>NC_133248.1:20000-5020000 GCF_048772165.1 Typha angustifolia
CAAACCTATGCTGAGGAGATGTAGTTTTGTACTACAAAGCATATGAAATTAGAACGATATAGGATGGGTAGGGTTTCTTCACTATTTGACACTTGATTCTTTGCGCCTTGATGGTTCATCTAGACTCTGGATCTACTAGGTAGAGCCAAACATGAGTAAGAAATAATGTAGACAGCAAAAATGCAAACTTGGTAACTTAAGTAGTAGTCTATCAGAATGAATCATCTTAAAAATGGAAGCTTATAAATTAAATAAATTAACTAAGATAATATCCATACTCTTCTGAATACTTCAGACATGGAATATCTTATTTTACAGAAGCATAATAAAGTTACAGAGATAGATTTCCTTGTTTGGAATAACAGGGACTCTGACATGGTACTGGATGAAAACCAGCAAAATTAGCCCATCACAGGATCATTGTTTAGAAAATAATATGATAATGGAGGTAATATTACCAACTTCCTAAACATAGTAAGAGTTGGTCATGGAATCTCATGGACCCTAAACAGTAGACTCTAAGAAGGGAAATAATCATCAGAAGGACCAGCTAGTTAAAACAGGCTCTGTCTTCTCTTCCACTAACAGTTGTGTTATGAACTTACAAGGGACCAAGTATCCTAGTTTACATGTGCGGTTTCTTGAGGTTACAGTCAAAACAAGAAACTTCTGCATGAAAATCATTCCGATTATAACAAATACCATGTTTCGAAAACATCAACGAAAGTGAACAACAAAGCACTTGAATTAGCTACTAGTGTGCTAGTTGCTCTGCTTAGTGTCATTTCAACAATCTGCAGCAAAAGGGGGGGCAAATAGTTAAATCACCATTCTTTAGAGATAAGACTCATCTGACACTGTATGAAACTATACCTTGTTCTTACTCTGTAATATTATAATTCCTTTTGTGAGAAGGAAGTCATAATTCTGCTAGGTAATCAAAAAGCCTCATCTTCCACTGCACACTGAGTGATACAGCCTCTCCTTATCTGTTCCCCTTCTGGCATTCGTCCATGAAATTTAACAACAGAATAGTAAGAATCATAAGTCAAAAACATAAGGAATGGAACTGGAAATTGGACCCTATCACTCCAAGCTGAATCAGTGCTAGTATCCAAAAACTTCATCTAATGATATTCCAATTCCACCAGGAAAGGCAAACAACAGGTCATGTCAATTGATTGTTTCTCACTGCGGCATCTACCAACTTATATGCTTCGTGCAGAGAAAAACCTGTTTTTACATATGCAAATATGTAAATGATTTTACTCATAAGCATCAAAGCATGTTCCTTATAAAACTTAGCACAGTTGATTACCATGTCAGATAAGTTTCAGGAAGCTGAGTAATGGAAATTTGAAGATGTTAAATTTCTACTGGGGATTCGCTGTTATCTTCAGAATAAACAAACTAAACTGTACTTCTCAAGAGCACTGAATAGCAGCATCAACAGACCAGGACCAGCTCCTATGTCCAAGTGGTCTGATTTTGCAGTCTGATATTACATCAGCAGATAACACAGTAGTTCATTATTTGATTTAACAAATTTCAGTTTCAGAACACAACAAGATCCTCATAGAATATTCTTGTAATCAACTGAAACTTTGAAACTGGGTCTTAGATGATCTGCCATACTAATTATTCCTAAGACTTATTTATACTCACTCCAAACATAACATTTTCCTTGTCCCCGTGTATACTATGTTCATCTAAGACAAAAAAGATAGAGACAGCAGTAATATTTCCCTATTGTTGTGTAAAGGCAGGAGCCTTTACCAAAACAATCAGATTTCAAAATTGCAACTCTGTTGATCACCCAGTTCTAAATCACTCTTGCATGTACCTTCAGATGAATATTTTTGAATTCTTTGCACTTGTAAATATGCTTATAAAAAGCATCATGGTTGTGGACCATGGTTAGTTTCATACCACAGCTGAACTTGTAGATCAGTTAAGCAAACAAAGTAATAAAAATCCAGAGGCTGCACCTAAAACTTTCAGCTGAAGATTTGCCACTATTAAAAAACATATGACCAGTAAAACTGACGTTAATAACGATCAAAACCTTTAAAAATGCAAGCTAAATAATCACCAATACAGTTATACAATGTTAGATTACAGATAATGATAGTAAAGCACAGATAGTATTGGAGTAAAAGAAAAAGTTTTGTACATTCTTATCTAGATCGAAAATCTGATATTATAAACAAAAAGCACAAATAGTTCCTACATCATCCCAGTGAAGACATGAGGTTATCATATTCATCCAAGTAATAGTTATGCCAATTCTAATAGGATAGAGCAATGGCCTCAGCGAGGAATTATGACGAAGGATAGTAATAAATTGCTACTTCAATTGGAGTAGATGATAAAGAAGTAGCAAGATATGGAGACTTGCCTCTCGAGGCAATTCGACTGCTTGCAGGTAGTACCGAATCGATTAGCATTGACCTCTGAAGACCCCAAAAGTAAATAACTCCCCTGCCAGACTTATGTACAAGTTGATAACATCTATTGATCTCATCGGCACACATTACCAGAAAAATAAACATATCGCTCGTCAGCTGACATGCAGTCACCACATATCCTTCCATTCGTGCAATTGATTAAGTTGATGGAATTAGAAGGAAATTAAGCACCTCGTTGCCGCTCGTCCTCTCGAGGGTGTGCAGTGACTTGTGGAAGAGGGAGAACCGCCATCAGAGCCGGAAAAACTTCTCCCGGCGCTGGTGGGTTAACACCCCACCTCATTAATACCTACTACTACTATTATTATTATTATTATTATTATTGGTCAGCAGTTGCATAGAGAGGCGAATGGCAGAGAAGACCATCGCTACCATCCCACTAAAATCCACTGCTGCTGTAACATCCGGGGATGGAGAGTTGGAGACGATGCCATATGAAATCTGTCAAATGAGGAACTTTGGAGAATCAATTCCTTCAATGCATGCTGCACAGTGGTTTCTTTATGCTTGCTCTGCGGGCCTGGTTGGGTGTGGATCCAAACAATCGGGCCGACATTGGCTATAAAGCTGGCCTGGATGGGACAACCCGGACCTGCCAGGCTATTAGATGACAATCCGGCCTCGAGCTTGCTAGAACGAACGTTAAGTCGTTAACCCTATACCACGTTACCATAGCAGACATGAGGAACTAATAAGAGAAGCCGGGAGGTGGCGGTAGGTTAGTGGCCATTCTGGTTAAGGCTACAGAGAGAGAGGGTCTACCACGCTGAGGATTAATGGAGACCAAATAGGCATATTTCCTCGGTGCCGTACCCGACAAGCTTAGACCTCTCTTCTCTATTTAATAAACGGATCAGAAGCTACATAATTGATCATCGTAATATGATACCTCATCATGCTCGAGAGATGTCACTATAACATTACGAATAGAAGTTTGCATCATTAAATGAATTAGTTTTCTTGGCGATTATGCTTTATTGATTGTATTGTGTTCGAATTTTAGTGTTGTAAATGTAGATAAATCATCCTCAGACATATGAGGAATGATACAAAAGAATTTCCAAATTAGAAAGCTTATTTATGAAGTTTCTTTTATTGTCCTATATACTTTGGTTCATGCCTAACCCCTTATGCTTCAAGTATTCTGGGTTACGATCTCATACTTATTGATTAGCATGTAATGTGTTGTTGTGTACAGATTTATACTCAGGTTGTACATGTTTTATAAATAATTTTAGGTTTTATCATTTGTCATTTTTATTGTAAAATTTATATTTAACTTACTTTATCTTTTATTTTATTTTATTTTATTTTTATTTACACCTTCTATTTTTATTGTTTGTAAATTGAGCCTTACTTTTATTAAGTATGTGTAGAAAATGTCTTAGATTAGGTTTATACTTTTGGACAGATGGCATAAAAAGAAGATTTCATCAATTGCAAAATATTTTTATGACTAAGATGCCTTTGATGGTTTATGTAATTAGCAAATTATATTTCAAAACATAACTAATATTCATATAATGTGTCTAGATTTTATGTATAAACATATGTATAAGGTTTGAGATATTTGATGAAAAATATTGAAGTGAAGATTAATTTTGAAAATAAAATATTAGAAACACTTTTAGAATCATTATTAAAGTGATTGAGCGGTGTCCTTGATACTTGAAAAAGTAGTATGAAATTTTATCAAAAATTATTTAGAATAGCCTCTACATTCAAGCTGTTTAATTTGTCGTTTAAATAGGCGTTTGAACGCACTCTGAACCCATTCAAACACACCCTATAATCGTTTCACACTGCATTCACACATATAAGAGAGCTTGTTTTAGTCATTCAAACGCACCTTGGAACATTCACACATACAACGGTGGCATTCACACATATAGAGGTTTTTATTTCTTTGTTCGCGGCCAGCGTTCAACTTAATCCATAATGAATCTTTTAATTTACGATATTATGTGAGACCTAATTTGACTTAAATTTATAGTTTTTATATCTAAAAGGTACTTATCTTATCTATAGAATCCATAAAGAATCTTTGAAGATATATTTATCTTATTTTAAGAATATAAAGTATTTAATCTAACCCTAGGAATGAAAGGACCCAAAAATGAGGAACGTCCAAATATTAATCTAAGAGATTAGAAATCACTTCTCTACTTTAGACGAATATGTTGAATCATTCATATCTCAAAACGCATCATTAGATACGAAAAACTACAACTCAAGGGTCAACAAGTTTAGAAACCTATCAAGAGAAGCGATTAATCGCCGGGGTCTAGTGAGCAGGTTGGTACAAATTGAATTATTGGAATAGACGGTTGATTTGTAAGCTTCTTATTAAGTTTAGTGATTGGTTTTGATTTGAGTTTGGATTCGTTGCTTTTACCAGTTTTAATTTTCATAAAATTTTTATTTTTGTGATCGTGTTTTTCACCCATATTATTTTACATATTATTATGATAGCGTCGATAAATCTCACTTTCTATAATGTTTCTTATATGTTTTTTTTAATTAGTACAAAAGTATACTTAAGTATCCATATTTAATTTTTTTACTATTTCTTGTCTCTTCTCTCACTTTTAGAGCACAACAAATCAATCTATAAAACAATGCTTTTTCTTGATGGGATTTCTCTCAACTATGGCATCTCATTACAAGAGAGATCATATGGGGATCAATCAGTCCACCTTCACCTATTTGGAGCCTGTGGTGGGGATATACCATCGAAAAGGCCTAACTTAGGGCTTCTTTGGTATTTTGGATTTGGTTTCTAACTAGGGGTATAGCTTGGATTTAATATTTTTAGTTGAGTATACGCTGGGTTGGATTGGGTTGGGTTGATTGGAGTTAAGTTGAAATATAGATTGAGTCTAATAGATTAGATAGCTTATAACTCTATGATAATATTTTAAAATCTTCTTAGTATAAATTGGTTTAACTATGAGTTTTGATTAAGTTTATAATAAAAATAAAAGTGTGAAATAGCAAATAATTAAAGGCAGTAAATACAAATTTCTAATAGAATCACATTATAAGATTCTTCTGACATCCATCTATAAAAATTTATCTAAGATTTCTTAACAATAATGGAAGAAATTTACAATAAGTGGATCTCATAAGGAATATGCAAATTCAGGAACAAGATTTTAACAGAAGATAATTTTTTAAAGAGAATTATGGAAGGGATCTAAAATATATTTATTATAGGAGAGATCGTGAGTTGTCTCTTTAAAGGAAATTTTCAGAGATATTTAGAGACATTTATTGTGACATTCAGGTGATATTTGGTGGAGATTGAAATTTAGAAGCTAATTTATAGAATTAATTCTATGTTTTTATAATTGGACGGCGAGGAAAAATGAGAAGGCCCAAAAAGAGCTAATAATTTTGTTGCTGCGAGGATGACGGAGGCTGGTTCTTCTTTTGCTGTCTTTTGTGTTTCTGCTTTTTGCTGTCTTTTGTGTTCTCTCTTATACATGATCTGCAGTTGATACGTTTAATCTTCTACTAAAGTGAAGAACGTAATAGAGGAATACGATCTAATGCGTCAATGCATTTTCAACAGACTTGTTAGAATCTTGCTCTTCCGTAACTGACTGTAGAATCTCTTGCTCAGTTTTCCTTTCTGTTCTACTCACAGGAATTTACTTGGTTGTAATTTTTTCCTGTTCTTCACCCTGTCTAGCCTAATCCAGTAATCCCTTGGCAGAAGGTGATATATTAGAAATGTAATCATCTAGCATTGCATCTGGAGTCTGAATACAGCTATTCTGCTCATTAAAAATAAGCCAGGAGCATAAAGGGAGAAAGAGAATAACTAAACTTGCCTTCCATTATAAGAATAAAAATCATATTAAATCGACAAACTTTTAGAACCCATCACCCAACATGTTTACCAATACACTCCTCTTAATCTACAAATCCACATCATTAATCTGCTGACAGGAAGCTTCTGGGCATCGGCGCTTATTTGGCGTTATCGCTGCAAGTGCTGTCATTTTCCACCATGGCTTGAATCTCTTGTTCATCATCTCTCGAGACATGGTCTGTGCCATCTCTTGGCTTTGCCTTTATACAACTTCCCCTTTCTTGGTGAAAGCATCTCTGATTCCTTTGGCCACATCGTGTCCATGAACTTGCCAACCCTCCCTAATCGATCATGGATGACGATGGGACAAGCACCCACACCGAGCTCGACAACGAAGCAGCGTTCAAGGGCTGGTCGAGATGCAAGGGAGAGCTACCATGGGGACGCCGAACCGCATTCCTTCGACCGAGCTCCAACCGCAGTGAGTGAGGAAGGCGCCAAGAGCTTGCTGAGCAGGATACTCTGCTGAGGCCAACACCTACCTGCATCCCTCTCTCCCTCACAGCCCTCTCCATGAAGCCACGTGGCAGCTCCTTGCACTACGCCTCTCCCTCTCCCTCTCCCCTCTCCTCTTCTCCCTCTTTGCTCCCAACTGTTCAGAACCGCACACCCAGATAAAGCTGGCCTCATGAGCGTCTCCAAACCGAGAGCCAACTCTGTCTACTCTTCCGACATAAAGTATTCGCTGCCGAAGGAGACGAACACCACAAGAACTCGTCTCCCCTCTTGCTGAGCCACCTCATGATCGCCCGCTCAACTCCTCAGAACCGACTACGGTTGCTGGCATCATCGGGAACTAAAGGCCCCACTGGCATGACCTCCTTCCCAGAAATGGTAGGGAGAAGTAGTCGATGTACTTGAACTCGATCTCCCTGAACGACTTGATGGCGGTGAAGCCGAGGAGCATTCTAAGCTGTGGAGGAATCGCTCTCTATCCGCGAGGACTCGTCGTCCACTACCTTGTTGAGCATGGAGATTGTACTGAATCTTGGTGCAGTCCTCCAAGGCTGATGGCCTGGAAGGGAAAGGAAGGATCCTCGGCTAAGGAAGGGTAATGGCAGAAGGAGGTTGCAGCTGCTCCGCTAGTCATGAAATGTATATGGGGATTCCTCGACTCTGTGCCGATGGGGAGCACGGCTGGATAAAGTCATAAATGAGGAGGTCCGGTTGGAGTCGTCGAGGAGGCAGCAAGAAGGATGGCTCCACAAGGTCGAAGGCCTTCTTGAGGAGTAGGCATGAGAGTGCGGAGGAGGTACTTGAGTGGTGTGCAGTTGGGGGCCAACCTGGCAGGAGAGGAAGGTGCAACTCCCACCAACCTTATATAGTTGTACTTCTGGTTGCGATCTAGGTGTTCTCTGATGGGGTTGAGGTTGATGAAATTAAGGCAAATGTGGACCAGGATGCTGGTGCTGTCGCGAGAGCCTCTTGGCGAGCTCTAGATAAAGGGGATACATGGCCGTGAGCTAGCCATGGTAGCATCAGTACGCTAAGCTTGTGTACAGCTCATGATCGCACATGACTGGATCTCCATTAGTCCAACCTGAAGGATATATTATCATAGCAAGCAGCGGCCGGATATAAAAACTACATAGTTTCAAAGGAACGCAACTTATGCAAGTAATTTATAAAAAAAAAATTTGGAGAAAGGAAAGAGCTAGATAGATATGCATGGAGATGGAAGACAGCGCGCATTGTGCCACGTTTGCATTTTCATCTGCACATGTTACAACATGTCAATTAAACCAGTGTTACTCATATCTAACAATTAAATATTAAGTGACATGTCAAGGCGACCCAACAAGAAGAAGGATAAAAGACCAAAAATAGAAAGAAGAATATATGCTATAATAGTAAGATAGTGATCTAATACCAGAATTGAGTGGGCTGCACAAACAGTTCTTTCAACAAGGAGTGGGCTGAACATGATTATACCATAAAGGAATCAGTTCAAGTAAAAATCGCAGAAAAATATTCTGTCAAATATTCTCTCGTAGTTAGAAAATTACGAAACTAATTAGATTAGATTAGTAACTTCCTGATCTACAACTTTTGTATTTATGCCTTTATCCAGATTTGAACTTTAATTGGGACGAAATATGGAATAACGTGGGTGATGGTGGTGGTGACGGGTGGAGTGGATGTTAGGGTTATGGATGGGTATGGAGGGGGGGGAAGGTGAAGGTGGATTGTGGATGTGATTAGGGAAGTAGGCAGAGGGGGGAGCAGAAGTGGTCGAGGTCCCAAAAGAAGAGGGGGTGGCTCGATAGGAGTGAGGAGATAAGATAAAGTGAGGAGAAACCTTGCCAACAGTAGAGGTGGAAGGATGGTGAAGAGGGAGGGAGGAGGAAGAGTCTAAGAGAAGATAGGAGGAAAGGAAATCAATAATCCAATAGCATAATGAAGTTGGCTGCCATCCACATATTTATAGAGGCTAGCCAACAAGTCCTAAAACAATATGAAACCCTAATTCTAGAGGATTCCGTCGATCGCGTTCGAACGTTGACCAGGGCTCCGTCTCTGTACGTACTAAAGCGCGATGTAGAGCTTGTTCGGGGGAATCCGGGGCGTTCGAACTCGCCGTCCACGTTTGAACGCACAATATGCGTTCTTTGTATTCTGAACTTGATATAAGCGTTGCAGAAGCGTTTCGAGCGCGACCCCCTCCTGGTGTTCAAATACGACCTACGTGAATTTTATTTTAATGAAAATAAACAACTAATGCAATTAGAAAGATCCTAACTAAGTGTATCATGATCTAAAAATTATTACCATAATACTAATAATAGTTGATGTTGGTATTTTGGTAAAAGTTAATAAAATCTCACATAACAAATAATGTTAATATTATTGCCTCATATAAGTTATAATTTGTTTCTCATTCTAAGAAGTTTATTAACATTTTCTAAATTTTCTTTTTAATTAATATCAAATTTCTTTTTCTTTCATTTTACCATTTTTAATTTTCTCTCTCTTACTCCAATTTCTCTAAAAATTTCTCCCCACCCACCTCCAAAGCCTTACAACAAACTGACATACCCTCACCTGTTCATTAATTATTTTATTATTTTATTAAAATTCTTCCTCTCATTCCTCCCAGTTTTGTTCTCTTTTTTCCATCCACCGACTCTTCAGACCTCTTGCCCAGCTAGACGGACTCAAAGGATCAACCCTCTAGGTAACCCCTGCCTTCTTCCTTCCATTTATCATTATCGAATCCAGGTACATTAATCCATCTATTTTACGTTCAACGTAATTTAAGTGAGTAGCGTTACAGTTATAATCTAATTATCATATAGCGTATATATATACGGACAAGATGAATATATGAATACTATGGGTTTTGCTATAGATGTAATAAATTTTGTTAAATGTTAATTAGTAATGTATAAGAAACAATGTAATTAATAGTTAAAGGAAAACATAAAATACCATAGGTATTATTATAAATAGACTTACTAGATTAGAAGTGTGAATGTCTAACCATATATCCATAATTAAAAATAGTAATATGTCATTTAAGTGAATAGGTATTTCTATATAAATAAATGGAAAGGATATGTAAGTATAATTGCTATATATAAAATACAATGCATATAGATTTGCATAAATCAAAAGAGTAGTATAAATTGTGTTAAGTTTAGTGTTGACAATTGTGTATAAAATATTCTACAGTATTTTTATACATGTATCAACATTTATACAAGTTTTAAAAGTATTTGGATTAAAGATTTTCAAAATTAGAGGAGAAAAAGTTTCTACGTTGAACGCACACTCAAGAGTTTACACATGCTCTGAAGGCGTTTAGAGGCGTTCAAATGCGTGCATAGGTGTTCGCATATAAGAGAGCATATTGGGTGTTGAGAACGCTTGCCTGACATATACAAAGAATGCATTCGGGCTGTTCAAACAAGTATACAACGTTATAATGAACGTTATTTTGCTATCAACACAATCCAAAGGTTGTTTCACTTTGTCTTTACATATATTCATGACACATTCATACATACGAGTGTATTTGCGAGTTGAACTCATCTAGTAAAAGTAAGTCATTGCGTTCAAACGTGCCAGGTCTGTTTGAATGCACACGATAATAAATCAACCTTTGTTCAGTTTGTATACTCGATTAGCGTTTGAACATGCCTGCATCAACTCATCTGGAAATTTTGGACTTATGTGAGTTGAGATATGACTTAGTTGGCCTTATCTTAGTTACATATATAAGGATTGTGATGCTCTAACTCTAGGATGGTGGGTAAATACGTTTGAAGAGTTGAAATTTATATCGTTCTTCTATGAACAAGGTTTTGTTTCTTATGTTACTAATCTTTCGTCTTAAGGGTTATCTAGATGAAAGATCAATCTCGAGAAGCTACTCTAGATTGAACTTCAATCACAAGAAGGCAGATGAATCGTGGAGTTCTAGCGATCAAGACCGAAGGGAACAAAGTCGTTTGGATCGGCCCGGTTGTTTTGTGAGTCGGTTTGTAAGCGGCTACTTTTGTAGTGATTGGTTTTGGGGGATCCGAGTTTGGATCCATGGTTTTTTCTTCCCGCTTTAGGGTTTCCACGTTAAAATCTTGGCGTTCATCTCTACTTTCGTTTTTAAATATTTCTTCCGACTTTTACTTAAGCGACCGACGTAATATCATTGCCTAAGGGTTAGATACATTTATTGTCTAAAATTTTCAAATTGATTTCAAAATTAGAAGAAATTAAGGCAAGAATACAATGACTAGTCTTAACCCAAATAACTTCAAATTGAATATATTATATATTTATATATATGCCTCTTATTTTGACTTTTAAAATGATTATATGATTGTACATGGAAAAAAATAAAACATATTTTTTATACTTTATTTGTTGAGTTGATCTACAAGAATAAGCCTTACAAGCCCCGATATATAACAATTGAAAATGCATTGCATCATATTTTCTTTAAATTTTTCACCATCTAAATTCTTCATAAAAAATTTCATAATACAAAGATAAATGTGAATCTTTTTATTTGAAAAAAACTCATAAAGTCATATTAGTAGGTAATTAATATAATGTGGATAACAGACAGACGTAGAGTTAGAATAAAGAAATTTGATGGCATTTAGAGATCTGCGACCATACTTGTTGCATCTAAGGTCACTATATATGTAGAGACATTAGAATACGTTATTTGCTATAGCATATATTGCAATTAATGATTCTAATAGCTAGAAGGGTAATAGATTTAGATAGGTGATGATATACTTTTATGTATAATAGAATATGATTGAGACCTTTCGTCAAGTTACTGAGACTAGGAATTAGATGTAGATTGCGTTCATAGTGGTTTAGTATGGATTTGTGACATTTAAAGTTGACATTGATGATTAACCTAATTGATAAGTACTCTCTCATATCTGTATACATAATTATCGAGTAGTTGGCATGCACGTCATATTATTGTACATTTAGAAACTATTAAAACCTAATGATAATTGTGTTGCATGTATCATGTTATCATATATATAAATTTATTAAGTATACATTTTCCGTGCTCATTCATAAGATGATACTTTTTTTCTAATTTATATTATACATTCATGACTTACTATCTGTTAACGTCTCTAATTCATGACAAAATAAGTCCTTTAGCTTATGGCCTCTTTATTTTCTCATATATGTATTTTATAATATCAATTAGGATAGCATAGAAAAAATATTTTATTTACAGATGAGGTGAGCTAGGAACTAGGTGGCTTAGATGATATTTATATATGGAGATTGATTTGTACTAATATTTGTATATTGAGCATCTCAATATATTAGGTGATTTGATATTATACCGTTGGCTGTATTTTTATACTACATGTCAATTTTTAAGCGTGATGTATTGGAACATTTATACCCATATAATTCACAATTATTTTTAAAATATAATTTATATTCATGTAATATGTCCGGATTTTTTTATATATGAAAGTATATGTAGTTAAGTGAATGATATTTGATGAAGAATATTAAAATGAAAGATTAATTTTAAAATTAAAGTATTGAAGCGATTTTAGAATGCGTTGATAAGTGTATGATTGTCATGTGGTTGAAAGTAAAATTTTGCCTAAAGACTTACAAAAATAGGCACTCTACATTTAATTATTTAGTATATTATTTGAATAATTGAGCACTCTGGGCCCATTCACACTACGTCAGCACATACAAAGAGCTTGTTTTGGTTGTTTAGGGTGCAGGACATCCACATATACGACAATAGTGTTCCTTATATCTGAGATTATATTGATTATTAGAAATTATATTCATACTGCAAAGTCATTATGTTCATTTCAGTAGACACATTGAACACACCCACATAATTTGGGGATCTAGGATTCGTGAGATAGGTAGATTTGATTTGGGTTATCTCTAAAGGTAGAATCTGTGGAAGAGATATTTATCTCTAAGAGTTATATCTTATTTCTAAGGGATATTTATCATATCTATAAGAATATAAGTGGTTTAATCTAACCTAGAGTGACAGTTTAAATGACAAATTAAGAGATTATCTTTTAAGAAACCGTCGATCATTATCTTTAAGATCATCTTTTGAACATTAGGAATCACTTCTTTGCTACAGATGGAACGTGATGAATTGTTCTCATCTGAACTCATCTATATCAGATCTCCAGAAAAGCTTCGAGGTCTTGGGGCAGGAAGGATTAACCTCGAGAGGTCATTAAGTTTTGAAAATTTATCATAGACGGTATGTTACGGGTCTAGTAGCAAAGTTTGTTCTGATTGAGCCATACGAATCGGATGATCACATGGCCACTATTAACTACTATGAGTTTAGTGATTAGTTTCAATAAGAGTTTTGGATTACGTGATTTTTACCTAGATTTGAGTTTCTGTAAACTTTTGTGTTTAGATCATATTTTCACGATTTGTTTTCTACATATTATTATCGATAGCGTTTCTTATGTTTTCACACTTGGTATTATAGTATACCTAAAAATTGGCAGTTCAATTTTTGGTATGATGATTCCTATGTAAATCTTGTATTCTTATTATTCTAATATATATGAGGATTCTTGTGCTTATAGGTATATTTTGGATGCTACTATAATTTTTATCTCTAAAATAGATTACCTCCATTGTCCATCATATCTGTGCATCATGTGTGTTGTGGGCCTATGAGTGATGGTGGGTGTTACACAACTGGTGTAATTAATTACAGTATACATTTGAGATCCAATATATCACTTGCTCTCTCTCTCTCAAAATTTCATATCTTCTTCGAATTGTTATAATTTGATGCTTTGTGCCAACTCAAATGTACTTCTATCATTTATCAGTATCCCCAAATATTTTCATTCAACTCAGAAACTTTTTTTTATTTTAAACAAAAGAATAACTTCAATGATAAGCTCTGATATCATTTTGAAGGGTTCTTGTACTAAAGATTACAGCAGAGATCAATTTGTACAATCATGAAAAAATATTAAATTGGAATATTATTTGGTAGTGAGGAAAAGTACAAAACTAATTGGTGCAGATCCGTAACTGCAGTCTACAACTTTTGTATTTAAGCCCTTCTGATTGAGCTGTTAAAAATGACAAGCGAAAGCTTGTAGAAGGGACAAATATATAGAATAACGCGTGGGTAATAGGTGGTGTTGACGGGTGGAGTGGATGTTAGGGTTGTGAGATGGGTATAGAGATGGTGGATGGTAGATGTGATTTAAGGGATTTAGAGAGGGAATGAAGTGAACAAGTCCCAAAGAAAGTGGCTAATAGGAGAAGGTAGGAGAGGGAAGGGGATTAGGGGATACAGAAATACAATATCCAATGGATCATCATTATCATACTCCAATTATGGTTTTTCCTCCATATATAGAGGCTCACCCTGAGCCCCCATCAACTAAATTAAACAACTCTAACAAATCTAATAAATCAACAACTAAGTTAAAACCCTAACAAACCAACTAAATTAGTTTTCCTTATCTTACTCGGGTTAACCCTTTGTTCGTCATAGATAGATTCCGAATGCGGAGAAGTAATAAATATCATAAATGTAGATGCGGAGGTTGGCAATCATATCCAAATGGTTGATATTATTTATATATGTGTAGAGAATATTTTTCTACAAATATTTTAAAAAAAATTGTTTGGATAGGTTAGATTTAGCTAATATAAATAAAATCCTAACCTTCTAAGACTCTAACTAAAACCAAATAACCAAATAAGATAATTAGACTCAATCCATTGAGCCTCATCTCCTTTTGATTGTGATCGATTCGCATCAATCACCACCCCACTTCAGGTCACCTTGTCCCCCAAGGGTGTCCATGTGGGTGTCCCAAACCTTCCTATTTTCCTGCCAATCGGTTCCCACCAACATCACAGCCGAGTCCAAAGAGCGCACAGACTTGTGGAGGGAGGCCATGGGCTCGCCAAGTGTAACTATAATATAGTTGCTGTTGATTTTGTGCTCGACCAATTAGTCCAAGGCTAAGATTTAACTCACCCACAATCCAATGTAGGCTCGAGTCTAGTCTAAGGCCTCGCGCAAAGGCTGATCTGTTTAGGCTTTGGCACATTGTTTATAAGTCGTAGAGGAGGTTGGTCCTTTAGATCGATAAGAAACTTGATGGGCAGCCATGACCATAGGATTAGGTCATCGAGGTAGTCGGATCCTCGATATTTTCAAAGCTTCAATGCCTCAATCAATGGCTTGGGTGGCGATTGGTGGTGGGCGACAGCACCCTTTGGGATTTCTGGCTGTCGGTGTAGACAGCAAGGTCTCCTTTGATGGTGATGTATACCTCGGTGGTCCTTGGTCAGGGGCGGTTATGTCGTTGAGGAGATAGCGGGCAATCGATTCATGACATATTCCTTGAATTCATTGTGATCCTTTTGTATGTGTGTCAACTCTATGCAACAATATTTGGAACATGCCCCTAAGTTCATCCATATTCGCACCCTTATGGACGTTAGTTGACTCGGTCCTCCGTGGTCGCTCCAAAGGAATCGGCCTCACGGTTAGGAGTCATCGTGGATTGAGTCCTCCTTGTCGGTTGTGCTCTCCATAGGTCTCCTTGTTGATGTCATCTTTCTTATTTCAACCATGAAGGAGGTCGAGGTTCGCCTGCTCGATACCAATTGATGATGCCTAATTTGCGCTCGTTTCCTTTTTTGTGTTGATGGGTTCTTGTACCCAAAGATCGGCTACGGAACAATTTCTTCAAGATCTGAATTTATTGTGTGGACGCCATCGTGGATAAAATATTCGTCAGATATTCTCCGGTAGTCAGAAAATTACGAAACTAAGTGGGTTAGATTCGTAACTTCCTGATCTACAACTTTTGTATTTATGCCCTTTACGGATGCGAAGCCCATAGTAAGGACGAAAATATGGAATAACGTGGGTGATGGTGGTGGTGACGGGTGGAGTGGATGTTAGGGTTATGGATGGGTATGGAGGTGAAGGTGGATGAGGGTGGATGTGATTAAGGGAGGTGGACGAAGGGAGCAAGTGGTCGAGATCCCAAAGAAGAGGGTGGCTCGATGGTCGAAGGGAGATTAGAAGTTGGAAGAAACTGGGGATAGAGGAGAAACCTTGCCACAGGTAGTAGAAGGTGGAAGGATGGTGAAGAGAGGAGGAGGGAGAGAGTTTAGAGAGAAGATAGGAGGCAAAGAAATCAATAATCCAATAGCATTATCCTCATCATACTCCTATTGGGGTTTCCTCCACCACATATATATAAGAGAGCTCACCCCTAGAGACTCATCAACTAAATTAAACAACTAACCTAACAAATCAACAACTAAGTTAAAACCCTAACAAACCAACTAAACCAGTATTCCTTATCTTCTCGGGTTACCTTTCTTTTTGTCGTAGATAGATTCCGAATACGGAGAAGTCATGAATATAAAGTTTGTAGATCTAGAGGTTGGTGACCTTATCCAACTGAGTTTGATATTATTTGGATATGTGTAGAATATTCTACTGAATATTTTCCCAAAATTAACGGAGTTGGATTTAGCTAATTAAATAAAATCCTAACCTCCTAAGATTCTAACTAAACCAAATAACCAAATAAGATAATTAGACTCAATCCATTGAGCCTAATCTCCTTTGATGTGATCCGATGCGATGGAATTCATTATCACATAAATTAGCCACACAGCTACAAAATGCTCGTTAAAGTCGGAGGCTAATAGCTAACCAATTCTACAAAAACCTAAAGATGTATCCATTTGGCCAGCAATCAGCAGAAACAGTGGCTATGATAAGCATGGGTACCACCACTTGGGTGGCAAAAGTTAACACGGATAGCTCTTTTGTGAGCTCCACTAGTGGGTGAGCCTATAATTATAGGTGTTCAATGCGAAAAATTTTGTTCGACTCTCTATGCGAAGCTATGGGAATGAGAGAGGCATTCTTTTCTTGACAAAGAAAAAAAGTATCCCAAATACGTAGTTAAATCAGGCTCACTTCTTCTTGTTAACATGGTCAAAACTTAATACTCAAGTATCTTTAATAGTCAAAAATTTTGTTGATGATATTATTAAACTAACTCACAATTAGCAAAATTGTAAAGTTATCAAATTAGAGCGAAGGAGAGGGAGACTAGGTTAGTGATTCAACAAAATAAATCTCGACATATTACGCAATTAAACTTGAGCAAGTCCAAACCTTTTAGGTCTTCCCTTTGGTTATTATAGCAAACATTGTTCTTAGATTTCTATATTTACTGCCAAAAGATGATATCAATAAGGACATGTAGCCAATCTCCTTATCCAAAAAGTCTTGTTATTTACTTTAGCCAAGTCCATCTGGAAGTCCCTAAAGCAGGAGAGCAAAATTGATAGTCGGTCGTAGAAAGCCCCGTAGTGGAAGCCTCTGCAATTTAGAAAGAGGTGGGATATGGACTCTAGTTCTAGAAGTTACATTAGGCGTAATGCTGGCTGGGTAAGGCCTAGTAGTGAATTACCCCGGCACCAACTTCTGGAGCAGAAACTTTAATCTTGGGTGAGACCTCAAGGCCCAAATTTGTTTCCACCCATCAATAGGGGTTGGTGGGAGAGGTTTGGTAAGTAATTATAAACGATTTGGAGTTTGCATACCCCAGAACATGAGAGCTCAAACAAGAAAGTATCATCTATCCTTAATCGGGATGACTGAATTAAGTATTACATTCGACAAACCGAGACCTAAACAATGCAAAATAAATTAACATCCTCGGTATTACACATAAGATTCAAAACTTTAAGACCAGTCCACGTAGTCCATAGTAAAATAAGTGGGTACTTGTCGAGCATAGTGCGAAATCCAAGAGTTCCTTCAAATGTTCGTGTCTTTAACATTTCTAATAAGCTTAATCAGCTCGCCCTTATGGCAGAGCAGTAGAAATCAAGGGTTCCTCCAAATGTTTGTGTCTCTGCCATTCTAATAAGCTTAATTAGCTTGCCGAGAGAGGGTGGGCGAGAGGATCACAAGGATGGAATCTCATCATTTTGCTTTGACCAATCTAGCCCAGGGATCATCAAGCCCATTAAGAATGGAGAAATATTCTTAACAACATTTTTAGCCAAAAGGGAGAGGTGGCCTAGTCCCTGAAGTAAGGTGTAACTACCTTTGAACCTAAAGTATACTTTTAACCATCGAAAAAGCGTGTTCACAAGTGCGACAAATCTAAGATTTCTCTTTGTAGCCTTGCATTGGAAATGGATAGACCCTGTAACATCTATGGCGAAGTAGTTTTGCCCCCATTGTTTTTGATCATTGCAAAAAAAATGAAACAGGTAAGATTTAAGAAAAATACCTTCATTGGACTAGATCAAATGAGTGAAAATATCAATGTATTAATAGATGAACAAAAGCTCTAACTATTTAATGAGTTAAGAACGTTATTTTCTTGTCAAGATTTCAATATTTATTGTAGAGAGAAGTGGCAAATCTAGAAAAAAAAATTATTAGCCTTTCACATCTTTTAAATGTTATTAGATTTTTATTTATTTAATATAAGAAGATATTCTTCAGAAATGAGTCTAAATAGAAATTTGATATACTTTTCTAAAACATTGGTGCAAGCACAAATAAAAACTAAATTAATTAGCGTATATACGATTATCTAGTGGTTGGCATGCATCATGCATCATCATTGATGTGACTAGTATCATTGGATCATAATTGTTATACATCATATTGATATGTTGTTGATATTCGGTGATGTTATATTGTAATTTCATCATGTGATATATTTTTTGGTTGAGGATATAATATGCTCATTCATGAGAATTGATTTCATTCATATATGTCATTGAGGATACATATATACATGTTCATACATGGCATCATCTTCTTTCGATTCATATTATCTAGTACATGATTTACTCTCTGTTTGGCATCACTGATTCGGGGTAAAAGGTCTATTCATTGAGCCTTTTGCTCATGACTCTCTTTATTTCTTTTTTCTAACCCCCAGATATTATGATACGTGATAGCGACTTGAGAGATCTTGATGAGATATTTTAAAGCAATGATGAGGTGAGCTATAGAAGGCGTGAGGGGATAGTGTGTAGAAGATAGTTTAACCAGAAATTGAGTTGTATCGAATTGTTTGTTATATTTGTACCTTATTGTATCAGATGATGATTTGTATAGTATATGTCAATTATAGAGCACTCGTGTATTAGTTGTTTTAGTTGTATCTTGATGGTTTGTTGTGGCTGTGTGGGTCCTGCTAGATTAGGTAGTGGTCTAGTGTATATTATTGTGGACTTGGATATTCATATGTTAACAGGTTTATTTGGTTGGTTAATATGATTTATTTTGGTGTTGGATTATGTGAGTATGGATATGTTAGTAGGGGTATTATTTGATGATGTCATGATTATATGTGCACGGAGTGTACTCTGTGACGTGACAGACACTTGGGCTTTATCACATCTTGTACATGACGTGCAGTGTGATGCACGTGCCTGTCGGCCGGGGCGTTACACATGGCACATTAATCAACTCCAATTACAATCATGGATCATCTGTCTGATAATAAATCTACCTCGATAATAAAAATAATAGTACATAGCTATAAGGCTACCTAAATTAATCATTTAATTGAGTAATCCTGATGGCTATTAGGAGTTTGAAGGTCTGTGTATGTCACCTAAGGATCCTTACATTTATTAATCGTAGTAGAGTTGGTATATTTAATTTTGATAGTATGATGCACTTTATTAAAAGGGTTGTTAAATACAATTATCATCGTGATCATTATTCCCTAATAATTGTTGATTGAAAGCAAATTAAAAATATATTACATTTAGTTAACTTACTTATTGAATATTAAAGCATATTTAATGTGGTTATCATTTATTAATATTGATTTATAACAGATTATTATAACTAATCAAAATTATCCTCTAAAAATATGATTAATAATTAAGATTTAGATTAATGAGAAAATAATTAAATAAAATAAATAAATTATATTAAAATAAGTTAAAGATCAACTAATCTATTTGACAAGCCCAGACCCCAGAGTGATGGGTTGGGGTTTGAGAGTACTCCCAAAAGGTTGGACCTGAAGCCTAAAGCTAGCTAAAAATTGCCACTTGGGGGGGGGGAAAAAAAAAAAAAAAAAAAAAAAAAAAAAAAAAAAAAAAAAAAAAAAAAAAAAAAAAAAAAAAAAAAAAAAAAAAAAAAAAAAAAAGGGTGGGCCTGCGGTCCAAACCATAAGGCTGTGAGGTGGGGAAAATGCTTAGCAAAAAAATGACTTATAACGAATTGACTAGGCTATCTGCCGAAGCCTAACCCAAAAACAAAGGGGGTTGGGTGACCCTACACCTGTTGCTTGATCACGCATGCCCCCTCTTCCTGGCCTAAAGTAGGTTGTGGAGGAAGGGAGTGGGCTGCTTGGAGTGAACACCATCGTTGACTAGACGAGACCAACACATGCTTTTGCCCCTTCTGCGTTAGGTCAGGAGAGTGTGCATAACCAGATGTGGCCGACCCCGGTAGCCGGCGACGGGGGAGGAGGGTTTTCCTGCAACAGCGGCCATGGAGTTAGAACCCCTACCATTGCTCGGGCACGAGGGCCGAAGCAATGTGCCGTAGACTTCCACTTTGTGGAGGGAAAGCTTCTGAATAGCCAAGGAGAGAGGAAATCGGTGACGATGGTAGGAAAAGAGTGGCTCAAAACCGACGCGAGGGGAGGGCTACGATGTAGCAGCCTCCGCAACGGAAGGAGCAAGACCCGAAACCGGGCATTACATAACAAGAGGCGGTGAAAGAGGGAACAATTGGGGCCGGTGGCGGGAGAGCACGAGGCTATCGCAGACTAGCCGGATTTCGTCGAGAACCAAGAGGAAGGAAAAATGGGAGAAAAACTTTTAAAAAACCTTATTAAACCCAAAATTAATCATATTTGGTTGAAGAGGACATTCAGCGCAGCATCGTTCCTGGTCTTCACGCCGTCCCACTGCGACTCTCAGTCTTGGCCGAAAGAGAAAAGTGCATAGGCGAGTGGATTACGCGAGAGAGAAAAAAAGAGAGAAGAGGAGAGAAGGAGGAAAACTGATAAGGGAGGCCACGTGCCCACTCACGTGCAAATTTTTTAAAAATAAATTTATTATTATTATTATTACTACTATTTTATAAATTGTATGGGCTGTTAGAGAGAGAGGGGAATCAGTTACAGTGTTATTTTCTACAAAAAAGGCTGCTGTTTCAATTGGAAAACAATTACCTTCTAGCATGCAAAAACACAACCTAAGAGCACAATCAAGAAAAGTACTAGCACTACAGCAATCTAACACCTGAAATCAAAATAGACTAACTAACCGACAAAGCAACTACTCCATCATCACATGATCAGAAAGATAAACCAAACACTACACGGTCCATCACCCCCCAAATTACATAGATTTAGTAAAAAAGAGATGATAAAAGCACAAAGAACTTAACAAAGTAATTATAACTAGAATTAACAAAAGAGAGAACTAACTAGTCATCCAAAGTCAGTTCAGCAGATCTTTGTCGATACACATAGCTTCTTTTGTTTTTGGAGCTTTCTCCTCACCCTAGATAACGCCTAGCATAAAATAACAGGGATTTAATACCATGCATCACAGCAGAAATCATTGCTTCTAGCAAAATCATTGCAAGCAGCTGGATTAAATACACATAACCTCAAATGGAGACCTATCCTGCATCATCAGGTATATAGAAATCATTCTACCTTATCTCCAAAACTCAAGTGTATTAAAGGTTTTGACTTGCTTCGATCATCTATTGCTTGTGTTCAATATATAATTGTCTGAGATTCATAAATTAATAACTCAAGCATAAATCCTACTATGTAATAACTTAATATAATTCTTTGTTTTTACCTAGCTGCAGAGATGTCTAGTGATGGAGATGTAGATGTTACTCATTTCATGAAATACCTTATGTATACTTCAGTGTAGCAATATATTATACAACATAAATCACTACTGTGGAAAAAATACCATTATCTGGAGTAGTGTGAGCTATCATCATACATAAGCATATTTGTGGATATGCATGGCGAGTGTGATAAAAATAATCATATCACACAATAGTTAAATTAACATGTATAACTATAATATTCAAGCTATCAACAGAATTTTAAAACTTAGCATAACGCATTACATCAAATAAAATTAACAATGATTGATAGTCCACTTGTCTTGACATGCTAAATTTCTATGTTGACAAATTACACTACATTATTATCAATCTGCACTAAAGGCATCAATTCTGGAAAAAGATCTGCAGTAAAATACGAAGTCAAAATCTGCATCCTAATATTTCACATAAAAAGTGGAAAGGCCCACAAAGGGCATGAGCTTGGACCTAGCCCGAAGTGGGCTTGGGCTAGGCAAGCCAGCCTAACCATAAGGGGTTGGGTTGGAGCTGAAATCAGCCCAGCCTAAAATAGGCTTGAACTCAAATGGCCCTGAAATACCCACCACCAAATATACATGCTCTCCACGTGCGAGTACCCACATTGTGTTCAATGTTTCTAGAGTATATAGCGATGATTGGTTTTACCTAAATATAAATCAACAAAAAAGTAATCATGGCTGAACACAAGCTACAACAAGCCTTTATAGATATATGTCTATACAACCAAAATATTAAGTTTACATAGGAAGCGACAGTTTATCTAAAACAAAGTATATATAAATAACTAATAATTAAATTGTAGCACAATCAACTCTTGTTTATTGATAAAACAAAGAAAAAGTTGTCTAGTTGGAGAGGAAAGATGCTATCGTAAAGGTAGCTACTCTTATTAAACTGAGTATTAAGTGTTGTGCATTTATATTAGTTTTCTTTTTCATATGCATATCTAAGTTAGGAAAAGAATTCATGGATTAAGATTGAAGTCTTTTTGCAGTGTTGGAAAGGTACTAGGGAGAAAAGAAAATGGTATTTCCTTACTAAATACAACAAGATTTGTAGAATAAAGTAGTTTTAGAGGGATAAGGATTACAAACTTGCATGATATGAATATGACCTTGTTGGCAAAATGATTGTGGGGAGGCTATTGGACTCGGACAATTAGTTGTGGGCAGAAGAGGGTAACAAAGAGATTATAGAAACGTTGGTTAGAATTACTTAGGCTTCACAAAGCTCTAATCAAAATTACCTTTTAGTGTGGTAGACAAGGAGTGATTTCCAAGCTAGTTTGTCTTGGGTTGCTCATAATAATAAGGATAAGGTGAAATTTAATTTGGAAGATATTTTGGGTGGTAGATACAATCTTACCCACTATGTAGACATGATCATTGGACCCGACTAGATCAAATCCAGCTCAAACTGCCTGGTTTAATCGAGCTAAGCCCGATAAGAGCTCGATTTAGGTCTGACCCCATTATGAGCTCGAGATATTGGTGGTGGCATAGGTTAAGCATTTGTGCACTGACCAGTAGCCCAATCTACTATACTTATTTATGACCGACCCATAATACATATATATTCTCTATAATTTATTTTTACATTTAGCATAATAGTGAATAGTAAAAGCATCTCATTGGATATTTAGTAACTATATATCAATTTATATTACATAGTAACTAAAATGTCTTCTTTCAGTATTAATATGACACCCAACTCTAAACACGTGCATGGCACGAGGCCACACGGGCACGTGCGTAGCACGACCATTTGGTTGATTCTTGACAATCAAATAAACTTTAGCAACAATCATAATTTTATCCACAACATCTAAACTAAGAATAACTCAAGTCTACTGTCAACAAGCATACAAATAACCCTATACGGTGGGCCCACACGAGCCACAACACATCATCAAGAGCTTTTCACAACTACATATACACCATAGAGTATATACATAATTATACAAGTACAAAGTCACCCTTTAACTAAAATATAAGACAAGGATACAGATACACTTTGGAGGATGTCCACTAATACATTAGATAAGATAACTCATCTGGCATATAACACTAACCACACTCTACTCCTCACTCCACCGGCAAGACCTCTAAGGGAGTATCCGCTCCTCTCGTTCACTGGGTTTTGGAAAGGGAGAAAATAAAGAGAGTCATGAGCAAAAGGCTCAGTGAATAGACCTTACCCCGAATCAGTGGTGTCAAACAAAGAGTAAATCATGTACTGGATAATATGAATTAGACAGAGCATAATGTCATGAATGAGTATATGAATGTATCCTCAATAATACATAAATGAAAAGTAGATAACATGTCATAACTGATAAGAATACATAATCCTCGATAATGAATAAATAGGTCACCACGTCATATAATCATCATAACTTTCTCTCTCAAATATGACACATGATGCATCCCGACCATGACAATACTATGAAATCAAATGCAATCATATATGATTAATATTGACTACTCGATAATCAGGTAACCGAATGATAATGAAATCATATGCATTTCTCAACATCATAATCATCACCGACATCTCGGTATAATATCATCATACTAGACCACTGTGCACAGTCAACACCCGGTACCCGGTCTCAACATCATGCCCGAAGGCTCCGAGCATACTCTGCCATCCGCAAGGAGTATCTCAAATATAACCATACCCTGCCATCCGCTAAGAGTATCAACATCCATCCAGACCGAGCACCCCACATAGTTGATAGAAACCTCGTGAGGATAACTCGCCACATATGCCCTGGCGAACGGCATGTGTCCGATTGTCTGTGCGCACAGACTCAACTGACCTCGGACATGGGCCACGAGATATTGCATATCAGCGACCACAATCATCAATCCAGGCACCCCTAACCCTGGCTCCTACTCAGGTATCCCCACGCTTTCTATCAACTATCATATCAATCATATTTCATGCTTTCTTTTTAAATGACAGATCATATGCATATATCCAGTACAATAACGAGTCAATGCATAATAGAAATTTAGGTGGAACGGGAATCAAGAGAAAAATGCTGCAATGAAGTCTCCAACCATGTATCTAACACATGCATACTCTCGCTAGTCTATCACATGTACACTCATACTAGAAATCATCTCGACATAAAACCATAACAGTATAATCATCTCCAACCATCCTTATTTATCATTATCATATTCATATCAAAGATCAGCCTCATTACATGCATGATAAAAATATGCTCGACGGTAATCATCTCTAGATAAAGTCATATAATCATGCTGGAGGTCAAAACATGCATGTACATAATATATAATATAACCTAATTTGAGAAAGGGATCTAGGGGATAAGACTACTCACAGTCTGATCAGAAGATACAAACCACACAGCTCTTACATCTGTCAGGTAACCAAGTGACACTCATCGCTAGCAAGGTCCACGGGGTCTCAAATAAGGGGGTTCGGAGTCTGAAAATATTTAAATAATATGATGTTAGCCGTTTATCCCATTTAGAATACATTGGTGTAAAATATAATAAAATTATTTGATTTTATTAAATAACTTGATATACCTTATATATATATAATTATGATAACCTTATTCAATTATATGGCAATTATTACTTTTACTTAACTAGTTACTAATCATACATATATTAATCATTATTCATAAATATAAAAATGATTATCTGAGCTCAGCATTTTATTGCATAGAAAATAATATATAATAATAATGATAAGTTACTAGAAACACATTGTATACTCAAATGTATTAAATATATGCATGTATAAGCATACATAAACATCAATAGAAACTTATAAAATTTAATTATTTTTAATAAAACTAACTATATAAAATATAAGATTATTATCTATATGATTACATGTATTAATCTAATAAACAGTGGTTATACTATATATAATCATATGCAAGTACTTATAACTATAATTAATAAATTATTATACTAATAATACTTAACTAATACTTATGCTAGAGAGTATAAATTATTAAAATAATCTATCATCCAGATAACTGATTCACCTAAATTTTAAAAACTAAATCATATAATTAATATAAACAAATTAAAAAGGGAGCAATCCCTTGTCACAGTGCTGGGCTCGGCACTGTCTGCTACAGTGCTGGGCCGAGCCCAGCACTATTGCAGAAGGGAAATAGCTGAGGAAGATGAAGAAGAAGAAAGAAGAAGGAAGAAAGGAAGAAGAAGAAGAAGAGAAGAAAAGAAAAGAGAAGAAGGGAAGAAGGAGGAGGGAGGTGCGGACCCGGGCCGGCGGGGAGGTCACCGGCAGCTGGTGGCCAGCCAGCTACCGGCCTCTCGCCGGCGGCTCGGCTCCGACGGGCCCAAGCCCAAGGTAAGAAGAAGAGAAAGAGAGAGAGAAAGAGAGAGAGAGAGAGAGAGAGAGAAGAAGAGAGAAGAAGAGAGAAGAAGAGAGAGGAGGAGAAAGAGCTCACCGGTGCGCGTGGAGGTGGCGACGGCGGCGATAGTCCGGCCTCGGCGAGAGAGAGAGAGAGAGAGGTTTAGAGAGAGACCAAACGGGAGAGAGAGAGAGAGAGAGATTTAAAGAGAGAGAGGGAAGGCGGTGAGGGGGGGCGGTTTGCGGCGACGCCGGGGCCCGCCGCGGCCAGCTGGTCGCAGCCCATTGGCTGCGACAGCGGTAGCGGGCGCGTGGCGCCCCCACCACGCAAGCTGCATGCGCAGCTTGCATGGGCACGAGGCCGGCCACAGTGTGGCCGGTCGCGTCGTGCCCAGAATTTTTTTTTTTTTAAATTGGGTTGTTACACGCACTGTCGAGCCATCAACCGAATCGAGCTAAGCCATCAAACTACCAACCACCAAACAATTTCTCTACAATATTGTTTGGAGTTTGAGTTGAACTCGTGACCTTTTTGGTCATGAGCAAGGAGAGTGGCAGATAGGTATTCTTATATTCAAAGACATTGGAAATTCCGGAGAGGATTGAATACAATCTTCTTTTTATTAACTGATATAAGTTACTCCAATACATTATATATATATATATATATGGCAAATACTCTAATACCCTTTTAAAAATTATAATCTTAATTGAACAACAATAATAATCAGTTTTCATACCCGGTACCAGTTCCAAAATCACAATATGCAAAAAAAAGAGAGCATATTAGTCAAAAAGATTTAATTATGTGTGGCTAACTTCCCAACTTTTCTATTATACCCTTGAAGATCTTAACCGTTAGATATTCATCAAACTGATTGATAAATAATTAATTCTACGGTACGAAAATATGTTTTTTTTTCTTCCGTTAAGATTTATCTCTTAAATATAATTATGCCTTAATTATATGAGATATCATTTAATATTAAATAATTTAAATTTAATTCTTTGGAGATAAACTTTAATTTAAATATGATTCTCTATCTCTATCTATTAAATTTAATTTAAATCAATCTTAAACTAATAAGAGATATATCTAAGTAATAAAAAATAATTAAAGAGATAAAATATAATTTATTTTTTATCAAGTTAACCATAAAAGATATCAATATCCTTATTTTGATATATATACATTACTCCATCTAAGGATATATACGTCTTTTACTTGATAAAATATTAAGATATAATGTGCAAAATTATATATCTAAAAAATATTAATTACCTACTGATTCGGTAATATCTTTTATTCTTATTATGTCCTTAGATATTCATTAAACAATGATAAATAATTTAATCTACGGTTAGAAAAAAAAACGCTCATATATATATATATATATTTATTAACAAAGAGAGAACTTTCTGCAAAGACTCAAATATCAAATACAACTAGTACAACTTCCATTATAACACTCAAATCCAAGGTTCACAGCACAAGGGCACAGATTGCAGGTAGTAAAACCAAGGCATCACATAACAACATAACGAGCTCATCGGGCTGTTTTATTGACATTCCTGACTGCACTACGGACTCCTAAAGTAAACGGTTAAGGTATTCGTCAACTGTAGTGTATTTGACGTCAGGGTAGAGTTCACTAGCCTCCACGCCAACGGACGGCTCGATCTCAAAGTTGGTCTGGTCTCCCTTGACATAGATAGAATGGTTTATTGCAAGAAATATATTAATCGGCATTGGAGATTCTGGAGCACAGTAAGCAGTGAGATTAGTACGTATATACGTCGATAGTACGTATAACCAGAAGAAACTAGAACGCTTCCAATTTGTCAACAATTAATACCTTGAATCTGCTTCAGAACCACCTCTTCAGGAACATATTCCTTCTCAAAAGTCTTGCCAGTTTTCTTCTCCCAGAGTGAGACGAGCTCATTGTGGGATAAGACATTGGCAGGTGGTCTCAGATATAAAATCTTGTTCAATGTTCTGGGGTCATCCACTGCCTTAATGGTGTATGCGCCAATGTCATCTTCATCGACAAATATCGCTGAACGAATGAAATGGAATAGGATAAGTTAATTGATGCATTTATACGACTTGTGAAGGAAGCTTCCTGGAGGTCATAATTCTTGTTACCTTTGGCATTTCCATCACCTAAGATGACAACCTTGTCGGTCGGAGGACCGGCAGCTCCGGGCTGTCCTAAAGTTGGGAGGAAATACCCTGCAAAGCAGTTAGAAGAGACATAGGTGTAGGGTATCCCCTCTGCCTCAATGGCACGCCGGATCTGCACCTTAACGGCAAATGTCCGCTTTGCTGGGTCCACAGCGTGCACGCGATCCACATCGTTTCCGAACTCAGACGGTAAGAACCTCTACACGCCCACCCACAATTGCAAGTCTTCAGACAATGAAATCAATGCTAGAAGAGCAGTATCCACACAATTATCGCACGATTAAGTCGTTATATATTGTATAATTAATTCGTTAAAAAGCTATAATAGGAGAACATAATATATTGAAATAAATTCCTATGTCAAATAGTGGAATTCATTTGAAATGAAATTAATCAATTACCAATTGAAATCCATTTGAATTTGGTTCCAAACACCGGAAAATAAAATATCCACCTACTAGAAGGTGACCGGATCCCATCACCCATAATAATGACAAAATAATTATATGAAAAGAAAACGGAAGACAGAGAGAGTAAAACCTAACCTTGACGTTACCGGCTTCCTTGATGGCGGCTATAATCTTCGTCTGATCCGCCAATTGTAGGGCACCGACGGTGGAGATCACCACATCGACGGTCTTGATCACCTTCACCAAGCTCTCGTGATCGTAGAGGTCTCCCTAAAGATGAGCGCTGGGGTTAGGGTTAGGGTATTGGGTGAAAGAGAGAGAGAGAGGAGGAGGAGGAGGAGTTAACCTTACCTTGACGAGGGTGACGCCAGAGTCCTTGAAGCTTTGGAGGAGCTGGGCCTTAGAAGGGTTGGAGGGAGCGGTATCTCTCACCAGGGCGAAGGTGGGGTGACCGGACCGCGCGCTGGCCGCCACGATGTGCTTTCCGATGTACCCTGTCCCTCCGATGATCAAGATCTTGCTATTCTCCGACGCCATCAGGACGATCTCGGCCGTTGGATGCCGCAGGCACAGCGTAACTATTTGACCACGTGAGAGGTGGAACGGTCGATGGGAGTCCGGGGGGCTCGAAATCGAAATTTATGGCCCGATCTAGTGGATCCAATTACCACATCGTAATCTTACCTCTTCTTTTTTAATTTCTTCGTGGAAACGACTAAAGCGGGCGAGTGAATAAGTGATTTAATCACCGCAGCGTGCACAGTAGAGGAGATCTTTCTGTCGATTGACTAATTAATTATAAGAGATTTTTTTGGGTTTCTTTTACGTAATTGCACTAAAAAAGACTTTTAAATATCATAATTTATTATTGTGCTCTTTTCAAAAATATTATTTAATTAACCAAATGTAATTAAGTACTATTAGAATCAAAATTTGATTAAAAAAGATTACCTACCCTTATATAAAAATAAAATTGTTTAAAATTATCTGGGACCCAAAATCATAAAGATTATCTGTTCTACACTTTTTTTTTATTCCATTAAGATTTCTCTCTTAAATATAATTATATCTTAATTATAGGAGATATCATTTAAGATCAAATAATTTAAATTTTATTATTTGGAGATAAACTTCAATTTAAATATAATTCTCTATCTTTATCTATTAAAATTTAATTTAAATCAATCTTAAACTAATGGGAGATATATGTAAATAATAAAAAATAATCAAAAAGATAAAATTTAATTACATTTTTATCATGTTAATTATAAAATGCATTAATACCCTTATTTTGATATATATAAATTACTCTCGGTTAATGATATATATATCTTTTACTTAATAAAATATTAAGATAATATAATTATCGAAAAATAACGTGCAAGATTGTATAACTAAAAAAAATTATCTACTAAAATCGTAATATCTTTTATTCCTTTTATACCCTTAAAATCTTATCCGTTAAATCTTTATCAAACTCATCGCAAAGAAACGTCAAACTCATCGCAAAGAAACGCCAACGATATTAGGATTGAAGTAAAACTTGCAACCTTTCATATAGCCATACAGGTGTCTCTGTTACCAAAAGGAGTAAAGATGAATCTGGACGTGATATTGGAACGCGCGATGTCCAGGAAACCGTCCAGATTCGTGCACTGTTACGGATCAAGCTGTAGGAACTTTTTACTTCTAGAATAAAATTAACATAAAGTGTGTTTGAAGAATTGTAGGGAGAATGTAGGGATCAAATAATAAATATTATATAATAGGATGTAAATATTAATAGAAATAAAAGGCATAGCATTTTCAATAAATTTCACTATATTTTGTCAGTCAATTGTTCTTCATATCAAAGTCAAAAAAGATAAACGGAAGCCAATGAGAGGTGCCTGCCTCATAGATGCTTTTAGTCTTTGAAGCGAGAGTAGAAAACATCAACTATGTATACCCATAACAATTCTCCAAACAGGATTTCTTGCATTTGTTTCATTAAAAAAAGAAGAAGAAGAGAGAATTACTTGCATTTGAGTTTAATTTATTAACTACAACTAGACTTTTTTCTAGGCAAAGTCAGTATACAAAGTTCATTAAACAACCAAGATTACAGAATTTAATTTGAGGGTGGATTAGTCCATTCGGTACAAGATTTCGTTTGAATAGTAAAATTGACAAGATAATGAGCAGAGTTATTCGATCGAGTAGAAGACCTTAAAGGGATAAGAACATTGAAATCCACCTATTCCATTCTTCCACCATAAGAAGAATGTTACAATCAACTGGGAGGTTGGGGTCATTTACCATAAGATGAATGATACACTTCTCAGTTGCTCCATGCTGAAATATCTCCTTCAGGTAGACATGGTCAAATGGCCCAGTTCGCCCATGCCCGGCCCGGCCAGGACCCGGTTTAGGCCCGGCCCAAGCCCGAACTACCCATAGGCGGCACGGGCCAGCCCTTTGCCCGCCCGACCCGGCCCGAAAGCCCGCTCGTTTAGCCCGCAACTAAGCCCGCCCGTTATGCTACAGTGGCCCGCCCATTTGCTACAGTACCTTGCATTCTGCTACAGTAATTTACCGTTGCTACAGTAAATTTTTTTTGGTATTATACCGTTTTGCATTATTTTAAGCACACCTTTAAAAAAAAATTAATTTATTTTAAATTTTTTTAGATGGAGGAATATAAATAATTTTTAAAAAAAATGAGCTAATAGTTAAAAAAATTCTAAAAATAGCTAAAATATGAGTTGGGTCGAGTGATTGGTGGGTCGGGCCGGCCCGGCCCGACCGGCTAGCACGATCTCTCACGGGCGATAACGGGCTACACTATTCTAGCCCGGCCCGAACCCGGCCCAGCCCGAGTGATTGATGGGTCGGGCCGTGAACAAATGCTTAAGCCCGGTTGGCCCGAAAAGCCCGGCTGAAATCCGGGGCGGCCCGCCCGATGATCATGTCTACCTTCACGCCATAAAGGATGTGTCTAAGTTAATGCCTAGCTACCTTAAAAGTGATGTAGGTTACTTGAATACTTCTTTTTCTACTTATTAAAAGAGAGATAGCTTTATGCAAAGACTCATATTATCAAGTAAAAAAAGTATAGCTTGTATTAAAGCACAATGCGGACAAACCGTAACAAATTGTTAATAATTTGATTAGTGGGTTCATATGTTTAATAAAATATATATGGATCTGTAATTAATATTAAACCCACTTAAGTGATCTATAAATTTAAATTTATTTTTAAACTTTAAAAATATAAATAAATTGATATAGTTCTAAATGTATAGAAGCTCATGTTGTAATTAATGGACTTGTGACAATAAAGCTTATTGGGTTGTGATCCCTGAGAAATGTTTTAATAAAATATCGATTCAGTTCCTATTCCCATTACGTGTGAAACTGAAAGATGTAAAAACCTATTTTTAGAATTTCTTAACCATCTCCTTCATCTTCCTTCTTCCTTTTAGTATCAATGGCAATGTCTATTGATTCAGGTAGCTTTTTATATTATTTGAATATCTCTAGAATTATATCTACATGATTCAACTAATCCTATTTATTGGATTTATTGAAAGTCTTTCACAAATAACTAAAACATAGATAACAACATAGCGAGCTCATCGAGCTGTTTCATTGACATTCCTGACTGCACTATCATTGCTCGGTTACGGACTCCTAAAGTAAACGGTTAAGGTATTCGTCAACTGTAGTGTATTTGACGTCAGGGTAGAGCTCGCTAGCCTCGACGCCAAAGGACGGTTCGATCTCAAAGTTGGTCTGGTCTCCCTTGACATGGATAGAGTGGTTGATCGCGAGCAGTACATTAATTGGCACTGGAGATTCTGGAACACAGTAAGCGGTGAGATGAATTAGTAGATATATACATCAGGCTTCCAATTTGACAACAATTAATACCTTGAATCTGCTTCAGAACCACCTCTTCAGGAACATATTCCTTCTCAAAAGTCTTGCCAGTTTTCTTCTCCCAGAGTGAGACGAGCTCATTGTGGGATAAGACATTGGCAGGTGGTTTCAGATATAAAATCTTGTTCAAGGTTCTGGGGTCATCCACTGCCTTAATGGTGTATGCGCCAATGTCATCTTCATCGACAAATATCGCTGAACGAATGAAATGGAACAGGATAAGTTAATTGATGCATTTATACGACTTGTGAAGGAAGCTTCCTGGAGGTCATAATTCTTGTTACCTTTGGCATTTCCATCACCTAAGATGGCAACTTTGTCGGTCGGAGGACCGGCAGCTCCGGGCTGTCCTAAAGTTGGGAGGAAATACCCTGCAAAGCTGTTAGAGGAGACATAGGTGCAGGGTATCCCCTCTGCCTCAATGGCACGCCGGATCTGCACCTTGGCGGCAAATATCCTCTTTGCTGGATCCACAGCGTGCACGCGATCTGCATCGTTTCCGAACTCAGACGGTAAGAACCTCTACAAGCCCACCCACAATTGCAAGTCTTCAGACAATGAAATCAATGCTAGAAGAGCAGTATCCACACATTATCGCACGATTAAGTCGTTATATATTGTATAATTAATTCGTTAAAAAGCTATAATAGGAGAACATAATATATTGAAATAAATTCCTATGTCAAATAGTGGAATTCATTTGAAATGAAATTAGTCAATTACCAATTGAAATCCATTTGAATTTGGTTCCAAACACCGGACAATAAACTATCCACCTACTAGAAGGTGCCCGGATCCCATCACCCATAATAGTGACCAAATAATTATATGAAAAGAAAACGGAAGACAGAGAGAGAGTAAAACCTAACCTTGACGTTACCGGCTTCCTTGATGGCGGCTATAATCTTCGTCTGATCCGCCAATTGACGGGGACCGACGGTGGAGATCACCACATCGACGGTCTTGATCACCTTCACCAAGCTCTCGTGATCGAAGAGGTCTCCCTAAAGATGAGCGCTGGGGTTAGGGTTAGGGTATTGGGTGAGAGAGAGAGAGAGGAGGAGTTAACCTTACCTTGACGAGGGTGACGCCGGAGTCCTTGAAGCTTTGGAGGAGCTGGGCCTTAGAAGGGTTGGAGGGAGCGGTATCTCTCACCAGGGCGAAGGTGGGGTGACCGGACCGCGCGCTGGCCGCCACGATGTGCTTTCCGATGTACCCTGTCCCTCCGATGATCAAGATCTTGCTATTCTCCGACGCCATCAGGACGATCTCGGCCGTTGGATGCCGCAGGCACAGCGTAACTACTTTGACCACGTGAGAGGTGGAACGGTCGATGGGAGTCCGGGGGGCTCGAAATTTATGGCCCGATCTAGTGGATCCAATTACCACATCGTAATCTTACCTCTTCTTTTTTAATTTCTTCGTGGAAACGACTAAAGCGGGCGAGTGAATAAGTGATTTAATCACCGCAGCGTGCACAGTAGAGGAGATCTTTCTGTCGATTGACTAATTAATTATAAGAGATTTTTTTGGGTTTCTTTTACGTAATTGCACTAAAAAAGACTTTTAAATATCATAATTTATTATTGTGCTCTTTTCAAAAATATTATTTAATTAACCAAATCTAATTAAGTACTATTAGAATCAAAATTTGATTAAAAAAAGATTAGCTACCCTTATATAAAAATAAAATTATTTAAAATTATTTGGGACCAAAAATCATAGAAATTTGGTGCGGTTGGTGATGACTCAAGACTTCACAATCAAGCCGTACGATATTAGGTAAATATTTCACTGCACATTTAAAAATTATAAAAAAGATTTAATTACATTCGCCTAACTTTTCAATTTTTTTATTATATTCTTAAAATTAATAAATAATTAACTTTACAGTACGGAAGAAGCGCTCTACACGTTTTTTTTATTCCGTTAAGATTTCTCTCTTAAATATAATTATGTTTAATTATAGGAGATATCATTTAATATTAAATAATTTAAATTTGATTATTTGGAGATAAACTTTAATTTAAATATAATTCTCTATCTTTATCTATTAAAGTTTAATTTAAATCAATATTAAACTAATGGGAGATATATGTAAATAATCAAAAAGATAAAATTTAATTAAAATTTTATCATGTTAACTATAAAAGACTTCAATACCCGTATTTTGATATATATTCATTACTCTCAGTTAATAATATATATGTCTTTTACTTGAGAAAATATTAAGATAATATAATTATCAAAAAATAACGTGCAAGATTGTATATCTAAATAAAATTACCTATAATATCTTTCATTCATGTTATATTCTTAAAGATTTTAACCATTCGATCTTCATCAAATTGATTGATAAAGAATTAACTTTATACCAAAGAAACGCCCACCATATTATAGTTGAAGTAAAACTTACAACCTTTCATACAGCCATACATGTGTCTCTGTTACCAAAAGGAGTAAAGATGAATCTGGACGTGATACTGGAGTGTGCACTGTCCAGGAAACTTTTTTTTTTCTTGATGCCAAGGAGCTGTTTCCAGCTATATATTACTGAACAATTGACCGATTAGCTACGTCAGAAGCAATAAGGTTACAAAATTCTGAGGGGAGGGGGGTGTCCTAACCGGTTGTAACAACTAAAATCAGAGTACACGCTAGCCCTGGCCGCTGCCCAGTCAGCTACACTATTACATTCTTCCCTATGTATACAAACCTAGTTTCCAAACATTCCTTTCCTAGCTTGAGGCATTCATGCACCATGTTTCTGATGCTCCAAGGACTATGCTCTATAGTATGCTGGCATTTAATGGCCTCCTGGTAGTCTGATTAAATAATCAACTTGCACTCTCTATTGGCCACCCTTAAACCCAGCCTGATTGTCCATAGTTTCGTTTCCAAAGCCGAGTTTCCCGGGCAAGGTTCCCACATTGCTTGGATGAAATCTCCCTTAGCGTCTCGAAAGATTGCCGCTGCACCTCCTTGGCAAGCTCCCACCGAAAATGCCCCGTCAGTGTTATCCTTTATCCACCCTTGCTGAGCTGGTTCCCACCTCTTGCTAATTCTCTTCCCTTTCAGTTGGCTTTCCTTGATGGTCTACCTGTGTTCTTTTACTAAGGCTACTGCCCTTCTCACCACTACTGACTCTGGCATCTTCTTCCCACCGAAAACTACCGCATTCCTCTGTCTCCAAATTGTCCACAGAATGCAGGCTATCACACCTTTTATCTTTAAGTCTTCATCTTTGTTCGATCTCCATTCATTTGTTATCCAGTCCTTGTCTATCAAGGCACTCTCAGTCCCTTCGCTGACACTTGGTATCTTCCACACCTTCAGGTTGTATCTGCATGCAAATAAAATGTGATTTGTCGTCTCTCGAAACAGCCTGCACATGGCGCATCTCTCGTCAGTTCCAATATGGATGTACTGGAGGTAGGCTCTCGTTGGAAGCATGCCCAAGAGCAAGCATGCTCAAGAGCAATTTCCAACAAAAGGTTCTAATCCTCGGAGCCACCGGTAGCTAACAGAGAGTCTTCCACCCTTTCCATTGGTGCTCTTGCCGAGGCTGCATAGAGATGTACATGACTTTTACTGATGGTATTCCCCTTGGGTTCGGCCACCATATCCACCTATCCTTCATGGTGGTGGCACCCATGGGGAAGGTAGATATCTCATAAGTCATGTCTGAACCCACCTCCCAACAGAATCTCTCCGTGGTCCTGCACTGTCCAGGAAACTGTCCAGATTCATGCACTGTTGGCTACCAATTCCAAAAAAGATTCTCTACGGGTCAAGCTGCAGGAACTTTTTACTACTAGAATAAAATTAACATAAAGTGTGTTTGAAGAATTGTAGGGAGAATGTAGGGATCAAATAATAAATATTATATAATAGGATGTAAATATTAATAGAAATAAAAGGCATAGCATTTTCAATAAATTTCACTATATTTTGTCAGTCAATTGTTCTTCATATCAAAGTCAAAAAAGATAAACGGAAGCCAATGAGAGGTGCCTCATAGATGCTTTTAGTCTTTGAAGCGAGAGTAGAAAACATCAACTATGTATACCCATAACAATTCTCCAAACAGGATTTCTTGCATTTGTTTCATTAAAAAAAAAGAAGAAGAGAGAATTACTTGCATTTGAGTTTAATTTATTAACTACAACTAGACTTTTTTCTAGGCAAAGTCAGTATACAAAGTTCATTAAACAACCAAGATTACAGAATTTAATTTGAGGGTGGATTAGTCCATTCGGTACAAGATTTCGTTTGAATAGTAAAATTGACAAGATAATGAGCAGAGTTATTCGATCGAGTAGAAGACCTTAAAGGGATAAGAACATTGAAATCCACCTTTTCCATTCTTCCACCATAAGAAGAATGTTACAATCAACTGGGAGGTTGGGGTCATTTACCATAAGATGAATGATACACTTCCAAGTTGCACCATGCTGAAATATCTCCTTCAGGCCATAGAAGATGTGTCTGAGTTAATGCCTAGCTACCTTAAAGAGTGATGTAGGTTACTCGAATACTTCTTTTTCTATTTATTAACAGAGAGATAGCTTTATGCAAAGACTCAGATTATCAAGTAAAAGAAGTATAGCTTGTATTACAGCACAATACGGACAAACTGCAACAAATAACTAAAACATAGAAAACAATCCACAGATTGCAGGTAGTAAAACCAAGCCATCAGATAACAACATAACGAGCTCATCGTTTTATTGACATTCCTGACTGCACTACGGACTCCTAAAGTAAACGGTTAAGGTATTCGTCAACTGTAGTGTATTCGACGTCAGGGTAGAGCTCGCTAGCCTCGACGCCAAAGGACGGTTCGATCTCAAAGTTGGTCTGGTCTCCCTTGACATAGATAGAATGGTTCATTGCAAGAAATATATTAATCGGCATTGGAGATTCTGGAGCACAGTAAGCAGTGAGATTAGTACGTATATACGTCGAGAGTACGTATAACCAGAAGAAACTAAAACGCTTCCAAATTGTCAACAATTAATACCTTGAATCTGCTTCAGAACCACCTCTTCAGGAACATATTCCCTCTCAAAATTCTTGCCAGTTTTCTTCTCCCAGAGTGAGACGAGCTCATTCTGGGATAAGATATTGGCAGGTGGTCTCAGATATAGAATCTTGTTCAAGGTTCTGGGGTCATCGACTGCCTTAATGGTGTATGCGCCAATGTCATCTTCGTTGACAAATATTACTGAAAGAATGAAATGGGACAGGATAAGTTAATTGATACATTTATACGAGTTGTGAAGGAAGCTTCCTGGAGGTCACAATTGTTGTTACCTTTAGCATTTCCATCACCTAAGATGACAACTTTGTCGGTCGGAGGACCGGCAGCTCCGGGCTGTCCTAAAGTTGGGAGGAAATACCCTGCAAAGCAGTTGGAAGAGACATAGGTGTAAGGTATCCCCTCTGCCTCAATAGCACGCCGGATCTGCACCTTGATGGCAAGTGTACTCTTTGCTGGCTCCACAGCGTGCCCGCGATCCACATCGTTTCCAAACTCAGACGGTAAGAACCTCTGCAAGCTCTCCACAATTGCAAGTCTTCAGGCAATGAAACCAATGCTAGGAAAGCGCTATCAACACATTATAGCAAAGCTTAAGTTTTATGCGATGAAGAATCAAAACCTAGTTGGATGATCACCTAAATGATCGATCAACAGAGTAAATGTAACTGTATCTAGAAGACATCACTCTGTAAGCTGACTGCATGACAGTAATTCAACACCTCATTTAGATCCACCAAACAACTACGAGCAGAAGCAGCACAATTGCATGAAAGTTAAAAATGAATATCTTATAGTTGGATTTCAGTAACAAGTTTACATTTCCATCAAAGTTGAGAAACAAAGAGAAGACCTTTCTGCAATACTCTAACAATCTAAGCACAATAATCTTCCTCGTAATTCCTAATATTTCCAATCACATTCATTATTTGGTGATCAACCGGCTAGGCTTGAATCCGGCCGAACTGAACCAGGCTAAACCTGGCCCGAGCCTGATTTAGTCGTATCCTGAAATGATAATAATCAAATGTTTCTTTCCTTTGTTCTTCGTGAGTTGGGTGATAGACCCCAAGATAATATATACCTTGTGATTGTGAATGCGACCCATATAGGTAGCGCATCTGCATTACTAGTGGGTGAATGACCCACTTATTCGTACACCTTCCTTTTAGCATCACTAGTGACTGGTGAGTGAGTGAGCAACTCTCTTTTTCGTACATCTTACGTAATCATGATTTAATTGTACGGTATATAGTTGGATAATCACCTATTTGTTCTTCAATTGTGCGTTCTTTTCTCTTAACTCCACTTTCTAAGTTAGAATATAAAAGATAAAAACCATCCACCCTCTCATTGTAATTTAAAAGATCCTAGGGGGAAATTAAAACAAAAGTACACATTCTGTAATAAAAAAAATAGAGTTTTTTTAATATAAAAATACTAGTCCAAAACAGACACGAGATGAGTTGAGCAAATAAAATAGTCTTAGGAAAGACTTAAAGAATATTTTAATTAGGGGTGGCAAAACTTGATCTGACCCGATAATCCGACACGATAACCCGACTGTTAATCGGATTTGGGTTTAGATTAATCAGGTTCGGGTCATAAACGGGTCAACCCGTCTAACCCGATTATTAATTGGGTCGTGTTCGGATTTATGCCTCTGATCCGCTTGACCCGTTTAACCCGTTTAAGTAAACGGGTCGGGCAGGTCGGGTGGATCGGGTGACCCGTTTAACCCGTTTAATTTTAATATTGTATGAATTATTAAGATTGTATTTGTGTAATACACCATTTATATATAATATATCAGTAAATATTAAATTTTATATATAATTTGTATTAAACGGATCGTGTTAACGTGTCGAGTTAACACGACCTGTTTAAGTATACGGGTTAGACAGGTCGTGTTAGCGTGTCGTGTTAACTTGATCCGTTTATTAAACGGGTTAGGCGGGTCGTGTCGTGTTACCCGTTTATTAATCGGATCGTGTTCGTGTTTACTAAATGCAACCCGTTTATTAATCGGATCGTGTTCGTGTCAAGGTAATGTTGACCCAACCCGAACCCGACCCGAACCTGCTTAACCCGAGCCGATTGCCACCCCTAATTTTAATCCCCAACCTTCTTAACATCCTCGAAAGCTAACAATGGACAATAAATAAAAAATCTACCTACTACGCGGTGACCGGATCCCATCACCCAAAATGGAAATAAAATCCAGAAAAGAAGAACAGAGAATGGAGAGAGAGAGAGAGAGAGAGAGAGAGAGAGAGTAAAAAAATAACTTGACCTTAACGTTACCGGCTTCCTTGATGGCGGCTATAATCTTCGTCTGATCCGCTAATTGCATGAACCCGATGGTGGAGATCACCACATCGACGGTCTTGATCGCCTTCACCAAGCTCTCGTGATCGTAGAGGTCCCCCTAAAGATAAGCATGAGGGTAAGGGATAGCGTTTCGTGGCGGGGAGGAGAGAGAGAGAGGTGACGGTAGCCTTACCTTGACGAGGGTGACGCCGGAGTCCTTGAAGCTTTGGAGGAGCTGGGCCTTAGAAGGGTCCGAGGGGGCGGTATCTCTCACCAGGGCGAAGGTGGGATGGCCGGACCGCGCGCTCGCCGCCACGATGTGCTTCCCGATGTATCCTGTCCCTCCGATGATCAGGATCTTGCTCTTCTCCGACGCCATCAGGACGATCTCGGCCGTTGGACGCCGCGTAACAACGACCAGGCGGGAAGTGGAGCGAACGAAGGATGGGAAAACCAGAGACGGGTGGGCTCGAAATTTATCGGCACGATCGAGAGGATCCAATCACCACGTCGTCAGCTTACCTCTTCTTTTCTTAATTACTACGCCGGTGAGGCCAGTGAGCCTTCTAGAGATTGTCCGATAGAGAGTGATGACTGATGAGTGGAAAAATAGACACGCGTACAAGTCTAACAGTCTAACATTAGATAATAGATTTATTCCAACCCTAAATAATATTATAGAAAAATTATTTAATGGTTGATAATTTAGTTCGACTCGATTGATGATTCGATAGTACGGTTACCATGGAGGAATAGCTTAGCAGCGTAATGGCTTGGAGCAGATCTCGATAGCATTTAGTTCGGAGCAATTGTTTGGCAACGCATATAGTTTGAAGCCTAGATTAGACAGCTAAAAACTCGATAAAACCTAAATATCTCTATATCTAACGAGGGTTCGTCTTTTTATTCAGTCCTATAAGTGAAAAATGATAATTATCTCAAAATTTAAAGGTAAAATAATGCCGCTACCACCGTTCCATTAGCCATCTTAGTTAAAGATTATATATAAATTATTTTTCTTTTAAAACAAATTGGGTCTAGACAACTACTAGGATTTAGGATCTAAAAACTGACACATAATTTAATAAAATAAATTTACTTAAAACTATTTGTGATCCAAATTATAGAAATTCCATGCACTCATGCCCTCTGAATTAAGCCATTGGATGAAAGGATATATATATATATAACTGTTGAGTGGAGTAAAACTTACAGCATTTCAACGCAACGGGGAATTAGGTGACCGGTCAACTACTTGAAACCCTTTTGTTTGGGTCCCATGTAAAAGTAAATCTAGTATTCTACTCCAATCCCAGGGTAGCTCATGGGCACTAGTGGCCTTGGAGGTTGGATGCACGTGGCGTGATTATGGAATCAGGGAAGTTGGGCGAGCTGTCCACTTTCATGCACCTTGCTTGGCTTCCAAACTAAAGAGTGATTGACCAAACTACCCCTATTTTAAATTTTATTTACCAAAATAGATTGACTCTCAAACTTATTATTAAAAGTGTGTTTTTCTTAACTGTAGCAATAACCTAAAATGTCGAATTCATAACCGTCTTTATATTTTTATTCAACCGCTGACTAGTTTAGCAAAAACGTATTATATTTTTACTGCTATATTTTTGCTGTAGCAATACTAAAATAAGTATTTTTATGTTATGTTTAGCATTTTATTCGTAAGAATCCATTTTAAGTTAATATTTTAAGTTAATATTTTAGTTATTTAAGTTAAAATTTTATTTTATGTTAAAAATACTTATCTTACTAGTATTTTTTATAGGGCTATAGTGTAATAAACTGCTTCGAATAATAAATTAATTTAAGGGACAATCTAAATAAAGATTCAAACAGGACTAGTTTGGTCAAAAACTCTCCAAACTAAGGTGGGTGGGACCGACTTCCATCCAACGAAATAGGTATTACCCGAAGGAAGGCCTTTGGGAGGCTGCAACGTAGATTGGTTACAAATCAAAAGGACAAAATCTTATTACTGTATAACAACAAGTAAACAACTATTTATTTCAATACTAGCTAGTATTCTAATACTTACACCTCTCTTATCTCCTCTTCCATCTAATATTTTTATATTTATTAATTATTATTTTACTTTAAGAAGAAGATACTTTAATTGATTATCATTTCAATTATTCTCTCTTTCCTCTTTCTACTCTCTCTCTCATCCACTCATTTATCCATTTTAATTATTTGCCAAATTATCATTTAAATTTGATATCACGTATTCACGTCAGTTATATATATATATATATATATATATATAAATAGTTTATATTAGTATAAGCTCTCTTAATACTACAAGTCAAACGAATCCAGACTGAGCCAGTTCTCTATTTAACTCATTGACAAGCATCTCTGAGTCTCAAATGAATAAACTTTGCCTCCCATGTAACTCTCAGTCCTAAGACATATCTGAAAAAAAAGAAAAGAGAGGATCCATCAGGGTATCAATGTTGAATTATGAATTTGCTCAATAGATGAAACAGGTATTAAGTACCACGAACTCAAATTTGAAACAAATGAAATATCAAAATTATAGTAACTGCGATTTGATCAAGCCTGCTGACTACACTGATTTATGTGGTTGTAATAATTGAAATACCAGTTCAGAATACATTGACTGGACCTAAGCCATCCAATTATTTCATGATTGAAACATTGACAATGGCAAGGAAATTCATACTGTAATCTTTAGAGAAATCAGTTCAGGTATTCCTCGACAGAAGTATATCTGACATCTGGATATAGCTTTGTAGCCTCGATGCCAAATGACGGCTCGATCTCAAAGTTGGTATGGTCTCCCTTGATATAGACAGAGTGGCAGATAGACATTCTCACATTCACAGGCATTGGAGAGTCTGGAAAGGAATGAATAGAATCTTTGAAGTTACAGGAACAAAAATCAAACATTTTCAGTGTAGAGTTAAGAAGTTTCTAACCTTGTATCTGCTTCAGAACGTCTGGCTCAGGAATATAGACCCTCTCAAAGCTCTTGCCAGTTTTCTTCTCCCAGAGAGAGATGAGTTCATTTTGAGATAAGATGTTGTCAGCTGGCCTCATATATAAAATCTTGTTCAAGGTTCTTGGGTCATCCACTGCTTTAATGGTAAATGTGCTGATATCTTCTTCATTCAAAAAAATTGCTACAAAGAACACAGCGTAACAATGTTTACATATGAGTTATGGTGTTCTTAGATCTTTAAAGTGAAGCTTCAATTTTTTCTCATAAACAACTTGTTCTGTCATATGGATGAAATTTCGGGAGACTTGATATTACCTTTGGTATTTCCATCACCAAATATGACCACTTTTTCTGTTGGAAGAACTATAGCTCCTGGCTGTCCTAATCCTGGGAGGAAAATTCCAGCAAAAAAATTAGATGAGACATAGGTGTATGGGATCCCTTCTGCCTCAATAGCTCGTCGAATCTGGACCTTGATGGAATACACAGTCTTTGCTGGCTCTACAGCACGTGAGCGATCCACATCATTCCCAAACTCAGACGGGAGAAACCTCTGGAAAGAACAAGCCTTTGACATCAAAATAACTAAGAGGAAGAAATTATCAGCCATACTGTGGCTATTTACAATTTTACATTACTAGAGGTATCCAAAAGGAATATTAGAGAAGGTCTTCAAAGTTCAAACTGGTTGTAAAGATGGCACTTTATACTCTCAAGGCACAGATTAGAAGTTAATGACTCTTCAGACTCATTTTTATATTTTTTCTAAACTTTGATGGATGAACACATAAAGCTATAGATGTGCCTTGATGATATCCTTGCTTCGGCACATATAAAGATAGACAATACAAAACTAATGACCTAGATTAAGCAATAAAGAAATCAACCGATGATTAATGTTCTTATGATGTTGGACTATTAAGGAGAAAAACTAAAGCATCAAATGGTGGAAGTGCTAAAGGAGTATCACTTTACAGAAAAATGTGATTTATCACAATGTCTTAAGATAAACAGGCTTTTCTAATTCTAGTTTTTCAGGGCAATGGCAAAAGGATTTATAGTCAACAAACGTTGGGTTTAATTTTCCCTCATGCCCTCTCTAGTTTATTTTTAATCTTTTTTTTTCTCTTAATCCTTTTATTATGCTTCTATTTTCTTCTTGTTTACTTTCAAGATCATAATGCATCATTAGAAAGTTCCCAGATTTAGTGACTCTCCTTTTCCAGGAAACATACTGTATGTGACCTATGCACTAATGAAGCCCCCAAATCTCCTTCATGCATTAGCATGCTATGCTGTATTGGCTGTGGATCAAAATGTTATTAGCGTCAAATCTCCTTCTCTATTTTCTGCTCTGCTTAATCCTATTCCTATTGCTCCAATTTTTCCTTCAGTTCATGCTTCAACAAACAATATAAGGGTTAGAGTTGAATTATCATTCATCCCCAAAGAAAAATACAAAATTTGATATCAAAGCATTCCATTACATGCACATCAAATGTCATCAAATAGAAACCCAAAGACATTTACTAATAGCAACCTGAAACTGAAAAATGTCATGTCATGAGCTATAGGGACCAAGTCTAGAGATTGAAAAATCTGACTCCAGAAAGGTTGCTCTTCTACTGATCCTTAGATGACAATTCACCATTTCTAGCAAACTTCCATTTATCGAGCATACACCACTAAGTGAATCTACTACTTTGACATCACTTGAAAGATTATTTCAAGTTTTAATCTTTGTTTAGGGACTTTCCTGATGCTCTTCACCAGGAAATTGATTGATTGACTCATAGATGAGTATCAAAGCTGCTGTTGGTCAGCAATTCATGAAGCCTAATATGGGGTGAGATATGAAGTTAAAATATTGAATTATCTAAAGGAAGCAAACCATGACATCAACTATAGCACCAATATATAGGCAATCCTTTTCTATGCGTATGTAGAGGATAGCTTTTGTATACAATTTTAATACTACCTTGGAATCAAAGTTGGTCTGATTTTGCACCTCATGTAATCGCCTTCATTATAGTAAAGCAATAACCTTCTACTTGCAGAATTAAATTATATTCACTTTCTAAAAATTAAAGAAAAGAAGAAGAAGGAAAAACGGGATCTAAACCTTCACCTTCACGTTGCCGGCTTCTTTGATAGCAGCGACGATCTTGATTTGATCTGCCAATTGGGCGTAACCCACCGCCGAGATCACCACATCGACGACCTTGATCGCCCGCACCAAGCTCTCGTGATCATATACATCACCCTAATTAAGGAGATGAAAAGAGGAAACTATGAAGGATTGAGACCATTTGGGGGGAAGAAATGGGGGGTAGTAATTACCTTGAGGAGAGTGACGCCGGAATCCGTGAAGCTTTGGAGGAGCTGGGCCTTGGAGGGGTCGGAGGGGGCGGTATCTCTCACCAGGGCGAAGGTGCGGTGACCGGCCCGCGCGCTCGCCGCCACGAGGAATTTGCCGATGTACCCGGTCCCGCCGATGATCAGGATCTTGCTCTTCTCTGATGCCATCACGACCGTCGGATAGTGGAGGCACAGCCTTAAAGAACATGGCCCCGCGGGAAAGGAGCTAAATAACCTTCTATTTAAGATTTCTTTTCGGAAACACATTTTGGATATTTTATTAAAAACACCCTATCATTTGTCTTTATTATCATTCGCATCCTATTGTACTGATATTTAGTATTTACCACACAATTTGCAAATACATTCTCAGTTTAGCCATCATGTATGTAGTCTTAGGGTTAAATATATTTTACCCCCTATATTAATACCTAAAATTATTTTACTATTTTGCACGCCGAAGCGCTGAATTATCTCCATTTATAATTTTTTATAAATAAAAATATTATTTTCCGTTTATATAAGTATTGTTTTTCTCTTCAAAAAAATATGCACATATTTTCTTTTCTTATTTTCTAGATTATTCTAATTATATAGTAAGTTTGGCTAAACTCGGGTATTTATAAAGTTTAATAGTTATATTATAGGTTAAAAAAAATCTATTTTATTTTGCTTAATAAATATAAATTGATAACCTACCTCACTCTTGATGACAGTTTCTGAAACCTGTCAGAAGAGGAGCAACAGTTTGTACCATAACCACTCCCACGTCTCACTCCGATGCTGCAATGCATTACAATTGTACAAAGATGTCGACCAGAGAGAAGAAATATAATTAGATTGTGGTGATAGATTTCTTTAGTTTTTAAAATTAGCTGTCTGTTTGAATAATCGAACGTTGAAAAAATATCCGCCGGGGGGGGGTGGGTGGGCTCACTCTATATAAATCATCTATTTGGCTTAAAAGTCGCCACGGTTTCTGAAACCCCGCCATCCACACACCGAGAGAGATTAGCAGAGCTCACTCTCTCCACCGTCTCGTATCAGGTTGAGTCCATTTTGATCTTTTCGAGATTGGGGATTTTCCAATTCAATGTCTTCCTCCGTCGCACTCTCTGCCTCCTTAGCCAGAGATCTCTCCGATTTCCACCATCGCCGACTTGGTTCTCGAAGGATTCGTTTCAACGGTTTGTGTTCGATTCTTGATTGATTCGTTTGCTTAAATGTTGGATTTTGGTCTCACCCAATTCGTCTTTGTTGAAAGGGAGTAGATGTGGAATGCTGAGACGGAATTTGGTGTCCAAAGGAGTTGCTTTATCGGTCTTCTGTTCTTCATTGAGTGCCAATCCGGTTCGAGGTCAGTTTTCCTTCAACATTTAATGATTCAAGGAGATTGCTTTGTTCTAACTCTTTTTTAGATGATGGTAAGGGGACAAAAGGTTAATTTTTTAAAGGAAGAAGACCAAGAAATGCACCATCTTATAAAGATGTTTCTAAAATTAGGGGTTAGTCTGCTATCATGAACCAATGCAATCGGAAGCTTCCAAACCATGAAGGATTGAAGATGAATACATGAGTCGAAACAGCATATGCTATGGATTGTGATCTATCAACTCCAAGTTGCATGGTTTAAGACCTTCAAAGTTCAAACTAGAGGAAACTATGGATATAAATGCAGTACAAAGTTTTTTTTATTCCCTATAACTTTAATGTAAAGCTTAATTTTTTAGTGGAAGCGTCAAAGGAACAGTACATAGAATGTGCTTGGTCCTATATCTATCTATCTTTGTTCGTCTTGTTATTAACTGTTCTAAGAGTGTTTACCATCTTAAAATTGATCTTTTATCCTCTATGCTGCAATGGACTTGTAACATAGAATGAGGTCTTAGTTACATTAGCAGTAATTCTTTTTTTTTTTCTCTCTCTCTAGGAATGGACAGGCTACCTTTCAAGCCTGAGGGTTATAACTTCTGGACATGGAAAGGTCACAAGATACACTATGTAGAGCAAGGAAGTGGTCCACCAGTTGTTCTTATACATGGGTTTGGTGCTTCAGCATTTCATTGGAGGTAAGCTTATATTCTTCCTTTTATCAGGACTGTTGGAATACATGCACTTGAAACCAGAACATGATTTAATGTAGGATACATATGATCTCCATTGATGACCAGAGAATCTGGACCGTGTTTCAGATTTCACTAGTGCCATCTTTTCTCTGATATATTTATTGGCTCAAAATCTAGTTGTTTGTTTCTATTATAAGGAAACATATTCCTCATTCTTGAGCATGTTCCTCTAGATATAGCTTCCGATAAATTCACATATGGGAAGCATAAAAATGACTGATCAGATTATCTTATCGGTTCCTTACTTTTCCTGGGTATCTTCCATATTAGTTATGTGCAGCTCATTGTAGATATACTAATTTCAATTCCAGGAGAGACTGGTAGTCACTGCCTGCAGATTTGGATTTGGGAAAGTATTAAGCCTTCTGATCTTTTCATTAATGCTGCATGGGTTTCTTTTAGCTGAGCCAGTTTCCAATATATGCATGGACCTAATAATGTAGTACACATCATGATACCTTTTTCTAATTGATCTCCATTGAATTGTTTCCATCTTTTCAGATATAATATACCGGAGTTGGCTAGAAACTATAAGGTCTATGCTGTAGACTTGCTAGGATTTGGATGGAGTGAGAAAGCTCTTATCGAGTATGACGCATCCGTTTGGATGGAACAGGTGTCTGATTTTCTGAGAGAAATTGTAAAAGAGCCAGCAATCTTAGTTGGAAATAGGTAATCAAGACTGACTTCTCTTGATCTGACTGCACATATAGCTCACTTTTATGTATTATGTACCTCAAAATCTCAAACTACTTGGTTATGAAGCAATTTTATAAAACTATTAACTCATACTTGCTCTCCAGTCTGGGGGGATTTACAGCTTTATTAACAGCTACACAACTGCCTCAGCAAATTCTTGGAGTTGTCTTACTCAACTCTGCTGGACAATTTGGAAACCCAAACAGAAAACCTGATAGCAATGATGAAGAATCAGCAATAAAGAAGCTCATAGTCAACCCACTGAAGGAAGTGTTCCAACGAGTTGTCCTTGGGTTTCTATTCTGGCAAGCAAAGCAGCCTGCTCGTATTGAAAAAGTCTTAAAAAGCGTAAAACACTTCTATTACTTTCCTCCAGTGTTATTTTTGTGTAGGTCTAGATAAAAACTCTCTGTTTCTGCATTCCTGAGTCAGGTTATTAGCAGGCTTACATTGAACACTGCTAAATAAGAAACATTACATCCTTGAGTTGATCTGCCTGCATAGTCCATAAAGCACCGAATATTTCATTTTGAACTCATGATAGATTTGATGATTTAGTTCTATCTCTAATACGACACACATTTCTGTCATCTCTGTGGACTTCTAGTAATTTTCTTTTCTCTGATGAGCATGCTATCTGACGTCTCAGGTGTATATAGATCCCGCCAACGTGGACGATTATCTCGTGGAATCAATAACTAAACCAGCAGGAGATCCAAATGCGGGAGAAGTTTATTACAGGTGCTAATCTATTTTTACATATATTGCCTGCTGTCTAAATTATATTAACTTCCATCTATTCGCAATGGTTGTCGTCAAAGAATCTCCAAACTTTGTGGTAAAAGTTAACTACTAATCCAAGCAAAGAGAAGCAACTGAAGGTGAATCTTGTGGTGTTTCTGCAGATTGATGACACGGTTCATGTCAAACCAGAGCAAGTACACACTGGACAGCACCCTTAGCAAGCTTTCCTGCCCCTTGTTGTTACTATGGGGTGATCTAGACCCGTGGGTCGGCCCAGCCAAGGCCGCAAAAATTAAGGAATTCTATCCAAATACTACCGTCGTCAATCTGCAGGCCGGCCATTGCCCGCACGATGAGGTCCCGGAACTTGTTAATAGAGCTTTACTTGACTGGCTGTCATCCTTGGAGCTCAAGCCAAGCTTCCAAGCAGTGTAATTAGTTCTTTCTCTTTTCCTCTCTTGTTGTTCACCATAGATGATCCACAAGATTCAACTCATATTTCTGGAGGTTCTTTGAGAAAATGAGAAAAAGGAAGTTGTTGGACTGACTTTTTAAGCACATAATAGAACTGCAGAAGCAAGTTTTGCACTCAGTCATGGAAATTTCAGTGAATCTACTGGAGATGTGCTAATTTATTTCAGTGGTCTCATGACTATGATGCAAGTTATCTAGTTGTGACAAATTAATAACTCTAAGTCACAATCTCCTCTAATATTCGAAACTTTTGTATCTTATTTGGTGAATTCATTTGCTGTCAATCTTGAAGTATCCTAAGAGATTGTCCAGATGCAACGAACCAGCATTAGTTATGTATACATCAGCAAGATTCCAGTTTACAATCTTAAAAGTACGAGAAAAAGTTGAGCTTTTGACTAAATTAGAATGGATTTTTCTAATTTAACTCTCTATATTTCTTTTTCTTTTTTTGAAAAATAATAATAATAATAATAAATAGCTGTATTTTTATATGCAGGCTATATATATATATATATATATGACATATTTATTTTTTCATTCGAAATTATACGCTCCTAAATTGGGCTTCCTCAAAGCCTGGCCCATCTCCTTAATAAAACAAATCAAACACAAAATCTTAAAAAATTTAAGTATAGAGTATATATTACTATATATATATTGTTGTGTCGGCACTCGCACCAATCATTTAGGACGTTGGTAGTCGTGTCAAACCAACCCCTCTTCCCCCCCCCCCCCTCTCTCTCTCTCTCTCTCTCTCGGTCTTCCTCTCTGTTCTTCTTCTAAATCTTCTTCTTCCTCTCCATGGAGGAAGCTAAAGAAGAGGAGGTTGTTAGGGCTTCAGGTTCCACCCCAAGGAAATCTTATGCATCCGTTGTTATTGGAGGGACTTTTGACAGGCTGCACCAGGGCCACCATTTGTTCCTTAAGGTCTTCTTTTTTTCTTCCATTGGTTTCATTATTTGTTAGAGTTATGTATATAGCTTATAGTTCTTGATTTCTTCTTCTCATGAATCTGATTAAAAAGTTCCAATCTTGTGGCTTGTAATCGTTTGGGTTTCTTTTTTTTTCTTTTGTTCCTTAGCTAAGTGAACTTTCCCTAATACCGATGTATTCTTCTTCTTCTTCTCCTGTTATTTACTTGGGTTATGGTTATTGTGAATAATTGAATAGGCATCTGCAGAGCTGGCACGGGAACGGATAGTTATCGGCGTCTGCGACGGGCCAATGTTGAGCAAGAAAGAGGTTTTCTTCTCCTTGCTATTGCTTGTTGATTAATGGCTTCTTATTTTGCTTACGCATTACCTTTATCCCCAAAATTAGTATTTTGACTCTTATGCCAACAATAAGTCTCCTGACTTTTTCCTTCTATTGATAAGCTCATTTACATTGCTCTGTATAGTATATTGGCCAAAACATTGACTCAGATAAATCAATAAAGATTAAGGAAGTTGGTGTTTGGGAAATTTGTGAAGCAGAGTGGAATCAAATTAAAAATCTTGGTTGATAAATCAAGATGCTTATAGCTTCCTTTACCAAAGTATAGATGGACTTTTGAAAATTTTATCGCTAGGATATAATGCATCTATTATTAAGCTTCCGAGGATTGTACTTCCAAAAATCTTGGGGACCAATCACCAACCCAATGATCGAAAATAAAGGAGATCAAATAATTTGTAGGAAGGAAGAAGGATAAAAGAATATGATTGTCATTATATTCTTTTAGATGCTCTCTCCCTCTTTATCTAAAGAGTTCTAGACATAAAATATGCATCTTTTCATAATGACACATTCCATTCCAAATAACATCTTTTGAACCGAATGACTGTTTTTTGAAGGACGTTTGAACGGATTTCGAATATTAGATAAAATTTGCTCTCGGAAAAAATTCTATTTGAACGGATCTATCTTTGTTTGAACGGAATCAAATCTCATTCGAACATACTTCCAACAGAATTTCTGCAACACTATTTTTCAAATAAAAACAGCTCATTCTATGCATGTTTTATTTCATATTATCTAAGAAAATACCCTACAATTGGATTTCATAACAAACACACGTTGACCCAAATATTTTCCATCTCCAATCAATCTCAAGTAAAATAAGTCCAACATTCTTTTGAGGTTTTGCTGCCTTTCGAGGAAGAGGAGAAGATTATAAGGAAGAAGGTAACAACAATTACCAGGAAACCTTTAGTCTCAACTATTTGGGGTTGACTAGATTGATTCCTCCATTTATCTTTGTTTAGAATAAGGTTCTCTATCAAACTAAGTCCTACCTTATCATTTCCTACAAATGCTTGAACTCTCAACTCATATTTGATTCTGAAATCTGCAGCTCTTTTAATTATGCAAGTAATTCAGCCAATCTGACGTGAGTTTTTGATTTTTTTCCCCCAATTGCAGTATGCCTATCTAATAGAGCCCATTGAGAGGAGGATGCAAAATGTGAAGGACTACATAAAGGTACCATATCCAGTGAATTTTTTATGCTAGTCAACTTATTGATTTTTATATCTGGATAAAAATGCTTTACCTTTCAGTCGATCAAGCCTGAACTGGCGGTGATCACGGAGCCAATTGTGGATCCTTATGGCCCCTCTATTGTGGATGAATTCTTAGAGGCAATTGTTGTCAGGTTTCTCTCTTACTTGATCATTGTTGTATGAACTAAATTTCAAATTTAACAGAAAACTCTTTTTGATTGTTTAATAGCAAGGAAACTTTACCAGGAGGATTAGCCGTCAATAGGAAAAGGGCTGAGAAAGGCTTATCCCAGTTAAAGGTCTGAAAATGGATCATTAGATCTTTTGTTAAACTAAATATAGAAAGATTGCAGCCTCTTATTGTATGTATGTTTTGGTGATTTATATGTTTCATGCTTTCCTGCCATTGCTACAGATTGAAGTGGTGGATTTATTGCCAGAGGAATCAACAGGGAATAAGATAAGTTCTACTGCATTCAGAAGAATGGAAGCTGAAGAGGCCATGAGAAAGCAGCAAAACCACCAGCAACATGTAACTGACTTACAGCACACCACATAGACATTGCTAGAGTCTAAGGAAGACTTTACATCGTATCATACTCTCTTTCTATACACAACCAAGGTACTTCTAGTCACAAGAAGGTCTCTTGAGTGTGGAAATACCATTGTCTTCTATGAAAATTCAAGTTATTCACAATCTTTTTACAACCTTGTGAGTCATGACCTATCATAGCTAGTTATGAGTTGATTTTTGAGTTTTTCACTGCTTTTTTGCTGACAGTCTGTGACATGATACTGTGATGCATACTTGTAGGAAGGCCCTTCCATGGCAGTGACTGGTGGTTCATTGAGGAATGCCCAGTTGCTTCTGGTCCACCTGTAGAATAATAAGCAAAATTCAAGACAAACCAAGTTCTGTTGAGTCTTAATAGCTCTACACATTAGAAGGTTAAGAAGCTATTCATAAGTATAAAAGCTGCCAAAGGTAAATTATTGCTTGAGAGAAGATAAAGAAGAAAACATAGGGCAAGCCCTTGGAAGTCTTACAAAGAAATAGAAAGAGAAAAGAATCTTAATTTTGTGCTTGTGTCATTTTGAACTACTTGCCATACTGAATATTCATGATCTTTTGAACAGTACTTGCATATTTGGATGTCTTTTTACTCATCTGTCATCGCCGTTCTTGGAAAATACATAAAATATTTCCCAAGACATAAAATATTTAAGTGGTTGCCAAAAGTTATGTGACATTTTAGGTAAATCAACCATTCACAAACAAGTTTTGAATATGCAACCTGAATTGTATACCTTATTTTAGTACATATTATCAGAACCTCTTCCTTATCGTAAAGGAGTGAAATAATTTGCATTTCTCTGACATTCCACGTTCCCGAATGAACCAAAAAGAAATTTATCAGAGCTGTGAATGTAGGAACTGTTGGCAATAACCGTTGGTAGAGTTATATGGAAAAGGATGCAGCACAGTGTTAGTTGTGGATGGTTTAGTAGGCTAGCGAAAAGGTAGAACCCCAAAAAGAAAAAAATGAAAAGGAAAGCACAACATCCTAATTGTAATAGTGCATTTAGTGGTTTGATCTAATAATTCAATTCTTCCACATTTCGTCAGTAGCCTATTGTTCAACAGTAATGTCTGGTAGTGTTGGTTACCTTTCTGTTAATAGTTTCTAGAGCAACTATCAATGAAGCTTGAGAAAGTTTTAAGATGGAAAGTTATCACCAGTGTTTCAATTACATCTTCAGTCAAGGAAAAAACTTAAAAAGACTGATATCACCAGTTTCACTATTTCTGTCCCAGAACAATATGCACAACTACTCAAACTTGAGAATCACCATGGAAGAAACAATAGATTTTCAATGACCAAGGCATTGGATACTAGTCAATTCAAGGTTTAGATATTAATTTGCATCCCCCAGAAGCCAATTCGTGCAGAGTAGAAGTTATAAGTTGATTTGAAAATTGGGACCTACTGTTGTTCTTAAAGAATTTTGACAAGATAAAAGGACAGAATTTTAAGAGTTGATTTTTCTTGAAAGAGGACTGCAGAATTAGATCAAGCAAACTGAGTCTTAATTGCTAAAGTTGAAATTTTTTCCTTCGGTCTTAAAGCCTTAACCAATGGTCTTATGATCTTATGATCTTATCAATATCTCTAAGTTCCTGTTAGTTCTTCAGAGTTTATTTTCTCAAGATTCCTGACGCCAAGATCCCTATCTTATGATTGTTCCAATCTGTATCATGTACATATTTGCCATATCCTTGGAAAACTTGATGTGGAAGGCTAATCAATAACAACTCATGCAAGAATGCAGAAAGAAAGCTTTCTGATGATAGATTAACTCTTATAGAACTAATTTTACAAATTATACCAGCAGTTTGTCGGACTCATCATCTCAACATCTGGCTCTAAGCTGCTGTTCACTGTGCTTTCCCTCCTATCAGTCAGAGGCAAAGTGTTTGATCTTTTAAACCTTTCTCTTGCAACCTGGTATATGTTCTCCTGCCATAAGCACAGTCTTTGTTAATTTGTAACCCTGATATAGGTAACAGCTGCTTTAAGCTAGTAAATAAATTTTACCTGATTCTTATTTATATCACTGCATGTATGTTTCAGCTGTTCTTCCTCACTCTTGTTCTTTGTTTTCCAGTATGCATCTATCTGTCCTCTGGTAAGTGACTTGTTCCTCTGGTACATAACTGAAGCAAATCCCAGCTCTCAATGATCAAAATCAATTGCAACTCTCAAAATATATTGAATTTTTTCTTAGTCATTGGTGTTACCAGCCTTGGGATCTTTTACTGGTGCATCCCATCCTGCCATTAGAGAACCCATGAGTACTTTCTCCTTGTGAAGCCAAAGTGCTGATCCTAAGTGGGACTTTGTGTTAGCCCTGACTTCTACTTGTTCTGATCCTTAAACTGCATATACAAACAGAAGTGATAGACATGACAAACATATCATATATCCTGAAATTTTCAAGTTTTATCTCATCTAATAAATACTATGTGGCAGGTAGCAGGTTGATGAGCCCATAGTTTTTTTTTTTTTTTAATCCTTTCCTCTTGTCTCAAGCTTCAATTTCATGGTGTCTCCTTTTCTTCATGACACATGTCATTACCCATTTCTGTTGTTTTCCCTTTGTCTATCCTGTCTGCCACTTTCTTGTTCATCAGGGAGGGGGAATCATATTCTAGCTCTGGTCTCTACTATTGACATGGTAACTACTCTATAAAGTTGATCAGTCCCAACTTTGTTAGTCTTTGCTAAAGCTAAGGAATCATTTTAAAAGTGGTGATCAGACCCAACTGTGTTAGTGTTTGCTAGGGCTATGGAATCACTCATAAAAAGTGGTGATGGCAAATGGGTGCCCATTTCTAGGTGCATGGATATTAACTGGATGATGATACATGCATTGTATGAAGGCATGAGATAGGCAGTATTTTAAAGCTTTTTTTTTTATTTGTGTGCATAAGTACTCTTAAAAAATTCCTTTATTTATTTATATATCTATTTAAAATTAATATTTACGTATATATCTCTCAAAACACAAGGTTATATATGTATTTTTTTTAAAACTCTTTATCTTTTGCATAAATATCGTAAGAATATTTTTTAAGTTTTTTTAATTATTAAGATTTAACTTGAAAAGTAATCAGGGTGGGCATCTATGCAAATAATACATGTTTTGAGGGGATATCCATACAAAAAAGCCCTATTATATACATGCTGATGCACATACATCCTTACCTTATATCTCTCAATCAAAACCTAATATATCTTTGTAGGGGCATTTCTATTACATTGTAGAGGATGTCCTTAGCTTATCAATTTCTTATTTGGCTGATAGATATCTAGTTTTTCTTAGTGATACTGGTGCCATAAGACCAATTATTGAAATTTATAAAGCTTCTCTCTCTAACCCCTATCAGTTTTGGTCATTGATAATTATCTGGTACTGCATAGCTGACAAGGAGTATTGTTTTCTTTCCTCCTAGGATTAAAAACAAAGGAAAAAGGTCATCTATTCGAGGCTCTCAAATCCCTATCCATAATGAATATTCTCACCTGAGGAGCCCACATAGGTCTTGTAATGAGAAGAAGCAATTAGAGTCAACTAGGAAGCAACACAGCTTTGGGCTCCACACCAAAGTGATCAAAGAGGCCAACACTTTCTGCTCAGATTCCTCAACAGTAAAACCTTTTAGATAGGGTTGAGAAGGGCCCTTGCTGCAATGCCAATTGCCAAGTTGTGCCTGGGAGTTAAATGCAGCTCCTTTTGAATTGAATTGCTCTCATAACTGTTACATGTGGCTTTCAGACATTTCAATAGGAGCAATTATGCAACTATCACTTTATTCATTTTCTATCATAGGAGATCACAGGCTCATGAGCTAGAAGGGGACCAACCCTGTGCCCTTTTAATGCCTTGGCAAAGCTAAATTTATCCTTCCTCTGAGCATAGGGGCTGAAATCTGAGTATATTTCTTCTGAAGCATTGGTCAAACAAAGCCCTCTGATGTGTGCATCGCAAAGTTCATGTAGATATATATAAATATTTGAAATTAACTCTGCTTCCAAACTAGTTGCAGAACTGGTGACCCAACAGTATGCTCCACTTCCTTGTCCTAATGTGCAAGATTTTATTTGGTGGGATTTCAATCAGTTACTAATTGGGCCTAATGATGTTGGTGTAGGACCTACTTGTTGGTGATATAAGTAGGATGGACCTCACATGGCTTTGATTTGGGTCAGTCAGATCAATGATGGAATTGATAAAAGATATTGGCCTTTCAGCAACTCTTTCTTGTACAAAATACCATATTTTTTTTTAGAAGTTTTCTGTTTAGAAGAATTGGAGATGTGGACTTCTAATTCTAAAACTAAACACTGTACTTGGGAGGAGGGTTTCTTAGTGTTAACCAATAAATTTGTATTTAAAAGAAAAGTTTTCTTATAGGTATTGACTAAAGTCTCTTTTTTCTAACTAAAATTTTCACTTGGATCTAGAGATTGGATATCATATTCTTATAAACTGTCTTCACTCAGAAGTGAATGAAAAGGTAACTTAGTTTGAACCAAATCAGATTGTTTTTGTAATCTACTCTTCTATGTCATATACCAAATGATCAAATTTAATCACCTGGCTTTGATCTTAGATTAAATATAAGATTTTAGCTCAAAGTCGGTCTTCTTCATGTCTAATCAAATTCTAGATTAGGTAAGGAAAATCTCAACCCCATGTCAGCGAAGATTATCGATCACAATTTTTTCTTTTCTACAGTCACCACCAGTCACCACCTCTGTCTACAAAATTTTAAAGGTCGACTCACAGGTCCAGTTTCTTTCTAACTGTTTCGCCTATTTTTATCTTCCCAAGGCAGAGAAAGGGATACCTCACATGAAGAGAGAGAGAGAGAGAGAGAGAGAGAGAGAGAGAAGGGAATCTATAATAGCCTTTGCAGCTCCAACTTTGGGAAACGCCAGAGAGAAAGGATAAACAAAACCAAATTCCTCAGAGAGAGAGAGAGGGAGAGATAGAAAGGGGAGAGGGAGAGAGAGAGAGAGAGAAAGGTGATACTTTTGAGACCGTTTTGAGAAGAAGAGTAGTGGGTTGTTCTCGGATCTCGAAGGGGGGAGGGGGGGGGAGGAGAAGGGAGGGGAGTTAGTGGGAGAAATGGGAGTTGAAAGAGGCGAAAAGATTGGAGTTTGGAAGCAGGGGAGGACGGAGTTCTCGATCGAGACCATGGAAAGATCAAACCTTTGTTGCATCCAAGGGCTTCCACAAAGATATCGCTCGACTTGGTTCTCCATTCTTCTGCATTGATTTGCCTTGGAGCTTTTGGATAAAAAAGGTGGGATTTTCTCTCGAAAGGGATACAGATTAGGCTCTTTTGCCTCAAATCCTTTTTCAAATTTTTGCGGTCTTTGTTCCCTTGGAGAAATTATTCTTGTCGAAAATTTCCGATTTGAGAAGAGGAGAGAGATCGTGTTATTCTTCAAGTGGCTATCCTTTCCCCACTCCATCCATTCTATCTTAGCGCCAAGATCGGAGGTGGAAATTGCCCCAACTTCCAAAAAAGATTGGACTTTTATCCATTAATCCCTTCTTCTATTGTGACAACAATCCCAGTGATTTCTGAGCTGTCTATTGCCCTTTTGGACTAATGAGCCATTAATGGAGAAACCTCCGTTTCCTATTTCCTCTCTTGATCCACACCCATCTTAGTACCTGAGGGAATAGTAGGAAGAGATAGGGAAGCGGAGATGTCTTTTAAGAGCATTGTCCGGGAGTTGAAGGAGATGAGAGATGGGATAGGGAGCATGTCAAGGAGAGGAGGCGGGGCCGGAGAAGGAAGGGCCGGGCACCGCCAGGGGGTCGCCCGGCATTCTTGGCCTAAGCAGGTGCCGGAGCAGGAGCAGGGGAGGTGGGCGAACCTGCCGCCAGAGTTACTATTGGATGTCATACAGAGGCTGGAAGCCAGCGAGGCTTCATGGCCTGCGAGGCGGCATGTCGTGGCCTGTGCCGCAGTGTGCCGGTCATGGCGTGAACTTACAAAGGAGGTCATTAGGACAGTCGAGGAATGCGGCCGGATCACCTTTCCTATCTCCCTTAAGCAGGTTGACTTTCAAAGTTTTAGCTTGATCCCCAGGATTAATGTGTTTGCTTTGGTTATGGAAATTTTACTTACTTTTGGTTCTTTCATATAGCCCGGGTCTCGTGATCATCCGATTCAGTGCTTTATAAGAAGGGAGCGAGCGACATCTACATATCGCCTTTACTTGGGATTGAGCCCATGTAAGACACTGCTCTTCAATGTCTTATAGCATCTCATACTTATCAGTTGAATTGTATGATTGCAGAAAATCTGCCAAGAAATTCTATCTAGATGGCATATTGTTCATTGTAATCTGCTGGCAAAATTATGGTGGCAATAAAATCTATTTTTAATGAGAACTTGAATACAAACTTTCCTGTTGGTTGTGTTTTTCACTTAGTGATGGCCTGCTATTTCATGCCAAATTGTACAACTGACATATAGGCGACAGTTTGTTACCCAGATGAGATTTAAGCATTTATAATAGGATTTGCATTTGTATGAGCATTTCTGTCACTTCTATGAGAGCAGCTGTAGGGGTACTTTAGACTTGTTATATTACAAGGGATTGCCTATAACTGGTGCTTCATTCTGTGCACTCAGTACATTGATTAACAAGCGTCAGTTTATCCAGTAGTTTTTGTATATTTAAGTGAACAGTGGACGCAATTTTGTTTGTTAAACTATAGACGAAACTAAGGCTGGAATTTGTAGTTCAGGAAGGAAGTTTTCTGACACATCCTATAGAACCTGCTGAAATGGCAATTCTATCTGTTCTTTTGCACGGCATTGCCGGTGTTAATGAGGATACCAACTTTGCAGCACTGCAGGGAGAAAATGATAAGCTTCTGCTGGCAGCGCGCAAGGTCAGACGTGCAACCAGCACAGATTTTGTGATTTCACTAGCTTCTGATGATTTTTCTCGAGCTAGCAGCACTTATATTGGGAAACTGAGGTATGCAATCTGATCTTTTTTCCATCGTACTTTTGTATTTAGCTGATCCCAAATAGTTGAGAATGAAGGCTTTACTGCTGTTGTTGCTGTTGTTGTTGTGGTTATGTATTTGTTTGCTTTCCTTACTACGAATTGTCTATCGGGGGCTTAACAGGTCGAATTTTCTGGGCACCAAGTTCACCGTCTATGATAGCCAGCCTCCCTATGATACTGCAGTTTCATCAAACAATCGCCAAAGCAAAAGGATTCACTCGAAGCAGGTGTCTCCAAGAGTACCAGCAGGCAATTACAACATTGCCACCATCTCTTATGAACTTAATGTCCTCCGAACTCGAGGACCAAGGAGGATGCAGTGTACCTTGCATTCAATTCCAATCTCAGCTATTCAGGAAGGTGGAACAGCCCCAACTCCTACTGCCTTCATCCACTCCCTGGATGAACAATTTTCCATCTTATCAGTGAGTAAGGGAAAGGAACCAGCTATAGAATTTTCTTCGACGTGCCTCACATCCGAGCCACCTGTGCCTACTAATGGGGAGCCGCTGGTTTTAAAGAACAAAGCGCCTAGGTGGCATGAGCAGCTCCAGTGCTGGTGTTTGAACTTCCGGGGGCGAGTAACTGTGGCCTCTGTCAAGAACTTCCAGCTTGTGGCTGCTGTGGATCCTTCTCACCAGGTTTCTCTGGCAGAGCAAGAGAAAGTTATTCTTCAATTTGGCAAAATAGGTAAGGACATCTTCACAATGGACTACAGATATCCACTCTCGGCATTTCAGGCATTTGCTATCTGCTTAACGAGCTTCGACACTAAGCCAGCATGCGAATGAAGGGCGAAAGTATTCATCTCTCTTCTTTTTTTCTTCTTCTTTTTCTTAAATCCGTATATCTACTCTTTGATAGTCAATGCTGTAGTATTCATTGTGGAGTTACTTTCCAAAGCATATACTATTCAAAGATGAACCTGGAAGCTTGTAACTTGCTATATTCTATAGTATAATTGAGAAGGAGGTAACCTTATTGGCAGTGATAAATTAGAGATTATGAACATAGCTCATAATGACAGTATTTGTTGATGCTATGCTGATGCCTTGTCTAGTTGTCGATCATATCATTCCAACTATTAAGTTGTGGAGGTCAGTTATCTTGATTGTTTTCACAAGACTAAAAGTACAGTGATACTTGGTTTCATTTGTATCTCCCAATCGTGGTAATTAATCTACCACAAATTTTATCTCCTTTTTCTTGCTGCCGAGCGTTGACTATCTCAATGGCGTACCTTTTCTGCGCCGCCGGGCCAAAGGTGGACTTTTCCTGCTTCTCGACTTGTGGCCTGGAAAGAGATGTTTTTTCCTCCTTAGACGTCCAACCACGTAAGATTGAATGGGATTAAGCTTGGCGAAACCTCTTTTCTGGGTGTTTTTTTTCTTTTCTTTTTTTAAATGTAAAGAGTTTTCACGTGAAGTGTAATTGGTCAAACAGACTAGCCTCAAGATGTTCTCTTTTGGGGCAAAGGTGATCTGATCCCTTCTGAGTAATCTTCATACTTTTGACTTTTTCTACCAAAATTTTAGGCAGAAGCAATGCTACCTTATCCTCAAAATATATATATATATATATATAAGCATTCTCCGATCAAAAAACATAAATTAGGGGGGCAAAAAGAGAACCATCTACCTTTAGCATTAATTTTTTTTTATAATTATTTTGTTCTGTTTGTTTTGTAGAACTTCAAAAAATTTGACTGCACGAAATTCCTGCATCCCAGTCGAGGCCCCATAGAAATATCTGCAGTTACACATAGCGCCACCTTTTTCTCCCATTATATCTGACCTTTCTTGTTTCTTTTGAACTCTTCCTCCTAATTTCTTCTTCCGGATCCTCTTTTCTCTCTCTCTCTCTCTCTATCTCTCGATTTGGGAATCTGGGTATAAGGGAAAGAAGAAGAAGGAAAAGAAGAAGGAAAAGAAGAAGAGATGTCATCGATGGAGCCGTTGGAGGAGGAGGTGGAGGAGTACAGCTGGCGCGAGGTGGTGCTACCGTCGCTGATCCCGGTGGTGCCGGAGCCGGAGCTGGAGAGGGAGACCGGCGAGAGGCGGCGCGGGAGGGACATCCTCGTCGCCGTCGACTTCGGCCCGAACAGCAAACACGCCTTCGATTGGGCCCTCGTTCACCTCTGCCGCCTCGCCGACACCCTCCACCTCATCCACGCCGTCTCGAGTATGTTCTTTGACCAAAACCCCCCCTCATTGTGTTTATTTCAGTGTTCTCTATTGTGTTTATTTGCAAATCACCACTTATAAATAGCTATATTGCAAAAGACTTCCTTGTTTTTGTTTTTATGTGAATTATCTCCTTTTATTCAATTATATTTGCAACAAAACTACTCAGGAGCCTTTTGAATAGTACATTGAGGATATTTCTTTTTACATATAGGAATGTGTTGTTTTGCAAGTATACTAGCTAGAAAATGGAGGTGGAGATCTGCAAATATATTTAAACAAGGGGACTAGAATGTAGGTGATAGTATGATATGACTCTATTTCTGAAATAAATTTGGAAAAACGATTGACTTTTAGGTGTGAACAACGAGATCGTGTACGAGAGTAGCCGAAGTTTGATGGAGAAATTGGCCGTGGAGGCATTCCAGGTTGCTTTGGTACGTTTTCTTTTTCTCCCTCTTTTCCATCTTTTGTTTATTTATAGAATTGGTATTTTAAGTTAAGACAGGATCGGTTCTATAACGGTTATAGGTTCGGACCAAGGCTCGGATCGTGGAAGGTGATGCTGGGAAGGCGATTTGCCATGCAGCAGAAAAGTTGAAGCCGGCGGCTGTTATCATGGGCACTCGTGGAAGAACTCTCTTCCAGAGGTAAAATTTATCAGAATTTATGTCATCAAGAGTCTATATTTTGTGTATTGTTATCTGATACTTACTCTTGTCAAATTTCTGATGTGAATAAAATTATACTTGCAACCAAAACCTTTCTTTAATGTGTTTCAAAGTGCACCATTGAAGGAGATGGTAGTTTAAGTCTAATGAACCAATCTTTAGTTTGAAATATAGTAGAAATATTTGATACTCATCGCATTAATTGATATCTGGTATGATCTATTCAAGCCACAAGATGAGTCAAATTGAACATGCCTTGCATCTAGCTTGTATATTAATTGAGCAAGGTTTTTGAACTAATTGATGAGCTTGATCTGAGCCAAAATTAAGCTTCTTGTCATGATTGGCACCACCCTGATTTCCTGTAATGGTCACATGTTTAGTGGTATCACTCTGAAGTCTGAATGAACAAGGTGAAGGGAATGACAATAGTGTGACTGAAACAGAATTAAATATGCAATTCGTGTTAAATAGTTTTTGCTGCAAATATCCATATTGATAGGAATAAAGTTTGATAGTAATGCAGAAATTGCGTTTGGCATCGAGGGACAGTTTAGGGACCAAAGCTTATGATATATCTTTCTATGGAAATGTGAAAACTCAACCTGAATTTCCGTTTTTTCCATTGTTAATGTAAGATAGAAAACTATAAATTTCTACTCGTATGTTGAAAGTTAAAATTGGGTGACCTTTTGTAAACTTAGTGAGATTTGCTGGCCTTCTAAATGTTTCTAGATTCAGGCAAATGAAAGATGACAGAGGTAGAATGAATGTCAGAGAGGATTATATAGACTTTGCTTTCTATTTTCCAGGGAAATCTTCTAGATGAAAAGCAAATCTTTCCTCTATTGCAATTTGTACTATACTAGTTCAGTATGGTACTATGGTTCAATCGGTCATTCAGTTGAAAGATCTTTTACTCTCTAATCTTGTATACTTTTGCTTTCATAAATATGAAAAACAAGCACGTTTCTGGACACAGGTATGTATGGATTCCTTGAACATAAGTTTGGCCCATGTTATATATAGATATATATGTAATATTTTATATATCAATCTTCTATTGATAGCTCCAGAATGCAACTTTTACATGTACTCAGGAGATCCTTTCCATTTTCAGTGTTTTGCAGGGTAGCGTTAGCGAATACTGCTTCCATAATTGCAAGGCGGCTCCTATCATTATAGTCCCAGGACAAGGTTGTCACTTAAACTTCTTTTGAGTACATCACCATATTTTACTACAAGATGGCATCCTTTTATTACCTATCATTCTCCAAACATTTCAGGCACCAGGTATCTTAACAAAGTTTTCTGTTGTCTTACAGAAGCCGGTGAGCAGTCCGTGATCTAGTTAGAAAAATTGATGTACTCTTATCAGCATTGTGGTGTGTATGCTGGTAAAACTCTCCCTTGGGCTTGTGGCATGTCTGCTCTATGTGAACAAAGACACCGGGTTTCAATGATATATACAGAGACGTTTAGGAATTTGTCTGTGGCTTGTAATAGTATTGTTGCGATAGAGAATAACATTACAATATAACTTATATGTTTGCAATAGAATGACAGGGAATATTGTTGTTAAATGTTGTCAATGAGAAGGAGAATTACATTACACTTCTGTGGGTATCTATTTTACTTCTTGGTCTATAAAATTATCTCGCAGTCTAAATTTTGGTCACGACATAAAGCTGAAAAACATTGTAAAAGACATGATTCCGAGTACAGCAGTGTGAGGACAGTAGTACTCTGCAATTCTTGCAGCCTGTAACAGGTTATTGAATCAGTCAGAGATTTTCTTTTTAGCTTCTTTTACTTTGCATAATTTGGCAGCTAATTATGACCTTCCGAAGTGTCTTTCAACACGAACATTGGTGAGCAGCTGACTTCTGCAAATTATTTGGGAGGATCTAAGTACTTCATATGTTACTTCTGCAAATTATTTGGAAAAATCTGGTATCTGGTATCTGGTATGCATCCAAAATGTAGCAAGGTGGACACATTTCGCAACCAACAATGGTATGGTACAAGAGAGAATAATTCAAAATAAAAGTTATGCGTTGTGAATTTTGGATTTTTGTTGTAGGATTATGATGAGCTGTAGTACTTACTATATATTAATGTTTTGTCAAATCAGGTATCTGTTTAGAATAGATTGTCGTGATTTATATTGATTGTGAGATGTTAAATTGGTCAACAGGGCACTTCAAAGACTTTTATGTGACCATAAAAGATTTCTTGATATATTTGGAGCATTGGTCATGGAAGAGTGGCGTCCAAATGCCTCCTGTTTGGATTTTGGTCCAAAGATCCCCCCCTCGATCTTCTTGTTTTTTCCCCTCTGCGTTTGTGATATAGATCCTGAGGTTCACATAGTGGTCAGTTACATCTTTGTCAGTGGAAAAAAGCAACAAGGAAAAATTTCAAAGCAAATATGCAAATGAACAGAGGAAAATACTGTCACAGTACAAGAAGATGTTCCCAATCTTGATGGGGTCACCCAGAAAGGGAAGGCACAATGTTACATCTCTTTCAGCAGATCCTTTTGTCTGATAAAATCCTCCCCTACCATTTATTAGCCCTGGACCAGAGAAAGCTCAACCTTTACCATAGAAAAAGGAATGAGAGATTAACTCCAAACAGACAAACACAATGGGAAGAGGGTGAGAAGATGCATGCATGACAATGCTAGATACTGTGTTAAGGGACCAAACAAGATGTAGTAGAACAGTGTGCTTCACCTGATGATAGCAAGGGTAATGTATTTGGTACTGGATTGCTATCATAAGGGATAGCTCATTTTATCCCAAGTACTGCACAACTACAAAATATTTCAGTAACAAATGAGATTTACTCGATAAATTTTGAAATATTGACAAAGTAAATTTTTGAGCTAAGAGAGGTAGAGAGCCATTCAGAAAAATTGATCCTTAAGCAACTCATAGTTTGTAATCTGTGATTCTTAGGCTTCTACTCATATATGTAAGCCTTTTATGTGTTCTAGATATCTCCTCTAATACTCGATGCGTCGATCCTGGATCTGCGGTTCGCATTAGATAACACAAAGGATTTTGATTTAATGACCTAGTTGATAATAACAAAGATAGCTTATGTACAATCACTAGCGATTTAACCCAAATGGTAGTTGATTAATACATGGATTAGGGTCAGAGTACACTCTTCTCTAGAAAGTATACAACAAAAATAGGAAAAGAGTCAATTTGGTACACTCAGCTCCTATTAACACTGCTGTCAGAACCATCATCTGAAGTACTAATAGATGTACTCAGGAAAGAATCTCAACTCCAGCAATTGGCAATCCTAATTTCTACAGTTTAAACATCATCTCAAATCTCCATCTTAGGATTGCTAGGTAACAAATCTCCTGCAGGAAAAAAAGTTTGACGAATTTATCAGACGTCTGAGAGAACAAAATTACAGAAAAGCTATCTTTTTGCAACTACTCTTTTTAGTCACACTGGTTTGTACCTTGTAATGATTGGAACGGCAATGTAGATTCTCTTTCTTGGTGGAGTTGTAATGCATACTCCCAAGGAGAAGAACACCCATGAACCTGGACATTTAATTCTGAATGTTAATAACTAGTGACCACTAGTCCTTTCAAACTAATATATCAGTGGGCATAAGTCCTTACGTTGAAACAGGAATCCAAGAAGGTGTGGGTCACTGGTACTTGTGTACTGATGGACCTATCGAGTATCAGATCTGGGTTGTCCATGGTCATATCTAGCCCACAAGAAGGACCATCTTGTGCTTGTTGCAGTGATTTGAGTTGAAGATAGGATGGATCCAATTGCTCAGGTAACATATTGGTCCCTTGAATGAATCCAGAATTGCAAGTAGGATTAATCTGCATTAATATAAACAACAAGGAAAAAAAATAATAAGTATAGTATTGTTTAGCTGGCTTTTTCTTCCAAAAAGAAAAAGAATGAGAGAGTGAGAGAAAGATCTGAACCTCTCCACTGAAGAAGTCATCAATGGTGAAGTCTAGCCTTGGATTGACAGCAGCCAGCTTCATTGATAAGAACTGCATAAATCCACAGAAAAACAAATATTAGTTTAAACAGCTATGTTTTGTCTATCTGGTAGATAGAGCAGGCATTTTGTTTCCTAATGAAACTGAGCCTGTATGCCTTTTGCTCAAAAACAAAACTCTCTTCCTCTCTAAATATATTTGTCTTTAAGTAGATCTAAGAATTAGTTGAATGCTTACCTCTACTTGTCTTTGTAGAGACTGGACATAGTTGATGATCTCATCAAGCATGCCTGCTTTCCCTGTGATCTTACTGCATCCTGGCACCAAATCTTGCAAGTACTTCATCCTCTCGCTAATCCTCTCTCTTCTCACCTACACCATTAATATCAAACACAAATGTTTCAACTAATGAGAAAGAGATCTAAGAAGAAGGCAATGTGAATCACATACTCTTTCAGCGAGGCTATGGCGATCGGTTGCCTGGCCACGTCGAGCTCTGACATGAATGTAGTCAGCCTTAGGTGTCGTCGCCGCCGGTGATCGACATGCTTTGCTGCTCTCCTTTAAGCTCTCTATCGATCCCTCATCTCTGTTGTTTGGCTGTTGTATCTCTGAAGTGTCCTCTTCTTCTGAGATGCCTCTTTTTGTTATCTTATTAGAGCTGTCTTTTTGCTCTGCTGCATCTGCATTGTGACCATCCACCTGCTGGATTTTGATGCTTGTAAGCCTTAGAATTTTGTACTTCGTAGGCAAAATTTACTATCAAGAAACCAAAGCTTATTACCTTCAGATTTGGAGAACTCTCATACTTCCTCTTGTTGGATCTACTTCTAGTTTGTCTACTGCTTATCTCCTCTCCAACATTAGCCGCAACAAAATCTGCATAGTGTGCTGTAGCAAAATCTGGCCATCCATTGAAGTCGATTCTTTTGATGGGATCACAAACATGATCATGTCTTTCGACATCATCTTGAATCAATTGTTGTTGTTGCTGCCAATTGAGATCTGACGTTGAATTTGGGATGCATTGAGCCATCTATGACCTTATAAGTGCAACAAATTTCTTTTCTTTTTTTTATGTTGGACTTTTGGATTATAGAAGGATTTGATGCAATGCAATGCAATGCAATGCAATGGGGAAGAGGAATGGGGTTTACTCTCTATCTCTGTATGGTTAGTGTGTGCGATGAGAGGGATTTATATATGAATTTTGATTGGATAGAACTGTGCGAGTAAAGTAAATGGGAGGACGACAGCTGTCCGTCGTGGGCGAGGATAGATTGTAGATACCTTTCGTCATCCACTCCGGGGCCCACACTGACATGACCGACACGTGGGCGTGCAATAAAGAATGCTACCCGATAGAATCAGAGTTACCTCATCACACCCACCTACATGTGGTGACATGGCATTGACTGTCACGTGGGCGATTCACGCGTGTCAGTCGTGTGAGCCACCGTTCGCGACGCATCAGCATGATGACGTGGGTTCTGGGCCATGTTTGCGATCCTACGCTGTTCTTATCCAATCATTGGGATAGTAACTTCAGAGGACGGTGGATTCTCTGTAGTTCCCTCTGTAGGAATTCCTGCAGCCGAAAGTATTTGATATCACATAATGTAGAGCAATGACAGTTTTAATCTTTTTTTTTAAAAAAAATTAGACTTCTGAACTACTGCTAATTTTTTATATTTTGATATCTTGACACTAATATCTCCACATAATTGAAAATTATCAAATGGTTGTTACCTTCAACTTCTCTCTTTATTTTTCTCTAAAATTGCACCTAAAAGTAATAATGTGACATACATAAGATATTTTTTTAATGAAAAAAATTTAAAAAGATAACTAATGTGATGTTCATTTGGAAGGTTTTAACTTTTACATAGTTGCATCTCAACATTTTTCTATCTATCCGATAGGGTTTGAGTATCTTCGGTGTTTTCTCCATCCATCCCCTCTCCTAGCCTATGCAACTTCATCGTTACGATCATCTCCTTTATCGGCTTCAACTCTTCTAAACTACCTCCTCACTACTTTTGCTTAGGTGCTTTGGATATATTTTGTTTATCTTAACTTCATATTTTTGTTAGGTATTTATTATGCTAAAAGAGTTTGTCTATGTCTAGAGTTGTCCTCGGCATTACTGCCATCTCCCTCTCTTAATTTCTATTTTCTTAGGGTTTGTTATGTATTACATGTTTGTGCATATTGAGTGTATTGTGGTTTTAATAACGCTTTACAACTTCCAAGAGGAAGATTTATTTTTAGGTTCGTTGCCATACTTCTACAAACTCACCAACTATTTTAATAACACTGACCCTCACTTCTGAGCTGAAATATTTTAATTGACCCAAAAAATAGATTTAACCTGAATAAGTGAAGTTTTATATTTTCAAGTAAAGATGAGAATGACGGAATTTAAAACTATGATATGTGAACTCACCAACAACTACTCTAAAAGTTTAAATCGGTAGAGAATATTAATTTTTATATTTTATATTCTACCAACCTTTTCCGTTCTTTACTTGAGTGCTTATATCTTGATACTAGGCTTCCTTTATCGTTCGGTCTATGTTTCATCCAAATGGAAAGCTTATTGAAGGGGCATCGTTTATCCCTCACTTCTTTTAGTGTATTATGGATTATTAATTTACAGACTTTCTCCGTCAAAAATAACTTTTGCATAACTGAGGAGGTAAATGTGGCACAAAAATAAATTATAGGTACTAAAAATGGGCAATAGTTCTACCTGTAATATCTCTGAAAATTTTTGTATAGTTAGTGCTGCAGGGAATCTGCTCATTTGGGTAAATCAAACAGACAGTTGACCTAGTCGAGATGATAAGGTTGATCTACTCTCAAGAGAAAGTGGATACTTTGTTGATTAGCTTTTCCTTACCCAATTACTCTTTTAAGATTTTTGGACTTGTATGAACAATAGGATGCAAGTTAGAACATAAATGGTAGTGGTAGATGCTAATGATGACAATATAATTGATATAATATCCTTGAATCTTTGGTTCATATCAAAATCTTGCATTAGTTTAGATCCTCTCAAATGGTACCACATTAGTGGAAAACATGCCTTCTAGATTACTGGTGTATTGAAGAGATTCAAACTTTTTTTTTTAATATTTATATATAATCTAGTTCTAAAACCATAATATATAATAACTTGGTAATGGGACAGTGAATTCACAATGTAAAGAATTCAGGAGGCCCCCACCATAATGACTGTTGCAATTTGTAAAGCTGCTTTCAATCACCTTCACAACTCCTGGTTTGATTTTTATTCTAAACATCTCAACCTATTAATCCATTCTTGGTAGTGCTACAGTTATGGCTTTTGTCTGGGCTCCCTTTGTCCTTACTTGTCTTTGCTGCAAAGAAGGTGGGCAAAGAGGATCCCTGCTGATATATAGAATAGAGTGCTGAAAACCACTGTTTTTAACTTTCTTTTTTAATGTAACAGAAGACCCACTAAAATCAAACATACCACATGACTCTACCATTTGGTGGATCACCTTCTCTCTTATCCCTCTCACAGAGGTGCAGGTACAGATCAATGGAGTTTGGAAAGTAGTAGATAAAGAACAAACTTGGTAGTGGGACAGTGAATTCATGTTGGATGACAAGGCACTGAAATGTAGAGCAACAGATGAAAAGTTTTGGAGTTGGATTAGACTTTCTTCTTTGGATTTCATTTGCAAGATAGAAGCATTTCTCTCTTAGATGGAAGAATGATTAAGAAATTTGTTTCTCTGATAGCAGTGAAGAGAAGCAATGCAGAAGGACAGAGGTTTGGAGATTGTTGGGAAGGGTGTTAGCAATCCATCTTGGCATGTGAGTTTGTCCCTATTTCCTATTGCCATGGAGGCCACTCTGCAACACACCCACTCAACCAACTGCACTCAGGTTGATCACCCCCCACCTGGCCCTTGTCCCCTTGGCCACCATTCTCAACTAGTACCAGCTTCAGCAAGAGTTGCTCACCTACCAACCTGTGAAATGATAGCTGAGGGTCATAACTTTTGCCATCTCAAGTTCCAATTCTATGCCTTTTTAATATCACCAATTGGCCACTGGGTCACTGTACAAGAAAAATTAAAACAACAAGAAGCATGTCTTGTGCAAAAAGATTTAAGCAAACCTTAACTAGAAAACTAATGAAATATAAAATTATTTTGAATGCCATGCTTCTGTCTTGTAGACTTGTACATCAGACTGAAATAATTCCATCTTCCATATACTCAATACTTTCACCTAGAAATGAGCTGTTTATCACAATTGATAGCTACACCCTATCATCCCGCAAGAATAATTATGTGAAAGCTATCTTTATGTCTCTTATCTAGTTTGCTGGGTTCCAAATTCCTGTTCTTCTCCATCAATTATCCTTATGGATGGGATGCCTCTGGGCCCTTCACTAGAGCTTTCTACAACTGTAAAGATGGCTGAGATGCAAAAGTTGATGCTGAAATGGGGTTTTGTGGGCTGGCTTTCCAGCTGGTTTTGGCTTTAGCAACTTTCAATCTGCATTCTGCTACTGCTGTCTGTGCTTTGATTGTGACTAAGAGCTTAGATACTCCCCCCCACAAACAAATATTACTACCAGTCTCAGTACTAGAAATAGGAGTGAGAAGTGATACAAATTGAATTCAGTTGACATACCAACTTATCCATAAAGGACAGCTATCATAATAGGCTGCATAGTTTATGGATAAAGACCAAGAGGTACTCTCCACTATTGACATCTTGGAGTGAACTGCAACCTAAAATGACTGACATCAGTAATTTGATCCATTAAGATATTTGAATACAAAGTATGTTTCATCATTCTTTAGTACAGCAGCAGGGATATCTGTTGTTAAAATTTAGACCAATATAGAGCCTCAAAGGGAAAAAAAGAAAAAGAAAATTTGAATGTAAAAATGCATTTGATCATTTTCTAACAAAAATCTAAGCGGAAAAGTGAGGTTAATAATCTGTTCAAAAGGATTTTTTTTTTTAAAAAATGTCTTCTGAGGTTACCTGAAGCAAAGCTGTCGATTTCATTGGAAGAACCATTTGGGTGTAGGATCCCATGTCCATATTATGTAGTATCTGAAACAGGTGTTCTGTATAATACTAAGCAAAGCACAAGTTCCAAATTTCTCTCAATGAAATAGATGTCATCGAATAGAAACGCATTGCCGTACCTATGCTGCTATGCACTCTGATTCAGAAATAAATAAATAAACAAACTATTACATGATTTATTTTTTCGAACAAGTGGAAATACATGTGGATGAACAAAACATCACACCAAGTATTCCATGAAAAGAAATCATTAGCTGAAAATATATATATGTATACATTCATATTGGTCACAAACTAAACAAAATAGCTACATCAAATATCAAACAAATGGAAATACATGTGGATGAGTAAAACATCTCACCAAGTATTCCTTCAAAATAAATCATGAGCTAAACATATCTTCACCTTTTTCCTAACGAGTGTACTACCTGGTCAGGCTAGGAAATATATACACGAAATCTGCAACCAGAGATCTCACCGACTGCTCAGAAAAGAGCCAATGATCCTATGTTTTGAGAAGAACCTCCTTTTTCTTGAGAAGAAGCCAGAAGATTTTGAAATTGGCTGTTCATTTACAGTGTGATTTCGAGAATCCACTGCGAGTTCAGAAATGGGTTCAGATTGGGAACACGAGTCATTGAAGCATTCACTATTTCTCAAATCCCTCAAAAGACGGAGCAGCTTATTCGAGGTCTCTCTTCCTTCGTCATTTCCATTTACTGATATGTCAACTAGAGCTGGAATGACACCTTCTTTCATGACAAGTAAGCAATTGTCAAAACTATGGGAACAGACAGAGTAAAGAATAGATACAGCATGTTCTTGTTCATCATGGCTACCAGTGTCAAGCAGTTCCACAATTGAAGAAAGACACCCGTTGGTTTCAACCATTAATACAGTAGCTTCTTTGTCACAGCTTAGATTCTGCAAAATCTTTAAGCAACACTCTACCAGTCTTTCATCAGTTAAAATGGAACCCAGCTTTGCTATGCACCCAGAGGAAATAATAAGAGATCTCATATCATCCTGAGATGAAAGTTCGCAAAGAATATTCATAGCCAATTCGAGTAATTCTGCATCTTCAGAATCTAGAAATTTTATTATTGAAAGAGAAACACCGGAAGCCACAATCTTAGGTTTGCTATCTAAGTAACATGACAGTTTCTGAAGTATCATCAAAGCTTCCATCGCAATCTCTGAATTCAGAAAAGATGTCAACAGCTGAAACACATCTTCACGCAAAGACGGAATTTCGACTCTGCATAGTATTCAAGAATGAAGTTTCAGAAAATTGCAGATGGAAGGAAAAGTGTTAGAATATTTAACGCCGAATAAAAAATGTTAGCAGTATGAAATGGAAAGAACAGTTCCTAGCTAAGCCTTTTGACACCTTTGTGATCTTGAAAATAATTAGCAATACATCATGTTATAAATTAGAATATGACATACTAAAATTATCTTTCTCAAACAACTTATGCTATTCGAAAACATGGTGAGCTAACACAATATCATTGCAGAAAATCTTGAGTTTGAATCTCATCAAATCTATCTATTGTTAAAATCCATCAAAATGTCTCTAGCCCAGACATGAGGATTGTCAAAATATAAGAGATTAAAGCCAACTTCTCTAATAGCTTAAGCTTTTAAGAAGATGGTATTTTAACACATCCATATAACACTCAAAAGTACACAATCCTTCGCAATTCTTGCTTCTTTAACTAATCAATCACGGCAATAGAACATCATGTGCCCCCTTTCCAAATTACTCAGAGCATCAGTATCTGAAAAATAAAACAAGAGAAGGAAAAGAAAATTATAAGGGTTTACCTGTTTTTATTAAGAAAAGCGAGAAATAATTGAGCGCCAGTTTTCAGTTCTTGAACATTGGATGAATTGCTAGAGTTCTTCAAAAAGCTTATCAATGCTTCTACAAAACCATTAGAAAAAACAACATAGCAAGTCTCATCATCCTCTTCAAGAAGAGTTTTCACATCTTCTATGGCTTCGCCTTGGAGCTCTGGTGGAAGCTCAGAGAGGGTACAAAAGAACCTCAGGAACATATCATGGTCAAAGTTAGAGAATGATTGATGTTTCTGGTAATCGACACTCCACGGGAATAAATGGGAAAAGTTATCCTTTGGATACTCAATGCCTCTGACATGGGATGAATCTGAAAGGTAACTAGTATCAGAAGATATAAAAGACACATTACTATGGTCACTCTGAAGTAAAAAATCTCCAGCCTTCGCATCTAATAGAGGTGCAGAAACATTCTTTAGACTTGATATGGAGTGGAAATGTGAAGGTTCCCATGCGCGAAAGGCTCCAGAATAAGATTCCACACATGGCTCGGAAATTTCAAAGCCATGCTCTCTGCTCCAATTTGATATAAGATCCTTCATGCAAGTATTTGGAACCAGAGAAAAGTTTGCCAACTTTTTCTCTGTCTTAGGGCAGGAGTCATGTCCCTCAGAAAACCATTTCTCTATGCATGCCCTTTCATAGGTCTGCCCAGAAGCAATAACCACAGGATCGTACATTAGGCTCAATGAAATAGGGCAACAGAATTCCTCAGGAGGTACAACAGCTCCAGACATATCAATTTGTTCCTCACCTTTATCAGCAGGCTCATCATTTTTTTCAGGCTTTATGATGCTGGTTGCAGAACATAAATTTGGGGTTGAACATTTGCTATGTGCATTCAGATTCTTTGTGTGATTACCAACATCAGGTTTGATGTCCTTTCCATACTTTTGCAGGAGATACAAAAGAAGGTTCAGAATCCCTTCTTTTTTTGGATCAGTACCATGTATCTTATCGAGTAGTTTTTTTACCGACCGTCTTTCTACTAAAATAGCTTTTGGAGACAACAGATCCAACATTGAAGCTGCAATCCTAAAGGTCTCAAATTCAAGTTCTTCAGTTGAGTCGGTTTGCCGTAGCAGTCCCCGAATAGCTTTTCCAGCTTCCTCTTCGGTAGAATCAATAATAAATTTTGCATTTGTAAGATATTCAATAGCTTCCGCAACCTGTAAGTCACATACAACCCCTATAAGACAGCTTACAAGGAAGCATTCGGATATGGTAAAAGCTAATTATGTCTTTGCAGCACATAAAATAAGTCCATAGCCTTCTAAAGAATCTAAACAAAAAGACACAATAAGAGAAGGACAAAATGGATAAAAGTAATGGAAACCAGAAAAGCCAATATGCAGCATTCAAGAAAACATGAAATACAAGCATAGGTTGGCCATAAACAATGATAAAAATTTTAATGGGAACTAATGAATGGTAAACATACAAGAAGTTGGTGTGTTCAAAGATTAATTAGGATGGCACAACAAAGCAGGACAAAAATGTACACAGAAGATCCCAAACTAGATCGGAAGGATGAAAAAGGAGAGGACCTAAGGGCACAAAGGTGAAGCGATATTTATCAGGTAAGCAGGGTGATCTTGTGCCAACGTGGCCTTAGTATCTTTTACTTGAGACAAGCAAATGTAAAGATATATCCAATTTAAGTCAAAAGTGGAAAGTTCTTTGACTTCTTTCTACTTGAATATAGAAAAGAAAAGCACCATATATTAGAGCTCCAGTTGTCTCCATTACAAATAATCACATTCCATGCAGAACTGTAGAAGTTTGTCATATATAAAGATTGATTAACCTGAGCAGCTAATTGCAGCGGAACCAAATTTTGAATCTGATATAAGCTTTGATTCAATGAGCTTCTTATCCTTTCACATCTTAGTAAAATTGCTTCTCCAGTAATTGCCTGAAATTTGTATACCAACAAGACAGGAAACATTAAGAGAGCAGCCTGAAATGTGAATGTAAAAGATGACCCAAAATTTAGGACGAACTAAGACATTCAACTTGAGTGCATAAAATAAACAGAACTGATGAGCAAAGGCTTGCAGGAGAGGATGGCAACAGCAATCTTCAGAAAGATCTTAAAGAAAGAGAAAGTCTAAAAACATATAACAGCAATCATTCATTTATTCAAACACTTCTGCAAGTAGAGGGCATCACCCTTTGTGAGGCAATCAGTCTTGCCTCTTTGCACCAAAGCGGTCATGGTTTCAAGCTAAGAAACTACCTCTCCAGGAAAGGAGGTAAGTTTAATGTTGCTTATACCTTGTCCTTCCCAGGAGGCCTTTTCTTAAGGATTAGTGCATGCAGTATCTCTGTGTATTCACTTTGAGGAAAAGAACGTCCAAAAGTTATTCTGAGAAAACTTCCTAAGATCATGAATCCAGAGGAATTTCTTACCAAGTAGAGCTTGCTACCTTCAGCACAGTACTGAATGAGTAGCCTGCCTTTCTCAACTGAATTGTTTAAAGAACATAGCTCTTGTATCCCTAATTTGCTTCCCGGTCGTGCTGATTCTATTGCAGGAAGAATAGATGTGATTCTCTCCAATATCTTTTTAAGCTCCAAACACATTGAGCCATGCACCTAATAATGGACACTGGTTAGGAGAAAAAATTAAGTACAAAACTTCAGAAAAGCAATAAATAACATGAAGTGGCAGACCCAAAGAAGCAAACATATGTGAGCCAGAAAACTATGTATTGTATCGCAGACAAATTTCTAGCTTGAAATATTATATGTTTTTCCTTTCCCATGATATATCACAAGAATTGTCCTGGACATACACATTTACAATCTCAGAGACAATCTCAAAAGAATCTAAAATTACAAAGTGTCTGAAAAAAGAAAACAGTAAAGAATTATAAAGAGTTCAAATAATTTTGATAACAGCATGTTCTACAAATTATGTTTTGCCATTCTCCTACAGATACCGAAAAGTTTGAACTAAAATCAGAAATCGGCAACAAAATTCTAACTCTATGTGTCATCAGCTCAAATATAACAATCTTACTGCAAAATCTTCACAGAGGAGGCTAAAACATTGACTGAAAGAAAAAGAAAAATTGAAAACAATGATGGCTTCTTATCCATGACTACATCAAGGCAAGCATATGTACCTTTACAGAAGAAGAATTCTTCACTGCATGCCTAACTTCAGCAACATCGCTCTCCATCACACGAAAAGAAAAGCTCAGTGATCTTGATCTGCAAAAAAGGAAAAAAAAAAATACTTATAATTCATTAATAAATGAAACTTGAATATCTGAACAAAGCGATAACTGAAGGGAAAATGAAAAGAAAAATTTAGTAAGTCAAAGCAATCAAGAACGCTCATGATTTAGAATCGTAAAGGTACCATCCATCCAGTGTTAGAATTTCATCTGTCAAATATAACAGCCCTTCATCGAGTTACAACAGTTAAAACATTCATAGCCAGAATCCCCAAATACACACCAGAAGAACAGTCAAAAAAAAAAAAGACAGGAAACTCTAAGGAGGAAAACAAAATTCACCAGACCCAAATAGGAAACTAATCCCGCGCTCATAAAAACCAATAAAGATCGAATTTTGAGCAGTATAACCAATAGAGCACCAACAAAACCAGCCAAAGATTCAATTTTGAACTAAAACCCACCTCTCAAATCACGAACAGGGCTAACTCCTCTTCTTTCTCGATGAAGAGCGAAGGGAAGAAAGGATTCTCCAAAGGAACCAGTATGTACCGAGAGACAGAGAGACAGAGAGATGAAAGGTATAATAAGCTCGATCCTAGCAGCCCACTAGTAGCGACGGACAGAGGAGACAGAGAGGGCTGGGTTGGGTTGGGTTGGGTTGGGTTGAGGAGGCGACGAGGAAGAAGCGAAAAAAGGGCAAGAGAGGAGAGAGTGGCACCTAACCCGCGGAGCTGACACTAGCAAAAGAAATGAAAGCTCGGTCTTCTTCTCCAGCGGTTAAATGGGACCCATCCACCCATCGAAGGGGGAATTCGAAGGAGTAAACAACATCTTCTTCATACCATTTATTTGACTACCCAATTAACTTCCCCAAACTTTGACACACATCTAGCACCACTTATTTTAACCCCTGTTATCATCCATGTTTTACTTCACACATTCTTCTCATCTTATCTGACCCATTTATGTTACACATAATTCTCCAAAAAAAGAAAAGAAAAACACACTCTTACTATATTTGATATATTAACGAAAGCCCAAACCATTAAGCATACAGTGCCCATATAAACCTTTTATCAAGATCTTTATGGATTTGCTGGCGAATTTGTTTGTTGCCAAAATCTTTTCTTTTTCTCCTAAAGTAGGTGCACACCATTTGCAAACCAACCACCACCAAACACAGAAAGGAAAGGAGCTCGGCAAGGTTCATTTTTTCATGCTTGTTGTTATCTAAGCATGAGAGGGGGAAAAAAAACAAGAGATTTTTCTTACTCTACTTAATTAATATATATATATATAAGATTGTACCATACCATAAAGGAGAGATCAAGACTGTTCATGAAAGGCATGGGCCCATTGATGACTGACTTTAAGAAGTGGATAGGAGAAGATGGCATTAATATAAACTATTTATCAAAATAATTTTCCATCAAGAATGCTCATCTACCAGGTTTTGACTAATCTAATGACTGCATTATTGCTAGATTAAGTTAAGGAAAATTAGTAGATTGAGTTGAAATTACTCTTGTTTCTTCTTTTTTTCTAATGTCAAATTTCAGTGCATGCACTCGAGAGCCCATGGAAAGAATAAGTTTTTCTTTTCTTTTTCTTTTTTTTAAATAGCATGGAAAGAATAAGTCAAGTACGCATCTATGTCTTTATTCACTTCGCCGGGTCCTACGCCCCCTATGTACCCCAAATAATATTATGAATAAATTTTTTGGTGTTTGTTAGCTTGACAATGCGGTTAGCTTGGAAAAACAGCTTGGCAACGCAACGGTTTGGAACAGGTCTTGACAGTGTATTCGACGACGCATATGGCTTGAAGCCTAAACTAGACAACTAAAAGCTCGATGAGGCCTAAAGTGTCTCTGTACTTAGTGAGGGTTAGCCATTTATTCGGTCCATATCTATCCTTAGGACTCATGAATAAAAATTAAAAAAAAAGCTAATGAGTAATAAGAAAAAAAAAACTTTTATAATAGTCTCCACAGTGTTACGTGGAACTTAATTAAGCTCAAACGGAGGTGAATTAAGGAGAGACTCCGATGATAATAATAATAATAATAATAATAATAATAATAATAATAATAATAAATATAATAATATTTTTCATATCACCACTAATATTTTGGTCTTATTGTCAAAAAAAATCTTTTCTTTTTTATTTTTCGCAATGCTTAACATGCAAAATTATTTCCAGAAGGAAAATATAGAAGATCTGGAGTACCTTAAGAGGTAATTATCAGACCAACATCATTATCCTTTAATAGACTTGCCAACTACCAAATCTATTAGGAGAAAAAGAAGGGAGAACTAATGTCATTAATGCAACAGGAGCAGAGCTCATTGTCAAAGAATGTATATATATATATATAGATAGGTGTCATTTATTTTAAAGGGAATATTTTGAATCATTTATAATATCTTCTATGTAACTTGATTAGACCAGTAACTATTCTTCAATAATTATCTACTACCTTTTACTTATGAGTTTATAATGCTTAAAATCTCAATAGCTTCGATTTAATTAGGATACTATTAAATTCTCATTTCTATCTAAAAGTTATTATAATAATAAAAACTATTGTGGATATTATCACCATATTATTTTATTTTCGAAAAAGAAAGTGGTAGGTCTAATCATTTATTAATGGAGCCTTAATATCATGGGGGAGAGAGAAAAAAATATGATAATTAACCCAGTCAAAGGGTCAACGGGACCAAATGATTGACCAGATAAGGCGGCGGAGACCAAATCTGAAGTGATTAGCTGTTCTCTGACCTACAGCAAACACCATAGTTAGAGAACTTTGGCCTGAGATAAAAAGGTTGAATATTTGAATTTTGACTTCACAATTTAATTGAATATATAAAAAAAAATTCAAAAAAAATTAAGTGCTCCTATGAGTGCCAAGTTCATAATTAATAACCATCATCATCTCCATCTATTATATAATGTTTGAATTAAATAAGTCTTGTTATGTTCAACCTATCCTCCTCTTTTTTGTTACATTTCTGAAATATAGTGTAATAAGTTATCCCATTTGGTTAATGCCCATAATTTTGTATCTTCTTCCCCACATAATATGAATGATAATAATAATAGTACTCCTAGCTATTTGACAAATGGTTCTGTGGTCAAGTCTTAGGGTGCATGTTCTCATCTTTGTTAAATAATGTGGTCAGATGGATGGCCACATATGTTCATATTCCTTTCCTTCATTGCTTGTCTTGATTACAATCTACAATGGAAGCCAAATGGTCACATATGTCCCAAAGGATCATCACTTGCCTTACATTTATGATTATATTATAGGGCAATCTTGGAGGTTTACCTTCTTCTATCTTAGAGAGAGAGAGAGTGTGTCCTTATATGAATAGGTCCAAGTAGCATTCCATGGATAGAACATTCTTGGAACTTTATTTGATGAAAGAAACTAAATATTAGAATACTTTTTCTCAAAGACCCAGTTTGGTTATTTCTATTTCAAACCTCTGAGTTGAGGCAAAGGAATGTTGTAGAGGTAGGTCATTGACTTCCACAATAGATTATCCTCAAGCCAAGCAAAGTGATGTTGTAGAGATCTAGAAGAAGCTTCGCTCTCCCCTTGAACAAAGTATTTTTTGTGTGAGAAACCATAGCCCCCAAGTGGATGTTGTTAGGTAAGAGTATGAATCGTGCGTATATATGAAAGATGTAACCACATGTGATCACAAAGGCATCTACTTTATAAAGCACCAAGGACTTTTTTGAAAGAGAAGAAAGTAAAATAAAATATTGCTTTCTGAGGGGGGTGATGGCATAGTTTCCACCAAATAAAATGGTCCTTTTTCTACCACCACTATCATTTAGGGCTGTCAAAACAATAAAGCCGACTCGAGCTCAAGTTGAAAAGATTTGATCAAGCTCGGCACGAAAATAAGTGAGCTCAAGAATGATCTACTTTATAAAGCACTAAGAACTTTTTTGAAAGAGAAGAAAGCAAAATAAAATATTGCTTTATGAAGGATGATGACATAGTTTCCACCAAATAAAAGTCTTTTTTCTACTACCGCTATCATTTAAAGCTGTCAAAACAATAAAGCCGGCTTGAGCTCAGCATGAAAAGATTTGATCAAGCTCGGCTCGAAAATGAGTGAACTCGAGATTGATCTTTTAAATAGGTTCAAAAATAATTATATATAATACGAGTAATATTTTTTATACTACACTATATTTATGTTATGTTTTAAAATTTACTTAAATGGATTGTTATATATTCTTACATTGTAAAGTTTAGTTTTAAATTATGAGCCTACCATTTTATAAAAATATACGGAGATTTTCTATTAGTTTACATTTTTGTAATGTTTATATTTTTATAGTTAAATGAGATTTTATTTTAAACTTAATTAAGCATGAAATTATACTTGAATTGCTTATTAATCGGTTCGTTTAAAAAAAAACATAAATTTAGCTTGAACCCATGCTTCATATGGGCAATTTGTGAAAGATCTGTGATTTCCAAGTGATGGAAGTCCTGTCTCAATTATTTGTTAATATTTTGATCTCGTTGGCGTTAATGTTTACATTTAATTATATCTCACTGCTTGTACTATGACCTAATATTATATAATTTACTCTTAATACTATCTAAAATGTAACACCTGTTGCACCTTTATATAATGATGGTTATTGAAACATTTTAAATAGTTGAGGAGGAGCAAACTATACACTTGTAATTGAACCTAACGTTTACTCCACTGCCCAAATATTTCTTGTGATTGCATCATTTAACCTTCTATATTATATTGTAGACATTTCAACTTTTTCTACCACTCCTACCAATATTTCTTCTTTTATGTGACAATCTTTGATGAAGGTGAAAGGTTGCAGTCAGAGAGAGAGAGAGAGGTGTTAGATTAGTTAATCCTATCAAGTTACCAAATAGAGAGAGAAATTGAATGATTAAACTATTATCACCTAATAAAGTTTCATATCTTCTTAATCTTTCTCCATTTCTTTATCACCTTAGAAAGAGAATAGAACACAAAAGAAAAGAAACAAGATGAGAAAAATATATATATAGAAAAAGCCCACTATGTTAATTGGAATGACTTGACTCATTCCATGAATCATGATCACCAACACTAGTAGATTAAACGGAAAAAGGGCAAAAAAAAAGGTCACCTAGCTTAAATGGACCAAGTCAGCAAATCTATGTCGTATTGTCTTGTAGAACATTATACTTGGTCGTTTCAAAGTAGTGTTGACTTCTTACAAAATAGTTCATTTTGCTATTATGACCCAGTTGTCCAAATACAGTGGGCTCGGAGTAACAGCTCAAGCCCAACCCACAGCCCTTATTCCATTTAAGACCCTAAATATTATTGAGTTTTTATATAAGGCTCCTAAAGTGGTAGAAATTTTTTTAGTGAAATCACTTCGAGTAAATAATTATGAGTTATTAGAGCTTGATAGAAATTAAAATCACTATAAACACTAGCCGTAACCCTAATTCAACCTTCTTCGGCAGGAGATTAGTGACGGCACGGCCAATTATAGTCTGATGAGTTGCTTTTGATTCTCTTTTGCTATAAATTTTGCAATAGAAGTTGTCCATCTTTGTTAATTCCTTAGATTCGAGTTGTTTCTTAGTTTGTTTTGAAATAGTGGATTATATCTACCCCTGATGAGATTATTTATCAAAATCTGAATCCATTCTTCATGTTGTATTTTGGTAGCATTGACCAGAATATCTATCTGAATCCATGCTTGTGGTTTATTAATATAGTTTTGTTCATCTTCAAAGATTAATTATTGTCCCCTCCTTTACACACAAGAATTGCACCATATCTTATCCAACTGACTGTAGGCCAGAGATCCTCTGCGAGTGCATATCTCCTCTACTAAAAGGGAAAATACCTCTCTTTAATTCTAATAGTGCTTCTTTATTATACAGCCATAGAAAGATCCTTGAGCCTTCTCCCCTTTCTTCGAAGAATCAAAGTATAGGAAAATTAGCATCATGCTCTTTGTCTCAAGGATGATTCCTTGTTAATTTTATCTGGCTCTCTTCTTTCTCTTCTTGTGTGTGTGTGAGAGAGATAGATAGATAGATAGATAGATAGATAGATAGATAGATAGATAGATAGATAGATAGATAGATAGATAGATAGAGAGAGAGATAGAGAGATAGATAGGTGGATAGATGCTGTGGGATTCTTCCAAGTTGCTTGGAAAGACCAATAATTGAGAGATGTCCTCCTGGAGACTGAAAGGAGGAGAATCCAGAGTCATTGCTTTACTGGAAATGGACATGAGATGATAAGGATTCTCAATAAATTTCAGCAAGATGGTGCATCTCAGGAGCCACTTTGATATAGAGATTCGTAGTAAAGTTGATGGGTATTCCAGGTCGACGAGTCCTGCCTCTCAACTTGTTTAATGAGGTTGGTCGACAGGTCTTCTTTTCAGTGATCATACTCCAGTTGCGTATTTAGAAGATTCCTATTATTATTATTATACTCTCTATTCTCAAATCAAAGTCTCTGCATTTGATGGTATATCTATCATTGCTTATTCTTGATCAGCTTCTTGTATGGAACCTTCAACTGTTGCTGCAATTATACATTTGATTCAACTCGAGCTCAAGCCGGAAAACGAGCTCTAAGCAAGTTTGAATTAAGGAGTAATTCTTTAGATCAAGCTTGAATCAACTCAGTTTCAAGCTTAGGGTTGAGGACAAATGCTAGTTGGATCACATTATTAAAATTCGTTGAGATCCGAATCAAAGTACATGCCAGCTACATAGGAATTTGGAACATAGCATATTACTTTTGTATTACAGGCTCTCAGAGTCACAGTACAAAGGGAGGAGTAGAAGCCCCACCCATAATTGAGGAATCTTATAGGAAAACCCCTCCCCCAAACCCCCAGATTTGAATAGGTTCTTAAAGGGCGGGCCTTGCCTCCATTAAGTGTGGAAAAAAAAGAAGAAAAAATTGGAGGATAGATTGGTCCATTCCATGAGATGTTTTGTAATAGGACCTATAGATTAACATTAACCTTAGATGTCCATTTCATGCCTAGGACTCTCAAAAAAAGGAAGAAGAGAGAATTGTGGCATAAAGAGCTCTTATCTAGTTGAGTTAAAAAGAGAGGACAATAGCCCATATCTTGATGTTTGATTGGATTACATTGTAGTGCAATTGTTGTGGAGTTCGAAAACTACTGTCATAGTAGATTTCAAAAGATTCCTTTTGAGACAAGAATAGTGTTCCGATATGGCAAGTGAATCTTAATCTCGCTCATATAATAATCTTGAGATATTGTAATCATCCAACTTTGAATGAGATGTAAACAAGTAGTAAAACTTAGTTGTGACAATGGATATGCTAGACACATGCTTACAAGTGGAAGAGGAGAGAGAGAGAGAGAGAGAGAGAGAGAGAGAGCATATGTAAGATAGGGAGGCAAAAAGAGATGACAGCTCTCTCTCTCCCTCTTTCTCTCTAATATTAAGTAGATGTGGTGATTGATTCCCCTCCTCCCCCTAAGTAGATAATGATTCTCCCCTACTTCACACATGCAAAAGAGCTCCTCCTCTTGCTCATTGTTCTCAGCTCCATCTTGTGGTTCTCATGCAAAGCAGTCACCATTTTTTATTCTAACCCCCTTCTTTTCCTAGTAGTAGTATTCACAACCAAGTGGTTCTCTTGGCCTCTCCACACCCCCGGCTTCCCTTCCCCTTATAAGGAGCCAGCCACCCTTTGGCTAACTCCACACTCAAAACGTAACCTCCATAACTTCCTCTTTCTCTCTCTGTCTCTCTCTCTCTCTCCCTCTCTATCCTCCGGTCTTCTTTGAGATCGTAGCTATAATGGCATCAGGCTCGCTCTCTCGCAATTCGAGCTCCTCGTGGACCGCAAAGCAGAACAAGTTATTCGAGCGGGCGCTTGCGGTCTACGACAAGGACACGCCCGACCGGTGGCAGAATGTCGCCCGTGCTGTCGGAGGGAAGTCCGCTGACGAGGTTAAGCGACACTACGAGCTTCTTGTTGAGGACCTCAAGCACATCGAGTCCAGCCAGGTGGCTTACAACCACTACAACCCCGGCGGCAGAGGTGCCACTGCTCAAGAGGAGCAGAGGTAGTAGTTAAATGTTCCATCCAACATCATTGCAGCTGCATCCTCTATACAAACTTTCTTCTGTATTGGGATCATCATCACCATCACCATCACCTTCTCTTCTTCTCTACTGTTAGAAGTTAATATTCAGATCATGAGAGTAAAGATGGAGCAGGTGTTTCCATTTGGCAAAAGGCCAAAAAGAACACAATCTAAGTTCTTGTTTTGTATGACAATAAGGACAACAACTGCACTTATCTTTGTCCCCCCCCGCCCACCAAAGCTCTATCTCATACCTTCTGAAATAAAATTTTGTGAGATTTCTTGAAATTTTTTGTTTTTGTTTTTCTTTGTTTACAGGCTCAGGTACATGAAGCTCCAGTGATGCAAGAAGTGTAAGGCAACATCCTTGTACGTAATTAAGTGATTGGGCCACTGTACTTCTGTGGATGGTTTCACAATATTTGAATATATATATATATATCTTCATGTAAATATTGATCATGGATTATCCAAATAGATATGATTGGCTAAGCCATTTTCTATGTATTAAAGGAAAGCCTATTTGGTGTATCTTTGTTAACTATTTGTTTAAACTCTTTTGGAGATATTTTTTGAACAATATAATTATAGTCAACTCACACCTTTCTTTTGCACTATTTTTAATCAACCCATTTCGTTTTTTATTTTATTATATAACAAATAAAAACACCCAAGTAGAATTCAGGAAAATAGAAACCTTTAATTTTTTTTAAGTTTTTTTTTATGGTGTTCTTCATGTAAACAAAAGGGGTACCCCATTATTTCCCCCTCTCCTTGCCAAAAATTAAAGAACACCAAAGTTAATGCGAGAAAAAGAACCAAAAACAGGGGAGGAGAAGTCATCCCCTTCCTTACTACTCCTCCTCAAAGCAACAATTTGATCACCTCGTCGAATCGAACACCCTCACTTCGACCGTCGTCATCGACGAAGAGGGCTTTGACGACTCCATTGTTGGCCACCATAAGGTAACCCCTCGACCTCACCCCGAACCCCTCGACCCCGCCCCTGAGATCGACGGCGAGGCCTAACGCCCTCGCGAGCTCCGCCTCGGGATCCGAGAGCATTAAGACGCCGCCTTCCTCCGCCCCCAACGACTCCCCCCACGCCCTCATCACGTGCACATCGTTCGCCGCCACGCACGCCACCGTGGCCGCTCCGCCGGCCCTGGCCCTGATCTCGGGGGACCTTCTGATGAGCTCCTCTGGCGAGAGCTTCCATCGGCGCGGGGGCAAGAAGGCACCGGGGACGGCCAAGATGACGACTTTGCGGCGGGTGAGGTCGTGTAGGGAGAGGGTGCGGATGGCGCCGGGGGAATCGAGGTAGGAGAGAGTGGCGGCAGGGAGGCGGTAGCCCGAGGCGGCGGAGGTGGGGAGAGGGGGATGACGGCGGCGGCGGAGGGGGAGAGGAGAAGGGCGGAGGGGAGCGGGGAGGCCGTAGAGGGAGAGGAGAGAGGAACGGTGGGAGCGGAGGATGGAAGAGCGGTGGGGATTCCACGAGGCGGAGACACTGGGCGAGAAGGCGGCGGTGGAAGGAGGAGCGTCGGATATGGAGACACTGGCGGCGAAGGTAGCGGCGATGTTGTTGACGGAGGCAGCCATTCTCTATCTCTAACGGAGCTCAAACCGGGAGGGTTTTGAAAGGTGAGGAGGAGGGTTTAAGAGATATGGATATTGTCTAAAAAAAAAAATAGTACTTTTTTGCGTTAAAAAAATACTTAAGCAATTTAAATATCGTTTCATTTAAAACTATTTCAACATCTCTCTCATTTTCTAATTCGCAATATCCGATTAAAATTAATAGAATTATTAGGTTACAAGTCTTTTATTGAAAAAAAAAAAGGAGGCATGAATATGATTGATTAATAGTAGCAATTTATGTGGAACCACAGGACCTCCAGTGACTTGGAGAACAAGCGAAGGGAAACCCGAGAACAGAGGACATAGTTTGGTATCCACTGGATTCCATATCGTCCCAGGCGTATGAAAGATTACGACGCAAACAGCAGCACAAACGACAAATCATTACGTGGCCGCCTCTAATAGGCCGGAGTCTTCTCTCATGGCTCCATAAAAAGAAAGAAGAATCTGTCTCCTTTTACTAATTTAAGCATGTCTTAAATACTTGTCCCTTCCCCAATTAGCACCCCCCAAAAAATAATAATTAATTAATAAAATATATAAGACGTTCTCCCCACGCTCCTCTCGCTTGTAAATTAAAAAAGCCACAGATTCTTGCCACGTGGCTCCATGCCAACGGATAGCTTTTGTGGGTCTCCCTTTTAGTTTTAAGGCCCAAACCCAAGAAGTCCACTTAAACTTAACGAGTTGGTAGTTTAGAACTATATATATCATATAATCTTTCAATAACCTTAATACCAATCAAAGCAGTCTCAAGTCTCAAAAAGGGTAATGGATTTAATAAAAATAAATAAATTAACGATTAACGTGTTTAAAAACACAACGTGGCTCCTAATCATTGTATTGGAAGGGCAAGGGCAAGGGCAAAGGCAACAAATCTAGGACTCATGCATAAAAAGTAAAAGCTGCAAAGAAAACAAAATATGCAGTAGTGGCCAGTTACTCCACTTGTCGAAAAGGGTGAAGCCAAGTCTGCTGCTTAAGGAGTGTGTTCTTTAATCAGGTCTACTTATAAAAAAGAAGTTGGCAATTAAGTAAGCCAATTAATTAAAGTCTACCTACCAAAAGAAGCAAGTCTAGAAGGCGTCAGAGATCATTTCACTTCACACCAATCTGGATAATTAGCTAAGAGGCAGCTGCATGCATGATGTTTGTTATATATTTATACTTTAAAAGTACAGGAGAGAAAAGCAACAATATGCTGTGTCTCCTGGAAGCTAGCTACCTCATCTGCTCAAATAAACTAATCTTCTATCATTGATAACTAGTTAGTTTAATCTTCCTCTCTTCCTCTCTCTCTCTCTCTTGACACAGTCTACCTTCTCTCTGGCAGTTTCTGAAACCTGTCAGCAGATGAGCAGCACTGTTTACACATCTCACTCCCATGGTGTAATGCATTACAAATTTACAACTTACAAAAGGCTGCAGGGTCTAGAATGGAACACGGAGCAGACGAGAGAGAGAGAGAAAGAGAGAGAAACTTAAAAGAGAGGGGGGGCTTGAGAACTTTAATGGCATACTAATTGTACTAGATGTAGATCTTACCCCCTTAAGTACAAGCACAGCAAGAAAGTGCATCACCAACTTCAATGCACCAAGAAAAGCAGAAGGCATACAGATGCATCAAATGCAGCTTTGTTGCTTGACCCAGATACACTACTTGCAAACCATCAGACCTAAAAAGTGGTAAAAGATTGTAAACAATTTTGAGATATATTAGTAGCAAATAATATTTCTTGGGAGCAGGACTGGTACCTCTCACTGCTAAAGGAGAAACTTCCAAAAAAAGCACCATGATAACAATTATAAGTCCACACCCCTAGCAGTACTCTTCCATAATAGAGATTAGTGTAATATTAGAACAAAGTATTCATGCCTGTACTCAAACCTACAAGATTATTCAGGGACAAGAAGGGATTGCATGCCAAAGGACCATGATTCAGCTCAAACGAGCAGTCTTGGGAGGCAAACAAAGTTGAGTGCGAGATGTTTCGCTCTCACTCCATTCTTATGTCCTCACAGACATCCTCTCGAAGCAGCCGCATGATCTCATGCTATTAATGGACAAATATATGGAATAAATATTACTAGCAAACAACATTTGTTGGGAGCAGCAGTGGTGCTTATCCTTGCTAAAGGAAAAACTTCCAAAACAAAAGACATTATGGCAAAGTCCACATCCCAACACACTCTTTCCACAATAGAGTTTACTCTCAGAGCAAGCAAGTGAACATAGAGATAATGCCCAAGATAACAACAGCCACTCTCATCAAACCCACAAGATAGTAATGTGTGGAAAGAAATGCTTGAGCATGCCATAATGCAATGATGCAGCTCTGACAAGCAATACTGGAAGCAAAAGGAAATTAAAGAAAAGATCTTGTGTGCCCATCTAAGCTGCAAACAACTACTTAATCTCATGCTATTCATGGCCAAATACATGCTCATAGACATTATTAACAAATAATACTTGTACCTCTCACTGGTAATGGAGATAACAGCTTCCAAAACAAAAGCAACCATGATAAGTCGACATCCCAACAGTCTCCCATAATAGAGTTTGGAGTACTGGTATAGTTCTTTGTTCAGAGCTATCCTACAATATAATTAATAATGCAGGAGACAAGATTGCACCATAACACTATGACCATGCATATTTCTAAGCGAAGGGAAAGAATTTTTTTTTGGCTCTCATGGAATTCTTAGCAAGACACCTAAAGACATCCAATATCAGCTCAAAACACCCACTTATTCTCCTGCCATTAATGAACAAACTTCTTGGGAGCAGCAGCGGTACCTCCCACTGCTAAAGGTAGAAACTTCCAAGAGAAAAGCACCACACCAACCCCACATCCCAAAACTTCCATAATAGAGCTTAGAACACAATTAGAGCTAAAACCTAACATGATCTAATGGAGGAGAAGAAGATCATGCAGCCAAAAACAAGCAAATCTTATGGGGGTTAAAAACAAAGTGAAGTGAAAGATCTTCCGGGCCTAGAACACAATTCCACATAATAGAGATTACAACAAGAGAGGAGAGTTAAAAGCCCAAAGATGACCTAGGAACAGAATTTTCATGATGAGAATGGAGTAGAAAGACATTGCATACCATTTCTAGTTACTTAGTCCTCACAAACATCCTCCTCCACTTCTTGGTGGTGTACCTCTTGATGGTGCAGCTGTTGATATAGTTGTTGTTCTTGTTGTGGTTGTGGCTGCTGCTTTCTCAAGGTGTGCTTGTTGTTGTGCATCCACACCTTCAGGACTTGGCGGCTGACGGCGGCCTCGGCGCAGAAAGCCTCGACGGCAGCCTCGTCCTGCTTCTGGATCCGCCACCCGACCCTCTCGGCGAAGCCGAGGAGTTTGTTCTTCTGCTCCGGGGTGAATTTTGTGCGGTGCCGCTTCTTCGGCGCGGAGGCGAATTGCCGCTGGGGAGGCGCCCCCGCCGGCCCTAGATTGCGCTCCTCGCTGGACGACTCCGTCGTCGTGCCGCCGCCGCTGTTGGCGGTGAAGCCAACGAATCCCGGGGGGATCAATTGCGGCGGATGCTGCTGATGCTTTTGGCGGTGGCGGTGGGTGAGTAGCTGGGGAGTAATTGAGTGGTGGTGGGGGTGGGGCGGGGGGAGTAGTAGGGGGACGTTGCTGGGGGAGCCATTGGGCACGACGCGGCCGTGGTAGAAGGACGAGGAGTTCGAGTTGGGGGTAAGGTTACCGCCGTCGGGGCACTCCTTCCGGTGGAAGCTGCGGTGGCATCCGCACGCGGCGCACTTCAGCGCGTCGTCGGCGGAGCTGCCACCCGGCATGAACTCGCAGCACCCGTCGAGCACGTGACCCCCGAGGCTAGCCGCATGGTTCCTAAGGCATTCGCGGTACCTCGTCGCCGAAGCTGCAGCTGCCGCTGCCACTGGGGAGGAGGACGAGTCGGCGGCGTTCTGATTCCCGTCCCCGATTCCTCCATCCCCGCTGCTGCTACTGATAATACCGTTTCCGACTTCAGCTAATTTGCTTACTCCCCCTCTATTAGGCAGGAGAGAGGATGTAGGGGGAAGCAAAGGCCGTGAAAAAGCGGAGCTGTCATCATGATCTTTCCTTCTAAACTCCATGGACTCTAATTTTGCTCTCTTACATCACCAAAACCGACCAAGATCACAAAGGTTTTAGGTGAAGGTCTCAAAGACCCATGTCCCAAATTCCTACTAAAATTTGGAGAAGGTGGGGTGGGGATGGACTATGGAGTGGAGGGAGAGTGAGAGGGACTAAACAAGGAAGTGCAGCACTAAAGGGAGGGAGCAACCAAGAGGGGCATAATGCATGTAAAGGATACCCTACAACTATACCAAGGGCTTGTAAAGGAGGAGAGAGAGAGAGAGGAGAGAGATGGGTCTTGGGGAGAGGTGATGAGGTGGGAGATTAAGGGTTGAGAGGGAAGCCCATATCTACCGACAGGGTCATGTTTCACCCCTCCCACACCCTGCACCTGGCCCCAGCAACCATTATTGTTGCTGCTTTGTTATCAGTTTTTACTCCTCTCACTTTTTGTTAACACTCCTTTGTTTTCTTCTTACTCCCATTAATGCATCCTCTCTTACCTTTTTACCACCGTAGTGGTAGCTGAGTGGTGGAGAACTCTTCATACATAAGCACTTTTGTCTTAAATATATATATTAAATAATAGTTATGACAATTAGGTCACTCGTCTTATTAAACAGTAGCACACAGATTTATTTTAGGAAGCGAAACACCGGCAAGAAATACTCAAAGCTATTATATACCGTCAAGCTAGTTCTTCAAACTAATACGGTGTTCATAGTTAACCATGTAATAGACATCTTTAGATGATGAGTTAAAAAATACTTAAAATACTTAAAATATATAATTAAATAATAATTTGGACAATTAGGTCGTAGAGAGGGATGCTCAAAGCCATTATATAATGTCGAGCTAATTCTTCAAACTAATACAGTATTCGAAGTTAATCATGTGATAAATTTTTTTGGTGGATGAGTTTAATTTCTTTATTATAAGTATATTGAAGTTAATTGTATTTTTATATACTCTTCATTAGTAGTAAGTATATTAAAGTTACTATATACTTGATGTAAACATAAATATTTTTTATACGCTCTTCAACATACTTGTTGTAAAATAAAAAATAAATTGTATGTGCTCTTCCTTTTCTTTTATTCAGAAAATATACTCTTCAATATACTTGCAGTAAAGAGAAATTAATCGAGTATGTTGAAGAGTATATAAAAATTATTTCTCTTCACATGACTTAAATGTTCTTAATTACGTGCTCTTGAGCAAAGTGTGGGAGATAAAGAGCTAACTAGAACACTTCATTCTTCATGATCTAATATTAAGTGGTTTCTTTTTTGTTAATATGGCTGACTAATTACTATGGGCATAGCAACTATGCATCATTTCAACTTTAATTATATAATTATACCTTTACATCAACTCTTTGGAATCCTCTATTCCAACATCTTTTAGAAGGTACTATCGTCATTCTAAAATTTGTTCAACAGGTAGAAAGATGTGCCATGTAAGCATATCATCAACTTATAATAAGGCAAGAACATAGGTGATCATATTGAAAAAAAAATTATATAAAGAAAAAATGTAGGAAACTTTATAAGGCAAGAACATAGGTGATCATATTGAAAAAAAAAAAGAATTTATATAAAGAACAAGTGTAGGAAACTTTATAAAGACAGCATTTTACCTTTATTATCATTCGCTCTATCTTAAAAAGATGTTTATACTCTTCTATTTTACTTTAATATGTAAAAAATATTCAGTATTAAACAATTACTTTCAAAAAATAAATAATTAAATATCTAAAATACCTTAAATTGATAGTATAATTAGTTTTTTGTTTTATTTTTACCTTAATCTTAATAGATTAACTCAAGAGTTTAACTAAGAATATCTATGAGAAATTAAAAGTAAAATACAGTGATCGAATAATGAATGATAATAAAGACAAAATATAAATTAAAAAAAAAATCCTAAAATTGTTTAATATTTTACTCCATGGATAGTAGACTAGTGGGTAAAGTTGCACCCATCTATCTATCTCCTCTTTGATGAGTGTTTCCTTTTCCCTGCCATTGGCACAGCCCATGGCAAGGGTTGGCTAGCCAAAAGGGTATCAAAGGAAGGGCTTTTGTGGGAATTGAAATGATGGACCCATCTCTCCCTCCTCTCCTCCTCCAATACAACCACACCCTTGCCACTCTTGTTGGTGTGTCAGAGTCTCCCACTAAAGAGAAGAAGGGGGGACCCACCCACCTCTCTTCTCCTCTCCTCTCATCTCCTCTCCCTCTTCCTTTCCCTCCTCCTTCTCATGGCTAAATTTCCTATTCAGAAAGCTCCATGGAGGGATATTGGTATCCTATGAACAATAATGTGTGTGTATTTGGTGTGTCTTCTTTACTTTCTGACATGGTAGGTGTAGACTCTCGGCAATTTCAGTTTTTGTTGGGATAACTTTGACTGTTTTAATGCTCATCATCCAACCATGGGTGGTGGATACCCACTATTGACTTTGGTTGTAGTAATAGTGGTGGTGGTGGAGATTAGCTATTAGGACATCATTTTTCCTTAAACTTAATCAACAGAGGATGACCACCATAAGGTAATATATAGATATTTATCTATTGACACCCCCATGTATTTTGCTTATTTAAAAAATACTATGTTTTTAAATTTTCTTAATGATCAGTTACTGTAACTTTGAATAGAGTTTTCTAGATCAAGGGAGGAAAAATAAAAAAATAAAGAACTAGATTTTAGAAATAAATAAGATGTATTTTAGGGAATTTAATTTTTATTTCACTTTTAAAAATAATAACTCATGATGTTTTTGAGCCATTAATGATAAATATTCATATCTTAGGAGGTAGAGTGTTTTTGATAAATTTCTCTAAATTATCTGTATTAAATTTAATCACTAGCAATCTTTATTTTTTTATTAAAATTTTAAAATAATTAATGAGTTATTATGGTATCGGAACACAAGATTATGAGTCTAATTACACAATGATAGGTACTTTTCATGAAAGAAGTAATTAAAAAAGTACTTCAATCAAACTAGAGATAATATAAATAAGTTAGAGGAAACTAATTACTAATTAGATTTTAGATTTAACATTTGGTTGTTTAGGTTGCATGCATCAATCTTATCTTCTACTACATACCTTGTATTGGAAAACTCACTTTCTTTTCGGTTATAGGTGTGACATAAGAACGCAAAGTAGATGCTCTCTCCTTGCATATATTTTCTTAGCCTTTGTCATATTTTGGATGGATAAGATTAATTCTTAGTGTGAACAAATTAGATCATCATTCAGATTCTATGCATCATTTATGGCACAAGTGATAAGGATATAGTTTTTATGGATTTGTCAATAGATGCATAAAATATTGAATTCACGACTCAAAAATAAGTATAGTAATACAAAATACTATCTTTACATCTAGTGGATATACTTTAGTCCATAAAGAGTTTGAAATTTTTATCAAAAATACTTTACTTTTAGTTATATTTATTATTCAAATCCTTATATGTTTCAAAAACACTCTAAGCTAGCTTTAATTCACATAATAGTATATTCTATTATCTTTATTAATATGTCTCTTATTTGACTTTAAAAGCTACTTCTCCTTTCATTTTTTATTTTAGCCTTAAAAGCTTACTCAAGAATATTAATATTATTTTACATCTATAGTTAGTTTGATGCATTAAATGCAGCAGTGGACCATTTAAAAAAACTATTTTAGAGTACTTTTTGGGTATTAAAAGTAAAATATAGAAGTCCAATAATAAATATCTATACAACAATGTGTGAATGGCAATAAAGACAAATTGTAAAATATTTTTGATAAATTTTCTAAATGGGAATTTAATTATATTTTAGCCTATGTCCTCACAAATTAGTTATAATTGGACTATAGGTGAGAAATAAAGACAAAATGGCTAATAGTATTATTATATTATACAAGTCTATGTCCCTAAAAGTCTCCCTTACTATTATTCAAATTCACATTAAAAAAAAAAAACTAACATTGAGTTGACCAATTCTAAACCATTCATTGATTTTGAGAGAAGCCCCATGTTTCCTTGTCTATATTTCTTCTTCTCCTCTTCCTTATTAACAATGATCTCATGGCTTAATTGAACTGGCTAATATGGCCCCCATTCCTCACCTATCCACTCATCTAATTTGACTAGCTAATATTAACAAATTAAAGTATGAAAAGAACTTAGCAACCTTAATTATTCATATCACATGAATTGGCTTAGTTTTTAGGCCACCAATACTTATTAAAAGTTTGAAAAACTTACCTGCTTTAAAATAAATTTAAATATTTTTGGGTAAAAAAAAGTTGCTTCTTTAGATCATAACACTATAATTGATTTAAGATATAAACCTAATATTTATAAAAAAATTAAATTCATGAACTCCTTAATGAGTTGACTGGATCCAATTAAAAGAAATAATAATAATAATAATAATAATTATAATAATAATTATTATTATTTGTATGAGGAGAGGAGACCAAAATGAGCGGTTTCAAAGCGCTACAATTTCCCAGCAATCATATCGTATCGCATTAATTAATGCTTATGAATTAAATTGATCCGATTTGAACATTAAACTAATTACAGATGGGTGTCATTACAGTGGTTAATGAGGTTTTATATAATGTGGTCCGAAAGCCGGGGAAGTGACACGACGTGACAGTAAATCGCACTACGTGGCGCGCCCCCAGCCGTTCAAACCAGCGGCCCCATTAGATTTTGCCGCGCGGAGTCGTCAGAGATTTATGCGGACGTTGCATGGTGAGGTACAGTATAAATATTTATAGGAGATCTCGCATAATTCTCCTCGTGGAAGCAGAGATGTCCTGCAACTCTGACTGCAGTAATTCCCTGCATCCAGGGTACTTGACAGTCCTTAATCACTGCAATATAATTTTTCTACGTAAAATCTTTTCCTTTTTTCAATTTTTCTCAATAAATATGGGCCGAGCTAGATCGAGCTCTCGGACCTTTAACCGGGCTTAGGTCCGGCTTATGGGCTTATTATCATCACATAAACATTATTATTATCATTATTACTATTTAAAAGTTTACGAGTAAAATTTGATTTTGAGAAAAAAGAGAGTATATTTTAGAGTGTCTTAGCCAAGTATACAAGTGACTGCTCCCTCTAACCTCAGCAACCTCAAAAGCTATGAACAGGGAGTACAAAACAGTTACTCTCTCTCTCTCTCTCTCCAATATAGGTTGGTTCTCTATGTACTAAGAGAAATAATTGAAGAGTAGAAGTAAGACAACAATACATGTGGGTTGCTACTTTGTACCAATAATTTATGAAGAAGGTTGAGGCCTTGAGGGAACCCAACATGCAAGCAACAAAGACAGCAAGTACTAGGAGCACTCCCTTTATAACAAGAGGGGTGTTTGTGTTTGTGTTTGTGTTTGTGTTTGTTGGCCCTCCTCATCTCCCCCTTTGCATCCAATGCTTGCCTATAAAGTGTAACTATCCTAGGTCACTTGCCAAGGGATCAGAGTTGATGCTAACTTAACTATAACATGGATTCACTTGTTATTTTTTAAATCTTATAATAAGTAAAGCTTAATCACTAACACGAGTAGTGCTAACCCTATTGTCTAATCTATATATATTCTACGCACGATCTTAAATTATTATAAAGAAAAGGAAAAAGAATTTTTAATTAACTGATGAATTATATTTAATATTTTATTCTGGTAAAGATATATCTTGGGCCCGTTTTATTATTTTAGTTTTTAATATTTTATGGGCTATATGAGTCGGCCCGGTTAACGAAGCGCTTTAAATGGAAGAGCACGGCCCACGTATTCCTCGATCTTCTCTCTCCCATTTCAACTGCTCTTTTCCCAGCCATGGGCAGCAACGAGTTCCGCTTCTTCTTCTCCTGCGATATCAACCTCCCCGTCACCTTCCGAATCGAGAAGCTCGATGGTGTTCTCCCCAAATCTCCGACCCCGGATGGTGAGATCCTCGGCTGCTTTCTTGATCCATCTCCCCTGATATAGGGTTTCCGTTTGTAGTTCGTGAGTTCCTAATCATGGTTGTTGTTGGCTCGTAGATCTCGATTTGTCGGCTAAGAATCGAGTTCCGGAGCTTTTCGTTGAGTGCAAACTGTACATCGATGGGGCGCCCTTTGGATTGTCCACGAAGACGAGGTTTTGTCTTTCATGATCCCAATTGGCGTGGGAAGCAGACCCTAGTCGCGTAATCCTGTTAATTTCTGTTGTTTTTTCTTTTCTTGTTGGTATGGAATTATAGGCTGGAATCTTCTGGACATCCGTATTGCTGGAATGAGCTTATAACGTTGAGTTCCAAGTACCGGGACCTAACTTCTCAAGCGCAGCTTGCTTTCACGGTAAAATTCTTGAATACTTAACACCTTTTGTTTTGTTCCCGATAAGGATACTTAGAATCTTGTTTCAAATTATTCAATCTTCTTGTAGGTGTGGGATGTATCATGTGGTAATGGTGATGGTTTAGTCGGCGGAGCAACTGTTTTCCTTTTCAATCGAAAAAAGCAACTTAAAACAGGGAGACAAAAACTTCGGCTTTGGCTGGGAAAAGAAGCCGATGGAACGATTCCTACTAGTACCCCTGGCAAGGTTATTGGGAAAAGTTGTTTGTACATTTTGGTTTATTTACTTTTCTGTAATTTTTGTGCGACTGATTTAAACTTGCTATCTGATGTTTGCCTAGGTGTAAAATTATATTGCAGCTGTAACCTTCAGTTATTTCTTTGGATGTTAATTTGCTAGGTTCCTAAGCATGAGAGGGGGGAGATAGAGCGTTTGGAAAGGCTTGTGAACAAGTATGAGAGAGGGCAGATACAACGTATTGATTGGCTTGACCGTCTCACTTTCAAGGCAGTGGAAAAAATTAAGGAGAAGGGAAGTAGCCGGAGTGAAAATTCATTCCTTACTCTGGTTGTCGACTTCTGTAGTTTTGACCACAGAGTTGTTTTTCAGGTTTGCATTAACTTTTTCACAAAATATCTTCATATTTCATCGTAGAAATTTCATTTATTTTGCAGTTCTTATTTTTTTAATGATTATTTACTCATGTCAGACAGTTGTAGTTTCCACTTTGCTAATAGCCTAATACTATTTGTTAAAGCTAAAAGTTCTATTGAAGTGATGCTTATAAGTAGTAGATATAGAAACTATTTTGTCGACATAGAAAAGATCTTAGTTATACATTCTTAGATTACTTCCCTAGTATTTTCTTCATGCAGCAGTATTCATGACTCATGAGGACATTAATACATGCAATATCTGCTTAGTGAGTGGACTGTGATAAAATTCAGCCCTATCTCTCTCATTATTTTGTATCGGATTTGAATATTAATTTTCATTTCATTCCCGAGAAACTTTACTTCGTCATTTATTTCTGACAGAAATGAAAAACCTTGTTTTGGTGTACAACTTATGAACGTCGAGGACAAAGGAGCTTATCAGTAGGCTATAAATTTCTTTGACACTATTTTTGTATTAATTTTCAGCATAACTCATTATCCTGCATCAATTATCAATTTTGTTGTTGGTTGCAGTCGTCATTTTTTATTGCTCCAGTTGAATTGATATATTTAAGCTTCTGCTGGTTCCATCTTGATCCATGTTTCATCTGAATATGGCAATTTTATAGTATTGAGTTTTAGTGTTTAGAAATTACTCAATCAGAATGATCCATCAATGTGACTCTGAGTAGTAACTTTTATATTGTGAGGCTATGGTTTTCAATTTCCATTAAAATTGGCTAGTTTGACTTTCATTAGGTTGTGACATCTGACTTATTTCATGTGGTACTTTATCTATGAAGACGAAGTTCTTTTCTGTCTCCTAATCTTAAGCATCTAAGCTGCCAGCTCATATATTATATTTATCCATTAAATATATATTGCCAAGTTTGGAAACTAACGATCTCTATCTTTTGACTTGCAGGAGTCTGGAGCAAATTCTTTCGCACCAATTCCTGTATCATCGACGAATGAACTTGTTACTATATGGGATCCTGAAGTTGGAAGAATAAACCCATCAGAGCACAAGCAACTAAAGCTTGCTAGGAGCCTGACTCGTGGAATAATTGATAGAGATCTAAAACCAAGTTCCAATGAAAGGAGGTGAATTGAAATTGCACTTATTTTCTTTTATCATATTGAGTAGATGTTGTACACTTTCAGCTGTTCTTTTCATGTATTTATGATCCTATGTTGTTTTTGTTTATCTGTTTCCTTCTCTATCTTATTAATTTGTTTTCCTGTCAGTGATCAGTCTAAAAAATCTAGAGAATTTAGGCACTTTTTATTGTCATAAAATTAGTGGAGAAAGAGGAATTAACTAGCAAAAGTAATGTGAGAGATATTTTTTGTGTATACTTTCATATGCCTAATTGTGTTTAAATAGGTCAATTCATGAGTAGGAAGCTGATTAGCTGAGTATTTAGAGTATCCGGCTTAGACTTTTTTGCAACCAGAGCTTCATTGGTAGGTTCGGGAACTGAACCTTAATGGGAATGGTCTGACGAAGCAGTTGTGCAAACTTTTTTTGGAGGATTCCATCTTTAAAGAACTATAACTCAACCTTCAAATAACCAAGGTCCACCCTCCAGCACTTGATCACAGTCATTTGGTTCATTTGAATGTTCTATCATAATTTTCAAGTATCAGCACTGTGTCACCGTGTCAGTAAGAAGTATAGATAGTATCAGTTCATGTCGTTGGACCATTGAAATAAATGTACCCAAGCTAATATAAAATTTTCAATTTTCATATTGTTGTCAAGATACCCATTCTTCTCTTAGACTGATTTTACTGCAGGATAGATTTGCATTTAAATTTAACAATTTAATAATTACGGATAAACTATGAACATCTTTGGCAAAACAATTCAAAGTGAACATCTAGTGATGAATTGGGGCCACTTTATATCTCACATATCAAGTGTAAAAAATAAAAAGAAGTGTTTGTGTTACTAATTTTGCGGGGTTAAATTTGCAAAAAGCTTTTCTCCTTTTGTTCTTTAGGACCAACTGTTTTATATATAACTGGTTAACGTGGTCATACTCTAGGCTATTGTTTCCCCCGTTTTAGTCTGGATAACCCAAGTAATTCTATGTTCCCTCTAATTGGTATATGACATGTAGCTGTGGCTTATCTGTCATAGGTCAATACAAATAATTCTTAAGTACCCTCCAACACGCACTTTGAATGGTGATGAGAGACAACTACTATGGAAATTTCGTTTCTCTTTGATGTCCGAGAAGAAGGCCCTGACTAAGTTTTTGCGCTGTGTGGAATGGAGTGATGTTCAGGTCAGTGGCATTCTATTTTATGTCTTTTCAGGGATATAAACTCCTTTTAAATATGTACATTATCTTGTATTTCTCATGTTTCCGCTACTGGCAAACCTATGTTTAGTATATGTGCCACATGTTACTCCTATATGCACCGCATGTTACTCCTATATTGTAGTTTACTCTTTTTAGCATGCATGAACTTACAGTTTTGTTATTTTGTAAGAGTATTATAGCCTAAAACTAACTAGTATTCCCTTCAAACTTGTAAATGATCAAGAAAAGGAGTAGTGGAGAAGCACTAAAACATGCTATTTTTTTAACACTGAACTGCTAAATTTTTTCTTTGTACTCAAACGATTGTATGGAATGTGGTAACAAAAAATAAAGGGATGTATACTAAAGTGTAAACACATACTAATGCAGCATATTTCAAAGAGCCAATAGAGGGTTGTTCAATACAATGGACTTGAACAGCTCTCCAATTTCCTGAAGGAATGCTCCCTTGACCTAAAAGGAGAAAATGAGAGGGTAAAACGGACCTAAAATTGTGAGGATCATTTCTGCCCTGCAATATTCATATATTATGAATTTATGATATCATTCTTTACATGCTAGCATGATTTAGCAATACCAAAGCATTCTATGTAAGTTTGCATAGGTTTCACATTGTGCCAATAAGTTCATGATGGTTTTGTACAGGAAGCAAAACAAGCTGTTGATTTGATGGGGAGGTGGGAAACCATTGATGTGACTGACGCGTTGGAACTTCTTTCTCCTGTATTTGAGAGTGAAGATGTGAGTCTACTGGATATCTTCTAGTAGTTTCTTTATGTGTTGACTATTTTAGGGTTTTATGTACTTGGATCATATATACAATCATCTTAGTATGTCTGTGTGATCTTTTTTTTTTTTTTTTGGCCTAATCAACTATTGCACTCCTCCCATCATCATGCAAACCTTTTCATAACAAAATTTGCTTCATGATTCCTCAAAATTAGGAAATTGGGACAAAAGAACTTTTTTATGACTGGCTATCGTTTCTTAGGTTGAATTTTTGAAACTCAGTTAAGTTTGGTAGTATGTTAGAGCTATATGTTAATTCATACAAGCTTTTTATTGGCTTTTCATGTCAACCATAACTAGAAAACCCGAGCTTAAATTTTAATCTTCGGGGAGTAAGAATCCTCTTTAGTTTTTTTTTTTTTTTCATTTTACATTTAAGCAGCTTTCTTTTTAGTCAATTCAGGGTTTTGTACTTTTCTGTAATGTAGGCATGATAATATTTCGGGATGAATGTCCTTTTGTTTACACCCATCAAGGTCACATCTTTTAATAGACAGTCAAGAGCACTAATATTTCATATTTGGATATGTAACCTTGCAGCATCTCGATTTGCACATCTCCTGGAAAATCACATATTTTATCTCTACATTTTCTTTTCCATTTTTCACATGTATTTTCTGCACAGGTTCGCGCATATGCAGTAACTGTACTTGAAAGGGCTGATGATGAAGAGTTGCAATGTTATTTACTCCAGCTGGTGCAAGCTCTTCGGTTTGAGAGAACTGATAAATCTCGCTTATCACTATTTCTTGTGCAACGCTGTATGTTTCTTTACTAGTGGTATCTTTAAATACATGTCTAATTTGATATTTTCTTGCATCATTCATATACTTGTTTGACTGTTTAATACATAGTGGTAAATGCTCGCTCCAGATTTTCCCATGTCAAAATACATAATTATGGTTTTATATTCTAAAGTTTAAAGTAATGAGTGCCCTTACAAGGTGCCAAGGACAGTATCATAACTAAATCAAATGCTTAGTGTACACGTAACAGCAATGGTGATAATTCAAGCCTCTTATGGTTGTTACTAATTGATAATAGGGTTTTACTCTGCATCTTATCTGGATTTACATTTCCATCTGTTGATGTATAAACTATAAAGTCTATGTATCATTTGTCAGTACATTAATGAAGGCCTCTTTTGGGGTACCTTTTCTTTATAATCTTATCCCATGCCTGAAGATTCCTTCCTATGACTTTCATTTTATGTTTATTTGGCATGCCAAGGATCTTCAATCTCACAATCTCCACATAAATTCGATTCAGCACATTATCCATGCACCAAAAAAAGTGTTCTTGAAATACTCAATTAAATAATTTATTATGATCCAAAAAAGAATTGCTTACATATCATTAAGAATTTAATGGTTCGTCTTGGAAACCTTAATATGAATATGCAATTACATTGCATCAGTGCTCAAATATTATGCAGAACTTCAACTAAACCTAGTAGAAGGGTATACAAGCAATTGAACATGTTAGTCCTATCAAAATAGGGCCATAACACTCCAACATAACAAGAGAGAATGAAGTAGTTATATAGCCATCTAATACTTACCTATTGCGAGCACTAACGTTGCGACAGGAACTGGATGGCTGTCCTTTGAGCAAACAAAATCACCAGCAATTTAGCTGAAGAATCAGAATTTTGACGCATGGCTACAAAAGAACCCAAGCAACAGACTAGTGAGAGAGAAAAGGCAGCACAACCCCCTATGAGTTGGTTTTTTGTTTGTTTTTGGTAGATGATTCAGTTCCGTATATCAGGAGATATAGTTTTATGTCAGAAAAGATGAAGCTGTCAGTCTCCTTTAGCTTCTATTTTCCTTATCTTGGATGATTATCCATCAGTTGCTTGAATTCAGTACATGTGAATATGTGATGCCTAACTACTTTAAAGACTATATTGGAGCTGGATATTCACTTCCTTTTTTTCCTTTTAGATACACCTATCTTCAATGATTTATGAAGATATTGCAATAACAGTTTGCACCGCTTTCATAAATTTGCAGCATTATCAAATATTGAGATAGCTAGCTTCCTTCGCTGGTATGTGTCAGTGGAGCTTCATGATCCTGCATATGCTAGGCGGTTCTATTGTACCTATGATATGCTAGAAGATGGCATGATGAAAGTATGGTACTCCTACTTCCTATCATCATGAATTTGACTCTCTTATTTCGATTGCTATTTGTGATTTAATTGTTTGAACTACCACATTGACTGTGATTAAATGCAATTGCGACATGTAAAGGCCTTGTGAGCTGTGATGATAAAATATAGGTCTTGTTGGTAGACTGCCCTAGTATTTCCCTTTATTTCTGTGCTAGGGGTTACCTAATTGCAAACTTTTAATCTTAACAGGATGGTTTAGTATAATTAAAGAAAGCAGTAAATTCATTTTCAAAATAAACGTGAATTTGGAATGAATCAGATGTCTAATCAAATCTTCCTTGCTTAAAATTAGGAAAAATTTATACCAAGATATTCCAGCGCAATAATGTATGTAACATTGTCCGAGCCCTAGAGACTAGTAAAGTGCAACAAGTGGGCAAAATAGAATAGGATCTGATTTGTTGTTCATGCATTCAAGATTGTATCACACCTGTTCATCTTCTTTCTTATGTAATAACTGAGCGGGCATCCGTTCTATGATCAAAATGGGGATTTCAAGTAGCATAAATTTCACTCTTTTAACCCTGCTCAATAAAGAATTTGGGGGGATTCTTGCACAAGTTGGTTCACTGCTTAGTTGAACCTTAAAATTTGTAAGCGCACTGTTTTAGTGTAATATCTGGAATTTTATTGGCATTGCTGTTCTTTTTACAGTTGGAGGCTGGCACAAGTGGAGAAGATGGGTTTAAGTTGTGGCAGAGTTTGGTGCGTCAGACAGAACTGACAGCTCAGTTGTGTAAAATCATGAGGGATGTAAGAAATGTACGTGGTGGAACACAAAAGAAAATTGAAAAATTAAGGCAACTTCTCTCTGGGCTTCTTAGTGAGCTTACCTATTTTGATGAGGTAAGTTTCACTCAGTGTTCATCTTTCATGATCAATGCTTAAGCTAGTTTTAGCTGGTGGCTGTCTTGAGTTCCCACCTAGCATTCCACCATCTGACGTATTTGGTTTTCTAATGTTCTCTCCATGTTGAATGGTTTTAATTAAATATTTTTTCAGCCAATTCGATCACCTTTAGTACCTGGTGTACTCATATCTGGAATCGTGCCTCAAGAATCATCTCTTTTTAAAAGTGCATTGCATCCTTTGCGTCTGACATTTCGTACTGCAAATGGTGGTACTTGCAAAGTTATCTTTAAGAAAGGAGATGACCTCCGCCAAGATCAATTGGTATGTGCCTGAGAAATATTTTTATTAGCAATGGTGGCATGATAGGTACTTGGTTTGTTCTATTTGGATTTAGTTCCTCTGTTTTTGTCTGTAGGTTATTCAGATGCTCTCTCTCATGGATCGCTTGCTTAAATTGGAGAACCTTGACTTACATTTAACTCCATATAGAGTTCTTGCTACTGGGCAAGATGAAGGGATGTTAGAATTTATTCCCTCCAGCTCACTGGCGCAGGTGATTTAAATTTCTGATGATAGTTCGACTATCTATTGCATCTTGCCAGTTAAATGGGCATTGGAATACTATGATTAATCTTTTTATAATTAATAAAAATAATATGTGGATTGATTATATTTCTTCCAATCAACACTGTTGCATGTTTTGGTAGGCAGAGTTCAAAATTTTCAATTGTAATGTTAGGGAGAATGGCCGAACTTGATTTCCACTAAGGTAACCATCGAAAGATCTGCCTAAAGTAGTTATCTCATCAATGCCCTTAGTCAACTCTCAAACATGTGACTCGAGTCAGAAACTTCAACACATAAAATGATCACATGCATCAATGAGGCAACCCAAGTCATCAGTAATCTAATTGGCACCTAGAGACACCTGAGGTTAGAGGCACCTAGAATTTGACCTCTTATTACTCTTCTATGTTTTTGTAATAATATTCTTAGCTTTTTGTAGTGTGCTTCAAACTTCAAATTGCCATCTAGAAATAGCCTGTAGCTCATCCACCTTGCACCTGCACTCTGTGACGGTGTTTCCTTCTTCCATCAGATTGTGGAATAGTAATTCCTTATCTATTCTGTTCCTTCCTATAATCTAACACCCTATGGTAATATAATATGGGTAGCTACTGAGATGACAGATGATATTGGTCATCGTGGGTACTGATTAATTATACGATCGAAGATCACCCTCACCTGAATCATTCAATATATCAAGTTTTAGTGACTCTTTTGCAGTCACTAATTAGGATTTTTTTCCACATATTAGAATCAAGAAAGAGCTATTATGATTGTGTTTCTGGAATAGTTTGGAAAAATACAGATATAAAATGATTGTTATATTATTCTTGCAAAATGTTTGGACTGTAAAATGCATGAATGATGCTATTGTTATATTTTTCTTGCTAAATGTTTGGAGTTTGGACTGTAAAATGCATGAATGATGCTTGATATATATTATGAAGTACTTATTTTGTGAATCTGCTTTAAATTTTTTATGAAGGATACTATATGTTGCTGCTGTTTGTTCTTTGTAGTAAGGAGTGAGCCTGCTTCTATTAGTGGGATGTTATCTATATTAATATATTCATGCTTCTATCTTCATGTTCCCACAAAACTGATATCAAGTTCAAGTTCTTTTCCTGAAAATTCGCTTGGCAGATTCTATCGGAACACCGCAGTATTACAAATTATCTGCAGAAGTTTCACCCGGATGAGGATGGCCCTTTTGGAATAACAGCTCAATGCCTTGAAACATTTATAAAGAGCTGTGCTGGCTACTCTGTTATTACGTACATTCTGGGAATTGGCGATAGGTAGGCTGCTTTCCGTTCTCTGCACGTTTACCTTTACTATAACATTCAATTGCCATGCATTTGTTTATGAGGTAACCACTAAAAACGATATTATTCATCTGCCCATATTTGTAATCACAAAAAAGAAATTGCAGTTTTTTCGACTGATAACTAAAGTAATTTGATCATTTCTCTCATGTCATTTTGACTACAAGGAACTTCAACTTGCAATAATAGTGCAAGAACATTACCAAACAAATGGGTACATATATTGTCAGCAACAAATTATTAGCCCTGCCCATTTTATGTTCTCAATTTACTTTTCTTTAAATTTGGGATTTCTCATTATTTTTTGTGCACATCATCTATTTTTAAGCTGGTCTTCTCCCATGTGTAATCCCTACCTTCCATTCTGTTAAACTTGCATCTGGTCACTTGATAATATTTAAGTTTGAGATCTCATTTGCTAAGCTAGTCTACCAGGCTATCTCAATTTTTACTATGCTAATTCGCTTCTTAGTATGTTCATTGACTTTCTTTATTCATTTCTTAACTGGTGGAACATCAGATGAACTTCCATTATGTTATTCATAAGCATTGATTTTCCTGGAAATTTGATTTTTTATTTGCACCAAGAAAGTAATATAATAGAGTTTCTGGATTATAGTAAGTTCTTTTTTGAATTTCTGCTTTGTAACATCAGTTACATGTTGGTTAGTTTCAAAAGATACAGAAGCAAACTGATACTTGTGCGTTGCAGGCATCTTGATAACCTTCTTCTTAGAGATGATGGACGCCTCTTCCATGTGGATTTTGCCTTTATTTTGGGTCGTGATCCTAAGCCATTTCCACCACCTATGAAACTTTGCAAAGAAATGGTTGAGGCCATGGGTGGAGCAGAAAGGTAACACATTTTGGTCAAGTGTCCTACATGTAAATTGTGCATCTCTTTCTCGCACAGATATGCCTGTGAATAATATCATAATATACAGTTTACGAATAAAATAGAGAAATATCACGATACGGCAGGGAGATATTGATTTTCTGTTTTGTAATTGAAAAATGCACCAGGGAACTGGAAATGCATTGTTCCCTTAGCTTTTTTTTCTTTTTTTCTTGAAAGAAAGTCCATAGGCTGTTCCCTTATGTAATATGATTCACTCCTGTTCATCTGTACCAGATGCCAATCTTTGAATGATAATCTGTTTTTTTGCTTGGGCTGCAGCCAATATTATACCAGATTCAAATCATACTGTTGTGAAGCATACAACATTCTACGAAAATCCAGCAATCTTATCTTGAATCTGTTTTATTTAATGGCCGGTTCAAACATTCCTGACATAGCTTCTGACCCTGAAAAAGGCATTCTCAAGGTAATTTTTTTTTCTTATTCAGTTTTGAAATTTCAGAATATATCTGATATGTCCATGTAATAATCAGGAAATATCTGTCTCTTTTTTTAGCTTCAGGAGAAATTCCGGCTAGATTTGGACGATGAGGCGGCAATACATTTTTTCCAGGATCTCATTAATGACAGTGTCAGCGCATTGTTCCCTCAGATGGTTGAAACCATTCATCGATGGGCTCAATATTGGCGTTGATTACAGTTTTTTTGTTGTTGGTTAGACTACTAATTTAGAGGCATAGATAGATAGTAAGTTCAATCAATTTTTCCTACTTGAGATATTCCCTCACTGCAAACTCATCATTTTTTAACTTTATTTTGGTCTTAATAACAGCTGATCTCCTAGTTGACTGCCAGATGTTTTGTCCATCGGTTCTGTTAATTATCACCAACACGGAAAATCTGGCCAGGTAAGTTGAACCATGTTTCCAGCTTATAGTTGATGGTATAACTATAAATCACTGAGCAAATATATTGTCTTGCTGGAAGCATTATTCAGTCATTTATTACATGGCATTTAGAATATTGTCAATTGATTAGATTTATTGGATATAACCATTAACCATTTCAGTGCTTGAAGTCTGAAAAAAGAATCTGGTATTGCAGATTGATCACCGGAGACATCTACATAGTAATAGGATTATTATCATGCTCTCAGCATATGCATTTTATGACTACAAGTATTTAACTAATATTGGCTATACTAACTTAGAAGCATATGAAAGGAATAATTTATTTTTCACTCTAGGAGAATCTCGACTATGCACTGATTTTTCAACAATAGAAGTGTACAAGGGCCCTCAATTTCTTGTGAATGAAATATAGACAGTCTGAGCTCTCAAAGACTTCCCGGTTGTTTTTCTTGCTGCATATATTCTTTATGTGTGTCGTGACTTTAACAGAAGTAGCCAGCTTTTATGTCTATCAAGACTTTCTTTTTTTAGAACATAATTATTGCTTAAAGGTAGTTCTGACATTGTAAGAATTTTCAACTCTTTTGTCAGATCTAAAGTTTGCTGGAGCTGTAAGGCACCTTAATACTGTGACATCTTCTTCTTTTTTTCCTATACTCAAAATTGTAATTAATGTCTAAAAGATGTATACAACATTCTTATTGATATATAGCTAGGAAGAAAGTGGTGTGATAATTATATCATTGTAAACGTCCTATTATTCGTTATAATGTATATATTTCACTGTTCTTTCTCGAACAAAGGAGAGATTATCAGCTTGTTTGGTTGAGCTACTATTAGATGAATACAGTCGTCAGTTTGGAACTCCAAATTATTTTGTTTCTATATATTACCATCTTATCAGTCTGGAGCATGCATGTAAAAGTTTCAAAATTCAAAAAGCATAATAACCTTGAAGTTCTCACTGAGATAGGGACGTTGTGAAAGAGTAGCCTATTATTCTTCTTGTGTGAATCTTTATAATGGGCCCCTCTAGGTGTTTCTTGCCATTTTTTCTTGTCCTTCCTGCTATCTAATCAAGGATCAAATGCATCTAACCCTCTCGAGTGCTTCAGTCTTACCTTAATTTGCATCATAAGTATGGCAAAAATAAGAGACGTCAATTTACTGTCCTTTTCCAGTTGTCTGCTCAGTCAACTACAAATCTCGCATGGAGATCTGCCCATGTTTTTCTTAGCTATCAGCCTCGCTTGGTCAAGTGTCTTATCACGGAAGAATGTCTATTAGTTTTTGACACGAAACAAGTTGCTAGATCTGCTTCTGATTTTATTGTCTGTGACGAGGATAGGATGATCTTATGGTTGAACTGTGCTTCTTTATTGCCTTAATTCACTCCCTAACACGTGTTTGATTGCAAGATGAAGCATTATGGTATAGGTATCCATTCTTCCTCCCCGTTTGAGTTTTAACCTCTCCATGCCTCTTGCGATGAACATGATCAATAAATCCAACGCCAGGTACTTGTATGTGAATTAATGAGTACATAATGAACTAATTAGCTTGTGCAGAGATAACATCATCTTTGGCTCTCAGGAATCTCAGATGTACAAGGAGATGTTTGCTTGCAAAATATTAAACACACGGATGACTTCGATCAACAAAAGGTCATACATATGCTCAGTACTTACTAAAAATTATACCTCACAATAAAAAAAGACTCTCTGCTTCTTTGGTTGATATCACTTGGAGCAAAAACACATGCATTCAAAAGAAACCAAAGAGGTGGGGGAAAAAACTTTCCACTAGTAAGTAGTACTAGTCCATTTTAGTAGGAATTAGTGCCATAAGCTCCATGCCCATCTATCATCCCAGCCCACAAACCGAGGCCATTCGAGTAACCGGTTGATTCTTGGCATTCTAGTGGGGAGAATGAGATCCTCTCTCCTGACTTCACCTCCACCGCATTGGCGAACAACAGCGCGCTGTTATTGCTGTCGGCTGGGAAGCCGTGACATGTATCACCTATGCCCATGTAGTCTTCTAACATTGCACTAGATTTATTAGGATCCATGACACTCTCATCCATCATCAAATTGTACTTGTAATATTCCATGAAATTGATATTAAGAGGAGTGGCTTCGGATGGCGTGAACTGCGGCAGTTGCACCTCAGAGAAGGAGAGGCGGAGATCGGTGACGTCGTCTACCGCCGGCTTCTTCGACACGGGGCGCTTGTTCCTGCGGCAGCCGCCGCCGACGGGGACGTTGCGGAGGGAGCCGCCTTTGGTCCAATACCTCCTGCAGGTCTTGCAGAAGTATCTCGGCTGGGAGAGGCTGTAGTTGTTGTAGTAACAGAACTTGGTGTTGGTTGACTCGCATCTCGGGCACTTCAAGGCCTGCTCGTGTGGCGGCCGCAGCCTTCTCTCGAAGACAGGCGGCGGCGCTAAGCACGACATTGGATCAGCTGCAGTCTCCTCGGGATTGAGGCCCTACGTCGACGGAATTGAGGAAAAAGAAAGATAATATGATCATTAATGGAAGGGAAGATGCTCATTATGATGCACACAAGCTTCAGATGTGTGTTCATGTTATCGATTATATCAGATTGATGATTTTTATAGATGGCCATGGAGATCTCTAGTAGGCTTTACCTTTAGCCAGCGATCGGTGGAGTCCATGCAGGTACCCATTGAAGGAGTAGGAGTAGCCATTTGTGAAAGGAAACAAGAAAACCTAGATATATTACTTGAACTGAGGCAGATCTATATCTTTACTCGATCCACTCATGTGAAGGGAATGATTAATTAGTTTGAGAGGTAGAGCAAGACGAAGAAGCCAGTTTCGGAATGGCTTGGAGGGTAGTGAGATATATATATATATATATATTTTTATATACATAATGGGGAGCATTTTGATTTGGTTGGTGAGTGTTATGACTTTATGACGATGCGAGTATGAAATCTATGGAGGAAAAGGTGGCGGACGTCAAATGAAGAATCATGCTCTCATTTGTAGCAAAGTGGGGCTCACCGTGCCGGATTTGCAAAGAAGACCCCAATGCCTTTCACATTTGAATTGATGATCTTCTGCACCTCCGAATTCATGAATTCGCTGCACCCCCAACTTGGGGGCATGTGATTGGCTGGCAAACCAACTCCATCTTCCTGTGAAATGAGGATTTTTGGGACAAATTAGTATATATATAATTTATTATTATTATTCATGAGTTTAATAGCTATATATGGGCTGGACAAAGGGTCTAATCCTCCCTAGATACAGAGACACTTAGACCATACTGAGCTTTTATTTGTTTAGTCTAGACTTTAAGTCATATACATTGCCGAACAATTACTCCAAATCAAAAACCGTAAAATCTGCTCCAAGCCGTTGCGTTATCGAGTTATTTCTTCAAACTAAATATACTATCGAGTCATCAACCGAATCGAATTAAGCCACGGAACCACCGAATCTATCTACAAGATATGGGAAATTATAAAATTTCCGGTTGATGCAGTGAAACGGGAGTAGGATCAAATTCTTGCAACTTGAGATGTAGAGTAGAGTATCTCAGTGCAGGTGGACCCCACCCAATTCCATTGCTTGTCTTTCTTGGAGTCCTTTCTTATTATTATTCCTTTCGCCTTCCACAAGTAAAGGATCGATTCCAACTGCGCAGAGAAGACCAAAATGCCGCCACCCTCACGTGACACGAATTTTTGCCGTTGAGCGCTTCAAGGGCACAAGTGGACGTTTGTCGCGTAGTGATTCGTCGTCCTCGTCCTCGTCCTCCTCTTACCGTGTTTGCTGTGTGAGGCCAAGGACAGCCTCATTTTCTTGACGACCATTGTCGGCAATATACGGTCCACGTGGCAGTGTGCGAGTTTTTTTACTTATTAATCTTAAAATACTAGTTTTAATATATCCTATACGGGTCCACGTAATTTGGCATAATATTATAACTAATAGTCTATGTTTATATATATATATATATCATATGTCGGGAAGATGAAAAAGAAACCGAAAGTAACGGTTATTACCGGAGCTTAATCGGAAATATAAAAATATAGTTTAAATTATCATAATTTTATAATTTATTTATCTTTTTATCATTAATAATACTGTTTAAAAAATATAGAAAATGATCTATAAGCCAGATTAAGCTTGCATATTCTCTAATAATAAATGTCCTCCAAATTTAAATTCAAAATTGTTTGTCTAACAAGCTTTTTTTTTTTCCGCTATGCATTTCAGCTATTTTGACCATATGACATATAATACCATCCTAACAATAAGAATTATTGCTTAGTTTTGCATTCTTCTGGGCCCGAAACATATCTAAGCTTTGTAAGAGGCCTCTCTTATTGGGCCTGGCCGTGTGAATCGATTTGGGCATTTCGGATGCTATATTCAAAAGGCCTGTTCGCTGACCACAATCTTATTATCACATTAGGGTTATATACTTATAGTTTCTTCTTTATGACTAATATACCCTCCTCATATTAGTCATATACAGCGACGGTCTTCTTTCTCGTATAGGGCTCTATCAATATAAACGAGTGGCTCGGGCTCGGCTAAAGCTCAATTCCAGCTTGGCTCAGTTAGAGATGAGCCGAGCTGCCAAAACTAGCTCGAAATTAATATCGAGCTGAGCCTGAGCTGGAGCCAACTCGCTCGGCTCAATAGGTTCAGTATAAAAGGGGTGAAAAAAACACCGATCGCCAAATCCATTTCCATATCCCTGCCACGGTGCGTTGGTGTCGTCTCGTCGTTCTTCACCAAGCCACCACCATTTGTGCTGCCTCAGTGTATCGGTGTCACCTCATCTTCCTTTGCCAAGCTACCACCACTGTGCCGCCTCGTGCCCTTGTCCTTCTTTGCTAAGTCACTGTTACAGTGCCTTCTCCTCCTCCTCCTTTGGTAATAGCAAGTCGTTGCAATGATGCCTCACCAAGCTACTGCGATGCTAGCCGATCTCTAGTGAATCGAGCTGGATCAGCACCTCCACCACACAGCTCTTTAGTATTTCCTCGGCATTGTCCCACGAGTCCCCATCTTCTTCTTCTTCTTTAGCTCAGCTTGGGCTCAATTTGGTTCGGCTTGAATGAGGTTTGACGATAGACTCATTTTAAGCTTAAGCTCGAGCTCAGCTCGAGTTGAGGTTAAGCCTAATTTTAAAGTCCGAAATTAATTTCGAACCGAGCTGGATTCACTCAAACTCGCTGTTACACGGCTGTTCTTGCATTTGACTTTGTAGGGAAACATAGTAATTACACCAGTAGATGGCCCCACCGCCTCTTGTAAATTGAAATCTTAGTCAGTCGTAGCACACGTTTGGGGAGCTCACACGCGCTCCGTTGGCTTTCTTCAAAGCCCCTCCAAAACCCCCCACTGGCCTCCTCCTCTTCCCTCCGTCTCCATTTCCTCCTCCTCCTTGAAGCCAGTAGCCATTCTTCTCCTCAGCCTCACAAACGCTAACCCTAAACTCCGATTCCAAACCCGAAACCTTCCATGCCGTGATTGTCACAGGCGGAGAGACGTCTGGGACTCGGCTGGGGTGGAATCATGGCGACCTCCCGAGACGTCCAAGAAGTCATCGCCAAGCTCTCTTCAGACAGAGCCAGAGTCCGAGAGGTGATCTCCTCTCCGAAGCCCTATCCTCGGGTGATCTCGTCCTTTCTATTTTAATCCGTTTGCCTTTTTGATCTCTTGATTCATCGCAGGAAGGGGTGAGACTCCTGAGTACGTGGCTGGAAGGCGAGAGATCGATCGGTTTCTGCAAGATTCTCGGTCGGAATACTGCCAAGATCAAGCCTGGAGAAATTCCAAGCGGTGAGATATTTCTTCGCTGACTATCTTTGAGTTTTTTTCCCGAAGTAAGGTACAGGCAAAAAATATTTTCCAAAGTACAGCACTGTTTATACTATTTTCTGAACGACTACAACTTTTGCTAGCTTGGTCACATGTCGGTATGTCACATGGAAAATCTGTCTGGCACCACAATTCTTAGGTGATTAATTGAAACCATTCCTTTCTGGCAAACGTTTTCTTGTATATAAAACCCTCTCCCGAAAGCAATTAATAAATCGCTCTCCCAGAAAGCTACTAATAAATTGCTATACAATAAGGCGATTTACTTGTTAATATACCTATACGCTACAAAACAGTTGTTTTCTATATAATACTCTTTTAGGGAAAGCGACATATAAGTTCCTTATATAAAATATTTGGAAACTGAAATTTGGAGGAGCTATCGTCATGTTTGATGATTTTAAGCCCACCTTCTTGTAAGAAATGGTTGGGCTATTCCAACTTATAGATTTTTGTCATATCTTCACACTGATATATTTCGTGACTAAAACAGATAATTCAGTGATTAGAATGGATAAGTCAGTGCAAAATTGCGACACTCGAAGTTTTTTCTTTATATTTTTGCCTATATCTTTTTCGTATGAGGTTTGATCAAACTCTGGTCAGAATCATTGTATTCGTTTTCCTTTCATCTTCACGACGACATATCATATGTTCAAAACAACTTTTGTTTACAATATTATGCCTTTTCAAAGGTTGATTTTTAAATATATTAGTATTTTGATAAGTAAATCATCTTTTCAGAGAGTGATTTATAAATCACTTTTGGGAGAGTGTTTTACATAGAAAATGATGGTTTGATAGATCCAGTACAACGATTTCCTATGACACTAAGTTGGTAAAAGTTGTAGTCTGGAAAATAGTTTGAACAATATTGTATTTTAAGAAATATTTTCCCCTTGTAGCAGTACTTTGTAAACAAAACTCGCTACTTTTATTCTTGGAGGACATCTTGACTTGGATGGGTTGTGATCTCATACTTGTTGTCTTCTTGCAGTTGAGACGTGGCCTTTCATTCTTAAGTTGCTTGCCAAATGCATAGAGATGGAGATATCTGCAAGCAAGAAACGGCAGCCGAAAATTATAATGGCAAAGACTCTTCGAGCAGCAGTGCAATCTGCAGAGGATCCGAAGCTCTCAGGTTAGTCATAAAATTGTTCCAAATTATGGTCTATATTATGGTCAAGTTTGGGTAAGGGCATATCTTGGCCGAGGAACTGAAAATAGTGACTGCCCAAGTAAGTAAACACGGATAAAATATACCAATTATGTTCATGACATAGTACTATGCCATGATTGCTGACTGTAGACTATGCTGTTCTATCTTGACTGGTAAACTCATATTGAAGAGGAGGGTTTACTTACCTGTGAACTCACTTTAAGTACAATTTCATGCCAAAAGAATAGTTTCCCTAAAAAAAATGGTACTACTGATTGATTTAGCAGCTGCCCTTCAAATGCCTAATCCATATGTTAGTACATAATGTAGTTTTCAGAGTTTATTGTGTGCCATGAGTACCGTACTACCATTTTTTTGGGTGAAACATCTGAGTCAGTTTATTATCTACCCAATGATTCATTTTCTTGTTAAAAAGCCTTCATCAAATGCTTCCTTTATTTTGGTTGCATATAGCCATTTCTGGTTATTAGGAAACAATGTAACATTTGCCAAATGAAATATCATTTTTTTGAATAATTTTGTTGTCATCGATCGAGTATCTTGTCACAAACTTGTATGGCCATGCTCATTCATGTGTAAGGGCCATGTTCAAGTATCTTGTCATAAAACTTGTTATTCTTCAAACTTCCAATCAGTACAGAAGTTTTAGATATGTTGAGAAGTAACATTAACTTTTATGTGCTTATGTGGTTTTTATTGGCATATTGTAATAGAAGAAACTTCCATATCTTGCAGGAAAATCTTTGCATCTGCTTTCTGTCGCTAAAATGCTCTTCAATCACATATGGGAAGTTATAAAAGATGTTTCTAGTTTCCAGTCAGAATATAGTAGCATTCTTCGGCATCTTGCAATGGTCAAAGAGTACCGCTATCAGATGAGGAAGATGATTTATTGTAGTGGGTGTTTCCTTGATATCAATTCTCCTGCTTTAGCTAGATAATGCCAGTCAATTCATACTAATTTGTTTTATGTTACTATAAGCAGGTCTAGTAGTTCTTTATTTAAAAAAGGTTGGAATAAGCATTGATATAAAAACCAATAGTCTGTCCAGCTCTAAAGAGGAGGTCTTCCGTTATATCTTGACACTTCATATTTTATTGGAGAATCCACCGGGTGATTTTCCTGATAATATCAGAGAGGATGTGGTCAAGGGATTTACTGAAATTTTTGCACAAGTTAGGTAAGTAATTTGGGCTAAATGTATTCTTTTGTCTTAATTTTACTTACGAAGAAGATTATATCATGTCAAATCCCTCTCCTATTTGTATTGGTACTTTCTGGCATCTGTGAGTGTTGCTGATTAAATTATATTTTAATCATGCAACAACAGGGATGAGGGTAAGGTTTCCCGCAAGCTTATGGATTGCATTAATACATACTTGTTGAAAGATGGTCCAAATCTTGGATCTGAAGCTATGGAAATCCACTCTGCAGTAAAGGATTTTATGTTTCGTTGTTGGCTAACTACTCATGATCGGGGATTGAAGGTCACTACTGTAGACAATCTCTTTTTGACTTGTCGCCTTTGTAATTTGTAGTGTATTTATTTTCTATATAAATGTTCTTTTTGGCAGTACTCGTTTATTGTTTATGCAAGAATTATGCTGAAGCTCAATATGGATAGGGCAGAAGGAAGCCAGCTTGTGGCTCAACTACTTGATGTAATCGTTAAGGAATTGGATCAGAGTATTAGTGCTGGATCTGGTTTTTTATGGTGATTCTCTTACTTTTTAGAACCACTGCTCTGAACTTTTCAAGCTCTTGGTTCACTTATTGAAAATCAAGCAACTCAGGGCCGAGATTTCTAGAGATGAGAAGGCTGGATCAGCAGGAAGAATTTATGAAGGTCTAATGGAGCTTGCAGCCACTGTATTTTATCAGGTTCTGAATTCTGAAACTTACTGTCCATAATTTGCACCTTGGACTATGGTATCAGTAGATCCGTTACTGATAGAAAGTGAACTAATATTCAGGCTTGCAAGAAGACATCCAAATCATCACACAAAGATAAACGGTTGAAGATGGAGAATGCATCTGTTCTAATCAAAGATGGTCTTATGAAAGGTTCTTGGTTCTGGTGAGAAACATTTACTGAACCAAAATATTATTTGTCATCTTTCAAATTCACCCTTTATGGTGTTAATTTATGGCCTTCGTATTGTTATTTGACTGTGTTATCTATGACAGGAATGGTGCTGTTTCTTTTCTAGTTCGTAACTATGGACATCGTATAGACAAGACTCTGTTGATTTATTGGTTTGAAGCCACTTGTGAAAGTTTAGAAAGGTATTTATTTTTCAGGGACTTTGATTGAATCTGATTGAATGCCTTTATATAGTCATCCATTGCATGTTTGCTACCATCAACTTGTAGAATTGTAAGTTCAAATCTGACTTGATAATCGATATTGTGATTAAATAACCTTGATCGGCATAGATGGTATATTTGATTACTTGAATGTTATTATAGTATTTTATCAGAATTATCAAGGTTTGTTTCATGTGATTTAGTAGTCCCTAAAGTGTGTTAGTTGTCTTGGGATATATATATTTGAATATAGGAAAATTTTCAAATCACACATTACATCCGTCTTTGAAAATTTTGTAACTTGATCTCTTTTTTTTATTCTCTATACTTCTCATTTAATACCTTGAGTTAAACAGTACTAGAAAAAAAATATTTCGTTATAATATATAAAATAATTTATAAATACCTAAATTACCTTTGTCTTCTTTATCTTCGTTTTCTCTTCCTAAAGAAGAAGAAGAAGAAGAAGAAGAAGAAGAAGGAGGAGGAGGAGGAGGAGGAGGAGGAGGAGGAGAGGGGAGGGGGAGGGAGGAAGATGATGAAAGGTGGTGATGGCAGCGGCAACAACAGTGGAGAAGGTAGGTGAGGAAGATGATGGAGGGATATAGAAAATGAGAGGGAATGATGGGAGTATTTTATTAACTTGGTTGACGTTTATTAGTCAAAATAACGTCAGAATGTTAAATGAGAATTATAGGAAAAAAAGAGAGGTCGAGTTACAAAATCTTTACAGACGGGGTGTGAATCAAACCCCATAGAAACTTATGAAATAAATTTAAGATTTAAAGTTGCCAGTGGACTCTAATTAGGTCTAATTTCTTCCTGTCCTTTCCTAATTCAGGATTTTAAATAATGCAAATGCTGCTCAATCTCAAGATGCGCTTTTGTGGCTCTTGCGGTATGTTAGACCTTTACTAAGTTTATTGTATTATATTGCCTAAATTATCATGGTAAACCATCAAGGCATCAATATAATGACCAGCCTTGTCCCCAAGTATTTGGTGATATAATCTTTGAGGTGCTAATTTATTTTATCTTAATGTGGTATTGATTTGTTTTTCTCTTCTGGGCATTTATTTCAATCATCATGGTACTAATTTGAAATAAAATTTCGTTAATTTCACTTTGAAGGGCACTGCACGAATTTTCTGCTGTGCTTCCTGTTTGCGTAAGGGATACTTCTCAATGCTTACCATTGACATTAAGTGAGGTACTCTTTCCACATCTGACACTTGTGTAGTTAATTTTGCTTTATGGCTATCTAAAACTACAGTGAGCATCCTTTTCTTGTAAAGCCTTCTATTAGAAATTGTCATCTTTCTCCTTTGTCTATGGGTCTTTCCATGTAGAGAATGATATTTGGTCCTTTGTTGCTTGAGCCCGAACCATGAGATATACCTCTTGTCTAGTTTCCTTTGGCTGGAAATTTGGCACCGGTTTTTAGAGGGCAGACTTTTAAGGGGAGCTGACATTATATAGACCTTCTCACCTTTTGCCTTGCTTGTGCCTACCACCAGCTTTTTGGAAAATATCTAAACTTTCTAGCCACCATAGACCTTTTTGTGGAACCCTAGTGTACATTTTCTATATATTTAATCATCAGCAACTCAGCATGTCATGGGGATTTAAGAAGATATTCCAATTCAGTAGAAACTTGCATTTTTGCAAAAAGCCAAACAATGGACATTTTAGATCTACATATCGTTGTCATTCTTTTGCTTTCATACGTAGTGCTGTGTGAAGCAGTTCAGAACTTTAGTAGAAGTACATGAATGATAGTTTGCTGCTGGGGAAATTTCAGATGATACAAGAACCTATTACTTGTTTCAGTATACTTTGTGTGACCCACTTGTTGGAATTTGTTACTTTTCCAAGTCTTCATGACATAAGTTTTAACTCACTAAAATCAAGGTTTGAAAAATTGGGATTGGGATCGGGATCGGCCTTCCGAAAAAATGATAAGTATCGGCCGTATCGGTTGCTTGGATTGGATCGGACTTTTTAATTACATAAAATTCTAAATATTTTTTAAGATGCAGAAAAACTTCTAAAAATATATAACAAAGTTTACCAAAAATAAGAAAATAAAAAAAAGAAAAACTATGGTGTAATAAAAATTGAAAAGAAGAAGAGATTAGAAAGAATGTGAGTGAAAGAAAATCAAACAAAAGAAAGAAAAACCATGATGCAGTGAAGAAGAAGAAAAAAAAGAAAAAGAAAAGAGAAGAAAAAAGGAGAGAGTGGAAGAAATAAAAAAAAACTAAAAGACAAATCAAAAAATTAATTAAAAATTATATACCGGAGTTCATCGGAGTTTATTAGAGTTCACTGGAGCTAAATTTCTTTGTAAGAGAAATAATGATTATATATACGGAGAGAAAAAACAGAAAGAAAGAGTAAAAGAAAAAGTAACAGAAAAAGAGAGAGAGAGAGAGTGAAAAGAAGAGAGAGAGAAAGAGAGAAATAGTTCAGATCGGGCTTGGATCGAGATCGGGTTCAGCCGATCCGGCGAACCATGATTGAAATATATCTGACCTAATTATCTCGCAGTTGGGTCAGTAATATAGGTTGTGCAAGTAATTTTTCACTGCTTCCAATTTTATTTAGGTGCACTTCCCCTTTTCTCTTCTAAAAGTTAGATTCCCTAAGCTGTAAGCACTCCTTTTTTCCGCCCAACTACTGTCTGCTGTTTCTCTTTAGTAATTCACATTATTGGGTTCTTTTATTTTCTTCTACAAGCAATTTTTATTGCAGTCTTTCGGCCAACATTTTTTGAATTGTAATATAGTCAGTCTTAGAATTAAGAAATATCAAATGGCATACGCTAATCATGTATCTGTTAATCCTAGACTCACAGGCTCACTGTAATCTCATTATGCATCATTTTGTATCCTGCCCTCTCTCTTCATTTATTCTTATGTAGAAATCATATGTCAAAACTTTTCACTTTAAATTTCAATGAACTGTTCTGACATCCTTCCTCTTCAGTGCAACTTCTCTTCGTCTTTTGAGTCGGTTGGACTTTTTCCAGAAGGGACTATGCTAGCTCTTTCTTTCTTTTCCTCTTAGTTTTGATTATTTGATAAAACTTGTAATAATTATATAGAGGAGCTTGTGCATGGTCTTCACTCTTCAGTGACATTAATAAACAGTGGCTACAGCCTACAGCAGCTTTCTCTGCTGAACTTTGAAAAAATATACAGGGTCATACTATCTTTTCTATATTAAGGATATGAAAAACAAGAATTATATGTGCCTTAAGTATTATAACTTTTTGTCCTTTCTCAGATGTATTTCAATTCATAGCTTCCTTCTCTTGACGTTTCTTTATCAAATTTTAAGATGCTTCTGTCCTGTACTTGTTTTTCAGGAAAATTTTATTGCCTTTTCTTTTCAGTTTTCGCTCCAAAAGTTGATTCTTGATTTTCTATTTTGGTTCATAATTGTTATTGTTAGATGCCTTATATTTGTAGGTGTCACTGGTTAGAAACCATTGGCGAGATATCTGGAGCTCCTTGATGCATGGGTTAGCGGTATTTAGGACAGTAACTTCAATTGTGAGTTTTCTTACTAGTGAATATTGTGATGAATATATTCTGATTTATCTGCTTGCTTTTGTGGATTTCTCTGCAATAAGGTCTATGTTCTATCACATAGAATCTCATAGAACTGTGGTTGCCTATAGGAATCATGTAAATTATTGTATTTGTCCTTGAATGACACTAATATGCAAGAAAATGGCATACTTCACATCCTAACCAGAAAAATTGGTTGTTAACGTGAGATCACTGGATAATGACGGTATTTGGACTTCTAGTCTCTAGTTGGATGAGAGTTCCCATGGAGAGCAACTATTTCTTTCTTGGTCAGAGAAATGCGGCAGCAGACTTCAAAGTTTTGAAGTACATTCAAGAGCTACCATTATAGTTCTTAAGCCAATAACCTACTATAAATTTTGTAGGATCACCAATATCTTTAGTTGTGATAAGATAAATATTTTATCCATTCTTATCCAAGGATGGCCGTGCTGACCACTGTCGGTACGACACGTGTCGCAAAGGAGGGAGAGAAAAAGATAAGGGGCTACTCACCTTTACCCTTCATTGCTCGTTGTTGCTGCTCGCCGATTGTTGCTCGCCGAGTTGCAGTCTTGCTTGCACCTTCGTTGGGTGCCCTAGCCTAAGAAGGAAGAAAAAGCAAAAGAGAGGGATAGGTAGTTTTTAATCAGCCGACCTAACTCGACCCTCTCTCTTGCTCTTTTTTGCTCCTCGGGCTAGGGTGCCAACGGTGAGAGGTGACGACAACTTGGTCAACGACGATCGGCGACGACAAGCTCGATGAGAAAGTCGATTATGAGTGGTAAAGTTGCCATGAGGGGTGCACCCCGCGTGCCATATGTCGGTACACCACTGACACAGTAAGTGTTGATTGGCACGCCCATCATTGTTTTTATCTATATATGGATTTTCTACTAATTTAATTTTTCTTGGATTAAGATTCCTCTCCTAGACAGTTGATGTGCAACTTGATTGCCTACATATTTGCTAGGTTTTCTATGTTTGATCAGGTATTCTGTGTAATTGTGCAGGTCGATTTGGCTTTGATTTTGTTAGGAAATATGATCTTGCAGGTGAATACCTTCTCTCTAGTTCTATTTCCTTTTCTATATATTTATATGCAACTTATCCTTTACTTTCAGGACCAAATAGGTGTAGCTTTTGTGCCCCAAGACGTGTGGGACTTGCGGATATTTAAGCATACACCCTCATTGTATGTCTTCTCTTTTGGTGACATGTTCCTAAATACAATTAAATAATATTCCTGCAATAATTGTTGTGACTTGTTATTTGACCAAGTATCCTGGCCATTCATTCTGCTAGATTTGTAGAGGGATTCTAGGTACCATCTCTCATTGAGTAAAGTACTGAACTACAATAGTATAATTTTCAGCAAATGAATGCGTAAGGCTACTTGAATACTCATAGGTTTGTTGGCAAAAGCCTTTAGTTCTTCACTTCTTTGACTATTGACTGTTAGTACCACAACTTCTCTTTCTCCTATAATGCATCCTAAGTGAGTTAAGACATGTAAGTGGATAGAGTTTCTTCATCTTTCTCAGGAAAAATGCATATAAGTCTAATATCTGTTGGAGTCTTCGATGATTAGTTATCATTTGCATGCTGAAGTTGCCACAATCAGTTACTAGTTTGCCTTTTTGTTAGTGTATTTAATCATAACAATGAAATCCATCATTTAGTATCTACCTAACCAAGAGTAACACATGGTACTATGATTCTCGACACTTATCAAATTATGATAGTAATTTGCTGCCATTTGTATTTTGTTTGGTATCTAATGATGTATTGATGCTTATGGTTGGGATGTTGTTTAATTTCAATAATGGAATTAAACATCGGGGGGAATTCTTTCTTATTAATGGCATCATTTGTGTTAAATTTCCCAATTCAAAGTTCAAACAATGGCGGTACGAAAACGTCAGACATGAGAAGTTTGGATTTGCTTGAAATTGTAGTTAACTATTTATTGACCTAGAAATTAAAATAAGATTGAAAATTTGCTAGTGCTAAATACTTGTATGGACACTGCATACTTCTTTTCTGGGTTGATGAACGACCCTTCATATAAGTTGAAACCACATGAATCATGTTTATTAGAATGTTTTACCTTGCATAAGTGTATGCACCACGGTCATATTAGCTTGATTTTTTGTTAAATATCTTGTTTTGATCCATACCATTTGAGGTTTGTTATCTACGAGGTAGTTGGTCTTTTTTCTTTGGTTGTCTTCCATGATTATTACTTGATCTTTCAACACCAAGATTCCCATAGCATGTCATCTGCAATGCATTGTTTTCTGTTACATATTATGATGCAGCAAGCAATGTATCCATCCCATCTCTTGTAGTTCAAATTTCAAGTGTTCACTACTTTGTAATATTTCTTTTATGTTAAAATCTTGTTATAGGCCTGCTTTGTACTTCATCGCTTGTTATTTCTCAAGGACAGGAATACAGGTATTCTTTTCAATTATCAATTTATTCCTGTATTTTCATTTGTAGTTCATTTTTTCTGTTAGACTTTAATGGGCCTTGAAGTATTCGTTCTTGGTAATTAAGAATCTCTGTGTTCTTTTTTTTAAATTTTTTTTCTAATAACCCAACTGTCTGTCTAAATGATGTAACACAATTTAGATCATTACAATTGGCTCATTTTGATTTGTTTAGGCTTTGTTTAAATTTTGGAGGTGTTGCTACATTTGGTGATATTAACAATGATTTCTCAGTAGCACGGGATGACCCTATAGCCTGTGAAGTGTGTGAACAATGGCTTTTGGTTAGCCCCTGCTGGCCTGCTTGGTTCTAGACTTTTACTATGTCTATATTAAGGTCTTTCCTTATGCTTTTCATCCTATCTCTATATAGTTCATTCTCATCATGCATTGGGTCAACCAAACCACCCCATTATGGTGGCTTGTGCTGGAGAAAGACCCCTTTCCCATAGCTTTTACTGGGTTTTCCTCTATCTTTTGCTCGCTAAAAATGGTCATGTTGAAAAGACCCTTTCTATCTTCAAATTGTTCTTGGTTGCAAGCTTTCCTACTGCTTGTCCTACTGTGACAAAGATTTCTTTTATGTAGAAAATAGAAATCCTTATCAGCAATTATGATCTTACATATGGACAATTGCTTAATGTCTTGTTCATTTGCCACATGATATTTTCTCTGTGCATTGGTAAAAAGAACACATTTTCTTTGTGGGGGTGTGCAATGAACTGGTTTTCAGAAAAGGTTGGAAGATTTGTCCGAATAAGGTGATAAGTGATAACCTTGTTCAATTGTTCCCATGGTTAATCCTTCCCTATAAAATGTGTCATGTTCGAATGATGATCGCTTCTACAAGGGCGTATTTTGATGGAATTTAATTTTCTAATCATAGTATGCTATTGGAGTTTCCTTTGTTTATCCTTTTGTTCAGTTTTATTTAGGTTTATTTGTAACATAGAATTTCAATTTTTCTTATTTTTCTGGTGGTATATAACTGTGAAGTATTTTAAAGGACGTGCATGCAACCATGTGTCTCTCCATTATATGTGCACCTGTCCTTTGACCAGATGCATACCCTGGCCGCTTTTTGAATGGTAGATGTTAAGAAAGCTCTCAATATTGTTTTTTGATATGTGAGTAACCTTTTCAGTATGAGCATTATTGACATAGTTCTTGCTGAGTAATGAATTGATACAGCTTGAGACCTATATAAATTAACAGTGCTTAGGTACTTTGATATTTTTCTTATGATGGTCTCTTTTCTATCGATGGTTACTATTTCAGTTACTCGTACTCGTATTCCCTTTGATGCTTTTTTTTTTTTCTTTTGAATTCATCACGTATTAGTAAACTTTTTCCCTTGCTATTATCTTTTTATGTTCATTCCATTTTGGAGACAGTCAGTTATGTGTTGGGATTCACATATCAAACTTGTGTTTCATTACAACCCTATGCCTTTTCTTTCATTTCTGCAGGGTGATACTCGTGATGTTTTATTCATTAGGAAGAATCTACTAAGATCAGCTCTGGAATTAGTTAACCTAAAGGTTGCCTTTCTGAACTTGCATGGAAATTCATTTCTCTTTATATTTTCTACATGCATGTTAGGCTGCTCAATATCATGTCTAGAATCTGCAATATTTATCATTTAGGACATTTCAAATGTATTGATTCATTTGTTAGAATTCTTTCCTTTGCCTTTCTGCATAAATATTAAGCCTCGTTTACGTGTGGAATAAGAAATTAAGGATAGCCTTATTCTAGAATAAGCCTCTTTATTTTAGTGTAGTAACTAAACAACAACATAGCTTTTTCTGGTATACTAATTCATCACTCTCTCCTTTTATTCCGTAAAACTTTTAAATATCAATTCAATAATAATTTGAATTACTATTTTGCTCCTAGATTATACAACACTTAATTAATACTACTACTACTACTACTACTACTACTACTTTACATCTAATCAAGGATATTTTCGTCATTTAGTTTAAAATGTCACTAATTTACAATACAAATTCACTATCATTTATCACTTTAATATGAACTTTATGTTATATAAAATACAATTAGCTTTCCATTTTGTCGAGAACTGGGAGATGTATCAATGATCTGCACAAATTTCTTTCTCACAAGTTGTAATAGACTAATAGTTTAACTTGTTCCTTTGATTTTAGTATTCTAGTGTTTTTTACTAGCACAATTTGGGTAATTATATGTCTTTTTCTTGTCAATTTTGTTTAGTGTTTTTGTCATTTTTCTACAATTTTGTTGCTATGTGTAAATGATGTGATAAAGTTCTCCTGTTGTTCAGTAGCTACACTTATGATTTCATGTTCTGATTTTAGCACATATCATTTTTGCATATCTGTTATGGAGTTATACAAGGCAAACATTGTTTGGGTGGACATATTGATTGGTTTGACTTAAAATTTGCTTCTCTGGAACGTTTTGTGTGTTCAACCTGATTTTCACATTGATTAATTCTAACCTAATTTTCTGTTATGTAGCGTCCCATGATACTGCCGCTTGCTTTGCAACTGATATATATTTACCTGTAGGACCCACTCCTTTTGAATGAACAGAGTGTCGTTCTCATTCCTAGAGCCATTTTTTCTCTTTCTGCTGGTTCTGCTTTTATGACTTTGTCAGAAGGTACATCAGCACTGTTAAGTTCAAATGATGACCGTGAAAAGGTATGTTTCTAATTAGAAGATTAAAGGCTTCTTACTGGACATGATTAGTTGATTTGATGCTTTACCAAATTGTAGTCCCTGTGGTCTGTGCTAAATACTAGTATAATAATTTTTGGTAGTTGTTGTTGATGGAGGAAGGAGGCCAGGGACTCGGAAGTGAAATTCTAGAATGTTCTGTGGAAGCTTTAGCTGAAATTAAACCAGGAACATCCATTAAGGTGGGTATAATTTTCTTAAATTTGGTTAACATTAGTTTATCACTTTGAATTTATCTGTAATACTCCTGAGTTCTGAGGTCTGAGTACTTGGTGGTCTTTTTGTAGATGAAGGCTGAGAAGTATCATGGGATACACCTTCCCAAGCTGATCAGCAAACCATTAGTTCATGAAATTATGGAGTATATCTCTGGTTTTGTGATTTCAAATAAAGAGTTCGATAAAATAGATCTTTCGGTTCTTATCTATATCTGCTCCCTCTTCTGCAATATCATATGCTCTGCAATATTAGCAAGGTAAGTTAACTGTTGGTGTCTTAGCTCTCAATTTTTATTGTTGTTTTTGAGTTTTTTCTTTCTTTTGTCTTTATGTTAATCATACACTGGTTGAACATTGAGACAGCAACCACTTTTGATGCTACGAGTTACTTTTCAACTGTATTATATATTGTATATTTGACAATCAATTTTACTTTGTATGCGGAAGTAAAGGATCACTTCATGTATAATTTATCTTTAATTTTTTTCTAGCCTTTTTTCCTTATATTTGAATGATTGTGACTCTTGAAATTGGCTAAACTTCCAAATGAATTCATTAGTAAAGAAGAAATACAAGACTTGACTGTATAGTTTTACTCCTCTTCTGTTTCAACTCATCTCTTGGCTGTAATATCATTTTCTAAACATAGTCTAATGAATCAACAGACAATTATTTGTCCTTTCTTCAGAAAGAGTGATATAGTTTCTTGCTTGTGGTTTTTGTTTTACAATAACTCTTGCTTTTCTTTCTACTATCCTCGAGCACCATTTTCATAGGACTTCCACATCTTCTCAATGACTGTTTTGACTGAATATCTAATTTCGGTATGCTTACCAAAATTATCTTCCTTCTATAAGGTGTTTTCTGTGGGACCTGCATTTTTTCAATTCTCGTCTTGCACTATCAATTATCTATCTTATTTTTATGCCCTCTCTTGTTATTGTTCTTTTTTGAAGTGGTCAATTTAGTAGAGTGTGATGTATTCATGTTTCTATATTTTTCATGATTTAAATTATTTTGTCCCCTGTAATCATGCTTAACTTGAGGAAGAAATGTGGCGTAATTCTAAAGTCACATGTTTGTTTAGATGACATGTTTATTTCTTAAATTTCCTTTTATGCAGGCAAAGAGAAGAAACATCTTCCTTCTTCATTATTGTGCTCAATTATGTTTCAGATGTTCTCAATCATATTGTTTCAGTACTCGAGGACAAGTGTAGTGAAATCCAGTGTCATGGATTTTCTAGTATAAGTTCAATGTTTGATTCATCAGGATCTATTTTATCCTCACTTCGCAGTTTGATGTCTTCTCCACTTTTTGGTCTCTTGAAAGTCAATGATGGTATTGATTATGAGATGCTTCACAGAGTCATTCAGTTACTTGAGGAACTTTTGGTGGTTCTTTCTAAACTGTTTGCTGTACTTTCCACTTGTGCAAATAACCTAGATGGAGAGACGGATACAGAGATGTTACCTATGTCTTCTGTAAAATTGATGGAAGAATCCAATTCATTGGTTAAATGCAGGATGCGAATTGTTGATATAGATTTAGATGCAAATGATGGTTCAAGGGATATTGATGCTTCAACTGCTAGTGGAAGTGCTAATATAGTTATCTTTTCCTCTCCTTTGCAGTGGAAGTTAGAATTAGTTTCAATGATAACCACTTTTTTCTCTGTGTCACCTAACCATGTGTGGGAAACCTTGTTTAGTCTGATGGAAAAAGAAAATGATTATAAGGTACTTAACACAGGTTGATGTCTATCTAGTTTCTCGTGTAGATATGTTTCTTCTGTACTAATTTCTTTGCAAACCAGGTTCATGAGAGTATCTTACTGAACCTGTGCAAATATTTTTCTGGGCCTGCTGAAAGTCTCTCTGCTCTGGTATGGTTATTCTAGATATTTCATTCAGTTTCACATTAGTTTAAGAAAAATATAGTTTTGAATATTTCTTGCCTCTAGTTTTCTTATAGTTCCTTTTCTTTTTCTAATTGAGCAGATATGTGTAATGAAGAATACGTTGGTGAAAAGCCCATGTCCGAAGTTTTGCTGTTTTCATATTTTAACAGCAATCCACACTTTATTAGGAACCTTATTGTCTATCTGCTCTGATGGAGGAAATGCCATTAATAAGCAAAGTGTTGGTGAAGTAATGTCAGGCGAGGTATGCCAACTTCACATCCATGCAATCATTTTATATATCAAAGATAGAAATAACTGAACACATACTGCATTGTTAGCTTTTCATGTTATTTTTATTTCTCTTTGTTTCGATTGTTAATGTTTATATTACTACAGAAATTTTATTAGGATACAAACCTTGATTCTCCTACACATTAGTGTCTTACCGTTATAAATATATAATACAAATATACAATATTTTGGTCTGTTGTTACAACGTATTGGAACTTTTGGGCTATGCCTATTCTCCTGCAGACTAGATTGATGCTCCTAGATTGCTTTTTCTAAAGCAAGTATAGTAGTTGAAAAAGATGTTATAATATTTCTTTTGGAAACCTCATTGACTAGCTAGACCCTTGTCTTTCATGCAGCAACATACCATAACATGTGAATTGTATGCAAGCAATCCAACAGATGCTATGGCTGGATATAATGCTCATGGAGGGCAGCATATTATGGTACGGAATAGGGATGAATAATGCCAATGTAATGTAATATATAGGCTAGTTGAGTGGCGTCGCCCTTGTACCATGTCACCATGAGTAACGGGAAGAGATAACTCAATGCATGAACTAGTAGAGCTAGTCAAGGATGGCAATGTAGGGATTTTTTTTTTTCTGCCATGTGAATCTGAGGCCTTTAAGTAGGTTTTGGTTGACTACAAGTGGACTCATAATGGGTTGACTCATCTACCAGGAATACTAATTGGGTTGTGTTTGTGTTTCTAACATCGACATTCTTAACCACTTCAGCCTGTTTAAGTTAAACAAATTGTGTTGGTGGCAGTCTAATAATATAGTCAACCCGGCCCAATTGCCACCCATACCTTCGGTTTCTTTATTCTGTAAATTTGGTATATACGGATGTCCCTGAACTTCCATAAAAATCGGAACTAATAGTTAACATTTTGTTAGCACTCTTAACACATTGTTTTTTACTTGTTCTTCCTTATTTTGGTATACGAGCTACCTGAAATTAGGGTGGTCGAAGTGTTATAGCTTTCTGAGCATAATATTCTGTGGATGTCTTGTTCTTTGATGCTTCAAGTCTCCAATAATGATCATTCTTTAGGCGTGAATTGCACACTTTATATTTTATTGATAACAGTTATCTTTTTTATCTGTATTAAGTAGTCTAACAGGCAACTTAGATCTGTTGCAATGGATGGGTCTTATCTTGTTTGTAATGATTTTGGTCTACATAAGTTCAGCATAGGGATCTTTTTTTGGTGGTGTCAGAACATATATGGTTCCTTTATTTTTCTCTTTATTCATATTCATGGAATTCATTGTATATATCTTCTTTAACTTGCATATAATTATATAGGTGAAAACATGGTTTATTAAGATACCTGCTATCATATATGCAGAACCTGAATGTTCTATCTGATTTGTTGGACAAAGTCAGTGAGATTGGTCTCCCAGATTGGTTCCTTCGTATCGAGCTGATTGATTGCATTTCGTCTTTTATTTCACTTGAACCTTGCAGCGCACAGGTGATTCACCTTGTTGTTTATGGCTATCAGGCCCTGTTCTATTCTTATTAATTGCATTGTTTTGTTCTCTGTCTGGATCATATCAGGTGATGATTGAACGGCTTCTTGCAATGCTTCAAGATACTGATTATCGTGTTAGACTCTTTTTGGCGAGAAAAGTTGGTATTCTTTTCCAAACATGGGATGGGCATAATGAGTTGTTCCATGATATTTGGTGGGTATATCACTTGTTCCATGATATTTGATGAGTATATCACTTGCAACTGATATGAGTATCTCCATTTATATTTTGTTTTGAAAGTTCCTTCATGCTAATCACTATTTGTTTGAACTACGATTATTCGACCCTGTCTGTTTAATGGCTATAGGCAGTAGAAACTAAAAAATCACTAGATGAACTGGAATACTTCAAGTCTTCTAGAATATTCTTGTCATTCCCCTAGCTGATTTCTTGGACACAGATTGTCATGTAATCTAGGCTTTTGCCGTTGTAATATGTTATCGTATAAGATCTTATTTGTGCTACCCAAGGATGGTCGTGCTGGTCTCTGTGTTGATGTGGAGGTATTTTAAATTTTTTTTCTTATTTTTGTCAAATCAAATTAATTTTAATCATTTTCTTAACAAAGATAATATGACATGTGAAGTCCATTTTTTAAAAACTTTTTCTTAATTCCATCAATCATCATTAATCAACTCTAATAATATGTGTTGAGTGTTATTATATGTTCAATTATATTATGTAACATTTAATCATATTATAGTGTTCATTTATTAATATTAGTTTTAATGAATATATTCAATCATATTATGTATTGAATAATATTTGTATTTGGGCTATTGCTTTATCTTTAATAAATAAAATAGGTCATTTACAAAAATAATCTAAAGATAAAACACTATAATATAAATTTTAATACATATATAAGCCAAAAACTAAAGATTGATATACTGAAGACTTGAAAACATCTGTAGGTATTCTAAATTTTTTTATTAAAATTATGTTAAATGTGTGTCGGTCAGCATGCCTCGTGCCGTTATTAACTCTGTCCTTTTCTGCTTGGTTTCCTTGCTTCAATTTAAAGCACAAAATTTGTTCTTATGTTGTCAGGACACATGCAAAGTTTGTCCTGCTTTTCTGCTGTTTCATGAGAATGAGTTCCATATATGGGTAATTGGGTAATAGCTGCATAGCCTTTGTAAGGGCCAGGAAATCTTTGAGTTTGGTTTGGTGCAAATAACTTTTCTTAATGCTCCGTTCTCATCTCAAATTCTCAACTACAACAGGTAAAGCTTGAGCATGGCTTAACATTTCACTTGTTGAATTCCTATTTCTTTGCAAGCTGACGATTCATTAGTGTGTAGATCACTAATACTTTAACGTTTTTCTTCTTCTGATTCATCCCTTGTCCATTTCCTTGGTCTTCTCTAGTACCTTTTGATCACAACTTCCAAGCTAAATTCTAGTCCATTCTTTGTCATTACACGAGTATTATATATTGTTTAGCTATATTTCTGCTAAAATTTCTCGAATATTTCTGAAGGATATAAATCAGCTGTCCTTTCATCCTTTGTCATTTGCAGTTCAAACTTTGGTGTTGAGATGGTACGGTTCTCAAGGGAGAAGTCAATTAAAGCTGGAGAAGTCTTATCTGCTGGCCATCAGTCTGAGTTACTTATGGAGACTGCCCTTATTACTCTAGCACATCTTGCATTGCATAGCGAAGATATTGAAGTTGAGGTATGCACATAGATTTTCCTTTTATATTGTGATAAAATAGAAGTTCTTAACTTCCTATGTTGACCGTTTTGTGTGCCAGTCCTCTTCTGTATAGATGAATATCGTAATGAGTTCATGCATCAAAGTTTCTTGATCAAATATTGGGGATTCTGATGAATGTTTTTGTTTTGATACATATTAGTATGATAAATTGTGTGTGATGTTTTTTTAAATGAGTTTATTGAAAGAGTCTGTAATGTATTTTTTAAATGAGTTTCTCAAGTTGTTACTTCAATTGGCTTTGGCTGCAGACTTGTATAGGACAAGTAGTCGGGGTCTCGCGTTGGACTGTCCAGTAGAGGTGAATAAAGAGTAGAAAAGGTAGAAGATGATGCATGAATAATATTCTAGAAAGAAAGAGACAAGAGAGAGAAATAAACCAGCCAACCTGCTTAAGAAAGCTTCTCTTTTAATAGGTCAATTCATCAGTCATTCAATTTTCCCGTTTTTATGACTTTTATAGGATATCTCTTACTTGCGATTTTTGAATAATAATAGGACCCTTTAAGACTCAGTGTCATTGTAGCTTATTGTTCACATGAACGGTGCTGCTATGTTATAAGAGAGTGCTTTGCTTTGGTACTGTCCTTTATAGTAAAATGTGAAAATAATTGTCAGATGAAAAATCTAACGCTATTAAAAGGCCTGTCTAGGTTTATATATGGAGTTCTATTCCTCATCAGTTACCACTAACATCACGATTCGTAAAGCATGATCGATCTGTTAGTCACTGTAGAGTTCTTTGATATAAGTAGTATATACATCAATGCTTATCACCATTTTAAACAATCTGCTGTAGTTCTTTGAATAATGATGTCATCAAATTGAAGGATAATTTCTCCATCATTGTGCCTCGGTTTAGTAAAATTGAATTTGATCTACTCATGTACTCATCCTTATACCTACCTCCCTGTTCTGCAAATTTCAGATTCTCAGATTCTTGTCCATTCTTCTAATTTAAAAGCTGCCAGGAAACAATGGACACCACAAATTTTTTTTTAGATTTCTTTATTTAAGTCATCTATCTACAACCAACCAAACAAATACAGATGCAATGATGAACTTTGATACAAACCTTTCATCATAGGAGATACTCTCGTTTCTCCCATAAGTATTCTCCCTTGATTCATACATGTGAAATTGGAATGGGAAGAGTAGGCGAACTAGGAAGCTTCTTCATTTCTGGGCTGTTGTTGACTGTTGAGTATTATCCACTCTCCATGTCAATGTTTCTAGTGAATTCCTTTCTGTCTCTTTATTCCAGATTAAAGACAGTGAATTCCTTGGTAATAATAGGACATGCTTTCTATGGTCTAATGAAATTCTATAAAATGTGTACTCCCGTATCAATAAAGAATGATCTTTCATGATGATGCTATGACTTTGTTTCTTACTTAGAGTGTTGAAGCCTCAAGTCAGTTGAAAAGATTATACACTAACTTAATATTGTTTAGCATCTAATGTTGAAGAACAGGCAGAAGGACATCTATGATGATATGCATGTATCCAAAGAAAATGTAATGTTGATGCTTATATTTTTATACATTGGGAAATGCAGCATTAGTTTGCTTTCACTAATTGCATGTGCTTTTGACCTATAGTTTATAAAGAAAATGTGAAACCTTTCTCTTGCCAGAAAATTGACCTATAGTTATATATATATATTTCCTCTTTGTTTTGTCCTTCCCTGCTCCTTATTTTTGTTTTCTCGTGGTTTTTGACTTTTGGTGTCACTGTGCAGTCTGTTTTTATGATGTGTACTGTTGCTGCTACAGAACCTTGTCAGAGGTATGCTAACAAGCAATGGATTCTGTATATCAGATTAGTCTTCAGGACTTCAATGAATGCTCAACTTCTCTTTTATTTTATTACCTTTTTTTTTTTCAGGGAACTGACGTGCGCTTTATTTGATAGTCTTTCAAGACAGCTTAATTATGATTCTAGGAGTAAGGTGACAAACTGATGCCTTTCTTAGAGTTACTTCAGAAAATTAAGAATCTGCCAGAGAAGGTTGAAACTTGAAAGTAGAATTAGGTTGTAAGGCATACGATTAGATCATTAGTAACATTCAGAGAGAGTCTATATATGCATGTATATCATTTGACATACCCTCTTAGGGAAGATAGAGTAATGTTATTTACTTTTTTTTTGTAGTACTCTTTACTGTGAATCTGATGCAGTGCGACCATGTTTATCATTGTTAGATGATGTCTGTCGTTGAAACTTGGGAGTGCCCTATCCTTTATCATGTGTAATATATTAAATTTGGACATCTTTTGGCAGTATTTAGAGCAGCTAATGGCATCAATTCTCGCTCGCTGGGTTGCTTGTGAAGTAAGCTTAGTGACACTAGTTGAGGTAAGTTATCATATACATTCTAAGGCCAATAAAAGTTCATTTGATTAAAGCTTCATCTAATATATGAATTTTCTTTCATTGTATAAAAAATATTCATTCTTCATGAAGCCAGCTGCCAGAGTTTCCTTTTTAGAATTTTATGAGATTATTGGAGAACAAAGAGGGCTCTATGTAAAATTTCAACTCCATTTTGATGAGTTGTAGTGTCTATATTTGATATGGTTTTGGTCATTAAAATATCAAACCCTTGAATACAGATTGCTTAGAATCAGTATATTTTTCTATGTTGATATCGTCATTCTAGAATCTAAGTATATCTTTTGTGCTATCTAGTTTGTGATACCACATTCAGTAATTAGAGAATAAACATTCTTGGAGTCCCTTGTGAAGCGATGATATGATGTATTGAAATGTTGACATTAGTTCAACGGGGAGAAGCCCTTTTCCTTTACTTACAAACTTAGTGCTAACTAGTAAGATTCATATGAAATGTGCAGGGTCCAGTTAGTTAGGATCTGTCATTAAGAATGATTTCATATTCATTCCGTGGTGTACAAGTCGATAGTCATTAAATTTTCTGTTACACATTGCATTGAATAATTCATCTAGCTTTCTTTAGATATATTTCCGTAGATTCTATATTTTTTAATGTGAAAGTATTGCAGGTGCGAAATATCTTTAATCTTAACTCATCGGATGCTAAACATTTTGTGCAATATTGCTGCCCCTGGCTACTTCCTCCCCTTGTTTTGAGAGGAGATGTGACAAATCTTAATTGGTTATCTAAGGTGAGCTTTGTTACAAGTTCTTTAGATGATGTACTTGGTGAACTATCTATGATATTAACAAATAGGTACTTTGTTTGGTGATATTGTAGTGATCTAAATGTCTTCTACCTCTTTTGTCTTAATGTTCTATACTTGTGTTCAACTATTTTGTATGTTACCCTTTCATTATGTTAACTGGCATCTCTTACTGTTTAGTACTATCCTTTTATACTTGTCTTGCATTTTCTTACTGTGCAGGCAGACTTGAGTCAAATGCTTTCTCTGCATAATCGTCTTGTTCATGAATTCTCTAATATTGTCCATCCCACTCTTCTTTCCATAACTCTTATACCCCCAATATTCTTGGTATTTAATTGCTTGATGTGTGCATTATGTGGAACTGACTCTGGTATATTTCCAATTTGCTATCATGAGATTTTCTGTGCTCTAGTTATATAAGTGGTGGATTCTCTTCTGTATTTTTCCTTCTTTGCCTAGGTTAGAACAGGTCATGTCCACTGTCCACCAATGCCTTGTTTATTATTCCACATTGGGAAGTTTATGTCTTACCAAATAAAACTTTTTACAGTAAAACTATATTCACTGATCTCTTATGACATCTTTTTATATGATTCTAGTCAATAACATGCAGTTTGTTCTTCTCTGACAAATGCAAACACTTGTTTTAATTGTGGTCAGCTACTTATATCTTTTTATTTCAAGTTATTTCGCCACCAATACATATTCACAAATTTGAAATGTCATCTATCCAAGTTTAACATATGTGTTAAAAACTTAAAATCACAGTCAAATGCACAAAGAGTATCAGTTGCTTACATGTTGATTTTTGTTTCATATAATGGTGAAGTTGGAAGACTTGTTCCTTCTGTCTTATGTCTAAGCAAGGATGCAATTGTCTTCCAGAATTTTTCACAAATCTGATATTGGGGTGGGGGTTTGGCTAAGAATCTCGACTAAAAACACAACTGCTTACATTTATTTCATTTTTCACAAAATGTCCTTACTTTGTTGAACACAATTTTAAGTTGTTTTGTTTATGTTGTTTATCTGAATCTTGGAGAAGCTTGGTTTTGTTTGAGGTGCATTGATAACATGGATTTTGCCTTTCTGGTCTATTATATTAAGGTCTCTCTGAACTTAGTTGATAAACCTGTAAACTATTATCTGAAAATATTTGCTTTTTTTGCTTTTGCTTCTTGTGATGAAAATGAAATCCTTCATGTAACTCTTTGTTACTCCTGGTTCATGTCCCAGATTAGCAAAACAAAATATCATGTAAGTTCTGAGGTTTCTTTTCTTTATTGTTTAATTTTTTATGGAGTCTTTGTTGGATAAGGTTCTTCTAGCTTGGTGGAACACAGAGGAACATGGTGTTTGGGAAACTGACATTATTACTTAATCTGCTCGAATTTTGTTCTCTTTATCTGAATCCTTAGAGTATAACATATTTCATGTGTTATAAGGTGCTTTCTTATCTCACTTTAATTGATATTTTTCTTTATTATAGATAATCCACACCTGGAATCTGTATATTACCAATTCAATCATAATTGTGGAACTCTTGAGGTTAATAGGTACTGACATAGTTTAGGACTTTCAAACCATGTTGTTACCTAAGGTCTTGTTTGCTTTGAGTTTAGAAACCCCCTCAACTGGTCTTGAGACTCATAAACTGGTTCAATAACCAAACATCTTTTTATCTTTTTTATATCTAATTTAGTTTACTCTCTACAAAATCAAAACTAAGAAATGAGACTAACTAATCGAGTTCGGACTTAGTCCCAAATCAAACAAGGTCTAATAAAATGGAGTTTAGATTTTACAAAAATTTAAGGTAGGATGTGCTGAAATGCAGATTTGTTTTCATATCTTACCGATAGGTTTCTATAGAAAGCATGTTTAGTGCTGGAAAGAAACTTCTTTTGCTGAACAAGCCCTTTGTGTTTTCATACATATAAGTCCTATGTTATGATAGCATATACTAGGACATGTTATATGCTTATATAGTGCACTTTATTGCAATGGTGGTAAAATATGTGTGCTAATCAGCATTTGTTTTCATGGATGGTTTGTTTTCTCTTTTGGTGGGTTGGTTTGCTTTATTATCTGTTTCTTCTATCATATTACAATATAAATTTCTCTTTCGTTCCTTGCTTCTCTGTCTATTCTTAGATACTTGATTCCTATACAATTTGTGCAGGTTTCTTGTCAGCATTTGTCTATTCTCGTGAAGGATTACTTTGTTCCTATTTTTGCAACGTGCATGGCAGTGCATTGCAGTGGAAGTCCAGATAAGGAAATTGCTGGAACTGCGCTTTGTGAATCACTTTTGCTTTTTGCTGAAATTACAGAGCTTGAGCGAGATGATCTTATAAAGAAGCATATGGTATAATTTTAGGGTCATCTAATAAACAACCTATGCAGTATTCTTTTTGCTTGATAGATTACATTTTGATAATGCATAAATTGTCATACCGATTAGCTTGGATGACACAAATCGATATGGATCATGCCAGTGAATTAGTAGTACCAATACTGAGGAAGAGCATTGATAGTTGGTACAAAACTACCACCCCATGCATACCATGCCAATTTTTGTCTGTCCCTATGCCTATCCCCTTGTTGACCTAAAACCTTTTGTACTTTCTCCTTTATTTTTGTCACTTTTCCTCTACTTTCTTATTCCCTCATTGCTCATTTTTTTTCTTTATTCCCTCCTTGGTTGTTGGAGCTTGTACTTGGGTGAGGATTAAAGCTCGTCGCCACCAAAATTGCCACTATTGATGGAGGTGGTTGGTTTTGGGCTTCCTTAATAGAGTTAGTGGCTGGGAAATAGCTCGATGTTCCCAAGTTATCACAGTCATTATATCAGTTTGATGGATAAACTATCAGTATTGCCATAGCTATGCTGGTTGCCTGGTACTGTTACTCCAATGTCTGAGTTGGAAGCCACTTCCTCCTGGAAAGACCTTTTGTCTCTTCTCTACTTTTGTTGCTTGTCAGTGTCCTTCGTCACTTATTCCAGGAGTTTCGATCAATTGCTCAGCTATCTTTTCAATTCTTTGTATTTTAGCTTGATCGCTGGTGGTCTAGCCTTCTATCAGTTTGGGCTTGCTAGAGAAGGAAAGGCTAGATTAGGCTATGGAGACATAGGGCCAAGCTTGCCTTCTTTCAGTACATCTTGGTTGAGCAGTTGAGCTCGCCATGAACCTTTAGTAGCTCTTAACGCGACCTAAAGTAGAGAAACTTTTGCAAGAGTAAAGTGCAACTTTATAGTTTCAGAGATATTTAAGTTTTAAACTTTAAGGAACTTAATTAAGAAAGATTGCTTCCAAAGAATGACGTTGAACTCAAAAGTCAAAATAAATACTAGGTTAGTTGATCAAGAATATATCATGTTTATCAATTATTGATGATATTTTCATTATATAATTGGACACCTTCAACAGGAATAAATAATCAGCTCATCTAGAAATAGATAGTAAATATTCTTTATTCCTAGACTCTGCTATCATTTTGATATCTAATATATATTTATTTTCCTTTTCTAGGTAGCAATAGTCGGCTTTCTTCTCTCTCTATCCTCAGCTTCTCCTGACCCAGAAGTGCCTTATTTTACCAAGGATGTCGTTGTGCTTTCAGTAAAAACAGTTGTTGATGGTTTTGTGGAAATGTATGAACTTCCTTGAGCCTTTTATCTTTTCAATGGCTTATACAAGTATTAATACATTACGTATACTTCGACTGGTGTTTCAGGTACGACAATTCTTACGGTATATGCATAGCGGATAAAGTCAACATCTTCCGGCCTGATAGAGTTTTTAAGGTATCTATTTTTGTTAAAATGTCTCCAGAGCCTTGTAGTTCTGTATTGATTTCAAGAAATTGCATAAGTAGTTCAAATTATACTGCAGTTTCTAGTAGAAATGCATTACCAGATTACAGCTGCTAGTCATCCCCGGCATATGTTCCAACGACTATCTGCATTTGAAGTTCTTATCCACATAATTGGGCACAGAGCTCTTGTTCCTAGCACTTCCTAGTAAGCATTTAATTTCAATTCTTCTGTAATTTGTTCATTTTTCTCTCTATTTTTTCATGCTGCCTCATTCTGGTATTCAAGGATGTGGACTTGCAATATTGTGCAAATAGAGTGTCTGATTGCATCACTCCAATTTTTTTGCCCCTACATCTAGTGAGGACTATCTCTCACAGTCTAACATTTCTTCCCAACAATGTGCTCATGCATCAGTATTTATTGGATATTTAGGTAATTCTTTTGATGAGGATTTCCATATTGTTGTGTTACAAACTGACTAGACTCTACGCAACAAGGGTTTTCTCTTATACCAAATTGTTATGGATTGATTGAGTTGAACCGCAAAAAGGGAATTTAGGCTTCAGTTAGGTGAATGATGGTTGATGGAGATGATAGAAGGTGGTGGATTTCAATTATAGGAGGGATGAGGGCTGTGGTGATGGTGGAGGAAGAAGACGGGTGGCGATGGTGGTGATGAAGACATATTAATTTACTTCTACTGTTAAGTTATTTTACTCTTATTACTAAGATAAACTCAAGATTAAAATAAATTTTCAATGCTTGGATGATTAAACAAAGGAGTTTAACCCCTCTATATATAGAAGTCGAATATAAAAAGTCTTACAAGAACTAGCTCTAAATGCTTATATGACTTAACTGGATTTGCCTTGGAAACTTATTTGACTTAATTAGACTTACCTTAGGGGCATATGATTTAATTGGACTTATCTTAAGTGTTAACATGATTTAACTGGACTTAACTTCATGGATTACATTACTTAACTAGACTTTTTTTTAAAAGCTTATATCATAAATTAATTAAAAATAAATAAATTTGATCCATCGAGCTCAATGTCCCCATTAGTCGATCCGATCGGACCCGGATGACATCATGTTGTGACAAGAGAAGGTCAAAATTTGATCACAGAAAGTGGATGGCAGCTTTGTATTAGAGCGATGAAGGGTTCAGTTTTTATCAGATATTCTTCTTAGGCGGAGCATAAATAAAACAAAATAAAAAAGAGGAGCTAGTTTGATGTGTTGTTGGAGTGTGACCCTTTATCATTGTCTAGGTCTTCAAAAAAAAGTATTGCCTCGTCTATCAAGGTTGAGGCCTATGAAAATTGTGTATGTTTACTGCTGCTTGTTAACCTGAAATCGGTTCAGAATTTGTAGATAATATCCTGCTAGTAACTTCAAGAGATGGCCTTGGGATGAAATAGGTTATCCACTATCCTCATTTTTTTTTTTTGGATAATGCATTGTAGGGACTGAGATAAATTCATCTGGAAAGATATTTGGATTATCCAGATTAACTGACAAAGTAGAAAGATGTGAACTTTTAATTTGGGCACAAATAGCCACTGAACTAAGTGAAGCTTGGCTTTCCATAAATGTTTTATGATTAACTGACAAAGTAGAAAGATACATACACTACTCTACTTTGTCCTCACAAAAATGTTTTATGATCTCATGCGCAAAGATGTGCAGCTAGCAGCAAAACATTGAGTGACCTTAATATTACCTGTTTAAGATTCGTCATGCCACATGACATAATGAGTGGTTCACTGTTCTTGGTTTACAAATATTATCAAGTTTTCTACAGTAGATTGCTTCATCTAGATCTGCAGGACATTTGTTAATGGAAATTTGAATGACAGATTGCAAATCATGATGTACTATGTACTGTTTCTGTTTCTTGATTATTGCAGAAATTGCTTCTGCATCTTCTTGATTTTGTCTTAATTGAGGCATATTGATTGTTGCATACATTACTTCTGCATCCTCTAGATTTTGTATTTATTGAGTCATGTTTCCTCTTTCAGCTATATAATGAGTATTGTGGGACACTTTCTCCTGAGTCGACCTTTGCAAGAGCAGTGTTGCGTTATTCTATCTAAACTGATTGATACATATAAAACAAATCCTCCTAAAGAAATTGCTAGCGTTCTTGGAGAACAGCTTCAGGTGCTTTACCCCATCCTCTAATCTATTTTTCATACTTTATGGAACTTCCATTTTCTACCTTTCCTCTTTATTCTTTTCGTCATGCATCTCTGCAGTTTTTGGTTTCCAAGTTGGTTGCTTGTCTCATACCTCCCAAACACCAAGATGAAACAGCTATTGAACATTCAGCAGGAATTGTATCTCTGCTTCATCAGCTGATTGTGGATGCTGATCCATCACTTTATGACTACATAAAGGTATGACCAAGTTTTTTCAGTGTATATCCTGATCACAAGAGTTCCTTGTTCTTGCCATTTATTTTTGTAAACAGTATTATTTACTGTATTTGTATTCCATCACCAATTGCTCCTCTTTCTAGATATGTTATTTTTGTGACTTTAATGCGATTACAGGACTTGGAGCCATTTCCTAAACTTGATTGTTTGAAGAGCATACGTAGTTTTCAAAGTGACCTTTGCATTTCCTACTCTCCCAGAGATCACTTTCTGAAGGCAAAATTATTTCTCTTAAGTTTTTTTATTGTTATGTTTTTTATCCTACTCAGCTCACACCTTGCCTTTGATCTTTTAGTTTGTTATGAGAGCTCCGTACCTTCCACAAAGACTGCGGTTGTTGAGGTAGTCTTTTTGGCTTTAAGTCAAGTGTTCATGCATGCTTCTGTTCTTATTTTTATCATATTCTAATCAATGAAGGTGACTGTTTTCTGAATTATTTGAACTATATTTAGTCTAGAAACACTGCGAGCGAAGTTAGTCTCGGGAGAAATCATCCTTAGAGAAACAAATACTGTGGAGGGGACACGGGAGAGCAGCTGTTCGGGTGGCGATCCTGATGTTGTTTCTGCTATCTGGACCCTTGTTGGCCTTTGTAACTCAACTGAAGCAAATGATATGAGTGCAGTACTTGCTGATTTTATATCTAGGGTTGGTCTCAACTCTCAACTATTCACCTTGAGACACAATGATGCTATTATATTTATTTTATTTATTTGTGATTTTCACAGGTTGGCATTTGCAATCCTTATCAAGTCGTGTTTCATTTGCCCGAGAGGTTTTACCAAAAGTATCCTGTCCAGTCTTCAAACAATGTTTGCTTGAAGGAACCTAAATTTTACACAGATAATGGTGTTACTGAAGAGCTTTTGGTTGATCTCATAAAACTGCTAAGATCTTATTTGTTGGATGTTTCTGTGAAGATAGTGGATGTGACTTCACAAACGCTAAGAGTAAGTGTTTCAGATTATGCTATCTCTAGCAACGTAGATCTTATTATCTGTCAATATTCGACAATATTAAAGCTTCTAGCATTGAAAATAAAATATATTAGTTTCTTGCATATGTTTTTACTGGACCTTCATATCCATGTACTCATGGCATAGACCAAAAATGCTAGTCACATTAATCTTTGCCTTTTAATGATGTCAAGTGATCCATCCATGTAGAAGTAGAAATTGTTACATTGTTAGAACTTAGAACTTATACTCGCACTTTTTGGGACTCTTGTATCATCTGAAAGTTAGGGCAGATATGGTGATCCTTAACTACAACCATACTTGGAGGTTGCAGCCTCTAACTGCATTATACGGACCCTGGATTGTCAATATTTGGGTTTAGTTGGCCACACCAGTTGCTAAGAAGCCTAGGCATTGTGAGTTCATTACTGTAAGAAGCGTGTGACATGTGGTGTTGGCTTAGTGTGGTTCATCACATAACATCTCCCACTGTGTTTCTGGCTGAATTACATGTGGTTAGGAATGTGTCCGTGCTGTGCTGTTTGATTCCTGGATTTACACTTCAGAATCCAGATTATGTCCCATCTTTGTTAAGCTGATTGAAAAAGGGGTCCTCCTCCAGGTTCATTTGGGCATTAACCATGGGTTGGTAATTAAATGAAGACCTTAGGAATTAATTTCTCGTTCAACTCATTCATGACTTGATATTCAACCATTATTACGTTGGTTTCATGTCCTTATGAGCGTGTAATCACCTTATGGAATTGCGGCTGTTCAGTATGTTGACTAGACATTTTTGACTTCTTCAAACCTGCTGAGTATTTAAACCAGAACATCGTTGCTTCCATTTCTCAATAGGTTACCTTGTGAGTTGTGACATTCCTGGCACACTCATTTCCTCCTCTCATACTTTCATTTGTTCATTCTTCTCTTCCAACGGAAATGAGGGATAAGATAGCTTCAGTTTCATGGCTGATGAACTTTGCTGAATTATTTTCTACTTAGTGATATACTAATAGATCAGAAGCAAAAGTTTGCTATATCACTAATTTTCTAGTTTATGCATTATGATAATTTCGGTATGTTCATACTTCATAGTATTTCTGCTAATATCATTATAGAATTCACATTCATAAGCATATTTACCTTTTATCATAAATTCATAATAGTGATCAGAGACATTTCTCTGCCATTTTCTTTTCTTTTCTTTCTTATATACTGGTGCTTCCTGTATAAATAATAGAAACTTTAGGAACCGTATATTATTCGTAGGTATGCATTAGTATGCTTGTTATGCTCAATGGATTTAGATAAAGAGTATGCACTTCCATTTAACATATGCATATTTAACTTGGAACACATTAAATTTCAGAACTCATTGGGGCCATAGATGTGTATCGTATGTAGCGTGTATTATTCAAATTTCAGTGAAGTGATCATTAGTATCCCTTTCTCAGGAATATGGGGAAAGACTAGTCTACAAATTTCAATTAAGAAGGTTACATGAAAGAATGAACAAACACTTTTGACCACATAAATGTGTAACAGCTTTTAAAAGTTGATAGTTTGATACCAACTCCCTAGCAAGAGACAAGTCTATTTAGGTTTGGTTTGCCATGAAACACACTGAACAGTTAATGAGTTGAATTGTGTTCAGCAGTGGTTCAATTCAAATTCAGATTAATATTATGTGGGAGAAGTTTGAGCTTTTTGCACCGTAAATCCAGTTGATTATCCTTTGGAAACCGGCCCACTTTTGACTTTTGACTTTTTTGGGACAAAATGTATCCCCTCACTATTTTTTTTTCCGTTTGTCACGTCGTCAATAACCTCCTTCCCTACCATCATCAGAACTTTCTTGATAGCCTATTCCCCCTTACTCCTTTCTTCCTTCTCTTCTCTTCTCTTCCCTTTCCTCTCTCCCCACCTCCCCTTGTCTTCCCCAAAGCTAACTAATTTGTTTTTAGCAAATGCTTTGCTTAAGAGTAACTTTGTCTTGAAAAGTATTATTCATCAAGGACAAGAATTAGATATAAAGGACAAAATTAACGGTCTGTTTCTAGTTTTTATTAGTATGATACTATGATGTAAATCATCAGTCTTAGCCTCTCAGGGGACAGGGACACTTAATTATAGCTAGCTTAACAGGAAGTTAATCATAGCTTGGCACCATGGTACATGACCTTCTTACTCTTCATTTAAGTTTAAAGGCTGGTTGGAAATTTTAATTATTTTATGCTTCCTGATTCTCTTATGCTTCTTAGCTTACATTCATGAATCAGTCAATTATATGTGTACTTCTGTTGGTCATGCTCAGGGGATTCTTTCGACGGAGAAGGGTCAGAATGTGCTGCAGTGCCTTGATTCTCATGAGAGGTCCTTAATTGCGGTAATTTTGCTATCTGCAACTGATTGTGGTGTTGTGTGCAGATTTTCTCTATCTCCTGCTCAATTGGTTGCCTTTTCTGGCATAAATTTTGTTTCCACTTTTTGGCACATGTTTCCTTTTGCTTTGATATGCAGATTCACTCCAAAGGTGTTAACTTGGCAATTGTTGAAAAGTTAGTTTTGGATTCTGGAAATAACTCTAGTGGTAAGTTATTTCTTAAATATGAATTTCCTCATCCTTTTTTCTTACCTTGATGCCTTCTATATTTTCTCGGAAATTGTTGTCAGCATTGCATCAGCAGTAATTTGGAGCTTGCTATTTTATTTGTTTTGATAATTAGGATACTGCGCACTACACTTTAACTTTCTGTGTTCCTTTCATTTCCAATTGGTTGTTACAACTAATCAGAAGTAATTCATTTATAATTGTAATCTTGTTATCCAGTATTTGGTTTCACAAATCATGCAGCTGTATGCTCTGTCTTATGATTCTGTTGCATTATTTTTACTTTGACCAAGACAAGTAGTCTAAGAATAACTAATCTGAGATTTTTAAGGCTTAAAATGAAATAAGGAACAAAGAGAATCCAATCAGTTTGCCCGGTAGCAATTTAGAAGGTTTCAGGCTAGAGATGGGAAAGCTGGTCAAGATCATGATCAGAGCTCCAAAATCTAGATGCATAATTGATGAGTTCTTTCTACTGATAGTTACGCCCTAGGATGGCTGTGCCGTAAAAGAGAAAAAGGAAAAGATGAGGGAGACTACCCTTTGGTTGCTTGCCGTCGACCTCGTTGTCGCTGCTATTCGCTGATTGTCTGAGCTCGAGCCGTTCACACCCATCACGGTGTCCTAGCTCGAGGAGGAAGAAAGGTAGGTGGGTCAGGTCAGGTTTGAATAAAAACTTATGTTTCGGATCCATTGGGTCCAAGCAGCTGGAGTGTGGATGATCGGCGAAGAGCGGCGACGTCGACGGCGAGCGGGTTGCTGCTACGAGAGGTGCCGTGCGACACCGTTCATGCCACATGCCGGTCATGCCCCGTGCCGATTGGCACGGCCATCATTGAATATACTGTCAGTCTTGTAAGGGTGTTGTCGAATATCTTGTGTGAAGATGTTATAGAAAATTTGCCATTATTGTGGTGACTTCACCTAGATAGTGATGTAGTTACTAATTTGGTGACACTTAAGTAGTCTGAATTCTGGTCGATGTACTAATTAGTTGTGACAGACACAATTCGAAGATTATGTAACTTTAGGGTTAGTTTCTTTGGTTTACTAGTTTAGCTGTTATTTAAGTCTTATAAGTCTTTTTTTATTATTTATGATCTTTGGTGTGTTTGTACTTTGTATATGTATCCTATTAAGCTTGGAATATTTCGGTTGGGAATGCTTTTGGATCCTGTGATTTATTGCTGGATAGTTTCAGGAGTTCGTCTTTGTTTTACTGTGTACTTCTTAGGAAAGTTTGGAGAGTAAATTAGGAGCCCACCCTGAAGTAGATTATTGATACTTTGAGGCTGACACTGTGCCAGGTGGCACGAGTGAGTTTGTTCAACATGGCATTTTACACAGCATGTCCCCTGCACGTTCTAAGCTTGTCCACAGCCTCAATATGGCAATCCTTGGTTATGACAACTTAAGGTATATATCTTATGGTAAAATTAGAAAATGATTTTGATGTCTTTGGTGTATGCAGTTTCGCTGGAAGATTCTTCCTTGTGGCGCACAGAACATAAATCCTATGATACTTGGGTGTGCTCTCTTGTGCATGCACTTATTAGTCACTGTGATGATACAATTTTACGGTAAATGTTTTGCTGCAATAACTTAGGCAACTAAATATTATTCTAGATGGGATGCTAATGTACTGTTTTTTATTGGATTTCTAGACTCTGTCAAAATATAGTTCTGTTGAAAGCCGAGGCAGCTGAGCTTTTGCTTGCTAGTGTGCTGGTGAACCTAGCAAAGACTGACTGTAGTGCTGTCCTTTGTGATTTAATTTCAACAAAGGTTTTCTGATTGACTTTCAGTATCTCTTATCAAATGATGTCATCTTTTTGAATGTATTTTGATCTATTCATGTGATACTCTAACTCTACTTATCCTTTTGGCAGGTCCAGGAAAACATTTTTCTTGAATCCAATGATTCGTTGAAGTCAATCCAGGTGCTATTGGATGCATTAAATAAGCTCAGATCCTTTTATGTTGCTGAAAGGGCTGGCTTAGTTGCAACTCCACTTAAGGTAATGATGTGTTAATATGAGGAAATTATAATATCATATATTCTATAATTTGGAACATTATATGCATATTTTTTGAACATTTTGCAGAAAAGCAGATCCTCTACTTCTATAGAAGCTCGATGCACATCCGAAAGATCAAAAGGTCAAAAAATTAATGTTCTCCTATCAACTTCCTTTTGGAAAAAGGTATTACCATCATTAATTTTTATGTCATTTCAGCCTAGTTTAGTACATTATTGACAGCAACATATTTCACATCCTCTTAACAAGTTTCTTTTTTAAAGGTTTACTGGCTTTCGGTTGATTATCTTGTGGTAGCTAAAGCGGCACTTGTGAGTATAGCTCCTAGTATTTTATGTACCTCTATTTTCTACTGGTTAAAATTGAGAGTTTATATATCTAAAATCTAAATTAAATGTTTCTCTTTTTTTGTTGAAACTAAGGGTAAAGGAGAATGGTATTGAATCCGATGGTAGCAACTGGAAACACGATCAATTTTTTTCTAATTCATCTTCACGATATTAAATTTAATCCAACCTAGTCTATCTTGAATTTATAAACTTCCCTCTGTCTTCTTATTTGATCTTTGAAACCTTAATCTCCTCTTCAACCATTTCTTATCATAATGGTGAATGGCAAAGGGTAGAATGCCGATGAGGGAGAGCAGATGCGATGAGTGACAACCATCTGCATGGTTCATGTTGGATGCCGCAAAAGTTCTTGATCAGGAAACTTTAGAAGCAAACAGTGAATACTAAAGTTAATAGCCAAATTATTAAGATTTTGTGTGAGAGATTGGCTTTTCTCTTTAGGGTTCTTACATGTATACCTAAGAGTTTCCTTATTTGCAAGTACACCATTTTATATGTATGTGTGCCTGTGTGTGTGCATGTGTGTGTGTATCATATTTTGCATGTGTTACATCAAATACTTGGTTCTTGTAATAGGTTACCTTCATGTTACTTCTTTGGCAATTTAGAGTTAATTTCTGAGTAAGAGTAAAATTGAACTATTTAAGAGGAAAAAGACAAATACTTTTAGCTATAAGATGTATACATGTAAAATGAATAAGGGCATTGCATTAAATGGTTCATGCTTTCATTTCTTATCGGTTAGTTAGCTTTGACGGGTATCATAAATTTTGAGGGGCATCCACACAAAACACAATGTTATGAGGATATGGTTGTGTACATGAGGGGGAAAATAACTTGCCCCTTATATGAACTGGACGCGGAACAGCCTTACCATATACAAGCAGATAAAAAAATTGTGTATATATGCAAAAAACATTCTTTCTATTTTTTGCTTGAAATTTTACTTTGTTCCTTTGACATTTGTTGCTATCTTTGCAGCGTTGCTCATCATACTTCAGTACAGTAATGTATGTAGAACTTTGGTGCGAGGAACATTTTAATTGTCTAGCACTAGGATCCCCTGATTTCTCGCATCGAGAGTTGGTTAGTTTATCATTTATCTCTTTTTCTAGAATAAATATTGTTGCATTTTAAAATGCCATGACCAATCCTTTCCTCTTTCTTTGCCAGTTGCCTCAACATGTCGATCTACTGCTTGCAGCATTTACCCAAATTAATGAACCTGATGGCATATATGGGATCATTCAGTCCAATAAGGTTATCTACTTGTAACAATGTCTACTCATTATATAGTCTAGTCTTCTTAGATAATGTTTTGAGTAATTTATTTTCTCTCCTTATCTCTTGTACTTTGTGCATATGTTGTACTGGTTACTTGTAGGAGATCTCAGTGTCTAGTTAGAATAGCACAAAAAATTTTCTGTATGTTAACAAAGTTATAATATAATGGAAACATGTCATTTTTTTCTTGTGATAAAGCTTCCTCAACCAATATATTTCTGTCCTACCATATGAATTACATGATTAATGGGAACTTTCTTGTGGTAACAACAAACCCTTAGCTGTTTGTTCTTGGTTTGATGAATCCTTGTCCATTGTTCATATTTTATCTCGAGCCATTTTAGAAGTCTACATAGCAACTTTGTCTGTTACCAATTCTTCTACTTCAGTTTGTTTTTTTTTTGCTTGTCTCTTACTTCAACCCCACTTGTGATAAAATGCAATTTATACATGAAAATATTTCTGGTTATGAAGAACTCAAGAACCACAATCATGGACAACCATAGTCACTATTTAAGTATACATCCTATGCATCCTTAGGATATTGCATCCTTGTTTTTAGGATTTGTTCTAACTGCGTATTTGTATTGTGTCGTATTGGTATCAGTATTTGTATTCAAACTTCATAGAATTTAATGACCTTAGTTTTTTCCTTCACTAAACTAGGTTTCTTCACAAACTATTATACCTAAATAGGCTGTCTTCCAAACTTAATTCCAAAGTATGGTCATGTAAACTACGTACCACAATCTCAATAGTGGTTCCAAAAGACCATCACCCACATGTGGTCTATCTGATAGTACAAAAATCAATCGTCATGTGATTTTCATATACCAATCAATAAATGAATCATTATATTCAATTGCTATGTCCACCAACGTCTCATCTATTAATATGTCAATGTAAAATACATGGTGATTGTAAAGCCCTCGCTCGACGGTCACGTGCTTGTCCACGCACCCACGCGTCACGCGGGACACACGTGACAGGATAATTGGGTTTGTTACACATAAATAAACTTGTACTCATATAATTCATCCTAGTGGTAAATCCTGCTACAATTCAAATAAATTAGCATGAGTATTTAAATCCACAATAATTATACTAGACTACTACATAGTATAGTAGGATCACACAGATCATGATAAATTATCAAGTTATGACTAATATACAAATAAAATAAAATTCAATTTGTATTTTACGAATCACAGTCTAATATAGTGGAAGATATAATTATACATCATCTGTATAACCCAATTTTCACATAAACTATCTTCTATACTACTTCTAGCTTATTTTATTTTTGCTCTAAATGTCTCGTCAATAATATCAAGTTGCTATCAGTACTACCTATTTGAGTGTGAAAAAAAATAAATAAAGGGTCATGAGTTAAAGGCCCAATGAATAGATTTATCTTTTGTGATATAATCATACTATAATCTCCTCAAATATAATAACATGATGTATGACAACCATGACCATATTTTGGCAATTTTCAATGCAACCACATATGACGCATGATAACCACTCGATAATCATTTATATTAAATGATAATTAAATCAATGCATTTTTTAATATCTCAGTCATTATTGTCAACTCTAAATAACACAATCATATTAGGCCAATGAGCATAGCCACACCCAGTATTTGGTTTATTATTCTATACAATTGCTCAAGTCATATTCTGTCATTTATTAAAGGTTTCAACATTCATCCAGGCAAGGTACCCATTTAGCTGATAGAAATCATATGATGATAACTCGATATGTCTTAGCGAATGACGTGTGTCTAATCGTCTGTGCGCATTAGACTCAATTAACCTCGAATATAAGTCATAATGCAGCCCTAATCTTGCCGTCTACTCGGATATCTTCAAGGTTTTACTATTAACTACTTATATAATTTCCAAGGTTCCGAAACTCAATATCGAGATCGGTCGTCCGAAAAAACGATACGATTCGGCCTTATCGGCTATCCGTATCGGATTAGACTATATTTTAATTAAATAAAATTTTAAATATTATTTTAAATATTAATAAATTTTTAAAAATTTTAAAAATATATATAAGAAAATAAGAATAACAATTACTAACATATAAAGTCAAAATCTCTCTTCTTCTCTATCCCTCTTATTGCTAGTATGTTGTATCCATTACTCTCGCCCTCACTCTCTTTCTCTCTCCTTCTTCCTACTCTCTCTGTCCCTGCTGTAGAACACCTCTGTCTCATTCACTCTCTTTCTCTTTCCCTCTTTCTTTCACTCTCTCTCTCTCTCTCTCTCTCTCTCTCTCTCTCTCTCTCTTTCTCTCTCTTCCTGCTCTCTCTCTCCCTCTGCTGCAGCAGACCTCCGTCTCTTTCTCCGCACTCTCACTCTCTTTTCCTTTCTTTTTCCATCTCTCTCTCTCGCAACGACCCGCAGCAAGCCTGTAGTTGCAACAGAGTTGCTGTAGTTTCAAGTGGGATCGGCTGATCCTAACCTGAAACAGATTGGGTATCAACCGATACAGTCAATGCCCTAGTCGAAACTAGCCAATTGGCTGGTTTCGCCCCGAATCGGTATTGACCAAAACTGGAATCCATGATGATTTCATAAATTTCTTTTTAAATGATAAATCATATGTATTTATTTAGTATTGTAATAAATCATGCATATCAGGAATTCACATGGTAAAGAGATGTTACGTTCTTGGATTACGAGGAAGATTATGTTAGGTGTTTGGATTGAAAGTAGCTTGGTTGGTGATGGAAAGGAGTGAAGGAGAACCCGTGGCTCTGATACCATTGTTATGTTCTTGGATTATGGGGAGGATTAGGTTAGGTGTTTGGATTGAAGGTAGCTCAGTTAATGGTGGTGGAAGAGAGTGAAGGTGGGGTGCAAAGGATGGTGATGAATGCGGCTTAGGAGAGAGATAGGACGAGGAGGGAGAAGGGGTCGCTCCTAGGAGAGTTAGGGTCGCGACAGAGGAAGGGAAAGGTCTAGCTTGCATCGGCCAGGGGTCGACGGGAAGGCTAGGGCACGAGGAAGAGAGAAGAGAAGAGAGAGGTAGAAAGAAAGAAGATCAATCAACCCTCCTCCAACTCAGGTGCACTCCATAGTACCTAGAGGCTATCCAATTGACCAAATGACTCGGGTGACCTCGTCTGATTTGGCTTTGTCTAACCTATTGGCAATAAGTAAACAAATCTAACTAGCTAATAAACCAAGCAACTAACATGAACCAAACTCCTAGATTGGATTCGTAATAAGAAGTCAAAGGAAATATAATGCATTGCAATCTGCAATCATATATCTATCACATGCCTACTTATACTAGAGATCAATTCGATAATAAAGTATGAATAATATATCCATCTCCAATCATATTTATATATTTTTGCATATTTATTTTCGAGATCAATCTAACAAATAGATCATTAAAATATGTTTATCTTTAATCATCTCTATATAGGATTATATAAGCATGTTGAAAACCAAAACAATATGTGTATATGTAAATATGTAATATATCCTAGTTTGGAAAAGTTGACTAACAAATAAGACTATTTACTATCTAATCAGAATACACAAAATGCATATTCTCACGTTCGTCAACCAAACATCAGCTCATTGCTAACAAGATCCTCAAGGTCTCAAATAAGGAGTTCGGGATTGGCAATGATAGTCTGGCATGATAGAGGCAGCAATTGTCTGAGATGGTCAACATTGACAACAGAGAGAGAGAGAGAGAGAGAGAGAGGTGCTGGGACGTCGACGACTAGGCCTACTGCGTCCAACTAGCCCGACCTTGTTGGCTGGACCATCAGCCACACGCTCCCTCGGTTGCATGCCACAAGGTTAGCCACATTGCCGCGCCATGCAAACAATTCTTTTTTTGTTTTAATTTTTAGGAATTTGTTTTTATAGTGACTTTGCAGGTCAATACCTAATACTTGGAAGTACGGTCCTTAAATAATGTTCTCATGTTAACTAAAAGGATATATGGAAGCCATGGAATACATCTTCCATATCTGGATCACTGTTAACCATCACTATGACCACCAGTTTGCATGGCTTCACGTTGATCCCATATGGCAATGTACTCATAACTCAAAGGATATACGGAAACTATGGAATGTCTTCCTTTTAAATATATCAATGATCTTCCAATTGTTTTGGAGAACTTTGCTATTAGTTTTATAATTTTATCTTTTATTTATCTAATAACTTCCTCAGCTGGCTTATCTTAATTCCTGTGCTTTTTTACGTTTTCATCAGATGACATCTCAGATTATCAGATTTGAGCATGAAGGGAACTGGAGTAAGGCTCTTGAGTATTATGACTTACTCGTAAGATCTGCTCCAATGAAATGTATAGAAAACATATCAGTAAATTGGTCTAGAGATGGCTCTTCAAATTCTTTCCAAACAGAGGAAAGAACGGTAAATTGGGAACTACACAAAGGGCTAATGAGGTCTTTGCAGAAAACTGGTTGCACCCATGTACTTGATGTGTATTGCCAAAGTTTAACCAACCGCAAAAGCTATCTTCAACATGACTCACAACTTACAGATATACAGGTCTTCATTTCTTCCAGATATTACCTATGTCCTTTATTTCTTTGATTGTATCAATCAATTTATATCTCGCCTTTTTGTACTTTCGAAATAAAATCATGTTTTGAGACTGATGTAGTTTAGTTGTTCTGAGTTCTGACTATTTATTTTTCTTACGAAATATGGTGCATGCTGAAGTATGAAGCTGCATGGAGGACTGGAAACTGGGATTTTTCGTTTTGCACTCCGGATGCAAGTATTCCATGTTCAACACTAGATACAAATTGCTGTCTGTTCAATGAAAATTTATACAGGTTTCTGTCTTTAGAACATTCTTGATGCCATTGTGTTGCTATAAATTCTGGCTGCACTTCATAAATTCATTATTGCTAGCAGATCTTCATCCCAACAACGGTTGTGCCTATCAGCATGCCCCTACGTGCTATTGGCATGCATTGACATGCCTAACACACTTTTAATAAAAAAAGTTTAGTGTATATAGATATGCTTTTGAGTCGGTCGTCAATCCTTAGTTTTTTGTTAGGAATATATATATTAAGAAGTACACATTAGAGTCGTTCATCTTTAGATTATTTTTTGTGAATGACCTATTTTATTAAATATATAATAAGAGTTAAATAGAAATATTATTCAACACATAATATGATTGATTATATTTATTAATTGATAATAGTTTAATAATAAAAACTAATACCTAATTAAACGTAGAATAGTGGGGGGGATCAAAGACTTTATTTGTCAGTTCAAAAATAATAAAAGAATGTTGCGTCAAATACTGTCGATAATCTTCAAAACTAATTCACTGATAGTATTGCTCTTTGTAATATCTCATGTAGTCTTCATACAAATATATATTTTGTAATTGTAATCTGATGTGATATGCATATTAAACATGTGCATAAATGACTAGTATCGGCATAGGCACATCATAGGGATTTGCAATTTGTGGATATGGGTGTGATTGATATGATAACAATGATGATGATAAACTCATATCATCTTATGAGCGCACATTCTCTAATGTCCTGTTACCTATAAACTCAAGTCTTTCGTTCATTTCTTCCATCTTTTATTAATTGCATGTCGTGCGTGTCTAGGTTTGATCCTATGTAAACACAATGCCTCTCTAAAAAGATTTGTGTAGCAACGATGCATGTCCCATCCCCTATCATCACCGCTATAATTTTTAAATTGAGTCATCATCATCATCTCTGGTCTCATCATCATTAATTGTATTTTAACCTTCTAAGGGATTCATTGGTCGTGAAGATGATCCGGCTTAGTAACCGATCGTGAAAATCTAGGTCAGCTAATAGATCATCACCCTCGTTCACTACCTAAATGGCCACTCTTTGTCTAGCTTTGATGAGCTCGACCTAACATGAGTTGGTCAAACTCCTAATCTGAGTCTTCTTAGTATTCCACCTTAGTATCCCTATGACCATCCTATACTTCCTAGCAATCTAAGTTCCTCATGGGTGCTCTATAGCCCATCCTCTACACCTATAACTCTCAACAATAAATCTAAGGTCAAGGGGGATCTCCCTCCTCATTAAGCAATAGGTCTTACTGATTATCAGCAGTCTGCATTCACCTCATCATAGGATTCTCCTCATATTGAGGAAAACCAGCATCCAAGGGGGGAAAATCTACCTCATCTCTATCTTAAACATCTGTTATTATTATAGATATAACCTCATATTGTGGTGACATATACCAATTTCTCCAAGCGTGCATATGAAAGATGATTTCTGATTTTGGTACAACTTAGTGCAATAGTTGACTTATTACGTTCACATTCATTAGATGAGGTTGTCTAGGAAAAGATGCGAAAAACAAACTTCTTAAGATTGACAGCCCCACATGATATATAATATTTGTCACATGATAAAAAAAGAGGGTCACATAGAATATTTTAGATTTGCCATGGATCTGTTATGGATTAATAAAACTCATTTCAAGTCAATAAAATCTGTTTCGGGCCTCACGTGACTTATGTCAATCAGCACAGGTCAACACACACTCATGCCGATGGGCACAACTCAGCATGGCAAGCAATTTAGAGAATCAAATGGCTCTCATTTATTTTGACTTCCATCGTTCACAATTTTCCTTCCAAAACTACTACTTTCATTTGTTTTTAATTCTTTTGTTCTTGACCTTAATTTTGTTTTGAGTACTTTTCAACATGGATGGCCGTGTAGAGAAAAAGAGAAGAGACTAGTAGTGCTTCGTTGTCGCTTGTCGTCGTCGTCGACCTCGCCATCGTATGTCGTGCCTAAGGTCGCTGATCGCGACGCGGATGCCTTAGCCCTTGCTGGCTTGAGGAGGAAGATGACCCGAGTGGGTCGGGTCGTCGAGATCCGCAACTTAGGTTTTTATTTGAATTTGACCTGACCTATGTAGGTCATCTTCCTCCTCGAGCCAGCAAGGGCTAGGGCATCCGCGTCGCGACCGGCGACCTCTGGCACAATGGGTGACGACGAGCGGCAAATGACAACAAAGAGTCTTTAGTGAAGCGCTGCTAGGAGGCAGCCCTCGTGCCACGTGTTGGTACGCCGCTGGCACGACCATCGTTATTTTCAAGCTATGCATCTAACGCCATGTTTAGCAGGGTTGTAATGTCCTCCTTATTCTCCTCTATTTATTCTCTTTCTTCTTTCACTTCAACTTTTTTCATTTGGTAAAGTGACTCCTATACTTGATCTGAGCTAGGTGACATGTGGTTGGTATGCAGTCAGGCAGCACACGTGTGTGCCGAATGGCACGGGGCAGTGCTAGTGGCACACCACACCCCATGCTGGGTGCCATTTCCTCATCGGCAAGGCCAACCTTGATATCCACTAATATCTTTAACAAGTTTCAGTTATAGCATCCTTTGTAACTAATAAACAAGCATGACTAGGTCCATAAACAAGTATTTGCCATTTTGATGAACTAAGTAGGACTCTTTATTTCCTGAAGGTCGATGTTCTCATCTGTTCTGTTGATTTAAACTTTTGGTCAGTTTTTCTGAATGCTGCTGATATTTTATTAAGTGTTTTCTTCTTATAGTTATTGACATCTTGATTTGTTTTTTTATATCCAATCTTCTTATTACTTAAATTACTGTTTAGTTGCCTGAAATCTTTGCAAGAGGGTGATGCTGGTGAGTTCCATTTGAAACTGACAGATGCCAAGAAGGTACTAGAAGACTATTTTATTAGCTTTCTCTTACGAAAAATTTATCATGTCATATTGCTCCTTTTTTGTCAATTCATTGTACTGAGATTTTTCCTTCAGGATCTTGTGTTATCTATCTCTAATGCAAGCAAAGAGAGTACTACATATATCCATTCTACTATTATCAGACTACAGGTATTGCTTTTTTTCCCTAAACAATAATCTGCACGATTTTAATTGATTTATAGCCATAAGTTCTTACCAATTTCTTTATCGGCAGATGTTAGACCACCTTAATGTGGCTTGGAAATTACGTTGGAAAGCCCATCCACATCAAGAATCAAAACCTTACCACAGAATCAATGATGTTTTTCCTGAAGCTGTTGTTCCTGCAATGAGCCAGGTTCACAAACTTCCTTTTCTTATCATCAGTAGGCTTTCAACAGGGTCATGCATACCAAGTACTTCCTCTTTACCTTGTATCGTACTTGATTTTGTGGTTATTTGTTTGCCAGTACGCTATGACAGACAACTAATTTGAACATCAACCCTTTCTTTTTCTTGTATTTTACATGCTTTCAATTTCTCGATCTTTCTGTGCACCAAATTGTTTTTCCTTTTGACAGTCAATAATCCTTTCTTAAAGAATATTTCTGCTAAATATACTTTTGTATGCATTGGGTCTTACCAAGAGATTACATTGGAGTGCTGCGATTGGCACAATATGTTCCAGATAGAACAACTGGTGCTTGACAGACCATCTTGTCAACTGCATGAAACTAATTTAGGTCCGATGGAGCAGAAGTGTGAGCAGCTAGTCAGTATCTTCTGCGTTTCACTCAGAAATAGGATGACCTTTTCTGTGTCACATTTCAGGTGTAAAAGGAGATTCATTGTACAGCCCAACCTGACAATTTATACACAATATTTTGCTCTGATTTGATCTGTTCCATTTGATGGTTCGCCTCTTTGATATTCAGAGTTACGTTTGAAACTGTAATTCCCTTTTCTTTTCTACCATCTTGTCTAGGAAGACTTTCCTATCTTCCCTTCAGCAGTCGTGGTGAATGGTGGACCCAATCAAACGACAAAATAGAGGCACATCCTTACATGTGTTCCACTCCAACAATATGTCAAAAGGATAGGTGGCATGGGATGCTAATTTAGCACTTAAATTCTTGCATTCGAGATCTCTCTTTCTATGCTTGCTGAGGTGTCATAGAGATGAATATTTAATCTAATTTTAGAACTCATGCTCTACAAAAGCTGCAATTTGTTAAGTGGGATATGTCAGCCCTCTTTGTGAATGTGCACTTTTATCAAATTAATTATGCTCAAACTTGGAGACTATTTGCTCATTGCTAAAAGTTCGTCGTTATCTGTTCTGGTTACCTGATTTCTTCAGTCTTCTATTGTAGCTGGAGTCTTTGAATGCGGAATGGAGCTTCATTTTAAAGCAATCCCAACTACACCTTGATTTATTGGAACCATTCATTACCTTCAGACGTGTGCTTCTTCAAATTCTAGATTGCAAAGAATGTACAGAAGAACATCTGCTGCAATCTGCTTCCACACTCCGTAAGGTCATTGTCATCTTTGAATTCCTCCTCAGAAGCCTTTTTCAGATGGTCTTCTGATATTTATTACCTACATTTTTATGAATCCAGGGTACTAGGTTTTCGTTGGCTGCTGCAGCATTGTATGAGCTGAAGGAACTATGTACACAGACAGAACAGCAAACTACTTCTCATACTTATTTTCTTGCAAGGGTACATAATTAGACATTCCACCTTCCAGCAAATTAGTGCAATTTAACTTAATAACTGAGTTGCATAGATTAGAATAAATATTTTATGTCAGATCTTGCTTCTCCTTCCAGTCAATCTACTACATAAATAGTATGAATGATTTCCGTTAGTTCTTCTCTGGAATTATTATACCATGGCTTGGGTAGTGTTCTTCACCAAAAGCAAATTTTTTTGTCTTCAGCTAAGATCACTTGTTATATCTGGCTACTGCTTTTTCTGTTATAATAGGAGATTGTTGCATAAATCAATATTTGTAAGAATCTGGTTTTTGTTTGCAGGTTTCTTTTTCAATTTCTATCAAGTACTAAGTCGTAGTATTAATCTGGAAAGTGCAATATCATCAGTCCCTCCATCTTCTCTTCTTTTGCTCAGTATTAGTAAAATCCAATATTAGGGGTGACACCATGACAGGAACTAGTATACATTATGCAATGCCTTGAGTTCACAGTAATGTTTCACATTACGCAATGCCTTGATTTCACATTAATGTTTCGCGTTACGCAATGCCTTGATTTCACATTAATGTACTGTGTACATTAATGTTAATAGTTCTTCACACAAGCAGCAAAATGAAACTTAATTTGATTTTCCTTCAGCAGATTTAGTCCTTTTAATCTTTATGCTTCTCCTCTTTAATGTGTTTCTCTTCTGATTGATTGCATATATAGTATTATTCTCCATGTTTTGTATCTTTCATCGTAATTCTTGTTGAGTGTCCATCTATCCAAATACTTCTCCCAGCTTGAAGAAGCTAAACTATTGCGGGCTCAAGGTCTGCATGATATGGCTATAAATCTTGGAAGATATATACTAGAGAAATATCCGAAGGAAGAGGAGATCTCAAATGTTTACCGATTAGTTGGAAAGTGGTTGGCTGAAACTAGATCTAGCAAGTAATATATAGTTACTATTTTCTACAGAATGCATTTATACAGTGCATTGGCTGAATCACATTTTCTCTATTATGTAGTTCAAGAACTATTTTGGAGCAGTATCTGAAACATGCAGTAGAACTTACCGAAGTAAGCAAGAGTGTGGATAAAAACTTTATATCCAGACGGTGTCAGACATACTTCCATCTAGCACATTACACAGATGGTCTGTTTAAAAGCTATGAGGAAAGACTAGCATCTAGTGAATGGCAAGCAGCTTTGCGGTTGAGGAAGCACAAGGTAAAGAAAAACTAACTTGCCATTTGGAAGTTAATTTACTCTTTCCTTTTTAATCTTAAACCATTATTGGATGCAGACCAGGGAGCTGGATGCACTGATTAAAAGGCTAAAAAGTTCCTCCAAGGCAAGTAATATTATTATTTACCTATATTATAGTATTTTCTTTCCATAGTCTGTCATATGGTTTGTTTGCCTTATCTGATACTGATATTAAGCGGTTGCTTTCTCTCCAAAAGTCCAAATTACTTCTTTCTTATTTAAGTTATTGCCTGTTGGAGTCCTTTTAGGGTGAAAAGACAGACTATTCAGTAAAAATTCAAGAGCTGCAAAAACAACTTACAATGGACAGGGAAGAGGCAGAAAAGCTACAGGTATAAGGTGTTACACATGCAGTTTTGCATGACAAAACGGTAGATCTACTTGAGCCATAAATTGATTTGATTTAAAATTGATCATTTTTCCCAACATTTATTTATAAAATTTGAAGTGTAATTTATATAGACCAACCATCAATTCATATCAGCAAGTCTGGGCAGTGTTGATATTTCACTTGCATAATACATTTCCTCCATGTATTTCATCATCAAGTAGTTTATCATGACCATTCAGTTCATGTCTCATTTCCTAATTTTTTTTCCTATGAATTTTAGAGCTGTATGACTTCATTTGATGATATTTTTGTTTCTTTTTCTTTTTCCCTCTTGTTAGGATGATAGGGATAATTTCCTCTGTTTAGCTCTGGAAGGATACCAGCAGTCTCTTGTCATAGGTGGAAAATATGATCTAAGAGTGGTATGTATGTGCTTCTGTAAGCATGAAGTATTAGCAATCTTTACCTCTTGCATAAAACAAATTTCTTGTTTTCAGCGGAAAGGATTTATGCTTTATTCTCTTTTCAAGTACTATTTATAGATTAAAATTTCCTGAGAAGAGGTTTTGCTTTAGTTTAGACTGCTGATTTTCATTATATATAATATTTAGCTGTGAATACTTCACATTCCTAAGTCTAAGTGCAAATATAAATATCACAGAATATTATATCGAAGGAGAAAGGACGGAGATGGTGTAACTGAAGATCCTTGATCTAGGAAACTGTGTCCTAAATAATCTTTGACCATTTTGATTGTAAGCTGTTAAATATATAGTCTCTCTTGGAAAACATGACTAAGCAGTTAAATACTCTCTCTCTCTCTCTCTCTCTCTCTCTCTCTCTCTCTCTCTCTCTAGGAAAGGAAATTGTGAAAAGTGATGATGAGACTCCTGTTGCTTCAATCGTTGGATCAAAACCTACGGAGTATGTTCAAGTTTACTTTGCCGACAATGGCTTATCAAAAATCAATGTGGTATCAGTTCAACTGCTTCAATCAGTTGATTTAGTCTAATTTAGTCTACGGTTAGAGTAAGAGCAAAAGTTATGTCTGGGCATGTAGACATGTGATAACTTCATCTTTCAAGAATTCTGTTCTTTTTGACTGTGCAAGAGCTTTTTAGCTCAATATGTCTTGAAGTGTGGACAAGCTTTCAGAATTAACCGTTATTAATCTTTGATAGTATAAAATATAAAAGAAATTGTAAGGAAACATCATGCTCACAGTTCAGAGTTCAAATTTAATGAGTAGCACGAAGGAGTCTATCTTAAGGATGTTTGGGTTGGTCCATGTTTCATAGTGGCTTGCTCTTTTCACACACCCTCCCTGAGATAAAGAAATCTAGAGAAGCAGTAAAGTAGGACAGCAGATTTATCTTTTTTTTTTTGTGTTGATTTTACATTTCCAGGCTGCTGTTCTCGATTTTCATTCATTTAGGAAGTAGATGAAAAAATGTAACTTATTTCCGTGTCTGTGGCAACATTTGCAAATCATTCAGTTAAAAAAAGTTCTGGTTTTAACCATGTTAGCTTGGCTTTAAGAGTATAAAAGGAAATACCAACTCATTATTTTTGGTTGATATCACTATTATGGATATTGCATTACTTGGAAAAAAATGAATATTTGATTATAGTGTTGTATCTAACGATGGCCGTGCCACAGACATGGACCATGCCGACCACCGGCCGGCACGACACATGCCACGCACTTGTCGGCCGTGTTGTAAGAGAAGGAGAGAAAAAAGTAAGGGATACTCACCTTCGCCTTTGCAGTTGCCGTCGCCATCACTCACCGTTCGTCGTTGCTATCGCTTCGTCGGGCTCCCTAGCCCGAAAGAGAAGAGAGATCGAGAGAGAGAGAGGGGGGATTAAAAACTTAAGTTGTGAATCCGGATTCGGTATAATTCTCCTATGATATGATATAAATATTAAATATGCACGGGAATAAACGGCACCAGCATAAGCACAGACACACTATAAGCATATACAGATTGTAAATATAAAGTATAATAATTGTGTTCTAGTTTTGGTGGGTGTGATTGATTTGATGGTAATTATAATGAATTCATATTATCCTGTGGGTTCACCTCTCCTAATGTCCTACTACCTACAAACTCAAGTCTTTTGTAAAAAGATTACTTATCTGAGAAAGTTGTGACAGGGACACATGTCTCATTTTCATTATCACCGCCACCAGATTGAGTCTCGTTATTATCACTATCACCATCATTATTATCATCATTATCATCAATTTTATTTAAGCTTTCTAAATGATCACTTGATTAGTTGATTTGATAATGACCGATAAAAATAAAAAAAAATAAAAAAAGGGCTTCATATGGCACAATAACTGGCACAGGGCTGTGCCGAACGGTGCACAGCCGTGCCAGCCCGGCACAGGTCGGCACGAGGTGTACCGACCAACACGGCCATCCATAGTTAGTGCGAACCAACATTTTGTCATCTTGTCTAGAATATTAACCGTGTTGACATAGATAGACAATAGAGTGGTTCGTGCAATGAAGTAGCACACAGCAATGGCATTAGAATTTCAGCTTTTGTATTCTGTTCATATATTAACAATCCAATATCCCTATATCTCTTCCATTTCTCTTTATTCTTCTGAAAGAACCATTAGGAGCTTGCTTTAGATCAAAGTGATTTGATACTATGATGTTTCTTTAGTGTGTTTTGTTAGACCAGTAGATGCATCGGTTATTAGTAGTGACGGCCAGAAAAAATCAATGTGCTTCAGGTGTTTCGGCTTGTCTTCTTGTGGTTCAGCCTTTCTTCAAGAGACCATGTTGTGAAAGCTATGATTAGGACAATAAAGGAGGTGACTCTCTTGCTTTGGTTTTTTCCTGCATTTTCCTGTTAATAGTTTTAAAGTAATTTTGAAATTTTCCCCATGTACACTTCATTCAATTCCATATTCCACCGATTTGCTGAAGGGTAACTAGTTATTGAATATGCAGGTTCAATCATACAAATTCATACCACTTGTTTATCAGATTGCTTCGAGGCTTGGTAGCTCAAAAGATGCTCATGGATCAACTAACTTCCAGGTTTGTATTCTACGATCCCATTGGCTTACTTATTAGCTAATGTCAGATGTCCTTAGTACAGAAATTTTCTCCATCTACAGGTTGCATTGGTTTCTCTTGTGAAAAAAATGTCCATTGACCATCCATATCATACTATTTTTCAGGTAATCATGATGACATACTTTTGTTCCAGTTGTTTCTTTTATTCTGAGTTTATAAAGGGGATTTGTCTTTCTTATTTACATAATTGCCACTTAAAACTTATCATAATTGTCATTATATTCTTTAAAATATTATAATTACCACTAAATTCATTCTTTTAACTCTTTCAGAATTGCCATTATGGTTAGTTGGTTACTTTTTAAACAGAATGTTCCTAATAAATTATTGTTAAAGTTAACAAAGACATGTAAATGACTAAATTACCCTTCTTTCTTGAAGTTGAGTGTAGAATCTTTACCAACTATTTTTTGTTTCGCATAAAAGAAAATATTTTTCATTATATTATGGTATAAGTATAAATATTAGAAGCTTTGAAAAGAGTTTGAACAATTTATGCAAGGGCAAAACAGTTTTTTTAATCTAACCTTAATTTTAATCATGATTAATTAGATTTAACTAATGGAATGTTACTTTTGAAAGATCACAATAATTTCGGATATTTTGAAGAATGTAGTGGTAATTATGATATTTTGAAAGTCTTCAGTGACAAATATGTAAAAGTTCCTATTTTTATTGATCTTTGAGTTAATGAGCTCTGAGAAGAAAATTACTTTACTCTGCTGCATCAATATTTATAGGATGCTTAGAAATTCTATGCACAATATAATCCTAGAGGGGAGGACAACTTCATATACATGAACAAGATTTAGCTATAAGAATCAACTTCATAAGATGAATAAACCTATATTTGTTATGATCCAGAATTTATGGGAGTTCTTAGATGTACAGAATGTAGGTTAGTGTAGTTCACATAGTTGTGAGAATATTCAAACTTGTCAGACTTCAAGGAAGCATGACTATTCCATTGAAGAATTAGGTATCCAGTTCTGCTGCCATAGTTTTGCTTGCAGGATATTAGGCATTTAATGAAAATTTCAGCTGCTGAGTTTATGTCCTCTTGGCTCTCAATGTTCTTTATTCATTAGTTGGTGCTATTTTTATGTCACAGCTTCTGGCTCTAGCAAATGGTGATCGTGTCAAAGACAAGCAGCGAAATCGAAGTTCCTTCATTGTGGATATGGATAAAAAACTTGCTGCAGAGAATCTCTTGAATGAGCTGTCTTCACATCATGGAGCTTTGATTCGGCAGGTTCATCGGTTTTCTGGACCTTATAATGTTCTACTTTGAAACTTATATTGTTGAAGATGGTAAACAATCCTCTAAACATAGAGGCTTCTATATAGACTGAAAAAAGTGATGATGTTCTCGTCTTGTAGATGAAACAATTGGTTGAAGTTTACATCAAGCTTGCTGAATTGGAGACGAAAAAGGAGGTTAGTGGAGTTCTGTGATATGATGCATCAAGTTCTTTATGCGCATTAAGTAGCAAGACATGCTGAATTTTTTTCATTTTTAATTATTACTGATGTATTTTCCGTACATTCTATGGTCAGGAAACTAATAAAAGAATTCCATTACCAAGAGAAATCCGGAGCCTTAGGCAGCTTGAACTTGTAAGGACATTCCAATTTGCTATTTTATGCCACTTATTCAATTAGTATAAAAAACCAAGCATATTAACTCTTATTCTAGAAACCATGCATCCACTTGATGTTGCATTTCCTCTTTACAATTTCTGAATGAGCATCAAGTATTTCCTTCTTTTTGACTGTTCTAATACCAGTACTTTATACATCTCATAACATAATTTTTCCTTCAATTGATTTGCATATTTTATCATAATAGAAAATTCTATTTCAAGTCAGGAAAGTTTGCTCTAGATGTTTTGGGATTTATTACATTTTGACTCGATACCACTTTCACTTCCTCAAGAGAAGAAGCAAATAAATGCAAGGATTGACGTATAAGTGACACGTGTTGTGCACGCACATGGTGTGCTAGCTCAACACTTCCTAGCATGCCAGTGGCACACTGGCGCACCTACTTGCACATCCACTGACACATCTCTATATATTTTTTAAGGTTTTTATACATGTTTTTTGTTTGAATATATAGAAAGCTTACATTAGCCTTTCATCTCTAGATAATATTGTAAATGACCTATTTTGTTTAAGTATAGCAATAATCTAGTACAAATATGATTTAATAAATAATATGATTGAGCTGCAATAGTATAAACTTTGAGTTGCAATCAACTCCTATGAAGTTAATCTGACATGCTCCTACATCAATTTTGAACTAATTTGAAGAAATTTGACATATTTATTTATTTTTATTTTTTTAAATTTGGAAGAAAATTTTGGGGAAATAAATTTTCCTATTGATTCCTACATTTTGTAGAGTATTTTTTATAGATCTAGCACTAAAATACTGAAAATCAGTTAGAAATAGCTATAAAAATGTAAGTAGCTAAATCTCTTCCCTTTTCCCTCTATTTTTTCTTCTCTCTTACCCTCATTTCTTCCTACCTTTTTACCTTCTAGTCTTTCTCGCTTCTCTTCCCTTCTTAAAGTGGAGATTTGGAGAATATTAGATATGGGGAAAGATTGAATGTGGGTTTCGAAGGAATTCGGGGAAGGGTTGGCTATGGTTGAGTATCTGGAGAAGAAGTTGCCATAGAGCCATGGTGGAGGAGATGGACGAAGAGGAAAAGGCAAAGGGGGAGGACAATGAGGTGGTGGACATTGGTATCCTGGAGAACATGGATTGTGGGATAAGAGAAAAAGAGGGAGGAGTAGAAATGAGAGAAGAGAGAGGGTATTTTTAGGAATTATAGCTTCCTTTGATCAAGTTAAACCTATGCCCATTGTCATATTATCCTTGAGTAGGGGAAGAGTTATAATTTTATGATTCTATTAATGACATCTAGGGGATCGTGGAATCCTAGTAATTTAAGGAATTCCAGTAAGGGTTGCATCTGATCACTTTTTATCTTAGGGGGTGAAATGATATAAACTTATAGTTCATGGGGTCAAAATGTAATTAACAAGTTTTGTAACAGGTAAAGCTCCCCAACCCTAAACCCTAAACTCTCTTTTCTCTGTTTCATTGGCTAACCTATCAGTAATTGAATTGGCTGACCTTTCAGGTTCCAGTTATAACAGCTTCTGTTCCGGTTGACCCTAGTTGCCATTACGGCGAAGGGTCCTTTCCACATTTCAAGGGTCTCGCTGATTCTATTATGTGCGTTAGATGTGACTTTTTAATCAATTATTGATGTATGAAAATTGTTGTTTATTTGTTAATTTTGTTATTTTCAGGGTAATGAATGGGATAAATGCTCCCAAAGTAGTTGAGTGCTTTGGCTCGGATGGTCATAAATATCGACAGCTAGCAAAATCTGGGAATGATGACTTACGTCAAGATGCTGTATGATTTTGAACCATCATTCATACTGCATCTTATGAATTGATGTCCATTGTGCATGTTATTTGTTATTTGGTTAGAAATCTTCTTGTTGCTTTAGAATGCCATACATCTTACACTCTTGTTATTCACAACCAGCATAATTGAGCATCAGGCCTTACTCATCCCTAGGTTCGAAATTATTGTTATGGATAATTTAGTGTAACAGCCTGGGAACTAGAAGCATTTACTGTCTGTTTATTGCATGGCACCATAACAGATTATCTTTAGTTAACTATTCTTCTAAAGGATTTTTTCTGATGAAACAATCATCAAGAAAGATGACTCAATTAATTGTAGAATGACGAAATTTCTGACCTTCTAGACGTAAGTTTTGAATGTTAATTCCAACTCTTCCATGAAAAAGATGGTTATATTGTTTTTAGATGGATTTATAGAAATCCCTGTTTTGCAGGTCATGGAGCAATTTTTTGGTCTGGTAAACATGTTCCTACAGAATCACAGAGATACATGGAAAAGGAGATTGAGGATACGAACATACAAGGTGTCTTCAAATTCCTTATCGTCAAATATTATATGATTATCTCCTGACCAGTTCTTCATATTACCCATACGGAATATCTTGTGTTCTTCATGTTTCTACAGATGTATGCCCCTTGCTTGGCTGATCATGTTTTCCTTTTGCAGCTATGGCCTTACTTATTTTAGGTTGTTAATAATAGATAGGTCCACATTAGGGGATCCTTTTTCTTATTTAAAGCTTGTAAATTTTGATGTCTTTCTTTGTAAAACCAGTACCTGTGTTCTGCCAACACTTCGTGGTTTAGAGAAAATGTGAGCATGTCGATTTAGGTGTTCCCTCCATGCCCAATTATTCAAATTCATTTGTCCATGGGACAAAACAGAATTATTGGAAAGGACTTGCTCCAGATTAGTTTATCACTTTATCAATTTCTGACCTTCTAGATGTAAGTTTTGTATGTTAATTCCAAATCTTCCATGAAAAACTTGTTATATCTGTGAGGCAGTTCTGATGATACTGACATCAGATCTACTTCTCTTTCATCTCCTCTCCTTTTTTTGTGTTTGATTGTGAATGGAGAGCTGTACCTTGTATTTTGTAGAATGCCAGTCTTGAAATGCTAATTCTTGATTTTGTTAGAACTTAGAAATATATACTTGGCATAAAACCAGTAGCATTTCCTCATTTTTGACGTCAAATATTACTTGCAGCCTAATATTTACCATTCTTTATCTTTCTTGAAAACAAAATATAAAAAAATCTTTGGATGTGATTGATCAGAAAAAGAAAAGAATTCCACAAATTGCACTTCTAACAAAGTTTTTGTTTGCATACTTTCTATCAGCTTATACACCAAAAAGTATTAAACATTTCTAAACAAGAATTACATCATCGTCCTTCATCATCCAATGAAAGGTTGTATCAAGAATTCAGGTTCCTTTAAGCTATAATTGAATATGTGGAGAATCACTAGAAGATCTTACTCCTAGTTGTCATAAAAAATTCCTAAAGTCAGCTGTTTAGAACTTGGTGACAAGTTCTTGGAGAAATTGAAATCAGGTACAAGCTAAGCTGGCGATGCAACCTCTGCCCAGCTACTTGGTAGTGCTTCCTTGGTTATATCCTGGGTCCATGCAACCAACAATCAATGCTCCAATTATCCCTCTAGAAATGGAATGTTCCTAGCTAAGTAAGAAAGTGGTGTGGGAAGTGGTAAGCTCGATATTTACAGGATCTCAATTTATCAGTACAGATAAACTATTGGCACAACAATCCTTGAGTTGAAGTTATTTATTTACCCTCAAGATTTAACTTGCTTATCTTCTTTAGTGGACAATCAACTTAGCAATCTATAAACTTGTATCCTTTTTTTGTAGTGGCATTTCCTTTCTTTCACTTTTTATGCTAGCAGGAGAGAGTTTAAAATATTTTCTCTTGTGAGCTTTTCAAGGTTAAATGCTCATGCACATAAATTTCACTGTAGTACTACTCTGCTTGATAGGTGGTTCCCTTTACCCCAAGTGCTGGCATAGTTGAATGGGTCAATCGGACTATTCCTCTTGGTGAATATCTTTTGGGAAGGTACTTTATTTGCTTGATGCTATATGAGAAGTCATTCATCTGCAATTTTGGTATGCATCAACCATTTTCTCCTGCTTATTTAGTACAAGAAATGGTGGAGCACACGGACGTTACGGGATGGGAGATTGGTCATTTCTTCAATGCCGGGAGTACATGGCAAGTGTAAGTCTCTATATGTCGATCTTTCATTTGAAACCTCCATAACGACTTCAGTAGTCGAATGTATCTTTGCGATGACGTAAAATAATAATGAGGATGCTTTCGCTAGATGCATGATTTTCTGATGAACTTGTTTACAGAATTAAATGATAGTCAGACAATAGCATAATGAGGATGCTTTCACTAGATGCATGATTTTCTGATGAACTTGTTTACAGAATTAAATGATAGTCAGACAATAGCAACAGGTAAAAAACTGTTGGATGGGAGATCATCCATTTATATCTCTAAGCTGCATCTATTTTGATTAGAGGTTGCTTATAATATCTTCTTTTAGTTAGATTACTAATAAATAATCAGCGTAATGTTTTCTGCATCACTTGAAGATTGATTCCTTTTTCTATCAGGAAAGGGACAAGAGAAGGGCATTTCTGAAAGTTTGTGAGAAATTCAGGTCTCCTCATGATCTCTTGTTTTATTTCTTTTAATTTAGCTATGGAGATTTTGCTTTCATCAACTTTTTCCTTCGCAATCAGGCCTGTGATGCACAACTTCTTTCTGGAGAGATTCTTCGAGCCTGGTTATTGGTTTGAGAGCAGACTATCTTATATAAGAAGTGTGGCAACAAGTTCAATGGTAAAGGATTTCTTTTGCTGTGGGTACATATAACTTCATCAGACATGTATACACATACATATGTATATGATACACACACAAAGATAAATGTATACTGTACTGGTCCGATGTGCCACATTACTTGATTGTATTCTCACTAGGTTGCGTAGCATTATGGTGCACTAAGATGAATTCATTTCTGGTGTTTTTTTCATTTTTATTCCAGGTTGGATATATTGTAGGACTAGGAGATCGACATTCTATGAACATTCTCATTGATCAAGATACTGCAGAGGTTGTACATATTGATCTTGGTGTTGCCTTTGAACAAGGCCTCATGCTTAAGACACCTGAGAGAGTATGTCTCTCAATAATTTCTCTATATTATTATTTGGATGCACTCGTCCAAAGAAAACATATCTTCAAATTATTTCTTTTATATTTCTTTACAATGGTAGGTTCCATTTCGGCTCACAAGGGACACCATTGATGGCATGGGTGTTACCGGTGTCGAGGGAGTTTTTAGAAGATGTTGCGAGGAAACTCTCTCTGTCATGAGGACAAATAAGGAAGCACTTCTCACTATTATTGAAGTATTACAATCCTTCGAGATGTCCTAGTTACAGATTATTCAGCTCTTTATTTCTATAGGTGACATTCTATGTTATTTGCAGGTTTTCATCCATGACCCTCTCTATAAATGGGCCCTTTCTCCTCTGAAAGCTTTACAGCGTCAGAAGGTAAATCTGATTTAATTATAGATTGTGGTCCAAATATACTTTTTCTACTTCATTAGATGTATGGAATGCTTCATCAAGATCAGAGATTTGTAGTGTTACACGGCATAATCCTTACCACCCAGCATGTATTGTGTGGTATGGTATTGTCACAACGAAGTATCATCTTCTGTTCTTTGCTCTTTGTTCTCCAGTTTCTTTCTTCCTGAATACATACCCTAAACCTTTAATTCAGGGTTTTAAAGATATTTAGCCCTATAAATTAATGAAGTTCAGTGTCAGGTTGCCCCAGATCTTTTGAGTTCTATCAAGACCTTCAAATCTTCAATTTGACACTTTTGAAACCTCCTGTTCCTTGTTACTCTATGCTTCTTTTTTCTTCTTATTTTTGGATGAAACATATGGGATTTGCCCAGGTCTTGAAAGTTGAAACCTATTCGAAACTTTTAAGGTTGCCAGTTTCATTTGGTTCTAAACAGCAATTTCAGTGGTTTCAGTCACCAATTTCGTCGGTTTAGGTGACTTTGATCGTCAGTTTCAATGGTCTTGCCAGTTTTGGTGCAGACTACTAAAATGGCTAGATTGTTCATAATTACAAGTTTGATTTCACATTTTTTGGTTGGATTTCTTGTTCTTTTTCACCCAAATTGGACCCTAATTCAAACTAGAAAAAACTAATTAGCCATTATTGGTTTCTCAAACTCTCCTTCCTTCTTACTTTGTTTGGCCCTCATCCTTCTTTCCCTTGTAATTACTAGTTTCATTGGCATGATATAACTCAAGGTGGCCAGCATGACATGTGCCACAGCACTTGCCAACCATGTCACAAACAATATAAGCTCTATTGCCAGCCTAATGCAAGAGAGGGAGAGAAAAAGTACCGTGTTGTTGTTGTTGCCCTCCTCTCTCTCTTGATCCATCTGGGCCCTAGGTGATTGGAGAAGATGATAGATCATTCGCTACTCTAAGTTAGATCCACCTTTTGGATCCTTTTATTTCTAGACCCGTTTCCATTTCTCTATTTCCATTGTCTTCTCCGATCACCTAGGGCATAGACAGATGAGAGGAGAGAGAGCAAGGCAATAACAGTTGTCTGCGATGGTGGTAGGTAAGTATTCTTACTAGTGGATCGTCTTTCTTGTCTTGCATCATCGGTCCCTTATGTTGTGTGTCGCGCTGCATCCCTCGTGCCACATGCGGCATGCCTCATGTTGGTCAGCACAAAAGTCATTGGTATCACTTGCCATTCAAAGCAAGGACGCATGAAGGCAGCCACATGCTTGTAGACTGCGAAGACTAGAGATTGACACTAAAAGTGACTACTATCTAATTCTTCCACAGCTGGTGTTGGATATAAATTGTGAATCTTCATAAATGGCCTAGAACTTGGTAGATGACAATAAGAATAAAGAGGGAGATGGACATTAATTTTGGACCACAATGGGCTAAAACCATTCTAATTCGGCTTAAAATATTTATTTTTTCTAGAGGTCAAAACTGAAACCGAAATTGAAACTTCGAGCCATAGACTTAAGTCATCACTTGTTCACCCTGTTGTGTTCAGCTATATATTTGACCATTTTCATTTATTTAGTGTACACACTTTTCCTTTTAAAGCTAGATAAGTTTATTTGCTTGCTTAGTGTCTAATTGCCCTAATGCCCTTGAGAGTGCACTTAATTTTAACTATGATGAAACGTCTAATGTGAGTGTCACTTTCCCATAACATGTGTTCCTCTTACAGGAAACTGATGATGAAATAGAGTCATGTTTGGGGAGCTCACAAGATTCTTATGAAGGCAACAAGGATGCAGCCCGTGCTACACTGCGAGTCAAGCAGAAGTTGGATGGATATGAAGAGGGTGAAATGAGAAGCGTGCAGGGCCAGGTAATTTTCCCGCAATACATAGTTAAGTTAACTGAATCTTTGCATGCTCTGGTACTTGATGCAAATGCAACATATGTAGTCTTGAGATATCTGTTTTTATTGCCAACTATTCTCATGGTCGCCATATAATTTTGTTACATTAATTTTGGTGTTTTTAGTTTCATAGGCTAGCATTTATGTCAAGTGTTGGAATAGGAAGTTGATATTATTAGATTAAGGTTGCATTTTTTTCAGTTTCTCATTCCACTTTTCGACACTGTCTGCTTTGTCTTTGATATTTACAGTTCATGCTCAAGCATGATCGTCTGCTTAGACTATTAAAATACTGTACCATCTTGAGTAGAGCATTACGGGATTATAAAGCTTGAACTAGCATAAGAATGAAAATAAAATCATCTAGATCAAAGCTCGATGTTAAGAAGGTTCCCTGGAAGAATTGATGGGAGACGCAATTGTCAGTGATACAGGTTAGCTGCTTGTAAAGGTCCAAGGAAAATATGGGTTTGATTCTCCTCATGGAGAGATTTTTCTAGCTCATTAGCAAAATGTGGTCACAATTGCTCTTGGCTTGGCTTGCAAGTGATTGCTTTGTCACAATCACTTTTCTGGCTCATGCTGTTCTTGCCATACTGACAGGTTTGGGTGGAGCAGATGCAGTCACTCTGAGTCAGGCCTTGTCAACTGACCTTGAACTAGGTCCGACTTGGTTAGACCTTGAGCTGTCAGCATTGGTTGATTATATCCAATCAAATGCTGTCATCATGAGTGAAGCAACTGCTATGTTTAAGTTGGGCATTGCTTTGCAACAGTGTTCATTTCTGTCGTCATGAAATCGACTGCTACAATTAAGTAAGTTTCAGATGGGCATCGCTTTTAGGGGTGGCAATCGGGTCGGGTTAGCCGGGTTCGGGTCGGGTCAGATTCGGGTCGGGTTAAGATAGTACTAACACGAACACGACCCGTTTAATAAACGGGTCAATTTTTCTAAACACGAACACGACCCGTTTATTAAACGGGTAACACGACACGACCCGTATAACCCATTTAATAAATAAATTATATTTTTTATATAACCTGTTTAACCCGTTTAATAATATATTATATTTTTTATTCAACTCATTTAACCATCCGTTTAACCCGTAAATACAACCCATTTAAATTTACATCCATTTAACCCGTTTAGAGTTAATCGGCGTAATACATCACCCGCAGGCCGCAGAGATAAACTATCATAAATTTACACAAATCCAGCATAATTTACAATATTGTAGGAAAATTTAGTAAAAATAAATTCAAATGTCTCAAGCTTCAACGTTGGTGTTGACAAAGCAGCAGCGGTGGAGGCAAGGCTCTAGGAGCTGGCTCCCATGGCGCGAGCTCCGGATCTGCCAAGGAAGACGAGGTGGTCGGTGCGGCTAGGGACGGAGAGGCGGTTGGAGGAGAGTGAACACATCAAAGAGAGGAGAGGAGGGCAGGCGGAGACGGGGAAGGGGATGGAGGCACCGTGGCAAGCAGATACAAGGACGGAGGCACCGCGGCAGACGGTTGCGGCAAGCGGAGAAAGAGCGGGGGCGGCAGGCGGAGATTGCAGCACGGCGGCAGGCGGAGACTGCAGCACCGCAAAAAGCGAAGACAGGGAGAGGAGGAGAGGAGACGCGGCAAGCGGAGAAAGGGAGCGGGGGCGGCAAGCGGAGAAAGGGAGCGGGGGCGGCAGGCGGAGACTGCAGCACCGTGAAAAGCGAAGACAGGGAGAGACTCGGTGGTGGGCAGTAGGCGGAGACAGAGAGAGGAGACGGCAGGCGGAGATGCAGGAGATGGGGAGTGCAGATGGCAGGCGGAGACGCGGGAGGTACGGGAGACGCGGAGTGGAGACGGCAGGAGGCAGGCGGAGATGCGGGAGGGGGCAGGCGGAGACACGGTGGCAGACGATCGCCGCTGGGGAGAGAGATTAGAGATGGGGGCAAATATTTGGAAAGGCAGAGGCGGCTGGAGTGGAGAGTGGGGAGGGTTAGCCGGTTAGGTATATATATATATTTATATATATATATTTGAGAGAGAGGGTTAGGTTATATATATATTATATATATATATATAAACGGGTTGGCGGGTTAACCCGACCCAACTAGACCCGACCCGTATAATTAAACGGGTCAAACGGGTCAAAACGGGTCAGTTGTATAAACCCGAACACGACCCGTTTATTAAACGGGTTAGACGGGTTGACCCGTTTATGACCCGAACCCGATTATACCAAACCCAAACCCGATTAAATGTCGGGTTATCGTGTCGGGTTATCGGGTCAGGTCAAATTTTGCCACCCCTAATCGCTTTGCACCAGTGTCAGTCCCATCTGGTTCCAGTGTCAAATCATGAGGTGCTACCACTTAAGCTCAGGACACATTTGTGACGGCCGCCCTGTGATATCGAGACAACTTTTCTAACTTTATGGCTTCTTGGTTTTAGTGATTGTGCACATTTGACCCTGCCAACCTTCTCTCCTCCAATTGCTTAATTCTGAATTTGTTATGAGACACCAACTTATAAGTTTTCTGAATTTGTTATGAGACACCAACTTATATGTTAAAATGGTACTGTGAAGCCTGAAGGTTGTTTAGCATAGCTTTCGAAAGGAATCTCATAAGTGTGCACACCAGAGATTCGGATTATAGTATCAAGATAATAATTGCCTCAATCCTTACAAGTAATGGACAACTCACTGTCTTAAAGAGCTTGCCCTTACTCACTATAAAAAAATCCTGCAGATAGATCAGTTTCTAGAAAACTACCTTTTCAATCTTAGGCAAGTCTGATCAACTGAACTTGAGAACTTCATAACTTGGTGTGCATGAAGTAACAAATTTAAGACAGGAAATGCTGCATCGGATAATTTGTTATCCGGTGCAATATATTCCTCTGCAATATGACATTTAGATTGTAAGTTATTAATTAAGATTAAAGGAAGTAGAACTTTGGTTACATTTTATTTGCTTTATCTGTCATCCTAAGTTCGCATTGTGGCTTTGATTGTGTTTGCAGGTCCAACAACTGATACAAGATGCAGTAGATATAGATCGTTTGTGTCAGATGTTTCCAGGTTGGGGAGCTTGGTTATGAGTTACGACACAGAAAATATATCAAGTTCTATGCAGTTCCCTTACCAACATATTCTACAGGCAGCTTCATTTTTGCTACTTTCACCAGATTCCTTCAACATGAGTTGTGTCTGTAATATCAAATTGTATAGTTGTAACAGTCCACCATTCATCCAAAAATTGTATGCTTTTCACAGTTTTTCTTTGTCCTGACAGTTATACCACCAGATTCCTACAGCCTGGGGTCTAGTATTGTACATGGAGGCAGATAGTTGGTATTAATACTACATGGGAATGTAAATCCTCATCCATTTTTGTATACCTCATAAATTTCCATTACAGGGTATTTATTTATCAAACATACTGGTTTTCTTTCCTTGTGCAAAATTAGTAGGTTATTATTGATTTGTGGTGTTCTTTCTTCCGATTATCAACTGAGATCCAGGCTTGGTGCATTAGCTAACCAGGGATTAGATCTCTCATTTGTTGCACTACCCAACAGCTTAGTAAAGTGTATCACATCAAGAAGGTTATACACTCTCGAGAACCAAGGGACTACCAATTATTCAGTTGATTGAGATCTACTTGTTATGCCAGATCTCTATGTAACATGAATCGTAACCGTAACCGGACACATCAATGTGTGTCAAAATTCATCGTCGCCGCTCTCTCTTTCTCTCTCTCAGACAAGTTTGTTGTTGTCTCTCTGGAGCTCACTAATTCTAGTTTCAAGATCTCCTTCCTATAAATTCACCCTTTTAAATTACTCTACTCAGAACGATGAGAAAAATATCCCCAAAAAATACGTCATTATTCCACCTCTCATTCTAAAGTCTTTCTCTAAGCTACATCATGCATCGATCATGCAAATTTGATAACTAAAATTGCACTCAAAAGAAATTACACGTAGTATTTGACTAAGCGAACAACCGTCATACATGGGTGTTGCAAAGGAAGTGGCCAAGCTTGACCAAACTAACTCAAGTCCAACCCGACCTCAATTAATCCTATCAGCCCAAATTATCGACTCCAGTTCCAGTATTATTCTATATATGCATAAGGATTTTCCAAGATTTACTAAACTACTCTTTTAGTCCAGTTGCAACCGCGGCATATACATCTATATATATACAGATAATGGCTTAGGGTTTTCTTCTCCACTCCTCTCTTCTTTCGCCTCCGCGTCGCCGAGCAAATTCCTTCCAGAAAGATGGGGTGAGTCCTCCCAAGAACCGCAGTTTGAATCCTATTACTTTCTGTCGAACTTTTTGGATCTCTAGGGAAGCCCTCTCGATGAGACAAATTCTTATCTGTTCCTTTCTAGGATTTTATTTATTTGTTTTAAGTGCTAAATGAGACTAAGGATCGAGCTCAAGGTTTTGAAACTGCAAAACTGTCATTTTCTGTAATGTCGACGGGGTATACTTTGTAGATCATAGATAAAGTTCTGTGGATTTATTGTATGACTGGCTTTCTCAATCAGCTTTTGTTCTTTTTTTCTGGAATTATGTGAACTTATTACATGTTCTTAGGTTGCAATGCCGAAAGTACATTTATCCTTTTAAGTCTCAAGATAGAAGAATGCGATTACAAAACTAAGTGTGAGATTGGCATAGCTCGCTCATGGTAGTTCTTGTTTAAGTGTGGAATTAAGCATAAATATATAAAATTATCAGTGTGCATTTTATTTTACCAAATATTTACTATCCTCGTTGGGTATGTCCATCTTTCTAAGCGGTATGGATGCAGTTTATTTCAGCAATTAGTGATCCTATCCGGTGTCAGCTAGTTCTCTCTTTCAACAAGTTTTGTTTTGGTAGACATCTGGAAGGATTTTCAGATTATGGCATTCTAGTGGGAGCTTGTAACTAATGCATTGTATTCATTTATTTTCCTGGCTTGAGGCTTGTATGGTGGAGATTGTTTGTAAATTATATACCTAGAGATGAATCATCTACCATATATAACATATTTCTGGGTATCTGAGAGATAAATATTCATAGATGATGAATATTTTTGCTCCCTGATTATGATGAAATGTTTTGCTAAATAATAGGAAGACACGTGGTATGGGAGCTGGGCGCAAGCTGAAAACCCACAGGAGGCGGCAGAAGTGGGCGGATAAATCATACAAAAAAAGTCATCTTGGCAATGAGTGGAAGAAGCCTTTTGCTGGTTCTTCACATGCCAAGGGCATTGTCCTTGAAAAGATGTAGGATATATATGGTGTTAATTTTCACCCTTCATAGTTTATGTTCTCCCATTTTTGTCCTCTTTTGATTTTGAAATTTGATAATCTTATATGGATCTATCTTGCAGAGGTATTGAAGCTAAGCAACCCAACTCTGCTATCCGAAAGTGTGCTAGAGTTCAGCTTATAAAGAATGGGAAGAAAATTGCGGCCTTTGTTCCAAATGATGGCTGCCTGAACTATATTGAGGAAAATGTGAGCTTTGGTTTCACTTTAATCTTTATTTTCAAATTTTGCTGGAGAAATTGCTTTCATTTAGTGTGAAGACAATGCTCTCTTCCTCCCAACATATAATATCAATTATATTTGCTTTTATGATCATCACCAAGTACAACACTAGTATGCTCCAACTCTGGTCACTGTGCATGTGTATATCATTTTTCTTTGTCATTATTATTTTCTTTGTGGAGATTACTGCTGACATCCTGTAAATTACAGGATGAAGTATTGATTGCTGGGTTTGGACGAAAGGGGCATGCTGTTGGTGATATTCCTGGAGTAAGGTTCAAGGTTGTCAAGGTTTCTGGTGTATCACTGCTGGCTCTATTCAAGGAAAAGAAAGAGAAGCCTCGATCTTAGAATTGTTTTGTTTTATTTATATATTCAGATGTGAGCTACTTCGATGTTCTTATAGGTCGGTATATTTTCTTCTATTATGTATGCCAATTTTCAGTGGACATGCAATTGAGAACTTCATGACACACCATGCAGCTCTTTTATCTTTTCCTTGTGCATCTATTTTTCTTTTTGAGAAATTATGTTATTTTATTTAGTATTTCGGTTCAGGAAATATTGAATATAGTAGAGATATTATTGTTTTCATGTTGATGCATATCAATATCAGGCCCATATTGTGTGGTGATGTTATATATTAGCCCATATTATCTTAGCCCAACACAAATTATGAATGAGATGTATACTATATGAGATTCGCTAACAATTTTCCTTTCTTTATCCCCTTAATTTGAATTTTTACTTGGATATCAAGGTTATTGTGCCCCTAGTATTGGGTACAAGAAGTCTATTTATCTTTGTGCTGCATTACTCTTGATACTCAGTGAGGTCCAAATATTTATGTTTACCAAGAGCATAGCCTCATTGTTTTTGTTAAGTCCTAAGTTGTTAAATAATTATGCCAATAATACCAAATCAAGTGCCCTATTTGTTGAAAAATGCAACTCACTTCTGGAACAAAGAAGAGAGCAACTTCTAAACTACTTATCAACAACACTTTATTTATGGAGAGAGTGCAATTCACGTTTAACAACTGTAATCTTTATTTTATTCCGTCAATCTGATTTTTTAAATCTGCAACTAGTTTTCAAAGATTAGTTGGTATGTATGTATACAACTCAAGTTTGTCTATTGCTTCATAATAGCAAGTTTTGACTTTTGAGTCTTTGGTGTTGTTGGTTCTGTTGACAAATCTCTGCTAGTTGATGCAAAAAGCAAAACAAAAAAAGTTCATCCTTGCTTATTGACATATTCCTAATAATGTTACCACAGAAAATAGAATATAGTTTTGCTGATAGATTCTTCTCATGAACAAGCTACAAATTGTGGTACTTTTTTCCATCAGAAATATAACAATTTAGGCAAGCAATCCGAAGTAATAACTCGGCAAGAAGATTAAGCATCTGAATTGGTGGTCAAGAAAACCATGCCAATTCTATGTGAAGTTGATGTTGTAGGCTTTGGTTCCATCCAGTTTAAAGATCCCAAAATGCTTCTCAAACTCTTCCCCACTCTTCCCATTCTCATCATACAGATCAAACAGGTAGACCTCCACCGGAGTTCCTGGCCTCCGCGGCGTACCGATGCCACCTGCGACCCGTTCGACGATTTTCCCATTATAAACTGCCGCATTCTCCGGCGTCGCAACCTCGTGCCCGGACGTCGGCCACCCAGTCTCCGTCACTGCCACCGGCACGCCCGCAAACCCCTCCCTCTCCATCGCCGCCACGATGGAGTCGACAGTGGCGTCGAAAAGGTTGGTGTAAGTCAAATCTCCATCAATAACCGGAGTAGCATCGGACCCAAACATCGCATAGTTCAACGCAATGTTGGTCGGATCATTGACGTAGCTAATAAAAGGATACGTGTTTACCATGAAAGGTGCATTAGTTTGTGCTAAGAACTCAAGCATTGGTTTAAGAACTGAAAGGGTACTCGGATCGAACGCCCCAGCAGATGGTGGATACGATGCTGCAAGGATCGAAGAAGCGTGGGGAGATGAAAGCTTGATCTTTTGATCAAGACCCAAAAATTGTAACGCTTCGTAGAGGTTGTTGATCGCCGGCATGAGGTGAGGCGAGTAGAATTGGTCCTTGTACAAGACCTCATTGCCAACGGCCAAGTAGTTGACTTGGTCAGGGGAGAGGAAGGCCAAGATGTTTGACTTGATCCAGCTCAGGGCGGCGTCGCGGCCGCCGGTCGAGATAAAGGTGAGGTTCTCGTTCGGGACGCCGACCATGAGCTTGACCCCGGTGGCGTTGAACGCCGGGAGGACGGCGGGGTCCGGGAGGAAGAGGCGAGCTTTGGATATGTTGTTGAGATAGAGGAGGTCGACGACGGTGGCCGAGGAGGGGAGATTGTCGCCGACCCGGCCGTGGCAGACGCCGATCTTTTTGGGGTCGGCGGCGGCGAGGATGGGGAGGAGGACGAGGAAGGAAAAGGCGAGTATAGTATGTGTCATTTTTTCTCTCTCTCTCTGGTGTTGGATGGGTTGTGGTAAATATATAATGAGAGGAGGAGAGAGTCGGCTTGGCTTGTTCCTTTTTCGCAACGGTCATTGTTCCTGCTTTTAGGCCTTTTCTATTCTTTTGAGTGCGTTGCCGTTGATATAGCCGTTGGTTTTGACTGGTATTCGAATCACAGATTCACAACTCAATTCCACCATCTTCTGATCCATCACATGAATTGGGTTTCTAGATCGACTCTCTAATGACTCTGCTCTTATTACTCTTAATTGAGATGGAACCTTTCTTGAATGGGTCCACAATTGATACCATAATTAAAGATTATATTTTATTTTTTCAATCAAACTGTAGATTGAGTTGATAATTTAGGCAGATTATTAGGTATTTTTGGTGTTCTTAGGAAGAGTTTTTTCCGACTAATTTTACTGTAGTTTTTGACCTTTGATTTGAGTTGTGCTTTCTGTCCTTATGGAAGCTAATTAATCTATCTTAATTTCACTTTAAAAGAACATCATTGCTTGAGGATATTGGAGACTTCTCGGTGGAATTTGTTTATGCTATAAGCCTACATGAGAGAGGTTGCTGATGATGACTTTTAACATCATAATAATAATAATAATAATAATAATAATAATAATAATAATAATAATAATAATAATAATAATAATAATGGTGACGATAATAGCTATGGTGATTATTTAAATATTTGATGATGACCTATATGGGTTTTAATTTAAGCTCGAAGGTTGTAACCTGAGAACCGTTCGTTGCAGATCCGACGGCTTGAGTTGAATCTAAACATGATATACTACAGCCATGGCGTATCGCTCTCCCTCTATAAATGTTCCTCTCCTCTAGGGTTTAAGTCGTCGCGCTTCTCGCTCTCTATTGCCCCTCGCGAATCTTTTGGCGGCCATGGTATAAATCCTTCTTCTCGATCTCTTCTTTTCTTCTTCGTAGTGTACATCCTACTATTGGATTCTTCTGTTCATTGTAGGCATCGGAGAAGAAGCTAACGAACTCCATGAGGGATATCAAGGTGCAGAAGCTGATGCTTAACATCTCCGTCGGTGAGAGTGGTGATCGCCTTACGCGTGCCGCCAAGGTGGATCCACTTCCTTCCCTTTGCTTGCTTTTGATCTTTCAAAGCTGCTTAGAGATTGGATATGTTGTTCGTTGTTTTCTGGTATAGATTTGATGGTTTAGATACATTGTGTGGTGACTGTGTATATCATTGTATAAATGGATCTTTTATCCTTTACTAGAGGTGTTGTAATCTTATAGTAGGCTTTGAGAAGTGCTTTTATGTAATTGAGAGGGAACAACTCATGGTTTCGTTTAGCATGCTATTTGTCGAAGAAGTTTGTATCTTGCTGAAGATAGGAATTATGAATAGGGTATCATATTGCAGTAGTTTCCGTCCATTTACAAGGATTATTTGTTCTATGATTCATGTCGTACTTTTTGACATCGGTGGTACCACGAACAGTAAATCAAGCTTGCAGTTTTACTTCTCCTGTTTTGATGTGAAGTTGTCCAGGAATAAGTTGCATTGTCTTTTTCTATCAAGTGTCAGCTATAAGAGATTTACTAGATTTGGTGAAATGATACGAGATATGCCTCAAACTCTTGTCACGTAAAACATGGATAGTATTATTTGAAGTAGTCTGTTGCTATTCATTGTAGTTGGTATCAATCAGCTTGCATTTTGTTGGATTTTTTGGGGCTGCAGATCAACATATAGGATTGTATGGTTTTGCATTGTTCTCATCAGTTCCTGCTTCCAGTTTCTAATATGTGACAGTATATTTGTAGGTGTTGGAACAACTGAGTGGTCAAACTCCTGTCTTTTCTAAAGGTCCACTAATTAGTGTCATAACATTTTTTTAATTGTAGACTTTTGCATTTAGTGCACAGTTACATGTGCATACTTAAATAATTTTTATTTCCACAGCCAGGTATACAGTGCGGTCTTTTTCAATCCATCGTAATGAAAAGATTGCCTGTTTTGTTACGGTTAGAGGTGACAAGGCAATGCAGCTCCTTGAGAGTGGGCTGAAAGTCAAAGTTTATATGAGTTGCTAAGGAGGAACTTTAACGAGACTGAGTATTTTGGCTTCGGCATTCAGGAACATATTGATCTTGGAATCAAGTAAGATACTTTCATTTATCTTGTTCAAACTGTTTTATCCTTGTTCATGTGCATTCCTTTTTACTTTAAAATTGCCGTATTGCCATATTGCCGTATTGCCATATTTACAAATCCTAGGTTAACATTAACACAATCTTGATATGAATCTATGGCGAGTGTACATGTGATTGGGGATGCCTTGATTGGCTTTTTTTTCTTTCCTTATTGATAGCATCAGTAAGTGTTTCTTTCTTCTTTTTCTTTCCATTTTCTTGTTGGTATTTTTGGTGGCGGATGAGAAATGCAATTTCTGACATCTCTTGTTACTTGTATGAGAAAGGCCTATAAGCCTTTCTTTGAATGGAGCAGTACTTATTCTGAGCCCTCTATTTACCTCACTTGTTTTCTTTCTCAGTTATTTTGGTTTCTTTTGTAATTTATAGTGAACAGTTTCTTTCAACTGTGGAGTCTTTGGACTATGTTTTTGTCATACCTATGTGAAGTTAGTAATACAGATGACTATGATGAGTATTGCTTCCTTCTGACACCTCTTGTATGAGAAGGGATTTCTAGGAATCCCTTCGCTGAGCAGATTAGCAACTCTCTGAGCTCTCCCTAAACAAGCGGCTTTCTTTTATTTGCAGTATTGATTTGTAGTAAATTGGTGTTCTACTATTTACTTGTATATGGTTTTGGTTTTGTACTGAATCTTGTTTAAGATGAAGCCCCTTCAATCTCATTCATGTTTTGAGCAAGGCGCTTCTAAGCTCATTTAGTAGTATATTAGCTTTTGTAGCTACCAAGTTCAAGTCTAATTTAGAGGATAGTTTGTGTGGGGCTTAAGTTAATTCCAATTATCTTTTGAAGCCCTTGTTAGCTTCTCTTTCATATTTGAGTACTAAGTTCAAGTCTAGTTTAGAGGTTTGTTTCTGCTGCTTAAGTTCGTTTTCATGTGAAGTTAGCTACTTAGTTCAAGACTCTTTCATGTTTCTTTTGGATGTGGAGTTTTGGACTGATGTTTTTGTCATACCTATGTAAGTTAATAATATAGATGACTATGATGAGTATTGCTTCCTTCTGACACCTCTTGTATGAGAAGGGGTTTCTAGGAATCCCTTCGCTGAGCAGAATAGCAACTCTCTGAGATCTCCGTAAACAGACAGCTTCCTTTCATCTGCAGTATTGACTTGAACCAGCGGTATATGGTTTATTTTTGTACTAAATTTTGTTTAAAAGGAGAAGCCCTTCAGTCTCATTCATGTTTTGAGCAAGGAGCTTCTAAGCCTGTATAGATTTATATACAATTGTTTAGCTTTTGTAGATATCAAGTTCAAGTCTAATTTAGAGGATTGTTAGGCTTAAGTTCATTCCAAATTATCTTTTGAAGCCCTTTTCAGTTTCTCTTTCGTGTCTTTCAAGTTTTGAGCTTTTGTAACTACTAAGTTCAAGTCTAGTTTAGAAGATTGTTCCTGCTGCTTAAGTTCGTTCTTATATAAAGTTAGCTACTTAGTTCAAGTCTCTTTCGTGTTTCTTTCTAATGCAGAGTTTTGGACTATGTTTTTGTCATACCTATATGAAGTTAATAATACAGATGACTATGATGAGTATTGCTTCCTTCTGACACCTCTTGTATGAGAAGGGTTTTCTAGGAATCCTTTCGCTGAGCAGATTAGCAACTCTCTGAGCTCTCCCTAAACAGACAGTTTTCTTTCATCTGCAGTGTTCATTTGCAGTAAATTAGTGTTCTACTATTTACCAATATATGATTTTGGTTTTGTACTGAATTTTGTTTGAAAGGAGAAGCCCCTCAGTCTCATTCATGTTTTGAGCAAGGAGCTTCTAAGCCCATATAGTGGTATATAAATTTGTATTAGCTTTTTGTAGATACCAAGTTCAAGTCTAATTTAGAGGATTGTTTGTGATGGGCTTAAGTTCATTCAAAATTTTGAAGATTTTCAGTTTCTCTTACATGTTTTGAGCTTTTGTAGCTATTAAGTTCAAGTCTAGTTTAGAAGATTGTTCCCGCTGCTTAAGTTTGTTCCTATATGAAGTTAGCTACTTAGTTCAAATCTCTTTTGTGTTTCTTTCGAATCCGGAGTTTTGGACTATGTTTTTGCCATACCTATATGAAGTTAATAATACAGATGACTATGATGAGTATTGCTTCCTTCTGACACCTCTTGTATGAGAAGGGTTTTCTAGGAATCCCTTCGCTGAGCAGTTTAGCAACTCTCTGAGCTCTCCCTTAATAGACAGCTGTCCTTCATCCGCAGTATTGATTTGGAGTAAATTATTGTTCTACTATTTACCAGTATTTGGTTTCAGTTTTGTACTGAATCTTGTTTTAGGTGAAGCCCTTTAGTCTTGTTCATGTTTCAAGCAAGGAGCTTCTAGCCCCCACTATAGTAGTATATAAAATTGTATTAGCTTTTGTAGCTAACTAAGATAAAGTCTAATTTAGAGGATTGTTTACACCGGTTCCGAATTATCTTTCGACGCCCTTTTCAGTTTCTCTTTCATGTTTTGAACTTTTGTAGCTACCAAGTTCAAGTCTAGTTTAGTGGATTGTTCATGCAGCTCAAAGTTCATTCCAAATTATTATGATAAACAAATTGCTCATGGACATCTTGTTTAGGTATGATCCTTCGACTGGCATATATGGAATGGACTTCTATATCATCTTGGAACGCCCAGGTTACAGGGTAGGCCGCCGTCGTGGCTGCGAGTCTGGCGTTGGGATTCAGCACAGGGTAACTAAAGAGGACGCCATGAAGTGGTTCCAGGTCAAATATGAGGGTGTGATCCTCAACAAGGCACAAACAATTACTTAGACATACGGAAGCATTTCAAGTTTTGAAATTAATCATTCATTATAACCATTGTTTCATGGAAATAGCTTTTTTTTATTAGTCACAAATTGGTTTGGGTTAATTAAAGTGATAGTGGATTATTCCTAGCAACTTAAGCGAGTTTTTGAAGACTTTATCTATCCCTCAGCTCCGGTCTTCGTGCAATCTTAATCTGTAAATATTAGCAATTGAGAGGGTTTTTATCAAGTTTATAAATTCTTCCTATGGATGAATATATTGGAATTGATGTTTAATTATTATTATTATTATTATTATTATTATTTATTATTCTATATCGGAGTGGACAAACTTTATTATTTTGGCTATATCTCAATTAAATATTTTCGTTTTGGATAAAAGATCTCACTAATATAATATATTCTCTTCTGTACTTATCCTATCCATTGTCGATGACGTGTCCTGTGGACCCCACTTAAATTGCTAAAATAGTCGGTCATCCATCCTCAGACGAAGCTACGCGAACAAACTCAAATAAATCTCCGCCTTAAAAGGAAACGGGAAACGGGAGACAGGAAACCCCAGCCTCAAGTTCACGAGAGCAGGAGAGGAGAGGAGAGGAGAGACGGAGATGGAGGTGGATGGCGACGTGACTCGGATCTTGATGGGGGTGAACGAGTCGTCGATGAAGGGCTACCCGCATCCCTCCATCAGCAGCCGCAACGCCTTTGAGTGGACTCTCTCCAAGATCGTCCGCTCCAATCTCGCCGGATTCAAGCTCCTCTTCCTCTACGTCCAGGTCCCCGACGAAGACGGTAACTTCCCCCCTTATTTGGACGAGGATTTGTAAATTGCTGATGGAAAGATGGTTTAGTAAAGTGATTGATTCAAAAAGTGAAATTTATGAAAGACGAATTTGTGGTGATGAAAATGAGCATAAATCATTAGTAATCCTCTCCCAACGATGCTTATGTTGTACTTGTATACTGCAATTAAATTGGATCCTACTTGCAAACCGTGAACTTATTGAAGTTTCTGGCATGATGGCGTAAGCTCTCTGAGCTCCGTAATGTGGTATTTGCTGTCTCTTGAAGGGTTCGATGACATGGACAGTATATATGCATCACCTGAAGATTTCCAAAGCATGAAAGAGAGGGACAAGATAAGAGGGCTTCACTTGTTGGAGTACTTCGTAGGTCGCTGTCATCAAATTGGGGTAGTGGAATTTGGCTGAAAGCCCTCAAAGCTTCTCTTATTTTTTTTTTGTTGTCATCTCTTCAACTAGTTCTCATTCAGAGACATGATACTGATATTTACCTTGCTTTTGCATACCTTAATTGATGCAATAGATAAGCTGTGCAGCATGGATCAGGAAAGGTGATCCAAAAGAAGTTATCTGCAGTGAGGTTAAAAGAGTTCAGCCTGATATGTTGGTCGTTGGGAGTCGTGGACTTGGACCCTTCCAAAGGTAATGTACTATTTGTATGCTGTTTAAAATGCATATCTTATCGACCTATATGTGCTTCAGTCTTTACGGTGAATATACATTTATCTTTCTCATAATTTAGGAACACATCATTGGTAGCTAAATATAGGCTTATACATCCACCTCAATTTGTTTAGTATCTAGGATGGATTTATTTTGGTTATGAGGAGAAAGTGTTAATCTAATTATGAAACTATTCAGCTACATTTATTTAGTAGTTGGATGAATTTTAGTGTTTGAGGGCGAAGTGGAACTACTCTACTGATTATTTTTATCCGCAGAATCTTTTATACCAAATGTGCTGGTTATGAAGAATAATTAGTATGGAATCCTTAATGACATTAATATGTTACAACAGGAGATATATAACTTGATGTCAAGTAATTCATGTACTCTATCCTTTTCAAAACACCTATCATATCCATATGGCATTTACTCTCATCAAGGGCTATTGGATAAGCCCTTGGAAATTTTTTCAAGATTGCTTGACTACTTTTTCTGACTTTGGGTAGTACCTTTCTTAAGCTGGTCTCCTTTTCTCCCCAAAAATTCATCTATTCTCTTTTTCTCCAAAAAAATAAACAATCTGGTCTCTTTCTTTATTGTGCTTGGCTTTTCCATCATCCCCCATGCTGTGTAGGAATAATTGTAATTCAACATTAGTTCTGATGCACTTAATAATAACTTGCATGCTTGATCCACTGACAGGTAGTTCACATGACTATTTTGCATGTAGTAGAACAAATCGTTAAGCCCTTTAAACTTGTTATCTTAGACGTGATGAAGCAACTCTATATTAGAGGAATTTGAATTTCTCAATTGTGGTCTATCTATTCTTTGTCGCTAGGCTAAAGTCAAGTGTTCCATCTTAATCAGATAATCTTAAATCTCCTTAACCCTAGCTTTATCTTGGACCAAATCAGAATTGAGCTCTCTTACAGCTTCATTTATATAAAACTGATGTTATATGGTTTACTCTATTCTCTAATTTTGCTTAAGGTTTTGCATTGAGCCAGCTTCAGATTGTAAAACAGAATTAAGGAAAGTATTCTATGTAATTGATTAATTTCAGGAATATTTAGCTTCATTGACTTATAAGATGACCTTAATCACAGAAAAAAAAATGAAGAGACAAGGGGAAGAAGAATAATAATAAATACACAGATAGAATAGATTAATCAATAAAAATGCAGGAAGGTGAGAAACAAAAATTGCCAATCAACTGTCCTTTCCAGTTTGGAGCATTTTCACCATCATTGTATCATACTTATCTGAGTTTTCCTATATGAGTTTAATGGATCAAATGAAGCACTGGTGTCACATTTCATATTGGAAAATGATGAACCTGAACTGGCATACACAAGTAGGATAATAAAAGAATTGTTAACAAGAAGTGAGATCCTGTTTTTAACATGAACTATGAAGCACAATAGAAAGAGAATTGTTGGAAAGACCTAGAGGGCTTTAATTGCAGATGTATAGTCAGGATCATTATCCGTTCGGCTTGAGAAATTCCTCTTTTCTCCTTGGCATATATTTGGTAAAGACGGTGAAGCAAATGACTACTTAAGACCAGCAACCTTGATAGAGCATATCAGGTTATTGACCAAGATTGGCCTCTTTCCCACAGCTTAATTGTCATGTTGTGTTGCGCTCAATTTTACATTCATTTATGCATGTAGAAAAGTGCTTATCATCTACAAGCATCTATAGGCTAATGAATGAAATGATGGGCATCTTTTGAGTTTGTGTATATTGTTTTACATCGTTTTGATGGCCCTGCTCAATTGACAATTAATTTACATTATATACCTTAACATGTATACTTTTCAGGGTTTTCGTGGGGACGGTGAGTGAATTCTGCGTAAAGCATGCTGATTGTCCTGTGATCACCATCAAAAGGAAGGCTGATGAAGCTCCACAGGATCCCATTGATGATTGATTGACTCTACCATGATTAAAACCTGTCCTGGAATTGGAAGTTGAAATATCTAGTGTTCTTTTAGCACATCAGCGAACCACAATAAGAGGAGAAACAAAACAGCTTTCATGGATGAGTTGTGTGTTGTATCAAATGTGATCTCATGTTTCCTACGATGTACTTGTTTTTGCATATATATACCTTTTAAACTCTATTTTGTTTTTTTATATAGATACTCTTTGAAGTTCACTAACTAGTATAGATGATGGTATATATATATATATACATACTCTTTGAAGGTATATGTATATATCGTCCATGCCTTATCGTCTCACTTTTGGGAAAAGAGAGACTAGCAATACCAAAGCAAAGAGCAAAGCACTAGTTTTTGACCAAACTAGATAATACCTAAATTTAAAATTTATTTATCAAAATAGATAATACCTAATTTTAAATATCGGAGTTTATTTTACTCTAGCTTTAATTAAAACGTTTAACTGTTTAATATTTTAGTTATCTAAGATTAAAACGCTAATAATATCAATGCTTTTCTAAGTAAAGATCTTAGATTAACATAAGGACTTGGTAAGGAATATCGTTTTAATAAAAACGTTAATTTTATTTTTAAAAGAATATTAATCTCATCAATGTTTTACTTTTAGATAAGTAAAATATTTAACAATTATTTTTAGAGGAGTAAAGTATTTAACAGTTAAACATTTTACTTAGAATTATAGTAAAATAAAGTCATTATAGTATTTGAATTTGGGTGTTATCTATTTTGATAAATTTATTTTGAAATACAACTAGTTCGGTCAACAACTCTGGATTCTTGATGGTGGAACGTATTGGTTTTGTCTGGTACAATAATTGTAGCCACTTAGTTTAATGAGACCTCCAATTGACTCGTGCAAATAGTTGGATAATTGCTGCCAGGGTCTGCGTCATAGCTACTACTTTGTTTATTAACTTATTCGCAATTGCTAACTATGAGATCACAGTGGTCTTTGTTCATGCATTAATTTTCAATTATAGCAGAGAGTAGATGGACAGTGTGATTGCTTTACTTATCCTGGAGCTAAGCCCTGGTTTTTTACTGCAGAAACTGTTGGCTTGTCTCTCTTCTTGGGCTCTGTTACTTCTCAGAAGAGCAGAGCTAGCTAAGCTCTTGTAGGTGTTTGGAGACTTCAACATAATCAACTTTTTCTGGCTCAAGTTACCAAAGTGGCTTAAATGACAACACGTTCCTAGCACACAACGCCTAATCCAAAATTAAAAAATAAATAAAAACTCAATCAGACACACAGAGAGAGATTTGAAACCAAATGCCTCAAGAATGTTTGGTAGAGATAGAATTACAAGATCATGCAACCTAGCAAATATATAATTGCTCTACATATATATATATATATATATATGCATGTATCTCCAGATAGAACATGGACAACAAGCAAGGATCAAACAAGCCTTCTTAGTTGTGCGTAAATATTGCTCAGAAGCTCACTAACTCAAGAACTGGCCCATGTTAATTCCACAGGTGACGGTGCTGGTGGCATCAGCGGCGGTAGTGACGGCGGTGGCGGAGGAACAGATTGAAGCCCAGGGGTATTTCCCTTCGGTGGAGGTGGACTGCCGCGTGATGGTTTTCCAAGATTCTGCGAAATAAACCTTCGGCCGATCATCGAGGAAGCTACTTCAACAGGAATTACTTGTCCTAGTTATGTGATCATAGAGTATTCATAGTTAGTTGAAAGTTGAAACAGATGCAATCATGAACAGCTTCAAATGAATTGATCAACGAGGGTATAAACCGATGAAATTTGTCTTTCGCATACCTTGTGCGGAAGTTGCCAAAGAAGGAGCAATAAGGAGTGATAGGACAAAGATTGCTACTAGAATCCTTGAACACAACTTAGAGTCCATTTTTTCTTCTTCTTCTTCTTTCTCTTCTTCTATGGACAGTGGAGAGAGAGAGAGAAGAAGAAGAAGAAGAAGAAGAAGAAGAAGAAGCTGGCCAGACAAACTTAGATCTAGCCCCTTGTATGAAAGGGAGGGGAAGCTTCGTTGACTTTTATAGCCCATCATGGATATTACAACCTAGCTACTATTGTATTCAATCCAGTTCAGACAAATGCATGTGAAACGTGATCCAGTGGATGTAAGAGATTTCAATGCTCGTGTCTGTAGAGATTGGTCAAAGTTGTTAACCGTAAGAGGAAAGATCTTTTTGCAACTAGGTACAGTCTTCAGAGTACGATGCAAATGGCACTATTGAAAACGACGTGCTAACAACCTGACCACGTATCTGTCACTACTACTGCTCACCACACCCTCAGGCATGTTATTTTTTTAAGAGGACTTTGTTGTACATCAATACTATCAACAATTCTGATGCTGTTTCTTGGTGCATGCATTCTTTATTACATACATCAGTCACTCCTTAAAGTACGATCTATCTCTTAAACTTATAAAGGTAGATACTTGTATTCATAACACAGGGTCCCTTCCACCGTCTCCTCCTCGAGCTTCGACCCGACGTAGTCGTCACCGACTCCTTCCTCCCATGGACCCAAACAGTCGCCGAATCCCTCAACATCCCGCGCCTCGTCTTCCACGGCACCAGCTTCTTCGCCCTATGCGGCATCGAGTCCCAACTCGCCCTCATCTTACTCACCGACGCCAATACCAATATCAATACCGACACTGTCATCCTCCCCGGCCTTCCTCATCGCATTGAGATGCTCCGATCTCAGTTCCCCGTCATGACCAAGAACAGCAACGCCTTCAACGAGCTACTTGATGCGATTGCCAAAACCGAGCCAAGAAGCTACGGAGTAATAGTCAACAGCTTCTACGAGTTAGAGACCGACTACGCGGCCCATTACCGTAACGTATTAGGCCGCAACGCTTGGCATGTGGGCCCAGTTTCTATTTGCAACCAGGAGATGGACTCCAGAAAATATCTGAGAGGAGGACAAAAGAACGCGATCGACCAAAACGAGTGCTTAACCTGGCTAAACAGGAAACAGCCTCGCTCCGTCGTCTACGTGTCGTTCGGTAGCTTATACCAGTTCAGCGAGGCCCAGTTGCGCGAGATAGCCTTGGGCCTCGCGAAGTCCAACGTCTCGTTTATTTGGGTGATTAGAGGGTGCGAGAACGACGACTGGGTCCCGGAGAATTTCGTGGACAGGATCCGAGAGAGGGGATTAGTCTTGAGGGCTTGGGCCCCGCAGACTCTAATACTAAACCACGAATCCATTGGTGGGTTCGTCACCCACTGCGGTTGGAACTCGAGCTTGGAGGCGATCAGCGCAGGGGTGCCGATGGCGACGTGGCCGCTGTTCGCCGAGCAGTTCTTGAACGAGAGGCTGCTCGTGGAGGTGGTACGTATCGGCGTTCCCATTGGCTCAGAGAAGTTCGCACTGGCGCCAGAGGATAGGCCGGTGGTGGGATCGGGAAAGATCGAGATGGCGATCCGACGGTTGATGGACGAGGAGGAGGAGGCGGAGGAGAGAAGGAGGGCGGAGGAGTTGGGTGAAATGGCGAAGAAGGCGGTGGAGGTGGGTGGGTCTTCTTATGCCGACGTGGGTAGACTTATCAAGGAGTTGATTGATAGGAGGATCCAAATGTGACGAACTGAGCTCCAAATTCCTCCATTGAGCTCCCACGGGGACTTTAAAATTAGCTTTAAATTTGGAGCCTCACCATCAAAATGCAACCCGGCTCTGTTTATCATTTCAATAAAAATACCAAAATTATCTAATAATTATTATATTTAGTAATTTTAATTTTATTTATATCTTTTATTTAGACATGATCATCGGACGAGCCGAGCCGAGTTCGGGCCAGGCTTTTCGGACCAACCGGGCTTAAGTATTTGTTCACGGCCCGACCCACCAATCACTCGGTCGGGCCGGGCTAGAATAGTCTAGCTCGTTACCGCCCGTCGGCCCGTAAGAAATCGGGCTAGCTAGCTATTTTTAGAATTTTTTAACTATTAGCTTATTTAAAAAAAATATTTATATTCCTCCATTTAAAAAAAATTAAAGTAAATTAAAATTTTTTAAAGGTGTGCTTAAAATAATGCAAAATGGTATAGTACGAAAAAACTTTTACTGTAGCAATGGTAAATTACTGTAGTAGAACGAGCAAAGTACTATAGCAGATGGGCGGGCAACTGTAGTAAAATGGGCGGGCCTAGTTGCGGGCCAAAAGGGCAGGCTTTCGGGTGGACAAAGGGCTGGCCCGTGCCGCCCATGGGTAGTTCGGACTCAGGCCGGGCACGGACGAGCTGGACCATTTGATCATGTCTACTTTTATTAAATAATTTAATTAGTTAAGCCGAGTATATAATTAATTTTACTAATTATTTTTTAACAAAAATAATACAATTTAAATTAATTTTGAGTTAATTTAAATTAAATTTTTTTATTATTTATAAAATAAGTCTAATATTAAAATTTTTTTGAGTTAATTTAAATTTAAATTTTTTTATTATTTATAAAAATGAGTCTAATAAATTATGTGTCCTAAAATATAATTACTCAAAATTATTCCTAATATAAATATTAAAAATTAAAACAAAGAGAAGGTGACTACGGAGATTACTTACGAGAATATTAAATATTGCTTTTATTATGTTTGGTTAATTTTTTCTTATTTTATATAATGTAATTAAATAATTTAAAATAACTAATATAATAATATATATTAGATTATTATTTTAATATATATAGAGTCTGATATGTTGGAGTGCACAGTGCTTTTGCTCCGTTTTTGGCTCCATATTTGGAGCCTAGCGTTGGAGATGTTGTCAGGGGTGTTGTTAGTTGAAGTAGTTGTTATTTCGTTTTCCACTGCACGAATCATCGATATCGATATAATATTATAACTCATCTAACTCATTAATTTAATGCAAACTCCTGGAAATAATTTTATTATATATCACTTACGATTAGTGATTCGTTTGGAGATATAGGAGTTAATTAATCAACTATATGTCAGTATTGATTGAGAAGCAATCGAACCCTACACGTCACGAATAACTATGACATGCTAAAAAGTGATGGCAAAATTTTATGAGTTAATGAAAGGACATTTAAATAAATGTGAAATCGCTATCAAGTAATATTCAATTCATCAAAGACACATTTTTTGTATAGTGAGTATGAAGGTCTCTTGTTCTCCATTATATAAAATAATAATATATTTTATTTGACACAAAATATGTATATAAGCATGGAATTGTAGTGAGAAATAATTTATATATGAATCCTGTAAATATCAATCTTTTTTTTATTTCCTTTTTCTTTTCTTTTTTAATAAAATTCTGTTTTGAATTTTGTAAATATACTCTATATGCGGATAAACGACAGGCTGATAATATCGCCAAATATTTTATCATGTCTCTGTCCCCTCTTTCTAGAAGACTTAATTAAGTATTCAGCACACCATGTGCTTCTAGAGGTTTCATTTTATATAGGGACAGACATCATAGCGTCCTGTCAACTATTTAAGGATACGTAGGATTTATTACCAATAAGTTACCACATCCTTCTACTTATAAACTCATGTATCTAATTATTGATCCAATCCCTTAATTAGCAGCTCGAAAGGACAAGGCCACCGCTCGAACTCGCGACAACATAAGGGCTGCAACCGTAAGCAATGACGAACATTTTCTTTTGGCCATATATATGTAGCTCGTTGATGTTCTAATGAGTGATCGTAGCGAGGTAAAGAGGCACACAAAGTGTTTGTGTGATTGTGTGAGCGACAACCACCTCATGGGCTTAGAGTCCAAACCAGTCCACCTCCTCTTCTTCCCCTTGATGGCCGCCGGCCACATGCTTCCTTTGGTGGACATGGCCAAGCTGTTCGCGTCCCACGGAGCTAGGGCGACTGTGGTCACCACCAAGTCCAATGCCGCTTCTATAGAGCCTGCGCTGCGCTCCTCCGCGATCGATCTGTTTGTCCTCCCTTTCCCCTCCACCGCCGAGACCGGCCTACCAGAGGGCTCCGAGGATCTCGCCGCCTTCCCGGACCTCGAGACCAAGTCCAAGTTCCTGGCCGCGGTTGCCAAGCTCCAGGTTAATATTAACTCACCATCTTCACTAAAAGTTTATTGCTTTATTTTTCAACGTTCGTGCCGCCACTTGCGTCTTGTCGTCAGATCCTTATGTGAGACTTGATAGTGCAAAGAGTCCACAAGAGAAAGAAAAAGAAAGAAAAAGAAAAGTACAACAGAAATTGATAGATCCTCTGTATTGTAACGCAGGCCCCTTTTCGCCGCCTCCTCTTCGACCTCCGCCCGGATGCAATCGTCACCGACTCTTTCCTCCCGTGGACACTATCCGACGCCGAGTCCCTCAACATCCCGCGCATAGTCTTCCATGGCATATGCTTCTTCGCCCTATGCGGCAGCGAGTCCCAACGCTCCCTCCTCTCACGCACCGACACCAATACCGACACTGTCGTCCTCCCTGGGCTTCCTCATCGCATCGAGATGCTCCGATCTCAGCTCCCCGTCACGAGCAAGAACGGCAACGTCTTCAACGAGCTACTTGATACGATTGCCAAAACCGAGCCAAGAAGCTATGGAGTAGTAGTCAACAGCTTCTACGAGCTAGAGCCCGAATATGCGGACCATTACCGTAACGTGTTGGGCCGTAGGGCTTGGCACGTGGGCCCAGTTTGTATTTGCAACCCTCTGAGAGGAGGTCAAAAGAATGCGATCGACCAAAATGAGTGCTTAACTTGGCTAAACACGAAACAGACTCGCTCCGTCGTCTACGTGTCTTTCGGTAGCCTATCCCAGTTCAGCGAGGCCCAGTTGCGCGAGATTGCGTTGGGCCTCGAGAAGTCCAACGTCCCGTTCATTTGGGTGATTAGAGAGTGCGAGAACGACGACTGGGTCCCGGAGAATTACATGGACAGGATCGGAGAGAGGGGATTTGTCTTGAGGGGTTGGGCTCCGCAGATTCTAATACTAAACCACGAATCCGTCGGTGGGTTCGTCACCCACTGCGGTTGGAACTCGAGTTTGGAAGCGATCAGTGTAGGTGTGCCGATGGCCACGTGGCCGTTGTTCGGTGACCAGTTCTTGAACGAGAGGCTACTCGTGGAGGTGCTACGTGTCGGCATTCCCATTGGATCGAAGCAGTACGCCCTAGCGCCCGAGGATAGGCCAATGGTGGGAGCGGGAAAGGTCGAGATGGCTATCCGACGATTGATGAGTGAGGAGGAGGAGGAGGCGAAGGAGAGGAGGAGGAGGGCGAAGGAGTTAGGTGCGATGGCGAAAAGGGCTTTGGAGGTGGGCGGCTCTTCTTATGTCGACGTGGATAGACTTATTGAGGAGTTGATGGATAGGAGGGGATAATGTTCGTAGCAGTACGTATTGTTATCGGAGTAGTTCTCATAATATTTACTAAGATGTTGGCGATGTTTATTATCTTCTCGGTGTCATATATATTTGTTGGTAATTTTATGTATTTGATATGAAGTTTTAAATGTGGCCCACACATTATTAATGATGATTTAATGGTAGAATTAATTTAGCTCAAAGAGTATTTTATTGTCATATATATTCATTTAGTCAAATTCATGAAGAGAAGTGAATAAAAATTGATTCTAAAGTGAGTATTATGGTAATGAAAAATAAAGAAAAGTGAATTTAATACCATATTGGATATTTGAGAAATGTTAGTATAGTATATAAGTAATAAATTTCTTACGAGCTTTGGGCCTCAAAGGGGGTACATATTTTGTGGGTAAATGTTACTATACAACTTAACTCACACACGCGCCGTTCAGCCTGGTGCATTCATTTGGTGATCTTCTATAAATAGGCTGTTAGTTTGTATAATTGAGATAGTGTCAAACACTAGACTCGACTATTCAGAATTTTATATTATGTAATCTGTAAGTTTATCTAATTTATTTATTTTGGTCAGATTTTTTTATGACTCTTTGGAATCAGATTGTTACCAGTAACCATATCAATCTCTTTCACTAATTAAGCTGGAATTGACATTTCATTCCTCATCTTTTTTTTCTATGTAACATAATATATAAAGTAGTCCACTGTCAGACGTGGTACCATTAAATTGATGGGATGCTGTCCTTTTTTCCAACCACATGCTTAATACGGATGGGGCTACGACGAACGAGTGTACTAAGGGGGGAGCCGGGCTGGTGATTCGAGATGAAAACGGGTGTCTCATTGTGGCGGCAACGGAAACTATAGCTAAGGGTTTATTGATCTTCAGCGAGGCGATGGCCATGGTGTTTAGGTTAAGAGAGGCTTAGGTCAGAGGTCATCAAATAGTGGTGAAATCTTATGCGAAATTAATTATTAGAATATTACAGGGTTAGAGAGGAATGTTTATTTTGCCATGTATCCCACGTCAAGTGGGATTTAGTTGAGATAACAAATGAATCCATTACTGTAGAAACTGTCGGCTTGTCTCTCTTTTTGGGCTCTGTTATTTCTCAGAATAGCAGAGCTAGCTAAGCTCTAGTAGGTGTTTGGAGACCTCAGCATGATCAAAATTTTCTAGCTCAAGTTACTAAAGTGGCTTAAATCACAACACGTTCCTAGCACACAACGCCTAATCCAAAATTAAAAAATAAATAAAAACTCAATCAGACACACAGAGAGAGATTTGAAACCAAATGCCTCAAGAATGTTTGGTAGAGATAGAATTACAAGATCATGCAACCTAGCAAATATATAATTGCTCTACATATATATATATATATATATGCATGTATCTCCAGATAGAACATGGACAACAAGCAAGGATCAAACAAGCCTTCTTAGTTGTGCGTAAATATTGCTCAGAAGCTCACTAACTCAAGAACTGGCCCATGTTAATTCCACAGGTGACGGTGGTGGCGGGGGCAGTGACGGGGGTTGCACAGGAGCAGATTCTTTGTCAGGGATATTTCCCTGCGGTGGAGGTGGACTGCGGCGTGATGGTTTTCCAAGATTGTGCGAAATAAACCTTCGGCCGATCATCGAGGAAGCTACTTCAACAGGAATTTCTTGTCCTAGTTATGTGATCATAGAGTATTCATAGTTAGTTGAAAGTTGAAACAGATGTAATCATGAACAGCTTCAAATGAATTGATCAACGAGGGTATAAACCGATGAAATATGTCTTTCGCATACCTTGTGCGGAAGTCGCCAAAGAAGGAGCAATAAGGAGTGATAGGAGAAAGATTGCTACTAGAATACTTGAACACAACTTAGAGTCCATTTTTTCTTCTTCTTCTTTCTCTTCTTCTATGGACAGTAGAGAGAGAGAAGAAGTAGAAGAAGAAGAAGAAGAAGAAGAAGAAGAAGAAGACAAAACTTAGATAGATCTAGCCCCTTGTATGAAAGGGAGGGGAAGCTTCGTTGACTTTTATAGCCCATCATGGATATTACAACTTAGCTACTATTGTATTCAATCCAGTTCAGACAAATGCATGTGAAACGTGATCCAGTGGATGTAAGAGATTTCAATGCTCGTGTCTGTAGAGATTGGTCAAAGTTGTTAACCGTAAGAGGAAAGATCTTTTTGCAACTAGGTACAGTCTGCAGAGACTGTACCTATGTGCCCTTCGTGCTCCCAGGTCTGCCGCACAAGTTCTTGGTGGGTGTTGTGTAGATCGGGGTGCCCGTGGGGATGAAGGCGTGGAGCGATAAGGAGGAGGAGAGGGAATTGGTGGCGAAGGAGAAGGTGGAGGAGAGTCATGGGTGAGGATACCGGGGCACGAGAGCTCGGGAAGACGGCGACGAAGAAGGTTGAGAAAGATGGGTCGTCGTATGACTTGACTGGGTTCATTGATGAAATCGTTGAGATCAAACGTAGAGGCAAGTTTGGAAATGAGGAGTAATGGGATATTTTATTACTCTACTGCATGTTATTACTGTTCCCCCAAATATTATGTTATGGAATAATTTAGTACGTATAATCTCACTTAAAAAATTAAGATCATTTTTATAAACTTATTTAATTATTATTATTTTAATCACTTTTACTTCCTCAGGCCTCAGCCCACAAGTGGCCGGATAATCTTAAAAGAAAATAATTATTAAAAAAAGAAAACTATGGCTGCATAGAACTATGCATGGTGGAAATTTCTGGAACCTCCACTGCAGCGATTGCCTACACGCGTGGGCCACGTCTGAGAGTGAAAGGAAGAACCGGTCTCTCTTTTCAAAAAAAATTACTCCACTTCCGTAGGACCTGTGCCCACCTAACTTATACAAATGATGATAAAATCATTTAGTCCTACCCTGCCGGAGAATTACCTCAACTTCCAGAGAGAATTTATTTTACTAAACATTTCTACTACCCACTATCCTACCTTACTTCGCAGCCCAATTTCTCGCTCTATTTTCCTCCCCGTGTGTGTGGCAAAAAAAAAAAAAAAAAAAAAAAAACACTACTAAAGAACTTTAGAAAATCCCGACAATTCTCTATGATGCCTTGCAGTCGCCAAGACATCGCACTCTGACCCTGTAATATTCTAATAATTAATTTTGCATAAGATTTCATTACTATTTGATGACTTTTGCCCCAAGCCTCTCGTATTGCCTCGCTGAAGATTGCTGACACCTTAGCTATAGGTTCTGCTGCCGTCGTAATAAGACACCCGTTTTCATCCCAAATTACGAGCCTGGCTTCCCGTTTGTATACTCGTTCGTCGAAGCCTCGTCCGTGTTAAGTTTAATCCATTGAATGGTACCTCTAGCATGTGGTCAGAAAGAGAAGTTTAATCCATTTAATGGTACCTCTAGCATATGGTTGGAAAAATGACAGCATCCAATCAATTTAATGATACCACGTTTGACAGTGGACTACTTTATATATTATGTTATATAGAAAAACAAAAGAAAGGAGCAATGAAATATCAATTCCAGCTTAATTAGTGAAAGAGGTTGATAAACATCGCCAACGTCTTAGTAAATACTATGACAACTACTCCGATAACAATCTCCTATTCATCAACTCCTCAATAAGTCTATCCACGTCGGCATAAGAAGAGCCGCCCACCTCCAAAGCCCTTTTCGCCATCGCACCCAACTCCTTCACCTTCCTCCTCCTCTCCTTCGTCTCCTCTTCCTCCTCGCACATCAATCGTCGGATCGCCATCTCGACCTTTCCCGCCCCCACCACCGGCCTATCCTCGGGCGCCACGGCGTACTGCTTCGATCCAATGGGAATGCCGACGCGTAGCACCTCCACGAGTAGCTTTTCGTTCAAAAACTGGTCACCGAACAGTGGCCACGTGGCCATCGGCACGCCTGCGCTGATCGCTTCCAAGCTCGAGTTCCAACCGCAGTGGGTGACGAACCCACCAACGGATTCGTGGTTTAGTATTAGAATCTGCGGGGCCCAACCCCTCAAGACAAATCCCCGCTCTCCGATCCTGTCCATGTAATTCTCCGGGACCCAGTCGTCGTTCTCGCACTCTCTAATCACCCAAATGAACGAGACGTTGGACTTCTCGAGGCCCAACGCAATCTCGCGCAACTGGGCCTCGCTGAACTGGGATAGGCTACCGAAAGACACGTAGACGACGGAGCGAGTCTGTTTCGTGTTTAGCCAAGTTAAGCACTCGTTTTGGTCGATCGCATTCCTTTGTCCTCCTCTCAGAGGGTTGCAAATACAAACTGGGCCCACGTGCCAAGCCCTACGGCCCAACACGTTACGGTAATGTTCCGCATATTCGGGCTCTAGCTCGTAGAAGCTGTTGACTACTACTCCGTAGCTTCTTGGCTCGGTTTTGGCAATCGTATCAAGTAGCTCGTTGAAGACGTTGCCGTTCTTGGTCATGACGGGGAGCTGAGATCGGAGCATCTCGATGCGATGAGGAAGGCTGGGGAGGACGACAGTGTCGGTATTGGTGTCGGTGCGTGAGAGGAGGGAGCGTTGGGACTCGCTGCCGCATAGGGCGAAGAAGCATATGCCATGGAAGACGATGCGCGGGATGTTGAGGGACTCGGCGTCGGATAGTGTCCACGGTAGGAAAGAGTCGGTGACGATTGCGTCCGGGCGGAGGTCGAAGAGGAGGCGGCGAAAAGGGGCCTGCGTTACAATACAGAGGATCTATCAATTTCTGTTGTACTTTTCTTTTTCTTTCTTTTTCTTTCTCTTGTGGACTCTTTGCACTATCAAGTCTCACATAAGGATCTGACTACAAGACGCAAGTGGCGGCACGAACGTTGAAAAATAAAGCAATAAACTTTTAGTGAAGATGGTGAGTTAATATTAACCTGGAGCTTGGCAACCGCGGCCAGGAACTTGGACCTGCTCTCGAGGTCCGGGAAGGCGGCGAGATCCTCGGAGCCCTCTGGTAGGCCGGTCTCGGCGGTGGAGGGGAAAGGGAGGACAAACAGATCGATCGCGGAGGAGCGCAGCGCAGGCTCTATAGAAGCGGCATTGGACTTGGTGGTGACCACAGTCGCCCTTGCTCCGTGGGACGCGAACAGCTTGGCCATGTCCACCAAAGGAAGCATGTGGCCGGCGGCCATCAATGGGAAGAAGAGGAGGTGGACTGGTTTGGACTCTAAGCCCATGAGGTGATTGTCGCTCACACAATTACACAAACACTTTGTGTGCCTCTTTACCTCGCTACGATCACTCATTAGAACATCAACGAGCTACATATATATGGCGAAAAGAAAGTTGTCGTCATTGCTTACGGTTGCAGCCCTTATGTTTCCGCAAGTTCGAGCGGTGGCCTTATCCTTTCGAGCTGCTAATTAAGGCATTGGATCAATAAATTAGATACATGAGTTTATAAGTAGAAGGATGTGGTAACTTATTGGTAATAAATCCTACGTATCCTTAAATAGTTGACAGGACGCTATGATGTCTGTCCCTGTATAAAATGAAACCCTCTAGAAGCACACGGTGTGGTGAATACTTAATTAAGTCTTCTAGAAGGAGGGGACGGAGACATGATAAAATATTTGGCAATATTATCAGCCTGTCACGGTGTGGTGAATACTTAATTAAGTCTTCTAGAAGGAGGGGACGGAGACATGATAAAATATTTGGCAATATTATCAGCCTGTCGTTTATCCGCATATAGAGTGTATTTGCAAAATTCAAAACAGAATTTTATAAAAAAAAAAGAAAAGAAAAATCAAAGATTGATATTTACAGGATTCATATATAAATTATTTCTCAGAACATTTCCATGCTTATATATATATATATATATTGTGTCAAATAAAATATATTATTATTTTTATATAATGCAGAGACTTCAAATAATACAAGAGAACTTCATCCTCAGTATACAAAAAAAAGTGTCTTTGATGAAATTTTGCCACTTTTATTTAAATGCCTTTTCATTAACTCATAAAATTTTGCCACTTTTTAGCATGTCATAGTTATTTGTGATGTGTAGGGTTCGATTGCTTCTCAATCAATACTGACATATAGTTGATCAATTAACTGCTATATCTCCAAACGAATCACTAATCATAAGTGATATATAATAAAATTATTTATAGGATTTTGCATTAAATTAATTAGTTAGATAAGTAATACGTTGTAAACAATATAACAGCTACTCCAACTTAACAAAACCCCTTACAGTCACACTTGGATCCTCCGATCAATCAACTCCTTGATAAGTCTACCCACGTCGGCATAAGAAGACCCACCCACCTCCACCGCCTTCTTCGCCATTTCACCCAACTCCTCCGCCCTCCTCCTCCTCTCCTCCGCCTCCTCCTCCTCGCCCATCAACCGTCGGATCGCCATCTCGACCTTTCCTGATCCCACCACCGGCCTATCCTCTGGCGCCAGTGCGAACTTCTCTGAGCCAATGGGAACGCCGATACGTACCACCTCCACGAGCAGCCTCTCGTTCAAGAACTGCTCGGCGAACAGCGGCCACGTCGCCATCGGCACCCCTGCGCTGATCGCCTCCAAGCTCGAGTTCCAACCGCAGTGGGTGACGAACCCACCAATGGATTCGTGGTTTAGTATTAGAGTCTGCGGGGCCCAACCCCTCAAGACTAATCCCCTCTCTCGGATCCTGTCCACGAAATTCTCCGGGACCCAGTCGTCGTTCTCGCACCCTCTAATCACCCAAATAAACGAGACGTTGGACTTCGCGAGGCCCAAGGCTATCTCGCGCAACTGGGCCTCGCTGAACTGGTATAAGCTACCGAACGACACGTAGACGACGGAGCGAGGCTGTTTCCTGTTTAGCCAGGTTAAGCACTCGTTTTGGTCGATCGCGTTCTTTTGTCCTCCTCTCAGATATTTTCTGGAGTCCATCTCCTGGTTGCAAATAGAAACTGGGCCCACATGCCAAGCGTTGCGGCCTAATACGTTACGGTAATGGGCCGCGTAGTCGGTCTCTAACTCGTAGAAGCTGTTGACTATTACTCCGTAGCTTCTTGGCTCGGTTTTGGCAATCGCATCAAGTAGCTCGTTGAAGGCGTTGCTGTTCTTGGTCATGACGGGGAACTGAGATCGGAGCATCTCAATGCGATGAGGAAGGCCGGGGAGGATGACAGTGTCGGTATTGATATTGGTATTGGCGTCGGTGAGTAAGATGAGGGCGAGTTGGGACTCGATGCCGCATAGGGCGAAGAAGCTGGTGCCGTGGAAGACGAGGCGCGGGATGTTGAGGGATTCGGCGACGGTTTGGGTCCATGGGAGGAAGGAGTCGGTGACGACTGCGTCGGGTCGAAGCTCGAGGAGGAGACGATGGAAGGGACCCTGTGTAATGAATACAAGTATCTACCTTTATAAGTTTAAGAGATAGATCGTACTTTAAGCTAAGATAGGACATAAATAAAAAATGTTAAACTTAAAATATTTTCAGATGCTTGCGTTTTACTTTCTTTTTTCCTTTCTCTTGTAAACTTTTTCTTCGATAGAGGCCTCTCTCTCTCTCTCTCTCTCTCTCTCTCTCTCTCTCTCTCTATATATATATATATATATATATGTGTGTGTGTGTGTGTGTATAAGACCAAAGTGAGGGCAACGCCAGTGAGTTAACAATAACCTGGAGCTTGGGAGTCGCGGCCGCCAGGAACTGTACCGTGGTCTCGAGGTCCGGGAAGGCGGCGAAGTAATCCGAGCCGTCAGGTAGGCCGGCCTGGAGGACCCAAAGATCGACGGCGGAGGAGCCAATCGCAGACTCAATAGACGCGGCATTGGATTGGGTGGTGACCACACTCGCCCTAACTCCGCGGGACGCGAAGAGCTTGGCCATGTCCACCATCGGGAGCACGTGGCCGACGGCCAGGAAGGGGAAGAAGAGGAGGTGGGCGCGGTTGGACTCTGAGCCCATGAGCTGATGATGGTAATTGTATGTATGCATCTACCCCTCTATGGTCTTCTCTTTTACTTTGCTATAACTATTCGTCTATTCATTAGAGGCGAGTTAGTTTATGTATATATGTACATGGCCAAAACAAGTGCTCGTCAATCGTCATTGCTTACGGTTGTAGACGGGTGGCGATGTGCACTTAATATATGTTTGCCTATATTGATTAACCCGCTTAAACTATGAATTCTAAGTAATGCTATGCGTGACTGGGAATAACCTGAAAATATTACTCATCGTGTCTATTAATTAAAGTGTAAGAAATCCTACTTGCCAAATGTCTCGCAGCTGCTAATGTAGAATATTATTATTCTTCTAGAAGGAGATGATAGCTATGGAACAAGGCGGCTTTACTCGGTAAACCGGGAAATTTTGACTAAACTAGTCTTCTCTCAAACTCTATTTATTCAAATAGACTTCATTTTAAACTTAATAGTAAACAAGTGGGACATACTAACACCAAAATAAAATTATATATGTATGAGTGTCTTCATTAAATGTAAAGTGCTGAATAGTTCAGCATACCTTGAGCATACCTTTTCTAGTTTTGTTGTAACATTTCCTTGAACCTATCCCTCTCTTCTGTTTGTATGGGTATATCTCAGATGATAGTTTGATACCCATGCAAACACAACCATATCGTCATTTAAATAAATCGAGCTATACAGGATCACTTTTAAGAAATTATATTTTACTTCTGTGGTTAAATTTAAATTACTCCTGTAATTTTATTTATGTCACTTTACTTCTTATAAATATATTAAAATTAAATTATTATTATTTTCATTATATTTAATTAATCTACCAGTCAAATTTGAAGATACTCAACATCTATCATCCACTGGATTTTCCGACCACGAGCCTCTCTCCGGCACCAGCTCTTACTGCTTCCAGGAACAGGAACAGATGAGAGGATCTATCTTTGTTTCTTGTTGGTTAAATTTTAAGAGGGTGTAGAGGATTTTCTAGATTCTTGCTTCCATATTTGTATATTCCACTAAATAATCAAATAATTCTAACACAGATTTATTAACAGCCTTCAACACTATTGCCATGCTCCCTTAATTAAATGGGCTCAAGTTATACTTTGTTTAATTACTACTCAGTTCTAGTGTATTTAGAGATAGTCGAATATTAAAAGCTAGATTGAAATCGAAGTAAAGTTTAAGCCTACGAGATGAAATATTAAGGGGGACGATATTAAATTAACTAAGAAACGTGGGAACAAGTGGATCAGAGACAAACCTGTTGAATCCAATTAATAACTAAAAAGGACAAGGTTACCATTATATAACTAATTAACCTCCTGACTCTTATTAACTTCTCCAATTACATTCTCTTCCTTTCCAACCTTTCCCCACCTTGTCTTGATCTCAACCATCTCCTCCAGCAGCTTCGTCAGCTCGTTATACGACGACCCGCCCTTCTCCACCGCCTTCTTCGCCGTCTCCCCGAGCACACGCGCCCTGCTCCTCCTCTCCGCCGCCTCGGTATCCTCACCCATGAGTCTCCTCACCGCCTCCTCCACCTTCTCCTTCCCCACCAACTCCCTCTCCTCCTCCTTATCGCTCCACGCCTTCACCCCCACGGGCACCCCGATCTTCGCAACATCCACCAAGAACCTCTCGTTGAAGAACTGCTCCGCGTGGAGCGGCCACGTCACCATGGCCACACCGGCGTTCACCGCCTCCGTCGTGGAATTCCATCCGCAGTGCGTTACAAAACCGCCGACCGCCCGGTGGTTAAGGATGCTCACCTGGGGGGCCCACCCGTTGATAATGACTCCTCTGTTTTCTCTTCGGACCCTCTCCTTGAAACCGCTTGGGAGCGCGGCAGAGATATGGATGTCCTTCTTGACGACCCAGACGAAGGGATGGCCGGCGGAGTCCAAGCCGCGGGCTATCTCTTGCAGCTGGGTCGTCGTGAACCTTCCCATGCTACCGAAGCATATGTATATGACCGAGTCGGTCTCCCTCTCGTCCAGCCATTGCAAGCAATCGATTGCGTCTTTGGATGCAGCTTCGCCTCTTTGGGAAAGATCACGATCCTTTGTTGTGGGGGACTTCCTGCAAACTGGGCCCACGCTCCAAGCCTTGCAAAACTGAGTCATTGAGGCGGCGTATTCCGGCTCGAGCTCCAGGAAGGTGTTCATCACCATGCCGTAGATCTTGGGCTGTGCGGCCATCATCCTTCGGACGAGATCGGTGGGGGTGATGAGGTGGCCCGGGATTTGGGATCTGGTGAGGTAGATCTTGTGGGGGAGGAAGTCGATGGTGAAGGGCACGTCGTCGCCGGTCACGCTCTCGTGGTCCTTGAAATGGCTGATGGCCGCGGCGACGGCGATGGAGAAGAAGCCCGTGGCATAAAAGGAGAGGAGCGGGATGCCGAGGGTGGCGGCGTGATCTACCGCCCACGTGAAGTGCACGTCGGCGACGATGCAGTCGGGGCGGTGGGAGAGGAGGAGGCGGAGGAAGTGGGGCTCGAACTCATCGGTGGCAGCGATGAAGGCAGGGGAAATCTGTGTGTCCCGGAGGCCGGCAGCGGTCTCGACGCCGTCGGGGAGGCCGGCGGCCCTGGAGTTGAAGGGGGGGAGGAGGAGGACGTGGAGGTTGGGGTGGTGGGGGACGGCGGCGGCATTGGTGGGGGTGGTGACGACGGTGGTGCGTACGCCGCGGCCGGCGAAGAGGGCGGCGATGTCAAGCATGGGGATCATGTGGCCGGGGGCGAGGAAGGGGAGGAAGAAGACGTGAAGATCCATGGAAGGAGGAGATGGAGTGGGAGAGTAGAGTAGCTACCAGCTAGAGAAAGAGAGATAGAGAGTGTGTGTGTCAGTCAATGCTTTGTTAGACACAGCGCTAATATTCGTGATGCAAGGCCATTATCAAGAATTTATAATGGACCGAAAAAATAATCGAAGATGACGACTTGATCGACCATTTAAAATTTTATTAATTAAAATATGTTTTCACTCAACCGCTCGCTCACTCTGGTCACTAGTTGGATAAATATTATCTTAAGCTAAAACACAATAATTTATTTAAGTTAGTATTTTAGTTGTTTAAATTAAAATTTTATTTTTATATAAAAGTACTTATAGTGCTACAGTTAATAATAGACTCAAATGAGTAACCTAAAAATCGAAGGCTTCTGTTCTGCAGTTTGTAATTAATAAGCATCGAGATCCACAATAGCACCTTACATAAATATAGGTAAAAAGATTTCATTGGAAGTCGCACTATTGCTTTGCTGTGGTTCAAATTAATCATATATTTTGTTAGTAAGAGTATACTCTCATTTGAGGTAAGTTAGATATAAGCATATATGTTTATGATGCCAGTATCAAGTATTATGGGATGATCAGAGCATCTCAATGCAACGTAATTTATTTATAATAAATAGTAAATAGATAGAAGATTATCTAGTAAAATTTTAATTCTTGTTCCAATTATTATTAAAATAATTAGATGAAAGAAAAAGAAAAGAGAGAGAAAAAAAATAAGAGTGACAGATGAAAAAATATCTCATCCGCAGGAGGACTTCTTGACAACAAACAAAGAAAACAACGTAGAGAGATTAAAATTTGAGAAGAAGTCAGAGTGTAAATTGTAATAGATACATAATGCAGGGTGTGAAATAGAAAAATCTCCATGTAGATAAAATTAATGGAGCATTATATTAAAGATAATAATTTCCGTAAGACTATGTCACACTATTGTCGGATTTCAAATGAACGGTCCGGATCCTCTCTCTCTCTCTAGATAGAGAAACCCTCTTCTCCGATCGCCACCGCAGCCACCGGCGTGGCCGTCGCGTCCCCGCCGTCACCTCCCGCACCGGCAAATTTCATATCTAGGTATATACCCTCGTAGAATGGAAGAATTCGATCTTTTTTATGGATCATAAGGTAAGGATTGCTATTTGGGAGATTGGAATTCTGGTATGAATTAGGTGAGGCAATCTTGGGTTAATTTCTACTTGCCCATACCGTGCGGTGCCTAATTTGTTGTGGATGAGAGATATTTCTACTTTGTTTGATCGGTTTGTTCTTGTTAATTGGAATTTTCACTCTGCAATGGGAGTATAGAAATGTGTGGGGTTTGGTGCTTCTATGCCATATAGAGTTGTCATTTATGGGATCAAGAGAAAAGTTCCTAAATTTTGCTGCTCTAGTGTGTTGCTCTGTCTGAAGAAGTGTAATCTATTGTGTAGTATCCTTATTAGATTGACTTGTTGGGTGGAAGGATTGGGTCTGACTTCTGGGAACACGCAGAAATGGAAAGAGTTCAAATACAACAATAAGAATATGTACGTATGGATATTTGCATTTTTTATGTCAGAATGCCCTGGTCTATCTATATATACATGCTTAATGTGCAATGGGAGCTTAATGAGCTTAAAATAGCTAAGTATTTATAGGTCCGCAAACAATATTTTGAAACCATTAGATAGGAATATTTACAACTCCATTTAGAAGGAGAAGCAGTAGTATTTATTATCATTATTTTCTTGATGATCGACGATAATAAAAAATTAAAGTGAGAATGAGAGAGGAAGGTGAATATCATCATCATTGTCCAATAATTACTGACCAACTGGGAACCTGGTGTCAACTCTTTAGAAGGTGTCAAGTTCTGACCAAAGTGGACCCGAGCAAGAGAGGAGCTTGTGATGAAGCATGACACAACTCTTGGTGCACATTATGGCTTTTTTATTTCTTAAATATTAATATCTTGAAACTCAAGGCAATGATGTTATTTTGGAAAATGTTCTTTTCATTATAAGATTCTGAAGAATTGTAGAGGCAATGTATTCTCCGTTCCTTTTGTTGATTTTGGTTTTATTTTGATTATTTATACAATATTAGTATACTGGCATATTTTGTTGTAACAGGCACAGTCCAGATTTCTTTTCTTGATGGCACAAGACAGTTCTTATGCCGAATCACCACGGCGAAGGCAAGGTCTCCTAAGAGATCAAGTTCAGTTAGTAAAGAAAAAGAACTCTGATCGACATGAAATTGTTCCAATTCAAGATCCCTTATCTTTTGAAAAAGGTTTCTTTGTCGTAATTCGTTCTTTCCAATTGTTGGCCCAAAAGAATGATGGAATTATTTTTGCTGGGGTTGCTGGTCCTTCTGGGGCTGGAAAGACTGTATTTACTGAGAAAGTGCTGAACTTCATGCCTAGCATTACTGTCATATCAATGGACAATTATAATGATCCAAGTCGTATCATTGATGGAAACTTTGATGGTAATCTGCTCCCCTATTAAGTAAATTTTCTTGTTTCGGGACTATTCCCTTTTCTTTATCTGTGTTGTTTCTCTGGTGTGGATTTGTTAAGAACCTGTGGTTCTTCTGTTTAGAAAGTATGTGCAACTCACCAGATATATCTGCAATGTCTGAACAGACCCGCGCCTAACAGATTACAACACATTGTTGGAGAATATCCAAGGTTTGAAAGAAGGGAAATCAGTTCAGGTGCCAATATATGATTATAAGTCAAGTTCCCGCACAGGTTACAGGTATGTATTCTGATTTTCTCATTTCTATTGGATTCTTAGTCTGCTATCACATGCACTAATTTGCTTTTCTTGAACATATGAATCTTTGATTCATGAAACAACACTAATGCTTCTCAGGTCATGTATAATTATATTGTTCTTCCTATACTGCCTACAGGACAGTCGATGTCCCAAGCTCCAGAATTGTGATTATTGAAGGCATCTATGCTTTGAGTGAAAGATTGCGACCTGTACTGGATCTGCGTATTTCTGTGACAGGTGGTGTTCACTTTGACCTAGTGAAAAGGGTTTTGAGAGATATACAACGTGCAGACCAAGAACCGGAAGAAATAATTCAACAGATATCAGAAACAGTTACATAACTTTTTTATCTTTATTTCATTTCCTTGGATACTTGTAATTATGTAAAGATATGATATGTCTCATTTCCACTAGCTAGTTCTATGATATCTGACTATTTGCTGGATGATTTTATTGTTGCAATATTCAGTCACATTCAACTTTATATACTTGACATGATCAGATCATATTCTGCAGGTGTATCCAATGTACAAAGCTTTCATTGAACCAGATCTGCAAACTGCGCAAATAAGAATCATCAACAAATTCAATCCATTCTCAGGGTTTGAGAATCCTACTTACATTCTAAAGGTTAGATCCTCACCTTTGTATTTCTGTTTTGGGGTTGCATTCACTGGAGGCAGGAGAACCTCTAACATAAGTGTTTTTTAAGTCATCAAGACCCATAACAGTGGATCAAATCAAGGCTGTTCTTTTCCAACAACATACAGAAAGCAGGGAGGAGACTTATGACATATACCTACTTCCACCGGGTGAAGATCCAGAAGTATGTCAATCCTATTTAAGAATGAGAAACAGGGATGGAAAATACAATCTTATGTTTGAGGTTCGTGTTACCTTCTTAAATACTATTGAATACAATAATACTATTACATGTCCAGCTCTTTTTATTCATATGTGTGTCATCCCTGTTTGATAGGGCTCATGAAAGGCAATCAAGCATACTTAGACCAACATAGCCTGCAAGAGCAGTTATGTACCGTAGCTTATATGCATTTGGATACTCTAATTCTCAGCTTGACTGCAGAAAGCCAGAAAGTATTTCAAAATTTTGATTAACCTTCAGTAAAGAATTTCAACATATTGACTGCAACTTCAGACTGCTTGCCCTCATGTTGCATTAACCTATGAGGTTGTAACCTCATGCGTGTCTTTTGATTTTACAGCTCATCTAGTTATTTTATGTTCTGGATAGCTTGAATGCTTGGGCATCATGAGTTTCTTTAAATTTGCTGATCAATCAGTAGTTCATTTATGTGAAATTGGTTTGTTTCATTGTCTACAAGTTTGACAATTCTAGATAACTTAGAATATTTGTTTTCTTCAGGAGTGGGTGACAGACAACCCCTTCATCATATCACCAAGGATCACTTTTGAAGTTAGTGTGCGACTTCTTGGTGGGCTAATGGCCTTGGGATACACAATAGCAGCTATTATGAAAAGAAGCAGTCATGTATTTTCGGATGAAAGGGCGACTGTTAAAATTGATTGGTTGCAACAACTTAACCGACAGTACGTCCAGGTATGGCGATAAATCAACATTCAAGTTGGCCTGCAGATACCTACTATTGTGCAATATTACTTACTCTGGTCTATAATTGAAAATGAATGAACTGAAATGAACAATTTGTTGGAGCCATCCTCACATACAAGTAATATTATGATAGCTTTGTCACACTAGTATGCCACAATAGGTCAATCCTTGGCCCCTACTATAAAGTGAGGTCCCCGACAGAACCTTCCTCAATTTGATTTTTTGAGCTAGAGTTGCTTCATTGAAACAAAAGAACCTTGTTGATTTGCTTTTAAATGTCTAAGCCTTTGCATGTTAAATATAAGGCTATTAATACCAAGACTGTAGCATCATCTGGTATGCTGTCTGTGTCCTAGTTTGGGCTGTACCAGTCTGTAGTAGATCCTATGCTCTTTGATCTTAACTGGATATCATAAATATCTTATTCTCCTAACCAGCTTAATTGGATCCTTAGATTAAAAAATAATAATAAAAAGTAAAAAGCCACACGTCCGCCCATCTTAGGGTGAAATTGGTATGGTCTTTTCTTGATAAGATCATTCGACCCATCTTTTATATTCGTATCCATCTCTTGGGGCAAAAAAGACTGACAGTTTTGTTTCTAATCTATATTCTGTCATTTTATATTTTTTCTCTACAAGATTCCTACTCATGTCTTTTGCTAGAAACTCCTTTGTGCATTCTTTCTTGTACTTGATTGCAACTTCTGTCAAAATTTAAAAGCTTGCAATTGTTTTTATAAGGTGCAAGGAAGAGATCGGCTATATGTTAGGTACATTGCAGAGCATTTGGGCTTGGAAGGCTCTTATATTCCTCGCACTTATATTGAGCAAATTCAACGGGAAAAGCTTGTAAATGAAATCATGGTACGAAATCCTTATCAATAGGCTCTTTTGGTAACTTTTCATTGGTTAGGCTTTGTGGTGGTGCATATTAAATAAGTTTAAAATGCAGGAACTGCCAGATGATTTAAAGACAAAGCTCAAAATACAAGAGGATCTGGTTTCTAGCCCCAAAGAAGCACTTTCTCGAGCATCTGCTGATAGAGTGGCCATGAGAAATAAGCACCTCCAGAGGTTCCTTTGTTTCATCTTCTCCTCTTTCTCTAATAGAATGTTCACAATATTCAATGTGGTCAAACAAGCAATCGACAAATGACTACCTCAAATTTCCATGCTGTCACAGGAAGCATTAAAACATAATCATGACTTTTAACTGTCCTTGGTCAATCCCTTTTTCATAAGAGTTGCTAACTTCTACAACTAGCAAGTTCCCCATCCTAAATGACCAGAGTGAGCTGAGCCCAAAGAAAGATATTTCTTAAATTTCAAGAAAGTAACTGTAAGATGGTGTGGTATGTTGAATTTTTGAGTTGTCAATATCTATTGCCTACATCTTCTGTAACATTGGAAACTTTCTCTATACTTAGATATCTATGATCTTAACAAATAACGACAGGGCTTTCCATAGTGGTTACTTACTACTCAAAACTATCTGCACGATCCACTCTATTGGCTCTATTATCAGAGTAACGCCTTGACATCTCTTTATGTGTTTTCTTAGACACCTTATGACAATTTCTTTTATCTGAGTTATAGGTTGTAATTCCCCACCATCTAGCTAACTGCCCAAAGGACATGCTTGTATGCATTATAAATAGTTTATCTTGCAGGACTTCTTTATGGAATAGTATAAACATATATTAATATTTTAGTTGTTGAATGGTAAAATTCAAGAAACTTATGAGGTCCATGTCACATTGATTTGTGAAATCGACTGATGGTAACTTCCATAGAGGTTCCTCCCAGAGAGTTGCTTCTAACTTGATCTTACTCATTTCCTTTGTATTCAATGTTGCTTTATCTTCTGCTATTCTGAATACTAGTTTAATGCAAATTTTCCTCCTTGAAGGCATAATATTGTAATTGTTATACACATTAATAAATGTGTTTTAATTAGTTATTTACTCAAGTATTGTTTCTTTAAATTTTGCAATTTGAAATACAATGGCCGGGGCTACCTTCTAGAGTGACAGAAGTCACAGAATGGAGATAATATAGTGTATGAAGTTTAAATTTTTTTGCATATTGATTATCAGAGTTGCAATATATACTTATTTTGTATTTCAATGGGCATTGGCTCTACTTTTCTTACGTCTGATTTTATTATTCACATGCAGTTATTCATGTGCAGTATCCTTGTAGTAATAGAAATCTAGTTCTCAGTTTATGAAATAAACATATGATATTTGAATGAAGAACATTTTGGGTTTTAAGTATAATTTGGTCTGCAGTGGTCTATCGCAGTCCTACTCAACACAAGCAGTTAAAAATCGAGTGAAGTTATCTGTAATTACAAACAGCAACAGAAGATATGAAAGACAAGTCCCCGATTCACCTACAATTAACCAGGTGAGTAAATTTGTAGGACCGTTGGTCACACGAAGATTATTTAATGATGTTATTGTCTTCAAGATCTTGTTGATACAGTATTTGCTGATGGTAGTTTACAAATGAAGAATGATGGAGCTAATGTGGTGTGTTGCTTGTTGTCTTATCTTCTAATCTTATATAGGGAGCTATCACCCAGCTTTCAGAGCAGATATCAACTCTGAATGAAAGGATGGATGAGTTCACTTCCAGAATGAAAGACCTGAATTCCAAGTTTAATTCGAGGAAACCTTCTATGAGTCAACAGAATTTATCTCTCCAAGGAGAAGCCTGTAATGGCTCAGTTCCTACATCTTTATTTGTTTCTAACTTGGGGAATGGTACCCTGATACCCCATTCATCATCCTCCAACCAACTGGCTAAAGAATCTTCATTGATGGAAGAGGTAAAGTGGTAAACCATGATTCATTCACCTCTTTTTTTTCCTTTCACTTGCCTTACCCTTTTAGTTTGTTTTCTGACAAACCCTGATAATATAATCATGGCCACCTAATCTTCTACTGGTTAATCATAGAGTTATGTTTAAATGTTAAATACTTTTGTCTAGTTTAATTATCCATTTCTGTCTAAACTCCTGGAACTTGGGTTCTGGTCAAAGTCAATGATTCCTGAAATTTCCAACTTGGCTGGCCTGACACTATTTTGCCTCATATGCAGAGGCCAGCATATAACTAATATGCACTGCAAATATTACTGATCAAATAATCTCTTACCTCTAACTTCTTGTTAATTAAAGAAAATGCAATCTGATTTTGAATTATTATATATAGATTGTGCTCATCTCACGAGGCCAGCGTCAGATTATACATCAGTTAGACAATCTGTCCAACTTACTTCATCAGAAAGTGGATGAGTTAAGCCGCCAAGAAAGATCGGTGTACCGATATAGATTGTTAGATGTCGACAAGATGGGGAACCCACTGATTCTTATGCTTGTATTAGGCGGCATTGGGAGTTTTGTGCTCAGGAGTCTCTATAGAAACTGAGCCAGATGAAGAATCAAGCTGCATTGGAATTCACAGGCCTTGAGAACTACTGCAGGCTGATCTTCTATGGGTTACTAGTATGCAGTTTGGCAAAATTCTGCTTCTTTAGTAACAGGTTCTACTCACCTCTCAGCCATCACAAGGATACCTGTCTCTCTCTCTCTCTCTCTCTCTCTCTCTCTCTCTCTCTCTCTCTCTCTCTCTCTCTAGCATATCTGAAAAATGTATATATTTAATGTTGTCTAAAACTTAAAATATCTGACCAATAAATGTATATATGAATACTTAAACCTTGTATAAGAGAATTACCTTTTCTTTTTTCATTTTTCTTTGTGCAGCAGTTAGCCAATCTATCTCTCATCTTTAAACAGAAGTCAAATATCATTTCTTTATTGGATTATGCAGAGAAAAAGATAAAAAAGAAGAGGAAGAAAAAGCACACAAACCCTACCATTTTGCAAGTGGAGGCTTGAAGAAAAAGTCTAAAAAAATTGTTGGTATTGAGTCATATGTTTTCTAAAGCCAAGTATTTGTGTGCTACTTTGTTTATTACCACTTAATTTGCAATTACTGATAGTTAGCTACATTACTTCCAAGGGTCCAGGAAACATAAAAATAATTCTTTAGGTTCCTCTTGGTACTCAAATTACTATGTGCTACTAATCAGCTGGCTTTTAATGGGGGGGTATTATCCATGCATAAGTAATAAGTGGGATCCCTATTCATAACCCAGTGCAGCATTTCTTTGTAATCTAAGTTGAAGAATATTGTAATAAAGATAAAGTTAGGATATTTTGGCCATTTCGGCTTTGTTATCCTTGCTTATCCGGATATTTATCCGAAAATTTATCCGGGATTCTTTATACATTATTGACTCTTATTCCTCGTACAATCTATCTATCTTTAGTCCATTGTTCTGTTTCTTTCTGACCTCTCCTGTGTATATATAAACCTCCTCGCCGGTCGCCATTCCTCTATACTTCACTCCCTTCTAAGGATTCGTTTTCGAAACCTCTCTTCCTCTCTTTTTCTCTCACCCAGGGTTTCCATCGGATTCCATGGCGGCGATGGAGACTGACCTCAACGTAGTCCCCTCCGGCGAGGGATCGAGCGCCGCCGGCCTGTCGTCGTCGGCCAAGAAACCGAAGCGATTCGAGATCAAGAAGTGGAACGCCGTCGCCCTCTGGGCCTGGGGTATGGGATGACCGCTTGAAAACCCTAGATATCTCCGACTCTCTTGCTTTCCCTTATCTTTTTTAGTTAGGATTAGAGTTTCGATTCTTGACTCTATCTTCCTCATTCTTCGTGGATCGTCTTTCTTGATTGATTAACGGGTTGAATCTCTGCAGATATCGTCGTGGACAACTGCGCCATATGCAGGAATCACATCATGGATCTATGTGAGTGATATTTCCTCTTCTTCCTTCCATTTCTTGAGGTTAGGGTTTCAGTTTTCCTTTTTTGTGCTGATCATTCTTTTTCTGTATTGTTTTGTTTTGATATCGTGATCTGGTTAGGTATCGAGTGCCAGGCTAATCAAGCGAGTGCAACGAGCGAGGAGTGCACGGTAGCTTGGGGTACGTATAGATTTGATCTTATACGCATTACAAGTTGGGTTTATTATTATTATTTTGAGTTGAGATATGTTCCAGCTTGATTAGGTGATAGTTGAAGGCATGTAGAGTTGTAATGCTCGGCTTTAAGATTTTCCTTAATTGAAATTCTTATTTTAGCTCCATGATGTTCTAATTTCCAACAAGTTTTTGCTGCAATTTAAGGGATATGTTCATATGTGGTTTGCATGATTCTTCAAGAAGGATTTTTTTTTTTTTTGCTTCTCTGATTGGACAACTTACGATTATGAGTGACATAATTTGCCCAAAAATATTGATGCTATTAATGATCTGCCACAAAATTGCAATTTCAGTTTTGTGAATTCAAACCGCATAAGGCAATTTTGTGATATAATCAAAGAGGAATTATGAGATAGGTACTTCAATGAATTTGCACCACTAAATTAGGCTTGCTATATGGAATATCAAAGATAAAATAGGATTGAAAAAATAAAAATATTAATCGAATTAGAGTGCTAGTACTGACGAAAACCAAGTAAAGTTTTTAAAAATTATGTGAACTTTTATTTTGATCCAGTAACAAGGATTTAGTTCCTGGACATCAAATGATGATCCTGAAATGTTGGAGTAGTTAAGAGCCTTTTCTTATTAATGCTGTCTAGTTAAATGATAATTAATAATGGTATTTTTTCTTTTTTCAATATTTAGCAAGTTTTAAGACATGTAAGGTAATATCTCATTGTGGAGCTTATAGATGAGATGAAAGTCTTTTCGATGCTACTACATTTTTCCATCAGGAACACTCAATAGTGGAGATTGGGGTCTTGAAATTTAAAGGTTATGACTTATATTCTATTATATCTGGGTTTACTGGGTCGAGTTAATTGACTCATTTTTGGCAGATTTATATATATGTTTGTTGTCTTTAGATGATACTTATTTTGATCATGGGATAGATGATCGAGTTTATTCGATTATATAGTTTTGCAGAAATTCATTCTAGCACTCTGGTGAAAAGTCCTATTGATAGAGTTGTTTGTGATTGCTGGTCATAGTTATTTTTAGTTAACAATATTACTCTTAATTCTCTTGGTTCTTATAATAAATCTAATTTTGCATTCTTAATCTATTTGAGCTGTACAACTTGTTTGTCACTTAGCGTGGCATGTCTTCATGCTATTTCTCACTAGGTATATCAAATGAGCTTGCTGGCTTGCCAGTAGTTTTCCTTGCCTCATTTCTCCTTGGGTTGTGCTCCTCCCTTGCTTATTAAATGAGCGGACCTCAGGCTCTAATTATGAGATATTTTAATAAACAAGGGAAACTCAAGCCTCCCTTGGTTAGCTCGAGCCCAGCTCACATTTTCTTGTGTAGGAAAGATATTTATTCTATTCATTTCTTTTGATGTATTTTTGCTAGTGATATTACCTGATGGCTCTTGGCTGTTCAAAATTTAAGGTTAAACTTGCTACACAAATGTTTTTTTTTTTTCTTTCTAAGCCGTGCAAAGCTTTAGATGGAGAATAATTAGCCAGTCTTGATCTTGTGACAAGTTCAAGTTTGGCTTCTAGCAATTTGACGCAGAGCCAAGTCTGGTTCTAGTGAGCTTCATAGTTCACACTGAGCTTCGCTTGTTTACACCCCCATAACTGACATTATTAAGTCTTGCCAAGTGCCAACTGATTTTTGGAAGATTCTTGTGTAACTAGTGGACATAGAAAAATGTCTTTTATATGGGCCTATTTTTTCTAATGAGTTTAGCATTACATAGATACAAAAGGAGATGCATGTTTCTTTTTAAGTGCCATCCTCTACCTCCATATCTTTCTTAGAGCTTGATGTTAGTTTCATATATATTTAAAATTCTGCTGTAGTTCCTCATTGCGAACTGACTATATTAAGGCTGGTTGCACCGAGCATGATCTTAAGGCTTCCTCATTGTGAACTGACTTTATTAAGCCTGGTTGCACCGAGCATGATCTTAAGGGCTTTTCTAGGGGTTTGACTTTAAAGTATGCTCTCTAATTCCTCCTGAGTAACCCCTTGTCTTTTCCTTACCACTCAATTTGTTTGACTGTCAATTTGTTTGACTGTTAGATGAAACCAGACCATTATTGCACCTTGTGTAAATTGAAGTCTTACAATATAAGAATTTCAAATTAGGATATGCATTCTGGAACCAAATCTGCATACAATTTGAATACAGTTTAGGGAAGTCCAGTTACATTAGAATTAAATTTAACTGTTTCATATAATTGGAAGGTAATCAATTTTAGTTCAATTCAATTTTGTTTGTTGCCAGAAATTAAATGTACTTTTCAATGTGTTTATTTTCCAACATTACCCTAGCTTTTAACCTCCCTCATTCGGAGGTCAGGACTCCTTTTTCTCTCTAAGGATTTGCACCTTCTTGACCTGGAGCTGTCATATTCTTCTTGTGTTAGTAGCCCCTTTTTCCTCGCTCTGTCTCTGAAGCTAGTCATGACTGTCAATACAAAAGTTACCATTAGTTTTAGATCTTACCTGCAGCTTTTCATGTCATGTCTATGTATTAGCTCCCATCTTTCCTCATTTTCTTGGAAGATGGGCAGCAGATAGTAAATAGCTACCATAAGTTATCATAGGCAGATGTTCAAATATCTTTAGAAAGGCATTCAATATCCTGAACCCAATTGTGAGTCATGTTTGCAAATTGTGCAAATTGTAAAACAAGATCCAATGATATAGGATAATTTGTTAAGACATCATCTCATTATCCATTTGGAAGAGAAGAACAGGGTTCATGCAATCCTATCAAATACTCCCAAATCAATTAGAATCTAACAAGTTCTTTCAAAATATCAGAGTTGAGAAAATTTAGAAATATATATGATAGCATTCCAGGATTTCATGTTCGGTGGGCAGACTCTTAGGAATTCTTTTCCCCTATCTTACGCATAATATAGACCCAGTTGCTTGTGTCAACCATCTGCAAGGCAGTCTGATTTATTTGTAAGCTGAGCTTGAGTGAGATGAGCTGGGCTCAAGTTATTTGACTCTGCTTGAAATCAGTAGAAGCAGAGCTCAAGCTTAAAACCAACTTGATTGAGAGACTGATTGAGCGCCACTTGCTCAAATATTTTTCTTGAGCTCTGCTCAGTCCAGAAAAAGAAATTAGAACTCTATTTGCAGGCTTGTAGCATTTTTGAGCTACGTGCAGTTCCTACAACTTTTGGACTTTGTCAAGAGAGGATAATAAGTCAATGAAAAGATTTTTGTTTCTCAATGAGAGACTAAGGAGCATAGGCTAGAAAAATGAGGAAACAGTTCACAATATCACAACTTTCATGATTCAATAATTATGCTGCATTAGTGCAGGAAGGACTCTTTATGATCTTACCAGCTCTACTTTTTAATGTAGTATGAACTTGTTTGATATTCATGTGCATAGGTAGGTTCTTAAAGATATATATACACATGATAGAATGCGGATATGCACCCGCATCCTCATATGACCGCCAATAATCGCATGCCTTCATCTGCATACAAAAGAAATATGATGTAATATTGAGATATTTATACCGCTTGTAATATTTTTTGTTGATTAAGTTTATTGCTGCAAATTATCACACTTGAAAATATTTATTGAGTAATCCTATGATTAGAAAGTAGCATCCCTTTGTGGATGGTATACTATGAAGATGATTCTCCATATATTATATTGCAAATATATTTATTAGTTTATTATAATAAAATATTCAATATACTAGAGGTAAATTACTTATAATATTTTGCTAGACTACATATGCACCATGCGGTGGATGCTTTGCATAGCATTGGATACATATAAATTATACATGTCCATTTTTCATTTTTCATTATACATTATACATTATACATCTTACATGATTACACTTTACACTGCACTGTGCACAATATGCATGATACACAAGATGAACTATACATCCTACATACTATACGTACACCCTCTGTATTATAATCTGGACAAACTATACATTGTACATATTGTACACTGTACACTAGATAATATACATTGCACAGATTATACAGTATACATTATACTAGCACTAGACAAAGTACACTTCACAGACTACAATATACACTAGACAAACTATACATTGTCCAGACACTACATTATACACATTATGCAATATATAACTATATGCACTATACACTATATAGTGTACACCATGGACTTCACAATATATTATAATATGCTATATGAAAACTAAACAGTAATTATACAATATACCTTCAGTTTGGGTTTTCTTGCAATTTCGGATGGCCTGCTTAATTTCTTCCGGGTGGTTCTTAAGCAAACAATGGTTTATGTTTTCGCTGCTGCTTAATTTCTTCCGAGTGGGTCTTAAGCTGACATGCATAATTAAATCAGGTGTTTGCAATCATGCGTTCCACTTCCACTGCATTAGTCGGTGGCTGAAGACACGACAAGTGTGCCCTTTGGGTAACTGCCCTTCTTACCTCCTGTTTTTTTTTTTTTTAATGAAATCAATTTTTTAGGTCTTTCTGACTTCAGCTGACTACTGACTCTCCAGACAATAGCGAGTGGGAGTTCCAAAAGTACGGTCATTAATTGCTCAAGGGTGCTTCTATGCGACAACTATCCATAACAAAAAGATCTGAGTCCGGATTATTGTTGCTTTAAGCATGGCAATAGCGATGCTTTTTTAACTTGGGTTGACTTTGTAAAGTGTGCGTTCTCTTCTTTGGTGATCCTGTCCTTTCTTTTGCTTTGTCTGCGTTAAGTTTGATTTGCTAAAAACGGTATAATGCTAGTCGTGTTCTCAATCTGCAGTACTTCATCAAATCGGTTGCAAGCATCAACTGTTTATACTGTCTCAATCTGTAGTACTTCACCAAATTGGTTGCAAGCATCAACTGTTTACACTGTCCAAGTCTGAGCTGAGTATTGCTGCTCTGCTTGGAACTTTTTTGAGTATAATACAACACCTAGAATGAGTGTGCTCTTGATTATTTTCTGTGTGCTTCCTCTGATGGCAAGCCAGGAAAATACTGTACAAATAAATTAATATATGGCTACATCGTCTACTGATCAACTTTACAGAAGGCCATTCTCCACGCAACACCAAAAATTGATAAAATAATAAGCATAAAAGATACGAAGCCTCCAAATACACGTGTGATGGATAGGCCTCATTTATGAGGATATCCCTTTGTTGTCCTCTCTTTAATCTGCCGTTCTAACTGAAACACAAGAAACCAAGGCGTATTTAGTACCTTCAACATGAAATTAAAAAAATAAAAATTATATTATGAACATTAATCCCAATAGTACTCAATTACGAAATATTTCCGACGACTACCTGAGCATTTTTCAAGTTTAACTTCTGCACCTCTTCCGCAAGTTTTGTGTTGCTAAAATTGCAGCAAGTTTCAGACAACTATACAACAACAACAAAAATAAAAAAGTGACACGCTTGATTGAAAAATAGAGCATTACGTACCTTTGTTCCAGATGAGCAACATAAGCCTGTAGTTCCTTCTCGTTCACGGAGGCTCCTGACGGCTGTATATGAATAGATCAAAGTTACTGTCTGTCCAAGCTATTCAATTGAATTAATCAATGAAACAGCCAAGTACAGTAAATACTATTGACTATCTTTTGCATCTGGTATTCCTAATTAAAAAACAATGTACTTAACACTCGTGAACTCTTAAAAAGGTTTAGGTTATTTCTTTACCTAGATAATGCCATTTAATATACCAACAAGGTTAAGGGATCCTACAATATAGACTCATGAGACTACAGCAGAATTTACGATTTACTAAAGACGCTCCTGAAGGTTTTTGCACCAAATAAAACAAGGGGAGAACTGTCGAAAATACACACCTGTGATAAATCACTAGTGCCAGGAACTTCTGTATGCAAGCCTGCCTCGGACAGTGTTGAATAAGATAGTCAGTTTTAACAAATTTAAGCTGAATGATGGGAGAAAAAGATATCCTGCCATGATACGTACCAGGTGTTTGCTCAATACATGTGATCAAATTATTCAGTAATTCCTGCCAAATGCAAAATATAACAAATAAAAAATATAGCCAGTAAATATCAAGCAAAATGAAAGAAAGCTCTGGAAACATACCTGCTGCAAAACATTTTGCTGTAACAAAAATTGCAATGAAGGAAGAAGTGACACAGCACTGACAGGATGTTTTCTTGGTGCTCCAACCACTTGGTTCGATAAGCTGGTTCCTGCTGAACTTATCTAAGAGATGATAAAATATAAGGTTCTACATGTAATAAGGACTTCCATATTATTCCAAAAGATAAGATTTTTTATGCCCTAAATTCTGTTTACTATTTAAATGATATCAATTTGAGTAACTAAGTACCTTTCTATTTGCTTCATCCGAAGTAACTTTAAACCGCCCCTTACGTTGGACAACTTTTCCTTCTGTTGATTCCTCTTGTGCTGATACTGTAACAACAAAGCAATTGTGATTGATAGAAAAAAAAGGAGAGAACACTTAAAAGAGTGCCCGGTGGGGAAGGACAAAGAGAAGTAGATATTTGCAAGAGATAAATGTTAATAACACCATACCTGATGAAGAGTTATATGAATCTCTCTTTTGACGGAACAGTAGAGGGCCACTATGGTTCCTCTCCTGTTGATATTTCCGATGCAAATCACCCCTTTGAAATGTTACAAAACATGTATGAAAATGTTGCATAAATAGAAAAATTATAGAGGAACAGGACAATCAAGAAACTAATAGACCAAGAATAATAGGCAGAACATTTAAACTATCTTTAGTTTCAGTTTACATGATATCAATAAAGAAGATCAGCATATCATGATTCCTTTACATTGTTGTTTGCAAATTTCTTGAAGCACACAAAATTACAAGAAACCACCAGACCTGTGTATATGGACTTGGGCTACAACCTTTCTGTTATAACTTCCAAACATGTTTTAAGACTTTTTACCCATTGATTCTGCCTTGAGACAATGAAGAGATACCCCAGAGAGAAAAAAGACAAGAAAAAGAAAAAGAATTAGTAGGGACCAGCTGCTATAGTTCAAGTGCTGATCCCCCTTTCTCATCATTATGTGTCTCCAACCATGATCATTCAAATCCAATCAGAAATGTAAGAATGGAAAAGAGAGAGAAAAGGAAACCAAATGTACAGCAATTGTAGCTGTAACTAAATAGGGCGATAGCCCACACAACCCCTCCTAATTGTTCAATGTCTCAACAACAAGAGGAAAAACGAGAGAAAAGAGAGAATCTGAATGATTCCTCTCCTCCTAATTGTTCAATATCTGGACACCAAGGGGCAGTAAGTCCCTCCTCTCTAATTTGACCAGTTTCTCTTTCTTCTCTTAACCCAGGATGATGAAAGAGTTAGTTTTGCCCAGTGGTCAAAACTGTTTGGTTTCAGCAGAAACCTACTGTAGCCCACCAAATCTTATAGGTTTATTGGTTTCAGCCTATTCTTTTGGGCCGGGACTGGCTGACCAATCTATATTGTCCGATATGGATCTGCTTTAACCGATTTCCAAAACTAAATTGCATTACATATACCCCTCTCATATATGTCATAAATACACTGTTTCATCTCAAATGAGCATCAGCAGCTTGGTACTTTCACCAAATTGTTTGGTAGTATCATAACTTTTGATATCGCGTTAAAGCTACTTTGCTTTACATTCTGAAGCATGGAATGTAAAGGTTCAAGCTATGAAATAAATGACTAATCATATAAACTTTAAAGCAGATGAAACAGCATTTAAAAATGGTCATAGTTTGCAGGACCTATGACACGAAGAGTTTAATAAGTAGAATGATTACCTCTCAGTATCCCCAGCATTATTCCTGTAAGGAGAAAGAACATGCTCTGGGAGAAGAGAACCACTTGAAAATTTTTGGCGTCCAAGAGAGTTCATATTTGAGGGCACAGAGAAACTCCTTTCCATATCTTCACCATTACACTTAACAGATTTTAATTCCACCAAATCTGATGATTGATGAGAAGGAATCGGAAGATCTGAACTTGCCTCCCTCTTCCAATTAGGACTGGTAGAATTGGCATCATCATCACAAACATCAAAACATTCTCTACATCAATTGAATCAGAAATGAAATTAGTACAATTTAATAATCCTGCTTCCTATAACATTAGTTTCTAACCAGTGATTCCTAAGTCATACTTTCATCACAGAACCGTTAAAAATGAATGACCTAAAAAAGCTATATATTTAAAATGAAGACGAGTATCAAAAAGTTTGGTACTCTCATATTACGTTTTATTTCTAAAATTAACGAACAAAATATTACAGCAATTCTACGCAACCTCAATCACTTCATTAGATACTCTCATGTAGAACCTTGATGTTTTTATGAATACTGGAAACCTTACTAGTTGACGGACATCTGCATATCTATAATATTAATTCTTTCTTTGCTTTCAGCAAAAAGGCAATGAGAAAAGACAGAGTAAAGTCCAGTTAGCCTTGCTGGACGGAATCACCAAGAAGGGTTTTTAATATAAAGAAATTTTGATTAGTACTTTTGAGCAGCTGAAAAGGACATACTTGAGTGCCTGAAGAGGACGAGTTGGAAATACAGAGGCAAATGGACCCTCCAAATCCTGAAGTTCCTGTAGCTCCTCCTGAAGAAGAATAAAAGGTGATGGAATGATCTACAAAACAAGGGTTGGAAAGGAAAACAATTTTAAGACAGTAGGATAAAAATAATAATAATGAGATTGATACCTCCACACAACTTGCAGCATTACTATGGTTACATCTTTCGGAGGAGGGAAATTGCTGTTGAAAATCAACATCTTCAAGATCATCCATTAACTTACGGTTATATTCTACATCTTCTGGATGGAAGATGTCATCTGAAGTATCTAGCTGCAAAAGCATGATTTTAAGGGAAAGAAGACTTAATCATTGTCTTTTCCTTCAACTGATAATAACATAAGCATGACAGCCTTTTAATTTGTGTTAAAAACTGGAAAGGGACCTCCTTACAAGTGCAGCCTGAGCTTTCAAGTCCTCCAGATTAAAATTCCAACCACTGATTCCCCTTATGTATTCTTGCTGCAAAGTAACATATTTAACACCATCACCAAAAATATCAAAATAGAAAGCATAAAAGTCCGACATGCAATTCTCGACTGATACAGAAGAATTCCAATGGTTTTTCATACAGGTACTTAAGTGAAAAGCAATCAATTGCATCACAAATGTAACACGAGAATTGCAACAAGGTTATAATGCAATATCACTGGTACAGAAGAATGCAGATCATAAGTGTTGACTGGAAAGAGCCAAATGCTTTGCTGATGACCAAGGGAAAGATAAGCAGAGGAAAAGTGGCAAAGGAATATATGACAAAGATAAGCAGCTTTGTGAGCCTTTCGTAAAGGTATAAGGACAAATATGCAGTCTAGATGCTTCATTTAGTATTTAACAAAATAATAGAATGGGAGGAAATGTACATACTTCATAAGTAACCATGGTTAGATGCTTTGACCAAATGGTGAATGCCATGTAACAAAAGACAACCACATGAAAGAAGAGCAAAATTTCCACTCACAGATGGAAAATAAAGATAATAGTGTCATGTAGTAACTTCACCTGTGACAGTTGTTCCTTATCTCCAGACAAAACCTTGTTTTGCATAAGAAATTCAGCCTCCTTACCCTATAAATGGAAGTCCAACTGTGATATATGAATATAAATAAAGCAATAGTTCCAGATCAGAGGTTCATAGATAAACACCTTTAGTTGCCTAAAACGATCACCAAGTGGAGAAAGGCCTTGAAGGATATTTCGTCGAAGATACTCACTTGAACGAGCATGCTTAAAGAAAGGGTGCTTCATAAGCTTTTCTGAACTGGGCCGCTTCTTTGGGTCCTTGACTAAGCATGTAGCCACCATATCTTTGAAAGACTACAGAAAAGATAGCACTTCAAAAATCACAGTCAAAAGTTACTTATGCTGTAAGTTTTCAATGTAGAAGAAAACCTTTGAAAATCGTTTATCCCTTTCATAATCAAGACCTGGTGGTGCATTTTGCAAGGTCATAAGCAACACCTACAATAAGAAAAAGTAATATGTATCTTTACAGACATACAGGAAAAATATTTGACATGCTTAATGCCTCTATATGGTTTCTTATTTAGACTGACCTTCATTGGAGGGTACTTGGAAAACGGAGCATGACCATGGGCAAGCTCTAATGCTGTTATGCCAAATGACCAAATGTCTGCTCTGTTTACACAAGATAGTAGAGGAGGATATAAGGTGAAAATAGGAACATATATCAAAGAATATGTAGTTAAATGGACTTAACATGTCCCAACTAGATCGTTGTCCACTCACTTAAAATCATAACCATGTAATTGCTGCATAACTTCAGGAGCCATCCTGCAAAAATGTAAGAGAAGATAAGGAGGGTGAGCTTCAATGTACTAAATCAGCACTATTATCACATTGCCAAAAACAAAATGGAGTAAATTTGAAAAGCTCACCAACATGGAGTCCCAACAAATGTATTTCGTGATCGTTGCCTATCACCAGTATCAAACATGCAAGCTGAGACTCCAAAATCTGCCAGCTTAACATCTCCATTAGCATCAATTAAGATATTCCCAGCCTGAAAAAAAAGGGTAGAACAACCTCAATATATTGGGAAAAGCGGTGCATAAATGTATATATATTGTACCCATATGTAATAACCCAATTGTATATGGAAGATGGATAAACAGTTAATATAGTAGACGAAAACAACCAAACATAAAAAGCTACTACTATAATTGTCATCAACCATGAAGTCTATAAAGACAATTTCTTTGCCACACTCATTTGAAACACATATTTACCCAGCAATGTAAAATATCTAGAGTACCAGCTAATTATACTTGTCCCAGGAAGGCAATTTGACAGGGAAAAAGAACTTGGAATGAAAGCTACTAGATTGACTTCCAGTTGGCAACCTTCCCACTAATAAGCTAAACATGAGTGAAAAATTATTAGTTATGACATCTGGCATTTCTTCTGGGCAAGAAAATATAAGCTCTCTTTAGTATTAATACCAGCTGACAACTTTATGGTTATCAGGTTATTAGGCCAGCAAGTTATATACGAATAAATGAAAAGCAAATGAATAATTCAAGAAGAGAGGATTTTTTTATTCTCTGAATTGAAATACTCAATCTTTTGTGCTTCACAATGGCACCTTGAGCCCAAGATAGACCACTAAATATGCATGGACCACAAACAAAAACCATAACTCAATTTAACCCATTTGGCACGCATTTGGTCATAAAAGGGTTAATCTGTAAATAGAAAAGACAACGAAAGACAACAGAGTCAAATTTTACATAATTACCTTAACATCTCTATGAATGTGCCCATCAGAATGGAAATAAACAAGAGCTTTCAGGACCTCACGTAACAGAGTTGCTATAACTGCCTCCTCAAAACCTTCTGGATATGAAGATTTCATAATATGAAGAGCAGATCCTCCAGCCATGTAAGGCATCACGACCCAAAGATTATGCTCTACTATGAAAGAGCAATGTGCACGAAGAACGTTTGGATGATCAATCAAGATCATTGTCTGTACTTCCCTTCTTATTCCATCCTGTAAAATTAGAGAATCACAAAGAGATTATTAAAAGATACAAAGGATGCGCCACCTTTGAAAAATGATATTTTTAGCACCAGATAATAAAGATTCACCTTATACCAGTGGAAGAAAGATCCACTACCATGATTCTCAGATGCATCTCTAGATATTTCATATTAGAGTAGCAAACAATCAAAGAATTAGATACTTTCTGCTTTAAGCATCCAGAGAGGCTACAAAAAAGATACAACTGAAAGTTTCTCTTCTTGTAAACATATTACCATTAGAAGATAATGACCTATCAGGAACAACAAAATCCATGAAAATTATCAAATAAAGAAATAATATATATACATGTGGTTGAGACCTATTCAAGGCCTCCCATGTTCCTCAATAATTGCTATTTAATTTTTCTCCACTTCTCCGTCATTGTTGGAAATTGTCTGATAGAGTAATCCACTAATCATCAGCAGTTACAGGAACCCTTCCTATTACCATAACAATTCCTTAAACTCTTACACTCTTAGCTGATATCATACAGCAACCTTAAAAACAGATGTCTTACTGTAATCATGTGTTGTTCTCCAAGATAAGAGACCTCATCATCCCCTTGGCAATGTTTCAAACAGTCAGTGGACATGTCTTTAACCTCCTCATGTTCTAAATCACCATTTTTGGCAAAGAAGCTCTAGTGAATTCCCTTCACCCAAAGAGTGAATTTTAAAGAAATAGCAACTTCATTACTTGAATTTTGAAAATATTTTAGCCTCGACCTTTAAATAAAGAATGTACCCAACCTCCATACTTTTGCAGTTTCTATATCAAACTTCAGTTGATAATATCTTTAGCCTTTCTCCCCTTACATTTTGAAGATATTTAACTTATTTCCTTTTCTTAATGCACAATAACATATTCTGATCTTGTTATGTGATTGATTTGGTCAGGATGCATCTTGCTTTGCCATTGCTCCTATGATCCAGTAGACAAGCGACATGTATTAAACCTTTACTACCTTCCATACAAGGGAAGATATATATACAATTAATAGTTAAACCCATTATTTGATATATATCACATTGAGGAAATCCACCATTATTAGCAAATGCAAACATAGATGAACAAAAATCAAATTTGCAGCAGAGGAACAAAATGAAAATATCAATCCATGAACACATTGTTGCCTACATCTAAAGAAGTACTTGGATGCCACCCTGAGAACAGAGCTAGGAACAAAGGGAAAAAAGTCAACAAGGAAAAGAAAAATAACTGAGTCCGGAAGGACACCGGGTAGAAGTAATGGAGCACGAAATTATGTGGGCAAACATTGTGGAGCAGTGAGTACAAACAAATTGAGAATGTACACGAAAGAAAAAACAAGCACATGAAAGCAAGGAAATCTAAGCTACATATCTACCAAAGCGAAAAACTCAAACTTCTAATAATAATAGGAAAAAACTAACTTACCAGATCATTATTGCACTTCTCAAGGTCAAGAACTTTAATAGCAACTATCTCATTTAGTGGAATACAGAGAGCCCTGTACACTGTAGCACTAACACCTTCTCCAATTTCCTCGTACAACTTGTAATCTTTAGAATTGACCGGAAATCTCTTCTCAAATTCATGTTCCATCATTCTCTCTTACAGGACATCATTAACGATCTTCATGCCCTAAAATTCCCATGATGCATAAATAAGTTAAAACTAGAAGGAAATACTTAAGAAAAAATAAAATCCAGTTTGATAATCTTTCTTCTCCCTCCAAGATGAGATCCCAAGGTAGTTTTGGCAATTACATGGAGGTGAATGGTGCCTCAGTTTTTTCATGCATGTGGACAGAGCTGAATTCAAAGATATAACTGCACATATTTCTACATATATAGTATGTTAGCAAAAATCAAAAGTAGTTTCAGTACTAACAATTTTCATTTTGCTCTTCAACAGTGACTGCAGCTTAATGATTGAGAACTGCATCTCTAGAGCATGGCCATCAATAACTATCAACATGAAAAAGAGGCACCTTACTGGAACCATCTAATATGGAAAGAAAATGGATATCTATGACAAGGACGAATCAAAATCATCTCATGCTGTAACTCTGAACTTTCAACTAATTCAGCACTGAAATCAAGCACTGCTATGGCACGACAATGTATCTGCAAAAATTAAAAATAAAAAATAAAAAAAAAATGAACCAGTATGCTATAATAGCCAAGAATCATTAAACTAAAGTCATCAACTTTTACTCGACGAAATAGCAAGGAACAAAAGAAACATAAAAAGGGTACAAAACTAAACCAAAATTAACAAAAGAGAAGGCACTTGATATAATGCGAAATTCAGGATAAGTTAAGCAAGAAAAAGACATTCTATGTTGATTGGTAAGAAAATAAAAATATTTATGACACAAATTAAAAAGAACATGAAGAACTAAATAAAAACAAAGACCGAGAAAAAGAATGAAGTAGGAGAGAAATGCTCCATTAAGAGACTTATACTATATCGTTATACTTAGGGGTGTAAACGAGCCAAGCTTGAGCGAGATTTGAAATTGAAGTTTAGCTCGAGCTCAAGACGAGCCAACCCCGCACTAAACAAAACATACAAGCAGGCAATTAATAAAAAAAATTCAAGGAATAAAGGGTGTTCCTAGTGCATGAGACTTTGGCTTACATGGTCCGGTGAGGGGAAATGTAAGTAGCCGTACCGTCATCTCTAAATAAGTTGTTTCCAAGGCTTGAGCCCATGATCTCTTGGATGCGAGGGGCATATCTCACTGCCACACTACACCCTCAAAATTCCCAAGGGATATTTGTCTGGATGCGGCTAATTGCAAAACCTTATGATGGAAGACGATGCCGCATCAAAGAAATGTAGCTCTTCGAATAAAAGGCACTTGCATTTAGTCTAAAAGTCCATATATTATGATAATGAACTTTCTATCGATCTTGCTGGAGAGGAAAGGCTCACCTATTAAGCTTCCTACCACTTTTTAACAAGACAGAATCTGCTATTAAACTTATGCACTCAGGCCAGGGTTTACAACTCACCAAGGCAGCAAGGCCTAGTGTGCCTAATTACTTCTTTGCTTCTCCTAGTTGGTTTGCTTACTCAAAAAACCCACAACTTAATAAAATCTTGCCATAGTCAGACGACCTCCTTTCTATTAATCCCTTACTTATTGAGCTTAAAAATAAGAAACCATATCTAATCAACCCAAATTGTACACTAATTAGCATCGAAACTAACAAAATAAACAAACATCGAACACAACCAATGTAGACTCCTATGGACTTAGGGCCTTTTGAAGAATGAAGACATTTAAAATTAATTCAGACATCCATCTAATGTCTCCAACACATCCAAGTGTATCATTTAAGAAACTAGGCAGCACTAAATCTTGCCTCTAGTTAGTCAAAATGACATTGCAACTAATAAGGTAAGTATTAGTTTATTACCAATTATTGCCATGCCGTCCGGCATGATATGCATAAGATGGCAGAACCTTATGGCACATGATTTATGCAATTTAGCACAAGGCAGCACAAGGTCATTACACTTCATACCAGATCAATATAGGGAAACATGTGTCAACACGGGATTTGGCAGTTGGCATGGGTTCACAAACATACGGCACTACCATGCAATAGTGGAAAATTTTCTGTCGGCATGGTAAGTGTCGAGCAGCATGCCTCGTGCAGCTCAATATAAAAAACCATAATTGTATCAAACAACTGGTACTGGTGATCTTATGAGTATCACCTTTCCTGGGTACTCTTTATTAAGTGAAGTGGCCTCAGATTCTAGAGGTTATCAAGAGTTATTGTCTGAGAGAAATTTCACCAATATATGATCTTCAACAGTAATGTCGAGGTTACAGAAAGCTGTAGCAAAATATAGTGGATCATTATCTCGATTTGTAGCTGAAATCTTAGGATATAAGGGAAGATAAACAATAGGTCAAGTACAAACATCTAAAAAGATAAGAAGGTATGCCATTGGTTTAATTTTGATGTCAAGCAATAGTACTCAACGATGAGATGATTCGTGATATAGACAGTATAGGACACTGATACATCAACAAGGCAAATGTAGGCATGCATGAACATCTATATATATATATATAGACAAATACGCAGAGTAAACCAAAATGTTCAGTTCTCTTTCACTGAAAACACATGACCTGCCCAATCAACTCATGGCATTCTTCATCAACTGCAATCAAACTTCAAGAAAGCCCAGGAAACGCTCAAATTCTACCCAATCAACTCAACGTATCATTCATGAAATGCAACAAACCAACAACAAGAAACCTCGAAGCACCACAAAAGTAGCCAAGAAATCAACTCAGATATATGTAAGGAAGAAAAGAAGAAGATTCACCATGGGGATGCGCACCTAGGGTTAGGGTTTCCTTCAAGAGTCAAAGAATCGACGACAGGCGAATCGAGCCTTGACCGAGAGACGGAAAAGATGACGAATCGGAGCTCCGAAAAGATCAAAAGATCTCCTCCCTCCCTCCCTCTCTCTCTCTCTCTCTAGAGGAGGGTAGATGAGATCGCCGCTTAGGATCTGGCCTCCTCCTTCATCATCACCCCCCAAATCTCTCCCCTCTCTTCTCCCTCCCGGCGCGATCGGGATTTTTCTCTTTTCCTTTTGGTTTTCTCTCTCTCTCTCTCTCTCTCTCTTTTTCTTTTTTCCTTTTTTTTTCCCCTTTCTTGTTGTAAGCGGAAAGAGATTAGCCTTTTTTAAGGGGGGGCCTTTTCGCCTTAATTTCTCTCGTGGAGAGGAGAGAGAAAAAAGATCAAACCCTCGTTTTAATTTCCAGAGAGGCGGCAGTGTGAGATGCCGGTCCCTGGTTGGATCCTCCCCTATCTTAGCTGGAACGGGCAACAGCTTCACTTGCCTGACGTGGTGTGGGCCCCCCGCATCCCCCGTAAAATGCTTATAGAATGGCGGCGGCACAGTAAAGAGAAGGGTTAATTACATTTTTGACCCTATCACTTTCACCTCCCTAAGAAAATAACATACATTTACTGAAATTTAAGCACAAACGAGCCCTCTTATTTAAGGAACAAATTTTAATATAAAATTAATTAATTAGTTAATAGATGGATAAAAATATAGTTAGAAATAGAATTTATTTTTTAAAAAAAAAATTAGAGAAGATCAATATAAAATTTTATCTTAAAAAATTATTACAAAAAACTCCGAAATAGAATATGAAAATATATAGAAAGAAGAGGAAGAGGGGGATATATATATTTTTTCTCCAATTATTGATTTAGTCAAAAAAAAAATAAAAAAAAATTATTTCTGTTGGAATTTTTATTAAAATATTGTACAAGTAGCCTTAATGATATATTTAAATAATTTAGAGAGTTTATATATCAACTTCTTCTTCTTCTTTTTGAGCTATCCTTATTCATGATTAGCCCTCGACAAAACTTATCTATAAATTTTAACAATAGTTTTTATTATTAAAATCCTATCTAACTATTACTATATAGAGGAGATTTTTATCATTAAAACCCCAAACATTTCTTCTAATTTGCTACTCAAATCCTTTTGTGATAAGCTTGCTGGATCTCTCCACTTGTTAAGGAGCGACCAACAACTGAGCTGAGTCATGAGTCAAGAGTCAAGGGTCAAGATCCGCCCCCCCCCCCCTGGCCAAGTGGGGCCCAACTACCAACCGGTCGACAAGAGTGGGCCCACGAAGCAGTATATACTTTCTTTTTGTAATAAAACGAATCGGTATATACGCAGAACGATTCCTAATCCAGACAGTGTACTAACAATTCTATATCCTTCTTTCCACATCCACAAAAGCTTGGCAATTGGCATTTGCGCACTCCCATCTTGCAATTGCCCCAATTGTTCTTATAAACTCTTAGAAGAAAAATAATAATAATAATAATAATAATAATAAATAAGAACAATAAACTTGTAGCTAGCTATATTTTTTTAACTTTTTTTTCAATTTTAGCGTGACTTTTGCACCGTGAGTTGATGCTTAATCAATCATAATCAATAACGTGCTGAGTGACGTGGTGGCTCAGTTTAATTCAGTTATTTAGGTTTCACTGAGCTTTTAGCTATCTAGTTTAAGTTATATATTGTTGAATAATTGCTTTGAATTTGAGACATGCTTCAAGTCGTCGTTAATTTTTCAAACTAATCTACTGAACCATCCACTGAATTAAACTGAGCCACTAAATTATTAAATAATTTTTTTATAATATTATTTGATGTTAAGGTTGATTATGAGCAGAGTTAGGTTGGTGGCGGCAAAATTTGGATGGATGGATGGAAGAAAAAGTCTATGCGTTTGACTCCTCCAGCTGATCGCGTACAAGCCCAATTGGGTCAGCGCGTCAATCCGGGAGACGTGCACGAAAATTGCTGCACACGTGGTGGACGAGACACGAAGTATTGGGTATTGAAACTGTTGATGGTCATTAAGGCAAGATTTTCCCTACAATTATGTACTATATTCCATGTCGACTGCCAAATTTGGCCTTATATAAATTACAAGACCTAAATAAAACTACATTAATTCATACATATACTCTTCAGCTTATTAAAAAATTATAAAAAATAAATAAATAAATTTCAGACTTGGAGGCCAAGGATTACGTTTGTCGATTTTGTCGTATCATACCTTCCTCGTTATTTCCTATTTGTTTCAAAATTCTTGAAGAAGTGTTCAAACGAATATTGATTCCTTACAAAGGGCATTCTTTTGGAGAGGTAGAAGTGAAGCTTTCTAGCTTTTTGGGGACTGTTTGCAAGGGGGAAAAAAGATGGTGGCTTATATCATCCTCTCATACTGCTCCTTGGAAGTCTTTCGTCTGAAGCTTTTATTACAGGCATTGTTCTCCTTTTAAAAAGAGGTCAAATCTTTGACGTTGTCAGCTAAGTTAGTCAAAAGACTGTTTTAAATGAGAACGGATACATTTCATGTTCTCTTCTCCGGAGGCGTGGAATTAATCAGAGAATCTTTGGAGAGGGACAACGAGGACCTATGTTTGGATACAGTATACATTTTCTTCTTGGAGTTTTAACACCGTGATAATTAAATGATGCATATCTTAGATATCATGTTGTCTAGATGAGCTTTAAAATTTAAAAAAAAAAAAATAATCTTGGTGGGCTCTTATCCTCGTTCATCATTTGAAAGATAAAGATTCCTATGAAGGTTAAAAAAAAATTATTTGGCTTGTTCTTCAGTCTAAAATCGATTCAGGGTGTGTCGTCTGTAGATAGACAGATGAAAGTATCAACCATGAGGTATTCGATATGAATTCTTCGCCATTTTTACTGCTCATCTCTACTCGGATGGCTTACCTGCATATGTGAAAGGATAGTTGCCAGGCTTTGAAATCTTCTTTGCTAAGTGGGTGGGATATGATATCACGTCTAATTTTGGTGGCAACTTTGAAAAGAGAGGAACAGAAGAATTTCTCTCAAGCAAGCCATATCTCTTTCCGTAGAGTAGAAAGTATTGAAACTTTTGCATGTCCAAACTTATGACATTTGACGGATATGTTCTTGATATAGAGTAGAATAATTGTAAAATATTTCATATATTATCAATGCCTAGATCGTTACTGTACGTTAGGATCTTTTCTATGGTATAATTTCTGGAATAACAGGTTTAGAAGTTTATAACTTTTAATTCGCAAGTTGAGACTCAAAAGAACCTTTATAGACATGTTATTGATATAGAGGAGAATCATCTCCATATAATTTTATAAGTTATCAATGCTCAAACAGATCTGTACGATAGGATCTTTTCCTATGTCTGACAATAATTTACAGCAGGTCGTCTAGGATACCAGATTTCAAGGGCGTATAACTTTTTAACTCCCAAGCAGGAGCAGGAGTCAATTGTGAAGTAAATCTACAATTCCAGAGCTCAATTACTCATAAGAAGTGCATGAATTAATTGAACCCACAATAATTCCATAACTTAGCATAGCAAGGTATATTTCATTGTCCACAGATACCAAATACATAACATCAATCAACCATACAATGCAAAAGTGTAATAACTACTGATAGACAGTTTGCATTAAACCATTATCTCTATAATAACCCACTGATATGCCAAACATAGCAGCAAGATTGCTTAGCAACTCCATTATCGTACTCCAGGTCGGTATAAATCTCATAGAAACCTCGACATCAAGCTAAAGTTTTTACTCAAGTGCTCCATAAGTGCTGCAATGGTCTTGGATATATTGGAAACTCTAAGCCGAGAACTGCAAAACAAATAGGACTCGGATGGATACTTTGAACTGCCGCAAGAAAGACCTTTAATTTACTTGAAAAATAAGTATAAACAACGGAATGAAGATCAAGAGCACTATATTTTTGCCAAGTCTTGATGATTATCTTGATCAACTGCAAGTTACTTAATACTAGAGAACTCTTATGGAAGTGCCCCATCTTTTACCAGCAGAAAGCACACGAACATCAAGTAATTTGTAGATATGATATGGATGAATAATTAATCAAGAAACTTATTTAGCATGAAACTTGATGAAAATGTTTAGCTTACATGCAAGAAGAGAGTAGTACTCAATTAAGAGAGGAACTAATTAAGCATGCGGCAGTAGCATGGGAATAAATAATCAATGAAGGAGGAGGAGGAGGAGGAGATAGTGGTAGGCTGGAAAATGAATTACCACACCACCGTGGCGAAGTAGCATCAGCGGTTGAAGAAGAAGAAGAAGAAGAAGAAGAGAAGCTTCAAACATACTTCTTGGATCTATCTGTCTCACCAGATAGATCTCTGAGTAGTACGGGCGACCTTGGGCCTATCGTTCGGTTTTCGGCACCACTCCTTAGAGATCCATCCAGTTATTTGAATATGCCTTAGTGATTCAGGCCAATATGGCGGTGGCAAGATACGACCGCAACAGTAAATCCTTAGGCTGATGAGCGAGTGGGGCAGATGCACCGGCAATGATGAGATAGGGCAAAATTTCAAATTCAGCACACGAAGCGACGCAGGCAGACCGGATAAGGACGAGATACCAGGGCAGTTCTTCAAATGTACTTCTTCAAGCGACTCAGGCAAATTCGACGACCACGATGAGATATCTGGGCAGCTGTCTAACTGTAGTGTCTTAAGGGAGGAGAGGCTTTTCAAGCTCCTTGGTAGGGACTGGACTTTGCAATTATGCAAGCGAAGATTCTTGAGGGAGGCGAGAGAGTTGAAGGCCTCTTCATGGAAGGATGCTTCAGGGGAAGAAGACAAATACAAGCTCCTTAAAACTGCAAGAAAATGACTACTACTTGAGAGCAGCATCGTTGTGAGTGTTGCAGAATTGCTGATTTCAAGCTCCTTAAACAATGACAAGTCGACAGCCTCGGAGAGAGAAGAAACTACCACGAGTTTTGGGACGTTTAGAATTGCCAACTTCTCCAAGGAGCCAAGTGCGCCTTGGGAGCATTTCAGTGCAGAAAGCTCGGGGCAATTTATGATCACCAACCTCGTGAGTGCTCTCAGGCGAGACAGTGAAAGAGATGCTAGGGATCGACACTTATCCAGGCGAAGAGTGACGAGGTTGGGTAGATCTCCGGCGACAATATACCTCATGCTCATGCATTCGTAGATAATTAGGCATTGAAGAGAAGGTGGAAGGATGCCCCTACCACCACCTTCAGAGGGCATCATTATCTCCAACTCCAAGCAGGGACAGGAGGAGATTTCGAGTTTCTTCAGGGAAAGCAGCGCATGTAGACCTCCCAGCGATTTAAGCCAATGGCAGTGACGAATTTGTAGATCAGTTAATGCCATCAAGTGATGTAGGATCTCTTCAGATGGAAGGGTTGTTATTGTCCTGATGCTATATAACTCCAATGATTTGAGAAAAGTCAGCTTTCCTAGGCATTGAGACAGTGCCCCGTCTGTGATATTGCAGTACCCTATCTGCAAACTTTGAAGTGACGAGGGCAAGATTAATTCGCTCTTCTCACGCCTCCCAAAGATAGCTTCTACTCTTTGCTCTTGACAACAGCAGTAGGCCTTCCAAAGATGATCCACTTCCATTTGCATTGACAAGTCTTCAGAACTCTGTAGGGCAGTTGCAAGCGTCATGAAATCTTCTGCTACGTCTAGCTTCTCAAACTCCATCGATCTCTTGACTTCCAAACAATCTCTTGCGAGCTCTTCTCTTATATAATGGTTAATGTCTCCCATGATCTCCAGTTTTCCGCTGAGTCGACAACTTCGTACAATGTTCATTAAAGATTTCTTTTTGTCATTACTCTTCTGTAGCTCTTCCTCCGAGACAAATATTAGTGACCGACATCCATCTACCACCAGACTCTGAAGACTCTGAGGAAGCAAAGGAAACGTCCTGAGGTTGGGGAGATCCCAAATTTCCAACTCGTCGCAACGAAGAAACAATTTGTTCATGGGTGGAAGATCTTCTAATAAGGTGCAACTTATAAGCTTGAAAGACCTCAGTTTCTCTATGCACCCCCTTCGTAGCAACCAATTCGGATACCTAGGAGACGTGTAGCCTTTGATAGATAGATTTATTAGATCGGAATGTGGTTGGAGGCCCTCCAACACCTCCATATCCAAATTCATCTTCCCACAATCTCTCCCATGATGATTCTTCCACTCCAAGGACAAACTCTCGAGATGTTTCTTATCTTTCAGATTGGCTTCAATAGCCTCATCCTTGCTCTTAACATTGTCCAAATTGGAGATGTTTAGCGATCCTCGGAGCTCATTTAGGTTCTTTAGCTGATTTATTTCATAACCCTCCTCCTTCTTTACATCAAACTGGCATAAATTTTGGAGAGAAATTAACCTCCCTATATCACGTAACGGTAATCCCATGGGCTCTACATGGGTTTGCTCGAAATACCGCAGATTGACAAGATTTTTCAAGCTTCTTGGTAAATTAGCATAAGGACATTTGAGTAGTTGTAAATTATAAAGCTTACCCAATGATACAGGCAACTGAATCGTATCACTACCAAAGAGATATAAGTAGCGCAGATGCTTTAAATCTCCTATATATTTGGGTAATCTTTTGATTCTTCTGAATGATAGGTGAAGAACACGTAGTTTCTTAAACTTCATTATTGCTGCTATAAGCTGATCGATGACACCATCCTTGAGTGGATCACGAACTATGAGAGTGCGCAAGTTTTCTAATTTATTGAAACTCATGTTGTCTTCTGTCACACCTGCACCTGAGACATACAGACGGCGAATTGTCAAAGGAATTTCTTTCACCCGACTATTCTCTATTCTGAAATAATCTTCTTCTGAAACCCTTTCTGCTAAGTCGTGAAATAAGTCATGCATATTACAATATTCGGTACTGCCCTCAACTGGTTGCAAAAATGAACGAGATAGTAACTCAAAAAAGTAATCATTTCCTATATCCTCCATTCTTGTACAACCGTCCGAGGTATTGATGAACCCCTCAGCCATCCATAGGTGAACCATCTTTTCTCTTTCAAATCTATAACCTTTAGGAAACAAGCTAAAATAGGAGAAGCAGCGCTGCAAGGGAGCATCTAGGTGTTGATAACTCCATAATAGAACTTGTGCAGTGTCACTCAAATTGTCTCTCTCTAAAGTAGCTTTCCACACGTCGGTTTTCAATCTCTTGCTTAATTGTCTGCCCACTGCTTTCGCCGCCAAAGGAGATTTATGTAGCTTTCGCACAATCTTCTTTCCTATCTCTTCGAGATCTCCCCGTAGATGTTGATCATCTAATTTCGTACCACCAAAAGCATGATGCATGAAAAGTGAGATAAATGCATCCTCTTCTAGATCCCTCAATTGCATGATGTTTTTTGGGCATAAGACCTCTGGCATATTCTCTGTTCTCGCAGTCACTAAGATTTTACTTCCCCTCTTCCCATCAATAGTGAGAGGATCAACAAGCATCTTCCATCTCTCCGCCTCAATAACTGATTCATCGTACCAAACATCATCTAAAACAAGTAATACTTTCTTTAATTTTATTAGATCTCGAAGAGTGCGTTGCAGTGCTTCAAGACTCTCGAGGCGAGGACATTTGCTCATGGTAGCAGACTCTATCATCTCCCTCATGTGCCTAGTGACGTCGAGCTTGCGTGACACACAGACCCACATTTTGATTTCAAAATGATTGATTACTCTTTGATCATTATAGACGAGTTGTGCAAGAGTAGTCTTGCCAGCCCCTCCAATGCCAACAATAGCAACAACGTCCGAATAGCTTCTTCTAATAGTGCTCGTTTCAGGTTGACAAGCTTCAGATGTGTCCAACAAATATTTGTCTATTAAGTCGTCACATTCTTTGTCTCGCCCAAACACTTGAAGTGGAGGTAGGGAGGTGGTCACATTTGATCGTTCTCCGTTGCTCAAATCAAAGGTTATGTTGTTTCTAAATGATATTCCCAAGAGTTCACGAAATGTCTTGGCTTCAACAACAATCTTCTCTAACTTATTCAAACTTTTTCTTAGCTCAATCTTCAACAACCCTTTCTTTACATTGCCTACGCATTTCATATAAAATTTAGGCATGGGATGAGAGAGGAGATGCACCTTCTTCTCAAGAAGCTGATATTGGTACAAGTCCAGCACATCTTCAGCTTCGTACATAGCATCTTTGAGCTTCTTCAGCCATCGCTTTAGCTTGATCTTGTGCTCGCTCTTCTCTACAGCCTCGATCACGAGTTGGAATTGTGGAAGGACGGTTGTCTCCAAATTCTCCAGTCTATCCGTGATGCTAATACCACCGAGGCAAGAGAGGCCCTTGTCGTCGAGGTAAGAAAATCCTTCATTGAGTAGCCTAGTAACTATGGGAGATACCACCCACCCTGCACCTGCGAGCGCTGCCGTCTCAGCCATTGGCATATAGCAATGAAAAGGTGAGGATTGAGAGGGGGAGGGAGAGAAGATTATTGGTTGAGATCGATAGAAACAGAGAGATGATGAATCAGAACAACGTTTGGCTCGTCTTCATACCTCAACGATGAATTATTGAGGATGAGTAAACGTGTACAATTAATTAACGATAGACGTGTACAATTAATGAGCTGCCATGAGTGAATTAATTAAGGGCATATGTGGGCGTGCGTCCTCACCCTGCATTTGCTAGACATCAGTTATTAGAACCGTCGTTCTCAAACAGCACAGGATTTCAAAGTCAACTGCTCATCTACCTTTAAAAAAAGAGAAGCAGCTTATCTAACAACATCAGTTACGTATTTCATCACGTCTGTCGAACGACTCAAAACACGCCCAATGGAGAATACGGACACTTCGACATACCATGGACATGGTAAGATCTTTGCCGCCGCTAATCCCTGGGATACAATGGAAACAGCTCACTGGATTTGATTCTAAAATCTTTTATAACACCAAATCCATCTTTCTCTTCATAAAAAAAAATAAAATAAAATATAAACATAAAAAGAAAGAGCAGCAACAATGTTTTGATCCTGTCAGCTCGTGGGGTAGGTCATCGTCATGACATGGTATAAGGAAAAATAGAGTTAGGACAACAGAATAAGGGTAATTATTTCTTTCCCAACAGGATCATGACTAGACCACACACTTGACGCCCTAAAGCCATGCATAATAGAATAATGAGAAACCATGATAACAAGCACTAGAGGGTCTTTGAATATATTGTTTTCTAGCACGAGTAGATCCTGAACCAAATCATATTTTTAAGCATAATTAACATCAAGTAACTTGTATGATCTTGTGGATGAATAATTAATCAAGAAACTTATCTAACAATATAGAGAGGGACAGGGACAGGGACAGGGACTAGATTCGGAATAAATAACAAATTAAGGAGGAGGAAGTGGTAGGCAGGAAAGTTAATTACCACTGTCGCAGAGCAGCAGCAGTAGAGGAGGAAGAAGAGAAGCTTCAAACGTGCTTCTTGGATCTATCCATGTCTCACCGGATGGATGGATCTCTGAGGAATACGGGCGATCTTGGGCCAATCCTCACCGTTAGGTCTTCGACATCGCTCCTCCAAGACTGGGCATTCGGCTATTTCAATACGCATGAGCGAGTCTGGCAGATCCGGCAGTGATGAGATAGGGCAAAATTCCAAATTTAGCATACGGAGCGACATTGGCAGATCGGATAAGGACGAGATGCTGGGGCAGCTTGTTAGAGAGAGTTCTTCGAGCGACTCTGGCAAATTCGACGACAGCGATGAGATTTGTGGGCAGCGATCTAACCCTAGTGTCTTAAGGTAGGGAAGGCTCCTCAAGCTCCTTGGCAGAGACTGGACTTCGCAATCCCACAAGACCAGAGTCTCGAGGGAGGTGAGAGATTTGAAGGCACCGTCATGGAAGGATGCTTCGGAGGAAGAAGACAATTTCAAGCTCCTTAAACCGGGAAGGAAGTTACTACTACTTGCGAGTGTTGCGGAATTGCTGATTTCAAGCTCCTTGCACGATGACAAGTCGACGGCCTCGGAGGAAGGAGAAGAGATTGACACGAGCTTTGGGACTTTTAGAATTGTTATCTTCTCCAAGGAGCCAAGTGCGCCTTGGGAGCATTCCAGTTTAGAAAGCTCTGGGCAATTTCTGATCTCCAACGTCGTGAGTGCACTCAAGCAAGACAGTGAAAGAGATGCTAGGGATCGACAGTTTTGCAGGCTAAGGCTGACGAGTTTGGGTAGATCTCCGGCGACGATGTAGCTCATGCTCATGCATTCGTAGATAGAGAGGGTTTTGAGCGAAGGTGGAAAGATGCGCCTACCACCACCTTCACCTGGCGTCCTTGTCTCCAACTCCAAGCAGGGGCAAGAGGAGATCACGAGACTTTCCAAGGACAGAAGGGCATGTAAACCTCCCAGCGATTTAAGCCAATGGCATTCGTTAATTAGTAGATCAGTTAATGCCGTCAAATGATGAAGGATCTCCTCGGATGGAAGGGTTGTTATTGTCCTGATGCAAAATAAGTCCAAGGATTTGAGAGAAGCCAGAGTTCCTAGGGACCGAGAGAGTGCCCCATCTGTGATATTGCAGTACCCTATCTCCAAATTTTGAAGGGATGAGGGCAAGATCAATTCGCTCTTCTCACGCCTCCCAAAGATAGCTTCTACTCTCTGTTCTTGACAACAGCAGTAGGCCTTCCAAAGATGATCCATTTCCATTTGCGTTGGCAATTCGTCGGAACTCTGCAAGGCGACTGCAAGTGTCTGAAAATCTTCCATTGCATCGAGCTTCTCAGATTCCATCAATCTTTTGACTTCCAAACAATCATTTGCTAGTTCTGTTCTTATGAAATCCTCCATGTCTCCCATGATTTCCAGTCTTCCGTTGAGTCGACAACTTCGTACAATGGTCATTATAGATTTCTTTTTGTCGACACTCTTCCTTAGCTCTTCCTCGGAGACAAACACAAGTAACTGACATTTACTTATCACCAGTCTCTTAAGACGCTCAGGAAGTAAAGGAAGCGTCCTGAGGTTGGGGAGATCACAAATTTCCAGTTCCTCGCAACGAAGAAACAATTTGCTCATGGGTGGAAGATCTTTCAAGGAAGTGCAGCAATCAAGCTTGAGAGACCTCAGCCTCTCTATGCATCCCCTTCGTAGCAACCAGTTGGGATACGTAGGAGACTTGTAACCTCTGACAGACAAATTTATTAGATTACGATGTGGTCGGAGGCCCTCCAGCACCTGCATATCCAAATCCGTCGGCCTACAATCCCTCTCATTGTCATTCTCCCACTCCAAGCATAAACTCTCGAGATATTTTTTATCATTTAGATTGGCTTGAATGGCCTCGTCCCTTCCTTCAATATTCTCCAGATTGGAAATGCTTAGCGATCCTCGGAGCTCGTTTAGGTTCTTTAGCTGACCTATATCATACCCCTCCTCCTTCTGCACACCAAAATAGGATAAATCTTGGAGAGAAGTTAAACTCCCTATATGAGGAAATGGGAGTCCTATGCCTTGATTGATATACCGCAGATTGATAAGATTTTTCAGGCTTCTTGGTAAATTAGCAAAAGGACATCTGAGCAGTTGTAAATTGTAAAGCTTACCCAATTATATAGGCAACTGAAGTGTATCATCACTACCAAAGAGATACAAGTAGCGCAGATGCTTTAAATTTCCTCCAAATTTGGGTAATCTTTTGATTCTTCTCAATGATAGGTGAAGAACACGTAGTTTCTTGAACTTCGTTATTGCAGCTGTAAGATGATCAATGACACCATTGCTAAGTGGATCATGAACTATGAGGGTACGCAAGTTTTTTAATTTATTGAAATTGATGTTGTCTTCTATCACACTTTCACCTGAGACATATAGTCCACGAATTCCTGTGGGAATTTTTGTTACCCGATCATCTTCTATTCTGAGATAATCTTCTTTTGAAATCCTTTCTGCCAAGTCATGAAACAAGTCATGCATATTATAATATTTAGTGCTGCCAAAATAACCCTCAGCTGGTTGCAAAAAAGAACTAGATAATAACTCAAAAAAATAATCATTTCCTATGTCCTCCATTCTTGTACAATTGTTTGAGGAACTGATGAATCCCTCAGCCATCCATAGGTGAACCATCTTTTCTCTTTCAAATAAATAGCCTTTAGGAAATATACTAAAATAGGAGAAGCAACGTTGCAGGGGAGCATCTAGGTATTGATAACTCCACAATAGAACTTGTGCAATGTCATTCAAATTGTCTTTCTCTAAAGTAGCTTTCCACACGTTGGTTTCTAATCTCTTACTCAATTGACTGCCCACTAATTTCGCCGCCAAAGGAGATCTATGCAGCTTTCGCACAATCTCCTTCCCTATCTCCTTGAGATCTTCCAATAGATATTGATCATCTAATTTTGTGACACCAAAAGCATGATGCATGAAAAGTGAGATAAACTCATACTCCCCTAAATCCTTCAATTGTATGATATTTTTAGGGCGTAAGACCTCTGGCATATTCTCTGTTCTTGCAGTCACCAGGATTTTACTTCCCCTCTTCCCATCAATAATGAGAGGATCAACAAGCATCTTCCATCTTTCCGCCTCAATAACTGATTCATCGTACCAAACATCATCTAATACAAGTAATACTTTCTTTGATTTTATTAGATTTCGAAGAGTGACTTGTAGCGCTTCAAGACTCGAGAACTGAGGACATTCTCTGTTGGTAGCAGACTCTATCATCTCTTTCATGTGCCTAGAGACATCGAGCTTGTGTGATACACAAACCCACATTTTGATTTCAAAATGGTTGACAACTCTTTGATCATCGTAGACGAGTTGTGCAAGAGTAGTCTTCCCTGCTCCTCCAATGCCAACAATGGCAACAACGTCTGAGTAGCTGCTTCTTCTAGCAATGCTCGTTTTAGGTTGACAAGCTTCATATGTGTCCAATAAATATTTTTCTATTAGGTCGTCACGATCTTTGTCTCGCCCAAACACTTGAAATGAAGGTAGGGAGGTGGTCACATTTGGTCTTTCTCCATTGCTCAAATCATTGGTTGTATTGTTTCTAATTGATATTCCCAAGAGTTCACGGAATGTCTTAGCTTCAACAACAATCTTTTCTAACTTATTCAAACATTTTCTTAGCTCAATCTTCAACAACCCTTTCTTTACATTGCCTACGCATTTCATATAAAATTTAGGCATGGGATGAGAGAGGAGATGCACCTTCTTCTCAAGAAGCTGATATTGGTACAAGTCCAGCACATCTTCAGCCTCGTACATAGCATCTTTGAGCTTCTTTAGCCATCGCTTTAGCTTAGTCTTGTGCTGGCTCTTCTCTGCAGCCTCGATCACGAGTTGGAATTGTGGAAGGATGGTTGTCTCCAGATTCTCCAACTTATCTGTGATGCTAGTGCCACAGAGGCAGGAGAGGCCCTTGTCGTCGAGGTAAGCAAATCCCTCGTTGAGTAGCTTAGTAACTATGGGAGATACCACCCACCCTGCTCCTGCAAGCGCTGCCACCTCCGCCATCGGCATATACCAATGAAAAGGTGAGAATTTAGAATGAGAGGGAGAGAAGTTTGATTAAGATGGATAGAAACAGAGAGGTGATGAAACAGAACAAAGTTTGGCTCCTTCTTCTTTCTTTTAAAGATGAATTGTTGAGGATGAGTTGACGGCAGGTTTTTTTTATTTTATTTTATGAAACAAAAACGAGTAGACAATATAATTAATTAACGATAATGAGCTGTCATAATAGATCTGAACATGGCCATGAGTGAACTAAGGACATAAGTGGGCGTCCTCACCCTGCATTTGCTAGACATTAGTTATTAGAACTGTCATTCCCAAACAGCACAAGATTTCAAGTCAACTGCTTACCAAACTTACGAAAAAGCTTATCTAACGATATTGGTTACCATTTCCATAGATGGCGGTGCTGGTCAACACTTGCCGTGTCAGTGGCATACTGGCACATGGCACACTAGGGGTGCCACACGGCACTCCTCATAATAGTTTTGTCGCTCATCATCATCGAACTATCCGTCGCCATTGCTATCGCCGTTGCCCAATCTCTTCCTCTTCATTGGGCTAGAACGCCCAACGCGAGATTGGGCGGCGGCGAAGGCTAGCGATGATTGGCAACGGCAACGGTTAAGAGGAAGGTGAGTATTTTTTTTTTTGCGGCACGTGTTGTGCTGACCAATAGTCCACACGGTCCACTTCTGTGGCCCGGCCATCACATTTCATCACGTCTGTCAAAAGACTCAATATGAAATATCTCTCTTCCCTATCAAATGTGCTATCGTGCTTAACACGTTCACTTTTAACACCAAAAGAAAAGCTCAGTGTGTATTAAAAATACGGACATGTTGACATACCATGGACATGTAAAATCTTTGCCGCTAATCCCTGGGATATAGTGGAAACTGCTCACTGGATTTGATTCTAAAACCTTTTATAACATTGAATCCATCTTTCTCTTCTTAAAATCATAAAAGGGAGCACCAATAATGATTTGATCATGTCAACATACTCTCTCTATCAAGGTCTGAGCGAAAGGAAACACCTCAGCTTGCGGGGCCGATCATCGCCATGGCATTGTATATTTTCCTCTCTGAAGGAGAATAAGGAAAGACAGAATTAAGACAATAGAATGAAGTTATTATTTTTTCCCCTTAGGATCATGACCAGATCACACACTTCATGCCCTAGCGCCATGCATAATGCAATAATGACAAACCATGATGAGTGAGACATCATGACATGCAAGATGATTTCAGCCAAGATAACAAGCACTAGAGGTCTTTGAATATAGATAACATTTTAATTGTGCTCCCCATGTTGCTTTTGTGAATTGGTGTAACTTCTAAGTTATACATCATCAGAAATTACCATACAAACAAAAGCATTCCTATATATGTATCTCTCTCTGTATATATGCATATACAGAGAGAGATACTTAATGCAAAACATAGATGGGGACTAGCAACAAAGTAAGCAACTCCATCTCTAGAATCATTTAATGGTGAAAATGGACCATAAATTGATCACATAGCGGTAAAATCATATGCATATCCTCTCTCTTTTTTTTTTACTGGAAAGGGACCCGTCTTCTACCTCTAGTATAAGATTGCCCAATTATCGTTGGCATTTCCTATATCCTCCCACTGCAAGCCCCACATTGGCAAGGACCTTGTGCCTTTGATGTCATTTTTATTTTAAGTAAAAAACTAGAATATATACGTATAAAAAATCTATCCATCTCATAAATCATAAATGATTCAGTTTCAAAGCCTAGCTGCCAATCAGCTCATAACAAAAAGAAACATGCTTCAGTTTCTATTCTTACTTCTCAGAGAAACATAAAATCATGTTATGACACCTATTACTTGACATAAGATCTGGATACACCAAAACCTCTCTTGTGGGTCTGAAGTTTGAAAGAAGGCTGCTTCCTTTAGCAATGCAAGTGTTGTGTAAATTGATGTTTGAATCCTAATAGGATTAGGAAAAAGGTTTCCTACTTGTATGCGTTGCTATAGATGAAACAAAAATTATTTGGAGGTGGAGTACTATTGTGTTTATCTCCTAATACAATATGACTTAGAGGTGAAAGATACTTAAAATAAAAGTCCTATCATGATCAGGCAATAGCAGGTCTACTTTGAGAGAATTAAGAGAGAGAGGTGTTGTGCTAGCTAAGAAGCACGCAGTAGTTCTGCATACTGTGTCCGGAAGCTGAGGGATTACGAGATGAAACTAGGTGATTTTGCTCTTACACAAGTTTTCTTTTTCACTGGATTTGAGGATTACTGAGAGGGTACACAAGGGATTTAGGCATAGATTTTGAGTGGGGTTTTACTCAGGTTTTTTTAGTAGATTTATTTGTATCGGATTTTTGCCTTCCTCATAGTAAAAAAATAAACAGTCGCATGCCCACGCAATCTTAGCAACAAGCAGGCCAATATCCTAGTAGTAAAAGTTATCCTATAAAATGGTATGCCTACTGTCCCATTGATTCATTCAAATGTTGATTAGGAGATTTGGGTGAGAAACTGTGGATGCCAATTGATTTTGAATTTTAAAAATAATTTAGTATCCACTGAAATATAGAATATCAAATGGCATATAATTTTCATTATCTATGAACTTATCCTTGTCCCAACTCTGTTTTGTTTTAAACAGCATGGATTTAAAAACTTAACACTCTTTCTTATATCTATGTGAGTGTAAGTCAAACTACAATACAAATATGTCCTAAACTGAAGAAGTTACATCAACTCTAGTTCCAGTTAAAAGAGTAAATTCAAGCACTAAACAATTCAATATTATCCAGCAAACTTGAAAGGCTTACAGACAATGTTTTGAGAAGTTTTTTAAAAATTCAGAAAAAAATGTAGGAGCTTAAATGTTAAACTTGTGACCTTTACTCCTGAACTTTAATTAAATTGTAATATCCTCATATATGTATGTGTAGATACCCAAAAAATATCTCTGCATAAACACATGGATTATTGCCTTTAAGCTCAACTCTAGGCATCTAATCTCATTAACATAGCTTGTCTCCATAACTCTAATAAAAACAACTCTGGACCACCATGCAAATTTCCATCTAGTAGAATGGCTGAGGAGGTATTCTTGAAATTAAAATCTTAAATTTCCCACTAAGAAGGCTTCATCATCATATACCTAATTGATTTTGAAGGCAATGATCTAATTTGCAAAGAAGTTGTTCTGGGGTTTGCTGACTCGCGAGGCTGTACAAGTTATGTCAAAGCATGACTGTTTCTAGACATATTCCAAGCAATCTTCTACCAACTAATGTAATCTGTGGTCCCTATAGAATATGTACAGCCTAAATAATTTCACCAACCACCTCCCAACAACTAAAATGGGCAAATAGTCAATGATCAAGTAACTCAACCTGAACCGATGTATTGATAACCCAATAAATGCACCTAAATTGATATTATCTTATCTACAACCAGATAGCATCCAAAATGACAACTCAATAAATAATCTTCTCAGCCATATGCAATGAACTAATAGATATCTCATGTAATTTAAGATATGCATTGCTTCTATAGTATTCTGGATGTCAATCTACTGCATTAAAATAAAACCTATAAATATTGGACATTAACACTTACGATTTCAATAGGCCTTATTGGATTATGGGTTCTAATCTAACTTCAATAACGCATGGATGTCAACTTCGGTGAAACCGAAACCATCCATTTTGGGCATCTGGATGGTAGGTTGAATAGTATATTAGTTTGGCTTTAGTAGTGTCCTCTCCAAGAAACTCCTAAAAGACTTGTTAAATCTGACCTTCGAGAAGATCTTTTCCACGTGCTAATCGAGCTTGGTAAACGCGAAGTTGCTAAGAAAACTCAACGCCAGTGAATACGTCAACGTCAACAGCAGCGTCGCAGTTCATCTATATATATGTATCTCCCTAGATGGAATATTCTTATATAAGCAACACGAAGATTTCTCTACAATCTAATCCAAGAATAGGGAAGAGAGGAGAGGAAGAGGAATCGAAAAGATCCATGGAAGAACACGGAGAGAAGCCATACCTTATGAACTGCCCAAGCTTCGGAAGCCCCACCTCGGACGACGTGATCGATCGCGATCGCTTCATCTCGGCCGTCCATCCGGAAGAGGAGGAGGCTGTCGTCGACGGCGACGACGACGACTTCGAATTCGCAATCGTGGCGAGGGAACCGGACGGCGATCCATCCATCACCGCCGCCGGCGGCTGGATGTTCCCCGTCTACCCCGTCTTCAACCGCGACCTCCTCGCAAACGACTCGACGAGTACCACCAGATCCGGCTCGATCTCCTCGACCTCATCGGAGGCCGACGAGCTGGCTGCGGCGGCGGAGCACTGCGTCTGGTCGCCGCGGCCGGCGGAGCATTGCGACTGGTCGCCGCGGCCGGCGGCGCAAGCGCCAGAACGCTGCCAGAAGAGCGCCTCCACGGGGTCATCACGCCGGTGGCGGATTCGTGACCTCATGGTTGGGAGAAGCCATAGTGATGGGAAGGAGAAGTTCGCCTTCTTAGGATCGCATTCACAGGAGAAGGAAAAGAGCCCAAATCGTAACCCTACCGCTACGGCCGACACGAAGGGGGCGAAGAAGGGGAAGAAGGGGACGACGGAGATGGATATGGTCACCGCCCACCGGCTTTACTACAGTAAGGTGGGAGGAGGACAGCGTCAGGGTGGGAGGCGGTCATTCTTACCGTATCGGCAAGATCTGGTCGGGTTCTTCGCCGGTGTGAACGGGTTCAGTGGGTCACAACACCCCTATTAGAGAATATTCCCTTTTTTTTTTTAATTTTCCAATATTTTAATTAGGCATATGCAAATGTTAATTTTAAAAGAGAAAAAAAAATTGTATAAAGATTAGAATTTTTCTATTTCTTCTTTATAAAATTGTTGCTTGTTAATTTGTAAAGCATAATATTGCAATGCAAGTTCTTCTTCATGTTCAAAGCTATTTGTTGACTATATTTAGTTTTGCCCCTTTCCTATTTTGGTAATATTATCAATCTTTTCATTAAAAAAAATGATTTGTTGACTTGCTTGCTATGTTCAGCTTAAGCTTCTAGAGAGAGTAACCGATAATTTATCAATCTTAAAATTATAAAATTATTTAAAATTCTTTTATCAATATATTATTAATATAGTTTTCAATTTGATTAGTAAGTAAAATTATCTTAATTTTTCAGATTAAGATAATGCTGAAAACTACATTTCTTTTGGATTATTTTTAATTTTTTCAGTTTTTTATTTATTGTGAAAGAGGAAGCTAACAGCTACCCTCCATAGATTTGCTTGGAGGGTGAAATAAATTTTGTTTGAAGATCATGATGGAGGTAAGGCTAAGTTGTTTGGAAATGGCTGGGGACAAGGAACTGATCATTAATGAGAAATAATAACTAAGTCAGCCTGCAAATAAGATAGTGTTTTATTTGCTTTCCAAATTTCTTACATCATACCAACTGTTGAGACAATTTTTAGAGATGCCCTCTAATCCAAGTAATGCAAAAGATAAGTTTTCTTATTTTATTTCCTACTTGACCTTCTTGTCTTCTTATTTTGCCTGCAAGTTGGAGTTGGGATTCAATTTAAAAATATCCCATTTCTCCCTAATGATGCACCAAAGTATGTTGGTCTTTGTTTCTTATGTCTCAAACTCTCATCTTCTCTTTTGCAAGTTTCATCCTCTTGTAGGCATATTAAATAGATAATATTTATTTATTTATTTATAAAGTTTTTCTTTTTCTTCATTTAATTTCAAACAATAAATAGGATGATAAAAGATTTCCCCCAAAAATTTATTAGAGCAGTGATTTAAGGTAGAGTTCTTAAATTTTATTGAAAGAAGAGGGCATATAAAGCTGCATGGAAACATCCAAGAAAATGAAAGTTCTTTAGATCCTTTCACCTTAAATGCTTGAGAAGGGGTGAAATCCAAGTGCTAGTTGTGTAAACAGCTGCAGCATTTATTCCAGGCAATGATTTCTAAATGCAAAGAATAATACGTTTAAGCTATCAATTAGACTTGCAGATTGTCATCTTGCAAGAAGTAAGATTGTAGTCAAACAAAAATGAGTCTGGTAGCTCATTTCTAGAAGAGAGATTATCAAACTAATTCTCTCGTTTCACATATTTGATATTTTATACTTAGATTCAGAACTTAGTGATTATAACTTGTGTGCTGCATAACCAGACTGGAAGTAGAAAACAGAGGGTCTAAATTTTGAGCTTTTTCCAAGATTTTTATTGATCTGATATCATGCCATTGATATTTTAGCTGAAAGATTACATTAATTGAAAAGTTGATATACATACTGGTACACCACTTGTCGTGGTGTGCTTTACGCAGCTTCAGAAAATATTTTGCACCAAGGGATGCAAATAAATCAGACTAACCATAGGCGTTGTACGGCCATATGACTGCGTCGTCTCAGTTGATAAGCCAGATCTCTATACTGGAACTGGACTGCGGCCAGATGATAGTTGCAAACTGGCACTGGCAGCATACTTTCGAGCCCATAGATCGTAATGTATGATCTCTTCAAGGGAAGGGCTGACCACTAGGTCCTTCCTATGCGCATCACAAGTAAGCTCCACGACCTTGAAGATATCCAGGTAGCTGATCCTGGAAAACAAAAGCAGATGATATTTTACAATTTATTCATCTCATTTATATGAAAGAAAGTTACTTCCTCGCTCATAATACACACACACACACACACAACGTGCACATAAGAAGACTCATATTAGCCAATAAAAGGAGAAAGGAAAAAAAATGATAATGATAATTTTGTCAGCTGAAACTTTTATGATGCAAAATCATCGAAGGGAAAAAAAAATGCATACTTCTCGTCGATAAACAACTCAACAGCCTTCTCATTAGCAGCACTTAAAACTCCTGTCATGGTGCCCCCAGCGCGCCCGGCTGCATAGGCAAGATCCATGGATGGGTACTTCACATTATCAGGAGCTTTGAATGTCAATGAACCTAGCCTGCATCAGCCATTTGGAGACAGCATTGAACAAAGGGAGAATAAGAAATAAGATCAAAGAAACTCTAGTTTCCTGCACGATATCATCTAAATTATCAATATCTAGCATCAATACTACAATTTATCATATGATGAAAAAGGCAAATATTTCTGGATAATGAAAAGATATATTCAAGAAGTCATGAATCAACAGGACTCCACTGGCTTTTATAATGGAACAAGCTTCAAGGTAAATCCTGTCCAATAGGTGCAGTATGTTTCTGAGATTGGAGCCGAGCAACCCATTGAGCACTCCTCATTACCTATGTCAAAACGAAACTACCCTAGAAAATAGAAGAATATATGTTGTTGGTCAGATATGTGAGTCTGAAATCAGAATTTCTCCCGTAAAATTTACTTGAACATTGCCAGCATTTTCCTTCTCTTCCCTGTCAATTTCATGTTCTGTTCCACATTACTCTCTCGCACTGGTCCCTATTTATTTTCCACCCCCACAATGACAGCCATCCACATTCACAGGCACATATCGCTTTCCTGCCTATTGTTCCTTCAAACCAAAAACCAACTACACCAAGGAGATTCAACTTTATCATCAGGAATAGTTTTAGTATTTTGACTTACTACCATGATTTTCAAGATGTTCAATAAGATGCATAGGCAACACACTGCAAAATTGGCAGCTATATAATAGAAAATAGAAAGAACATATTACACAACCATTATCACAATCATTTAACTCTGTTCCTAATCTTCCATCGACAAGGCGTTAAGGGAAAAGCTATCAAGTTATAATGTCCTACGGCATATTATATTTGAAAGTCAAACTTGAACAGTAAATTTGCTCATGTTATGATAGTAATAGGACAATGTATCAGAGGAAAGAACTCCATACTTGCAAAGATCAAGTCGGGGCCATGTAACCTCAGAGCAGTAAATTCTGTCTGGCCAAGATAATGTGTAAAGGATTGGTAATCGCATATCTGGCCATCCCAACTGAGCCAAAACAGATGAATCCTGCAAAAGCAACACAAAGTATTAGACTATACATAGACAAGCTTCTTTGATCTTTCAGAAGTGCCAGAAGAAACAAACATAGGCACCTTAAAGTTTACTAAACCTGGGATAAAGAGGGTATCAGTGAGATAATTATAGACTAACCTGTGTCTCAACCATGGAATGAATGATTGACTGTGGATGAATCACAATCTCTATATTATCATATTCAGCACCAAAGAGATAGTGTGCTTCAATAACTTCTAGGCCCTGCAGAATGAAAGATTTACCTTTAGGCCTTGAATAACTAGAGACAGGGAGAAAAGAAAAAGATTATTGAGAACATATTACAGATACCTTGTTAAATAGAGTAGCAGAGTCAACAGTGATCTTCTTTCCCATATTCCAGTTTGGGTGCTTCAACGCGTCAGCAACTTTCACTTCTTTCAAATTCTCAACTGGCCAATCCCTGTAAGGAGCATGAGAGAAGTTTCAGTTGCAAGTTTTTTGTTCAACCTGCCGAGAAGACATCCTTCTTGACAACTTATTATTGGACCTAATAATAAGTTGCATCATTGGTAGCATCAGAGAAGATATAGTAAACATAACTAAGCAAAAAATCATTATTGGACCTAATCCAAATTTTCAACTATCAAGATTCTGCCACTGGAGGAAGGATAATAATTAATAGCTGCATAATATGTTACAACTAGTACCTACAATCTAGTCATCAACTCAAAACTAAACTTTGAACAACTAAGAAACAAAAAATATATTCTTGCTATTCTATTACATCACACCTGAAGGCTCCTCCAGATGCAGTCAAAATTATGCGGCGAAGTGCACCCTCTGGCAACCCTTGGATACACTAGACACAAAATAACATCTCTAAAATCAAAATAATTCATTAATCAAGTGACCATGAGGCAAATGAATAAAATAAGCATATGAAGATAATTTCCTTCAATTAACTAGAAACAAACATTGAGATGCACTCCAAGAGAGTATCAGTCTAATACCTGGAATATGGCAGAATGCTCAGAATCAGCAGGAAGAATCTTCACTTTATGCTTGTGTGCAAGAGGAAGAACAAAAGGACCTCCTGCAATAAGAGTCTCTTTATTTGCCAATGCAATGTCCTTTCCTGCCTCAATTGCCGCAACAGTCGGCTGATTATAAAGGAAAAGGAGACCATCATCAAATGAATATGTAGCCACCAATTTACCATACAATATGAGCATGGGCAGTATTCCATTAATAGCTACATAGAAGATTCCTTCTTTACCTTTAATCCTGCACACCCTACTATTCCTGTAACAACTGTGACAGCATCTGGGTGGCGAGCAACCTGACAATTCGACTCTAAATTTGTTATAGACATTAATGGGAAATGCTCCAGCAATTAAGAAAGATGCAGAATGGCTGACCTCTATAACACCTTCCTCCCCAGGAATAATTTCAGGTTTAACTTCACAGTCAGCTAAAGCTTCTTTGAGTTCACTGAGCAATGACTCATTTCTTACGCCAACCAACCTAGGCTTGAATCTTTTTACCTGCTCAGCAAATGTAGCATTCAGCTCTAGTTAACAAGATTGAAGAACTAGATAACCCTCACTAGCTTCGGCCAATCAATGTAAGAAATTTATGCACACCTGATCAGCTAAAAGTGTCACATTAGAGCCAGCAGCAAGTGCAACAACTGTGAACTTATCTGGATTCTCAGCAACTATGTCCAAAGTCTGCAATAAAATTTGCACAAATAGGAAAAGAAATAAGATACTATTTACTTATTTCTCAAAATAAATTGGATTAATAATATGATTCCAGTTTCAGCTCAATGAAAATGATATGAACTTCTATTGACAACCCAAAACATCTTTTTCATATTAAAAAAGCAGATAGTTTTAGTCTTTTAGAATTTTTGGAAGTCAATGATTTATTTCACTGATTTTCAAATTATTCCTTGTTCTTGAAAATTATGCAGCACCACTGCTGCTGCCACCTTACATGGATATTTCTCATAAAACAGTGCTATCCTCCTGCCACCATCACCTAGGTATCAAATAAACAACATTTTGCTGCTACTACCAACCACAGAACATGTCTCCTGCTTTCAGTTTATGTAGCACTTCCAGTCTAATAAAAGCCATCAAAGTATTCTATATCAAGAAATTGGACTTCCCACAATATTTGTTGCCAAATAGATCCACTTTCACATATAATGTCTTTTCAGATACATATTAACCAAGTTGTTTCTTCCTGTGATCTTTAAAACTCCATACCTGAGTTCCAATTGATCCAGTAGAACCTACAATCGAGATAGGTTTGGGGCCATCCCACGACTTCCGTCCTTCTTCCACCACAGCTCGACCTGGCCAGGCCGGCGGAGGCGCCTGCTGCATCAAGCAACATGCTCTCCTTAATGAGATTGCTTTCTTCTCCCTCCTCTTCAATGGAAAATCCACTGGCAAGAGAACAGATTAATAGAAATATTAATGTCAATATTACCGGAAATAAGGGCTATACATGTTTATAACCATGGCCAACATAAAAGTGCACTAGAACCCCAAATTTCTGTTAAAAAGATGGGAGTAATACAGCTTTATAAGAATTCTTATTATACACGCAGAAACACTCAAAAAGTAGACCAGAGGATTTACAAATTCTAGACCTCCTTTCTCCCACTCTGTTAAAAAGACTAATTTTCATCTAAGAAAAAAAACTTGATGAACTAGATATCAATCCAAGAGCAATTATATTATAACTACAAAAGAAGGTAAATTTAAGCTAAAAATGACAGCCGACAAAGAGACACCTAGAGAAATCACCCCCCAAAAGTAATCAAACAGCGGGTCAATAAAGCTGTATCCTTTTCACGTAATCCCCTACTCTAAAAAAAATGAAAAAGGGCATAAAAAACGGATTAAAAAACTCGATGTTTAAGTCCAAAACCCCATAAAAATCCCACCTTTAGGCTGGCGGAAGGTCCAGGTCCCTCTCCTGGAATCCAAAAAGGAGACGCCTCTACCAATCTCTCCCGGAACTGCAGTTCTCAGTGCCATCTCCCCCACTTCTTCTTCCTCCTCTCCTCTACTAGATTGTGAACAGACACAGCGAGTGAGATAGATCGATAGAGACTTACTCAAGTAGTTCTACGAAATGCGAGGGGCTTTAAGAAGGCGAGGGATAAGACGAAGGGGAATCCAGGAGGCACATGGATGGAAGTGGAGAGCTCTTATGCCCAATTATGCTCCAATATTTACTATTTCCAATAGGATAAGTGGGGTATGATGTCATAAATTGCCAGAACTATAATGATATAAACATTTGCAACTATGAGTGAGTTGGAACACATAGTGCAATTTGATCAAAATGGGCCTCTTTACAAACTCATTCATCGAAATAGTTGTCATTTTATGAGTCTGATTAAAAAAAAAATACTAATTCCTTTAGCTTCTTAGAAATACTAAATCTCAAAAACAAGTTTAATATCATTTTGCCGAGCTTATGAGAAAATGATATTAAGTGTGAAGAATAAACTATTTAAATAAATAAGTTTTTTAAGGACGCCTAGTTTGGTTAACAACGCTCTAATTGGGTGAATAGGCATGATATCATTTTTCACATGCATTTCAAGTTGATGTGATACTAGAGTCCAACGAGGAGCACGAGTACTTGACTATTTTTACAATAAACACCTTGCATATTATATAATTAGATTTAGGTGTTTATGAGCAAGATTTGCCTTACAAATCGTCAAATATCGATGGGGGTAGATGATAAAAACGCAGTTAGCTTGGAACATTCTGTTATAACTTTTTAAAATATAGGGTTCAAAATGTAAATAAATCTAGTTTTTTTTTTAAACTTCTTTTCAAGCGAGTGATAAATTTAGAAGTAAATTTATTAGATCAAATGGGCACCAAGATAAGATGTACAAGTATTTATGGTATGTATGTGAGATTTTTCAAATATTGGTGGGCTTAGCTGCTTAAAAAATCCCAATGGTCTCAAAATCAATGCAATTCGTCTGCATTAATAAATACCCACTTGATCACAAGTTCATTGCATAACCCTAAACGAGTAGATGTTACCATCATGTGTAAGGGTATTTAATCCACTTCAACTAGTTGCATTCTAACGATTTATTTCTTCTTTAAATTCTTCATAGACAGTCTTGATAGTGTATATTTTATTATAACAAAATATGCATTGATTAAAAATCACATACAAGATATTTGCAATAGCACTGTGTTGATAGCCCTATTTTTATATATATATATATATATAATTTATTTGTAATCTAGAATGAATAATCAAAGTGTTGGTAGACATGTCAATTTAAAATAAATCAACATTAATTCCAAGAACTGCCTAAATTTGTTGATAACCAATATGACAAGTGACAGCAGCAATTGAGGGGAAACCTTTGAAATGATTCCAGTCAACCACATCTTTTGAAAAGAATTATATAAGGTGTATGGTTGATCATAGTTGTATATGATCTTATCTGAAGCTTTAACCGACCAAAGTTGTTGTAAGTGGAGTACAAAGATCAAAATTATCTCAAAGTGGAGGGTGGCAAAAAGCAACCTGTATGCTAGTGCCACATTGCAGTAGGAAGTTCTCTACCTTATCCTATCAATCAAGTTATTAAGCTCATTCAAACCTCAAAGTTGTGCCACTCTCTATAACAAATGTCAAATGGTGAAGTTTTAGTTTTTATATGTCGAAAGGGGGGTAAAAAGAGTTGGTAAAAAGACTAAGAAGAAAGAAGTAGCAGGTATGTCAAACATTCTATGGTCTAGTTAAAGATGCTGCCCTCTTTTTCTTCAATTTTCTGAATAACTCCTCTGGTAGTTTGTTTATTGTCAAGAATAAGATGAAAGAATCTCTTCCACTCTAGTCTGCAAATGTCCTCAAACAAGTAATCCAAGGCAGGCCTTGCTCATGTTGTTGGTCATGCACAAACTTCAAGTTAAGAGATCCCAAAAAAAAAATCATAAAGAAAGGTCATATAACAATTTTCTTAGGCTAATACACATATAACATTGACCCCGAGTTATATGCCAATCTTTTCTTCATTATTTTCTCATATGATATCCAAAGTTGTAGTATATATTATAAAATTACATAGCAGAAAAAGAAGAAAATGAGATCTGGTGTAAGCACTTGTCTTTGCTATTTTACTACCAAGCATGGTTGGATAGTGAAAGTTTTATAATATTGCTAACACATATGGGAGATCTCAATTTACTTCAATGGCATCAGATCTTTCTTCTTGGATCTCACTGTAACTTCTATCCATGACAGTGCTAGCAGAGACTTCCACCTCATTGACAACAGAGTCTGATGCTTTTTGCATTCCAGTCTCTCCATCATCGGAGCTCGCTACTGACCTTACATCCCCAGATTGCTGCTTATGGATAGATGCTTTTTGGTGACGAATGGCAGTTGCAGCTTCTGGCATAGCAATGGGCGGTGATTGAGGAGGAACCCATCCTCTCTGGATGGGTCTCTCATTGGTTATAGTAGTATAGGGAAATTGCCGTGGCTCCTCCACTCGAGGTTCTGTTTCATTGATCTTCACCACCTTCTTTCTCCACCAAGGTTCTGAATTCTGAGATAAAGCACCATAACTATCTTGAGCTTCAGAAGTCAAATTTTCATCACTTGACTGTGATTGGGTAGCATAGGTAGGCCTTTTCTGCATCTGCTGAGCCACTTCCCATGGCTGTATCTATAGCAAAGAAGTCAGATATCAATAATTACAATCCGTAGTGTCAAATTAGCTAAAGCGCAGATATTCCACATTAGATGTAAAACAGTAAATATAGTTTGGGTCATGCAAAAGGACTTGAAGGAGAAGGATAAGAAGCAATTAAAGTGGTTCAAGAAGGATCGTATGCTGAGAATCAGAATATTAGCAATATACCTTCATCCCAGGAGGTTTCTCCCCTGTTTGTCCTGTAGACATTACCTGCACATAAAACGACAAGGTAATTTTAGTTCCTAATTAGTTGTTGACCCTAGCAGCTTATGCTTATTTAAAAACTAAACCTAGCTTGAAAGTGTTCCACTATGTATGCCCAGTGGAATGCTAAAATATTCTATAGATAACTTAAAGATCCAGTAAATCATGTAACCGAGCTGTGCTATAGGCTACTCGACAAGCTGGATGATTTCAAATCATGTAAAGCATATGCTTAAGCACACACATCATATATGTCGAGTAAAGCATAGGCTGGTTCCCCATTCACCTATCTCAAGTAATTGCCCGATTAAGTTTAAGTCGACAATTCGACATAATACAGAGAATATCAAAGTGCTGCAATAAAGGCATTACTGTTTATACTATTCACATGAATGGAAAGTGAGAAGGAGACTACAGAATAAAAAGGTTAAACTTGCAAATAAAAAGAGAAGAAAAGAAGTCAACAATTCAAAGACAGCCTGAGATGAAGTCAGTATTCGGCAAGCTATTCATCCATATTAGCTAGCTAGAAAATATAAATAAGTGAGTAACCCACTAAAAACTGAAGTTGAAAACTTTAGATACAATCATACAATAATTGACTCAGATATACAACTACCAATGGAAATTTAACTTGTAAACCAGAAAGAGACATCTAATTCACTTACTCGAGAATTGTTCCATGGGTTGCTGACTGGGCCTGAACATTACATAAAACAAACATTAGGGAAGTTAGCAGGAGGAATCTGTTTGTACTAGCTATAAAAATGTTATAACTTATAAGTACATCATCCACATAATGTGTAATTAGGTGACATTTGATAAGGATTTCACTGACAATTATTGAACAAAATTCAAATGTACTAACAGTGGCAATAAAGTCCAGAAGATCAGGCAAAGGTGACAGCTTAGACAACTGAATCCGAGACACTAGGATAGCTAATAAGAAGTCAATTTTCAGATTACAGGGAGAGAGACTCTTGCAGCCATTATAATTAATTAGCATAGGTTCCTTCTAGTTGAATTGCTATTCTCTGCATTTGCTGTCATATTATAGTGTGTTTCCAGGTCAAAAGCATGGAATTCCATATAAGCCACCAAGTAGGGTCACTGTTTCTCAGCTTCTTCGCAGCCATATTCTGTGATGCCAAGTTAAGCACATGGAAGGCTATGTCAATGCTGGTCTATATATGCCAGCACATAATTCGCAAGCAAGATATTGCAATGGTGTTGTGATGAAAACAGTTTCAGGCACGATAGGCCATATTAGCTTCTACCTCAGCATAGGTGATACAGAATCGTAATGATAGGGGCATAAGATCTAACTGCTGTAAACCATATCAGATTCTTCAAACTCAGCATAGGTAATACAGAATTAAAATGATAAGTCCTAACAAAGGATCTAAATCTATGGAGAGCAGAGATCTTGCAACTCATCTCGATGGCAAGACCGATGCTTGTAGTTGTTGACTAGTCCAATAATAAGAGATACTCGGCCTCACCTATAGTTCATATAAATAATCATGGGATGCACCGGCTAAAAGTTACCTAATACTTTTTTGAGTTTTTCTGGTCGTGTCAATTAAACAATGATCCATAGTTTCCATTTGAAAAGGTTAACTTAAATGGAGAACTGTAAGACTGTCCTATAATCACATTAAGATTTAAGATCATTACATTGTAGTGTGACCAAGTTTAAAAATATAACCTTCATAAAGATAAAGGTAACAGCACTTAAGATAAGTGTCATTTCAGAAGAGATAGACAATATTTGATGACTAACCATTCCTTGCTGTAGACTGGACGTGCTCTTCTATCAAGTTGTTCTGAGAGAAACTATCCTCTCTTCTACTTTCCAACTTTCTTATGGCGTCACTCATGGATTTCATCTCCTTCACTTGGACATCTAGGGCTCCCATGAAAGCCTCGAAGTACTTCCTTTCTAACAATGACAAGGTGGAAATTCTTTCAGTATGGTTAAGTTCAAATGATAAAAGTAGAACTATTAATTGGAAGGACGAATTTTATGGCTCAGACCTTCATGTTTTGTGCTAAGCAACTCCTGACTTGCTTTAGCAACCACAGCTGCAGCTGAGGCAGCTGCTTTAGCAGCTTCAGCTGCTTCTTCATTGAACCTGAAACTAGGTTTAGCCTCCTCCTCAGATTTCTTTCCTTCTGCTACAGTCTTACGGATCCAAGCTTTCACCCTAGGAACAAATATATTCTGTAGAGCAGACAGGCAAACATGTCCGAGTCTGAGTGAGTGATTTCCAACATAACTCAGAAAACACAACAAATCATTAGTTGACCTGCAATTCTGTATACTGCAAAGTAGGCAAAGAGTGAAGAAAACACCGAAGTTACCTTGAAAAGAACTGCAGTACCAGCTCCAGAAGCAGAAAGCACTCCAATGGCAAGAAGTGCATGGTACCAATGAAGCTTTGACATCAGTGTCCTTGGAATCATAGGGACACCACTAGAAGGAGCACCAGCAGGTTGTGGTGCATGTACAGAGGTTTGAGGCTGCGTGCTGATAGATTGTTTTGGCTGTGAAGCTGATAGCAATCAGAGCAAAACAACATTTAGAAATCTTTTGTTGAAATCAACATTACAAGAAATCTGTCTTATCTTTATAATTCTCAGTATTCTCATTATAAGAGTATTATCCGGCAATTCTGAAGATCTTCCTTTGATGTTGTACTTTCTAGTTTTTGTCAATATTTATGATTATGTGTTGTTCCATTCCTTAAGTTTAAACACCACTTACCCTGACTTTTCACAGCAGCCTCAACACTTGTGACATTTGATGGTGGATCCTGAGATGAAAATTTATCGCACATATTAGCTCTGGATGTTTTAGAAAAGAACTTAAAGCTAAAATTAGATTCAGCAAGAAATGGTGAAAGAGTCTTACAGGTACACGGCGAAAGGCTTCATCAATTTCCTCCTTAGTCAGACCCTTATTTTCAAGAAAAGAACGCCTGTGAATGATTGGGGAACCCCTTACTTTTGGATGTGATAGAAACTTGACAGCATTTTGTATTTGGTCCTCCCTCATTGGTTCTGGGTTTGCAAAAACTGGTTTTTCTGATGATTCACTGACAGCCTTCATATCTACATCCCTTTTATCCCCCTCTGCTTATTTGAATTCACAGGAGCAATGAAAAGATTAAAATATAATAAGTTGTCTAAAAATTAAAGGAGAAAAAGTAGGAAAAACGACTTAATTGCCACCCACTTTGTCTTAGACAACAAGTTGCAACTCACAGTCACTAATCTAAACAAAGAAATCAGCAATTTTACTTTAACACAAGGATGCCACGAGAACCAATCTTAGTCAGTAGAGTTTGCTAAGTGGACGGAACCGATGGGCCACCCTGTGCAACAGAATTGCCATTCCATTTCCACTTAAAACTTGCCATTATGATTTATTATTTATACAGTTAATTTGTGACTCTCCCAAACCCTAACCTCATCTACTGTATTGACATAAGCTTTTCCAATTCATCAACCAAACATACCAGAACTGAGCTGAACTAACTAAACGTAATGAAACAAAAAGGAATCATGTAGCCAAATTGAAACCAAAATTTAAAATTTTGAATCAATTCCAAGCTTAATTCCCGTTTCTAGATCTAACATTTTAACCCCTTTTGCGCCCATTAAACTACAATATGAGCTGAAAACACCAAACACATTAGCATCCGATCGGGGATAAAGCAAACCCAATTCATAATTACAAAAAAAAAAAAAGCATAAAAGATCCAAGAACGACAGCAGGAAATAGTAATCGGTCATTCCCTAAGACATCAAAAATTGAAACTTTAAGCTACAAGGGAAGAAATTGGAGGAAAAGGAGGGAGAGTAGAGAGAGAGTAGGGATCGCGAGTAGAAAATCTATCACCTGGGTTTTGGGGATTCTGAATCGGAGAAGCCGTGGATTGGGTCGCCATGTCCAAACAAAAATCCGATAAGGAAGAGGTCTCTCCGCGGTTAAGGACCGAGAAGCCACAGGAGTGGAAGACGACGACGAGGAAGAAATCTTTATATCATCTCGGACGACTGTAAAAGGGACCAAACCATATGCAGGAATTTCCTTGCAACCAAAAACTTGGAGCCATTCAGCAAGTTCACACCAATCACTTCTCCGACAAGTAACGGGTGTACGAAGTTCCTACATTCGTGAATACAGACGACCTCGTATTAGTTGAGTCACGACTCGTGTGTGCGGTAACGTGCGCACACCAATGTGAGTAAAATGCACAGTAGTCGAGGCGTGCAGAGAGGTTCCTTTGAGGTTAGCATTATTTTTAGAGTTTTTTTTAACCAAACTAGGTTATCTTTTAAAATTTATTTATCTAAATAGCTGCCCCTCAAACTTAATATTAAAATAGATAAAATGCAAATTAATTTACTGCTTTACCAAGCCAACCCCTAACATTGAAGAGTTGAGTATTTGATTGTAAAAATTTAAAAAAATTAATTTGGATGAGCTATGGTCTTTTTTTTTTCCGATTTCCGGCGCAGTTGGCTACAGAAAATAATTCATATTTCAACTTATGGATATTTTTATATATTCACGACGATATATATTATAACTAAATTGGATAACTGAGCACAAATTTACTATATCACAAACTTTATTTTAATATATTTACTTATGTTTGAGATTCAATTAAGTTTTGATCAAAATTATCACAATCATTTTCTTTCATCTTTATAGTGACATATTATATGTTCAAAGTGAATTATCTGCTAGAAAGTTATAATTTACGAAGTGAATAGTTCAGTGTCTTAATAATATATTATATAATTATTATTTTTAACAATAAAATACTTAACTTTTTAATATTTTATGTATATTCTGTTTTCCTAGTAAATCACTATATTTTTTAGTATTTTTGTTCTCAATAAAAAAATTGACTATATCTACGTTTTACTTGAAAAAAATGATATGATTAATGTTTAATTTTTTGGCAGAGTAAAAAAGCTTCCATTTATAAAATAGATTCATTTTAATATTAAATTTAAAGTATAATCTATTTCGATAAATAAAATAAATAAAAAAAGTCTAGTTCAATCAAAAACTCATTTTTAAGTCAACAAAGAGAAAAAGAAACGCAAATCACGGCCCAGTGTTTCAAGCCTAAGGGGCTTGGTGTAAGTTTAATAAGTCCTATTCTTAGCCCATACCTTCCAAGCCCCTCAGTTTGATATTTATTATGCACGTTAATACATAGATTGTGTATATTATTGCTTCTATATATTTTTCTAAATATAATTAAAGTGTTGTTGAATGTGCGCGATCGATACATACATGTTTATATATCAGGAACTTTCGGACCTTACCCTTGGTATAATCCAACTCACTATGCTCAATTTGCAGGACTCATACATTGATACAAAGCCCCTGTAAAGGTTCAATAGGCATAGGGATGTGACCACTTTCACCATCTAGGTTGCCATACAAATGTAGGTTTTAATCTTGGCCAGAACTAATCAAACAATAGATCTGTAACAATGCCAAATGAGGCTTAAACTGTTCACAATATTAGCAAGCTCATTGCTTTTTGAAACAGATTAAAATCTTAGGCCATGCCAATACATTCTGATCTTATATTCCATTGACATAAATCCTATCAACAATTGGGAAGCAATGGAATGATCTCCACAAGAATAATAAATACACATCCAATCAACCATATTTTGCAAATCTTGAGCCCTTCTATCCTCCTCTACTACCTCCAAACCTACAAGAATCTAATATGCATACATGCATATGGATTCATCTTTCTTTATGAGCAACTCATGCATCAGCAGCATCTTCATGTGTAATATGGGGGTTGACTTCAAGGAGAGTTGCCAGTGATCTGGTCTTCCTGCTCCTGGCCCTGCCAGCCTCTTTTAGTAAATCAGCCAACCTCCTCTTCTCATCATCTACATCTGGGCCGGCAGTTCCTAGCTTCTCCTCCCTCATCCCAACAACATATTCTAAGATCTCTATGGCTTCATCCAACCTGAATAAAAAAAAGAGGATACAAGAATAACATGTTAACATCCTTACCACCCATAGATCCATTAGAAAATTGATGCACTTTTGGCATCAGACTACACATTTCAATTGTCGAGATCAAATAAACCTTGGAGGCATCTAAGGCAAATGGCGAAACTAGGGAATCCAGGAACCTGTGTTAAAGTGCATCGTTTATCTGTACTTCATTTAACAAGAGATATTCTTTTCCTAAAGTATGATTCCCCCTTAGAAACTGTGAATCAATGGATTTGCAAGACTTCAGACCCTTTTCAATGGTTCTAAAGCAAAGCTTGAGCTTATCTTTGCTACTGTATGAAGAAAAGAAAAAAAAACACTGTCCTGTACTTATTAATTCCATATTATATGCATACTGAGACTAACAGGTACTTAACAAAGTTGATGGACACATGCCTCCAATGCTAGTGGGAAGATTCCAAGAACAACAAATAAAGCACACAGAAAAGATAAAGCAAAACAAACCAAAGGAAACCAAAGTGAAGAAAGAAATCATAAGTAACCGTGTGATTATACTTGAATAAATAAGTGAACCATGTACAACCAATGAAAAGAGTGCAAAAGTTTGGTTATTGAGAAGGGATCCTGCTTTAAATGGTAACAACTTTATGAACATGGAAGCAAACCATGATACCCAACATGTCTGTCCACTTTCATTCAGATCTAGTTGTATAAAGCTGGTACTTAGAGTGACTTGGTATACATGCCAAATTACCAGAAAGTGGGTAAAAGTAATATAATTACTTGCGACAGACATCCTAGCAGCCATTCAATGAGGAATAGGTTATAAAAAAAAGAGAGGCAAGTTTCATTAAACAATATGAGAGGCCAAACAGTTCCATCACTGTTAGGCTAGCAAAGATATATCACTTGGTACTTATGCTCTTCTACGAGACAGCCTGTAAAGAGTGTTTGTTATCCGAATCAGATTGAAAGTTCACAAGGAAAAAAAAAAAGCTACACCGACAAGCCACGATGATATTAATAAGCAGAACATCTCTACGTGAAGCATCCTTTGGGAATGAGGTGTGCATCCAATATTTTACAAAATTGATAATCAACTCATAACTTTAAGTCAATAATCTTAAGCTGTTAGAAGGTAATAAATAAACGTTACTGGATATGAAACAAAGGATTCATGCAGCAGAATGAAAAAAGAAGAAGAAGAAGATTCCTTTATGAACGATTTCTTGAGGACCAGAGGAAATGGCAACAAGCAAAAGTAAAATAATTGATTACTGAATGACTGTAGAAATGATTTTTGGAAAAAAGAAATCACAGGATTGAGAAAAAATAATTCAGGCATGTAAGACACAAGACAGGCAGACAAAGCAAGAGGTGCTCATACCTTCCCATGGCATCATAAGTTCCTGCAAGATTGCTGTATACTCCGAGGGTATCTGGATGACATGGTCCATATTCCTGCTCAAGAATACTTCTGGCTTCCTTAAAGTGATCCGCTGCCTCATTAATGGCACAGCGCTGAACACATGCAAGTCCCATCTGGTTTAGAGCAATGCCAAAGAAAGCAGACTTCTTCTCCCCACAAGCCCGGAGTTTACTTATAGCATTCTTGAAAAAAACATAAGAATCTGCATAATTCTCTAGGATATAATATAGCACCCCTATCTGTGCCTCAATTCCAGCAATTGTGCTCTGCTGACCAGCAGAATTGTTATACATTTTTAAGGCTTTCTGAAGTAACTTTAGTGCCTGTTCATGCTCGTTCATGGATTCATATATGGCAGAAATATCAGTAAATCCAGCGGCAATGTCCTCAGAGGATGAACCCAGAATTGGTTTTCCGTAGATCCGAAGGGCATTTTCACAATAAGACTTCGATTCCTTAAGCTTCCCAGTCTTATTGTACAAATCAGCAAGACGAACAAATACAGAGGCCACATTAGGATGATTCTCCCCTTTGCTGGTTTTGAACACCGTGAGGGCTTTCTTGTAAGCACATACAGCCTCATCGTATCGAGCCAAAGAGAGGTATATGTCACCTATGCTGCAGTCCAAAGAGGCTACCTCTGTGTCTTCGCCATTGGCCACCGTGGCCATGCTAGCCAAGACTAGATGCTCAAGAGCTGCTTCATGATCACCCTTGCTATCACGAATAAGACCCATCAACCTCCTGTCTGCTGCTTCTTCTAGAGAAGATAGTTCTCCATTCTCTTTGTGGATGTCAAGAGCCATCTGGCACAACCTTTGTGCCTCATCAAATTGCAGTGCCTGTACATGAACCTCGGCTATGTACCGACAAGTCTCCCCAACTCTTGGGTCCACATCACCCAGTGCCTGCTTCTGGATTTGCAACCCTGTTGTATAGCACTGTAATGCACTTCCAAGCTGACCCAACATGGCATAAGTGTCTCCCAGTTGCATATAACCAGAAAACTTAGCGAGAGCATGCTTTTCCCCTTCTTCAATTACAGGAATCTCAACAGAACGCTGAAGCACTGGGATAGCATTACTATACTGTCCTAAGTTGCAGTATGTAGCTGCCACAACATGTAGGCTCATAATCAAGTCCAAGCTTGGTATCCCATCCCCACATTGCTCGAATGATTTTGCTGCTCGAAGAGCAAATTTGATAGCTCGCCGTGGGTTATTGGAAGCAATCAAATCTCTTGCACGCTTAAGAAGAGAATGCCCAAGATCCGGATTATCTAGTTCAGCTTCAGCTGGATCTTCAGTTTCATTCTGCAAATTTCCCTCTCCAACAGGATAGTTCTTCTGCTTCTGGCCATGACCAGCTCTACTGCTAGGCACCTTCGCAGTAGTTTCGCCTTTCCCAGGGGATCTTTTTTCCTTTAGGCTCAGTTTCTTCGGTGCATCAGATTTCAGTTGCAACCGAGAGGGCCTCTTCGGCTTTTTTGATGAATTGGAAGACAAATCGGGAGATTGGGATTGTGCAGGAACTTCATGATGTTTATCAGCTGAACCATTTTCAATTTTCATAATAACCATATCGGTCACACTCTCAACCTCTTCTTCTTCTTCTTCTTCTTCTTCTTCTTCCATTAATTGTACAGCTGCCATCTCCCCACCAGCAAGATGGCCGAGTTCTGAATCTATCCTCGACTCTGCAACATATGATTCGAAGCTCTTCCGAGAAGGGGACCCATTGCTTGAGCTCTTCATGTCATGTAAATTATCATACAGCTGCTCAATTGAGGGCTCAACAGGAACCTCAACAGGGACATCGAGAGTCTTGTTTGGAGAATCCCTTGGGCTTGGAGAAGCCCCTGGGGATCTGGAAGTAGTAAGAATTTCATCCGATGCCGGCTCTATGCCATCTCCGTCCATCATAATTCCCGGCATTGTAGCAGATGAGGAAATTTTCCGAGCCAAATGGTGAATTCCAAATCCAACAGAAAACTAAAACTACAAGATATACAAGTACCGCAAGAAAAAACCAATTGACATGTTAGAAAAACTAAAGCAGTTCACAAAGCTCATCAACACCATCCAATCCAAAATAAACAATCTACAAAACAAAACTACAAGGAAAACCTTGGAACTTCGGTTCTTATTTTTGGTAGAGCAAGTAAAGTCACCAAATTCCACATACCCAAGTTAGAAAAACTGAATCTTTTGGGAAAGACCAGATAAGCAACAAATTCCACAAACAAACCAGCAGTCAACAGCACCGTAATAGGGGGGGAAAGATAAAGGTAAGGTCGGTGAAACCGAACTCTGCGGATCATTCAAAACCACTAACTCCAAAACCAATTCTGCAGACGGGTATCCATCGAAATCCTCAGAGGTAACTCGTCCTCTAATATTATATTATCGAAATCATTCGAACCGACAAAAACCAACCCAAAATTTCAATGAATTCGGTACGCAATGATCGCAATATTAGATTCAATAGCTCTTAGAATCCAGAAAGAACTGAAGAAGATTAAGAATTCAATTCCTAACGAGTACCTTAAAAAGCCGCCATTGGTGAAAGCTTGGAGCTTTTGCCCTCCTCGAGGAAGAAACGAACAAGAGGAGGACACGAGGCGTCTTGCTGCAATCTGTTGAATATTTATACGCAGGAGAAGGACATAAAGGAGAATTTAAGAGCGCAATGAGGGCACGTTTGGAATTTAAGATTATACTCTTTTAATTAGAAGGCGACTTCTTGCCGACCATTTCTTTATTTTCTAAATTCCCAAAAAAATTAAATGACTGATTTGCCCCTAGTGTGTGGCTGAGTCTTCTAGATTCGTGCGCTTCGTATAGACGGTGGCGATTAAGGTAGGAATTTCCATATTGACTAAAATGGGCTCCAGAAGTGGCATAACGACGAATGTGTCCAATCAAAGAGAGGACAAGGATAATCATTAACCTTGTCTCGTGATATGTGCATCAGATCTAATTAGAATAAAAGGATTAGTATCCAATCACTGGGATAAGGTATTCCTAATCCGTGAATAAGGATCTTTTTATTCTTCAACCCAAGGTACTAATAACTCTCCATTAATTTTATATTGTTATGCTATAAATGCTTCATTTATATGCCTATAGATAGTAGGTTATATTTTGCCAATAAGTCCTTAATTTATTGTTTATCCAAAAAAATATTAATTTAGCAGGGTACAGAATGACAATAATAGTCAGAAAAATAGGTTTTGTGATAACTTTTGTTACTGCTTCTAAGTAATTCTGCTATAAACCATTGTAGGACAATAAAGCCATTTTTAATTAGGTTAAATTACAGTTTACTTTATATGGTTTAGCTCGATTTTAACCTACTCTCGTGTATTTTAAAGGTAAACACTTAATTTATACTGTGATTCATACCAAGTTGCAACCGTTAGTCAGCTATTAAATATGAACGTAAAAAAAATTAATTATCTTCGTAAATTCTAATTATCTTCGTAAATTAATTTGATCATTTTATAACTTTGTTTATTAAAACTTAGACTGAGTTAGAAGAATTAAATATTTAAGTTTGAAGTATATAAGTGTAAGTTCAAATCGAGCCAAACCACACGAAATAATTTATCATTTTCCCTTTGAATTATATAGAACTAATCAATTGAGTGGTGCATGTTTACAAGTATACATTCTCTCCTAATATGCCTCATAGAAGGAGAACTTTAAGATTATTTTGTAGCTTGATGATATTTATGATGATGGAATAATTGTCAAAATGATGCATATATAAGATAAGGATGAAGATATAAACAGCATAAATGATGAAATAGACATGCCAACCTCAACTAATTGAATTAAAATACAAAAATGCCTTCATATTTTTTTTTTAATATCCCATGCTACTTGCCAGATATCATATTAAACCCAAGTATAATTGATATTTTGTATAAATTGCCTTTGCCCATCAATCACCATCCAGAAGATAATGTTACACTCTTATTTGATACTATTGTTAATCTGGCTTTCAAAAGGAATTAAACTCCCAGATTCTTCTACATGTAATAGTGTCAAACAATGGCTATAAATCACTATCATAAGCTAAAAACTACCCATGTTCTACCTTAATTCCATTATCAAGATAGTTCATGGCATCCAAGTTATAATTTAATAAATGATTTCCTGCAACAAGTAAGGCCATACTCTTTCAACAACAACAAAAAAGGCCATCCTGGTGCATTTTACTTTATTTTATAATACATTTCATTAAAAAAAAGTGCAGGCTATGACTATCTGAAATGCCATTGATCTATGAATAATCATCTGAAGAAACCAAAACATGATAGGAAATAACATCAAAGCTAAAATTATATATAAAACAAACTAGAATTCTCCCATATAGAGCTCCTATAAATTTGTAATTAGTATTTTTCTTTTTTGCATGGTAAAGATAAAAATATAATATATGAGAAGATGACCAGAATCATCCTATGCAATTACTATTCATTTATATACATTTACTTTATCCTATATTATATGGGTGCGTTATTAATTATCGGCGAAAAATAAACTTAAAAAGGCTAAAGAATTTTTTTAAAAAGGTTAAAGTAATGAAAAAAATAAAAGGCAAATTAAAATTTAAAATCAAATAAGAGATTTATTTTATTTTATTTTTTAAGATTTAATAGAATATTCTCTTATGATTGGTGGTGGCATCTCGTAATCCGATTTACGGCTAATATCTTGTCGGTCCCGTGATCGCAAGCTAAAACGAACCTACTCCATCGAGATTCGTGCTGGGGGGAACGTTTTGGCCGTTCGTTAAGGATAAAGCAAAAAAATGACGGCCTGGATTCTTTTATGGAGGAGTACACGAAAGGGACTAATCATTATGACATAATGAATGGAATATACTCTACTTATCCAAACTCTATATTCCGATTGGCCGAGGAACGTGTGGGCGGAAATGCCCCTGACAGTTCGGCCATCGCTTTCTCTATCTTGAAGGGCTTAATTGTCATTTTACTTGATATTGGATTTTTTCCCCCTTCCTTAAGGTGAAAAGCCAAAGATTTGCAAGTTTCTGGGGATTTACTAGCAAGTAGCAACAAGGTTCCGGTTCAAAGGACCAGTTTTATCTTAAAATCATATTGGAAGCAAAAGTTTCTACAGATAGATTCTAATGATATCTTGACCAAATAGTTAAAGAAACTCATGTTGTATAAGTATTGACTATCTAGATGCAATATCATCGGTTTAATAGCGACGTCGTTTAAAGTTTTGGTTTCTCTCTCAAAGAGGAAAAAGAAGCAAGAAAAACAACTAACAAGGTAGATTGTAAATCTTACATAGTGAAGGTATTAGGCCGAGTTACTGGCTTTTGCCTTTTGCCCGTTTACATCAGCTTACAGAGTATTTCAGATCATTAAAGTTTGACATCATCCAACATCCTAACCTCAAACTCATAGAATTCACTAAAAGAGATTCGACACAAATAGAGATAAATTTTCTTCCATGAGAAGTCAGGGCGAATATTTCACCATAATTCTGGTAGCTCTTAGCTGATTTACTTTCTTATTCAAGTTTCCTTTGTACTGGAAACATTAGAAGAAACCATAAGAAACTCTAGATAATAGAGACCTAGAACAGGGCCATGCCTTCGCCTTATTTTAAGCGAGGCCGGCATATAGATAAAGACTGACATGACGGTGAACATATGATACACACTACAATGCACAAGATGTCGGAAATTATGCTTTCAGAGATGCAGACCTTCTAACAGCTATGCACCTTCGGAAGCATGTGAGAAAACTCTGCTGCTGAACTGGCTTATAGGATAGGAAGAAGGCTGGATCTCCTTCTAGGGACTCTTTGTAGCTTTCAAGGATGGTAACAATATCCTCAAACTGAGGTCTTTTATCTGGGTTGGTTGCCCAACACCGTTTGATGAGATGGCTAAATGCTGGTGGACAAGAAGGGGGCAGACGTGGTCTAGCATTCTGCACAAATGATCAATAATAAGGCTATATAGTTGAACTATGAAAGGCAAGAAAGAAGGAATTAAAGAATGAAACAAAACATAGAACATAAGTATCCTCAATTCTTGTTATATCATCAGACTTATGTTAGCTCTTTTTTATAATATCGGGCAGTATATGTAGTTTAGTACATATAAAGCTGCAGAAGTGACCAACAAAGACGAATTATGATATATTTCAATCTTAAAATTGGTGCTTGATAAGGCATTCAGTAATCAGCCGAGATCTAATCAAAACTAATCTAATTAACAAGAGGTGGTTACATGAGATGATAATTTCAATTTGAAAGTGATAACCGCCTATATTATCATACCTTCTGAGCAACAGCAAAAGCAGCCTGCTCTGGAGTCATATCATTGAATGGAATCAGAGCTGTTAAGAGTTCCCAAAGAACAACGCCGAAACTGTATACATCAACTTTCCTTGTATGACTTTTTTCTTTGATCATCTCAGGAGCCATCCATCTATACGTACTAGTAAACCCCTTTCCACTGCCACACTGGGATTCTACACAAGAAATTCCAAAATCTGCTACCTTTACAGACATATCTTCCCCAAGAAGAATATTTTCTGATTTGAGATCTCTATGAAGTATTCCTTGAGAATGAAGATAGTTCATCCCACGAGCAATTTCAAGGGCTAATTTCAGAACCAGCTTAAGTGGAACTGAATTGGGCTCTTGCTTGTGGAGAAACTTTCTAAGAGAACCACCTGCCATATATTCGGTGATGATGCAGAAGACAGGGGATTTCTTGCATGCCGCAACAAACTGCAAGTGAAACCAAAACATCTTTTACATTAGATTGTAAATAAAGGAAGATGATGGATCAGTTGGAAAAAGATACCAGCGTGATGTCCACATCTAATCTAGTCATGAAAAGGCTGTTACATACAAGAATGAAAAATTAGAGCAAACATTGATATAACAGAATGAACATTCGAAAACACAGTTCACCTGAAGGCTGGAGTAGATAACATACGTTTCTCTACTTCAGATAATGTCTTTCTTAAACCAACATCAAAGAGAACTCCTAATCTTGATCCTTGACTAGAAACTTTAAGCTTGCACATACTTGAGTTATAAAATGAACCATTTGAGTTGTTTAATAAGTGACTGTACCTCAAAACTCATGTGGCAACAATGAATGTGGTGTTCATGCCAATAGTAGTTGGGCGTATCCATTTGCTACTTTAACACTTCATCCTAGGGTGCATGGCATGAGAGCTCCAAGTCATCTTTCGGACTATAGATAGTGTTAATGACCTTGGGAAAGAAATTCAAAAGAGTGCTCTCGTAGACAGACAGATGGCTCCAAGAAAGCTTACAAGAAAATGAAAAGGTCACAAAAACCATCCAGATCCCCATCTGCATCCTGATAGTCAATTCCAATTCTTCTTGTTTCTTACCTCACCGCCAATTAATAGAGAATATTGTCAGTATAAACATGGTTATGAGTTTGGTTGCTAGCCTATAGAATTGCTGTTAAGCCTTTTCTCTAAAACTTTCTGTCATACAGTAAGTGATCAAGCTGAGTGTTTAATTACTCACAGTCGGTAACAATGGGTTTTCACAGCTTCATGTTAGAGATATCTTTTACTTTGCCCCCAGCAGCAGGTGTTCTAGAGTTACAATTGTAAATGATCTCTAATTTTCATCTGACTCTCGTGTTGCGGTATTTTTGAAATGGTCATTCTCTTAATTTATAGAATAGTGTATAGTGTTCTTTTTCTTTTAGTTAATTCAAAATTATTGTATTACAGATCTCTTCAGAACAGTTTATGGTCATATTATGGTAGGTCATTAAAGAATGTTCTCATTCTCTTTTCAATTCTCTCTTTGACATGGTCGACAATTTCTGACTGTCGAATGGTGTTCCTTTGTTGATTATTGTTTTAATTAGGAGTAGTCTCTTACACTACTTAAATGCTCTTAATTTTCCTCTGGTTGGGTTTTATGATTGATGGCAATTTCATAATCAAGTTCGCCACTGGTAGCATAGGTACTACAAACTTCCTTCCAATCATTTTCTACTATTGTTCACCTTAGATAACTATATAGAACATTAGTCAGTGTGACACTAAGTCTTGCTCTTAGAATCCAAGAGGTTCGTGGGTTCAAGCAGTGAAAAGATCTCTCTAGTAGTGGGCAGTCAGTTTGTGCATCATGTTGCTCTATTCAGAATTGCATTAATGAAAATCTCATGCACTGGAAACCATTAATAATTTAACACTTACTTCACTTTGAATTACGCACAAAAAAAAAAGAAAAAAGTTCATAAGACAGTAGAGACTCATAAAGCGAGGTGAACTTTAGACACAGGAATGAGCACATGAAACAAAGAAAGTAGAATTAACACGACGAGTTATAAATCAGATCTCACATGATGATTTTTTTTCTTGTATAATTCACGAACTATTCTCCTTTCCTTTGTAGCTTCAGTTTATAAACTTAGTCTTGCTTCTTCACATGTGTATAACTGGAAAGGGTGGTGATATCTCCACTTTTCTCTATCAAAACAGAAGGCCATGCTGCTTCAGAAAAGGACAGATAACAAAGTTTTTATTGCTTACGAACTTAGCAGCTACCAAGCTACCAGATCTAATATAAAGTACAATCTAACAGACAAAAGGAGGATAGCAACCATATCTATCATCATAAATGATAAAAACATTCGCTGGCCAATTATGATGTCACATTTCATCAACGCATCTACCTCCATATATCATCTATTAGATGCAATTCTCCAGAAAATTATTGAATGATGCAATTAGTTAAGCTTAATAAAACTTCATCAATCTATGATATAAGAGTTGCATGCTCTAACATTGTACATTACACAATATGCAAATAGTAAGAAGTATATAAGCTGTCAAAAAGTGAATCAAGCTACGATTTAATTACCGTAATGATGTTAGGATGCCGGAGGCGAAGCAGCAAAGCAACCTCAGAATCAAACTGCTCTTCCAGAAAAGCAGCGAGGGTCGCGTCCTCCTCGGGTTCGCTTATTAGCTTGATTGCCACTTCCTTCTCCTTGTAAATCCCATGATAAATCCGGCTATGCCGCCCGGAAGCAAACTTAGTCCCGATGAGCAATTGCGACATATCGGCGCTCCATTCGTCCTCTTCCCCTCCTTTAATCTCGCCACCAGAAGATACCAAATATTTAGACCAGGACACCGACTTCTTATACTCTCCAAGAGAAAGCCTCCTCTCCAATTTGCTTCCTCTATTCGAGTTCTGCTTAAAGCAATGCAAGCTCTTCATTGATCCAAGATCTGGTGTACTCAAGGTAGGATCAGGGGAAAAGAACTAAGAAATCCATTTTTCTCGAGTTTGGGCAAGAAAAAGGTGATAAAATCCCGATCTTGGAGCTGAAACCCTCTCAAATTCACCTACATTTCGCTGGTTATCAAATTCTCCGCGGAAAAACTCGAAAATCATCAAGAACGCTCGGAAGGAGTAGATATCAGATCGGGATAGAGAAAGAGAAAAAAAAAATCGATAAAAATCCTCGAAAAATCTCTTGCTCGGTCCTCTTTTGTGCTCAAATGTAGCAGCTGGGAAGCTTTGTAGGTACTGATCCAGTAAACGAGAGGAGTCGACGTCTCTATCTCTATCTCTCTCTCTCTCAGCTAGGGTTAGGGTTGGGAGGAAGAGGAAGGAGAAGAGAGAGAGAAGATGGGGAGGTTGGGGGTGGTGGGGAAGCGTATTGGGTAGTAGAGAGAGAGAGAGGGGAAGTTAGCGGTTACATAAAAGAGAGTAACGTGGGAGGTGATGCTGAGTTCGGTTCCTGGACCAGCCGTACAAACTATGACCAGGAAGTTGGATGAAATATTCAGATTGCCATCCAAACTAGCTTATTTATTTTCTTCATATAAAATTAAATAAATAAATAAATAATAGAGAGTGAGCTTATTTATTTTCTTCATATAAAATTAATTAAATAAATAAATAATAGAGAGTGCACACTCTCTCTCTCGGAAACCAGAGATTTGTAGTCTTGAATATCTCAGCCTCTACTAAGGGTAGATTTAATCAAGTCAATTTCTAATTAGAATTTACTTTTGGTTATATCTTAAGAAATTTAATCGCCGGAGTTTATAGATTTTTACTAGATCTATAACTAGTTAAAATTAAATATAAAAGCATATTGCTAAGCTAAGCCAGCAAAAATATTGTACATTAAATAAAAGGGAAAAAGAAAAATAAAAATAAAAGAAAAACCAAAACAAAAGAATAGATAAAAGAGGTGAGTGGCATTTCCGTAGTTAAAGAGCTGGGGAAGGGCATTCCACAAAGAATGGCTGGGCGTAGAGACAGGACGTTGGTGAGGATGGAATTATTTATTTATTTGGGGGGGGGGGGGTCTTTTAAATGAAAAGGAAGTGGGGGTTTGGGCCCCACAACAGCATGCATCCCCTGAGGACCTGTCGGACGACCGTATTCCTCCTTCCGTATACGGCTACGACTCCTTGCCCAAACTATCAATGTAACTAAGCAGATTATAATATCAACTATAGTTTTAAATAATTATTATAAAAATTATTTTAATAATTTAAATTTATAATTTAATTAAAAGAAGTCTTTTAGTTCGATAATACACACGGTAAAATAAAAATATTTCTGTATCAAAATAGGGTTAATTATTTATAACTTTAAACTCTTAAATAATAAAATAATAATGAAACAACCATGCACGTCTCCCTAGGCGGGTGTCCAAGTGGGTGCGGAGGAGGGGAAAAAGTACTTTCTGTACGGGATGGTATGTAAGAGGGGTAGAAAGAGGACAAAGATTGATGCGGTGGAACCGACACGTCATCCATCGGTTGGTGCTAGATTTGGGTCCTCCACCATCTCTCTCTCTCTCTCTCTCTCTCTCTCTAAATGGACTAAACAGAAGAAATTAAATTCAATAAGATAGCTTAATTCGATTAAAAAAAATATATGGTGTTTAATTATAAACTGGTTTAATTGTGACATAAAAATAAAAATAAATTTAAGATATATTTAATTAAATAATTAAAGTAATAAAGGAGAGACTTTTGTAGGGGCCAATTATATTTTACTTAGATTTTCTATATTATTTCATTTGTGCTGATTAGAATATTATTAATTAACTTATGGCCGTGATATTGTTAAAAATTATATAATGGTTAAGTGCTTAAGATTAAAGTTGAGGAGGAGGTAAGTTAAAATAGAGCTAAACTAGATGAAAGACAGATAATGGTATTCTACTCTTAATAGATTTGATCTTAATTAATACCCTAATTGGATCAACATCTAGCTAAAATGAAAGGGATTGAGGTGTTGGGATATCATATCTGTCACAAAAATGAGCAAATTAATGAAGGAGCTAGGGGAGTGGGTGATGCAAGTGGTGAGAATAATATGGGGGGTGGGTGGGGGACCCACCAATTAGATGGGTCCAAATGAAAGCAACTGTGCCAGTTCATATTAATACCTTATCTTAATGTCAAGTGGAGTGATTTCAAAACCCACATTTAATCAAAGCAATTTGAGACTTTAAAACTCTTTAATTATCTCTTAAGCAAATCTTAAGAAAGAGGTGGCCCAATGGAAAGCCTCCATCTTTGTTGTACTCTTGTCTTATCCTAACAACCAAAGTTGGAGATCACTTTCATCATGTGTACCATTTACATGCAAAGTAACCTAGGTGGGCCTTGGGCCCAATGAGTGGGCCATAGTCCTTGGATTATTAGGGCCGGCCCAACAAGTAGGGCATTTTAAGATCATTCCCTAGGGCTTCTTTCTATGTGTAGGAGGGCCGGTTCTAATCCAGTTGTCTCAGTCTGAACCAGTTAGGGCATGCCGTCCAATGCACATTGACGACTACAATTATGTAGAAAGCCAATAGGATTTGGTTCGCACATGATCATGATTGTCGAACGTGTGAGACTGGTGACACTTCGGTCAAACTGATCTAGACCGGAATGTTAAGATCTAAACCAAGTGCATACATAGGGAAAAATAAGAGAAAGAAAACGAGAGGGTAAAGTGACGTTTGCTATTAGCTCAACAACTTTTCTAAATGCTCACGCTCGAATAATTCACCCATCTCCTTTACTTTGATCAAGATTCATATTTGATAAGTAATTAATGTTAAATAAATATTTTATCAAAATTATAAATTTATGAGTCGACATGGTAGATAGAATATTGATCCACACTCTTTGTAGATGGAAGTGACTATCTTTACATTTTGAATCTTTACGCACTTAAGATTACTATGCTTCCTCTCTCTCTCTCTCTCTCTTATTTAACTCATTGGATGCGATGTTAGTGATAGGATATAGACTATCTATTAATAAGCGAGGGAGGGGCGAGATCTCTTATCATCACATAGCATACTCATCGTAGATATGTAGAAAATTCCTCAACAGAATATAAAAATAATAACCAACTCAAGTTGATCAGGTTTAATGAATGTAGAATAGTGGGCCATTAAGAGATACATGAATTAGTTAATAGATTATCTTGTATAACATATGAGATACCCTCCACTAACTGTTAGATAGAAATTTCAAAACTAAGCCACCTCTAACAATTTATAAGTCAATACCTTATATTGTGATACGAAATGCTACAATTCCAAAAGAGTGATGGGATATTGATGGAGCCATAGAACCCTACCTCAGCTGAAGAATCCACACATTATTGGCTGGACTGAAGGAGACATCCCACTTCAGTTTGAAGGGAATTAATAAAGGCCATGTCCTTCTACCTCATTTGATTAATCCAAACTATGTTGGACCTGCGGATGCCAAATCCCAGGAGCAAATTGAAAGAATCTCCTAAAAAAGGAACACCAATTATAGTCTCAATGCACTGAATGCTCATTTCTTATTGTGAAACTCAAAAAAAAAGAAGGCAAACAAATGTGATGGATAAGAGCATCTGTTTGATGGGCTTGCTCACAGTGATTGGTTTGAATTTTTCAGCATACCAACTTGCGGAAATTAGAAATGTGTGGCTAAAATCTAATTGTATCCATTGGATTGCTCTCAGTTGTTTCTATGTTATTCAGAAATGCATGAATAATGATAAATGATAGCATAATTATTTTAAAACTAGTTGTTTTATAGGAAGTACCTCTATTGCCTGATTTTGTTTGTCTGAAAAAATGTATCAATGTCTAAAAGGTTGATGCCACTCAATTAATTGATTTGGAATCTTACATTATTCAGAACTATGACTTGCAAAGTTTGACTCATGCAATTGACAAGAAGGTAAAGGTGAAAGATTTCACTTTATCTTCTATGCTAAGTTTTCTCTCTGAATGGTTCATCTACCCTTTCCCTGAACCTTTATTGGCAATGAAAGCTGCATGACAGTTAGAGTTAGAGGTGCATTTTGTCCCATGAAGCTAAAGTAGCAGCAGTCTAGCATCAAGGATATCTACATAGATCCTTGTGTTATTGGTTACTTGTAGAAGAGAAATCACTGGAAGGTCGTTTTGTCTTCCAGTACTCAGAATCAACTGAAGTAACCACTTCATCTTTCTGTTTGACATTCGGATAGACAAGCTTTGTTTGGTCAGAGAGATGTAGTTATCATGAAGACATAGAATCCTAGATCTTTGAAAGATTATTCAGTTTATTCTCTTTCAACAGCCTCTTTATTGACTGGGTATCTCTCTTTACACAAGAAATAGAATCTAGTTGGGATCCTCTTGGACAAAAGGCTAGTCAAGGATGGTCAAAAGATAAATACTGTTTCAAGAAAGAAGCCCAAGTCAAACACCTTATCCTTTTCATATCTCTAACTCAAGACACTATTTCCTTCCATCTCTTTTTTTTTACTCACTTTCTTTCTTTAGAGAGAGACCAATGTCCATGCAATACAAGCATAACCTCTTTTTTTTGTGGATGAGCATGGTCTTGCTTTCCTCTAGGAGAATCTTCTAAATTAAGCACAACTTATTAGTACATAGCTAACTCCAAAGATTTAATGTTTAGCCACATTGATATCAATCAGCTCAAGAAAGGTCAAACACTAACAATTTACATATTTATCAGCAAGTAGTCTCTACTGGTGAAGGTTTAATGTCGCGATACGGAATTGCGAAGGATCAATGCCGACCCTTGTGTATAAATACCCATCCACACCCTCTTCCCTTCATCAAACTTGCATGTTCTTGTTTCTAGGATACTATACAAGTTTGAGTCAGAAAGCATGGCTGAGTCCTCAGAGACTCTTAGGTAGCTATTATTTTCTTCTGAATTCTTTCTCTAACTATAATATGATGTCTATATGTCTGTGATAATATGTCTCTCTGTAGCATTATACAATTAAATGAACTAACACAGGGATGGAGTAAGGATATCTTTCCTCAATATTCTCATGCAGCTCTTCCAAATTTTATCATCTTACTACTCTCACCATATGTTCTATTAGTTCAAATTAAACACCTGTACTGAAGAATTATTCTTCCTGGTTATAGCTTGTTATATTCAGAGAAGTAATTTCCTAGAGTTATTAGTGATACAGGCTGCACTTAATTATACCCTGTTGCATCTTTTTTGAATATTCTAATTCAAGGCAATCTTCATCATGAAGCTTGCTTCATCAATTTAATCTTTGAAACAAAATGGTTATGGTCAAAATTATTTACTCTAAGCATCATGACTCTCCTTAGAAGATCAAATCCATCAGTTTACAATCTTACAGTTACTATAATAACATAAAGACAATTGCTTTAGTCCTATATAATCTACTCATGACTTTGAAAAGACATGGAAATTCACAAGCTTGCCATGATTCTACAACACAATTCGAAAAGCGAATCTTGAATATTACCTCCTTAGTACTTCTAACTATCACTAACTCCTTTTATGAACTCATTAGTTTTTTTTTTCTTTAATTTCTAATTGCATCACCTCCACCAGGAACAAATGTGCAGCATGTTTCAGGCAATACAACAAGGTGGAGCATCTGATAGAACATATGAGGGTCTCATTCCACTCAGTCCATGAGCCCAAGTGTGGTGTATGTCAAAAGCACTGCAGATCATATGAGTCACTCAGAGAACATCTCATAGGTAAGCCAGAAATCAAAAGATAAAAGTACTGCATCTTTCACTTATTCTGAATTTTCCCTGTCTTCCTGTTTTACTTCAAGGACCACTGCCAAAGATCGAATGCGCACGCATATTCAGCAATCGGGGCTGCAACTTGTGCTTGAACATCTTTAACAGCCCGCACGCTCTTCGAGTTCATCGAGGATCATGTCAGTTCTCTAGGGCTGCTCCTGTAAGTAATCTCACATTACATGTTAGTTTCTATCTTTTATCAGCATCATACAGTTAAGGTCTTGGCATTACTGTAAACGGATTCAGAACCTTCTTAATTGCCTTCATTTTATCTATCTACTTGCAGGGCTTAGCATCTCGAATGTCAAGGCTGAGTTTGCAGAATTCTTCTGATTACGAAGGGCGAATGCAGGCTATGAAGGTGGTGGCTTTAGGCTGTAAGATGGTCGGAGGAGGCAGCGACGGTTCATTAGACCTCTGCGCAAGAATTTGCCTCATTGGCGAAGATGAGAACATCATCTTCTCCACTTACATCAAGCCTCAAATTCCAGTAACTAACTATAGGTGAACTAATCATTTATTGAAAAGCAATTGTATAAACTACTTTCTATGATCTGTAGCTAAATTTTTTAACTTTGTACTTACTGTTATAGGTATGAAACAACTGGAATAAGACCAGAACACTTAAGGGATGCAATGCCACTGAAGCATGCACAGAGGAAGATTCAGGATTTCCTCTGCAATGGCGAACCAATATGGAAGATAAGATCAAAGGGAGCAAAGGCGAGGATCCTTGTAGGTCATGGCTTGGATCATGACCTTGAATGCATAGGAGTTGAATACCCTGCATTGCTTATCAGGTAGGTGCATGGATAAGTTTTAGCACCTCTGACTACTTATTCTTGGATAAAGCTCTTGCCTTATAAGCTGGTGTACTATTAACTGATCACAGGGACACTGCAAATTATCCACCATTGATGAAAACAAGCAAGCTCAGCAACTCACTTAAGTATCTAACACAAGCCTATTTAGGGTAAGATTTCTAATCTTTAGCATTGCAGAAAAAAAAATGAAAATTTGCAGACTGAAGTACAGTTTTCCTTCTTTGTACTGCAGATATGATATTCAGACAGGCATTCAAGATCCATATGAAGATTGCGTTGCCGCAATGCGACTCTACATGCGAATGCGATCGCAAACTCATCCACGAGACAACTCACAGGGTTCAGGCGATGCGCAAAACCGCAACAATTTTCCATCTTGGAGGCAGAGAGAGCTAGAAAGGATGACACCAGAAGCCTTACTGGAACTTTCAGCATCTGATTACTACTGCTGGTGCTTAGATCCTTAAGCAGACAACATAGCATATATATATATATATATAGTCATATAGTATCAGTGATTGATGTAACTTCCATATATGGGAATTGGTTATCATAGTAAATGAGTATATGATGAGATTATATTGCAGACAAGAAGAATGAATATATGATGCAGTTACTTATATTGGCCACTATAATTTCCAGCTTTGTGTAGAAATCTTCAATATCTGGAGCTTGGTACAATGATTAAATGCAAGCCTCAAGATCATAAGATTGAAGGATTGTATTACTGCAGCAATTAGCTGCAACACTAAAGAATGTAATAAGCAATTAAATCAAACAAAAAAATAAGGTGAAAAGGAATTCAAGTAGCCTTTGCTGGGTCTGCAAAGAACTTAAATACATTTTATATCCACCAAAAGTATTTTACCTTTTGAAATTTATTTTGTATTATTAGGCCCTCCTGAACTACTACTCCGTATCACTTTCACCTCTTAAAAAAAATAGACACTTAGACTCCATGAATTATTTAATTGTATCACTAACCTTTGTTTGTTAAAAATTCTATTAAAAATTTATTAAAAAGATTAGTTAACTAATTAGATGGACAAAAAATACTCTTATTTTATCTTCCGCCATCCTATTAGAACTTAAGAGTAGATATCGAAAGAATTAGATAAGATCGATTTAGAATTTAATATTTAAAGGAAATGAAAAAATTATGAAAGGAATAAGGGAACATTTTTATCCATCTACTAGTTATATTTTTAAGATTATTTCTATGGAAATTTCTAATGAAATACTTATGGATGGAGCTTTGTGGTATATTTAAATATTTTAAGTAGTTTATTGTAAAATATATATTTTCTTAATCCATATTTTATTTTGTAATAAAAAAGAATTCGATTTTCGGGGTAGTTATTGGGCAGTTACTTCACCGTCATCTCTCTTACAATTTACCCCCTAATTCTCACTAGGCTCTTAGCTCAGGGTCAACCAGTGTTGACCAAAAATACCCCCAATACTATTCGATATTTCAAATTTCTTTTTAATCCATGGTCGAAATTTTGCAAGATTCCATGGGTAATGGAGTCATTATAAACTGACCACCGCTTTTTTTTCCCAATCCCGCTCCTTTCTCCCTTCCGACTTCGCCTCTCTCTGTCTACGAGATCTCACCGCCGCTGCCAATGCCGAACACTAACCTTGGAAAGGTGGCTGTTTCGTGGCGGCGCCACATCATTGCCGCAGCCATCCTGACCTCCGTGGCTGCGCTTCTCCTCTTCTTCGCAGCTCCCGAACGCGACTCTCTCTTGTTCTCCGCCGCATTTCCCTCCCGTACTTCCGACGGCCCGTATTCCTCCTCCGAGGATCCGCTTCTTGCTCCAATTTCTACTGAGAAGTACTCCAATTCGTCTTCTACTTCTTTGGTTCCTCCTTCTACTGCACCTGCTCCCTCCCCATCTGAGAATTTCGACGATACTGTGGAGGAGTCCAGTAGTCGGGACCTGAAGTTGCCGCCTTTTATTACGGAGGTAGGTGTGTCTGCTAGAAATCCTCGTCAATCTTTGTCCGTGAGGAAATAATGTTATCTGTGATTCTGTTCTTCGATTCCTGTAGCCGAATTCGATCTCTCCGGCCCCTTTCGTCCCAGTGCTGCAAGAGGTACAGATCTTTCAGATTTTTTAGGTGGGTTTTTTTTACTCTTTTTTTTTTCAAAGGAGATTCTGTGATTTGTCTACTTGTTTATAGGCTGTTTCCAACTCTTCACCGATTGGGAATCCTGGTGCCTCAGAAGTGGAATCTGCGAGTGCTGATAAAAAAATACCCCCTTTACTGTCTGAGGTGGAGATTTTATCTGCTTAGTTTGTTGAATTGGTGAGAAAGTTTTAAGAATTTGATGCAGTTGTTGCTTTGTCAGATGCCAATTTGGTCATCACCTGTTGATCAAGAACTTATGTATGCTAAGAGAGAAATCGAAAGTGCTCCTGCTGTTTTTGGTGACCCGGATTTGCATGCACCGCTGTTTCGCAATGTGTCTGTTTTTAAGAGGTAAGAGTGAGGTAGTTCTCTTTTGATACATGAATTGGGCATGACTTTTTCTTTTTTTCAGATATATCTTGACTACTCAACTGTCTAATCTTTCATATTTGGAGTTTATCTGTTGAAATAGATCATAATGGCACATTTATTTTCAAAAAAATAACTACATTAGTTAATCAATGGTTCAATTTGGATTGCGCTTATGAGTCAGACTAGCATGCTTGCTGTCCTATATATATGACCAAGGATGTAAACTTACGGGAAAGAAATGAGGAGGAAGTGACTTCGTGATACAGTCAGTTTGCATTCAAGAAAGGAAGGTTGATAGGTTATCATTCTATTCTAGATTTCTACCATCATTATTGTGTGGTTGAGTTAGTTACGAAGGTAAACAAACTCCAGGTCCACGAGCTCTATGATTGGAAGGAACAGATTCTTAGTGGTCTGAGAGCAGTTTATCAATCTAAGTTTTATGCTTCTAGACAAGGGTTATTGCAGGCCGTAAATGACCGGACATGTGCTTTAATGTACTTATTGCTTAGTGTGTCCAATTTTGCATTTTACAGAATTGTTTACTTGTAAATATCCCTTCATTATATGCATAACTCATGTGGTGTTACAGTTCCCCAATTTATCCAAGGATATTTAACAGAATAAAGTGGTAGTTTTGAAATGATCAATAGTTAGCCCTGTCACCTATCAGCTAACAACTTCATATTCAGTTCTTCACCATTATTTATTCCTGTAATGAGGCCATCATTCCTCTATATTATAGAGTTCAGAATCATTTTCAAGTTCAAATTTTAGTCTCTCTTTCAAAATTATGTTGTGTATCTTATTAAGTTCACCGGAATCTTAACAGGTATCTGCTGATGTATCTAGAAGAGGATACTACTTGTATTAGGTTTTTATCTAGTTGTTCTATAAGCGGTTAAGTTTAGTTGCATCCTTTAAAGGACTTCAGATAGAATATCTTAAGCTTCAAGATTTACATGTCATTCCTGTATTGATGCTCGGTAGCCATATTCTCGCAAAGATAGTGTATTGAACTCTTCAAATTACATATCTCCAGGAGCTATGAGCTGATGGAAAGAATTCTTAAGGTTTATATCTACAAGGAAGGAGAAAGACCAATTTTCCATACACCAGAGCTAAAAGGCATATATGCTTCTGAAGGATGGTTTATGAAACTAATGGAGAGAAGCAAGAAATTTGTTGCCAAGGATCCTGGCAAGGCCCACTTATTCTATCTTCCATATAGCTCACGCCAGCTGGAATACGCTCTTTATGTGCCTGATTCGCATACTATAATTCCATTATCAATTTTTTTGAAGAATTATGTGAACATGCTCTCTGCTAAGTATCCATTTTGGAACCGGACAAAAGGAGCTGATCATTTTTTCGTTGCTTGCCATGACTGGGTATACTTTTACATTCCTCTGTCTTTCTATGTTTACTTTAACAGATCACTGATGGAATTCCAGATTGAACAGATGACCGACCTACAATAAGACGAAAATCTCATTCCGTCTTCCATTCTCTAAGACGAATTAAGGGGATGTGGTTAAATTCTTGCTGAAAGCACAGCTACGTGCTGGCATTATTAAGAAAATGAACAGACAGTAAATAAACTTTTATACTTTTAACCTTATTCTGCTGACATATGAAATAATATTCTTACAGCAACTGCCATTTTCATATGGAATAAAAATATCTCTTTCTGTTAGGTTTTTAATGTGTATTATTCAAAAGAGACTAAGTAACTAAAACTTTTTTTTTTGCTCATGTCATAACATAATACTAATGCTGATATTTGTCAAATCAAGCAAATGGTTTTAAGAAGAAAAATTTTCCTAAACCTTTTCTGCCTATGACAAAGTATGTTGGATATCATTTAAATAGCAACCCAAACATATGAGATAAGTGTTCTCTCCTCAAAGAAGGAAGGGTAATAAATTAGTGAGTCTTCATTGATAGGCATCTAATAGAGGATCATTTGGCATCTTGCATCGATAATGTATTATATGTTTGATTACTTTCAAGCAGGCATCTCCCTTGAATTTTTTTGCAAGGTGAAATTTTCTCATCAGATCATAATAGTCAGTTCATCCATTTTATTTTTCAGTTTATATCATCTACAACTTTTTATTTCCATATTATTTGCATTTGCTATTTTTTAATATCTTCTCTCTTTAAATATTCTCCACTTAATTTTTCATTTTGTTTAGGGTCCTTACACAACTAAATTGCATGATGAACTGCGGAAGAAAACCATCAAAGCTCTGTGCAATGCAGACATTTCTGAAGGTGTTTTTATCCGTGGAAAAGATGTCTCTCTCCCAGAAACATTCATCCGAATACCCAAAAAGCCTCTTAGAGATATTGGAGGAAAACCAGCTTCCCGGAGATCTATTCTTGCTTTCTTTGCTGGACAGATGCATGGTCGTGTCAGACCTATCCTTCTGCAGTATTGGAGTGGGAAAGATGAGGATATGAGAATTTATGGTCGCTTGCCAAAACACGTTGCTGGAAAACTGACCTACATCCAACACATGAAATCAAGCAAGTTTTGTGTGTGTCCTATGGGCTATGAGGTAAACAGCCCTAGGATTGTTGAAGCAATCTATTACGAGTGTGTTCCAGTAATAATAGCAGATAATTTTGTGCTTCCATTTGACGATGTGCTCAATTGGGGTGCATTTTCAGTGGTTGTATTAGAGAAGGATATACCCAAATTGAAGGAGATCCTATTGGGAATTTCTCCAGGACAATATGTAACCATGCAGATGAACGTTAAGAGGTTGCAGAGGCATTTTCTGTGGCATGCAAAACCTGAGAAGTATGATATCTTTCACATGATACTACATAATATTTGGTTTAATAGGCTGAACCAGATTCAAGTTCAGCAGTAGCACTCCTTCATGTGGCTCCGTCATCTTATTGGTAAGGGGTGAAACCACAGTTTTATGGTTCCCATCTGTCATCAATTAAAAACTATCTCCAAGTTAATTTTGAATTGAAAGAGGATACAGTTTGTTTTGAAGAATGTTATCTACAATAATATTGACAAATAGTTGAAGTGCTATTAGTTTATCTCATCTAATTCGCTTGTTCACTGCGCTAGGTTGGCTGCCAAAATTTAAGGTACATTAATCAACTATGAGGAAGATTCAACAAACTGTGCAGTCAAATTATCAAATGTTACTCAGAGGTATGAGGTCTACTATATCGAGTTCTTAATAATCCATCCAATGCTTCTCATGTTAAATTATGCTGAATTTATTTAAGTATCAGGTGCGAATCTATTATATTTGTCTTCATTGCTAGATTTTCCATGCCTTGTAAGTCATGATTGATGTTTTCACTCTTTTGTACTTGTCTTGCAACTAATCCCACAATGCCGAACTCAAAGGCATAAGGAAGAAGGTTCCCTTGGGACCGAGATATTTGACAACGTTGAAAATGTAAATGGAACATCAGAATCATTATGCAATTGCTTCAAATAATATTCGTCTGACAGAATATCCGAAGTTGGGAAATTTGTTAAGCAATTTTTTGGATTTATGAGAAAGAAAGAAATTAAATTATAAAAATATAGAACTTTCTCTCAATGTAACTAGTCATAGGAGTGACATTGACAACTACTTACAGGAGTCAAAATATCTTATAAATAACTCCTGGGACTCAATCCCTTCAAGAACTCTTGAGAGCCGAGAATTTTGGATTGGCATGAAATAATTACTGCAGCTAAACCTTTTACTAGCTCAACAGCAACAGTAACTGTGAGTATTATGCCTAGTGAGCTTTCATGTTTGTCTTTTCAGGTCACATCTCCGAAATTTTTTGTGTTCTTTCCCAGGTAAACATGAAGAAAATAGTAAGACGAAGGAATCAGGATCCGGCCGAGTACTCGTGTAGAGCTTTTTGTAGTTCTGTAGCATTACTTTGTAAAACCGTGTATTAAGTTGTACACAATAAACTAGCATGTAGAATTGAAATTTCTGTAGAACTTGATTAATAAAGGTGAAAAAGGAAATTTCAATGATCATTTTCAGTTGTATCTTGACTCTATACTACACCTCTCCAATGCTTTTGAAGTAAATGGTGTTAATATTTTACTTGACACTTTTGACAGTTTTACTCAAGAAATATCAGTTGACCAAGCAGTGCACTTTTAGCAAATTAACTGCATTGAATTTTTCTATTTTTCTTTTTCTTATGGAGATGGAAATTATTCTTCTGATTTATCATGCGCCAATTTCATCAACAATGGCAAATCTCAATCTCTCCTCTCTCTCCCTGCACTTCTACACATCCTCCATAGATCATCCAGTGCCCTAAGTTGCCCACTTTGGCATGAGGAATAAAGAGAGGACGCAATGTTCAACAAATATGAGAATAAGTGTACAGGAAAGCAATTTCTCTTTAGAAATAATGCTCACGAACAATTGGCTTTTAGTTGTAGAGATGAATTAGATGTACAACTTTTATTTTCCTAAGTTGATCAACAACTACAACTGCAAGCTTCCCCTTGTTATCAGACCAGATAGTTTTGCTGCCAGTCATCAGAGCTCCGAGTCAAGATTTAAGATTGGAAGTAGCCCGAAGTGTCACATTCCTTGCTATCAAGAAAAGTGGAGAATGCTATAAGAACTGGACCCAATGATACCCTATTTGCAAATTAATAATATGATGTTAAAATCAAGCATCATACAAAGACCGGAATACTATTACTTACAATCCGGGAGCGGAGCACATAAAATTTTTCCGTAGTTATGTTCAAAGACAGGAAAAAAAACCAAGGATATAGATCTTTTCAACATGAAATATATTTCCACTATAAACCTCTCCGATTGGGGAAAAAAACTCGGGGACCGAAGGAAGACAAGATGGAAGCTAGTCGGGTATCTCAACCCAGCCTCCTCACAGGTCAGGTCAGTCGTTCTCCAGGTGCTCATGCAATTTGAAGACGAGCATTACTTCATTTGCATAATAGAATCACTCTGGAAGTTTTAATCTGTCAAACAGCACCAGGAAGCTCTGTTCAGGTACAATGTATAGAAAACCAAGCTCTGCGCCTCTGACATGAGGACCCATGCCCTGCAGAAGAAATATTGGAAGTCAAATTGCTAATTATTTGGGAAGATTACATGTCTCATATATCCTGGTAATAATGAAAGAATATTCCCCTTATGCAACAAGTATAACTGCAATTTAGTTATCAATCCCATCACAAGGGGACTATTCTTTCATTCACTACAATCACCAGTAACTGTAAATAATCTGAAACAGGTAAATGCAAATCAAACTTTACTTTGCCATTGAGCTGGAGTAGTTCACCATCAACCCACTGAGGGTTCTTAAATCCGGTTTGTGCTATTCTTCCTTGGCCTTTGTAACTGCCAACCTGCATCAAATTTTGAATTTGGTAACTTGAAGCATATGAGTATTCCTCAGTACATAGTTTCATATTTATACAGGATCCATGATGTGAAGTACCAATGTTTTCTTGAAGTTTAATAGATATTCTCCCTAAGAACATGACTCCGAAGCCTTATAATTTGATTTTGCAGATTGGAGAAAAAAAGAAATGCAGAGGCAAAAATTACCACGCCAAGTTCCTCTGGATAAATACCACGATTTAGGAGACGGTTCCCTCTCCCAATTTTAGCACGAAATGTGACCTGCTCAAATAAATCTTGTGAGAAACAAAGGCATCCCATAATCAGCACCAAAGAAAAAAGTATATATTGTTATATGCCTGTCCAGCAGGAACATTTAGATCGCCAGTCAACTTTACTGCTTCAACATATTCAAAGAACTCTATGTCTGCATCTGTCTCATCTGAACCACCCCAATGACCATACTTACGCCGCAGCTGTACCACCTCAGGGCCATATGGACCGAAGGCTCCCACATATAGACCTGCATATGAACCAATATTGCAATCTCTAAATCTAATTAATTATCAAAAATCAATTTCCCAAAACAAGCTTACCATCAAAGGGATCTAGGCCATTATTGTCAGTGATGATCCGATTAAAGACAGTAGTGTTTGACAGTCTGTTTCTTCTCTGAGCCTGGCTCAAGGCAAGCTTTATAACCTCTTGAACATCTTTAGTAACCTGATATAGTTAATGATAGATCAGTCAGTGATGATAATTCAAGATACTCCTAGTTAAAGCATCAAGTACTACCACTGCTAAAATAGAGCTTATGAACCTATAGGTTACGCACTGAAAATCCATTCCAAATTTGGTAGCGTCAATTGCTTTGCTTCCAGATTTCTGGTTTCACCCCCCATACCACATACATAGAGTAATGACTAAAGATTTAAAACATTGTTGTGCATATGTTCCCTGGGTTCTTCCGAGACAAATTTTGATACTATCCTCACAGGGCTGTTCAGACTTCAGTTGAAAAATGTAAAGGAAAAGTACAAGAAAGTAATGCAAATAAGAGCCCAAGATATAATCACAGAAGTAATATATGTTCTTGGTCCTTTTTGTGGAACATGAATGATCAATAAAGTTCCTCAAAAAAAGTCTGATTTGCCGGACATGTGAAAAAGAAATAAAGAATGAAGAGAAAAGTAAAGAAATAACAAATTAGAATGAGCAATTATCTGCAGTAATATCATATGATTATAACATACACTAAATTTCTCTCCAAGTTTTGCATGCAGTTATAGCAAAATTTACATAAGACATATATATAACCAGAAGTAAATTAGTAATTGTCTTTCTTGATAAAATTTTGGACTAACAATTTATAACACACCTTCGAGGTAGCCTTATTCGTACTCCAAAATGCCTTGGCAACATCAGAAGGCATAAGATCTGAGGCTACTTGAGCAGCAATAGCTGCAACTTTGATTTTTGCTGCCTTTCCTTCTCCAATATCTGGATCATAATTTTGTCCAGGAATATGAACTACAAAAGAATCCCTTTCCATATTCTTCATTTCTGCTGGTACACGTACATATGATTTTGACAAGATATCCTCCTTGTTATGAAGCACTCCACCGAGAAAAAGTTTCACTGCTGAACTTTTACTTCCTTCAGCTTCAGTTGGATCAGTACTACCACCCACTGGAAGTGCTTCATGTTCAACATTTTCCAGGTCAGTGGCTTCATCCCTTGAATCTTCAGGAGGGGCAGTCTTTTCATCATTTTCCTGCACTACTTGTGATTCTGATTCCACTTTAATTTCCTCAGGCACCGTGACATTTAGTACTTGAACTTTAAATCCAGGAATTCTATCCTTGAGAAATTTTATCACACTTTGCAATCCTTCCTCATTATTATCCTTAGCATTTGGGACATCGCCTACTTTCTCTACACTACCTTCATTTCTTTTCACCACTATGTCTTCATTGCCTTTTTCTCTAGAATCTTCATTGACTGGACTACTTTCCATGGAAGGACTCTCACTGTCGGGTTTAGCTGAACTTCCTGTAGTTCTTGGTGGTGATGGAGGGGACAGGGATGAATTTCCTTTCACTGCTTGCAAGGATACTACCTGTCTAAAGTTCAGTCATCAGGGCTAAATGAGAAAATTAACTTAACTGACAGTAAAAAAATTTGGAACACAAAAAACTATCAATTGTGTCAACCGACCTGCATCGTATATGTCCCATCATCATCTTTGACAAGAAAGATTTCAAATAATGGGGTTCCCGGAGATTCAGTGAGCAGTTGTCTGATAAACAGCATTTGAGTAAGTTACAAAGGCAAATCTAAGTATTTAAGGAATTAATTTCCATTTATATTATATTGCATGTACCTTGGACTGTAACTCTTAGCCACATATCTACCAACTCCAGGAATTATACGTACTATTCTGCCAAAAGGGTCATCAGAATCCTTCGCATACCCTACCCACCAACCTACCTGGAAAGTGAGATGATTGAAGCAATGCAAATTGTTCCAAATTGAAGCACATGGTTAGATGTAAAATTCACCTCCTACATAAGCTGCAAGATATTACTGAAATAAAGCATGGTGGAATGAATTATATGAAAGGAGTTACCAGCCCAGTTCCAGCAAGTTTACTTAATTTTGACGCATCATGGTATCGTTGCTCTTCTATAGCATTCTGTTAAAATAAAGAACATCATATAAGGATAGAAATTGTAGTCAGATGATATTAAGAAAAAATATATATACAATGAACCAGACCTTCAATTCAGTCAAAACTTCAGCTACAACATCCTTCGATGTTGCTTCGGCAATAGCTTTCTTCAACTTGGAGGCTTCTGAAAAGTCTTCATTCTCAATAGCTTCTTCCAGTTGAAACTACAAATTTTAAAGAGAACTAAGAGGACTGAGATAAGATGAAAGTAATCCGACAACGATAAAAATCTCAAGTTTTCCCCAGACACCTAAAAGAACTATAAAGAAAGAAGAAACCTCCACGATCCAATTCACGGAATCATCTCAAAATTACGGAGACTCCAACTCATAGATCGACCGAGGTAGTTTAAGGGATGGGAGCAAGAGAGAAATCAAACCTTGAGCACCGACGCGTAGTTCTCCGCCTGGTCGGTCTCCGAGAAGTGGCGACTCCAACGGCTCCAATCCCACCCAGAGAAGCCGGGCTCCGCGGCGGCGGAGGAAGAGGAGAAGGTGCCACTACACCGGCACGACACGGCTTGCTGGCCCCTCTCGTTTCTCACCACGACGGCGCGCCGGATTCCCCCACCGCCGACGCTGACGTGGCCGCCCGCCGCCTCCTTCTGCGGCTGCTCGATCCTCGAGGAAGGCCGGAAGAGGGCTATCGCCGGAGGCGGCGCCGCCGCCGCAATTCCCCACGCGTTCGCCGCGGCGGCCATGGATATGGTTCGGGAGAGAAGTGGATAGAGTTGGGGGAAAGAGAGGAGAAAGAGAGAGAGAGAGGGGGGGGTCAGCAGAGGCGCGATTGATTTATTAGCCACAGGAGCTTCTTTGTGGTGGCCACTTGTTAAATTTGTAAGCCATTTGGGAATTTATCTATACTAATATTAATATAGGGTTAGGTTAGATTGAGTTAATTTGGATCTATGTAAATGTAATGAGGAGATGATGGATGGATTGATGGGTAATGAATCTAATGATGAGATTGGGCATTCCTTAGTTCTGGATAAAGGGGATTTTTTTTTTTTTTTTTGTTCTTTTTTTTAGAGAAATAAAAATTTAACAGTTTTCTAATTAATCGATATAATTAAATCCGAAATATTCATACAATATCAGTTTCTTTAACCAACTAATCAATATTAGTAAAAAAATTAAGGACAAATAATTTAATAAAAATTACTAAATTCTCTCTTAGAAATTAATAATTTAAAATTAAATAAAATTAATCGAAAGTAACGATCAGACTTTTAAATAATAAAAATAAATTAGTAAAATTTTATTTACTAAAATGTAATATGGTCGGTGTCGAGGGCCACATCAAAGAAGAGTATTTGTGGTTGCTAGGCAAAAATTAGAGTATTTTAATAATAACTAGTTGGAAAAACTATAGCAGCACAATAATAAGTTTTGTTAGGGGGATAGAAGAAGTGACTATAAATTTTCTTTCTGGAATCTGTTTTAAGATTATTATTAGAAGTTTAATTTCAACTTCATCTAAGGGTGATCATTATGCCAATTCATCTTACCCTTCAAAACAAATATTGATACAGAATGTATTGCAAGGATCGTACTTCAAACTTCAAGTAAAATTTGTCCCCATTGACTCACTTAAGTCGTGACAGATCCACTGCTAAACGTCATCCATGACCCATGATTGCTTGGTCTTATTTTAACGACTTTGATTAGAGAACTATAAACAGGAACATGTTGTCTGGGAAAATCAAAACAAGAATCAGAAGAGAGATTGCAAATAAATAAAGTGCGAGTGTCAATTTAATCTGTAGATCTGAACCCGAATCTCAGAACTATACCCACACAATCATCTGCCAGCAACTGCAGTACAGAACAAAAACTTTCTCATTGTTATAGGAATTGGAAAGGGGAATGAGAAAAATACACAACAAAGAGAGGATAGGAGTGAGATTTTGCATACCATGTGGTCCTCTTGTCGAGGAATCAAACCAAAAAGATTACATTATATATACGAATAGATCAGTGATCAGGTAGTTTGGCGATCAACCACTATGCAGTGCACTTCAGGGCTCACTGCACTTGCTGAGCCCTGAGAAACCACAATTGTGTGCAACCCACTTTCCAGGCTTGTCTCATCTTCACCACCACTGATGGAGTTCTCGGCTCGAACTGGGCGTAGCAAGCCCTGCAGCCGCAACAGGTAGCTCTGCCCAGCCGGTTGAGACCTAACATATCTCGTGGCTGTCGTCACATCGCTTGCAGAAGGCCGTTCAGAGTCTGCCCGAAGGTTCGACAGGGCACTGAGGTCCAGATTGGGGAACACGGAACATCGGCATCGGGGACACTTTACATTAAGCCGTAGCCACTGGTCAATGCATTCCACATGAAAGTTGTGGGCACATGGAAGGCCACGAACCTGCGGGGGTTGCAGAAGTATTGTATCTAAGTGCCTTATGCTAAGAGAAAGCAAAGGAAACTTTTAGTTTTTCATAAAATTATACTAAAGCAAATAAATTGAGCACACTGAACTGCAGTACTGAAGAGCAAGGATCAATGCATCAAAGGAACTTTCAATTGTTTCTAAAGTTGTGAATATCCATTGTTACCAAGTTCCTATAGCTTAAAGTTATTACAATATGGGATTCCTGTTACCTCATTGCCAACACGGAATTCTTCAAGGCATATGGGGCATTCACTGCAGTCAGTTGGAACAGCCTTCAGCCTGAATTTAGGAAGTTCTTGAATAAGTGCCTCAACTGCTTCTCTCTGTGCAAAAGAAAGCAGCATGTTAGCAAAGGTGCTTATGTTAGTAAGCAAGCATTCTCCAGAATAAATTACCTGGGTTGTTGTCAAATAGAGACCAGGATGATATGCAGTATCTTGGCCCATCCCTCTCATTTCCTGTCCAGCAGCTTCAAATGCCCAACCAGGCACACGGACCATGTCAACCAGAACCTGCATAAAATCATCATCTCAATAAATAAATTTCCAACTTCCATGTATAACATTGGAGAACAGGGATTCATCTTCAATATTATTCGGAACCTATCAATTTTCCATTTACGATGTAAATTGTAAAGTTGACAGCCAGTTGGGAAATTCTGTCGATTGCTTTGGAGTTTGGAGCCTCCTATCTTTGAGTTATGCTCTTACAAACATCATAATGGGTAAAAGGTTTAAATGATGATGCATGTTGTTCTTGTACAACTTCAGTTTGGTCATTGAAGTTGTACATATTCAGAGAAACTAAATCTTGATTATAGGTATAATGGCAGCAACTTCACCACTGTACTGCAGGGTGATTATATTTGTGACTTCACGATCCAACCAAAAAGTAGAAGTGAGACGCTGCCCTTATTTACAAATAAAGGAACAGAAATACTCTAATTTGCAGCAATAGAACCAAAAACAAAGAAAGAACAGAAGAAATACGTGTAGTTAAGTTTTACAAACTGCACCGACACAGTAAAGGCATTTACACTGTAGTTTATACATAACCAAACAAGGATCAAACATAAATTCTAATTTTATAAGGAGTCCCTGATAACGATAAAGCTGGAGAACATAAAGTACCTGCATTGGTAATTGTCCGAGGAAAATTTAGAAATCTTACCCCATATTCTGAAATTGGGATTCCCTGCTGTGCCCGCTGTAAATGTGCATGCCTTCGGGTAACCCACTGCAGAAAAAACAGATATATAAATAGCCTTATGATTCTAGTTTTTTGTATGTATTTGTTCATAAATTGTTTCTATTTATATGAAATCATGAGTAAGTTAAAAGATAGCAACATCAAACCATTCATCCATTCCTACATGCCAATCTATGAGGATGATACTGTAATGTATTGCTGCCTGACAGCATTACTATGGAAAGTTGTGCACATTGCAGGAAGATGCACAAGGTGCACTTAGATTTGTAGGCTAATCATTAATTTCCTTTTTGATAAATATCATCTACATTTCGATACTGAATTACTGATAAGTGATAAACAGTACTATTGTACAAGTCTTGATTACATACAAAGAATGCTAACCCTGACTAATAATCTGTCTAGACTACTAGTAAGCAGAATGAAGAAGGTAAAGTACACCAAAAAAAAAAAAAAAAAACACACACACACACACACAAACATTATACATAGAAGTATCAGACTATAATAAACTAGAAATATTTGGTCTAGAACTATAAGTTGCAAGGCAAAAATGAGAATTAACTAGGTTAGTAAAACATTTAATATGAATTCAAGGAGTAATTTATATGGATTAACAATAGGGTTTATGAAGAATTTCAGAGACTTCCAGTTGTGGCATCACATACTAATTAGCAGCATTTTGATGAAAAAGAACAATAGCATTACAATGTTGATTCTGCACAAACTTGGTGCATATAGTACAACACCAAAACATTTCAAGTTAAACTTCAATTTTGGATAGTAGGGTTAATGAAAACAAAGCAGGACATCAGATATGGCATGTAAAGTTTCTATTAGTGGCAATCTCTATGCGATACCATGTAGTGATTAGTGAGCTCAATGCAAGTGACAGCAAAACAACAAATGTTAGACAATCATAAAGAACTAAAAGAGAAATTAATTTCATATCTCAGTTTCTCCAAAATTAATCTCATCCCTATGATTATATAATTCTGAAATAAGCTCCACATCATGTCCCACAATTAGGTTTCCTCGAATCATGAAGGAACACTTCAACTGACTACACAAAATTGAAAATACCTAAAGACATTCCTGGAAACTTCTTACTACCCATACAAAGTACTGGAAACAAAGGATACCAACAAAAGAAATAGCATGCTATCTAATATAATATAGAAAAATCATCTGCATTTCAATTGGCACCTATAAAGGATGACAGACCTTTCCCGCAGACATGCATGCAATGCAAACAAGTCCACAGTAGCTGAAAAGCAACCATATAAGAAAGCCCCACTTTTGACCTTCCTCTGGTAGCTGCAAAAAATTAGAACATGATTAAGTGGTTATTTATAAGAACGCATATTTAATGCTCTGATAAATGCACATGGATTAAAACAAAAGGAGAAAGAGAAAATACATACACAGCTTCTTGCACTAGTGAACCATAATGTTCCAATCACCGTCCAGACCCATAGAAAAGGATAAAGAACAAGAACAAGAACTGAGAGTACAACAATTCTTCCACGAAAACGGACATATCTTTGCTGCCATCCGAGATCTCTGGATATACATTATCAGAGAAAGGGAAAAATATCATTACATGTTTTCAGCATCAAGCACAAACTTGTATAATTGCTAATAAGAGAGTAGTACTCTATATGAAAATAGGTAAATTAGGCAAGCTTTATGATCCTGCACAACCATATATCCTTCAAGCAGCAGTACCTTTCCAAGCAATTATATTGCTTATCAACATGTCTGAATAACTTATTCTATTCTTCCAAACTCATAGTCGACCTAAACAAAATGCTAAATTTCTATCCTCTCAAGTCTCAGTTACGTAGTGAGGAGGCATTTAAGCATTGTAAGATAGCATTAGGTTTTAATCGAAACACTACCAGCATTACAGTGAGTAGAAATGACCAAAATTGGATTACTTACAAGCCCATTCCTGCAGCAAGTCCATTGTCCACAAACATCAGCAGCCGAAAAATAAACACAGTAGTATAATCAACCTGGAACCAACTCATCCCTAAGTTTACTACCACATAACAATTAGAAAACTTCAGTAACATGCTTACCAACTGCAGCAGAACTCACCACGATCCATATATGCAACGGATGCGTGCAAAGATGGTACCTCTTCCAGTTGATCGAAACGATAATTCTAACAAAATCGAGTCAAGAACTACAACAAACCAATGATTCTTCCAGAACTTTAAAAAAGAAAAGAAAAGAAAAGGATACACACTAGTCGCAAGCATCGACAAGAAGAACCCATCGTACCTATACACAATCAAAAGAACAACACTCACATTCGAATTAGGGTAACGAAGAGCCAAGAGGAAGAGATCAATCGCACTCACCACTTGAAATCGACTCCTCTCATCGCCATCGGACCTAGGGCAGTGGGGATTCAGCTAAACCCTAGATCCAGTCCAAGAGACGCCTCCATTCGAGATCAACTACCGATCGAAATCAAAGTAGCAGCCGCAATCCTCGATAAGACCACCAAATCTAGTGGAAGAACGCGAGAACTCAAATCTCATATAATCGGGGAGAGAGAGAGGGGGGGGAAAGATAACGCCTTTAACGGCCGTTACTGGAATAGATAGGATGCTTTAAGAATCGTGGTAATAATGATTCGAACCATAGGAGGGGGAATAAGGAGGATAGGTAATAGGTGGCATTTTGATTGGCTTAGTAACGACGCAATCCACATTCCTTGAAGGCAAAGTTTATTTATTATGTAATAAAGCTTATTATTGTATAAGATTAGGTGCATGAGGAGGATTTATTTATATTTTCCGGGTTTGGATTTGTATAAAAATTCTAAATTTGCACACTTGTCATAGCTTATAAGGGCGACAATTTTTGCCTCGACATGAGTCCGAGATTGATATATTCGGGTTCGAGTTATAAAAATATTTATTCAATTAACCTAATTACAAAGCAATCTGTGTTTGTGTTTATTACTTCAACTCATTTATGTTCGAAGTAATCCGGCTATGATCCAAATAAGTGACCTATTTATTAAGCATGTTAAACATATGATTAAGTTTATGCTAGTTTAAGTTTAATCTAACATGATATTGGCTCTGCTAGCATGTCATATCACCACTAATTCATCATCTTTCGAAGGAATTGAACTTAACACTCGGTTTTCATTACCAAAGTATTTTTTTGGGAGGGTTAATCCAATGTCTAATTTTATAATATTAGAGATATTATTATTTGAATTAAATCTAACAACTATGTCCAAGTTGAGTGGTGTCCCTTGCTTTGCATGATGAATTATTGGATAATTGGAATTCAAGTGGTTGGACCACCTAAGATTTAGCCTTGTTAGTTAGTTCCATATGTAGCATAGATTATGAAAATAAAAAGGGGTTTGTGTTTTCTAAAGCATAGAGAATATGCTATGATGACTAAGATATTATATTATCTTAGCATAAAAAAAAGGCATATATTTTCATTGAAAGGCATTCATTGTCTACTGAAGCAATCCATCATATATATATATATATATATATATATATATATATATATATATATATATATATATTACTTCTCATCACTTTTTCTTTCCTTCAACTTTATCACCCAAATGAATTTTAAAAACAAATATTCTGGCATCAAAATCATTTGGTGATTGCAAATTGAAGAAAAGGGTCCAAAGATCCAAAATCATATTAGTCAACAAATTGAAGATGTCAATGGCAATCATTTTATGCTAACAAATTTGTGTCACTAAATTTACTCTCACAATGAATTGTATATAATCTATTTTTGTTCCTTTCCAATTATTTGCCAAATATACAATAATAATCATAATAATTAATTACAGTCATATTTGACTTTAAAAAAACTAAACAGGCTCAGTTCCATTTACAAAACCTCCAATATTGAATCTATCTGAGATAAATCCAGAGCATGTCACAATTTTTTATTTATATCAGTCACAAAAGAAAGCAAAGATTAATCATCCAAATTAAAAGCTTTATTCTTCTATTTAGTCTTAGATTTTTTTTTTAAATATTCTACTTTCTATATATTTTTTCTATCCTAGCATTGTTTGTTTTGAGTTTAGGGACCGCTCTGAACTGATTCAGGAATCCTTAAATTAGTTTTAATAATTAAACATATTTTTATATTTTTTATATCTAACTAAGTTTACTTTTAAAAAAATTAAGACAAAAAATAATTTTAACTAATCGAATTCGAGACTTAGCCTTAGACCGAATAATATTTTTTTGGTTTGAAACTTCAGCCCTAGATTCGATTAGTTAGTCTCATTTCTTAGTCTTAATTTTTTTAAAAGTAAACTTGATTAGATATAAAAAAGATAAAAATATGTCTGATTACTGAATCAGTTATTAAGGGTTTTTGAACTAGTTCAAGGATGCTCACTGCAAAGCAATCCTAGTCATAAGCACCGTAATTTAGCAAAATTAAACTTAAAAATAGTTGCCTGCTAGTCTGAAATATATTTATTTATTAGTGAATATGTATAAAAAAACTCTATGTTAGATTTGAATTAACACCGTCAAATCATTCCATTAAATAAATATATTTTTAAAAAATAACTAAAATACCCTTAGTATTACTTAGTTGATGATATTTTCATAATTTTTTTAGTTTAGTCAACTTAACTTAAATACTTTGTTAAGTTTAACTAACTAATTTAATGACACGATGTTTTCTGCATATATTCACTAAATCATATGACTCAATTTATAAATAATAAAAATATATGATGTAAACTATAATTTTATTAAAAGACAGTGTTTTATATGCAAATTTTAGTCAAGAAAAAACGCCAACAAATGAAGAATTTTTATAATTTTGTTACCCAACTAATGTCGAGTCCAACAAATAGTCCAAAGTCAGCGCTAATGTCGAGTCTCAACGCGGCGGCATTACTAGATTCCGCTGACCACGTCAATATCCACTAAGATGGCGACACCTGCCTTGGGCCCCACAGCCACCACCTCCGTCAACGCCCAACGGTCCAGATCTAACTTTAGTTCCCGGGACGAAGCTTCTCCAATCCTTTCTTGCATCGGACGGTGAGGATTAAATCATCAGAAGCATCGCGTGCTCCGGACGTCTTGATTAAGTCCATCCTCACACCGTTAAGGAAATCTTATTTTCTCAAGCATGAGATAAATTTCGATTATTTAAATAGTAAATATTAATATTAATACTAATAATGTGTTCTATTTTATTTATAGGGATTAATTTTGCTAATATATAAACTCAATATTTTTTGTTAATTTGCCTTCAAAAGAAATATCATAATTCGTTTAAAATTTGATTATATTAGTTTAAGATTCGATTATCTATCTAAAAATTATTTAATTTATATTAAAAATTTATCAATATTTGTTTAGTTATGATATAATTTTAGATTTTATAATTCATCGTTCGGATCAAAAATATAAATATGGATATAAATTGAATAATATCTGATCCGTATATAATCCATTTTCACGGGTAGCTAGAATATAATACATCCAACGAAATGCAAAATGGACACCCGACCAATCGACTGCCGTCAAGTGTTGTGGTGGAGTGCGTTCATGCAATCGGGCCTGCATGAGATCAGATCTCACACCGACACGTCAAATTTAACTCCTCCGTTTGGCAAACCTCACGTGTCTCCCACCTGAGAGTATCTTCGTTCTCCATCAGTGGCATTTCCGTGAATTCCTTAAGTTCTCGTGGCGTTCTGCAAAGAGTAGACGAAAGTAAAATAGACGAAGAAAAATGAAAAGAAATCAAAGATCTCTTCCTCTCTTCCCCTATCTCTCTCTCTCTCTCTCTCTCTCTCTCTCTCTCTCTCTCTCTCTCTCATAAGAAGAGCACGGAAGCGCCTTCAAGAATTCGAGCTGTGGATTAACTTCCCCACGAATCCGCTCCTTCTCCTTCTGGATTTCTAGGTTTTCCAGTTCCCCTGCCGATCTCTTCTTCGTCTTAGTCTCTCTCTCTCTCTCTCTTAGCTCGATCTTTTTGTCTCCCTCCTCGCCAAGTTTCTTGATCCGAGTCGCATGGGGGCCTACGATTCGAACCCTAGGAAGGAGCCGCCGCCCCCGCCGCCCTACGGACGCGGCGATTCGAGGCCGCCGTGGGTCCCACCAACGGATGTGGCGCCCGGCGGGGGCGTCGGCGGCCTCGGGGTTAGGAACCTGGCCGACCAGTTCTCGGGGATCGGCGTCAATGACTTCTCCAACGATAACCTGTTCCAGGTAATGAGGGCGGTGGAGGATGCCGAGAACACCATCAGGCAGCAGGTCGGGCTGCTTAATCCGATATCGCTAGTCTTTTTGCGATCTTTAGCTGTAGTTTGCTCAGAAATATGTTACCTTTGACACTTTCGTTAAGGACCAATTAATATATTTGGGGGTTCTACGGTTTTCTGAAGTAAATTGACGTTACCCTTGCTGGTTTGAGTGTTTTAGGCGAACCATTTGCATATATTAGCAGATCTAGGCGTAGTATCATGCTATTTGGAAGAAAATATGCTAATATTGACACTTGTGTAGTTCTAGCCGTTCCTTCTGGAAGGTTACTAAGGAAATTTGGATTATTTCAAGTTTCTCAGAAGTAAATTGATGTCATTCTAGCTCGTTTGGGTGTTATAGTTGAACCACCTTTATGTATTAGCAACCCTACATTTTGCTTCTAGATATGCCATATTTGACACTTGTCCTCAGTCTTAATGTTTGTTTCTTAAGGATTAATAAAGGGAGTTGTTTATTTTAGAAATAAATTGACATTATGTTTTTGTTTGGATGTTTTAGGTGACTCATCTGTCTATATTAGCAGTTGTGGCTTGACATATGGTCATACCTCTTCAGCATACATCTATTAGTATATTTTGGATTTTTTTTTCTTGCACGCCACTAGGTTGAAGAATTATACGGTGATGACAATATTGCAATCGTGTTAAACTTCTTTGTTCTTTTATGAATTCCTTTCCATGATGAAGGTATCCTATTCCTCTGCCAAATTTTGAACTTTTGATGTCCATTGAATGTTGCACACCATTTTGCACAGAAGTATCTATTGTAGAATTTACTTGAATTGTGATTCATATATTTTTTAAGCTAGTCAATTTTCCTCGACATTTGAAATGATCTATTTAGGTGATCATGCTATCAGAACTAATTCTGGTTTGGTGCAACTGAATTTTAGTTGGAGGAGAATAACCAACTGAAGGATGAGCTCTTGCAAAAAACACGAGAACTAGAAACATATGTAAGTTTTCATACACATTCTCGTGCACTTCAATATTATTCGTGGTTACTGTTTGTAATATTTTCATTTTTCAATAACTTTCATCATTCGTAATCACAATTGTTATCTTCTTTTCTTATTCTATATCCTACTTTTGTTCTTGTTGATTAAATATTCCTAGTAGATGCCTAATTGCCCATCAAATGCCTTAAGTTTGAGCTTCTGGAGAATTATGAGTCAGAAAAAACTAAGTCATGCCTTGGATTTGGGAAAGTTGAGTATATTTTGTTGCTTCTTATGTAGAACGGTCACAGTTAGTACAATTTTATTATTTCTGGATTTTTGTCAATTAGTAAATGTTTGCTAGGCAAAAAAGAAACAGCTATCACAAAACTTAAAGCACTCTGTATGCTTTTATAATTTATACTTTATCGTAAATTTGAAAATTGAGATGATGTAGTAATATTCCATTGAAAGACCATAGAAGTGAGTACTGTTTATTGCCTTTCCACGATATAGAAGCTGTGTTTTGGTTGTCAGCCATCTGTGAATATTGCTCACATTCTTGTCCAGGAAAAACAGAAGCAGCTATGAGTATACTGTTTATAAACCTTGAAAACTTTGTATATGCTTTGTACGCCATCATAATCTTGAAGTATGATAATCTGGTAATCTATTTTCAGAAGACCTTATAAGTGGATACTAATTTTGTTACCTATCCGTGGCAACTTCATAGAGCTATGATATTTCTTCCTTTATTGGCAGAAGCTAGAGGCTACATCTCTTCGACCTTCTGCTGAAGTCTTAAGGGATGGCCATAAAATAGAGCCCTACAAGTCCCATCTCTCGAACACTCCAGTTGGAAATGAATCAGATACAAACAGATGGCTTGATTATAATTCTTCAGTGAATCCTCAAAGTAGTCTAGTTCTTCATCAGATGAGAATATCTGAAGGTGATGAGCCTTCTTTACAGACTACAAATCAGCACTACACTGAGAGCAGGAAGATGGATGGAACTTTGAAAAAGTTACCTGGAGGACAAACTGGCTTTGACAATGGTGTCCCATCTCAGTTATCCACACCATCTACGAGATCACTTTCTCCGACCAGGTATCTTGACATGGCACATTTCACACCACATCTGCACTCTAGATTCAGATTTTTCTTGATGAAAATATGATAAAATGCAAGCTTATTTTATCCTTATAGGAACATGAAGGAAGGAGATTACAATCCTAGGTTCAACTTATCTGCACAGGGACTGATGCCAGTTTCTGAAATTAACTCAAATGTCCTCTGGAAGCAGGTAAACTACATATGGTTGGATCACAGTCATCTATGTAATTTTTTTTCTTAATGAAGATTGTTTCCTTGTATAGGATCTTATTAGTAAGGTAAGAGAGCACGAAGAAGAAATTGCTCAATTAAGAAAACATCTTTCTGACTACTCAATGAAGGTGAGAGAGCCATATGAAGAGTGTATATGTTCTTTCCACCTACTTTTTTTCGATTCAATGTATTGTTAATTTTTTTGTAGGAAGCTCAAATACGTAACGAGAAATATGTTCTAGAAAAACGCATTGCTTATATGCGTATGGTAAGAAATCTTTGCTACTCCAACATTTCCATGTTACTTGATGGACAATATTCTGTTCTAAAACAAACTTGTACTCAGGCGTTTGATCAGCAACAGCAAGACTTGGTTGATGCTGCATCAAAAGCGTTATCCTACAGACAAGACATAATTGAGGAAAACATTCGTCTAACATATGCATTGCAAGTAATATTTCTTGCTCTTAATTAAGTTTTTCATGATCTATGGACTGCCAGGGAAAATACTATTATATACTAACTCTGGAAGTCCATTGAAACTTCGAAAGCTTAGTTTCTCTAATTATCTTATGCTAGTGCATACTCCTATAATGTTGAAAGTTGGTAAAAGATGCATTTAGGTCCTATTAGTTTTATTAATATATATTTGTCATAACTCACAAGTGGTTATCGTATGGCTTTCTTATGCATTCATCCTTTATTATAAATCTGTTATTATTTATCCATGCTGCTCCTCTCCTAGGAAGGCTATCTTTTTTAATTTTCCTTGCCACACATATCATATATTGCTTTTAGGTGTATTAGCTGCTTAACATCTGGTTCATTTCAGTGACCCTATGCAGCGTACTTATTTCTTTCATATTTGTCTCTGAATCATACATCTTAGGATTTAACAAATATTAGCAGCAATTGGCATTCAATGATGCTTATTTACAGCCTACTAAAAATCTGAATACACCTTTTGTTCTGGGGTTTATATTTATTTTTATTTTTCTGTCAATGTGTATGTTGATGTGATGGGTGGATGTTGCTGATAGGGGGTTGATCATCTTCCCTCCTTTTGGAATGTAACAATGGAGTCTAAAGCATGTCGTCAGGCATGATAGATCTAGCTCACCAGAAAGAAACCCAAATGTGACATCTTTGGTCTTTCGATTTATGACACTACACTGTTCTGTTTCTATCATTCGAACCCAATTAGAGCTAGTCAGGTGATCGTTTGAATTAAAATCTGATAATTAAGTCCATTATGCATTTGCTTGGTGAATTTCTTGGGTTGGCATCTTAAATGGTTTCTATTGACACAAAATATCCATATTACACATCCATTTTGACCTGAGTTGTATTGTATACACTTTTTGCATTCTGGTAGACTATCTTTAGTCTTCATACTTTCCTTGGGTCATACATGTAGATATACCTGTCAGTAGTTAAAATTATTACTTTTACCTTTTCAATCATGTTCATCTCTGATATGTAGTTATTAAGGTACAAGGGAAATTCTGAGTTTTTCTTCACTTCTCTACAGGCAGCACAGCAGGAGAGGTCTACATTTATATCTTCTTTGTTGCCTCTTCTTTCAGAAAATGGTCTCCAACCTTCTGTACTTGATGCTCAATCCATCGTCAGTAATTTGAAGGTTCGTCAACTGATGTGTATGCAAATGATAGAAACTATTCTGACATTTCTTTTGGCCCCGTAAATGATAGCACATGATTCAATGTTATTCACATTGTATATGGTAACACTGAGCATTCATGTTCCTTTATAGTGTGTATAATTACATTTAAAAGGGATGCTATTTCCTGAGCTGATTAGAGTCTCTAGTTTCAAATGTATGCACATGCTACTTGGCAAGTTAACGGTTTATTTTCTAGTCTACACTTCTAATCAAAGATGAGGCTGATGCTATCTATACCGTCTTGGCTGACCAATTGCATTTGTGGTGACTTAACTTCTACAATTGATTTGGTTCTCCTGAATCTTAAAAGTTATTACATCTTCCTTTTTTCCTTGAAACCTGTAAGAGAAAGGAGAGGAAGGGTGAGTTCTTTTCTTTCCTTGTGCATGTGCTGGTGTGCTTATGTGTGTTGTGCAAGTAGGTGGAGATGTTGGTGGTTCGATCTTAGGGTCTTAGGGAGCAGAAGCATTAGACATGACTGGCTTCAAGTTTCTAATTAATGCAGCTTTGGATAACCAGAAAAAGCCTCTCGATACATCGAGATTAGGCTGTCTAGAGTGTACATCTTACCTTGACACATCACGTCCTGTTTAACTGTGAACAAGATTTCAAGTTGCTGGTTTTGTGTAGAGGAAAGATATATGTGGCTAAGCTTTTATGGGTCATTTGGTTACACATGTTTCAAGATGCATCAGTTATAATGTTAAATGAGAAACTAATGTAAACAAAAGTATTATACCTATCCTTTTTTCTTTTCATTAAAGGTTGAGAGAATGCATATTGACAACCATTTAATTGAAGTGGATGTCAAGATGCTGCATGTGAGTCCATCTTAGCCTCTAGAAAAGATATTTTCTAGAATCCATAAGCTAACAACAAATTTTTATGTTACACTTTATATATGTAAACGCAGTTTTTCCAAATATATGAAGCCAAACGCCCCTTAGTGGTTTTTCCAGCTTTAACATGCATGGTGTGAAGTAGACAGCTCAGTGTTGGACAGTAGACTGTTTGTTTTACATGGACTTCTTATAGTCATTGATTATCTTATTTGTAAGTCATTCATCTGACCTTGAAGCTACTGATTGCCAAATTTGTAAGTTCATTTGACCTTATACTAATCTCCTGATTATCAAATTTTTATGGGTTTTTGTACTTAACTATTTCCTGTTTTTTGCTTGAAAAAACGAGTTCTCTCTATGAAACTTCCATAGTTTTTCAATGTCTCACTCAAACGTATATGCCATGCGATAAAGATTGCTCAGTAGTCTACCCAGTAGGCCTTTTTTGCTATGCTTATATTTTGATTGAAAGTGGTGTTTTCAAATAGTTCTCTAGTATTACATCAAAAAGGAATGAGCATCCGGTATTCTTGTTTAGAGGGTTCTGTCTGCTTTCTTCTTGTGTAAACCTTGGGAATTGGTGAAATTGTTTCAAAGAGTTGGATTTCACATAATCCTCGACTTCTGCTCAAGACAATACATGTGATCATTACTTTCTCTATGCCTTCGGTGGCTTTCTTTAATGATAAGAAGTTCAAATATTTGAATCTGTGTTTTAGCTGTAGACCTGGAAGAAGCTTTTTGTCATTGTAATGTGGGTTCTTTTTTTTTTTTGCACTTTCTTCTTCCAGGTTTTGTTTAAACATTTGCAGGAGAGGCTCATTATAATAGAGGTACCTTATATTGATCTTTTTGTGTTTGGAAGTCATGTGTGCTAGATTTTCTTCTTTTGGAACTGGAATACGATAAGCCCCCGATAGTGGGCTTATTATGATAGCAGAGCTTACTGCTGATATTTTCTCACAGAACTTTGAAGTTGCCTTGTATGCAAACTTGGATGGTGCAGGAGAAATTAAAGGAGTCTCAGTACCAGATAGCTCCATGGCGTACGGAGTTAAATAATAATACAAGCTTTCCTTCACAGTCACCTTCTCATCCTCTCGGGACAGCACTGATGAACTCAGTATGATCATATATAACTTTTTTTTTCCTTCTTTTGTTTGAAATCTATTCTCTCTCCTAATATTTTGTCTTTGTATCAGAGCAAAAATAGCCTTGATATTGTGCCTACTCATGCACAATCTCCGATCTCTTCTCCTTCAAATGTTCAAACTAGAGCTGACTGGGATTTATTAGAGAACCAAAAGCAGCAAGCTGGTTCAGGTGGAGTTGCCATGAGGAATCTGGACCATGATACCATGGGAAAGAACTCTCCTTCAACAAGCAGGTAAGTGTTGTAGTTACATTACACTTGCAGAGGCCTATGCTTTTGAGTTACTGTTCCTATCTCCTGCACTAATGACAGTCAAATTCATTACGCTATTATCTAAATTGCAATTAACACACCTGGACATTATATGGTATGGAATATCAATCAAAGCATTGACTGGAACACAAATGGACCTTCTGAAACAAGTAATTTTCCTGTGTTAGATCCTTTCTTTAAGGTCCATCAAGATTTGGTAGTTGCCTGTTGCCACTTTGTTCCTTCTTTCTTTTTATCCAACCACCATTAATTATGATTAAATATGCTGTGCAGAACAGGCAAACATCCTTGGTGCGTCTATCTAATGAAAACTATACTGGTGTACTGTTAAGTTATGGCTTATGGCTATTTTTACAGCCTTGCATGCCCTATTCCTCAAGGAGGACATCTTCTCAAAGTACAGATGAAGAGCATGTCTCATGCTTAAGACTAAGAAGCCTAACATAGTAGGTTTTAGCTAATGAGGCATAAGCCTGTGTATATCTTGATACTTTAATGATATGATTATGTTACTATATTAAGTGTGGTGACAAGTGCAGATTGACAAAGATCTTAGTTCATAAAAAGTTACTTCTTTTGAATTTTGACTTGTCTAAAATTCTTGTATAATGTAGCAATTCACATTACCACTGTTTCACTAAATGAGGTTTGAATACCTTTCCAGGAGTCCTATTGCCCAACATACTTCAGCTCCAGTAATTCAAGATGATCCTCATGTACGGTTTGTAGATTCCAAGAATCAAAATCCATTGTTTAAGGACTTGGTTAGAGGCGGTGAGCAGGAAGATTCTGAGGGAGCTGGAATTCCACAAGGAAGTGAGCCTTCTGCAAATTGGGGTTCTGGAACCTCACCTAATATGACATATGGACTTGATGATCCAAATTCCTATCCTTATCTTCCAACAGTTCAAGAGGAGCCTGGTTCTTCATTCTCTGAAGGTGTTGGATCATTTGATAGTTATATTCCTTGAAAATTTTCTTTGATGATTCACTCTTTTTTTTTTCTGTTGAGGAAAGATGATTCACTCTTATGTTTGTAATTTTGTATGCCAATTATCCTGGAAACTTAACAGCTGCAGAGGATGATCCTTTGCCAGCTATAGAAGGGCTTCGAATTTCTGGTGAAGCTTTTCCAGGAAATGAACTTCAAGCAAGTGGATACTCAATTAATGGAACCACCAGTTGTAACTTTGAGGTATGTGTACATTTACTGTTTCCCTTAAAATTTTGAAGAACAATATATTTAATGCCATTTGTTTACAATTTTGTTTTATATAATATGTAGTGGGTACGATTCTTAGAAGATGGATCTGTGAACTATATAGAGGGTATGTAGTTTCTTCGAACTCTCCTTTGGTGCAACTCACTTCTTATTGTTATCTTTCTGAAAGTTGGGAATCAACAACCTTTTCTGTGAAAGGTGCAAAGCAACCGGCATATCTAGTTACTGCTGATGATGTGGAATGTTACCTTGCTATTGAAATCCAGCCCCTTGATGACAAGAAACGAAAGGTATAATACTTTTGTAATTTTATTAGATACAAAGTTTCTTGGAGTACAGACATCACTGGGTGAAAGTTATCAAAGCAAGTCTGCTAAGCTCATTCTCATTTAAAACATAATACTTGCACCTATACACATTGTACTGGCAAAAATGTATTAAAATAAATATAGTACTTTAGAAAAGAGCAGGTCTCTCATGTCCAACTAAACAACTTGACCTCTGGATTCGGAAACGAGTTGCAAGAGTTGAGAAAAATGCCGAACTGTTGAAGGTAAAACCATAAAACAACTAAATTTAGCATGAATTGGAAAGAAGCAGTATGGATTTTTAAAAGAAAATGTTTCTGCAAAAGGCTTCTTTTGAATATTATAATTATGAGCATTCTGGTATGTAAATTCAAGCTAATGTATGAGAAGGTTATGATACTGAATTAACAAGGGAAGGTACTAGAGGAGCACCGTACCATTAAGGCACATGGTTGGCTGAAAATTGATTCTAATCCTTTTTATACTGACTTTATTTAAATTTCTTTTGTTCCTCACTGTAGGGCGAACTTGTAAGGGTATATGCTAATGATCAAAGAAAGATTACTTGTGGTAAGTTGAATGATTCCATATGAACTGAACATTTCTATGTTTAGTTTACCGATTTTGTTCCTAGGTGATATAATTGCATTTGAGTTTCTGTAAACCATTTTGTAGCCCTCATGTAACAGCTCTTTGTTGACTTCTAATTTGAGCCTAACTTCAGGTAACTAGTAATGTAGGAATGAATGTTTACCTTTTATTTTGATCTGATTAGTAGTTAGCCTAGCAAACTCCAATTTGAGTTAGTCTAGGTATAGTCGATATGGAAAGGAAGTAGATGTTAGGACTTAGGACAGCCTTTTGATCAGAAATTGGCAATGATTTGATTTAGTGATGAATCCTCTTCTCATTCCCAATTAAGATTTCTATTGATTTCCAAATTGAGCAATAGTTCTTACCAATTTGAATTTCGAGTTGTTTCCTAATCAAATACCTTGATGGTCTTCCTCATGGGTTTTGGGCCTTTGGAGGTCTCTAATTCCTAGGACACAGTATTAACTAATACCTACCTATACCACGAGACGAACTTTTGAAAGATAATACAGTAGCAATAAAGGCTTAGTAAGTGTTATCAGCAGTTTGGCATGACCTGCAGCTAAATTTTACAGGGACAATCTTCCTTGTACTAAGGCCCCATGAGATAATTGATGGAAAATTTACACCATTTGGTGTGGAGCACTCAATGTAAAATCAAGAGGATTCAAGAGTCATCTTACTATCCTCTTTGAGCAATCAAGATTTGTAATCCTAGATATATGTGCTCTCACTTTCTTGTTGGCTTTGATGTAAATGTTAACTTTGATGCCTTTTATTTCAATAGACCACAAATGAACTTCATGACTGTTCTGTATCTCAAACACAGATTTGCTTTATTTTATCTCTATCGTGTATTTAGGCTTTGATTGCCCTAACTATGTCGTGCTGTTTTAAATTTATACTTATAGTTGTTCTGAAGATGAGTTTTGGGCTTCTTATGAAAGTTGCAGTGGCTGATACTATGAAAGTGCAATTTAGGATTATTTTCCAATAAGAAAGTAAAACTGCTAAGAAAATGAGTGTAGCTGAGATGAGAACATTATTTGTGTCACTGCAAAATTGGATCAGGAAATGGTAGTCTGCTTGACAAGTTGAAGCAACACTAGCTGAGTATTAACTAAGTTGAATTTGATCAAGATAATTTTAATATTCAAACTAAGAGAATGTAGGAGCAACTCGGAGTCGGAGGTGAATGTTGCCACAAGCAGGACAGGAAAACTGACTTTGGTTAGAAGAAACAAGAGAAGATTACTGCTGCCTAAAAAGTTAAAAGACGAAACAATTCATGTAACCAAGTAGCCAACCACATATTTGGGACATAATGATTTAAGGTTGTACTCTCCTTACTGAAGTAGTTGATTGTTTTTTTAATTTCTTGATGTCTCTTTCGTGATATTCTCTTATTTTAATTTATTTCATATCATTTTACCCTACTGTTTGTTGTTAATTACTTACTATCCCAGTTTTGCGGAAAGATTTTGACAAATTATTCTAATTTCTCTGAACCTGAATCCTCTCTTTGTTGCTCTGTTGAGCTTCTGCAGTATGACATCCTATCTATTTTTGTGCAGACCCTGAAATGCAAGACCAAATAAAGAGAACTCTTTCAGTTGGACATGTATCTTATGAGGTTATGTTACCAGTATGTTTTCATCTATCTTGTTTCATGCCTTTTCATTTTCACTGTAAATCTATTGTTTTTTAAGCGTTGTTTATTCTTGTCCAGTGACTAAATGTTGAGCTGCTCTGGTTGTAGGTTAAATATATAGGTATATGGGAGCCTGCTGTTTTGGCAATCAAGCGGGAAGGTTACAGCATCAAGTGCTATGGGCAACTTGGTATTGTTGTTACAGAGAAGTTTCAACAAGCTACTACTGTATGATTCTTATCTCATCGGCAGGCGTATGAGAACTATCATATGCCCGTTCCTATAGTTAGTTAATTTGTCAAGAACCATCTTTTCTATTCATCTTTGTTTGGGATAATAATGTTCATTATATATATATTGTGATGGCTTTCAGCAGCTGGCAATGTAATATCATGTCCATACGTATAATATATGTCAATAAATCAATCATCTCACAGTAATTGCAGAGCAAAAATCATGGTTTGCAAAGATTTCATGAAATAATTGACAGATTTTTAAGTCAAAACAAAATAGCATGATCAGTTGTGCACCCATGAGAAATAAACAGTAAAAACAGTTACATCCTTAAATATCTAGAGGTTAATAAAGCATCCCAGTAGATATTAATTACTTTTGTTGGAACTATGCTGCTACTTATTTTCACTTATACAGAGCAAGCTGTTCTTCAAAACAGCCAGGTGAACACTTGATTTTGGTTGAGGAAGAGAACTAGTGGTAGTGACTGTAAGCATGTCATATAATTAGTAGGTTTAAAATAAAGCAGTTCGAGGCATGATGCTTGCGCATGATTTAAGACTTTGATTTTAGTCATGTGGAATTATAATCATCTTATCTTATGTTGCTATGGAATGCTTCAATACTTACTGGACCCTCTTTTATTTGGTTCTTAGAGGTCAACATGTTTGCAATTTTCGAACACTCATGTTACTTACCAATTACAACAGTTTGCTAATGATGCATACTTCTTCAGATTAAAATTCCGTTTGGAAATCCCACTGAGTTCTCAATTCAGTCTGCTGATGGTGTTGATCATATCTTAAAGACATCAGAGGATGGCCCGTAAGTTTTAAGTTTGCCTGAGGCTTGCTTTTCTATTTCTAATGGAATACAAATGCCTTAGAATCCAGGAGAAATCAAGTATGCTGCTACATATTTCTGCTAAATTGGCAAAAGTGACATTTTAAAATTTTTTGCAGACATACTTTTTGTGCAACACTTGGTTTTTGTTTTAGCAATCTCAAATTATATTTGTGCAACTTTATGGTTTTAGTACTCAGGGTGGGTTTTGGCCATCTTTAGCAGTACTTCTTGGGATTTAGACTTTAGTGTTGGTGTCAGCAGAAGAATGGGCTGTAAAACATTAAATCACTGTTATTCTCTTTCTAGATGCTTCATATGTCAGATACGAGTTAGAGAAATGTAATACTTCTGACTCAGTACTTGTATTGTATATTTTCCCTAAGCTAGCTTTATTTGCATGGTTAATATTAAGTGTAAGACTGTAAGTGTTACTAATGTAGCTCCTTTTCTTGTGTTGCAGCTTACGGGATACCATTGTGCTTACACTGAGATTGTTTAAAATGATGGTATGAACTTGTTATCCTTGTTATCTTGGTGCACTTCAAAGTAGCAACTGTAACATGCCACACCCACCCACCCCTTTGTTGTGCAACTTTGCTGGAAATTTCTTCTCTTTATTGGTTACTTGTTCATCTCTCTTTTATTCATTTACGATCAAAGAAAGATGTCTCACTGTATTTTACTACAATATCCTTTTATAGGCTGTGGAGAAGAGGAAAGGGAGGAGAAAGGGTCTGTTCTTCAAATAGATGTTGCCACAAAATTTACTTCTTGGATTTGTATTTATATGTTAGCTTTTACACATAGTGATATCCTGCAAGAAGGTTTCATTGGTTGTACTCCATGCGCTTTAAGGATCGTCACCATCGGATTGTATTTTATCAGCTGTAATGATCATTGCGAAAGAGCCTTTTTTGTTTTGCACTGATGCAAGCCATTACAGTTTTCTCAACTAAATTTGTATTTATCTTTTTTCTTGAGTCTCTCCATCATTACTGGAGATTTGAGTAGTACAATATACCATTGTATACATTTTTAATATATGCTTCAGGAAATTCACTTATCTTGTATGTGAATTATTGGGTCCAGTTGCAAAATACATTGTTGGATCCAAATCAGCTTTGGTGCCAAAATTATGCCCGAAGCTGTTCTCTCTTGTAAATATAGTCGAAAATTAGCAGGGGTGGTTATTATTATGTTTGGCTAGGAAGCAATATACTGAAATTTTTCCTAACAATTGCAAGGTAGTTAATTTTAGAGAGTTTATGAATTATTCAGTGATACATATGTAATCATCATTATTAGAGAGCAGATGGATGCCATCAATTTCATGTTGGGCGGAATCATCAATTAGCCCTGTGAGAAATAGGGATGTCAAATATTTCGATGGGCCCAAAAATAGAAGCTCAATTGCTCGACGATTCATTTCTAGTGTTTATATTTAAAGAAAAGTTTCATATTTGTATCTCAAAAATCATATTTAAATTTCAACATTTTAATTTTTATAAGAAGATAAATCGCTAAAAAGTTTAGCATAATTTGTTGTATGTGGTGTGCAGACACAAAATAAGAAGACTCTTTTCGGTCTATACGCAAAGAACACTACTACTACAAGGGCATTTCCGTCATTTTATTCCCGGTTCAAACGAATTAAAAAAAGTGGGGGGAGAAAAAATTCGACCGTTGCCGAACGTTCCGAATACTCGGAGAACTTTTACAAGCCTCTCCCGTTTCTTTACCGTTGGAGCGGGCCCAATATAGGAAGCTCTGTCTTCTCTCGTCTCCTCGAGCACTTAACCTACTACCACTCCGTCCAGAGAGAGCAATTCTTGAGAAATCCAGCCGAATTGGGTTTTACCTCCAGTTCCTTCAAATGGGTCCTTCCCAGATTCAGAGACGTATCTGTATCTGAATTGAAGGCGGCTCCTTGAGGCTTCTCCGTTGATCTTTTGAGTTTGGGTCCTCTCCATTGATTCAAGAACTCCAGGTATTGTGTTATGTCACGGCTATCCAAGAATCGCGGCATCTTTCCATGCTATTCTTGTTGATTCTTAAGATGGGTTTTATAAATTGCTGGATTTTCTTAATCTAATGGGCGATTTTAGTCGACTAGGCAATTATACGATGGTATTCTTGATGGGTAGCTTCTTCTTTTTGCAGAGACAATGGCGGCATTGGCGCCGGGCATTCTATTGAAGCTTCTCAATGGCATGAATTCTGGCGCCGCGAAGCCGGTTGGCGAGCACCGCACCGCTCTTTTACAAGTTACAGACATCGTCCCTGCCGACCTCGACGACAAGGACCTCTTCCCCAAGCATGGCTTCTACATCAAAGTCTCCGATTCCTCCCACTCCATCTACGTCTCCCTCCCATTTGACCAAGATGACCTCGTCCTCAGCAACAAAATTCATCTCGGTCAATTCATAAACGTCGAAAAATTGGCACCGGCGTCGCCAGTTCCCATCCTTGTTGGTGCGAAGCCGCTCCCGGGAAGACACCCATTAGTCGGCACCCCGGAACCGCTAAGCCGGAATAAATCGATGACCAGTTCTGCCAATGGAAGTCATAGAAGAGGGTCTTGGGGATCCGAGCATAAACCTGTTTGTGGTAATGCCTCACCGAAGGTTGTGAAGCCTGTTATGTTGGATTTTGATGAGAAGACGCCAGTTAAGGCGTCTTCCTTGAGAAAAAGCTGCGCCGCTCTGAAGTTCTCAAGGAGCAAGAGCTTGTCAGAGCGTGACCCAAAGATACCGAAGAGCCCTTATCCAACTGTAGGTAGATTAAGCAAGCACTTTTTTTTTTGTGAGCTGGATATATGTTTGTGATGGTATTTGATTGTTTTCTTTTGTTGTAGGAGAAGAGTTCAGTTACTTCTATACCCAGATTGAGGAGTGCTGCAAGAATTGGAGAATCTTCTCCAACAACCGAATCCAAGCAGAGCTCCAGTGATCGGATGGCATTGCCCGGGAAGCTCAGTATGCTTGGGAAAGTATGTAGTCCTCTCTTCTTCCTTCTAATTCCTTCTAACAATTACTACTATAGACATTGTTAGATAACCAATGAACCCAAAAGCTTCAGCCGTTTCGGTAATGCGACAACAATGTGTATCATGTCAGAAGCGGCCAACAATGTATATTATGTGTTAATAGATGCTACTATCACTCGCAATAATCAGTTGTTTGAAATATTTCAGGAGGCTATACAACAAAGGGAAGCAGCTCAGAAGGTAGCACTTCAAGCTCTGCGCGACGCATCAGCCTCCGAATCCATCGTTAGAGTTCTCAAGTATGATCTCCAAACATCCTTGCTGTGCTCCTCTGTGGCTTTACTGATTTTGGTAGTTGATCAAAAGCTTGATCTGTTTGTTGCTTTGTTGCAGGATGTTCTCAGATTTAAGCAAAGCTGCAAGGCCAGATGCTCCTGCTGCTTGCTTTGATCAGTTCCTAACCTTCCACCAGGAGACGGTACAGGCGGTGATCGACATGGAGACAATCCATGCAGCTACTTCAATCGCTGCGACGGCTGAAGAGCCGACAAATGATCCATCTATCCTGCAAGAGATAGTTCATAACACTATTAACCAGCAAGGAAAATCATATGTGAGCTCATCCAAGAGAAGAGCCTTATCAGTGTCCAAATCAGTGTCCTTTGCCCCCGATACAAATGAGTTAAAAGTGGAGGTCAGTAAGCATAGGAATTCAAATGCTACCTCCAAGGCTTCTTCTTTGGACGATGAGAACAGAGTTCCAACATCGCACTTAGGTGGATCAATAAAGTTGGCAAAGCAGATACAGACTGAAGCTGGGCATTGGTTCATGGAATTCTTGGAGTTGGCATTGGAGTCGGGTGTGAAGAAGGCGAAAGGATCGACAGGGGATGGTCGGAAGTCGGGCTGCTGCCCGCAGTCGCTGATACTAAGAGTTATCAACTGGTTAGAGATGGAGCAAAGTGATAGCAGCAAGAGGCCAGTTCATCCAAGAGCTGCACAAATAGCAAGAAAGCTCAGGATAAAAGCCAAGAACCCCTGATTTCACTTTACATTGATTGATAAAGGAGAGCTAGATATATTACTCTAGGTTTGGATTACTATTGTCATCCAGTTAATGTAGTTGTTGATTATACATTCTTTTCAAGGATTGTTGTAAAATCTTCATCCTATAACTATCCAAAAACTTGTTAGTGTCATAAGGAAGAAATCAGCAAGAAGAGTGAAAAAAGCATAAAAATAAATTGTCCAGATTGTTTTCATGACTCCGAATCCTTTTTCGCACACTCAGACGTGCCCCGGATCAAAGTTTGCCAAGAGAAATGGAGAACAGGAATAAGTGCATGGTGGAGAGATTATGCAGATCTAATTAGGTAACATATTTTCTTTGCCCCCTCCCCTCCATGGAGTTTAGGTACAAATCCTTTAATCATATTAGTAGAGTTATGATATTTTGAGTTTTCTTGGTCAGAGTCTAATATACAATTATACCAAGCACTATTAACATTTAACTCTTTTCAGAATCAGTCATTTAGTGACATATTCATTAGACTGTGGAACATTTGAATCCCATGTTCTCTCTTTCAATAATATATGAGGCTTGGCCTACTTTTCTCAACTACAAAGACATTGCTGAGTACCAGTGGTAGATGGTACTAGGTAGTATACTTGTGAGACTGGTGCTTGTTGATCTCACAGTTCTTAAGCCACACAAAACTTTGTGCACCATTTCTGAGACGGTCTAATATCATATGGAGGTAATAAAGCTTTGAGTGGCTTATATATTCTGTTTCAAAATATAAAGGCTAGGATAATTTTTCAGAGAGCCATTTGAGTTGGAGAAAAACAACTTTGGAAAAAATGTACATAAACCTTCTATTGTACTAATAGCTCGAAAATATTATACTTCCCTTGTAACTTCTTTTATATGGGTAAGAATTTCTGAGTGAGAAGTGAAAATTGACCCGTCAAACAATATATGGGATTATTCTCAATATATTTGATCTATCCTGATCTTCTTTTATATATGGGATTAATTCTGACTATTTAAGATCAGCTGTGGTTACTTTAACCTTCATTCAGATCTATCTATTTGGTGCAATGTTCACTATTGAATCAAGTGTTGTCATATCTTTGCCAATTTAGAGAAAGAAGAATAAAATAAAAAAAATAAGCCTACTAATAATCCCTGCAATTATTGGAACACAGAGAATTGTAACAGATGAACTTCCGAGCTTCGGAAAATACAATTAATCCTTTTCCCTTTTGTTCTTATTGGAAAGAAATACCTAGTTTTCCCTTGCATTTTTTTTTCTGGGTGAATCTGAAATTTCTGTATCTTTTCGTACATATGGAGATACAAAAAAGCTCATTTTCATGGAACATTGACTCAGCTGATACTCTTTGAAAGTTTGGACTGAAGAGCTTTAGCATGTTCTGGTGAATGGAGGATGTGTTGTTGCAGCAGAATTCCTCATAGGAGATTAAGGCATTGCATTAGGGCATCTGTATGTTCAGGCTTCCCAACCGATATACGAACGTAACCCTGCAGTTCTTTCTTACTGTAGTGCCGGATCATAACACCCATCTTTGCAAGTTCTTCCTGAAATTATTTTTTGACTTGTGAGTAATTGATTCAACCAGATGAACAGAAGAAACAGACACATCTCTGTATCTTCCACACAGAATTAAAAAGAACATCTGTAAATTACTATAATAAATGATTTTTGCTGCTCTTGCCATAGTTAGCACAACCAAATCCTGAATACACGGTGAAAATATCAAAATTAATATAGGTCCTACACTCCTACATTCATACTAAAACAATCATCATTATTGTTAATGTTACATTGCATCACTATTGCTATGCCATGCTTCAGCCAGCCCCTTAATGATGAAGTTAATGAGATCAATATATACTTAGGTTTATCTCCCATCATCTCATGGAGGAGGTAGAAATGGAGTGATGAGTCCTTCAGCACAAGGTACAGTAGAAATAGAGCTTCTAAAAGACAGGATATATACATAGAAAACAGAATTGCCAAAAGCCTAAAATATTATAATATCAAGTAATCTCAAGTCATGGTGACTCTTGTCAAAGGTAAAGATGGATTCGATTACCTTTTAAGTTTTTACAAGCTAGTAGAAAGTACATGTTGTTAACAAAATCTCTTATTGGGTGTAAAGGAAAAAAAATCAGCAAATAATTTGGAGCATGCTTGTGGATATTAAGAGATATCTAAATGATTCTGTCGTGCGACTGTATTATATTTAAAAGGTATAGTTGCAAACATCATACAGTTCAATCAATAGGTAATTGTTGTATATGTCTAACAGGCAATATCTCGAAGGAAGCAGCTCTTCATCGCCAGCGTGGTGCTTTACAATGACCAAACTTTTCTAATCAGCGGGGTAAGGAATCAATGGAACTTATGGAAACCAAGAAATTGATTGACACAATTGACAGCAAGGTTGTTGCCATATATTAAACAAATCAACATCCTATTATTATAAGGACATAACAATATGTAAACAGCAGAATTGAGAGATCAATAACTACATAAAAATAAGATAAATAATCACCTTTATGTTTTTCGCATCTTTTCCTGATGTGACCTCACAAAGAATGAAGTTGGAATAGCTTGGGTACGGCTTCAGGTAGGGCACTCCTTTTAGAAGATTAAATAACCTTTCCCTTTCTTGCACCAAGGAATTTTTCACTCTCTTTTGAAAGTCCAGAACAAAATTAATAGGCAAAGTTAACTTCAATTACAGTTTAAAATAGAGAAGTTCAAAGATCATAGATTCATGCACTGTGTGGCACCAAAGCCTGGCAATACACAAGGCATGCAAGGCCATGAAGATAATTCCATGTTGCCACGGGTTGCACTGGTGGAATATAAAACCTTACAGGAGATAATTTGTATTATTAGACGTACCTCCAAATAAGCAGGGTTCTGCAGGGCTGCACAAGCAGAAACTTCTGCCGCTACAGACACATTATATGGCTGTTTTGCCCGCCATAAAAATTCAATAATGCTTAGAGGAAATGCACCATATCCCACACGAAGCCCAGCTAAACCTGCATTCATTTATCACATAACTTGGGTTGACAGAACAGATCATGGGAACTACCGATGCTGGATAAGTTTTACTTAAGTAATAAATGTTTTACTAAGTCATACATGTGGTGCAGTGGCTTTGCTCAGTGCCCAGATCATAAATGGTCACTTATCTGCCTATCGCTTCACTTTAGGTAACTCTTCTACATCATATACTTCACCTATCGTAACCTTTAAATTATATATCTTAATCAATTGCCAAGCAATTTTCTGGTGGCCTGTATGTCAGGTTGTATCTTTTCAAAGTAACTTCACTTATTTCAAGCAGGCCATTATCAGTCTGCATGGCTTATGGAATAAGCCCGGAATCCATCATGGAATGACCAATTCCTTGATCAGCCCTCTGTCTATTTAATGAGTGATGAAGTCAATAAATACACAACTTTGGGCAAGAGAGGCAGAGCAAGCCAGATATATAAGGATTTCTCACTGCAAATATGCATTTGAATGAGATAAGGGCAGAAGAATGCAATCCACTTTCTCTTGGTTGATGAAGCAAATGAAGTAGGTAAGAACAGCCAACAGACAATAGCAACACTTATGTGGCCCAATAAGAGGGACATTTTCTCTTCACACAATATTTAGCACTTTAGCAACAAATGAATGCTTGCACTCTACATAGGATGTCTTTAAGGGAAGTGACTTGAGAAAATTATAGACTATCATTGCCATAGTAGCTTCTAGATAATAGTTGTGATACAGAGGACAAAATAATACAAAATCCATACCTGCTCTTTTGCTAAATGTTCGAAGAACAATCAAGTTCTCATGCTTCTTTACCCATTGCATTCTTGAATTTAAATTAGAGAATTCAATGTACGCTTCATCCAGAACTACTAATACTGGAAGATTAAGTACTTTTAGGAGATCCTCATCATTGATTATGCTGAATGAACAGGAAAAGTACATCCTCGTTAGAAACAACAAGATAGTAGCATATATATATGGCAAGCTAATGACATCAGAAATAATTTGGCAAGAAAAGGGTTATTCCACAAGCATGCATAATACAAAAGGACCTGTATAATATATTCTGTTCAAGCACCTCTTGTGACCTATCAAATAAATATTTTGATTGCTTTCTTTCTCTTCTTGATTTCTTTTATAACTAAAGTAATATCTTTAATAAAGGAGAAGTTCTCTTTGAATGAAAAAAGGATTATACCTTCCATCCGGATTATTTGGTGAAGTCAAGAAGATGCATTTTGGCTTTTCCTGCTCCACAACTTCAATAATGCGAGGAATGTCTAAAGAAAAATCTGGTAGCCTCGGAACTGTGAAAAGAATGATGATGATCATATAAGAAGTTCTTGACAACAAAGATGCAGAATAAGCAACCTTACATATAATCAGAATAAAGGTTTAAAAAATTTCAACTTATATACGTTTAAAAGAAGGTTAGGATGTAAAGTAACTGCATTGTACTGTGTACCAGTCTTCTGAAGTAAATAAAGATCACCTTGAAGAAGCCAGTGGTATACCTTTAATGACCAGAGCACCATTTACTGCTGCATCAAACTCATACATTGTAAATGTTGGAGGGCAGTCCACAATCTTATCACCTGGATCAAGTACACATCTGTAGGATATCATTTGCAGAACAACAGAAAAATTAATTCCTGTAGATATTTGAAGAAATAATATCTTTCCAGCAAAAATGTAATGACTGTAATTTTATCTGTAACCTCATGATTAAGTCAATCAGCTCATCTGCACCACATCCAGCAAGTATGTACTCAGACTCGAGGTCTGAATCTTCAGCAAGAGCAGCACGCAGACGGCGGCTCTCAGGGTCAGGATAAACATATGGAAATTTTAAATTCCCCAAAGCTTCAGCTACCTAAAATATCATCCATAATTTAAGACTACAAAAGTGCACATTAGAGGATCCAAGAAGCAATATGTAATGCATGTTATCAGTATGATTAAGTTTATAATGACCAGACATAAATCAAAAGGAACTTCTGGAGGATAATTATCATATCAAGTATACTTTTGGTAGTTATTTTTGCATATTTATATAAATACTACATACTTCTTGTTAGTTGTTCCATTAAGAAACCATCATTTCTACTTATCAAACATGCAATTATGTATGCTTTCAAAAAGAGAAGTGAATTTACATACATATTGCCTTTTACTGTTTTAAAAGGGACTACAAGTTTTTGTGTTCATATGGATATTTAATTCTCTCAGTTCAGGTACCATCACAAAGTATCTAAGTATGACCATTACTAGTTAGTCCAACAGGAAAATGAAGAGAATACCAAAATCTGGCAGATAAAGCAACTGAAGATCTCAATACGTTTCTGATTTTTTATACCAGTAAATATGAGAAAAGTTTATGTAGCTTTAGCAAATATAAACATTTTGTAAGTTGCAATAATCTCTTCAAGTAAAAATTCCTTTTCTCCTATTTTATTAACAATAAAACATCCGATATGTCAAATCTCAAAATTCGTGTAACCAGTATAAGTATAATTGATAAGAGAAATGTGCACTGATTGTCGTAGCTATTGGTGTTATTCCATCACAAGTCTTTTAAGGAAGGAGAGAAAGACCAGCTTACCTCCGGTGGTGGACCATATGGATTTTCATTTGCATCAAGCTTGACTATGTCCTCAGGCTTCCTTCCGAGCCGTGTAGATAATACCTATGAGATCTCACAATGTCATGAAGCAACCGATGTATTGCTAATCTTGAAATCGTAACCACTTAACAAGATTATGCATTGTACAAAAGATTTGCAATCAATAGAGGTATTCTGACTAGCACTAGAACACCATAAACAATCAATAGCAAAATGGAAGTGCATCTCACCATGCCTCAATAAGAAATAACTAACATCCAGCCACTTAAACAAAATATCTGAAGTGGCACATTTATTAAATGAGATTTCTTTCTCATTTTGCAAAAGCAATGTAATCTTTCTACATCTCTTAACAAAAGCAGACAGCTTTCCGGACTTTTTATACCTAAACTTCGATAGAGATATATGCCATTGTGAAAATCGAAGAGAACACCTGATAAACACAATAAAGCTTCAAACTTTTGTCAAAAAAGCAAGCAGTTAGATAGCTAAAACGCGCACTAAACCAGAAACAGAGCAAGCACGCAGCTTTCTACACTTCCTATACCCAAGTTCAACAGAGACGCATGCGATAAGAAAAAAATGAACAAACACCTGGTAGGCACACCAAAGCTTCCAACTTTAAATAAAAAAACAAGCGACCATTCGAGACGAGTACCTCAAAAGGCAAGATCGGTTGATAGGGAGACAACTTTCTGAGGTGGAGACGGATGAAGGAATCGCCTGTCAGACGCCGACTCTTGGCCTCCTCCTCCACCGGAAGCGCCGAAGCCATGAAACGACCAGGATTCCTTCGCGGCCGCTCGAATCCAAGGTGGGTCTTTGCAACGGATGGAGAGGGGTTGATAGAGATTCGAATCGAACCCATCAAAATCTAGCACTAGCCAATTGTACCGCTCTCACCTCTCACTGCTCGTTATAAGGAGAGAGAGAGAGAGAGAGAGAGAGAGAGAGAGAAATTAGTTAATAAATTAGAACGCCCAAAAGTCCCAGTTTTGCTACTCCATACCTGTGAGAAATAAAACCCTAAAATGGTCAATTCGGTCAAGGAGAAGAATCTAAGACATTGTCTTTTCAAAATGGGTTGAAATGACTTTAATCATTTTCCAAAATGAGTTGGAATGGCTTTAATCATTTTCCAAAATGAGTGTCTTCTCAATAATATCAGGTGGTTGGAGATTTGAGTTCTTACATTGGACATGAGATAATACTTGTGGGACAATAAATTATGCTAACTCTATTAAAGGATGGTTTAGGTGCCTAATTTAATTATTAAAAAATTTAGTTTAGTATTTACAGGCTGTTGAAACATCAAAAATATTTTTTTTAAAAAAAATTAAAAATAAAAAGGATTAATTACACTTAGACTCTATGAACTATTAGTCTATCATCTTTTTTTTCCATATACTTTATATAAATATTTTAATGATACATAAATATATTTTCTTTCGTTTAGTTTTCATTATCTTTTCTATCCATAAGTTATCACGTGCAAGCCATATGAGCAGTTATATGACATGTTTATATCTTACATTTTGAACGCGAGAGGAGAGCAAAATTTCAGTTTATCAAAATAATCTTACCTTTCTGGTATAATTTTTTTTAGCTTTTTCGTCTATTGCATCGAAGGGCAAGATATTTTCAATAGGTCAAGAGTGGGTCTCCATGTCACAAAATAAAAAAAAAATACAAGACTTACTAGGGTTGAAATGTAATTATTTCAAAATAAAACTTCGGGAAAAACTTTTATTAATAATTAAAAGCTCATTAAAATAGCCATGAGAATAATGTTAGAAATTCCTCAATAGAAAAGTAAAGATGTTGTGGCCCATAATAAATGCTTTGTTATATTTATGACTATCTTAACTATGAGCTTGTGCTAATCTAAGTTATATGCAAGGAGGAAGGTGAGGAATTGATGTAGATGAGACCTAGGAGAAATATCCCTTTCTTATTTAGGGTCCATGCATCCATGGAGTAGGGACCTCCACATGCATTCACACATTCAAGATCCACAATAGTGCACATACAAACATACATAAAAACATTTTTGGCATTGTATATTTTGAATGGAGAGACTTTTTATTAGTGTTTATTAATTAAATTTTTTTTTTAACCAGGACTTTGAAGGGCTAAAAGAATTAGATATTGTAGTGTCATTTCCTTATCATTAGCTTTTTTTTTTCTTCTAACCTACAATTATGCGGTCAAAATAATTAAGCCAGCTCGATCAATTGAATCATAAATATATATATATATATATATATATATATATATATATATGAAGTGTAGAAGTGACTTGAAATTAGGGTCAAGCTAAACATAAGCTCAAAATATGCTTAATTTGAAATTATTCAATTCAAGTTTTGATCCATTAGCTTAGTCTATTGTATATATATATATAACTACTATGCCTCTACCTATGATTAGCCTGGGGCAAATCATCTATAAAAAAAATTAAAGAATTGAAGAGAGAGAGAGAGATGTTAGTTATGAGTCAAAATTACATTATGTTATAGTTCTAAGCTTATCCTGGTCTAGAAAAGCATGCAATAAATTATTAGTTACTAATAGAAAGGTGGGGAGATGTTGGCATCTAATAACACTCAAGGTAGACCTGCCATCTCATACAATCTAAGAAGAACATGCTATGATTTATTCTATTAATTAATGGATAACTTTAAAGTTTTAATTTTTTTGTGATTATGCTCATGTTGGATTTCAAGATTACAAAGGTGATCATATAACCTCCTATCATATATCAACCTCTTCATTACTTTAGGAGGAAGCAAAACATTTAAGAGGGCTATGAAATTTTGGAACCTACCACCATAATAAATATCCAAATCTACTCTAGATTAAGTTGGTCAAGCAATTTAGGGAACAAAACACCCTTTTATTAGCTGGCATTGCTGTTTTGATGTCTTATTCATAGACAATTGTGCACATATTTGCATCTACAATAAGAGTAAAACTATGCTACTATAGGAGATGGGTGGAAAAAAGATGTACATAGTCTTGTCTTCATCTTTGGTGATAATGGGAAGTAATATTGTTTTGAATAAGATAATATGATAATAGTAATGTTTTTTATTGAGAAAGGGAAGAGAAAACAACAAATTAAAGTTTAAATTTCATCATCATATATTGATATACTATGTTCTAGTAAAGTTATTGATAACTTTACAAAGGTTTAGTTTATAAATATAGTTAAATTAATATTAATAATTTTTTAAGAAGTTAGGATTGAGATTCGGTACTAGCTAATTTGTTTGAGTTAGTTCGATGGCATCATCGAATATCAATCTACTAACTGGATTGACTTCCCAATCATTAGATTATAATCTACCGTAAGATGTCTTGATACTAAGAGCCACGGTAACCTCACCTCAAATGCTCATATATATTTCATAGAAAAATAGAAATAGAAAACAAATGCATTTGTTTCTCGTAAATTCTCTAGGAGTCGTACCTGACAGTGGGAAAGAGTCGACCCATTTCTTCTATATTCTCTTTAAAATAATAGGAGTAACCACAATCTCTCTCTCTCTCTCTCTCTCTCTCTCTCTCTCTACACTAGAGCCGTCGAGTTCTGGGTACGTTCCCTTTTGGTACAAAAAGGGTAGAGGAGAAGAGGAGAAGAGAAGAGGCCTGAGGTGAGGTGTGGGTTTCGCTCTTGGTTTCTTCCATCTTACAAGCTTGCCGCATTTGAGTTGGGAGGTGTTTTGGTTGATTTTCTACTTTCTGCGATCTGGGTTTCTCTTGATTTGCCATTCTGGTGTGGGATTCTCGGTAAAGGTGGGGTTTTTGGAAGATGCAAGATTAGAGAATGTGCTGCTGAGTCGGTTGGCTGTGCTTGGGAGATGGTATGAAGATTTGGGCTTTTGATAGCATAGAGGTTCTGGAATTACTAGGTCCGGAAAAGCTTGCAAATTTGGTGTTTGAATCTAATCTACTCGTTTGATCGATATAGAAGATAAAGTTGGAAGCTTGCTTCCTAAAAAAGAAATCTTTTGAGAGGTTTTTGGGTCTTCTAATCTTGAGATCTCCTGAAAAGGAGAAACTTTGGAGTGTCTATTGTTAGAGAAGATAAAGATCTGGGTCATGGAGATTTAGCTCTTAATTTGAAAGAAGAGTTATGGACTATTTGAGCCATAATTGGAAGTGAGGAAGAAGCTGAAACGAGCTAAAAATGGCTTCTTCACCTTCGCCTTCTGAAGTGGTAGTGACTGCGGCCGCACCCACTTCCTCCATTGCTTCCCCATCACCATCCTCAACTTCTTCACCACCTCCCACACCTCAGCTCAATGCCAACTCCAATCCATCCAGTGATCCAACTACACCACCTGCCTCATCCCCTCCTCATGCTTCTTCCACCCCGCCGCCTTCCGTTTCGCCGCCGCCCGTAGTCTCAACGCCGGCGCCTGTCGCCGTGACCCCCCCGCCTCCTTCCTCTTCTCCTCCACCTCCAATAGTATCCTCACCGCCACCAGTACCTTCTGCTCCTCCTACTACCACATTGTCTCCTCCACCACCATCCGTCGTCCCTCCTGCAGCTTCTCCACCACCAGCTACCGTCTCGCCGCCGTCCCCGCCAGCTACCATCTCACCTCCACCATCTTCCAATCCCCTATCACCCCCACCACCATCTGCTATGCCACCTACTAGTTCACCTTCACCTCCCAAATTGGCTACACCGCCCAAGGAATCTCCTTCACCAGTAGCACAATCACCTCCTAAGTCACCCAAGAGTTCGCCTTCACCACCAGTAGTACGAGCACCTCCTCCTTCTAAGTCGCCGAGCCCTCCTAATCCTTCACAGACTCCTCTTTCTTCTCCTGCTTCATCAGCTCCCAGTAACTCTTCTGCTGGTAGAATCCCCTCAACACCATCTAGTCCTCTACCCTTGCCTTCTCCTGCCATTGCTGGTGACCCTACTAGGCCAAGTAAACCAAGTTCAGATATATCATCAGGTTCTGGTGTAGGAGCAGATGGCAACAACTCCTCAAGTGGCGGGCTTAGCGCTGGAGCTGCTGCATCTATTGTCGTTGTGATAGGCCTTCTTGTGCTCAGTTTGGTTGGGGCTGCTATGTGGTATGTGCGAAAGAGGAAAAGACAAATTGATGGTTATAGTTCTGGGTTTGTGATGCCATCACCTTTTACATCGCCCCCAATATCAGGTTAACTGCCCCAACCTTTCTATTTGATTTTGCAATGATCTTCAAATATCTATTTTAGCTAGAGATAAGACTTTTGCTCACGTAGTCTTCAAAAAACTTGCTATGCTCTTCCTAGAAATGCTTTGCAGAATTTCTGACCTTTGGTAATTCACAATTTAGAAAACCTTTTCTTGTTCAAGAATCAAAATAGGTTTAAGTGTTTAATGATTGTCTGACAAATTCAGCATAGTTTTCCTCAGGAGAGTCACAAAATCCAAGGGCCTCATCGGTTCCTCTTGTATATAACAGCAATAGCAGCGGAAGTCGCAGGTTAAAAAGTTCAGGGACTGACATAAGCTTGGGCACTCCAAAGTCATGGTTTACTTATGAAGAGCTATATGATATAACCAACGGCTTCTCAGCTCAAAATCTTTTAGGTGAAGGTGGATTTGGTTCTGTGTACAAGGGTTGCTTATCGGATGGAAGAGACGTGGCTGTAAAACAACTCAAAGATGGAGGTGGACAGGGGGAGCGTGAGTTCCAAGCTGAAGTTGAAATCATCAGTCGTATACACCATCGGCATTTGGTTTCACTTGTAGGGTATTGCATATCAGAGAACCAAAGATTGCTTGTCTATGATTTTGTGCCTAACAACACACTTCATTATCATCTTCACGGTATGATGTGTTTATTTACTTCAAAATTTACTGATCATTATTTTGTGAAAGAGACTAACAGCAGCTATTTGTTATGTTCATTTTGTCTGCAGGTAAAGGAAGGCCAGTAATGGAATGGGCAATTAGGGTCAAAATTGCAGCTGGTGCAGCTCGTGGAATAGCATACCTACATGAGGATTGTAATATAATCTTATTCTTCTATTTACTTACTTTATCCTCACATCTTCTGGCTTTCTCTATCAATTTTATTTGTTATCATTTACTTGGTTAGCTAGCTTGGTCTTATTGTTGCTTTGGCAGGTCATCCACGGATAATTCATAGAGATATAAAGTCCTCGAACATTTTACTGGATAACAACTTTGATGCTCTGGTGATCCTCGATATATTACTGTGGTCTTGGAATGATATATTATGCTTCTTAATTTGCTATTAATTGCGCCATTCATGAATTAGGTGGCTGATTTTGGCCTTGCTAGGCTAGCTATGGATACAGTCACTCATGTAACTACCCGTGTGATGGGGACTTTTGGGTAGGTGAATCATTTGAAATTTTCTATTAGGGATATTCATTGTAATGGAAATTTTGGCAATAAAAAGATTGGCATGATTTTTAGGTATATGGCTCCAGAATATGCATCATCTGGTAAATTGACAGAGAGATCTGATGTATTCTCATTTGGGGTTGTGCTATTGGAACTTATTACCGGGCGGATACCTGTTGATGCATCTCTTCCCTTGGGTGATGAAAGCCTCGTTGAGTGGGTAAGCTCAATAGTAATTCATTCTTGACCCTTTCTCTTTTCTTCTTTTTGCAAAGCTTTCGTTGAAGATGCTAATACTAGCTTCATGCTTGATAATGAAAAGGCTTCACAGGACATGCAATGTTAAGGTATAACTAGGGATATGCAGTAAATATACTAGTCAAACTTGCTAGTGGAAGCTTTCATGCTTATAAAAGGAATAAATGAAGAACATTTTGATGTAGAAGTTTCTCTTTGATTCATATAGTAGAACAACATTGGAATTCTGGGAAAGATGCCAATTATTGGTTTTGCGTTTGTTACTAAAACTTCTCTCGTAATGTCATCTTCTCGCCGGTATGTAGTATGGTGTCGTCCTTAAGATAGCCTATTTTTCCGGAGCATCGGAACTTCTCTATCGAGCTTGATTATGTAGTCTCAGATAATTGATATTGGATTGATCTTGAGAGTCTGACAGCATATTTCTTTGAGTTTTTCTTTTGATTTTATTACTAGTGGTCTGCAAGTTGCTACAACTTCTGTATCTTGTGAACTACAAGCTTAGGCCTTCATTTTAAGTACGGTGGCATTGTCTTCAATGTCTATTGCTCTTTGTTTTCTTTGGAACTCAAAAAATTTGTTTAGTAATTGTCAATTGACATTTCTCAGGCAAGACCATTGCTGACTCAAGTGCTTGAGACTAGAAATTTTGAAGAGTTGGTTGATCCTAGGCTTGAAAAGAACTACAATGAAGTTGAAATGACTCGTATGATTGAAGCTGCAGCTGCATGTGTCCGTCATTCAGCATCAAGGAGGCCCCGAATGAGTCAGGTAAATATTCGATCTTTGAAGAAATGAACTTTAACTCTGTTGATTTTTATTACATCTTAGATGTTCCTTTCCAGGTCGTGAGAGTTCTTGATAGCTTGGCTGAAATTGATATCACTAACGGTGTTCAACCGGGAAAAAGTGAACTTTTCAACGTGGCAGATACAGCAGAGATCAGATTGTTTCAGCGAATGGCATTTGGTAGCCAAGATTATAGCTGTGATTTCAGCCAATCTAGTTCGAATATTCGAAGAGATTTCTGAAAAGGATACCTGCAGCTTGAAGATCAAGTAGTTCTTTTCCTTTTTGTGTCGCTATATATATTTTTTTATCATAATGAGGATAATTATGATTTCATCTTTATGATATCTTTTTTAGTGAAATGAGGTCATACATATATATCATCTCCCAAGTACCTAGAAGTTGGACATGGTTCCATCTATCATATGATCTTCATGGAGCAACTACTTTTGGCTATACTAAGATAGGCGACTTTCCCAGATTATACTTATTTAAGCAAGTCATTGGTCATTCATCCTGTACCACCAAACGAAACGTAGTAGTTAATGCAGATACTATCATGCTTCTGCATGATGGTTGTCTACTTGTATTCTCATAATATTTAAGTAAACAAGAACTGTAAAATATGCAATCCTCGATTAGATTAACATTACTCGTGTCACAGACATACTCTCATAATTAGAGTTGGTTCTCTCAAATTTACAAACCTTCCTCAAGTTTTATTCCTGATAGTTAGGTTCTTTCTCTCAAATTGACTTCCAAAATTGTAATTGTTTACAAAACAGCAACCCTGCCTCATGGTATCTTGAGGGCAGTGGACATTAAAACCCTGTACTTCAGGAGGATACCTATATCTGTGTACATTTTTGCATTATTATGCTTGTGCTGAATCTGTGGAATCCTCTATGTGCCTGTATTCTGAAAATTCCAAGAATCCCAACATCTCATAGTTGCTGACAGTAGTAATTCAGATTTCAAGGTCCCAAGAAGATGTAGGTTTTCTGTTTAAGGTTTTCTTAATACAATGATTAGTTGGCATTATTAGCTGCAAATCTCTCGTTAATATATTGATACTATACAATATCTTAACATCCTGTTAGATGTTCTGTATTCTTTCTGTCAAATGCAACCTGAAACATATACCATTATTATACATCTCATTGAAGAAAAGTATTAGATAATAAGTTATATATAAATGTTCATCCAAAATACTTCTCCCTGAATGCCAGTGCTGATCTTTTAGAATTCTAATATTACATTCTCAGAATGATGCAGTCCTTTTTGTACTAATACCTTTAGTTAAACATTAACTGAGTATCTGCAGACTTATTATGTCTTTCTTTATCTTGATTCCAGATTATCCAAATGCTCTTGAAGTCTTGACGTTGCGTTAGATTGCCGCTTTGACCCTAAAGGTGGTGCTAACTCATGCAAGAAAAATGGGCCCAGTGGGTGACAAAGGGGAAGGGGAGTGGAGCACTTGAAAGATATCAATCCTGACAAGAGCAACATAACAACATGCCTTTGTCTCTCACATCAACAAGAGGATTCTGGCTCACAAGCAACTTTGCAGGAGGCTTGAAGTCATTTTACTCTGTTTTTGGATAGGAGGCAAGACTATATATGTGAATGTGAGGTGAAAGAATTGACCATGGGGGCACCACCACTTTGTCCTGACTTCTTTGCCCACAAGGAGCACTTTGTAGAATTCTTTGACTCTTCTTTCAGAGTACCAATGATTTCAGATTCTGCAATTGCTTCAGCTTTAAGACATCTACTTAGAACTAGTTGTTAGTTTCCAGGAACTCTCGATGTATACTCGTCATTATCTCTCTTATTTTGGCTTAATTGACAGTTCAAGTTTATTCAATCTTTTAATTCAGTAGAAATAATTAGGAATATTTGGTGGAAGACTTCTCTGGTCAACAACATAGCTACACAAATTTGAAGAGTCAAACATGGCAATTTCAACATTCCACTCTACTAACTATAAAACCTAGTGGTCCTAGTTAATATAATAAATCTTATATATATATATATATAACTTTTTGGTCTATTCATTGTCTTTGTCTGATGTGTGAACTTTTCTTTCTTTTTTTCATTCCAGAAAATAAAAGCATGTTACATGGCTAATTTTTAATATATTCAAAACAGAGCCCTAATTCTATTCAGCATCCTGATTATTTACCTGGCATATGAGTATATTTTTTTCAAACTAAGAACTTCAAACATTAGCTTCGAATTTGAATTCCGAGGTCCTTAGTAGTTGCAATCAGAGGTAGGTACTTAAAAAAATGTTGACATGTTTGATCACTTCAAACACTTCGTTTCCAAACTGAGATTCTCAAAGAAATATTTGTAGGTTTTACACCTATATAAAGCAATATAACACAGCTTTTCTTTAGAAAATTTATTCCAAACTGAGATAAGACTCTAAGTAGTAGCTGCATGGAGCAAAGGGTGTACAAAGTAAGTAGGGTTGGTTGATGCTGCCATGAGTCATTAAAAGCAGTCAAAAGTGGACAGGCTCCCTCAGAAACTTCTCCATTTGCTTGGCCCTAGTTTTTATTGACATGTCAAAGACCTTCTGCCCAAATTCAATCACCAAACCTCCAAGGATACTTGGGTCAATCTGTGAGAGAAAAGAAGAAAAAAGAAATATTGCTATTTCAATCAATCTATTCTCCATCAACTTGCATCTGAAAAATTGTAGTAAAAATTAAGATTAAATCACAAAATCGAAGAGGGCATCTATTGGATTAAATCACAAGCTGTGGGATTTTTCATATGTAAAAAAAGAAGAAAAAAAGAAAGATAAACAAGTGCCATGTTATACTTGAAGATTAGATGCACAATGATTTAAGAAAACATTGCAAATATAGGGACAAGAATCATACTTGGTTCTTGACTAAATTAAGCCAACATAATAGCTTAACTTAACCAACAAAGTAGGCAAACACATTATACTAACAAATACATCTACTTTCTATCAAGAATTATGACAAATATTGTCTTATCCTATAAATGATCTGACATGTAAAGTTCTGGATGCTTGATCATAAGTTTGAACAGTCACAACCTAATATGCTTAAGGCTTTGAGAAATAGGATATGTAGTGGGGAAATATCAGAACTTGAATATTAGTATCGTTTCCTTTTACATGCTAGTAGCTTATTAATGATTGATTCTGCGACACATACTTGAGTTTTGTCTGACAGATATTTAACCTGATTTAATGAGCAGAGAATCTGATTGATCTAGTATCTTGTGATCCAACGGTTTTAATAATCATAATATGGTGAAATATCTTATACTCTTCTGACATGCAGGAACAAGATCATGATCATTTGGGGTCTCTGGATAATGAGATATGGAATGTGCATCCACAAGACTGACAACAATGGTTCCGATTGTCTGAGAGGACTCGCGAGCCAGAAATGTAGAACGTAAACTAGCTCAAAAAAGTAAGCTTAAATATTTGAGAAGCCACACCAAAACTAATCCCCTCTTCCATCCATCAGGGGAAAAGACACTGAACATGTCACCACACTGCTTGGGAAACTATATGTCCAAGGCTCATACCTAGATATCACTAGCTTCCTTTTCTCCCTCAATCAATATTTTTCCAGTAATTGGTCTAAATGTTTAAGATAATTCACATATAAGCTAAACTGAGCATAAGATAATTCAAATATAGGTTGGGAATGGGCTCTTAAAACTCCAAGAAGAGTGAGGTTGCATCTGCTTTAGTGGTGATAGTATAGCGACATTGACAATGCAAACTGAAGCAAGCTAAAATGTATTAACAAAACTGATAAAAAGGCTTTAAGAATCCACAAAGGATTAACACACTAGTACTGAAGGGAATCATTACCAAAAAAAGATGCAATATGTAATAAAATCAAGCAAATACCTTCTGTTCAAGCAGCACTGTTTTCCCCTGGCCAAGAATATCTACCAAGGTCTGCTTAAGTTCCTTTTCCTCCTCTGCAGGAAGTGGCTGGAAAACAACACAAATTGAATGAGCAGTTATCTAAGACAGGGGAAGCATATAGACATAATACAAGGGCAAGACAGGCCAAATTGGAAGAGATTATTTTGTTAATTACAGACCTTAAGGACTTATACTTGTTAACTCCGTTAGTTCACTATTACATAACTTCCTTAGATGTCAAATTAGTGTAGCTAACTTTAGTCATGTTTATATAAATCAGAAGGCATATATTTTGTGATATGGAAGTCAAATGGTGCACCCATTTCTGCCTTTCATAATGTTTTAAAGACATCTGTTTGATAGACTGAGGTACCAGCAATAGCAAACTACCTATCGACCAAATGGGATGATTAAATCACAAGGAAGAAAAGCACCAGTGACCTCCACTTGCCTACCAAAATGTGCTTTGCTATATGTTATTTCTTATTCAAATACCATAATAGCATGATACATTGTTCAAATATCATGAATTCCCGTCATCAAGAAAACACTAGGTCACCGGGGAAGGACACAACATCCATTTTAAGAGGATTAAAAGGAAACTTTACTTATTTGCATATTTGCATTTCTACAAGTTCTTATTTATATTGGCTAAGCTAGCTCTATATTTCAAGGATTGTTGGCAAATATCAACTTACAATAACAGTTGTGACAATGACTTTCACCTCCCCCTTATGTGCCATGGTCAAATCAACGAACCTCTTGGAAATGCGATCCATATGTCTTAGCCTCCCATTATCAGCCAAGACAGCTGCATTAAACAGTTAAATAAGAATTGAGAAAAAAAAAACTTACAAATAACATCATTTAATAACAAAAACTCACAGTTGTCATTGAGGTTAACTGGGTACCAGAAGGACCTATATGGAGGCTATCTCAGGACTCTTAACAACTCTTAATGCATTAAAGTCATGACTCATTCACTTCATATAATTCTCTATGCAATATATCCTTCTAAAGTGATTATATTTAAGTCTCCGTAGTTACAACTCCATCAGCGCAAGACGAGAAACTTAACAAACTTGATTTGTCGAAAAAATCTCATGTATCTTTGTTTTAGAGTAAGCTCCTCCAAATATGTAGATAAATAAAAAAATGAAATTCTTTTTTGATACCCAAGAAATTGATTGTGACATCGGTAAAACCAGCTTCAGAGAATATCTCTTGCACAGCCTTCACCCTAGTCTCTCTCGGCACAGATGAATCCTTCATGAATTGGGAAAACAATGGACTCTTTTTGGAAGCCTCAACAACATCAAGAATCTCGGATTGAACCTTGTCCAAGGCATTTGCTTTGGAGGCTGCAAGGAACAGCGCAGATGCATAATTTCCTGAGCCACCAAACAGCGATAACGGCACCTGTGATCGCGAAACGAAGCAAGACATGAAATTAACCCAATTTCTTTACTCAGTATCCATAAAAGATTAGAAAAAAAAGGTGTCTCCTTTACCTTAATTTTCGCATCGCTCGACTTAGTTTGAATCGCAAAGCTCCTGAATCCCTGGAACAAAGATATCTCAGAAACAAAATCTCACTGTTCTCTATCACTATCAAGATCTTAATCAAGCTAACACCATCGCTAACATAAAAAGAAAAAAAAAAGAGATGATGATTTGAAGCAAATTCCAATCCACCGAAGCAACTCGAGACCTCGCGGAAGAGAGGAGGGAGAGCGGATCCGAGGCGCCGCGCAAGCGCCATTTGGGGGTGGAATCGTATTGGATTTCTACTCTCCGATGCGGAGGATCGCGAGATGATCAGCGAAGTGAAGACCGGAAGAATACCTAACCCGGCCTGAGCCCCTATCGGGCTATGGCCAATGGGCCGGGCCCAGTTCGGATGGGATCTGCTTCCAAACCCGACCCGTATGGAGACACTCATTGATGAATTGAATTCTTCTCCAATCTCCCTCCATAGCAATTTAAATCACTGTCATCCTTGTTGCAATCAACAAAGCTAAGCTAGCCCACATATTCTCAAGGGCAGAGAGAGATCTAGAGACCAAGGAAAGATTATTATTCTTCCAGGTTGCAAAGCATCAAGAAAAGAATAGAAATAGCCATCATTGATAAGAAAGCAACATTACCTATATCATTCTGCATCTTAATGATCTCTCCTTCTGTAAATCGTTATATTTATCATCAAACCATAAAATGATTACAAAATTTATCCTTCAAGAAAATCCATCCATCATATATAGTCTTTCTTATAGAGATTTCAAAAGAAACATGGCATGCCAACTCTTCCATTGTTAGACTTCTGGTATTCTTCCATGGAAGTGCTGTGAACAAAGACAACGTTTGCAGAGTGAAGAGAGTATGATCCAGAGAAGGCCGGGTAAATTTAATTGAGGAGAAGTAGAACCAATTAAGGAAGAGGAGGAGGAGGAGGAGGAAAACTTACTTACCAACACCATCTTTAAGCGTTGCGTCTTAAAGGTAGCCCACTAATATGTATGTTAGGAATATGGGCGATCTTGGGCCAGTCCTCGCCGTCTGGACTTCGGCACCGCTCCTCCAAGACTGGGCACTTACGTATTCTAATAGTCTTGAGTGACTCCGGTAGATCATCCGGCAGAGACAAGATACCAGGGCATTTCCAGATAACCAGATCCGAGAGTGCTGTGAGGTGAGACAGTGACAGAGATGCTAGGGATGGGCAATCAGAGAATCTAAGGTTGCCGAGGTTGGGGAGATCTCCGGCGCCAACCACGAAGCTCTTGATTCTCCTGCATTTGATGATTTGGAGGGATTGAAGCGAATGTGGAAGGATGGCCCTACCACCACCTTCACCGGCTGGCGTCACCATCTCCAACTCCGAGCGAGGGAAAGAGCTAAATGTGCGCCTTTCCGAGGAGGGAAGGGCATACAAGTCGCTCATCGGTGGGAAATCTTCTAAGCCTGTGCAAATTTCAAACTTTAGATAACTCAGGTTCAGTAATGGCAGCCAACTAGGAAACGGGGGAGGCTTATAGCCATGGATAGTTAGTTTTATAAGATCGGGATGTGGTCGGAGGCCCTCGAGCACCTCCCTATCCAAATCCCCCCTCTCATCACGGGAGCCCCATTTCAACACCAAACTCTCGATATATTTTTTATTTTTGAGATTGGCTTCAGCCGCCTCGTCCTTCCCTTCGACGTTCTCCAGATTCGAAATGCTTAGCGTTCCTCGGAGCTCGTTCAGGTTCCTTAGCTGACCTACATCATACCCCTTCTCCTTCTTTACATGAAAATTTTCTAATGTTTGGAGAGAAGTTAATCCCCCTATATCCGGTAACGATGTCACTGCATTTCCCTTAAAATGCCGCAAACTGATAAGGTTTTTGAAGCTTCTCGGTAAAGTAGTAGCACGATAATCAGGAGTATCAAGAACTTGTAAATGGTAAAGCTTACCCAATACCACCGGCAACTCGGCCACTTTAGTCCCCGAAAGATTCAGATAGCGTAGATGCTTCAGATCTCCTATAGATTTGGGCAGTGTGTTTATGCTCGTCCAAGATAGATCTAAAACACGTAGTTTTCTATATTTCCCTGTTGCTGCATAAAGATGATCAATGGCACTAGAGCTATCCGAACCTTTAACGATGAGAGTTTGTAGGTTTTCTAGTTTATTTAAGCTCGTGTTGTTTTCCAATAAGCTTCCATCTGAAACATATAGATGGCGAATTGTTGGAGGGATTTCTTGTACCTGATCATCCTCTATTCTTAAATAATCTTCCTTTGAAATATTTTCAGCCAGATCATGAAATAAATCATGCATAGAATATGTTTTATACTTGAGTTGCAAGAAAGAACCAGATACTAACTCGTCTAGGTAGTTCATTCCTATGTCCTCGAGTCTCATACTATTTTTTGATGGGTTGATAAAACCTTCGGCCATCCACAAATAAACTATCTCCTTTGCTTTGTAACTAGTACCTTTAGGAAATAGACTGAAAAATGCGAAGCAACGTTGTAGGGGAGCATGCAGGTGTTGATAACTCCATAACAGAGCTTGTTGAGCATCACGCAAATTATCTCGATTAAGAGCAGCTCTCCAAAATTTGGGTTCTAACTTTTTGCTCAATTGACTGGCCACTGCTTTTGCTGCCAAAGGAGATCTATGTAGCTTTTGCACAATCTGCTTCCCTATATCCTCTAGCTCCTTTCTTAGATGGATGTCAGTTGATTTGGCACCACCAAAAGCATGATGCTTGAAAAGTGAAAAAATATCATTCTCATCAAGATCCCTCAATAACATTCTGTATTGGGGTTGCAAGGACATCGGCAGATCATTAGTTCTTGTAGTCACTAAGATCTTGCTTCCCTTTTTCCCAGCAATAGCTAGAGGAGCAAGAAGATTCTCCCATTTTGCCTCATTCGTTGATTTGTCATACCAAACATCGTCTAATACAAGCATCACCTTTTTTGATTTTATCATATCTATAAGTTTTTTTTTGTAGTGCATCAAGATTCTCAAGATGAGGACATTCTTTTGTAGAAGAAGACTCTATCATCTCTCGTGTGTGTCTAAAAACGTCGAGCTTGCGAGACACACAAACCCACATCTTGATATCAAAATGATTAGCTACTTTTTGATCATTGTATACGAGTTGTGCAAGAGTAGTCTTACCGGCTCCTCCGATGCCTACGATGGAAACAACCGAGTAGCACTTTCCAACTTTAGAAGCTTCAGATTGGTCCAGTAAATACTTGTCTATTAACTTGTCGCGCTCTTTGTCTCGCCCAAACGTTTCAAGTGGAGGGAGAGAGGTGGTGACATTTGGTTGTTCTTCAATCCTCAAATCATGAACCGTTGTGATGTCTCCAATTTGCATTTTTAAGAGTTTACGAAATTTCTCGGCTTCATTAGCGGTCTTCTCCAACTTATTAAGACTCCACCTTAGCTCAATCTTTAAGGGGGACAAAATGCATACCTTAGTATTAACCTTTCGGGCAACTTTCTTAAATCGTTTGAGTGCAGGGTGAGTGTTGAGATCAGACACCTTCTCCTTAAGGAGTTGGTATTTGTACAAGTCCAACATGTCCTCCGCCTTGTAAAGAGCGTCTTTGAGCTTCCTCAGCCATTGCTCCAGTTCGCTCTTGGGCTCGTTGCTCCTCTCCGCAGCCTTGATCAAGAGTTGGAACTGGGGAAGGATGGTGGTCTCGAGATTTTGTAGCTTAGTTGAGACATCGACGCCGAGGTAGGAGAAGCCTTCTTTGAGTAGGCTACTAATGATAGTAGATGCCACCCATTTCGCTCCCTCAAGCACTAATGCCTCCGCCATAATATTTGGTAAACACTAGCTATGAAAGAATTGGGAAGATAAAAGCGTGAACTAAAGATGGAGAGAACCATGCAAAAGAAGGTGGTGGCTTTAAAGAGAGGGAAATGGCGAGTAGAGCACGAAAAGTATGAAGAGTATTCGTTGCCAATGATGTGTGAATTAGTAACGAATAAAGCTACTATATTCTTTCGTATTTGAGTTACTTCTTAGCAAGGAATAAAATTTTGCTTGCTTCTTTTTTATTTGACTTACTTCGTAGTAAGGAATAAAGTTATTTAGAGAGAATAAAATTGTGCACTTGTTTGCTTCTTTCTTATATGCGTTACTTCTTAGCAAGTAATAGCTCAATTGAACCAGCCTAGCTAACTCAAAGAGTACTAACTTAAAAAATACTGATCTAGTTTAGAAACCTCTTCTATTATTCAATATTTAGTTACTGATTGAAATGAAGATGACAACTGACATCTGAGAAAGAATTGCAGACCTTCTAGCAGTTGCTGGCTATGAGGAACTATTTGGCTTAGAGTTAGGATGAGCAGAGAGGCAAAAAGGACAACATAAATGTTACAAGGATGATGAGAGAGTGTCATTTGAGATGTTTGAAAAGAACATAGCAGTACTGTTTTATGCTACCATAGAAGTCAAATACTATCAACTCTATTGATATGCATTAAACGAAGGAAGGAAACCATTTTTATGCTGCAACACTCTCTCTCACAATCCTTGGATGGACTAGTAATAGTCTTGGCCATGGCCTTCCTATTGCTACAAAACACTGCTTCTTAGTAGGAGTCTGCATCTCTCCACCCTGCAAGAAAAACAAATTATGCCATTCAACCACTCGTTAGTTGAACAATAGATTTATTTAGTTAAATCTTTGTGAACATGATGATCTAGTAGCTAGTCGAGATCAAAGAAATCAAGTACCATATACTGGCGCTTTTGTGCGATTTTATCTCTGTCCAAAACTCTCTTGCAGGACATCTATCGAGCTCCAACTTTGGTGAAGAAATCCAATACCCACTACTCATCTCAAAACTTTGATCTTTGATTGAATCATAAGTGAACCCACAATTCCAAATGCCATTGCAAGCAAGGTTTTAGTTTGCTTACCCAAGATCATGTGATTAATTAGCGATGTGATCGAGCTGGCATATTAGTTTTCTTCTTAATCTACCAACCAGTTAGATGATTAGAACGCCAAGCTTGGTTTAGATGTTATAATTCGATTAGATTAGCATTAATGACTCGGTTATGAATAACAACACCCATTTGTTGTTTTAACCTTCTATAAGATCAAAGAATTGCATGAAGAAAAAAGGAAACAACAAGAGGGGCTGTCGAAATTATGGAGCTTGCTCTTGCTCGGCTTTAAGTTTAGTTCGAAAGTGAGTCAATTTAAGCTTGATCTCCATAATAGGCTTGGAATTAATATAAGTCGAGCTTGAACATGAGCTAACTTTATCAAGTTCATTTTTTAGTATATAATATATATGAGTAAGATGAGATTTTTATTAGTTTATATTTTTATAATATTTATAATTTTATAGTTGAATCAGGCTTTATTGAAATTGCTTATTAATCAGCTCGTTTGAATTCGAGCTTGAAATTAGCTTTAAATTGACTTGAATTAAAATTATTTTAATTTAAACTTGATCTTATAATTACGTTTGAAATTAATTTCAATTCAAACTTAATCAGAGCTTAGCTTAATCAAGCTCGGCTTAATTACACCCTAACAAAGAACACTTCTTTGTCAAGTTCATCTATAGTATTTAGAAACTAATATGTAATGTAGGGCGACTGGGCGAGGGACTATAACTCTGTATGTCTTCAATAGTTTAATAATCGATTTATGCTAGTCAATTTCTCGATTATGTTAAACCAAAATCCATTTGAATCAAAGATTGGCACTGCAGTCATGTATCTCAGCTGATAGAAAGATGTGATAGTAATCACAAATCAAAATCAAGTGTCCCTACTGTTCAACAAATCGGTAGAGAGAGATCATGAATCAAATAGCTAGTTACAGATGAACAAACCCCAATAGCTATCACATTTCATTTTTTTTTAATGAAAAGATCTTATGGATAACTAAAGAAAGGAACATTTTGGAGCTTTCTTTTTATAAGTAAAGAGGTCAATGTGTGAGAAAAAAATAAATAGAATTGGGTTAATAATTTAAGGGGTCTAAGTGTAATTTATCTAAGTGAGGTGTATCGTAATCGGTGAGGTTAGAATATTATAGTCCGTTATCGCCTATTAGCCTATAAGATATCGAGCTTGGGCGAGACTTAGCCAATCCCGCTCATTATTATTTTAGGGTCGGGCTCAAATTGGGTTACGGCTGAGCTTGGTTTGGTTAAAACCGAGTGGGTTTGGATATCAGACAATATTAAATAAAGGTGGATAGGAGGGCTATTTAGCACAGAGTCGGTGAAGGGACAACCAGTCCTGCCGACTTTCATAAAAACAAGTTACCCAAAAAGTGGGTGGGAGATCTTAGGGAAGCAGAATGTGAATCAATTTTGCAGCTTCCCAAGAGTTCATCTTAATTCAATCATAACTAACCAACAAACTAGAAGCCAAGGTATTACAATGGCATTAATTGAAGCCAAGGTAGAAGAAGGAGACAGGCATCTCCAAATGTTGGCAGATACCAAATAATACATAACATCTGTTACAAGGGAAACCTGCAACAACCACTAATATGCAGTTTTGCATTCCACCATTATTTATTTCTACAACAATTCACTGACATACCAAACATAACAACAACATTGCATACCGACTGTTCCATTTATTATTAGAGTTGAGGGTATAAATCATAACAACCACGACATTAAGCTAAAGTTTTTTTATTCAACGGCAACTGCAACTGCAACTGCTGCAACCTTCCTTCCTGGATAATAAGCTGAGAACTGCAAAACAAATATAGCAGGCAGACATCTGAACGTAAAAGAGTTGATTGAACATCTGAATGCATGCGTGTGTAGCTAACACAAATCAAAAGCAGTACAAAGTTATTTAATACTACTTATGTTATTCTACATCCATTTTTCTGAAATATTCCTAATCATAAGTAGATCCCGGTCCAAATCATAGTTTGAGGATAACATCAATTAAATTGGAAGATCTAGAAAATAATTAGTCAATAATTATGAAAGAAGAGAGAGGTAGACAGTTAATTTAATTAGCCCCCCCTCCTTTTCAACTAGATAGCACTAAGTAAGCTACTGGTGAGAGAAACAAAATTAAGAACAGGGGTCATGCATAATATATGTATGTATTAATATATATGCGCGGTAGTAACACAGGCAGTGACAAATCCAAATCGATGAGAATTAATAACCAATTAAGGAGGAGAAAAACTTACCACCATCGCAAGCAGCAGCAGAAGCAGAGAAGCTTCAAACATGCATCTTGGATCTATCCAATATTTCTGTGACGAATACGGGCGATCTTGGGCCAGTCCTCACCGTTTGGACTTTGGCACCGCTTCTCCAAGACCGGGCACATCCATATTGAAATAATTTCAAGTGACTCTGGCAGATGATCCGGCAGAGACAAGATACCAGGGCACATTGATATGTGAATTCACTCGTAAGTGACTCAGGCAGATGATCCGGTAGAGACAAGATACTAGGGCACCTTGATATGCTAATACTCGTAAGTGACTCAGGCAGATAATCCGGCAGAGACAAGATACCAGAGCACGTTGATATGCTAATACTCATAAGTGACTCAGGCAGATGATCCGGTAAAGACAAGATACCTGGGCAATTAGAAATAATAAATTCCTTGAGTGCTGTGAGGCGAGACAGTGACAGGGATGCTAGGGATGGACAACTGTGGAATTTAAGGCTGGCGAGGTTGGGGAGATCTCCGGCGGCGACGACCAAGCTCTTCATGCTGCTACATTTGCAGATGCTGAGTTGCCGAAGCGAAGGTGGAAGGATGCCCCTACCACCACCTTCACCAGCTGGCATCACCATCTCCAACTCCAAGCAAGGGCAAGAGCTAAATGTGAGCCATTCCAAGGAGGGAAGGACATGTAAGCCTCGGACGGATTTAAGCGAATGACACTCCACAATTTGTAGATGAGTTAGTGAATTCAGGTGATGCAGGACCTCCTCAGATGGAAGGGTTGTTATTGTGTTGATGCCATTTAACTTCAAGGATTTGAGAGAGGTCAGCCTTTGTAGGGACTGAGAGAGTGCCCCATCGGTGATAATGCAATCCCGTATCTTCAACTTCTTAAGACTCGGAGGAAGCGAAGACAACTTTCGGAGGTTGGGGAGATGCCAAATACTTAGCTTGTGGCAATTAGGAAACATGTTGCTCATGGGTGGAAGAACTTCCAAGGCGTTGCAATTATAAATCTTGAGAGACCTCAGATCCCGTAGTGGCAACCAACTAGGAAACTCGGGAGACTTGTAGCCATCGATAGCCAGTTCTTTTAGATTGGGATGTGGTTGGAGGCCCTCGAGCACCTCCCTATCCAAATCCCTCCTGGAGTCACTCTCATTATACCAGTTCCAGCACAACTTCAAACTCTCGAGATGTTTTTTATTTTTGAGATTGGCTTCAACTGCCTTATCCTTCCCTTCTATATTCTCCAGATTTTGAATGCTTAGCGATCCTCGGAGCTCGTTCAGGTTCCTTAGCTGACCTATATCATAACCCTTCTCCTTCTTTATATGAAATTCTGGTAATGTTTGGAGGGAGGTTAACCTCCTCCCTATATATGGTATTGTTATCAGCGCTTCATCATCTCCATCAAAATGCCGCAAATTGATAAGATTTTTCAGGATTCTTAGTGAAGTAGTAGCACCATAATCTGAAGTTACAAGAACTTGTAAATGGTAAAGCTTACCCAATACCACAGGCAACTCATCCACTTCAGCTATAGAAAGATTCAGGTAGCGTAGATGCTTTAGATCTCCTATAGATTTGCGTAATGTTTCCATGCTGTTAGAAGATGGAACTAAAACACGTAATTTCTTAAACTTATTTGTTGCTACCAAAAGATGATCGATGACACAAGAGCTAATTGAATCATCAGCAATGATAAGAGTACGTAGGTTTTCTATTTTATTGACACTTTTGCAATCTTCCAATAAACTTCCATCCGAAATAGACAAATGGCGAATTGTTGGAGAAATTTCTTTTACCTGATCATCCTCTATTCTCAAATATTCCTCCTTTGAAATATTTTCAGCCAAATCAGAAATAAATCATGCATAGAATAAGTTTCATCGTCACCATATTGTAAGAAAGAACCAGATACTAACTCATCAAAGTAGCTCATTCCGATGTCCTCCAGTGTTAGACTATTGTTCGATGAGTTGATAAAACCTTCAGCAATCCATAGCTGAACTATCTCTTTTGCATCGTATCTAGCGCCTTTAGGAAATAAATTGAAATAGGAGAAGCAACGTTGCAGGGGAGCATCTAGGCACTGATAACTCCATATCAAAGCTTGTTTAGTGTCACGCAAATTGTCTCGATCAAGTGCAGCTCTCCAAAATTTGGGTTCTAGCTTTTTGCTCAATTGACCGCCCACTGCTTTTGCTGCCAAAGGAGATCCATGCAGCTTTTGCACAATCTGCCTCCCTATATCCTCCAGCTCATTTTGTAGATGCATGTCAATTGATTTGGCGCCACCAAAAGCGTGATGCATAAAAAGTGAAATAATAACATTCTCTTCAAGATCTCTTAACTGCATACTGTATTGGGGGTGCAAGGCCACCGGTAAATTCTCTGATCTTGTAGTCACCAAGATCTTGCTCCCCTTCTTCCCATTGTGAGCTAGCGGAGCAAGAAGTTTCTCCCATTCCACCTCATTCACTAATTTGTCGCACCAAACGTCATCTAATACAAGCAACACTTTCTTTGATTTTATCATGTCTATAAGCTTTTCTTGTAGCACATTAAGATTCTTGATATTCGAACATTCATCTCTGGAAGAAGACTCTATCATCTCTCGTGTGTGTTTAAAGACGTTGAGCTTGCGGGACACACAAACCCACATCTTGATATCAAAATGATCGACTACTCTTTGATTATTATAGATGTATTGTGCAAGAGTAGTCTTACCGGCTCCTCCGATGCCTACGATGGAAACAACTGAGTAGCACTTTCTAGCTTTAGAAGCTTCAGATTGGCCCAATAAATACTTGTCTATTATCTCGTCACGCTCTTTGTCTCGCTCAAACACTTCAAGTTGAGGGAGGGAGGTGGTGACATTTGGTTGTCCTCTGGTTCTCAAATCAGGAGCGGCGGTGACGCCTTCAGTTTGCATTCTCAAGCGTTCATGGAATGTCTTGGCTTCAGCAGCGATCATCTCTAACTTGTTTAGACTTCTTCTTAGCTTAATCTTTTGAGGGGACAAAATGCATACCTTAGAGTTTGCCTTTCGGGCAACTTTCTTAAATTGCTTGAGTGCAGGATGAGTGTTGAGATCAGACACCTTCTCCTTAAGGAGTTGGTATTTGTATAAGTCCACCACGTCCTCCGCCTCGTAAAGAGCATCTTTGAGCTTCCTTAGCCATAGCTCTAGCTCGCCCTTGTGCTTATTGCTCCTCTCCGTAGCCTTGATCAAGAGTTGGAACTGGGGAAGGATGACGGTCTGCAAATTTCGTAGCTTAAATGAGAGATCGTAGCTGAGGTAGGAGAAGCCTTCTTTGAGTAGGCTATCAATGATAGTAGATACCACCAATGTCGCTCTCTCAAGCAGTATTGCCTCCGCCATAATATCTAGTGAATACTAGCAATGAAAGAATTGTGAAGATAGAAATGTGGATAAAAGATGGAGAGAAGCTGCAAAAGAAGGTGGTGGATTTAAAGAGAGGGGAATGGCGAGCGGAGCACGAAAAGTATAAGGGGTATTCGTTGCCAATGATGTGCAAATTAGTAAGGAATAAAGTTGCTATATTCTTTGCTCCTTTCTCTCTAATCAAGGATATAATTACATCAATGGAAATTAGTGAGGAATCAAAGTTGTTAGAGGTTTTAGAGAGAATAAAATCGTTCACTTATTTACTTCTTTCTTATTTGAGTTACTTCTCAGCAAGGAATAAAGTTTTGTTTGCACATTTGAGTTACTTCTCAGCAAGGAACAACAATAGAAATTAGTAAGGAATCAGAGTTGTTAGAGGTCAAAGAGAGAATAAAGTTGTGCACTCGTTTACTTCTTTCGTATTTGCATTACTTCTTAGTAAGGAATAAAGTTTTGTTTACTTCTTTCTTATTTGAGTTATTTCTTAGTAAGGAATAAAGTCGTTAGAGAGAATAAGATTATGCACTTGTTTGCTTTTTTTCTTTTTTATCAAAGATAAAAGGAATTAGTAAGGAACAAAGTTGTTAGATGGATGATTTGGAATTCTGATTTGTCTAAATCCTCTATTTGAAACCATAAAGTTAAATTAATTTCGGTGGATTTAGATAAATTTGAATAAGTATAATAAAATTCGACAATTTAATATTGGCTTTGAGCATAATTATTGTCACATTTAAAATAATTTTTCTAAATCTCAAAACTAATCCTTATTCTTATAATTTGTCTTCCAGTTACACTTAACCTCAAGATTCACGAGGATAATTAATGATACAGCATATTTAATTCACTAATCCCACAAGCATGTGGGTCCTGATTGAGTCATGCAAGCATATTACTGAAATTAAAGGGGACTTGAATAGCTCAATTGAACAAGCATAGCTAAAGAGAAGAGTACTAACTAGGGGTGAAAACGGGTCGGATTAACTCCGATCCGACCCGCTATCCGATCTGACTCAGATCAAATTCGAATAAAAAATTTCTATCCAATTCGAATACATATAGAATTTTTAAAAAAAAATCGGATACGGGTCGGATATATTTTTCGAATTTGAATACGGATATTGGATATCCGTTTACTCGCATATTTTTTTGAATAATTTATAGTTTTAGCTTACTTACTTAAATAGTAAATATTAATATTGTTATTAATAATATGTTATATATTATTTATAGAGATTAATTTCTCTAATTTTACATATTTGGCATACAAAAAGTTTATTTATTGTAAAACTCTTAATATTTTTGTATTAATTATATCTAAATAAAATATTATAATTTTTTTAATTCAATCAATATTCGTTTAAGATCCGATCCTCTATCCAAAAATTATCTGTATTCGTTTAGTTAGAATATTATTTTAAATTTTGCTATCCGTCCAATATCCGTATCCAAATCCGAATCTGTATCCGGACTAAAAATATGGATCCGGATATGAATTGAATACTATCCGATCTGTATCGGATCCGTTTTCACCCCGAGTACTAACTGAAAAAATACTGATCTAGTTAAGAATTGCAGACCTACTAGCAATTGGTGGCTATGAGGAACTATTTGGCTAACTGAAAAAATACTGATCTAGTTAAGAATTGCAGACCTACTAGCAGTTGGCTGGCTATGAGGAACTATTTGGCTTAGAGTTAGGATGAGCAGAGAGGCAAAAAGGACAATATAAATGTTACAAGGATTATGAGAGAGTGTCACATTTGAGATGTTTGAAAAGAACAGAGCAGTACTGTTTTTATGCTACCATAGAAGTCAAATACTATCAACTCTATTGCTATGCATTAAAAGAAGGAAACTTTTTTATTAATTAACAAATCCAGATATAAAAAGCTCCGCTGACCGGTTAAGAGATAATCATCTATTATATTATACTTAATTTAGAAATAGTAAGTTTAGATATCTAAATCTATAAGTAACAATCTCAATTACTTAAAAATTTATATTTACATTTCTAAACATTTTTAAAAAAATATTACTTAATTAAATGATGATGTTCTACTTGTAAAACATCCCATAGATTTTTTTTTTTAATGCAATCAACTTTAGTATATTCTTCACATTGTTATACAGCTACATCCAATTACATCCTAATGTCCAGACTAAGTAAATTGAGTATTATTTTTATCAGATGCATTAAATGAAAGCTACCTTTTTATAAACTATATCATCTATATGCAATTAAATTGCAACATATATATCTCTATATATTATATAATTCTACTTAGTTATCAAATTACCGAATGCTTTATTAGATATTACCTATCACGTTGACATAGTTGGATTCGCTGTGCATCTATCACGTGGTCTGATCTCGGAACGTGTCATCTTTGTCATCAAGCTGCTCGCTTTCCAACACCGAGCCACCAAAACCACCCAGTCGTCGCCAGCCACGTGCTCACAAAACCCCGACCTTATCCCATCTCCCTGCTGCCTTTTCCACTATCTCCATCACCTTCTTCTCCTACGAGCGGTAACTTCACCCCCTAGTATTTTCCTTTTCTACCCTTACCCCCGCCATGTACGGCGGCTACACGGCCGCGGCCCTCGCCCTGAGGGCAAAGTCATCCATTTCTTACGACTGCGTCCCCTCCTCCTCCTCCTCCTCCTCGGGCTACTCCGCCGAGTTCGCGCTAAACCCTAGGCTCCTACTCTACAATGGCTACCTCCTGAGGCAATCGAGCTTGCTCTACTGGTCCCCTTCGAGGACCGTCCTCGCCGGAAGCCGCCGCCTCTGGCCGAGGTGGACAGCCAAGGAGTCGTGGGGGTGGCGGCGGTGCCCGTCGCTGTCGGTTGAGATCAGGTGCTGCTGTTGCGATAGAGTCGGCTGCGAGAGATCGTGCCTTGAAGCGGATTTTGGCGAATTCGGGCAGTCAAGGTCGAACCTTGAGAAGGATCGACGGGTTTGCGATTGCGATAGATTCAGGTGCGAAAGATCGAAACTTGAAGCGGATCGTGGCGAGTTCGACCGATCTAGATCGAATGTTGAGGAGAATCGAAGGGTTTTGAGAAGGGGAGAGCGTGATCGCGATGCGTGGAGAAGTGGGTCTTGCTCGGCCTGCGGCTCGGAGTGGTCGCCGGCTTCTAGAGAAGGCCGTGGAAGAGTTGTGAGAAGGGAGGTTCGAGAAATCTGGGAGTATGATGACGAGAAAGATGCGGAATTTAGGGTTTCGGATCGTAAAGGAAGAGAGCAGTATGATTACGAGGACGATTATAACGCTGTTAGGCGAAAGGATGGTAGAGAAAGATTCAAGAATAGTGTTAATGCAAAGAAGAAGAAGACAGTGGACCGGCGAGCAGTCCGGCGAGGCGAGGATAGTGAGGAGGAAGCTGAATTCTTGATTGATTCAGCTCGTGAAGACCGAGAAGAGTCTGCTTATGAAGAGAAAAATGTGGTCGACAGAAGGTACTCAGAGGAAGATTCACGGCGACCGAGAAAGACTTCTGGGAGGACAGTGGACTGGGAAGAAGGTTTGAGCTCACAAGTGAAGCTGCACAGCAGCGTTGACCGGCTGGAAGCGGAACGAAGATTTGATTTGGCTCGTGCAGAAAGAAATGATTTTGCCCATGAAGAGGAACGATTAGTTAGAAGGGAGTTGAGAGAAGGATCTCGAAAGGATAGGAGGACATCTCAGGTTCATGAGGATGATAAAAAATGGGTTTCAAGTTCTAACAGTAAGGCTGATGCGAGGAAGGTCGATAAGAGAGCGAATTTAACTTCTTCTGATCAGGGACTAGTTGTGCGCACTGAAGAAAAGAAAAGCACACAAAAGATCAAGGAGATATCAGAAGTCCATGATGCCAATGTTGGGAGGGCTTCACACTTTGAAAGGCTTTATGAGGAGATGAAGGCAAAGAATAGGGAGGATACATCCACTTCGGTTCAGAATTTTGCGGAGATGAGACGGGCTAAAAGAAGCGTAACAGATCAACAGGTGATTGATGAGAAGGAAGTTAATATTTCCAAGAGCAAGATTGATGAAAAGGACATTAATCTTTCTAAGATTAAGATTGATGAAAGGGAAGTTAATCTTTACAAGAGCAAGATTGATGAAAAGGAGGTTAATCGTTCCAAGAGCAGGATTGATGTAACAAAGGTTGATACCCAAGTGAATTCTGGTTCAGCTTTGAAGCAGCATCAGACTGAGTCAAGGAGAAGTTCGCAAAATCTGACAGAGATATCACTGGCAAAGAATAGCAATATTGATGGGGTTTCTAACTCTTGGAGTCATTATGATGAAACTAGGGCAAAGGACAGGGAGAGTTCATCTACTTCAGTTCAGAATTCTTTTCAGATGAGAAGGGACAAGGATAGCCAACTAAATCAGCAGGTAGTTGACAATTCGCAACTAAGTATGCAGAATGTAACTCGAACTGATGTTTCTAATTCCAACAAGAGTGACACTGTGATAGCAATCAGCTCACAAAATATTCATGATACTAGAATAGATAACCGAGTATATTCGACTACAGTTGTGAATATTGGTCATGAGCAGATGGGGCAGCAAGAATATTTAAGAAAAGATGCTGAAAACAATTCTCAAGTTTCCGGATTTGCTAGGAGTAATACAGAAAGATGGGACAATTCCCAAGAGGAACGTAACAGGAGAATAGAGGATGAACGTGTCAAACATCAGTATAGTTTGAGAGGAGAATCTGAAAGGGATACTAATGCATCTCATTATGTGAGGAGTGATGCTGAAAGGATGTCTGATTACAAGGAGATGTCTGGTTCGAGAAGAGAGAATGGTAAAAGGAGCTTCTCCATTATGGTTGAGGAACAGGAGGCAAATGAGGAGACTCATCAGCAATTAAAAGCTAAAATGACTTTTGCTGGTAATTTAGGAAGTTCTTCAAGCTCCAAACAGACTGATGAGTTTGATAATCAAGCTGAAAGAGATGAGATGAACTTAGTCAGAAATGATGCATTAGAGTCTGCTACTCGGTTAGAGAAGTCCTCTGCATCATATGTAGGAGAGTTTGTTGACAAGCTACAACGGGAAATATCAACTTCAGGTGAAAAAGATTATTCATCTGAATGTCATTCTGAAACTCAAATAGGAGTTCTGCATCGAAGAACAAGTCAAGCAGCTACTGCTGCGCAATCAAGCACACTTGATGCCACAACAAAGCACAAAGATGAGAAATATATAAAAGAAGGTGCAATGAGATCTTCATCTAGGTCTGGGATGAAAGGGCCATCCGATGAGATGTGGGATGTCAAGGGCCCAACCTCTCAAGAGACTTTCAGATTTGCTGAACGAGAGGAGGTTTCCTCACCTGCTGGAGCTGCAGAAGTAGCTCTTACTGGAACTGAAACTGCTCATGCACAAAGATCCAGCAAGTCATTGTGGAATTATGTTGCAGATATAGTTAAATTGGGTTGGATTTCACGTGCTGAATCTCGCAACTCAACTAAGAAATCAGGCAAGAGAAGTTCTTCAAATGATTCTATAGGCAGTGAGGGTTGGTTTTCTGGTCAGGAGCAAGACGAAGATGACGAGATGGACAGGAAAGGGGACACAAGTACAGCTCAAGAACCAGTACTAATAAAAAGACCTATTGATCAATCTTATCCCAACACGCCTGCTGGGCCAAGTCAAGGAAGCTCTGTAGTGCCAAGGATGGGGGCCAAGGTAACAATATCAGATGCCAGCACTACAGCCTCAGTGGATTTTATAAATGAAGGTTTTTCGGCCCCATCTTCTTCAACTATTCTCAAACCAGAACATGTAGCATGGATTGAAAATGAAAACAGCAGAAAGAGTAATATTTCTAGTGTAGCAACAATTGACCAGTCATCAATAGTGAAAGATGATAACTCTTCACCCACAATTGCAGAAATATCTGGCAGTGCAAATGTGCAAATTCCTGTGGGTAGCTATGTAAAGCAGACAGAAAATCCCGTTATAGAGGAACCACCTGCAATGGTCAGGATTGAAGGTACAGATGCAGAGTTGAAGAGGAGGAAATTTCAAAGAAATAAGCAAGTCTTAAAAGAGAGTTTCGATGAGTGGGAAGAAGCATACAAGCGTGAAAGTCAACAGAGAAAGTTGGATGAGTTTTTCATGAGGGAAGCTCTGGTGGAAGCTCAGAGGGCTGCAGATACATGGGAAGTACCTGTTGGGGCTGTGCTGGTCAGAAATGGGGAAATCATTGCTCGCGGTTGCAATTTGTGAGTGTTGTTCACAGCATCTAATCTTGGTTCATTTCTGACCGTGCTTTATTTACACCATATTATAGACATGCTTATATTCTTTTTGCCCTCAGAGTTGAAGAGCTGAGAGATTCAACTGCACATGCTGAAATGATTTGTATACGTGAGGCTTCTAATCATCTCCGAACCTGGCGCCTTGCGGTAAATTTTCCTTCCTCTCAAGCATGCTAGCCATTGTCATTTTGATTGCTGCTGACATTGTGCCATTCATCTAGACAATTGGTGTCTGACCTATTTTGTGTTCTAGGAGTGGAAATTTGCAAAATCGCTAGATAACTTCAATTCAATCTCCTGTATTAGAGACCCATCAGATTTTCCTTTCAGGTTATAATTTGTGGATTAGTTTGGTTCTAAATTCAGGTAGATCTGGAAACCTGTTGTGGAAATTTTTCAAAAGAGAAGACTATTTGCCACCCTGTACCTAACAGTGAAACTAAAGGCCTTTGGAAATCACAAAATAGTAGTAATCATTATAACTTTTTATATGTTTTTGATGCCTTCTTTTTATTACAAGTTTCTTATGGTAATTTTTTTTTACAGGGGACAACACTTTATGTGACACTGGAACCTTGTGCAATGTGTGCCGGAGCAATCCTCCAAGCCAGAATTGACACAGTCGTTTGGGGAGCTCCCAACAAGCTTCTAGGAGCTGATGGCAGCTGGGTCAGGTATGTGTTTTTCACTTATACCAAAACATCTGAATTTAGCCGATTTTCTATCCTTGCCTTTTCTTGTTGATACTTGAACCTTTTGTCAAAGATTTCTTGTTCAGCCATAGTAGTGTTATTTATTGCATTACTTCCTTTTAGTGGCATTGTTCTGAGCATGTAAGATGGATCATATTTTTAATGAGTCAGTGTCATCATTCCTGTGATGAGATTAGGAGTGGCGTTGGTAGGTTCTTTGTGTCAAATTGTTTGGTAATTACTTCCACTTTGTTGTTACATTTCAAGTGCTAACTATTCTAGCAATTATGAGATTGTAGTAGTTTGACAATTACGAGTTCCTGGGAAAGAAAACAGTCTCCCTTGGAATTTCAGGATAATGATGGCTGAATGTTTAACTAAGATTATTGAACTATATGTTATTAAATTACATAGGTTCTTGCTTTTCTTTCTTGCTTGAAGCTAGTCTACTTCTTGAAATGCTCATACTTTGTTTACAGGCTTTTCCCTGGTGATGGAGAAAATAGCAATGCGGATCTATCAAGCCAGACCGCTGGACCTGTCCACCCTTTTCACCCGAAGATAACGATAAAGCGTGGAGTCCTCGCCACCGAATGCTCAGAAATAATGCAGCAATTCTTTCAACTGAGAAGGAAAAAAAACAAGAAGACCGAACCACCACCATCATGTCTTCCAGTAGCATCTCATCCAATAAAGTTCTTTACCAAAATGCATGGGCTCTTTTCTGTGTTCTGCTTGTAACATTTGAGTTTTCATGCATGTGTGTTTGAATCTTTTCATTGAGATCCAACTTTTGTGTTTTTGTGTCCGCGTAAAGTCGAAGTCAATGTTTTGGATTTTGGAGTTATTTTCTCTTCAGAACATGGGATCCTACATTTCTTCAAGTTTTGTGGTGTTATTGTCCACTTGCAGTTGATTTTATGGTTTCCATAGATGTTACCAAAAGAAAATTGAAGAATTTTCTTCTCTTTAATGTGAATACAAATATGAATGAATTTTATCTTTACAAGATAAAATTGATAAACTGCTCACTTTGTAGCTGATTTGGTTGATGTAACAAGAAATTCATGGGAGTTGGTTACAGAGCAAAACATCAGTCATAACAGCTCCAACTAGTCTAAATCAAATGATGAATGCACCCTTGCTTATTTTCAACTCATGTTATTTTTGAAAATTGCTCAGCAAGCAGATTTTTCATTTGTGTAAAGGGAAAAATTATTATTTACCCCTATGTAGGTTAGGCCGATTTTAACTTACTCACTGTATTTCAAATTAGAGAACAGTATGGTTCAGACCAAATTTTAATTGTTAGTCAACAGTTAACTGGAACGAAAAGGACTTAATTATTTCTATAGAAATAAGTCTGATTTGAAAGTGATATGAATAGTTTGATCATTTTATAGTTTATTTATAACAAAAAATTATTTCTGAATGAAAAAAATCTAATAGTTGTTATTTAGACTGGATCATGAGGAGATCTAATGCTTAAGTTTGAAGTATAAGAAAATAAATTAAAATCAAGCTGAATCTCAGAGGTAGTAAACTGTTATTTGCCTCTCTTTTTTTTTTTGTAAATACACAAAGAAAGTTATCTGATGAAAGAATGTATAGGGAATTGTAAAAGTTTCTTCTACCTAAAGGAACAACAAAAATGTAAGAAATGCTTCCTAAGATGTTGTATACTTGTATCTATGTCTCAGCTGGTATCTTTGCCACATGGACTGATGAAACCCTTTATCTGTCTAAGAAAAGAAAAGCAAGAGCAGTGGTTTTAAGAGGAAATCCTCCTCCTTCATTATCAAGGACTGATGAAACCCAGAGAAGAACTCAATTGTCTTCTTCTCATGCAATTTCACTGATATCAAGTTCAACAGATTCTATACAACTTCCAGTAAATAATGAAATAAAATAACCATGACAACCCAGATAACCGAAAACTTTATCCTTGAGATAAAATCCTCAGATATCTGTGGCTCCTTTGTTTTCCCTTTTCATTGATCACCTCCATAATTTCTAGTAATCCTTTTCTTTTCTAAGAATGTTTCTAGTAATTCTTGGCATAAAGTTAACACTAGAAATATAATGTAAAGCCCATGAGTAAAGCTTGTATCTTTTATAATGTACTCAGAGAAAATAGGATATGGAGATTATTGCAAATATCATTAACTTATATTGATCTTGTTCTCCCACAAAATATATTGTTTTGAATAGGTCAACAACATGGCTCCTGTTATTTCTCTCTCAGAAAAGAAATGAAAAGGGTAGTCCTAATGCAACATGGATACTGGTGTTAATAGACATAGACAGACTTCAATGCAAGTAATTGACAATGTATAACAATGCATAGACATTTTACTCGATATTTAACTTCGTAGATTGGCACCTCGGACACCCGACCTGTGTTTTCCGCACTGTAATATTCCCTTGATCATTACTTTTCTTCTGCGATCAAGGTATACTTAACATAGTATACGTCTTCCATTACATCAGATAAGATCGCCGTTCATAGTGAAGAACGTTTAAACACTGCCTGCGGCCTGCAAAAAGTAGTTGTTTATTCACTTCATAAGTTCCTAAAATTTAACAAGAAGACATTTTTTACTTGGTTTCCACATGATTTAAAGATTAAATGGATCCAGAGGATCTTCAAGATGTGGCTTTAAATATGTTAGATAATATACGAATGTCTTAAGAAAAAGACATCCCATATCCGGACTTGACAAAGGAGATTTCTGAAAACATATTGAAAAAAACCATGACATGCATTCAGATACCTGTAAGCTGGAAATACCTACATGATCTCAACAACTAGTGCAGAAGCACCCCCACCACCATTGCAAACTCCAGCAACTCCAAATTTTCCATTTCTATGTCTAAGAACCTGTCAATAGATCATTAAGGGATAGCTCCATGGATAATTTTGTTACATAAATGAAAGTAATGAGCTGTAACCATTCTTCGTTCTGAGAAGATCACTAATAGTTATTTAAACAATTTAAGTTGAGATTTGACTTTGAAATAAAGGGTTGGAGACAGCCATACCCCTAACAAAGTGACAATTATACGGGCGCCACTGCAGCCTATAGGATGTCCCAAAGATACAGCTCCGCCACTTCTATTAAGCTTTTCCTGAAAGGTATATAAAATAGTAAGACTGAAATGGTGAAGAGGCTCTTAACTTAGATCTTCTAAAACAAGAAAAGATCACAGGGGTTTTTTGCACATGAAACATGTACATTTTAGTCTAATTATAGAAACCTCCTCCTTTTGAGTTATCGCCAAATGGTCTTTGTAGTTTATTTCCAAACAATTCTTGTTCATTCATAAGGAATATTCTCAGTATATTCCAACTGGAATATACTTTCTTTTATTGACATGCTGTTCTGGTGGTCTTTTTGCCAAAGTGGAGAACATGAGAGGGAAGGGCATTTTGTCAGAACTATCATATACTGAGAATATTCCTACAAATTAACTAGAAATGATTAATTTTACAAGCATACCCTAAAGGGGGGGATATGCAAGTACGTCCAAAAGAGCATGTTATCATAATAATGCTAAAATATAGGTGGTGATATGCAAAATAACCCCTTCCGATCTAAACCAAATAACAAACATCCTGTTAATGGTCCAAGGATATTAAGGTCTGGAAAGCTCCAACGTGGTGAGCAACTTACAGAAGGAATACCAAGAAGCTTCTGATTGGCTAAAGCCACGACCTGCCACCATAAAGAAACTTTAAGTCTTGGGAATGATATCTGAAAAAAAAGGTAAGGGATAATTCAGATGGAAGTTTTTGGAACATACAGAAAAAGCTTCATTGATCTCATAATAATCTATTTTGGAGGTCTGCAACCCAGCATTTGATATAGCTTTTGGTATGGCAAGTGCTGGGGCTGTTGTAAAAAGCTCGGGTGCCTGCATGACGATTATCCCATTAGATTTTGCTAGTGCATGGCTAATCACTGCATAAAGTACCAAGAATTCTAAATCAGCCTATATAATAACATAAAAAGGAGAGATGAATTGTTCTGAACGCAAGAATCACAATTGAGCATATATGTTATGATCAACAGTTCTGCCCTTGAGTAATGGCAAACTGGCAATATATTGAGATGACCAAACTCACTTAAATTGAGCTAAAGTGCCACAGTTCCAAGATACTGGATCAACATCCATGGACATGCAAAACAGTGTTGACTATTGGGGAACGTAATGTAGCATTCAGGTTAGTTTTGTGACTTTGTCCGTGAAAAGATGCTTGAACACCTCTGAGCCAGTATCTGTGCTTATGGACACCTCTGACCTGTTATCTGTGCTTATGGTATTCATGGATTCAGTAAAAGGAGTTCGCCTTACGTGTAGCCGTGAGTGGACGCACATATACAAATTATACATAATCATCTGTGGGTTTTGAAAAACACTTCACTATCTTATACTAATGGAATGAAATACAGCTCTCAGATTTAAAACACACACACAAGCATGACATATTTCTGGCAATTACGTCATTGATTTTTTTTTAACTTTATTTACTTACAAAATAAATCAGCAAATCTTCCTATGTGAAACTACAAAAAAGAAAAATAATAGTATAATACAAAGCAAAATATAGTCAAACTTTTTATCTAGTTTCGTTCAGTTTCGATGAATGTTTCATGGTATTTTACATTTTATTGAGTTTGACTAGTTTCATGAAAAAAATTTCTCAACAGATCTGGAATTCTTGAAACCATGGAAAGGTAACTCCAACATGCAGGCTGAAACCTCAAACATAATTGTGAACTTTGACATTATTTGAGCTGCAGAAATAGATAAGTACCTGAGCTGCATCACCGTACCCTCTGATTTTAGCAATCACTTGGAGTCCTAGTTCCCTAGCTTTGTCTCCACTCACAAGTACTAATGCAGCAGCACCATCGCTGTCCACCAAGAAATTTATCATAAGAACATAAGATGTACATAAATACCCTCTCCTTACGGTCACAGTGAAAAGGCCATCAAGAGATTAATAAAAAAAATTGCAACCAATAGGTGTAAGTCAACTGGCAAACTATTTATGCAAGTAGTTTTCAGAAAAATAGTGAAAAGAAGTCCAGACAAGTAATCATACAAAAGTAGGACAATTTAACAAAGCAAAGCCTCAATGATATGAACAAAGGATACCACCAACCTTATACTCGAAGAGTTGCCTGCTGTTACAGAACCTCCATTCTCCTTAAAACTTGGCCGGAGTTTCCTAAGTTTTACTGGGTCAAACTACACATACAGAAACAATATAAAGACATCTATATCAGAAAGCGATCACAGGAAAATGATGATGATGTAAGGAAGTTTGTGTTCATAAACCAATGTTTAATCAAGCTACTCAAACCAACATTAATACTGAAATTACTGAAGTTATCTGGATCAAAAGAAAAGACATAAAAACTTCTTCTACTGGATTGTTTCATCCAAGAAATCCCTTATTATGAGAAAGTACTTGGGGTGACAGAAGTCATGGAACCAAAAAAAAAATACAGAAAGCTGTCAAATTTCTCTTTAAAGCAAAAATATAGGCACCTTGTATTGTGCCAAAAAGTGGAAGAGATTGGCATGCTTTGGCACACACACTGTGCAGTGTTCACTGCTATTGTATTGGCAGGAAAGGCATGCTAAAACTTTTTTGGTTCGGTTCTTTGTTCTTCATTGATCATCTTTATTATCTTCAATAAATTCAAATAAGAGTAACTTCAACTAAATATAATGAATTATCTGGATGCAATAGTTATTTGTATAGTTGAAAGAAATTCAGTGCATCTATTATTCTATTTATACCATCGCACAAAATGATCACTATCATCTACTCAGACATGTTAAAGGAAAAAGAGGGCAGGTTTAAGGCTTTAAGCTCATCTTATGATCATGATGTTTGGAAATTAAATAAGAATGATTCATAAATCAGAAAATTAAATATGGTCTCTTGGAATATTTATCCCAAGCCATGTAATATAATTCAACTGACAGAATTACCAAAACGTGTCAGACAGAATTTAGACCGAGGGCAAAGTAGAAAATACTGTGCAATAAGCTACCCAGCATGTATGATTGGATAAAATTTCTCCTAGATTACTTACTTTATAGCGCTCTTTTTAAGGAAAATAAAGGTAATTTGAGATCCCAAGAAAAGGGATATGCTGTAGTCTAGGATCGACTCAATAACATAAATTGAATATATCAAATACCATCTATACTATATGCCATGGAATGTAACAGTAACCAAATGCAAACTATTCAAGGATTTATAGGGGCTCACCCTTTCAAGACTTTCATCTTTATCAACAATAATTGGTCGTCTCCCTTTTCCAGCAGAAATTTCAACCTTCAGAATAAGAAAATATTGGAAGTAAGCCCAAGAACCAAGGTGTACAAGGAACTTGCCTTTTATGTACTACAGATTTATAAGACTAACCGGAGTGATTTCCCAAGTAAATGCACCACTATTTCGAGCAGCTATGCCACGCTCATTACTTTGAATTGAATAGGAATCCTAGAAGTAGGAAAGGGGCATAAAAGTTTTATATCTTCTATATGAGGGCAAATAATCAAAAAATATTACAAAAGAACTTCATGACAGCACAAAACATGGATCAAAAAGAAGAAATATAATTTCAGACTTGCTTACATAAGAAGTAAATTTAAGGCATATTATATTCCCTTTAGCATCTAGGAATGAAAATTGACATGATATTTAAAGATGAGAGAGAACTTAGGCATTTCAAATCTTAATATATTGCTTACTATTACTTCAAGCCCAAAGTTTGTTATTTTAAAGATTACAACAAAACTATCGAGTTGACAAATACTGATTCACCCTAAAAAATTTAAATATTGCAATTGTGGTATTTGCATAAGTTGTTGATTTGAATTCTCAGAAGCAGACATAAGAATCTTATTCAGATGGCTTTCAACACAGACTTGTTCTTCCTCTCATTTGAGGAGCATGTTCCTCTCCCTCCCTAATTACAGAGGAAAATCAAGGAAGAACTTTTGTTTAGGAGGATCTCCAAAAGCCTAGAGTCCAATGCGCAAACTAAACATATAAATATCCAGTCAAAAATGGAGTGTCATTACGACAAAAGCAACTTGATAAGGTCGTCACTTAGTTTGATGATTAAAGCTTGCTCCATGCACCTTCTTGGTGTGGGTTTGAGCCATGAAAGCAATGTCTTCTGTGACTGGAGTAGGTTACATATAACTTGCCCTTCCTTGGCCCTTCACTGATATGAGCCTTATGCCATGGAACAAAATTTTAGTGCATGAATCGGAACATCAACTACCAAAGTATGTAACTCTAATAGACTAGCCCTTAATAGTTTCATAGGATGTCCTTCTCCTGCCTAAACTTTTTTGGACTGGATTAGTACCATTCAACTTTCTTGCTCTATTATAAGTCCAGATTGCTGATCAAAAAGAAGTGAGACCAGTGGTTTATTCTTGTGGTTATTTTTTGTAATTTTTATCTCTGTTTTTAACAAAAAATTTCATATATACAATGTGAACAGAATTTAGCAAGTGTCCTAATTCCGTATCCATGTACAATTATGATTCTCATTTTCCAAAAGTCCGGCAATAAGCTTATTTATGCTTTCTTAATGCAAGTCTATAAAATATTAATATTTATTATTTGATAGAACACTTAAATATAAGGACTACAAAAATTAGAAGTAAGAGATACCTGCTCTGCTCTTGTTATTGAGTGCTGATCTGCACACAGTTCAGCACACATTCCCATTGCAAAATCATTATATACATCCCACAGGCCATCTTTAAGCATTCCATCAATAAGAATATCATGTCCAAAGCGAGATCCTTTTCTGCACGAATTGAGATGTTCATACTGAATTAGTGAAAATATCAGGCATAGTCAGGCAACTTCATAAAGAAAAATAGATTAATCTGAAGAACAATTTACTCCAGAAATCCCATCTTCCCTGCTTGGATTGAAATTATATTACATGCAAGACAAGGAACTTTACAAAAGAAGGAATACTGATAAACCTTGCTTCTACTACATATTTAGGGGCATTTGACATGCTTTCCATGCCACCAGCCACAACAACATCGTTGATTCCCAGCTGGATACTTTGTGCAGCAAACATGACAGCTGTTGAAGCAATGGATATATGTCATCCATAATGATAACAGTTATCTGTATATATTTAATGAAATTAGATTTATACCCTTCATCCCGGATGAACAAACTTTGTTGACAGTGGTGCAGACAACTGTATTTGGTATACCAGCACCTAAGGCAGCCTGCCTCGCAGGAGCCTGCCCCAAATTGGCACTCAAGACATTCCCCATGAAAACTTCTTGTACAAGTGCTGGATTAACATCCGCCCTTCTAAGCGCACCTGAAGATTTCAGATGACATGTCTTAAGGGACAATATGCTAAGACATTATAAAGAAACAAAAAAAAAATCACGTAAAAGAGCCTAACAACTGACTTGGGCGAATGAATCATAATCTTACTTTCAATAGCAATGGAGCCTAGTTTAGTAGCAGATAAAGATGATAAGGAACCAAGCAAGCCACCAACTGGTGTACGGGCAACACCAACAATGCACACATCTGTAGAGGGGATAAAATCCAAAGAAAACAAATCAAATTGGTAATAATTCAAAACAATAGATGCATATACGTGGATCTGACGCCTGCAAAAATTCCACAGAACACCAGCTACTCCTAAGCGCACATTTTGAGAGACTAAAATTTACCATACCCAGAACATTAGATGAGATTCAATACTGCTTGTGAAGTAGAAATCAAGATATAAGATGTCCTTTTCTTTTCTTGGACAAAACAGCTAATAGAAAAATATACACAAGGCATATTCCTGCCTCGCGTTTCTAATATCAACTATTGACTTATTATGCTTGTCCAACCAAAATTATCAAGCGATTTTGTTCCACCAAATCACCGATACCATTCCATTCTACAAGAATGTAGACCTCATGTCATGATCTACAGTACTGAAACGAAACACTAGCAATAGAACCATGACTATATACAAACAGAATAGAAGATATGGTGAGAAAGCTATAAGAGATCAATCTGCATACATCAACCAAAGGGTCCCATGAATCGTTGTCAGAAGGAAATAGTATGAATAAGAATTACCTCCTCCTTTCAAGGGTGATAGGTGTGTCAATTCACAATTCAGAACATGCAAACTGAAGATCCATTTATTCTACAAAACAAACAGTGATGTGCAAATATATATGATCGTCTACTTGCATCCATTAATTTGCCACTCGAAACAGTCAAAATTATAACAATGTCACCCTATTAACTGATTTCAGCTACTTCAATGAGTTACTCCATCTGCCTATAAGAAGCACTCCTTTTCTTCTTATAAAGGCTAGATTCTCAGTATAACGTGATAATGATGTAAGAATGGTATTAAAGCACACAAAGACTGAGCTAGATGATTTCAAGGATAAAAAACAATTTCAGCAATTATCAGCACTCTACATCTCAGTTAGATAATTTATCTACCTCTTGGCTTCAAGTCCTCATAAACCCCAGTTGGCGCCATGAGCAATATATCAGAGACTACCTAGTAGATCTCAAGAGAGATAAAAGAATCAGCGGAAGCATATATTGGCAAAAACAATAAACAATAATTTCCTACAGCCAACAATTTGACATTTTTCTTTAAAGTAATCATCGATCCTGATAGCAATTCGAAATTTCACATATAGAGAACGGGTAAAACCCTAATTGCGTTCGAAAATGGATGAAATAAATATAAGGTTCACTCAAGGACCCCGCCCAGGACAAAAGCAGAGAACGCAACAAATTCATCAAAGAGACGATGAGAACCGTCGAGAAAACTTACTACCATAAGAGATTTCGATCGCTATATTGCAAATACGGCTTAATAAAACTCCCATCTTGAAGAAATTTCCTAGGATTTCGAACGGCAAAAAAAAAAAAAGACTCACCTTTGCGCTCTTTCTCGCTTCGTTCGGCACACACCGGGAGAGGAAGAGGAAACACGAAAGCTTGGGGTGGGATTTATAATTTTCCATAATCCTTACCGAGACCAACATGGGCGACACCCACCGATGCATGTGACCTGGGTTTTGCCATCTGTCTGTTTCTATCTGCGACGAGTTTATTTCAGAGTCCTCTTTGTTGGTGCACGTAGTGTTTTCAAATATATGCTTACTGATAAGCTTTACTTGAACAATTTGTCAACATCGAGGGCGATAAAATATTTTATTTTCCTCAATGACTATGTTGACGTAATGGATATGGTGACGTCATCACTTGCATATTATTTTTGGTTTCTTCTTCATTCTTTTTTTTCTTTTTTGGGGTAATTAAAAGGCAAATTTTATGCAAACATATATAAAATTCTAGAGAATGAGAGAGATGACTTTGGAGAAAAGTTTGTGTTGAGTTTTGATAAGAGCATATATATACTATGATATAAATGTCTAATAGCTAGATGTTATCATTTCTCGGACGGTCATTCCTTGTGCAACGGTATCGATCGTAACAATACTATCAAGTTTATTATAGATATTAGAGACTCTTTTTGGATCATTTTTGTCATTCATTGTCTATAATCTTTATTCCTTTCTTCATGTTATTTTCTCTTAATTCAATTGCCATCATCATTCAAGAAAGGTTTGTATATATAGATATATTCTCATATTATTTCTGTAAATTCCTCATTTAATAAGTAGAGGTTAGATGATTAAAAGGGCTTATTTATATGAGATTGTGAAATAATCCACACATTATGGTACTCCAAAACTTTAATTTTTCTTTGAAATCTCCAGCCATGCACAAGCAAGCATGTGTGACAAATCCAACCAATAATGAAGTGGTAGAGTGGAGAGTCACCAACTTCCATCATTGGAATTTGGAAGATGACATCTTATCTAACCTAAAGAACTAAAAATGAGAAAAAATTTCTTCTCATGCATTCATTCATAAATTAATCCAGCTGGTGTCTTTCATTAAAGGTAAAAGCAAGCACTTTTTCCTATGAGGTTGTTCTTATGTCATTTTAATCTATCTACCTATCAATGCAACCACCTTCCTTCAATTCCAAGCCTCTCTCTCTCTCTAGATCTCTAGATCTCTAAATCTATAAGCATATAATAACCATCTTGTCCGATAACACTACCACATTGATCACTTGTAACCATCTCTGTAGGCAAATTATCCTCTAGCATGGAGACCTTATGGTGGCTCTACTCCTTTGTAGCCACCCTCCTTGTCGTCCAGCTTGGCGCCGCCGTCGGCCAAGCGCCGGCCGGTGGGCCATCCCAGCAGCCGGCGCCGGGCACTGCCGTCGCCCCGACGGTGTCGACGCCGCCTCCTGTCGCATTACCGCCTTCTGTAACTCCACCACCTCAAGTTTCACTTCCACCACCTTTACCAGCACCAGTATCGCCGCCGCCGGTGTCGCCGCCACCAGTGTCGCCGCCACCAGTGTCACCGCCACCGGTATCTCCGCCAGTATCACCGCCGCCGGTATCGCCGCCACCTGCATTGCCGCCACCTGTAATGCCGCCAGTGTCGCCGCCGGTGCCGGTGCCAACTGTAGCGCCTACGGTAGCGCCTGTGGCGGCACCAGTGCCGTCAGTACTTGCACCGGCGCCGGCGCCGGCGAAGGGAAAAAGGAGGCACAAGAAAAGAAGGCATAAGAAGAAGCACGCTCCGGCACCGGCCCCGGTCGTGCAAAGCCCACCGGCGCCGGCGGCGCCAACACCGCCGGATGAGGACGTAGTGGGCCCGGCACCACAGCCTCTTGATTTGGTAATTAACTAACTCCAACTAACTCTTGGTACCTGGCAGTCTTTGATTGGCTAGCAGAGTATCTAGAAATTAAACTAATTCCTTTATACTCGTTGTTAATTATGTTATGTTTTGAATCTTAATTGCAGAATGGAAGCAATGGGACATATAATGGAAGGTGGCTGCAAACGATACTGGTTACAATTTTACTCCTGGCGTTTTGGTAGAAGAGAGAGGGAGAGAGAGAGAGATCTAGAGATGGAGTGAAATCATATAATTAAAATTACGTATTTGATGTTTATTATTATTTTATTTCTTTTGGGTTTCTCATAAAAGAGGCAGAGAGAGGTTTGCATTTGTTAAAATAAAAGGTTGAAATGTTGAGCAATTAATGTTGGATTTTGGAAAATATATTACATGGAAGATGTTGGATTTTTTTTATTTTTTATTTTTAAAAAAACTTTAAGGCTAAAAAATATCAGCCCCTTTTGCGTAAATATTCGAAAAGAAATGTCTCAGATTGTAAATAGTGCAAACCAAGGATCTGAATCATATTATCGATAAAAGATAGGGTTTGGAATGAAAAAGGCTAGCTCTTGCTAGATTCTTAATTAGAGTTCAGTATCTGTCACCTTCTTTTGATTCCAAGATATATTCCATGATAATGTGAAAATTTTCTTACCTCTTCTACCCTGAGCAAGAATTCAGTTTATTCCTCAGCATATTTCTATCATTCTCTTGATCCATTCAGCTTTCAACTACATTTAGAACTATAATTACACTAAGAATTTTCAGTGCTAATCTTTCAGAGTCACACGTTACACACAAGAAGTATTTGATTCTGAGCATCAGAATCATTAACAGGAACAAAAATAATACACTCGTAGAGCGGTAACCGATGCCCACGTGCCCCTCGAATGATGCAAAGTATGGAATATACTGAATGAAAATTAAGTTTAACAGTACTTTGAGAATGCTTCTGGATGTTGGTTTCATGTCTTTACTGTGAAGTGTAGATGATTAGGAGAAGATAATTAGCATTTTCCTCTCAACTTTTAAAGTAGAATTGTTCTTTTGTTGGGATGAAGCACTGTTAGGAATTCTATTTATTGAGAGGAATCCTATGCTCTGAACGAAAGGAATAAGACACTGGAAAGAACATACTGATAGACTTAGTTGAGGAATGGAATTCAGGCTTTGATACCAGCAAGAGGGAATTATTATGCAATTTGCTCGAATGAGAGCAAACAAAATGTGCGATTTAAGAGTTACGTAGGCGAATTTACTCATCATAAAATCCTCAGAAATTAGAAAAGAATCATCATGATAAATATCATGTCACCACTTGATTGAGTCAACTAGACACTTTTGTGTGTGTGTGTTGTGTGTGTGGTATGAATCAAATCAAAGTTCAAATGTAACATGAGAGAGCAAGCACATCACAAGAAAAATGATGGCATTATTGAATCGAAAACCTCTGAAATATCTTTCGCTTAGATTGCGACCACTGCTACAACCTACTGGCCTACTTGCTGATCCTCTGATCAAAATCCAAAGGCTTCATTTAAGGCAAAAAGTGGAGCTCTTTCGCCGAACAATAGGTCTTCTTGGACAGTTCAGGGGAAAAGTAACAATATCTTTGATGTCACTGGCTAATCTTTGAAGTATGATATAAAGTTAGAGAGTAGTGGGGGAGAATGCAATAAGACTAGGACAAGCATTTGGTCTGAGTGCTTAAGGTTTGGGGAGCAGAAAGGACTGAGGATTCTTAATGGATTCTCAAATTGATCCTCAGAATAATATCCCACATACCCATTATGTGACTCGGAAGCCTCACAGGGATATTGGCAAAAACTGACCAAAAAGTGTAGTGCCTATGAAGCTCTACCATGGAAAGAACCTTCTTTGAAGTTTATTATAGGTATACTTCTCTGAAACAAAAGACTTAAATTTGATTGCAAATGTTAAAAGAGATCTGCGACACCAAGATGAGCGAAATGGAATTCATGCATAATATGGAGAGAAAAAAAATTGCTATGCTTTTATGCTTAGCTCCAAATCTCTAGCTACTTATAATTTATACATGTCTTCTTTTGAAGAAAAGTGAAAACTTTCATCATTAGATAAGAGATTTAGCATATATGCTCATGCACAATGTCATGTCAACGATAAAATCTTTTTTTCTTTTTGAAAAAAAAAAGAATAGCAGGCAAGCTTTTTTTAACTGCCAGCACTGGTTTTATTGTGAGTGAGTATGAATGATGATAAGGAATATTCAGCACATATTCTTTCTGAACTTAGAATAATTAAGCTTTTCTTTCCTCCTTATCCAGCTAATTGATTCTATACTTTTATCGACTCCGAAAAGAGAAGAGGATTCTCTGCAGTCTCAATTGCAGCAATTTCCTAACTTTGTGAGTAATGTTGGCTACCAAATAATACACAGCTTTAAAGATATTTTAAATTGATCATAACCACTGCAAATACACAGGCTACAGAAAATTTCCAAAACAGGGGCTGCAATGGATTTGCTCCTTCAGATAAAGTTTTTCATGGAAATTGAAATTCATTTGTACCTTATAATCAAGTTATTTGTATAGAAATCCGTCAAACTAATTGTGACCTTGTTAGACCAGCACTCGGAATCTTGATCGCAACTGAAATAGGAGGATGGAAATCAAGTCAACATGAAAACCAAGCCTATTATTTACTATATATCAATTATTTACATCTTATTTTTCTATCCTACGAGGACGTCATACATGGTAAACACTTGACATTTATAGTCATATGAAAGAGGTTTCAGACTGGTAGAATTCCACATCATGCAGCTTCAAATATTTTGCCAAAAAGATGCTTCAGTGCTCATGACAGTGTTGGCCACTTATGACATTCTGGTCGGTATACGATGTCCAATTTCCGCAGATCCATCACTTGAGTAGTGCTGTGAGATAGAAAGGGAGTCTTCAACTTTAGTTATTTATTTGATCAGACTCCTTAATGATATGATAGTGTTGTGAACTTCTTCTTCTTCTTCTTCTTCTTTTCTTTTGTGTGGGTACTTTTTGACACTAAAAGGGTCACATTTGATACACTGAGGTATATATGATGAACTCTGTGATTTCAAAATATAATATGTTTAACTATTGTTTGTGCTAAAGATAGCAAGTAACACCATTTCCACCACAAAGCGCCATTGTGCATTGAGCTTTACAAGCAATTGTAATTTGAGGAAATGGCCTACTTGTGCAAGTTAGCTAAACATGGTTGGCCATGAAACTAGTCTAAGAAGGAATGGCATGCTAAAGATGCATGAGAAAAGTTCTTGCTTAGTAGTGGAACCTTTAAATGTCCCTTAAAGGAGATTATAAACACTAAAATCGCGGGCACACTCACGAAAACACTTCCGTATCTTCTTGCACCGACATCATCTGAAATTTTATAATAAAAAAAAAAGGAGGAGGTTTGAAGATAATATAAAGTTAAGACTTCAAGATTCAAAATGTAATGCCTTGTCGCTGCATTTCTCCTTTTATCATGAACTTTCACCATCATCAATATTTAAACTTGAGAGTAGCTGAATCATGCCTTACAAGCAATTGTGATCAATAGTGATTACCAAAAGGAGAAAGATTATAACAAAAGAAAAACAGAAGTAATGACCTCTATTCAGCAATGCTGAAATACCATTTAAGTTCCATGAAGAACAGGATTTTCACATAATTGATGAGCCTGGTATGATATTTAGCAAAGAAAGTCCTGAGAATTAGCTAAATTATATAATGTGATAGGTATGGCTTTGAGCCATGCATGCAACTTGTCCTCTGCCTAATTGCAGGATAATCTTTTAAAAGATTAAAGGCAGGCATCCTTTTTGAAGTGGAAAATTGACAAAGGAATTCCTTTTCCCTTCATGCTAGTGTCATCAGATTGCTCTAAAGGGATCCCTCTCTTATGGCTCTTAAACATCCTTTGCATGAATCAAGGGCCATTTGCCTAAAAGTCTTATTACTTTGCCTGCCAATTGTAGATAATGAGGTCTTATCCATACATAAGTGAGATCCTTCTCCTTTATCTGATCTGTCTTTAATCGATAGTGTAAAACGTAAGTAAGTAATTAAGTTTTCTATCAAAATTTAAATATAATGAATGAATAAGACCTTGCTGAAATAGACCAAGGCTTTAACTTTAGAAGCATTGTAGACATCCAACACCTGAGAAAAAACTACAAAGGTGGCAAAGTGTACCTCTGTGTGTGTCCTCTTTTATGAGCACCCATGAAGTGACCCTCGAGCACCAACCAAATGCTGGACCCACACCCTTCCACTCTCTTATGCACCTTCTCTCTTCCAACCCCTCTCCCTTCCCTCCCTTCTCCCTCTCTCCTTCTCCCTTGGAGAATCCAAGCCACCATGGCCAAGTGGAGGGGAAGGTGCTAAGTATATTAACTACAAGCCTTATGCATAGGATATCTTAGAATGTGCTGTCTTCCAACACCCACAAATGATGCTCTCCTTCCATCTTTTCTTCACCTCCTCTTCCCTAACTCTAACCTCATCAACTATATATAGTCACTCATGAGTCTCTCTTCAAAAACACATCCAAAGCCTATTCATTACCAATCCTTGAGACAAAAAGGAGGTAAATATGGTGAAGTTTTCTAAGCAGTTTGAAGGGCAGCTTGTTCCTGAGTGGAAGGAAGCCTTTGTAGATTACTGGAAGTTGAAGAAGGACCTCAAAAGGATGCAAGCTCTTGGTCCTGATCACCAAGGTCTCATGGACAAGCCACCACAGCCTCCTTTAGCTCAGAGACTCCTCTCTCCCTTGGGAAAGCTCTCTCTGTTTAGATCCTATCCACACAAGCACCATGGAGTCATACAGGCATCCACAAGTTAACTCTGTTTACAATATAAACGACTAAATTCATTATTTTCTATCAGCTTCAAGTTTTTAAAGAACATAGCGAATTCTGACATTTAATTTATACCCTTGTCTCGGGCCTATCATAGCCTCTCCATTGTTCACTCTATGGAGGAACATGGATTGAAAGTACTTCTCTTCTTCTTTCTCCTAGCTATTTAGGACAATGTATATATTATAATGTAGGACCTCAAGATTCTCATGAAGAGATCATCTTGCTCGTTATAATCACTTTCTAATGATTTGCTCTGCTTTAATACGTTACATTTGTCTTCTTTTAGGTTCATAAGAAGCTCGCGAGCTCTGCAAGCAGCGGAGACTTGTATGAGACCGAGTTGTTAGAGCAATTCGCCGACACTGAAGCGGCCAAAGAGTTCTTCATGATGCTCGACCTTCAGCTCAACAAGGTGAATCAGTTCTACAAGGGAAAGGAGAAGGAGTACTTGGAGAGAGGAGAATGCCTAAAGAAGCAGATGGATATCCTTCTTGAGCTCAAGGCTGCACTCAAGCAGCAGAAAGAAAAGGGTCCTGATAGTAATGACTCAAAGGAGGATCCTTCTATATCTTGTTCAATTACATCTGGTAAGTGCATTAGTTTTAGTAAAGATCATGACAACTTATCGTGATTATTGCACTAATTACAAACATTATCATGATAAGGTAGGCAAAACAATATAATCAGATTTAAAGTCTAAGTAAAAAGGAAAGAGAGTTATTGATGTTCTAAAATCAATTAGCTTGGTGTGAAATACATCATCACATTTCTCAGGTCATTCTCCTTCTTTGGTCTACTTAGAGCTTATGATCTCATTTCTATCTTATGAATGCTACATTACATTGTATTTAGCGTAATAGTTTTATCTTTCTTTCTTTTCTTCTTTTTTTTGGTTGAGAGCAGAGGAGGAATCCACAAGGGGAATAATAGACCAAGATCAAAACCAAAATAACTTACAAATAGAATTTGGAAGGATTGAGGAGCAGTTGTCGAGCTCGCGGAGGCTAGATGATTCAGGGACGCTAATGAAGGCTAGAAGAGAAGAAGGGAAGTTTAGAAGCCTCTCAGGGAGGTTAATAAGTTTTCAGGGGAAGAACCTAAAGATCAATATACCTCTTACTACACCTACTAGGACTATATCTGCTCTTACATACTTAGTTTGGGAGGATTTAGTAAGTCAGCAGAAGAGATGTGGCCCTGAGGGTGGGAACAAGCTAAGTATCAACAAGACTAAGCTTCATCGTGCGGAGAAGATGATCCGAGGGGCCTTTACCGAGTTATACAAAGGATTAGGATACCTCAGAACTTATCGGTTAGTATATTCATCTAGAATTAACAATATTTTTCCTTTGGCGATAAGCGATGAAAATTGGCATGAATAACTAGTATTCAGATTACTGCTAGTACTAATACAACTATTTCGTCAACAGGAACCTGAACATGCTGGCTTTTGTAAAGATCTTGAAGAAGTTTGACAAGGTCTTATATTTTGTTTGATCTTCTTTTTCTTGAGTTCTTATCAGTACAATTCATGAAAGTTGTATTGATTTATTCATACCTCAGGTGACAGGAAAACAAGTGCTACCCATATATCTCAAAGTTGTTGAGAGCTCCTATTTCAATAGCTCAGACAAGGCAAGTCTATCTCAATCTCTTTATACACATACAGACATAAATAACATGAATTATAACCAAATTATATTGCTTGAGGTTAATTCTTAACTAACCAGAAGTATTAGGCAAGTACTCAAACTTGTAGCTAAAGAATCATATTTACAGGCAATTAAACTAATGGATGAGGTTGAAGAGATTTTCGTCAAACATTTTGCTGAAGATAACAAGAGAAAGGCCATGAGGTACCTCAAGCCTACTCAACGCCAAGAGTCACATACCGTCACTTTCTTTATCGGTAATTTTTCAGTCATCTAGCTTATACGTCTCAAAGCGTTATATTCATTATCTTCTGATTGTATTTGTCTTCTTGTTATAGGCCTATTTATGGGATGCTTCATTGCATTGTTCATCGGTTACTGTATAATTGCACATATAGCTGGTATGTATACTCAGCAATCAGATTCTATCTACATGGAAACTGTCTACCCTGTCTTGAGGTATAAATCCAAATCTGCACCTTAGTAGCCGTGATTCTTATATAGCATTTGTTAACATCAAATGTATGAACTGCAGCATGTTCAGCCTCTTGTTTCTGCACCTGTTCCTCTATGGATGTAACATTTTCATGTGGAGAAAGACGCGCATAAATTACAGCTTTATATTTGAATTTTCACCTACTAAGGAGCTGAAGTATAGGGATGTGTTCTTGATCTGCACCACATCTATGACTATAGTGGTTGGGTTCATGTTTTCCCACTTGGCCCTCACTGTGAGAGGGTACTCATCTACTGAAATCCAAGCAATCCCTGGCATTTTACTTTTGGTGAGATGACATTCCCTTTTCATACTAATTGAGAGAATCAAGAACATATTGAGGTGGTGGATAACACCAAATATTCTTACAATCTTATGAGATAATCTTGGCATAACAAGGTACTATTCTGATGTGCTACAGATGTTCTTGGTGTTGCTTGTGTGCCCTTTCAATGTCCTCTATCGATCAAGTCGCTATCACTTCCTTAGAATCATAAGAAATATCATCCTGTCCCCCTTGTATAAGGTACTCATCTTGTTGCTAGTTTTGAAACCATGCATCAGAATTAGTTGCTAACCTTTACATACTTGCAGGTGGTTATGGTAGACTTCTTCATGGCTGATCAACTCTGCAGCCAGGTATTCGTCAGTAAGATATTGTAAATTCTGAGGATTTCTTCAGAAGAACATTAAAGATTAACTTGAAAAATGAATGAATACTTGATGAACATAGGTTCCAATGCTTAGGAGTTTGGAGTATGTGGCTTGCTACTACATCACTGGAAGCTATAAAACACAAGACTATGGCTATTGCATGACAACTAAACATTTCAGAGACTTGGCTTATGCTGTATCATTCCTACCTTACTACTGGAGGGCCATGCAGGTAAAAATAAATCACACATAGTTTCTTATTATTCCGATTATATATTATTTGTTCTCTAAGCTCAAACTCTTGTTCATATTAGTGTGCAAGAAGATGGTTTGATGAAGGGGAGATGAGCCATCTCATTAACTTAGGAAAGTATGTGTCTGCTATGTTTGCTGCTGGTGCAAAAGTTGCATATGAGAAGGAGAAAAGCGTCGAATGGCTATCGCTCGTTGTTGTTATGTCGAGCGGTGCAACTGTATATCAATTATACTGGGATTTTGTAAAGGATTGGGGATTACTCCAGATCAACTCGAAGAACCCGTGGCTTAGGAATGAGTTGTTACTCAAAAGGAAGTTCATATACTACTTATCAATGGTATGTTCTACTACACATATTATCCTTACCATAAAAATTTAGCTCTTAACGACAAGATATTATCGAAACAAGTTGCATCTTTGATAATTACATGCGTGTAACATTCTCGTGAACTTGTTTCGCAGGGCTTAAATCTTGTCTTAAGGCTTGCTTGGCTGCAAACTGTTATCCACCCTAATTTTGGGGGTTTGGATTCAAGAGTAACTTCATTCTTCTTAGCAGCTCTGGAGGTGATCCGAAGAGGACACTGGAACTTTTATCGGTAAAACTATCGCTCTAAATTGGCCAAAACACTCTCCCTGTTCTTGTATCATTTTCAGAAGATTGCCAACAATACTAAGTTCAGTAGAATTTTAATGCTGCAGGTTGGAGAATGAACATCTGAACAATGCTGGAAAATTCAGGGCAGTAAAGACTGTTCCATTGCCTTTCCATGAAGTGGATCAGGATTGATTTTGCTGATGATCTGAAGCTGGAGTTTACCATGCCATGACTTTGCAATTTCTTCGGTTTTTTTATCAGAATCAGTGATGTTAGAAAGAGCACATACTTGTACACAGTGATTCATTCTTCATCCTATTTTAATGAAAACAAATTGCATCAAACTCCACATTGTTGGTTGTCTGCAAACTAAGCAGCAGTAGCTTCAAATGCCCATCTATAATAGAGCCTTGAACTCTGGAAGTACAAGAGATTAAAAGAACAAATTAAGAATATTAAAATGTTACACTCTTATGTTTTCCATCTATCTTCTTTAATTTTATCCGGCAAACAACTTTTGAGGGACTTCAAAATTTCATTTCAAACTTTGTTGGTGTCTCTACTATCTTTGATCGTTAAAATGTTATTACATTTAAGCCGGGTCGTGGATCACAGTGGTTATAGTCTTACCGACCCGACCCGGCCCGAACCGAACCGAACACTACCCGATCCGATAAGACCCGGCCAAGCCCAAATGCCCAATGGACAAGGGAAGGGGACCCACCTAGATCTAATAATCCTCTTTTTTTTAAGTCTCTCTTCCATTATTACTCTATTTAGTGGTTAATTTAGGATTATTAGTACACTTCTCACCATTAAAAAAAAATCCCTGTTATTATTTTTATATTATTTAGGCATGTAGCACACTTTTCTTTTCATTTACTCTCTCTCTCTCTCTCATCACCAAACTACTCTCTCTCTCTCTATATCTCTCTCTCACAACCTGAACGACCGTCACCGGCGATTTTCCTCTCTCGCCTCCGCAGCGCGAGCCGCCGGCCCCACCAATCGCTGCTGGATAGGGCCACGGGCGTAGGTCAGTCGACTGGTTCGAAGCTTTTTTAGCGATCCTGCTTCCTTGCCGAAAGATCTGAAGTGTTTTCTCGTTCAACGGGTGTAATTTGATGAGATTTAGCTGCCCATTGATCTGTTAGGTTTCGGATTGGGTAGCGTCTGTTGATTGCGGTGTGATATGTTGATTTGGATGCTTGTTGTGATTTTTCTGGTCGGGATTTCTTTTCGGGTCTTCTTTCCTTGATGGTAAAGGAGGATCTTTGCCTGATTTGTTGGAATGATGATTGGGACAGTGTAAAGGTAGATCTTTTCTTCGAAAGGCGTGCTGGTTTTAGGGAGAGTTGGTTTTGTAGTTGTAGGAATTGCCGTTATGAGTTTTATACCTTTCTATGCTAACTAGGTATGGTTTGGCACCTGGAATAGATAGCGCCTGGTCGTTTTGCATGTGATCTGAACTGCTATTGGATTGTCATAGGAGTCTAAGTCATAATTAATCTTCCAGCATAAGATTTGTCTGCTATGCAACCTCTAAATTTGATAATATATGATAAGAAAGTGAGAAAGAGGCAATCATTGTTTTTCAAGACATATATGTTCTTGTTTGAGTTTACTGAATCAAACATTTCAATGCATGTATGGAAGCTCGTCTCTTCTGGGATGCTTTTACCTCTTAGTTTTTGCCAAGAAGTTACGAGTTCCATTAGTTCCTGTTAGCTTCTCTTTTTTTTTTTAATTATGCTATTTGATGTAGTTATGTATTGCATTTTTGAATGCTCAATTGAAGTTAACTACCTTTATTAAGATAGAAAAACATAATTTTATTAGTCAAGGTCTTAAGAAAATGTGTCATATTATACAATTGCTCACAGTTTGTCAATTTCTCCCTGATTCATCATTATATCATTGCTGTGTGATGTTATCTGGTTACTTCAACAAGAAACTTTGGAGAGATAAAATAATTCTGGTAGCTTGGTCGTAAGAATTTCTTCATGTCTTGCCCCGTGGAGTGTCATTGGTTTAAGGTGCATTGGTCAAAATGAATTATTTGACACTTTTACGGTTTTTACCTACTTTCTCTGTAACTTGATTCATTTCATTTTTTGTCCCAGCATCCTTCTGTTAGTGTGTAGTAGTTGTAGATGACTAGATGCAATTTGGAGAATTTGTTTATCTGTTGAGCTGCTTCTCTTTATCTTTTCTCTTCTGTCATGTTATGTGGAAATGAACTGTGATATATAAATATGTTTAATTTACTATTGCGTGATTTGGTATTTCTTTTGTCACTTGGCATTTTGTTCTACTGGTTTTGCATTTTGTAAATTTTAACATCCTGAAAGGAGTGTTCTTCTTATAGGAAGAACAAGAGAATCCTTTTTATTTTGTTCTCATTCTGGATTTTTTTAATTCACATGTTTTTATATATTTGTAAACAAAGTCATTGAGTTGCTTTCTAGGAATGCTGCCTTTTATATCTGTTGAAAAATAGTTATTTTATCATATCTTTCATTTGCCAGCATTCTAGTTGTTATTGTCCTAGCATGTTGAAGTAGTTATTTGGCATCATATAGGTTGGACTGAGATATTGGACAATTTAAAGTGGAATAGTGAAGAATTATGCGGATTTCTTTGTCTCTACAAGATCTCCCAACATTCACTAAAATTGATCCAGCAGAGAGAGAATTTGACCTTGAAACTGATCAGAGTTATGGACGTACAAAACCTCTCCGTACTCTAGAAAGAGAAGGTGTTGCATCAAGCTTTTCTAAGGAGAAATCATCTCCATCAACCCCAACTAAACGAAAGAAATGGATACGAGCAGTTTTAGGTGCTAGTGCACTTCTCTTATTGTTTTTACTGATTTATGTATGTTCAAGATACTTTAGTAGTTATCTGCCTCCTGGAGCGTCCAAGTATTATGTGATCCTTGATTGTGGTAGTACAGGCACACGAGTGTATGTCTATGAGTGGTCTATTGATCAAACCAAAGGAAATGCAAATTTGCCTATTGCCTTGAGATCATTACCTGAACATCCTCAGCAGAAATATAATGCTAGAAGTGGCCGTGCTTACCAGCGTATGGAAACTGAGCCTGGTTTTGATAAACTAGTACGAAATGCTTCTGGCCTAAAAGCTGCAATAAAGCCACTTCTTCACTGGGCTGAAAAGCAGATACCAAGACATGCCCATAAGCATACCTCTCTTTTTCTGTATGCTACAGCAGGTGTTCGCAGGTTACCAAGTTCTGATTCACAGTGGCTTCTGGACAAGGCATGGACCATTTTAAAGAATTCTTCATTCTTGTGTAATAGAGACTGGGTTAAGATTATTACAGGCATGGAGGAAGCTTATTATGGATGGATAGCTCTTAACCATCATATGGGGTTGTTGGGTTCCTTGCCACCTAGAATGACTTATGGCTCACTAGATTTGGGTGGTTCATCATTGCAAGTTACTTTTGAAACAGAAAAACCAATGCATGATGATACAACTATAAGTTTGAGGATTGGAGCTGCTAGTCATCATCTCAGTGCATATTCTCTCTTGGGATATGGATTAAATGATGCATTTGATAGATCTGTTGCCCATCTCCTAAAAAGTCTAGGAGGAACAACTATGGCTGGTGTAGATAATGGTAAAATTCAGATTAGGCATCCATGCTTGCAGAATGGGTACAGAGAGGATTATTCTTGTTCTTACTGTGCTGCGCTTAACCAAGAAGGAAGTCCCCTTATTGGAGGTAGAACCGTGAGCAAAGGGAAACCTGGAACAGTTGTTCAACTAATTGGTGCTCCTCACTGGGAGCAATGTAGCGCTGTTGCAAAAATAACAGTGAATCTTTCTGAATGGTCTAATGTAAGCTCTGGATTTGATTGTAAACTCAAACCTTGTGCACTTCGTGATGGTCTACCAAAACCGCACGGACAGTTCTATGCCATTGCTGGGTTCTTTGTGGTCTTCCGGTTTTTCAATTTGACCTCAGAGGCTACTCTTGAAGATGTTTTGAAGTTGGGTCAGCAGTTTTGTGAGAAACCATGGGAAGTTGCAAAGAGTAGTGTTGCCCCACAGCCTTTTATAGAACAGTATTGCTTCAGAGCTCCATATATTGCATCTCTTCTAAGGGATGGATTGCACATCAAGGATAACCAAGTGGTCATTGGCTCTGGTAGTATCACCTGGACACTAGGTGTTGCTTTAACAGAGGCTGGAAACTCGTTATCTAACAGAATTGGACTTCAAGGGTATAGACTTCTACATGCAGAGATAAATCCGAAGATTCTTTGGATATTGTTCGTGATATCATTTATATTATTACTATGTGCCCTGTCATGTCGCAAAAATTGGATGCCAAGAATTTTCCGCAGGTCATACCTTCCGCTTTTCAGGCATAATAGTGCAACCAACTATATGTCATCCCCTTTCAGGTTTCAGCGATGGGGTTCTATTAGTCCAGGTAAGATTTCTAATTCGGTTTCTCATAACCACTTGCGAGAACTTCTATGTTGAGGCCACAAATTGGTATATCTCTCATGCTTTTCTCTCTGGCTATATATTTGCCAGAATAGCATGTCATGAATGCAGAATTTTTTTATAAGAAATTTGTGGCATCTCACCTTTTAAATTGGACCTTTTCCATTCATAGAAGGAAAATTGAAAAGAACTTTTTTTTTGTAATGTTACTTGCTTTGTTAAGACTAGCCAATGAAGCTTCGTCAATCAACTTATAAGTTAAAGCGTTCTATGATCTCTGCATTACCATTAATACGAATTCAATTAATTTTGACCGACTTAAACCTTTCATCAAGGTAATTTTATTCATGTCTTCTCACTTTATTCCGTAATAGTCAACTCTTACTAGGCTTGCCATATAGCTAGTTAGTTTCTTTGTTTCTTTTGTTTGCATACTTTGCTTATGTTATATGTTCTCTGTGATTTTGCTATAGATCCACCACAGTGATCTGCTATTCATTGTGCATGCTTATTGGGACACCAGCATCTTAAATTGTATGATAGTATTGGGCCAATTTGATCATTTGCATTGGAGATGTTTTATTTGCATATTTCTCCTTTTATATTGTTTATTGACTGGCGAGTTTCCATTCTTACTGGTTGGAACTTGGAACTTCCAGTTTCATCAATTCTCTAGCCTGCCATGAATGCAAGTCATTTAGCCTGATCTAAAATTTTACTTCTTTACAATTTCTTTTTGGTTTTTTGGCTATTCCCCATCCATACTACCAGTGTACACTTCTAATAGCAAGCATCAATAGCCTCCTTACCGATCTGTTGATAGTTCGTCTAAAATTTAAGCATACAGGGCAAAATTGAAGAGAGGAATTATATTCTTTTATCCTATTCTCAGCTTTCATTCTTTTCTTTCTTTCTCATATATTCTTATTTCAGCATATGTGATCTTATGAAATAGGCCATCGTTTCTACAATTTTACTGGGTAGTCCAAATGCTTCTTTTAAGTCACAGATTTCACATGTAAACTCTTCCTTCAACATTTGTTTTTATCTACTTTTAGCTAAGTTGTAAGTATCATTGCAATTTAACATGTCAATGTTTATATCAAGTTATTAACTTCTTTATTATCACGATGTAGACAAACTTCTATTGGTATTATTTCTGATGCTCCTGTTCTGGTTGAAGCTAGTTGTTTTTTTAAGAATCTGTCATATGCTAATGTGGAAAACAACATGTGCCATTGCTGTGAATCACAAGTATTTAAGCAAACTTCTCTTGATGCAATGTCAGTTGTCTGTGTTCTGATTGAAACTAAATGTTCATGGAAACTTTTGCATAATTAAAATTGTGATCCAACACAATGTTTTCCCTACTTGCAATTATTATACTGGTTTTATCAGTATTCATACTCATGAAAAGAAAATGTTGTAGACTTAAGCAATTTATCCTAAAAATTGAAGGAAAAAGAGTGATTCACCAGCACATGTGGCCTCATAATCCTTGTTCTGATCAATTCAGCAGGCAATGAATTTCACTAACATTCTCCTAGTTACAATCTGATAAATATGATGCATTTGTCAGAATCTGTACATGTGATCTCAAAGTTGGGTACCTAAACTGTTTCTTTTATTCTCTGTGCATGCCTTAGTAGGAAGGTTGAAAACCATAAGTTATAGAATTATTTATATTTGAAGTCTTTTTCTATGCATAGGTACCTGAAAGCTAATTTTATTATTCAAATTTCTAATGACTTCAATGTCTGTTATTTAAAGAAATTTTTAAGTCATACAACAATTTAAAATAGAAAAAGTTCCACACCAGGTATTATTACCAGAATCAACTGCAACTGGATGTTGTCATCTGATCACAGTATGTCACAAAACAGTCGGCAATATGAAGTTCAGACAAGTTATGGAGTAGTTTTTGCGGCTATGATAGTTATACCTCCTATATTGGACCAGAGCTCTCTACTTGGTTTTTTTTTATTTTTAGATTCCATTCTGCAATAATAAGTATCTTGATTGCAACTATGGAAACAGAATCTGATGTATTATGGTTCTGTTCTTTCTACTTGTTAGGTGACGGAAGAACAAAGATGCCGCTGAGTCCTACCGTAGCAGGTTCCGAGCAGCATCCATTTAGCATGGGACACGGGTTAGGAGGAGGCAGCGTTCAGCTTGTGGAATCATCAATGTCTCCATTGGGTGTTTCACATAGCTATTCGGCTGGTAGCTTAGGTCAGATACAATTTGCTAATGGAATGGGATCCTTCTATAAGCCCCTCCGGGGTCAGACAACTCTTTCAAGTCGAAGATCCCAATCTAGAGAAGACCTTAATGCATCATTGGTGGAAGCCCACTTGGGGAAGGTTTAGCATATATCTGGACCGTTGACGAGACTGGTATGAGCCCTTATGCTATAACAAACCATGTATATAATAACACTGAAGTATTTGAATTTTTTACCTAATGAGAACATCAATTTTGTACTGTCCATAAGGTATCAATGTTGAAAAGTACTCCATAAGGCATCTTCCACATATATTAGTAGCTGCCAGTTTCATTCAGTATTTAGTACATATAGCGTGACATGAGTGGTAAAGCTTGTTATTCAACTTCCAAATTTTCAGAAGCCTTATAGGTCGAGGATATATTAAATGCTTCTCTTGAAGCAGGTGTAGGATAATAACCGCTCAAAAAACTGCCGGATGGCGAGGTCACGTTACTGCAGCACTCTTCAATCCCCCATCATACTGTGCTTGCGATGGCCTTCAAGTTTCCATTATTGACATGGAGATTCCATAAACTCCTCTGGATTCTTTTTTCCCCCATAAACAGCCAGCTAAAATTATTCCCATCTTGTTATATTGTTATTAATTTTCCATCATTCATTGGTGTATTACTGATTTTGTAGACATGCCAAAAATATACAGGCATACAGCCAACTTTCTTCGTACCAATTCTGTGGCGGTAGAGGATACATGTTATTTTTGGGTTACATCTCATTGTTGTTGTCATTGATGTACATTATGAACTGACATAATATTTGTATTGCCTTAAGATGGTATCTAATCTCTCAATGAAAGTAGCTTCTGATATACTTCAGTTGCATTAAGTCCAGTATTTCCGACAGCAGCATCATCCAGTGACTTCAAGTGGAGTAAAAATGTATTCTACTGTTTGATCATTACTTTTGATCTTGATGATTTTAGTGTTTTTGACAATATCACAGGGGCTATGAGCTGTTTGTTGACTTTAATCTCTTTTCAGTTGTTAATCTCTTCTCAGATTTTGATGAATGGTATAATTAGTTATTTCTCACATTAAATGGCCACAGGCCATTCTCCTCAGGCACATTGACTGCAGGATTCTTTGTACATGGAAACCACCACACTGGTACATTTTCAGATCTTAGGTACCACTAGGACTCCACACCACAAACATGCTTCCTCCGGTCAGTCGAGCGAGTTTGTGTGCCGAAGTCGAGGCAAACAGCGTGGCCTGCAATGTGGATCCACATTGAGTCATATGTTACAAGGGATCTATCTGGCTTGATTGGTTCTAATTGCATCCATTAAATGTCTAGAACACATGATTCTGTTTGAGAGATGGGGGAGTCCAACCACCGTGGAGATGGTTCCAAAAGTTTGAAACAAGTTATGTCATGGGTTTAATAATCATATCATTTAGTTCAATTTGGGAGCAAAGTGCACACTTTTTTCCTCACTGCTTTCTTGCTTCATGTCTCCTTGAATCTAATGCATGCCTAGTTATTATTCAGATAGCAATAGCTTTATTGCTTACCTTAATTCTTTGTCAGTGATGCTAATATTGTGCATGGAATGCTAACGTGCCTCCACTATAAGATTAAATCCAAAAGCTTAAACTATTAGATTAATGTTAAATAATTAGTTGTTTCTTTTTTCTTTTATTGAAGTTTAGTTGGCTTAAACATGCATCATGCAGTTGACCCAGCTCAGGTTGCAAACCCTAGTTTGAGGTGTAGGACCGACTACTCGGTGCAAATTCAATCTGAATCCGAATCCGACCCGCTAAAAGTCAACTCTCTCCCTCTATTGTGCAAATTTTGTTACAAAATATCATTAACCCTAGTTAATTGGTCACTAAATTCAAATTATATATAGTGAATCAAAACTTACACTAAAGTAAAATAACCCAAATATAGGGTATCTCAAATGTTGGAGAGCATAGCAAATCTTTCTTTGAGGGTAGGAACTTATTGGAGTTATTCTCTGATAAACTTGTGTTTCTATTTTTATTTTAATTTAATATATTTTAAGTTTGTTGTAGTAGATATGGCAAAAGAATAGGCACACAAGAGGGGGAAAACTATCTAAGATTTGAATCATTCTCTGCTGGAAAGTAAGTATGATACGTGGAAGATATGGAGAGGAATTCTAGAAAATCTTTGCTATAAAACGTTGAAGGACTCTTCCCTCTCCCTAAGTCCTATTCCTATATAAACGACTAGAGGAGGGAGGCAGACGACAGAAGCACCTTCTCTTCTGCATATATATTTTTGTCTGCGATCCATCCTTCTCCATTCCATTCTCATCAGAAGCCTGCCGCCTTTGCTTCATCAACCTACCCAGGAAGCCATGGCTTACCCCCCTATCATGCCAGGAAACAAGTAAACATCTCTCTCTCTCTCTCTCTCTCTCTCTCTCTCTCTCTCTCTCTCTCTCTCTCTCTCTCTCTCTCTCTCTCTCTCTCTCTCTCTGATCAAGCAAGTTGACCATAATACTTCTAATGCAACAGTATGTGTGCATATATTATGTATATAACGTACGTACATATACATATATATACATATACGTACATATACATATATATACATATACGTATATATATATACATATATATATATGCATGGCAGGAAACAAGTAAACATCTCTCTTTCTCTGAGATCAAGCAAGTTGACAGTAATACTTCTAATGCAACACGTACACACATATATATGTATATGCATATATTACGTGCGCGCATGTGTATATAGATATATATATATAATATGTGTGTGTGTTTTGTTTGTATACCTTTCAAAAACCCCTTGCTTGTTTGTTGCTTGTAGGTACAATTGTACATAGATACCCATATGAATACTTTTCAAATTAAATCCCAATAATTGAATAGAAATAAGACAAAAATATCCTTAACTAAAAATAATTTATGAAAATTAGAATAAGAATAGTTTCTAAAAATTTCAAATTTTAATTATTAGTTAACTCCAAGGGTACTAGAAATATAAGAGTTTTAAAAAGTATACATATAAATATGGAATTTGGAGTTTGGAGTATATAAGAAAATATATGCAAAATAAAGACCATATATTACATTAAAACATATGTATATCAAAAGGAAGGTTTTTTTCTTTTTCTTTTTGAGACTGAGAATTGTTATTTCTACTCTTTTGGAACTCATTTAATGGATGTATATCTTCTAAATTCTTTCACTTATGGATGTAACAGCGGAAAAATATCTACAGACGATGCACTGGAGTTTCTGGGGATAGTGAGAGAAACATTTCAAGGCCAACTAGCTAAGTATCAGGAATTCCTTGACATCATGAAGGACTTTGCAAGCAAAAGGTTAGGTTTTTACTCTCTTTTCTTATTTATTACTGCCATTTTTTTTCTTTCTTTTTTAAACACTTCTATCTTTTATTATTCATCTAATATTAACTCCTTTTTTTTCACATAGTAGGATTGATACTCATGAAGTAGTCTTGAAGGTAGAGACATTATTTTGTGGCCATCCAGATTTGCTCTTTGGCTTCAACATCTTTGTGCCTGATGGCCATGAGATCACTGCTGACTCTTCTTCTGACTCTTTTGAGGAACAGCTTGCACATTATATGAAGAACATCAATCTAAAGTGACAAATAAAATAAAAACATTCTCTACTTGAGAGACATTCCACTCCAAGAATTAGGGCTTCTTCCTAATGATGCTAGGTAGAAGGAGTATTCTATGTATATGTTGGACTTTGGAGCTAATGGCATATGAAATTTTCTTAATATTTTTACCACTTTTTTGGTCTCAAACATAAACCATAAAAAAGAAAAGTGAAAATTTTAAATTACTACTATGATTTATGAAGCATTTTTTTTTATTATCAAGGGTTAAATATGGGCTGGACAAAGAGCTAACTTTATAAGTTTTAATTAATATATGAAGTCACCTAATTTGGGTTTCAAATCATGTGCGTCATCGAACTATTACTTTGAACTAAACGTTATGGAAACATTGTTCAAAGCCATCGGCGCTACTGAACTATTTCTCCAAGCCAACTACACTAATCAATCTCAATCGACCAAGCCATGAAATCACCAAACAATTCCATCTACAATAATTATTTGCCACAAATAAGATACCTTATATTTTATAAAATATTTACGTAACGTAAAGGCTTTCCGAAAAAAAAAACTATAAAACATGAAGCATGGTTTAATATTCATTAATTTATTAGAACTGTTTATTATAATTAATCCTAATGATTCAATAGTCCTACTGGTTATTTTTAAATAACAAGTTCAATCTTTTTGCTCTTCCAACCAAATGATTTATTAATGTTGGGTCTCTTTTACATGCAAATTTTTTAGAAAGAAAAGGTATCCTTGAAAATAGTTAACCTAATTGGGCTAAGTGCTTAGAATCTTGATATAATCTCAAATCATATCATAATTCCTAACTTTTTCTCCTCTCTTTCCTTGTCAAAAACAAGTGACTTATTCCAAGCACTAACTATACCCATCTTATCTGGCAACCAAACAAGCATAGCAAACAAGGAATCAAGAACTATTCTTATCCAGGACTTTGATGACTTACTCTGGTCTAAATCTAAAAACTTTATGAATAAATAATATAGAGATTTTTACATACTTGCCACCAAAGAATTTTTAAATATCATAATTGTCACTATATTCTTCCTGCAAAATCTAATTAAATCTAACTAATCATTATAGAAAGACAATTTTGCCATTATATGCATTTTTCAAAATCATTCAAGAACTGTCTAATGGTACATGATATTATAGTACAAGCAAAAAATCTTCTTTTTTATTAGAGGAAAAAAGATAGTAATAATTATTTTACACAATAAATTTTATAAAAGAAAGTTATGTTAGTTATTGATATGCATTTGTTAACCTTAGTTAAGAACTATATGCTATAAGTATTTTATAAATATTCTATCAGAACTATAATAGCAATGCTAAAAGAATATTTTAAAAATTTTAAGTCATAATTATAATATCGGAAGTCCGTATCATATATGACAGATCTAAATATCAAATTTGAAGATCTTCATCAGAGATAAGGTCCTAAAAAATATATATAAAATATTTAATTTATCTAAACTAATATCTATAAAATTTTAAATTATATATATCTAGCTTATTTTTGTCATCCAAGTTTTAATCGGTATATTTTGAATGCGTTAAAAGACTTATTATCTCTAACTACGAACCTTCAACTTAGACATTTAAGTTGATCTAAAATAATGGAAAAAATAACTACTCGGACCACATGAGTTAAATTTAAGTTGAAAATATATGTAGTTTTTATGTAATTGAGTCAAATTATTGCAATTAATTTGCAAGAAGTCCACTTTATGGCTTGCCATCCAGTCAAAATGGGTCGGATCAGAGTGATAACGGATCCGGGTCGGTTATAATCCTATCAACCTAATCCCTGTCGGTAATCTCACTCCGGTGACGAGAACTACTCGGGCGGTCACGAAAGTGCCGGTGAGAATAAGCTCCCTTTGCTCCCAAGTCTCCAACGCCTCTTTGGCTTCTTCTTTTCCCTTTTCTTGTCCCTCTTTGGTTTCTCCTTCCCGAGCCTCCAAAGCTGCTACCTTTCCTTCTTTTCGTCGCTCAATCATTTGGTTGGTAAGCAAAGCTGTTCTTTTTTGGATTTTACGCGTCTTCTTTGTTGATCTCCAATTGGGTTATTCCGTAGCTATTGATTGGTTTCAGACTAGAATCTGCAATCACTTCTTTTCCCATTCCTTTCTGATGTTTTTGTTGATGGGTTCTTTATTTGAAGTTTCTTTTTTTTTTTCTAAAATTCCAATGGATTATTTGATTCTTAGTGTTGTGGTACTGCTGATTGCAGCTGTAATTTATCTGATTCTCATTCTGGCCTTCTAATTCTATTGTTATATCGTGGATAACATGGCGTTGTTACGTTGTTTGTGATGAGATTGTGAAGGTTATGGCGAGGGAAAAGTTCATGTTTAGAGGGCATTCAAGTCTGATGTTGGATTTCAGTGCCTTGCTAGCTAAATGGAGGCCTGTTACCTTTGAGGAGTCTCTCATCTTTGTGAAGAAAGTGAAGGTGAGAAGTGGTTTTAGATAATCTCTTTTCTCATAAGAGAATTGTGCTTATTTTATGGGTAATGCAGAATTGAGGAGGTAATTATTAACTGTGTTGTTCTGTTATGATGGTTTCTCTGTGATGAATTGTTGGCTGGTCTTATATGCCTCAAGGATCATATGCAATAAGACGAATTCAACTTACTGTAGCTAGAAATGGAATTCTTACAGTGAACTCTATGAGACAGACAGCACATTTTCTCAGTGTCTGCAACATATATGTTTTCCTAAACTCTTTTTTATATAATTAATGTTGCCCATTGTTATTCGTGAGGTCTCTATTAGTAAATTCTAACATCAATCAGCCTGAGGTGAGCAAGCGAAGACATTTTCAGAGTTCAAATATAGCTAAACTGCTAAAGTCAATTTGAAGTTGAACGTGAGGCACTTGACACGATCGCGAAGATTTGTTCTTTGATTCATTAATGAGATTCGAGGAATATATTCTTCGATGGTTCTTTATGATCAACTGTGTTATTTGCATATGTTGACTAAAAATATGATTTAATGCTACTCAGATAATGTACCTTTATATGATGCTTGTGTGACATACCACATAAAGATCCATCAGATGGACAATTCTGAATTTCAGATATTAATCAACTGCAATTTGTTCTCTAAACCAAATACAGGATGAAATACAAGTTGCTCACTAATAGTTTACACATTTGACAACCTAGTCTCACTTACAATATGCTACTTCATTTTGTAGCAGAGCCAAATTTTAGATAGCAACAATCAGGTGGCTACTTTATTTTTTTCTGGCAATGCACTTAATTGAACTCTAGAAATTTATTACTGTGGCTGAAGTTAAATACTCAGTTGACTTCTCTTATATGATTTGCAGAACCATTTGAATATATTAAATTAAGGTAGAAAATACTGTAATATTGTATCTATATCCTAACTTCCCTGACTGGAAATATCCCCATTACTGTGGAATCATAATTAATTCATTTAGTTGTTCCTTTTGTCTCCTGGTAATGAAGTTTCCAGCCTTTACTTTTGAATAATTTACTTTACTTTTTATGGTTTTATTCCATTCATTGTGCTTATTTCACATTCCTTGTCCAGTCATAATAAAGAAAATCTTTTTAGATGCTTTGTGCAGTCAAACTCATACTACAGGCTAAGCAACTCTCATACCCCCACATCCATAACAGATATAAGTCCTCTTTCGTAAGGATTCATTACTTGCTTAGATATGCTTTCCCTGCACCCGTCTTCAAACAAGAATGAAACCATCTTCCATCTAAAATGAATAGTGGAGTAACCTCATGCTAGCATTTCAAGAAACTAAGAATAGTCCATTGTCCCTTTCGTATTTGAATTATCGTGACACCTGTTTCTCTGTCCTTGTTTCTTCAAATTGTGGGAGAAGCTGCAGATTTCAACGGATACTCCCGAGTCCTGAGCCTGTTCCTATGATCCCAGGTTAGCTTTGAGTTGACAAAATGTTTAGCCTCTCCCAACAAACAATCATTTTCTCTATTGGTAACAGCTTGCAATAATGAAAGTTCTAACAAATATTTGAAATTTAGAACATTTCTTTTTTGATAATTTTACATTTAGGCAACCCCTAATCTGTGAGCATATAGGCCTTTAAATGTTGTGTGTTATGCTGCCTGGGCAGTTTCACAACTTAGGGCAGCACTGGCAATTGAAAGTTTGTGGTGACAAGCCTCCATTAGCATTGACTTTTATATGATGCATGGAGATCACCACCTTATTAGTCTATGGAAAGGTTGCATCTTTAGAAGAGCCAGTTACAACCACATAAGCATCTTTCTCTACTCTTCACAATAGTTTGTGTATGTAGTATGACATTGAATTTTGAGTAATGCTATATTTTGTCAAATTAATGTCTCTTAGTACGTATTAGTTGTAATATAGTTAGGTGCAAGCTCATGCTATAAAAGTAACACTTAACATCAATTATCAAAAAGAGAACTTTGTGATAAGAGAGCAGAAACGTCATTGCTCCTGACATCAAGAATTAGTTGAATATGATTGATATTACTTCATATTTTCTTAATGATGCAATAACATGACTACTATAACTTGTGGTGCCATGATTAGTTCCTCTCTTTCGCAGGCTCGTGATTACATGTTGTACTTGTCACTCTTTGATATTCTTAGCAGGAAGGAACTCGTGTCACTTGAAATGTACCAAGAGGTACAAGTGTTATCATGTATTAATTTATGCCCCTTTTGGAAAATTCTTACTTAGTTGTGATCGTGTTCTTTGGCCTTCCTTCTTTTGTAGTTACTACTGCTCTTCCAGAATCACGACGACTTACGAGAAGAAATAAAACGGTTCAGACCTCTTGCTCCTCCAAAAGTTGTATCCAATCAAAATACTCTCTGGATGTTTCTTTTCCTTTTACCCCTAATTCTCCTAAGCTTAATCCTAGTGCTTGAGAAGCCATTAGCTTGTCTCATTCAACAAACTTTTGTTAACTATTGACAAAAGTTAGAACAGTTACTGCTTAAATAAATTGTAATTTGTATATATATATCTCTCTGAAGCTCATCATTCAAGATATGTCAGTGGTTATCAATCTTGTTCAGATGTTATATTCAGCAGAATGCATTTGTTGCCACAAATTTCAACAATAGATGACAATATTTTGAGTTCCATTCATGCTCCTTATCCTCAACTTCGAAAGGTAGTGGACATTGGAAGGTAGTTGGACATTGAGATTTGAATCTGGAAAAGACTTTTCATTCTGAAGTTTTTTTTTTTTTTTTTTTTTACTTGATCAAATGTTTAAGAGAAGATTGAAAAAGTTGACCTAGTAACACACCCTCTATTTGGTCCTAATTGATTCATAAATTCTCATTACTAGAACATTTATTAATGGTTAAACTTGTAGGTCCAGAAAAAGTGTTCAAATTACCAAAGCAATTCTAAGATGATCATCAGGAGGTGATTTGGAATAAGAGTAATTTGTTAACAACTTAGATGGAAAATATTAAATGATAATTTTATACTCAACTATTTTGCCTCTGACCCAAGAAGTGTCAGAAATTAGTCATTCACAATTAATGGAATAGTCATTTGAGAGGTTTTATATAACTGAGGGAGTTTATGTGAAGATAGATAATAGCTCAGGTGGTTTAGGTGTAATTATCGCACTGACAATTGAGCACAATCCTAAACCTCTCTAGTAATTATCACATGCTTACACCCAAATCATGCCACTAAACAAATAATTAGCTTCATAATTAAAGTCGTTAAGGTGTTCTCTGTGATTTGTCAAAAAGGTGGGATCGAATTGAAAATTATGACAGAAAAATGATATTAACACATAATGGAGGGTGTGAAATGAGAAAATCTCTTTTCAATTATAAGCCTTCCATCTTCCCTCGCTCTCATTTCTCTCGTCTGTCCCTCTGTCTCTCTCTCTCTCTCTCTCTCTCTCTCTCTCTCTCTCTCGTCTCCCATCGTCGTGTTCGATTGCCGAGGAAGCGATCTAGTCCTCAGTTTGCTCGAATTCGAGATTCTTCGAATCGGAGGAGGTTGTGCCCATTGGCTCCCAGGCCAGTTCTTTGCTTTCTTTTCTTGTTTGTTTGTGTTGGGTTAGTTCATATTTCGAGAAATTTTCTGCACATTTCTTCGATTTTATTTGAGGATTGAGGGAAATAGAAGTCGGTTTGGCGAAAGATTCAATCTTGCGATGCTCATGAGGGAAATACGTGATCTTTTTTTTTTTCTGGTGGCTTTTGCGAAGGTCCGAGCAAACCTCCAATGGCGCCGCGGCTGCGATCGGCCTCGAAGAAGAGGCCGACAAAGGACGATGCCCTAGCTTTTCTGAAGACTGTGAAGGAAGCATTTAAAGACGAAAAAGAAAAATTCGTCAAATTCATGGAAATCTTGAAGAACTCCTGGAAGCTGAGGTCTCTGGCCCTGGTACTGTTATTCTGGTTAGATCCTTTAGGTTTCCGGATCGATAGCTACTTGGTAACACGCTTTATTGCGGTATCTCGGTTACAGTATCGGGTTCAGTGAGGTCGTCGAGGGAGTGAAGGAAATACTTCGAGGTCACGACTATCTGATTCTCGAATTTAACATCTTTCTGCCCAAAGAGTATCAGATTAGAAACGCAAAGGAACAGGAAGCTGCTGATCGTGAGGAAGCCAGGAAATTTTGGGGAAGCATGAAGGTATTGGCATTTAAAGGTTTCCAGCATGGTAACAACTTCGTCTATATTTTCTTGTTTGTGTTTGTGAAGGCCATGGCAGCCTCCCGTGAAGCTCAGTCGTCGGCCGGCGGCGGTGCTTCGAAGAAGGTGACGCTGCGCGACGCCACAGCATTTCTGACGGCTGTGCGGAAGGCATTTGCAGATGAAAAAGAGAAATACTATGAATTCCTCGAAATCATGACGGACTTCAAGAACAAGAGGATCAACAACTACGTGGTTCACGTGAGGGTGAAACGACTATTTACAGGCCTTGATGATCTGATCCATGGCTTCAACAACTTTTTGCCGGAAACGACCATTACGGTGTCAGATCAATTCATGGCTATGAGATTAGTCGTAAAGATAAAGGTACTGCCATTTGATCATTCTTGTTAATAAGATAAATTATGAGCAACCTTTCTTTCTCTCCCCCCACCCCACCCCCCACAGGATCGTTTCCGGCATGATGAGGATGTCTACATATCGTTCTGCGATATTCTTAGCATGCATAGAAGAGGGGAAAAGAACATCGATGAAACTTTCAACATGGTATTCTTGGCTTTCAGCTACTACTAGTTCAGGACTTGAAAGATATTTTTCTGTCGTCGAAAAAATCTGAATCCTCTTTGTGTGTTTGTAGATTTCAGAACTCCTCCAAGATCATCGGGACTTGATCGAGGAATTCAAATGCTTTCTGCCCTCAAGGTTTAGATAAAAAAGATTTAGTGAGTTTCAGTTCTCTGTTTTCAATTTTCAACACCAATGAACTTATCAAAGAAAGAAGTTCTGGTGCCTATTTTTGATTGGAATCCTTTCAGTTGTAAAATTCCATACTCTCTTCTGTCAATTTGTACTATAAGCTTGCTTGCTTGCTTGCTGTTTAACTTCTTTTTCAAACTTTCATCTTTATGTGTAAAGCCTTCTAATAAATGTTTGAGCAAGTTATTGGTGATTTTAAAGGTTAGACTTGTGGTAGGCCCAAAAGAATTGTTAATTGAATGAGTTGTGCATCACTCTAATTGATTCAGAATGTTTCATTCATTGTGGTTCAAAATAAGAAGTTCAAATTATGAAAATAAAATTTTAAAGTGATCATCAGGAGTTACACAATCAATATAACAACTAAGAATTATCCTAACCTTCTCTAGAATCACAAGCTTACACCCAAATTACGCCACTAAAGATGTTTTCTGTTATTTAATAGAAGTTACGGGACCGAATTGAAAAAAGGGAAAGCAAAAGGATATAAACACACAATCCCGGGTGCAAAATGAGAAAATCTCTTCCCAATTAGAAGTTCAGAACTCTCCTTGGCTCTCGTCTCTCTCTCTCTCTCTCTCTCTCTCGCTCACCATTGTGTTCGGTTGCCGAGAAAGAGATCCTGTCCTCAATTACTCAAATTAGGGAGGAAGAGGATTTCGGTTCTCCGAATCGGTGGAGGTCTTGCTTTCGTTCCTTGTTTCTTTCGTTTTGGTCTGTTGATGTTTTCCTTGCTCTATTTGACGCCGAAGATTGGGATGGAACTTATGGAAAACGTAAACTTTTCTGGCACATTTCTTCGGCTTTACTAGAGGATTGAGGGAAATAGGCGTGGACTTTGCGAAAGATTTAACCTTGCAATGCTCATGAGGGAAACAATTCGATCTTTTTTCTATCTGGTGATAGAAAACTTGGTTAATTTTCTAAGTGGTTCTTATAGTTTTCCATTTTCGGGATTAACGTTTGGAAGAATGGCTCTTTTTTGGATTAATTTCTCCTCTCGTCTGGATAATATATCATGTTGGTCTCGAGCTTCTGTGGTAATTAATTTCTGGTTGTTTTTGTGAAGGTACCGGAACCTCCAATGGCGCTGCCATTGCCGGCCGTAGGCGTTGGAGTTCGTGTCCCTGTTACTGTTATTCTTATAGACCCTTTGGACTGATGGTTCTTACTAATATCCTTTGTTGTGATATATTGGTAACAGGATAAAAGTCATTGAGGTCCTCTTGAGGATGAAGGAACTATTTAGAGATCATTGCAATCTGATTACTGGTTTTATGCTCCATTGGTTATGACATCTTTTAGCCGAAAGAGTACAAGGCTAACTACACTGATGAAATGATTGAGGAGGCCAAGAATTTTGTGAAATTGATGAGGGTATTGGCATTTGATCATTCTTGCTTTTGTTCCCTTAGGTTTAAAGGTTTTATTATTAAGAATTCTCCTTTTTGTACAGGATCATTTCTCATGTGAGGAAAATATCTCCAGGACATTTGACAAAATTCTTTCGTGTCTGTGAGAAGGGAAAAGACTATCCTCGACATTTCTGACACGATATGTTTGGGAAGTCTATCCTAGAATCCACATTTTTCATTGGAAAGTCTGAATTCTCTGATTTTGTAGATTGCAGCACTCTTGAAATTTCAGGATCATGATTACTTGTTCGCGGGATTGATCCACCTTTTCTCAAAGTGAATATAAAGTTTTGATCTGAAACATATGGCAGATCTATGTAACAGGACCGGTTGTGGTCTCATTTTTCAGCACCAGCTTCCTGACTTTCTGGTAAGGAAGAAGTAAATGAGGAGAACAGGAAAGAAAAGTGAGAAACAAGAGAACCAAAGAAACACTTTTCAATTAATCCATCTGTGTCTCGCAATAAATGTATCATGTTAGGATCCTTTGTGTATCTGTCTTTAATAAATATAAAAAAAGAGATTTTTTATGCCTATTTTTCATTGTGAGAAGTTCTATGCTGATAAAATGTTTTGTTCACAACAATCAGTTTTAAAATTCCATCCTTCTTTTAATTTACAATATTAACTAGTTCACTGTTAACTTGGACACTTTCATCCTTCTTGATTCCTTCTAAATGCTTGAGAAAGTAGCACAATCTTTGTAAAACAAAAACTTTCTCAAGCATTTAGAAGGAATCAAGAAGGATGAAGGAATCAAGAAAGTTTCTTTGAGTAAAGGAAAATGAAGTCAGAAACAACTTTGCTTACTAAAGATTGTGCTACTTGATCTAGCCAACCAAAAAAAAGGGTAGAAGAGAACAGTGACATGGTTGACAAAGTCAAACTTAAGTGTAGGATTAAATAAGAGGAATAAGTCATCCTAGGCTTATTTCAAGGAATAACATATCTTTGGGATTACTAATCTCATATTATAATTTTCATCTACTGTTTGATTTATATAAGACTATATATAAAATAACTAAATAAAATTACATTATTATCCTTAATAAAAAAATGGCAACATTAATTACTATGTAAACTATTATCAATGATCTCAAACTTAAATTACATTATTAAATATAGTTAAATTATATTAATTAATTATAAAAATTAATCACGTTCAATTCAAAATAATCAGAATTAAAATCAAAAAAAATAATTTATTTAATATAGCAATGCTTTAAATAAATATAAAATACTAATTAAAAAAATTGAGTAATTAAGATTGTTGATTTTATTATTTATATATCTAAATTTATTATTTCTTACACAAGGGCAATGTAGTAATAATACTCTTATTCCTCCACTTGGATATACGATATTTAGTTCGGACTTCTAATCTCATCTATAATTTCATACCAAACATAAAATTATGTGTGACCATGAGATAACCAATCCAACACCCTTGGAAATAAATATTATGAGGTACCAATTTTAAGCAAATATTTTTCACCTTGGAGAAACTTTTTTACGTGTTACCTTATAATATTTATAAAAAAAATGTTAGGATAAATCACGGGACATCTAAATGCATTTAAGTAATATGATACACTAACTTGTAGTCATTTAATATATAATATAATTACCCTCATTTATAAGTTAACCATTTAATCATTGCAAAGAGATTTATAATTACCCCAAATATATAATATAGTTTAGGTCAAATTATATTTTTATTTTCTTGTGATTTAGTTTAAATTCATTTCATCTCTTGATAGTTTTAATTGTGTCATTTTACTTTTTTTATGATTATATTTAATTTTAATTTATTTTTCATCATATTGATCAAATCAGATCAAATTTGAAAACACTCATTAAAAACAAATTTGTAGGGAATTGTATAAACATTTCAATGCATGTAAAATAATACTAAACGATTTAGATGACAAATATATACTAAGAACATATATCTGCTTGATATATATATCATATCTTTAGAATTTAAAATTTGAGCGGTAATAGGTATTTTTAAATTCGATTTCTAATTTAGTCAAAAATAAGTGTGCATTTTAGTTAGAAAAAATAATAGTTGCTCTACATATGCCACCACTATCACTTCGCTGTGCCCTAGGTTGGACTTCCACCTCCGCTCATCCCCCACCCACTTCTCCCCCCTCCACCCCTACACCTTCCACCCCTAATTTCCTATCCCCTTTCTGCCATTAGTGATTCAACGGCGACTTCTGAGGTATGTGAATTTGAAGGATTGAATGACCATTGTTTGGAACCCTTCTAGCTGATGGTATAACTATGATTGCTATTCATTATATCGTCTCTCTCTTTTTTTCTCTCCTTTCGTTTTGCGCAGGAGGTGAACCCCCGTTGGATCAAGCCCGAGTCTAAGGGCTCGGGTGATCTAGGCCAAACTAATTACTCTAGGCTGATTGAGCCTGATTAGGTCAAAACTAGGGCTGAAGTGAACAAGTAAATAACATAAAATGAAACTAGGGGTGAAGTGAATTTATTCCTAATAATTATTAGGGTATATATCCACATATATATATTTCATAAATATAATTTCTCCTATACTTTATAATTTAATAATGAGAGGAATAATTATGTCATTTAGCAACTTTTCTATGATAAAATTTTAGCTCCACTACACTAGTATTAATAATAGGGGTAGTTTAGTCATTTGCACAATTTGATGCGTCCATTAAGGGGCTAATTAACTAAATTTGAAATACAAGAGGGCAACTATAATTGGCTGAAATAATATTTATACATATAAATGATAATGAATTAAAGACAAAAAAAATTAAGAATCTTTAACCCTAATATAACCATGAAACCATTAGAGAGAGGTCTAGTCTAGTGTAATTACGGACGAAGCAAGCAAAATGAGGTGAAGTTAAGCTTCCAAATATTAAACAAAATCTGTACCGTTTAAATCAAATCGAACGGTGGTTTGTAGGTATGATCATCATATGTCCTCCCATTGACCGATCGGACGGCGGATATTAGCGTACCCAGCAGCCGAGGCGGTTTTTATCAACTCCTCCGGTATTAGTAAGTGAACACTCACCCGTCCTCCTCCTCTTCTAATTCTTCTCTCATCTCTTTCTCTCTCTTTTTAATTAAAAAGCCTTTCCTCTCTCCCTCGCTCCCTCTTCTCTCTTTCTCCATAGCCGAAGGGGAGGCGATTCCCTTCTCTCTCTTTCCTTCTTCTATCGTCATCTTCTTCTTCTTTCTCTCGTTCTCTCTTGTCTCTCTCTCTCTCTCTCTCTCTCTCTAGCTGCTCGTTGTGGTGTTTGCTTGTCGTGGAAGCGATCTTGTTCTCGATCCGGCCGAATTCGGGGTTCCTAGATCCGCGTAGTAGCCGTTGCGTCTGAATCGGAGGAGGGAAAGAGGAGGAGATCGAGAGGAAGAAACGGGTGATGGTTTGGCAGCCTTGGGTTCTCCGATTGCTCTGATGGGTCGATGAGAAGGGAAAGGGAGGAGGAGGAGGCGTTCATGGGTTCTCAATTAAAGAGGCCTAATCTGTCTCGAGCGGATCCGTGAGTCCTTTGCTTTCTTCTTACCGTTTGTTTGGCTCATGTTTGTTTCTGTGTTTGTGACGTTATTCGACGGTGAAGGCAGTGACGGAGTTCGGGAGAACGCAAATTTTTTCGGCGTATTTGTTTGGTTTTATGGGAAGATTAGGCTTTTTGGTCGTCCTTAGAAGTGGTTTGGTGAAAGATGTAATTTTGCAGCGCACATACGATTTCTGGTCCCTAATTTGTGATCGGTTTCGCTGATCATAGAGAAAAAGGTTTATTTTTTTTAATTGTTCATTTAGAAATGAAACTTTGCGAGGATTACCGGTTTTTTCCGCAGAATTTTTGGTTTGGAAGAAAGATTATATTTTGAATCGATTTGGTGGTGTTCTGTGGAGATTATATTACATGCTCTCGATCTGATGTGATTTAGTGGATTTCTGGTTGTTTTGTGAAGGTCCGGGCAACCCCACATGGCTCTTTCTCCGGCTACCGCTAGTGCTCCGAAGCTGACGACTAACGATGCCCTAGCTTATTTGAAGGCCGTGAAGGATATATTTCAGGACAAAAGGGAAAAATATGATGAATTTCTTGAAGTCATGAAGGACTTCAAGAGCCAGAGGTTGTTGTAGTATACTGTTTTCTTGTTGATTCTTAGTTTTTTGGATTGGTGGTCATTGTTAGTATTATTTTTTGTGGTATGCCTTTGACAGGATCGACACAAACGGGGTTATCATGAGGGTAAAGGAACTATTTAAAGGGCATCGGGATCTGATCCTTGGTTTTAACACCTTCTTGCCGAAGGGATACGAGATTAAACTTCCGGAGGAGAAGAAGCCAGTTGAATTTGAGGAGGCCATTAATTTTGTAAACAAGATAAAGGTAAAAGCATAATCCATAAAAAAAGGTGTTTGTCATTTTCTAATTTATTGATGAATTTACTAATAGGATTCTTTTGGCCCAACAGAATCGTTTTCAGAATGATGAGTATGTGTACAAGTCATTCTTAGATATTCTTAACATGTATAGGAAGGAGAATAAGTCCATCCAGGATGTTTATCAGGAGGTATTTTTGGCTTTCAGCTATTATTTTAGAGAGTTCAATTCACATCTTTTGGAAAATGTTAATGCTTTCCTTTTGTAGGTTGCAACACTCTTTCAGAATCATCATGATTTGCTTGAGGAATTCACACACTTTCTGCCTGATGCCTCTGCAACAACAGCTCCACAACACCCTTCGTCTGGTAGAGGTCTTCTGCGTCGGGATGAGAGGAGCTCTGTGATGACTGGCATGAGGCATAATTATGGTGATAAGGTATACCTGGAACATTCTGTGGATTTATGGCTATAATTGTTATGTAAGTTCATTTGAGAACGGTTATTCATATTAAAAGCTAGTAAACGAACTGTATATCTATGTTCTTCACCTCCCATAGATTGATTCCGTAGACTCAGCATTATCTCTTAATTAAGTGGAGGGAAGATAACATTTTTATGTATCATCCATAACTCTTCTTGTTGGTGTGTTTCCTTCATCATTATTATTTATTCTTCATATGCTATAGGAATTTTGATGCATTTAAATGAATCCCTTATCTAGATGTTGTCCTGTGTTCCGTGAGGAGACTTATTAATCTGTTATTGCGCTTTTAGAGGGACAGAGCTTATAATCCACATGCTGATCGAGACCTTAGTGTTGATCGCCCTGATCCGGAGCATGATCGGCAGAGAAGACGTGTTGAGAAGGAAAAGGATAAGAAGGAGGACAGGGATAGGAGAGACCGTGAGCGAGATGAGAAGGACTTAGAGCATGACAGCAAAGACTTAGACAGTGCACAGCGGAGACGTAAACCTCCTTCCAGGAGGGTTGAGGATTCTGTTGCTGAACAGATGCACCAAGGTAGGGAAGGTGCCGAAAATTGTGGAATGTATAGCATCTCAGCTTCATCATTTGATGATAAGAACGCCTTGAAGAGTAAGCCCTTTGCTATGTTATCATGTGATACTTAAATGATGTATCGATTTTAGTTTATATTACTTAGCTTTGCTTGCAGTTTGTATGCCTAATAATTCAGCTTTGCAACTATCTACCTGCTTTTCATTGGATTGAGTTCTTCCATTTTCTTCTAAGTTTTCTGAATCATTTTCTTGATGCTTTGTTTTCTGTTTTCTTCCTGATAGTTTCTTGGTATTCCAGCTTGTAGCATTAGTAAAAGAATTTTGCAAGGTTCCTGAATTGACATTGATATCACATTTTCAAAGAGAACATCAGTTCTCAATAACCTTTATCTACTTAACTCTAGGTAGGGTATCCCTGCATATTTTGATATTCTTATCTCCTACATGTTCCAGTGAAAAATCACATCTTTTGAATCATTCTCACCTTTGTTTTTGTTGAATAACATGTGATGCTTCTTTAGGTGAAAGTCGTGAAAATTTTACTAGATTTATGTTGTTTGCTTAGATGCATGTTATCTTGGTATTATAATCATGACTCTCAGTGTTTCATCCATTTAGTCTGAATGGATTCTGCTTTCTTAGTGCTTTTAGGCACTTTGCTTGAGGTTGTTTTGGAACTGCTGAATAACCAACATAATATTTTCTGGATTAATGCTAGTTGGTAAGGACCTTAGTTCTAGAAGGTAGGGTTGAGACTTCATTTACTTAAGATACCTTTCATGTATTGTGATTTTGATGTCTAGATAGACATGCCGTGGTATTTGAGGACATAGTTATGATAGTTTAAACTTTAAAGTAGGAAAATATTTGTTGATTAAACATGTTCAGTCATGTAAGAAAGTGAGATCAGGGGCAGTGCAGGCATTTGGAATCATGTATGCTTCTTCCGCTTCTTTTATGGTGTGTATGTTCAAGTGTGATATGACATTTAAGTTTCAACATGCTTAAATCTCTTTTGGTTCCGTTTGTTGCCAACATTGTGAGGTGCATCAGATACCTGGTTTTGATACTTAGATTTCTTGAATCATTAATGGCAGGTGTATACACTCAAGAGTTTAACTTCTGTGAAAAGGTGAAGGAGAAATTGCACCCTGACACATACCAGGAGTTCTTGAAATGCCTTCACATATACAGTCAGGAAATAATTACAAGAACTGAACTAAAGAATCTGGTAAGTTTCTTACAAGACTTCCCACATTGGAAGTTAATCATAAACTATTTCAGCTTAACTAAAATATGAAGCTTCATTCCTTCCCTTCGTTTTATTCATTTAACTATTTGGAAAAAAAAATCTATATGAACTTTTTTCACAATTTTGGACAATTGATTGTCTTGCACATATATGTGATTGAACTGAAATAAACATTTTGTAGTATAGGTAATGGTGTTCTAGTAAATTATTTGTGAATTCATATCTAAGCTAGGTATTTGGAAACTCCATCAGATGGAGACATAGATTGATCTTATATGTGTTGCATCTAAGTACAAAGGGAATTTCAACATTATGGATAGAGTAAAGAAGAAAAGGACGAGATTAAGAAGGAAAACACCAAAAAGGAAGCAAAATTCAAGAGAACAAAGGACAAACCAAGTCACCAACACTAATTAGATCCCTTATGACAATCAATTGCCTGTACTTCATCTCCAAGAAATGTAAAGAAAAGGAAAGATGTAGACTGGTACTGTTCATATGAAATGAGCTATAGTACCTGACATGATTATTTGCTATCTACTTAATAATTCATATGTTGTTCACATGGTACATTCAGCCTTAACTGGGTTTGACAAGTGCAACTGCTATTAGAGTTGGTGGCATTCTTTAATTCTGAAATATATCTTTGCATGCATTATCAGAACTTATATGCTATTAAAATTGTCTTCACACTATTCAGTTATTTTTTTTTTCAAGTTACAAATCTGTCTGGTACTCTATTTATCTTTTTTCATTTTTCTTGAGGTAAATATTTCAATTTTCTTTTCAGGTAAGCGATATTCTGGAGAAATATCAAGATCTTATGGATGGTTTTAATGAATTTTTAGCCCACTGTGAGAACATAGGTAGGTCAATACATTAGACGCAAATGGTGAAATGGATTTTAAATTATCTTCCTTTGTTGATTCATTATATGTCCTGTAGAAGTTTAATTTTTGGTCATTTCTAAGTGAGTTGGTTTCTGCAGATGGATTCCTTGCAGGAGTATTCAATAAAAGTATGTACTATCTCGTTATTTCTTTTCATTTTCCTAAACTTGCAGTTATATTCAATTATTGTGGAGTTTTTTTAAAAAGAAAAATTTGTGCAACCTTAGATAAGTTAGTGTGGATTTCTTCTCATGCTAACCGAACCCTTGTTTAATGAAGGACATATAGCTAGGCCAGTTAAGCTGGAGGATAGAGAGAGAGACAGGGAACATGAAAGGGATGAGAGGGAGAGAGAACATGAAAGAGAGAGAGATAAAGAACGGGAAAGAGTCGATAAAGGTGCTCCATTCAATTCAAAGGAGGGGACCTCTCACAAAGCTCCTCTGTTATCCAGAAATGAAAAATATAATTTATGCAAGCCAATTTCAGAGCTTGATCTCTCAAACTGTCAGCGGTGTACACCTAGTTACCGTCTTTTACCAAAAACTGTAAGTTTGATTCAATCTCTTTCATTATATACTAGGAAAAGTTATCATTTTAATTTCTCATGCTTATCTTTGTTCTATCGGCTGTTAGTATCCAATGCCTCCTGCAAGCCATAGGACTGAACTGGGAGTGTCTGTACTGAATGATGTCTGGGTATCCGTGACATCTGGAAGCGAAGATTATTCTTTCAAACACATGCGGAAAAACCAATATGAAGAAAGCTTATTTCGATGTGAAGATGACAGGTGCTGATTCACTCCATTCAATTGTATTGAATAGGATTTTTATAATTCATCTGCCATTAACATGTAGCTCTGTTAGAAGTCCTCTTGTTTGAATGTGCTTTGATCAGGAATTTAGCATCAATTCTGCAGAGGGTTGATGATAGGTTGACCACGAATGGAAAAAACTCTGTATCTTTAGTTGTACTTTAGCTGTCCCATGTTGGAAGGGACTTTGATGCTGACTGTCTTATAAAGCAGAGGGCTGAGAAATCTTAAACAAATTCTCAAATTACAAGTGGTTACCTTATCTGTGAAGGAATTACTTCGTTTCGTGGGGAATCTCACCTTTTTATGTCTTTTCTTTTTTACAATATTAACATTACTTAGTTTATCCTAATCTGTTTGTATCTCTGTTACATTAGCAATTAGCAGGCTCCAGGATTGAAATAGAACCAGTTAGTTTTTATATGGATATACGAAGATACGGCTTTCTTATATAGTCATTGGTTTGAGAGTTGAGACCCTAGTAGTTTTGTAATATGGTACTTGCTAGACGAATGTCAGAAAACAATGACATGAAGAGCAGTTTTTAAATATGCCATGAGTATAGCTGCTTTTCTATACCTTCTGCAATTGCGACTAATAATATTGAGGTGTTTTTAGGTTTGAGCTGGATATGTTATTGGAATCTGTAAATGTGACTACAAAGCGTGTGGAGGAATTGATAGAAAAGATGCAGGACAACTCAGTTAAACCAGAAAGTCCAATTCGAGTTGAAGATCACTTCACTTGTAAGTATGCATCAATAAATAGTTAATCGTGGATAGAAAGATTCCACAAGCTTCTTTGGTGGTTTGACCTATCATTTGTAGCTTGAATAACGATATGTTGATATAACTCTGTTTCCTATTTGTTTGGTAGCCTTGAATTTGAGGTGCATTGAACGACTATATGGTGACCATGGCCTGGATGTTATGGATGTCCTCCGCAAGAATGCTAGTCTTGCATTACCTGTCATATTGACTAGGCTGAAGCAAAAGCAGGAGGAATGGTCACGGTGCCGTTCAGATTTTAACAAAGTTTGGGCTGAAATATACGCCAAGAACTATCACAAATCACTTGATCATCGTAGTTTCTATTTCAAGCAACAAGATACAAAGAGCCTGAGCACAAAAGGTACATGTATATTTTTTTAAAGATATTTTAGAAGTATGTATCTTAGAGAAATACTTTTAGAGTTGTATGACAATATATAGGTACTATGATTTTTCATACGATTATACTTTTTCTGCAGTTTTAGTATTGCAATTTTTAATAGTATTATACACCTTTTGTACAGCTTTGTTGGCTGAGATCAAAGAAATTAATGAGAAGAAGCGGAAAGAGGATGATGTGCTTCTTGCAATTGCTGCTGGAAATCGGCGGCCTATAGTACCAAACATGGAATTTGACTTTGTAGATCCTGAAATTCATGAAGATTTGTATCAAATCATTAAATACTCATGTGGAGAAGTTTGTACTTCTTCAGACCAGTTGGATAAAGTCATGAGGGTGTGGGCAACATTTTTGGAGCCAATGTTGGGTGTGCACCCTCGACCTCATGGTGTAGAAGATACAGAAGATGTAGTGAAACCTAAAAGTCGTGCTGCAAAAGTTGGTGTAGCAAGTGTAGGGGAAAACAATGGAAGCCCAGGTGCTGATGGTGCTGTTACAACTAAGCAAAGTAATGGTGATGAAAACATTCCACCAGAACAAGCACTACCATCAAGGGGTAGGTTGGTAAATGGTGAAACAACGGTTGCTGAGAATGGTTTCCATGATGCTGATAGAGCTGCCCGTAGAGGTGATACTCTTGGCAACTCTGCACTTCAAGCAAGAGTGCAGGCTACCGCTCCTACAACTGAGGAAATGTCTGGAATAGTTGCACAATCTACTTCTACTCAACAATTAACTGATAATGTCTCTCCTGCTGGTAGAGCTGAGCAAAGCCATAATAGAAATAATCTGGAAATAACATCAGGTTGGGGAAAGTTATCCTTTCCTTTGTTAAGCTAAAGTTAATTTTTACATCTGTATCAAATTTATTTTCCTTTCTCTTTGTTGTTAGTTACTTTTTGTGATTCTCCTTGCAAGTTCTTAGTGCTGACTGTTGTTTATGCTTTCTGTAAGGTTTTGGGGCTCCACCTAAAAATGGTCATGCTGGAGGTGAGACGGCTGAACCTAGAGTGGCTAATGAATGTTTACCTTCTGTAGAGGTAAGAACATGTTTTAGGTGACTGCTCTTTCACATTTGCTAGGCATTTCTTTTGACTCTAGAGTAGTATTTGCTTATTTTTGTAGTTCCCAGGTTTTCTTGGGTTTACAGTTGAGGATTTTTTCTCCTTCCTCATTGAGCTTGATAGTTGACCTTTTTCCTTCAACTGCCCGTCCTGTCTGGCAAATTTCATGATCTATATTGTGATTTTTTTCACCGATATAGTAGATCTAGTCTTAGGGGAATTATTTTTTTTAATATGACAACCTGATCTTTTATTTTTCTTCTCTTCCATTCATCCAAAAACTGTGCGTTGATGATTTTTCTGAGGTTGATGGAAGCATTTTTACAAGTTGATGGGTATGAATGCAGAACCTATTACAATAGATGCATCGGAATGTAATATAAAAGATGTACAGATACTGATGTTATTTACATGATTTGAAGTAAGATTCTTTTTGGTAGGGAGTCTGATTGGTTCAACTGAGTGAAACTTTCAGCTGAGAATATTTTGATACTATGACAAAGTTTTGCTCCTATTAATTGACAAATTATTATTACAGTTAAATAGTGTAAATCATAAGTTCATAAGAAATTTGTATAATGCAATTTTATGACTGACAATTGGTTTTTGAATAACTTAAATGTAAAAAAGATAATCTCAAGTGGTTAGGTTTTCATTTAGATGATTAAATTATTATGACATACAGGCTCAAAAGAGAGTAGTGCAGCCTCAATGGCTACTACTGGTGCTTGACAGAAGTAACAGAAGTTGAAGATGTGGATGGATATATTAATGTTCCTTTATGATAACATTTTTGGTTCTTTCCGTATTGCTGCATTGCTACAAGTAAGGAAGTAACATAATTATCTATGACTGATTTGTGAATTATGGTGCCTCTTCTGAACCATTCTTAATCCCTGACTTGTTGGTTGTCTGCAATGACTGAAGTAATTACAACTGTTCTTATGATAAACAGGCATTCACATACTTGTCAAGGCTGTTTTGACTTCATAAAATTTCTGATTTTCTCCAGTCCAGATATTTTGTTGAAAAGCTTCCTTATTTATGAATATTAATTTGTGTCAGTGAACATATTTAAGTATTTACATATGATAAATTTCCTTATATTTAAAGTCAATGCATATACTTGATGTTGATTTTCTTATGAATTTGCTGCCATGTCATTCCTGATATGCTCATTCTTAATAGGGAGGGAACAATGCAAGGTCAACCTTATCTGCAAATGGTGGCTGCAATAATGAAAGCAACAAGGTTCAGCGGTTGAATGAAGGTTCCACGTCCCACAACAATTCAAAGGTTGAAAGGGAAGAGGGTGAATTATCACCTAATGGAGACTTTGAAGAGGATAATTTTGTGACTTTTGAAGATGGTAGCATTGAGGTGGCACCTAAACCAAAAGACAGTTCCACTGGCAGACAGTTTCTCCCTAGACCTGGGGAAGCAGAGGCCTGCTGTGGTGAAGCAGCTGGAGAGAATGATGCAGATGCAGATGATGAAGGAGAGGAAAGTGCTCAAAGGTCGACTGAGGACAGTGAAAATGCATCTGAGGCTGGTGAGGATGTTTCAGCCAGTGAGTCGGGTGATGGGGAGGAATGTTCTCGCGAAGATCATGAGGAAGAGGAAGATCATGACGATCAGGATGCCAAGGCTGAAAGTGAGGGTGAGGCTGAAGGAATGGCTGATGCACATGATGCTGATGGAGAAATAACTTCATTGCCTTTTTCAGAACGGTTTCTGCATACAGTCAAACCTCTTGTGAAGCATGTACCTGCAGCATTACATGAAAAAGAAGATAAATGTTCACGGATCTTTTATGGAAATGATTCCTTCTATGTCTTATTCAGACTGCATCAGGTCAGTATGTTCTTATTTCTTACACGATCATGTAACCCAGTTTATAAATGCATCAATTTTCATGAATCCACCAACTATTGCAGACATTGTATGAGAGGATACTCTCAGCAAAGACAAATTCATCAGCTGCTGAAAAGAAATGGAGAACTTCCAAAGAGACAAGCCCCTCTCACCTATATGCAAAGTAATATAATCTTGAAAACTTTATTTCTCTTTTTCTAAATGGGCTACAGAGCATATAAGTATGACAAATACTTCTACTTGCAGATTTATGAGTGCATTGTATAACTTACTTGATGGTTCTGCCGACAATACCAAGTTTGAGGATGACTGCCGTGCTAGCATTGGGACTCAGTCATATTTACTTTTTACATTAGACAAGTTGATATACAAGGTTGTCAAGCAGGTAGAGTCTTTATCATTAAACTCTCAACCAGGATTCAAAAAAAGTTGCTACTTTTGGTTAAAATTGTTATTGATTTTTCATCTGCACTTCTTTCTCCAGCTTCAAGCAATAGCATCAGATGAGATGGATAATAAGCTTCTACAGCTCTATTTATATGAAAAGTCAAGGCGACCTGGCAGATTGGTTGACCTAGTTTATCATGAAAATGCCCGTGTCCTTCTCCATGATGAGAACATATATCGATTTGAATGTGTAGGTTCTCATTCATTTTCATGCTTCTAGTTTCAGTGAACACCAAATTTTATGAGCTGCAGCTTTTAGCACTAAGACCTGTTTGTTGGCGTGCCCATTCTACAATCATCCAATCTGAATATACTGTTGTCTGGCAGTTCGAAAGGAACAGTTCATATAAAGTAAAAAGTGATTGATAACAGAGGACTGCAAGTTAAATCTGTTGAATAAAAGAAAATACTAAAAAATGATGAAATATGTAAACTGTTGATATTCTGAAATTTCTTAATTATGTTTTTTGCAGCGGTCAAATCCAACTAGGTTATCTATCCAGCTCATGGAATATGGACATGAAAAGCCTGAAGTAACTGCAGTGTCAATTGATCCAAATTTTTCATCTTATCTATATAGTGAATTTTTGTCAAGTGCATCAGATAGGAAGGGAATATACAGTGTCTTCCTGGGAAGGTACTTTCAAGTGCTAAATCATCTTATATATGAGGAGTTTTGTGTGTGACTGAATACTTTTTGCAGGAATAAGCGAAAATATGGGAGTGACGATGAGTACTCTGCCACTTGCAAGTCCATGGATGGGATTCAAGTTGTTAATGGTCTTGAATGCAAGATATCATGCAGTTCCTCAAAGGTATTTGCTGACTGTGTTTACATTTTTTTTTTCTTCCTCTTAGTCATTACTTTTACAAGCTTCTAAAACCTCTTAAATGAATATTTTGTAGGTTTCCTATGTGCTTGATACAGAAGATTTCTTGTTCCGACTGAAGAAGAAAAGGAGATACACTTGTAATGGCATTGCACCTGCACACGACCTTGCGCATTCTTTGAAAGTGAAAGATATAAAAGTACAGCGATTTCATCGCTTTCTATCCAGATCCTAGTACCACGAGGCCCCCAATTACTGGTACTTTTCAGTTTAATAAGCATGTAGTTTGTTACTAACTCTTGCACACCCTTTTGATGTCATTGTTCTCTTATAAGCAATTATTCATCTGAATTCAATTGGGTTATCTTGGATTTCCTCATGATAGTGGTCATACTGAAGGATTATTAAAAAAATCAATTAGCATGCTAAGAAATAACAATTACTCGCCGAGGAATAACAATTGATGTATCACTAGTATGTCAATTTTGGATACAAGTGTTGGAAATTCTTTCAAATTCTATTTTTAACAGCCTGAATGGGACAATCTGACCTTTTCTTTCGTGGTATCTTCTTCCTTCACAGTGTCTATATGTAATCAGGCAGGAGCTGGTGCCACCATCTGTTGCTTAGGTCCTGCTAAGAGAAGTCTTGCCAGAACTCAGCCAGCTTGTACCTCTCCCTGTTGTGCACTCTTGGTAATAAAAGTTGGGAAGATTTCTGGTGAATATATCAAAGCTTGTAACGAGATGATTGCAGTGGCTTTTTGTGCCTCAGATGTGTATATATGTAGTACCGACAAATTTGTTGTTTCAATTCAAACACTGCTACTTCTTTCTGCTAGCAGCCAGCTTCTTGTAACTTTCCATCAGGGTGTTTATGTCATTTTTCTCCCTTATATATGCAGCCCTCAGTTAATTTCCAGTTTAAAGAATATTATAGTATCATCTTTTTCTGTCATCAGTTTTCCTTTTTCCAATAGTCTTTCTTTCTTGGCTGCAGGCCGTAAACCTAATAAAACTTTATTTCTATATCTCTGCTTTCTAGCATAGTATTCAAATACATGCGGCGGATTTATATGATGCTTTATGTCGGCATATTTCCATTTCCAGAGTTGAGATAGAAATTGTGATGCTCTTTTTAATACAAGTGTAATCATATTTCCGTTCCATTGGTTTGTATTTTAAGTACTCAATTGAGAAGATCTTGATTGTGTTTTTTCCCTCATTGTTCCAATCATGTCTCTTCCATAGTAGGTTGATGAGTTATTTTAAAATTTATGTTAAAATTTGGAGAAGAGCAGCAGATTGGTCAAAAACTCTATTTAAAAAAAAATCTAATCATTAATCAAATGATGTAGCTTTTAAGTTTCTTTTATAATGTTGAGTTCTTTTGACCAAATTAGACTCATTTTTTAAAATTATTTAATCGAAATGGACTGCTCTTAAAACTTATTTACCTTAACAATAACATTAAACTAGCATTTTTATTATAACATAATTTTTTTTTAAAATTATTAAAAGACTAAGTTAAAAGAATTTATATACATAAAATATTAAACAAATTAGCATTTTGAGAACAGACAAAAACATTAAATAATTATTTATTTTTATTAGGACTACGGTTGAATTAAAACCCATTTGGTAAACTCTATAATGTTCTTCCAAGTGGATTAGAAGTACATACAACTAGCAGTAGAAGTAAAATTGTGAGATTGGATTTTGCAGAGGTTTCACGGGCTTAGTTCGTACAAGTGGTAACTTGGATTTGAAGGAAAAAAAAAGTGCATAGACAACTAGGCATCAATCATGGTAGTATTTTTGAACTTTTTCCAACCCTAGGGAGGTGGGACCTCTTCCTTCTGTTTTATATGCACCTTTTTTTTTTTCTTTGTTTTCTCTTGATAAAAGTTTTTATATGCAGATTAATATTCTTTATTATTATTATTATTATTATTTCTTTTTGTTTGGATATCAGTGCCCATATTTTGGTTTGCTGCAAATTAATTTCTCTTTCCTTTTGTGGGGGATAATCATACCTAAACTTTCTAAGTCTATTGATCAATTTAATTAGATTATTCTTACACCATTAGTTTGGATAAAAAACTGTTACGAACCGGCCTAATCCGATTTGTAACGGTTCTGAAACTTAGATCTTAGCTTGATAGCCCTCCAATAATTATATGGATGTTATGGTTAGTTTGTGATATGAAGGGGGAGAAGTTATTGTGGAAGATAAAGGTTAGAGGCTGGAAGAAGCCGACCAAAAACTTGGGCTGGAAGAAGGAAGGTTGGAGAAGGCAGCAATGGCTAGAGTCAAAAGAGAAGGAGATAAGGCTAAAGCTAATTCCAATAACAATATCCTCCTTAATTAGGGTTTCCTCTACATATATATATAAAGGCTCACCCTAAGAACTCCTTAATTAACATAAAAATACTCCAAACAACCTTAACAATCCCTAACTTAATCTACACTTCCGCTGCGGTGCTTTCGAACGCGCCCGATTGCGTTCGAACGCGGAATTTTCGTTTTCTGTCAATATGAACGTGATGTAGGCGTTCGAAAGGCCGCATTCGAACGTGCCCATTTCCGTTAGAACGTGCCAATTCTGTCCTCCATCGATGTGAAACGTGATGTAGACATTCGAGCTATCCCGTTCGAACACAGTCCTTGCGTTTGAATGCGCCCTAGTAAAAATTAATTTATTAATTATACTTACTCAACTAGATAAATATGCTCATTCCCATGAACCCATTAAGCTAATATGAATCGAATCGTATAAAAAATTAATACCCTTAATTATTGGTTTCATATTTTTGTTAAATTATTAATGAATAATGTTTGAAATTTTGATAGTTGTCGTACCCTTACTTACTTAGAGAAAACAAAATGATAACCGTCGCAAGGGTGAGACATATAAGTGGTTATTAGCAATTTTAATTACAAATATGTCAACAAAAAAAAACATCAATAATTTTTAGCACCTAAAATGGCCTACAAATTTCTGGCCACCTTACAAGGAACCATGGATCTTAGACCTACTATTCCTAACCTAACAAAAAGATTGACATAGTTCTTATGAAATGTGGTCCATTGTCTATGGTCCCCTCCTCCAATGTAATAATCTTCTTTTCTTTTCTTTTTTATCATAGGGACAACAAGGGGCTTTTATAATTTAATTATATTAAGTTTTTTTATTTACAATAATAGACTCTAATATGTGTACTTTATTATAATAAAATGAGCATCAATTAGACAAAAAATATATACATTTATATGCTAAATCTGTAATTAATTTATTAGTCTTTATTTTTTGAAAAGTAAACTTAATTAGATGGTGAAAACAATAAAAAGATGTTTGGTCACTTAATTAGATTAGGGGTCTCTGAAGCAGTTAAGAAAATTTTAAACTCAAAAGCAAATAAGACCTAATTAATTTTTAGTTGTACAAAGTGGATAATAACTTTATGTGCCCTCTGTTGTTGGGCATATGAGCATATGATTCATCACATGAAACATCTTCCAAACTTTCTCACCTAACCACTCTGTGATGTTTGTCTAGATGCATAGTTAGGTGGCTGCAAGGGTTTTGATGAAGGTGTACTTGACCTCCTACCTAGGATGATATGCTCATCTTCTAGATCTCCCACAATGTACTAATTTAATTTGGGTTTGATTTGTTACCTAATTCTATCAAATTTAAAACCCTTAATGTGTTGGGTCCTGCCAAAATCAAAGTAATCATATCAGATTGTGAAAATATATATTGATTTATTTTTTACGGTTTGTTTAGTTTAAGACTGAGCCCCAAATTCGATTAATTAGTCATATCTTAATCTTAATTTTTTTAAAAATAAATTTAATTACTAAACTAATTTAGAAGTTCATAAACTCAAAGCAAAATTTTAACTTATTTTCTAGTGCAAGTGTGACTTTGGCAACTAACAAGTTCAATTTTTCAAAATTGGGTCTTTTAACTCTTTTGTTAAAGTATATCCTCAAGCAATCAAAAGTGATGCTTCCTATTAGCTAAATAGTGTCAACTTCCAGTGGTGGTCCATTCTCTTATTATGGCCCATCAAAACCATTGGGCAGTATACTAGCTTTGGAAGTCATCTCACATTAGGGTTTAGGTTTCTTTGGAAGATATTGGACTAGGTGTCTGCCTGGATTTGAGCTTTTGATTCAAAGAATACATAACATGGGAAGGTTCATGATAGCCCTGCATTAAGATGACATCCATAATTATGCAAGCACTAGAAAAACCTTAGTGGGACCTCTCAATCTCTTCTTGTTAATGGGCTTTTTTTGGGCTTTGGGCTGGATTTATCCTATGTAAATCCTTTGCTTTGTTTAAGGATTAGGGTTTACAATGGGTTCGAGACTCGGATATCATCTTTAAGATCCGATCTGTGTAAATGACATTTTATCCCTATGTAGTTAGATCTAAATTTACTTCACCCGTTTATAGTGTCACTTTACCCCCTTGTGGTCTATAATAAAATATAATAGTTATTTTTTTTCTTTCATATCTGATTAAATACAAGTCAAATTTGAAGATACTCATTAGAAATAAAGTCATAAGCCTTTTGATGTATCTAAAATAATATTGATTAGATTTTAAATAATAAAATATGATGAAAAAAGTATATATTTTTAATAATTTTGATATATCTTTGTCGTATGATATCCGATCAATATTATTTTATCTCTAATCATCCCACTATAGTTTTGTTTGTGTCAATTTAGTCCTAATCACATATAGTGTAGTAGGTAGAATATGATTTCTCCAACTTTTTATTTCCATATTCATCTCAACTCCGTATCTTAATTTGTATCTGAGTTTAACATAATCTCTTTGATTTAAAGATTCTTAAAAAAAAATCTCTTGCTATTTTGCATGAGATTGAAATTATCTGCATATTCTAAAACTGCTAATTAACTAGGCGACTCACTAATGCAGGACTTAAAGAAGAAGACCGGGACAAAAACGAATAATGAATTAGTTCCTATGATTCGGAGAAGATTAATGACAAAATCAATACATTATTATGAATTATTATTTTTTAAACATGAAAGAACTAAACTGATCCCAAAGATTAAGGTGTTATAATTTCAACAATCTCTTGACATTCTTTTATCACATTCACACCCCCTCATGTGTAGCATGTACATACACTAATAAAATTCTCCTCCACACCTCATCTTGTCTTATTATGTGAATAGGAATCAATCAGTCCAAAAGCTTAGAAGGTATGGTTGATCTATCAACCATCCACAATATGTATCACACCTTGACATAGACTATAAAGACTATGCTCAGTGCACACCACCAGATGATTAGAGTTTCTTGAATGGATTCAGTAGTCATTATGGATCCCATTAATCTAAATCTCTAGTGTATTGGAGTTAGACTTATTATTTGTTCAACATATGACATCCTATTGAGACTTAAAAGAGGAAAACATAGATTAATAAAATTTATACGATCATTTCCTACCAATATGTATCCTCCAAACTTATTACCTAAAATGTTAAATTGTTCGTCATTTTATCTTTCTCATAGCGTCCCGCAGAAATACATACAAATATAAGAATATGTGAAAAAGAAGAAGAGAGAAGTAGTGAAAAAATTAATATCTCTCTTTAGTTTATCTAATTGCAATGCTTACTTATTTTTAATACAAATAAGACTTCATATGAGATTAATAAATGCTGAGTTTTTTAATTTTTTTATTTATTAAGACTATAAAGGTGATTGAGGGGTTTAAAATAGAAACTCTGTTAGTATTAAATTGAAGAGTTAAATTATTTGGATAAAATAAATTTATAAGGAGGCTGAATTTATTGAAGTAAATATAATTTTGTCGACAAGGTTAATTTGAGCCAAGTAAAGAAAGGATCCAAGAATCAAGATAGAGAAAGAGATTTGAGCTTTTTGTTTATCTTTTTATTTTATTTTTTAAGTCCTTTTCTTTATTCGTTTTTAGTCAGCATATAGAAGTTGACAAACGTCACACTCTTTTCTTTTCCCACTGACTCCTCTCTCTCTCTCTCGTTCTCTCTATAGCCGTCTCCTTCCCCTTTCTTCTTGATTTCTAGGGTTTCAGAGGTGAAGCAATCGAGGCCTAAGAGCTCAAAGGTACGATCTTTCGCCCTTCTTCTCCGTCTGTCTGCGTCTCTGGGTCTCTGTGCGTAGCCCATTTTAGGGTTTCTCGGAAAGATCAGGATCTCGGTGAGGCTTCTGGCGCCCGAGCTTCTTATGCTAGATCTGCACACAAGGAGGGCTCTTGGATGTGGTTTTTGGGATTTCTTTGAGGAGAATATAGGGTACAGTGAACGAAATGTGGCGTCTTGGGTGCTCCGGATTGGGGGGAACAGTTGAAATTGCGGGTTTTGGGCCCTGGATTTTTGTGGGTATCTCAAAAATGGGCTCCCATGTTATCTGGGCACCGGATATTTCTTGATTTTAGATGGTTTTGTTTGCCTTCCCTCTTTTTGGGGGTAAAAGTTTGATTTTTTTGGGTGTTCTTTTGTAGGTTTCTGGTGCTGTTCCCATGGTTTGAGGTTGAATCAGTGGGAGGCAGGAGGAATGGAAGGGGACGAGCACCATCGGGTAGTTCTTGCGTGCAGTATCTGCGGCGCCCTTTTCTCCATCCTGAGTCCTCTCAGTGTTTGGATTCTATGGGCTGTTAATTGGCGGCCATGGAGGATATTTAGGTAGGTAGCGTTGTGTTAATTACATCTTAGCAGGGTTATCTTGTTAAACTTTTGGTGCATCACTCGTTTTATTGGTAATGATTGGTTATGGTTTGGTCCAGCATTTAACTTACATCCCTTTTATCGTGATTATATTATAAAGTATTGATTAATAGTGGAATAGGAGACATTCACATTTTGTTCTTATGAGAGCAGATTTTTTGCCTGTTCTTTTGGATATCTATTTCATGTGACACGGAACTATTGTTTGTTGAACTTGGTTTTTTTTTTTGTTTCCACTAAGTTCTTATCACATGCTTCCTTTTTTTATGATTCAGTTGGATATATGCAAGAAAATGGCCGGAAATTGTACAAGGACCGCAGTTAAGTGCAATATGCAGTTTTCTATGTTTGTTTGCCTGGGTGATTGTCCTTTCGCCTATTGCAGTTCTTATAGCCTGGGGAAGCATTCTTATTGCACTTTTGGATAAGAATATAATTGGGTTAGCTGTAATGATGGCTGGCGTGGCTCTGTTACTGGCTTTCTACTCTATAATGCTTTGGTGGAGGACACAATGGCAAAGCTCGAGTAAGTATATCCCTTCTTTTAATTAGATATATCAACTTTTTCTTTTTAATTTTCCAGACAATCCCGTGTTTTCGAGTTTTTCTGCTTTGTTATGTTAATCTTGTAATATCGTCAACCTTTCTGGTTGCATCTTTTATTTTTCTTGATTTTATGGAACTTTGATTTTCATTGCTCATTGTGGGTAGTTCACAATAGTGTGCGCCAGTGGTTTTTATCCTTCTACAAAGGCCTATATTTGGATGAGGATTCTTATTCTGACAAGAAAGCTCTATTTTCCATTGTACTGCACGGAGCCAAAAAGATGGAAAAGAGGGGTTGAATGGGGAAGGAAAAGAATGGGGGAGGAGTACAACTAAGCTACAGTGAGAGGGAGACAACGGTGGACAATGACACTGATATGCTGGGTGGCACTAGCCATGCCATTAGCTTCTCCTCTGAGTACCAAAAATGAAACAGAAAATTTTCAGTTTTCAATTTTTCTCACTCTACAGAATGCCACATCTTGGTATCTTTTCACTGGTGTGAATGATGATATTAGATGATGATACTTGTGAGCTGTGACACCTCTATCCTTCTGGCCTAATATTAGAGAAAATGGACATAGCTCTGCCCTCTCTTGTTAGTATCGTCTGCACTAGTTATTTAGTTTTATATTGGCAATTTTAATATTATAGGGTACTCGCTATTATCTAATGTGAACTGATGTACTGATATTTCACTATATACTTGACCATTTTCTCTGTAGTCTACTTATCCATTATGCTTCCTTAATGCTTGCATGTACTTAGGGCCTCTAGATTTGTGATTATTACCATTACTAAGTTAACTATATAGATTGGTAATTGTAATTTAGATGTACATAATTCTTTTAAGTCTTACAATCGTCAAGGACTTGCCTAATGTTGTGCCTTCATGAGATCTCAAACTTAAATCATCCACTTCACTAAAACCTCATGATAGTAAGCATCAAGAACTGTTGTGAAATCTATGCATGCTAATTCTGCCTCTTAGTCACTTACCTTCTTTGGATGCCACTCAGACTGATTACATGTGCAGTAACCATTGCAGGAAGAGTATCTAAGTGGCTTCATATCATGAAAATATTGTTGTTATAATTATACGGAGACATATATGATTTTTAGAGGAACCATGTACTGAATTTTCTTTTGCAAAATATTTTATTTATCTTGTTATATTGATTGTTTTTATTAATGCTTTTCTTGCTTCACTAATTAGTTTCGATCCTTACTGCAGGGGCAGTTGCTTATCTTCTTCTCCTGGCAGTTGCTCTACTTTGTGCATACGAGCTTTGTGCTGTTTATGTTACAACAGGCGCAACTGCCTCCGAGCGTTATTCATCATCTGGATTTTTCTTTGGTCTGTCTGTGATAGCATTAGCTATCAACATGCTCTTTATTTGCAAGATGGTCTTTAATGGTATTTGCTTTTATTATCCACTTTACTAGATGGAATCTTAATTTTCGTTTCCTAGTGCCACATTATTGCAGGGGAGGATTGGAAACTACCACTACTTAATGTGCTTTTTTTTTCATTTATGTTTCAGGAACTGGATTTGATGTTGATGAATATGTGCGGAGGTCATATAAATTTGCATATTCAGACTGTATTGAAGTGGGTCCTGTTGCCTGCTTACCTGATCCTCCAGACCCAAATGAGTTATATATGAGAAAATCCCATAGGCAAGTGGATGCTGTACATCTCTTCCCTTCAGTTTTTTTTCTTCTCATTAAAAAATTCTTGTAACCTGTCTACTATATTCGTTGAGGTTTTACTTATGTCTCTCATGGAACCTCTTAAGTTTGCTTGGTTCCCTTTTTTTCATTCTTTAATCACTACTCCTGCCATTTAATTATGATTTCTGGTGCAGGGCCTTACATCAGGGAATTCTCTACCTTGGTTCAGTGCTAGTACTTGTTATGTACTCTATTTTGTATGGTTTGACCTCAAAAGAAGCACATTGGTTAGGGGCAATAACATCATTTACTGTTACTATTCTTGGTAATTATCTTGGGCATCTTTTGCTTAATTATTTTATTTCTAAATATTCATCTCTTGAGTCTACCCTCTGTCTCACTTTTTGCAGACTGGAACATTGGGTCATGTTTATTTGGGTTTAAGATACTTAAAAGTCGAGTTGCAGCGCTATCTGTGGCCGGAATATCCAGGATTTTTCTGATATGCTTTGGAGTGCACTACTGGTTTATATACACCTTCATATTAACTTGAATATATTCAGAAACATCTCACTTTAGTAACTTCCATGCTGATATTTACTTTGAACTATTTCACATCAGGTACCTTGGACATTGCATTAGTTATGCATTTGTTGCATCTGTGCTGTTAGCTGCTGCAGTATCACGTCGCATGTCTGTTTCAAGTCCTTCAGTTGCAAGGAGAGATGCTTTAAGAAGTACAGTAATAAGATTGCGAGAAGCATTTCGGAGGAAAGGGCAAAGTGGTTCCTCAAGCTCGTCCGAAGGTTGTGGTTCGAGTGTGAAACGTACTAGCAGTAGTGTTGAAGCAGGTCAACATGGCAATGCTATTGATGCTATGTGCAGAAGTAACTCACACTGTGTGAGTGATGGTATTAACTGGAATAATGTGCTTTTTGGTCGTTCCAATAGTTGCCAAGAAGGTGTTAGCGGTGACAAGAATGTCGACAGTGCACGGGCAAGTTTAGTGTTCCGTAGCAATTCATGCCGTTCCGTTGTTCAGGAGTCTGAAATGGTCGTAACATCTGATGATCGGCATTTGGATGTGAGCACTTCACATGTCATTTGTACAAGCAGTGGTTTGGAAAGTCAAGGTTGTGAGTCAAGTGGATCAGGTGGTAATTCAACTAATCAGCAACTGCTGGACTTGAATTTAGCTGCTGTTTTCCAGGATAGACTGAATGATCCGAGGATCATATCTATGTTAAAAAGAAAAGTTGGGCAACAAGATCACGAGTTGGTTAATCTACTTCAAGATAAAGGTCTCGATCCAAATTTTGCATTCATGTTGCAAGAGAAGGGTTTGGATCCTAGGATTTTAGCATTGCTGCAGAGAAGCAGTTTAGATGCAGATAGAGATCATCAAGGGGCTACAGATGTTGCTGCCACTGATTCAGATAGAATGGATACCAATATTCCGAATCAAATATCTCTGTCAGAAGAACTTAGACGCCAAGGGTTGGAAAAATGGTTGAATCTTTCTAGGCTTATATTATATCAGATAGCCGGCACCCCAGAACGTGCTTGGGTCCTTTTTAGTTTACTTTTCATCATAGAGACTGTAATTGTGGCTATTTTTCGTCCAAAACCAGTTAAAGTGATCAATGCAACACATGAGCAGGTGAAGCCAGTTGTATTTGATGTCTTTAAAACTAGTATTTGAAATTGAATGACAAACTTTTCAAATGAACAAAAAATATATTTGCTCTTATCTACTCTCTTTTGTTTTTGGAATTTGCAGTTTGAATTTGGTTTCTCTGTACTTCTTTTGTCCCCTGTTGTCTGTTCCATTATGGCATTCCTGTGGTCTCTCCGTGCAGAAGAAATGGCCATGACATCCAGACCCCGCAAGGTGATCTCCACAATCTTGAAAACTCTTTGATATGATACATAACTAATTCTTTTGTTTTAGTATTTTCTTTTTTGAAAAAGGATGTTTTAGTATTGACTGTGTCTTTCATACTGCTTTATTTGAAGGTAGAACACTCCTCTTTAAAATTTTCATTCTTTCATTTACATTTTAGTATGGCCTACAGAGTGATGATGCTCTAATAACAGATGGCATGTACTTAAACCTTGAAAAAGTCAAAACAGTTGACTTATAAAGATGCACCTTATGGTCATTGAACTGAAAATGCCATTCATTTTGAAAGAAAATCGAAAAAAAGAAACAGTGTCTTTCACTGGAAACGTGATTAATAGGATAAGTCTTTTAGTTTGAGCCTCTAGTAGATATCTTCTTGTTTGTATTTATGCCTATTTAGTTCAAACTTCTAGAAGATGTTTTGCATAAACCTTATATCGGGTATCATTGTTGGTAAATTTTCATTAAATGCTTAAATGTTAGTTCTTGCTTATCAGTGGATACAGAATTCTCATGTATTATGATAATATTATTCAATTTATCCAATTTTACTCTTTTGTTCTCAGAGTGTCGGCCATATTTTGACATCAATAATGAAGCTGTGAAACTCTAATTGTTATACTGCTCCACACACAATTACATACATATATATTATATTCTTGTATATGAGTTTGTATTTCATCTTACGACATCTTGCACATTGGGCAACTTTTCCTTGTTTGTATCTTTTGGGACTATAATTGTGATTCTACTTCTTTCTGGCTTCTAAAAGAGAGCATAGTGGTGCGCACTGCACAGGGCCTTGCCAAAATGTGTAGTCTAGGGTGGGCAAGATTTGCACAGTTTCATTACTTAATAGGCTGTTTCCATGACTGCTTTGATGCAAGAGGCAAACCTTATTTTCACACCAAGTCAATATGGATGTAGATAGCATATTATGAAATGGTACAATGATGAATGGCAAAGAGAAGATGGTTTGGAAACTTGTTGTCTTAGTCTAAGTGGAGGAAAAAGGACCTTTTGCATGTCTGAACAGTTTCTCTTTGATACCTATATTCTGTAGCCAAGAGGAAGAAGAAACTTGTTAAAGTTTATGGTGTAGGTGAATTTTATATAAGCGGTACTGTGCCAAGCCAACAAGTGAGAAACTTTACTATAGGCCCCTAAAAGGCCTCAATTGTCCTGAAATCTTCTGTAGTTCATGTTTATTCTTGCTGGCTGAATTTTGTGTTATGTGTGCTTGCTTCAATGTTCATAAAATACACAGGCCAGTGTACTTATAGTTGCTATACATATTGCATGTAATTGGTTTGTCATATTCTCATGTATCTGACTTGGCTTTATGCTTTTCAGTACGGTTTCATCGCATGGCTTTTGAGTACTTGTGTTGGTTTGCTTCTATCTTTCCTAAGGTATGATATCTTCTTACTTTCATACTACAGATTTTGGTTTCCTTTCATTATTCTTTGAAGAAAACAATTTTTTTTTATAAAAGAAGTAAACAGAAGTTGCTCCATGTACATTGTCTACCAAAGTCTAACTCTAGCATGATTTTCAGTAGTTTCTTCCTTTACATAATTTTGAAAGACATACAGCTGTGTTGTCTTTGGTAAGAGTTCTGACTATAAGGGTGTGACCTGGTTGCTTTTGCAGAATGGTATGATATTGTAGTCAATGAAAAATTTAAATTTGAAGGAAGATTTGAAGCAATAGTAGAAAAGAAAAGAACAACATTCATGCCACAAAGGGAATAATCTCTCAACTAGGTCTATCTTTCATGTTTCCAACAGCCACTTCTATTTTCCTGAGATCCAATATATAAAATTATTCTCTGGTATCTCATCTTAGTCAATTTCCTTTTATGCAACTTTCAGTCTCTGAAAACACATTCAGAACACACATTTTTGCCAGTAACCAGACAAAACAATTGTTGGGGCAATAATTCTTCATTGGCTACTCTCCTTAACGTTTTTAAGTTAAAAGATGATCATTAAGTGCTTGAAACTTAAACGCTAAAATTTCTAGTTAATTCATGGCGCAATGAAGTACTGGAATATTGTTATATGTCTTCCCAAAGGTCCTTAATCTGGTCAAGAAGTCTAGGATTTTGTTACTTTGTACATCCATAAATGTATTTGGAGAATGGAATTGATGCGTTTACAATAAGGTTGCTGTAGATGTGAGTTATCTTGTCTTTCTGAAAATGTATAGCATCAACTTCCAAGAGAAGAATTCTGAAATTTCTCTCTAACTGTTTTCAAGAAATTATGTGGCAAAATGTAAGCATCTTTTGGTCCTCTTTCTTTCTGAACAAGCATCTTTTGTTGTGCTGGTATTATGCGTAGGTCAAAAGCTCTGTTAGTAGAGATATGTTGTATGCACACTGTTTCTTTGCATTAGTAAGTGTTCACTCGTTGGCCATATATATATTTATGTGCATTAGTGATATCTGTACTAATCTTGTCACTTTTTTGCATGTCATGTGCCTCTATGTATGAACCATATGATCATGTAGCAAATCATCAGTTATACTGGGTTTGGCTTTGGTAGTCCCACTTATGGTGGTTTGCCTTTCTTTTGCCATTCCGATATGGGTTTGTAATGGCTACCGCTTCTGGGTTTCACCGGGGGAGCTTGAAAGTCATGGAAACATTCAGCAAACTCCTGGGGTAAAGGAGGTAAGACTTTAAACTTGAACTCCTTTGATCTAGTCTATTATTGAACTTCAGGCATTATAAACAATAATTGTATCAATAAGCATCCTTAATCAGAATGTCCATCCATATGCCATATCCCCTCCCACACCGCCGCATGGCATTTCCTTCTTACAGTCTGATAAATGCAGGCCGTGCTTCTTTCATTGACTTTGTTTTCTGTTTTTAGCACTCTTTTTTCCTGTGGTGGCACCCAACTTTATTTTATCATTAAGATGTATGAAGAAGGGGTCATTGTGATCGTCTTTCTTGGCAAAAGGAAGTGTATTGCCATACTAGTGCCCTTGTCATCAAATGTGCTCTGCTGTTGGACCTTGCTGCTGTCTAGGTTTTGCGTTAGGACTCTTTAATTGAACAAAAAATAGTATGAGTGAGTTCGGTGATATTATTTGTGTTGGCGAGGTGCAAGAGACACAGATAAGGGGTAATATATGGACTACGCTTGCTCACAATAGCTGCATCAATCTGTAAATAATCTTTACGGATTATTTATTACATTTCTATGTATCAACTGAATCCTAGATGAATGATGTGATGAACATGGAAACCAAGAACGCAGGTGGGAGAAAGAAGAGCAAAAACCCCAATGATATTGTTTTGCTGATTTAAGCAGCTCGAAATGCTCTTGAGCTATACTAGATCTGTGATTGTAAAAGGATTGCCATATATCAGTGGAAAATTATTAAATATATGATAAGCACTTGAAAGAGGATCTATTGGAAAAGAGGATTATATCTATATACTCAGTAGGACGAGGAATGTACATTATGGTAAAGTATTTCTTCCATTTAGTAGATGACAAAGAAAATAGGGAGCTCTGATGTCAGGTGTATTGAGCAGAAGGGAGGGGAGATATATGGGAGTAAAATAAGATAAGTGAGTTATCTTGGGTCGTGCCACATTGCTTGCCAATCGGCACACTTTGGTTGCTGGCCATCACAGTGTACTCTCCTGGACTACTCTCCATTAAGGCGCAATTGATATCAATAAAAGAGAAAGAAGTTTATGGTAAAACTCTCCAACTCCTCTGTAGTACAAGTAGTTACAGGTTTAATACCAAACTAGGATTGTGCCACTGGTGGCAGCCCAAACCTGAATGGATATGAGAATCAACCTTCATAAAAACGAATTGAATCCCTTAAATGCTCTGATGTCTTGAAAGAGTGCATTGAAGACTTTAACTCAGTCCCATGGATAGTCATGTTAGTCAGCACATGGCTAGTTGATCCACACTACATCAAAAGGAAGTGTTCAACCTTGGCCACTGAGGTTATCTGCCACCCTGATTTACACTTCAGTGATGGTCTGCTGAAAGTGGAACACCCTGCAGGGTGGATCGTGCAGGTGGCTGCACCATCGTTATATTCCTTGATTAGATCATTCGATATCCATCTAGAACTATGGTAGAAACTTCTGACCCTAATTTGAGTGCATCATTTAAGAAAAAAAGGAAAACAAGGGCAAGGGGATCCTTAAACATCAATGAACCCGAGGGGTTGGCATGTTCTTTCCAAAATTACTTTGTAATAACTCTTTTCCAGTTTTGAATAGAATTTGCACACAACAACGGTATCAGAAAAGGCAAGATTACAACGAGTGGTACTTTTGACACCTACTTTTACGTTTCTTGTAAAAGTGTCGTTGAGAAAAATTGTGTTTCTATGAACCATTTTTCAAGGTTGTTTTAGTTGTCTGAATATATTGATCAGATTTATGGTAAGAGAAGAATTTTATATTCTCTATTTCATGTAATATCTACAAACTTCTAATGTATAGGTGATGTTTGTTATTCAACTTGTATTTTCTGTATCTTGTAGAGTTAAACTTCGCCCTCTCAATCTTGCTGTTGCTGATGCTGAGATGTCTTGCCATTATCTGATTAGCCTATGTTTTGTTTCCCTGTGTGAGGAACTGGATTCCTTTTCTCCATTTAAGATTTTATGTATGTTTTTTAGGTCATTGTCTGATTATTAGGATGAAATAAATATAAATAATGTTCTGTGACGCCAATGCAAGTTTTTAAATGCCAAATTTTATCTTGTATTGATGTATGTTCCTGTGTTTTTATCAGCGGATTCTCCTTGCTCTCAGCATGTCAGTATTTGCTGGATCAGTTATTGCTCTTGGTGCAATAGTATCAGCAAAACCTTTAGATGATTTAGGCTACAGGGGATGGAATGGTGATAATAAGAGCTCCTACTCTCCTTATGCATCATCCATGTATCTTGGCTGGGCACTAACTTCAGCAATTGCTTTGCTGTTTACTGCTGTGTTGCCCATTGTGGCATGGTTTAATACATATCGGTTTTCACTTTCATCAGCTATATGTGTTGCTCTCTTTGCTAGTAAGTCCTACTTGAACTCTTTTGCGAGTTTTCAATAAAGTGATTCTAGTCCCCTATGAAGCAGATGTACTTTTTATGAAATGTCATAATGAATAACTTTATTATATCTTGGTTCTATGCTGCAGTTGTTCTTGTTTCTTTTTGCGGCGCATCATATTGGGGTGTAGTGAATTCTCGAGAGGACAAAGTTCCACTGAAGGCCGACTTTCTTGCTGCTTTACTTCCCTTGATCTGCATTCCTGCAATTTTCTCTCTCTTTACTGGGTTATATAAATGGTTAGCAAGGGACTCTTCTTTTGAAAAATCTACATATAAGTTGCATTCGTGGCTCTGTTTATATGTTATATGATATTGTTTGCAGGAAAGATGATGACTGGAAACTCTCTCATGGAGTTTTTGTCTTTGTTGGCATTGGCATTGTGCTATTGTTTGGTGCAATTTCTGCAATTATAACTATTGTTAGACCTTGGACTGTAAGTGACCCGTAAACATTATTATCTTAGTATAGCTTTCATTAATGCATATTCTGGTCCTAGAATTGACATAATGATGTCCGTTTATCAATTTTTGACAGGTTGGTGTGGCATTTCTCTTGGTTATTCTCCTTCTGGTGTTTGCCATCTGTGTTATTCACTACTGGGCTTCAAATAATTTCTATTTGACGAGAGCTCAAATGTTACTAGTTTCCTTTCTTGCTTTTCTTCTTGCCTTGGCTGCATTTCTATTGGGCCTATTTGAAGGTGGTTACTTCTTTTCTAAACTAGCTCTCTCTCTCCATCCTATTCTAAACTAAAATTTAATGTTTTATATATTCATGTTCAAAATTAAAAATGGTTGCAGGCAAACCCTTTTTTGGTGCATCAGTTGGGTACTTTTCATTTCTCTTTCTTCTGGCAGGAAGGGCATTGACTGTAAGTTATACTTATTGTCAAGAACCAAAGGAATATAATTTCTTTAGCTAGATCATCTTGTTTCCTTACAGTCTTATTGTCGTCACGTTGTTGTTCTTTGATGATCTGTGTCACCATCATGTGATGAAGAAAGTTTTCCGTCTCTCAGGTGCTTCTTTCACCACCTATTGTTGTGTATTCTCCGAGGGTTTTGCCAGTATATGTGTACGATGCTCATGCAGACTGTGCAAAAAATGTCAGGTATTGTTGGTGAAACCCTCTGCCTTTGTGTGCATGGTTTTTGTATATGACTCATGAATTTGATATGGTCATAATGGTCCTTTTTCCTATTGCATTTCTTCTTATGTTCCCGGAGGATAAACTCTGATATTATTCTTTTTGACAGTCATGCTTTTCTGGTTCTCTATGGGATTGCTTTGGCTACTGAGGGATGGGGTGTCATTGCCAGTCTAAATATTTACCCTCCTTTTGCTGGAACTGCTGTGTCTGCCATTACTCTGGTTGTTGCCTTTAGTTTTGCTGTTTCTCGCCCATGCTTGACATTAAAGGTTGGTTCATTGTCAACTGTGGTAATTCTTAATGAGATAATTATGTGTTTTTTTTTTCAAATAAACCACCAACATTTTGAGTTTTTGACCGTCTTGCAAAAGCCACCTCCATTGTATATTTACAAATCAACTTCATTTTTAAGGTGTACTTCAAAGAACCACCACTGGTTAACTTATACGGAACTGAGTAAATTCTATTTTTTTGAACTATAATACCCTTCTCACTTTTTCAACCTTGCACTTGGACTCGGATTGTAACAATCCTGTCCAGATGAGGTTTTGAAACTTGCATGTTGAGACTGATGTAAAATGAAGTACATTCACTGCGAGGCTGATAGTTGCAAATAGACCTGTATAAGGAAGAGTTGCAAATATGTAAAATGGAGAAACGTTTTTCACAGTAAATACGAAATTTTAGGTGGTTTTTGCACAAAAAAAAACCTAATTCTATATTTTTCTACTTGGGACTGCAACTGTTTATCTTGTCTTTATTTTTCTATGTATTTTTATCATATCAGATGATGGAAGATGCTGTTCACTTCCTCAGCAAGGATACTGTTGTCCAAGCAATTTCTCGGTCTGCCACCAAGGTCTGTTCATTGTCTAATATGGATTATCTAAAGGCGCCATTTGGTCAACTTTATCAAGCTATGTTTTTGCTCCCCTTATCGGTTGTGTTCACTTCTACGACATTGAGAAATTGAGATAATCCACTTGATATAGTATTGACTTGTAGGTTACCACTGTTCTTGTAAACAATGTCTAGATTGTTGCTGTATTTGAAAATGAGTTATTTTCTTTTTCGTATGTGTAATTGTATCTCTTCTGCTGCTTTATTAATTACTCATTGGATCTTTCATGTTATATTGTTAAATTTAAGTTTAGTATGATCGAGATTAATGATTTGCAAGATAATTCTACTTTATAATTAGTTAACTACATTAGCAAGTATGGACCAAAATCATGCTGCTTTGCCTACTTTGTTTTAACTGTGTATTGTACAGGTAAGCATTACGTTTGTTAGGATGAGTGAATGCCTTAAACATAAAAGGTGTGCATTGCTCTAAAACGTAGGAATTACACATAAAATGAGCACACTACAAAACCCAAAGTCGCCCTTGTTTGCAAGCAACATGGACTTTGATCCATGTTTGCCAATGTGCTTATAAACTGGAATCATCTTCAAATTATTCCAAAATTGTTGGGCACCTGGTGAACTTTGTTTTTTTTTTTTAACATTTTGTATATCTTAATGCCACTTGTACACAATTGTTATATTAATTAAATTTTCTTCTGAAATCTAGACAAGGAATGCTTTATCCGGAACCTACTCGGCCCCTCAGAGGTCTGCAAGTTCAGCTGCTCTTTTAATAGGAGATCCTGTTGTCACACGTGATAGGGCTGGAAATTTTGTACTTCCTAGAGCTGATGTCTTGAAGCTGAGAGACCGTTTGAGAAACGAAGAAATTGCTGCAGGTTCCTTTCTTCGCAGACTTGGGACTGGTTTTGCATGCCATCACGAGGCCTCAAGGGATTTAGATTACAGGAGAAAAATGTGTGCACATGCACGTATTCTAGCCTTAGAAGAGGCAATTGACACTGAATGGGTCTATATGTGGGACAAGTTTGGTGGTTATTTGCTTCTTTTGCTTGGTTTGACTGCTAAAGCTGAACAAATACAAGTAATTAGAACTTTTATTATTCGTCAGATCCGATTTTCTCTTCTACTTTACTACAGTTTATTGATACTGATATTTTTGTGTGCTGCTTTTATTTGATGTCAGGACGAAGTCCGCCTTAGACTTTTTCTTGACAGTATAGGCCTTTCTGATTTAAGTGCCAAAGAAATCAAGAAATGGATGCCTGAGGACCGCAGGCAATTTGAGTTAATTCAGGAAAGGTGAGTTTTGTTTCCCTAATTCTTTAAAGTTTAAATAGTTATTCATGGTTTGTGTGTGAAAGATACTCATCATCTTCTATTTTGTCTACATTGTGGAAACTATCATGGATTTCTATAGTTACATAAGGGAGAAAGAAATGGAAGAGGAGATCTTGATGCAGAGGCGGGAAGAGGAAGGGAAAGGAAAAGAAAGAAGAAAAGCACTTTTGGAGAAAGAGGAGCGTAAATGGAAGGAGATAGAAACCTCTTTATTATCCTCTATACCAGATGCAGGAAACAGGGAGGCTGCAGCTATGGCAGCTGCCGTACGAGCTGTTGGGGGTGATTCTGCTTTAGGTGACTCTTTTGCAAGGGAGCAGGTTTCAAGTATCGCTCGTCGTATACGTACTGCCCAATTGGCTCGTCGAGCTGAGCAGGTTTGTTTTACACCCATCTTTTTTCTGCTTTCCTATGAACTTGCATATATTATTTGTCAAGATCAAAAGGTCATATATGATAACAGTATTGAAATGATAAGAGAGCTTCATTACCAGGAAAATACTAGTGATAGCTGTGAGAAAGAAAGTTGAGAACTACTATTAGTGAAGGAAAGTCATGGTTGAAAACCAAGTCTGCTAGAGCTATGTAAATCTTAATATGTAGAAGGCACATATATCAAGCATAATTATGGAGTCAAAACAGTTGGAAAGTATTTACTGTACATGTCATAGTGCAAACATGAACTTCACTAATTAAACATCTAGGTTGATGCCTGAGGTCCTGATGTACAAAACGTTTTCAATTCAGAGGTGCATTATTAAAGACATCTGGTCATATTAGACGTACGCTTTGTGATTCTGGTTTTTATTTATGGAGGGCAAATTGGAAATCTCAAACTTGAGAAATCGCCTGTAAGATGTAATACATTTGCATCTTTAATATTCATTAAAATACTCCTCCAGCTTGTTCGAATATTTTAATGCTTAAATGTGTGATTATTATTATTTTATTTAGTCTTACATTTAAACTTTCTAAATCCATTAGCATGGCTTTTTAACAGACCGGCATTCTTGGCGCTGTGTGCATACTTGATGATGAACCTAGGGCTACAGGCAAACATTGTGGAGAGATCGATCCCTGCCTTTGTCAAAGTTTGAAAGCTAGCTTCTCCATTGCTGTCATGATTCAACCGGAGTCTGGTCCAGTTTGTCTTTTAGGAACTGAATTTCAAAAGAAGGTCTGTTGGGAAATCCTCGTGGCAGGTTCAGAGCAAGGTATTGAGGCTGGCCAGGTTGGTCTCCGGTTGGTCACTAAAAATGACAGGCTAACAACTGTTGCTAAAGAATGGAGTATAGGTTCTTCATGCATTGCAGATGGAAGGTACTCAATTTCATGAGAATTTTTATGCTGGTCATTGGTTTCAAAATTCTAGTTGCTACAGTCCTTATTAGCTGTGATTGCAAATCAACCAACACACTATCAGTGGTTGTCCTTTTCTGATCCTCTCCTTGAAATTCTTATGATTTCCAACTGATTTGCAGGTGGCATATTGTCACTGTTACTATCGATGCTGACTTAGGTGAGGCAACTTCCTTCATAGATGGAAGCTTTGATGGTTATCATAACGGGCTACCTCTCCAAAGGAGTAATGGCATTTGGGAACGTGGAACTGATGTATGGGTTGGTACTAGGCCACCAACAGATTTGGATGCATTTGGCAGGTCAGACAGTGAAGGTGCTGACTTCAAAATGCAAATAATGGATGCTTTCCTATGGGGACGATGCCTGACAGAAGATGAGATCGCCACATTTCATACTTCTACAAGTGTGGGTGAGTATGGCTTTATTGATCTCCATGAAGATGGCTGGCACGTTGGTGATTCCCCTTCAAGGGTATGTTGTCAATATCCTTATGAGTTATGAGCTTAGCTTCTTGGTTTCATTCCTGCTTTTCCTGGATGAGTGGTATGTAGTCTGTATAAACATAAGGCAACACTCGTGGTGGTTCAAATATTTTGGAAGAGCCTTCCTCTTGTTATCTTGCTAGTCACTAGTAAATATGGCACGTGTTATGCCAACACTTGGTAAGCTTGGGTGTGCTATCCATATAATGCCAGTTTAATTGACATATTTTGCATGGTTTAGCATGCTGAGATGCAGAACTTCCACTCCAATTCAATTTAATGAAGCTAAACAAAAGATTTTTCTTAATAATACTTTGTTGAGTAGTATACATTAACATTAAGAGATATACATTTAAAGAACTCTTTAACTTAGTTCTGTTGTTAAGCTATGTTGCAGTGCTTCCACAGGCAAGCATGATGAATCTTTGAATAAGGAAACACTTAACTAAAGAAAATTAACTAAATTCTTTTCATTTTCCTTTTCATTATGTAAGAATTGTTGCATAGACCACGCCTGATATCCCAATTTAGAAATTTAGTTGTTTATTTTGTGGCATGCAAAATCACATTGAGTATCAGAGATATCAAATATGTAATATGTTTTTTCATTGGTATCCCTCTTTTGTCTTTCAGATGGATGACTGGGAGAGTGAAGTAGCAGATGTTGAGTTGTATGATAGGGAGGATGTCGACTGGGATGGGCAATACTCAAGTGGGAGGAAAAGAAGGTCAGGACGCGAAGGAGTAGCACTTGATATAGATTCCTTTACTAGAAAATTGAGGAAATCTAGGTTTGAAACACAAGAGGAAATCAATCGGCGTATGCTATCTGTGGAAAGGGCTGTCAAGGAAGCTCTTTTGGCAAGAGGGGAAATACATTTCACTGACCATGAGTTCCCTCCTAATGATAGGTCTTTATATCTGGATCCAGGAAATCCCCCTTCAAAACTGCAGGCATGCACTATGTGTTTTGTTAACTTTTTTAATCAGTAATTTGCTATCAAACATTAACATACAATATAAAGTTTATCTCCAATTCACGGTTACTCCCATTTGCCACTATAGGTTGTTTCTGAATGGATGAGGCCGACTGACATAGTGAAAGAGAGCTGTCTAGGCTCTAGACCCTGTTTATTTTCTGGGTCTGTAAATTCTTCGGATGTTTGCCAGGTATACTGTGTGTTTCCGTTGTAGCTTCATTGAAATTATATAATGTTCTTTCACCATAAACTTTGAAAGTTTTCCGCATTTCGAACTCTAATATGAACTCGTTTGCAGGGAAGGTTAGGTGACTGCTGGTTCCTAAGTGCAGTTGCTGTTTTAACTGAAGTGTCCCGCATTTCAGAGGTTATAATAACACCGGATTTCAATGAGGAGGGAATTTACACAGTTCGCTTTTGTATTCAGGTATGTCAAGTTGCAATTTGAAAATGAATTTGCAGATTTGAGACATTTCAAAGTAACCTACTCCTTAAACGCAAGAAGTTGATGTTGGAACTTGTAAACCCAGAGTTATAAGGTTACCTGCATTTATACTGTAATTATCATAGTATTTCTAGAATCTAGATGACTGATATACATTGCTCTATTTGTTTCATTGAGATTGACCTCATGTCCACCATTTCATTGATCATGCTTCCTCCAGTACCCATTTCTAGGAAAAAAATTATTTCTTCTGTAATCTTCTGATGTTATGGCTCTACTTGTGAGACTAGGCTGTGCTTGGTGATAATTTTTTTTTAATTTTCTTGAGAAAGGTTGTATCACGTTGTAGAGTTGGATGCAATTCTTGATGAAATTTATTTTCACTTTTCTTGAAGGAAAAATTACGAAACCCTGCTCATGACCCATGATGAAGGCATATGATTGCTAATACAAATTCTGGTACAGTGCACTAATTGGATATTTGAACTTGTGTAGTTGCAAGAAAAGAGAGTAATAATTAATACCATCTAAAGGAACTAATTGACCTTCCATTGTTTTCCCACGGAACATGTCTGCAGAAAATGGATACATAATTGGTTGTTACATTAATTTTGTGTGTGTTGCTGATCTTGCGAAGGAAGTGCTGTAATTTGCAAATCAGAATGTCATAGATGGGTATACAGTGCCTATTGGTCCTCTCCTTTTTCCTATGGCTTATATTTTGTTATCTGTCCATGGAAATGAATGAAGTTGTATAGTTTGAACTTTGAAGTCTCTTTGCCATAGCTGACTAGGTCATACCTTTGGTGTAGAATGTACACTAGTATTTCATGATATTTATTTCTTCAGTTATTCATCATGCATGTGGTACTCCTGTTGGAAGCCTCATTTGCTTCTTGTAGGGTGAGTGGGTCCCAGTTGTTGTTGATGATTGGATTCCTTGCGAGTCTCCGGGGAAACCTGCATTTGCTACCAGTAGGAAACCGAACGAGCTCTGGGTATCTGTCTTGGAGAAAGCTTATGCCAAACTTCATGGCTCTTATGAGGCGTTAGAAGGTGGGCTTGTACAAGATGCCCTTGTAGATCTCACTGGAGGTGCTGGGGAAGAGATCGACATGAGGAGTGCTCAAGCACAGATTGATCTAGCAAGCGGAAGATTATGGTCTCAATTGTTGCATTTTAAGAGAGAAGGTTTTCTGCTTGGTGCTGGGAGTCCATCAGGCTCTGATGTACATATTTCATCCAGTGGCATTGTACAAGGCCATGCTTACTCGATACTGCAGGTAACCATGACGTCAATCCCTCCATTATTTCTCTGAAAAAAAGAGAAACAATTTCAGTACCTTTATCTTGTCTGGTTAATATTGTTGATTCAGGTGAGAGAAGTAGATGGTCACAGGCTTGTTCAGATTCGAAATCCATGGGCAAACGAAGTTGAGTGGAATGGTCCTTGGTCTGACTCTTCACCTGAATGGACTGATCGAATGAAACATAAGCTCAAGCATGTGCCTCAGGTATTTCTTCTATAGTGATGAAGAATGCTTGATAAGTGATGCAGTTCTGTTGGTCATAGTTATTTAGTGTCGGTCTATCTTATTGAATTTCCTCGGCATCTAATTGGACGATTTCTCATTTACCAGTCAAAGGATGGGATATTCTGGATGTCTTGGCAAGACTTTCAGATCCATTTTCGCTCCATATATGTCTGTCGTGTCTACCCACCTGAGATGCGCTACTCCATCAATGGTCAATGGAGAGGGTATAGTGCTGGTGGTTGCCAAGACTACGACTCGTGGCATCAAAATCCACAGTACAGGCTTAGAGTAACAGGCCCTGAGGCTTCATTCCCTATTCATGTGTTTATCACCCTAACACAGGTACATGTTAAACCAAATGATTTGTTTATCTCTAGTGCATTTTGGAAAGCTTGGTCTAATGGCACTTTTAAACACACTTTTATCAGGGGGTGAGTTTCTCCAGGAAGACGAGTGGTTTCAGGAACTATCAATCTAGTCATGATTCGTCAATGTTCTATATTGGAATGAGAATACTCAAGACCCACGGTCGTCGTGCTGCATACAATATTTACTTGCATGAATCAGTTGGGGGAACAGATTATGTCAACTCAAGAGAGATATCATGTGAATTAGTCTTGGAGCCATATCCAAAGGGATACACTATAGTGCCAACAACAATCCAACCTGGAGAAGAAGCACCATTTGTGTTGTCTGTTTTTACAAAAGCATCAATAACATTAGAGGCCATATAAGGCAGAAGGCCACATAATGCATGGTCAAGCTCATCGAAGCAGCCATTTTGCAACTCAAAGGCTGCTGCATGGCTCGGGATTGCGGGGGGTCCGAGGGGTGCACCACAAAGTGCTAAAGCACATATATTTATGGTATGAATTCCCTTTATCTTTACTGGATCAGTTATCTCTTTTAGGACTAGATGTTCTCACTGGCCATAGTAGGTTCCAATGCCTGCTTCATATCATAGTCTGACAAAGAACAACTGTCTTAAAAAATTTCATTGTTAGTAATTTCTTCTCCTTGTCTCTTTTGCAGAGTATCATAATACAGCAACAGCTGTGCTCTTCTTCCACCAGAGGACCAACATTCGTCGGTCAAGGATCTTACTTGAAGCACACAGCGCACTTCTCAAACATGATACTTGCATATAAGGTGTTGTGATGCTTAGAGTATTCCGAACAGCTCTGGAGGTGTGCTCGACCCCAGCTTCCGGCTGAGCATGTAAATAGCGGCGGTGGCGGCAACCGAGGATTTCAAAGAAAGCGGGCCCCACCCAAGTACAGGTTTTGTTTATTGACATATGTACAGGAAATAGGAATGTAACAGGTAGACAAAAAGGAAATGCAGAGATGAAGTGGGGGAAAAGTATTTTGATCATTTTTTAGGTGACCACAAGTAATTTTTTGTTACAGGTTTTGGTTTTTCCTTCAGTTTCTAATGTTAAACCTTTTCTTTTGGCAATGCATTAAGTGGGTGCCATGTTGTTCATCTCCTCTCGATGGGGGAATTTTATCCTTCTCTTCTTTTGGATAATTCAATTATTTACTGTGCTTAGTGTTCATTATCATTTGTCAATCATTCATATGTTTCTACTTGGGAAGATTGCACAAAATGCCACATTTTTATAAGATATTTGCTGAAGCAACCCTCCTTTTTCGTTATTTACATAGTTATTAATCTAACAGGATAAAATAAAATAAAAACCAAACTACACATACAAGGGTACGTAGAGATCCAAACCCTTCGTCATAAATTACTATAAATCCGAGGTCTTATATGCAATTTGTCTGCACATCGAAACTTTGACCCAGTAGATAAAATCTAGTCCGAAAGAACTGCCACGTAAGACCGAAACCTAGTTTTCCTTTTTAAATAAGTAATTTTAAGGCTCCGGGGTCGTCCTCCCCTTCGTCTAGTTTCCGAGATTTCTCCAGCTTCGAATCCTTGGAATTCGCCATCGTTTGATCAATTGGGCCGTGCACGCTTCCACCTCGTCGCCCCCTTTCTTGCGTCTCGCAACTTTGCCCAATTTTTTTCGTCTTGCTAAGGGGTCTTGCACCAGTCTGGTATCCTGCTAGGGCACGAAGTATCAGATCTCGATCAATATTTTAGTATTATTCGAGTCATGGAGCCGATGGACATTGTCGGGAAATCAAAGGAGGATGTTTCCCTTCCGAAAGGTGCGATTTTTAACTCAAACAACGATTATCTCGTGTTTATGTAGCTTATCCTGTGGATTTGATACATATGTAGTTTACTCTGCCTTAAAGATATCCTAGTTCACTTTGCAAAGATTCGGATGGAGCATGCATGGATTTCTTTTAATTTTCTATTTGATAAGGATTGATTTGACTGGATTAGGTTATGAGTGAAATTTGCATAGAAGTCCAATTGTAATGCAAATAAATAGATAGTAGCAAGGGAGAATGTATCACTTGCTACTTGCATGCTCAAACTTTATGTCGGTGGATTTTGCAATATTACTTGATTACCGCTATTGTTGAGTAGTATGGCAAGGAAGATATGTGTGATCAACATCTAATATATCTCACAAATGAGTATCCTGTCAAATGATGATATTGCGACAGGCAAACTCTCAGACTCTTTGAAGGTGCAGATATGAACATGAGATCATTATAGAAGCTAATTTGTTAAAAGGTAAAATATTAGCTTCCTATCAATAATATAAGAGACCTCTAAAGACTAAACAAGCTGCATCAAGCTAATCTAAGCATGCTTCTAATTTGTTAAAACTTAAATATGAATATGCCCAAACATAGTGATGAAATTGAATGAAATTTACTGGAAACGTCATCAGATTGAACCTGCACGATGTAGTTGATGGAATTTGGTGTTTGATGTTCCCTGAATTGGCTTTTCTCTTAAATGTAACTTATTTGTAATTATAACTACTTTTCAGCCACTATGTTCAAGATTATTAAGGAGATGCTGCCTCCTGATGTTCGTGTAGCTAGAGATGCTCAAGATCTTCTTGTTGAATGCTGCGTAGGTAAGAACATGTCACACACCTTGCTACGGTTATTATACAGTACCTTCTGTCATTATTAAGAAATGTCACTTTGATGTTTCATGTGTATGATTATCATCTTAAATGAGTAACCCATTCTCCTCCCTCTGAAACAAAACGCACCTCTGTTTCTATGTGCACTTAAAAGTTTAAACAACTCTCTCTTTCCTCCTCTCATATTGTTATACTGATTAATATTCTCCATCCTATATTATTGGCAGAATTCATCAACCTTGTTTCTTCGGAGTCCAATGACGTGTGTAATCGGGAGGACAAAAGAACAATTGCCCCTGAGCATGTCATTAAAGCTTTAGAGGTCAGTTACCTGTAGCACATGCTTACTGATTTAAGGTTCCTATTCATTTGAACATATTCTACCCCACTTTACTACTGTCAGCTCCTTGGTGCTTAGTTTATGTAAGAACATGACATTTTGGACGCCTCAGTATTTTGGCAGCTAATATTGTAATTAATGAATTGGAACTCATGGCTGGAGATTAAAGAAGTCATGTGCATTTTCTTGTTCATTAGATCTGAATTTTGATTTGTTAAGACTAACGAGTCGCATATTGGCATGTCCTAGTATATTTCTGGGTGTTACCATAGATATTTGTAGCAACCTACTTTTTTTTTTAAAGCACTACCCATTACAAGTACGGATTGTTGAAGTTTGAACTTTTCATCATACTATTGTGCAACCAGCAAAGATTCATACAAAGTAGATTGTGCCTGCCCAAAAAGAGATGGCAAGCTCCTCTCTTTTCCTTACATTTATATTGAAGTGATTAACAATACTCTCAGGTTCTCGGTTTTGGTGAGTACATTCAGGAGGTCTGTGCTGCTTACGAACAACATAAGATGGACACTCTGGTGTGTTTACATCCAAATTTTTTTATCATTCTTGTGTTATTTTTCCCCTGCATGCTTTATTCTTGATTCGTCTTAAATGTGCATTCAACAGGATTCTCCTAAAGGTGGCAAGTTTACTGGCATAGAGATGACAGAGGAAGAAGCGTTGGCCGAGCAGCAGAGGATGTTTGCGGAAGCCCGTGCTAGAATGAATAATGGATTAAATCCACAAAAACAGTCAGACTCAGACCGCAGTTTAGAAAGCTAATATTGTGACTTGTCTTATATAATTTTGCAAACATCCTCTGCCATCTCCAGGATGTGCAGTCTTGTGGATTTTGCACTTTGTTTTTACTTTTCTAGCTATATATAGCTATGTCAATGGTGTCAGTTTGTACCATAAATTTTATGAAAGAACAGAGTAAATTACCTTCTCTTGCAGTCTCTGTCCGGTGCACTTCCTAATTATTTGCTCTTCTAAGTCGAAATCAAGTGTCGAAGAAAATTGTGTCGAGGCCTAAATGCTGAATACTTGGTGCCTTAATCAGAATCTAATGCAGTTAAACTAGCAAGTCCACTAAAGAACATATTTGAAGGTGTAGGCAAAATATAATGATACCTGAAGCATCTGAATTGAAGCAGATAGGTCAAAGTAAAATACAACACAGGCGATGTCTCGTAGAATAGCAGCATTACAAATTAGAAACAGGTCTTTGAAGGTTTCAGGTTATGTCCATAATAAAGCACTCAGTCTGTGCACACATTGTGGATGGCCCTAAACAGACATAACCCAGCTGAGTATACAACTTACATATTCATATTGATTCTTCTAAGAACTCAACACTAGACTTGATTGCATTCCAAAATTTGGAGATTGTTCATCACAATATAATACAGATAATCATTAATTTCTGCGGTGAAAATTATACTTTAGATTCCTCCAGAGTGCTTCAAAACAAATGTGCGAACATAAAAAGAAAATAGTGACCTCAATACTCTAGTACATCAACCAGTATTTCTCATCCCAGCTGCAATTCCATTTATAGTAATGAGCAGTGCATCTCTAAGTTTATGGTTATCCTCGTCACGCCTCAATCTCCTCAATATCTCAACTTGCAGCATGTTCATCGGATTTAAGTAAGGTAGCCTGCTCTCAATTAGCCGCCTCAGACTGCGGTTGTTCTCTGAAAGTTTCTCATGTCCACTGACAACTAATACATAGTCCTCCGTCATCAGTAAGTTATTTCTCAGCTCTGTGCCGAGGGCCCTTCTGCTCTCTGATACAAGCACTTCATCATAATGTTTTGCTATTGGAATGTCAGCCTTGGCAAGCACCATTTCAATAAGATCTATAATGGACTGGAAGAAAGGCCACTCCTTGTACATGGCTTGCAAGTCCTCTTGGTATCCTTTATCACATGCATCTTTAAGGCCAGCTCCAATACCGAGCCATGCAGGGAGGACAAACCGAGTCTGAGTCCATGCAAAGATCCAAGGGATGGCTCGAAGGTGTCCAATGCCAGTGGAAGCCTTCCTTCTCGTAGGCCGACTTCCAATATTTAGGAAGCCAAGCTCAGCCTGAGGAGTGGCCTCATGGAAGTAGCTTATGAACTCTGGGTTATTGTATACGATGCTCCTGTAGTGGTTGCAGCTCGTTTTGGATATCTCTTCCATGACGCAACGCCACTTCTCTTCTCTAGGAGGGAGCGGGGGGCGCATTGTTGACAGAAGTACAGCTGTGGTGTAGATCTCGAGCTGCCTTACTGCTGTTTGAGGCAATCCAAACTTGGCCTGGACCATCTCACCTTGCTCAGTTGATCGGAGAGTTCCCTGGCAGCAGAAATGGTAGCTTTCAATTGGTCACGACCATGATGTTATATTTATTCAAGGAAATACAAATCATTCTTAGGAAATAGAACAAATATCATAAGCAGAAAAATAAATGAGCTATGACATAAAGAGCTTTAGATTGCCAAGAACAGGAAAAAAACACAGGTAACAGATTTTATACAGAGGAAATCGTTAGAGGAACTAAATGACGGACTGACCGTTCAACAAAAAAATTATAAAATATCATGGCTGAAATGGATGGAGATACAATTACATACACAATTGCTGATGATTTAGTAGAAGTTAAAGTAATTCAGGATTAAAGTGGGAGAAACCCATAATAGGCAAAAAGGTGAAAAATATATGCAAGATTAATAGCTAGTTACCATTGTTTAATGGTTTACAATTAAGTAAGAAAAAGCTACGCATGTAGACGTAACGGAAGAAAGCTGCAAACTGGAAAGAAGAAATCAAGCATGTAGTAGTTACCCATAGAGGTAAGCTAATCATCTCACAAAAGAGCATTGGCTTCATTTTTTTCTCCTTTTTGAGAAAAAAATATATATCTGGATATGGAGACCAGATCGCTGAATCATGGACTTACCATTACAGAACCAGGAGGCTGTGACTGTATGGCAAGATATGTCGGACCACCACCACGACCAATACTACCACCACGCCCATGGAAGAGTGTGACTTTGATCCCATACTCATTGCAGGCAGCAACAACATCCTCTTGAGCCTTGTACAATTCCCATGCTGCTGCAAAACGCCCAGCATCCTTGCCAGAGTCTGAGTAACCAACCATGACCTGTTGCCAATTCCAGAGTTTAATTGAAGTAACAAGTACAGAGAGAGAAACAATTTTTATAATTGCAATACCTCTTGGTGCCCATTATGGTTCCTTATGATATGCTCTCTATACCAGTCAATTGACAATAATTTCCTGATTACAGAGCCAGCTCCTCTTAAATCTTTCACAGTTTCAAACAATGGGACAACTCTTAACCTGTTTCAAAAATAAAAAAAACCAATTATACATATATATTCTTGCAAAATGGTGCATGTTCATCAGATGCTGCGATAGAAATTAACAACTCTTTGTGGTACAAACACACAGTTTGCAACTCATCCTATTCTATGATACACCTAGAAAATCTTTTTGATATAGAAACTCACCATTAATGACCAAGGCTCAACTGCTCAAGTACAGTAGATATGATAATTATAAAGATCAAGATAATAAATTAATTGTTAAACAGTGTGCACTCTACTTTCTTAATAACTTTTCAATACTTTCTTTCATGAAAATTTTATAATTCTTAGATTTGCTCTGCAACTGTGCATCAATTAAGACATGATTGTCACAAACAGTGAAAATAACTATTAAATTTGTATTGTATATAATTCCAAATTTCCAATATAATCATGTTCAAATTTTCCTCAAAAGGTAAGCATCTTACGTTCCCCCTGGACATGGTCTTCCAAGCTCCCCACTTACAGAAAGTCTAGCATCTTTCTGCAAAAGCTCCACAGCAAGGACATCGCTGGCCTAAAATATACAGAACAACAATATATCTTGAAATTTAGGACATAATACATGGTATCAAGTATCAACCAAACAAAGTAACTAGGAATGAAGAAGAATCTTTTACATTTATGTGCTAATACTTCTAGTTCAAATAATTACATAAACAGTACGAGACATACATTAGAGGCCATTGAAATCACATATGCTCCAAGTGAATCACTGCCCAATTCAGCTGCTACTCGACAAGTGTCAAGAACCTCCTTCACATCAGCAGACACCTACAGAGTTCAAAATGAGGTGAAAAGGTTTTGGCTGAATAAAAGCAATGAAATAATGTTAAACTACTTACCTACAGAGGCATCAGAAGTAGAAATTGCAAAAGCATGATGTGGACAAAAGTGAAAAATAGAGTACAAAAAGGGGTGTGATGGATAAAGAACATACAGATATTTGCATAAGGCTTAACAAAGTAGACTAATATTAGCTGTTGCATACTTTCATGGTAAGCAATTTTTTTTGTTTTGGCCAGGAATATGGCACTAACTTTCAAGGGGTCAATGCGAAGTTAAGAGCTGGATGGTACAGATCTGTTAATTATTTGAAGGTTTCTCATCCTTGTACTCCAGCCAACTCCATGTCTTGGATGGTGATGACACTTGATATACAGGTTTAACAAATTACAGAAACTGATTGAGTAGAATGAACCATGAAATAGTGGATGTTCATGCGAGTAAAATCTAACCTCTATACTTGGGGGTACTAGAGGTCTCTTTCCTTTCAGCTCTCTAGTCAAAAATTCCAGCTTTTTTTCTTCATCCCACTCACTATAAATACCCATATCTAGGTATGTTGTAATAGCATCGAGTGTTTCAGCATGTCGAGCTGACTCCTGTGAAATCAAAATTAATAAGAGAAATCAACTTCATGATCATCAAATTTTGTAGAAGTAAGTTGTAATTCCAACAATAATAATAACCAGTCATACCTGCCGCAGATCAAGCTTCATTAAGACCATGCCAAAGGTAGCAACCCTTCGTATTAGATCTGCTAAGCGCCCATCAGCAAGTACGGTAGACCCACATGATTGCTTCATGAGACATTTATTAAAATGTCAGTAGATATCCATAAACATAAATTATTACTAAACATTGAAAACAGTTCTACTAGATTGCTTCTACTGACGTTCCTTATATACTTTGACAAATGACTTTACCAAGGATTCATAACACAAGAGTAATGGTTCCAGCAGTTGATCTGTCGTCTCATAGTATTCCATGGGATCTTGTTCACAAGGAAGATCCTCAAGGAGAAGTTCCAGCCTTCTCCGTGTCTTCATAAGCTGATGTCAAATGTATGTTAGACATGTAAAATAATAACTTAACAAGCATAACAATAAATTGTTAGGACCTTACGTCGCCCTATCATGAATAAGTTAGGGAATGATGATCAGGAGTCCAAGTCTCCTTGAATTACTTGTCAAGTTGTCATCATGAAAAATTGTTGCAGAATATTACAGCCAGAAGAGAGAAACTAACCTTATCTTTGACATTCCCAAGAACAATTCTATATGGAGCAATGCCAGGATATTGAAGTGAACTAGGCTCGAGAAGTTTCCTGAAGCTTGATCTGCCAACCTGAGATTCTGCAAATATCTTCCTCTGAGCAAGAAGTTGACTAGAACTTGACTTACTTATTTTAGACGACCCGGTTAAGGATGACCGAGGACTCTGAGGCAAATAATTGTTGTCTTGACAGACTGTCCCATCTTCACGTCTTCTTAATGAAGCTGAAGAATCCTGATCACTCTGCAGTCACAGAGCATGTAAGGCAAAGTAAATTACCAGATACCTGGAGTAAAATTTTGAAGGCAAGTGGGATTATGATATGAGATAACAACGGTTAGTTTAATTTAAAAAATTATGCATGTATTATGAGATGTAAACAGCTTTCTGATCTGTTACCTGGTGACTAATATTGCCAGGGAATTCTAGTATCCTATATGGAGAACCATCATTGCATTCTACATGAGTAACAAAACTCATAGTCAGAAGAGATAAGGAGATAAAGGAACAATATCCAGATACTTGGGCAGCAATTATGTAGATTAAGAAATTGCACAAATCATTAAATAGAAACTTTTAAGAGACCCAATTAGAAACTCATTAATGTGATAAGGACCAGGAGCATAAAACCAAATGGTGGTTTATATAGCTGAAAGTGTGTCAAGTTCCAGTAAACTATCGTCGCATACAATTATTTCCATACTCTACAATAGTCATACACATAAAGTTTCTGTCTTATCAAAGTATCGACAGTGAAAGAACAAGTTGATACTTAAGAAACTTTTCATTTCCTATTCAAATGTAATTTGCTTTATCATTTTGGCACTAGTGAATTATGTAGGCAATTTGAGATAACATTACAGCAATCAGAATGCATGTCAGATGATTGTTCAAATAGTTATCACCATTTTTAGAGTAGTCCATCATTTGCAATTTGAGATGAGAATTAAAGGGCTATAATTAAGGAGCTTTTATATCACATGATTATTCATTGGCAGATCATGAAATTATTTGTGAGATGTGAGATTGTGTCTTTCCCTTATTGGTCATGTATGCTGATTAGCAAAGTGAAAAACCATATATGGCTCTTCCATCCATTCTCACTGTTAATTAACCAAGAAGATATATTTATTATACTTTATTGCCTTTATTAGGAGTGATCAAGGACAAGTCTAGGACTATCAAGAAGGGTCAAGCTATATAAAAGAGTGGTTCTTTTAATTAGATAGGGCAAGATAAGTATGGGGAAAAGATGAATTTTGCAAGCTAGGGTCCTGACAAGGACTTCCAAAATTTTTTTTAATAGGCCCTCTATAATCCTATGCAGATGATAAAGCACTATTCTCATGGCTGACAACAAGCAAACAAATATGTACTTGAAAAGGTAAAAGCAAAATCATACCTGTAAAGGATGAAAGTTGATTATTATATGCTACAGTATTAATACTTCTCAAAAGGTCATTAAATGAGAGAAAAAAGAAATAGTAACTACAATTTGCAGGATTCCACAAAATATCTAGCAGTCTATAGTACATAATTTAAGATGGTAAGAAATATAGACCTACCTGTACAGGAAGGAAGATCAGCACCAGCTGGAAGCTGTGCTGGCAATGCTGAGGTTTGCTGATTATAATGCTTTGCATGGTTTCGAGTTATTGTCTGATTCCAGCTTTCAGAATGCCGATCCTCAGGTGCTGACTCTACAGAAATTATTTGAATCGCACCATTACAGCTAAACATGACTTAGTGGATCTGTATAACTTAATAAAAGCAGAAAATTGAGTAAATATGTTGCTCAAAATATGTTTCACTGATAAGGATATGGATGGAAGAAGTAAAGTCTTAACATTAAGTAATTTAAGACCTAAGCAAGCTTTTAGATGTTAAAGGATTGCCAATAATGCATTCTTCTGAGAATAGCACTTAGGACAGTTGACGTCATAGAGTTCTAGTATTGATAGCACTTTTAAGTCTTGATTGATATAAATACTAATTAAGAGCAAATTAATTAATTCTTTTGCTCAAAAGAAGGTTTGTACTTTAATAAACTATAAATCAACACACTGCTGAATTAACCTCCATAGGAACATGAGTTATAACTGGCTGACATTTTCCATTGCTGCTGTACTCCTAATTTTCTGAGGTTAGAGTCTTGATTAATTGAGGCTTTGCTACAAGAACAATTAATGAGCAAAGGAAATATGTAGTGATATATAATCTGTTTGAATGAAAACTGTACAAAATGTGGCACATGCACTCAAGAAATTTCTTTTGAATGTAGCCCAAGTATATTATATCTTCATTATCCCTAGGATGATCTCTAGAACTGCAAGTATGAATAAGGAGAGTAGATCGGATGTGCATTAGCTCTACTACTGGGAATAATAATAAGGTGAAAAACTCTCAATAATTCAGACTTCCTTAACTGTCGCCATTTCAGGATGGTGCCCAGACGGTTCTTGATTTACTATACCAAACATTCATATCTTAGAACCAGGATGAAATAGGGCTTATTTTGGCTCTCTTGGTAAATACTTGTGATTTCAGTAGTGCAAAAATAGGAAGAACCCTTTCAACGTCATAAATTTTCTATATTAGGGGCCCTTTAACATTCTCCAGTATGTTATATTGCAATTTGAGTCTGGTCCCTGACAGTTATATAAGGCAAAGATACTCATGATCCTGATGAATTTATGTTCATTAGGTGATCTTTGTGGTCAGAATAAATCAGTTACTATGGTAAGGATAATGTTGGGATCTGAACAGTCTGAACACAATCATTGGTGTAGCCATGTATATCCGGGGGGCCATGGCTCCCCCTAGATTAAGAATTCTTTTTATTTGGTAGAAGAATCTTTTGGTAAATTACTAAATCTACATAAGTAGCACTACTTGACCCCTTAATTCTAACAAATCCTTCTATGTACTCTTTTTGTTTCCAAATAGATACATTTTAGTATTGAGAACTAAGTCATGTAATAATAAAACCAAAATTTAGTAAGGGTTAATTATATTTACACCCCCTTAACTATATCTGATTTTCATAGAGATCTCTAAAATTATTTTCGTTACAATGTCCCCCCTAAAATATGAATTTAATTCAATGTCCATCTTACATCAATCTGTCGTTTGTCTTATGACGGACTTTTCTGACCAATATTTGAAAAGCAAAATACCGATGATATGTTGACAGAAATGCCATTCTCTCCTTTCTTTCCTTTCCTTTGTTTCCCTCTCTTCTCTTCTTTCATTTACCTTCCCTCCTGTCCATTGCCGATCATGATGGCAATTGCGGCAACAACGTCGACGACAGTGCGGACTTCGGTGATGACAAGCCATACGCAGAGGGAGAGGGAGAGATTAAGTTCACAAAATTTGTTGCTGTGAGTGGAGATTGAGGCATTCATCTTATTAAAACTGGAATTGAAAAGTGAGGTCGGTTGGGTTTGTTGGTTCCATTCATTTTGCTCCCAACAAAGGTTGTTGCAAAAGCGTGCACATTGTTTTAAATGATTTGACTACAGCTGCAAAGAATTGATCATTTTGAGACCTTTTTGAGTTAGGAACTCCATTACTTTCATAGTTACAAAATCATGACCTTTGTGAGGTTGAGTTTGTGGCTTTTCTTTCTCTTTTGTTTTCTTTGTATGTTGTGTGCCTGGGTTGGTAAGTTGACTATGAAGTGTAAAGATAGACATATATGTTATGTCCAATTGTCCATCCTTTTCTTGTAGTTGAAAGTGTGAAGGATATTTTTCTATTATGGAAGTTCTTAGTTTCAAGTGAACCAGGGCCTATCTATCAAATACAAACGGGATACAAGGAAATGGATGTTGCTGCTTTCGCATTTAAGTGTGTTGAAGTGGCCTATCTCAAGGCTGCCTACTACAAGTCTCCCGGTGCAAGTAAAGATAGATATGAACTGCAAATATCTTTGCAGATGGTTCCATGGTTCCACCGGGTTGAGAAAGATGGCGAAGAAAGGTAGGAGGAGCTTGCGGGCGGAACGAGGGGAGTCTGGTGGGAAGGAAAAAGGAGGATTCCCTGGAAAAGAAAAATCTTTGCTCTTGGCCGAAGGTAGAAGACATGCATGGCATGATATATTACTATATTTATAAGGGGTATACTAGTCATTTGACATATTCCATCACTGTCGTTTCTTGTTTTACTTAGATCCAAAAGTGAAGGGGAACATTGTAATGAAAAAAGTTTGGAGTCTCAATAAAAACTTGGTATAATTCAAGGGGTGTAAATGTAATTAACCCTTTTATTAATTGAGGAACCTTTCAATGTGTTTTCTCCTCTTTCTGTGCAATATGTTGTTAATTAGATCACTATAACAGATAGTATTTCCTACAAGCTGATTTTCCTTGTCCTGCTATCTTTGTTACTAATTTGTTGAAACAGCAGCAACAAGCACCTAATCCAAGCTATATAGGGTTAGCAAAAGGGCATACTAATGCATTAAAAACGTAGGGTTTAGGGAGGGAAGATGCACCACTGCCTTACTCTCATGAATGAAGAGACTATTTCCATAACTTGAACATATGACCTCTTGGATTTACATGACAAACCTAATCAGCTAACCGTTACACCAAGTAATGCGCTGACTAGAAGACGGTGAATGATAGGTCACTGGTTTATCAAAATTGAAAAGAAAAGATTCACACAGATATAAACTAATGACTGAGAAACAAATGGACCAACCTTTAAGCAAGATTTCATTTGCTAAGCTTGCCAACTTATTACTGCATCTGTTCATAGACAGTTCAAATCTAAGATTGTCAACTTCTCGGATGTAGAGATCTATTGCCATCCACCTTGACAACAATGAAACATCTCTTGTCACCTGCATCAGAGGAATTGTAAGTTCATCAGTCTTCTTTATGGCAAAGGCTAGTAATTTAGATCATTTTCATACAGAGAAAATGTTATAAATGTTTTCCAGCAATAGCAAGTTTAATAGCATAATTTGTACGTCAAACCAAAGCTTCTCTCATTGCTGATACTGATAATACTTAGCAAGAAAATATAGTACTCAAGAAACTATAAGTTCCCCTATAAAGGGAACATTTTTCTTCATAGCATCTGAAATTTATCAGAACATTTTTCACTAAATTGAATTGCACAAACAGGGAACAGTACTATCCTACAGCATAAAGCACTTCAAGAAACTTGTTTTTTTTATGATATAACTAGCGTTATGAAAAATAAGGTCTAATACAAAGCTACATCACATGTGACAGAAAATTATAATGGTACACCAACAAAATAAAGCATGCCAATTTAGATTATCATGACAAGTGAAATAGAGTTTAGCCTGTTGAGTTCAGTCAGGTCCATTAGGCAGGCATAAAGAAAATAGTAATAATAATAATAATAATAATAATAATAATAATAATAATAATAATGATAAAAAAGTGCAAAAATAGGTAAGACATTATTACTCATCCATTTTTATGGTTCTGATAATCTGTTTTGAATATCTTTTAACAGACAATAATATAAAATAAATCTAACAGTAGTCTTTTTTTTCAGATGCTTCTCATGGCCAACTAAGAGAACAGCAATTCTTGTACATATATCACTGAAATAAATTGGTATTAACTCAATAATATTAGCCTCAATTTCTAGTGGTAAGAATGTCTGAGTTAGTTTCCTTGGGAGAAAAAAAAAAACAACGCACCAATTTTTCAGATCTGAATATGTGGAACCTAATGGAGGGCGGTATAGAGTCTATCCATGGAAGCACAAGATCATTTCAGATGACACATTATCATATTCATAGTTCAGACTCATTCACTGGAATACAGATTTAAAAATTTCTATTGCAGACATTTGTTTTTTTTTTTCCTATTAACATTTGCTCCAAAAGCATTTAAAGTTCTGCAACTGACAATAAATTTAACATCACTTGGATGGAAAATTTTCCACATTCATCAAAGATAATAGAAAGAAAACCTCACCTTTGCTGTAACATTAGGATTTCCATCTCGATCACCGCCCATCCAAGATCCGAATTTAATTGGTGTAGATGTTAGAGGAAGTGGCCTACCAGTATGCTGTAGGTAACGAGAAATCAATGCAGTGATTAACCATTTTATGGTATGAACTTTTAAAACCCAGTCCATGAAGGGGGGAAGACCTTCTTTAGAGCATTGCTAACGCGGCGTAGATAGTGAGGAACAGCCTTCCATAGTGATTGCTCCACAATGTGTAGACCTACAGAAGGTCAATGAAGCAGCATTCAAGAAATAAAGGAAGCATAAAGTCTGTGCCAAAAGCATTAAAAGTTTACCAGCCCTAGCTTCGTCAACTGGAGTAGGCTTGTGACGTCTAAGCTCATCTGTCTGCCATATTGAGGTGATCTCCCTCACCTACCAGAAGTAATGAAATGTATAGGTAACCATAAAAGAGGGGTTTGTAGTTTTATAGAACTCTTTCTGAAATATACCAGATCTTCTATCAGCATTTCCTTATCTTCATGATTGAGATCAGGGCGTTCATTGAACTCCAATAAATGCTGCAGAAAAGGTCAGTTAGTAATTATAATAATAAATGAAACAGCGATAAGAAGAATATTAGTTTGAAAGTCTTGGATAACAAACTAGTAAAACAGAAAGTGAATAACAAAGATAATCAGAGGAATGAAAACAAGAAGACAGAGGTAGAAGATGCAAAATACGATTTGTATAGAAGAAAATATATCAAATAGCCACTCAGTACTATCCAAAATATCTACAACTCAAAAGGGAACTTTTGACTATAAAGGCCTCCTTACTGCAGATGTTAGAAAATCAGATGGTACAAGTATAATATTCTGAAATGTTATGATCAACATGATTAAGACTTCCAGACCATCAATTTGGATCTGCACATCTTAAGGTCCATAAAACAAACTTTAATAGAGTTTCATTCATGCAAACAATAAAAAAAATGTTACATCTAACCTTCTATTTTGATATAACAAGAGAAGAATCTGAAAATTAATCTGCATCATTCCAAAATATAAGTTGGATGATAACATTGTATGTTCTCATTTTCAGATCATTTGATGCATAGATTGGAGATCTCTAAAGTAAGTCTAAACTCTTGATGTTTAGATCAGGCGTCATACATATTTACAGGTCTATCAAATTGAATGTCCTCCTACTAATTTTGCAGAAGTTAGATTGAGATTTCAAAACTACCCAAAAAGTATTAGCTCTGCTAACTTAATGCGGACTCAATCCATAGAATAAAGGACAAAAGACGATACAGGATGTATTCTCAATGGGAACAAATTGCAACTATTCCGTAACATTAGATAGTAGTAAAAATCAAGATTTAACTGAAGTCTACTAATTCCTTAGCATTTTGAGGAAAGTAAGAAAGCTGCTCACAGCTATTCTGATGTGTTTATATTGCAGAGTGCGTCTGTTTATTTGAGTGGGATGTGCTGTAAGGACAATCTCAACCTCCTGCATCAGCATCAACCAAAGAATGTTAATTTGCTTTGCATGCATGATAGCATTGGACCAACTTGCAAGAAACAACGAAACGAAGTAACCTGCTTGCAGACAGTATCGTAAAGCTCCTGTGGAGGAACTCCACTCTGTATCAACTTATTGAATATGTCATCACAAGATTTCGACAGATGAGCGACATTACGGGCCTTACGGACCCTGCAGGAGAGATAAGAACAGTTTCAGAAGATGCAAAGGTGAAGTACCAGTCTGGTACCTCTCTTCTATAAGTAGATCGAGATGCAAGAGGGAGCTTCAAAAAAATAATACATCCATTCATGACATGAAGTGATCATCGGGCTACAAAGTCAATGAAACTAGATTATCTTTTCCCCCATTTTAGTTGTGATGACTTGCACCAAAACATGAGTGTAAGACATGCATTTGTGACATGAAGTGCTCATCAGGCAACAAAGTCAATGAACTCCGCTCTATTACAGAAAAGGCTGTTATTAAACCACAATAAAGACAGCTAAAACTCTCCTCATGTGGGCCTAATCGAGTACATTGTTGTGTGAGGATGATAACATATCTGACCAAAAGAGCTTCTGTACGAAAAAGATGGAAGATGATTTATGCAAACGTGTAACAAATAATAAATGGTGGGTGAAGAAATAATCAAAAGCACCTGTGATGGGTTTCTGCAATACCCATCAGATTAAGGTAATGGCTAAAAGCACGGGCAAGCGCCAAGGCTTCCTCAAGGGTCATTTTTGAGATCTCAGTCGCCAGTTGCTTTTCCAGTAACTCCGCTGTGCCCTCCATCCCCGCGGCTCTCATGTTAACAGCACTCTACCATAACAAAATGACAAGAAAGCAAAGGTTACTACCAAAAACAAAAGAAGAAGAATACCAAAACACCAAATTTCTAGCTTTAAGGTACAGACATCAAAACACGAATGAGATATATGCCTATGCTTGAAAAAGAAAATTGATCCAAGAGATATAACTAAAAGTACAAAGAAGAAGCTGAACGAGGATTCAAATTATAAACGAAAACAAAGGCACCAAGGGAAGCAAAAGGAGGCAGCTTTAAGAACCCAAAAGGCCGAGAGGTTGAAAAGGGAAGTTGGGCATGAACTGGGAACCAACCTGAGCGAGGATCCTCTTCCTTTCGACGTTCTCCGTGAACTGGGAACCGACCTCACGATGCAACACATCGATGAGGAGGCTTCCAAGAAGGCGGCAGTCGTCCTCAAACGCTTGGAAAGAGATCTCCTCCGCAATGTCGTCGGTGGTATCCGTCATTGTATCTGCAGATATAGTGTGACAACAAGATGCGAGCCAAAACCATCAAAACAGAGGAAGAAGACGAAGCTAATAACAAGCGATTCAACGAACTGGGTATCGATCAACTCTCACCGAACAAGCGAAACAGAGAAAGGATAAGCTATAACAAGCGTTTCTCTGAAGTGGGTCTCGATCAACGCTCAAAGATATGGAAGTAGATGGCTTTGAATGAAGAGAGAAACCGAAGAGAGAAACAAGTAGAACAAGAGAGAGAGAGAGCAAGGAACAAGAGAGAGAGAGAGCAAGGAGGAGGAAAGCAGATGTGAGAGAGAGAGAGGATGGGGGGAGAGGAGGGCTCTCTTTTACCGCGTCATCGGCCATCAGGAACTCGGCACGTGTCGCCGAATTCCGAAAGTATCGCCATGGAATCGGAGCATTGGAGGAGTCCTCTCTCTCCACGGGAGGGGCATTATGGTAATTCTGTTATACTAGGTGCGGGTATAAATCTTCAGTTACTGGGTGAGAGAATTAGTTGATTTTTCTTTTCAATAAGTTCTTCTTTTGATATACAAAAATGTATATATATATATAAAATAAAAATAAGTAATATTTTTAGTACAATAAATATACTTATGCATAATTAGTAACTAAATATAAAATTTTAAATAATTTATTCAAAATAATTATTATATTTTATAATATTTATAGATGTATCTAATTTACATTTAAGATGCGTGCATTAAATTAGTTTTAAAAATTTTATACATAAATCTAATGAGATATTATAATATACTACCTATATAGTTTTGATCTAAATTATGAGAGTGACTCTAAATGCAATTATGAGAATCCACCCAAGCATCCCCATGAATCATATCCACTCTTCCTCCTTACTCTTCTTTTTTTAATTTTAAAATTTAAATAATTTAAATTATGTATACGTTAGGACTGAATTACTGGACTACGTATCACATTAAACTTTAGGGGAACTATTTGGATGTACGAGGAGACATGGCATCTTGGCATCATTCTGGGGATATCCCAACCAAAAGAATCACATCAAAACTATAAAATTGTTAGTTAAAAAGGTTCACGAGCTCCATCTATTATAGAAGATGCCACGTGAGCACATGAATAAAAGGGAGAGAGGCACCTTGGTGAGTGACCTGTGACCAACCTCATAAAGTGTTAGCTCTTCCATTTATTTGATGCCACGTCGGCATATGAATAGAGAAATCTATATATAATTATATATATATATATATATATACGTTGTTGATTCCTTTTTATACCTTTCATGTGAATCTTAGAAGATATTTCTTTAGTGGAATAATTAAAAAATTATTTACTTGTAACATCCTTTTCCTTTAGGATACTTTGCTTGCTAATTTAATCTAATCTCCTTTATTTTTCTTTACAAAAGACTTGCTAGTGGCTATGCCACTCTCTCTCTCTCTCTCTTTAATACATCCATATTCTCAGTTAAATTTTTATGTGTATTAAATTCATATAAACTATGTAGATGATGTTGAGAAATGCATATGCATCTGTCTATGCACCCATCTTCTTGATTTCTTGTTGGCTAACAACATTTTGTTACTTCTGGTTTAATTTTTAGGCTAAGAGTGGCATCAGTATTAATAATTAAATCATCATCCAACTTGGCTTTTTCAGATGGTTGATGTGGGTTATTTGCATCCAAATTGTTTTCTTTTTCTTTTCTTTTGCTGTTGATGAAACCTTCTAGTTCTATTTTAACTTGTTTAAAGATCAAAGGCAGTGGATTACATCTGTTGCTCATCATAAGCAGACAAATCCACTAACTGCAGAGAGGGAGAGAGAGATTTGAAAGGAGATTTAAAAGGCTAGATGGGAGGAAATCCTAATGAACATCATATCAGAGGATATCAGCCACCAAAGGAGAGGTGCAGGTCTTATGTAAAAGGATAGATTGTACTGCTCTAATCAATGTGCTGCAAAGCATTGAGTGCTTCTGCAACCACTTTTTGTTTAAAACCTCTGATTGATGTGAGATGGTTTAGGTTTGATGGTAATGACAGCCATTTTTTTGATACTTGCAAGTAATGCTTAAAATAGGAGAATTTGTTCATTAATTCTCATCCAATGATAGCACCTAACCAGCCCCTCTGAACTATAACTTCAAAAAAGTTCTTAAATTTTGATAATAGCAAGATTCAGCCTTTAAAATTAGAGAATATCTTCTTGAGAAAACTCAAGAAAATACCAAATAGCATATTCCTCAAGCAGTGGGCCTATTCTTGCAAGTCTGCTTGCAGTATGCAGAGCAATAGGCTCTGCCATGTTACAGAAGAAGCCTATGCTCTTCTACTATGGAATCAGTTTAAATTTGTTTCAGAAGGTCAGTGCCTCAAAAGTATATAGCCCACAGAGGCACAGAGTCACCAGCCTTCCACTAAATATTCTTTCAAATTATGATATAGAAGAAGAGAATGTTCTGGTTTTTCTTATATTTACTAAAATCATTTTGGAATGACTTAGAACAATACAAGGATTTCGGATATACTAAGAATATTTCTTGTAAATCATCCTTGCCACCATTGATTCATTACAAGAAACTTCAAAAAAGAACAACAAGCATTCTGTATGATCTACTATGTATATATATTTCTTTTTTGTCCATTATCTATAATAGCATCACCAGAAGGAAGGCAGCCACCGTTTCTTGAGCAAAAATTAGCCACCAAAATCCATCGACTTTGGAAGCTGAGAGACTGAAGGAGGCCAAGAGGCTTGAACTCTCATCTGGTTTACTGTTATCCACTTTGTTTCTCAGGTCTGAATTCTCCACTGATGCTTGTTGCTGCTCATCCTTGCACTGCTGCACACCAACAGGGACATGTCTTGCAGTCACTGCCACAGCATTGTAACATAGATTTGGGTTGTTCCAAGAGGCAAATCTCCTCCCCATCCTCTCATAGAATCCTTCAGGGAACTCGAGCTTTCCTGTCAAGTTGTTGCCATTGAGGTAGAGAGCAGTAAGAGAAGGCAAAGCTGCAAGCTTTGGAGGAACACTGCCAGAGAGGTGGTTGTTGTCCAATGCAAGGAATCTTAGACTCTTTAAGGTTGTGATGGATTCTGGAATTGTTCCAATTAAGCCCATGTTGGACAAGTCCAGTGTGGTCAGATTCACTAGATTCTCCCACCCAAATCCATTGAGATCACCACCTAATGGATTGTTGGATAGCATCATGTCTTGGAGTGAGACCATGGTATGGAGAGAGTGAGCTAATCCACCAGAGAAGTTGTTGTTTCTCAAGTCTAAGAGTGTTAGATTCTTTAGCATTCCAAGCTCATCGGGGAGGCTCCCATGCAAGAGATTGTTACTCAAATCCAGCTTCAGAAGTGAAGTCAGACCACCTAGTGATGAAGGCAGAGAACCAGTTAGAGAATTCCTGCTCATGTCCAAGATCAAAAGCTCATTCAGATCATTACCGAGAGAAGTCGGTAGCAAACCGGCGAACTGATTTCCTGAGAGCACGAGCTTCCTAAGGTGGACTAAATCGCCAAGTTTGCGAGGCAATTCTCCAGTGAGCGCATTTTCCACTAGTACTAGTGACTGGAGATTTGTAAGCTGACCGAGGTTGGGGGGTATTGACCCGGTGAGGCCGGCATTTGATCTGAATTCTAATGTTTCTAGGCTCCGAGATATCTTCCCCCAGTTGCTGGACGGAATTGTTGTAGGTTGATGGGCAGAAAAGCAATTGTAGAAGGAGAGGCTTTTCAGGTGCTTGAGCTCAAAGAGCTCAGGAGTAAACTTTGCATCTTGAGCACATTCAAGGGAGTTCTCAAAGACTGGTCCAATGTTTAAAACAGTAATGTGCCAGAATCCATCAAAAAGGTCACAAGATACTCCCTGCATCACAACACTCTTGAGGGTTTAAACTACAAATGTCTCTCTGGAAATTCTATTTCTGAAAATTAACAGAACTACTATTGAGTAAAAATCTAGCATGAATTAAAGATTTCAAAAGGACAAAAGAAAAAGGTACAAAGAAGGTTAAAAGTTTCAACTATCAAACTTAATGTGTCCACCATGAGATATTCCAACATTTCTAGCACTTCTAGCTCAAGTAACTTACCAGAGTTAATATTCTACACTGTTTGTAATTCTGAATTAAATGAACACATATGAAAAAAATTAATGAGAAAAAAGAATTTTAGGTACCAGATGATAACCTGTATTGGGGTCCATCCACATGGGTCTGGATAAAGTCCTGAGCCATTCCACCATTTACCAACAAAGCTTTCAATTACTGAGTACAGAGCATCTTGCTCCTTTCTTTCCATTGGAGCCACCGAGTCTCCTGTCTCAGAGAAGCCACAGAAGAAGAAGAAGAAGAAGAAGAGTGGAAGTAGTAGAAGAGCTTGGGTAGTACTCCTCCTCATAGTATCTAACTCAAAGAAGATCAAATGAGTGCAAGACAAGAGTTGTGTTCTTCCTCCTGTGCCTCTTATAAGCAAAGTAGCACTAAAGTAAACAAGTAAAACTAAAGGAACCCAACAAGGAATCCGTCAATAGGTGATGAAGCCATGGACTTTTTTTTTTACTCTCCTTTTCTTAAACAAAGGTTTTAACATTGGGGAGAAGCCCAAGAATTTCACGACATTGGAAGGAAAACCAAAATTCCCATGGAAAGCAGCAGCTGGGATCTCAAGAAAAGGGAAAAGAAGAGACCCGAGCAAGAAAACAGAATGTCAAAAGAAGAGAATCCAAGGTGGGTTCTTCTTCTCCTTCTTTTTTCTCTCTTCTCAGGCTCTGCTTCAGCTAGCCAAATAAAGGAGAGATCTTTTTGGTGTAGGAGAACATTCCAATGCACAGGCCAGGGAACAGTTGAAGAAGGGAAGTGAATAGATGAGCAATAAGAGAGGAATTCTTGTTTATAGAAATGGCAGCATTGAGAGGAGAGCTGGAAGGAGTTGAAGAGTTGCTATTTATTGGAGGGCTCTTCACATTGCCCAAGGTTAGTGGTAATAATGGATATGGCAACAATAAGAAAAGTGAGGTGAAAGGCAGTTGACAGTAGCTGCAAAACATGCATAGTTGCAGAGGTCTGCAAGAGCCAGTGGTGCTTTGGTGGCTCTTTGGTTTGTACTTTGGATAAAAAAAATTCTTTTTCTTCTTCATTTTACCTCACTGTTAATCCTTCTTTTCAGCAATAGAATTACAGTTATCCTTTGTAATTTAATCCTACATCACTTTACCTATTGTATTTCAAACTTAGGCCCATACTAAAATGCAATAGTTAAAATTTCTATCCAAAATTAATGTGATTTATTGGCATCAATTTTTTTCATTATCCTCAATCAAATTGTACTTTTATGAAGACACTTAAATCATTTTTGCATCTCTGTTGGTGACTATCTAAAAATTGCAACTTAATATGGACCACCACATAAAGGTTAATTACTTAAACTATAATTTAATCTTAAATTTCTTTCTTTTTATATTTCTTTGTAACTGTTATTCCTTTATTCTTACTAAAGATCCTTCTATAATTCTGTCATCAAGCATCACTTTTTCTTTTCTATTGGAGGGTGGGTGAATTGGTGAAAAGAGATTAATAAAAGAGATATGCTCATATGTGGGGGGGACCATGCAACCATGCATGTGATTGCATGCATATCAATGCAGAAGAAGGAACACATGCTGTACCCTTTTCTTCCACCATTTAAAAGGATTTTGTTTTCCCTGAAACTTTGTATGTTTTTGCATTAATATTACACTTACAAATTTTGAAGTTTACTAAGTACACTAGTAGTTTGTCCTAAGTTCCTGTAGAATGTTCTATTATTTTTTTTTATCTCTAATTTTGACATTTGAATTGCTTGCCAATTAAAATAAAAATAATACTCAAGAGCACGAATACAGTAGCTATTTTTATCTGTATTACTATTTTTTTTTTATTAAGAGAAATGAGTCGACCTCCGAGAGGTTATCAAGTATCTCTACCACTAAAATAATTTATTAGATCAAACTCATTTGTATTAAATTACATCCAGTTTGTCTATTGTCAGCTTAATGTTCTTAAATTTGTTTCAAATTTTACATGCTGAAATATATTCTATGGCCTGTTGTTTTGAGCTGTGATAGGATTTAATAGCCAACTGCAGAGACTGCAAGGAGGATCAGAGGGATCATATTTGGGGGTACACTGAGCATATGATGTGCCTCTTATCACACTCAATCATTATCAACAGGACTACTCTGGAAAGACAAATAAACTTGGTCCAATTTCTACCCAGATTTGAAGATTCTGAATGTTTTATTATTGGAAGGAGGCAGAAGGCAGAGTATGTTGGTTTCTTTGTAGGATATAGTATGTATAGTATATGGCATTGTTAATGGATAACATTTAATGAGGCATCAGCATGAGGCACTCTGGCCTACTAAAAAGAATAATTTAGTCACAGCTACTACATCAAAAGAATGCCAGCCACACAAACAATATATCAATCCTCTACTTCTAGTTTGCAAGGGAAAAGAATTGGCTTTCCTTTTACCCAGCTGTTTCTAGTTGCAAATTCTTCCTTATCTCTTCAACAAAATATACTAACTATACTCTTTAGATAAACAGTCCACTTAAATACTTAAGCTATTAATTAGATAACAAATTAATAATGTACATTATGTCTTCAGCACTTCATATGTAGCCCCTAATACTACATAGACAGATAAAAGAAAAAGTAGTTTTGATACCATATTGATAAAAATTGATCTAATAGATTAAGCTATTAAGTAATAGATAAATAGTATATATCATGTCTTTAACGATATTATTAGTTGATAAATCTTAGATTAAGTTCAAAATCACACTTATTGAGATTACTGAAAACGATAATGTGACAGGAATTTTGTAGTTTCTTAAACACCTAACACATTTTGAAATACTTACTATGGCCCATCATTCAACCAAGCAAGATTTACCATGCTACTTAACTAGTAGTGAAAATGTCAATACTCAATAGTGCATGATATTTACTAACTGAGGCATGTAAGTACTAGTAGTAGTAGTAGTCTCTGATCACAGGTAAAACAACAAGGGCAGGAGGACCACTTAGCACTGCCAATTAGCTCAGCAACTTACAACTAAAGCAACAGGCTGCAGTACATAGGAGTTAAATTGCATTGGGATCTGGATTAAAGAAGAAGAAGAGAGAGCCCTAAGTTAAAAGAATTAGCCATTAACCTAGTTTTTTTTACTGTAGTCCAGTGGTCGAATCCTATTAGATATCACGAGTTCCTCTCTTAAATATTAAAGTTGATATTTAGTAAACTTAAAATTTAAACTTATATATCAGAGAGAAGTAGATTTATAATGATTCACGATCTATTAAAAATAAAAAACTTAGCTTTCTGTCTCTCTCTCTAAGATGTACCTTAGTGTTGAGGTCTCAAGGGTGAGGAGTCCCTATCCAGCCCAGCTTTATATTTGGCTGGAGTTGCATGGTTCCTTATGGTTGTTTTGTTATGTAGCAGTCTCTCCATTAATTCCTCTTAATCAATTGGAGTAAGTAGAAGAGAGTTTAAAATTTAAATGCCATCCACTCAAAAAATATTAAAATTCATCTATCCCCCCTTAATGGAGATTGAGCACTAAAAAGCTACTATAAGTTTAATAAACATCTTCCTAATTTACTTATTAAGGGTCTAATGAATTTAAATCAGTACTCTATTGTGAACTATTAATACTGCGAGTCTGATCACTAAGAACAAATAGAAAATTTTTTATTCAAGAATATATTTGGAATTTATTGTCAAGATTGTATTAGTAGTTCAGGAAATACTGACAGAATTTAAATCAATAATATTCCATCATGTCCAAGTGGCAGTATCAATGCCATTATCTTTTATTATCTTTGTCTCCTTATTAGATACTATTTGATTAATTATAAGTATAATAGATCAACAGTATTAAATTTTAGTTGTATCTGATACCTTCTCTGGCTGCATGATCATATAGATATATAATTATGTTTGAACATTATACAATACAAAACAAAAATCTAGTTAGGGGGAAAAGAAAATTATAAAGTGCAACTAGTTTTTAGATCTTCGATGACGTTCCCATAAATTTGCCCACATTTAGTGCAAGGCCTCTTCCTTTGGAGTTCTAGGGTTTTGGTTAGCGAGATCACTGATGTGATAAAAGACAGTGGAGCTTGTAGAGACTGTAATATCTTGAGCAATACTCGCGAGCCCGGGGACATACATTGTTTTGATGCTTCGCTTATCTGAGAGGAGTGTCAACGTACAGAAGTTGACATTGAAAATGTTCTTGCAAATGTTAGTGATGAAATTTGCATTGGCATTCATGATTGAAAAGAAGATTGATAGAAGAAAGAGGAGATGAGGAAGAAGCAAGGAGTGTTGCAAGCCATTGTGTTCAAAGGTTGCTATATATATATATATATATATAGTGAGGGATCTGATCATAGAATCTCATGATCTTGTTACAGAATATTTCTCTAAGCATTTGTGGAAACCTCATTAAAAATTTTGAAAAAAATATTGTGGCAAAAATTTGGATTGATTCACTTCCATAAATTTTGGATATATAGTTGGGCTTAAGAATTGACATAGATCCTGTGTTGGGCCCTTATTGGGCCTAGGTTAGAATTAGCTCTTAATATTTGGGCCCATATATTAGGTTAATTATCATGTTAATAATACAACTCCTAAAATTTTGATTCAATTAGCTCAGATAAACATATTAGCTTGCGATTCGACTCTAAATATTTATTTAGATTAATTATTACATAAGCTTATAATATTTTTATAATGAAATAATTAGTTATTAACTTTCAGACCAAAATCCTTCAATTTAAATAAATGCAAAAATAAGAAAAAAAAAAATCTTCAAGGGTAAAATGGGTAAATAAAACTAACTATAAAATGGGCTAATTGGGGGTCAATTTTGCAAAATTGCCTCGTAGTAGTTCAATAGATTCGAGACAAAGGAAGGAAACCCCCAAAGGCGAAGGGTTCTCTGCTTCTCTCTCTCAACCATTTGCGGCGGCGAGAAGAGGCGGCGAGAGGCGATGTCGGCGCCGGAGACGTCGAGATCCGGGGCGTCCGCCGACTCCTACATAGGGAGTCTCATAAGCTTGACGTCGAAGAGCGAGATCAGATACGAAGGGATCCTCTACAACATCAACACCGAGGAGTCCAGCATCGGGTTGCGGAACGGTACTTCTTGGATCCCTCTCTTAGGTTTCCTTTCCTTCGGCCGAATCTATTACATAATGTTGTTGATGCTCGAAAGTTAGGGTTTTGAGATGGCCCTTTGGGAAAGTTGACTTCGTTCTTTTTCCCTTTGGGAGAGTTTTGTTCTTGGCTTCTTTAGTAATGCAAACGACTTGTGGGATCGGAACGTCATGATCTTGATGCTCGAAAAATAGGGTTCTTAATATCCCTTATGGTGATTTGATTCAAATATTCTATTTTAGGGATTCTGTGAAGGATTTATTAGTAATGGTATGTTTGGAATAACGATTTTGGAGGGCTTGAATATTCTGGGTTAAAATATACCGCGGTTGCTGTTTTGGGTTGCTCTTCTCTTTATCCAGAAACATATTCAGTGTTCTTGATGCTCGAAAGTTAGGGTTTTGAGATGACTTTCCGGGAATTTGTCTCCTTTTTCTCTCACTCTGTCTCTTTTAGGGATTATGTGGAGAAATTTGAAGTGATGGTAACAAATTTTTCTTCCTGGGATTTTGATTAATGCACCTGATGAAATTGGTATATGGTGAGGAGAGCATTACTTTGAGTTATGTTAGTTTTTAATGGGTTTCTTTTCCTTATACGATCTTGAATCTTGATTCTGAGAGAAGTTGGGTCGTTAGATGGATTTAGGAGACTTGGTTGTTTGTTTTTTTTGTTATTAGGGGATTTGTTCATGATGCTGGCGTAATACTATCCTTTGCAAATCTTGCAGTTAATGTTTTTACCCATTTTGAAGGAGTTTATGTGGCTTATTTGCATTCTTCAATCCTTTAAAGTCTTACCCTCATTGGTCATTATTATGGGTTCTTGGTTGTTGATTACTCCATTGGTACTATTTGTGTTTCACATAACGTTTTGTTGACTTAGTAGTGGCAAAGCCATAGAGATAATCGGTTTTCATCCTTGGATTTTTAAGCAAAATTAGCCCTGGTAGGATTGACATAATTTTAGGTAGTGCTTTAATTTGGATAAACTATATATGGGTAACTTGTCTTTTTTCTGTGGCAGATTGGGCTGTAAGTTTTTATAGACAATGGACAATCTCTTTTTGTAAGGGAGGCTGAGGCCATCCGGCATGACTTGCTACACCTTGTTTTTTATTCGTTTGGCACCTTCATGACCAGACTTATAAACAGCTGACCTTCCAACTCCTTATATTTCAGAAACACACACAAAAATTGTCTTTTGTGCTGCAGATGAACGATAAATTATTTGTCCTGTTTCTCTCCCTCTCTCTGTTGGCTGTTTTGATAAAATGATTGCTAAATAAGATCTATTATATCCTTCTCACTGACTTTTAATGGTCTTGGAAGATATCATCTAAACTTGCAATACATGTAGAGCATCAGTGAGTAAGTGCCCGAATGCTGCATGCCAACAAGTGTTATACTTTTCATGGCACCTTTTGTAAAATCCTTTTGGTTTTGTTTTATTTTAGCCCTTTTGTTCTAACATTCAATATTCAGCTATCTGTTGTGCCATCTCAATTTGTGACCTTATTAACATGCAGGCTGGTTGTACTTTGAAGCTATTGTTAGCTTTAACTAATTTACTTTTATCCTGTAGTACGTTCATTTGGAACTGAAGGACGAAAGAAAGATGGCCCACAAATTCTCCCTAGTGACAAAATTTATGAATACATACTCTTTCGAGGAAGTGACATTAAGGTACATGAAAAAAGCATATTACTGTACATGAAATGGTATAATTTGCTGACACATTCTTGAGCTTTAAATACTACTCTTGCTCTCTTGCTGGAGTAGTGATTATGACTGTAAAGGTCTAAGACATATCTGAGGATGAGGATAGCTTGTGAAAAATGAACAATCTTGTAGCATGTTATGACTTTTATCTTAGTAATGGTTACAGCGATTACCTATCTACCATCCTATGTTGATGGACTCAAAATTTGTCACTCTGCTGACTTATGCTGGCATTATCTCTTATTTCATGTGGTAAATTATACTTTAAAGCTAAAACCAGTGTTGTGCTGGCATATCATCTTTACTAATGTTTTCTTTTGACCAGATAGACAGTGATTTTATTTCATGTTTCTACATGTTCTGACAGTTGATACTCTCAAGCAAGTTTGTTGCTTCTGTTTTTGCATTTTTTTTAATATTGCATGTGCTATTTTATTTTCTTTCCACTACTAATGTGAAAATTTGTCTTAGGCAGCAAGTATTTTTGTTCTGTTCTTAATGTTTTAGTGTTGTCCATCCTAATTGTTAGTTACAACTATGTTATAGAGGTGAAATGTTGCAGCTTTTAGTTTGGTCTAAGCATACATGTTACATAAGTTCACGCTGTTTAAGGGGATCGTTGACATGTTTAATGTGAATAAGAACATGTAGATGGTGGTGTGGCCACCATTTTTCGTATGGGTTGAGTTGCCACCAATCTTGATGTTGTAGGATTCTAATGCTTCTGAATATAGATGAAGTTATCAGCAGTTTTTGGTTTTTGTGCTTTTCTCATTTATGTAGTTGTACAAGCTTCCAGGTGATACTGAAATAAATGGTTTGATTATCTGATGTAATCATATAAGTAGACTGCTTCTCCATGAATTTGACACTTCAAGATCCATGAGGTTGCTAGCTGTTGTTCTGTTTGGATGGTCATGGAGACCACGATTAGTTACATACCTTTTTGTAGTTCTCTTGGATACAATCTGTTTTAGTTGCTAATGATCTTTATCATGTACAAGATGTCTTCATGAAACTAAGATTTTCTGGCTTCATTTGTTGTCTCCATTGCTTGCAGGCTTCATATATGATTTTATTTTTATCCATAATTTTTATTTTGATTCATTCCTGTACTTCTGCAGGACTTACAAGTTAAGTCCTCGCCACCAGCTCAGGCTACTTCAATACACAATGATCCTGCTATTATTCAGGTAAAGTTTTTTTTTTTTTTGATGAAAAAGGTAAAGCTTTTCAATGTTAAAATTTTGAGTACCATTCCCATCGTAGGCTCATTGACTTTTTAATGTTTCCACAGTCACATTATTCTCGTCCTCCATCGTCAACTTCAAGCTTGCCTTCTATTGGAACTGGAACTGTACCAGATATCACTTCACACACAGGTCAATTGGGGCTTCAAAGGCCAACCTTCCAAGGCAGTTTCCCTCTATATCAGCCAGGAGGAGGCTTAGGGTCATGGGGTTCCACTCCTCCACCTCCAGCTGCGAATGGCTCTGGCCTTGCGATGCCACCAATGTATTGGCAAGGATATTATGCTCCGTCAAGTGGGCTTCCCCAATTGCAGCAACCACCTTTGCTTCGGCCACCCCCTGGATTGTCAATTCCCCATTCCATGCAGCAGCCTTTGCAATTTCCTGGAACTAATGCATCTGTGCCATCGGGATCTCAAAATGTTCCAGAGTTTCCTCCTGTTCCTGCACCATCTCTTGGTTTCAGTCTCCCATTTGCGACTCCATTAACATTTAATACTGAATCTAGTGGAACCATGGCACAAAATATGCCTTCTCTTATTAGCAACAAGCCTGTTTCTATTCCTGATGCAGCTTTGAATTATCAAACTATGTCTCAGACAGTACCATCAATCGTTGCTTCATCCAGTTCAGCTGAAGTTGAAACATTGGTACCACTTGTGACTCCAGGTCAACTTCTACAGGCTTCTCCATCAACACTTCCTTCATCTCAGCCCTTGCAAACGCCCCTGCAATCATCTCAATCCTTGCAACCATCCCTGCAACCATCTCAGTCCTTGAAACCACCTTTGCAAACAACATTGCAAGCAACCCATAAAGACTCAGAAACCAAACCACTAGAAAATAAAGCTAAACCACTTTTACCTGAACCATCATTGCATGTTGCAGCTGAAAATAAGGAGCCAATATTGCCATTACCTAAACCGGCTGCTCATAAGGTACGCTGGAGATCTTCTACATATTTTCTTCATTTGTGTTTGTGGGAGCAGGAGAATTGCATTTGTCCAAATCTATCCATGCTAGCTCTTGTACTCATATGATCACATGTATAGTTGCAATGATATCAACAAGAAAATCATTTCAGCAATATTTCATTGAAGAAGTTCTGTTTTGGCATATTTGGTCTTCGAGTTCCCTTTTTTGATAATGCAACTCACTTGCCTAGTACTGTGTCTTGTGGGCTTTACTTGCATAGTTGTGCCAGCGTTGACTTCTTACTTTTACTTGATCATTGTTTCTTAAACATATTTTACCATTGTATGTGGCATCGTGAACTATCAAAGTTCTTCATGTTTAATGCAATTAACTTAGGTCTTGTTTAGCTATCTATTATCATAGGTAAAAGACAATACTGTTTTCTCTGTTTGCCTGTAACAAGGTTATTATCTGGTTGCTTTTGCTTCTCAGCTTCTGAATTCTTAATGGTCAGTAGAATCTTCTGTCTATTTTCCTTGTCCCTTATATTAAGTGAGAGCGTGTGCTTACATCTTGTGTTTTTCCCATGAAATCAAATGCTCCAAGGATTAGTTTTCGTAGTTTTTTTGAGTAGTTCATGTGGAATTTAATGCAAATATATCTTGAAAAGAACCTTGCTTTTAATAAACTATTAGATCTGATAGAAGAAAATAGAGTGAGAAGTAGTTGAGAAGGTTTAATTTTGATACATAATGCAAAGAAGAACCTAGATTGTTTTAACAAGTGCTTGTTTTTGTTCTATACTACATCATGAACTTTTAGATCTTTATTAAGTGACACTGGGCTGGGTACCTAATGATAATTCTTACTCTTGCTTCAAAAAGTCAAAAGAAATGGGGAAGCTTTTCAGGCTTTTATGGGGCCAATGCATAAGATCAATTGTCAGATGCAGGACTCTTAGTATCCTTCTTATGAAGGATGTAGATACTATAATTGTGCCTTGTGCCTCCATATAAAATTGCCACATCATTAAGAACTGCAGCATCAGCTTCAGCAGCAATAGCCTTAGCATTTTTTTTTTTGGCTTCCAAACAGTTTTCTGTCTTCTAGGTCGAAGTTCCATTTTTTCTTTTTTCTACTCTTTCATAGCATTCTTCTGGATCTGCTAGAATTATCGCCTGTATAGTTTCAATTTGTCCATGTTGAAAATGTTCTGAACAAATTAATTTCTTTTTGCTCGTCTTCTCATTGACCATTGATTAATACCACTTCTTTACTTTCTCGGACTCATTCTATATTATTCTATCTCTCTTGCAATACTCATTTATATCAGCTTTCTCGTTACTGCTATGATTTTGTGGGGAAGAAAAGAAATTTAGTTCTAATTTCCCAATTAACCATATTCTTATAACTGACTTTTGGAAATTTCTTATTAATTTAAGGATAATACTGTCCTCAATTGAGAGAAAGCAATTCTCTCTATTTTAATGTTTTGTCTTTTTTCCATTTACACTCCAGGCACCTCTTCAATTTGGGAAGCATGAACTTTAGCACATAGGCACTGTAATGCCTCATATGAACAATATTTGTTCTTCTTGATAAGCAATATAGTAGCACAAGCTTGCATAAATATAAAGCATGTTTTGATGAGTGATGACAATTTCTGCTAAAATTTTGTCCTGGGTAAATAGTCTTTCCATGCATATGAAACGACAATTTAATGAACTACAAATTTTGTTTCTGACTGGATTTGGACTCTGAATGTGATTTACTTATTCAGTTGGAGGTTCTTTTATTTCTATATATTCTTCTAAAATTGATGTGTTTTTCCTTGTCTGGCAGTTTAGCTTTAATATTCAGTTTAAAAGAATTTATGTTGCTATGGTTTTTTTAATACGCCACCTGAATTCCAGCCTAATGGCGATACTTCATACACCCAGTACAGCAATAGGGGGCGTGGTAGAGGAAGAGGAAGTGGGGTATGTGTTTCTCTCCTTTGTTTTTCCTTTCTTAAAATGCTTTAGCTGCTACACATCTTTTACTGCAGAATCAAATATAATGTGAGTTACTGTTATCTTTGATATACCTCAGTTAATTTATTAGTGAAATAAATCAATAACAGAAAGTATTCACTATCAGCTTTCTCTTTCAACATTGACTTGCATGGAGGTAGTATTTCCATCTTGTACTTCCGTGACATGCCTACATTAAATGATTTCTACTCAATCTTGTTGGAATGATGTTCAATTAAAATTGCTACAGACATGTGGGCAACGATATATCTTTGTGATTGCTAGCTAGTAGATGTAGAACCCCAAATGAAATTTAAATTTAAGAAGTTCCAATTATTTTGTTTTTAATCCTATTTCTGCCAATTGCTTTGTCAGTAAAATAAGCTAGACTAGTTCAGGTTTGTTGTGCTTCTTCTGTTGCAGTTATTACTGGCACATAGTTCTTATATTGGTCATTGTGGTTTTTGTGGATGTCCATTTGATGCACCTTCAGTATTCATACATTTGCCCCTTTTTTATGTTCACGGGAATATGTGAGATTTCCAAGGAGGATTTATGTTTCATAAATTGTCAAATATTTTCTAGATCTAAGAATGTTTTCATGTGTGTGTGTGTGTATTCCTGTCTTTAATGTCAATATTATCTTCTATAATAAAGGTGAATTTGGTTGATGAAGTTATTTGCTCTTTGTTTTTGCAGTACTCTCGCACTGTGACAAAATTTACTGAAGACTTTGATTTTATGGCAATGAATGAAAAGTTCAAAAAAGATGAAGTCTGGGGTCATCTTGGTAAAAGTAAAGCACAGTCGAAGGATGATGGAGAACTAAATGAGGATGAAGATTATGATGATCTAGAGGATGATGAAGCAGCTCCAAAGTTGGATAAGGTAAAAGCAGCTACTTGATGTTGTGATCTTTGATTATTCTAGAATTTTAGCATTTGTACTGCTGCTGATTAGTTTGTTTTTCTTTCCCATCTTTTCCTGGTAGCCTGGTTATGTCAAGGATGACTTTTTCGATTCACTCTCTTGCACTTCACTTGACCGGGGAGCACAGAATGGAAGGACAAGATTCTCAGAGCAGTTGAAGATAGATACAGAGGTATGTGGAAACTCTCCTTAAATCTTCTTTTGTTGCCCTTCTGTTAGGATGCTTGAAGCTTCCTTTCTTCATGCAGACATTTGGAGACTTCCCAAGGCATCGACCTTTTCGTGGTGGTGGACGGGGTTTTCGTGGTGGTGGTCGTGGTCGGGGCTCTTACTATGGTAGAGGTTATGGCTACAATGGCAGGGGACGTGGCCCTTCCTTCCAAAACCGTGCTTCCTAGGGAGTTGATCCTACTTGCACCAGTCTTGGATGAAAAGGAGGTTGGATGATAGGGGCTGCTTCTGTACTATACTCTCTAGTTTTAGGAGTCTCTGGATCAATGTTGGAATAAACTTAGTCTTTGGATAAGCTTGGTGATTACCTGTCCTGTCAAGCTTGATGGAAACGATCTTTGTATCAGCTGAAGGTTGAGTGGAACTAACTTAATGGAAAGATCAGAGTGTCTTCATTGTGGACTCAACCCTGTTTCTTATGTAAAAGGTGGTCCATAATTACTGCCCTTAGGTACAAGCATTAGCATGGTTGTTTTGTCATGTATTTTGCATTGAAAAACTTAGCTTCAGCAACTGATTTTATTCCGCAGTCTGATGAAAATTGGACTGTAACCAGTGGAGCCAGTTGAATGATTTCGCAAATGTTTGTAGTTTTAATAGCAGCACAGTTTCCCTCCTTATCTATATAATATCTACGAGGTACACGTATTACTGACTAGGGTTTTCAGCTGAACAGCAAGTGAATCCAGTTATTTGGTATGGTACTAAAAAATTTGTGCTTGTGTGTTTGAACTTAGAAAGAATGAAAATAAGTTGCATTGCCATAAAAAGTGCTTGGATTTTACTCTTTGTTTGTCAAGTGATTTGCCGGGGCTTTTGCAATATAATTCTATTTGATAATGGAATTCAGTGTGCATAATAAATTTTGTATATTCTACCATAGTAAAATATGTATTGATTATAAAAATTATATGTTAAATTAAAAAACCCAACGTAATTAAATTGTAAAAACTGAAAAATTTCCAGTTATTCATGTAAATAACCTATATTTATACAAAGATAAACCCTTAGACTCCGATTGTTATCTGAGTGAGAGGTTTCGCAGTTCTGACTCTTTTTCTTATGTATTTTATTCGGATTTTTTAAATCCAACTTGAGCTTTGATTGAGAGAGAGGCATGACGTTTCCATTAATAAGATATTCTATTACTCCCTAACAAAAGCAGAGCTTACGTCGCTTGTGTTATCTCCACCCTCTTGGTCTTACACACCCACTGAGATATTCCCTTCCCCTCATCACTCATTATCCCCTTAATCACACCCTTCTAATCATAAGAATTAACTAAATCATGGGCAGTATTAGTCATTAATTCACATGAAAGACACGTTCCCCCAGTTGCTAAAAGTAGTCACACACTTTCACTGCATTCACGAGTAGTTTGCTGCCAGAAAGTGAATTGGATTCATATCTTTGGTGGCAGCCCAAAACTGCTGATGGAGATTATGAATTATATTATTACATTCTAGATACTTGTTTAAGCAGTCACCTAATCTTACCTAATACACTATTTTATTTTTCGTAGCTTTAAAATTATATATATATGTAATGATATAATCAAAGGAGCACAAAATGGTATAATTAATTATGAAAACAGTAAACAATATGACGGGCTTTAATGCTTGTCTTCTGTTTGGTCTGCTTTCAATGCACTAACAGAGCAAAAGACACTGTCCAGAGAAAGCTACACTTACCTTCTTTTTCACTAGATCCTCTGCATCCATGGCTGCAGAATTTTTTCTTCAGAATCCACTCACACCCTGCCAAGTAATCTCAATACATAATATTATTTCATCTATGAATGCAGTGAATCCAATTCTCCTACCTTTTCTATCCATAAACAGTTACATACCTTTAATATAATCTTTCTGGGCCCATGAAGCCTCATACATACTACTACTGAGTCTAAAGGAAAGCAAATGTATGAAGTTTTCCTTTTTTTTTTTTTACTTCTTTTGGTTTTAAAATTTGTGAAGAGAGATGGAGAGCCAGAGAGTGGTGGTGGTGGTGGAGGAGGAAGAGGCAGCCCGGGCTGCCCTCCGGTGGGCGGTTCGCAATTTTATCCGCGGCGGTGATTCGATAACTTTACTCTATGTCTGCCCCTTCACAAGGTCTAAGAAAAAGCAAAGGAATCTCAGGCTCAAGGGGTTCCAATTGGCACTCTCTTTCAAGGATATGTGCAATGGAATTGCCGAGGTACGATTCCCGAGGCTGATCCTTGTTGTCATGTCAGTAGTTTTCAACTGCTGTGAGTTTTAAAGTTTCAATCATTGTAGCTATCATTTAGGAAATTTACAATTATGATACTTGTGTTGAACTTCTTTTCTGCTTCTAATAATTAGTATATGCCATTAGAAAAGTTATTTGAATATTTTGCAGGCTAAGGTGGAGATTTTAGTGACCGAAGGCGATCCTCGGGTGTCGGTAGCATCGACGGTGAGCAAGATCAGAGCTACTACGCTTTTCGTCGGGCTCCATGATCGGAGCTTCCTTTACAAGTAAATTAAAACTCTCATATCTTTCATGTATCATCTAAAGTTAATTAGTTAGAAGGGCTAGATTAGTTCCACTGTTTGCTGAATCAAAATTTCAGATTAAGATAGTTGTCAGATAAGTAACAATACCTTCTACAGACATATTGTTTGATTTCACAATTGACCTCTTGACTAAGTTAATCAAATAACTCATTTTTCTGCAAAAATTTGTAAGTTAAATTAGAAATTTCCCTCAATATTAATTGGTTCTAAATTTCAGAACCCCTGATCCGAACTTCGGTATGAGGAGCCTCGATTGTCGAGTACTTGCGATTAAGCAGCATCATTCGATGCGCAGTGGCTTCATAAACATGGAATTCTCTCAAATTGAACCTACAAGTTTACAGTAAGTAGTCTTAGCATGCTCAAAACATTTACATTTATCTCTGAGTTTCAAATATTTATGGTTGTTCTTATTGTGACTTATAGCATACCAGAGCCAAAAATTCCATTTCCGATATTTACTCTTTCGATGATATGGAGAAGATCGAAAAGGCGAAAATGATGCTTCCTTATTAGGTCAGAGCAGATAACAGTTTGGCATACAAGTAGTCAATATCTAACTTGTGATCACACCGAAAGAAGAACAAACAGAAAGAATGGATTGAAATGTGGGCTGTTTCTTTGTTTCAAATTTTAGACAGTAGTTGTATGATATGAATCAGTCAATCACAAGAGTACCAATATGCTATGTTTTATATAAAGATTGAGATATGTGCTAATACTTGAGTGGCTATCAACTTGTACAAAATGAGAGGCTTTGTCAAACCCACTCCTTTATTTTATCAGTTGATGATTCCCTAATGTTTTGATTTGGTTGATTGAATAGTGTATTTCAGAAGTCAGGACCACCTAATCTCCTTCAAATCTTTGAGTTGTATTTGAAAAGTTCATATTGTTGATCTTTCTATTAGGTTGGCAATATAACTTTAACTCTGCAAGATGTTATACTTCCTCATAAATTTACATTGGAAGTTAGAACTTGGTGTTATAATATCCTTCACAACTTTGATTCAATGACTTTGTATTCACTCATTATAGATGGTCATCAGAGCTTAATTAGTTACATTTCTACTGCATAAATATCAGATTAATGTGGAAGAAATGATCATTTCCCAGTAAGTCTGAAAGCATTAGTATCTGAGAGATACTCCATGGTTTAAATTAACATTATACAATGAAATTTCCTAGTAAACTTCAAAGCCCAACTAGATTTTAAACACACTCCAATCAAAATTAGAAGCTTACTCTGTTCTATAAAAATTTAATCTGATAGAGAATAACAGAAAATAATGCATAATTCCTTCAAATTTGACAATTTTTTAGTCCCTATTTTCTACATTGAAAACTCCAAATTTTGTATTAGAAATTACTCTCATCATTGTTCAATTAAGAGATGGAATTGGATATCAGCATCTAATATTTGATTCAGGTGTTCACAATATATAGCATCATAAGTTGTATGTAGAATAACAAAAAGGCATAAGGCCCATATTGTACATAGTCCAACCTCAATAAATCAAGGTATAAGGGCCATTATTGTATTATAAGCATTTTTTAGTTTACATAATTACCACTAAAAACTTTTAAAACATCATAATTGCCATAAATTTTTTTTTGCAGTATGATTAATTTTTGAGGAAATACTCGTAGAATACTCATTGTAAATTATTCATTTAGAGTGTAAAATATTTATAAGTGATTCTTATTTTCTTATACTATGATGATGATATTGTTTTTGAATTACTTTAGGTAATTTATACAAGTTTAATTATGATCATCTAGATTTAACTAACATAATTATATTTCTGGAGGAGTATATAATTTTGTGATAATAATGGTATTTTAGAAAATGGTCCCTTGGTTATGATAATTTTGAAAAAATAAAATAAATTCAGTGGCATTTATGTAAAAATCCCATGAGTTAATGGAATGATGCTTGAGATCCTTATAAGGTCCCTAATTAAACAAGGTTTAAAGTTTAAATATGAATACATTATTAAACTAATTACAACCATCTTTGCGCATATTACGATCTTACCCTTTATATTATTGGAACTAATATTAAACCCATCAATTTAATAGTATCTTAGACAATAATCCAAGGAATCAACCATTAATTTTTTTTTAAATATTCTTTACTCCTTAAATCACACGCCCCATGCATCATGCATGATGCGCCATGCGAGCTTACGTGGCCCATGTTAGGTTGCCGCCGTGGCCAGCTTAACTGAGCTCCACGCGGCAGCATAATACACGGCCGAGTTGAGGATTCGCTGCGGAGCTCGAAGCACCAATCAGTCGGAGGGGCACGGACGAGCGCCGCGTCGACACGTGTAGGCTAAGCTCGATGGGCATTGGCGGGCAGCACGCCAACCACGAGGCACCGTCACACACGTGCGAGGATTATTAATTACTAATCTCTGTAATTATTTTAATACTGTTGACAAATTAATGTTTGGGGAAGTAGAGCTCCTCACGTCTTGGTTAGAAAATTAATTATCATTTAATGCTCCCATCTTCCTTTTTTTTTTTAATTTTTTTTTCTTTTTTTATTACAATTGTGTAGTTCTAACTCTACCACATGGTTGGAAATAATATATTGGATTTAGTAGTCATCATGTTTGAAATTAATCTACAAGTATATATATATATATATATAATAGAAACAAAAAATATCTTATTTTTTAATGTGTCACTAGTATTATATTACTAGAATGTTATTGATATGAATGAATAAAATTATTATTTTTATAGTATTAAGCTTTTAGAGTAATTAGTGAATTAGGTGAATTAGCAAATAATACTTAGTATTTGAGTTAATTATCGCTCGTATTAAAGTCGGTGACGATGGAATTTTGATAGATATGTGTAAAGAAAAACTTAGAATAGACTTATGATGAAGTGTTATCTTTTACTAATTAAGTAATAGTCTTCCAGGTGAATCAGAAATAATTAAGGAGTACATTAGTCAGTTCTTTACATCATATATCTGGAGTAAAGTAAACTTCTATTAAGATTGACTTTACCTCTTTTGGTACTTGATGAGAACTTTTTATGAAGCTCAACTAGAAAGAGTAGATTATGTTGGGCATTGACCACTTAAACTAAGAAACATGTCTGATGATTAATTGGCCTTCCGCATAGTTGACTTATAAAAAAATTGGCATTCAAATGTCAACATTAATTGTTTGCTTTTATGAGCTTTTCAGTGATTACTCAGAACAAGTCCATGAATCTTACAATGTAGATCTTAGAAAACCAATTGTTAACTATGGACTACTATACTTTTTAACTCCACTTCTTGGCAAGTTCATCATAAAAAGTGGCCCTTACTGAATCAAATACTAAATAGTCCTCCCAGGATCCAAGTTACTTAGCTGTAATTTTAATCTCTACTACTTTTCTAATATGAACACCATCATGCATGATGCATGTATATGTAGGCTCTTGTTGCAACTCACTCAATATTCATCCTTTAAAATTAGCAATTAATTCTCCAATTGACAACTTGTGTTTCTTGTCGATAAAATAACATAATATATATACATCCTTTTTGACTCGAAAAAAAAAATCGAAACTTTTAATGGTGATTTTAGCTGCATGAAGTAATGCATCACAAAATTTTCTCTGTGGCTATATTTGGACTAAGGTTTTGTATACCCTACTAAAATATATAAGCAATAATAAGTGACTAATGATCTATTAGTCTCATCTCGTCTTACCTTCAAATTTTGATCATTAAAGCCCTCTCCTTTCGATCAGTACTCCTATATGTGATGGAATTATTAAAGCATCTGTTAACCATTAAGAGTGAGGATTTTAACATTCTAATGTTGTAAGCATGTGAGGGAGTTAATGGCAATAGCTTGTCATTAATGCCAGGCCAACCAACAAGCTTTAATTGTTCAAACATTACGGCTTCCAATCTATACATTAATTAGCATTAAACTAGTCTCACCACTATGCACATAAATGAAGTAGAAAAGTAAATAACAAATCATTTAATTGTCAATAAACAAGTGTGGAGAGTCACAAACTCCCAATGCCTTTGCCTGCTTTGAGACGAGCAGATGCAAGAACACATCATTCTCTTCACTAACTACCACTAAAAAGAATTGGCACCGTGGAATTCTACAATTTTGCCTACATGGAGGAATTAAAATAGAGCAAGATGACAGACATCTAGAGTCAATTGATGATCTTATATTCATAACAATCAAGATTGGCCCGATCATCGCGATCGATGAGGTAGTCGGCTAAAGAACGTCTGCGGTACGATCAATTGATCAAACGCTTATGAGAGAGGGATAGTGCTATGATAGGGATGGCTATTTCCCTAGGAAGAACAGGTATTCTACTTAGGGATGCACTCCCTTATTAATGAATGGCTTGTTATGTTATAGTGAAAGGTTGTGACTTGGTTGTTGTCATGTGATTCATAAATTCGTATCGACATGCATGGTAGATCCGAGTATCAAGAAAAAAAAAGAAGAAGTATAAATGATCACTAACTCAATTGATGAAATTTGAGTATTAGTACCTAAGGAGGTTATCTAAGTGAGATTTGTAATACTGCAACGGCAATCGTCAGTGTTTCTAGATGCATCTGGTAATACATTAAGAATTTACTACTTGCTCCTTCAGAGCAAATTGCTGTAATATATGGACCACTATCAGCAGGTAATGTAATAAAAATTCAATTAGAAGGCCTTCGCCATTAAACCATGATGTTTATGCATGTGTCTGCATCTTTCAATGCAAGGCAAGTCGAATCTTCATGTTAATTTGAAGAATCTGCATATTTAAAGAAGTTAAGCTAAGCCTATTAATAGCTTTCTTCCAAGAGAATTTAGGTATTGTTGAACTAATTCACTCATTGATCTCATCATAATTAAGCTTTGAAGGTTCTTATTTCATTCATATATATATATATATATATATATATATATATAACCTTAGAAGAAATATAGTCATCTGAGTTGAAATGAATGATAGAGTATATGCATGATGAGCTCAATGAGTAGCTAGGAAATGCCAGAGATCTAGTAGTTGGTGTTTAAATCAATGACAATCCATTGAAATCGCCACCATAAATAAGAAGGGACTCAGCAATGACTTCAAATGCCAAGGTGATGTAGAGATAACTTTGGATATGTAGGCTTAGTGTCTGCATTCGGAAACTTATCTCAAGAAGGCCATGAGTTATCTGTGTGAATGCAATCTATTGTCAATAAAATATCTTTGGTTGTGTTTATAATATGTTAGTTGCTAATTAATGCGTGAATCAAACCAAGATTTTTATTCCATTAAACTACTTAGGAACAATCAATTGGTCGTCGCTTAACACATGTAGAGTACTATTATGACTGCAAGTGGTTCTAAATTCCTTATTTTACTACTAGTGCACTATGGTGAGGAATTAATTCTTTTCAATTCATTCTTTTCCAATTCCGGTGGTATTTCTGTTGTTTGATCACGAGTGCGTAATTTTCAATTGACAAGTTCTACTGCTCCATGCATTTTATGAATTAATATACAGCAAATTAAGTCTTTTTGGGCTAGGACTGTAAGATTAATTCTTGAAATATTGATCTAGTTAAAGAGAAAGGAGCTTATTATAACTATGAACAAAAGAGCAAGAAATCAAAGGAATGGATCCTTTGTTTCTCTTAGATGTCCATATATAATTGCAGCTCACTGAGTTACCATTACACTGCAAATTAAAAAAAGATTAGAAGGAAAAAAGCACTAGAAACTTAAGAACTCATCTCCTTTCTCTTCTTCTCTAAGTTCTAAACCATGCATGCATGCCTTTTTATTTGTCTTTAGTTGCATGAGGAGTATCCCACTTCCCTTTTTATTTCTCCTTCTTGGTTCTTATGATCCCATGAAAGCTCACTGCTTCGAGTTGGAATCTCTATCTCTTTGTGAGGATAAGATGGCATCAATGGCCTCCTTCACTTGAGAGAGCTCTGGAGCTTTGCCACCTTGTGCTGGCCAGAACTCATCAGTTGCCAAAACCTATAGAGTTGTAATCAAGTATATATGATTAGTTTAGTTCATATACTTCAAAGAATCAATCTAGTAAGATTAGTTGTATATATATATATATCACCTTTACTTGCAACTGGAGGAACTTCACATAGCTAATGGCTTTCTCTAGCATGGTAACCAAATCAACCTACATAAATTGGCGTGAAATAAGAACGTAAGAAAATTTAATCATGAAACCAATGAAATGATGATTAGTAATAAGGTGCAGTACCTTTGTGCCATTAGGTACGAGATCTTGCAGAATTTTGAGCCGTTCGCTGATCCGTTCTCTTCGGTTCTACAACATGTTAATAATTAGTCATAAATAAACATCATAAAAGTTCTTGACATACTCCAAGATATGTAGAACTCGGTATATTAATTACCTTTGCTGCAACACTCTGAGGATCCTTGGATGGACTAGTAGTAGTCTTGGCCTTGGCCTTCCTATTGCTACCACACTGCTTCTTAGGAGTCTGCATCTCTCCACCCTGCAAGAAAAACAAATTATGTCATTCAACCACTCGTTAGTTGAACAATAAATTTATTTAGTTAAATCTTTGTGAACATGATGATCTAGTAGCTAGTCGAGATAAAAGAAACCAAGTACCATATACTGGCGCTTTTGTGCGATTTTATCTTGTCCAAAACTCTCTTGTAGGACATCTACCGAGCTGGAACTTGGGTAAAGAAAGCCATACCCACTACTCATCTCAAAACTTTGATCCTGATTAAATCTAGAGTCTGCTGATCCAGATTGATTGATGTTATAATTCTGCTCCATCGCATCGATCCATAATGCACACTCGTCCTCTTGATCCAGGTTAGAGTAGCTATCATGCGGTAACCGATCACCTTGCTCGAAGCTAAGCACAGAAGAGCTCGAATAGGCCCACGGAGCTTCTCGCGGCGGAGAATTCACCGTCGACCCGAACACGTAACAGCTGCCGGAGGAGCTGCTCGGAATATCGGAGAGCATAGGAGGAAGGCTTTTATATCCGAATAGTTCCAGAGAAGGAGAGCTAAAAGATCGAACGGATGGCCCTTCGCCGCCGTCTATATTATCGTAGAACGAACTACGCTCCCTTGCAAGGGCCATAGAGGATAGAACAAGGCTAGCTACAACCACAAGGAGGAAATAAAAGATCTAGAGAGAGCTAGGGTTTGTTGGTAGAGTTCATTGTATGGACTAAACTCAAGACCTTATATATGGTGATGATCGAGTCTTTATGATCATATGGGAGTAATTTATAAAGTCTATATATATTTATATATATATATATATACTAGAACTACTACTACTACTGCTACTACTACTACTACTACTACAAAGCATGGGGATGTGGAAACACTTGCACATATAAAGTATTGTGAGAAATAGTTAGCTGTCATGAATGAATGGAGAAGAGGAGGAAGAGATAAAGAGATAGATAGGGAGGAAGAGAGAGCAAAGGTGACGCCGTAGTTTGCGCATTTCCACATCGAAGATTCCTTATAATTAAGAGTGTTTCTCTTCTCGTCTCCTTACCTCAACTTCACGTGGCATTGAAAGCCATGGGAGATAGTTTAGTAAGAGCTTCTCCTCCTTATCATAAGAAGCTAGCAGAAGATTAATTGCAGACAAGATACTAATTGAGCATTTAATGCAACTGGTTTTGTTTATTTTAGCTGATCATCCTAACAACATAGATAGAAGAGATCAATGTAGAGGTTTACGAGGAGATCTCACTTGTTTACTTCTTTCAGAAACCCTAGGCTGCATTAATTCATGACATAGTTTTGAGATTCTTAATCTGTGACTACTTCTCCTTCAATGTTAAATCCATCTCATGTTGCGACAAGAATCCGATGTCGTTAACCGTGTGTTCATCCATCCTCGATCGTCGTCGCGGAGATAGGAATCTACCAATGCTTGTAGAGGTTACAAAATCAAGATAAAAGACAGCATATAGGATGGCTAATTGAGGTAGTTTCATTGTGAAACTAATTAAGGTGATAGCTTCTTAGAGTTTTAATTATATTATTGCATGGTCTTTATTCTTTTTGTTTGTTGTAGTTTTAGTATCTCTGAGAAATTACGATTGACCATCTAAATTAAATTCATTTCAAGATCAAGTAGAGTAAAAAAGAAAAGAAAAAGGAAGCAAGAGATTAGTTACGGCCTCAGAATGTTTACAATAGTTTTAGCCATTATTTAGTTTGCTTAATTTGCTTCACCTAAGACGTGATTAATTAGATGATGTGGTCCTGGGATATTATCTTCTTAATGCACCAACCAGTTAGATGATTGGCACGCTGAGCTCGGTTTAGGTGTCAATTCGATTAGATTAGCATTAATGACTTGGTTAAGAATAACAACATCGAATAGCTGAGTGAAGGACATGTGAGATCTCTCATTAATACTATTCCAGCGTACATATCCTGGTCCATTTATGGTTTTAACCTTTTAAAAGATCCAAGAATTGCATAAAAGAGAGAAGGAAACTAACAACTAGGCTGTCAAAATAATCTAGCTCGCTCGGCTTGATCTTCAGAATAGGCTTGAAATTAATTCCCGGCCGAGCTTAATCATAAGATTGACTTAGATCAAATTCAGCTTGATAAGACTCGATATACTAATATAATATTTAATAATATATAATATATATATGAGTAACATGAAATTTCTATTAGTTTATATTTTTGTAATGTTTATAAATCTATAGTTGAATCATGCCATACTTGTCTTCAAGCTTGATTTAAATCAAACTTGATCAGACTCGGATTAGGCTTGAATTGGGTTCGAATTGAGATTGCTTATTGATCGACTCATTTAAGCTCAAGCTCCAAATTAGCTTAAAATTAGCTTGAATTCAAATTATTTTGAGGGAAATTTGTATATAATACCTTATTTTATAACATAATTTTGGTTTACACCATATATTTTTATTATTTGCAAATCGAGCCCTATGATTTAGCAAATATATACAAAAAATACGTTAGGTTAAGTAGAGATATTTTATTTCTAAAATAACTAAAATGCCCTTGTTTATAAAATAACTAAAATACCCTTAGTATGACTTAGTTGAGGGTATTTTCATAATTTTTTTTAATATAGTTAACTTAACTCAGAGATTTGATTAAGCTCAACTAAGTGATCTAACGGTGTTTTCTACACATATTCAGTAAATTATAGGGCTTGATTTATAAATAGTGAAAATATAGGGTGTATGCCACAATTTCATTAAAAGACAACATGTTATATACAAATTTTCTTTATTTTAATTCAAGCTTGATCCTATAATTAGGTTTGAAATTAATTTCAATTCAGGCTTGATCAATGCTTGACTAGATCAAGCTCATCTCCATTACACCCCTAACGAGAACACTTCTTTGTGGTGTTCATCTTATTTTAGAAACGGATAAGAAGTGACCACAAGAGAAATTAATTTGATGATAAATAATAGAGTAGGCGAGTCTGGTCCAAAATTAATTATAGATATAGCAGCATGAAAACAATTTTAATTACATAGGAAGGAGTGTTTTCTAAAGAAATGGAAGTTTTGATTCGTATAATTACATTTATATTTATAGGTATTTATTTCTTTTAATTTTAATTTTCATATACGATCATCTAACCACTTAGATTAGTGGCATAATTTGCATTTTAATTACGTTCTCAAAAACACATTAAAAAAAAATTGAATGTTATAAAATTATTAAAGTGATCAAATTAAATTATAAATTGTACCACTGTGAGGTTTTGCCTAAAATCACACTGCACTCTAAAGTCATACGAACACACACCCTTTTAATAAATCGATTTATATTAATCAAAATTTTGATTTATGAATAATAAGGGTCTCTATAAATCTAAAATTGATTATGTGACTGTCACATTTTATATTTTTAACGAAAAAAATCTAATGGATAACCAACGGAAATGACAATTTAGAGATTATTTTTATAATTAATAAGGTAGACATGTTATGAAAAATAAATAGAATTGAATAACAGTTTAAAGGGTCTAAAGTCGGTGAAGGGACAATCAGTCCTGCCGACTTGCAAAGAAACAAGTCACCTGAAAAGGTGGGTGAGAGATGTTATAGATAACAAACACTCTTTGAGTAATAAAAGAAACTGAATTCAATCATATCTAACTACCAAACTATAGAGAAGTAGTAATGTTCTTAGAATGATGGCATTAATTGAAGCCAAGGTAGTAGAAGGAGGGGCATCATCATCTTCATCCTCCCTAACTCCAAGCAGAGGAGGAGGCTCTGTTCAGTGGTTGAATTGTCAGGATATATAAGGATCTCCAAATGGTGCAGTTTATGAATCATAAGTGAACCCAAAATTTCAAAACGTAGCATAGCAAAGCAAGGTTTTATTCCATTGCATGTCCACAGATAACCAAATACATAACATGTGTTACAAGGCAAACGTAGCAGCAAGTACTACTAATAGGCAGTTTGCATTCAACCATTATTTCTAGTTCTACAACAATCCACTGACATACCATACATAGCAGCAACATTGCATGCCAACTCTTCCATTAGTAGAGTACTTTAGGAGAGTATAAATCATAAATCATAACAACCACGACATCAAGCTAAAGATTTTTATTCAACTGCTTATGGAACCATTAATTTCTGGTGCGCTCCACAACTGCTGCAACCTTCCTTCATGACACTTTCAACTGCCATTAAGAAAGACACTTAATTTACTTGAAAAAATAAGTCTAAAAACAGAACGAAGATTCGGAATGCATGGGGAGCAGTTACAAATCAAGAGCACTATATTTTTGCCAAATAGATAAAAAGTTATAAAACTTTTAAGGATTTTAGGGATGTATCTCCATGATTGTCTTAATACGCTGATTGCCAAGTTATTTAATACTGCTCTTTAGATCTATCTTTCTAAATTTTCCTAATAAAAATTTCGATAAGATGCTCAATGGCAATCCTATATATACATGGGAATTAATTTACTAGTCAAGTAGATAGCAAGAGGAGGAATATAAATTGCAATATTAACCAAAAGAGACAAAAGAAAGAGGGGTCGTGCATATATGCGGCAGTAACAGAGGCAGGCACGAACAAATCCAAATTGATGAGAATTAATAACCAATTAAGGGGGAGGAAAACTTACTTACCAGCACAAGCTTCAAACATGCATCTTGGATCTATCTAATAATTCCAAATAGTTTTGTAACGAATATGGGCGATCTTGGGCCAGTCCTCACCGTTTGGATTTCCGCACCTCTCCTTCAAGACTGGGCACCCCCATATGCAAATACTCCAAAGTGACTCAGGCAGATAATCCGGCAGAGCCAAGATACCAGGGCAATCACCGATGATCAACTGCTCGAGTGGTGTGAGACGAGACAATGACAGTGATGCTAGAGATGGACAATCGCACAATCTAAGGCTGGTGAGGTTGGGTAGATCTCCGGCGCCAACGGCGAAGCTCTTCATGCTTCTGCATCCCGTGATGTCGAGTTTTTGAAGCGAAGGTGGAAGGATGCCGCTACCACCACCTTCACCAGTTGGCATCACCATCTCCCACTCCAAGCAAGGGCAAGACTCAAACAAAAGAAATTTCAAGGAGTGAAGGGCATGTAAGCCTTCGACCAATTTAAGCTGAGAGCAGAAAGAAATTTTTAATTCAGTTAGTGAAATCAGGTGATGCAGGATCTCCTCAGATGGAAGGGTTGTTATTGTGCTGATATGATTTAACTCCAAGGATTCGAGAGAAGTCAGCCTTTCTAGGGACTGAGAGAGTGCCCCCTCTGTGATATCACAAGACTTTATCTTGAGACTTTGAAGCGTTGAGGGCAAGATCAATTCAATCTTCTCCTTCCCTCCAAAGATATCTTCTCTTCTCTCCTCTGCCTCTTCCTTTGAAACGAATACTAGTGACCCAAAAGAAGATATCTCAAAGTCCTTAAGACACGAAGGAAGCGAAGAAAACTTCCTGAAGTTGGGAAGATACTCAATTGTCAAACTCTCGAAATGACGAAACAAGTCATCAATGGGTGGAAGAACATCCAATGAGGTGCAATTCTTAAATGTGAGAGACCTCAGATTCCGTAGGCATCCTTGTCGTAGCAACCAATTTGGATACTGGGGAGATGTGTAGCCATCGATGGACAAACTTGTTAGATTGGGATGTGGTCGGAGGCCCTCGAGAACCTCCCTATCCAAATCCCTCCTATCCAAATCCCTCTCCTCTTCATTTTGCCACTTCAACTCCAAACTCTTGAGATAGTTTTTGTTTTTGAGATTGGCTTCAACCGCCTTTTCCTTCCGTTCAATATTCTCTAGATTCTCAATGCTTAGCGATCCTCGGAGCTCGTTCAGGTCCCTTAGCTGACCTATATCATAACCCTTCTCCTTCTTTACATGAAATTTTGGTAATGTTTGGAGGGAGGTTAACCTCCTCCCCATATAAGGTATTGTTGTCGGTGTTTCATTATTCCCCACAAAATGCCGCAAATTGATAAGATTTTTCACACTTGTTGGAAAAGTAGTAGCACGGTAAGGATAAATACTAACAACTTGTAAATGGTAAAGCTTACCCAATTCCACAGGCAAGTCATCCACTCCAGTCATTTCAAGATTCAGGTAGCGCAGATGCTTTAGATATCCTATATATTTCGGCAGTGTTTCTATGCTCGTCCAAGATAGATCTAAAACACGTAGTTTCTTGCACTTCTTAATTGCTGCAAACATTTGATCAATGGCACAAGAGCTAGTTGAACCTTGAATGACGAGAGTACGTAGGTTTTCTAATTTATTGAAACTCATGTTGTTCTCCAATAAACTTTCTTCCAAAATATACAAATGGCGGATTGTTGAAGGGATTTCTTCTACCTGATCATCCTCTATTCTCAAATAATCTGTCTTTGAAATATTTTCAGCCAAATCATGAAATAAATCATGCATAATATAAAATGCATAACCCTCAAATTGCAAGGAAGAACCGGATACTAACTCATCTAAGTAGCTCTTTCCTATGTCCTCTAGTCTCATACTATTGTTCGATGAGTTGATAAAACCTTCAGCAATCCATCGGTAAACTATATCTTCTGCACCATAGCCACTGCCTTTAGGAAATAGACTGAAATAGGAGAAACAATGTTGGAGGGGAGCATCTAGCTGCTGATAACTCCATATTAGAGCTTGCTGAGTGTCACACAAATTGTCTCGATCAAGAGCAGCTCTCCAAAAGTTGGTTTCTAGATTTTTACTCAGTTGCCCACCCACTGCTTTTGTTGCCAAAGGAGATCTATGCAGCTTTTGCACAATCTGCTTCTCTATATTCTCTAGCTCCTCTTGTAGATGCTTGTCAATTGATTTGGTGCCACCAAATGCATGATGCTTGAAAAGTGAAAATATATCATTCTCTTCAAGATCTCTTAACTGCATACTATATTGGGGCTGTAAGGCCATTGGCAATGTATCTTTTCTTGTAGTCACCAAGATCTTGCTCCCCCTCTTCCCAGCAGTAGCTAGAGGAGCAAGAAGATTCTCCCAGTCCTCCTCATTCACAGTCTTGTGGCACCAAACATCATCTAATACAAGCAAGACCTTTTTTAATTTTATTTGATTTGCAAGCCATTTTTGAAGCGCATCAAGATTCTCCATATGAGGACATTCATCTATGGAAGAAGACTCTATCATCTCTCTTGTGTGCCTAAAGACGTCAAGCTTGCGAGACACGCATACCCACAACTTGATATCAAAATGTTGAGCTACTCTTTGATCATTGTAGACGAGTTTTGCAAGAGTAGTCTTACCAGCCCCCCCGATGCCCACAATGGCAACAACCGAGTAGTTCTTTCCAACTTCAGAAGCTTCATATTGGTCCAGTAAATACTTATCTATTATCTCGTCACGCTCTCCTTCTCGCCCAAACACTTTGGATGGAGGGAGGGAGGTAGTGACATTTGATGGTCTTTCGATACTCAAATTAGGAGCGGTGTTGACGTCTTCAGTTTGCATTCCCAAGAGTTTACGGAATGTCTTGGCTTCATTAGCGATCTTCTCTAACTTGTTCAGACTTTTTATTAACTTCATCTTTTGAGGGGACAAAATGGATAGCCTAGTGTTAATTACCTTTCGTGCAACTTTCTTAAATCGTCCGAGTGCAGGATGAGTATTGAGATCAGACACCTTCTCCTTAAGGAGTTGGTATCTATACAAGTCCAGCGTGTCTTCAGCTTCATAACGAGCATCTTTAAGCTTCCTCAGCCATTGCTCTAGCTCGCCCTTGTGCTTATTGCTCCTCTCCGCAGCCTTGATCATGAGCTGGAACTGGGGAAGGATGGTAGTCTCCAGATGTCGTAGCTTAGATGAGAGATCGGAGCTGAGGTAGGAGAAGGCCTCTTTGAGTAGGCTTTCAATGATAGTAGATGCCACCGATTTCGCTCCCTCAATTAGTAATGCCTCAGCCATAATATTTAGTGAATACTAGCAATGAAAGAATTGTGAAGATAGAAACGTGGATAAAAGATGGAGAAAAGCATGCAAAAGAAGGTGGTAGATTTAAAGAGAGGGGAATGGCGAGCAGAGCACGAAAAGTATAAGGAGTATTCATTGCTAACGATGTGTGAATTAGCGAGGAATAAAGTTGCTATATTCTTTGCTCATTCTCTCTAATCAAGGATATAATTGTATTGGCGGAAATTAGTAAGGAATCAGAGTTGTTAGAGGTTACAGAGAGAATAAAATTGTGTACTTGTTTGCTTCTTTATTATTTGTGTTACTTCTAAGCATGGAATAAAGTTTTGTTTACTTCTTTTTTATTTACATTACTTCTCGGCAATGAATAAAGTTTTGTTTGCTTCTTTCTTATTTGTGTTATATTTTAGCAACAAATAAAGTTTTGTTTGCTTCGAGTTACTTCTTAATAAGGAATAAAATTGTTAGACAGTATAAGATTGTGCACTTGTTTGCTTTTTTCTTCTTGATCAAGGATATAAAAAAAATTAGAAGGCATAAAGTTGTTAGACTAACTGAATAAACTGTAATTCAATTGAACTAGAATTTTAAATTATCTAAATTATTTATTTGAAACAATTCAGTGGATTTGGATAAGAGATGGAGAGAACCATGCAAAATATAGTAGTGGATTAAAAGAGAGGGAATGGCGAGTAGAGCACGAAAAGTATTAGGGAGATTCGTTGCCAATGATGTGTGAATTAGTAAGGAATAAAGTTGCTATATTCTTTGCCCCTTTCTTTATAAATCAACTGTATAATAAATTACAATAGTATAAATTAGTAAGGAATCAGAGTTGTTAGAAGTCATAGAGAAAATAAAGTTGTGCACTCATTTGCTTCTTTCTTATTTGCGTTACTTCTTAGCAAGAAATGAAGTTTCGTTTGCTCCTTTCTATTGGAGTTACTTCTTAGTAACAAATAAAGTTAGAGAGAATAAGATTGTACACTTGCTTCTTTCTTCTTGATCAAGGATACAACGAAATTGATTAGTAAGGAATAAAGTTGTTAGACTAGCTGAATAAACTGCAATTCAATTGATTTAGAACTTTAAATTTTCTAAATCATTTATTTGAAACAATTCAGTGGATTTGGATAAGATTTAAGTAAGTATAATAAAATTCAAAGATTTGAGTAAAATTTATTTCACACTTATGTAAGTTTTTCTAAATCTCAAAGATAACCCTTATATAGTTAAGCTCTTTTTCCTCTTAACGGTGAAAGATAAAATAGAGAAATAGAACGTAATAAGATAAATTTTAACCACTTTCTAAACAAGAAGATCGGATAAATCTCACTTTTATTTGCCAAACAGCATATTATATTATATTTCATCTCCAAAGGAGATCAACTAGTTTTCTTCTTATTACTTAGTAGCAAACTGCAGGAATTTTGTGCAGTTTCTCAATTGCAATACTACTGGTGGTGCATGAGATGAAGTAAATCTACAACTCCCAACTCAAAATACTTAATAATAAGTGCATGAAGGGTTCTATAACTTAGCATAACATAGGATATTCCATTGTCCCAAGGTACCTAATACAACTACAACTTTTCTCTTCTTTTTTTTTAATATAAAAAAAAACCTTATAAAGAATGCATTCAAGCAATAGCAGCAGCATTGCATGTAGGGGTGTAAACGAGCCGAGCTTGATCGAGTCCGGCTCTAATCAAACTTAAATTGAAATTAATTTCGAACTTATTTTTATGATCTAAGCTTGAATTGAAACAATTTCAATCCGAGCCAATTTCAAACGCGAACCAATTTTGAGTTTAAATGAGCTGCTTAATTAGCAATTTCAAGTCTTATTAATTTCAAACCATTTTCAAACTTGAACAAGTTTGAATTAATTTAGGCTTGAATCAAGCTTAAAATAAAACCTAATTCAACTATAAAGATATATATATTACCAAAATATAAATTACAAGCAATAAAAATGAGTTAGAAAACTACAAGCAACTAAAATATAAATTATAATTAACAAAGATAATTGTGTCAAAAAACTACAAGCAACCAAAATATAAATTACAAATAATAAAGATAATTGTGTCAGAAAATAATGACTGAAATTCTAAATAGGTGAAAGGATTTGATCTGATGGTTCATATTAGTTTAATATATATATATATATATATATATATATATATATATATATATATATATATATATATATTCGAGCCTTATCGAGCCGACGCGATCGAGCCGGCTCGGGATAAAGCTTGGCTCGAATTTAATTTTGAGCCTAGCTTTAATGATCAAGCTCGGCTCAACCTATTTTTGAGCTGAGCTTAATCGAGCATTATCGAATCGAACTTGAGCCGAGCTCGAGTCGGCTTAATTATTTTGATAGCCCTAATTGCATGCCAACTCTTCCATTATACTTCAATAAAGTATAATAAAGATCTTTTCATTGAAAAATAAGTCTAGAAACACCCGCTCCTCACTTATTTGTCAAGTTCATCTTGTATTTAGAAACTGATAACAAGTGATCAACAAGAGAAATTTGAAAATAATTAATAGAGTAGGGGAGTCTGGTCCAAAATCAATTATAGATATTACATGAGAAGAACATTTTTTAATTACATAGAAAGGAGAGTTTTGTAAACAAATGCATGTTTTGATTTAGTATAATTACATATATTTATAAAAAAAAGTTAATTTCATATACGATCAACTGAGCACTTAGATTAGTGGCATAGTTTGCATTTTGATTACCTTCTCATAAACACATGAAAAATTGACATTTAAAAAATTATTAATGATATGACCTTTAATAAATTTAATTTATTCTTAATTTATTACACTAATACTACTCCTACCGTTTCAGCATACTTCGTAGAATTAGATCTTATTTCACATGTGCTCACCCTCACATCCCCTCCCTTGGCAATTCTTGGCATGACAAAGAGGTGCCTTTTTCTGGCCAAGGTGAGAGGAGGAGGGCAAGCCTAGCCCCCTCCCTCTCGCTCTCTTTCTCTCTCTCCCTCCCTCCCTATTTGTTCCCCCTACCCCCTCGAGGAGAGCTCGGCATCACCCCCTTTCCTTCCACCTTTCTCTCCCTTTTTGAACATTGCTGTGAGTCTTCTCCCTTCTCCTCGACCAGCCGGGGCGCATTGAACACCCCACCCTCGCCCCTTGGGTTGGGCTCGGCCAGCCCGGGCGCAACTGCCTCAGGCTAGCATAACTAGCTCGGTCGCGCCCTCCTCGGGTTGGCTCGACTAGCCCGGCCACATTGAACCCGCCCCGAGTTGGGCTGGCTCGACCAACTCGGACATGTTAAGCCTGCCCCAAGCTGGTTTGCTACGACAAGGATGCCTACAGAATCTGAGGTCTCTCGAGTTTCAGAATTGCACCTCATTGGAAGTTCTTCCACCCATAGGTGACTTGTTTCCTGATTGCCAGAATCTGAGAATTTGGGATCTTCCTAACCTCAGGAAGTTTTCTTCGCTTCCTCCGAGTCTTACTTTCTTAAATATATCTTCTTGTGGATCACTAGTATTCGTGTCAAAGGAAGAGGTAGAGGAGAGAATAGAAGATATCTTCGGGGCAAAAAAGAAGATGGAATTGATCTTGCCCTCATCACTTCAAGTTTTAAGTATAGAGTCTTGTGATATCACAGAGGGGGCACTCTCTCAGTCCCTAAAAAGGCTGACTTCTCTCGAATCCTTGAGCTTAAAAAAAATCAACACAATAACAACCCTTCCATCTGAGGAGATCCTACGTCACCTGATTTCACTAACTGGTCTACACATTTCTAACTGCCCTCGGCTTAAATTGGTCGGAGGTTTGTACGCCCTTCCCTCCTTGGAAGAGCTCACACTTTGTGACTATGATTGCTTGGAGTTGGAGATGGTGATGCCAGCCGGTGAAGGTGGTGGTAGGGCCATCGTTCCACCTTCGCTTCAACGACTCAATATCAGCAAATGCAGTAGAATGAAGAGCTTCGTCGTTGGTGCTGGAGATCTACCCAACCTCGCCAGCCTTATATTCCATGATTGTCCATCCCTAGCATCCCTGTCACTATCTCCCCTCACAGCACTCGAGGGGTTGATTATTTATAATTGCCCAGGTATCTTGTCTCTGCCGGATCATCTGCCTGAGTCACTTGAGAGTATTTCAATATTGGAGTGCCCAGTCTTGAAGGAGCGGTGCCGGAGTCCAAACGGTGAGGACTGGCCCAAGATCGCCCATATTCCTCACATATATATATTTGATCATAACTAGAGAGATCCAAGATGCATGTTTGAAGCTTCTGCTTGTAAGCAAGTTTTCCTCCCTCTTAATTGGTTATTAATTCTCATCAATGGATCTATTACCGCCGCATATATGCATGTCCCCTCTTCTTTTGTCTCTTTTGGTTAATATTGCAATTTATGTTCCTCCTCTTGCTATCCACTTTAAAAAGAGGGGTACTAATTAAATTTAATTAATGACAATCTTATTCCTCTGGATCATACAACGTACTTGATGTCGTTAGAATATAAACTCAAGCTATGATTTCGGTCAGGATCTAGCCATGCTGGAAAATAATTACGCATTCAATTAAGTTTATCTGTGACCACTTACTCTCTTCACTTTAAGAACATTGTCTTTGTGATAGCTACCCATGCATTCCTATTTGTTTTGCTCAGCTTATTATCCAGGAAGGAAGGAAGGAAGGAAGGTTGCAGCAGTTGTGGAGCGCACCAGAAATTAATGGTTCCAGAAGCAGTCGAATAAAATACTTTAGGTTGATGTGGTGGTTGTTATGATTTATACCCTCCAGTGAATTGTTGTGGAACGAGAAATAATGGTTGGATGCAAACCGGCCTATTAGTAGTACTTGCTGCTATGTTTGCATTGTAACAGATGTTATGTATTTGATATCTACGAACAATGGAATAAAGCTTTGCTAAGTTATGGAATTGTGGGTTCTCTTATGATTCAGAAAACTGCACCATTTGGAGATGCCTATATATCCTGACCATTCAACCACTGAACAGAACCTCTTTCTCTGCTTGGAGTTAGGGATGATGAAGATGATGATGTCGATCCTTCTACCTTGGCTTCAATTAATGCCATCATTATAAGATACTTCTATATAATTTGGTGGTTAGTTACGATTGAATTAAGAGGATACGACGATGCTGGAAAATTTATTTACAATAGGTTTCTTTTATTTACTTCACATCAAAACAACGAGCAAGCGAGAGAGAGAGCAAATCACGATTGAAAACACTCACTGCGCCTGTGTTTGAACTCCCGCCTCCATTCAAGAGCGGGTCGAATTAACTTCAATATCTAAAAGTAATGTATTTATAGTTCTATATATTGAAAATAATATTTTTGTAATACGAAATAATTTTAGAAACTGAAAAAAGAAAGTGTGAAATAAGATGTTAGAATTTATTTTATTATGTTCTATTTCTCTATTTTATCCTTTTCACCCTTAAGAGAGAAAAGAGAGGGGAATGATGAGTAGAGCACGAAAAGTATAATACTCGTAGCCAACGATCTGTGAATTAGTAAGGAATAAAGTTGCTATATTCTTTGCTCCTTTCTCTCTAATCAACGATATGGTTACATCAGCTGAAATCAGTAAGGAATCAGAATTGTTAGAGGTTTTAGAGAGAATAAAATTGTGCACTTGTTTGCTTCTTTCTTATTTGTGTTACTTCTCAGCAAGGAATAAAGTTTTATTTATGTAACACCTCAATATCGCCACGTGACTCTCACAGGGCTTACCCCTCACGTAAGGGTCAGATGGGAATTTAGAAGCTCAACAACACACTATCAAAACAAGGAATCCAAATAATTTAAGCGGAACACGAAGAAAGGGCCTCTAGGCCACAACAAATCCATCCATGATACAATAGAATGGTAAACGTCCCCAATTAGAGTACATGATCAAAGTAGCTACAAAATTGGGATATAGATATCTGATTATAAGTTTAGAATAAAACATGAAACTAAACTAAAAAAATGGGCCATTGCCCTACTAGCTAGCAGCTGCCAAGTCTCTCGCCAGGGGTAAGTCAATCTACATTCAGTGTCAACACAAAATGAGCCTAATGCTCAACAAGTGATACTATTGCTAACTATTTATCAGCAATAATTATCACATCGGGCTCAAAACAAGAGACATGAAAGTGCATCATATAGGATGATATGCATCATAATATGGAGTATATATGTCATTAACTAGCAAGCGTGGTCCACAAGGATTACGATTAGTTTATCCATTCTTTATGCATAGTATGCCTCCTAACACAGGCCTTCAAAGGAGGGTAGACCCTAGCGGTAGAATCGTCTGCCCATAACTCGACGAACAGCATGATCGATCATCTGCCCTGCAGATTAAGGACCCAATCATAAGCCCACACCGAGGTTGGTATTGCACATCGATATGACCCCTCCAAGCTCGCAGCTTCACATCATTGCACCATAGTGCAGAAATCTCATGAGCCGTCACTCATGGACGCCTTTACTTTGTGTCATCGGGTACTAGTAGGTCTACATCATCCTACCTTTATTTTCTAATTTAAGCACCCTTAAGGGGTAGATTCTCATCGATCGATAATAAATCGCCCATCACCCGACAAAACGACTACCTGATTGTCGGGGATCCACAAACTAAGACCTCAAGCGTAGGCCCTACTATATATATTATTAAAAATATCTCTCGCCCTTAACCTTGGCTGGGGAGGTGTCGGGTATTGCCGAGACGTAGAATCATCCCCTTTCAGGTCGTGTATGTGTGCAAGTGTCATGACAAAGTTAGTTAAGTTTAGCATAACAGAATAGTAAACAACGTTACCTAAACATGCGGCACATCATATTAAATAAATAAAAAATTATGTTAAGCAACGTACTAATTAGACAGGTTTTGCTAGAATGCAAGGATTAGTATGTCATATGCATATATCAGGTAATAAATTAAGAGTGAATAGACCATTTGCCTAAATTAGCTAAAAAGTCCCTAGCAGAGAGCAGTCCCCACCTAATAACGGTCGGCCCCGAGCTGGGGCTTAAAAGAGCTTATGGGGCTCGCTAGGCCAACCTAGCGCTTGGGCTGGGGCTGGCTAGGCTCAGCTTAGCGCACGCGCACCCGGGTTGACCCAACCCACCCCAGGGCAGTACAACACGCTCGGGTCGGTCGAGCCAGCCCGATAGGGAGGGGTGCCTGGGCTGGCCCAGCCTAGCCCGAAGCAGGCACAACACATGTAGCTCAGCCCAAGGTGGGTTCAACGCGCCTAAGCTGGTCGAGCCAGCCCGAGGTGGGCGTGACCAAGCTGGTCACGCCCAGCTCAAGACAACTACGTCGAGGTTGGCCCAACCCAGCTTGGGGCAGGCTTAACACGCCCGAGTTGGTCGAGCCAGCCCAACTCGGGGCGGGTTCAATGTGGCCGGGCTAGTCGAGCCAACCCAAGGAGGGCGCGACCGAGCTGGTTATGCTAGCCTGAGGCAGTTGCGCCCGGGCTGGCCCAGCCCAACCCAAGGGGCGAGGGTGGGGTGTTCAATGCGCCTCGACTGGTCGAGGAGAAGGGAGAAGACTCACAGCAATGTTCAAAAGAGGAGAGAAGGGTGGAAGGAAAGGGGGTGACGCCGAGCTCTCCTCGAGGGGGTAAGGGGAACAAATAGGGAGGGAGGGAGAGAGAGAAAGAGAGGGAGGGGGCTAGGCCTGCCCTCCTCCTCTCACCTTGGCCAGAAAAAGGCACCTCTTTGTCATGCCAAGAATTGCCAAGGGAGGGGATGTGAGGGTGAGCACGTGCCCCATTATTTTGTTTTTTTTAGTACATTACAGTTTAATTCTTTCTTATTTGAGTTAATTTTTAGTAAGGAATAAAGTTATTAAAGGGAATAAGATTGTGCACTTGACTAGCTGAATAAAATGTAATTCAATTGATTTAGAATTTTAAATTTTCTAAATCAATTATTTGAAACAATTAAGTGGATTTGGATATATTTAAGTAAGTATAATAAAATTCAAAGATTTGAGTAAAATTTATTTTGCATAATTTTTCCAAATCTCAAAACTAAACCTCTTAATGGTGAAAAATATAAACTAGAGAAATAGAACACAATAAAATAAATTCTAAACAAGAAGATTGGACGGATCTCATTTTTATTTGCCAAACAGCATATTATATTTCATCTCCAAAGGAGATCAACTAGTTTTGTTCTTACTAAGCAAACTGCAGGAATTTTGTGCAGTTTCTCAATTGCAATACTACTGGTGCATAAAATGAAGTAAATCTACAACTCCCAACTCAAAATACTTAATAATAAGTTCATGAAGGGTTCTATAACTTAGCATAACATAGGATATTCCATTGTCCAAAGGTACCTAATACAACTACAACTTTTCTCTCTTTTTTTAATATAAAAAAAACCTCATAAAGAATGTATTCAAGCAATAGCAGCAGCATTGCATGCCAACTCTTCCATTATACTTCAATAAAGTATAATAGAGATCTTTTCATTGAAAAATAAGTCTAGAAACACCCCCTCCTCACTTATTTGTCAAGTTCATCTTGTATTTAGAAACTGATAAGAAGTGATCAACAAGAGAAATTTGAAAATAATTAATAGAGTAGCGAGTCTGGTCCAAAATCAATTATATATATTACATGAGAAGAACAATTTTTAATTACATAGGAAGGAGAGTTTTGTAAACAAATGCATGTTTTGATTTAGTATAATTACATATATTTATAAAAAAAAATTAATTTCATATACGATCAACTGAGCACTTAGATTAGTGGCATAGTTTGCATTTTAATTACCTTCTCAAAAACACATGGAAAATTGAAATTTAAAAAATTATTAATGATATGACCTTTAATGATCTTAATTTATTCTTAATTTATTACACTAATACTACTCCTACCGTTTCAGCATACTTCGTAGAATTAGATCAGACTAGGTGGTCAAATCAAATGAACCGATAAACCGATTATAAAATCTAATTCATTTTATTATCGGGTCGGAAATACAATTGATTCGGTAAAAATTAGCTGACCGATGGTTCAAGAAATGTACACAAGTGTTTTCTTTTTTCTTTTTTTTTCTTTTTTTTGCGAATTGACTAGTTTGTTCATTGTTTTTTAAATTACCTAGTTGTCCTTAAAATTCAACTATTTAATTATTTATCGTAAAGATAATTCATTCCTAAAATTAAAAGTATAAATTTATTAAGATTTATAATTTTGTATGAGTGATATGATTTGATGTATTTAAATCTAAATATTTGTTAGAAATGGCTAAACAATGAATGTTTTGATAGTGTTACGAATATAAGATGATCTTGAGATTTTGAGGGGTAGTAATCTCGGAAGTCTCGGATCCGATGGCTTTGGAATGAAGTCAATCGAAAATCCGGATGAAAAGTTATGATTAAAATAGTGGAGCAAGACTGAAGTAGAGCGGAATAGTAATTAACGACGATAGTCAGAGGGTGCCGAACAGCCAAGGGTGGTAGGATAGCTTCTGGTGGAGGGTGGTGGCTAGGGTTTGAAAGGTCGGATGCTTCGGTTATAATCTATTTCTAGAAAGATAAGACGATCTAACATCTACGATAAAAGATAAAGACGATAAAAAATATTTAGCTAAACTTATATTCATTGATTATTATCAACCCATACCCGCTCCTATTTATATAATTAAAAATTTCTAGCATCCATATACAAATTATTTGATTTATTTAAAATTTAAATAATAAGATAAAGCTAACTAACTAACTTGACTCGATTTGATTTAACCCATGAGGTTAGATAGATCTTAATAGACAGATTTTTTTTTCAGTTTTTAAAATTATTTAGAATTATAAATATATTATTTCGAACTATAAATACATTATGTTTAGATATTGAAATTAATTCGACCCGGTCTTGAGTCTTAGACACATGGTCGAACCGGACTAGGCGAGTAATTAATTGATTAACATAGGGGCAATAAAGTCATTGAATGATATGATTCCTCATTGGCGCTCTTCCCGTTGTTGTGCCACTCTTTAGTGCACACTGAAACCCCCGCCCACCAATCGAGCCCTAAAACCCTTCTCCCTCTCAAGAAGAAATGGAGGCGGGAGTTCAAAAACAGCGCAGTGAGTGCTTCCAATCTTGATTTGCTCTCTCTCTTGCTCGTTCTTTTGATGTATGTATCGCTATATGTAGCTTAGATTCTTTGATATGTTGCAAAATCCCAATTGTAATTGATGGGTTTGCTTCTTGTACTTGCTTGAGTGGAAAAGTTGGGTTTTTTGGAGTTCATTTGATGTTAATCCAATTGGTTGATTGTTGTTGCGGGAGGAGCTCGATCACCGGAAATGATATTGTTGATGCTTTTCTAGCTTAAATATTTCTTCTTCTCTTTTTTGGGACTTTTGTAGGAGTGTGGTTAAGACTTGATAATGGCAATTTTCTGTCGAGCATTGACTTGGGCACCCTAAAATGTTGCCAAATTGTTATAATTTCCGGTTGGAAAGTACTTCGCGTCCTTGAATGCATCCTTTATAAAGTATTTTTACAAGGCTTTAGGTTTGAGATATTCAAGATATTTGCAAGGCTTTCCAATGTTGTATAAGTTAAGGTTGATCCTAACAGGTATGGAAGAGCAGTTTAGGTATAAGAACCTCTTACAAGAATTTGCTCAAAGATCGGCCATTCCATTACCAGTGTATCAAACTGAAAGCAATGGGTCACAACATCTACCACAGTTCAAATCAACTGTTTTAGTAAATGGGGTCACGTTCAGGACGAGCAGTGCATTTCCCAATAAGAAAGCAGCAGAGCAAGAAGTTGCAAAACTTGCCTTGGAGGGCATCTCGAAGAGTATTAAGAACAAAACTGATTCTCTTATTCATAATGTATATCACTTATTTAACTTTACGTAGGCTCTCCTTACACGTAATATTGAGTTCCTAATCTTAGTTAGCTTTCTTCTATTCATATTTGATGCATTTGGATGATGCCTATGCTTGGTAAATGATTTATTGGTACCTTCACAAGGAATAAGGTGTCGTGAAAGATTGAGGATGGCTTTGCTATTTGTATTTTTAATAGCTTTGATATCTATGAAGGGTATTTGGGCCAATTTTCAAAAATAATTCTCCCAAATAAAAAAGATGAGTTTTACATTGTGAAAATATCGAAGTTCTCAGTGGCCTTATATGATAGTGGAAGAAAGTAGTAGCATGTAGAATCAGAAGTTTTTAGTAACACATTTTAGATAAAATCTTGCTTTTGGTCTATGGCTCTATGCTTAGTCCTTTTCTACATCTGTCACATATGTAAATGTCTTTGAATGCATCAATATACTTAGGATTTTCTATCGTTGGTAAGACCAATTTGGGATTATGGAATCCTTTTCTATAGATATGAAGGATCTGCATAAAATGTTCTTATTTGCACTAGTTAAAAGATCTATGAGAAGGTTAAAAAAAGTCATGTCAATGAAGAGATGTAGAAAAAGTGAAGGCATGTTCTCCATATACTTGCACTCATTTGTGCTTAATTTGTTCAATTATTTGTTACATGTGAAGGTTATTGTCTCATATCTGGTTCTTATTTGAGTTTCTTGGTATTGCCCTTCTTGCACTATTCACATGTCATATCGTGTATATATTCTTTCCTTTTCTGTGTCCAGGACACAATCTTTTGCAAATCTATTCTCTATGAATATGCAATCAAGATGAATCTTGACAGGCCAACATATAAAACCTCACAATCAGAAGGCCTTCTTCCGATCTTTGTCTCTTCTGTAGTTTTTGATGGAAAAAGTTATCTTGGTGGCGGTGGAAAGAACAAGAAAGAGGCTGAACAGATTGCAGCGCGAACTGTTATTGAATCTATTTTAGGTTTGCTTCATTGTGCAAAGTTGTGTCCTTCAAATCAGAAAAGTCAGCTAGCATAACAAGTTTAGAGGAGGTCCATAACATTTTCACTCTTTTTATTGTAGGTAACTCTGATACAAGGTCTCTGTTGATTCAAATTATCAAATCCAAGGATAGGCTATATGCTGCAATGCATAAAGGGGATATATCATGTCTGAATGAAGATCAAAATAATGTCAAAGAGCAAATAGAGGACAATAGCAGGAATGCCAGTGCAGATTTGCATGCTATAGTGCCATATGATAGGTCAAATGCCAGTCTACCTATTGAAGGAGAAAGTGAAATCCTATGTCATAGTCCAACTATTCTCCCTAATGGCTCCCAGAGTGCGCTTTGCCGTAGCAACAAAAAACGGTCTCGCAATAAGAAGAAAAAGGAATGTCAACTAAAAAAAGTTCGAGCTGATGAGCAGTAAGTTATTCTATTTGCTGCCTCTGCATTCTGCCTTGCATGTACCATCTATATATGGCCTCTTTGCTTTTTAGGTATAATCTTAACTGTCTCTCTAACATTCTAGAGATGCAAATGATTAATCATTGCAGTCTTGCTCATTGCTTTCACTCATATAGCATTTCTTTTTGTCGGTTTCCTAATTCGCCATCTAACAGCCCATACTGTCCTCTTCCATGAGATCTGCTTACCCCTTTTCTAAGTTTTATTCACATTTTTGTTGGACATTCTCTTACGAAAAGAAATATTTTGTCTAGTGATACCCACAAAAGCTGGCAACACTATCTACAGATCAATTTCTCTGAAACGGTTTGCTTAGACTCTTTGGAGAAATCTGTGCATTTTGTTCTCTTACACTTGAAATCTTGATCCCCACTTGCATGTTTTGCTATACCAGGCTGGCTGCCGAGCAACCCACGCAACCATGAGAAAGAGGTTCACGCTGCGTTCAAGGGTTTGCGTCGTGTAGATTTTGTACTGATGGCAATTCTTGAGTATTTTGGTTCAGGGTAGTGCCCTCTGTTCATCAATGGTAATGTAGATTAATGCAAAGTTCTCTTACTTGTTATGTGTGTGTCTAAAATTTCTAAAACTTCCAAGTAGTAGTATCATTTTGCTCGTCATATCTGAATCCAAGTTGGATGTTTACTTTCCAAAACATTTTAACCATCAATGGTGGTAAAGAAGAAAGGAATGGAAGAATGCAAACAAAATAGTTGACAGATTTGGAAGGAAATGATCAAATGACAATCTTGCAAGTCTTAGGCTGCAAAAAGGGACCATGAAGAAGAGGAAAAGAAGAATATCCAGCTCACCAATATTCTCTTCTCTGCCTGACCAACTCTGTCTTCACTCCCACTGCATGCGGAAAAAGGCTCACAGTATCCGATGCTGTGGGAAGTTTGTCCGACCAGGGAAGCAGACAATCCACGGGGCCCAGCATGCGGGTTGCACGTGAGGATCAGGACATGGAATGACAGAGAAGAAGTTTCACGCGAAGGGAGTGATAGAAGCCAAAGGCATTTATTATTATAATTGTTTCTCTTACACGCTTCAATGATATCAGAGTATTTCTCAACCTCTTCTTTTAGTTGTGAGAACTAAAATAATATATACATATATATATATATATTAAATATATTTTTTTACCTTATTGCATTTGATGAACAAAATAACTTTATTGACCTTTAAACATATACTATAGGTATTTTAGTAATTTTTTATTAAAAAAATTTGATAAAATGTTCTCATCTGCCCAAACAGTGTTAGTTCAAATCTAACATAAGATGTTTTATGCACATATTCATCAAATTATAGAGCTCGATTTACAACCAGTGAAATAATAGGGTGTAAATTATAATTTCATTAAAATGCAGAGTGTTATATGTAAATTTTTCTGTAATCTATAAGCTATTGAATTATTAGAAAAATAATTCAACAAGTTTTAAAGTTTTAGGATACTCTGTGATCATACATACAAGATAGTTATGCAAAAGTAGACAGTGTCAGATGAAGTAGAGAATAGAGTAATTGAGTTCTATTATTCTATGCTTCACTCTTACAACTTTTTCAGTAGCAAGGATTGAGCCTTGACCAACTTCCTGGAAAGAATAGAAGCTGCAATTAATAAATGCCTACTAGAAGCCAAAGCGGTGAAACATTTACTAGCAAACGTGAGCACGAGCTCCTCACCTCCCTATTCAAAGAGCCCTATGGTATATGTGTACTTGTTCTAATTAACACCAAATAAATGAGAGTATTAACTCATTTATTAGCATTAAAAGAACAACGGTAAAAGTTAAAGCTTATAGCCCATCTACCATTCCTTCCGATACTATAGAGTGAGTGTTAGGTCTCACTAATATTTACTAGAATAAATACCAGTGTAAGTTTACCGAGAATCTATCTAACTTTTATAGTGGTTTGGATTAAATTATGGATATTAGTTAAATATTAAGTTGATCTAAGACCAAAGTATATAGAGAAAAAGTTAAAATCGAGCTTAATCACCGTCAGGGTAAACTGTAATTTGCTCTAAATTAATTCACTCTCTCCTTTTCCCATGACTCAAAATTAATGACTTCCCTCATGATAAATTCAATTATTTGAACACCACCCCTCTCTCTCTCTCTGTCTCTCTCTATATATATGTATATATACAAACCCAATCACCTACACATCATACATTGCATACATACTCCTCTTCTCCTCTAAACTAAAAGGAAAGGAAAGGAAAGAAAGAAGAAAGAAGGCCAAAAGCAAAGGCTACAAAGTCCTACAATAACCACTTCATTACTTCTTCCTTCCCATTATCCAACCAACCATCATCACATTCACATACTAAGTCTTTTTTTTCTTTTTTTTTTTAGAGTGAGAGAAAGAGAGAAAGAAAGAAAGCTAGCAATGGCTCAAAGTTTCCTCCTTTCTTTCTCCCTTCTCCTCCTCCTCCTCTTGTCCTATTTCTCTCTCTTGTCCGCCATGCCCGTGCTGCCCCATGACGCTGCCCAAATCCTACCCCACTCCTCCTCCACCACCAATGCTACCACCATCCCGGCCTTCCCGGAGCAATCCGACGTGGCATCCTCCGCCTGCCCACTCGACCCCGCCGACCACCTCCTCCCCGCCGTCTCCGCGGCCTGCGGCCGCTCTGCTGACCACAAGGCTGGACAATGCTGCCCGGCCCTCGCGGCGTGGCTCCACGCCGCCTACGCAGCCACCTCGCTCGCTGCCCGCCCGGCGCCGGCGACCGACCTACCGGAGCTGCCGTTCGAGGACGCCGAGGCCTGCGCCGGCGGTGCAGACCGCGCGCTGCGGTCGCGCGGCGTCGTCCTCCCGCGTGTCAACGGCACGTGCGACATGGCCTTCTGCTACTGCGGCATCCGGCTCCGGCGACTCACCTGCCCTTCCCCCGCCTCCGCCTCCGGCGGCGGGAGCTGGACGCCTTCTCCTGCGGCAGCGCGCCGCCTCGAGAGGGACTGCGCGAAGCCCGGCATCGACGGCTGCTCTCGATGCCTCCGCACACTCAACCAGGTATCTTTTTTGCACATAGCCCCCTCTAAATTGCCTTACTTTTAACTTGGTACTAATCTTATCGACATCGAACTAATGCAGCTCAAGGATGGAGTACGGACACGTCACCATGACTGCCAGCTCATGGGGGTGACGTGGCTGCTGACGAGGAACGGGACCCGGTACATCCCGGCCGCCACGTCGGTCCTCCGCGTCCTCATGGCGGCCGATGGCACCAAGTCCGCCGACCCCACCACCTGCCACGCGGCCGGGGACGAGATGCCCCTGGCGGTCGGCTCCGACGAGATCAAAGGCCAAGATGGATCATCCGCCGTCCGTTGCACGCAATCAGCAGCCGTCCATCTCCTGTTCCTTTCCCTAGCCCTCCTCTCCTCCCTGGCATTCTTGTCCTAATTATACTACGTCACTAGATTATGTGTTTAGAATTAGAAGGTTGTTCTCCTTAATTTCCTTCTTTCTTTTCTGGTTTGTTTGTTTCTTTGGTCTAGTAGTTTGACTAATCTTATGATTATTCCAATATTTGGTGCAAATTACATAGATTTGTTTGTCTTCTATTTTATCATAAAAGAAATATATATATGCAACCTAAATGAATTTTAATACATGAGGTGTTAGTGGATTCAAATAAGAAGCACATAAAAGTAAGCAAGACAAATATTTACATCTCAATAATAGAGTTAGCAGTATAGTTAAATATAAATCATAAAAATTAAATTAAATATTAGTGATTTCCTGGACTCTACTAAAAAATTCACCCCCTCCGCTAATAAAGCTCAATTACTGGACTATGCAACAATGATAATTAAAAACTTAATTTTTTTTTTCAAAATTTTTATCTTCTATAATTACAAGTATATAAATATTTATTTGAATAAAATTTAATTTAATTTGGATATTTTAGTTGTTAGAAAATAAGTGTTTAATTTTAGTGGAGTGATATACATATATATTTGCAACAAAGGAAATTAAGACGAGAACAATTAAATATTAAAAATAATATTTCTCAAAAAAATAAATACTTTTATAACTGCTTGCTTAGTTGCTTGTGCTGCCTACAAAAGGAGTCAACCGGACTATAACTCCTATCTCTCGCTCTTCCAACGCACCGAACCCACCACATCGAGCCACGTGTGAAATTATCAACGTGGCAGATTCCCATTGGCTAGTTCTCTCCCTTTCCACGCAATTCGACACTTAAACCCCCCATATTAGTCCTGAATTAGAAACTATAAATTTTAACGACCTAAAGAGGAGAAAAAGACGAGAGGAAAAAAAATAAAAATCTCCCGAGAGTGCTCCATTTCCCTCGCATCCTCGAGCTCTCGATCTCTCCTTCTTCCGATCTTCGTCACCTCTCTCCACAAATCCAATTCATAAGCCCAACCCGAATTTCCGTAATTCTTAGTCAATGGTGGAAGTCCTCCTCCAATCTCAATCCCTGGCCTTTTAAAACCTCATTCCCAGTCGCGATCTGGAGCAAAGATGGGGAGATCCGGATCCATCCTTGGCGTTCTCCTCCCCGCCCTCATCCTTCTCGTCTCCTTCCTTGCGATTCCGTCCGAATCGGCTGTCTCGAGCATTGATCTCGGGTCGGAATGGATGAAGGTTGCGGTCGTGAACCTGAAACCGAACCAGATCCCGATCTCCGTCGCCATCAACGAGATGTCGAAGCGCAAGTCCCCCGCTCTCGTCGCCTTCCACGACGGTAACCGCCTCGTCGGAGAGGAGGCAGCCGGGATCGCCGCCCGGTACCCGGAAAAGGTCTACGCCCGCGTCCGCGACATGGTCGGAAAGCCTTACAAGTTTGTCAAAGATTTGGTCGACTCGCTCTATCTCCCCTTTGATCTCGTGGAGGATTCAAGAGGAGCCGTTGGGATTCGTGTCGACGACGGCGTCACGATTTATACAGTAGAGGAGCTATTGGCCATGATTCTTGGATATGGGATGGGATTGGCGGAATCGCACGTGAAGGGCCCAGTAAAGGACGCGGTGATCTCAGTGCCTGCGTACTTTGGGCAGGCAGAGCGGAAAGGGGTTCTTCAGGCGGCGCAGTTGGCTGGGATTAACGTTTTGTCTTTAATTAATGAGCATGCAGGCGCTGCTTTGCAGTATGGAATCGACAAAGACTTCTCTAATGGGTCTAGATATGTTATGTTTTATGATATGGGCTCGAGTAGTACGTACGCGGCGCTGGTTTACTTCTCGGCATATAATGTGAAAGAATTTGGGAACACGGCACCGGCAAATCAGTTCCAGGTATGTGTTATCCAAGATTATTGGTGTAAAATCTATGTTTTTTAATCACAAGTTCCCAACTCTCATATTACTTTGCTTTGTGTTCTCTGATATCCAATAAATTTAACTATATGAATTTATCATACCTTGGAAAGTTCTTAGAGGATTTACTGCTGACAGGTCAAAGATGTTAGATGGAATGCTAAACTTGGAGGTCAGGATATGGAAATGCGGTTGGTGGAACATTTCGCTGACGAGTTTAATACGCAACTAGGAAATGGTGTTGATGTGAGAAAATCTCCTAAAGCAATGGCTAAATTGAAGAAACAAGTAAAGCGTACCAAAGAAATTCTTAGTGCAAACACAGCGGCTCCAATATCAGTTGAATCTATGTACAATGATATTGATTTTAGGTACAAGTGCCTCTAGTCTGTGATGGCAAACATCAGATATAATTTCTATTGATTTGGCTTTTTAGTTGCTTAGTTAAATGCTTTCACTTTTATGCTTTTTTTATGATATTAGCTTCTAACATTCTGCATCATATGTTTTCCTCTTTCAGAAGCACAATAACACGTGAGAAATATGAAGAACTTTGTGAAGATTTGTGGGAGAAAGCTCTTATCCCTTTAAAAGAAGTGCTTGCACAGTCAGGCTTGAAGACTGGTGAACTTTACGCAGTAGAGATTATAGGTGGAGCTACTCGTGTGCCAAAATTGCAGGTTTGTAAATCCTTTTCAGTTTATTGGGTTGTAAATTGGTTGGCTACATTGTATTCAGATATTTACCATTATTCTTACTTGCTCCATCATAGGTTTTTGTTTTCCTTGTGAACCACACTTTGATTGGCCTAGTGCATATGATTTCGATCAAATATAACACTGTCTTCTTAATCTTTTGTTATTCAAAATTGCTTTTTCAGTATTGAGGATTTCTATTATAAGTTTACATTCCATTAGATGATATTGGTGTCACTAAAATATCTAGTAGATTATGTTATCTGTGAATACTTGTGCAAGGCTATTTCAGAATAGTGATACTTGTAACACTGGTCCACATTTAGAAATTTCCCAAATGTGAGTATTCATTTTTGATACTGTATGTCATGGTCAGTGACTTGGTTTATTGTTATGATGTCATATTGTTGACATTTCACTCATATTGGTAGGCCTGCAATCTCTATGATTTATAATCCACCTAGTTATTAGCATGGTTTGAATTTCACCTCAGACGGAACAATAACTACTGAAACTTGATGAAAACTATAGCCAAACTCATTGGTTAAGACCAAAACTTATGTCTCTTGATAAGTCATCTCTAAGAACTAGCATGTGTCTGTGCCAATACAATAACGAAATGTAGTAGTCTATGTAGTTTTCTCATCGTCAATGATCTTTTATGAATAATATATGATTTGTCTCTTAAAATTTGCAAGTGATAACAAGCTTCAATTTTTTTTTAATTTTGTTGAGATTCTACCCATGTAACAAGTAATATCTACTTAGTAATTCTGTTCTTCTTATCTTCTAGTTTAAGTGCCCTCTTTATTTAATAATTTGGTTTTTTTAAATCATTTTGTATTGAAGATTGCAAACAGATTTGCACAAGTCTACTTCATTAACTCCGATGTATTGTAGCTAGCCTCTTGACGGAATCTGTCTATTGATGCAGGCTAAGCTCCAGGAATTTCTAGGACGAAGAGATCTGGACAAGCATCTTGATGCTGATGAGGCAATAGTTCTTGGTTCTTCACTGCATGCTGCAAACCTAAGTGATGGAATTAAGCTGAACCGTAAGCTGGGGATGATTGATGGCTCTTCTTATGGTTTTGTTCTGGATATAGATGGCCCAGGTTTTGTCAAAGATGAGAATACTGATCTCTTGCTTGTACCACGAATGAAGAAAATGCCAATTAAGGTGGTTCTATGGTGTACTCTTTCTTCCTGCCTATCTCTTCAGTTTCAATTAAGTTAGTCTGGTCTAGCATTAATTGATGGTATGCTTTTTGATAACTGATGTTGGCATGTATAATTTACAGATATCAAGGTCTATCAAACATAACAGGGATTTTGAAGTTTCACTCAGTTATGAAAAAGCAAATGACTTGCCACCGGGAGTTTCTTCATATAAGTTTGCACAGTATTTGCTATCTGGTCTGACAGATGCAAGTGAGAAGTATGTAATGACCAACATGGTCTACCTTTAATCATGCTCTGACATACTTGCTTTTATGATTAGAAAGTTTATCTACATTTAACGAACATCCTTTTTCTAACATTAACTGACTATACAAGATTGTATGTTTTCTTTTTCCTAGGTATGCAGCTCGCAACCTTTCTGCTCCCATCAAAGCAAATCTACATTTTTCTCTGAGCAGAAGTGGAGTACTTTCTCTTGATCGAGCAGAAGCAGTGATTGAGATATCAGAGTGGGTTGAGGTTCCTAGGAAAAACATAACAATAGAGAATAACACTACTAGCAATGTTAACATATCCACTGAGGCAGGATCTCCCAAAAGTCCAGAAGAAAGCAAGGAAAGTTTGAATTCTGAGAATGATTCTAATAATTCCAACACAACCATAGAAGAGAACAACAGTGCAGATCTTAACATAGAAAAGATTCTCAGAAAGAAAACATTCAAGGTTCCATTGAAGGTAAAATTAAGTGATTGCTATAAACAGTAGTTTGATTGAAGGATCTCCAAAACTGATCACTGACAAACTTCCCATGTATTGTAGGTCCTAGATAAGCAAGCAGGCCCTGGAACAGTTCTTTCAAAAGACCTGTTTTCTGAAGCAAAGAGTAGATTAGAGACACTCGATAAGAAGGATGCTGAAAGAAGAAGAACTGCCGAACTAAAAAATAACCTTGAGGAATATATATATTCTACAAGAGAAAAGGTTGGTTATTTAGTTTGTTTTTTCACTGAAATGTTTGTGTGTGTGTGTGTTTGAGTGTAAATATGTGTGGGTATTTATGCATGCAATCACTTCTATTTTCTCCTTTTACTGCAAACAGATTTCTACATTCATTCTGACTTTTGCCTGAATAAGTTTGCCACTGTGGAACATACAAGTATATGATTTAGTGCTTAATGATTTTTTTGTCCAGTCCTCTTAGAACATAAAATCACTTTGCATTCAGTTTTGCTGCATATATCCTGGGATTCACAATCATCTTTCTTGCATTTCCTGCAACATAAATATAAATATAGTCTAGTAAGGCTTTCTTTACCAAATGGAATTCTTTAAAGATTCTTGTTAAATGCACAGAGATTTAATCTCTAACTGTTGATTTGACGCATACTAGTATATCTCACCTTTAAGTCAAATCATTTAAAATCAAGCAAGATAATTTCTTCCTTGTTGTTATTGAATTTGTTTATCACAGTTGGAGGATAATCTTGAGATTGAGAAGGTTTCAACAGAACAGGAGCGTCAATCATTTGTAGAGAAACTCAGTGAGGTGATTTCTGATAATTTCGTTCAAACAAGAAACTTTTTTCTTTGCCTACTAAAATATTGGGCAGTTAAGTTCCTTACGCAATAACTGCAGGTTCAAGAGTGGTTGTATATGGATGGCGAGGATGCTCCAGCAAGTGAATTTGAAGAGCGCCTTGAATTACTAAAATCTATTGGCGATCCAATCTTCTTCAGGTTGTTTCTGCAGTATCTGTAGAATCCAACTAAGTTGATAAACAGGACATAGATATGTAACAAAGTGTTGATTCTTTTTGTCCAGATTGAGTGAGTTAAAAGCTCGACCAACTGCTTGTGAAGATGCTCGGATGTACTTAGATGAGCTGCAGAAGGTACTTATCGTATATGAATTCATACAGCTTACTCTTGGAACCTTCTTCTGCAACATTGGGTTATATTGCTTGCACACACTTTGCACTTGATAATCAACCAACAAAGAATAGAATATTCTTGAAAATTAGGGTTATGTAATGTTGGTAATATGGAATTCTGGCAAAACCAAAGATTGATAAGAACCCCCTGTATAGTCTATAGTAAGTTTCTCCTATTTGAACACCAACAAAAATTATAAACATAATTTCTCAATGAACTTGTCAAATTCATGCTCATACTGTGATAGTGCTTGCTAACATACATGAAAGCCCATAAAATCTTTTATTATTATTTAGTTTGCCTTGCATATCATCCACCAATTGTAATGTGATTCATGAAGCTGTCATTATGATATCAAACTCATTATTTGTGATTTCTTAAGAACAATAGATAAATGTTCCTACATTTAAATCTTCTATAACTTAGCACACCACCATTTATCATTGTGTAATGCTTGTATTGGTCAGATCCTTGATGTTATAAACTGCTGTTCTTGTTAAGCCATCTGTAAATCAATTTTTTGAACCTCATCATTGTACTTTTGTGCTCTAATTTCAGTTTCAGTTATAATTTTGACTTAGTAAAAGTAAAATATGTTGTAGAATGGGTGGAGATAGAAGAAACATCCTCATAACATGTTTGAGCCTTAAAGGCATATATTACTCTTCATACTCTTTTCTTTTTGTATGAACTGTATAAGAATGTATGCAAACACACATAAAGTGCTGTAATTTAAGAATACAACACTATCTAAGAAAAAAAAATTGCAGAAGGAAAATGTTAGGATTTAATTAGTCATCATTGTGATTTGAAGTACATTGAGTATATGTGACAATATGGATTAATGCAAATTAGTGCAGTATCTTTTATTATGCTGTGATGCATAATTTCTATTGTAGTCAGACATTGCTTGCACAATGTTACTCAAGTACTATGTATTTTTTTCTGTTTATCTGTAATTTTAGGTTGCAGAATCGGCATGTGGTCCATCTGCTTGTTTAGACCATTGTGTACTTACATGCATATTTTTCTTAGGTTTTACTTTCTGATTTCCTGCTTGACAAAGGGTTCTGTATATATTACTTGTGTGCAATCCTCCCAAGTTGATGGTTGTTGTGCTTATATTGTCCAGGATTTTTTATTTCTTGCCCATGAATACCACAAGTTATAGAGTTTATTACATACTATATGAAAGTTTAATTGAGCAGTGTCAAAGTATTTACCTTTTCTTTGAAAGAAGGTCTGTAGATATTCATGGTATTTACTTATTGTATGTTATTTGCAAATTATTTTATTGACCATTGGGTTCCAAAATTCTTGCTAGATTGTTACCAACTGGGAGAAGAACAAATCTTGGCTTCCCAAATCTAGAGTAGATGAGGTTGGCTCCTTTAGCATATCGATGGCATTTTCTGTCTCTGTCTCACACACACATGCTGTATTCTGATAATATGATTAATTCACTTTCAGGTTCAGACTGAAGCAGAGGAAATCAAAAGTTGGTTGAAAGAGAAGGAGGCCCTACAAAAGAAGTATGCCCTTACCTTACCCTTAGTCTATCCCATGATTTATATACAAATGGTACATGTTTTATTAGTCCTTCAATTGAAACTCACCAAGTAGTAATTCAATGCAATACTGGTGGTATAACAAAAAATCAGTGACAAATTGGCCATTGGAAAGTGAAAAGAGTTTGAAAGAGTGTTAACCTGAAATGGACTAAATGCATATTCATTGGGTTCACTTAGCTTTCTTAAAATGAAGTTATCAAATGGATACTCAATGGTCTTTCACTTTTCTCATTCATCTAAAACTAGACATAATCAATGAACTTCTCTATGCTGGCTAAGGTTTAAAAAAAAATGGAATTCTATTTGCCTTTTGTATAGGCCAGTGTAATCTGATTATTTTGCGTGTTGAATAAATGTTTCATCATTTTTCATATGCTAAAATCCCCATGAATCATTTTTTGCATTTCTTGAATTTTATCTCTAAAACCTGAGAAAATTGCCAACTCCTCTTATTGGGTATTATATTCTCCAATTGCTAAATGCTATAACTCTTGATGGGTGTTCTTTCTCCAGAACCTCTGACTTCAGTACCCCTATATTCACATCAGAAGAAGTCTATGAGAAGGTGTTCAGACTTAAAGATAAGGTAGACACCATTCTTTTCCCCACAACACACCTACAAACTGTATGATATACATCAGATTCACTATAACTATGGTTTTTGACGAGAATTTGCTTTCTTGTAGGTTGCGGCTGTCAATAGGATTCCGAAACCAAAACCAAAAATTGAGAAACCTCCAAAGGACGAGTCAGTGAGCAAAGAGAGCACAAGCACCTCAAACACAACATCAGATGAGACCACATCTCAGACAGAGCCTCCTAAACCCGATCCTGCTGATTCACCCGATGCTACCAAGGCACAAACAGAACCCCACGACGAGTTGTGATCAGACTTTCCATTGCTAGAAGAATCACCAAAATCGCCATTATTTTCACAATTTTTCTTACTTAGTGATTGACTTATTACAAGAGGGAGGTGGTGGCTTCTGCACCCTACAGTTTTGTTTAGACGATAGAACAATAGGCAGGGGGGACTTACTGAATCTTGCTCGAGTTTTTTTTATTTAGGGTTGATAAGGGCAGGGGGAGGATGAGGCCTCTTCAAACTTTTATTTGTCACTTAATTAGGGGATCTCTTTTTCTGAACCATTGGTTATACAAAGAGCCGATAAATTAGCCTCACATAATTTGATCGCTCCTTGTCTCTTTTCCTCTTGAAACTGTTGCAGATGATCTTGGTCTAAAATCTAGATGAGATGGGATTGTTATTTATGAAGGAAGACTCCGAATTAGAAATGGGATGATTTAACTGAGACGGGCATTATTAGTATTTTAATAATACAGGATTAAGGGTTTATTTTGGTCAGCTCAACTAAATGTTCAACAGTTTATAATATAGAAGATAACAATTCAGCGCTTTTATTACATTGAAACCATTAAGCTATTCTGAGGTTCATTTATACAAGTGAACAAGGCCTTAGTCTCCACCTTCGACAGTAGTTTATCCCATTTTGGTCAAAAACTCTAAATTAAGCGTAAAAGGAAACACCTTCAGTAGAAACCTCATCCTGGGACGAAAACAAAGCAAACATTGTCTTTCTTAAAATCGAAAGATAGATTTTTTTTTTTTCTTTCACCATCTCGAGGCATAACTAATGAATATAAGGTTGTTAATTATCCCTAATTATTGCTTCTAATGACCGCCTAATTAGTCTGGATCAAGCCCAATTCCCCGGCCCTATACCTCTCGCCTCTTCTCCCTCTTCCGGTCTTCCCAAATCTCCCCAACCAAACCCTAACGCTAATTCTCTCTTCTGCTCTCTCTCTGGAAGTAGACGGTGAAAGAGGGATTCAAGGCCATGTCCCACCGCAAGCGCCACCTCACCTCCTCCCCCGGCTGCCTCTCCCCCCACCACCACAAGCGCCGCCCCTCCTCCGCCGCCGGCGACGAGGACGACCTCCGCCGCCGCCCCCTTCCGACTTTTCCCTCTTACCTCGACGATCCTGACCTCCCTCCTAAACCCCGCCTTCTCTGTTCCATCCTCGCCTCCTCCTCCTCCTCCCCCTCCTCTACCGTCGCCTCCCTCGATGACTCCGGCGTCGCCGTCTCCCCCTCCGACGTTGAGCTCGTCCTCCGCCTCTCCTACTCCCACCCCTTCCCCTCCCTCGCCTTCTTTCGCTGGTCCTCCTCCCGTCTCCTTCCCCCTCACACTCGCCACTCCCCTTACTCCTACAACCTCCTTGTCGACCTCCTCGGTAAAAACCAGCTTTTTGACCCCATGTGGGACGTCGTCAACTCCATGCGTGCCGAGGGTATCCTCTCCCTCGCCACATTCGCCTCCATCTTCTCCTCCCTCGCCGCAGCAGATCGCCCTGACGAGGCGGTATCTGCTTTCTTATCAATGCCGCTTCACGGCGTCCCCCGCGACACGCCGGCCTTGAATTCCCTTCTCTCCGCCCTCTGCCGCGCAGGGCGCACCACCGATGCACGAGGGGCGCTCCCGCGCGTGAGGTCCGAGGCTGGCGTTTCCCCTGACGCCGACTCGTTCGCTATACTTCTTGAAGGGTGCGAGAATGAGAGCGATTACCGTGCTGCCCGTCCGGTGTTCGATGAAATGGTCAAGACGGTTGGTTGGGACCCAGTGAACGTGCCGGCGTACGACTCATTCCTCACCACCCTCGTCCGCTCCAATCCCTCCGGTCTATCAGAGGCAATGAGGTTCTTTGAAATAATGCAGCATAATCGCTGCTTTCCAGGGATCAAGTTCTTCCGTGCAGCCCTCCAGGCGTATGTGGATACCCGGGATGCACGCGGGGCAGCGGGTCTATGGGAGGTGTTGTCCAGGCAAGGCAGGTGTCTTGCAGACACAAATATGTACAATTCCATGATTTCTTTGCACGGTTACCTTCAGCAGACCGATGCGGCCATCCGGTGCCTTGATGAGATGGTTCTCCATGGGGCATTCCCTGACTCTCAAACATACAATGTGTTGCTCCAGTTCTTGCTTAAGAGCAGGAAGCTGAGGGAGGCGGCTGCCATCTTTATTGAGATGGTGAAGAATGAATGCTGCCCGTCGCACTGTAACTGCGTGACAGCTGTCAGGATTTTCATTGATACAGGGGATTGGAAGATGGGGGTAAAGGTGTGGAAGTGTATGGTGGCCAACAACTTGCAGCCATTCGAGGAGAGTGGTAACATGTTAGTTGCAAAGTTACGTGACATGGATTTGCTCCCAGAGGCTTGTAAAATTGCGGAGGATATGATCGATAGGGGCATTAAGTTGAGCTCGTCCACATTGTCAAAGCTGAAGCATAGCCTGTTGAAAGTGGGTAAGGGAAGTATTCACGACCACCTCCTTAGGAAATGGAAATCTCATTAGGAACCAAATTTTGTAGTCTCTAATTGTATACATAGCCATGTTATGTATGTCCACTCATGCAGATTATAGGACTTTGAGATGTATTATTGTGAATTATTCTGTTTATTTCAGATCCATATTGAATACGACTTCAGTTAAAGTTACTTTTTGTCTACCATGGTAAACTTTACCTTACTCTTTTCCTTATTTATCTTTGTGTCCTATTATCTTCTTTAAGAAAATTTGCTTCTGTAAACCTGCTTAATTAAGTGAAGAAAGCAAACAAAGTGCCATGTGAATTGCTTTGTTGTTTTCTCTTAGTGTGTGAAAGATCAGATTTTGCGACAAGCATAGGAGTTAGCATCACCGTATACATATTTTAGGACAAGAGATGAAAATTATACATTTGGATGTATGCTTGAGAAGAGGATACAGTAATGGTACTCAGGGAACACACACACACACACACACACATATATATGTACTGTAGGTATTTTATTATGTTTCTTTTGATTTATGTTCTAGTGAAAGTGTACTGTCCACTGGTGAGTTAAGTTAAGAAATTAAAATTTGATACCTTGAGAAAAGTTGGTCTCAGTTTTTTGTAGTAAGGAAATTAAAGTTTAAGCTATTGATTGATTGGGTCTGGATTTTACTCCTGAAGCCAGAGGGTGAGCTTGGTACTGCAGGCTGACATTTTCATCTGTCTGGCAGAAACTGCAGCTCCTAAGGAAATGGGAATTTATTGCTACGATGTATTACAGATAAAATTTCTTTGCAGATAATTGTCTTTCCAGAGTTCCTTGATTTGTTGCTAGGATTTCATCACGTCCATGAGATGACTATCTTATAACTGATAGTTATTAGTTAAATCTGAGACTTGCACTAGAAGCTTAATATATGAATCCTCGGGGAGTTGGAAGGGCTACTGAGTGCTCTTGTCTTGGTAATCCAATGACCAAAGATGAAGGGTAGTGGTAATATGAGTTTATAATGTGAAAGCCTAGTTTTGTGTTTCATTCTCTGGGATTTACGTATAACAAAGATTTTCTTGCCTGCAAATGTTCCACTGCTACTCTCAAATCATTTCGAGCATGAGTTCTCTCTATCATGTAGTTGTGTGTGTTACTTAAGAGGTTGACTACTATATTTCTTTGGAGCTCCTGTAAGAAGTTTGAGACCAGGTGTCTACTATTATAGCGCGGTGCTGATAATCCTTCTCTATTTTCATCTTTATTATTCTACGCTGGAGGAAGGTGAAAGCAGTGAGCTAAACATCCATAATTGTTCGATAAAATTTCAACCATGATCTGCCTTCTCAAAAATTTCAGTAATTGTTCCAGTTACTATCTAAAATTGCCAGGTCAGTCTGTATCATTTTCAGTTTCTTGCATATCTTCTCTTGCAATTTATTTGATTCTCTCTAACACCTGGTTCTTCTGATCGGATACTATCAGTGATCCCCCCGAACAACTTCAAGCATATATCTAATAGCAATCAGGTACCTATGTAGCCTATAGTTGTCTATTGCAGAAAATGTAGTAGATTATCTCTTTAAGTTTGCATGCTTCAGGATGCTTGATGATGACCTATTATTTTAACTAGATTCATATTGAAATTCCCCTCTAATGTGTAGATTTATCTCCTCTTTAATCTTTATCCATTGTCCCTCTTAGATGACTGCTCAACCATCAGATTTTTCAGAAAAGCATGCTCATCTCCGATAGGAATTACATAGGCTTTCAGAGGTCTCACCATTGACTTGCGAAGACATGCCTATAATTTGCCTTACATTTGGTTCAGTCTTTGACTTTATGCTTTCTGAAAGACATTTAATCTGGTCCAAGAACATTCACTGTGCCATTGCCCTCATTGTTGACTTTTTTTCTTTATCACTGGGACCTATATAGATGTATTGGAAAAGGATCTCTGGAGCGGTTTTGTCAAAATCAAAAGGGAGAAACCCAACCAACTCTCTCGTTTTTGTTTCCTCCCTTTATTTGTTTATTATCTTTCTAGTTCCTACGAGATTTAAGCTGAGTAAATAGATAATTACTCAATCAAAGGCTGTCTACTCTTCATCCATATGTAGTAGAATGTCAAATTTTAACAACTTACTGTTGGTCAGGTTGTCAATGCGATGATTCTTCTTTCACAATGGAGCGAAACTTGGAAGAAAGAAAGAAAGAAAGAAAGTGCACACAGATTATTCTTTTGTTTGAGGTACATCTCGAGGTACTTTCCCATAGACTTGTTCATAGACTTCTTATGTCTGATTAGCTTCAACAGAGCTTGGTCAACTAAAGTAGAGATGAACCTCATCAAAATTCAAAATTTGTTTTCTCTTTCTTTTAGCTTCATTGAGGAAAACCTCCATATATTTGCAAACAGAATCCTCTTATATATGCAGAATCATCTTTTCCTCATTCACGAAGAATATTGTCAGTATATTTGAACTTCTTGGATACAATTTCTTCACCCTCTTTTTTCCATCTTTATGAACAGAAAAAACATTTTATTCTATATTTTTATGAATAACATAAAGCTGACGATGGAAAAGAAAACGCCATATATAGTGTAATATATTAGACAAGCAAAAGCTTGGAGTCTAACACACTAACAAAGAAGAAAAGAAGATGATAATAGCAAAATATGCACGGGCGGATAGCTAGCATGCATGCATGCATGATAAGATAGATTACATGGTAGGCTCAGTTACTGCCCTGGATACTACGACCGGCGGTGACGTGATCCTTCAGAAAGGACGGCAACGGGCTCCGTAACGGCGACCGCGGTGTGGGCACCTCGTCGAGCATCCTCCCGTCGGCGTCGTAGTATATCACCCCGGAGAAATCCAACGGCTGACACTTTTCCCCCATGAGTATGCTCCTCCGCCACACGCCCTCCCCCATCTCCTCCGACTCCTCCTCGGCCACCCGTCGCTTCCGACCGCTGATCCATTTCCTCCCGCTGCTGAGGGAGGGGACGGCGAGCGAGCGGGAGGAGCCGGATCGGAGCCTCCGGGCCGCTCGCGACACGTGCTTGGAGCACGTGCTCACGAGGGAAGTCATGGTTTCGAGTATTCCGAGAGCCATGAGAGCCTTTGAGACCTTTCTTTTGCCTCTTCACTATATATATATATATATGGGTAGAAACATACAGAGAGAGACGAGTAGTTTGGACCGGGTATTCTTTTTTATATCTTTTACTATTTCTACTTTGACCTTTGCTTCTACGTTTATCTTAAAATTAACTCCACTTGTCTATTATTATTGTTATAATATATTTTTCTTAGGAAGAACTCATAGGCAAAGAACTTCATTAATTTCAATACAAGCTTTATACACAATAGAGATCTGGAGATAGGGGAAAGCCCATGAATAAACCTCACAATTTAGTAATCATCTTTAGCTTAGGAAAGAAAATATTATAACAAGCTCATAGGCAAAGAGAGATCATTCCTGATATCTATTATACAAATGGAGAGGGTGATATTTTTCAACTTTTTTTATTCTAGCATGACATCATTAATTGCCATAGTTTTCTACCAAGTGATTCTAATTTTTACCAAACTCTAGATACTTTTACTATTTTTTCATTCCACTTTTTATCGATATTCTAGGAGGTAACAAAGCTGACTTGAATAGTCCAAAATAAGAAGGGGTTAGAATAAATAAATAAAATCTCTTTATTTTGTTTTAAAATGTTGGATAACTGTGTGGTATTGTTTGGGTATTTTAATTGGTGTATGAAATTGCTTGAAAAGGTCATATAATTAGGCTTGACAAGAAAGGCTTATCTTGGGAAGCTGGTAGTAGATAAGCTTCCTTCTCTTCTAATGTTTGCGTATTGCACTACTACCTACATTTATTGTCCTATTTACTCTTCTCTTGTTTTTTTCGGATACGTTAACAAATTAATCTGTAAAGTGATAAAAAAAATTTGTTGAAATTTTGCAATAATATAGATTCATTTTATGTGATCTAATAAAGTTCTCAGTTTATCATGAGTTCTTTCTATAAGATATAACTGCAGTACTACACAAACTTCATTGCTTGTGATCTAACAAAGATAGAGAACTTGCATGAGAAATAGCATGAATTAAATGGGAAAGATTACAGGTGATGAATATTCTTTAACCTACAAAATTTATTTGGTTCATATCCAATTTAGTTTTAGTTATAGTTATACCTGATTTATTGTTCGGTTAGATTTAGATCCAACTACCAGATAGATACAAGTACAATGTATGCACTAGAATTTTTTTAATTATTTTGATTTGGATATTATAACTATGTCTAAGTATTCTATTTTATATTCTTCTTCCTTGTGCATGAACTAAGTTTCAATGTGAAATTGACTAGGATACAAGTGGTAGGTCAAGTTCATAGGGCATTTATTATTATCAAAGTTGTGTCTATCTCTTGCCTCATTAGAGAGAGTTATCTCCAATCCATTTCATCCATTATCCTGGATAGGGTAAGTTTTTTAAGATATCATCAAGAATCTTATTCGTCAACCTCTCAATCTTCTGAATTCATTTGGTAGGTCAACTTTAGATTGGGTTGGATTGGATTCCACTTACAGCAAATCTTGATTCCTTTATTAGTGCCCAGGTCTTAAAAGTTGCCAAAAGGAAGACCCACATCACTTGCTAATTGTTATCTTCTCACACTCAATTACTATTATTATTATTATTTAGATAGGTTATTAGCTCGCAGACTAATCATAGATTAAAGAAAGAATTAATCCTCTCTGATATATAGATTAGATAATTATGTCAATTTTAATAAGAAATGAACCACAACGGACTTAAATTATATACATATTAGCATTCTATTAAGAAATTGTAGACACCTCTTTTGGATGCCACCATTAGAAAATTGATGGCGTTTCTCGGTTGCTCACCTTATAATCAACAAGAGGATGAGTGGCCAACTTAGTGGGTGGAGCACTTAATGGGATTGCAATTACCAAAGAGTAGTGACATGCAACTACCCATATTTTGTATTGATGATCTTGGAAAATGAAAGCAATTGCAGTGGGCATTTTTCCTACTGGAAGAAGGATTTCTTGATCTTGAAACCATGTCACACTGCTCTATTTTTACCTAGCTCTAGTCTGAATGATAAATCTTATCAAATTTGAGAGTTCTAATACTAGTCAAGAAATTAGGTTGGAGTGAACCAGTTTATAGTTTTACTGGACCAATTCAAATGATGAAGTCTTTCAAAGACATTTGTAAGTGAAACAAACATCAGGAGGACCTTGTCCTGAAGCAGTTGGGGTCAACTCATTAGTTCTACATAAAAGTCAAATAAGGTTATTATACTATGTGCTACGTACCTTCTACTACAAGTCGTCTGCATTTTCCAGTGGCACATCAAAGAAAATTGGGAACTTCGTCGAAAACATCACATGAATTTGCTCTTAAATGTCTCCAAAACACCTGATATTAGTCTCTTTTTAAACGGATTGTTGCCATATAAGATGAATTAAATTAATATATCTGCAAGATGAACTTAATATTCTTGAGTAAAATTAATATTGGAACTATCTTTTTAAGATCAAATGAGGAGTATTTTAAATAGTACTTTTACTGTTGTTAAATGTATGTGAATGATAGAAACAAAAGTGTTGAGAAGTTCTAATAGGTATAACAATATTTCTAGTTGACATAATAGACAAGTATACAAAGTAAATACGTAGATATATACATAGATAAAGTACGTATACACACATACATGGAAAGTTATACAACCTTAAACGGGCCGAAGCCTGTTCACCTAATGGGCTTAGTTAAGGCCCATGAGCTTACTTCTGCATTCATACTAGGGAAGAGAGAAATACACACAACTAACCTCTTCTTCTCATACACAGCCATCTCCGGCCACCACCACTTTCGCCGACTCCGGCAAACGGTTACCTTTAGAATCATACAAAATCTGGCCGGAGAAACGCAACGGCCGGCACTTCTCGCCCATGATTATGGTCTTCTTCCACAGGGCTTCACCATCATCATCATCAACAGCATCGACTTCCTCCTCTGTTTTCCTCCAGGACATCATCTTGGCCACCACCATGGCCTTGTTTCCTATGCTGCTCAAGTTGGAGAGGAGCTTCTTTTCCTCCTGCGAGGGAGGAGAGGTTGCCATCTTGACCTTCTTGGAGTGCTTGTGGGTGGTGCAGAGGGAGATGACGATGCTGGCTATTGCACTCATGCTTGCAAGGAGGAGGAGAAGAGTTGTGATGGGTGATGATGACATGGTTGCCGTGATGTGTTTGTGAGAAGTACTGAGAGGTCTTATTGGAATCTTAACAAGTAAACTGGATGCCAACCAGAGAGGAGAAGAATTTGGAGGGGTAAAATTGGAAATCTCGGGATATGTTAAGTAGAATTACAAATATGTCATGGTTAGTGTGGTTCTTCTATATATATATTGTTATTGCCAAGGGTCAAGGGACAAATATAAAAAAAAAATTATTAAGATAAATTCCAAAACTACACAGAAATCATTCGAATAATTATGTTCATGTGATCATTTAATTTCTTATGCAGGGGAATTCTCCTCAATTTTTTACATATAATTTATCTTAGTACAATATCTCGATTTGGGAAATGGCAACATCGTAATTTGTGAGTTCCATCATGGGCAAAACCGACATTAAGTCTCTGCACCGTGTTTAACCCGTCGAGTTGACGCAGCGACGGGATGACTTCGCCACTTCGGGATATTTTTCATTCCACACCTCCACTATTTTGTTTTTGTTTATAATTCCCTACTTGGGGTGCTTTCTATGTAATATTACATAAAGATAGGGTGCAGAACGAAATAAATCTCGGAAGTCGATCGATCACGGCCGTTGAGGGGATGATTAAAGTAATTGAGATGGTTAAGGAGTTGCTATAAGATTGGGTGAGAAGGAAGTGAAATGGAGATGCTTCAAAGCAAAGAAGCCAAGTGAAACAAATTAATGAGGACAAGATAATTAGGCCACCAATCTAAGTAATTATTGGCTTATATGTTTGTTACAACCTTGTGATTATACCTTTTTACTAACTTTTAGTTGAGTAAAAAATGTTAACTTTCTAGCATGAGAATCATAAGTTATAGTTATTATAGTTATGGTTGTTAGGGTTGGTGTCTGTAGCTATAGAATCACTATATTTATCTTTTATAATATCTAAAGATAGAACAATATGCTTTCTTTAAATACTTCAGGAGGCTTATTGTACCCTATGTAGAGTGACTGCAATATGATGCTAAATATTTAATTTAACCTATAATTTGGAACCTAATGCTTTTAAAATGGGCTGAGAAATCCATAGTTTAATTGGGCCAATGGAGGAAATAATGGGCTTAGGGTGGTAATAGAATTGCTTTTGTGAAGATTTAGAGATATGAAAATTTTGATGATATGTAGATATAAAAAAGTTAACATCTAAGCGGGTTTGATTCCCCTATCAGTATTATTAGAGTCGATATTTAGTAGATTTTCTACCGGAGTATTATATAAGTATTGTTTGAGCCTATTGTTAGTTTTTTTGGTCAAAAGAGTAGTATTGTCAAGGCCACAAATACTAATTAGATGAAGATCATGTTAATCACTTATATAATTAGAGTTGCAAAATAACTCAAGATAGCATGAGGATGTCTGTGTACATGTCTTCTTAAGCATTAGAAGAAAGAAAGAAAAGAGGTATTTAACTAGCAAAAAAGATATTAACAATCATCTTAAAGTACAGTATTACTAAGATTGATATATTTGTATCTCAAAGATTGAGAAAGAAATCAAAGAAAACACAAATATAATCAAAGGGTAAAAATCAATACCATTGAAAATTTCCATAGTGTAGTCAGTCATCTCTTTCTCTTCTTCCTCTCTATGGATTGATTGCATCCTCCATTTGTTCATGAGACACATGACTAGGAGGTCTTTTAAAAGAAGTATATTTGATCTTTTAAAAAGAGAATCTCATAAAGAATTAATGGTCCCATGTTCCAAAAGAAGGAATGAATGAATGATAAGAAAGGATATACAGCACAAACACTTCAACAATATCAGAGTTCAAGGAAACAGGTATAGTTGGTGAAGTGCATGTTATCTTAGCCTTGACTGTCTTAATTACAATCCTTTTTTTTTTTTTAATCATCTATCTTATCAACAATTTTTTAGATGATCGATTCGAGTAACGAACTTTTATCAGGATAATTCACTTGCTTATTTGATATGTTAAACTTCCATATGCAGTAATGCTGAATAATGAATCAGCTTCCATGTCTACTTCAAGAATCTATTAGCTTTAACAAGTCCCTATTGCTGTGATGGATCACTTCAGAAGAATATATTAACTTTAATTAAGGTTGTCATCTTTACTAAATTGATGAATGAATGATGTTGTTAATTAATCCCCATGATCTGAAGTCCTACTGATGTCATGTTCTCTAGTCAACTTGAAGCCCTTCTGCAATTATTTTACTCTCAGATTCCATTTGTGCCGTAATCGCAAGCTTTGAAACCTAAAAATTTCTACTTTGTGCTGCAAGTATAAGATTAGCAGAACATCATGTAGAGAACTGATAATTTTAAGCTTCTTTACTAGATTTTAGATTCAAAGTTGATAGAATTCAAGTTGCAAAATTATGCTTAAGACTGCAATTCTGTCTCATTTTGATTCTGGACAAGATCACTTCAAACTACCATCCTTGTGAATGTTATTGTTGTTAATAATATTTACACTCCTGCTCAATTCTGCTAATAAAAGGATGTGTGCAACTAATTGCATACAAACAATGTAATATAAGATTCATAACTCTATAAAATTCACTGAATTATTGGAAGAAACATCCATGTCCTTTTTTTTTTAATTTCTATTTTTCTAATCCTGAAGAAGATAAGGATTAAGGGATGAGCAAAAGATGCTTCTGAATTGGATGAGTTTGGTGCTCACTTGCTTGCCAGCTTTCTCAATCAACAACCAGTGCATATTTGGATTCCAATTCCCCTCTCCCTTCAACCCCACCATCTCTGCCATATATATATATATATATATACATTTGTTCAATTTTAATCCTCCATGCCTAACAATATCATCAGGATGGTGGTGTGTCTCCATCCTTAGGCACTCTCTCTTATGCCATTCATCCAACAAAGCTCCAAAGTAATCAAACCTTTTCCTCCAAACTTTAGTGCTTCCCACTTGCTCATGCTTAGATTTGCTAGCTATTACTGGCCATTCTAACCTAACTAAATTGTAACTTGGTTAACTCTCCTATTCAACTTTGCATTGGTTATTCTGATACAACAAAATGTGCGATGATTAAATCAACCCATTATAGCTCAGTAATTGAGTCTTACAAACCGATGACAAAAATTATGAGTTCAATTTTCTCATGAACATTAAGATTGATATTAAGGGTAACCTTTTTGTTTAGCTTACGAGCTCATAAATATTAAAAAAATATTAAAAGAAAACTTAAAAAGATAAAAGTGAGTTCCATGGGAGGAGGGGATTAAGATAGTCAAGGAGTAAAGGTAAATCAGGTAATATTTTATCATAAGATCATGATTAAATGGAAGAAACATTTTAATAGCTAATAGGTAGGTTAAGACCCACCTATCATGGGAGATGACGACACACGTCCAAAGGACCATCTCATCACCATCAGTAGAATAACGGACGGACGGTGTTGTTGCCAGGTCAACATCATCGGCAGCCTTCCGATCTCCATCGGATGGTTCACAATCTCCCATTGTTTCCATGCGTCATATTGTTATGGCCATACACACCATCATCATCATCATCATCATCTTATCATGCTCATGTGGTGGATGTGTGTGGAACTATGTATATACATGGGGATGCTAATTAAATAGTATTTGAGGAGCATGGGCCCCATGACAAAAATTAGTGCAATCCCACATGCATATCACTTTCATATGCAAACTAATCTAAATAAGAGAGAGAGAGAGAGATTTAGACGGAGGAGGCTTTAAACTCACGTTACACTTATTAGCTCTACTCCATGCACTCAAAGAGAGGGAGAGAGAGAAATTAGGAGAGAAGAGGAAGAAGACCTTTTGGAGCAAGTTATATTGAGAGTGAATCCAAAGGAGATAACTTGGTTTGCACGAAAATGGTACGATTCCTCTCGCCGTTCCTCGTCGCCGTGACGGTGGCGGTCGTTCTGGGGCATGCCGTGTCACGGCCGACGAGGGAGCTGGACACCAACTGCCTCTGCTTCCCCTGCGGCAATCCTTGTATTATTCCCAGTCCGCCGCCACCGGACATGACGTATCCGCCGCCTCCGGACATGACGTATCCGCCGCCTCCGGACATGTATCCTCCGGAGTGGTCGTATCCGCCGCCGCCGCTGCCGCCGTACCCTTCGACTCCGTCGACGCCGTACTGCCCGCCGACGCTGATGCCGCCGTGGGGGCCGTGGCAGACGCCGCCGCCGTTGCCGTGGTGGGCGCCGCCGGCTGTGTTATACCCGCAGGATCCCGGGTATCATCCGTCGGCCGGTTGCCGGAGGTATTTGGGGTGGCTCCCGGCCATAATTGGCGGTGGTCTCTTGGCCTTGTGGTGGTGATCATAGGGAGGTATTTGTTAGTATATGTGTTGCATATTTGAAATAATTCTCATTAGCTCTGTAATATGTTGGTATTAAGTTTTCCCTCTGTTCTAATATTCTGTTGATATCCATGAGATGTCTCTCAAATTACGAGCCATCTTTGTCTCTAACTCAACATCTTTATTTACTCCTTATGTGTTATTATATCATTTGTAATAAAAAAAAAACTAGATTTTTCTCATTGCTCTTTCTTCTTGTTTGATTAGCTAGAGATAGCAATCCCCCAGTTAATTTCACTGATAATTAGTGTAGTAATTAGTATTTTAGGAAGAAGATAGAATGGTACTTTTCTCATTAAGAAAAAGAAAGATAATTTATATTGCACTGTTAATTGTGCTTTTCACTCTGTAACTATCATCACTTTCTCCATCCTCCTCCCCTTTTTTGGTGTCAATGTTGATGGTGATATATTAATTAAAGTTGACAGAAAGATAAGCCAACAAGGAAATGGTTTTATAGTTAGGCATGTCCAGCTGTTAATTTGTTTGCTTAATCTATTTTAAAGATCTTTAATTGAGAGGGACATGAACCCAATAATGGAGTTCCAAATGGAGGAGGCTTCTCTTACTTTGTTTATTTTATTGGATTAGTTAAGATGAGATGTGAAATGGTAAACACTTTCACTCACTTCTATTTTTCTGTTCTTTTGAAATCATATGAATCAAATTCTTTCATTGAATTAAACAGAAGAAAAATATATATATTCTTTTTGCCAAGTTGAGATTATGCACCATGAGATGTGATTTGTCCACCATATCTCACTCCACCCTTAAAAGTTGACCTTAAAAGATGCCTTTCTGGAAGAGTGTGAAGAATGATGGACAAAAGAATGGCACTACTGGGGAATGGTAAGGATAGGTCACAACTTGGAAAGGTTGGATCTTGGGAAGAAGCTGGAACTGATGAGGAAACTGAGTTTTAGAAGAACATATCAAGTTACATTTGAAAGAATTCTAATGCCATTCCACATGAATTGAAAATCTTCTGCATTGGAAAGTGTCTAAAAGCTCATAAGGAGTCTGTTTAGTTCATGGAAAAGTAGAGAAAGAAACTGATAGCTTTTCTATATTGGAAAGTTCATTTTACCTTCTTAAAGAGAGAGAGAGAGAGAGAGATGCTTTTATCCACTCCTTATCAGCCAAATACATCCTTAAAAGAATAAAATTAAGAATCCATGTCTTGTTGTTCTTCTATTATAGATTATTCTTGAATAAGAAGCAGATAAGACTCCTTATGCCAGAAGGCATACATTCCCAATCCCTCCATCTTTCTAGAGTAATAAACAATTTTCAATTCCTTAAAGGTGAATGAGCAAACAGTGAAAAGTACATATCTTCTTCCATCAAGAGTAAAAATAGAAGGAAAAATCCAATGCCATATACAAGTTCATAATTGATGGCCGGCATGATAGGTAGCATTTATGGAGTATAGAAGACTAGAAATTAGAAGAAGAATTATTTCTTTCCAATCTAAAGTGGCGTGAGGAATCTTCCATTCTATTCACACACCTTTGACTCCTCGTCATCTTTCTAAGAAGATCAAACGTCAATAAACAACAACGGACCAAAAGACAAACACCAATCGCCACGTTTAAAGAATATTACCTGCCCTCTTTGTTTTTGTTCTCTTGCTGTATAACCTCTTTAACCTTGATCCATCATCTCTTAGATGTAATAAGTAACTCGGAAGCTTCCACTGTTCCAAAAAGTCCAATCTAACTTTTCTTGGGATAATTGAGTTTGATGGAGGTCATACTTAGATATCCTAAACCTAATCTTTGGTGAAACTTGGCTGCCATATGTTTATCTAAAGGTTAAATTATATTTTTCACCTTCTGGACTATGACTCAGTATTGCATGATTAATAAAGCACACAATTTACCTCTTAAATTGTTTTAAATTAAAATTGAGACTTGTGAAAGAACTTTAATAACTTAAATGATCACATGAATCACACGCATTCAACAGCTATGATCATAGCGTTATTGTCAATGCATATTCGACGGTCCTATTGAATCCTATCCTCACATTACAATGTCGGTGTTAGTTATTACCTTTTAGAAGTAATTTAGTGATAAACTTATCGGGTCGTAGTTTAGCGGGTAAAAATATAATTTAGGGAAGAATGTCTATCCATCCATAATTAAGATGTACACATGACTACATTGTGATCAGGAAATACAAGTGCAACCAACATGTCCAAAGGACAAGTCAAAGAAATCTTGATAGAAACTTTGTTTTCCACCAAGAGCCAAACCAAGTTTGGTAGCCTATCAATCCTTGACCACACCCCCTTGAGAGCACCCCCCAATCTGTAGTCATTAATGTATACTAGTATCTTGATTACCCTAAATCAGGGATTAGTATTAGTCTCTCCTTATAGTCATTACTCTGTTTCCTACTTTAAGACAGCCAGAGAAAAATCATGGAGTGTTACCATAGATACATACACACATGATTGTTAATTTTTCTGGTCATAGGAAGGGACTACTACTCCTCATGCATTCAACTAAAGAGAATTTATTCCACTCGCTTGCATTACAAGAGAAAACGCACAACCACCCCTCCAATTATTAGAGACTTCTAGTCTACCCCACGTTGCATTCCTCTCCCTTTCCATTCCCTACGATTACTAAAACACATCTCTACGTCCAACCCTTCTCACTTCCAATTGTCTCCCTACCCTTCTTTCCATCCACAATGACATCTAACACCACCCTCTTCTTCCTCCTCTTCCTCGTGACTCTTCTCAGTGGATCTCAAATGTCGCTCTCTGGGGACAATTCTTCTCCCGAGTGCCCCTACCCGTGCCTCCCGCCGCCGACTTCGGTGGCGGATTGCCCTCCCCCGCCGTCGCTGCCGACTCCGACTACACCGACGTACGGCTACTCGCCTCCGCCACCGGGCACGCCGTCGTATTGGAACTACCCACCACCACCACCAGCACCACAGGGGTATGTTCCATACTACCCTCCTCCTAATGTCTTCGCTGCTCCGCCCCCGCCTAATCCAATTCTGCCTTGGTACCCCTGGTACTACAAGACGCCGCCGTCGGCGGCTTCCGATGTTCGTCTCCCGCACGGCGGCCTTCGCCAAGCCCTGGCAGTTTCAATCTTGTCTTTGATAGTTTTGTTCCTATTTTAGCATGCATTGTTCTTGTTTCATGAGAGGAATGTAGTCCCTGCGGTTTACTTTGTATGAGATTCTTATGATAGCAAAGCAAATGAATGGAGACGAAGGTGGTCGGTAGTGGGGGAAAAGCTCAACAAAAGATTGAAACAGAGGGATGGTGGACACTTTAACTCTTATTCCTCTACACATAAAGACCCTTTAACAAAATCTTTATATTAGATAAAGTCTTCATTCCTTTTTTCTCTTGGGCTCATCGAAAATGATACGGTTGCTTAATGCGTACGTTAGATCTCATCAAATAATAATAATAATAATAATGATAGAAGAAGGGTACAAAGGAATAGAGATATGGATTGCTTGGGATCAAGGAATGTGTCGCTCTATCTTCTCACCATGCACATCTTACCATAAATTGTTCATGGGCACATGAGAGATTAGCACGCATCTCCACTGATTAGCTGTAATTGTAGTACTAAACTGTTTGCAATCAAAGATAAATAAATTATATGTCAATGTCATAAGAAAGCTATTTAATGTGGATATATGGTCTTTGAGTACCTTGTCAATGTGATGTGCATATTTCATAGCATGGCAAAGCAAGAGCTCTCAAGAATCTTGCAACTAAGAAGGTGCTTGTGGATCGTAGAACTTCCTGACAGCCTAAAATAGCCGAAGAATTAATTGCAAAGAAGAACAATTTAACACCATACTTTTTCTTTCTTTTTTTGCATTTTAACATTTTGGGTTACATTTAAAACTTGTCCAGTTTGAACCCTGCAATTCCACTTCATTCACAAAACTATAGTACCAGGAATTAAAACTAAGCAAATAGTAACTAATATAATAAAATCAACATTCCATTTGGTTCAGCTATATAATTTTGAAATCCTCAATTCACCACCAACAACATCAAGGAGTGATTGATAGGTTTAGGTTACTCTAGAATACAAATTTAACTAAGAGGATGGGAGTCTGGTCATCAAACTGATTATTAGACATCAAAGATACGGGTTTTATTTCTCTGGATTACTTAAGGCAAGTGAGACCCACTAGTCTCCTGAGGTCTAATTCTCATTACGAAGAAGAATCTGCCCTGTTAAGTGAAGTGAGGTCCACTAGATTACGCATAATGGTGCAAGTTTCAGACAAACCTCCTCCCGTTTCCTCTGATAGTGATTTGTTAATGAACAGTTTAGGTAGGTGCAGCATCAGCATCATGGGCATCGAGTCATGCTGATCAAAGTTGCAGACATTGAAGAAACTCGCTTATCAGCTAGCAATGATTTGGACTGCCAGGAAATCAACTTGACATGCCATTTCAACAACCTGCAACAACACTAGAATCCACAAATTATTTTGCTATAAGATCATTCTATTGAAAAAGAATTTCTTTCCAAATGTTGGGACCAGAAAGGAAAGATACTCAGACTTGCCCAGTAATTAGATGATATTTTAGTGACTCAGACTAAGTGGCTCATTAATTCAAGATATTCTGTTACTACATATAGTTCATTGATTTGACAAAGTAAGTGAGCTTATTTTCTTCACGATACAGTCATAATCGATACGTATATATACATGTAGAAGTATGCAAACTTCAACTGTTCAACATAGTAAAGTTTTCATCATTTGTAACAGATCACTTTCAACAACTCAAATCAATACAAATTAAACAACAAAAGGGAGGCACTCAGACTTGCCCAGTAATTAGATGACATCTCGAGCACAGACTATGGCCTATTAATTCAAGATATTCTGTTACTAATATGATTCATTGATTTGACAAACTATGTAAGTGAATTTTCTTCACGTCTCACAGTGTCAAGATACGGTCGCAATCACTGTGATGCATATATATATATATACACACACATGTAGAAGTTTTGCAAACTTCAACTGTTCAACATAGTAAAATTTTCTTTCAGCAAATTCAAAATAACACAAATGAAACAACAGTGAAGAATAAGGTTTACTTTTGGTTTGCTTGGCACCTTATTTACATGCCCACCCTTGGAAGATAAAGCTTACTATGCTTGAAAACATGACGTTTAATAATTCAACAGCATAGTGTTCATGAAAATATCTATAGAACAATAATGATGATACTAACATCTTATGTTATATATAATAATTTGCATAACAGAGACAATGTAAAAGGAAGAGGGCCAAAATCAACATGTTTAGTAACTTAAAACAGTAATATATGTCATTGGCACTTGATGAGTCTCCCAATAATGCGCAAAAAAAGGAAAAAGAAAAAGAAAACACATTCCACATTGAGAGGTCCTGATCCTCTTCGGTCGTAGGGGAGGTCCACTGCCCCTCCAATGGCAACTTTTGTGACACCAATTGTGGGAGCAATAGCCAATGGGCAGGCTATTGAATGAACAATGGATCTTCACATCACTACGGAGGATCTGAATCCCACCTTCAGTTTGGATTAAACATTCATCAGAACCTGAATTTCCAAGATTAAACTGACAGAAGACTTCTTTTGGCCAACATGACGTCTCATTAGCTTAGGATGCAAACGATGCTCTAGATGAATATTTCAGCATTAACCAGAAATTTAAATGGTTTTCCCTAAATAAGCACATTAAAAAGTTGTTATAAGGATGCAAAATATTCCTCAATAGCATAACTATGAACCATCTAATGTTTTCTGTCAAAAGTTGTTAGGATTTTGGGTTATAGGTGTCACTAAGTGTCTACACTGCACTAGCGCAATGAAACCGACAAGAAGCACTACGGAAACATTTACTTACAAAAAAGATAAGCTTATCAGTAAATCCACTTTTCATTGTTAAATGCAAAAAAGTAAACAATTCATCTGATATAGTCATATAATGACAAGAAACTAGGTGGCTATATAAATGAATTTTAGCAAGTTGCTGAAATAAATGAAATACTAGCTGACAAATTTAAGTTTTTACCACCACCTCCTAGTGCATTAAGATAACCAAAAAAGATCTCAACACATAAAGCTCAATATAAGCAACTAGAACAAGATAATTTTAACTGATATTTCTCAGTAATTTATGCCCTTCAAAAATGAAAAAGTTTAAAAAAAAAAGATCTTCGAGAGGAGATTCGTTTTCACCTTCTTCTGCTCAGCAAAGTGAGATACCACACAACAGATATATGAGAAAAAGAAAAAGTAAAGCCACAAAACTAGAATATGAGAGACAATAGAATACCCAGAGAAGAAGTATATCATTTCATCCAAAAAAACAATTCCTTCCGATGCAAATAACAAACTACAAGATCCAGTGTTTGACAGTACTTTTAATCTACTTCAATATAGAAATTCTGAGACAAACTCATCCTACACACCTCCTTTCCTACTCGCCTCTGTTTGCAAGTGCTTGATAACTTCATTCACTGGACAACACAAATCCACTTCTGATGCCAAGGAGCTAACAACTTTCTCAGCCGCTTTCACCTCTTTGTGGAACTCTGAGTTCAAAACCAAATAAGAGAAATGCTCATCCAACACCAACCCCAATGCCCTAACGACCGATTCAAGAGAAGGAACACTGTCGCATTCCCTCAAACCCAGCACAGACCCTGCCGAAGGGCAAGGCCTTGCTTCCGGAAATTCCTCATACTTCTCCAACCACTTGATGAAGTACCTAATCAACCCCAAAACCTCAGATCCATCGAGCCTTGAAACTGCTGATGACAGCACAAGACCGTCCACATTCGAGGATCCAAACAAGTAATGCAAGCATAGCTCGGACGACGAGAAGCCATCATGAGCCATCATCATAAGAACCGAAGCTTCTCTAGCCAAGACCGAAACTTTCTTCGGCAAACCACTCTGCGCAGCCTTCTCAACTGTTAAAAGAGCTTGATTTCCCCATTTCTTCCTCACCTCAACCATACTCCCATAACAATCGTCCAAGGGAGACAAGAAATACTTGAGAAGCGCAAGCATCTCATCAGAACGGAGATCGGAAATATGCTTTGCAAAGAGACAGAGCAGCTCCGATTGCTTCTTCTCCACAAGCTTATCAACTAAATTAACCGAACTAAGATGCCCAGCAAGGCGATTAACAATTAAGGTTTCTAAAATTTGCCACAGCCCAAGGACGACGCAACCTTCCGCGATCAACCCGGCGACCTCCCGGCCGATCAAAAACCCTAACTTTTCGATCCCAAGACACGCAAAATCGACATCCGACATCCCCGGATTCAAAGAAAAGCGGATCTTTTCCGCGTTACTTCGTAGAAACGTGTTGAGTAGAGCCAAAAAGTCGGCCTTTTTAAGGGATCTAGGGTTCTTGAGCTTGGGGGTCAGGGTTTCCGCGAAGCGGGTTGCGGATTGGATGACATCGGTGTCGAACGGGGAGATTTGCCACCCGGAGACGCGGTTGAGGAGGAGAGAGATGGGGGAAGGGGGTTCGGTGGTGGGTTTGAGGTGGGGGATGATGTCGTCCGGGTTGAGGACGATGGGGCAGTTGTTGTCGGACTGGGGAGAAGAGATGAGGTGGTTGTCGCCGGCGGCGCGGATGATGGATTCGAGGAGCGTCATGGGTAGAGCGAAGGAGAGGAGAGCGTGGAGTGGAGAGGAGGGGGTTTAATTTTCCGGCTAGGGTTTTAGGATTTGGCTCACGTGGATGGCACGTGGTTAAACGAAGAAGACGAACCTTAATATTTGAAACCGTATCTCTTGCTTTGACATTATATTAACTCACTAATTATTGTAAAAATTTAAACTATAAAAAAATCAAAATTTTATATTTAATATTTAATAAGATCAACCAAGCTGTCATATACTCTCTTTTTTTTCTGTGCTAAAGAATAATTCCATTACTAATCAAAACGAAAAACATTAGGCATCAATAGAAAGAGATACAGGGTGTAGTATCCCTGCTCTGGGCTTTCCCCAACTTGGCCAGTCAATACGTCGTATGATTGCTGGGCCTACGGCAGGAAAAAGAAAAAGAAGGAATAAAAGTAAATAAGGAAGTAAAGACTTTGGATGTGAGAGAAGACGTGTTCGCACTTTGATGTTGATGAGAATCTCATAACCAAACTCGACGGTCACGGAGTCCAGGTGATGATGGTTCGCAGGTTTAATTTAAGATAAGGTAAACAGCACCGCTCATCATCCAATAACCCTGGCGGCCTGGCACCAATGAGCCGTATGCTTTAATGAAATAGCAAAGGTGTTGTTCTAACTTAGGACCAGAGTTCCTCTGCCCTCCAGCAATGGATTAGAAAGGGCAGGAAGCATTCCGAGCTAGGGAGATATTGTGGAGGTAGGCATTGGTGGTGGGGAGCTGCACGCACCTACATCAATTGATAGTTCAAACACGCTTACTACTGGTAGGGATATGAGGTAACCAGATAGAGAGAATGCATTTAGTGAGACTTTTGCCGAAGCTAGCCCTGATCCTACTAACTGGGCAAAGGTAGGCTTAAAGGCCAAGGGAATGTCAAAGATCCAAAGGCCCCCAAGCATTCCAAGGCCCAGCCAACCAATATTTGTATATCCATAGCCTGAAGGCCAGATAGAGAAGTCCAAGCCTCCCTCAAGCATTGAAACCCTCGACAACTCTCCTTAAGGGGGCCGACGACAATGTCCCACGCAGCCAGGTGCAGGCCTCTCAAAAGAGTCAAGAGAAAAGGAGCAGCCTTTTCAACACAATCAATGACAGAGACAGATTGAACAGTTAAACTATTTTATGTAACCAAAGATCTGCATTTATTTTACAAAATGTGATTGAGATGAAAGGGTTGTTTGATTGAAAGCTTTTTTAGATGTAGTATCTATTAATAAGCATCTAATTTAAAATTTATTGTCTAATTTGGTGCACCAAATTTGAAAACCAATCTTTTTTAAAAACTAATTAGGCTCAGATGCAGCCTTAGATATCAAGAGACTACATCTAGCTATCTCAATCTATCCATCTTTCTCCTCTAGGGGTGAAAACGGGTCGGATTAACTCCGACCCAACCCGCTATCCGACCCGACTCGTATCGGATTCGGATAAAAAAAATTTTCCGATTCGGATACGGATTCGGATACGGGTCAGATATATTTTTCGGATACGGATACGGATATCGGAAATCGAATATCTGTTTACCCGCATATTTTTTAAAATGATTTACAGTTTTTAGTTTACTTATTTAAATAGTAAATATTAATATTGTTACTAATAATACTTTATATATTATTTATAGAGATTAATTTCTTTAATTTTATATATTTGACATACAAATAATTTATTTGTTGTAGAACTCTTAATAATTTTATGTTAATTATATCTAAATAAAATATTATTATTATTTTAAATTTAATTAATATCCATTTAAGATCCGATCCTTTATCCGAAAATTATCCGTATCTGTTTAGTTAAGATATGATTTTAAATTTTACTATCGTCCAATATCCGTATCCGTATCCGGACTAAAAATATGGATCCGGATATGGGTTGAGCACTATCCGATCCGTTTTCACCCCTATTCTCCTCTCATTTTAATCCCAACCTATCTCCCTCCTCTCATTTTGACCCTAACCCAACTCTAATCCATCTATCTCATCTCCTTTCATTTCCATTATCAGCTCTAACCCATCTCAATCTAATCCATTTTTACTAAATACGTTGTTATGAAATATAACTAACCAAACATGTGTTTAACAAAGACAGTATTATGAAATACTATCAACCAAACAAGCCATTTGTTTCTCTAGATACAATATCTAGAGAAACATATCTCTTAATACATATGTATTTCTAAATATAAAAAACTAAATGACCCCAAAATGTGCCAAAGGCAATATCAGTCGATACTATTAATCTCACTTCAAAAATCTTGCACTTTTGGTCACATTGAACTCTACAAAACAAATTTAAAAAAACATTATTTCTCGAAAGAGACAGAATAGTTCAAGCAATATATTTACATAAAGGGGTTTACAGATGTCAATGTAATTAAGGTTGAATATTACCTGAATATGATGACTGAGATACAGTATAAATGCAAATGAATGATCAACATGGAACTTCCAGCACTGCACGAAATCATGAAACTGTAGAGCTTGGATCGGATAAGAAATTGGTGCAGTCCCTGGATTCCTGCTTCACTCTTATTCCCAATTTGGGGTTTTCTTATTATTGTCCAAGGAATGATTTCAGAACAAGACATACGTCTTCATGCTGTGCTAGAATCCAATTCTTTAATTATGCTTCGCCGCCACGTGGCAGTATCTCGGTCAAATTTAAGCTCCCAGGTTGGCCAATAGTGAAGGTCCTGCTTCAGCGTTAGCACGCGGGGCTTACCATTTAAGTGAACTGTCTTTACCCTGACAAACTCTCCATGTTCTAACTCCTGCATTTGATAGAATTATGTGAAGCATAATTTAAAAAGATCCCAAGAAGGAGAACAGGCTAATGTAAAGTTGAATGACCTGTCTAGTAGTTTTAATTTTTTAAGAGAACTGTAAAATCTGCTTTAAGTCGAGAAGTAACAAATAGTTGCCAACCCAAAGTTTATATAAATGGTAGATAGGAAGTGTTTGGAAGAAACAGCTAGAATATATATTTGAAAGACATGACCATGTGGAGATCTTTTCCTTTTTCACATCTTGTACTTCCATGATATTATTTTACATTGCTTATTAGATGGAAAAAAAAATACTTAACCGCTAATTAGATCTACCAAGTATCTAAAAGAAACTATTGACATCAGATACATATCGTAAATTTGTAATATAACATACCTTTGTCACTTGTACAAAGGTTTCAAGGTCTGGTGTCAGTTTTCCATTGATTTCAACTATCCACTGAAGGGCATACAGACTATATCTATGTACCGGACTCCCATGGCACCATCTGCATAATGAGGCAACATTTCATTCTTGAAACAGCATTTAGTAGAAGATTTGATTCATTCTCAAGGGAATAGTAGCTTGCGGTAGTTTACTCAGAAAGAAATGTCTGATTTTCCCATAGTGAGGGAGATTTACAAGAAGATGCAAATGTCGCCTCTTTACTTCTTAGTAGTCCAACAAAATAAAGTAGAAATGGACATAATCTTCTTAAACTTTGAAACACATTAGCCACGAAATTTATTATGGTGTCCAAAAGCTCAAGTGCTTCCATGAGCATTGCAGATTTTCCACACATATTGAAGTGCCTTGAGAAATGGAAAGTATAATAATTTGATCTTCTAATGTGAATATGTAAAGAGAAGAAAGAAGGAAGATAGGCAAGATAAAGTGTGGCAGGTTTCTCACCTTGCCACATACACCCCATGGCCTTCTTCAGGAAGAAATCCAAGAGCACGCACAGCAGAATGAGGATCTTGAATTATACAGCCACACCAATTCACCAGGCGTGTTGTGCCATTGCCACCTCTGACATCAGTTCCAACAACTAGATCGATTTCATTTCCCTGCTTGAACATGAAATCAAGATCAGAGGTTTCCTTATCAATAGAGTTAATATGTTTCAGTTACGCACCTGTCGGAAAATAGTCATTCTAAGCCCTCCATCTGGGTCTTCAGATCTATCTAGCTCTTGACAAGCATTTTCTATGTCTCGGAAACATGTAATTGGTTCTTTATTAATTGCCAAGATCATATCTCCTTGTTCTAAGAGGCTCTCAGCTTTTGATCCAGCCAAACAACCTTTAACGCGCAAGACTTGTCTTCTAGCTGCATCCTTTTTGGCAAGAGCCTGCAATAAAACCCCACTTGCATAAGACGATTAGCAAGATTTAGATATAAATGGAAAACGAGAATAAATATAGAGTTGTATGTAATTGCCACGTCACTTAGAGCACAATTCTTACAATAGGCACTTAAAAATACAGAGGACACTAAGAGATGTATGTTTATACAATAAAGATTACATGGTGCAATACCAATCTGTCAATGGCCAGGACATCTTAAATGTGAGTTGCCTTCCCAATGACTTAAACCGATCAAAAGTCCATCGCATAAAAAGATGCAAAGAATTGTTCATCTAGGTTAATTTGCATGACTTGATTAATGTTATCAAAAGAAAACAAGTAATTTCCTTCATAAATTACTAAAAGTTTGTGCCTCTAGGGTCACCTACTACCTACCTCTTATTAAATACAGATCCTTCTTTGAGCAAGACGACATAAATAGGATAATATCTGAACTTCATTAATATGTCAAACTTGGTTATGTGCACACAAAAATGGATCCTTAGCAGGTTATAAAGAGCAACCAAATTTCTGGGATTGCATCAGTGCAAGGTGTAGGATTGTACTTACAATCAAAATGAAACGGATTTTTCCGATGACTCAAACCAGCACAGCCACATGATGAAGCAAGAATTGACACGAGTAGATTACAGTTCCAAAAGACTGATGCTTACCAGGTAAGGTCACAAATACGACCAAAGTTTAGAAAAGATTCATCATGAAGAGTGCAACTAAAGTTGTCATTCAATATTCTACGGATTCAAGTCATATAGTTCTTGGAGTGAAAACGTGAAAACTTACTTGCACCCAGCTGTCACTTAGTCCAAAACTTCTTGCCTTAGAAAGCAAAGTGGGATACAGCTCCACTTCCAGTATTCTGACAAGAGGCATTGGTTTCTTTATGCCATTAATTAGAAGAAGTGGGCCTGATGCACCAAATATTATCTTTTCAAGGACTTCACTGATTGCATAGATGGGTATGCCTCTAACAAACTGATGATCCTCCAAAGAGCTACCCCCATATTTGAGCTGCAGATGAGAAACTCTGAATTTATTTCCAAGCATAAGTCACACAAGATGCAGAGAATGACTAGAGACAGTGTAAACCTGGGTAGAAAAGCTTGCCCATAATGCTTGAACTCTTCCATGCTCATCACTCAATACACCAGAGAAGCTGCTCCCAAAATCTATAATAAACTGATATCATTACTGATAAAATGAAGTCCTGGTAGTAGGAAGGAAAAAAGAGTTGGCATGAACAATCTACAGCTAACAGCTTACCTGTATCAAGTTCAATGACCTCCATATTGGTTGCTCGATAACGTGGGCAGTCGGCTGATCCAATATTTACTGCAGCACAAGGATTGGTGACAATTGATTTTCTTGATGTTGCCTGCAGGCTTCTACTTAACCCAACTAGATAAACAGAATCTCCTCGGCGCAAAGCAGGTTCTAAAAGATAACCATGATGAATCAACAATTAGTGATTTAAAGACAACAGTAAATAACTAATTTGCCAAATCCATTCTTAATAATCACAAATAAGTGAAACACCATTTTATCTATCAAATGACCAGGTGCAACAACTTATGGTATGAATTTAATTCATCCATTAGATATCAACATACACAAATAAACTACAACAATCAAATATGTGAACTATATAAATAATAAGTATTTGGCTGCAGTGCACTGGAATTACACATCTTAGTATGGTTAAGCCAACTATGTCAGACAAACTATGTAGCATGTCTGCCCATTCGCCTCATCCCAACAAACTGTGCTGCTGCCCAAGACGCATTCTTTGAACAAGAAAACTCAAATGGAACAAACTAAGAACCACCATCTCTAATTTTCGATTTTCCATAACTGTATTTTTTCTCAATCCTATTGGTCATACCATGCAAGATGTTAGATACTACTGGTCAGTCACAATATAAATTAACAAAGATAGAGTTTTAGCTCAGAATTATATCAAATTTGAGGCAAATATGACTTAGACATGAAGAGATCATCTTTGGAAGAAAGGGATGAAACCAAGATTCTAAATATCAGGGTTGAGATCAGAATCGAGATCAGCAGCCTGAAAAAACGATACATATCAGCAGTACCGGCCTACCGATATCAAACAAATTTTTAATTACATAAATTTTCAAAATTTATTTTAAAATTATAGGAAAAACCTTAAAAATTAAATAGATATAAATTGCTCACATATAAAATCTATAAAAATATTGCTGTCTCAGTTTCTCTCCCACTCACTCTCTCACACAAATAAATCTCACAAATTATTATAAAAAAAAAATCTCCCTCTCTGTTGCTACAGTAAAGAGATCCATCACCATCATAGCTTGTCGAACGTCTGCTTTGATGGATTTGCATCAGAGGACTTCGTCAGTGTGGAGTACGGAAAAGAGAGAAGGTATATGGGAGCTAGAGGATGGTTTTGGCCAATATGGCCAAAACGGGTCCGATATGGAGCCAGATTGACCGTTCGGGCCAATACTCCATCAAAACCATCAATAGAGGTGGGAACGGTGAATACTGGGAACCTTGGACAAACCCAACAAACCAGTATGAAGAAAAAGAAAATACAAAACACAATAGTTCAATCTGTAGGAAGTTATGATTGAAAAGCAAAGAGAACTAATGGAGAAAAGAAGGCAAGCAGTGAAGAAGATTGCAAAATCAGTCTTGAGGTCAAAAGAGAGGTAACTTATGTATTTTAGGTTTTCTCCAAAAGGGATAGAAAATTCTAGTTCTATTGGTAGTTGTCAGGTTAAATTTGACTGGCATGTTTTTTAGGCAACAAAAGTAAAGTGTAGAGATAGAACAATGAATCCAAATAAGATAGGGTGTTAATGATAAATATAAAAATTAAAGCATGTGCTAATTATCAATTCATCAATTCACTGATTCACCTCATATTCGCTCAGTCAGGTTTTGCTACAATTTCAAGCATATTTTCCCCAAAACTACTCTAAACAAATACTTCCAGGGAAAAAGAATGTACAATCTGCTATTGGTTTGGGACGTTGTGATTGATTGCTGTGGCCCTTGTCCATCTAAGTCATCCTATGACAAATTTGAGTCTACATCAGATCATACCTATATGTGACTTGTCCTGTTGTGACTTGTGTGGGGCGTTTCTTTTTTTTGGGAGATCTACTCATGGTCATATAGATGCACACACTAGCAAATTTACATGCAAATCTACAATTATAAAATAAATGGAGCTAATAAATGCATGTTTTGTGACAGAAGAGAACTAGAATCATCTTATATCAATAATTAAACCTGTCATCAAGGTGAAGTTATCAAGACGACATAGATGTTGATAAATACCAAAAATGCTAATGCCATGTCAAAGGAACACAACTATACACAGCAGTGTAAACAAAATCTTCAATAGACGTCTTTAGGATCAAGGGAATACTAACCAGGAAGAAGTTTAGCAGCACGAACAATTGCAGCACCTGCTCCTAGAGCAGAAGGATCATAAGCAACTAGTGCATAGTTGTGAACAGGATGCAGAAAAACAACCTGTGGGTAATATTCCAGTCAAATTCTACATGATGAATTGGTATTTACTTTATTTAGAGATCTTTCTTCTACCTCTCCAGGAATTTCCATTGGATATGCAGCAAATGATAACATTACGTCAGAGACAGATACAGCAACTGTATTTCGGTCAACAGCAACTAAGCCCATAGTTTCTGAATGGTACACAATAACCCCTGTTCCAAAGAAATGCTGAGAGTGTACTCCATCAATCATACATGATGGTGGCACATGAACCTGCAAAAAATTAAAGTCAAAATGCAGAATGTGATGCAATAAACCAAGAACGTCAACCAAAGACACTCTTAGTGCTCCAGGCAATGCATATGGATCGACATTTTCTTAAGAAAATAAATTTCAGTAAAGACGACCAATAATTAAAGATAAAAAATTAATGCAGGACAAAAATAAGAGCCTAAACTTCAGGAGTAGTGAAGGACCTTTAAAAATACTGAAAAGGGCCTAAATCGAGTAGTGAACCACAGAAGTATGACCAAGAATTCCAAATGGGTATGCCTCATGGGAGAGTCGAGCTGTTGTTGGCTAGACTGTCACTTAAGGATATATAAAAATTAAAGATATTCTACGTGATAAACAATCTTTTCATGTTGGTCCTCACTTATTTCTGAATTCATCCTTTACCTTACTGGAGAATCCCCAGCAAGCCTTACTCCTTAGACCTATTGTAAGCAAGGCTTTACCTCATGGATTTTCTTGATATATGTAAAAATGTAACAATATATTTCAGAAGATAAAAGTTAAACCATACAAATGTTACTTTCATTTAGACCCTGACTAGACTTGTGAGGGTCTTTATGAAAGGCGTACACACAATATACTGGCACAGAATTTTCAAAATTAGTTGGTTGGTTTCCGATAACATATCTAACAAGATTTTAAGTTTAGGAAATGGAGAAGGGTGTATATAGCTGACACCATTGTTTTAGCCACCCCCTAAAAAGGGATATGCATAGGCTCAGCTTAGTTCTGCCTTGGTGTTCGCCTTTCTGTCTTGTTCATGTCTAATTATGTAATTGAACTTGCAAACTGAAACTCAACTTATTGTAGATGTTGCTATATTTGTGGATTTTAATAGCCTAATACTGTTCTTAGACAAAGTTTAAAATTTAATTCTATTGTTTGTTTATTATCTTTTAACCTTTTCTATTAAGTTTAAACAAATGAACAACTGCACAAATGAAAGAAAAAAAATAGTCTACAGTCTTGTAAACCCTTGGCTGACAAATTAATTGGGTTATGACTTATAAGGATTTGCTGTCATAAAGGTGGTCGGTAAAATAAATCATCAAGCAACTGTACTCATAACACATTTATGATAATAAAAGCAACAGTTAACAAAATAGACAAACTGAACCTAGACCAAGAGAAAGGAAAAGGGAAACATCATAAAATTGTCAACATTAGATTGAAATTGCTTGTAATTCCCTACCTCAAACATTACAAGAGTGGGCTCAATCACTTGCTCGGCTAATGATGCATTAGTTGGTTCTGTTCCTTGATCTTGTGAAAGGTCAGTGTTATCCAAATTAATAGGATGTTCAAAAGCCTGATCTTTGAAGTTATGTACAGCTCCATTGGACGAAATGATTGATTCTACTGTTGATTCTTCTTCTATCCTTCGCCGCTTCTTCTCAAGAATCAAATCTTCATTAGAGTGTGATCTATCAACAATATTCTCGCCATCAGTCTGCATTCTGATGGATCTGTCTGTTGAATTTTCATCACCATGTTGGTGTTTATGTTCCAAGTGATCAGATTCCACGACTGACAGAACCCTAGTGGAACTTGCATTTATTTGACCACCGGAGACCTTTGAAGCTAACAAAGCAGAATCAGATGATATTGCTGGACTAGCAATCCATAATCCAGTGCTATCATTGCGAGTGTATAGCTGAGGTGGTGCATACCATTCATGACGATCAATGGTGACCAAAACTGACTAGAAGAAGTTGACAGAGATAAAAGGAATAAGGTGGAGATAAGAAAGCCTGCTACTGGAAATTTGAAGCTCAGTTGCTCATAGAAAATGGAAGATACATAAAATATGTCAAATAACTATCTTTCATTACTGAAACAGTTGTCGTTTGTCAATCTAATAGATTTTCCCTTTTTCTAATTAGAATAACATAAACAGTCATGTAAGCTAAGAAATTAAATGTATTTACATTTTTTTGTGGTATTTCAGAATCATAAAAAGAAAAAAGCTGCCAACGAAGTGCCAAATTGTACAGATTAAACATGGGTAAGAAAAACTATATTATCTAATTGCCAGAAAAGCACAAAGGTCGTCTAAATGATATACACCATTAATAATCAGTAGTACACACTACACAGTAAACATATCGATAATAAAAATAAAAAAGAAAAATTGTGTCATTGGCATAAATTGTGCCGACAGATTCTGTGATGACACAGCACAAGTGGCAAGGTTGGCAGCCCAATGGAAGGCCAGAGGCCAGAGGTGAGGATTATAGCATAGGAGAAAAGGATAGGAAAGGCAAGAAACAATACGAGAAGTGTAGTGAGGAAGAAATGATATTTATAATATATAATAGAAGGCAATAAAAGATAACAGAGTCCATACTCCATCGGTATTAGGAAAACACAAATTCTTTAAGTCAAATTCATCCCATTCTGAGTAAAAATTACCGACATATTTATTGCTAAGCAGAAATAAATTATAATTTTCTAAAACAAAAATGCAGCGCACCTTATTTCGATGGCGATCAATATGGCTTATATATTCCAAAGGAACCCGAGCACCTTTAGATAGTTTGGCAAGAACTGAGATAAAATCATCTAACTGTACTATCTCTTCTCCTGCGAATTTTTTAATAATGGCATGGCGTGGAACACATGCTCGTGAAAGCATATACCTGCAATTATGTGTTGAATACTCAAATTTGCAACAAGTAAAACATAGTCAACTCCCGAAATCTTTGTATAACCTCTAGCATACTTTCAGCGCACTATGTACTATAATATAGGACTATTTCTAAACAAATATTTGCAACGGCAGTGAAACATGAAAAAAAATCCAAAATTATGTTTCAGCAGAATTTGTGGCAAGAAGATACTGATTTCAAATGATAGACAACTCCAATCTATGCAAAGAAGGTATCGTACTTTTATAGAACTAAAGACGTTACAAAGGAGGGGCACCACTGTTTTGTTGCTAAAATTAGGAAAAATCACAGGGCCCCTTCCTTAAATTTAGTTAAATCAGATCCAAAAATGTATAGACAAACACAACCTCAATGAATAATGCAGTATGAACAAAACCTAAACTAATAAGTATGCGAGTTTTAGGAAAAGCATCACCATATTCATTAAGAAAGCCACACTTACCCTGTTTCGGCAACATATACAAGACCACATTTGAAACGAAAATTTCGAGCCTGCAATTTCATGAGAATATCAGATGTCAAAAGCAGCCACTGTCTCAATGGTAACATACTAAACATTAATATACCAACGTAGATATTCAAGGTTTCCGGACCTCACTTTATGGAATAAAAGATGTATCATCATCAGATATAATTAATAATATTAGATTCAACAGGTTTAATGATTTAATAAATGTCTAAATGAACTAGAAAAACTATGTAGATGTAAAAGATAAACTCCTTTCTGCAGAATCTAATCAAAATACAGTACATCTACAAGCAAGTACTGAGAATTCTTAAGAATTGGCAAGTCAAATACCTGCTGTAAGAAGCAGCACCTCATCTTTCAGACAGAGTAGCAAATTTGTTACTAACTCAAAGCAGTAAACAGCAAATTGCAAGCTAAGGAAATCAAGCAAATACTAGGACTGAATGGTTCTTAACTTTATATGTTCTTAATCAAGTTGAAACTTTAGTTTTAAATGAGCATTAATGCACATAGATTTATAGTGACATTGTATGCATCATCTGTTTACTTTTGGCATACTCATTTTGTTCTGGTAACTAGTCCTGATTTATTTATTTTTACTTATGTGTGACCTTTTCAAGGAGCCGACTTGTAATCAACTTGTGATGCTTTGTAATTTTTTTTGGAATTCCTCTGCATTCAGGAATTTATAAGTCCCAAACATAGAAACAGCAAAACAAGCTTTTGCGAGGGCAAAATCATAGCTGAACTCTGGAAGAAAAAACAAAACAAAAAAAAGAACCCCACTATAAGCTTCAGTGAAAGACTAGTAGTTTTAATGGGGAGAGAGGAAAAGATTCTCCTAAATGGGCACCTCACTATGGGGAGCATGTGACTCATGAAGCTCTTAAAGAGTAGAGAATCAAGAAAGCCAAATGGCTGTTCTTAAGAATTGCAGTAAATATGAAGAAAAACATTCCCCACTAAAAAGGAGAAATTTTTGGGATTGTTTCATTCAAGAGTCACTATGATTAACAAATTAAGGGGCTGTTTTTATTATGAATAGCTACTGCTAAATCAACTATACAGCATGACACAAAGACTCCTACATATTCATAGAAATATAATGTACATTCCCTGATTGTCTCCTATCTAATTTGGGGCATCATAATTCTTTTAGGTTTCTTCTGCATTGATTAAATTAAGATTTGGCCTTCCTCTCTAGCTTGCAGCATCTTGAACGGGCATTCAGTCCCTCTCATCATTACTGCACTAGTTGACATTTACTATTAACTCGAAAACCGTCTCAGCATTATGTTATCATCTTTACATACTATTGTTACCTATATTTTGGAAGCAAAACAATATAGTTTTGCTTTATACATTTCAGTTATTGTGCTCATTTATTTAAATCATTTCCACTGAACCTACATTCATATAAATTAGGTTTTCCTCATTGTTCAGTAATGACCAATAATCAAGGGAATTTACTAATAGTTAAATAGACCAAAAGCGGTTATCCTATTTAAATATCAATTTAAATAAAAGAATAAAAGAAGGGTAAAGTGCATCTATTTTAGATCTCAATTTATCATAAGTTCTACTATCACTTTAATGAACTTGTGAGAAACTCACACAATGGCAAACGACTAGCATAACCGCTCTTGATATAAAATTCAAGTACAGCATTTCACAACATTTTAAGAGGTTAGAACAATGTAAACTACTTTAAGCCTCTCTGCACCTGTTGGTATGAAAGTTGGTGGATCACAGCACCACTCACTTCCAAGAAGTAATTCGGAGTTATAGAGTGCAGATCCTGAACCTGTAGGATCAAGAGATATGCAGCGTTAACTTAACAAAATATAATAGAACAAAAAAATATATGTACACATTCATATCAATTCGTCCTTTCTTTAGAACAATATTCTGCTTGAATACTAGTTGGCATTGATTCATACTTTATTTTCCTAAGAAAGAAGTTGTTGCACAAGAAAATCTAGACCTACCATCAAATTCACTTTTAAGGTAGTTCCACCTCTTTCAATCTGCAAATGAATCTCCCCATGAACGCCGTCATCAAGTAATGTCTCCAACTTAAGGAATTGGGTAACAACCTGCACTAGATAGTCATAAGTTTACAAAACAATAACTATTTCTTCAAGCCACTACTAGAAATAGCTGACATTAAAACATGGATGGCATTATCACACAAGCTCTGTAAAAGACTTAACACATGGAGCTTTGAAAGGACCGCCACCTAGAAACATCAATTAATGAGAAATCTACCCTTTCAAAATCTCACGCCAAAATCTTTAAAAAAGGATGCCCCAAGAAGTGAGAAAAAAGTAGGGAGTATAACTGGATTAACAATGATAGTTGAATTTGGTAGCAATCAAAACTTTTAAGGATATTTGCAGGTACAATGACCAAACAAATCTGTGTTTTGAGTTTAAAATATGAAATATTAGGAGCTGTACAACTTCAATTGTGCGGAGGACTGCTAGATTGCTAAATCAAAATGGATTCTTACTCTTAAGAAATCTTATTCAAACCAAAACTTGACGTTTAAACTCATGTTCCTTAAAAATAGGGCTTTCAGATCATGTTAGATAACTAATTGGCACAAAAGCTTTTATTAGGTAATGGACCAACAATATATATCATACTATTTAATAGCTAGAAAATGACATCTGATTTGTGGACACTACACCAAGATGAAAAAACTCTCCTCTCGCTCACCAAACTTGTGCACATAATACTAGTTTCAAACTTTCAGTTAAGTACATTATAAAATCTATGACCAAAAGAACCAATTTTATATGCGCAGAAAAAAAAAAAAAAAAAAACTAGTCCCCCCTAATAAAGATACTTTTGCATCCAAGTATTATTTCCACAGGTATATGAAGAATACCGTCATACATAAATAATATGTCCAATAGTATTTGTCAATGGACAAGGCAAACAAAAAAGTTTACAGATGTTAGTATTGCAAATTACCACTCACCTCACCATTAACATGAACTAGAACATCACCAGGCTCCAATTTTTTATGTGCAGGACCGCCTGGGACCTGCGAGACAACTCTATTACGTAAAATTTATCAAATAAATCAAAAGAGATCTATCAAAATCAACCCTAGACATCGACAGTTAGAATGAGAACTATTGAATTTCTTACCACAGAATCAACAACCAGCATTCCTGTCTCACCAAATGGAGAAGCAAGCCTCACCATCTAATTAGTAGCAATAAATAGGAAACTAAGTGAGCAGGGATAAAATCATCAAAGCAGTGTAAATGAGGAAGAAAGTTTCAAAGTATAAATTTTAGGTAAATAAGATAAGAAGTATCAAAATGGAACAACAGGACATATTCATAGCAGGTTCTACTCACTTGTTCTGTCTCGCTTTTAAGTCCAAGTCGCCGTGTTTCATCAAATCCTTTATGCAAAAATGTCACCTAAATATCAAGAGATAAGATATTAATATATTGTAATGCAAAAGAGAAAATAAGCTTTACTCTGCCCCTGTCAAATTTTAGTCGTCTGAAGTGACAAATACCAACATCTCAACATGACTAATAAAGCAATAAGGAGGTGCAGTGAAGGAGTCTACTTGATACATTCCTAGAGACTAAATCATGTAATCTATTTTCATCATGATCACATCTGTAGTGGGCAAGCTTCCAATCGTAAAAAATCATCATTCTATATACTGGAAATTAGAGAGTAGCAAGTAATAACAGACTATTGAGTATCACATGTGAGAATTTAGTCCCAACTTGGAGAAAGAGGAAAAGTGAAAAGGTTTATATAGAAACTTGGGCCTTCACCTTATAGCTTAAATTTTTGGGTGAGCTGGTTTTTAAGGTTTGTGTCAAACCATGTTTCATTTGGACTATGAGCTAAAAAACCTCTAGGTTGGACTCAGGCATGCAGGAATTGGTATACAATCTCGATTATACTCGATGGGTCAAAGATTCTAGTTGGAATTGATGCATGGGCTTTGACGAGTGGATTTGCAGTGACTCATGAAGAGCAGTTGACGGCAGAGCCAGACTCTTGAGACCGGTGGATGACTGGAAGAGAAAATGGGCACAAAACTTAGTTAATAATAGTAGATTGGACTCGACAAGAGCAGTTGATGTTCGGTTCACATGTGAAGACCGAAGAGGGATTGTTGAGTATAACATGTGAGAGTTTAGTCTTACACTGGAAAGAGAGGAAAAGTGAAAAAGTTTATATAGATACTGGTTCTTCACATAATAACTTGCTTTGGGATTGACTTAGATTCTAGTTTCTAAGGTTTGTGTCAAACCCTATTTCACTTGAATTAGGACTCTCCTATCTTTCATAGATTGGAGTATTGGCCGATTCGATCGATTTTTGATCCAAATTGTCCAAATTGGAAGGTTGATACAACCGATATAGACAATACGTATCGATTTTTCAAGCATTCAATTTCAATTCCAAAATCGATATTTAAAGCATTGCTATCTTCCCAACACAGACTCCTCCCTTTTCAATATAGCTGCATTGTTGTTTCTTTAAACTTTAATGCTCTTTCTAATATATATATATATATGTATGTTTGAACTACGACAGATAAGATAAAGAAAGAAAATCAGTGACATAATTTTGAAAATTCAAAGTTAGTTAAGATTCAAGATAGAGGAGAACAAAAAATGCAACCCTAACATAGGAGCCTCAAAACTTCTGCTATAAATTATAATTTTCCGTCTTACTCCCTTTCAAATCTCTATATATACTCTTCCAAATAGCACAAGCCCCCCACCCAACCCCCACCTTTTTTCTTCAGTTGGACAAGTTACTTAGCACAGATGAGCCAATTGAAGATAGAAGGGAAAAGATAGAATAGTTAAATATGTATGCACCGAGTATAACACTATGTGAAATTGGAAAAAATCTGTATTGCTTGTTAATGGATTTCTCCATCTAAAAGTATATCATAGATAGCAGATGAGAACAAGATCAACAAACCTGAAGCGTACCACGAGGAATTGTAACAGTTTCCAGATTGCTTCCAAATGAATTCCAATGTTCTTGTATTAATGTCAAAGCCCTGACGACCTATAAAAATATCAGGAAAGAGCATTTCAATCGCTTAACTCAGCCAAATGATTGAATTTAAATGAGAGCAGGTTATTTAAGATTTGGAATGGAGGAATGGAAGTTTCAAGCAAACTTCAAAGTTCAAATATCTTTAAGTCTCATCTATCAAGTAATTATGTGACTACCAGGTAGATACTAAAATACATGAAAAATATGGACAACCTTTCTTAGTGCTTACTTGCACATTTCATGATAAAGTTCCAAGAAGATAAGATCACAAATACATGAGATGAGTAAATCCAATGACAAATGTAAAAAGTACACATAGCATGGCATTATTAAACAAGTGAGAAACACTTACCCGTTCTAAAGGAAGAAAAAAGGCAGATGCACTGGAGGACTTGCTACCAGCATTCAAGGCAACAGCTCTTCCTTTGCAATCAATGACTGGTGAACCACTAGAACCTCCTTTAGTCCCAGATGCAGCCTGTGGAAGAGAACTAACATATATCAATAAAAAGATGCAAAACAAGATACAACACAGGATATAATCAATCACTTTGTGTGAATCTTAATCAGAAAAGCATATTTCTGAAATCAAATAACTGAATGAGCAAACAAACCAGAACTATAAACAGATTAAGTTTTAAAACTGACCAATCTTGCAGTATAACTACAAGCTCAAAAAAAGAAACACAAACATAAATTTCCCTATGAATGAAGTCCATCGATAAACCAAACTAACCTGCATGTAGAATGTATTGAAGTCGTTATATCCATCCCTGAATTGAAAATGCAGCATAATCAGTTACTTAAATGAATAAATAACATCTTGTGTGATTCCAGGACATGACAAAAATCATTGAATACCAATAATAATGCATTCGCATAGCAATAACATCTGCGGTTCTGTATTAATGAGAAGTATATGTATCCTTGCACCACATGCATGATAAGGAAAAATAATGCAGCAAAAAGTGTGAACATGATACATGACACCTAGCTTGAATTTCAATATGGAGGTCAGAACTCAGAAGTTCAAGTTCAACAATAAGCTGTTGATGTGGTCCTAGGATTTGAAAAGCTTACGAAACAAAATGCTTGAAACTTTCTGTCTTTTGCACCAAATAGCCCTTTAAGGAAGGTAACTTCACAGAGACTACTAAAATGCTGATACAGTCCACAACTTACGATTTCTTTTTCTTTTTTCTGTTTACAGGCTTTCTACACCAAGTATATTGCATCAAGGGATCAAGCAGCTCAATCTTGAGCCTGCACACAAAAACACAGACATTTCCAGTTGGCCAAGCAGTCTTGCTTGCTCATGGCAACGAAAAGCTGATATATTTTACTATCTTCAACTTTACTTTTCTTAAGGAAAGCCATTAATATCTTCTAATTTTATAATATATTCCATACAGGTGAGACAATGTTGCTAAGTTGGATAAATCCATATTTTTGATACATATCAATAGTACAAAAGCACGGAGCACTTGCAAAGAAAAAGAAAATATAAGGTTAAATTTCTCTAAAGTATGTGTGCAAATATCTGGATCAGAATTATCAACACAACATGTGCCTTCTAGAGATGGTACGCTCATAACTATTAATCATTGATATTTTAGCTCCACAAAAAAATTAAATAGAGGAACGTGTCCTGCAAAGACCAAAAAACAGCAACTGAAAAAAAAATGTCTAGTTGTTCCAATACGAAACAGAGGGAATAGAAATCTGGAAGAAGCAGATTTACCATAAAAGATACTAATTTATATCTAGATAAAAAATTTCAAATTAAAAAAAGCAACCACCCTAAGCTCCAATAACTACATACTGTGTTGCAACAGCAGAGTGAGATATATCATTTTACAAGTCTCTAGCTGCAATGCACTACTAATGATCTAACATCAAAAAATCTCTTACCAAAATAAGTCCCATACACTTAATTCTATGTTATACTACCTTAGAAAAGAGATGTTTCTTGATGCTGTATGAGCAAGAAACCACATCGTCAGAACAAAAATATGGAAGCAACAAATTCTCAAGACATAATCATTTAATGACATATAAAGGACAGAAATATAGCAGGATCTAGCAATTGAAAATATACTTCTTGTAGTGAGGGGCATCTCTGTCAAGGCGAGCAAGAGTTCCTGCCAAAATGGAAACCTGAAAACCAATGAACTTAAATCAGCAATACAAGCTAACAATACAAGCTAACATCTATGATAAAAAAGGAGCTACATTTTAGATTTTACACACACAAAAAAAAAAACAAAAGAGATATATCAATGATTTAGAAGACTAAACATCTTCATCAAGATGTTTTCTTAATCTGATGCAAAGGATAGGTTGTATTAATGGTCATATTGTGATCTGTATCAAACATGTCTCTATGAGCAGGAGGTGTAAAGAGAGGGAGAAGAGGATACTAGAGATCTGTAGAAATTACAATATGGTAAACTGAATTAAGAGCTTTGACATGCTCAGGAACTATGAAAAATACCCATTCTAGATTTTACACATGACAATTTCCAAAAGTACAGTATTGTATTCAAGAACACAAATCAAGGTGGTCATCTAATGGCAATTTGCAGTTTGAAAAAACATAATGTAAGATTCCAGTGCCTGTCCTTCAATAATACACCACCTTTTTTGATATGGTCCTAACATACATACATGCGAAGGTGAAATACCTATGTACAGTTTTGTTTCATGATGGGCATAAATACATACCATATGGTTAATCCTAGGAACATTAGAAATGCCAACTTCACAGGTAAGAAGGTAATCAATATGTTCTACAAGATCTAATTGCAAGATTCAACACACAAACACACACACATATGTATGTGTATATTCAAAGTATTTGGAACTCTATAATTTATGCTGCCTATCAAAAATAGGATCTTATAGAATAATACAGGACATTAGATGGGAGTACTTAATGTATATACAGTAAAATTTCATAAGATATGTTTTTCCATTCTTCTTTCTCTTTTTTCCTATATAAACTTTTAGATCTTTTGATAGCAACAAACATTTAATAAATTTTCCTTTAACAAATACATCATCAATATTGAAGGCCATCGTATGTGTATCCTACCAACATAGTCAATGATGATTAAAGAATAGGTATTCAACTGAAATAATCACTCTTAAGGGTTTGTACTATCTGATCAAATATTCCAATCTGAAATCTAATCCATATTCCTGACATGTTTCTTATATAACCCAGGTGCTAGCCCCTTGGTCATAAGATCCACAAGCATCATCACAGTGTTGATGTGAAAAACTAACACGTAACTTTTATTTTTTTTACTCTTTAACAACATAATACTTGACCTAGATATACCTTAGGCCCTTGCATATCTTCTTGTTGTTAGCAAAGAGGACAACTACCGAATTATCACAATATATTTTTCAGTGGTCTAGAAATATAATCAACCACTTGAAGTTCTGTAATAAAATTTCCAAATGACAGCGCATGAATGTGGCTTCATGGCAAGCAATGTACTCTGCGTGCATCGTGGATGAGGCGATCAAGTTCTACTTTGTGCTCTTCAAAGAAATTGCACCCTTAATGAACATAAATATATATCCTGATGTTGATCTGCAGTCATCTAGGCATCTAGCAAAATTCAAATATGTGGAACCAAAAGTACCTTCTGATAATTTAATAATTCCAAATATAGACTCAACTCCCAATACATGAAGAATCTATCTTAGCCAATTTTGATCAAGAAGTTACTAATCCAACTCTTCTTAATCAGGGTGAAGATGCAATGGCATTAGGAGATCAAATAGTCCTTGATCCTCCTCTTGCTAGTCAGGGTAAAGGTCAAATGATATTAAAAAGATCCTCAAGAGACAGAAGGTTTTCTATATCAGATGAATACTTGGTGTATCTACATGCATGCCACCAATTAGAAGATCTCATAACATTTTCACAAGCCATGAATAATAGAAATTCATCTGAGTGGTACAATGCTATATTAGAAGAAATGAGTTCTATGCAAAAAAAAAAAAAAAAAAAAAACAGTCTAGGAACTTGTTGAATAGCCTGAAGAAGTCAAACCTGTAGGGTGCAAATGGGTCTATAAGACTTAAAGAGACTCTAAAAGTAATATAGAGAGACATAAAGCTAGACTTGTAACAAGAGCATTCACTCAAACAGAAGGAATTGATTAAAACAACACCTCCACGGTCTCTAAGAAGGCCTAACTCAGAATAATCATTGCATTAGTAGCTCATTTTGACTTAGAGCTACATCAGATGGATGTGAAAACAACTTTTCTAAAAGGTGATCTTGATGAAAAAGTTTATATAGATCAACCTAAAAGGTTCACACATAAAAATAAAGAACATCTAGTATGCAGACTAAAGAAATCGATATACGGACTTAAACAGGCCTCCGAACAGTGGTATCTCAAATTCAATGAGGTAATCATAACTTTTGGTTTTAAGGAAAACATTGTTGATCAATGTCTATACTTAAAGGTTAGTAGGAGCCAATTCATAATTGTAGTTTTGTATGTTGATGCTATTTTGCTTGCTAGTAAAGGTCTCGAGCTTTTATATGACACCAAAATAATTTCTTAATAAGTACTTTGAGACGAAGGATATGGGTGAAGCCTCATATAATTTAGGCATAGAAATTCATAGAGATAGATCAAAGTATATGCTTGGATTGTCTCAGCAGATTTGAAAGATTTGGTATGAATACATCTAAATCTAGTACAGCTCCTATCTAGAAAGGTGATAAATTCAGTGAATCAGAATGCCCAAAGAATATGATTAAGTTGGCAAAAATAAAGAATATTTCATATGCTTCTGTTATAAGTAGCTTAATGTACAATCAAACATGTACTCGTCCAGATATCGCTTATGCAGTGCGAGTACTTGGTAGATATCAAAATAACTCAGAAATAACACATTGGAAGGCAGCCAAAAAGATTATGAGGTATCTTCAGGGAACTAGAGATTAATATACTAACATACAAAAGATCAGATAATCTTAAAGTTATTGGATACACATTTAGATTTTGTTGGAAGCCTAGATGACTGCAAATCAACATCAGAATATATATTTATGCTCACTAAGGGTGCAATTTCTTAGAAGAGCGCAAGGCAAAAATTGATCGCCTCATTAATAATGCACGCTTAGTATATTGTTTGCCATGAAGCCATGTTCATGTGCTATCATTGAGAAATTTTATCACAGAATTTCAAGTAGTTGATTATATTTCTAAACCATTGAAGATGTACTGTAATAATTCGGCAACTGTCCTCTTTGCTACTAAAAAGAAGGTATACAAGAGCCTAAGACATATCAAGATCAAGTATTATGTTGTTAAAGAGAGGATAAATAAAGGTTACATGTCAGTTCTTCATATCAGTACTGCGATGATGCTTGCAGATCCTATGGCCAAGGGGCTAGCACCTGGGTTATATAAGGAACATGTCATGAACATGGGTCTGATTTCATATTAGAATATTTGATTTGATATTTAGTTATTGACATCATATTATAGTTTTATATATCATTCATTCTATTTCTTTTCAACATCTTTTAGTGGTTAAAGTGTCCTCACAGACAATAAAGTAAAGGCTAGCAAGAAGGCGTTATAGTTAATATAGTTAATAACCTTTAAATAGACATAAAGGTAACTTCTATTAATGAGCATAAGATATAAACACTCATATAAGGACATCACATAAAGGTACTTAGCCTAGAGCAATCATTGATAACAAATTATGGAAGGAACTATGCATAGGAACTGTCATAGAAACACATAAAGATACTTAGCCTAGAGCAATCATTGATAACAAATTATGGAAGGAACTATGCATAGGAACTGCCATAGAAACATCATAGTTTTTATCATTGAATTCTCTAAGTTGAGTTAAAGAAACTGATTCATGGTCTTTTAAAATCGTACACAAATTCTATTTTCAAAATAAATTAGGACCAATGAATAAAAAAATTTCTTTATATATGTATACAAAATCTTATTATTATTATTGAAAATCTACACGTGTGATTATGGGCCAAGTGGGAGAATGTTAGGTGTGGATTATATTTTGACGTGGGATTTGAGAAACCCACATATAATATTTGGTTAGTTGAGTGATTTTCATCTAGTATATGAGATAACTACTAACTATTCCACTTATCTCTTTAATGACCCACTATTCCACGTTCATTGAATTTGATCAGTTTGAGTCAATAACAATTTTCTAATCTATTGTAGATATTCCTATTTAGTTAAGAAAATCCCTACGTATATAGGGTAGGATACAATAAAGATAAAGAATTGTGATAATAAAGAGATCTAGCCCCTCCCTTATCTATAAATAGAGAACCTATATTCCATTAGTGGTAATCTTATCTGGTGAGATAAGTATAAAGGAGAAAGCTCAGCTATCCCTAACACGTGGAGATTCAAGATGCGAAGACGATCACTTCCGCCTAAAAAGTTAGCATGGATCGACATCCTATCTACCATGTCGATACATAAGTCTTCAATCCTAATAAAGTATTTTATCTACTATTCCATACAATGATACAATACAACACAATTTGTGTTTTTAACTACTAAATTTTTTAATAAAATGGCAAATTTAAAGATGGGATCTTGTCCACATGGATTTAATGCCTAGAGTTGTATAAGTTCAGTGTATTGAAAGGTGGCTACGAATAACAGACTATCACCATGTTGCCTAGCTCCTAGGCGGAAGGTGGGTGCCCAAGGCAAACACCAAGGCAATCTAACAATTTAATATATAAAAGATAAAAAATAATTATGATGATATAATATATATATATATATATATATATATAATATATATATATATATCATATCTATATTATTTATAAAATTTTAACAGTGGAATTCACAACCATAAAAATAATAGATTATAAAGTTATAATTCACAAATATGTAAACATATTTCATTAACATCTTAATAATAAATTACCATGATCTGATATTTAATGCATTCATAGTGTGGTTTGAAATGCATAATAGTTAGTGCCTTGGTAGTTTCCAATGTTAACATGAACCAAACTCCCTTTCCCACCACTCTCTTTCCTACATGCCCTCTCTTTCCCACCACTCTCTTTCCCACGTGGCTCTCTTTTTCAACTCTTTCCCACCACTCTCTCTTTCCCAACTCTTTCCCAACTCTTTCCTACCACTCTCTTTTTCAACACTGTCTCTTTCTCACCGTTAAAAGCACAGAGAAAAAAAGACAAAAAAGAGTGGATGGTTTATAATGTCACAGAGAAAAAAAGAAAAAGAAGAAGAGGAGGTGGAGGAGGAGATGAGGCAATTGGCAATCCGCGGCTTCAACAAAATCATCGCCCGGTTGCCATCGTCGTCCGCTTGCCACCGCCCCTCATTGCCGCCATTGCTCGTTGCCTTCGTTTGTCGTAGCCGCTCAGCGCCTTTGAGGCTTCGCTGCCCGCTGGTAATATTCGCTTGCCATCATCGACTTCTCGTTGCCGCTCAGAGATGATCGAGAGAGGAAGACGATCGAGGCCACTCGGCCCACTATGTGACTTGGCGGCCCGCCAAGTTCGCCTAGGTGGTCTAGCCATCATTCCTATTGGTAGGTGGGCCGGCGGCTGCCTTGGGCGTGCTGCCTCGTCAAGGCAGCCGCCATGGCCACTTTTCAATACATTGCTTAAGTTTCTCAAGAAAAATATAACGTCTCCATCAATGCAAAGGATTATATTTGGCACACAATTTTCTGTTTATTCCAAAAATATGAAACTTTGTGTGCAAACAAGTTCATGCCAGAGATCTACTAACTTATGTTGTATTGGCCGTGTGACTAGTTTGCAAAAGATGTAGTATTATTCCCAATTTGAAATTGCTTTCATGGTGGATAGTTGTAATATCTCGTCACTTAAATTACTCCAAGCCATGAGTGACATAATTGGACATAAAAATTAAAAACCATGCTGATCACTATATAACTCCAAAGATAATGCCTTACCACAAAAAAGATAGAAGAATATATCATTCTTACCTTTTCACCGCTATCATTACCAACAACCCGGATTTCCAGACCAACACAAGCAGCTTCAGGGGTAAGGGGAATCTCCTCGTATTCTAGAAATTTAATTGCTCCAGGATCGTAGCGGAAGAAGCCAAAATCATGCACCTACGTAGAAAGAGTATTGCATTGACAAAGCAGTAACTAAGGTTTGAATAGACATGGAAGTAACAGAAAAGATTGTCGAAGGGTGTGAAATAGTTGCGGGAAGATTTGTATCATAAGAAAAAAAAAAGTTAAGAGATAAGCCTAAGAAGCATGAATTGAATAAACAGCACACCCTCTGAGTTAGATGTAAAGAGAAAAGCTTACAGGATCCCTGTATATAGGGTAAACCGGAATTTCTTCCCTGTTCACAAACATTGCCTCCGCCACAACAGGACCTAACACCACCAACAAAACACACATTACTCCGAGATCACGAAACCACATCAATCCAAGAATCACCACATATCGCACCAACAACAAGAAAGAAATCGAACGTACCGGGCTTTACGACGTGGCGATTGGTGAGGATAATCCCATGGCCCTTGTCGACAACGAATCCGGTGGCATAGCTCGCTCCGGCGGGCTCCGTGTCGAACGCCCTCGTCGCCGTCGTCCTCAGCACGACGACGGCCGGAACGACCCTATCGAGGGCGCGGCGCCAGTCCTCCGCCGTGGCCGAGCCCTCCCGGCTCGACGGCGGCGCGTCGATCTCCATCCCTAGATTGTCCTCCTTCATGCTCGACTCGACCCCCTCCGATCCCAGCATCCCCAACGTCTCTCCGTCCGCCATGGAATCCTCCGATCTAAGGTCAGGGTTAGGATTCGGAGCGGCGATCGCACGGTGGAAGGGGGGGGGGAGGAAGCAAGAAAGAGAGAAAGAAGTGATGAAGCGAAGTCGAGAATGCTTCTTCTTGGAGCAGTAATATATTGACCATTTGTTACTGAGGATCTTACGGAAATAGCCCTACCCGTGTTGTCTCCTTTTGGTCTCGAAGGGTCTCCCAATTTGGACTTAGAAGTAAATAATTCACAAATAACTACCTACACTTTGGACTCCATTTCTAATGGATTTTCACAAATAACTACCTAACTTTCTAATTATTACGGCAAATCTCCTCTATTTTAGATATTTACAAGTCCGCTCCTCTTCATCAATATATTTCCAACAAAAATAAAATATAGCATATTTGCAAAATAAGGGACAAAATAATAAAGTATGTTTGTTCAGAAAAATGATATGTATATATAATATTTCTGATGAGCTAAGAGGTGGTTAAGAGTTGTTTACTCATACATTTGGAAAAGGGAGTGGTTATTTGCAAAGCAACAAATAATTAAGGGAAACTTACATTTGACTCCCTATCTTATAACGAAATTATAATTTACATCTAATATTTTTACTTTTTATAAATCAAGTCGTATGATTAAGCCAATATTAGATACGTTAGTTAAACTTAATCAAACATCTAGATTAAGCTAATTATACTAAAAAAATTATAAAGACACTTTGGTTAGTTTTTACAAAAATTAATTTGTCCAAACAGTGTTAGTTCAAATCTAATCGGGAGTAGTTTTTATATACATTTGCTAAATATAAGGTGTAAATTACACTTTTATTAAAATATAGGGTGTTATATATAAATTCTCTAATAATTAATATAGTTAGGATAGAACATTACAAGTAGGCCACTTGATACTATAATTATTGGGCCTAAGCCCGACCCAATATAAAATACTATATCTACTTGGATCTCAATCTATTAGCCAAATATGAGGTTAAGCATGGTCCCTCTTATATATCCTAATGAAATTAAGACATTTTTTCTTTCTATTAGACAATAACATCATTGCTTGAGATTAATTAGTATATATAACGTATTAAGTTCACCTAATTAGATTAATTAGTAGTTAATCAAAAAACAACATTAAAAAGTTAAAAATAGACATCTACATTACTTGCCACTCGTCATCTTCATTAAACTCAGCAACTAGATATTGAATAACAGGTGGAAGTTTCTTAACTAGATAAGTAGCTATTCAAGTCCCCTTTCTTTTAAGTAATATGCTTCCATGACTCAATCAGAGCCCACATGCTTGTGGGATTAGTGAACTAAATATGCTGTATCTTTAATTATCTTGGTGAATCCTGAGGTTAAGCGTAATTCCAAGACAAATTATAAGAATAATATGGTAAAATTAATGAGCAAGTCATCAAGGTTACGAGGTATAGATTTTGATAGTTCTGAAAGTTAGAATGTGGCTTCATGGAGACAGGAAAAGACTTGATTTATTTTCAACATGATTGTCTTTTGTTTTCTATTATGGTGCTGTTAATGAAATCATTCTGACGTTATTCTTATGTCTGAAAAACATTTTGCACTTCTCCACTGTTTAACATTTGCAACTTGGTAGCTAAAACCAAAAGATTCAATGAACATACTGATATTTACTTCTACTGCTGCTCTTATACTCCTTGGTAATTTATTCTGATCATGTTGGATTTGTGACCATATTGACATTACTGCAGCATGCATGACATCTGAAACACTCTCAAAATTGTAAGAACATCATATCTAGTTTGGTGTTAAAAAAAATTCTTCAGTTATGGTAGAACAAAATGCGAAGTTTCACCGCCTCGTCGCGAACTTAGCTCTAGAACTGGCATTCATTGAGTTTTGGGTGATCCTTTCGAAAGTCGGCAAGAGTTCTTCTTACTATGTTGGACTTGAAGAACGGAAGTGTTACCTTGTTCACAGTGTTCCTGAGCAGGAAATGACTGAAGTTCCAGCAGAGTTTCTGAATTGAGTCCAAACTTTAGCTTGATGTAGTGGTTTGTTATGATTTATAATTTTATACCCTGCTGAAGTCTATGGATTTATGCTTTGTATCTCTGTGGATTATTGTTTTTTAAGTACTTGAATTTTGGGATTGTAGATTTACTTCATGCACCTGCAGTCATAGTTTTTGTACTTCTACAGGAATCTCTAATTTGTTTTGCATATATGTACTAATTATGCTGTAGATTTTAGTGATATTAATATTTGCATCTATACTTAACAACCGATATGATAAAAAAATTCACTCTTTATTACCCTGCCTATACTGTGATCTCTCTCTCTCTCTCTCTCTCTCTCTCTCTCTCTCGCCTTCCATAACAACAGTAACATCTAGATATGTCAAGCGTTGATCTTTAATATTCTAATGCAGGTGAGGGTGCCCAATGCTTCAATTATATCCTTAATTAATTGACTAATCACTAACTCCAACTTAATCTGAGTCACTGCCAGCTCATTATCGTTGACCCAATTCTGTTTCATCCAATCTTCTCTCTCTATCTCAATCCTCACCATAGAATTTAACAATGGCGGAATCATTGGCGCTTCGCTTCATTAATATCCTTAATTAATTCACCAATGTCAACTTCAGGCCTACTATGGCAGCGCATTATCATTAAAGAAAAGAAGCCAAAGATCGTTGACCGAATTCTGTTTCATCATCTCTCTCATTCTATCATCTCTCTTACCATTCAATCGATCTTCCTTCTTTCTCCTCCTCCTTATCTTTTCCTTACAATTCAGCAATGGCGGAAGCGTTAGCACTTCATGGAGCAAAATTAGTGGCATCTCCGATCATTAGTGGCCTACTCAAAGAGGGATTCTCTTACCTCGGCATCGACGTCTCAACTAATCTACAAGATCTGGAGACCACCATCCTTCCTCAATTCCAGCTTGTGATCGAAGCTACGGAGAGGAGCAGCGAACATAAGAGCAAACTGGAGCAATGGTTGAGGAAGCTCAAAAATGCCCTTTACGAGGCGGAAGACGTGATAGATTTGTACAAATACCAACTCCTTGAGGAGAAGGTGTCCGATCTCAACACTCATTCTGCACTCAAATCGTTGAAGAAGGTTGCACTAAAGGTAAACACTGGGCTGTCTATTTTGTCACCTCAAAAGATTAAGTTAAGAAAAAGTCTGAACAAGTTAGAGATGATCGCTGGTGAAGCCAAGACATTCCGTGAACTCTTGGGAATGCGAATTGGAGATGGCACGACTACCCATGATTTGGAGAATCGACAACAACCAAATGTCACGACCTCCATACCTCCATCTAAAGTGTTTGGGCGAGACAAAGAACGCGACGAGATAATAAATGAATATTTTCTAGATCAATCTGAAGCTTCTGAAGTTGGAAAGAGCTACTCGGTTGTTTCCATTACGGGCATTGGAGGGGCTGGCAAGAGTACTCTTGCACAACTCGTCTACAATGATCAAAGAGTAATTAATCATTTTGATATTAAGATGTGGATTTGCGTGTCTCGCAAGCTCGACGTTTTTAGGCACACAAGGGAGATGGTGGAATCAGCTTCCAAGAATGAATGCTCTCGTTTTGAGAATCTTGATGTACTGCAAAACAAGCTTATAGATCTAATAAAATCAAAGAAAGTGTTGCTTGTATTAGACGATGTTTGGTATGACAAAACGGTGAATGAGGCAGAATGGGAGAATCTTCTTGCTCCTCTAGTTAATGTTGGAAAGAAGGGGAGTAAGATTTTGGTGACTACAAGAACACAAAATTTGCCAGTAGCCTTGCATCCCCGATACAGTATGTCATTGAGGGATCTTGAAGAGAATGTTATTATTTCACTTTTTATGCATCATGCTTTTGGTGGCGCCAATTTAAGTGACATACATCTACAAAAGGAGTTAGAGGGCATAGGGAAACAGATTGTGCAAAAACTGCATGGATCTCCTTTGGCAGTAAAAGCAGTGAGTGGCCAACTGAGTAGAAGATTAGAAGCCAAATTTTGGAAAGCTACTCTTGATCGAGACAATTTGCATGATACTCAGCAAGCTCTGTTATGGAGTTATCGGCACCTAGATGCTCCCGTGCAACACTGCTTCTCCTATTTCAGTTTATTTCCTAAAGGTCGTAATTTCAAAGCGGAAGAAATTGTTCATCTTTGGATGGCCGAAGGTTTCATCAACTCATCAAAGGATAGTAGGAGAATGGAGGATGTAGGAATGGATTACTTTAATGAGTTAGTATCCGGTTCTTTCTTGCAACTCGGTAAGTTTAATGCAAAATTTTATATGCATGATTTATTCCATGATTTGGCTGAAAGAACTTCGAAAGAAGATTGTCTGAGAATAGAGGATAATCGGGTGAAAGAAATCCCTCCGACAGTTCTTCGTCTTTATATTTCGGGTGAAGGTATGAAGGAAAATTGCATAAGTTTTGATAAATTAGGAAACCTACGTACTCTTATCATTTATGGTGAACTTGACATCAGTGTCGCTGATCATCTTACAGCGACAGTAATGAAGTGTAAGAAACTACGTATTCTGAAACTATTTTACTCCAACATCAAAACATTACCCAAATCTATAGGAGATCTAAAACATCTGCGCTACTTGTTTGTTGATCGGACTGATGCAATTGAGTCTTCTGTGTCGTTGGGTAAGCTTTATCATTTACAAGTACTTACTTCTCATCATTCTAGTTTGCCAAGAAGCCTGAACAACCTAATCAATTTGCGGCATGTCAACGGAAGAAATGGTGCACTGACGGCAGTACCCGACATAGGGAGGTTAACTTCACTCCAAACTTTAGAACTATTTGATGTAAAGAAGGAGAAGGGGTATGATATAGGTCAGCTAAAGAACATGAACGAGCTCCATGGATCGCTAACCATTTCTAGTCTGGAGAATATTGAAAGCAAGGAGAAGGCCGTCGAAGCCAATCTCAAAGACAAAGAACATCTCGAGAGTCTGCGGTTGATATGGAAGAACAACAATGAGAGTGACTCCAGGAGGGATTTGGATAGGGAGGTGCTGGAGAGCCTCCAACCGCATCCCAATCTAATAAATTTTTCCGTGGAAGGTTACCGGTCTCCGAGTTGTCCTAATTGGTTGCTACGACGAGGATGCCTACAAAATTTGAGGTCTGTGGAGTTTAAGAATTGCACCTCATTGGAAGTTCTTCCACCCATGCGTGAATTGTTTCCTCATTGCCAGGAGCTGAGAATTTGGGATCTTCCCAACATTAGGAAGATTCCTTTGTTCTCTGAGAGTCTTAAGGAGCTGTGGATAACTCGGTGTTCGTCACTAGTATTCATGTCAAAGGAGGAGGTAGAGAAGAGATCAGCAGATATCTTCGGGGGTAAAGAGAAGATTGAATTGATCTTGCCCTCGCTGCTTCTAAGTTTGACTATATGGTACTGCGATATCACAGACGCGGCACTATCTCGGTCCCTCGAGAAGCTAACTCATCTCAAATCCTTGGAGTTGACTGGCATCGAGACGATAACAATCTTTCCATCTGTGGAGATCCTGCATCACATGGTTGCTTTAACTCAGCTACACATTGCTTACTGCCCTCATCTTAAATCGCTTAGAGGTTTACATGTCCTTCCCTCCTTAGAAAACCTCGGAATTGATGCCTGCCCTTGCTTGGAGTTGGAGATGATGATGCCGGGTGAAGATGCTGGTAGGAGCATCCTCCCACCGTCGCTTCGAGTCCTCGTTATAAGGAGATGCGCGAGATTAAAGAGCTTCGTCGTAGCCGCCGGAGATCTACCTAACCTCGCCACACTTCACGTCAGAGATTGTCCATCCCTAGCATCCCTGTCACTGTCTCGCCTCACAGCACTCACCTACTTGGAGATCATGGAATGCCCGGAGCTCTCATCGATGTCGTCGAATTTGCCTGAGTCGCTTGAAGAAGTAAATCTGAGGCGTTGCCCTAGTATCTCGTCTCTGCCCCATCTGCCCAAGTCGCTTACGAGAATTGGAATATTCGGATGCCCAGCCTTGCAGGAGCGGTGCCGAAGTCCAGACGGCGAGGACTGGCCCAAGATCGCCTCTATTCCTCATAGATGTGTCTGGTGAGACCCTAGACCGGTCCAAGATGTATGTATATGTATGTTTGAAGCTCCTCCTCTGCTGCTGCTGCTGCTGTTGCTCTGCGACGGTGGTATGTTTGAAGCTCATTGCTTTTTAGGCTTAATTTTCAAGTAAATTAAATGTGCAGTTGGAAGTGTCCTATTCTTTTTGCACTTCTCAGCTTAGAGTTTCCAGTTTATTTATTCAGGAAGGTTGCAGCACTTGTGGAGTACCAGAAATGAGCACTTGAATACTGTCCTGAAGTCTGATAATGGAAGAGTTGGTATGCAATTTTGCTGTTATATTTGGTATGTCAGTAGATTGTTGTAGAAATAATGGTTGAATGCAGACTAGCCATTAGTAGCCCTTCTTCTACCTTGGTTTCCATTCCATTGTAAAATTATTACTGCATCTAGTTTGGTGTTCATTATGTTTTTTTTTTCTTTTTCCCTCCTAAAACTGCGATCAAATCAAGATCCAGCAATGTTGCTTTTGAGAAGTTACACATGAATTAAGAAGTTACATGAATTAAGAAGTTACACAAATAGAGTAGCCATTAAGATGAGAATGTTAGGTAATGTTGCTTTCTTATCAATGATGGCTACTTCTATTCTTTTGATGCTTTGCAGCCTGGAAGAATAATCTTTCCTGGAAATTAAATGAAAGGCTTTTGAATATATTTGCCTTACAAGTCAAAAAGTTGTTCTTAATTTATTACATGGGAGCATATTTGATTTTGGACTAAACCTGGCCTTTGACAAGCTCTTATTGTCAATCATAAGATATCTGCCTTAATTTGCTTAATTAAGCAACTATTGAGCAACCAAATTTTGATTAGCTGTGCACTTGGTTTAATCAAGAGATTCATGGTCTAGCTTCAAAAGCAGGTTGCAGTCACTGCACTATAATATACCAACTTTAACTAAAGGCAGTAACAAGAAAGAAAATGTGAAGCTGAAAACCCGAGTTAAAAGAATTATATACAAATTGAGCTAATATCCTATGAGATTTTATGGTTTATTATCCAATTGCAGGTGATTCTTAATTTCTTATTGCCTATTGGTGTAGAATAATCTGATTAAAATGTAAATATAACAATGGTCAAATTTTTTGATAATAGATAGATATTTCTGTTACTACTAGACTTATTGTGCTAACCAAGGCAGTGTGGATGATGACCCACAACCAAGGACTGAATCTAATTGTAATTAGTAAAGCTTTACATCTCGATAGGTATTGCTCGAGGCATCAATTATTTGCATCGGGGATGTGATATGCAGATTATGCTCTTCGACATCAAGCCATGGAATGACAACTTTGCTTCAAAGATTTCATAAAGATTTCAGGGTTTGGACTTGCAAAATTGTATCCAAGGGACCACAGCCTATTGTCAATCAGTGTAGCAGGAGGAACAATAGGATACATAGCTCCTAAATTGTTATATCACACAAATCAGATGTGTCTAGCTTTTTTATTTGCTTTCTTGATTTGGTAATGAGGTGAATGATTCGGTATTGATAGGTCCTGCAAACTAGTAGAATCTTTTATATTCTGTTCATCTTTTAAGTTGAAATTTCTTGTGCTGAAATTTATATGTTTGTTTCTTTTGCCTCGGGAAAAACAGGATTGAGGATTGGATCCACCTTCTAAACAAGATACAAGCAAGCAGAATTGCAATTTATAAAGGATTTGAAGAATATACCACTATGTTATTAAGTGCTTTGTTGGATTGGATCCTCCAAAGCCAGTATTCCGTTCAGAGGGATCAAAGAGAGCACTCGTCTATGAATACATGCCTCATGTATCATTTGACAAGTACATCTTCTCTTCTTCAGATGGAAGCAGTCGCTGTCCATATACATGGAATGAACTCAATGATATAGCCTTTGGTATTGCTCGAGGCATCAATTATTTGCATCGCGGATGCGATATGCAGATTATGCTCTTCGATATCAAGCCCCACAACATCCTCCTAGACAACAACTTTACTCCAAGATTTCGGACTTTGGACTTGAAAAGTTGTATCCAAGGGAGCACAGCCTACTGTCAATTAGTGTAGCAAGAGGAACAATTGAACACATAGGTCCTGAATTGATATGATATCTAGGAGCTCTAGTGTTATATCACACAAATCAGATGTATATAGCTTTGGAATGTTACTAGTGTATATGGCAGGAGGGCAAAGGAATGTTGATCGACGCATGGAGAATTCAAGATGGTACTAAATCACCAGCAACTTTTATATTACAGAGGTGGAAAGAAAATTATGCTTTGTTGGCTTTTTGGCACATTCGAATGAAGTCTTCTGATAGACCCACTATGAGCAAAATTAAAGAGATGCTGAAAGATTATGTGGATATATACATTTGAAATGCCACCAAAGACTTATTTTTCTATTTCTTCAGAGGAGCAAATTCCTGCAACAATATCTTGATCAGATTCTTTACATCTCTTAAGAAGACTAGTAAACAGTTTCAGAATCAGTTATCTTGTCAAAAAACTAAAGATACAAATTTTCTAGATTGAGTTACTCTTTATTTGCTCTTTCTTTATTTGGTAAATGGAAGTGAATGATTTGGTGAATTGTGCTTGTGCTGCATGGCATCTCTTACATTCTCTTATCTATTATGCAGAAATTTCCAAAAGAAAGACATAGAAGAAAGAGTGAATGTTCACTCACCACTCCAGATCTAAAAGAATATATTTTTGCTCTATATCTTTCACTCACCACATAGAGTGAATGCTGCGAAATTGATTCACATTTCTTTTATTTCTCGAAGTGCATTCCATGACCACTTCCCAAGCTCGTAAGATCTCCCACCTACTTTTTGAAACTCGGCAAGAGTAGTTATAACTTCCCAAGCCTAAACGCCTATCTAATAATTGTCCATGTAGTCTGAGTCTCTGAGAGACCAACCTTTGCTGTTTCTCTTCTTCTTTTTTTCCTTTTTCATTCTTATCCTTTATATGAAGCTTCTCTTCTTCTGCTGATCTGCGACGGTGATGGTAAGTAATTAGCAGGGTCAACTATCAAAATCTAAGCACATTGGTTTGTCAATAACTAGTAACAAATTCAAATGTTTCATTGGTTATTCAAATTCACCACATTAAATCTTAGCACATTCTATTATCTCTATTGCTCAGTGTCTATACTATGATCTCTCTCTCTCCCCCCTCCATAACAGTAACATCTAGATATGTCAATCATATAAACATTGATCTTTAATATTCTAATGCAGGTGAGGGTGCCCAATGCTCCAATTATATCCTTAATTAATTGACTAATCACTAACTCCAAACCTCATCTTAGTTACAGCCAGCTCGTTATCATTAATTAATTGTAGTGCTGGGTCGTCCTCAATAATTCACCATTAAAGAAAGACGAAGAAGTGCCAAATTAAGATCGTTGACCGTAGCCTTCACTTTGTTCTATTTCATCCAATCTCTCTCTCTCTCTCTCTCTCTCTCTCTCTCTCTCTCTCTCTCTCTCTCTCTCAATCCTCACCGTGGAATTCAACAATGACGGAATCATTATTGCTTGGGGGAGCGAAATATGTGGCCTCTCCGATAATTAATTAATTCGCTCATGGCATTAGTCCTTTCATATTCTAATGCAGGTGAGGGCGCCCACTGCTTCGCTTACATCCTTAATTAATTCACTCATGACAACTTCAGACCACTATGACAGATTGTTATCGTTAATTAATTCCATTGTCAACTCCTTTCTCACAAGAAAAAAAAATTCTAGTGTCGTCATTAAAAAAAATGGAGTATATGATTAAGAAAAGCCTAGGCTTGACTGCATTCTGTTTCATCATCTCCCTCATTCTATCCGTCTCTCCTGCTGTTAACTTGATTTACCTTCTTTTCTCTCCCATTTCTCAAAATTATTAGCCCCGACTCATCCTTAAAAATTAATCTCAAAGAAAGAAAACCCAAACATTGTTGACTTTGTTCTGTTTCATCCTCTCTCTAATTCTTATCCATCTCTATTACCGTCCTATCGATTCTCTCTCTCTCAATCCTCACATTTTCCTTAGCATTCAACAATGGCGGAAGCATTAGCGCTTCAAGGAGTGAAAATAGTGGCATCTCCGATCATCAGTAGCCTACTCAGAGAGGGCTTCTCTTACCTCGGCATCAACGTTTCAACTAATCTACGAGATCTAGAGGCCACCATCCTTCCCCAGTTCCAACTCATGATCGAGGCTGCGGAGAGGAGCAACAAGAACAAAAGCGAGTTGGAGCAATGGATGAGGAAGCTCAAAGATGCTCTCTACGAGGCGGAGAATGTGCTAGACTTGTATAAATACCAACTTCTTAAAAAGAAGGTGTCTGATCTCAACACTCGTCCTATTTTCAAACCATTCAAGAAAGTTGCACAAAAAGTGAAAAGTTGGTTATCCATTTTGTCCCTTCAAAAGATTAAGCTAAGAAGAAGTCTGAACAAGTTGGAGATGATTGTTGCTGAAGCAAGGACATTCCGAGAACTTCTAGGAATGCGAATTGGAGACGGCACGACTACCCATGATTTGGAGAATGGAGGATGGCCAAGTATCACTACCTCCATACCTCCATCTAAAGTGTTTGGGCGAGACGAAGAGCGTGACGAGATAATAGACAAATATTTACTAGACCAATCTGAACCTTCTAAACCTGAAAAGTGCTACTCGGTTATTTCCATTATAGGCATCGGAGGAGCTGGCAAAAGTACTCTTGCACAACTCGTCTATAATGATCAAAGAGTAGTCGACCATTTCGATATCAAGATGTGGGTTTGCATTTCTCGCAAACTCGACGTGTTTAGGCATACAAGGGAGATGATAGAATCTGCTTCCAAGAAGGAATGCTCTCGTCTCGAGAATCTTGATGTGCTGCAAGATACACTTAAAAATTTGATAAAATCAAAGAAAGTGTTACTAATATTAGACGACATTTGGTGTGACAACACAGTGAATGAGAAGGAATGGGAGAATCTTCTTGCTCCTCTAGGTAATGTTGGGGGGAGGGGGAGCAAGATCTTGGTGACTTCAAGAACAGAAAGTTTACCGGTGGCCTTGCACCCCCAATATAGTTTGTCATTGAGGGATCTTGAAGAGAATGCTATTAATTCACTTTTCTTGTATCATGCTTTTCTTGGTGCCAAACTAAGTGACTTGAATCTACAAAATGAGCTAGAATATATAGGGAAGCAGATCGTGCAAAAACTATATGGATCTCCTTTGGCAGCAAAAGCAGTGGGTGGTCAGTTGAGAGCAAAGTTGGAAACTAACTTTTGGAGAGATGCTCTTGATCGAGACAATTTGCATGATGCCCAACAAGCTCTATTATGGAGTTATCAACATCTAGATGCTCCTCTACAACGCTGCTTCTCTTATTTCAGTTTATTTCCTAAAGGTGGTATTTACAAAGCAAAAGAAATGGTCCGTATATGGATGGCTGAAGGTTTTATCGGCTCATCCAAAGGTAGCAAGCAAACGGAGGACATAGGAATGGAATATTTTGGTAAGTTAGTATCTGGTTCTTTTCTGCAACACTGTGAGGATAATATAGAATATTATTATATGCATGATTTATTCCACGATTTGGCTGAAAGAATTTCAGAAGAAGATTGCCTAAGAATAGAGGATGACCAGGTAAAAGAAATCCCTCTCACAATTCGTCGTTTGAATATTTCGAGTGAAAGTATAAGAAAAAATAGGATGAGTTTCAACAGTTTAGAAAACCTGCATACTCTTATCTTTCATGGTTCACATACAATCGATGGCACTGATTATGTTACTATGGCGATAAGGAAATTTAAGAAACTACGTGTTCTGAAGATATATGACTTGAGCATCCAAACATTACCCAAATCTATAGGAGATCTAAAACATCTACGCTATCTGAATCTTAACTGGACTGGAGTGGCTGAGTTGCCTGTGGTATTAGGTAGGCTTTACTATTTACAAACTCTTTGTACTCCTTATCATGCTACTACTTCACCAAGAAGCCTGAAAAATCTTATCAATTTGCGGCACTTCAATGGAGATTCTAAAGCACTGACATCATTACCGGATATAGGAAGATTAACTTCTCTGCAGACATTGGCAAAATTTCATGTAAAGAAGAAGAAGGGTTATAATATAGGTCAGCTAAAGAACCTGAACGAGATCCGAGGATCGTTAAGCATTTCCTATCTGGAGAATATTGAAGGCAAGGACAAGGCGATTGAAGCCAATCTAAAAAATAAAAAATATCTCGAGAGTTTGGAGTTGAATTGGGACTACGATGATGAGAGAGAGTGCAGGAGGGATTTGGATAGGGAGGTGCTCGAGGGCCTCCAACCACATCCACCCAATCTAAGAAATTTATCCATCTATGGCTACATGTCTCCGGAGTTTCCTAGTTGGTTACCACTACGGAATCTGAGGTCTCTTGAGTTTTGTAATTGTGCCGCCTTGGAAGCTCTTCCACCGATGAGCGACTTATTTCCTCATTGCCAGGATATAAAAATTTGGGGGCTCCCTAACCTCAGGGGGTTTCCTTTGCTTCCTCCGAGTCTTAAAGATTTGGAGATAGCTGATTGTCAATCACTAGTATTCATGTCAAAGGAAGAGGTAGAGGAGAGAGCAGAAGATATCTTTGGTGGGAAAGAGAAGATTGAATTGATTTTGCCCTCACAGCTTCAAGGTTTAAAGATACGTTACTGCAATATCACAGATGAGGCACTATCTCAGTCCCTTGTAAGGCTGACTTCTCTTAAATCCTTGGATATAACTGAGTGCGCAATAACAACCCTTCCGTCCGAGAAGATTCTGCACCACCTAACTGCGTTAACTCATCTAGAAATTACTCTCTGTCCTTGGCTTGAATCGTTGAGAGGTTTATATGCCCTTCCCTCCTTGGAAAAACTCGTAATTGGCGACTGCGATTACTTAGAGTTGAAGATGGTGATGCCGGGTGAAGGTGGTGGTAGGGGCATCCTTCCATCTTCGCTTCGAGAACTCGAAATCAGATATTGCAGGAGCATGAAGAGCTTCGTCGTCGCCGCCGGAGATCTACCGAACCTCGCCAGCCTTGAATTCTATGATTGTCCATCCCTAGCGTTCATGTCACTGTCTTGCCTCACAGGATTCACGAGGTTGAATATCAGACGTTGTCCATCCCTAGCATCCCTGTCACTGTCTCTCCTCATAGCACTCACTTTCTTGGAGGTCGGAGAATGCCCAAAGCTCTCATCGTTGCCGTCCAATTTGCCTGAGTCGCTCAAAGAATTGCGCTTGGTGAGCTGCCCCGCTATCTCGTCCTTGTCCAATTTGCCTAAGTCGCTCAAAGAAGTACGTTTGGAGAACTGCCCAGCTATCTCGTCCTTGTCCAATTTGCCTGAGTCGCTTGAAGAACTGCATTTGGAAATCTGCCAGGGTATCTTGTCATTGCCAGATCTGCCTGAGTCGCTTATGCATATTCATATATGGTGGTGCCCAGTTTTGGAGGAGCGGTGCCGAAGTCCAGACGGTGAGGACTGGCCCAAGATCGCCCGTATTCCTAACAGAAAAATCGGGGAAAGGGAGGGCTTCATACATGCAGGATGCAGGTTTGGTGCTTCTTCTGGTAAGCAAGTTTTCCAGCCTAGCAGTTCCTCCTCCTTAATTGGTCATTCATTCTCATCAATTTGGTATTTTGTGCCCGTCTTACTGCCGCACATATATATATGCAATTATGCATCACCCCTCTTCTTAATTTTATCTCTCACCAATCACCTGTAGCATTATTGCAATTTATGTTCCTCTTGCTTATCTAATTGAAACAGAGGGGCACTAATTAAATTTACAGTGTAACTCTCTCTTCTTGGGTGTATGCCATTAATTGTAAGAACATTACTACATTTAGTTTGGTGTTGAATAAGTTTCTTTAGATGGAATATAATTACACATTCAAATTTATCTATATATGACCACTTCCATTAGTTGCACACTCTTTTCACTTTGCTAACGTTGTCTCAGTTCACATGTGTTCTGTAGGTAAAGATGGGGCACTTCCATAGATTATAAGTATCTCATGTTTCAATAATCGTTCCATGCCAAGATAAAGGATTGTCATTGGGCATCTTAATTTCTAGTATACATCATTTCTTTTTCTTTTCTTCAGAAAAATTTAGGACACAACTTTTTATTAGGAATATTTCAAAAAAAAGGATCTATAATAAAATAGTATTATTAAATAACTTTGCAGTCAGCGCACAGAGACAATAATTTGGCAAAAATCTAGTGCTCTTGATTTGTGATAGCTACCCATGCATTCAGAATCTTCATTCCATTTTTAGGTTTATTTTTCAAGTAAACTAAATGTCTTTCTTATGGCCCTTGAAAGTTTCTGCATCCTGTTTGTTTTGGAATTCTCATCTTAAGATTTTCCACTGCAGCACTTGCGGAGGGGTACCAGAAATTTTTAGGAAGCGTTTGAATACAAATTTCAGCTTGTCGTGGTTGTTATGATTTATACCCTCCTGAAGTCTGATAATGTTGTGGTTGCTGCTATGTTTGGTATGTCAATGAATTCTTGTAGAAATAATGATTGAGTGCAAACTGTCTATTAGTAGTTGTTGCAGTTTTGCGTTGTATGGGTGATAGATGGTTATGTATTAGGTATTTGTGGACAATAGAATATACCTTGCTATGCTAAGTTATGGAATTGTGGGTTCACAGAACTCACAATTGACTCCTGCCCCTGCTTGGAGTTAGAGATGATGATGATGAACACCCCTCCTTCCACCTTGGCTTCGATGCTGTTGTAAGAACATTACCACATTTAGTCTGGTGCTAATTATGCTTTTTTATTTCTCCTAAAACCGTGATCAAATTAGGATCCATCCATGTTGCTTTTGAGAGCTTTATAAGAAAGACTATGATGGATTTTCTTGAAGGATAAATTTGTAGATAAAGTTGATTTTATGATTTGGTTGTAAATGTTCTTTTGTGGACACCAAGATATGAAAAGGTTACACTAGGAGAGTCCTTAAGATGCGGAACATTAGGTAATGTTTCTTATGTATCAAAGACGGCTATTTCTGTTCTTTTGATGTTTTGCAACCTGGAAGAATAATCTTTCTTGACTAATGGCAGATGCACTCTTCCTCTGGTCTCTATATTCATCTGACCTTGAGAATATGGGATTATATCCAGGACCCAATATGTGGGCTAGCATTGTTAGTTGCACGAGGATGACAGTGAGTAACACATGTCTACCTGTTCTCTGTCTAAGCCAGAACAACTCTTTTGTCTATTCAGCAGTTGCAGAAGATGCATTCGAGGTGCAGTACCTTGAGCCTTATTGTAAGTACTCGGCTATGAGTCCTGTTTTTGCTCTTTTTATCGAGCAATTGTCGACAGATGTTTTCAAGATCGAACAGAATGGGCTCGCTCTTGAATATTTTTTACTGGGCCGACATTTAATGTCATACATTATTGCCTAGAGGAGAATCCAGAAAGTGAGTTGAGAGACCTCATGTAAGGTCTGTTTGTTTAATTCAAATCCTACCAAAAATTTGCGCACTACACCATGACTAGATAAGTTGACAAGTTATATGCTTATTGTTGGCGTGACTGATTTGTTTCATTTGATATGTTATGTCATGTTTTATGGGCAATCACATACTGAAAGAATTCTCTCTCGGATATATATATATATCCTCTCTCATTGAAGCTGGGATGTAGTTCTTAACTTGCATGGTGCACTATTGCTATCTTTCTTCACCATTCTGGAATTCAGTATCTCTGATGATAGAAATAGCCATTTGGAAGTCTTAATAAGTACAAAAAATTACATATAAGGAGTCCTGTGAGATTACCTTCCGTGATAAATCTGATTTCCACTATCAACTCTCAATTAAGGGATCGACGAACAAGGTTGAGAAGTTCCTCCAAAGCCAGTTTTCTGTTCAGAGGAGATCAAAGAGAGCACTCGTCTATGAATGCATGCCACATGTATCTCTTGACAAGTACATCTTCTCTTCTTCAGATTGGAACCAGTCGTTGTCCATATACATGGGATGAACTCAATAACATAGCCTTTGGTATTGCTCGAGGCATCAATTATTTGCACCGCAGATGCGATATGCAGATTTCAGAGTTTGGACTTGCAAAGTTGTATCCAAGGGAGCACAGCCTACTGTCAATCACTGTAGCAAGAGGAACAATTGGATACATTAGCTCCTGAATTGATATGATATATCTAAGAACTCTGGTGTTATATCACACAAATCAGATGTATATAGCTTTGGAATGTTACTAATGTAGATGGCAGGAGGGCAAAGGAATGTTGATCGACACACGGGGAATTCAAGGGCCTTCATGGATGTATGATTGGCTAAACTACTGGCAACTTATTTATATTACAGAGGTATAAACATTCAAATGAAGTCTTCTGATAGACCCACTATTAGCAAAATTAAAGAGATGCTGGAAGATTATGTGGATATATACACTTGAAATGCCACCCAAGCCTTTTTTTTTTTTCTATTTCTTCAGAGGAGCCAATTCCCAAGCTCGTAAAAGATCTCCCACCTACTTTTTGAAACTCGGCAAGACAAGTTATCCCTTCACCTACATTGTGTTAAAGAGCCTTCCGATACACCTGTATTTAATCATTGTCCATATAGTCTGAGAGATACCAACCTTTGTTGTTTCCTTTCTTCTTCTCTTTTTCCTTTTCCCGTTTCATTCTTTATATGATTAGCAGGGTCAACCATCTTTTACATGTAAAATAAAAACTATACTGTGATCTCTCTCTCCTTCCATAACAACAATACCATCTAGATATGCCAAGCATATAAACATTGATCTTTAGTTGAGCTAAGAGAAGATGAATTCAAAATAAAGCAGGATATGCAAATTAACAGGGTAAGGGCAAAGGATGAGAGTCTTTGGATCCTGGTAACATTAAATGGTTTGTAATTTTACTATCCATTGCAGTAAACAAATGTAGGAGCTACTGGCAATCACCAAGATATTATTTAGTTTCATGGATAATTCTAAGTCAAGACTTACCCAAGCAGAACCAATTAACTTATCACTATGATAAATACTGAGGTACACCAATTTTGCATACAGGCTTTTTTGAATCAAATCCATAGGATTTTGTTACACAATGGTTTTCCTTTTTCTTCTTTATCCTATTAAAAGCGAACTTGTCGAGCAAGAAGCACATATGTTGATTTATGTATTGAAATAGCTAACAATATCTGAGTAATATTTGCTATATAACTAGTTGACTTAAAATCTTGAACTGTTAGAGTATGGCATATATTTTTGAGAAAAGTTAGAGAAGGACATGTATTAATCCTTTTTATATTCTGATAACATATATCCTTAATCAATTCACTCATGACAGCTTATTATTGTTAATTAATTCTATTGTCAACTAATTTTTTTCTTACAAAAGAAATTTCTAGTGTCAAACCATGCTCAATAATTCTATCATTAAAAAGAGTCTGAGATGAAGAGCAAGAGCCAAAGATAGCTGACAATATGGATTGAAGAATGGTATCTGAATTAATATCCATATATAAATATAAAATAGTAATAGTAATATAAAAAAAACTATCTTTTTACTCTTATATGAATTTCTAATTATATATATATATAATTATTTACTAATCGTCCTATATATTTCAATAATTATATGACAAGTTCTTAAGATTTTAATGCAGGTGAGGGTGCCCAATGTTGTAAGTATATCCTTCATTAATTGACTAATCACTAACTCCAGAACTAATCTGAGTCTCTGACAGTCGTCCTCAATAATTCACCATTAAAGATCGTTGACCGGAGCATTGACTTTGTTCTATTTCATCCAATCGTCTCTCTCTTTCACTCCTCATCATAGAATTCAACAGTTAGAGGATATTGGGAAGCATATTGTGCAAAAGCTACATGGATCTCCTTTGGCAGCAAAAGCGGTAGGCGGTCAATTGAGTAAAAAGTTGGAAGCTAAATTTTGGAGAGCTACTCTTGCTCGAGACAATTTGCGTGACACTCAACAAGCTCTATTATGGAGTTATCAACACCTAGATGCTCCTCTGCAACGCTGCTTCTCATTTTTCAGTCTATTTCCAAAAGGTACTACTTACAAAGCTGAAAAGATAGTTCATTTGTGGATGGCTGAGGGTTTTATCAACTCATCGGACAATAGACATTGGCATGAGGTACTTTGATGAGTTAGTTTCTGGTTCTTTCTTACAACTCGACAAATATAATTATACTATGCATGATTTGTTTCACGATTTGGCTGAAAATATTTCAAAAGAAGATATTTTGAGAATAGAAGATGATCAGGTAAAAGAAATCCCTCTGACAATTCGCCATCTGTATATTTCGGATGAAAATTTATTGCAGAACAACATGAGTTTCAATAAATTGGAAAACCTACGTACTCTCATCATTAAAGGTTCAGTTAGCTCTAGTGCCATGGATCATCTTTTTGGAGCAACAGAGAAATATCACAAACTACGTGTTTTAGATCTATCTTGGACATGTAAAATACTGCCCAAATCTATAGGGGATCTAAAGCATCTACGCTACCTGGATCTTTATTGGACTGAAGTGGCTGAGTTGCCTGTGGCATTGGGTAAGCTTTACCATTTACAAGTTCTTATGACTCCTCGTAGTCGTGCTAGAATACCAAGAAGCCTGAGAAACCTTATCAGCTTGCGGCATTATGAGGGTGATGATAAAGCACTAACAACAATACCTGACATAGGGAGGAGGTTAACCTCCCTCCAAACTTTCCCAGAATTTCATATAAAGAAGGAGAAGGGTTATGATATAGGTCAGCTAAGGAACCTGAACGGGCTCCGAGGAACGCTAAGCATTTGGAATCTAGAGAATATTGAAGGGAAGGACAAGGCCGTCGAAGCCAATCTCAAAAATAAAGAATATCTCGAGAGTTTGGTGTTGAAATGGGGCTGCCGTGATGAGAGGGAATTCAGGAGGGATTTGGATAGGGAGGTGCTTGAGGGCCTCCAACCACATCCCAATCTAACAGAACTAACTATCCATGGCTACAAGTCTCCTGAGTTTGCTAGTTGGTTGCCACTACAAAACTTGAGGTCTCTAAAGTTTGAAATTTGCACCGGCTTGGAAGATTTCCCACCGATGATTGACTTGTTTCCCCATTGCCAGAGTCTGAAAATTTGGAGTCTCCCCAACCTCAGTAGGTTTCCTTTGCTTCCTCTGAGTCTTAAGGAGTTGGAGATATCTTATTGTGGATCATTAATGTTTGTGTCAAAGGAAGAGGTAGAGGAGAGAGTAGAAGAAGATATCTTGGGAGGGAAAAAGAAGATTGAATTGATCGTTCCCTCATCGCTTCAAAGTTTGATGATAAAGGACTGCGATATCACAGAGGGGGCACTCTCTCAGTCCCTAGGGAGGCTGACTTCTCTCAAATCCTTGGTTTTATATGGCATCAACACAATAACAACCCTTCCATCTGAGGAGATCCTGCATCACCTGACATCACCTGACATCACTAACTCATCTAAAAATGTATGACTGCCCTCGGCTTAAATCGGTCGGAGGCTTACATGTCCTTCCCTCCTTGGAAAGGCTCACATTTAGCTCTTTCCCTTGCTTGGAGTTGGAGATGGACCATCCAGCTGGTGAAGGTGGTGGTAGGGTCATCCTTCCACCTTCGCTTCAACGCCTAACTATCTGGCAATGCATGCCCATAAAGAGCTTCATCGTCGCCGCCGGAGATTTGCCCAACCTCGCCACACTTCACGTCAGAGATTGTCCATCTCTAGTATCCCTGTCACTGTCTAGCCTCACAGCACTCAAGGAGTTGATCATCATTAATTGCCCTGCTATCTTGGCTCTGCCCGATCAACTGCCTGAGTCACTTGAGAGAATTTCAATACGGGGGTGCCCAGTCTTGGAGGAGAAGTGCCGAAGTCCAAACAGTGAGGACTGGCCTAAGATCGTCCGTATTCCTGAGAGAGATATACGTAGATAGATGCAAGATTCATGTTGAAGCTTCTGCTGGTAAGTGAGCTTTCCTTAATTGCATATATATATATATATATATATATATATATATATATATATATATATGCATACCTCTCTTCTTATTTTTGCTTCTCTCTTCTCTCACCAATCACCAGTAGCGCTATTGCAATTTAAGTTCCTCTAGACCGTGAAACTTTCTTGATGTTATTCGAATATAAACTCAAACTATATATGATTTCTATTGGGATCTAGCCATGCTGGAAAATAATTGCGCATTCAGTTATGTTTATCTGTGACCACTTTACTCTCATACTAATATATGTTAGTCCCTTGCCAAGATAAGGGATTGTAATTGAGCATCTTATTATCTAGTATAGAAATTCTTTAATTCCCGAGTAGAATATAGCACAGAAATTTTTACTAGGAAAATTTTGAAAAAAGAGGATCTAAAAAATAAAAGAGTAATACTTGATAATTTGGCAGTCAGCCTGTTAAGACAATCATGGAGATATATCATTAAAATCTTTTAAGTCTAGAACTTTTTATCTATTTGTTAAAAATATAGTGCTCTTGATTTATGATAGCTACCCATGCATTCAGATGTCATTATGATATGTTCAATCGCCTCTTTTCAATCAAATGGCAGTCTGATTCTACAATCTTCGTTCCATTTTTAGACTTATTTTTCAAGTAAATTATACATGTTTTTAATGGCAGTTGAAAGTGTCTGCATCCTATTTGTTTTGCAGCTATCAGCTTCCTCGCGTTAGAGAGATCCCCAGTGATTAATGGTTCGAGAAGCAGTTGAATAAAAACTTTAGCTTGATGTCGTGTTGGCATGCAATGTTGAAAGTGTCTGGAAGAGTAGGCATGCAATGTTGCTGCTCTGCTTGGTATGTCAGTGGATTACTGTAGAAATAATGGTTGAATGCAAGTAAGCTGTCTATTAGTGGTTGTTGCAGTTTTGGATTGTATGATGATGATGTAAAACTGTGATCGAATCAGGATTCAGACATGTTGCTTTTGAGAGCTTAATAAGAATTAAGAATACATGCCTATGGTTTGGCGATAAATATGTTCACATGAATTAAGAAGTTAAACTAAGGAGTGCGTGGATGATCCACCCAGCGAATTAGAATTGAATCTAATTGTTTAACTGGCAGTGATATTCTCATTTTTCAGGTGCTAGTATTAGTAAAAATTTACATCTTAACAGGTGCACAGAGACTTATCTTCTATGATAAATACTTATCTTCTATGATAAATATAAAAATTTACATCTTAATAGGTTTGTGTTTGTGCCGATGACAGTTTTCAGTCTTCATGGCCTACAAAATTTGAAGATCAATTAATTAAGGGATCCATGAACAAGGTCGACAAGTTCCTCCAAAGCCAGCAAACCCTCTTGTAATCACAGACCACTTCAGGGACAGTATACCAAGTTGTCGTCCTTATAAGTTGGATAAACTCAATCATAATAGCCTTGGGTATTGCTCGTCGCGGATGCTCATTAGCTCATATGCAGATTATGCTCTGCAACAACCTCCTCCTGGATCACAACTTTACTCCAAATATTTCAGACTTAATTTGGACTTGCAGAGTTGTATTGTTGTCAATCAGTGTTAGCAAGAGGAAGAACAGGATTAGATAAATCCTGTCAGATGCGTGCAGCTTTGTTTATTTACTTTCTTGATCTAGTAATGAGGTGAATGATTGGGTGAAATTCTGCGTTGATAGGTCTTGCAAACTTGTAGGGCATGACATCTTTTACATTCTCTTAAATCTTTTGAGTTGAAATTTCTTATATGCTGAAATTTATATGTTTGTTGTTGTTTTGCCTCGGGAAATTAAAACAAGATGCAAACAAGCAGAATTGCAATTTATAAAGGACTTTGATGAATATAACACTGTTATTAAGGGATTTGTGATAAATATATATATCAAATAAGATAGGTATTATCTATCGAATCACAACTAATAGTCCGTGTATAAAAGATTAATGTTGCTTGTAAACTACCTTGAGAAACGAGCAAGCCAAGACAAGCTAGAGTTCTACCTGTCTAAAAAGCTTCAAGCTGCCAAAAATTTCACTACTAAATAGAATAAAAATCACCAGGAAAGCAACGGTTCTGATGCTTAACACTATCCAAGTTCCCATTGAAAACCTCGATTCCACAAGAGCTATCAGTAACCAACAGAGAATTAAATTATCCGAGAGGAAACAAAGCAAGGAGGCAGAGATGGAATAATACATTTCATAACAAGAGTTTATTACAATAAGGTTATAGGTGCCAGTCTGACCCCAGTACTCTTAGTAATAATACAAAGCTAATTTCAGCCGCTTGCTCGAGTGAAAGAAAATTCACTTCGATTTTTAGCAAGAGCCTCCTTAGGGCTCCTGCAACTCTGCACTCTCGCTTCGAAGGGGTAAGAGGAGTCATATATGGAACTCACTCCGGAGCAGGTGGTTGCACTTGTGAGTTCGTCCCAGTTGATTTTGCTACAGTAGACAGTCTTAATCTGTAAAACAATATATCGAAAGCAAAATTAGCTTCATGGAAACCATCAAAGAAAATGACGAGCAACTTGATGACAACCCAGGCAAACAATATGGCCATTAATGCAAGAGAAAATTGCAAAATGTAAAAGTAAAAGAGGAATTTAACGTGGAATCCATGAAAAATCACTAGCAGAAAACATATGGAATAAAAAAAGTGATAATTACCTTATTGGCTTGCGCTGAGTGGTACTCGATGTTGACGCTGGACGGCTGCTGAAAGGTGGAGCAGATAGTTCTGGAGGCTTTGCTCAAAACAAATGTAAACAATCAGTAAAAGGTAATATAATACTAAAAAATAATGCCATTTTATAAATTAACCAATTCCTTTAACACCTACTCAGAATATGATATTTTTTGCAGTGCATTGACATATCATAGCACATAAGACATATCAACGAGAACTCAATAAACATAAAGCAGCTAATTTCTTGTTGCAACAGTAAATTGGAAAGAAACAACAGTAGACAACAACATATACAAGACTAAAAGCAAAGACCTCAAGCTCTTCCATGCCTCCACTCTTTGGAGAATAACCGAGCTTTGTTTCAGTTTGCACCCTACTATCCTTTGCAGTAGAAGACTCGATAGAGCTGCCAGCAGCATCTCCAAATTCTTTATTCTGTCCCTGTGACTCAAAGAATTCAAGCTCATCAAGCTCCTCTGGTAAAGCTTCTAGATGTTTGGGAGACCCACTGCTTATTTTCTTGATTGCAAGTGCCTCAGCTTCTTTAGAGCATACATCAGCTGCATGAGAACTGGCTTCCTCACTGAAACCAACCCTAGATGTGTCCATAGCAACACTTTCAAGCAGTTTCTCTGAATGACTAGCCACACGCTTTGCATCGACAACGCTGGTCTCCATCGTATCCTCCACATATTTTCTCTTTCTTGACTCAACATCTGGAACCACATTAGAATTTCCTAGGACGCTGCCCGGTGATCCTTCAGCTTCCTTCACAAGCGGACCAGTAGAGGAAGAGATCATTGCGGAACTAAAACTTCCGTCAACAACATGATCACTAGAAGCACCTACAACTAATTGTCTATGAGTACTCAATTCATCTTGTAGATGTAAAGCTTTATGACCAACTATACCGACAGCATCTGACGGGTTCTCTACATGAACAGAAGTGGAGGCCTTACTTTTAGAACCATTACGTTCCCCTACTGCTTTTGGGCGAGGAGGACGCACACCTCCAGGGAAAACAAATAAAGGAACACTTCGACGCTTTATATGTGAAACTTGGATCTCCATGCCAGGTTTCCATAGTGTATACATGCCAACAGTGTGCTTGAACTCTTCTACGGTTGCCCTAATATCAAATTGTTCACCTTCATGTACCGGTGCATCTTGTTTTCTTTGCAGACCCATGAAGTAAAAGCAGTGTAATGGTCGAGACTTGTCCGAGAAATCACCTGGGTGAGGATGACACTGGAGCATGCCAAATGTGTGCTTTTCAATCTGATTCAAGAATAAAGCAGCAAGATCATTACTAAAGAAGTTAGTTCAAGCAAGAACCTTAAAAGAATTCATAAATTTACCTTCAATGTAAGCGTACGAAGGCGGGATTCCACCCAGCCTTTCCATTTCCTGAGGTCATCTTCATTTTCTGCAGTGACATCAATCTCCAGATAATGTTTATAAGAGTCAAAGAAAGGATACGGCTCAAAGAGAGTATCCCAGTCAGCTCTACCTGCCTCCATTGCCTGCATGTTATCGACCAGCACAGGCACTCAGGACACTTTTGGCAGCACAAAGGAATAAATAAAAAAGTACAATTTACTCCAGCAGTAACTAGATAAAATCCAACCATCTATGTAAGAGAGGAGAATATATGAATACAGCACCAAACTCGGGGAATAAATTCGTGAGCAAAGAGTCTGAAGACTATCATTCTTGCCCACAAATAAGTACTGCATTTTCAATTCATCCAAAAAGAATGTAAAGTAAAATTAATACCCAATATAAAAGATAGTTCAGCTTCTTATCATGCACAAATACGATCTGGGACCACAGTAGCAAGAATTGCAACAAGACAGAAGCTGGAATCATGAATATTTACTTTATGCTTTCTATGCCTATCTCAAGAGACAGAAACATAAAAGAATACAAAGGTCATTGTTGCAGGAACCAAATAGTAATATCTCTCTTTTCATTTAGCGGCATATCCAGCATTGAGTTTAATAAGTGTTCTGAACAAATCAGATAATTTATAGCATAACATATGAACTTCTATATATCAGTAAAATAGTTCAGGGAGACATGAGAGATAAACTGCTCTTTTCACGACCACAGATGAAGGTTACTAAAAAAGTTTAAAGATTGCATAACAAATTGGAAGGCAGGCCTTTCTACAAACTCTCCATCTAGGAACTAGTATCGAATCAGATGTACAAAAGAAAGTTAACAACCCATGTCCACAAAAATAAAGGTTACCATATACTTCACAAGATGTAGTAGGCAAACTAAGGAACATGACTTCCAATGATGCTCAGCGCACCAAAAAGGTGCCCACAACAAATGACACATAAAAGCACACAAGATTCCAACTACTTATTAAGCTTTCCAAAGAAAAGCATTATTAACAAAACTGAAAAAATTGCAAATACAATAGAGCGACAAACCTCACAGATATCATATCCACGTTGAAATTCCTCAGTCATTACTCGCAAAGTGCTGGAAGAGACATTGTAGCTGGAATTCATACATGGATAAGCAGGTGTTATTATAGGCATTTGGTGAAGCCTGTCTCTAAAGTTTTTTCTTGGATCCCAAACAGGAAGTCCAAGAACACCCTCCTCAATATCACACAGCATTACAGGATTGGGCCAGCGCCACTGGGTGTAGACCCGGAAAAAGCGAGATACTAACATGCTAGGTAGGGCATTTGGGTATAATTGACATATGCGAGCAACAAGCAATGCCCAATTTATACCACCGAGAAATCCTGACACCTGAGCATAATTTAAAGTTCAGCATAAAGGAGCCATAAGAAACTAAAACAAATGGACAATATATGCTTATGAGATGTCTATAACTAAAAAAAAAACATACATTTGAGTAGACTCCACGGCGCTTTGCCCAGAATCTCATACATCTCAGTGTTGTACGGAAAGTCTGGATCATGAAAACGAGTAGTACTGAAAGACTTGCAAATGATAAAACAGTATTTTTTCTAATATTGCCCCATATCCAACAGAATATTTGTCTAGTCTCCATGCAGAAAAAAAGCAGGAAATAAAAGGCACACAAGGAAGGACCTGAATATTTGGCACCAAAGATAATATTTGATCAGTAACTCTGCACCCATTCAAGCTACGGACAGTCTGCTCATCAGCATTTTGCAGTATAGAGTCTTGTGAGATATCCAGGTCCTGAAAGAGAACAAAAGTAAAGATCAAAAGGCAACAGTCGAACTTGACAAAGGAGAGGAAGTGTATAAACAGCTTATGAACCAAGGATTTCGCCTTGTTTGCATCATCTTCAAAATTGGTCAGTATGACAGTAAAGAAGTTTTTCCTAACCTCCTAGGCAATCTACAGACCCTAGGATAACATATCTATATTTTGGTCCCACCTACAGACCTACTAAATCAAGTTGTACAAAAGATTGCATATACTCCTAAACGATCTAGGCAGGCACCATGTTTTTATCTTATCTACAGCAGTTTGAAGTGAAGTGAGAAAAAAAATATATAAACAATTATACACGGCAAAATTCCTTAGCGAAGAGAATGTATGGTAAAACTGATAGAAGTAATCTATTAGTGCAGTCTCCATTTCAGATGGTGATCTTCCCAAAACAATGTAATGAAATAAATAATAAACTAAAGGAAACTCACTTCAGGAATCACCCAAAGTGACAGCTTTGCATATAAAAGATCAATAGAAACTCCACTAAATTTGAACCCCATAACAGGTACATGAGCATCAGGCACAGGATGTAATTCGGTCACTTCTGACATCTCAGCTAACATATTATGTAGCTCTGTGAAGAAATCTTCCTATATTCAAGTATAAAAAAATGGATTAGCTGCAAATGGAAGAGTAATCTCTTCAGTAAAATACTAGCAAACCTTACTTCTCTAGTTGCATGCCTGGGGCCCACCAATAGTGTGTCTATATCTGCACCTGGACCATGTACCTACAATATTTAAGGAACAAACTTTGTAAAGTTTAACACCACTAAGAATGAGTAGTATCCAATGATTAAAAGGAAGAACTATTACCACCACCTAATATGCAAGTCGTATGATCTAGGCTAAAAAGTGTCAAACCCAAATGCATTAGTGAAAACAGTTAAAAGTATTATCCGAATTATATATACCTAATAATTTGAGGCTAATATACGAGCCATTCATGAAGATGATCAATAAGATAAATAGGTGCTACACACGTAGCCATGCTTAACTTTTCAAGGAAATCAACCTACAAGGCATCAAAGAAATTGGCATGCTTTAACTAAAAACAGGAATAAGGGAAATTCTTCCACTAATTCACAGACATCACTTTAGTAGTTCAATTTCAAGAATCAATCTCCAAAACACTAGACATGATTTTAAACAGGCCAAGCTAGAAAAAAAAAATTTCCCATGCCTTTCTAAATCTGCCCGTCTTATTTTTATTTTATAGGGATCTTAAATTGTAATTTATCTCAAATCTCTTCCTCAGTGTCAAAATAGTGAACATGATTAATGATCACCAAGGAAAACTGTTTTTCAATGCTTTCTTTTGCTTCACTTATCCTAAAACTATTTGCATGTATGACATAGTTACTTTTGCCTCGTGTAAATTGTAATGATAACCTTATATTATTAACTTTGGACTTTCAAACATTTGGATAGCTTGTAAATATCCACAATGCTCTTGAAAATTCAATTTTAGATAACAACTGCAGGAAGTACCCTCCAAGGTGAATTCACCAAGGTAATATGAATTTGCCAAGGTATTTTAGTAGATAGATAGTCTTTAACATCATGGATTTATCATGCGTGCTCAAACATTTGGATAGCCAGAAAAGGAAATTAAAACAAAGAAATAGAAGGGAAAAAAATAGTCTTTAACCTTCATTAATTGTGGAAAAAGATGGCATCACCAGAACATAACAATTATTAACCATGTTCATGAATAAAATATCTAGATTATATTTCTTCTCTACCATCTTCTCCATCTCAATGTGTAATAACTAAGCAGATAGTTACATTGTACATTCAGCAGAGATAAAGAAAGGTAGCAAATTCACATAAACTGAACAACGGGTAATAACTACAAAGGAAGGAAAAAACGAATAGCAACTGCAGGTAGATTTTTCAACTAATTGCTTTCATGCATTCTCGTCTAATAGCTCTTGTAAAGAGTAAAGCAGAGTGCAATGTACCCCAAGTCGGTAAGAACCAAAGGTAAAGATTTTCGCATTTGCTTCTCCAACAAATTGCTCATTGAAACCCTTGGCCCTGCTAATCTTTTTAACCCATATCTTCACAATCTGTTGCAAAATTCAAACATTGACACAGACACCCCCAAATAAGACAGTTGGCAAGCTTCCAAACATTCAACAAAACACTTACCTGATCCAATCTTCCCAGAACCTCTTCCCTAGAAACAGCTTCTTCCTGGCTCTCGTACAGTCCAGCATCTGCAAGATACTGATAAAAAAGAACGCCATAGTGTACAATTTGGATCACACAAGAAACAAACTTCGATATGTCATAGCCAAAATCCAACCTTTTCAAGCTCCTGGGTCTTGATCACATCATTTTCACTTGGCCCGCTCCATGATATCGGCTCAGTAACTCCAAGGTATCCATTCTTCCTCTTAGCTACTCCATTGCTCCCCATTAACCCTTATCCAAATGCTTTATTTAGGCCGAAATACACAAGTTTCTCAATTGTATAGCTAATGAACACGCTAAATTCTTTCTCTTTTTTTTTTTTATCTCTTCTCTTTCCGATACAGGAACCAAGAGAAGGGGGAAGCAGAAAAGAAAGTTTATAACGAAAAAATAAGAAAGAAAAAGGGAAAAAAAATACTATCTGGAGTTACTGCTTCCAAGCATCAAAAGAATTAGAATCCATTCAGGTTCGAGCGGAGCGCTTATTTTTTGTTACAACGAGGATGGATCGAAAAACCCTAACAACGAGAATCCATCAACCAAACTCACAGGGATTTGATTACAATCCCGTTAAATATTTCTCAAGCCAAAAACTAATAAGAACAAAGATATAACTCGAATCAGTAGACCGAAGAAAAAGGAATCGATCGTTCCGCGAAACCGCCGCGATCTATCGATTCCGAGAGATTTCTCTTCTTCTTCTTTTTTCCTTCCGCGATCCCACCTTCTTCTTCCTCGGATTCGAGAAGAGAGCGAGCTCCGACCTTCGCCACGCGATCGCGCGATTTCAGAGCGAACCCTAAAATTGGCAGAGATAAAAAAGAATTATCACTCTAAGAAGGGGAAGGAGATGATCAGTATCCGTAAGGTGCTTCAAGATTCGGGACTTCATATCTCTAATTTGTATCGGACGGATCAAAACACTTTAAGCTGTTGCTTGATGCTAGTACTTTCCTGCTAGGTGGGACCCAGAAGTTAGTCGGTATGACACGTGTGACCTGGTATAAATATCATTAAGATTGTTTTCATTTTACACCCTACATCACTGTTTATTGTGGTTTATACGTTGCCTTCTTTAAAATAGACACAATGTTAGGGTGTGAAATGAAAACGTCCAATTATTTTTCCACGTACCCATCCCTGCCTTCACATAAAAGCCAAACACTATATCCCTGCCTTCACATAAAAGCCAAACACTATATCCTTTGTTGATTGAAAGCAACAATTAGGAAGAAGCAAAGGTTTCTGTAAATAGCAATAATATCTACTTAAGTGTCGAATTTAACAAAAAGATCTTAGTAAAAGAAAAGGGTATAGAGTGCAATGCATGCAGTTATCTCACCAGATAATGTACCATATTACTGTAGTAGCATCACCATATTAATTGCTACCAAGCACCAGTGTGTGTATAAACTCTGTTTACAGATCTAATCAGGCGCTTAGTTAAATTAAAAAGCCAGTTTCGGTGCAAAGAACAACACAAGCATTTATTTTAAAGTTTTCACCTGTAAAACTCTGCTGTCCCGATAGAGAGTTCACTTTTCAAGTACATATATTTATAAAATGCATGAATAGCCTAAGGTAACTAACAAAAGGTAACATTTTGAGTATTCTTCTTTGATTTACTTTTGTCTTTCCTGAGCAGCCACCAAAACAGAGCTCCTCTTTGTTCTCTGTTCTAAACAACCACCTACTGCTGCACTGCCATCATAAGTAAGATGCAAAACTCGGCTATCCACAGCATCAACACCAAAAGGAGAGGTCCGCTCTGTCACATTCTAAACAGTCTCTTTGCCAAAGTCACATCTAGCAATCTTTGAGAGGAGCCGGTAGTTCAGTTGGCAAGCTTGTGATACTACCACCAGATGCAAAGGTATGCGAGCTCATCTGTGGGCTCCCAATATCAGAAATTCTAGCATTCATCTCGTGAGATACTGACGCTGAAGCCATTTGCTTTTGGGTCACCTGCAAACACAGAGTTACCTGAGCTAAAGTAGATGAGTCCTGCTGCAGAGGAGAGCCTGACTGCAACTTCTGCTTCAGTTGGAAAGGCTGATGGGACTTTCCTTTTTGCTGTGCACACAACTGCTGCCATAGATCAAATTTGTTTGTGTTCACAGCTTCTCTATCCAGGGGAACCATTGAAGCCCTTCCTCTGGGTTGAAGCTGGTCAATATAACTTCTACCTGGTGCCTGTTCCAGCTGAGACCCATCTCCTGCCAACCCCTCACGATAAGGTAAACTCATTGGCACAGTATAATTCATCATGTGCATTCCCTGGTTATTTGTTTGTACATACGGCAATAATGCTGCCTGAGCTTGCAAAGTTCCCCTGTTAAGGAACTGCTGACCTGCATGACTGAATCCAGAAAATTTTAGAGGGCCACTGGTCTGAGGGAGATTAGAACGAGAGTTCTCTCTACCAAAGCTTGTGATACTGTTAGTTACGCCAAGGAAAGCTGCCTTATTCTTCACGATAGACTGCTGCCGGAACTGTTGATCCTGACTTTTTTGTTGGTGGTGAAGAATCTGTACATCTGAAGAGCTGTTCGACAATAAATACTCCATATGCATGTTTACATTATCGGATAAATTATTTGGAACAGTCGACAATGAACTTCGGCATGCGTGATTTTGTTGATTTGAGGAACACTTATTAGATGCAGTCTCCAATTGTTGGTGCCTGGTAAAGTTTAAAATGGAAGGTCGAATCATGAGTGGTGCTACGATATTCTGAGATGGAAATTGCAGCATGTTTGATCTTAATAACTTGTTGCAATATGGAACAACCATATTTAGTAAATGGTCACGGGTAGGTGTGACGCATTGCAGCTGAGTAAATTCTGGGGAAGCAATATCTACCAAATGATCAGGAGTACCACCAGTAGTGCTAGATGAAGACAGTTGCATCAGATCATTCACAAGTTTATAGCCATCCCGTTCCATCTACACAAGCAAATAATGAAGCCAGGAAGAAACTTTAAACATTGTTTCACCAAAAACTATAGCATTTATGTGAAAATCAGTTATAGTTAGCCACCTTGTCTAATAGCTTCTTGGTTTTATGATAAAATTCCTCAGCTATTTTTTAGATAATAATACCAGAGAAGATAAAAATGTGATTGTCTCCTCAGTATGACTAATAGATAACGATCCTAAGGCCCATACTGCATCAGAAACATGTTCATGAAATCTAGAGCAGACAGATACATATATGTTTCCACAAAACAACTGAGTGGGAGCGTTAAAAAGAGGCTTACCAATAAAGTGAATTGAGCCGCAAAAAGGTCTGCATGATGCTGCAAAGTATTTCATCATGTGTAAGGTGAAAATTCTAGTGAAAATCACTTGAAAATAGATAAATAAAGACTTACAGGAGTAGGAAGTGGGGCAATACGGAACAGCTTCTCTTCATCCCCATAGACAATAGTTACTCCTACTTCATCATTGTCTGGTTCTTCAGACTGAAACAAGACAAGTTTGCAGCGAGATTCATTGACCAGAAAGGGGATACCACTACCTACATTAAAGAGGAGCCTTAAAAGGTCAGTAAATCAATAGTAAGAACTTCATAGATATGCGAGAGAAGTCAAGAACAAACCTGTAAAGAAGAATCTTACACGCAGAAATGTCAGTGTTCGAGTCTTGCAAGCATTTCTACTTCCACCAATTAGGTACTTTGACATACACACCTCATCTGTTAAAGACTGACATTCCTCAACGTCCTCGGGCTTTAAGAATTCAATTGGTGGTACAGCGCAATGAGATACTGATTTTGTCATTGGGTATCTGTCAGCTGTCTTCTTGTTTTTATTGAGTCCATGCCTACAAAGGGTATTGAATACAAAAATGTGAATTTTCAAATACATGCAGATCAAGCTGACGCAGGATTTAAATACTTTAAAAACCAGCTTTTGCATTAACTTATAAGCAGATTCACTAAAACAAAAACATATAAAAGAAAAAGGTTTACAATTTCAGTCTCACCTCTGGGTAACCATTAGAATCTTAGAAAATCTACTATGGAGAGCATGATCAGCATTAGCTCCTGAAATGGGCTGCATAGACGTATTCCCTACCGAGGAACTATCAGTTAGAAAACAAGCATCACCAGTACCAGCTGAGACTCCTAATTTTGCACTGTTAGATGCTACTTGAATATCAGCATTGGATTTCTTCAGTTTTTGTAGCGGCAAGTTATTATTTTGCACTGAAGGAATATTAGAAGCAGAATTTAGGGCCTTCTTGATTGAATCTGCAGGGACTGATGCAGTATTATCCTTCTGCAGTTCAACTGCGGCAATAATAGGAAATGAACCAGAAGGAGCTACTGAAGATACTCTTTCATTTCCTCCCAACTGAGGTACAGGAGAATTATCTGAACACCCAACTGAAGCTTGAGGACAGGCTGATGATTTTCTCTTCCGAGAAGAATTATCCTTCTTGGGGCACTTTTCGACATGCAAAATATCACTCCTGCGCTGCAAATGGGGTCGAGAAGATCTGGTATCTGATAAAGGCTTCTTGTGACTCGATCTATTGTTATTGATATGAGTAATATCCAATGCATGACCATTAATAACCTTCTTCGCTGGATTATATGAAATCCTTGTGCCCGTTGGCTCTTCTTTTATGACCCTCTTTAAGTCCTGTTGGCATAATTCAGCAAGTTTTTGAGTCCCTTGCTTTGACATTTTGTCTGTGGATGTTAAGTAATTCTCTTGGGGAAAATGTTGGTCTCCTAGATTGGGACAATGCAGATTTGAAGCTTCACAATTGTTTTGCGACGGAATCACCTTACGTCGAGATTCCTGGCTAAACTGCATATTTATTTGACCCATGTTAACACGAGAAGTTTCCGATTCCCGTGGCTCTTGTTTTGCCCTTTTGACTGAAATCAAGGAAGATTCTGCAACTGATAAACTCCTCTTCACATTAGACAAAGTGGAACTTTCCAGGGTTATGCAAGAGCCTCTGATGGTCCTTTTAGGATCCGATCTTAATATGGCTGCTCCACTACTGGAAACAGATAATGAGCAACTGGCAACCAAATTATTCTTTTTTGTATACGGCATATCCCCTGAAATAGCAAATGGAGCACTCTGCACTCCTCTATCTCTAAAGACAATGCATTCCTTAGAATTGGAGTTCTTGACAACTTCATGGTTTGAAACATCTAGAGCGAACACATGGTTAGTATCTGGTTTGTCTTGCTGCTTTCCTCTAGATCTTCTCTTATATATACCTAAATCAAGCTACAAGGCACTAAACATTTGTGAGACAATAAAGAAATGGAAGAAGAGAGAATGCTGATGAAAACTGGAAAAGAACAAATAAAATTCGAGAGAATGAGGACCAATACCTGTTTCAGAAAAGGTTTTCCACAAAATCTTTCCATAGATGGCTTTGGGTCCAAGTGAAGCTTTGGTTGCAAAGCCTTAATGATCTGAGCCTCAGCTTGCTGAAATATTCAGAGGGGTCAAACCTCTAGTGTTAAAGATTGATGTGACAATTAAGCACAGGCAACAAAAAACACAGCAAAGAGTACTGACCAACAGATCATTATAAGTCCATGAATCATCTGAGATTGACAGCAAATCATTAACAACATTTTCTGAGCACATCCTTAGGGTCACTTTTTGAACTTTAGGTAACTCATCTCCTGAAGGGTCATGGCCATTGAACTTAGTGATACAAGATCTATAATCCCGCACCTGTGCAATATATGCATGTTAGGCAAGTACAACCTATCAAAAGCACAGCATATGGCAAATATTACTAGATAATCATTTGAAGAGTTTTACTACATGAAACTTACAAGCTTGCATTTACAGTAATCACAGGCAAAACATACTTTCTTGATACTACCGTGATAATATGATATTAATATCTGATGGCAAGAATAACAACAAAGTTCCTATAATGTACACAACTAGTTAGGTCAAGAAAATATATTATATGGCTCAAATGCTTACAAGTGACTTGAGATATGATGTACCATTAAAGTAATTTATTTAGGCCTAAAACTAGTACGAACATTTTGGTCACTAAGCACTCATAAGCGGAATTATTTGACAAAATGTTTGGATTTCATGAGGAACAGACACTACGCTGGCCAAGGTCAACTATATAAGTTGCTTGTCAAATAATTTGGCATAACCATAAGTAAACAGACATTATAACTACCACATTTTCAAAGACTTATGCTATTAAGTTAAAATGACAGTAAAATGGCATTACAAAATAAACAAAGAAGTGAATAAACCATGATACTATTATCTAATATTTTATCACGAAAATTTCTCTTCAAAGTCTGTTGGAATCAATGGTTCCTCAAAGGAAAACGATGTAACTGGATAAACAAAGAGCCAGCAGCCTAATAATACTACTAGTTCACCTCACAAACGATATTTCCATTCAGGTACTTGCAGGGTATATCATCCAAGATATCTCCAGGAAGCCAGCCATTTTCAATTGCCTATACAAGAAAAAGTAGGTTGTCAGTAAGAAAGAGACATCAAGTAGAACAATTTGATGTATTATGTACACATCCATAAAAAAAAAACGCATAGAATCAACAATAGGGGGAAACATTTATATTGAAAACATTTACAAAAAATATTGATTCTCTAGTAGGGCCCAACTTCTATTAATTGCTCAACAGTCCATCAAGAATGCTTATGGCACTTCGTAATAGTGCATCAATGCAGGCAATATTACATTTGGATTTGAGAAAAGTACATTTAGACAATAAAATAATATAACAATCTATCATGTGAAATTAGTAGGACTACATACAGAAGCCTTGAAGAGTTGAAGGAATTAATTGTTTGAATAATAAAGTCTTTCTACATCCTATCAGTTTGAAAAACAAGTAATCTAATGAAAAGCTAACTTACAGAAAATAAGGCCTGTGATGCCCTATCATAAGGATGCAACTTGTGGACATCTCCAAGAAAGGGAAAAGGCATATCCTAGAATGGAAAGAAAAATGCAGGTTAGTAATAATAAAGTATAAAAAATCAAAGCATTATTTTATGGCTATCAGTAAATTTGGTATCAATGTAGGTATGACCAACAAACCTCAGTAGGTTTTCCAATTGAAAATCCAGAAGGAAACAAGTTTAGAGCAAAAGATGTCTCGGGCTCTGTCATGTCCATAAATCAATCTATCAGGGAAAATGTAAGAGACTGATAGGCTTATCCTGTGCACCAAAAGTTTGGGACCTCACCTTGTTCCACACAGTTGTTTCCACCTTTGTCTGGAAAAGATGAATTATTAACAATGTCATCACCTAAACTCAGCAAACTAACCTACATGCATAGAAAATATGTCACGATTACTATTTACTATTTAAAAAAAAAATAGAATAAAATGCTAGCTAAAGATATGTTCCTCCAGACCAAAATTAGGTTAGCATTCTATAATAAAAATTATATACATGAGTAGGAATCCAAATTGTCATCACAGTCAATGCAGAGGGCATGTGTCAACCATCTGAAGCCCCACTCTGGTGATACAACCAACTTAATCATGATGAATAGAAATTTAAAAGCAAAAGTTAATTCAACCTACGTCTTAATAATATTCTTCATGCATTATCCACTAAATTTATGCTTATGATCTTCAAGTATGTCAAGCCGATTTCACCTCTACTTTCTTTTGATATATATTATTGATCTATCTCTTATTATCGTACATAACGTCCTCCCAAATACACCGTAGACATCTACCAACAGAAAAGTCCACCAAACAAAAATAGAATTTGCATAAAGATTCAAAACTCAATAATGGTAAATGGCCAAATGCTGCCCACCCAGTGTATCCAAATTATAGGACTCAAAGACAAAAACCAAATAAAAGAACGAACTCCATCCACTGCAAAAACCCTTGCATTTTCAATCAAATAGCCACACCCACAAAAAAAGAGCTACATCGGCCATAAGAACCACTTGCAATCAAGAGATACAACACAAGGGAAACAGAGCTCCCAAAGTATCGTATCCATCAAGAAACCATCACCAAACCCTAAAAACCACATCATACAACAAAACAACCAACATGCAAGGCCTAAATCAACCAAAACCGACCACCGCCACCAAACCAAAACCGCAAAAACCACACCGAAACGCAAAACCCTTTTCACACGACGAAAACCTTATCGAAATCGCGATCGAAAAGGCCCGACCGGGCTCACCTCCCGGCCTGGCGGCTCCGGTGCCACTTCTTCGTCGGCAGCGGGGTCCGCCGGCGGGAGCTTGTGGCGGTACCGCGATCCCGTGCGCGCGATCTTGAAGGAGACTCCCATCGCTTCGCAGGGTCTCTCCCTAGGTTTCCAAGAGAGAGAGAATAGAAGAGAATAAGGAGAGCAGAGAGACAAGAAGGAAGAAGGAAGAAGAGAGAAGAGAGAAAGAAGCGAAGGGTTATGGAGGGGAGGTTTTGAATGGGATGCATGCATGTGTATATAGACATATGGATGCAAGGAGGGGAAGTGAGTAATGGACTTAAAGTGAGCAAAAGGAGGAACAACGTGGGGAGCGGGAGTTACTCAGGGGTATATTCGTCTTTTCACTTTATCTTTTCTTTTTTGGCACTATGTGACCTCTTTGTCGGGGGACCAAACCCCGAATGAGTCGGATCGGACTCGGTAGCCCGAGTTCGAGTTCGAGTTAATTTTATTTTATATTTTAATCCTATTTATTTAGTATATTTCTAGATATGTATTTGTCGAGATGTATTAAAGGCAACACCTAATTACTTTGTGTAACGCCTGGTGAGTAGTGTAACGCTCCATTAATCTTTTTGTTTTGGTTTTTGGATTGTAGCATTGAGAATTTATTTTATTTTAGATGGGTCGTTATAACAAACTTAGCTTTTAACGAGATAAAAAAGAAAAACCCTAGTGTGGCTCGGAGTTTTTGGACTCGGTACCCTAATTGGGCTTCTAGATAGATCTTCGAATAATATTTCACTATATATATATATATCAAAAAGAACTAGCCACTTTATTTTGCTAATGATCTATCAAATAAAAAAAATATTGTGCTCGAGATTCGCTTGCGAAATAATTCTCATAGTTTTAACACTCACATCTTTCGACTTCGAAGTGAGATATTTTTTAGCTAACAAATAGATTTGGCGGGATTTACGCTTAATATATATGTTTTGATAATATGTTAACTCACTAACTATAAATATATTTGTCTCAAATACAAATATATATCATACCAAGTTGATGTATTATCTCATGAGGCTAGTTAATAGTTATAGTCTTGTCTCCTTGTAACTTCTCAATCTGCATCAAGAGAGGAAGATTCTTTTATGCTCCCAACTTGTTGTCCTACCTTCTACTAACAACATGAAGACTCTTGCAGGGGAATTAAAAGACATAGATGGTTCTGGCTTTTGAGACATAAAACATCCCTTCATGTCCAAATGGGACATATGATTCAGACCTTACAGTTGCAGTGCATGCCATGTTAGCTACAAGAAGTTGACATCAATAATGTCAAAAATATAAATGATAAAACTACTATTTTCTAACAATTTAAAATTTTCAAATAATTAGCAGAGATTATGAGTACTTGAATCCTATTAGAACCATCTGTTATTTAAAATATACATATAAACTTCTAAACATTTAAGATCTCAACAAAGAAATAAGAGAGAATGTTAAATGTAAAATATAAAATTAAATGAACTCTCAGCAAATCCATGGCCTCCCTTTAATTTCATAAATTAGTCATCAGAGATCATATTAAACCTCCATGTGCTTCACTTAGTTTATGACCTCTAATCCAAAAGGTATAGCCAAGATGAACAACACCATCAATTGAATACCAGATGGCATTTGATTCCATCTCTAATGATCAAGTTGACAAGTGACTTAATGTTGTCTAAGCTGTACTCATGACACACTATCATAACCTTAGTAATGGGCAGGAGACAAGATCACCACTTAAACTATCTTTTTTTCTTTCTTGCTTGTCTTAAAATGATCATAAATTGTGAAAGGAATAGCCTGCCAGGTGCCAAAGGATCAAAATGAATAGAAGTGGGGATGGATGTGACTAAGTAGATAGGTAATTATATGATCTACATGAATACATCCTTCTCATGGATTGCCAGATTCAGCAGCCTAGCAAACATGTCTTTAATTCCTCCTTTTGCCTTCTAACCAAATATTTAACTTATGGTATATATTATTTGTCTATTAACTTACAACTTAAAGTTTTTAAATGAACTAGTTATTTAATATAATATTAAAACCTGAAGAGTTTGAAGTTCAAATCTCATTTAGCAATATATATATTCTCTATTCTTTTCGGTGTGCAAGGTCGCTGCTTAAACTTTTAGGTTAACTAATTATGTAAGGGAACTTATAATATTATTTATGAAGGAACCAAAAAAAAGTAATATCTACCACCCATCTGATTGAATACCCAAAGCATTGTTTATATGAAGCTCTTGCAGGATCCCATGTTCACCATCAAGAAGAGATGGCAAGAAAATCTGAGAAAGGTGAAGCTTCTCCTAGCAGTGCTTGCTCTGCAGCTTTGCCTTGCAGGTTTTTACATAGTTTCCAGAGCTGCACTCAATATGGGCATCAGCCAAATTGTGTTCACAGTATATAGGAACATCCTTGCTTTTGCTTTGCTGCCCCCCTTTGCCTGCCTACTGCCCCCCTTTGCCTGCCTACTTCTTGGAGAAGTATTGATCCAATATTTCATTGTGTTCACAGTATATAGGAATATGGGCATCAGCCAAATCCTATCTCCTTTACATTTCTTTCAGGAAGGATAGGCCACCTCTGTTCTATCTTTGCTTGCTCAATTCTTTCTTCTAGCATTCTGTGGGTAAGTAAAAAGATGTGATAAATTTAGTATCTTTATTCTCCAGCTATTAACCTTTTTTTTTTGGCAATACTTTCTCCAGGATTACTGCTACCCAAGGAGTTTACCTCTTGGGCTTGTACTATCTCTCTCCAACTTATGCTTCTGTCATACAGAACACAGTTCCAGCAATCACCTTTGCCATGGCTGCAGCTCTAAGGCAATCACAAGAATTTTAAAGGCCAATCTATGTTTCATTTATTCTGAAAACTTATCCTTCTCCTTATCTTAGGCTTGAGCAAGTTCATATGAATAGGAGATATGGATTGGCAAAGGTAATTGGAACAATTGTTAGCATAGCAGGAGCCACTATTATTACTCTCTACAGAGGCCTCCCCTTGCTACACTGCCAACCACAACCCATTGTTGCAGCCATTTCTTCTTCAAAACCAATTGTGAACTGGACTTTGGGTTGTGCCTTCATTCTTGGATGGTACTCCAGGTTTAGTTTCACTCTCCAAAACTCATATACCTATGTCCTTTCCCTGTATCAATTGATGTGTCCAATTAATCCTTGATAGGTGCCAGTTCTAAAAGTATATCCAGCCAGGAATGGCTTAGCTCTCAGCACTGTTTGGCTGCGTAGCAATAGCTCGCCAGCATAACTATGGCTCGATTAATAAGAGTGAGTTTTAGCTGTGTGTTTTTGTATCTAGAAAGAGTTAGTATTAGATTAAGGAGTTTTTTAAATTATTAAAGATAACTAAAAGAATATAATGACTCCCTTGTTATTGGATACTAATAAAAATCCTCTTTAAATCCGACCCGAATACCACCAACCATTGCCACTACCTCACCTACCTCCCCGTTGACTAATTGACTAAACCCATTACAATTCCTGAATTACCCTTCTAGAACGCGGAAATCACAGTGCTACGTACGTTCGGATCATCGTGATTCACGATCGAACGGCAGGTATTTGTGTCATTTTGAAGGCGTTGAGTGCCCCAATGAGTCAGCTCTCCTCGTCCAGATCGCCGACGGAGAACACGATAGTTTCTTCTGACGACGAGAAACTCAAAGCGTAACTCGACACCCTATTCGAATAGGTACAACGATACTTCCCAATAAGTACCCAAATTAGGCGAACTAAAAAGGAATTAGTTTGGGTAGTTATCCGGTACAATATTCTTTTGTAGCATAAGAATAGAAGCGCTTTTTGTTGAGAAATTCGTCATCATTACCTCACCTCTTTCCTTTTCCCCAACCTTCCCTTCTTCTTATATTCCTATAAATTAAAAAACCGTCTTAGAGAGAGAGAGAGAGAGAGAGAGAGAGAGAGGGATCGAGGAAGAGGAAGAAGATGATGGCGACGATGAAGCTGAGTGCTCCGGGGAGCCAGTGGGTTGTCGGTGGCCGGAAGCCGTCTGAACTCCGGTCATCATCCCTCCGCCCGGCGACCCGGAGGGTGGCAGCGCCGATCAGGGCCGGATCCTACATTGACGAGCTCGTCCAGACCGCGGTGAGCTTGCCCTGACCCTATCCCTGCGATCTCTTCTCGTGATCCCGTACTTTGATCAGTTCCTGACGATTTTGTTCTTCCGGAAGTTGGGATTTGGTTAAAGATCCAATCTTATGCAATGTGCTGTTGGTTTTCTTTGATATTTTTTCCCGTCACGTTGAAATTGATAAGAACTGATGAGAATCGTAGAACACAATAAGTACTGCCAAGAATGCTTCCTGTAAGATTTGGATTTTATCATAGTTGTGGAAACAAATTTGTGGTTAATGGCGTACCTTGTCACCTACTGTATAATTACATCATAAAATGAAACAATTTCACCAGTTTTTACCAAGCAATCTTAACGTTAATATTGTATTCGTAGGTGCAAACTTCATAAGAAATTAATATTTGACCTTTAGTATCAGAAGCACGAAAGGAATCCTTTATGTTGTTGTTAGCAAATTTCGTTGCTTTAGATTGCGATCTTCCATCCCATACCCTTAGTGGATCCAGAATGACTACTTGAATCCTATTCCAAATTGATAAAATTGTTACCTTTTTTTAATCAATCTTTGATTGCTAAGCTGTCTATCTAAGCACATCCTCTGTAACTGCCTTTATAGAAATCAATAGCTTCCCCTGGGCGTGGAATCCTTGCAATTGATGAATCAAATGCTACATGTGGGAAGAGGCTTGCATCCATTGGTCTGGACAATACAGAAGTAAACCGCCAAGCCTACAGGCAGCTTCTGCTGACCACTCCTGGTCTAGGTGAATATATTTCGGGTGCCATTCTTTTTGAGGAAACTCTTTACCAGTCAACAACAGATGGAAAGAAGTTTGTTGATTGCTTGCGAGAAGAGAAAATTATGCCTGGTATCAAAGTTGATAAGGTACTTATGCCACAATAATTTGCTAAATATTCAGGATAAAAATGCTAGACTGTAGCTGTGCAAACTTTTATGAGTTACTGATCCTTGTATTTTCCCACCAAGGGTTTGGTTCCCTTACCAGGATCAAACAATGAGTCCTGGTGCCAAGGCTTGGATGGATTGGCTTCAAGATGTGCTGAATACTACAAGCAAGGGGCGCGATTTGCCAAGTGGTTAGTCTACATCTATCTCTTGCCTCATTAACTGTTATTTTAAAGAATGTACTTGATGGAATAAGATATTAGTTTAACTTGACCTCACTGATCAAAGCTATGGAAATTTGCAGGCGAACAGTGGTTAGCATACCTTGTGGTCCTTCTGCATTGGCTGTTAAGGAGGCTGCATGGGGACTTGCTCGTTATGCTGCTATTGCTCAGGTACACCGAAGCTTCTATAATTCTGTTCATGTCACTAAGAATATTATCTGCAAGAAAAGCTTTTGGTCTCATCTATTATCTCATCGTTCGAGGCTGACTATTTTTCATTCCCTTCATATGTCGATTCATTTAGATCATTTAGCTATTCTATTTATGCTCTCTGACTTGCATCCCATCCATATGTAACTGTGCACTTAGCCACTTACTTTCCTCACTTGTAGGAGTGTTCATTTTCCTTTGAATGCATTGTCCATGTCAAATGCTGGATAGATGGTGTGTGATAGTTAACATAATTTGTCTCATCTAAAAAGATATAATTAAAACAAAAAGATAGTGATGTCCTTGGGGTTGGTCAAGTGGGAAGAGAACAAAGGCATGTTTTGACCATGTATTATGCATCCAAAGGAATATTTCTGGGAGTGCTGTTCTACTTGTATAGTACATGTTTTTAATTCTTCCGGCAAGCTATTTGATCTCTTAATAATGTAGTGTCAGAAAAGTTCGGAGAAAAGCTGCAGACATGTTCTGCACTTGTAAAATTGTAAGATGAACACTAGGAGCAGCGGTGCCTTATTCTGACTAATCAAGTGGAAAATTATGAACAAATGTTTAGAATATAATGATACACAAAGGTGATTCAGAAAATATTGTAAGAAATATTTCAAAAGTCATGCTTTCAAGTTTAAGGCATTGTACTGATTTGTTCTGTAGGAAGGCATCACAAATAGACCTTTTATTTTCTTTGTCCTGTGGCAATTGAACTTGTATGTTACTATTACATTATATGCAGGACAATGGTCTTGTGCCGATTGTGGAACCTGAGATTCTTCTTGATGGAGATCACCCAATTGAAAGGACTCTTGAGGTGGCAGAGAATGTCTGGGCTGAGGTCTTCTTCTACTTGGCCGAAAATAATGTGGTGTTCGAGGGAATCCTGCTGAAGCCTAGTATGGTCACCCCAGGTGCTGAGCACAAGCAGAAGGCATCTCCAGAGACCATTGCAAAGTACACGCTCACAATGCTGCAAAGGAGGGTGCCGCCGGCGGTTCCTGGAATCATGGTATTGTCTTTTACCAACATCTTCTGCGAAGCAATTTAATATGATTATCTTGACACAGTTTTTTGTTTTCAAAACATAGTCCCAAATTATACTACTAATTATTTCACTACAGAAAACTCCATTTATGTTTCTCTATGATGATAGATGATCTCTCACATAACAGAATTTCCTTAATTCTGTTGTAGTTCCTATCTGGAGGGCAGTCCGAAATGGAGGCTACTCTAAACTTGAACGCCATGAACCAAGCCCCTAACCCATGGCACGTATCATTCTCCTATGCACGAGCTCTTCAGAACAGCGTCTTGAAGACATGGCAGGGGCGCCCAGAGAATGTAGAAGCCGCACAGAAAGCATTGTTGGTGCGCGCCGGGGCAAACTCTCTGGCACAACTTGGGCGCTATTCAGCTGACGGCGAGGATGAGCAGGCCAAGGCAGGAATGTTCCAAAAGGGCTACACCTACTAAAACAAGAGGCTGATCATTCCGCTACACCTTCTTCCTACGCTTAATTTCCTTCCTTTTTGTTTAAGATATGGAGTTTCAGAAGAAATAAGTACTACAGCGTCTTAGTAGAAAGATTGCAACCTGAGTAGCCATTTGTCTTGCCTCGTGAGGTATATTCTGTGAGCATAAGCATCACATTCTACGCCAAAACATTCTAGCATTGAGAAAAACATATTTGCTTGTGAAACTGTATCCTTTACGTGTTGAGTTAATCCAATTTTCGATGTCTCTTTCATTTATTTCTTCTACTTAGGAGTTAATTAACCTATCTGGAAGTTTTTAAACCCTAGCAACAAATATTCCAATTCACTGGCTCCGTGACATGGGACTGGAGATTTACAGGAGTCAAAATTTGCTAGGAACACAAAGTTTATCACCTAATTTGCTCCTAAAGACAACATAAACTACAAAATTGAAAGAAAGCTGAAACGTGCTTCTGATCGCCAAAATATAAAATACTTCTTTTGCAGATGAAAGAAATGTCACTGACTGAAATTTTTTTCTATCAGTACACTTCCAATAACCTGGGTGAACATAGGAAAGATGAAAAGAACAATGCTGCATTAAGATAACAAAAGCGAACCATCTTAGCATTGTTAAATGCACACAAGAAATATCTAATATTCGAGCAAACTGGAAACGTGCAAGCTCCATATAACCAAAGCAACAAAAGGGGGTGGCCGGTCTATGTTAAACTAAGTCCATCAAAATAAAGCACCAAAACCATGTTGCCGTGGTATCACGATTGGCAACAAAGATAAAACATAACACCACGGCGACTACTAGAAGTATGAAATTTGTTCCATAAATATAAAACCTCTACGGCTAAACAAGATAGATCGAAAAACAACCAAACCAAACCACTATAGCAGTTTGACGCGTCCACCCTATCGTACAGTGACGATGTCATCAATCTTCAAGATCATCCTCACACACTCGGTTGCCAGTGTGATCGCACTTGTGCTAACCAGCAGTGGCTGCACCACATTCTCCTCTAAGATATTTGTGATCTGGCCCTTCCTCACATTGATTCCCGTATTGATCTCTCCTTGAGCGTGCCGGTTCCTTAGCTCTGTCACGATGGATATTGGGTTTAGACCTGCATTTTCTGCCAAGGTGTATGGAATGACCTCAAGAGCCTCAGCAAACTCCTTAATACAATAGCTCTCCATTCCTTGCAGTTCCTTGGCCCATGCACCAAGCTGCCTTGACATCTCAATTTCAGGTGCACCACCTCCAGCAATCAAAAATCTCTTATTCACCAAGCATCTGAAGATGGCAAGATAGGAGATTCAGCTATGCTTAAATATAGTAAATGAGAGAATTATCTACCATGGAAATCGTCTTCAAAACAATCAAAACTGAAATGCGTCATGTATTTTGTACAACTCAATAATGATGTTTATAGTGTTATGGAAGACAGCTATAACAATCCTCCAGAGATCTGAAGATGCAAGTAACAAGGGCCATAGCAGGACGCAAATAAAAAAAATACTCAGCTGGAGAAAATGAGTATAAACAAAATGAAGATACACAGAACCAATCAGAGACAGGTCATGCCTTTAGCGTTAATATGACTTTTTGGAAAAAAGAAAAACACGAGGACAAGTTAGCAAGCAGCATGTAAACCAGTCAAATTGCAGAAATAGCTAAGTATCTCCTTATTTGCTTAGATTTTAAATCTAGGCACAAGGCATAATCTGAAAGGACTCTCATCATGCTTATTGTTTATTGATGAAGCTATTCGGATTTGCAAAAAAAGATAAAGAATAAATTCTTACTGAATACACCCCAATTCCATAAGCTCTACAAACAGTAACGTGACAAGAGCTAAAATTTTATTAAGAATATAGCATTAAAAAAGTCACTGGACAAAGATAAGAAGGTTACATTGATAGTCATTATTATGCCAATAGCAGGTCTAAGATATCTTGCAGTATCATCACATGAAACCAAAACGCTCATAAACAGCACTTCATAGAGTAGAATAGGAGATGGTTCACCAGTTTATCATTGTGCTTAAGGGATAAAGCTATTGGGAAGGTATTTTGAAAGGCTTCTAGAAATTTCATACAAGGCAACTGAGGCAAGAAAATGAAGGTAAGGTGACTGAGGAGTTAATTAAGTGAAGGCAACTGCAGCCTCATCTCTGTGCCTCTTGGACAAGTATCTGACACAAGGACTAAGTGGGAAAAAACCACGAATTAAAAATCAAACACAACTACTATCCACACTTCAAATACTAAATATAGACTCAATAATATGAAGCTTAGCTTGTCAACTACTTTTTGATCCGTTTTATCTTTAAAACGCCTAGAGTTTCAAAGGTGGCATGCTCATAAAGTAATTAAATCTTTTCAATGGGGAATACATTCTATGATCGCTACCACAGATAAATCTTCCTTAACCAAGAAATGCCCTATAGATAACTCACAGCAAATTCAAGTTAGAAGGTGCAGCAGCATAAACGTTTCAGTAAAATCTATTCATCTGATTCCAAGCAAAGTGCCCAAACTTGCTGGCTGCTGGCTTACACTGGAAAGATTTGAACTAAAGTTGCATATGACTGTTCTAACATATGACTGAAAAATTCTGTTGCTTTGTCATTTCTATTCACAGCCTTAGTCACAATCTTTGTCAAGCTATCATTCAAACAAATTTCATGCATGTTCCTGTTAGAGGTAAGACTTTTCTCTCCCGTTTGTTTTGAGTTCAAGGACTTTTAATCTGGTTCAGTAACTAAATATTCTTTTATCTTTTTCATATCTAACCTAGTTTACTCTCCAAAAAATCAAGACTAAGAAATGGGATTAACTAATTGAGTTCGAAACTTAATCTCAAACCGAAACAGGCCATTAGAACTCAATTGTCCAGATTTATCCACTCCTACTTTAGGTGCTCCTTATTTGATTGCCCGTCCATTTACTACCAACTAGATCTTCGAAAACCAACAACATCAACTTTAAGCTATTGTAGCCACAACAACAGCTCATCTAAGTTTCAATGAAAAGCTACTCCCGCTGGTGGCCAAAAACAAGAAGTGTGTGTGAAGTGGCTACCATCTGCAACCTTATAGAAATTCTGATGTTTCTCCATTTCAACAAGCCGTAATACTCCTAGTATAAGCAATCTGTTCCTAAACAAATTATTACACTATGCAGACTACAGGAGCCAAAAATCTGTATAAAAGAAATTTTTCCTAACTAACTATTCATCAGACACAAGCACATTTTATAAACTTACATGCAGGAGAGTACATGAATGGCTTATTGAAAAAAAGAGAGAAACTTTAAAGAGTTTAAACCAGAAAAAGTCCTTTACCTGACAACACATAGAGCATCATGGAGACTGCGCTCCGCCTCATCGATGACAAGCTGGTTCGAACCCCGAACCAGCACGGTGGCAGTCCTCCCCATGTCCTTGATCCCGGTGATCTTAACAATCTTTCCATCCCCAACTGAGGTCTCCTCAACACAGTCAGCGAACCCAAGCTTATCCTCGCGAAAATGCTCAATATTAGCAATAGGCAAGCAGTTAAGAGTCTTAGTAATGAACTCAATCTCATCCCTTTCAACATCCTTCACCACCAAAATCTTAGCTTTGGCCAGATAATGAAGGGAAAGGTCAGTAACAGCATCGCGGAGTATACTCTTCTGGATTAACAGAACATTGCACCCAGTGGCCTTAATCTTTTTAACCATGGAAAGGATATAGTTACGCTCCTCACGGAGGATCCGATCCATTTGGGTGTAATCGGACACGATCACGCTCTGCTCAATGTCGGTCTTGGGCGGAGAGATCTGGAATTGGATAACTGCGATCTTTGCGTTTTCGACACGGGTGGGGCCGCCGGCAGCATGGCTGGCCTTCTTGTCAAAGACAAGACCTTTGACGAACTCAGTGTCATCAACAGTGCCTCCAAGCTTCTTGACGATCTTGATGTCATGGAGATCGACGAGGTCGGGGTGGGAAGGGTCCACGACGGTGAGGACGGCGTCGACAGCGAGCGGGGCGAGGAGGGAAGAGTACTGGGAGACAACCTTGGAGTTAAGAGCAGTAGCAGCGGACTTGATTAGGGTTTCCCGGTCGGAGAGGTCGACAGGGACGGCCATGGAATGGAGGATCTCGACGGCGCGGACGGAGAGGCGGTGGAGGGAATCGGCAACGGCAGTGGGGTGGATGCCGGCGGAGAGGAGGGAGAGAGAGTGGCGGAGGAGGCATCCGGCGAGGACAACAACTGATGTGGTTCCATCGCCAGCAGCGGAGTCCTGGGACCGGGAGAGGTCGACGAGCATCTTCGCGGCGGGCTGCAGTACCTCCATCTTGTTGAGGATAGTGGCGCCATCGTTGGTGATAATGACATCGCCGGAGGCCGAGGAGATCATCTTGTCCATGCCCTTGGGGCCCAGCGAGGTGCGGACCGCGTCGGCGACAGCCCGGGCGGCGAGGATGTTCGCGCGGCGGACGTCATCCCGGCGCTTCGTGTCGGTGTAGGTCTCCGTCTTGGAGGAGGAGGGAGGAGCGGAGACGACGGCCGCCATGGATGATGGAGGAAGGAGAAAACCCTAGAAACCTTAACTCTAGCTGGAGGAGAGAGAGAGAGAGGGAGACGGAAAAGAAGAGTCCCGACTTACTCTGGAGAGATCTAACGGGCTGACTGTATCTACTCCTAGTATTTGGGCTTTTAGTAAATTTCTCAGTGAACCCATAGGTATTCTTTATTTATGTTTAGGCCCAGAGTACCTAAATAGAGAGTTAAAATGGACTAGGGAGTTATTTATTATGTGGGCCTTTTTTTACTTTTAGGCCCAAAATGGCCTTCATTTTGGGCCTATTATTTTATAGCTAACACCCAATAAAATCGGGTCAATTTCCAAACGTGCGCCTTTTCCCAGCCCATCACCCACTTCGTCCCGAACACCAAATTGTCATTGGCCCAATAGTCTCACACCACGTAGTCACTTCTCATCCCCCCCACGTCTCCCTGTCGGGATGCCCCCACATCGTATTCTCAGTAACAACCGGAGCCGAAACAAAAACCCTAACCGCCATTTCCTCCGCCATCATCACTGCCAATCCCCATCTCTCTCCACCGTCGCCATAACCAGAAAAATATATGCTCTTCTTTTTTGTCGTTTAACACCCGGTTATAATTTTTATTTATATTTTTACTTGATTTTTTTTTTTTTTTTTTGTGGTCCGTGAGGGTATATAGAAGGGGAGGAGTACATGAGATGTGAGCAGCTATCATGCTCCTTGCCGCGGTGCTGCGGGGCCGCATCCATCCGCGCCCCTTCATGACCATGTCTCTTGTCCCCTTCTCCTACCCCCTCCTCCGAAACCCTAGACCTAGAATCACCGCCCTAAACCCTAGAACGACCGGGGGCAACCCTAGCTCCACCGCCGCTATGAAGGCCAGCTCCGCCGCCGGTGGCGTCTACGTGCCGCCTGTCCGCCGGCTACTCTCGATGATCGCTTCCGCCGACGGCACCCTTACCACGGCCCGATCTGTAGATTATGAGTGGCGCAACGGTGGTGGTAGTCTCACTGGGGGAGATGGCGACGGGTTCCGGTACTTCCGGCAGCAGAGCTCGGGGTACTCGCGGTATGCGTACGATGAGTGCTCGGATGACGAGTCTGATCGCGATATGGAGTCCTCATCGGCATCGAATAAGGTATGTAGTTATGTTCCTTCCTGTTCTTGATTTCAGCCTGATTTCTTGGAGGTGCTCTTGCAGAAATGGTGGTTTTCAAGTTGTCCCTTGCCTACTAACTGATAAAAACCTGTTTTTGATATGGTTTGTTAGATATATGCCATCTTATCTTGGGTACGGGAATTGCCTGATGAACAATACTGTAAATATGAGTACTTCGTCATATAGGTGAATTCCTTGGTTTTAGTATTTAGCTGGGACGCCCTAGATAGTTTTGGCTGTGAACAAAAATAATTACTCGCCAGAGGACCTTTATAGTTGGCTGTCCATATAGTCAACATTATACTTTTTATACTCCATGTATTGTTTTCGTAATTGATTTCATTTATGAGTGGTAATTTATAGGAGTTCTTTTCATCATATTAATTTTATTGAAGGATTTTTCACATTGATCAGCACATATCTTGGTGGAATCTTTCCAATGTGTATTTTGCCAATGAGTTGGTCCTTGTTATATTCCATTTATTTACGGTTTTTGCTAGTTTGTTTCTGTCCTGAGGGAATATGCAGAAGAAAGGTTTGCTATTGTAGAGTGCACAATTTTATTGCTTCTTTAGCATGGAGTTTTGATTTTTTAAATTAAATGAATCTGTTCAGGGTGCCTCCACCTTAGATAATGTTGATGAATGGAAGTGGAAACTAAGCACACTTCTCCGAAACAACAATGAGCAAGAGCTGGTAACAAGAGAGAAAAAGGACAGACGTGATTATGAACAACTTGCAGCATTGGCTGAGAGAATGGGCTTGTATAGGTATTCTTTTGGTTTCCCTTTCCTGTAGATATCAACCTCCTTGTCAATAATTTACTGTTGCCCATCTTTAACATTATTAATGTTGTTCACAGTCGACAGTATGCAAAAGTGGTTGTTTTCAGTAAGGTACCACTGCCTAACTATAGATCTGATCTCGATGATAAAAGACCTCAAAGGGAGGTACTGTAAAACCACTCTTGACAAGTACTTTTTTCTTGTTCATTAGTAAACTACTTTAGTATTTACTTTTACTCGAAGTAATAAAAATATTTAGCATGGATGTTTGTATGATCTTTGCCAGTAGGATAGCACGGAACCTGTCCTTTCGTTTTTATGTACTTATTTGTATAGCATCTATACTTGATAGGTGTCTTTACCTGTTGGTTTGCAAAGAGAAGTGGATGCGTTACTTGGAGATTACCTTGCTCAAAAACGAATAAACAGAGGAAGCTTTTCTGGTGTTGCCTTTTCAAGATCAAGCAGCTCTGACAGTTTTGCAACTGATGAGGGCTTCTTTGAGCAGCAAGACCCTCAGACTTCAACTAGTACTGTGATGGAGAAAATTCTAAGAAGGAGAAGCTTGCAATTGCGTAATCGGCAACAGACTTGGCAGGTTTAAGTCAGCTAGATTTACATATCATTTGCTGCTGCTAGCTTGTTTAAACTAAATATCCTTCTATGCCCTTTTAATCTTGTTTTTTTTGTTTTGACAGTAGTTGCTATGTGCTAATATCTACTCTAATGTGTTCAAAGTTAGGATGTACTTAGGTAATAAGTGTATAACTGCAATAATAATTGCATGTCTACACGACTACATTCACAACATTTTAAGCATAAAACTTGGGAATTGGGATAAATGGAATTTTTTGCCATGTCCACAGAAGCAAAATTCGAGGTTTCAGTAAAAAGCAATATACATCAGAAGGTGGGGTACTAATAAAGTAATGTGGATTAGCTATTTAATTAGTATTTTCTGTTGAAATATCTAAAGAAGATGATTTTATTTTGGGCAACAATATCAAATTCTTAGGACTCAACTAATTTGAGCTAGTTACTCCAGTTGTTTTTCTTCTTTTAGTGCTACCATTTGAAGTGCTTTTTGTCGACATTGAATGTCTCCCAGTGTGTTTACAGTTCTATAAGTTATATGTATTATATTTGTATCTCATAAGTAAATAGAGGTCTGAGAATCGAAAGATGTACGCAGCCCCTCATTATGAGGGATGTAGTTTTCATGACTTGTGAACCTATGATCACTTTGATGCAAGTGGCGCGCCATAATTTCATACCAAGTGCTGCCCTCATAATAGTTCAGGATACCTTCTTAAATTGTAGCAAATTTCTAATCTAATAGGCGATTTGATTTTGTATGGACAACTTCTGTATCTCGACCAATTAAGTCGGTTAGCTCAATGACTAATTACAAAGAAAAGGTTGTGCATTTCATACATACCTTAGTCTTCATGCCACTGGCTAGTATTTATTATTTTACTTGTATTTTAGTCAATGTAGAATACTACTAGTTGATTACTTGATTAATTGTTCTTCATAATATCTGCTACAATTTACCTACATATTAGCCAATAATAGTGGAAAAAGATTTTATTTACTTGTTTAGATGTATACTTTGCTTTGCTTTATGTTTTCCCTACTTTTGTCAACTTTTATCCCTAATTGATTGGTTGATGTGGCTGAGTATTTTTTTTAAAGTAAATTATGCTCTTTTATAGGAATCTCCGGAAGGTCAAAACATGCTAGAATTTCGCAAAAGTCTTCCTGCCTATAAAGAACGAGACGCATTATTAGCAGCCATATCTCAAAATCAGGTATCTTTTTATCCTTTTCTTGTTTGCTGTAAAGCACTGTATTTCTTAATAAGATGTATGATTATTCTTCCTGAACTGTATGGAGATCTTAGAGCTCCCATTGTCTCACCTTTTTCTTTTCATGAACTAGTCTAATGTGAAAATTGGTGGTGAAAATGGTCTGATGAAGTTATGGCAGTTAAAGACATGTTTGCTACCTTCTGAGAGTGTGTATGTTTCTACTGTTTCGTTCAGGCTATAGGTTAACAAACTTCTTTGGCTTCTTGGTGCAGTTTTGCAATATTTTCGTCTCCTGGTCAACACCCATCATTTGTTTTGAAGTCATAGAATAAAGTTCATGTCTTGTTACCTGTCTGGAGAGTGAGACAGCTGAATGAATATATATCCGTGGACTGAAATGAGATATATATGACTAATCCCAATTTAAAAAATTAAAAGGTTTGCCAGTAGATAAATTATATGAATATTGAAGTTTGTGGTTTTGTTTTGAACCTCTCGATACTACATTCCTCTAATTATCTTTTAGTAGGACAGATCTTGGCCTCCACACTGAAACTATAAATTACTTCATGCTATGCGCCTATTACATGGTCCCTTGTACCCATAAAGTTGATCACTTACTATTGCCACTCAATCACTCATCCTCACAGTTCTGCTATTTTCATGGTAGATTGCCTCTTGTTGGTTAATTACTTGGAAAGTCTCTTTGAAATTGTCAAGTCTCACTCGTCAAGGCACATATTTAGTTAGTAGGCATGTTCTTGAAGGTTTTCCTTGATGTAAGATGAGCATTTTGCAGCACGCCTCCCTCCTTTGGCATAGAAATATGAATACTGTAAATAATTTAGCCAATCTTTCACCTCTATATATTTAGAGATATATGTTTAACTAATTTAATCTCTAAATGTGAGCAAATTTTTGCATAAGTATGAGCAATGTAGCCTTTTTTTCCCTTTCAGAATCCTTAGTTCTAGGAGCATTTTAAGACTGCTGGACATTAATTACTTACACATTGATTGAGCAGGTCATCGTCGTTTCAGGTGAAACAGGTTGTGGGAAGACAACTCAACTTCCTCAGTACATTTTGGAATCTGAAATAGATGCTGCACATGGAGCTACCTGTAGTATTATATGCACACAACCAAGACGAATATCTGCAATGTCTGTCTCTGAAAGAGTTGCAGCAGAAAGAGGGGAGACCTTGGGGGAATCAGTGAGTTCCTTGTGTCCTTAAAGGCTCCAAAAAATTAGAGCAGTATTCTTTTGTAATCATGGTAGATTCACTTGTGTACATTTGAGACACCTTCTGTAAATTCACTTGTGTTTCTTAAAGCATCTGTAATCTTAATAACTGGAATTAGTTTTATAGGTTGGTTATAAAGTTCGTCTGGAAGGCATGAAAGGGAGGGAGACTCGTCTATTATTCTGCACGACAGGAATCCTGTTAAGGAGATTGCTAGTGGACAGAAATTTGAAAGGTGTAACCCATGTTATTGTAGATGAAATCCATGAACGTGGCATGAATGAAGGTGTCCTTTTTCTTTTCCCAGTAGACAAATACTATTGCAAGGTAGATTTGCATATCTTGATCTTGCAGAAAAGTGTGATACTGACCATTTCTTTTCTACTTCTGAATTATAGATTTCCTACTTATTGTCTTAAAAGATCTTCTTCCACGTCGGCCTGAACTTAGGCTGATATTAATGAGTGCAACTCTCAATGCTGAGCTGTTCTCTTCTTACTTTGGTGGGGCTCCAATGATACACATACCTGTAAGTTTGAGTAAAATTTAATTGCAATATTAGTCTCATTTTATATAATGGGGTGCTCTTACTCAGTTGAACAAGTTTTCATTAACTTTAGCTTGATTGCTCTAACCCAAGATTTTTTACTTAAATTTATGCTTGTCTCTTTTGATATTGCATTCCTTTTGATCTAACATACATATATTCTGATTAAACATTCCAAGTTATCTAGACAACAGACATGCACAAACTAACTTTTAACTTATCTGGATGCTTCTGTTCTACGAATTTCAATGGAGATGTATCTATCATTAAAGTAGCATAAATTTTGAACTGTGGATGCTCAGTTAACTTTTATATAAATGGTTTTATTTTATTCCTTTTTTTCTCCATCATTCATGACTTCATGTCATAGATGATGTAGGATATATTTATCTAGTATTTGGAAGTTTCGTTATTGATTTTGACTTGAGAGGATAGAAATCTTAAAGACTTAAACCACCCAATTGGATGGTAATTTCTCCTCTATTACTATCTTCTTGTAACTTTTTTGTTGGGTGGCTGTTTACTTTCTTTTCTTTCTTCTAATATCTCCTCCATACTCTTTCCTTCTATTCTCTTTTGAGCCGTGATGCAGAGATCTTTCTGTCTTGTCTGCTGTACCCCATGGTAGTGTTGCCTATTCATTTCTTTTCTCTCTTCTGGAATATAGCACCTTTTGAAGCTTTATTACTGCTTCAACTCTTGAGTCAAATCCAGTCTCTAAGGTAGGCTATTATAGGGTATTAAATGGATCTTTGGAATGGTCCTGTGATGTCAATTTGATAATCCAGCTATTCCACTCACAAGTTTAACTGCATTCCGTGTTGGAAGGAAAAGTTCATGAAATATTGAACTAAGACAATGATCCTTTATTTGTTGCTTTTCTTACTTTAATGCAGGGCTTCACTTATCCTGTCCGAAATCATTTTTTGGAGGATATCCTGGAAATTACTGGACATAGATTGACTCCATATAATCAAATTGATGACTATGGACAAGAAAAAGCATGGAAAATGCAAAAGCAAGCCCTAAGAAAGAGGAAGAGCCAGATTGCTTCTGCTGTTGAGGTATGCCAACTTTTCTCCCAGTAGTAAGCTTTTGTGGGAGATTTAATTTCTCAATAATTTCTTCAATGCAGGATGCACTAGAAGCTGCTGATTTTAGGAACTATAGTTTGAGAACTCGCGAGTCGCTATCATGTTGGAATCCTGACTCAATTGGCTTTAATTTGATAGAGAATGTTTTGTGTCATATTTGTCGAAAAGAAAGACCTGGTGCAGTTTTAGTGTTCATGACTGGGTGGGATGATATCAATTCTCTGAAAGAGCAGTTGCAAGCAAATCCCCTTCTTGGGGATCCTAACAAAGTTTTGTTACTTGCATGTCACGGTTCAATGGCGAGTGCAGAGCAGGTTTGTCACTTGTAATGCATTTTACAAATAAGGTCTATGATTTTTAATATATCTGCTCTTATATTTACTCTTGAATATATTAATTGTGGCTTTGAATGTATGTATTGCAACTGACTCACTTTCCTTTAATTCGTAGACTCAGACTCCAACTTGTGACAACCAGCAAATAGAAAATTCTCTTTTCCTGCTGAGATATGCTCACATCATAATTGCTATAAAAATGAGAATGACAATATGTAGGAAAAATAGCAAAAATAAGTACTTGAACAGTTTTATGTCTAAACTTTTAAGCATAGGGTGTTAAACTTCCATTTCAACTTTGTTTTAATCCATAAGCTGGTAAGTTGATTAGTTTGAATTGGTATAATGTGTATTGCAATCTTGACTGGTAATTTACAGAACATTGTGGAAATATAAAATTTATCCTAATGAGACATTCGGTGAATTTTCATCCTCAACTAACATCAGAGTCTCAACTTTTGAACTTGCATTTATATATTTGTTTCAAATTGTCCAAAAAATATTATTAGGATCGACTTTTACTTTTGAATTTTGGATGGATCAAGAATTGCTAATAGGTTGCATTGTTCTGAAAGAAGACATGCACACCATTTGGTTTTCCATTGATTGATTTGCCATGGCATTATGTTGTGGTGCATGGCTACTACATGAAAAGCATGCCACCCCCTGTCCCGTCATGATAGAACAATCCTTGCCGTGAGTTGATGCGAGTTGCAACTTATGTTTTTCTAATTCATTTAAATGACTTAATCTACCTGGAGAAAACTAGCTGACCTTTCTTTTGAGATACATATTGTGGATTAATTGACAGGGACTGGTGTTTAACAAAGTCTTTGGGTGAAAGTTGATATAGCTTATATCTGATAACTCTATGGGGATTGGCTAGAATGTTTTAGTAAAAACTTGGCTAAAGAAGTTTGTAAGTTGTAACTGTGTAATATTGTGTGGACATTCAAATTTCATATTGATCAATTTCTCTTTTGCCTATTTTATGATTGCCTAATTTTCTAAATTTTCTCGGTTTATGTCCAAGCCATCACATAATTGTATATTTTTACCTTTCCTTTTTCTTTTTGTCAACGTGTTTTGCTTGTTATGCACGCTTTTGACGGTCTTTTCCTTTTCTTTAATTTCAGAAATTAATCTTCGAGAAGCCTGAAAATGGTGTGAGGAAGATTGTTCTTGCTACTAATTTGGCTGAGACTAGTATTACAATAAATGATGTGGTTTTTGTTGTTGATTGTGGAAAAGCAAAAGAGACGTCTTATGATGCACTTAATAATACCCCTTGTTTGCTTCCAACATGGATCTCAAAGGCTTCTGCACGACAAGTAAGAAATTGATTTCTGCTTGATTCATCTGTTTCATTTGAGATTTGATTTTTACTGATCTAACTAACGACACTAATTAAATCACTGAAAATAATTGGCAAGCTGATTCGTCTTGCATCTATGATTTTATATGTCTATAGTTTGTTTTCCAAACATATATTTATTATTCTTGCACTTGAGATGTTTATTTATCTGTTTCTGAATAATATTGCAGAGAAGAGGAAGAGCTGGTCGTGTCCAGCCTGGGGAGTGTTACCATCTTTATCCACGTTGTGTCTATGAGGCGTTGTCTGACTATCAATTACCGGAACTTCTAAGGACTCCTTTACAATCTCTTTGTTTGCAAATAAAAAGTTTACGTCTTGGAAGCATCTCCGAGTTTTTATCCAGAGCTTTACAGTCCCCAGAATCTTTATCGGTATCTTTAGCTCTTCTTTTGCTGATAGATAGATCATAGATCAAAAGACCTGCTGGAGAGTCTATCATATAGTTACTAGAAAGATTTATATTTCAGGTACAAAATGCCATTGAATATCTAAAAGTAATTGGAGCTCTGGATGAGAAGGAAGAGTTGACCTTGCTAGGTACAGATTTTTTTCCAGTGTTTTTACATGACATGTTTTTAAGTTTTAACTGATTGATTAACTTAAAAACCTGGTGGCTCATCTGCAATTTCATGTATTCACTATCTTCAGGGCGACATTTGTCAATGCTTCCTGTGGAGCCAAAATTAGGAAAGATGCTCATCTTGGGGGCTATCTTTAACTGTCTTAATCCTATACTGACTATTGTTGCTGGTCTAAGTGTCAGGGATCCATTTTTGACTCCATTTGACAAGAAGGATGTAAGTATATCCTTAAGTGTTTTTAAGCTGATTGGCTTGACTTCTCTGGTTTTCCTATTTTCTGTAACATTGTATCTCCTTTCTATATTTTGAAGTGTTTATTTACTTCTTCCTGTTCATTTCATTCTTCTCGGCTTGGGTCTATGACATATGACATTATCCTGTATTTGTTTGTGTAATCATGTGGGACTATTGATTCTCAATTTCTTCGTAAATGTTATCTACATTCCTATATGGATTCACTGGTAATGATATAGTTTGTATGCTGATATGCGGGGTACATCTTACTTTTCTGATGAATCAATATTTAGGTTTTTGACTTTTTATTAATGTCCCTCTCTCAAATTACAGTTCTACTTGAGTCTATCTTTCTTCATTTAGGTCTTTACTTTATTACAGCAAAAAATTCTTTCTTCAGCATTGGTTATACAAATAATTTCACTTTCTTCATGAAGCTTGCAGAATCTGCAAAATCACAATTTTCATGCCGAGACTACAGTGACCATCTTGCCTTGGTTCGAGCATATGAGGGATGGAAGGATGCTGAAAGGGAGCATGCTGGATATGACTTCTGCTGGAAAAATTTTCTTTCTGTGCAAACCTTAAAGGCAATTGATTCAGTTCGAAAGCAATTCTTATTTCTTCTGAAGGATACTGGTTTGATTGATGAGAATCTCATCACGTGCAATAAGTGGAGTCGTGATGAGAATCTTCTCCGGGCTGTAATATGTGCAGGCTTGTATCCTGGTGTTTGCTCTGTTGTGGTGAGTTCTCACTTACCTTTTATTATATCACCTTATCTGCCAATTAAAATGCCGGAACTCATTGTGCAGTTGCTTGATTAAGTTGTTCAATCACAGTGAATTGTGTGTGCACTCTGGGGACTTTCCCATCATTTTCTGCCTTTTATACCACAATTTATTGTATGAGCAACTTTTAGAAATTGTTAACTATTGGAATAGTTTCAGTTTTGAGCAATATTGCCTTTTATTGTATAGGCAATATTGCTCATACAATAAATTGGCGTGATAGGGAAAATTGGTTGCTCGCTAGTTAACCAAATGTTTGAGCAACGTATGATCCTAACTGAAACTGACTTTCTCATCTATCAAGACGATGATAGGCTTATTTACCACCTTGCAGAATAAGGAGAAATCAATATCTTTGAAGACTATGGAGGATGGCAATGTCATGCTTTATTTGGTAAGTTCTGCTTCATCTTGGCCTACTTATGCAACCATCTGTACTAAAATGTTATCCATCATTCTCATTAAGGAAGTGTACTTCTGTTTTATCTAATTCATTTGACTCCTCTTTCTGTTGCTCCCAGAATTCAGTCAATGGTCGGGAGGCTAAGATTCCATACCCCTGGTTGGTATTTAATGAAAAGGTGAAGGTGAATTCAGTATTCCTTCGCGACTCGACTGCGCTCTCTGATTCAGTATTGCTTCTCTTTGGAGGTAGCATCTCACGAGGCGGAGTGGTAAGTTTATCTCCATCTGCCATTAATCTCTGTAAGATAGATTTAATTGTTCAATCATTTATTATTTATTTATTTTTTCATTATTATATTGATTCTGTCATCTCCAAATTCCACAGGATGGGCACTTAAAAATGTTGGGAGGTTACCTGGATTTCTTTATGAAACCGGATCTGGCCTCAACTTATCTGAACCTTAAAAGTGAGCTTGAGGACCTCATCCATAGCAAAGTGAGTTCTTTATATTCTGGCCTATCGTTAAGAACTTCTTTTGCGGTGCAATCTGAAGAAATCACATGAAGAGTAAATGAAGAAAATAAAATGTTATCAGTGTGCCCTTCTAATACAAATTGCTTGTTAATTTTGTGACATCTAGGGTGATTGTTGTAGGATATTCCTTTTAGGTGTCATAAATTTGTGTAAATCATGACATTTTTTAATGCTTTGAATTCATACCTGCACTTAAGATTCATGCAATTGTGAGCTTGCAATGTGTAGATTTAATTCTCCATAAATTGTATTTTGCTTCTTTTTTTTTAACGTCTAGAACTACTAAATACTTTTTCCTTTGCTGTTGCTATTGTAGGCCAAGAAAATTTTAAATGCCGACTTGTATATGTGCACTTCATCACTTTTATTGATGATTATTCTCTGTTTGATAGCTTCTAAATCCCAGAATGGACATCCAAACCAGCGAAAAACTCCTATCAGCCATTCGTCTGCTGTTGACAGAGGATCCATGCAGTGGTCGGTTTGTCTTCGGCCGTCAGGAGCCAAAGCCTAAGAAACCAAAGTCACTACTTCCTGCAACCTCTAGCGGAGGAGGTGATAACTCCAAGAGCCAGCTCCAGACTCTGCTAACTAGAGCCGGGCATGACAACCCTTCCTATAAGATGAAGCAGCTCAAGAACAACCAGTTCAGAGCTATGGTAGAGTTTAACGGCATGCAGTTTGTTGGGAAGCCGTGTAACAACAAGAAGCTTGCGGAGAAGGATGCTGCGGCTGAGGCTCTGAAGTGGCTTATGGAAGGGGCCTCCTCAGGATCCCGTGCCGTTGACCACATGTCAATGCTGCTCAAGTCACGCAAGAAGAAGCATCATAGAACTTGATTTGCTCAGTATCCAACCAGAGGCCTTTATCTTTTTGTTTACATTGAAACCGCAGATATCTGATTAAATAGCCTATAGATATGCCATTTTTGTCTGTGCCCGTAATTTTACAGGGCATCAAAGTGAGGGGGTGGTGTTGTAGTCAGGATCAACAAAGATAGAGTAAGCAGAGGTGTGCACTATAAAATAGTGGCTGTCTTAGAGCAGGAAGACCACAAAAGCATCATACGTTTGTATGTGGACCAGGTGACATAATCCCTTGTATATTGATTTCCCCTCTCCTCTACATGTGCTTCTGTTCATGTGGGACTATCTTATGTTTAATTACTTGGAGGTACGTATGAATCATGTCAGAGCTCATTTTCCTTATCATGTGACTCTTTGTTCATCTGTGATTATCATAATTTCTCATTCTATTTTTTAAATGTAGTTGCACAAGCATTTTATGTGACTATATCATTTCTTTTTAAGGGTGAGCAAATCGATGGTGTATCGTAGTTGTCCATTAGTTTTCCTCTAGTTCAGTCAAACGTCATGCAACTGGATAAAATTTTAAGCTATAGCAAAGTCATGGCAATCTGGGACAGCCTTCATGTGGACACTTCCAATTGATTGACTTCAAACCTTTTTATTTATTTTTATTTGTGCATTTTGTGCATGACACCACCTACAGTTTTGTATTATTTTGTTTAAACTTCCTCTTCCACAGGTCATTGTAAATTGACGAAACTTTTTTCCAGGTATTTTCATGATAGACTCCTTCAGAAGGAATATTTTCAGTGCATTGGTATACTCCTTTTTTTCACTTTTGCTAGGTAGGAGAATAGTCATATGCCAAGAACATTTTTCATGAAATTACCTGAGGAAATGTCGATTTTGCAATTGGCATGAGAGACAGAAAAATCCTTATATTTATGAAAGCGGAGAGTTCTCACTCAGAATCTCACTGGGGAGCTGGTAGACTTCCTTTCTGCATCAATGTGGTCCACGAATGGAGTAATTATGCTTCCACTGGAAACACATTTCAAGGAATAAATGCTCATCAGACTCATGCTGATCAGCAAGGGCAGGGCACACAGTGTGATCCTTTCTTTATATGTAGGTTCATCTCTGGTCGGTCGGTCGGCTACACATAGATCGGACTGCGGTCCCGATCAGATGTACACCGCATTGGCAGTCCGTGCGCCGTCCGATCGAATCACAATTCACACACACACCCCTCTGAGCTGAATTAGGTCAGATGAGCCAGAACAACTATGCGACAGGGGCACGAGGCTGCCCTAGTCTTTAGATCATTGAGATTTGACCGGTCAATAATTCTGTGGAGGTCCAGACCAAAGCTACCACCATCCTCCTCCCCCCTCACTCCTGGTTTATGGGATTGTAGCTCTTTGGTCCCCCATGTGTTTTTCCAGCCTGGTGCTTGTCTCATTGTTATGTTCCTGCTCCTGGAATCCCCCTCTCCCCTCCCCTCTCTCTTTGCTTGTACTACAAATAATTCAATCACATTCTTCTTTTTGTAAAGCAAATGCTTATGTGATGCCTAAATCTAAGCTGGCATCTGGTCCCAATCATTTGATTCTAATCCTGTGGTTTATTTCTTTGACCCACACCACCCCCCTCCCCCATCTAGTCAACCACATTGTTGTTGTATACTCTCTCTCCTCTCTATTTCCTTTTGGAAGTGGTACTCCTGTCATAGCTGGTGGTGTTACAATTAAATCTATGTGTCGCTATTTTAACCATCCCAGCATTATCCATGACGTAATATATATATATATATATATTTTTTTTTTTTTTTCTTAATGGTGTTACAATTATATCTTTATTTATTTTAATATATTTTTCTCATAATTTTTGTCGTGGAGCTGGGGAGGGGGGTGGTTTGTCTCGTAGTGGTGGGTTTGGGCTGGCAACCACATGATTCAACTTTTAGGCCCTGCGGCATTCTTTTGTCGTCTTGTGTCTTCTCCTCTGACCAATTTTTAATACATCCAATTTAATGAACCTAATAATGCCTTTAATTTTTTTATTCTCTATTTGCCTCTCTCTTAATATATATAAAAAGTGTTCGTGGTAATTTTTTAGAGAGCAGCGTAGCAATCCTACGGAAGCGAAGCGGTGCTTCGTATGTATACTCATTTATCTTAAGTATGATTAGCTTCCGGCTCTGTTAGATTATTGCATGTTGGTTTTCCATTTATAGAAGTTTACGGCTGCCACCATCCCGTGTAACCTTTTGCTCGGCATTGCTGAGAGTCTACAGTGGCCGCTGCGGTGCTCATTGCACCGCCACGTATACGCCCTCCCCTGTTTCTAGCGTTAGAGCTTGGGAAACGGCCCTTCAGGCCTGGGGAAACCGCTACGAGGTAGCGGTTAAGGCACGTTTGGGGAAACGGGCGAGTAGAGCGGGAAACACCAAGTTGATATTTTTTCTGCTTTGAAACTCGTGCGTTCTTTTTTTTATTAATTATATATATATATATATATATATATATATATATATTTCTTACATTTTCCTTTTCTCGTGGAGCATTTCCGATGTGGCTGTACGTTCTTCCGAGTTTGGCGACTCTGCACGTGAGTCCACATCTCGTAAAAGTACGTAAATACCCTCGTGTCATAGCATTTGCTCATAAATTTTCCTTTTCAATAAATAAATAAATAAATATTATTTTTATTATTTTCTATTTCAATTTTATCTTCAATAGCGGTAAATAGTAAATAAACAAGTAATAGAACAACACAATAACTAGATTATAAAGCTCTTATATCTTTAGAGCAAATGAGAACTCTACGGTTGCCGTAAAAACTAGATCTCTTCTGATCACCTTTTATTTATTTATCAATTATAAGTTTACTGTAATCCTTCCTTATATATTCGACCCATTATTCTTTTAAAAAAACTACACATTAGTAAATTTGTTTTATTATATAAATTACACAAAAAGTATTTTTTTTAATAAATTAAAATTAGATAAACTGAGAAGTACATAGTAAACCATGAGAACATTCTTTGACAAACAAAAAAAAAGAAAGAAAAAAGAAAATAAAATCAATGTTTGAATTAGAAAAAGACCATGGCTTGGCTGGTAGAGTATTATAGTACCACCTCTATTTTGAGAGTGTACTTATTAAATCACTAGATTTTGTAGGTATAAAAATTGTACCTTGTGCATCAGAGCATCAAATTTTATCTCCCCCACATCACATGAGGATCTTTTCCTTGTACATGCAGGGGTATTTTGGGGAAAGTGAGGGGTATTCGTTTGTAATTGAAACAGTACTTTATAGATTGTGACTGCTGTGACCGTAGAAACTCTCAGAGCATACACTATTTGGTGTCAGCAGCGTGGAAAGATAGGACAACTTCATGCCTATCATTTTCTCTCTTTTTTTTCCTTTTTTTTAATATACTTAATTTTAATATATTGGAGGTAGGACTAATAGTTCCTTTTAATTAAAATAAAATATGAGGGTGTTTTGATAAATAGGTTTGTTATATTAATTATCTATTGATCGTACCCAGAGGGTAAAATAACGACAAATAAAAGAGAGAAAGGTAATAATATTTCGGGGGAAAAAGGAGAGGAGAGTGGTCTGTCATGTAAATAAGTGCCTTCTTCGGGGGCAAAGAATTATTCTCGTCTTCCCAAATCTTGCAGCGCGCTTTGACCATCTCTCTCTCTCTCTCTCTCTCTGTGTGTGTGTGTGTGTGTGGTCTTTATAAAGATTTTCTGTTCCTCTGTCTCTCTCTCTTCCTCATCGCAATCAATTAGAAGAAAAGAAAAGGAAAAAAGAAAATTAGAATAGATTAGGGAGAGAAGAAAAAGGCGTCACCTTTGATCCCTTTCGTCGGCCAGGATCTCCTCGTCTCTCGATCGTACGGCCGGGGACGGCCTTGTCGGCTGCCTTCTACGTGAGTAATCATTCTGAGGAGGAAACGGGAGTGAAAAAGGAGCCACCTTTGCTCTCCTTTCTCTCGTTCAATTCCCCGCATCGATTTTTTCTATCTTTTTTTTTTCTTTTTTTTTTTTGCTCTACCCATTTATCTACATATGTACATATACATACGTACGTACGTATGTACATGCATATATGTGGACAAATTTGGTTTTTCTTGGGTGAAACCCAGAAATTTTTTTCGACGGAGTTCGTTCCTGATCACAAGGTTGCTAAAGAAAAAAGACCACCTTTTTGATGTTTGTATTCTGATCCTCCCTGAAAGAGCCAGCCATCATTTTATTTTTGGGTATTTTTTGATAGCCAATGCGTTGTTAGATTTATGTTTTACTTTTTGGTGGTCTCTTTTGATTCTTCAAAGTACACTTGATTTCCGTTACCTTTTTCCCTTTTCCGTATGGTGATGTGGGTTGTTTTGCACGTAGGGGGGCTTTAACTTTTTGTCATGAGCATTTATAATTATTTTGATTTTAAATCCTAGTGGTGATTTCTCTTGGAAAAGTATGATTTTGTGATCATTTATTTTGATTTGGTGCTGTTTGTTTCTGAAGTTTACTCTCGTTAGGTCACTATCAATTAATTTGGAGAGCCTTAGAATTCTTCTGGTTTAGGGTACTCTTGGTCTTCTCTTTGGTAGTTTCTTTCTTTCATCACTTTACAGGCAAAGACTTGCTCTCTTTTTGTTTGTTAATTTTCTTCTGAGAACTTTAGTGTGCTGAGTTTGTTTCCTAAGATTGCTCTTTTTATTATTTAAGTGTGCTTGCGTTTTCCGTTTTGATTCTTAATTTCTTCTTCAGATAAGCGGCAATAAAGCAACTGTCTCATGGAGGTCAATGGCCAGAGGAAAGCAAGAAAAAGGGAATGCATGTCTCAAGAGGATAATGACTCAAGATCACTACTGAGTAGTTTTGGTGAAGTTGATCCATGGACAGCATGGGCATACAAACCTCGCACTATTTCCTTGCTATTAATTGGCACCTGCCTTTTGATGTGAGTTCAATTCTTCTATATTCGTCAAGTTCTTATAGATTTCTAAGAAGAAACTTGTCATATAAGTATCTCTTATAGGATCTTCTTCTGTTCTCAATTGAAGTGTTACGTCATTTGAAGGATATTTAAGATTACTATAAAGTGCAGATAGTAGTTGATTGATGGAGAAGAAATTTAATCTGTTAATCTGTATCGAGCAAGCTGAAGATAAAGCTTCTGTATAATTAGATTCGGTATCATTAGTAGATCGCTGGTTAGATTTTATGGAACTGGGATTGAAATTTTAACGATTTCTTCTGATAAACTAGAGGAAAATAGCCTTCAGGAGGCAACATAAGTAAAAGTAAGAACATTTTCTTGGATTCATCATTGAGAAGCACTATTCTTGTTTGTGATGATTCTGTCTTAGTCCTGGAACTCTAGTGGAATGGCATCTACTTTCTTTTCTAATGTACTGGCTGTGTAAGTTGCTTACAAAAAGGGAGACGGTAAAACAAATCCCATGTCTTTTTATATAATCCCATCTGGTTTATGTCAACTTATTAACTCCTTACAGATATACCCAAAAATTTTCTAGTCAAACAATCTTCCTTTTGGTATCATGATTTGCATCTTTCTCCTCTAATAAATTTTACAATGACTTACTTGTAATTGGAGATAATTTTCATTGTAACTGTTAATTAGAGAATCTTCTTCATACTTGGATACTAAACTGATTATGTCTTCTGTCAGTTGGGCGAGTGGTGCTCTTGATCCAGAAAGCACCGCTTCCAGTGATCCTGTTTCATCTGTGAAGAGGTATGCTATTACATGGTGCTAGGAGTTATATATATATATATATATATATATTAGTGTAGTTCTCACTTTATCTGCACTCCATTATTAACTAGACCTCCATATTATAAAGCAGACACCAACTATATTTTTTTTCCTTCTTGTTTCTCTAGTTTGGAGATTACATAATCACTCCAGTGGTTTCATTGTTTCCTATGATTGATTGTTAGCCTTAAAATTTATTACCTTATTTGATAACCTCTTCATATATCTCCTTGTAATTTTCATTTCTTCCTAAGAACATCTCGATCTGCTCTTTAAAGGATATATATATATGCTGACCCCATCTTTTTATTAATTGTAGGGGTGTCTGGGCTATGATTGCAGTGTTTCTAGCTTATTCATTGCTTCAAGCGCCTTCCACGTAAGTGGCAACTACAGAAATTCTTGTTCAAATAAATCAATCTTATTTCATATGCCATTACAGAAGCTTCTATGCGGTTTTGTGCTCTGGAATAGCAAGTGCAGTAGGTTAATGTTTGTCTTCTTTTCTAATGATCATTTGTCACTATTTGATGCATAGCTTTGAGCATTTGGAAAGTCATATCTAGAGCAACCATAGAAAATCTGAGTAACTTATAGCTCAGATTTTTATATGGTTTTTTGAGTTAGTTTCCTTCTCAGTGAAGGAAGCTGCACATGATGCCATGTGACTGCCTAAGCAGAGAGATGCAAACTTTGGATTGGCCTCCGCCTTGTAAAACTTGGTGAATTTAATGTATTGGAATCTAACAAGAAACTACCATAAGATTGCAAATCTTAGACATTGCTAATCCCTAGTACTAAAATTTTGTATTTTACTGCAATGTTGGGCATATAACTTCACATATACTGAACTGATGGTGTTGTACTTTATATGTTTCAGGGTACTTATTAGGCCACATCCTGCCATTTGGCGGTTGGTTCATGGGATGGCTGTTGTTTACCTTGTTGCCCTTACTTTTTTGCTTTTTCAGGTTCTTTCAAATCCTTTCTCCCCTGATTAGCATGTGGTTCAGGTTTATTTCTCTTTTTTTTTGGTGTGTTTTGTGTCACATACCTTTGCACTTTTTAGTTTATATAATAATAAGAAAGCCTTTTCCTAAACTAGTTGTTGGCTACATTTGTCCATCTTCTTACCTGATTGTTGGTGCTTCATAGTTCATACAGTATGTCATGTAATATGTTTCAATCCTTCTTATCTGAGCAAGAAACTCATTTTGAGGGGAATATCACTTAGAATGCTGAGTAGAGTCAACGACTTTGTTCTAGTTCTGTTCTGTGATTTCATAAAATTGAAGACTTTAGAATGTAAAATTATATCTTGCAAGCTTTTCTAATTTTTTTCAAGTATGGAACAACTTGTATTTGGGCTAGATATTGCTTATGTTAGGTCACATGTGATGTGCATATTTTCATCAATGGTTTGGAAAATTTCTTGGTATCTTTGGAACTGAAAGCCCAATTGCCAAAAGTTGTTATTCTATAAGATTCTGATTTTAAGACACCTCTGAGTCTATGGCAATTAGAGTGTTCTCACTCTTGAATGAACATCTGTTCTACTTCTCAATATTTTGTCTTGATCAGAGTTTTCTATTGTAGACCGACTTGAAAATTTATTATGGAAGTAAATTTTTATGTTTACCTTACCAATGGTCAATAATGATCTAAATTTCACTATCTTTTTCTTTCCAGAACCGTGATGATGCTCGACAATTCATGAGATATCTTCACCCTGATCTTGGTGTTGGTAATGTGCTTGGTGTTCACAACTTTTCTTCTTGTAAAGCTATAGTAGTTCATTTGAGGAAATTTAACATCTTTGTTCACTTTTGAGCAGAACTACCTGAAAGATCTTATGGGGCTGATTGCCGTATTTATGTACCTGAGAATCCAAAAAACAAGTTTAACAATGTTTATGTATGGTATCTTCATTGACCAAACTATTATCTTTTTCCAACTATTTGTTAGTCATAAACTACAAATTTTGAGATTTGTCAAGTTATTAATTTTGTCCATTAGGTTTTTCTAGGAGACTCTATTTGATGAGTTTGTTCTTGCTCATATTTTTGGATGGTGGGGTAAAGCTATAATGATTCGAAATCAACCCCTTCTATGGATATTGTCAATTGGGTTCGAACTAATGGAGGCAAGTCCTTACTTTTTCTGCAGCAACTAATTCAGAAGGCACTATTTTCCAACTCAGTTGTTTTAAAATGGAACCCCATATTTGAACTTTTGCAGCTTACTTTTCGTCATATGTTGCCAAACTTCAACGAGTGCTGGTGGGACAGTATAGTTCTCGATATTCTGATCTGCAATTGGTTTGGTGAGGTTCTGACTTTGCTTCGTCAACTTTCTTTTGGATAGAAATATCTGTCTTTATCTTATTTTTCTGGAGTTCTAGGCTTCTATCTTGATATTTAAGAAAAGAAGAGTTAGAATGAAGACTATTAAGATTGAAGTATAGCTGATGATACAAATGTCTCAGTGGTATAGAAGAGTCATCACATTATTTTTATTTTGTTGGCATGGTGCCTTGTTGACGTGAATAAATTTGGCATAATTTATTGTCTTCTCTTCATCTGCCTTCTTTTCCTCTATGCCTACCAAAAAGGTTCATTGCTGATTGATGGTTCAAATTGTGTAACAAAGTGGATAGTCCTTCTATTTGTTGTTTGGAGCGGATGGTGCTCCAGACAGCAAGCTAAATGGGGTTAGATTCTGGATAGAGTCATGTATAATGGAATTCTTTTAGGTAAATTTTGAACGATGAGAACATATGTACAAGCAAAAGACAAAAGTTGATTTAATTTGGACGAAGAGTCAAAATGAGATTCTAAAGTAAAAGTAAATCATGTAAGAGTCCACCTCCCAGTGTTATGATTTAACCTATACAAATCTGATGAAGTCACTCATACACAAGATACTTGGATGTACTCATTTTATGAGTGCTGAGGTGCAGATGTTTTGAGGGGATCTTCTATGACGATAATTTAGAATTATCTGTTCTATTTTTCAGGTATCTGGGCAGGAATGCGTACTGTCAGATACTTTGATGGGAAGACATATGAATGGGTTGGTATAAGCCGCCAACCAAATATTATTGGTAAGGTATGTCTTATTCCTACTTTTCACTCCATGGGAGCACCTTTTATTTGAGATTTATATACATTGGGACTTAAGTTATATTCTCAACTCTACTTTCTCTTATCGGTAGGCTGGTAGCTTTATTGTGTTATAATATGGACTGTATTATATATATTTTCTGTTAAATGGGCAGGTTATGAAATGATTTAATTTATTCTCTTCATCTCTTATGAACATCTTAAATGTTGCATTGGCAGTTTTAAAATTTTGGTCATAAATAAGAAATATTTGGAGCTTCCCTTTATAAATTACTAGTGGCTCAGGAAACAAAGAAATGTATACGACAAGAATCAACAAAGACCTCTTTCCATGGTGACTCCTAGGTCAGGAATCTTTGACCAATATTTAGATGTCTACCAACAACTGCATCATAAAAGTTAATCAGATTTTCCAATTTCACAGAAGCTTTTCAGCTTCCAGTTCTTCTTTATAGCCAACCCCCATTTAATAGATGTGGAAAGGCTTGGATGTGATTATGATGCAGCATTAACCTTGTCTCTAGGTCCAAGCAGATACTAAGGATCACAAAGATCTGTACAAGTTTTCTGCTACTTTCATAATACTTATTTCAGTCCTGAATCCCATAATATGCAGTCATTGCCACTAGTTTTCAGATGACAGAAACAAATCAACAAGTCCAAACATGGGTGAGATTTATGAAAAATTAAGGCTGGTCGTATACTTGTTTCATCGATGCGCACTATCATGGTGTGTCATCTTTTGAAGCTGAAGAAGAGTACTCAAGGTCATCTATAAGTTGTTTCCCTTTTTTAAAAGTATCCATCTGAATCTCATGGTATCAATTTGCAAAGTGTTAGGACCTTTGCTATTCCATATATGATTAATCTCCATTAGAAATTTTTATAGTTTAAACACTCCATTAAGCTCATATTTTATCCATAATGTTCTTGTTTCTTTTTTTTTATTATAGGTGAAAAGAACATTGGGCCAGTTCACTCCCGCACGGTGGGACAAAGATGAATGGCACCCCCTACTTGGTCCTTGGAGATTCATCCAAGTGCTGGTCCTTTGTGTCATCTTTATGACAGTAGAGCTTAACACATTCTTTCTCAAGTTTTGTCTTTGGATTCCTCCTCGAAACCCCTTGGTTGTCTATAGATTGGTTCTCTGGTGGCTAATTGCAATACCAACCATTCGCGAGTATAATACCTACTTGCAGGACAGGTAAAAAAACCTTTAAGATATTTTCGTACTACTTGCACCTATCTAGCAGGAAATAAATTTAACTCTGTGATTGTGTTATACTATTATCATTTATGTCAAGTTCTTAGTGAACATGTTTTGCAACTAATATAACTCCTCTGGCATTCAATTTGGATTGGCTAGAAATATCTTTTACATATTGAATGATTGCAGGAAACCTGTGAAGAAGGTGGGATCCTTCTGCTGGCTCTCCCTGGCAATATGCATAGTAGAGCTTCTAATTTGTATTAAATTTGGCCATGGTGAGCACTGTTCTCCGCTTCTGTTATATATCTCTCATATCATCTATCTTTTCAAATAGCAATATCTAGTAAAGTGTTTGTGATATGAGAGTAACTTTCCTCTAATAGGTCTTTTTCCCAGTCCAATGCCTTCATGGCTGGTAGTATTCTGGACATCCGTCAGCTTACTCCTCGTAATTTTCCTGCTCGGTTGGTCGTGGCACATTCATCGATCAATGATGAGAAAGAGGTTATGATAAACAATTGCGGCATTCTCCTTTACTGAGTCTTTTGTTTCCTTCTTCAATATAAATCATGTAAATATCCATTGTCTTCAAATTGTATACATGTCATTGTTTTTAGACTGGAGAATAGTCTGGCTTGTGGAGGATATTAATTCAATTTCTCCTTCTGTTCTCGCGGCAAAATATCATTGTAATGCCGAATTTTTTTCTTTTCTGCTTTCATTGCTTCCAGAGCCAGAGGATTCATTTGATGCTTATTTATTTAGTGAAACAATGAGAAGAAATATCATTTTACTTTGTGTGATTTCATCTAATTTCCTTGAAGGGTATTTTGTTAGATGACTTTATCAGTTGTCTTTAGGCATGTTACATTTTGTTCTATTAGGAGGAAGTAAATCTGTTAAATTTCCAGAGTTATTCAACCAAGTGCATGATCAATATATTCTATTGATGTGAACTTTCTGCCTACATCCATTACCTATTGCTGTAACAGTTGACCAATCTCATCTACAGCTTTAGCACACAAAACTGTGACAGATGTGAAAAGATTTAATTATTTCTACATGAATATAATCAAATTTGTGAGTTACAGCAGTAGTTCTAGTTTGCCATGAAAAATTTAATAGCTGCAATTTAGTCTTCACCACAAGATGGTTGAAAGTATATGAATAAACTGTTGAAATATTCTCCAATTAGAGACTGTTCAGAAGTAGCTTATTACAATGTATTTATTAGCCCTAGCCACACTACACTTTGCTGGATTCTAGTGCTTGTACTCCACTTTTATTCTGACATAATGTTCCTCTATTCTGAATTATTTTGATTGGACTCCTCTACTCTTCTTCTTACTTAGTTTTATTTTCTTTACTTCATTTTTTTTTCTATGTCACTGTGAGATCTAACAGCCTGCATGATATAATGTCTAAAGCTAGAAATTTAGTGTAATTAATGGTCTCATATACTCTAATTGTGTTACCTAATTAAGTCTGCTGAAGTCTCAGTCTATTCTATAGTTTTAAAAAATGATTTTATTATTGGCTAATCTAGTCATTAAGTGATCTTTTAACATCTGACTGCTTAAAGTAACAGAAATTAATTTACAAAAGGCTTAGCTTCAGTCACACAGGTGTCAATTAAAAGTAACAAATATAAATACAACATGAAGGTAAAAATTGGGCAAATAATTAAGTTTTTTCATATCTCTGCTAGACTATGGGCGATTAGGTATTTTAAGTTAAAATATACAAAACTAAGTTAAGATTAGGCTAAAATATAAGGGAGTAAACTATGATTTATAAAAACAAAAGAAAAATTGAGTTGTTGAGTGCCCCTGTTGTTATCTGATGGAGTACATGCTAGGTTGTAAGCAGAAGGTGGCCTCTTGATGAAATCTTATTGTTATATGTTTATGTTGGTGAAAAGAATTGTTAATAAAAAGTATCCCCTTGAACATACTTTGGTGGTAGGTTGTCACTTAGTCAACCATGTCACCTAAGCTTGTGGATTCTTTTTCCTCCCTTAATTTTTTCTTCTTTTTTTCTTTCTAAATGGACCCATCGATCCAATTGGGTATAAGATCCAGAGGATGTAGGCATCAACAAAGAGGTTGTTGGATTGGGAAAGAGGGGAAAGAAAGGAGGTAGCTTAGCTTAGGGAGAGAGAGAGAGAGAGAGAGAGAGAGAGAGAGAGAGGGAGATGAAGTCCCAAAGAAAATTTCCTAGACCAGAGCCAAGAAAGCTAGGCAATGTTCTCATCATAGCATTCATGCTACTCTCCCTTTGCCTCCTTTCTCTCATCAAAGCTCTCTATTGCTCAACTCCTTATGGTATGTTCCCTTTCTCTCTCTTTCTCTCTCTCTCTCTCTCTAGATCTAATGGAATCTGAGCATCATGATGCAGGAAAATCAGATGGGCCTCTCAAACTTGAGTTAGAGAGGCAGAAGAGCTTGAAGATGGTAACAAACAACACCTCACAGTCTGCAGTACAAACTGGTAAGTTCTCCGTTAATTGCTCCTCTACTTGTAACTAAGAATTTTTTTTTTACCTGCCACATCCTTCTTGTTGTAGAGATTAGCAATGTAGTCGATCTTAGCAAACCGATATGCTTCGAATCGAGCCGGAAATCGAACACTTGCGATGCTCAGGGGGACATAAGAGTTGAAGGAATCACACAAACTATCTTTGTGCACCCAATGCAGCAAGAATGGAAGATTAGGCCATATGCCAGGAAACATGACCAAGCAGCTCTTGACAGTGTCAAGGAGTGGACTTTAAGGCCATTCTCGGGCGGCGGTCGGCCGCCGCCCCGGTGCACGACGAGCCATTCGGTGCCGGCCTTGGTGTTCTCGAATGCAGGATTCACAGGCAATTTGTTCCATGACTACACTGATGTGTTGATCCCTTTGTTCATCAGCTCGTATCAGTTCCATGGAGAGGTGCAATTCCTTGTGAGTGGCTTGAAATCTTGGTGGGTGGACAAGTTCATCCTGTTCTTGAAGCAACTTAGCAAGTATGAGATCATTGACATTGATGCTGATCGAGAAATCCGGTGCTTTCCCCGGGTGGTCGTCGGGCCGGCCTTCCATAAGCAACTAGGAGTTGACCCTTCGAAAACCCCAACTAGGTATTCTAGATAACTAGTTAACTCAAAAACTTAAACCGTTAGATAACAGACTAATAATATATATCAACAGGTACTCTATTTTGGACTTCAAGAGGGTCCTAAAGGATGCATATGGATTGAAGAGATCTATTGTCGAGCCGAGGAGACGGCCTAGGTTGCTCATCATATCGAGGAAGGGCACAAGGAAGTTCATGAATGAGGGGGCGATGGCGGAGATGGCCACAAAACTAGGGTTTGACGTGAAGATTGGCGAGGCCGACATGAACACCGACATGGCCACTTTTGCGAGGATGGTGAATTCAATTGACGTGATGATCGGCGTGCACGGTGCTGGCCTGACGAACATGGTGTTCCTCCCTTTAGGGGCAGTGGTCATACAAGTTGTTCCTTATGGGGGGTTAGATTGGTTGGCAAAAGAAACATTCAGGGCACCAGCAAAGGAAATGGGGATCAAATACATGGAGTATAAGATTCAGGTGGATGAGACTACATTAAGTGAGCAGTACAAGGGAAGTCATCCAGTGTTGAAGAATCCTCACTCAATTCAAAAGCAAGGTTGGGATACAATCAAGACTGTATACTTGGACAAGCAAAATGTTAGGCCTCATTTGGGTAGGCTCAAGAACACTTTGATGCAAGCCCTCAAGCTCTTGCCACAAAGGCAAAACTAATTGACCAATCCAATTTTTTTGTTCTTTTTTGAATTTTTTTACATCCATATGATTGTTTCAGATAAAAGGTATAGGTTTTGAAAAGTTATATAAGATTCTTTTGTCATGAGCTACTCTTGAGTAAATTCTCTTTATTATGTGAGTCATGCAAGATTGATGGTTTATGTAAGATTGTGCAATTATTGATTCCAAAGTCACTTTCCTCCTTTATTCCAATGAAGCAAATCAGTTTGGTGGGTTGATTCTATCAAAGCAAAGGGCCATCATGGAGGAAAGGTGGGGAAGAGTAGTATCTTTTTATCTTTTGCTCTAAATAATTAATCCCTTCACAATGATAAAAGGGACATGAACATTTGGACTTATTTATCTAAAAGTTACTCTCTCAAGTGCTTCATCATATTTCATATTCTTGAGAATATCCTTATGTGATAAGACTTTTTATCTAAAACACATAAAAGCTTATGCATACAACCCTTTTTAATTTATAGATTATAATCACGTAGACTATAACAAAGAATTAATTCTTTCCGATATATAAGTTGGATATTTAGATAATACTACAATTCTTTAGTAAACACATGTACAATAAAAAAAAATGTCAATCTCTTTACATCTAAGCAATAACACAAGGTGCAAAATTGAAAATGAAATAGGACCTATATACAACTCAACTAAAGAAGTAAGAAGTACTAATGGTGAGAATAACATGATTTGGCTCACTTCAAGTCACAATTAAGTTAATCAATCTTCCGTTGTCGTCGTCGTCATCACCAAAAATAAATTCTTTCAATAATAACTATAAAAAATGTTATTCTTATCGAGAGATGTCGAAAAAAGATTTAAAAAAGGGGTCCAAGTACATAGACTCTTTACTCTTTTGACTCTAAATTTAAGCATGATTTTGTTTATTGTACTTCACACTATTTGTTAGTTAGTGCAAGATTAATCAAATTCTCTCTTTCTCTACTTTTCCTTATAAAATTTTATAATATCTTCTCATCTTCATTAGAGAACAAAGTAGCCAAGAAAAGCATTACATGTCCCAAGTTCTAATGGGCCTACTTAGCTAGCAAATATTAGTTTGTTACCTAACAATTTTGGACATAGGCTCATCTAACCCTAAAGCACAACACCACCTATCTATATATATTTCTTTTCTTCTTCTTTATTAGATGGCACATATATATCTATTGCTAGTTGATGAGAAGTTAAGCAAAGGGTAGAAGAGAGAAATAGACAAAGACAAGAGACCCAAATGACATAGATGGTTCAAGAAAATGACATCCTAACTAACATAGCCCAACTTGTATGAATTTTGCTACTACCTAGCAAATGTGTAGCAATAGCATAATCTCATTTCTTATCTTATAATGTTATGCTTTGAGCCAAGGTTGTTGTATAAGAAATTTCTACAATTTGGGATGTAGAGGATCCACATCCCTTCATATTAATTATGCATTACATATGGAGGCAATGGCATTGACCATCAACTCAATCACATGAAATATAAGCTTCTAATTGAAGTTGATTAAAAATTGGGATCTAAAACTTCTTTAATCTTTTTAATTTTTTTTTTAATTTAAAGGATCTCTTACCATTATAAAAAAATGGAAGAGCTTATGCAATACCAATTCAACTCTTTGGTATGCATGTGATTGATACTACACTTGCATTTTAATATTTGAATTATTTGCATCAAAAAAAATTCTTAAAATATTTAGTAAAATTAAGCTCTCAGAAACTAAGTGTATTTATTTTCTATCTTAGATGCATATTTTTTTAAAAGGAGTGCGCACAATTTATACTAAGGTGCACATAAGAATCCAATCTTACTATTTTGAATTTATTTTTAATTTTTCTTCATGCAAATGCCCTTAATCTCTATTACTTCTATTTTGCTCTCTAATGTGTATTTTTAGGCCCATTTCCTTGTGGGTTTTCTAAGTTTGGGCTAACTCCACCCCTCTTCCTTTAATCTTGTGGATTTCTACAAAATTGCTATTAAACCATTCAAAATATCATAATATTCATTATATTCTTCCAAATATCATAATTATCACCAAAATCATTGAGTTATTTTAAACCTAATGCTACTTACTCACATTATAATACAAGTAAATGAAATCTTATTTTGTAAGACAAAAAAAGTTGCATGTATATATTAACTTTCACAACTGTCTATTCAGAATATTATAATAAATATCTTGCCAAAAACTAATAATAATAATAATTTAAGAAAATAATTATTTTCAGTGACAATTATAATATTTTTTTAAAAATTTAATAGCAATTATATAAAAGACCTATGCATAGTACATGCTATGCATTGACTTGCCTATAGTTGATTTCTGACACCAAGGTAATGCTCCATTTATGAACATTAATGCTGCTATGCTTATTATATTGATTCTCTCTGAGTATATTTAATTTTCAGACAAATTAGGCAGTAAGCAAGGTAGATTAACATTAAATTACTAAAATAATTACCTTAACCATTACCAATGTCCTAAATACTCCTTTTTAATATACTTCATACCACCATGTCTACTAGCACTACTATTGAGGCAGATTCAATTAGCCTACATTATTTTGAATTTTATCATTATATTTAATATATTTGAAAGACTCGTATTGAAGACTTGGAATTTTTATTAAAATAAATGGGGTTTTTTTTTAAAAATATTTGGGAAATTGGCGTGCACGTTAAGATAGATATAATAATAACAATTTAAGTTGATTGTGAACCATTAATTTATTTGATGCACGAATACTAAGGATAAGTTCTTTTTTAATATGTTGATTAATTTAATATTAGATCAAAAACATCATTTTCTTTAAATTTTTTTAATAAAAGATGAACGATTAAGAAATACCTTAAATTTTCATTAAAAAATAAATTCAATTCTTTGGTGACAGCCCTGCGATTATATATATAATTTAACCAAATACTTAGCTCTAATTCGAAAGAAAAAGACTTAAGTTCTAAACTTAATTAGTTGGTCTCATTTCTTCGTAACCTTAAATAAACGAGGCCGAAGAGTTCTGACTCAAACTTATAAACCTCTAATTTAAAACTTAAAATAAAACCTAGAACAAACATAAATAAAACAAAACTGTCCTCAAATAGTAAAACCATTAATTCCTGAATAATTTTTAAAATAAGAGACAAATCTTCTCTTAGGATATGAAATCCCCTTGAATTTAGAACTCAGTGAATTATTTTCTTATAATACAGATATCTTCATAAGATTTTATATCTGACCATCTCATCATGTAAACTCATCTCCCATGATGAGCCATTCATTAGATGAAGCTTCCCATTAATATTGGGGCCATGGGGATCCCACTACCTACCCCCCCCCCCCCCCATTCATTGTTTTTGCTAAAAGGACACATACATGATACTATCAATACACCTTTGTTTATCTTATCACAAGCAAAAATTTGTTTGTCATCATCTCCTATGATAAGAATTGGTCATAGAAAAGGTTCAGTTGCCCAATTGGAAATTCTAGATGGACCACTGTCTTCCTTCTCCTTGTATGCTACCAACTCATGTGGGTCTACAGTTTGAATAGTCTCATGGACACCTAATAAAGACTGCTCAAGCAGCAAGCATCTCCATTGACAATGCTCCATTGTATGGTTCCAGGAAATTCCCTGCTTCTAAGTGTACTTGGCTGCCTGAATCTGAATTCCTGCAGACAACCTAATAATATAGCTCATGGTTTTAGCTAAACCTCATGCAAGTTGCATCACTATTTACTGCCATTGGTTTTGTTATCATATGGATGGGAAGCCCACAGAACTAATTAATGGCCACCTTCCTGCCTACAGAACTAATGCAAATGGAGATTGGAAGTAGTAAGCATGAACCTATATTTTATAAGGAAAAGAAATATTCTGCTGGTAGAACAATTAATACGGAATTTGACACAAAGCTGTGGATTTTGTTTTCTCTTAACTTTATGTCACCAAAATGTTGGTGGCTGTGTCTTTCAGAAGTCCTTTTTATACTTTGTATATCATCATTAACATCATCATGACACAAGCATTTGCTACACTATGAGGATGATTGGAGAACAAAGTACTCATTATTAGTACAAATCTTGAAAGAGAATGATCACAGGCTTGTTGTCTTTTTCTCCCAATATAAAGAAATCTTGAAGAATTGATCCCATGGTTTTCCTACTTTGGTTAGAAAAGTTCAGCAGACAGGGGAGAATGCAAGCTCTTGATTTGGTTTGCAGATCAACAATTCATTGACTTATTTGCAGATCAACTCTTCTTTTCACCAGGCATGGTATAAGAGCATCTACCATATTGACCAACTCTAAAATCCCAACTACTATACATATATTATAAGCCAAAGAACCTTAAAGGGCTTTCTACTTAAAGAGAAAGAACCTACCTTAACAACTAATGGGGGTCAATTAATTCTACAACCATATTTGAATAGAGATTTCCAGAAGAAACCTTATTATTTTATTTGCTGAAAAAAAAATTCAATTCTTTGGTGTTTGTACTCATTAAGATTGCCATACAATACCAAGAGGAACATAAGAACTTACAAAAAAAAATTTAAAAAAAGAAGGAAAAAATTAGGGAATTTGAAATGAACAAGAAGACCAAAATGCTAACTAAGCCTAGCTCTATTCAGAGAGAAGATCAAGGGCTTTCTTTAGAACAGGTTCAAACCTGTTCACATCAAGCCTCACATTTTGCTTTCCAAGGTAAAATTCTGCAACCTTCTGCCATCCACTCTTGTGTATTGAAATGGGGTCTTTGATCACTGGATGATCCTTTCCAAGCATATCCATGAGTGTGCTCTCCTCTGCAGTTATGCTGTACTCCAAGTACTTGAGCTTCATATCAATGGCTGGCTCACCGAAGTCCGCCTTTGCCATGCCTTCTAGATTGCCATAGGGGACCACTTGGATCATCACCGCATTCGTCGGTAGGAAGACGCAGTTCGTAAGTCCTGCGCCATGGACGCCCATCATGACGTCGAAGGAGTTCACCGTCTTCGCGTACTCTGCGATGTTCACGTGGAATTTTGCGTCCATGACGACCACCTCAAAGCCAAGCTTCTCTGCAGACTGAACGATCTCTGGGACGTTGGTGAATTTTCGGTTGTGGCCTCTCGCGATGAGCATGAGCCTTGGCTTCCTACCAGGACTCTCCTTCAAGGAAATCGGAAAATTTCTATCTAGCGAGTAAGCAATCCTCATGAAACTCCTGAAGTCGACCATGGAAGAGCCATTAAAGACGCGGGAGGGATCAATGCTGAACTCCTTGTGGCTTCGAAGACCGACAAGCGCATGCGAGAAGCATCGGATTTGGTTATCCTTATCGAAGTCGACGACTTCGTAGTGTGTCAACATTTTGATGATGTTCTGGTACTTGCCTATCCACCAACCCTGGATGTTTGTGATGAGGAATTGCACCTCGCCATCGAATCTCTGCGAAGCGACGAACAGAGGGATGATAACATCGCTGAAGTCATGCCAATAGTTGCCTATGAATCCACCGAGTGTGAAGACAAGAGCAGGAACATTGTGTTTGATAGAACAAGGAGGGGCTTCCTGAGGGCCATGCAGTTGTTTCACAGTGATTTCTTTGATACTAGTCATGTGTTTTCGCGAATAACCTCTAATTTTCCATTCAATTGCTTCTGCGTTGCTTGTTGGATTGGCAGGAGGAACAAACAATACGGTAGACGATGCGCCGTGAGTTCGAACATCGCCGACCATGTCGCAGATGTCGGATCTCGGGTCATCTGTGTCGCAAATTGGCTTGCTCTGAGGAGCTTGTTCTGGTGCATGAAAAGAAACATAGCATTTTGCATTAGATATTATATTCTTGAGTTATTTCAGATGAAATTTTGTTACTAGTAGATTAACATACCAAGTTGCTTAAAAGGAGTAGAATCTTCTTGGGTCTCATGGAGTTCAACCTGCTCCTTTGGATCGTCTGCTTTCCTTTCATCCCCTGGCCATAGAACAGAGGAGCTCTATTTAATTAAAATGGCTTACTTTCTTGATACAATTTGATTCTATTAACACACGAACAACTTACTTGATTGAAGAGGTGGCGTTATTTCCTCCACTTTAATAGTATCTTCATTCCTGACAGGATCTGATCTTGGTTCTACATCACCTAGAAGAAAGAAAAAGAATAAAAGAAATCTTAATTCTAGACTTTCTACAAAGACGAAAAGAACTTCGAGAAGTTCATCTTTGTTGCATTACCTGGGTGCACAGGGCTAGTTTGCGCGACATGCGGCGGCGATGATTGCAAAATAACTGCAAAACCGATGAATTTACTATAAGAATTCAGAGGTGGGGGAAAGAAAAAAGCTGCAACCTTTGGCTAGTGATCAGAGCATGCAATACCAGTTGTTGGGCTTCGAATTGCGAACTGCTCAGACATGGTGAAGTAGGTCAGAAGGACCAAGAAGAATCCGACAAGAAACGCGAAAGTGAGACGGTTTTGCGAAAGAGCTCTTGTCAAGGTTGTCATCATCTTCATCTCTGCCATCCTCCTCCTCCTCCTCCTCCTCCTCCTTCTTCTTTCTTATAAATGGCTACAAGAGCTCTCAGAATAAAAGAAGGCTTAGAGAAGCTCTAGAGAACCACCTTCATGGTTGCTTCCACGAGTTGCCCAGTCTTTGCCCGGCCCTATTCCTTTTTATCTATGGCACCTCTTGTTTTATCGTAGGAAGAGATCCCATCCTCAATCACACAACTTTTCCCCACGAGGTATTTTGCATTTAACACCTTCCAATGTCGTGTTTGTTTTTATTATCGATTACAACCTCATAATTCGTCTGACTAATAGATCCCAATATATTTTAAACATAAAATCATTAAACAGAGGGTGCCATTTGAAATTTTCCATTTTCCATTTCCCCACGAGGGTGCGGACGTCGATGACGTCTTCGTCGACAGGCCATGCATTGGAGAAAATAATAATATATATATTAAAATATATAACTTATGGTCAAATATTTGAACGAGCGTTACGTGTTTGAATGGGTCGTAGCTTGCCAAAGTCCAGCTTCGATGAATGCGAGAGAGGGAGAGAGGGATGTTTTTAATTTATTCTTCAACGTGGCTTGGTATAAGGGTGGTTCTTTTGCATTAAAACACCTATATTTAACCTTATTACAAATTGACGGACGAACGTATCATTTTTCTTCCCTCTCCTTGACAACCTTTAATATGTTTGTAAATTTATACTCCAGTGTTAAAAGAAATATAATAATCTTACCACTTTTTACACTCAATTATGATAGTTTAATAATGAGAAATTAGAGACAATATTATAATCAGCTTACTATACATACAGGCTTAATGTATTAAATAAATATAATAATAGAATAAGGATTATTTTTTGAGAGGCTCAATTATTCATACTATATATATATAGGAATCAAAATAATCCATGATTCTGTTTACACAATTTAAGTATTGGAATGCATAGTTGTTGTCTATAAACTTATAAAAAGAAAATTTAGATCTAATTAGACTATATTTCTTGGGTAATAAATCCAAATATATTTAATGTATTTACTTGCAAAAAAAACCCAAATAAGTCATCTCTTTCTTTGCATTATCAGTGTTGTTAATAATGCACCACTTATGACAAGTGGTCTCTTTTGTGCCTCGTCACTGCTATTCTAGAAAAGTATAGCTTAACGTTCATCGAATCTATTCGGCGGCATTTACTTGTATCATTGATGATTTATTTAATTTGTAGTAGAGAAAGTATAGAAGACGACGCCAAACTAAAGTGGGGGAGAGAGAGAGAGAGAGAGAGAGAGAGAGATGCAAAAGAGAAGAATAACACTTGTCAATCATGGGGATCCACATCTAACTGAAGGCAATTATTGGAGGAAGCTCGGCCAAATAAAACCAAAGACTTTGTGGCAGATGGGCATGGCAGAACGTTACAAAGACTTTATGGTAACATCTTGCAGGCAGAAGAAAAGGGTGGATTATTAAAAAAAAAAAAACTTTGTTTTTCAAGGTAAATATAATATTTTGATGCTTTTAGTTAGTAGCAAACATGTAATATTGATATTCGATACTTATTTCTAATTTCTCTCCCTTCGTCTAACGACTGAAATTATACGATGCTCGACGAAAATCTTGTTTAGACTATCTAGTTTCTGGCAATTTTTTTGAGGTGATTACAATCTCAGATAGTTACAATAAAAAGAGCATTTTAGTTGGTTCATATTAAAGCAAACTACTGTTAGGCAATTGTAGATGAATCAGAACTACATTTAAGTGTCAGGAATAAAAGTTTAGGGGTGCTTTGAATTTTAGAAATAGCCATTCTGTTAGTTAACACATGAGAAAATAGCAATTTTATCTGTTGGAGTTGATACATTTGTGGAGCAAATCTTGTTTCAGCAATTCATTAGTCTGTAAATCTTCAAAAGTTACAGACAATATAATATCATAAGACTAAACTTTTCTCAAGTTTACAAAAAGAAAAATTAGAAATTCTTGTTTAACCTCCAATATTTGCTTCCATTCCACATTTCTAATGTCTGAGGAGCTCAAGTGCTTTCAGTAGAAAAGGCCTGAACCTTGTGACATTAAGCTTGACATTTTGTTCCACAAGGTATATTCTCCCCATAGCATTCCATCCTTGCTTGTGAATTGAAATTGGATCCTTGAGCACAGGATGGTCTCTTGGATACAAATCCATTAGAGTGCTCTCCTCTTCACTTATGCTATACTGCAAGTACTTCAGCTTCAAATCCACTGCAGAGTTGCCAAAATCATTCTGAGCTATTCTTTCAATATTTCCAAAAGGGACTATTTCAATGACTACTGCATTTGTAGGGAGGAATACCATGTTTGTTAGTCCTGCACCATGTACTCCTATCATCACATCGAACGAGTTCACGACTTGCGCATACTGTGCTACTTGGGTGAAAAATGAGGCTTCTTCGACCATGACATCGAAGCCTAACTCCAATGCCATTGGAACAATTTGATCGATATTTGTTAGTCTTCGAGTGCGGTTCCTTGCTATGATCATAAGCCTTGGCTTCTCAACATGATCCTCCACTAAATTTATTGCTGAATCTCGATCGAGAGAGTAGGCAGTCCGCAGAAACTTTCCAAAATCAACCATAGAGTAGTTATTTGGAGCTCTTGAGGGAATGATTGTAAAATCCTTGTGGCTATGTAGGCCTATGGTTGCATGAGAGTAGCAATGCACTTGATCTTCCTTGTTGAAATCGATAACTTTGTAGTGAGACAGCTGCTTGAGAATGTTTCCATACTTGTTCACCCACCAAGTCCTCATGGCGGCGATCAGGAACTGGACTTCACCGTTGAATTGTCGAGAAGTTATGAAGAGAGGAACAATTACATCAGTGAAGTCATGCCAATAGTTTCCAGTGAACCCCCCTAGTGCAAATACGACGGCAGGAATGCTATGGTTTTCAGTGCATGTAGGGGCTTCTGCAGGATTATTCAAGGACTTAATGAACACTTCCTTGATCTTTGCCATTAATATTTTGTCTGCTTTGCGAGCATAAGGTCTAATTATCACAGTTTCATTCAGTGCTGAATTGCCTATTTCAGAGGAACTAACAAATAATACAGAAGAAGAGATTCCATCCATTCGAACGTCGCCATGCATTTCACACACATCAGATCTCCAATCTGCTAAATTGCATACTAGGTTCTCCTGAGGCTCTGCAGTCACAGCTAGATATATATATATAGATAGATAGATAGATAGATAGTAAGTTGAAGGAAAAAAAGAATAGTTATTAACTCATTAAAAGCAATGGAATGCGAAAAAAGTTTCGACAATTGCCAAGATCCCTGCACTCTGTGCTGTTACAGGAGTGAGATGGATCATTCAAACAAATTCAAATTCAATTTACTAAATCTGAATCTGAAAAGCCACAACTTTTCAGTATTTTTCTTTTCAGTATCCTAAGCTTGACTAGAATTGCACTTACCTAATTTTTCTGAAGTCCTGTTGTCTCCCACCAATGCATCAGAACTCATATGAGTCGATGTTACTTCGGAATCAACTGCTAAACCATTAACTAACATAATTATAATCTTAAAAAAAATTCAACACAGAGATCTTCTCACAATTGCATTAGTTCTCTATATTGCATAACAATAAAAAGAGATCAAAGGAAGTAGACACTTACAGATGCTGTAAGGACTTGCGAATTGCTCAGACGTCGATAAGTAGGTCAATAACACCAGAGAGCATCCTAAGAGCAATACTACTCCAAACTTCTGCGCATTGATTCGGCTCAAGTTCCTGATCCACTTCATCTTGTATCTATTTCTATCTCCCAATTCTTTCACCTGGAATCCATAAACTCTCTATGAATGGAGATGTTGGAGAACTCAAAGGCCTTGCTAGAATCTTGTTTCTTATAATGTAATCAAGTGATGATGAGACAATGGACCAAACATTCTTGTGGGATATGCAAATGCTCATGAGCACAACCAGCCTATGGACTTACCACTATATATGCATGCTATGCTTGTAGATTCGTTAGGTGCTTGAAAGGGTTGTATATGCCAAAGTCCACCTTCGATGAATGCGAGAGAGACGTTTAACTTATTTTTTTTTTTTTAGGTAATTAGAAATTCTTCTGCCTCTCCTGTGAAGCGAGCGGCCAGCATCAAGACATAAGATGGAGGTGAGCTCAGACATACCTGAGCTATTCCACAAAAAAGAAGAAGAAATTACCCTTGACTACTCTGCTAACCAATCAGCGACAAGATTTTCCTCTCTAAATGTGTGATTAATGGTTACTTTCTTTAAAATATGAACGAGATGTAGTATATCTTTGATAAGATTTTTCATAGGCTAGTTGCCATCTCCTGGAGCTAGATAAACTGTTTGAAATCAACCATAGTAATCTCCCATTTATGATTAGCCTTTGACGTGGCTTATCAGGCAATAGGAGTTCTTTTGCCAAAAAAAAGAAGAAAGAAATTATACATTGACCTTATTAGAAAACGCCAAATAAGAAGGAGGATGTTTTTGTAATAAATGTAAAATATATGTGGTTATTTGCAAAAAGAAAACCCAAATAAATCATATCTTTTGTACTTTATCACTGTTAATGGCTTAATGCACCAATTGCGACAACTATGCTAGATGACAGTTGACAGGTAGTTGAGATCCACAGTTAACTGAAGGCAATTATTGGAATAACGAAGTTGGCAAAGAAAACCGAACTTAGTGGCAGATGGGCATGTCGAACTTTGCAAGACTCGTTGGTAAGAAGTTATAGGGGAGAAAACAGGGTGGATAATGAAAAAAAAGAAGTCATATTTGCAAGGTATAATATGATATTTTGAAACTTTTAGTGGCAAATCTGCAAGATTGGCAAGTGGTTCAGTACTATATGATACTCTATATAAAGAGAAAAATATATGTAATCCCTTGTAGCTTATTCAAAATTTGAAATTTGAAATGCTCCTGAACTTTAATTTGTACTTTTGATTTATGTGCAACTGTTGAGTTATTTGCATTGCCCTTGACAAATAGATCAGAACCATAAAAGAGTTAAATGTAGCAAATATTTTTTCTTCTAATAATATCAAGTGATGATGAGAAAATGGAACAAATCTATGGTATTATAAGAAGACAATGGATTAAGGGATCATTGTGGAATATCCAAATGCTAGCTCATGGACATCCCCTGTTCCTCTCTCTGACACAGATTAAATGTCTTAGATGATTTGAGTATGGAAGCAATTTAAGATGATTGAGATGAGATTTGTCAGATGCCATTGTTGCCTAATTAAAGTTCCATTAGCCTTGATTTATCCATTTTCGGCTTCAGCTGTTAAAAAATGATCAATTTAAGCTACAATTTCCTTGGCAATACTCAACATTTTATGTCTCAAATCTCATAGAAAGATAACAGAAGTTACAAACATAAGTTAATTATATCTACTACCAGTGACTGCAAAATACTAATTAGTAGAGAAACTTCAGAGCTTGTAATAGAACACCCTTAAATCTTCCAACATCAAGACATACATTTTGTTTAATTAGATATGTAGATCTTAAAGCAAGCCATCCTTGCTTTCGAATTGATGCAGGATCTTTGAACACTGGGTGGTCTCTAGGATACTGCTCTATTAGGCTGCTTTCTTCTTCATTTATGCTGTACTGCAGGTACCTCAGTTGCATGTCTAAGGCTGGCAATCCAAAGTCCTCCAATGCTATCCTCTCCAATCCACCAACTGGAACTACTTGTATTAATGTTGCGTTTTCCGGGAGGAAGACGAGATTTGTAAGCCCAGCTCCATGAACTCCCATGAGCACATCGCATGAGTTAACGATTTGTGCAAAGTTGGCTAAGTTGGAGCCTAATTCAGCCTCTGCTACAATTACTTCATAGCCTAATCCTCCTGCCATTTGGACTATTTCATCTATGTTTGTGAATGATCTTGTCCATTTTCTTGAAATAATCAGTAATCTAGGCTTGGTGTCATCATTGTTAGCTAGCTTTATTGCGCTTTCTCTCTCTAGTGCGAAAGAGCTCCTTATGAGCCTTGCGAAATCGATCATCGAGTAGCGGTTAGCAGATTTTGAGGGATCAATGCTCATTTCTTTGTGAAACTTTAGGCCAACAATCACATGAGGGTAGCAAAGAACTCTAGTTTCCTTGTTCAAGTTGATAATTTCATACCGCGAGAGCTGTTCTAGTAATGGTTGGTACTTCTCAATCCACCATGTCTGCATGTCACTGACCAGGAATTGTATTTCTCCATAGAATTGGCGCGAAGTTATGAACAAAGGGATAAGAACATCAGTGAAGTCATGGAACATATTCCCCATGTATCCACCGGTCGAAAAGATGATCGCGGGAATGGTATACTTTGCGGTGCACTCAGGTATGCCTTCCTCAGCAGTCATAGATCTCACTGACATTTCTGTGACATGAGACAATGCATGCTTGTCTAGCTTTCTAGCATGAGGTTTTATCTGCCAGGATTCATATACTTCTGAAGTGCTCCTCTTCAAGGGAGTTATGAAGAGGATAGAGGAAGAATTCCCATGGATCCTGATATCACCCTTCATCTCACAAACATCTGATCTTATACCTGAGAAATCACACAGTGGCTCTCTCTCATGCTTCTCAGGTTGCTTTCCTACAAGAGAGGAAAAAAAAAATTTAATCTGAATAAGATAGATAAGAATTTTAAGGAACATATTGTATATCCTGAAGAAGTAAATTAGCAAAACTATTGATCAGTTTTATTAGGACAGCATTTAGCATTTGCTCACCAACTCTTAAATTTCTGTACCACTGTGACATTTCAATGTTTTTTTCATGCACATATAGTCTTGCCTAACTATTTATAAGTCAATGTACAAATAACAGCTCTCAAATTGTTAGACAATAAGTAATAAAGCATTTCTCCTAAAATATATAAGCAGGAAATATTTTCCGTAGGATCGATCTTGATTTCTATCTCTACTATATGTTCAGCATATTCCTCTGGAAAAAAAAAGAATTAAGCCACATATTCCTCACTGAGTTCAAATTGTTAACTTATTCAGAAATTCTATCTACATCAAACTAATCCACATACTGGAGAATAATATGAATTTAGAAGCATTCTTCTCTTCTTTTCGCATAAAGCATAAGTCTTATTCATTAGTGGATAAGAAAACTTCTACCAGTTCTGAATGCTTTCAACTACAATTTCAAAAAGATTGCAATAGACACACCACTCAAAGCAGTCGTTTGAACCGAGACTGAGAAATTCACTGCAAAAAAAAAAAAAAAAGTTTGCAGAGAAATTATCATTGCATGTCTCAGTTCTACATGAGAATTTGAACATTAAGACAGAGATTTAGGACTTACATGGTAGAAAAGGAGATCCATAATGTTTAGAAATTACATGAAGAGCAACTGAGGCCAGAAGGCATCCAATGAGTAACACTAATACAATCTTTACAAGCTCAATTCGGATAAATCTCCTGTTAATCTTCTTCTTCTCGTAGCCCATCTTCCAGATGCTGCAAGGCTTCAATTTGATGTTGCTAAAGATCAACTACTGTATTGCTAGCCAGCAGATGCTTGGCTTAAAAATGAATTAAGGCTAAAGTTTTGTCCATAAATTGGAGGCAACTATCTAGATTAAAGTAACGTATAAAGTAGGACAAAAACATCTCTAGGCATCATCGATAAGAAAAGGTAAATAAGAAATCTCATTAGTTGTATTGTTATCATCACAACTTGAAGCAATTTGATAATTGAATGATGTTTAGACTAATGAGAAATTAAGGAGCAGATGTTGTTCAGAGTACTACCTACTTTGTAGAAATTGGTGCTGAATTGAGTGAAATCTTCCAAGTTCTAACCAACTTAGTATACATTAAGAAAAGAACTAGTTAGGTCCAACCCCTGGTTTAGAAAGAAAGAAAAAAAGACATAGAAGATGTTGTCATACAGTGAAATTAATCCATCAGTTAGCTTAAACACAAGTTTAACTTGTGTAAAAAGAACAATTAACACATAATATATATAGAAACAAAGTGAGAAGGAGGAGCATGAAACTTGTGTAAAAGAGAATGTGGGTTCTTAACTCACTCTCTTCTAACTAGTGAGCATCCATTATAAGAGCACTCTTTGAGCTACAAACACTATACATATAGTCTAATACTGATGCATTGCTGCTAATGAAGCAAAAAAGAAATCTCATTATGATCTAACTATTTTTACCGACCGAAGCTATCTCGAAATTTTTTTTCTTCAAGAATTGGGGAAGAAGCTTAGTGATGGATTAAAAGAGCTTGGATGATAAAAGGAAACTTTTTTTTTTGTTGATAATTTAAAACAAAATTTGCCAAATAATATTCTTTAGATTTTTCTAAAATACTATGTGAAAAGATATTTTAATACTTCACAGGAGGCTATTAACATATGACAAAAATGCTTAATAAAAATATTACATAAGCTATTGGGCCATATTTTGAGATTGGATATATGTGTGGACCTAACTCTAAATGAGCTCTTAATACTTTTTAATAAAAAATAATCTTCTTCCTTATGTTTTTAAAATAACTATTGGAGCTACTAGTCATATGAAATAAGGGCTTTAATAACATGGCAGGTATGATAAAGTTCACCAAAGTTCTAAGGTTACATCTCTGAGATAGTGAATTAACTGCTGGATAATGTAAAATGGTCATAGACAATGCTAGGAAATTAACTATTAGATGGCCAAACAATTACTCACTATATATGTGCATTAAAGTTCATATTAAGATAAAGTATTATGGATCAAGATCAGAATGAAATTTATATCCAATTTGTCTTGTAACAAATTCCCAACTGGGAGCAACCTTAACACCTTTGATGAGAATTTAGAATTGTAACCATAGACTTGAGCCAAGTCATTAATTGAAGTTGATGGCATTTGAGAATTAAGTAAGAGAAAGCTTTATGATGCCTTTATTTGATTCACAAGAAACCCTTCCAAGAATGGCATTTGAAATACTTAATTATTTTTTTCTTAGAGAGAAGTGAGAAATTAGTGTTTCTAATTGATTTCTTAACAAAAGGAAAATATTCCCAGAATGAAAATGTTAAGCTCTTCTTTTATTCCAAAGTGATTTCTCACATAGCTAACTTGTTCATTGGTTATCATCTTAATGTAAATAGCAATCATTTGATGATCATTAAAAGCTATTATGTTAGAAGTCAACCCTTTGGTTCCAATCATTTTGAGCCACCTACGTTATTCTCTTCCTCCCTTCGGTTATAATATGATGAATTATTGTTTACCTACCATTCATTCTCACCTTTATAATATATATATTTAGGAAAATTTGTATATAGCACACTGCTTTATAACATAATTATAATTTATACTCTATATTTTTACTATTTATATATTAAACCCTTTGATTTAGCGAATAAGTATAAAAAAACACTGGTTATATCAAAATATTTTGTTAATAGAGATATTTTATTTTTAAAATGACTAAAATATTCATAGTATGACTTGGTTGAGAATATTTTTATAATTCTTTAATTTAATTAACTTAACTCAAATATTTGATTATGTTTAACTAATTAATCTAACGGCAGAATATTTTTTGTACATATGGACTAAATTATAAGGTTCGATTTATAAATAGTAAAATTATAAGATGTAAACTATAATTTCATTAAAAGACAGGGTGTTATATGCAAATTTTCTAAATATTTATCATTAATTGACGTTAGTCTTCTTAATAAATAATTAGCATATAGATAAGTTAAATTAACTACAGATGTAAAATGATCTTAATAATGGCAAAAGTAAAAGGAAACATTTTCTCAAAAAAATAAAAATAATAATAAAAGGGAACAGTCTTTAAGGTCAAATGTGAGGTGTTCTCCATATTTTAATGTTTTTTTATTTTCCAATGAATAATATCCTAATTTTTTCAACATCATGACAAGAAAATACTACTTAAATGATTTCTAATCTCTTTCTCATATATTCGTTGACTTTCTTTCGGTATTCCTTAAAATCAAAAGGCTGCTTAGTAGTTGTTAAGTCTCTGGAAAGTCTTATTATTCCTCTCAATCCAAATTCACCTGCAATAAGCCAGCATTCAGATTCTCCAGGACTGTTTATTTTCTTCAGCTATCCCTCTGCCCTTCCCTAAAGTCATGCATGAAAAAAAGTCTGATTGCTGAATACATACACATATGTAACAATGCAACACAAAGCTTAAATTGAAGAAGAGTAGAAGATGAAAGGAGTTAGCATCCTTGTTAGGATCAAAGCACAGAAGTTCGCTAACATGGCGGTCGCAGGATGCCTGCTATTTCTTCTAGCCGTCCAACCGGTCCTTAGACCGGCATTAGCTCTGATCTCCGTTCGTCGGAAGTCTTACTCTCATCTGGTGAGATTTAGATCACAATATGATATGCGCTTGTTTGACAAAGCTATAGATAGAATCAAAATTTGATCAATTTGATTCATTACACAAAGTAATGGTGGTTATTGAAGGTTACAGAAATCACTATGGCAGTACACTTTCTCCAGCAGAGCTGTAGAATTTTCTCAATGCAGGAGTACTTGCAAAAGTTGCACCTCATGATGGAAGTATATGAAATGCACAGCAGGAAATTGATAACTCCAATATGACCTCATGTATGGACAAAGACAGTGAACAAAAATAGTCTCAAAAACTGGATGGATCTCATCAATATATGTGTTGTGCTGCAGGTGGAATCACAAATTTACCTCTTCTAATGAGCTATTTGCAGGTAAAGAAACAAGCAGATGGATAATACCTTCTAAAGAATAGAAAAAAGTGAAGAATACACTCATATTTATTTCAAACAATCTCCTCCTGTTTGACTCCTTTTTTCAGATACAATTGTAAAAGAACCACATCCATTTAGTTCATAAGAAACGTTCCTAGAGTTTCTTTTGTTTCCAATCTTTGCAGGGAAAAAAAAACCACCTGAAGGGCATTCGAGTCACAAAACAGTATAATAACAACACTTCTTTTTTCTTTCCACTGATATGTCTAAAAAAGCTTGATCTGCAATTACGTTAAAAAGAACAGGTTTTCCACGATAAATTAAAGGTACGCAGAGAAAGGCTAACAAAATTTGCTCCTAATTGACTTAACTTCATAGCTAAGTTAGACTAACAAAAATAATATTTGAAACCGAAGTCAGATATCCATAAGATGAGGATCAAAATACGATTTTGATCATTATAGAAAGGCTCATCTCAAAATAGATAAATCTGATATTCTGATCCAATACATAGTGGATTATCCACCTGCATCACATTGGAAAGTACGATATTGAGGAACCATTTAATTTACAGAGAAAGGCAAAATCCAAAACAGAAAATAATTATTTTTCTTATTCATGAGTAATAATTTATTCTACTCTATTCAAATGCAGAAAGTCCAATCCAGAATAGCAAGCTAGCATGCGATTACACTCCGCCAAGGTCAGATACCTGCTTCATGGATGGTGATATCAGAATAATTGGCAATTCCACCACTATCATCATATCTCCCTCTCAGCATCAACCAAAAAATGTAACATGGAAGATCAGACCATATACACAAAAACGGGAGGCCCCCTCAAGGAAATCACTATAAAATAATCTTCTGATAATGTGCAAATCCTGCACTGCATCATGAACCATGATGTCCCTGCTATCATCTTCACCACAGGCAGATTTCTCGGTAACATCTTCCATGACTTCACCAATGTGCTGATTCCACTTTTCATTGCCTCACAGGCTCACATCATTACAAGGGGAAGGTTCAGTTCCTTATAACAGACTTCAGCTGGCAGAGGATCCACAAGTACCAACCTATACTGAAGCATCTTTCCCAGTACCAATTCGTTTACTTAGATACAGACAACATGGTCCATTGCTACCGTTGTCTCATGTGGGTCTCAAGAGCCATAGAGTGCTGGGAATTGATCCATCTAAATCTCCAAATGGGTACTCCATGAGTGATTTCAAAGTGTTCATAGGGACATGATTTTCATTGAAAAAGCGCATGCCATAAGAATCAGGAAGCAATCAAGGAGAAAACCGAGACTATTAATTATTCTGTGGGAGGGATCAAGATCATTGACAAATGAAAGAGAAGTGATAGCAATGGCTCAAGGAGTGGGTTATAAAGTGATAGCTGCTGGCCCAGAGGAAACACCGAATGTATCTCGCTTTGCACAAATTATCAACTCCTACGATGTGATGATGGGAGTAAATGGCACTGGATTAACTAACATGATCTTCCTTCCAACAAATGCAACACTTGTCCAAGTAATTCCCTGGGGTTAGTTGAAATAGACATGCAAAAACGACTTTGGCGAGCCAGCCCCAGACATAGGAATAAGGTATCTCAACTATGAAATCAAAGAAGAAGAGAGCACTCTAACAGAAAAATATCCAAAAGATCATGCAGTATTTAAGGACCCTCTTTCAATACACAAGAAGGGATGGAATGCACTTTGGTCTATTATCCTAAATGAACAAAAGGTAAATCTTGATGTTCATAGATTCAGACGTGTTCTATCAGACTATCACAATAATTTCTGTCTTTAACAGTAGATTAGAGAGAGTTATAAGTAGTGGTGCATTCTTTGATGTTCTTCTTGAGATTGTTTGTCATAATCAATTAATTTCAATACAACTTTTTAATGGCCATAAACATCAAATAGAAAGAATTTTAGTTATAAAAAAATGTGTTTATAAAACATTGAAAACTACATAAAATGGCTCCAAATAAATAGATCAATGATAGGAAAATTGATGGTTACAATTGTCAGATGCAATGATCACGACCTTACCTTCTGTTGATCTAATATAACATTCAAGATTCTTCCAGGTACATAGATTCTTTTTCTTATTGTCTTCCCTAGCAAGTACTTGGAGAGCTTCTCATCCACAGATGCTAATCTAAATGCATCATCCTCAGAGCATACTTTGTCAACCACTATGGTTCCCCTGGTCTTCCCGTTGATTTGAATAGGTAGTATGATGCTTGACTCGTTCAAGTATTCGCTCTTTGCCTGAATCATCAAAGAACACCACAAATCTTGAATTTGAAGTAATGAGAAATTGCAGGAAGTAATTTAATGCAAGAGATCATTGGTAGCTCTTCCATTCAAATAGTAAATAACAAACACAATGGGAAAAAAAGAACCCAGAATTATTACAGATCTTGCAATACTGGTGTTCTCTGCATTACCATGTATCCTATTGTTTCATATTATCTGGAACGAAAGCCTATGCATCAGTGACCATATCTAATTGAAATCGATGCTAATCGGTTTGTTGCAGTCTTCCTTGTCATATATCGCTGCTTTAATTCAATATCTTGCAAATTTTCTTGCAGTTCCATTTTGTAAAAAGAAGATTCAAAAGTATGGTCCAATTACCAATGGGAGCACTTCAGTTGTATTTTCATAACTTGAATGACAAGATTAAGAATATCAAGTTGATAAGTGACAAGTAAGCGTCCAACAATGGGAATTTAATTTGGTAAAAATGTACCTCTGGAAAACGTTGATATGCCAATGAACTTGTATATCCTAGACGAAACCAAAGCTCCTCCGCCATATGTGGTGCAAAAGGCGCAAGCAGCAAAACAAATGCACTGATAACTGATTTTGGATTGTTGTTCCACTAAAATTATGTGAAAAATATTCCATCAGATTTTTGGATACTTGTAAAAAATTTATTGATGAATACCAATGTATCTTGTCAGGCACTTTCAACTATTAATTATAAACAACTGCTTCAATTTTTGATCAAACATGTGGAGACAAAACTTATGCCATGAATAATAGAAGAAACCTTGTATGCAGCATTTACGAACTCCATCATTGCAGAAATTCCGGTGTTGAATCTTGTTTCTTGAATTTCTTCTGACACCTAGAAGTTATATGAATAGGACTATTAGAGAAACTCCGACTCAGTCATGATAAGTCCAAATATAGATGGCAAAAATATTATCCATTGAATAAGACAATTGTGTTCTACATCTGTAAGAACTCAAGAGTTGTGTGTCTCTACACACACAGACACACATAATTAAGGATATCATTTGCTCCAAATATAAACAAAGTGTGCAGCCATGTTAACTACAAAGGATATACTTATAGCAACAATCCTAGGAACTCAATGAAGCCATTGAATTATAAGAAAAGAGTGGGGGTGGCACAAGCAATGGCATATGGTTTCTAGAGGGAAGAGAGAACCACGAGAGTCCAAGGTTCTTAAACATGAGAATCAGAAATCTTCTGTACCAGGAAAAGCGGAAATGAATAAGATATGGTAATCATGGTATTAGGCTATTAGCAAGATGATCCAAGATGCCAATGTCTTGGGTAAATGCCAAGTAGGATGCTTTTGAAGTTTCTTTGATATTAAACTAATATTCATGAAAATAGTGACGGATGCAAAATATTTGTCTACATACTAAAACTGAACTTAATTTGTCATTTTATTAGCTTCAACTATTTGTCAATGATCATCCCCTTTCAAGTAGCTATTATCTTCTTTAACAAGAATGCTATCCCAATCCAGCAGGTCCCACTTATTCCCTTTCACTATCTACAATCTCCTCACAAGCCCATTCCGGAGAATGCCAACTTGTCCATCATGACAAGATGGGACACATGCCTATTCATGGGCCAAGTCTGGGCTTTTATGTAACCATGCAACCAGGAGCCTTCCTTGCTACAGATTAGACGTCTATCCAGAATGCAACCTGTCCTAACCTTTGCTCAACACTAACCTTAGCAAATGCCAAGAGAATTCTTCAGATAATTTATTTAAATTTTGAAAAGAATTTGACCTTAGATATACATTTGTGGAGAACACGAAGCTGTTCCAAAGTTGGCTCATCATCAGTAGCAATTGTTCCATCTTTAAATGACCCATCAGGTAAAGGAGGACCAACAATCAGCCTCCAAGTCCTCCCTAGAAACCGATGTACACCTTCGATCCCACCGGTACTCCACTGTTTTGGATCTCTGCAAGATGGTATGTTGTCCAGGGAACAGAGTTTACAGGTGTGTTCTTGAAAGCAGTCCAACATATGCTTGGGAACTTAATCAAGGAAAAAAAGTACCTCAAAGGTCCCATGAACATTTCATATAGACGAAGGGAATCCGCACCATATTCAGAAACAACATCATCTGGATTAATGACATTTCCTCGACTTTTACTCATTTTGTAAGCGCGGGCATTTACACGAATATTTGGACTATCTTTTAGCACATAATAATCACCAACTTTCGTAACCTGTAAGAAGAATCAATATGAGAACAAACTAAAAGGATGTTTCAACATTCTGCAAAAACATATATACTAAGAAGTGCACACCTTCTCGGCAGATACTCTTTCTTGGGAATATTCGCTTGTAACGGAAGCAGAGTCAGCGGAAATCCATCTGCCTTCTTGGTCTCTAAATGCTGTGTATTCAACCTGCCACTACCTATTAGAAATGTACAAAATGGGCATATTAAGGTTACTCTGATAATGTACTTTTACTTACTTCTCCAAGTATTAATCCTTGATTTATCAAGCACTTGAATGGCTCTTTGGTAGAAACTATGCCAATATCATACAGAACCTATCGAATTAAAACAATGAGGTGATTAGAAGTCATGCAAAAAGTAACATAGTAGGATTTGCCCAGGATAATACACATAGATACTTTATATATTTATACTCACTCTATACTAGGAAGAAGGAACCAATTCACATTTTCAAGATGAGAAAAGAACTAAACAACTAGGATTTGCAAGACAAAGTAGAAAACTGAAGGTATGGTATAATCATATAAGATAAAGAGAGCAGCTATCAGAGAAGGCTGTATAATCTCACAGAAAAGAGAGACTGCAATGATAAATATCAAACAAAATATATACGGAATAAGTTTCTATAGAAACAATTAAATGATTAAAGCAATCAAATTACTATAATTTATTTCATCTCGAGACTAGAATAGTAATGCCCTCTTTTTAGGAATTGTGAATTATCATATTATGATTCAGTGACTGAGAAGCAAAAAAAGTTTGAAGGAGATCAATTGTTTATGGCTAGAGAGAACCTTGTGCCAAAACCTTGCATAGAGCAAATGTAGGACTGAATGCTCAGCACCACCTACATAGATGTCAACAGGACCCCAATACCTAAGACAAATCAACAATAGGAAATGTTCAACTGCATTCAGATATCCTTTTCTTATGACCATAAAATACAAAAGGAAAGGGAAAGTTTATCTACCTTTCTTTAGCCTCATCTACCAAAGCAATGGAATTTTTGGGATCCATAAATCGTAAGTAGTACCTGAAAATGATTAAAAAGCACAAAAATTATGCTTACTAGATAATGAAGGAGACTATTTTTTATGATTAAACAGATTATGGAACACCACAAGAAATTACATATTTTTTGCACATGCGATTTATTAGATTGCTTCTAAGAGTTAAAAGATAAGAGAAAGTGGGCTATACTAGACTCCATAACTAATGTATTAGATTCTGGATAGGAAATAGACTCAGCATTGCATCTCATGTCTCACATTGTTTTCCTTTTGTTAGATTAAAAAAGACAAAAGGTTAAAAACCGCAGTTCTCTAATAGCTTAAGCTTTTAGTAATTTGTGAATTAATATGGTGTCAAAGTAGAAGGTTCTGACTTTTGAGTTTGAATCCCTTCAAGCCTATCTTATCAATTAAATTAAAAAACCTTCTTCCATTTAAACCAATTCTATTTCTTAGGTTTATCAAAAATACCTCAAGCCCAAAGTGAAGACAAGTGTTAGCATATAAAAGATAAAACTTAACATTTTCTAACAGCTTAAGCTTTTAAAGTAATTGGCAAGTTCACACTTTTTTGGTTCTCTAAGGAACTTCTTCAATAAGAATTTAAGACATAATCATTAATGAGAATTTAAGTTTAAAGCTTTAATGGGAAAAGATGAATGAAAGACATATTAAAAGGTTTGGTGATATATGAAAGCACTAGGACAATAATTAAATCACTGCATGGAATCTTTAGTGCATGGAAACAGACAGGAGTCTCCCATCTGGTTGTACATTCAAATATCCACGTGTCCAATTAGGCAGGAGGAAAAAAACAAGATACAGGAATACACAATAAGCAATTAAATTTACTATTATAAGATAGGAACAAACAGAAAAATATTTCTCATTTCTGGATTAATCATATATATGCTCAGCAAATCCAATTCATCTAACAGTAAGTGCAATAGACTATAAGGAATTTTGATATCTAAGTAGAAAAACAGCACTTTAAGAATGGATACCTTTTAAATCAGCACTTCAAAGATATACATGATGAGATGTAGACTGTCTTTAGCTATATAATTGGAAATAAAATGGTATTTCTTTTAACGTTCATAGTTCATACTCATCAATTCAGTGAAATCTACGCCATGGCATTCCATGACTCGACACTGTTCAGAGATACACCTAGGATATCTAGTTGAGAACAGATTTTCATTACTGGATATCAGTCACTTATCACCCAGACAAGTTAGATTACTTTATTCAGAAGTGATATAATTACTGATTTCTTTTATTTGCAAGGCTAAATAGCTGAGAGAGAAACCACAATTCTGACCTCACTTATTTCATTATTGAAAGCTGAATTCACATAGAAGCTGATCAGAATTTTTTTTCCCTCTGTTTGTTGACAATCCTTGAAAATGATGATAACTTTCACCACCTGGATCTAAGATATTCTTGAACCAACAGTGTCAAAGTCATTGTTGAAGAACCCAACATCATTAGTTTCATAATTGCCAAATCAGATAAGATTACGACATGGGTACATGTCAAGGTAGATTTTCTAGTGAGCCATAAACTTCCAAGTGACATGGCAAGGTATATGTTCTATCTCAGCATTGAGTTTCACCTTCCTCTACAAAACTCATTAGCTAACAACAAGCTCACAAAAAGAAAAGGAAAGAAAGAAATAAAGAAAAAAAATTTAACCAAGAAGTAATTGCTATATTTCTGAGAAAGGTTTTGTTGAGAAAATGGCAAGTTACTTAGAAATATTATGTTGGATGAAATTACCAACAAGATCCAGCCCACTGTGGCATAGTACTTGTTTCTCGTCTAGCAGGTTTCCCTGACACAGAATCCACAGTTTTAACCTGAATAAGAAGACAAAACAATGCACAGTTGATGATATAAATAATGTAAAAGCTAAATGAGTTTATAAAAAATCAAGAATGGAACGGAGAAAAGCATTCCTTTTAGCAGACCAACTAACGTGCAATCTTGCAATATAAGGTTAGCATATAAAGCTCAACAAATTACAAGATACAGGACGTTTTGGACAAGTGTCAGGGCAAAACAGTTTGCACCGACAATATACTGGCATGATACAAGAAGATTGGCGCAACCTGGTTTTGCTTATGTGATGATGCAACAAGATATGTACAATGTCGACATGGCGTCCACACCTACCACCACAGTCCATGCTGACCGCCCTGTACCTACTGGCAGCCTGTCAGCATGGGTTGTCTTGGAGGCACTTCAATACTTGAATGACAATATACTCCACTTCTTGATATGAAAAATTAACAAAATTCCACTTCATCTCTTCATTTACTGCTTCCTTTTTCCTTGTCTTTGTTTTTTATATGCTTTATTTATTATGCCAGGAAGCATTTACATGCAGCAAAATTAGGACAAAAGTAGTAGATACAAAATTTCTTGGAAGCTTGCATTTCTCCCCTTACTTTGATGGTGTGAATAAATGAAGAGGGTAAATCTTCCTTGAACTATGACTCAAGAGCACATACATCCCTTGAAGAATAAAAGCATAAAATCTAACCCCTGAAACAGTATTCTGAAAGGCAGTTTTAGTGGCCTCCTTGACAGGGCAGCCCATGGACTGCCTTGCCATATACAGCTTAGAAAGGAAACATGCCACTTAAGGGGTAGTTGATCATATCTTCTAGTGTTTCGTTGAAAAAACCAGTGTGTTCTTACTTATTTATTAGCTTTTTGATTGATTACCATTTGTAGGTTGTAATTTTTGTATATTTAATACAAACATGATGCTACGAGATGTTATTTATGTGCATAGAGTACGGTTCTGCATTTCTCAATTTAGTACATTTATACAAATATTTGTTTATTACTTTATTACTAACAATTACACATCAGTATATATCATCATACATAATATTTATAATACATCCATAAGCTAGAACTTATTGGTGCTCATATCTGCACCTACATACAGCTCAATGCTATGTGGTGAGGTGACTACCTACATATACCACAGGCCTTTTTTGCAACACTGCCTCAAACTATATAAAATATACGAATTATCATCCCTACATAAAGGTGCAAGTTGTTAAATTGCCATCCCTACATAACGGGCGTATTGTGTGCTTTTATAAGTTATAACTTAAGATTTGAATGTGGTGTTTAGACTATGAAAACCAAGATAAAACCCATTTAAGGATTGTAAATTCATAGAACATACCCAAGATGTCGCTTTTGCCAATGGGGGTTCACCTGTTCCAGTGGGACTAAAGTCATCCAATTCGGGAAGGATTAGAGGCAGCTCACTTTCCAAAAGAGGCACCATTTCACCAGTGTCATCAAGATAAATTACAGGGAAAGGTTCACCCCAGTAGCGTTGCCTTGCAAAAAGCCAATCTCTCAGCTTGTAATTTACCTGATCATAGACATTGTTCAGCCATCTTATATAGCACCACTTTATGTAAGATAAAATTGACATCATACAAGCAAATGAGAGCACCTTTTTGGTCCCATGACCAGTATTTTCAAGCCATTCGATGACTTTTGAGGCAGCATCTTGGGAAGACAAGCCATTAATATTTAACCCAGATAATGAATTTGACGAGTTTATTACAAGTCCATCATCCAGATAAGGTTCATCAGGATCACAACTTTCATTGGGCGGACTTATAACCCCAATAATTGGAATTCTATATTTTAAGGCAAACTCGTGGTCACGAGAGTCGTGTGCTGGTACAGCCATGATAGCTCCAGTGCCATAACTGCATATCGATTATGGACTGAGAGGTCAGTGATGTAGCACAAAGAATAGTGGCAGTTAATGAACATACAATAGAAAAGCATGTGTGAGGCAGAAAAACCTCAACTGGAGATTGTCCAGAACAATTGTTCTATATGATGAACAGGATTATAGTCATTTACAGAGAGCCAAGCAATAGTGATCTTTAAGATTTCTTAACAAAAAAAAAATTGACAGATCCTTGAGATGTCCTAAATATAAAAGAGGGTTCTACTACAGCATAAATATATGAATATCAAAGAAACAGCATCAAAGGTGGAAAATTTAATAGTAAAATAGACAGTAAACAGCTAAAGATAGAGAAGCATATGAAAGACAAAGTAGCAACATTTTGAATTGGCAAGAAAACATACAAAGTTACAAGAATAAAAAATTTATTATTTAAAATATAAAATTTACTACTATAAAGATCTTTTGCCAAAATATATAGCCTGATAATATAATGAATGTGATGAGCAAACACAAATGAAAACATAAAGCAATTCCAACCCCACCATTTCATATATTGTGTGATTTCTTATCCTGTCCATATTTTAAAACAACATAAAACCTAAAAGCTTTCTATGAGAAAAAATTGTATCTATAATTCAAGAAATAAAAAAACTTCAGCATCTAGAGTTGTTGGTAAAATGAAAAGCACTAAAACTCAAAGATAACATCACTGGGCAATAATGAAAGTAAAATCATTTGTCACAATATATAGTAACTAAGATATCCATTTATGAAACAAAAACAAAATAATTGATAAAACTTGTCATCTAAGTTTAGACCGCTTTGCTATTTCACTTATTTATAGCAATTTCTAATCCATTGTGCTGAACTTTTTATCAGTTATTAGACTTCAAATCCAACAAATTTTGTATCTGAATTATGGTTTGCCTTAGTCATACCTTGCTAAATAGAATAAAAATTCCTCCTTGTAAATGGCTTAGTAATAATGTAATATTTAAACTGCAAATATGTTTCTTCTTGTGCATGGCTTCCAATAACATCCCAGCAATCACAAACTGGAATGATGGCCTACTAACTATAATGATGTGAGGTAAGATAATTTGCTTATACTCAGAAGGAGCAAGGAGCACAATGAGCTAACCATTCAACCATAAAGCACAAATGTGGAGGAAGTAAAAGCGAATCAGGGACGAGTGTGATGTATAATACAACTTTGTTTGCATTTCAAGTCTTAATAAATAGAGAATCGCCCAATGAGTGCTGATGTCATAAATTGGTTCATAATCATCTGTGCACAAGCCCGGATGCATTATTTTTATAGCACACTTCTGCAAATATATTAACATGAAAGATTTTTTAGTCCAACTATCCATTAAACATGGTAATTAATCTTTATATGCCAAAGTAGGCTGGCTGTCCAAATTAAATGCTTCTTGAATACCTCCTCAAACTTATTGTTCAACTGTGCCCTTATAGAATATCCAGTGGCATGAAAAGTGTCACTGAAATAAGCTACAAGACTCTTGCAACAAAAATGACCAAGTAAGATCTCCATCCTAGTGGCGACAATTAACAGCTAGTGTAAATCTCTAGGCAAGAGCAACTAAGAAGGTTGAAGAAACTTGACGCCAGAAACTTCTTTATTGATTGACATCCATCAATGCATCTACTAGAAGAACTACAGGGAAAAAGCTGAATATGACCAAAAGATGGAGTTGAACTTGAACCACTCAAGGAAAGAAGAAAATTACCTGAATACTAGAAGAACACTAGATACTACGGAGAGAGGTGCACTGCTGTACTAGATAGTGGAAACTTAAGAGTCTGAGTACCTACTTCCAATTAATTCCTTAGCGGATAAGATTATGTATAAGGACCGCCAAAACATTGTCCTCAAATATTTAGAAGTTAGAAGGCTCATGAATATAGCTTGATCCTCTAATATCTTGAGCCAAGAGCCTTGCCAATCAGTGGAAGTTGGATTAGTTTTATCAAGTTTATCCAAATCCTTTGGCATAGCCCTATCAAAACAGTTTTAGATAGTTCCACAACTTAATCCAGCAGATTGCCAGATGCCTACAGCATAAATTGGAAAAAATTTCCTGCAAGCCTCAGGATCAGCAGCACATACATAAAGTAACAATGCCCAGAGACTAGTGAATAGTAATTATGTCTATAATTATGATAACCAAAAGCACTTAGTCAAGTCATCACAAGAAAGAAGTATAACAAGAATAAAATGTAAAATCAAACATAAAAGGTAAATATAGATAAACCTTCCTAAAACATAATCTGCTACCCATATTGGAATGACTTCTCCATTAGCTGGATTCTTAGCATACAAACCACTAAAAACTCCAGTCTTCTCCTTTTGAAGATCAGTTCTCTCCAGTTCACTCTTCCTTGCAGCAAGCTCTGTATATTCCTCAACCTGTATTTGTAATTACTTTTCTTTTAACTGCTATGCAGATAAAGTTACAGAACAAATGCAACAACATACACATTTACGTTGTTCCTCAGATGTCAATGATGACAGCAGAAAATGCTCAGGTGCCACAACAAGATATCTGCAATGAGAGAGAGAGAGACAGTTCAATGTCATACAATTGTCAAACGAATAATAAGAATTCTTTTTGTATAAAAGAATAGAAGAAATGTAAAATGTTTACGTTGCACCAAAGATAGTGTCTGGTCTGGTTGTGTACACAGAAAGATTCAAACCTCGCTCATGTCCTTGAAAATCAACAATATGGAATTCCAGCTCGGCACCTTCAGACCGGCATATCCAATTCCTCTGCATTTCTTTGATGCTTTCTGGCCAATCGAGATCTTCCAAATCTTCAAGAAGACGATCAGCATAAGCTGTTATCTTGAGCATCCATTGGCGCATTGGCTACTTCAACCAAAAAATAGTGAAAAATGTAACTTCTATATTCATGTACTGCGTAAACTAATTTAAAAAAACAGAGTAGCAAGAGAGAAACACAGAGAGGTTCAAAGCATCGGATAGTCCTAAAAGTTCTTGAAATACCTTTCGTATGACAGGATAACCACCTCGTTCACTAACACCATTCACCACTTCTTCATTTGCCAAAACAGTGCCAAGAGCGGGGCACCAATTAACAGGTACTTCAGCCTGATTTAGAATAGAAAATGATGCTAGCATAAATCATTAGAAAGCACAAGTGAAATAGTAGAAAGTAAAAAAATGAAAGCTCAAACAGAGAGAGAAAAAAAATGTAGATCATGACTAGACTGTGAAGCCTCAATCAAGAATCATAATCCACAGTATCCATAAGGAGAAAACAATGAAAATATTTTGGGACCTGGTATGCAAGTCCTCTCTTCAGCAGCTGAAGAAAAATCCATTGCGTCCATCTATAATAATCTGGTTCAGTAGTGGATATTTCACGATCCCAATCATATGAGAAACCTAATGCTTTGAGCTGCAAAACAAATAACACTAACAATAAGCTTCCATATAGATTACAGATCATACTTGATAAAGTAATGGTTTATAACATAATTACACTTCTTTCGTAAGTAAACCCCTATTCACAATTTGATTACGACATTCAAGACTTATGGGAATCACCGCATGCAAAAGGAGGAGATATGTTGAGACTTCTTGTGGACCATTTTTTGCCAACCACGGATTGTCCTGTGGTGGCACAATATCCTGGCAGCACAAGGGCAGCAGCACACCTGTTCAGGCATGTAAGGTGCCACAAAACACACAGCTTACCCAGCTGCTGCACAATTCCAATTTGACTAGAATTGTTCAACACATTTCAATGCAGGGTTTTCACATCTGCAGTCAGCTACTTGGATCTTATTCCTCCATTTTTATCAAGTACTATCATGTTCTTCAATAATGACCGCCCACATAAATTTTGTTTCCCTTCCCTCTCAGGATAGCTCATAAATGAAACCAATCCTCTTTGATGCACTATGTGGTCTCTGTTGAACATGTCAATATTATCTATCATGTACCCTATCCAATTGGTTGCTACTTTAACTTGCATCTACTAAAATAAAGGGGTCCAAAAGCAAAAAGCTCCTGCCAATGCAGGGTCTAGGAGTGAAAATATGTGCAGTCTTACTCTCCTTAGTGAAGAGGCTTCCATGACTTAAACCCATGATCTCCTTTTGCAAGGGTCAAGCTTTACCATCACACAGTGTCTCTACAGTAATCATTTCTTATTATAAATTTTCTATTAAACCCATTTATCTGCCTCCACATCGTCATATTATCACATTTTTGCATATACTGTCTTTTAGTTGCCAAATGCTTCGACACGTAAACCAGTGTTGGTCTTATAGCCACCTAACTATCATGCTCTAATTGTATGCGAAATATCCTCATCACATCCCCTTTTACGAATAGATCCAAGGTAGCAAATATTCTCACTAACTCACTCTAGCCAGTTCTTGTCTATCAGGAAGAACTCCTATTCCATTTGATACCTCAAATACTGAAATTCACTTTCATATGCTCAGTCTTAGACCCACTAATTCTAAAGCCTTTACATTCTAATATTTTCTTCAAACTCCTAGATTAGTTTCATCAATTAAAGCAAAATCATTAGTATATATCAATTTACATTTGTTCCAATATCAGCATTCAGCAATAAATGCCCTGTCTACAACTTTATAAATAGAAAAAACAAAGGCTATGAAGAGTGTCATTAGTTTACGGAAGTATGAAGATAATAAAATCCCAATTCTGAAACATTTATGGTCCTCCTTCCACAAAGTTTAGATAAAAATTGCTACAGAAGCTTAACTAAAATGTGAGAAAAAGACATTTCCAAGTAGTCTAACTGCATAATAAATGATGTATACTTCATTTATCTTAGCATATATTTGTAACAATGATGTATACTTTGATTAAGTTAAAGCATGCAACAGTATCAATCTGCATTTCATGTATTGGTTGTCTATTTATTTATTCCATCAGTAAAAACAAAGTATGTGTAGGCATATACAGGTCAATGGCCGGTTCTCACTCAAACAATCATGAAACTCAAAAACAAAACCAAAAACAAAAAAAATTCTAAGAGCTTCAATCATACAGCTTGCTAAATGTGGGCAGTCATGCATGTATGGCACATCTTGTGTGTGCAGTTCCTGTTTCAGGTGAATACTAATATATGGTGGTGTTACATGGTGCCTTGAAGTGGAACTCCTCCATAGCACCTGTCAACATTGATGTGCAGTGTTAATGACATGCTGCTGCAATACTGGCACAAAGGACTGCAGGTGGCGCGAGCAATCCCCATTCTCAGCATTTATCTAATCAAGTGATTTTTGAAGCAAATGATCCAGAAGAATTAAAATTGACAAAATACTTTGTGTGACTTGTCAAAAACAAATGCGTAAATATTTTTACATGTACAACTTAAAAATACCAGAAGAAACTAATTAAGACCAAGTACCTGCGAGCGGAAACGATCAATATTTCGTCTTGTTGTGACCTTTGGATGAGTTCCTGTCTGCATAAAAGGTATATTATTCAGACAAGAATCATTCTAATAGTATACACCAACATAAATTTGAAATTCAACCTCGATAGCATATTGTTCAGCAGGAAGACCAAACGCATCCCATCCCATTGGATGCAAAACATTGAAACCTCGCATGCGCTTGTATCTTGATAGAATGTCAGTAGCTGTGTATCCAAGGGGATGTCCGACATGTAGTCCAGCTCCACTGTGAATAAATTGTTGCATGACTTGAGTTTGAGCAAATAAACTCAATATAGTAGATATAACAAAGGAAGTAATGAAGTAAAATGATAAGAAAACATAGCAACTCAAAGAACCTTGCGCCTATAATCAGCATTGACGAGAAAAGAATATCCTGGAATAGAATATCAAGCTACACAATTGGGTATTGACTGCGTAAAATTTTCATCTAATCTGGATTCCTCTTTGAAATAAGTGACGATAATGGAGAGGATAAAAGGCAAATGTTTTATTCAAATTGATAAGAGCCATATCCAAATCCCAAGATGAATATAATAAACATGTTTTCATAGCTATGAGACTTTTTTTCTCTTTTCTTCCTCTATTTGTATGGCATTAAAATAAAGTCTTTTACTCGTGTGCAAGACAATTGAAAGTAAGCAAAAAGTATATAGATATACAGAATGTGTATAGATATGTGAGACAACCATTGAACTAACAAGTATATAGATATACAGAATGTATATAGATATGTGAGACAACCATTAAACTAACATGAAATGACTAGAGGTTGCATGCTTATGCCTCAATGGTCTAAGTTAGACTTAACTAGAAACTCATCATTGGTTTGCAGAAGATTATACAATATACACAAGAGGGGTTAAACTAGAAAAGAGTGAAGATTAACAGACCAAGCAAAAGGAGTAGATAACTCATACTCAACTACATCCCTTATTTATAAAATTCATCACATAGCATTTGAATGAGTTTCATGTGTCCTATGGAAATAATGGAGTAATCAAAGCTCCTTGAATTATGATGCAACAAGCAATGCTCTTCTTGTAAAAATATTCAGTTCCATGAGCTATTCCTCCGATCTTTTTACCTACTTTAATGATTGGCATATCATCATACATCAATCAACAGTGCACAAGCTTTGCAATGACATCATGCCAATAAATAGGCAATCATCATCAATAAAAACAATTAATAAGACAAATAACACATTTTTGAACTTTCCATAGCAAAGTATCAGAAAAATGCTTTAAGGGAACCATCCTTTTCTCTTCCAGTATTCTTTTTTTTAACGCGAAATTCTTAAAAATAGCCAATCTTCTTTTCCTACTGGGTTTACTTTCTCTTCGAAGCACACAAAATCCCGCCAAGATCAATTTTTATGCAAGATATCAAAATGGTTCGCCTCAATTCACCCGGAAATCTCACCTGGGATAAGGAAACATGTCGAGGATATAGCATTTGGGCTTGGAGGTGTCAACCTCGTCAGGGGTGCGGAACGTGCGATTCTCCTCCCAGTACCGCTGCCACCGCGGCTCAATCTCGTCGAAAGGATACGCCTTCCGCTGCTGTCCGCCGCCGCCATCGCCGCCGGAGAACCGAACTCTTATGGGCCGTCGGATTTGGGTGCGGAGTACCAGGTAGGGAAGGAGAGGGAGGTGAGAGGAAGAAGGGAATAAGGTCCGCAAGGGAGGTGGCGCTTGCAACGGTGTTTGCATTCTTGGGAGAGGAGAGGAAGCAGAAGAAGAGAGTTAAGAGAGATTGGAGAGAGCGGTGTGGCCAAGAATTGAAATGGATATGGAGAGGGGCTATATATATTTGCATTGGTATCAACTAAATAGATAGAAAGATAAAGTTATTCTTGGTGAATTAAAATTTAACTGTTGGTTAATTTTCGTGAGTTTTAAAAAAATTTGTATGTAAAAAGAATTGCGTTTAAATGGTATGCATATAAATATAAACTTTAGAGGGTAGGAACATAAATATGAAATTACAGAAGGGTGTGCCTGCAAAAAGCTCTTTTCTAAATTACATTTCTATCCTGCCATGTACTCCATCTCTATGATAAATTCCTTTGTTTTCTTTCCTCCCAAGTCTCTCTCTCCATAAATCATACTAAACGCCTCCTCACTCTGATCCCATTATCTCTCTCTCTCTCTCTCTCGAACTGCAAGTATGAAGCTCGACACCACCGGCTTCGAATCCTTCCCCTCTCTCCCCGCTGCCATCGACGATCTCGGCGCCGACAACCTCCTCGCTCCTCCTTCCTTCGATCTCCCCGCTTCCTCCGATGTGAGTCGATTCGTCTCTTTCCCCATTTCTTTTTCTTTCTAGGGTTTCTCCAAAAAAAAATGTCTGTGCTTGCCCTAATTTATTCTCTTCTCTCTTTTCTCGTGGCTATTGGAAACCAGTTCGATTCGTTCCAGAAGGATGCGGCTCGGATGCTGAAGCACGCCAAGGGAACGACGACGCTCGCCTTTATCTTTAAGGATGGCGTCATGGTCGCTGCGGACTCTAGGGCTAGCATGGGAGGATATATATGTGAGCATTTCTTAGGGTTGCAATCTTTGTTACTTGCTTCCATTTATATTCTGCTCTGGTTTGTAATCGTGACTATTAACTTTAGAGGTTTTCTTCATTATTTCAGAAGAATAAGATTGACGCGTCCTTACTTGTGAAATAGGTGGTCAAAGTTATATATCTTTAAAGGGAGATCTTGCAATTATCGATCCCTGAAATATATTTGAATGTAGGGCAAATCTCATTAGTTGCAAAGTATTTGGTGTCTACACAATTAGGAAATAAGAATTGTGCCCTGATGGATGTTGAAGCCTATAAGCAGCCTATAGAAAACTGATATCATGTTATGAATTATCATAAGTAGTTGGAGACAAAGAGATCGGAATTTTTAAATTGCAGTAATGAGCTAGAAACTTTCGAACCAAATTTATATGGACTCCAAACTTTAGAACCATTGTTGATGTTGCTGTCAGATTACATGGAAAATTATGTTCCACATTAGGAAGAACTAGGGTGATATAGCTTTTGACAAAATATCTTAAGTGTCATTCATTTTTACATCTAAATAAAGGTTTCCTTTTGCTTATGGAAGAAATGTACCAGTATGATTTTAGTTTGCAATTGAAATTTTATATTAGACTGTAAGCAGGAGTAGTGAATTGCAACATTTTTCAAAATCTTATAAGGATTCTAATTAGAACTCAGATATACATGTTTTCTGGATTCTTCTTTTTTTCTTCATATATATATTTGCTGTTTGCAGGAGTCAAGTTCTCCCGTTAGCATATAATTTTAACTGGAATAGCATACTAATGTTTCTTGTTCACATGTTGTAAATTTACTTGTTATTAACTGGATAACATCATCATAGCGCATCTCCTGCATTAATTTTCATAGGGATGAGCAATATTAGGGTCTTTGGATAGATCGTTATGCTTGTGCTTGCTATTTTTAGCTTCTTTTTACTGACAAATTTAACAATTGACCAATTATACTAGCTGTCTAGGAATGTTTTTGATAAGAGAGGTTCTTTATGTAAGACAAAAGTTAATTGGTGATTGTACGTTGTCTGAACTTGTCCAAATAAGTAGCTAGCATTTAAGGTAACCTTATACCTTAAAACATCTATGTGAAAGAGAAAGAAAACTACGTAGATCATAAAACAAGTGTTTTCTGGCGAGGTCTCTTTTTATCTCTTTGTAATCAGGGAAGCTAGCATATGTAGTCATAGTGTCTAGAACAAAGGGTGTTTATGTGTTTGATGTTTTATTAAAGAATGCATTTATTTTGAGATTCATGGAGACAAGTATATGTAGTCAAAGACTTAAATTTTCTTATATTATTCTGTGTTAAAAATAATCTCTTCATTTTGGACCGATGTGCATGAATTGTAGTAGTTCAAGATGTCCTATGATTATTTACTTCATCACATCATCCTTTACTGTTTATATATACAGTTTTACTGATTATATATACGACCTTCATTTCGAACTCATGCACAGCCCAATGATTGACATTATTCTTTATGATACTATCAGGAAACTCCAACTTTTTGTCTGGTAGAACACTTTCAACAGGACAAAACTAAACTGTTGGTCCTGTTCTTAGGGACATTAACATTACACATTAAGAAGGCACACAAATCTTTTGCCAGGCAACATGCTGTATGTACCCATTTACTTAAAAATTATTGTGTTTGAGTTATGAAGATATTGTACCCTTACTTAGTGCCAGCCAATTATTTATTGCGGCATCTTTTATTTAATTGCACAAAGGTACAGCAGAACATTTTTAGAAGACTATATTCTAAGTGACTGAGTCTATTTGTGGCAGAATATGTCAATATTCAAGTACCCAACTTGATATGATTACAGCTCATTTTTGCATTATATAACAATCTATAGCATCTGATTTGAGTTTCACTTTCTATTGCATATTATTCTAATTAGCTCTACTGAACCTCTGTTGGTTAATAGTCTCACTGAAAATTTCTTTTTAATCTGCAGCTTCTCAGACTGTTAAGAAAATTATCGAGATCAACCCTTACATGCTTGGAACAATGGCTGGAGGGGCTGCTGATTGCCAATTTTGGCATCGAAATTTGGGGATCAAGGTAAGTGTAGAGATCTGGTGTTTACACTACCATATTAAGTACACTTTGCTTCTGCAGATGGGTTCTTCGATCTTCACCTTTGATCTGCTATACTTAGGCTGGTGATCTTAGTAAAAGTTTTTTTGTTCAATATCTTAAGAGTTGGTCTGACTTTCCTTTTCTGCAGTGCCGACTGCATGAACTAGCAAACAAGAGAAGGATCTCAGTTACAGGTGCTTCAAAGCTGTTGGCAAATATACTTTATTCATATCGTGGGATGGGCCTCTCAATTGGCACCATGATTGCTGGATGGGATGAGAAGGTACTTCATGTCTACTCTTATTTGCCTTCAGCTACATGACTGATTTGCTACATCATTGTTTTCCTTTTAGGGGCCTGGTCTATATTATGTAGACAGTGAAGGAGGAAGGCTCAAGGGAACCCGTTTTTCTGTGGGGTCTGGATCCCCATATGCTTATGGAGTCCTGGATAATGGGTAGGCATTGATATTTGTATCTTCTACTGTAATGAAGTATGTATCATCTTGACAACAACCTACACATGCATTTGTTGCTTTATCAGATATCGTTTTGACATGTCAATTGAGGAAGCAGCTGAGCTTGCACGGCGAGCTATTTATCATGCAACATTTCGAGATGGTGCAAGTGGCGGTGTTGCCAGTGGTATGTGCTATTTTTCAAGGATTACTTTTATTTGACTTTTAGTTCATACCTTTCCTGCAGATTATTTTGTCAATTTGGTTAATCTCCATTGGTGGCTATGCCAAGTTTAGCACGTTGGCACGTCATTATGTATTCTAATTGCAATATAAAACTTAAGTTTTATTACACCTTGTAATATGAACTTATGGATGACTCTTTAATGGCATGCTTTTAGGGGGTGACTGAAGTAATAGAATGAAGATTAGTAATATGCCATTTCCATTCTAATTCTTTCTTTTGTGGATGGTGTATTCATCTGTTACGTGTTATTTACCTCAACTGTATATACAACTATTACATGAGCATGCTGCTAGGGGTGTAAACGAGCCTGGGCTTGATCAGGCTCTGCTTTAAATTAATTTTGAGCCTCAATATGATGTCCGATTCATTTTGGCGGAATTTAAGACTTAATCAAGATAGTTGGCTCAAGCTTGATTGACACCGAGAGTGTCCGTTATATATACCGAACAAGTCCAAAGTTGATGGCCAACATGAATAGTGATGATATGAAGCTTTTACTATATCTCAAAGCATATTTTGTGCTAAGCAGATAGCATGAGGATCTCTACATAATTATCTTATTTGTCATTAGATAATTATGAAATATGGTGCTCCAAACTAAATCCATGCATGTAGAGTACACCTCCCAACTCTTGCATGCATGAGTATTTGACTTTCTATCGTCATGATGGTAGATGGTTGGATGGAAGTATTATTATAATATTTATTAGGGATTAAGAAGTTAAAAGAGGTAGGTGTTGGGATTCATAAAGTCTTTTAGTATTTTGTAATAGGCCTCTTGGAGTCTTGTATATCTGGGAATTCTAAGAGATGATTAAGAGTTATTGCATGATGTTTCATATGCCCCATGTATGAAGTGAGGGCTATAAATGTACCACAGCAATGGAAAGGAAGCTTACTATGAGTTATTAAACAATTATTTTTTAGAAGTTCTTGTTTGCTCGTATTCCCTTGGTGGATTTTAAGTGGAAAAGGAGTGTGCTCGGTGGATTCCATGGAGGGGCAAGTATCTATCTGGCTGCATTTATTGTACCTCCCCTGGTCTCCAGTTTACCCAATATAATTCGTTCAAGCTTGAATAAAGGCTTAATTCAAGCCTTAAGAAGACAACCCTAGGAGAGAGATTGGTATTAATAGGTTTGAACAATTAGATCAAGATCTAATGGTCCCAAACTATTCATACATAGTATATAATTATATTTTAATGTGTAAATTAAATGGAGCCTTATCAAGCTGAGCAAAGGCCAGCTGGTTTCTGTTCAAAGGTTGGGTTGAAACTAATTTTGAGCCTAGATTAGCTATTCAGGCTCAACTAGATTATTATTATTGGAGCTGAGCTTGAGCTGCTCGATTATTTTGATAGTCCTACATTCAGCTGCAATAGATTGTCAGACTCCATACATGGATGTTGTTTACCATGCTTCTATCTATTGTGGTAGGACAGCTGGTATAGAATGAAGCAAAAGTATAGTGCTTTGATTTGCTCTCTATTGATTTGTCTATAGCTATGTCATTATTTTCAGCTTGATATGTTGGATAAACTCTTTTAGACTAAGTGCCAGTCTGATCCTAGAATCTTCATTCCATTTGATCTGATGAATTTCTAAACCCCAGCAGGAAGGTGTTTCTAGATTTATTTTTCAATGGAAAGGTCTTTCTTATGGCATCTCTGCCCCATTTTTTTTGTAGTTTACTATGTTGGACCTGATGGATGGAAGAAGCTCTCAGGTGACGATGTTGGTGAGCTGCACTACAAGTATTACCCTGTTCATACTGTTCCAGTTGAGCAGGAAATGGCTGAAGCCCCACCAGCTTGAGGGTTCACCCTTGTTTTCAGGCTTATGAAATGTTTTGAGAAGCAGTTGAATACAAACTTTAGCTTGATATCGTGTTTGTTATGATTTATACCCTCTAAGTCTAATGGAGTTGGCATGCAACATTGCCGCTATATTTGACATGCCAGTGGATTATTGTAGGGATAATTGTTGAATGCATTCTTTTTGCTGTATTGTTCTTTTAAAAAAAATTGTAGACTGTCTGTTGTAGTTGTACAGGCAGAGAACATGATTCAAAAATGGAAGTGTGTCAGCAATTGCATTGCTTAGGATCATCACAATTACCTACCATCTGTCTGTTTTGGTTGGAGAATCATCTAGCAGCATCTGTGGGTCTGAAATTTAACTTCTTTGATAAATTACAAAGCATTTGCAGTTTTGCATTGTATGGGTGGCAGATATTATGTATTTGGTACCTATGGACAAGGGAATATAACTATGCTATGCTAAGTCATGGAACACTTCATGCACTTAAATGATTATAGGTATTTTGAATTCTGGAATTGTAGATTTACTTCTTTTTTTGTTAATGAATTGTAGATTTATTTCATGCATCAGTAGTGGCGCAATTCAGAAACTGCACAAATTTTCTGCAGTCAAGTCAGGGTATTTAAGAGTTTCTACTATTTTAAGTCTGCCTCTAACCTCGAAGTCATTTTGAAACTTTAAATACGAGGATCTCGTGTGTTTAAAAATTGCTAACCGAGTCAGTGATTTCTAAATATAAATTATTGATTGGGTGGGACTTTCAAATATGAGTAAGTGTGAGGAAGAAAATTTTATATAATTTGGTAAGAGTTTCCAGCTTATCCAGAAGGTTGCAGCACTTGTGGAGCACCAGAAATTAATGGATCGAGCAGTTGAATAAAAACTTTAGCTTGATATTTCTGCTGTTACGATTTATACCATCCTGAAATCTAATAATGGAGCTGGCACGCAATGTTGCTGCTATGTTTGGCATGTCAGTACTGGATTTATTATAGAAATAATGGTTGAATGCAAACTGTCTATTAGTAGTTGTTACACTTTTGCATTGTACGGGTGACAGATGTTATGTATTAGCAACAATGGAATATGCCTTGCTATGCTAAGTTATGGAATTCTGAGTTCACTTAATTCATGCACTTGCTGTAAGTAGTTGAGCTCTGGAATTGTAGATTTACTTCATGACAGAACTCACAACTGTAAGATCATTACTAATCTAGCGCGGTGTTAATTATGAAATTAGCACCACCTAGCCTAGATATAATTAGCAGCGTCAACTATCTTTACATGTAGAATAAAAATCTAAGCACATTGGTTTGTCAATAACTAGTAACAAATTCAAATGATTCAATTGGTTATTCAAATTCAACACAGCTAATGTTAGCACATTTTTATTCCCTCTATTGCTCCATTAAAAACAATAACATCTAGATATGTCAACAGTTAACTTGCCAGTTTAATCACAAAACTAAAAAAATCATTTTGTCTTGAGTTCATATTGTAGAGTTAACATGAAAACATGCACCTTATTTGAATGAAATACCAACACGTGGCAAACTAACTGTATCAATAAATATGGCATAACTAAGATAAATGGCTTGTAATTTCACTAATCATTGCCAAAAATAATAAGCTAAAGGGGAGTTTATGGAGTCCGTACATGCAAATACAAATTAACTTTGGAGGGGTATGTATATGAATAAGGGACAGAGGTACAGAAGTAGAAACCCCAGCGTATAACAACTAAGATTTATTTGGTTGCAGTAAACAAACGCAGGAGCTACTGGCACTCACCAAGGGATTATTTAGTTTCATAAAATATTTCTAAGTAGACTTACCCAGGCTGAAACAATCAACTTACCACTATAATAAAAGGTGCGGTACTGTGACAATTAATGCTACACCAAAAGAAAGAAAGAAAGACATCATGGAAACAAATTTTACCGAAACCATACAGATGGGCACTTCAAAAACAATCAACTCACCACCATAATTCTTTTTTTTTCTTCTGATTATAAGAAGAGAAAGGTGAATTTTGGTGTTATGTGGTAAAGATGGGTCAATGAGTGCCTTGTATCAGCCTCCATGTTCTTTTTTCGTCTTGTCTAAAGTCACTTTTAAGTTTTAGAATCAAATCCATAGTTTTTTTTTTAAGAAATTCAAATCCATAGGATTTTGTTACACAATGGTTTTCTTTTTTCTTTTTTCTTTTTCGTATTAAAAAAGCGAACGTGTTAGGCAAGAAGTACATTGTTGAATAAACGTGTTAAGCATAGAAGCAAATTTGCTGATAGATGTAATGGAATAGATAACAATATCTGAGTAATATTGCTATATAACCAGTTGACTTGATATATTGAGCTGTAAGAGAATGGCAGGTATTAATTCACTCGAGACAGCTGCAGACCCACTATTACAGCTTATTATTGTTAATTAATTATATTGCCAACTCGTTTTTTCTCAACAGAAAAAAAAAATTCTAATGCCAACTCATCCTCAATAATTATCCTTAAAGAGAAGAGTCCGTACTGAAGAAGAAAAGCCAAAAATCTGTTCAGCGTGTTCTGTTTCATCATCTCTCTCATTCTATCCATCTCACCTACAATTCAATCGATCTTCCTTCTTTCTCCTCTCATCCCTCCTCATTTGCTTTGTCGTCCAACCATGGCGGAGGCAGCAGTGCTTGCAGGACTAGGATGGGTGGTATCTCCCATAGTTACTAGGCTACTCAACGAAGGCTTCTCCTACATTGGTGATGCCGACATCAAGGATAGGCTGGAGAAACTGGAGAGTACCATCCCTCCCCACCTTCAGCTCGCGGTCGAAGCTGCGGAGAACAGTGAGCACAAGAAAACGATGGAACTATGGTTGAGGAAGTTCAAAAGTGCTTTTTACGAGGTGGAAGACATGTTGGACTTGTGCAAATACCAATTCATTAAGGAGGTGTCTGATCTCAATACTTATCCTTCATTCATCAAACCTTTCATGAAAGTTGAACGGAAGGTAATAAACACTATGATTTCCATTTTTTTACCTGAAAAGATTAATCTAAGAAGAAGTCTGAAAAAGTTGGAGATGGTCGCCGCTGAATTTATGACATTCCGTGAATTTTTTGAAATGCAAATTGGAGTCAGCACGACTGCCCGTGATTTGGAGAATGGAGGACGACCAAATATCACTACCTCCGTACCTCCATGTATAGTGTTTGGGCGAGACAACGAGTATCACACTATAAACGAATATTTATTAGATCAATCCGAAGCTTCTGAAACTGGAAATAGCTACTCAGTTGTTGCCATTGTGGGCATAGGAGGGGCCGGCAAGACTACTCTTGCACAACTTATCTACAACGATCAAAGAATAGTTGATTATTTTGATATCAAGATATGGGTCAACATATCTCAGAAGCTCGACGTGTTAAAGCATACAAGGGAGATGGTGAAATGTGCTTCCAAGAAGGAATTCTGTCTCGAGAACATTGACTCAATGCAACCTATGCTTCTAAATCTACTAAAATCAAAGAAAGTGTTGCTTGTATTAGATAATGTTTGGTGCGACAAAATTGTGAATGAGGCAGAATGGAAAATTCTTCTTGCTCCTTTGGCTACTGTTGGGAAGGGGAGCAAAATCTTGGTGACTACAAGAACACAGAATTTGTCGACAGCCTTGCACCCCCAATACAGTATCACATTGAGGGCTCTTAAAGAGAATGATATTGTTTTTCTTTTCATGCAGCATGCTGTTGGTGATGCCAAATTCAGTGACAAGCATCTACAAGAGGAGCTAGAGAATATAGGAAAGCAGATAGTGCATAATTTGCATGGATCTCCTTTGGTAGCAAAAGTAGTGGGTGATCAACTGAGTAAAAGCCTAGAAGCTAATTTTTGGAGAGCTACTCTTGATCAAAACAATTTTCATGACATTCAACAAGCTCTGTTATGGAGTTATCAACGTCTAGATGCTCCTCTGCGGCGATGTTTCTCCTATTTCAGTCTATTCCCTAAAGACTATTGGTTTAAAGTAGAAGAGATGGTTCATCTATGGATAGCTGAAGGTTTTATCGACACATCAAAGAATAGTAAAACAATGAAGGACATAGGAATGTATTACTTTAATGAGCTAGTATCTGGTTCTTTCGTAGACTTAGTCAAAGATTTTGATGGTACCCAATATTGGAGAATGCATGACTTGATACACGACTTGGCTACATTAGTTTCAAAAGAAGATTGTTTTAGGATAGAGAATGATCAGGTGCAAGAAATCCCTTCTACAATTCGCCGCCTTTATGTCTCGGATGTAAATACATGGGTAAAAAGAAAGGATATCCATAAACAAAAAAATCTTCGCACTCTTATCATTTCTGAGGTAACAACTATCAGTGTCACTAATCTTCTTAGAGCGGCTATAGTGAAGTTTAAAAAACTACGTGTTCTGATACTATCCGGGCGGGGAATCCATAGATTACCCCATTCAATCGGAGGTTTAAAGCATCTACGCTACCTAGATCTCCAAGGATGTGAAGTGGGTGAGTTGCCAAGAAGCATGAACAACCTTATCAATTTGCGGCATTTCAACGGAGATAATAGTGCACTGACAAGTTTAGCTGATATAGGGAGATTAACCTCCCTCCAAACATTACCAAAATTTGATGTAAAGAAGGAGAAGGGTTATGATATAGGTCAACTAAAGAACCTGAAGGAGCTCCAAGGATCGCTAATCATTTCCAATTTGGGGAATGTTCAAGGCAAGGACAAGGCCATGGAAGCCAATCTTGAAGATAAAGAACATCTCGAGAGTCTGCGGTTGATATGGAAGAACGACAATGAGAGCGACTCCAGGAGGGATTTGGATAGGGAGGTGCTCGAGGGACTTCGACCACATTGCAATCTAATAAATTTGTCCATTGAAGGCTATCAGTCTCCGAGTTGTCCTAATTGGTTGCTACGACGAGGATGCCTACAAAATTTGAGGTCTGTGGAGTTTAAGAATTGCACCTCATTGGAAGTTCTTCCACCCATGGGTGAATTGTTTCCTTCGTGCTGCAAGCTGGAAATTTCGAGTCTCCCCAATCTAAAGAAGTTCCATTTGCTTCCTCAGCATCTTAAGGAGCTAGCGATAAGTGATTGTCGATCACTAGTATTCTTCTCAAATGTGAGACTAAAAGATAACTTCGGGGAGCAAGAAAAGATTGATGAGGAGAAACGAAAAGATATCTCTGGGGAGCAAGAGACGACTGAAGTGATCTTTCCCTCGTGGCTTGAAAGTTTGAAGATAGAGTACTGTGATATCACAGATGGGGAACTTTCTCAGTCCCTTGAAAGGCTGACTACTCTCAAATCCTTGAAGTTATGTGGCATCAGCACAATATCAGCCCTTCCATCTGAGGAGGTCCTGCGTCACCTGATTGCATTAAATCATCTAGAAATTTCTTACTGTTGTTCGCTTAGATCGCTTGGAGGTTTGTATGCCCTTCCCTTCTTAGAAGACCTTGCAATTGACACCTGCTCTCGCTTGGAGTTGGAGATGGTGATGCCGAGTGAAGGTGGTGGTGGTGGTGGGCGCATGCTTCCACTTTCGCTTCAATTTCTCAATATCGCGGGATGCAGGAGCATGAAGAGCTTCGTCGTCGCTGGAGATCTACCCAACCTTGCCAAACTTCAGGTGCTAAATTGTTTATCCCTAGCATCCCTGTCACTGTCTCACTTGACAGCACTCACGAGGTTGGAGATCGAACATTGCCCAAGTATCTCGTCGTTGTCCGATTTGCCTATGTCGCTTCATAGTCTACGATTGGATTTACGATTGGATGGATCCAGTGGTATCTCATCATTTCCGGTGCATCTGCCGGAGTCTCTCAGCATCCTAGAGCTTTCGAAGTGCCATGGTATATCCTCATTTCCGATTCATCTGCCAGAGTCTCTCAGCAACCTACAGCTTTGGAATTGCCCTGATATATTGTCTCTGCCGGATCTGCCTGAGTCACTTACGTTCATCGGTATATTCGGGTGCCCAGTCTTGAAGGAGCGGTGCCGAGATCCAAACGGTGAGGACTGGCCCAAGATCTCCCGTATTCCTCAGAAAATTATCTGGTGAGACATAAATAGATCCAAGAAGCTTCTACTGCTGCTGCTGCTGCTCTGCCATGGTGGTAATTGAGTTTCCTCCTCTTTAATTGGTTATCAATGCTCATCACTTTGGATCTGTGCCCATGTTACTGCTGCATATAAGTTTCTTTAGATAATTAATGACTAATTTTCCTCTTGATAATATAGTTTGCTTGATGCTATGCTCGAAACTATGATTTTGATCAGAATCTGGGAATGCTGGAAAATAGTTGCATGTTCAAGTTTATCTGTGACCACTACGAGTAGTTGCACAGTTTCTTCACTCTTCAAACATTATCTTTGCTCACATGCCTTCTGTAGGTAAAGATGGAGCACTTCCATAGATTATTAGTATCTCTTGTTCCAATTGATAGTTCCATGCAAAAATAAATGAAGGATTGTCATTGGGCATCTTATTATCTAGCATACAACAAATTTTCTTTTCTTTTTTTTCTGAGAAAAATCTACTACAGAATTTTTTATTAGGAATATTTGAAATAATGGATCTAGAATAAAATAGTAGTATTAAATAACTTTGCAGCCAGCATATCAATACAGTTGTGAACATATATCCCTAAAATAAGTTCTAGAACATTTTTTTTATCTATTTGGCAAAAATATAGTGCTCTTGATTTCTGATAGCTACCCATGCATTCAGATGTCACTGTATATGTTCAATCAACTCTTTTGAACTAAGTGTCAGTCTGATTCTAGGATCTGCATTCTGTTTCTAGAGTTATTTTTCAAACAAATAGAATGCCTTTCTTATGGCAGTTGAAAGAGTGCGTCCTCTTTGTTTTGCAGTTCTCAGGTTACAGTTTTCATCTTATCCAAGTATGTTGCAGCACTTTTGGAGAGTCAGAAATATCTCGAGAAGCACTTGAATAAAAACTTAAGCTCAATTCCTGAAGTTTGGTAATAGAATAGTTGTCATGCAACGTTGCTGCTATGTTTGGCTTGTCAGTGGATTATTGTAGAAATAATGGTTGTATTAGTAGGTGTGACAGTTTTGCATTGTATGGGTGATAGATGTTATGTATTAGGTGCCTGTTGGCAATGGAATATATACCTTGCTATGCTAAGTTACGGAATTGTGGGTTTACTTAGCCCGTGCACTTATTCTAAGTAGTTCAGCTCTGAAATTATAGATTTACTTCATGCACCTATGATTCAGAAACTGCACGATTTGGAGATGATTATTTGCGTTAATATAGCAGAATGCCCTTCCTCCTCCTTCCACCCTGTGGCTTCAATGCCATTGTAAGAGCATCACTACATTTTGTTTGGTGTTAATTATGGTTTTTTTTTCTTCTCCTAAAATCATAATTGAATCAAGATCCGGCCATGCTGGAAAACTGATGCAGATCCAGTTTCTCTTATTACTTAGAGAAGTCGTTTGGTTTGATTTCACGTGTTTCTAGATGCAGAATTATATAACATTTAGATAAGAAATCAATTTAAGCAAAAGTTTTGTATATTTCCTCTTTTCTTCTCATTGAATATTGAGAAAATATGTTTTGATATCTACTTATTTAAAGTAAACAACGCAATATTACATACGAGCCCTTTTAGTTTCAAAGAACCTATAAACTAAAATTAATTTTTGTGTTACACTTTATATATAATGCACAAAAGGCTTGTTTGACTTTATATATTTAGAGAAACAAATTGATTATTTAGTTTCTTGTATTTCACCCGGCCGGGACGAGTAACTGATGAGCAAGCTGGCAAAACATAATGCCCAATTAATCCGACCAACTCGATGATCACCTCTACCTAGCTTTACATAGCTGGTTTACATGGGGCTTGTTTTCTCACTTACAATGTCAAATTCCTCTCTTTCTTAGTACATATGGCTAGTTTACCATTCGAGCTCGGCTCGAGCTCAAATTAGACTCGGTTCAAATGTAGATGAGCCAAGTCTAAATAAAATTTTAAGCTCATAATTTATTTCAAACCAATCCTAAGGAAAAGCCGGCGAGCTCTGCTCATTTACAACCCTGTATCAAAGCATAGTAGCGTACAGACCGACTAATCCTATGATATTGAGTAACCTTTACAGCACTTCAAAAGTTGACAAAGTCTCAATTTAATTTGTTGATTCTGACAATTGGACAAACAAATCGAGGCAAATTTTCTGCCCCGGGCAAAGTTGGTAACAGTCTCAAAATTGGAAAAGAGAGACTGAATTTTGAATGGGTTTAAATGAGTCCTTAGTATTGCATCCTATCCTAAGATGAGTTGAACTTCCAAAACTATGTGTTTTTCACATAGAAAAAGTTCATGTGACTCTCACATGATTTGTCAATATAATATTCTCATAAAGTATTTAATATAGATCTAAAATACTATAACAATCTAAGCAAAATAATCTAAATTATGAATATCACTGACCTCAAAAAGCCTTCAGAAATATATATTCATATACTATTTTAAACATTAAAATTTTCACAAGTGCTAAAGTCCAACTACAAAGAAAATGAACAAGCTGCACTAATCAAAAATAAATTGCTACTACTTGATGTCCACATCATCCGTATTTAACTCTGAAATATTTTCACCAAAATACAGTGAGCACACGACCCAGCAAATATAGTCCAATAATAGTCTTTGGTAATCCGATCACAAAATACACAGTGACATACTCCCATTTCTACTCAGGAATGGGTAGAAGTCTGAGGGTCCCTACAGGTCTTTGGTGTTTAATCTTTACGTGTTGACAAGTTAGGCACCGAGATACAAATTCTGCAATGCTCCTCTTCAATCCTGACCATCAAAAAAATTTGTGACTATCATGATACATCTTCATCTCCCTAGGGTGAATGCTAAAAGAGATCTAATAGGCTTCCTCCAAAATTTCCTTTTGAAGTTCACCCACATCCGGTACACAGAATCCATCTCCAAACCTCAAGTTCACATATTATCAATACGAAAACCCAATTTGCTCGAACTTTGGACTTGTAATATTCGCAGGAATTGTGGATTCTCTGCCTATGTAATTTTGATCCTCTCAACTAGAGTCGGTCTCACAACCAGATGAGCAAAAAATCTTGAACTTGTACTGTTAGAAATAATTGGAATATCAATCATCTATAGATCTTTCAAGATGCCCTCCTAATGAGTGCTCATATAAGCTAAGTTGTTCATAGACTTTTGACTCAAGACGTCAGCTACCACATTTGCCTTTCTTGGGTGATAGCTAATAGTGCAGTCATAGTCATTTATCAGCTCAAGTCATCTATGTTATCTCAAGTTCAGCTCCTACCAGGTGAAAAGATATTTTAAGCTTTTGTGATCAGTAAAAATCTCAGACTTCTCCCGATAAAAATAGTGCCTCCAGATCTTCACTACAAATACAACTACTGCTAGTTCCAAATCATGAGTGGGATAATTACGTTCATAATCCTTGAGTTGTCGCAATGCATAAACGACGACCTTGCCCTCCCACATTAAAACGCAACCTAAGCCCAAGTGTGAGACATCATAGTAGACTTGGTAGCCTACTCCACTACAAGGCACTACAAGAATAGGAGCAGAAGTAAGTCTCCTCTTCAACTCCTGAAATTTTTCTTCACAATCATCTCTCCACACAATACACTGATTTCTTCACAATCATCTTCACAACCTGAGATTTTCAAAAATTCCTCCGCAAAGCACCGATAATATCTAACCAATCAAAGAAAACTACGAACCTCCGCCACGGTGCTCGGTTGTTTCCAACCCAAGACTGCGGTGATCTTGGATTGGTCAACTTGAATACCCTATTTTGATACCAAGTTGAAACATCCATCTCCAAAATCACTTTCTTTTCACGAGGAAAAAGTTTATGTAACTCTCACATGATCTATCAATGTAATATTCTCACAAAGTATCTAATATAGGCCTAGAATACCATAACAATCCAAGCAAAATAATCCAAATTATGAATATCACATGTCTCAACAAGCCTCCAGAAATATATGTTCATATACTATCTTAAACATAAAAACCCTTACAGGGGCTAAAGTCCAACTATAAAGAAGAAAATGAACAAGCCACACTACTCAGAAATAAATCTACTACCCATTGATGTCTACATCCTCCGTATTTAATTATCAGCTCAACATTTATATTACTCGTAGACTAACATATGATCTACATTAATGAGGCTTCTCCTAGGTCTCGAGATCATTTTCGTACGATAAAGGGTCTACTAATTTATAACATAAAATAATACATAAGAAAACAACTTCTAGAATAGCTACCTCATTACATAAATTCATTTTATTTTTTCCTGTTAATAATATTATTTTGTATTAAAAAAAATTAGTCATTGTTGGTAAAATTAGAATTTTCCTTATTTATAAATGTCAAAGGCATTAATAATAATTTGCAAGGATTAATAAATTTTAAAAGAAAAACTATTTAACTTAGTTCTGTATTATTCTAAATTTATGTTGGTAAAAATAATTAGAAAAGTTCTAGGAAGCTAGATAACATAAAGAAAAGAAAAAGGAATAAAAGAAAAAAAAAAAGACTAGTAATAGGCTAGCCTATGGTCCACAAGTTGGGCTAGGCTAAGGGCAAAGCCCAACCTAGCAGAACACCAACTGAGGAAATGGTTTGTGAGCCTACTACAGCGAAGGGGTAATATTGGGCTGGCTACGGGTGTGGGCTGAGGTCCACCTCATAGTCCACCAGAGGCAAGGTGGATTGGGCTCGAAAGCCCAGTCCACTCCCGTAGTTGAGAGTATTTTCATAATTTTTTTAGTACAGTTAATTTTACTTAGAAACTTAGTTAAGTTTAACTAACAGATCTAACAGTATGGTATTTTCTATATATATTCTCTAAATTATAAAGCTCGATTTATAAATAGTGAAAATATAAGATGTAAACCACAGTTTCATTAAAATCAGAGTATTATATATAAATTTTCATCGTAAAACAATATAGACATTGATCTTTCATCAAACCAAGAGAAGATGAGTGCAAAATAAAAAATTATTTGCAAATTAACAGGAAATTTTGGAGAACCATTTGGAAAATATAGGAAGATTTAGAGCAAAAACGATTTACAACCCATCAAATTGTTATTGATGTGTCGATGCAGTTGATGTACGATAGTCACTCCCAAGAAGAACTACGATTACAGTGACATCGTCATGGTATTTTCTTCTTCTACCAGCAGGGGTACTCATCAGATCCTCCAAACTCAGTCCTGCAATAACCAAGTCATTTAGTGTTAATGTCCTCTCAGTGCACCACAGTGGACATTCATCTACATATTTGACAGAGATCATTGGGCAGCATAAAATTCAATTGGGGAAGACACAACAAAAATCCAACAAAAGATTTATGTGATTGAGCAGCAGCTCTTTCCAATGATATTCAGCTATAGGAGTCTTTGTATCCTGGTAGGCATTAAAAGGTTTGAAATTTTACTATTAGTTGCCAAAAAATAGTAAGCTTAATAGTATCCTACGAAATAAGAGTTTTGAGGGATATACAAGCAAATACAAACTTTGGAGAGGTATCTAGGCAAATAAGGGACACAGGTATAGAAGGAGGAAAACACCTAAAATAATTTGGTTTGCAGCAAACAAAACTAGGAGCTACTGGCAATCATCAAGATATTATTTAGTTTCATAATCGTCTAAAATATAATCATATAATAGACAACTTGAAAGCAATGACCAATGACTAGATTACATGCTGGAGTGGCAAGGAAGTTGAAAGATGATATCCAAATACCTTCACAAGCATGTAGGTGTAGAAGGTTTTAAAGCAGAAGATGTGGCACAATGGCAGTACCTGATATTTTAGCCGCCCTAAAAATAAGCTGCTCCACTAAGAACTCGGCTGGATTACCAGTAGGCGAATCGATGAGATAAGAGTGCACAAGCATAACTGCTTCCTCGTTGCTCAGGAAGTCAAACAATCCGTCACTAGCAACTATCACAAAGTGATCCCCTTCCGATATTTGGTGAGCACCAAGTGACGGTTGAGTAGAAATATATGGTGGACTCAAAAGATTTGGAACTTGAAGGATACCCATAAGAGCATCATTCATCTTCTTCTGTAAAAGTGATAGAATTTTAAGTTCACACTGAGGGGTTCATAAGAAAACAATGGAAGACATTTACAGGAAAAAGAAAATTGAGTATTACAGAATCCACCTGTTTCAAATAACCTACACCAAATGCACGAGTTAACTTCAACTTCCCCTTCACCTTTCCACCTACTATAGTTCTCAGATCATCAGGATGCTCTGATAAAAGTCGAATTCGCTCGATATCATTATCTACTGAGTGACAATCAGTAAGCTGAACTGCTGCCAAATCCTCATAGTCATTAATGCTACAGCCTGTGCTCTTTGCCAGTATAGCTCTACTGTCACCTAAACTAATTGTGTACAGTTTCTCCCTATAAAGGAGCACAGCTAGCACACAAGAACCTATAGAAACTAAATCTGGTCGGTCATCCATTTCTCGTTCAACCATACATAAGAAGTCATTTTCAGCTTGAGCAAGAGCTTGTTGGAGGCAGTGAAGTATGTCATGTTCAAATAAATCACATTGTTCTTCATCTTTGAATAATTGTGTGACTTCTTGATGGTAAAAGCTACTATCATCCTCAAGTAAATATTGAAGCTCACCTTCTGAATCATCAAGACCAGTCAAATTGCTCTTCTTCAGTTCTGAATCCATCATATTTAGATATAATCTGATGTTCTCATATAAAGTCCCAGCCAAGAAATCAGCTGCATCCCTCCCATTAAAGCCATCATAAATACCACAGAAAAGCCAACCATTCTCTTCAGAGCAAACAGCTTGGACTCTATCTTCACCGGCAGCTCCACCTGCCATTTGCACTTCCAAAGAATTAAGAAAGCCTTTGCTCCTGGAAGGAGCACTCATAGACTTCAAATTTGTGTCCCAATCAAAAGAGTCGCTTTGCGATGATATGCTTCCGCTGACAATGGATAAATTACTTTGCATAGAGGATGACAGAACCTCCAAACTTGATAATGAAGGTGAGGAACGCAATCTCTGGAATGTCTTCGGAGAATCGAGGCCAGGTAATATTCCAGTTCCTATTAAACCATTGCAAATATTTGTGTTTGCCAAAGTTGCATTTGCACTCAAAGCAGCCCCTGATAAGCAAGAGAACGAACTTTTGCTCTCAAAATCCCCGCATACGCTTCCTTGCCTACCCGCACATTGTAAACCAAAACTAACATTGAATTGTCCATCAGATTCACTGAATATTTTCCTTAGCATTATATGTGACCGAATGAAGCTAAATAGCTTGCTCACAGAAGAAGTAATCTAGCTGCATAGAGAATCAAGAACACATTTACAAACATATAGTCTATTATATATAAATAACACAAGAAATTGGTTAAATGGTTCTTGCTCCATCTACGGACTGGGCCGTTATCATCAAAGCATATGAAAAATCGGTTAAACCAAAAGTTTACTCAATTAGTGGACACAACATACGAAAGGCAAAAGGGCAGGAAAACCATGAGAATCTTCATGAAACTTGCAAGTAACTCAATGATTTTGAATGTCAGCTTGCCTCTCTGTATATATATGTAAGTTATCTAGTTTCCAAGTCTAGATGTCTAGTATGGCAAATAAGAACTTTCTGAGGTTATATACCAACAAAAAAAGAGGAGTATGGAGATAGATGTTTATAAAACTGAATGCGAACAAAGAGGAGGGAGAGTTGCTTACCTCTTCTTTCGTTTGGTTTCCTTCTTTCTTCCGAGAGAGAGATGGAGGAGTCGGCAATTTGTGCAGCGTGGAGTCGCTTGGGGTTGCAGACTTTGGCAGGTGCTCTTTTTGGGTGGGTGGAGATGTGTGGGCTCCACCGAAAATTTAGGGACCCACTTAATATTCGAGTAGACTTTTTTCCTTGGGTTTTTTGAGTGGTTTAGGGTTTTAGAGATCAAGATCTCCATGGATGTAAAATTTCTGTACCAATCAACTATTATTCGACATGAGTGGCTTCTGTTTTATGGCTGTTGCCATTTAGAGTTTTTCCTGACCAAGAATAATTGTGATATATATATATATATATACACACCACAAGGGATATAAACTAATATACTTTAATTGTGTGATCCATATAAGTTTCCTTCTCTTGACCATGGCCTTTTGTCTCTTAGATAGAAAGCATGAAAACTGATAGCTGCTGAGATTTAAATTCAGAAAAATGTATACTACGTGAGGTTATTTAATCATCTGAGCACTATCCCATTAATATATATGCAGCATTGCAACTATATCTATTCATCAGCATCTGTTCACCTCTTTAACTCTCCTTCTGTACTTATTTTAAAACGAATTATAAGAAATCAAAGAGAATAAAAACGAATTAATGATATTTAAGGTAGACAGTAGAGTGTTAGGAAATGGGAAAGAGACCCAATTGAGCAGCATCTGATACAGCAGTCAAATACAAAATAGGTTGCCAATAATTACATGGATAGCAGTTTCTGGTATTAAATTTAACTCTGTAATAAGAAGCTGATAATTTTTTAGGGAGATATTAATAGCAGGAAGCTATATTGGTCAACAGTTCATATTGGAACTAGGTAGCAATCTTCAAGGGCTGATGTTATAGAAAACTTTGGTAGACCCTTTCTTTATTCGTATTTGAGTGACCTGAATCGTGAGAAGAGAAAGAAGAGTTAAAATGCATATTAACAATACCAGCAAGATGAACCAGTCATAGTTACCTTTAAGCTATTAATATCGGCAATATCAGCAACATGAGTCCCTCCACAAGGGCATCCAGGGTGGTTACTGAACTTCACGATACGCGGAGTGCTACCCTGATTTGTCAATCAAAAGAGTATTATAATCATGTTATGTGAAGTATGAATCCAAAATTGTGAAAAGCAATGTACCAAAACATGGTCAAACAAAAAAATAAAAATGCTCACTGGCTATGACAGTTCTTTTCTCCCTTCCTATTTTTACCAAGGCAACATAAAAGAAATTCACAGTACTACTGTGCTAGCATATACTAAGATCTTCCTCACATATTGATAGACTACATGCTCTCCCAGTAATTCTAACAATTACTTAGATTGGATTTCGGTCTTCATTTCAAATAGAGGAATATTATTTTCTTTCTTGAATGTTGACAAGAGATATCTCCCTTCCATCTTCTCTCTTCAACAATTTTTTATTCTTATCTTTCTTCAGTTGCTTTATATTAATTGCCATTAAATCTGATGGAAAAAGTTTCAACGTCTCATTCCTCCTCAAAATGATCTAGATTTCATTAACTTTATTAGATCTACATCTGACAAAGCCTTAATTGGAGCTTAGATCCTAATGCATGCACAACCAGCACAAATTGGTGCGAACCAATGTACCTTGAGAAATACCAATATGACTAGTACAGTTATTTGCACTTATATACTCCAAACACAATTGCCGGCATGGCACATATCTTTTTGACCAACAGCGAACCCTAACATCAAGGTCTCCTTTTATTTTGCTTTCTGTGATACTAACGAACAAAATTTTCTTCAAAAAAAAAAAGTAAACCTACATGTACATAACATGAATAAAGTGTCACACCAACCTTTGAAATGTAGTTAGGCAGAACGCCACCACACCATTCAGCAGCCTCCTCATATGGTAAAACAGAAGCTGATAACTGTCAGATTACATACCATGAACATGGTCACTGAATGAGAAGAATTAAGGAAATATTGTTACAAAACCAACCATTATTTGTATAATTTAGGGGCACACCTTTCCACCAGTAGAAATTAATGAATTTGCTTCTCTTTCCAATTCATTTTGCTTGGTTTGCAATTGGTCTTTTGGAATTGTTCCTTTATATTCAACAAAAGGTCTGTCACATTGAAAGGCTCATAAATTTTGACCTAATTATCCCAATCCAGGAAGTTAAAATTGTCTTCATCCTAGAATCCATACAAATCTACAAGAGAAGCATGGTGAAGCTACAGAAGCAAATGCATAATTCAGTGGAAGCTACATTATATTGAAATAAAAACAACATGCAAAATAAGTAAAAATAAAAAGCATTGATGAATTGGGACATGAAACTAGAAACATCATTTTGTCTCGAGTTCATATGCATCCACTGTTGTATGGTAGTATTAACATGAAAAATACACTTTATTTTACTGAGATACCTACAAGTGGCAAATTAATTGTATCGAAAAATATGGAGTAACAAAGATATAGTTTAGGAGACCAAAAAAAGTGTCACGGGAGTTAGAACTTAGAACAAATTTACAGCATCATATTGATGTGCGACAAGAATTAGCAAGAGTGGAGGAGGCAACACAGTAGCAATTAATTCAATCACAACATTATTACAATTATGTAGCAGTACTGGGGAAAGCACTATAGCAGATGTTATGTAATATAATACCAAGCATTCAGTGCACATGTATGAAGTAAATGCAAAATAAGGTGATTAATTAGTGTAAACAAGACTAGAAAACTTAAGTCACTGAACTATAAGAAAAGAAAGATGAACATTCATAATCATATGATTCTTACCCATCAGGAAAATGGTAACCTTTCCCAGGTTCAAGATGAGATAAGCCCACATTGCGCATGCATATATCCAACAAATGCCCTGCTGAATGAAGCCTGCAATACGAAGGAAAATAAATAGTTAAGAGAGAAACAGCATATGGGAGAAGATCAGGCTAACTAGTAAAGCAAAACAAACAAGCATTAGATATACAAATGTTAGTATTTTTCGGGAAAAAGGGTCTCTTTTCAATGCATGCACTTGCTCTTTGCATTGGAGAGACATCTGTAATAGCGTAATGAAAATTGATGAAACATACAAAATGTAGTAGCTTTGGCATAAAATTAAGGGAGCCTTTAGCAGCTCAAAGTAGATTCGGCATCTATATAGCAGCAAACTGATATAATAAAGTGAATTACACTAGGCAAGAACTATTACATAATAGATTCTTTGCATTTTGCTACCTCATTGCATCCACATAAGGTTTTTTAACTCATTGCAAGCACAGACTGACGTCCATCTATTATTCGCTAAATATTTGACCAGAGGTCCCAAAACTACAAATTACCAATTTAAATTTGATGAGTTCAGGTGACTACAGGGTAAAGAGGGAAGCAACTACAAGTGTAACAGTGATGACTACCAAATTGGACCACACAAATAGTTCAGAATTGGAGAAACACTGTCAGATTTTCATGATGACAACCACATATTGTATGACAAAACACTGTCCATAATTAATATATGCTCATTACTTGACTGGAAGATATCTAAATGTACCTGCAGTTGAGACATTTGAGAACACTAGTCATTACCTAAGGAATGTTTGCTTTTTGTTTATAAAAGTTAAGATACAATTCTAGTGATTATTAACATCTAATATGAAGGAGATTCAGTACCAAAGAAGCCATGCTACTTCCTGAGAATTCCAAACCTGGAATTAGTATTGCGCCTTTCTGAGTCAATATGCAAGCTAACTTCTAGGCCTTCTCTGAATTTGAATTCGCATTCATCTCGAATATCCTCAAAATTACCGTAATGGTAAACCTAGAGACATTGAAGAGAACAAAAGGGAAATCTGAGATTTGGGGTCGCCAATGCCAAAGATATACAAACTTCAAAGTCACCAAGTAGTAGAGTAAACAATGATATGTCGCATACTTGCATATAATTTCTTCAATAGCAGAGAGACAATAACATCGATACATGAGACTCACTTGGCTCATGATATAAACTTTTCCTGATTAACTATCTGTTTTAATGGAACTCAGATTGTTCCATTTCCATAAATATTTGAATTTTACATTCCACAGTAATTCCAACATAATAATTTCTCACTTTTCCAACTGCATTTTCAAGGACCAAGGAGTAAAGTTTAGAGTCTATACGACAGATGGTCATCAATCATCATCTTTAGGTTATAGCAGCTACAGATATTTTAATATAATTTGATGGGCAATGAAATCTCACATAATTGTTTTTTTTTTTTTTTGATAAAAGAAATCTTACATAATTGTTAGATAAAACTATATTCTATATTGTCATAACAAGTATGTGCGATTATTAATGGAGTTCCAATTCAATGTTACAAGGATCCAAGCATGGTTATAAATCCATGATATGCTATATTAACAAAAACATATTTAAGTAACAACTGTTCTAACTTTCTAACGTGAGTTGCAGCGGATAATAACAAACATTATAACACATTGTATAATTCTCCGATAGGCAATATTAATTGCTTAAACAAGACGACAATACCTGTTATAACTCTATCTGCAGAAGAAAAATGGAACTAATATTTTAACAGAGATTAGATTGCTCACCAATCCGTCCTTCGATCTGACGTCCTCCACGACAAACTTGGCACCGCCGGCGGCGGCGATGAATCCGTGATCCGCCGGTTGGCCGCCTCCTTGGGGGTGGAAGATGGTAGCGTCAAGGATCACAGCTCGACGACCCTCTTCCTCCTTCAAATTGTAGAAATATAGCGCTTCATTAGAGTTTACAGAGATAAAGATAGAAAGAGATAGAGGGATTAAAGGGGAGAACCTGGAGGACGGCGAGGACGACGGCGGTGGACTGGAGAGCCCACATGTCTTCGAAATAGGATAGCTTCGTCGGGCTCAACTCCATCGCCGAGTTCTTCCTCGTAACCAACCGTCCCGGCGACGATTTCTATGGTAAAACGCAGAAGAAGTCGGGGGGTAAAAGAAAAACTCCCAGGCGCCTGATGGGCTCTTAGCCCAAAATGGATCCGGAGCCCATTGGAAGCCCAGTTAGTATATAATCCTCACCAAACGTCCGCATCATCTCATTCATATAAATATCCCGCATACGAATATCTATGCTCCAGCATCATCCAACCGTCCATTTTCTTCCGCATAAAACTATAATAATATTATATACGGAGTATGCTGATGAGATCTAATCCTCAGTCCTCACCTTCTTCCTCTATTTCTCCACTCCCCAGAAACCCTAATTCTAGATCGAATCAGCAACCATGGCAACTCGCCGCGTCCTCTCCTCCCTCCTCCGCTCCACCCGCCGTTCTCCGGCGGTGAGCCGTGCCTCCGTGCTTCCCCGATCTCCAATCGCCTCCCGTCGCCCGTCGCCGGTCGGATTCCTCCTATCCCGGGCCGTCGAGTATGCGACCGCCGCCGCCGCTCCGGCGTCGCCATCGCCTCCTCCGAAGTCCGTAGCCGGCGGTCCAAGTGGTAAGATCACCGACGAGTTCACAGGCGCCGGCGCGATCGGGCAGGTGTGCCAGGTGATCGGTGCCGTCGTCGACGTGCGATTCGACGAGGGGCTGCCACCGATCCTGACAGCGCTCGAGGTGCTGGATAATTCGATCAGGCTTGTGCTAGAGGTGGCGCAGCATCTCGGGGAGAACATGGTGAGGACGATCGCCATGGATGGAACTGAAGGGCTCGTTCGTGGGCAGAGGGTTTTGAATACTGGCTCTCCAATCACTGTAAGTTTACCTCTCCGATCTGTTATCTACTGTTTCAATTATACAAATGGAATGATGTATTTGGGTACTGGCAGTAGATTCGATAAGATTTGACGCTGTTTACGATTAGAGCGTAGGTTTCTACAATTCGGATCTGTTATCTTCAGGGGGTTTTTGCGGGTTAGTTTGTAATCTACGTTGTGTTCTCATTTTGTGAAATTGAACAGCTTTTTTTTCATTAAATTTCTCTAAGATCGTGTCTCATGATCTCTTTCTCCTTTTACGTTTATATTCTGAAAATTTTAAAGTAATGCACTTGTTTCTGGTTTTGTGCTTGAATATTCCTTGGATTTCGTTTTCCTTTCTTCTGTTATTGTATGACTGCTGGTTCTTGATGATTCTTTTTTGACAATTTCTTTAGGTACCTGTTGGTAGGGCTACCCTTGGACGTATCATGAATGTCATCGGTGAACCCATTGATGAGAAGGGTGAAATAAGTGAGTCTTAGTTTTTATTGTAATATTTCTAGAAGAATAGCTGTTATTGTTGTATTCTAAATATTTTGCATATTGTGATATTGGTTTGTGTTTTAAATATTTTGCATATTGGTATGCTATGTTCATGATTGAGTCCCTCTGTTTCTTCTGCATTAGCGACCAGCCATTTCCTTCCTATTCATCGTGAAGCCCCTGCTTTTGTTGAGCAGGCAACAGAACAGCAAATTCTCGTCACTGGAATCAAGGTACAGTAGTTCACTTTGTATCTTCTATTCATTGCAATGTATAAAGTATTTTGAAGAAGTAAGTTTCTGCCCATTTCCATGTCCTAAAAGATATTACATGGATACTTGGCACATTTTGTAGGTCGTTGATCTCCTGGCACCTTATCAAAGAGGTGGAAAGATTGGGCTTTTTGGTGGTGCTGGTGTGGGTAAAACTGTTCTCATTATGGAACTGATCAACAATGTTGCTAAAGCCCATGGTTAGTTATCTGAGGATCCTGTTTTTTTTTATTATTCTTTCTTCTCTTTTTGTTTGCTCTCCATTCACACTCTTCTTATCTGCCAGGTGGTTTCTCTGTCTTTGCTGGTGTTGGAGAACGTACTCGTGAAGGCAATGATTTGTACAGAGAAATGATTGAGAGTGGTGTTATTAAGCTTGGGGATAAACAGGTCCAAATTTTGCACTCTCTTCCATGTTTGGCATGTTCATTAGTTTGCATTTGACCCTGATCTTAATTTTACAATTGTGCCTTATTGCAGAGTGAGAGCAAGTGTGCCCTTGTCTATGGGCAAATGAATGAGCCACCCGGTGCTCGTGCTCGTGTTGGACTGACTGGATTGACAGTAGCTGAGCATTTCCGAGATGCTGAAGGGCAAGATGTGCTCCTTTTCATTGACAACATTTTCCGGTTCACTCAAGTGAGCATTCAGGAGTCTGAACCTTTGACTTTTATATATTAATTTTTCATATTCTTACACTTCAATGCACTTTCAAGGCAAATTCCGAAGTGTCTGCTTTGCTTGGTCGTATCCCATCTGCTGTCGGTTACCAACCAACTTTGGCCACTGATCTGGGAGGACTTCAAGAGCGTATCACAACCACAAAGAAGGGTTCTATTACCTCTGTACAAGCTATTTATGTTCCTGCTGATGACTTGACAGATCCAGCGCCTGCAACTACCTTTGCTCATCTTGATGCCACAACAGTGTTGTCACGTCAGGTGCTTTTACTTGCAGCTAAATTCCCCATTGCTCCAATTTTTCTCTTTTTAATTTGTATTCCATTTTTTGAAGTGCATTTGTTTTTGTTGACTAGATATCTGAACTCGGTATATATCCTGCTGTCGACCCTCTTGATTCAACATCTAGAATGCTTTCTCCTCATGTCTTGGGAGAAGAGCACTACAACACTGCTCGTGGTGTTCAGAAAGTCCTTCAGAACTATAAGAATCTTCAAGATATTATTGCTATTTTGGGAATGGATGAACTTAGTGAAGATGACAAATTGACTGTTGCTCGTGCTCGTAAGATCCAACGGTTTTTGAGCCAGCCATTCCACGTTGCTGAGGTGTTTACTGGTGCACCTGGAAAGTATGTCGAATTGAAGGAAAGTGTTGCCAGTTTCCAGGTGAGATCTTTTTGAAGAAAGAGTATTTGACTGTTTATTTTCCCTTTGGCATACACTCACAGGGTTTTGAATTGAACAGTAGGTAAGATATCTAGTAAATCTGAGTATCAACTGTATTTGTTACATATTTGCTTGAATGTTATTTTCTTTCCTGAAAGACAATACTTCTTAGAAAAGTGGGTTTTAAGGAGCAAAGTATCTCGATAACAAAATTAACTTAGCTTTTGGATAAGAAGCGGGCACAATCTTGAATTCACCATGATTGATACTTGTTATGTTGATTATCCATTTCGTTCTTATGATCTTTCAATCCCTGCTGTTTGTTCCTCAATATTAAGAGGACTATTGGGACTGATGATATAACGTTGTAATATTGTTGGTGTTTGCTTTAGCTTTTCTAGTACTATGCTTACTTCAGATTGTAGTAAAATGTGCTATTGTTGAATCTTTCCTTCACATTTTTGTATTTGAAGTGCTAGTCATTCTTCCTGCATAACAATTTACATCATGTCATTTGCTGATGAGTTTTTTTGTTATTGTTAGGGTGTTCTGGATGGCAAGTATGACGACCTCTCAGAGCAGTCATTTTACATGGTCGGAGGGATTGAGGAAGTTATTGCCAAGGCTGAGAAGATTGCCAAGGAATCAGCCTCCTAAGCTAGATTTTGTTTTATTGTGAATAAATTAAAGATGCAGTTAAATGTTCCCTGCATCAAATACAACGATTTTTTTTCTTGAGGTCGGCAAACGTTTGATGGTTCCCTCTAGTTAGTGCTACCTGAACTTGAGATTTTGATGAAAGAGTAAGCACCTGTTCTGCAGGGGTTCTATTTTCACTGAATAAGCATTCTGGATAATTAATTTCTTTCATGCATTTGTATCCAAACATTCTTCTCCCTTTCGACTGTATATTATTGGTTGAGTTTCAGATTATGGAGTTACTTTGTATCGTTGTTTCTAGTTCGTATGGTTGTTGCAGTATTTCCACAAGATTTTCCTGTTTAGGAACTTCTCTTCTATATAATGACGTGATTTTCTTGTTTTCTTTATTCATCCTCCTGCCCATGAAGAGAGCGAGTACCGGTAGCTGCAGTATTTCCACAAGATGCTTATTTTTCTCTGCTGTCTGGTTTATAACCAGATTGCAAGTCTTTTTGCTTCTTTGTTTCGTCAAAAAGAGGAAAGAGAAGAAAGATCAATTCGAGGGCAATCTTCCCTGAAACAATCAGAGAGAACCATAGCACGAGTCGATCAAATATCCTTAAACATCACTTTCAGAGCAGACGAAGAAGATCCTAAAACAATCGGAAAGCACACAGATAACATAGACAAGTAAGCATGAGTACAATGGTTTCGAATGAATTTTCTTTGCCCAGTTGGACCTGCCTTTCAAAGAACAATTCCATTTAATCTTTCCATAAAGATGCCCAGAATGGTTGCCGAGCAAAATTGGAAGAATCGCACTAGCATTTCAAGCACTCTCAGTTATCATCACCTGCATCAGGAGAATGCTCATCAACGACATCACTCTGCTCCCCTGGTTTCCTGTTAGAATTAATCGGATCACGATGATGGTTGTGGTGGTGATGGTTGGAGTGATGGCATCGGTGGTGGTGATGGTGCCTGTGATGACTCTTTTTGTTGTTTTTTGGCTTCCCAGGTTCTTCCCCATTTTCATCTGATGATTTCCCCAGGGACTGGCTTCTCCTATTACACTTGTGATCATCAGAGCCTGCAATCAAGTCATCAGTGCTTGACCTATAGTGGCGCTTTTGCTTCATGCTGATTTTTCGCTCTCTAGAATCTGACGGTGAGTCGGCATCCAATGATCTGCGGCTATATTTGTGGTGCCTAGAATGGCTCTTCCGGTTGGCTCTCACTTCATTCTCAATGCCTGAATCTAACCTATCAGAATCCTCTGACCCAGAAGAAATATGTTTATGCCTCCTCTTATGTGAATGTTTCCTCCTAGGGCGCTCTTCCTCAGACCCACTCTCGTTTTCATCGCTGCTACTTTCATCACTAGAGCTCGAGCTCGAGCTCCTTCTCTTTGATCTGTGACTATGCTTCCCACCGCCTTCTGAATCAGAGTGTCTATGTCGCCTATGCTTCTTGTGACTCTTCTTCCTCTGCTTCCTCTCAGCACCACTGCTATCAGAATCGCTGTCATAATCTGATACAGAATTGGACTTCCTCTTATGCTTTGCTGTTTTCAGCTTTCTCACCTTTGCTTCTGCATCAGCTTTTGCCTTGCCTGCTGTTTCTAGCTTCTGTTCCCATCTCAATGGGGCTTCTTTCTTCTCGAGAATCCTTTTCTTCTTCTCTTCAACCAACTGTAGGAACTTTTTGCTGTCCATTCGATAGTACCAAACACAGACTTTACACCTGCATAATGGTGAGATGATGCAAGGAAGTGCATCTCACAAAAGAGAAGAATCCCTGTTAGTTACTTCAACCATCTCATATTCCTGAAATAACATAACATAAATAATCATTGTAGCTTTCATGAGTTAAACCCAAAAACAAACATAAAATTTAGGAGGTTCATAACACCAAATATTGATATCTTCCAGGTACATTATGATTTTTTTTTTAAATTCTTTAATTGCATTGTAATTTTTATCCTTTTGTCAAAAGAAGGCAGATCAAGACAGTAAAAAAGTTCTGATTTGAGGAAAGAAAAGAGAAGAACACAAAAACAAGAATCTGTTTTGAGGTGCCAGTTTTTTCCTTTCTTTTCTTCTGAAACTAATTATAGGTCTTTATGGTTCCTGCACATTTCATATGTTTTTCAAAAGTGAGCAATCTTTTAAAACCATAAGTATTGGCTCTCTTCTTTTTTAGATAACTTCTTATGATGTTCTTCCATCTTGACAGTAGCAGTTAAGTACATAATTATCACTCTTTTGGGAATTCTAAAGGAAGATATGACAAAAGGTAACAAAGGGGTAGGAGGAATAGAAATAACAGGAAGACCATGTTAAAATCAAAAAGAGTAATCAGTGGAGAAAGAACAAAATGCTAATCAACTTTCTTACCTTATCCAAAAGTTTATACCGTCCAGCCTGCAACTTATGCTACAAATGAAAATAAATAGTCTCCCCCTTTCCAGTTACAAATTGGCGACCTGTAATGACATAAAATATGCATCGTCAAATAACAAATACTAAAGCCCTACACACTGTTAGAAAACTATTAGTTAATGGAAAATAAGAGCACTAAAACATTATCATGACACATGGCGGAGGATAAAATCATATTATACAAAATGTAACAAGCCACAAAGTGGTTGTGATCTTTTTCACTTTTCTTTATTGTATAATATGAATACGAGTTAATCTGCATTGGATTTGGGCCACCAAAAAAAAAAAAATCAGAAAACGAACAAAAGCATTCAAGATCTTCCAGAAAAAATAAGTAGGATTAAATTTCGCACATGTTTAGAAAGGATGTGAACAACAAAGTGAGATCCTTAGTAAATGTTATCTCCATCTCGCCAGTTTCCTTTACTACAGAAGATAAAATCATAACATACTTTCAAGTTCAAGCTAAACCAAAATATCTTGGTCAAGACTGTATACTTCCATCCAGAAAAAAAAATATAAAAAGGAACCCAAAACTTAACTTTCATTTCAAATAAAAACAATAGGTTTCAGCTCAAATTTCTAAAACTAACTGGAACTTAATTGAAGCTGATGTAAATCAGCCACAAATGATAGAAACTAGTTGAAACTTGGTTACTTTCAGTCATTATGAAAATTCAACAGGAACTGCACAAAGCTGACTGAAAGTTGAATTGCACATTTTCCTTCTTAGTTGTGACAAAAAGGTTGTACTACTCTGGTACACAAATTAAAGCTTCTGTCATCCAATTGCCCTTTTTTTTCTTTTGTTATTCCCTTGCTAAGGCATTTCCACTTGCTCCCAAGTTGGTCAAAAGATAATAAGCTTAAGTAAACCCACCCCAATTTCATGAAAGGCATAGAATAAAGTATATAAATCACAAAGATTCAGGTAATCAAAAAGTACCCAGCTCTTCTGTGTAAAGAATTGTAGTTCTTCAAATACTAAGGCCCTGTCTGGTTGCATGATACGGAGCGTGTGGATAGTGAATCAAGGGGCACATAATGCATGCATAAGTGTGAATCTTATTATCCATTAGCTATCAGCATTGGGCTAGAAGTTGAAGAACAGGTGCCTTTTTCGCTCGTTTTCTCAAAAATGCCCTGAGAAGTTGAGAGGGAAAATGGATCTACTGTGTTTACAGGTGGTTTATTTGACCCCCTTCTCCCTAATGACTTCCTTTGCAATAATAAAATAGCATAATTAAATTTCTTGAGCGTGCCTATCATGACGAGTGCTGAAGTAGCTTTAAGTTGTTTAAAGCGTATATCAATTCTACACCTAACCTAATACCATGCACCATTTGAAAACAAAAGATCTCTTATGTCCTTGCTGCAAGATCTCACTTTTGCAAGCAGATCATCCCTACAATGATTAGATCAAAGGCATGCAATAGACACAACCTCACAAAACACACCCTTACAAACCTTAGCATCGATATTAGCAGAGATAGATCACAGTACAAAATCTCACATAATAAGAGGGGGAAAAAAAAAGAATTCGCAATCATCTAAACTAAATATACAAGTAAAAAAAAATAACCAAGATATATATGTAAATGAGAGAACGGAAATAAGTATCTGAAATCAGAAATTTCGGTAATATCTTGAAAGTATAACAAGTAAATAAATAGATCCCAGCCATCTAAAGTAGGAGAAAAACCTAGGAGAGCAAAGAGAAGACACCACAATAGTAAGTTCAAGATTTAAACCACTAAAACCAAATCCAGCACAAGATAAGTATCTGAAATCAGAAATTTGGGTAATATCTTGAAAGTATAACAAGTAAATAAATAGATCCCAGCCATCTGAAGTAGGAGAAAAACATAGAAGAGCAAAGAGAAGACACCACAATAGTAAGTTCAAAATCTAGACCACTAAAACCAAATCCAGCACAAGATAAGGATAATTCATCCACATATTTCACGACCCCAAGGAAATCTAGAGGAACAAGAGCGGAACCAGAGATCCAACAATATCACCACCAAAAGAACCCTCAATAACTGCGAAAAAAAAGGGGGATTTCAAATCACGAAGCCTCGATTACGAGCAAAGAAGTCGACAGGTAAAAAAAATGGAACAACATGGATCGAGACCCCAGGAACTCACACCGTAGGAAGAAAGGAGAGGCGACGCGGCGTCGAGAGAAAGACGACGAGGTCCTTCACTAACATGCGCAGCGAGGTGCTATGAACCGAGCGGACTCCTATTTATCGGCTAATGGAACAGGTCGGATTGAAGAATTCCAGATCCGACATTTAGAACCGGATCCAATTCCGTACGAGTAATTGGGTCCAGTTCTTTTCTAATTAATAGGAGCTGATATTTGAGCTAATATTTACTTCACGGACCCACTAGCCAGTTAGCCGCTTTATTTTCTTCTATATAAGTGTGAAGAAATTTGATACTCTTAAGATATATCACCCTTAATCGCCATCGACTATTATCCTCCCCTCTAAAAATTTTAATCATAATTAACGCCTCTGACTCTAAATTACTTAGTCTCATCTCCCAGGCCTGCCTGCATGGTCTAAATCTGGCGACGAACTCTACAATCGTCGATTTTATACTGCCTTAAGAAGATGGGAATTTTTATCTCGAATGATGAATCTTGCTCCGCCTGATAGTCTCCTTCCTTCAGAACCCGTCAACCTTTATCTTGACCCATTTCCAAATTCACCTTTAGGGTTACATTCTTGAGTCGTCCTAACTCCGTAGGGTCTTCCAAGTGTATTTCGTTCCTTCTAAATCCCCAAATCGTGGCTGGGGAAATTGCTTTAATCAAAATGTCAGTCTGGGGGACCAAATCCCACCTTCGGGACAGCCAATCTGATTCTACTGAGATCTTTTGTCCTCTTATTGTCTCGATCATCTCTGCACAACAAACCCAAACTTCCAGAACAAAACTACAAGTGTAAAAGAGATTGGTCCATATTTCGCAATTGTCATTGGGCCCACAATTCAGCCCATATAGGTGTGCTCCAGTAAGAACCCGATTCTAAAACAGTTTCCACATAAAAGCCTTGATGTGCGACACAGTGGATAATTTTTTACCTTATTTGCTTCGGCATTGGTCTCCGGGGGGCTCACACCCAAAGATCATCTACTTGATTGCCACCTACCTCCAACGTGGCGACATGAAAGGCGGCGTTTCCAGATCCCGTCTGCCATTTTCAATGGCAAGGTTGCCATGCGAGTGCATGCAGGTGAAGTTATTCACATTCACTATGCATGGCTGCTGAGTAAAAAGCCCATGGCTTTCTTGGCCATTGGCGATACTCTTATGAAACCCCTCTCTCGAGTTAGTGGCGGCTCTAGAGCCAAGAAGACTTTGGCACGGAGTTGACTTCCCATGGATTGAGGATGCCATATTTGTGCCTGACAATGCTCACTCACGACGTCACTCGACCGCACAGGACGTTGAAAACATGTTTAACCTAGGAGGGCTCTCTTTGTTGTTCGGAGGCAACGAAAACACATCCCTTGAATTTCAGGTCCTACATTTTGTCCTTGGCACAAAGAAATCTACTAATAATGCTTCTACATAATGAAACTTGAGAATACCAAGTAACAGAAGGCAGAATACATTTTTGATATTATGAATTCATCCCTTGATACTTAGGATGTGAAATTTAAGTGCTAAATTTAACTTTTACAATTATATTCCTGTGCCACTTTTCTCATCCACTTCGATCAGATGTACAGGACCACTTCATCTTCATGCATATAAAGTGAGTGGCATAAAACCGTATTCGTCGATCTATCATATAGCATGTTATGTACACCGGTGTTGGACTTGATTGACATCCATGTCAACTATCAGTCGTAATCTCTCTGGAAGTTGCACAGATTTCGTCGGTTCCACTCTTTCATCACTATGTTAACTGATGGTGGAATTATTTTGTTTTCGCCAATCTGAGCGACAGGATATTTTGTTAGTTGACTCGAACTAGATTCGGTTGAGATCGCATCAGCTGCAAGGAGTTGGATCGAATGTTCTCCACTTCTGTTTCAGATGATAGTTCGCGAGTTTCCTACAGTGTTGAACAAGTCAAGACTCAAAAGGTTGTCTGCAGAAAAGATGAAAGGCATGAAGTGAACTAAATTTTCAAATAAGTTCTCTAGCAACGAAGGATTACCTGTTGGCGGCGTCGACGATGAAAAGTGGCTACTGCTCGCACCATAACTACAATAGGGAAGATTACTCCAGCAGTCCTCAGCACCAGGAGCTTTTAAATTATAGAAATGCACAAGTAAATAATTAAATCATTCTTATGAGTAATTTTATCAAGGTTTGTATATGTATCAGAGGATTACTGAAAATAGGGTGAAAGAATACTGCTCTGCTCCACTAATTATGAGAGGAAGAATGTGGCGAAGAACCAAAAGAACCATGAACTGGGCAAAGACAAAAAGGACAGTTCTATATTAGACTAGCACAAGATCAATAAGAAAGTTCGAATTATTTCACTTTTTAATCACAAGAAACTTACAATAATGGCAACAGACCGACAACCAATTGAGCTTCTCGTTCTCAGAGAGGAATAGTCATCATAGTCAGAACCTCCTATGAGTCCACGTTCAGATGGAACCATTGTTATGATCTGCGAATCATGAAGATCCCTTCTAGAGATCTCCCAACTTCCCCTGAAACAGACCATAAAAAGTACACTAGCAATGCTTATGGAGAACTAAAGAAATTCATCTAGTACCTACGCATACTCAGAGCTTTGATATTTAACTATGTGCTGGACCATATGTGTATCTTTATATCAACATTCAAGAGATTACCTGAAGTTCATCGGGACACTACCATAGTGAAACAACTGTTGAGGAGCTGTATAACCTGGCTTGAATTGCTAGATCAAACAAAGAAATGATTAAAGTTAACATCAGTACATTCATTTATATCTAAAAAAGGAAAGAGCACAGTACTTCTATACCAACAAACATGCATGAGAGAGAAAACCCATCATGTGTTTATCTTATACATAAGGAGCCCATCTTATCTAGTTTCACAGAAGGTGACTGTCGCAACTGATATGCAACTAGCTTATGTTTGACAATTGACAATTTGTCCCATAATGCAACTTTCTCTTAAATATGCATGCCTTACTATATTACACATGCAAGATGCATGACATGACAAAAACAAAATATTGCTGAAAAGACAGAGCTTCACCTGTAGACATATTTCGCAGGTAGTATCACCCTTCTCATTACACCACCGCTGCACACATTTTCTGTGAGCGTACTACAAGTATACACAAAAAAGCAGTTGCCAAGTGATAAGGTCTCCATCCAAGTTGGGCAATTCCATTCCAGAGTATATGGTTACAGAGAGAATATAATTTTGAAATAGATAAATGTAACTTTTGCAAATCATCTTTTGGCATCCGATAAGAGTAAAAGTTATAGAAATGGTATTGAAACAAGGGAAGGCAACTATCAAAGCATCTTAAAAGTTAAAAGTATAAAGTTTACATATCATAACTTTAGGGAAAACTACTAAAGAGAGATGAACATGAAAGAACAGTCTAAATCTTTGATGAGTTCAAATAGGTTTGAGTTACGGAAGTTCAAAAAAAAACAAATTTGTAGAAAGTAAGACAATTCAGCAGTGATTTTCAAACCACAATCTCCAGTGAAATGCTCTTTGCAATGGTAAATAAGCCGTTTACTTTATTACAATTACACTACAATTTTTTTGGAAAAAAACTAGGTAAAGTTTTTTTAATCCAATATCTCACAAACTTGGTGATAACTTAGCTTCCATGAGACATCAAACCTTTTAAATGAAGCATGACTTAGATTAAATAATCAAATCTTCAGGCAAAGAGGATATTTTTACTAATTTGTTAGTTTCGACCTGATTTTAGGCCGATGGATAAAGGAACCAATTGTAACACACAGAGAACCTAAAACTTTTCTTCAAGAAATCAAACAAATTGACATACCGGAATCTTCTTCCTCAAATGCTTTATGCTTGATACAGAGAGCATCTAAAAGCAAGCAGAATAGAGAATACAAGTTCTACAAACAAAATTGATTATGATATACATCATTATTGTCCATCACTTTCCCAATATTAATTCATTTACATAATAAGTCTCAGGCATATGTATATCAATTCAAATGTTTCCTCCAACATAGCAAAGCAATATAGTTTTGTATAAATTACTCGTTCTTTTAGGCATGAATGTGAAGAACATCATGCTGGCACAAGAAAATGCTTGAGAATATCAAGAAGAAAATGCAAGAAGGAAACATACTATAAAAGGCAACTCTACTAAAGCCTCCATAACACCCACTAATCCAACCACACAAAATCGGTAACTACATAAGTGCCATCGATCATAACCAAGTTGTCTACCTTTAAACTGCCACAGCATGAACAGGGGATCTCCATGTTGGTGTCAAAGTCTTCATCTTGGCAGATTCGGCACTCGACCAACTTCTGGGCAGAGCACCCATCCTCAGTATTTCTACTCAGAAAGGATTCACTAACATAGATCTCAGATGAGGGCAACACGTGCCTAATTTGGGTATGTTCTCTGTTTCCAATTGCAGCTTCCAGTGTCGATTCAGTGAGCAAGCGATCCACCAGCAAAGCAAGATGGTCTCCCATTCCTTCATAATCACATAATACAGAACTACAGGATCAGTAGAAAATTCATGGGTATATGGAATAAAGACAAAATTTGAGAAGAGTAGAATAGCCCATCGCTCAAACAAAGAAGTTACCTTTTACCAGCAATAACAGGCAATTAATCTGCAAGAGGTAAAAAAGAAACGGAAAAAAGTAATGATCAAAACAAAGAAAAAGAAGACTATTAATAGAAGTAGAAGAAGAATGTGCAAATAGCAAAACATATAGAGCTACAAGGGAGAAGCCACCTTTAGAAGAAGAAGAGAGAAAACACGCAACAAGATTATACTAAACAACTATAGTAATCAAAGTGTAGTCCCAAACCAAAAGAGCAAATCTAATGGAAACAAAATAGCTTTGGATCCAAAGCAGGTGTGGAAGAGCAACTAAACTCAAAATCCGTAATCCAACCAACCATAAACATACAGGAGAATTCACAACTCAGCATCAATTCATAACTCAAAAGTGGGAAAACAAGGGAAAGGAAGAAGACCCAATAAAGCCCTGTATCAAAAAGAGACCGAGAAAAGAGGAAAGGGCCCAAAAGATAGCTAAAACTAAGAGAATACCAAGAAAGGAAGCAGAACCCGCCAAAAGATGAAGAACCCAATACTCCCAAAGACGAAAGAGGACTAACCAAATGGTAAAGGTGGCAGCTTTCTAATTGTTCCTCGAAGCCCTTTTTCTCCCCTCCCTTTCTCAAGAGTAGCAGCAAGGAAAACCAACGAATGAAGCAGAGGTAACTGTGCACCGCAAGGAGCCGGAAGAGGATACTTACAAGGTGGGGTTTGGATATGTCGAAGTGAAGAAAAAGAGAGGAGAAAGAGAAGAGAAGAGAAGAGAAGAGAAGAAGAAGATGGGGTTTAAGGAAGAAGCAAGAGATAGAGTGGCAAGGGATGTTACAACTTACAAACAAACCCAACCCAAAGTCCCAAATTTAAATGCAACACTTACACTCCACCTATATAAATTCTCCTCCATTTCTCAAAATACCCCTCCTCACTCTCTTCCTCTCTTTTCCTATTCCCATAATACACTCAAATAAGAGTTCCCAATTTATCATCCGCCATTCCCATACCTGTGAGCATGGGATCTTCTACAAAGATCACTTTAAACAATGAACTTCATTCCCGTAACGCCCCTGGCTATGGGTATAAAGTTTTCTCTCTCTCTATAGAGAGAGAACTAGAGAGAGAGAGAGAGTTATAGTTAACGGCAGGCGCACGTTTGCCACGATCTCCACGGCTCCACGCCACATTTTTTTTCCCACCGTTCTGGCCGTTAACGCCCACGCACGCCACTCCGTGGCCGTCATTATTACCACGAGGATAATTAGTATTATGTGTTTCAATTAAAGGTTGATTAGGGAAATTTCTATTTGAACCCCCCTTATTTTCTGTTTTTATGATTCGGCCCCTGGCAAAGTAGTTTTTCTTTTCTGTACAAAGATTACAGAAATCATGTGGAAATTTTACTTATGAGAACTAAGATTAATGGTGCTTGCCTTATTAATCAATACTAATGTTCTTATGTAGTGTTTTCATTTATGAACACCAAAGTTGCTATCCACAGTCAAAAGAACTATGAAAAGGATCATTTGGAAAAAGAAATTAACTCTCAAAATCTAGGGTTTGGTGAGTCTAGAGATTGTATAATGTTGTCCATTCTCCAACCAACTCCCTTACTGTGGAGTGACCAACTTCCTTAGAGGAAAGTTATGAGGGTCAATGAAGATGACCCAAGTGAGGAAAAAATATGAGGCTTTCATTTAAAATCTAGGTAAAAGTTTGGTTTGGTTGGAAAATGCTAAACTTTGGTCACAGGTTGCTCTCTTTGTCTAATTATCTCTACATGCTTTTGTTTAGGTTGGTCTAATTCCTCACCTTTCTCACTTAGTATCATCTAATATGAGCCAATAGTTGGGAATCTAAACCAAATACACCAACTAAATTGTGGATTTTTCAACCAACAAAACAAAAACCTAGTGAAAAGTATCTAGGAAATATAATTCATCAAATATACCTTATAGTTCATACTTTTATCATATCAAATTTCATTATTCCCTGCATTTCTCTTGATAGTCAATGCCCATATATATATATATATATATATATATATATATATTAGTTAAATTAATTAAACATGCAAAAATAACTTTGATACCATTGAAAGTAACTTAAGATGTTAAATATATGATAAGCTGTGAACTATAATAAAAACAATATTATTTTGATAAATTTTCCTGCACTTTTAGATCAAATAACAGTGGGAGAATGCCAAAGTTGACCCAACTTCGAGTGGCAATTTTAGTGTACTCTACCCCTAATACAGGAGGCCTTGTCTGTTGTTGAACTACCTGAAACATCTTTGATAGATGACCTGTTAATATGTGTCATGTTTGAGGAGTTCAAGGGACTTATATAATATCACAAAGAGTTGCTTTCCTATGTTGCAGTTGAGAGATGAGGAGATATCACATCCCATTGAAACATCATCATCTCTTATTGGATGATATGCTTTAGGTAGGAAACACGAGAGAATTCTTATTCTCAAAATTGCTATGATATTCCACTGATGCCCTCAAAAGAATTTAGATAGTAAGAGCATTTTTTTAAAAAGGGCAGTTTGGGAATTTCACATGCAGAAACACTTCATGAATAAAAGCCCTTTATGCCTAACATGTTACATCTTGAAGTCATGACATGAGGATGCCTAGTGATATGTCTTGTATTCTTTTTGGCAGGAAGTTAAAAGCCAATATGAGGTAAGTCTTAAGATAACAGTGATGTGGACTTGAACATTATAGAACTTAATTTTTAAGGCCTATATATACATATATATATATGGAGGAGTTGATTACAGTTGATTACTGTTAACTAATTCCTTCCTACAAAGGCAATTATTCCACCATTTTGATCAAGTTGGATTTGGTGACACAAATCATTGAAAAGCAACTTATACCAAATTACTTCATGCCATACATAAACATGACATTTTTAATCTTTTCCTTGATGCCAAACCCACTTGTCAAGATTAAATAAACCACAACTCAATAGAATATGGTATGCCAATCTTATGTTTTCACTCATAGCTAACAACCAGCCATTTCTCCATTCATTACTTTCTAAGCTACCCAAATTGGAATGGATCAACTCTTCCATTGGATAGTTAATCCTAGCCAACAATAATGTTTTTGGCCCCAACCACAAGCAACTCTTAACTCACTTTATAGTACTTTCACATCTTTTATATTTGGCTAAGTAAAAGAGGACCACACTAGTCTACAATCCCCCTTTTAACCTTCCTTCTTACTCCAATGTTAGTGGTTATTAATATACTCATCTATACTGCCGAACTAATTATTCTTCTCAGGCTATTTATGTAGTGGAATTGTAGTGTACTTGGTGAGCTTAGAACTACCAATTGCTCTTTTGACTGATTGCTTGGATGTAGCACTAAGGTATTAGAGATGAATGAATACAAAGGAAAACAAACAGCATGATGATGATGTGTAACCTTCCTTGCAGTCCACGGTGGCGGTGGCGGTGGCGGTGGTGTGCCGTCGAAGACTTGGACGCAGTCCCAGCATCATCATGATCAACATAGACGACGATCACAACCGTCATCGATCTCATGAAAGACATAACATTCATGCAGTCTCACATTGTATCTTACCTGCCATTACTGATACAATGATGGGGGAGTATGAACATATATACACAGCATTTATCTGATATAAAACAAAAACTACACAAAATTGTTTGACCTGCATGCAAACATGTACCTTTTGATTGAGATACAAGGGAGGTACTTTTGGTATCATTCCAGGTTCTGTAGTAAATCCACTGGAACTTTGCTTTTGTCTGCCATACACATCCACAATGGTCCATGCATCACATGCTGAAGAACAATACTATGCATGGCAAAGATCCAGGAGCAGCATCAATGAGTCCACATAGGTGAAGCCAGTTTGAGGTGACCCATCCTAGGATCCATCAAAGCAAATGAAAGCCAGTACGACCATCAAGGGTGGTCCCTTCAAGAAGAAAGCTTTGTGTGCAAGTGAAAAAGAGTAGCAGATCATGATAAGAAGACTAGATTAAGGACCAGAACATAGAGTGAATGACTGTGGCCTGAGATCCAACATGACAAACATGTTTCAGATTCATCCGAGCTTGTGCATTATGTTACAATTCATAGTTCGCAATGTAGACAAAGACTTAGTATATAGGTAAACATACAAAAAAGAAAAATTATTAGAGTAGTCCCTTTGGTTTGCAATCTGTACAACTAACTAGTAGTTACATTTTTATTAACAGAGATAGTTTGCGACTAAGTAGAATTAGTGGAGCCGATTCAATAGGGAGCATTTCTAAATGATTGCTACTCACAAGTATCTCTACAATTAGAATGAAACCAGAAAAAGAATAATCGCAAATTGCAACAACAGGGGCTAATTTGTGTACTCTTTCCAAGATGAGAAAGGATGACACGACAAGAAAGGATTCATATCAATAGCTCATTACTTGGATTAGGCCAAAGCCTGCAATATTCCGACAGGTGCAGCAACTGCAAATTACTGAGAAAATGTAACCTATATGGTGCTTTGCCCCATTTTAGGGAATTCTCTACTGGCAGAGAAAATCTACATATCATGTATTTGCTACGTATATTTGTATAAGGACGAGACTATTTTTGCCTCTTCTCATGGAAAAGTTGATGCTGAAGCAATCTTCGCTCCTGACGGTTGAGCAAACACATCCTCCCTTTGGGGGCGGTTTGCATAGAAGATCCACACGACATGGCAGAGCAAGACCCCGATGGCAATCAGGGCCAACCCAGCACAGACCACCCGTAGATCACGCTCAAGATGGGGGCAATATCGAGTGGTGATGGTGTCAAAAGTATCTCGGACAAACTTGCAATCCTGAAGGTTGAGTAGTAATGGAGTGTAGTGGTAGAGGGCATAGCTCACATTGACAGCAACCACCAGCTGATGGTAAATCTCAGGGGTGATCCTTCCAACACTAATGCATGAAACTGAGTTGGAAACCGTGCATGTATAATTCTGCCATACCTATAATTATTGAAAATTAAAAGAGAAATAAGAATAGATTATGTTAATAGATGATCATGAAACAACAATAATAACCAAGGGAGATTTATCCGGAACAATAATATCGCAGCAAACAACATTACAAATCAAGCAGTATTGCAGTATACGATGCTCAGTGGAGAGACTGGAAGGGCACACTGTATGCAGCTTTACCACGACTAGTGAAGACGTTGGTCGTTTTGCCTGAACCTTATATCATCTGAGGCAAGGCTTCCTCCCATCACAAAGAAATGAAGCAGAGTAGCTTGGATATTTTTTTAATACACATATATCATTGAATTGAGTTTCAAATTTTCAATAACTGAAGAGCTAAATGCCACGAAAAATTGTAGATCTGAGCATTAAAAAAACAGAGAGGTCTAGTACACTTGCATTATTCCAATTCATATCGCTCTAAAGCGCCAATTCTTTGCTTAGCAAGTCCCAAAGCAAAAAAAAATCAATAAATTGACCAGACAACTCGAGGAAAATACAAGGACAATGATAATGCAGAAGACCTGGGCAATAAACATTTCAATTACTACATTTTTGATACATCTCAAAATTTTACTTTTCCCTGAGTTGAAACAAAATAAAATGCTTGCACTAGAACTAGGTATTCAACTCTAAAGATTAATCAAACTATATTTATTGGTTTTACCTCAACTAGCAATCACAATTCAATTGTTAAGTGTAAAATCACATTTCTGTATTAAGTTCCTAATGAGATCCCGTATCTACACAGAATTTCATAAATTTCCTTTGCTAAGAAAAACATATAATCAACATGAGAATCATCAGTGATCTCATAGAGGGAATTGGTTGCGTACCAGTGATGCATTGGCAATTGACACCTCTTGAGGTCTGCACTGCTGATCATGTAGCTCGGCATCATAAGGAGAGCAGAGATAAGGAAGTGGAGGCCCAGACTGATTGTAATGATATGCAGTGTCGTCATTTGCTATGGAAGATATTGCTGTGTTGACTACATTTACAAGCTGGCGAATCACTTCTTTGCTTTGGTACAGAGTCCGGTTAGTTGTATGCTCATTGACACACGGAAGGATGCTGCTGAGGGCTGTCTCTGCCTGAGGGTATCGTACCCATTCATTCATGGCCTTACAAGTATCTGTCGCAGCACTGACAGACCAAAAGTATCCGAATTATTCTTACTTAGAAGTTGAAGATAAGCATTCTCACATAAATGCATCAAACATAAATTTATTCTTGTGGTTGCATTTATGGTCATGGTGCTCCAGACGAACTTAAAGTACTCTAAACAAAGACAAAACCATGCTTATGTCTTAATAACACGATTAAATGCTTGTGTGTCCATTATAATCATGTATCGCCAATTTTGCATCGACAGTACATCAATTCAACAAAAGTCATAACTCACAAGTCAAGCAAATTTTTTAATTGTTGCCATGAAAAGTTTCTGAAGCTTCTAATCCAGGTTCAAACTTTGAACAAGATAAAAGAAAAGTCAATGTATAATAACAGTAAATAAAGAAGAACAGGTCTGCCAGATATCATTTAAAAGCCATGTTCGGTATTAGCTTCTGAGAGTGTTGTGTGCAGTCAGTGGATTGAAATCCTTACGGCAAAAGAGAGGGTATAGAAAAAAAGAATCAGATAACATAACAAGTTGAAAAATTAAGACAATATGATGTTGGAACTACAACTGTAGGAATCCTAAGAGGGAATTACAGAGTATAGACATTAAATATGAAAAGAATAACTTTTGGGACAAAATATACCTTGTTTTATAATCTTGATAGCTTACTATTTCATGAAATTTCAGTATCATAGCATGACAATACTCGAAGATCTTTGATTATATGTTTAGCAGGAAAAATGAAGGGATGCAAATTTTTGAAAAATTCATCGCTTGTCCTGTCAATATATAATATCATGTTTTACAGTATATTAAATCCTCATATTAATGAAATGTACAAAAAAAAAAGAAAAACAGTTCAAATTCACACTAAACATGTGTCCTATGAGTTGTAAGTTGCAACAGAACTCAAAAGGTCTTATTTCTATTTGAGGGTTTTGAGAAACAAAAGAGTTGCAACATAGATATTCCAAAAGAATAAACAAACAACATTGGAATTTTCTAGTGAAAAATAAACATAACATACTCAAATCACTATTAATGCACAAACTTCCTATTATAAGAATCTCTACAACTGATTGAAATTATATGTTGTTATGATCAGGTAATATGCAATTTGTTCATCCTGGGCTCAAAGCAAACTCAGCATAAAAACAGAAAAATTCAACTACCCTAATCAGATGTTGAGCCAAGTACCAACAGAGTGTACAAAAAGATACAAAGAAAGCAACAAATTGACAGAACTCACAAGTCGTAACCAGTAAAAGATTGGTTCCATTCTACTCAAAATAACATTTAAGTCACAAAATGGAATCTCCCAAATGCCCACCCCAGAATAAGCTAAATTTTTTATGTATGACTTCATGGATAGTGTTTTAAGCAGACAGGGAGAATGGGAAATCTCAAAAAGAAAGTGAAAACACAGTCCCACAAATAAATCAGTTTACATACATATTGACACAAAAGCGCCTAACTACTAAATATAATTGAAAAAATAATATAATGGTTTAAGGTTCATACCTTTCAATAATAACAAAAGCCCCAAAAAGAATGAAGGTAACTGCCACGAGTAGCCAACCACTAATGACAAAGCTGAAAAGTTGTTTCCCGAAGAACGTTCAACAATTTGAAGAAAAAAATGTGCACCATTAATGCAGGAAAACTAAATCCTATGAAGAGGTTTGGATCCTCAACTTACATGTAAACTGCATGTTTAATCCCAAGTATTGACATTACTGCATAAAATAAAAAAGAATAGTGAGTCCGGAAAAAACTTAATCTAGACAGATATAAGTATTATTACGCATGCATTGAAAGGAAACAATTTACAGGTAGTAAAACAGAGAACTTACAAAAACCAAATATAGCCAGCACAAGCATTAATGAGGCTACCGCAATCAATGTGCACCGCCTAGCATTGGTGAAAAGTCAGAATCTTGTAAGCATAGTCATATTAGAACAAGCCAAGAACAAAATTGACAGTCTGTAGAAACATACACGTCACTAATAGCTTGATTAATTCTTCTAGAATTTTCACTTGTTTTCTCCGATAAGGCACTAGCTGCAATACCCAAGTCTCCGCTTAACTTGTCAACTTGATCCTGAATATCTGATGGAAGATGAACTGTGTCCACATTTATTGTCTTTGCAAAGTACAAGAAATTTGTTACATTCCTCAGAATCTGTACTGTGAAATCTGATTGGTTGACAACGTAATCTAAGGTACCCAATGCTTCATGATGGAATTCACCCTGCCCAATTGAAAGAAGAATGCATCCAGTCCTGGAGGAATCAGAAATAGGGGCAAAAGAATTGTGAGCAAGAGTGCCTTAAAGGTAACAATATGTGGCAGCTCTTTTATTGATAACACTAATACACAAAAGAACCAAATATACAAAAGCAAAACAAGCAAAAGTGAAAGTAATATACTGGAAAGGTTTCAATGATTTGCAAAGTAAAAGTGAACAGACCATCAGCAAAGCATTTCTAAGAATCTTAACCAATAAAAAAATCATGGATGCCATTTAATGTCAATTTATATAAGATTGGAGCTCCACAACATGTAATCCAGTGAAGGACATGGGAACATTAACAATTACAAAAGGAACATCTAATCAATAAACACATAACCCAATGTCAGAGACTACAAAGCAGCCCCTACCCAACTAACGAAGGCTGGTAGAAGATAGATTCATTTAGTATAAATATTGGGCTAATCGAACACTGATTAACATAAAAACTAGCAGGCTCCACTTATAAGTGGTTGGCAGTAAAAGTTTGTTACAAGAACATCATTTGACACTAATTGCCATCCATAGATACTTCAAAGTAAAGGTCTCCATTTAGAGTTTCTGTGCCTTACGATGCAGCACATGTGAAGATCAGCAGCAACACTAGACTAACATGTCCTATGCGATTTGAACCTTTCTCTTTGCCCATTCTCCATCTACAGCAGAAATGTGCACCTAAGGAAATGCCGAAGATAATGATCCATAGTGCAGAGAGAATGACTCCAGCAGCTCCTGTAAATGCAACAGACTGCAGGAACACTAATTAATACTTGAGAGCAAAATATAAGTCAAAACCACTTAATATGAGCACACTTCATTAGCACACAAGGTAATGATTAATGAGCGGCAAGCATTTCAATTAAAAATGCTATTTAAGCTAATACAGTTCTACACTGATACACTTTGCAAGATGTGCAATTTAACTGATTAGTATTTATATTCTTTGGCAATATAACTAATGACTTGCAATAGTCATCATGAAAATGTTCATCCTTTCTGTTTTACAAGCTTGCAACAGAGAAAGTTTCTTTTAACAAAAATAGTTCGCATAAACGGACTAATCACCTCTAAAGAATAAAGAAATGTAAAAGTTTGAGCCGTATTAAATTACAGCAAACAAGACAGATTCTATTAAACCAGAATATGATTCAAGTGGTCCCCAAACTTACTACAGGCATGGATTTATTTGTAATCTTTTATCGATCAAGACCAGCTCAAATCCTAGACAGTTTTGAAAATTGTGTGACCATAGGCAAGAAAAAGGGGCATATATTTTTATGAACAAATACAACAGAAATGCAACCCGACCTTCCTACCTTATATCAGATGACTAAATATTGAGCAGGTAAGATCAGAATTTCAAGATCCAGCCACGATGGATTTAAAGCTGTCCAGATGCTACATGTATACTTTATCTAGTCTCATCTCCAAAACCTAGTCTACATGCCGTCACCTCCATAGTCAGTCTCTTCTCTCCAAAACATCTCTCATTTTGTAAGTTGCAAAAAACTGTATCAAAAAGTAGACTACCAGTTCAACTTATCCAAGACATACTGGTCAAAGAATTCATGCCAATTTCATTTGATTGAAGCATAAACATAGCCAAACATATATCTAGCTTATGGACATCTAGAAATACAGGACACAAAGATACACAAATGAAATACAAGCGAATTTAGATCAACATACCGCCCAGTAGTGTTTGTTCGTGATGTCCCAGCCCCCTTTATAAATCTTGAAACTGTTCAGTATATCTGGCCTCCTCGTCCTCTTCTCCGCCAATACCAGTGGAAATTTTGCATCCGGAGCCATCGCAACCGGTCCCGACGCCACCGGCGCCAACTTTAACAGACCCTTCGTCCATGGCTCCAAATTCCCCTCCTCTATAGAATAAACACCAATATATATTACTTCTGCTCATAGTAAAATGAAGAAAAGATAAATCTATTACAGCAAGAACAGCTTCAAGAAACGAAACCTTCGCCCGGAGCTCCCAATCATAATAACCCATCAAAAAATAATCTTTTTACTAACAGCGAAACAAATGAAAGGATAAACCTTTTAGATCAAGAACAGCTTAAAAGAAGCGAGATCGGATCACCGACCTGGTACGATGCCCTTCTCCGTGATCTCATCTCTTCCCGACTCAGAGATCACAAACTGGGACGTTAAGAAGAGGAAGAAGAAGAAGACGGAGATAACTCCACCCCTGCCGACGCGGACGCGGATGCCGACGCCACCGCCAGTGGTGCCGCGGGTCTCCATCGCACGATCTCAATACGAGAACCGCCGCTTTAAGATTTACATCAGGAGGGTTTCCTTCTTCTAGGGTTTAGAAATCGTAAGAGAAAGAGATGGAAGGAGGAGGAGGAGGAGGAGGAGGAGGAGGAGGTGGAGGAGGCGGGGAAAGGACTAGGGGAGTTGAAGCTCTTTAACGGCGGGAGTGAGGTCACGGAATCGAGTACATACCTGGGTCTCACATGGAGCAGCAACTTGACGTGTCAAGCTTCCCTGACACGTGTTATCGGGGTTTCTGCGTGGGGCCTATTCTCGCTCTTTAATAGTCCTATTTTGGGTCTGACACGCCCGGTGCGTTTACGAATTGACGCACATGAGAGCGGGGCCTAGCCGATCTTTTGCAGTTAAACGGATTCCGATATATAGAACGAAATTACCCCTATATATGTATATATTTGCGATTCTGCCATTACCGGTATTACATTGACAGTGCCACGATGGTGATTAAGATGGATTCGGATGCATCGTGGCTGGGTCGGTAAATAAAAAGGTAAAGTAGGGGTTTTTCTTAGAACAAAAAATTTGTGGGGATTCGGGAAAGGAGGTGATCACATTGTGAACAGCAGCTTTGGTGCCCAAGAAAAGTATTTTCACACGTGTCAGGCGTTGGTTAGTTGCCAGATTAAAGCGGTCTGATGAAAATCGTACGGCGGTCATGGTGTCGGAGAGCTTGCGTTGGATGAATTATTACTAATGGTAGATCTCAAATAAGTATTATTTACGCAATTTATTAGCGTCTCTTATCTTAAAGATTAAAAAAATTATTTAATGATTTATTTTAAACTAAATCATTTCAACAGATTTACGACAATAATATTAAGTCAGTGGTTGGTTGGTGCATCAAGAATTATTTATAAATTAACTCTCTTACTTATATCAAAACTCAAAAACACTACTCTTGCTTTAGACTAGTAGACTAGTAGTTGATATAATTTTAAATTATGCACGTCTTCTATCTCAAGTAAAGAGATTTGATATATGGTGAAATATTCGAGTAAATAAGTTTAAGTATATCTAGTTTGGTAGGATTCCTAATCCGTTTCCTAGCCTAATAAAAATAGAATATTATAGCCCACCTCTAGAAAATATATCCACTTGTGAGTGAGGAATTCATAAGTTTAAGTTCACTTTCAAGCAATTTATTGTGAGCAAATTATTTAAGTATTGGTGGTTTAGCTAGATAGTTCGACTTAGCTCAGTTTAATGATTCAACAATGTATTAACATAGAGGAACAGCAACACGACAGTTAAAAGTAATAGCTCGACGGTATAATAACTTTAAGTTTAGATTTAATAACTATGTACGTCGGCTCAAAACTTAATAATACTTAAATAATTTTGTATCGAAATTTAATATTCAGACTCTTGAATAATTAAAAAAATATATTATTATTATTATTATTATTATTATTTTAAGAGAGCCCCCATAACTTGTTTCCTTTTGCTATTTTATTACCCATGCTTTACTTTAGACTTTAGAGGCGCCTCTAGATCCACTTTGAGATGCAACTTTTTCTTCCACCACCTTTATGTCACGGTGGGCGTATCAAATGCAGGAGTTTGGCATTAATTAAGGAGGCATGAGGCTGTCCTTTTCCTTTCTTTTCTTTAATGAAACATGGTGATTTAAAGGCAGGCCACAAGGCCAATAAGCCAGTCACGTGCATACATCCACCGACTCACGTGCTTCATGATGTACGGTCAATATCTACACTACACAGTAGGCCGGATATGGGCCACGCAATTAGGCATATATGGGCTGTGGTTCAGAATTGCTTGGGTGTCCCTTATAAATGATTTTGATTAGGATGACTTAATTACCAATATTAGCTGCTTAAAATTTAACTAATGCCTACTATCATTCTATATATTACTCTGTTATTCTACTAAAAACTAGTGACGTTGAATTTGGTAGTTTGAAACCACTTTGCATGCATAGCATACTATAACTTGGACATAGAAGGCGGAGCACTGCAGTCCACTGATCGGATCTATATTCTATCGGTAGAAGGCGTATATGGGTCTCGTTTGTGTTCGATTCAGAATAAAATTTAACGAACTCGAATATGCCCAGCTGCTGAAGAGGATGAGCTAAAATGTTAACTTGTGTCAGCTCGAGTTCAGCTCGTTTGGCTTGACGAGCTACGTCGAGCTGGTTCATAACTCAGTTTAATTTGCTAGGATTAAACTAATAAACTTATGGAACTAACAATCTAACCGTTAAATTTTAATCTAATAGCTAGAATACAGTAATCATTTTCATATATATAAGATCGTACTCTTGTCCGCGAGACAATCAACCTGACATCGTGACAAAATATCGATCGTTTCATTTATCGTTTTCTTGGATCTACCAGAGCCGTCCGATCCTGCACGGACGACCGTGGCGAAAGATTTAGCTCCGTCCGAGAATAGCGAGTCGGATGAGTACTAACTCCGGTGCGTATAAGACCAACTCACCCGAACCCAAACTCGACCGTGGTGAGAACCTTCGCGAGGATAAAGATCAAATCCATCACCTCACGAGAAGCAAAGTATGAATTTGAAACACTCTTCGTGTAGATATTTCCTGCTCGCTGGAATCGTCTTCATCTAGTGATGGTTATCATACTTTGGTGAGCAACCCTTCTAGCTTTCTCGTCAACGTTTCTTTGGATTTCTTGCAGTTCTCGCGATTATTCTGCAATTTATGCGATGCCCAAGTTGTAGATTTGTTATTTCCGCACGAAAGATCTCGCCTTTAGAGAAATCTCCACTGCCCATCTGTGTATTATAGTTCTTTAAAGATTTATTGTGATATTTGCATCAGCAGGCCTTCATTGGTTCCATAGATTTGAGAAGTCTTGAAGACCCAACTCCCGAATTGTCCCATTTTTTAGGAAGAACTGTTTGTTAGCCTCGTCCCACATGGATCATCAAACTGTGAATGATAGGAATGGCGACTGGCTGTCGGCTGTGGTGCCTCTTATGAAGCTCTTGTGCCTCACAGTGATAGGCCTGATACTTGCCCACCCAAAAACCCAAATCGTGCCGAGAGCCACCTTCAAGCTTCTCAGCAAGCTCGTCTTTGCCCTCTTCTTGCCCTGCCTCATCTTTGTCCATCTAGGCGAATCAGTGACCTTGAATGATGTCTTGCTTTGGTGGTTTGTGCCCGTCAATGTGCTCATTAGCACGGCAATAGGTTGTACTCTTGGATACATCGTCGCAATTGTTTGCCGCCCGCCACCGCAATTCTTCCGGTTTACCGTGATCATGACTGGATTTGGCAACACCGGTAACCTCCCGTTTGCTATAGTTGGATCGGTTTGCCATAGCTCAGATAATCCGTTTGGCCCCGATTGCCATAGGACAGGCATTGCTTATGTCTCTTTTGCGCAGTGGGTTGCTGTAATTCTTGTTTACACCTTGGTTTACCACATGATGGAGCCACCGATGGAATATTATGAGATTGTTGCAGATGGGAATGAAGTAGAAGAGGAACCAATCAGTAATATCAGTAGACCTTTGCTTCATGAGGCTGAATGGCCTGGGATGATGGATAAGGAAACAGAACATTCTAAGGTTCCCTTTATTGCCAGAGTCTTTGCAAGCATTTCAGGATCTTCGCAGAACACTTTTCCAGACCTTGATTTTACTGAGGAGGGAGAGGCAAGTGCAGGGATTTCTAGTCCAAAGTCTATTAGGTGTTTGGCCGAGCCAAAGGTCGTTAGGAGGATTAGAGTTGTCGCCGAAAAGACTCCAATCCAGCACATTCTTCAGCCACCAACAATTGCATCTTTATTGGCGCTCATTGTAGGAACGGTTCCTGTATTTAGAGATTTTGTGTTTGGAAGTGATGCACCACTCTCTTTCTTCACAGACAGTTTGGAAATCTTAGCAGGGGCTGTGGTTCCCTTAGTAATGCTAATTCTTGGAGGAATGCTTGCAGAAGGCCCTAATGATTCATCTCTTGGTATCAGAACGACAATTGGGATCACTGTGACAAGGCTTTTGATCCTCCCATTTGTCGGAATTGGGGTAGTAGCTCTGGCAGATAAACTAAATTTTCTTGTTCAGGGAGATCAGATGTATCGATTTGTGCTTTTGTTGCAATACACAACTCCAAGTGCTATTCTATTGGGAGCAATTGCCAGTTTGAGGGGTTATGCTGTCAAGGAAGCCTCTGCACTCTTGTTCTGGCAGCATGTGTGCGCCGTAGTTTCTCTTTCGGTCTATATCGTAATCTACTTCAAGCTGCTTTCCTACATTTGAGGTTGAACACTCAAATTACTTAGTTTCTTCAATCCCTGTCGAGGGAGCATTAGCTCGTAAGTTGTTTCGTTTGAACGAATATTTCTGTTTATAAATGGTAGTGAGATATGCTAGTAAACTATTTTTGCAGCAACTGAGTAATCTTCAGCCTCCCATCTATATACGTCTATGGTGCTATCTTTTAGTTTACCATTGGCTTATTACACTAGCATCTGTAATCTACTTCTGATTTTGATCAAAATATTGTCTCAGTTGGAATGTATGCATCATAATTGCAATCTGGTTTATAGAACTCATTATATTGGCAAGTCTGATGGACTCTTCATGAATGAGATAAAGTAAAACAAACTAAGCAACAAAAAGAAAAGAACACACAGAGAGAGAGAGAGAGAGAGAGAGAGAGAGAGAGAGAGGGAGAAGAAAAGAGGAAAACTATAACCTTCTTATTGCTTGATTTCTCTCCATTAAAATCCTATTGCTGTCTTCCTCTTCATCCAAGCAAAGTGATCTTACTTTCTTCCATTTCTCCTCTCCCTATTTCTCCTTATTGATCAAGAATCCATTAGCTATGATATGTTGCAAACTAGTTGTACTACATCAAGAACTCACAGATTTTTACATAAGCACATCACTTCAAGATTTTTCATATGCCAAATATGTGACATCTTATATTAACACAATTCACAATCCTCTGGTGCATATGGACCTGAGTAGAAACAAGTAAAGCAACTCATCCCACTATCAGAAACTCTCTTATTTGTGAATAGTGATCAAACTTCACTCTCTTTAAAAATTGCCATCCCTTCAGCTACTCTGTACCGTAGATAATTCGATTACGACAAAAACAATGCAGGAGTTTGTCATCGATCTACTACTCCTCCCCAAATTTATTACAGTTCTATTATAGTTTATAAACTATTTGTTAAACTACCATAGTTTTTATCATGCAAACATAAATTGTTCTCACAAAAAGAAGTTTATAGAATCATCTTTTCGATCAGCGATTTCTATTATTTTAGGATAAGAATCTCTTATAAGATATATTACTCCATAAATTATTATTTTGACCTCAGTGACACTAGCGCTTACCTGATAATAATAATAATTTGGAAACTATGCCAAACTATAGTGAATCAGTCAGGACCTCATTGATAGGGGAGGGAAAAAGACTTTCCCTTGTTCTAATCCCAAAAGCCAACCAAAACAAAGGCAATTAGTTAGATGGGGCTTTCATGAGCCCCACCAAATGCATTTGGTATCTCTCTCATCTCTCATCTCTCATCTTTCTCTCTCCAACCACAAATTTCTTAAAGCTACGTAGAATGGGAAAAAGTCCTCAGATTCATTCTCTCCGACTATGAACTGTTGCTCTCTGAGCTTTCTCAGGACTCTTTATTTCCCTGAGCTTTCCCAGGACTCTTTAATTATTATCACCGCTACCTCTTCAGATTAAAAAAAAAAAAAAGGTGAGTTCCCCAAAAATGTTGGAGTTTTTCTTTTATTTTTTATTTTCCAAATAGGATGAAGCACAAACGTTGTAAGGCATAAGCTCAAGATGGCCCATGAGCAATAATCATCACTCCCAGATTGAGAGCAAGGATTGTGGATTATTGTGGTTGGGTTAACTGTCATAATGTCTAGTTATATCATCAGGAATCTAATCTCTTCTAGGATTTGGTTTGTTTGTGATCCTAAAATTTGAGTTGAGAGAGGTTTGCACTAAAGCTTGATTATAAAGTCAAATTATATTGAGTTTTATTATTATTGAATAGGTCTAGGAGACTACATTTATACATACAGAGGTTTAATGACATCAGAAAATAAATGGTTATTTTGAAGAGTAAATTAATATATTGTTTTTAAGACAATGATTTACATAGCAAGTAGTCTGTGGATAGACTTTTTTTTATGAGAATATTTTAATTATTCTACAGAAGGGTCGTAATAAATAGGTAGGTGAAGACGATTCCGCTGCACCTCCCGGTCAGGTTACCGTCTCCGTCGCGAAACCCCAGGCAGCGTGATTCTGCCCGACAAGACCGCCGCCTGCGGTGGGATGTGCCGTACGGGGTGGTGCTCATAGACGTGATCCCCACTAGTAGTTGACCGGTCAAAACGGGAGGGGGGATGCCGGATCGCCTGCAGAACCACTGCACGAACTCGCCCTCCAATCCAGTGGATTCATGCCAAGTCGGCCCGGTGCATTCATTGCAGCGCGTAGCCGCATACGTTCTTTGGAGACGAATCCAACAATTAGCAGAAGGTGCTGAGAGGCGATCTAGCGTTGGATTCTCCAGGATCTGACATCCCGGCTGGCCCCCCCACGTGGCGGGAAACGACGGGTACATCGTGTGGTTGCTGGCTCACGTGGACCCCACCCCTCTTTTGTCTTGTAGAAAAAATAAAATTCTTTATATATAAATATATATATGTTCAAGAGTTGTCCCTATCACCTGCCTCCTCTCTAACACAGTTACACAGGCACGCAGTTTCAACTCTGCGTATTATTCTATTCCTTTTTCTAATAACAATATCTCCTCATATTCTTCTACTAATTCCAAGCTTAATTAACCAGTAATTAATGCTTCAACTTTGCGAGACATAACCACAGGAGCTTACACTGAAATTAAAAGAAAAAGGAGAGAAATAAATGCATTTGATACTAAAATGATACTGTTTCTTTCTTCTGTGGAGAGGTATTATTTTCTCCACTGGCAATGCATTATATCAATGTAGCTGTAGAATGCATAAGCTTGGATTAGCGTAATGGCTGAAAACAACTGGTTAACTAATTACATTCTAAGAATTGCATCTCACTTGACGTAAAAAGAAAGACAAATCCGACCAAATATGATGGCCTTGATAGAAGCTTTTGGTTTCCCTTAAAAGTCTATATATTAATACATAACTAATATTAAAATATACTTAACTGTGTACTATAAGAAGAATGCAATTTTCTTATTAAACGAAAATTATATGTTACTGAGGATTTTAAACCAGACACCACAAAAGAAGCGCAGAAACATCCATATTTGCTGAAAAGGTATATTAATATATATATATATTTCTATATAAAATATCAAAAAGAGGAGATTTTTCTGTGCCAATAAAAGAGGAACATACGATTAATGGTTGGTCTGTGCCATTCTCATTAGTCATTAGTCAATCGTCAATATTGTAAGCTTCTAAGCTTTCTTGTATCATATTTTTTTTAATTTTTTTTAATTTTTTTATTGAGAGAATATTAGGTCTAAGTTTTCATTTTTATCGGACTTTGAGATAGCCTAATTGCGTCTAGAAGTACTTCTATACTTCTTTCCATAAAAATATATATACTACTTTGTTTTGAGAGAGAGAGAGAGAGAGAGAGAGAGGAGAGAAAAGAGGTAGGTGTCCACCAGACATGTGAGTGATCAGCAGGGAGACAGGGAATCTATTCAAGACTCTTCCCGAGACTCCATCTATCCATCAAAGTAGGGAAAGGAGGAAAAGAGTGAATGAAACTTGCCATTTCCCTACTCCCAACCCCTCCTTCCTCTCACCCTATAAATAAACCCTCCCTTCTCCTCTCCTTTCCTCCATTACTTCTCTTTATTTGCATGATTTATGGATTCATCATGGCTTGTTTGGTGTTCTTCTTGTTTGATGTTTGGGTTGTAGATGGTGTCAAGTCTGCATATTTGTTAAGAAAATAGCTTTGTTTTTGTTATTTTTTTGAGGGGTTTTGGTATGTGGGTTTTGGAGTGGAGCTCCTTGAGGTCCAAAAGAAGGTCTTTGGAGGGGCGATTCAGCTGCTGGATTATGGATCCCACTCTCCTATCTCATAAGGAAGAAAGAGAGAGAAAGATAGGGAAATAGAGAGAAAGATGACAACTTGAGATAGGCTTGTGGCTTGCATGACTCGGGAGCTGCATTAGCCTTTACTGATCTTTATTTGGATTGAAGGGAGCTCTACATCTATACTCATCTCCTCTATCCTCCTATTTTTATTCCTTGATCTCTTTGTATAGCTCTCCCATAAACCTTTTTGACACAGTAGAGCTCAGTAAGCATTTCAGAAAGTTTAAATTGTGTGGCTCAAAGTATTCTCTTAGTTTGTTGGCATGATATATTCCATGATTCCTTTGCTGATAATTTATTGTTGGTACTGATGCTACTAGATTTTTAGTGTACAGTACTTCCTCCAGGCTATTTTCGGCTAGGGTTTGCTTGCTGCTTAGATTTGCCCTTGGGAACTTTGGATAGATTCGATGGTCCCCTTTTATTTTATCATGTGTCTTGTTTGCCCTACATATGGAGAGAGTTACAGCAAATAAACTATTCTACTACTTTTCTTCTTTTCATTTTAAAAAACCAATGTGATGACATCTGCGCCTAAGTGCAAGCTAGATTTTCCACTAGTCAAACTTTGATTTTTCTCTATATGGTACCTTTCGATGCAATTATTTCTTGTGTTCTTTGAATGCAGATGCCACCTGCCTACAACCATCATGAAAAAGAGCTGTAGGTTCTGATGAAGAACAGTGGCTTGTACCTAATACTTTCCTTTTCATTTTACCATGTATTATTTACCTTAGGGAGATCTCATAACGAATTAAACTATGAGTTAAGGTAGATTAGAAAGTTTACTTGTGTTCTTTTGATCTTGAAAAATGCAGTGAGAAACGGAGGTATAAGTTCTACAATCATCATGAAAAGGAGCTGTGGATCCTGTTGGAAGTACTACACTACCAGCTGTGTCTTTTGGCTACTTTATCTTCCTTTGTTTTCCTGTTCCTTGAAGCAAAGAAAGCCTTGTAGAACATTTAATATTTATTGTTTACTTTCCTATGCTGATACATTCTTACCTGCCCTCCTAAAACTCTCTTTACTTCTAGTCTGATGATAAGATTTAGATTGAAGGGATGTGGATAATGTTCAAAGGATACCCACTTAAAAAATGAGAAAGATGTTGGAATTTATTGTGGTTGTGTAATGGCTATGTATGCATCGTTGGCAGGTTGGCAGATGAGTGGGACATCCACCAAATTTGTAGGCTATCTTGTTCCCCTTCAAGATTCAACAAATATCTTGACAAGCCTTTTTTTCTCCTTGGAAATTAATCAATAATCTCTTAATTTAATATAAAACTTGTAGTAAATTCGATTGCAGTTCAATAATTCCCACTGCTCATCTACAAAAGCTCAAGAACCTCATGGTGCCTTTTAGTTAGTTCGATGGCATTTCTACAGACTGTTAGTAAGGTCATAAAAAGAATAATATTAATGTTCTCATACAATATCAGTTTTATATGAAGAATTTTTTAATAGATTTATATGATATTTTAATATATGAGTTTCTTAAAAATACTTGAGAAGAGGAAATTTTAGTATAAACTATTTAAATATTGATATTAAAGTTTTGAAGAATAATATGATTATATTAGAAATTAGTTAAATATGTTTTAGTAATAATAAGTAATATATTTATTTAAAATGATGTTAATTTTTGTGAAAGTTGGGATCTAATGAACTCTATGAATTTGGATTATGTTGTGTTTAATGCATTCTTCCTTCTATTCGTGGTGAAGATTGATCTTAATTTATAATTTTTTTTCGTATTATGGGGTTATAGAGAATATAAAATTAGAAAGTATTAAAATAAAATAAGTTATTATTTAATTACTATACCATAATAATGAAGAGGCTTAGATTTCAGTAATTCTTAGTCATCAGAACCAGACTAGAAAACGATTGATTGTTATATTTAACTTATACAAGATTATATCTTAATTACACCATTAATTTTCTAGATATAAAGTTATCCTTATAATTAATAATAAAATAATTAACTATAACGATGGGTGAAATGTCTACAAAGCGGATGATGGTCTAAATAACGGAAGAAATAAATAATCATTTATTGAGTATGATCATTAAATTTATTATCCGTTTACTAAACCTACCATTGTTCCAGCTGATCAGCATTTTCTTTTCTCTTTTATATCCTTCATTTGATCCAAAAAATTATATAGATATTAGGAGTAAATTTGTAGTTGGAGTTAGAACTCAAGATTTCCTTCTAACAATATATAATCACCAACTAATGGCAAAATAAATCTGGGTAGAAATCTTAGTTATAAAGATAACCAAACTTGGTTTTAACTGGAACGAAGACAATAAAATTTCCTCTAAATATGCTGCTTCTTTCATTGAACAACTTAGTTTGAAAAGCTTGTCTCTTTCTTTTCAAGCAACATAGGCTACATTTTTGAGTTATTTTATCCTCATATTTTTATCTTTTTACTATTTCTAATTTGATTATTTTCTTATAAAATTATATAGAAAACATGGTTTTTTGAAGTCCAATGGCGTATAACAAAGATGAGAGTAGTTTAGGCTGTTTGTTGGTATTTTATTGAAATTTAGGGGTTGAATTAAAAATAGTTAAAAGGCAGGGTTTAAATATTAATTAATACATAATTTAGGGTGTGAAGTGTCAAAACTCCTATACCGAACCGGATTTAGTTTCAGATCGTAGTTAGATCCAATTAGTATCACGCTCTCTCTCTCTCTCTCTAAAAACCCAGACGAACCCGAGGGTATTTCTTTTCTCTCTATTTCCACCCAAATCACTCGGCGCGAGAAAAGAGCCAAACTCTTCTTGTATCTTGGTACGATTCTTTTCTGAGTGCTTGTCGGTCGTTAGAAGAGAAGCTTGCAAGATTGATTTGCTTTTGTAGTTTGGGCGAGTCAATGCCTTACGGGTTCTATGTAGAATTATACTTGTTGGTTCTTGTGTATTTCCTCTCTAATTAGGATCGTTCAATTTTCCAAAGGGCTCGGATTCCTTGAAGCGTTAGTGGGTTGCTTGTAGTTTTGGATTTCTTACACCACTTGGTTGAGGTGCTTGCAAAATTGTATCTTGCCATCCTAATTAATTTTCCTCTTCATGTTTTCTGATGATTTTTTATTTTTTTATGAGCTCTATTACAGTCAGCCAAACAGGACATACTAATCTCCTCGTTACTGTGGCTTGGACCTTGATCAACAATTTGTTGTTTCAAATTTTTGTTATGCTCCATTGCGGAGTGTTTCTTCTATGTTCATTGAATAATATATTCTTTTGTTCATTGTTATCCAGGTGTCTTCTTTGTGTGGAAAGAACTATACGTTGTGGCTTCAAAGAAGTGGTTCCAAGTGATGGATAAGCTCACTAATATCTTTTCTGTTCTTCTCTTGGATGCTGAAGATGATAAAGAACAAATTACCACTGCAGAAGTTGTCAAGGATAAAAATAATACCTCAAAATCAGGTTATTTTTCTATTCACATAAAACCCCAAAATTCAGGTACAAAGTATATTAAGTTTAGTTCATCATTACTTTATTGACCTTCAAATGAAGTAGATACTACCTTCTGCACATGTATGTTAAGCCTTTGGCTCGTGTTGTCCGTTTGTTTGGAGATCGTTTCTTTTTCTCCTGAAATTGTAATTAGATTGCACAGGCATGGACAGTACACCTCATAGGTTGTGGAAAGAAACAATATCCATTATCTGGTTGTTCCTTCCTACCATTTGTGGTGCATTTATGAGCTATTTGAATGATCAAATTGCCCACCTCTTTCTTTGAGCCATGTGAACAGTATCGTAGTTCCATTGGCTGTTTCACTACTATTTGGTGACTTCAAAGTCATTTCTCGTTATCTGAACGTTCATGCTACTTGGATGCATTTATATATTGAGTTATCAAATTCCATCTGTTGCTTTCTCTGTACCATGTCAATAGTACCATAGTTGTGATTTTTGTTTCACCTGTATTTCTTTAACTCAAAAATACATGATTTAGCATAAATCTTAGTATGTGTTTAACCTACCTCTTGTATTTTCTTGATCCAGCTCTGTCTGATCAGTGCTTTAATACATGAAAGCAAACTATGTAGTAGCATTGTTCATAACTAGTTTCCAGAAGAATCAAATAACACCAATTAAGTTGAAAATTCCTCAAGTTGATTTATAGTTGTACAGAATTAGTAATCAGGGTGGTTCTTTAATTAATTTATCTATATTTAGTATGAAAAAGCATTCTTTGCCATTTCAAAATTCAAATGAACATTGAAGTGATTGAACATAAAAATGCACTAAAAACGGTTTTGGTGCATACCAGTGAGCAGATTTAGCACTTTGTTTTGACAGAAGATATCAGCAAATGCATTAGTTTTAAGTCATTTTGACACTTCGAACCTCTCATTAACTGGCTGTGTTTTCAGTGATCTGTTTGGAAACTGATTAAGTTTGATACTTTGATGTCATATTGGATAGAAAATTTAAGAGAAATGATAAGGATTATCAGAAAAAATGGGGCAATTTATCTAACCCGCATAGAAATACTTAATATTGTAGGTTGTGTTCCACTCTAAGGTAGAGGAAATAGTTTTACAGCTTTTATTGTTCTTGATGCACTATGCAATCCTTGAAATGGTTGATGCAATGTTTGATTTTGGCAGACTAGATAACACAAATTAAACATATTGATTGGTTACCTTGTGATTTTGCATGCCTAGGTACCTTTCTAAACCCTTATAAGATTCTAAAGAATTTGGTTAAACCTTGTACCTCATTTCAAGTTCTACGGAAGAAGAGACTTTGTATGCAAATAAGCCTATTGGACTTTCATTGAATTTGTATCAATTTATACTCGTTACTCTTTGTCCTGTGGAGCCTTTATCTGAATACTTTGAAAAACTGAACATTTGTTGTCACATTAATTGTACCTACAGGGAGGTTATCTATATTTCTGGAACATAATCATCAAAATAGAAATAAACAAACCAATGAATTAGGTAATTGGAAGTCATCTTTATATATTTACTCATGTACCCCTGTATGCAGATGACAAGGAAATTTGAGTGAATTAAGAAGTCATTTTATATCATTTCTGAATGTATTCCCTTTATGCAGAAGATGGGAAGGAAAATGACTTATCAGGAAAGAATGATACCCTAATAAGTCAAAGACTCAACCATGGAAGTCTTGCATCATCTTCTAAGGACTACAAGATGCCTCTTGTGTGGATCGACTTGGAAATGACAGGTATGCATTTATCTTATTCAATAATAGCTTTGCTTGAGTTTGCCTATCCAGTAAATTTGAATTAGGAGGACATAAATTTCACAGTTGGATTTCAGGAAAACATAATTAGAGACAATAATACTAAGAGAGAGTGAAAGAATAATGTTTGCACGTACCAAGTCAACTTCCTATTTGGAAAATTTAATAGCTTTGCTTGATTGCACCATTTTGATGTCTGTATTAGCTGCTTTTCGATGATACAAATCATGGTTTAATGCTATTTTTATGTTTTTTCTCTGGCGAGTTTATTAATCTTCATTTCTATCTTGCTAGTGTATTGGTATCACAAATAATAATTTTAATACTCTGCAACTTCTCTTTGAGACTTTGACTATGATGCTTGTAGGTTTGGATGTTACAAGTGATCGGATATTGGAGATCGCTTGTGTCATTACTGATGGTAAACTTACCAAATTAATAGAGGTGACTTTTGATTTCCATATTATTTCTTGTCAAGGCAACCATAGTTTATTTGTTGTAGTTTCACCTTATTTTGGCTTTTTCTTTGACATATTTTGCATCCTTACTTGATGCCTAGAAGAGTAGAAGTTCGTCTGTTTCAAAGAATCAAAGGACAAACTCCTGAAAAGAATAAAGCTTGAAACAAATTAGGTTAGGCTTTCAAAGAGCTTAAATTCTGCATTATTGTGTATCATAGAAGAGACAACTCTAAGGTCTTTAGCTATGTTAGTACCAGATTTTCACTTTGTTCTTATAAGTGCACCTTACCAGAGAAATACGACTTTTTATCACTAGAAAGTACAGTCATATTATTAGACATCTTGTGAAGAGGTGAAGCTTTAACAGCAAGTGCATGGTAGACCTAAGTCCGGTAAAAGTAAGCAGTGAGAGACACCCATCTGATGCCATTTGGCTGTCGTGTGTGGATTCTGAAAATTTGTTAGTAGACTTGATTTCCTTACCGGGTTGTCTCATGATGCTTTGACTATAACTCGTGTACGAACAATTGGGCTTTATCTGACATTGGTTACACTTTAACATGAATTCTTAATAAATAAAGCATTTTTTTCTCTATTAAGGGCCCAGATTTGGTTATCAGTCAAACAAAGGAATGCTTGGAAAACATGGGAGAATGGTGCCAAAATCACCATTCAGCTAGTGGTATGTTGGTCATCTGATGTGCTCATATAAAAAGTGAATTTGTTACCAATTTACCTTCACAAAATTTCTTCTGAAAACAAAAATGTTGATGTATTCACTTCAATGCAATTTAGGGTTGACAGAGAGAGTTCTACAGAGTACAGTAACCGAGCATGATGCGGAAAAGCAGGTATGCTCGCCCATTCTTAGTCACTCCTTTTTTGTGTAAAACAGATTGTGATATATATATAATTTTCTTTTAGATTCTGCATATTAGTTATATAACTGAGTGATACTAAATTCAACTTTGGATTTATTATAGATTTGGTGAAATTTTCAAACTAGATGAGTGGCCTATCCTGATTTTCCTGTCAATTGTTTATTTTTGGAAAATAATCTTGACATTTTAAAGTAGTTAAAGGATATTACACTATGCTTCGGATGAGGATAACAAATTAGTAAGTAATGAAGTAAATAGAAAAAAATTAGAAAATATAAATATACACATATAAGATATTATCATCATTCATGAACATACCTAATACATAGGGAGAAACTTTAATTGATATTTTGCAAGCGCAAGCAGAAGTTGACTTCATATTAGTCTCAACTATGTACTCAAGTACAGCTTGTACATCCATGCTATTGAATATTCCACCTTAACGCATTTCTAACTTGATAATATAAAAGATCTGTAAAAATATGGATTTCTTATAGATAAAATTAATGTTCAAAATTTAGTCAATGCACATACATATAATTATTATTTGTTGTGTGATCAATTCTTTATTGCAATGTTGAGTACTCTTGGTTAGTTTAATTTTGTTTCTTAATTTAAGGATATTATAAAATATAACCTGCTGAATCTGGGTTTGAGTAGGTTCAACCAACTGATTCGTATCCCTTTGGCCTTTGTACAAGTAATTAAAAAGCGTGTCAGAAGAAGCAAGAGGGACTGAGGAAGAGTTAGGAATGGTTGTGCATAGGAGAGAGGGAAAGGAGCCAGTTGAATTCTGTTGCTACTTTGTGTCGATGAAAGGAGATGGAGAGCTTAACTTTAGCAAGAGGCGCTGCAAGAGAAACTTGCAAAAGTAATGTAAGATGACCCACTTCAACAGAGTGTCAAGTAAAAGAAAGCATAAGAGAAACTTGCAAAAGTAATGTAAGATGACCCTTTTTAACACTGTCAAGTAAAAAAAAGCATAAGAGGGTTGCTTATGCAAAACCCTATACTGTGCCACCAAGCTGGTGGTGTGGTGATGTCAGTAGTAGTTTTATCACCTTTTTATTTGCTTAACTATTAGGTCGCTAATTTTATTTTGAGTCCATTTAGGTTCTTTTGCAAATTTGATTCGATTACAATTCATGAAGTAAACAGAGATACTGCACCAGTTACATAGAAGTGATGATGGTGGTTTGTACTTGTTCAACAGACTACAGTTTTTGTGGGAGGAATTAGTTGGAAAAATCATGATAGCAGTTGAGTTTATGCAAAATGGAGATGAATGGAGGAAAAGAGTTTATGAAACCAGCCACAAATTTGAGACTAAATGCTTGGCTTTTCCTGCTGTTGGTGTTCACTTTATCAAGTGTTGTCCTTGCTAATATCATTTTATGTCTAACTTTATGATTGTTTGAACAAGTTGAAGTTGGTGTCTATTGTTTCTAGGTTCTTTATCTCAATTTAATGTTTCTATATCCTTTTAGTAGTTATACTGTCTTCAAGAATTACATACATAAGGAAAGTAGAAGAGATTAACTGTGTGCAGCTCTTTACCTGCTTGCTGTAATTCCTTTCAGGTTGTAGATTTTGTGAAGAAGCATATAGGTTCAGATACTCCACTTTTGGCTGGAAATTCTGTTTATGTGGATCTCTTATTCTTAAAGGTTTGTGAACAATTTCTGTGTCTTTGTTAATCAGATGATTTTTTTATTCTCTGTTGACAGACTAATCAAAGTTCAAATTTCCAATGTATTACTGCATAAGTCATAACAGAGAGGTGTCCATCCATATGTGAATGTGAAGTGGTCGAGTTCAACTTGGCTGGTCTTTTCTGATCATTAAATTTTTTGAATGCCAGTTATTTTTTTATTGAAACAATCAAACAATAAGAATTGCATTCTTAACTAAACTATATTCATTTTGTAATTTGCTTTATAGTTTATTATCTAATTTTTTTCTGATATCCTTCATGAAACTACTTTAAACTCACATTTATATCTATACAACACAGTAATATATTGAATATATAGAAGACCTCCATCAAATGAACCTATCTATTTCCCTGTCTACCATCTACATAATAGAAGAGCATTTATGTTGACTAATGTCACTAATGTCCCTTATTGGACTTTTATTTTGGCCTTGATGCCCTATTTTTCTTTTGTTTGGTTTGCTAACAATTTCTGCATTTTTCATGTGACAGAAATATATGCCAGATCTGGCGGCTATCTTCCCTCATGTACTTGTTGATGTTAGCAGCATCATGGCTTTATGCATCCGTTGGTTCCCAAAAGGTAATACTTTTCTATCATGTTTATTCAAGGAAATTTCAGGATATTTGATGTCTTTGATGCATATATAATTATATATATTTCAGAAGAAATAGTGACAAAACAAGGAAACATTTGCTTATTCTCCACTTAGTGCAAGCAACAATTCTACATTGATGCAGTACAATTGAGTTAGTTCAGTATAACTAATTTTATTTATGAACACTACAGATTTCTTTGTCTACATGGTTACGTTTGAAAGGAAAAATGTTAGCTGAAGCGCTTTGCAGTCCTGTCCTCTCTTTTATTGACAAACCCTACAATGCCATGTCTTTTACCTAGAAATTTTTCGAGAAGACAACTAGGATTTGAATGATCTTCTCCACACTGATCAAATTTCTGGTTCAACCTTTTTGGTTTGGGACAGTGAAGATTCTGACTGATAGAACAGGGTTCCACTGCCACACATACTTTTATGTCATTATCTGGTTAGATCATGTTTCGGCCTTATATTTCTAGACCAATGATGCCATTAGTTTGTTAATTTTATCCATAGAACTGACTATGCACAAAATCTTGAAGAAACAAATTACTTTATGGTGTATAAGCTTGAAAAGGAAAATAGTAACAGAAATTGACAGTTAAAAGTATTTCTAAACTCGGCTTGGAAGAGCCCTGATAAAGATAAAAGAGAAGGGGAGTGGACATGTTGCACACATGGAGGGTCAGAGGGGTGTACCGTGCATGAAGGAATGAAATCCAAGAAGGGGTGGGGATCATCTCAGTGGAGAAAGAAGGAAAAGGGTTCTTGACATGCATTTAAGAGAGGTGAGGGAAGTTGCTTCTGCACTCATGGAATTTGAATCATATTGAGATACAGGAATTACTGACTCATGTACTGGCTAAGTGAGCTACTTCAGAAAGACTGAAAATCATCCATCTCGTTCTGCTGCAGTAGTTTTGATCTTCTTTTTTCAAACATTTTGTTGATACGGAAAGTACTGACTCATGCAACACCTAATCACACTATCATCCGCCAATATCAGGTTAGAATATCCAATAGCAGTTACTGCCTGATCATCTAACTTAAGAAGCTTATGCCTACCAGCTCAGATGTGGGAAAGAACTACCTTTTCCTATCTTACTTCACATACTATTAAAAGAAAGAAACAATTGATAGCTACATAGACATCACGAAATAACTTGCAAATTAATAGCTGATATGATTTGTTATGAATTAATTCTAGAGAACAATAACTGGCTATCGAGTTAAAAATAAGAGAAAAGTAAAATTTCTCTTACAGGTATGCTACTAAGGACATGTATTCGTCTCTAAAATGAATCACTATGAGTATAAGTAGTCTTTATGCTGATATTTCTCATAGAGAGCAGAAAGGTTAGATTTGATATGCTAGAAAGTTGTAGTCATTAGACTGATGAATTTTTTTCTTAGACTGTTTATGGAGGACTTTCTTTGAGAAAACATGGATAGATCTAAATTAGAAGAAACAAAATTATGAGAGAAGGTCATGCAATTAGGTGAAGGGAGACAAAACTGGATACAACCACCAATGATTCTTTTTGAAAAAGCATGATGTTTTGCTTATAGCTTCATTCATTTTAGACTTTCTTGGGCAGAGAAAACAACAATATTCAGCAGCAAGTCACCAAAGATTGTGGTTAGAATAGCTGAAACAAATGGCTTGTTGTTTTATTTAGTACTTCAAAATAGAAAATCTAACTGTAGACCCACAATCATTTGTAACTTGCTCCTGCAAGTGAGGAAAAACTTTGGCCTGTATTTTGAGGTCGTAGGTTGAAGGAAATTGCTTCAGCTGAAATGTGTTCTAAATAATAAATTAATTACAGTGCGTATATGAGGAAAAGAGAATTCATGAACTTACAATTCCACTGTTGAACTCTGACCTGTGCTTCTAACGATCAAAGCTAAGTTCCTGATCACTTTACTGGTGAATTCCCTGAACACATTCACATAGAGTTGAATTTGTTTGTTAAATTGTGTTTAATTCCAGGGAGTTGCAATAGTTTTTATTTATCTTTGTTGAACTTTCTTGACAGAAAAGAAAAAGGCTCCTCCAAAGGAGAAAAATCATAGAGCTATGGATGACATCAAAGAAAGCATCAAAGAACTCAAATACTACAAGGAAAGCATTTTCAAATCGCCGAAGTCAAAATAGTAGCTGTTTAAGCAATGCAATATTACTCAATTCCTCTCGATGATTTATCATTTTGTAATTCTAACAATCAGCTGGGTCGCTATTTAACTGATCAGCTGATGACATAACAGAATGTTGAACAATGAAGGAACGTTCAGTTTCCTTCATTCTTTTGGTGATCATTTCTTGGTGTATTAATATTATAATATCAGGGACAAAGAATGCCCTCTATAGTTTATAGTCAGTAGTCACTTGAAGAATTATAATCTTCTACACGATATTTGGATTTCTGTATCTTAATTTGGATCAGAAAACTATATCAGGATGAGTTCTGAGAGTTAGAACAATATCCGGATTCCATACCTTGGCAAGAATTCCACATTTTTTTTGACATGGAAGCCGAAGATGATAGATACTATCCACCTTGTCACTCTATATATATTTCATGTGCTTTCTTTAGCGAGGGGCCCAGTTTGCTAGAGATGAGATTTGTATTTATTTTCATTATACTGCTAATAGTAGTGATTTTGAGATATATCCTATACTTCTTGGAGCATTATCTTACATTCTGAGACATTGACCAATGCAACAAAAATTGGTATTAACTGCTGAGAGACAATTAAAAGCTAACTGTATTGCTAAATAGAATGATCATTATTATGTACAATCACATTCGCTTTTACACTCAGGTAACCTTGTCTACTTACATGTATGATACTATTTGAGAAGTCTAGCGTTTAGAATCCCCTTCGTTCAGATGTATTCTATCAGCAACTCCCTTCGCCAAATCCATCAAGTGCAGCATGATCACAAGCACTGATATTGGCATGCTCAGTGATACCATCAGAGTTACTCCGACCGCCAGTCTCGGCCGCGGACTTGTAGGATCAAGTTGCAGTAGCCCTAGTATCTCACAACTATGAGACTCAAAGAATGTGTATCTATATTCTTTCTCCAACTCAATAATACATTTATCATCTCTGTTAATCGCCTCAACCTCCATGATTCCTTCTCGAATAGTCGTCATAACATGATCATCCATGTCTTCATCTCGTCGAATAGCACAAATTTTTGCATCAATTTTCTTACGTTGATGAAGCCTAATTCTTCGAGCACGCAATTCACCGGAAAGCGGCGGCAGAGCTGGCCAGAGACCTGAGGGGATGATTGAGGAATGATATGAAGAGGCTCTCATTCTGATGTGGAAGATACACTAATAAGGGAATGAGAGAAGATATGAGCCTCATGATATCTCCCAGGATTATAACCAAGTATGAATGGAAAGTAATACACCCCGGAATTAGAGGAGAGAAGTAATGGACTGGAAGAGACATCTGGGTGATGACTTGAAAGTATAGTTTACCAAGAAGACCGAACTTGTGGAAAGAGCTGAATCATGAGGCAGATTGGAAGTAATATAACCATGGAAGGAATTAGTTAGTGAGAAGGGGAGGACAAGGGGAGATTACTTCTACGCATTGGCAAAATGATATAACGTGTAACGATAATGATGACATAAATAAATAAATAAAATACTATAACAACCAGATAATATTTCAGCAAAACTACAAATCAATTTATCAGTATAGCTGATAACCGATTATATTTATCTCGGTAATAAGAATTTTTGAATAGTGGATTGTGCATTTGCTACTTTCATGGTAGTCTGGTACAGCATGAAACAGCTATAGACATAAATTGAAGAACAAACACAGAGGAAGTGAGATTAAGTTCCACATTTTTTTTTCCTTTTCGACAAGTGGAAGCGAAACTAGGCTGACTCTTAACTATTAAGTACATGCCACCATTATTAGAAAAATACGATTACAATAGGAAGATGGCAAATTAAATAGTTCATAACTGATCTGATGTCAGAAGGCTAGAGATAACAATGTAGATGGAGCATGAAGCATCTACTGAAGCAACTGCAGCTTAGTTTGGCAAGTTAATCAAGCTGCTGCTTCAACTCAGAGGGAGGTAGGAGCTGCTGATATTTTGGTTTGTTTTTCTTGAGAAGAAGGTAAGTGGTCCAGTACCAGAACATCAAAATCCTACCTTGCGCAACCATCGTATCCCTTATGCGGCTCCCTCCAAAGGAAAGCCTCTCCAAAGCCTGCCATAGGAAGAAAAAGAAGGGAAATTCTCTTAACCCTGAAAGATCTCTCTCAAAATAAAATGACAAAAGGACATCGAAGAAAACCCAAATTGGGAACTTGCAATGTTTTTTTTACCTAATTGAAACTGTTCCTGTTAAAAAAGATTTACAACTGCTAGTCTGCTACTGATTTTGATTCTTAGGAATATCAGAACCTTCACATATTTTATACTAGAAAGACCAGGCATAAATATAATCTCTTTGAGAGAACCTATGCCATGATATCATCGTAATTCAGAGAAACTATATTTTTTTCTGTCTGATTCACCAGCAGTTGAGGAGGCAATTTCATGCACTTAAAACTTTAGTTATATCTTGCCTTAACCAAATAAACATTGTTACATTGCTCATTACTAGGGAAAAGAGCTTATGTGTAGTAAGTACCTGTTCTCCAGTTTGTATATCAAAGGAATTTTGTTGCTCAAATTGTAATCCGCTGAATTCGTTGATGCAAAGCCCTTGAAAGGCCCTGAATAATAAGATAATACAATTTGGTCTTTACTGAGATATCTATCGTATACTACATCAGTAAATCAAGTGCTAAGAGATGTACCATCTTATGAGAGAGACTCTAGGAATCCATCGGAAGATGAGAGGTGTATTCTCAGAATTTACATAATATCCTCCGAAGACAATGAAAACTGTCATAAGGGATGGACCAACAGCCATTGCTGCTTCAGTTGTAGGGACCATAGCCCCAACAGTAAGACCCATTGCTGATGCAGCAAATGACTCCACAGTGTTAACGGCACAAAATTTTGCAAATCTGGGAATCAAATACCATGTTTAGAAATCAGTAAGATAGATGCCAGATCTTCATATTTCAATTTATTAAGGTTAAACATAATGCTTAGTGTACCTAAATCAAAGACGCTAAGTCAAATTTCCATTATTTGTACTCTTCTCCACTAGATAATTACATCTCTCAAGACTAGAACAAAGAAGAGAAGAAACAGTACACAAGGTATATATATTTGGTTAGAGATGAGAAATTGATAATAAGAGCATTTCCAGGTATTATGCTGGCCCAGGACAAAATGGTGGTGTAGATCTTAAAAATGGTAACAGCAGAGTATAGAAGCATCATATTGCTTTGATATTGACTTAAAGGATCCATAGAACACTAGAAAAATTACCACAACTTGGATTAACATCACTTAAATGGATTTGGGAAATAAGAAATTGGAGCAAAGATATTTACAAAGTAAAATCTGCAATGATTCAACATATAAATCATAATGTTCTTTGGCATGGAAAGCATGGAGAAATTCTCAAGAACTACAAAAAGAATTAATGTTCCAATACAGTCAGAAACCAGAGAGTGACCTGGATAAACTAGGATGAAGACGAGCCATTGGATAGAGAATTGTCCCAAACATTAAGGGGAATGATGCTCCGATAGGGATTTCAGCCAGCAATTTAGATAGAAGATATGGACCCAAGGTGTACGAACCCTTTGCACGCTCTCTATCTACTATTGCCCGTTCCTTGGGGAAAACACCTACTGTCTTTGTAAGTGCTGCCATTGCTGTGTTAATTGCAGCCACCTTTAACCACAATAAAGTGTTTATTACTTTAAGTCCGTTGACAAATTTTCAATTTGAATTCAATTGTGGAAAGCTAAACTACTGTAACCTGTTAAACAGACTATTTTATCATTTAGAACTTCAAGAAAAACTTAATATCACTAATTAAAAGAACCTTATTCGGAGCAATAATATAATAGAAAGGTAGAACATTATATTTATAAGATTTAAGGTTCTCCTTCATGTTCGCATGACAACACCAATGATAGTTACATTGGGTTTCAGTTTAGCAGCACAGCGAATATTTTAGACATTCGGTAATCAGAACCAGACTGCTACACCCTTCCAGAAGCATGATTCTAGGATTGCAGAATATATACATATATCATTTCAAGTAATAAGTTGGTATAATCAGAACCAGAACTGCTACACCCTTCAAGAAGCACAATTCTAGGATTGCAGAATATATACATATATCATTTCAAGTAATAGGCTGGTATAATATATATTGGTATAAGTATAATAATAATACATACAAAACAACTAAATAACTATAGCTAGAACTAGAATTTTAACCAGAATTATTTTAGGATATATTCAATATATAGATAGGATGTAATTAAATATAAAACATTAATTAACAATCGTGATATTATCTTCGTGTATCTATATATTTGCATACACATACATATTCATGCATGTATATAATCTAAAACTGCAACCTTGACTCAAATAATTAGCTCCTTTAGCACAGAGGGAAGTTTAAACAATAAAAGCATGAAATTTGCATACCTGAAGAAGTCCCATCCTATCCTGTATAGAAGTCTGAGATTTTCCCATTCGCCAAAAGACTGATCCAAAAATGATTGCCGAAGCAACAGACATTCTTGTCCTAACTATGTTTGTTGGTCCATCACGACAAGCCTAGGCACAACAGATCTCTTACTACTGTTAGTGGACAAAAGACAGACTACAGTACAAAACATAAATTGCAACTTAGAAGGAAATTGCTAAAAAACACTTTCCGAATCATAGAGTGGAACAAAGAAAAGTCGCTAAAAGTCAAGGACTCATATGGAGTTACATATGCATGACCCAATATATCTTTCATATCTGTTTTTACAGTAGTATACTAATATGCTCTTGTAAAAGAAATATTTTTAGTAGGTGAGTTGAAAGGAATATAAGGAATAAGTTAAAAGGAATATTTTTATTAGGTGAACTGAAAGGAATATAAGGAATAGGAGATCAGCAACCTGCATCCATGCACGTTTGAGTAGCAAACAGAATTGCCTCCACCAGCCATGCCTTTTCTTAACTAAAGATTTCCTACCAAATTTTTCTGGAAATCCCAAGCTCCCTGTTTTCATAATTGGACTAATGCATTCAGTAACAGAAATCTTATTTGCAAATGCTTCAACAAGATCATCAATCCTCTTCTGGGAGGAATGTACACTTTCAGCTGAGCTATAATCAACTGAAATGAGATCAGCTAGAAACTCAGCAGGGTTTTCATGGTCTGGACATTGATACCTGACAAATTTATTACCAAAATAACATGTAAATTACTAGAATGAAGAAACTGCAGCAGAAATCACAACATACAAATGCTGATAGATGTTCACTATGCAACTTCATGCCATAGCAAATTAAAAAGCCAATAATTAATTGCAGTGAGGAAAAGAATAAAGGCAAGAAAGAATTATAATGTATAAATGCTTTCGGAATCTAGGAAATTTCTTAAGGTAGCCTCAGATCATTGCAATTGCATTAGAATTGTAAGCTGTAATGCCCAATCCCCACTCACAAATATGCCTTTAGCAAGTATACCTATATGCTCACACAAATATATGTTTATCTATAATGGGTGCCAGTGTACTTACAGTCATGCATGTGTGTTTGAATGTATAGAGGTCGGTTATAAATCAAAAAGTCAAAATTCTTGCAAAAAAGGAGGAAAAAGATCATGTCTGCGTCAAAGCCAAACTAACTACTGCAGACACATATTCAACTCATTTATCATGGGATTTTGGGTTACATGATGCATAGGGAAAGACCAGGATTGTTATGATGATACACATTGTCCAAGTATTTTTCTATCATAATTTGGTAGATAGGTATGTGCATGATTTAATATTCTGTCAAAGACCCACGAGCTAACCTCTCTCATGTACTGCAATTGGTTTTATATGCTTTTTGGAGTTAATTTTTTTAATTATATGATGAAATGGAGTATCTTATTCTAGATCTTGATCAGAAAAGTTAACTTTGCATGCCAGAATCGTTGATCATGACATGGAAAACCTAAGTCTTGAAAATCAATTACGTGATTTTGTAATCCGTCAATCATGCATCAAATGGAGGCAAAAATGAATGGCTCTAATGACTATAGTAAGATGATACACAAATATGAGTATTCTTGAAAAGCACAAGAAATTAAGATGTTAAATTGCAAAGATAGTTATTATAGCTTGGAGATGAAGATTCCATGGAAAAATGATTGAGTAACTACCCAAATGTTGAGAAGTATGCTAAAGGTTCTTCTTTTGCAGGACCCATGTACACAATTGCACCCTCTGATAACAACACAATGTCATCAAATTTGCCATAAACTGAACCTCTAGGCTGATGTATAGAGCAGATCACAGTATGTCCATCTTCTGTAAGCTGCCTAAGAGTTTCCATAACCTTCTCTGCCTGAAAAGCATCCAGACCTACAGGATACATGGATAAATTATGAATAAGCATATAGAAGATGCAATAGAATGAATAGATGATCCATAAACTTTGACAAGGAAAAAGAAAATAGAAACAAGGTCAAGGCGTGGAATCTATCTGATCCTTACGCCTCCATACCTACTTGATACTTAGATGTTGATTTAAGTAGAAATTCTGGCAAATCTCACTATCTTGATGAAAATATATCACATCCACTAGTGTAAATTCTACAGGATAAGTAAGGAAACCAATAGACTGTTTCAGAAAGGAAGGGGGTGATGAGGATATGTAGCATACCTGTCGTTGGTTCATCTGCAAAGATGACAGATGGACTAGCAATCAATTCGCAAGCAAGTGAGAGACGCTTCTTTTCACCACCGCTGATTCCTCGTACTTTTGCATCACCAACAATGGAATCCGCACAACTAACCTTTTAACAAGAAGATAATCACCATCCAGAAGAAAGACGAGAAAATTAAGTACACCTTTTATGTAAAATTTATGAGAAAACACGAAAGAAGTGGACAGATATTTTAGAAAGGAAATACCCAACAAATCTAATAGAGTAACATTCTGTTGTTCTTAATGATTCATTCAAATATTCAGGAAAAGAAAATAAATGAACTTGTCATATGAATTCATATTTTGGTATGAAGATGTTTAATAAACAAGTTCTAGGAAAAATGACTAGTATTCATATTTCTAAGGATGAAGCATGAAGATACTTCAGAACAATCTATACCCACTTCAGATATATGATAACAGAAGCAACCTATTTCACCATTGACTTGTAGTCTCTGCAGTTAGCACCCGCAAGCATTAACATGTCGATATCCTAGTAAGATTGGCAAACTATATAGGAGAGTTAAGTTCGTGGGTTCTTCTGGGAACTCAGCAACCTATGTTCCGCAATGCCAACTTCTATCTTGTATACACGCGCAAGCAACTCTTATCTTTCATTCCATTTATTTATTTTTACAATTCAAGTCATATGTGTTGATCCTCCATTAGATTCAATCTTTTAGATAAAATGTCAGACTTACCAAGCCCAGCCGGAATAAAAGCTCACTGACATACTTCTCCTTCTTATCAGTTGACATTGTATCTGGAAGCTGGAGATCTGCAGCTAGTGAAAGTGTCTCCCGGACTGTCAGCTGCGAGAAGAAAAGGTCCTCTTGTCTCACATACGCGATCCTGCAAAAGCCAACTCATCATTCTTTCAGTTTCTAAACATCTGGAAAATATATTCATTTATCACAGTGAAAAGATAGCAATTTTGGCCAACCACCACATCAACAAAACTTACTTACAACCACCCCGTGATATCGGCCGCCCATTAAAATCCAAATGACCAGAGAGATGTAAGCGAGGCGAGGACACAAGTTGTCCAGCAAGGATATTAAGCAGAGTTGTCTTCCCCGACCCTGAAGGACCCATAATTGCTAGTAATCTTCCTGGTTTCGCCTCCCCACTCACATTTGTCAGAAGAAATCTTACCTGAAAACATGGAATACATTTAAAACACAAACTGAGCCGAGGTCCATTTGGATTTATGGGACTTCTCCAAAAAGCGGTCTCTTATTGGAGCATATTATAATTTCTTTAACTACAACTATTGCTAGACATACACAAGATGCCATTTTATAGATATGTGTCTATCTTCCATACTTCACATCAACATCAACATATTCTATTCCTTTCGATTTTAAGTTGCTACGCCACCTTTCAGAAATTTCTTAGGTGAACAACAAAACTAGTTCCACCTGCAGTTATAGACATAGTAAATTTGAGACCCATCGATAATAATGCTGGCGTATCAAGACATTAGTAGTCGCTTATCAGGAAAATGGAGTGACACCCAACCAGGGAGCAAGTCAGCAAAACTTGGCAACAGAAGCTAACATGCGGAACCCCTGAGACGGTATCACGTCAGCATGCGACCAACACTTGAGAAATGCGTTACCGTCTTCCCTCGCTTGTCGGAGAGGGAGCAGGTGATGCTGCTCCATCGGATTGTGACCGGCGTGACCCCGCCGGAGACTGGAGCCTCCTCATCGCCCTCCGCTGAGCATTCTTCCGCCTCCTCCTCTTCCGGCGGCGGGGGCAGGGCGGGGCCGGGGCCGGCGACCGCTCGGAGGAAGAACGCCGCCGCCAGCGCCACCAGGAGCTGCCCCAACCCTTTCCCTCCTATCGCCATCATCTCTTCCGCACCCCTCTGTACTACTCTTCTCGCGTTGAAGTGTGAGAGGTGGAGCTTGAGAGGGTGTCAACTGTAAAAATTTGGATGGGAGAGACCTTAGACAGAGAAGGATAGAGATTATAGTACGGGTATGTCGCGTGGATAGAATGGAAAAAGGAACGTCCAAAAGGCTATTAATGGGCCGGGCCCGTAATAAGGCCCCTTTATTCGCGTTGTTTGCTTACAAAGTCCCCTATGTGCTGTTTATATATATATATATATAACGGGTCGGACCCGATTATTAATTTCCTCTACAGAACCCGTATCCAATAATTCTCACTATAAAATTCATTTTAAGGTTTAACGTTAGGGTTATAAACCCTACTGTCCTTCCACGCGAGATTCTTCTTCTCTACAAAGAGGGGGTGGTGTTCCCTTGCTCGAATCGGCGGCTCGTGTTAGGGACGATAAAGAATTTTTTTTCTCAACTTAAAGATGGCCGGTAAGAAGAGACCTTCCTCTTCTGCAGAAGAACTAGACGTATCTAGTCCAAAATCTACGGAAGAATCGGGTCAAGGTGACAATAGTGATGCGAAAGTGAAATCCATGGAGAAGAAGAAGCTGAGGAAGGCATTGGATAAAGAAAGGCACCGCCTTGCTTTGGAGACCAAGGAGCAATCCAAGGGCAAGAAGCCCGAAGAGCCCATTGCGGTGGCGGCTCAGGTGCCTGCGGTCCCTTCGCTTACAGCAAGTAATCTTCCCTCGCTCCATGTGAATCTATTTGGGGATTTGGCGTCAATGGATTCATCTGTTCGGGAAGCCGCGGCGGAGCAGCTGGTGGATGAGTTGCGCGAGGTGCAGAAGGCGTATGAGGAGAGCGGGGGGAAGGGGGCTGATGAGGCGGCGGGTGAGGCTCGGTTGGAGGCTGAGCAGAATGATGGATTGGAAAATTGTGCAGCTTCTCTTCGATATGCTATTCGTCGGCTTATTCGCGGAGTGTCTTCTTCGAGGGAGGTAAGGGGTAAATATTTATTTGTGCATTGCTCTCTAACCATTATTGGATTGCCAGCCATATATGCATAGGGAGGCTTGTGTGATGTAGGTAGAACAGAAGCATTTACTTTCCTATAATAGATTGGCTAGAGCGGAACCCAATGATTAAGAGGATCCACAAGAGCTTGCAAACTTTTAAGATCGGCTGTCAGTCTGACATTAACCATCTAAAAACTGTGTCAAATTCCTTGCTAAAGCAAAAAAATCAGATGACAGGAAATAGAATAGTCTACCTTCTTTGCTGCAGCTTAGATTTCTACAACTCATAAAGTAGAAGCAACCCTTTAAAGACTTGGTTGCTCGAATTTTTGAAGACCTTACTTGGTGCTCGAATTGTGGACCTAAAGTGGACTACTTTTAATAAAGTAGATGAAATCCTGCTATTTCCTAATATTGACTATTGCAATTACAGTAGTACCAAAAGATTTCTAAACTTTGACCAGCGAAATCCTTTCATTAATAAAAGTTCATTTTCTTTCTTGTTAATGGTTTATTTATTTGCTGGAGCACATTTCATTTACACTGCCTTATTGTGAAAAGATAGCTTGCTTGATACTCTGTTTTGGTGGTTAATATATTTCATGTAGAAGGCAGCAAAGTTTCAGTTCAAATAGGCAACAAGGTGTTGATGTCATATTTAACACTATCTTGAATTGATTCTTATATGTAGTGTGCGAGACAAGGGTTTGCACTGGGTTTAACACTTGTAGTTGGGGCAATTCCTGCTATCAAGGTGGACTCCCTGATGAAACTGATAGTTGATTTGCTGGAAGTTTCGTCTTCAATGAAGGGTCAGGTAACACCTGGCGTGCATTCTTGTCATGTAAACAACTAATTAACTTTTCTTCTCTTGTTGTATCTAAGATATTTGCTTCCTTGTTACTTCAGGAAGTTAAAGATAACCTTTTGGGTCGCCTATTTTCTTATGGATCACTTGCTAGATCTGGAAGAATTGCCACAGAGTGGATTTTGGATGATAAAACATCTGTTGTCAAGGATTTTATGAGCGTTGTCATCTCACTTGCGGGCAAAAAGCGCTACTTAAGTGAGCCAGCCACTTCTATCATTTTGGATATGGTTGAGAAGGTATATTCTAGAGGGTCATTATAATGAAGGGATGTATGGATTCAGTTTTATTAATCAGTTAAAATTGTATGTATTATGACAATGTAACCTCTGTGACATGCGTGCATGCCAATGTTCTTTATAGCATACATGCGATGGGTGCATATTTGAGTGTTTGAAATCCTAGTAGTTTAGTTTATAAATGTTTAGAATTTAGCAGATATGCATGAATAAATTTGAAAGAGCATAAAGTATCAAAAAGATAAAAGGAGGAAATTTAGAGCTTATGTGGGTAACTATTTAAGTGTATAGTGCCACATTGTAATTTTACAAAGACCATGGGAAAGTTGCTGGTAATCAGTGTGGGAAATTAATGCTCCAATATTGATGAATAGTGTACAAAAAAGCTGTAGAAAGGCAAGTTTTCTATTCAGTGTCTAACTTTGTAGTATATTACTCTTTAAAAACTAGGCCCAACCTGCTTATATTTTCATTAAAGTATCTGAAATAGGTGGTATCCGTACTAGTCTACTATACGTTTCCCCATAAATTGTTATCATATATATAAATTTAGTTAGATCTGATAAATGTTTGTATTAGCTTTACAGCTTCCAGGTGAAGCTATATTGACTGAAGTCATTAAAGCTCCTGGCATGCATGAATGGATGGATAAAGCTGCTGAAGTTGGAGATCCTGATGCACTGTTGCTAGCCTTGAAGTTGCAAGAGAGACTTAATGTGGATATTGAATTCTTTGGAAAGCTCCTGCCACATCCGTTCAGTAGTGACAACTTTTTTACACGAGATCATCTGTTATGTATTTTGCCTTGTTTCAAGGTAAATTTTTTAAAATTGAAATATCTAGGTGATTAGACATTGCTTTTGATATATTAATCTTACAAGCTTGTTGAAGATACTTTTGAAATAGTCATGATGTAGCATAATCAGTTGATGGGGACGTGCATTTACAGTTGCTTTGTATTATATGTATTAAACTAATTTTCTTTCAGCTAAATTTCACTATTTGGACTTCGTGTCTCTTCAGGAATCAACCTTCTGTCTGCCTCGTCTGCACAGCATTTGGCCTTTGGTGGTAAACATGCTTGTACCAGAAATGGCATCTCAAGAAGATGCTACAGTGTGTTCAAGTTCTAGTAAGAAGCACAAAAGGAGTAAGAAAGGTAGCTCTTCTGAGGATATTGCTAATAATCTTCGTAGTTTCTTTGAGGTTGTCATTGAAGGATCACTGCTGCTGTCATCCCACGACAGGAAGCATTTGGCACTTAATGTTCTTCTTATTCTCCTCCCAAGACTGCCTGAATCATGCATTCAAATTGTCCTCTCCAACAAAATCATCCACTGCTTAATGGACATTCTGTCAAATGAAGCATCCTGGTTATATAATGCTGGTCAGCATTTTTTGAAGGAATTAGTAAATTTGGTTAGTGATAATGATGATCGGCGTGTTGCAGCTATTGTATCATTGCAGAAGTACAGCAATGGTAGATTTGACAGCACTACACAAACACGAACAGTCAAACAGCTGGTTGCCAAATTCTCTAGTGCCCCAGGTTGCATACTTTTTGTGCATAACTTGATGTCCTTGTTTGTAGATGAAGGTCCTGTCACAGATGAACCTTCTGATCAGAGTCAGACCACTGATGAGAATTCTGAAGTGGGTTCAACAGAAGATAGGGATTCTCAAGCCCAGGGAAATTCAGATTTTTTGAAGAACTGGGTAATAGATACCATGCCTCGTGTTCTAAAAAATCTAAAACTAGATTCTAGTTTGAAGTCTTTGAGCGATACTGACACAGAGAAGTTTGTCAAAGAGAAATTTCGGGTGCAGGCAGAAATAATGAAATTTCTAGCAGTTCAGGGTTTGTTCTCTGCCTCCTTGGGGACTGAGGTGACATCATTTGAGTTGCAGGAAAAGTTTAAGTGGCCAAAAGCTGCCATTTCCAGCTCTTTACGAAGCATGTGCATAGAGCAGCTTCAGTTATTATTAGAGGATGCACAGAGAGGGGAGAGCTCGCATGTTATTAACGATCCTGAGCTTAATGACCTAGGATCTTACTTCATGTGTTTCCTGAATACACTCTGCAACATCCCTTCAGTATCACTCTATAGGACCTTGAGCAGTGAAGATGAAAAGGCATTTAAGAAGCTGCAAGCAATGGAATCTACGCTTTCTCGTGAGGTACAAATTATTTTGGCTGTATCAGACTTGGCCGCTAGGTCCTATTCTTTAATTTATTGGTTTCAACTTTCAAGTATCAACTAAGAATCTTATCTTATGTAATATTTATCTTGAATTATCTATTTGTCACTTGGAGTGACAGTAAATCTTGCCACTTTTATCTAAGAGGTGATAGGTACAGGCCATAGAAACAACATTTTCTAAAAAGAGGGTAAGGCTAGACAGTTCTCTTTGCAGTGTTGCACTCTTCATGCTACTTATTTTTGATCTAGTTTGATTTCCAGACATCCCATTTAGGTGTTCGACACCTACAGTAGTTGGTCTCTCTTCCCCCCCTCCCCCATTTACTGCTACAATCTTTTATACATTGACAATACTTTTAAGTACAATAGCATTGAGTGATTAGACTTTAGAATTTAAATAAGTCATGTCTTTTTATAGTACAGCCTTGAAATCAACTTATAAAATCAAGATCTGTCTTCCCAAAAATAGAAAAAAGGGCAGTTTCCTTTTCAATTCAGCTTTACCATTAATCTGTCTGGTACAACTATTGAAATAAATGGGAATAAAGTTACTTTACTGAGCTTCCAGACCAAACCTTCTTTCTACACTCCACTCGTTCATCTTCTTATGGCAATTCTTGGTTGGGCCTGATAGTATGCGGTTCCTCTTTGGTCATGGAAGCTAGGTTTACTTTGTGCATGCTCCTTTCTGGTGAGTAATTGTTCATTTGGCTAGTTATCTTGTTGCTTTGATTACCTATTTCTGCACAATTTAGGTGGATCTCTCATTAAGGGTTTCTCGGTTTACTGTGTTGTTTGAACTTATTTAACTTAGCTTATCCTACTAAGCTAAGATCTTAATTTTGTTTCCATATGTTCACAGTATGACTTTTATTATTCCATTGTTTAGATTACTTGTCTAACTTTTCTTTGGCTTCCATTATTTGTTTGTGAAAGGAAACAAAAGATAAGGCTGGACTAGATGCCACTAAGATTCATGCATTGCGTTATCTCCTCATCCAGTTGTTGCTACAAGTCCTTCTCCGACCAGGCGAATTTTCGGAAGCTTCAATAGAAATAGTCATATGTTGCAAGAAGGCTTTTCCTTCTGCTGCTCATGGTGATTCATCAGAGGAAGAAGATGAATTTGATGAAAATGGAACTCCAGAATTTATGAATGTGCTAGTGGACACTTTGCTTTCTCTTTTGCCTCAGTCATCTGGTCCTACATGTTTTGCTGTTGAACAGGCAAGTTGGATGGTCCATTAACTGCACAAATAAGATACTTTCAAGTTTAAAGAATTGGAAGCATATATATTGTTCCCTATTATCTCTCGGACATCTTAGTTATAAAAACTTCATCAAATTTTGGAATTAATGGGAAAACAGTAAAATTATCATGGTGCCCCCCCCCAAAACAACGATTATTTGATGCGAGAGCAGCAGCATTATATAACTTTTATTCCAAGAACAACCAGGAATTTATAGCTGGTATTATTTTGTTTCTGCTTGATGGCAATGTAACTTTAGCATCTCACCTAACTTTCTTGCTTTTCCTCTCAGGTTTTCAGATTCTTCTGTGATGAGATAACAGATGCAGGACTTCTTCAAATGTTGAGAATTGTGAAGAAAGATCTAAAACCTCCCCGCCATCAGACAATTGGAAGTGGAAGTGATGAAGATGATGAAGAGGATGATTTTCTTGGAATTGAAGAATCTGAGGAAAATGACTTAATTGATCCTGCTGAGACAGGTGATAGTGATGATCATGGAGATGATTTTGAAGGAAAGTCTGGAGCTGAAGTTGTTGATGAAGAAGTAAACAAGAATGATGAGGATAATTCAGAGGAAATGGTTGGAGTTGACGTAACTGATCCGGAACTTACAGAAAAAGATGAAGAGCTCCCTGTTTCTGATGATTCTGATGATATGGATGATGATGCCATGTTCCGGATTGATCCATATATTGCACGGGTCTTCAAGGAACGTAAAATTTCTACGAACGATGGTGTCCAATCCCAGCTTATGCCTTTCAAATTTCGTGTGCTTGCACTACTGGAAATATTCCTGCAGAAGAATCCAGGTAGTATACCCAATAACACTTTTGTGATTTTTTTTTCCTTTGCAAGAAAAAATGCATTGTCAAAACTAATATTTATAATTTTTGCTATATACTTGAAAGATGGAAAGTTTGCAAGACATTTAATATGTCTTTGAGCTGCTTCTCTAGATACAATTAATGTTTAAAGCACTAAGATTTTATGCAAGAACACAGAAATTCTTTTCTTTTCTATTTCATTTTATCTTTTTTTTTTCTTCTTATCAGGTTCCCATTTGTTTCCCTATTTGTATTTTACTTGCTTGTCAATTGCAAAATCGGGAATTTGCTCACATTTTGATTATTTTTTGTCAAATCTTCTTTCTTATACAGGAAAGACTCAGGTGTTGACAGTGTATTCTTACTTGATGCAAGCTTTTATCAAATCACATACTGGTGATGGTGGTGAGCAGCTTAGACAGCGTATAGGTGGAATTTTGCAGAAAAAGATTTTTAAGGCAAAAGATTACCCTAAAGGCACTGAAGTTGAGATGTCTAGTCTTGAGACCCTATTGGAGAAATGTCTGAAATCTGCATCACGTTCCCGATTCAAGACGATTTCTTCTGTAGCTCAGAACTCGACATTCTGGATATTGAAAATCATAAATTCCAGAAATGTTTCTGAACCTCAACTGGAGGGAGCTGTAGATATATTTCGCAATATATTGGTTGACTACTTTAATAATAAAAAATCCCGTCTAAAGATTGGTTTTGTGAAGGAGGTTATTCGAAGACATCCCTGGATTGCTCGGCAGCTTTTTGGCTTCCTCTTGGAAAAATGTGGAAGTGCAAAATCAGAATTTCGACGAATTGAAACACTAGATCTGGTAGAGTGCATATTGAAATCCTGGGTACCAAGAAGCAAAGGGGAGCAAGATAAGGATGTCTCAGGTGCATCTAAGCTATTGAAGAAACACGTGAAGGCTCTTTGTGAGCTGATCCGAGAACTTCTATTGAAGTTGCCAGAAAAACAATCTCGCCGTGCAGAAGTCCGAAGATTTTGTACGAGAGTCTTGGATACAATCTCAGTGCTTGACCTCAAGAAATCATTCCTTAAGGCATTGACACCTGATGCCTGTCTTCTCTGTCAATCGCAGCTAGGGACCACATTTACTTCTTTTAAGGCATCAAATCAGTAAATCCAATTCTCTAGACATTCTTTGAGCTAAAGGTGAGAAGTTTATATTTTAGGTTTCCTTTATCTATATGTTAATGTTCCTTGTACTCATCTTAAGTTCTGATGCAACCATATAGCATCTGTTTCTATGTTAGCGTAAACTGATATAAGTATTTGCTAAATATTCTTATTTTTCACTCTTTCCAGACAAATTTATCCTACCTAGCATTATGTTGTACAAGTTAAACTGGCGACTATTGGATAGGCACTGTGTCATATATTTTTGGAATATTTTGTTGCTTCACACTCTAATTCTGTGGACTTTTTTCTTCCGTCGTGCAGCTAATGTCATACTAGGGCTCATTGAGATGGCTGTTCATGCTTCACTGCATGCTGCGAATGCTAATACCTGCTGCCTGAAATGTGCAGCATTTGGATCTCAAAGCCATCATTTTTGGGCAGTTAACAAGTACTTGTTTGGTTGTATAGGATGTGGTTACCAAAGTACCATATTCTTTTCCAAATGTCTCTACAAAAGGTATAATCTGTTTGGATGACTGGTGAAGAAAATAGAGTTTTGGGCACTGTATAATGGCGGAGTTCATAGATTGTACTTCTAGGTGATCTTTCTTGGAGAATATGTTGTTGTTTGCCTTCAGATATTATTCAATGTAGAGGACTATTTTGCTGCACTTTGCATGCTTATAATTTGTTATTCAGTTAGACGAAAGAGGTGCTCATTCACAGTTTTGATTTCTTCCGGAGCTGAAAGTACTGGTTTATTTTTTTCTGTGGGTAATGTGGGAAATTCTTTAGTTTGATGGTACTATCAGCTTTGTTCACAAATGACAACTATTTCATCACATCTGCCTAACAACCAATTCCTTTTATACAAACAGTCAGTTGACTGATATATACATGAAACTAATAAATAGATATGAGATTTATCCTGGGTAGATCATCTGTCCTCCTAACATGCTGTAATTAGTCATTTCATTGGATTCAAGGTAAGGTTCTACGAAAAGAAATCTAAACTTAGCTTCTAATTTTGTTCTAATGGTTACTATGTTTGAGTAGCCAGTTAGGCTGCTTTATCTTGATGACAGTGAAAGATTCCCATCCAGATCATTTACAGTGCCTTGAGGCAGTAAATTATTGAGTAGATCTGATACTGTAAAGGACACGCTTCTGAGGGAATGCCCTGGGCTGCAGATGGGGCCTATTTAAATGACCACAGCAGCATGGTACTTATCTATTTCTCAAATACTTATCTTGTCTAGTCAATGGTTAGATCTTTCACAATGTGAACCCTTATTAAGTCAAAAGTGGTTGTGTTATATGAGATTTATGTAGATATTTCAAATTTTATTTTTTGCATTTTCTGTGAGGTAATATGTAGTTGGGATGAATTTCTTTGGTACTTTAAACTTTGCTATCATTTCGTTCACAGTGAACACAATTAACAGTAAGCTAGAATTGTAAGTGAAGATTGAATAAAATTAGAATTCAGCAATTAAAATGTTAAAGTCTTATTCTTCCTTCAAGGAATTTGTTCTATAATTTGCTTTGTATAATTAGGTTGCTGAGAGCTGGTACACCAATGACATTGGCAAAATTATTTCAATAATCACGTACTATATATCACTGTATTCTGGCAGGTTTAGTACATTTTCTGGTTGCCTCTGCTTCTCTGATATCTATTATTATGCAAAGTTTGTTTCTCTGATGATGAAACTTGTGTCATTTTATCATGTTTGCCTAGTCATTGGCTTTGCAACTTTGTCTTGTCTATTGTTCCTTTCTCATCATATGATACTTAAATGTTTAATTCATACCAACTTTCTTTTAAGTATTACATATTTAAGAGGGTGTTTAGCATAGTGACCTTTTTTGCAAAAAATAAAAAGAAGAAGAAGATTTAGATAAACTCCTTAAGATCAAGCCAAAGATGATTGCATTGTCTACTATTTCTTCCATTTTGAATGGAATCATTCTCGTCTTCTATATCCAGGTCAAGATTTCAAGGTCTCTATCTTACCAATGGATTAATAAAATAAACTTACTGAAGGGTGTTAAAATTATTTTGCATCTATAATACGGCGACTAATAATTAAGAAAATTAACAGGGTATTAAAAGAAAAATGGATAGCGGATTGATATATATATATATATATGCATATAATTAGGGTAGGTGATGAGTTCTTGTCTTCTTGACCGTTTCAACAAGGAGCTTTAAATATGCATGGATTTTCGTGTAAACAATTATCCCGTCATCTGTCTGTTCATATTTTTCTTAATTTGACCCCTGCATTCTTCATTAAATCGTCGCCACGCCATGAGAGACTCCTGAATAAATAATCGAAAAATGTATTAATAAAAAATGTCGGTGTCAAATTGAAAACTTTGATTTAAGGTTGGTTGTAGATCTTAATCTTTTGATAAGGTATAAGGTAAAAGGTGCTAAAGACTATGCTTCATTTGCACTCAGGCGCCACCATAAGAACGCGTTTCCCATCTTCAAGACAGTAATCCCGTATCCCCAAGATCTGCAAAAACCGTTTCCTGATCCGTTTCTCCCCTCTCTCTCTCTCTCTCTCCTCGTCTTCTCCTCTTTCTGCTGCGAAGTCCGTACCCGAATCGTTCCTTTCGAAGAAACAAACCGACGAAACTAGAGTCGAGAGAGAGAGAGAGAGAGAGGGAGGGAGAGAAAAACGAGAGAGATGAGATCTCCTATAGCCCTAACCCTAATGCGATGGCTCTGATCTCCTCCTCCGGCGAGGGAAGCCCATGCACCTGACCCTAAACCTAACCCTAGCCGCAGATCCCATGCTCCTGGGGTCATGTCAAGGTCCCCCGAGAAGTGGCTCTTCCCCCTCGTTTCTATCTCCTTCGTCTCCCTCCTCCTCTTCCTCTCCGCCCTCTCCGGCTTCTCCGCCTCTTCTGCTCTCTTCTCCCATCACTCCCCTCCTACCTACCTCCGCCGCGGGCCCCAACACCTTCCATCCTTCGCCTACCTCCTCGCCGGGGGCCGTGGCGACTCTCGGCGGCTCCTCCGCCTCCTCCTCGCCGTGTACCATCCGAGAAATCGGTACGTCCTCCACCTCTCCGCCGACGCCCCTGAATCCGAGCGTGCCGACCTCGCTGTTGCTGTTCTCCGATCCCTCCCCGCCGCGAGGGCCTTCGGGAATGTCGACATTGTCGGGCGGCCAACCGCTGGGACCCACATGGGGTCATCGGGCTTGGCGGCGACGCTGCGGGCGGCGGCCGTGCTTCTCCGGATTGATGACGGATGGGATTGGTTCGTGACGTTAAATGCCGCAGATTATCCGCTCGTAACTCAGGATGGTACGTTGGATTTGTACTAGAACAATGCAATTTTATTTGTTTTTGGTGGTTTCGAGCTTTTTTGGCGATCTGGGATTGTAAGCTATTTTAAAAAGTTGGGTTTTTTTTTATGTGTCCTGATTTTGGTAGGCTAGATCTGGAAAGATTTGATTTTTGCTTTAACTATTGAATATAGTGCTTGTTCAAGTCCATAATTTGAGTCGTCTTTGCTTGCTGTTTAGATTCGAGGAACTAAGTTGGTCTGTTTACTTTGAATTTCGCGTTGACTTATGTATGTAGATATCCGCCGATCTCTTGTAATTTACTGTGATATAGTTTTCTCATTTGTGCCTGCGTTCTTTCTCAATATTCTTTTGCAAGCTACTTTCCTTGTATGATGGGAAATTGAAATGGTCATGTTTTACCTTTTCAGCTCATTTTCTGAATAGTAATACCTGGAAGAGTGAGATTCATTGTTTAGGAGGACCTATTTTGTGATTACCATATATACATATATATACATATATGTATATATATATATATATATATATATATTATGTTGTGCTTGCAATGCCATCTACTTGTTCATTAGCTTTCAAACTATCTCAAATTTAGGAAGCTAAATTCTTCTAACCTTTGCAAGTTTTAGTAAGAAGTATATTATCTTCTTGATTTATTTTAATTTTAGGCAAATTAGGAGATTGGAATAACTTAAAATAAATTATGGATGCAGGATATGTGGATATCTATCAGTAGAAATTGTTCCTGATGTATACATACTGCTTGAGGCTTTACTGAGATAAAACACAATACTGGATCATTGTCTCGTTCTTCTATTTTCCTCTACTATTTGTTTTGTGAATATGCATATGGAGATAGTTTTAAAGTGTTCTATTTTGTCTAATCGTCTTTAATGCTAAGGCGCATGTAAGTTGTGGAACTTACCAGTAAAGAGGAAGATAACAAGAAGATGACAAATTATCCTTAAGATCAAATGTTTCTTAGTGTCATATGAGTCAATTCATTCTATTATTTGAGAGTAACTAGTATATAACCTATAACTTTAATCTGTAAACCAACAGAGGTTGCTATAATATTTTGATTTGTTAATGGTGGCAGATAATTATGACTTATGACTGATAATCACATGTTTTATTATAGTGCTTTTCAGGATAAATTCCTAGATCTGGAGCGGAAAGTCATAGACTTTCTTTTAAATAGGTCTTTTAGTTATGCTTCTCTTGGATATGTGAAGTTCCTCAAGTGAAAGTTTTCTGTAGGCTTTGAAGTTTGAACTGCTGCACCACTTTTGTTAGTTATAGTTGGCTTCTGCCGTGCAAATGTATTAACAGAGTGAATGACAAAGCGACTAGAAGTGGCCTTGTTTGGGTGGCTGGTGAAAATTTGATGACATTTGGGGGGTTTATGAAATTTCTTTTAAGCATATTTCTTAAACCTCTTCTCGCGTGTGCATAAGTCTTTGCTTTTGAACTTTAATCCTTTTAGCTAACCTTTTGCTCATGGCTTTACTAGTGGATTAGATTATCATGTATTTTATGGTAAAAGTTATGAATGGAATTTTCTTATTATTGTTGCAAAACTGATAATGTGAAACCCTGATCTAAAATGATTCTTCCATTGTCAATGATTTTTGCAACTAATGTAGTACTTTCAAATGTTTTTTTCCTTTTCCTTTTTCTCTGTAGCTTAGTTCCTTTTTAACATTTTTTACTTTTGTTCAGATGAATCATTTATTGGTAATTATGTTTCTCATCATTAATAACATGCCCACATTCTATCTTGTTTGTTCGTTCACAATATGACAATGCATGCACACTTGTTTGAACTTTGAAGTTTCATTTAAGCAGAAAGGATTTTGTGCTCTCATTTTGTTATTGGTGCTTTCTGAATGATGCCCGTTTATGCTAGATCTACAGTGTCATACTGATAAATGATACCTACATTATTCTTACTTTTTCTTGCAGACCTAATTCATGTCTTCTCCTCTGTGCCAAGGGACCTCAACTTCATAGATCACTCTAGTGACATTGGATGGAAAGAGTAAAGTCATTTATTTAACTCTTTAATATCCTCATGAATGCTTTCTTCCTTTGAAACTGTAGTACTAATTTTGACAGTTACATTGTTGCAGATTTCAGCGAGTTCAACCCATTATAGTAGATGCTGGCATATACTTGGCGGGGAGGAACCAGTACTTTCAAGCTTCAGAGAAGCGGACAACTCCTGATTCTTTTAAATTCTTTACAGGCAATTTTTCTCTTCTGACCAATTTGTTTTGCCATATCCTAGCCATTTTTATTTCTTTCCTCACCATTATGTAACATGTTCTTTGAATAGGTTCACCATGGGTCATTCTAAGCCGAAGCTTTATAGAGTACTGCATTCTTGGTTGGAACAATCTTCCTAGGACACTTCTCTTGTACTTTACAAATGTTGTATTGTCCCAAGAAGGCTATTTCCATTCAGTTATATGCAACTCTCCTGATTTCCAGAGCACGACGGTGAACACTGACCTACGGTATATGGTGTGGGATGATCCGCCGGGGATGGAACCCCACTCCCTGAACATGACTGATTATGACAAGATGAAACGGAGTGGAATGCCTTTTGCAAGGCAGTTCCGGGAGTATGAACCAGTTCTAGACAAGATCGATGACAAAATACTCGGGCGCTGGCGCAACAGGCCAGTTCCAGGGGCCTGGTGCTCTGCCAAAAAGAGGTGGTGGACTGATTCGTGCTCCCAGTGGGGCAACGCCAACATTGTGAGACCTAGCTCTCAAGCAGAGATGTTCGGGAAATTAATGAGGAAGCTTGTAAAAGAATCTAAGGCGCAGTCAAACTCATGCAAGCAATAGTAACATTGAGATATGGGTGAAGATTTCACATCCAAGTTGGAGCACAGATCATGATCACCCGGGGTTATCTCTGCAAGTTATCTCCAACTTGGGCATTCTTTCTCATTCCCGCCTGCATTTTTGTGCTGCTTTTATTTTGATTATTGCAAGGATGGAGATGAGCTGGTGATAGAATTCTTTTCCTTTTCCGAGTGATCTGCTGCCTTAGAAGCCACATTGCTTAGAATCAAATAAGAGAGAGCTCATCCATAGTGGAATTCTTGGGGTCAGTTACACACTGACGTTTTGAGATTGTCTATATAGGAATTAAATGAGTGGTATATGTTTCGCTTCAGAAACTCCGGTCCATCCCTATGTGAATTTACTCTTATACAGCTTTATATTAGCTAGAGGCTTAACACTATTTATCTATCTTTGGTCATCTCGTGCTATGGATACTTATAAGAATCTGTTGAACAGCAGTGTCAATGTGTAGGATGTGTTAAATAATGATGTTGATGTATAGGAAATTCTATGTGGAAGCAGTACATAAATAATCTACGGAAAGGTAGTGGCTGCTTCGTCAAAGGGAAAATGGTAATGTATAGAAAAATCGTGGGTGGTTGTTCGATATAACCAAAAAATTCCAAACACATCACCATCTGCAGACGAAACCTAATTAATTTCTTTCAATTTTTGGCGGTAGAAAGTTAGGCTGTCACCAAGACTAATTATCTTTAATGAGAGTGAGGGCCACAGGCATAAAGAGGTAGTGGATAACTCTCACTCATCGAACTCACAGAAAGAAGGAAAAAAAGAGTGACCCAACTAACTCTCACTCAACGAACTCACAGAGAGAAGGAAAAGAGTGACCCAACAACCTCACTGTTACATCCGAATCGAATAGAGGATTACTATCAGCTTTATTTTGCTACCGAATAGATAATCGCATAATGCTCTAAGACACTGTGAAAGAGAGGGAAGTAAAAAGTATATATGGCCAAGTTAACTGTACAACCACTTAACAAGTGCCGGAAAATAGCTACACAATTACAGAACAAACACACCAAAAGAGAAGAAAAGGATTGGTGAATCACAGCCAGGGTGAAAGAGAACACGCCTAATATTTTGTGAAACTCTAGGCAAGACTTGAGGCCATGCCATATTATGGCGCCAAGCTGCACGATTAGATATTTGGTAGACCAAATTGCATCCAGTATTACCACCACTGACTTAGAATTTCTGGGCAGAAGGATCCAGATGGCCGCTGGTTTCAGAAGCTTCACACACTTCACCATACTGCAAGTATCCCACTTGTAAGTTAATAATGATAAATACTTTTCTTTTCTGGATTTCAATTAGAGATAATTGTAAGAAAGAAAATGCATGAAAAAGCATTGCATTCCAATGCTTTTCAGACACAATTTTATGCTGAACTAAACCAAAAAAGGTGCGTGGTTTTGGTACCTCGAGCTGCTCCAGCATATCGGTCGTCTCATTCACATTGTGATGGTTTGCATTCAACAGTCCAGCTATGAAATCCACAGAAACACCCGGGTACATTGATGAGAGATATTCCACTATTATGTTCTGATCATCAATGAAATTGATTCCATCTTGCAAAGTGTTGCCAGAGCTGAAGGAAAGATCTGCCTTTTGGGACGACTCAGAAGCAAGTTTCTCCATGTTCTGGATGTCATAGGCATCAGAAGCAAAATCCAGGAGCTGATGCTTTGAGGATTTCTCAGTAGTCAAGTCTTTCTTTTCAGATTCATCTAACGTTTCCTCCGTGACCTTTTTCCCTGTCTCAAAACTTTTCTTGGGACAGATCTCTGAAAGAGGCACATAGGGAGTGGCATATGGATTCAAAATCAGCTTCCCTTGCATCATTGTATCAGTTGACAAAATCTACTGAACTTGTGTGAAGCTCCAATCTATAATATCCAGAACCAACCCCAAAAAATGAATACTACAATACTTCAATAAAGTTGTCTCTAGAAAGAAAGAAACACTTTCTAGAAGAAAAAGAAAAAGAAAAAGAAAAAGAGTTCTAATTTCTCAGAATAGTAACACAAACTCTGGAAGAAATTTCCCCAAATTCAAGATGAAAAGTCACTGAATGCTTGGAAACTCCATGACCTTTGGCTGATATGACTGAGTATGAAAAACCACTGAAAGCTAGATTTCTCAAGGCAAAATATAAGTGACATAGAGACAAGGGAGGAAAATTTGCTGGGACTTATCTCAGGGTAGGCAAATCAACAATAGTGCAAGGAGCTTATCTGAAAAGAATACATCTCAAGGATGGAGTCCTTATAGGACTAGGCCACAAGTTCCTCTTTAATCTTCTTATCATTAAGTACCATGTGGACACAGTAATATAGCAGGATAGTTAAATAAAGCTAAAAAAAAAAAAACCAAAGCCAAAAGAATTGTTAACTGGAATTTGATTATATTAGCAAAAGAGACTTGGTAATAAAAATTTATCAATCGGCGTGTGTCTCCTATCTAGTCAAAATCACAATTGACTTGCATCTCATCTTAAATACTACTTGCTGAAAAGATATCTCACTGAATCCTCCATCTATAGTAAATTGATCCAAGAGTTCAACCAACTCAACTGAAAAATGCAACTCGGATAGCATTCTTCAAGACTGAAAATTCTCAACCTTAACGTTACATCGTCAGCCAAAGAGGTGTATTTTTGTTTAAAGACTTTACAATTGCTAGAAGAAAATCTCAATTGAATATTGACAAATTAATAAAACACGATCACAAGAGGGTACGACAATTCTTACTTCTTGATGTATTTGAACACATCATGTGTTAGCAATGGAAGTGAGCAATACTATAATATCTATAAACATCATATATACGTATTTCAAACCAAAACGGTTTAATATACTCTCTATATATTACCAACCTTATTGGATATCTAATGTGGAATTCCCTAAAAGCTAAATGATTTTACCTTCATGAGACCTCAATGCAAGCTGGATAAGTAATATTCATTACTTCGATTGTCAAGTTCAGTCAAAGTACTCAAGATTGATTCTTTATTGCTATCCTCGACCTATAGCTCCAGAGATATAGTTGTACTTCGGAAAAAAAAAAAAAAGGACCATCGACAAGACGAATCGAGTCCCCTGGCAATCTTGGGCGGTACATAATCACTAGAATATATGAAAATGTTAAAGAAACCTTTGAAAACAGCACCTGTGTATCTTTTTCTTTATAAAAGAAATCCCAAATTGAGATAAGTAACACTAATATTCTTTCTAGAATCAAAATAGCATCGAGATATCCAAGCACAATTCTCCATTAATAATTCCAAGCGGATCAACACTACGGATTCCAAGAAAATCGGATCAAGCCCTCAGAGATCGCAAACATCGACGAGAGAAAACGAAACGGAATTCCAAAGGATCGGAAAAGAGAGCAGAACAAGAGGAAGGGATAAGATCGAGACGCACCTCGGGAAGTGGGGAGGAGGAAGGGTAAAGAGAACCCCTAAGAAGCTTCAGATCTCCTCGTCTTTCGCGGCTCTCCTCTCTTTTGGTGTGATGAAGGGGGGGGAGTTACGAGAAAGAGACGACGATCGCAAGACTGGAGGGAAAGTTAACACTTTATCGTGTATGGGTGTGCGTCTTATATACGTCCTATAGGTGTGTAATCTAAAGTCTGTTGGGCCGTTGATTTAGTTATGCTGCGAAATGGACGGCGGAGATTTAACCCAACATCATATTGAAACATTTGCGAGGCCTCCAAATACTTGGCCCGCTTACCTTTTTGGGCCCATTCCTAATTGGGCCCATGGGTATGCCATGGGCCTTGCATTCATGGTGAATTCTTCTCAGTGATTCAAAATTTTTAATTCAAATCATGAGCTTCATTTTCAAATCTAATGGTTGAAATTGATTACTAATTTATAAACATTTTCGCAATTAGATTGAGATCTATTTATTAGAATTTTAATTAAATTTATTAGTTTAACCGTAGCCAATTGAATTAGCTTGCCAAGCCAAACAAACTAGACACATCGGAGAACATAAGCTTGGATTTTAACTCTTTTTTATTAGTTTGACTCCTGTTAGGGTTCGATAAACTTAACTCCAAGCCGATGACGAGCAAAACCTATCTCACTCATGTTTGGCTCATTGACACTTTTAATTAGATCATTTTTATCAAACATATACAATTCAAAGTTCCTTATTTGTGTGTATACTTTTTCTAAATTTTGTACGTATAATCTCAGAACCCATTGAAAAAAAATAAATATTCTTAGCTAAAAAGAATGCATGTAAATAAAAATAATGACATTTATATATTTTGTCAATTAACTTGTTAAGAAAAAATATAGATGCAAATATTAACTTTAAAAGAATATATATATATATATATATATATATATATATATATATATATATATAAGAGATTTTAGAAGGGTATACAATAAAAAAAAATCACTTAAATCAATAGGCCTTGATGCTTCTTTTCTTCACTAGTGGTGGCATTAAGGCTACATAGTTGACATTAAGACTACATAGTTGAATTGGCACTACTTTGAGCAAGGAGCAAGTACCATTACCATAGCAGCATAGCTAATGGTCAAAAGAAGAAATTTATTCTACTTTCTCCTAGATCCTCACAATATTAAATTTGTTATTCTTGACATTTTACATGCCATTGGTTGGATTCTTGTGAATTTGGGCTCTTGGATCTGAATCAGATCTATGCATATTAATGACTAAAAAGAAATAGCACATCTTAGCACGAATCCACTTACTTGGTTGAGTAAATACACCAAATTAAATTAGTCAAACACTACATCTAGGAGAGATAAGGGGGGGGAGAAAGAGGACTTCCAACTTGAGTAATTCCATTTAGAAGTAAATCCCCAGTTAATTACCTAACATTCTTTGTTGTACTCTATGCCCTGAGATCCAAAATTGCAATGGATTGGTAGACAACATGCATCTACTACTCCATGTTAAGAATATTAGGTAGATTATATATATTATATATATATATATATATATATATATATATATATATATATATATTATAAGGTTCTATAGACTAAGTTACAGTGATTAGATCTATGATGTCTTAGCACAATAAGATTATTTACCATGAGTCATAAATTATATTAGTAGGTTATAATTGCACTATAGGAGAGAGTGAATCTTAAATGCCCTCTTGTATTTATTCAGAGTAGGGCAGTCATGTGAAGGTATTAACCTTAAATATGGAAGACAAAGCCCTTAAATATGGCTGTACGTGTGTCGAGAGGTAGGTGGCTAACTTCCTACAGGAAATAAACTCTTCCAATCTAAGTTTATTTTAAACTTTTGAGAAGTTTATTAGGATCTTATAATGGTCCTAATAATTAGATGCCTTGGGCAAGAATATATACTCATGATAAAGATCACGATCTATGATGATAATGATGAGTTCATCATTGTTATTATTGCTAAGTTATTAGGTGTATCATCTCTAAAGGGAAAACTTTCTAAGCATATGGATGGACTTCTAATGGAGCTTTAAACCTTTAGGCGAGACCTGCCTGTCTTTAAGAGTGTTGATGTAATCATGAACAAATCTTTCATTAATTAGTATAAGTTTTGAGGGAACTAAAATAAGAGGACTAATCACTGTAGGTTAGTAGTTGAATAGAAGTTATTAGCTATCAAAGAATTGAGTATTGTTGCTAATTGTAGGCTGCCAAGTGCCTCTAAAGTGGCAGGATCATGTCAAGTCACAATAGTTTTTGCTATTTCTTATTGAAATATTCTTCTCATATTGAATCTCTCTCTCTCTCTCTCTCTCTCTCTCTCTCAACTCTCTACCCTCTTACAGCTCATGGTGTTTTGTTTTGACCGTTGGATGGCATTTCAAAAGGCAAAGTTTTGGCAGGATTATGTAGGATGTTTTTTTTTACTTGGGATATGAGAAGTTCTCTCTCTAGAGACAATGTTAGAGAGAGAGAGAGAGAGAGAGAGAGAGAGAGAAAAGAAGTGCTTGTCTGCTAGGTGCTAAGTGGTAAGAGGAAAAGGAGTGAGTGTGAGTATATGAAATATATTTACTAGGTTGGAGTGGGACGGGGGAGCTCTCATTCATGTGGGTGCTTAGTGAGATATATAGAGGGAGAGGTGGAGAGAAAGAGGAACAAGGGAGACTCTAAAAGCTGGAGAGGAGCCTTCCATGCAAACCCTTCTTACCACCATTCTAAGTACTCTCTCTCTCTCTCTCTCTCTCTCTCTCTCTCTCTCTCTCTCTCTCTCTCTCTCTCTCCATCTCCCTCAACTCCCTAAAACAAATTTCTCTCTAGAGACAGAGAGGTTGGCCTTTGTTCCTTTTGATCTTTCAAACAGCAACTGCAAATAGTGGTGGAAATGACTAAAGATGATGACTTTAAGCTCCTCAAGATCAAGGTCCTCTCTCTCTCTCTCTCACCTCTTCTCTCTTGTCATCTTGTAATGTAGCATGAGAGAATAGAGAAGGATGTGAGAGAAGTATTGACTTGTGGTTAATTTCTTGCAGACCCATGTCCTCAAGGTGAATATTCACTGTGATGGGTGCAAGCTGAAAGTGAAGAAGCTACTCCAAAAAATTGAAGGTACCTAACTAACAAAAATTTCTTTTTAATATATATTTTTTTGGATGCTAGTTACTTTTTTTTTTCCTTTGATTTTCTTTCTCTCTCTCTTTTTTTATATGCCCTCTTTCACTTTCTGATATCATTCTTTGCATTTCCAAAAGCTAACACTTTGCTCAGCTGCATGAATACTTGTTTGACTGTTTACTTAAACATGAATCTTGATTTAGAAGCTTTACCTCTGCAATATAGAGCTAGCAATCTAGTTTAAAGTAAAGTAATATATCAACATTTTCCCCAAATTAGCCAACTAGACTTTATGGATCTAAACAGAGACCTTCAATTGCTTTTATTTCTTTGCAAACTTGTGGTAGTTTCCCTTTCAATTTTTTTTTTTGAGCACCATGAACTGACTTCCAAGTTAATTTGTAAATTATTCAGGGGTGTTCTCCATAAGCATAGATATTGAGCAGCAGAGGGTCTCAGTCACTGGAAATGTAGACTCTGAGACCCTGATCAGGAAACTAACCAAATCAGGCAAGCATGCACAGCTCTGGCCCCAGAAGAACAGCAATCAGAATCAGAAACAAAACCAACAGAAGCAACAACAGAAGCAAGCAGCTACTCCTAACAAAGATGGCAACAAGAATAACAAGGACAATGGCAAGCAAGGCCTCATGCAAGGCCTCAAAGCCTTCAAGTTACAGCACAACAACAAGCTTCCTTCAATCAGTTCAGATGAAGAAGATTATGATGACGATGATGATGAAGACTACGACGATGAGGAGTTGCGATTTCTTGATGATAAGATGAATCAGCTCAATTTTATGAAGCAGGTGAATGCAGCAGCAGCTGCAGCAGCTAATGCAAAGAAGAATGTCAATGTCAATGGCAATGGCAAAGGCCATGCCAATGCTGGTGGAAATGGCAGTAATGGAGCTGGCAAGAAGGGTGGAGGGATTCAAAATGGTAATAAACAGATGAAGAACACAAATGGGTCTGATCAGAAGGGCACTAATTTTGCAACTAATGGCAAGATGGGCAATGGTGCCCACTTGGTTGGTGGTGGTAATCCAATTGCTGGGGATGGTAAGAGGGTAAATGGCATCAATGGCATGATGGGTCTTCATGGGCTTGGTGGAGGTAATGGCGGGGGCTTTCCAGGGAATGGCTTCCCTGCTTACACAGGGTTCCCACCAAATGGTGGAGGTGGGGGATATGGAGGGGGGCAGCAGCAGCAGCAGCAGCATCATCAGACCCCCATGATGATGAACATGCAGGGCTACCAGGCTCATCCACCACCATCCATGATAAATAACTTGAGGGGGCTCAACAATAATATGATGATGCATGACAGCAGATACATGCAACCTCAGATGATGTATCACAGATCCCCTCAGATCTCTCCTTACACTGGCTACTACCACTGCTATCCAAGTCCCTACTACTCCAACAACCAGTCAGAAAACAGTGATTATGGTGCACATCTTTTCAGTGATGAGAACACAAACAGTTGTGTGGTGATGTAAAAGTTTTAATATCTGGTCCTTCACTTCTTTTGTTTTCAAGTTGTTCTTATGGTTTTCTATGAATTTGGAGCTAATGAATATTATAATGTAACACTACTATCTTGTGCTTTACACTGTCTTTGTTAGCATTGACTGGTTCTGCTTTATAGTGTTTGGAGTTTGTGCTTGTGGACTTCTATAAGCCCGAATTACTATTCCCACTTGATTTTTAACAAGTGACATGGAATACATTAGCACTTACAGATGCATGATCCACTAAAGTTGGTCAACATTGGGTTACTGCATGTACTGGTAAATTTTTTTGTCCCAAGGAAGATCATGATTCATGAACAGGGAGAGTTGCAGACAACAACCCCATGTGAGTAATATATAATTAGTGAATTTGGCTAAGAAGTTTCATATATTTGTTCCCCATCAAACACTACACAGTACCCCAGACAGTTATAGAGAAAGGAAATGACAAACATAAGGGAACTTATTTTCATAATGGGTAATGATAATCTACATTGTGTCCTAAACAAATAAAAGTTTAAAAAGAGGAAGCAGCATGCAGACCTGCAGCAATTTTATACTTTTAAAATCTTCTATGACATAAAGATGGTCAACTCACAGGCATGCTTCAGATCCAGAGTTAAAAGTATACCAGGTACTGGCAATTGACAAGGCATGGTCATTTCTGATCATTTTTGAGTAATTTCATAATTAGTAAAAATGATGCTAAACTCCAAAATTTTCTTTTCCCTAGAGAGAGAGAGAGAGAGACTTCTCTTGAAAGCCATCCAAGGAGTAAGAAATTACCAAGCAAAGCTATCCAAGGGGTAAGAAATTACCAAGCACCAACATCCATGTGATACCCACATAGCACAAGCCCAACTCAAGGAGGTAGGAGACCATGGGGACCAATTACACAGGAAACACTGGACAAAAGCTGGAATTTAGCTGAGACAATGTAAAGATAAGCATAGTAAACCAAAGCACAAAAGATCTTCTTTAGACTTTGGTTGCCAGCCTCTGTGGCTCTGTATCATTAGAGAGTGTTGTCACTTACTTTTAGTACAAGAGAATGATGGCAGGATGGGTGTGAAACAGAAGATATTCTGGAAATTTTAGGACATTGAAGACCAGACCCATGCCTTTTGACTTGCAGACATGAAATATAGCAGTGTTTAGTGCTTATAACAGAACAGATAAGCTCACCAGGTCTTTCCTGAGCTTATTTCTGAACTAAATAGCCACCTCTGTAACAAATCTATCTAATTTACTAGTAACCTAACAGCTAAAAATACTCGACACAGTGCATGTTGATCGACATGGAGAGACTAACTCTCATTCTAAAGAGCATCGCAAACTTCACCCTCCCACTAATCACTGATGGGCAATCTTTAAACTGAATCCAAAAAGAGAAAAAATTATCTACTCTTGAGTGTAATGTGGATGGACTGTGGAGATTTATTCAAAAGGATACTTATAAATAGGATAGGCAGTTCATATTTCTTTATAGAAGATGCTATCTGGCTCCTACCAAGAACACTTGTATATAAACCATAAAAGAGACATGAATAACTGAAACATGAAAAGGCATCATACAGAAGAAAGCTTCCAGATAAGAACCGTAGCTAGAGAATCTTATGGTACTAAGCATTTTGAATATAATATAGTGCAATTCTGAGTGTGACAACATGAAAGCACAGGCAGGCTCCTTCCGTGATATAGATGAAACTTCCTTCTTCCTTCCTAAAGACAAAGCAAACAATGTTTGGTGACCTCCAATCAGGTACTAATTTGACAGCACACCCCGGATTCCACAACATAAAGATCTAACATATGGCTATCGCCAGCCCGAGATTAGGACAAATAGGTCCCCAATATTTTAGATGCAAAAAGTATTATTTTGCCTTATCTGGAGAAAAGCCCTCTTGGCAGTTTATAAGAAACAATCAACAATATATTTTGCCTTTATCTCCCCTTTACACATTTATAAAACACAAAGGCATTCACAAAGAATGTTCCTTATGAATAAAATGTGGTCTTTCTGCAAATATACAAAAAAAGGATGATTTGAAAAATGCGTCAAAAAGAGAAGGTTTTCCTCAATAAAACTAAAACAGAAGCCGTGATATGAAAAATAATGAAAAAAAGGAATAAGATGGAACTGAAGGGTTTAACATACATTCTCTTGCATGCACTTCATGTTCTTGTCATTTTTTTCTTTCTCAATACATCGAGGACAAGTGCACCAACCTGAAATAAATAATTAAACATATGATTGATTATGTATATGATAGATGTACCAACCAGGGTTGAAGGGTTTAACAACTGAGTTCACCTGAAGAAACTACTGACCCAAGTATAAGTGTAAAACCAAAATTTTCTATCTACCTTCCTATTTCTATTATAATGCCTCATCATAAAAAAGTTTCTTTCCAAGACAGAATTTTCACTACTAGATCCATTGAAGAGGTGAGGCTCTGTAAATCTACTCCAACAAACTGATAGCATCCCTAATTCACCACATGCTTCAGATATTCAAATATTTCTTAAGGCCAAACTCAACTAATTAATCTCATTTCTTAGTTTTAATTTTTTAGAGCGTAAACTTGATTAGATATGAAAAAAATAAAAACTATTTAATTACTGAACCAACTTAGGAATCCCTGGACCAGTTCATGAGGGGTTTTTAAAGCAAACAAGACCTAAGGACTGACATCTTCAATTCTATCTGAAAATTGTGTCTCTAGTCACTATGAGTCTATGACCATCTTGCCACACCAAATCTAGTCTGCTGAAAGTATACGATACAATATTCTACTTCTTTTTTGATGCCGATGCTTTTATTAAGAGAAAGAACTACAACAACAGAAGAAGTAGATAAAAACAAGATAAAGGAGCTTCTCTCATTCTTTCACCAAAAAAAAGAAATGTCTTCTTTGGGTTTCCCTAAATTTTGCTCATTTACGTACGTTTCTAATGTTTCCACACACAACTTCTTCAATAGCTTGACCATATAGTAGAAGAAGATTAAGAATTCCAGTACAACTAGACACTGATAATATTGTTTCTCTATAAGTTGTTGAAGTTCTTTTTTCATCACATATAGATAAGAAGAGTACATATCCAACTAAGCCAAATATGAAAACTTTAGATGCAGTTTATATAAGAACATGTAGAAAAATTATAAGTAAACCAACGAGCAAAAGTGTCGAATCAATAGATGATGCCAGAGATTCTACAAATGTATTGCAAACTTTGTGAGAATATCTTCCGAGAAGGATTGGAAGTAATCGATATATCACAAACTTTATTCTATCATCTGTCATCAAGAAGAATGTATGAAAAGGATGGACGAAGCAAAAATGAAAAAAAGAAGAAGTAAAGCTTGATATGGACAAATAATAGAAGTAAATTTATTCAGTAAACAGTTTGAGACACTTCACAAATTAGTAGGAGACCATTGCCTTCCCAAGAGATAAAACAAACACTTCTATTATTCTGGAAGAATGGTTTAACTTATCATACAAAATTGATACATTTGGATCTATAAAGTATAAACAATAAACAGAGCAAGAAATCTCCTTGCTAAAAAGCTGAAAAATGAAAAGTTTCCTCTGTTTTTTTTTTCTAATACATGGAATCTCATAGCGATTATGCTGCCATGACAAGTAACATCTTAGATCAGACTTAAACCTACCTTGAACAGGAGGGATAGAAAATTTGTTACCTCCTATCAACGTCTCTCATTTTTCCTCCGTCTAGATTTTGCTTTCTGCCACTTTTTTCTTGGCACTAGTTTGCTCTTTGGCTTTAGCTTTAGCTCAGGGGTAAATTTGAAATTTGGATCCCTCATTCGTGCTTGTATATCCTTAAAGAACTGTATGTTAAGTTTTTTTGGTCCACCCTCACGTAGCTCTGCGTACTCTGGTCCTGAAACAATATTCTCAAAAGCACCAATCAAAATATCAAGATCGGTCATAACTTCAAACACATTTATACAACGCCCATCGGGCCCTTTCTTCAACTTCTTCAAAGCATTTTCTACTGCAAGCTTTCTAGCTTGCTTTCCTGGAGACAGCTCTGGAGGTTCCTTTTCAGCTTTCAACAACTCTGTGATTGTGCGATATTTAGGTGCTTCCTCAAATTCAAACAACTTGTCTATGTATGGATCACTACGCTTATGAGGGTGTGCATCAGTAGGAATATCATCATCATCATCACATTCACTACCACTCCACAGAGTTACCTCTTCATCACTCTCAGACAATATACTCCTCAACTCATCGCTGTCATCAGCATCAATAAGTTTGGCATGTTCCTTTGCCTGCCTTTTCGCTTTCTTAATCTCCTTCTGTAAATCTGTATCCTTGTCACTATCATCTTCTTCCTCCGTTTCGCTTCCAGTCCATAAGCAGTCCTCCTCATCTACTTTTTCTGCCCAGGCTTCTCTAAACTCCTGATCACCAGGTCTTCCCTTACCAAACAAGTCATAATCTGAGCGTTCACGAGCATAGGATCGTGATCCTGGAGAACAAGAAGAATAGAAATTAAACACTTGAGAAAGAAAAATCAGCATTTTGTGCTACTAAAAGAATAGGATACCATAAATAAAATGAACTTCCGCCCCTGCTGCAGCCAGTAGACTATGTAAATCTCAAGGTGTAAAAACTTTTTTTCCAAACATATTCAAAGAAATGTTGCATAAGAGTTATCGAGTAACAACTCATTTATATTCAATATGGTCACAGTAAAACAAAACACTCGAACCTGTTATACTATAATACAGATTGCTATTTGATGAAGCACATGGTTGTTACATTTGTTTGGAGAAGTCGCTGATTAGACTCACAAATCAAAAGAAAAAATAGTCCCACATATCAAGATATTACTCTTTCCATGTCCTAAGAAATCCTTTCTCCAATTGACAAATTTCAAAACCACCATGGACACTTTCCTCAGCTAACGATTTCAAAAACTTGTGATAAAATCATATAGGATTTACTTCAACACCATGTCACCCCTACATAACTTAGCACAGTTCACATACAAAAGCTAAAAATCGAACACATAGATTCACGCCAATCGGCTTAACAAGAAGTGGGTATTCTTCCTCACCTATAAAAGCTTCAACCTGAATCATTACAACGAAGAGAAAGAGAACGTATACCTTGGAAGATAGGAACCAAGTACGCCCCACTGCTTCTTCCTCCACAGTGCCCAATCGCCGACGCCAATGGAATCAAGCGAGGTCGAATGGCAAGAAGGGAAGGGAACATGGTTAGATAGCGACCAAAAGCTCGAGCCATTTCCATCCACTGCGTTCTCCCATCAAGTAGGGATTCGGGGAAGAGGAGAAGAGGGAAGAAAAAGAAGAGGGAAGCGGCGGTCGAAGAGACTGTAAGAAAGGATGGGCTGGAGAGAATTGGACCTTGGATAAGTCTATGGGCTTATCGGGCCCATTGCTAACATTGGAATATATATTATTCCAAGTAAGCTACTTTGTGGAACCAATTGGATTCCAAATTAAAATGTTAAAATAATCACAAATTTAAAATAAAAAAAAGAATGTTTACAAATAATTTTGAAAAAGAAAAGAGAGTTATAGAAAATAAATAAATAAAAAGAAGGAAAACGCCAAAAAGAAAAGAACCGGCAATGACTGTGCCTTGGTCCACAATCTATCCCTCGCCACGTGTCTAAATCTCATTCTTCTCCATCCTAGAAGCACGTTTCACCGTAATCCCCTCCATCTATCCAATCCCTCTTTCCTCCTTTTTCCCACTCAATAACTGTAATTCTCCTCCTCCGCCTCCTCCCACTCTCTACCTCTTCCTTTCTCTCCCTAGAAATTCTAATGGCGCAGCTCTCGGAGACGTACGCGTGCTCGCCAACCACGGAGCGCGGCCGCGGGATTCTTATCTCCGGCGACCCCCGGTCCAACTCGATCGCCTACTGCAACGGGCGTTCGGTGATCATCCGCCGCCTTGACGCGAATCTCGAGGCGTCAGTGTACGGGGAGCATGCATACCCGGCGACGGTGGCCCGCTTCTCCCCCAACGGCGAGTGGGTCGCCTCGGGTGACTCCTCCGGAACTGTGCGGATCTGGGGAGTGCACGGCGATCGCGCGCTCAAGAACGAGTTCCGGGTGCTCTCCGGCCGGATCGACGACCTCCAATGGTCGCCCGATGGGTTAAGGATCGTGGCGTCGGGGGACGGGAAGGGGAAGTCTCTTGTGAGAGCATTCATGTGAGCTGGATCGCTTTGGTCTCTCTTGATTGATTTGTTTGACATCTTTGGTTCTAGAATTGGCTATGATTGCTCTTAAATTTTCGTTTCTTCTGTTGGTAGAAATTTTGACAAATAATTATGTTTGCATTTATACGGGAAAGGACCCATAATAACTGACCTCAAGTAAATAGTTGGGATTAAAGATTTGATTGGTTTTTTCTTCTTCTTTATAGTAGTTATATGATCTGTTATATTCTGGATATATTTACTATAATCTAATATGATCGTTTTCGACATTACATATTATAAACTTATTATAATTTTGCATCAAAAGATACTCTACTCATTTATGGTTCTAGTCCACTTAGGGGCATCTTAAGTGTGATATGAAAATCAATTTTATTCTACAAATGCCATTATGTAGCTTTGTCAAGTGCCAAGCTTGGTATATGCAGTGTCTCGACATACACTCAAATTAAATGGGTGTCAAAACACTATTTCTCAACTTTTATTGAGAAGAAAATAGGGAAGGATCTAAGTTTTTCACTCACATTGTTTTCTCTATTTAAAAAATTAACTACAGAAGCAGTATCTAGGAATACATGAAAACAAAATGGTCCCTTATTTTTCTGACATGCTGATACTGAAGCCTTTATATCTTGCAGGTGGGATTCAGGCACTAATGTTGGTGAGTTTGATGGTCATTCAAGGAGGGTATTAAGTTGTTCTTTTAAGCCAACAAGACCATTTCGCATTGTCACATGTGGTGAAGATTTCCTTGTGAATTTCTATGAAGGACCACCATTTAAGTTCAAGCTCTCACACAGGTTATTATTACTTACAACAAGCTATGCAATGTGACTGTCAGATGCCGTTCCTTTTTCTTTTCCTGTTTTCTTTCTAGAATGCATGGTATCCCTTTTGTGGAAATTCTTATTTGTGCTTGATAATTGTTACACATGTTTCTCGATACTTCTATTTTCCCCATTGGATCATTGATATCTGGATTCATTTCACAGTTCTGATGCATATTCATTGGAAAAAATAATTCGTAATTCCATAATTTCTTCTTTGATGTTCTATGCCTATTGTTACTTTGCCACTTTTCTCAACTGTCAAGTGCATGCAACAGTTATATGATGCAACCTGATCATGAAAGTTTGATGAGTGTTAAAATGGAATGCTGCTCCAGTTACTGTATATTGCTGCTGTTTGATGTTCCTTTAATTCAGTATCGATTAGTTTTCATGTTCATTATTATTGCATGAAGCCAGCAGAGTAATATTGAAGTATCTAAAATTTAGGAGTTTAGGTGGGCCATCAAGCTTTGCAACATGTCAATAAAAGAACCATAAACATTATCTGAAGTTGCTGTTACTTCACTGGATTTCTCTCCTTCATGAATAAGTTCCTGATGGTTGTTCCTAAATTTCAGTGTAACTAGTTTAAATCCTTGTCTTTTGAGTCTTGAAGATTCTCCCTTCAACTTTTACTAATATTTAACTTGGTTATAGTATCGGCAGAAGCCCTTCATTTTGCTTTCTAATTCTTACACATATATGATTTGCAACATATGGATTATTCCAATTACTATATGGAACAATACATACACTTCATTAGAGGATGTGCATCCTTTTAATTATTATTAATTGACATGCATCCTTTAAACTGCAGGGACCACTCAAACTTTGCTAATTGTGTACGTTTTTCTCCTGATGGGCATAAGTTCATTAGTGTGAGCTCAGATCGGAAAGGCATAATATATGATGGAAAAACTGGAGAAAAGATAGGAGAGTTGTCTAGTGAAGATGGGCATAAAGGAAGCATATATGCTGTTAGCTGGAGTGCCGATAGCAAACAAGTGACTACTTATCCCTTCAGTAATCTTTTGCAATACAGAAACTCAATGTGTTTTGCTTCTGGATTTCAAACCAACAATCTGTCTTCTTCTGAAAACTTAGCATCTCATGGTGAAACTTATTTGTACTTATATGCACTGATCTGGTGAATCATTTTCTTTTAAGTTCTTGCCTAATCATATTTAATTGGTCAGATAATACTATTTCAGGTGTGTAAGTGCTAACAACTTTAAATAATCTTTTAGATTTGAAAAATATCTTGCATTCTGTTTATTTTCTTGTGAATCAAATTTGATTTCTAAGCCTTGTAAAATGTAAACCACTTTTTTGAGTGGAAACCAAAAAGATATGATGCCCTCATCTCAATCTCAATATTGATTTAAAATGTCCTTGACTATGTATAATTTGTAGCTAAGCATGCCATCAAGGAGTAGATTTTAAGTGTATCATACTTTTTGGTATGATCTCAGTGATGCTACTCAAACATTATGTCAAGTGAAGCAAATGTGCTAGAATCCGAGACTTGCTATGCTAGTGCATGACTATATAGTTAAAGTGACGAAGGTAGTTTCCTATTCTTATATCACAACAAACATTAATTTTGTGCTTGGGAACGTTAATATCTTATTATCTAATATTTAGCTCATACTTATTCTTGCCTTAATCATGCATGATTTCAGTCTTTGGTGCATTTCATTTGTGTAAACATCTTATTTGAGTCTCATCTCATATTATATGTCACCTTAGGTATTCACAGTGTCAGCTGATAAAACCGCAAAAATATGGGATATTATGGAGGATGGAAGTGGGAATGTGAAGAAAACTTTAGTTCCTCCTGGCTCAGGGGGTTTAGATGACATGCTCGTTGGTTGCCTCTGGCTGAATGATCATCTTGTCACAGTTTCTCTTGGTGGTGTGTTTAACTTGTTTTCAGCAAGTGATCCAGATAAAACACCTGTAACATTTTCTGGACATATGAAGAGCATCAGTGCTTTGTCTTGTTTTCTTCAAAGTGGGCAGAAAACCATATTATCTAGCAGCTATGATGGTGTTATTATAAAGTGGATACCAGGCTTGGGTTATGCTGGCAGGATGATGCGGAAGGATAACACTCAGATTAAATGCTTTGCTGCAGTTGAAGGAGAACTTGTCACATCAGGCTTTGACAATAAGGTGTGTGATGCAATTCTGATTGTTCCATTTTCTCTCGACTACTTTGCCAGTTATGATTTTAGCATTGTCAACATGCTATTTTTCTGAATTTTATTGTAACTTGTCCTTACCACTTTGCTGCAACTTTAGCAAGTTAATACCGGAAACACTGATAACCAGCTGCAGTTAGCAGTCACATGTACCAAAGCACCTGTGGAACATTTTGTATCTTTCTCTTGTCACTGATTTTTCTTTTCAATTATAGGTTTGGAGAGTTCCTACAAGTGGAGATCAGTGCGGAGATGCTGCATCTGTTGATGTTGGATCTCAGCCAAAAGATTTGAACCTTGCAGTTCAGACCCCTGAACTTGCCTTAATTTCTACGGACTCTGGAGTTGTCATGCTGCAGGGCCCAAAAGTAGCTTCAACAATCAAACTGGCTTATACTGTCACCGCATCAGCTATTTCTCCTGATGGAAGTGAGGCTATTATTGGTGGTCAAGATGGAAAATTGCATATATATTCAATTAATGGGGACACACTTGTGGAAGAAACAGTCCTTGAGAAGCACCGAGGTGCTATTACTGTTATATGTTACTCTCCAGACACTTCCCTGTTTGCTTCGGCAGATGCCAATCGTGAAGCTGTCGTATGGGATCGTGTAACTAAGGAGGTAAACTTTCACCCCTTATAATGAACTTACATTGTGCATCTTAAAGAATATGCTGTCATCAATCATCATAGTTTTGTTCCTTTTGGTCAATTAATATATGCTTTCAAGCAGGAAGTACGTTGCAAGAATTTAGGTACTTTTTTAATATTCTGAGCTATTTTACTGCATTTCTTAAATAACTCACGTACTGGATATAGTTACAGAATGTTTGACATTTTTATATTTTCAGGTGAAGTTAAAGAATATGTTGTATCACACTGCTCGAATAAACTGCCTTGCCTGGTCTCCGGACAGCCGTTTGATAGCAACAGGCTCCTTGGATACTTGTGTGATTGTGTATGAACTGGACAAGCCTGTGTCCAGCCGAATCACAATTAAAGGAGCTCACCTAGGAGGCGTTTATGGATTAGCTTTTGTCAACGACAACTCCTTGGTTAGCGCTGGCGAAGATGCATGTGTTCGGGTGTGGAGATTAGTGCAATAACGGCCCTTCATTTTAAAGAAGTGCAATTCGAGTTAACAGCAGCAATAAGCAGTTTGCTTATTTAGTCGTTTGCTATCAGTTTTGCTGATCAACTTTTTACTAGTTGAAGCGAAATCTAGTGGCTGGATGGATAACAGTGTGATTAGTGCGAGCTATCAGTTTCAGAAAGAAATCTATTGGGTTGACCACATGAAAGTTGTTACAGCTTATATGTAGGATGTTTTCATGGGTTTTGTTTGTTTGAGGGAAAGTATCTGATCTCCGTGGGGATTTCAAAACTGGTTGTGAGATTTGTTGATCCACATAAGTCGTCTTTCGTAGTGAAACTACTATCTCAGTTGATCTTTTCCTGAGAAAAGAAATGATTTATTTGTTGCATTACATATGCTCTGTAGCATTTCAAATCTCTCTCTTTTAGCGAGATTACTCCACACCCTACACTATATCATAATTTATGGTCCACATTCCAATTCTTGGTATTGGAGAAAGCCCGTTGGCTTAGTAACATTTGGAGCCCTGTGATTTGGATTATTCTTAAAGAAAACAATCAACCTTTTCAAACTTTATTTTGTCATTTTGTGTCACTGCACTATATCTATAAACACAGTTAATAGAAACGAAAAAATAACTTAAAGAACTTTAATTTTTGTTACATTGATATGTATCCAAACATTATTAATTCTGGATTAAAAATTTAGTAGTTATAATTTAGTCAAGAGTGTACTACATAGTGATACAAAATAAAATTTATGAGGTGAAGTAATTTTAGTCTAAAATACATAGGGGTAAATTATTTTCAACTATCTTTTTTTTCCTTTCTTTTTGAGCTATATGTTATATCAGTATACCACTAGGGTAATCGACTCAATTGATCTTAGACTATTGGAAATTCCTGCAGCCAGGGGTTTTCAGGGGATCGGCAGCGATAGGTTACTACAACCACCAGCTTTCTCGCACCTTCCCTTCGTTTCGAGTTATAAGAAGAAAGTGAGGAGAAGAACGAAGTGCGTGTAATGACTTCTGGGCGTGGGATGGATCCCGACACCGCCCTCGAGCTCGTGAGGAAGGGCTCCACCCTTCTCCTCCTCGATGTCCCCCAGTTCACCCTCGTCGGTATCGACACCCAGGTATCCCTAATCCGCCCCACCGTTCCTCTTCTCTTTTCCCCTCTACGCGATTCTCGAATGTTATGTCTCGCTGGTTGTTTAAATTATCGTTTCTCGGAAGGTTGATGGATAAAGTTTTGATCTTTAGCCTCGTCTAATGTCAATTCTCGCAAAACTGTATGAAGAAGCGACACTAATGTGGGATATGAAGAGAATACAAGTAGCCCTTGTTGGTTTTGTTATCTTTAATGTTTGGAAATTATTATGTTTATTATTATCTCATGTTCTTGCAGATGTTCTCTGTGGGGCCGAACTTTAAGGGTATAAAAATGATCCCACCCGGTCCCCATTTTGTTTATTATAGCTCCTCAAACAAGTAAGTTAGAACTCATAACTGTTTGTTTCACAATTGGTTTTTCTTTTTCTCTTCAAATAAGTGTAATCTTTTTTTGATAATTGTTCATTGAGAGCTTCTCATCTTGTCAGTTCTTTCTAGTTTCTACTATTAGAGAGCATACTATGAAATATAAACGTAGACAAAATTACTAGTTCGGGATGTGCCGAATCTTTGTCTGAACCTTTTTAAAGCTCTTCTTCACTGAAAAATCGTTTCTGTGATGCCATTTAGCACTACTATACTAAATTCCTTCCTGCACTGATCTCTTTTCAGTTTTTCATGTAATTAAGGTTACTTTCCAATAACATTGACTGTAGCCTCAAGTGTCAAAAAGGTTAGAAAGGTGTCATGTTTGGAGAACTGTTTTCTGAAGGACAAGGATCTTGACAATATATAAGTATATAGGTTAATATATATTGCAATTTGTGAGTAGTTGCATTTAAAGCTTCACGATTTTCTTCTACCTTTGTAATATGACTCTTAGTTTGCAAAACTTCTTGTGGGCTGCCTGGTGCCATGCAAGGTTCGTGTCTGACAAATAATGTTATAAACATAAGCAGAATGCATTTGAAGAGGATTGGCTTTATAGCTCATTATGAAATAATGTGCTATCTTCATGTGAAAAAAAATGGTGATGTAGGATTAGTTAAGGGATTAAGCCTATATGAATGCTTCTGTTTTTATTGTCTCAAAGTATTTGCAATCGCAGATCTAGTGCTTAATTTCCAACTACATTTACAGGGACAGAAATGAATTCGCACCAACAGTTGGCTTTTTTCTTATTACTCACCCAAATCAGGTATTTAGAGTAACCTTTCTAGCTCAAAGATATGAGCTTTTTTGAAAATATTTCCACAGCATACTTGCTAATTTGTCTGCTGGGCGATAGAACTCTTGTAGTCTTTGAGATGAACAAATTGGAAGACCTATTTAACTCTTGTGGTCTTATGCTGTAAGTAACTTCAATAATCAATCTTTTATATTCTTAATTTGTAAATTGATGTATTCTTGCAGCTAGTCCGTCAGCCGCCTATTTTCCATACTTCTATTGTATAACACTACAAGTTTGCTGGGTTATGCATATCCTCACGAGAAAGATTTAGAATGCAGAATCTCGAGGCATTAAGATTAGATAAACTGTATAATTTCGATGTCACATATAGACTACCTAAAATCTACATATTTGCTTCAAATATTGGAGGAGGGCATAACATATCATTTATCCTACAAAATTTACCCTTCTAATAAATAACAAAGTACAAAATGTGTTCATGATAAGTCATTCATACGATTCTTCAGGTAGTGGTCCGTAGGTGGCATAAGGAAGACGAAAGACTTGTCAGATTATCAGAAGATGAGGTTTGATCTAGTATCAACTTTTCTTATTTTTTGTACATGTTCTAATGATATGATGCATTTCGTGATGTCATTATTTAACTATTTGCTTACGGTTACTTGTGTTTTGTGTCTATGAATTTGCCATTACATAATTTTGTACCTACAAATCAAAATTTTCTTTTGATTCTGACAATTTAAAGAGTATTTTTCATAGATCTAGCACCAAAATGCTATATCTATATAGAATGACTCTTAAAATGATATATCTATTATTTTAGGCCTCTGACTTAATTTAGTGGGTTTCGGGCGCCTAATACTGTACCTGAATTGAACTATACGGGATCAGCACGAAGACATGTTGGTCATCATGAGAGATTCCCCTGTATCACTGGACTGGGGGAATCCCGAGTTAGTAGAGATTCTTAGATGAGTGTTCATTGCGCCTTATCAATATTGACCATCTAGCATATTATCCATAGTAATGAATCATAAGGCCTTGCTGCCAGCTGTAGACACTGGCACATTAACATATGGTTCATGTCCTTGAATGTCAATAAGGATCTGCTCCATATCATACAATGTTACTATGATCATGATAAATTTCAGTTCTGCTCAATATAGGGTCTGCTAATCCATATCTCAAAGCATATAATTACTTGCTGTAGAATGGGGCATGCTTGTTGGCCGTCAAGCACGCGCCATTATCTTAGTGGTCATCTTATGTACACAGTCCCATTCAATTGTATTATTTCTAGGTGCACATTGGGATGCATGAGATGGCAATCCATAACTAAGATTGATAATCGGATAGTTAATGGAGCTTCAGGATTGTCACTTTGGCATCAGCACTTGGTTGTCATTTGCTTGCTATCTTTAATACTCAGTTCTTGTGAAACAAGTTTTACTATTATTCATAGCTATGGGGTTCTGATGCTTCCTGTTGAACTCAATGATCAAGTAGTTCAAATAATCATAATCCTGTATGTTTTATCCTCTTGTAGACTATATAGTGCATGTCTCTAGTCAACAGTGGGTCACTCGCTGTTTAAGCAGGTTAAACAAATCTATCTACTCAACATGTCAACATGCTAAACCATAAAGTTTGCCTCACAAAATGACATGATATTATGTACATAATGAGATACTATCTGGACTTGTTGAATGGATCTTTCATTATTGTTGCTGTTAAAAGAATACCTTATCGTATTGTTGGTGCATAAATTCAGAAATTTGCTCCATGTTACAATTCAAGATGTGTGGCATCTAAATCTGTGTTCTGTTATCTATTATCATGTGATACTAAAATGAGTTTCTTCACAGGAAGACAGGTATTCTGAAGCAGCTAAACAGTTGGAGTTCGATCATCAACTTGGACCCTACGGTTTAGACCATTATGGAGAGTGGCAGCAGCTTTCTAATTATATATCACAAAGTATCATTGAACGGGTTGGTATGTGATATATGCTGAATGTCACTTTAGTCCTGTCATTGATTAGCTTGATAAAAGGAAAGAATAGATGTGGGATGGCTTGCAAAGAATGTAGGTCTAGATAGATGTAGTATGGAGCATTACATATAATAAGTGCCATTATGTTAAAACAAAAAAATGAGATAAAACACTTGTTTGCTGTAGCAATTTAGCTGTCATTCTCATGTAAGAGCTACAAAGAATCACTATAGAGATCTGCAAAGACATTTAACTAATTAACTATCTTGGGGAATGCTCATATTGAACATGCCGAAATTTTGTACTTTTGAGTTTATACAGTAAAACCATACTGTATTTTTTTATCACATTGGATTGATTTTCCTTTCCTTTCTTTGTGTTGGTTATTTTGGAGAAACACGAAAATGTCGTATGCAAGTTTCTTCTAAATATTGTTGAGAATGCTAACCGGTCATGATTTCAGAACCTGTTGGAGGAGAAATCACGATAATGGATGAGCCTGGATTGATGGATACAACTCCTAGAACAGCCATGGAAAAATGCTTGATGGAGCAGTTAAGAGAAAGCAAGTTTTCAAAGTATGCTAAGAAGGAATCACAGAGGAGAGGATGCTATTACGCTACTATTCCTCATTCTGTTAAGCATAGTACCATATCCAGCGAGGAACTTACAGCTTTGAATCTTGACAAAGTAATCTTTCCTGCATCCATAAGAATTTCACCAGAACAGAAATTTTGTAGGTTGTGTTCAGCAATCATTTTATCATCTTAGAATAGCAACAATGTGATTTGCAAAACCATCTATTCTTTTTTGAAGTTATATGTGCTCCTTTACATCATCATCTACCTTAGTGCACCTTTTCTTTTTCTTTTTTCTTTTTATCTCTTTTTTTGAAAAAAAAAAGATTTATTATGTTTTTTTTCATAAAAAGTTGAACTTGTGTTATGTAATTGATATTTCTTGAATTTGCCACATTCTTGATTTAATAGCATGCCCTAAAAGACCAGTTTTTCTTTTCATTATATGTCCTCTGATCTGACTATCTTATCAAATTTAATTTACTTGTTTAGAGTAATTGTTTCAACTGATAAGGAGACTACTTTCCTGTTTAGACAAAGTTGCTGGAAACCATTTTGATCAAAGAGTATGGAGGTGCAGAAGATCTTCTTTTGGGAGAGCTCCAATTTGCATTCATAGCATTTATGGTAATTAATTTCTCATCTTTCCAGGCTAGTAAATTACGTAATGCTTTGTTAACATTTTTTAGTATGCAGATGGGGCAATCACTTGAGGCTTTTCTACAGTGGAAAGCATTTGTTAGCCTTCTTTTCAGCTGCAGTGAGGCTGTAAGTACTGCTACTTCTTTTCAGTTGGAGATCACGGAAACCTCTAACCTTTTTAAGTCTTTAACATTGGGTTCTTATGTCACTTTTCATTATTATAATGTATTTTTCTTTTCATTTTCTGTTTTCCCCTTTTTGTGCAGCCTCTTCATACAAGGACACATCTATATACAAAGGTAACTTTTTACCTGCTTTAATTCTGTACTTGGTCAACTATATGACAAATTTTCCCATACTTAAAATTTCATCTGCTGTTTTCTTTGAATATATAATATGTTGTATCTATAAGGATGAAGGAGTTATATTTTGTGATACACCTATATTGCAGAACTCAAAAAGTAGACATGGTAGGTAATTTAGGCTATTTAGCATGAGATTGGGTACTTTATTAGCATCTGTAACACTTGTTTGTTGCCTTATATACTAAAAGTCTAAAACAAGCTGGAAAGAAAAAAAAGTCACTTGTCTAATTTGTAGATTTCCATATAAAAATTCTACAAAATACTTTATTTATGTGCACAGAATGAAGATAGTTGCTAGATGTCAAGTGAGTAGGTTGCGAAGTATGTAAGAAAGGTATCAAACCTAAAGGCTCACTAAAGCAATGAGGAAACTTCCATCAAGTCAAACAAGTATTTGAGTCTAGATTAGCCGAGTTTGCTTACTACCAGGTAAGTTGGAGGTATGGCTCCTACAAACCCATCTATACACTCGCATATGGACAAAGCTAATCAATGTCAGCATTCTGCAGATATGTAGGGCTGGAAAAAATGAAAACATTTTAATAATAGAGGATAGATAGGACTTAATTGTAACTTTTATATCTTGTTTTCACTGTGGGTGTTTTCTCTAGCTCCTCACCCCTTCCCCCCAAAGCTAAATGATATATTTGTTTGTTCATTTGTTCATGTATTTGATTGTAATATAACTCTGCACAGTTTATCAAGGTGATTTACTATCAGATAAAGCATGGCTTTCAAAAAAGTCAAAGGCACAGCAGTGGTCAGGGTATGGAAAACTCTGTATTCTTGGATGATGCATGGCTATCTAAGGACATCTTCTTGTACCACCTTTGCAAGGTAATTTTTTTGCATTGATCTTAATATTTTGGCAGAGAGGTAGAACTATTTGGTTTTGTCATATAATTGATAATAGATTGAAGTGCAGAACCTTATAATTAAAGATTAAAATGGTACAACATGGAACAGATAATTAATTATTAGTGAATAACTTTATTAGAAGTCAAATGTGCTTGAGCTTCGTTATTGCCAATATAGTTTGTCATTATTATACTAGCAAACAACTTGCAATCTCAGTATTTGTCGTTCAAGTGGTTTACTTAATATTATTGAGGAAGCTGTCTACTAACCTTTGATTGCCTTTTTTCCCCAGGATTTCTTTCCCTTGGTGTTGGAATCTCCAGTTGTGGATGGAGATCTTCTGTCATGGGTTGGAATATGCTAAAACTTTGTCTATATATTGCTCCATTAATTTAGTCTTTCTCGTTGCAGAATATTAATCATTATTCCTGTTCCTCTACAATATCCAATTCTTCTTCCATTCGAGTTTAAACTAATGTTGGTTTTTGCTGAAGTAATATGAGACTGAATAAGTAATGAGACTATATTTATTTAAGCCAAAGATATGCTTTATATTTTTGCTTGTCATGTTTTATAAATTCATTGTTTGACAAAAATTTACATTGCGTCCTTGAAGAGGATCTAAGGTAATAGTCTTTTGTTAATTTGTTTTAACAAGGAAAGAGAAGGATCATATAGTTCTCAAGGAGTATGTGAACTTGGCAATACAGTATTTGAACAAATATCTTCAGTTTCCAAAGTAGTAGGTTTCTTGGTGATCATGGCTTTGGTTGATTTAGTCTAATAGGAAGGAGAAAAGAATCACATAATTTTTAAGGATGGTGTAATCTTGGAAATAGGACCAACTTGAACAAACATCTGCAGTTTTAGATTACATTATGAATATACCATTTCCTGGAGGTAGGGGAGGAAAGAGAGCATCCTCATTTTCTTTGCAAAGGGGCCAGATATCGATGGCCTGGTAAGCACTTGCAAGAGGATTCCCCTTATCCACTATGTGTAAGGGGCTGAATATCCTTCTATAAGGCATAATTCCATTTGTTTTGATGTTGGACAAAATGTTCAATATATATGCTCGATGGTGGTGCATAGTGTAGCCAAACATTACCTTGAGCAAAAATATGTGGTCCCACATTTTCAATGCTTTGCTTTGACTGTATACAAACCCTTGGCGATCACTTCCAAAAATTTGGTGTCTAGCTTCCTTGGTGATCACTTTCAATGATTTTGGAATACTATAATTGTTGCTTTAATTACGCACAGACTTTTTTCTGTTTAATAGGCTGCTCTTTATTTTGCAGACAAGAAAATTGAAGGAACTGCTTGGAACCACATTTGGCTGGGATCTTCGGAGTGATGCAATGAATCTCATTGCTGAAGAAGATGATGAGGTTTATGTTTGTCATGCCTAATTGACTGTACCTTTTGGTATCTAATTATAATAGCTTAACATATTATATTCTCCTGACTGCAGTTCTCTCCTGTTATTGTACCTTCAAATGAAGCAAATTACGGTGAAGCCTCATCAGATTCATAATTCCTAAAAGGGCATTCAACTCTCCAGATAATGCTGTGCCGGCAAATGCTTATCCTGATAATCTACTTCACCACTCACTAAAAGTTGGAAACTGCCTCAAAATTTTACTCTGAAGTGATCCTCTCACATTGCTAGCTTGTGGCCTTTCAGCGCTGAAGTTTATTCAGAGTCATCTCAGTGTAGTACTTGAGTTCCACAAAACTAGTATCCTGATGTTGCTATTACTGGAACGGGTGGTTGTCTAGTTCAATGCTGCTTCCATGAGACACGCTCACTCTAATCAAAATCATGGAGTTCAGTCACTTGTAGCTTAAAATGTCTTGACTAACTGTAGTGCTGGGGTTTGCAAACTCCGTCTATGATCATAAACAAATTGTGAAGAAATTGACCAGATTTTGATCTCCCTGTAATTTCTATACAACTAGTTCTATTTACACTTGCCGAAATTTTGTTGTCATCTTAGGTTTTGATGGAAGAGAGATATTACCAAAATATGAGCCACACAAGCAATATACAGTCTTTGGAGTTTATTATCATGAACTACGACAGCTGATGATATGATTTGCAGCAATGACATGAGGTGGTAAACTTTTGCCACTTGAAATGATTCTCTCTACATCCTCTGATTACTACACATACAATTCATTATTATTATTATTTGAACAGGAGGCAGATCAATTGACGATAAGGTACTATGGATCTTCAAAGTTATTTGAGGTTGTTATCATCCAGCCGGACATCATCACTATCCTTTTCATGGTAGTCCCAATGTCCAATACAAACAAATGGTTGTCTCCATTAAGCATCTCTATGAATTGTGGCAGCAATCCTCCATTTTTCGTGACCATATACTTGATCAATATAAATAACTATCCATAATTGTGACATTTACCAATGCCCACTTTCTATTTAGTACTTTTGACGATTCAAATAAGACAAATGTCTCCAAAAAGAGACAGACAATAACCCTCAGATACTCCTAATGAACTCTTTATTCTCAAGCTTCTTCTTTGGTCTATAGTTGGTAATGAGGATGCTGTCTCATCTCTACTAGGTCAAAAGGTGATCTTTGCTTATCAAGTTGTTTAAGAAATATGTATGCACTTGCTATAATATCTAACTAGGATGAGATTGCTTTTAGGAAGAAATCAAGTGTATGGTTGAAAAAATCTTCCCAGTTTGTGGAAACTAATGAGCAAACGAATCATTTGAGTGCATGAGACTCCTATATATATGGGAACGGAAATATTTATATTCTCATTAATGTAAAGGTTTTCCTGGCTCAGTGTATCTCAAGAGTTGCTATTCTGACCAAGTCCAAGTAATATATATACACCTTAGAAGTGTGGATGCCAACCCTCCAGTAATACACTCGATCGAATTTCCCCACATATTAGTTTCAACTCAAAATTTTGAGACGTTTGTAGAACTTATCTTAGAATAAAGAGAGTTGCCCATGGCATGCAACCTTATTCTTATTCTTATTCCAGTAAATAAAAACAAAGAGTAATATAAATATGAAACACTTTGGAATATTGAGAGAGAGAGAGTTACCATCCAAATAGAATCATATATTTACATGACAGTGGAATCCAAAACAACTGCCAAGTCAAGCTCATAACTCACGAGTTATGGATATGTTTTGCCACCCTCCTATTAAGCAATAGAATAACTTTTGGTTGCATCTTAAGCTCATTCAACCAAGGAGTAACCCTTTCGCTAAGTCTCCTAATAAAAATAAGAATGATAGAAATAATCCAAAAGGTGTAAGGAAAAAATAACGATATATTTTAATTAACAAACTTATCATATTTTTTACATCAATCACAAATAAGCTTGTTTGATAATCTGTTAATACAATAGGTTAATCTTGAACTGTTACCTGCGACAACTATGTAAAACTAATGCCATAACTTTCATAAAAGCTAGGAATTATTAATCTAAGACGTCGTAAACTATTATTTATTTTCGCATGCACTCTTAATTTATTTTTGTACATATTAACTTCACTATATTATGGAAAACATCTCATCCCATAATATTGTTCATGAAAAACATAAAAGGACTATTTTATTCTCAACTTTTATTTCTTTCTTTCCTCTAAAATAAATAAAATGACTAATAGAAGAGATTTTTTGAATGCTAATTACTTTGTAATTATCCAAAAAAAAAAAGTAACTCTAATACAAACCTTAGGATTTAGGCAACAATCTCACAAGTATCCAAACCTAAATAACAAGATAGAGAGAGAGAAAGGTCATAGGGAACCCCAAAAATTGATTAGATTCTGGCAGATTGGCAGTTCATTGTAGGTAACAGTCTCCAACATTGTTACTCCTACAAGTGTGTTGCTATTATAATTCCAGCAAGAGAGACTACTACCTTTCCCTAGGACTCTTTCCCTCTATTATTTGAACACACCCATGACTCTTCCTGGCCCATCACTGTCAAACTCCCAGGCTGTGGAGCCCTAGGAATTAGAATATAGCCACCCTTCACCAGCTAAAGTTTGTACATTATGCGACAAAAGCCCCTGCACTTGTCCATCAACCCATCAACTTTACTTTGAACTTCTAATCAAAAAGAAGAAAAAAGATAAATAAAACTTTACTTTGGACTTTTCATTTCTTTGCCCCATCTAATAACACTTCATAATCTAATCTCACCAATACTTTAAGTCTACAAATATAATCTCAAACCCACTAATGCACACTAAGTTAAAAAAGTGACAACCACCTACTTTGTTCTCCACGCCTAAGCTTTCCACTATAAATCCCAAACACTATTTCCTCCATATATACCCTCCTCTCTCTCTCTCTCTCTCTCTCTCTCTCTCTCTCTCTCTCTCTCTCTCTCTTGTGGTCCGAGAGTGGAACCTAGAGATGGAGAAGAAACTTCTTGCTCTCTTAGTAGTAGTGTTAGTGGAAGGAGTGTTGTGTGATAGTGGAAATAACCTATTTGACCTCAACAAGCTTGAGATGTTTGTGGATGAGCTCCCTGACATGCCTAAGTTGCAAGGTTTTGGGTTTAAAAATGGCGTTCTGGTCGCCGGCAATCTCACCGTCGGGATGTACGACACCATGTGGGTGAGTTCTCTATTCCTCTCTTTTGTCTTCTTGGTGTTTAATTAGTTAATTTTCACAGCATTGTTGGATAACTTGTTCTTATTCCTTGCAACAGTTGGAATAATTTTTCGAGTTATCCAAGCATCACACAATAATAGTACATAAAAGGGAATTAGAACGTTTAGTTAAGTTTAAAATGCTGCTGTCTGTCAGAACTCAGTACCTTTTATTAATCGGAAAGCTTTGCATTTACCAAGCTACCTTTTCAAGCATCTATTCCATCGTTTATTAAGAAGTTACATCCAATTTAAAATTCTTGAGAACAATATCTTAGTTCTTTAAATCTATTAGATAAAAATAGTTCTTTTATTGCATGTACATCTCTAAAAAAAAATCCTCTTATTTGCTTACCTCTCTCAAATTTGGAAACCGATCCTATTCGAATTACTATTCTTTTGACATAGACGTTGATTTAATTACTCTATAAATGGACTGAGATTTCTATAGAACTTTTTGACGGAATAGAACGATCTATATGACGTTTTCTAAAGATATATAGACTTGTTTATTAGTTCAACGAATTGATCGACTCATTCAAGATACGTGCGTCTTGGTGGATAGGATTTAGTTTGGATGTTCTAGTTGTCTTTTAGAGTAGAGATCAACCAACTGCTGGCAAATCTAAGGCAATGTCTTGCTTAGATTTGGACCAGATCCATCGACGTACGGATTTAATGTAATCGTTCAATTTATATACTGAAAATAAATAATTCTCTTTATTTAAAATTAATCTGTCCACAAAAATTTAGCATCTTTCATTTGAACTTTGTTCATGATATTACGAATATATTTTTATTTATTTATTTATTTGTAGAAATTTCATCGCTACCTCCCGCCTACACGAGTGTTCGCCTACGGCACGTGCAAAGAGGCTGCGACAGTCCCAGGCCCCACCATCGAGGCCCTCGAGGGTGTTCCCACCTACGTGACCTGGACCAATCATCTCCCTTCTCGGCACTTCCTTCCCTGGGACACCACGTTGGCAACCGCCAAACCTATCTCCGGCGTTCCTACGGTCGTGCATCTTCACGGTGGCATACAGCCGCCGACCTCCGACGGCAACTCTCTTGCTTGGTTCACCTCCTCTTTCGCAGCCACTGGGCCCCATTTCTCCTCTCCTGTCTACTACTACCCAAATCATCAGCCTCCTGGCAATTTATGGTACCATGACCACGCCCTCGGACTCACCCGCATCAACCTCCTCGCCGGCCTCGTCGGCTCTTACCGCATCTCGAGCCTCTCCGAGCTCCCCCTCCGGCTCCCCTCGGGCCCGGAGTTCGACCGACAGCTCGTCATCTTTGACCGCGACTTCTGTTCCGACGGCTCCCTGTACCTCAACTCCACTGGCGATAACCCGTCCATCCACCCGCAGTGGCAGCCCGAGTACTTCGGCCCAGCCGTCATCGTCAACGGCAAGGCCTGGCCCTTCCTCTCCGTCCGCCGCCGCCGCTACCGCTTCCGCATAGTCAACGCTGGCAACGCCCGCTTCTACCGCCTGTCCTTCTCCAACGGCCTCAGATTCGTCCACGTATCGTCGGACTCCGTCTACCTCCCCAGTCCAGTCACGTCCAAAAGATTCCTCCTCGCCCCGTCTGAGATCGCCGACGTCATCGTTGACTTCTCGGAATCAACCACCGACGACGCCGTCCTACTAAACGACGCGCCGTTCCCGTACCCGTCCGGGGACCCCACGGACGAGCTGAGCGGAAAGGTGATGAAGTTTTCGATCCGACGGCGGAGAGAGGAGGACCCTTCCCGCTTACCCTCTCGGCTGCTTAGCTACCCGGCGCCGCACGTGCGCGATGCGGTGGCCTCGAGATTCGTGACGATGTACGAGTACGAGAGCGCCACGGGGGAGCCGACCCACTTGTACCTGAACGCCAGGTCCTTCAGCGAGCCAGCAACTGAGACTCCGAGAGAAGGGACGACTGAGATTTGGAGCGTGATCAATCTGACGGACGACAACCACCCGCTGCACATCCACTTGGGCGTATTCAAAGTGCTGGAACAGCGGGGGCTAAAGGACGCAGAGGGGTTCGAGAAGTGCATGAAGGACATCAACGACGCGATCAGATGCCACGTGGAAGATCACGCGGTTGGGCGGCGTTGGCGCGTGCCGAGGCACGAGAGGGGGTGGAAGAATGTGTTCAAGATGCAGCCCGGTGTCGTGACGAAGATCCTGGTCCGCTTCAAGCCGCTCAGGCCGGAGGAGAGGTTTCCGTTCGACGTGACGGCCGAACCGGGATACGTGTACCACTGCCACGTAAGAAAATCTTAATGCTCTCTTCTTCTTCTTCTTCCACTGCTAATTAATATAAGTTTCTTTCTTTTAACTTTCCTTGTCAATTAATTATCATAGTAAAAAGATAATTAGAAAAGAGGAAAAAAAAAACTAGAAGGTACAAATTCAACTTATGTGACATAAGAGTGTGGATGGCAGCAAGCAATGGAAAGGGATAAGATTTTGGCAGGCAAAGGTGACAGGATTCCACAACTATTCGTTTTGTTCCAAGTTATATATATAATATACATATATATATATATATATGATGGTTATAAGGGGGCAGTTGTACGTGTTCTTTTATCCTTGGGTCAGATACCGACATATCCACCTTGGTTGGATAAAACTTATCCGACACGTACATTCGACCTTTGGAGAAGTCGACTTGAGAGTGTGTGAAAACAAGAACACGACTATTCTTGGTCCACGTGTCACTCACCTTGGCCAGTAAATAAGAATTGGGTCCGATTTGCTTACACAGTGGAAGTCTTAATAACGTTTGAGTTGGGAAGGTGGAAGTCCTAGTCATCTTTGTTCATCAACATGCAGATATCATTGGGATGGCTTTTCTTCTTTCTTTTTATATATCTTGGTGGAATCATAAGTTATTCGACTAGGTAAGAGACTAGCTAGTTTTGCCCATTAGTATTAAATATTGGCATCTAGAACCCATTTGCATCCACCAAGTAGTCCAAGGAAAGCAATAAAGAAGAAGGTGATATAAAGCTGGACTTGTTTGGCGTCATGATGGATGTTCCTTTTTCTCTTTATTACTACGATGAATTATAGTATTCAAGAACTAACATTAATTATTTGTCACTGTTAACCCACATGTAATTTTTCTATTCATTTCCAAACTAAATGCAGATTCTGGATCACGAAGACAATGAGATGATGAGGCCCTTGAAGCTTTTCCATTAATGGTTGCTGCAGAGGACTCAAAGTGCAACTCAAATTTACTGCTGCTGAAGAAGACATCAGTTAACTGCAACATGCACTATAAATCTCTATTCATTAGTGTGTACCTTTTGAAGTACTAGGCCAAAGTTAGGGCAATTAAAACATGCAACTAGTGTTGTACCTAAATAAATGATAACCATCAGTTGTGACATGAATATTCTTTCAGATTAATAAAGCTTTACCGATTGTACCTTTGCTGGTGTGGTGTTAAAATGTTAGCCATTGTTAAGATTGACCTATTCATGGATTATAACTTGATGGGCCATTAAGGATATACCCTAACAGGCCTTAATTAGCCCGGCCTGAAACGTCCATGACTTCATATCTTGATAAAGAATTTTATGACATGAATATGGTACAAAATGCATTTATAAGTAGGTTAATTGATACAAATATGGTCCTATGTGTCCTATCAAAAGAAAAAGAAATTAAGCGTGGGAATATTATTTTTTTTTAAATCTCTCTTATGGTGGCTAACTTGGAAGGAGCACAACATGAAAACCTTTTAATGAAAGGCGAACACCGAGACAGGGTGTATCCAAATTATCAAATCCTTATGGTGGAAATAGAATTGTTTTTTATCCTTATTGCTGCAAAACTAGCTTCTCTTATTTAAGTCTCTCTTTTTCATCTCTATTCTTTTGGAAACTTTTTTTATTATCTTCATGAATCTTAATTGGGGTATAATCTCCTAACTTTCCTTAAAAAAAATAATAAGAAGTGATACAAAAATGTGCATCTTTTCCTTTGGCAATAAGTCATCTAGAACTCATGGAATTACGTACAAAATATGGTATACCACTAGTCATCTCCAACTGGCTACAAGTACTTCAAAAAAAAATTCTCCTCTTTGCCGACAACAAATCTTACTAAATCTAATGACAAATGTCAACGCAGACAAGAACAGTTTACCTCAGTTGTAGAAATTGACAAGTATATTGGGGTTGGTGAAGTAGTACTCTGTCAATCTTTTTTCTTTATTATTCTTCTCGTTCTCCTTCATGCCCCCCACTAACTCATGCAAGATGAGAGAGCTTATGACGGCAAGAAAGGTATATATTTGAAGTAGGAAATATATCAATTATTAATTTAACTTGCTAGAGATATTAATATATATCTTGAAGAATTCAACAATGGCACGTCTTGCACAAATCAAGTGGGTTTGCCCATAGTTTCTCTGATCCAATTCCTTGTTCCGTGACTTAGTCCAAGTCCAATCTGACGTGTTGCATGCATATCATTGCTTTAGAGAAATCTAAAATACTAAGAATTCGTTAGGTTTGAGTTCCAAGTTCGCTGATCACGTAGGAATCCAAGTCATACATCAACTGTATCTTGGAGTAACATTAGTTTGAAAGCAATTGATATTGATACCAAATTAGGTACCTTCTGATGAGGGTTTCTTGAAGACTAAGCCATTGACATTTTGAATACCAATAGTTTGAATTATAAGGACAACGAGTTCTACGTCCAGTTAAGTTTTGAAAGTGACTGTCGACTAGAAAACAATAGGTTTATCTGGTGGAGAATTTACTACTAAAACTAATTTGGCACATGCCTTAGCCTATTGATTAAGTATCTAATAAGATAGGAGATAAAAGCTGGGCTTATCTTAAGTTATATAACAAGAATATATGCATATATATATATATATATATATATATATATATATGTTACTATAACGCGGTCTGCTGAAAGATTAAGTTCACGGATGCCATATGCTTGCACGTAGGGATGGATAAATGAGGGCCAGATCAACTGGTCAAGGCCAAACATTTGGATAATTCTTTGGATAACCAGTCCACTGTTCCACTATTCCGGGTCGAATAACGTGGAATCCCGCCCACAGTTCTTAATTATCGCCAAAAGTTTACAAGTTTGTTCATGTTCCAATAGTAATACGTACATATATATATATATATATATATATAGACTAACTAACGGTGGTTGGGATGCTAATAGAAACCAGCTAGCCAATCTCTTTAACAGCTGAGTTAGGTTCTTAGCTGGTGGGATTCTTGAAGAGTGTTCTATAAAAAATTGTATAATAAAGATAGAAAATTAGGAGAAGGCATCTTATTCTAAGGCCTTGATTGATAACAAATCAAGTACAACATGTGGTTCATTCCAAACAGCAAGTTGGAAGAAATAATCTAAGGATAACCATCACGGAATGTTCATGAATAGTTTTAATAAATATATATCAAACTTTGACATGAAAAGCATGTTTAATACTATATATAGTCTATTATGAAGTTATTACAACTATATGACAGCTTAGACAATGGCCCATGATAGTATTATAACACTATTTTCCATCTTAATTTTATCACAGTGAGTATCATTTGTTATGTATAGTGGATAAAATTATAAGATAATTATTTATAAGGGAATTGGATCAACAAAAATAAAATGGATAAAAGGAAAATATCATAATCTTTTGAAAGTCCTATCTAACAGCTACGAAAAGAACAATAAATAAATAAACGCCACGTTTTCACACCCTTTGAAGGTAGGAGGAGGCTGGTCCACTAACAAATTAGCATAGATTCCTTGTTTTTATCTAATGGAGGATTGTGACATTATATTATGCTTAGTGGACTATATTAATACTAAGTACGAAGAAGAATTAAACTAGCATCCGAAGAAAGGGAGTTGTACACATACAAGTTGACATTCTTCGCTAATGATTGAATAGGTTGTATTCTTAATTTCAATGGAGAAGATTTTATCGCCAGATACTTCTAAAAATAATCTTAACTTATTAATCTAAGCAATTCATTCCCAACTAATTGGCTCACTCAATAGATTTTCCCTACTAATTAATGCCATTGATCAACAATAAGAAAAGGTGAAGTTTTTGATCCAGCAAGCGTGGAAGTGGTAAATTAAGATGAGATGACGTACTTATTATGAATCTTACCCCTTTATCCAAATACCCTTTTCCTTCTTTATATATATGTTGGCCAAACTTAAAAGTTTTCCTTGAATTAAATTTATTTTATGATACTTAAACTCATAACCAACTTTATAATTTTTATCCAAAGCTAATGGCGAGAGTAATTGACCATCATGCTTTTGGCAACTTCACATTTTATTCTTTATTTGTTCTGAGATGTTTGTGATTATCAACCGACTGCTATAAATTAGAAAGAACAATATTTTGGTCTTCTTATATTAAGATTAATAGTCGTTAGATAATAACATATATGTCAAAGTTGCATGAGTTAAATGTCACAAATAAAAATTCAAGCGCACTTTAAATTTTGACCAAACGATAATTAAATTAAATCTATTTGTCCCTTCAATATATATGTATATATATAGAGAGAGAGAGTTTTCTTTGTCTATGACTAAATAAAGAGCTAGATTACGGTCTCTAACCAACGAATAAGAGTGTGTTCTGAGTACGATCTTTTAATACAAATAATGTGAACCCCTCTCTGATCCTTTGATTCTTGGTCATAGAGTGTGATTGGGCACCACTTGAACAAGTCATTGGTAATGTTCGGCAGATCCCCAACTAAAAAGATGGAAGGAAAACAATGGAATGCCGGCCGGCAAGAACGTAGCACACGTCTTTCCCTAAAATATTAATCCCTCGATTACGAAATTGCAACGAGCTTGCTTGGCTTTCTGACCCCCTTTGCTTGGCTATATAAGAAGGATCTTGGCTCAATAGCCAAAGCATTCAACCGTGCTTACCACACGCACTCTCAACCTTTGCAAAAGGTGGGGTTTCTCTTCCTCTACATCTATCTCTTGTTCTCCTCCTTCCTCAAGCCAAGCCCTCTTGTTTCTATTATTGAGACCGTTATTCTACAATTTTCTTTATATATAACTCGCAGACATGTTATGAAACTGTGTATTTTCCCTTTTATCTTTTTAGCTGCAACGTTTTCACGCTTTTGCTATCTGGTTTTGTTATAGTTTGGTAGCTGTTATGATAGATCTTGGTAATGCTTTTTTATCTTTGGGATATATATAGTTTGTCAAGAAATATAACAAGTCATTTTCACTATTTTGTTCATCCCATCATATATATCCAAGTTAAAATATATATATAAAGTAAACAAAATATGCGTGCATGCATAAAACTATATACATGCATGTAAATATTAAGAAATTCAAAAGGACACAAGTTGTTGATGATGCTTGCTTGCTATTATTTCTTGGATTTGAATAGAATGCATAGCAGAATAAGTCCATCCTATTGTTTCCATTCTCTGCTAGGCAACGATTCTTTTCCAAATTTCCTTTTGACTGCTGTTTTTTTACATAGGAAAAATGTAATCGTAACAACTGCATAAACGATTAATTTTTGCAGCTAATTAGAGAAGGTAGCAGAAATGGGGAGCAGAATGCAAATTGCATTCACGCTTCTCTTGGCAGTCTCAGTTGTTGCCACTGAAACCATTCAACCCGTTACGGAAGAAACTCTCCAAAAGGTGGCTGGATCATTGCAGATGTACGTGGATCCACTGCCCCAGATGCCAAAGATATATGGCTACTCCATGCACAAGGGCCAGCCAGTCTCTGTCAACCTCACCATTGGCATGTACAAGAAGACATGGGTACGTAATGTTCTCTTCGATTAATAATTCCTCTTATTATACGTAGTTTTTTCCTTTTTAATATCACTATATTAGCTAGAATAAAGTTTGACGTTCGGCAGTCAAATGTTTATATTGATTACAGAAATTTCACCGCGATCTCCCTGAGACCCCGGTGTTTGTCTATGGCACCTCCGCCGCCAAGGCTACTTTCCCTGGGCCCACCATCATTGCTCGCCACGGTGTGCCCCTCTATGTGACGTGGGAGAACCACCTCCCGAAGTCCCACATCTTATCCTGGGACCCGACTGTCCCCACGGCCATCCCCAAGTGCGGCGGCGTCCCGGCCGTTGTCCATCTACACGGTGGTGCCAACCCTCCGCAGTCCGACGGCAGCGCGTTTGCCTGGTTCACCGCCGGCTTCAAAGAGAGAGGTCCCAAATGGACCACCCCCACTTACACATATCCCAACGTCCAGCCGGCCGGCAACCTCTGGTACCATGACCATGCCCTCGGCCTCACCAGGGAAAACCTCCTGGCCGGCCTCCTCGGGGCCTACGTCATTGAGAAGCCGACCGTCGACGACCCGATGAATCTCCCTTGCTTGAAAGAAGATCTCCACCTCGTCATCGCCGACCGGAGCTTCAACGTCGATGGCTCCATCTACATGAACACAACTGGCAACGTCCCCTCGGTGCACCCACAATGGCAGCCGGAGTACTTTGGCGAGGCGATCACCGTCAACGGCAAGGCATGGCCTTTCCTCTCCGTCCGCCGCCGTAAGTACCGTCTCCGCATCCTGAACGCCAGCAACGCCCGCTACTTCAACCTCACCCTCTCCAACAACCTCCCTTTCTACGTCGTCGGCTCCGACTCCTCCTATCTCTCCGCCCCCGTCTGCACCTCCAGCATCCTAGTGGCTCCCGCCGAGATATTCGACGTCGTCATCGACTTCTCGCAATCGACCACTTCCGAAGCTGAGTTGTTAAACAACGCGGCCTACCCGTTTCCGACCGGAACCCCCGCTGGCCCATTAAACGGCAAGGTCATGAAGTTTACCATCTCAGCAGAAACGAAGCCCGACAAATTGGATAAATCCACGATCCCCAAGGCGGAGGTCAACTATGCTGCGGTGAATATACCGGACATCTCCAAATTGAAGACGAGATACATCGTCTTGTACGAGTACCAGACCGCCGACGGTGAGCCGACCCATCTCTACATCAACGGGCTACGCTTGGAGGATCCGCCGACGGAGACGCCCAAGTCCGGGACGACCGAGCTGTGGCACGTAATAAACCTGACCGGCGACAACCATCCGTTGCACATACACTTAGCGACGTTTCAGGCCGTTAAAGCGCAGGAGCTGTTGGACCTACAGAACTTTACGGATTGCATGACGGCGGTGAACGACGCCGTGAAGTGTGACGTGTGGCGGCACGCGATGGGGAAGGTGGTGGCGATACCGGAGCACGAGAAGACGTGGAAGAACGTCGTGAAGATGGATCCGGGTTACATGACGAGCGTGGTAGTGGCGTTCAAGCTAGTAGATACCGACATGCCGTATCCGTTCGATGCCACAGCGGAGCCCGGATACGTCTACCATTGCCATGTAAGTTATTCTTGAAGTCCAGCGTAAAGCTTTTGCATTACATGACCTTAAATTAATCCCTCTAACACAAGCAATTAACTTAATTATGTTTGCAGATATTGGATCACGAAGACAATGCTATGATTCGGCCCTTGATATTGCTGCCTTGAAAGCTTATAACTCCGAACAAATATGGGAAGAGAAAGTGAAGAAAGTCGTTTGAGATTGAGAAGAAATTATTGTTTTTAAGGTTAATTATTGTCGGGATTGGTGTTGGGTCACTCGTCGTGTGGTATATTTGATTAGATTGCATTGTTCGAATTATATTTCAAATGTAATTATTTTCTCAATAAAATTGCTTAACCCAATGGTGCAAATATCAATGCAGCCAAAAACAAGATAGCACCTGTCGGTGGTAGCAGTTGAAAAGTATATATATATATATATATATATATATATATATATGTTGAGATACTAGCTCGTACCTGATTCCCCCAGTAATTGGATTTCTTTTCTATCAAAAAATTGGATAGGTGAATTGTTTTTAAAGTAGTTATAAGTATTCATGTTGATACTAATTTGTCCATAGCTTCATCAAATGAAGTTTATCCGCGCACATCTTTCTAAGGATTACGTTTTATTTATTTATTTATTGAGAGAATACTGGTAAGCTGTTTTCGATGCTGGTGCTCATGTCACAGGCCCAAGTCAGTAAGTCCTTCACACTAAGGACTGTTATATATATATTGCAAAAAACTTTAGCTAGGTTTGTGCTTCTAATTTCCTGCCCATGTAGACTTCCATGTCATATATCAACTGCGTCATTCTTTTGGTAGCTTAGTCAAAAGCAATTGATACTAATTTGTTATTTATTGATAAAGGTTTTAAGCCATCGCCATTCCGAATTCAAGCTAATAATTTGAATTAAGAAATAATTTTACTTGGAATCTCTGATTTATTATTATTTTCGATGTACTTTTTCTAAACTGTTTTAGCACATATAAATTCTTGAATCATTAAAAGCCTCTTACTTCTCTAATACTATTAAATAAATAAATAAAATAGAAAGATTAAGCTATCCACTTATTGACTTTGATGGTTAAGAAAGTAAGTAAATAATAAATAAATTAATTAATTCACCAATAACACTGAGTCCTCTAAGAGCTACTTGCCTCGCCGGAGCGACGACCTCACCAGTCACCATTACATACGACGTGCTGCAAGCTTAACCCTCGAGCTATCTCGGCCTCGTCACCATGGAGATCTAACAATGGACGCCTCGACCGCGCTGATAAGTGGCAGCTCTCTTTGGGAATGGAAGCGTCTGGAGTCCATCTACTCAGTGAAAGACACATACCCATTAGGCGTCGACTCCACCGGCTCCGTCTAAGGTCCGTTATGGTACTACTACCAGGGCTTGGACTTAGACTGATCTGCCATCGAGATATAACGACACCATTTTGGAAAGATTCTCAATTGTCGTCTGAATGGCGCCATGTTGCCTAAAGCCATGTTTATCTTGCAGTCCATCTTGTCGTTCTATTGCTGAGACGTCAAGGGTGAACTCGATCGGCAGTGAGGGAGTCATCCTCAAATGTGGCACTCGCCCTCCAAGTCTTCTTCTCCTATCTCCTTGTACTTTCTGTTGATCTACTCTTCCTCCTCTGCCGCTCTTCTTCCTCTGCCTTCCCTTCGGCTTCGGCTCCTCTTCCTCTCTTTCCCCATCTTCCAAAAGGCTTGGTCGGAACCCGACCAGCCCCGAACTACCTCCTGTTTCGATGCTGACCAAGCAAAGCCCGAAGTTGGCCCAATTATTTTGCGGGACCCGGCTCATTGCCACCCTCTAGGGCTGTCGAATAAATGAGTTGCTTTGCTCTGCTAGGTTAAAGCTCGAGCTTGGGTTGATCCGGGTAGAGATGAGTGGACCCCGAGTCGTAAAAACTGGCTTGAAATTAATATTGAAGGTAAAAAAGGATTCTAACAAAATCCTACTTCCAAATCCTAATCCCTACCTCAGCCTCCTCCTTTGGCACAGGTGCTTGTGAGCTCGTCCTCCTCGAGCTACCACAATGCCAGCCTCCTCGTCCTCTTTCAGTCATTCGCCAAGTTCCTTCTCCTTCGGCACTCATGCTTGTGAGCTCATTCTCCTCAAACTGCTACAATGTCAATCACCTCATTCTCCTTCACCAAGCTCAAGGGAGATTCCAACAATGAAAGCGCTGATCGAGCCACAGCAGTGGCGACGAGAATGCAAGAGCTTTTTGATCTACTTGTTGAGATGGATCCATTATGAAACTGGCTCACTATCGAGGTGACAATGGCAATAGAGGAGAAGGGTATGAGGGCAATATGATTGGCGTTCTAGAGGGCAGTGATGTCGCGGTGCTAGCCGTCTTCTCCTCCTCCTTAAGCTACCTTCTACTACGTCCTCCTCCTTAAGCTGCCTTCTACCGCGTCCTCCTCAAGCTGTCACGATGCTTGTCTTGGGCTCGAACTCGCTTGTTTCAGTTCAATGCAACTTGATTTGAATGAGACTTGATGATAGGCTCATTTTAGACTCCGACTCAACTCGAGTTGAGCTGAACTAAGCCTAAGCTCAATTTTAAAGCACAAAACTAATTTACCACCCATTAATACCGGAAAAAACAAAACTGTATTTCGATTTTTGACTTCTACATGGAGTAATATAAGCAAAATAAATTTATTCTAAAAATGTCGCTAAAATACCCATGCTTCACAGGGAGTATTATGACCATGTCCACCTATCCAGGTCGAATAGCCGACGCCCACAGATAAAACTCAATTAGCAATCTCTTATATCTTCCAAGGCTAACTAATAGTGCCTTTAGAATGCTAATAAAGATTTAATTTATTATTTAGTTCGTGCATAAAAATTATTTATCTATAAATATATGAGCAAGTTAAGGTCTTACCCATGCAATCTTGGTGTCTTTATTAACAAATGGAATTCGGATAAGAAAATTGATTCTTTACATTTGGTAGGTTCCTTTTTGGTAACATTGGTAAGCTAGCTTCTGAGATGGTTTTAATCTAATATATAATTAATACGCATGCAGTACCTGATGACTTACTTTGGATTCGATATTATTCACCGACAAAATTCTAATGATTTCCGAACGGACTAAGACATGAAAAGATTAATAAAAGATTAATAAAAGAACCTCTTCCTTGACTAAATGGCTTGCTTAATTGGCTCAATTAGTTATGTACGTTCTTGTCCAACCTATGAGGCAATCATTCGAATATTTTTTATGATTCCAAGCATGACGTGGACTAGTCAACTCTGTTATTCAATTAATTAATTGTCCCAATAGTGCTGTGAACATGCTTGGATACCTAGTCTACCTTTCTCGTAATAATTATCATTTTGTTTAGGATCATGCTCAATTTAGTTGACGTAAGGATTAATTATGGAGCTACGGTTCCTCCTTCAACGAACACAGATCCTTGGTTACTAATTCTTCATATATAGCCATTTGTTCCAAAAGTGGTCTGCTGGCTTCTAAATTTTCACTCTTAACAACCAGAAACTCTTTTTCTCTTTCTTCTAGTAATTAAAAACTAAGTATAATGTATTTTAAATTGCCAAAAATTAATGGAGCGGCTGTGTAATGATTCATCTGTTCCAAAGTGGGAGAATGCTTATAAAAAAATTTGTTTGTAAAACCATAGTATTATAAGGTGTAATTAAGATGTTTGATCGAGTTTCATTGCCATGAAAGTTTTCAAACAGCATACTCGGTCAAATTCAATCTAGAAAGAGTAAATTCCGTTCTTTTTCTTAGTGAAATATTTGTCCTAATTTATCTCCCTCACTGTCCAACTATTAGATCATCAAAGTTTTTCAAATAATTCTTGGCTTAGTATTTCAACATTTGTATGGAAAGGAAGGGTCCAATAGAGAAATAATGAGCATTGCACATGTTTATATAATCCTCGTTTCATTATCATCTTAAAAGATTTTTCTTTGGTGAAATAAAATATTTGAATGAGAGAAGATGGCAAGAGTACAATAGTCATCAACAGTAGTAGGCTGTTGGCATTTAAGGCTGGGTTGAAATATAGTGTCTATTGATTGATCCTATTCAAAATAAAACTGTGCATCCAGCATTATAACATAAAAACTATGTGCTATCTCTTTATTATGTATAACTAAAGACTATTCCATATCAAAACAAAATAATGCGGGCCAACTCACAACGCATTGTTGCCTTGATGTTCTATTTCCGTGCACATTAAGTTAAACTTGTGGAAGGTGCAACGTTAGCCCATAAGTATGACCTTAATCGTGACATATAATGTGAACCCCTCTAAATTTATGATTCCGTTAATTAATTATATGTTATAATATGTGATTAGGCCACCAGGCATGTCAACCTTGATAGTAGCTAACCCAAACAAAAAGTGGGTTAGTAGAGCAATTACATAGTTTGAACTAGTCTGATGAACTTAATTATACGTTAAAACGTATGATTGGGCAAATATTTCAGCATGTAAGTCTTAGTTGTGGTTGGTGCATCCTCCAACTCAAACAAGGAATACATATGAGAAGAAATTAGATACGTTTAATGCGGTACGTAACAACCCCCGTGTTTGTTTATTGGTTTCTTTCTAAATCACCATCCGTTATAAATTATGCGAAAATAAGAAGAAATTTCAAGCTAAGGTATGGATTAGCTATTAGGTACCATCTGCAAAAGGATCATCTTTAATTAGTTATACTTTCGTTATCGATCCATTACATTAATTATTCTGTGAAGTACTCCCTCTTGACTTAAACAATATTTTATGAAGGACAAGAGCATCCTAATCTTAACCCACAAGATAAGAACATATAGAGTACTCTAATATTATTATTTTATACCATAAAAATGATCTAATATAATGTCAAATAATTGGAAATGTTTCGATTATGAAGTTTTGCACTCTATATTTTTCCTGTATATATCCTCACTTTATTTGCCAGAAACTAATTTACATAATGTAACCAAACAAAAGGATTATTTTGACAGGTTTTAAAGTAAAATATTAAAGGTTCATATAACGAGTTTTGGTAGGTTTTAGATAAGGATATATACTAAAGTAACTTTCCTTATGTTTGGCTAAATGTAGACGGGGTAAAGATGTAGGGCAAACCGGCAAAGTGTATACTAATGGTGCTAAATCTGAAAGAAAGAAGAGAAGTTGATTTGGTCCATCCTGGGAGAAGAAACGTGGAGGATAGGATTAGGAAATGAAATAAATATCGACAGGAAACATGGCTGTCTTTATTGAATCGTCCTAGCTAGTTTGTCATCTCTCTACTGTGATAGGTTTGATTGTGACCAAACTAATAGTCGTTAGATTTGACATGCTTCCTTGACAATGCGTGGGAGTGGGGTCGCACGGGGTGGGTTGTCAGCAAGTCATGGTAGGTTTCGAGGTCGATTTATTTTTAAATTGGTTTCTTTCGTCTATAAAACGAGCACTTAGTCTCTTTCGCTAAGACATCCAAGCTAGCTTGTGTTAGTCACACGCCACTCTTCGACCTTTCCCTCACGGTTCAGCATCTCTCTTACATCTTTGATCTCTTATCCATTGAGGTAAATATCCATATATATACACTAAACTTGTTCATGCACTTTGCTGTAGTGCAAGAAACGAAGCTTGCAAATGAGGATCAGAATGCAGCAGCTAGCTTTCATGCTCCTCCTGGCAGCGTCCCTCGCCGCTGCTCAAGTGGTGACGCAAACAACCCTACAGAACTTGGCAGGATCATTGCAAATGTACGTCGATCCACTGCCGCAGATGCCAAAGATTAATGGCTACGCGATGCAGAATGGCTCTCCAGTCTCCATCAGCCTCACCATAGGAATGTTCAAGAAGACATGGGTAATATTTATTTTGATTACTACGTACGTACGTAATTTATTATGAAAGTAATAAGAATAATAAATAATATAAGATCGATATATGATTTTTATTATTTTTCTTACGGCAGAAATTTCACCGTGATCTACCTGAGACGCCGGTGTTTGTCTATGGCCAATGCCTTGATACGGCCACTTTCCCGGGCCCCACCATAGTTGCCCGTCACGGCGTCCCTCTCCACGTCACTTGGGAGAACCACCTCCCGCAATCCCACATCCTCCCTTGGGACCCGACCCTCTACACTGCCATCACTACGTCCGGTGGGGTCCCAGCGGTGGTCCACCTCCACGGTAGCGTCCACCCTCCCCAGTCCGATGGCAGCCCCTTCGCCTGGTTCACCGCCGACTTTAAAGAGAGAGGGCCCAAATGGACCACCACCACCTACTCGTACCCTAACGTCCAGCCCCCCGGCAACCTCTGGTACCACGACCACGCCCTCGGCCTCACTCGAGAGAACATTTTGGCTGGCCTTTTGGGTGCCTACGTCATCGAGAAGCCGTCCGTTGACACCCCGATGGATCTTCCCTGCGACGAGGACGACCTCCATCTAATCATCGCCGACCGGAGCTTCAACGTCGACGGCTCCATCTACATGAACAAAACGGGAAACGTACCCTCCATCCACCCGCAGTGGCAGCCAGAGTACTTCGGCGAGGCGATCACCGTTAATGGAAAGGCGTGGCCGTTCCTCTCCGTCCGCCGCCGCAAATACCGCTTCCGTATACTGAACGCCAGCAACGCCCGCTACTTCAACCTCACCCTCTCCAACAACCTACCCTTCTACGTCATCGGCTCCGACTCCTCATACCTCGCCGCCCCCGTCGCGACACCCACAGTCATCTTGGCCCCCGCCGAGCTAGCCGACGTCATCATCGACTTCTCGCAATCCCCCACCACGGAAGCTGAACTGTTGAACACCGCACCGTACCCGTACCCTAGTGGCACCGCCGCCGGCCCACTAAACGGCAAGGTCATGAAATTCACCATACAACCCTTCTCATTCTCCGACCCCCCTGATAACTCAACGGTGCCGGAGAAAGAGGTCAACTACGCCACAGTGACCATGCCGGGCCCTACAACGGTGACTAGATACATAGTGATGTACGAGTACCAGACGTCATCCGGCGAGCCGACACACCTCTACATCAACGGACTCCGGTTAAATGATCCAGTGACGGAGACACCCAAATCCGGCAGCACAGAACTATGGCATGTGATCAACTTGACCGGCGACAACCATCCGTTACACATCCATTTGGGGATGTTTCAAGCCATCAAGGTGCAGGAATTAATAGACCTGCAAGGCTTTACAAATTGCATGACGGCAATTAATGACGCAGTGAAGTGTAACGTAGACCAGCATGCAGTCGGTAAAACGTTATCGATTCCGGATTACGAGAAGACATGGAAGAACGTCGTCAAAATCGAGCCGGGTTACATGACGAGCGTGGTTGTAACGTTCAAATTGGTGGATACCGACCAGACTTATCCCTTCGACGCGACGGCAGAACCCGGATATGTCTACCATTGCCATGTGAGTTATTCTCTTCCACACTTACGATAAGTAGCTAGATAGGAGAATAAGTCGATCGATTCTGACATACGCAATATTATATTTTTCTTTGCAGATATTGGACCACGAAGACAATGAGATGATTCGTCCACTGAAATTGGTCGCCTGATACCTGAAATTAAAGTGATCCAGACAAGAAGGAGTAGTAGTTTATGTCTGTCATGCATGATTCAATAAAACGGTTCAAATGAAGATAGAAGACGGGATGTCTATTTTCTAGAAGAGTCTAGAAGTCTAAATGTCAGTGTATGTAGATGGTTGGTTTTCAATCTGTGAGTGGAGTGAGTCAGAAATTAGTTTCTGAAGCTAATTTCATGTGAGTGTTCGTATTTGGGCCAAATGTTGTTGTATAATGTATTCAATTGATTATTTGAATTCTATAAGATTGATGTATAAAATCTCTCATTGTCCAAAAAGCAATATGTGAGTATGTAACATCCTTTACTCGGGTGTGAAAACAGTTATTAGACATGCTATACCAACGTCAGGTAAGCCACATTACTTGACCAAATGCAACCATGATAATGTTTTATTCGCAAAGTTGGTACGTAGTTGTTGTGATATAGAGTGATTCTATTAAAAGTTTGGCAAACTTGGACTAAAAGAACAAATGGTAATATGTACTTCTGATTCTGGACTTTTAATGTATGCATAGTTATCTTATTCAAATAGTGTAATATATCTAGCATTTAGCTTATCAAGCAAACATATTCAACAAATAAAACGTTGAATGCCTTCATGGTCCAATATCTACAAAGGTAATTGCATATGCTAGAGAAAGAGATTACAAGAAACCCAACAGTAGCAAATCTATCATAGCATCAGTGAAGTAGCTAATGAGCTCCCTCACATCCTCCTCCCCCAAATAAACTTCTAGCCTCGATGGAATATGTATATATTACTCTTTGCACATTGCACTATTTATATGTACTGGAGTAAAGTATACGTGCTTACTTAACATTTTATCTGGTTTAAATCTGAATTGCTACTGTCGAACTAGAGGAGCTTATCGGGTCGGGTAGATAATGTGCTCATCTTGGACCGGATTGCGAGATTAGAAGTAGTATCCAACCATTTCTTCCTCGATCCGGACTAGCGTACGTCCAATATTGGACTTACACATAATCTATGAAGGACAAAAACATCCTTGTTGACATGCTAAAGAAATTTGTTATTTTTACTACACAATAAAAAAAAAATCAAAAGACAAATAACAGGTAGATGCTGGTTTATGTAAATCAAAGGGGCTAATATTTAGTAACACATAATTTGTGTATATTATGTTATGTACTCTATTTTTAACTCGTCTAGTTCAATCCTCTCTATGTTCATTTATTCACCAGAAAAAAAAAATCAAACTAATCATAAAAAAAGGACAGGTTAAATACCCTACTTTTGGAGACTTAGCTAGTGAGATGATGAGGAGTTTCGATAAGTAAAATTTAAGGACACCAACGTACGTAATCTCCTTGTGTTTAGTTATTTAGGAATGCCAACTAATGCGAGAGGATGTTTTCTTCTGATAAATAACTATGGCTAAATTTAGACCAGATAATTGTTTCGGGCATAATATGTAACAGATCAAAGGTGCTAAATCTAAATGGTCTGAAAAAAAGAAGTAATTAATAGTTTTGGTTCTTCCTTGGAGGAGAAGATGGTCAACCGTATTAGGTAATGCAACATGGACAAACATGGGAAGCACCTTCTTTTTCCAATCTGTTTTGGATTAATTTAAAATGATTCCAAAAGAAATGATGCTTCCCTTCCTTCTAATTATGTATTAGTTAACTTATAATGCATGGAAGTGGGAACGAGATTGTCAACCCTGTTCTATTTCTTTTTGAAGCTAGCTCTTTATTATTTACCTCAACTTCGCCCTTTAAAAGAAGGGCCTTTGCACTTTGGCGAAGGCATCCGAACTCGTATAATCTTCCACCTTTAATATCCTAATTGAAGGTTCACCTCTCATATATACTGAACTTGTTCATCACTTGCAGTGTATGCAAGCAAAAAGGCTTGCAAATGGGGATCAGAATGCAGCTAGCTTTCATGCTACTCATGGCGATGACCCAATTAACTCTAGAAAAGGTGGCCGGATCATTGCAGATGTACGTTGATCCACTGCCGCAGATGCCAAAGATTTATGGCTACGCCATGAAGGACGGCTCTCCAGTCTCTGTCAACCTTACCATAGGGATGTTCAACAAGACATGGGTAATGCTAGATCTTTTCCATTTTAATTAATTCGCAAGCTTGTTATCAGAGCATTGACATGTTCTTCCCACTGACTAGTTGAGAAATTAATGGTGCATAACTTGGCATGCCCATCTTGTTCTGTTCATTATTAATTAATGTGATAGAAACTACGTAGGACCACTCGAAATAACGCCTTCCAGTTTGCTTCTAGGAAGAAGCATCTTGTATGTAAGAGTTGTGATCGATGATGCAACATATAAAGATTGTATAATAGAGTAGTTTATTTTAGAACAATTCATATTGATTTTCTTACAACAGAAATTTCACCGTGATCTTCCTGAAACTCCGGTGTTTGTTTATGGCCAATGCTCTGCTACGGCTACTTTTCCGGGCCCCACCATCATCGCCCGCCACGGGGTGCCTCTCCACGTCACTTGGGAGAACCACCTCCCGCAATCCCACATCCTCCCTTGGGACCCGACCGTCCCCACCGCCATCCCCAAGTCCGGTGGCGTCCCCGCCGTCGTCCACCTCCACGGCAGCGTCCACCCTCCCCAATCCGATGGCAATGCCTTCGCCTGGTTCACGGCAGACTTTAAAGAGAGAGGACCCAAATGGACCTCCACCACCTACTCCAACCCTAACGTCCAGCCCCCCGGCAACCTCTGGTACCACGACCACGCCCTCGGCCTCACTCGAGAGAACATTTTGGCTGGCCTTTTGGGTGCCTACGTCATCGAGAAGCCCTCCGTCGACACCCCGATGGATCTCCCCTGCAACGAGCACGATCTCCACCTCATCATTGCCGACCGGAGCTTCAACGTCGACGGCTCCATCTACATGAACAGAACCGGCAACGTCCCGTCCATCCACCCGCAATGGCAGCCGGAGTACTTCGGAGAGGCGATCACCGTCAACGGCAAGGCGTGGCCTTTCCTCTCCGTCCGCCGCCGCAAGTACCGCTTCCGCATCCTTAACGCCAGCAACGCCCGCTACTTCAACCTGACCCTCTCCAACAACCTCCCCTTCTACGTCGTCGGCTCCGACTCCTCCTACCTCTCCGCCCCCGTCATGACACCCACCGTCGTCTTAGCCCCCGCCGAGCTAGCCGACGTCATCATTGACTTCTCGCAATCGGCCACCACGGAAGCTGAACTCTTGAACACCGCGCCGTACCCGTACCCTAGCGGCACCGCCGCCGGCCCACTAAACGGGAAGGTCATGAAATTCGCCATACAACCCTTCTCGCTCTCCGACGCCCCGGATAACTCGACGGTGCCAGACAAGGGGGTCAACTATGCCACGGCGACCATAGTAGACCCGACGATAGTGACTAGATACATAGTGATGTACGAGTACCAGGCACCATCCGGCGAGCCGACGCACCTCTACATCAACGGACTCCGATTGGAGGATCCAGCGACGGAGACGCCCAAGACAGGGAGCACGGAATTATGGCACGTGATCAACTTGACCGACGACAACCACCCGTTACACATCCACTTGGGGATGTTTCAAGCCATCAAGGTGCAGGAATTAGTTGATTACGAAGGCTTCAACAATTGCATGACGGTAGCTAACGACGCAGTGAAGTGTAACATTGACAAGCATGCAGTCGGTAGAACGTTGCCGATCCCGGATTACGAGAAGACATGGAAGAACGTAGTCAAAATTGAGGCAGGTTACATGACGACCGTGGTCGTGGAGTTTAAATTGGTGGATACCGACAAACCTTATCCCTTCGATGCGACGGCAGAACCCGGATATGTCTACCATTGCCATGTGAATTATTCGCTTCCACACGTATGATAAGTAGCTAGATAGGAGAATAAGTCGATATATTCTGACATATGCAATCATATTTATCTTTGCAGATATTGGACCACGAAGACAATGCGATGATTCGACCCTTGATGTTGGTTCCGTGATGCTCGAAATTAGAATGATCCAGATATAATAAAATTGATTCAGAAAGGCTATTTTCTAGATAGTTCGTTGTCAATTTATGAGTCAGGCATTAGAATTAATTTTGAAGCTCATTTCATGTGAGTGTATGCAATTGGGCAAAATAGTGGTGTATAATGTACTCAATCAATTACTTGTATTCTATACGAATATTGATGTATAAAATCGGTCTCTTGTTCTCCAAAAATGATTTTGAGTTTGTGACCACTGAGCTGAGATAGAGAACAAGCATTAATTTTTTCAATCATTTCTTTATCTAGATGAATTAAGCACCGTTCGTATTATTACAAACAAACTAATGATCCACTAGATCTGTGTTGCATCCCAAACCTATAACTATTTGGCATCCTTTGAGGAGGAGGAGGATGGAGGAAATAGACGGCAAAGAGGGAGAAGTAGAAGACGAGAAAGTCTGATTGTAAATTTAATTAGATATAAAAAAAAATAAAAAAAATATTTAGTTACTGAATCAATTTAAGAGTTCTATATATAAGAATTGGAATATAAATTAATAATTTTATTTAATGAGATTATAAAAAAGTAATAAATTTAAGAAATATTTTAGTAAATAATAAAACTCTTTATAGTGACAGATGAGAGATCTAGAGAAGTATTCAAATAATAGTTGATTAAAATACTATTTTTAAGAGCAAAGTAAATTATAAAATATTAGATGAAACATAATAGGTTTATATTATAGAATAATGGTATGCTAAAGTATTTTAAAAATAAACTGTTGTTATCTATCCTTAATAACGCAGTATAACCATCACTGTACTAAAATAAAAATTAATTTATACTGGTTTCACATCCAAAAAACAGCCTTATCCATCACACTATCTAATTCAATTAGCATAACATTCCTAAAACTGAGGTACTTCAAACGGAGAGTTACTTCCTTAGTACTAATCATCACCATATTTATAAATTGATCAGACTAATGTAAGATTTGAATCACTTAGCCAACTGCATCACACAAACATATTCACAAACAAATCATTGCATGGCTTCATGATCCAATACCAGCAAAGCTAAATTGCATATGCTAGAGAAAGAGAGCTTACAAGAACCCAAAGAGTAGAAGATCTTCCATAGATTAGCACTGGGGAAGTAGCTAAACAAGCTCCCATATCCTCCTCTCCCCTGACAAACTTACTTCCTGGCTCTCTCAAATCTCGATGGGCTGAGCTGCTTCTGGGTGGAGGATAGTTGTACATATATATATCTCTCTATCCTTTACTATCGCAACACTGTACTAATCATATGTACTGCAAAAGAAATAATTATATGTACGACGTGTACTGCATTTGGGAAGAACAAGTACACGTGTACTGCCCCAAGATTATAGGTTGTCTATTTGATCCATTACAATTACTAATATATACGTACGTGACATAAATACTATTATCTCTATTTTGTGGTATTGAAATCTTTTTTTTTTCTCTACACCTTATCAAATATATTCCTTCCATCGATTTTTTATTAAGATTTCTAACAGAAAATCATCGCATATTTAGCGTGACATGATGTCCTTATTAATCAAAATATCATTAGCTAGCTTAAGTCTCTTGTTTTTCTCTTTCTTGTGTCTCTCTCAAATTCAAATCTAGAAATAAATCTCAGTACCTCTCTAGGAGGTTAATTTATAGAGAAAAATAAGAATAAAAGGATGAAATAGTTAAGGATATGGGTGTAAACTGGGCTATATATATATATATATATTAGAGTTTAAGCGAGCCTGTTGCAACTCAGAATTGACTCAAAATTAATTATAAGGCTAAATTAATAGCTTAGATTAGACTTAGCTTAACTCTGGCTGAGCTGCGAGAGTTCGTTTATTTGAAAAACTTAGTTGTTGGAGTGAAAATTTTAATTATATTTTTAATTTAAACTCTTTAACATTTCGGCAGGTTTAAATTTTAACTACTACGTTGACTCGGTCAAACTAGACGAGTTTGGCGGGCCGATGAAGAGATTAAAAAGTATCCCAAGCTCCAGATATCGCTGCCATGGCGATATCAGCCGTCCATCGTCCTCATCTATCTCCTCTCGCCTTCTTTCTTCGTCGGCTACCACTACTAGTACTATACTACCGATCCCAAGGTACTTCCCTTTCTTTACGAACCTCGAGATTGCAAGATTTTATTGTCGATTTTCTTGCGTGGAGAGATCCCCGCCCTCGATTCGATGGGTCCCAGAGTTCAAGAGGCCCTACATGAGGGGCGTAGGCCCGTCCATTGGAGGGTTCGCCGGCGACGTTCTTCCATTGGCCCGAACCCTCGCCTCCGTCGCCGATCGCCTCATCTCGCATTCCAATGTAATCCCCTTTCCTTTTCTCTCTCGAAAAAAAGAAGGAAAAGAAAAATCTCTGTCTAGATTCAGGCCTGAGATCTCGACCAGACTTGAAATTGGTCCCTTTTTTGTAGTGTTAGTATGCGAAAAAATTCGAGTAATTTTAAAGTTAATGATATATAAGTGCGATTAAACTAATTCCGGCGCATCTTCTCATTTATTATACTTCATATGATTATTGTGGATGATCCAAATACATATAAAATATTCCATGGCAGATTGGCAGGTATTGAATGCGGCAACATTGCCAAAGAGATTTTTTTTGATAGGTTCACAGAAGGATATTCAGCTTTTCAGCCTGAGAAAAGGTAACTAACTAACGAGAGATGCCCATGTCTTTGGAACTACTGTTCAAACCACCTGGCAGAGTGTGATTCTCAAGCTATCAGATGCTTGTTTTCTTCAACCAGATGGTGAGAATCAAAATAATTTGTAAAGTAAAGGACTTAACTCATCAGAAGAAAAAGGAAATGCAACATGTTGCTAAGGTAATTTCCTCCGTGAGACATTAGAAGCATATGTGAGAGTTGTTGGTGGTCCAAATCTTTTCTGACTGGTTGTTTTTTATTTGGATTTAAGCGTTTGTTAGTGTTTGCATGTAAATTTCAACTTAAATAGCAGCACAAAGAAATAAAATTAGGGAAGATCTAGGTGAAATGCAAATTTTATTAGAATAATTCATACCTTCATGTTAAGCCTCAAGCCAACATATACTAGAGTCAGAAGAACAAGCCTATAGCAACTTCTTCTTATTCTGGAAAGTTTGAGAAGTAAAATGCTATTAGAGAGTTCAGTAAAAGCCTCCTTTGGCCTCTTGACTCTGGCTTTAAGCAATTAAGCTAAAGATGTTTAAGAGTTCTGTAAATTCACCTTAGGTAATTAATATCCAGTCTAGTTAAAGCTCACATACTTAATACTATTCTCATGTGGAAGTAACTTGTTTCCAACCTTGCTAGGTTTGGTCTTGGATGCTGGAATGGAGGAGGATCTACTATTGGCCTCCCTGTTATTGAGTACATTGTTACAGATACTCCTTTGAAGGTGCATACACTTCACTTGACTTGATCCCGCTACAAGAATAATAAATGCAACTATTACCTCTGATATGAAGTCTATCTGTTTTATGCCATTTTCATGTGTTCATTCTGGGACTAAGGTGAATGGTAATCAGATTCAGCTATTCTTGCTAACTGCTGCTAGTAATACCTTTCCTTCTACCTTGAATTTGTGATTACGCTACCGTGTCAACCATTGATAGATGTGGTTTGGTGCATCCTCTAACCTAAACAAAAAAGTGAGTGAGTAGAGCAAATAGCCAAATAGTTCGAACTAGTGTAGTTACCTTAATTGATTATATGTTTCAACATATGATTGGCCCATAATTTTAGCATATAAGTCAGCTTTGGTTGGTGTATCATCCAGCTCAAACCAGATATAAATATGAATAGAAGTTAGATATGGTTAAATGCATGATTGCATGAGGTGTCAATTATAACGGACGAATTTGTGTTCTTTTCTTCTTCATTTTTTTTTTCTATTTCTTGGCTTCTTTCCAAATCACCATCACTTATTTGATTATTTTAAAAGTAAAAGACTTCAATCTGAGCTATTAACTATTAGATGTGATTGCAAAAGGACCATTCATTGTTAGGTACTGTTTCATTTATAATCTTGTGAACTCCAGATTGACTAAAGATAATGTATCAAGGACAAAGGTATCCTTGCGTAACCTGCAAGGAAAGAGATGCTATATCGGCTACACTGAAAACTATGTTATATTTACCACAAACTAATCATTGTCATGCCTAAAATATTTTATTTATCAATAGCTCAGAGGCAACTAACATTTAGTGCCACATAATTTGTGTTTATCTTCTCAGCCGCCGCATCTCCATTTTATTCAAAGTTTCAAACACAATGGGTGAAAGTCAGCTTAAATAACTTATATAAAAGAACCAAATATAGGAACTTTTGACAGGTTTAATGTGAAATTTTAAGGTCCCTATAATACCCTCCTTCCAGGGAATAAAGTTTTGTAAGATTGACTAACAGGAGGACATTTTCTGGTAAATACATGCAAAACTAAGTTAAAATTAGACCCAGTAAAAATGTAGGGCATAAAATGGAACAAATCAATGCCAGATAGTTAATTGGTTTGGTTCTTCCTTTGAGAAGGTGGACATGGAGATCAGGTAATGAAATATTTGCTAGAAAACAAGGCTGTCTTGTATCTAATCGTGTTTGTTATTTATTGTGATAATTTGTTTTTGACTAAATTAATAATAATTATAGTGCAGAGCCTGTTATGTTTAACAAAGGGCACTGCAGGCTCCAACTAGACAATGCTTCCTTACCTTCTAATGTATAAACTAATGCGTGGAAGTGGGACATGGTTGTCTGTTTTGAGCTAGCTTGTTTATTGATTTCCTCTGCTATAAAATAGGCCTTATGGCCAAGGCATCCATCCAAACTTGTGCTCGCCACAAGCCACTATTCAACCTTTTCCTCAAGGTCGCTTCTCTACTCTCCTCTCCTCTCCTCCTCTTTCTCTCTTAGCCATTGAGGTAACTGGTGGGTTTCCTTTTCCTTTTTTTTTTTGGGTGTTCTTTTCTCATGTCTCTCCAACCTATAACTTCATGACAAGATAAATGTCATGTGAAATGCCAAATACTTCATTCAATTCAAGGTTAGCTGATGTAGACGTAGAACAGTATTGGCGCCATGCATAGTAGAGCTATGTCATGATAAGATACAGGCTACCTTATTTGTACTGTTAGGTACAAGATACATCTTTAATGATGGTGTCATTTTGTCGAAGAGCTCTTATTCTGAATAGAAGTTAGAGGATAGCATATTATTATTCTTTATATAGGCTTAGACTATAAACTCTATTTCAAATATTTAACACTTGTCTAGTTATTTGATACATCTCGGGATTTGAAGAACCTCATTCCAGATGGGAAAAGTAGAAAACAAAGGGAGTAGTTTTTCTATGATTCTTAGACAACTAATTGACAGAGAAATATTAATATGCTCTGATGATTCATGAATTACTTTTTATTATTATTGTTCTTGATTTATTTGCAAGGTAAGTTTGACTGAATACGCCAGAAGAATTGGCCCTTCAGAGAAGGCCACTCATGTGATTGCAAGAGTTCAGACCTACTGCTAGAAATACTAAACTTGTTCATCACTTGCAGCTCAAGCACAAAGATTGCAGATGGGGATCAGAATGCAGCTAGCTTTCTTGCTTCTCTTTGCGATGTCCCTCATCGCTGCTCAAACAATTATGCCAGTGACGCCGTTGACATTGCAAAAAGTGGCCGGTTCATTGCAGATGTACGTCGACCCACTGCCGCAGATGCCAAAGATTTATGGCTATGGGATGCAGAATGGCTCTCCAGTCTCTGTCAACCTCACCATAGGCATGTTCAAGAAGACATGGGTAATGTTTTCTTCCATTTTATCCTAACATAACCAGTTTCTAGTTTCTAGTATCGTATACCAATGACAACGTGGAGGACGATAGAGTTGATATTTTTCTTTAACTACTTCTCAAACTTGTGAATAGAGCATGTGCCTTTTATATTTTATTTCCCACTGATATACTTAGTTTATGATGATGATGGTGAACAACTAGACATAGACATGAGTATTTTCTTCTGCTCATTAAATAAATATATGTGATGGAAACTAATGTAGGACCCTTTAATAATGGCTTCTAATTTGACTCTATAGTTCTAGATTGTAGTATTTAAAGGCAGAAATCTCTTCTTTTTTAAGAAGAGTTGTTATGCTGCAATAATTTCATATGCAGCACCCGACCATATGGCAACGTGAAATCATTGAGGATGAGGAATACTCAAACAGTCCAAGCGATGGGATGACAAGTTCCTAACCTAGAAAGAGAAAGGTCGGACTATTGACCAAGTAAATGATATCAGACGGATTTGATAGCAAGAAAAGGTCTAATTCGATTCTTTATTAGAAATTAAGGGGACAAGGGGAGCAGTTTAGATGTCAATTCGTATAGTTGACCGTTTGCAAGAAATCATACGTGTGCGTTGAACAACTGACACCCGAGTATGCAACGTAAGAAATCATAGATCTGTGGAGTGACTTATTTAGCAAAATATTTATATTTTTTATTTTCTGATGACAGAAATTTCACCGTGATCTTCCTGAAACCCCGGTGTTTGTCTATGGCCAATGCCTTGCTACGGCCACTTTCCCTGGCCCCACCATCATTGCACGCCACGACGTCCCCCTCCACGTGACCTGGGAGAACCACCTCCCGGACTCCCACATCCTCCCCTGGGACCCGACCGTCCCCACCGCCATCCCCAAGTCCGGTGGCGTCCCAGCCGTCGTCCACCTTCACGGCAGCGTCCACCCTCCCCAATCCGACGGCAGTGCCTTCGCCTGGTTCACCGCCGACTTTAAAGAGAGGGGACCTAAATGGACCACCACGACCTACTCCTACCCTAACGTCCAGCCCCCCGGCAACCTCTGGTACCACGACCACGCCCTCGGCCTCACTCGCGCCAACCTCCTCGCTGGTCTTCTAGGTGCCTACGTCATCGAGAAGCCCTCCGTCGACGACCCGATGGACCTCCCCTGTGATGATGACGACGACCTCCACCTCATCATTGCCGACCGGAGCTTCAACATCGACGGCTCTCTCTACATGAACTTCACCGGCAAAGTCCCTTCCATCCACCCCCAGTGGCAGCCTGAGTACTTCGGCGAGGTGATCACCGTCAACGGCAAAGCGTGGCCGTTCCTCTCCGTCCGCCGTCGCAAGTACCGCTTTCGCATACTAAACGCCAGCAACGCCCGCTATTTCAACCTCACACTCTCCAACAACCTCCCCTTCTACGTCGTCGGCTCCGACTCCTCCTACCTCGCTGCCCCCGTCACGACACCCACCGTCGTCTTAGCTCCCGCCGAGCTAATCGACTTCATCGTCGACTTTTCGAAATCCACCACCTCCGAAGCCGAACTGTTGAACACTGCGCCGTACCCATACCCCACCGGCACCGCTGCTGGCCCGCTAAATGGCAAGGTCATGAAATTTACCATACAACCGTTATCAATCTCCGACCCCCCTGATAACTCAACGGTGCCGGAGAAGGAGGTCAACTACGCCACAGTGACCATGCCCGACCCTACTACGGTGACTAGATACATAGTGATGTACGAGTACCAGACGGCATCCGGCGAGTCTACACACCTCTACATCAACGGACTCCGGTTAGAGGATCCGGCGACGGAGACGCCCAAGTCCGGCAGCACGGAATTATGGCATGTGATCAACTTGACCGGCGACAACCATCCATTACACATCCACTTGGGGATGTTTCAAGCGATCAAGGTGCAGGAAATAATTGGCCTGCAAGGCTTTACAAATTGCATGACGTCATTTAACGACGCAGTGAAGTGTAACGTAGACCGGCATGCAGTCGGCAAAACGTTACCGATTCCGGATTACGAGAAGACATGGAAGAACGTCGTCAAAATCGAGCCGGGTTACATGACGAGCGTGGTGGTGGCGTTCAAATTGGTGGATACCAACCAGACTTATCCGTTCGATCCCACGGCGGAACCCGGATATGTCTACCATTGCCATGTGAGTACTAGTAGTCATAAGTTATTCTCTCTCACTTGTGAATAAGTAGATATCCGAATAAGCTTATTCTTACATGTGGGATTAATTTATCTTTGCAGATATTGGATCACGAAGACAACGCCATGATTCGTCCATTGAAGTTGACTGCGTAATATTGGAAGTTAGTTAAGTTGTCCAGATAACGCACTTAGTACTAGTTTTTTAAGATTCTCAATAAAACTATTCAGAAAGCTGATGGAAATGTATGTCTATTCTATTTTCTAGAAGAATCTAGATGTCTATATAGTATGTGTGAGTGGAGGCATGAATTAGTATCTAAGCTAACTTCATGTCGGTGTATGAATGTATGTATTCGGGATAAATTTTGTTGTATAATGTACTCAATTAATTATTTTAATTATATTTCATTGATGTATAAAATCTCTCTTTTCGCACTATTAGATGAGGATCTCTGTGACCAGAGATAGAGAACGAGCATTAATTATACTTAGGAATAATTGATTGATAGAACCAAATTAAATACCGGTTTCCAACAAAATATGATTATCTTAAATTGGCATCCCAACACTGAAGCTCATAAAATCAATGGATCTAAAACTACTATTTTTTAATCTTAAGTGTTATATTAGAAAAGCGAGATAAGAGTAAGAAATATAAGACTATTATTTGATTAGAGGAAATAGTTTATGTTTTAACTCGGATAAATGATAAAAATAGAGAATTGTATTTATAATATAGTCAAAATGTAATATGGTAAGCTGCTGCTTAGTGTATATTCTATAATATATGTTATTTTTTTTGGGTAGAATTTTGTAAAGCTTTTATTAATTTAATTAGTTATTTATTAGGTCATTAAATAGAGATTGAGCTAAAAGTAATCAAAATTACGCATGTCGGATTTGAGGCTTTCTACTAAAACATTAATGCATTATATGCTCAAATCGTCCTGTACATTAACAAATGTTTATGTTATTATTGATGAAACCGGTCTTAAGTATAAAGAATTTTTTTTTTTTCCCTGGCTCATTTTATCAGGGTTTTAATTTGAATTGCAACGGTCACAAAATAGACGGGTTTATCGGGTCGGGTAGAAAAGCACGTTGCAGACCCGATTACGAGATGAAAAAATATCCCACTTGTTTAGATAACGCCCTTTTCTTCCTCCTAGAGTTCTATTTCTGCGATGGCACTCCCTCTCGGCCGTCCGGTCCGGTGGCCAAGGCATCCCAGCCGTCCATCCTCTCCGGCCATCTCCTCTCGCCGCCTCTCTTGCTCGGCTACTTCTGCAACCCATCCAAAGGTACCTCCCATCTCCTTACAGACCTCGAGATTCCAAGATTTTCTTCTCTAATTTCTGACGTGGAGTGATCCCGTTCGTCGATAATCGATGGGTCCCACAGTTCAAGAGGCCGTACACGACGGTCCTGATCGTCCCGACGGGCGTGGGCGCGTCCATCGGAGGGTTCGCCGGCGACGCTCTTCCGGTGGCTCGGACCCTCGCCTCCGTCGCCGATTGCCTCATCTCGCATCCGAATGTAATCTCTCTCTCTCTCTCTCTCTCTCTCTCTCTCTCTCTCTCTCTCTCTCTCTCTCTAGTTACTGTATTCTATCCGGTATGATTACTTTATTTGGATACCGATGAATTCTTGGATTTGTATTGAGTTACATTTGGGTTGGATTTGGATGAGAAGGGGTGCAGCAATAATATTCAGTTTGGAGGTGTTTAAAATATAAATATGACATATGATTGTCCTGCCAGGTCTTGAATGCGGCAATGCTATACTGGCCGATGCCGAATTCGCTTTATGTGGAGGGATATGCTCTTGATAGATTTGCAGAAGGATATTGGGCTCTTCAACCTGTTCACCAAAACAAGGTAAAACTTACACTAATGCGGTAAAAGTTAGTACAATATGGACATGAAAAGGAAGAGGAAAAGGAAATGCAAATTCTATTAGTATATTTCATAATTCAAGTCTCCATCTATATCAACTTTTTGATATTGCACAAGAAAATCTTATTAAGCTTAAAATGTTATTAGAGACAAAGGGGTTCGGCCAATAGAGCTGCGGATTGGCTAGCGAACCTTTTGATAGATTCCAGGGGTTCAGCCTTACCCGGTTGCGGGTTTTACTCCTTTGCTTCTGCACTTTTCTGCCTCTAATCTCAATTAAGCTTTTTTGTAACCGTGAAAGTTAATTTATCTTAAAATAATTTTCCTTTTCTTAGAAAAACATTATAAGAAAGTTACTTCAATGAATACGTGTGCTTTGGCTTCCTGTTTCTGTCTTTAAACAACTGTGATAATGTTGCTAGAGAGCTCTGCAAAATCACCTTAGGTGGTAGTATCCTGTCTATTTCATCATTATGAAAGTTAAAGATCACATATTTATATGTAAGTAACTTTGCTCCAACTTAGGTAGGTTTGGTATTGGATGCTGGAATCGAGGAAGAGCTTCGGATTCGACATTTACAAGTTGCAGATGCTACAAGAGCTTCGCTAGGCCTCCCTGTTATTGAGTACGTTGTTACAGATACTCCTTTGAAGGTGCATACACTTGATTCTGAACCCACTAGAAGAATAATAAATGCAACTGTGTCCTATTCTATTACTCTGTTTGGTTCTACTTCTTTTCTCAAGAAAGGATTTGGGATCAATTACTGGACTTTCTTTAATATTTATCCGCTGTCAAAAGTCGCCTGTGGAAGATTTTCCTTCCCTGAGCTGGCGCGTTTTAAAATTAAATTAGATACTCATTGAATCTTTATAAGAATAAAGAAATGTGCTACTCCTTTCACCCTGAGTATTTATCATCTTGTATAGGTTGAGACATGGATTGATCCAAGATGTGGAAAATCAACAGGAAGGATTGATAATTCTGATTCATTATTAAGAGCTGTAGATTCTCTAGTGAACCATTCAGAAGTGAATGCTGTCGCAGTTGTGGGGCGTTTTCCAGATTATGCAGATGACTTGGATAATTATCGACAGGGAAAGGTAGTTTTTCATTCTTGGTCTATAATCTGATCTTGATTATTCCCTATATTTATTTTTCAACTGAAATGTGTAGGACCCTAGGATAGGTAGAATGAAGGAACTTTTTGACTAACTTTCAAGTATAATCTGTTTGATGAGTCATTTCATTAACAGAAACATGCATTCATGTCTTCTCATAGTGGACCATTTGCTTAAATCTGATCTTATGAGTATTTTGTGCCAAAGTTGATCTGCTAAGTACAATTTTAGCCTTTCAAGGATCTGGTTTGCTTAAGATCTTTTGTTCTAAGTGATGTAACAAATTAGATCATACTTTTACTTGAGAATGGTATGATGTTTTTTCACATGATGGCCCTAAGACTTTTGGAGGCACGGACCAACATAGAGCTGAATGGTAGTTAATGATCACTGCAGAGGATCCTGAATTCTTTTTGCTGATGTCATTGAAATTATTGTTGATTTTTTAATGCTAATGGTTTTATCAACTGAAAGATATGTCATGGTGAGATGTACTTATGACTTCTGACTGCTTATACACTCTGATGTCTATGATATGTAGGGTGTAGATTTGTTGGCCGGACTTGAAGCAATTATCAGCCATCTTATAGTGAAGGAGTTTAAAATTCCCTCTGCCCATGCTCCTGCACTGTTGCCTCTTCACCCGAGCACTTTACTGTCTCCAAAATCTGCTGCTGAAGAGGTTGGCCAGATCTTAATACCAAATTATTTACCTTTCTCTGCTAATTATTGACCTAAGCTTTTATTTCTCAGTCCTTATCATGCAAATTTTATAGCTGCAAAACTCTAGCTGAAACTGCAAATTATTGACCTAAGCTTTTATTTCTTGGTTCTTATGGTGCAAATTTTATAGCTGCATAACGCTAGCTGAAACTTAATTTCTATTTTGATGACAGAAGGACCACTATGAAACTGGACCATAAAATAAGTAATACAGGAGTATTGTTACTTGAGATTTGCTAAGGAGTTACTCATAGAACTGTGGAGTTATGAGTTATCATTATTGATGTTGGAAAATATACCTTTGAAAGCAAGTTTGGTAGGATATTTGTTGGGAAGACTTGCACAACAAAATGTGGGACAAGAAATGTAGATCAGAAACAATAATAAATAGGGTAGTTTTATGAGTTTTTGAGCAGGGTTCAGGATTCAAGACTTGGTCCTAGTTTTATATGCTAAAAGAGCTTGGCAGGTCATCTGATAGTCGAGCAATGCTGTATTGCAAGATTCCATGCTTGATTAGTTGGTTAAGGTCAAACTGCTATTAGGATGGAATTATTTTTAGATAATTATGGATAGCGTAAGAAAGTTTTTCACTATAGAGATTGGTTAACATGGTAATATCACTGAAAGAGATCAAGACTCAAGAGGTGTCCATTATCCAGAGTATCAAGTACAACAACCAAAATCAATCTTTTGTGCTGAAACAATTGGAAGTTTGTCTTACTCATACTACTAATCTGGCACAGTGAGATGATGATTTCTTCTTTAAAGTGCTGTTATTTCCTATTTCAATCAGCACTAATTTGATATAAGCTGCAGATTTTTCTTCTGTAGAGATTCATTCTGTTGCACAAATTGTAGTTATTTAAGCTGAGCAAGCATCTTTTACCTAGAATTATACAAAATCTGCTTCTTGACATGGGATTTTTATCTTTGAGAGCTTGACACTGCTAAAAATACTTGTTTTGTCTATACTGAGATTGATAGTAATACATTTTGAGGTACCATGGTGTACATATCCTCATCAACTTAGTGTAACAGATTGGATATACCTTTCTACCATGTGTACTTGCTGGGTTAAGTAGCGCACCCCAGTATGTGATGAGGAAGCAGGGATCCTCTGACAATGATTGCATAGTGGCTGGTGATGTGGACAGTGTAGTTCTTCCATTCAATGCTTGTGGAGGGGATGCTGCTCTTGCTTTTGCTCGAAGCACAAGAAAAAACAAGGTACATTATTATAGTTTATTCATTAAGTAGAAAAGAAATTATTATTACTAAGGATGAAACTACCTTTCTATTCCCAGCCCCTGATAATTACTGTTCAGGAGAATGAAACTGTTCTTGATGATACACCTGACAAGCTCGGTATTGAAGTGGTAAGCAGCATAAACCTTCTTCTGATTGTACTGGTCCGATGATCAAGGACCTGAGAAATCTTAACATCTCCTTTTCTCTCAGGTGAATGCCCTGAATTACTGGGAGGCTATAGGGATTATTGCAGCTCACAAGGCAGGTGTAAATCCAAGAGCCCTTAGAAGAGAAGGGGTTGATAATCTTAGATCCCCTTCACAGTTGTACTCTGATGGTTGTAAGGCATCTACTTATTCTTCATTGCATTACTCATACTGATTTAAGAATTCCTATGAATTCTTTTAGTTTTGATATATATATATATTGGTGAATTAAAGGAGCTCTGTTTTTGGAGGAGATACTAACGACAGTTCTATTCAAGGATAAATTATACCTTTGATTAAACTAATCTTATTATAAAAAAAACTAAAGCTTAAACAAAATCAAACACTTAGTTCCTACCTTCAAATGCTACTATGGCATTCGATTAATGGCATATATAAGTATAGTATAGTATCCCATAAATTATGTAATTGTCAAGTATGATGTGATTCTGGGCACCTAAAACAAATTACTAGTATTTCCTAACCAATCCCAGTTATTGCAGAATGCTTCAGGCTATATAACTTAGGGTTTACGGCATTCTGTCATGCTGCTTACTTGGGAGAAAACAAAAGAGAATCTACAACAAGTACTGAGGCACATTTTTAAGAACCTTCTATGGTAAACAAAATTGTACCCAAGAATATATTTTATTTTTTTTGTGCAAAGGATACAATTTACCACTTTACAGCGAGTCAATTTTATGTGATATCGAAATCATTATATTATGTTTCGTAGACGACGAGAATGTTTTTTTAGTGTGGTCCACTTGCATTCTTCTCGTCCCCCTCTTCCCACAAATAGAGTAGTACCCATAGTTCGATTCATCTGTCCTTTTCTTTCAAAGATAATTGTCAGATCATGTCAAGCTCTGGATAAGGTTTCAAGTTGAGAGATAGATCTCTCTCCTTATCCATATATTTTCTCGGATGGTAACTTTGAAGATCTATGCCATCACCGAATTTCAGGTGGTAGGATGGATAAAGTGAAGGTCCTTGTATTATTCAGCTTGTACCAACCAACCACCAATCAAAGAGTCTTGTTGTCTATGTCGTATTTATCTTTTAGGTCCTCAAATTGCTCCTCCTGGGTGACACTGACAAGTTGGATGGGGATATTGAGTTTTTCTACCATAAAGTCATTGTTTTGAAGATATTTTGTTTAGTGTTATATTAGCTAGAAAAGAAGCTCTCAGGGTGGGAGGAAAAAGAATCAAAATCTTGACATACCTAAACTTTTGAGAGATTCTTTTGCCGTTTAAAATTACCGGTATCAAATTTAATTTTATTCGTCTTACAGAATAACGATTAAATAATTCATTCATGGATAGTGTAAGCCCCCAAACAGTTTACCGAACAAATTGACAAGTAGAAAGAGGATGAGTGTATATTAGGGTTTGTGCATGGGAGACGTAAAGCTATCAGTCAGCATGAGAACATGTGAAACCACCACCTTCGCTTCATTTCCTGATGTTTGACTCTGTCCTGGAGATTGAATGATCCAATACTTACTTATATTTAACACCAACCATTTTTTTATTCTAGAAATCTAAGGTAGGACAGTTAGACGAACGACTGTCATACACAACTACTGACTTTTGGTGAAGAACAGAAGACTTTGTAAAGCAGCTATCCTAGCCCACAACTAACACACGCACACACACATTTCTCTTCATACCTAAACCACCAGTCTTTCTAGTCAAAACTCCTTCTCCCATCTTATACTCCTCTCTCTCTCTCTCTCTCTCTCTCTCTCTCTCAACTATATATATGTACATTTCCCTTGCTTTTACTAACCTACAATCATACCTCCCTCTTTCTCTTCTCTAGGTATATCTCTATCTCTCTACAACTATGAGGAAGCGTTGTTGTGATAAGGATGACAAGAACTACAAGGGAGCATGGTCAAGGCAAGAGGACCAGAAGCTACTCAACTACATCCTAACCCATGGTGAAGGCTGTTGGAGATCAGTACCTAAGGCTGCAGGTTAGTATTACAAATTAGTTAGATGCTACATGAAATCTAGCAATTTTGATTGATCATTAACTATTCTTCGATGCTATTGCTCTAGGGTTGCAGCGTTGCGGGAAGAGTTGCAGGCTTCGATGGGTCAATTACCTACGACCTGATGTGAAGAGAGGAAACTTTGCAGAGGATGAAGAGGACCTAATCATCAAGCTTCATGCATTGCTTGGCAACCGGTATGCTTGAATTCTATCATTTGATCACTCACTATTTATGTTGCGTCTCAAGAGGGTAGATGTGCCTAGTTTTACCCTCATTGCTCAAGAGGCTCTTTACTGAACTTATATTTATGTATACATAGTCTTCTTTAGAATTTGAAACCTTCGATGAACATTAGTAGTTGCACATCCTTCTTTAACTTAATTTTATTTCCCATGGTAATTCTTCCAGTTGGTCATTGATTGCCGGGAGACTACCGGGGAGAACAGACAATGAGGTGAAGAATTATTGGAACTCTCATCTAAGGAGGAAACTTATAAGCATGGGGATTAATCCCAACAAACACCGGGTTACTGAGAGCCTCTCCCTCTATCTACAGCAGGAGAACTCAAAGACTGACGAGCTTTCGACTAAGTGCTCCATGCACCATGGATGCATGGACTGCAAAATTTTGAACTCCCCAACAGACGACGATCGTGTTTCAGATGCCACAAGCTGCCTCGAAGACAATGGCCGCATGCTGCCTGATTTAAACCTTGATCTTACAATCTCCACCTCTTCTCCACCAAGTATATTTTCAGAGAAGAAAGATATTAAGGAGGTGGAGGCAACAATAGAACTTGAGAAGATTACTATTCCGACACTCGTTCTCTTTAGATAAGGTCCACACATATAGAAAGTAATATCAATTTGTGAGCAGATATAGAGAAGGTATGAAGAGATTCATAGTAAGTATTGAAGCTTAAAAAAAGAGAGTTTCTATCGCAACTCTTCTTGTGTATATATTTTTGTCTCTTTCTTAGTTGGCCTTTTTCTTCGTCGATATATCTTGATATATATATATATATATATATATATATATATATCCTCAAGAAATAAGTCGATAAGTTGATGATTGTGTGTGTTTCAAATTAGATGAGAAATATTAATGTTATACTGATTGATAGCTAAGACAAGGTGAGGCTTCTTTTTTGCCTTATAAGAATATATTTAAAAGCTAATGATTTAATCTTTTAGTCCAGCTTGTATAGCATTATGTGATCTTAAGTAAAAAATTGGGTGAAAATCCTTTCTAATTTTAATTTAGCTTTGTTCTTAAACAACACAGGCAAAGCTACAATAGTACTCCATAGATTAAGTAAAATATTAGGCATCATAATCACAATCAAATGAATGATTAGAGTAGGAATTAAACATTTTTTTTTATTTTATTATTTCAAATTTCTCTAAATACTTCTCCATCGCACATCAATATAGTTCTTTTATTTAGGGCATGCATGTAGGCACATCATTTTACTAAATCATTGAGAGAGAAAAATAGAGCGACGCGTTAAAATAAGTCCCCACTTGGCTACTACAGTATAGAAACAATACTATACTTATATTATATATATATATGGGTTAAAAGTTAGCATGCAGTTTTGTCACGATCCAACGGTCGAAAATACATAGCCCTGCAGGTTTCTGAAAGGGGGAGACTCTTAACCTACATTAGAAGAAGAAGAAGAAGAAGAAGACGAAAACATATAACCTAAGAGAGACCACAATGTCGCAACTCGAACAAGAGAACAGTAGGCAGAGGAGTGGATAAATAGACAGGTTAGTGGCAGGTCTGCTACAGTAGCATGGCAGCAGATGAAAAGAGGAGGTCAATGACGACGGATGTGGTGAAGGTAATTAGAGGAGATGGGCAGGAGGAAAGAGCCACAATAAGGCACAGATTAGGCAAATATCTTCAAGAAGAGGACAATGGAAAGAGAGAAAATGAGGGAAAGAGCACCTCCCATCCTAGCCACCGGCAAGGAGAAGGGAGAGAGGTCAAAAAGGAAGACCCTTGAGACAAGGGAAGAAAGGAAATTGAAACCCTAGTAGAACTCTCTGATAGGGCCGACAGAGATAGTACTGCTATTTAAATTCTCCTATATATATATATGTGTCCAATTTCTTGCGTGTTTGTTTCGTTAAACTGTGATCTTATTATCATAATTGAATACTTAATAAAGCTACACTAGACCTACTCTTCAATGTCTTTGGATTAGTTGGTTGATGTAAATTTCGATCTTTCCATTAACCAATTCTTCCAAAGCTTTAGCATTTTAATACAAAACTACCATTCCTTTCAAAAGTAAAAAATCGATACAAAACTACCATTCCATGTTAATCCTCGTCACCTTGATTGTGGATTAATTTACTTCCCTAAGTCCACTGGTGGGGATCCACGAGAAACCAATCTCAATACCTAGGCCTTAACTTATATTTAATTTGTAACAGGCTCCATTTCATTTTTAGTGAATTGCCTGTAGGCAGATAATTCATAAATATATGAGATTAAATAGAAAAATATGGTCCTTAATTCCAAAGAAGAAAGTATAAGTATCGAAAGAGAAAAAAAAAAATAATAATAATTCAAAGATTCAAAGTCCAATAAAATTATATCATTATCTTTATTTGCTAATGATTACGCACATCTCTAAATCTCTGATTGATCCTTCCTAACAAACTTCAATTAATGTCACGCATTTCATTTTGAAGAGTACATGCATGAGTCATGACACAAACTCACTAAATCTCCCAACTTGTTCTTCCCACATGACCTGCCTAACTCTAAACCCAACTCAACTCTAACATGAAGTGATCAATCAAATTAACAAAGGCATAATAATCTTTACCATGCCCTTTTCTATATAAGTATCATATCACAACTAAACAATGGATTAATATACAAAATTATTAGTGTTAGAGATAGATGGCAGAGGAGTACTGTGTGACAGGAGGGACTGGCTTCATAGCTGCCTATCTCATCAAAGGACTCCTAGCTAAGGGCTACAAAGTACGAGCCACAGTAAGGAATCCAGGTACTCTAATGGGCCTCAGTTAGATTAGCTAAACTATTTCAGATATGACTTTAAAACTTGATCAGTTACTATTTTAATTTTGCTTTAAGCTTAAAAATTTACACCTCCAAGTTTTTAGAGACGTTTATGAATTAATTAGCTTAACTCACTTAAGTATTTCTTGTTTAATTATTAATTAAGGGGATGAAGGCAAGGTTGGATTCCTATGGAGTATGGATGGTGCCAAAGAGAGGCTCAAGTTGGTGAAGGCTGATCTAATGGTGGAGGGAAGCTTTGATGAAGCCGTGGACGGTGTAGATGGCGTATTCCACACAGCCTCTCCTGTTGTCGTTGCCTATGACCAAAACATTCAGGTCCAAATTAATCACTATAAATATATACAATTAATATTTAGTCCTCACCGTGATCAAAATAATCTGCAGGAAACTTTAATTAATCCAGCCGTAAAAGGCACGGCAAATGTGCTCAAATCCTGCTCAAAAACTAGCTCTAAGCCACGTCTCGTGCTCACCTCTTCGTGCTCTTCCATTAGATACCGAGATGATGCAACTGTAATCTCCCCATTAAACGAGTCGCACTGGAGTGATCCTGAGTACTGTAAAAGGAACAACGTAAGCACTTAGATCTCCTTCCTCATACGCCCTCTTAGTTAAAGGGTACGTGGTGAGTTCTTTGATTAGTTTGGGATTTTTCATTTTTTTTTATTTTTTTTATTTTTGCATGCATGCATGGCAGTTGTGGTATGCGTACGCGAAGACGATGGCCGAGAAGGAGGCGTGGCGACTGGCAGAAGAGTTCGGCGTCGACCTCGTCGTCGTCAACCCGTCGTTCGTCGTCGGTCCGTTGCTCTCGCCGCAGCCCACGAGCACTCTCCTAATGATACTCTCCTTGTTGAAAGGTTTTGTAGAATACATGCACGTATATAACGATCGAGAGCAAATTAAATTATATTTCATGCCCAGTATTTTTAGTATTTATACTTCGAGGCTCATATTTTGGACTTACTAAGTGCCAAAACACTACCTTTAATAGTATATTAACTCGGTTATTTTATATAAAAACTTAAGCTGATAAATAACAGTCATAGTATGGTTTCATCACAGGAGAACAGACCAAATACCCTAACATGACGGTTGGGTTTGTTCATATCGACGATGTCGTGTGCGGCCACATCCTAGCCATGGATGAAAGAAGAGCATCAGGGAGACTCATCTGCTCCAGTGATGTTGCTCATTGGTCAGAGATCATGGAGATGATCAAGTCCAAATACCCCCTCTATCCCATCCCTAACAAGTGATCGCTGCTATATATTTCTTCTTGATCATATGAGTTGCTATCTTACTTTGTGCTAATTAAATTGCTAAATTGAATGAAAAACAATTCAGGTGTGGCGATCAAAGAGGAGATAGCAATTCACATAGCATGGATACCACCAAGATTACGGAGCTCGGTTTATCTCCTTTCAAATCTCTACAGCAAATGTTTGATGACTGCATCAAGAGCTTCCAGGATAAGGGATTCCTGTGAGGTTAAAGGTGTTGGTCTCGAAGGGAAAAATGATGGAATAATGGAAGCAGCCAGAAAGTAGTTCTTTGAACTCCACAAGGAAAAACGTGAGCTTCTGGTCATCAACTCGGGTGCACGGAGATGCAACAACCGACAAAAGTTTCTGACAAATTATTGGTTGAATAGAAATACTAGCATAGATTTTGATCAGATAGTGCAATAAAGATTCAGGACAGTGGTAGGGACACACCCTATAACTTAATAATGTTATGATTAATACCCCATCTTTGAGTTATCTGTAATTAGACCTCTTCATATATTTCTTCTGTATATTTTTCATATCATACTCTTATAATGTTGTTTTGACTGTCACTGTTTGAAACTTTTCCCTATATAAGATCCATATATATGTGAGTAACCACACCGACCAGCTACAGCTTAAACAACCTCATTAAAAACCCAGTACATTAATGCTGCTAGATGTTTGTACTCCAAAAAATATTCACTCTGCCCAAAGAGATTTATAAAAGACTTTAACCAACTCGCTGCTGTTATTAGTGACCATTATAATGTCATTGGTCTTATTTTTTTCCATTCTTTCTGACAAAAGAAAACACTAACTTTTCCTTTTGGCAGTACAAAGAATGCCTTCAGTTTTTGTATGGATCTCCAACCCAAAGTAGAGAACATGATATGCACGAGAAGGTACTTCACGTGTTATGTAATTAAATTATTATGTAATGCCCCAACTTAGTACCCCTTGAACAAAAGATTAGATTTTTAACAATGGCTTTTATTTTATTTTCCCCCCCCTTCAAGTTGTTAAGTACTACTATTGATAGCCGGATAGGATTTTTTTTTTCCAAGTAGATTTTATAGCGATAGGAAATCAAGCTTCTAAGGAACCAATTTTTAACACAAGGTCTCTAATGCTTCACAACCCGGTTATTAGACGCGTTGCATGTCTTTTACATTATAGAATTTAAAAGTGAAAAAAAAAATCGAAGAATCTGTGTATAAACACTAATCAAAATTATATATCAGTTAGGCCAACAGAGGCGGGTGTTAGAAGAAGTTACCAATAAAATTAATCGTGATTCTTTTCTACTCGGTTGGAGGTGTTTACTAGTCTACAAATAAAGGAGCCAGTTGAAGTTTTCTATACCCACTAGAGTAAGGATCTCGAAAACAGTTAAGCTCCCTTTAGTACCTGAGCTTCACAATCCTTCTTGAACAATTGAGTGAAATTAAGACGGAGGGGTTATCAATTTGAGAGACAGAACCAGTTTAAGAGAACTAGAAAAATATTAACTCACTAATTATTCTAATAGAGGGATCTGGCTCAGAGGGAGCAGGGAGAGCTCTCAGAAAGGAAAGAAAGAAAAAAATCTCTCTCTCTCGTGTAATTTAATAGAGCAGCCATATAGGAATCTCAAGGTAGATAGATACACACCAAAAGAATACGGAGAAAGTACTGTTGAATTTAAAAAAAAAAAAATAAAAAACCTCAGCTCCTTATTAGGTGTTTTCCCCTGGTCAAAGATGTCACAGTACTACTCCACTGAGTAAGCTCAAATTGCCTCAGCTCAGTGAAGCAGGCACGTGATAGAGACCTCCCTCCATTAATCAAACAAAACATAGCATGGGTTATCAATTTTTACTTTCTTTCCCACCACCAAATTCTTTAAATGTAAAAAACTTGATTCATTTTACACCTGTTATTGGAGAATAGGGAGCCCTTCTTCTCTCCTTCACACAAAAAGAGAAGAATACTGTAGAATTTCCTTCTCTCTTTCTTCCATCTCCCATTCTTCCAATCTCCCCAAGTCCCAACCGAACAAAGGAGAGAGACCATTCTGAAACATACGATTCCAGCACCAAGACCAACAGCCCACCAGTCTTATCCCCCTTTCTTTTTTGGTGGCCCACCATTCTTTCCCATGACCAAGAAAAGAGAGAAGCAACAAGCAAGCAAGCATGGAGAAGGGTGAGCATGACAGCCATGACACCATAAAGACAAAGCCCCCACCACACACACACCACCTTCATTTCCATTCTCATTTAATTATCAAATGCATATACCTCAATTGAACAAGTTATAACACTAACAACAGCAATAATAATAAGTAACAACAATTACATCTCTAATAATAATAACAAGTGTGTAGGATTACAAAAAGAAATTTCTTGGGGGTGGCTCTTGCAGCTCAGAAAAACCCAAGAGATTTCCGCCCACACACTGCACTCATAGTAATATATAATTTAATTATAAGGTAAATACTGAATATATTAGAAGAGCAGCAAAAATTGTTGGCCTCTCAGAGCTCACGATTCATCCACGCGTCCACGCTTGCGAAATCGACGCCGTCAGTGGGATCCCAGAGCGGGATCTCGTCGAGCCAGAGTGGGATCTCCTCGACGAGGATTCCCGGGTCGTCGCAGAAATCCCCAAATGGGTCGAACCCGAAGATGACATCCAGATCCGCTTTGGGGAGGGGTATCTGGTCGAGTAGCTCGGCGGCGGTGCGGTCCTCTGAAGCTGAGTCGGATGAGGATGTGGATGTGGATGCGGATGCGGACGCGGACGCGGACGCGGAGGAGGAGGAGAGAGCCCACATCCTCTCTTTCTCCTCCTCGAAGCGCTTCGCTTTGGCTTGGTAAGCGGAAGCGGCGTCCTCCGCCGTGTCGAAGGTGCCGAGCCAGAGACGGCCGCCGCGAAACGGGTCGCGGATCTCAGCGGCCCATTTGCCCCATTTCCTTTGACGAACACCTTTGTACTTGGTGGTGGTGGTGGTGGGGGAGGACGAGGTGCTCGAAGAGGAGTTCGAAGAGGTCTTGGGCTTAGATTGCTTCTGGGTTTTGCTGGGTTTTGGGGATTTCCCATTCTGATCTGTGGAGAGGAAGGGGTTGACGAAAAACTCGTGGATGACTCGCTTCTTCTTGAGAAGAGTGGCCATGGGCCTTTCGTCTTCGCTTGAATCCGTCGCATCTGGGTCGTCGAAGACGACCCGGACCCTTTTCGCGGTCGCCGGTACTAATCTCTTGTGGGGGTTTTTCTTCTTGGACATTTTGTCGAGCATCTTGCCTGCGTTACAAAATCGAAGGGGAAAAAAACGAAGAGGAAAGCGAAACCTAAGATCTGAGAAAGGTTTCCGAAGCTATGCCAAGTGAGGGCCTCTTAAGAAGATGAAGAGAAAACTATACGCCTCTATGTGCTGGAAACCAAAATATTTCATCCCAAATCCAATCCTGTGACCACCAAAAAGAAAGAAAAATTAGAACGAAAACAAAAAAAAAGTACGAGATGGTTATTCTCCAAAAATAGATCAATAAATCCAAGATGAGCTTCATACCTTCGCATCGAAATCTTGTTCCAGCCTTGAAGCCTCTGTAGCATGCGGGAGGAGGAGGAGACGAAGGAGAAGAGGAGGAAAGCGAGCACTACCAGATGAAAGAAGGAATCAGACGACATATATGTCTTAGATCTCTTCTTCTTCTTAAACCCACCTCGCCCTTCTTCTTCTACCTTCGCTTCTCTCTCCCCTCCCCCTTCCTTTTCTTCTCTAAAACCCCAAGCAGAGGTGCAAAAGGGAGGTCAAAATTCTCGGTGGGGAATATTTAAAGCCAACGGAGGAGAAGAACCCGAAGAGATGAGGATGGGAGCAAAGAGATGAGAAATCTATGGCTGTGATTTATCCTTATCAAACCCCCCCCCCCCCCCCCCCCCCCCCCCCCCCCCTGTCTCTCTCTCCCCCCATATCACTACCGTCTACCGAGCCCAAGTGACGAAAAACATTTTCCATTTTGCATATCACTACCTACATTTTAAACTTATTGTAACAATTCCCAAACTTTTGTACAGATTCTTTTTAATTCTTCCCTTTTAAGTATATATATATACTAATATCCACACTAAGCATATCTCCTAATGGATCATAAAGAGAGTGAAGGCAGATTCATTTTTGTCAAAAGGTATACTTAGACTATGATTAATACTTTACCCAAGTGGTTTTTCCTTTGTATATTATTATATATATATATATATATATATATGTAATAAAAAATTTAAAATATCTAAACTACTCTTCATTTTTTATTTTAAAAGATTGTTCTCCTTTTATTTCTACCTTAACTTTCTTAAATTACTTAATAGTATTAAGATCATTTTATATTTAAGTTAATGTAGGATTAGTTATACTATCTATATAGACTTCTAAACTTAAAAAACCTTCTAGTTCAAAGAGTCGACATGGGATAAATTGCATATGTTTAGGAGAGGAAAATGAGTAGAAAATTAAGGAATGGAGACAGAAGTAAGGGGTTGGATAGGATATACTAATGCTATTGCTGGCAGATAAATAAACCAAAAGTTGGGACTCAAATGAGACCAACAATTGTGGGGGATGCCTTTTTGTCCAACTGATCTCGTTTATTGCTGTGACCCACTGCTGCAAATGAGAAATAAAACTATACATTATTATTTTCCTCTCAGTCTTAGTCTCTTATTAGATGCAGCTTCTTTTATTAAAAAAAACTTAGTTTACTGCTATACATTTTATTATAATAAACTAAGGATGGAAACAAGTGAGTGAATGTTTTCTGGTAACATATAAAACTCTCCCAGTGCCCAGTGTTAATCCACAGCTGGAGGCCAACCAAGAAGGCAGGTCTGGTTGTCAGCTAGCAAGTAAATTAATACAAATATTTCATTTCTAGGATTTTACTTTGCTAATAAGTTTATGATTAATTCACCAGCTCATAGTCTAATCTCCTTTGGAGGAGGTAAAATGAGAGATATCATTTGAGAGGGCCACAACTTCACATGGATATCACATGAAATCATAGCTCTATGAACTTAGAGTGGGGTGTGCACAGAGTTGCTACTGACTCTTTGCTTCTCTTCTACGTTGGTAAACTACCAGATAATATTTCTAGTGTTCTCATGGTGTGTGGTAGATTGATTACTCGTGTCTGTTTACAAATTCCTAGGATTCTATCGTCGTCAATCGTGTTCGTGTAGGTGGGCAGCAACTCTGAGTTCTTAGGACTGTGTTCTTAGTTTTACAAAATTAATTTAGTTAATGATTGAATTGTTTTTATAACACTATAGCTGGGCTCGTTTAATCCAATCCAATTATCACTACTGTGATAGAGATATTTGTTTGCTTAGACTAGTCGATGCAGATGATACTCTGAAGGTCACATAGTGACAGTGATTCGACTAATGGATTAATATATATATATATTTGATGAAAGCTTGGAATTACTTAGAGGTTTACTTTACCTCTATATTTTATTTATTTTATAATTTGCACTCTATTTTGATACAACTCAACCCTTCATTTTTCTCTATAATTCTCGTTTAACATTCTGACATTATTTTAACTAATTAATATCGATCAAATTACTAAAATATCTTCACCATTATTTTTTCTCTCTGTCCCTTCTCTTAAGAAATCATAGATAATTTAGGTATTTAGAAATTTTTTTATATATTATAATAAAATATTCTTTTACTGATACCGTTTAAATTAACGAAGGATGTTAAATGAGAATTATAAGAAAAAAAAGTAGACCTTGACTTACAAAAACCTAAAAATCAGGATATGAATTATAAAATATATAAAATATAGGGTGTGATCGGTAAAATTCCCTAGAAATTTAATGGATTGGACTTCTCTCGATCCATTGGGCTAAATTTATTGGGCCGAATCCTCCAATGGGCCGTGTGAGCCTACAAGGCCTAATTCTATGTTATGTAATTAATCTGCCTGTTAAGTGGATTAATGTCATGATATTAAGATAATAAAAACAAAGGCGGTATAAATATAATAATAAAATCACAGTGTATTTTTCATGCATCACCACATCTTCCACTAATTAGTAGTTAGGTCACATGAAACTACTCAGAAAATTCTTGTTATATCACATGAAGTGCACCAAATTATTCAAACCTGATGCTTAACGATATCTACCTCTCCTTGCGATTGACCACATTGCCCAACTAATTAATGGCATAAGTGTTAGGTTCACATGCCTCGGAAGTCGTAATGCAACAACCCTAGTCATTTATCCTACTTATTTGATAGGAGCAAAATGATTTATTATAGTTTAATTATTTATCCTTTCATAACTGGGAAAGGAAAGATCCATCCAGATCAGTGTTAAGCTATTATTGTGAACTAATTTATTTTGTGATTAACTTTTAGATGAAGAAAGAGAAGAGATCAGAATAATGACATAACCTAGGATCTAAAATGAAAAAGATACTAACTTTTAATATCTAGATGAATAATGAAAATAAATGAGAAATTTGCACCAAAAAGCCTGTACTTTTCTTCTGTTATTTCTTCTTCATCACTTTTAATTAATAAAGATAAAAGATTAATTAAAAAACTTTGATATTTATATATTAACTACCAAATGAATTATGAATTTATAAATAATTATGTATATGAAATTATATAGTAAAATATATGTCTGTCATTTTGTTTAGCTACACATGTCAACAATATTCTCTAAAGATTAATTATTACATTTGATTCTTTAGCTGTTTTAAATGAAAAAATAATATTATGTATACTTAAAAAATTATGTTAGACTAAAAGTGATGCTCATAATAATAATTAAAAAATATTTATTATGAAATATCTCTAAAAAATTATATGAGGTAGTATTTCTCTTACTTCTACTAATTCCTCTACTCTTCTTCCACTTTTTTTTTTTTATATTTCACTCTTTTATCACTTTATTTTCCCTATATTAGAGGGTTGCATATAATTGTGTCAAATAAAAAACATGAAGAAAAGAATCCACAAATTAATTATGTACTATTCATAGCATCAATATTCTCTCTTCCTAAAATATTAATTATAAATTATTATTCTTTTAAACTTTTTTTTATTAAAAAAAATCTCATTTATGCTTAAAAATTTATATTAGATTAAAAATAGTGCTCATAACCATTAACTATATATTAGTGATTATGAAATGTCTTCAAAATTATGAGTTTCTTAGTTATATTTACTAACCTTTTTGACATCTTTTTATTTTTTATCACTAAAATATAATTTTATACAAACCTCCCTCACAAGAGAAATAAATTAGTATATGAGTGAAATATAAACAAATAAGTAGGAAAATACTAGAGTAAAGTTTTAATAAATTAACTATGATTTTTGTAAATAAATAACAAATTCCAGTGATAAAGAAAAGAAGAAGGAGAGGTAGCAAAGGTACTACCCCATTCAAGCTTTTGAAGACATTTTATAGTTATTAATATTTTTTTAATAGATATAAACACTATTTTTAATCTAACATAATTTTTTAAGTGCATATGAAATTTTTTTTCCCAATTGAAAGATCTAAAAATTCAAATACTATAATCAACTTTTAGGTGCATAGTTAATTTAGAAATTTATAATTAACTTACAAATTTCGTAGTTAAGTTTTAAATATTAATAATTTCTAACTAATTTTTTACTTTATTAATTAATAAGTGATTATAAGCATAATTAATAAATTGAAAGAAAAAATAATAGCACCTGAAAAAAAGGTAGCAGTAGAAGTGGAAGAAAAGGAATAGTAGAATAGTAGGAGGTTACTGCTCTCTAATGTTTTAAACCTAATATGTTTTTAATGCAATATATCATTTTGCAATATTAATATAACAATAGATAGTGTGGTTGGATGCGATAATTTTAATTAAGTTAACTAATACCATAATTTTAAATTTAATTAACTAATAATAATAAATATTACAAATTACATTCTATATTTTATTTCTTAATTTATGCTTCGTCTGTAAGGATTTTCCTCTTATAATACATAATTTACTTCTGCCTTTTTTTATCATTTCTTTTTATCTTAGTCGAAGCAAGAATAAGTAACAAGACTTAAAGAAAGCCGTGTCAAAGGTTGAATTAAAATAAACTTAGATGTTTAAAATTTATAATTTTGTTTTAAAAAAAACGAGTATGAATTACAAAATAGATAAAATATAAAGTCTAATTTATAAATTTTAAACTAATAATAAGAATATCCAAAACCTAAAACTAACACGGTATCAACCGTCTAATCCTCATTAACGGGCAAAAAAAGGAGAAAATGGAGCGAAATAATTAAAAAAAAAATTTAAAAAAAAACTAGCTATAGAAATAGATAATCTTTCTATTCTTTTAACCTTAACCATATCGTATTTTTTTTTTCCTTCTAAACTTTACAAACTCCTTTTAAAAAGAGAGAGTTGGAAAAGTCTCTATCACAACGCCGGCAGGGTCTCCGACCGCCAAGCCAGATCAGCGAAATCAGACGGCCCGCAGGCCATGTCGGAGTAATCGAACAACCCGCCGTCCAACTCTACCACTTCGTCGGCGGCGACCGCCGCCTCCGGCCGAATCCCGAACTCCAATCCCTCGTAGCAACCGGCGATGGCGTCATCGAAACCCCAGATCTGGCCGAACCCTCCTTCATCCTCCTCCGCCTCCGCCTCCGCCTCCGCCTCCGCCTCCTCCTCGCCGGATGCAGTGACGTCACCCTCCCGTTCTGGCGACGACACCGCCGTCGTCGCCGGAGGCAAACCGAGCTCGTCGTCGGAGGCCTCCAGGAGGTAGCCAAGATCCGACTCCCTCGGATCACCGGAGCACTGCGATACACCGGAGAAATCCGTTCCCGGAGATGGTATCGTTATTTCCTCCTCCAAGCTTCGCATCACGTAGGCGAGGTCCTCGCCGGCGGTGATGTCACCGCCGGCATCGTCGTCGACATCGAATATGCCGAGGATATCGTCTGCCCGAAGACGTTTTTCCTCCGGCGACTCCTCGCCGGAGTCCTCCCTTGGCCTTTTAGGGTTTTCGGAATCCTCCATGAAAGAATAGAAGAGAGAGAATAGTTTGGTTTCTTGATTGGAGGGGTATACGAGGAATGGAAAAGTATGGGGGTGTTTTGGGCACGAAGGTTGAGTTCCGAAAGGCCTTATATAGGGAACGGGCGGATCTTTCCGGGGTTGTTTTTGTAAAATAAAACGAGGTAGTTTATCTAGATTGCTCTTGTAATTCAAATTTAGTTTAGGGGGTAAAAGGTAAAAGAGGGAGGAGCGTGGAGATCGGGATTCTGCGGCCATGCGTCACGGGCTCGTCGGTTGTTGTCATTTTTCTAGATTTAGTTTTTGGGTTTCACATCCGGAATAAACTGGATTGAAGTCCGCATTTGATGTCCGGGAACAACGGGGTGAGTCAGCGGCTTTCGGTAATCGGCTCGGCTTCGTAGAAACCGTCGCGAAACGGTTCTCGCGAGTTACTTTCATACATAGAATAATACTTTAATAACGAAGGGTGGGAAGATTAGTAACTAATTAGACTAAATCCTGGTCATCGGTAGAAATAATTTATCTCTATGATTCTTATTTAGTGAGTTAATTAAATTTCAATAGTTAAAATCCTAAAATGTCAAACGATACAGTGGTATTCGCGTGCTATGGTCAAGTCGTCGGTATAACGCCCATGAAATCTTGTTCTATGAAATGAATCTCCTCAACAACCTCCATAATACTTACACTCAAAGTATCATTCGAATTTCCATATGTATGACCTCTCCAATTGTCAACATAAATGACCCTACTTTATGTCCTCCTCATAGGTAATATATCAATGCTTAGTCTAATATATAAGGAATCGTACTATGGGCTGCATCGATAAAGTTGATGCCCTCTTGGAATAGATAAAGATTCATGCAGACTAAGTACCAAGTTGCTTTATTTATCCATAGAATTCTCAGTGATATAAGGAGTCCACGTCAATGACAAGTAAGTCCCTTAATTAGACAAGCAACTTGGTAGCTCCTTTCGACCAACTTAATCAAAATTAATACGTATAATAGTGATATAGGTCGAGTTTTCTGGAAAAGTTTCAAATATTGGCAAGACTAAATCAATCTCACTGTAGTAGGGTCAAGGTGACTTAATTTTGATTTGGTATCTTCGATGCTCCAAATATGAGTTGGCGGATGAATAATGTAGAAAAATCTGAAGGATTCGGATCGTGTCATAGTACCACTTGTCGGTACTGGTGTTGGCTGGGTTGCCTTTGCAGCAGGAACGGGGGTTCGGCATCCCAATAACTTTTCGCGCGACGGTTACTTGAGCCGACCGGAGAGCTCGAGTCGATGCACCAGCGTCCGCCACGTTTCCTAAGACTTGCCGTTTCCTTATCCCATTGGAAATACCGCCCACGGCCCGTGTCGACGTGGCCCCTCGAGCGGCTCACTCTTACCGATTCCACCGCCACTACTTGCACCGGATCAGACACGTGTATGGCTTCTCTCCTGTTACCCGGTTAGCCGGTCACCTACGGGATCGTTACCGATCGCGCCAACGGCGCGTGTCCGTTTCTACATCACGACTCTTTGGTGTGGCGTGCGAGGCGCGAAGTTAGTGGAGTGGGTCCCACTAAAGACAGCCTGTCCCTAGTAAATGGAGCCATTTTATTATGCATTATTTGCATTTTACCCCTCATCGTTTCACAAATTTTCATTCAAGTCCCTTCCTGTCAAGACGTAAAGTGTAAACGCAGGGGTGTAAACCTCCACGGACGTCAAAGTAACGGCGTGAAATGTAAAGTTCCTAGTTCAATAATATAGAATGAACACTTTCTAAATTTATATTTCTGACCTTGCTTTTCTACGTTGGTCTTCCTTTTTGAATGATCCCTTCCTTTTATTAGGTTACGGATCCGGAAACCGCTCCACGCTCACCTCTCGGCATCTTTTTGCGAACGGTTGCGAGAGCGTAGGGGTTGGTTTAGAGTGGTGAAGATTCCCTTGTTCTCACCGGAAATGCACGTACGTTATTTTTTCTTTTTACCCCCTCCCTCCCCCCACCCCCCTCCGTGGGCTTCTTCAAAGTTCCAATACCGTCATTTTCTCGGACGCCTTGTCGAAGAAGATCCCGCGAGATGAACTGAGGACATATTCTAGAAGGTAGGTAAATTACTATATTACCCTCTAGTATCTTGGATGGTCCTTTTTTCTTGTCCTCAAATTGGGGGATGAGAGAATGTCCGATCTCATCTTTTCCAGAATCCAAATCGATAAATTCGCATGAGTGGAACGAACCCTTTCGTGAAATTTTAAAGAAGGGGGGATACGAAAGGGTATTTCGGTCAAAACAGAGGGGTAAAGGATCATCTCGCGAGAAAGAAAGAAAGAAAGAGTAGCTTTCTTTATCTACGGGTGGGATGGGTGGCGCGGTCCACGTGAAACTGTTTGTATACGCCAGCATGGGGATGCGGAGGACGGTAGCGCATCGCATTGGTGTAGGGGTATGGCAGTCATTTCACCCTCCTATCCCTTTCGTTATGGGTTAGGGAATCACGTGAGCGTCGTGTGGGCCCGCTTCATGGCACGCCGTGTACTATTGGAATCCGCAACTGGCGCGAGAGCTTTCGCTTTTTTTCTTTTTTTATTATTATTATTATAAAATTTTTTAATAGATGGGAAACGGACGAAGTGGGGAAACGCGTTTGAGGAGGGGGGGGGGGGGGGGGGGGGGAGGGAATGATTTGTGTTTATGTTTTGGACCACATCTAGATCTGATGAGAGGTGTATGTATGGAGGACCCGTACATGCACTAAAAATGTGTGGATAAAACTTCAGAAAAATTATACTTACAAAATTGAGATCTAATATTACCCCCCCAAAAAAAATCAAGATAACAAACTTTTTGAGAAGTAAAACAATGAGTTTAATAACTATTATGCTCTAGGGTTTAGTTTTCCTTTTCCCACCTCTAAAAAAGTTCTTCCGACAAAACGATGACCCCAGTTTCTCTCCTCTCCTACCCGTTCTATCTATTCTCATCTATTCTCTTTTCGTTTTTCACATTTACTTTCTCCTTTGCGTTGTTTGTCATCACATTCTATCTCTTTCGTCACTCTATTCCTCAACCACTATTTTCTTCCATCACTCTCTTCTAGCCTCTCCATCTTCGTTGGAACTATTGGATCCAAGCTCGCCTTCCATGGTTGATGTTAGCTCGGTTACTAATGTGCTGCTCTCTTTTCTTAACAAGAGTGTGTTGTCCATCGTTGATGCCAACAACGTCATCTTCCTCTCCACCCCCATCTGGCTCATCATTGTCTAATTACTCGTAATACCATGCTAAAGCATTTTTAGTTTTTTTATTTATCATTCTTTTTTTTTTCTCAGTCCTATGTGGGTTGTTGTTATAGCAATGTGTTTCGTGATAGTTTAAATTTGCAAGGATTGTGCTCAAGCTACTAGAAAAGCTCTTTATACCGGTGCCGTAATGTGCTTCCTTTTGTTATGTTTCTTTTCCTTTGGTCTTGAGGCAATATATTGTTAATGTTCGCCAAGTTGTGAGGCTTATCTAAACTATCTCAAATTTTTTTTCCAGTGTATCAGTCTTATAATCTGCTGACTATAATCTTATGGCTAAACTAAATGATATCTAACCTACGTGCTTTTTAAAAAAAATATAGATATTAGACAATAACACATTAGACAACATTTTAATAATCTATGCAGATATGCTGACATCTCATACAACTGTAACCACATAATTATTAAATCAAAGCTTTAGGTGTGATCCGATCAAATTGTCTACTAGAATATCCATTGGGGGAAAATAAAATAAAACTTTGCATGACACCCACAGGATCTTTACACCTAAAAATTGCATTCATGGTGCCCTTTCATGTGCTTAAAGAGAGGGATTAGGTTAAACTGCCCCTTGATTCGAAAATCAATGTGCAGATCCAGAGTTAATTGGATTTAATAATGCACGAACACTCCAATACTCTATTATCAAACTCGTCATCATGTATCTTCGATTAATTAAATTATCAAATTTGATGACTTATCTCTCCAAATACCCATAATTTTGTTAATTAAGACACTTAGATTGTTATAAACCCTAATTTTAAATCAGACCCATTAGTGTACATGCACTAATGCTCAAATCAATTACATAAACAAATTAAATAACAAATGTAAGCACACCTAAAACGACAAAAAGGCCCCCCCAATTAAATTGGAGAAAGTTTCCACTTCTAGTTTGAAATTTATTTAATACAACACTAAATAATGGACGGCATGCACGATCTCTTCATTCTAGTCTACCATATGTCCCACTTTTGAATTAATAAATGACCTTAATAAAGTGCATTACTAATAAGACATTTCAATTGTACCTTTGAAAGGGCAAATGGGCTTCATTCAAAGTCTAAACCATAGAAATATAACCTAAAAAATCAATTAAGCATGTTAATCATGATTAGTAAAACGATGTTTTCTGTCAATATTTGATAAACCATAAGGTGCAATTTATTAATATTAAAAACACTGAATGTAAAAAATAACATTGGAGGTTAAATAAATAATTCTTAGTTATGTGATAGAAATTTCTATATATTATTATTATTATTATTTCAAGGATTTGGCTAAGAAAATAATAGTGCATCAATAGTAATTACTTGGTTTTTATTTGATCAAATTTACTTCAAGCCAAATAGTCCATTAATTTTGTGGGTCCAAATGTTCAATACTTTTCATTCAAATTGACATCTCAACCAGAGCTTGGTAACTAGTTTAAGAATTAAGACCAATTGTCACCAATAGATAATTATAAGTAACCACACATTTTGTCACCTACAAAGTTTGGTAGTTTGTCAAATTGGTATCAAACAAAATAAAATGTAGCATTAAGCTTGAATAGATCATAAATTATAATCATATTTCATTAAAACATAAAAAAAAATTATTGCTTTATATATACCTTCTGAAATAAGAAAAAAAAAACTATATGAGAAACTGTATCAGAGAATGTATACAGTAAAAGAAAATTTAGAAAACGTATACAAAAAGTTGGTGATAATTTAGGAGATCTGAGTAAAATTATACCAACATAAAATAGCTTACGTTTGTTAAAACCGTTAGAGATTGACAAAATTTATAACCCTTCACATTAGCTAGTTTTATGTCTCTCTCTTGGAATTTTCGTTACAAATTCTAGTATTATTTTCCTCAATATAAACGTTGACAAAAGGAATGCTTACTTTTATATTGGGTCTATTTTCATGGCTCTCACAAGGAAAAAGAGATGCCCATTGAGATCCTTCCAAGATACCAACCCTATTGACAAAAGCAAAGACATGAAGCAACATAAGAGAAAAGGAATGCAATTCTTGGGAGAACTTTACTCCCTTGTTCTTTATTCCTACTAAAACCCTAGACCCACGCTTCGGACATTATGCTTGGAAAGTAAATTAATTGCCATGTCATCTCCTCTATCGCAAGTTAAGTTAAATTATTACGGTTATATATATAGTTAATTTAACTCATCTATATATGATATTCTTTTCATCTTACTCGTATAAATAATTACTTCAGTGAGAAAGACATAGATAGATGAGTGGTTCTATTATTGAGAGGCTAGTTGAAGACTTGAAATGGGATGTCATTATCATAATTTAAATCTATCTAATAGTCAAAGAAACATCTACACAATAAGAAATTTATAGACATTTGGAGGATAGTTGAGTTGGTTGACCAAACCATCTTCTTGCCATCCCTACCTTGTTCCCTGGTAGACTTTTCTTTGCTTATAATATTCTTCAAAGATTTTTCCTAGTCCCAAACATGAGGAAAAGGACATAAACCTAACTTTAAAATAAAGAATCGAGTTATGTCACTTAAAGCATATACCGAGATGGATGGTGACTCTAGGAAAGTTAATGTCTTTAGTCTTTGTTTAAGTAAATTTAATTAGACTAGTAAATATCTTAGTTTAGTTGTTAATTATACATCATGCCCACTTTGCTTTCTACATTCTAAAGTTGATGATTTAAGAATAGGCTATATTTTTTTTAGACTATAGTCTTGTGAGATTAATCTATTCAATTGAGATTTTTTATATAGTCGGCACTGGTTTCTTTTTTCCTTTCAAAATGATCGTGATAGTTAATTTTTAACAGAATATTCCTAACATATTATTATTAAAGTTAAAAGAATACAGATAAATAACTAATGTACCTAAGTTTTTTTTAAGTTTATAAAATATTTATCAATAATTTTTTATCTTGCATGAAATAAGATATATTTTATTGTATTAGAAAAGGGGTTGTGCAAAAGTAAAATAGTCTTTTCTACAATATAGTTTAGTTATATTTTAATCAAGATTAGTTAGATTTACCTAATGAAATATTATCTTTAAAATAGTACAATGATTTTAGTGATAATTATAATATTTTGATAAATTTCGGTGGCAATTATTTAGAAATCCTGATCAATTTGTACATTTCGACTGTGAAAGCTTTAAGTAGAATGATACAAGGAGGCATCATCAATTGGGTGGGGTCTGTCTTTGCTTCTCATCAAAACCTCCTTTATTACTTTGGTGGGTATCTTCCTTCTTACTATGTCAATTGTTCTTCTCTTGTTTGTCCTTTCAAAAGGACAAGCACCATTGCATTGCTTCTCTCTCTCTCTTTTTTATTCCTTTCATTATGTAACAATCTAAAAATTAGATATGAGTTAAATAAAAAACTAACTCTCCCTCCCTCCCTGAATATAAAGGCGTAAGGCCCTGTTAAGTTTTAGTCGTGTGCGTCACTAAACTATTATTCTGAACTAAACGTTTACTTAGACATTGTTCAAAGTCATTGTACTACCAACTTATCAACCGAGTCAAGCCATTGAGTTAAGCCACCACTAAATTCTACTATCTTCATGATAGAGAAAGTACTTACAAATTCTCCTAGAGTTAGTTGGTCTTCTAAGTTATCTTTTTACAAGATATATATAATTCCATTTGAACTTCAAGAGAGATGTCCGAGACTACAATTAGGTGACTCTTTGCTCAAATTTTTCCCTCATCCTATAGGTTTTAGTGTCGTCATCATAAGTATATCAAAGCCCGGCCAATGTTGGCGGGCTAAGGCCCAATTTAGGTAGTAGAGAGATTAAATAATCTTCGTAGAATCCCTCACAATGTGGTCAAGAATAACAACAATAAAGAGAGCTAGGTTGCTAATAATGCAATTAGAAGTCCCAGGGTCTAATGAGCACAAAGACTAGAAAATTAAGTAGTTAACCCTAAGGCTGATGATCTTAGTCTTTGTTCTGAGCTATGACTCAATATCATTTAGAGAAAGAAAAAAAATGAATCTTTAGAATCATTTATCATGTTATAAACAAAATATTATCATAAATGGATTGACTAGTTAAGTTATAAACCGATTGAGATAATAAATATGAACCGTTTAATACTTTGGATTAAGTGGGATCGATCCGAAACGATCCAATTAGATTTAAATCAGTTTAAAAATCGAGTTATCGTGGAAGATCAAGTTTTTGCCACCCATGTTTGCAAGTTGACGTTGAAATCACTGTTCATCCAGAAGAGAAGAGGGCGGATTAGTTTAGCCACATTGCAGCAATCTCCATGGAAAAGTTTCATTCCTTGCTCCAAAAGACAAGTAAACAGAGGCTGCTTAACAATTCCTTCATCAGAACATTGCTCACAGAAATTAGAAGTACCAACAAAGCTGTTTGTAATCCCCGTAAAAGTTTCATCCTATTCTCCTACCTGATCCTTTTACTATTTGTACAAAGAGAATGAAAGAAAAGAATCCAAAAAACAGAACCAAAAGAAGAAGAAGAAGAAGAAGAAGAATAAAGCTACCACCTTTCTCTTTCCTTCCTCTTTCTCGTCTAAATCTCTTCAATTCCCACATCCCTTTGCTTCTTCGATCTCTCACTTGGTCGAATTGGGCACCTCATGAATGTTCTGAAGCTGCCATATATCATGCAAATCCACCATCCCCTCTTCCCAAAATGCCCCCAACCCACCTCCCCCTCCTCTGCTCTCATGGCAGAGGAAGTCTTCGTCCACGAAAGGGAACCAACCCAAGAGCATCTCCTCATCGACTCCACAAGACCACCAGCCAAACAACTCCCCCAAGGAGTCCACGCCAATTGGTGGGCTCTCCTCCGCTTCCCTCTCCAGAGGAGGAGAAGAAGAGGATGAGGAGAAGAAGGAAGAGGTGGAAGGCTCCTTCTCCTCTGCTTCTAGCTTTCTGGGCTTGTGGAGAAGCTTCGGCGACGACTTTGGTGTGGATTTGGGAGTCGTCTCCTTGTATCGGAGCTGGGTTTTGGCGGGCTGCTCGGACGGAGAGAGCTCTGCTCTGCTTCGTTTCATCTTCTGCTTTCCTTCTTCTAGTTGTAGTAGTGCGGATGAGGATGGCACTGTTGAGAAACTTCAGCTTTTATAGAGAAAAGAATGGTTGGTTGTGATAATGCCATAAAGAAGATCATAATATTTAAACAACACAGGGGTTTATACGTAAAAGTCGACTCTCGCGCGCAATTTCTCCTCCCTCCGTAGACGAGAAATCGAAGGAAAACTCTCGATAGCCCACGGTATGCACTTACCGCCCAAATGCGCACCGGAAAGAAACAGTAGAAACAAAACTTTTTAATGGCTAATTTACAATTTCACCCCTGAAATATGAGTGGGATTAAATTAAATTAGATAAATAAAAATCAAGAACATGAGATAATTACATTTTAATCCCCCAACTCTAACTTATTTTTCACGTACCTCTTCTAAACCATTTTTTTTGGTGAAACATATATTTCGCCGAACTATTACTCTAATAAATTAAATTTTCTATTTTTTTTTCTTTAAAAATATTATTATAAATATAAATAATTAAAACACTTTTAATTATTCAGAAGGTTTATGTGACACAAAAATTAAAAATTTCAATAAAGATATATAAAAATAATATGATAATTTAATTAGTCTTAGTGTAATTAACACTATGAATAACTGCACAATAAATCAATTCGAGAATCTATCTTTAAATAGATAATAATTCAGGATCTAATATAATTAAATATAAAATCTCTTTATTCCATCACCAACTGAAAAGCCATTACGTGTACCTCTTGATTAATGCCGACATAGGAAAAGAAAAATTACACCTAAACCAACATCATCATCCCTCCCTTATTAAATAAATAGTACAAAAGACAATCAATTTATATATATTTAATATTAATAATTATTGCGTTAGTATACATCTAATAATATATCATTGTGTCGGCAAAAGGGATAGAATAACCGAGAGAGTAGAGTAATTATTACTCGGAGTTGGGCTATGTTGGAGCCAACCATCCACGTGGAATATTATTTAATCTTTCTTTATCAAGCTATTTATGGACCACCTAATTTGGAGAGATGGTTGGGTTGGAATTGCTTCTCAATTTCGTTAACAGATTATGTTGTTTGAGTTTAATTAATATATATAATAAAAGAAAAAGGAATGGGAACCGACGTGCTAATTATTAATCCTCACCAATATTACTGTAGAGGTCTGGACTGTTGACATTATTGGCGAAAATGACCATTCTCCCAAGTTTTTGGAACCTTGTAACTTGCTCGTCCGTAATGTCGGCAAGAAAGATTAGCACAGGATTAATGTTCTTAAGAGTTTGTGTGTAGAAGTTAGGACTTTAATTCTTCAATTAATCAGTTTATTTATGAGTTAATTTTTAATTATTTAACTTGGAAGATAATAATGCAGAAAGGTCCTTGTTAAATGTCGATAATTCTATACTTCTAAAAGAGAGACCCACAGTTTCCCCAAAGGAGTGATTACGGGCAAAACAGACGGCGGGAAGTTTGACGGAAGGGGACTGACTACCCGGAGTAACTTGCGGCGTACAAGTGAGTCCCTTTTGGGCCCCAGGAGTACCAGCCAGTCCGGTGGCTTGGGTCGGAAGACGAGGTGGGATCCAACGGGCAGTTGGGTGCGTTAAAGGGATACGGACCGGTTCCGGGCTTTCCATTTATGGAAACAACGGCCCCCCCCCTCCCCGAGTGGGCTTGACGTGGGTGTTATTTATCTCGCGATATATTGAGAGTAATTTCGTGATAGAGTTATCGCAGTAGCGCAATAGCCTGATAGTTTAAAGGGTGATCGACTACTTTTTACAGTTTGGTCCCTCAGCTTTCCTATAAATTTGTTTTCGGATTTTATTTATTTTAATCTTTTCACCGAAGTCCCTGAACCACATAGTCTCGGAGCTTGGGCTTGAATATTTTCTAGCCCAACACTGTTCATTTTTAAAAAAAGGTAGACGATTTGAAATTGAAATTAAAATTAAAATATTAGAAAGTATTAAATTGATATGAATTTAGATGGTATCCATGCATCATCCGACTCAGGAATCCGATTAAAAGGAAAATTTAAAGGAAATGATGAAATTGAAATAGAGCCTCATATTGTCACCATATAAAAGGAAGACTTTGCTATCCAAATTTAAATGAAGACTTTTCTAAACTACTAGATTGTGGAACTGCACTTCAATTCCTCGAGTCTCAGTTGATTCTCAGTCTAGCAGTTGAACTTGGCTAATTGTTCTCATTTTTTAGTCATAGTTTTAGCTTGAATTAGACTAAAAAGATATATAGTATTTGGTTGTGAATTAAGTTTAAAATATAATTACTAATTTTGATGTGACATTTGGAAATTTTAAAAGATAATATGTTAGTTTGGAGGGAAAATGAGGATATGTAGGAAAATTAGACTAAATTGTCCTTTGATGTTGCAGGCTCACATGTGTTTAAGGTTACGTTTTTCATTATATATAGATAAGTCTTGTAACTTGGGTCAATTGAGCCCAGCTTCCAAGCAAAATTGAGGGTTACATACTTACATTTTTTTAGTCTTGCAGGTTTCTAAGCTTGTGGTAAAATTATTTATAATTTAAGAGTACTTAACATTGTATACTTTATTCCATGAAAGTAAGCAATTTGATGTGATCCAGACCTAATTAAGTCACTTTATTTGTAATTGTTTCGCCGGCCCTAGCAGAAACAATGCGAGGGTTTGGCTTCTTCTCCCCTCACCAAGAGGGCCTTCCGTTGCCTCCGAAGTTTCTTCGCGCCGCCTCTTGCCTAGGCTAGGTAGAGGGGAGAGGATTTCCTCTCCCCTAGTGGGTTCCCTCTTCTCTCTCTCTCTTCTTCCCCCTATCTCTTCCTCCCTCGACTCTTTCCCCTTCCTCATTATCCCGACTGTTCATTGCTACCCCTTATCTGCGCTGCTGTCGGTCGTCACGGCTGTCTGAGTCACCACGGTAGGAGCTAAAGACTGCGGATCTAGCTGGCCTCGCTTTTAACCTATCTGTTCCGTGCTATCTCTACCGTAGCCCCTCACCTCCACCTCCGTCGTTGTGACTCGCCATATTCTGCCACGGCCTCCATTGCCACACCAGCGCCTCGCCCCGTGTCACCTCAGCCTCTGACACCACGCCATCACCTCGCCTCGCCTCAACCTCAGTTACATGGCCTCACCTCGCTTTGTCTCACCTCAACCTCCGTTGCTATGCTCAGACTCGTCACTCCTAGCTTTCATCGTCGTCGAAGCTAGCATCTACCCTGTTATTTTATATTTCGGGCCATCTACGTTTTCTTTTGAATTAAACCTATGCGGATGCAATGGGATGCAATAGGCAGCATATACTTTGCTCTTCGTTTTCTTGGATTCACGAGTCAACCCAAATGGGGTCTTTAGATGTTTTGTTAACTTCATTGAACTTCATCTCTAGCGTGCCTGAATCCCATCATAGCTTGATCCTTAGTTGGGTGCTTAGCTTCTCAAGACTCATATTATTCTACCTATAGTGTTGCCAGTTGGTCATGCAAGAGGTTTGCTATTAGAGTTTTTGCTCTATCTCCTCCATTTTTTTTAAGCTTAAGTTCTTATTATGATACCTATGTTAATTGCTATTGAGTCTATACTTTAGCCAAGTGTGGAACTTGCTTTTAGAGATATCTGTGTTAATTACTGTTCAGTCAGTACTTCAGCCAAGTGTGGGAGTTGCTTCTAGAGCTCTTATTCTATTTTCCCTTATCATAATTCGTATCAAGTTGTAATCAATATATTAAGATATAATCAGTCTACAGACTTTTTTTTACAAAAAAAGTCACTTTATTTAGGAGATTGAGTTCGCTGAGTTGAACCTATTCATTGTAATATTAATTTATTATTTCTAGATTACTTTTAGCCTCAAGCTTCTGCTATCAAACTCTATGCCGATGACGTTTGGACGACTGAACATGAAAACAACATTTGTCTTCGAATATCGTCTAATTGTGTTTGAACGTTCTAACTCGATAATGCAAATTTGAAGTTTTGATAAAGTGTTCGAATGCCCAGCAACGCCATCCGAACGCTTAATGCCATGATGGATGGGCGTCCTATTTGGCACTTACCGTGCCCGTTACATAGCAACACGTGACAAGCGCTTTGTTGTACTCGTTGCCACACCCCCGCTCCCCTGCCTCCCGTGAGTGGGTGAGTGGTCATCTTCCTTGCCATGGAAGATAGTTACTTTGAAAATTTTAAATTATATTGATTATTTTTTATCTTATCCTACATCTCTTCTCTTTTAGTTCAAAGTCGACACCAATTCCTTCCTCCTCCTAGTCCAGTAGAGTAGGTCATCTTATCCCATCTCCCTCTAACCTAAACTATTAGCTAGCTCATCCCTCATCATCCGTTGATCCTTTTTTCTTTAAGACTGATAATTTTCTTACGAATATTCCTTTCTAAATCACATCTCTATAATCGCTGCTTTTATTATCTTTATCGATTCCACCACCAACCCGCCCGCCACCATCACCTCGAATAAATCAATTTGAATCTAGTATATATCACAATTATAGAGTTGAAAGCCACTTGCAGACTTAGAGGCTCCTAAGCCCACAATCTTATACACGAGAGAATATCTAAAAAAAAGTGTCATTATTAATTTAACGCGACATAAAATTATTAAAAAATTTTAATTTAAAAAATAATAATAATTTTGATAATAAAACTAAAAAGGTCCTTTCCTGGAACTTGCCTAGAAATTCTAGCCACATTTTATTTAATAACGAAATATTGTTTTATCCTCAATGAAAGATAATTAGGTCACAATCAAAGATCGGTCCTAAGTACCTCGAACCGTTGATTTGGAACATTGGACTCTTCTTCTCACATGAATCAAAGTAAACCGATCCAAAACGCAAAAGTCCCTTTAATAGCTTTTACGGTTTCTCTCCTAATGAATCTAATATTTTTAACAAATCACCGCCTACCATTTCACCTTATTCTGAAAATAACCTCTTTCGTCGTGAAGGACGTATGCATATATTCTTAACATTCCACCCACTAATTTCAGAAAGGAATACTATCCTCCCTCCAATTGCAGTGAGGCATCTCGAAAGCTCTCGCATCACAATCTTATCGGCTATCGACTAGGAAATTATTCATAAGAATATTCTTCACAAATGGATGAACAAGAGAGCGGGTTTCCGTGATATCGACGAACTATAGGTAGTGAAATGCGAAAAAGATGCTTTGAGTAAAATAAAACTATTACCTTGACTCGATGGCCGCCATCGTGAGACGTCAGTACGTCACTCATCCTACGTCACGACCAATGCTTATTTGAGGGACAATTCGACTGAGTCACGTGCCCATCTCGTGACCAGGGATCTTTATCTTCACTATTTTAGATGGCGCCACCCAGAGTGGGAACGAATTAGTCCCCCGAGATGGAGGCAGCGAGGAAACGACGAGCCGGCGGGGAGAAATTGGGGGAGGAGGAGAGGAAGGCGAAGCGGGGCGGTGAAGGAGCGGCGCCGGGTGGCGCCACGGAGGAGGAGGTGGAGGCGTTCTTCGCAATCCTACGCCGGGTGCGCGAGGCCAGGAGGTGCTTCGCCGTCGGGCCGAGGAGGGACACGTGGCATCCCAAGTTTGCCCGGGAGGACTTCGAGGCCGCGGCCGCAGCCGCCGTTAGAGATGACGGTGGAGGGGCCGCGGTGGCCGAGGACGCGATACCGAGGCGATTCGATCTGAACGCCGAGCCCCCGTCCGAGGGCGTCGCGGAGTCTGAAACCGGGCGGTGATCGTACTACTCCTTTTCTTTTCTTTTTCTTTTTCTTTTCCTTTTTGGTAGTAAGTAGAGCATGTGATGTGAACAGCCATGTTGTCCATTAATATATAATCAAACTTAATAAATTAATTATTATGATCAATTCCTTTAACTCGTTGTAGGTTTTTTTTTTTTTGGATTAAATATATTTCGACAATCTCTAACTATCACTCTATATTATTTTCACTCTCTCAATCAAAATAGTGGATAGATAAATCTCCTAACTTAAATAATTATAACACTAATCTCGCTCCATCAGAAACTCTGTTTGTTAAATAAAAATTTATTTTAATCTTATTACAAGTAGGTTATGATGTTAACGAAGATCTAAACATATAATAAAAATATTGACCGATGAGATTTATTTTTGGTATGATAATTATAATTTGAGGGGTTCAATAAAAAAATTTCAACATGTCTTTCTACCTGTCATCTATCTAATTTATACTTAATATAATATTAATAGAACTTTTAATCTACCTACTTTTTCCCAAGTAGAACTAAAGAAGTTTATACATATATTCCACCCTAAAAAATATTCCACTAAAGTCGCCATCAAAATAAAGAGGCAGAGTCGAGCACAATACTGTTCACAATTTTGTAATTTCCGGGACTTTAATTGTAAATATTCAACTAAAATCAAGTCGAGGACTTGGAGATTTGCGACACTCGGCGGATCTAGACATGAATTAAAATCAAATCGAAGTCAATTCAAGTGAAACTTATGACGGTGGATATTAATTAGAGTACGTTATAGTTATACGTGTCACTTTCGAAGGGATTGCTTGCCACTAACTAATCTTAATATATAGTTTTTCTTCTCCAAGGATGCTCGAAATTATTAGAGTAGTAGGTGAGATATCGCAGTAAAGAAACTATTGAGTATACCAAGCCGAATATATATATATATATATATATATATATATATATTCTTTTCTTTTGTGTGATATGATAAGAAGGAGAAATTGAGTGCCGGCAATAGGATCCCATTTTTCTACCACCTACTACTAAGACGTTATAATGACAGACAGGAAAATTATAAGTCGGTAATCAATAGTATGAGCAAAACATGCTTAGATGCGCTTGCTTTGTGTTGTTTCGCGATAAATATGATTACTTATGAACAAATGTGAATTTCGCTAAGGTTATCTCCTTCACATTACTTTTTTTATTATCGGTTTTAATATCCTCTTTATTCTTTTGGATTACGAAGTCAATCACATCAGATTTTGAGGGGTTGCATCGACAAGAGGAGCGATTGAGATCTCACACTTAGATGGATCCTGGACATATGTTGCTCTCTTTCAAGCTAAGAAATTAATTTGGATAAATTTTAATAATGAAGCCAATCATTTATGCTGTAATTAGGTCAAGGCTATACTTAAAGTTAGATCTCTCATAGTAAAAAGAAAAATACCTGGGCAACTCCTTTTCTCTACCCAAGTTAAGGCTGAAGCCTTTAACTTGGTGGTCGTGGAGAAAGTCCAAAAATAACTAGTAAGATGAAAGTTAAAACACTTATCTCATATGTGAGAAGATTCATTATAATCAAGTCAATTCTCAGCTCAATTCTTTCATATTACATGGCCACCTCAATCCTTCCTATGTCTACTATAAGGAAACGTATACTCTTCTTATGAGAGACTTTTGATAGGGAGTGAACTTTGGCTCTCGCCATGTTTACCTCCGCAGCTGACATTTGCTATATAATCCGATGGAATATGGAGGTCTTGGTATCCACAAACCTAAGTTTGTAAGCAAAAGCGTAATCTTAAAACGGGCATAACCCTAAATAGCACTCGGGCCACCATTCTATAGGTCAGATACTTCTCTTGCTCAACCGTTTGGGAGGCGAAGCCTAGGCCACGACTTGAACCTAGTCTTCAATCATAAAAATGACTTTATAGTTAAACCGCTTCTGTAAATCAACCTAATTCACAATCTCGAATGAAAGGTTCAAAAAGTAAACAAAGAATCAGGATTTACTGCCCGGAGTGAAGATGTTTATTTACCCACCACCGGGATAGAGCACTCATGCTGTACGAGAACACTTTTAATTTAAATCTTAATAGCATTCGATCTTCAACAGCAGGAGGGGATTTGGGTGCTCATGGTGCGGTGCAGAGCATTGGTTTCTGGATAACCAAGTGTGTTCACAGGCATGCACGGTTCAAATAGAGTATTTTCGGTTTAATTTTTTTTATAATTATTCCATACGAAGGAGAGAGACCTTGACTCGCCGGACCTCTCTGGTCGTATTATATTACTGGAAAATTCCCCATCCTCTTATTGTCCATGACGTCTGCAACCCGGCGTCAGCTCACACCGAACGTGACGTCATGGTCTTTTGTCGTCACTTTCATACGTTCTCAACCACAACCCCCCCCCCCCCCCACCCCCCGCGGTTAGGATTAAGAATAATTTAAGATTAGTGGAATAATTAATTTCACATTTCTTGATCTCTATTTATAGCGGAGGGCAAGATGAAATCGCAATCACTCCCATTTCTCTCACCTACTCCTCCGGTCGAGATGGACTCGTCGCCGTCGCCGTCGTGTAAAAGACGACGGAACGAAGACGCCACTAGTGACGACGACGCCGCCGCCCGCCGCCACACTAGACCGCGAACCGAGGAGGAGGAGGATGACGTCACTGACGCCGAGGTGGAGGAGTTCTACGCTATCCTGAGCCGGATCCGGGACGCCTCGCGCTACCTCGCGCCGAGGTGGCGGCCCGCCTTCTCGCTGGAGGACTTCGCGAATCCCGACGCCGTCAGGGACAACGGAGGACTGCTAAAAGAGGCGTCGGCGGCAGCGGAGGAGGAGGAGGAGGAGAGGGTAGCGGAGAACGCGACGCCGCGGCGTCTCGATCTCAATGCCGATCCGGAGCCCGAGGAAAACGCCGACGCGAGGAAATGATGCTCATTTTTTATTTTTATTTAAAAAAATATATATATCGACGGCGGTCATATATATTTTAGTATGACTTCAATATTATTGTAGAATTAATGCTGTGGTTAATAGTTCTCATGCTCACTTTTCCTTAATCTAAAGCCCAGTTAGGATTTTATCCTCAATCTAATTTTATTTCACACCACTGTTAGGAAGTTAATTCGAATGATTTCTAGTAGTAAGTTATTTGTACCATGGTGCCAGGATGAATGTTATTAAAATTAAAATTAAAATTCAATAATTAAATTTATTTCTTCTTTGCTTCCATTCATGTTCAAATCTATCACGCACCTCCAAAAACAATCAATGAATTCGCTAGTAAATTATCTAAGAAAGTTACAATCTAACCGAGTTTAATGCATAACTTTCATCAAGTCATTTTGTTAATATAAATCTTAGAAAATTAACATGAAATTGTTATACATATATATATATATATATATATAATTTGGTCCCTAATAAGATCAGGTTATGAAGAAAAAAAAATGAACTTAGTCTTTGTATTCAATACTCTCTTTTAGATTTGATAACATTGGAGTGAAAATAAAACTCTATTACTAAGGTAGCAAAATCGTTGAACTATAATCAAGATTGAAATAATATAATTTGACCGAAATCCACATTGGGTTGGGTTCAATTTTGAATGAAGACAAGACTTCTTCCTTTTGGGATACGAGATATTAAATATTTATATCAAATCTCGTTCAATTATGAACACGTTACAATATATTTCTTATTATTCAAAGTAGAATTCCAACACTTGTTATGCCAATACCATCCAAATTCTTAATCAACCCAGAACGCAAGCACTCTCATCGAAGTTATTCCGTATGGCTGAGTAGCAATCGTTGTTCTATAGACCTTAATAAAGTTTCAAAAGGAGAAAAAGAAACAAAAAAAAAAAGAAAAAAAAAAAGAAAAGAAAAATCTCCACTCAGAGGGACTCCTCTTTCTATCCAAGTTAAAGTCGATGATGGTCTACTCGTTCTCTTCTTTTCTTCTAACGTAACAATTTTTGGTAGGAAAAGGCTAGAGGTTTTTTCTCTTCTATGTGCAGATCCTTTTCTTCTCTTGCAAGCAATTTATCTTCTTTCTCTTCCACATTGTCCACATCAATGTTGATGTAGCGTCTCCATTGCGAAATCTACAGTATTAAAGCCCTCCCGTCAGCTTGCACGAAAAGCCCGCTCGTTCAATACTTTGTATTGTTTAAAATTCTTTTAATATATTAATTTTTTTTAAAGAAAAAGGAGGAAAAGAAAAAGGAGGAACATAAACATTTATTTTTTTTTTAATGTTAATAGTAAAAAATTTCTAAAAATTTGTGCCAGCACGGCCTGACCAACCCGTTCTCTCATAGGCCAACGGGCAGCGGGCTAGACTATTCTAGCCTGGCTCGACCCACTTGCGGGCGAGCTAGCAAACATAGTAACCAGCCCCGATTGGCCTGATAGGCCCGACCTGGCTCGTTCGATGATCACGTCTAATAGTAGTTAAGACTATTGTTATGATCCGACCACGTGGTTAAGTCGAGTCAAGTTAAGTCAAGTCTGTTTATCTTATCGTCTTTAATTTTTTAGGAGTAAATCATAGTTGTAGAACCTCCAAAACTTCCAAACCCTAGCCACCACCTTCCTCTAATAGCCACCCTACTATATGGCTATCCACTACCACTCTTGGCCTTCTACCACCCTTCGATGATTGTCGCAACGTCGGATATTTACCGTTCTGCCCTATTCAGACCTATCTCCACTGTTTTATTTTTTAACTTTTCATATTAATCTCTGATTTAGGTAAAACTAGAGCCATTAGAACCCTAACTCACGTTGCCACTGCTTAAAATTTTTATAATTTTCTTACTTCTAGTTCGGTTCAAATCTAGTTCGTAATAGCTAGCCAGATCTAGCAAAGCAACTTCCAGGTTAGGCAAAAAACAAAAAAAGTTTTTTTTTTTTTTGGTGTGTTGGACTTAGGGGTGAAAATGGGTCGGATTAACTCTGATTTGATTCGGATCGAATTCGAATAAAAAATTTCTATCTGATTCGGATAGAAATTTTGAAAAAAAAAATCCTAGATACACATTCTGATTTGGATACATATATCGAATATCCGTTTATCCACATTTTTTTTAATGATTTATAATTTTTAGTTTGCTTATTGAAATATTGAATATTGATATCGTTACTAATGATGTATTTTTTGTAGAGATTAATTTCTCTAATTATAGATATATTGGACATAAAAAAATAATTTTTATGAAATTCTTAATATTTTTGTGGCAATTATGTCTAAATAAAATATGACAATTCATTTAAAATTCGATCAACATCCATTTAAGATCCAATTATCTATCCGAAAATTATCCGTATCTATCTAGTTAAAATATGATTTTAAATTTTATTATTCGTCTAATATCTACATCCAAATCTGCATCCGGACTAAAAGAATTAATTCGGATATGAGTTAAGTACTATCAGGTATATATCCTATCCATTTTCACTCCTAATTGAACTTGATAACAAGTAGTAGGCTTGTTCAAATTATATCCCATATTATGTGTATCAGGTCTGAAATATCTGCTTGAAATGAATGAACTCTCTCTCATATGAGTTTTTCGGGAAAAAGTTATTACATGTGGTTTCGGATAGCATCACATAATAGAGAATAATGAACCAAATATTTTGTATCAGAAATCCAATTGCTAGATAGATTAATTTTAGTAGTATAAATTCAAACTTGAGCAAATAAAATTCTCTATGATCTAAAGTTTTCTTTGGTGAATTTCTTACAATTCCATGAGTATGTCTAGAACTTGGAAAGAACTTTATCTCCTTTCATGGATAGCTTTAAACCTATCCTACTTTTTATTCAAACTATGGATAGTTTTGAACCTTAATCATCATTTTGTTGGGAAGAGTTCTCTCCTTTCATCATTTGGCCATTGAAGGCTGGAGTATTCATGATACCATATGTATCATACTTCCCAAAGTGCTATCCGACTATTTATTCGACTTGGATCTCACATAATTAAACACGAGATTAAACTCTAATTAATCTATTAGGCTGGGCATTAGGGTTCTTAATCAAAAAATTTAGAATCGGGGCGAATCGAGTCGGGCCAAAGAAATTTAACCAGCCCAAAATATCCTTGGGCTAGGGTTCTCAATTTGGGCCGCGGCAACTACTAATTAGCCAGATAGGATTACGTAACAGCACATAATCACATAATTAAGAACTCACTGCTCTTAGGAAGTTTATCAAAAGATGCCCCATATTTTGTTTTTATTATCACTGGGTTTTTTTTAATGGATATTTATAATATCCCTACTAAACTTTATGAGATAATTATATGAAAATTATTATGATTTATTCACATAAATTATTTAACTACTAGAAAATTAAGAAGAATATATATAGAAAATGGTGATAATTATTTGGTCGCCTAAGGTGGTGATTAATTCCACCAAGATTGGGATGTTCAACATCCTTCCTAAAACGAGTCAAAAGTAACGTCTTTATCACAAACTATTCCTCGTTCTTATTCCTCTTCGCCATCCACACAAAATTAAACTCCTACGTGGAAGACTCATCTAAAGATAACATCACCCACACAAAGGAACAAACAAACGAGGGGCTAATTTGCAAATAGATATGGGGAGATGGAGGAGGGGGGGGAAGGATAAGTCTGGGGGGGCGAATAAAGGGGCGTATCGGGCGTCAGAGGAGGGCGAATCCTGGACTTATTCTGCAACTTGCTATTCGTGCTTTGTGCCCCGACAAGCCAAAGCCCAGCCGTACTTGGTGGATACGATATCCGGGTCGATGGGGACGGATAAAAGCTGGCCACATAATAAATGGGCAGAGACGTGGATAACTTTGCGAATAAAGGGGTATCATTTCCGTCACCAATGCCGAGACTTATCCACGGACTTTTTTCTTTTTTCTTTAAAAGAAATATATATATTTGAACCATTTTGCATATCAGCCCCTAATCTTGGCGTGTCTTTACACGACTCAATATTAACTCTTGGACATTATTATGGATGGACTCTACTAATGATTAAAGGGGTGTTATGGCTAAGTGTAATCTAGTCACCTTGCATATTTAATAGTAACACTAAATTTCGGGAGACGAGTACAAACAATACTATTATAAATTTATACACATTGACTGTATTACAAACGTAGTTCTAACTTTCGATTTTGATTCTAATTTTGTTGTATCAATTTTGGAATTTTATCTCATTCTTTTACGGCATTCCACAAAATTTAATAGGTATTTAAGTATATGAGGTTGATATTAAGTTAGATATAAGTTGGGATTGACGTCAAATGACTATTTAAAAAATATATTATTACAAAATATAGCATGGGCATTTTAATAATTATTCAAATGGAACTCTTTTAAGTGGGATGAAATAATATAATCATAAATTATGCAGGAGAGTAGTTTTACGAATAACTACAAAAGCATAAAAATACTTAAGAAAATGTACTAATCTGAGTTAAGCTTAGCCTGACCAGGATATGAGAGAAGTAAGAGACTCAACAGACTCAGAGAAAGCTTAGTTTGTAACATAGTCAAAAGATATGGTATGCTTTATAATTTTCTCAATTAATTATTTTTGATTGGATGATAAACATCAAATCTAGCCTAAACCTTATCAAGATATATGCCCCTTAATTGATATTTTTTTTATAAAAAAAATTAAATGAATTAGATGACTTGAAGACCAACATCCATGTAGTGCTTATTAACATCTTTGGAAGGAAGCTGTCCCACTGAAAGTGAGTGATCACCAGCACCAAAGTGGCCCAAACCTTAAGTTGGGTAGTTGTAAGAGTAATCTGATTTCCTGTAGCACTTCTTTTAACTTTGGTGCTAATAATTTATTCATTCACATTCACCTTCACCATACAATATGAACCTTTTAACCAACTGCAAACTATCCACTAGGTGCAATTATTTAGTAGTATATTCAACCTGCATGTTTTGACCACTCTCTAATTCTAACAAAGCACCAAAGAATTGTTTTAAAGTACAAGTCCTGATCAACTCTTTGACAATTCTATATTAAAAGTTTGGAGTAATAGTATCCACATAGATATTATAAGTATAATTAGCCCTAAAACCTTCCCATGATAGCTCACCTTCCACTAATTAATTTCCATTTGAATAGTTACACACCACCCTGAAATTCTAAACCAACTACTCGAATTAGTTTCTCCACCCTTCCATCTAACTCCACAACTACCTCACAATAAACACCAAAGAGAGGAATTAATCTGCAATAATATGCAATATTAAGAGAGATTAATTGAAAGGAGTAAATAGCTCAGAGTACATAAAAGAATATATACACATTAGATGGACTCAAAACTGATCCACCCTTCCTAAATCCTTTTTTTACAGATTTCATCACTAATTTCCAACCCCTTATTCCACTCATTTACATGATACCTTTACTTACACATAAGAGTAAAAAAAAAAGAAGGATTAAAAAAAAGAAAAGAAAAGAAAAGAAAAGATTAATACAAGGAAAAATTTTACAATTACAAAAGACCCTCTTCTCCCTTGATGTTAAAAAAACCTCCTCTTTATCTCTGTCTCTGTCTCTCTCTCTCTCTCTTCCAACTTGGTTAAAAGTATCAACTTTGCACAGCTCTTTTTTTTTTTTCCTTTTCCACTTGCAATCATGCGACGGCAGTGATGCCACATCCGCGCCGCCCACGACTTCCGAGGCAATCAAAACCCTCGATCCTAACGGTTGCTGGCTTGAACCCGAACTTGGCTCGGGCGCACCCGCTTGGTGACATGGGGGAGCCGGGTCGGACCACCTGAACCGGGCCGACGGGAGAGACCGGACGGTCCGCCCCGAACCGGGCGTCGTGGACAACCGGGTTCTCGGCCCGACTCGGCGGAGATCCGCAAAAGAACGGCGGCGATGATGCCACGTAGTTGTGTTCTCCTCCCTACAGATCAAAAGCGTGGAAACGGATTAAAAAAATAATACTTACAAATTAAATCTTATATATATAAAAAGTTTATTACAAAATTTCAAGAAAATAAAATCTCACCTTTGGGAAGAAAATATCAACCACCTCCGATCCATCTCTTGAATCAAAAAAATCCACTTGATGGCTAAAGAAATAGAGACTAATTAGAACGATAACAAGAGAAATCAACAGATTTTAAAATAGAAGAGAAAGGGAAAAGGGTAGGAAAATTACCTTGTATGCCATCGAAGAGGCCTCACCGGTACGACCGGCGGAGGCGGACCGAGGCGGCGAGGCTTGGGGCAGAAAACCGGGGATTTCCGGCTCGCGAACTCGTCGCATGAGGCGAAGGCGTTCTGCTGCATCCCGCAGTGATTCATGCTTTCAGATCTAAATAATAACAAGGGATAAATTATTCAAGCCTTTCGATTTTTGCCTTAAAAAATAAACAAAATATTGGAAATAGATCTGGAGGATTTGGGCTTAGATTAGAGGGAAAAGGAGGAGGAAAACGATTTTTTTTTAAAAAAAAGAGGAGATTTCTTGTATGATTTCTTCAGATCTGAAGAAAAGGAGGCAATCTTACCTTATAACTCTCTTTCTGTACACCCCTCTTGTTCTCTCTTTAAGAGAGGGGAGGACCAAAATAACGATAAGGAGGAAGACCGGGGGAGAAATAGAGGATGAGAGGAAGGAGAGGAAGGTGGGAGGATGGAGGGCATTTATAGATGGAAGGAAAGAAAAGAAGGCGTGAGTGTATCAAGGAGGGCCGGCCTGCCGATAATAAATACCAATTAAGAAAAATATCTTTTTACAAGTAACCGCCTCACTTTATAACATTTAAGAACCGACTCCAAACTCCATAATTTTCCTTCAGGGCAGAAGAAAAAGTGCACCGTTCTCCGTATAGCCGGTAGCCCCCACCGAAAAGGTTTCCAACACAAATATTACAAAACTCAGGGGATTAAATAAACAAATATCTAGTGGGCAAGTAGAGGTTAGGGGGAGAGGCGTATAAAACGAGGCTACAAACTAATCCTCCTGTTTTTAAGACCGAGTAACTCGTTATACATTTTTATGCAATATTAAAATACTAAATATTTAAAATAATTATATATTTTTTTTATAAAAAAAGAGAGAAAAATGTGCATTTTCCGAGGCATAACCATTTACTGCGTCGAAAGGGTTCGGATGGTGCGATTGGTAAGCCTATATATTTAAAATGTTTTAAATTTGAAGGCATGCATGCTTCCATGCAGTTGGAAAGATGCCTACTGACACATACACATGGCTGCACAGATGTGGATGCTCTTTTCCTCCCTGTAGGTGCAGTAGGTGGGAGAATTTGTTGGTTTAAATTAAAATTAAATGTTTCTTTTTACTCTCACGTATAAAATCGTTGATAAAGATAATAATTTAATATACAAAATAATTCTATGCTCACATCATCGATATATTATTTACATGTATAATTTTATGCACTTCTAAAGTTAATTAAGTTGATATTTTGTTCTACTGTAGGAATTTGCTATAAATGTCTCGGTATATACTAAGTTATTATCCATTTAGCGAGAGAGAGGAAAAAAGAAGAGGAGGGGGTAGTTGACGAGATTTAGAATGGATCCAGGGGTATTAACATTAATCATAGTGATTAGCCCACGTGGTGTGCTGTAACCCACTATCCGGACTTTTGATTTCGTTGTCTAAAAGGATGCATAATTTATATCCATGTGGGGGTAGATTAAAACTTATACTAATCAAACTATTAGACTATTATTAGGTACGGTTACCGAAAGCGGCATGTTATGCGTGGAGATTCGTGTCCTTGTCTGCCCACAGTAAAGATTTTAATAAAAATTTAAAAATAATTATTTAGAGTTGGAGTTAATGCGTATAATTTATTTATTATTAATCTTATTAAGATACCATTCTTACCATAATTCTCTTTGGACTAAAGAAAGATGAGATGGGTTAGAATCAAAAAGATTTCTCCTAAGATTCCACTCAAAAGAGAAGACTGGGGAGGTGATGGTGGGGTCTTAGTGATGGGGAACGAACACAACATCTATGAAAGGGATTGGGTCTACTTGTCGACTGCTCATAGCAACTCACAGCCTGTCTCTCAAGAGGTGGGGTTTAAATTTTTGTTAGGTGAAGTGCACAAATCATGCCAAGGTTGTGAGTTTCCAAGAAGTATCGCTCCTAGTTTTCTTTAGTTTGATTAAATTAATGAAATCTTAGACATGGGTTGTGCACAAATCATGCCAAGTCTACTTGTCGACTGCTCATAGCAACTCACAGCCTTATCGAAATTTTGATCAAAATCTTAATGTTGAAAGCATCAGCAATACAATAGTTAAACTGGACCCGAGGGACACTATGATAATTAATGGACTTGAGCTTATTCACTATTGGACGGGCCCCGAGTTTCTTCCTTGGTGAATCGATAAATATAAAATACGACACCTTTAGAAAAGATATTTATTAAGATAATTTAATAGCTAAGTTTTTTTTTCTATATAAGAACTTGAACCCACTACTTGTAAATGCATCTAAAGTTCTAGTATATAAAAAGAAGTGAGCCTTCAGCAAGAAAACTTGTATTTTCTAAGTGTTATTTAAGATTTTTTCTCTTTTTTATTTAATTACTTTACGATTTATTTAATCTTACGAAGAAGTTGGGGTGTCGAGCAGAATTGCCAAAACTCTCAAAAATCTAAAGTCTGTGACAGTGGGCTTGTAGTCTAGATTAGGAAAGTTTGGTGTGTATATAGATTTGGGCCATGCAAAGTTTCAAACTGTACTATGAACAATAATCTCAAGGCCTTCTCTTGTCAGGCCAAGCCCAGTAATGGTAAAATCTTTTTTTCTTCTCTCTCAATTTTCTTTAGTGTTGGAGAAATATTCAGCAAGTTATGGTAATAGTTCAATTTTTTTTAATGTTAATTGCAAAATGAAAGTAGCCAATTGGGATATTGGATCAATCCCTGAGCTCAAATTTCACGATGCAGCAGGAGGAAACCATGAAATGCAATAAGTTTATTATCATAAAGCAACAAGATATATGTAGCTGGAGCTCTTATGTTCCTCACCAACTAGACCAAACTCAACTGTTGGAGAGAGAAAGGATAAACGAGATCCAGCAGAAGAAAGGAACAATATATGATGATGAAACTAAAGCAAATTAAATGATTCAAAAACCAAATTTATCGGTGGAAGTCGACGGATAGAATCCGGTGGGTGAGCTGACATCATGCCCACATTTTAGAGCTCATGATCTAGTAGTTTTCAGGCTTGGCGGCTATGAAACCCACACACTGGACTTGGCGGCTGTTGTCGAATCCAATGATCCGAATGAAGCAGTTCGGGTACTCCTTCTTGCATTCCTCGATCTCCTTGATCACCTGGGTGGCGTCGGTGCACCCGAACATCGGCAGCTTCCACATCGTCCAGTATCGCCCGTCGTAGTATCCCGGAGATCGGTCGTTCTCACGGTAGATGAACCCCACCTGCTCGATCACATTAACTTACACAATATTACTAGAGATCTTGATATATTTTTTCCTTTTTTTTAAGACAAAATATGCATGATATAGTACTTACAGCGCTGAATTCTAAGGAAGCAATCCAGTTGTTGCGCATAAGGTACTCGATTTGCTTGAGCAAAGCCTCTGTTGAGAGAGGTGGAAGGTAGGAGAGAGTCTCGAACTTCTTCACACCTTCAATTGGCCACACCTACAAATTCACATCAAATATATTTTACATCAACAAAACTACTGTGAGAGTGGACGAATGTTATATAAAATGCATGTTATACGTACGTACCTTCATGCATTGAACTCGGCCTCCATTGCTTGGGAGGTGGGAGAGGTCGGCGTTCGCCCGGCGGGTACCGGGGAATGCGGCGGCGGACTTGAGCCCGGTGAAGGGCGCGACCATGTTGGATTGAGCCGGGGTGGTTCGGGCGACGGTGGCCGATGAGACCATCATAGATGAGGCCATGCCTATCTATCTCACTGGGAGGTCGAGCAAGAGAGGAGATGGAGGAGAGCTTGAGGCTTCAGCTATGCACAAACTATTGGCTATATATAACACACCAATGGAAAAGGGATGGATGCGTGATTGTTGTTTTGATCCAAGGGGTGCGAGAGATGTTGGACGTCTGATGACATGAAAACTACGTGCACCACTCATGGATGGGTAGGGGTGGATGACATTGATGATTGATATCGTTTGCCTCCAATCACGAGCCGGCACGTGGCGAGAGAGATCTTATCCTCATGGGGATGTGAAATGGGTGATGGCATGACGGCTCTCTCAACGGCTCTCCGTTTCTTACGCCCTGCAACTTGTGAGCATACATCATGGCGGTGGTTGCAGGTCACATAAAAAGTATTAACGGTTTGCCACTCGGATCCGGATCCTTTAGAGAATCCGAGTCCATTATAAATCAATCAAGAGTTCCAAGTCTTCAAAGAAATGGAACCTTTCAATCAAATTACGTTCAAATGTGGGTCCAACTCAACCAAAAAACATGTTAGATGGCGAAAGCTCGGGGTCTTGACATGATAAATAAATTTAGTTTCTTAGCCTTTCTTCCAATTGTGGAAACTTTAATTATGTGACACTAAGTTTAATGGAGTAGTTGTATGTTAGTATTTTATTTGATTTAGCATGCATGACAAGCCACAGATATGAAGAGGCTTCACGGTTAATTATAACTTGCATTAGAAATCCTACGAAAAGAAAAGAAATGGAATGGAACCACTAGAGATGAGAACCCTAACTGCAACCACTACCCACACTAAACAAGGATTAGTGACATAACCCCTACCTTTAAACCTAAAAGTGGAAATTAACTGCTCATGTCATACTTCTCCACCATCGATATGGATAACCCACGCATGCAACTCCATTGAATGCCTGAAGAGCTCTTCTTGTTTTTCTCTTGCAATGAAGAAGATGGAAGAGGATTCCGGCCAGTCGAGGCTGCCGTGGCGGCTCAACGCCAATGACTTCCGGTTGCCGGAGCCGCCGAAGGAGCCGCCGTTTGTTTCCAGAGTGTTCCTCAGGAGACACGGTTTGCTTCTCATCTTATTCCTTCTCTTTGTGTTTGTTTACAGTCATTTTAATTATAACTTGAATTGAAATGAATGCCTTTTCCGTTTACATAATTGTTATCGAAAACTTCTAAACTATTGAAATTATCACTTAAATCTTTTGATACGTTAACATTAGACAATTTTAAAACTATTTTAAGCAATTTATACAAGAATAAGAACGAGCTCAATAATTTTAGTGGCAATTATAAAGAAGTTAGTGAGACTTATGATATTTAAAAAATAATAATTGGGTGCTAATTATACAAAAAATTCCTACATTGAAATGGTTAATAGTTCTGCATATACTAAAAAGACAAGATTAGAACTATAAATTTACTTAAATTCAAGGTGCTATACGCAAAATTCCGAATATTTTGCAAAGCGATGTTCTTGTCTGGTAGCTATATATCCAATTCCACACGTATCTACTTGTCAATTTATTCAAATTAATGACTCCAAAAGGTTGCAATCTTGCTGATAACTCCAATTTTCTGGAACAAGTGATCACTCTGGACAGCGATACTTCCCCACCTAGAAGAAATTGATTACTCCTACTTAATCAGCAAGTTAAGTATTAATTATGATTAAAAAAACTTAGGGCGGCAAGAAGCGAAGCGCACCAGACCTTTTAATTAGTGTCTAAAAAATATATTATTAACAACTATACTTAAAACCAAATAAGTCTTTAACAGCACGCTTCTCTTCTCTAATCACTGCCAACACCAAGTGAGATGGATCTGAGAGTGGAGTCCTCCGGCTCCCGGAGGGAGCTCCTCTCCGCCTCCATGAGGCTCGACGGCGACCCGCCGGAGCCCGCCGAGGCCTGGAAGCTTAAGATGGGTGGATTTAAGTTGCCTGAGAGGCCAAAGACACCATTTTTTGTTGCTAGACTTCTTATAAGAAGTGAAGGTATGGCTTTTGATGGTAGTTTGTCGTTCAACTTTTATAAATTTTATTTTAGAGTGAGTGGGTTATCGTCTCTCTTTGCTATTTGCTATTCGTGATGGAACTTTGTAGGCTCCTGTCTGTTAACTTATAAAATAAGAATAAGCTTATTCTGTGTATAAACTTAGACAGTAAGTGAATAATCAACTAGGGTTATATTAGTAACTAATTACCATTTCATTCATTGTCTTTGTTCTTCCACTTTCCTCATTTCTCTTTATCATCCGTTAGAAATGATATTTCAGTATCTGATATTAGTATACTAATGTTAACTTTATTCTATGAGTGAACGTAGAGGATTTGAATTCTTTGAACTGGACCACAACATCCATGATATCCTTTTCATGAGATATTTATTTGAATGTATTTTAGTGCATACCCTCCTAAAGTTTATATTTGAATCAATATTATACCTTCAACAGTCATTATTTTTGCATGGATAGTCCTCGAGTTACTTTCGAAAATTATAATCTAAAATCTTAGTAATTTAAAAGACAAAAGAATATATATACACCTATAAAATAAGATTAAGAGTATTTTATATATATATATATATATATATATATATAATATTTTTTTTCTTAAAAGATAAAAGAAAAGAGAACGAGAAAAATATAAATTATATTTTAACTTTCTCAATTACTATTATATATCATTTTACCCTATCAAAAAAGATTTATTAAATAAATTAACTAACTAATTAGATGGAGACAAATATTATCCGTTTCTCATCCTCACTAGAATTAGAGATAGATTTTGAAGGAATTAAGGAAGATCAATTTATTAATATTCATAGAAGTTGTGTATGCCACTAAAGAGGAGGTTAAAGTAGAGGTGTCAAACGTTGATTGTGTTAATCCAATGTAATAACTCGACTTTTAAATAGATTGTATATATATTTATTACTTAAATCCATTTAATATATAATATAATGATTTATTTATGATTTGACTAACTTAATTATGATCTGATTAAACATGAATTTTTCTCTTTTTTTTTAAAAATCTAACTAAATTAATTGATAACCTGAATAACTTACATAATTTTAAATATTTTATGCCACCATAATCTATTTACAACTCATATAATCAATTTAATATTCTTGTTTATCATAGTAACTATGATGAGTATGAGCCTACCCAAACTCTGCTGTCACCCCTAGAAGGAAAGAGGTGGAAAGAAGAATACGTGGCCATTTTTGTCCAAGTATTAAACCTCGGTCTCTTCTCTTCTCTTCTCTTCGTCGAAACATAGTGACAAGGACCGAGTCGAAAGGAAAGTTTTCGGGTATAACTAGGCGTTGGATTCGATTGCGATCCAACCCGATCGGAGTAGTACTACTTTTTATTTGTCCATAAAAAAATCCCTTCTTCTCCTCTACCTACGTGGGAGTAGAATACGAGGACCCTTTCCAGCGTAATCGAACAAGGCATGGCCGCGAATCCCGATATCGAGCCGGAGGCCAATCGGGCGGGCGCCCTTCTTCCGATCAGGCCGGAGGGCAACACGTCGGACCCGGCGCCGACGTGGAGGATTAACGCGAGAGACTTCCACCTCCCGGAAGCGCCGCTCGCGAAGCCAACCTCCGTTTCCCGAACTTTTCTTAGAAACCATGGTTTGCTTCTTCTTCTTCTTCTTCTTCTTCTTCTTTTTTAATCCTATATACAGTTTTGCTTTTGATTCGTTTATCAAGAATATGTTAGATCCTATATTTGCGTTCTATTTTTTTTAATTTATTGTGTTGCTTTTGGATTCCAATTTCTTATGCACTTTTCAAAAAAGTTGTCAAGGTTGGGAGGAAGCTTCGCCATAGATGAGGTATCTAAATGGGACCGACTTAAGAATAAGTTCCCTGATAATAGGAAAGCTAATTTACCTTTAAACATTCTTTACTATCCTTCTTTTAGAATAATTCTACGTGTGTTTTCTTTGAAGAGGATTAGTAATGCAAAATGGAATCTTTGAATAATTGGCTTAGCAATCTACTTGTCCAAATGAGTGATCACCGGTGGAATCCATTGAATGGTTTCTAATAGAGATGTTTCTAAGAATTTGCACTCATGATATTTTCCTTTTGTTTTAGGGAAGCAAAGCAAAATTGCAAAATATTATAAGAAGCAAGAAAGTCTCCTCAAGGGATTTGTTGAAATGGAAAACATTAATGAGTCTGGTTGCTTAGAGGCAGCTCCTACAGAGGTGTGCTACATGCATTGTATCAAATTTTATATCTTTATGTTTTTAATATGCTTGAATTTTATTCTTTCTCCAGGAATTTAAAATGCAATCTGTATATATTTGTTTCTTTTTTTTTTCTTTTTCTTTCAGGAGGAGTTGAGACAACTAGCCAAGAGTGAAAGACTGGCAATAAACATTTCAAATATAGTTAATCTAGTTCTTTTTGTGGGGAAGGTGGTTGCATCTGTAGAAAGTAAATCCATGGCAGTAATTGCTTCAACTCTGGACTCTCTATTGGATCTGTTGTCAGGACTTATACTCTGGTTCACATCACATTCCATGAAGAAATCTAACAAGTATAGTTATCCAATTGGAAAGAGGCGTATGCAACCTGTGGTAAGCCCACTTTTTGTGAACCTTAATTAAGCAAGTGGGATATAATTTTATGAAGTGATTTACTTAATGAGGCCCATACCTCACCATATGAATTTGTGCATTTTTACTAGTATGATTGGAGTTTTCTGCACATATAACTTTTGCATTATAAGCAACTCTATGCTATTTGGGATAGTTTATTCTTGTCGCATGGCAGGATGTGAAATTGAATAGCTCTGCTCACAAATTACTAGATGTCTTGAATGCATAACTTTGTTGAGTTAGTTGATTCATTCATTCTAAAATAAGCAATGAGATGGGGGATATTTTTGTGCAGGGCATTATAGTTTTCGCTTCAGTCATGGGGACTCTTGGCTTTCAAGTACTGCTAGAATCTGGTCGGCAGCTCGTTACACAGGTAACTCAGCAGTTGTATTAGTTCCTTAGTCATCGAGTTTACTAATTTATTAGTGTTATCTTACCACATTATTTGAAATGGTTAAACTAAGTTTTCTAAAAAGTAAATCATTTCACCCTCATATAGAATTCAGATTGTTTGATATACTAAACATTATTATAACAACAGAACCAACTAATTCTTTTCCCTTGTTTTCATATTAATATCACTTATGTCAACCTAGATAAGATTTTATTGATGGTTTTGATATGTGCTATTCATTAAAATATCTCTGTTCTTGCAGTCCCACACCACTTTCAACCGCGCGAAAGAGATTTGGATGATTACAAGCATGGCTTCGGTTACGATTGTGAAATTTATTCTCATGATTTACTGTCGTACCTTCAAGAATGAAATTGTCAGAGCATACGCGCAAGATCATTTCTTTGATGTTATTACAAACTCAATCGGCTTAGCATCTGCTCTACTTGCTGTTAAATATTATTGGTGGATGGATCCTCTTGGTGCTATATTGGTGAGTTAATCAAACAATTTGGCGAGATGAATGAGCTTGAAATTTAACTTTCCTGGATATCATTGATGTACTAACTGAATGCTGAATTTTTGTTCAGATTGCATTGTACACAATAACCACTTGGGCGAAGACTGTCCTCGAGAACGTCTGGACATTGATCGGCAAAACTGCGCCTGCCGACTACTTAACTAAGCTAACCTATCTCATCTGGAATCACCATGAAGAAATCAGACACATTGACACAGTCAGAGCATACACTTTTGGCACTCACTACTTTGTGGAAGTAGATATAGTCTTGCCTGGAGATATGCTTCTAAGCCAAGCGCATGACATTGGTGAGGCACTGCAAGAGAAACTGGAGCAGCTGCCGGAGGTCGAACGGGCATTTGTGCATGTAGACTTTGAGTTCACACACAGGCCGGAGCACAAGAGTGAGGTTTGATGATGAGAGGAATAATACTGGAGCAATCGATTGCATAGTACTGTATCAAAGAAACAAGAGTTTGTAGGTGATATTGATCTTAATAAAGCACTTAATAATATCTAAATCTTATTCTCACTCTTGGCTGTTCGTCTTCTGTTTGGAGCTTGGGATTTTGAATAAATACTCTTATGGGAGAATGTGATGAAGAACTCATATGGAAAACAGATGCTATATGGATTGGATAGTGTTAATCCCCATCCAGATTCTTAATTTTGAATCAGCAAAATTTAAAATTATATTTTAGTTAAACAGATAAGAATTGGATTTTAAACATGCGGATCGAAATTTAATTGAATTATAACCCTTTTAGAGATAATTAATAATATTAAACATATCATTAATAATAATATCAATATTCACTATTTAAATAAGTAAATTAAAATTTAAAAATTATTAAAAAAATGTGGATAAACATATATCAGATATCCGTGTTCGTATTTAAAAATTATATCGAGTCCTGAGTTTTATTTTTTATCATATTTGAATCTGGAGGTAGAAGTTAATCCGACCTGTTTTCACCCCTATTAACTCATGATGGTTGAATTAGGTGAAAATTCTATGATTAAGCTCTTTGATCAACATGGTTCATATCCAACTAGATGTTATTTTGCAACTTTGTACAGTGAATCAAATCGGCAAACAGTATCTGAAACTGACATTCTCAGCGAAGATAACGGCAAGATCAATCTCAAGGGAATAATATCAAGTTCCCAAACGGACCAATTTGATCCAAATTTTAGATTTAGATAATACGAATACAGGAGTACTACTCAGCATGCGTTGGGTTCATCACCAGAGATCCCTCCTGTTAACAAACACTCTGCTCCTTGATCAAATGTCTCCAGTAATCAAATTGTGATTAAATGTTTGGATAAGTTACAAGTCATAAATTCCAACTCCCAAATTTTCACTTCTTTCTTTTCCTTCCACATAGCATCTAATTGTAATCATGATTCCACTTGCTAATATAATATTTACCTACCTTTTATCAACAACAAGAAAAAGAAAAAGAAAATATATATCATGCTCATATTGACATTTAACATGTTTGATCTTATCACGGAATCAAATTGGGTCAACACTTGACTGAAACATTATACATTATAGATTCCAAGTATAATTCACTCCTCAGTCCTCAAAAGAGAAGAAGAAAACCAGCAAAGCTAAATGAAGCAATCTGAGCTCTCCTTCAATGACAAACATTTATCTCTCTCTGACTGACTCACGATACTCTCAACTATTTCTCAGCCATGATTGTACCTCCTACAAAACCTAAGGCCATCAATTAATACACATCTCCTTTTATCCAACACAACCATTTAATTACTACAGCACTCTAGTCCTTGCTCCTTCTTTTTCTTTTTGAGAGAAATTTAATGCTGGCCCTTTCAAACCATCAAACCTCTTAATTAAGACTATTTTTTTTTTAAGTTTTTTCTAACCCGTTCTTTACTCTTAGAAAACAATGATAATGGCTTTTTTTTTAGAAGTATTTTTTAAACAACTAATGAAAATGAGTACAAATATAAAAAAAATATTTAAATGATTTAGAGAATAAATAATAAAACTTGATGTGCACAACAGAGTGCTTCTCTAATAAGGCAAATGCTATATACTATAGATATCAGAATCAGACTGAATGACTGATAGGTTTCTGTGAACCATTTTAGTCAGCATTTTCTAATTGAACAATAATTTACTAAATATCTAATCAGATTTTGATAACTATGCTATGCAATCTGATAGATTTTATTTTATTTTATTTTATTTAATTTTGAAGAAGAAAAACACTACTGTTGCGTAGGTACTGATATCATCATTTCTACTCTTAGAAGAAGTAATGCAGCAGTACCCATCATTGCAAGTAACTATTACAAACACATGCATCATATCTCATGCAAAGGAATAGGAAGGCAACATATTATCCAACAGCATCCAATAGCCACTCCTCACCATATGGACAAGATTTGATAAGACCCTTCCTTTGACAAGACACATAACACTACCCCCTCAATTATTTAACATGCAAGAAATCGACTATTCTATAGATACATACATGATACATGCCCAACCACCACCTTGTTTCTTTCTTCACTCGTGTTGGTAACTTCTAGTTTTAGTAACCTCTCAACTCAGTACTCCAGTACTTACAAGTAAATGTAAAAATAAAATAAAAAAACAACAACAATTTTTACCATAAATATATATATATATATAAATATCTCGACACTAATGCCATATTATATTTAGGATCGAGTATTCTTGGATTCGAATTCACTCCTCTCAAAAACATAAAATAAGAGAGTATCCTTGGCATTGATTGAAGAGGTAGTAGAACTCTATATCAAGAATTAGTATACAAACTTATATAAACAAACAAATGCAATTAGTATCCAAACCACCACCACCACCACCACCACCACCAGCAGGAGGCTCAGGTCGACTGTACACAAGATGCAAAGTAAAGCCAACAAGATGTCCAAAACTCCCCCTCGTTTCTCACTCGATTCTAGTGTACTAAGGAGGGGGTGTTTTCGTCATTTACCTGTTGTGAAGCGGATCCGGGCAGCTAGGGATCCGCCGCTTGCTGTCGTCGAACTTGGCGCCACCGCCGGCGGCGCCCGCATAGAATCCGGAAGGGATGGGTCGCGTCCCGACGAAGGGCTTCGCTTCCTGCGGCCTTGCGCTGGCTTTTGGAGGAAATAACGGAAATGCCACTGCCTTGTAGTATTGGAAGCAAACCCACGTAGTATAGAGGATAGTTATGTAGAAGAAGAGAGACCTCTTCCTTCTCCTTTCTATGGACGACGACATTGCCTGGAGAGATAGAGCGATGGTGATGGCGATGGCGATGGCGATGGAGAGTTTGAATGATGGGGAGGGATTAAGTAGAGGAGCTCTCTTTTTGTGCATAAGAGCCAGAGGGGGGGAGGTTATTTACGTGCTTGCCCTTGGTGTTTGGTTTTAATGGCAGAAGTGCCATTGGCTTGGATGAGTACGCGGCCGTTTATGACGGGCGGTGTTCTTGCGACGTGTTGCTCTTCACTGTACTCCCTTTGATGCGGTTTTTAAATTGCATGTGACTCTGCACATGAAGTTCGTATCTCCTACCAGACACAGACACAGAGACAGAGAGAGAGAGAGAGAGAGTTTTGTTTTAGTAATATATATAGTTTGGTTTGCAGTACCAAGTTTCATAATCAGCTTAAGTTTATAGAAAACTACTATAAATTTTAATATGGTATTGGAGCAAAAAGTTTAGATTTGGATCTAAATCTTAGCAATTAAATAGTAAGCACTGGTATGCACAACTTTAACACCAACTCAAAACGATTGAGTAAATCAATCGCAGTTGTGAAAATATACAGTAGAGAAAGAGTTACCATTTATAAGACATGCATGTTACTCACTAATGGCTGCAGAAGCTAGTACTTTGCTTACAGTGAGTAGTATATGTAAGTTGGGTTTTGGGTATAAAGCGTGGTTATAATAGCAAAAAGGCTTCTTTGGTCATTTCCTATAATACCAAAGGCAATGAGTAGGAAAGAAAATAAAAACAAGAAGAAAAAGAACGAAAGGACCTTCCGATGGCCTTACCAGCATCATCCCTTCCTTCCTCGATTTGACAACAAGACGCTGGAAGTCGGAAAGCTGAAGCTTTGCGCGTCTCTTGTTGGAGTCTTTTGGCTCCCTTCCTAACCTTTTCTTGGCTTCTTGCGTTCGTCTGCTTCTCTGCTCTCTTGCTTCCTTGTGAGGTTTTAGTTTGTCCGCTAGCTCTGCTCCCCAACATGAGCATGAGTAACAAACACCCAGTTGCATCACACCCTAGAAACCGAACAGCACAGTACTGCTACTCTACTACTCCGTCGTCTACGTGATCGACGATGGGTCGCCTCATCATTCTGCCTAACTTTAGCCATTGTTACTAATGCCCCAGATTCGCTCATCTTGCAAACAGCCATTACTCATTGGCCATGGGCTTCCTTACTGGGCTTTCTTTTGGAATAAGTACTAGGGACTTGCAAAGGCCCAAATCTTGTGTTTGATATATTCTCACAATATTATAGTTTCCAACATATTGGGTCTTTTTATAATATTTGGGAAATAAACTATATATTTAGGAACATACATAGGCACAAAGTTTTATTGATACATTTGTGACGGGCCTGACAATGCCCCGATTCATAAATTGTGAGGAAAACAAAATAGAAATACTATATTTTGACACAAGTTTCAGACTTAGTTAATGATATAATAATATTATCTAGAAAAGCAAGATATTTAAGCTCTATGGTATAAATATATATGATAAAAAGTATATCCCTAATGGATTCACAAGTGCAAAGAGTCTAAAGTTAGCTTGAACTTCCTTCATAGTTCGAAGAATACTCCTACGAATCTATGAAAAAGCTCGAGAAACGAATATTTTCAACGTACACAAAAAGAGAGCTCAACGAGTAAATATACCCGTTCCCATTAGAGGACCATGCATGAGAGTAAGGAGCATAACACTATGAAGCCAGAGATTCATCACCAAATCTCTATATTTAGAGTTTGAAATTTGAGTTAAAAATACTGTTATACTCTAAAAAGAAGGAAAAAGATAACAATATCCTAACTATTTTAAAAATAATAATTTATGGATGACGGAATATTTTCTTTTTATGCAATATGTATAAATGGTTTTTGTGATTACTTAACCTACGAGTAATTTCTGTAGAGGCAGGGCTGAGTCGTAAATAATAAAAAATATTAAATGTAAATGTCATATAAGTAAAAAAAATAAATTCAGGGTGTTAAATATAAATTTTCCTAAAGAACTAAGGTAAGGACCGCCCACAGCAACGGGCGAAACCACTGAACCAGAAACCACTCCCCCAGAGGGTACGGACCCAAGAAGACTGGGATTTCTCTTTTCCCTATCCGCGTCGCAGGATAAAAAGCATGGATAAAAAATAATACTCTCTTTTTATCCTACATATACATATATTATCTTCAGAAGTTATGTGGGCAAGTAGCCAAGTACTCTATAGCAGCACCTCCTAGTGGTTTTCCACCCATGATAAAAGACTAGAATAACCAAATGGTTGATAGTGAACGCCGGATAAGAATTCCGATAGTAGGATAAAAGGTTTCTTCCGCTCTCCCGTACCAGTGGCGTGCGCGTGGCCACCACGCGCCTCTGTCCATTTTCTCCTCTTCTTCTAGATTTCCACCTCACCCCAAATTACCATCCCAACCCTCACCCCAGTCCTCCGCCAGACCGGGCAACACCGTAAATTTAGACGCCGACGAGGCCATTCACGTAATTCAACAAGTCTTCTCCTCGTCTTCAGACTGACCAAATCCACGGACTCTATCTCCCACCGATGCTTTATATACCCCACTAATTATCCTATCCACCCCCGCTTTCCTCTATCCTATCTCTCTTATTCTCCTCTTTATTCGCCGGTTGCAGCCATTACGTTCATCAATGAGGATGAGCTGCAACGGCTGCCGTGTACTCCGGAAAGGGTGCAGCGACGACTGCGTCATCCGACCGTGCCTGCAGTGGATCCAGAGCCCTGAGGCTCAGGCCAACGCCACCCTATTCCTCGCCAAATTCTACGGCCGCGCCGGACTCGTGAATCTGCTGTCGGCTGGACCCATCCATCTCCGACCAGGTCGGTATTTTGGTAGAATGTAAACGCATAATTAAATTTATCGTTCTAATTAATTTTTGAGTTACATAGAATTAAGATAATTTGGATCTTCTTTTTCAGCTATATTTAGATCGATGTTGTTCGAGGCTTGTGGTCGGGTCTTGAACCCGATCTACGGCTCGGTCGGATTGTTGTGGTCCGGAAGCTGGCAGCGTTGCCAAGCCGCCGTCGAAGCCGTCTTGAAAGGCATGTCGATCACGCAGATCTCCACAGCCGTAGCTGCAGTGCCGCCGCTGAAGACCTGCGACATCCGACACGTGGCGAGGAATCCACACATCGGCGTCGCCGCCAGGTCCCGCGCCCGGTTCAAGCGGGCCGGGATGGCTGTGCCGGTGAGCCGGGAGAACGACAGCGATGCCTCGGTGGAGACGGTCGACGCCTCGCATGTTAGCCAATCCGAGCAGTACGACGCCGAGGTCGGCCTGGATCTCACCTTGGCCCTCTTTCACAAGGCCCAACCAGCAAAGAGCGAATCAGGAGACGACACGTATCCGGCGGAGCTGGGTCCCATACCTCCGGCGTAACACTAGAACACCAGTTGTAACTTGTAACCGTTCTTCTCTTCGATCGTTATTATTTTTGATGGTGTTTTCGGGATATTTGATACTTGTGTTTTACTCTTGTAATAGTCTCGACATCATTTTCTATAGTGAGTTGCATAGATATATATTATGTTTATACTCCAAATTTTTCTCTTCCTAATTAAGTTTAACATGATCAGTTCATCATCCCGTTGTAGTAGCTACCATCCTTATAGATTGCACTCATGGAAGACGGATTGATATACAAATTAAGAGGAGAAATAGAAGGATAATTCTTTGGTACAAGCCTCCTACTTGGTTATAATAAGTAGGTATATAACAAAGTCATATAGAATATCAAACCCTAGGACACAAACAAAATACATCAAAGAGCACAACTTTAGTAAATACATAAATGTAAAGGACCTAATGTTGTGAAGGTACATAGTTTTGTGAATCTTAAAAAGGTTGGAGCAAAAAACTCAACCAACAAAAGAAACTACCAAAAAAAAAGAAAAAAAAAAGAAAAATAATTGATAGACAATGCTGAAGAATAGAAGGGACAAACTAGACAACCACAACATGGAGGAATTAACTTATGACAAGGGAAGAAGATGACTGGGGTTAAGCTTGAATAGAAAGAGTCAGACTCGAGGACCAACGAATGGGGGTGAATGGCAACAACAACAAAGAACACAAGAGAGTGAGGGGACACAGCGGAGATAGAGAAGGGTAGGGTTGCATGACAACGAGGAGAGGACGATGTTAGGTTGACAACGACAACAACAAAAGAATGAAGCGAATTAAGTTGAAGGAGGAAACGAAGGAGGGAGAGGGAGAACACTTATCCCCTTCTCTAGCCACTCGGGCTAGGAGAACGGAGGGGAGTAGCTTATCAGTGACAAGAGAAAAGCTTTCTGAAAAAAAGAAGAAAAGCTTGCGGCCAAATCCTAACAAAGCTAGGACCAGAGTAGGGGGACATTTTTGTATAGTAAGTATTGAAAAATATCCTGTCTTAGGGTAGGTAATTAATAAGCTTTAGACATTGTCTACATATCATCTTTATTTTATTTTCTAGATAAATGATATGGAAGCTCTCGAGGCCTTATTTGGTTTTAGGCTAAATTCCGAATTCAATTAATTAATCTTATTTTTAAGTTTTAATTTTTTTCGAAGTAAACTTAATTAGATATGAAAAAAGTATATGTATAGTTACTAAACCAGTTTACGGATTCTTGAACTAGTTGAGAGGGATTCTAAACTCCAAACAAACAAGCCACAATAGACTAACACAATTATGATAGAAATTAAATAACCATCTATAGCTAAGCACAAATGATCAAGTTTTGCAAGTATATACTTGTACGTTTTGTCCTTCCGTAGATTTTTATCTATTGACTTGATTAAAATCATCAGGTTGAAAACAGTATTGCGGGATCCATGTTCTTGTAAACTCATCAATTATATTTAATTAAAGGACTTTAAAGAAATTAATAGTTAGTTAGCATTTATGGTATCGAGGTTAGAGGATTTGACTTTGATTCTCCCAAATCTATTTGCAATTAGATATAAACCTCTTATCCCCTATCTCAAACCTAAACATGAGAGAGTGTTGGAATATAAAAGAACTAAAACAACTATTTTTTATTTGATTAAGTTTTTAGAGTATTATTGAGTTAACAATTCTTACTATTTTCCTTTCTAAAAATAATTCTCTGACACAATCTAATAACCTCGTCAACTATTTCGTCAAAATCTTTGAGCTAATAGCAATATTTTGCTCTGGGAATAGCGCCACTTTTATTGCCATAAGATGTCAAAACAGCCCATAGTAAATTATTCAATTAAGTAAACACTGGTCTTGTTGTCATCATAATCTTGTAAGCATTGTTAAGCCTCTTGAACTTATCATATTGAGAAAGAAGGTTCCAAGATCACTATAATAGTTGATAACTTTTGCTTCCAATATATAATTCAATAGACATCTATTTTCCATTAGCCAACAGCTATCATATATATAATAAGCATACAATAACATCTTCTTTGTCTTCCATAATTCCATATCACCAAGTTGCATTATAACAAGTAACTAATTTTTATTTCGTTATTACATCTAATTAACATGACACAATCGTATAATATACATAGAGATGGTCATTTCAATTGGGAACTAACATGGCTAAGCATCAGCATTGATTACACCATTGCAAGGATCAAGTTTCTACTCATGGTTCATCATTCATTCTTCTTTTGTTAGTTTTTTTTTTTAATCTTTATGGCACAAATTTACATTCACTTTAGCTAATAATTTTTCTGAACAAGTTCCTAAAATTTTCTTATTAAATTTGGAAAAGATAATAAAAAAGGACTTTAGTACTCGTGAGTTGAGATTTTTTTTTTCATGTTTATATTACCACTGACACTTTCATTTGCACTTTGAATGATGGAAGAATACAGAAAGAAATAAATCAAGGAAAGCATAGAAACAAACCTTTCTCTTTATCTATCTACTGCAATAATAATCGTAATAACAAAACACCCTCTCTTTTTAAATATCTTTTTCTGCCTGCAAATCTCCTTCTTCCTTCAATGAAATGGATCGTAAATGGCAATCTCTGACCTTGTAGAAATATTACTTGTTTCTTGACGAGCTTATGTTTGATGTACTTTGAATCATATAAAATATCAAGGCTTTAGGAAACCACGAGGTCAAATATTCAACCCAACAAAGCTTTAGACAAGGATATATGCTTCTGCATGCCTTGAATCTTATCGCTCTTTTTGCAATAAAAAGAGCATCTTAGGTCATTGTATCTTTGTAAATAGATATGCTCTCTTTCCAGTGATTTAATAATATGCCAAATAAGCTTCTTCGTACGTGGAATCTTTTCTCTGCTCCAACCTAAACTTGTTTGTTTCTTTAACCATAAAGATGTGGAATAATAGCAGTCCATGATTAGATTATAGCAAGTGGTGGGGTAAAGCTTAGGAGCGCATTTCGTGATAAGCTATCGGCATAGCAACTAAACTCCATTTTTAATGGAGTAGGGTTATTTAGAACGCCACCTTAGTTCTTTGGGTAGTACAAGTTGATTTCGTAGTGCAGTACACATGCAATAATGGAAGAAATATAATTGTTTTCTTGCAAGTTGCAAAGCTTTGGTGATCGATAGTACCAGTTTCCACATAAATTATCGCGATAGTTACGTATAGTCTACAAGGCCTTTGGAGGAGGATAAATTACTCGGTTAAATACTTGCAAGATGAAAGAAGAGGAACGGGTGCATCGATTACAGCACATACAATGGGCATATGTTGTTGTTTTATAGTCTAAATTAACTTTAGATTTCCACACTTAGTCTTAGGATGGGTTATAATCAAGGAAAGTCCAAATGATTTTTTTTCAAAAGTTTTTGACTTTTGATTATCTTAATATAAGAGACGCGTGGTAGACGTAAAAAATTAAGTTAAAAGAAATTTCCATCGAAGTTGCCTTAAATGGTTTATGTTGAACAATGGGCTCAAAAGTTTTGTGTCAAGTCCAAGGATTAGGACTAATTCAAGCCTCATTTGGATTATAAACTAATATAATTTACACCGCTGTGTTCTTCTCACCACATCTTTCCTCGGATTTCTTGGACTTCCGTTTCTATAAGTATTATATATCATCAACATCGCAAGTCAGAAAATGTAACGTTTGATGTTGGAAATAAAGCACGGCCAGCTCACGCCTGAGTGTTTTCATGAATCCATCAACATGGGCTCCATGTCTGTGTTATAGGAGACTGAAGACCTGGCCAGTTATTATTCTAGCCACCTAGCTTGAGTCAATGCTATATGAAACTAAAGATACGCAATTACGATCATATCAATGCTCAAGGAATGATAGATGCTAATAACGTGGGACCAAAAAAATAAAAAAAAAAGATTAAATGTGGGTGTCAAGAAGCCGTGCACTAATAATCCAAATCAATTTCCAAATAAGAGCAACAAAGTAATATATTTTTAATTTTTTTTCACTACATAGAATACTTGTATTAGCTAGGGTTGCCGATCATTTATCTCTAGTAGTCGTTGAGCAGTGTTTGCCGATGATAGCATCATTGGGGACGAGAAATGTTATCACTATAATTTAGTGGTTGATTGATTATTTCATGAATGTTAAGTTTATATACATATGATTATGATTTATTATAGTTGATTCAATTGTCCAACTTATATATCAAAAATAGTCGACCTATTTACTTATTTTACGACCAGCCTATAAAAAAATCATCGAGTTTGAAATCTTCTAACCTAAAAAAAACCTATATAGCAAGCATGTATTTCTTTACTACTGAGGTTATAATAATGCATATAACTTGTGTAATTAACTATGGTGGGTTTTTAGATGTCACAGGCAATTATTGAGAACCAGAGGATTAAAGAATCAAACAGAAGGTTGGAATAGATTAAGCCTTCCATACACCATGAACAATTGGAAAGGGAAAAAAAGAAGAAGCAAAGAAACAAAAACAAAATGCATATTATACTTAACCAAATTGATGGGAAGTTCATTCAATGCACGAAGAATTGGGCGTGCAAATTATCTCCATAGTTTATGGACCAATTTGCCTTTAATTTCTTCGTTATGCTTAATTTCTTTATATATTTACTTACTACAAATAAAGGGATGTGTCCACAACTGCTGCATGATTAGATGGGTCTCGTGGAGACCATTATTCGACGATTTTTAAAGTAATTGTGTCGAGAAGAAGTGTTCGTTAGATTGAGATCCTAATGCTTTTTATATTGTCCACTGGAATTATATAATGGTTGGTTTAGCATCATTGCTTAGGTATGGAATGCACTTGAGAACGTAACACATTAGTGAGCTATAAACAAATTAGATTTACTATCTCTAATAAACAAACCGATAATTATATATAGACCAGACTCCTCATTTATTTTATGTGCCTTTAGGTATAGCTTCTAAAATATCATTTTTATTAGTTGTCTGTTTATTTATTTATTTTTCGCTAAAAACTATTACCTAATTAATTTTAGGTATATATATAAAATAAACTTATATTCATATCCCAAAACGAAAAAAAAAAAATTAATCACAAATTTGAAAGGAAAACTTGTTACCTTGTGATGTTTTTCCGTAAAAAAGTCAAGCTCATTAATTGTAGTATCTAAGAAAAATGGTAGTCAAAGTCGCTTGAATGGTTGACCGTTGACCCATTCCGTCTTCAAATTTGCTAGCTCCATAATTAATTAGCATTCGGGATTCTCTTGATCCACTGATTAAGACTAATTTGGCTGCAATTGGACTATAAACGGAACCATTTATTGGATCATGTGAAGATCGATAGATCTCCTACTAATCAACGAAGTTGGATTTCCAGTACTTAACATATGATGTTCAACTACGTAAGGTTGGCACACGCCTACCATTTCTTTTGCTCAATAAAGACTCCATGTAAGACAGGAATTTCCATGAAAATATCTTGCCAATTGGACCTAATTAATCAAACTTAATACATTTTAATTGCTGTGTGATCATGAGATTGATGAAAGCCCAATTAAAAAGAAACAATATTTTGAGTCCACATACCTGCAATTATCATAAAAGACTTAAAATTTTAGTTCATATGTCCAATATGGGCTGAGATCTCTTAAAGAAAGGAATGCAAAAGAAAGTTTATTCTCAACCTAACTCAAGAAATGGTCAGGTTCTTCCCCTTCCCCCTCGCTTCAGGACTCATGCCCTATTTATATAGTGGATCTCTTGTAAAGATTGGGCTCGGCTTAAGCTTGACTTAAAATTTAATCTAAACTAAGAAAATAAGACTCAAGTCTAATTTGAGCCGAAGCTAGCCCACTCTGGCTCGACTTATTTACACCCCAACTTGTAGCAAAGAAATCTCAGTTGGTTAAGAGAGCGAATAGAAGCTGCTGGCTAATAGAACATCAATGCAAAGATTGTATCATGTCACTGATATAGGTATATGTAATTTTTTTGTGTATATATATATATATATATAAGAAAGAAAGTCTATAGACACATACTTGCATGTACGAGCCTGATGTCTAAAGAATCGATTAAGCTTGCTATCTAAGAAATGAAGTCAGATCTACAAGGTTAGCTTTACTATTTTATGTAGGTTTTTTCAAAGGAAAAGTACATATAGGTGAAAACTTGGTTCATTTGTTTTGTTCTGTAGGATAACCTCCAGAGCTATGTCTCTTTTCCTCGTGAAATATGTGCTTAATTAAACATATAAAATTGCAACATAATTAATTATCTCTCTTTCCTATATACTGTCCTGGAAGTACTCAAATATGCTTAAAACTTTAATCTAGTGATTTTAGCATCATAATAACAGGCCAACTCTCATCGGTCGTTGTGAGACGAATTCATTTCTCATATGCTATGTGGTAGTTTAGTCATGCTATCAGCTGCTAGAGAAAAAAAAGAAGAAGAAAAGAATATATATATATAATACTCAACTAGGATCGACAAGTATAACGTACAAGAAAGTTTCCTGATTAAATTTAAGTACTGCAAAGGATTTTCATATCATTAAACGGATATAACAGCGATGGCTGTTATTATACCGTATCATCATTTACGTACATGGATAAATCCCAACGTACACAACTCCCTATATCTTTAATTCTACGTGTTCAAAAACTGTACCCCCAACGTTCGTAGATACATACATACATACGTACATACGTATCATGCCAAGCTAGCTAGCTTCGGCCCAACGTGAGATCCAATCCCACGTGCTCATCTCCCGGCTCGGCTTGGCTCACGTGCGAGTTCTCCACCGTCTCCACCGAGAAGTCACTATCCTCCCCGTCCTCCTCCGCCACCGTCACGAAGCCGCAAACGGTCGGCTCACCATGAAGCGACCCCGTCCGCTTGAACTGAGGCCGGGACTTCGCCGCCACGCCGATGTACTGGTTATTCTTCGCCACGTGTCGGATGTCGCATGTCCTCAAAGGCGGCACTGCTGCTGTTGCTGCGGCGGCGGCGGTGGCAGTGGCGGAGTCGGGGATCTGCGCGATTGGCTCGCCTTTCAAGACGGCTTCGACGGCTGCCTGGCATCTCTGCCAGCTGCCCGACCACAACAACCCGACCGAGCCGTAGATCGGGTTCAACATCCGACCACAAGCCTCGTACAACAACGATCTAAATATAGCTGCAATCATATATTTAAAACCAAAAACGAATCATGTTAAAAAATATATATTATTTGATATCTTTCTCAAAAAAAAATAAAATAAAAAATAAGCCGATAGAAAACAGACCTGGTCGGAGATTATCCGGGCCGGCAGATAGGAGATTCATGAGCCCGGCGCGGCCGTAGAATTTAGCGAGGAATACGGTGGCGTTGCCCTGCGCCTCGGGGCTCCGGATCCACTGCAGGCACGGTCGGATGATGCAGTCCTCGCTACATCCCTTCCGGAGTACACGGCAGCCGTTGCAGCTCATCCTCATTGTCGTTGTCTCCGAATATTGATGCAATTGGAGGCGAATAGATAGATAGATAGATAGATAGATAGATAGCTAAGTCGGAATTGTGGACGAGAATTAGAGAGTTATGATCGAGGTATTATGACTTGTGGGGATATATAAAGCATTTGGTGGGATTTGGAAGCCACTAATTCGGTGAAGGTTGGGGAGCGAGCCAGCGGTTTGGTGAAAGCTGACTTGGGTCATTGGAAGGCCAAGGACTTGTTAATTCACCATAATGCCCTTAAACACCTACTCAAATGGCATTGCCTTCTGCTGTCCGGGTAAATTGGAGCGATGGGTACTTTGGTAATCTAACCCTTACGGGGAGATGAATTTGGATTCTGGAAGCAGACCTGTGGTGCCCACGTGTACTAGTGGTTATATACTTCAAATTTGCATCTAGTTCCTTTCACAGTAAACACCCTACATTATCTTACCGTATAATCGTAGGGTCTAAAATGCAAAAAAAATATATATATACTTGAGTGGTTTCGCTTCAGAACTATGGGCGATCGACTAGAACAGCCGGTGGTTTTGGCCCCCCCCAATTTGCTGATCCAACTATTAAGTCTTAGCTAATCCTTCCTTGAGTTAATTAATTATGTGGGTAACTAGTACTGGAACAAAACTTTGGAAATAAATTATTCTCCCGATATTTATGTACTGCTTCGCCCAAATTGTACTTCCCAAACAAGCAATATAATAAAAGATTATAAGCCAATGGTTTTGACATCCCAACATATTATGGACTTTTCTTATAATATTAATCTCTAAGCCCTACTTGCAGTAGCACTGTGAGTCTGTGAACCCCACATGCTTAATTGTGTCACAGATGATGATGAAAGTGCTTACGTATCCTTCGCATTATAAAACTAACAAATATTTAAGCTTAGGATAAGATAAAGAGGCAAAACTTGCATCAAAACCATTGGAAAAAAAATATATATATAAATAATACAAACATTAAGCTCTCTCTCTATAATATTGTTTGTAAATATTTCCTTGATGTGGGGACTTAATATTGTCTAGACTTTGTTGCCACATGGGATTTGGACCCGTGGATTCCACATGCCTGGGCATTATTTAAGGATTTAAAGTACATGACTAGGATGACACCCTTCACTTGGTGTCCAGAAAATTCTAGATGTGTGGAAAATAACAGTTTTGTATGAAGTATATGACTCGGAATATGTCACCCTCCATTACCTTGGTGTCCCAGAAAGCTTCAGTAAAAGAATTTTGTCACATCCTTAATAATAACAACTTTTCCCAGGCCTCCTCACTAAATGGGCCGGCTTGTGAGACATCAAGGCCCATTATGAGTTTGGCTAACCTTTTAAATGGGTAAGAGCATTCTCAGTGGCATCAATGATTAAACTTAAGAGAGGATCACCAAGTTCCAATCATCTTTTCTGGAGGTAGGAAATGTTGAAGAAGTGTGTAATAAAAGGAGATCACGGTTTACACTCTCTTCAAGCTCCTCTTCTCGAAACACCTGCAGTTGATATGAAAGCAGAAGCATCATCCATCAACTTTTTAATGGTTTCATTCACTTCAATCCACTTCTCTTCTTGAATATATATATATACATACCTACACACAAAAGAAGGGAGACAAAACTTAAGAGGAGAAAATTAAAGAAGAAAAGAAAAGGAAAGAAGCAAATTAACAAAGGGATCGAGTGATGAATTAAAAGGAGCTCCCTTCAGTCCAATAAGTGGGCGAAGAAGAAAGGCAGAGTTGCTCCCACGCCATGCAATGGCGAAGCCTTGCACTCCAATCTCCCCAAAGAAATGAACCAAGTCTCGGCCAAGTCCATGAGGTGGCAGCTCTAGCCTTTCCTCAACCCTCTTCATTGGACCGAATGGAGCTCCTCCTACCCCCACTATGCATCATGCATGCATATGAACCTAAAGCCAAAGCCAAAGGTCCCCTTCCTTGGAATTAAGCATGGCCCCTTTCCCTTCCATCTCCTCGGTTATATCAAGCGTCAAGTCGTCCTTCGTTCTGACAAATTTTATAATCTACACCTTATATTTCTATCATTTATTTTATAAGCACCCATGTCTATGAGAATTTTGTAATCTTACATCTTCTCTTTCTATACTTTTTATATGATACCGTGAGTTAATTAAACCCATCTATTTTCAAGTGGAAGGGTATTAACCAAAGAATATTATATTTTAGTACTAAATGTAATTACCTAAATAATCCATTAGTGAGTTATCACTGAGCAATTAGATCTAACAAAATATTTTTTAACTTGGTAGAGTGTGCTAGGATAAGATGGGTCATGGTTAGCAATTTAATAAGTAGAGTTAAATAGTAGTTAGTTAAAGTAATAGTAGAATATTATAAAGTAAAAAAGAGTGGTCTAATTATAAAATTCTCATCATAAGATAATAAAAATACAGGGTGTTATAAAAGGTGTTATTGTAAGCAATATTTCTTTATTTTAATAACATATTTCTTCAGACTTAAACTTGATTTTCTGAAACAGAAATACTGAAAGTTTAATTAACTGAAAGGGTAGGGTGTTGTTAATCATAAATTCTTAAAAACATAAGGTGTGGAACGTAATTTTCCCAGAGAAAGACCAGATAATCCAGAAAGCAAGATTTTTTGCAGCCAACTTGCCTCTGGGGGTAGCAGAGAATCCTGGGCATCGGCCACTATAAACTCTTCTTATTGGCTCCAAAGTGATATTTTTTTATCCTTCTTCTTTCGATTCTTTCCCCAAAACACCAACTTTTTTTTAAAAATCTATTCCGAGTCCAAAGTGGTATTCCAGAGTTTATTATGACCAAACTAGTCTTTCTCAATTTTTTTTTTAAACCTTTGTCTGGTATTAAATTTTAACGTGGAGAAGGCTAGTTTGGTCAAAAGCTGTAGCTAGATGAGAGACTAAACCAACCTCTGTTATTCCAAATATTTCTCTCATTTTGACTCATTTCTCCTACTCGAGTTGATTAAAAGGATGAGGGCATATTTGTCATGCCAGTATATGGCAGTGGGTGGGGGGGAGGGGGGTAAGGACAAAAGAAGTGTGAAAAGAGAACCCAAAGCATTAGATATGGACATCTTTCAGTAGTAGCAGCTGAAAAGAAGCCTAGGTGCATGAGATATGTATATAGGAGATCACATGAGATGAGGACACCAAAGAGCCATGAAAGCTAAATAAGGAAGCTGTGCAGTCCACAAACAGCCTTACCCTTACCTTCTTTGATGGCTTCTTTGTCTCTTATGTCATTGTTGGGCCATTGCTCCCATGGGCCGCTCACCTTGGGCTCATTCCCCCGTTTTAAGTCTCGAGCAAACAATCACTTATCTTAATACTTGAATAATAATACTTGTTTCTCTCTCATTCGTCTTTTGATTTAAAATCTCACTAAACTCTTAATATAATTATTTTATTCATCTTCACTTTAATATCAATTTTATATCACATTATCTATTCTACTATATAACTAAACAACCTCCGCTGATATATATAGAGAGGTTAGATAAATTAACTAACCCTTTGTCAAAATGAATCATAACATGTTTATACCATATGTATATATTATTGTAGGAATCGAACAAGGACTCAACTATTAGACTTTAATGGTGACTTTGATCCAAATTTTATTTGGCTAAGGGAACCCAAAGTTTCTTATTTGACTGTATATATACCCTTCTAAGTTTCAAGAATTTGGGGGGATACTTTTCAATTTATTCTTTTACATCTATAAATTAGAATCTCAATAGTTTGAGAGAAGAAATGAGTATGTACAAATGAGAATAAGATTATGTCTTTCTCTAAAAATTGATAGTGTTTCAGAGTGTTAGTTAGATTTAAAATGTATCCATATAAAACCAAAAATCAAGGGATATCCATATGAAAACCAAGAATTTTGAGGAATATACATACCAATATCAATTTTTGAGAGGTATACACAAAAATAAGAGAATTCAGATGGGTATACGTTCAAAATAACCCCACAAATTTGGGATCTTTTAGTTCCGATAATCTTGATAGCAAAGTTAATTACCTTATTATTATATTTTTCAAGATATTAAGCATTCTATTAGCTTATTCTACCATCACAACCAGAAAGTAACAGACAGTAGAATTCAGATAAAGCCACAGTAAGTTTAAGCATTAAAACATTTCCCTTCATTAATAGAAAAAACTGTTAAACACTTGTACTTAGTTATCTGAAGCGTGTAAGTCATTAATCATTGACAAAAGAGATCGAATTAAACTTTGGTACATTTGCCTTCTCACATACCTAATTTATCAAGTGATAATACTAGCATTATGCACTTACAATTTAATAAAGGTTTGGCCCAATGGGCTTGTTGACTTGTTCCCATTTGACCTATATTAATTAAGGAGGCAAGACTTAACTAAGTACTTTAATTGTTAGTCTTGTTCCTGCTGTCAATAGCCTCTCCATATCTCCTCCTGATCAAATCCTTGCTGCTGTTGCTGCTGCTGCTGCTGCTGCTGAGGTTGCTCGTAATCTATTCCTTTAGATGATGAACCAATGAAGCTTATCTTTTGCTCACTTCCAAAGATTGCATCTGCTTGCGCATTTAAAGTGCTTAAGTTTGCACTATTGTTTCCTTGCGGTTGATAACCATTAATAACTGGCAATGCCTTCAAGATCCCTGGATTAAGTGATAACATCGAGCCCCAAAAGCCTGAAGACCAATCAACTGAATTAGGCTGCCTTGTAGCTTGATCTCTAGCTGCCATCCAATTCATATATGTGCTCATATCACCATTAGGCAAACTCGAGTTATTCGCTAGATTATTCAGCATTGATACGTCCACTTCTCCTAGCTCGCATGGAGAATCGAGCAACGACGGCAACGACGGCGAGCTCGGTTGCTGCCTTTTAACACTGTAACACTTCCTAAATACCCTGCAAACTACCCATTCCTCCTTGTAGACAAAGAAGATATATAGACTAACATTAGTTATTATCCCAATATATATATATATATATATATAGTATTACAAAAGTTAGCTAGGATTTAATTAATCACCTTTGCAGGCCTATAAGGGAACTTGGATTGGAGCCTGTATTCATGCATCACCCAATTAGTCTTCTCACCCTTGGGAGCCCTTCCTTTGTAGAACACCAAGGTTTTCTTCATCCCAATCAAGGCTACACAGTCGAAGATCTCCTTGTCTTTCCCAGTAGTCTTCCAGTAACCGGCGTCGGTTGCGCGGTTCGTCCGCATACCGGTAGGGTATTTTCGATCCCTCAAGCTGAAGAAGTACCACTCTTTCTCACCCATATTTGCCTTCCCTACATCCATTAACATACGTAATTAATTAAACCAATCTCTTCAAATATCTTTAACTGGGACACCATTAAGTACTTCCTACTTCTTTCAGAAACACTAAAAAATTACATAGTTATGTTTAAGACCTAAAGAAACAAAGAAAGGTACATAGTAAGATGATCGAACATACGTACCAGGGAGGTCCCAAGGCTCGCACTTATTGAGATCGACGTCGGCAATGGCTCTCGACACGAACCCGAACTCCGATACCTTGCGGGCGAGGTAGCAAGTGATGAGCTCCTCGTCGGTAGGGTGGAACCGAAAGCCCGGAGGAAGGTTCTCCTCCATTTATTTCCACCTAGCTAAGCTATATGTAAGTATATATATGTAATCAAAACCACATAAAGAGTACTCAAAACTAGAGTAAGTGTTAGCTCCTTTAGGGTTAGTTTTAGCAAAGAGCTGATACCATTAATGGTGGAGAATGTGAGCCCTTCTACTAAATAGAGACTCTTCTTCTAGAGCATATGCAAATCTCATCCAACTATTTGAAAAATGATTTGAGTTGTTAGGGCATAGAATTGACTTTTTTTTACAAGGCTGCCACTCATCATAGGAACGTGGACATTTTCTAGAAGGGGCTTTTGGTAAATATGATAGGAATGAGGGCAATTTTGTGAAATAGTTGGAGTACGGATTATACTTCGGATCTTATGTTTCTCCTACGTCCAACCAACTCCAACCATTCCTACCCAACCCGAGCGGCCCACGTAAGCCGCATTTGTAAGGTGCACGTGGCATAAGTTATATGTATTTTATTTATCTCTATCTCTCTCTATCACGAGGAATACTTTTTTGCTAAGTTTTGGATTTGAATTTGAATTTGAATTTAGATAAATAAAGAGCTTATAATAACAACGCAGGATGTGACAATAATATGCTACTCATAATTATCCCTAATGTTCGATTAAATTCGAAACAAAAAAAGAATATAAATTTATTGCATCAATGAACCTACACATAGCATCTATCATTTGATCAAGTGACCGTGGACAAGTACACACCACACACGTCATTGTAGCTAACAATTAAATTAATTTCCTCGTAAGTCGTAATTAGGACACTTCAGCAAACCTCATAATTTAGAAGATGATTAGTGTGACACAATCTAATAATTTATCAATGCCTTAAAAAAGTATATCCAAACTCCTTCCATGCAATTGCACTGCAAGAAACGAAATGGTTTGGTGAACCACAAGAAAGGAAAAGAAAAATTAATTAAATCAAAAGATGAAATCTCCTACTGCATGCGGAAATAAAATCCCACCTACCTGTAAGACTTAAGTAAAGCTTCTCCTTTGCTCTTTTATTGGCCTCTTAATTTCTACATAGAATGAATGGTAATTTATATGTCTTCTGTTCTTTTGGTGAAAGTGATGGGATTCTCCAAGTCGTTGTCTCTCTTTGGTACTACGGACTACTAAATCCTTTTTTTTTTCACTACCAAATTGTGTTTTTAATACAAGTTTAGGAGGGTTATTTTTTCTTAACGTTCTTAGTTTCTTTCAATTAGGTTGGGTATAAGTTTTCCTTTGCATAACAGTTCCTTAATCTGATGTTGATCATAAAAGGGAAATGAATAAAATTTAAAATTTCGTAGTACATAGAGAAACTTATTAAAACTTAAGACCAAACTCACTGATCAAGACGGATACTTACAATGGGTTAGGAAATTATAATATGTTATTTAAAATATGTAAAGTACTATTATGTTTTATTATTAGGAAGGTAAGGTTATTATTTCTTTAGAAGGAGAGTTAGATCAAAGTAAATTTAAAAATTATTAAATTTTCAAACTTGAAGACTATCTCAGGGCAAAACTAATGGTCACCCAAAAGCTTAATTATCATCGTATTCTTTAAAATATTATAATTGATATTGAAATTATTTGACTCTTTAGGTTTTTATTTGTATTTAGTGAGACACGATTAAATTCTTATACTGATTAAAGTTATGAAATGAATAAAATTAACTAAAATATCCTTATTATGTAAAAGCTAGTGTGAAATATATATATCACTGATTTATTTTCTTGCATAAAAATAAATTTTCCTTTCCTGTTACGAGAGAATCTGTTAATCTTCTATTACTTTCAAACCATTTCTTAATCTAATTTAGTTATAATTAATTAGATTTAACTATGGACGATATTTTTGAAAGATGACAAATATGATATTTTAAAGAATGTAATGTCAATTATAATATTTTTTAATAAAATTATTGCTACCGGGCTAGGGCCCCCAACATTGACACACTAAACGGCCCAATATCTCTTTGTCAACTCTTTAGAAGGCAAGAATTATACTTCATTAGCTTACTACTAGCAACATATCATTGATACTCAAATAATTAAGTCTCTAGTTAATGACGAAGTTAATTAAGTCTCTAGCACGTGCGATGCATGTGCTGGCCATGTACCCATACACGTGGCAGTCGCTGTTCAGAACCATCTAGATCTGACGAGGATCCACGTCGGAGAGATTGGACCGTTGTACGTAGGTGTCGTCTAAAGCCAAAGCCTTCATGGCTAAGCCTTTCCCATGCAACTACGCAAGGTATGGTGCATCTAACAGGGGACCGAGTACATGAAGTCATAGAGATATCACTCCTTTATATCACCTCTACTGTTATCTCATCATCCTTATCTATCATCATTCCATAATCTCCATTGAAAACACGAAGATAATACGAAAAGCTTCACTTTCTATGTCGGCGTCCATACTTTCCAAATTCCAAGAACTGACGTCTCTCGTCAGCATTATACACCAAATACCACTCGTATTACTTCTCAGCAATGGAATGTCTTGCTACCTTTATATATACCAAAACCCAGCGACATGAAACGCATATAGCATATGATCTTACCCAGTCCTTAAGTCACTCGGATCATGGCCTTAATTGTTTTGATTTATTTTACTCTAATTGGGTCCCAAAGCTTCAAGCTTTAGCTCTTCCTAATCCCCACTTTCCAAGGCTACTCTCGTAATCTCAATCCTAACTTTCCTCACATAAAGCTAGTGATTGGGTTTGTGGCCATTGGCCTCTTAGCAAAGCGAAAGCAAGCATCATCAAATCCTTCCATCTTAAATGCGTAATGGAAATAGTTGTTTTGTTCTGGAGACCGCCATTGATCCCGTTGCCATCTTTCCTTCTTACCATGGAGTACTCACAAGTAGTAGTAGTAATGCTCTTCTTCTTCTTCCATGCATGCGCAGTAAGGAAGAGGCTGTGATGTTTCTTCTTCATGCCTCCTCCTCCCTTTGCTTCCTCCTCCTCCTCTTCCACCTCCTTTGCTTCCTCCTCATCAAGTTCTTCACTTTTCTACACAATTATAAAAGGTAAATATATCTCTTTGATCTCTATCTCTATCTCTTTCTATATACTTATCTCTTAGCACTGCAGGGATGTTGCATCGGCCGATGGAGAAGAGTTGGCCGGCGACGTCGGCGGTGGTGGAGAAGAAGAGGGAGAAGAAGGATTATTCTTTTGGTACGGTGAGAGCGTGTTTGATGATTCCCAGCTTGTCGATCAAGGAGAAGAATATTCCATCGAACAACATTGCTTGGAGGTAGAGGACACCTTTGTCGAGGAATCTCCATGCATCTCTCCGTTGAAGAATCTCGCCCCCGTTAAGGTTGGAATCGAGGGCGAGCATGACGTCTTGATAGCCGACGTGCTAACGCCATCCGATTGCGTGAGTCCAATTGTGTCGACTTGCGAAAACCTCAATCTCAAAGGTAATTAATCCCTCTTATATATAATACTTCTAAGATAATTTACTATTTCTCGTCCTGATATCGCTTATACTCTATTAGCAGAAGAAGATGGTAATAAAGAAGAGACTCGCGAGAATAATGAAGAGAAAGGATTGTCGAAGGATGCTAAATTATTGGTCAACAACTCATTTAAATTGGATAGCAAGAGATTTGAAGAGAAGGAAAGCTATGGAAGCTCGCTCGTCGGCGAGTCGACTTCCAAGAGCTCGATGGAATGGCAAAGCTCGACGATCACAAAGGATTCCGAGATGGAGTATCCCTTCTCGTCTTCGTCTCGAAGAAGCTCTTCCAACTGGGAGTCATACACATTGTTTCGCAAGTACGATGAGGAGATGATGTACTTCAACCGAATTGGCACACAAAAACTCGCGGAAACAGGTAATAATTTGATTGTTACATGATATGCTTGAATTGTTTCTTATACTAACTACTCTTTATCAGAATCATTTAGGTCCATAAAGTACCAACCAAGATCAATCTCACAAAGAATAGTTCATAAGTTGACCACCAAGCATAGGAGTTATCCGGCAGGAGTGAGAGATCCATATCAAGAGCTGGAGAGTGCATACGTTGCACAGATTTGCTTAACATGGGAAGCTCTCAATTGGAACTACAGCAACTTCTCTAAACTCAATGCCAACAGAGACGTCCAAGAATCGTTCTGCCCTGCACGAATCGCGCAAGAATTCCAGCAGTTTGAGGTTCTTCTGCAGAGGTTTATAGAGAATGAGCCATATGAATACGGTCGAAGGCCCGAAGTTTATGCTAGGAGGAGGATTTCATCTCCAAAGTTGCTACTAGTTCCTGAATTCAGAGGTACTTTGACTCTGTACTCTTAGCTGTTAGTCATCCTATTCATTCATCTTCTCTTCTATTAACTCACTTGATGCTTTTGTATTCTTGTTCAGAAGCTGATGATGGCAAGGAAGATCTAATATCTTCAACTGAATTCTTGGTAATACTCCAACAGGCGATCCGAACATTCATGAACTTCCTCAAGGCAGACAAGCAGAGTCACTATCAGAAACTTAAGTCTTTAATGAGGAAGAGATCGAGTTCTGTTGATAAAACTTTACTTAGTTTTCTCAAGAAAGCTAACAAAAGAGTAAGTTTGTATTGTTGCCTACTTTCTTTTTCTTCTTTGTTGATATGTTAATAGCTAACTAGTCCTTTTGATGATGATGATGATGATGATGATGATTACTTCAGAAGAAATTGAGGATTAAAGACCTTGTGAAGCAGAGAAGATGTCTGAAGAAGAGAAGGCTAAAGGTGGACGAGGAAATGGAGATACTGATGGGCCTAATTGACATGAAGGTTGTGTCAAGAGTTCTAAGGATGCCAGAGATCAGTGAAGAGCAACTGCATTGGTGTGAAGAGAGGATGACCAAAGTGAGGATTTGGGATGGCAAAATACAAAGAGATTCTGCTCCACTTTTTTTCCCTGTGCACTGAGACCCCACTAGCTCTTGGTGTTGTATAATCTACTTTCATTTAGGTTTGTTTTATGACTAGATAAAGTGATCGGACATGAGAATATGCATGCCAACCTCCCTCTGTAAACAAAAAGTATACTGTATAGAAGGATGAAATGAGAGACCCACACCTCAAATTGGGTGCATGTGGTGAGATAAGGATTTGGGATCCATGAAACTTGATTGTGGTAAAAGGTGATAAGATAAAGACTAGATGTATTCATGCACACTGAAAGATAAAGTTGAGTCAGCAAAAGTAAAAGGGAGAGAGTGAGGATAGAGACAAGCACAACTTTAACTTGCTTTTGCTTTACAATGGTGGGCAAATGTCTCTTAGCTATGGATTTTGGATTATAACATCAAGATAAGGGCAAATAGATAGCCCATCAGATTACCCATTACACACAATGGAATAACAAGTACAATATTGTATCTTGTCTTTGTGGTTATTAGGTCGTCCAAATTAGTATTTGACTGTAAAAGACATGCATATGGCACTTAATGTTTTGAGCAAGCAAAAGGCAAAAGCTGAGGAAATCATAGTACAGACATCCACTATTTTATGTCTATCTGTATAAAATATGATTGTTAGGATCATGATCTTAGTGCTCGGGTCTAAGTTTGCTAGCTTTCTCTTTATTTCAGGGAAAGATTCCTCTCTTTAGATGACCATTTAGGTGAAAGAAACTATTGTCCCTAATATTGCATTGTTGATATATTAAAAATAACTTCAACTCTCTTTTGATGTGGACCAAAAGTCCTACAAAGATTTTATATAGACTCTTAAGGGTTAGTCTCACATGGAATAAAAAATATAATATGGATTATGAAGGCCAATATAGATGATGAGATATGAATACTGTAGCTTAATAATTGAATCATATGTTATAGTTTAAATTCCCTCTGTTGTAGTCTTGCTTAAATTGATTTTCATTATGAGTTAATTCTACTTAAACCATCCAAACTGTTATCGTTTTTTTATATACCTCCGAACATTTTTTTCTTAATCTTTTTATAGACTTGCGGGTGTTTAAAGAGTTTATATAATTACTTTTGTTTTTTAATTCTAAACATGTGGAAGAGGATAATAGATTACGAGGTCCAATAAGATTTTAACTAATATACAAACTATTTAATCTAAATTTAAAGTCATTGTCGCCAATCTATTACTCCGAACTAATTGCGGCTATCAAATGAAGCTAAATGGGCGACAACGAAATATTCTTTTTTTATATATATAATTTGTTTTGGACGAACAAATATTTTTTTTTTTTTGATTGTCAATGAGCTGTGTCCAGCTATGTATTAATAGACTGTCGATGCGTAATCGCATCGACAGCGATGAGGTTACCAAGCTCTGGGGGAGCGTTGCTTGGCCGCTCGAAAGAGCTGTGGCCAGAGGCCACGCTTGCCTTAGCAGCTGCCCAGTCAGCGACAGCGTTGGCTTCTCTCCCTACGTGAGAGAGCCTTACATCCAAAAACTCTTTTGCGAGCTCAACACACTCCTGCACCAGGTTACGAACGCGCCAAGGGCTGAGCTCAATCTGCTGCATGCATCTGATGGCCTCCAAGCAATCCGTTTTGATCTCTAACCTGCAACCTCTTCCAGCAGCCTTCAGTCCCAGTCTGATAGCCCATAGCTCGGTTTGTAGAGCCAAGTTTCCTGGACACAGCTCCCATACCACTTGGACTAGCTCTCCATTTGCATTGTGAAAAACGGCCGTTGCACCTCCTTGGTACGCGCCGGTTCTAAGCGCGCCGTCGGTGTTAACTTTGATCCATCCCGACTGCGGTGGTTCCCATCTCTTCCTACTATTCCTTATCTTCGGGATCTTCCCTTTGTTCTTATGCCTGTACTCCTCCGTCAGCGCACGACGACCAAATAATTTGCGCACAAGCCCACAACAAAGCCCACAATAAGAAATGAGATTATCTGCAGGCCCTAGTGTAGGAATGCGCTACAAACCATGTTTCTGTTTGGCCCACATAAAAGAAAAGGCCTGACTTAGATAAAGGCATAAAGCTTCACATTCGAGCATAAAACAAAAGAAAAATGATATATTTGCAAGAAACAACCTTTTAGCGATATAATTTGCAAGAAACCACCTCAGCAGGTACACAGTGAGAATAAATCTATACTATTTTTTTTTTGACTAAATGCCCGTCAAGAAGTTTTATTTGTAAGCTGGGAGAAAGAAGGAGGAATATGCAGAGGATTACTCCTCCGTTATTAGCTAAACAAAGAGGGTTTATCTGCAAATATAATGAACACAAAAATAAGGAATAGATTTGTAAAATTGAAAAAGGGTGGTGTTGGGCTTTTCACACCACAATTAAAATGAAGGTTCTGAACAATATTCAGTGAAATGTAGGGGTGTTACATGCAATTTCGGTAAAAAGAATTTGACAGACCCAATTGCATATAAAGGCCCTGCGACCGGGGCTGCAGACGATCCGCTCCATTCTTTTCCAATCTCCACCCGTTTTCTTTCCTTCCAAATCAAATCCACACGACTCTCGCGGTTCGTTTGCTAGTCCTCTCTCGCCCACGGATCTTTTCCCTTCTCTCTCTCTTCGAATCCAATTCGTATTCCTTCACGCGCCCATCTCCGTTAGATTCCCCTGGTGTTCTCGAGCTCTCCTTCCGCAAGAAGGAGAAGAATTTGGCGTTATGGCGGCGGTTGCGAGGTGGGAGGGGGTCGATGAAAGGTTAGCGAAGATGGTGTCGGAAGCCAATCTTGATCAGGCCCACGAGCGCCGTCGGATTCGGGAGGCTTTCAAGGATGTGCAGCTCGGGATCGACCATTGCTTGCTAAGGGTATCAAGATTCTCTCTGCTTCTCATCTTACTGAGATGGTTTTGTGGGTTGGGTCTTTGTTGGAATACCAAATTATTTACTGGAATAAAAGATTTCATATGACCCAAGACCACTTGGTGTAATTGAGTCTTGTGTATGATCGAATTTGGATAGGTTTCTTATGGCCAAATTCTGATCTTTTCCTTTTTGAGATTGTGTAAACTTTCAAGGTAAGGTGATTCGTTGTCCCTAGTACTTCCATTATCTGTAGATGTACTAAACATGGACCTTCTAATTTTGTATAATCTTGGTGGTCACTACCCTGTTTCTAATCTTATTGAGATCAGTTGACTTTGTTCTTTTCATGAATACTTGGTGTAATTGAATCCTATTTCGCATTTGATAATTTGGTTTGTTTAGGTTTATTCTGGCCAAAATTTGACTTTGTTTGAGCTTTTATGAGTAAGTGAAACAAATTAAATATTGGGTGGTTCTCTGTTCTGGAAGTTCCATAGGGACTCTAATGAACCCTGATGGCATCATAGCATTTTTTACAAGAGCTGCAGAGGAAAATTTCTTACAAATCGCATGAGGACAACAAGAATTTGTCCAATTTTTTTGAGAATTTTACCTTTTCTCTCCTGAGTATCTTGTCAAATTATGTTGAATTTTGTGCAATCTGGTACTGATTTTCTGCATTTATGAAAATGGTATGATTCTCAAACACAAATAAGTCATGCTTACTTGGTATAATTGAATCCTACTACATATTGTCACTAATTTTGCTAATTTTCCCTTCATTGTTCCTTTAATAAGACTTTAGTTCCTTAAAATTGTTCTCAGCTTCTTTCTTTTGAAGGGTTCTCTTCTTTTCATGGAAACTATCACATTCTAATTGGTGATTCTTTCATTACTTTGAGGAAGACGACTCACATATCTCTTGTCCTCGTAACAGGCGCAATATAGTGGAATCAAAATGGAGGAGGTACTATCTTGAACTGTCAGAAATTTTGAACTCTATTGTATGGTATACACAGTTGTTAAAATTATAAGATTGATTGATTTTGGCAAATATACTTCAATTTTTAATTGCCCTTGCCCCTTTCCTTTATATTGTTGAAGCAGGATCAGTATTCCATTCTGAGGTTAAAACATAGGCCAAATGCCCAAAATAGTCCTAGTACTCTAGAAGCATTCTTATACATTAACATATTTGTGTATGTGCGTGGAGGAAGAGAAAGAGAGAGGGAGACAGAGACAGAGATACAGAGTATCTGCGTGTCTAGCATCGGTGAAAAGTGCATGTAAGAAAAATTCATGTCCATATTAGCCAGCTTGCATTAAATGTATTGATGAAAGTCGACCGATGCTTTATCTAGCCTTATCTATTGAATCTTTTATCTGGCTGTGTGGGTTTTACCCTGTGGCATGCTTCAGTAAATTCTGTGCCTTGTGGCTAGTAGGATCAACTTTGAAACCTAAGACAAGGTGAAAGTGGCCTACTGACACCCGGAGCTCAAATTGCTTGAGTTTTGTACTTGACTCTGTAAGTTGCATTATTGTACTAGTTAAAAGCTGATGCTTTATCTCATTAAGCTGTTTATGCGTAGTCCTTCTATATCAACTCCAGAGGTTTGGAAATTTTTTCCAAGAGTTGGCTGCCAGAGGAGTCAAGATTGAAGGCTCTAGTTTGTTTTTGTCATGGATATGGAGACACCTGTACATTTTTCTTTGAAGGTATTTAGTTCCAGCATTGTAGCTTGTAACTTAATTTACTTTACCTTTACATCTAACTCGTTCAAGGTTTACATTTGAAGTTTTTGTCTATCTTTTAGGAATTGCTAAGAAAATAGCATCAGCTGGGTATGGAGTTTTTGCATTAGATTATCCTGGGTTTGGTCTTTCAGAAGGACTTCATGGATATATACCAATCTGTGATTCTCTTGTCAATGACGTAGTTGAGCACTTCTCTAAAATTAAAGGTGTGTCTCTGCTAAGAATATTCCTCTAATCATTTAGTGCAAGTATAGTTCATTATTTCTGTCGAGAAATTTTTGCAATTAATTTGCTTGTTGAAAATGTCTACATTATCTTCTGAAAAATGTTCTAGGTTTGTGAAATAAAATTCAAAAGACAAATATATTTCCAGCATTAGGAATGGGAGAGAAAATAAAGGGGAAAGCAACAATGGTTACACGGACTTACACCATCAATTGGATCTATCTTACTACCTTCACTGGTTTTCTTGCATTCTTGTTGCATTTGAGAATAACAAACAAAAAGGGAATGAACTCATTTCCTGAATATTATAAGCTTACAGCGATAGTTTCCAATGTACATCGGTTTTCTTGCATACTTGTCGCATTTGTGAATAACAAAACAAAAGGAGAATAAACTGTGTCATTTCCTGAAGTGATATTTACTATGTGCACATATAATAGGTCAATTATATGAAGAGAAGAAGCAAAATTAAATTGTCAGAATTAACATATAATAGGAACTAGACGCTAGTCTGGAAAGATCAGTATGACATCAAAGAAGTTGTAGTCCCGCTGGATAGACAATAATGTATAATGCAATACAAGGATACAATTGAATATACATTACCAGAACTTTGTTGACCAAATTCCAGTATGTAGACTTATAATATAGTAAACCTTCGTGCAATGTGGAATAAAATGATTAGCCTTCAAAACATACTAGTTCATTGAGAGAGAGAGAGAGTTCATCATTCTATCACTTATTCTGGTTCTTAGCTCTCTCAGCATCGAAATAAGATGCAGTTCATTGCCCACCTTCAAGCAAAGACGTGAAGATCCTGCGAATCATCTCTCTTCTTGGGAGGGCAAAGTGTCTCATGCCAATAGCACACTGGTTTTGTTTCCAGACTCAATCTACATTTCAAGTCGTTGAGTGGTGAGATCAATTCTTCTTTACTTGCATTGTAGCATCTCAGTTATTTGGATCTGAGCATGAATGATTACATGGGAAAAACATCCTGGGCTTCAACGGAGCGTTTACAAAGTTGATCTCAATCTCTCCAATGTCTTCAGTGGTAGAATTCCTCATCAGCTAGGCAAGCTCTCGTCTTTTGTACCTTGATCTTGGATCAGATGATTCCATTACCATTCCTGGGCTATATGATGATGATCTTAGCTGGATTTCTCATTTTTTCTTGTTGAGATATCTTGATATGGGGATGGTAGATCTTTCTAGCAACCAATTGGCTCATTAAAATCAGCAGTGCCAGATAATTTGCAACGAATAAACAGTGCAGTAGGTATATGGAGTCCTTGTATCCTTCAAGAACAAACGTGACCGGATTCCTAACATTTAAAAGACTATGGTACTAATACGCATTACTGCTTATATGATGTAATGTACCAGTTGAATATTTGCAATGCCCAAGTGGATTGTAAAGCTCTGTTATGCGTATGTCATTGTATGTTTCATTTTGATTGGAACAAGATTCACTGAGACTGATGCAGAATGATATCATCTCTTCCTATACAATAACTCCTCACACATCCTAGGCATTGTTTCAAAGCGCTGCCTTTAATCCATGTCAAAGTATGTCATATTATAAGAACAGATGAATCAGAATACAGATTTTAATCTTTCTTTCAATCCATCGTCCTCTGTATTTAATGCACGGTTTGTCTGATAGAAAATTCTGAGTACCATGGTATTCCAAGCTTCTTATTTGGTCAATCAATGGGAGGAGCAGTTGCATTAAAAGTACACTTTAAACAGCCGGATGCATGGGATGGTGCAATCCTGGTTGCACCAATGTGCAAGGTAATTTTGCCTTTGCTTCATTTAATGAACCTTACAAACTTCAGTGTCATCTTCTGATAAGTGTGAAGAATCTCTAGTAGATAGCAGAAGATGTTATTCCTCCTTGGCCTGTTCAGCAAATTTTAATTTTTATGGCCAAAGTTCTTCCAAAAGCGAAGCTGGTCCCTCAAAAAGATATAGCGGAGATGGCATTCAAAGATATAATAAAGCGAGAGCAGGTTTGTTCCTCTACCACCATCCTGATTAATTGAAATCGCATACATGAATCTGTTGAAGTTTCTGTGCAGCACTGATTAATCTATGTGATTCCCTTATTTTCAACTCTCATGAGATACATTGTAGCAATGTTTAGTGTAAATTGTAGACTTCTGTTGTCCATATTTTCCAAATTAGGATCTTTACCATCTTCTTAACTTGCAGCTGCTTTATATATGCTAATATTGTGTTCAACATGGCTCTGGTTTTTTGGATGCAGACTTCGTACAATGTTATTGTTTACAAGGACAAACCACGCCTCAGGACAGCATTAGAGTTGCTTAGAATCACCCAGGAGATAGAAAGGCGACTAGAAGATGTATGAATATTAGATAGCTCTTCTTTTTTCCAGCTATGCAGTGTCCGTATGATTTAGTTGTTGGTTTTTATCTTACATATTGATGCAGTTGGAACGTGGTGGAAATTTGCCTAGTGACTGGGCTGTCTTACCTAGGCACTTTAGTAGAATGACTGCCTACGTGCATTCTGCTTGCATTTAATTGTTATGTGTTATCACGTCATTGATTATGTCTGTAAGTTAAAGGCAAGCATATGGTTTTATGCAGAGATATAACCACTCTTATCTTATTAAATGAACTTTTTTAATAAGGTATTCTAGTGGGTTGGATAGATTGCCATCATTCCTTAATAATTTTGAATTCCATAAACTATATAACTAGTTAAAAACTTCATAATCATTGAACACTCAATTGCACTGAACACAACTTCGCTATGAGGTATTCTATACAGTAGAGACAGGTGACCAAGATACTGCATAGTGTATGCAGTAGGATGGTTTGCACATATACTTATGAGAATGACCACATAACAGAGTCTGCTACCAACTTTCTACGTGCTGAAGTGAATTCGTTGTTCATTTACATTCTTTTGTTTGGTATAACAGAACATGATCAGGTCTCCCTTCTCTTTCTTAGGTTTCTCTGCCACTAGTGATTCTGCATGGTGAGGCTGATATTGTGACCGATCCTTCAGTGAGCAAGGCTTTGTATGAGAAGGCCAGAAGCTCGGACAAGGAGTTACGACTTTACAAAGACGCTCATCACTCTCTTCTAGAAGGTGAATCTGATGAGATGATATTTAGAATTCTTGACAACATCATCTCTTGGCTGGACAAGCACTGTGCAGGAAGTGTGACATCGTAATCAGTTGTACAAAAGGTGTTCTCTGTTAATCCAATACACATGATGTTCATCAGGTGCATTAAATTTTTTGTCTGTGATAATCTTATCTTCAATTCTTCCACAGTATTTGATATTTAACTAGTGTGGTTTGTTCAAAGGATCTTCAAAGGTTAGGATATGTAATTGACTTCATTGCTGATCTATTTATTGTTACAACCAACTCAATTCAGTTTGTATGTTACTAATAATCCTTTTAAATTCATCTCTACAAATTTTTGCACTGTATCTTGATTTATTCCAATAAATTAATGCTTCATATTCCTTTCTTCCCTTTGCATTGCGAATCGAAGTATCCATTTAAAAGATCTTGATTTTCTCTGATATTTAAGTGCTTTTTTTATATTAAAATATTGAATCTCATACCAATGATCCCATCTCGTTTACTATGAAATATTGGGAAGGGTTCAAAACCCCTTCAAGGATGTTATTGCAGAAACATGATTAGTATTATTGGTATTATGCTGCTTCTGTCAGAGATTGGATTCAATTCCTTTTCAAAAGTTAAATACCTCTAGTGCAATAAGCCCTATTCAGATTTCAGAGCCAGCTTCCACAAACAAAACTATCCTATTAACATGTATTGAAAAGAATATACAGAGACACAGTAACAAGGACATCCCATGGCCTATGGGATTTCGTTGCTCTATTATCCTCTTATTTGTGGAAATTGATTGCTCCATATATACAGAATGTACAATAGCTTATAAGATGTTTGGTGTGTTCTGTGCATTCTAACTGAGGCCCAGTTGTAATGATTTGAACTTTTTTCTGTGAGACAGGTATACTGAGCTATAGCTGCATGGAAAATTGTAAGGTTGTGGTTTGTCTTGATATGTGATAATTATTACTTCTGCATCCTTAATCCTAATAAAAATCTAGTATTCCTATTTATGAACCCAGTGAACCTTTTAAACCTTGAGCACAAAGTACCACGATGGTATTAGGATCCTTCATTAAGATTAGCCATGAGTATTATATTTAGGTCAAGTACCGGAAAAGTCTATTGAAAGTTAATGTATATAAGTAAACGTACAATTCCTTATTTGAGATGTTTACAGTACATCATTCCTCATAGATTCAATGAAAATATTTTAAATCATAGGATATGAGTATTCACAAGAGCTTCAAACAATGACATAATTACTTCAGAGTCATCAAAATCTATTCAGTAAATCATCACTGTGGTTACCTACACCCCTTTGACATGGGTAAAAGCACAAGGCTTCGTAGATGAGCTCAAGAGTAATCCAAGTCCAAAAATAGCAGTTACATTTGAGGTTCTATCAACATGCATCCCCAGAAGTGATTTCTGCTTCCAAGTTTCATATAGTACCTTTAAGAAATATTCTTCTCCAATCATGAAATAAAACGTTTCATACTTTATATAAATTCATAGTTTAAAATCGTTAGATGTGAAGATAAGTAAATGCATAAGATTATCTTTTACAAGCATCTTTTTATTAAATCCATATATATTTTTAAAAATTTAAGCAATTAGCTTCCGGATGATCTGAACTAAATTACAGTAGTTAAAATTTTCACTCAGAAATCAATTGTGGCTTATTGGCGCCACTATCTTTTCTTCTTTAAAATGCAAAGTGATCAAAGTACCTTTATAAATTTAAACTAGACTATATTTATATAGGGTTAATTAAGTTTTTTTTTTATGTTTTATTTAACGGTTGACTAATAATTTCAACTCAGTCTGGACCATAAAAGAGTTAAATATTCAAGTTTAAAGTATAAGGGGTGAGTTCAGATCATGCCAAATAACAGGAGAGTGTTTTTCAAAGTTGGTAGCCATTATAAACTTTGGCAATTAGGATATCAGGAAACACAATCACATAAGTGTTTGTGGATAATATATGTGACTTAGTGTTCCTAGAAGTTTAAGATATTGTCAAACTTCCTCGATAAATCTTGCAGTAATTATCTTTTCTGTAATAAGTTAACTTCACATGCTCCTACCCTGCTTATACTCCTCCAAATTTATATTTGCGCAAATATCCTTCAAAACCTAATCTTTTTGCATGGATGTCATTCTAGCTACTTTTCAATAATAATAGATGAAATAATAAAGATATTCTTATTCTAGAGGAATACATATAATATAAAACTTAATTTACTAGTTAACATTCATGGATATCGATGCAAAAAGAAAAGGGTAATCGTGCAAAAACCAGTGTTTTGACGGGCATATTAATATCAACATTAGAGGAGCATTATTGGAGTACATATATAAATAGGGGATTTTAGAAGGGTATACATGCAAAAATAACTCTTTTCATTTAAAGTCTTTCACCCGAAAGCAACTCAGAATGTCATCAGTTTCCATGTTTCATTCAGAGATTGCTTCTTTACAAGTCTCTCTTGCATAAGAGTAGTACCATTGTTTTCCATTATGAGCAACTGGTTTATTATATATACTATCCTCATGGTTTCTATCCATAGTCCAACAAAATTCATTGTCTCTGAGTATCCTTTTCTTTTCTTCATATCACTCAGTGGTAAACTTCTCATTATGCTCCAAACTATTGTCAAGCAATTGGATTTTCAAGTCATTTTTATAGTTCTTGAAATGTAATACCATGTACTGATCATAAAATATAGAATCATGCACTGTGTTATCTTCAGGTAAACTCATTTATATGAAACATTGTGAACATATATCCTAACCCGTGGTAATTGCAACTTTCCAACTGGTAATGAATTCTCCATGAGCTCAAGGGCCAAACAGTCCTTTGTGATAGGGATCATGTGATATCTTCCTACTTTTCTTGTGCCAAACTTCCACTTCATATTAGCTTTATCTCTTAGTTTGCCAACTTTGAAACATACAAGCATATCCAATCTAATTATCCTAGAGACCAAGAAATTAAAATATGAAGTCATTGAATTATAACTTGCAGAGTATTCAGATAAAAAGCATCATAAGTTTCATTGTTGTAAACGACCAAACACTCAAAGAATGCTCGTAGATATCAAATATTGTCAGCTGCGAAGTTTTATTTTCTTATTCTTTTCTTTTCTTCAGAAGTGTTATTTGACCAATAAGTTGCTCAAGCCTTACTGATCATAAAAATGATAGCTATTACCATGCAGCTACTTAATCATCTCTTCTCGTTGGGCTCTTCGACCATTTCCCAAAAGATAACAGCTGCTGCACAAGCACCACTAAGCTTAGTCTGATATTAATTTAAAGCAATATCATTTGTATGCCCGTGCTCGCATGCATTGCAGTAAACATATATTGACATATATATATATATAAGTGTTGTTTTGTTTTCTTTTGCTTGGATTTCTTGCGGTTTGTGTGCCCAAGGGCAAAGATAAAAAGTGGGAATAGATAGAACCTAGCTAGACTGCTCAGGCTACGAGTTTTAGCTGGGTGGCTTTGCCATAACACTTAATTGGAAAGCTTTTACTGCGGCTCACAGGCTCACTGATTAAAGTGTTCGATAGCACCCAGAACTCTAACTGGATTAGCTCCTTTGACAACTCATGACTCGAGAAACTAAATTTACTTGGATCGAAGCTTGCTTCAATCGATCCCTTGCCTGCTTTATTCTCTAGGCCTTTTCTCCTATTGTCCCAAGCAAAGCACCTGCCTTAGCCTACATGAGCCCAATTTGGAATAAGAGATCTAGTTTGCATACTAGCTAGATAACATGCCACAATCTTGACTAGATATATAGATATCTACTACTACCCTAGTAAAAGATACAAAAGAGAGATAGCAAAGTTAGAAAAAGAAAAGAAAACTCACTTGGGTCGCCATAATTCTATTAAGGTAGTTTGGTGCAAGTGCTTACAAAGATAGAAGAAGAGGAATCACATGCATTAAATTCACATATGTGGCCCATGTCCAAAACTACATCTCCAATTCACATTATCCTGTTGATTGTTCGGCGGCGCGGCGGGCACCCCTTCGATCGGGAAATTATGCGACAACGGCTCGCCGAAGCAAGTGAAGCTGGAGTCATGGCCATAATTGGGGTGGTGCGGGTTGCGTTGCGGTCCACCAGTGAGCGCATGGCCGATGAAGTATTCGCCGCCGCCGCCGCCGGCTACCGAAGGATGGGGAGGTGGATAAGTTGTAGGATAAGGTAAGTTATGTGAAGTGGAGGAAGGATAAACATAGGGTTGGATAGGTGGAGGTCTTGGTGGTGCTTGTGGTGGTATTCTTGGATAAACTGGCCGGAATTGTAGGCATGGATCTCCTCGATGCTGGAAACCTCCTGGTTGTGTCCCTCCAATGTTTACATCCATCATGCTATCATGTAATAACAAAGAAATCCATCAAAAAGGAAACCTAGCTAACAATTATTATTATTATTATTTTTTTAAAAAAAGTACTCAAAGTATATCTTAGATACTATATCATAAAACCCTAGAAAGCCAAAATAAATTAAAAAAATAAAACTAACTTGTTACCTCATAGGAGCTCCGACGGCGGCTAGGCCTTCGTTGCCGAACACGAGTTGCCGCGCGCGGTTAAGGGTCTCTGTCTCCCTCTCTAATATTGCATCATAATTAATTTCACATTTCACACATCAAGAAGAACAGGAAAAAAAAATGAAATAGTATGGATCTCATGATCTTTTAATCGTATATAAAGATGATGGAATTTAGTGCAAGTGTATGTATGGTGCAAGTATGGTGTGTATATATATATATATCATCATCATCATCATCATGCCTTGGCGATGTCGGTTCATGTGGCCTCCCAATGCTTGAGACTTGCAAAACTTGAGAGAGCAAAATCTACACTCATAGACCTTTGCACTCTCATCCTTCCCTCCAGTACTCTTCTTCTTCTTGAACTCTGAAACAAATCAGCTCAGTCCTCATAAGCTAAGTAAAACAAAGGTATATATATTCGTATATGTATGTAGCTAGAGTAAAAGATCCTTACTGGTCGCGTCGGTGGAAGCGGCTGTGGTGGTCGAGCTCTCTTCCAACGCCTGCTTGCCGTACTCCTCCGGCAAGTTGTTGAGGTCTAGTGGGTTGCCTTCTGGTCTCCTGCAAGAAAAAATTAATGAAGCAGTGGAATTGGAGATGGGATTTTAGTATTTTTTTTACTAACTATTAACTCAGAAGTAAGAGAGATATATGAAGGGTATATATACATACATGGAGATGAAGGAAAAGCAAATAAAGGATTTCTTTTGAAGACAAATTAAGATGGAAGGAGACGAAGAAGAAGAGTTTTTGGAGTTTAGAAAAGCAAAGACTGCAGTTTGAGACTGCGATGTTGGGAAGGCTGTTTTAAAGTGAGGGTGGTGTGTGTGGGGGAGAGAGAGAGAGAGAGAGAGAGAGAGAGAGAGAGAGAGAGAGAGAGGGCCTGAAAGTTCTCTATCAGTTTCACTCTGCCCCCAGCCGTCGCTTTCTCTATCCTCAGTCCTCACACAACCCCCCTTCTCTCTCTACCTTTTTCTTTAAAGGAAGTTTTGCACGTAACACCCTGAAATCCTATGATTTTCACTGTTTGCAAATAGGACCCTACCTTATCCGAAGAATTAAGACACGCAGTCAGCCTTTCCTACTGGCCATACTGTCTGGTGGTGATGGGTCCAGTTTGTAATTAAGTTTCTGAAGCAGCACCTTGTTAAATCCTACATATAAGATTATTAAATTTTTTAATTTGAACATGAATTTTATATGAATCTTGAGTTCAAATTTAAACCAGGCCCACAATTTATTAATAATGAATTAATAGAGAGAACTGAAAGAGCTCAAAGAGTATTTTAAAATTATATATTTATCTACTTAAATTTATAAAGATAGTGAATAAAAATTAGACTAAGTGAGTTCAGAGTCATATTAATTATTTATAAAATATTAGTAAAGTATATAAGGTACCAATCTCAACTTGCACAATAGGGGTAAAAGAATATATACAAGTCAACTTACACATGTGTGTAACTCTACTCACAAATAATTTCCATTGTAACCAAGCATATGCTTTTATTTATGTGAATGGGTGCATTTCTTGGGATCCAAATTTAATAGCAAAATGATACTTTCTTTTGGTAACAAACAGTTTTCCCAATGGAAATTTTGCACCACTTTGTTAACTATTATTTATTTATATAAAAAAAGATAGAAGTTTGCATAAGAATTCATTCTTACTTTTGAGTTTTCTGCTACTGTATTAAGAGAGAATACTATATAGTCCTTATTTTGTAAGACACTAAAAATATCAGCTTTCTTTCGTATACAATATAATTGTCGTATTCTGAGAGGCTAATACCTATTATTTTAAAAATAATCACTGAATAACGTATTGGTCTTAACTTAAACGATAGAGAATATTACATTATATAACATATATGTTTATTTAACTAATTTCATTATGTTATTGGATCAAATTTTATGACCGGTTGAATTAGATTATTATTACTGCCAATAAAGACTTTCGTTGCTCTGCGACTTCTTTTCTTATAGTTATGATTCTTGTAAGCTAATTATATTTTGATAAAAGAGTTTGTTAAATAAAAAATCAACTCTCTTTCTCATCTACTGTTTAAAATATAAAAGGAGATTGATGTCTAATAATTAAAACTATAAATAGATTCGACAAGTGCTAAGTCATGCTCACATGAAGCCAATGCACATAGAACGTTGTATCAACCTCACAATCTCCTGCTAGATTAAGTTTAGATAGAGATTTTGCATTATAAGACACTACATTCAATCCGATTTGTGTTTGAAATCTTATATATAGTTTAAAACAACACTCTGGGTAAGATTAAGCTTAACATCATGCACTTGGGCGGACGACGGCATAAAAAATGAAAAAGAAAACATCACGTATATAAATCCACTACTTCAAGTCATCACGCGCAGTTCCTCTCGGGAAACGTACCAAGCTATAGCTGAGTCTTCTTCTGCTCATTTGAAGACACCACGGTGCGATTTGTAAATTGTAAATAAACACAGGGTGTTATACGCAAATTTTCTTTTCATATCTCTCTCTCTCTCTCCCACCCCCCCTTCTTTAGATACTACGATAAGCGGCCAAGCTGCGTTGGATTCCGTGACTGTTAGACGACGAGTCGCTTTGGGTAGTATGAGTAGTAGTAAGTGTTTTTATTTGGTTGGGATGAGAGAGGTGTGAGAGCGACGTGGCATTTGCGCTCTCTCTCTCTCTCTTCTCTGCTGCAAACCCTAGTCTAGGATCTCTAGTCCCCCTCTACTTATCTACCACTGCTTCATATCTTGTAAGCAGTGATAGATAAAACTGAGCCCCTGCATGAATAATTACTAGTCTAGGCTACTCCGTGAGCCCCCAAAGCCTTGATCGCCACCCTTGGATCCTTCATCACTAAGGGGTAAATTAGGGTTATACATACATATGTATGTATATATGTGTGTATATATACTAATGGTTTACATGTCCTTTAGCTATCTGTGGTTGCGGCCACTTGAAGAGTTAGGGCACAGGGAGTGTGATATCCCATGGTGGGCAATAAAGACAAGGGCACCTCTTACAAAGTGGAGCCCCAGTATTTAGTTAAGAAGAGTATGCTAGTCTAGCTATGATCTTTGAATGGGCCCTATATATATATTGTATGATGAGGGCCATCACAGGGGAGGTACCCCAGCCTTATTAGCTTTGAGGCAGGCAGTGTTGTTGTTGTCAAGTGCACTAGGATTTGGAGGGTTAGGGAAAAGAATACTCTTTTGACCTATTTGGCGTACTGGTTGTACTATATAACTTTTGGAGGGTTAGGACTTAGGAGGAGGAGGGGGTGTTACTCCAAGTGATAACCTTGTCGCCAAAATCACCTACAAACTTATCATCATTCACAGTAACATTTTGACAAACTAGATTGTCAACCTCGGTCGGCCCGATGTCAGCTTAATTGGTTTTTTGGTCCAAACTTAGTACCGAATTTGTCCATGAATTAATAAAAGTTTTTAAGACTTCAAATGCAAAAAAATTAGAAATAAAGGATTCTTTTTTTTTCTTTGGTCTAAACATTGGCATTTGCAAATGCCCATCCATTTATTCCAAGTGAGAGAAGGTAGGAAGGAAGGAAGGAAGGAAGGAAGGAAGAGAGTGACAAGATGTTATAGATTTCTAAGAGCTCACTGACAGTTGAGGGTGGAAAGATGGCTGTGGTTGGGATGATTAGAGGGTGGCTTTTTCCTCTGACCCTTCTCACATGTTTTGAAATCTTTCTTTCCTTTTCCCCCACTGTCTCTCCCTTTGTCTAGATTTGCCGGATGTTTGTCAAACAGCTATCTCTGTGCCTGTCTCGGATGTGTGGTCATGCTCCTCTTCTCCCTACCCATTATGCATATGACATCCAGTCTTACCCCACATTATTAACTTTAGATTTCTTTCTTATATATATGTATATAGATAGATAGATATATACAGCCAAATTTTTAGGCCCCATCTGAATTAAAAGGGATAATTCCCTAATATATATATATATATATATCACCAAATTGCATCTAAATGTATGCCTTTATAAACATTACATTTTGTCTTTGTCTTTACATTTACAATAACGATTGCACCATACTTTTTTCCATGATAAGTCCTTATTGGTATCATATCTTTGATTTTCCTTGTTTTGTAACCAAGGCACGTCGTCCTCATTCACCACGAATATTCTTAATATATTCTACTTTAAGCTGGTCGATCAGTTACACTCAATTGAATTGGGAGTGTTTTGGTAGTTAATTCAGCTATCTTCTTTAAAACCTTATACTGTTAAGATAACTTAATATCATATGGGTATTTATTATTCCACCTCTATGTGTTGCTTTCATTGTCTCAAAATATATATATCAAATTAACTACATATGTGAACTGACCATAATACGTACTCTTATGCATCAAGGGCTATCTTAGGTAATTTATAACGGAATACTCTCTATGCAATGGTTGTTATCAGGATAAATTTAACTCTCACTTATATTTGAAGTATTAAAAGCAAACTGCAAGTCAAATATCAAATATTTGTATGGTTGGTTGGTTGGGTAATAATGATAATAAAAGCACAATGGACTATATTTTAAATAAATTTCCTTAAAGCTATAATGTAGATAGAAAGCATTTGAACTAAAGCCACTCTTTTCTCATTTTGTGACCAGAATTATGGGGCCCATTGAAACGCCAAGATGCTGTCGTGTAGCAAAGTGGTTTACTGTCTCGACTTAAATACTTGTCTGGCTTTTAGCTCTCTGTACTGGAAGAACAACAATGATGTACAGAAAAGAGTTGCACGGCTCCATGTCACGTTATCGTTGTTATTGTTTCTCAACAACACCAAGAAAATACCACACACAAATTATAGATATATATATATATATATCATTGCTATCCCAATACAATCTAATATGTTCATAGAATAGTGCAATTATGATAGTTGCAACTCTACTATAAAGTAGTACGTATTATTTCGTTGCAAAAAGGCCATTGGAATCTAAAGGTCATGGCTATATCATGCATGAAATTAATGAGCACAAGCTTAACGTAGGCTAATCTGATTAATGGGAAATTATACAGCAATAACTGATGGTTTGTGCTATTAAAGCTAGAGAGGAGTTGTCAGTTCTTTCATGAGGTTGATATCACATCACCTGCATGTACAAAGGTGGAGGGTTTGCATGCCCACTCAAAAAGAATCTCGAAGAGAGAAAGACTTATTTAATATGTTCAATTGTAGATTGGTATCAGCCATATATAAAAGCTTCAAATCAAGAGGTTGTTTTCTTTTTATGAACTTGATGTCACATCACATGCATGTACAAGTTAGAGAGCTAAATAATTTATTTAATTTCACTTGTGGCAGCCCAAGTTCAACACCTTGCATTCATAAAATTATGACAAAAAGAGTTAAATAAATTTTACCTTCTTAAACTTTTTTTTTTATATAATTATGCTCATTCAAATTTTTAACTAGACTGCAACAACAAACAAACATTGTTAACAGACATAACAAAATAATTTATAAAACTATTAAACAAATTACATAGTCAGAGAGAAAATTCAAGCGGGTTAAAGTGTTAATTAGTACTTTTTAAGAATAAAAAGGTTTGAACACTATTACCTTTGAATGAATAATTTGGAGAGCTTAGCGATAATTTTAGTCAAAATAAAAAAAAAATGTATAGAAGCTTAAAATGTATTTAACCTAGAAGAAAAAGAAAGAAGAAAAGTTGGCTTTATAGGAACTAAAACAAAGAGAAAAAGAAAAAGCTTAGGCTACATTGAAATGCATGTGCATGTAAATGGGGGGAGAGGAACGAATGTCCATACCTGCATGAGAAAGTGTACGTAAACCTACATCCTACTCCTTTCCCAGACTCTCACTCTATACCTCTCATCAGCTCTCTCTCTCTCTTCCCTTTGGGATTCTGGACAATAATATTCAACCATGTCAACTCTTGCCTTCTTAATTCTAGATGTAAAAAAGGATGGCTTGAGTCTACAAGTGTCATGTCAAATTGTAGTCGTAGCTCACAAATTCAGTGCTTTTGGGGGTACGGATCTCATGCAGAGCGGCTACAAAGTCTACAGGTCAAACCTAGGCAATATTTTATATACTATATTGCTCTAATGTTACACTAGGCCAGTAAGCAGTTTGATTCAAGATATAATATTTGAACCTTGCCTACATAGCTATATATTATCTCACTCTACATGTACAAGGAGTCTAAGATATATGCCACTTAGCTAATTTACTTCCCCTGTTACATGCAAGCAATAAAAATAGCCATTTGTTAGAACAACCTCCTCTGAGGATATATACAAATTCTTTTATTTTTCTTCTCTGGGTATCCTTGAACAATTTTGCAGGTCATTGACATGCTACAAACAATCTTGTATGTAATAGTACATCCATAAGGAAAAACATTATGATTCCCTAAATAAATAAATAGAAATGCCTGCTCTAGGCGCATGCAATATTCTTTTGAAAGGAAGCATTTATTAAAATGGGAAATTTGCTGGGGTTGATGTTGTTCTAGTGATCTCTTGACCAAGCTCGCTTATCCTACTAATCAATAACGTCTTCTCCCTCTCGAGCTGGAGCATGTATTCCTCCTGGGCATCCTCGATGCTTTCGACTTCACTCAAGGACAGCGATAACCCCTCTAGATCGCCATCCTCGACTAAGCCTTGGAATTTCTTCAAGACCTCCCTCATCTGTAAAAAAATTGGTTGGTATTGTCTGTAATTAGCTAAAATAGAGTAGCTAAGAAAATGGTCGCAGTTGGTGCTGAACTTGTAAAATCATAAAACATAGTCCAAGAGAGAGCTGCTGATATGACATGGGCGAAAGGAACAGAGCCAAATTGACAGTTTTCACTTATCATATGGCTCTTTTCCAAAAGGATAGACCAAATAATGCAAACAAAATTGAGAGAAAATTTAGTAAGCAGTCTCACCTGAATAGATATCTTATGTGATTTGCCCAATGGAGAAATATCAGTCTCTATGCTGGTTTTCTTCTGTAGTTCTGGATTTCTTCTCGTTATCTGTACATGGATCTCTCCACTTTTAACTCCTTGGAGAGGTATCCACTTGTCAGATGTTTCATTTGGACGTAACATTTCATACTGAACAGTGCAATGACCGATACTTAACGTTGGGAGTACAGCATTATGGTCCTTGACATGCAAAACCAACGGTTTCCCTGTGTCAGGAAATTCTAGAGTCTGGTTCCACTGGGGATTCAGAGTTTTGTAAACCACCTGCAGGATATATCAAAGACTAAGGTACGAATCCCATAATACATTTACTTCTACTATTCAAATATATGGGATTGATATAATGGAAGCTAAGAGTTTACAATAAGATTTTGTTTGCCTGGATTCAAGGTATTGATCGAGTAACTAAATAAGCACCAAATTTCCGTATTCCTACTTGATGGGTAAGTTAGAAACTAGAAACTACTAAATAGTAAATATTAGGTTTTGATATGCAGATACTATTTATTCATCATGAAACATGTGGAAAATTAAAGTAAAAGATGTTTTAACTATCCAGAGATTTTTAAGAATATTTGATTTCCTATATTCACAAATTAACTTTTCTTAATTAAGTCTGTTACTGCAGATGTTTTCCCCATAATAGAACTTCCTAAGTAATAAAGTAATAAATGTTTTGAGTTTCAAAAGACCCCTTCTAAATTGTCTTACCTTAGTTCGCTTCTTGGTGTTCCCGTATTGCACCCTAACAAAAGGATCACTAGTTCCTCGCAGATCAGCAGCAACCAGGTCCTTAGCTTCAATTAGGACCAGCTCAATCAAGCCACCATATCTTGCAGCTGAATTCTGCAGACAGTAACAGGTGCAGTCAACAAAAAGTACAGCTCTTAATGAGAAACACAAATCAGGGCAAATTCATATAGTTGAAACTACATAAAAGTACATCATATTGGTGCCAAATATGAGAAGATTTACCAATTTCAGCATATTCACTCTCTCCCAAATTCATATTCACAACTGTTGTATTTTATTTGGAATATGATGTATCTTTTCCAACAAGTAGCTACAACTTTATTACCTACCAAAGCCAGAATTTAACATGAGTGCATACCTTCGGTTCTTCGTTGTCATCATTTTTTATAGCTTCTATCTGTAGCCTTATCTCTCCTGAATTCACTTTTTCAAGAGGGATCCAGGCATCCCGACATGAACCTTCTGAAATTCCCTCCAGATTTACTCGTGCACTTCCAATGTTCTCATCACCAAAGATATCTGCACTGTAGCATTTGATCTTGAGATACTCACCACCCCCTATTTCATCAAACTCAAACTTGTGGTTCCAGATAGGATTTGGAGTATGGGAGAGGACTTTTGTTCTATACAGGGCCTGAAAACAAAATCCTTCATTTGTTACAAAGTTTGTAAATCCCCTTCATATGAGCAAAAAAAGAATAAAAGGAATGCAACTGAACATGAGAGTTGAACATAATAACAACTAACCTTTCCATAATGGAGCTTTACATAAGGGTCACATTTTCCAGATTTTTCTTTAATTACTAGATTTCTACCTTCCACAACAGTGACCTTCAGTTTCCTCCCTGTCCTCAACTGAAGGCTTGGGAAACCAGAGATAGAAGGTTGAGATCTGCTGTTAACAGAGTTACTCAAGATGATTGAACCATCAGAAAATTGCCATTCTTTCAGCACAAGGTTCACAGTTAACTGGGAAAAAAAAATTGTATTAACACCTCCATTGGTAAGAGAATAAAGTGGTAGTACAGAAAGTGATAGTTGATTATATATAGCCTTTTGGCAGTAAGCGAACTACAGTACAGAAAAAACATATTTGTAGCATCGAATGGAAATTTCTTTAGTCAACAACTACAATGACAAATGATCCATTTTTCAGAGGTAGAAATTCTAGGATGTCAAACAATGATGCAACACAAAAGGATAAAATTAGCATTTTGACAGAAAAATGCAGTTCAAAAAATGCTGACTGGCATTTCCCGTCAATGTAAATTATTAACAGGAGAAAAAAGTGATGAAATTTCCTTTTCCTAGAGAAAGGGTATACTTGTTTTTAAAATAAGATATTTATAAGTATACAAGATAAATAAGCATCGTTTTTTATCAGCTTAAGTTTTTAGAGTAGTACGTAAGTTTCTATCGCATCATAGCAAGAGGTTCTAAGTTCAAATATACTTTTTGGGCATATTTAATGTTCATACAAGATTAAAAATTTAAAACTACTACCCTCTACTTCTCTATCAGCTAAACTTTTTAATTAGATGGTGAATTATCAGTGCTATTCCTTCTAGTACCAAAATATCCTTGCATGATAAGTTTGATAAAGCGTGGTAGTGACAGATGATCTACAAACTCATACAACATCAACATAAAATAGCACACAACATGTACAATATGTCTACTGTACTACCTACAAAAGGTAAATTGCAAACCACAAATGTAGTGTGGAACGTCATTCAAGCCATGTTATCTATAGTTAAAGGTAAAAAGAGAGAGTTGATACCTCGCCAAAATTAACATCCTCAAATGGAACAACCATCTCAACTTCTTTTCCACATTGTTCAGCTTGTTTTGCGACCACACCAGATTCATGTCCTATTGCCCAAAATATTGTTGAGTCATCATCAACATACTTCATCTGTTCACACAGAGCAATTTTAGTTCCTTGGATTTAGAATTAGACATCAAAGTTTCAAGAGTATGAGAAATAAAATAAGATATTAATAATGATAACAGTCCAAACTCCAAAGAGTAGTCCATAGTATTGAACAATTTTATCACTCTATGGCCTACCTTTATCTCACAGCTGGTCAAGTAGTTATGCTTGACACTGCTTGGATCCCATTCATAAAGATGAAATTTCAGAATTCCTGAATCCCCATGCAATACCATGTTTAAGGTAGAATCCCATCTGCGGTCTGAATTCTCGCTAATGCTCGTTTTTCTTGTTAAATTGTCAATTCCAACTTCAATAAATGTCCTCAGCACCTTACTGCCAAAGATCCCAGATGACTGATGGCCTACTGTTGGGCTTGTATGACTTCCTGAATTGTCACTTTTCAAACTATTCCTGCCCACATTACTAGCTGAAACAACAGTAACTGACAGAACACCTCCAACAGCCCTTTTTCTTAAATCTATAGGTGGCAAAGAAAAGCATTGACGGCGAGGATCAACCATTGTCTTCACTATGGTTTCGGTGAAAAGCTTTACCTGGTAAAGGAAAAACAGCCAGGACTACATTATAGGAAACTATGATAAATGGAACTTCATATCTTCTTTGACCAATCAAAGAATATTGATGCATATTAAAGAGCCAGAGGAACATTGAAAATGAAAAGAAGTCACTCGAGGAGAAACGCACCAACCATGTTGACACTCCAGGTAGTTCTGTTGCTGGGAGCGTTTGGCTTCCACCACTTCCAAATGCAACACCTATTCTAATCTCAGGAGTTGAATCAAATGAATAAAGCACCGCTTGGCCATCAAGAATTGGTATCAAAAGAAGCTGCAACAGTAAAAAGTTAAAAGGAATGAAGCTAGATACACCATGATTAACTTTAGATTATTGCTTGAGCACCTTTTTCTCAAGACGGTAATTCTTGCTTTGATGCCTCCATTTGCTCATTCAATTCCAGTTAGAAGCATTTAAAAAAAAAGATGAAGTATCTTTCATTTCAAACATATATACTAAGTAGCTTCAGTGGAGTTGTCAAATCATCTAAACATTCTGATCATCTAATATCTAAGATATCTACAGAAAATCAGATAGAACTTACTTGGAAGTTTCATAAAAATGATACTTAATATGAGTTACTTGTAAATTCTGGTTCAACATTACAACAGATAACACTAAAAGCTATAAATAAAGAATGGCAGACAATTCCACATACATTTCCCTTGATGTGAATGCTGTTTATGACAATGCGGGCAGTTCCCATTAATGGCTTTGCCAACTTTGCGAGCAACATCACACTCATCTCATTGGTATCCCAGTCAAAACCCAATTGCATGACTTGCTGTAAGGGCAAAAGGAAAATTGATTAATTTACTGATAAATACAATTAAAACTTGCAGACACAAATGAACATCTATGTATCTATGTATATATATACTTACTATATTACATGCATCTAACAGAAAAAAAGAACACCATTAAAGAAAAAAAATACAGTCATACATGTATCCCTAAGAGTGGCTTTATTATTCCTAGAGAATAGCACAACTATCCTAATTAAAATTTCTGTTCAATAAATAAGAAACTATTTATTTAGTTTTACTTATTAGATCAGTGTTCCCCTGTACTTGTGGAAATTGTAGCACCCATTTGGTTCTCTAATCAATTGGGCTGATACTTCACTGAAGCCAGACTTTTGCCAAAAGTTAGATTATCGAGGCATCGTGGACCATCTACCCATCAATGAGCAGGACGATGATTTCAGTTATTTGGATTTCTCATTAAGTATTTAATGGAAAATTCCTAACTTGATCCCACTATTTTAGTTACCCTTACTAGTAACTAACTCAAGGTTTTTTGGAAATAAAGATAAAATGAAAAAATAATTTTAGATGACTGGTAAATATAAGGTGTTTCCCACAATAAAAGAAAGATGGATGGTATTAAATAAATTTCCCTAAAATTAAGTATTGGAAAAATTATATGAGTTAGACTACAATATTTGGTGAAAGAAAGATTTAATACTTCTCTAGCCACAGATTCACCTGGTTAGTAAAAGATTTAATAATTTCCTTCTTAAGATAATATATTTCAGATCTTGGGGTGGCTACCAAAGTGTTAAATCCTTTTTTAACAAACATTTGACAGACACATAAGATGTTGATAATTTGATATACTATATAACCAATCAATGGAAAAAAGTTATCATTTAAGCCAGAGCACAAATAAAAAAAGGAAAGCAGGAAGATCCACACAAAAAGATTAAAGCAAGAGAATGAGGTCTAGGCAGGTAAAATTCTCACTGTTCTAACTGGAGGCAAACATTTCATCCTTTTCCCAGAGAAAATGAGCAATATTAGCAAGAGTCAGCTAGCAAAGGGAAGACGGAATACCCTTTTCCGAGGTGACCATAGTTGACTAACATGAGAAAAATGGTAATTATATAGAGTACAACTAAGATGGTTCAATTAAATCCTTAATCATGCTCAACCAGATTTTGTATGGGCACAGGTAGATATTTTTTGAAATCTAATCCGGCTCGATAGGGGATTCCTTAGGCCGACTAAGACTTGAGCTGGGTTGAGGGGTCAGCATCCCAGCATAATCTGAATAGCTCTGACTATTAGTGAAAATTAGGTAGTATTGATAATAATAATAATTAAGAGGAACAGGATATAACTTCAAAGTCCAAACCTCAAAGCCATGCAAGTTCATCTTTCTCAAGATATTAAAAGAAATGCTAAACTCTCAAGCTACAACCCCTGGTTGAGTTACAACTTACAACTGCAATTTTCAAGAGAGCTACTATATGGAGGAAAGAGATTACTAATAACTGTCATTTATTTAGAGACTTTATTTCTATTCCAGAGAACACCAAAGTAACAACTTCCAACATTTTAAGTTTTAGTGAACCTCGGGGGTCGCTAAGAACAACAGCGAAATGCAATCACGAAGGAAGGGGTCCAGCCTACTTGTATATAGGCGTGAAGAATTTAAAAAGTGTGGTATCTGAGAAAGTGGCTCTTATTTTGCATATTCTCCATAATTTGCAGGAACCTAATTTTGTACTTCCATGATTATACCCTCAATTTACATTGACCATGTCATAGAGAACTACGTAAGATATAAAAGCTACATTACTGAGTCATTGACAAAAAATGGAAGAGTGTAAACTGGCAACAGACCTGGTCGCCAGAGGTAATCCAGCGTATTCCACGCTGTCCTAAGTTGGGGGGACATGTACCAAGCGAGAACTCCTGCAGTTCTATTTTTTCCTACAAGGAACAGTTGCATTGCCAAAATGATTACATACTAATCAATGACATTGAAGCCCTCAAACAACCAAGAACTCCAAATAGAAGCACTTACAATAAGTTTTGGTTTCCGATTCTTTAAGCGCCTCTGCAAAGCGACTGGAGATATATTAGACATTTTTCCCATAGAAAAAAGTGCTACAAAAGCAAATGATGAACATTTGGCTAGATGCCAAATCTCCAACAATTTTTCCAGTAGAGGAAGATGGCAAAGGTGACCAGTTCAATATATTCTGCTCATGTCAATAGACCTAAAGTAGCAGTTTAATAAATGATGTGCACGAATAATAGTGATAAGCTCCATAGCTAATATGTGAAAGATGAAAAGATATATGGCATAGTTTAAATGTTTCTCCTATGGAAATAACTGGAAACTTATGCAACAACAATTGCTTGGGTCAGCACAAAGTGGAGAGTTGAATACTCGATAAATCGCAAAACAAACATTAATATTTACATCTCCATGCAAGTAGGATAAGCAGAACATGCTGAACAATCCGAGTTTGTGAAGTATCTCTAAGGCTTTTCATTTACTTCATTTTAAAAAGGTCTCAGAATGTTATGTAGTATCAAATCTTTTCCAGGTTAAACCTTACTTGTGTATCAATCTATTGAAGACAACTTAGGTGCTGAATGTAAAAAAGAAAAAAATAATAATCATGATTCCAAGTTTCAGTTTTTCGGCTGGTTGCAGTTTGGACCCAAAGTGGAGAAGAAATAATTGGGCTGAAATGGATTGGTTTCAACTGATGGTGGTCTGGACAAGGTTAAAATAGAAAATCTTGCATATTTCAGCCTTAATAAATAATTTTTGGCCTTAGTTTTCAATAAGTTCCAGCTGTTCTGTTCCATCTTGGAAGAAATTTCAAATGATGCTAATGATAATACTACTCTCTAAGACAGCTAAGTTCACTCTTCATGCTAAGAGATCATCAAAAATATCTAATCAGAGTATCTAGAAATAAGATCCTTAACCTTAAAAAAAATCCATGAATTTTCATTTTCCCTAGCTAGAAATTAACTATTGAAGCTGAAAGCTAAGACTTCTCTTCAGAAGCTACCAGCTATACCAGGACTTCAACACAATAATCATACAACTTCAACACATACAGTGAAAGATTTAAAAGTCTGTTCAGGAACTTATATAAGAATAGAATCAAAAATATTATCCAAGGACAAATAGGATTCTGAGACTAACCTCAACAATAGAGGAAATCTTCTTGGATAGTTTGGGTTCCATATAATTAGGCCAGACTTCCATAAATAGCTTGTTCAGCCACTCACAAGGCTCTAATGGAGTAGAAGGCTGTACAATATATGGAAGAGATGTTTACTCAAGTGCCAAACTCTAAAACCAAATACCCAACAAAAAGAAAATCAAGTAATATACTGATGAATTCAATATGAGTTGCTTCCATCTTTTATTCAAGTCTTCTACAAGTAGCTGGCGTTGATACCTCGCATACTGCAAGAAGGGAGATATAGCAATTTAAATATAACTCATCATTAATATACAACTAACTCCACATGCTTATAACAGGAAATAATCATAATCATGTCACATGGAACAAATCAATCAAACATCAATTATTCAGCTGAAATCCAAAACGCCACCATGAAAGATGTAATAAAAAGATCACCTATAAGTACTTATAGATGCCAGGATTGGCGATTTGGCCCACGTACCTGAATCGTAGCCCACACTGCGGCAATAAGGGGCACCCAATTGGAGAACGGCACGAGCCACCGCTCGACGGCCCACGCGAAGAGCACCAGAGGGATCAAGAATGGCAGCAGAGGCTTGTCCTCCATCACATGGTTCACGAACTCCATTGCCTCCTTGGCATAGAACCTCTTCAACCTCTTTCTCGCCATGCCTCTCTCTTCTACTCTGTCTCCCCTAAAATTTCTAGAGATCAGAACTAGTCCAAATGAAAAAAAGAAAAGAAAAAAGAATCTAATATAAATTCTCTTTTTTTTACCTCTTTTTGTCTCAGTCTACAAAGGAGAATTAGTCAACGGCGGAAAACAAACAAAACCAACACCATCTCTCTTATTTCCTATCTCCCAATCTCCAAACCCCTTCTAGAATGACGTGTTTTGACCTCTCTATATCTCCTTCTATTGTACAAGAAATAACAAGTCAATAGAATGAAAAGAAACGAAAGAAGAAAAAAATACACACTTGCCACAAGATGTCTCCTTGGAGAAAATTTCGATTCCCCAACCGTACTCTTTGTTCCAAATTCTCGTTCTTTTTACCTCTTTCTACCTTCTATTCCTTCTACGCACAAGGAATCCACACGGTGAAACAGTGAAAACCAACTCGCCCCCAAGGCGTCTTCTTTCCTCTCAGAGAAAAAACCCAATTGCGATCTCTTCCGACTTCTCTCGAACAAGGGGCAAAGATGCAAACATATTCTTGATTCCGAGCGATGGGAATTGAGAATTGGGATTCGCCGGGGGATTCGGGCGAGAGAGAGGAAAGAGGAAGTGGAAGTCTCCATCTCCATTGCCGGCTTTTTGAATGCTCTCTCTTGTTTGGAGAATGGACAGAGGAGATGAGAACAGCGAGGCAGGAGTTGACTTTGGACTTCGGTCTATTACGCCGGCCCAGTTGACGGATTCACTAACGGCGTCATTGCGATGAATAGAAAAATGCATGACAAGGATTTGACAATGTAGTTAATACCCTGAATATTATTATTTTTTTCTATTTGACACCCTAATTTTCCAATTTATTCCTACTTTCCCCCTTATTTATAATAATAATCTATTTTAATGTCTGGATAACACTCTCAATAATGGATGACAATAAAATAATAGGAGAATATCCTATCCAATTTCAAATTAATATAATAAAGGTTACGTTGTGGCTTTATTTTAACTAACAGTTTAGGCTTTTTCAAATCTCCAATCTAATTTTAATCTAAGTGGAATGTGTTTATGGGTAGCAATTTTTTACCAGATCCAATAATCCAATAATCATAATTCTTTAGACTATTAAACATGATTAAATTCATATTTATTTACCACTTATTTATAATACAGCAAACTCATTTATAATATAAATAAAATTATTTAAATTCTAAATAACTTATATACATTTGAATAATCTATCACTGGATAACCCTTTATGAGAGTTATCAACTGTGCAATCATTGCTAAGATAGTTAAAAAAAATTCCAGGAGTAATGAGAGTTATCAACTATGTTATCAGATTAGGAGCACTCAACTACTCAAAGCCTGACAACTATTAATTGTTGGTTGTGAACAATAATTACTCTTTATTTAAGAAACCTTTTCTTTTCTCTTCAATTCTATAAATAAATTTAGCTTCCAGGTTATAAAAAGTGTCATTGAGGGAAGATAAATAGGAGGGAAACTACTAAACCTAAGAATAATCAAAATTAAAATTTCTTCCAATTTCACCTGTTAATATGTAATTCTGTTGGCTTCACAAAAATATAGGTAATTTTATATGAATGGTTCTTCGAAGGAGAAATCGAATGTCATCGATAATGTCTTGAACGGCCCGAGTAGGAAGAATCAACCCATCATCATAGCTGAGGAAGCCTTATTAAAAAGCCCACCGAATTGAGAGGCTAGAAGTAGTAAGTTTTGATTATTTTTAATGTGATATAAAGTGAATTAAAAGATAGAATTATTACGAATGCCTTTTGATTTAATATGAAGTAGATTGATAGAATAGGTATCACGGGTAAATTAATAATTGAGTTAGCATGTGATGTAAGTGTAATTTTGATAAATAGTATTTATATTTTAGAATGAGATTGTTATGATGTTCAACTATTATCGTGGAATAAAAAAAAAGTTATTCCTAAAGTAAACAGGAGTTTATGATACATTCTCAATCCAGACTAACCAAATATGCTAGCACTATGGCAATAACCATCGTAAGCATATTATTAGTAAACCCACTTAGATCATTAATAACATGAATTCATTGGAATCATAGAAATATATAATTAAACCTAGCATTTGCTAAAACCTACAAGGTAAAAAAAACTATAAGAGTAGGATAGATGGCTAATAAATTCACTGGTAAGGCCACAATTGCCTAGCGCGGATAGGAATCCAAACACATACCTTTGCGTGGAAGATCTTAAAAAACTTCATTTAAAAAAAAAATCATCCAAAAGAAAAAAAAAGAAAAAGTGAAAGAAAAAGAAAATTAGTATTAAAATTCATATCCATCTTTATCGGATTCCGGTCTTACCCAAAGAATAATCCAGATCCAATTACAAGAAGCACGTGCGACGCGACAGAAGTGCTTAAATAGTGCCCCTAATATTTTATTTAAAAATCTTTAATGGCTGAAATGCAAAAAAGCCCTAACGGAAATTAGGACACTCGTCCGCATAAGAAGCCCCTTTTCCTCTGTGCACAGAAATCACGCCTCGGTTTCTTCTTCGCTCTCTCTCTCTCTCTCTCTCTCTCTCTCTCTCTCCACCTCTTTTTCTCCGTCTCCAAGATCCCATCTTTTCCCATCAATGGATATCCTCCAATCCATCCCCATGGACGAATCCTCGCCCTCCTCCGTCGATTCCAATAACAACAACCACGGCTGGCAAAAGGTCTCCTACGCCAAGCGGCAGCGCAAGCCAACGGCGACCGCCGTCCCCGTCCCCGGGGATGACAGACCCCGCACAAATGGCCTCCAGGATCGATCCAACGTATTCGCCTCCGTCGAGCAGAAGGCGGCCGAGCGCCGCCGAGCCTTAGAATCCGCTGCCGCCGCCGCAGCGGCGGCCGAGGATGGAATCGCCGTTAGATCGCGGCCTCAGGCCACGTCAGACGACGACTACGACGAAGAGGAGGTGCCCCACGGTGGTCAAGAGAATGCGGGAGCGGCGCCCAAGAAGGTGAAGCAGAAGAAGCCCAAGAAGCCCAAGATCACGGTCGCGGAAGCGGCCGCGGCTATCGATGCGGAGAATCTTGCAGCATATCTTGTCGATATCTCGGTAATTTACTATCTGATCCGTGTTTTGGGATAAAAACTGAATCTTAGAAAAGATTTTCTTCTATTTGGGTAAATTCCTCTTCCTTTGGTTGCAGGGATCGTATGATACGCAGCAGGATATACAGCTCATGCGATTCGCGGATTATTTTGGCAGATCTTTTGCAAACGTGAGTGCTGCGCAATTCCCGTGGGCCAAGATGTTCAAGGAGTCCCCTGTTTCAAAGATTGCTGATGTGAGTTTGTTCTGCATGAATTTTTCTTAGCAAATTTATTCTGTTTTTCTTAAACGTTTGTTAGTAATTGCTGTCGCTGTTCCTGATCTTGCGCTTTCTTGAAGTGAGGATGTCTAGGAGGGTATTTGGTCTAGTACTTTTTATAGAAATGAAAAGTTACGCATGGGGATCAAACTTTATCTTTTGCTGAAAATATGCCTGTGAGACAAGATTTGGGTCATAGAAAGATGTTTATTTGTACTTGAGTCAATTTCAATGGTGAATAAAAATAGGCTTTTTTTATCTATTAGAGGGAATGATTTAAACTTCTAATTATGTGCACAGTTTGTCTATTGGTGGCACATTAATTGCCTTGCTATATATTGCTGAATCATCTTTATTTGAATCTCAGGACAAATGCATGAATAGTTGGCATCAAATACTATTGCAGTACTGCAGTATTTGGCATAATTTGATTTTCAAGCCTGTTACATGTGATCTTTTATGTCTTTCTTTTATCAGGTAGACATACTATATAAAATTGATGTTTCCTGACTGTCTTTCAAATTTCATGGATTATCAAGTAGCTGGAATTTTCACTTGAAACTTTCTTTCTTAGCATATGCTTTGCTTTGGTCAAGAATTAGGAAGCCCCAAAAGTTTATCATTGTTTTGATCCATTGATAGTCTAGGTTGTTATGTATTGTTGTAAACTTGTAATGCCTTTGTTATACACTTATTACTGACATGATTTCAAACAGCGAGAACATAATAGCGTTGCCTAATAGTAACACTATTTTATCCATACTAGATAGATCACATGCACATTTTTGCTACATAGCACCTCTGTTCTTCTACACTGTTGCTTTCGTGTAGGTTTATTCATGCAATGATATTTATCTAATAAAAATATGCTTTCTCATAGTAGATCAATTTCTATAGCTTTTGTTAGTTTGACCACTAATTTTCCCTTGTTAATTGTTTTCCTCTTGATAGGTTCATAGGCACATTCTGGGTGCACAGTCACCTGGGCATCCACCTTGACATCAAGTTTCATATTTTAGTATATAGGATTAGTTTAGATTTTGAAACATTTCAGCGATTTGGCTGATAACCTAATGGCTTACTATTTTCTTAGTAGAAGGGTATTTTATCTTGTACATTTGAATATTTCATACTCATGTAGTATTTTCTTTATCTATTTTTTGTTGTGCCGTGATCTCTAGGCATCTGCCTAGACATCAATTGGGCATTCTCCTAGGCATTCTTCATCTACTCTAATTGCTAGGTGATTGCAGCATTTCGACGATATCACATCATTCTCAAAGCATGATGAAAGTCATTAGCTATTAGTTTTATGTTCATTGCATAACCACCGTAGTGGTAAGATTTGCCATACTCCAGATTTCTAACCTTCTAGAACCAACCTTGCATGGTTCCTTGTATTGTCTATGCCTCCAAAATTTTAGTAGCCTATTTCCCAAATTGACACTTTGGACTGTGCTATTGATGAGGTTACTTAGAGCAGAAATCCTTAGAGCCTATAGATCAACTGAATCAGGTAGAAGCTTCACTCCAAGTCTTCAACTCCTTGTATGGTACCAAAAGTAGAACCACCTGTGCCAATGGTTGTTCCACCTATGAAAAGGCATTTTACGAGCTAGTACAGGCTTTACAGCATTCACAACATTTATTACTACCTTAAGGATTCATTTTTTTTAATCTCATTTTCATAAGTTCCTTTTTTTTTTCCTTCTATTGACTTTCGCAATATCTTAACCTCTCAGTTAATATCATGACAGCTAAATCGAGACCCCTTTAAGTAGCAAATAGACTATATATTAGCCTTCATGAATGATTCTGATTATGAACAATTTGACTGTGTTAACTCTCTAGGGGAGACTTGGTCATGGTTACATTCTGATCTTATCACATAATTAGATTATTGTCAATGTTTTTGGTAGATGTATAATTGGGTTCCTTGATTGATTTTTGAGCAGGTTCCACTGTCTCATATATCTGAATCTGTTTATAAGACTGCGATTGATTGGATAGCTCAGAAATCTCCAGATGCTTTGGGTGATTTCATTTTGTGGTGTCTGGATAGTATCCTCGCTGACCTATCAAGTCAACAAGCAGCTGCTAAGGGCTCGAAGAAGGCTGTCCAACAGTCACCCTCAAGGGCCCAGGTAACTTTCATCTTTTAGCTAGTACCTCCCGGCATTGTTTTCTACAATAAAGAATATATTGGTCACGAAATGAGCTTTTTAATCCACATTTGATGTTGATATTCTGGTTGGCTTATGTTAAGAAGATAATTCCCTCTTATTGATGAATGCTTAATCAGTTAGGATGAAGAGAACCTACTGATGATGAGTTAATTGTGTATATTTTCCAATTAATATCCTGGACACCTCATCAATGCATCTCCAACTATTTTTTACTTGCTTATTGTATCACGTTAATTCCTGGTATCTTCTATCCTTCTTACTTAGATTGGAGGTTGTTTCTTTTGGATTTTTCACAAATTTGTAGCATTTTGGCCTATGATTAAACGGGAAGTAGGATGTGCTTCAAGATAGTCAGATAGCAGTTGCCAAATTTAAGTTATTGTATCCGAACAAGTGAAGGATCCTGATTGGCCTATCATCAGATTTCTTGTCTCTATTATCCTCTGTTTGGTATCTTTTAAGGAGTTAGTAATTCATCATGTGAATGGATCTCCATATCCTAGATCACTTTTTTTTTCCTTGTCTTATGTTTCATATTCCTCAGTTAATATATTTTATCACCAGATTGGAAATTATTTTCTCTCTATTGAAATTCTAGGTTGGTTTTATTAGCATCTTTTTTTATGCTAGTCAAGTGTTATTCTCTTTATGAGAAAGCAGTGGTGCTTGTAAGATTCTGAATTTCTGATGTAATTTTTCCCCTTCTTTTGGTTAGTATTACATCTGGATCTACATAAGATGAGACAGATCTAAACAGGTCTTCAAGATGGATGGCGTTACTTGTGTTCTATGTTTTGTATAACACTTCTGATGATGAACATAAGCAAATCAGTATTCTAGTCAGAAAAGGAAAATAGAAAAACAGAGAAGAAGAAAGGGCTGCATAAAGAGAAGAAAAGAAGGATTAAAGAGAGGAAAAGGAGGCATGTTTTGGAAAATGTTTGATCAAGCGCCACTTCCAGTAGTTATTAAACTAGAATGTGCATTTGGCAGTCTTAAACTGCTGTTGGTGGAAACTTGTTTGATTTTCATCTTGGGTGTAGGTAGTCTTAGATGCAGGCTAATACTTCAGCTATCAAGTAATGGAGTTACTTTAATCTCATATTATCAAAAACAATTGTATTGTTGATATGTTGGAGTCGGAGTCTGCCCTGCTTCTTAGCGATGACTCTTTGGGCCTTTAATGCATAAGCTTGTTAGTAGAAATTTCTTTAGAAGTCTTCCTGAAATAATTTGTATTTACAGTGGTTGCTTTATTAATTGGGTATGTTGAGCATAAGCTGCATATTATTAAATTCTGTTTTAACTTAAAATTCAATATTTGTCAGCACACTTGAAGGTTGTGCCCTGTGACCTTGAAACATATCATATCTGTTGAGCAGGATAGAGAAATTGAAATTTTCTTCTTGCCATTGAGTTTCTTCACTTCTTTTATTAATGAAAATGTTCTGATAACTACCCTGGAGCATATCTACTTAGATATGTTGCAGATCAACTTTTAGCATCATGGTTTAAATATTGGCTAACACTTTCATGTACATGACACTACCAACTACAGGTTGCAATGTTTGTTGTTCTAGCAATGACACTAAGGAGGAAACCTGACATACTCATCAACCTGTTACCAAAGCTAAAGGACAACACTAAATATCAAGGACAAGAAAGACTTCCAGTTATCGTCTGGGTCATTGCTCAGGTAATATTTGTTCTCTTCACCTCTTGCATATCTGACTGAAGGTAATAACTTTGCTGTCTATAACATGGTTATAAATTCGTTTCTGTAGGCATCTCAAGGGGATCTGGTTGTTGGAATGTTTTCGTGGGCGCATTATCTATTCCCTACAATCTGTGGGAAATCAGGTGGGAACCCACAGCAAAGGGACTTGGTTTTGCAGTTGGTTGAAAGGTATGCCCCATAACAGAGTGAACAAGTGATATATCTTATGTATGGATGTGCTTTGATCTAACTTTAAACTCCTCTGGCCTTTTATGCAGAATTTTGTCAGGGCCAAAATCACGAACAATTTTATTGAATGGTGCTGTTAGAAAGGGGGAGCGCATAGTACCCCCTGCTTCACTTGATTTGTTAATGAGAGCTACATTTCCTCCTTCTACAGCCCGAGTCAAGGTGTTCCTTTTCACCTTTTCTTTTGAGACACATTAGGCCTAAATCCATTTTCAATCTTTTCGACCCAAATAGAGCTGTTGCCACAGTTCTACTGAAAACCCAAAATTTTGTGCAGGCTACAGAGAGGTTTGAAGCAGTATACCCTACTCTTAAGGAGTTGGCTCTTGCAGGTTCCCCTGCAACCAAAACCACTAAGCAAGCATCACAACAGCTTTTGCCTGTTTGTGTGAAAGCAATGCTAGAAAGTAAGTTTGGCTAGGATTTTGATGAATTATATTAGATTATAATTTCTGTTCTCTATCTAACAATGCAAAAAGTACATTTGGGTATGATGTTGATGAACTGTACATAGATTTAAAATTGCTGTTTTTTTAATCTGTTATGGAACTAGATATGTAATTTATATAATGGCAGTTAACCTTGTAGTACTTTGTCAGACAATCCTGAACTGACGAAAGAGGCTGCCGATATATTTATCTGGTGCTTGACTCAAAATTCTGAATGCTACAAGCAGTGGGTGAGCAGTCCTAGTCTGTCTATATACTTTCTTAATCACATTTTAGTATCCAAGAGATCATTAAAATGCAATTATGCATTTTGGCTTGTTTATGCAGGACAAGCTTTATTTGGAAAATGTGGAAGCTAGTGTCTTCGTATTACAAAAGCTGTCTACTGAGTGGAAGGAATTTTCAGCTAAACTCACTCCTGAAGTTCTAAGAGAGGCGCTTAAGAACTTAAGGATGAAGGTAAGCAACTACATCATGGGCTTCAATTCTCATTGGCTGTTCAACTCTAGATGCGTATTCTTATGAAATGAAATTTAAGATTCTAAGCTTGGGTGCTTGCTTTTAGAAGTATTCTGCTATATTAACATCATCATGCAGGAGATTGAAATTGGATGTTATATTGGACACTTAATTTTCTTATAATCAATAAACATTTTTGGCATGCAGAATGAAGAAGCCCTATCCGAGACTACAGACTCGGACAATGTAGCTTCCATTAAGGAAGCAGACAAGTACTGCAAGGTTATCCTAGGAAGGTTAACAAGAAGCTTCAGCTGTGTGAAGAGTGGTTTATGCGTACTCATGCTCGCTGTTGCAGTTGGTTATGTTGTGTCTCCTAACATGGAGTCATGGGACTTGAAGAAGCTCCATGCCATGTTTGGCTCTCTTCAATCCTTCTAAAAATACTATCAATAAAGGTCCTCGTCAGACTGCCTACCACAAAATGGTGCAGAGACTACAGAGAGCGGGAATAGAGAAAGAGAGGAAATAGATTCCACATCAATAGTAGTTGTTTGCTTTACCCTTTCTTTATAATGATATCAGCTGAAACTAATTGTCCGAGAGTTCAGGTCATTGATAGAGTGGCCTGAAGGTCCAGGTCATGTGGTTCCTAAGACTAATTTTCCATGTTGTCCATTGCAGTCAGGATTAAAGCACAGTTTTGTGATTCTTTTTCTTTTTCTTCGAAAGTAATTTCTTCTGAATTCACTAAAATCGTTGGTGCTTTCTAAATTTGTTATTCTGTTCTTATGTAGCGGTACTCTTGTTTAAGGTTATTATTATTGTCTCTTAAGCTGGTGCATTACTATTTCCTTCTAAGAGTATAAATGCTATGGCTACTTTACAATTCATATCTAATTCGATAACAATTTACATTTATATTCAGATTGTTCATGTCAGAGATTTAGCACTAAATCCATGCTTGTTCCTTGAACCTTCGTTGAGAATAATTCGATTGTCTTGATTAGCTCTTAATGACTTTGAAACGGGATAAATAGCTTGGTTTAAGGTGGAAGTATGATGGTACATTGGAATTGGCATTTCATATGAATGACCAAGTATCGATTACTTGGATGTATTTTGCTGGGGCACATTGAGGATCTATGTGAAGTATGACTTAGGGTCTTTTACAGCAAACCTTTTATAGTAAACATTGATGATCCTCTTATAGCAAACCAAGTATCTGATAACTTAATCTAAATAATGTGACCTAAAGGAGGCCTTTTAAAACCCATTTAATTATTTGTCGTAGTGGTATCTCTTTATCATCATCTTTATTCCCCTCGAAAATTCGGTTTAGAATTAAGGCTAATCTGATACCAGCTTGTGCTATCCTCTTGTCCACAACAGGATAGCGAGAAAAGAAATAATCATCTGCATGTTTAGAAATTTGTTAAGAACTAGCTGAATGAGTGTAATTACTACTAAAAACTAAAGAGATTGAAAATACAATCACTCACCCCCTAATGTTGAATTCTGCTCAACATCTTTGTAAGCATAAGAACAAGCCAAGTGTACGCTCTCCGATGCATAACTGCGAGTCTTGTCGTAATTAGCTTTACTGTAGGTGCTAAATAGCTGAAGTAATCTATCTAAAAAGTTTTAATTAACATACAACAACAGTGCGTTAGATGTATGGTTTTCATCTTTAGGTAAATTTCCCATATTAATGTATAGTTTTCCTTGATCCAGAGATGAATTGAGGTGAACAAAAGAGTGTTGGAGAGTAGCTCCATCTAATCTTCATTTTTACCTGTTGGCACAAGTTGCTCTTTTGTTACAGCAATTTTCCCAGTTATCAATTTCATCAGACCATCCATCCTACAATACGAAATGCAAATCAATAAAAATAAGTACCTTTTTAGAAAGTAGTAAATTTAAAACTGTGATCGAGGGCAAAAGGTGAGGCGGCTAGATGGAGAGATTGAGATTTGAGAGGGTGAATTAGGTTTAGGAACTTAGGGTTTACTTATATATATATATATATAATAAGTTGGTAGGTTGACCCAACCCATATATTTAAATGGATCAAACATGTTAAAATGGATTAGTAGTATAAACATGACCCAATTATCAAATAGGTTAGGCGGGTTGACTCATTTATGATCAGAACTTGATTATATTAAACTCAAACCCTATTATAAGCCGAGTTATCGTATTGAGTTATTGGGTTGGGTCAAATTTTGCCGCTTCTACTTGTACATGCATCTTCTACTTATTAATTCATATTTATTGCTCATCTCTTGTATGAAATACCCCCATGAATTTAATCTAAGATATATGTGTGGATTTTGATAATTATGACATAAATCATAAGATAGAGGATATTGTTTTGTGGAGACTAGACTATGATAATAATAGAAAGATATTTATGAGGTAAGGTTATAGCTCTGGCAGTACTCAATAACCTAGGATCATGACGTCTATTGAGCGGTGTGTTCATGTTTCTCACCATATGTGATGATTCTGTTATGTATGATAATTTGCTAGAGCGGTAATAATGAAGATAATATATAAACTTACGAGTAAGGTCCTTATTCTGATGGCCACAGACAATCAATCATATGCTATGTCGCGAGGCATATAAGGACGATATTACGACTAAAAGATTATTTCTCCCTCATTTTTATGTTTGTTATGTGAATTATGATTTATATAAGTATGTTGAGATATAATTATACATGACTTAATGTGAGTGTACCATGATAAAATAAGAAGTTAATTTAAGTTATGATATTAGTATGCATTCTTTGTATCTTGTGATTATGTGAAAATCCTTTGCAAATTATTTCAAATATGTTTATTTTATTCGTCAGTAATTACGAGTATATACTAGTATATTCATTATGCATTTATATTGTTCTTTAGACTATATTGAATTATATTTGCTACGCTAGGTGCACACCATCTGCTGTGTAGTTTATACTTAGTAGAGAGACTTTTTCAATGCTTTTTTAAGACTTATAATCTACTTATTATTTATTTTATTTACTTATGGTCCACTTAGTGACAGAATAAGGAGAAATAAAAGTAAACAATCCCAAAATAAGAAATATGATAATCCAAACGATCTATGTACAATCAAATACGATGAAAAAAATAATAATAAACTCACAAACTAAGAGTAAAATATAATTTTTTTTTCTAATTTAATATAATCCTTAACCATCGAGTTGTGCGGGGCTCATAAATTAATAAAGATATGACTCAGTCAGTCCACCGCGGTCTTACCAAGTCATCCCACACATACTTCAGTGTTGGATTGCGTGAAATTACTCGTTATCTAGTTTTGCAACCAATGGGCAATGGCGTTTATGTTTTCGTACACAATGAGAGCAATGGGTACAAGTAGGGCTGTCAGGCTTGACGAGCAGCTCGGGCTCGACTCGGGTGAAGCTCGAGTTCGGCTCGGCTCGATCAGAGCTGAGCCGAGCCCGAGCCATTATAATAGGCTCGAAATTAATATCGAGCCGAGCCTGAGCTGGAGCCGGCTCGCTCAGGCTCGGCTCGATAGGCTCGATAGCCTGAGTCCCTATGACTAAGGACACGTGGCATAAGGAAATATTGCCACGTGTCCTTCACTAACTCATTCTCACCCGTAACCTACCTCAACATTCATCATCCTCACCTACCCCACCCTCACCTACCCCACCCTCATTAATTACTTCACATTTCCCATCACATCACCTTCCCCATCATCAATTCCCCCACCCTCACCTTCACTCTCACCCTCATCCACCCGATCACCTTCATTCTTCCCTCCCCGTCTCCATCGGCAACGACGGCAAACCACCACCACGGCGCCACACCTTCCTCCGTCGTCGGCCTCCTCCTCCTCCTCCTCCGTCGTCGGCCTCCTCCATTCGTCTCCGACTCCTTCGGCAAGCCGCCGCCCACGTCGTCACCGCCCACGTCGCAACCGCCCACGTCGCCACCGCCTTATCCTCTAATCGAGCTCGGTTAGGCTCAGCTCGAGCTCAGCTCGGGTTGAGCTGAGCCGAGCCTGAGCAACATTGTGAGGCTCGAAACTAATTTCGAGCCGAGCCTGAGCTAGAGCCGGCTCGCTCAGGCTCGGCTCGTTTACACCCCTAGGTACAAGTGGGCTAAGGATTGATCGATGCATAATTTGGATTCACGTAGGACCGACTTGCAAGTTAAGGGTCAGTCTTTCATGGCATCCAGCTCAAGTCGGTCTTTTCATCGCTTTCAGTACAGCGATGATGCGGAAAAGAATCTAAATTAAATTATGGAGCTATATAAGAAAGTAATATATACTACAAACAATAGCTTTCGCAATAAGTGCACTTTGCTACCTATTTAGTAAGGGTGAATGCTAGCCACACGTAATTTTACCTATTTATGGCTACAAGTATTCTAATTAGAAGTCAGTCTTCCATGGTATTTTGCTAGAGGAATTCACTTATCATCTAAACATCCTTGCATGCTGTCGAATAAACAAAGAATTGACCACGCTAAGCTAGCTTATAAATAGATACCTTGTTTTCCTCCTCAGTAGTTCAGCTCAGAGAAGAGAAAAAGGAAGAAAGCTAATTAATTAAACTTTGTTTCTTTGTTGTGCTCTACTTGACTTTCATGGACAATCTAATCAGTGTCATGAAATCGAGAGGAGAGTTTGGTGGTTTCAATCTCACGGATCCCAGCCGTGTCTTGGAAGAATTAGAGGCAGATGCTGCAGCCGAGACCACGGCGGCTGGTAGTCAAACCGGCAACGCTGTGGACACGACAAAGATAAGTAAATTTGTTCGTAGGTGGAATCTCAATGTTGCCAATAAACCTGCTCAGATGATCGAAGGTGATGGCACCTTCTGTCAATCCAAAGTGGAGGAGTTCGTTAAGTCTGCAACGAAGCTCTTGGGTCCTGGAGAGTCCTTTGCCGTTATATCCATCATCGGGCCTCAAAGCAGCGGTATTGTCCCTAGGATTAACATTAGATATCAGAAATGAGGTATTAAAGTATTCGCCATATATATATATATATTAAAATAGTGCCAAATCTTAAAAGAAAAAGTGGCCTGTCATTAGGATCCATAATTTTAAAAGCCGAAACAAGCTGGAATAGTTAAATGAGTATTAACTATATTTCACCAAATCCTCCACTCAGAAAGTTTTGGATTTCTTATTTTTAACACCTTCCTTGAAAAGAACATGGCAACTGAATTTTCTAACAAAGTAAGAAAAGCAGAAAAATCTTTGTACTTTGTGATGCTGCTTGCAGCTTATTTTTCGACTAATTTAACTTTTCTTGTTTACTTCTCTTATGCAGGAAAAAGTTATTTACTGAACAAGCTTTTTGATACCAAGTTTGATGTGATGAATGCTACCTTGGGGAGGTACCATTGATATTAGGAATCAAACTCTTTTCCTTTTAAACAAAAAAAGAACAGTCATGATATTTCTACCATGCATGCAGGGAACAAACTACAAAAGGGATATTGGTAGGACGATCTACTAAACCTTGCGCACTGATCATGGACGTAGAGGGTTCTGACGGGGGAGAAAGAGGCGAGGTACTTGTTTTTATCATTTGTAAGCTTTATTATGCATATACTTATGTAAGTTTAATTAAGCCCATAGCTCTTCTTGTAGTAGTTAATTTATATCTCTTTCTAGGAGAGTTTTGGGAGATAGGAGAGTTCTAATCCAAGTAAAATATGATTTAATATAAATTAATTTTAGAACCTAATTCAACTCAAAAGTTTAAACTATTTAAGGTGAGAACCTAATATTCTATATAAATTCTTTCATTTTTTTTTCTCATTTTTAATGTGAGACTAAACTCTTGTATGTGAGTCAACAATTTCTCCTTTCACATGTGAATTTGGATATCAATTGCTCTCCGTTAAGTCCAATTTACTACTTTTAACCAAGTCTCGTGCTTAATTTCTCTTCTGATCACCCAGCGTCCTCAAAAGTCCTCGGCTTTTCAATACTATTTAGGCGCTCTTAATGAGTGGTTGTAAACCCATTTATCCAAACATGCATGTCAATTTCATGCCCTTAAGACGAAAGATTTAGATTTGTTGATAAGAAGAACCTTGTTAGTTGAAGAACCGATGTAGCCTCAAGAAGTCTCCTCCAATAATCTTCTTCAACCACCCTAGAGATAGGGCATCGTAATATCTTCATAAACTATTATATATATCCCTAAAACATCTAACCTCATGACAAATATGTTCACTAGAACCGAAGAACATAATGATCTGGGGATATCTAGGAATCGGTGGTGGTAAAAAAAAGTATGCTGTTTTACCCCAAAAAAAAAATGAAATATTGTTTGTTTTGTCTCATATATTGATGTGTTTCTTTTCTTCAGGAATTTCTCATATGCAAACATTTGGGAATTAATTGTTTTCTCACTCTTTGTCAGGAAAATATATCATTTGAAAGGCAAAGCGCTCTTTTTGCATTGACAGTGTCAGATCTAATGATGGTTAACATGTTAGATCCTATTCCTGCTGTCTTGTTATTTTATGATAAAAATGTTGTGGGCCAATTTTCATTGGATTGTATTCTGGATGAGTTTGATTAATTAGTAATATTATGCATGCTTTCCTAGGTGGCAACATGATATTGGTCGGGAACAAGGTGCAGGTATTCCACTTCTTAAGACAGTATTTCAGGTAGCTGAATTTTTAATCTTAATCCCAGGAGAGCTATAATTAGCCCTTGAGAAATAATTTGCATGTTTGTGGTACCGTCTTCCAAATAAGGAGAGACAATCTGATTGAAATCAAATTCCTATTAGATCTCATATATATAATACTTCTTATCTTTCTCTCATGTGTATCTTTTAAAAGAGATAATCTAATGGAAATTAGATCTCTTCTATATTTGTGACATAATACGATCGAATTAAAATTTGATAAAAAAAAAAGGTGTCTTTGGAATTAAGTCCACATATATGAAGAGAGTGCAACGAATTTCAATCTAAGTTAGTACTATTTAACGGCATTATATAGGGAGGAGAATTAGGCTGATAGAATGGATTTTTCCTAATCCCACTTTCTAACGCAATATATGGCAGGAAAGAGTAAAACTTGATCCAGGTAGAACAAAAATGCTCGTCGTCATACGTGACTACGATGAGGAGGTTTGCATTTGATATAAGTTATCATCACCAATGCTTATGTCCATACAAGTTCAATCTACTTGACGTACCATAACTTGTTTTCTCTTCCAGACACCACTCGATTGGTTGAAGAACGCAATAGAAACGAAGATGGAAGATGTACCACTGCTAGATCTCTCTTCGATATACAAGTTTATTCAGGCATATCATAACTAATTAATAACGTTTACGAGTGATTCCTGCAGCTATGGAAGTCAGTACACGATCGACCTGATGAGCCGGCCGTTCGATTTAGCGACTATATTCAGGTGAGTAAACACTAACTTGTGGTTTCTGATTGCTCTCACATTTTCTTCACCTAGTTACCTTGATGTGAAGGTGATGGTTGAAGCTTTGCCGCACAACAAATTTCTAAGCCGAAAGTTTGGAGAAGGGGTACGTAGTCTAGAAATAATAGCTTCATTGCCATCTTCCTCGACATTGATGAAAAGCATAGAAAGATGATAGCTTATAACATGCAAAAGTGGACCTGCTGACACAAACATACAAAACTAAAATCTTCTCCATTTTACTTCAGCATCATTTGTTTAATATAGTAAACATCAAAACGAACAATTGTTACCACTTAATCGCGAAATGCATGATGCTCGGAATGTACCTGTAACGCCCATACGGCCATAGCTATCTGACTAAATTTCACCAAAATCTTTTGCCTTCTTTTCTTTGCGCAGATCACGAAGCTCAGGGAGTTGATTGCCAAGGAAGCTGTTGCGGGGCTCCGTCATGACAAGGTCACCGCTTCAGGATTTTCTATCAGTGCAAAGAACATATGGGAAACAATTCGACAGAACAAGCAACTCGATCTTCCTGGCAACAGGGTAATCCGATTTTCATGTTATTTCTGATTTATTATTATTCTATCGGCTATTTTCTAGTGGGACAAGAAATCTGATCCAAAATAAGTAAATTAATTAATTTAAACTTACAGATTACAGAATGTAAAATCTGTATAGTCGAGTTTAACATTGGACACTATCTCCTTAAGGCTAATTCGCCCTCCATCAATTGCTTCTAAAACAGTGAACATTGTCTCTCAAGATACAACTACTATCTTGCACTTGAAAGAAAACAGTGATGCGATTCGGATCTGATCAGATTAATTTATGAGGACATTGGGCTCGATTGATCGAGTCTATTTATTTTTTAATCATTTCATTATGTAAGCCTTTAAGGCAAATCTAGTTTAGTCATGTGAGACATTAAGGCAAGTCGAAATAAGTCATAACAGCCTCTAAGGCAAATCTAGTTAAGTCAAGTAAGCATTTAAGACAAATCCAATTAAATCATATAACCTTTCAAGACAAATCCTAATTCGAGTCGTGTCAGCCTTTCGGGCTAGTCCTAGTGGGACTCGTTGTAACCTCTAAGCATTGAGAATTAATTGAGTTTAGTTATTTTCTTATTACCGTATTTACCATTTTATCGTAGTCGTTAGATTGTCTTTACCTTTCTAGTAGTAGATCATTGCCGTAGAACCTCCAAAGTTTTTAAACCCTAGCCACTACCTTTCTCCAGCAGCCACCTTACCCTACCGTCGTCCACCACCACCTTGGCGGTTCGCCACCCTCTGACGACCCCGCAACGTTAGACATTTACCGTTCTACCCCGTTCTAATCTATCTCCACTATTTTATTTAACTTTTCATCCCGACCTCTGATTTAGGAGAAATCAGATCAATTGGAATCCTAACTCATGAATGGATGCACCATTTTAAGTCTGAACCAAATAACAGTTTCAAAGTGAAGGGATACACTACTTCGGGTTCAACCAATTCTATTGTTCTAATCGAAGGGACACACCACTTCGACTTCAAGTTCAACCAACCGAACCAAATCATATTCGAACATGTATTAGGCAAAAATTAAATTTAGTTAAATTTAGACTTGACTTGCGCGTGCGAACCGAGCCAAGCTAAGCCGGGCAGCGCGCATGTGTTCCCAAAGCCCAAAAGAAGTTTGACATTTATATACTATACTAACATTTCTCAAATATCCAATATGATACTAAACTCATTGTTTTTTTTATTATCATGATACCCACTTTAGAGTTAATTTTTATTCACTCATTTTTATAGATTTGAATAAGTGAATATATGACAATAAAATACTCTTTGAGCTAAATTAAATCCACTATTAATCCATCATTAATAATGTGTAGTCCACGTTTAAAACTTAGCTCAAATTTAATAAAAATTTATATTAAATACATAATATTTTTAACATAAATGGCTTCAACTAATTGCTACACTTGCGTGCATGTACCTTAAGGTCATGGTATCTACCTACTTCTGCGATAAGTATAGGAAGGAGTGTCTTGATGCTGTGGTCTTACAAGAGGTACTTTTTGTGCTCCAGTTTGGTTCAAAATGGTTATTTGCTAGTAAGGCTCGTTGTTGATCTTCCATCTTCTTCATTGTATGAGTTAGGGTTATCCGCTGCTGAATGAAGTTAATTCTTCAGATGAATTCATTGTAAAACTGGAGAGTCTTCTGGATGAACGTTTGAAACGGTGAGTCATTCCAACTAGAGAAGTATATGATAGTGCTTTATATACTTTATTAGCACCTCTGAGCTCGATCATGCTTATCTTCTCTGGTGGAGATACGAGGGAATACTACACCTTTTTAACACGGATAAGGATTTTCTTTTAGAAATTTGATGACAAATATAAGGATCACTTGTAGTAGTTTTTTTTGTGTGTGTGTGTGTGTATGGTTTAACAAAATCAACAAGAATAGGGGAAAAAAGAGAACCATTTGGTAAAAAGTGAAATGATTGAATGTAACCTACAACTACAATAAACACACACAGGGGGTGGAAAACAGGGGAAGAAAGAATCTCTTTTTGTCAATTGTTCTTTCCCGGCCATGGGAACTAGAGTGTGATGAGTAGCCAAGGATCGTCTCTTTCTGTCTCACAAACACACTCTGGATAACCAACCTTGTAGCATAATTCCTAACAGCAAATATCCCTACATTTAGAATTTGTTATTATGTGGAGATTCAAGGCAACTCCATTAATTTTTTTTTTTCAATTTTTATTTTGTAGATATGATACACTGACTAAGATGTATGATGAAACTCAGAGGGCCACAAAACGCAAAGAATTGGAGGAAGGAATTCTGCAAGTAAGATGCTATTCTTATTTTGCATGTCAAATTTATTCCCAATATATGTAGATATAGTATTAATTATTTTTTATTCTTTGCTTTTGTAATTTTATAAATACATCGGCCTGATGGTTGCTTCTGACTGACCAAAATTGCAATAAATTAAGCAAGAAATGATCATTTGATTAGTCTAAAGTCTAATCATATGTATAGCGTTTTGTTCTCTCTGCTTATGCGTATTTGGATCTGACATTGTTGTTCTTAGATTCTATGATTTTAATCTCATTAGGCTTGGTTTCCTACTATACTTCTAGGAGACAGTAGTACCTGAAGCGATATAATCTTACAAGAATATGTATATTCATGTATAGTATGTTTTTTCCCTCAATTACTTGATACTATGCATATATAATGTTCTTGAGCCAAAAATTTAGATGAGTGGATGTAATCAATCAAGCAAGCACCCCAGTTGTCTACAGAAAAAAAAAATGGTCGTTTAGTTTGATCTTTCTTTAAAAAAGATATAAGTTAATTCATCTACATGGGGTTGTTAATTCGTTGCATTAATACCCAAAGAAGGCTAATGTGGACTTCAAGAGACTAATTATCTTCATACTATCTGTTCATTTTTATTATATTACTGCCTTAATAATATTTTATTTTTATTATTTCTTCTTTATTTCCTCAGCTCGTGGAGTCTTTTGCCCGAAATTTGTTGAATGAAATGCGTTTGAAATTTGTTCGTGAGAGTGCGAAAAAAGTTGCTGCTGAATTAAGCAAAGCAGATGACCCCGAAAAGGAAGTCGATGCTTTAGTTCACACCTTCTTGGAATTATTTACGAAATCATGCGAAGGTAACTCTGGTTTTATGCAGTTATACAACACACTTTATATATATATATATATAATCATGCGAAGGTAACTTTGATTATTAGATCGGCCTTTAAGATCAAAGAAAAGGATTCAACTCGAATAAAAGAAAATATGCAGTGCGATAGCAATCAATATATGGGATGATTGTGGTAAAATTAGGCTGCAGATCATCTTTTTCAAACAAATCATCTTGAAGATTTCCCTTAGCGAGTCATCACTTCTTAAAGAGCAAAGTAGGTTACCTTAGAATGTAAAAATATAAAACTCATTATTCTCTAGCAATTTAAACTTTTAGAGCAGATGATAAGTTAATAGATATTAATATGCTACTTCACCATTCTCATCATCCTATTTCCTTTTTTTATTCTGCGTGCATATCAAGATAATTTTTTTTAAAAAAAAAAAAAAAACTTCTACTAGGAGAGATTAGTAACTTCTACTTGAATACTTGTTCTGTTTCAAGAAAGATTTTGATCACATTCCAGTTTGATTTCTCATTGGCTATATCACAATTTGGATCTACGCTACAAGAAGTCTCAGATAGCAGTTTCTCCATAACGGAATTGTTGGATTACAGGGTTGAGCTCGAGATACAAATCTCTATGCTCAGATAGTTATATTGCAGTTGAAAAAGAGCTGAAATATCGTGCTAAAGCCACAGCACTAGACATAAAGGTATGCTTCTTTGTTCACTTTTCATTTATGTACGACTTTGCTGACTGTTTGGTCTCTTATCTTTATTTTATTAGCTGTCCAAATCTTGATAACTATGCTGCGGAAAAAACAGTGCTGTTTAGAATGAAATTCTGTAATGAGGTGATGACTTCTTCCAATTAGAAACAACATAAGAGTGAGTTAAAGAAAGATGATATGCAACTAGTACCCCATATTGCTGCATGCTTGCAGGCATAATACTTTAATTTGTAGTACGTGTCTCCAGCTTATCTTTCTCTCACTTTCTCTTCTTCTGTATAAAACTTGAAACCTACCATCTAAAGATAGTTCCTGTATAGTCACTGCCTTCTTATTGCTAATCATTTTTTTTTCTTTCTTTTCTGAAAGAGGTAGCATATAGTAAAGAAAGCTGAATTTTTAAAAGTAGATAAATTTATTGCATCATAAATTATGAATGTTTTCTAGGTGCACCTACATCTTTAGTTTCTGGAAAGCTAATACTATCAAGCAATTTTTCTTGTTAGAGACTAGAGAAATATATGCAACATGTGTTCCCAGAATTATAGGTATGCATGATCCAATTGACCCTTGTATTACACGCAAGCATTATTGTAACTCATAGATCTCTTGTAAGCCACCGATTATTTTGTGTTCTTTCAATTCAGCTACCAATCTACTCAATCAGTCATCGGAGCTTTCTGTTTTCTTTGTTTCTTGAGACGGAGGGGAGAAAGAAACTATCTGGGAGGGCAATGTAAATATTGTCCGAACTGTTGGCTGCTTCAAACTTTCTTCTAACAAGAACCATTTCTTGCTTGCAGGAGCAACGCGCGAAAGAGGAGCTCGACCGTGCAAGACAGGAAGTTGAACTGGCAAGACTGGAAACCGTACGTGCGAAAGACGAAGTTGAACGTTTATCTAAACAACGAGAGGAAGATCGACAGAGACAAGAAAATTATGAGAGAAAATTCGCGGAGTTGGAACGTGCTATAGCGGAAGCTGCACGGGCAAGAAAGGAAGCTGAAAACGCAATGGAGGAAGCTAAACGTGAAGCGCAAAAGGCCAAAGAACAAGCTGGATCTAGAGCTCAAGACGCAAGATCACAACGTTCATTATTCAGATCGATGTTATATGAAACTGCTAGATCTATTCTCAATATGACTGGCTTGTCAGACTTAGCAGATGCTATTATTCCTGAGTAAGATGATTGCCCGACGAATGCACGGCCTGTTCTAAAACGGGTATCGAATTAAGTAGGATCAATCCCAAAATAAGGCAACTGCAGACTCGTCCTGCCGTGTGCGACTTTGTTGTTCATCTTTTGACTTGCTTTCTCTACTTGTCAGTTGTGTTGCTTGAGATTTATCGTTTTTCAAGTTATTGTTGCCTGCAGTAAGAACATATGGTGTGTATGCAAATGTTTTATTAATTTGAATCTGTATGCAAATTATTATTATTATTATTGTTGTTGTTGTTGTTGTTATTACTTCTTGTATCTTCAATTTCGCCATCATCATAATTGTTTTTGTTTGTTTTCTATAGGAAGGATGGCCATTAAGTTATATCAAGAGATCTTATACTTCGAGCTAAGTCAATAAGTCTATCCAACTCTATCAGGAGCCATTCCAATGCCCTGTTTAGAACAGGATTGGATTGGACAAATGGATTTCTGATTCTGTACCTACTTAATTACAGAAATCCTACTTGTAAATAATGTTTACTCAGGAGAGTTCGATCCAATTTTTACTTATCTTTGGATCAAGTTTGAACTATTATCGACTTGAGAAGAGATTTAACTTTTGGTTTCTTTGCTCTCGCTCTAAACCCTGCTGTCAAGCTGCATTGGTCATTCTATGTACTGTTACCATAGAATTTGACGGTATAGGACTAATACTCTATTAGTTCTTATAATTATAAAAAGATGTGACGCTTCACCTATGTAATATTAAAATTATTTATGCAAGATGTATGCTGTAATTTTTAATAATATACGTATTGAGATTTTAAAAAAAATATCAAGCATTATATATGTAATTTATACACTTCGTTTATGTAAAAAGTAAACTTTAATTTTTAACAATGTGTGCATCGTAATTAAAAGAGTAAATTAGTCTAAAAGTGAAGAAAATCTGAATTTGCAATTCGATAATATTTCTGCTAATTAGTAAACTAAAATACTTTTTACGGCAAATTATCTATTTTTCTTTTATTTTTACATAACTATCTAAATCTTTTATAAGAAATTAGTTTCCTATTGATTTTTCTTGCAAATAACTCCAATATTATTTTCTAATTCTCTGTCATCTTTTGTTAGATATTACATCAACCGAACTTAGTGTTGTTCTTAACCATTAGATTAATGTAATTTCTATCTAATAGTTTGCTTAATTGCTCCCGCTTTTTTTCTTTTTTTCTTTTTTTTGCCAATTTCCAAATCCCAACCGCTTCGTGATATCAACGGCTTTCCATCCCCGATCTCCTTCTCTTCCTCTTCCCCTTCCCGTCACTTGCGATTTTCCACGCGCCATTTGCTTTCCCAATGGAAGAAGCTGGGTTTACGAAAGAGCTGTGCATTCCGTCTGTTTGGGTTTATGTCTCAATGAAGTTTAAAGTGGAGGAAATCTTGAGGAAGATCATCGAATGTGTGTACAAGAGAAGAGTGTTATCTCCCTCATATCAAACTAATGCAGCAAGGGATTAGCACCATATTTTCTTATAACATAGAAGAAGTTTCTGCTCGTTCTAATGACGTCTGGAATGAAGAAGTCAACAAATGGGAGATGTTAACAGAATTTTGCTAACCTTAAGTCACATAAGCTGCAGGTGTTACAGCTGAAACATTCATGACCAATATTTTGTTAAAAATAAGCTATAATGATAATTTTTGAAAGAGTGAAAAGATTCTGATGGCAATTATAATATTTTAATAATCTAGCGATTTCTTGTCGAGTGATAACCATGTCGCCTTCAGTTATAAGATGGTCCATAGGATAAAAGAGATGATGAAGAGACTTGGTGAAATTTTAGAGGAAAAGGGAAGGTTTCAATTGGCGGAGGGATCCGTCCTCGTAGAGAAAGCTGATGAAAGGGAGTCCTTTTTGGCTTTTGATGAATGCGAGGTTTATGGGAGAGACGAAGATAGGGAGAGGATAGTTGATTTCCTTCTTCACAAGGACACTGAGAAGAAGTTATCTGTGCTTCCTATTGTTGGGTTGGGAGGATTGGGTAAGACCACTCTTGCTCAGCTCATCATTAATGACCAGTGGATCAGGGATCATTTCCAGCCTCCAACATGCATTCCACCGATTTGGGTTTATGTCTCGATGAAGTTTAAAGTCAAGGAAATCTTGAGGAAGATCATCGAATGTGTTTCAAGGAAAGAATGTTATCTCTCTTAGATTGAACCAATGCAACAAGAGATTAGCACCAATGTTTTCTCGAAAGAAGTTTCTGCTCATTCTGGATGACGTCTGGAATGAAGATTTCACCAAATGGGAGATGCTACAAAATGTGCTTAGTTGTGGTGGCTTAGGAAGTAAAATTATAGTAACAACACGCAGCGAACAAGTGGCGAGGATTATGAGCACCCTTGAGCCACATAGGCTGCAGGGGTTACGGTCTGAAGATTGTTGGAAATTATTCAGGCAAAGAGCATTTCGCAGTAGGTCAAACAGGAATGACCCAAGATTGGAGAATATAGGAAGGGAAATTGTTGATAAATGTGGAGGCTCGCCTCTTGCAGCAAAGGCTCTGGGATGCTTAATGGGCTCCAGTTGAGGGGAAGTTGAATGGTCTGCTATTAGAGATAGTGAAATTTAGGAAATGCCTGATGATGGGGCTAACATATTACCATCCCTAAGATTGAGTTATCTGCATTTGCCATCTAATCTGAAGTAATGCTTTGTATATTTGTTCACTGGTACCAAAAGGTTATAGATTCCATAGAATGAAATTTGTCTCTCTTTCTATTGTCTCTGTTACTTTTATTCTAAAAATTACTTGTATGGAGATGTTTAATTCATGATTAGAACTTGTCTATTACTATTCTATCAACGTTAACATTTCATTGAATTTTTTTTTTCAAAACTTGGATTAGTTTTCCATCACTATTCCTCTTTGTTATATTTGGGGTGAAGATTTTGCTTCCAGTTCCTTTACCCATTTGAGTATTTGCACAACAAGGAGTGCAGCATCTCACTACCCTCCAGTAGTTGCATATATCTGACTGTTCTGACTTGGAACCTCTGCCTGGAAAGTCGTTGGAGAGCTGTAGCTAGGAGTTAATCAGTCAGCATAAGAGTACTATGAACAAGGAAACGTGTTATCAGCATGGAGCCCATGAGAATCACCTAGAGTTGAACAGGCCACCGAAGGCGGATATCAAACATCATCACCTGAATCAGGTGTATGAGAAGGAATGCGGCACCTCACCACCCTCCAACCGTTGCATATATCTTGTTGTTCTGAATTGGAATCTCTGCCTGCCGGTTCCATGCAGCACCATCTCCCTTCCCTCAGGACTCTGACTCTCCGTGACATGAGAAAACTGATGACATTGGGGGGAGGAAGGCGAGCAAAAGAAGGGCCTTCTGAACGATTTAAGTTATCTAAAGACTTTACTTCTTCTGCGTTAGATACTACATTAAGCATTTCTGGTTGTGATAATATTCTAGGATTATAAGCCAGCATAATCATGGAATCACTTGGATAGATTTATTCTAGAAGATGTAACATCCATTATTTCCATTATCACAGCTAATCTCATATTACTGCCAACTAAAGATCTCCAAGTGCAATCCATTTATTAATCAAGTGCTTCCCAAATGAATGGGTTCACTAATGGTTTATAATTATGAGGTTCTGCATGAAAAAGGCATAAATAACAGTGTTGCGATTAATTCTTCGCATGTCCATGATACATAGTTTCACTATGTCACATAATGAGTGTTTTCTCAACAAAATTTGGCGAGTTCCCTTTTGAGCATTGTGATTTTCTTTGCAAGGATGTCATGTGATTTTCTTTGCAAGGATGTCATTGTTCTTACTTCAATTTCTGACAACTTGTTTACTGATTTTCCACCCAAACTCTTAGGCTATGTAAATTTCAATGTGTCGAACATTTTAGTTCAGCATGGCATTTTAATTTAGCTCTCCAGTTGTATAAATTCCTGACTACTTGTTTAATCTTGTGTACAAATAATTGTATTCCATCAGTATAACTGGAATCATTTTATCCAATTGTATTGGTTCGCTCTAACAAATAGAACCCAGTCACTTGCATCCTTTTGAAGATAAAACTTTTTTCTAGGAAAGTTAGGTGGTTTTGTTAGATTGGATCCAGAGTTTCAGAACAGACCAGAACCTAATAGTTGAGAAAAACTACTGTGAATATATGATGCAGGACAATGAGTTGTAATTACTTGGACTAGATTTTAGATCAATACAGTTGCATATGTCTGCTACTATTATGCATCTATTGTAGTGCTTCATAACCTGCTAGATCTTGTAGTTCTCTATCATGCTAAGTTTATGTGGACATTTCCCTTTACTTCTCTGCTCTGGATCTTGAGCTACTGTCAAGCTGCATTGATCATTCTATGTACTTCCACCATGGAATTTGATAGTATAGGATTATACTCTCTCCTAAACTCTTACTTGCAAAGCAGTATGGCATTTAGATGTAAATTTTGTATTTTGTGTGCGTTAAACTCAAACAAATCATGATAGATGCCCATTGAGGATTTATGTGAAAGTATGACTTAGGGTCTTTTACAGCAAATCTTTTATAGTAAACATTGATGATCCTCTTATAGCAAACCAAGTTTCTGATTGCTTGACCTAAATAATGTGGCCTAAAGGAGGCCTTTTAAAACCCATTTAAGTAGAGAAGCCATTCATCATCAAAGTTCAAAATATTCCTTCAGATCTGGTTGCCTCTAGTGTAAGTGCTGCATTAGAGAATGTTGTCTGCATTAAGCCATCCATCAAAATTACAAAAGTTAATAGCTTATAACTGCACTTAGGAGGGAAAGTAATTGATAACTAAGGATATCAAAATTTTATTTGATGTCAAATTAAGTAAATGTTATCTATCAAATATTTATTCAATACAAATCAAGTAAATGTACTCCTCAAATTATTTGTCGTAGTGGTATCTCTTTATCATCATCTTTATTCCCCTCGAAAATTTGGTTTAGAATTAAGGCTAATCTGATACCAGCTTGTGCTATCCTCTTCTCCACAACAGGATAGCGAGAAAAGAAATAATCATCTGCATGTTTAGAAATTTGTTAAGAACTAGCTGAATGAGTGTAATTACTACTAAAAACTAAAGAGATTGAAAATACAATCACTCACCCCCTAATGTTGAATTCTGCTCAACATCTTTGTAAGCATAAGAACAAGCCAAGTGTACGCTCTCCGATGCATAACTGCGAGTCTTGTCGTAATTAGCTTTACTGTAGGTGCTAAATAGCTGAAGTAATCTATCTAAAAAGTTTTAATTAACATACAACAACAGTGCGTTAGATGTATGGTTTTCATCTTTAGGTAAATTTCCCATATTAATGTATAGTTTTCCTTGATCCAGAGATGAATTGAGGTGAACAAAAGAGTGTTGGAGAGTAGCTCCATCTAATCTTCATTTTTACCTGTTGGCACAAGTTGCTCTTTTGTTACAGCAATTTTCCCAGTTATCAATTTCATCAGACCATCCATCCTACAATACGAAATGCAAATCAATAAAAATAAGTACCTTTTTAGAAAGTAGTAAATTTAAAACTGTGATCGACGGCAAAAGGTGTGGCGGCTAGATGGAGAGATTGTGATTTGAGAGTGTGAATTAGGTTTAGGAACTTAGGGTTTACTTATATATATATATATATATAAAATAAGTTGGCAGGTTGACCCAACCCGTATATTTAAACGGATCAAACATGTTAAAATGGATTAGTAGTATAAACATGACCCAATTATCAAATAGGTTAGGCGGGTTGACTCATTTATGATCAGAACTTGATTATATTAAACTCAAACCCTATTATAAGCCGAGTTATCGTATTGAGTTATTGGTTTGGGTCAAATTTTGCCACTTCTACTTGTACATGCATCTTCTACTTATTAATTGATATTTATTGCTCATCTCTTGTATGAAATACCCCCATGAATTTAATCTAAGATATATGTGTAGATTTTGATAATTATGACATAAATCATAAGATAGAGGATATTGTTTTGTGGAGACTAGACTATGATAATAATAGTAAGATATTTATAAGGTAAGGTTATAGCTCTGGCAATACTCGATAACCTAGGATCATGACGTCTATTGAGCGGTGTGTTCATGTTTCTCACCATATGCGATGATTCTGTTATGTATGATAATTTGCTAGAGCGGTGATGATGAAGATAATATATAAACTTACGAGTAAGGTCCTTATTCTGATGGCCACAGACAACCAATCATATGCTATGTCGCGAGGCATATAAGAACGATATTACGACTAAAAGATTATTTCTCCCTTATTTTTATGTTTGTTATGTGAATTATGATTTATATAAGTATGTTGAGATATAATTATACATGACTTAATGTGAGTGTACCATGATAAAATAAGAAGTTAATTTAAGTTATGATATTAGTATGCATTCTTTGTATCTTGTGATTATGTGAAAATCCTTTGCAAATTATTTCAAATATGTTTATTTTATTCGTTAGTAATTACGAGTATATACTTAGTATATTCATTATGCATTTATATTGTTCTTTAGACTATATTGAATTATATTTGCTACGCTAGGTGCACACCATCTGCTGTGTAGTTTATACTTAGTAGAGAGACTTTTTCAATGCTTTTTTAAGACTTATAATCTACTTATTATTTATTTTATTTACTTATGGTCCACTTAGTGACAGAATAAGGAGAAATAAAAGTAAACAATCCCAAAATAAGAAATATGATAATCCAATGTACAATCAAATACGATGAAAAAAATAATAGTAAACTCACAAACTAAGAGTAAAATATAAATTTTTTTTTCTAATTTAATATAATCCTTAACCATCGAGTTGTGCGGGGCTCATAAATTAATAAAGATATGACTCAGTCAGTCCACCGCGGTCTTACCAAGTCATCCCACACATACTTCAGTGTTGGATTGCGTGAAATTACTCGTTATCTAGTTTTGCAACCAATGGGCAATGGCGTTTATGTTTTCGTACACAATGAGAGCAATGGGTACAAGTAGGGCTGTCAGGCTTGACGAGCAGCTCGGGCTCGACTCGGGTGAAGCTCGAGTCCGGCTCGGCTCGATCAGAGCTGAGCCGAGCCCGAGCCATTATAATAGGCTCGAAATTAATATCGAGCCGAGCCTGAGCTGGAGCCGGCTCGCTCAGGCTCGGCTCGATAGGCTCGATAGCCTGAGTCCCTATGACTAAGGACACGTGGCATAAGGAAATATTGCCACGTGTCCTTCACTAACTCATTCTCACCCGTAACCTACCTCAACATTCATCATCCTCACCTACCCCACCCTCACCTACCCCACCCTCATTAATTACTTCACATTTCCCATCACATCACCTTCCCCATCATCAATTCCCCCACCCTCACCTTCACTCTCACCCTCATCCACCCGATCACCTTCATTCTTCCCTCCCCGTCTCCTCCTCCTCCGTCGTCGGCCTCCTCCATTCGTCTCCGACTCCTTCGGCAAGCCGCCGCCCACGTCGCCACCGCCCACGTCGCAACCGCCCACGTCGCCACCGCCTTATCCTCTAATCGAGCTCGGTTAGGCTCAGCTCGAGCTCAGCTCGGGTTGAGCTGAGCCGAGCCTGAGCAACATTGTGAGGCTCGAAACTAATTTCGAGCCGAGCCTGAGCTAGAGCCGGCTCGCTCAGGCTCGGCTCGTTTACACCCCTAGGTACAAGTGGGCTAAGGATTGATCGATGCATAATTTGGATTCACGTAGGACCGACTTGCAAGTTAAGGGTCAGTCTTTCATGGCATCCAGCTCAAGTCGGTCTTTTCATCGCTTTCAGTACAGCGATGATGCGGAAAAGAATCTAAATTAAATTATGGAGCTATATAAGAAAGTAATATATACTACAAACAATAGCTTTCGCAATAAGTGCACTTTGCTACCTATTTAGTAAGGGTGAATGCTAGCCACACGTAATTTTACCTATTTATGGCTACAAGTATTCTAATTAGAAGTCAGTCTTCCATGGTATTTTGCTAGAGGAATTCACTTATCATCTAAACATCCTTGCATGCTGTCGAATAAACAAAGAATTGACCACGCTAAGCTAGCTTATAAATAGATACCTTGTTTTCCTCCTCAGTAGTTCAGCTCAGAGAAGAGAAAAAGGAAGAAAGCTAATTAATTAAACTTTGTTTCTTTGTTGTGCTCTACTTGACTTTCATGGACAATCTAATCAGTGTCATGAAATCGAGAGGAGAGTTTGGTGGTTTCAATCTCACGGATCCCAGCCGTGTCTTGGAAGAATTAGAGGCAGATGCTGCAGCCGAGACCACGGCGGCTGGTAGTCAAACCGGCAACGCTGTGGACACGACAAAGATAAGTAAATTTGTTCGTAGGTGGAATCTCAATGTTGCCAATAAACCTGCTCAGATGATCGAAGGTGATGGCACCTTCTGTCAATCCAAAGTGGAGGAGTTCGTTAAGTCTGCAACGAAGCTCTTGGGTCCTGGAGAGTCCTTTGCCGTTATATCCATCATCGGGCCTCAAAGCAGCGGTATTGTCCCTAGGATTAACATTAGATATCAGAAATGAGGTATTAAAGTATTCGCCATATATATATATATATTAAAATAGTGCCAAATCTTAAAAGAAAAAGTGGCCTGTCATTAGGATCCATAATTTTAAAAGCCGAAACAAGCTGGAATAGTTAAATGAGTATTAACTATATTTCACCAAATCCTCCACTCAGAAAGTTTTGGATTTCTTATTTTTAACACCTTCCTTGAAAAGAACATGGCAACTGAATTTTCTAACAAAGTAAGAAAAGCAGAAAAATCTTTGTACTTTGTGATGCTGCTTGCAGCTTATTTTTCGACTAATTTAACTTTTCTTGTTTACTTCTCTTATGCAGGAAAAAGTTATTTACTGAACAAGCTTTTTGATACCAAGTTTGATGTGATGAATGCTACCTTGGGGAGGTACCATTGATATTAGGAATCAAACTCTTTTCCTTTTAAACAAAAAAAGAACAGTCATGATATTTCTACCATGCATGCAGGGAACAAACTACAAAAGGGATATTGGTAGGACGATCTACTAAACCTTGCGCACTGATCATGGACGTAGAGGGTTCTGACGGGGGAGAAAGAGGCGAGGTACTTGTTTTTATCATTTGTAAGCTTTATTATGCATATACTTATGTAAGTTTAATTAAGCCCATAGCTCTTCTTGTAGTAGTTAATTTATATCTCTTTCTAGGAGAGTTTTGGGAGATAGGAGAGTTCTAATCCAAGTAAAATATGATTTAATATAAATTAATTTTAGAACCTAATTCAACTCAAAAGTTTAAACTATTTAAGGTGAGAACCTAATATTCTATATAAATTCTTTCATTTTTTTTTCTCATTTTTAATGTGAGACTAAACTCTTGTATGTGAGTCAACAATTTCTCCTTTCACATGTGAATTTGGATATCAATTGCTCTCCGTTAAGTCCAATTTACTACTTTTAACCAAGTCTCGTGCTTAATTTCTCTTCTGATCACCCAGCGTCCTCAAAAGTCCTCGGCTTTTCAATACTATTTAGGCGCTCTTAATGAGTGGTTGTAAACCCATTTATCCAAACATGCATGTCAATTTCATGCCCTTAAGACGAAAGATTTAGATTTGTTGATAAGAAGAACCTTGTTAGTTGAAGAACCGATGTAGCCTCAAGAAGTCTCCTCCAATAATCTTCTTCAACCACCCTAGAGATAGGGCATCGTAATATCTTCATAAACTATTATATATATCCCTAAAACATCTAACCTCATGACAAATATGTTCACTAGAACCGAAGAACATAATGATCTGGGGATATCTAGGAATCGGTGGTGGTAAAAAAAAGTATGCTGTTTTACCCCAAAAAAAAAATGAAATATTGTTTGTTTTGTCTCATATATTGATGTGTTTCTTTTCTTCAGGAATTTCTCATATGCAAACATTTGGGAATTAATTGTTTTCTCACTCTTTGTCAGGAAAATATATCATTTGAAAGGCAAAGCGCTCTTTTTGCATTGACAGTGTCAGATCTAATGATGGTTAACATGTTAGATCCTATTCCTGCTGTCTTGTTATTTTATGATAAAAATGTTGTGGGCCAATTTTCATTGGATTGTATTCTGGATGAGTTTGATTAATTAGTAATATTATGCATGCTTTCCTAGGTGGCAACATGATATTGGTCGGGAACAAGGTGCAGGTATTCCACTTCTTAAGACAGTATTTCAGGTAGCTGAATTTTTAATCTTAATCCCAGGAGAGCTATAATTAGCCCTTGAGAAATAATTTGCATGTTTGTGGTACCGTCTTCCAAATAAGGAGAGACAATCTGATTGAAATCAAATTCCTATTAGATCTCATATATATAATACTTCTTATCTTTCTCTCATGTGTATCTTTTAAAAGAGATAATCTAATGGAAATTAGATCTCTTCTATATTTGTGACATAATACGATCGAATTAAAATTTGATAAAAAAAAAAGGTGTCTTTGGAATTAAGTCCACATATATGAAGAGAGTGCAACGAATTTCAATCTAAGTTAGTACTATTTAACGGCATTATATAGGGAGGAGAATTAGGCTGATAGAATGGATTTTTCCTAATCCCACTTTCTAACGCAATATATGGCAGGAAAGAGTAAAACTTGATCCAGGTAGAACAAAAATGCTCGTCGTCATACGTGACTACGATGAGGAGGTTTGCATTTGATATAAGTTATCATCACCAATGCTTATGTCCATACAAGTTCAATCTACTTGACGTACCATAACTTGTTTTCTCTTCCAGACACCACTCGATTGGTTGAAGAACGCAATAGAAACGAAGATGGAAGATGTACCACTGCTAGATCTCTCTTCGATATACAAGTTTATTCAGGCATATCATAACTAATTAATAACGTTTACGAGTGATTCCTGCAGCTATGGAAGTCAGTACACGATCGACCTGATGAGCCGGCCGTTCGATTTAGCGACTATATTCAGGTGAGTAAACACTAACTTGTGGTTTCTGATTGCTCTCACATTTTCTTCACCTAGTTACCTTGATGTGAAGGTGATGGTTGAAGCTTTGCCGCACAACAAATTTCTAAGCCGAAAGTTTGGAGAAGGGGTACGTAGTCTAGAAATAATAGCTTCATTGCCATCTTCCTCGACATTGATGAAAAGCATAGAAAGATGATAGCTTATAACATGCAAAAGTGGACCTGCTGACACAAACATACAAAACTAAAATCTTCTCCATTTTACTTCAGCATCATTTGTTTAATATAGTAAACATCAAAACGAACAATTGTTACCACTTAATCGCGAAATGCATGATGCTCGGAATGTACCTGTAACGCCCATACGGCCATAGCTATCTGACTAAATTTCACCAAAATCTTTTGCCTTCTTTTCTTTGCGCAGATCACGAAGCTCAGGGAGTTGATTGCCAAGGAAGCTGTTGCGGGGCTCCGTCATGACAAGGTCACCGCTTCAGGATTTTCTATCAGTGCAAAGAACATATGGGAAACAATTCGACAGAACAAGCAACTCGATCTTCCTGGCAACAGGGTAATCCGATTTTCATGTTATTTCTGATTTATTATTATTCTATCGGCTATTTTCTAGTGGGACAAGAAATCTGATCCAAAATAAGTAAATTAATTAATTTAAACTTACAGATTACAGAATGTAAAATCTGTATAGTCGAGTTTAACATTGGACACTATCTCCTTAAGGCTAATTCGCCCTCCATCAATTGCTTCTAAAACAGTGAACATTGTCTCTCAAGATACAACTACTATCTTGCACTTGAAAGAAAACAGTGATGCGATTCGGATCTGATCAGATTAATTTATGAGGACATTGGGCTCGATTGATCGAGTCTATTTATTTTTTAATCATTTCATTATGTAAGCCTTTAAGGCAAATCTAGTTTAGTCATGTGAGACATTAAGGCAAGTCGAAATAAGTCATAACAGCCTCTAAGGCAAATCTAGTTAAGTCAAGTAAGCATTTAAGACAAATCCAATTAAATCATATAACCTTTCAAGACAAATCCTAATTCGAGTCGTGTCAGCCTTTCGGGCTAGTCCTAGTGGGACTCGTTGTAACCTCTAAGCATTGAGAATTAATTGAGTTTAGTTATTTTCTTATTACCGTATTTACCATTTTATCGTAGTCGTTAGATTGTCTTTACCTTTCTAGTAGTAGATCATTGCCGTAGAACCTCCAAAGTTTTTAAACCCTAGCCACTACCTTTCTCCAGCAGCCACCTTACCCTACCGTCGTCCACCACCACCTTGGCGGTTCGCCACCCTCTGACGACCCCGCAACGTTAGACATTTACCGTTCTACCCCGTTCTAATCTATCTCCACTATTTTATTTAACTTTTCATCCCGACCTCTGATTTAGGAGAAATCAGATCAATTGGAATCCTAACTCATGAATGGATGCACCATTTTAAGTCTGAACCAAATAACAGTTTCAAAGTGAAGGGATACACTACTTCGGGTTCAACCAATTCTATTGTTCTAATCGAAGGGACACACCACTTCGACTTCAAGTTCAACCAACCGAACCAAATCATATTCGAACATGTATTAGGCAAAAATTAAATTTAGTTAAATTTAGACTTGACTTGCGCGTGCGAACCGAGCCAAGCTAAGCCGGGCAGCGCGCATGTGTTCCCAAAGCCCAAAAGAAGTTTGACATTTATATACTATACTAACATTTCTCAAATATCCAATATGATACTAAACTCATTGTTTTTTTTATTATCATGATACCCACTTTAGAGTTAATTTTTATTCACTCATTTTTATAGATTTGAATAAGTGAATATATGACAATAAAATACTCTTTGAGCTAAATTAAATCCACTATTAATCCATCATTAATAATGTGTAGTCCACGTTTAAAACTTAGCTCAAATTTAATAAAAATTTATATTAAATACATAATATTTTTAACATAAATGGCTTCAACTAATTGCTACACTTGCGTGCATGTACCTTAAGGTCATGGTATCTACCTACTTCTGCGATAAGTATAGGAAGGAGTGTCTTGATGCTGTGGTCTTACAAGAGGTACTTTTTGTGCTCCAGTTTGGTTCAAAATGGTTATTTGCTAGTAAGGCTCGTTGTTGATCTTCCATCTTCTTCATTGTATGAGTTAGGGTTATCCGCTGCTGAATGAAGTTAATTCTTCAGATGAATTCATTGTAAAACTGGAGAGTCTTCTGGATGAACGTTTGAAACGGTGAGTCATTCCAACTAGAGAAGTATATGATAGTGCTTTATATACTTTATTAGCACCTCTGAGCTCGATCATGCTTATCTTCTCTGGTGGAGATACGAGGGAATACTACACCTTTTTAACACGGATAAGGATTTTCTTTTAGAAATTTGATGACAAATATAAGGATCACTTGTAGTAGTTTTTTTTGTGTGTGTGTGTGTGTATGGTTTAACAAAATCAACAAGAATAGGGGAAAAAAGAGAACCATTTGGTAAAAAGTGAAATGATTGAATGTAACCTACAACTACAATAAACACACACAGGGGGTGGAAAACAGGGGAAGAAAGAATCTCTTTTTGTCAATTGTTCTTTCCCGGCCATGGGAACTAGAGTGTGATGAGTAGCCAAGGATCGTCTCTTTCTGTCTCACAAACACACTCTGGATAACCAACCTTGTAGCATAATTCCTAACAGCAAATATCCCTACATTTAGAATTTGTTATTATGTGGAGATTCAAGGCAACTCCATTAATTTTTTTTTTTCAATTTTTATTTTGTAGATATGATACACTGACTAAGATGTATGATGAAACTCAGAGGGCCACAAAACGCAAAGAATTGGAGGAAGGAATTCTGCAAGTAAGATGCTATTCTTATTTTGCATGTCAAATTTATTCCCAATATATGTAGATATAGTATTAATTATTTTTTATTCTTTGCTTTTGTAATTTTATAAATACATCGGCCTGATGGTTGCTTCTGACTGACCAAAATTGCAATAAATTAAGCAAGAAATGATCATTTGATTAGTCTAAAGTCTAATCATATGTATAGCGTTTTGTTCTCTCTGCTTATGCGTATTTGGATCTGACATTGTTGTTCTTAGATTCTATGATTTTAATCTCATTAGGCTTGGTTTCCTACTATACTTCTAGGAGACAGTAGTACCTGAAGCGATATAATCTTACAAGAATATGTATATTCATGTATAGTATGTTTTTTCCCTCAATTACTTGATACTATGCATATATAATGTTCTTGAGCCAAAAATTTAGATGAGTGGATGTAATCAATCAAGCAAGCACCCCAGTTGTCTACAGAAAAAAAAAATGGTCGTTTAGTTTGATCTTTCTTTAAAAAAGATATAAGTTAATTCATCTACATGGGGTTGTTAATTCGTTGCATTAATACCCAAAGAAGGCTAATGTGGACTTCAAGAGACTAATTATCTTCATACTATCTGTTCATTTTTATTATATTACTGCCTTAATAATATTTTATTTTTATTATTTCTTCTTTATTTCCTCAGCTCGTGGAGTCTTTTGCCCGAAATTTGTTGAATGAAATGCGTTTGAAATTTGTTCGTGAGAGTGCGAAAAAAGTTGCTGCTGAATTAAGCAAAGCAGATGACCCCGAAAAGGAAGTCGATGCTTTAGTTCACACCTTCTTGGAATTATTTACGAAATCATGCGAAGGTAACTCTGGTTTTATGCAGTTATACAACACACTTTATATATATATATATATAATCATGCGAAGGTAACTTTGATTATTAGATCGGCCTTTAAGATCAAAGAAAAGGATTCAACTCGAATAAAAGAAAATATGCAGTGCGATAGCAATCAATATATGGGATGATTGTGGTAAAATTAGGCTGCAGATCATCTTTTTCAAACAAATCATCTTGAAGATTTCCCTTAGCGAGTCATCACTTCTTAAAGAGCAAAGTAGGTTACCTTAGAATGTAAAAATATAAAACTCATTATTCTCTAGCAATTTAAACTTTTAGAGCAGATGATAAGTTAATAGATATTAATATGCTACTTCACCATTCTCATCATCCTATTTCCTTTTTTTATTCTGCGTGCATATCAAGATAATTTTTTTTAAAAAAAAAAAAAAAACTTCTACTAGGAGAGATTAGTAACTTCTACTTGAATACTTGTTCTGTTTCAAGAAAGATTTTGATCACATTCCAGTTTGATTTCTCATTGGCTATATCACAATTTGGATCTACGCTACAAGAAGTCTCAGATAGCAGTTTCTCCATAACGGAATTGTTGGATTACAGGGTTGAGCTCGAGATACAAATCTCTATGCTCAGATAGTTATATTGCAGTTGAAAAAGAGCTGAAATATCGTGCTAAAGCCACAGCACTAGACATAAAGGTATGCTTCTTTGTTCACTTTTCATTTATGTACGACTTTGCTGACTGTTTGGTCTCTTATCTTTATTTTATTAGCTGTCCAAATCTTGATAACTATGCTGCGGAAAAAACAGTGCTGTTTAGAATGAAATTCTGTAATGAGGTGATGACTTCTTCCAATTAGAAACAACATAAGAGTGAGTTAAAGAAAGATGATATGCAACTAGTACCCCATATTGCTGCATGCTTGCAGGCATAATACTTTAATTTGTAGTACGTGTCTCCAGCTTATCTTTCTCTCACTTTCTCTTCTTCTGTATAAAACTTGAAACCTACCATCTAAAGATAGTTCCTGTATAGTCACTGCCTTCTTATTGCTAATCATTTTTTTTTCTTTCTTTTCTGAAAGAGGTAGCATATAGTAAAGAAAGCTGAATTTTTAAAAGTAGATAAATTTATTGCATCATAAATTATGAATGTTTTCTAGGTGCACCTACATCTTTAGTTTCTGGAAAGCTAATACTATCAAGCAATTTTTCTTGTTAGAGACTAGAGAAATATATGCAACATGTGTTCCCAGAATTATAGGTATGCATGATCCAATTGACCCTTGTATTACACGCAAGCATTATTGTAACTCATAGATCTCTTGTAAGCCACCGATTATTTTGTGTTCTTTCAATTCAGCTACCAATCTACTCAATCAGTCATCGGAGCTTTCTGTTTTCTTTGTTTCTTGAGACGGAGGGGAGAAAGAAACTATCTGGGAGGGCAATGTAAATATTGTCCGAACTGTTGGCTGCTTCAAACTTTCTTCTAACAAGAACCATTTCTTGCTTGCAGGAGCAACGCGCGAAAGAGGAGCTCGACCGTGCAAGACAGGAAGTTGAACTGGCAAGACTGGAAACCGTACGTGCGAAAGACGAAGTTGAACGTTTATCTAAACAACGAGAGGAAGATCGACAGAGACAAGAAAATTATGAGAGAAAATTCGCGGAGTTGGAACGTGCTATAGCGGAAGCTGCACGGGCAAGAAAGGAAGCTGAAAACGCAATGGAGGAAGCTAAACGTGAAGCGCAAAAGGCCAAAGAACAAGCTGGATCTAGAGCTCAAGACGCAAGATCACAACGTTCATTATTCAGATCGATGTTATATGAAACTGCTAGATCTATTCTCAATATGACTGGCTTGTCAGACTTAGCAGATGCTATTATTCCTGAGTAAGATGATTGCCCGACGAATGCACGGCCTGTTCTAAAACGGGTATCGAATTAAGTAGGATCAATCCCAAAATAAGGCAACTGCAGACTCGTCCTGCCGTGTGCGACTTTGTTGTTCATCTTTTGACTTGCTTTCTCTACTTGTCAGTTGTGTTGCTTGAGATTTATCGTTTTTCAAGTTATTGTTGCCTGCAGTAAGAACATATGGTGTGTATGCAAATGTTTTATTAATTTGAATCTGTATGCAAATTATTATTATTATTATTGTTGTTGTTGTTGTTGTTATTACTTCTTGTATCTTCAATTTCGCCATCATCATAATTGTTTTTGTTTGTTTTCTATAGGAAGGATGGCCATTAAGTTATATCAAGAGATCTTATACTTCGAGCTAAGTCAATAAGTCTATCCAACTCTATCAGGAGCCATTCCAATGCCCTGTTTAGAACAGGATTGGATTGGACAAATGGATTTCTGATTCTGTACCTACTTAATTACAGAAATCCTACTTGTAAATAATGTTTACTCAGGAGAGTTCGATCCAATTTTTACTTATCTTTGGATCAAGTTTGAACTATTATCGACTTGAGAAGAGATTTAACTTTTGGTTTCTTTGCTCTCGCTCTAAACCCTGCTGTCAAGCTGCATTGGTCATTCTATGTACTGTTACCATAGAATTTGACGGTATAGGACTAATACTCTATTAGTTCTTATAATTATAAAAAGATGTGACGCTTCACCTATGTAATATTAAAATTATTTATGCAAGATGTATGCTGTAATTTTTAATAATATACGTATTGAGATTTTAAAAAAAATATCAAGCATTATATATGTAATTTATACACTTCGTTTATGTAAAAAGTAAACTTTAATTTTTAACAATGTGTGCATCGTAATTAAAAGAGTAAATTAGTCTAAAAGTGAAGAAAATCTGAATTTGCAATTCGATAATATTTCTGCTAATTAGTAAACTAAAATACTTTTTACGGCAAATTATCTATTTTTCTTTTATTTTTACATAACTATCTAAATCTTTTATAAGAAATTAGTTTCCTATTGATTTTTCTTGCAAATAACTCCAATATTATTTTCTAATTCTCTGTCATCTTTTGTTAGATATTACATCAACCGAACTTAGTGTTGTTCTTAACCATTAGATTAATGTAATTTCTATCTAATAGTTTGCTTAATTGCTCCCGCTTTTTTTCTTTTTTTCTTTTTTTTGCCAATTTCCAAATCCCAACCGCTTCGTGATATCAACGGCTTTCCATCCCCGATCTCCTTCTCTTCCTCTTCCCCTTCCCGTCACTTGCGATTTTCCACGCGCCATTTGCTTTCCCAATGGAAGAAGCTGGGTTTACGAAAGAGCTGTGCATTCCGTCTGTTTGGGTTTATGTCTCAATGAAGTTTAAAGTGGAGGAAATCTTGAGGAAGATCATCGAATGTGTGTACAAGAGAAGAGTGTTATCTCCCTCATATCAAACTAATGCAGCAAGGGATTAGCACCATATTTTCTTATAACATAGAAGAAGTTTCTGCTCGTTCTAATGACGTCTGGAATGAAGAAGTCAACAAATGGGAGATGTTAACAGAATTTTGCTAACCTTAAGTCACATAAGCTGCAGGTGTTACAGCTGAAACATTCATGACCAATATTTTGTTAAAAATAAGCTATAATGATAATTTTTGAAAGAGTGAAAAGATTCTGATGGCAATTATAATATTTTAATAATCTAGCGATTTCTTGTCGAGTGATAACCATGTCGCCTTCAGTTATAAGATGGTCCATAGGATAAAAGAGATGATGAAGAGACTTGGTGAAATTTTAGAGGAAAAGGGAAGGTTTCAATTGGCGGAGGGATCCGTCCTCGTAGAGAAAGCTGATGAAAGGGAGTCCTTTTTGGCTTTTGATGAATGCGAGGTTTATGGGAGAGACGAAGATAGGGAGAGGATAGTTGATTTCCTTCTTCACAAGGACACTGAGAAGAAGTTATCTGTGCTTCCTATTGTTGGGTTGGGAGGATTGGGTAAGACCACTCTTGCTCAGCTCATCATTAATGACCAGTGGATCAGGGATCATTTCCAGCCTCCAACATGCATTCCACCGATTTGGGTTTATGTCTCGATGAAGTTTAAAGTCAAGGAAATCTTGAGGAAGATCATCGAATGTGTTTCAAGGAAAGAATGTTATCTCTCTTAGATTGAACCAATGCAACAAGAGATTAGCACCAATGTTTTCTCGAAAGAAGTTTCTGCTCATTCTGGATGACGTCTGGAATGAAGATTTCACCAAATGGGAGATGCTACAAAATGTGCTTAGTTGTGGTGGCTTAGGAAGTAAAATTATAGTAACAACACGCAGCGAACAAGTGGCGAGGATTATGAGCACCCTTGAGCCACATAGGCTGCAGGGGTTACGGTCTGAAGATTGTTGGAAATTATTCAGGCAAAGAGCATTTCGCAGTAGGTCAAACAGGAATGACCCAAGATTGGAGAATATAGGAAGGGAAATTGTTGATAAATGTGGAGGCTCGCCTCTTGCAGCAAAGGCTCTGGGATGCTTAATGGGCTCCAGTTGAGGGGAAGTTGAATGGTCTGCTATTAGAGATAGTGAAATTTAGGAAATGCCTGATGATGGGGCTAACATATTACCATCCCTAAGATTGAGTTATCTGCATTTGCCATCTAATCTGAAGTAATGCTTTGTATATTTGTTCACTGGTACCAAAAGGTTATAGATTCCATAGAATGAAATTTGTCTCTCTTTCTATTGTCTCTGTTACTTTTATTCTAAAAATTACTTGTATGGAGATGTTTAATTCATGATTAGAACTTGTCTATTACTATTCTATCAACGTTAACATTTCATTGAATTTTTTTTTTCAAAACTTGGATTAGTTTTCCATCACTATTCCTCTTTGTTATATTTGGGGTGAAGATTTTGCTTCCAGTTCCTTTACCCATTTGAGTATTTGCACAACAAGGAGTGCAGCATCTCACTACCCTCCAGTAGTTGCATATATCTGACTGTTCTGACTTGGAACCTCTGCCTGGAAAGTCGTTGGAGAGCTGTAGCTAGGAGTTAATCAGTCAGCATAAGAGTACTATGAACAAGGAAACGTGTTATCAGCATGGAGCCCATGAGAATCACCTAGAGTTGAACAGGCCACCGAAGGCGGATATCAAACATCATCACCTGAATCAGGTGTATGAGAAGGAATGCGGCACCTCACCACCCTCCAACCGTTGCATATATCTTGTTGTTCTGAATTGGAATCTCTGCCTGCCGGTTCCATGCAGCACCATCTCCCTTCCCTCAGGACTCTGACTCTCCGTGACATGAGAAAACTGATGACATTGGGGGGAGGAAGGCGAGCAAAAGAAGGGCCTTCTGAACGATTTAAGTTATCTAAAGACTTTACTTCTTCTGCGTTAGATACTACATTAAGCATTTCTGGTTGTGATAATATTCTAGGATTATAAGCCAGCATAATCATGGAATCACTTGGATAGATTTATTCTAGAAGATGTAACATCCATTATTTCCATTATCACAGCTAATCTCATATTACTGCCAACTAAAGATCTCCAAGTGCAATCCATTTATTAATCAAGTGCTTCCCAAATGAATGGGTTCACTAATGGTTTATAATTATGAGGTTCTGCATGAAAAAGGCATAAATAACAGTGTTGCGATTAATTCTTCGCATGTCCATGATACATAGTTTCACTATGTCACATAATGAGTGTTTTCTCAACAAAATTTGGCGAGTTCCCTTTTGAGCATTGTGATTTTCTTTGCAAGGATGTCATGTGATTTTCTTTGCAAGGATGTCATTGTTCTTACTTCAATTTCTGACAACTTGTTTACTGATTTTCCACCCAAACTCTTAGGCTATGTAAATTTCAATGTGTCGAACATTTTAGTTCAGCATGGCATTTTAATTTAGCTCTCCAGTTGTATAAATTCCTGACTACTTGTTTAATCTTGTGTACAAATAATTGTATTCCATCAGTATAACTGGAATCATTTTATCCAATTGTATTGGTTCGCTCTAACAAATAGAACCCAGTCACTTGCATCCTTTTGAAGATAAAACTTTTTTCTAGGAAAGTTAGGTGGTTTTGTTAGATTGGATCCAGAGTTTCAGAACAGACCAGAACCTAATAGTTGAGAAAAACTACTGTGAATATATGATGCAGGACAATGAGTTGTAATTACTTGGACTAGATTTTAGATCAATACAGTTGCATATGTCTGCTACTATTATGCATCTATTGTAGTGCTTCATAACCTGCTAGATCTTGTAGTTCTCTATCATGCTAAGTTTATGTGGACATTTCCCTTTACTTCTCTGCTCTGGATCTTGAGCTACTGTCAAGCTGCATTGATCATTCTATGTACTTCCACCATGGAATTTGATAGTATAGGATTATACTCTCTCCTAAACTCTTACTTGCAAAGCAGTATGGCATTTAGATGTAAATTTTGTATTTTGTGTGCGTTAAACTCAAACAAATCATGATAGATGCCCATTGAGGATTTATGTGAAAGTATGACTTAGGGTCTTTTACAGCAAATCTTTTATAGTAAACATTGATGATCCTCTTATAGCAAACCAAGTTTCTGATTGCTTGACCTAAATAATGTGGCCTAAAGGAGGCCTTTTAAAACCCATTTAAGTAGAGAAGCCATTCATCATCAAAGTTCAAAATATTCCTTCAGATCTGGTTGCCTCTAGTGTAAGTGCTGCATTAGAGAATGTTGTCTGCATTAAGCCATCCATCAAAATTACAAAAGTTAATAGCTTATAACTGCACTTAGGAGGGAAAGTAATTGATAACTAAGGATATCAAAATTTTATTTGATGTCAAATTAAGTAAATGTTATCTATCAAATATTTATTCAATACAAATCAAGTAAATGTACTCCTCAAATTATTTGTCGTAGTGGTATCTCTTTATCATCATCTTTATTCCCCTCGAAAATTTGGTTTAGAATTAAGGCTAATCTGATACCAGCTTGTGCTATCCTCTTCTCCACAACAGGATAGCGAGAAAAGAAATAATCATCTGCATGTTTAGAAATTTGTTAAGAACTAGCTGAATGAGTGTAATTACTACTAAAAACTAAAGAGATTGAAAATACAATCACTCACCCCCTAATGTTGAATTCTGCTCAACATCTTTGTAAGCATAAGAACAAGCCAAGTGTACGCTCTCCGATGCATAACTGCGAGTCTTGTCGTAATTAGCTTTACTGTAGGTGCTAAATAGCTGAAGTAATCTATCTAAAAAGTTTTAATTAACATACAACAACAGTGCGTTAGATGTATGGTTTTCATCTTTAGGTAAATTTCCCATATTAATGTATAGTTTTCCTTGATCCAGAGATGAATTGAGGTGAACAAAAGAGTGTTGGAGAGTAGCTCCATCTAATCTTCATTTTTACCTGTTGGCACAAGTTGCTCTTTTGTTACAGCAATTTTCCCAGTTATCAATTTCATCAGACCATCCATCCTACAATACGAAATGCAAATCAATAAAAATAAGTACCTTTTTAGAAAGTAGTAAATTTAAAACTGTGATCGACGGCAAAAGGTGTGGCGGCTAGATGGAGAGATTGTGATTTGAGAGTGTGAATTAGGTTTAGGAACTTAGGGTTTACTTATATATATATATATATATAAAATAAGTTGGCAGGTTGACCCAACCCGTATATTTAAACGGATCAAACATGTTAAAATGGATTAGTAGTATAAACATGACCCAATTATCAAATAGGTTAGGCGGGTTGACTCATTTATGATCAGAACTTGATTATATTAAACTCAAACCCTATTATAAGCCGAGTTATCGTATTGAGTTATTGGTTTGGGTCAAATTTTGCCACTTCTACTTGTACATGCATCTTCTACTTATTAATTGATATTTATTGCTCATCTCTTGTATGAAATACCCCCATGAATTTAATCTAAGATATATGTGTAGATTTTGATAATTATGACATAAATCATAAGATAGAGGATATTGTTTTGTGGAGACTAGACTATGATAATAATAGTAAGATATTTATAAGGTAAGGTTATAGCTCTGGCAATACTCGATAACCTAGGATCATGACGTCTATTGAGCGGTGTGTTCATGTTTCTCACCATATGCGATGATTCTGTTATGTATGATAATTTGCTAGAGCGGTGATGATGAAGATAATATATAAACTTACGAGTAAGGTCCTTATTCTGATGGCCACAGACAACCAATCATATGCTATGTCGCGAGGCATATAAGAACGATATTACGACTAAAAGATTATTTCTCCCTTATTTTTATGTTTGTTATGTGAATTATGATTTATATAAGTATGTTGAGATATAATTATACATGACTTAATGTGAGTGTACCATGATAAAATAAGAAGTTAATTTAAGTTATGATATTAGTATGCATTCTTTGTATCTTGTGATTATGTGAAAATCCTTTGCAAATTATTTCAAATATGTTTATTTTATTCGTTAGTAATTACGAGTATATACTTAGTATATTCATTATGCATTTATATTGTTCTTTAGACTATATTGAATTATATTTGCTACGCTAGGTGCACACCATCTGCTGTGTAGTTTATACTTAGTAGAGAGACTTTTTCAATGCTTTTTTAAGACTTATAATCTACTTATTATTTATTTTATTTACTTATGGTCCACTTAGTGACAGAATAAGGAGAAATAAAAGTAAACAATCCCAAAATAAGAAATATGATAATCCAATGTACAATCAAATACGATGAAAAAAATAATAGTAAACTCACAAACTAAGAGTAAAATATAAATTTTTTTTTCTAATTTAATATAATCCTTAACCATCGAGTTGTGCGGGGCTCATAAATTAATAAAGATATGACTCAGTCAGTCCACCGCGGTCTTACCAAGTCATCCCACACATACTTCAGTGTTGGATTGCGTGAAATTACTCGTTATCTAGTTTTGCAACCAATGGGCAATGGCGTTTATGTTTTCGTACACAATGAGAGCAATGGGTACAAGTAGGGCTGTCAGGCTTGACGAGCAGCTCGGGCTCGACTCGGGTGAAGCTCGAGTCCGGCTCGGCTCGATCAGAGCTGAGCCGAGCCCGAGCCATTATAATAGGCTCGAAATTAATATCGAGCCGAGCCTGAGCTGGAGCCGGCTCGCTCAGGCTCGGCTCGATAGGCTCGATAGCCTGAGTCCCTATGACTAAGGACACGTGGCATAAGGAAATATTGCCACGTGTCCTTCACTAACTCATTCTCACCCGTAACCTACCTCAACATTCATCATCCTCACCTACCCCACCCTCACCTACCCCACCCTCATTAATTACTTCACATTTCCCATCACATCACCTTCCCCATCATCAATTCCCCCACCCTCACCTTCACTCTCACCCTCATCCACCCGATCACCTTCATTCTTCCCTCCCCGTCTCCTCCTCCTCCGTCGTCGGCCTCCTCCATTCGTCTCCGACTCCTTCGGCAAGCCGCCGCCCACGTCGCCACCGCCCACGTCGCAACCGCCCACGTCGCCACCGCCTTATCCTCTAATCGAGCTCGGTTAGGCTCAGCTCGAGCTCAGCTCGGGTTGAGCTGAGCCGAGCCTGAGCAACATTGTGAGGCTCGAAACTAATTTCGAGCCGAGCCTGAGCTAGAGCCGGCTCGCTCAGGCTCGGCTCGTTTACACCCCTAGGTACAAGTGGGCTAAGGATTGATCGATGCATAATTTGGATTCACGTAGGACCGACTTGCAAGTTAAGGGTCAGTCTTTCATGGCATCCAGCTCAAGTCGGTCTTTTCATCGCTTTCAGTACAGCGATGATGCGGAAAAGAATCTAAATTAAATTATGGAGCTATATAAGAAAGTAATATATACTACAAACAATAGCTTTCGCAATAAGTGCACTTTGCTACCTATTTAGTAAGGGTGAATGCTAGCCACACGTAATTTTACCTATTTATGGCTACAAGTATTCTAATTAGAAGTCAGTCTTCCATGGTATTTTGCTAGAGGAATTCACTTATCATCTAAACATCCTTGCATGCTGTCGAATAAACAAAGAATTGACCACGCTAAGCTAGCTTATAAATAGATACCTTGTTTTCCTCCTCAGTAGTTCAGCTCAGAGAAGAGAAAAAGGAAGAAAGCTAATTAATTAAACTTTGTTTCTTTGTTGTGCTCTACTTGACTTTCATGGACAATCTAATCAGTGTCATGAAATCGAGAGGAGAGTTTGGTGGTTTCAATCTCACGGATCCCAGCCGTGTCTTGGAAGAATTAGAGGCAGATGCTGCAGCCGAGACCACGGCGGCTGGTAGTCAAACCGGCAACGCTGTGGACACGACAAAGATAAGTAAATTTGTTCGTAGGTGGAATCTCAATGTTGCCAATAAACCTGCTCAGATGATCGAAGGTGATGGCACCTTCTGTCAATCCAAAGTGGAGGAGTTCGTTAAGTCTGCAACGAAGCTCTTGGGTCCTGGAGAGTCCTTTGCCGTTATATCCATCATCGGGCCTCAAAGCAGCGGTATTGTCCCTAGGATTAACATTAGATATCAGAAATGAGGTATTAAAGTATTCGCCATATATATATATATATTAAAATAGTGCCAAATCTTAAAAGAAAAAGTGGCCTGTCATTAGGATCCATAATTTTAAAAGCCGAAACAAGCTGGAATAGTTAAATGAGTATTAACTATATTTCACCAAATCCTCCACTCAGAAAGTTTTGGATTTCTTATTTTTAACACCTTCCTTGAAAAGAACATGGCAACTGAATTTTCTAACAAAGTAAGAAAAGCAGAAAAATCTTTGTACTTTGTGATGCTGCTTGCAGCTTATTTTTCGACTAATTTAACTTTTCTTGTTTACTTCTCTTATGCAGGAAAAAGTTATTTACTGAACAAGCTTTTTGATACCAAGTTTGATGTGATGAATGCTACCTTGGGGAGGTACCATTGATATTAGGAATCAAACTCTTTTCCTTTTAAACAAAAAAAGAACAGTCATGATATTTCTACCATGCATGCAGGGAACAAACTACAAAAGGGATATTGGTAGGACGATCTACTAAACCTTGCGCACTGATCATGGACGTAGAGGGTTCTGACGGGGGAGAAAGAGGCGAGGTACTTGTTTTTATCATTTGTAAGCTTTATTATGCATATACTTATGTAAGTTTAATTAAGCCCATAGCTCTTCTTGTAGTAGTTAATTTATATCTCTTTCTAGGAGAGTTTTGGGAGATAGGAGAGTTCTAATCCAAGTAAAATATGATTTAATATAAATTAATTTTAGAACCTAATTCAACTCAAAAGTTTAAACTATTTAAGGTGAGAACCTAATATTCTATATAAATTCTTTCATTTTTTTTTCTCATTTTTAATGTGAGACTAAACTCTTGTATGTGAGTCAACAATTTCTCCTTTCACATGTGAATTTGGATATCAATTGCTCTCCGTTAAGTCCAATTTACTACTTTTAACCAAGTCTCGTGCTTAATTTCTCTTCTGATCACCCAGCGTCCTCAAAAGTCCTCGGCTTTTCAATACTATTTAGGCGCTCTTAATGAGTGGTTGTAAACCCATTTATCCAAACATGCATGTCAATTTCATGCCCTTAAGACGAAAGATTTAGATTTGTTGATAAGAAGAACCTTGTTAGTTGAAGAACCGATGTAGCCTCAAGAAGTCTCCTCCAATAATCTTCTTCAACCACCCTAGAGATAGGGCATCGTAATATCTTCATAAACTATTATATATATCCCTAAAACATCTAACCTCATGACAAATATGTTCACTAGAACCGAAGAACATAATGATCTGGGGATATCTAGGAATCGGTGGTGGTAAAAAAAAGTATGCTGTTTTACCCCAAAAAAAAAATGAAATATTGTTTGTTTTGTCTCATATATTGATGTGTTTCTTTTCTTCAGGAATTTCTCATATGCAAACATTTGGGAATTAATTGTTTTCTCACTCTTTGTCAGGAAAATATATCATTTGAAAGGCAAAGCGCTCTTTTTGCATTGACAGTGTCAGATCTAATGATGGTTAACATGTTAGATCCTATTCCTGCTGTCTTGTTATTTTATGATAAAAATGTTGTGGGCCAATTTTCATTGGATTGTATTCTGGATGAGTTTGATTAATTAGTAATATTATGCATGCTTTCCTAGGTGGCAACATGATATTGGTCGGGAACAAGGTGCAGGTATTCCACTTCTTAAGACAGTATTTCAGGTAGCTGAATTTTTAATCTTAATCCCAGGAGAGCTATAATTAGCCCTTGAGAAATAATTTGCATGTTTGTGGTACCGTCTTCCAAATAAGGAGAGACAATCTGATTGAAATCAAATTCCTATTAGATCTCATATATATAATACTTCTTATCTTTCTCTCATGTGTATCTTTTAAAAGAGATAATCTAATGGAAATTAGATCTCTTCTATATTTGTGACATAATACGATCGAATTAAAATTTGATAAAAAAAAAAGGTGTCTTTGGAATTAAGTCCACATATATGAAGAGAGTGCAACGAATTTCAATCTAAGTTAGTACTATTTAACGGCATTATATAGGGAGGAGAATTAGGCTGATAGAATGGATTTTTCCTAATCCCACTTTCTAACGCAATATATGGCAGGAAAGAGTAAAACTTGATCCAGGTAGAACAAAAATGCTCGTCGTCATACGTGACTACGATGAGGAGGTTTGCATTTGATATAAGTTATCATCACCAATGCTTATGTCCATACAAGTTCAATCTACTTGACGTACCATAACTTGTTTTCTCTTCCAGACACCACTCGATTGGTTGAAGAACGCAATAGAAACGAAGATGGAAGATGTACCACTGCTAGATCTCTCTTCGATATACAAGTTTATTCAGGCATATCATAACTAATTAATAACGTTTACGAGTGATTCCTGCAGCTATGGAAGTCAGTACACGATCGACCTGATGAGCCGGCCGTTCGATTTAGCGACTATATTCAGGTGAGTAAACACTAACTTGTGGTTTCTGATTGCTCTCACATTTTCTTCACCTAGTTACCTTGATGTGAAGGTGATGGTTGAAGCTTTGCCGCACAACAAATTTCTAAGCCGAAAGTTTGGAGAAGGGGTACGTAGTCTAGAAATAATAGCTTCATTGCCATCTTCCTCGACATTGATGAAAAGCATAGAAAGATGATAGCTTATAACATGCAAAAGTGGACCTGCTGACACAAACATACAAAACTAAAATCTTCTCCATTTTACTTCAGCATCATTTGTTTAATATAGTAAACATCAAAACGAACAATTGTTACCACTTAATCGCGAAATGCATGATGCTCGGAATGTACCTGTAACGCCCATACGGCCATAGCTATCTGACTAAATTTCACCAAAATCTTTTGCCTTCTTTTCTTTGCGCAGATCACGAAGCTCAGGGAGTTGATTGCCAAGGAAGCTGTTGCGGGGCTCCGTCATGACAAGGTCACCGCTTCAGGATTTTCTATCAGTGCAAAGAACATATGGGAAACAATTCGACAGAACAAGCAACTCGATCTTCCTGGCAACAGGGTAATCCGATTTTCATGTTATTTCTGATTTATTATTATTCTATCGGCTATTTTCTAGTGGGACAAGAAATCTGATCCAAAATAAGTAAATTAATTAATTTAAACTTACAGATTACAGAATGTAAAATCTGTATAGTCGAGTTTAACATTGGACACTATCTCCTTAAGGCTAATTCGCCCTCCATCAATTGCTTCTAAAACAGTGAACATTGTCTCTCAAGATACAACTACTATCTTGCACTTGAAAGAAAACAGTGATGCGATTCGGATCTGATCAGATTAATTTATGAGGACATTGGGCTCGATTGATCGAGTCTATTTATTTTTTAATCATTTCATTATGTAAGCCTTTAAGGCAAATCTAGTTTAGTCATGTGAGACATTAAGGCAAGTCGAAATAAGTCATAACAGCCTCTAAGGCAAATCTAGTTAAGTCAAGTAAGCCTTTAAGACAAATCCCATTAAATCATATAACCTTTCAAGATAAATCCTAATTCGAGTCGTGTCAGCCTTTAGGGCTAGTCCTAGTGGGACTCGTTGTAACCTCTAAGCATTGAGAAATTAATTGAGTTTAGTTATTTTCTTATTACCGTATTTACCATTTTATCGTAGTCGTTAGATTGTCTTTACCTTTCTAGTAGTAGATCATTGCCGTAGAACCTCCAAAGTTTTTAAACCCTAGCCATACCTTTCTCCAGCAGCCACCTTACCCTACCGCTGTCCACCACCAAACCTTGGCGGTCCGCCACCCTCTGACGACCCCGCAACGTTAGATATTTATCGTTCTACCCTATTCTGATCTATCTCCACTATTTTATTTAACTTTTCATCCCGATCTTCGATTTAGGAAAAATTAGAGCAATTGGAATCCCGACCTTCGATTTAGGAGATATTTAACTTTTCATCTCCACGAATGGATGCACCATTTTAAATTTGAACCAAATAACAGTTTCAAAGTAAAGGGATACACCACTACGGGTTCAACCAATTCTATTGTTCTAATCGAAGGGACACACCACTTCGACTATGGGTTAAACTAACTGAACCAAATCATATTCGAACATGTATTAGGCAAAAATTAAATTTAGTTAAATTTAGACTTGACTTGCACGTGCGATCCGAGTCGAGCTAAGCCAGGCAGCGCACATGTGTGCCCAAAGCCCAAAAGAAGTTTGACATTTATATACTATACTAATTTTTCTAAAATATCCAATATGGTACTAAACTCATGGTTTTTTTTATTATCATGATACCCACTTTAGAGTTAATTTTTATTCACTCATTTTTACAGATTTGAATAAGTGAATATATGATAATAAAATACTCTTTGAGCTAAATTAAATCCACTATTAATCCATCATTAATAATATGTAGTCCACATTTAAAACTTAGCTCAAATTTAATAAAAAATTATATTAAATACATAATATTTTAATATAAATGGCTTCAACTAATTGCTATACTTGCGTGCATGTACCTTAAGGTCATGGTATCTACCTACTTCTGCGATAATTATAGGAAGGAGTGTCTTGAAGCTGTGGTCATACAAGAGGTACCTTTTGTGCTCCACTTTTGTTCAAAACGGTTATTTGCTAGTAAGGCTCGTTCCTGATTTTCCATCTTCTTCATTGTATGAGTTAGGGTTATCCGCTGCTGAATGAAGTTAATTCTTCAGATGAATTCATTGTAAAACTGGAGAGTCTTCTGGATGAACGTTTGAAACGGTGAGTCATTCCAACTAGAGAAGTATATGATAGTGCTTTATATACTTTATTAGCACCTCTGAGCTCGATCATGCTTATCTTCTCTGGTGGAGATACGAGGGAATACTACACCTTTTTAACACGGATAAGGATTTTCTTTTAGAAATTTGATGACAAATATAAGGATCACTTGTAGTAGTTTTTTTTTGTGTGTGTGTGTGTGTGTATGGTTTAACAAAATCAACAAGAATAGGGGAAAAAAGAGAACCATTTGGTAAAAAGTGAAATGATTGAATGTAACCTACAACTACAATAAACACACACAGGGGGTGGAAAACAGGGGAAGAAAGAATCTCTTTTTGTCAATTGTTCTTTCCCGGCCATGGGAACTAGAGTGTGATGAGTAGCCAAGGATCGTCTCTTTCTGTCTCACAAACACACTCTGGATAACCAACCTTGTAGCATAATTCCTAACAGCAAATATCCCTACATTTAGAATTTGTTATTATGTGGAGATTCAAGGCAACTCCATTAATTTTTTTTTTTCAATTTTTATTTTGTAGATATGATACACTGACTAAGATGTATGATGAAACTCAGAGGGCCACAAAACGCAAAGAATTGGAGGAAGGAATTCTGCAAGTAAGATGCTATTCTTATTTTGCATGTCAAATTTATTCCCAATATATGTAGATATAGTATTAATTATTTTTTATTCTTTGCTTTTGTAGTAATTTTATAAATACATCGGGCTGATGGTTGCTTCTGACTGACCAAAATTGCAATAAATTAAGCAAGAAATGATCATTTGATTAGTCTAAAGTCTAATCATATGTATAGCGTTTTGTTCTCTCTGCTTATGCGTATTTGGATCTGACATTGACATTGTTGTTCTTAGATTCTATGATTTTAATCTCATTAGGCTTGGTTTCCTACTATACTTCTAGGAGACAGTAGTACCTGAAGGGATATAACCTTACAAGAATATGTATATTCATGTATAGTATGTTTTTTCCCTCAATTACTTGATACTATGCATATATAATGTTCTTGAGCCAAAAATTTAGATGAGTGGATGTAATCAATCAAGCAAGCACCCCAGTTGTCTACAGAAAAAAAAAATGGTCGTTTAGTTTGATCTTTCTTTAAAAAAGATATAAGTTAATTCATCTACATGGGGTTGTTAATTCGTTGCAATAATACCCAAAGAAGGCTAATGTGGACTTCAAGAGACTAATTATCTTCATACTATCTGTTCATCTTTATTATATTACTGCCTTAATAATATTTTATTTTTATTATTTCTTCTTTATTTCCTCAGCTCGTGGAGTCTTTTGCCCGAAATTTGTTGAATGAAATGCGTTTGAAATTTGTTTGTGAGAGTACGAAAAACGTTGCTGCTGAATTAAGCAAAGCCGATGACCCCGAAAAGGAAGTCGATGCTTTAGTTCACACCTTCTTGGAATTATTTACGAAATCATGCGAAGGTAACTCTGGTTTTATGCAGTTATATAACACATTATATATATATATATATATAATCATGCGAAGGTAACTTTGATTATTAGATCGGCCTTTAAGATCAAAGAAAAGGATTCAACTCGAATAAAAGAAAATATGCAGTGCGATAGCAATCAATATATGGGATGATTGTGGTAAAATTAGGCTGCAGATCATCTTTTTTTTAATACAAATAATCTTGAAGATTTCCCTTAGGGAGTCATCACTTCTTAAAGAGCAAAGTAGGTTACCTTAGAATGTAAAAATATAAAACTAGCAATTTAAACTTTTAGAGCAGATGGTAAGTTAATAGATATTAATATGCTGCTTCACCATTCTCATCATCCTATTTCCTTTTTTTATTCTGCGTGCATATCAAGATATTTAAAAAAAAAAAAAAAAAAAAAACTTCTACTAGGAGAGATTAGTAACTTCTACTTGAATACTTGTTCTGTTTCAAGAAAGATTTTGATCACATTCCAGTTTGATTTCTCATTGGCTATATCGCAATTTGGATCTACGCTACAAGAAGTCTCAGATAGCAGTTTCTCCATAACGGAATTGTTGGATTACAGGGTTGAGCTCGAGATACAAATCTCTATGCTCAGATAGTTATATTACAGTTGAAAAAGAGCTGAAATATCGTGCTAAAGCCACAGCACTAGACATAAAGGTATGCTTCTTTGTTCACTTTTCATTTATGTACGACTTTGCTGACTGTTTGGTCTCTTATCTTTATTTTATTAGCTGTCCAAATCTTGATAACTATGCTGCGGAAAAAACAGTGCTGTTTAGAATGAAATTCTGTAATGAGGTGATGACTTCTTCCAATTAGAAACAACATAAGAGTGAGTTAAAGAAAGATGATATGCAACTAGTACCCCATATTGCTGCATGCTTGCAGGCATAATACTTTAATTTGTAGTACGTGTCTCCAGCTTATCTTTCTCTCACTTTCTCTTCTTCTGTATAAAACTTGAAACCTACCATCTAAAGATAGTTCCTGTATAGTCACTGCCTTCTTATTGCTAATCATTTTTTTTTCTTTCTTTTCTGAAAGAGGTAGCATATAGTAAAGAAAGCTGAATTTTTAAAAGTAAATAAATTTATTGCATCATAAATTATGAATGTTTTCTAGGTGCACCTACATCTTTAGTTTCTGGAAAGCTAATACTATCAAGCAATTTTTCTTGTTAGAGACTAGAGAAGTATATGCAACATGTGTTCCCAGAATTATAGGTATGCATGCTCCAATTGACCCTTGTATTACACGCAAGCATTATTGTAACTCATAGATCTCTTGTAAGCCACCGATTATTTTGTGTTCTTTCAATTCAGCTACCAATCTACTCAATCAGTCATCAGAGCTTTCTGTTTTCTTTGTTTCTTGAGACGGAGGGGAGAAAGAAACTATCTGGGAGGGCAATGTAAATATTGTCCGAACTGTTGGCTGCTTCCAACTTTCTTCTAACAAGAACCATTTCTTGCTTGCAGGAGCAACGCGTGAAAGAGGAGCTCGACCGCGCAAGACAGGAAATTGAACGGACAAGACTGGAAACCGTACATGCGAAAGAGGAAGTTGAACGTTTATCTAAACAACGAGAGGAAGATCGACAGAGACAAGAAAACTATGAGAGAAAATTCGCGGAGTTGGAACGTGCTACAGCGGAAGCTGCACGGGCAAGAAAGGAAGCTGAAAACGCAATGGAGGAAGCTAAACGTGAAGCGCAAGAGGCCAAAGAACAAGCTGGATCTAGAGCTCAAGACGCAAGATCACAACGTTCATTATTCAGATCGATGCTATATGAAACTGCTAGAGCTCTTCTCAATATGACTGGCTTGTCAGACTTAGCAGATGCTATTATTCCTGGGTAAGATGATTGCCCGACGAATGCACGGCCTGTTCTAAAACGGGTATCGAATTAAGTAGGATCAATCCCGAAATAAAGCAACTGCAGACTCGTCCTGCCGTGTGCGACTTTGTTGTTCATCTTTTGACTTGCTTTCTCTACTTGTCAGTTGTGTTGCTTGAGATTTATCGTTTTTCAAGTTATTGTTGCGTGCAGTAAGAACATATGGTGTGTATGCAAATGTTTTATTAATTTGAATCTGTTTGCAAATTGATTAGTCTTATTATTATTATTGTTGTTGTTGTTGTTGTTGTTATTATTACTTCTTATATCTTCAATTTCGCCATCATCATAATTGTTTTTGTTTGTTTTCTATAGAAAGGATGGCCATGTGAGGCCATTAAGTTATACCAAGAGATCTTATACTTTGAGCTAAGTCAATAAGTCTATCCAACTCTATGAGGAGCCATTCCAATGCCCTGTTTAGAACAGGATTGGATTGGAAAAATGGATTTCTGATTCGGTACCTACTTAATTACAGAAATCCTACTTGTAAATAATGTTTACTCAGGAGAGTTCGATCCAATTTTTACTTATCTTTGGATCAAGTTTGAACTATTATCGACTTGAGAAGAGATTTAACTTTTGGTTTCTTTGCTCTGGCTCTAAACCCTGCTGTCAAGCTGCATTGATCATTCTATGTACTGCTACCATAGAATTTGACGGTATAGGACTAATACTCTGTTAGTTCTTATAATTTTAAAAAGATGTGACGTATCGGCTATGTAATATATAGAAATCCTCTATACAAGATGTATGCTGTAATTTTTAATAATGTGCGCATTGAGATTTTAAAAAAAATATTACGCATCGCATATGTAATTTATACATATCGTTTATGTAAAAAAATACGTTTTAATTTTTAACAATGTATACATTGTGATTAAAAAAGTAAATTAATCTAAATCAGTAAAAAAAGATTTGAATTTGTAATTCAATAAGTATGAGGGACTATTTCTACCGATTAGAAAGCTAAAAAACTTTTTACTACAAATTATCCCTTTATTGTTTATTTTTACATAACTATCTAAATCTTTTATAAGAAATTGGTTTCCTTTTGATTTTTCTTGCAAATAACTCCAATATAATTTTCTAATTCTCTATCATCTTTTGTTAGGTATTACATCAACCGAACTTAGTGTTGTTCTTAACCATTAGATCGACGTAATTTCTATCTAATAGTTTGCTTAATTGCTCCTGCTTTTTTTTTCTTTTTTCTTTTTTTGCCAATTTCCAAATCCCAACTGCTTCTTGATATCAACGGGCTTTCCATCCCCGATCTCCTTCTCTTCCTCTTCCCCTTCCCATCACTTGCGATTCTCCAGGCGCCATTTCCTTTCCCGATGGAAGAAGCTGGGTTTACTTTGTGGTCTTGGGAAAGAGCTGAGCATTCCATCTGTTGCGGAAGATCGTCGAATGTGTGTACAAGAGAAAAGTTTTATCTCGCTCGTATCAAACCAATGCAGCAAGGGATTAGCACCATATTTTCTTAAAACTTAGAAGAAGTTTTTGCTCGTTCTGATAACGTCTGGAATGAAGAAGTCAACAACAAATGGGAGATGTTAACAGAATTTTGCTAACCTTAAGTCACATAAGCTGCAAGTGTTACAGTTGAAACATTCATGACCAATATTTTGTTAAAAATAAGCTATAATGATAATTTTTGAAAGAGTGAAAAGATTCTGATGACAATTATAATATTTTAATAATCTAGCGATTTCTTGTCGAGTGATAACCATGTCGCCTTCAGTTATAAGATGGTCAATAGGATAAAAGAGATGATGAAGAGACTTAGTGAAATTTTAGAGGAAAAGGGAAGGTTTCAGTTGGCGAAGGGATCCGTCGTCGTAGAGGAAGCTGATGAAAGGGACTCCTTTTCGGCTTTTGATGAATGCGAGGTTTATGGGAGAGACGAAGATAGGGAGAGGATAGTTGATTTCCTTCTTCACATGGACACGGAGAAGAAGTTATATGTGCTTCCTATTGTGGGGTTAGGAGGATTGGGTAAGACCACTCTTGCTTAGCTCATCATTAATGACCAGCGGATCATGGATCATTTCCAGCCTCCAACATGCATTCCACCAATTTGGGTTTTTGTCTCGATGAAGTTTAAAGTCAAGGAAATCTTGAGGAAGATCATCGAATGTGTTTCAAGGAAAGAATGTTATCTCTCTTACATCGAACCAATGCAACAAGAGATTAGCACCATGTTTTCTCGAAAGAAGTTTCTGCTCATTCTGGATGACGTCTGGAATGAAGATTTCACCAAATGGGAGATGCTACAAAATGTGCTTAGTTGTGGTGGCTTAGGAAGTAAAATTATAGTAACAACACGCAGCGAACAAGTGACGAGGATTATGAGCACCCTTGAGCCACATAGGCTGCAGGGTTTACGGTCTGAAGATTGTTGGAAATTATTCAGGCAAAGAGCATTTCGCAGTAGGTCAAACAGGAATGTCCCAAGATTGGAGAATATAGGAAGGGAGATTGTTGATAAATGTGGAGGCTCGCCTCTTGCAGCAAAGGCTCTGGGATGCTTAATGGGCTCCAGTTGAGGGGAAGTTGAGTGGTCTGCTATTAGAGATAGTGAAATTTAGGAAATGCCTGATGATGGGGCTAACATATTACCATCCCTAAGATTGAGTTATCTGCATTTGCCATCTAATCTGAAGTAATGCTTTGTATATTTGTTCACCGGTACCAAAAGGTTATAGATTCCATGGAATGAAATTTGTCTCCTCTCTTTCTATTGTCTCTATTACTTTTATTCTAGAAATTACTTGTATGGAGGTGTTTAATTCATGATTAGAATTTGTCTATTACTATCCTATCAACGTTTAACATTTCATTGAATTTTTTTTTTCAAAACTTGGATTAGTTTTCCATCACTATTCCTCTTTGTTATATTTGAGGCAAAGGTTTTACTTCCGCTTCCTTCACCCATTTGAATATTTGCACAACAAGGAATGCAGCATCTCAATACCCTCCAATAGTTGCATATATCTGACTGTTCTGACTTGGAACCTCTGCCTGGAAAGTCGTTGGAGAGCTGTAGCTAGGAGCTAATCAGTCAGCATAAGAGTACTATGAACAAGGAAACGCGTTATCAGCATGGAGCCCATGAGAATCACCTAGAGTTGAACAGGCCACCGAAGGCGGATATCAAACATCATCACCTGAATCAGGTGTATGAGAAGGAAAGCGGCACCTCACCACCCTCCAACCGTTGCATATATTTTGTTGTTCTGAATTGGAATCTCTGCCTGCCGGTTCCATGCAGCACCATCTCCCTTTCCTCAGGACTGACTCTCCGTGACATGAGAAAACAGATGACATTGGGGGGAGGAAGGCGAGCAAAAGAAGGGCCTTCAAAACCTCAGCCACCGCTCTGCTTCACTGCACTTCAACATCTTCAGATAAGCCATTGTGATGCACTGAGAGAATTGCCAGACTGGTTGGGAGGTCTCGTCTCCCTCCAATATTTGCCACTTGACCATTGTATCAATCTGATGACGTTACCTGAAGGTCTAGAATTCCTCACTGCACTCCAGAAGGTATTCATTTGGAGGTGCCCTTTTCTGAAATACAGGGGTGTGTTTGATCATGTCCCTGACGTCACCATCATAATATGGGAAGAGACACACTTTGTGCTGCAATCCGGAGGTGCATATCAAGATATAATAGCAGATACAGAAGAATTAGATAGCAATAATGCGCAAGTTATAGTTATAGAGACAAAAATGGATAGGTCGGCAGGATCCTGTACCAACCTCCTCATTCGGTTCTGTCTAGATTGCACCAAAGGATGCTCCAGATGAGTCCAAAGTTCTGCATACACTTCATCCGAATTCTGCACTTTGACATGTAAATTGCTCGTATTCCTCCTTTGTTCTGAGATTCAACTGAACACCATTTCTTTTTTATGTGTTGTCATAGAATACGGAACTTGCACCTTCCACTTGGAAGTTCAGTAACATTTTGGATGTATCTGTCAAACTTGCTTTTCATCTTCTCTTTTTTGTTCACTTCAGAATAAATGAACTTATGTACTGCTATATCACTCAAGGGGATTCATTGCTGTAATTGTTCCTTCTTTTGGGTTCTTTGTTCTGCTAGTGCTTTCTTGTTTCTAGTTTTATTGAAGTCTTGGACTTATTACTGGTCTAATGCAGTTGCTATAAATTAGGTTCTTATATACTGATCAAGTAATATTTGCCCATCTGAACAATTTAAGTTATCTAAAGACTTTACTTCTTCTGCGTTAGATACTACATTCAGCATTTCTGGTTGTGATAATATTCTAGGATTATAAGCCAGCATAATCATGGAATCACTTGGATAGATTTATTCTAGAAGATGTAACATCCATTATTTCCATTATCACAGCTAATCTCATATTACTGCCAACTAAAGATCTCCAAGTGCAATCCATTTATTAATCAAGTGCTTCCCAATTGAATGGGTTCACTAATGGTTTATAATTATGAGGTTCTGCAAAAAAAAGGCATAAATAACAGTGTTGCGAGTAATTCTTCGTGTGTCCATGATACATAGTTTCACTATGTCACATAATGAGTGTTTTCTCAACAAAATTTGGCGAGTTGCCTTTTGAGCATTGTGATGTTCTTTGCAAGGATGTCATTGTTCTTACTTCAATTTCTGACAACTTGTTTACTGATTTTCTACCCAAACTCTTAAGCTATGTAAATTTCAATGTGTCGAACATTTTAGTTCAGCATGGCATTTTAATTCAGCTCTCCAGCTGTATAAATTCCTAACTACTTGTTTAATCTTGTGTACAAATAATTGTATTCCATCAGTATAACTGGAATCATTTTATCCAATTTTATCGGTTCGCTCTGACAAATAGAACCCAGTCAATTGCATCCTTTTGAAGATATAACTTTTTTCTAGGAAAGTCAGGTGGTTTTGTTAGATTGGATCCAGAATTTCAGAACAGACCAGAACCTAATAGTTGAGAAAAACTACTGTGAATATCAATGAGTTGTAATTACTTGGACTAGATTTTAGATCAATGCAGTTGCATATGCCTGCTACTATTATGCATCTATTGTAGTGCTTCATAACCTGCTAGATCTTGTAGTTCTCTATCATGCTAAGTTCATGTGGACATTTCCCTTTACTTCTCTGCTCTAGATCTTGAGCTACTGTCAAGCTGCATTGATCATTCTATGTACTTCCACCATAGAATTTGATAGTATAGGATTTATACTCTCTCCTAAACTCTTACTTGCAAAGCAGTATGGCATTTAGATGTAAATTTTGTATTTTGTGTGCGTTAAACTCAAACAAATCATGATAGATGCCCATTGAGGATTTATGTGAAAGTATGACTTAGGGTCTTTTACAGCAAATCTTTTATAGTAAACATTGATGAGCCTCTTATAGCAAACCAAGTTTCTGATTGCTTGACCTAAATAATGTGGCCTATAGGAGGCCTTTTAAAACCCATTTAAGTAGAGAAGCCATTCATCATCAAAGTCCAAAATATTCCTTCAGATCTGGTTGCCTCTGGTGTAAGTGCTGCATTAGAGAATGTTGTCTGCATTAAGCCATCCATCAAAATTACAAAAGTTAATAGCTTATAACTGCACTTAGGAGGGAAAGTAATTGATAACTAAGGATATCAAAATTTTATTTGATGTCAAATTAAGTAAATGTTATCTATCAAATATTTATTCAATACAAATCAAGTAGTTGAGAACTCCTCAAATTATTTGTCGTAGTGGTATCTCTTTGTCATCATCTTTATTCCCCTCAAAAATTCGGTTTAGAATTAAGGCTAATCTGATACCAGCTTGTGCTATCCTCTTCTCCACAACAGGATAGCGAGAAAAGAAATAATCATCTGCGTGTTTAGAAATTTGTTAAGAACTAGCTGAATGAGTGTAATTACTACTAAAAACTAAAGAGATTGAAAATACAATCACTCACCCCCTAATGTTGAATTCTGCTCAACATCTTTGTAAGCATAAGAACAAGCCAAGTGTATGCTCTCCGATGCATAACTGCGAATCTTGTCGTAATTAGCTTTACTGTAGTTGCTAAATAGCTGAAGTAATATATCTAAACAGTTCTAATTAACATACAACAACAGTGCATTAGATGTATGTTTTTCATCTTTAGGTAAATTTCCCATATTAATGTATAGTTTTCCTTGATCCAGAGATGAATTGAGGTGAACAAAAGAGTGTAGGAGAGTAGCTCATTTAATCTTCATTGTTACCTGTTGGCACAAGTTGCTCTTTTGTTACGGCAATTTTCCCAGTTATCAATTTCATCAGACCATCCATCCTGCAATACAAAATGCAAATCAATAAAAATAAGTACCTTTAGAAAGTAGTAAATTTAAAGCTGTGATCTACTTAAAAAACATTCAACGCATTGTGAAAACTGAAAAGTATCTCATGACAGCCAAAGCCCATGTGATAATATTGAACTCGATTTAGATGATATATTCTGTGCTTTTTTGTTTGCTTACGGCACCCACGTTTTATTTCTCTTATATCTTACTTATATTTTACAAACTACCCGTCCATCTTTCGCTAGAATTATCCTTCTTCGGCACATTTTCAAAACCTGAAAGTAGGTTTAGAATTGCTAGTTTAGAGAGACAGAGTTTAGTACTTAGTTCCACTAGAACAAAATTTATTGGTACTTAAGCAGTTTACAGAGGAAACAGTACTAAATCATGTCAGCTTGATCATATGTACTGTTCCTTTTACTTTTTCTGACATGTTGTTTCTCTTATTTTGAAGGCCAACCCAGATCTCAAACATAGTGTTGGAGTTCCTCATTCTTTCACTTTGACTAAAAGCTAATAACCAGGGAAACAAGTGAAAAAAAAAAAATTGAACTGGTAAGTATATCTTATCAAATTAATGAACTTACAGTGATATTCCTTTTGATAGCTTCTATCATGGTGGTAAGATCTTTATTGTAGAAATCGCGCATTGCGGTCTCTATAATGCTCACATCCCACACCTTATAACACAACGAACTCGAACTTCTAAATCATCTTGTAGGGAAATAAGAAAACTAAAATATTCTAATCTATAATGTAAGAATACCAACATGGTGAAGGTTAGTTTTCCTTCTGTACCAATGGATGATTATAGTATTACCACCTTCATCAGCCTCAAACCCCACATGAAGAGGTTGGTGTACATCTCCCACAAAATGAGCAAGGAACATCAAGCTCTCTGTTAAATTATCTGATTGCATATATGAAGTCAAGAATCACCTAAATTATTGAATAGTGGATGTTGAAACATCAGTAAAAGCTTTTAAAGTTCTTACATGAATTTGTGGAATCTCCATAATTATATAGTTGTTCAGTGTAGTTGTTGATTGCTCCAACCACACACATATCTTTCTGACCTTTTGAATTGTGACAGTCTCCTACAAGAACAAAAGTAGGAGACTATGATTAATTGATGAGTAGAAGTTATTCTAATTTAGAATCACAATCAATTCAAATTCTACAAAATCTTGTAAATGATTGAGCAAACTAACAAAAATATCCTCCAAGTAATTTCTTTTTTTATTTCTTTCAGGAAAATATAGGTGGTGATATGTAAAAGTTTGTAAAAAAAATCTTTCTAATTAACTTGACAGTCTACACGGGCTGCCAAGTAACCCAACTGCAGTAAATTCGTGCAGTCTAGCCGCATTGGATCCACTCCCTACAATCTGAGCCACGTGGCTACGAACAAAGCGCTCGGCTGTTCGTTTTCAAACAGCAAACACTGTCCAACTGGAGAAGAAAATATCTCCCACCCAAAACACCGGAACTCCTCTTCTCCAAAGACTCAAACTTTGTTCCAATTCCCCATTCAAATCCAAAGGCAAAGAAACAGAATTCCAACACAAGCTTGCAATTTATCAGAAGAAGAGGGGGCGAATTGAAACGTACTCGAATACTTATATGTGCATACTCCAGGGGTGTTTATGTAATGCAGCGGGCTCGACCACCGGTACCGGAATCGCATCTCATCGGCCCAGGAACACACCGACGCCAGATCCCCATTCGCCGTTTCAGGTAGAAGGTCTAAAACAGCTTTCGAGGTCTTACTTGTAAAATATTCCTGGATTTTTTTTGCAACCAAGGACATTTATAAGAGCTTGAGAAAGGTGAGAGAAAGAATGGAATGGGAATGTTGGGTTTTGGCTCATACCTCTGCGATTTTGCAGATCATGAAATGTCCTTCCTTCCCCCAAGCATCAGAATGTGGAGTGATTGATATTAGAGTGAGGAGAAGGATAGATAGGAGGAGTAATGTTCTCATTTGCTCGCTCGCTATCCTCCTTTCTTTCTCTTGTCCCTTTTTTCTCCCAGAGCTTTATAATTCTTGCGATATGGGAGAGCATATAATATGGGGGTTCATACATAACATGACATGTTAAATAAATCTCACATATTTTTTAATGAACTTTTATATGAATGTTAATATATCAATAGCATATTTAAGTTATATTTAAAATAAATACGGAGAGGACGAAGGATTAATTAGTTCTCTTTGGAGTTGGTTGTTATTAGTCTTTTTCCAAGGATTTATTTCCCTTTGTCGAGTAAGATAAATGGTACTTGTCGTATACAAAGCTATTGGACGAAGGACGCGGGGCATCTAATCCCAACGAGGCCCACGTCCTAAGTTTATGGGCCATTCCACATAATTTTATGGGCCATCCCGCCTTTTTTCTTCCAATTTTTAAATCCCAACTGCTTTTTGATATCACTTGCGATTCTCCAGGCGCCCATTTGCTATCCCAATGGAAGAAGCTGGGTTTACGAAAGAGCTGTGCATTCCATCTGTTTGGGTTTATGTCTCAATGAAGTTTTAGGTCGAGGAAATCCTGAGGAAGATCAACGAATGTGTGTACAAGAGAAGAGTGTTATCTCTCTTACATCGAACCAATGCAACATGAGATTAGCACCATGTTTTCTCGAAAGAAGTTTCTGCTCATGCTGGATAACGTCTGGAATGATGAAGATTTCACCAAATGGGAGATGCTACAAAATGTGCTTAGTTGTGGTGGTTTAGGAAGTAAAATTATAGTAACAACACGCAGCGAACAAGTGGTGAGGATTATGAGCACCCTTGAGCCACATAGGCTGCAGGGGTTACAATCTGAAGATTGTTGGAAATTATTCAGGCAAAGAGCATTTCGCAGTAGGTCAAACAGGAATGACCCAAGATTGGAGAATATAGGAAGGGAGATTGTTGATAAATGTGGAGGCTCGCCTCTTGCAGCAAAGGCTCTGGGATGCTTAATGGGCTCCAGAAGAGGGGAAGTTGAGTGGTCTGCTATTAGAGATAGTGAAATTTGGGAAATGCCTGATGATGGAGCTAACATATTACCATCTCTAAGATTGAGTTATCTGCATTTGCCATCTAATCTGAAGCAATGCTTTGTATATTGTTCACTGTTACCAAAATGTTATAGATTCCATAGAATGAAATTGATCCAGCTATGGATTATTGAAGGCTTCATACCATCATCAAAGGGAGGTATGCATGAAGAGGATATTGCAGACAAATATTTCAACAATTTGCAATTAAGATCCTTCTTTCAGGAAGGACTAAAAGACAACTTTGGCAACGTTGTGGAGTGGACAATGCATGATTTAGTCCATGACCTTGCTTGCTATGTTGCTGGGCCTAATTTCTGCATTGGAAGGACGATAAGGGAGAACAGTGATGCAAACAGTTGGAGGTATTCATCCCTAAGCTCTGATAATGCTTATGAATCAAGGAAGTTGCGGTCGCTCCTTTCATTCTGCTCACCTCACAGAATAGACAAGATGATAAATTTAGAGGGTATCCTAGGCCTCACATACTTGCGTGTGCTAGATTTAAGCTCCAGAAGTATCCAAGAGTTGCCAAGTGAAATAGGTAATCTGAAACATCTTAGATCCCTTAATCTGTCATCTACTGATCTTAAGACATTACCTAAGTCTATCACGACTCTCTATAATTTAGAAATATTAGACCTCTTTGAGTGTCATCATCTCATAGAACTACCTCATGCCATGAGGGGCATGAGTAACCTTAAAATGCTAGATATACAAGGTTGCCCTCTACTGGACTGTATGCCACGTGGAATGGAAAAATTAACTAAGCTTGAGAGGCTTCCGTTGTTCATTGTTGGTGTAAAGCCTGGATTCAGCATTTCTGCTCTGCAGCATCTTAATCTGCTCAAAGGTGCATTGCACCTTATATCTCTCCGCAACATAAGAGATCCAGAAGAAGCAAGGAAAGCAAATTTAGGGGAAAAGACTGATTTGAGATCATTAATTCTGAAGTGGTCAATTGAAACAGTCTGTATAAGAAGGCCCATGGTCCAAGTGTCTTTGAGACATTCGAGTCAATCAGCGTGCTTAGGGAGAAGGATGTACTTGAAAGCATGCAGCCTCCTCCTAATTTGGAAAAACTGGTTATCAACTATTATAATGATGCTGAGTTTCCCAGCTGGATGACGAGTATGAACTTTCCATTAGTATGCTCAAAGCTCGTGGAAGTGGAGCTGTCTAATTCTCTGCGGTGTGAATGTCTTCCATTGTTGGGTCAATTGCCTTGTCTTAAGTTTCTTACTTTATCTAGTATGCTTGCAGTAAAAACAATTGGCGGAGAATTTTATGGGGATGGAGGCACATTTCCCAGGTTGGAAGTACTCAAGCTAAATAACATGCCCCGTTTGAAGGTCTGGTTTACCGTGGCAGAAGTGGCAATAGTTGGAAAGGAGATGGTGATGTTTCCTTGCCTGAGAGAACTGCAAATTTCACACTGTCCGAGCATAACGGTGCAGCCAAGCCTTCCGCTGTCGATTGTGAAATTGGATATTGATAACAGCAATAAGAAACAGTTATTATCAGAAAGGAGCCTGCAAGGGTTGTCTCAAGTTAAAACACTTAGTATATGCAATGCTGGAGATTCTTCATCATTATCAGCATCAACGTCTTATATACCATCGCCAAATAATCAGTCACACTTATTGGACTATGACACAGATCCTGGAATGTTATGGGAGAGTTGTAGACAGGAGCTGCTCAGTCAGCAGAAGAGTATTATCAACAGGGAGATGGTATTACCAATAGGGAGCCCACGAGGGTCACCTGGAGTTGAGCAGGTCCATGAAAGTATATGTCAAACATCATCATCTGAATCCAGTGTAAAGGAAGGAATGAAGCATCTCACCACCCTCCAGCAGTTGCATATATCTAATTGTTCCGACTTGGAAGCTCTGCCTGGTAAGTCATTGGAGAGCTCTAGCCAGGAGCTAATCAGTCAGCATAAGAGTACTATGAGCAAGGAGACGGTGTTATCAGCATGGAGCCCACAAGAATCACCTAGAGTTGAACAGCCCACCGAAGGCGGATATCAAACATCATCACCTGAATCAGGTGTATGGGAAGGAATGCAGCACCTCACCACCCTCCAACAGTTGCATATATCTTATTGTTCTGAATTGGAATCTCTGCCTACCGGTTTCATGCAGCACCATCTCCCTTCCCTCAGGACTCTGACTCTCAGCTACATGAGAAAACTGATGACATTGGGGGGAGGAAGGCGAGCAGAAGAAGGGCCTTCAAAACTTCAGCCTCTGCTCTGCTTTACTGCACTTCAACATCTTCAGATAAGTCATTGTGATGCACTGAGAGAATTGCCAGAGTGGTTGGGAGGTCTTGTCTCCCTCCAATCTTTGGCACTCGACCATTGTACCAATCTGACGATGTTACCTGAAGGTCTGGAATGCCTCACTGCACTCCAGAAGGTATTCATTTGGAGATGTCCTTTTCTGAATTACAACGGTGTGTTTGATCATGTCCCTGACGTCACCATCATAACATGGGAAGAGACACACTCTGTGCTGCCATATGGAAGTTATTATCAAGATATAATAGATGATACAGAAGAATTAGATAGCAATAGTTCACAAGTTATAGTTACAGAGACAAAAATGGATAGGTCGGCAGGATCTTGCACCAACTTCCTCAGTCGGTTCTGTCTAGGTTGCACCAAAGGATGCTCCAGATGAACCCAAAGTTCTGCATACACTTCATCCGAATTCTGCACTTTGACATGTAAATAGTTCGTATTCCTCTTTGTTCTGAGATTCAACTGAGCACCATTTCATTTTCTGTGTTGTCTTAGAATATGGAACTTACACATTCCACTTGGAAGTTCGGTAACATTTTGGATGTATCTGTCAAACTTGTTTTCTTCTTCTCTTTTTTGTTCACTTCAGAGTAAATGAACTTATGAACTGCTATATCACTTAAGGGGATTCATTGCTGTTATTGTTCCTTCTTTTGGGTTTTTAGTGCTTTCTTGATTCTAGTTTTATTGAAATCTTGGACTTGTTACTGGTCTAATGCAGTTGCTATAAACTAGGTTCTTCTATATACTGATCAAGTAATATTTGCCCTCTGAATAATTTAACTTGTCTAAAGACTTTACTTCTTCTGCATTATATACTACATTCAGCATTTCAGGTTGTGATAATATTCTAGGATTATAAGCCAATATAATCATGGAATCACTTGGATAGCTTTATTCTGGAAGACGTAATGTCCATTATTTCCATTACAAAGTGTTCCATATCTAGTCTCATATCACTGCCAACTAGAGATCCCCATGTGCAAGTCATATTAATCAAGTGCTTCCCAAATGGATGGATTCACTAATGGTTTGTGATAATGAGGTTCTGCGAACAAAAAGGCATAAATACATGGTGTTGCAAGAATTTTTTGCATGTCTATGATGCATAGTTTCATTATGTCATGTAATGAGATTTTTCTCAACAATTGGTGAGTTCCCTTTCAAGCATTGTGATGTTCATGGGCAAGGATGTCATCGTTCTACTTAAATTTCTGACAACTTGTTTACTGATCTTTACCTAAACTCTTCAGTTATGTAAATTTCAATGTGTCAAACATTTTAGTTCATCATGACATATTAATTCAGCTCTCCAGTTATATAAATTCCTGACTACTTGTTTAATCTCCTGTACGAATAATTGCATTCCATCAGTATAGCTGGAATCATTTTATCCATTCGCTCTGACAAATAGAACCCAGTCAATTGCATCCCTTTGAAGATATAACTTTTTCCTAGAAAAGTCAGCTGGTTTTGTTAGATTGGATCCAGAGTTTCAGAACAGCCAGAACCTAATAGTTGTCAACCACTGTGAAGATATGATGCTGGTTAATGAGTTGTAATTGCTTGGACTAGATTTTAAATCAATACAGTTGCATATGTCTGCTTCTATTATACATCTATTGTAGTGCTTGATGCCCTGCTAGATCTTGTAGTTCTCTATCATGCTAAGTTCATGTGGACATTTCCCTTTTCTTCTCTGCTCTGGATCTTGAGCTACTGTCAAGCTGCAATTATCATTCTATGCACTTCCACCATGGAATTTGATAGTATAGGATTTATACTCTCTCCTAAACTTACTTGCAAATCAGTATGACATTTAGATGTAACTTCTGTATCTTGTGTGCGTTAAACTCAAACAAATCATGATAGAGTGTATGTACATATTCTTCATCAAAGCATTTCCTTTGCTTATCTTCTCTGCTTGATAATCTTAAAGGGCTGCGAAGAACAAATCAATGCGACGAGCTAACATGCAACACATTCAGCATCTCTGCTTGTGAAAATCTTCCGTTCCAGAAAGATTGATATGCGTAATGCATCAATTAATAGGTGAGCCACAGAGACATTTACATATTAACTTCATCACTTATGCGCTTTAAACTCCGAGAATGTCATGATAGAGTGATGAACACATTGCTTTTAACTCATCTGGAATAACCCAACTCTTTACTTCATGGAGCGCCTTAAGCATTTCATTTGCTTATTTTCCCTGCTAGATAATCTTAAATGGATATAGAAAGAACCAACTTATGCAATAAGTTCTCATGTCATAATACATTCAGCATGTCTTGTTATGATAATATTCTAGTAACATTCATTGGTTCCATGAGAACAATATTTAAAGATTCATTCATATTGTTAATGCAGTTAGTTTCCAAGCAGATTAGGACTTTGAATTGATGACAGAGTTATGCCAATTGATTTACAATAAACAATCATACACTAGGTCAAGAAAGTACGATAGAAGGCTGCGTTGTTTCTTCTCTATCCAACTTGCTTTTAATAACTTCTAGTGTGGCTGCTAATGAGTAATCTCAGAGCCATTTTTTCATGTGTCAAATTCCAACGCTGCTGGATGTTCCATCTCTTAAATGAAGCTGAAACATTTTGTATTCCATATTATGTTATGACTCTCCTCATCCTCATCTGGTCTGAAGCCTAATAGATCCAAAGATGATGAACAATCAATAAGACCTCATAAATTGTTGAACAAAATTATGTATTCTATCCTACTGAAAGGGTCTTATGTGAAGAGGAAAATTCTGAAAAATTGACATGAGACAAGATTCTTATCTGGATCACATTAAAATAGTTTGCACATGATTAATCATCAGAACTGGCATCAATATCCCACCATATTAAAATAGAGCCAATAACTTTAAGGTGTAATTAAGTTATCAGTCTGTTGTCTCCTAAAAATCTACTATCACATGATTAGCTTTATGAAATTAATTCTTTGTTCAACAAATAACTGCTTTACAACAAACATCAACATCTCTTGCTGTGTAGACTGATGGCATCTCCAGCTTTATTACGAGAAAGCAACATATCAATAACCTTAAGTGAATCCATCTTTTTCTTCATGGGCGGTGGTCGCGTATACTAATTGGGTCATTAGGATCACTTAAACTATCAGTTTTTGTGCACTGATCCACTTATAAGACGCCATTTGCTGATTAAAACTTTCTTATGTTGACACAGGTCTGTTCAAAAAGCTCAATTCGAACTTTAAAATATGGGCCTTCCGCCTCCATTATATAAAGTTGAAACACTTTACGTTCCATTTCGTCTTAGTTTTAGGTCTTAGCTTTTTGAAGGACTATCCATACCTTAATCAGATTCTACCTCAAGCTTCCTTTTTTCTGCAATATTTCATGTAATTGTAGCTTTACGTATGGATAATAATAAGTGAATTGATGATGTTTCTCCATCACCACAAATATTAACATCATCAACATCGTCATCATTATATCTTTATCAACATGTAGGATAAGTCTACCCTAAGTATAGGTTTAGACTATATGTACCACTAAGCGAAAAAGAGTGTTGAAAGTAAAAAATGAAATAGAGGAACAATCATAATGGCCATTTTCCATCACTTGGCATCATGGCTTGCTCGACGGCAATCGCTATCGAGTTTATTGAGGAAGCGAACCCCCAAAAGTAGCCATGTGTTGTCACCACATACGTACCCGATTACGCATCGGATTGCGTGATTTGAGGATCATAATTCATGACCAATCCAATGCTCCAAGATTCTTCTTAGTGATGGCCACCACACAATCATCAAATTATGTTCATGCTGATTACTGTAACTCGGACCTTTTGCTATAATCTGATGTTAACTAAACAATTCCTGTAAAAGCTTAGGCTGTTAAAGAACGGTAGTGGTAGGTTTGATATTTCATATTCTGACAAGCACTACCTAGAATTGGAAGACTGCATCAAAAAATAAAAAATAAATAAAAATGGTGTGAGAGCAACAGGCAGACAAGCACTCCCCCTCCACTTGTGTAGTTTTCTATGAGAGAAACTATAGGCAAACAGTTGGTAGATGGAACAGTGAGGAGTGGGTCAAATTTGAGCTACATGGGCAGAATCTTTCACTATAAGTGGACAGAGTACAATCACATTATTGGTCAGGGAATGTGATGGTGTGTATAGGGAAATCATGCTGTCCTCACCTGGAAGTACCTTTGTCCTCCTCTCCAGTTGCATTGGATTTTATGATCAAAGGGTCCACCTTCGTGACTACTCACATTATCACAATGGCTGCAGCCCATGGATTTCAGGAAAAAGATGCATTTGTAACCTTACATTTTTAACTTATTTTTATTTGAACCATAAGTTTGTTTGTTTTTTTTAATCAAAAAGAAAGTTGCCTTTAGTACTTAGACAACTATCCTAAGTTGACTTTGTTGAATTACTGAAAGGCTGCTTTATATGAACATTTAGGACAAATTACTGTGTCAGATTTACGCAAATTCAGATGTCATTTTGTGTATTACAAGTTAATCATGTGTTCGAACCAAAATAAACCCATAAGGTGAGATTATTTTTGATACAAAATTCCCCCCGTTTTTTAAAACTCTTGCCGAACTATATCAAATCCGACCCGATTCCGCCCCCTAATGAAACAACGGTGTGCATCACATAAGCTAAATTACTTTTGGCATAAGAATAGATTATAGTGATATATATATCTGCGATAGATATCATTTTCTCTAGGTATAGCTAATGAAAGAATTTATTTTTGTCGAATCCTGTGCTTATGATTCCATCTTTTGATTAAAAGACATGAAAATTACTTTGTTTGTGGTCCATGAAAGGCACAACAAATATTAAATATGACAGTTATTGTTCTTTGGACCACGCGGGTTAAGTCCTCTGAGTGAATTATTAGGGAAAGCTAATAGCTATATATTTGTACTGAAGCAAAATAGACTTTGAGTGTATAATGAGCAAAGCTGCTGACTAATCAGTAATTACAAGCTGCTTATAATCTGTGAAGAATCTAGATCCTTATTAAAAAATTGACTCTATATATATATATATATATGCTAAGCTACCTACTTAATGTCAGAAGAACACTCTATGATTCACTCAAAATAATGTCATACTTCCATAACGATCTCAACAAGAAGTCAGTATTATTCCCATTATCGGTTTCAACTATATAATTAGTAAGAAGCAATGACAAAACTTGGATGTTACGGGTTTCAGAAATATTTATGGTGCGTGATATTCAACTAACATAATTGTGGAAAGGTTTGAATGATCTACACAAAGTACATTAACAGTATCAGGTAATATTTATAGGTATGAAATTTCTTTTCCCTAATCTTTGCAAGTTAGAATTAAGAGAATAAAGGAGGCCCAAGAATTAGTATAGTTAACCATACCAACTTTGAATAACTGCATTTGTGAACTAGTTACTACAAGGATGAGAGAGTATAGAGACAGAGATGCATCAGAACTGGTTTCCTTAATCTTTCGGTGCTCTAAGATGATTCTCTAACCGCAATTCGCAAGAATATCATTCGACGCAAGGAATGTCAAATCCAAGAATGGTTAGGTGAGAGACCAACACGTATAAAAGGAGACACATATATATCTAATGATTCTCCTACTAGAAGAGAGAGATCTAGAGAGGGTAAAAAAGAACAATATCACAATTAAGAACTTATGCTATGTTACACATTAGGGTGCTGTCTCTAAAGTGGGTATATATATATATATAGATAGATAGCTCGGTGGCACTTAGAGGAACAAAGTGTGATATGGGCAAAAGGAAGTGTTTTTAATTGCTATTAATTACTCTAGTGGTTAATGCTTGAAGTATTAGAGGAGAGGTATTTGCATAATTTAGATGAATTACTTCCCACGTTTCCTATCTCTCTCTCTCTCTCTCTCTCGAGAGAGAGAGAGAGAGAGAGAGAGAGAGACCTAGCAATTTAGGACTAAGCTTAAACTAAACCACAGTGATTAATTGTTCAGTCAAACACGTTTCTCTTGCAGAAAAGAATCTTGAAACACTTCCAGAAGGCCCCCCAAAAGGAGGCTACCCAATCCTTATTGAACTCAGTTTAGTTCCTTTTTTCTTTCTTTCTTTCTTTTCCACTATAGAAGCCCCAAGTCTAAGAGTAGTAGTTCACCTCCAAAAAAAATTCCTTCATGATTGACACAACTCATTATAAAAAGGCAACACCCAATGGGTTTTACCTTTAGGGTGCTACTCTTTTCAAACCCCTTCCCCCATTATTGTTAAAGTCTTAGTCTTGGTCTATAAAGCTTTGCCCACTTAAGCTCCCCTCCTCCCCTTAGTTTGTAGCTCCCTCACCACAACACCACTCTTTTAGATAACTAGATAGAGAACTACTACTACTACCTTTAGAGACTATGTCAGAGAAGAAGGGAGCAAATAATAAAATTGAAGAGGAGATGGGTCTAAGGAAAGGCCCTTGGACTCTTGAGGAGGATACACTTCTCATCCACTACATTGCATGCCATGGTGAGGGCCGTTGGAATCTCCTAGCTAGGTGCTCAGGTATTTAATAAACCTACTTCTTTCACTAACTTAGTTATTAATTAGTCCCATAACCTATACATAACTTTGTTATTTATATATATATACTTTGGTTGCAGGATTGAAGAGAACAGGCAAGAGTTGCAGGTTGAGATGGCTAAACTACTTGAAACCCGATGTAAAGCGCGGCAATCTATCGCCCGAGGAGCAATTCCTAATCCTTGAGCTCCACTCCAAGTGGGGAAACAGGTGTGCTATAACTTGACCATCTCTTTCACATACATCTGTCAATGAATGTTTGTTAACATGCTGCTGCGTGGATTTAGATGGTCTCGGATTGCGCAACATCTCCCCGGGAGGACCGACAACGAGATCAAGAATTACTGGAGGACTCGGGTGCAGAAGCAAGCAAGGCAGCTCAAGGTTGATGCCAATAGCGCCATGTTCCATGATGCAGTGAGGTGTTATTGGATGCCAAGGTTGCTTGGGAAGATGGGCTCTTCTCAATCCACACAATCATCTGATCCGACCACAGGAATTGATCAAGACCCACAAATATACCAGCAGGTTCTTGATCATCCAAGCATGCAATATCAGTATGAGAATTCATCACACTCCTACGAGTTCTCGGGGCCGGAGAGCCCAGCGGACGAGCTCAACGGCGGCGGTTTCGGTCCTTCTCTTAGTGGTGGTGGAGCTCAATCTATTGACAATGACCATAGCCTAGATGCTTTGCTACTAAGCAATTCAAACTTGAATTGTGATCATATGATCAGTACTAGTAGCGATTGTGTTAATGTTAGTAATGTTAGCTTGTGGGATGAGTTATGGCAAGTAGGAAAGTTAAATGAGTGGGGAGGAATCTAGGAGTTGCTTGTTGTGATAACTCACTGTAAGAGAGAGAGAGAGAGAGAGAGAGAGAGAGAGAGAGAGAGAGTCTCCAATTGAGTGATACTGATAGGAGGAGAATGGTGTAGCTTGGGATTTGTTTGCGTGTGTTCTTTTTACACTTGTTTGAGAGCTGTAAGTCTTTTTCTCCAATCTCCTTGACTAGTAGAACTCAAGAGGATCACATGATAGGTTACTTCACTTTGAAATCAAATAAAAGAGATGTTTTAATATGGAAGTGCACCATGGAGTCCTTTTATATATATATATATAATAATAATAATAATTTCTTTATTAACATCCATTAATTTAGTGTTAGGAATCACGTTAAACCAAGCCGTGAAAACGATCAGAACTATGGTAATGGATTTTGGAATAAAGGGTACGTGTACATGAAAATCCTCTAATAATAGAGGGAAAAAAAAAACTAGAGACAGCCAAACAAATAGAATAGAATACACTTGAACTTTAACTTTACAGTGTATTGATTCCAACTTTTATGTAAGAATATCTCAACCAGGAGAATGTTCCTGAAAATTAATTAACATCATGGAAGAAGAGCTAATGAGCTTCTTTTTTTTAAAAAAAAAATTCCAATATATTATTGACAAAATAAATACAAAAATTTCTTTTCAAGATAAGTAGGGTCAAAAACCCTAACTAGAGCGAATACCAAAAATAGAAATCTCGATCTAAGCTCATCAAACCCTAATTTATGCGGTTTCTAGTCACATTAGGCCAAATAGAGTCGAATTCTAAATTCAATACTAAAAAAATTATAAATAAATATAAACCTTCTCAAAATCAAATATAGTCCGTAGATTTACTATCAAAAATATCGTTAAATTTTTTTTAAATCAAATCATTGCTCTACTATCCAACTACCAACTTAAGGGCTATCATCATTAACTTTAGAGGAGATATTTACTCCCTAAGCTTGACCAATAATGGAGCCTTGACATGCTACCTCTAAAACTCCTACTGAAGTGAAAGAATATATTTTTTTTTTAATTTAAAAAAAAAGGAGGCTATCAAATACTAAAATGGTTGTAGCTTCAAGAGACCCAAATGCTATTTTTGATCAATCAATTAGGATGGTTGCAAGTGAGACCCACACAAATTGGATAGCAATAGCTTCATCACTAGCATGACATAATAAAAGCCTTGGCGAAATAGAGATTAAAAGAAAAAAGGCATGATGGATGTAGGTGGCAATGCATGAGTAGCTCATGTGATGGAACCATCTTATCACACTTTGATGCATCACATCCCCCTGCATCCATATCACCATTGGGATTGCGGACAGCTGTCTATAGTCTTCCCACCTTTTACCTTTCACTCCCCCGTGGGGTCCTCCCCAACCTACAACTAGACATGAGACACTTGTCGTACAAGGAATGTGTCAACGTGTGGTCCACGTGGGCTTCGGACAAGCCACTTGTATAGTTCTCCGTTTTAAACTACCCCTCTTTTCTTTGGGTTAATAGCTTTATAACCACCCATAAATCTTGGACTCTTTGTTCAGAAATATTACATTATTATTTTTTTAAACAGAAAATTCAGACAATAATTATTTATTTATAAAAATAAATAAGATAAAGGATCCATAGGTAGCATATGAAATGACCAGTAGAAACCATAATAGAATACATATCTCATCATCCAATGCCATGCTTATGCTTACAGCCCAAAATTTGAGAGAGCTTGTAGAAATTGTTGACATTTCTCCATAGAAGATGTTGAATTTCTTATCCAGACTGAAATCTGACAGGAGAAAACGTCGTCATTTATACTTTCAAACATGATAAAGATTGGGAACCTTATCATAGTCCTGAGATCAAACAGATGGTGGGCGTGGGAATCAATCTGCGATTAATGGGAGGTAGGAATTGCGTGCTTGAAGCAATAACTTTATCCTATGACAGTGTAGTCCAATGTCGTCATTAGAAGAAAAAAAAAAGAAGCAATTAAGTGCTTGGAATTGTGAAGCATTGACTGGTCACAGCCTCTCATCTCTTGGATTGGATTAAGTTAATTGGAGGAGGATACAGAAAGAACTTGACGACAACGTGTTTGATTAAATACCTGTGATATAGCAACGTGACTGAAATCTTTGGGCAGTCTCGCCGCCAACTCCATTCTAATGTCTTTTATGTCGTTTTTGTATGTAGATCGTTTTGCATTGCAGTCGTGTGCTTCAACGTTGGAAGTTCTCATTATCACAGCTTATTCGCATTCTGCTTCTATCTGTATTCACCCTCTGGATTAGTACTATATGAGTTTAAAATCTTAAGTTTTACATACATAAAAGGGCCAAATTTATAAAGTAACCTTAAGGATATCCGCATAAAAATTATAGATTAAAGATGAAATTTAGAAGGATATAAATAAGAAAGTTTGAAGACTCGAGTTTGATGATCATATAAATCGGATTATTTTAACAAATTAGACATGTAATAAGGTCCACAATTAAACTTGGAAAACAAATGCAATTTGGTAATTTATTAACATCCTTTTGTCTTATGAGGGAATTAATTTAATCAGATCAAGAACCATCAAAATCCCAATGGAGCCACTAGTGGACCCAATTAATGACAAAAGATATAATCCAAGAGAAGAAAATTAAGGAATGAGGACACCTTTGATGACAGTGTAGTGTAGCAGCAAAAGGGTTATTTTCCATGTAACAATGACTCGGGGATTGTCTTTTGTATGTTCTTTGTGTCCGAGTCAATGATCTCAATTGGTTTGATGACTTCTTACCTAAATTTAGCTTGTCTTCTCCAATCTCCATGACCTCCTAATCTACTCTCCTAACGACTAAGGTTTGAAAACCTTCCATTCTAAACCATTCAGTTGTTTCAGTTTCATATATTATTGAGATAGTAAAAGCTTAGAAGCAACACTCTTGAAATGAGCCCCAAGTTTTGTAGAGAAAACTTTTAAACTCATAGTTATTATTACAAATTGATAGAAATCCGACAACTGAACTATACTGATTGGCCTATTATAAATCTGGGAAGGGGAAGAAGAGAGAGAGAGAGAGAGGGGCAAGTCATCTGCTCTCTTAGCTTTGTGCTATCAAATCCATGGCAGTTCTTGGTTCACATTCTACAGTCAAATCCTATAAAGCTAGGATAGTTGTGAGCATCTCAAATCTGAAGTGGCTTATGTGACAATGTGATGTGACATGAAAGGGGATGTGATGACTATTATAATTATTCATAGATGAGATTGAATGGACCTACACTGTGCACCTGATGAAAATTTCTCAGCAAATTTGTCTAACTCCAGACCCCACATAATAATCCCACATGTATATGAGTACTGAGCTACCAAGTAATTCTCTTCAGCTGCACTCACTCTTCTGCATGCAAACTAATGTTTGCAATCAAGGACAAGGAAAAGGAAAGGCTGCTTCCCATGAGCTTATATTTTTATATAATTTTCTCCGTAGAATTATGCAGCTAGCAAATACAAACTATGAGTTGTTAGAATTGACTGTGCTAATCATGACTAGATTGTGATTAAATTATGATTCAAAGATTGGAACGTTGCTATTGGACACCACATAAGCAGTAAGTCATTACTGTGATAATAAATTGGTATGAATGCTTAAAGAGATGCTTTTAAATATTTCCCTATAATTAGCACGCCTTCTGCAACGTTACTCTCATTCTATCTTTTATATGTGACATTTATGTTATCACGTCACACTCTCTGTACCATTCGTTTGACATCCACTAGATTTATAGCTTAAAAATATCTCAACTTGCAATATTTCAAATCCATTGTTGTTGTTGTTCTATGCCAAGAATTATTTGTTTAGATATAAAACTTAAAAAGTTTAGCTTTGCAGAACCCACTTCTGATTGACTCATTCTAATTCAACTTGTTTATTTTTTTTTCTAATTCCAAGTTTTAGGATACATTATGTCTCTCTTGAAATTATTAACTTGCATGCATGTCTTAATAATGAATATAATGTCCTACTTATGTGGAATAATTACCCGTAGTACTCCTGATTACCTGCAGGTAATGTCATTTCATATACCCATTAAATTGAGTCGAATCTTAGCAATTCTTTTAATATGATTTTGGGGAAAAAAAAAATCAAAGTAGCTATGTGGTTGTAGGAATAGCATGATATGTCACACGTTTCCACCTTAGAAGAATACTTGATACCATAAGAATGGCAGATGTGCGAGAGTGACATTAGCATAAGGAAAGAAAGATATATATATATATATATATATATATAACTGGCTTAAAATATTCATTAAGGACTAAAGAGAAACATATGCACAGATTTACATGGTTAAGCAATTTCCAGCATCTATAGAAGAAGAGATAGTTTTCACATACATTCAAGTATTCTTTTCTCTCTGATCTTTCCTTATTGCCCCTTACAAAATAAAGACCAATCTATCTGTAAATAAGAAGTTATTATCCTTCTTCTTCTTCATCATCTAGTGATCTAGGAGCATTTCCATCTAAGAGTTGTTGTACTGTCCTCCAATTGACCATGATCTTTTGCTTTTACCAAAAAAGAGCTCTAGTGTACCCAATAATGTAATGTTAGGAGAAGATAAGACTACTTTTAACAAACACCCTTAAGAAATTTCATGCACACAACTTTAGGTAGATTATTAGGTGACCACCACCTTTGACATAAGGAAGTTTCTTAGAATTCTTAAGAAGCTTTAAGGTTCACAATTTTGCTATATGCTTTCTTTAGACAAAAGGCAAATAGTATCCAGGTAATTCACAGTGAACAGGAGGAGAGTCTTGTCGCACTAATTGGCGAAGGGCAAAGCCAAATACTCGAGGAAACTGCATGCAGTTTTCCAACTAGGGCCAAAGAAGTCCTTATTGACAAGACTATACATTTGACACAGTTCCTCACTTCGCCTTTGATGTGATTAGATGATGCTATCCAAAGCATAGGAAAAGGTAAGGTATACGAACTTTAATTTATGGAGCTTTTTGGAGGGATGTGGATTTTTGGCCACCAACTATTGTTGAAAGATTTCTGGGTCTTCTTACATAGTTGGAATCAATCGGAGGAGATGTAGATTGTTGCTTGGGGACATGGAGTTCCTTGTCATTGCTTACTTAATGGCTATCTCAGTGGCAATCCAAAGTGAGGCCATGTAATTATCTAGTACAAAAAATATATACTTCAAGAAAAGTACCTCAAGTGGATCCTATTGAGACTTAAATTTGAATTTTGAATGATGAAATGGTATTTAGATTACTTGTTTGACGAGCCAAGTAATAAATCTTTTGAGGCTTCATAAGTTGAATTCACGAATGGGTACTGAGATACCATCGTATTAGGAAAGTGACAAGCTTTAGTACTTTGAAACTTGACATCTCACCTGTCTGGATAACAAGCATCTACTTTTTTTTTTTTCTTTTTTAAAGAAATGAGATGAGAGAGAGAGAGAGAGAGATATATATATATATAAATATATATATATATATATATATATATTATTAGAGGCACATTTTTTATTGTGGTAGATGAGCTTATCTTTGTTCACTTAAAATCACAAACTCAAAAAAGATATATATATATATATATATAGGGGATGTGAGAGAGTATAATTACCAATAATTGAACAAATCCATCGTTGTCATGAAAGTGATTGAGATCACATTGGACAAATCTAATTACCTATTGTCATTGGGCAAATCAATCACCATCCTGAGATTGAGATCTCCATTGACAAATCATTTAGTCGTGCGAAATTTTTTGAAGATCTGCAGTCCAGTTAAGGCCCAATTTGGCATTTGGCTAATCTGGTAATAGAATCTTTAACAGATCTGCTGGTCCTGGTAACTTCAGAAACCCAAAAGAATAATCTCACAGCAAGTATAAAGAAAGACCTTTCTAATTTAGCATTAGTACAAGTGTTGAGCATTTGTGTAGGGACATGGTTGAAGTCTATTAATCTAGGTTTTGTTTCCTATGTTTTTATTGATTAAAACCTATCATGGCAGATGGCTTAGCGAGAGAGGCACATAGGTTCCAATCTGATAAGGGAACTGTATCTTCTAACCATACTGGCTTAAGTTAAAAGTAAATAAATAAATAAATAAAAACATGGGTAACAATACAATCTATACATAGAGCTGCTAAGAAACAAGCTAAGAACTTCTACCAAACAGAACAAAATCCACAAGCAGCAAACCAACAGAACAAGAAGATGCAAATTATAGATTTTCAGAACCAACTGTTTTACAACAACAATTTTGTGAAGTGAATTCTTGAACATACAAGAATAATCTACGCTGACGACAAACAGTTTATTCTCATTTAAAATATACACTATAGAAGATTTTTTGATTAACAGTAAATAATACGATGTAGTTTATGGGCATCTCCCCTGTCATTGTAGCTCTAGATCTAGATGCTGAATAACATAATTGCTTTGCACGCCACTAATTAAAGAATCTGCTGTTCACCCCAGCTCTGTACAGCTGCAGTGGACCAGCGACAGCAGCACTAAGCCTGATTTCACTATGGGCAGGCAAGAAGAATACATCACCCTCCATAACCATTTCTTCGCCAGCTGCTGCATCTCTCTGTATTCTCCCCTCCCCAGTAAGAACAACAAAAATAGATGGACCTGGGATGGAGAAAACCACAGACTCTTCTGGGGCAAGCAAGAAGCGGTCAACTTCAAACTCATCAAACGGAGGTGTATACCGTAATATGTTTCGATCCAAGGGAGTTCCTCCTAAAATTTCAGGAAAACCCTGACAAAACAATGGGAAGGGTTAATAGTCATTTACAATGAGGCAGAGTTCTACGACTAGGAAAACAAGTGAATAAAGATATTCAACGGAACTTTCTAGTGGACATTCATTAATAGCATTAGAGAATGCAAAGGTTGCACATAGCTTTTAGAAGGGAATCGTGCGTGCAAACACAACTGCTAAAATAGAAACTCCACAACTCACATCAGTTGCCAAAACAAATGATAGAAAACAAAAGGTTTAGTAACAACATGAAATGCAACGTGACCTAATTGACAGCATGAAGTTTTCTCGTGTGCTTATCATCTGCTAAAATAAAGAGGATAAAGAAAAGTCACCCCGGCAGCACAAGGCTTCTGCCAATGCACTAATGGAAAGAGAAGACATAAGCAGCCTTAACCCATAAGTGAAGTGGTGGTTTCCACTGGTTACAACTCACTGACATCTTAGATGTAATGGGCAAGGCCAAATAGACTTATGTTTGAGCTCAATCTATGTCTTAAAATAAGTAGTAGCTTAACGCTAAACAAATATTTCATCTCGATTTGTTATATCCTCTCTTGTTATAAATGCGTTTTTCTTCTTAAAGAATTAGACTTATGTTTGAGCTCAATCTATGTCTTAAAATAAGTAGTAGCTTAACGCCAAACAAATATTTCATCTCGATTTGTTATATCCTCTCTTGTTATAAATTCGTTTTTCTTCTTAAAGAATCCAATATTTCTTGTTCTTCACCTACATATACTCTGCTTCTAAAGACTTTGGGGTATCAGACTTCTAGGCACAGATTTTATTGCCCACTCAGCATCACAATGTCTTATCAATTATCTAAATACTAGGTCTAAAACAACAACCAGGTAATAGAAACAAAGAATATATACTTTCTGCTATGGAAAAGAACAACGTATATTAAAGGAAACAATGTCTACATGATAAAGAAAGGAAAAAAAATTCAGAACGAGAATCAGTAAAGGAACCTGTTTATATGTCAGCATAGAACAAAGAGTTTGCACATCCCTGTATTTAGGTGTCAGACCAGCTCGCACAACATTGTCAGAAGTGGCCATACATTCAATGCATTCTCCAGATAAGTAAGCATGTGGCTCATTGGCACCAATATAAAGTGCTTCGCCAGGGCTAAGCTTCACGTAATTAAAAAAATATGCTGATATCACTCCAATATCAGCTGGATACTGCTTCTCCAGTAATAATACTAGTTGCTCCTTCTCCGTCAACGTCCTAACCTGGTTCACGTGAGAGAGCATTGATTTTAATATTGGACACAAGTTACAAAAATGTAAGCCTAATGTAAACCTTTAACTTGATGTGTTCAAAATAAAATACTTTTTGGCGCAATTCAATTTCAGATACTTCAAAACAAGAAAGGCAGTTACGATAAGGTAGCAACTAGCAACAAACCAATCGGCAAGCCTTCATTCCAACTCTTTTGGATTCGGGCAGTAATATGACATTGTTGAGACTTCCATCTAGAATAAGAAATGTTCAACTAACAAAAAGATGTATAAATATTTACCATGTCAAATAATACTTATCCAAAATTAAACTACTTTAAATTCAAAAAACAACTAAAACCAAACAGAAACTAGCAGGGTCATGTATGCTGAAAGCCTGAGACTGAAGATTGACGTAACAGATATATATGGAGAAATAAAAATGCTAGGAACAGGACTCTGATTGATTTTATGTTTTAAATCTCTGGATATATTTAAAGGAAGAATTCAGATCCATTTCAATTTAGTATAGTATATTGTAGAAGACACACATTTAACAAATAAACATTTCTGATCTTCAATCCTATAAGAAACCAACAGAAGAAAGAATTGTAATATAGATGGCATACATATAGATGACTATGATGGCAGTCTAATAAATTTTGAAAGAAGATAATGTCTATGATCTTCACACAGAATATAATCTTCAAATTTAATGCATCTCAAAATTCTCCTACCTTACTTTCCAAGTTCAAACGACCTTTCAGTTTCAGTACCGCTTCAGAAACTGCTTCTTTACTCGCTGACATAATCTTCGTGAAGATTGATTGAAGAGAAGCTTTTATTTCTATGTTCTCTTCGTGCTCTTTGTTCTTTATAATATCGCTTGCTTCTTTATATCCAACCAGCTCTTGAATCTCTGGAACAGTCGTAAGCACATCCTTGACCTCCTACTCAGTGATACAAAACCATGAGTATAAGTGTATAACCGCCTGTCAATTTTGTCTATTCTAGAAATGATACATGATTTATCCAGCATATCATGAAAAGGAAGAAAAAGAAAAGACAGTGAAAAGTAATTGTTGATAGGCTCTGCAAGAAAGAACTGTAAGACAACCTTTGGATAAAGAATATGTTTGTCTATATCTTTCATTCTTCTTTTAAGGGGTTGAATGAGAGAGAGACACAGATTTGCAAGAATAAAAAGTAAATGAAATTCATTAGCAACGCAGGAGAAAATGGCTGGCATTGAAGAGTAAGAAGTCTAATTACTTGAGTAGAACTATAGAAGATACAAATATCAAATAAAAAAAATTCAATCAGACAACTGACAAAATTTACAACAAAAATAAAATTTGGATTTTTAAAACTTTTTAAATGTTGTATGTACATGTGCTCACAAAAATTAAACTTCACCTACCTCCTCCAATTTGTGTCCCTACTCATTCTCTCATCCTCCTTCCAGAGAAAGTAATTATTCAATCATTTTGAGTATCAAGTACTACCAAAGAAGATGCTCATTTGATCATTTTGACTATCACATTACAACAAGATTCTATAGATTAGAAAATGATCCACCTTGGACCAAATTGAACAAAAATCAGCTCCGATTTGGTCCATGTCCAGGCTCACGAACTTCATCAGCAGATGTGATGGCATTTGGGATAACACAGACGGAGATTGGTCTAGAAAAAAAATTGTGGAACAAAGACAAGTATAAAAGATTTGTCTAGAGAAAACATTAGATGAAGTGTCAAGATAAAAGAAACTCAAGTCATGAGGAGCAAGAAACTTATGAAACACCAAAAGACAAACATTCCCTAATTATCCTTGATAAACCAGGTGTCAATGGAAAAAATAAATCGATGAAGGTTAAAAAAAAAAGGGTATAACAAAATTGGACAAGGACCATTCTGAAAGGAGAAGTTAAAGCGGAGGATCAAAATTGGTGTAGCTTCTTTCTCAAACAGATTCCATGCCAAAAACGAAGCTTCAATGATTAACCAAAGATAGTTAGCCTTCATACTAAGAAAGATTACTGTTATACATCACACAGACCAACATAGAGCTGCCTGCAATGATTTATATCAAAAAACTTAGTGACTATTAGAAGATTTAAAAGGTCTGTAAACAAGAGAAATGAACCCATAACAGATAAAATATCAATGGTATAGACCAGTAAAATAAAAGATTAGAAATTTTTTAGTCACAAGAGGTATACTGCTAATTATGATATACATATCATACAATATATATACATCATGGATTAGCATTACAATGTAGCAGAAAATTATACCTCTCATGATTATAATATATATATATATAGTAGCATTTGATATGAACCTTCTCGCTTACAAACCAAATGCCCGGCAACTAATTTAACATTCAATAAAATCACATTAATTAGAAAATTAGCATCACAATGAGATCCCCAACATCATCATCAAAAGACCATGAATCTTCCCTCTTATATTAGTCTATCCCTATTCTAAAAGCCTCAGAAATATTAAATTGCGTAGAATCAGTGTTCACAAACAGAACAAATAGGAAAAAAATTCAAAGATCACCTCAACCATTGCATCTACATAGTTTTCGTAGGTTACTGGGTTAGTCTCCTTGTTTACTTATGTCCCAATATGATTTTCACATCATAAAAGAATAAGCAAAAACAATTGCAACTGTCAACCATGAAAAGGGCTTTATTTGTAACTTCCACTTCTGGATGCCCTACCAAACCACTTAAAAGTTGAAGAGACAAACCAAAAGGTCACTTTAATTATTTTAAAGTCTAACAACCAGAAGTAAAATACCGATCCAGGGCTCCAAATTGTAAGATCACCATAATCCAGTACCTCACTGCTGACAAACCCACACAAGGCCTTGAACTCAGTGACGGCAATCGCCATCTCCGGCTTATGATTTGCATCCTTGTAAATGCTCGGTCGCATCTTATGCAGCGCCTCCGCCAAATCCTTATCCGGGTGCGCCTGTATCGACAACGCCTTTGCCACTGACAAAACCTATCACCACAACAATTCACCTCAAGAACCAACAAAAAAACTAATCTAACAGAACACCAAATTGAGCAAAAAGGCGTGACCTTGAACAAGAATGGGAGGTCCCCGCCCCACCTCGCAGCGACCTTCTCACCAAGAGCGCTAGGGTTCTCGAGAACCCACGACTTCAGCGTCACGGCAGCGGCCCCGTCGCCGGCGAGGAAAGAAGGACCGGAATCGTGGGTCCCCATCCAGAACTCAGCGTAGGGCTTGGCGGGATCAACCTCCGCCGACGAGTTGTGCGAGAACAGTCGCGCGACCTTGGATTCCTCACCGAGGCGGCCCCAATCGTAGTTCTGAACGGAGCAACGGAGCCGTAGGAATGGTTTGGGCGACTCCATCGATCCAAATCCCAACAGTCTTAGAACCCTAGGCGGGAAGGAAACAAGAGGAGGAGAGGAGGGTTTTGGTTAGCCATTGGAGAGGTTGGGGGGGTGGATTTTTAAAGCGGTGAGGGGAGAGAGGGAAACGGGATTAACATTTGGGGAGGCGGCGAGAGCGACCAAGGTTGAGTGAGAAAAGAGGGTGACTTGCGATCCGGTGTCCGGACACCGCCCAAACGGCTCGGCTTCACTCCGCTCAAATCGGCTTAGGCTCCGTTTAAATTGCACGAATTCTCAAAAAGGTCCCCAAAAATGCTTTCCATGCTTATTACGATTTAAAACTTAAACCCTATCTTGTCACTATTTTTAATTGAATCCCTGTCAGTTTTAACTTTCGAGTAAAAAACATTAATTATCTTCGTGGGAGTTTGGCTTGGCTACTCATTGGTGAGCCAAGCCGACTAACGACAAGGCCGCAGTTAATAAGGTCGAAATTACCAAAAAGCCCTCCGCTTTGGTCCGACGCGGTTGCACGGCGATCTAATCTCGAGTGCAACCGTCAGATCAAAACCAAACAGCACGCAATGGACGACCGTGATTGGCAGTTGGGGCTGCAACACGTGTCACGCGTTTTTTTTTAGAGTCCGGGGTTTTGCCTTACTACTGGTTAGAATCCCTCGCGGTGGACTTACCGCACAGCTTCATGCCTTTATATATTATATGTATATTTCTGGGGACTTTGAGCGGGATCTGATTCGTTAAGGCAGTTGACGTTTTCCGTTGGAAGAATTGTTAATTAGAAAAAGGGCTAAAACTTCCTTAACCTATTAGTTAAGGGTGGTTTAATTAACTAAAATGGAACCAATCCACGTGGTTTACTCATTTATTAGACTATAAGCTATTGAACGTGAGGAAGAACGTGTTCTAGGCAACCACTCGTGTTCCGTGTTTAAGTACGCTCAATTATTTTTATTTTCTTTTTTCTTTTGCACTTTGCCCCCTTAGCTTTTTTTAAATTTCTTAGGTCATCCCTGTAGTCTAATAATTTAATCTTACTCTGAAAATATACCAAGCCCTCTAATTAATTTTCTTTTTTATGAAAGTATTCATATATATATTTGAAAAATAAGAGCCTCTTTTTAAATGAGCCCTAGACGCCCACCTCAATAGCTTATGAGCCGGTTCTAGACAGACGTTATAAATATGTTACCCCGGGTGAATATTAAGCTTTATATTTTATTAATTTTTTATTAAAATACTATATACATATAGTTTTAACTCATTGTTGTCTATTTTTTAGGATTGCTGATTTAGTTATCTAATTTTTTTTATTTAAAAAAGTGTGTTATATAATCAAAAAAATCTATATAAAGAAGATTAAAGATAAAAGATAGTCATTCAAAGTCTTTAATCTATAAAATATAAAGGGGTATAGATATAATTAATTAATACTACTAATTTTTATCCTTACCTTTAAATCTACCAACATAGGGCCTTAAATCTTGTTGCTATGTGGTAGAAGAGCCAACATTATAAGATGTGGAAAAGAAAACAAAAGAAGTACAATAGATGGTTGGTGGTCACCACTCATACATTAATCATTATCCTGATTAATTGAAAAATAATTGGATGAGAGAGAAAAGCAAGTGTATGATTTAAAGAGAAAATTCAGAAAAAATATTATGCTTAATATTGATGTTTTAGATTAAATGGGTAAAAGTTTATACTTTAATTAATTATAACTCAGAGAATGATGATTTCAATCTTTTATGTACTTGTTATAGTCTAATGTAAGCATACTGTTTAAAAATTATATCAAATATGAAAGGTTTCAAAGAAGTCTTGTTGTCAATCTTTGAGTCATTGGGTCCATTGGTAGTGGATCTTATTCTTAGCATATGCCATTAGGAACCAATTGGTCTCATTTTGTTCCAGATTCTTTGTGGACAACTAAGAACAGAGTCAATTGGGTTACAGTCAAGAAGGTAGGTGGTTAGAAAGCCACAGCATTGAAGTGAAGATCCTAATAAGATTCCACCATCCTATTGCCTTCATTTTAATGGCATCCTTATCAACATGCATGAGAAATGGAACAACTTTCAATACAAAATGAGTGAATTTATGAGCAGTAAAAAGGAGTGAAGAATTTCTCATCCATTACAACCACAACATCTTAAGTGTTCTGCTTTGCTAGACTTGAATTTAAAGTGGAGTTGGAGTACAAGCTACTAGAAGTTTGACTTGAACTCTGCTAGAAAATTCTCATAGTCGCTATTATTATGTAGAAAAACTAGATCATATTATATGAAAAAATTTAAGCTGTTAGATAATATATAATAATATACATCATGAGTTTTACCAGCCTCAGTGTCACATTAGTCAGCTGCCTCTCGGGTCACATTAAATGAGAGATTGGTTCAGAGATGGTTGCCATCCACACCTTAGTTATATAATATATATATAGATAGCTTTGAAAAGAGAGGATCAAGGAAAAGTCCTACTGGTTTCCACTTTCCAATTCGCCCACAGCTTTTTTGTTCTTTTCTTTAATGCCTCACTCAATCCACAGTTTATTTTTTCATTGGCCAACTCTGTAACTCTTTATGGTTTTTTCTTTCTCTAATTTATTGAATGTTATTCTAGATGAAGATAGGATTTATTTGGTCATAGTGGGTCATACTCGTTTCTAGTTCTTGCAATTTGACCAAATTGATTAAAGAGCAAATTCTACTAGTATCTAGTCTTTTTCAGGTTTTTTTAATATGTCTATTTTCTTTATATTTTAATATCTCTAATTCAGTTTTTTTTTTTTTGGTTGGATTTACTCAAACAAATCATAGCTTATAGCTTACAATGATGTAGTCATGCAGATCTGGGAACTGAAAAAAGTAACTTATAATTCAATATAAAGATCAATTTATATGTTAATGATAACCTTTAGAATAAGAATGGGAACAAAAAGATAAAGGCAAAGTAAGCAAACAGAAAAGATGATAGACAAAAGTTGGCAACCTAAACAAGCAAAGATTTGATGGATCCAAAGCTCTAATTTATTTCTAGTTTGTTTGTTAGCAAGTATTATTGTCATTTGAGTAAGAAAACAGCAGAATGAAACACCTCAAACTCTCTTCATTTTTAGTTTATTTCATATGATATGCATATTTCTTTGGATCCTCTGGTCTAAGGTACTTTCTTGGTTTTGATTCATACTCAAAAGATCACACTTTTAACAAGAAGCAGCAAAGTTGAGGACTCCATAGCAAGCAAACAATGAGTGATTCAAAGTTTAGTTTTCTTTGCTTACATATCTGATAGCAATAATACTTGAGAGAATAAGTGCTTCCACTTAAGCCTCCAAAGACTTTCTCCCTCAGTTTCAGCAAGAAATCAAATTAAAGCTATACATCCAAATGGTATTAGAGGATCCAAATCTCTACTGATACCATTATCTATGTATGCATGCAAGGCAAATGATCTCTGTATAAATTTTAAAACTATAAGCAGTACATGAAGCAAATCTAACACTCAAAAGATACTTCTTACAAAAAAAGAAAGGAAAAGAAATTCCTAGAGGAGAAATCTATCACACATAGAACTTCATAGTAGTACGATGAATAGTTCTTACCTACCTTCTGTAGTAAAAGAAACAGAGATAGAATTCCTAGAATATTCTTCAGCTATACTGTACAGAGTAGAAGCTTTTGTAGTGTCGGTAGGGTAACTACTGTTTGTGTTTGTGTTTGTGTTTGTGTTAGTGAGGGTTCTAGAGGGAGTAGAGGTCCACCGCCCTACTCGGCCATGAACTGCAGGTTTTCCAGGCTTCGGCAACGTAAATGAATCACTGGACAGCATCAGATGGATTGAATACATATCAGGCCTGTCAGAGACAATGGCTTGGCAGCATAACAAGCCTAACTGAATGCACATTAAAGCTTCATCACTGTTCCAAGTTGAGAGAGTTTGATCCATAATCTCCAAAGCTCTTCCTTCTTCTGACAGTTTCCATGTCTGCAAATTGGAAGCAAAGAACAAACATGTGAAAAGAAATATTGTCAAAATTACAGTTATATGCATGGATGTTAAAGCGCACAGAAAATAGAAAAGGATAGGCATTGACTTGAAATGTTTCCTTCTAAAAAATTGTGCAAAGAGAAGATACGATCACCAGATTATAACATAATTCTGGATCTGGAAGCGAAGCACAAATATTTGTATGCGCCAAGTACAACAGTCAAACAGGTACCTCCTAATGGCTTATCCAATAGACTTAGTTAATTTTATACTAGTTTTTTAACAGAACATAGATGAATATACTTGTATGTTATTTCTGCAACGGGTCTAAAGAAATCTAAATTTCTTCAAGCCAATTGGCAGCATTAGTGGAAGTCTAGGACAAATTTTATATAATCACATAAAGTCAGTTTGAATTCAAAAGCCTTACATATTTGATCTGTGTTTCTAAGTGACAAATTCTCTGCGCAGTTTGTTTCATGATATTAATCATCATGGAATTTTTTTCTCACAAATTATAGAACTTTTACATCTTCATATGTTCTTAAACCTAGAAAATATAATACAGAAAGATTTCCAGAATCACTTAGCATATTGGCATCAACGATTACCTGGAATCTAGGCCATATAGACATGCACATTCAAAAATTTAGGTAAAATGGCATGCCCTACTGCAACTTTGTATTGTGTATTTTTATTCTCTTTTGAGGTAACCAAAATGATATTCATACAGTAACAAATTGTGATATGTAGCATGAACAATCTCCATTCTATTTCTGCAAATGAAACTCTTGTTAATATATACTGACTGTTGTCTTATAAGATAGGACATCTCAATAAAGGTATGACAAGATTAAGGGTGTAATCTTCTGACCTTTACAAGGAACAGTAGATATTTGTGTTGCAAAATTAGATTAACTATATCATCAATAATATATTTGTATACAAGAAAAAAGTGTTATGTGTTCATTTGCAAAGATCTTGTGCAACTTGAGTTTTGAAAGACTTACATAGTGCAAAAGGTCAATCTTTTCTTCACCCAAGTGCCGATCAAGATTTTTCCTCCCACTAACAATCTCCAAGATTAACATCCCAAAGCTGAAAACATCCGTCTTTGCAGACAAGTAACCATTCAAGGCGTATTCGGGAGCCATGTAACCACTGCAAAGTATCCTCACACATGAATAACTTATACAAAATCAAAGTTCTTAATAGCATCAGGTACAAAAGTAAAAGGATGTAATAGAACTAATAAGAGAAGACTTACTAGGTTCCAGAAATCCTGAATGTATTGACATGGGTGTCATCCTCTAGGAAAAGCCTTGCCATGCCAAAGTCTGAGATCTTTGGGTTCATTTGGTCATCAAGCAAAATATTACTTGCTTTAATGTCTCTATGGATGATCTTCACTGGTGATTCTTCATGAAGATAAAGGAGGCCCTTAGCTACTCCAACAATTATCTCAAAACGCTTTGACCAGTCTAGTGATACACTCTCTTTCTTATCTGGAAATTCAAAGAAATAAGCACCAAAAGTAAGAAATATGCCATGTTTCTGTATCTGCATTGCAGAAGAAAACTGCAACTGATGAATCTGTGAAACTCAACTTTATAGTATTCTTACAAAGGAAATATCTAAGCAGGCTATTTTTGTAGCAGAAAAGAACTTATTCATGTTGCTTCGCCACCTATATCTTTTTATCTAGGAATTGCAATGGTTTCAGTAGCAGTACCTATAGCTCTAGATCATACGTTATTACTCTTTTCCTCTTTGTTAGGATATTTCTGTCAATAAATTGCACAAATATATAAGCAGGCTATGTATTTTAGGAGGGTATTTCTAAAATTATGCTTCTCTTAAATTCTAAGGGGGAAATCAACTGTAACAGAAAATGAATGTGCTGACGCACACTTTCCCTGAAATATATTGCTTCTGAGAATTTACTGTTCTTCTTTTTCAAATTCTACCAACATTGGACAGCATATGTTGACTGAAAATTTATATTTTTCCAAATAGATTATATTGGTTTGGTCAAACCAAACTTGGTCAGCTAAATGACAGTGCACAAAAGATGACAAATAAGCAACAATGCAGCAAAAATAATTTGGCAGCCGGTTGCTGACCAATCTGACGTGACCATTGCAAGTTATTAATTCTAACTAATAATGTACTACTTGCCGGCAAGATAATTGACAAATTCTGGCATTAGTTCAATGAGGTTAAAGTTTTCCTCAATCTCCTGTGAGCAGTTGCAGTTAATTCTGGCATTAGTTCCTAAAAGTTCAAGAAATTTAGTCATGCAGAAAAGAATTCGTGGCAATAAAATAATTAAATGGATTGGCAAATCAAATTTGGTCAGTTAAATGACAAAGTAAACCAAAGATGACAAGTAAGCAACAATGCAGCAAATTGAATTTGGCAGCCACAAAAAAATTGACAAATGCTGGCATTAGTTTAAAGAGGTCAATATTTTCTCTGTTATAATATAAAATATAAAAATCACCATTTCAATCCTACTAGACTCATCTATCAATTTAAATATAAGATCTTTACATATATAAATCAAATCCACTTCTTGAGTCCATCATAATATTTCAATTCAGGAGCGAAGAGAAGTGTTATGATATAAAATAACTGATGACATATAAGATTATAGTACAATTAAAAGTTCAAAAGTTTAGTCACGTAGAAAAGAATTTGTGGGAATTAAATAAATAAAATTTTAAATATGTCGCTGAAAACTTTTAAAATATGATAATTGTCATTAAAATGTTTGGACTCTTTCAAAGTTACTATTATGATAATTGTCAATACATTCTTTAAAATATTATAATTGCCACTAAAATGTTTTCTCTTTCAAAGTAACTATTATGGTTAAACTTTAATAAAATATTCCCAATAGATTACTGTTAAAGTTAACAAACAAATACATATGATGATACGAATGACCAAAATATTTATCAATAATTTTTGTCTCATATAAAAAAAAATTCTTGTGCTGTGATATTGAGTAAAATATTAATTAATTAATTAATAAAATTCGGTTTCAATGATGATTAGTTAAATTTAAATAAGGGAATGGTACTCTGATGTTTATGATATTATAAGAGTAAAATTAATTTAACGATGGACGTAAATATAAATGTAGATAAAGAAGAGAACCAAAGAGGAAGTGATCAAGGCTGCGGTTGGGGAAGTAAGGATAGACGAGCATCTTCTGGCCGGAGGAAGCGCAGCATCCGAGGAGGGAGACGAGGTTACGGTGCTGAATCTTAAGCAGTAATCTAACTTCATTCGTGAACTCCCTCACCCCTTGCCGTGATTCTAGAGATAGCTTCTTCACTGCTATCTTCTGCCCATTCTCCAAAACCCCCTGCAAAAAATATTAGAAAAGATGAGGGGTTTTACTGTAAGAAGCATTTATATTTATTGATGGCCCAACTCGCATCGAGAACAAGAAACCAAAAGAAAAGGGGGGGGGGATGCGAAATGGTGGTTACCTTATAGACGGGGCCGAAGCCGCCGACGCCGAGAAGGTTCGCATCGGAGAAGTAGTCGGTGGCGACTTCGAGCCTATTGAGCTCTATAAACAAATTCCACGTATCCGGCGTCGAGTTCGGCTTCTGCTGCTTCTCGTCGCCGACTCCTCCCTTCTCGCGCCTTCTCCAGCACCCGCACACCCACGACGAACCGACCGGCATGAAATCCCCCTCGTGTGCGAACCTCCGCCGTCCGATCTGGCGCCGACCGTCGGATTCTGATGGTATGGTGCTAAGAATTATCGACCGAAGTAGGCGAAAGCTGGAGACTCTGGCTAGAAGGAACTGAGGCGTTTGAATGTAAATATATTTTTATAATTTTTTGGAGGACTCATATATAAAAATAAAGTCCAGGCGAGGGACTAGAAAGTCTAAAAAAAAAGTAAAAAGAAAAGAAAAATTAAAAATCAAACCGGAAACTTTGCTAAAACGCGCTTATGCGGGGACAAATCAACGTAGCTTTCCAACAGTAATTCTCCTCTCTTTTACTTTTATCACCCAAAAAGAAGTAAATTAATAGCATTGTAAGAAAATAGAAAAAAAATATTTATATTCTACCCCCTGTAATTAACCTATATATATTTTAAAGTGCTTGATATCTCGGAATACTCCCAAACTTTTCCATAGATAAGAGTTAGAATCATTAATCCAACGTATCAACAACAATCTTCTTGAAGAATTGCCAATGGATTACGTGAGAGTTGGGCCTCCTCTTGACCAGTAGTTGGTGCAAGTCAAACAAGCAAACACAACATAAACATAAAGTATGCATGAATTTCCCAAGCCTCCAAGGAAAACTTTGGTGTTTGAATCCACCAGTAGATCATATTATCGTTGACCGTATTTAATAAAGTTTGGATTTTGCCATCAATCATGTGACTTGGCACAACTTATTTGACTAGTTTAATCTTTACAAGTCAGGCTTAGGCCCAAAATTCCTAAACTTCTTAAGTTGTTTTGAGCTACCTTTGTACTAATCTTTTTTTAATCCAGGTGCATTTATAACCTACTTTTAAAGGATAAATGTCATAAGATATTAGAATTGAGTATTTTTGTATACACATAATATAAAAGTTAGGATTAACTCAGTTGTCTAACTTATATATCAGCGATAACTAATTCATTTGTCTACTTCATAATTAGCCTTTAGATTTATAATCTATCAAAAAACTATTTAAACTCAAGAATAAAAAATAGAAACCCAAATATGGCAAGCTTGAGATAAGTTTGTATTAGGAGAAAAATAGAAACATAGTAATATATATTTGTCTTAGAATTTAATATTACCTATGTTTCTTCTAGTGAAAAAAAATGTTGTCATGCAAGAAGAACGAATAAGAAATGGACAACTGAGGTCAGGCTTAAGATTTTATTATGGGCCATAACACTATTCGACTAGTTTTGCCCATATTATCTCAGGCAAATAGGAGGTTTTGGTGGTATGTTTATGCATTATATATATATAATATAAGAGAACTTCTCGAAAACACTATGTTTTTTTAATTTAATGTCATTTCCATCCTGCAATATGTATATTTATTATTTGACTTCTGAAACTACTTAAAATATTTTAAAAATAATTTTGGTTCTTAATGGTTAAGTACTATATAAAAGGAAACTCAGGTTTCTTTGTTAACTTTACTACCTTTGGATAAGCTTTTGAGATTAATAAATTTAAGGTAGATTTTGAAACTAATTACCCCCCTAAAAAAAAGAAAAAGAAAATCTAACTCCATTGTGTCGCCATAGTAGCATGACCAAATCATCCTAATTCGAGGGCAATTCAGTAATTCGACTGACATCGATATAAGCAATTCTTTCGATCAAGTCGACCTTCCAAATTTACCCCTTTGCGAGCGCTGATAACGGAGTAGGAAAAACTCCCCCTTTCTCTTCTCCGGTGGCTGTCGGCGCATTACTGACGTCCTCGAAGGAGGTGGCGATCGCAGCGAAAAGATTAGGGTTTTGTTCTCCCCTCTCATTGCGAGGTCGAATCGATCGGAGCTATACATCTAATGCGATTCTTTTCCTATTAAAGTGAGATTGGAGAGAGATCGAGGGGATCAGGGGATTCGTGGTGGTTGGGAAACCCCAAGATGAAGGCTTCTTCGGGGAAGATTAGTATCGAGAGGAGCGCCAAAAGGATCGACGTGGACAACCGGATCTCGCTCCGCTATTACTACCGGATCGCGGATAATCTCATCAGACAGGTGTATTTCCTCGTGAATCTTTCAAAGATTGTGTCTTTCTTGGAAGAAATCTGTTTCTTTGCATCCTTGTAGTCGATGTGGGTGAGTTTTAGGTGGTCTGTTATTCTTGATGGATTATGTGTTAGATGAGATGAACTATGGTGGTCCTTATTAGGTATTGCTTAGTTTTTGACAGAGAATTGGATAAAGTTATTGGTTTATATCATCTATGATTTCATGTTTATGAATGTGGAACATCCATTGCGATTTGCTCTCGGTCAGCTTTGGTGAAATCGGCATCACAGGCTTATGAAGGAGCATTCAGCAATAGGCTATTCCTTTTTCACTTGAAATATCAATTTACTATGAAGTAGGTTCAGTTTATTTCCTTTTGAGTGACGGGGCAGATATTGTTGTAGATTTTTAGTTCATACATTCTTTTCTTCTGTCTATTAACACCTAGGCTACCTTGGAATGTCTGGGCACTAAATTTTGCTGTATTATTCCTACATTGCCTTCCTAAGCTTTTTGTAAAGTTTCGCCCCCCAATTAACTAGGCAGTACATCTACACTGAACACTTACCATTACTTTCATATTGTCCTATATGGCTATATATGCTCTATTTGAAATGAATAGTTAAAACTCACGACTTTATTATACTCTGTAGATATCTTCCTTTCCTTTTTGTTTAGAATTTGGATCGATATTGGACAAAAGTCTTAGTTTATTAAATGTTTGATATGATATCCTGCATATGAGGTTTTTAGTTTTTATTAGTTTGTTACTGATATATTTACCTGTGTTCTCTTAAACTTAGAATTGGAAGGTAGAGAAGTTGTGCATGAAAATATTTAGTCCAATATGATTTCTTCTGCTAAAATGAGTGTTTATGATATAGCCCTTCTTTAAGAGACTAAATTAGAAGATATATATAAAAAGAGGTAAGTTAATTCTGGTTTGCATTTGAATCATTCAGATTGAGAATTGGTGGGAATGAGAGTAATTGGCCCAATTCTAGGTAATACTGATAAAGATAAGTCAATGAAATTGACATCCATTGCATTCAGTAGTAAAAGAAAGGATTGGCTTGAGGAAAGGCAAAGATATCGAAGGGAAATAGAAAAATCAATCTATCACATGCTATATGAATTAGAAAATAGAATTTGCTAAGGGCATCTTGCCAAATAAGATAAGAATTAGATAACTGGAATGAAGATGTTATATTATGAGAAATTGTGAACGAGAGATTGCCCATCTAATTTGCCAACCTAATCCAAAACAATGCTATGGAGGCTGGATGTTTGAGTTAATCTCATTTGTTATCAATTGATATACTCTTGACCGAACTAGATGGTTTCAATTGGCCTTGTTTCTCTGGAATTACTTTTCTTATTTAATCTCAAAATATCATGTGAACTTCTCTCATGATTAGTCTTAATCCTGGTCCATCAAAGGATTTGCTACTTTAGGAAGAGCAGAATGCATAATGCTTCTTATGTCTTGATGTATCATGTATCTGAGTTCTCAGGTGAGCAAATTGATAGAATACAACTGTTTAATATCTAGATGCAGCTAAGATTTGACTAATCCTGTGTTACACCTTGATCTGAAGAAGACTGAGATTTAGATAGGAACTCTGAGAACACATTGTCTTATGCTGGGCATACCCAGTTAAATTCACATAGCATATTTCTGTTAAGCAATTGCTTGCATCATGGAATAGGCAATATGCTTCCCGGCTATGGTTAACTTTTGTCCAAGATCTAGTTCACTACCTTCACGGTAGGACAATGTTCAGAATTATCTTGAATATTAGATAATCAGACTGCTATTTCTTCTTAAGTTTTTTACCTTTTAAAATGTTAGTGCTTCTGGTTTATGGTGAGTATTTCACCTTTTTCACACATCATTCATTCATTCTTAAATCTGACAAATTATCATCGATAATGCTTTTGTTGTTTATGAATGTTTTGCTGAATTTTTATTTTAGATTTTTTGTCATTTGTCAGGTCACTGACTCAATTTTTTTATTTTAATTTTTGACATCACTTGCACCAAGATCATTGATTTTTGTTGTTTTCTAGATGAGATATTCTCCATTTTTGTTTGATTTGTCAATCAATTTATTTGTTAGCATTAGTATATATTGCAAGCAACATTTGGTCATCACTTTTAAGTTTTAACATTTCTGAAGTTGTAGATGTCCTCTTGATTCTTCTCTCTTTTCTTGTTTTAAACATTAGATTCTACTGTTGTTTGGAAGAGAAACAATGTTATGTTGTGCTGTACAATGCCTATCCTTGTCTTACATTAGAAGTTTAGAACTTATTTATCTGTGGTGGCTTTGTGTAGGCTAACATTTATCGTGAGGAGAAGAACATTATTGATCTGTATGTCATGCTTCTACGTTTTTCCAGGTAAGATTGTTGGGACTATTTTACTTGCCTGTTGAATACCTAAAGTTGGTAATCCATCAGCCAGGTTGTTCTTTGGGATCATTCCTTATGCTACATTTAAGGATGCTTTTAGCATATCTCTTTTCTAACTAGATTCTGTCACTTTCTTGTGCTTTCATCATTTCCAATACTTAAGGCCTTTAATATCTGAACTCTTACTGCAGCTTGATAACTGAGACTATACCATCCCATCAAGACTACAAGTATTCTCTTCAAAGCGAAAAGCTTTATTTTAAAAAGGTATACATGCAAATTGTTCAATTCATTACCAGGATTTTAATGTTATTGATATGCGCTGTTCACTCCTATTACTTTTGTCATGCTAGCTACTTCTGTCTTAGTTTGTATTGTTTCTCTTAAGTTAATTGGAAGAAGGTTGTGAAATGTCTTAAGAATTTTAAAGTTGTGAAACTCTTAAAGGTCTTGGCAAATGAACTATGTGATTACCAATAATTAAGTATATTTGTTTTCCTCATAGTAAAGAGTGCAACTTTACTATGTCTTGTAGAACTGAATATATGAGTAATCAGCTTTTATTATGCAGTCTACTTGAAGTATATTTTAAAACATATGATAAAATGTATGACAAGAGTATAATATTTCACTAGCACTGCACTTTTAATCTTTACCCATAAACTTAATCAACTGATTCAGAGATACACTAATATACCAAATTTTCGTAACTGTAAGCATGGAGAAAGAAAAGCTCCTAAGTTCAGAGGCATATATAATATCTTAATATTATCAGGCTTGATATGGCAATTAATAGGAATGTGCTCTCCTAACTTTAACTTAATAAAAAGCAAGTAGAGAAACATGGGAAAGGCCTTTATAAGTTTATAGAAAAGGGGGGGGGGGGGGGGGGGGGGGAATACATAAATCTACAATTGGCTAATTAAATTAAGTTCAAGGCATATAAGAGTAATAACTAATAACATAGATTTGGTTGCATGTTGGTACCACCCACCTAGGGTTGGGTCATCCATAGCAACTATAGGACACTTTGGATGCTCAAGTAGCCTTTGGCAATGTCTTTGTTATCTAATGATTCTTCTATATTTTGTACTAAAGGTTCATTTTCTTTCCACAGAAACTTCTAAACGCTTTGACTGAGCTGGAAACATTAAAGCCCGCTGTGCAACGTCGACTTGAAGAATTGAATAGGAATTCTAAAAGTCAAGCAAATGGTTGGGTACAATCTCAACAAAATGGTTTTGTTGATGACTCATCTGAGTGGCCGCTGGTTAAGACGCAGATGACAAGATATCATGAATCGAGTCAGGTATGAAAACACACGAATATATTCTCTGTAGATTTAATCTAGTCTAACTTATTGAGCATTAATCAATATCCTATTGCTCAGGTTCAAAGAGTTATTGGACAAAATGGCTTCTCTCAGGGACCAATTACTCAGAGAGTCAATTTGCCACTAGCTAAGACAAAGCAAGAGCAATTTCATAGGTTGTAAGGGTTGCTATGATTGAATTTTGCATTTTGTGTACTTATATTTTTCGGCTCATACATTTTATATTTTTCGTCTCAGAAACACCCCAATTTAATTTTAATCTGTGTACTCTTTTATCCTTGTAGTACTTATTTCTGCACATTACAAACAGCAAGAACTTATATCCGTTGATAATATGGCACAACATTGCACAGTACAGTTTGAACACGAAACTGCATGATAGTTTCAGGGCTTGCAGTTCCAGATATTGTTCTTATGCTATATGGTCCTTAGTGCAGATATGCTTTGGTAAAAAAAGCCCTTAAAGCACTTAGCAATTCACTATGTCTTAAATAAGGGTTGAGATAGAATAAAATGAACCTAAGAAAGTGATTTAGATATAAATGGTCAAAAGAAATGATTGCAGTTCTAATTTCTAAGAGCTGCTAACTAAGTTTTGCTTGCTGTAGATATACTATGAACAAAAAAGGAAAAATATTCTGATAAAAATGTGACTGAATATTCTAGTGCATCTACACAACTACGTGTAGAGTTTCTTTCGAGTCAAGGGGATAGGATAGAATGATGAGGGCTTTCCGCAATTTTCACCACATATAGTTCTGTTATGCAGTTTAAGCATTGCTGCTCATTAATAGTCTAAATGTCACTTTTCTACTAATAACACTACTCTAAAGCAGCATTCATTATCTATCATTTCTTCTTTCATGTTCTATGCACCTTACTCTTTTTCTTCATGGTAGGTCTCTTAATATCCCCCGTCCTAAGGAGGAAACCCTGTTAAGACACTCCATACTGGGGCCAAATGGGCTTCATGGGCAGTGGCAACCAACCATCACCAACCTAGCGGTATTGTGAAATTTATGGCATATTCTGTTCTTTTAGTATGCAAGAACAAAGTTGATTGTGGTATATTTTCTTGTCTTTTATCTCTTGTTTGAAACAGATACAATATCCAAGCAATCTGGATTTTACTCCAGTAGAGATCCCAAGGTTAAAGCTTATCTTGCTTCCTATAATGAGCTTTTGCTTTAATCACTGATAATATCTGATTTTGTCAAGGCAATTACATAAGAACTCAGCTTTGGATCATTTTCTCTATAACCAACTAATCTTTTTGCTAGTCTAAATTTATGCTTATGTGTTTTACTAGATTATTTGGTGTATTCATAGGAATGATCTAGTATATTAGTGCTCTTGTTAGTCTTCCCTAGTTATTATAACCTTTCGAAAGAAGAAGCCAAAGCCTATTTTCTCCAATGCTGTTGTCACCTCTTTAGTTTCTAGATTTTCTGCACAACTTTCTTTCCCTCACCTTTGTTCCTACTTTTCATATTTCTGATAAATAGTATTGTGTGAAAAGTGGAGCACATAACTGTGTTAACATCTATGATTTTGATTGTAGCAGCCTGCTTCAACCAACACAAAATAAACCTGCAGATACAAATGATAGTGGGACAACGGAACATGACAAAACTCCACTTGAGGAAGTTCTTTCCCTGCATGATGCTGGATTATCAGTTGATGAACAATCTCGTCCAATGGCTACTTTAGACATTGCAGAATCTCTAGCTAAGATCGATATCAGCAGAGAACCTTCTCCTCCACCTGTCCGTGCAGAAGTACAGGATTTGATTGCTGTCACATCAGAAGTTTCTGATTCTAATTCGAGCCAAACAATTCAGTTACAAGATGAGCTAATTAGGGCCCAAGCTCCTGTGCAAGTTCATATAGTGAGAACTATACACTTTTCTGGAGCTTCAGATAGTTCTTCCATCTTTTGCTAACAGGATTCTGTCTTATAAGCAACCTAGGATATGGAATAATTTTTTACCTTTGTTGGTATTGTTTAGTCAGTTCATTACCTTTTTTTTCTACTTCATTGCAGTCAACAACAATGATGGACAGCTTCATGAGATTTGCAAAGTCAAATACTGATAGGAACTTGGAAACATGTGGTATACTTGCAGGTTCACTTGTAAGATATGAGCATTACAGGACTGAATGTTTACCGTAATAAGATTTGCAATATGTAAGTATGTATTCACCTTTCACTGTTTTCTCTATCACAGAAAAATAGGATATTCTATTTGACAGCCCTCGTCATACCAAAACAGGAGTCGACATCCGATTCAGTAAGATTTTTTGGTATTTGTCTTTTCATTCTTTTATCGAAGTGAGTCTTCCTAATATTTTATTTTCGAAATTTCAGTGCCAGACAACAAATGAAGAAGAAGTTTTTGACTACCTGGACAAGAATTCCCTTTTTTCTCTTGGTTGGATTCATGTGAGTGTTCCATCAAAAAGTTTGCATTCATTCCTAATGTGTTGCCGTCATGATAATATGAGTTCCATGTACTATAATATGTAAATCTTTCTGGCAAGAAGCTGATCCCATTTCATTGTAGCTTGTTCTGTATCTCTTACAATAGTTTATACTTTATCCCTAGTTTTGCAGAGTAATAATAATTTGAATTTCCATTTCATTTTGTTAATATGAAGTATATAAAAAAATATTTGACCTCTGCTGATTTCATTTTTTTTGAAATTATAATGCCTCCACGTTCAGAGCTTGCCAAACCTTCTGTTGGTGGTGAACAAGTGATTGGTAACTACTTTAAACATACTAGACTTGTTGCATTAGTTGTGGTCTTGGATGTACACTCTGAGAGTATTTGCAATAGATACGCGCCAACTAGACTACATGGGAGACTGCCTGAGTTTTGGTAGGTTATACATGTTCCTGTGCAATATATGAGATTGACATGACAAAGTATGTTATCTGTATTGTGCTCAAACATGGGTTTTGTGCCATATATGAGATTGGCATGACAAAATGTTTTATCTGTATTGGCAGGTATATGCCACTTGTGCTGTATTTTCACCGTTACATGCTTTTACACTTATTGATCTTCATTGTTGCCTTCCAAGTTCTGATACCTTCATTCATCTCTAGTTTTCTACATTCCAGATCCTATAAACCTTCATTGATGTAATGAACACTTGAACATAATAGAAGCACTGTGTTATATGTACTTTTAGAAGTATACTTTGTAATTGACTGACTCCCTTGTGAGGAGCCAACAGCTTAGATATGTATGTATATTTATATGTAAAATTTAGATTACAAACCTTGAATTCTTCATTTAATCTTCTAGATAAGCCCTCCATATCAGGAGGGCTGTGATTTGATTTTAGAAGTCTCTGAGGCAGGATAAATGTCCAAAATTATCATTCCTATCCTTTGCTTGTTGTGTTGTTGCACCTGTGTTTCATGATATAATTTGTATGTACTCCAACCAGTAGGATTGTTGGCGAGAAGATTGTATTTTTCATGAGATGGCTTGTATATCAGCCAAGATGATATTCTGTATTTACTTTCTTGGAGTCTTTTTATTCTTTTGTTTACTACCATCTTAATCTTGACAAAATGTCTACTTCCAAATGTGCAGACTCATCCTACACAGTCATGCTTCATGTCATCGATCGATCTCCATACTCATTATTCTTACCAGGTGACACTATCTAGATGCTATAGTTGTTTTATTATCCCTATAAGTGATATCTCTATATTACAACTGATATCTTGGTCTTTATTTTTCCTGACATGGCACCTCTCTTAAAATATTAGGTTTTATTGCCTGAAGCCATCGCAATAGTTATGGCACCTAAAGATAGTTCGAGGTAAGAATGCATCTCAATATCTAAGCCATTTCTGTGCTCTGCTATCTCATGCAGTCTTCCATTGCCACCAAAATAGTGTGAACTACTTTTTGTTAGTCATCTCTCGTGAAAATGATAATCTAGGTTTTCTAACCTGTGATTTATGCTTCTTCTCTAAGGCGAGTCCTTAATAATGCTCAATTGGATTGCATAGAAATTGGATGCTTGCCAAATGTTCTATATTTATTTTTTCTCCATGCATGCAGAAATCACGGAATATTTCGATTGACGACTCCGGGGGGCATGTCAGTTATAAAGCAATGCCCCCAGAGAGGCTTCCATCCACACCAGCAACCATCAGATGGAGGTCCCCTCTACGACCACTGCAGTGATGTTTACATGGTCCCTAAACTCAAGTTCGACGTGGTGGATCTACGATGATAGATCGCGATTTTCCTGTGTTACGGAATTGGTTTTCTTAGTTACTTGTAGATGATGTATATGACGATTACATCAATTGTACATCCACACATATAAGTCCATCAGAAAAGAGGCATATCAGCTGGTTTTTCTGTATATACAATTAGTTGGTTTGCAAATTACCTTGGATGGTGATTCCTATTGGTATAAGCAAACCTCATTTTGATGAAAGACACATCTTTTGTACTCTCCTATTGTCTGGTTGACATCCTGAACAACATGATGATCCTAATGGTTACTTTCTCCACTTCCCTCCCCTTCCTTTATCCTTCTCTGCTCATATATTTATTTGACTTGTTTACTACAAGATATTTATTATATTGCTTTATGATAGGTACATATATATATATATATATATATATATTTTTAATTCCTTTCAACTTTTAGTTAGAGTTAGGTGATTGGCTTTTTGGCTTATTTTGATATGTAATAACGTATTACTCTCCATGATAAGCTTTATTAATCTCATGCACGTTCCTCAGCTCTCTAATCTTATCTTAAAATAATGCCCACAATACTACTACGGAAACTAGAACTATGAGAATTAAACCCAAGGACAAAAGGCCAGGATCTAAATAAATCCTCTGTACTCCAATCTGTCCCCGGGAAAAGCCAACAAAAAATTCTGTGTCATCCTTCACCTAACCCTCCTATATATATAAAAATTGAAGGGTACGGAAGCTCATACGTAATAATCTCAATTGATAAAAAACTGTTTCAATTGTAAACATACGAAACACATCATTTGAATCCAGAACTATTGGCCGGACCAAGTGACTTTTATCAATTAAAATTCCGAAAAGTTTAAATAGAAGCATCCAATATGGCATGCACTTAGTAGGTAAATAGGTATGATGATACTCGACGATTTGGATACATATTTTGAGAATTTTGACCAATTTAAAGTCTCTCAAACTTTATTTATCAAAATAGAGAGCACATCAGTCTTAATAATAAACGGAGTTTACTTTATTATAGTTGACATTAAAATGCTGAAGTAATAGAAATGATCATATCAGTTGTTTTATTTATGTAAACTACTAAATTTATCGTTAGTTTATTTAGATAAATGTTCAAACACTCATACATTCAGCTAAGTTTTTATTTTAGTTTTCTTTTTATCACACATGAAATGCTAATTAAATATATGAGAAGAAGATGTTGGACTTGTTACCCTTCTTCTTCTAAATAAAACATTAATAAATATAACATTTTATTAACCGCTGTGGTAAAATTAACCCCCTATTAGATTAAGTTTGAGATGCAGTACATTTTAGTAAATTAAATTTCGGAGAGGAGTAAGTTTGATCAGAAACTCATATTTTGACGTAGAAGTCTAGCTAGCTAGCTTGGTCAAAAATTTATAAGTTATGTCTCTTTTTTTTCGTTTAAATTTATAAGTTCTATATTGATCCAAATCTCCGGTCACACGCCAAACGGCGTCAGTAGGTGGGTAGAGACGGCGACCTCTCTCTCTCTCTCTCTCTCTCTCTCTCTCTCTCTCTCTTTTATATATACCCTCCCAAGATTCTCCCTCTCTTCCATTAGATCTTTTTCTGCTCCATTAACTCCCCAATTAACTTCCCCACTCTCTCTCTCTCTCTCTCTAAACATCTCTCTCTAAACCAAATACTCGACATGGATCTGTGCACAGAAAGTTTAGCATCTTCCAATCCGACAAGCCCAAGAATCTCCTTCTCCCACGACCTCTCTTATTCCGACCGCACCCCAACTGAACCCAACCTATCCCTATCACCATCCCCATCCCCACTACTGGACTCGGCGTCCGCCGACTTCCACTTCAAACTCGCCGCCGACTTCCCCCTCCCCGACCCCTCCCCCGCCGACTCCCTCTTCTCCAACGGCAGGCTCCTCCCGTCCCCTCTCCTCCACCCAAAACCACCACCTCCTCCCCCCGCCCGCCTCGTAAATCACCGTGCTACCAACCTCCGCCAGCTCATGGACTCCACCGACGAAGGAGCCACCAGAAAAGGAATACACCAGCCGCCGCCATTCTCGTGGTTCGGAAGAAGTAGGACCTTGAGCTGCCGCCGCCGACCCCGGTCGTCGGGCACGGTGTGCCCGTCCCCGCTTCTCCGGAGCAAGTCCGCCGGCTCGAACCCCGCATTAGTGCGTAATAACACGCAAAGAAGATTAGCGTATAATGATACTAATCGCAATGGATTAGGAGTTAGACCAATACTTAACGTAGATATTACTAATACGAGCGTTCTTAGCTACTTATTATGTAAGTGTGGGAGTAAGAGTATGAAGGTTGAAGGATAGGTGGGGTTGGATTTGATTGAAATTATTGGGAGGGAGAGGTGGGCAAGAGATCCATCCATCCATATGGGTTGGTTGGTTGGTTGGCTGGTTGTTTGTTTGCAATTATAGGAGTAGCTTTTTCTCTTTCTTTTTTATGGGCTTTTTTCTTTCTTCTAGATCTCCTCTCTTTTGCCTTTTCTTGTTTGTTTCCTTTTCTCTTTCTAGCTTTGTTCCATGTAAGTGGTTGTGTGGTTGTGAATATGATACGGCTTCAGCTGGTAATCAGTTGCTGTTACACACAGTACTACTACTACTACTACTATATCTCTAATAATATAATAAGAATTTTTCTTTCACAGTCTTTCTCATCTCAAATTTTCTCACTTTTATATTTAGACATTGAAATATTTCTAAACAGAGGTAATATAAGAAGCAACATGGTCAAACCTTTTACAGTTTTAATGGAATGTTATTTTCACTTGTTGTTGAATAGAAAAGTTAATGATTGAATATATATATTAAAACTAGGAGGGAGTTAAACAATACAAATACAAACTTCAACTCACTTTAACTTATGCACGCGTGTGTTACGTAGTACTACCACAGTGGTATAAAAAGGAGGGATTGTACGTGATGATTTGTATTTTTATGCTTCGGTTGGAGAGTAGGGTTTATATAATCTTTTAGGCCAATCTGATCCAAATTTTCCAGGCAACTTGACCGCACCGGTGTTGCTTGCTTTTAAAATTAATTTTGATGGGTCTTTGAGATCTGGTGGACAGATCAGGAGGTGTTTAGTGTTGTATCTCGTGCTGACCAAGCCAATCTAATCCTTCTCTTAGCAGGCTCAGTTTCTAAGAGTTCTACATTAGAAGTCCAGGCTCTGATCCTTCTTCAGAAACTCATATAGTTCTTATATTTTGGTTGAAGGGACTCTAGCATTGTAGTTGATGTTATTTATCATCCTGAGAAGGCTGTAAAGTACCTCTAAATTATATATATATTATATAGAACTTTTGAGGCGATATAGCTATTATAGGTGAGGAGTGACTGATATGAAAGAAAGGAGACTTTTGTTCTAGAATTGACATGCTTGATTTTTGGAGTCATATATTGTACGATCACTGTATACTGTCTCTCAGATCTACAAGGTTTGGATTGCATGCGTTATTTACTCTGTTAATCTTTTTTATCTTTTTCTCATATGACTATGGCACATCCTGCACCTTCTGCAGCCTTTGTAATTAGATGTTAGGAGAATTAATGAATGATTTACTTTTATAAAACAAATATACTCGTACTATTTCTTGGAGATTCCATGGGAACCAACTTATGTAGATCGATTCAGGTGGCCTAGTTTGATGTGGGGTTGACATACATTTTGATAGTTTCTTTCAACTTAAGACTAGTGTTATCTTATTCATCCTTTAAATTAGTAAGATTTTAGTTTATAGTTGTTAGAAAAATAATACGTCTATGCAAAGATCAAAGGTTTTGAAAGATACATGCAAAAACTTTGGAGGAGTATACATGCAAAAAGGCGGTGAGGGCTTCTATTGTTGTTCTATTGCTCAACTTAAGCCCAGTAATTTGGGCCTGTGAGCACTAAAACTTAACCCAAGTCGACTATATGCTTAATTTGGTTAAAGTTTGTCGTTTAAAAAGTCGTTTGTTTGCCGTTGCCTCATCTTTCCCGCCTCCCTCAACACCTCTCTCTTGTTTCCATTCCCTTCTCTCTCTCTCATCCCCCTTCTTCTTTGTTCCCTACTTGGGAACTTCTTCAAAGAAAGTAGTAGTCTTGATCCTGATCACCAAATCTTGAGCTCATTTCATCCCACAAGCAGAGTAGCAGTACCGTCCATGGCTGACAAGGCCCCACCGCCTTCTTTCCACCGTGCTTCTTCTCGTCGGAAGCAGCTCTATCCACGTCGCGCCCCGAGTCCCACTGGAACCTCGGTGACCAGCCAACATTATCAGGTTCTATACTCGCCTGATCGCAATGCCCCTCGGGCACCAACTGATCGACAACCGAGGGAAAGAGATGTAAGAAATGAGGAAAAAACTCTTCTTTCCTTTGTATGTTTGGGTTCCAAGAATATTGATGGTTCTTAATTTGTCTTGGATTATATCAATCTTATGCCTTTCCAAAAGGTGCCAACTTACGAATCAAACAAGGGAGATGAAGTTGATCGCAGAGAGTCGGATGTAAGAAGAAAAATTCATTGTCATCTTCTTGTTATTCTCTTCTTTTTAGTATGTGGGTTTCAAGAATATTGATAGTTATATGGATAATACTAAAGGCTGCAAGAAAGGGGGAGACTAGTGTTGATCACAGAGAGCCGGATGCAAGAAAAAGAAAAATCCTCGCACCATTTTCTTGTTCCTATCTTCTTTCTTAGTATGTGGGTTTCGAGGATCTTAATGTTTTGCGTTGTTTTTGTTTTCTGTCGTCTTCCTAAAGATGAAGGGCAACGAAAGAATACAAACTGATAAAAGAGCAAAGGAGGCGACTGGTGTTGATCAGAGAGAGTTGGAACCCAGAAAGACTGGAGTTGATCAGAGAGAGGAGGGTGAAAGAAAAAGAAAATTCCTCGTACAATCTTCTTGTTCTTCTCTTTTCTTTCTATATGGGGGTTCTAAGAATTTAAATGTATTGTATCGTATTTGATCCATATTGTCTTCCTAAAGATGAAAGGCAACGAAAGAGTACAAACTGATAAGAGAGCAAAGGAGGCGACTGGTGCTGATCAGAGAGAGTTGGATCCCAGAAAGACTGGAGTTGATAAGAAAGAGAAGGGTGAAAGAGAAAGAAAATTCCTTGTACAATCTTCCTGTTCTTCTCTTTTCTTTTCAATATGGGTTTTTAAGAATCTTTTAGTGTTTTGCATCGTATTTGATTTCTACTCTCCTCCTAAAGGTGAAATCTAAAGATGCGGTGCAAACTCATAAAAAATCAGAGGAGGCTGGAGTTGATCAAAGAGAGTTGGATGCAAGAAAAAGAAACATTCTTGTACCATTTTCTTCTTCTTCTTCTTCTTCTTCTTCTTCTTAGTAATGTGAATTTAAGAATAATGATGTTTTGCTTTGTATTTGTTTTCTATAATCTTTTAAAAGGTGAAAGCTAAAGAGGTGGTACAAACTCATAAAAATCCAGAGGAGGAATCTAGAGTTGATCAGAGAGAGCTGGATGTAATAGGGAACCTCACCCTCTTCTAATTCTCCTCTTTTTCTAAGTATATGTGGGTTTCAGAACTCTTTATAGTTTTGCAATTTTTTCCCCTAAAGGTGAAGGATACAAAGCCGAATGAGACTGCGAGCGCCGGCACTGCTACGGCGGGAACCCAGACTAGCCCGGCAAGGCTGCCTGAGCAGAGGAGGAGAAGGCTGCTGTTGAACTATTCTGATGAAGAGTGGGTGTAATGGAGTTAGATATGGTTTTGGGTCTCTTCAGTTTGTTGTTCTTCTGGCATTCATGTGAATAGTATAGGGATTGAAGTTGTGTTGCAGACTTTTTGATTGAAAGATAATATTTGCTTGCACTTTGAAAGGCAAAACATGAGCATTGGACAATTAATTGATGCCCAAAAGTTGTGTGATTGATTGAATTATACAGTTTTAGTTTATTCTTATTCCTTCTCCTTTTGGGTAAATACTAGAAGAATTCTTAGTCTGCTTAGAATTCAAACTAAAAACTGTGTTCTGTTGCTATTTTTGAGAAAGAGAAGCCATATTGTAATATTAAAAATAGAGGGCCCAATTCGTAAAATTACTCACCTTACTTTTCAATTTTTACATAACCCCCCATATTACATTAAATCCCCGCGATACCCCTATAGCTTTACTTTTTAAGCATTCTCTCTCTCTCTCGATTTCTGCTTCCCTCTCTTTTTGTCTTCTCCAAGCTTTCGAAAGAAAGGGTTACGGTCACCGTCCCAGCCTTAACAATGGCGCAGGGAGAGGGCGGAGGTGACCCACCGGCGAAGCACCCGACTCCACCATCTTCTTCTTCTCCACGGCCGATCTCCCGCTCCCGCCTCCACAATTTTCAGTTCCTAGGCTGGAAGACTCATCGCCTCCTCCTCTGTAGGAATCCTGGCGCATCCTCCCGCGCTGCTAAGGAGGTGGATGTGGCAACTGTTGCGGCGAGATCGTCGAATCTGAGGACGAGGAAGGCAGCTTGCAGTGCTCCGGGGAAGAGAAACTCTCCGCCGCCGCCGCCGCCCTCGTCAGAGATCCCACCCTCATCGGGGAATAAGGAGGTGGTGGCGGCAATGGTATTGGCAGCGTCGGCGAGGACGAGGAGTGCTTGGAAGAAGGCGGGATTGCCGAAGTCGTTGTCGTCTCCGTCACCGTCGCCCGCAACGGCGGAGAAAGGACGGAGTTCGAGGAGGTTAAGATCGGAGGTTAGGGAGAAGGAGGAGGAGCGGCCGAGGTTTTTTCTCAAGTTGTCGAAGAAGGAAATAGAGGAGGATTTCTTGATTCTCACGGAGAAGAAACCTCTTCGGAAACCCAAGAAGCGGCCCAAGAGCGTTCAGAAGCAGCTCGATGTAAGAAAGCTTCTTTCTTTTTCGGTTTTTGATTCGATTTTGTTCTCGATCGATTTCTTAATGAATTTTGTTTCTCTTTTGTTTGCAGTCGGTTTTCCCTGGTTATATGCTATCGGAGATAACTACAGATTCGTACAAGAGTGTTAATAAAGGTAATCAATCAAGGCAGATTGTTCTCGTTCTAAATTCCAATTCCAATACGCTTTTAGTTAGATTACGAATTATGACTAAATCTTATTGGTTTCTTTTGGTGTTGTTTGAATTTTGCAGGAACAAATGGTGAATTGCACTATTGATTTTTTTTCCTCTTCAAGGAATCATTCTTGTTTTTCTGCTGCTGGCTATTGTTGAATTTCTGTTAAAATGATTAGATTGTGCATACCTCGCCCTTGTAATTGATATTTGAATTAGAAGTATATAGAACTTGCAACTTATCTGGTCTGAGCTGGTTCATTAGCTTGGTGGACTGGATTATCTAAGAAATATCATATATCAGAATTTTGGTTTTTTTTCCCTTTCAGAATTTCTCTAGGTTGTACAGGTTACATATGAATTTTCCTTTTTCCATTGGACACAAATTCCCTTCATAAATATGTTTATTTCACAAGGTTGAATGTTCTAAATGAGTACACTGAAAGATGCGATGGGGTTTCTAGGTAGTGTACACTGCAATGACATTAGAATTAATGTTACAAGAAGGTAAATCAGTGAGAGGATTGCTAAATTTTTTTTTTTCCTTTATGTTGCTACAAAACAAGGTAGTTGGAGAATTTAGTTACAATGCTCACTGTATATATGGATACAGGTGACACCACCGGATGTTTTGATGCCATTCTCACTAACGAAACTAATATGAAAAGTTGAGAAAATTAGTGAACAGCAGGATTAGTTTCAGTTTTCTTCATCTATTTCAAATTAACATCATGTGACATCCTCTAAGAAACCCTGTTCTCCACTTCACTGTATGGTTGACAGTCCTGTCATTGCTATACATCCTAATTTGTTTTATTAATTCCTCATGTTATTTTCTATGTTTAATTTTATCAGCTAGCTTTGCATGAGGAAGTAATTTTTTATTCACTAAAGTTCGAACAACTTGCTTCGTCGTTTCATAGTGCTGTTGATATTAGTTTCCAAAAAAGATCATCTTGATGTCTTTCTACAGCGGAAAGGCTTGGCATCATTTTAGACGCCACATTTTACTGCTCAAGAGTTTGTGTAATAATTTGTTTCCTGAGTTGTTATTGTCGCCGATTCTCCATTCTGTACCTCTGTAAGTGCTTTCTCTCTGGTATAGATTTAAGGCTTAGACCCTGACTTTCTTCTTCATGGAGTAGAGATCGTGGGGCTTTAGCTAATTAATGATGTTGGCAATGTATGTGGTAAAATTTCAATGAGGTGGAGAACCTATATTTCAACACCAGCCATTTGACTCAAGAAAGTGAGCTTCATAGTATCTTGCTTGAATTTGGGTCTCAGGAGAGTGCTGTTATATTTTTGATGCAATGCTTGTTCTGTGCAAAGGTAACAGCATCAATAGAAAGATTATACTATGTTATTTGTGTTCCACTTTTCCTTATTAACTTCATTTAATGTTTTCATAAACCACTCAGGAGTTGCTTAATGTATAAATTCATTGCTTCATCATGGATCTAGCAACCTTTGAACATGGGTGTGTTTTTTTGAGAAGTGATTCTTACATTTATTCAGTCTTGATTCTGCTACTAGAAAATAGCACAAGGCTTAAGATGGAGCATTCCACATTATGGCCAAGAAGAAGAAGCTACTATAGATTTGAAGAAGGTGGGATTGTTGAACACAAAAGACTATCCATTTATCCAAAAAGAGAGGTATGTCATACCTACAAATAATATATCTTGATATTTACCACAAGTCAAGAGCACCGAGGGATACTTAGAGTGGCCATTTCTATTATGATCCAATTTGTTACTAAATGTGATAATTTTGTGTAACTGACTGGTAGATAATAATTTTTCATGCTGGAAGTGATGGCAATTACTAATATATTACATAATGTTGATTTTCTTTTTAATGTGTTTTAGCTCTTAGAGCCTTTGTCTGAGAAAGTTTATGACATATTAAATTTGAGTTAATGCTTAAGTTCTTGGCAACATTCACTATTAGCTTTTTTTCTGTAAATGATAAACCATGGAATTGAAATCTGGGCCAGCATGTGGACCGGGAATGTTCATCTTTTTCATTAGCATCAATCTGACTTTCGTATATGTCAAATTTCTAGCCAGGGCAAGAAGTATATTTGAAGCTTTTCTTGAGTTTCTTCTATGGAGGTTCCCGATTAGGGGTGGGTAAGCCAACTCCAGGATATGCTTTGATGAATTTGAGGTATAGACATGAACATGCGGTGGCCACTGGAGGAAAAGAAGGTATTCAACCCTTGCCCATTGTAGTTAACTTGACCTTTTCTGTTACAGTATATTAGTGGTTCTAATGTTTGATTTGATGAGGGATTTGTTTTTGGACTTATGCATGAAATTAGCAATGTTCATATCTGTGCTGATTAAAATTTGGTTGCTGGAGAGGTATATCATATGGTTGAAGGTGGTAAGAAAGATATGGTGTAGTACCAACATAATGAACTTGGTGACAGTGAACATAGTGCTCGTAATTTCCTTATTACCATATCCCCTGAAGTTTGTTTCTCACTTTATTATAGAGTTTTGATTTCTTGAAAATCAAGGTTTTGAAATTCTCGAAAGTTTGTACTTTGTAAGAAGAGCAGAAGTTTGATTTTGTTTTTTCTCTTGACAGAGGAATACAGGACTACTATTTAATTAAATTGATAAATGCAATCAAAATTTGGACGATCTTCCTGTAATTTTTTTGACACACTTGTACTATTACATAATCAAAGTTGTCCTTTGTTACTGTTATTCACATTGTAAATATCACCATTTCAATCTGATAAAATAATATGTTGGTCAACCCAACCTAGCAGCCATTGATCAACTCAACTGTATGAAATAGATCTAAGGAGATCTTGTGTAATGTGAAATTAGGGGGAGTAGATGATGTTTATAGCAGTTGGCAACATATGATCTATGTATATGAACTAAATAGTTTATTTGCATGGTTCTAATTCTGGTCTTTCCTTAAGATGTTCCCGAAGACAAACTTATTACTGATTTTAGCAGTTTTAGGCTTTCTTTTGTTCCAAGTTATTTTAATACAACAACAATAAGCAGCTAAGCCCATCTAGTTGGGGCCCAGTTATCTAATGTAACAGAAAATGCTAAAATCAATAAATTCTAAAAGTACTAAAAGAGCCATAACAAATAATAAAGAACTATGATTTGAAGAGGAAGTTTGTTTTGATGTCATATTGTCATTTACCACGACAGTGTTCATGATAAAGTCTTCATCTATGCTCATTTGAAGCTAAAATTGTGGAAAAGCAGATCTATTGGTCCACGTGTGATATTTAAGTTCCTACAACCGAAAGTTCTTTTGTGGATAAAATTTGTGGTTCTAACTTTTGACAATCTTGATGTATGGTTTTCCAGGCACGAAAGTACAGTTGAAAGGGCTTCACAAGCAAAGCTTGTTTATGGTAGTCCTAATATGAATAGAGCTTTCGTCTTTGAGTTCATGAATCGCCAGTTGATGTGGAATGCATTTTCAGTATAACCTCTCTTAAGCTCTGGAAACTTAATTGTTATTGTTACAAATATTTATTATGATAAATTTTACCGTCTCCTTCTTGGTTTTGAAAAGTTGCTCTCTGGGAGCCTGGCTATAGGTTTTAAAATCTCATACTAACCTGATTTGGAAACTGATAGTTTGGCAAAAGTAGATAAAATTCTTGTTCTTAAGAACTAGGTATTCATACAAAGAGCTAATAAATTTTCTTGTGGTCACTATTTGGTTCAGCTTCTTGTTATTATCTTCTCACCTGCTTTAATATGCTGGCAACGATGAGATATTTCTGAATAACTGTTTGAGTAGTACAAGCATGAACTATACAGATTAGCAGAAAAATCTGATCATATGTTTCTTAATACCACAATGCATGAATTCTATTTAGTCATGCTCAACTCAGCATCTCTATGCAACCATTGCTAGGATTTATTGATAGCATTGACCTTGCAGATCCATAATTGTTCTATATTTTCTTTGATTAGCAATGTTTTACAATTTTTTCTCTTTGATCCGCTGATATACAGGAGTTTTTACTATCACGCTCTTATGAAATAATTAAATTCATTATTGTTATACAGGAAATGTCGTCCTTAATCAACAAATTTCTTCTCTCATTCTAAAAGGATAAATCACTTGGCTTTCCCACTGATGATGCAGAGTGTCCCACGTGCCATTCAACTCCTGGCATTCCCTTCATGGCTAATCCTCATCATCACAGGTACTTGTACTTAATTTTAATCTCATCTTGATTAACAGCATTTGCATATTCTCCATACCGCTTCTTCATCTAATTTAATTTAACATTAAGTAACACGTTTTCTCTAAGAAACTCTATTCTCTACTTCACTGTACGGTTGAGTAATCCTGTCCTCACTAAAAATTCTGATTTTGTTTATTCCTCATCTGTTAAAGTAAATTTTAGTTTATATATTTCAATTCCCTCAGCTGTTCTTGCACATCAAAGTAATTCTACTCCTTTATTTGTTATAGTGATGCTTGTATAATTCATCAATTCACTAAAGTTTGATAAACTTGCCTTTACATTTCATAATGTTCTTGATATAAAAGATCGAATGATAAATACTCGTATGATAGGGTATTAATGAAAATACGAGCAGAGTATAAGGTATAAATTGTAAAATCTCCTTTAACTAATTTTTGTAATTAAGCCTTACCTAATTTACTTTGAGAGCACTTGTTTCAGGCCAGAACTTTTTGGGCTAGGCCATTAAATTCTCAGGCATAGCCATACAACAATCTAGTATCGTAGTGGTTATTCAACATTTACATATCATTCATCTGCATGCTATAAGATTAACACTTGGAGATGAGCAGTTGTCTTGAGCATACCTGCTGGTTAAGAAGTACCTCAAATTTTAAGCTACCAACTTCATGGCTTTTTTTAGGCAAAGCTCCCATGTGTCAATCCAGATACTTATCCAAGTATTGGGTGATACCTTAAAATTCCATTTGGTTGCTGCTTAACTCGCCCTTTATCTGTGAACAGGGGGAGAGTTAGGCGCGAAGTCAAATGCTCCTAAAACAATATCTCTCCCTAAATCTCAATAAAGTAGATTAAATGGGGTTATAAACTTTTTCCAGATCATAACTCTTTATAAATGATAGTGAAGAATTAGCTTCTATATTTATATAGTAAAGGGAAAAGCACATAATGATTCGAGGAATTACTTGAATCAATACATCTGACTTCTTTTGGAATAACTTTGGTAGAATTATCATCAAATCTTACTACAGAATAATATGTTTCCATAAAATTAGCTTTGGCTTCTTGTTAATATAAAGAAATTGCAAATGCAGTTGGAATTTACACTAACCTATCCAATAATTGTGAGACATTCTCACCAATTAATAGCCGACTCCATAACGAAAGTGAAAGCATGTACTCATTTCCATAAAGGGTGCCAGCTTTTATCCGATCAAATCATCAACTATCCACCCTATGTCCTTTCATCTTTTATATACTGTCATCTAATAGATCTTTTGCTATAATAATAATGCCCATTCTTTATAGTAACTAAAGCTTTGGGTGCTCTACAGTCTACCCCCTTTGGGAGTACCTTGCTTCTTGTCACTACTTGTTGATCAATGACTGGTAGTTGCTCCCTTGGTCCCACTCAATTGAGTATTTTGACTCAAATGTCTCCCTTGATCTAAAGGAAGTCACTCCTCTTGCTCTCAATTAGTCCCCAAAAGGTGGAACCCCTTTCCAGTTGCAAGTAATTATGGTGCTGCATAGACTCATAGTGGAGGTAGAACCCCTTTATATTACCCTAATATCTCCCACTCTTGTTAAATTGTGTGCAGCCACATTTTTAATTTCTTATCTTCACCTTTGGATGGCATCTTAGCTTCCCCTTTGACCCAAGTAGAGTGCATTTGGAAATTTTTAAACAAGGATTGTTTGAAGACTAATACGTAAGCTCTTAGTTGCAACTGCTAACTTTCGGCGCCTATATATGTATAGGAAACCTCTGTGGGAAGAGAGCTTTAAATTTGGGTCCACATTTGAATCACCATCCAATTGGGGTGAGGTTGACATTAAGAGTACAAGAGTCTTTAATCTTTATTAGATCATAATAAAGTGTTTGCATATCTCACCTCCTGAGATTTGTTTGTAGTTGGGCATCTTGGTGATGGTGACCCACATGGCTCTTAAGCAAGTGTACTTTCTCTACTCAAAAGGGAAACTTATTCCTTTGGCAAGGATGGGATTATTTAGTTGGTTGTGGATTATGATGCCACTAAGAATAACCTGGCTTTTGTATACCAAACTAAAAGTTGAAGCCATCTGTAATATCTAAAGGCTTTTAAATAAAATATGATCGATGTGTAATTATTCGGTTTTTCCTTAGGTTCAGTAGTATCCAAGTTTTTCGGTATTGTTTGCTTTATTTGCTGGTCTACAGATAAGAATAATATTTTCAATGATTTCTTGTTCATTTAAGTAGGTTTCTTTTTGGTTGGAAGAGAGATTGTTGATTCATAAAATTTAACCTGCACTAAAAGTTAAACAGAAACAACCTTTGCTTCTCGAAGGAAATGGGGCAAACTTACGTGAATTCCTATGCAAGGGTTATATTTTATCTTCCAGTCTTAAATTTACTGTTCCATTCTATTAGTTGCATTATCTCGTTCTTCATTCATGCTGCACTTGCTATGAATTAATCAAGTCTGGATGAATAGTTCACTGAAATGTTAATTTGATAAAAGAACAGAAAATACGACATATCTCACCATCATACACAAAAAGGCATTTGGAATCCCACCATAAGAAAACATATTGCAAGTCCGCGAGCAAAGCAAGATAGTACTGGAAGATGATGGTTGTAATTGATATCGAATTGCCAATAGAATTGTCCATTAAAGATCAATTCAGTTTCTCAAATTTACCTTCTATTTCCCTCTTATTCATGACATTTTGCTTCAAGTGCATTGCTTCTTAAAACATTTGCATCATATCTGTTGAAGAGTAAGTTTTGGCATTACAATTTGTTACTCCATACCAAAATTCTAGCTGTAGAATGACAGTGATGTCGTTCACATTGAGATAGATTACGAGCCAATAAGAGAATTGATGTTGGAATTCAAGTGACTTGGATATAGGCAGGATGTGCCCACCTTAGAATTGGACGAAACTTGTTAGGGATATGAGAAATATGAAAATGATTAAAAGTCGTACAGTCTTTTAGGTTGTCATGTAGCATGTCCTTTTTTTTGTGGCAAAGTCTGTGTAAACCTCATAATTCTAAATTATGTTTATTCCTCTGCGTTTGAGTTGAATTATTGATAAATGTTTATCCTGTGGCTGAATAAGTTCGTTTTATTCTTATTTGAATTTCAAGTATTCCGACCCTTCCCTGCCCTGCATCATTATACCCCATATCTGATACTTCTACGACTTTTGTATCTAGAATAGAGAAGGACTTGGTGTTTATTCCTCCTACATATGATTTAGCAGCTTAGAGGTCAGATCATTCACACCCTCTCTCACTACTTTACGATAGTTTCCTTCAACTTCTCTGCATCACAATCATGTCATATCACTTATTGACTTAGGCAACATACTAAACTAAAAGCACTTCCCCAAATTGCTTGTATTTTAGGAGAGATTGGCAATTGCAACTAGTTTGCAGGATCTCCTAAGTGATAGATTTGGTCACCTTGGTCATTCTTTAATTCAAAATGGTACTCTATTTTATTCTAAAATAAAGTGAATGCTTTGAAGACTAATCAAAAGCATCACTTTCTTGAAAAAAAGAAAGAAGAACTTGCTAGATATACTATGTCCTAGTCATGTTAAACTAAGAAGACAAGCAACACAGGATCCCAAGATGATGCAAGCATGGATTATTGGTTGAAAGGTCCATTTCAAGGGAGATGATGATGGTAACCACATGGTTAAGATCCAAACTCTAGTTGTTCTTGTTGTTTAAGAACATCCTATGAAAACATTGTACATGCATAAAAAATGCATACTAGTCTATGTTGATTACTTATATTCATGCCATGGCCAAGTTATCTAAAAAAAAAATTTATCAAGTTTGCTTTGATATTAGAACTCAGTGTTCTAGCATAATGACAAATGGGTCTCCAATACATAAATTATTATATATATATATATACATAGGTGAAGCTAGAGATAGAGAGAGAATGGGTGGTGGGGATTAGATTACTATGTTCAAATTATTAATTTAAGTGATACGAATCTTAGGATGATCCATCCATCACTCGCTATTACTGTGCACATGTTGACTAACTAATCCAAGTTAGCAAAATAATTAATTAGCTAGTGCCATTTAGGAAAAGGCTTAGCCTAGTACCCTATTTGATTTAAATATGTACATGGATAAGTACTTTCTCCTTTTATATTTGCGTGCGTTTCGGGTGATGAATGCTGCGTCGTACGTGGCCAATCACTCCTACAACTACCAATACAGGGGATTCGAGCAACGTGATGCGATTTCGATCACGTGATCACGTCGAACAGCAAGCATCCTGTAGAAGGCCAACCACTTCACGAAACGTATAACAACGGTCCAGAACCCCCGGTCCTTCTACACCTCCTAAGCTGAGTTTCTCCGCCTCCTAAGCTGACTCGGATGTTCGGACTCCAGGGACACGAGCGGGTCCCAGTCGGATCTAATCAAAGATACGCGGGACCTTACCATAAAAAGAAAAATATTAAGGGGGGTTTTTACCCAGATTTCCTTGACGTAAGGTTCGTACAATATTAAGTAAAAGAAGCCATCATTCCAGGGAAGCAAAATACAACATTGCTAGCTTCCTCTTTTCTAAATATATATATACACATACATATATATATATATTTTGGTTTTTTTTTTTAATTTTTCGTTTTAAATATTAGACCATCAGTATATGAGACGTTTAAGAGAATTTTTTTTCTATTTTTTACATGTTAGATTATATCAGTATGTATCATCTGATGTGATATGCTGATTGTGATTTATGAAAGATACAAAACTCAAATAAAATTCAACCAAAAGACTTTATGTTAATAAAAGGACGAGAATTTACCTTTTTCTCCGCCCCCACTAACAACAGCTGCATGGATTGAGAGAATGTTTTTCTTTTTTTTTACCATTTTACTTGGGGTGTTTTGAAGCATTACCCAGTAAAAATAACACTAGAATTCTAGAAACCAATTGAAGAAAATAATAATAGTAATAATAATAGGAGGGAAAAATCTACATGGGTCATCACAACGAAGTCTTATAAAGATCCACCGTTCGAGATCAAAGAAGCCAACACAGGCTCAGGAGCCGGCCGGCGCGAGGCTGAGCTGGAGGTCCAAGCCGAACGAGTCCTCGGATCCGGCCGCATCGCCCGGCGAGGAGAACCGCGCCAGAGACGAGGCGGGCCCCACCTGGAGATGCGGCGGCTGGCGGTAGGAGAACCCTCCGGCGGCGGCGGCGGGTGGAGCAGGAGGAGGAGCGGAGGGGAAGAGGCCACCGTGCGAGACGTGGAACGGGGCCGGCGAGGCGGTGGCGGCGGCGGCCGCGGCGCGAGAGAAGTAGACCCAGCTGGTGGGCCCCGCCGCCGGCTCATGGAGGAGGTGCGGGGCCGGGGCGAAGGCGGAGACCATGGGGTTGGCCGGCCGGGGGTACAGCGCACCGGGCGGTGACCGGAACCCGGAGGAGGCGTGGAGCTGCGCGCGCTTGAGCTGCTGCCGCTCCTTCTTGTGCGCGTTCTGGTGACCGCCCAGCGCTTGGGAGTTGGCGAACTCGCGGCAGCAGTACTGGCACTCGTACTTCCTCCCATCCCCTGCTGCGCCGCCCCCGCCGGAGGCGGTGGCCGTGGTGGTGGACGACGAGGAGGAGTCCGATCCGAATCCGTTAACCTGTGTCTGCTGATCCGGCTCCTCCTCCTCGGACACGTGGAAGCCGAAAAGCTTCAGCCTTGGGCTGCTCATGTTCCTGGCCTTGCACCGGATCCTCACAATTACAGCTATGGAGGAAGAAGAAGAAGAGGACTGGAGGAGGAAATGGAAAGACTAACTAACTACTGCATGTATGAAGAATCGAGATGAGAGGGGTGGTGATATATAAATATATCCATGTACGTGAGGGGGGATGGCTTGGCTTGAGGAAGTTTATATAAGTAGTTGGGAAAAAGGAGGAGAGGAGTCGCACCGCTAGCTGCACACAGGGGCTAGAGGAAACTGAAACGGATGAGATATGAATGATATGAATAGGTGGTAAATATATAATAAAATAATGCTATCTAGGTGAACTTATTTTTTAGAGAGAGAGAGAGAGAGAGAGAGAGAGAGAGAGAGAGAGAGAGAGAGAGAGAGGTGGGGAACAGAACCAAGAGACAAGAGGGAGACTAGATTGCGCTTGTCTCGGTCTCTGCTGTGGGGCTTTTATATAACACTATAATAAGTCTAAGCAATTTTGCTTTCTGAACCTTGTCTTTTTTCTATTCTCAATCTATTCTCATATGGACTCATATCTTTATAGTGTGTTGTATAGTTTAAATACTGATCGAGGACCAATCACTAACACAAGTAGCTGAGGCTTCAAATTCAATGAATTATGCCAAGCAAGAGTGGAGCCAAACTAAAATGCTAGTGGGGGAGCCAAGTTCTAGGCGAGCGAGAATGATTCTCTCCCTGATGGGTTTGCTAGCTTCTCTTATCTTTTTTTTTTCTTTCTCTTTCTCTTTCTTATCTTTTCTCTCACCTTACCTTTTTTTCGCCCTTGCTATCACCGGTCTCACATCCCCTTCATCTTTTGGGTCAATGCCGTCAATTTCACCCTGACTCCTTCATTAGCCGTCCATGTCGATGCTGCCATAGTTGAGCAATGTGGATCTCATCCTAATTCCTCCCTCGAACTGCTGTGTGGCCACGGACTGGGCTGAGAGTTATGAATCTAGTTGGATCCCAACCTCTTCTCAACCTCAATAGTCACTGGCTCAGTTTTGCCTCGTCCATACCTCGTTCTATGCCTTATCGCGCCTAGCCCTCTTCCAGCTCTGGCGGTGGCTAAGAACTGTCATGATTTTATCTCATTAGGGTTATTTATTTCTAAGATTGACTACCTTGAGAGATTGTATCAAGGATGTATTAAGCAGATCGGCTACCCTCCCCCGCTCCCCATTTTTTTTTTCTTTGCTCTAGGTTCTAGCTCTAATTTTCAGGATTTCTCAAATAAGGTATTTTAAGTGATTTATTATTAAAGTCACTGAACTTCTTCACTAACGAGCTTGAATTCATGCATGAGTCTACTCCTTAGCCAGTGCTCAATCTTCTAAGACTTATACTGTTCTTCGTGTAATGTTGCCGGCCCGCCAAGCGGGTGGCTTGCTTCTAGAACATTTGCTCTATCTCATTTATATTATTGTGCTTTAGTGCTTGCTTAGATACATGCTTTAATTATTGTTCAGTCTGTAATACAGCCAAGTGTGAGACTTATCCTTAGGACTTTTGTCGTATTTTCCCTCTCTTCCTTTATATCACCTTATAATCGGTTGCCTGGACTGAATGATATGATCAATCTACGGACTTTTTTTTATTAAAAAAAGTGCTAGTGGGGCGCCAATTATATTATTTTGTGTGTAAAAATGGCTTATACGTACAAACTTATATACACAAAAACTATTAACCTAATTATATTGCTGTCACTTACGTTGAGCGTATCACCTATATTTCTACGGTAACCTAATTATCGGAGACGGCTGACCAAGTTATCTGAAATAGTAGAAATATAAGGTTTGAACTGGAAATATGGTTGAATATAGGGTGTAATATGCAAAATTGACATATATAACTATGTGAGCAATTGAGGATGGAAATAGGAGCTAGAGATGGATAGCTCCAGTAGTGCACTGTAGTCATATTAAAGGGTCGGAAGCTTTGTGTTGTGTATAGGCTGGACAGGGAATAAAATAATTGGCATAACAATAGGGCATGGATAATGGCCCATTAATTGTGGTTTTGAGTGAGTGGGTGTCACTTAGCCTGAGCCCTATTTGGCTGTTTCCTGTCAAGTGGTTGTGCAGCCATGTGGGGAGTGTGCTCCCCATTTAGGTTTTTAGGAGGTAGACATTCTTTAAGGATATTATTGAGACCACTAGAGACAGGATACTCCCCCATTAATGCTGCCATATAACCTTAATCATCACCCATCTTCTTGGTTTATTTTCTTATTCTTTTCATTATTATTCAAAAATAAATAAATTCTATCTCGTTTTCTAGAGAGGTTCTTGTTGTCTTTAGGAGTCACAGATAAGAAATTTAATCTTAGTAAAGTAAAAGTTATAACATGTGAATGACTACACCTAACTTGCATCTAAGAAGTGCACTTAAAAGTTATTATTAAAAAATTTTAAGCAAGAACCAAATATTCCATAAAAAATGACCCAACGTATTAAGAAACAAATGTTCTCGATTAGTTAATCCTCCACACTAAATCTATAATCTTTTTTAAAGGGATAACTAGTTAATACCTAAAAAATTTATATTTAAGAGATGCATATAAAATTATTCTTGACAAATCTTATATATAAAACAAACTAGGCCTAACGAAAGAAGATTTAATTCAACGACTACAATGGTATAATATTCAATAAAGATGGCCGAAAGTATTAATAACCACTTTATTTCTATTCATTTTCTTCTCTTTTTATATTGCCCCGGAATCAAACATATGTTTTTCAATTAGTTAATTCTTTTCACCAAATCTATGATTTTTTAAGGGATACCAGCTTAAATTTTGGGAATTAATTATCATATTGGTCAAGTAACAAATAGATAAAATGTCAATGTTAGTCCTCTATAGATCTAGAAATAAAATCTTGTTTCAGAAATTCATTGATATGTATTGAATCGCTACTATATAGTTTTCAGATTGGCTTGAATTTAAATTTCTATATCTATTAGAAAAGTAATAATCTTTTCTCAAAAATAGGAAATGAGCAAAAAGAAAATAACTAATTGTATTAAAAATATATATAATAATAATATAAAATACATTGGGTGTAGCCTCTATCCTCATGTACAAATTTTCTAAAGAAAATAGAAGATACCATATCATACTAAGATTTGGTCTAATCTAGCTAGGAAATAATTAAACACTAATAAGAGAACCACTTCTTGTGATATCTACCTATGCTTCTTGTGGTGCAACTAATTCATCATAAATTAAGAAATTCATATATGGTCATATTAGGATGTATTGCTCTAAAAAAATAAATAATTTATGAACCCTTTTGCAAGATTCTCAAAACATGTATGATTCCTTTCATCCATTATTCCAGAAAAATTATAGTTTCTTTTGAAAACCTAAAGTGAGGGAAAAGAATATCCAACTCTCCTTTGTACGTTTCTGATAGGGTGAAGTTGCCGAGATTGACGTTAGACCTAGCTATTGTTTTGTATATAACGTGGGATCAAACTTTTGGTTTAGACTTAAGATGAGAAATCTCTTGGAATCCTACTAACCACAAAGAAAGAAAGAAAGAAAGAAAGAAAGAAAGAAAGAAAGAAAGAATTTTTATTGTTATTATTTTTTCTAACGTATTCTCCACCACCCTAAAATTCCCTCCTCATCTCCTCCTCCTCCTCCTCTTCTAAAGTCTTTCTCCAACTTATAAACAAGGCCCACCTTGCCCCCCTTTGATTTTGCTCATCTATTCTATGCCTTTCTCATCTCACTCAAATAACAATAAATCTTACCTAATGATGCTTCTTGTGCGGTGAGGAGATATGCATGTCTGGTTATCTTTTCATACATTCATTTGCGGTGGATAGGAAGTATGTTAAATATATGATGTGTATTATTAATCTGATATTAGTTAATAGATAAAAACTAGGGTTTAATTCAGATTATAGCATTCAAAATACAGCGTTTGTATCTTTTTTTCTAAAAAGAAAAAGAAAAATATATAGCATTTGTATTCTTCATAGGGTTTACTTCTGCATCAAGCTAGCATAACCTAAAAGCTAATGCGCTTTCACCAATAGTGGATAGTCCATAACTGTTACACCTAAAAGTTGACACTTTAGGAACATCTGGAATTGAAAGATTTCTCTTTTGATGCTGTAAATAGTCACCTTGATCTTCTAGGTGTTTGATGCAACTCATGGTTTTGTTAACTCACCAACTCTAAAATAGTTTTTTTTTTTTAAAAAAAGAGAGAGAGCAAAAATGATATAATTAGCTTACTAGATTCGATACATTATGATGAGTCCAAGAGAGTGACTTAACTTAAACGAGTGAAGATTTATATTTTAAATAACATATAGGCATGTTTAGAATTTGAATCTATAGAATATCTACTTTGAAAATGTAAAATTTTAAAGCATGGTAAATTTTTTTTTAATATTTAATATTCTAATAGGTATAAGATATGGTTAAACACAGGAAGTGGTCATGATGTTGATATTCTGAAAACAAAATCATGATTATGATGATATTTTTACACTTGATTGTCCTTAGCCATGAAATAATTGAGATTCTCATGCATCTTAGGGGGGCCCTTAGGTTTATGTCTCTCTTGCTTGAGTTGGGAACATTAGTTGGTCCAGGTCTTTTCTCCCATAGTTTTTCTTCTGTTAGCCCTCTCACTCATTAGAAAGTGGTTGAAGTGACCATTTCAGATATCAGTCATGTTACTCCTCACATCTATGCATCACTCCCCTAGCTTTCAGATTCCCTAGCCTTGCCATGGTGAACCTACTAGAAAGAATTCCCTAGTGATGTGAGGAACAAAGTGGGCAAAGTTTTATAATGAAAAAGACTTTGGCTTCTTTAACTTCATCAAAGGTCCTTTTCTTTGTCCTCCCCCGCTGTTCTTAGCTTCCTTATAAAATGAGTAACATTAATTGTAGGACCACCATTCCCCTTGCCAATCTTTGTATGCACACATAAATGATGATGATGAGGCATGTCTAAAAGGAGCTTCATTAGATGGTCAGAAGGACAATGGACCTATGGCTTATTTGCTAGGGTAGCAAAGCACATGGCCTTTTCTCCTTTAAATCTATGAACAGTCCTTGATCATGAATTAGTTTATGTGTGCTAAGGATCTAAGGTTTGTATGCTAAGGATCTAAGAGTTAGTTAGTTACACTTGGGACCCTTTGAATTGTTTGTTGCTTTTATTTTCTTTTAGACATTCTTATTTAGTATTTTCTTTTTCTATGACATATTGACTCTCTCATTCTCAACTATCTCTTAAATGTCTCTTCCGTTAAATAATTGCCCATTAAATTTTTTTTTGATAAATTAAATCTCAATGTATTAGTTGCTTAACCAATTTACCCTTTATTTTGGAGGGGAGATAAAATTTCATCTATCATTGCCCCATGTTTTTTAAATTTGTGAATAAATTATTCTTTTCAAATTTTCTGTCTTTATCGTCAAGAGTGTTGGAGGTATTACATAGTCGAGAAGTCAATATCATGAAAAATAGATGAAAAGATCTAAGAGGAAATAGCATATGCTTTATGTGAATTATAGAAAGTTTTTGGTTTTTGGTTTCATAGTCTTCTTACTACCTCATAGATTATGGATAGTCATCAAATCATCCACATACTCACACACACACACACACTCTCTCTCTCTCTCTCTCTCTCTTCTTTCTCTTTCTTAGAGAGGAGTATCAGACAAAAGACAACCTCACTTGAGTGCCCAATAGGTCAAAAAGCTTTCTTGTACATTGAAGTGGTCTCCACCTTGCCCAAAGCACTTCATTTAGACCTTAATCATACCATTTATCTTGTTGTTAATTGCAAGACTAAAGTTGGCAGCATATAAGATCACCCAAATCGTACCTAGGCCCCACCAAGTTGTGTTCCTAAAGGAAATTGAGACTCCTATGAAAATAATTGCACAAGTCACCACTTCCAATCTTAAATTATCACATACCCATCAACTTAGCAACCATATCTCTTTCTTTCTTTCTTTTTTATCCCCCCCACAACAATTGCTTTGAAGAACCCACCAAGATTAAAGTAATGGGTATGTGTTAATAATTGAGTTGGTCTCTTCCTTTAGAATAAGTTTGAAACTTGTTAACAATCCAAGCAATGTGGGCAGGAACTCTAGAATATGCCCCCTTGTGTTCAAGTGACATTACCTGCCCTAATAATTTATTAGCTTGAGATTGGGTGGATTTTACTTAAAGTCATGTGAAGTGATTCTAATCCAATACTTAATTAATTGCCCAGTGACATAGAAACTAATCCTAGGCCATAGTCTAGAATCTAGAATGTCTAAAGATTTATTAACCATATAATTAATCCCATCATGTGGATTAAATAACTAGTTTAACCAACACTATGTAGGTTACGACTACGATCGAGACACTTAATATTAGGCATCTACTACGGATGCATTAAGTAATGACAGTTGGATGCACATGGACTTAGGGGGGATTATATTAAACCATCATTTGATGTGTGATTAGATGCCTATTGAGAAGAGGATTAGCTACTTCTTGAGTCTAACTCCTAAAAGCAATTGATGAGGTGAAGTAGAAGTTAGATTGGTTTTTGAAACCAAGGTCAAAACTACAGTTTTGACAACAAAGATTGTAATCCCTTATGATGTGTGAAATAAGTTATCTTTATCTTCTTTTCTGTTTCTTGTCTCTTGGCTATAATCTCCTAACTACTCCATGAATTTGCTCTGTTTGTGATAGCCCATGTTAGTAGTGTAGTAATACAACTTCAAGCCAAACTCAAGACTAATTAATTAAATCTCAGACAAGTTACTGAAATAAGGGATTCATGAAAACCATTTTATAATCATCTTATCTATACTTGTGTATACAATTTTTGGCCTTTCTTTGAACTCTTTATGCACTTCTCTCTCAATTAAAAAGAAAGTTCATATGAAAAGGACTACTAGGAAGGCAGTGCGTGCATCTTTGAACAGTTCTGTTCAAGTTTCAGCAACCCTGTAACAGTTGGGGCTCAGGACAAGGCTCAAGTTAATACCCAAATTTATGTCTTAAATCATCAATAAAGCTATCTCTGAGATTAATGTTTGCAATTTTGTGTGATCTGAGTATGCAATGGCATCTATTCCACCTAACTTTCAGAAGATATAACAGACAATGTGAGCACAATTATGCCAGCTTGTCTTTACTTCAAGTGCTGCATTCCCTTCCATCAGTGTCATACCTAGCAAGGATTCCTCTTGTAACTCTTGTATGTTCCTGAAGTAGTAACATATGGTAAAAGAAGTAGTACAATATTGATGGATTAGATAGTTCACTCTGTCTTTTACTGAAAGATCCATGCAGTAGCCATCTTGTGAGCAACCAGGACAATGGCTATAAGCCACCAGTAATTGGTCCTATCAATAGTTTTGTCCACAAACAGTACGGAATAAAGTACTGATAGGATTGGTTCAGATTGGTGAAAGTTCTAGGTCTGCATCCTGTCACTCTGCAGTGGATTAGTTACTCCAAACTCACAATCCTGAATCGTGCATGATACTGAGCGCTAGTCCCTTTACTCTAGCCTACGCAAACAAAAAGAGATTTATAATACTGTTTGAATATTCTAGCTGAAAACCATGCAAATATGCAGTAGTACTAGCCCAGGCAGGTCTTAGGTGGGTCAAACCCTGATACTATTCATATGGGCCAATTTGGAACTCATAACTTCTGGCCCAAATTCATATCAACTTGGTTTTTAATTATGCCAAACATTCTCTATAACTTTGCATTACTGAACACATGTATACTTATAAACACCCACAAACCAACAATCTCAAACACTACAAGAAACTAATAACATGCAAACAATATAAAGAATATCAGACCTCCAAGTAAGTACTCCTCAGTTCATCAACATGGTGTTTTGTCTCCTAAAACTTGCAATAGATCTCCTCATGACCACTTTGTTGCCAGTACTCCTCTCCACTCTCCCTTGCTCAACTGCGAGCTCCTTCAATTCCTTGATGCATGAATAGCTCTTCCTCATGGAAATATCACCACTTCTTCCCCTCCTTGCATCCACCTTCATAGCCATTGCCTCTGGCCGCTGACGGGCCAGCGGCAAGGCTGCGGTGGGCTTCTTGTTCTCCTTCCTAAAAGCCATGGAGGAGATTATGGAGGTTGTGCTTCTCTTAGTAGGCATAGAGAGAGTAAGAGCCTTCTTAGTCCTAAGTTTCCATTCTCTGAGCTCGGCGTAGGCCGAGTACATTGGCCCACGCCGCAGCGAGACGAACTCAGGGAAGACAGACATGGCTTTGAGGTAATCATCATGGTGGTTTTGGTTTTGGTTTTGTAGTGGTTGTGTGGATTCTCTCATGGTTGATGAGGCCTTTGCTTCGTTCTTCTTCTATATATCATGGGGTAGATATGATGCTGGCCGGCCTTCCAACGGTCAAATTTTATGAAAGGAAAAAGGGTTACTAACTTTTCCTCTAAATATTTTCCATGCTGAGATTGTCTCCAACGGCTAGAGTTTATAAGTTTGCTTGGCTTTGTGTTAGGGTATTAACTTCCACTTGGAGAAATCTAAGAATTGCAATTTAGGATCCCATAATTCATTAGTCTTTTATTAGAGTTGGTAAAGTAGAAATAGTGGAATGCAAAATTCCATAGTCTTTTAGTAGTTATTAAAAACAGACCTAGATGGTGATTAAGATTGTTATCTAATAACTTAATAATTGCAGAAAATAGTGTACTCTTTTGGAAAGTCAACCAACCTTAATAGAAAAAAAATGACAACTAATTTTTATTTTTTATTTTATATAGACACTCTTTTCGAACTTAACTGCCATTTAAAGTTTTGAAATCCAAGTCTAATAAAAGACCTAGAAAATGCACTGAAACTCTATGTTTATAAGATCATAAGAAACCGGTAGCTGATTTATATAGAACTTAAAAGTTTCATAGTAACTATATATTGCATATCAGACATATATCAACTTAAAACAAGTATAATTCAAATGGTAGCTCCTAAGGTTCAACACTCACTGCTTTCTATGAAGAATATGCAGAAATTTTCACCCTAAGACCTCTTGTTCACCCAGATCAATTCAGGTAAAGAAAACTAAAACCCAAAAAGGATTTATTAAACACAAAGGAGTTTCAAATAAACAAAAGAAATAAGAAACCTGCCAAGGAACAAAACTGAGAACAGTTACTGACACAACTTATTTAGAGCAAGCATAGCCAAACAATCTATCAACAGCTTCTCCGGAGCATCTCCTTGTACTGCTCTAAAGATTCTTGCCTCTGGATCCTCATCTCCTCATAGAATCTCTCTATAAACCTCTCCGCTCGCCGGTCCACCGACACTTCATCGTCCTCTCCTGATTCCGCCATTTCAATCGGTTCTCTTTCGACGCCATCTCCGCTCGCGGACGAGAACTCCAATTCATCGTCCCGACCGCCGTCAACAACAGACACCGCGCGGTCGCCGCCGCACAATAGCAATGATAGAATGCGGCTTTTCTTCTTCTTCTTTGAATCCCAGGGGCGGTAGAAGAGGGGGGTATTGGAAGGTGAGAACTCGTAAGCTCCTATGTACGCATAGTGGTAATGCCTAAAGAGCTTGAGCCTCTTGGCTTTCTTGAAGAGGAGGAGTTTTCGAGTGATGGGTCTCCTGAACTTGGCCATGGGGGTGATGGAGAGGGCTATGAAGTCCAATGCCCGTCCTAGAATTGGGTTTCTCTTCCTTGGCATTGCTTCTGCTCTTCTCTTCCCTCTCTTTCCTTTCTTTCAAATGAACTTAGGAGTGTGGATTCCTTTGTGGGTGTTTTGGGTTTTTAAGGAGGAGGAATTGAGTGGAGGACAAGAATACGCGGGTGTTTGCTTCGGTGGGTCAAGCTGGAAAGTGGAGTTAAGGTCGGTGGATTTGGATTAAAATTAATTTTTGAATTTTTAAAAGTAGGTAGCCGTTACTTGCTTCAAGTGGGGTTCCATTCCAAAGGGCAGAGGAGCCTCTGAATCCTACTTTCTGGATTCATTAATGTGCATGGATTTTTAATATCTCTAGTTTTGTTTTCTTAATCTCATATATAGATGGAGCTTGTTCTAATTTCTTCTTGCAATGCTACTACCATGGTTGCATTCTTGGGATGTACTCCTTTTATAATTATGTGCATATTATCTTCGAGTAGTCTACAAGAAAAGTTCAAAGAGTTCCTTTTAGATGTAGTATGATCTTATCTAATATAATTGAATAAAATTTTATGAAGAAGATAATAGTACATTTAATCTGAGAATATTTATTTTGTATTAGGACAGTTAACATCATAGGTTATGAACATAGTGAAGTCCGAAGCATCCCAAATTATTCTTATTGCTTAATTTAAAAAGTTAGAGCTCTTTGGATTCACAATTTCCAACTATTAGTGGAGCAGTTGGACATGCTTCAGTGGGGTCAGTCAACGCCTCTTGTTTGGGGCTCAAGAACTTTGTTTGAGAATTGAAGGAGAAAAAGAAGTTAGTATGAGGTAAGATGCTTAAAGATTGCTGATCTCATATCTAATTGTAATAATAATTCATCAACTTGTATAATTAAATTTCTTAAACATTAATGGTTCTTCTTCAATTCCAATCATTCATTGTGATTGAGGGATTGCAAGTTCTTCGGACCTCTCTATTGATTAAGGCAACTAGCAATTTACTATCCGCCAATTTTATTTTATTATATTGATATACTATAAAAGGGGAGATCATAACATACATAGACCATGCATATATAGTTTATGATGAAAAATCCAAATATGGGCCTCTTTTGTCATAGACTATGAAAACTTAACTACTAAACTATCTTGGCCCACTTATGCATAATGTATAATTATAATAAATTGGATGTTTTGCAAGATAATTTAGACCATTTGATCGCATCTTTATTATGTGATTACAAAATAGAATTATCTTGCAAACTATTCACCTAAATAGACTAGACAATCTAAAATGTTTACAAATAATGCTACTTTATGTGGCATAATCTTATCTATTACAGTGATTGTCGGGAAATAGAGAAATAAATTAGACAAGATGATGCCATATCAATCAATAAATAAATAAAAATAAAGTGGTTAGGATTATTTTTTAAAAATTGTTTAGATTTTTTGTCAGAGAAAAAATTAACAAAATGATAACTTGTAAAGTTCCTTTGAAATTAATATTTTATATCATCATGGTAAAGATGGAATCACAACAAATTAAATATATAAATTGAAAGGTCTATAAATATTTCATAGTTTTCCTTTTGTAAGAGTACAATTAATATATAGAAGCATTTTTCTTCCATGTAACACTAACCCAAGTGACTACTCTATTTGGGAACGGTTTACTCCTGTTTGTTTATCACGTGAGACATGAATTGGTTACCCAAGCAAGTACGAGCTTTAAGGTTATTCCACACGAGTTTCCGAGATTAATCACTAATTAGTAATTATCCTCTTTTAATGTGCTATTAAAAATTTCCAATTTCAAGTCACAAGGAAGCTTCGAATAGATCAAAGTAGCCACCTTTTTAGAACTCGATTTATCCACGCATCTTTCCAAGTCCATTCAAGTGGCTTTCGGAATCTTATAAGTATTGACCTTCCAATGCATCACCCCCACATTCCACCTTCCCTAGTTCGCTCTCTCTCTCTTCCCCTCCCCCCACCCCCCTCCCCCGATAAAGATAGCCAGAGAAAAATAAAGATCGACTAGCAATGAAGAGCTCAAGATATTATCATCAGCAATGCTCACCTCCCCCTTCTTCCATGGTCCCCCTTCTCAACAAGCATCTCTCAAGCTTGCTTCTCATTGCTTTCGGCTTCACCGTCGGAATCGTCTCAACCTTCTATATCAAATCTTTTCCTCCTCCTTTTCATTTTACACAAACTACCAACCTCTTTCTTTCGTCATCTCTATCTTCTAGTCCTCCTTCGCCGCCGCCACAAAGACAGCAACTAGTCATAAATCACACAATTTGTTCTCCGTCTTCTCCGCCGCCACAAGAACAACGACAACAACAACGGCAACCACGACAAGAAGTCATAAACAGTACAATTGCGTCTCGAGGGCGAGTGGGGCTAAAGGAATTTGTGCAACCGCCAAAGTCCATGCATGACATGACCGACGACGAGCTACTCTGGCGGGCGTCAATGGTGCCACGGATCAAGAGGCCACCGACCGCGCTAGTGCCGAAGGTTGCGTTCCTTTTTCTCGCAAAAGGAGGCCTCCCTTTTGCACCATTGTGGGAGAAGTTCTTCAAGGGGCATGAAGGCTTGTACTCTATCTACGTGCACTCGGATCCTTCATTCAATGGATCCGAACCAAAGGACTCCGTTTTCTACGATCGAAGAATTCCTAGCAAGGTAATAACAATTATTCTCTTCACATTGTTTAATTTCAACAGTGTTTGTAGGAAATTTTGGTTCAAAAATTGCAACAATGGCTAAATTCAGAAAAGAGATCGAATACCAATTAAATCCACAGATCTCTGGGGGACATTCCATTGGGATTCAAACATAATATAATGCTTTGCCACTACTTTTCATAAAAGTTTAGTAATTCAAGTCATGCGTAGAATAAGGAAGATCACGGGAGAGAAGTGATCGGTTAGGGGATAGAAATAAAACAACAATCTTCTTAGCCTAGCAATATTGGGAAGGCTTTATTTTTCCCAAGTGTGAAATGAAGAAAAGGGGTTATAATCTAAATGTCAAGTTGTTGAATTCTAGAAAAGGCATGCTTTGACGCATGCTGGTGATGCATTCTCCCATCCATTCCTTCCTTCCGTTCACATTATAGATGTCAACTTCGCAAGTTGTATAACATGCTAAATATCAATATATTTTAACATAACTTATCATAATACTTACGTGTAATAATATATATACGTACTCTTCTATAATACCTTATTTATGCTTGCATACTCCTCAAAAATTGGTATTTGCACATATATATAAATCAAAACACTTGGGTTTTGTGTAGGTACCTCTTACTTATTCTTTAAACGAATGCCCTTCAGACCTCTACTTAAATGTAAAAAAGATAGAAATACTCTTATACTTGTTTGCATATATACACTCGATGTATATTTCAGTAGGGTATCTAACTATTAACATCATTAATATGGTTTAATGCAGGTGGTAGAATGGGGAAAACCCAACATGATGGAAGCCGAACGTCGCCTTTTAGCTAATGCTCTATTAGATTTATCAAACCAAAGATTCGTTCTCCTCTCGGAGTCTTGCATCCCTCTCTTCAACTTCTCCACAGTCTACTCTTATCTCATCAATTCTTCGATGATCTACATCGAGTCTTACGATTTGCCGGGCGGCACCGGCCGCGGCCGCTACAATAGGCGGCTGAATCCTTTAGTAAAGCTCGATCAATGGCGGAAGGGCTCTCAGTGGTTCGAGATGGACCGCCTTCTCGCAATCGAGGTTGTAGCTGATCAGAAATACTTCCCAGCTTTTGGGAGATTTTGTAATCAGCGTGCGTGCTATATGGATGAGCATTACTTGCCGACTTTCTTGAATTTGAGATACTGGTGGGCAATTGCTAATAGAAGCTTAACTTGGGTGGATTGGTCCAAGGGTGGGGCACACCCAGCTAGTTTCTCAAGGACTGTGGTGACCATTGAGTTCTTGGAGAGGTTGAGGTATGGGAGTTCTTGCACTTATAATGGCAAGCCCACTAATGTTTGCTTCTTATTTGCTAGGAAGTTCTGGCCGAACTCTTTGAACAGATTGCTGCTCTTTGCTCCAAAAGTCATGGGCTTTGGCTAAATTTAACCCATTCATCAAGAACAAACATTGTATTAATATTTTTTTTCTTTGATTCTTTTTATAGGTAATGAAATATATGTGAAACAATTGTAATACCATACCTCTTTTTCTTCTTCTTCTTCTTGTTATGATAAATAAGAGCAAAAGTCTGGAATTGGTAGTCATCAGTTAAGTCTATATGTGATATTCATGTAAATATTAGGTTTTTGTAATTAAATTCTGATACATATGTTAGATATATAGACTAATTCTTCAAAGATAAGAGTTACAAATGGGCCAACTCAAAGATAAGAGTTACATCTGAATTCATGATCTGTTACCCTATGGTTGGGTACACTCCTAGAACTGAACTGCTCAAGCTGTAGAGAGGGTTGTAGGCTAAATTTTAATTAAGCATAAGTTTTACAAAGATGATGCTTTTTGAGAAATGCATTTATAATCTATACAGATAATATTCTCAATGAAAAATAATAGTTTGAAATGATGACTATTCTTCACCTACTAAGGAGCTAAATACAAATTTTCCCTAAGAAAAGCCAAAATAGTGGCACTCTTTGTTTAGTTTCATTCTAAGTCCAGGACATGGTTAGCTAGCTCCAGGGGTGTAATCGAGCCTAGCGCTTATTAAAATTAATTTTAAGGCTATATTTATAATCAAGTTTGAAATAAAGTTTACTTAAAAAATATAAATTATTAGAATTAAATTTAGAATTATACTATGTAAGATCAAAGAATATAACAATCCACTTAAATAAATCTTAAAATATAATAAAAAAATGTTACTCATATTATATACATATTATTTTAAAAATTATCGAGCTACCTTAATTGAGCTAGCTCATGATCGAGCTTAGTTTGAATTATTTTCAAGCCTTAATAAGTCGAACACGAGCTAACTTGATTATTTTGTCAGCTTTACTAGCTTCATTAAATAATAAACTAATAATATATAATTATATTGTGAACTATTTATATAATATTTAAGTTGGATAACTAAGTCAATCCTTTGAAGAAAAGGATCATAACATAACTAGGACTATGCATATATATTTTCCGATGGAAAATCTAAACAAGGACCTCCTTATCTATTAATGTTTCATTTCTTATAGTGCAATTAATGGAAGTATTCTTCTTCCATTTGCTGCTGACATAATGGCTATTCAATTAGGGGACAGTTTACTCATGTTTGTTAATCACATGAGACATGAATTGGTTACCCAAACAAGAATGGTATTAAGTGCACAAATTCCGCACAAGCTTCCTAGATTAATCAGTAATTAGTAATTATCCTTGTTTAATGTGCTATCAACAAAACCCAACTACAAGTCCAAGGTATCATCCTCTTAGAAAAGTCTCCCACACCGATCCTTCCAAGTCCAATCCAATGGCCGTTGGAATCTTTGTGATCTTCTTCTTCTCTCTCCCTTAAACAATTGAAGTCGATCCTGATATAAATAATGGCCTTCTAATGCATCACCCCCACATTCGACGTTCCCTAGCTTAGTATAAGGTGGTCTGTGGCAAAGATAGCGAACAGACTAGCAATGAAGAGCTCAAGATTTTATCAGCAGCAATACTCACCTCCCCCTTTTTCCATGCTTCCTCTTCTCAACAAGAATCTCCCAGCCTTGCTTTTCGTCGCCTTCGGCTTCACCATCGGAATCATCTCAAGCTTTTATCTCAAATCTTTCCCTGCTCCTCGTTTCTCGCAAACTGCCAAATTCTTCATTACGTCGTCTCTGTCATCTTCTCCTCCCTTCCCAGAACCACAGAAACAGAAACAACAACCAGTCGTAGATGGCACAAACATTTCTCCGTCTTCTCCACGGCCACAAGAACAGAAACAACAAGTCAAAAATGGTACAATTGTGCCACGAGGGCGAGTGGGGCTAAAGGAATTTGTGCAACCGCCAAAGGCCATGCATGACATGACCGACGACGAGCTCCTCTGGCGGGCGTCGATGGTGCCACGGATCGAGAGGCCGCCGACCGCCCTAGTGCCGAAGGTCGCCTTCCTTTTTCTCGCAAAAGGAGGCCTCCCTTTTGCACCATTGTGGGAGAAGTTCTTCAAGGGGCACGAAGGCTTGTACTCTATCTACGTGCACTCGGATCCTTCATTCAATGGATCCGAACCAGAGGACTCCGTTTTCTACGATCGAAGAATTCCTAGCAAGGTAATAACAATTATTCTCTTTGCATTCTTTACCTTCTACAGTGTCTAAATCTTCTCCGAAATTTTGGTCAAATTATTAGCTTTTTATAATGGTGAAAATTCGGTACATTGGCTGCGCGTAGAAAATAGGGGAAGTAAAAACACAACCCGAGTCATAGCTTAATCTCAGCTTAAAATTAAATTTCTTTTATAAATTATATCTTATATTTTATTTATTTTATAATTTACACTTTTTTTTCCAAAACTAATCTATTTATAAGTTGAGCCTATCTTTAAATTAATAATCTACTAATTATGAATATAATATATATATATATAAATTAATAAAAACAATGTAAGCCTGAGTCTAATTGAGCTGGCTTTGACTCTGGCTCAGCTAACAATTTAATTCAACCCGAGAGACTCGTTGGCACCCCCACCAATTAAATCCGCAGATTTTTTGTGGAACATTCCATCGGCATTCAAACGTAACATAATGTCTTGCCACTACTTTCCATAAAATATTAGTAATTCAAATGATGCGTAGACCTGGAAGGTAATGAGAGAGAAGAGAGATGTGATCGATCAGGGGATAGCAATAGAAAAAGAAAAGAAATCTTCTTAGCCTAGCAGATTGGAAAGACTTTGTGTGGAATTCATAATTAAATGTCAAATTGTTGAATTGTAGAGCACGTTGATGTTTTGACGTACGAGTCGTATAGTGGTGATGCATTCATTAATTCCTTCCTTCCTTTTACATTAGAGATGTCAACTTCGTTAATGAATTTTTAAATTCTTTGGCATAACTTATCTTATACTTAAATGTAACGTTTTTTGTCATGTGTGTGCATATATAAATATATATATTCTTAAATGTACTCGAATGCCCTTCAAACTTATTTAGACCTTACAACTCTATTAATTTAACGATTATATCTATGTCCTGGATACTCCTAGTATGTGGAAATAAGAATATTTTTAGAGAGAGATATATTATCATCTATTAATGAGTAATTATTTGGGTTTTGATACAGGTGGTAGAATGGGGGAAAACCAACATGATGGAAGCCGAACGCCGTCTATTAGGTAATGCTTTATTAGATTTATCAAACCAAAGATTTGTTCTCCTGTCGGAGTCTTGCATCCCTCTCTTTAATTTTCCCACGATCTACTCTTATCTCGTCAATTCTTCGACGGCCTACATCGAATCTTATGACTTGCCGGGGGCCGCCGGCCGTGGCCGGTACTATAGGCGGCTGAATCCTTTAGTAAAGCTCGATCAATGGCGGAAGGGCTCTCAGTGGTTCGAGATGGACCGCTTTCTCGCAATCGAGGTTGTGTCTGATCAGAAATACTTTCCAGCTTTTGAGAGGTTCTGTGATCGCCGCCCGTGCTACGTGGACGAGCATTACTTGCCGACTTTCTTGAGTTTGAGATACCGGTGGGCAATTGCTAATAGAAGCTTAACCTGGGTGGATTGGTCCAGGGGTGGGGCACACCCAGCTAGTTTCTCAAGGACTGTGGTGACCATTGAGTTCTTGGAGGGGTTGAGGAATGGGAGTTCTTGCACTTATAATGGCAAGCCCACTAATGTCTGCTTCTTATTTGCTAGGAAGTTCTGGCCGAACTCTTTGAATAGATTGTTGCTCTTTGCTCCAAAAGTCATGGGCTTTGGCTAAATTTAACCCATTCATCAAGAACAAACGTAGTATTAGTTTCTTTTTTTTTTTCCTTTTGTTATTTTGTAGACAATGGATTTTTTTTAAAAAAATATGTAAAACAATTGTAATCCCATACTTCCTTTTGTTGTTGTAAAAAATAAATCCACAAGCTAATTCTTCATTGAAATGAGTTACAAATAAATCCACAAGCTATACAATACATAATTGTGTAATTTATTATAATTACTTTCGCCAAGAAATTATCTCCTGTCGGCCATTAATGGGTACGCACTCCTAATGATGGGTAGAGGTCAAAATAAACTAGTAGCTTGAGTTTGACTTGGACTTAGTTTGATTTGACTTGAGCTGAGTTGAGCCCATGCCTTATTTTAAGGCTCGATTTGTATTTCAAGTTGAGTTTGAGCTGGAGCTGGCTCACTCGAGCTCAACTCGATTAGCTCATTTAAATATAATATTTATTAATATTATATACATATATTATATAAATATATTTATAACCATTAGATCTTTAATCCAATAACTATTATTATCTTATTCCTATCTAATCCTAACCCTAAATCTAATACAAAAAACTCCCAACGAACCACTCTTCCTTCTAATGTCCTATTCCTCTTTATTTCCTCTTCAACCGACTTATCCATGGTCCTCCTCCATCAACTCGGCCTCGACCACGGTGTTGGCCTCCTCCACCACCCCTTCCTCCATTAATGAGTCCTTGCCTTGCTGTCACCTTCTCATCTAGCCTCATTGTCCTTCATTGACAAGTCGTCGCCGTCTTCTCCTCTCCATTGGCCCCCTCCTCTTCCTCATCCTCCTTTAGCCTCAGTAAGCCATCGCCTCCTCCTTCTACTTCAACAAGCCGTCGCCTCCACCATCTCCTCCTCCTTCTCTAACCAAGCTCGGGGTCGGCTTAGGCTCGGGTCAAGTTGAGCTGAGGGCTCAAAATTAATTTTGAGTTGAGGCCTAAGCTATGTGGGCATTGCAATTAGTTTACTTTCAAAATTAAGCATATATTTACAAAGTGGATTCTTTTGAAGAGATGCATTTATTATCTACAAAAATAAAAATCTCAATTAAAAATAAAGATGGTTTAAAATGATTTACCATCTTTCACCTGTTGAGGTGCTAAATACAAATTTTTCCTGAAAAAAGAGCGCTAAAATAGTGGTACTCACGGATCTTTTTTATTTCACACCCTACCTATGTTACGTATTTATTGCTGCTTTCACCTCGTATTTCCATTATCATTAATTCGTCCTCTGAATTTATTTTTTTAATAAAACATCAAAAACACCCGGAAGAAACTATTAATATGTCATTACATTTGATGATTTAATGAAAAAAACAAAAGTTTACTTAAAAATAGTGAAATGTCAGGGTGTAAATTGGAATAGACAGATATATAGGGTGTTAGTTGCAAACTTTCCATAAGTTTGGCTATTGACGCAACCCAACCCGCTAACGCGAACCCGATATGCGAATCGGGTCTGGAAACAAAAACTCGGGCAAGACGACGGCGTTTTCCTCCTCCTAGAAGCGCGATTAGGGTTTAGTCTCTTCCCCAGAACCCTACTCCATCGACGACGATGGCGAGGTCTTCCGCCTCTCGCCTCCTCACCTCCCTCCGCTCTAATACCAACAACACCCTCTTCCCTCTCCGCCCCTTCTCCCTCCTCCTCCTCGATGGCTTGCCGGTCTCCACCGATATGTCCGGCGGCCGGAGATATCTTTCATCAGGGAGCCTCGCGCGTGCGAAGGATGAGAAGGAGGCGTGGTGGAAGGAGGCGATGGAGAGGATGAGAAATATAGGGATCTCCGCCCACATCGACTCCGGGAAGACGACGCTAACGGAGCGGGTCCTATTCTACACTGGGAGGATCCACGAGATCCATGAGGTGCGTGGTCGGGATGGGGTAGGTGCCAAGATGGACTCCATGGACCTCGAGAGGGAGAAGGGGATCACCATCCAGTCCGCCGCCACCTACTGCACGTGGAACGGGTATCAGGTATTGCTTCTTGAGCATCAAGATTGCATCTTTATTTGAGAAACTTGTTATTATGTAAACGGTAATTGGATTTTTTATAGATCAAGTGTCTGAGTTTCTATTTTCGATAAATTTTAAGTTTTTAGGTACCTTTTTCACGTTCTAATATTTTTTTGACTATTTGGGCAAGTCAATAGGTGTAGAATTTGGTGTTGGAAAGTAAGTGAATCCATATGATTGCTGAATTACGATAGAGGTTTGGTGTTCAATTTAGACTACGAAGAGGCACTTGCGAACATCTTTCCTGTTTAAATCACTTCGTCTGTATACTGTAGACAGCCAATCAAATTAGTCTCATGTGTCCTAAGCTCCTTAAAACTGATAAGGGAGACCATTAGACCATGAGGCCTGCTTTTAAAAGAATATGTTGCCTCACTTGGTCTAATTCTTGTCATATGTTATATCTGATATCTGTACTGGTTTGCAGCTTTTAATCCATGAGGTAATTTACAGAAGTTTTTGCAATTTTTACTTTTGCATTCAAGTAGAAGCGAAATGAGTTGACTAACCCAAGGATGAATTCTTTTAAGAAAATCTGCAAGTAATGTTTGGAGAATCTTATCTTGATTACTGAGGCAAATCGACCCTCAAATATATTCTCTTAAATGGTGGTCATCTAGTTGAGAATATGTTCCTCATGGATTCTCTACCTTCTCTACCTTTAGTGCTCACCAGTTTGAAATAAACACAAATTCTTGGTTATCACATCCAACTATCCAAATGATCATATCTTAGTGCCTTTGTTATACTCAACCTGGGTTGCTTTATATCCTGCATTTTGTTTTCTTTATAAATATGGTGGTTTTTCCTATTATCAATTTTCCAAATTCTTAAGATTTTTAATTATCATTCTCCTGCAGATTAATATAATTGATACTCCAGGACATGTGGATTTCACCATTGAAGTAGAAAGGGCTCTGCGTGTTCTTGATGGTGCCATACTTGTCCTGTGCAGTGTTGGGGGTGTACAAAGCCAATCAATTACTGTAGATCACCAAATGAGAAGATATGAGGTCCCAAGGCTTGCATTTATCAACAAGTTAGATCGAATGGGAGCGGATCCATGGAAGGTTATTAATCAGGTGGAGATTTGATAACTTCAAAAATCTACGGATAATTTCTTAATGCTTTGCCAACATTGGATGAACTTTTTGTGGAATTTTGGCCGTTTGCCTGATAATAAATTTGTGATCATGAATTTATTGGTGTCAATATTGGAGGAATGATCTATTCTTGCTCTATCTAATATTCTTATCCTTTCAACATACATTTTTCTATGTACTGCTAAGTTATGTATAATTTGTTTTGATTTTCATATAATAATATGATATAGAACATTCTCTCTTTAGGCAAGATCTAAGCTCCGGCATCACAGTGCAGCGGTACAATTGCCAATAGGACTAGAAGAGGAATTCCAGGGCCTTGTGGATCTCGTTGAAATGAAAGCTTATTATTTCCATGGCTCAAATGGGTGAGTCCTCATATGAATCATTTATTCCATTGGTTGTATTTCATTTGAGTTCTTGAGATTTGTCAAATATTATCTTCTTTCTATATGAATTTTGCAGAGAAAAAGTTGTCGCATCTGAGATCCCTTCAAATTTGGAAGCAATGGTGACAGAGAAGCGGCGGGAACTAATTGAAACTGTTTCTGAAGTTGACGATAGACTTGCTGAAGCTTTTCTTAGTGATGAGCCAATATCATCCAGTGACCTTAAGGTTTTGCTGATGACATTTGCATGTTACATTTCTTAACTTATTTGCAGCTAGATTCAGTCATATTTGGGGTACTTATAAGGAGCTTCTGCAGTTAATGGTCTTAATGCAACAAGTTCCAAATTCATTTTCTGAAACAATAATCTTCCATGGTTAAAATGGTTAAAATTCATAAAGCTTGCTTTTAGAGTTACAAACTAGCATTGACTGCAGCCATCTCCATCAAATATATGGTCAGCATTGCTATGACTGCCTAATCCAAAATTATCTTTGTCAACTACATTTTGCTAGGAACATTGTTGCTTTATGCAATATCAGAGGACTTTAAAGATCATTGTCATCTACTCATTTTAGGCTTTTAGCTATATGCCATCAGCATAAGAAATTTATGAATCAGATTTGTTGTATCTTGTTTTCAGTGTCAATCCTTAAAATGTCTCCAAGTCCCTTTCTGTTTCACATAGTAATATCCATTGTTTATTTTCACAGCTGGCTATCCGCAGGGCTACTGTAGCACGTAAATTTGTACCAGTTTTTATGGGGAGCGCATTCAAGAATAAGGTGCTTTGAGTACTTAATTTTATTTGATTATCGATCTCTACCTTGTTCTGTAGTTCTTGATCTAGTAATTCTTTTTTTATTGATATATTATGTTTGTATTAGTTTAATTTAGATGATCACATTGATTCCCTCTAGGGGAAGAATCTAAAAATAGGTGAAAGGTGAGTTATCCGATCAGTTTTTCTGCAGTAGTTTGCAGTGGATTTCGTTACACTTATGTGGAAGGTGAGAATCTGGTTTGGCTGTCATGACTAACTATCGCGCACTCTAAAATTTAACCATGTCAACTTATGGGAGTATATTTGCTTGTGTCATGACTGTGTCACAAGTGTGTTACTTATTTGAAGTTTCTAATCTTGTATTCTCTGTTTCTCAATCAATCTGGCCAAGCAATACCTCTTCACAGCAAGGGAATCCTCTGCAATACTAGAACATCTACTACAATGTTTATTACTTAGTTGATACTCTCTATTATTGTTATCTGAGAAATAACTCTCCACATTCATTTCATAAAGATTTCTTCAACTATTCACTAGTACTCATTCCATTTACTTACTGACTTGTCTACAAAATCTAGCAACTTAATGTTGTTGAGCTGTTCCTGTGGACTGCTATACTTGTATTATGCTTACCATCAAAGTCTTGCAATTTGAGTGATATATCTTTCAATGATGGCCGTGCCACCATCAGCATGGCATGCCTCGGCACTAGGGGTGAAAACGGATCGGATACGGATCAGATAGTGCTCAACCCATATCCGGATCCGTATTTTTAATTCGGATACGGATATTGGACGGATAGCAAAATTTAAAACCATATCCTAACTAAACGGATACGGATAATTTTCGGATAAAGGATCGGATCTTAAACGGATATTGATTAAATTTAAAATAATTATAATATTTTATTTAAATATAATTAACATAAAATTATTAAGAGTTTTACAATAAATAATTTTTTTGTATGTCAAATATATAAAATTAGAGAAATTAATCTCTATAAATAATATATAATGTATTATTAGTAATAATATTAATACTTACTATTTAAATAAGCAAACTAAAAACTGTAAATCATTTAAAAAAATATGCGGGTAAACGGATATCCGATATCCGTATCCAAATCCGAAAAATTTATCCGACCCGTATCCGAATCCGTATTCGAATTTTTTTCAAAAATTTTATCCGTATCCGAATCTGAATCCGAGTCGGATAGAAATTTTTTATCCGAATCCGATCCGAGTCGGGTCGGATAGCGGGTCGGGTCGGAGTTAATCCGACCCGTTTTCACCCCTACTCGGCACACCCATGCACGCACATTTATAATATTTTTAATAATTTTTTTAGGATATAGATATGTTTTTAAGTCTTCGGTATTTTAATATTTTATTTTTTAAAAATATATGCATTAAAACCTACATTATAGTGTTTTATCTTTAGATTTTTTTATAAATAATTATTTTATTAAAGATAAAACAACAGTTAAATGTAAATATTATTCAATACATAATATGATTGAATATATTGATTAAAACTAATATTAATAATTAAAAACACCATAATATAATTAAATACTTTATAATAAAATTGAAAACATAAATATTACTTTGCTGAATTGTGTATCAAAGAGACTAGATTCTCGAATTTCAGAAACTGATGATAATCAGAAGAGAACAGTATCACCTTCTTTTGAGATGTTTAATTATGTTTATTCTTGTATAATTTGTTGTCTGCAGGGTGTCCAACCTCTCCTAGATGGAGTTCTTGATTATTTGCCTTTCCCCACTGAAGTTGAAAATTATGCTCTGGATCAAAATAACTCTGAGGAGAAGGTACCAGCTATGTTCATCTTTACACTATCTTGGTCAACTTTTTTGAATTCCTATTAGGTTTAGTATTATTGAAATGGAACATCATATCTTGGCTAATTGGATAGGTTTTATTATCTGGAACTCCAGCTGGACCGCTTGTTGCTTTGGCTTTCAAACTAGAAGAAGGCCGCTTTGGTCAGTTGACATATCTAAGGTAATGATTACTTTTTTTTTCCTTTTTTATTGTCATCTTTTTCAGATTGAAGCACTTTCTTCATTGAAGTTGCTGCCTTCCCTTCATTAGCATGACCTACTAATTGATTGGTGATGGATTTCTTTTCCTTTCTTTTGTTGTTGCAGAATCTATGAAGGTGTCATACGCAAGGGTGATTTTATAATCAATGTCAACACTGGGAAGAAGATCAAAGTAAGACTTTGGCTTGCTGATTATATTTTGTTTTTAATTTGGCGAGTTAATTGTCTAATATCATATCTGTTATGTTCACATATTTAACATTTATTTTTATCAATTACATAGATAATTCTTTTAAGGCATGCCACATGTCCTCATGCCTGAATGCCTTGACAGATGTTAGGGACCGGAAATTAGTGTAGCCTGGTGTAGAATATGTAATAATTTGCTAATAACAACATAAGGATGTGATAAATTCTCTATGCTTCTCTTTTAGCACAATGAGAAATCAGGTAAATTTTTGTCTCCTAAAGAAGAAATGCCATTTTTTTGCTTAACTATTGTTGTTTTCCTACTTTTAAGTTTTAATAATTAAATGATGGAAATCTGTTGCTTTTTAATATATCAGACCATCAATTTCATGCTGGAAGAGTTCTTTCCTGTGTTTTGATTTTGTAACCTGCCCTAATACCTGGGATTTAAGGCTTGGTTGTGTTGTTTTCTGAGTGTAGTTTTTCTTATGGATTAGGGACCAGATGTTTAAGGATTTATCTTCAACTGAACAAGTAGTCTTTTTGATGGGCAGGTCTCACCATAATCTATACTATGCTAGGTCCAACTCTCACTCTTTTTGATTAGTAATCTTTTCATTTCATCGTCACAAGTGCTTATGCCAGGTCTTCTTAGGCAGATGATTTTAGATTCCTGGCTTGTTGCAGTGAAAGTATTTGCTTTGGAGGTCCATCTTTTGTTATTTTCCTTGGCATTTTTTGGACCTAGTTTCACATATATATTTTGTTGGATATTAACTCAGCATGTCCTGATGGCTCTTGTGAACTAGTGTAGCAATTATTTGAAGCATGTAAAATAGTGTAGTTTCACTCCTGCTAGATTAGTTCCCTAGATATATTTTCCTCTTGCTCTTTATGGATTTGTTTTACTATCCAAAATTGCATAACTTCTCTAATGTGTGCTCTTTTCTCCTCCAGGTTCCTCGTTTAGTTCGGATGCACTCTAATGAGATGGAGGTTAGTTTGAATAATGAATTATTTTGGTAGTTGCTCTTTAAGTGATCGTTGGGTAACTAAATTATTTTTCATGCTCTTCCATTAATGCTAAAGCTTAAAATCATTGTGGCACCAATATTATGCAGGACATTCAAGAAGCTCATGCTGGCCAGATTGTTGCAGTCTTTGGTGTGGATTGTGCATCAGGTTACTAATATGATTTATTAATATATTCCTTTTCTAGCATTTGATCTCAAAAGCTTAATCTGAAGTCTTAGCCGAGATTAGGGGTGAAAACGGGTTGGATTAACTCCGACCCGACTCGCTATCCGACCCGACTCGGATCAGATTCGGATAAAAAATTTCTATCCGATTCGGACACAGATTTGGATACGGATAGAATTTTTGAAAAAAATTCGGATACGGATTCGGATACGGGTCGGATATATTTTTCGGATTCGGATACAGATATCGGATATTCGTTTACCTGTATATTTTTTTAAATGATTTACAGTTTTTAGTTTACTTATTTAAATAGTAAATATTAATATTGTTATTAATAATACTTTATATATTATTTATAGAGATTAATTTCTCTAATTTTATATATTTGACATACAAAAAAATTATTTGTTGTAAAACTCTTAATAATTTTGTGTTAATTATATCTAAATGAAATATTATAATTATTTTAAATTCAATCAATATCCGTTTAAGATTCGATCCTTTATCCGAAAATTATCCGTATCCGTTTAGTTAGGATATGGTTTTAAATTTTACTATCCATCCAATATCCGTATCCGAATTCGTATTCGGACTAAAAATATAGATCTGAATATGAGTTGAGCACTATCCGATCCGTATCCGATCCGTTTTCACCCCTAACCGAGATATATCGTTATCAATCATTTGTGATCCGAAACAGGTGCTGAACATAGATGAGGATTTGAATTTAAAGCGATGGTTTTATTTAAGGGATCAGATAGAGATGAGCCCTTAGATTAAAATATAATGATTATGAACTTCAAACATTATATATATATATATATATATATTCGAGTTTATCATGAGCGAGCTGGCTTGTGCTCAGACTTGGCTCGAAATTAACTTTGATCTTGAAATTGCATTTATGCTAGCCGGCTCGAGTTGCTCTTTATTTTGATAGCTCTAGTCTATTATCTATCATGTTGGTTATATAAGTTATGGGTGGCAAAAATTGTCTCAACTCAATAATCCGCCACGTTAATCCGGCTTTTAAACGGGCTTGTAGGCTTGTATTTAGTCTAATCGAGTTCGGGTCATAAACGGGTCAACTCATTTAACCCAATTATTAAACAGATTGTGTTTGTGTTTAGTACCTTAGCCTAATTATAATCCGTTTATGGCCCGCCAACCTGATTATGTCACGATAACTTGTATATAATCCGACTAATTCGTTTGTGACCTGACTAACCCGTTTATGACCTGATTAACTTGTTTATAACACACAAAAAAACACGTTTACAACTTAAATAAATCCATTTATTACTTGAATAACTTATAAAAATTAAATATTTTGTGCCACCTGATGACCCGTTTAATCTGTTTAATAAATGGATAATGTTAGTATTTAGAAATTCTTATATGTTTAATAAATGAGTTGTGTTTGTGTTTGCATTACTATAATTCAAACCTGACAAGACCCGAACCTAGCTAATACGGCCCAATTGCCACTCCTAGTAAGTTATATCGGTTGTAGGTCGATACATATCTGTCATATTGGTTGATACAACCGATAGAATTTTGATTTTCTTTTTATACAGATTATATGTAGATTGCATCATATCGATCATATTTGGATCTAACCTAAATCTAACTCGGGAGATCAATTATTGATGTCCTAATATCTTGAGCACCATAGTTTACATTCTCTTCCCATTTCCTTTTCATTCTCTTTTTCCTTTTTGTTTCCATTTTTTCTTCACTCACTCTCTTTTAGCTTTTCATTTAACACCTCCTACGATCACCTTTGTTGCAAAGGCTCATCTACGAGTGACTTTTTGCCACCTATGTTTTGAGGTTACGGGCACATGTATATTGAATCCATTCAAAATCCAATATTATTCTTAGAAGTTTCTCTCATTCATATTATATTGTTACTATCTTATGTGAGTAATTTATTTTGTCTTTGTCATTTTGATGAACTTTTGTGATTTTCCTCTCTTATATTTATTAAATCTAAGCAATGAAAAAATAGTCCAAAACTGAAATGATTGATATAGTAGGCAAAAAGGTCGATAATATTAATACATATCATTTTTTTTCTAACGGCCGATATCGATATTACTTAGACTCTAACATCGTTTTATATGTTACAACAGGTGATACCTTTACAGATGGGACAGTTAGATACACAATGACTTCCATGAATGTTCCAGAGCCAGTGATGTCTTTGGCTGTGTCACCTGTATCGAAAGATTCCGGAGGGCAAGTAATAACATCATAACCATTGTTTTGATTTTGTTGAGTTCCCTAGCTGACCCTGATAATAATGGCATGACTACATTCTAATGAGTTATTTTTTACACTCGAGTATCCTGATATCTTCTTTTGTCAGTTTTCAAAAGCATTGAATCGTTTTCAAAGGGAAGATCCAACTTTCCGTGTTGGGCTGGATGTGGAGAGTGGGCAGGTCTTACTCTGTTCCAGCTTCTTCTAAAACCTCCTTACATACTTCAAAAGTTTGAAAACATGTGTCTCACTTGCAGACGATTATATCTGGGATGGGAGAACTGCATTTGGATATTTATGTTGAGCGGATTCGAAGGGAATACAAGGTGTGTGTCTCTTTCATTTTTCCTACAACATATATGATACATATGCATGCATGCATTGGGTGTGTACTATGTACATATGCTTTGTGTTTTTTGTCTGTGTAGTGGAGCTGAATTTTATGTTAAAAGTTTAGAAAAAGATCCATCACATTTGTAGCCATTGGGTACACTTTGGAAGTCCGAAGAACTCATCCAATGTGAAAAAAGTTGGATCTAGTCTCTCTCTCTCTCTCTCTACCTTGGAATTGGTTGTTTGTAATGATACTGAAGCACATTAAATGGCTTGCATGTATCCTTGTGTAGGATATATACTCCTTGCGTATGTGTTTTGTTCTCCTAATTATCTCTACTGCTAGAAAATGCTGCATGCGATAGTGACTTATAATATCGGTCCTTATGTGCTACACTGAGGATTAGTATTCTGAATTACAACGTTGATTAGCCGCATTCGTGAGCTTCAATTAGTTATTTATTTACTTGTATATGGATGCCAAGGTTGATGCAAAAGTTGGAAAACCACGAGTTAACTTTAGAGAGACTGTCACCCAGCGCGCTGAATTTGATTACCTGCACAAAAAGCAATCAGGAGGTCAAGGTCAATATGGACGTGTTAGTGGGTAAGAAAATATGACTGATGATTTGCCTTTGTCGTACTCTTTGCTTTAAGTGCTAATTTTGTATTTCATTTCCTTTGGAAGTTTTGTAATTTTTGATTGGTTTCTACAGAGCACACATTATTGAACTTTTCATTTTCTTCAATATATCACTTAGTTTTGGTAATATAGAAGCCCTTTTGCAAATACACATTTGTTTAAGGAAAATGCTAAATAGAGTAACATCTATGCATTTGTATAACAGTGGTATAATGGCTCAAAATGTTTTTCTGAACATACTATCTTGATGTTCTATGGTGAAAGTTTCTACGGCCAGGACTCAGCTCAGGTGTCACATTAAATGATTATCCTCTTTCTCGCATTAAATTTCTGCGATTCTCTCACTACCAGCTTAGTTATTAGATGCTTACATGTCTGGAAACCTGTCTATATATTATATATTAAGTTAAGAATTTAATATTAATATACATTAATAAATAATATTATATGTGTGGCAAACAAGAGGTCAGTCAGGTTCAAGAACCTGGTGTCCCTGTAAGGATCTGAGAATGCCCTTAATAAGGAGGTGCTACATTTGTGTCAAAAAGGGCCCGACAGAAAGGAAGAAGTGTTAATCGCCTTTTTAGAAAAAATACTTGGAAAAGCTTGCATAAATTACTTTGGGTGGATCCTTAATACTTGAAGTTGGGGACAGTGCTTGCTACCTGTGTCTATGATTGCCAACACACTCACATGAATAAAGTATGGGGTTTATAATACTTCATTTATGTGCTAATTTCATTGAAATTTTTTATTTACCTTTATCAGCATTTTATTTTTAATTCTATAATTGTCCTGTGATTACATTATTCACTCCTTAATTTGACTAGTTTGACACAAAAATGTGGATTTGTTGGCATCTCTAATTAAACTTTATTTACACTTGGCAAATCAAGTTGTGTGGTACACAGAATATTGCTAAAACCTCGGTCTTTCATTCTCCTTTGGTCAGTTGCATTTTTGATATATTGCAATAATGAGTAGCCAGTAAAAGATTGCAAAGTACATGGTAATAAACATAATTGAACATTTATTTACATATCTACAGCTGGATGCATGAACTTTTGGAGAAATCCTAGATTTAGCTTTGAACAGTTGTTCTACATTTCCTTTTTAAAGTTAGTTTAGGACATCAATTGACATGATACATAGCCATTTCATTCTATTCCCCATCCTTTGCATTCTGAAGTGAGACTTGTTTGAGACGTTATGTCTTCAACTGCTAGATTTTTAATTTGTTAAAGATGGTATATCATCAATGAAATTCTCGACAGTTAAATTTTGGATGCTGATGATTCACATCTTTTTTTATTCTTGGTAGATACATAGAACCTCTTCCAATGGGGTCAGCTACAAAGTTTGAATTTGAGAATATGATCATAGGCCAAGCAATTCCCTCGAATTTTATCCCTGCAATTGAGAAAGGTTTCAAAGAAGCTAGCAATTCGTAAGCGTCAACTTAGTCCTATTCCCATACATTACATGTATTATTTGATAGTATTCTTTTTTCAACTTGCTAAACTTATGAATGCAGGGGATCATTGATTGGACATCCAGTTGAAAATCTCCGAGTAGTCCTGACAGATGGGGCATCACATGCTGTGGATTCCAGTGAACTTGCTTTCAAGTTAGCTGCAATCTATGCTTTTAGACAGGTTTATCTTTATCACTGTTTTGCCAATTTTATTTTACTAAATTATGCTTAATTTTTTATTCTGTTGTTGCCTGCAACTTTTAAATTTGAAGGCACGGTGGTTACATATAAATGGAAAGTTGCACTGGACAAATTTTACTTACATGCTAAAATTGCCTTGTATAGTGCTATACTGCTGCTAAGCCTGTAATTCTGGAACCTGTGATGAAGGTAGAATTGAAAGCACCAACCGAATTCCAGGGTACTGTTACTGGTGATATCAATAAGTAAGTTTTTATGATTCAGCTGAATTTTATGTGTACTTTTCACATTTGACCATGGGGTTGGCAGTACATTTGATGTTCTCATTGCACATGGATAACAGGAGAAAAGGCATGATTGTAGGGAATGACCAGGATGGTGATGATACTATAGTTATTGCCCATGTATGTAAAAATGCTATCCTTGGCTTTTCTATTTGAAATTTCCAATATGAGTGACTGTGGAATAAGTATCAGTTTTGCGCTAAGTTGCTGTAAATTATTCTATTAAAATGCTTAGCTTCAATTTGTTCATGCATTTTTGTCTAATCATCAGATGGTTTGGTTCTTATGTTGCTGTGCCTATAATAATTGTCCTAACTCTGCTGATAGCTAACTAGGTGGAAGGAAATATCTATAAGCATGTTCCAATCATAACACGATGTTAGTTAAATTATGCTTAAAAATAACAATATAAGCAAAATCCTATGAACTGATGACATATTTATGTGGCCTAAGAAATATTTCTGAAGACTGGCTTCATGTAATGCGGAAATGTATTTTTGCTTTTCTTGTCTTCTTTCTTCTGTTTCCCTTGAATTACACAGGGAACTTTATATTTATTGTAAATAGGCTATGCTTACCAGGTTGACTGAGATGACTGTGCTAAAAGGAAATGAAGTTGGCACATGAAAACATAGATGGCGTAGTGATTGTTTATACCAAAATTGTTTAAGAGGGGTTGGACATAAGACCATTTGGTGCACCAGTCTGTTTTACATTGAAGCCACCTTCATTGGAGTAAGAGCTGAAAATGGATGTTTGGGATAGAATCGGTCAATCAGGGAGAAAGAACAAATAGATATCAGATTATTGGTAGAAAGGGCCCAATCTAATCTGTTCTGGAGTACTCTTTTGTGAATTTACTGTAGTTACTTATGTAGTTCTTGGTAGTCTTTCGACATGGACATGAAAATTATGGACAGACATATGGTATCATGGACCTTAGGGAATCAGAGAGCTTAAGCCTGGGTCTCAGGAGTGCAGCAGGAAGGGCAAGAAGCCCTTTATCCTTGGATTTTTTTGGAATAGTAAGAATATGTTTCCTTAAAACATGGACATGGATGCATTGATATGGCAAATCCAGAAGATTGGACAGAGTAGATATGTACATATTTCATACGCCATACGGTGAGTATAGTTTGCAGGATATATGCTTATATATCTATTCTATTATAATGTGGTAAATGGAAAAGTACACATTCTTCATTGAAGAAACATCAAATATGTTGAAATGCAATGATAGTTATCTTGGTTAACACTTATTGATGGGATGACTTCATGTTTAGACAAATTAAATTCATAGACATGATCTATCTAACATTTCAAACTTTAAGAAAAAGGATAATCCTTAGGTCAATTAGTGAAAGATTCAGGATTCATCATAGACGGATTCCCTCTTTTAACCCCTGCCATGGCCTAATATAACATAGTGTGTTGCGTCACAATGATCACATTTTCATTTTTTGACAACCGTAAACTGATGATTTATGAGTTTTCAGGTACCATTGAACAATATGTTTGGATACTCGACGGCCCTTCGATCCATGACACAGGTCGGGATCTCACCTTTGATGCAGATTAAGTTTTTTGGCCCTCTTCTGCAAGTTCATTCTAATTACTACCAACATGTGCTGAGGGTGTTTTTCATAATATTTTGTAGACCTTTGTTTTTTAACCCCCCCTCTTTGTTCCCACAGGGGAAAGGTGAATTCACCATGGAATACCTAGAGCACTCGCCTGTCTCCCAAGATGTGCAGATGCAACTTGTGAACACCTACAAGGCTGGCAAAGGCACAGAGTAAACATTCCTTCGCAGCAACGACAAATGAAGTTACGTTGAAAGAAAAATTTTGAGTGACATTTTCCGATAATCACATGTAGCATTACATTTTTATTTATATTAATTAGTTCCAATGATTTAGGAATATCAATTTTTTGAGGTGGATCCACTATACCATTTCATTGCTCAAAACATGTAATACAGGGTGGTGTTCCCAACGTAAATTTAAATGTGTTGTAATAAGTTGGGTAACCAATTTTTGTAATTATGATTTTCTCCATTGTAACTTTTCCTCATAAGAGATACTAACTGGAAAATACATTTAGTCCTTGTATAACGAGTGCTATAAATTATTCCAAGGAAAAAAAAGAAGCAAGGTAGACCCTTCCAAACCTATCAATTTATTTATTATTCTTGCAATTAAAACTGAAAGGTTGACTCCTTGCATTGGAAAAGTTGCTCCTCCTTTCTCTTTGATATTTTTATTTTGATTATATTTTGACAAGCTAGTAATAGCAGGTTGCACGCTTATTTTTCTTTATTTTCTACAAAGCACTGCCCTTTCTTTTGTGCATTTCTTCGTTTATTCAAATCTTGAGATGGCATCTTATAGAAGAATATATCCTGAACTCCATTTGGTTTGAGTTTAGTGGTTGAATGCCACTAACTGGGCTTGTTCCTTCTGTTTAAATTATGCTAACAGAAATATGATGTATGGTTGTAAACTAGGTTAAGAATATAATTATTATTTTTGATGTGATATAGAAAATAAGAAAAAGATGGTTTTGGAGAGAAAATGAAGATACGTATATATATATATATATATAAATCTTTATGCCTTTTGACATTGAAATATATTAGTACTAAAATATTAAATACAAGTTTATGAAAATATATATATTTATTCTTGAAAGATGATCTCACATATTTTACATGATTAATAACTATTTTACGTGTAATTAATAATTAGATTACAATTAGATGTTATATGTACTTGTCTTCTTAATCATATTATATGTATATTAAGCCTTTTTATGTTTTTATATACATAAAAGAATTAAACAATTATATGCTTATTTTATAATTAGCAAAGATAAGAGTTACTAATGAGTTAATATAATTTATAATAGCAGCATATTGATATTCAGTTACTTAATAAAAGTAAAATGAGTAAAAAAAATAATTTATTATTATATTTTGTAGTTTCTAACTGGATAAAAGACCAATTTCATAATAATTCAGAAATTTTTATGGAGAGAAATATATTCATTTTTGAGCGAAATTAAAATTATATGACATAAAATTTACAACACGAGCATTATTAAAACTTTGATTTGATAAGAAATAGTAAAAGATGTGTTGTTTTTGAAGAGAAATTAATAATGTTAATACTAAAATATTATTCTTAAATTTCTATAAGATGACAGGAATATTAAGGTGTTTGGTTACTTAAACATGATTAGGAGTCCTAATCAAGGTTAGAGACTAGCTCTAGCCTCTAATAGTTTACTTGAGATGTTCCCACTTTTCTCAGCAGACTTATTTACGTGCCATTGAAGTCTTTACTGGGACATCCCATCTGAAAGTAGGGTTAAGATAAATTTAGCTCCGGATCCGTAATATGCTCCACCATTAGCATTCTAGCTGTCTTCTTGGTTAGCTAGAAGGAAGTCATCTTTATAGAATTTGGGATTGAGGAAGACTTACAAGTCTACTGGCCAAGATAATTTATTTAGTGCTTAATTTGTAATTAAGCCTATACTTTACTAGCTTAAGTGAGGATCCAACCATCCAGGATGCACTTCGAAGAAAAAAGAGGTCAAAGCAAGTGGCTTTACAATGCCAATTATCTTCTAAAACATTGTTAGCTGTTTAACTCAGAATTTATTCTCACTTTTGACAATTTGAGGAGATTACTTAGCAGCCTAATTCTGAATTGCAAGTTAAAGCTTAGTCCATGGTCAGAAACCGTTAAATTGGAGTCTAATATGAGCAACTAGTCTTGTGCATTGGATGTGGGAAAATCTAGTATACAAATATATATATATATATACATACTAATTAACCAATATGCGATCGCACTTCAAAGTGATTACGTGATGGTGCTCAATTCAATGCGTATACTTTGCTCTCCATTATGGTATACAAATGTACTAAGAATATCACTCCATCCTCTACTATTTAAGCTTGCATAGGACTCAGGAGTGTGTGTAAAACAGAAAGCAATGCAGCAAATGACCAACCAAAAGAAACCATTACAAACATCTCATATGTTCTTCCCATTAAATGGAAATCTCGTCAAGCTTCTTACCAAGATCATTCTCTTTGGCTTAGCCTTTGTACTTGGCATGATCTCTAGCACTTATATAGAAACATTCTCCAATCCTTTCCAACCTATCCATTTCTCCTTCACATTATTCTCTCCTCATCCTCTACCAGTACTGTCACCACCTCCACCTCCAACACTACCTTCTCTACCTCCTCTTGCGCCGCCACCTCCACCGCCGCTTCCACTACGAAAAGATGGCAATGCAATGCATAACATGACTGATGAGGAGTTGCTTTGGGAGGCGTCAATGGTCCCTAGGATCCATAAATATCCATATCGCCATTCACGTAAGATTGCATTCCTATTCCTCACAAGAAGGGAGCTACCACTGGCTCCATTGTGGGAGAAGTTCTTTAAGGGGAACGAAGGCTTGTATTCTATCTACATCCACCCTGATCCTTCCTTCAATGGCTCACCTAAGAATACTTCAGTCTTCTATGGGAGAAGAATTCCTAGCAAGGTATGAACTCTAAAGATTCAATTGGTTTCTATATTCATCTTGATCGATATGATGGTGTTTAGTTAGAATCATTTAATCTGTACATATGTGGTGCTATTTCATTACTGTGTAAATTCATGCTTATAAGCATAATTGAGCTAATAATTTGAGTTAGAGTTGAAGCAATTGGATTTGTAGATCATGTTACGGAATTTACCAATAAGATGGGTACGATATAAGTGCAACATAACTATGCCAAATGGGTAATGAAGCTAACATTTTATAAATTTGAGTTAAAAGATGAATTGAAAAGAGAGATTACTCACATTGACATGCAAATGAAATAAAGATGATGCAGATGTTGCTTCAAGTGTCCCATTTCCTTGCTTGTTAAGATGATTTCACACAATTACTAATTAATGTTGCCCTTGTATCAACCCTGTTTCATACATAGTCTATATACTGTTTCAGCTGTCTGTTGTTTGATTTTGAGACGCTAAAACTTAGGTTGACCATTTGGGATGCTTAATTTAAAACTAGTAAAAGTCGACTAAGAAGTGAATATCAAACAATTTCACATGGAGCTCCTGAGACCTTTCTTCTCAAGCAACTTTGGAAATGCTAATCCCCTGTTAAGTCAATCTAAGTATCTTCTTGGGCACTTCTCTTTACTTCATTTTATAGTTCAGACGGTAGGGGTCCTCATGTGTCTAAGTTGCTTGAAATCGAAAGGGTCTCAATGATAAAAAATAACATCATAAACAACTACTCTATTTATATAGTATAAAAATAAATCAAAGAGGCCTATTCTAAAAGAATTCTAAGATATTGCATACACATGGACTAATTAGTTTTCATCTGTTCTTTCTTTTTTTTTCTTTTTCAAACTTCTACACATAAGTTTCTTGTTCTTAGAATGCACAATGGAACCATATCTCAACATCAATATATTATTCTACCACATCTGAAATAACTCTGTTCATTTGACTATTATTATCTGCATAATGAAGTAGGATGCAGTCCTCTGCTACTTCTATGTTCAATATAAATTGGAGTTCTTAAATGAATTTTTAAACTTCTACATCTTTCTATATCAAAGTACAATCGAGAGTTGTTCAAAATTTCCATCGAGATTAAAGTTTTATCTTGATGCAGGCAACAAAATGGGGATCAGCAAGTATAGTTGAAGCTGAGCGTAGATTAATAGCTAATGCACTGCTGGATTTATCCAATGAACGCTTTGTTCTCCTCTCTGAGGCATGCATTCCCCTCTACAACTTCTCTACCATCTACTCCCACCTCATGAACTCTACTACGAGCCACGTAGACTTTTTCGACAATCCTAGCAGTCGCAGTCGGTATGATCCACGTATGGAACCGCAGATAACCATCGAACAATGGCGTAAAGGTGCTCAATGGTTTGAGATGGACCGCAGTCTCGCCATCGAGATCATATCCGACGAAAAATACTTCGAGGTCTTCCGTAAATCGTGCGGGGAACGCTGCATAATGGATGAACACTACATACCCACACTATTGAACATGATATCATGGAGAAGAAATGCAAATAAGTCTATAACATATACTGACTGGAGAGCAAACAAACCCCATCCAGAAAGTTTTGGAAGAGGGGATGTTAATGTTGAGCTATTCAAGAGGATAAGGGATAGTGCTAACTGCACATATAATGGCAGTCCTAGTAGAGTCTGCTTCCTGTTTGCAAGAAAGTTCTTGCCAGATACCTTGGATGCATTGATGTCATTATCTCCACAAGTGATGGGCTTCGCCTGAATATTAAGCAGTAGGGGCTTACCAATTGAGCATAATTGTTTCGATTGATTAAAGAGTCGTCTTGAGAGGCAAAAGTTCTATTATCACATCTTTATTTCATGATCTACTAATCTAACTCTATGTGTAAAAGTAAATACACATAGAATGAAATAGAAGTTCCAGAATAAACTTTTGAGCCGAAAGTCTTGCCTCCTTTCCTATGCTGTCATTCTCACCCTCATCAAAGCAATGCTTAGTGCAATACCAGTTTACTTCATGTCTGTACTTCTCCTCATATGCCTCCTTTGGAAGGCTCACAACAATTAGGTGTTCCATAGATTCAAGATCTGTTAGTTGTTGTGAGAACGCTTCCCTCCCTTACTTGCTAGCTCTTCCTTTTGTTCTATCACTCTGTCCCTCGCTCTCCTTCCTCATGAAGCAGACTGTCATTGCCCGGCAGGTCGTGAGGATGTGTTGTGGAGAAGAGGTTGTAATGGAGGTATTGGACTCCTCTTGTAATCCCACCCTAATGGTCGAGCTCCCGTTGGAAAAGATTGTTCCTTAGAGCACTGTGAAAGTGCTTTGGTGGGTGAGGCGCATGCTATCCTTCTTGGTCACAAAGAAAAGATTGTTTTCTTCAGTGATTGCCAAAGCTATCAATGGGTTTTCGAGTGGCACTAATTGAGCAACTATCTCTTCTATTGTCCAATAATGCTCTAGGTGGATTCCTTTTTCCTCTAAACAACTCCTTGACTCTTATTGATCCACCTACTGTCCTAGGTTCTAACTCGGGTTATTAATGAATCGGTCCATGGGCCTCCTTTCTCTATCGTGCATTGGTGTGATCGACGCAGGCGAGCAAGTAATATTGATTCGAATCTCTTCTGTTACTCTTGTGATTTTTAGATCCCTGCTGAGGTTTGATGGCGGTGCAGCTTTGGAGGGCAACCATTGCAGCCTTTCTCCTTAGTAGTGATCTAATTTGAATGAGATGGAAGGAAATCCGGAGGTAAAGTTGATTTAAATTCTAAAAGGTCTCGTAATTCATTATGGAGTTTTGAGTTATTTTAGTGTGTAATTATCATTTAGGGTCAGAGCTTCTTCTTCAGTCCTTTTGGATTTCCCAATTCTTGGGAAGAAATTTTTAAGTTGGTACATGAGCTGTTATAAGTTCTCTGGGTTTTTGCTTTATGGGGGGAGGTGAGGCGGTAATCTTGATTCAAAATTCTCCTCACCCTATCGAAATCCTTCATCTCCGTTCTTAGATTTGATAGTTCCAATGAGTTTTCTTTTGTAAGATTTAATAACCACAAGTAACATTACATTTTCATTTACATTAGTTCAACGAGTTAGGAGTATCAATTTTTTTGAGGTAGATCCATATACCCATTTGATTGCTCGAAACATGTAATACAAGGTGGTGTTCCTAAAGTAAATTAAAATATGTTGTAATAAGCTGGGCAACTAAATTTTGTAATTATAATTTTGCCCACTGTAACGTTTTATCATAAGAGATAATAACTGGAAAGTACATCTCGGCCTTGTATAACAAGTGCTACAAATTATTGCAAGAAAAGAAAAGCAAGGTATTAAAGCCTCCTGGTGTTTTAGATTTAGAGTAGTTCTTTGTGTCTGCCTTTAGTTTTACTAAGGCTTCCGTCGTATCTTCACTCCACCTTTTCTCAAGGGCATTTTTTTGTTGACGTCTTACTCTTCTTTTCTCTCAAGCTTTTGCGGCTAGGAGTGAGGAGAGGTTTTCTCCTTCGTCAATGAGACTCTCTAGGCTCTAACTCCCTCCTCTCCTTTTCCCCTCCTTCACTCTTTTCTTCCTTTTATTTCTAGTAGCTCAATGCTTTCCTCCATCTCCTCATTCGTTGTCATCAGATTTCTCTTTCACACTCTGCCCTCTCCCTTTTCATCCTACATCACTGGAGGCTTAGCTTTGGCTGCTACGCCTTCTCCTTTGTTGCCATCGTGTTTCGTCAGCACTGACCAAGCAAATCCTACTCTATCCACTCAACTTGCTCCGTTGAGGTTTGTGGTTTCTACCAGTCTTTATCAGCTTTTCTGTTGGTAGCCATCGAGCTCTCTTCTAGCCTCACCTCCCTGCGAGCTTTGCCTTAGCTTGGTCTTGGCTAGAGATCTGGGCCCGACTGGTGGTTCATGCATGGTTTGAGAGTCGGTTTGGCCAGGGAGGGACTATTGGTCTAGCTCCGTTTATGTCTGCTGGCTTTAGCTCGGGTTGGGTTATGATTTGGTTGTCCCCTCTTCGCTGGTTCATCCCGCGCATTGTTGTAGGCGATGGCCGTCGGTATTGATTGCTGTGACTTCCTCACTAGGCATTTTGTGAGAGTTTCTGTTCCATATTTGTTGTGTAGCCATTGTTGTTGGGTCTTAATGTAGTTTATTTTCTTTCTTCTTATTGTAAATTGGTAATCTTTAATCTTCCAGCCTTCCGTGCTTCACACACATGGCAGTGTTTTGGACTGGCAGACCACAACATAACCGTAGGATGACTTGAGGCTTTTGCTCCTGTGAAACCTCAGTGTCATACTTCTTTTATTATTCCTAGGTGCCCATGGAGTTAATGTTTACTTACAGTGTTGTTTAATATAGACCAAGTTTGTAGCTTGTGTGTCAAGTACTTGTCACTGTAACTTTCCTCTTGCCTCTCACTTATCTATCAGGCTTAATAGGCTGTATTTATGATATCTAGATGTTAATAAAATATTCTTGGCTATGACCTTTCTCTTAAGAAAAAGAAAAAAGAAAAAAGAAAAGAAAGAAAGCAAGTTACAGAAAGCAGAAACCTTCCAACTCATCAGTTTTATTTATTATTCTTGCACTTACAACAGAAAGGTTGACTTGTCGCATTGGAAATGTTGCTCCTCCTTTTCTTTGATAATTTTATTTTGATTCTTTTCTGACAAGAAAGTAATAATTAGCAGGGCTGAAGCTTTATTTTTCTTTATTTTCTACAAAGCACACTGCCCTTGTTGATCCTTGACCTTAAGCATCGGAGAGAGAGGGAGAGAGGATTTAGTTTCAGAATCTAGCTTTCTGGTGTCTTCCCTTCCTGTAGTGCATTTCTTCGTCTAATCTCTTCAAATTTGAGGTGGTAACTCATACACAGAATAAGCCTTAGAATAAACCCAAAAGGTTTAATCGAGAATACAGTGGCACCTAATGGTTTAGTTAAGACATCATAAATGCGTCCACTTTTCTCAAAGACAAATATATACCATTGAAGTCTGCCTGTGACCGCCCCACTGACAATAGGGTTAAGATAAATTGAGATCCGGATCCGTAATATGCTCCACCATTGGCGTTCTAATTGTTTCTTTGTTAGCTAGAAAGTCACCATGTCAGAACTATTCAATGATACTTTATTAGTTTAAGCGAAGGTCCATGATGCATTTTGCAGAAAAAGAGGTTTGGCAAGCTTCTTTACAATGCCAATTATCTTCTAAAACATTGTTAATTGCTCTTTTAACTCACTGTTAGTCTCACTTTTGACAATTTAAGGAGATCACTGAGTAGCCTAATTTTGTATTGCAAGTTAAATCTTAGTCCACGGTCAGAAACCAATGAGTTGGAGTCTAATAAGTGCAACTAGTCTTGTGCATTGGATGTGGCAAAATCTAGTGTGGAAATGCATATTAATTAACCAACATGTGATCACACTAAAGAAGAGAGCGTGTGATGGTGCTCAAATCAATGCGAATACTTTGCTCTCCATCATTATATGGAAATGTTTCCTATAAATGTACCAGGAATCGTATAAAGTAGGAGTGAACCTTGTCCTTGGAAATCTCATACCAATCCTATTACTCCATCTTCCTGTTTTTAGGCCTTCATAGGAGTGAATGAAACAAAAAATCCAATGCGGCAAATGACCAACCAAAAGAAACCATCACAAACACCTCAAATGTTCTCTCCATTAGATGGAAATCTTCTCATGCTTCTTACCAAGATCATTCTCTTTTGCTTAGTCTTTGTTATTGGCATGATCTCTAACACTTATTTAGAAACTTTCTCCAATCCTTTCAAACCTATCAATTTCTCCTTTACATCATTCTCTCCTCCTCCTCCTCCAACACTATCAAGACCACCACCGCCGCCGCCTCCTCCTCCTCTTGCGCCGCCATCTCCACCGCCGTTACCACTGCAAAAGGATGGCAATGCAATGCATAACATGACTGATGAGGAATTGTTTTGGGAGGCATCGAAGGTCCCTAAGATCGATAAATATCCATACCGCCATTCACGTAAGATTGCATTCCTATTCCTCACAAGACGGGAGCTACCGTTGGCTCCACTGTGGGAAAAGTTCTTCGAGGGGCATGAAGGCTTGTACTCTATCTATTTCCACCCTGATCCTTCCTACATTGGCTCACCTAAGCATACTTCCGTCTTCTATGGGAGAAGAATTCCTAGCAAGGTAAGAACTTTAAAGAATCAAGTGTTTTTTTTTTAAATTTATTTATTTGATATTTATCATATCTTGCATACATCTCTTATTGTATTTCATTATGGAGTATATTTGAGATATAGCTGAAGCAATTGATACTTTAATGAATGCTAACATGCCGAATATTGGCAGATACTGTTCCATTCATATGATGTCTATATACTGCCTATCTGTTCTTTGATTTTTGAGATATTAAAAACTTAGATGGTTGACTCATTCTCATGTTAATTTACGACTAGTAAAAGTCAACTAAGAAGTACTCCCTGTTAAACATCTAAAGTATCTTTTGGCTTCTAAGTCTATGGCACTTCTCTAAACTTTCATTTTATGGGTCAGAAGGTAAGGGTGTTCATGTGCAAGTGGGGGGAAATCAAGAGGGTCTCAATGATAAAAATAACATCAGAAGAAATTAGTAGATCTATTTACATAGTATAAACATAATAAACTAGAAAGACCTATTCTAAAAGAATTCTAAGAGATTGCATACACATGGACTGATAAATTTTTATATGTGCTTTAATTTTTCAAACTTCTACACATAAATTTTCTTATTCTTTGAATGCACAATCGAATCCATAGCTAACATTAATATACTATTCTTAATTATCAGCAGAATGAAGTAAGAATGTAAGATGCAGTTCATAAATGAATTTGTATGATCATTATAGTACTAAATTTAATTTCCACATCTTTCTATATCGAAGTACAATAGAAAATTGTTTCAAAATTTCTATCAACTTGATGCAGGCTACAAAATGGGGATCAGCAAGTTTAGTTGCAGCAGAGCGCAGATTAGTAGCTAATGCACTGCTGGATTTCTCCAATGAACGCTTTGTTCTCCTCTCTGAGACATGCATTCCCCTCTACAACTTCTCTACCATCTACTCCCACCTCATAAACTCTTCTGTGAGCTTCGTAGATTCTTTCGACAATTCCAGCGGTCGCAGTCGATATGATCCTCAGATGGAACCGCAGATAACCATCGAACAATGGCGTAAAGGTGCTCAATGGTTTGAGATGGACCGCAGTCTCGCCGTCGAGATCATATCCGACGTAAAATACTTTGAGGTTTTCCATAAATCGTGCGGCGAACGGGAAGGCTGCATGATGGATGAACACTACATACCTACACTGGTGAACATGATATCATGGAGAAGAAATGCAAATAGGACTATTACATATGCTGACTGGAGAGCAAACAAATCTCATCCAGAAAATTTTGGAAGAGGGGATGTTAATGTTGAGCTATTCAAGAGGATAAGGGATAGTGCTAACTGCACATATAATGGCAGTCCTAGTAGAGTCTGCTTCCTGTTTGCAAGAAAGTTCTTGCCAGATACCTTGGATGCATTGATGTCCTTAGCTCCACAAGTGATGAGTTTTGCTGAACATTGAGCAGCTACATATAATTATTAAAACATAAATTGTTTCAATTGATAGAAAATTCTTCTTGTGAGGTAAAAGAAGTTCCATTAGTGCATCTTATGTCGTTTATGATTTATATTGTATTACTTATATTAATAGAATAAATGTATATGCCAACAATTTTGGTCAGTCATTTAAGGAGGGAAACCTAGAAGAATTAACTATTTATGTATGACTATTTCTTCTTAATTTTGGAAATCTACTTATGTGATGAAAATTATATCATGGAGAAGAAATTTATTATGTCGTTCTTTGAGGGTTATCTTTAAAGCTAATGAGATATTAAACAAAGCTGAAAGTTGCCCCCCTCTAATCCTTTCATCTGTCTGTTGTATATTATCTAGAGGACTGCACTTTCACATAGAATAAGACTTAGAACAGATATTATGTGGAAAAATAAAACAAAATTATTAGAAGTTTCGCAAGACTATATATGATTTAGATTATAAGCAAGCAATACTAAAACAAAAAATCTAATTCATTGTACTGATTTCAGCACATACTTGTCATAACCATGTAAAAGACTGGAAGATTACATGCAATAGAACTAAACAAACATTTAATTATAGTTAAAAATTATCATACTCCATCTTTTTAAGTAGGCCCATTATTTATGATATAGATGGGCTACAAGAGTTACAATTCTGATATAGATGACCGGAAAGGATCAGAGGACCAACATATTTGATACATACCTACTTTTTATTTATGATAGACTGTGATCAAGCTTTGAATGTTGATAGCATAATCACACAACTCAGCATCACACATTGACTAGTCACCGGGAACCCAACAATCGAAACTCCTTCAGTGGCAACACTACTACTTCTCTGCTTTTTTTCTCCTTATGCTGGCAATGAGTCTAACCCATTTGAGAACCACAAACACATAGATTCTGTCAGATATGTTGTCCATGAAGAGAAAATAAGCTGTTCTCCATGTCATATTGAATAGTAAAGAACCAAAAATCACCCAAAACCCTGTCGCGAATCCTACACCCATGCTTAAATAAAATGATGACATCTCAGCGTCATTTTTATATTCGGGAAGATCACTCGAAGGAGTTTCATTTCCTGAACAATTCTTGGAAACAGGAGGCCCACAAAGATTTATATTGCCTTCGTAGATAGATGGATCGTCGAGTGTCTGTAGTTGACGCCCTGTTGGTATTCTTCCTGACAGATTATTGTATGACAAGTTCAAAGAGCTTAAAGAAGATAAAGCTGATAGAGTTGAAGGAATTTCACCAGAAAGCATGTTGTTTGACAGGTCAAGAGATTCCAATGATTGAAGATTGCCGATCGTCTTTGGAATATTTCCAATCAAGTGATTTTGGGACAAGTTCAGATTGTTCAATCCAACAAGGGCACCTATTTCTTCAGGGATTTCTCCTGTTAGATAGTTGCTTGATAAATCAAGACTTGACATGAGCAACATCAAGTCGGTGTAGTATTCCCGATCTTGCCCTTTTGTGACCATTGACAATATAAAGGGATCATAGGAATTAAGACTATCGTGAAGTACTTCGTATTGGGTATAATTTATATTTGGGGAGGCCAAAGTCATCGCTTTGAAGTTCAAGAGAGATGGAGCTATGATTCCTGATAGATTATTGTGAGCCAGGTCTAAAACTTGAAGATCGTCAAGTTTGGCAAGCTGAGTTGGAATATAGCCAGAAAACATGTTAGACCTTAATAGGAGGAATGCCAACTCCGTTAATCTTTTGGGTATCCATATTGGTAAGCTTCCAAAGAAGTTATTATGGGAAAGGTCTAGAAAAATAAGTTGTGGACAATTTTGGATAAATGAAGGGAATGGACCAGAGAGATTGTTATTGTATAACATTAGTACTGTGAGTGGTGAACTTACGGGTCTCAAGTTGCTATGATTGGCTGCATAAAATTGGCTACTTGTCCAACATTGAGGAAGCTGTCCTGATAGTTGGTTGCTTGATAGATCTAGGAATACCAAGACCAGCAGTTGGTTGCACAAAGATGATGGGATGGTGCCATTGATCCGGTTGTTCGAAAGATCCAAGTGGTACAAGTACGGAGTTCCAAGCTTTGATGGCAGTGGTCCGGATATATAATTTTTTGAGAGATCTAATGTATCGAGAGTTGTAGGTAACTTTGGTACTTGACCGTGAAACTGATTTGAGTCCAAATTTATACTGCTTGCTTGTGTCATAAATTCTAGGGAAGCAGGTAACTCTCCACTAAGCTGATTACGAGAGAGATCAAGATAGTAGGTCATAGAAATTACATCCCAAAACCAATCAGGTATGGTGCCAACTATTCCCGCATTAGACAAATTTAAAAAACCGATCCCAGTCTGCGATTGAATCCATACAGGAAAATGAGGTCCCAGTTTGCAAGAGCCCAAGTTGACATCGTCTAAATTGAACGGAGGGATCCAATTTGTGTCGACTACCATAGTCAGGGGGTTGTTGGATAGGGCTAGCTTCTCTAATCTCATCATGCTTGCAAAATGATGTTCTGATATGACGCCATCCAAGTGATTGGAACTCAGCTGCAAGTATGTCAGGTTGGTGAGCTTTCCGATTCCGGAATGTATGGGCCCGGTGAGACGGTTCATACTGAGATCAAGAAAGTTTAGACTGGTCATGTTCTCAATCCAACTTGATAGACTTCCAGTCAAATTGGCTGAGCTCAAAGCCAACCACTGTATTTGAGTCGGCAAATTGTTTGCCAATTCTGTAATGTCTCTATTAATCTGATTAAATGATAGATCCAACATTTTCAAGCTATGTAGATTCTTCCAAGTCACCGGTATCATGCCGGTGAGATTATTGAATTATAAAAAAAGTTCTTCAATGGAGGTCATATTTCCCAGAAAATCAAGGGTCGCAAGTGACATGCGATTAGAATAAGAAAAAGAAGAGATCTCGCAATTGAGTCCACAATTGGATAGACGAAGATATCTTAAAGAACCTGGGAACATGTTCGCCAACTGGACACAATCAATAGCATTACTGAAGTTGGCACCGCTTAAGTCGAGCTGCTTCAAGGAATAGAGCCGTGGTAACCAATCCATAAGGTCAACTGGCTTCAAAGAGTTACTATAGTAACCAGAATCAAGGTTAAGATAGAGCAGCTTAGAGAGATTACCAAGCTGAGAAGGTATGCTTCCAGCAAAGTTTGCGTAAGAGAGGTCAAGATACTTCAAGTTCTTGAAAGAGCCCACGAATTCTGGTATCCGCCGTCCCCCAAAATCATTCCAGCTTAGGTCTAGATAGTTGAGATGCTCAAGTGCGAGTAGAGAAGAACTGATCTCACCGCCCAAAGAGAAAGGCTGATACTGAGTGTTAAAGAGGTCGAGCTTCACAACGTGCCCTGTCTTGTTACTGCATGTGACGCCCCTCCATTGACAACAGTCTTGGCCTTGCCAAGAAGAGAGCCGACCCTTGGGGTCACTTATGCCTGCTTTGAACGAGAGGAGTGCGTCCCTCTCGCTCGCCACGCAGCTGCCGCTGGGTCTGAGGGACAAAGTGGGAGTGGTGATCATTTGGGCTAGCAGAAGGCAGAGCATTCGGATTGCAAAGGATTTGGCCGCCATCGCCATTAAAAGTAGTTCGTTTTTTTTATCTCTCTTGCTGGATACCGGAAGAAATATTTATCCTCCAGGAGTACTCTATGCTGTCCGAATCCGAAGTCAAGGTCTTGGTCAGAAACATTATTTGGTTGGTTGGAAACTACGATCATCGTTGTGGAAAATCCGGTCAACGAAACTTTAATAGCGTGGAAATTATAATGGTGATGGAATTCGAGTTGCCGTGTTTATTACTTTATTATCATTTGAATAACGATTACGTGTTTGTGGATAAAATCTAAGAATGATTCTGCCGTTTGGAAACCATGGTGGTTGTGGAAATCCAGTCAAGGAAACTTTAATGGTGATGGAACTCCAGAGTTAAGTTTCTCTTAATCGCGTGACTTCTGCCGGTCAGCATACCGTATTTTAATGGTGATGCTACTTGTTTGCAAAGTGTTGGTGGATAAAATTGTATCCTTGTCGTTTAACATCATTTCTATTCTCTAATTTACTACAACTCGTATCTTTTGCCCATCAACATATTTCTAAACTAATACCTTAGCACCATTTCCACTTTTTTTTCTTTAATTATTTAAGAGTCAAAAGATAAGATATGAGTTGGATAAAAGATTAATCCTCTCTAAATATAGGTACTTAGACTTCACTAAGCTCTAGCCAATATGCTAAACCGTTTAATCTAGACTTTAAATTGTGTAAATCACCGAGCTATTACTCTGAACTAAACACCACTTAGACATCATTCATCGTATAGCTAAACTGCTTTTCCAAGTCACCCTATCGCCGAATAATCAATCGAATCAAATTGAGTTAGGCTAAACTATCAAACTATTAAACAATTTTCTTCACATTCTATCAAATTATTAAATAATATTTTTTTATAATAATTATTTGAGATTGAAGTCGAGCTTACAACCTTGTTGATGGTAGGGGGAGATTATTACTGACTTTAACAGTTTTTAGTGCATCCTACAGTTTTTAATTATCCATCTGTATTCGTTTAGGTGCACTAGAGTTGTTCGACACAATGACCAGAGGCAGAGAGCTAATAACCGAACAATATTTCATTGAGCGTCTTGGCCAGTCTCTATGACAGGAACCATGAAAAGTCTTCCTCCATTAGCAGCAGAGAGCTACACCCCTGCTTTATTTTTCCTTGATGCTGGCAATGAGTCTGGCCCAATTGAGAACATGAACACGTAGATTCTAGTAGCATGAAGGGGAAAGATACGGGATATTAATTTCATGGGAATAGCTTCTAATACTTAGAAAAATTAAGTACAGATTTCAACTAATGCAACTAGTAAACCCCCAATTTATACAACTACGAAGTTCTTCTTCTGATTTAGAAACCCATTTACATTTCAATTCAGATCACAAAGCCCAAAAATACAGGATGCTCAGCCCATTTGCAATCTTGGAAGATTGGAGGAGTCGTTAATTTTGTCAGACATATCCAGATGATTTCTAACGCTCTTGGCCACCCACACCAAGGGAATCACTGAAGACCAAGGCTGGGAAGTGATGAATTGGCTTCAATGCATTTAATTATCCATCAGCCATCAAAAAATTAGAAGTCATCTTCCAGTAGCAGCAGAACTATTCTCTGCTTTATTTTTCCTTGATGTTGTTGTCAAGGATGAAGGGAAAGATGAGTTGGTCTAGTAGGAGAAGCCAAAGCATTATACTTAGGAGTACTGAGTCTGAGACCATATAAATTTCTGGTAGACGAGCTTATAGAGGTTAGAGTGCATATCCCTTCATGAGTTGCAAGAAGTTGCAAATTCTAATGGTGTTTGGAGTTCCAGCTTCTGCTACCCAGAATAACTTTTAAAGAAAAATGACACCCTCTCCTCTTGAACTATAATTGCTACCACTTTGAATTTTATGACGCTATTATTTTGAATTAGTATGTCATCCACCTCTTCCCCTTCCATTATTATCTTCAAAAATACATAATTGCATAATTTGAAACTATGTTCTCTAGCTTTGCTATTATGTTAATTCACTAATTACTCTAAAAAATTAAGTTGTTAGAGAATGATAATTTTTATATACTATATTCTAATTTTGAAATTTTGGAAATCTACTAAGGTAATGAACATTATATCATGGAGATGAACTATTACTTTGTTCTCCGAGGTCTATCTTTGAAGCTGATGAGATATTAAATAGAGTTGGAAGTGCCCCTCTTAATCCTTACATCTTACATCCCAGGAACATGACTCATTCTCCTCTTGAAGAAATATATACTACAGAAGGGACTGCAATTTCATATGACTAAGAGTAGATATTATGTGGAAATATAAAGCAAAATTATCAGATGTTTTCACAGGACTACATATGATTTAGCTCACAAGAAAGTAATTCGAGGAAATGGAATAGCTAATACACTGTACTGATTTCAGCACATACTTGCCATAACCATGTAAAGGAAGGGAAGATAATATATAATGAAACTAAAGAAATATTTAATTATGTTTAGAAATTATCATAGCCCATCAATTTAAGTGGGGTCAAAGTATTATTTATGATAAATATGTGCTATTACGATTACAATTCTGATCTCCATGATAAACTATGATCAAGCTTTGAATGTTGGTTGCATAATCATACAATTCAGCAACACACAATTGACCGATCTCCATGATCCCAACAATGGAAACTATTTCAGTGGCAACACTACTCCTATGCTTTATTTCTCTTTATGCTGGCAATGAGTCTGTTCCATTTGAGAACCACAAACACATAGATTTTGTCCGAGATACTATCCATGAAAAGAAAATAAGCGGTTCTCCATGTCATATTGAATAGTAAAGCACCAAAAATCACCCAAAAACCAGTCGCGAATCCTACACCCATGCTTAGATAAAATGATGACATGCCAGCATCAGTTCCTGAAAAATTATTAGAAACAGGAGGCCCACAAAAATTTATATTGCCTTCATAGATAGATGGACAGTCGGGTGTCTGGAGTTGATCACAAAGCCCAGGGTTGTTTGCAAAGCTTCCAGAAGAAAGGTTACTGAAAAATGGTGGAATAGGACCAGATAAGAGATTATCATCAACATTAATTGATGTCAATCGAATAAGATGACACATCTGCCATGGAATTTCTCCAGTTAGCTGGTTATGTTGAAGATCAAGGACATTAAGATATCTACAGTTTGATAGGCCTATAGGAATTTCACCCGAAAATCTATTGTTGGAGAGATCAAGAGTTGTCACAAACGTCAACGTTTTTGAGATGTCGGCAGGAATGGGTCCAGAAAGGTGGTTGTTCGAAAGGTCTAGTCCAGTCAAACTACTGCAATCTTCAAGACCCAAGGGAAAGTGACCTTCAAGGCCCATATTGGAGAGGTGCAAATTAAGAACCTTATTCTCAGTTGCACTCCAGCATTCGACGCCAGTAAAACTGCATATGGAACCCTCAAAGTACAGGTTAGTGAAGTCCCAATCCACAAGATAGTTATGCGGGTCTTTCAGCGATTGCTTTAAAGTTCTCAAGCATTCGATATCACTCTCTGAGCCACAGCATATGTTGCTCAATAGTAATAAGAAAAGGACCTCAAGAGGAGTGGAAAGAGCCCTCCTTTTCATGGCAACAAACATGAGTATATCAATTGCTGCACCTCCAGCGAATTTAAGTAGCCAAGATAGTTTCTCTCTTTTGAACAGCTGCTACAGCTTTTCAGTTTGTCACTTCACCTACATACAAAAATAGAGATAATTATACTTAGCCTCGCTATAGTATCATTTTTTTTTTACTTACTACAGTTCTTGAATTATCAAATATAGAATCCGGTACTAAAAAAATATCGACATAAAAAAGAAGTAACTACATGCACTCAGATCTGAACTGAGAACTTTCTTAGGTAGAGATCTGTGTGGTAAAAAATATAATTCAGTTCAAGAGGGCTAAGTGTAATTAACTCTAAAAATTAAGTTTACTTAACAATCTCTGTCAAAGCCAGAAATTACTTGAAAATTAAATTTACACTGCAGCAAGTCTTCTGAAGCCAAAATGTCCAAATTAATGAAACCATCTTGAAGTTTAACAGAATAAAGACAGAATGTTCTAAAGCTCCTCCTTATTTCTCAACTACTTAAAACAAATAAGGCCAAAACATAGAAGCATAAAAAAGCACTGAAAAATGAACTAGGCCAACGATACTGATAGTGATACAAAATCAATTCAATTACTCATAATAACACTATAAGCATCATAATATACTTCCAACTTCTATTACCACCTAAATTCCCACAGGCCCACTAATCAAGCTCAGCAAAGTCAAAATATACTCAAGGAAATCCCACGAACCCACCGAGAATCGGGCACATTTCCATGAAGAAAGTTGATAAAAACATCCTCTTGATCGAACCCTTCAAAGGCCCAGATGGCAATAAGCTCACCAAAGCGTAATAACTAGAGCCTAGATGTGTTAGCTTGAAATTAATAAAAAGAAAATGACGAAAAATTGGAAAAAAAATCCCAACTTGATCACTCACCAGCGAGTCCCATGGGGAGAGAGAGAGAGAGGGAGATGGAGAAGCTGGAGCCCGAGTAGGGAAACTTATGCCAGGGGAAGGGATGATGAGGTCGAAGGCGACGTGAGAACGCGGAGTTCAACAAAAGACCAGAGAGAGACGTGGAGAAAATTATGACTTCTAATAAAAATCTAGACGAGGACTTCATTACTCTCGCAAGGTTTATGGAGTAAGGTGGAAATAGGGTACATGAAGTCTGGAAGATGAGGGCCAACTCACGGATGTGGATAAGAATAGACTTATCGCAAGTAGGACGAAGGATACCAAGGCATTGTACCCAATCCAGACAATGTTCCCAAGGATTATTGGAGAGGCAATATCAATGTAACAAGTATCAAACTCCAAATTTTGAGAAGAGAATTAGAAAATTTGTAAATGTAAGATACAGAGTTTATGAAAGATTATTTCTCTAGAACCATAGAAATCGTCAATCAAATGAAGTCTCGTGGAGAAAAGAATATAACTATATAGTTACTACTATAGATGAGACTAATGATATTTCTACTTTATCAATGTAAGAATTAATGAATTCTCTGTTTTCTCACGAGCAAAGAAAATTGTGTCATACTGACAAATCTACTGAAAGTGCATTTTAGTAAGAAGTGTCTATAAGGAAGATAAAGACCAAGGCACTAAACAAAACAGAGGGGACTTTCTTGGCCTGGGCTTAGCTTCGACATTCAGTGGAGACCAAAAGAATTGTAAGTAGATGAACGCCAATCGGACCGAACCACATTACTTTCCTGCGAGATTATTGTAGGATAAGTTTAACTAGCTTGAAGAAGTTAAACCTAAAACAGAAAGCATGTTGTTTGATGGGTCTAAGAGATTCCAATGATTGGAGACTTTTGGACAAAGTTCAACCTTTACAGCCCAACAAGGGCACTTATTTCTTCAATGATTTCTCTAGTTATCAAGTTGCTTGATAAACTAAGGCTCAACATGAGCAACATCATGTCGGTGTCTTCCTGATCTTGCCCTTTTGTGTTCGTTGATAATCTAAAGGGGTCATGGGAGTTACCAGAATCTCCACTATTGATAGTCCCGTATATGGGAGTCATTGGTTTAGGTGAAATTGAGCTAAGATTCCTAATAGATTACCGTGAGCAAGGTCCAAAACACAAGATGGTCTAAGTTTAGCAAGTGGAATTAGGATTGGGATATAGACAAAACATGTTAGATCTTAATAGGAGGAATGCCATCATCCATGCTGGTAAGCTTCCAAAGAAGTTATTATAGAAAAGATCTAGGAAAGTAAGCTATTGACTGACAACCTCGGCAAAAAAGGAAAAAAGTAACGGGTGAGAGAGACAATGATTGTCCGAATCTGAAGCTAAGGTCTTGCAACGTGTTCATTGTCACGATCAATTACTGAGCTGGTCTTAACTCAGAAACGTTTTTGTGTTGATTGGAAACTATGGTGGTTGTGGAAATCCAGTGCAGGGAAAGATCAGAGGATTGTGGAAATTACAATGGTGGTGGAATTCCTGAGTGGAACTTCTCTTAAACTTAAGTAAACACGGTCTATTTATTAAATATTAAATGCATTGGAATTTTAAACACGAGCACAATACGTTTATTTAAACAGAGTTATATGAAAGTCTAATATAATTTATTCGAATTATAAATAAACTTATTTGTATTATAAACAGATTTTATTGTGTTAATAAATGGTTATTTAAATAATAAATATGTAATTATATTGTGCTCTTCTTTCATATTGTAGAGTTAATTGTTTATCAATTAGTTTGATAAAGAATACAAAGCTTTAAAAGATATTATCGGTTCAGTAGGTAATTATTGTTTTTAAATATATCACTTGCACATTAATTTTTAACAATTATATTATCTTAATATTTTATCAAGTAAAAAACATATATATCCTTAAATTGGAATAATATATATATATAAAAAATAAGGATATTGATATATTTTTATAATTAATTTGATGAAAATTTAATTAAATTTTATCTTTTTAATTATTTCTTATTATTTACGTATATCTCTCATTAGTTTAAGATTGATTTAAAGTAAATTTAATAACAGATAGAGATAGAGAATAATATTTCAATTAAAGTTTTATCTTCAAATAATCAAATTTAAATTATTTAATATTAAATAATATCTCATATAATTAAGGCATAATCATATCTAATAGAGAAATCTTAACGAAAGAAGTGCAATTCAAAAGTCAAGACACATGTAATTAAATATTCATAACTAATATATATATATATATATATATATATATATTTTAATCTTAACGAAAGAAGTGTGATTTTGAAATCGGTACCAAAAAACTAGTACCGGATATGAAAGCTAGCTATTATAGCCATTAGGTTAAGATTATAATTTTTAAAAAGGTATTAAAGTATTTGCCAATTGTATTATAAATGTATTACTGTAACATAAATGAATTAAAGTAGTTCATTTTTTGTATCTCCCTTCCTGGATACCGGAAAACATTATTTATACCCGGGGGGAGTACTCTATGTTGTCCAAATCCGAAGTCAAAGTCTTGGTCGGAAACATTACTGTGCTGTTCGCAAATTAAAGGTCGTTGTGGAAAATCCAGTCAAAGGACACTTTAATGGTTTGGAAACTATTATTATGGTGATGGAATTCGAGAGTCAAGCTTCTGTTAATCGCGTGACTCATCCCGGTCACTAACGTTTACGCGTACGTGTTTGCGGTTAAAATCCAAGAATGATTCTGCCGGTTGGAAATTATTATTATTATTATCATTATTATTATTTTATTATATATGAGCTCAAAGGTTAGATATGAATTGGATAAATGATTACTATTTTCTAAATACAAAAGCACTTAGGTTTTATTAAACTTTTAGCCACTATAGTAAGCTGTCTAGTTTAAGCATCAAGCTATGTGCGTCACCGAATAATTGATCTGAACCAAACGACGTCAAGACCTACTCCAAGCCAACTGGACTGTCGAGTTATCAACTAAATCAAGCAGTTGAGCTAAACCTCTTTGTTGTGGGAAGGTATTAGAGTCAGTTGGTTCCTTCATGTCAATTTTTTTTTTATTATTTATGAGCCCGAAGGCTAGATATAGGTTGAACAAAGGGCCAACCCTCCCTAGATACAAAGGCACTTTAGGCCCCCACCGAGATTTTAGCTTTCTAGTCTAGGCTTCAAGTCATATATGTCGCCAAACAATTGTTTCGAATCAAATACCACCGAGACCTGTCCCAAGCTAACAATTGCTTCAAATTAAATGCCACCAAGATATATTTCAAGCCGTTGCGTTGTCAAGCTGTTCTTCCAAGCTAACTGTACTGCTGAGTCATCAATCGAATCGAGCCAAACCGCCAAACCATCAACTATCAAACAATTTCTCCATAATATTATTTGGGGTTGGAGTTAAACTTATGACCTCTTTGATCATGAGCAACATACCTACCAACTACATACCTACCAACTCTACTAAAGTTGGTTGGTCCTCCATGTCAATTATCCATCTCTATTCATTCGGGGAATGTACAAGTACAATGCCAAGGAAGGCACAATGTTAGATGCACTCGAGTTGTTCGACACAATGACCAGAGGCTGAGAGCTATTAACCGAGAGACGTTAATTGAGCATCTTGGCCAGTCTCCATGAACCAGTAGCAGCAGAGAGCTAGTAGGATGAAGCGGAAAGATGAGTTGGTCTGGTAGGAGAAGCCAGACTAATATACATTTCTGGTAGATGAGCTTAGATATTAGGGTGCATATATCCTTCACGAGTTGCAAGACGCTGCAAATTCTAATGGTGTTTGTAATTCCGGCTTCTGCTAGCCCTGAAAACTTTAAAGGAAAATGACACCCTCCTCTTGAACTATTCTTAAGCTACTTGTTTGAATTCTATGAAGCTATCAATTTATATTGGCATGTCATCCGCATCTTTCCTTTCCATTGTTATCTTCAGCAGCTGAAGTGCATTGTACAGTGATGAAGTCATGGGATATTAATTTCATGGGAATAGCTTCTAATACTTAGAAAATTAAGTACAGATTTCAATAAAAGATTAGCACGTAGAACTTATTACGATCATGATTTGTTTGCTACAAAAGATGAGGTAGTAAACCCCCAATTTATACAACTACGAAGTTCTTCTTCTGATTTAGAAACCCATTTACATTTGAATTCAGATCACATAGCCCAAAAACACAGGATGCTCAGCCCATTTGCAATCTTGGAAGATTGGAGGAGTGGTTAATATAGTCAGACATGCCCAGATGATTTCTAACGCTCTTGGCCACACCAAGGGAATCACTGAAGACCAAGGCTGTGAAGTAATGAATTGGCCTCATGCATTTAATTATCCATCAGCCATCAAAGATTCAACTTCACGTCTCTTCTGCTGACCAACTTATATATTTAAGATCACTTTTAAATGCTCACAAACCGAGACATTAGGATGACTTCTTTGGAGAGGTAGTAGCAAAATAATCATAATGGAGTTTATGACTTTACCAATCAGCTGCAGTTGAGTTTAGATCACCTCATGTGAGGGAACAGAAGCCATCAACTGTACCGATAAGTAAAATAATGGCAAGAGGGACCCTTTCTTGCTCCCCCTATAATGGAAGTTAGATGAGCTCTGAGTAATGCTCTGAGCAGAGCTCCAAAGTAAAGCTTTGGAGATGGCAGAGAGGACAGACATAACTACTTCATTAATGTGGCATCTCAACCAGTGGTGGTGCCTTTTTGTATCATTGCTCCATAGAACACTCAGCACTGTACTCCATTAACTAGCTTGTGCTCCACCAAACTTCATTATTCCATCACTGTCTTCTTCATCTCTCTTTTGTCAAAACAAGAGGGAGAAAGAAATGGTAAATAAGCACTAAGCCTTGCATATAGTGATGTCAAAGCCCTTTTCCCTTTAATTTTAGGGATAATTACTCCTGGCTTTCCTGGTTTTCACATAGATCCATTCATTTATTAAGTTGTCCATTTAATTTTTTAGGCACTTTGACGATCATTAGAAAAGTATTCAGGTTTACATGAGATTAAACAATAGTGACATTTATTAAAAGAACAGATGAATTGCTATTGTGACATAATATTAACTGTACTTCAATCCGTTTGACATACCAATTTTGATACTCTCAGTTTTTTTTAAAGATTGTTTATAATTAATCGCAGTTCTCGCTGCTAATCCTATTAGATCCAGTTTAACGTGTAAACTTAATTATGTATGTCGAAAAGGACTCTGAGTCATGATAAACTAAAATTAGAGTGTACTAATTGGCTCCTAATTTTTAATTAGGTAAAGACTCACATTGCATCAGCATTTACGTAGCAATAGCAGTAGTATAACATGTGTTATTATGGTTAATTAATTACGTCCATTACAGGTAGAGTTGTATTTAGTATACTCACCTTCAGACAAGTTGCATTGCACTGCCCTGACACTAACATGCAGCACAAACCAACTTGCAGAGGAAATTAGAATATATTACATACAAGATATTACTCGCTTGTTCTTCCTCTTTGGCTCCATCTAAGCTCGCATGTTTCTTGTACTTTAGCTCTATGACAATTTTGAATGTCAAGTTCTGAAATGAGGTATTTAACTATATATTTAGTTTTGTATCCTTATTGTTAAATGTATAGTATGTTATCTAACGGTTTAAATTTTTGAGTCAATTGAATATCTACCATAACAACCACCGCAATAAAAAGTTTTTTCTTTTATCATTCATGAGCCCAAAAGGCTAGATATGAGCTGGACAAAGAGCCAACATTCCATAAATACAGAGGCACTTTGGGTCACCGAGCTTTTAGCTGTCTAATTTAGGCTTCAAGCTATATGCTTTATCAAATAATTGCTCCGAACCAAACGCCGTCAATACTTGCTCCAAGCCGTTGTGCTGTTAAGCTATTCCTCTAAGTTAACCGTACTGCCTAGCTATTAATCAAATTGAACCAAGCTAGTAGCTATCAGCCAACCACCAAACCACCATCACAATAACAAGTTATTTAGACCCACATTTCCAACCTAATATCAGGGTTTGAACATCTACTTGCACGTGAGAAGAAAAATTTCCTTACCAAGATTAATTAATTGTTTAGTATATATAATTTATGAGCTCTCCAATTATTTTAAAAAATAAGGGTTTTTATGTGTAACGCCGTCAAAATATTCCTTATTTGTAGAAATTTCTATCCGATTGTTTTTCAAGTTAAGTCTCGATATTTTGATAGAAAATAAAAATAAAAATACTCTTAATTAAGAAAAGTTAAAAATTAGAATAAGAATAGTTTCATCTTTTATTCTAAATTTTTCAAATTTTAACTGTTAGTTAACTCTTAAAAATATCCATACAGAATAAGGATTTTTAAAGAGTATACATAAGTGTATATTATTACTCTATACCGAATGGTTAAACTTTTGGCTCAATTGAATATCTAGCACAGCAACCATTGCCCTACTGGCTACTGTTCCAACCAAGATGTTGAGGGTTTGAATCCGTACTTGCATAATGAGAAGAAATCTTCTTTACCAAGATTAATTTTACTGAGAAGTTGACTCCATTGTTGGTATATATATATATATATATATATATATATATATGCATGTGTGTAATATAAAGCAGAAAACTTAGAAATAGAAACATTTGCATAATGCAGCTCAGCATTCTTTATTTATTTTTATTTTTTTTAAATTTTTTTGATCATTTATGATGGATTGGACAAAATGTTAACCTTCTATAGACTCTATAGAGATATAATAAACTGTTTAGTATACTATAAGTTATGTGTATCATCCAACAATTGCTTCAAACTAAATGCTGCTTCAAACTAAATGCCGCCGAGATCTACTTTCAATAATCATTATCAAGCTATTTTTTTAAGCCAACTTTACTGTTAATCCATCAATCAAATTAAGCCGTTAAATTAAATCATTGAACTAGTAAATAGTTTTCTTCTTAATAATACTTTGTCATCATGAGCAGTGGTAACTGCCAACCCTACAATGGAGTTAGCATTCTTTAGGTTGACATTCTGCTCGTGAATGAGCCCAACCACCCTAAGCATTTGAACCAGCACCTCCCCATGTATGTACACTTAGCCCCTCCCTCTTCCAGACCGTTTTCCTTGTCTTGTATTGGCATCAGTAGCAATCGCCATGCATCTGGACGGCATCAACGGTCCCATTGTAGCTTGGACGTACGGCGGAGATCTGGTATCTTTTTTAATCAGACGATACAGGAAGACAGCAATATATGTTCCCTGATCCCTATCTTGAAGCCCGTTGTGGCGATGGAGACTACTCGTGAGCTTGGAGACAAGACAGCTCAGTCCAGTCCAGTCCAGTCCAGTCCAGATTATCCTCTCCTCCATCCTCGGTTAACCCATCTGCCTCGCTACCCGGAATCCACTCCGTGAGAATCTCCGATCTTAGCATTAAATGCTGTTTCTCCTCTTTTTTTTAAGTTCTCCACAACGCTACCACTTCCTCCGGGAAAAAGGATAAGTGAACCTTAATTTATAGCAACTAGTCGTCTGTTCTAGGGATGTTATGGAGAGTGAATTATATAGTTAGACTCCTAAATTGTTCTTATTTTTATTTATATTTCATAACAGTTTATAAATTATCTAATGTCAGTGACCCACGTCGACGTAAACAAAAGATATTAAAGGATTGTTTTTACTTGCTAACTTCTTCTCTCTTTCAGTAAAATAGTTATTATGTTCAACAGGAGAAAGAACAATCAGTCACCTACGGGGAGAGAGGCGTTTGGAGAAGTCTAAAGAATTATGGGAGTCAAATTGATTTCATTCGGAAGCATTACTGAATTGAAATCAAACAAATTCTAGCTGGAGTGGGTCCCAAACATTCAATAAAAGCTAATAAAACGAGATAGAATCATTTACACCCTCCATCTCCCATTCAAAGGCTCAGGAAAAAAGGAAAAAAAAAAGAAAAGAAAAAAGAAAAGCAAAATAAGAAAGGAGATCCACAGAACAAGCAAAGCGAACGCGAACCAAGAAATCGTACCGCCGAGTCACTGACTCGTCGCGCCGGCATCCTCGGAGACAGAGGGCGAGTCGGATACCGAGTCGAACGACTCGTGCGACGGTGACAGCTCCCCTGTGCCGCCAGCACGGATCTCGTCGATCATCTTGACGACGTGGGCGATCTTGGGCCGTTGATCTGGCGACGCCGCGGTGCACCCCATGGCTATCTGGAGCATCGCCACCATCTCCTCCTCGATCCCCTTATACCTCATCAGCTCCAAATCGAACACCTCCGCCGTCCACTCTTCCCTCACCACCGACGCCACCCAGCGAGGCAACTCACCCCCGCTGCCGCCGGAGGCACCGTCGCTAGCCGGTTTCCCTGTTAAGAGCTCAAGGAGAACCACACCGAAGGAGTACACGTCGCCCCTCTGCGTCGCCCACGGCCTCCGCGCGTCGGCCGGCGCCTCCGGGGGCCGGTATCCAGCGGACCTAGCCGCCGCTGGCGGGGAGGGGCCGAGGAGAGCTAGGCCGTAGTCGGCGAGCCGGGCGTTGCCGGACTTGTCGAGGAGTACGTTAGTGGATTTGACGTTACCATGCGCCAGCTTCCTGACGTGGTGGATGTGCGCCAACCCACGTGCCGCCCCCGCCGCGATACGTAGCCGCGCCGTCCAATCTAACGGCGTCCTTCCAGGCCCTCTATTCCCTATTTTAGAAAACGACAAGATGGAGGTTTTCTTTTATTTTTTAGCACGAAGTTGGGGCACATAAGCTTAAAGAAACAAATAAAGGGAACAATGGTGCTTTTATCTACGAGAATGCCACTGAAAGGGCAGTGACGGGAAACAGGGCGTGAGGTTACCGTGGAGGAGGGAGAAGAGGCTGCCGTTGGGCATGAAGTCGTAGACGAGAAGCTTCTCCTCGCGCGCGTAGTAGTAGGCGGTGAGGGGAACGATGTTGGGGTGGCGGAGCCGGCCGAGCGTTTCCACGTGGTGCTCGAATTCGCGTTTCCCCGTCACGAACACATCCCGCAGCCTTTTCACCGCTACGACACTGCCGTCGTCGAGCACGGCCTTGTAAGCCGTCCCATACCCACCCTTACCGAGCATCTCTGCGGACGCCCGCAGGAGGTCCTCCAGCTCGAACCGCCGCGCCCCGCCGCCGTCGTCCAAAAAGACCATCCTGCCTCTCTCGAACCCGGAGGCTCCGGCGACGCCGTAGGGGCTGGAGGAGTAGACGATCTTCTCCCCCTCCTGGAGCCGCGAGGGGTATTTCCGTCCGGCGAACTTCCTCCAGAAGTAGCAGAAGAGGAGACCGGAAACGAGCACGAGCACCGCGAAGTCTCCGGCCACAATGGCGACAACGGCGGCGCGGCTCATCCGTCCCCCGCCGTTCGAATCGACTCGTCGGCTCGGCGACGCGACCTCGGGCTTCGAGCTTGGGTTCGAGGCGACGACGGCGGAGGCATTGGCGGTCGAGTTCGTGGTGCCCATCGCCCGGCTGGGGTCGCACGGGAGGAACGGCCGTCCGCATAGACCCGAGTTCGTAGCAAAAGAAGCTTCTGGAAATCCGGCGAAAGCCGAGGGAACGGCGCCGGATAAGAGATTGGACGAGAGGTTCAGATCTTGGAGGTGAGGAAGGTCGAGGTCGGAAATGCTTCCGGAAAGCCGGTTCGAGTCCAGCCGGAGGGTAAGCAACCGGCTCAGCCGGTTCAGCTCGACCGGAACCGGGCCGGAGAGGTTGTTACGCGACAGATCGAGCCGGTAGAGCCGCGAGAGCGCGGAAATCGAAGCGGGAATCGGTCCCGAAAGGGCGTTATTGGAAAGAAAGAGGAGTTTAAGAGCGGAGAGGTGCGAGAGGTCGGGGATCGGACCTGAGATGTGGTTCGACTTGAGGCTGAGGACTCGGAGCTGGTCGAGCCGCGAGAGGGAGGCAAGCCCGCCCCCGCCGGAGAGGGAAAGGCCCTCGAGGACGAGGCGGGTTACGCGCCCGCCGGCGCACGTGACTCCGCGCCACGTGAAGCACGCCGAGGCGTCGGCTTGGTTCCAGCTCGTCAGAGATCCCACCGGGTCCAACGCCCCCTTGAACGCCATTAGCGCGCCGAGATCGTCCTCCAAGGAGCCCAGGCCCAAAGCGACCTCGAAGAGTAGAAGAAGGAGAGGTAAGCAAAGGTTCTTCTTCTCCACCATTTCTCTCGTTCTCTCCTTTTCTCCGCTCCAAGCAAAGTGAATAAGTGTTGGATTAGGGAAGGAGATGGGAGGAGGGAAGAACAGCGCTTTATTTAGTACTAATACTGACTACTGTGATACTAGGGTTCTGGGTTGTCGTTCCCTTTTCACTTTTTTTTTTTTTTTTCTTTTGCTTTTCCTAAGGGAGGGATAGGACTCGAATTTCCATAGAAGCAGAGGGGTTTTTGGTTATTGGTCAATCGTAATTTGGTTAAACCGTTGAAGCAAATATTGCATCTAACACCCTGACTAAAGTGAATTTGCGGATATATCTACAAAGTTTGGCAGCCATAAATTCAGATAAGAATTGGGTGGTATATGCAAATTTATGTTGGGACAAATAAAGGGTAGCATGGCTACGGTCACTTTCGGGAAGTGGGCCCTAAATAAGTGGAAAGGCCGTTGCCTCGGTAGAAAACTTTGGGGCAGCTTTACCAGTCAAAGGTTTTGGATATCGGAATCAAATTATAATTAGAAAAAAAAGGGTGGTGTTAATAATAATAGCTTCACGTAATCTGTGGGTTTGTCTTTTCAGCCAGGTCACTTGCTGTGGCAATGATGGTTGGATAAAGACACCAAAATGATTAAAAGGAACTAAGATTGATGTGGAAAGTGATGATGTGATCTTCCTAACAAAAGTATCTCTTTTCATCAGGAAAAGAAGTTAAGCTCGTTAGTAAAGTATAAATGGACCACAATTATCTTTAATCCTCCATAATGATCACCGATATATGCTAAGTGAAACTTAAAATATAGGTATGGGTTCTAAAGAAAAAACTAAGGACCGATTAATTTGTGAGGTTTTTTTATAAGTACTATAAGAAAATTAAGCATGATGACATACAAGGTCTCAATGAGAAAATATTCATTACTCATAAGATCATATTAGTTTTCTCTCAATCTCAATCGGATCTTGAAGCAATGTAGGTATAATCTATAAAATAAATAAATAAACTAAATGACACGATAGCTACCAAAATTTAGGATGAAAGCAAGCAAAGATGGAGGAGGAGGGAGGCAAGTCAAATGGTGGGCAATACCAACGGTAGCACAGTGGAGGAGGGCACCGTAAATAATAGATAGGCGACGAAGAAATCTTGGATGAAAGAGAGGAGACAATGACAAGTATAAAGGGGGGAAAATGAACTCGATGACGAGAGGGTGAGGACAATAGGAATAGAGGAGAGAGAAATATTAGACAGAAATAGAGAGAAAAATGAGGCAGAGGAGGAGAAGGAAAAAAAGAGAGGAGAGTGAATGAAACGCCTGAAAAAACTGAAGTAGATTTATTTATCAATGATAAAGCCATACGAAGATCCTATTACCATATCATGGAGCTTGGAGTTTCATGGCCCGGACCTGATATGGCCCAGCAGAAGTCCTGAAGGGATTAAGTAGTCAATCCTGGACCATACCCAATGTCTATGCTTGGGTTGGATCAGACCCAACTCGGCCCGGCCTAAAGATACTTGGAATTTGGTCTTGGCTTAAGTTAGTTCCTTGGTTTTTGTTCGAATTAACGATTAAATCGTTCAAGCATGCAGCTACTTGCTTAGGGGGTATATGATGGGTATGACATCAGTAACTATCCATTTCCATAATGCTTGACTTACAATTGCAAATTATTTTGAAGTTTGGCTGGTATGACTAGTGGGAACTGAGTCCAAAGTTAGCCTAAAACAACACAACAAACCAAACTGTGACCCTATCAAGGTCTCTCTGATGTGGTTATATATCTTCTTTACTTAAGCTGTTTATGATACCAAAGAAACCATTTGTGAAACAGGAGGAATTATAGATTAAAGGCCACCTAATAACTGGTCAAACCTAACTTACCAAGATATAGACAACGTACGCAACAGATAAATTATTTTTAAGATATAATATAATGAAAGTACGTTATCCAGTTGAAGCGAGACATAAATAAACTTGAATCACTCTAAGAACTCTCAGTCCGATAAGGATACTTCACCTAAACGGCCCAAGCCATATGAGAGTTCTCTGATATCTACGTGGCCAAATCCAACTCAGAAGTTCCACGTTCCACACTTCCACTAACCCACTGTCTCTTGCCAATCCACCATACCAACTTATATCTATAGTACGTACAAAATACTTGGGTCCCACCAATCTGGGACTCGTGATCCAGGAATAGTGCCTCGTGGTCCGTGCCTATAGTAACCGTGTCAGCATGCATGTCCAGTAGGAACACGCCACGTAAACTGTTCACCCAACTTGTATGTGCTAACAAATACAAGGAGGAAAATGACGAGTATAATTACACTTTAACTAAATAACAAAATAAAATTATTATTTTATTGTAGAAGAAGTATGCATTTATCACGCAACTCTACTATTACTCGAAATATTGATTAGATTATCCTAGAAAATTCCAAGATTGGTAGGATGTAACGTACCCCAACTGAGATCCATACGGAGAGAGCTTGGGTGATAGCATCGTACAAGTACACCAACTTGTACACGTAAGCCCAGTGCGGGCCCGGCCATCCGGTCGCACGGGAGTTCGATGTTCGGGTACCCGTTCCGGATCCGAGCCCTCCTGCGACAAAAAATATAGTCATATGACTGCTGCTGGGTTTCTCGTGAGCAGAGCAGGCTCTGGCCGCCTCGAGATGCGTGACGAAACTAGCGGGTTTCGGATTCCCCCATCCACAGAGTCGGCACGTGCGACCCGGGATACCGTTACCCACTGGTGATCGAATCTAAATATACTGCAGCGAACGAAATAAAATAAATAAATGAATAAAGTAACGTGGTATTTGGTGGGTTGTACCAAGTGGAGCAGAAAGTGGCAAAGGCTTTATGATAAAAATAAAGTCTGGATCGCCAAATCTGGGGTCCCTCAGCCAGCCGGTTGGATAGCAAACTCTCCCTTAAAAGAGAAGAAGATTTGTGTATATAAATTTCTATGGTCCATTTGATTGCATCGTAATAATCTCAACAATAATAATAGTAGATGAGAGCTACTTATTTGTATATATAAGTAGTATATATTTTTCTTCTAGAAGAATATATTTATTAAAGCTACTGGTGCAAAGAGAAGTTTGATAAGCCTTAGTTTCATTAAAAATTATGGCCCAGGCGATATTGATATGGATTAGGAGTCACCTAATTGGATAAATAAATTTGTAACTGAGGTACAGTGGTTGAGATAAGGAGTGTAATCACGAGAGAGACTATTATACTTAATTTTTGTTATTAATGCAGATGAGAAAGTACAGCCGAGAGAATCTTCCATCTCTATCAAAACCCATCCCGGTGAGTCACCGACCGGTGACGACACCCCGAGCCTGGCGACTTTTTAAAAAACTCACGAACTCTCCACCTCTACCGACCTCCGCCGCCTATTCTTCCCGTCTACTCCTTATCGATCGGAGTGGGATCTCGTCTCCGGCGGTGAGCGTTGGAGATGGAGGGATCGGATTACCTTGACCTCTTCGTGGAGGAGACGGACTGGTACAACGACATTGTGCTCGGGAGTCTCCTACCGGGCGGTGCCTGGAAGCGCCTTCCCCGGCCGCTGCGATCGTGGCTCCGGAACTATATCGGAGGGACCGTCCTGTACCTCGTCTCCGGCTTCCTCTGGTGCTTCTACATCTACTACTTGAAGAGGAACGTCTACCTCCCCAAAGGTAACAGCTCTTTCCACCTTGTAATGAATTCTGTAGACCAACGGGAAAAGTTTATGATTTTGTCTAACTCTTCATGTACGCATTAATGTCGGATCTTTGTTCTTTGTAGTTTGACCCAACAATTTGGTGCTTGTCCTCCTGGTTATTGATGCTTTCCTAATGAATTGTTCTAACTTTTGGTCCTGCAAAGCAACTAGTAGGTTGCTGCGATCTGATCTGACTAGAGAAATGGACGGTGAACAAGTTGGTCTCATCCTGTTGAATATTGATGTTTACATGAGATAATTGAGCCCGTGTGATGTACTGATTGTGGGCTACATGTTGGTGTACGATAGGTCAAGTATGTGTTACCTTTATGATCTGGCTGGACCTAATCATTGGACGAGATTGACTTTACTAGCCGTTCTCTTTTTCCTATTGGCAGGTGACATGAAGTGGATTACCTAGGAAACCATGGGCTGATTACTAATTAGATCTTGATCTCAAATTTGCTAGCCTTAGTTGAGCAAACCTATAATTATGAATTTGATATGATGTGGACTAAAAGTTTCTAATAGTTTGGAACATTTGATACATGATTGAAATTCTATGTTAGGTTCTAGAAACTAAGATGACTTTCAAGATTGGGAGGACTGGTTTGGAACATTAAATTTATATGTTTTAAAAGAAGTCTAAGTGTCTAAGTTTGATTCTTGACCTTATCATGCAAATAACTTATCAAAGGTTTCTTTGATAGTTTCTTCTTTGTTAACAGTTATGGTTGCATATTTACAAATCAGAGATGATGTTATTGTTAACAATTTCTTCATCTATGTTGTCTCTCTGACCTTATCTTCTCTTTTCTTTTGTCCAATTAACAACTCAAAACTTTTGTTATATATTCTACCAGTTTTGGTATTTTCTCTAAATCCTGGAAACCTTCAAGTTTGCTGAAGAACAATCTACATTTCCAAAATATGTTCGTAAATAGGTGTTATTGGCTCTAGGATCACCTGCATTAGCAAAATATATTACACCCCTGCTTTGGTTTGCTTTTCAACTTGGCCTTCTCTCAGGACTGTGCTGATGAACTTCACTCACCTCGGTCAGGTGGTTGACCCGTCTGTCCAATAAGTTGACTGAATGGGAATCCTCTGATTCCCTAGCTAGATATTTATGTTGATTCATGATTCACTTCAAACTGTTTTCCTACTAGTGTTGCCATTGATGTGGATATTTGTTTTAACTGAAATTTTGAGTATTAGTTGCAATCTGTTTGTTATCATATTTCTTGCATTATATGTTCTCCTGCATATTCTATGGTTTATTTTAATCTCCTCACCCGATGCAGATGCCATTCCTTCAAACAATGCTATGTATTTGCAAATAATAGTTGCAATGAAGGCTATGCCATGGTACGTTGCTCTTCCAACATTTTCAGAATATATGATTGAAAGTGGATGGACGAGATGTTTCTCTGGTATCAAGGAGATCAGCTGGCAAGCATATATTACTTATTTGGCTATATATCTTGTCATTGTTGAGTTTGGAATTTACTGGATGCATAGAGAGTTGCATGATATAAAGCCATTGTACAAATATCTCCATGCAACTCATCATATCTACAACAAGCAGAATACACTTTCACCCTTTGCTGGTCAGTTGTCTTCTCTTGCTAAACTTTCTTCATAATCTGAAATATGAGATAGTTTACTGTTAATGTAGCTGTATCCGTTATCAGCAATGTCATGTATGCTTATGAAGTTATAATAGAAAATTGTTGATCCTAACTTGCTGATTGCATTTGAAATCATTTCAGTTAGGTAACAATAATGTCTTTTTGTTATTTTATTTGAAGAAAGTTGTGTCTAGAAATCGTGAGCCTACACTTTGATATTTCTTTTGTATGATGTTCTTGTGGGAGTAAATCATCTGCCTGATATGATTATTGAAGAGGCTAGAATTCTTTGCCTATGCATGCTCTGAAATTCGTAAATTTGTCCTTCATTTGTTCTCCTCTACAGATTTGCTGCATAAACTAACTCGCTCTTGCATGCAGTAATGTGGAAAGTTCCTGTCCTGAATAAACCTTTTGTTGGAAAGAGACCTCATGATTAACATTCAGAAGATTATCCTCTCCCAAAAAGAAAAGTTAATGAAAGAAATACTCAATAGAAAGTGCTGAAGATTAGAATCAGGATAATACTGCTACTATCCTCTTGTGGCATGAAATGATCAGATAGATTGAGCCAAAAAAGCCAGAACATCCTAAAATTTTAAGATAGCAATAAATTGTTACACATGTAAGGTATTATTTGTTTTCAATATCTTATTCGCTGCTCTTTTAGTAACTCCCATATCAGATAAAAAACTTTCTGTCATACAGTACAACACTACAGTAAATCCTTTTTGTTTTTGGTAGTGATGAGAAAGGTGCCTGCTTTCTTCATTGACCATAATTGACTAAATTGTTGATTAGATACTCCAGAAAGTTATCTGAGGCACTAGGATTGGTATGCTGTTGCTCTATTTCCGACCATATGCATTGCATATGGCACAATATAAGCTAGCTATTTGCTCCATCTTATAGTTACTAATACATTACGACAGTAATAAGTACAGAAATGTTGGCGTGTAAGAATGTTGTTAATCCTTTCTTCACTGGAAACTCTACTCTGTTTGAATTATTTTATATCTTCTTTAATCTTGTATTAAGGCATTAAAGTCATTATTCTTCCACAATCCTGGCTGCTTAGTATCTTATCCTATTTGATTATTATAATATGGTTATTATTTTTTTTTGGTATAAATTGTATAGCGGAGTTGCTTCCAGTAGTTAATTTTGCTTTGCTGATTTGATTGTTCTTTCACGGTTTCACCTTCCTCTCATGGATTTATTGTGACTAGTAATTTCTTGTTCATATGTTTGCCATTGCCCATAAGTCATAATATCTGTTTCAATGACCATATTCCTCACTTTGAATCACTATACTCATTTTCCGATGTCCTTTTTGTAGGTTTTCTTTGAGAAGATCAACACTAGCTATTAGATTCATCATAAGTGCAATGAATTTCTAATTATGATGCTTATCTTACAAGTTAGTATATACTGAGACAGATATTTTAGTTGGATGCAAGTGTCAAGGTCTATCTTGAATTTATTGCTATTGTTGTTTGCTATGTCTTAAGTCAGAGTAGCATCATCGTATCAACTGTTATTCTACTATTATACTACTCTGTTGAATGTTATAGCTTATAAGGGCCAGCAAATGCTTCTTTGCTGAAGACATGTATGTATTTATGTAATAGTTTCAATTAACTAATTTTTCACATACTGCTATTGAAGAAGAATTAAATCTATTCAGTAACTATTTTTGGGTTAATCATTCACAATATGTGAATAATGACTTGCTGCAAGTTTACCTTCATCTTTCTGTCATACCTGTCACGTCCATTATAACGGTCAGTTGCTGAATTGGCCATTAAAGTGTGCAATTCTTTGATTTAAAAAATCAATTCAAATGTTGGACTGTGCCACACCCAATGTTACTTCTGATATGAAAGCCAGTAGTACTAGTTCCTCGAGTCTGGAAAAAGAATAGAGTGAATGTGATTATGCCCTTGCTTTGAGATAACATATTTCTCTTGTTCTGTCTAATTTGAGGTAAATGGATGTCAGTTAAGGCTTAACACCTTTGCACAACCTTTTTGCTAGTTAGGGTAAGGTCACAGACATGTTACTCTCCTATGTCCTGCATAGGTGAGAGCCTCAGTGCATGGGAACACCATTGTATTTATGAAAGCCTCATGCACCTTGTATCGAAGCCTCATGCATGTGTAGGAGCCTTGTACATGGGAATATCCAATTCCAAGCATCCCAGCTCAGGATTTCCATGTTTAGGATTCTCTTACAGATCTTCTTTTGGAAAGCTAACTGTAAAGGAATATTTCCTAGTTTATGATGAAAAACTGCTCAAATAGAAGCCTCTTGGAAGTCCTGCAGGGCATGTAATTGGTAATTAATAGATTCTGACACTGAAGACGACCTGTTTGTGGACAAAACATGACTTGTTTCCCATGGTTTACTACTGGGTAGCCTACTGGGTAGCTTTAAAGGTGGAGTAGAGAATGAATGTCGTAAAGCATATATTTATTAATTGAAAGATACAAACCAGCATCATTCTGATTACAGAGATATAGTTCTAGATAACCAACATGATGACAGACAAAATATGGCCCACCGATATTCTCAGAACTAATGATTGCGTTAGCAAAAACAACTCCTATAATTGGGCTAACATATCACCAAAACATTTGTACCCGCTGTTATATTGGGTAATATATTTACATGCTTGTTGTTGCATATTATTTTGTTATGGTAATTGATATGAAAACTATTTCCTTGTAACTTGTCAACTTTTACAGAGTGCTCTTGTTTCACTACCCACTAAATTAGTCAGAGTCTGTAGCATTAACATTTTTCACTTAATGGTGTAACCTGGGTGTCTGCATTACTGGTACCATTATGCATTACTGTGCAGTCCAGTAATAAGGGGTGGGTAACTCTTTTGTATTTGTCTCCTTTCAGGATTGGCTTTCCATCCATTGGATGGGATATTGCAGGCTGTGCCACATGTAATGGCCCTCTTCCTTGTTCCAACCCATTTAATGACACACATAATCCTCTTGTTCTGTGAGGGTGTATGGACCGCAAACATTCATGACTGCATTCATGGAAAGGTGTGGCCAGTCATGGGTGCAGGCTATCACACCATCCACCACACCACCTATCGTCATAACTATGGTCACTACACTATATGGATGGACTGGATGTTTGGAACTCTTCGTGACCCTGAGGAGGAAACCAAGCGGGCATAATTATGGAGCTCATGTTTGCTTCATCATTTTTCTCTACTTGTAGTTGTGTTGAGACAGCCTATGGATCTGTCTCATGTCATTCTGGACTTCAAACTTTGTCAATGTGATAAGAATCGTTTTGTTGGTCGATTTTGTACAGTGACTAAGAATTGTCGGGCGAAATAGGAACATGACAGAAAACTCATGAGGATAATTTCTGAATGTTGTGAGCCTGAGAGGACTATGTTTAAATTACAACCTGCATCATGATGCAGGTGTGCACCAGTTCGTTTCTCCTACTTTCTGTTTTATATGTTCCACAAAAATTTCTCGCACTTGTTTTGTTACTTTCTTGCAGAATATTTCATGTTTGAGAAATGCTGGTTAATTAGGTTTCTTGGTTGAAACTGATGCTCTTAGCTTTTGCTAGATTGAGTGAGAGCTCAAAGGAGTGCCAAGAAGTGTGATTTATGGTGATGGAGTACTTGTGGAAGCAAGCAGCAAGCTTGAAGTTTGGTCAAATCTTCGGTTCTTATTGCATCAAAGGCTAATTCAGGCTAACTTTTCCTCTGCTCAACTGCTCTTTGTTAGTCTACGTTAGATTGAAGCTGATTTGTACCATTGACATAAGCCTCTTTAAATTCTTTATGCCTTATTGCTAGATTGATCAAGTTCTTTATTTTATTTTATTCCTTCGCAGATTTGGTCCTCTCTTGTTCTCGATCTATGATATTTCTTGTATTAGTTGCCAAACAGAGATGACATGAGTTTGAAGTCTGTGTGCCGTAGGGATGAAAATGGGTTGAATTAACTTGTCGTTGTCCGATTTGATTACGATCAGATTTGGGTAAAAAATTTCTATATAAAAACTGATAGAATTTTTAAAAAAAAATCGGATATAAATTCAGATATATGTTTACTAATTCATTTTTTGAATGATTTATGGTTTCAGTTTATTAATTTAAATAATAAATATTGATATTGTTAGTAATACTATATTTTATATTATTTGTAGAGATTGATTTTATTAAATTTATCTGTATTTGATATGCAAAATAAATATATTTATTTTTAACTCTTAATTTTTTATATTAATTGTTTCCAAGAAAAGTTATAACTCATTTAAAATTTGTCCCACATCAGTTTAATATTTAATCCGGATCTAAAAGTTATTCGTATCAGTTAAGATATAGTTTTAAATTTTACTACCCATTTAATATTCATATTTAAATTTATATTTGAATTAAAAATATAAATCCGAGTCGAGGACTATCTGATCCGATCCATTTTGACCGCCATCCTTAGTGTCTCCACACCACTTCGGTTTAGGTCAATCTTCCTTCTTGTTTGATTGTTTCTGTGTTCCTTTTTAAACACTTTTCTTTCCGAGTCTTGACGCGTATATGATCCAAAGGCCGAGTAATATGGTGTGAGTCACAACTCGCAAAGTCCTTTAAACTTGGGGGTCAAGTCTTTACGTGGAACAGGGAAAGCTTTGCAAGTAACCGTGTCATACATCTGAATACTGAATCCCAAGTCCAACTTCTCTTTATCAATTATCAATGTCATTCTTTATCCCGATTACGCTGGCCCACCTCTCGACTTCTACCTCCAGTCTACACATTCGATTCTCCTATCAATATTGGGTTTAATAATTAATACACAAACAAATTTATTGCAGTATTATATGTATATATAATTTTAATACATACATATATATATTCACAATAATCTTTTATATTTTTGTTACAAATACTCAATTGCATACAATTGGGCCTTTGAGGACATGGATGGCACATGGCTTGGCAAGTAGAAGTAGTACATGCAAGTATCTATGTCATCGTGGCCCATCTCAATACAAATTATATATATATATATATATATATTGATGGTGAGTGTGACGTGTATGAGCAGCCAATGGGATTACTGTTCGATGAGATAGATAAAAGAGGTTTATATTATATAAGTTTGAATCTTTTGCCGCATAGATTTAATTAAAATATCATTCAATTTTCATTTTTCTTATAGATAGTAGAAAATAGGACATGCGTCACATTGGTTGATCCTACTTTCCTACGAAACATCTCAACAATAAAATACTCATATAAGTAAAGAAAATTAGCATATAATACTATATTTTTTTAATAAAATTGTAGTTTACACCCTATATTTTTACTATTTAGAAATCGAGTAATATTTTCACGATGTTAATAACATAATGTAAACTACAATCTGGTTAAAAAGTAAGATACTGTATGTAAATGTCTCTAAAAATAAAGTAAAACTTTTTAACTTCAAACTTGACTGATAAAAAAAGGTAAGGTGTTATATGTAAATTTTTCAAAAATGAAAGGAAAACTTTTTAACTTCAAACTTGACCAATAAGAAAAGTTGAGCAATCTAGTCATCCACGCGAAATCTAAATCTCTTCTTGGAACAGTGGTAATCAAGTTGACCAAGAACGCACGGTCGTCTTTACATGGAAGAGACCGCAGGAATTCCTCCAATCTAGATATGTTAGCAATTTTCCAACCAATCGTAGACTACCAAATTGCCGATTTCCTGCAACTAGGATTGTAGACAGTCCCTGAACGCGCCATGGAAGGGGCCGAGCATTCACAATGTAACTTCTTCAAACTCCTGATCCTGACTCGCCGTGGAGTTTAAACCCTAGCTTTGCAAATATATATATATATATATATATATACAGGGTGTAAATTATAAAATTCTTTTTATAAATATATAGACCAACACTATCATAATAGAACATCGGTGGACTTCATTCGACTTCTCATTTAATAGGAAACTACCAAACACTTGGCTGCTTATTTAAGACGAAACTACCTAAAGCCATGACACACTGACGCTTTAAAGAAAGGGGGGAAAAAGGAATGGGAAATCTAAGAGTAGTGCAGCCCTGATGAACGAAATTGCTGCAGTTGGCTCACTTGACTTCCCATGATTGGCTAGCCAGAGTCTTATGTGAGAATCTAAATAAAATTTTAAGAGAAAAAACATTGGCTTGGGTATTCTTAGAGTACTCCAATTTTATTATGGTACAAAGTCTTACCAACTCACAGCTGATGTTCTGTTCATTTGATAGATTTTTCTTTTTATTAGACATGTATATAAACATAATTCGGTTATCTAATTTATGTATTAGGGATGACTAACTCTTTTGTTTGAACTGTAATTTATGAATTTTTGATCGATAATTAAAATATTTAATTTAAGCTTGCAAATTAAATATTTAGTTGAGTTTTAGGCTTGGAATTCATCTCGATCCAAGTTTAGCTCGAAAGGTTAGGCTCGGAGTAATTTACGCCCCTACCTATAACTCTCTGTATTTACTTTCTAGCGTGATCAAGGAACATCGATTGCATGTGATCGGACATGTTGGTCTACATTAAATCTTCGTACATTTCTAATATGCCATTACCATGCTACTGATTTTTAAACTATAAAAAGAAAATTAGTCTAAATATTAATTTGACAGATTTGGGCAAACAGACCGCATATGTAGCGCCGCCGAACTAGAAGTACATGAAGAGAGAGACAGAGAGAGAGAGAGAGAGGGATGCGTTGTCTATTCCCGAATATCTAGAATACTTACCGACAAAATGACCGGAGAGGAGTTGACTTTAATTATGACGTCAAAATGGCTTACATCAGTCCAGCCGAGAGAGTAAGAGAGAGAGAGAGAGAAGAGAGAGAGAGAGAGAGAGAGAGAGAGAGAGAGAGAGAGAGAGCAAAACAACCCTTCCTCTCTCCTTCCGAGCATCTTCTAAACAGTTTCGTAACCCTCAAGCTCTCAGCGATCCGATTGGTATTTAGCTCCACTGCATCCCTTGCCTCCCCTAATTATACAACCATCCTCAAACCCCAATTCCCTTCGTAAAATCTTATCATAGATTTACTCCTCCTCCTCCTCCTCCTCCTCCTTCTCCTTCTTCTCCTCCTCCTTCCTACCCAAAAAAGGAGGAAAAAACATGGCAGGAAAGAGGCTGCGCGATGAGTTCGATCAAGACTCAGATCAAACAGGAGACAAACGCATGCGGCGCCCTTCTCTTCCAACGTAAATAATGATCTTATTATACATAAAATGATGATGGTTTCTTTTTTTTCTGGTTTTGGTTTGTTTTGTTTCCTCTGTGATTGATTTCTATATAAATTTCAATTCTGTGCTCTTCTCTTTGGCAGGGTGATTAGAGAAGCCATGATGATGAAAGCCTTCCAAAACTTTTTGGTGGCCTTGGAGCCATTGTTGCGCAGAGTGGTAAGTCAATAGGATCTTATCTTTCTAGCTCAATAGATTTTGTATATAATGCTAACCAAGTGTTTTGTTTACTTCTACTAGGTGCGAGAGGAGGTTGAACAAGGACTAATTCATAGTCCACGTTTGCTTGAGAGGTAATTAATTAATAACCTACAAAGAATCCATTGCTCACTACTTTTAAGTTCTATTTAGTCTTATATCTTTCTTTGTATATCTTTCTTTGTATGTCTTATATCTTGCTTGGGCGGTAATTAATTAATAACCTTCAAAGAATCCATTGCTCACTAGTTTAATTGAGTTCTATTTAATCTTTTATCTTTCTTTGTATGTCTTTTGCTAGACCTCCGCAAATGCAAATTGGAGGAGTGGAGCCTTCAATTTGGAAGCTGGTGTTTAGAAGAGAGCTTGGACTCCCAATCTTTACAGGAAGCAAGATAGAAGATGAGGATGGTAACCGTCTTCAAATTCTTCTTGTCAATTCCGAACAATTGCCACCGACGACGCTACCGCCGTCGATAAAGCTCGAATTACTAGTTCTTGATGGAGATTTCATGTCCGACGGCCGCGAGGACTGGACGGGCGAGGAGTTCCGAAGGAACATAGTGAAGGAAAGGACCGGGAAGCGGCCGCTCCTCTACGGAGATGTCAATGTTACAATGAGGGATGGAATGGTTACCATCTCGGAGCTCCAATTCACGGATAACTCCAGTTGGATAAGGAGCCGAAATTTTCGGATAGGAGCAAGAATTGTGCCTGGGAGCTACGATGGGCCTAGCGTAAAAGAAGCCATGACTAAGCCTTTCATGGTCAAAGATCACAGGGGAGAGTGTAAGTAGTTCATAACATTTTCTTGCAGTTCAATTGGTCTACCATTTCAATCTTTGGCTTCGGTACTACTATCTTGGAAAATACCATGTGAACATACAAGTCTATTGACCCAATCAAGTACTCTTGAACTTTTTAATTGATCGATATCTTTTTCTTTTATTCCTATATTATTCCAGTGTACAAGAAGCACTATCCTCCACGTCTTAGTGATGAGGTGTGGAGACTAAAGAAGATACGAAAAGATGGGCCTTTCCACAAGAGGCTTGAAGCTAATAATATCAAAACTGTGCAAGATTTCCTGAAGCTTTTGGAAGTCGACCTGAATAGTCTTCGAGAGGTAACCATAAATTTCTCCGCTAATAACTTTTATTCATTTATAACCATCTGATTGAATCTTCTTGTCATATTAGATACTAGGCCAGGGGATGTCAGAGAAGATGTGGAAAATAACAGTTAACCATGCAAAGACCTGCAATCTTGATAACAAGATTTATGTGCACTGTGGGCCTTACTGTGTGATTTACATCGACTCGATTTGCCGAATTGTGGGAATTATGTTTGGCGATAGGCAATACAAAATGCAGGATCTTGACCTACAGTCGAAAGTAAGTAGTTCACAGGTAGATCTTGCTGTCAAGATTTCGTTGATATCCATGGCTGAAACAATGTAGAGCTAATACTTTTCTTCTTCTTTAATTCCAGAATATTGTGCAGCAGCTGATTCAAGAGGCATACCAACAGTGGAATACCTTACAAGAGGTTGATGCAATGCCAAATCCCATTAGTCTAATCCAAAGTTGGTCACTAAACTCAAGTACCATCTTATTTAAATACTCAGATTCCATTGGCTTGTAATGGCTCTAACATGTTAACTATTTGACAGACGAACCTATCATCCAAAATGGGTCAGGATCACAGCAATGGTATCCTAGTAACCAAGAAGGTTCTGACATGGATTACCGATTGGATGGTTTTGACTAGGTGTACATTACTATGAACATAAGGAGAAATACTGAGCAAGATTAGCTGCCCTGATTGCTTGAACAATGTCAAAGATTAGCAAGCAAATCAACGAGGCGCATCTGTTAATTTTTAATTCTTTCTGATTAGTCTCTGCCCTACTTACTATAAGCTTTTTTTCTTATTTTTTTGTACTTAGGTTTGTATTAGTTTTGAAGATGTGGATGTACAATATCCTGTCATTTGCAACCATTGTAACATGTATAAGCTGCTTAAAAGTTAATAATAGTTTCTCTCTTCTCCTTTGAAGCTATCCTATTAGTTCTCTTGAGTAATTGCTTCTTATTCCAATAGTAGGATCTGACATGAGAACAATGGCAGGATAATAAAGACCATAAGAGATGTCTAAACAAATAAACTTTGGTATTAAAAATACTAGTAAACACACTTCATTCAATCTTAGCAAGAGCAAACCTAGCAGCCCAACTGATTCCTATAGAAATAATGGGCTTATAAGAATAGTTCATCATTGGCCTTCCTGAAGTCCATCTATTATACCGCTCCACAACGGATTGAGATTTAATGCGGGTTGACTCGTGCAAATCTATTTGGGCATACTATTGGATGCATGTCGGTGTAACAATAATGCGCATTTGATGGTTTTAATCACACAAGCTCAAATCTTATAATTCTCTTATTTCCTCTTTTAGATGTAATCAGAGCTGTTGGATGCATTCGATAAATGTGATGCGGTTGATGTAGAAAAAATGAGCCAATTGAGTGTATTTAATGGATGCATGATTAAAATATTATTCACAATGTTCGAGAAGGAGATAGATTGGATTTGAATAGGAAAGTAGACTGTCATGAGATTAGAATTGAGCAAGATCTGATATTCCAGAAAAAGACACGAGTTTGATCAAAACTCGTCGGTAACCAAAAGTTGTAGTGACCCGAGATCAATATAAGCCAACTTCCATTGTTTTGGGCTTTTGGCCTCGAAATCATATCATGTCATTTTAGGAAGGTTTTGGTTGCTTATATCTTAATTGTGGAATCAAAATTTGATTCAATTTGCTCCATTGTGTTTAGGTCTTGAGTTAGTTTGAGTTTTTATGAGTATTTGCTGAAACATTCTATAAAATAAAATTGTATGATTAAGATTTTGAATCTTCTGCTAGTTTATATCTAGTTTTGTTAACTTGTGACTAAAAAATTTATGTTATCTTTTTATGAAAACCTTAGTTTGCTTAGAAAATTAACTTGCTTGTCTTAGGTGTATTTCTTTCTACGATCTCCCTTTGATTTGTATTTCTTTGTGATCCTCGTTGAGTGATAAATAAGGAGTTGTTTTGTATTTGGTGGGTCTATCTAACATAGTGATCATTATTTTATTCCCTTAAAAGTTTCGATATTAAGCATTCATCTAATGATGTACCCAAACCGACCCGCATGTTCAACCCACACTGGATCCATGTTTCTTTGAAAGGGCATTTGTGGTTCACCTAAATATTTCCCAACCAAAGAAAGCACCAACAATAAGATCCTAGGTTACTAGTTGCAAGCTAGAAATAGCAACCTTTGCTATTCATTATGCACATTGTCATTAATGAATGCAACCAAACAGCACCACCATGATTCATGCATATCAGACCATATTAGTTTAATTTGACTTTAAATAAATGATTTTAAAGAATTGATTTGATGAAGAATATAATTGTCCCTTTTAGCTGTCCCTACTGTTTAATTTGGTCCTTAGCTGTTGTCATCTATTTGTAAACAAGGCAATCAAGCTCAATTGACAAGAAGATGAGGTTAAAATTAGGAGCAAGTAACTCTTGGCTAGTGATGTTTACAAGAGGCCTCTCAATCCTATCTATGGATCATTTGGGTGTAAACACTTCTCCATTCTTTTCATGTGAGAATACTTCTAACCACTGTCTCAAAGGGAAGCAATTCAAACAATATGTACAAAACCCCCGCAACTGGGGCTGCAGGCAATTCCAATCTCGTGTGAATGGTAGAAAGTTTTCAGTGAAGTATATACAATAGGATCCAATAGTCAAACCTTTTAGATCACTTGTCTCAGCCCTTCATACCCATATATATAACATCTTAATTAGATCTCTTCCAACACCTTGCAATCCTCTTCCATCTTCCATCTTCCATTTTCCTAAGCTCTGAAAAGTGCAATGTATAAGCTACTTCCAAAACCCAAATCCCAAATCCAAGCCAACTTCTCCAACTCATCTGAGATGACCCAATTAGAGGATATTCCACCACCGGAGTTTCTCCGAGAGGCTATCTTCGCTGCAGGTAACTCAACTTCTGCTACAAATTCTCTAGTTTTATTTGTTTCAGCTAATAGTTGGTGATCTCATGTAGGTAGATTCTGGGAGATAGAGGCTGCATTTGGTGGTGTCGATGGTGTAATAAGAACTGCTACTGGGTACTTTGGAGGATCCACTGTAAAGCCTAGTTACAAGGAGGTCAAACTTCTTCTACTCATCTTAAACATATTATTAAGATGTTCATAATCTTATAAGCTAAAGAGATATTATTGCAGGTGATAGAAGGCAACACTGGGCATACTGAGGCTGTGAAGGTGATCTATGACAAGAGGAGAGTATCATACAAATCCTTGTGCAAGGTCTTCTGGACTAGCCATGATCCAACCAACAAGCACTATTTGGTACATCTTGATTAATTCTTCCAATTAAAAGTATGGTTATATAATCATGGTAAATATGATGATTCTCGTTATGTTTCGTTAGGAATTCGGCGTGGATACGCACTACCGGTCGGCGATATTCTACGGTAACGAGGAAGAGAAGAAAGAAGCCCAAGAAACAAAAGTGAAGCATCAAATGAAGCTTAACAAGAGGATAGTCACCAAGATTTTATCGCGGAATTCGAACAATTGTGCAGTCTTCTACATGGCTGAGAACCAGCATCACAAGTACTACTTGCAAAGGGATCATATTCCTCTCTGCGAAAGTCTCGGCCTTCGCAGCACCCAGCACTTTGCCAACTCCCACATTGCCTGCAAGCTAAATGGGTATATAATATCTCAACTTTGTTGCTGATCATTGGATACATATATAATCTTTTTGATACAAATGGATATGGAGTTTAGTTGGCAAAGATAGATAATATTCTCAATAACTCATTAAGTTGAGAGTTTGTAGATACTTGGTGCATTCTTTTCTTTTTAAAGAGTTAGATTCATTGTATGCAACCCGGGAAAAGATTAAGCAATTGCTTATTAGTAATTACATTCAAATATATATCCTTCGTGCTGATTTATGAGCTGGAAGTAGTTTGCATACAAGTAGAGTATTAGTTGAATTCTTACAGCGACTTGTCCAAGTGGTTTCTTTTTTTTATTTTTTGTTGTTGGAAAAGTAAACAGCATTGAATTTAAATGGTGATACAGGGACAACATGCACATTTTTATTTGCATGTTGACTCTTTTATGCAAGATATTAAGGTAAAAACTCTGAATTACTCTGTAAATATTCCCTGTCAAAAGGCAAAAAAGGTATGAAGTTTTATCTTCATTAGAGCAGAGGATGTTTCCAAGACCTAGATTTTACCATTTAAGAAATCTCTTATTTATACTAACTGTTCCACTTGAAAACTATATCACAATTTTTCACTGTTCCTGGTTTGGTTTTGCAGAATCTTAGGTGGGCCTGGGAATAAGACTTCAGAGGAACTGAAGAGCTTCATGGAGAGATACCAATTGCCCAAACAAACAATGTTGGTTTTGGAGGAAATTCTCCACAACCTGGGTGTGAAAAAGGGCTCAGAACTGGAAGATTAGGGGCTGCAAATAGCACCCAAAAAAGTTTCCAACGTGTGTAAATTGGCAACTAATTGCGGGCAATTATAGCTCAAGTCAAACTATTGCACATATCCAAATTAGAGTTGCATTAATGGCAGGCCCTGCAAGGGGGAGGACAAGGAGTCAAGGAGCCTTCCATTGAAGCATTGGAGATAACACCATATTTTTTGGGCACCAGCCGACTAGATGGTTGACTTTTTGAGCTTACTGTTGGTATTTTACTTCTGTACATGGGAGAGGGAGGGTGGCGGTCAATAGAGATTATGTTGACTTTTGGGGAGTGGGACTGTCATGGCAGTGAAACTGGCCCACCCTCCAATTGTGGCTCACTGTAAACATGAGGTGTTTGCGGGCGGCCGCACTAGGGTTTTGTGGTGCATTTGATGGTTTTATTTATTTTTTCTCTCCTCCTTTCCTGTTCTTGGTGGATCTTGTAGGCGTCTAATTGTTAGAAAGTGAAGGAAGAAAGTAACATTTTTTACTTTTAATGTTTGACCGTAAAAACTAAATTAAAAAACTGACTTTCTTACCTGTTAAAAATAGTTTCACTCTTTTTTTTAACTTTTTTATTTTAAAAAAATATTTTACTAAAGCTAAACACTTAAATGAACTTCAATTTTTAACATATCTGTTAGGTTTTTAGTGTTGACAATTGTATACAAAATATTCTAAGTATTTTTATACATGTACATGGGCATTTATACAAGTCCAGAAAGTATTTGGATTGAAGAATTACAAGATTAAAAGAGAAAGGTTTTCGCGTTCACACCACTTTTGAACGCGCTCTCAGAAATTCACATACACAGAGAGAATATATTCAGGTCGTTCGAACGCGAACACAGGCGTTCGCACATACAGAGAACGCGTTCAGGCCATTCGAACGTGAGCATAGGCGTTTGCATATATAGAGTGTTGTTTTTGCTCGTTCGAACGCAGTTAAGGGCCGTTTGAACGCACCTTGCATACGTTCACACATACATAGGAGTGTTTTTGTGCGTTCAAACGCAACCTGTGAAAATCAAGCCACCGCGTTCGAACGCACTTGGGCCCATTCGAACACACCGTGTTCAAACGCACCTGTATAATATGCAATTTTTGGACTTTCGTGATTACGGATATGACTTGGATTTGGCTCTATCTTGGATACATATAAAAGCATTGTGATGCCCTAACTCTAGGGTGGTTGTTGAAGGCAATTGAAGGAAAATTCTTGAGGTTACATCGTTTCTTCGACCAACAAGGTCCGACTCTTCTACAAGGCATTAAACTTTCGTCTTAAGGGATATCTAGACGAAAGATTAATCTCGAGGGCTACTGAGGTTGGATATTAATCAGGAGAAGCGGTGAATCATGGGTTCTAGTGAGTAAGACTGAGAGGAACAAAATCGTGGGAGTTGATGGGTTGTTTTGTAAGTCAGTATTGTAATTGTCATTATTCTAGTGATTAGTTTTGATCTGAGTTTATATCCGTCATTTTTTTCCGTTTGGGTTTTTCCACGTTAAAATCTTGGTGTTCATCTTTGCTTTTGTTTTTTAATATTTCTTCTGTTTTTTTACTTAAGCAAAAGAGTGATATCATTACCTAGGATTTAGATACATACGTGTGTCTAAGTGTTTTTCAACATCTTTTTGCGTTAGATTTAAATTTTTTTATGATATTTTACAAAATTAGTGCCAAAATTATTGTACTTATTTGAAAATATGATTCGTTTATTTAAATCTAACTAATTCAGATTAGAAAAATAAATTAAATCTAAAAAAAGACTAATTTTCTCCTGCATAAAAGATATCAAGAATTATACTCAGCACTATGAGACAAAACATTATTGATATATATATATTTTACACTCTAAACTTAAACATAAGAAGATATTTTAATTAGTTATACATATTTATTAACTTTAATAATAGTTAGAAATATTATATTAAGAATTGATCATTATGGTAATTCTAATATTTTAAATAACACAGTAGTAATTGTAATATTTAGTGGTAATTATGTAAAAATTCTTTTTTTCTTCTTCTTCTTCTTTTCCATTCTTGTGGATCTTGTAACTTAGCTTTAATTTGAGACAGGTGTAAAAAGTCAGCTCATGTGAATGAAACTGTGGGAATCTCTTTGGCATTAGTTGGTTATGACCCAAATCCTTGATGGGAAAATCTTCACTAGATCCTCTTGTGAACTTTTGAACTTTTAGTGGGTGCTGAAGGAGACAATAGACATAAATTTTAATCCAAGTTGATAATAAAGTATTAGGCTTTTTAGGTTTAGGTTTTATGTATGCAAATTAAGTTTTTTTCTTTCTTTCTCCAGTCTATACTAGCCCTATTACACTTTGTTTTTTTAATATATTTATAATTTAACAGCTAGTAAATTTTATGATTAATATGAAATGTTTTAAAAACAAATTTAAAAACTAAACAATATCTATAAAAGCAGTATAATCCTATATCTTGTATTATGTTTAACAATGTCACATTTTAAAAACTTGTGGTTTTGAATATCACAACTAATAGTACATTGATAAATTTTTAAATAGTACCACAATAATATTTATTAACCAAATATTTTTCACAGATAAATCGGTTTATTAGCAATAAATATAAAATAACTATAGAAGTCAATGCATTTGATAAATTAAGAATCACAAATTTTAAAAGACGAATATATTAGTAACTAAATATTTCAAAGTTTTTGGACTAAAATACTTTAGGATAACTAAATATTAATAATTTGAATACTTAACTCGCTCTAAATTTTTGACTCATAACCCGGCTTAAGTCCGAACTGAGCCCGATTCGAGACCAACTCGGTCGGGATTGGGCTTAGCCTCTCCCAACCTGAAACCCAAAGCCTGAGCTCAGCCAGAAACCAGGACCTATAGCCTGATTATTAATATTATACATCTAGGGTGGCTCATAACCCATATGTTTATCTTCTTTGCAATATTAATTAATTTCACAAAAGTAATAGTTTCATGTAGTATTGCATGAGTAAGATGTCTACGTAGATCTTACACAAAGGATAAATGTAATAGCTAGCCTTTAGATCAAAACCCTTGGAAAGATGAGACAAAGAAAGACATTTTTCTAGCTCAAATTAATGGTAATTGCCATCAACAACAGTATGACAGTCTAGCTAAGGGCATAAACAATCACTTGTATGATTTCTTTTTTCGTAGGTATTTCTCCAGCTTAAAGGGTGAAGAAGACATTAACTTTTCACTTTGCTATAGTTATATATGCAGGAGCAGTATACAATATTTGCTCAGATTGTATGTACATATAGATTATTTAATATACTTGATAAATCAATAAATCATTTGATACATTCTGTATCTCGTATCATATTTTTCATAGATACTTAATAATTAGTCAACGTTATCGATAGGATGCTGGTTCATGTGAATCACTTGTCCTTCCCAGGTTTCCTGGGGATTTTGTTGAGAACCTTTGAATCGATTTTCTTGTACAATTTCTTGAGATCTTGCCTTCCCTCGGTGGCATAATGTTGCAGTTCAGTCTTGTATTGCTCATACAAAGCTGGTAATGTCAGAATACTCAAGGAAGCTACAAGAGAAAGAGAGAGAGAGAGGAGATTAGTTAGTAGGAGTCTTTGAGAATAATGGCATTTGATATCTAGATAATTAATGTTAAGCACTTGCAAAGCTAATTACCAAGATAGAAGAGAGTAAGAAAGCTACAAGAACTTCCGATTACTGATAGAATCCAGAGAAATCCAATTGTCTGTGAGAAAATTAGTACGATGTCAAAAAGAATTAAGTAAAGTATAGGCGAGGAATGTATAATAGGAAGGTAGTTTGATATCTACCAGGAGAAACACTTTGAGATCCTTCCCTCGAGCAATCTCTTGAAGAGTGGTCATGAACATACTTAGCCATCTGGGGAAAGCCACGGCAATCTTTTCCTGCACTTCTTTTGCTAACTTAACTACGTAGCTTTCTGGAGGTGGCCTATAAACATAGCAAAATAATGTCCAAGTTAGCCAGTAGATATGCAGCGTTGCTTAAACAAGGGAAGTTTGCAAAGAAGAAGAGAACGAAAGATGATTACATGTCAACAAGGGGTGCAAAATTAGACCATATGAAGAGCACAAGCATGGCAAGAATTGAGGTATGGCACAGGAGTGTAATAAAATGGTACTCCATCACTTCAAAAAGAAACCATGTCATTGTAAACCCAATCAGGATACCTCCAGATAATGGCTTGTTTCTCCACATAATAATATCAGCGGCTGCACGCAGATAAGAGTTTTGTTAACCAAACTAAACATATGGACAGATGCTTAAGAACTTTTGTATATGCTTCTAGGTTTACAACTTTGGAGACAAGAAAAGAACAAGTGAGAAAGAGAGAGATTAGCTTGTACCTTTTCCTTTACCCAAAAGCTCATATAGAGGCCTCTCATGGCCAAAGAGCTTTGCATAGGTTGATGTCTGCCTGCTAGAGGATCCAGAAGACATGATGTTGGATTTAGTATGGTGTTTATGAGCTTAGAAGAGGGAGGAGGAGTATGTTCTTATAAGGGAGTTAGGGTGAACTCCCTATGGGCAAGGAAGCCACGAAATTGAAGCAAAGGATAGCTTTTGCTTTCCACCTATGTAAAGAGAATAAGATATCCAAGGTATTGATTGTAGTTGTAACACTAACATTCTATTGCTCTTCCTGACATGTCTCTAAATGTATTGAGCCTGTTCTAGGCTACCTTACTTGGGCTCCTGTAGCCGTAGGATCGTTGAATTCAACGGCCATATTTTGCATCAGATCCACTTAATTATTTTTTTAATTTCTTTTAAGATCCACTTAATTGTGTGAACCTAAGTTTGTTTCATATATTTTTTATAATTCTGAGCCTCTACATTATTCCCATGCTAAACAAGAGAATTACACTCAGATTCACTACATTTCAAATATTGAATTAATATGGATGGCAACAGGATTGGATTAAGTTCAAACAAATAGTACTAACATGATAATTTGTTAATTAAACAGTTCAAATAAGCTATTTAAATTTACTTAAATTATAGATATATTTACTCAGATTATAAACACTTCATTATGATCATAATCATGTCATAAATAGGTTCAACTTCGACATATAATCTAAACCAAATTATATTAAACTAAATAATTTAAAATCCTTAAATTCATGTCAGATTATTATATTAAATTAAAAAAATATAACTTAAATAATTAGGTCAACCCTCTCAAGAAATGGATTTGTAGTTTATTATTATCTTTTTAACAGCTTTGTTAAACATAATAATAGATAATAAGCAAGTTGCTAACCATCTTATCGGTGCATCACATGGATAAGATCAAGCAAGTTAACGATGGTTTCATACAAGCTAACAAAACTCCTAGGACCCATCTTTTGAGTAACAACAATGTAATATACAAACAAACAAACATCACTAACATATGCAAGTCTCTATCTCAAATTAGGGACTGTTGTTCACCATCTTGGCCACTCTATTCTCTTCTATAATGTCACAATAAAGACAGTCTATTATGATGGTCAGACGATCTCTTCGGTTGGATTGGCAATAGTTGGAGAAAAATGTTTGGGAAAATATATATATATATAATTTTACATTTCTATAATTAGGTCAAATTTTAGATTGCCTTTTGGAATTTTTATTTATCTCACTTAACTGTCTTTAGTTTTAAAATATATGCATTGCTTGAATACGTTAATTTTAATATAAATGGCCAAATTACTTATTTTATTTTGCATCAATTAATAAGGAAAATAATATTCCTTTCTGTTGAGTAGGCTTTATTTTTTTTTTTTTTAGATGGGACTAAATATCATCCTACCGGTTTAAAAGATTTTAAACAGATAATATATATTACTCGATTAGCATTTGGAGCTAGAAAATCTAATTTGACTTACTGATTTAGAACTCAAATCGAGCTCACGAGCTTTTTTAACTGTCTTATTCATATACCCGAATATTCTCTTAAGAATTTTCTTTGTGGATCGGATCGGTTTGAGTAACGTATTGTTTATCCAGCATTATTTATTATTTTTACTTTAATATTAATCTTCGGTTAAACTTATATATATAGTTATATAATATTATTTGATAAAAAAATTAAATAGATAATTATAATAGAGGTATTTAAGAGGGATCCATGTGAAAGAAAAAAAGTAAAAATAGGCAATAGTTACATAATTATCCCTGAAAAAAATAATAATTATATATATATAAAAAAAAGCACCGGCGACAAAAGAAGCAGTTCGATCACATGCCTAATCCGTCACATTCGACATGCTTTCGACATTCATTTTTCCATCCGATTGGTACGATGTACGTCTTCAATAAACCTCTAGCGATCTCCACTTCCCATCTCCACTTCCCATCTCCACCGATCTCAAACTTTCCATGGCTCTACTCCACTCTTCCTTTCTTTACTCCCCCATGACATCTCCCTTCCCAGATTTTCTCCGCCAAATTCCAACCCTCCGATTCCGCGAATACAACCACCACCCCCCGCTCTTCCTCCGCTGTTCCGCCGTCTCTGCCAGCCGCTCGCGGGCGATGACCTTGGGCTTCGAAAGCCTCAAGGAGACCTTCTCCATCGACGTCGTCCGCGCCGAGGGCCGGGCGCTCGACGTCCCCCTCGCCGCGCCGTTCACCATCGCCTCGTCGCGGCTCGACGCCGTCGGCAACGTCGCCGTCCGCGTCGAGCTCCGGAATGGATCGGTCGGGTGGGGGGAGGCGCCGGTGCTGCCGTCAGTCACGGCAGAGGACCAGCCTGGCGCGCTGAGGGCGGCAGCGGAGGCGTGCCGGATGCTCGTGAGTAGGCCGCTGGCGACGCTCGGCGCCGTGCTGGCGGACGTCGGGGATATCCTTCCGGGACATGAATTCGCTTCGGTAAGGTCTTGTTGCTGCGTGGAATTTGTCCAATTCTTTCTTTCTCTTTATCCACTCTAATGATCTCACTTGATTTAAACGTAGCAATGTTCTTAAGAAGGTAGTTATTGCTTCGAATTGGTCTTGGAATTGTTTTCTTGCATCAATTTGAAAATCCTAATCGAATTTTTGAGCTGCATCATTAGATACTTCTTTTACCAGATTTGATCATGTAATAATACCTCTAAAAATCTGATTTTGGATATGTCTTTCAGAAATCCTCAGTGTCGATCACTTAGAAAGGAAAGGTCTTGATATATCTCAGATCTATCTTGCTATAATTTCATTTATCAACCTCCAGTTGTTCTGATAAGAGTGGTTTACATTGTTTGATATGTATATAATTCCATATTTTGCCTGAAGGTTAGAGCGGGAGTGGAGATGGCACTGATTGATGCAGTTGCTAATAGCATTCGCATTCCTTTGTGGAAATTATTTGGAGGAGTGTCAGATTCTGTGACAACGGATATAACAGTTGGGTGATCTCATTTGACGTCTCTTATCATTCATATCATTATTATTTGCATGCCTTATATCTTTTTTAATTTCCCCGACTCAGATTCCAATAGTGTCCCCAAGTGAAGCTGCTGAATTGGCTGCAAAATACTATAAACAAGGTTTTAGCACTTTAAAGCTCAAGGTGGGTAAAAACTTAAACTCGGATGTAGAAGTTCTGAGGGCCATACGGTTGGTTCACCCTGATTGCTCTTTTATTCTGGATGCAAATGAAGGTTATAAGTCTCAGCAGGCAATCGAAGTTCTTGACAAGCTTCACGGTTGGTCTTCCTGTTTACGTTATCAGCAGAATGCACACTTGTAAACTCTGCTGTAAATCATTGTACATCTAGTTACTTTTTAACCTTTTCAACATCATGGTGATTAGAAACTGGAGATGCAGGGTAATTAGTAATCATAAAAGTTAACTAATGTGTGAGTTCTAACTTGTGTTAATTATTAAATTACATGATCTGCCAGTTTTTTAGATTTTTGGTACCCTCTTTTTGAACAAAGTGTTGCTCTTTGTTTTCTCTCATTTTGATTCCAGAAATGGGGGTCACTCCTATTCTCTTTGAGCAACCTGTTCACAGAGACGACTGGGAAGGTCTCCGCCACATTAGTCATGTTGCAAAGGAAAAATATGGTGTAGCTGTTGCTGCAGATGAGAGTTGCCGGAGTTTAAATGATGCAGAAAAAATTATTCAAGGAAGATTAGCTCATGTTATCAACATTAAGCTGGCCAAATTAGGGGTTCTTGGGGCTCTAGACATCATTGATGTTGCAAGAAAAGCAGGCATTGCACTTATGATTGGTGGTATGGTTGAGACTAGGCTCGCAATGGGCTTTGCCGGTCATCTTGCTGCTGGACTTGGTGGTTTCAGGTAATTCTTCTATTTTTTGCAAGGTCCCTCATACTATTACTAAACCATGCACTTCTTCATTCTTTCATCTTTTACTGATTGCAGTTTTATTGATCTTGACACACCCCTACTTCTGTCAGAAGATCCAGTTTTCGGAGGTTATGAAGGTTTGATAATATCATCTTTGGCATTGTGATCTTTTATTACTTATGATAGGATATTATTACCCGCTCATGATGCTATACTATGTTAATTTTCTTACATCTCTCCACCCCTTGCCCATAAGAAACAGAGTTGAAGCGGCCATTCATTTCTACAGACCACATTTTATTTATGTAGCTCTTACAGATTTGCTCTTCTTTTTCTCCCTGTGACCAGCTTCTGGTCCAGTCTACAAGTTCACAAATCCCAGGGGTCATGGCGCTTTTCTTCACTGGGACAATACTGCCTCGTAAGCCATATTTCTACTAACTAATTAATGCATATAATTATTTGTTCTGTTAGACAATTTACTTTTCAGCAGATCATAGTAGCTGCTCAACTATGGGCCTAAACTGAGAGTTATAGGAATCATCTCCGATGATGTTCCATCTTAAATATTTGTTGGAAATTGCATTTAGTATGAAATTTATCCTCTGTTTACAGAAATTGAAGAAGTAATTTCTTCCTGATTCTCCTATATATCTGTTTTGTTACAGAACTGATATTTGACTTCTTCCGTGAACTCTGGGGCAGCATTGATGGACCTTTCTGCTCTTCCCTACGTGATGCCACTCAATGAATTCACCGACCCTCCAGTAAACTGATTGGCCTGTTTATATGATTCTGTCTCTCTACTTAATACATTTGCTGCAAAGTTCGAGATGTTGGAATTATTATAACAATCTATTGCTGTTGTCCATCATGACACTGCACAATAATTTAATACCAAACGAAAAGGAGCTCAGCGGTAGTTCTTAAACTTCATCTGCAACTTTATGTTCTTCGTTTTAGTTAGAGCCTCTAAATACTTTCTAAATCACAAATTGTCCATCAAAATGTTTCCCAGAATATTAATGATGGCTAGCAAAGTTTTTAGTCATCACCACCCCTCTTGTTTATCCTTCCTTAAGACGGTGAATATTGGCTACGTTAAAAAATTATAGTTATTCTTACCAGAAAAAGAACAAGAACTATTACAGAAATATCTCGTCGGCTAGTTAGGAAGACACGTGTTGAGAGAGAAAAATAATGAAATATATATGTTATTTAATTAAGACAGCGGTGGTTTCTTTGGCATACATTGTAGCAAAACAGCGTAGCCTGTCCCCTGTTCTGTCCCCTGTTCTTCTCCACTCTCCTTTCACTTCACTTCACTTCGCTGTTTGTTTGGTGGTTGATACTTGATGGTAATTATTATTAATAAGTGTCATTCTCTCCCCGGAACAAAAACTCTCCATAGGAGGTAGAGCCACTTCCACTTTATTCCTCCTCCACTTTCTTATTCCAAAAAAAGAGAACAAAAACGAGGATAAGCGGAAAGCTTATACCGCAGGAGAGATCTACTACTACTGGTCTACTATTACTACTACTCTTCTGCTTGTAAACAAACCCTAACGGCGGAGATGGGCGTCTCCATCCCACTCGTCGCCTTCGTCTCCTTCCTCCACCTCCTCGCCTTCGTCCTTGCCATCGGCGCCGAGCGTCGTAGAAGCACCGTAAGCTTCCATCACCTTCTACTATTTCCGATTCTTCTCATATTTTGGTAACCCTAACCGTAACTCTTCTTTTGGGGTGTTTGTGGGTGAAGGGGAGGGTGATGCCAGACGAGTACGACGACCGGACGTATTGCGCGTACGACTCCGACGCGTCGACGACGTACGGCGTGGCGGCGTTCTTCGTGCTGCTGGTGAGCCACGTGGCGGTCGGTGGGGTCACCAGGTGTCTCTGCTTCGGCCAGGGGCTCGATGCCGGTGGGCCCCGGAGATGCGCCATTACGGCCTTTGTGCTCTCTTGGTGAGCTCTATAATTTTTAATCGCCGTGGTATCTTCTTCTTTGGTAGTGATTTGTTGTGATGTGCACATCATGTGAAGCACTTGTGCCCCTTGAGGTGGATTCTCTCGTTTGAAGTCTGAAACCTAGTTGATAATTTATAACTAAATCGAATAGAATAATCTTTGGTGATTTGGGCAGCTAAAGTAAGAATGTAAGATGACTGCATAAGGTCAGGACTGGGAATCATGACCTTGTTTCATATCTTTGCTCTTTGGCCTGAAAATTAGTGAATTGCTTGGTTGTCGTGCTATTTATATATTAAGGTTGGTTTGCATGCATCTTGTTTTGATCAATTGAAATAATTGAATTTTGGCAGACCTAACTTTTGATTGTTTCAACTCTTGGTCCCTATTCATAATCGAGGATATGAAGCAACTTCAGTTCTTGCAAAATGGTGTGATAGAAACTTATAGAAGATTTTTGTGGCTGGTAATAGATCTTCTTTTTCACAATCTCTTGTTCCATCCAGGTGTTTGATGTAGTTTGTCAATGGTGAAGCAATTTAGTGATCCTTAGATTGCTCTTTTTTGAATGCTAAGTTCATCTGATGGAGAAAAGGTTGTAGATTTTGGAAATTAAATGGGGACAGGCTTGGATGATAATGATAATTTTTATCTTGATGGTGATAATTTGTTGTGCCTCAATTTTTTGATCTACTGTCATAGCTGAGCTGGATAGAGTGGATGTCTTATTCTTTGAGTTTATGCCAAGGAATTTCAATAGCTAAAATGCCATTTTTGTTGCATCTACATCTTTGTTGTTTTGTTCTTCTAATTGCTAGTTAATTATAATTGTGGTGCATTAATTCAGATCTTTGCTTGACTAGTGTATTAATCTGTCATGGTTCATTCAATAGAACTTTTGTTTTTCTAAGAAGTTTAAGGAGCTTATGTGACTGCCGTATGGGATATGGGTAATACTTTGTTTAATCTCTTTATTCCGGGTTGCATGATTAATCTCTTTATTCCGGGTTGCATGAGGATTCTCTACTTATGACTTGGTGTCATATTAACATTTTCTCTATTTCTATTTCATGCATCTTGTTTGTTCTGCTATAATTAAATATCATAGCAGAACAAACAAGATGAACCAACACTCGCTTCATATTTTATCCTCTTATGATATGAATGATATATTCTTATTTTTAGAAGTTTAAGAAGAGGATAATTGGAAAGGTACTCATTGTTGGACTAATCTTTACGGAGCCTTCTCTCAGATTTCCAGCAGCTTTAACATTTGGAGTTCCTTGATATTTTACATGGTATCCTACTAGGAGCTTTAGAGTTTAATCATTTTTCAAGGTCTCTCTGTCTTATTCTGGGTCTCCCTTGGTATTTTATATAACTCCCAAAAATATTTTAGTTTTTGACACTCCTGAAGACCTTTAACTTAGATTCTGGAGTTTTAATTATCCTAACAACCTTCAATAAGAGGTTTTACATGCTGTTTTTATTTTCTTTTCTCTCCTCTACGAGCAGACAATTGATTTATTGGTTCTTTTTCTTTACCACTTGTTTCAACTTTCAACCTTCCTTTTCTCTCCTGCATTACAAAGTCATAAACAGAAGAACCAGATAAATACCAAGACTTCTCAATATTCTGGGTTATTCTTTTCCATTATTTTGGGACAATTTCTCCAGATTCTATCTGCAAAAAAACCTTTAGCTCTTTTCCTTCCAAATGATCACTGTTGAGTGCTCAAGTTTGTCCTTTGCAAATGCTGCAGAAACAAGGATTACAAATGGCAATTATTGATGTAGAGATCTTGCACTAGAGGAAAGAAGAGCATTTCCATTGTTGCATATTATGTGGTCATCCTAATGCGACTTGTGTTAATTCTGTTTTCCAGGGTCAGCTTCTTGGCAGCAGAAGTTTGCCTCGTCGCCGGGTCGGCTAGGAACGCATACCATACTAAATACTTGGGTTACTATGCCAAGCGTGACTTGCAATCATGCGCAGCATTGCGGAAGGGGGTCTTCGCCGCAGCAGCTGCTATGGTGCTGATTTCTTTAGTAGCATCTCTTGTTTATTACTGGAGTTACTCCAGGGCCTCCACCGGAGGGTGGGTGAAACACCGGAACGAAGGTGGAGTTGGGATGACAGACTATGGTCTGGATAAAGGCGAATCACCGAGCACAAAGGTTTAAATGCTGTGAATCCTTGGTATATGCTGTGGCCTGTGTGTTGTATGTTTATATTCTGGGAACTACAAAGAGTGTGCTTCTTGTTGCTTGTTAAGTAAATGTTTGTAGAACTGTACCACTATGCATGGGCTCAATGAAGTGTGTTAAAGATACAGTGACTTTATAGGATTCTGTAGTTCTTCTCAAGATTTTTTTTTTGGGTCTTATTATTACTCGGGACTTTTCTACATGTTTGAAATTAGTGAGATAGATCATGGCTTATCCTTCATATCTACTTCCAATGATCAGATATTATTTAGTCCACTTGTATATATGATAACAATCTACGCATGCGGAATGATGATTACATTGGTTTATAATCCTTTCGATATACTAAATTATATGATAAGGATTACAATTGCCCGGATTATACTTTGTTTTAATTTATAATCCATGTTTTCCTTGAGATTTGACCAAATCGGATCCAATATCTTTTTGTCACTGCTTACACTTCATAGATGACTGGTTGTCTAAAACGTTTCGGTTTGGACTTAGCCTGTGATCTGGCTTGATGGTGACAAATCTTATCTTGGAATTAACAATCATATGAACTTACTAATACACGAGCTGATGTTGGAAGAATAAGAAGCATCAAAAGAGGATATGCTGACACGTCAACAGCTACTCACCAGTCTGACCTCTCCAAGATAGCCACCATCCCACCTACTCCTTCTCATACCACCATAATAATTTCTTTCTATTAATCAAGTTCACATGCTATTTCCTGGTAGGTTGATAAGGAGTAGTTGTCACGTTAATTGTTTTAAGAATTTGAACTTCTAATTATATTACAAGATCTATATCACAAAATAAATACACATATAAAGAAATGAATTAGTCAATACAATGAACTAGAAAGTTCTTCTACTTCCTGTCCATTTCTTCATCATGCTTGCCTTACTAGAAATCACAAAACACTACTCCAGATGATCTAATAGACCATCCCATTTCTCTCCATTAAAATAGAAAAAGAAAATCTAATAGACTATTATGTTGTCTTTCTTGTTTTCCAATTCTGACCTGTAACGCGGCGCCCAGAAGGATTTATTCGCATATACTACCTAACTTAATAAACAATGAAAGAAGATAAGATTGAACTGAGTTGCTCATTTTAAAAGCAAAAAATGTGCAAATAAATAGAAATTAAAGCATAACAAGTAGTCCTCCAGTCCTCCTATAAATAGTAGGAGAACTCAAAGGAGATCCAACAAACAAGATGGCCTCTTCAGATCTGTCCATGATCCTCCCCCGAGTTCTCATCGTCTCTCGCCGTACTGTCCGGAAGAACAAGTTCGTTGACTTCGTTGGTATGCGAAAAAGATATAATTTTTGGAGCATATTTATGATTCGAATGTAATTTTCTTTTCATGTACTAATCAATTACGAGTGGTTAAAAAACAATAATTATGTTGCAGGAGAATACCACCTCGATCTCATAGTAGGCTATGGTGCGGCGCCGGTGATCGTGCCCCGCGTCGCCGGCGTCCACATGCTTCTCGATAGCTTCGAGCCGATCCACGGCGTTCTACTCTGCGAGGGCGAAGACATCGACCCCTCCCTCTACGACGCGGAATTCTCCGGTCTCTCCGCCGACGAGCTCGACGAGATCCGGCGGCTCCACGCCAGCGACACCGCCGTCGACCGCGAGAAGGACTCGATTGAGCTCCGCCTCGCCAAGCTCTGCCTCGAGCGTAACATACCCTACCTCGGCATCTGCCGCGGCTCTCAAGTACGTACTAACATTAGCTTTCCTAAAAGAATATATATATATATAATATTATAAAAGGATTGTACGTGACGGCGTCACTGCTTTTAGGTGCTCAACGTAGCGTGTGGAGGTACGCTCTTGCAAGACGTCGACAAGGAACTGAGGAAGGATGGGAAGTCCGCCGTTTCGCACATCGACTACGACAACTACGACGGCCACCGGCATGCTGTGAAGGTGGTTGAGAACACCCCATTGCATGCTTGGTTCCGGGAGTCGCTGGAAGAGGGGAAGATGGAGCTCATGGTTAATAGCTACCACCACCAGGGTGTGAAGAAGCTCGCGGAAAGGTTCGTTCCGATGGCCTTCGCGGCCGACGGGTTGATCGAAGGGTTCTACGATCCGGATACTTACAATCCCAACGAGGGAAAGTTCATCATGGGGTTGCAGTTCCATCCTGAACGCATGAGGAAGCCTGAATCTGATGATTTTGACTATCCCGGATGCCCCTCGGCTTATCAGGTCAGAGGTCAAGCATTTCATCAAACATCTAGGTGCATGCATACATGAGCTTACTACGGAGGTCTTTAATTGCTCCAATCCTTTTGCTTTCATATATAGGAATTTGTAAAGGCAGTAATTGCTTATCAAAAGAAGGTTAACAACTCAGCGAATCCGAAACATGCCCTGAAACTGGATCAAGAAATGGAGAAGAAGCGAAAGATCATCGTCCGGAGCTTCTCGATTGCGAAGGACTTGTACGTCGCGAAAACCGGCATGCCCCCGTCGGGAGAATCGGAACTTGAAGCCGGCGCCGAGTTCCTCGAGGTACTTAATTATCAGAAATCGGAAGCATTAATCTAAATCCTCTGCGGTAGACAAAGTTATATCTAATTCATATCCTTTTCTCTTTTCTTTTCTCTTTCTTTGTGGCATTTAGTCGAACACTGCGCTAAGCTTGCAGCAAGAGAAGAGATTGAAGCAGATGGGTGCAACGGTGAGGAATGCATCATCCTATCTACAGAGGCTAAAGATGGACGAGGAGAGGGAGAAGGCTGCAAGAGCTCTCATGGGAAAGATGTCAGTAGAGCATCTCTCTGATTTGCTTACTTTCTACCACATCATGGGCCAGATTTGCTCAGAGGTGTTAGAGAGGAAGCTCAAGTCCACCTGAACTCTCTCTTGGAAGGAGGATAATCTTCTTATTCTTTTGCTCGGGGATTGGGACAATAATATTACCACATGTTGATAACTATAATTCATCCATGTATGTATGGAGACTACCTGTTTGTAATCGATCAATCAATAGTATGAGAGTTATATCACATTTCCTACCAAAGAAGAATGAACTCAATTAGTTTTTCCCAACCAGATTGAGAGATGGTTGCATACTTTTGCCTAGGGTCTAAAAAGAAAATATATCCTTCTCTTGAGCCAACGGGTTGGACCTAAAAGTAAATTTACAACGTGTCGGGGATATCTGTTGCCACGTGGTCTCCAGGACGTGGGGATCAGCATCATCTGCTCGACACGTGCCTTGATGTCCGACTTCTAATCCCGCCATTTGCGGTCACCGGGCCACATGTCTCCTCGAGGAACTTACCGTTTCTCCGTGTGCTGTTATAACGCCCACACCGATCCCTCACGCTTTCCTTATCCGAAATAGGACGGTGCGTCTGTGGTCAGTTAAGTTGGGACGGTGCATCGGAAATGGAAATCCAACAAAATAAATGAAAAGCGTTTCTTTTGCATATCACACCCTGCATGTTAGTCTTATTTCAAACAAGCCATCTGCTATAACTAATTAACCCAAAAGCTAATCTACGCATACTATAATATATTAGAAATGAGAGATAAATAAGAAATTTGCGAGGAATGAGTCGACTTTTCTATTCACTTACGTTTGCAAAAGACCACCTCTTCTTAAGTTATAGAAAACATTTTGGAGACCTTATAGATAAATGCAAACTATAGGTTTATTATTTATAAATTTCTAATACGCATGAGGTGGCGATTTGCAAATATCTCATAAGGATAGGTTTCTGCAATAATGCCGATGACCATCTATCTCTTTATATACAGAGGAGGGGGGGAGAGAGAGAGGGCGCAGGCGCACTCATGGCTAATCCCCAGAGCTCGGAGAACCCTTCGTCCCTCGACGTCGACCCCGAGGACGATGTCTCGAAGGTCTTCACCCGCTTCGACGCGAACGGCGACGGCAAGATCTACAAATCCGAGATCGCATCCGTCGTCCGCGCCCTCGGCTCCGACGTCTCCCCGAACGAGCTCCAGGCGATGATGGATGAGATGGACTCCAACCACGATGGCTTCGTCGACCTCAACGAGTTCGCCGCCTTCCACCGCCACCGATCCGGCGCCGGCGCCGACGAGGAGCTCAGAGACGCCTTTGAAATGTACGATCTCGACAAGAACGGGCTGATCTCCGCCGAGGAGCTGCACCTCGTGCTAAAGAGGCTCGGCCAGAAGTGCTCCGTTGAGGATTGCTCGCGGATGATGAGGCCCGTTGATTCGGATGGGGATGGGAGCGTCAATTTCGAGGAGTTCAAGAAGATGATGACGACCGGAAGCGGTCTAGGGGTTGCGGCGGAGGAGGGTAAATGATTTGGTATTTGGGTTTTAAAAGTAATATTACGAAGTTTAAGGTTTCGATTATACTCTCGGTTATATCTTTGCTTCCGGAAAGAGCACAACATTTGGTGAATGCTTTATATAGTTGGGTAATATTTCGTCCTTTTTAGGGCTTTATTGAAAATTTCCTTTCAGAGCTTCTTTTATGGGCCCAAAGTAGAGGCTCAACTTGCGTATAGAGCCCCCACGCAGGCATTACGGGCCGAAATAGAAAAAGACAATCCTAGTGATTGTTGAATTTCTTCAAAGGCCCAAATCGAAATCAGGTGAGTTTAGCAAGTTAGAATTTAAAAAAATGATATGGAGTCTAGTATTCATGATATTAATAATGCTATTGGATTTAACCTAGTATTAGCTATATTGAATTTGTTACAAACCATGAATAACCAATTCCTACTTCTTTGGTCGAATAGCTCGTATCAAGAGGTAATCATTGAGTAGGCTGGGCTTTTCAAATCGATCGAACTTAAATATTTGTTCATAGCTGACCTACTAATCATTCGGGCTGGGCGAAAATACTATAGCCATGCCTATTAGTTCATGAGATATTAAACCTAAGTTAGACATAACGAGCATAGTGATTAAAGATTAAATTTTAAAAAATATTATTATATTTATCTGGTCGAGCGTAATGGGTCTCTATAAAGATAATTTAGTTTTTTTTCTCATAGGAATATACTTATATTAATATTTACTAAATATCTAACGTGCGACTAAAAAATCATATAAATAAACATGCATAAAGGGTCGAGCCCGAGCAAGCTTAATAGGTTGTGCTCGTGGCAAGGTTGAGCTTTCGAGGAAAGGCCTAACCTATGTCGTGCCTATTATTATCTCAGGCCCTGGTTAAGCTTAGCCCGATTAAAATCAAGTGGGTTCAGACTGAGCCCAATAACCACTTCTACTTGTGCCACATACCTCTATTCATCCCTTCCCTTCATCCCTTCCCTTCATCCCCCTCTTTCTACATCGGCTTTTGATAACTCCTCATTTTTAAATGACCTCTCCTACACTTAGAGATCCATCGCTGCTCCGACTCCTTCTTGCCCACTTTTTTAATGTTGATTTTCCACTCTCCTATTGAGATCTCATCTTGATGCCCTAATTCACCTCTTTGCTTGTTAAGATTGAATATTACAACAATTACAACAAAATAAAAACACTCCAAATACTCTCATTTCAAAGAAAAATGAGGTGAAAATAAATTGAGAGGATACAAAACTTATAGAGGATCTCAAATCTCCTCTTGCCCTCTCTCTATCTCTTTCTCCCTCCCCTATCAAACTCAAAAACGGGCAATTCTGACTAACCAATTGTCTAACACGTGATGACCTATAAGCTTAATTAAATAAAGAGAAATGATACACGATGATATTGCAAATTGTCAATTCTCTTGCCACTAATATAGGGCTTTATCATAAAATGTTAATGCTACGAGATTGCCTTCTCCAACTGCTATTAGTTACGGCGATGACATCTTGCAGCATCGTTATCGAGTCCCAACCGAGGGATGAGGGAAATAGTGACGGTGTGACTAAGGAGAGGAGGAGGATGAAGTCATAATATCTCATGTTGTTGTTGTTGAGTCCTAATTAGGAGACAAGGAAAATATTGATAATGACTCAAGAAGAGTTGGAGAAGGAGGACAACGAAGCCATGACATCTAGCATCGTCATTGTCAAGTTCCAATTGAGAGATAAGAAAATTGAGGATGGTTACTAAGGAGAGGGGGAGAGGAAGCACAACGCAAATGGAGGAGATAGTGGCATAAATAAATGAACTAAGAGGCTCTAAGTCCCCTTGCCCCTTCCTCACACACTCTCCTTTCTAATATACCAAACCTCACCTTAATCACTCATCACTCATCAGCCATATCTCATCCCCTTCTACAGTCCACTTCTCTTCCAATTACGAGGATTCTCTTCCACACCCAAACAAACACCAAATAGAAAGAACCATGTACTCGATGGCAATCTTTTCCTATGGAATTGAATAATTGCATATGTCCAATACTACACATTTGATATGCTACAAAGATAAAACTCCAAACACTCAAACAGGGCCTAATAGCTCCTACCAACAATTCACAAACTAAAAGCGTACTACAAGATGCTGAGATATGTAAAAGTGGAAAATGTCAAAATTTTGAGATAATTTATGTCCTGGTCTTGCTAAGACATACCTTAATATTCTTACATATAGCATCACATTATGGATTTATAACACAAAGGATCGTCTTTGCTGACCATTATAACTTCTGTTTCACTCATTGGTGGTTATTTCCTTATCGGCGAAACTATACATTTTTTTTTCTCACTTTATGCAGTTAAATTTCTCGAGTGTTGATTAAGAACTTAGCTTGCTGCTCAACGAAACAATTTTGGAGAAGGTTAAAGAGTGGATTATACTATAGTTCCCCGTAAAAAGAATATCCATGTACAAAAAGAAGAAGAGAATCAAACCCGAAACCCTAGCATAGCCGATAGGCCCAATAGATCGCTGGCCTTTTCGGCCGAAGCCCAAGCACTAATATACAGAGCCTTGTAAATGGACAACAACCCAATTTCCCGGTAAATAAACATAAATAAAAACTTAGTAAATTAACTATAGATGTAAAATTACCATAATATCAATGAGTATATTTGTTACAATTAAGGTGTATTTTCTATTCTGTTAGTTGCTGTCAGATTAAGTCTAGTTCTGAATATTTTTTTACTTTATTAATCTAAAATATTCTCTATTCGGTCAGCTAACATTTTGTCTCTAATAAATTTCTCTAAAAACAAAGGCTCCTGTGAACCAAAAAAATCCTTAAAAATATTATGGATGACTACTCTCTCTCTCTCTCTCTCTCTCTCTCTCTCTCTCTCTGGCCAATGTCCAAGCATCTTAGTCACCATCCAATCACATTATCACACACACACAAATTTCCCTCACTTCACCATCTCATAGATACTCTTTTGGAGCCATGAGAGAGAGAGGACAAAGGAGCCAGACATAGGACCAACTGTTTGTTTATCTATGTTATCTACAACCACACCAATAATTTCCATCCCCAATTCTACAACTACAATAGTATGTTAAAAGGTTAGATAAGCCCCCACAATTATGAGGCCAAACAGGAGTTGTCACTAAGAGAAGTGGAGGACCAAATGGGAGTTCATCTCCCACTTCTTATTTCAGTCCAGAGCTTGCTTTTAAGACTTTAAGAGAAGGCTTATGCCATGTCAATGAGATAGTGCTTTGATGAGTGAATCTTATTCAGATTCAAATTTTAATAACACTAGTTTAAGTTGAGACACTATTAAGTTTCACTCCCGTGTTTTTTTAAAAAAAAAAGAGACTATTGTCATATAATAATCCAGGCTAACTACATCCAAACCCTACCTTAATTATACTTATAAAATTTTGGAAATTTTATTATAAATATTCTACCGCTCAAGTGTGTTAAGATAATTTTACATCTATACAATAACGGTCTATTAAGAATAACCTAGAATAAGATATTTTTGAGATATTAAAAGTAAAACGCAAGATCAAATAATAAATATCAATAGAATAAAGTGTGAATTATGATGAAACTAATTTCTCCAAGGTTTTGAAATGGAAAAGGGTGGTCATAAAATGGCTAGATTCTCATCATCTCATGATGGGGGCCATAAGGAAAATGTGAAGCCTAAGCACAAAGGAGTGGGTAAGAGCTTGGGATAAGATTGGCTCTCATGCATGTCCTTTTCCACTTGGGAAGAATGCTATTTTATAAACTCCTTTGCATCCTATCATTTGCCTTCTCCCAAAGGGAAGAAAGAAACTGGTGGCATATCATGGTCACTGGTGATGGTATAAATGTGGAGGCCATTTGTCTCCTTACATTCAATATATTGGAGCTCTTACATTAATAATAATTAGTTTATTACTATAAAATTTAAGTTGTTAGAAAACGACGCTCATAATTATTTATATTTAACACTTGACTGTACATAACTCAATCATTTTAATTTTTTTTTTATATTCTAACATTTCTCTTACCTTTTTTTTATCACGATTACGTTTAGGTCTATCCATCCAAGGCCTTAATGAGAATATATTTTTAATAACACAACTATCATTAGTATTCAACCAAATGAGATTCCATGTTTTGCTTAAACATTAGAATATGAAATAATGAAAATTTATACTAATCCTCATCGTAATTAATAATTAGAAATAAAACAATAACACAATCGCAACAAGCACCGTAACAAATAAAGGGTAAAAATCACATATTCTTTCTAGCGGCAAAACTATGATTTAAATTTTTTACATAGATTACAAATATAAAAATATAATAGATAAGATACTTATATATTTTTGCCGATATTTTTCTCTTTCCGGGGTCGGGTCCTACCTTTCTTAAGCTTTCTACGTCTCTAGCTCCCATACATTAAAAAGAAAGAAGAAAGCGACGTATATCTCATCCAATACACTCCAAAAAATACTATATTATATGAAACAATAATAAATGTTACTTAACCCATTTATACGATTATAATTTTGCCACGTTAAATATTATAATCATCGATGATTTTATAGATAAATTATTAAAAGTAATTATTATATGTAGACCTCTAAACTATTGCTCACAACATGCACCCCTTTACATATATATCTTTTAAAGTACCGTGAGGACTATTTTACTATTATTTTATATGAATAAAAATAAAAATTTAGGATAAAAATGATTATTATTTTTTTTGTTAATAATGTTAGAGAGGTGAGAAATTTTATATAGTTTAAAAGGTTGGAAAAAACAATAGAGTGCATACTAAGATAGACGAGAATTTAGATAGTCTTAATATAACTATATTAAAAATACAAAGTTAAGAACCAAATATTACTCAATAGAAGTGTAAAGACATACAAAAATACCTAAATAACCACAATATTCACTAAGTGCATACAATAATAGACAAACATTTTAGGCGGTCATAATATAACTATTTAAAAATTAAATAAATAAAAATCTAAACCATTACAAACCTCCAATATTTTCACCTTTCTAACACCTTGCATCTTTAGCTTCCAAGCAAAGAAAGAAAGAGACATATGATATATAATTTGTTCAAAGAGGAAGAGAAAAGGACATAAAAAAAAATATATATATCCCTTATAATATTAGTTAATTATTTAATAAAAGTAGAGGTATAATTTTTGACCTTCAGAATAGAATTTTAGGAAACTTAAGAAGAAAGTAGCCCCCAAGAAGCATTTTTCCCAACTAAAATTAACAAAAAGGACCCAAAAAGATCTCCCCCAATCCCCTCTCCTTCTCCTCTTCCTTTCTAAATTCTCCAGCGTTCTACCCTTCTCCTCCAACGATGGAGAAGATTCCACCGGTCGCCTCCTACCCCGACTCGCTCGACTCGTCTCCCCGCTCCCGCGGCGGTGAGTCGTGCGACGATCTCTTACCTTCTTCCTCTTCTTCTTCCTCCTCCCGTCTCCGCCTCATGTGCAGCTATGGCGGCCGCATCGTTCCCCGCCCCACGGATAAATCCCTGTGCTACCTCGGGGGAGATACTCGCATGGTGGTCGTCGATCGCCAGTCCTCTCTCGCCGACTTCCGATCCAAGCTCTCGCGCTCCCTCCTCAACAACCGCCCTTTCTCCCTCAAGTACCAGCTCCCCAACGAGGACCTTGACTCCCTTATCTCTGTCACCACCGATGAGGACTTCGACAACCTCATTGACGAGTACGATCGGATCGCCGCCGGAAACGCCGCCGCTGGCGGTGGATCGACCAAGGCGTCGAGGCTACGGTTGTTCCTCTTCCCTTCCTCCTCGTCAGCGTCGTCATCGATGGGGTCGCTTCTTGATGACGAGACCAAATCGGAGACTTGGTTCGTCGACGCCCTCAATAGCGCCGTCGTCTCTGCTGGCTCTGGATCCGTTAACTCCCTTCTCGGCTTGGATGACGACCCGTCGTTATCCTCCCGCCCTGCCGCCTCGTCGGCGACCGGATCGGTCGCCCCACATCCGATTCCCGACTCGCCGATGCTCGACAAGACGTCATCGTTCGGGTCCACATCGTCGGCGCCGTCGCTCTCCAATCTCCCCCCGATCCCTCTCCCCGACCCGAAACCCGCCTCCTTCGACCCCGCCATACCCGATCCTAGTGGGAGGTAAATCTCGTTTTCGATTCTTTACAACTTTTTAACACAGAGCTCTAAATCCAGCCGTTCGTCGTTGTTGTGCTGCTCTCAGATCCATGTACTACCCAGATAAATCTTCTTCCGCCGGCGAACTAAAGCAAGATTTCCCAGTTCCTCCCGGCGTCGACGGTGGCTATCGGATTCCGGTACCGGTTCCCGACAGTGGCTACATATACCCTCATGTGCCGCAGCCGCAGTACATCCAACACGGGGCGGGGGCGGGGGCGGGGACTGCGGCTACCAACACCACCTTCGTGCCCACGCTGCCTACTTACTATCAGATCCAACCGCCACAGCCGCCTCCGCCGCAGCAGCAGCAGCAGCAACAGCAACCCCAGGTGATCTTCTTCCCCTACAATTTGCCGGCGTCGTCGCCCCACTTCCCGCACCCGAACGCCGGCAAGCCGTTCCCGAGAGTGCCGTTGGATCCAGAAGTGCAAGCTGCTAACATGTACAGGACCGTGCCCACCACCCTCGCGCCGCCCCCCGCTCAATTTCAACAGACCTCTGCGGCGCCGCAGTACCAAATTCCAGGGTACCATTTGGTGCACCAGCGCCCGTCTCAGCCGCCGTCCATGACGGGAAATTACGCATATGAGTACGCCGACCATGGCCGCGCTCCGATGTACTATTCTCAGGTGACTTCGCCGCCGTCGAACAGCGAAGCTGGGCAGGGTGATGGGAAGCAGAGTCGACCATCATAGTTATAATTATTGTTAAATGGTATGTCCGTCCTCTCTTTTGCTTATTGTCTATTTTAATGTCTTTTAAGTATAATGTATCCGATGTTGTGAGATGGAATAAGGATTAAGAAAGTGTGCTGTTATGAGTCTTCTCGGTTGTGTTTGTATCTGAATGAAATATTTCACTTTATATCAGAATTGAGCTCAGTTTAGGAATTGAACAAATTCCTTATTAGTCTCTTGTTAATAGACTAAGCATTCGAGTTCCACCATATCATCACAGAGTTATATATCTTTGATTCTTCTTTCAAATTTGACTTAATAAATTGCAGACTCGTAATCTACCAGGAAAATAAGTCTTTGTTAAGAAGGTCTTTTGTATTGGGTTGTTAGTAAGATAATTTAAAGAAGGGCTATTCATCATTAATTATTAACTTGGAAATTTTTATTCCTTTCAGATACTGAGATTGAGATGTCTGATTGGAATTTTTTATAGAATGTTATTATATGAATCATTACTGTGGTCATTTTAACTTAGATTAAAGAAAACTAGGAAGCTTAGCTTAGCTTAGGGATGCGTGGGAATTGGGTATTGTCACGAGGGATCTCGTACGATCCAACCTGGATTGCGTGGGAGATTGTGCATGGACGAGGTGGGGTTCCATAGAAAGAGACTATATTTTAAGAATGAAAAGGGACAGTTGGCGGTCAGGCAGTGGTGGGGTTTTGAGGTTTTTCACATGACTTGGATGTTTGCGAGCAAACAGTGGAGAGGATTACACGGAGTTACGACGGCCGGCCCTCTTACAAGGTAGTAGTAAAGAAGCCATCACTGTAGCACAACGTTGGATTCGATTTTTCTTGAAAGATTCTGATAATAATATTTGGTGGAATTTCTATATATTATTTGCACTCATTATCTCTTATTTCTTATCCGATTTATATATTATTTATCATATTTTTTTTAATTTAAAATTCAATCAATATTATTTTAAATATATAAATTAAAAAAATAATGACATTATAAAGCGATACAATATAATTTTGTCGAAATGTAGCTCCAAAAGCATTATTGACCAGTCAATTCAATCAGCCATTATATTATTTTTTTAAAATGGGCGTGATATGAATGTTTCCTGACAAAAATGACATGCTTAGCGTCACCAAATGGTTGCTCGCTCTTTGGCTTTGCCTTGGCTTTTGAAAGTCATCCGATTAGCATAGTGGGTAGATGGAATAGAGGAAGAGTACATTGGCTTTGGTGAAACCCAACCATCTCTGACTAAAGAAGGGGACAATGGTGAGCGGAGTTCCAATGCGGCTCAATCGATTCGTGCAAATTAGTCAAATTGTGTCGTCGATTGTGCTCATCTAATGACTTTAATCTCCACTGAAGAATAATATGAAAGAGCAGTTGAATTTGAACCAATAGAATCGAAACTCCAGAGGTATGTGATTAATGCACTACTAGATCAGCTTGCATTGAAACGGAGAGTATTTTAATTTAAATTATAAGTTAAATTAACAGATATTTGAGTTAATCTTAACTTAATACTTGTACTTCTACCTCAATTTTTGTGTCATATTAAGAATAATTATTTTATAACTCTTCTAACTTACAATCAAATATTAAATTATTTTAGGTTATATTAGAGGTATAATTTTAAAAGTAACAACTAGGTACTCTAGTTTCTTTCTTAACCAAAAAAAACCGAAGAAAACTAACAATAGTACAATACTATACCGTGTGCTTGGTCAGTCTTGAAGAACACCAACTTTGTCGTCCATTGATGCAATTTGGAGGAAAGATCTTAGTATCTTTAATAAAAGTTAGCATACATATCTGCCATTCAGGATGCTGTCTTTCTTTTGTGTATCTTAAGCTTGTTTTTCTCGTAGATTGCATAAGATAAAAATAAAAAGAAAATTGTACATGCAATGATGCACACCCCAAGTGGTTAGAAGCTAGAGGAAAGAGAGGAGGAGCTTTTGATTCAAATCATCCTTTCAAATGCACAGAATTCTGTCTGGATATAGGTGGACAGTGAGGCCAATAACCCTCGGTACGAGAAATTTTTGTCTCAAGTTCCAATTGGAATTTGAAAATGATGAGAGGAGGAGCTTGCCAACTCTTAGGACCTACACCCACCTGGTCGAATTAATTTGTTAAAATGCACTTTGGATTGACTTGATTTTAATAAATGATCTAATTATGTTATGGCCAAAACTCCTCTTGTCCGAATAGTTGCTGTCAGAAGCTAGAGAAAAGAGAGGAGGGAAAAGAAAGTGAAATGAAGGGGATCTAAGGAAGCACTAACACTTGTTCAGTACTTTCTTCGTCTCTCTCATTTAGTAGGAGTTTTCTTCGGTCGCCGCCAGTGATATTTTCGTGTCTCCTCTCCTAGCTCGAGTGGCTATCGAAAGAGAAGGCTTTCCTTTCTCTCTCTACATGTTGTCTTTTTTTTTCTTTTCTCTTCTACTTCTTGCTTTTATCTATTCTCCATGTCGGTATCACCTCCTATCTTCTCCCTCCCTCTTCTTCTGAATAGTTGTTCTCTGCCTGCTCCCATCTCATTCCTTGTCATCAACATGTCCTGTTGTGTGCTCACCTGACTTGCGGACTCTCTTTAACTAAAAGGCCCCATTGCCCTCCTCCTCCTTGGATCTACCATCACCATGTGACCTTTTACCGCCCCTCTCTCCACTACCACCCTTCCGCTTCCAATAGTCGTGCCCATTATACAGCAGCATAGATAACAACAACTCTTGGTGTGTTTCCTGTAGTCACCGCACCTACTGTCTTTTCTGCTCCATTCATGTCACTTGTCTAACCATACTTATTTCACCGTTCTTCCTCCCTCAATTGCACTGCCTAAGCCAGATCATCTTCTCTCACCATAATAAGGCTAATAAGGATGAGGCGATGGAGGCTCTTTGGTGGGCGTCGGCTATTTTGATTTGCTATATTACTTTTGCTCTTTGTTTCTCTACAAGCCAAATTAGTTTCTCTACTTTGCGATCCACAATGATCGTGATAAAGCTACAATTATTTTAATTTTGTTCGCCCTTTAGGCTTGAAATTTATTAATTTTATATCGTAACGATAGTAGGGCTCTTTGAAAATATCTCACATCTTCTGAATATATCAACTTTATAAAATCTGATTAAATTTAATAGATTATTGACTTTTTATCTAAAGAAAAGTAGTTACGTGTTTGCTTTAAGTTTAGGAACTTTTCTTAAACTGGTTCAGAGACTTCTAAACTAGTTCAGTAACTAAATATCTTTTTATTTTTTTTAAATTTAATCAAATTTACTTTTCAAAAAATTAAGACTAAAAAAATAAGACTAACTAATTGAGTTCGGGGCTTGCTCTCGAGTTAAACAAGGCATAAGTAATGTTTTAATCTATATTTTCTTTTGGGAAATCAAAGTTTCCGCCAGCCATGATTAAATCCGGATGTTTTATGAGAATAAAGTCGAAAGCATTAAATACCGGAAAGATATGGTGTCAAAACGTAAATTCGTGCAAATATTGGGTGTGAAATGTAAATATTCCTTAGCCTAAAACTTAAAACCACTCCCCCCCCCAACGCACACACCCATCACATCAAAAGCTTCTGTCTTTCTTCACGGAAACCGACTTCCAAGCCCTAAGAACTACCTGGTAAGCCATTAATTCCCACTTTCTTCTCTCTCTTAATCCCTCGGAACGAAGTGCTTCATGTTTCCATTGTCGGATTACTTTTGATTTGGTTAAGATGGCCTCTCCAAGTCGTGCATTGGAGTAAGCAATTGGAAGGGTTGACCAGAGGAAGGTGGAATAGCATGTCATTTTGTGGGTTGCTGACTATAAGTCCAAGGGTAAAGGCTTTTCTCGACCTTCTTCTTTTCTTTCTCTTTTTCTATTTGTTGTCGCTTGACTGAGAAATCTTTACATGTTCATGGTGGTAGTGAATGATGCCCGAGGTGCTTGTAAGAAACCCACTTGAAGCTATCAATTTTGAAGTTTATTTGATTCTTTGAGAAATGCCAAGATAAGTGGTATTGCATTGCTTTAATCAACTAGTTAGAATATTTAGGGGTCCTTTTGATTGTGTTTTTGGTTGAAAGAAAATGGAATTTCTAGTATTAGTACCTTTTTTTTTTCCTTGGCGAACAAGAGTCAGATATGATGCTAAAAACTTTCAAATACATGTAATTGTCTTTATATGAATCATGGCATTTCAAGGATGTTCTTCGCCCAACAAATTCAAATATGGTGTTTAAAATTTTTCAAATATATGTAATTTACTTTTTGAATCATGGCATTTTCAAGGATGTTCTTCGCATGACAAAATTAATAAAATGATAAGAATCTATTTTATCGACAGCCAAGTTTGTGGGAATGTCCTGATGCATGCTGTGCATTTCACTTAATTATTATATGTTACATGAATAATAACAATGTCATCCAAAATCAAACAAATTAAGGAAAGCTCTGTAGTAAACACACCAGACATAGGTAATGTAGCTACTAGGCAAAAAAATAATTGAAGATCTGATAAAAGATCTTGCAGGGCCACCAAGTAGATTCACATTATTCTTTTCAAGGACGTCCATTGTCATCGGGATGTGCAGATAATTGGCTTGGCGTGGTGTGTATGAGATGGCACATACCATATCAATGAATGGCATGTCAGGCAGTGATGGTGTCCTTTGTCATGCCAACTCTTGATAACATTGTTAGAGCAGTTTCAAAAACTCACTTTGGAGATATTGGACATCGTCATCTTGCATCTCAAATCATATTATATTGATCACTATGCAATCTTATCAAGAGTTGAAAACTAGTCAAAAGCTTTACTATTAATTTTCTCTTGAAGGACAACATGCGAGAGATTCAGTTGGGTTCGCATACAGTTCAATCTCATGGAGTCAAATTGACAAAGAAGCATATGCACGACTGGATCATTCTCGTTTTTCTTGTATTGATGGTGGTCTGTTTGCATGTTGCTCACCCGTTTTATCGTTTTGTTGGGAAAGAAATGATGACCGATCTTAAGTATCCATTAAAGAATAACACTGTACCAGCATGGGCTGTTCCGGTGAGTTATTGATATATTTCAGTTGCTACCTTTTGCAAATCCCATTGAATTAGATTGATCCTGTCCACATATCTGTAACACTGACTTTCTTTTTTGTAGATAATTTCTTTATTGTTGCCTGTTCTCATCTTCATTGCCTTCTATTTCCGTAGAAGAGATGTTTACGATCTTCATCATGCGGTATTAGGTGGTTCTCATCCCCATTTTTTCTTCCTTATTTGAAGAGATTCTCCTTTTAAATATATTTGGATGCTTACAAGAATATCATTTGAGTAGATAAGTTCAAATTGCAATATCAGGCCTCCTCTTTTCTGTGCTCATAACTGGAGTCATAACTGGTGCAATCAAGGACACAGTTGGGAGACCACGACCTGATTTTTATTGGCGCTGTTTTCCTGACGGAAAAGAGGTCGATTTTCGGATCCTTTTATTATTTCATTTTTTCTGTGTACTTCATAGGTATCCTTGATCACATCTTTGCACACATTTCCCTTTGATCAGTTGTATGATCGAGTAACAGGAAATGTAATTTGTCATGGGGAAAGAAGTTCAATAAAGGAGGGTCACAAGAGCTTTCCTAGTGGCCATACTTCATGTAAGATCTTGTTAATTTCTTTTCTCTTTGCATCTTCATGGAAAATGCATTGTAAGTCAGACCCTGTCTTAAGATATTTGGATGAGGACCACACAAATATGAAAAGAATAACTATTTTGTCAACATATATGTCACATAGCTAACTGCTCATATTCATCTCATGTTTGATTACAGGTTAATTTCAGTGGTAAGAGAAATTTTTTGATGTCATTATGGCATCTTGCAGGGTCTTTTGCAGGTCTTAGTTTTCTGGCATTATATTTGTCTGGAAAAATTAAAGCATTCGACCGTGGAGGCCATGTGGCAAAACTTTGCATAGTATTTCTTCCTCTACTTGTTGCTTCCCTTATCGGAATTTCTAGGGTGGATGATTATCGGCATCATTGGGAAGATGTTTTTGCTGGTGGTCTTCTTGGTCTGTATTTGATAAGATATCATCCTATAAACTGAGTACTGTTTCATTATTCAGCTGGAAATAATTCTTTTTGATGCTTGAAATAATGATTCATAAATTTTATTAATGCAGGATATGTGGTGGCCTCCTTTTGTTATCTACAGTTCTTCCCTTCCCCTTCTCATCCTGATGGTAATACTTATATTTCCTTGTTCTTACTCTATGTATCATTTTATTCTGGTAAGCAGATATAGGTGTAATTAATAATCTCAGTAGACATAGCAGACATTTGTTTATGTATCCTGTCTTCAATACTCAGGCCATTCTCATTGTTATCATACTACTATAACTGAACATGTTTCCGTGTCTTTAGGCCACAACATTTGGCACCTTTAGCTCTATGTTTGGATGGAGACAACAGAAGAGAAGATTAGAGAAAATAATCTCTCCTCTTGTTTGGATATACTGGGTGAAAAGAAGAGAGAGAAAATTTAGTTCTTCTCTTGCTCTCTCCCTTTCTATCCACTTTTGGAGTTGGGTCATTTTTCTCTCTTTCTCCCTGCATTCTCTTCAAAATTTCTATCCAAACGAGAGAGAATATTTCTCTCCCTATGTTTTTATGACGTAGAGCTAATATTCTTTAGGGTATTCAAATGACAAAACCATCTTTGTATTATGCAACAAAATTCCTATAACCTGTCTGACAATTAACTTGTTGTTCCTGAAGGTTTGGGTCCTCATGCATATTTTCAGATGCTAGAGGAATCACGAGTCAGTGGCAATCCAATTAGCGAAGAACACCGACAATCTGGAGACGGCTGCAATATTGGATTATCTGGACGAAGAGATAAAAGGACACCACTGGATGAATTAGAATCTGGGAGGGTGTAAAAGTTAATCAACTTCTATCTACTAGTAGAATCCTCATAGTGTATGCAACAAATTAACAATCAGAATATGTTCATTTACAGTAGCTGAAGACCTGATGAACTGCTGTGAAAAGATTGTTGAAAAATTCAAATTTTATGGCTATAGCTTGTTTTAAAACATATCCACTGCTCAGCCTTTTCAAAGCCCCAAGTTAACTTGTGATTCAATTTCACCATGACATATTTGAGGGAAAATTTTAATTTACCTTCCCGTTATTTGGTCTGATTCTAATTTACCCCCTATATTTCAAACTTTAGTACTTAACCTCCATAGTCTATCATTAACTAGAACATACCAAAAAAAAAAACTTAATCACCTTCACATAACTGAGTCTGATTTGAAGATGGTAAGAATATATTCATTTTGCAATTCATCCATGGTGAGGAATACTAGTCCATTGAATCACCATTAGTTTTGAATTTAAAAAAAAAATCTAAAATTTGGTCAAGACCAAGAAGAGAGGTGAGTTAAATCGAGTTTTTAAGTTTTGATTACAAGAGAGTAAGTTACAATCGAGTTAATCCAGGAATAAACTGTAATTTGGGCCCCTGTCTATCTATCTATTATCTGCTCCAATTCATCAATGATATATGCTGATAACACATCTAGAGGACAAATTGTGATATCATAAAACTTCAAGCAATTACAATGAATCAATCTACAACAATTTCCTTCTTGGGTTTTGTCTCCCAACCATCTTAGCATCAGAAGAAGTGTCGCAAGAATTTATCCCTCAAATCTGCTTGTGTTTTAACTACTACTTCTCATGGAATCCGTTAAAGCAATCAGAGCACCAAGTAGATTTCAAATGGTATCAAGATATCTTAAATTCCAAGTTCTCAAAGTGATTCTTTTAAACTAAAACAAAGTCAATCATCGAGAGTGCTTCTTGAACTAATAAGAGAGTACATTGTTGTTTATTCTACACGTATAGGCATCAATTCCAGAAGATAATAAAAGTATCTATAAACACATAAAAACTATATCATTATAATCGATATCAATCAAGAAGATTAATTCTTTTCAAAAATTCATAATTCCAACGACAAACTTAAAAGCAAATAAAAACACCACCTTTATCCACCAAACGAAGTTTACTACTCAAATCAATCCAAATTTCGACTTAGATTGTAAAGAAGTAAGCAGCTAATCCAGAAGCTATTAGTCGATCTCCTGAAGGGATGGGGAGGCGGAGGCGGCGGCGACCTCGTCGGCGGAAAACTTACCTTTGGCCTTATCGGCGGCGCGACCACGTGCCTTGCGCTCGAGCAACGCCTTCCGATCCTTGTCAAGCTTGAGCTTGGTGATGACGACCTTGGAGGGGTTGACCCCGACGTTGACGGTGGAGCCGTTAACCTTCTCCCGGGTGATGCGCTCCACGTGGATGACCCATTTCCGGCGGTAGACTTGGACGACTTTGCCCTCGCGGCCCTTGAAGCTACCGCGCACGACCTGAACCTCGTCGTCCTTGCGGACAGGGACAGATCGGACGTTGTACTTGCTGCGGAGCTCCGCAGAGAGAGGAGCGCTCATGAGCACGCGGCGGACGCTGGAGGGGGCCGTGAAGTGGGCCTTGCGGCACTTCCGGCGAGAGCTGGAAACCCTAGGGTTGTACTTCATGGTTGATGTGAGAGATCTAGGGTTAGGGATTTGGGGGAAAAAGGTTACAGAAGGCGGCAAATATAGGGGGAGAGAGAGAGAGAGAGAGGAAGAAGATAGGATTATTAGGGTTTTAGGGTTAGGATCTTGAAGTGATAGGACAAAACTGCCCCCAATAAGTTGGACAAAATGCCTAACCTTAGCCCAAAATCCAAGCCCATATTAGAGGCCCTAGAGGGGATAAGGCCTGGAGGGAAAAATTAAAAAAACAATACCTCTTTTTATTAACATTATTCTATTTTATCTTTAATATATATATTCCAAAATTAAGGGTATGTAGTTCAAAAGTATATTTACATGTGAGTTTGAGTGGTAATTTATAGATATTATAATAGAAAACTAACCAACAATAGTTTAGATGGTATATGTATATTAAATAAAATTTCAAAAAGTGTATATCAAAATAAAGAATAATTTAGAGGGTCTAAATAAAATTATTCCTAACAAATAAATTATGATATCCGTTTAGATAAAAATTGAAAACAAAGGGTTCAATTTACATTAGATAATAGAGATGTAGGCTACAAATAATAGCATCATTAAATAAATGAATGAACCAAGATAAAGGCCAGCGAACACTACATTTGAGGCTTAGCTCCAAACTCAATTACTTAGTCTTATTTTTTAATTTAAATTTTTTAAAGAGTAAATTCGATTAGATATAAAAATAAAAATAAAAAAAATTCACTTACTGAACTGAACCAATTTAGGGGTCTCTGAACCCTAATCTCAAAGCAAATAGGCCAACCTCACTTAGAATTATAAAGATCAGTTCACATTTATAATTCTTATCTTAGAGAAAAAAAAATGATTTAATATTTTTCAGCAACACAGACCCAGAGGGTAGTTAAAGAGATACTTTATAATTTAGAAGGTTAATGCATACCTTTAAAATAAAATGAGAATGTGAACATAAAAATTTGACAATAATCCAAAAGGCCTTAATATAATTATACCTTTAATTAATGTGTAAAAATAAAGCTTTCCTCAAATATTATATTTTACATATAATAAAACCAAGCACAAGCACTTCATCATGATTCACTTTTGTAATACATGAACACAAGCTTTTTCAAGCCAAACTCCAACAAAGTTGTAATTTAATCAAGTTTGGCTTGTTTGTTCATGCATATTTTTGTTCGACTTTCTACAATCTAAACTGCGAAAAGAGAAAAGGAGGCGCAACATTTAATTACCATCGTAACAATCACTCACGAACTAATAAATGAAACTGTTAAGAACTCTTGGAAATATTAGTCAGATTGACAAAGTATGTAAGACTGAGAAAACTGGTACTGATATCATTAGAACATTTGGTGATCCCAGTGCTTATAACTAGCCAATAGTTTCATAAGATAGAATGCAGAAATCAATCAATTCCCACGGCAAGATTAGTCACTGTTTTGCTATTGCGGCACTTTCATTGCATAGGAGAGATTTAATTGATGTACATAACTGCTGCATACCTGTCAAATTTCAGACACAGTGCAGGAACTGACATGAGGAGCCGGCAAAATCAGCGTTCATCAAATTAATACAGGCTACAAATGTACATGATTTACCATACAATGTAATGCCAACAATTTGCATTTTTATCCCTTCGATGGCATGCCAGAATGTGATCTTTGAATATATCCCTTCTGACTTATGCGGTCTTGCTCAATGGCACTTTTCCTCAAACCAAGGGCTTCAATGTGGTTGCCACCAGGAGGTGTTTCTGGGAAAGAGGAAGTATCCAACAAAATACTTCAACCAAAGAATTAGTGATGTTGTAGCAAATCTGTCTCAGATGTCTTAAATAGTATTCACAGTAGTTTGGAAGCCATTAGAATTTTGTGTCTCCATCTCGAGAAGCATCAATGACTTCTGCCTCTGGTACCTATTCCGTTTTGCAGCAATTGCTAACAACCAAAAGAAGATATTAGCTACACTAATAGAAATGATATAAACTGTTACATTAGATACCTTAACAATTAGATAACTATATATATACACGCACACCAAGAGATAAGGGAATAGATCTGCAATAAATGTCAAAGAAAGTTATCTTTGCAGAAGGAGAAATGATTAACTCTATATGGCTTTACTAATTCTACAAGCTTTATTAAGATAACTTAAGTAAAACTTTTCTTTCCAGAACTAGACCATGTTCCAAAAGTTATTCAGAATATATAAGATACAACAGTGAAATTAAAAATACTTTTACTGCATTCTGAACTGTTTATGTTAAAATTCTAAACAAATGCATAGTATTGTTGACATTGCAAGAACTCTAGATAGATGTCTCCAGACATGTAAAATAGATGTGAAGAAACGAATGTTTTCTTAATATTTTGAAAATAATTTATATGATGTTAAATAATTTGAAAATACCATGAATGTTTTACTGCATTTCTTGGTCCTTCACTCAATGCAGTCCATAGACTTCTCATAAAAGTAAAAATCAAGGAATCATAGATTCCAAACACTCACTAACTTCCTTATTTTTGTCATGGAGAAAGCATTGATGTCCTGCACTAGTGTACAATCTATATAGCTACTTATTGTTATACCTTTTACATCATAATAAGGGGAATTGAAGGGTGAAGTAACACTAAGTTCATACTGGATAGCAATCAAAGTCCAATAATGAGAATATTAACACTAAGTTCATACTGGATAGCAATCAAAGTCCAATAATGAGAATATTATTCAAATACATACAATTTCTGAAAGTACAGAAAGAAGTCAAATCTAAATAAGAATTATAGATTTTTAGGAAAAAGAATGTTTGACAAATATGTCGGTTAGACAAAGCCTACAGCTTCTTGTGATTAGCTTCCTATTAGTTTGTACTTTGTACCATCCACCTGGTGCTAGATAATGTGACACAAAATTCTTAACATGTAAAAAGGAAATGTAATCATTGTGCCAAAGTTGATTACAATATGTTTGCTATAAGGAGTCAAGGCGAGTTGAACAATTTGAATTCATAACTAAGAGATAAGAGTGTAATCATTTTTAGAGTCATTTCTTATATTTATGGCAGTTCTATCTTCACGTATCCCTCTCTTACAGAGAAACACTTTAAGCCACTTTTATAAGCCGGTTTTGCTTCCATCTTCATAAATTTTTTGACAATATTAGACATTTTTTGCACAATTTGTAAGCCTCTTCTCACGTGATATGGATCACTCTATATCTATTCTTGCTTCAACCTTTTCTCTTCTTGGATGCACATGGTTGACTCTTAATTCATTGACTAATTTTATTTTGTCAGCATTCTAGTAACTAATATTAAATAATTGGAAAATACCATGAACATATTATATACTCTCTTGTTACAGAGTCTAATCTCAACATTTTTGTGAATTAAATAGTGTTTATTTTCTATCAATCCCTATTATTGCAGGGGTCATTATCAATCTTTATCCAGTTAAACCAGAAACATCAATTATTCTTCTGATAATTTTAGCCATTTGTTCTGGTATAACCAACATAAACATTTTATTCTCAACCGAACAAATGGACAATGGATAGGATTATCTTTCATAATTCTTTCAACAAACTTTAAATCATGATTCAGTGAAATGATACATAAATGAGCAGGACAGAAGGGGACTATTTTCAATTATCTTTCTCAGTAATAGCAAACTCTGAACTCTAACACCAATGAGTTAGCAATAATCTTGTCAGGTGCCAACATAACTAAAATGTGTGAGCTATATAGCAGGCTATATGATATCTGAAGAAAAGTAAACCACAACAATAAAAGTTCAGATCAGCCATGTTTCAGGACACTAAACTTACATGTAAAATCTTGTGGAAAATCAAAATCATAGTCATTCTGTCCCCGTCGTAAGCAGAATATGTAAATCGCCAGGAATAGAAGAATGAGAAAGACACCACATGAAACACCAATTGCAATTTTGCCGGTTTTGTTCAAGCCTCCTTTTTCCCAGAACAACGGACAAGCAGGTAGAGTAGGCACACCACATAGGCCTTTGTTACCCGATAGACTGGCAAAAACTTACAAGGTCATAAAGAGAAGAAATATAAAAATTGGATCATCTATAAATTGCTAGAGGTCTTAGTCCTCAAGCTAATGCACTTCCCCATATTAATCCCTCTATAAGGTTTTAAACTATGACTTGCAGAATACCTGACAAAAGCAAATGATAAATTATTTAAAAAGCAAGTACACTATACCAGGTATACATTGGTTAGGACGTATATTGGAGATTCTTATGTCTACCGAAGGGATTTTCAAGAAAATAAAAAAATTTGGAACTCAAGAAAGGTTCTGAACTGTTGTAGGCTTGTAGCCCATTTAAGATCTTTTACAGTCCCAATGGCATTGAAATGCAGAAAGATATGTGAGATGAGAATTGGATACAAGATAAGTTTCTATCCATTCGAGTGGATATAAAATTGAAGGAGATAAAGTGAAGCATTGAAGTAGATTAAAGTATAAATGTGGCTTGTAAATACTACTATATTGGTACCTGAGCACAATTTCTAACTTTCCATCCAAACAGATCAGTATAGTGTTAGATTTAAGTCTTTGCATGCAAAACCTTATCTAAAGGCATGGTAGGTCCTATAGTATTCATCTATCCTGCTCCATCCCCAAAATAAATCATTAACAGATATGCCTGAACCTATAGAAAATTTAAAACTATTTGATGCCATTCACTGTCAAGGTAATCATTAATGGTGGTTCCTAGTACCGACCAGACCCATTACTGCCTTCTTCATGCTACCTTTATCTTAAAAGAAACAACTACTTTGAGGTTAAGATACTTTATAGTGAATATATGCATGAGAGTTAGAAATGAGGAAGACAATTCTTCTAGTTGTAATGGCCATTTGTAAGAGATAATAAAAAAAAAGGATAGAACCCTATATCTGCAGCTTTCTCAGGAAGGAAATCAAACAAAGATGCATGTTGCAGCAAGGACGCAAACTTGTCCTGATGCCTGAAAAGATTTTCAAGAATTTGAAAGGTCATCTTACTCTATTACTCCACCATGCACACCGATTGAGTAGAGTCTTTCTGGAACTTGCCCATCCAATTCATTGTTGTTCAGTAAGCTGCAAAAGTAAAACAAATTAGTGTTGCAAAGAAATAGAAGACTGTATGTTCAGCAAGAATCCACTCTTCAAGGTTGGCACTGTAAAGTTTATACTTATTAGTAGCATGCATCATTCCATGCAAACCAAAGTCACAGTAAAGCATGTAAAAAAGTCGTGCATTGACAACTATGAGAACTTAAGGTTCATTTCAAGGTAATAGTTTCTAAATAGGTGCTTCTTCACCTTATATATGGAGTGAAATTTGGATTTGCTTAATCTAATTTTGTCAGTTTAACTAAGATCTATGACCATTGTTGAATAATTTGAAGCATCATGTTATATTGGGCAAATAAATAGTGTTTAGATTGTCTTAGTTTGGCAGATGAAGTAACTGCGCCATCAGCTAACTCATTTAGATGGAACAGCTTATCATTTAATTTGTGGATTTTTACGATGGAAGGAATGTAGCAACAAACAATTATGCACTCCAAAAACCAGCTTGAATGAGTAAACATCTTTTATAATATAAATTTTACAAATATAGAAACAAAAATGCGGAAGAATTCATAAAAGAATTATAAACATTAGAGTTTAATTAGAGAACGTGTGCATACATATAGGGTATATCTATATATCCATTATTGCAATGACTAAATTAATATGATGTTATATTCACACATGATATTGTATAGCACAGCTTTTATATGATAACAAATGAGTTATATGACTGAAAAACAGGAAGCACAAAATTCATGTCCTTCAGTAGAGATTTTGGAAACATAGTAATGATTTCCAATCATTAATCATACACGAAATGATGATAAAGAGGAAACTGTTAAAACTAATAAAACGAGAATTCAAGAACAAATTCAACAAACAGCAGTAATAAAGAATTCAGAAGCTGCAAACAATAAGTAACACTTACACAATTTGCAAGCTGGTTGAACCAAAACTATCAGGAATACTTCCAGAAAACTGATTCGATGACAAATCCCTGAAACAACAATGAAAATCATAATTCATAAAACCTTCTTGAAATAGGCCAGAGTTCAAACTTCAAAGTTCTCCAAATCAATCCTTCAGATTTGAACATCTGAACTTCCATTACTTTAAATCTCTAATGGATGGGTACCCTAGACAAGATTCCAGGGTTCTCTCTTCCATGTAATGATTGTGTGTTGATCGATTAATTACATGCCAAATTTGTCTGATCTGATCAACTAATTTTCTGTTGTCGATATTAGATAATTACATCCTTGAGTCACAAGAAGTTGCTTGTGGTCAAGATCTTGATTAAACTTAGATGGTGTTAAGATTTCCAACAAAAGAAAATTCAGACATTAGAGGAATGCCACAAAAGTTGCAAGGCTAGTTACTAGATAGTGAGTACTGAGTAGAGTGCAGTGCTCCATATTGGTGTAATGTTTGAGAATACCATGGTTTTTGAGTGGTTAATGGTATCAACCTTTAGATCTATCAGTGTTAACAGTTGCATCAATGAATGCAAAACCATATCTGATGGCATATACAAATAAAATACTCCATGGCATACATTACTTTTCAATTATATGGTGCGAAGTTTTTTTTTTTTCTGGTAACAAAAGTAAAATTTATGACATTACAAGATAATCTGCAGTTGCCAAAGACATTAGACAGGTCGAAATTTGTCTTCATTAATGGAAATAATATGCATCCTTGTGACTTACAAATGGAGAACAGAATTTTACTTACAATCTTACGAGAGATGCTTTGCCTAAACCTGATGGCAATTCTCCTTCCAAAGAATTAGAGCTTAAGTTCCTGAAAGTCGCAGAATATAATTCCAGAAAGCAAACCAAATGAAGATAGAAGGTCAAAATACAGAGAAAACTGAACTGTTAGAAAAAGTAGAATGAATACAACTTTGTAGCTTGTTATCCTATTGCAGCAATGTGGAAGAATACAAATTTCTAAACACAGAATTGCCAAGAAGAGATAGTCATATTGTGACACCAAGATTTTTTTTTTTTTGGTCCTATTTTTGGCAAACACAACTTCACAAGTTCCACATGCAAAAGGAATTATGTTTTTCCAGAGGAAAAAGAAACTATAGAATTACCAAAACTCTACATTGTTGCTAGTGTCAGTGCAGGCTAATTATCTGATATTTTGTTGCACCAGTATAAGAAGTATATTTTTATCTATATGGGATACTACCATTATACAGGAATAAATACTCAATCATAATTTGGAAAGCCATCATAGATAGGAAAAAAAAGGGAAAAAGGGTCTTAGAAATTCACAACGATACTTACAAGCTTACCAAGTTCGTTAGAAGACTTATTTGATCGCTAATATAACCTTTTAATCCTTGACTTGCTAGATCCCTGTAAAGGCATAACATAATAGAAAAGGCAAGTTAACCCAGTCAGCATAAAAGATCATTATACCCCTACAGAGCACCATCAATGAACACACATTCAAGAATGTGGCTTGTGAAGAACATGAGATGACAATGTAAAAAACGACTACTAATCCCATGGCTAATTAAGTGACAGATAAATCCAATTCAGTACATGGAAAACAACTTGGCAAACTACTTGGTGAACATTGCAACCATATGAAACAAGCATTAACTGAAAAGATAATGACATCAGTGATTTGTCACTTACAACTGGGTAACCACCAGTCCCTGTCCTTTCTCACTGTGATGACAAGTGACCCCCTCCCAAGCATCCCAAGTTGTAGGAGCACAAGGATCCCCATTCCAACCCATCCTAGCTGGAATCCTAAGCGACTCCTTCAAAGCCTTCATTGCAGCCACTACCAAGAAAAACAACTGATCAATCCATCCAATCCAACTCAAGATTTAGCATAGATCGCTTCCCTTCTTACCTTGACTCGGCACGGTGGCCATGTCCAACGGAACCATTGCGTAGTTCTCAATCCCGCATATAATAGGCTTCCCGACGACCGGAACCAACTTCACATGAAGTGGCGAGGTCGTCAAATTATCAATGATATAATGCCATTTGAATGCAGTAAATCCCCCAACCTCCTTGTATATATCAATCCTAGTCACATTGTTATCACCTATCATTATATCGAACACCCTCCTCCCGGCAGCATTGATACCGGAATCAATCTCAGCAAAATGGAACCACACCATGTAACCGAGCCTCGTGTCGACGGGCAGCAAGTACTCGAGCGCATCCCCGGAATTGACGGTGGTCATGGCGGTTTCGTAGAGCTTGGTCGGGAAGTAATTCGGCGGCTGGTTGCTACCGAAGATTTTGTGGCCGCCGGCGGAGAGGGCTTTGATCTTGATCTTGGGGTTGCGGAAGTCGGCGCCGGATTGCCAGACGCGGGAGAAGGCGTCGGGGTCGGAGGTGAAGCCGGGGCCAAAGAGGTTACTTCCAGAGGAGAGGCGGCCGTAGTTCACGAGGATTAGGTCGGGGCCGGTGGAGGAGGAGTCGTAGGCGAGGGGGTGGACGGGGGCGACCTCGATGGAGGCGATGACGGGGGGATCGGTGGCAATGCTGTAGAAGCAGACCTCGGCGGCGGTGTCGAGGACGGGGGCGATCAAATCGGAGTAAGCGCCGGAGCGGGCGGCGGCCTCGGGCCAGGGGGAGCGGTAGGTGAAGACGAGGGTGCCCTCGACGGAGACGTCGAAGGATGGAGACCGGAGCTTGGAGTCGTAGTTGTCGTAGACGGTGAAGAGGCGGATGTAGTAGCGGCCGGAGGGGAGGGGGAAGGAGTAGCAGGACTTCTTGCCGGAGGAGACGGGAGGAAAAAATCGGAGGGTGCGCTCTTGAGAGTTGGGGAAGCGGTGGGGCTCGGCGACCATGCCGGAGGCGCCGCCGGGGGAGAAGAAGCGGTCGGAGAGCCAGGGGCGACCGAAGGAAGAGGTGAAGTTGGCGGCTCCGCCGCAGTCGATGTTGTACGAGTAGTTCCCCGCGCCTGCAAGAGAGACGAAAGAAGAAGATTAATAAACCAGAGATTCGAGATGGAGAGAAGAATCCCTTGGCAAGCTCACCACCGGAGAGGAAGGGGTCGGGATCGGGAGCGGAGAAGGCGAAGAGGGGAAGCCAGATGAGGAAGAGGAGAAGTCGCATTGTTGATTGTAGCATGCGGAGCGGGGGTAGGACCGTAGGAGGGAGAAGAAAAGAGAGGAGGAAGAGGAGTTGAAGGCGTGATTAGGTGGGAAGGTCGTGAATGGAGGTCAGTGGGAGGAGAGAGAGTGAGTCACTGGGCCGGCGCGGCGCGAGATCTAACGTGCGCTCTCACATGTGATGCGAGGATTTGCTGTTTTGTTTACCGACTGTAAAATTCAGGTATGATTACATACGTGGCGGTATCTTTGATGGGATCTCAAAAAAGTTATTTATGACTAGAGTTTATTATTATTATTATTATTATTATTATTAAGATTAATGATATTCTCACAATCAAGAGAGAGAGAGAGAGGGGATGAAATTAAAAATTACTTTATAATTTGATATTTGAAAAATTAACATAGTAGAAGGATATACAAGAAAAATGGTATATTTAGTTGGTCAAAATTTTGAAATTATTTTTAATGAAATTTAGAATCTCATGGAGAGTATTTAACCTTATAATTAATCCATAAAAAAGAATTGCTTACTGTGCCAGGGGCAATGGGGGCATGCGACCTTTTGGCTGAGTATCTGTTGGAAATTATCCTGTGTCAAAGTGTTAACGGTTTCGGGTCCACATTTGGTCGGCGAAGTTGGTCAAAACAGAGAACAGCTTTCAGATCCAATGACTAGTACCCAAGTATTGTAGACAATCCATCATAAATTTTAGGTGATAGTACCAATAATACTACACATCGGGTCTCAAATTCCAACAAGAAGACGACGTGACGGGCTGTAAGGCACCAATCACGGAGATCACTTGTAGTACTCGGAACAGCGTTTCACGTCCTGTCTGAATTCAGGACAAATTTGGGTCGCAGCCGAATGGAACGAGGAGCGCTTTCTAGCTGCGCCTTGTTCGGCGCGATTCAGCTGATTGCAAGATGCCAAGTGGCGAGTGCACCGAGTTTTTTCGCCGTTTTAGACACGTCATTGGTAAATAAAATAAAATTATTGAAATTCATATTTCTTAACCTTTTTTTTTTTAAAAAGAAAGAGTTTTTTTAAAAAAAATTTGCATATAATTCCGTATTTTTTAATAAAATTATAATTTACACCAACTATTTACAAACGAGTCCTATAATACAGCGAATATATTTAAAAAATACTTTGTTGTTAAATTTCCTAGTGAAACTTAACCAAAATTTTAAATTATCTATACTAAAAAATTTATGAAAAAAATTATTCAAGTCATACTAAAAGTAATTATTAGTAAAAATATAGAATATAATTTGCAATTGTATTAAAGCGAGGTGTCTTTTTACAAATTTCCTCTTTTTTCTTCTTATAAACTAATTTTCTATTTAGTTTTCATCGAATTAGGTTTTATTTGTTGAATTTTCCTTCTTTAATTTGAAAGCTCGCCTATTTATCTATTTCTATCTACACTGTGTTAGAGAAGGTTGATTCTCTAATCCTAATTAATTATTATTAAAAGTTATTTTGATATTTTTGTTATGTTAGATTTAGTTCGAAGACTTAGTCTTCAGGCATTTGAAGGAATTAAGAGAAAAGGATCACCGAAAGTGACTTCCTGCCAACCTATTTATGCTGTTTAATTTATTCTGTAGGGCCAGAAGAAGGGCCAGAAGAAAATAAAATAAAAAGTATTGGAAGAGTCGGTGTAACTTTGGAAGCCAACTAATTCCGGATAAAAAATGCTGGATAATTGATTCCTTATTCACGTGAGTACTGAGCCAATTAGATTGGGATTTGGGATTAGTCAATGCTTCCATTCCATAAGGTCACAGGTCAGGACAGTGGATTAAAGTCAAAACTTGATTCCCAATTTATTCAAATCATCAACATTAAACAACAGAGCCAATATCAGCTAATCAAAAAGAAAAAAAAATCTATCATAAATATTTTGTTTTTATTATCATATATATATATATATATATATATATATATATATATTTATATACTCTACCGTATAGATATTTATTATTCCGCGTCTGTATTTTGTTTGAAATTTTCTAAAAAACACCTTGCCGTTTAGATTAAGATAAAATTAAAATCAAATGAGAGGTATGTTTATTTTCAGACTAATATTCTCTATTTTATTAAATATTCTTAGGATAAGGTTAGTTTAGAATTTTAGGTAAATTATAGGATTATAGAATGTAGATTATAAGAACAGCTTCATTGTTATATTTTTGGTGGTAGAGTGTAAACTGGGGATCAACTAGATTTGCAATTTGGGGGAGTCAATGTTAAATAAAATTTGGGTTTGTTAAATATACCAACTTGTAAGGCTCAAGTAGGCTAAGAGAATTAAAGTCAGATTTTTAAACAATAAAAGTTTAAAATAAAGAAAAAATAGTTAATTACCTAGATAATTAAGTACCAGGTTTTTTAATATATCTAAATAGTTTACTAGTAAAGGTGCGTAGAGAAATTTGTATATAACACTCTGCTTTATAACGTAATTATGATTTATATCCTATATTTTCACTAGTTATAAATCAAGCTCGGATATATACAGAAAATATCTTAGGTTATATTTGAGTTAACACAGTGAAAATATTGCGTTAAGTAGAGATATTTTATTTCTAAAATGACTAAAATATTTTTAGTATAATTTGATTGGGAATATCTTTATAATTTTCTTAGTATAGTTAACTTAAAGATTTAGTTAAGTCAGACTAACTGATATATCGGCGACGTGTTTTTCACAAAACTCACTCCCCAAGTTTCCACTTGACTCTGAGTTATACGAAACTAGGTCAAGATCTTCAACAATGGATTGCTACAAAGCCATTAGTGACAAGGCCAAAAAGCCAAATCAGCACTCAATTTCCACTTCATTAACAACTAAGAATAAGGTTTATTTCATATATATATATATATATATATATATATATATATATATATATATATAAGCATCAAGATCACGATCAAGCAGCACACCACAATGAGAAACCCAAGCCAAATTAATGGATCATCCATCACCAAACCAAGGCAGCCATGAAACCGGCCATCTGCAACTCTTTCTTCTCCTTTTTGAACAGCAATTAATGTCAGAGACCCAGGAAGCCAGTGATATCTCCAAACAGCACCAGGCGAGCAACCGCAAACGCTAGCATGAAGCCTCTCTTTACCTTTCTACCAGACTTGCGCCGGACTGCGACGATCTGCTTTTGAGGTTCTCGCCGGCCGGCGAGCTCCATGCCACGCACGTTGCCGTCATTCTGCAAGAAAGAAATATTAGCGTACAATAATCTAAAAGCTTTAAGTCATTAGAGTTGCATGGATACATAGAGAAGGACTATCGTACCGATGAGTTGCTGGCCCCGTAACCGGTAGTCATTTGGAAGGCACTGCTAATTAGATGAGCTCTTAATCCTGACAACCTTTAATTCTCGTGATATAATTGAATCAATTGATAATGAAAGCTGGCCTATATATAGAAACAATTCATAAGTTTTACCCAGTGATCTATTATTTCTTAGCTCTTTCGTACAAGCAACATCTGCTGAAAGAGTTTATTCTATGAATTTTAAATTTTCTTTAATTAAGTTTCATAGAATTGTATATGATGTCAATGTTCTTTCTAATTCCTAGAAGTAAAACTAGTATATCTTATAGATGGATGAGCCCACTATATGTTTGTCAACTGTTTGATGTATGGAAGATGGTCTGAAAAGGTCATATACTGGGGGTTTTTCTTGTATTAATTGACAACTGACATGAGAAAAGAGATCCAAAACAGTTTCAATATGACTAATATCCAGATTTAAAAAAATAAAAAGTACAAAGAAAACTATAGAATAAAAGATTAAAGATCTTCTATATATATCATAAAGAAAAACTTAATTACCCTCACAAAAATATAATGTGATATGACGATGAGAGGGATAATTTAATCAATATGTACCTTGTTTATGGTGAAAAATATTAGTGTCACTGATGGTAGGGATAGTTGGGTCAGTTATAAGAATTTATTCTAGACCATTAATGACAAAATGCTGAAGTTTAAAATACAACTATTCCTTTATAGCTTGCCCTAACTTTTATATATTACCTACATATAAGTTTGACTAGTACTATTACCTAAGGATGAACTAAATATATGTGCATCATTTATTGTTGGCTATTAATTCTATAGGTATGACTCTTCAATTCATTTTTATTCTTGTATTAGTATCATTTTACCAACTACTTTTCTCCATTTCACATCATCGACTTCAAGTTGGTGTAGATAACAGGAATGTAAACGTGCCTCGTAAATATCAACTTGTATAAAAGATTCGAAATAGAATAGTTAAATTCCAAATGAACTTAAGAATGTCGGATTGTGTGTTGGACTTTTTGTACCGAAAATATAAAATTAATGGAGATTATTTAGCACGAGATTGTTGAGACATTCCAAAGCAGGCTTTAAGGAAAGAAAGAGAAAGTCTAGCATCTAATTAGGTCAATATTATGAACATAGATTTTTAAATCTATCATAGAAGGAATTTGTGGAAAAGGCCAACACAACACAACAGCCCAATCATCTGATGTAGAAAGACTAATTCTCCAAATTAATATACCGTGTTCATTCGAAGAACTCGTCGAGGTTTAATGTAGCTGTGATTTACTTAGTAAAATCCTCCATTGCCTTTTACTTTCTTCGGCTAAGAGATAGTGGCCTAAAGCCCTAAACTAATTAGCAAACGTCTCCCAATAATTGTAGCATAAGGAATCTGGGAAGAAAGAGACTAATACTTGGCAGTATTATAAGGTTGGGGATTAGTTCCTTGCCGGTCCATTCTCAGGCATCGCTCTGTTAGCTTTATCAAGAAGTTAACGAAGCATCTTAAAATGCTGTTAATCTTGAATTGATTATCTTTCACTTGGGCCCTATTTTGAACCACTTGATAAGTGATCAACTGGTTTACACTTTGAAATGAAACATACAACTAAATTGAATTTTATCGTCTTGACTAAGGTCTAGTTTGGCTTCTACAAGACGCTAGTTAGCATCTTAAACTGCAGTTAAGCAAAGTATCAAAGATGTGTACCCATGGATACATACGTATATATATATATATATATATATATATATATATATATATATATATATATATCTTCCTACTATCCCCTGTAATGACTCATTAGACTCATTCACTAACCCAACTTTGGTACTCTTTACTTCAAGAGTCTAGAGAGAGAGAGAGAGAGAGAGAGAGAGAGAGAGAGGTGATCATGTGTATTAAGATCTTCGCATGCTTAGGCAGAACTGAGACAGATGATGGAACTGACTATCAGAAGCCAGTAGACCACCCACCACAGAAGCCAGTAGACCACCCACCACAGAAGCCAGTAAACCACCCACGACAGAAGCCAGTAGACCACCCACCAAAGAAGCCACCTGCAGGAATTTTTGAGAAGCCAGCTGCAGCAGTAGAGCAGCCAATGCCTATGCAAAAGAAGGAAGAGAACTATACATCATCCACTGGCGGTATTGGCTCAAACCTAGCACCTCCTCCATCCCATAGAAAAGAAGAAGAAGAAGATAGTAGCTACTCACCAACTCCTCCAACAAGTTATGAAGCAGCAGCGCAAGCCAGAGAGCCCTTGGTTGCCAAACAAGGCTAGTAGTGTCTCCTTAGTATCGTTTGATGATTTCTGGTGGTGTTTGTTTTTCCTCTACTTATCTATGTTCCTACTTTCTAAGTTTGGGATCTGTTTTAAAAAAGAGCAGTAGTACTTAAGATGAACTTGATTTTCTTACACTTCTCTCTTTCTTTTTGTTGTAATCTTCTTAGAGATAATTTTACTTGAACTTTTCTGAACTAAGAAAAACTAACCACTCTCTAAACAAAGAAAAAATAAATCAAAAAGTATATAAAAAATAATAATAGTTATCAGGAGAGCAATCTAGTTTTAGATGGCCAGGTTTGGTTGAGCCAGTGGAATTACAGTCAAGCCCAACTCTGTGACAAGTACTGTATATTATATTCCTCTCTCTCAATTCTTATCAGTAAAAGATTCATCTTTTTATTTAACTACAGGCATATAACTAATTCTCCCCCTTATATTTGAAAGTCTAGGTTAGTTGAGTGCCTAATTTGGCTCCTAATCTTCATTCAGTTTGTTTTTCTAAAGTATTACATTAAACTTGAAATTAATGGTTGAGGACGAGCTTAGCATCTTGAAAGAGTCTCTTTTTTCTACATTCATTGGAATAAATATATTCGGGTGATCAATAATACTATACACTGGTATAATGCTAAGCCCACTTGTATGGTTCTAAGAATATTGTTTAAAAGCAAATTAGGCATGAAGAATAATGGGGCAAACACTGGAATAATCTTTTCTAAGAAGATTCGCCTTTCAAACTAAAGCAAATTTTGACTGTCACGTGCTTATTTGTTAGTCTTGTAATATAAAGATTAGATGATATGACTCGGTCGGATTGGATCCACTCGTAGTATTAAATTCATTGGGATGAGCCTATTTATCTAGTTTATATTTGCTTGAGAGAATAAGACATTTTGCCTAGGGGGCGTTCGAACGCTAGGAATCCACGTTCGAACGTCTATACGTATTCGCAACGACAGATAACGGTATTTACACGTTCGAATGCGATCAGGTGCGTTCGAATGCACCACGGCAAAAATTGTTGGTTTGTTAGGGTTGTTTAACTTAATTGATGAGTCCATAGGGTGACCCTCTATAAATATGTGGAGAAAACCCTAATTAAAGATGAATCTGATAATTGAATTCGGTATTATGCCCTTATCTTATTCTCATCTATCTTTAGCTATTGATGCCCTCTCTCACCTCCTTCCTTCCATCGCCCAAGTCTTTGATCAGTTTTTCTAACTTCTAACCCCCTTCTTCTATAATAACTTCTCCTCCTTCACCCCACTGAATTAACCTAGTACTTATCTAGCTATCAGAGGGCTAATAAGTTAGGATTTATTTGACCTTCGGTTACTGTTTGGTCGATAACTTAAGATTTAACCATCCAAATCCTGCAATTTTAGATTTGTTGTAAAGCTCTTTTCAAGGATGACAACATATTCAAAATTCAGGAAGATCCAACGGTTAAATTATTCATAGCTTCCTTCGAAAGTTACATCCTCAATCTAGTCCATAACTGTTTCGAATCTGATAAAGCCGGTTCGTAACATTAGAATTAATCAAAATTCAAGTATACGATTCTAAGCATTGTTTTCTCACAAATAGCTTAAAGTGTTAAAAAGGAGGATTACTATCTCAATATTAACTGTGGGAGTATAAAATATAAAAAGTCATATTCTCAACGACTTAAGACTTTTAGAACAGTAACTTGAGTTTAAATTCCACTAAACCTTATCTATCATTTAAAATATACAATCTTTGTTCATTTAAATTTAAGTCTATTTTTAAGAGGGCATCAAAATATTTCAGCTCACTATTAAATATTCTAACTTATCGTCTCACTTGTCCCTCAAAGCAAGCTGACTAGATCTTGTATCGGAATACGCCTACTTGACATACTTTTAGGCACTTTTTGGTGAATAACAGAATTTTCTTTTTATCAAAAGAATAAATAAATATATCAGGAGGCATTTTTTTGAAAAAACAAATCAAGTTTGATCCAGAGAGTCCAAACATACAGCAATATTCATTAAGCGTAGGGTCTAAATAGTAATTTTCCGTATAACTAAATCGGGTAGTATACGGCCCCGAGACCCTGGATTATTTAACAGATTTGCGGCCCATTTGCGGCCCATTTGCCAACAATTCTTGAAGATTTTTGCTTTAATTGCTATACACAGGCTTTAATCCAGCTGCCAAACTCTGATCTTATCACTTGTCAAGGAGGCGCGACAATGCTCCGTTGGCTTTCTCAAGAAGCTAATAAGCATCTTAAGATGAGGTTTATCTTGAATTGATTACTTTTATTTCGAGCATATCTTGATAAGTAGGTTCATGTCTATTCTAAATCAAACCAAATACATTTAAGCCTGATTCAATTTTGAATTCAGCTTGTATAGAATCTCGATCGACATTAGACTTAGATCAAACGGCCTAGCCCGCTTATGACTCGGTCCGATTTGGACCAAGCTAAGTCCGGCCTGAGCTAGAACTACCAATGGGCGATACAGGCTAGCCATTTGCCTGTCTAGCCCGGCTCGAAAGCCTGTCCAACGACCCGACCCAAAAGCTCGGTTTAGAAGCCCACTTGTCACTCTGCACAAAAGCCCGCTCTGTCATTAGAGTATGTTGGTCGCAAGCCCGCTCTGTCAGGAGCTGATGAACGGTAATGAGCTATATTATTCTAACTCGACTTGAATCCAACTAACTAACGAACCCACTAACCCACTAGTAGATAGGCTGACCGAATATAGTGCGCAATCCGGTTGGACGGTAGGCTGAAGCCGCTTGATGATCACTCTAGTCAACACGACACCATGGGTCTATAATAACTTCCATAATCGAAGACTATATTTTTCCAAGTCTTCTACGAGACTACCGACCCTCTTTTTATTCTCGTGGCAGTTAAGTAATGCATTTTCATTAAGAAGAGTTTTGACAAGACAGTTGTATGTCCAGTGTGACGAGACAGTGCTATGTTACCTTCCACAAGAAGCTAGTTAGCATCTTAAAATGCAGTCAAACAAAGTATGAATGAAGTGCACCGATCTGCGTGTTATATAATTCTCCCTACATTCTCCAATAATGACTCATTAGACTCAGCAAACAACCCCAACTTTGATAAGAGAGAGAGAGAGAGAGAGCGCCATGTGTATTAAGATGAACTTCTCATGCCTCGTGATCAAGACAAAATCAAAGCCAAGCACTCCACCTCCCATAGTGCAGACGCCACCAGCAGCAGTAGACCAACTAAAGCCTACGAACAGAGAATCATCCGATGAAGGTATTAGCTCAAACTTATCACCTCCTCCATTGGATAGCAAAGAAAGGGAAGATAGTAACAATTCATCTACTCCTCCAAGAAGTATTATATGAAGCAGCTGCACAGGCCACGGAGCCTAGGATTGCCGAGCAAGTCTAGTGTCTCTTGTAACTAAGTACCAGCTAAGTTCGAGCTTTTGAAAGGGTTAATAAATGTTTAGTAGTTAGGTGATTTCTGTTAAAGTTTAAGCTCTGTTTCCGCAACATAAACTACTCAAAAAGAAAAGAAGTACGCAAGTGGACTGAGGCATATATATATATATTTGACTGAGATAGCTATTGAGAACTCAATCACAGCAGCAGGTCCTAACGGTTTGCGCCACTCCTTTTCTTCTTTCATCTAGAGGGGTCTTCCTCACTGTTACTGGCGTTGTCCTCCCCTCTTCTCTCCTAGCAGGAGAGGTCTTTCTCTCTCTCTTTGAGAGGTTTTTCTCATTTTTCTTTTCTCTTCTTCTCCTCTTCTCTCTCTCTCTCCTCTTCTTTCCTTTTGTCCTGTAAATTCCACTGTTTAACCTCCTCTCTGCCTTTGCTGTCATCTGATTCCTCCTCCGCCCGCATCACCGGTGGTCTTGGCCCTTACTACTGCTGATGCTTTGCCAGTGTCCGCTGCTGTCGCTTCGCTGGTGTCCGCTATTTCCATCATCACCTACCTCTCCGACGTTAGATCCGCCTCTCCTCCTCCTCCTCACTTCATCTCCATCTCCCCTGACGTCGCCCTCGCTCCCACCTTTCTCAGCTACCTCCCGGCATTGCTATCGCCTCCCTCCTCCCCTGCCTCGTCGACATAGTTGACGTCGCCGCTGTCGTCACCCTTCCACTGCTGGCTAACTGTAACAACCGCAATGGCAGCCAATGGTTTTTTATTTTCATTTTTATTTGTTTTGCTTCACTGCCAGGTTCAGATTCGCTAGAATCTCGACGGAGGCTCACGAAAGCCTTTTATTTACTCTTGTAATAAGTATCAGAATTATAATCCGTTGGTTGTAATATGATAATTATAATTTTCTAGTTAAAATGAATGATATACAACTTTCTTTCCCCTTTGTTTTCTTGGTAAACAGCTTTATTTTCTTCTCAGAGGCACTTCGCTCTTTTTATTTCATTTTTTTTTTTCAAAGGGTATATATAATCAGGCATGTGACTAGCACTATGTGTTATAATTGAATGGAGAAATGTTCTATTGAGATTGGAAACTTGTTGATATATTTTCCTATCATCTCAATTCACATTAGTAAAATATTCATCTTTTATTAACTATAGGCATATAAGAAATTCTCCCTCCTATATTTGAAAAATTCTAGGTTAGTGTAGTGCCTAATTTGGTTCCTAATCTTTATTCATGTTTTTTTCCCCCTAAAGTATTATATCAAACCTTTTTGTTTTAAAAAAAAAAGAAGGCTCGTAGACATTGATTATAAAGAGATTTTAGATGAGATTCAATTGATCACTGATCCATATGGTCGAAGATTGAGAGTGGATGGCATGGCGAGCTAGATTATAAGCGTTAGTGTTATTACACTTGCTCATAAAATCTACCCTTATAAACAAAATAAAATTTGATATTATCCTTTTACATTCATCAACAATTGGAAGGATAGCCCACTCAAGAGTTATCCGGGTATGTCAGATCAAGTAGGTTATGCTACCTATGCTAAAGTTTAGTAAAACTTAACCATTGAGCTATATAAATATACTTTGAAAGATATTTCATCGACGGTAAGCTAATGGCCATTCGGATAATATGATACTCGCATGAATAAATTTCTGGTCGGTTGTTTTGCAAATAAATAGTTGCTTCTTATTCTTAAATATATCTGCGACCAAACTAGCATAAGGCATAAACTTCTATTTGACCTTATTTGGTCAAATTGGATATCCTTTTGACATTCTTACAATGTGAAAAAAGAAACCAAATTCCGTCAATTAGTTTGCAGATCTGAACAATTCGCATTCCACTACATTGAAGACACAATAGTTTTCATTTAAAAAGGATGTTTGAATCTCTAAGGCTACAGAAAGAACTCAAATGGGCCAATAGTTCATAAGGAATATTCCCATTTGCAGTCTACTCCATTAACCAATTAATCTAAGAAATAAGATGTAAGGTGGTAGACTAGTATTATATGGCAAATAACAAAAAAATATAGTAAGTGCGCTTTTTGGGTTTTTTTTTTCAAAAGTTATTTATATGAAAAGCTCGTGCGCTGGGAGTTCTAGAAGGTAATCTAAAATATAAAAAGTGGGAGAAAGTAGAGTGATGAATTGTTGATCCTTTAATTATAAAAGTAAATAATGATGTAATGGAAATAGGATATCAAGCCTTAGACTACAAACAAAATAGAGCAAAAGATTTAAAGTTAGCATGTGACTCCGTCACAACTATTAAAGACACAGTTATGCAAATCTCCGAAAAGTTAGAGAAGTAAAATTGCTCAGCCTCCGATAGAAAATAGAAAAGAAAACGCTTTAGAAGTGACCACATTTTGTTGGAGGACCAAATAAGATGGAGGGAGCACAATGCCATACCGCGAACTAGAGATATAGTGGTGCACTGGCTCAAAACTGAAAAAGGTGACGAAAAAAAAAAATTCCAACTTGTGACACCACATAAACACCAATTTGCTTCCATGACAAGACAAGATGGAGCTAGCAAGTGGCCCACCCTCCGAATCCACTCTAAGAGGGGTAAGCTAAGCGATTCAAAGTAGCTCGAGAGAGGAAAAAAGAGAGAAGGATGGAGGCAATGTGCATCGATAATAGTGACACAACTATAAAAGAGAGAGAAATGTGCAGGCAAAAGAGAAGAGGAGAGCGATGCCGGGAGATATTGATGTGATCAGAATAGGAAGGTAGGGGGAACAGACAATATTAAGCAAGCTTAGATAAATGACTATAAAGAAGATTGAGACGGGGGTTGTGACGATGGAGTTGTGACAAGGCTTAGATCTTGACAGAGATCTTGGAGAAGACGATTAGAGATAGAGAGAGAGAGAGAAAAAAAAACGTAAGGAGGGGAAACACCTCTTCCCTCTGTTTAGTTACCTTAACTCTCAAAAGTGGGAGAAGAAAGAGTAAACATAGCAACACACTAAAGCAAGGGTAGTGCTTTTTAGCTTATTCTACCAAAACGTCGCTATACGATGCCATGTTCAAATAGTTAAAATATAGGGTTCCAGTTGCAAAGTACAAATTTGCTTAAATGCAGGGTTCTACATGAATATTTTTACTCATGCTGACGCCAATCCGCCGTCGTGGCGACATGGCATCGCTCCGTGGAATATTCAAAACTACCCTCCTTAATTATTATTTGTTATTCTTCGTCTTTACTTCGTCTCTCTCCATCCATTTCTTCATCAAATTAAGATTCACCATACGCGACGCCTCGACCTCGTTTCTTCCATCACCATTTTGTTCTCGTCCTTAAATCCTTTATCCCCTCTCCACAACTTTATAAGCTGTTGATCGGAACTCATCATAATAAATTCCCCGTTAATTCTTGCTAAAATTACTGCTTCCGAGAGAAAGGAAATGATAGATATGGAAGATGCCCAAGTGAGACGTGAAGATTATTACATCGAAGCATTAGAAGAGGAGCGCCGAAAGATACAAGTCTTCCACCGCGAGCTGCCTCTTTGCCTCCATCTCGTCACGCAGAGTACGCAAATCTTGTTTCTTTTCCTAAAGATGATTTTAAAATTAAATTATCATGCAAAATTTCATGATGATGATGATCATTTTTTTGCTTTCTTTGTTTGTTTGTTTGTTATATTAGTGATCGAGAGCGTTAGACAGCAGAAAAGGAGCATAGCGATGGAGAAGATGCAGAGAGATATGCCCGTGTTGGAGGAGTTCATCCCCTTAAAGCCGAGCTTGTGTTTGGCGAAAGAGGGAAGTATTCGTCATGAAGATAATAAGAAGATAAATTGGCTGCGGTCTGTGCAACTATGGAACCAAGAGAATGATGCAACTCCTATAGAGGTGAGATCATGCCTAATTCTAATTCAGTTGTTCTTGTTTTCCTCTTTTCTTTTGTACTAATTTAGGAGCCCTCGCAGATGGAGAAGACGACGCCGATAGAGAAAGAAAAAGAGAAAGAAAAAGAGAAAGAGAAAGAGAAGAAATCTCAACCTCGTAAGAAGGCAAGGCGGTGCTGGTCGGCGGAACTCCACCGCAGTTTCATCGAAGCACTTCAGCAGCTCGGCGGCTCATATGGTAGCTCTAATGATCATAGGCACATATATATATATAGTTATTGTTGCCATCTCAAACTCTCTTCTTCTTTTTTTTCGTCATTAAGAGATCATGATTTCAGTCTCCATTATATATAACATTCATGCATGTCATCTTTCTGAACCTGATCAAACAGCAGCAACACCAAAGCAGATCAGGGAGCTGATGAAAGTTGATGATCTTACAAACGACGAAATCAAGAGTCATTTGCAGGTTAGCCCTAATCTTTTTTTTTTCTTTTTTTTTTGAAAGCTTTATGTGTTGTAATCCACTAATAGAATATGCTAGCTTTGATCCATTTGCATATACCTTTGATACACACTAATCAGAATATTCTCTTCTTCTTTTGTTTCTCTTTCCATTTGATGCTTGCCGTGTGGTGCATGGCAGATTTAATTTGTCCTGCTCTCAGCTTCTCCTTCGACTTCTCTTGGGCACTTTAACAAGAACTTTTAGAACATTAGTTAGAATATGAAACCTGGATCTGTGATCCTCTACATGAGCCACAATATTAAGGAAGTAGTATATAACCATCAGCACTATGTACTAATTGATGGAGAGTGATAGATTGAGGCCAAACTTCTCTGAACATAACTGATTACTTTGGAAGACGTTTAACTGGTAGGCATATTGTAACCATAGTTAACTAAAATTAGAAAACAAGGTGGATCCTAATAAATTTAGTTCAAGTAGTTAGCCTTCTGTCACATTGGAAACACTTTTATGACAACAAATTGGATTTCAATCTTCTTACACATGCGTTCATTCTTGATTAATCTCAGAAATATCGGCTTCACGCGAGACGATCAAGCTCAGCAACGCAGAGGAATCTCCATTTTCATCATCTTCTGTGACAAGGTTTTGCCACCTATGTTGCTTTAAATTGTGTACACAATGTGTAGCGTTCTGTACATTTCAATAGCCATTTGAAATTAATCATAACTACTGCGTGTGTATACAAACAAGAGAAACACAATATATTGCAACTTTGATTTAAAGAGTCAGATTTCTTCCTGAAACAGCCGGCCCTAGCTTTTCTTAGTTTAACTCTCTTTTTTTTTCCCACTACACTTTTGTGACATCTTTCCTTTCTTTCTCGTCGGTGTTCTCTCCTTTTCGCCATCTTTCTTAGCCGCAATCTCCTTCCCCACCCTCCTCTCATTCGTCGAACCTCTCTCTGCCTCTGTCTACACTATTAGGTCTACACTTCTTGGCCTCCACTGTTCCCAGTTCATTCGCCGATGCTTGCTTTAAGAGGCTCTACTCCATCCGTCCCACCTTTGTTGTCATCAATCTGCTCCTCCCTATTGAGGTACTGTTGGTTCACTGCTACCACCATTATATTTGTCGTCGAATCAATCTCGTACTATTATCTACTTTGAGTTTTTCTTTAGTTATTATTCTTCCTCTTCCTTCTCTATGTTAATTGTTGTGGATGTCATTCCATGGAGGTCATTTTGTGATGCTATTGCTTTAAAGAAGATGGTTTGAATCCTCTAGGTCGTGAGGGAGCCGTTGGAAGCCCAGGTGGTGGTGTTTGTATTTTGCTTTATCTATATTTGCTCTTGATGCTGCTTGCACACTATGTGCTGTTCAGTTATGTTGTTGGAGCTAAATTCAAAATATTTCCCCTCTTCTTATGGAATCGGGCTTGTACTAATCTGGTTTGAATTGAATAAAATCTCGCCTACGAGCTTTCCTTAGAAAAAAGAAGAAGGTAGAAACATCATACTAAATTCTCATTATGCAACTTTTAACTCATTAAACCAGGCCATTATCCACATTAACCATCATTAGCTAGCTAGCTTTACCACAAAACAGTGATATTTCGATCCAATCTTAGGTGCCAACACAATAGTTTTAATTAATCAATCACAAACGTAAATGTCATCATCCGAGGACTAGCCATATCAACTAAAATGTGAAATATAAAATAAAGTATTTGGACAATGACCATCACGGACTAGATCATTTTTGAACTTTGTGGCACACAACTGCATCTAGGTGGTTGGATAAGATTATATGCAAATTAACTATGGTTGGATAAGTTATTAAACTTCTTCTTAGTGAAGAATATACCCGAATATGAAAAGGAATCATTGACAAACTAATTAAGATAAGACTACCAACTCTACTGCCAAATTTTTTAGTGCTATCCGAACTTGGGTAGTACCATTGACTTCCATTCGAGGAAGTACAACATCTCCTAAATATCAATGTTAATTGGCCTTTTCTACGCCAATCCGCCATGAATTTAGTTGTCAACTCTAGATAATTTGGTCGTGTAAGATTATGGAGGATTTATACTAAAAGGATCTGCGAGTTGATTCTTAGTCGAAGAATTATAATATCCTTGTCAATTTAGGATTTTAATTTGTCTAGTTGGGTTACTTATAAGTATGTCTCAAATACAATAGGAGAATATGTATATAAAATTCCTGATTATCTGTCGCATTAGTCTCTTAATATTGAGTTGATAAAACGTCATAAGTGCCGGTAGTTCCTCTCAGCTTAAGCTTTTGTAATGATTTGTTCATATAGTCTTGTTTATTTCTTTTTTACTTTTTCCCAGGCTAGAGATCCCTTCATATGTTTTTTTTATTGAAAATTGAAACAATATAATTAGCTTAGTTAGGATAATTTACTTTTTTTTTAAAGACTTTTCTTACTTCACTTGCTTATCATTTCATAGGAGAAGATCATATATATATATATATATATATAGATAGTGGTTTACATGACTAATCTTTCATATCTGACTCTAAGTTGTACTAACTTTTTGCTTTCCAACTATTAAAGAATTCAAAAGGTTATTATAACTCTTAAGTGGTAGAGAAAATCAAAAGTCGCCTAACAACTAAAGCACCAGTATTAGTTATTCTTCAATTGTACTAACTGATTAATCTAATTAACTAGGTAAACATGATAGCTTATATTTCAACAGAATTCAGTTTGAAGTTTTTCATGTTTGTTGTTCATCTGAAAACCAAGAATGAAAGAAATACTGTCACTTACCATAAACTATAGAATTCTGTCCCAAAATATAATCTTTTCTTGTCATAATGATATGTATATATAGATACTATTCATTTATAAATGAAATATTGGGCCAAAGCCTTTTACTGAAGACAAAGAGCTATGCAATCAGTCAGCAGAAAAGCACTCTATTTCAGTATAAATATTTTTCCATATCACTTTATTAGATCAATCTCCATCTATTCTTCATTGTTAATATGATTGTAAGTTTGTAATAGCACCTGGATACTTTGCAGTTTTAAGATCCATTATATTTTCTGAATGACTTTTTGCCTCCATTTACTTTAAAATTATTTCTCTTCTTATTGAAGATTAAGGAATACTATTTTAGATTAAAAATACTATTCAAATTATCCTACACATAAGCTTAATTTTAGAAATAAAAATTTAGGATAGCTACCAAAGATGCTCCCTTAATCTAAAGTGATCGAGGCCATAAGATTTCACAATGCAATGACAAGCACTTGTCATCCAATTCCTATTGGGCCGAAGTCCGTTCTACAATCCTCATGCATGGTCCAAAGGATTTTCGTTATTGAGTAGTCCAACTGAGAACTGATTTTAAATCATAGCAGTAGTTTAAACATTTTACGTGATGTACAACTTGAAGAGTAAAAGAAATTAGCACTAAAAAAGCTTGAGAAATCTAGATGCTCTTGCATGTTTTTTTTTAATATATATATTATAAAGTTCGTATCATTTATTTCAATCAACCGATTACAACTTGATACAAAATATGGAAAGAGGAACAGAGCAAGAATTCTAAGAACAATTCTCACACTTGGCTGCATTACAGACCAAACAAAAGTTAACGTAAGAATCAAAATAAGTAGCGAAGCACAAAAAGAAAAAAAAAGGAGATAGAGCAACACTCTAGAAGCAAGCTTCTGTTTAGCCAACCGATAGAATTACAGGTGAAATAGCATGAGTCTTGAAAAGCTAAACATCCAAATAAGAAGCAAGTTTAGACAAGGATACAGGCACACTAGTAATAAAATCCAGTGAATCTAACAAAATATATAAAGACCCCATTTCAGTAGACCTTTGAATCTAGGAATAAAACAAGCAAACAAAGAAGAGTGAAAGAAAACAATCAGTGAGGGGGAGAGCAAAGATCTCCTATTACATCCTAATACACAGATATTTAATTCACAAAAAAAAATTGGCCTAAACTAGGACAAGGCAAGGTAGATCCTAGCATCGGCGGAGTTGAAAGCTAGGTGAGGTGCAGCGACAGAGGTTGAGGCGAGGCACAATGACGGAGGCCGAGATGAGGCGAGGCGAGTAGAAAATTGAATTGAGCTTAATTTAGGACTGAATTAATCTTAGAATAAAATCTAATTCAACTATAAAAATATAAATTAATATTCATGTAATTAGAGAGGACTTTGATGAGTATTATAGAACCAAATTTGATTGAGCCAACTCATAATGAAGCTCGGCCAAAATTTATCCCGAGCCAGTTTACAAAAATCTTATTGAGCCAAGCTTGAATTGACTCATTTTTCAGCCAAGTTTGATCGAATCTTATTGAGCCACGCTAAAACCGATTTGATTATTTTGAACTAATAGAAATATTCATGTATTTAGAGAAGACTTTGATCAAGTATTATTGAGCCGACTTATAATGAAGCTCAGCCCAAAATTATCTCTAGCCTATTTTTAGAAACCAAAGTTTAAATTGACTCACTTTCCAGCCAAGTTTAATTGAATCTTATCGTTTCACAAAGTTATATATATTGAACTAATTCAGAAAAAATACATATAAAATAGAAAAGTTTTGTCTTAATTATAGGACAAGTATATATATATATATATATATTTGAGATCCTCACGCACGCAATATTTATGCTAATAATAGTGATCAAATATATTACTTTTTCAGTATTAATTTCTCGCTTTTGCAAAAGTGATTATGCTGACTAGACAAGCTAGCCAAGCATAGAAGCTATCCATCACTATCAAGAGAACACCATGTTGGACTTTACAGAAAAGAGAAGATAAAAGGGACGCAAATTGAACTGCTATTGCTTTTGCATCTTTCAGGGCAAAAGAATCACTTCTTGCCAAAGTTTTCTTAATTAACGCAACATACAATATTACGTTTAGATAATACTTAGAGAAAAGTTCTTTAGATATGAGATAGAAACGTACATAGAAATCATAACTCTAAATATATTCTAAAGAGTGAAACTTAGTTAAATATAAAAAAAAATATAAAGATGTTTGATTACTGAATCAAATTAGAGATTAGCAAACAAGGCCTAAAGGCTTTGCAGATCTTCTACCGGCCTCGACCCCGGCCTCGGCCCCAAAGGATATATATCCCACAGCCCTAAAAAATAAGGAAGGAAACGAAACTATATTTTTGCCCATTATTAAGCCCAAAATTAATAGTAGTTCCATATATAAGATGCTAAGCTGTAGTCATTATTAATCATCGATCATGCATGCATGTTAAATATCCAATTGATCTCCCTTGGCCATATCTCTTTCCCTTTGTATAAGCTTCACAATTAAGTGCAGTTTTCTTAATAGTTAACCTGCAACCTAACCCGCTTTAATACGTTTTTAGCCGACAAAAGACTAGACAACAAAAAGTGCCGAGTCGTACGTTAATTCCACACCACTCGCTCACTTGTGTCCAGATTAAGCCAATCTTATATCCAACTTGCAGTACTACAGCCAATGTATGGGCCTTTCCACTCTTTACTTAGCTACTTCCAATTCCACCAAGCACATGGTATCCAAACAAGTTGGCCAAAACCGGATATTTCTGCTGCACATTGCAGCTGCATTCAGCACCCAAGTTGGTACCTCTCTTCAGATATTAATCTCCAATGCTTATCCCTCTTTGCAAGTGGCCACAAAGCCATGGGGCTCCACGGATTGATCCGCCGACGATAAAATTTAAAAGGATAACACATGCTTTTCAAGCAAGCAGAGATTAGAGTTTGACGTAAATGGCGACGTGTCTCCGTCTACGCCATGAGGAATATCTTAAATATCTTCAACTTGTTCTCCAATTAGTTCATTACATTGTATAATTTAAGCTGTGTCGAATTAGGTTGCATGATTCTTATTAGCTATATATATATATATTACCCACCCTAGCTAATTTAGAAACAAACCTCTCAAGTAACCAGGCAAGCTTTATATACAAGATTAAATTTTTGCTTGAACCACAGAGAGACACACACACACATACACGCGAAAACACGGATTTAATTATGCGTTGTATTCGATGGGACTACCAGTTGCAGTTGTAGTACAGTTGAGTCCAAGGTGCATGCATAAAATAAGAATCATAAGGTAGTACTTGAAAACATGTGATGATTAGATATAGACAACCAAACAGCAAGGAAGTTGAAGAGAAGTAACTTAAATTATACAATAGTCACTTGAGAATCCAAAGCATAAGTTTGATGAGAAGTAACTTAGAAAAGCAAACAGCAATGACATCAGCTACATTGCATGATAGAACAAATTGCAGTTCATGAAATGCAAAAGAAACATTTATATTTATAGGATCTAGCAGCAGTCTTCTGATATCCTTGCACTTTTTGATCCCTAAAAAGAATATATTTCATTCTGTATAATGTCGATCAGATACTAAGAACATGTACAACATAAGCTTTGTTGAATCACTTACCTTTACCAAAATAATCAATTAATAAGTCAAGCACATGTGATATTGATCGATTCAAAGCTCAGCCCTTGATATAATTTAAGTTACTCACTTTTAGCTGATGATTTTTCTTTTTTTCTTCTCTCTGAGAAAGAAACCTATCCCTATGGATGGGGACCATGGAAAAAGTTGAAACATAAATAATCAATATTATTGGCAAGTGGTATTGCGTGCGAAACCTCTTTGAAAGTAACGCATATTTCATGATCAATTTCATAGACTTCGTCAAAAGAACGTGCAACTAATTGCAGGTGTGACTTCCTGGAAAAGACTTTTAAAAATTGTTTCAATGGCATGCAATCTTGCAACTGTTAATATTGTAACAGCTAGGGTATACCCACCGGGTTGGCTTTTCTTTTTCTTCCATACAAATATTTATACTCATACTCTCGATGTCTGTTGCATAGTTACTTATACTTTCAGCAGTTAAATTGCATCTAGTATCAACTGAATACTGTTGTTCACCATTAGAAAGTGATGGCAAAAATTTCTATATTTTATAATGCAAGAGGACTAACATTAAAACATACATGTACTCGATGGTCGACAACCAACCTTAGAATGAATTAATTAACCTTTAGTCTTCTGAAACAAAAGACGAAAGCTAATTTCCCAGACTCAGTACTTTATAATAAAGCAATGGAGCCCTACAAAATCTCAACATGTTTTTCTTATTGCATCTATTATATTCAACTTTGTTGAGAACTTGTGAGCTAACTACTTCTTGAAAGTTAAATATTATGTGCTAATTAAGCTGTTAATTAATCTACGAATTACACAGATTAATTAATTTCCTTCGCCCAGGTGGCTGACTTCAATTTCTGCCAGAGTAATATAACTTAATGTTATGTTTATCACATTTAGGAGCAATGGATGTGGACTTGGTACACGCATTCATGAAAGGTGATACAACCAACTTAGAAAGTTAAGTTTGTGCCCACTAATATACATTTATTTACCTATATATATACATATTCTCACTTTCATTTTGGCAATCTATCCCATCATTCATTATTCGTACCATGTTAATTACCATAATAGGAAGGATGCTGAAAAGGAAGAGGACGTAATAGGAAGATGTACAGAGTACCAGGAAGATACAAACATGGGAGAAGAAGACAAGAAAGAATACTTTGAGCTAACAAAGAAAGCAACAGCAGCAGTGTCTAGTTGTTCCCTTTTTCTTCCCACTAATGGAATTGAAACCATTCAAGTTAATTACTCCGTCCAAGAGCACATGATTCTCGAAGGTTGTTATCAGTCACCTAACAATTCAAAGTTACTGAAGCAGATGAAATTAACCCTTCAGCCAAAGACAAGCTTTATTTTTGAATCACTCTTGATAGATGAATAATTGAACTTTACTGGTAATTTAGCACATAGAGACAGGAGTATACAATATATTGAAAGTAAAGCCATGAAGATTTACGAAGACGACAACTATGAATACTGTCTATGTGTTAGTTTCTCTGGTAAAATTTATCCCACATATTGTCCTAATTCAGCAGCACCGATAATAATATGTGTAACTAAAATCAAATATATACTGCCGGAAAAAGGAAACGAGCTCATTGAGGGCTATAAATTAAGCTTTATAGGGAAAACGTTTTGTCTATCAAATTATTAATGTTTGGATATGGTTTAGGAGTAAGATTTATAACATCGATTTTGAATCAAAGCCTAAAATTAACTGCGGTTAGAACTTGCTCACAAATTAATTATATATATACGCTTGTTTTTAGCGTTTCAAGAGTCTAATATACAAAGTGATTGTACGGTTGGTAAAGTATTAGTGCTTGAAATGGTCCAATCAAACTCATTTTTTACCAATTTATTGAGAACTTTTAATATGGGCTATATTAGTAGTTGTTGTACTGCAATCAATATTTTTCTCCTCAGTAAATAGTAAATTAATTTGTCCTACTTTTCCACTTCTCCATATCGTGTACCCTAAAGTCTTCCATTTCATGTTGGATCTTTGGCATTATCTATAATTACCATCTATATTTTTTTTCTCTTTTTTGAGGACATATATATCTTTTTCTACGTAGCAACATCATAGGGCATCATGTAATATTATTCTATCCTCGATCTTATAGATTTTGCTATCACACTTACTTTTGGACCCCCACCAACCAGAGAAATATGCATAGCAAAAATGAATAAAGAACAACTACTTGGGTATTAAGCATCATGCAGCATTAAAGTCATCTGTTTCTAGTGGGCCAACCTCTAGCAAGCCTCATGCCCTAATACGCTCTTAGAATTAATTGTGGTCATACTTAGCTGACTAATAGGCCATCCACATATTAAATTTATCCTATTAGAATGTGATCAAAAGCCTTGTAGTTAATTCTAGAAGTTCCCCTCTTGAAGCTTGTCACTTGCCTAAAATTAAATTGGTGTTTGAATTCTGAGCTCTGAGAGATCTGACCAATGTCTAGGAGACCTATATATATATACTATATGTAGCATAGCGTAATTTGATGTAAGAAATTAAATTAAACTAAGCACTGTCCGAATGTATAGACTTCAATATTACGTGACAATGGATAGCCTGTTCAAGGATTAGAGATCTATGATGGTGTCATAACGTGTATATATCTACATGCAAGTTTGTAAAGAGGACTTAGTCATTAAAGAGGTTCCTTATGAAATTTAAGGCCCTATATATTATCAATTTAGGATTTATTCTTGGCATGCAACAACAAAAATGTAAGGTTGAAATCGATTAAGGGCAAAAGAGTGAGATAATTAGTTGTATAAATACAGTTGGAGTTTTGACCAACTACTTAGTAAACAGCTTAATCCATGCACACTATCATTCCTGTGGATTTCCATTGACCTATATATGTTCAAAACTGTTGACAGCCACCTCGATAGCTAAGTCTTCTCTCTTTGTTTTGGCGCCTAGTGCCTCTATTTTCGTTCGCCAACTAGGACGCTTAGCAAGTTGAGATACGATTTGATGTGTTTGTTGACTGCCACCTTACAAATTTGCACAGAATCATATGTCAATTTTCTTACATTTCTTTCTCGCAATTATTTCGATATTATATGAGGAGGACAATATATTTGATAGAGGCTAATTACTTAAAAATTTTGCTAAGAATTAAGTCATGATAAGCATCATCTTTATCTTCCATTCTGAAAAATATTATCCTAGTGGCAGTTTATTTATAATAATATTTTATTTGTAATGCCGACATATTAATTAGTTAACTAAAAGTATGATACATATCTAGGGGGTTTTTTTTCCTACAAAACTCAGTTTCATTACAAAACCTCATAATTGAATCTATCTAAGATAGATCTACAACAAGTCCCAAAAAATTACATTCGTGCAGATCAAATTGTATAAACAAAAACACATCCGGTGAATGAAAGTATCGTCTCACAATCAATTCACAACACTAAACAAAATAATAGCATCCTTTTTTTGACTATACAATCAAAGTCTTGCTTTCTTCGGAGTTTTTCCCCTTTTTAAGTCTATCCGATATATAAATAAATTATTTCTTCCTAACTAAATTAACTAGAAATATGTAGCCATCCACACCCTTCATCATTTTTCACTCCTTTTACACATGCCAATAGTCTAAACATCAATAATATTATTTTGGCAACATAAACCTTCCTCAAATCTTCCTCGCCTGTATCAAAAGCTGCGTAGCAAAGCTACACTTCAAATATAGATCCTTCTCAGTTTCATTATGGCTACAGAAACTATATACAACACTTTCTTGTCGATTTCTTTTCCCAGAATAATCTATTCTGAGCATTCTATTACTGCAAACTACTCGCTAGAACACTTTAATCTTTAAGGGGATCCCAACTTCCACATATTAGGGGTTAATATGAAAATTCTCCCACCATTATTAAAAAATAATACAAATAATTAACAGAAATTTTTTTCATCAAATCTCGATCTATTATTATCATGCGCACATACATTAGATTGATAGCCATTATTCGAGATTTGCTTCTAGTGGTCTACTATAAGTTATCATTTAGATATCTTCATGATGAAAATGTCACTCCCCTAACTCAAATCTTCACAATATGGATATTTTTATCCCATGTAATATTAATAGACTAAGTCCCCATTAACTCTATAAATAATTTTTTTTTATTCTAGAATACAACTTTTTATTTTAAAACAATGTCTAAACATCATAATAACTTTATTCGAGAAAATAAATACTATTTATTAAAATTATATTTTATACTACACACTAATTCAATTACTAATTTACTTTGATATCCATCTCATGAAACTACATTATATCAAATCAAAAGGTATTTATGATAATTTTATGAAAACAAAATATAAATTTCCATCATTTTTTTCACTTATATCATATGAAAAATAATTATTATACTCTTACTCCAGAATATAAGTGAACATAAAAACAATTATTCATATAAAAGAAACTCATTTTAAGAATAATAAAATTAAATATTTATTTTAGAATTGAACGAAGCCTTACATAACTCAATATTCTTTTCATCTCCCGCTATTTTATAGATACCAAGCTATGAAAGAAGGCCCTGTTAAGCAAACCAACTTTTAGTTTACTAAATAATACCTCTTAGCAATTTCATCAGCACTTCTCTATAAAAACTTACTTCTCAATTTATCGATTCTCTTAACTACTCACTGGAGAACAATTAAAAAAAGGACAAGTAGTATAAAAGACTAGAGCTTATCATAACATTCACCTACTACGGATGGAGTGCATTTGACCATATCTAGGGCAATTGTAGCTTAAAATGGATTCTAATGCTCTAGAAAAATAAAAAGAATATTCATTTGTTCCCGTGATAGAAATCAAGTATCAAATATATATTTTAGAACTTATGGGACTCATCTCTAGAAGCACCAACGACATAACATAATGTTGTGTTTGGCACCTGCTGCTGCTGCTGCTGCTTCTTCTTCTTCTTCTTCTTCTTCTTCTTCTTCTTCTTCTTTTAAGTTTCTCTCCTTCTTCCATTATAACAAACACTTTTCCCAGCTCATGGGGGTCTAGATATCGTAATTTGACCTACAAAAAAACTTAGAATCATAGCCAAATGACCAAAATGTAACTAACTTCCTCTTTATCTTTTAGAACACCAACAAAAGTAGCGGCAATAAGAACAAGAACAAGATGAAGAGTGGAAGCAGCACCAGCAACAAAATATTATTTTGTGTTGGCTACTTGATTAGTTTATTATTTATGTTTTCGTCCCTTCCATAAGAACGAACACTTTCCCTAGTTCAATGGAGGTCTCCTATTCAAATTTTGACCTGAATATAGGTTAATAAAGCTTAAAAATCGTAAGAGAATGATCTAAAATCTAACTTCCACTCAATATGTTTGCAAGAGCAAATGGAACGTAGCTTTGAGATCATCTAAATTTTCTTTCCTTTAAATGAATTCCCAAGAGATTCAATTCCTCAATCTCTATTCCGCTTGGGGCTACTACTTTTTTCTTCCTTTGATCACACAAAATGTACAGCAACTAGCCAAAATCTACATGAGAGATCTAGCCAACCAGGAATGATAAAGCTGACACAAGAAAAAGAAAGAAAAGAAAAGGGAGTTCATCAAAAGGATCAAACAAAGACACCACTAGCTATAAACCTCCAATACATTGCTTCTTTAGGAAATTATGCTGTGGTGGAAATGGAAACAAATCCATTTGCTCCCAAGTACTCCTCCTCTTCCCATTCACTCCTCCCCCCTCTCCTTGTTCATGAGCATGGATTATATTCACCCCAAATAGCCTGACAACCTTCACTTGCCCTATCGCCGGCGAAGTCGGCACCACCGCAGCCGCCGCCCGCGGCTTGTAGTCTATATAGAGCTGCTTCTCTGACCCGCTCGAAGACTTCCAAAAACTAACGACATGGCCAGCCTTCAACCCCTTCTCCTTCACAAACCGACTCCATCCTTTGGTCAACACGTAGCTCTGGCTGCTGTTCCAATACGAATACCTAAACCTCCAAACTTTCCCACCGCCGTCCTCGAAGTTTAGCAGCACTCCCTTGCACGCCACGCTGGTTAGATTCTTGATTGGGAAATGCCTCTCCGCGTGCTGCTTCGGAATGACGAGCCGATTGAGCTTCCCGACGTCGCTCGGGGTGACGACCTTATCGAACAAGATCTCCCGGGCCGCGGCGGACCCACGTGCGCCCCACGGCGCCGCGCGCTTCCCGGCGCACCGGCCGAGGGCGTGGTTGCGGCGGCTCTGCCGGAGCTCGTCGAGGTACGTGTGCTTCCGCAGCATGTCGACGATCTCCAGCTTGGAGTGCGCGGCGAGGAACGACAATTCGGCTGCGCCGTCCTCGTCGGAGTCGGACAACGGTTTGAAGTTGGTGACGGCATCGCGGCCGCGGAACCGCTGCGCCGCGACATCGTACGCGCGCGCGGCTTCGGCCTCGTCGGCGAAGGTCCCCAGCCAGACCCGCTGGTGCCGCTCGTAGATCTGCGCCCCCCACCGCCCGTTCGGCTGGGGAACCACCCCTTTATAGCGGGACGATGGGAGTTTCTTCGACTCCGCCTCCGTACTCCCTCCCCCGCCGCTGCCGCCTCCTTCTGGGGTCGCGTCGAGCACGGTGCTCGCCCCGCTCCCCATACGTTGCAGCGAGAGCACGGCGGGCGTCATCTGCTCCGGAGTCTGAGTAGTCTCAGACTCGGTGGAAACCTCTTCAATGCAGCTGCTATCCAATTCCACACCCATCGTAGAAATAAACTTGCTATTGTACAACAATATAGGACCCTAAGTGGATATATATAGATATAAGAGAGAGGAGTTGAACTTTTTCTTCTTCTTCTTTTTTTTAATATTTATTTTTTTTCAAATAAAATGTGTGGTTATGAGCACATCAATATGTTTTACTTAATTTACTATATAGGGGGAGAAGGGTTCAATTAATTGATTGATGAGAGAGTTTGGTATAGGTCAACTGATGAGGTTGGAAGGCATTGGTGAGAAGATTCATTGGAAGGAGAGAGGGAGAGGGTGTTAAATGTGAGATGTGAGTGGGGTATAAGAGAGTTGCAACTTGGAGGGAAGGGGGGGATTCACATGATGGAGTGGTCCAAAATAGGGTGGTAAGTGCATCCCCCCTGAGCTTGGATGAGATGAAAGTGATGGAGATGACCAAATTACAATGGCAAGCTCTCTAGCCTCTTTGCTGTTGTTGTCATTCCTTTTGTTGGAGGGTATTTATTACATTATATTATATTACATTATATTGTTATTGTTATCGTTGTTACTTTGTGATGTTAGTATTTGATGGGAAATGGATATATTTTGAGTGTTCTCTGCAGCAATGTTTCTGAGTTCTGGGAGAAGGAAACTTACGCATGAGGTGATGTGGGGGGGGGGGCGTTGGATTTTAGTGATCCAGCCACTGAGTTGGAGGGCAACTTGCTTGCTTTGAGGTCCCTCACCACCTTCCTAATTTAAGGCATTGGATGTCCTTTTACTTTTAAATCTAGATTTTGTGACACTCCCAAATAAACGTATATATGCTGTTGACAAACTCTATAATAGGAAAAGTAAAAGAAATCTATCTAGAGAGAGAATATGATCACCATTTAACTGAGTTATAACAGCAATAAGAACCAAGAGTATACTAAACCCCCAGTGAAAATAAACCCTAGAGGGTTTAATTTTAATGGGTTCTTGGTTGGTTCTTTGGTTATTAAAACTCCTTATCCAATTAGAGGCGGAGAGAATATTTTTGACGGAATTCCTGTATATATTCTCAGAATATAGAAGATATGAACTAATAAACATGTTAAGGTATCCTCAAACTTTCTTTTTTCTTTTTGTATATTTGCAAATTGAACTTTCTTTTTTAATATGTTTGAGCAGACACATAGAGCAATGAATAGTGGAGAAGAAACAATAGTTTTGGTTTCATTGATCCACAAATAGGGAGCAAGAATGATAAATAAATATTTATAGAGAAAACTAACTAATTAATCCTCTACTGAGTTCATAGTTACTAAGGTAACAAATCTTCCTAAAAGGAATAGAAAATTCTCTTATTTTTGAAGCCCTAAATAATTAACTTTGGCCAAAGTATCCTAGTCGATCATAGTGTCCAATTGTCACGGTGTATTAGCTAGCAATGACTTATTCCCCTAGCATAACATATTTCGTGCTATTTAATTCGAGCATGACGTTGTGTTTGCAAATTTTAAATCGAATTATTAGTTTTCATATATCGAAAGGATGATTTGCATGTATATATAAATAGACATGAAGTTAGATACAAATTGGGACTGTCAGAATATAAATTTCTTTTCCCAACTATTTGGGCTAGCAATTGGATTAAAAAAAAATAAAGACAAGTCATGGTTACTAGTTAAATACTACATGTAGAACAAGTTAAACATAAAAGATCAACTTTTCAAATTATAATTTTGACTAAGATTAGAAATCTATGCTTACAAACACAAGGACTCCAAGAAATAACACTTCATGGAATATTTCATGACAACTGTATGGATTTAAGCTCTTCAAAAGTCAATAGATCTTATTGCAACTAGTCTAGTAGATGATTCTAAGAGAAAATTCTTGAGATTAATGTAGTATGAATTCATTGACTAGAAGTCCCCATGAAATACAATTAACTATATATAACAGAACAAAGCCAAAAAGAAAAAAAAAAAACATATATAGGTATACTTAAACATCAAGTGGATCTGAACTAGTCCAAGTAAACGCCCGACACCTAAAAGCAGTTAAAATAAAATTTTAGCAAGTACAAATATAGATATCACTGTTTGTATTCTGAAATATATCTCTGGGATATGTTTCTCTTCTGTTTATAATATAAACAATTTATGAATCATCAGTTTGAGATATAAAATAGAAATGATTTTATGTCTTCTTTAATTTGTAGTAAAGCACATTAAATGACATGTCCATTTCGATCACAAGAAGTTAACAAAGAAAACCTAAGAAGTTAATTCAGAATGGAGTGTTTGGAAACCTTCAGTGTTGAATTGTTCATCTCAATGCCATAATCTTCATTAGCATGAAGAACCAGGCCTGGAGCACTCCTGCCATTGTAATTAAATGCATCCATGGGCCCTTAAAGGGGGAATATATTGTGGCTCGCTTCTTGCCTTCTTGGTTTCATTCAGATACTATTTAGATGGGCGTACAAAACTGTTTTATAGTACTAAATTTCCATCTTGCAGACTATTGTGATGACCGCTGGGGAAGAGAAAGCGGGTGGGGGATCAAAGGGACCAGATTAGTACTTATCTACATTACGTCGTATAAAGTTTGTCGCACAAGGTGGAAAAGCAACCCAAGAAGATAAAATTTCTCAAAAGAATCTTGGAAATATCCAAATCGAGAATAAGTCCACTGCATGCACACTCAAAGAATCTCGTATAATGATATTATGACATAGGGAGGTAGGGTTAAATATTTTTACGACCCCTAAACTATTATACCAATTTTCAAATGCATCCCTCTAAATTTTTTTTTATTACAATGTGCCCGCCAATTTAGATTAATTTTTTAAGAAATTAAATTCATAGACGGATAACATTATTAGCTTCGAGTGATTGATTATAACTTGATTTATAAAAAAAAGTGGAAATAGTGTTATAGCTCTTGACATCTTACACACAATTGGTTGAAAAATAGACTAGATGACAATCAGAAAAAGTACTAAGTGCATGATAAGAGATTGAGAGGATAGGACGATAGCCCTAAAAGTAAGACTATCGCTTGGCCAACTACAGTAACATAATAAATCAGAATAATAAGAGTCTTGAAAGACAAAGCTCTACAACTGAGCCAATCATAGCAAGAATGCAATCTCATAAGAAACGGAGTTAATGGCTATGTCTAGACTACTAAAAGATTTGTCTCACATAGACCTACAAAACTAAGGAATAGATAATAAAATAATTAAAATAACAAATTGGATCCAACGGGAAATATTTCCCTCGTTCAAAATTTTATTTGAAAGATGTTGTAGTGCTATGAGTAGAAAGAGGGTGGAGGAGGGTGGGGGTAGATTTGATATTTACATCTACATACATAATGCACATACACACACATACACATACAACATGCACATTCGCATAAGCATGCATATACACAATTGAAACAAAATGGAGGGAAAAGAGTCCATGGCAATAGAGGAACCAACGAGGCTAGAGGCAAGGCAAAGGAGTTGGAACTTGGGGCAAAGTTGAGGCAGGCAAAAATGAGAATGGTTAGGCATAAGTGATGACAGCACTAGGTATGGAAGGGAGATAAGGGATTATAAGGGGCAAACTCGAGGCAGCTAGCATAGGCAATAATGATAGTGAAATTGACAACAGGGAGGGAAGGAGAATAGTAGGAGGATTTTAGACCGAAAAGAGGACATCGATGAAAGGAATAAGATCATACAGAGGGCAACAACAGAGTGGGAGATAGACAATGACAAGGTGGACGGTGATGAAGAGTGAGACTACTAAAAAAACTACGAGGTGGACGTTGATGAGTGTGAATGATAGAATGGTGAAATTAGAGGAGGAAGGACGAGGAATAAGAGGAACAAAGAGGAAGGATATGGGAAAAAAAACATCCATGAGAAGGCAGAGGGAAGAGCAGCTAGCCGCAGTGAGAAAAATCGTCAAACCCTAGCAAAGAGTTCTTCTAGAGTCAACGCAATAATATCCCTTTGTTTGTCCCTGCTGTGGATTAAATTGAAACTTAAGATGGTGTTGATGAAAATTAGCTAAACATTAGTTTACTCCTATAAAAAAAGAAGGCAAGATTAGTACATGCTTAACTACCGAGTCAAGATGCTAAAATTACACGTGTTAAATACGTTTTACCTCTCATGTATTTATGTCCAAAATTATTATACCTTATATACAATTATTTGTACTAAATCAATCCATGTATTTATGTCTAAAATAAAACTATTAAAATTTTTGTCTAAATAACATGGACCACCCAAATTACCAAAATGTTGCTTTATATTAAATATAATAAAATTTCAAAGTGCAAAATTATTTTTCTCTAATTAATTTGTCTGACAAATATGAAATAGTATTTTGAGAATTCAGTGGGGCTATGTTATTGGGAAGAAACATATTGTGGTTTGAGTTTACTCCGTACCGGGATTGGGTTGGTAAAAAAAAAAAAAAATTATCCAAAGAGATAAACTGATTTTAGGTACAAGAAGGTCAGAAGATGTATTTAACATATTGCACAAATATTCCTTTTTCTATCTCCCCCATCTCTTTTACTTCCATCTTTATCCCCCCCCAATTCCCAATTTGTTTGGAAATTCACCCATGGCTTAATGGCAGAGGTTGTCAATTTCTTCACTCCAATCACTCGTCTACTTTTTCTTGAAGTCCATATCGCTATTAGAGGACGGCCTAGAAGGCTAGAACTGAAGGAATGCATGCTTTGTCATTAAACGGACAGCACGTGAACCTACGAATTTGAGAAGATGGAAAGACATTAGAGAAGAAAAGAGTTTTTTTGGAATTTGGGAAGATGGAAATAAAGGTGTAACATTGGAGAAGAAAAGAGTGTGGAGGTTAGACACTTATTATGGAGTAAGATTTGTGGGAAGGAGAGATGAATGCTGACTGGTGGAAGGAGAGGGAGAGAAGTTTAAGAGAGATGAGGTTACAGGAAGAAGGGTATTTCGTCTACTAGTGTGGAATATTTTAGATTTTTATCTAAAGGTTATTTTGGCACATAAATATTATTGGCAGCGTCACATCAGCATTGTCAATTAATAAGGTAGGCGACAGACTAACCATCTATCAGCAATGTCAATTAATAAAGGTAGAGACCAAACTAACGGAAGGTGTAATATATTACAAATTCCTGGTTGAGGGGGCATATTGTCGGAAAAAATAGAGGTGCAACTGAAAATTGGCCGTAGTTTAGGAGATGTAAACATAATTAACCCTCTCATTAAAGAAGCATATTGATATGATTATTAGGAGCGCACATGAATGGAAGGAAAAAAATAAGACCCTGCTAGAGTATTTAAATCATGATTATTAGGAGCTAAAAGTTATTAAATTTTCATGGTATGTATAAAATGCCAAAGTCATAACCTGAAAATATGATTCCAAAAAATCCTGCTGGTAATTGAGAAGAGTCATCACTACCATACAGGGAAGAGAAAAAAGAGTAATCCATAAGAATTGAAACCAGAAAAGAGAAAATAAATAAGGGGCAAGCATCAATTGTGGCCAGTAGAAATTGCATAGATAAATATAAAGTTGAAGCTAGTATATGAATAGCCAATAAAGAGCTCTTCAATGTCAAGGAGAAGGCATACTCCACTATATAACAAAATACAACTCCACAGAGACCAATCAAGTCATAATATACAATTATTCTGCTTCTTTTATAAGTAAATCTCGGCAAATTAGCCCTCCTCTCCGAACTCCTTGGTGAACCTCTCATGCACTTCAAGGTCCTTTTTGCTGACGGTTGGTCTCTGACGGGCCAGCACTTTATCGAAATCAGTCTTTGCGATTGGGGGAGGAAGGATCTGATCATGGAAGAAAAAAGTTGTCATAATAGCCCATGAAATATACAGGGACAAACAAAAGTAAGTTGTTACTAGAAGTGTTGTACTGTTGTTGGCACCTTAGCAGCAAGACCTTGTGCAGCAAGATCCTGCATGGTGGTCTGAACACAGCCTGGTTGTTTTGGTCCACATGGCATCCACATATCATCTGGAGTCTTGACGAAATACATCGCATCTTGGGTTTTGCGAACTGGTTCAAACAGTACATCCTTGACCTGTTAGTGGAGAGCAGGAATTAGATACACTTGTGCTTTATGTTATACGACCTTCTGAAACTATAAGAGACTACTTACGCAAACAGATATATCAGAACCAGAAAACCCATCAGTCCGGCGGGCTAAGCTCTCAAAGTCGCTGTCTGTCAAGTTGTGAGGGGTATCTCCCAGATGCACCTGTATCACAAATTATTGATTTCAGATATGGCAAATAGAGGTACTACTTTACACCAGGAATGACCAAACTGTGGAGAAAACTGTCCTGGTCTGTCTGTTCAATACCTTGAATATATGCTTCCTAGCTTTCAGATCAGGTAGAGGAATGTAGATACGCTTGTCAAATCGTCGTCGGATAGCCTGCAGATAGCATTCGTAAGCAAAGGACCAAATATTGAGACAAGGAAACATTTTGACTTCTAAGAAGAATTTAAGACAACTATTCAAGAAACACTGATAAAAGGTTTCACACAACCTGATCTAGTGCATATGGAGTATTCGTGGCAGCAAGAACGAGAACTTTTTGATCATTATTTCCCACACCCTGGAATGAAAGAGAATGTAGTAAAATTAAAATAAGAAATAAGCAACAAAGAGATAGAATTGATAACCCATGAAATTACACGTTTTAAGGACTGGCATAATGAAACTTTATCCCAACAGGAATCAGTAAACAAATTAACACTCTATACCACGGTTATGGGACCAATTCTTCTTACTATTCTTTCATTAAAATAAGAGGAGATTATCTGCATACTTTAGAAAGTAAGAGAAACATACATAAGTACATAAGTATGATTGATCTCAATAAAGAAATTGTCAGTGAATGTCCTCATCATGCAGGAGATGAAGCACCAGCAATACAGAAGACAAACAATGGAACAAGATTTCCAGGGGTCCTGAAAGGGAGGCGATGAAAGCTCACATAATCCTTGCAGGTGAAATACTAATCAGGAATGACAACCTTTTGTGTTCAAGTGGATAAAGAAAAATTAAATTTTAACCAGGTAAGAAACATTGATGACAGTAGTCCAAACAATATAGTTCATGAAAGACATATAACTCATCTAACTAGCAAATCGTCAAATGGCTGCCCATTGCAATTAACTTTGGAAACACTTTCAGTTCTAATTTAGGACATCTAAAAGAGGATTCCAGATAAGGTTTAGCATCTAATTTAGATAACTTAGACTTCTCAGGGAAACAGACTAGTTGACAAATGATTGGTAACAAATAACTACCTAAGTATACCAAGATATTTAGATCTGCTTTCAAGTATAACTACAATAAATTTCTCAGCTTTTAAAATTAATGTCTGCCTATAAACACTTATACTTACAAACTTACGTCTCAGCAATTTTGCAATTTAAACCTTATGATTTTCACCAGTTACAAAAGACACCCTAATCATAAAACAAGCAAAAAAACCACATGGGCTTAAGTTAAGATTAACATTAAATGTATTGCATCAAAAAGGAATTATCCATTATCTGAGTTTGGTAACTGTGGTGCCCTTGATGCAGGATAAAGCCTTTTGGAAAACATGGCAAAAGGGTGTCAGCAGGGCACAATTTGAAGATAGCAAAAGTGGGGATTAACCAAAAGTGCTACATGCAAATTTCCCTATCCTTTTACATTGAAGTTAAAAACCATCGAGTTCATTCCAACACTATAAATGACTCCTCTGGCTAGGACCACAACGCTAATGTTAATGAAAAATGAGCATCATGATGCACGAGACTCCCACCAATATCGGGTCTTGGGAGCAAAGATATGCAGCCTTACAACATACTATTGAGGAGGCTGTTTCCATGACTTAAACTCGTATGACTTTTTGGATACAGATATAAGCCTTACTATCAAATCAATGATTATAACAAGCAAAAAAAATTCCCAAATTGCATAAACTTCTCTCAGTTGCAAAACTTAAACTCATATGACTTTTTGGATACGGATATAAGCCTTACTATCAAATCAATGATTTATAACAAGCAAAAAAATTCACAAATTGCATAAACTTCTCTCAGTTGCAAAAGAATTTGTATCGCCATATTACTAAAAGTTGTGAAGATAAACAAAACATTTTCAGAGCTCAGACGTGTATTTTAGTTAATACATACTTCAATACCAAAGCAAGTATGCCCAGAAAAAGAAGTATAATACACAAAAATTGTAGGCTGTTAGTTGCAGCACGCTAGTGCATCTTCCCACCTCTCATGTCAAATATATTAACTGAAAACTATTGCTCATAAACAAGCTTTTAGCAGCAAGCAATTACAGAAGGGATGAGATATCAAGTTAACAAGTTCCTGCCCAGGGACATATAATTGAAATAGACCAAATGAAGGTGTATCTGCACAGCGACTGAGAATGCCAACCACACGCAAATGCCAAGGAATCTAATCTACAAAACCTAGACTATGTCTAAGAACATCTAGTTCCTCCACTGTGACAACTAATTATTGTAATAACAAAGAAAAGAAATCAAAAGAACCAACCTAGGTAGTCTTCTCATATATGCATAAAATGTTCTATATATGATGTTTCACACTCACTTCTCTTTGTACTTTACAACATGACAATATTCAATTTTGCAAAGACATCAAGAACATGGATGCAGGAACCTTGAGTTCCTTTAACTTATCATAGTTCTCCTCAAGCAAGACAATTGAATCACCAACGTGTCTCTCGAACTTTGTATGTTTGAAAGAGGATACACCTATTCAGTTTTAAAAGAAAAATGAATTCCCTTGAGTTCAGAGAACCAGCATCCTTTTAAACTGAAATCAGAAGGGCCAGAGCAAAGAGCACTTATTATAGGCTGAACATCTGAAATCTTCAAGAGGGAAAATAAGGAAAACTTGCAGCTAAGAAAGTCATCAGTATTCAATATGTATTCTAAAATTTCCCTAAAACTAAGAAAGTCGATGATCTACAGCTGAATTTGATGTCCATTTGTTGATCAGATTTTAGGGATAATTATAGATAAATTGCATGCAGAATCCAAATTCTGTTTCTCAAAGGCAGTACACTATAAGTACCTCAAAACATGTATCATCAAGGTAGAGGATTTAGAATGCTCAGGAAAGTTTTCTAGATCTAGTGAGAAGTGGCTAATATCTTACATTCTTAATTAGCTTTCATTTGACGCCAACACATGACAAATCTTAACGTTCACCAGAACTTCCATAATTTTTGCAACACATCATTAAAACGAGAAAATTGAAATTAGTACTTAGTAGCTCTCTAAAATTAGAATGACTATGCCTACAGACGACAGTAGGTTTTCCAGGATGATGATGGCAATTTACTAACTAGTTTACATAAAAAATTCATATAACAGTATAAAGAGAAACAATAATAATTCTAAAACTATTTTCCCAGCTTGAAATGGGTAAACTTTAATGTTCAAGCAGCCACTTTCCCAAACTCACCTGCATCTGCACAAGAAGTTCAGTCTTGATCCTTCTAGAAGCTTCACTTTCGTTGCCTTCTCCACGTTGACCACATAAGGAATCAATTTCATCAACAAAGATAATGGAAGGAGCACTTTCACGAGCCATTTGGAAAAGGTTTGAAACTAGCTTTTCACTTTCGCCCATCCACTTTGAGACTAGATCTGATGAAGATATACTGCAGTATACTATCCAATATTTGTCAACAAATTTGAAGATAAAAATACTGAGGACCTGCCTAAAAGGATTTATTAAAATAAGAAAGATATTTTGCAAGTCTAGGTAGACAGAATTATAATCCCTTACAAATGAACCCAAGAAATGCACTTGCACCAATCAAGTATATCTTGATTTTTGCTGCTATCTTTTTCCATAACTACTTACAAGTTATTGAAGTTATCCAGTTTGCAAATAATTGTAAAAGTACAACCTGAAATGTCTTAGTAAAATACATTTCATTGTTTGATTCAAATTGCTAGTGCAAAAGTTAGTAGAAAACAAGAAGTTTCAAATAATTCAGACCATCTACCCGTCTCTAATTGTTGTTCTCTCAGTTCCTAACTAGATGTAGCAAAGCATCATCTGATATATAACATCATATCTTGATAGTTTCACCTTAAAGGCATTACCACATGCTCTTATTCTAGAATAATAACTAAATATCATAATAGCTATATTCCAGAATATAAACACTATTTATCAAAATTATATCTTATACCAAAGACTAACCCAATTATTAATTACTCTTGATTTGACTGTAGCTTCTCTTAAATATCTTATTATAATTTATTACTCATCTCTTATCTCTTTTAAATATTTTATCATAATTCATTATTCATATTTTATCTCTCAAACATCTTGACAATATTTTACCATTGTTTATTTTTATTTTACACTTAATAAATAAATTCAACTTAAACAGTATAAATGTCAATAATTTAATATTTCATAAAAATAAATAAATTGTTAAATATAAATATTATTAATTCTTAATAATATAGTATTTAATTGATATATTATTTATTTATAAATTATCATATTATTAAAATTATTTTTATATGTACTAATAACATCAGAAATATAATACTAATAAACTAAAATTTTATAGAATTAAATATGAACTCATAGGTAAAATAATATATTTACTATTTAAACTATGTAATAACCTAAGATATTTGGGGAAAAAATAATATAATATTATTCATAATTTCATGTTTTAAGCTAAAACAAAAAATATATTTTCCATGTAGAATAGAATTCTATTCTTTTCAACTATAAAATATAATATTTAGAAAAACATTTGTATAGTATGAAAAGTACCATAACATTGTATAAGTAGATCCCAACATGTGTATTGCGTATCTATCGGCCTAGCTGTGCATATTGAGCTAACTATATTACATATGTAAATATAGTGCTGCATAAGTATCAACCTACATGTGTATTACATATCTATCGATCTAGTTGTGCATACCGAGCTAACTACATTGCATACGTCAATATAGCATTGCATAAGTACTGTCTTGCATGTGTATTACATATCTATCGGTCTTGCTATGCATACCGAGTAAACTGCATTGCATATGTAAACATAGTATTGCATAAGTACCGCCTTATGTGTGTATTGCATGCATTGCATACATAGAATATTTTATTTTATTTATATCAATCTACTTTAAATTAAATCAAAGGGTATTTTAATAATTTTTCCTTCTTGTACCTTTACTTTATATTTCATCAAATATAATCATTACACCCTTATTTCAATATATAAGTAAATATAAGAATAGTTATTCCTAGAAAAAATTTCTCATATTGATAATAACAATTCCAATTTGTTATTCTTATTTCACATCTATTCCTAATGTGAACAAGGCCTAAAGGAACAAGAAAAAAGTGGGAAAAAAACAACTGCTACAGCAAATTTATATTATTTATGCTGTTAATTGATTGTATGTAGAATCAAAACTAAGGATGTATAAGGTGGAAGCAACTTTTTTCTTTCTAGGAGAGAAGCTATTAAAATCTACGAAATATTAATTACTAACCAAGATCGGAAAAGGTAGAAAACAATTTAATAATTAGTTATTATCAGAGTAAATAACCAATGATACCTGAAGAATGTTGATTCAGCCTCTGTAGCCACAGCCTTGGCCAAATATGACTTTCCAGTTCCTGGTGGACCATACAAAAGAAATGCCCTCCATGGCCTTCGCTTTCCTAAGAAAAAGAGACTCTATTTACTTAGCATAAAATAAGAAATAGAAATATCAATTCATTTGCAAATAGCAACCTAAATAAAAAGAATAGCTAACTATGAAATACGTATAGCTATCATAGATCAAAACTACAAAGATAAAAATTGCATAGCTAACTAGGGCAGATGTTGGTAATCCTAAAATTTATGCCATGCAAAATCACACCTCAAATGAAATGTTCCTCTGATGCCCCCACCTCATCTACTCAGTCTAATGCATCTTTGATTCTTTTCAGATGATCTAAATGTTCAATTACACTATCTATTAGAATAATATAGGACTTTTTCATAAATCAATTGAACTTTTGACTGGAAGAAAACAATTAAGGCTAAACCTTTAATGCATATCCTGAAGCAACAGCAGCAGTTAAAAAAAAATTGCTTTGCTGCAAGACATCCAATTCTCAGAGTCCACAACTTATAGAAGAGGAATTTGTATTGATGTGAAACAATAGTTACTAATATTCAACTATTAGTAGGATACAGTGATTACTAAGCATTATTGTAGTGCAGGAAAACTTTTTGGAATTTGGTGCTTACAATCATCATCAACCAAGATGATACGATTCGATCCATATTAGCTCTACACGTGATATTGGATTCATAGGAATGAACCTATTTATCTAGTTGAGCAAGTAGAATCAATAAAATCAATTTTTGTCAGTGTGTGTTCGAACGCAAGGACCGCGTTTGAACGAGGTAGTTCGAACGCCTGCATCATGTTCGCATCGACAGAGGACGGAATTGGTGCATTCGAACGAAAACGAGCGCGTTCGAACACGGTCGTTTGAACACCTGCATCATGTTTGCATTGACAGAGAATGAAAATTCCGCGTTCGAACGCACCGCGGCGAAAATGCGAGTTAAGTTAGGGATTGTTAGGATTGTTTGGAGTATTTTTATATTAATTAAAGAGTTCTTAGGGTGAGCCTCTATATATATATGGAAGAAACCCTAATTGAGATCTTATCTTATTATTGGAATTGGCTTTAGTCTTATCTCCTTCTTTCTTTGTCTCTAGCCATTGGCACCCTCTCCCACCTCCCTTCTTCCACCGCTTAAGTCTTTGGTCGACCTCTTTCAGCCTCTAACCACCTTCTTGCACAATAATTTTTTTCCCTTCACACCAAGAACTAACCCTAACATCCATCTAGCCATTGGAGGGCTATCAAACTAGGATCCAAGTTTCAAAACCGTTGCGGATCGGATTAAACCGGTTCGTAACAACTCGTATCGGAGCTAACTTTTCTCGGACCATTATGGTTACCACAAGATCCAAGGCGACTAAGCAAGTAAGTGATCAAGGCGTGGAGACGAACCGCATGGCTATATCAAGATCTCCATCCCCTCAGAGTTCTCGAGGACGGACAGAAAGCCCGCCTGATCTCGCGCAAACCCTAGTACTTATGGCACAAATATTGTTAGAGATCAAAGCCATCATTGCTGATAAGAATGAATACCCTCCAAGGCGTACACTTGAGCGTCATCAAAGATATAAAGAACCCCCTTACCTAGAGAGGGGAACCGACAAGGACCGATCCTGGAGGCACCTTGAAGACAACGCAACGAGCCGCACGGGCGCCGCACCGACTTACCTCCCTTTCACCCGAGAGAACCTATGGCCCCACACCCAGAGGAGCCTTGGGATGAGTGGGAGGAACTCCCTCATCAGCCAAGGGCTCAACAACAAGAGCCGCTTCGTCAAGGACGTGAGAACGGGCATGGCCAAATGCTACAACCTCGCACCGTTAGAATCGATTTTCCTAAGTTCAACGATGGGGACTCGTTGGATTGAATTTATAGGGTGGAACAATTCTTCACATATCAAGGAACACCTAATCATCAAAAGGTGTTATTAGCCTCATTCCACCTTGAAGACGTAGCAGTGAGGTGGTATCAAGCAATACATCACGCACGTCCCTTCGCCACTTGGGAGGAGTTCACCGATGCACTTTGTGTGCGTTTCGGATCATTAGACTATGAAAACTTCCAAGCCACCTTGACGAAACTAACCCAAAAGACTTCTATAAGAGCCTATTAAGAGGAGTTCGAAAGAATCAGCAATAGAATCCATGGGTGGTCAGACTCGGCCCTTAAAAGTACTTTTATCTCCGGGTTTCGTCGTGATATCCAAGCAGAAGTCAAGGCTACCCGTCCTGCATCCTTACTAGATGCCTTCTCAGCGGCTCAAATGATCGAAGAAAAGATAAAGGAATTGAAGGCTACTCACCGCCCCAATTGAAGCGTTACGGACCCGTGACTTAGACCGTTAGTCTCAGGAGTGGCACGTTCGGGGTGGGCTCAGCCAAACCTTAATCGGCCAAACCCACCATAGATAGGCCCTGACTTTAGAGGACAGCCAAGGGTGACAGGGCGACGCCTTACACCAGCAGAGGTAGAAGATCGGCGTTCGAAGGGCTTATGCTTCTATTGTAACGAGCGCTTCACACCGGGTCACAAATGTGTCAAACAGCCTATAGCCATCATGCTCATGGAAGAGATAATTGAGGAAGATCCTATTGAAGATCTTGAAGGACAACAAGTGGAAGAAATGAATCACATCGAGGAAGACAACTCGCTGGAAGTTCAAGCCGAACTCTCCTTCCATTCGCTTGCCGGTGAATCGACTCCAAAAACCCTTCGGGTCGAAGGTATGATTAAAAAAAAATGTGCTAATGACAATTTTGTGGATCTACGAATGGTGAGGCGGTTGGGATTAGAGTCGAAGCCTTCTAATGACTTTGATGTGATCATCGAGGATGGCACCGTGATGAGAACTGAGGGAATATGCCGCAAGGTACATCTACAAATTCAATGCCATACCTTTTGAATTGACCTCTACTCGTTGGCTCTTCGAGGAGCCAACATGATGCTTGGGGTGCAATGGCTACGGAATCTTGGACCGATCACCTTCAATTTCACCACCATGGCGATGGAGTTCATATACGAAAGCAAATCGATCCAATTAACGGCAGCATCAAGCATGGAAACCTTTGGAGCGCTGTAGTCCCTAGAAGGGTTGCCGAAACTCAGGTGCCGCAAGTTCCTCATGCAACTCATCGAGGGGACCCAAAACATGGATGATTCAACACCCTTACCCACTGATTTAAAGACTGTTTTGCAGGAATTTGAAGATGTGTTCCAGCAGCCCCATGGACTGCCACCACCTAGAGCGCAAGACTATCGCATTGAGATCTTGCTAGGGGCGGGTCCAGCCAATGTAAGGCCATACCGATATCCATTCATCCAAAAAGAGGCTATATCAAAGATAGTCCAAGAGATGCTGTCCAACGGGGTGATAAGGCCAAGTAGAAGCTCCTATTCTTCACCGGTATTATGTGGAAAAAGGATGATGGCAGTTCTATGTGGATTATCGAGCTCTCAATTCCATCACCGTCAAGGATCGGTACCCTATTTTGGTGATTGAAGTGTTGTTAGATGAATTAGCTAGTGCATGTTATTTTTCAAAGTTAGATTTGAGAGCTAGATACCATCAAATCAGAGTCGAACCATCCGACGTCCACAAGAGTCGAACCATACTATGAGTTCCTAGTCATGCATTTCGGTCTTACCAATGCCCTAACCACCTTCCAGAGCTTGATGAATGATATCTTTAGGCCTCACCTAAGGCAATATGTGCTGATATTCTTTGATAATATATTAGTATACAGCCGCACATGAGAGGAATATTTTGGGCATCTTCAGACGGTTCTTAGACTACTTCGACAGCACGAGCTAAAGGCAAAGGACTCTAAGTGTTTATGGGGGCAGCAAAGGGTCGACTATCTAGGTCACATCATATCAAAAGATAACGTGGAAGCGGACTTTAAGAAGATCCAAAGCATGGTGGATTGGCCGCTGCCAAAGACTACCAAGAAGCTGCGTGGTTTCCTTGGTTTAACCGGCTACTATCGTCGATTTGTAGCGAACTACGACAAGGTGGCAACTCCCCTCACGGCCTTGCTACGAAAGAGTGCATTTTTATGGACGTACAAAACCAGAGAAGCATTTGAAGCCTTGAAGAAGACAATGGTCTCAGCCTCGGGTCTTGCCTTAGTAGATTTTACCAAGCAGTTCACCATTTTAATGTAAAAGGGAAGGCCTGTAGCCTACATGAGCAAGACTCTTTCCGAGCGTTCACAGCTGCTATCTACCTATAAAAGAGAAATGCTCACCATCATCCATGCTATCACCAATAGAGGTCTTATCTCATCGAGTGACACTTCACGATCCGCACGAATCAAAGGAGTTAATCATATTTTCTTGGGCAACGCATTCACACACCAGCCCAACAGAGGTGGGTGTCTAAGCTACTCGGATATGACTATGAGATCATGTACAAAAGGGCGATTGAAAACAACGCTGCCGACACCTTATCCAGATGCCCAAACCCAGCTGAGTTGGCAGCCATCTCAGCACCAGTTTTTTCCTTTTTCCAGCAGCTGCGAGAGGCCTACAAAAATAATCCGAATGCCAAGAAGATGATGGACGACATTGCTGCAGATCCCAACTGTAAACAAGGGGTGTTGATGAGGAACATACTCTTGATAGACAAAGATAAGATCATTGTTCCAGCTGGCTGTCACTTGCGTCTGGAGTTGATGCACCACTTCTATGACTCTCATATGGCTGGACATGAAGGGGTGTTACGCACCTACAAAAGGTCGAATCAGAGTTGCATATAGGCTGGGATGAAGAATGATGTACAAGTCTATGTCAAGGCTTGTGAAGTGTGCCAAAAGGCAAAGACGGAGTCAGGAAAACCCGCTGGATTGCTTCAACCGCTTCCCATTTCGATAAAGGTTTGGGAGGATGTCGCCCATAGATTTCATTGATGGTCTACCCAAGGCCAAGGGACATTCTGTTATATTGGTGGTGATAGATCGCCTCAACAAGTATGTGCATTTTTCAGCTTTAGCGCATCCTTACACGGCGAAAAGGGTGGCGGAGGTCTATGTGTGCGACGTGGCCAAGATGCATGGTATGCCAAAATCAATTGTTTCAAATCGTGATCTTATATTTGTGAGTAAATTTTGGTAGAAATTCTTTGTACTCCAAGGGACTACTTACCGGATGAGTTCAGCCTATCATCCTCAAACGGACGGGCAATTCGAAGTGCTGAACCGTTGCTTAGAGCAGTATTTGAGGCGTTTTGTGAGCGAGCGACCACGACAATGGATATCTTATTTGCCATGGGCGGTATGGTCATACAATACAGCTTTTCATTCGGCCATTGGCATGACTCCGTTTGATGCCGTCTATGGATAGCCACCTCCTACCTTGCAGACATACTTACCATTAGCCCGAACTGAGAAAACCAAGATAGATACAGTTTTGAAACACTGTGATGAGATGTTAAGGAGACTCAATACATTTAGCGATTGCCCAAAATAGGATGAAGCAAGTCTACGACCAGAGGCACCAAGAAAGGTCCTTTTCGATTGGAGATTAGGTCTTCATCAAGCTCCAATCATACCGACAAAGCTCGGTTAGACCAATTCCCAATCAAAAGTTAGCTCCAAAATTTTATGAACCATACCAGGTGATCGAGAGGATTTGACCTGTAGCCTATCATCTAGACTTACAGGAGGAGGCGCGGATACACACAGTATTTCAGGTCTCAAATCTCAAGGCTCGAGTTTCTCCTACCGAACCCATCGGAGGTGTTCCACCTGAACCAACGATGACGAAAGTCGAAGAGTCTGAATCTGAACCAAGTACCCCTACTCCAGTTCGGATTCTAACTCACCGACGCACTCGAGTTCAGGACGAGTGGATGACTGAAATTTTGATGGAGTGGCAAGGATGCCCAGTGGATGAGGCGACATGGATGCCTGAAGCTGACTTCATGGACCGTTACCCTGAATTGACACCTTGAGGGCAAGGTACATGAAAGCGTGGAGTGATACGATTCGATCTATATTAACTCCACGCGTGATATTAGATTCATGGGAATGAGCCTATTTATCTAGTTGAGTAAGTAGAATCAATAAAATCAATTTTTGTCAGGGTACGTTCGAACACAAGAATCGCGTTCGAACGGGATGGTTTGAACGTCTACATCATGTTCGCATCGACAGAGAACGGAATTGGCGCGTTCGAACGAAAACAGGCGTGTTCGAACGCAGCCGTTTGAACACCTGCATCACGTTTGCATCGACAAAGAACGAAAATTCCGCGTTCAGACGCAATCAGACGCGTTCGAACGCACCGCGGCGAAAGTGTGAGCTAAGCTAGAGATTGTTAGGATTGTTTGGAGTGTTTTTATGTTAATTAAGGAGTTCTTAGGGTGAACCCCTATATATATGTGAAGGAAACCTTAATTGAGATCTTATCTTATTATTGGAATTGGCTTTAGTCTTATCTCCTTCTCTCTTTGTCTCTAGCCATTGGCAACCTCTCCCACCTCCCTTCTTCTATCGCCCAAATCTTTGGTCGACCTCTAACCAGCCTCTTCCACAACAACTTCTCCCCCTTCACACCAAGAACTAACCCTAGCATCCATCTAGCCATTGGAGGGCTATCAAGCTAGGATCCAAGTTTCAGAACCGTTGCGGATCAGATTAGGCCAGTTCATAACACAAGACTCTCCAAATTACATAGCATCTAGTCCTTCACTCTATTGGAAAAAGACATTATTCCTTAGAAACCCTCAATAAGCTCCCAATGAATGCCTTGAATCACTATCAAATCTAGCGCTGCATCAATAGGTATAGTAGCTAAACTTCCTGCTTTTTCCTATTAACTATATTACAGTTCCCTCTCCCTTCAATTTCCATCTAATCTCTTCCATGCACCAAAAAAAAAAAAAATCAAATAACAGGTAACAAATTAAGAGAACATGCTTATGAGAATAGAACTAAGGCTCAAGGACATAGCTGTAGATGCTGATAAAATGATAATTATAGTAGAAAGTAGCATCTAGTCAATGCTCCCTCCATTTATCAATTCAATTTCACAAATTCACCATCACCAATACCATTCCTGTCCTTGATTTAAATCATTCATGTGAAGGACAAGAAGAAATACCCACTGCTATGGAGGTGAGCTTAAGCTAGCAACTTCCTCTATGTCTTCACATGAACAGGTAGGCACTTCTTCTGAGTAATAGCTAGATTTCAGAAAAATATAAAAGATAATCCATAGGTACATAGAATGTCATTCAAATAGATGCAAAACACAAAACAGAGAGACAAAATTAACACTAAGGGCATAAGAAGTAGAGATATATTTGTATAAAAAACCATAATCCTTAAAAACTGAAAATAAAAAATAAAAAATGAGAAACTCTACTTTTAAGAATATTTCATATCACAGAGCAGCAGAAAAATGAGAATATTGTTCTTAAAAGATACTAAAAAAACTTTTGAAGTTTTAATATTGAAGCAGTGTTGCAGCTTTCAGCAGGTAAATTTAGCTCTTTAACAGCTATTTGATGTGAACAATTATAAAGTCTAAGATGTAGATTTTCCTAAGTTAATCTACAAATAAGGGTGTTTTCATCATGAATTGCCAATTACAAATAATAAACCCAACATGATAAATTTAGCTACTCAAAGCCTTAAAAATGTGAAAAAGAATTCAACCAATATTTTACTTGCACAACAATTAACCTACAAATGAGCAACTGGATTTATAATTCAACATATGATTTGTAAAATAAGTTTGATCAAGTCCACTAGTATCAGCAAGAATTCAATATCTTGAAGAACTATCCAACACATCAAATTTATCCTTTTTACTTAATGATATGCAATTTAATGAAAAACAACAATATCTCATTAGAATTATTCAAATTGAGAACTTCTCTAAAAAAGAAAGAAAAGCAACAAAGATTGGCAAGACGAATGTACCAGTAAAGAACTGTGGGAACTTGACGGGCAATATGACAGCCTCCTGCAAAGCCTGCTTGGCACTCTCGAGTCCAGCCACATCATTCCACTTAATATTGGGCTTCTCCCTTATAATAGCCGAATTGAGCCCTGCCCGGAGCTTGGATTGCTCCGGATCCTCCCCATCGCCGTCCCCATCCTTAGGCTTCGTCTTAGGCCTCGTCGCCACCGCAGCATCGCCGTTCGCCGTCGGCCCTGTGCCGCCCTCATCAAGAACGGCGCGGATCTCCTCTGCGCGGCGGAGATACTCCGTAAACTTCTGGGTGATCGCCTCCTTGATCTTAGGGTTCTTCTCGTACTTGAGGTGGGTTTTGAAGTACTCGAGAGCATTCATGTAGAGGGGAAACGCTTTGACGTAATTCCCAGCATTGTCCTCTTGGACCGCCTGCCTCACGTACTCGATCGCCTGCTCCTTGAAGTTACTATACATCTCCTTCTCCTCTTCTTCTCCTCTCCTTAAAATCCGATCGTGTGTGCCTCAATTACTCGATCGATCTGATCGCAGCAAACCCTAGCAATCAAACCTCAGAATCGGAATCCTATACAGATTTAAAGTTACTATACACCCCCTTCTTCTCAGGATTCAATCGCGCGCAAGAACCAACCCCCCCGATCGATCTGAATAGCAGAAACCCTAGAAACAGGTCCCGAATCGCCTCGCCTCCGATCTCGATGGCAAAAGGCCTAAAAAATATGAAAAATCTAAGAGGAATTGTAGACGGTTTCGAGGAGATCGGGGTTTAATCGATTCATATTTGGGGGTGGATTTGGGGATTGATTTGACGAAAGACGAGGGAGGCGAGAAGAGGAAAGAGAGAGGAGATGGAGAAGAGAGGAGGAAAGGATCGTGGTCTGTTGTTTTTAGTCGTCCTATAGGTTTTCTGGTCATTTGGTCCACACGGACACGGTGGTGGCTGCTAACGTGGAATTAATTATTAACTTTAGCAAATTAGGACTTCTAGATTCAGGAAATTATAGGTAATATTTAGATTTTGTCTATGGTTAACCAAATCCTGAGCAAATTAGGACTTCTTCATTGAGGAAATTATAGCACCATATTGTACCATATATTTATATGTATGTATGTGAAATATTGGGAGCATCTTCACTTATCTCAGTAGATTATTATTTTCTCATGGTAAAAGTTTTGAACATCAAATAACATATTTGTGAAGCATAAGTGGTAAGTTCCTCTTTAATGTACTACATCCTACTAAACAATTAACCACAGCATTAAAAAACTATTTTAATAATAATATTATTATTATATAAAATTTTGTTTATCATAATTGGAGTTTTCTTTTTTCTCAGTTTTTTTTTTCTCTTTTAAACCTAAAAATTATGATTAGATGACTGGGTTGGGCTAGGCCGGGCTGCCGTACGCCTAATTAATTATGCGTTATGGATCTCATTATCTCAAGATGTACTATTTATTAAATACGGAATCATAATAAGCATAAAAAAACATTTATTTTTCTCTCTTTTCTCCATCAAAGGTTATATATATATATATATTTAATCTTATTAGAGGAGAAATTTTTTTAGTGATGTTGACTAATTTACTCTTTCTTTAATCCACTCCAATCATTTAATCTTGACACACACGTTATTAAAAATCAAAGTGTATTTTTTGCATAAGTAATGTGTATAAAGTATATATGTGATGCGCAGTACTTTTTTTTTGTAATATTGATACCCATGCACATTATTAAAAAATTATAGCATATATTTTACATATACGATAAGTATTTCATAGGTGATGCATGATGTTTTTTTTAAATTAGAATGTATCTTTTATATAGGCATACATATAAATTGCATAAGTGATGCGTGATATTTTTTTTAAATCTTGATATGTATATTATTAAAAATTAGAGTATATATTTTATATAAACGATGTAAATAAATTATATAGATTATGCATGAAATTTTTTAGGACACAATAGTCTTTTTAGAGTTTATTAGAGCTAAATGAGTAAAAAAGATTTGAATAGTGATTTGATAATGAGAAAACTTATTTCTGACAATTAAAAATCTAAAAAAAAATTTTGCTGCAAATTGTATCATATTCTAACTATATATCTGTTAAAAATAAAGGTTTGCGAGAGCCATTTGTATAAATAAAGCACACATCATACCGAGTATTTATTGTTTAATATTTAAAAACACGCACATATCATATTCTTAATTTTGTTATTAGCAAAATTAAGCTCTTAAAATTGAGTGTTTAATTTTTATACTAATTATATATTCTTTATATAATAAAGCACACATCATTCCTACAATAAATACACACAAACACTTAATTTTATTATTTTGAAAAAAAATAACTTTTTATATGCAAATGCCCCCTTTTTCGTAATAAAACTTAAATTCTGGTGGAGGTAATTCGAGGGGGAGGTAGACCCCGCGAGTATCAACATGGGGACATTGGATTGGGCATTTGGATCGGATTATGGATAAGAGATGGCACCAACTGGATTCGTTAGTCGTTTTCGCTCCTCTTTACTCGCGGGTTTATGCCATCATAAACCCCCGCCTCGCAAATGTTTGTGGACTTGAAACGAGTGGTGGGAGCTACTAATTTGTGCTCCATTATTTCCTCATGGTCTCATTAATATGTGATGCCTACTAATACTATTTCCGCTGCTATTCCTCCTCCTGAAAGGGTAAGCAAAGTAGAATCTTGTAACTTCTCTAGTTCCTTTCAGTTTGGTATCTTGGGTGCTGATAACTTTGCCCAATCTTGTTTTATATTATGCGATTATTATTATTTTTCTTCTTTCATATGCTTGAAATTGTGTTCTTGAGTCGGGATATAAATGGAGACTCGTTAAGATAAACCACTGACCAACTTTTCATATGTTTTTGTAACTAATGACATGGTCCATGAATTTAGGGAGGAATAAGATGCAAGGAGATACAGATTACATGCAGATTATTGTCTATTTCTTTTGCCACAGGGTAGCTTTAGAATCATGCAAACTTTGAGGTCAATGTTGTGTGATATTTTCATTCATATTTTGTCTCTCAGGTACTTAATGGCTTCAATTCCTATGTGGGCAACTTCATCCTGTAAAGATCAGGTTCCTTCTACTGTGAAAGCAACTAAACAGAAGGAAAAAGGCACAACAGACAATATTTGCACCTCTTGTAAGGCATATGGATACATTCGACCTTCTCGAACCGATAAAAGTTGTAGAAGGTGGAATGCGACCGTTTGTGGTTCTGAGTTACACCATGAAGCAAAAGAAGGCTACAAGCTTGATGCTTTTTGCATGGTTTACCACAGAACTTTGCCATGTCAACGTTATGTGGAGGTACCTGTCTGTGAGGTCTACAATGCAGAGAGCAATGACAGGTTAAGCTCTACAAGTGTATGTCAAAGAGATCGGCCTTGTTATAATTCACCTCCATCTGGAGAAGGAAATGTTGAGAAACAATTGAAAGCTCTGGATTCTTATTTTACTAAGCTGCAGCTAGACTCAGATTACCAACTTTGTTCACGCATATCTGAAAGTGGATCTAAAACTGTCCCTAACAAGGGGGAAGATAAATTAGATCCTTCACTTTTTGGAAGTAACATTGAAGCAAATGATCCAATCAATAATTACAAGTCAAAGGCCAGACTGGATTCATTGGATGATTACTTTGACAAACTAAGTATTGCTACTCACTTCTGAATTTGATTAGTCTTATATTTCTATAGCAATTATTAAGAAAAAAAGATCTTCAGAGCTTTTCTTCCTGGCATGCTATAGTATCAAACAAAAAGTACTAATTGTGTTTGTTTTGTTTGTTATCGCCATTGATACCTTTAGCTTGCAAATGTCATTCCTTATGAATTCTGTCTAGATTGTTTTACCTTATTGTCTTCAGTGCATGATCCCGTAACGTTTTCATGTATATAATTTGTATTGGTAGGATATTTTTGAGTATAGACTATAGAGATTGAGTTATATAGAACTTACTATGGAGTTTTTCTCAGAACTCAAGTATGGATTGTATATGTTCCTTTGACATCATCATACTAGATTCTAAACCCTATCCTGGCATATTGTGATAGTTTTTCTGAAAGCTATAAAACAGACAAGTTATACAAAGTGTCTCAACCTACCAACCCATTCATTCCGTTTAGGGAAGTTTATGTATTTAATTTCTCTTCTCGGCATATATATTCTTCTATCCATTATTATTTATTCGGCTTGATTTTTGCCAACAATGTATATGCTATCATATATGGTTCGTAACTCTTTAACATTTTAACATCTAGCCTGGTGATGATTGTTCATGTCAAGGCTTGACTTCTGGTGCTTATGGATTTTATTGATCCTTTTGGCAAACATGTTGCCACTTCTGTTACTCAAATAATTTGTTATACTTGTGATTGACCAATGTTTTGTCACAGCTCTGGTTATTTTCATAAAGATGACTGACTTGTATCACTTCTTTACAATTGCCTAGATGTTAAAAGTAGCACTTCATCAACTAGGAATGAAGAAGCAGCTGAGGAAAAGCCAACGGGAATTGCATACTCTGCTACTGAAGAATCTAATAAAAAGAAAGATGTGATAGCAAAAGAAAAGAGTTATGCCAATTTAAAGAATATGATAAATAAAAGTGAAACGTTGCTTCTTGATGAAAAGAATATAGAAGACCAACAAATAGATGATGGAGCTTCTGGTTTCTATTTGATGTAAGTGTTCTACAGTTTTACTTTATCTTTTTTCCTACGTATTACTATATTCATTTCAAAATTCAATGGATACTTGAAAGTAATATGGCCGAATCTGTGATGCAGAAAAGGAACTCTTGTATATAATAAGAATTATTGTGCCAGTAGCATAGGGTATGTCGACCTTAGCTCGACATGGTATGTATCATTGGCATGTGCCGTGCTAGCTTCTCTTCAGGAGGATAGATGCGGTAATTCAGGCCAAGTTCATGTTGTTGACACACTAAATATTTTTGAGTGACACGTTGAAAAATAATCATTAAACTTTCTAGGACCTTAAAATAGGTTTTAGGGACTCAATTAAAATCCTTCAATATTATATATATATTAGTATAACATATGTAATTAGATTTAGTCTCATGATTTTTCCCAAATTTTCTCAGATTTCTTTGTTCGGGCAGCCCCTGTAAACTTCAGGAATACTTTTTTTCTTATTTACATCTTATGCCATAACAAACTCAATTACTAATTTATCTTTAATATCTATCCAATCAACCTAATTTATATCAAATCAAAGATATTCGTGGTAATTTTATAAGAAACAAAACACAATTTTCTCATTATTTTCGTTACTTTATATCAAAAATAATTATTAAACCCTTATTCTAGAATACAAATGAACATAAGAATAGTTATTCCTAAAATAAAGACCTCATTTTAAAAATAATTAAGAGGAATACTTATTCTAGATTTGACCGTATTCCTAAAGTAAATGATACCCTAGGAAAAACCAATTTCTCTTTGATTAGTAAAATTTGAAAAATAATTTCTATAGATCAAACATCAAAATACAAAGAGCCATTAAAAAGGATGAAAGAGATCTCAAATTAGTTTTTCTTTAAAGTAAAATATATTTAGTTCTCATGGCACACATCGATGTCTAGCCATAAAAAAGTTTCAAGATACTCCAACGGTGCCAATAATTCACTGGCATGATACATATTGACCCATGTCGACCAGCTCAGTAATCCATGAAATATAATAATAATGTATTATGTGTTGTCTATACTTTTCTTGTATGGTCTGATTTTTGTTTTCACTTTGTATATATTCTTTAATTGATTAACTCATGCTTTCTCCCTAATTGCAGAAACTTATTGGCTGCTATAAATATCGCAGTTTTCTTATTTGAGATAGCAAGTCCAATTAGGAATTCTGATATAGAGAATCTGACACTGCCATTGTTCTATGGTGCCAAAATAAATAAGTTGATCCTTCTTGGGGAATGGTGGAGGTTATTAACGCCAATGTTTCTGGTATTGCTTAATAATTTGAGACTATGCATGAATTATTGTATTCTTGATTTGATTCTCTTCAGTAAATTGAAGGCTGCATCTTGCCAATAGCATCGTTAAAGAATTATCTGACTTTTTGTTTGTAGGCATCTAATTCCATGAGGATTGTAGGACATAAATAGAAATTTCTGACTCATGATTAATTAGCTGCATACATCAGGTGCAGGCCAAATAAGATGCAGCTAATTAATCATGAGTCAGAAAATAAGGTGCTTCCAAGATACAGTTAGAATTTTGTCTCACAGATTTTGTGTTAATTTATCAAGACTAAGGAATACTAAGAGACAGTCTCATTTTCTGCATGAAGCCCATTTTCGAGATGCAGTTAGAAACCATCAATACTCGACGTCTTTATGATCTGGTCTAAGCACTGATGTGGTTCATCTGCATCTCCAATCATGCCATCTGGTTATATTATATGGAAAGCAGTTTTGAACTTTTGATTGTGAAGTTCTAGATGAAATTTGAAATGTTTTAAGTTTAAAGCTGGAATACAATATACTTCTAGCTATCCATTTTGAGAAAAATATCTTGCCACAACAGTAATTGTCATTTGGACTATGTGCTGTTAAAAGATTTGAGTTCATCGCATTGGCAATCTAGGTAGTCCTTGATAGTAGCGGTCACTACTGGTACCTAGTTAATGTAATCTTACTAGTACCCAGCTAACCACATATTGTTGGGAGAAGGTTCAACATGATGATGGTGCTGATTTAACTTAATGCATCTTCAATTTCTTGATTTGCAATTTCATTCAGCTGTCTTGTTACTAGTGTCATGAAGGTTGCACAATATCCTTAGCAGATATGTTCTTTTGCAGCACTCAGGATTCCTACATGTTGCTCTTAGCTGTTGGATGTTGATTTCATTTGGGCCTCAAGTATCGAGAGGATATGGTCAATTGACCTTTTTCCTTATTTATTTACTTGGAGGAGTTTGTGGCAATCTTACAAGCTTTATTCACACTCCAGAGCTAACTGTTTGTGGGACAGTAAGTTAAAACCTGGCTTTCTATTGCATCTTCATTTTACTGATAGCCATCTGGAACTTTTTGCTTGTCGCTTGAGATTGGCTTTTGTGGGATTAATCTTTTCTCAAACTTTTGTGTTATGGCCTTGTTCTTGTCCATATAACCTTCTTTTTCTATAACAGGGTCCAGATTTTGCTCTTATGGGAGCTTGGCTTGCCTACCAAATTCAGAATAAGCAAGTTTCAGCAAAAGATGTCTCAGAAAGCATGTTCCAAAAGGCTGTGATTGCCACTGCTTTGAGCTTCATGTTGAGTTACTTTGGAAGAATAGATGATTGGTACATAATAATATTTGATGAGAATTTTCATACATCAGATTATCAGAAAGAATTGGAATTATGATGATTTTATTCTTATGGCAGGACTCATCTCGGGGCCACCATTTCAGGCCTTGTGTTTGGATATATCGCATGTCCCAGTCTTGAACTGGATGATACATCTTCAAAGAATGGACAGAAGCAGGGCATCGCTCTCATCCAGCGACAAGCTGATCCTCGCAAATCTTTGGCTATTTTTACCCTATGCATACTTCTGCTGACATCCTTAGTGCTTGTTTATGGAACACAGCTTCAGATGTTTGATCTGGATAGCTTTCTCTAAGAGTAAGTGAGTGTGTATATATGTTTGATATATTTTTGTGTATATATGTTTGATATATTTTGTTTTATTGTGGATAATGGCCAGCAAGTTGAGCCTAGCATGCCTTAATGAGCCTAAATCAAAGTCCTGTGGTTATGTGAATTTCTCGTGTGCTTTGGTGGTGAGTGTGAGCAGACTGTGATAAATTTTGTCAATGATTGATGGTATAATTCCTTTAACCAATCTACATGGAGATAACCTGTTAAAAACAAAAACTTGCTGAGAGATCAACACTAAACTTCGGTTGATAATTTCTTTTGCAAAACAGAGAAAGGTGTGATCAAACACTAATTTCCATCTTAAAACTTCATCCATTTGGCAAGCAACAAGGAACAAGATAACAGAAAGGGCCCTTTATAAGATGCCTTATGATATATATGTAGGCTAATAACACAGAAACTGCAGTCTGAAGATACATCTGCATCACTGTTTGAGCACTAATACATTCTTTAGAATACACACTGCATGCAATATTTTAGAGATACTGCAAACAAAGCCGAAGAGCATCCTTGACATTTCAAGACTTAAATTTCCATTGATAGAAAGTTCCATTTTCATAGTTCACAAGCTTTTTGCACCAGGAATGCTCACCCATCGTAACTGTAATTCAACTTCACCTGACTCTACGTTTCTCAGTCTGAGAGCAAGGTCTTGAACAACATTCCCTTCGGACCAGTATATGAAACTCTCTTCAGCTAAGCAATTTTGCCTGCTTGGTGTCACCTTCTTTATGATGACGCCATTTGGAAGGCCTTCCAAGTGCATCTTTATAGCCTCCACAAATGGTCGGATGTCAAACTCTGCGTTGCCCATGCTATCATCAGGAGTGAATGTGTCCTTGTCAAAAACTTCCTGAAAGCTTACACTACATTAGCGAAATATGATGATTTCTTCTAGTAATTATTAATTATATCAAACTAACCATTATAGACTATCTAATATTTACAATTGATATTAATCAATGCAAGCTTGATCTTTTGGGTTAGGCACAAAATTAATTTCAATCCTTGAATAGAGCTCGACTCGATTACACCCATATTCATATTTCGCCACTCAGGGCCTCAGCAGCTTCACATCACAAAGAAGCCAGAAGTTGCATCATGTCCTTATAATAAAGCTTACGGAGCCATATATGCCAAGTCTTCAGCTATATCTAGGAATAAGTAAAGCCAGCATTCCTCAAATTCATAAGGGTGGTCAATTTTGCGTTACGAGGAAAGATGTCTGATTATGGAACTGGTGTCAGATCTTCATACTTACAATTATCTGCAACTAATCAGTACCCAACTCAACTTCACAAAGATAAAGTCGATATAATTGAGGAGCAAACATTGATCCAGACAGCACCAACATACTGAAATATCCTTGAAGTTCTTGTAGAAATCTAATGGAATGGACAGAGGTCTTGGCTGCTAAAGACCCATAAATGGCCCCACCAAGTGATACCTAATGGTATGAATAGGGTAATATGTTCCATGTAAAATAGCCCATCCTTCTCTTTATCAAGGTTAATGATCAAAACAAACAAATTATCCTCCCATCATCTAGAAAAATAAGCAGCAGAACTAGTAAGGGACACATACAAGCTTAATCGGGAGAGAAGGATCTTCAACAGAAAGAGTTAACTCTTCATTCCACACTGGATTGATGTTTCTTTTAATTACTCGAGTCTTCAACTTCTGCAGAAAAAAAGATATCAAAGTTTGAGAGATTTCTAACATAAGAAAAGAAAATTCGCATTATGGCAGTCAGAAATTCATATGATGTGGACTACTAGGAGATCATCAACAGTGAAAAATTCTTCATAAGAGATAATTTATTCAGACAACGACAAATTACTTTTCAGATCACATAGAACCCCAAGGAAAGGCATCTAACAAACGTATTCACACTCTCCAACACAAGAAGATCCTAAAGAACAAAACTTAAAAGCAAAGCAACTTCAAGGATAGCTTTGAAGTAATACACAACTTAGCTTAACGGAACACATTTGTACATAAAATTAAGATCAAGAACATCCATCTATGACAATGTGACCAGAAACTTGGGAAGGGGAAGTTGATAACCTACAATTTTAACTCAGATGGTAAATTCTAATTACAGGATATGTTTCCAGGCCTAACCTTAAACTTTCAACCCACATCTATCTCAAGATTTCTGCTAGTATAAGTTGGGTATCTGCTAAATAGCATCATACTACCACAATGGCTACAGAATTGGGAAAGAAGAAAAAAAAAGAGAGAAAAAAGGTTATTAAAAAAAAAAGCAACCTGTTTTCCCATCTTGAGGATAACATAGGGGTCACTGCTCTTCAAGTCTCTGACAGCCAGGTTGATTCCTCTCACCACCTTCACCTTCAGAAGACCAAGCAACTTCTCCACCATTGCTGCCTTCCTCTCTCTTCTTCTTCTTCTTCTTCTTCTTCTCTCTTTCTCAATATCTATTCTTCCTTTTTCTAAAGGCCCAAGTCAAGCTATACCAAACTCTACCTCTGTCATCTGTTCCTTTTCTCTCAGGAGATGAAAGAGCTCCCTTTGTACTATCACTCCGATGTCTTGGCCTTTTTGGGTAGTCATTATGTCCATGAGTTATAGACGCATAGTATGGTCCAGTTAGATATCTAGATGACACAGACAAGGAGGAAAAAAAAGACACCACAAGACGCGTAGACAGGGGTGAAAACGGGTCGGAGTTATAAACGGGTCGGATTAACTCAGACCCGACCTGCTATCCGACCCGACTCGGATCGGATTCAGATAAAAAATTTCTATCCGATTCGGATACGGATAGAATTTTTGAAAAAAATTCGGATACGGATTCGGATACGGGTCGGATATATTTTTCAGATTCGGATACGGATATCGGATATCCGTTTATTCGCATATTTTTTTAAATGATTTATCGTTTTTAGTTTGCTTATTTAAATAGTAAATATTAATATTGTTACTAATAAAACTTTATATATTATTTATGGAGATTAATTTCTCTAATTTTATATATTTGACATACAAAAAATTATTTGTTGTAAAACTCTTAATAATTTTATATTAATTATATTTAAATAAAATATTATAATTATTTTAAATTCAATCAATATCCGTTTAAGATCCGATCTTTTATCCGAAAATTATCCGTATAGTCCAGTTAGATATCCAGAGGACACGGACAAGGAGGAAAAAAAAGACACCACAAGACGCGTAGAGGAGAAGAAGAGTCAAAAGGAAAGAAACGAGGGAGGTGCGAACGGGCTGAACGGATCGGATCTGAGTCAGGCTCGGGCCGGGCCGGGCTTAGCTCGGGGTAACTCGGGGATGGCCAGTCTACGGCCCTAGTTCTTTTGGAAAGGTCAAGATGGACACTTGCACTTGTTTCTCGAATCCTACACGTATACGAAAAAGAGTAGACCGGAAACGGATCGATCGGCCCACTCCTGAGTCCTGACCGCACAAACCGGAAGCTACTTCTCACCTCCAAAATCCAAGTAGATATTCCAATCATGCTCTCTCTCTCTCTCTCTCTCGAATAAACTATCACAGAGATTTGCTGTGCTAGATGACACAATAGCTCCCGCTTCTCGCGTAAGCTTAAGTAAAGGTTAGAGAATCTCAATTTCCTGATGCGAGTTCTCTCACTTACAAGCTTAGCTTCTTTAGGTATGCATTAATTTGCTGGAAATGCCGATGCCCTCGATATGTTTGTGGAAATGCCGATTAGATAGTCGTTGTACGTTTTTCGTATCACATGAATTGTTGTCAGAGATGCGAGGACGAGTAGTTTTAGTGGGTTGTGGAAATTTCATATGATTGAAGTAATTTAAGAGAAAGAAGGTTCTTTTTTTATTTTACAGTGAACCCTCTAGGGATATGGAGTTAGTGGATTGCTGCCTACTGCGGAACTGCTGCTATATCTTTTGATTTTAAGATGAATAATAAAGAATTTCTTGATATAATTACTGGATTCAAATTACATATTGTTTTGTGGCTTAGGTCTGGATAAAGTGGGTTAGAAAATTACTTTATGTCTTTAGGTCTTTTGTATATCACCCACATCTATTGCGTGGTGTAACTGTAGATGATGAATTTTGGAAATGGAACATTGCCACAATCATAGGCCGTGAGACTTTAATTGGTAAATTCTTGTCACATGTAGTATATGCTGCTCTTTCCTTTTCAATCCCTTTTCTCTTTAGAAAGTTGTTGGCCTTTATTGGAATTAGTCATCATTGTGAATTTCCTTGACTTCGTTATGAATTAATTTTGTCTCTATGTACCTTTTCTTCATCATGTGATCAAACTGTTACCCTGGTATGTATCTTATCATAGTGAAATTAACTTTCGCTGCTATTTTGATTCTGTTGTTGGTGCAGCAAATCTACTATGGAGTGCTTAAAGACTGGAGCGATAAGGTGAACTTCTTTAAACTGGCGAAGAATCCTCTACAAATCAATATCTCCCTCCATGTTTTTTTCCTTTGATGTAGACCATAAATCTTGAGGTTCATGCATATCACCGCATACATTATCATCTTATTGCGGAGATTTTCTCTTCTATTTCAATTCTTTTGGCACAAGGCCAGCTGCAGTCCCTCACGTCTACATTGAGTAGAGCATTGATGTTATATTTATCTTTATTAACCAAAAAATGCCTTCTCCTACTGTCCTACGGTGATGGATGGTGATAGCGAGTGGTTCTTTTGCAAACAAAAACTGAAAAAGAAGGAGCTGACTTGCAAATAGATAAAGATATGTAGGTTTTCTGCAATATTATGTAAGTGGCAATATACAAAACACTCTAACTGGTTCTTTATTTTTTGTGAGAGTTCTTCAATGATATATTTAAATTATATTATAAAATTGAAGTAATATTTTCAGTATTTTCATTGTGAGAAACCTACTAACAGAGTACTTCCATAAGTTCTGCCTTTTGTACTGCATAGACTTCTGGAAATGTTTTTTTTTAATTTGTTATTGTTTTTGAGTATTTATTTTTAAATGTGTTGTTTTAACTTTTAATCATCAAATTGCACATTTATCCTTCTAATTAATCATATTAGGATCTAACACTGTTATGTTGCTTTACCGTGACACGATATGATCATTTGCCATTCAAGCAAGCTGCCATGGGGACACAGTTGCGATATTTCAAGTTATTTGTCAGCTAATAGACTAGGGATGGTGCCAAGAAGGTTAGATTGTGTGCACGATGCTTCTGCAAAATCCAGGCGACACTTTCAATTTGCTAGTGTGATCAATCCCTTGCACTCACCTTTTCTGAGATGTTCATCTTGGAGAGCCTTTGCTGCAAGTATTAGCTTGGAGGAAGAACCTTCATCGTCGTCAAAAGAAGAGCAGTTGGATGATGATGGTGAACTTGTTTCCGTTGATGCATCTGGAAATCTCCTTTCACGACGATTGACCTCTGATGAGGTAATACTTTTTTACCACAAGAATTGTCTTCAGATTTTTCCAGTTATTGTATACAATCCATGAGAATAAATGGACATTAGTTGGTTGAACTAATAATGGCTTTTATGGTTTTACCCCTTCTATTTCTTTTATTGTGATCTATGGTTTTATGCCATATCTGGTTTCTCTAAAGTCTATGGAGAGAAATTGATAAAATAAAATCCTGTGAATTATTTATCTCTAAATTGGATTCAATGTGTAAGTTAACACCATAAAGTTTACCCCAGTGAAGATAAGAACATAGCTCTCTCCAACAAAGATCACAACCTTGATCAGCTAGCATAAAGTTGGAATGATACCCCAAGTTTAGAATAAGCATCTATAGTATGCGAAAGCTAACTGCATGCATTTTAAAAGACTGTCGAAGGAAGCAAGGATGAGCTACAAAGATACTGCCTTCACAAGCTGGCAGGTAATCTTCAAGAAGAATACTGTTTAGTCTTTAGATCCACTTCAGAATTTTCTCACAAGCTTCCTCTTGCATCTTCTTCCTAAGAGCTATTTTTAATACTTTCTTTAAGATTGTCTCAACCCCATGTTATGAACCGGCCATCACCTGCTCGTGTTTGTTTCCCTTGCTGGACCCCATGTCTTTGGTTCTCAAGAATTTTGTTTCTGGTGATATGCTGCATCATTTTGTTCTGAAAGGAAGAACAACAGTACTCTAAACCTTACATAGTTAGTATCAAGTGATATGGAATCTCGGTTTCCCACGGCTCACGTAAGCCTTAGCTAATGGTCTTCCTAGAAGTTGGAATGTTGGATGGTTTCTCCAACGTCAGAAAATGATCAAAGGGAATGTAGGACTGATAGTATTTATAGAGACTCATTGAGAGCTAACTTAAAGGTATATCTACTGCCACAGGATGAACTATCATATTCTCCTGTAATTGGGCTTAAAATATTGCCTTGTAAGGACTGGGCCTCTGGCTTGTCATTAGTCAACTCAAAGTTATGTTGACTTTTCTTTACTTTTTCTGTTTCTTTGTATAGCTGAAGTCACTACTGGCTGACTCCGAAAGAAGTAAGCTTATAAGGAAGCTCAGCGAAGCTAATTCATATAACAGGTTCCTCAAGCGACAGGTATTAATGAAGTAATTGTTCATTTCCTGTTCAATATATTACATAATATGGATGCCAGATTTAAGCATGTGTGGAAGCATATTTCCTTGAGTACAATCAAGCATAGTTAATTTGACACATGATCAACTTATCTATTTTGTTGCACTTAGTTTAGGAGAATTGACAACTCCTGAACATCTACTTTACTAATAAATGTGTGTGATATTCATTTTCCTATCTGTACTGCTATATTCATGACAATGGGATGTCTGTGATATGCTTTGTAGATGCTAAACAAAGTGCATATATGCAACTGTCCCTGTTTTGATGGAGAACTTTCTTCATAAAAAAATTAGGAATATGAAAGATTTGTAGTTACATTTAAATCAGAATGGCTTCAGTTACCCTAAGGCATAGTCCTAAGACTTTAAGCTTATTTGTACCATTTATCACGATCAAAAATCTAAGTGTCTTGATGTCTTCTCTACCTAGAAAAATTCACCAAAGAATGTGATGTGCTCATGGAAGAAGTGTCTCCCAGATTGTGCTTTTTAATAGGGGTAACTCTGATTAACAAACCTTGTGTCTTGCTTAACTATGTGAAGAGATAGATGACATGGGAACTAGGGGCACCATATTTCAAAATGTTTTTACGGAAAAAGTAAAACTCTTCTATCTTTTTACTAGAAAACGATAATTCTGCAATATTCAATCTAGAGATCCATATGTATCAAATTTTCAAGAGTTCCATTTTCCATCAAATTCTGAAACTATATTCTGGTTATACGAAGTACTTCCATAATGTTCTATCTATGAAAATTACCTTTTGACTCCCCTTCATTACCTTCTGTATCAGTTATATCTTTAACACTTGCTGATCCTCCTCCCTTTGAGAGAAGTTGTTTGACTTTCAGTTGTTTCATCCTTTGACCCACCGCAAAATGCAAGTAGGCCAACCAAAAAAACAGTAGCTGTTTGATTTCAATCAGCTAACTCAAAGTGGTGCTTGCACTCAAGTAGCTGGCAGTTTTCTGATGTTCCTGTGAATAAACCTGCCTAGCAGACTAGTTAAAACATCTGATCTGCAGGGTAATTTTAGAATTAAAACCAGAAAAGGGTGATTTTTTTTTCATAAACTTACAACCTGTATGGCACTTTAACATGTTTCCTGTTTATCATCTGCATCAGTAATTACTTATTAACTTTAATTTCCTATACTGCAGTTACAAATAAAAGATGATACACTAGCCAAGTTCAAAAGTGAACTTGCTGTCTTGGAGCTCGAGCTTCAGGTTAGCAATTCTGTAGCTTTACATTGTCCTCAACTATGCAAAATTGGCATGCTGCTTCTAGAATTCCCACAAGTAGCCCTCATGATTTGTACAACTCAAATGGATCATGTAAAATAATTAGTATAGTACATTAGTCTATTTTGCAACATCACTCGTGCAGGATTTCATCCAGAGCTGAAACTCTAATTCACCTGTTGGTGTAAAACTCTGAAGCTTCCGTAGAAGCAAATGAGTTGGAAGATTTCCTACAAGGCTGCCACATAAATTTTCCTCCTAGGAATAATGAAGTTCCAAACCACTATAATAAAAGAAAAATCAACTTAAGGATACAATTCAATGAAGGATTGCTGTGTCATCAATAATATGGCCTATATCACCATGGAACATGCCGCATGCCTACAATGCACATGCCATGACACATAAAAGTTAGAGCCTGCTAAGGCTTGGAGGCATGCCTTGTAGGGGCATAAGTGAATCAGATTCAGTCAATAATGTACAATGTTTAGATTCATATCCACTTGATTTTGTAGGATTCAGATTCTAATTGAATTTTAAATGGATAGGAGTCCATTTATTCTGGGATTATGTTGGACTCAAATCGGATAATAGACTGGATTCTTTCTCACAAATAACTAGTACACCATGAAATAAACAAAATACAAGAATATTATTCCAAAGCAACAAGTCACAGCTTTTGGTACTACATTATGATAGTTTAATAGCTAAAAATTAGAGCACAATATTTCAATTATCTCACCCAAAATGGCATAAGCTTAACATATTAAGCTAACATAATAGTAATATGAAGATTTTTTTTTAGAGACTTGAGAATACTCATACTATAGGAATCAGAGTAATCTAAGGCTTCTATTTACATAATTTAAGTATTAGACTATATATATCCATTGTCTATGAACTCATATAAAACAAAAATAAAAAACTAAATATCCATCAGAGCTCCGATGAATATTCACTCCTCAATCAGATCTGAATTTGAATCGAAGTCTGAATCCGAATCCAAATCCGGCCGGATTCAAAATTACCTAATACCGAATCTGACATTATTATATTGATAATAAATTAAGATCTATATCCGAATTAGTTAGATTCGGAAGGGATTACACCTCTAATTTGAATATACACTTCAAATTCTCAGTTCTCTTGGTTCAAAATAGATCTGAATTTGATGAAGGCAATATTACCTATTATCATGGAGGACTTATTTTGGTTTGACAGATGTCGTACTGAACTGGTAAAAAGTTGCGTCCTTCCAGAACTCTGAATTAAGAAAAAATATTTTAGATAATGATAATCCTACATTATAAGGAAGCTATTACATGCCATAATAGGAACTTCTGTTCTTTGCTTCTCAGTGCGAAAATAAAATGATAGATAGGTGCACTAAAGGAATTCTAATATTTCATTCCAAGGAAAATTAAGGGAGTACCACTTGAAAGTAACTCTGTTTTGAGTAGGAAGACTGATACTAATTTGAGGAGGTTACAGCAAAAAATTCAATATTTTGAGGAAAAGAGCGCAAAGACGTCTTATGCCATGGTAGTAATAAAAGATCCAACTTTACATTTCTAGTATTGACCTTATGGGCCAGCGGCAAAGTAGGTATTGCAAGCAATCGTAGGTTTGTCATTAGTGGAGTATGGATAAGTAGTCTTGTATGAATGGAGTATATAGATTTGTACATAGTACATACCGGATTCGGAGTCATAAATTTAACCTAAGTGGAGTATGGAAAAATATTCAGATGCAAAGGAATCTCGGCCATGTTATTTGTTAGGCATACATTTTGATTCCAGCAAAATGCAGACCATGATATTAGGAGATGCAAGTCAACAAAAAAGCAAAAAAAAGGAAAAGAGTTTTAACTATTAGTACATTGTTTTTCTCTATGAATAGCTCATGACTTAACACTTTGTTAACAGGCTTTGGTTGGTCTAGCAGAAGAGGTAGCTAATTCTGGCATCCAACTTGGTTCGAGAAAGATCAATGGAAAGTATATACAGTCTCATCTTTACTCCAGACTAGAAGGTAGTACTCCTTCATTGTTTATATACATTGGAATTGCGGTTCCTAATTATGAATGTGCAATAATAGTTATGACGTAGAATTGTTGCGCATTCAAGACAGACAGCTAATTCTTCACACCGTGGACTTTCTTCTTAGGGTTAACTTTTATGTGTAATACTCAACTTTAATCAAAAGAGGATTTATAAGTCTAACATATAATACTCATTAATTAAGAACAAAAGAATATGAAAATGAGTTGTTAGAGTCTTAGAGGCATCAGCAACATTATGTTTCTTCTTTTTCTTTAAATCTTAGCTAATATCAAGCCTTAAAAGAAAGTTCTTGGAGATTTTTATAATCATAATACTACTTTCATGCATCTTCTAGGAAAAGTGTGTTAACAGAGTTTTATGAATCTTTTCCCTTTCTGAGAGAAGAAAATTTATCATCTACATTCGAGAAATTTCCTGAAGCCTTCTCTCAGTCATCTCCTTTTGTGTGGAAACAGAGAGTAACATTCATGCTTTTAAAAAATAACATGGATTTTGTGAGTTGGATACTTCAGTTGGCCTGTGCTCGGGTTTTCCTTGGCTGGATGGCCAGAGTTGAGCATACTTTTGTGGGCTTGATACAGGTCTACGCCACAGTTTTAGTATGAGCTCTGCCTAGGTTGGTCACAACTCACAAGCCAACTCAAGACCAGGCCACTGACAACATGAGAATGGTGGTTCACTTGGGGCTAAGTTTGAGTAACACAATATTAATAAGTACTTAAAACTTATCTATGAATGAGTTAATTCTTTTTTGTCATTAATTCTGAGCGATTTTGCTTTATTTTTTCTGACAAAAACTTAATTGTCCAATCCATAGCTGTCCTCGAAAAAGTACAGGAACAAATAAAGGACGCTGACTCTTTAAAGTTCCACGAGATTACAGTATGCTGGGTTGGCATGGCTGAGGTAACTGTCCTGTTTGTTGATGCATCAATTTACAATGAAAATATTCTTGATCACTGACCAGCTGATTTCCATTTTTTACATTCAGTAGGATATCCTTTTACTTATTAGTTCATGATTCTCTTTATTTGTAATCTTATTTGCTACTTGTGTATTTGATCTCAATCATACTCTGCTTTTGAAAAAATTTCAGGTAAAGATTACCAAGTGATGTCCAAAATTCTAATTCATGATTTGTTGTGTACTTAAATTGCTATGCAGATGTGTCCTTGCAAATTTTCTGGTGGTTTTTTTTTGTCATCTTAAATTCTTGCGAGCTTTCCATTACAGAAATTTGCGTGCTTTCTACATCTAGTAGAATTTTTCTCTCTTTTTTTATGGTTCAAATATTAAATATTGTCATTAAGCTATTGCAATTATTATTATAGGAGACAAAAAGGTTGTGTTCTATAACCTTAAATAAAGTGCAAATTCTATCTTTTTACCTGCCACTCACTAAATGCAAAATGTGAATTCCTAATTGAACTCCAGACAAATGGATGATTCAGTGTCATGGATGAAAAGACAAGTTTAGGTTTTTCTTTTATTTTCTTTTTCTTCAGTCACCTGTTTTTTCTACAAATCTCAGAGTGTGCAAGTAATGGGGTCCTTCGACGGTTGGACCCAGGGAGAGGAGATGTCACCAGAGTATTCCGGTGACTATCCTAGATTCTCGGCCACACTGAAACTGAGACCTGGAAGGTATGTTATGCTCAACAGCTCCTATTTGTCATGTTTAGAATTACGCTTAACACATTTTATCTTCTCTTCAAAACTAAGGTATGAGATCAAGTTCATGGTTGATGGTGACTGGCAGTTATCGCCAGAATTTCCTACTATCGGTGATGGTATGCTGAAAAACAATCTATTAGTTGTAGAATAGGTTCCCTAGTGTATTTTGCAGTCATCTATCATGTAAAGCACGCTTGCTTGGAGCATTTCAAAGCCTTTTCTTTTCTTTTCACTTTTATTGTGCTTGTTCTTTTTCGTTTTCTTCTTTTGACGATATAGACTTGTGCTGTCTACTTCTCTATGTTTTCTCTCGACATCTTGTTGTACCTAATATAAGTGATATATGTCTTCAAAAGAGATACCTAATGATGTCTACGTTCCCTTTTTGCCTTGGCTGGCAGTAGCATAGAACGTTGTTATGTTTTTCTTTTTTAAATCGTTAATCTCAGGTTCTGGCCAATGGGATGACACCAATTAAGTTGCCATTTTTCTCTCACAGGAAAAGAAGAAAAGAAAAGAAAAATCTTATAACCGGTTCTGTTTTACTGCTTCTCTTTTCACACATATTAAGTGAAATTTAATCATTTTACAAACCGAGAACGTCAAGGGGGTTAAGGATAGATCTCAGAATTTCTCCCTCGAGTTCGTTGGACGTCCTGTTAACCAGGTGGGCTTGAACGAGGACAAGTAAGTCGATGTGATTATAGATGAGCCAATGGGCAGAGAGTACTTTCAAAAATTGGTAGTTGTGTTGCCCTACAGATTTTGCTATGGAAACCTGTTGGTCATCTAATGAGATATGAACCGTCACAGGTAGGAAGGTGAAATCGTGGAATTTCTTTTAGGTAATCAGATAGTCAATCTAAAAGACGTTGACAATTAGTTCCTTTACCAGGCAAAATATCTTAGCAGCACAAATGATATAATTTATGAAAATAAATATGAACCAGGATTTAGATTAACACAACTGAAACCCTAAGCACCGAAACGTTTTATTCACTCCAATTTTGCAGAGAGAACTTTGGTAATGAAAATCTGGCTGAGATCCAACAGGAATATATTAGCTTCTAGGTTTCAGGTAATGAAAATTACTGGTACTTCGAGGGGAAAGCATCATTTATTAAGACATCCACATGAATTAAAAGAACAAACTTTTCCAGTTTTGATAGATATGCATCAGTAAAAAAAAATATCAAGGAGAGGCAGCGGCTCACCATCTTGAATACCTAAGTTGACACTATTACAAGCACTGAGTTTTACCTGGTGCTATACAACTAATCTCAGATAGGAAGATGTTCAAAATCAACCAATTAGTTAATATTCTAGTCAGCCCTTCCAACAACAGGATTCTCGACATCAATTTCTCCCATTCCTGTATCTTCCTCCTCTTCACTGTCTTCATCTCCATCGACCTCCTCATTAGTTGACTGCAACTTCTCCAAATGCTCTGCAAATAGCTTATCATCTCGTTCACTCACCTATGGGAAACATCAAGCCAAAAGGTTGAATAAACTGCACGCAGAATTACTTACTATATAGGAAGAAACAGAGATGGTTCACATCTTAAAAGGTGCATTCTATGCGTTCCAGATTGAAAAGGAATACAGGTTTCCTGAGTCAATTGGGTTTTTACTGAAATCAAATCGTAAAGTGTAATTGGTTCTGCTATATGGAAACAATGAGATTTTGTTAAGAAAACAGCATGTGATGCTCAATTTTATGACAGTGGTGTTGAATGATGCTAATATTAACAAAACAATTTCAATAGTGGCAAAATTAATAAAACTAGAACAAACTAAGACAAGGTAAGTTAACTTTGTCAATCAACTTTTATTAGTGCAACATGACCAAAGATATAACTAAATGAAGAGACAACATGTAAGATCTGATTTACTAGTAGATTATCATGCATTGCCATCAATTTTGGTTAGTTGCACATTTACCATCTGAAAGTCAAAATTGCACACTTCCCCGTCTTAGATATGATATCAACCTATATAAGGGCCTCAATGCAATTTTCATAGTTTTATGCAGGCATATATTTAAGCTTTTTGCTTTAGTATCTGAGTGACTTCTGTGAGTTTTCATTTTTTTTACTTTGCTCTGAGCAAACATAGAAATAAGCATTTCTTGAGTCATACATTTTGAAAAGATATCTTCGTAAATGAAATTGTAGAATAGAACTAGAAAGAAATGAACTCAATCTAAATAAGTAGATAAAACTTACAGCTCTTGGCGCTTCTTTTACTATGAGTTTTCCCTTATGCCGGGTTATCTCTTCAGTGCAAGCCTTGATTGCATTACCAAGAACCAATATCCCTTTGTCCTGTCCAGTGATGAGGGCATGAATAAACATAGAGGAACGGGAAGAACACAATAACTACAATCTTAGCGCAATCCATGCTCCCGTTACAAGCAGCAAATATAATTGCATAAATTTATCAGACATGGTCATGCATCAAACCCATATAATTAATTTTAGCAGAAACCTGCCTACTTAGAAACCTCACAGAAAACAGAAGCACTGAAATCAGATACTTAATCTACATCAATTCCGGTAATTCACTTTTATCTCTATATTGCTGAAAAAAAGTTCAATCAAATTCCACATCAAACCCTGTACTAAGAATGCATGATCTCCTCCTCACTTAAATTTCTCAAAAAGTTTAATTACTAGTAGTAGTATTACACTATTATGGCATCACACTCAAAAGTACTTTTAAGACTAATCTGTGACTAGGAGCTAAATTTAAGGGGCTCCCTCAGAATATATCAGGAACTGGAAACAAATAAATTTGCCATTCTTCCTGATTCATTTGGAAGGGAAAGACCAATTTTATGGAGTTGTCCTTACGAATCCTTGTGCTGGACATAATGAGATACTCCCTAACTAACAACAATCTTATTAATTTCTTCCAGTAAAATGTTCCTAAAGAATCTCTCTACATAAACAAATTCAGAACGAGCCAATGAGTCAAAAAGTTTATTCACTTCTCACCAACCTTGTCGAGAGTCTGTGTATACAGGACATAAAGGGGAGGAGCAACAAGCTTGATCTTCACAGGGCAGTCATCAAATCCTGCAGCTTCTGCTGTCCTCATAGCTTCCTGAAAAGCAATCAGTCAGTTAAACATTATCCCCTCATCAAAAAGTGTTTAACCCCTCATCAAAGAGCACCTATCTAACTCATGGCAAACATTCTTAAACATCCAAATGTAGAAAATTAGACAAAACATAAAAATTTGGTTAGAGAAGCACTCATAAATTATGGCATGACATGAAAAGGAATAACCAGAAAGAAGTTGGTCATTGCTACCTTGATGTGGAGAACCCCATCAAAGTGAAAGCATTTCATCTCAATACCAGCACGTATCTTCAGCGCCTGTGGTGTCATCCTTCTCCTGATATTCTTAACCAGTGCATCCTTAACCTCTGATGATAGTGCCTGCACCATCTTAGTCACCTGCACTGCCGATAAGTTATGCATAAAAGAAGAAAACCACGAACAAAATCAGTAAGTTATAGCATATCCAGCACCACCTCTTGTCCATCAGGCCCAACTTCCTTCACTTCCCGGGTAAGTGAATCAAGAACTGAATCAGGATCCGCCACAATCAACTTGAATGCCTACATAAACACGACAGATTACATCTTATTGAAATTTAACTAATCACCAATTACAGAATTCAAGAGAAAAAAAGAGAAACAAAATAAAATAGAGGTTTTCGTATAACCCTCTAAAATCCTTCGCTTTTGTGTATGTTCCTCTGAATTTGATATTTACATTTATACGCCTCTGGATCCTTTATATGTGTTTATTAGTACCCTCACCAAATTTGATATTTGTAGAATTCTCTTATTTGCATATATACCTATCAAGTAAATAATGTTTAGTTGTTGGTTCTAGAAAATCAACCTATAATTAAAGATTTTTAAATGTATACATGCAAATATCAAATAGAGATGACGTATATGTAAAATAGATGTGAAAAACCCAACATTGCAAAAAAAAAAAAAAAATCCACCTTTACACTCATAACTCATTAAGTAATGTTCCCATAATATGTATTATTTTCACAAAAAGATCCTTCATGTGGGGTTCTTCTTCTTCTTTTAAAGGTGGGTTACAGGGGAGAACAGCGCCGCATTTTACTCAAAAGAAAAGGAAAAGAAAAGTACTAAGAAGTAGTCTTCTGCAAATATACTTGAAAATGAAGGTAGCATTCTGCAAAGATGTCAAAAGGAGGGTTTTCTTTGCAAGAAGACTCTTTAACATTTAGCGTGTTATATGCAAAAAAGAGCCCAAAAAATTATTCACGGAAGAGGAATCGAAGAAGGACCTCATAGGCATGGCCATATCTCCGATAGAGAGGCCAACCAACGTGAACATAGAGGTCCTCGAGATCGAGGTCGAGCGTCTCCGCCACGTGGCGGAAGATGGAGTGGACGAGTTTGCTCTTGCTGTACCGCTCCTCGCAGGTGACCGCGTCCTCCTCGGTGACCCGGCGCTTCGATAGGTCGACGTAGCCCTTGTCGGGCACGACGCGGACGACCACGGCGGGCTCGATTCGCCCGACCTTGATGAGGGCGGAGATGGATCGGATCCTACGGCGAGAGAGCTCGGAGAAGAGGATCATGCCCTCGATGTGGCCGTACTCGAGGAGGGAGACGTACGCTGCCGTGTCGGCGATGTTCTTCACCTGGATCATCACGGCCGTGTCGACCTCGGGGTACTTGGACTCGTACATGCGGCAATCTAGGTTCGCCATTGTTGGATTCTTGAGGGATTAGGGTTAGGGTTTTCGGTGGGGTTCGAGGAGGGAGGGAGGAGGGAGGAGGAGGAGAAAAGCACAACCTTTGTTGGAGCCGAAGGCGGGGATCCGGCAATGGGCCCCACATTAAGTAGAAAGCCCATGTCGGATTCGGATCGGGTCACCGTAAGACCCGGATCCATTTACAATCTGATATCATTTGGGTTTTTTAGTATATAAACCCCTCTAAATTCTTTATTCGCGTGTGTATCCCTCCAGTGATATAATAAAGTTCTTCTCCCCTTCCTGTTATGTAAGCATATTTTCTCTAATCTAATCAATTTATTATGTCGTTTTTATATGTAAATATATAAGAAATTAAGAATCCAGTGGAAATTTGGGAATTTAAAAATATAAATCTAAGATTGCAGCTAATCATTTCCTTTTAACCACTAAGGTACATGACATCAAGTAACCCATTTATTATTCGGTTATGCTCCGGTGGCGAGGCTCGCCATAAAATATAAATAAAGAAATGTTACCCAACTCATCGTGCTAACAAATGATCGTACCAATTAACTACAGTCAGGCACAATGCAGAGGATCTTCTCTCCACCTTGGCTCGGCTCAAGCTTTACTCTTTGTAGTTAGTGAGTTTGAAAATACCAACCAAACCCATAAGTCTTTCGACTACCGTGAAGTATGGCCGTTGCAGGCAGGATTAAGAGAAGCCTATGAACGATGGGAGTAGATAATTATTGAAGCTGATGCTATGTGGGTTATTAGAATGTTCAGATACGAGGATAGTTGTCTGTGACGTCTTAGGAGGGTTTTGCAGAACTGCTGCAATATGCTGATGTCTTTCAAAAGGATCAGATTCTTATACACGTACAGGGAAGGGAACAGAGCAGCTGATTGGTTAGCCAAACTAGGGAGACAATCAACTTTCGAGAGAGCCTAGAATAGTTCAAATCTCATTCCACTAGAAATAAAAACTATTTTGTATTTTGATAGATTGGGCAATGAAATGGTTCGGAATTTAAACATTAGCTTATTTTTTAGCTATGATTTATGCAAAAAATAAAATCAACCAAACTACCAACTAACTCTAGTAGAATTAGTAGGTATCTTACCCATGACCAAGGAGATCATGGTGTATTAATTCAATAATTTTGCTTGATTAATGACTCAATAGTGCGATTAATTTGAAGAAGCAACTGTACGATGACTATAACTATTTCAACAGTGTTTAGTTCGGAGCAATAGTTTGACACCCAACTTGAAGTTTCAATTAGGCGGATTAATATATTAGCCAAAATTTAATTAGGATGCATTTATATTCATATTCGGGAACAATAAAAAAAAAGTGAGTTTGAAAATTCCAACCATTGGCTCCATTAAGCGAGCCGCCGAGCCGTAGGATGGAGCTCAGCCTATATGGTAGCTCTGAGCCGAGCCGAGCTGACCTTAAGCTTAAATATCTTGAAGTTCTAATAAAAAGCTCCCTTTGTGACTCTTTTTCTCGCTTCTGTCTTCTTTGTGCGACTTGGAACCGCACGTTCCATGGACAAAGAAACCCTAGCTCCCTCCTCATCCTCTTCCTCGGGATTCGATCCCCCTTCCGGAGACGCTTGGATCGCCGAGTTCCACAGATTGTACCCTCGATGGAAGTCCTTGCAAGAATCTTCTCAGGTTGCTATCTGTTTTCATCTATTTTCTCGATTTTTAAGTCAGTCGGGTCCAATTGGCTTGAGCTGTATAAATTCTTGTTGCTCGATAGGTTTCTATTCCGATTTCGATATCTAGAGTCAACCAATTCGACGCCGCGAGGTTGGACGTGGAGATGTCGGCCATGTTGAAAGAACAGTTGGTCAAAGTCTTCTCTTTGATGAAGGTACTTTCAAAAATTTTAGTGTTGGGAGTTTAGTTCTTGATTCTTATGTTCTTTGCGGTAGTAATCACTGTGTTTGTGATCCTCTTGTTTGGGGTTAGCCAGGATTCTTGTTTCAATATGAGCCGGAGCTTGATGCTTTCCTTGAGTTTCTTATATGGAGGTTCTCGATTTGGGTGGATAAGCCAACTCCAGGGAATGCGTTGATGAATTTGAGGTATAGAGATGAACGTGCAGTGCCCGCCGGAGGAAAAGAAGGTATTCATCCTTGCCCATGGTAGTTAACTTGACTTTTCCTGTTATAGTATATTAATGCTTTAGCTTTTGATTGGATGAGGGATTTGTTGGTTATTGCTTGGAAATGCTTTTGGAGTCGTGCATGGGAACATCCAAAATTTATCTTCATGTTAATAATTAAGCCTATGGCCGTTTACTTGGGACTTATTTTTATTTATCGAAAGGAAGTGTATGGTATGGTTTAATGTTGTAAGTAAGATATGGTGGCTGTGGTTGCTGAATCGTGCTAACATAGTGCTCAAATCGTGTAATACCTACATAATGAATTTGGTGACTTAAAACCTAGGCAAACTGCTGGCTATTGCAGTGTCATTAACAGTCATCTGTATCATTTTTTATTGGTAACTCGCTGAGTGTTTTGTGTTGGAATGAGATGTAGGAGGCGATCTTTAATTTGAGATCTCATTTCAAGTCAAGCACAACCATGCTTGACTCAAAAGTATATCAACCAAGCTTGATCTTTTGGCTGAAATTTAGCATCATACAAAGATTGATTTGGCATGGCTTGATCATCTGGCTTGATTGCATGACTAGATGCAGAAACCACATGTTGATTCTGTGTGATAACTGTACGTATATGGATTTGGTATTACTGATGATCGGAAACTCAGTTTCTATGTAACAAGTCTAAATATCTGAGTAGCATGTAGGTTCTGTAGGTAGATTTCGTGTTGCTTGCTTTTTGATATGATAATTTAATAAACTAATTAATTTGTACTTGAACTGCCCATGAAAATCTATATACTTGATGGAATGGATTACCTCACCAACTAAATGTAGTGATGTTTTTATTGCACCTTCAGTTTTTTGATTTATCATCAATTAAACAATAAAAAGGGCGGGTGACAAATACAGGACTTAATAGTCTGACAATGTTCATGTGTATTTCCATTGACAAGCATACTAATATGTCCACCTAATGATAGTAGCCTATGGTTACTGTTATTTATGTCTCCCTTTTATGGCTCAAATAGTCAAATCTTCAAAATAACTATCTTATGTCATGTTTCTTCAGTTAGAACAGGACTGGAAGGTCCTGGGCTTTCAGCTTCTCAAAAGATATGGTATTGCCTAAGCACTGTAGGTGGCCAATATATCTGGTCCCGTCTGCAGTCATTCTCTGCTTTTCGTCGATGGGGTGATTCTGAACGGGTAATTTTTCGCCCCTATCTTTCAAGCTTATTATGAATATCAGTGCACTAATAATTTAGTGTAACTTGTTTTCTCTTGTGACAGAGATCGTTGGCAAGTCGCACTTGGATCTTGATACAACGTATGGAGGGATTATACAAGGCCTGCTCTTTCTGTAACCTGTTGCTATTTCTTTATAGTGGGAGGTATACTTCTTCTAAATTTAATATTTCTTATTTCAATTTCTTTCTCAATGACCACATTGTAAAATTCTAGTAAAATAATGTGTTGGTCAACTCAGCCTAGCAGTTATAGACTTTAAAATATCAACAAAAGAATATTTTTTTGTTTCCAGTACATCCCAACTCAGCTTAACATGTTGATTTTTAAATATTAACAAAATTTATTACTGGTTTTAGCTGTTTTAGGCTTTCTTTTGGTCTAAGTTTTTTAACCCAAAATTGACAATAAGCAGCTAATTGCATCTAGTTGAGGCCAGCTATCTCAGTACATTTAATGTAACAGAATAGGCTTAGAATCAATATAAATTCCAAAAGTACTGAAAGCAAAATAAATAATAAAGTCTATAAGTAATAAATGTTGAATAGAAGAGGATGTTTGGTTTGATGTTATATTGTCATGCACCACAATAGTGTTGTGATAAAGTGTTGATCTTTGCTCAATTTTAGCTCAAACTCTGGAAAAGCAGATCTACTGATCCTTGTGTGATATTTAAGGTCTTGCAACAGTTAGTACATTTTTTGGTTCTGACTTTTGCACAAATTTGATGTATGATATATACAGATATAGAAGTATTATTGAAAGGGCTTTGCGAGCAAGGCTTGTTTATGGAAGTCCTAATATGAATAGAGCTGTCAGCTTTGAGTACATGAATCGCCAGTTGGTGTGGAATGAATTTTCGGTATTGCTTATCTCTTGAACTCTAGCAAATAATTGATATTATTTCAAAGATTTATTAGGATAAACTTTAGCTTTTGTTTCTTGATTATGAAAAGTCACTCTCTTGCTTTAGGTTTCAAAAATCTCATACCAACATTATTTCAAGATTTATTATGTTACAATGTAATAATAAAATTATTATTGTTATACAGGAAATGTTGCTTTTGCTTCTTCCTCTTTTAAACTCATCCTCTGTCAAGAAACTTCTTCTCCCATTCTCTAAGGATAAATCCCTCGGCTCTTCCAATGATGAAGCAGAGTGCCCCATATGTCATTCAACTCCTAGCATTCCCTTTACAGCTATTCCTTGTCAACACAGGTACTTGTACTTCTCATCGGTATAGGTTAATGTTATTTGTTGTGAATGAATCAATTCAGTTTGTAGATGTCAGATGGTTTTACTTCTATGACTATTATGTCTAATAAACTAAATGAGTTTAGATTGTCCAATCATTATTTGGTGAATTGCCTGCAATAAAATGAAATCCATATTTTTAAGTGATCTATCTAAATGGTTAACGAATACAATCATGTGATGACAGTTATTCTTTGCATCAATGCATTCTCATTCTTAAATAATTGCTCAGTCTGGGCTTAACTTCGAGCATTTTATAAAGTGTGATATTACAATGCTGAAGATGATTTAAATGAGCTGGATTGCAAATGGACCCTCTTTACATGTATGAACCCTGAGCCCTTCCACTAGGATGCCCTCCATGAATGACACATTGAAGTGTGAGCACAGATGTTATGATATTAAATACTATCTTTGGCAAGCCATCTTATCTATGATAAAGATTTGCTACAGCATGTCTAGTAGAGGCCAAAACAAACCCTTAGTTGATGCGTTGGATTATCTCTTATCATTTGGGATGCCCAAATATAAGTCAATTTTATTTAGGAGCAGTCTGTTTACTATTTCTACATGTACATGCATCTGATTAACATAGGCATGGGGATCTATTCTCTCTCTAGTTGCAAATATAAATCAGAAACAAACAGATGTAATTTGTAACATAGTACATCTGTCAGTCATCAACTAGGCGTGTCATATTGGCTCGTCAGCTCGCGAGCCACTCGCTCAGCTTGAGATTGGCTTAAGTCAAGCTTGGCTCAAATTAGCTCGATATGAATGCCTGTTTAATAATATACAAAGATGTGTTGTCATGCAGTTAGTTATTGTGCTTCAAGGTAAAATCAGGTGAGGCAGGTTAGAGTCATGGTTTTCGTAATGTTAAAACAGTAAAAGTGATTAATGTTTTAAATTGGCTGGGTGGCATTTTGTCCCCCGCACCAAGAAATTAAGAAATAGAAATTGTCTTTATATGTATAGCCTCTCGAAAAGTCAAAATGTGTAAACGATATGATTATGAAGCAAATATTAAAGAAAGCTTTTGAAACCGAGTTTGTTGGAGCCGAGTTCAAGCTTGGCTTCAATCAATTTCAAGCCGAGCCAAGCTAGGCTCAGCTTACTTGAGATTGGCTCGCTTACACCTGTAGTCATCATGTTTAGTAAGGTTCCTTTCTTATATAAGTTACCCAAAGAGAAGATTAGTAATATCTCTGATTCTTTTGTGCTCCATTATCTTTCTGGGTCATAATATTTCCTATTGTCAACGTAGGGAGCCTAATATAGTTTCTGATTACAGGTACTGCTATTACTGTCTCCGAACTCGCTGCGCAGCAGCTAGCTCATATAGATGTGCACGTTGCAATGAAACTGTTGTTGCCATTCGACGACAAGGATCAACAACTTAGGCTATCTGTTAGATTGACGTTATCATTATTAGTGCCGGTGGGTGGCTCATCACGAAGCTTTTTGCTCATGGCGATGAAGATGCTGTTACCGCTGGACCACAAGAAAATCACTGGGCAATCCGAATTTACTTTGCTGTAGGGTGAAGGGATTGCAGAAGCACTTGGCACGCATGATAAAATGCATAAAGTGGCACTACATTCATTATTTTTGAGGAACCTCACAAGTAAGCTAAAAATAATGTATCTAATCATTCTCATCTATTCATATGTAGCTCCTGTCTCCTTCTTTTGTTTGATTGATTAGTATGCAGTTATTGCATAGCACCCCATTTTGCAAAGTTTATTTTCGTCAAACTTCTTATTGGAGGAATAGGAGGAGCCACCTGCGCTTTTGATGAGAGCTAATCGCTTTTTGGACTCACCGACTTCTCCTTTACGAAGTAAGGACTATGAGTCTATGACCTTGCCGGAGCTTTTTGCAAGAAAAGACATCTATGCTTTGATTTTGTAAAAGAAGGCTGCTCTTATTTCTTTTCGCAACTCCAATCATTTTAACTTATTAGAAAGGTTTTTTTTAACCTAATAATTTTGAAATATGTAACATTTCAAGTGCTACTAAGACCTTTTAATTCCTGCAGGATTGTGAGAAACGCCATATTCATAGAATATTTCAAATAGATTGTTGTTAAAACTAACAATATATATATATATATATATAAACGACTGAAATATTTTTGTTTCTTGAAATTTAGAGTGTGATATACTTAATAAGTGATTTATGTCTTGCATGAAAAATAGATATTTTTCCTTGCATTATAATATCGGATAAAGTATTAGATAACTTATGGAACTGTTGATATGCAAAATGGTAAGATGGCTTTTTTTTAGTGTGTTGTTGAATCTAAGTTTGGTTTTTACTGTGATTTAGTTAAATTTAACTAATGAAGTGATATTTTGCAAGTGCTTTTCTGTGGCAATTATGAAACTTTAAATCTCTTTTTGGTGGCGATTATGTAAACATTCCAAGTTGGATAACTACTTCTTCAAACTATCCAAAGTGACACGAGTACATGTACTATTGACAAACAGAGACACTGGTTGAGTTAAAGCAAGACCCAAAGAGAGTGAATAAAGTTAAATAGGCATTGGAGCAGCAAGCCTTTAATTACTTGGCTTTACTCCTCTGCCAACCATCCCACTATCTTGTACGCAAGTAGTAATACACCAATCCACGGATCAAATGCGACCGTTAGCGCTGCCCGGCAAATAAAAACAAATCCAATCACAAGTAGCAAACTGGCAATGGACGAAGCTAACACGAAATTCGACCGTTAGGCGGTGGGATTCCGTGAGCTCCTTTCGTTAAACAACGTTTCACGAAGAACTTAATATCTAAACAAGTGATGATCTTAAAACGGAGAGAAAACTTACATTTCAAACCCTGCATGTTAACGAATTTATGATTCACACCCTATATTCTTAGTATTTATATTTTAAGTCCCATATTTTAAATTTTAATTGAAAAAGAATACTTTAGTAGTCAATAAAATAGGGCGCAAATTTTAATTTAAATACTAAAAGAAATATAGGATGTGAATCGTATATTTGTTAGTAGGATCTGAAATATAATTTTGCCTACCAGAGTTTTAATCTCACCTGTTTAATTATTAAGTTTTCCAAAAAAACAAACAAAAAAAAAACTAATTTATAGAAAGAACCTTTGCGTTATCCATCAGCCGCCGCCGCCGCCGCGGCACTGGTAGGGGGGCCGGGAAAGCAAAGTGCCGGCACTGACGGGGCACCCGGCGGAGGCATCCGCGAAGGCGATCTCCATGCAATTGTAGGAGAGACAAAGCGCGACTGATTCCGGCAGTTGCAGCGGCGGCGCCGGGAAGGCGGTGAGGAAGTTGTGCTGCGCGTAGAAGGTCGTCATCCGCCCCGAGAACACCATCCTCACAACCTCCTCCGGCACCACTCCGGTCATCCGGTTATCGTTCAAGAAGAGGCTCCCCGCCGCCGCCAGCCCCGCCGGCACCTCCCCGGACAAGAAGTTATGGCTCAGATCCACCACCGACCACTCCGGCGGGGGCGGCGGCGGCGGCGGAGCCAATTCGACCCCGCCGGAGAGCTTATTCCGTTGGAGGAGTATCGACGACAGCCGCGGGAGCGAGAAAACGACCGGCGGGATCGCCCCGGAGAAATTGTTGGAAGAGAGATCTAGAAATTCCAAATCCGGAAGCGGCAGAGTGAAGGCGGAGTCGAGTAGACCTGACATAGAGTTGCCGGAGAGCGAGAGGTAGCGAAGCGTGGAAGGAATCGGCGGAAGGCCACCGAATACGGAGTTGCCACGTAGATCGAGGTGGAGCAGTTGCGCCGCGGAGAACTCCGGTGGGATCTCGCCGGAAAGCCCGCCATTCCCGGCAAGGATGAGCACCTTGAGGCTCGTCGAAGAAGGTAAGAGCAACGGAATCGGGATTTGCCCCTCGAGACGGTTGTAGCCGAGATCGAGCGTGTGGAGATCCGGCAAGCCGGCGAGAGAGGCAGGGATGCCCCCGCAGATACGATTCCTCGAAATGGAAAGGAGCCTGAGGCGGCGGAGGCGGGCGCCGAGGTCGGACGGGATCTCGCCGGAGACCTGGCCGGGGTAGACGACGAGGTCGGTTAGGGAGGTGAGGTTAGAGAGGGACGGCGGAAGCGAACCCTCGAGTCCGGGGGAGTCAGCGAGGCCAGTGCCGAGGGTAAGCACGGAGACGCGGAGGTAGGACTCATCGTCGTCGGCTAAGGAGCAAACGATGCCGGAGAAATTTTGACACGGTCGAGAAGAAGAGGAGTTATAACCATCGGGGAAGTCCCAAGTGGAGAAGAAGGTGGAACCGGGGAGGTCACGGAGCATGAGATGGATGTCGAAGAGGGCTGCGTAGTCGGTGGGATGGAGTTGGAGTTGGAGTTGGTGGGATGGAGGAAAGAAGAGGAAGAGGAGAAGAATAATAGGGAGGAGGGAAGAGTGAGCCATGAGAATGAGAATGTTAACGGTGGAAGATCCAAATTTCAAGTTCTGTTGGGGTGTTTTGTGTTATATAACGTTGGGAGTTGGGGGAGGAGGGTTTTGGGAAGAGAGAGTGAGGGGGAGGAAGCTACAAGGGTGTGGGGATCCACCTGGCAGACTGGCTTCATAATCCATTGGTCGGTTGGTAGACAAAGGGGGGGGTCTGCAGATGATGATTATAGATACAGACTACAGTTTATCTCTGTTATTAACGAGATGTAACAAAAAAAACTTTAATTAATTAGGGGCTGTTTGATATGATGTTCCTTAAAAAACACGAATATTTATGAATGTAAAAAGTAAGAAGAAGGCCTAAATGTAATTGATTATATACTTATGGATCCTCTTATGTAGAGTCTCTATATAACATCCATTCAATTAGAAGGGAAGGGAAATCTACCTCACTGAAACATGTTTAAAATTATAACTATTTCAAAACAAATACAAAAGAAAATAGTATGCTAAATCTACTGCATCCAACCAAATCGGGCGCTTAATCGCTAAATAAATATTGACACGAATAAACCACGTTAATTCCAACATTTACTAAATACGTCGGTTTAGACCGTAACGGAGTAAGCTATAATTTACCCTATAATTTTAATTAAATTTTAGCAGAAATGAGTTTGGTTTTGATTTTTATTTTTAAGCAGTCTGAGGTTTGATGATTGCACTATCTATGTAACAGTATGAGTTGGAGTTAGATAAGTCGACATTTTCTAACCCATGTCCAATAAAACTTTAGATAAAGCTACAAAAAGGAACATACAGCATCATAAACTAACTATAAAATGTAAACAAACTTTAAATGATATTACTATTTAATTTGGTTGGTATTTATGACAGCATTTCTTCAGAACAGCCAGCCCATGTGGATGCTTAAAAAGGACAGTTTGCACGTGGTCACACTACATCTCTTTCAAATACGCATGCCTGCATGGGAGTGCTGGTTGCTGTCTAGTTTCCACGATGACTATAGTACGTAAAACTTCTTCTTTATTATTTATTTATGGTAGTAAAACCTCCTCCATTGGAGGGTTGGTGAGGCTGGCCCAAAGATTCTTTGACCGATTGGATCAACACTTCAACAGTAGTGTTTTCTTTGATCGGTAGAAAAAGGTAAGGCTTGGATCAACAGTGTTTGCTTTAAATATAGGGAAATTTGCTAAGAAACCCCTTCCTAATAGGTTTATTTTGGTTCATAAGATATATATCTTCTTCATGTTACTGAAGAATTTCTCTCTGTTAATATTGCAAATAGGATGGCTAACTATAAGAATTTTTAAACAGCCTTTTATTTTTTTAAATGAGGGTGATTCGACTATCCCTATCTCTCGATTTTCTTATTTTGAATATTTAAAAAAAAAAAAGAGTTTAGGAAACGATGTTCAAATATTTTCAAGATGATATTTGTAAAATTTCTAAGCTAGATAATTTATATTTAATTATTTTTATTTTCTGATTTTATAGGCACTTAATCTTTTTTATGGTAATATTAGGATGCTATGATGGTGACAGTAAAGTTTTAATTATTGAAAAATAAGAATAAGGTAGAATTCAAACCATAAAAATCAACAACATATGGGGATATTAAAACTTTCCACTCAATTAATAGGCCATGGTGGGGGGTACTCAAACATGAAGGGCTAGATAATCCTCCAATCTGAGAACTGAATGGGACAAAGTATATTAAATGAGGCTATTTGACTAGGAAATAGGAAATAAATGTGGAGGGGGAATAGAAGTGATACTTTAAGTTCAGGGTTAAATATATTCTACCCTTAGATTAGATCCAAAATCAAGGTAACCTTTTGAATTCCCAATTGTTGCATTTAAACCCTTTTGAGGTCCCAAGGTGCTAAGCAACACTTAGTATTTCCGGCCAACTTGACAGGTATTGATGTACTTTCCATCCAACAGATATAATAACAAAAATACCTTTTCCAGCAGTAAAACATACTTCACATCTTCTATTGTATTTAAATGATCAAAATCATACCCTAAAACCGACAAGGATGAGACCCACGAATGAAAAGAGTTAAAGAGATTCTGAATGATTTCTCAAACCATAGTGGTAGATGATAATTATACTCTTACCTTATCTTCCATTCATATTGGATTATTTATAGGCTAAACAAGAGACAAGCTCTGTTCTATATATTCTAGGCACGTTTTAAACCCATACATAATCCACTAACGACTGCCAAAATAGTGTCAAACCATCCGTAAGCACTGTAGATGCAACCAAAGAAATATATATATATATTCTTGAAAAAATGAGCTAATTTTTTTACTAAACTAAAAGAAACTTATGCACCTAAATAATCTACCTCCTAAAATTAATACCTAAAGATGCTACTCTTGAATACTTATTAGTGTTCTACAATCTATGCTACAACTAAAGCATTCGTAAATTTCGTTTTTTTTTTTTTTGCATATAAAATGTTGATCTTACTGACTCTTAGTTTATCTAAAATGTCTTAATTAAAGTCTTTATATTACTGCAATAATAATGTATCGAGTTTTGACAAAAAGAAATTAACTTGTTCAGCGATTTAGTTTAAAAAAAGCCATTGATCTTCTTAGCCCTTTTAAATTCAAGGTAAAACAGTAAACAAAAGTAATACCAAAAAATATCTATTTAATCATAGCACTAAATAAAACGCTAAACTGTTAAGCATTTTATCCGACCAAAAGTAAAACATTAATCAAATCATCATTTTTTAAAAGTAAAAATGCTAATATAATCAGTGTTTTTATTGAAAGAAAAAGTATTCAACAATTCAATAATTTATTAGAAAAAGATATACACAAAAAAAAATGTTTGTAATATCATAAATTTGTGCTCGGTTATTTATCTTAGTCACTAAATATATTGCTGTGAAGATAGGAAAAAAAATCATAGCTCATCCAAATTTTACTGTTAATTTTTTTAATTCTTTCTAATAAAACACTTAAATACTTCAACGTTTCTAAACATAAAACGCTAAATAGTTAAACATTTTATTAAAAAAATTAATACTTTTATTAAAAGGTAAAATACTGAACTTATCATTGTTTTACGGTGCTCTGGCTTAATTTAGTATTAAATTTGAGGTAGAATTTAAATAAATAAATAAAATATAAAATAGAGCTACTTTGGTAAAAAAAACTCTCTTTCTCCATGGTTAGGGAGTAAATCATTTCCTGTCACCAATAAGTTTCCAAAGAGACCTATTTTGATCAAATACTATATATATATATATATGGCTATCAACCAAAAGAGTCATGATGCCTATGCACGCCATGTAATGCTGACGTGTCATGTGCAGCAATCCATATTCACCCAACTGGGGAATGGGGACGCCATCAGTTTGGCCTACGGATGCAATGAATAAGACACAATCTATATTAGACATGACGCGTGATACTTGCCATGTGAATATTCTGTACAAGTCTCTTCTGTCAGTAAGTTAAAATATAAAGACAATTTCAGATCCTACAAGCCTACAAACAAAGACCGCTCCAAGGGACCGCAATCCACTGGAAGGTCTTCCCCACACGGTACATCGTATCTTGTTTCTACTTTATTTTGTTTTCTTTTTATAAATGACTTCATTATATTTTGATTTATTTATTACTTTTACCCTCTTAAAGAAAAAAATAAATAAACATATACATCTCTGGGTTATCTTATTATGTCATTAAGTCAAATTTTTATTTAAAAAATGTTAAAAAGTTTGACTAGTTAATTAGATAAATCGAAATAAGAAATAGATTTTAGAGTTTGATATTTATAAAAATTGTCATTGAGACCGACCATTAAAAGGAGAAGATTGGAAGATATGATAAGAAAACAGAGATATTAAGCTAGGAAAAATTTTAAAATTATTTATATCAGAGTTCTTTATAATAGTTGAGGGTCAAAATATAACTATGCCTACTTTAAAAGGAAAATGTACTAAAGGAACAGGCTTCATGAAAATTCACTGCAGTGCATGATTGTATGTATTAATGTGTCAAACAGTAGAGAAGAAATATACTGCAAGATAGTTTCATACCTTTCGACGTCTTGTCTGTAAATGTAGCAGAGAGAAGAGCAACAGCGAAAATGATATCTGCAAGAAGAAGATGAGCAACAACTGGATCAATATTGACAGCCAATGCCTCTTCTGCAAAGCATATAGCAGAAAAGTGCCATGGAAAATGATCTTTGTTGTGCATCAAAAGGATAAAAGCTAAAAGTAGGATGAGATCTGCAAGCATTCACACACAACCATTGGCCCTAAGATGATCAAATTAAAAAATTAATACCAGAATATCTTCTCGATCACTTTCTTGGACATTTTTATATGGTGCTTGATTCAGAGTCCATCTTATCACCACTTGGACACAATAAGATTTCTAAATCACAATTACTAGTTGGAAGTTCTATTGCTCAGGCTGCCTGTTCGACATAATATAAGTTGGAGAGTATTAATTGTTAGTAACAGTAGAAAGGAAAAAAGGACATTAATGGCATTAAATAGAATAGACAACTAAGATATAAACAATACCATGAAATAGAATCAAATTTAAGCTATAATTGAAAGCTTTCCTCAAACGAATTTATTAACTTATATAATAGATCTTGGAAAAGGCAAATTTTACAACTACCTTGTCTACTGAGAACCAACAGGGAAAGCAACTAAACAAGTGCATCCAGATGCCAAGGCTTCTACCAATATAGAAAGTAAAATATGTAGGTAGCCTTATTTGCATTATTAAAGAGATTGTTTCCACAGACTAAATGCATTATACTAAATATATGAAGAAGAATACTTTGTGGGATTGCATTATCCATAATACATGGATTATTGCCAAAACCAAGGAGAAGGGGCTTATGTGCACTCGTGCATCAAGCCAATGGATTATAAAATATAGCGGATGGGTGATGACAATTAGAAACTCTCTCTGAAACACAGTCAGTAGCTACCTTCCTTCTAAAACTGCCTCATCATCACTCATTCTTGTTATGAGTTTTAGTTTCTATAAACCTTCCCGCTGCTCCAATAGTTTTATTTGTATCACTTTACTATTGCAGTTTAGACTAAAGGGCAACTCTTACTTTATTCAACATATTTGACTAAACTCAAAATCGAATTTGAAAATCCTCATTAGAGCAGTTGTAGAAGATAAGATAAACTTTTCAACGCATCAAAAATAATATTAATCAAATTTTAGATAACAAAAATATAATAAATGTATGTTTTTATTATATCTTTGTCATCTAAAATTTAATCGGTATTATTTTAAATGCGTAAAAAATTTTATTCAATCACCTACAACTTTGTCTCATAACATCTTCAAATTTGACTTGTGGCTTAATTATATATGATAGAAAAAATAATACTTACATTTTGAACATAACTGTAATGGGTAAGGAAACACAAATAAAACTATAGGGATGTAAAGTAAATTTAAACCCAACCACAAAGTGTGAACTGTACTTTCCTCTTTCTACAAACATCGATAGAGAACAATGTTCCCTATAAAATGAAGGTAACAGATGTTCCAAGTGTAGCTTGCCATGAATAATCTTGAAGAGAGAGACTAATGTTTCTGGGGAGAACAAAATTTGTAATGCACTGGAAACGTAAATATACTGATGAGCAATTCTTGCTGAATTTAGTAGTTAAATAAAATAAATAGTTAATAAAAGTAAGAAATATAATACCTATTTGAGGTTAAGGACAAATAACCACTGCCCATTATTGCATGGTTACCAACTATTTTGGGAACTTTTCGAACTTATAGAACTGAATAAAATCTTCAGATCATTAATATCCTTCAGAACTTCCATGAAGTTTGAACCCATGTTGTAACTCAGCCTCAAAAACTGCATTCATCAGAGAATCTTCACAAGTTTCAGAGACACTGAAACTATAGCAAACTTTATAAACATAGGCATGTACCAGAAATATAACTATGAATTTCTTCAAGAATCTCATCAGCATATTCTTGTGTAGAATTTTGTAGGGTGTTGATTTTCAATCTCAAATTTCCCAAATTTTCAAGTTCCACCTCCTCTTTCTCCTGTAATAGACGTAGCTCCTCGTTCTCCCCTTGATGTCAATGTGAAATTTGCTGCATTCATCAATGAATTTTTCCCTATTGAAAATAGAAGATCAGTTATTCAAGACTAATAAATTAAAAGGGGGGTAAATCTTTTTGATTGGTTCTAAATATTCAGAGTTTGTAATCAAGTATTTCGAATCTAGCAGTGATCAAGGCATCAAGGTCATTGTGGCTGCTATTAAGAGTTGTCTGATTGAGTTTTACATTACAGAGTACCAAACTGCATCACATTTGAAAAACAAAGACACTCATGCTAGTTCCTATGTTGCTGGTATTTTATCCATTACAAGACTGGGCAAATCTGAGCAAAATTAGGAATTGACAATTATTTATGGATGGTATATATATATATATATATATATATATATATATTTGTCAGCTTAATATTAAAATGAATCAGAATATCAGATATCAGAAACTAATAAAATATGATGTAAATATAACTGATTTACAAAGTGTACTTCAAGTTTGATCAACAGTATTCTTCAGAGGACACCATTGGCCCAAAATACTATCCAGTGATGATTATGAAGTATGAACAAGTGAATGAACAATTGAGCAGACAACAATTCTAACTTGGAAGGCTGAGATAATTCTCACAGATTTGATTGCCCTAGCATAATTTGTGAAGCAAGTATCCGCATGCCAATCAGAAAGTGGCAAGATGATTGAATCATGTTTCCATATATATATATATATATATTTACCGTCCTGTTAACCCCCCATCTGCGCCCACCTTTACTTTAATGGAATAGTCAAGTCTGTGCAGCCTTAAGCAGGGAATTATTCTTGCTTTCAGGTTGCAAGTTCTTGTATCTGAGTCAGGAATCAAAGTATATGGCTGTCATATTGTTAGCAAGCTAGGCATACCTCTGTAAGACCTTATTTTATACAGTGAGGATACATATAGCTTAATTAGATGAGAAGATCTTATAAGTCAAAATATGTAAAAGAAAATATGACATAGAAGGTAAGTCCACTGTATTGGCATCTCACCAATAGGAAAAATTAGTAAAAGAAAAGCAACTTCTACAAAGCAAAACACTTCTGAGTACCTAAACTAAAAGTAAAAAAGAAACAAACTAAACAAGAAGCTCAGAGTTTATCATCAAAGTTCAATGCCATACATCTTATCTGGAATCTTTTTCTGTTGCCGTCAAGGTTCATCTTCTGGACTCTCATATTCCCCTCCATTGCTTCCACTGAAGTCATTGTAGCAGCTGTTAGGAAAGAAGGTAACATTTGAGACAGTCTTAAGTTTTACAAGAACATCACGTGAGATCCAAAGAATAACCTATATGAAAAAGAAAGAAGAAAGAAAATGTGAGTTTATTGATACCACATGATACATATAAACTGATATCATGAAAGGTGGAAAACAGAACATACAAGCACATGATCATTATCTGATTTCCATCTGGAGCCTTATATTAATTAATTTATTTATACTTTAGTTGGCCTAATCTCCATCATCAGATTCTAGGTTAGTTGTTTGAATAACAGCCCTTATTGGAATTGTGGGATAATCCATAATTTCAGCCTCTTCAATGATGAGGGTGAGTCTACGTACATGTTGCCTTCCCCAAATCCCGTATTGGAGGGAGTTGAGTGCATTAGCCGTCCATTTGTTTCCTAATACTAAGATAAAATGGCACAATAGAAGTATAAAATAAAATGATCTTGCTAAACAATGCAATTAGCTAAAGAAACGGAATGATAGATGTCAAAATTTCACATGAGATAGCTATGCATCATAAAGATAACAGATATGTAACACATTCAAGGTAAGCAATATAAAAAAATAAGAATAGTCTGCGGACAATGTAACAACCAATACCTAGGTACATGGAAATCACAATGAATAGCAAAAATGATTCATAAGCTAAAACTAAAGCTAAGCTACTATACATCATTCAACTACAGAGAAGCAGCAAACAATCATCTGCCACTTTGGTCAAACAGTTGAGTTCAGAATCCCCAACTGATACCATATTTATCGATTCAGACTCCCTGACACAATAGTCCTTGATTTCAGAATGCTTTACAATTTCCAAATCTAGTTCTCTTGTTCTCTGAATATTTTGATCGATTTCTTCCTTGACCTAGCACCATCCAGGCATGAACCAGCTATCTAGCATGCTAATTTCATGGAAAGATGAGACTTAAGCATGCTGCTAATAGTGCAGCAGAAAAAATTATAAAGCTGATTGAATGATTAAAACCTTCCATGGAAACAAGAGATAGCAGATATCAATAGTATGTTGACATTCAGTGAACTTCACCAGATTGTTCATTGGTTATCTATTCAAATTAATCGTCAATAAAGTTGTCAAATTATAGCATACCCTGCACTTTGAATCAATCTTAAGTGTCGTAGATATATAACCCATGCCCACCCAAATCTTACAATCTTCCTTCGTTCTGGTAGTCGTCTCTAGATTAGGAAACATTTCTCAATCCGCCAACCTATCTACCAACCATCCTGAGGTATTGATTTAAGAATCATTTTGACAAATAATTGCGATCATTCTGGTCGTAAGGGCTCACGAATTCAAAACCAAAGCGATCAGAGAAAGAAGAGTGCGAGAAAGCAAGAATAGATTAGAGAGAGAGAGAGAGAGCGAGAGAAGAGAGATTAATTACCTGGTCGAGCATGCCCTCGACAAAATAAATCCGACGAAGAATGGCTCCCGAGTCCTCATCAACCAAGAATGTCGTAGAGAACGGCAGCGAAGCAGCACGGAGCTCGGCGAAAGGCTCTCATTTCTAAGCAAGTTCCATGAAACGAGTTCGAAAGGTTCTTAAATCTCGTAATTTCAGGTGAACTCAGGGTCTTAATTATAAAACTCAACTTTTGTTTTTCATTTTACACCCTGAGTTATGTGTTTATTTCTAATTTAACCGCTGTAAATTTTACATATTACCTCTTGAGCGATCCTAACATTTGGTACTTAACGTCCAAAGTGTTTACAAAACAATTATATTTAGGATTAATCCTCAACTATAAATGTTAATGGAAACCATTAAATGACTATTTTACTCTTACATTTTCTCTTTCTCTTTTAAAATAAATAAATAAAAGATATTTTATAAAAATGTGCAATAATCTAAAAGGTATAATATGTAATTATCCCCACATATTTATTTACCAATTAATACTTGACCCTTTGGTCTTTGGACCATTCATGCCATAACTAAATGGATTGGAAATGAATCTTAAGATTATAGTGGAACCAAGGATGGAATGTACCCATTTGTTTTCACAGGATAAGGGAAATAATGCCTCTTGTTCTCAAAGATGTGGTCAAGCAACAAAATGTTGTAACTAATAGACCTTAATTTACATGATAATAATCGGGACAATTGAAAAGAAAAGTTAATGGAAGCTAAATTTTGTGAACTGTAGCACAGCAGTTACACCTATGAAAAGAAAAAAGGATAACTTGTATAGTTATATAGACAAGATCTTATGCACACAGGAAATTCAGCGCCGTCGGCGTGGGACCTGGCAGTTCATGTGGATTCATCTACCATATCATCGCCAAGGCCCGCAGGAAAAGGATTAAGATGCAGAGACAAATGATGACAACTTCGAGGACAGAATCAAAGCCCAGTAATCCATCCATCATCTTCGTAGAGATCTTGAATTTCTGTCGCGGGTCGATAAAAAGGTATCAGAGTTCAATGATTCTGAGATTATATAGACAAAATAGACGTGAATTATGCATATAAGGAAGCAGAATAAACAGAAGTTTAAATAGTACATTAATTATAAATTACATGCATACGTAGTTTGTTGTCTACATCTTCTGTATTTTATAACAAGGACCTGAAAACGAATACAGAATGTTGTTCCTCAAAAGGCATGATCCATGGTGATAAGAAATTCAGATGCAAGAACCTATAATTTCAAGTTCTTTTGTGCCTTCATATATAATATTGAGCTAGAAGATACAGACTTCTATCTCTGTTTCCAGTTCATTTATATACAGAGATGAGGTAACTGTAGGATATCAGCTCAATGACATTTGATTTCCAATAAAATAAAGTAATGCCATGAATATCACTAGTCAACAGTAATGCTACTGGCCTTGCGAATATGAAGTAACTAGAACTCCAGCATAAGCAACCAAAAAACTTATGGGACCACAACTGTTGAAACTTGAAATTAATCAAGTTGATAAATAACCAGTAGCGCATTCTATGACATAAAATCTAAAGCTTCAGAAAGGAATGAAATAAGTTGAATAAGAGAAATCAAACCTCTAGTAGTAAATTTTGTTTAAGAGGAAGATTTTGGTCGGCAAGTTGAATGCAACAATGCAGCATATCCAATACAGCTAACTCAGTGTCATGGTCATCTATATCTGCATAAAGGATTTCTACTCATTATTTCAATTGTACTTAGATAGTTATATGTTCGCAAGATGTAATATTCATGAAACATCACTTGGGATGTCAAAAATCTGTTTAGTAGGAGGGATTCCCAAAATTTCTCCTAGATGAGTTCGAACTTGAGCACGTTCAGGGAGTGAGAGCTCCTCTCCATGGGTGACAACAACAACTGGCTTGTTATCTACACAAGAAAAAGAAAGAAAGAATTACTCTTGAGAGATGTGATTAACCAGGTGATGGCAGCAGTAACTAGAAACAGGGAAGAACACACTGACAGTAAAAACAGAAGTTGATGCTTCAAAGATCTCGACAGTATTGAAGGAACATTCAGCATATCTTAAATTCTTAACACGATTTTTCTACAATAGCCCTAGGGCTTATTGAGATAAGTAAAAAGTATTATCAGTTGAAGGCAGCATAAATGAGGATGACACAACAATATTTCTGTAATTTACACCATGAAACTTCCTTTACTAGGAAAACTGTAAAGCATTAATACAGTTGTCCTCAAAGATCAGAGCTAGCTGTAGTCTAATTGAGAGAGATGGGAAATTGGTGGGTGGGGGTTGGAGTGGGTATGAAGCGAAAGAAGAAAATGATACGCCTATGATGATATCGTGTGCATTTCTCCACATTCACCACATTAAGAAGACTGCTATCAATTGAAGAAATAATTCAGTCTCTGAGTGGGAGCAAGCAAACTATCAATTTCCACTTAATGATCTAATCACAACAATAAATCATACAAAGATAGAATGAAGATTAGTTAACTGAAAATTTTCAGAATATTTACTCGAACTGATTTCTCCAATTCTCATTGTGCCCATCTAGCTGCAGTTCACTCTTTCCATGAGCCTCCGTAAACTAGGGAGCCAGGCAGCCGCTATTCCATGTTGGCAATGATAATGTCTGAAGAACTTACTGCCCTTCAGCAGAATGGCATTTGGGATCTTGTTCCTCTTCCGTCTGGTAAGGTTGCTATTGGTTGCTGTTGGGTTTCTAAAGTAAAGACGTGAGAAGATGGGTCTGTTAACAGATACAAAACTAGGCTGGTTTTCTAAGAATGCAGACCCAGCTGAGTGGACAAGATATGTTCGAATTAACTTTGGCTTATCATATCCTTTCAGTTTCTCTACAATTGGTAGTTTTAATGAGATTATATTCGAAATTTGTTTTTCAGAATTTAAACCTGAAAAAATGAAGAAAGCTTAGGACCATGTATGTAGATCTGAGAAAGTTCAAAGAACCAAAGCACCAGCATACTTTAAACTAGAAACCTAGTGGTCAACCAGATAACTCATTGAGGTCCTATAAAAGATCAGTACAAGGAAGATCATTTTATTTTAGATGAGGACTGGTGCTAATTTTCTGAACCCTTATTCTATACTTGGAAAGTATGTATTCTAGTGAAGATTTTGATCAATATTCAGGAACTTATTTATGCTCTCCTACTTGTTTTAAGTATCCTTCTCCCATCTGATGATTAAGTATCTCTTTGTCCCATTTCATCCCTTTACTCTTGTGAGCTAAAAGTATGCACAAGAAAGACTAGTCAAGCGTCACAAAGAGAGGACATTTAATACAAGCAAAATTAAATCTAATAAATTAGGGGAAAAAGGAAATATAATGCCCAGTTGCAGTAAATATACGCACCTCTGAATGACATGAATGGATAGTTAAAGGTTTCAGCAAGGAAGTAAATATATCGTGGATCCTTTCTATCCATTGACTTGAGAATAGAGGTTCCATCAACAACAAATATAACAAAGTTCACATTCCTTTTCTGGAAAGGGCGGCATTGACCCTGTCGTTCCCTGGATTTGATTTTCTTTCTCATAACAGCATTGTCTGAATCCCTATCATAGAAAATAAATAAATGTTATCTAAGCATGCCATTTACCTGATTTATTCTCGACATATACATCTCCCGTTAACAAATAATTCACCAACTAAACAGAAAATTAAATGAAGGATCAAACATTACAATTTTCTCAAAACATTTTACCTTCTAGAATACTGCCTTTAGAATTACAATATCAAAGGTTGAATTATGAAATCAAGCAAATTTACCATGAAATACCAAAGGTTGAATTATGAAATCAAGCATATTTACCGTGAAAGGTGAGCTGATGAACACTTCAGAAAATAACAATCTGAGTGAAAATTCACTAGATAAGTTCACTAATGCCACATCATAATGGTCCATAGGACTTCATAACCACAATTCCAATCTAACTTGAAATTAGCTGTTCATTTGAGATCCTCTTACCAGAACACCATCTTTCCATGTCTGACGCCTTGGGTCATCCAGCATTGCAGCTGCTTGAAGTTATCAGACGGAATCTCTGACAAACTCCGCGTATCATAGATGCAAAGTGATTTTGAATTCCTCATAATCATGTACTCTTGCAGGAAACAAGACCCTGTTGTTGCCGACAAATTATCTATGACACAAGTACAGATAAATCCATCAATGCCCTACTAAAGTAAAGCCAGTTAACAACACCAAGAGAAAAATTACGGGACACTTGAGCTCTGTCGGGTCTAAATGGGTCATTGTCAAAGATTCTAGTAATCTTATTGACAAGTGTGCTCTTTCCAGATCCTCTCGGGCCAATTAGAAGAAGTGTAGTGGTTTCAGGAATCTCATAGTCATCGACTTTGGCCCTGCCGACCTCCTCAATCCATGTACCAGGTTTATACCTATGAGCACACCAATTTCAACTTGTAACTGACGATTAAAAAGAAAAAAATGTTGGAAGAAAGTTCTAAAACTACCCTCCTACCCATTTAACTAGTTCTAATTCATACCCAAACTTATTTCTTTTCAGCCCTTATTTTCCAACTTATAATGAGAATAATTATCTTAAGGTGGGTGATTTGCATTTCACACCCTACATGTTGAAAATTTATGTTGCGCACCCCGCATTTTCAGTACTTAAATTGGGAAGCATAAATCTCCCTGTATCTTTTATTATCCTCATAGTCTAAGTTTCACCCTTTATATTTCTTTCAGTCGTCCTGCATCTTTTATTTAAGGGTAATCCATGCAAAAATCAAATATTTTTTGAGATATATTTATTAATTAAACCCCGGACAGCACTTTGGGCCTACTTGGAGCAGTATTCAGTGGCCCATTGGGCCAAATCTATTAAGGCGATAATTATCTATTCTATCTCTTGTTCTTATTCTATATGTTGAACTATAAATTGCAGAAATACAACAAAATAAAGCAGCCATTCAATTGCTTAATCATTCCTAGGATTCCCAATCTTACAAATAAAAGACTTAAATCTTAACAAAAGAAAAGATAGCCCAAAATTGAGAAAAGTTGTTAGCTTAGATTACCTTCGGATCAAATCTTTGGTATCTTGTAGCGAGCAAGCTCGAGCGGCGGAGAGCGCGTAGGAGTTGAGGACGTCGAAATAAACCCCGCTTCGCCGCAGCTCTTCCACCGCCAGCGACGAGTCGTCGGAGGATTGGGATTCGGCAGACGAAGAAGGAGAAGAAGAAGTAGTCAAGGTCTCGATACTGGCATCGACGACATCTGCGGTTATATGAAGTCGGCGACGAGTTAGGGTTTCGGCGCAGAGTTTTGTACGACGGTGTAGGAATCGAGATTTTGGGGAGTACCTGGATCGAGAGGAAGGGAAGTACGCCGTCGACCGCCGCCCATGGCTTTCGGAGTTGTTTGGCGGATAGTTGGGTCTCGTTTTATTCGAGCAGCGGATAAATATTTATTTATATTCGAGTGTCAACGGAGAGGTGAAGGTGGAGAAGAAAGAAACACACGCAGCCTGGGATAAAGTGCGGCCCACTCGGATAAATTTATCGGATATTCCTGCAGAAGGGTAGTTTGGAAATTTTAATTGATCAAGTTCAATTAGTTTCAAATACAACCTAACCAGACATTTGAGATCAATTTAGATAATGTTACACCTTTACTAGAATAAGAAGCCTGATAAAGATTAAGGCTATGCTTGAAATCAATTCTAAGATATAGAATACATTGATTTCATTTAGAGATTCAATTGAATTCATTTAAAAATTTCTTCCTTTTGTTTTACTCATATGCTTTTAATAAGGATGGCAAATAAATTTGATATAAATCCGACCTCAAACCATTGTATTTCATTAGGTAGAATCCATCCAAATCCAATGAAATCAATTAAAATCTTTATACTTAAGATGAAGATTTGATGAAATTAAAATAAGATTACTTAAATGGTTCCAAACAGTGATTTAATGAATCTAAAACTTCAAATCAATTGAATTCGACTAGTTTGATGAATCCAAACGGGGTGCGAAGAAACCGGATAACCCCAGCTTTATCGGCGAAGTTATCCGGCTCTCAGTTCTGCCGGTATGAAATATAGCGGGCAAGATGATAGAGCGGCGCCGCCGCCACCTCCGCGTATCGGAATCCATCCAACTCCTCCTCCGCCTCCTCTACTAACCTCGCCGCGAACTCCCTCGCCTTCTCGACCCCCATCAGCTTCGGATACGTCGCCTTGTCGCTTGCCAGGTCCTTCCCCGCCGTCTTCCCGAGCTCGGCCGACGACTTCGTCACGTCCAACACGTCATCCACCACCTGGAACAGCAACCCAATACGCCTCGCGTACCTCCTTATCCTCTCCACCTCCTCCTCCTCCCCTCCTCCCATTATAACTCCGCACACCGCCGCCGCCTCCAGTAGCTTCGCCGTCTTATGAACGTGGATGAACTCCAACTTATCCAAGTCGATCAGTTCCCCTTCGCTCGCTATGTCGACGATTTGCCCGGCGACGAGGCCATCCGACCCCACCGCCGAACCCAGCTCCGATATCGCCCGGATTACCCTCTCGGGGTCGAGCCCGGCCGACAGCCCGCTCCTCGCCACGTGCTCGAATGCGAGGGAGAGCAGCGCGTCCCCGGCGAGGACGGCGGTGTCGACGCCGAACACCACGTGGTTCGTCGGCTTGCCGCGCCGGAGGTCGTCGTCGTCCATGCAAGGGAGGTCGTCATGGATTAACGACATAGTGTGGATCATCTCGGTGGCGCAAGCGACCGGCATGGCGGCGGACTCATCCCCACCGACGAGCTCGCAGGCGGCGATGGCGAGGATGGGTCGAACGCGCTTGCCGCCGGCGAGGAGGGAGTAGCGCATGGACTCGTGGATCCGCCGCGGGTGGCGGAGGGGGATGGCTTCGTCCAAGGCTACGTTTACTCTCTTGGCCTTGGCCGTCATGTACTCCTCCAGGTTGAATTGCTCAACGGTTTGAGTCAGTACGCACTTAGTGATCGCCTTGGAATTATTTTTGAATAATAATAATGGAGTGGAATATTTGGGTTTTGGAAGTGGAGTGGCGTAGTAGAGAGAAGCTCCAATGCTAGCCATGAGAGAGAGAGAGAGAGAGAGAGAGAGAGAGAGAGAGAGAGAGAGAGAGAGAGAGAGAGAGAGAGAGAGAGAGAGAGAGAGAGAGAGAGTGTTGGATAAGTTGACGAATAGAGGGAAGAGAGGGGGGGTATAAATAAGATTATTGATTGGAATAAGTGGTCACCTATTGAAATTTATTTATTTATTTTTTGGAAGATGCTATTGGGATGGGAGTTTGATATGAGATGAGTTATTCGACTTTGGAGCCATGTGGAGATTGGATACCAACTACTAGGATACAAGTTATGGTAGAATGGATAGCTTTCACAATCAGACAAGTATTAGATGAGCTATCAAGCAGGGTTGTAAATTTATTCTCACTATTTTATAAGAAATATTCTTATTTATTTTTACTGAAAAGCTTATATTACCCCTTCTTTATTCTTTTTCTAGGAAAGTAGATTATATTTAACACAAAGAAATGGATACATTTATTCAAAAAGCTCTTTGTTTCAACAATAGCAGTTATCTCTTCACTCAAATTTAACTCTAATTGCAAACTTGTAATACAGAGAATGGAGTTGGCTACCAAGTAGCCAAATTGCTGCTGGTGTAGTATCAAAGCACATGCACTGAGATTGAAGGGGCTACAACTCTCTAACAGGATTATGGTTGTCTCATTAATGGATATTATAATTATGCTTCTTTTAGCTGCCACATCCATCTAACAAGTATCAAGTTACCAAATTGTTCCTAGCTTATAGCCTTGTATAGAAGCACACCAACTAAATGGTAACCACATTAAATTAGTTCTGTCATAATATCACACATCAAAATATCAACTGATTTGAAAGACTACATCTACTTAATAGTTCTTCCCAAGCTTCTCACTGCTCTCAACCAAAAAATAAACACCTAACAATTAATTTTCCTTAGCTCAGAGAGATCTACTTGATACTCCAACACTCTGAAAACATTTATTGAGGAAGATGAGAGGAGTTCAGGGGAGGCGTTCCGCCTTTCAAAACTCGTAGCTTGAGATGTTACGTTTTGCCTAACTTTAGGTTATCATTGAACAAGTCAGAAAAGATCAACTTTCTTGGATCAGGATAAATCTATAATACAAGGTGTGAAATAAAATTCTTCTATTTGTTTTTGCCTGTTAGCCTAAAGCCCTATATACAAATTGGGTGTCTCAGGCACTAGAATATTATCCAGTTTGCATGCATGGCTGTTTTATCTTCTATAAAGTTTTCCATGCTATTTAAGACATTGTCATACTCATAATGAGGTAACTGATCCAGTTTGCTAATTAAGACATTATCTTCTAGAAATTTTTCATAACATAAACTCCTAGGTATCATTTGTTAATATCTTATCTCAAAAGAAAAAAGTGTCATGTTTTTATGAAATGATCCAGTTTTGACGAATAATTTACTTGTTGAATGTATGAGTATGCATGACAGATGAAGGCAGAATGAGGCCAAAATGACAACTTCATTAGATCATGCCAGGCAAACCATAAACAAGGGCAAAAAATGGCTCTACCTGGTAATTTACTTGCCCTGATTTTTCCCATCTGTACACCACCTTCAGGCATCTATTTTACTTCATTGCGTCTGTTGTTACTCCTGAATGTACCTTCCCTTGCATAATGTTTCTAGACAACAAGAAGCACAGGGTGATAAACAGACAAAAAACCAGTACATACTGGATTAACAAATCCTTGCACCTGATCCCAAAATATTTTACTGAATCACACCTTGAAATGCAGCTTTTCTGAGAGTAGTCAGATTCCAGATTCAGAAGAACTGCCGCAGCCAAGGATTACTAGCTGCATCTTTCTCAAGATCGGACCGAAGTTTACTAACATGTTCCATGGCCTGGTTCAAATCCATCTGGTCTAAGGGAAGAGCAGAGAACTCCTGCAAGAATTGATGAGCCCGAGCTGCTCCTCTGGATAAGTCATCAGGGCTCAATACTCGCTTGCGCTTGGCTCCAATCTGCAGGTTGGATGAAAACCGAAATTGGAGTGAAGTATAAAGTTATACCTTAACATGCCAAATAGTTAAATTTATGCCACACAATTAATCAAATCTGATTGGGTAAGAAATTGAATTCTATGCACTCAATCAATCCATACCAATAATTTAATACAAGATTGATAGGAACACATTGAATTCTATGCCCATTCAAAGCTGTCTTAACAGTAAAATATGCATCCAATGCACAATGTCAGGAAGGAGATGCACAAATTTAATACAATCAAGCATAAAGTACAAAGTATGAATTCAAAAGAATGAAATTAGGGAAGAAGCTTATGTCAAGGAGCAGAGGAAATAACTAAGAGAGAACTAGAAGACTGAATTAGAGAAATTTTTGGTGCACTAAGGAAATAAAATTATAAAACAAAAGCATACATCCAATATCAAGAGGAAAGCATCTGATATAAGTAAATTGAGGAAGATGACGGAAAGAGTAGGAAGCAATTAGACAGTGAGCAACTAGTGAAGTCACATGAACTAAGAAAAGATCTGGTTTATTTTCTGTTAGAGCACAAAACAAAAATAGAAACTAGTGCAAAAAATGATTCAAAGCAATTACTTACAGGATGACAATAACCACAAATATCAACAAAATAAAAATAATTAAATATAGATATTTATTGTCTTCTTCTACATACCTCTTCTTTTGAATCATCAGATAGGATGGGAGTTGGAGAAAAATTTTCCAACTCCTCAGCTTTACTTCTTGCAAGACTAACAACAGCTTCAGGAAAGTTAGCAAATTCTGCCACATGAATACCAAAACTTTGATCACAAGCACCCGGCTCAACCTAAAGAGATACAAAATTAGTAAAATGAAAGATACGCTTTTAAGTCAGTGCCTCTATTAATAGCAATAAAATAAATATGAATCAATTATGAGACAACAGCATCAGAAAGAAAATTAAAAGAAATAAGAAAATCACAGAAGGCAAGTGACTAACAACATAATAGAGAAAACTAAAAAAATAGGTCATGAAAATATATTTATAAAAGTAATTGTTCAATATATTGCAAGTACTACCTTGTAAAGCATAGTTAACTTGCGACTTGATGGATCTATGTGAGCACCAACATGATAATTTGCCACTCCAAGATGAGAAATGTGAGACTCTTGGCCGTTTTCATGAGCTAATGAAGTTAACTCATGAAAGTGAGTTGCAAATAAAGTTGGTGCTCTGGTCACTTCCACAAGGTGCTCACAAATAGCCCAAGCGAGACCTGAGTAAAGAAAGAGTTCGAAAAAGTTCAAATTTATAACATAAATTATAAGCTGAATCTTTCCTTGACAAAAACCTGAGGCAAACTTAAGTGTATCACACCCCTAAACAAATATGACACAGCAATAAATACTAATGGAGCACTTTGACCAAATGGGAAAATATGTTAAATTTATATTTCTCATCTGGTTGTAACCCATAATCATGGCAACATTAGAAAAAAAAAGTTAACATCATACAATAAAAACTTCACCAAATTCTCGGCATTAATTCAACAGCTCCCATTTTCTATCTTAAATCATCAGCACTCTCTCAAGCAATCATAGCATATCATGTTTTGATAACTCAAACCAATGACCTTTTTGAATGGAAGGGAAAGCCTTATCGTTGTACTAGGTGACACTCTCTGTTAATCTCTACTATTAGTACAATATACATTCTCTAATAAGTGACAGACTTGCATGGTGAAAATCCTAATAAAAATAAGGAGAAAATATAATTTACATGATTAGGTCAAAATTCAAATTGCCTCAAACCTGTGTTCACTTTAATATAAAATAACCAAAATGCCCTTTTTGTTTACATCAACTAATTAGCAAAGTAATTGTCAAAATCTTTTTTATCTTATGCTTCTTTCATCTCAATATTTCTCAAGCTTACATTTTGGACATTGCAAAATGTAAAAAAAGATAAATAATACAAAGGAAAATATGGTCAAAAATTTAACAATTAATAGCAAATTATTCGCATAGATTAAAACTACAACTAAAAGAGAGTTAGGTGACAAAAATGAAAGTTCAGGGACGCTTTCGAATTTGACTTAACTGGAAGAGGGTAAACTATATTTTCCCCTAAAAATAATTATAAAACAATTCTGTAATTCTATAATAACATTTGTCTTTTTTATACTTGCAAATAGATGAAGAAAAGTAGGAAATTGTGAACTAAATTACACTTGAATTACTCAGATGTGCCAATTATTCTCCAAAAGAAAAGGAAAAGTAGCAAAGATCAAAGGACAAACCAAATCCATCATAAGTAGATGTTCCACGACCCAACTCATCAATAATTACTAGTGATTTCTCAGAGGCACCTTTCAAGATGGACGCAGTTTCAAGCATTTCTTGCATGAAAGTGGAAATTCCACGGAGCTGCAAAACAAATGTACAGATGATAAAAATGAGAAAAAAAAAAGGAGGGCACAAAATAATCTAACAACTAATATACATGAACCACATTCAAACATTACATTAACCAAGGCTAGAAGCCAACTTGTCATGCCTAGGTTTTGACCTGAAGATTCTTGGCAGGTTATGGTTAAGTCCTATAAAAGAAATCTAGATCTTTGAAGATCAAGAAGTTTATTCCACTAGAACTTCTGCATTAAAGATGGACAGAAAAAGATAGTAAGAGATAATGTCAAAACTTAGTTTTCCACAATCACATATTCATGCTAATTCTATAAAGCATCAATGTGTCTTGATGCATGAGTGTAACAAAAAATACGTCGTGTAAGTGGTACATGATCCAAAAAGTTAATGATTCATCAAGCCCTTTATCAGCAGTACAACCCTTAGCGCCAGTGGTTTTGCTTCAATTGATGACTTCAAAAGAAATTGTGCCTTACAGATTCAAATCTTTACCAGAATTACTCCAACAATCTCAAAGGTGATAAATTAAATGAGCAGAAATATCTTCAGTGGCTCACAAGATGGATCAAAATCAGACGAATTTCCATCTGTTACACCTACTCGACAAAGTATTTCAGGGCTAAAAAAATGAGAACTGGATCAGACTTAAGACAACGCATGAACATTGAGGAGATGAGAGTCTGAGACAAAAGTTAAAACAAATTATATAATGTAAAATTATAGACATTTCTCTGTGTATCCATTGACTTAATCATATGTCCACAGTTCACAGTTCACACCAGTCAATAACAGAATCAGATTGGAAAAGAAGGAGTGAAAGCGGGTCAAATTAACTCCGATCTGACTCAGTATCCGACTCAATTCGGATCAGATTCGAATAAAAAATTCCTACCCAACCCGGATACAGATTTGAATACAAGTAGATTTTTTTTGGAAAAAAAAAATTGGATATGGACTCGGATATGGGTAAAAAACCTTATAATGCATACGGGTTGAATATAATTTTTTAGATACGGATACGGGTATTGAATATCTGTTTAACTACATATTTTTTTATTGATTTTGCTAAATATATATGTATTTGACATGCAATAAAATTACTTATTTTTTAAACTCTTAATATTTTGTATTAATTGTCTCCAAAAGAATTGTCATAATTTGTTTAAAATTCAATCCGCATTAGTTTAAGGATTCGATCCTCTATCAAAAAACTATCCAATCTCCGAAAATTATCTATATCCGTTTAGTTAGAATATGATTTTAAATTTTGCTATCCGTCCAATATCCATATCCAAATTCATATCCGGACTCAAAGTATGAATCCAGATGTGAGTCGAGCATTATCCAATCCGTTTACACTCCTAAAAAGAAGACATAATCATGATTAAAGATAATAATAGAACAATAAGTTAGTTTCTGTCGTTTACATTATAATAACTCCTCTGTTGTAGCTAATAGAAATATAGTAAAAGATCTGAAAAGTTAATCTGAGGTCATACTACATTCCAAGAGAGCATCTAGAGAAAATTGCTCCTGTCATGTTGCTGCCAGACAATTGTTCTAAAAGAATAACACCAAGATAAAATCTTCAAAGCATGTAACCATCTTGTCTTAAGTAGGCTTTTTGAACCCCAAGGACAAGTTCATAATTTTTTTTAGTGTTTATGACTACCAATAAAACAATGTAACTTCAAATTCAAATTCACCGTCTTGTTGTACACTTCAGGACCCAATAAGTTTATCATTAAAAAGAATTGCAATAAAGGTGGAAACAAGTATTTAAAGCACATTTGACCTCTAAAATCTAATCTAGTCCACAGTCCAACAAAAGTAGCAAGTCCATCAATGATTAGAGTGTACTACATGAATAGAAACTTGTTAAAGATCGTACACCAATAGTTCTATACCAAGGTTCCAAAAATCGGTATCGGGATCGGGATCGGCCGTCCGAAAAAACGATATGTATCGGCTGTATCGGCCGTATCGGCCGTATCGGCCGCCTGTATCGGATCGGACTATTTTAATTAAATAAAATTTTAAATATTATTAAAAATGTTAGAGAAATTTCTAAAAATTTAGAAAAAATTATAAGAAAATAAGAAATAATAATTACTCACATATAAAGCCTAAAAAGTAAAAATATCTTTTTCTCCTTCTCTTCTTTTCTATCACTCTAACTGTTAGTCTAAAGTATTCATTCTCTCCCACATTTTTTTTTAAATTTTTTTCTCTCTTTCTTTCTCACCTTTTTTTTAATCTTTTCCTCTCCCACACTCTCTCTTCCATTTTCTCTCTCTCTCATGCCCCATTTTTTTTAATCTTTCCTCTCTCACTCTCTCTCTTGCTCTTTCCCTCTCTCTCCTTTTCTCTCCCTTCCTCTCTCTCCCTCACTCTCTCTCTCCCTCTCTCTCTACTGCTGCTGACAGCAGCATCTGCTGCTGCTGTCAGCAGACCAGGCCGAAACCACTCGGGATCGGCCGAAACTCAAATCCATGTTCTATACCCAAGGGTTGTTATCTAAGTCTGACAAATGCTATATGCACCAATTGCCTTCAACTAAAAAGAATACCCAAAAACAGTCGCGTAATGGGGCCTTCATGACAAAGATTAAAATAGCAGTAACTGAATTAGTATTAGGATAGTATTTTTATATCTATAGTTTAGACAACCAAGGAAAATTGTACAATCTTACTGGAAAGGGAGAAGTTAATATGGATTGAACTGACAACTTACTTGGCAATCACCAGCCCCAACACGAGCAAAAATGCTATCTCGTATGCTAACACTTGCTCTATCGCATGGAACAAAGCAGCCAACTTGTGCCATCAACACATTGACACCAACCTGCCAATGTGAGCATAAAAGTTGATGATGAATATATCCAAAATCAGGTAGACTATCTGAGCTTCACAAAAGGGAAATATGCAACGATAACAATTTTTACTCAAAGTAGTCAACAGGATTTAATGAGGCACAAGCAACAGCAGCTGCAGCAGAATTACTCAATTTTGGCCTTGTGCAGTACTTGCTAAAAAGAGTCATTATAGCATGCACACAGGGTAAGAAAATAATTGTAGTCAAACCAAGTCTTGTGTGTTTATAGCTATTATAATTATGCTTGTAAGCAAACCATTACTAAATTTATTGCACCAATACAAAGCTAAGTAGCTTACCTGTCGAATAAATGTTGATTTACCACCCATGTTAGGCCCAGTGATAATTTGGAACCAACTCTTGTCGCGTACCTGTTTTGGAGAAGAAACAACCCCAAAATTGAGAATGATTCTCATACTATTTCAACAGAAGGGGCTCTAAAAGGAGTACTTACAAGAGTACAATCATTAGGTATAAAATTCACACCATCTTGAGCCTCAACACAAGGGTGCCTACTCCCTTCTAGTATTATATCTCCTTCATCCTGTAACATTTAACTTTATTTGAACAGATTCAAAGTACAGAGAATTAGTTCAGCCAGAAAAACATTTTAGTTCATCTGTCTTACCGAGGGTGTGATGTCTGGTCTTACATATGGAACAGGACAACTTGTTGCTAGGTCAGAAAAACTTAACAAAACATCTAGTTCAGAGAGAATTCCAGCAAGAGCTTCAAACACCTATAAGAAAAAAGACTTATGACTGACATCATTTCAATACAAAAGAAGAAAACCTTCAAGTTTCCACTTACGAATACCTCTGAAAAGGTAGCTGATGTATCAACTACTCGAGCAACAATCCCTTTCTGACAACTTGTGTACTCATTGAGTATCTTTTGATATTGATCTCCTAACTTTTTAAGCTTGGAGTTTGTAAACTTCACTCCATCCTTCCGAGTTTCTAGAACAATATAATGGGTGCTGAGTTTCTTCCTTACTTTCTGCTCCTCTTTCTTTGTGATTCTAAAAACATGTCCAAATTGTGTTCCATTTTCTAACTTCAGTGCCTTATCAAGAGAAAGATCAAGATCCTTTCCTGCTTGCTTGTGCAAATTCTGTATTTGTTGTTCAACTGCACTAAGCTCATCTTTCAGTGCAGCTAAGTCTGGATCATAACTAGGTGATATCATGTATTCACCATTCTCTAGCTGATCAAGGTCTACAGAAACCTCAACAAGAGCAATAAATTTACTCAATCGATCTTCATCCATCCAAAATTCTAAATTGTTCAGATATTTTTTCCTTATCAATGACAAAAAGTGCCCTTCATAATGCTCAAGAACATCTCTGATGTGTGGTAGTCGAATGCTTGACTGCACCCAAGAGACAATTTGATAATATCAAAATTTGAAAAACAAATGAAGGTTAGTCATGAAAATAGACAAAACTCCTGCAGAATACATATGAAATGTTGGAGGAAACCAACAAGTCCACAAGGCTTCTACAACAAAACTATATTGAAATTATAAAGTAGATCCAAGGGAAGATAGGAGAATGCCAATGGATATTCCATCTTTGTCATAGCATAATTAACTCGATGAGGTGTAAACCATCTGCAAAAGCAAGTGATAGCTCATAATAATCTGCTCTGATAAAAGAAATGAGTAAGATCACCTGATAGAGTTTTATGACTGGCTGCAGATTACAAGATCTCTTTTTCAGGATATGCACCAAACGCTCAATATCTGATATTCTTTTCAGGTGTTGCCTGAGTCCTTGACGAAGCTCTGCATCCTCCACGAATGCTTGAACCAAATCAAGTCTGCAATTGATTTCATGAATATCTAATAGAGGCTGTTTAAGCCACCTGTTTAGGAGTCTTTTTCCCATTCCAGCAGTACAGGTTCTATTCATTAGTCCGAACAAACTAAAGTTTTTGTTTAAATCAGTCTTGCTCTGTAAAACATTCAGGGCTTGCATGGCAGCAGAATCCAGTCTCATGTAACTGCCCAAGTTGTACTTTTCAATGGTGTAATTGCCATAGTTACTATCATCTGCAAGTAACTCCGCATATGACAACAAAGCCCCTAAGGCACCCAAAGCATAAACAAAATCCGAAAGAAGATCACGAACTGGCTCGATAGAACCTCTGACAATCCTACCAAGATCCTGCACTAGGTCTCCTGATTTGAAGTCAGACTTCTTTCGCTCAGATAAAAGTATATTGCATCTTGAAATTGCATCTTGAAGAGGTTTAAGTTCCACTGATTTCCCACTTTCCATGGGAAGAAGACACTCTTTGCAACCGAGAGCAACCAGTACTGACTCAACGTTTGTGAATTGGCTATCATCAAGGAACTCTGCCACGCCAAGCTTTCGCTTAGTCATATCTACAAAACTTAACCCTACAGTGAACTGGTTTTCACGAAATATAGGAAATAGTGCAACAGTGACTGGGGAATCCTGCATGTCATTGTTTGCAAACAAAACATCTTCAAAACTACCTAGGTTGCCAGGTGTTCCTCTTTTGGTCAACCTCCAATTTGATCCACTTCCCTCATAGAGCTCCAATGTGAGATCTGTTCTGTCCAGCAAGATATCTCGAGCAATAGTCTCAAACATACTTCTACTTACACTTACACTGGATATTCCATCAGGGCCATGGCCCAATTGTCGCAGAGCAGTAGTAGTGTGGTAATATGTCTTTGCAATGAAGGTCGCATTCTCACCATGAGAAGTATAATAATCCTAATCAAATTATGAAATAGTTATTGTCACTTGTCAGTTTATTATAAGGTGTATACTAAGTGAAATTAAGAGGTAAAAATTCCACAACACAGAACCATACCAATATAAGTAGCAAACCAAAGAATTTCCAGAAAGTAAGAAGTGATGAAAAATAACAACAATTACAGTCTAATACAGTATTTTAAGCTGGATTAAAATGTGAAACTTCAGTAAAAGCAGCTTTCTTTCATGATAGTTAGTGAAACAACATATCTTACCCCACTATGTGATATCTCTCCTCCCCTGTGGCCATACAGTAGATACATGTGCAAGAATGATAAACAATACTGGCAGGGCATCATACTGACATAGATAATGAGAATAGGTGAGAATATATAGCATCCAAGCAGTAAATAGATTGTGGATAATAGAGAAATAAGAAGGCTTAGCATAACAATTAGCGAGTAATGGCAGATCAGTTGGCTGGTTATCAGCTACATCAGGTAAGCAAATTCTGCAATTTATTGCCAGAAAACCTCTTCCTGTACTCGAATCTTGCATTGAAAAAGTTGTTTTGATAAAGGAAATACAATTTCTAGATTTAGGTGAATACGATATGATGCACAAGAAGTTTAAAAAGTGCATTCTAACATTAAAAAAAATGTGTACTTTTCCTGTCAAGAGAGAAATGAGCTCACCCGTCGATCGAAGAACCGCACAGCCCTAGGATCCTTCAAACCCGGAAAAGCAAATTACACAAAATAAGAAATTGTTCTGATTAGTTTTTAGGGTTTAGTTAGGACAGACTTACCTGCGGAAGCTTCTTAAAGAAAGAAATAAAACCCTGGGCTTGCCTGGCATCTACAGAACAAAAATCACAAGAACATCATGAAAAAGACGAAAAAAGAACGAAGAATAAAAAAAGGAAAAATTTAGCTTTTCGAATACCTAATTTAAGTTCGGGAAGCTTGCTCGGTTCGAGCGAGTGATCGAGTTCCATTTCTGTTCCCGATAGGAGAAGATTAGGGTTCTCTTCTTCCTCCTTTTTCCCTTTTTCTCTTCTCTGAGGGGCGGAAGGCAGGAGGGTTTTGACAGGGTTTTTGGTTTCTTAAGGGCAACGAAGGCCAAGTGTTCGACGAAATATCAAACCGACGGATGATGGGATATTGCAGTTTGGCGGGAAAGGGAAGGGGATGCAACGCGCGACGGCGCGAGACGTGCCTCGGGATTCGGGATCAATATAGCCTTATTTTATAAAAGGAATTTCTGAAAATAATTGAGTAATAATCAATGAGTAAATAAGCCAGTTTTCGTAGCTCTATTTACAAAATAATTGAGTAAATAAGTATTCTTAAAGCTTTTTAGCATTTCCACCGGGCACTCTAATTTTGTTCGCAAGATGAAATAAGAAAGAGAAAAAAGTTGTGAGAAATCATTACTAACACTTAAAGTAAATCTATCTCGATAAAGTCTCACTTCTTTTATTTACTTAAACTTTAGATTAAACATAAGTAGTGGGTTCAAGCTCTTTATATAGAAAAAAATTTAGCTACTAAGTTACCCATAGATAAGATCAAAATGTGTTGTCATTTGTCCTTATCGATCCAGCAATAGATAAGATTGAGCCAGGCCTAAATATCATAGTGTCGCTTGAATTAGGTTTTGTTACTACATCATTAATGCTCTTGGGCTATTATGGCACTTCGGTTTCGACTAAAATTTTGATGTGACGTCACATTTGGCTCCCTTTCACTTTATCAATAATTTTTTTATTATAGAATATAACTTCTTATTTCAGAATAATAGTTAAACACTATAATAACCTTATTCTATAATACAAATATTATTCATTAAAATTATATCATATACGACTAACAATCTATCTCATATACTTTATATTAAATCAAAGGATATTCATAATAATTTCATTAAAAAAAATCTCATATTTTTGTCATTTTATATATAACTATTACACATTCATTCTAAAATACAAGAATAATTATTTCTAAAATAAACTTTTTATATTAAAAATAATAAAGAGAAATACAAATTCTAGAATCTATCTTATTTCAGTGGTGCCAACTACATAAGAGAATAGGTATATTTTTATTTATTTTTAGATAGTTTAGGATAAATCTACGAGCATAAGATTGAAAAGAAAGTGAATTAAGTTTGCTTTCACGAAAGCTCTCTCTCTCTCTCTAATAATTTATTAACAAGATAGATAAAATTATCTTGAATACTTTTTCCTTATTATTTCCTCGGATAAAGAGAAAGAAAGAGAGGAAAAGGTTTGCTTAGTAAAATTAAAATCTTAGCAGAGAACAAGGGAGAGGGTGGCGTAGAAGAGCTTCTCAAATTGCAATTTAAGTAATGGGAAAAATTAGAGTCAAACGCATTGAAGGGTCGGTGGGTGAGCAAGAATTATGTTTGCTGTAGGGCAAGTAGCAAGCACAACCCGAGAATTATGGTTTAATTTGCAAGTTTCCTTGCTCTAATCTAAATCTTTTTATCACTTCACGCTATTTAATACATCTCTCAAGGATGATTTCATCTTCTTTTTTCTTTTTTTTTAAAACAAGATTATTTATTTGGGAAATTTGAAATTGTAATTTATACCTTATATTTTTACTATTTATAAATCGAGCTCTATGATTTAGTGAATATATACAGAAAACATCCTGCTGTTAGATCAGTTAGTTAAATTTAAATAAATTTATAAGTTAATTTAATTATACTTTAAAAAAAATTATGAAAATATTATCAATCAAGTTATACTAAGGGAGTTTTAGTTATTTTATAAATAAAATATCTCTATTTGATAAATTATTCTCATGGTGTTTGTTCAAATCTAGCCCATGATATTTTCTGCACATTTTCGTTAAATTATAAGGCTCGATTTGTAAATAGTGAAAATATAGAGTAGAAACCATAATTACGTTATAAAGTAAGATGTTATATACAACTTTCTGTTCATTATTTATAGATTCGCTCACGAATGGCTAGACTAGCTAAATAGTAAGCCCTAGTGTTATTATAACTATCGGTAACGATAAGAGAAAATCCACCTAGTGCATTCTTAGACTATTAGAAGGATAGTTTGGGAGTATAAAAAAAAACATCGGTTGAAGGATTGAAGGATGATTTCTTCAATTAGCGGTGCAATTATGAGTTTAAGCGTGGAAATTATTCTTGGTAGAAGAAATTAAGATTTAAGGTTTACCTTGGACATTTATAAAGAGCTTTCTTTAGTAAATAGTGTTTCATTTTTCTTTAACAAGACATTCAAGTATAGAATTAGGGCCCTAGCTAAAGATGGTTGTAAATAACTTATAAGATCCTAACATAGGAGTGACGTCTGGATAATAGCCTTTTAAATTAGGATCTTAGATCGAGTGATGGCCAAAACGGTAGGTTTAGAGTAGGTTGGTCCAAGCGTTATAATTTTAGTTCATTCGAAAAGAGATACAGGAGTTCGTAGGATTTGAATGGATGCGATCAGAAAAGTGGAATAGGTAAGATCAACATACTAGTTAGTATCTAATTTTTTAAGTGAGAAATAGAGAGGACTTTAAGTCAAATAGTGGTGTGACATCTACCATTTTAATCCAGCCGACTTCCCACAAAGTCAAAGGGAAGTGGGTGAAAATTCTCCCTTATCTTCTCATCACTAGCCATGCTTATGCTTATGCTTTCATCCACAATTGCCTCATGAAGTTGTTGGCCACTTCCAAAGTCAATGATCAATTGGATGGCTACAACCAGGACAAATCTAAGACACCACCTCATTCCACAATATAAAGTGATTTTAGTCTACTCCACAGGCATGCATTGAAAAAGAAAGCATAATAAAAACTATGGAAAATTCATTAAAAACTCTATAATATTAGTATTTATTATTCATTCGTTACATTTTATTTTTAATGCCGCAAAAATACTATATTATTAGTTTTCTTAAACGACAATTATAATTTAGATAGTTAACTAAAAATGCAAAATAATCTTGAGAATGAGTTTTAAAATTAAAGTAAAAGTAAAAGAGAATCAAATTCTAAAGTTGAGTATGGATGATTAAAAATTGATATATATATATATATATACCAATAAGTAATCAAACAAGGAGGGGTTTGACAATAAGACTAAAAACAGGGGGGTGAGATGCAAAAAAGCCACTTACATTTATAATTCTTCACACATAAAAGCTTATGACTTTTTTTGTCTTACCCTGTGATCCGAGTACACATTACAACCCATGCAATCCGTGTTTCCACCGACCTTTTATTAATTATTCCTGTCCCTACTTTCTCCAAGTCAACATCTATTTTAAACACTAACCCATCAAAAATTCCAAACTGAGATCAAATGGTGATCTGTGCCACTCCTTGCCGTTTAAGTTACACCATTTGTAGAGTAAAATATAAACAACCACCACCTTCCATAGCAGACCATAAACTTTTGGAAGAACTGATCATCGAATTCTATTAAAGTGAATATATATATATATATGAACATATAATTTTTCTCAACAAAAGTACACATAAACATCGCAAGAGATCTATTATTGATATCTTTGCACTTGCACAAAGAATGGCATCTTAGCAACAAGAAGTGAATGCGCAGCACTCACCCATATTACTACCTTTCATTCCAATTGTCTAGCTAGTGGTGCAGTGGATTCGGGCCGCTGGGGACTAATCTCTTCTCGACGCCATACCGCGGGTCGATCTCATCATCGCCGTCGAATGCCGGTGAACTCTGGCGGCTGTGATGGTGGTGGTGGTGGTGATGGTGGTGGAGATGGTGGTGATTAAGATTAAACTTGGATGCTTCAAGAAGTAATTTTCTTGAAACCAACATGCTACTACTAGAAGTGGTACTGCTGCTCCTGACCCGCCAATGGCTCCACCCATGCAAGGAGAAGAAGCTCAGCCAGAGGAGAAGGCCTAAGACTGTGAGAAGAGACCTCCTCAAAGCCATGGTAGAGAGGAGGAGGAGGAGGAGAAGAGTTGGAGATATGAGAGAGGAGTCATGTGTTGATGAGATGTAGAGAAAGAGAGAGAGAGAGGGGGAGCTAAGAGAGGTTTGACAGCTTGAGGTAGTAGACCAACACACGAAATATTATGAATTGGATATATGGGGGGGTGTGGAAATTGGAGAAGGGGGCTGTTTGCTTATTTGAGACTCAACTACAAGAGATATAAAAGAAATGGGAGATTTTGAGGCTTTTGGGGCCCTTTTTTTGCGGACGGGGGTGGGAGCAGAGCTCCGCATTGGTCGAGTGGCAAACTTTTAATTGCATGTTGAAATAACTTGACGTTTAAGGAAGAGGGGAAGGGTGAAGTCAAATTGTCAAACGAAGACCCGGGAATAGATTACCAATGTATATGCAACCCAGTGGAAATTGATCATCTTGGTCAAGGCTGCGATCTGGGTGCTATTCTCTTTCTACATGAAATATTGACTAAAACTCTTCTTCTTCTTCTTCTTCTTCTTTGTGTGTGTGTGTGTGTGTGTGCTTAATTTGTGGATGCATTCTTTTGTTTGGACTTACTAGTATACATATGGTGGATTGGTGAAAGTATGTTTTGTATTATTATTTTATGGAAAGTAAATAAAACTGAGCATAAAATTACTAGAGCCAAGCAAATGGAATAGGGAAAATGAGTGGTGGCCTAGATTATACAATTCAATCGTACTTCCAGAACGAACCCAGAGGATATACCAGCTTTTAAGGAGCCAATCTCTATGGACACGAACTACTGAACACTGGAATATTTGAACTGCAAATTACAACTCAAAGCTACAAGTGGCATACAATTGTACAGAATATTTGGAAACACATATTTACATATCCGCAGAGAGTAGCACCAAGATAGGAGAACCAATACATCGCTAGAATTTTCCTGTAAGAAGGAAAAGAAGAGCTGCAACTGCTGCAGAAGAATACAGTGCATCAAGAAGTGCATTTCTATAAGAATAATATGAGCTTTTGGGGCTTTTCATGGTATACATATAGTTCACCTGATATATCACATGAACAAAACAGGCTAAATTCCAAAAATACAGATTTAAATACAGCAAAAGCTCTTTCTGGTTCTTAAGCATGGCAACATTCCCAGTGTTATAGTACGAACTTTGACTCACACCTGTAGACTTGCTCCACTTGTAGATATTACTTTTGTTATTATCATTCTCAACTGGAGATCCTTTACATAGGAAACTGAGCATTACAAATGGAAAAACAATAAATCAACAGCCAAGTAGCTCCAAGAAATAATAGCAGCTCGGTATAATATTTGAAAAGTACAAGGAACTTGTGGAAATCAATCTCTTCAAATCCTGTACAGTCTAACAATAACAAAGTTGGCAACACGTGGTTTCTTTCATTTCACAATGGCCCAAATACTAAACTGAACAGACATTATTTTGCAGAGAAACAACAAAGAGACGGACCTGGAATTCTGCTGCATTATTGACATTTTAGAAGGACAAGCAGCAACATAAACCCACTTACAGAAAGCATCATTTCCTGAATTTCCAAAAGTGCAACAACAAATCATGCAGAAATGACGACTCCATATCTTGAACTATCCCTCATCATGCAGTTGCTACCAGAAAACTTTAGGTTACTAAAATCTATTGAACTACTTGCGAATTACAGTGACTGATCTCTGCTTAGAACTAACAGAATGATGATCCATTTGCCATGATGATGGCTTTACTTTCCCTGCCAACAAAGCAGATGCTGCAGCTGCATTTATTTTTCTCCTCTTAGACTCAAGTTCAAATTGTTTGTTCCCAGATTTTGAAGATGGCTCCAGAAAAATGGAAGAAGCCTTAATTGCTGCCCGCTTATCCTTCCTGTTCCGATCAAATTTTGAGGGGAATCTCACAGCAGCTGCAACTGATGCATCTTCTTTCGAGGGAGGAAGAAGTCGTACTCCAAGGCCCATCTTTCTTGCAAACTTTTCTTCATCAGCAACCCTTTTCTTTTGGCCCTACGATGACAAAAAGAAAAAGACAGATCAGAATTCCATGCAATTTGATTCTGCTTGAAGTAAATTCTGGGTATAAGTTCATCGAATAACTCACTCTAAGACGATCACGGAGTGCTCTGTTAAGACTATAGTCATCAGAGTGCCTGCTGTCTGAAACTCTCTGAAGTCGCACTAACAAAGGCTCGGCTTCTTTCTTTTTACGGAGATCTTCTTCTTGGTGCTCAAGCCGGTAGAAGGGATCTGTAAGCTTTCCCCTTTCTGCAACATTGTTTTCATAAGATATATTATATATTCAAGAGAAAGAAAAAGATTACAAACATCAGATAGTGATAAACAAATCAGATAAAATGTCCAACCTTCATCTGCTGGAAGAGCAAATGTTTCTGCATCTTCAACGTCGAAGTCCTCTGTCTTGCGTTGAGCCCCACTTATTATGACATATTCACAGTTTTTAGGATCTGTCTGAATGACTATTTCATGCTTACAGCATGCTGACTTCATAGTGAAGCTCCATATCTAGCAAAAGAGGTAAAAAGATTATCGGGGATTGAGAATAAGTAGTTACATATCTAATGATGAACAGATCATGTTGCTGCATGAAGACACAACTAAAAATAAGCAGAATTGAACAAATAAAACTATTATTCGCATCATATCTACAGGTTACCCCACTTAATTGTTGTGCAAAAGAAACACAAAATAGTACATCATCAGCATCCTAAAACCCTAGCAATTTAAGGATTGAACATTTGACTGGCACAACTAGAATCTTCCCAGTGACAAAAGAAAGAATAAATTGTAGTGAAAACACAGCACTGCTATGTTTTTGATAGCTTCTCATAATTACTAACAGAGTAAACTCCTCCAGTACAATGCAAACAAGTAATGAATTGCACAATAACAAATGCATAAGATTAATCAATTGTCACAATTTGCCTAGATTAAGATATTCTGTACAAGAGAATAAATTAATAAAATAAATTGCTACAGCTATATTACTCAAGCAAAGGCAGAAAGCAACATCACTGCAAACATGATATAACAGTTTGAATTTCCAGAGCTAGGGAATGTATCGACATACTAGAAATGATAAAAGTTGTATAACTGAATGGAAGAATTTGTCATCAAATAAAAATTTTGGCATAAGAACATGAGAAAGTTCTGCAGACCACTAAGCAAGAGATGAGTAATTCTAAATCAGGTATGTAAGACTTAACACCATAACAATCAGATTGACATCATTAAATGTGTTGGTGTCATAAGAAGAAAACAGGAGATATTCTCAAGGAGCTTTACCTTTGTAGAATAATAATTTCCCACTTGCTTCTTTTCTGCATTAAATCTGACACCCTTCGCAATCATAGAATTGCATCCACCACACCATATATTGTAAGGCATCTCGAATCTGTAAGTGAAAAGTTAAAACATGAGCATCTCAGAAGACAAGAATTGTAGCATGGTCCAGAACCTATAAGAGAACTGTGTACACATGACAAACTCATGTAAAAGCTTCTTGCTTTCTCAAGACATTTACCTTACCCATTGGCCTTACTCATTAGAGAAATTTGAAATTTAAATAGTTAAATGTAATGCATATACATGTATATATACAATTGCGGATAAATATAATATTGATACTTTTTGCATTCATATTGACCTTAACATCGACTAGCAGTTTCACAGAAAACAAAAAGAAGCCTTCAATTCGAGTATTTTGTTCTTCGAGAACAAATATAAAAATGAAATAAAAACAACACTAAGTCGGCCAAAATACAAGCAATATCCCCATAAGTCAGTGTCAACCAAATTGATGTCTGAAATTGACATTTGGAACAGATTAATAACAAATGTACAATAGGTGAACTAAATGATGCTGACTTCCTAGAAAAGTAGATAGAACATAGATTTACGAAGAAAATAACTAATCCACAAATCTAACACCACATCCCGCTAATGACAATATCAAGTCAAAGCTACAAAATCAACAAAATAATTGGAACTTAATAACATAAACTATATCAATTAGTATGCAATGAGCAGGTTTTCAAACTGGTTATCAAGCAAAAACCCGTAGATAATAACACACTTCTATTATAGCATATGCACACAGAAACAATGCTACTGAGAACCATTGTTCAAATTTGCATCCTCTTAATAAGAAAATCGCTGTGAAGAGTTCAAGTATATAAACAATATAATAATCCCAACAAACTAGCAAAAGAAGAAAGACAAATTAGAAAGAATCAACCAACTAAAAAATTGACAAAGTTCTTCAGTTTACCTTATAATTAAGATGCCCTGGTCTATCTTTCGTGCTCTCTCCCTCAAAGCATGCTGGCCATGAAATTTGTTCAGTGAACCCTTCACAAGTTGAAAAAGACAAATGATCAGCAACCAACATACCAAAAGATGGCACAACAAAATATTTAAGAGATATCACATCAGAAGACCAGATGCAAGATTTAAGAGATAGAGATACCTTTTTGGGAGTCCATTCTGGTGGATAGTAGAAATTATCAGCTCTGGCCGCAGCAAGAGAAGACTGCCAAAGTAGAAACTCGTTAGAAAAATATATATAATTAAGAAAAGTAAAATCCACTAGCATAGTTTCCAATAAGATAACTCCGATTCAACTTGCACAACCTAAACTGGGGCTTCTGTTCGAAACCCTAGGGAGTTCCAAGAAAATCCAAGCCAACAACTTATCAATCATCCTAAAGCCATGTTTTCTCAAGAAGCACCACGAAAAAAAGGACAAAACGTTCTCAACCTTCAAGGGAACTCAATATTCCAATTACAGTTGATATAAGAATAAGCATCAACAGCCAAGAAATCTCCCTAATCTTAATCAATCGACTCGATTATTCGATCACACAAGTAGAGGATTCGTAAGCAAGAAGAGATCTCAAGAAAGCTTCTACAACCAAGAATACCTCTCAGCGAAAAAGAATTCCTTATCTATAGAGTCGAGACCCTAACCCTAATCAATCGACCAGAAGATTAGATACAGATAACGAGCCGAAAATTCCAGTACCATGGTAGAAATATCAATAGAAGCAGCAAAAAATTCCAACAGTAATCTTCATCAACCAAGAAATCTTCCTGAGAAACCCTAACCCTAATCTACCGATCAAGAACGAATAAGGTGAATTAATCGAAAGAACAAACAAAAAAATCTACTACGCCAGTAATTTGATGGTTACCATCTTTGATCGCTAGGGAAGGGATCCGATCGGCTACGGTTGGTTTGGCGATTTGATCTCCCAACGACGAGGCGCGAAGGTATAGAAGGGACGAGATGACCGCTCTAATTCGGACAGGGCTGCCCAAATAAACTAGCGGCTCGGGCTCGGCTCGACCGGCTAGAGCTGAGCCGAGCCCGAGCCGGATTAGAAGGCTCGAAATTAATTTTTAGCCGAGCCTGAGCGAGAATATTATATATAAATTAACTAGTAGATCTTTGTCCAATGGCTACCATTAGATTTTTGAAATTAGCCATTAGATCTTTATCCAATAGCTACCATTAAATCTTTGAAATTAACCATTATATCTTTATCTAATGACTACCATTAGATCTTTGATTATACTAACCCTAATCCTAAATCTAATAAAAATATCCTAACAAACTCACCCAATCTCCTTATCCTTTCTTCCTCCTCCTCCTCCTCTTTTGATGATGACGATCAGCTACTCCGACCTCTTCCGGTGACGGCCTCCTCTATTGACGTCGACCTCAACCTCAACTTCGACCTCAACCTCCTCCTCCATTATCGTTAGCCACGACGTCGGCCTCCTTCTCCATCATCGTCAGCCACGGTGTCGACCTCTTCCTCCGACACCTCATCCTCCTTCATCTCATCCGGCCTCCTCATTCTCCATCGACAAGTCGTCGCCGCCTTCTCCTCTCTATCATCCTCCTCCTCCTCTGCCTTCTCCTCTAATTCGACTTCCTCATTCTATCGTCCGCTCCCTCCTCCTCTAATCAAGCTCAGGCTCAGCTCTAACTCGATATGGCTTGCTTTGAGCCGAGTCGAGCTTAAACACCTTTGGATTGCTTGAAATTAATTTTAAGTTGAGCTTGAGCAAGAGCCGGTTCCTTAGGTTCAATTCATTTACACCCATGGTAACATGTTTGTGAGCTATTTACAGATAGCCCCTCCTATAATATATTAATATATTACGAGCAAAATCACCAAGTCGAACTCCTATAATATATTAATATATCTCAAACTCTCGATTCTCGAAGACTCGAACTCGGACTATTTTGTAAATGTGCATAGTTATTGCCTTATTGGAATAGAGATACGAGTAAAAACGGTAGGATAAAATCCAAGCAAATTCGGTTTTTATCCATTTGATAATTGAATTCTTATGATTAGTTGATCTCATATTTTAATCTTAATTTTTTTGGAGAATGAATTTGGTTAGGTATAAAAAGGTAAAAAGATATTTGGTTCTTGAACACGTTCTCAAACCAAACTAAATAGGTTGAAAATAGAAATAATTTCCATTTCACTCTTAAACTATCACATATTTCCATAATGACCCCTTAAATTTTTTTGTGATACATAAACTATTAGAAATATCTTACTTGACCCCTTCCATTAAAATTCTATTATCTATTTTTGTCCAAAAGATATTACATAGTAATCACATGATAAATATATGATAATTTTATATTTTCATACATGTGCAAGTTACATGCAAGTCATGAGAAAATTTTAGGTGGATGAAACAACCACTTCTCATTCTCTCCTTCTATAACTGCGGTCAATTGTTCTTACTTAGCCCACCATTATAGCCCAACGTCGTTGACTCCTCCGCCACTGCCTCCACGGGTTGACCACCGTCACCTCCTCCGTAGCTCACCATAGGTCGGGAGCAACATGTTTGAGCTCGAATTTATCATGCTCATCTTCCACAGCTCTGAGAAGAGAGGAGGGATGAACGACGATGACGATGCCTCCACAATGTTGACCACCGTGGAGCGGCACTGTCAAAGCCGTATTACCATAGCGACACTACCATAGGGAGGCGAGGGTTAAGAGCAACACTGCAATAGCCATCTCTTTCATGGCATTACCACTATCGCCTCCTCCGCAGCCCACCGTCAGTCGGGTGCGACGTGCTAGAGCTCAAATCCACCGTGCTCATCTTTCACAGCTCCAAGAAGGGAGGAGGGATGAGCGTGGTGACAATGCACCCTTCACCAAGAAAATAATAAAAAGAAAAGACTGCCAAGGGTCTCCTCCCCACCTTCTCCTTACCTCCACCATTGACCGCCAAATCACCTCTTCCACCTTTGTCGACCCCGAGACTGTCGACAGCGGCTTCCCCGTCAACCTTGGCTACCTCCACTTCGAGTTCATGCACAATGAGGCCCACAACATTGATTTTGACCTCATTCACCGCAGGCCCCCTCCTCTCGCTCGACCTCATCAGCCGCTGGGGCGTGGCCACCCATCCCCTGTCATGCGTCACGCCTTGCTCTCCTAGGCCATTGACGTAGTGACCGACATAGGCATGTGTTGTCGAGATGTGATGTGCTCATAGAGGAGAGGAATGCGTTTTGAAAAGGGATTAGGAGAGAGAGCAATGAAGGAATTAGAAAAAAAAATAGAATACTTAATATTAATTAAAACACTTAACTATTTCATCATTATAAGTTGAGGGGTAATTTGGTTAATTTATTAATTTTGTCAACGACGTCAGGAGATGAAGTATTTCTGATAGTTCAGGAGGTCAGTGTGTACCAAAAAAAAGTTCAAATAATCATTGTGAAAATGAGTAATAGTTCAGGGAGTGAAAAAGAGATTATTCCTTGAAAATATCATCCGAGTTCATATTTTGTAGAACCGTAAAATAAGTATAAAATAAATGTTTTATAGTCTCGTCGAGAGAGTTTTGTGATAGCTTCTTTGCTATCTTTTTATATCAAATTGATATATATAATATATATGTATGTATGTATATATGTATGTATGTATATGTATGTATAAAAGTAATGCTATAAACTTAATAAATTTCTGACGGCTTTATAAAATGAATTCAGATATATTTCACATCCGATACGTATTTTAATCATATCATATTTAGCAAAAATGGCCGACAACAAATGCAACAAAAGAAAATTTTCAAGAGTTCAAGGTAGAAGAAATGAAAGAAAAAAATGAATCCTTCCCAAGCTCCTTGACTGTGTTTCAGACTTTCAGTGATTCAAAAGATCCAAAGACACTGCCATAAATTTGCCTTTCAATCAAAAACATCAATCTGTGTTTCACCCGAAAATCTATGGTACACATCAAATAGGCGAAGAGAACTTCCGTCGTCGATACACTTGTGCAACAAATTAGATAAAAGATTCTATACATAAAGCCTATGAATGCAAACAATTTTCAATAAAAATGAGTATACAGGGAGGCACACAGCTTTGAACTTAAAGCTTATGGACGTAAGCAATAGTTTGAACTGGAACTGATCTTTGATATGCACATAGTGATCCACAAACACAGGCACACAATCTGTCGAAAAAAGAAGAAAAATTATAACTGATGATCCCTCTAGTCATTTATATATTCAGATCACTCTTTTGATAACATACAGTTTCCACATTTGAAAAGAAGAAGATGGTTGATTGCATTGAGAACAAAGACAAATACTTAGATGATTGTAAATTTTGGATTATTTACTACCTCCTCCTAACCTATCTAGAAAAGGAAGAAGAAAAGAAAATATGTACAAATATAGCAAAACAAACAGCTTCAGCAGCTTATTTAGTTGCATGCCTCCATGAAAAGAAGCTATACTTTGTCTGAACTCTAATAGGCTTTTGTGCCGGCTGTAGAAATTGCAGTTCTTGAAGTATTCATAAGACCGTTACAAACTATGTGAAACCGGCACAAGAGCTAAACGTTGTAAAATGAGATCCAATGACAAATCTCAATCGAGCACTTCTGATAGCCTCCTTCTAAATATCTATAGCATACCTCACAACAATGCTCATTGTAGGTGAATTTTTTCCTTCTTGTTTCAAGCCTCCAACCCCAAAATCCAGGTCTATCCCTTCTTGGACACAACCAAACATTGTTGTTCTTAAGGGTCATCTGAGAAATGATATTCATGTTCCGGATCCTTATTGGAGCAACCAAACTTTCTGCATATGCCCTTTACCTACGAAGAAAGGATTGTTAAAATAACTGCTGCTTACATCATTACATTCATGAGGATTTGACAACTGAACTACAATTAGTTAGAAACTGTTCATAATCTAAATTCTGTGCTAGGGACAAATTATTTGATACAAAGGATTGTAGTGAAGAACCTTTCATCCAATACAATGTTCATTTCCATTTAAGAACTCGAATTGTAATTTTAGAAATATTGCTACAACAACAGTCAAATATAGTAAACCTTCAGAACACTGAACACCAAAAGATTATAACGAGACAAATAAAACAATCTTCTTATAATTCATATTTGCTAGTTGCGAGTTGTGACGATCAATTAATAAAGAATGGTGACACATGCTGCTGTAGAGAGTGATCAGAAAAGAAACTCTGTTGTAGCATCTTTTAGATTCCTTTCAGTCACTCCCCAATTTTATCTTTAGCTGCTCCAATGAACAAGAAATCCAAGATTTGTTGCTTCACCCCCTCGAATTGCTCTTTGGATAGAGCTGCCTCGACCAAAAATTTGTATATACTCTGTTCGGACGCTTTAGCATAGTCCTCCCTCCTCTTAAACACCAAATGGCCACTGAGCTCCCATGCTGCTGGATTAAGTCTGGTCTCAAGAAGCTCTTGGCTTACTTCTCCTAAAGCCTGCTTCTTGGCATAGCACTGGACATTCATATTAGACATACAGTAAGATTAAGCTTTCTAGTCAGTACCATTTCTTACCAGGATCATAGCTTCAAAGGGAGTTGAAGTAGTATCTAAATGAACTACCTGCAGGAGGAGGAAAATCCTCTTGCCAGATTCAGAGATAAGGACATTGTAGGGCTTGTCATTCTCTTGTAAGAGAATGCAGACACTGGAAACAGTATCTGATAAATCCTGCAGAGCTATTCCCCCTTCAAATACAAGACCTCTTATAGGATACTGCATCAGTTCGAAGATGCTTATGCCGCTCCCTAAAGTGGCAATTCTTTGAGTGGGAGCCTTTTCAATTGGAAATGATACTTCTAAAAAGTAACCCTGATATCACAAGGTTGTGATCAGCCCGTTAGCTAGCATATCAAAGATTAAGATGGTGCCTGGAGGTAGCAGATGGTTAACCTGGAAGTGAAGGTGATTAATGGTGGCAAAACCACCAAGGCTGTTATAACCCATTCTAAAGTAAGGATTCCCAGCCTCTCTCGTCATATAGACGGCAAGTAGGAAGCTCTCTCGATCTATTCTTTGCGGCAAGCAGTCCAGTAAACGAGGGATCAAAAGGACATGGCCATAACCAATTGGACTTAACTGCAACCAAGAAACAGTTACAACTATTTCTTGCATACATAAGGAAGAGTGGGATTCAAATGAAGGACAAATACTCACATTGATTGCAACAATATTTGGAGATGCTGAAACATCCATAGGATTATTTTCAAAGTATTTTGCCTCACCATTCTCATTCTCTTCGAATCTGAAGATGAGCTCATCTTGCTTAACTTTTGTGAAGTTGAACTTCCTGTCATCAAATGGTTGGATGACTTCGTCCATTCTGAATTCAGTTGGCCGTTTCTTCAAGTCACGCCCTTCAACTAACGTGGCGATGAAATTGTGCTCCCCTGGTAGTATCTATACAAGTAGAAATCAGATGTAACTCAAAAGCTGTAGCAAATTTAACAGGTCTAAAGATGAGCGAAGAGCAAGTGAAGTGAGAATCGACCTTTGTTTCACAAGCATTTATGTCATGGTGGAATAACCCCCTCATCCTGCGCTCCTCCCACTGCATGCAAATCCACCAACAACCTCAAATACGATAACAAAATCATAGATATGATTTCAAGTGAGGCCCTACCCACCTCTTTGAGAAGCCTATCAAGGAACAATGCTCGAGGCTCTCTCGAGTCAATCTTGCTGAAGCAGTATAGTGGAAGCCTAGCTCCTAGTGAAGGATTTCAAAAGCACATCAAGAAACTTATAGGGTAATTTATAAGTTGTTAGTCAAGTGAGATATGACGTAATTCTAATCAAATTATTGGACTCACTCATCAAAGGAACATGCGAATCATATCAGATGAGAATTAACTTACACTAAGGAATTATAACAAACACATGTTGTGCATCTATTACATGAATCAACCTTGCAGAATGCAGCACTTGGAGAGGTAGTTGCGATTAGAGCCATCTCCTGCTCCACCTCTTCCACTTTCCTCACAGTCAACGGCGTGCTCCTTTTGTTGGTCTTTTGAGAACATAGCTGAAGATCTCAATGTTGAACCAAGCCGCGTTGACCTCCTTGCTTCTCACTCTTATTTGCTAGTCGCCCGACAAGTGGACAACCAATGGTGGCAATTTTAATTAAATGAGTTTGGATTTAGTAAAATTGTAAAAGTATTTGGTATTATAAATATATGAGTTGCAAAATCATTCAAATACAATATATTTGAGATTTAAAAATAATCCTACATAATTGTCACTACATTCTTTAAAATATTAGAATTACCATTAAAATCTTTTAAATTTTCTCATAATTGTTATTATAGATAGTACTTTTTAATTAAATTATTATTAAAAATTAATGAACACGTATGTAACTAAGAAATCCTCCTCTTTTATATCAAAATATTTATTAATATATTTCTTTGTAACTATTGGATACAATATTAGTAGCTTTTAAATTATTTAAAAATAATTTATCCAATAATAAAATACGATATTTCAATAGCAACTTAAGTAGAAAATAAATTTTATCTAAATCATTATTATGGAACTATATCAGATTACAACTAAACTCTATTATAATCTAAATCAAATAAGTTCTTTTATAAAATTTTAAAAAATAAGCATTAACTGAATTAATATGAGATTTAATTCACAAGTAAACACTCAAATTAATATGAAACTTAATTCCCAAGTATGATCATGTCTATAAAAAAGTGAAAGAAAAAGAAAGGAATCACCGTCATCTTCCACCTCGTTGATACTCCTGCAGTCCTACTCAAAATTTGCAAAGAAGATCTCGAAGACGAATCCGCGACCATGAAGCCGGCCAATGGAAGCAATCGCCGACAAGACAAACAGCAAAACATACCCCTCGCCGACTCCTCCACCTCCACCATCTCGTCGGTGGAGCGGCTCCTCAACTACTCCTTCCGGAACCGGACTCTTCTACAAGAAGCCCTCACCCATCGCTCTTCCTCTTCTTCTTGCTCCTACCAGCGCCTCGAATTCTTCGGCGATGCCGTTCTCGGCCTCGCCTTCTCCAAGTACTTCTTCCTCAGAGACCCTGACCTCCCCCCCGGGCTCCTCACTGTCCTCCGCGCCGCCAACATCTCCACCGAGAAGCTCGCCCGCGTCGCCGTCCGCCACGATCTCTACTCCCTACTCCGCCGCGACAACACTCCTGATCTCGACAAGCTCGTCCGTCTCATATCTCATTACGCACAAGGGTACAAGTTATTGCCTTATTGATTCTTTTTCTCTTTCTCAGGTGAGTGAATTCACGGAGGAGGTGATGCGAGAGCCGAAGGAGCTTGGAGGGCATCCTTACGGCGGCAGCACGATGAAGGCGCCTAAAGTTTTGGCCGACATTGTTGAGGCGATCGCCGCTGCCGTCTACATGGACTGCAATTTCGATCTCGATAAGCTATGGAAGGTTTTCGATATACCCATTTCGTTCCTTTTTTTTTTATTATCTTACCGAAAAGACAAGATTTTGATTAGCAAATTGTGTGAAAATATTGGTTTCGAACAAAATCACTCAAAGGCAGAGTGTAATGCGTGATTCCTTGGAAGGATTTGTAGGTTATAAGGGTGATCTTGGAGCCTATCGTCACGATGGAGACGTTGGACCAGCAGCCAGTGACGATGCTCAATGAGCTGTGCCAGAAGCACAAGAAGAAGGCCGTGTTCAATAAATATCGGAAAGGTAAGTTGAATATCGTGAAGGTGGTTGTTGATGAGCAGGTTCTCGGAATCGGGTCATCGGAGCAGAAGAAGATTGCGAAGCTTAATGCGGCCAGGGCTGCACTGCAGAGGTTGGCGACGGAAGAATCGGCTCTCTTGACAGGCGGGAAGGTATCGGTGGCAGGTCCTGAATTGGGCGAGCAGAAGGTCTGGAAAGATAAACTCAATGTGCTATGCAGGAAGATGGGTTTCCCCAATCCGGTTTATGAGTAAGCTTCTGGTTTCTTAATTTGCATGACTTCCGTAGATTTTGATCCTATATATTATCTTTGACTGACTCTTTGTTCTTTCCAAGTCTCCTTTACCCAATGGATTGATATTTGAGTGATTTTGTTAAAATTATCGTTCTTGTTTTCTGTCTAACTTTTAGGATCTCCTCGATGGTTATGTGAAACTCTCTTAGCAACATCAACTGCATATTAAATTTGTTGTAGGAAAGAATGTATTTATTGTAAAGTTGTGTTAGTCAATTAGTCTTAGATAAAAAAAAATGAAATAATTTGCTAACCTGTTGAATATTGGCTCTCTTTGCTCTATCGCAGAAGTGCATCAGGTTAATATCACTCTGTTTTTGGATGGTGAATGATATGACCTTAGTTCATTCTTTATGTGTACCAATGACAATCTAGAGATTAGACCTATTGGATGCTTGAGTACAATTCAACTTATTGTATTGGTGAGAGCTAATAGATTATCAAGAAGAAACTTTTACTAAATATCTCGAATTCCCTGTTGGAAAATGAAACATATTTCTCATAGTTCCGTGATGAACATGTACCTCATGTTTATTAGAATTAATTCACGATTATGAAGCCCACAACATGGTTGTAGACAACATGGCTCTTTCTATGGAGAGGTGATTTCAATCAAGATCTTCATTATTTATTAAACTGGCTATTCTGCAGAGATTTTTCCCCTTTTTCTTGAGTCCTCTTTTTCAGATTTTTTATCATTCCACACAAAAAGGCGATTCAGTCAACTCGATTGTTCGTCTTATTTTCCTATTTTACCATATCGATAACTTCCTCCCTTTCCTATGGACATGCCTTATCTACCTTTGGCATAGACATCATTTTTCACTGTAATTTTTCCTTCTCTTGATGCATGTTTAAGACCTTAAGTGATAATCATATGGTCACAAACATGAAAACAGTTCAGCAACACAGACTAGGATACTCCATATATTCAGTCCTGGTAGGTCTACCAAATAATTGTATATTGAGTACCTAACACTAACAGTGACAGATGAGATTATGCAAGAAAGCAGTTAAGTCACAGTTCAGCATCATTTCTTTCCTAAAGCTGCCAACATATATTTTCTCCACATTTAGCTAGGAGAAGGAGAAAAGTGTCTTTACTTCAGCAAGTTTTCATGACTGTTCTCTAGATTTCTCTATTGACCAACACTGTCATTTGGAGTTCTACTCAATCAAGTATTTTGATAAAGGTCAATACGGGATCAACTAATCTACCATGTCTTAGCCTGAAACCTCAATATCTTATCATGCTGAAACTACAACACATCAAACTCAACAATATGTCCTGTCACTGTACCGTAAAACTTGTAGACATCAAATGAAATAGGGTGTGAAGAATCTTCTTGTTTCCTCAGTATGTCTTTAGACTTGTGTATAGTATCGTTAATTTTTATACCCAAATGCTCGTCACACTAATTCTTGGTCACTTGGTGTTTTTGGTTTGCAGAATAGAGGAAGAACAGGGCCCTAATCATGCAAAGAAATTCATATGCTCGGTTTCGGTCGAAACTTCAGTTGGTACGATTATAGTATTTGGTGACATGAAGTCAAAAGTGAAAGATGCACAGAATGCAGCCGCATTCAAGATGGTAAATGAACTAGCTGAGTAGATCCTGTTTCAAGTTTAAATAGATTTGATATTTTATCTTAAATGCTGCTGTCTAATATGTATTGTTGTTACAATTGTAGTTCTTTGTGCAATCTGTACAGTGATTACACTGGGCAGTGATGCTCGGAGTAGCATCTAATATGCACGATGTAGTTGATCAAAAACATAGCAATAGTAAGGGGATGTCTGGGATTTTTGTCTCCCGAAGGAAAATTAGGGAAATTTAATTTTGCATCTCGACTTGTTGATAACCTATTTCTTAGATCCTTCTTTTGCTTTTCCTTAAAATCAACTTTGTCTTTTGTTAGAAGTGTTCGATAGCACAGGCCGATTTCTTTGACAAGTAAACTAAAGGGAATGTAGTGAGAGAGAACATTCTATTTGTTTGGTGTAATATTTGCAACTCCCAAATTGCCTCTCTCTATCAAATATATTTGGTCCCAATTGAGTGAAATTAGAGGTATTATCTAGACTTGTAGCATGGTTTTATCTGAACATTTTAAAGGATATGCAAGACTCATTAAGAAACACCAGAATGGCCGTGAAATAAAAATTTAAGGAAATTTATTAATACTCTTTAACATTTTGCCTTTATTATTATTTATGGATGTTTGCCATTCCATCTTATTAATATAAAATGACTTTAACACTTAGCTTCCATCATTTTAGGAATAATTTTTTCCTTATTTTAAAATATAACTGTTTTTTTAGAATAATAGTTATACATCGTAATAATCTAATTCTAAAATATAAATATTATTCATCAAAATTATATTTTATACCATTTACCAATTTAATTATTAATTTACTCTCGATATTACTTTATATCAAATTAAAAAATATTTATAATAATTTATAAAAAAATAAAATATATTTTTTTCATATTTTTTTCACTTTATATTATATTAAAAATAATTATTATGCTATTATTTTAGAATATAAGTAAGTATAATAATAATTATTCGTCTAATAAAAATTTATTTTAAAACTAATAAAAAAATACATATTCTAAAAATAATATTATTTTTTAAAGCAAACGAGACTTAAATATTTAATAACAAGATAAAAGTAAAGGCAGTAGAAAAAGTTATTTTAGATATTTTTATTTTTCAAGTTATGAAATATTATTATTTACTGTTTCAACCGAGAATATATTTGAAACATTAAAGCAAAATGGTAAGGACGAATAAATAAATACGGAAGATGTAAAGGATAATAAGTTAATAACGGCAATAATTTTATCAAAAAATAAAATAAAATGGTTTAAACGATTGGAGGTTGGACTTGACAACTATAATTCGTGATTCCAATTGTACCCTTCATCTTCTTCAAATAAATCTCTCTCTCTCTCTCTCCATGAAAAATCCAACCTCCAATCCATTGCGCATTATTAGCCCAAAATAATTAAGAGTACCCTATGCAATGCCTTGAGCTGTTGCTCCAGAAGTACTTTACTCAGCCCTCCTTACTTAGCCAAATACACACACTTCTCGTCACTTCCGGCTTCTTCTCCTTATCAACTCATTCCAGTTACAGATGGAATTTAACTACCAAAAGTACCACCTTTGCCTACAACTGCTTGATACAAGCCTGTCGCCGCCTTCCTCGCCACCCTCCCAATGCTGCCCACCACCTGTTTGTCGAAATGCTTTCTCACGGCGCCCGACCCAACCACCATACCTTCCCTTCTCTTTTCAAGACCTCCTCTTTCTCCAATGGCTGTGCCCTCCACGCCCAATGCATTCATCGTGGCCTAGTCGTTGACGACTTCGTCAACTGCTCCATCGTCAAAGTCTATGCGCGATTTGGTCATATTGCTGATGCAGAGAAAATATTCGCTGAAATGCCTCACCCGGACGTGGCTTCTTGCAATGCAATGCTCGATGCGCTGTGCGGTAACAGCAACATGAGCTCTGCAACTCGGTTCTTTGAGAATATGGCTTGTAGGGATGCTATTTCTTGGACGACCCTTATTAGTGGTTTCTCAAGAAATGGATGCTTTGGAGAGGCAATTGAGCAATTCAAGAGATTGTTGCATGAGAATTGGCAGAGAGAAGTGAGACCCAATGAAGCTACATTCGTTAGCGTCCTCTCTGCCTGTGCTAATTTGGAAGGCCCCAAAGGTCTGTTTCTAGGGAAGGAGATCCACAGTTACATCATTAAACATGAGACGCAACTAACTGCGTTCTTGGGCACAGCGTTGATTGATATGTATGGCAAGCATGGTCAACTAACTTGTTGCGGCAATGTGTTCAAAATGGTTAGACAGAAGGAAATTTGCACTTGGAATGCTCTTATATCTGCATTGGCTAGCAATGGGAAGGAGGCTGAAGCATTGGATTTATTTGTCAGAATGCAAGCTGAAGGGCTGTCACCTAACCATATAACATTGGTTGTGGCACTGACGGCTTGTGCTCGGGCAGGACTGGTGAAGACAGGGTTGAGGTTGTTTGAATCTATGGTTAATGAATATAAGGTGACTCCATCGATGGAGCATTACGGGTGCATCGCCGACATGTTAAGCAGGGCTGGCCATCTGAATGAGGCCATTGAATTCGTCAGGAGGATGCCAACAGCTGCTGATGCTTCAGTGCAGGGTGCACTTCTGGGGGCTTGCAAGCTCCATGGCAAGACAGAACTCGGAGCTGAATTGGGGCGGCAATTGATCATGCTGCAGCCATTGCATTCTGGTCGGTATATGCTTTTGCGGAACATCTATGCGGGAGAAGGCCGATGGAGTGATGCGGCGGAAGTGAGAGAGGCAATGGAGAAGGCAGGAGTGAAGAAGATTACAGGGCTAAGCTGTTCTTAGCTAATTACAGGCATTAGTTTCAATACTTTTCTAAATATATATCTTGTGGACAATGAACAAGGAAGTCCAGTTAAACTTAGCAGAGTAGTTGAGCAGAAGATAGAGTTAAGTTTCTGTTACAAGGATTTCTGGATTACCTACAGGCTGCAGTAATTAACAGTCATGAACACAGAATGAGAGGAAACCATATGTCAATATGTATGGGAATCTTCCTTGTATAAAATAGGAAACTTGGATCTCCTTAACCTCTTTTGTATGTGTCATTAGCATAAATCACAACTTGTTTATTTGTCCTTCTATCTGTATATATTTGTGTACTTAATCTCACACTAACTTTCTCCAAAAGAGAAGAAATTCTTGTTCAGAAAAAAAAGAAGCAGCTTAGATTTTAGCAACATTTAGTTCTTCTGCAAGCAGTGGCGTGCAATGATTTTTAAATCTTAAGCTTCTCCATGAACTTTGATGCGGTCTTCCAGAGAAGAAAATAAACTAGATTTTGATTCTTGAAAAGTTGCATGTTAGTCAATTATTGGGTAATAATTCGGATTGAAACCCACCAATATTTCTAACTGATTCGATTTGACCTAGGTTTGGAAAACCAATAGAATTCTAAGTTTGTCAAGTTGGCGTCTTCCTTTTGACCTATCCAATTAGGTACAAGGAGGTATTTACGTATGAACTCTGAGATGTCTTCAGTCTTCACACGTAACTCTTGGGCAGGCTTAATAATCCCTAATATATGCATGGAACGATACTATCCACTAATAAAATTCTTGTTCTAATTCTCTTCCTGCTGTTAAGATGTTAAGATTAGCTTAAGTTTTATAGGATTACGACGGCGGAGACGCCAAATGTAACTAGTTAATTAACAGGTAGACGTCCACTATCTTGAACTGGTTGACTTTGACCATTGTGACAGCAGTTTCTGTCATTTGACTTTCTCATACATAGATCCCTTGTTAGTAATTTGACTCTCCAATCCACAGACGATGAGCTTCCAGATCAGCTAAATTCACACCATACACGAAACAACATGTATGAATACATACAAGCACCATGCAGACATACATAAGCAACTTTAAGTTTCATGGATTAACTTCTATCATCTAATTAGCTTTTTGGAGCTCGTACCATTGAGATGCCTAACTTCTCAATAACTTGAACGAATTGAATTGCTACTAAAAGTTTTCAAAAAGGAAACAGCCATAGATTTGCTACGTTCCCTCCATTCTAGTTCTCTTCTATAAATACCCATAACCATTAACTCTATCCTCTCATCACCAAGTAAATTAAATTCCTCTCCTCTTAGCACTTGCACTCCTCCTCATATACTCACTCCTAGATATCAAAATGATGTCAAAGACCTGCTTCACATTGGCATTACTCATTGCCTTGGCCAGCTTATTTCTAGCCTCTGCAACCACTCTCCAGAATGATCAAAATGAGTCACTCAGGGGGGTTAACTACCGTTGGCTTTCGCAGTATAATCCTCGCGCCGCCACCGCAACATGCGATAGATTTCCCCGGGTTTGCCGGGCGAAAGGGAGCCCCGGGCCCGACTGCTGCCGGAAGAAGTGCGTCGACGTGATGGCCGACAACCTCAACTGCGGCGAGTGTGGGAGGAAGTGCCATTACGGAGAGACATGCTGCAGCGGTAGGTGTGTTAGTGTGATGTATGATCCTAAGAACTGCGGCAGCTGCAAGAATAAGTGCAAGAAGGGGAGTTTTTGCAACTATGGGATGTGCAGTTATGCGTAGGATCGAAGTAATTAATTGTTGTTTTGTTTAATTTATGCCGTGAAGATCTAGCAGTGGATGATGTTAATTTCTGTTATTTGTTATTTATGATCAATGTAACTGTTGTGTTCATATACTCTAATAAATGGAATATATTTACATGATGATAACTTGTATTCAAGATTGATACTTCTATGATTACTAACATAACAAAATTGTTGGAAGAATAAATGTCTGATAGTAACTCTTTCTGCTCAAAATAGTGACAAGAAAAAGATGATGACGAGAAAATATAACAAGAAAGAAGCAAGATCAAAATAGTCTGTTTTCATTGCTTTGTACTCCACAAGTCACTACTTTATTGCTTCTCATCTTTCGTAGATACCATACAAGGCCTCCTATGCCAACTGCTCCAGCCACAGAAGAGACTGTTGTCCCTGCAATAAAATTTAATAATTTAGTCTTCTTCTTGGCTTAATTATCAACAAATGCACTCTAATGAACAAAGATAACCATATATATTTCTTTCAAGTTATCTCTTACCAGCAATTACTGCTGCTGATGTTTGATGCCTTGATGATCCACCATCTAAGCACGCAGCATGTTGACAATTAATATTGTTAAAATTTTGTCATAAATAAACAAGAAAAGAAAAAATAAACTAAAATATCACAATGTGCAAATTTGTTTCTTGATTATATCAAATTATCAATCTCATTTTCTTTTAATCTCTATTAGGATATTTCTTCATATATGAGAGTAGACAGACCAAAGATTGCAAACCATGTGGGTCTCTCTTCTAAGTATACAATCTATTCTGAAAAGTTGAAACTTGATCATAGAGACTCATTAAGTATTGATCTCTAAAACAAAAGCTAAAGAATAAGATACGGGAATGAGATGCCAAAGTTGTCCAAAGAAAAGAATATTTATATCACTTGATGCTGTCTAAAGCCAGACAACAAAATCACCTCTTAGCTAGATTCCTATCTCTAAAGAACAAAAACTGGTCTGTTCTTTTTCTCAAAAACTAGGTCTAAGATCCAATCTCCTTCTCTCCTGCTTACTGACAAGATCAAAACCATAAAGATTTGATATTATATGAGTATTTTCAGATTTGAATTCCAGTGATTCCTAAAGATCTAACTACAAAACCATAAAGTTCTCACTTCTCTCTCTATCTCCAAAAAATAATAATAATTACACTTAAGCTCTCTGAACTATCTAGAACTATTCTTATCCAAATTTGATCATGTCACAACTACTCGGCAGTTAATGGAAGAGTAGTCCTTTGGAAAGTTTTACATAGTTAAAAGGAGGCCAATATGGCAAGAAGAATTAAGAAATAAGACGTCTAGCTGGGTGTAGTTATCCTCTATTCAGATCTAGCAGAAGAAATCAAAGCAAGACAGGAAACAACACACACACACACACACACCTGAGCAGTAAGTGGTGACATTTCCATCCTGACAGAGGCAAAGAAATCCCATTGACTCGGTGTGGAACCCACACGTCCCTCCGCCTCTAGCACTGTCCTTGCACTCCAGGCAGCGAGTGGTCACCGGAATCTCAAAGTCCACCCTCACCCCATACTCCGGAACTTGATCATAAGGTGGCAAATTAGCCCCCACTGTCTTCCAGTAAACACTCGTATAACTCTCGCAGTGCTGCAGCATAACCCGGAGGGATTCTGAAGCTTTTGGATAATAAGAACAGCAGGTGACGTTCATCTCCGCCAACTTATCCGGGCATTCTGGGAGATTGCGGCAGAGATATCCGGCAGTATCGCACGCCGCATCGCACCTGTTAATTACCAATGTTCATCTATAGGAACTTTTTCTTTTAAAAAAAATAAAATAAAATAATTATAACACCCCTATAGTTTAGTGATTTTGTGATTAAAGCCTCGTTTTTAAGCTATTTGCCTGTAGTTCTTATTATATCACTTTAAGTCACTATCGTTAGTACTCAAGTCTTTGAATAAAATTAAGACTAAAATAAAATTAATCCTCCCATGGTTTGGCTCAATTTGAACTCAAAAATCATTATTTGAAGATTCTAAAATGATCTTAAGAAAATGGTTTTAGATAAGTTTTAGCTTCTCTACTAATATTTCAGAAGCGAAGAGAAAGAGAATTGGAGGAGAAGCATAGGAAGTTTGGTATATTTGAAAGCATTTTAGATGTTAATCCCCGTATTATATCGAAATATATCTTTGACACCCTCAGAGGGAGGGTGTTAATAATAAAATTATTAAATGCGAGGTGTTATTTTGGAAAAGGATAGAGATTACACCTGTCCGGGAAGCGTTCGCAGAAGCTGGGCTTCGGCTCGACGATGACTTCATCTCTGTCGCAGTTGAAGAACAAGTAATCATTCTTGGTGGAAAGAGAGAAGCGCGTGCTCGTGTCAAGGCTAAACGGATTGGAAACTCGAGTAGTACGACTCGAGTGGCATCTCCACATGGAAGGGTCGGCGACGACGAGGTGAGGGTCGGCGTAGTCGACGGAGATGACCGGGTAGGTGCCGGAGGGGGTGCGGAGGTGGAGGAAACCGGAGGAGGGGGAGCACGTCAGCATGTTGCGGTAGTAGGGGCTGCCGCAGCCGTCGTCGATGGAGAGAGGGTATTTGATGGGGATGCCGCCGCATGACGTCCGGCAGAGCGAGGACTGGGATGAGCAAGAGGTGATGGCGGAGAGAAGGAGGAGGAGGAGGAGAGTGTCCATTAATGGAGATAGACATGAAGTGAAGCAAAGGAAGGGAGAGAGAAAGAGAGATAAAGAGACTATTGGAGGTTTGCTAATGCTCTTTTTTTTTTCTGCTTTTTATGGCTTTTGCCTTTGTTTCGGCTTGCTTTGCTTTTGCTTTCGGTGGTGTTAAGTAATATGCAATTGCATGGATTAAAGCTACCGTAAGTTTCTATTAATTTGCTTTTAATTTTCTTAGCTCGGCTCTGCTGGGCCTAAGGATGACAAAAATTAATCTGATCAGATAACTCAATTTTTGAACGGGTTTAAATTTAATCTAATCGAGTTTAAATCATAAATAATTTAATTTCTATAACTCCATTGTTAAACATATTGTGTTAGTATTTGTTATCTCAATATATTTAACTCATTTATAACTTGGCTAACTCATTTATGACTTATTTAATATTTTTTATAACATAAAAAAAGATCTCCTTCAAGAAAGGTGATTTATACTTTGGATAACTTAAATAAATTTGAATAATTTTATCCCACTCAATAATTTATTTATAATAATTTTAATAAATATCTAAATAGATTGTATTTGTGTTTGCATTATCTGATCTAGTTGCCAACCTTGCTGCCGAACTATGATTTCAGGACATTAAATAGTTAAAAAGAGGGCAGAGTATTATAAGAATTAGATAATTAAGAATATCGATGTGAAAATATGCAACATATAGTTCAGGTATATCTTTTTATCTCGTCACTACTTTCTTTGCATTTATCCCCCAGAGAGGATCTTGATGTATTGTCATCATTGAAGAACATTGTTATGAAATGTATTACTCTGTAGACCAACATTCATAGTTTAATCATCATTCATCCCAAGAAACAGTATTAAGCTTGTAATTTGATTCCAAACCAATCCTATATATACATATATAAATACAGATATCATCAATTCTAAAAACATAATGTGAGAGATGACAAACATCACCATGAAGTGGATGAAGTGGATGAAGTGGATGAAATCTCTTTTGCATTAACAACTAGTTGTTCAGAGTCAGAAAAAGGGAAAGAAGAAGAAACAAACAGGTAAGCATAGAATCATTCTGTATCCTGTTGAGCTGTAAATCTAAACAGGAACTCTTTATCTTCAAGCTATTGGTTTCACACCAAATCTTACAAGTTTTCATTTCATTCATCAATCTCTATCTATCTGGGTACAAATAAATAAATATAACCGGAAGCACCGCAAAGAACACTACTAAATATATATAGTATAAAAATAACTCAAAACTAAATACCTGCGCTAGCTTGACAGTAAAACGTCGAGAGTTATTGGGAACTATAATCCCCTGATTCGTATCTATTTTGTTTAGTTCATCAGAACCAGGCAAGCATCAAATGAAAAATTTCCCTCCTCGAAGATAAATATCGAAATCACAACAGGAAAGGATCATCACGAAGAACCAGACTGGAGTGCGATAAGAGAGGCGTAAACTCCATTCTCCTTCTTTATCAGTGCTTCATGTCGTCCTTGCTCGGCGATGACACCATCCTTGACAACCGCAATCACGTCGGCTCCCGATATAGTTGACAGACGATGAGCCACGACGACACTGGTCCTTCCTACCATCACCTTCTCAAGCGCTTCTTGCACCACGCGCTCCGACTCCGCATCGAGAGCGCTCGTGGCTTCATCCAGAAGAAGGATCTTTGGGTTCTTTAGGATTGCCCTGGCGATCGCGATGCGCTGCTTCTGTCCGCCGGACAACTGCACACCTCTCTCTCCGACGTGTGTGTTGTATCCCTGAGGGAGTGATGCTATGAAGTGATGCACGTTGGCCGCTTTGGCAACTGCAACGATCTCCTCTTCCGATACTTCCCCTTGCTTTCCGTAAGCTATGTTGGCGCCTATGGTGTCGTTGAACAACGCAGGTTCTTGGCCGACTAAACCCATCTGCTGCCTTAGCCAATTAAGTCTCAAACTTTTGATATCCAGACCGTCTAACAAGATTGTGCCTGCATTCGGGTCATAAAATCTTTCCAGAAGGGCTATTACTGTCGATTTTCCGCATCCACTCTCGCCGACAAGTGCAACAGTCTGAAGCAAACATCAAAGGGAATCTACTGTTAGAAGGATAAAGTGGAAAGAATTTGAAGTAGCATAACCAACTTGGAACTATTCTAGTTGTGAAACTTGAAGACAGTTCCATCTGAACATAGTTAAAAACAATTGAGTTCTGTCACCATACTTTGCCAGAAGGAATGGTCAAGCACAAGTCTCTGAAGATCTGCACATCTAGACGTGTTGGGTACTTGAAGCTCACATTCTGGAACTCAACCTCTCCCCTCACATTTACCAACTCTGAACCCTCATCACTACTTGCATCAATCTTGGACTTCCGATCAAGAATCTCAAAAATAGAAGCAGCTGAGTCCTTGGCTTTTGTGACATCAGGACCAAATGCGCTTGATTGTGAAACTCCAAGTGCTGTCATGGTTAAAGAAAAGAAGACCTGCCAGTTGCATAACCACAGGTGAAGCAAGTTGACAATGCAAAGCAATCTTAACAACAACAATGTAAAACAATCTGATAACAATGATAAACGGAAGGTGCTCACCCTAAAGACTTGTGCAAAAGTTGCACTTCCATCATGTATGAAACGAGCACCGATGTAAAAGCACAGAGCATAAGAGCAATAGAGCAACACATACGAGAGACCATAGCCTATGCCGCTTATAATTCCTTGCCTGACTCCTTGTTTAACAGGATTTTCACACATGGTTTGGTAAGTAGTCATAACCTTCCGCTCAGCACAGAAAGAAGCCACAGTTCTTATACCACTAACTGCGTCATTTGCCACCTGACTGGCTTCTTCATACGTTTTCTGTAGCCAACTTTACATTAGTTGTGTCATCTACCTAAAATATTCATACTACCAGTGTGGAAGCACGCAGTTAGGATCAAATAAAGGAGAATTTACCTTGGCATCTGCACTAAATCCCTTGAGAAATTTCATCTGAGCATATCCTTGCATGGCCATGCAAGGAAGAAAGAACAAGACTATGAGGGCTAGCTTCCAATTGGCAACCATGGATATTACAACGCCTGCAATGACAGTGAACATGTTCTGAAGAATCAATGACAAGGAGTCTCCTACAAGACTTCGAATCGACGAAGCATCTGCTGACAGCCTTGCACCTATTGCTCCACTGAAAGAAAAGGATAGGCAAATGGTTATGACAGACGGCTAAACTCAATTTCTAAAAGAGTCGGACGTTAAAAAAAAAAAACATCCATCAGAGAATGATCAAAATTGAAACTAAAATTTCTGTAGGCAAGGATACCTGGAATTTGAAGGCTCATCAAACCAGCTGATTTCTTGGTGCACCACCCTCCGAAATGACAAGAAACGGACCCGTTCTATCAATTTCCCACCCGCCACCCCAAACATGTACTGTTGTATGGGCACTATAACAAGAGAAATGGCACCTAAAAGCACATACATCAGTGCCCAGAACCGTGCATCTTTTCGCAGCTTATGCGGTGGTTCATAGAAAATCTTGATGGCACTTGAAAGCAAGATCCCAAACACAGGTAAAATAACTCCATTGATAGCTGCAGCAATGGATCCCAATAAAAGAATTGGTAGCTCTGGCTTGTTCAGATAGGCCAGTCGTCTAATAGATACTGGTTCCTTCACTTTATTAACATTTTGATCTTGTTCACTGAGTTCTTCTGTTGGCTTACCTGTCTGGAGTGTTACAGCAGCAGGCAAGTTAAAGGAGATTACAAAAGAATGATTACCGCTTCCTCCAAATGAGGAACCTCTACTGATTGATCTATCAGAAGACAACCTTCTACTATTAGATTGTCGTAAAGAGCTTGAAGCATTAAAGGTCGGCCGTAATTTTTCTAATTCCACTGAGTTTGCGTCTTCCTTTTGCCGATTGATCTCTTGCAAACGTATGAGTTGGGAATACGCTCCATCAGGATCCTTGATTAACTCTTCATGTGAACCTGTTTACACCCAACATCAGTGACATTAATACAAGTAGCAAAGTCACAGTTTGGAAAATTCATAAGTTGCTTCTGAGATAGACATATGAAATAAAATAATTACAAAGAGGCAACTACCTTGTTCTACCAGTTGTCCACGGTGCACTACAGATATCTTATCGGCATTCCTCACAGTGCTCAAACGATGAGCAACAACAATGGTGGTCCTGTCTACCATGATCCTTACAAGCGCATCCTGAACTATTCTCTCTGACTCAGCATCAAGAGCACTCGTCGCTTCATCCAGAAGTAATATCTTCGGATTCTTTAAAATAGCCCTTGCAATTGCAATCCTCTGCTTTTGTCCACCAGAGAGCTGGGTGCCATGCTCACCAACCATTGTGTCAAGCCCCTGCAGTAGACAACATTTAATTATGCTTTCGAAACTATATTGACTAGCACACTTAAATGAAATTGAAGTGGATATTAAATTTTACGTTGGGCATCTTGTCAATGAATTTTGCAGCATTAGCAAGCTCAATAGCTCTCTTAATCTCTTCCTGTGTTGCACCTTCCTTTCCATATAAGATGTTCTCTTTAATAGTGGTGGTAAATAGAACTGGCTCCTGGCTGACGAGTCCTATTTTCTCCCTTATCCAGGTAAGTTTCAATTGCTTCAGATTGACTCCATCTATGAGCACTTCACCTGCTTGGGGATCATAAAATCTCTCGACCAAACCAATCACAGTTGACTTTCCACTGCCACTTTGTCCAACTAAAGCCATAGTTGTGCTGCTAGGTACATGCAATGAGAAGCCATCAAATATCAGCTGATCAGGCCTAGCAGGGTAGCTGAAGTAGATATCTTTGAGTTCAATATCACCCTTGATGTCTTCCAACACAATGCCACGCATGTTGTAGGCATCAATCTCTGGTTTCCTATAGATTGTCTCGAACATTTTATACGCTGCGGCTTGTCCTGCTGAAAAGGCATTTATACATGGTGATGCCTGCCCTAGAGACCTGATGAAAGATTTTTGCAAGATGAGGCAAATATAGTTAAGTGTAAGCATTCTAAATGGACTTTGGGGTAGATATCTTACTGACAAGACTTACATTGCACCACTCATTATAGCCATCATAACGTTAATAACATTTCCTCCTTGGTAGCCTTTCTCAATGATCAGTTTGGAACCGAACCATATAGCTAAACCATAGCTGCAGAACACAATGAGCAGAACTGAGCCAATTCCCATGCCAGCGGCAGTCCCCTCATGAACAGCAGATCTATATGCAGTTTTTATGAACAAGTTGTACTTGTCAATTGCCCGCTTCTCCCCAGTGAAAGAAACAACCTGCAAATTATGTGTGCCAAGGAAAATCGATAAAGCTAACTAATCAAAGACATCAGATATAATAGACAAAGCAAAACATGAACATATACTAACTGTTCTGATCGATCCTATGGTCTGCTCGACCACATTTCCTGCTTCTGCATATGCCATTTGGCCACGGCTTGACAATTTGGTTATTATTAACGACATTATTCCACCAGCTAGAACAATAGGTGGAATACATGATAGCATGACGAGTGACAGAAGCCAGCCTTTTATAAATGCAATGATAAAGCCACCAAAGAAAGTTGAGACCAATTGAATGAACTTCCCGACCTTAAAATGGAAGCAAAGCAATTAGCAAGACAATTCACGCATTGATAGATATTATTTTATCATCTCTAAGGCTGATTCTGTGCACAAACTAATGATATCTTTTTTCATGCAGAAATACACAGTTTTATTTCAGAATGTGATGAAAATAATCATTGAAAAGCTTAATAAGGCTGACCATTGACTACACATTCATTTGGGCCATAGATACCTTTTCACCAATAGCTTCTTGGATCAGTATTGTGTCACCAGACATCCTACCAACCACTTCACCTGTCGTTGTTTCATTGTCGAAGAATGCTATGTCCTGCCTAAGTATTGTTTTGAGGTACAACCCACGAATCCTCGCTGCTTGTCTTTCCCCAGTCACCATCCAGCACGAAACCTCTGCGTGAAATTTTAATATTATTATGTCGGAATTCCTAATCTCCATTAGTAATTTTTGTCCTGCAATAGCTTTCAAGACAAGTCTGAACTAAACTAACACGGAAAACAACTTAGGAGTCAAGTACGTATAATGAAAGCACATGTCTCCCTTTTCCTATACGACAATACTTCTCTAAAATTTTGTGATGATGTCCTTAATAGTTTAAACATCATAAGTTGACTGGTTTTTCGCATCCTTTCTAGAATGTTGCTGGATTCTTCTGATGGCGCAGAGGAAATAACGCAAGGATGGATCAAAATCAAGCAAACAGAGTTAGTACTTACGGAGAAAGGCAGAGACGCCGGCGGCAGCAGCAAGATAGAGAAAATTGACGACAACCTGAAACAAAATTGTACAAATTAACTCAGATCACAAAATACCTCTCAATTTATTGAATTAAAAACCATTACAATAAATTTGAGCATTCATCCTTAAAGCTAGCTAGGTTTTCTTATGATGAAGTACCACTAGCTACTACTACATTTACTATCCTTAAAAAGCAATCCTCTCACTTATGGTTGAGGGATTCATCTTGCGACAGAAGGAATAAATCTAATAGAAGATTGATATGATAACAAAACATTAATTTTATTTTCATCTGGAATTAAACCGATAAGTTCATGAATAAAGAAACGGAATCGACGCGATTATTACCTTGGAGACCTCATGGACGACGGAATCGTGATCAGCGTTGCCGAAGGCGTTGATGAGCTGGCCGAAGATGAAGGTCATCATCGGCATCGCGAGCCCGTTCACCAACGCCGCGACGGCGCCGACCGCCATCAGCGCGGCGTCGAGCGGATCGGCGAAGGCGAAAAGCTTGTACAGCGGGATCTTCTCGTCCCCTCCTCCCCCTCGCTTCTTCCCTCCATCTCCATCCCCATCTCCTTCTCCTTCCCACATCCCCGCCTCCTCCGCCTTCTTCACCACGTTCGTTTGCTTCATACTCTACTCTGTTCTATTCTATTCTACGTTCCTGAGACCATGCAAACAATAGAAGCGTGTAAAAGTAAAAGGAAAACAAGATATAAAACTCCTCCCCCTTATTGTTGGAGAAGAAGGGGGTAGAGGAGGCACACATACGTGGCATATATATATAGGAGATACCCAACTTCATCCAAGCCGTCCACGTCACCATGGGGAATCCGTGAGTCACTAGTTCGTCTAGAAGATTCCTAAAAGAAAAGCGACAGAATATAAATACATGAAAATATAATTTTATCAAAAACACCCTACATTTTATTTTTATTATCACAACATATATATATATATATATATCATGGAACCAAAATTTAAAGCAAAAGTAGGAGATATTTTAGGTATATTTAAATTTAATTTTTCAAAGTCAAGTCCTTGTATTTTTGAGACATTAAAGAGTACAATGAATGTATATAGTAGTAGGATGTAAATGATATTAAAATAGCAAGCTATTTAGAAATTAATTTAAAAACGACTTACCTAGACACATCCTATTCTATTCTATTGTACTTATTTGTCATTTTGTCATAGAGAATATTAAGTAATGACGGTGGAAGAGACCCCCCAGCTCACCAGTCAAGCGTCAAAAGGAAAGTAATATAATATCAAAAGGAAATTATATTGGAGAGAAAATACTTACTAAATTTGTAAACCATTCATGAGAATCTTATTCTCTTCATGTATATAATATTGTGCAAAGTTCACATGTGACAAAATACTTACTAAATTTTTAAAAAAAATTATTTTGATTAACTATTATTGGAATAGGCTCTCTCTTACTCTTTCCCACTCAAAATGATATTTTATTTTTTTTCATATTACATCGAGTATAATCATGTAACCACTAAATTAATTTCAATTATCTTATTTAAGCTAAAAAAATGTAAAGAGCGGCAATCGAGTCAGATCGGGTTTGAGTTAGGTGAGAAATTTCTAAATATAAATATAATTTATTCATTAAACAAGTTTATTATGAGTTATTCGATTTATAAATAGATTCTTTATGTTATAAATATGCTGATAAATAGAGTTATTGTATCATAAATAGGTTAGGAAGTCGAAGTAATTAATAATTAGGTTAATCTGACCGACCATTTATGATTTGAACATGATTCAACTAAATCTAAATATATTTAAAAATTGATCGGATATAACCAACTTTGTAAACCCTACAACTAAGCTATATTTACGGTTACAATCCCGCCATATATGAGAAGTGGTGGAGATATAACTGTTAACTGCATTGATGGGTATTTTCTCCCAAAATAGAGTTGATATCTAAAAGTAGAAGGCATTGAATTGAGTGGCTGGCTTCCCTTCCATTTAGGTCGGATTTTTTTGGGGAAGTGTGATGTAAGGAGAATGTTTGCTAATATTATAATGAGATTCCTGTCATATAATGGAAAGGATTTGAAAGTTTAATTATTTGTATAAATATTTTGTATGATTTGAGTTTATTGGCTAATTTCTTATCGGAGTTGATCCGGCTGTCTAATTTATATATCGAGAAGAACTAATTAAATTATCTAGTCTTATACCCTTAAATGTTCATAATCAATAAAAATAGACTTAATTATATCTTGTCCTTTTATACTTTGACCCGGTATCATTTTACTTATGTACTATAAAAGTATACGAATACTTTCAAGATTTTGAAAAGTGTTACCAACCAAATCTGAAATGATCCGTTCGTAGGATGATCTTGCAATGAAGTTAATCGGAGATCTAGATAGAAAGTTATGGTTAAAATAGTGGAGCAAGGTCAGATAGGGTAGAACGATAAATAACCGACGTTGCAGCGGTCATCGGAGGGTGATGAATGGCCGTAGTTGGGTGACTATTGGAGGAAGGCGGTGGCTAGGGTTTGGATGCTTGAAAGAGTTCTACGGTTATGATATATTCCTATGAAGATAAAGACGATCTGATGACTACGATAAAAGATAAAGATGATAAAAAAATATTTCATTCAATATATAAACAATTAGGCCTGCATTGCACATATTTATAGATCCTAGTCCTAAATTAACTCAATCTAGGATTTGCTCCTTAAGAGCTTACATTAAAAGATAAACATAACTTAGTTAAATCATCATTTCTTATTCTTATCGAAATGTTTCTTTATTTTATTATAGATAGAGTCCTAATCCGGAGAAGTTTTGAATATAAAAGTTATAGATCATGACCTCTAACTTACTTAAACTCTAATTAAACTACATAAGTAAAATAAATAAGATAACTAGACTCGATTTTATCGAGCCAAATGTCCCTATGATGTGATCCGATCTGACCTGGATCACATCAAAAGGCTATTAACAAATACTCTAAAATTACATTTCTATCCCTTTGTTGTTGGAAGAAAATATTAAGTTTTATTAGCTAATAATTTAAAATTATCTATCTACCTTTACTTGCTACCGATTAGACGTCACAATTTTTACTATTCACGAGGGTAATTTACTCTATCTAAAAATAACATAATGTTCATGTGTTTGACACGTGAGTTTTAACTCACGATAGACAATTGTAGCTTTTTAAAAATCTAGGAAGATAGTACACTTTTATAATACATAGAGACAAAGTGATATTGAGTCAAAGTATAAGGAGCAAAATAAAATTAAACCATAAAGTAAGAAGTTTTTTTTTGTTGCATACATACCTTTCACAAATTTTATATTTACTTATACGCCCCTCTAAATTTGATATATTCATATATACCCTTTAAAACCCTTATTTTTTTACATAAATTCTCGGAGGAGGTAACTAACTATTAAAATTTAATAAGTTTGGCCTCGAGTCTAATTTGATCCCGATCCAAGCCTAGCTCGATTTAGTAATGGACAATACATGCTTGGCTCTAAAGCCCAACCCGACTAGTCCGCTAATTTATTTTCTCTGCTTATTTAATCTCAAATCAAAATTTTGGTTTATTGAAGACTACTATATTACTATTTTTTTGATATACTCAATCAATTATGCTCAGTCCAAGCTTGATATCTCAAAAGCTAGTAGACAATAAAAGGCTCAAAAATTCCACCTTGATCCGACTACATCCATGTTGACTCGAACTCAATCCGATGGACTCTACCTAACATGAACAGACTTGATTGCCATAGTAGGCCTAAGTGTGAAGAGGGATCAATTTCCAAGTTCAAACTTCTAGCAAGTAGCTCTGGAGCATTTGGAAAGCTCTCAACGCCTTTATATTTTTCAGTAGTGGCAGAAGCCCAGAAAGTTGCTCGGCATCTCCTCTCACGAGTGGGTTTTAAAGAACCCACTACATGGTGAACACATGGAGGATCTTGCTTCTAAGCGTCACCATGCACACACAAATCTTGATCTAAATGATCTAGTTGTATGGGTTGATGCCAACTTGAATAGCAGATTCCTGGGAGAGTGGGTATTGTCCTCCATCTAGGCTCCACCAACAAAAGAAATGGTCTCTCTATCCTCCTAAACTTCTACATCAACGCCCTCTATGGGGAATCTTTGGCCATCTTGCTTGGTTGAAAGAAAGCTATCAAGTTGGATGGGCAGAATTTGGTTTGGATTTCCAGTGATTCTTAAATCGCAGTGAAAACAGCTGACAGACCCACTCTATTATTATTATCTGTGAAAGTAAAAGTAAAGAGCTTCTCTCCCTGCACCCTTTAAGCCAAAAATATGTGTAAAACTTAGTCTTGCCGAGAGCTAGATCTCCTTTGTACTTCATAATCTTTAATGGAGTGCAGTCTACAGACTTTCAATCAAAAAGGAAAGAAAGTTCTTCAACATGGGCCATATTTCAAACTAATGATTAAAAGAAGAAGAAGAAGAAGAAGAAGAAGAAGAAGAAGAGAACAAATACAAAGGTTGCTTGCATACAGAGGACTAATTGTGTTGCTGCCTAGTATCTAGCTTATATAATGCAAATCTTCTGGAGCATTTCTAAAAGCAAGAAAAGGCTATAACTTATAGACAATATAAACCTGAGAATTTAATGGTTTCTTCTCAGTCCAATGAACACCACTTCTCTTTTTTAGCTTCTTTCCATCATGTTTACCTATCCTGCACGCCAAGATAGATACAATATAGAAGACAATTTATAGAACTCAATTTCACTCCTCATTCCCTCTTGCGTGACACTTCATTTTGAGTGGCAGATATTAATATTGATATTTAATAAAAAATTTTAAAAAATTAATTTAATTATTTAATCTAGCTTATGAGCTAATAAAATATTAAAAATAAACTCAATAGGTGAATGTTACAAAGGAAAAACTTATAAATTGTAACTTCTTTTTAACAAGATTTAAAGTATATCGTGCTTTTATTTATAATTAGTTCCCCATAGTTTCAAACTATCTGCAAACATTAGTTTTTTTTTTAAATTCAAAATTAATATTAATATTAAAAGTACTAGTTTTAAAGCTTATTCAATTCTTTACAATTTAATGCTGATATAAATTTTCAAAATTGATCCTTTTTAAAGGATGAGATCTATTACATGTAAGAAAAGGATAACTTTAATGGAGGGCAGCTTTAGGCTGAGTGGTATGTCATAATTAAATATATGAAATGACCATATGAGGACAAAAGGAAAAGTAGTAAGAAAACTTAGGACTAAAATGTAAAAGTACATTCAATATTGTTCTGCAGTGGATAAATAGTAATAGGCAATTTTGCATATAAGCACCCATCTTTTCCGTATTTTCCTTCACCTCCCAAATAATAGAAATGTAATTTAAACCAACAGAATATGTCCTTTTTTGTAACAAATCTAGGTGTGATGTGTAAATAACAACAGGCTAAAATAAGTGCACAGAGACATAATCTATTTTAATTATATTTTAAGGTTAGAAGTGAGGATGAGTGGATTACCTTCTATTACTGCAACTATTATTATATAACTTATATAACTTATGTAACCCGTGACCTCCTTTGTCTTCAGAGTTCAAAGGAACCAGATTTGTTGGGTGTTATATAACTTATATATACTAATTAGGGGTGTATTATTATGTAATTTGCTTTAATTTAGTTTCTAAACTAATCTATACCTACTTTCCTGTCCTTATCCTTCTCTCTTGTTCTCTGTCTTTATAAGATTCAGAGCTCTATTTGTTACCTTCTTTTCATCAATGGCGATCTCAAATGGGTCGATCTCTTCTCTTCTTAGTCTCCTTCTCCTTCTTCTAATCTCCTCCTCTTTCCTTCTCCGAGTAACTGGAGCTGGTAAAGGAGAAGGAGAAGAAGAAGAATACTACTCAGCTGTGGGAGATCCAGGCATGAGAAGAGATGGCTTACGAGTTGCCTGGGAAGCTTGGAATTTTTGCAATGAGGTTGGTGAAGAAGCCCCTCAAATAGGCAGTCCTCGCGGCGCCGACTGCTTCGATCTGGGTCTTTTCTCTTTCTCTCCCTCTCTCTCTCTCTCTTTGTTATCAATCCGCAGCTCTGCATCCATCTCCTCTGTTTCTAATTACAGCTTCTATGTGTTTCAACTTCACCATGCAGATAAAGATGGAGTAATGCACCATGTCAGCGAGACGGACAACTCCCTCGGCGTCGGCGATCCGCTTCCCGGGGACCCGGCGGCGAACGTAGCGGACGTGGATTTGTATGCCGCGATGAAGGAGATGTATTTGGGAAAGAAATGTGAGGTGGAAGACAACCCACCATGGCACTTCTGGATGATCATGCTCAAGAATGGAAATTTAGACACCACGGCAGCTCTCTGCCCCAAGAATGGCAAGAAGACCCCTCCATTCCCACCCCAACCCGGAAGGTTCCCCTGCTTCGGAAAAGGGTGCATGAACCAACCATTGGTGTATCATAACTTCACCAGTTTGGAAGGGACTACATTGAGAGGGAGGATGTTCGGGAGCTATGACCTCGACGCCGACCTCTCCGGGACCGGCGCCGGCGACAACGCCTCCTTCTTCTCGGTGACATGGGAGAAGGAGGTGGGTGGCGCAAATGGCGGCTGGCGTTTCCACCATGTGCTCAAGACCACAAGCAAATATCCATGGCTCATGCTCTACTTGAGGTCAGATGCTACCAAGGGCTTCTCTGGGGGCTATCACTATGACACCAGAGGGATGACCAGAATAGTAAGTAGCTATGGATCCATAGAATTTATCCCTTGCTATTTTTTTGCCTTCAAGAGAAGAATTAAACCTTTTCTCGCCCCTGAAACTATGTTAAGAATGATCTATTACTATATTCGCTTTGATACTTACTGTATGCTCTCGCTCTGATTAGGTTCCAGAGTCGCCTAATTTTAAGGTGAGGATCACATTGGAGGTAGAGAAGGGAGGGGGAGCAAACAGCCAGTTCTACCTCATGGACATGGGCAGCTGCTGGAAGAACGACGGCCGGCCCTGCGACGGCGACGTGACGACCGACGTCACCCGGTACAGCGAGATGATCATCAACCCGGACACGCAGGCCTGGTGCCGGCCGGACCGGCTGTACGAGTGCCCGCCGTACCACACCTTCCGCAACGGGACGCGCGTCAGCCGGCGAGACACCGCGAGGTTCCCGTACGACGCGTACCACGTGTACTGCTCGCCGGGGAATGCGGCGCAGGCAGAGCAGCCGACGACGTACTGCGACCCCTACAGCAATCCACAGCCGCAGGAGATAGTTCAGATACTGCCTCATCCAGTGTGGGGGGAGTACGGGTATCCGACCAAGAAGGGGGAGGGGTGGATCGGTGATCCAAGAACATGGGAGCTTGACGTCGGGGGGATGTCTCAAGCCCTCTATTTCTATCAGGTCAGGATAATCCTCGATAGTGAGAGCTTATTCATGAATAAACTCTTCTCATCGACGCCAACCCCGTCATTAATACATCAAGACCTCCTCCTATATTTGCTTCAGGGCAAGATCCTCTAGTTCTAATTAAAGATGGAATTTAATCTTTTGGGCGCAGGATCCAGGCACGCCGCCGGCGAAGAGGAGATGGCCGTCCCTTGATGTCGGCACCGAGATCTACATCAGCAACAACGCAATGGCCGAGTGGACGATAAGCGACTTCGACATTATAATTCCAAAGACATACAGAGAAGGAGATACTTCCTTGATGTAGATATATTGCGGTCGGTGGAAATAGGTGGCCAATCTTTTCCGTACCAGAAATAAGTATAAATTAAAGTTTCTCTTCTTCTTCTTCTTCTTTCTTTTTATAACAGGAGATGATATGGACGTGAGTTAATTAAGGGACATTTTCTTTTGACACCCCCACATAATTACGTGTTTAATTACGCATTAAATAACAAGAATTTTTACGTAATCCCTCTCGAATTAAGCTCTTTTAAATCTAACTAATCACTATTGCAACAGGATTTAGAGTTGGTGAGATCATTTTGCCCTTCTATCATACATAGTATGTACAAGAAAAGAAATTCTACTTTTTGCAAGAATTAATGATAATATTTTATGGTCTAAACTTTAATATTAAAAAGAAAAAGATAAGTTAATTATTTATATATATATTTATTAACTTTTAACAAATTAAATATTCTATAGATATTCCGTCAACAACTAATCATGATGACAACAGCAATTATGCCAAAAAAAAAAAAAAAAAAACCACCCATATTTATATCTGATAATAGATTTCAAAAGAGAGAACAAAGTAGAACATTCATTTTCTATGATTTAATGGAAGAAAAAGGGAAGGGTCAAACTAAAAATAGTGAAATAAAAGAGGATTTTTTTAAAAAAATAGTGAATAAAGCTCTCGAATAGACAATAAAAAAAACATTGTACATCTTATGAAAAAGCTTATATTTGTCTTATATTTGCACCAGCAAAAATTCCTCATTGCATCCAAATGCCGAATAATCATCGTGGATGTTCTATGATGACATGTACAATTGTACAGACAAGAAAATGACAAACAAAATGTAGATGGATTTAATGGTGAAATGGAGAGAAGGGGAGAGAGAGAGGACAAAGGAGAGTACTTCCCTCACCTTGAAGGCAATCAAATTACAAATTGGCTTGCTCGCTTTCCCAGCTCATATGGTTCTGCATAGTAATACAACTTGATCCTATTTGACAAGGATAACCCCAAGGCCAAAGGAAAATTCCTCACATTTGAGCTCTCCTGCTCAGAAATGTCATCGGCGAACGCTGTAACATCACCAAATAACTTGAAAATCATGATCCTGGCTTCTATCGGTTGTGGAAAATCGAAATAAAGGGCCGTCATAGGCTTTACTTCCGGTAACCGAAATACTCCTACTGTTACAAGGTTTCTTGGTTCCTGTAAAAAAAGAACGATACAAAGGCGATATGTTATGACAGAAGATTCATGTTAAAAAAAACAAAGTATAGAAGCAAAGGATTGTTAATGTAAGAACATTGAACTCTTAACTGAACTCTCTGTTCAGGGATGTTTGCGACTTTTGATTATTTAATTTGCTGGAATGGTCATCTAGGGATTTTTGCCACTATGACAGGTTGATGGGATACCATGCGATTGTATGTCTAGTTGATCATTCTATTATTTTGACCAGTCACTAAGTATTTTTCCTTTTGACACAAAGTATATTCAACTTGTTATGAAATCAAAAATTATTTTTCTGATCATACATGTGCATGACTATGTAATATTACAGGAAATGCTTACATACCGCTCTGCATTTCTTCTTTTTTTCCATGAAATGCTGTTGTATGTGATTCAGATTGTAATCATATATAGTATCGATATATGGCACTGCCTAGTTTGATCATCTATTCAGATCTAGATAACTTAGAAGACTTGTAATTTTCTAGGACGTATGGAAATTGGAAAGTATAGAAGAGAACTCCCGAAGATTAACGAAGAGTCAACAGTGACGTCATGACCTCCACATGATCAGTCTACAATCATATAGCAAAACTTATATGTACTTTCCTACCAAATATAAGTGCCTTTGAAATTAATAATGCGAAAGCTTAACATCAAGCAAATGAAAGTAATAATATAAATTGTCCTCTGGGAAACCAGAACATATGAATAAATCAAATAAAATAGAGAACAACAAAATGCACGTAAATAAAAACATAGATTTTCAATAAAATTGTAATAATTCCAAGAAGAGGGGAGAAAACAGAAAATATAATCGAATAACCATGCAAATGCAATAACTGAGAATGGACTTACCTGAAGAGCAAAAACTTGAATATATAGAACTGCAGGCAAGATGAACCTATCTTCTAGATATGTTGAAGAGTCCCAGATATCTACATCAAAAGAAGAGGGGGAATGGGTAACTCGCGGTTTTATCACACTGAAAGCATCCAGGCGAAATCCTGCTATTCCAGTCACAGCAGACGGGAGATACTGCTCGAGGACAAGATCATTATCCATTAACCTTTCAGATTCAACTGGAATCTGGAAGAACAAAAAAATAGAATCAGTTCTGGGAAAAAATTAAAATGAAGTTCAGAGAATCACGTCACCAAAAGCCATAGAGAACTTTACCCTAAATCGACCCAGTTGTGGACCTCTATCCAACAAACTTTTCATTCTCATCATTTCAGGAACTTGAAGTGATGCATTCTGGCTCATCTCCTTTCCCAAAGACTTGCCAAAAACTATAAGCCTTTTTGCATGGATGACTGAATTTTTAGTGTTGGTCATATTCATAGAACCAGGTGGTTTAATTTCTGTACTTGAACTCTCATCTAAAGATAGAAGATTAAATTCTTCAGAAAACTTAATTGAGTTGGAACCAGGCTTTTGGATAGTCAATGTTATCCAGATGATGCGGCAACGAATAGGATTAGGAAAGTGAAATTTCATATTCCTTGGAATATCAATATCACCAGCACTACTTGATTTTTCTGGCCCATATAGTTGAGGGGAGGATGATAATAGTGATTTTACATCCCATTTTCCAATGAATGATCGCTCTTCTCTATGAATTGTATTGCTTGCCCATATCTGTACCTGTACAAGGACAGATGGCACTAGTGATAGAATGTAAGAGAAATAAATGCAATTGGGGAAAAGTGTATCACAATGAAAAAGAGATGGACTACATAAAAAGTAGTGTTTTATCCAAAATGAAGCTAAAACATAGAGAATGAAATTACCAGAGTAATGGACCATTGAGACCACAAAAGAAATAACAAAGACCAATCATCATAGTCCTATTAGAGTCTTACATTACATCTGAATTTGATTAACTAATATATGAGTAGGTTTTCCACTAGGGCATATCTTATATTAAAAGTCCAATAAACTTAAATGACTTAGTAGGGCCTAGGAAGTGTTTGTTTGGGGAATTGGGTTTAGTCAACAATACAATATGTTTTCTCACTGCAAGCGCTAAACATTGTCCATTTCCTTTTTGGCCTTACCTATGTTTACCATCAGCATAGCACTATATGGAACAAAATCTAGTAGTAAATTTCTGCAAATTAGTTCTTTTTGTTTAATTCTACAAAAAATTCCTATGATATCTCATAAGATTATAGTGAAAAACGAATGTGAAGTTATTGTGACAAACAAATATTTTAATTGTTTTAGTTAGATAGCAGATAGAAGTTTTCCAAAAGAATTATAAGGTTATTTCAGAAAAACTGATATATTTTATGCTGAATATACTAACATTAAGAGGATGCTGCTAGATTCTTACAATAGGGCAGTCAGAGGATGTATAACCACACGAACTGACAATCATTGCAACCCCTGAAACATCAGATAAACTTCCAAGGACAATTGAAAATTCTGCCGAGGAAAGACCAGGTGGAGCTCTCCAATAAGAATGCTGTTCTCCAAGACCAAGAGGTGATAGTAGCGTTAATAATGGTTCAGATCCCACTTCTGTTTCCACCTGCAATTTCAGATTAGTGAATTATGCACACCAATTCCAGGAAAGATTTTTGTAAACTAGGCGATTCTCATCTGGAACTTCAATTTGACCCATTTAGAAAAGGTAAATGATGACATGTTCATTGAAATTATAAGTTCATGTCGAATGCTGAAAGTTAAATTACTAAATTGGGCCGATAATGAGAAAGGAGAATAATGAAGCGAAAAAAAGACCCCACCTTATGATATCACATACCCTGGTATCTATATAAACATATAAAGAGATAAAAGCTAGATTACAGGATATAAATGCATTTTCTTTAACTGCTTCAGGAGGGCATTTAAGATTTTATATAAGCAACGGATTCTAAGTTGTAGAGGAAAACACTATGGTTTTCTACATCTTACTACTATTGCAGCAGAGATGCTGACCTTGTGATGACACACATCCTTATGTAATTTAAACAATATGCCTTCACTGAGAAAATAAATTATGAATCCAAACAAGTATCAAAGATTACTTGGTAGCATTTTTAAATATTACATTTTATACCAAAGTGTTTTACTAAACCACAAATTAGATTTACGAGATATTACCAATTACTTGTAATCTTCAAACTTCAAAGATATGGTATATGAAAGTAATTGGAGATATGAAAGAAAAAGGATGATGACTATGACCACAAAAAATGTAACAGCAAGTGATCTCTTCCATCTATGCAGAAGGCAACAAAACAAGTAACCTTCTATATGTGATCACCAACTAAACATCAACGGTAAAAATATCATTCTTTGGATAAAAATGTTCTTCCCAAGAAATAAATGGTCCACCTCAAAGCAACTAGAATTGACCCAATAAAATTATGAAATTCATCAAAATATCAAATATATGGCTGAAGTAAAATTAAAATTGAGAATGCCTTAACTATCAAGGATAAGCTATTCGCTATGTTTGATGATTCTTCAAGTGCATGATGAGGATATCAGGATAATATAAGCGATGAAAGAGGAGGGGCAAGGGGTGGGCTTTTGGGTCTTTCAATTGAAATCAATTTCTTATCAAGGATGGCCGTGCCGGTAGTGACACAGCACAGCCGTGTACCGGTCATTATGCCGATGTGGAGCCCTTTTTCGAAAGTTTTCATATTTTCATCAATCATCATCAAATCAATTTTGATCATTTTCTTAACAAATGACACGTCGTGCTCATTTTTTAAAAAAATTCTTATTTTTATTAATCATCATCAATTAACTACTAATCAAGCTAGATTTTCATGACTAGTTATCTTCATAATCAATTGATCACTTAGAAGGTTTAGATAAAATTAATGATGATGAAACTAGAGACGATGATGATAGTGATAATGACAAAACTCGATCTGGTGACGGTGATGATGAAGATGAGACATGCATCCTTGCTACACAACCTTTTCATAAGTATTATTTTTACAGAGTAGAAAAATTTTACACGTGCCACCCAAGATTAAGACCACGGGACCAGACCTAGACAACCACAAGATTTGCCATCATATCAAGCAGAGCATTAGGAGAGGTGCGGTCACAGGATGATATTAGTTCATCATCATTACCATCATATCGGCCACACCCACTAAAGCTACAACACCCTTATTATACTCCATATTCATAATCTACATATACTTACGATGTGCCTGTGCCGATGCTAATTGTTCCCGTATATGTTCACTATTCATATCATATCATAAAATTCTTATTTGTATGAAAACTATGTAGGACATTACAATCAATTTTATCAGTGAATAAGTTTTAAAGATTATCGACAATATTTAATACAACATTCTCGTGTTATTCTTGTGCTGACAAATAAAGTATTTGATCCTCCTCATCATTTTACGTTCAATTAGATATTAATTTTAATTATTAAATAATTATTAATTAATACTATGTGCTGAATATTATTATGTGTTTAATTATATTATAGAGTATTCAATCATTAATATTAGTTTTAATAAATGTATTCAATCATATTATGTGTTGAATAATATATATATTTAACTATTGCTTTATCTTTAATAAAATATGTCATTTACAAAAATAATCTAAAAATAAAACACTATAGGTTTTAATACATATATTTAAATCAAAAAATTAAAAATTGGCATGCCGAAGATCTAAAACATCTCTAAATATCCTAAAATTTTTATTAAAAATATTATAAATGTGTGCCACTGACACGCTGATCGCCACGCCCCATGCCGACCGGCACGTGCCATTGGCACAACCATCATTGCTTTCTTGAAACATTCTTAATTCTCTACTACATTGGAAAAAAAATTAGAATATACTAAATTTCTGAACTAAATGAGTATATAAATCAAAATTTCTTCAAACTGAAAGGGAGATTTTCTTATTAAAACAAGCGCTAGAACAAGTTAATGATTTTCATATTCCTTGATGGAACTATTTTGTCAACTTGAGGAGATCCACAAGAACAGTTCTCATGCTTTTCTTTGTTGTACATTCTTTTTAGAAGTTAAAATAACAGAACATAAAATTTGGATTCTTAAAAGTCAACTTACATATGATAATTGTATAGACCCATCATATATATTAGAAAAAGTTGGTCACCCTCACATCGAGAATGGACAAAGAATCAGGAAAGAATGATATTACCGTATGTAATAGGCTTGCTGATGGAAATTCAGCAAGGGACTCAGCTCCATTTAATAGCTTCTTTAATTGTTTTTTTCCAATTTCAATACCTTGCAAATTAGATATTCTGCTAAGTTCATGTCCAAGAACTTGACCCAGAGCTTCATTTGCTGCATTGTCTGCACGATTTTTTCTCCGCAAGCTATTCAGTACCCTGACATAGTCTACATACAATGCATGCAAGATAACATCACTACAACACTCTTTGCATATAACTCCATCTGTAGAGGTTGAATGGCTAAGCCATTCAGATTGGCCTCCATGATTAGATCCACTTTGGCTTGATGAACTGCTGTAGATTTTCATATCCTTGTAGTTGTTGCTTAGTAGAAGGGAAGCTCCCTTCCCAGCACAGCAATATTTGCAAGCTTTTCTTTCACACTGAGAACAAAGAAGAAACACTGGAGAGCTTCCACTTGAAGGTCTACTGGAAGAAATGTCTGAAGTACCAAAATGAACTTCACACATCCCACCAAAGCAGATTTCATCAAGTTCGTTGATGTTCCAAAAGTCTATGACATTATTATCAACTTGTTCAAGACCAATGGAAGCATTAATCTGATCTTCAAGAAAACTATGGCCAAGCAATGCCAGGCTATCTGCATAGTTGCATAATCTCACTAAGTAAGAATAATCAACCAAGCGATTTGGATCTATTTTTGCAGGATCAGTGCTGATTGACAATAAAGCTCTGTCTCTTTGAGCAGCAGAAAGATTCAAGCGAAGGCGCCCAATTTCGAGCTTCAGCGATTGCTCAAAGTCAATTTTCTTCCCCTAAAAATGATGTGTTATGAGAAATAAAATAGATATAACAGGATCACTAGCAACAGAAGCAGTTTAGCCATTTAGCTAGATAAATATTCTCCATCGGGAGTATACAAAAGCTAAAATCCTATAAAATATTTCTTAATAGAAATCTACTAAGCACATATTCATGTATAGCTAACAGCAAGAGAGAACAATTAGCACATATATACCAATGAATGCAGAACATTAAGATTAAAGATAAATATAATTAAAGGGAAAAATCCCAGAAAACAAATGTAAGGTCATGAAAATAAACAACAATATGCAGAGTTGACATGGCCATTTCTTGATCTCCAAGCAGCTGCATAATACCACCAGGTGAAAGCATGCACAAACTGTTTTTTGTAAACCATTCTGATTTGTTGTCATGATTTGATTCAAAAGTGCTCCTGGCAAATGTATATGTTTCACTGGCTATCGATGAGTGATATGAACCAGAGATAATGTGAAAATTTCTCAACTGAAGAGAAAATTTATTTGAACTTGAAGTTCCAGTGGAGAAAAACAATTCTAGCCAAAACTTGTTTGAACCAAGACTGATTCTTATAAATTGAAAGTTCACATAAGTCCATTATAAAATACAAGATAAAATTATAATAAAAGCCATCTTCGTGATTCTTAAAGACTTTGAGAGCATTAAAATTGCATCTACAAGAAATTAAAGGAAAAGGAAACAGATATTGGAGAAACCACAAGATGGCGATGGCGCAGCTCATTAACTAACTAACTAGTGCAAATAAAATATAGTCAGAACAAATAGGTTAATAAGTTAACATCAGCTAAATAGAAAGAACAAAAACATACATAATTGAATTCCATAAAACAGAAAATGCTGTGAAGGAAACAGCATTACCTTATTAGATTCATAAAAGGATTTGAATATGTTGATGTACAGCTGAGTGCCATCATATTCTTGTATATTTAAATTATGTGATTCAGTGGACACATCCGGTGCAGCAGAAAAAGGGTTTTCAAAAACAGAATTGTCAAAGAAATCAATTACTCCACTGCTCAAAGGACTATTTCCACTGTTTGAAATTTCTGGCTGATTTGGTAATACGTAATCTCCCGTGAGAAAATCAAAAACATTGTTTGCAGCACTTGATTCAACTAATGATAGACTATTTTGATTGCAAGAAGCTCCAGCATTGTTATAGGAGTCTGACAGAAAAGGATTTGTGGAGTCCTTTACATCTAAATCACATGGAAGATTTTCAGCCTTCTTGGATCTTTCTTGGAGAAGCTTGATGAACTCAGCACCAGGTTTGTTATTAGTAAATATACCACTCCATGGAAGAGAAACTCCAAGTACTTCAATCTGTTAGAGACATTCATTCATAGTTTATTAGTTATCTAAGGTGAAAGAACTACAGAACAAACCAAATAAAATTCTATCCATCATAAATTAAGAACTTTGAAAATGAAAAGATATTAACTATGCTCAGCATCAGCAATGATCCATCTATTGAAAGCAAACCAGAACTCAAATGAATTACAGAAACAAACGAGGGCTTATTCACAGTGAAGCACTACAATGTTATTAATGAAATAGCTGTCAAATTTTACACAAAAGGAAAGAAATTTACATGTTGTCAACATCTTTATGATCATCCACATCCAAGTCCTTTCGCAGATATATGTGCAAGTGCATACAATATAAAACACACTAGAGCTCCAAAATGATTTACGGTTTGTTTTACAAGCCGTGTCAATATGAAACCCATTCCCTAGAAATGGAGACATGGCATGGATGTATTGTGGTTTCACGACTTGGTAAGTAAAGTTATCTCCATCATTAGTTAACAAAGAAACAAAGTACAAACTCATAGTTCTGACTTCCGAGCACTTACCCAAATACAATTAATAGGAAAAGGAAAGTTTGCCAGCATTAAAATCGGTGTGGTCAATAATTCCATATATCATGTATATTGTACCCCATGAATTACAGAGGATATTTTGTTCATAAGATTCTAAATTGGCACAAAAAAGGGGAAAAAAAGCTGAGGAAAGAGAAGAGTTCTAGGTCTCTTGTGTCTCAATCATGACATCTCTGACTAATAAAACAATAAACAATCAACTTTCAGTTACTGGAAGATGTCATGTATTCTGATTCACCTTGACTGCATTTGCATGTAAACAAATAATAAGAAACGAAGAAAAATCATTATTAGCTGCCTGGTATTGGTCAAAGCAAGTCTTCTGATCTTCTCTAACAGACTCAAAAACATGTAAGCCATTGAAAGGAGGTTTCTGCTATTCAACTTAAAGTTTGCCGTCCTAAAACCTAAATGCAAAATCTAAAAGGTACTAGATTCATCTATTTATCAGTAACAAGCAACTTAAGTGGCCAACTGTACTGTGCTCAGATGGTTAAAGAGACTTATTCTGATTTGAATCTCAACAACACCTAATGGTTTATCTGCGCCCACTTCTCTCAAAAAACACAAGCAATTAGTCAGTTCACAGACAAGAAATTTAATGAATTAGTCATTTGATCAGAGTTGAAGGTTGCTCACCAACCAGATAGTTACACAAAATGGTTGCCAAGTTAATAAAGTGGAGAAGATAACTTCAAATAGAAGACAATTCCACCTCTTTGATTGCAGAATAAAGTATGGCAAGCATAAGATTTGTCAAGATTTTGCAAACCAAAAGTAAAGTGCACCATCATAATAAAGCATTATTGTCATCAACCTGAGATTGCTTGTTTAAACTTCTCATTTGGATCACAGGGTGATTAAAATGATGAAGACTAAAAAGAACGTGAACAAAAGAAGATTGATTTATATAACAAGTAAAAAGAATGACCATACAGAAAAAGATTATATACTATAGTGAAAACCAACAAAAAGAAAAGGAAAAAAGAAAGGAAAACAAGATATACAACAAGAAGAACTAAATGATCTAATAAAAAAGACGCTTTTTTTCAAAGTATCTAGTTTTACAAGTTACAACATCAAATTTGTACCTCACCAAGAGTAATGGGCCTTCCAGGAATAGATGGGTAGAAAGTTAATGCAACAATACGGTTTAAAAAGTTCAATTCACCCTCCAATTCTTCAAAGTCATACAACAAAGGAAGGTAAGAGCTTTCTTGAGCATGCAAACGTGCACCTTTACCAGTGACGGCTATATCATCTGGATCAGTTTTTCCTGTGAGAGGAATCAAAAGGTTTGTTCCATTTGAGCATTGTGGGATGCATGCACCCTACAACAGAAAAGACACTGCATGTTATTCAGGTTTCATCTGGCATTGAAAGATTTATACAATAATATCTGCACCAATTTGTTAAAGATGACAACAAGGACCAAGGGGCACATTAGCACAATGGAGCTTGGAAGTAGGAGGCTAGTTAGAAGGTCGGTCTACAAATTTTGAATGGATTAATATACATCACCAAAGTTATCATCAGCAAAACCACACACAATAACAGGAATGGAGTGCCATATCAAGAAAGCCACAAGAATCAGAAGATTCAGAACTAAATGATTTAGTAAGTACAGTATTACATTCCTAAAACACAATCCTAACAAAGAACTAACAAATATCAGTGTCTTCAATATGGTTATGAAAATGTTCATTTTAATTTTTAACCCATTAGTAAGGACTAGGAAACTAAGTTGATCGTAAGCTGATGAAATAATGAAAAGTCAAAAGAGTTCAAGTAGAGCCCTTCTATTAAGAACTAAAGTACTACCATTCTCATACCTAATGGCCTTAACTAATCTATGATCTTATCCCTAAAAAGTCACATATGAGGTGAATTGATCAAGTTAATGATTAAATATCAGTAAAAATGAGATTTTGGGATCCAAAAAATAAGAGAGGACAAGAGCCCACTTTAGAAGCTTTCCTAGATAAATTATGTGTAACTGGAGAATGGATTACGGGAAATTCAGACAGATTTCTGGGGTGCTACAAGATTCAACACAGTACACCAAGAAGGGGACAGCTTTAAGGAAACAAATCACAGGAAAAAATCAAGCAAAACAGAAAGGGAAGAGAAAAAAAATGAAGATACAATTTATCATTAATTAAAATTTTGATTTTCTCTATTCCAAGAGAGTAATTATCCCAAAAATCAACTACTGCAAAAAAGTTCAATAACTTTTGCAGCATAAACTTATATAAAAGAGACATAACAGTAAGAGGAGAACCTCAAGAACAAGCTTAAGCCCATCTAAACTGCATCCAATTCTAACATCTACAGTTGCTGGATATGACGAATCTTCTTCACCATGTGAGACTGTTAGAAGTATCTGACAAACATGGCAAGGTTCTCCAAGATAGATAAAAAGTTCAACAACATCTGCAGCTGGTGGACAGACCTGTAAAACAAACATATCCTACACTTACAGAAGAAGCTTAGGAAATGAAACCAGAACAAATAAAAAAGAAACCAGTAGCTAAAAGAAGCACCCTGCATTAGCATTAAAATGCTTACAAAGAAAGCACTATACCCAAATTAGATCCTTCTTCTTATAACTAAGAAGACTTGATCCAGCATCAGCAGTTGGAAAGAAGCTGGGAACTGTTTTCAGAAAGCATCCAGATGGCCGTGATAATGCCTGAAATGGATCCAAAAGCTCAGTCGAATGTGTTAAGACAGATTTTCATAAGCGATAAGGTCAAATCCATAAAAAAATATGCAGAGAAAAAAGATATAGAAGTCATAAGAGATTTTCCAGTTTAAAAAAGTTTCAGATATTACAATTATCATTCATCTGTAAACAGAACATGTTTGCCAAGAAGAATTATCATCGAGTAAAGTTCTGAATATAAAACATAAGGTTGATAAATTTGATGAGATCTTCAAACTAATTATCTAAATCAACACTCAGCCAGTGCCATGTATTCTGAAGACTAACATGCTATAGAATATAAACCGCTGCTTTTGCAAAAATTACATGTTGCAGACCTCATTGCAAATTTGACAATATCAAGGATAATTCAGGAGAGTTTGCTTTTAATTTCCTCCAACATAAACTAAGGACAAGCAAAAGACATGCAGAACTCATTGACAAATTTGACAAAATAGAGGATCATGCAGGACTTTTTGCTTTATGTCCTCCTACATAAACTGACGAGGAAAAGCAAAAGCACAGCAACACTCTAAATTAGGTAATTTAAAACATGTCATCAACACCAAATGGTCCAGACTATAGTAACAACCAAGCCTTGGCCCCAATATTTGGGGTCAACTATCTCTTTCTTGCACTAATCTCGATACAATGCAAATTGCAAAGTGTTGTGTCGAATTAAAAATGTTCCATCAAAAGAACTAGATATTATCATAGGTTTTGTGGATAACTCCAGGTTATAACACACCAAACTCAAATATCAAGTTATTACATCATGACATAAATGTCTAATAAATAATGTTCCACAAAATACACCTTAAAGTTTCAAGTATTTGAAAAGGATAAATGATAGAAGGACACTTTCTTAGGTAGTAGGTATAACAATTAAGGATAGAATAGAAGTCAAACAACTCGTACCCGAATGTTGCGGAATACTGAAAGCATTTCTTAGCAACAAGTGTGATTTCATTTTCATATAACCTAAAGCTACTAGAATCTGCTACACTTAGACACTAGGAAGACCAATAAATATCCAAGCCAAAGAAGCATCTCAAATGCAGCCACTAGACATGCACATTCCAGAGTTCACAATTCCCTGGATATATCACTTATTTATTTTGTCATAAGCACCATAATTATCAACACAAGCAATGACTTGAAAGAGCATCAGATTAATCAAACCATTGACAAGAAAAAAGGGCGCCTGAAAATAAACATTTTCTATGGAGTTGTATTGCAATTATTAGAACAAGATAAATAGTTTTACCTACTTTAAGAGGATGAATAGGGATGGAGGGAAGATGCTTGAAGAGTCTCAATCCGAGAAACATCTCCAACTGCTTTTGGCGAGAACCGTCAACAATAACATTTTGATATCTTCTCTGCAGAGTGATTTTAACATTCTGTGCAGCTGAAAATTTACTAAGCTTCCCACTATCATCATTAAATATATTTAGGATCTGACTGTGCATTGCTTTCGAGCCAGTATACAGTGTTGCATGGATGTCACCCGCTAGCAAGAAAAGATCAGCCAATATATTTACTGGAGCTAAGGAGGTTGAGCTCTTGAACTGATCAAATGTCATGTCAAATCTCTTCCATGGCTTGTCCTGGGAATTTGCCTGGCATGGATGCTCCCAAGTGGTTCTCCGTGTATTATGATCAATATAGTAAGGCTTCCCTGTAACAGAATCAGAACGCTCTTCCCACCCTGGAGGCAAAGGATTGGAATTTCCAACATAATTACCAAACTCGGCATATCTATTCGTGGAAGATAACCCAAAATTTACATCTGTGTCAAGGGAGATGCCTAAACGTCTACATTGTTCTACAAAAACTTGAAGAGCCCCAAAATAACTAGCAGCATTTGTTCGATCTAGAGAATCGGCACAATTGTAACGTATCACCCCATTTTGAAGTGATTTCACACAGAATCCACCCTCAATGTCATCATTACATACAACCGATCCTTTACATTCCTTGAGCTTCTGCTTTAGAGGAAAATAATTCCCTTCACAAAAGCCAATGCCCATGGTGGGTGCCTTAAGAAGTTTCCACAGATCCACCACTGTTTGTTGCTCACCTTTTAATTTTACGCTTGAATGCCAGTCGTAGTTTATCAGATGTAACAGAGTATAAGGAAGTTTCCCAGTAGACCTAATATATTTTAGAGATTCATTAAAATGTTCAACAAGAATACTTTCTGACTTCCCTTCACCATATCTAAGTAGATTAACACACACTATAGGAACCGAAGGCATTTTCTTTTGCTTGAGTTCACTTGATTCAGATATCCGAGTACCATATCTCCTACTTAATCTCTGGTAGTATTGCAAGCTTCCTCTATAAGGATCTTGTTTTGAAACATAGATTTCAGCTTCTACAGAAGCAAGTTTTAGTTCTGCACCCCACCAAATAGGTATAGTTCCACGTCGCCAGATGTATGAGGCAAAAGGAACGTCTTGACCACCTCTCCGAGGAATCCATAAAAGTTGCTCGCACTCCACCTCATTCCCTGTCAAAGAAAAAAGAATACATCCATGAAGCACAAAACATAAATAGAGCACCTCTTCATTATCTTCTAATATGCCTACCCTTCCAAAAGATTATATGGATTATGGACTGATTCAGAAAAAGATAAGCAAAAAGTGGTGCATGACCTTTCTATACTGATAACCAACAATAAGAATAAACTTAAAGCTATAGTCCCCCATCCAACCTTCAATAAGTCTTCAGGCCAGTGAGAATGAGTATAATTCAAGGGGTGGGTACCAAGTTGGGTTGGAAATGGAACCCACCATGTTCCCACCACACATGGTGTGAAGACCTACTGAGGAAGTAAGCTGGGGGCATGAAGCATTATTCATAACAAGGCAAGAAGTAATATATGACCTGTACTAGAGCATGCATTTATCCCACGAGCCAAATAACGGGTACCAGGATGCAATCTACTACGGCGTGCAATAAGAGCAACCCTTCCACTTTGCTGACTTGTGCTTCGGAAATCTCGGCACTCAGCAAACCCCTGAAAGCAGCATATACTTGAGAGCCAACTAGTGAATCATATAGATGATGGGTACTGATCCATTAAAGTTAAGAACATTAGCTATCAATTGGATTATGTATATATGCTTAAGAGAGGATGTGGATGCTTACAACAAAGATGATATAAATCTAAAATGAAGCATAACAAGAACTGGAAAGATATATAAGGACAAGATAGAAGAAAGAAGACCCCTGCCTCATATCTCATAGAAGGACAAGATATGTCAGTATCCATCATTTGAATTCAAGAACTTGCTTACATGACTAAATAACTATGCATGATTGATCAAAATCACGTAGCTGACAAAATGCTTTATCAGAAGTTGCCAAATTCTTATTATGAAGCAAGAAGGGAACTAAACTGCTTGAGATAGGGAATAGTCGCTACAGAGAATTGAATCATTTGCATTAAAAGAACACTGTGAGATGCTACCCAAATTAATTGAACCTACCTTAAGTTCCTCCTCAAATGAGACGCTACAAGAAGCTGTGAGAGCAATTACATGTCATAAAGATGATTCAGTTATCAAAAAGATATCCTCACATAATTTCCAAACTGAGACCAAGATCCTTATGATTCTATAATGTGTACATTGAATGATCGGAATCCAGCTGTTTAACGACTTCATATTCTCCTCTTATAACTCTGAAGAAGATGCAATGTGACAGGAAAAGTGTTCAACAAATAGTAGCTGGAATAATTGTAATTTTCTCAGTCCTTCACCAGTAAGGGTCACAGAAGAAAATTTGAATTCAGTTCAGATTCTGGTAGTGGTTGGACATGGAAAAGAAGTTAGCTAATTGACTAACAATGCCCATTTGACCTAGCGATATTCTGTTGTTATTAAGCAAAAAAGTCCAGGCTTTACTTGGTGAAGTTTAATGATGATCATAAGGATGTCATTCCAAGTGAGCTTCAAGCACCTTGAATGTCGTGGGATACATTATCTAGAATTCGATTTTGAACTTGACATCCTCAGGAAACTTCCCTCCTGCTGACTTGTGGCTTAGAGAACGTGAACTCATAATTTAGACTTATGGATAGTAGTCAGTCGGTGGATCTCTAGAGTTTGGACCAACAAGAAACTAAGACAAAGAGGTTAGAGAAAAAAAACAGTAGATGAAAAGGCTTTGCTAAGTGCTTCAGCAGCATTATTGGGCAAGATAAAAAACGTGTTAAATGCAACTAGTGTGGAAAGAAAATGAGCAAGGGTGTCAGCTGTTTAAAAGAACATTTAGTTGAAAGGTAACTAATTATAGCAGCTTGCACTCAAGTGGCCGTAGAAGTTAAAAAGCAGATATTGGCTCATCTAATAGGCAAAAAGAAGGATAAACAAGCTACACAACAGTAGGGCTTAGTGTTCTGCCTCCTAATTCAAATGATATTGCTACTAAATATCTAGAGTTAGAGATAAATGAGATTCACATTTATATTTAAGACATTTAAACGATATTAGGATGAATTTAGTTGTACACTAATGTGTGACAGATGCTGTACACAAAACAGTAAAAATATAATCAATTTCTTCGTGTACTCAGGAATAGAGATCAATATATCTGAAGTATGTGAATGCTACTGCTCATTTTAAAATTGCAAATCATATTTGTTAGTTAATCGATGAGTTCGTACAAAACATAGGTAAAAAAATAATAGTCCAAGTGGTTACTGATAATAGGCTAAATTATAAAGCTACTAAAAATTTACGTATGATAAAGAGACCTCATTTACATTGGATATCATGTGCGGCATATTATATTGATCTCATATTAGAGAATATTATAAAAGAGCTTGAATTGACATAGTTATATATGAAGGTCAGAGGTTAACAAATTTTATATACAACCATAGTTGGGTTCTTAATTTACTTAGACAGATGACTAGCAGTAGAAAGATTATCAGACTCGGTCTTACTAGTTGTCACCTATTTTTTAACATTAAAGGGCATCATGCGCTACAAGGATGACATTACATAAATGTTTACATCACAGAAGTGGTCTACAAAAATTAAGAATATAAAACATAAAGATAAAACTTTAGATGAAACTTTGAAGAACATGGCTCTTGGAAATATATTTTGGAATGATATTATAATTGTCACAGTAATATTTGAGCCTCTTGTCAATGTATTACGACTTATAGACAGTGAGGATAATTTTGAGATGGATTTCTTATAAGGCAATAGACAGCAAAAGAATTAATCATAAAAAAATATCGGCAAAAATTATAGGAAGTGGTGAAAAATGATGGACTTCAAACAACTACATAGAGATACACACGTTGCTAGTAAATATGCTTTTAAGATACTAATTTACTTTTATTTATGAATATTTAAAATTTGAATGCTTACAAATTTTAAATTTTAAATTGTCACAGGGTATTTTCTTAATATAAGATTTTAATTATATACAAATATCAATTATGATGCTGAAGTCTTATTGGGAGTTAGGAAGTTAATCGGCAGGCTTAAACCCGACATTCATAAACAAATCATTTGTAATATAGAAGTTATGATTCAATTAAATAATTTTATTATTATTAATTTTAATTTTTAATATAATCAATTTCTTATTAAATGTCTGTAATAATATTTTTCTAAGTTCAGATTAAGAAATATTGATTGAGAACTGGGCAATTCATTACTGCTAAAGTTGCACAGACAAATTCTCATTAATTGATGGTCTCTTTATGGATGGGATAAGACATCAAATTTGACACCAATAGCAAAAAAGATTTTAAGTTAAACTGTGTATTTATCACAATGGAAAAGAAATTAGACTACTTTCTTTTTAATTCACACCAAAACACGCAACCGATTGATAATGGAAAAAATTGAAAAAGTTATATTTATGTCATTAAAATATGAGATTGAGGGACAGAAATTTAAGAAGACAGAAAGTGAACAGTTGATTGATTTAAATTATGTTTTTAACGAAGAAGACCCCTTGACTCCATGAACAGAAAAGTAAATGACAGATTATTATATGATAGAGATAACTCATAGATAGATAAGATACTGGAGGAGACCACAACGAGAGCAAAAGCTGATACAAGTCGTTCAATAGCGAGAGATAGTACACCTACTAGTACTAATAATAATCCTAATGATTTTGATGATATACTTGGTGATAAAATCATCTCATCTATATTTGCTAAGGAAAGTCAAGGAAGCATAGGGATTAAAAAGAAAAAAACTGAGGATATACATACATATCGGCAACATTATCATGAGAATGTTACTCCCTATGATTATGGTGTATCGAGTATTTATTGTTTGGAGACATCATAAAATCCATACGTTAGTTATTATCCTCAATATCCTTAGACGCAAAATCCATATGGTGATTATTATCATCCTTAGATACAAGTCACACAATAAGATCCATACAATATGACTAGAATGATGGTATCACTTTTTGGAGCACCAAATCGTAAATATCATTATTTACAAACTTATGGTGATTATGATGATGCAGACCACAGAAATTTATGATAGCCAACTCGGTATTCATTAAAATTTTAAATTTTAAGTTAATACATTTTTTAATTTTTAGACTTCATATGTGAGTAATTTTTATTTTCTTATCATTTTTTCTAAATTTTTTAAAATTTTTTTGTATTTTTAAGTAATATTTAAAATTTTACATAATTAAAAAATAGTCTGATCCGATACGAGCGACTGATACAGCCGATACCGATCCCGATCCCGATATCCGGAACCTTGTTTAGCAGTCAAAGTAACTGATTTTCTCAAGGTTTCATATGTGAGAAATCATTTTTTTCTTCGATCAATCACTGCCAAGAAACCCACCTATTCCATGACATGGGTTTGCAGAAGGGTGAAATGCAAGTTGTTTGCATCATTGCATGTCAGTCCTTCTTAGCTAATTAATCTAAGTTTGTTTTTCAATTAAACCTAGTTTTGGGCGCACCAAACCAATTCTTTGCATGGTGGAATTTGTCTTCTTATTCCTTTTTTCTGCCATATTATTTTCTTTGCTGCGCCATCAGACTTACTCTTAAGCCAGAAGATATTATTAGGTGTTATTTTGATAATTAAGGATTGGTCTCTGCTCCATAAGAAAAGCTAGCAGTGGGCTAACAACAACACATCAACCAGTTGCACGAAAAGAATTCAAAAGCTTCTCCAAATAGAGGGATACTATGATCAAGTTCATAGGATAGAAAAACACCCAACACTTTGGAGATCCTACATGAAGCAAACAAGAAATGAAAAGGTCACTCTTAGAAGGAAACCATATTACGTATTCAAATCACTTGATTCACTACGTAATTGAGGCATACAGATTCTCAGTTATGATTCTTATATTATTCCTAAATGAGAATCCAAGTTGGGCTTAAAGAGGTCATGTAATAACCAAGAATTCAGAATTACTGTGCATGAGAATTTTTTTCCCAATCCCGTCAGTATGGCTCCTTTCTCCTTTGATTCCTTTTCCCTACTAAATTCCTCTCCTCTCTCTTCTATTCTCCTACACATCCCTAATTGATGTTGAAATCGAAGAAGCCCATAGAAACCAACATATTTATAAACAATTTAGGGCGAAAACCTAGATCTCTGATTTATGTAGCATAGATTCCATTTGAGAACTAGATATGGCTTAAGCCAACCAATACTGCAGAAAAGTGGTCTGTAGGATGCTAATCTACCTAGATTGAAGTTTGACCTATTCTTTCACTTGTGATCAGTCCAAGCAGTTCATTGCTATTCCACTTCAAAAGTTTTCTGTTTATACTTAAAGTTGGGAACCAAATATAAGATTTTAGATTAATCTAGCTTATCTTAATGCTTATGTCTATAAAAAAAGTACTTTGTGTCTATGTAAGCTTTACGCGTGCTTGTCAAGCACTTGCAATGGAGCAGTGGGTAACATACCTGCAAAAGAATGACACAGTGTTCTGGAAGCCCGATGTCTTTGAAAGGTTTTGAAAACCATCCATTCCATACAAACTCATCATCTGGACGCTGTAAAGTCATAGGGCTTGGGAACGGTCTAGTGATATCTCTCGTTTCACAAAAGTAGTGCTTTCCATCAATGTCAAGTTCGGCCAATTCGTGGACATTCTTTATTTCCCCTTTACCTCGGGGTTGAGGATTTTGAAGTTGAACCTTAATCCACTGGCTTTCTGTGACTGTACATATACACCCACCACCAGGAAGATTTGGTACGCTGATAGTCAGCCCTGTTGCAACAAGAAGTAGTCCAAAACTCCCCAATACTGAATAACCTAATAGTGCCCTGGCATATGTTGTACTCTTGCACAGGAACCTTGACCCATTGGTTATGTAGTTTAACGCTTCTTCCTCAGAATCAAAAAGATCCTGCCCGCGCTTCCCAAGATAACATAACAAACCAGTTGTTGGATCAATGTAAACTACCTGGGTGTCATTCCTTGTGGACAAGCTAGTTACGATATATACTTCACCAGTTTCGAGCACAACAACAACAACAGATGTGTTCCTTGAAGAACCACCTGAAAGAAATCAAGAATCCACCTGCCTAATTATTACCGCATATGTTGAAAATTTAGAAAAGAACCTCTAAAAGAGAAGACTTATATATAAAATAAAATAAAAAAAGTTTCCTGGACTAAGGTAGGCATATGAACAATAAGATACCATTTTTGAGTTTTACATAAAACTACCTCGACATATTTTTCCATCTCAGTAAATCATAATTATATATATATATATATGACTGCACATAGGTGTCCATATTTATATATTGCAAATGAACATTTATATATGTACATATATAGAACTATAACCTTGTATAGAATCTTGGTGAACATACCCTCTCAACAATTTCAGTATCACATCTATGCAGAAGTATTACCACAGCTCTGGATTGCAAAAACATATGCTAGATAAGATTGGCAGTAACTCCTAATACACTATCAGACACATGCATAGTTCTTCCCTCTAAAGAACCTTTCAACTCCATGATATTATAAGATACACGCATGATTTAGTTATCTCCAATAAAAGTAGACTGTCAAGTCGGCTGTGAAAGCTCAAGCACAATATGAAAGTAACAGAACTGTCAAAGTAATGTCGCTCAAAGACTAGATGAGCCACTTAAAGTATGTCTCAACCTTCCCAAATGGCCTAACTAGTGAAAAATTTCAACAATCCCTGTTGGATCATATAATAAATAATAATAAAATTAATGCGCCAAAGAAGTTAGGCAAGTTACTCATCATTACGGTGGGTAGGAATAAGCTTCATGTATTCATGGAAATAACGATAGCCTAATAAGATCATCTCAGGTATGAAAGTGTTATGTAGGCCTGATTAAGTTTTCTTATCGAAGTAATCCTTGTAATGTCAAATGCATAGTTAGCAGTAGACACATTATTGTCTTCCTTTGCTTGAGGAAAATAACTTGTCTTCCTACTAGAGCATCTTATTGAGATTCGTTCGGTCCTGTTCTTTAAGAGTGAAAGTGAAGCAACCCAAACCTATTTTTATTGCCTTGAGTTCAATGACTAACATGAGCCACAATATGGCCTTTATAGAACAGTACAAAACCCACCATTTCTAAACCCCCTCAAAATATTGTGAGGCCTTTGAAAGAATATACAACCTTTCTGAAGAACTTAAATGAGATTTTAGTCCATATCCAATCTCTCGTTATTTCGATGGCAGAAAACATCAAAAGCTCCTAGATATTAGGTAACTAGACGACCAAATTAATAACTAGGGGATCACGTGTTTCTTGACCAAAATTCCTAAGGCAATGTTAGGGACAAGGGCATTACTTGTGCGCATATAGAGTATGGCGAGGATCTAAGAGACCTCTAAAACCAAAAAAAAAAAAAAATGGAATCACACGAAAAATCGTTTCTTTTTCCAGACTGGCGTCTAATACGTACAAATTCTTGATAAATTAGGCAATCTCTCCAGATAAAGCAACTAGAATCCAAGATATGTCATGAATTACTCCTAGCACTCGTTGCTAAGATAAAAATTATATTTTTTTTTAAAAAAAAAAGCCTACCCCCTAATTCTACACAGATCAGCCAACACTAGAACATTGAAAGATCTCAACTTTCCAAGAAAAGTTAATACAACTACAAATATGGCACGCAACGCAACATGAAAGATTTCAGCTACAAGTTTTTGATTCGAGGAGTTACCAGGTGAATTCATTGTGGTCAAAATCTGAATTTAAACCCCCAAGAAGTCCGAGGATCGCAACTCCTGGCTTAAATTACACCAATTGGATCCGCAAAGGGCGAAATTTGCGAGATCCCAACATCTGCCAATACGCCGAGACGCTCCAATCGACGAGTAACCCTTCCAGATCTCTCGTTTCGATCGGATTTGGAAGAAGAAAGGGGCCCAAGATGAGAGATCGGGCTCCGAAGGAAGGAAGACGAGGAGGAGTATATTATACGGCGGACTTCGAATCACGTGCTGGGAACGTGACTTTGAACGGTAAGGAGAGAGACGTGCGTGTTGGAATTTGGACTCTCTTTTTTCCTATTTTATCTTTGAGTGTAATGTTTCGGATAAACCAAAATGACAATTCTACCCTTGTTTTCCTTGCCTTTTTTTTAAATCATCTCAATATTTTTTGGATAATTACACTTTGATCCTTAAACTTTCATTCTTCTTCGTATATATCTCTCCTAGATTCTCTTTTACACATACACTCCTTAAACTATTAAAAATACTTCATCAAGCTTAAAAAACCAAAAATACCCATTGAGAATTCCTTCCAAAAATATAGAGATAAATATATTATACAGCTACTCACGTGACTTACACTTACACGTGACAATTTATAAATAGAAAAGATAACGGAAATCTAACGAAATAGATATTTAAGATATTTTTAATAGTTCAGAGATCTGTGTTATAAAACAATAAACTTGAATATGCTAGTCAAACGGCTAAAAATACGCTCAAACTTAAAATACGCTCGAATTAAATCTAATCAATTCAAGGTTTAATTTAGTTGTTTTTTTATTTTCATTTTTTTTTAATAAAAAATATCAGTGAATAATTTTAATGATTATTTACTCTCTAAGAAAGAGAAAAAAAGTTATGGATTAGAAAGCTATATGGTTTAGGGGGTAGGGGTAATCAACCCTTCAAAGAAAGGGTATATCTGTCATTTTAAAAAGAAGTCTTTCTTTAAACTTGGCTGGAGAAAACACCATTCAAACCCAGCTTGAAATCTCAACCCAATACAACTTGATGGAAGGCCTGGCCCAATAATGAAATAGCCTTAAATCTTAAAAATAAATAAAACTAAGAGTTAATTAATTATACTTAGCTCCTTTAAACTATCACTTGTTTATGACACATAGACACTCCTGAACTATTAAAAATATCTCAAACACCCTCTTTTTATATTAGGTTTTCATTATCTTTTTCATCTATAAATTATATGACAGGTTTACTCTTCTGTTTTAGAAAATTATAATAAATATATTTTAGTTTACTAAAATATGCTTATTTTTTATGGGGGTACGTTGGTCTTTTTAGCTACGGCGTCAGGAGGGTAAGATATTTTCAATGGTTTAGAGAGTCTATGTGTCGAAAAATAAAAAAAAAAAAGTTCATGGGCTGAGGTACGTGAAAAATGATGATAGTTCGGGAGTTTAAGTGTAATTATCCCTAATACTAACCAATAAACCTAATTGGGCTTGAATACTCTGGGCCGGGCCATCTAAGATGATATATTGAATCAATTGCAACTTGCTGGCCATTAGTTCTTGAATCTTGAAATAATTATTGGAGAATATGTTACATTAGTGAATAGTTTCTACTTCTTTCCTCTAGTTTGTTTTTTAGGCCCCAAATTCAAATTCTTTTGATTTAGAGTTCCATATAATTATATTTTCTTAGTTCAACGTGGTCAATATGAATATTTTTCTTAGTTTATGAAGTATAATCAAACATGCAGCAAAAGGTTTTAAATCAATTTAGATTTAATATAATTAGACTTGGGTTATAAATAGGTCAGCCTAATCCAATTATCAAATAGATATTTACTCACCCGTTTATAATCTAATAACCGCTTTATAACACGATAACCTGATTATAGTTTAAATATATTGTTTATATCTCGAATAAACTTGATTGTAATTCGGATAAATCTGTTAATAATCTAAATATATTGTTTATAAAGATGAATATGACTTGTGTAGCTCATCTAATAATAATCAAGCTGTATTTTATGCTGGCTTGAAGTTGATATTTCTGGATAAAGCTTGGAGAAAAGTTACTCCAATGATAAACTAAACTCATGAGGTTGCATATGATATGAGTAGTTTAAATTATTTTTGTCGGCCATGAATTATTGGTTGGTAAAAGCAGACAGGGGGAGTGACTTTTTATGATTAATTTATTAATTAACTCCTAACAAATTTAACCAAATTTTATATCCTAAGAGGCCAAGTTGGCGTGTAACTAGCAGTAAAAAGCGTTATTGTCAAATATTATCATTGAGTCAGGCTCGCTTACCCTGGTCAGCTATCTGAGCGATGCTGCTAAGCTCGCTCAGCCAGTTAGGGCTATCATCGAAGACATTAAATTTCTCACTTGTAATTATTAAAATTATAAAGTTCGACATATTTTTAGAGAAGTTAATCATGCTACTAATTGGCTAGCAAATCATGACACAACCATGGGTTATAATTTTACCAGAGATGTAGGGTTTCATTTTGATCTTCTACTTGGTCTCCAACTCTAACGGAGCTTTTTGTAATCTGAACTATGGTGTAATATCGGAATGCCTCTTGACTAGGTCATAGTTCATGAGTAAGTGTAATTAAATTAAAAAGTAAAAGAAGTAAACAACTTTATACTGTTACAAAGCACAAATAAAACGCAATGCATGGTCCACGTTTTAAGCATGCGTTTGTTGGGCCTTCACATTCATACCAACCTGAACATTTTCTATATTCCATATATATATTATATATATTATATATATATAAAGTGCTATAATTCTTGCTTCTTAGCTCATAAGTACTAAGTTAGTTAGTGGGATACTTGCAGTTAGAGCTTAGCTTACCAAACTAATACTCACCTGCCACCTAACAAGAGAGATCAACAATCATAAAAAGGACCCCACCAACTCTGATACCAATTATTGGGAAGGCATACATGTCTTAAAATCGAACTCAACCTTAAACTTACAGCAATTAAATGAGTGGCAAAAGAAAAGTGTATAAATGCTTTCACTTTTCTCATGTCTTTTTGAACTTGTGGGACTAAACTTTAGATTAGATATTCAATAATATCTATGTTCATATATGGTTCTACTTTGATCATTAATTAGCAACACAAAGTAAAAAAGCCAAGGTGAATAGAATGCTTTACTTCTCGTATTAGAGTTGTTATCACTAATAGTACAGAAGTTAAACTCTAATCTACATGTAAGTAATTGTGTTTTCTCACTTCCATCCTCACAATTACTATCACTAACAGAGTTAAAATCTTGTGGGTTGTACTGGAAATCCTCACTATACATGTGATTAGTGCTAAACATGAATTCCTCTACTCTGCTCGTACTAGCACCAAGGTTTTGGATGTCTCCATTGCTTCTGATCGTCACCCAGCTCTCGTCCCAAGTCCAGTTGGGATCGGCGAATTCGCCGTCGCCGGATAAATCGCGAAGCCTCGTTGGTGGATCCTCGGTTGGGAATTCGACAATTGGAAGGTCTTCTTCTTCTTCTTGATCCTCTTCCTCGGATGAGAATGAGCTCCAGAATTCGTGATCGAGTGTGCTCTTTGGCGAGACCCAGAAGTCATTGGCGCACGTTTTTGGCTGCAGGCAATTGAGGAAAGGGTGGTGGAGGAGTTGCTCTGCAGTCCACCTCTCGTTGGGGTCTCTCGTCAAACACTTGGATAAGAAATCCTTCCCCTCCTCCGAGATCCATTCTGGCGATTTGGGCACTTGAGAAGAGAATCCGATGTGGTGTAGAACGGAGATGGCGTCTGAGAAAGCCGGCCAGGGGAGCTCTCCGGTGGCCATCTCAACGACGGTGCACCCGAGAGCCCAGACGTCGGCTGGCATCCCCTGCTCTTCTCCTCGAGCGACTTCCGGCGCCATGAACATTGGCGTACCTCTCAATTCACCACCAAATCTATTGCCATCTTCTTCTTCTTCGATCACCAATTTCGAGCATCCGAAGTCGGCGATCTTCGCCTGCCCGCCGGACCCAATCAGCACGTTCTGACTCTTGACGTCGCAGTGCACGATCCCGCGACCATGCAAGTAGGAGAGCCCGCGCAAAATCTCGTATGCGCGGCACCGGACTGCACGCTCCTCGAGGCGGCCGCCCTGTTTCTTGATCTCGTCGGCGAGGCATCCGCCGGGGGCGTACTCCATAAAAAGATGGCAGCCGCCGTCCGCGGCCACGTCGAAGCCGAGATACGAGACCACATAGGGAGAACTCAGGCCAGAGAGGATCCTCTGCTCCCGTTTCAACATTCCGGCGCAGGTGCCGCCAGACGATTTCACGGCGAAGACTTCCCCCGACGACGAGTCGACGGCGAGGGAGACGGTGGCCGACGAGCCACGGCCGAGCCGTCGGATTCGGCCCCACTCTCTCCCAATTGCCATTGCTTGAAGAGGAGAGAAGAGATCGAAGAGGAGTGAAGTGGTCTAAGCTCACAGCTCAATTTTTTCTTGCCCGAATTTTGATGGTAGTATTAGCAATTAAGTATATATATATAGAGAGAGAAGAGAGATAGAGAGGTGGAAGTTTCACAGTGGATTCTAAGTCTCTGGAACGTGTAAAACGAGAAGTCCACGCAACTCTGCTGAGATCATTTGCGATTCCACGTGGTTATAAAAGAATAAGAAAAAGGAAGGCAAAAAGATTCGACAGAAATTACTTCCAAACTTTGCTTCTTAATGACTATAAATTCTGATACGATGATATCTGACATATAATAAAATCTAATTATACAATTAGTAGTTTCTAAAATATTTATTTGTTAGGAGGTAATTAAAGAAAGTGATGGCCTTCTTAAAATCACTGGAAGTTTCTATTAATTTGAAGCAAACTACACGGCTATATATTATTCGAAGTAATTTTTCTAGAAACTTGTACTTTTAAGAATCATTTTTTCTTTTCTCTTTTCTTTCCATGTTAGCGGCAATCAAGTTAGAAGCTAACCAACTCTCTGTCACTCTCCTTTCTTGCATATAAATATTAATAAGTTAATTCCTTTGCTTTCAATTGGGCTACACCGACGCCTTCTTTGGCAAGGGATCACAGGAACAAATAGTAGGTAGAGTGTAAGTAAGAAAGAAGCATCTCTTTCCCAAACCTAAAAATTGATCTCTAAGTAACAAGGGGACCCTGAGAACCCTAGAAAATGGATGGATTCTAGTCCACGTGGACATCCACAGACCACGGAGGACTTAGTAGAAGAAAGAGAGAGATGAGGAATAATGCCAAACTGCCACCAAATTGCCCATAAAAAAGCTATCTAATTATTGAGTTCATGTAGATATGAGGAATGGAGTGAGGAAATAGAGAAGGGAGGTTGGATGGAGAGTTGAGCTAATGATTTCTACCAAATTTGTTAGCAGCGAGGGCTGGTGATACCAAAGCATCTGTCCATAACTACATGATGCCACATACCTCTTGTCTTTTAGGTCAGCTAACATTCTTACCCTAAAGCATAACCAATGTTTCTCGAGTTAATATAATGTCCTGATACAATTCAATTATATAGAACTAGACTGCCATTTTTATATTCAAGATTTCGACAAAAGTTTAATTAGGATTTGATGCGGACCAATCTAATGCAGGCCAGTCCGAGCACACCATCAGCAGCGGACGACGACAAAAGTATATTCTTTTATTTCTTTTAGAGTAATTAGGATTCAGCGAAGCGAAGCAGGAGAGTAGAAGGAGGAATTCTATACCTTTTCTTCTTAATTAATTAACAAAGTTGATTTATCTTATTAGTCAATCAACAAAAGAATAATTATAACACCTTGCTTTAGAGATCATCATCCTGCCATTGATGCTCTTCTTACTTACACTCTACCATTATACCATACCCTCTCCCTTACCAGAGAAGATGTCGGCATAGCTAGAAATTGTTAAATTAAATAGGTTAATAAATAAATAATTCAAAGAATAATAATATATACTGCAACATATTTAAATTTAAATTAAATACAAAACGAAAACTCAATTTAAATTAATTTCCCCTCAAGTGGACAAATTCACCGAGGAATAGTTAAGTATTTAAATTTTTATTTATGGAATTAAGAAAATATTCTCTACTGCATTGACCAAATAATAAAGAGTTTTTTTTTTACATAATTGCTATTAAAACCTTTTAAAATGTCAAACTCTTTCATAGCTACTAAATTACCCTTATTTATTAAATTTTAGAGTACAAATTTTTTTTAAATAATAATTTTTAATCATAAGTAATTAGATTTAACTCACAAAATAATAATATTTAAACAGTAATAATTTTGACTGCAATTATGATATTTTGTAAGATCCGTTGGTTGTTTGAAATCAATTCCGTTTTGCTTTTGTAGTTGGTGTCAGTGTAAATGACTCTTTTGCCCTTGTCACGGTGTCAACCGTTGAAAGGACCTTTAGGCTCTCTTTGCCTCTCCGGGCGACACGTGGAAGTACAGAGAAAATACTCGGAAAGGCGTAGACGGCAGCGTTGAGGAAAACGTCGTTGACTCTTCCTTTCTCCATTCAACTAACCAAGCAGACAAATCCGAAGCCAAGACTTCCACCAACCAAGCCAAACTATTTCCAAATTCTCAACTCTAACAAGACTTTTGTTAACTCTTGTTAATTGGGTTTATCCCAACGTGATTAGTATTTGCTCACTCGTTTCTAGATCTCAACCACCCTTCTAACGTTCTTAAGTTTCTAACCACCAGGAGACGACTAAAGAAAGACTAAATTGAAGCCTTGAATTGAATGCATTGCTTGTACTCTTACTCTTTGAATCGAAATTACCGTTACAGAAGCTGAGGAGGATTCGTAGTCCTTCCTCTTTGCCATCAATGTTACTACTGTTACTATTGCTATCACTAACAAAAGAAGCTAAAGAATTGAAGTAAAAATCCTCATTAGAATCTATCGACTCTTCTTCTCTGCTTGTACTAACACCATGGCTTCGGCCGGCGATCTCGATCTCGATCTCGACCTCGATCTCAATCTCGATCTCGATCTCCTCCTCGTGGTTGGTCCTCACCGTCACCCAGTTCTCGTCCCAAGTCCAATTGGGTTTGGCGAATTCGCGGTCGCCGGATAAATCGCGAAGCCTCGTTGATGGGTCCTCGATTGGGAATTCGACAACTAGAAGGTCTTCTTCTTGATCCTCTTCCTCGGATGAGAATGAGCTCCAGAATTCGTGATCGAGTGTGCTCTTTGGCGAGACCCAGAAGTCATCGGCGCAAGTTTTTGGCTGCAGGCAATTGAGAAAGGGGTGTTGGAGGAGTTGCTCTGCAGTCCACCTCTCGTTGGGGTCTCTCGTCAAACACTTGGATAAGAAATCCTTCCCCTCCTCCGAGATCCATTCTGGCGATTTGGGCACTTGAGAAGAGAATCCGATATGGTGTAGAACGGAGATGGCGTCTGAGAAAGCCGGCCAGGGGAGCTCTCCGGTGGCCATCTCAACGACGGTGCACCCGAGAGCCCAAACGTCGGCTGGCATCCCCTGCTCTTCTCCTCGAGCGACTTCCGGCGCCATGAACATTGGCGTACCTCTCAATTCACCACCAAATCTATTGCCATCTTCTTCTTCTTCTTCGATCACCAATTTCGAGCATCCGAAGTCGGCGATCTTCGCCTGCCCGCCGGACCCAATCAGCACGTTCTGACTCTTGACGTCGCAGTGCACGATCCCGCGACTATGCAAGTAGGAGAGCCCGCGCAAAATCTCGTAAGCGCGGCACCGGACTACACGCTCATCGAAGCGGCCGCCCTGTTTCTTGATCTCGTCGGCGAGGGATCCACCGGGGGCGTACTCCATGAAAAGCTGGCAGCCACCGTCCGCAACCACGTCGAAGCCGAGATACGAAACTACGTAGGGAGAACTCAGGCCAGAGAGGATCCTCTGCTCCCGTTTCAACATTCCGGCGCAGGTGCCGCCAGACGATTTCACAGCGAAGACTTCCCCCGACGACGAGTCGACTGCGAGGGAGACTGTAGCCGACGATCCCTGCCCCAAGATGCGGCCTTTCCGCCATTCTCCAACGGCCACCATTGATAACAGATCGAAGAAGAAGAAGAAGAAGAAGAAGAAAGCAGCGGAGAGAGAAAGAAAGAGAGAAAAGAAGAATTGGGTTAGTAGTTGCCACTATTGGACATAAATATATATATATATATATATATAGAAAGAAAGAAAGAGAGAGAGATAGTTTGGTGGGTTTTGGTTGGTTGAGAGGGTTTGCATTAAGATTTGGGCGTGTCCGGAAATGTGAAAAGGAAAAGGAGAGGAAGGGTTTTCAACCTTCTTCTTTTCTTTCCCCCACGTGTCAAAAGTCTACGCCGCCAAGACCAGGCCAACTTTTACCAAACAATCTAAATTACTCTTTTATCCCCACCATTACACTTGGTAACACATGGACCACGCTTATTCGAACCTACTCGTTCTCCTTTCCTTCTTCTAACAGTTAGATACTAAATTACTCCTTTACCCCTGGCGACGGTCATAATGTGCCAGATTGACTTTTCCGTACAAAAATTTATTCTAAATTATCATTATTATTACGTCATAAAGGTCGCACAATAAATCAAGGCATAGGTCAGCCTGACGTCATGCCGTGTGATTAGCTTGCAATCTACCTCGTGGGCTAATTATTTCAAATGATTAGCATTGGATTCCGTGACAGCCTGCACTTTCCACGTGGGTTTTGCCGCACATTTATATAAAGAAAATTACTGATGCACTGACACTTAATATGACAGATATAAATTTTATCTTAAATATAAAAAAAAAACTATTTAGGTAGATGATATGTGCTTTTATTCCCTTTTAATAATTAGGTGGTCAAGGTGTTACATTGTAATCCTCTCATAGCTTTTTGGCATATTTTTTATTATTATTATTTATTCTCCTTTTATTCTTTTGGAAATAAATACAGGTGTGCAAGTAACATTGGCCCCGAGTGCCAATCTAGCTAGTCCACGTGTATGGCCCTAAATGAAACACTTGGAGGTACTAAGAGAGAGGTGAGAAGGGAAGTTGGGGGAGTTATGGAGATGGCGTTACACCAAAATTATTAGGTGGGATTTGGTAGTACCAATATGTTCTTTTTAATATCTATCATGTTGTCAAATAGACTCTTTTTTTTTTATTAATTTTAGAGAAAAATTAACGGAAAAATTATTATTTAATATTCTCGGTCTACACCGTTACAGTCTGAGAAAATAATAATAATAATAGTAGTAGTAGTAGTAATGAAGAAAATGAAGAAGAGTTTAGGTGTAACTAATCCTTAGTAGTCTTGGGAAAATATTAAATATATTTTTGGGATCTTCTCTGTTCCAAGGTTGAAATATCTAAAATTATCTTAATGTGGAACACCAAGGGAGATGTGGAATACCAACTTAGGGCAATCAAAATGATTGACTTTATGAACACGTAATTAGGTAGATAAGTTGTATTTAATTGGTTGGTGGACCAAAGTAAGAGTTAGGTGAATGGGAAAGGATTAGTGAGACTTTTGAATTCATTTGTGAGGAACAGGAGGGCACAAAGATCTAGAGAATACTTAGGTCAACTCTAGAAATATATCCTTGCAGATAAAAGTCAAGCACTTAAAATAAATTTCTTTTTTTGAAAAAAATCTTTGTCTTGTATTTCTAGGCTTCACAAGATAATAAAAGGAAAATTGTTTCACACTTGTGCTGATATATAATATTATTATGTAGTTTCAAGTTTTAATTTTAGTGTAGTCAAAGAAAATTAGTTCACATTCATATCTGAGATTTTAATATCACTAATTTTAGTTGAACAGTACAATCGATCAATCTAGAGAGAAAAAGAAAAAGATTTAAAAGTATGAGAATTATAACTAGGAGTAGCACCGATAGCCGAAATTAAATTTACTGATCTCAAACACAAGTCGAGCTAAAAAAACTGAGCTTAAACCCTAGCTCGTGTTTTTCTTAAATTTACTAATAATCTTTTATTTACTGATCTCAAAAATTAATAAAAAGAAAATTGTTTCACACTCGTCTGAATAGATCTCCTTTGTTAGTTATGTGCTGATATATAATATTATTATGTAGTTTCAAGTTTTAATTTTAATGTAGTCAAAGAAAATTAGTTCGCATTCATTGCTGACGTGCTGACATCTGAGATTTTAATATCACTAATTTTAGTTGAACAGTACGGCCGATCAATCTAGAGAGAGAAAAAAAAAGATTTAAAAGTACGAGAGTTATAACTAGGGGGTGGCTAAACCCTAGCTCGTTTTTCGCTCGTTTGCCTTAACAAGCTAAGTTCAGCGAACAACTCGTTAAATTGAGAACTAATAGCAATCTAATAGTTAAAATACTTATTAATTAGTCAATAGATTTTAAGTTTCAAATCGAACATAAATTATTCACGACCGATAACGAGCTAAATTGACAGGCGTAGTTGCAACTAACCATCTTTTAATACAGAGAATTAGTATAAATAAATTAGAAAGAAGAAAAGAAAGGTGGGTATGATTGCCATCCACCTACAGTATTAATTAGATAAGATGTGGACTTCTCCAACCAATTAATCGAGCAATTAATTTCATACACACATATAATATAACACGAGGTGCAATATGAACTGCACTAGATTTGACCACTGAGCTAACCATGCAACTACGTACAAATGTTTGTATTCTATTTTATATTCAACTTGCCAAAGTCCACGTGAATCATCTTTCTCCTCATATTTAATCCATTCTTCCATCTTAATGGCATGCTTCTCATTGCTTAGAATTTTCCTACATCTAAGATTCAGTACTATTCCCCATGTAGCATCCTTCCAACTGAGCTGTGAACCTTAAGTTTTTCATCAAAAAGATGTCAGGTATAACTAAGTTTACTACTTTACTCTAAGAATAAATTAGTGATTAAAGAATTAATTTTGATGAATAGTATTTATATTCTAAAATACTAGATTATTGAATGAAACTATAGCACTATGAACAAAATTTGTTCTTGTACTTTAGCTGAAAATTTAAAAGTATTCTTTGAAGTTTGAGAGAGAGAGAGAGAGAGAGAGAGAGTTGCACATCTAGATGTGAGTGAGGTATGTGAAGGAGGACTTAATGGAATCTTAGGTGCAGTTAAAACGTGCTCATTTGAACATAATCTAAGCATATTATGGTACTTAATTGGACAAAGATTTATTGACCTCAGTGTAGAGTACCCTGTGCAATTGATAGGATGCCTCTATAGGATTATGATGTTGTATGTGCAATAATTATGATTAGGGCATAAGATTTGTATGTGTTTTTCTTTTTTTGATAATCACTCATTAGTTCGTAGATCCCCTACGGTGGATTGAGATTTAGTGTGGATTGACTTGTCTAATCATCTGATGATTATGATCATACTTTAAAATGGGGTATTAGGACGAGTGCAATAAGTACCGTTGGATGTAGACTGTTAATACAAGCATGAACCATTTAGGGTCAAAAAATTTTAACATGAATATAATATGTTTATTAAGTAGGTTATACACAAACAAATTATCGTGTGACACAAATTGCTATTTGTACTTGCAGTCAATATGCTTGGATTGACTACTTGTACTTGTAGGTTATTAAGGACGTCCCAAATTGAATCTCACTATATATATATATATATATATATATAATTGATATAGAGATACTTAAGTTCTACTAAACTTTGGCTTAATATATTAAGCCATGTGTGCCCGACTAGTGATTGTTTGGAATAAATGCCGCCAAAATATCGATTTAAGTCGATGCATTGTCAAGCACCAAACCACTAAATAATCCTTTTTCACAATAATTACATCGACCACACAATCTCCTTATCCATGCAGATATATTCAAATTTTCTTCCTAATATCAGTTATACATATTTAAGACAGCAGGCCATTGATCTTATGATAAGCCTGACAAGCTCTTGCCGCTAAGAAATTTTCCGGAGCCAAATCCTAATCTATTTTTCTTCTGGTATGTCACACATACATAAATTTAAACATGAGATTCTTAATAATTTTTCTCAAGAAAACAAAAAAAAAAAATCTCAAACACCTCCCATAGAATAATCTTATGAGTATCATCTTGTCTTAAGATTATACTTATTCTTATATATATATATATCTATCCTATGGTGACCCACACGACTACACGAGTGATAGCAACCTTTCATATTTGGTCTCATGATTAGAATTTTTCTTTTCTTTTTTTTTTAAAAAAGAAAAAGAAAGAAAGAAAGATTTCCTCACGTGGCATTTTTTTTTATTGATGCCAAAAATCGAAGCGTGGTGTCCACGCGTCGAGCGTCCTGTGGTGGGTTCGCGGTGGGCCACAGCTCGTGTGCTATTCCAACGGCCAATAGTGATGGTTGATGGGCGTTCATATCAAGAAAAGTTCTGAATATTAAGACTGCAATGCCAAAAGAAAGACTTGGAGTTGATGTCATTGTGGTTGAGTCTTTCTGATGTGATTGATGCCAATTTGCATTCTCTCTTCCTTTGGGACCATCCTTTCTTTTAATTTTCTTTTGGGACCACTTGACTTGGTCCAATTTGATGGAAGAATTCTCATGAAATTGATGTAGTAATTTAATTCTCTTCTATTTTTTTGACCTTTTTTTTGTCAAATATATATATCGACAACTCTACTCTATGGTGTCCCGATAAAATATTTTACTCATTCGACACATCTGTAAATATATCTCAGAAGGAGTTGAAATATTTTTTGACTATACGATCGATATACTTGCCTGCTTCCGCATCCGACGGTATGCCTAACTTGACCTCGCATGGATCGGTCCACACCACTAAATCCTAATCCTACCGACGACGCGAGCCTAACCTAACGACGGCCTCATAACAAACAAAAAGAAAATAGAAATAGAAAAAGAAAAAGGAAAAGTCTTGTTGGTGGTGTAAAACAATGACCATGCCATTCTTCTTGGTCACATGTTTGAAAAGTACTCCCATAGGAAAACGTTAATTTCTTGCATTGATTTAGTTTGTATTCTTCTTATTATTATTATTGTTGTTATTATTAATAGTATTATTGATATTATTATTGTTATTATTATTATTATTATTATTATTATTTTGTTTGTATCCATCTATTGATTTGATATCGTCCTAACTTAAAAATGTCCACCAACTAAATAAATTTAAACCTATCGGATCAAATGACAAGCACTTCTCCAAAATGACTTGATGTTAAATTCTACAAAAATTTATATATAACACCTTATATTTTAATAAAATTATAGTTTATATTCTATATTTTTATTATTTATAGATTAGATTTGAACTGACACCGTAAGAATATTCTCTTAAGTAGATATATTTTATTTTTTAAATAACTAAAATATCATCGGTATGATTTGGTTGAGTATATTTTTATAATTTTCTATATATATTTGTTAAATTATATGACTTAATTTTATAAATAGTAAAAATATAAGGTGTAAATAAGAAACATTCAAGAAGTATGAAGAAGAACAATTCATCTTCCTCTCTGTCTTGAGTTGACACTTTGTTAGGTAAATAGATGGGAAAGTTCCATCCAAAATAAAACATTAATTAATACCAAGTTGAAACTTAGTTAAATTCAGGAGATATTTATATTAAGCTATTATGTTTGGACCCATGTAAATAGAATATCTAAATATATATTTCTACTTTAGCTCCCTATTCTGGTGGTATGTTTTTATAATAAAAAAAAAGTCAGAGAGTGTATGTGGAAATAGTGCAGGGTCTAAATGGAATAAACGTTAAGAAATATACATACATATAATAAAGACAAAATATATGTTGTTTTGTGATAAATTCCTCTAAAATATATAATAATTTACCGGTAAACCTATGTGGCGTAAGACCAATGCCAAGTTGCATGAGGTGATACGTAATAACTTACGTATGAGCGAGTACGCAATGAGATTAAAAATAATAAATCTTTTAGGGTCTAACTTTAAAAATTAATGAAGAGAAAAAGATGCTGATCTAAGGTGGGAGTTGAAGGGGGGAAATAAATAAAAAAATTAAAAGAAAATTTAGAGAAAGACTACCCAACGTCACACTATTAGTCTATTATAACGAATTTTTATTTATTTATTTCTGGGTACGAATTCATGACATAACCATTGCGTAATGGAAGCTAATTTCTCTATTTTATGACATCAAAGTCTTGAAAAAAATAAATAAAAAGAATATCATTACACATAGAACTTCTAACTATTATTTTTATAAATTTTTTAATAATACATAGACTCTATTAAAATTATTTTATTAACGCCGTAGATTAAAAATATTAAAAATTAAAGTAACCTTATGAGAGGATAAATGTATTTTAGTAAATTAAAATTTTTCTCTAATTTTTCTCTATATATAAGAGTAGGTATACGATATAGCTGCTCACTTGAGATATTTTTAATAGTTTATGAGGTAAAAATTATAGTCAAATGATAAATACATATAAATAAGATGTTAATGATAATAAGATCAAAATATAGGATGTAAATTATTATATTTTTTATATTATAACAAGAGATAATACTACTAAACCTATCTGAATATTGTATATTTTCACACAGACCTCCTAACTCTTGGAAACCTAAAAGTTAAAAGCCTATACTAGTGTGAGTTGCATAGTAACTTTTAAAACGAGAACGTAATGGAAGAAAAAAATTTGATAGGTTTTCAATAATGTAGAAGATCTGTGTATTAAAAAACACAATTTTGCAAGTGTTACATGAAAATAAGCAATAATCTAGAGGATCCAAGTGAAATTATCTCATAAATAAAACAAAAGTTTGTGAAAACAAAAACAGATCACCGGCTTTACAAGGAAAGCTTTTGAAAGATTAGTGAGCCAAATCTGATGAGAGTTTAAGAGCATGACCACAATTAGATTTAGGGTCTTAAGGAATACCAGTATGAACTACTCAACAAGGAGCTGGAATTATAATTCAGTTGAACTCAAATCTTGGTCATAAACACATGTTAATTGCTCACCACACCATGTAATTTTTAGAGCAGAAAGAACCATATCATCTATTATTTCTCAGGAATGGCTGCTTTTAGTAAAACTCACTCAGAAAACCAACAACATATATCTAATCATAACTATCAAAGGAAGATCATCTCAAGCAAAAGAAGCTCCATAAAGCAAAGATCTCTTTCTTCAAGTGTCATTTAAGTATTCTTCTTGCTATCAGAATGCGATATTCCCAGGTCTATGGACTGCAGTTGGCTTTTAAGATCCTGGTTTTCCTCAAGCAGGCGGTCATACTCAAGAAGTAGGCCCTCAGATTGTTTCCTCAATGCTAAAGCATTGGCCTCGGCCACCTTGACCTCCTCCGCTTTTGTTTGCGACACGGATTTCAGTTGCTTTATTTGTTCATTTAGACTGGCAATCTCTTTCTCGCGTGATTTCATCTCCTCCGAACCGCTGCTTTTTGCTTCTTCTAAGATCCTGTTCTGTTTCATTACAGCCTCCATGCTTTTCTTTTGAATCCGAAGCTCTCTAATGTAATGGTGCAGCCGATCAATAATTAGCGAAAGGAATAGGGAGTATCCTGCATAAATATGATAAAATGTATCGTATTCAATTATACTCACACAAAACATTATTTTGACCAACTCAACAAATCATACCAACAAACAGCAATACACACTTCCAGGCAGGAGTCAGTTATTGGAAATGCAAAGTAGGATACTTGAACAAGACAAAGTAATCAAAAAGTTGTGTAATAGGAAGTGAACTTGCACGTAAAGTATTTATATAGACAAAACGACAATGAAAACTGCACCTTTTCTTTTCTCTGAATACATCAAATCTCCTTCTCGATTAAATTTAAGAAAAAAATACGGTTTATAAACCAAAATAGAATTGTGGATCTCCGTGAGGGCAAAATAGTGAAATCAAAGAACTGATAACTGATTGTTTTGGAGCTTCTTTTTTGTGCAAAGGTACTAGAAAAAAGTCAAAAACAAGTAGCCTCTCAAGTTTTCATACTTAAAAGGCAGGCAGTGACTTTACGTGTACTGCAGTTTCATCCTGTTAATTGTCACCAAAATATGCCCTTGTATATGAAGGTATATCAGTAAATAATAAGTGTGCATCAAATCTTTTTGCTCACATATGCACAATGGTGTTGACCTCATAAATAGAAGGGATAGTTTACTTTGTTAAATGTTTGCAAACTTTAACCATACCATCTAATTGATTAATGGATGTCATCAAGAGTTCCGGCAAATTTTGCTCCATTACGACAATTACGGTTTCACAAAAAAGAGATTTGAATAAATCATGTATGACTGTCGAATGTAATCATAGTAATACCTAGTGATGCTAACGATAAAAGCTAACGGTTCCTAATACTTATATATCAATCCTCGATCTATTACTCATCAGGGGTAGACTGGGTTCCTAACATCCATTATAACTACAATCGGCACTCTTTTGTATCAATCCATCAAAAGAACATAAGGCAATTGAAACCCTAAACCAACAGAAGTGAATCAAAACACCAAATAGGATACAATTCAAAGGGTAAAGTCGCAAGATTTTCTTTACCGACCCATGAGGGAGGCCTCGAGGAGGTGTCGGCTCATGAGGACCTGGTCGGTGGGTGTGAGCTGACCGACCTCGCTTGAGCGGTTGCGGATCTTGGCCATGCTGTAGATGCTGGAGGACAGGACGACGAAGACGGTGCCGGCGATGGTCCTCATCATGACTGGGCCACGGCCGCGCTTGAGGCGGTCGAGGGCCAGGATAGCTAACTTGCGCAAGGGGGTCTTGAATAGGAGGATCACCACTATTCCCACCTCCGCGGCTAAGATCGTGAACAGTAGCTGGATCATCTCGCCTTCTTCTTCTTCTTCTTCTTCTTCTTGATTTGGATCGAAAGGGAGGAATCGGATCTAAGAAAGAATGGTGGGGATTAAAGGGAGGGAGGTTTTATGGTAACGCGTGAGACAGAGAGAGAGAGAGAGAGAGAGAGCGAGAGTCCTCCTTAGAGATGAAGTAATTAAAGCTAAAGAGGAAGTAATCAAAGCGAAAGGTGGAAAATTACGAGGAATACCCCCAATGATTTTGGTGTGGATCTCGAGGCAACTGTTTATTTTCAATTTTTCCTTGCTGCCGACGGCCGTCCTTTTCTTTTGTTTTTGTTCGGCAATATACACAAATTATGCTGAGATTTACGAGTTCTTTTTATCAACTTATTACCAATGTAAAGCTTCTCTCAAACTTATATAAAAACTTAAAATTTTAATTCAAGTTGCTGAAACACTAACTTAAAGAGATTCTTATAAATAAAACACTGAAATATTTAGTGTTTTGGCGCAGATGAAAAACACTGAACTAATCGGCGGTTGTGTAAAAATGTAAAATGTTTATAAGTTTGAGTGTTTTAGTTAGAACTAGTATAAAATAAATCCCTTTCGGTGATAAGTTTGAGAGAGGCAAAAGATTTAGAGCGGTGCTAGCTTGGTCGGTTAATCTAGATATACGTCAAAATATTGAGTGTGCATATTCAATGCTTTTGACTATATCTGCTTAAATTCTATAGCACTATGTATTTTTCTTCGGACACAGTTAGAACCATTGAATCCATGCGATTGAAACATCGAATGGACCATGAAATAAAGGGCCATGGGAACCTACTTCTATCTTATATAAATCATGGAAATGGGTGCATATACATCACACCTCCTACGGTGGTTGTCAAAGCGTGAATTTCTAATTTTGCTGTACGAGGGAGACGTACACCACTCTCTCGAAGATTGTTGGGTCTTGCACAATTGGATGCAAAGAGAGTAGTAAGGCCTCCCGAGGTAATTTTAGTATGACCGAAGCTGATAAATTCTTAGACTGAAAATAGAGTAAAGGAGTAAGGCTGCCCGGTAGATAACTTAGTCCACTGAGTGTGTGAGAAAAAAATCTTCCTAATGGGCAACTCGATTGTTTAGGAATATGCTGCATCACAAGATAGAGTATAGCAGCGAGATGGGGAAGAGAAAATTGACAAAAAATCTAGAAAATAGCAGCGAAGGAAAAGAAAACCGTATGTTATACATCGACCTACTTTCAAGAAAAGTAATTTATTATTAGGTGCCAAATCTATTTCTCAGAAATAGTTTCAAAGCTCACATGTAGTATTTCAGTGAATTCAAATATCAAATTTATTTACTACAAAAAATATGGGAATTGATATTTTACAGTGCAGTATTTGTTATTTACACAGCATTTTAAATTTTTATTTGCATATTGATTTACTTTTTGCTCTTCTTAGATGAATTTATTAGAAGATAAAAAAGCCATTATAGAAAACAAGATTTAAGTTGCTCTTTATATAATAAATATTATCATATATATATATTTATATGTATCTATTATTTTTCTTCTAAATAGTAATTTAATCTTGCGGTAGTTAATGGTCGTTTTAATGGTTTAAATTTGTTATTAATGGCACTAGTCAATTTGGGTTAGTTGAATTAATATGCTCACTTTTTTGGTTGAAGAAGAAGGTAATTCATGAATAATATTATACTTACTATTTATCTGTGGTTTAAAAAAGAGTTATATTTTCTATTATGTTCCAATACTAGGATAGAGAGTCCTCTCCTTTGTTTTGTTATCTAATTTTAAGTTAGAATAAGAAAACTAGAATAAAGAGTCTATTGGTTATATTAGATTTGATAAGGGTCTTTATTCTTTAAAAAATTATGAGATTAAATGCTTAAATTTAGATATAAATGAAATAAATTGAAACCAGACCAGACCAAAGATGGACAGACTTTAATTTGTCATTTCTGCTAATAAAGCCACATTATCTTAATCATACTAGTTTAATTACTTTCTCTAACTTCTAGATCTTATTGTGCTTAGTTTATAAGGGCAGCTTTGTCTCTAACTTTTACTTTGGACCTTCAAATTAACTTTCAAACAATGCTAACTACACTGAAAGCTAATTAATTAAAGGGAATTCTTCTTGCCTCTAGCAAAAGGAAGCAAAAGGAATATGGAATAAAGAAGTGCAAATTTAATTCAAATAAAAACACCAACTCCATGGCTAGCTTCTTTCCTTGAACTTGAAGTTCTTCTCCTCATCTTTACAACCTCCTCAAAACCAACTTGCTCTAAGGATTGGCAAGAAAAGAACAAAACTTTATAGTTGTAAGTTGCAAACTAGACTATATATATTTGCATGATGATGATGATGATGATGAACAAGTAACCCTTCTCATCTAATCCCATTACTCTTATCTTCTCTTCAAAGCTCATCATAAGAAAATCTCATCAATGGCTAATGAGCAGTTAAAGCCCATTGTTTCCCTTCTTCTCTTCCTCAACTTCTGCATGTATGCCATTGTTGCAGTCATTGGTGGATGGGCCATTAACCTCGCCATTAATCGAGGTTTTATCATAGGTATACTTCCCTAATCTTTCATCTTGCATCCCAGTGCATATCATATATATACAGTCTCACCTCATTTCTTCAAGACTTAAAAAGGACTGAGGTTGTTAAGTTTGACAGGTCCAGAATTAGTACTTCCAGCAAATTTCCCTCCAATTTTTTTCCCAATTGGAAACATGGCCACTGGATTTTTCGTGATTTTTGCGGTGATCGCCGGCGCCATCGGCACCGCTGCGGCGGTCGCCGGATTTAATCACATTAGGTTTTGGAATTATGATAGCTTGCAGCCTGCTGCAGCCTCAGCTCTCATTGCATGGGTTCTCACCCTTGTAGCCATGGGGTAAGTAGTAATTAAAAGACTATTATTACACTAATTAGGTTGATCTAATTAAACTTGGGTCTTTATCTTTATGATGGCAGTTTGGCCTGTAAGGAGATTAATCTTGATGGAAGAAATGCAAAACTGGTAAGATATTAAGGCAGAGATTATATATCAATTTTTAATCAATTAATTTGAAACTGCTAACATTTGCTTTGCAGAGAACAATGGAGTCTTTTATGATCATCCTCTCAGCTACTCAGTTTGTTTACATTCTTGCCATCCATGGAGGACATCAAAGGAGAGTCAGGAATTGAATTTGGAGACTGTTCCAATTTGAGAATTATGATTGCTTTGATTGTTTAATCTTTCTTCTTTCTTCTTCTCTCTGTTGCCTTTATTGTGTGGTGTGGTGTGGTGTTTGTGATTAATCCAGTGGTGTGCAGTGATTTAGTTTATGGATTATCTGAACAAAAGAAAAAAGTTGATAATAAGCATGAGAATGGGTAGATTTCTCAAGCCATCTTGTTTATTTAATATAATAAAAATTGAAAAATAATAGACATAGAAAAAGGTAATCTCAATTCTAAAACACATAGATTTTTTATAATAAAAATACTTAAAACTTAGGTTATATACTGCACATAATTTTCAGGATCAATAAACTTATAGATAACAATTGATATCCACGGCAATATCAATAAGATCTTGTTTGTTCGAATTCACGATGTACTGCTTTCTATAATTGATTTTTAATCTCAATGACCCTTGAGACGAAGATTTTAAGATCCAAAAACTATGATATAGATAAAAGCACTGATCAGCACCTTCAATCATGGATCGTCCCAAAGATAAGTGATCTTCAATGATCTCTAAAAGATATTAGACCAGATCTCCTAAGTTAGGTTAGAACTCTTTTATATTCATCCGTGGGGTAGAGTCAAAATAGTTCTAAAAAATTGCACACGCAAAGTCCACATAAGATTGAAAATTCATAAGTGCATTCGAAAAACATTATTTACCTTTCAATCGCAGTACTTTTTATTAGATATTATTTATCCCCGTAAGTGCATTCGAACGTCTGATGACCAAAATTATTTTTTCTCGATTTCCAAATAATCCAAATATTTAGGGTTACTTAGTATGCCTGATCCGATCCGATCCGATCCGAAGTTATACCTAACCCCAATTACTAAGTTAAAAGAAAAAGAAAAAAGAAAAAAAAGGGAGGAGCTGTCAGTAAAATAGTACAATGAAAGGGGTCTACTTGCAAAGGCGGTCTTTATTTCAAATTTGAAAACACCATCTAAACCGATCTAAGGTCCAAACTATGCCGACTACTACGCGCGTCATTCGCGAGAATCCCCTCGTTCCCCACTCAATCTCCAACACGTGGCTGGCAGCGAACTGCGCACGTGATCCATCCAGAACATTACAAAACAATACTAGGAAAGGACAAACGTAGAAATATTATACTTTACACCCCCACGTTTCACAAAATTTACTTTTAGAACCCTATCTTTTCAATATCTACATTTTACTCCTTGAAATAAAACAAACACTTTACTTTAAATATAATTACACTTTGCTAATTCTTTTAGCTTTACGACCGAACACTCTTTTTAACACTCTTTGGGCAAGGTTCAAACTGAATATTAACTAAGAAATATCGAAAATAATTTAAGATTTAACTAAAAAAGAAGAACATTTTATTAGAAGCCTCTCGTATTACTCTGAGGTGCATTTTGTTAATTGAATTTAACATAAGGTGCATTTTGGTAATGCAATCCAAAACAGGCAGCTTTGAAAACAAATTATAAAAGTAGAGGGTGGGAAATGTAATTGTTCATTGAAAACGAAGGAAAATAATCAAAACCCCACGGAATCTCATCATCTTCTCCCCTTCACTTCAGTTCTAGATAACTCTTCTCTCTCTCTCTCTCTCTCTCTCTCTCTCTCTCTCTCTCTCTCTCGCCATTAATATTCTCTCTTCTTCTTCCTATACCCAATCCTTCAAATCCATTCGGCGGGAGACCAGAAGAAGAAATCGAGTCCATCAGCCATGCCGTCGGGCCCCAAGAAGAGGAAAGCAGCAAGGAGGAAGCAGGAGAAGGAGAAGGAGAAGGAGAAGGAAGCCATCAATCCACCTTACTCTCCTACCACCTCTTCCTCTCATGGTAGTCTCCATATCCTTTATCTCGATTTCCTTTATTCTTATGCTTGGTCTTGAGATTTGTCTCCTTGTTGTGTGCTGTTCTTGATTTGAAGAGAACAACGGCGATCTGAGCTCCGTCAGCACCAGCAGTGACGAGAGGGAGGAGAAGAGCGCGGGGGATGGGGGAATCGGAGAGGAGAAGAAGGAGATTGAGACGAAGGAGGTGGAAGCCGTGAGCGTGGAGTTGGTCAAATCGGAGCAGGTGGAGGTGATAGAGATCGGGATCGAGGAGAAGAAGGAGATCGTTCTGGTGAGTGATGAGATTGAGAGCAAAGCGAAAGAGGCGGTGGTTTCGGAAGCCTCGGCTGCGGCGGCTGAGGGGATTCCTGAGGGGAGAGAAGTGTGTGAAAAGAGTGTGGAAACAGAGGTGGTTACTCCTCAGGTGTGAAGAAAAAAGTTTTTTTTTTCCTCGATTTTTGAGTTATTTGATCTGTTCCTTGTTCCGTTATTTGATTGGAATATGTTCTTTGTTTATTTGGGGGTTCAATTGGATTCTTTAGGTGGTTGCTGCGCCACTTTTAAAGCATCGGACTTCCTTTTGGACTTGCTGCGGATTATTAGATGCTTTCGCGGGATCAAGAGGTAAAATTTTTCATTTTCTGTCCACTAGAATTAATCCTTCTTATTCTTAGGCCTTGTTACGGGAACGAGATGAATACCTAGATTTTCTTTTTTTACGTATGTACATGCGGAAGTAGTTATTATAGATAACTCTTTATACTCTTCATACTGAGCATCATAGCACCTTGCTCGGCTACAAAGTTTCATTCCTGACCTTACCTTGCTGTGTGGGTTTGGGCTTCATCGTCTTGTTTAAGCGTTTCAGATTCATAAACCACTTTGCCCCGGTTGTATATAAACCCCACCTTCACCCCCAGGGAAAGAGGTTGGCATTCCTATTCTCAATATCATAGTGTCAACAAAGGAAGGAGCTTGCCAAACTAAGGGATGCCTTATCAACAACGACCAACAAAATAACCAGAGTACCATACCATCAGCTGTATAACGAACAGACAACGAATGACCACACGAGCTCTGTCTTCATCCACCATCATTTGCCACGGCCATCTTTCATTTTTCACTGCCCCATAGAAAAATGTCAATCCGTTGCTTTAGATGCACGCAGTTTGAAATTAATGCCCGGATAAAAAAGATTTCGGTTATAGTTTTCCTTGTGATGGCCCAGGACACGGCGGTACTTGTGATATGGGACGTTATTAAAAAAAAAATCTTAGATGTGTCCTTAAATGTACTTTCCTAGTTAAGAATTTGATAAAGTCAAAGGAAGCAATTGATACACATATATGCAATATTTGATGGGTACTGTCATCTGATGCCTCTATTGTGATGTGGCTTATAAATTAATGATCTTGTTTGACATATTTAGGAGTATGAGCATTGCACAGTAGCCTAGTACATAAACAACCTGATAAGATATTGTAGCCTAGTACATAAACAACCTGATAAGATATTGTAGCCTAGTACATAAACAACCTGACTGCTGCAATACTAACTGAACCAAAATAAGCAACAAAAACCAACACCACAAAATGTTCAGCACCAGAATTATAAACACTACCTACACACAACAGCACGTTTAACCAATATATAATCACAACCATTTAATTACAAATAAGCACTAGCTATAAAAATGAAGAAAAACTTATTTTATCTAGTCCAAACAAGAACCTTCATTTTTTGTCTTCCTTCAGCAGCAGTTTAGCCTTCTTCTGTTTTTCCTCTCTTTGTACACTTGCACAACACATGAATAGAGCTTTAATATTGTAGAATAATTCCTCCCAAGATTTCCATTTCAAACAGAACACTACTCTATTTTGTTCTAATCAAATTGACCAGATCATTTCAACCATCTAAATTTTCCACCATTTTGTAACACCCTTCAAAGTTCAAACCCAATTTAGGGTTCACATACCAAACATCATTAATATGTTCCAGAGTCCTATTCCCAAAATAGCAAAACATGGAAACACTTCAGAAAACCATCCTCCTGTCCCACCAATCTCTACTCCTCACATAGCAGTACTTCAGAAAACAGGCGCTTCATTGATTCTTTCTTCTCACAAGGACATATTTGCTCTAACCCACCATCCATTGAAATGCTTTTAATCTTCAAAGTAACCTTCAACTTGATGATCCTACCCCCATTTTTTAAGAACTTATACAACGACTTGACAGAGTACACTTCTCCACTATCAAACCTCCATCTGATCTTGTCCCTTGTTTCATTGATTCTGACCTCAGCTGATTGGTGCAAATTCAGCAACTCTTGCTCAGCTTGCCTAAGATAAGCATCCCAATTTCTTCTATAATGAATTAACCGCTGCTCTATTTTTGTGCTTAAATTCACTTTTAGGGGTCTTTTGGTTGCTAAATGTTATTTTTTTGTGTGCCTGTGCAGAATAGAGGTCATAGCCTTGATTTCTAGGTGCATTTTTCAGGAGTAGCTTTTGAAACATTTGTTTAATATTATAGCATCAAGCTAATATACATGCAGCCATTTCCCGTGAAATTAGAGATTTGCCAATTTGCCATGTAAGTCATATGCGTCTTTCTAGATTCTGTCATTCACTACCCAATCAATACTATGCAGCAGAGCACAACATTATGCTATTGAATAACTAGCAAGCAATAGGGTCACATGGCTGCTCCTAGAATGACTACCCAGTTAGTCATTATATTCCAAGAGAAACATCGTGTTTATACTGTCAAAGTATCTATTTTATTAGGTTTACTTAAGCTCCAATTATTACATCAATATCTTGAATCTGCATCCCTCTATTCCATCTTCCATGGGTCTAATGGTGGATAGATCTCAAAAGTCACAACCATTAACAAGGAGAGAGAACGGGATTTTTCTCAGAGTGGTATATACATTGTAAAAATATAACATGAAGGCTGTAGGGTGGTCATTCCCATAAGCATAGAGACATCATCTAAGTGGAGGTTTCTGTTGAAGATCTGTCAGATATGTATAGTGAGGTATGGAAAGACGTGAGCTCGAAAGAGGTAAAGAGCTCAAAAACTGAAAGAACTAGTGGCAAACATGGTAGCGAAGCAAGGTGTTGAGGAAGCCTAGGATGCTACTCATGTCAACCAACAGCACAGTGTATAGGGTGGGGCAAGGGATGAGTTGCATCTATTCCACCTTAGTGATTGACTGGATAATTCATTAGGAAAGTGGGTGAGATGGATACTTTATTAAGAAACAGGCAAACATGGGGATGGGGAAAAGTATAAACATAAAAAATCCACAATGTCCTTGTTTTAGAGAAGTGTACTCCCGAGTTTTACCTGAGACGTCTTTTAAGGTTTACCATTACTGGATCTATCAAAGATGTTATATAATTGTCTAAATGTCATTCAAACTGCATCATCAATTAAACATTAAACTCTCTTATACAAAAAATCTAAAGGTTAATAGACAGAAGGTGCAAAGCTAATTGGATATGATTATTTAGGGATTAGACTAGTTTAAAGATCACACGTGAAGTTTTAATGTGAGAAACACAAGAAATCATAATTAACATAAGCCTAGGATAGAAGAACCAGTGTGGTACCTAGAAGCCTCACACTACCATTGACTTAGGCCTAACACCTGGCTTTTGAAGTCTTAGATTACTACCACGGAATCCCACATATAGGAAGATGCACTTCATCTATTATTATGAAAAGGCAGATTCTTTGTCATAAAAATATTTATACAACTAAGGCCTTATAGGGAGAGATGGCCAGCTCAAATTTTCATCTAATACCAACAAAGCAAGTACCTATTTTTAAAATGATAACCATCTCTTATTTCTGAGATTGAAATATTTCAGTGGGCATCTAAACTGGAACTTGAAACACCATCAAGCTGAATTCTGACATCCATATTGCATTATTCTTTGGTTGATTGAGCATATCTTTTTTCCTTCTGTACTGCCTTGCACATTTGCTTTGCATTAGGGAGTCTTGAGGTAATCGATGTGTTCTCTAAGAGCCTAGCTGGTAAATCTACATTAAACTAGTCTAATTGAAACTATGATCAACTGATCCTTCTTTTTTAAAGAACGAGACTTAGTACATGGGTAAGGAGAAATGAGCTAGTACAAATAATGATATTGGAATGGGAGTGGAAGATCAAAAAGTACCTGGCTATAAAGATAGTTAGGATGGCCCATTTTATTCAGAGGGCAGCACACAAGATAGAGCTCAATAAGTAAAAAGTTTCCAAATAATCAGTCCCTGGTGGTGTGGATTTGATTCATTGAAACAACCTAACTAGTAGAACATTATGCTGGGAGTGGTAATTTTTATTGCATGAAGGAACAATCCTCTCCATTAGCTTACACATTTTAAAAATACACTAGGATTAAAAAATGTTTATAGTTTTCCTCTTTAAGTTGTGAGATAACTGATGTTGCTTTGTTTATCACAGAAAACTGTGCGTGCAGTTTTAAATTATTTCTTTCGGAAGGTCTGTTATAAAATGAAAGTTCTAATCTCACTAGGCATGTTAATATTTTTTTCTCGTGGCTTTGTAGGCTTATGATTTTATCTTTCATTTATCATGGTGTCAGCAAGTTGTTAGTGCTTAGCTGCTTCTCTTGGATTATTGGCACTACCTTGCTTTCTTTTTTGTGAACTTTAAGGTCAAAGCTCATGGAAATTTGATTATCTTGTTACTATACTCTGTTAGATGAACAATAAATTCAGTAGGTTTAAGCTTGCAAAGTAGGAGTAAAGATTTACTATTAGAGTGCTACATTCTAAAATTTAGGAAGAGCAAGAAGCAATTGTGTGTCGCAATCTTATGTTGGTTCATGAAAAGTATCTGACCAAAAAGAGTGATGTTGCAAGCAGAAAATGTTTTCAGATGTGCCTCTGGTAGTCAGGATGATTGCTTTCCAGTAGTACTAATAACTTTGCAACATAAAAGATGGAGTTATATGGAAGTAATCCGAGCTCGGCTCGGGTCGGCTCAGCTTTAATTGAACCAAACCTGAACATGTTCCTGAGCTCGATTTGAATTTCAAACGGAGCCTGAGCAAGCCTGCTTAGGCTCAAGTCAAATATAATATTTATTAACATTATATATAATAAATATATTTATAACTATTAGATTTTTGATCAAATGGCTCCTATCTCTATCTAATCCTAAATCTAATAATATTCTCCCCCACAAACCCAATCTTCTCCATCGGCTCCTCCTCTAATCAGACTCGGGCTCAGTCTGGCTCGGCTCGATTTGAGCTGACTAAGGCTCACTAAGGCTCATGACTCATTTACTATAAAACCATGATAAATTAGTTCACTATTACTTTTTCTGAATGAATAGATTAATAGTTTTAATTTGTCCTTGAGATTATTAGCTTTGTTGTCAAATGTATAAAAACTGTTATGCTTTGACTTTTTAAAACCATTTGTTCTGTATCATTTTCTTTGTAGCAGTTTATGAAGCACGGATACTTTATTTACCCCTTTGTAGTGGTATTTGATATGTATCAGACTCTGATATTGCCCGACACGTATCGGATATGATTGGAGGAGCATTCAAATTAAAAATATTAATTTTAGTTTGCGATAGCCTCCGATATATTACTTGATCATCCAATCATTTTATTTTGGCTAAACAGATGATATAAAACAGATAGTTTGTATGCATATATGATTATCTAATCCTTGGTGATATTTTAAGACTTTGTTAATTTAATAATGAATTAAACATATAATTTGAAAGTCATTTAAAAATCTAAATTAATCATAGATAAATAATTGAATTAGGTTTTAATGTTTCACTAATATTTTGAGTTTCATATTAGTTTTTGTTACAGTATTATTCTTGAGTTTAGGGCAAATAGATGTTAAATTTGTAGCTTTCTTTTCTTTTATCCTATCATTTCTAGGATGCAGTCATTTTCACCGGATATTATATTGATTGACAACAGATTAAAATATATTATTTATTTATTAATTGGAATGTTAATGCAGTATCCGTATCTTATTTTTAAAACCTTGTCATATTTTTGTATCTGTCTCCCCGTATTCTACATCTGCATCCGTACTTCATCGGTGGCAGCTCAATTATGGGAAAAATAATATGCTAGGGATGTAACATGTCTAATCAAAGTACTTTTCTTCTCATGCACAGTATAGTCTAAATACTTCCTCCTAATGTTTATCCCTTTTTTCTCTACCTTCAATTGATTCTTATAAGGGAAGTAGGTGATTGATATTAATTTTTCTTTAACTAAATTAGTTTAAGATTATTTGGACATTCACCATTCATAATGTCGAACAAATAATACCTGTTTGTACAAATGAAATACATTGCTGCTCATACTTTTCATTATGTTACAATTCTCTCAAGACTACAATACCCTGTATAATATGATTCTTTTTCATTTATCACACAAGCAGATTGATACATGAACGAGAGCTGCCAATAAAGGTTTAATTATTGAAGCTTTAGAGGAGTAATGATCGAGGATGGAAGCTGGTGGTAATCGCCATCTGATGTTTGTGTGTTTGCTTTCTGGTTAGCTGTTTATCTTCTTTGTACCGATAGTCTTGTGGTCGGTCTTCTCGTGTATAGTCTGGTATGATCCACACCTGAAGTAGCTAGATGCCTTGTGCTTCAAGGTTCTGGCATTGCTCTTGCTTGTAGATTGGTTGTCTAGCTGGTTTATATGCTTGTGAACATAGATAAACTCCGAGAAAATTTTATTCAAATCTTCGTTAAATTCTTGGAACTCTTCTTTTCATTTAGTTTGATGATATAGTCAGTTCAGAGGAGTGTGGAAATGTGGATGCTATAGTAACAATGCCGATTATTAGAAATTGGAAAGCTCTTTCCTCAATCTGTTGTCTTTTGAGAGGCATCTTAATCTAGTCCAGCTTGAAACTGGGTATTGGTCTAGTGTTGAAGTTTCACAGGCTTATCCAAGTACATTTGCAATAATTTTATCCATGGATGGCTGTGCTCGCGGCGTACTGGCATATGGCACGGCACGGCTACTCATTGCCGATCGTTGATTGCTGTCGCCCGAGCACGTTGAGTGCCCTAGCTCGAGGGAGAGATGAGATCGAGAGAGATCTGGATCCGCAATTTAAGTTTTAACCAATAACCTTATATATATATATATATATCTCTCGATCTCATCTCTTCCTCGGGCTAGGGCACCCGGCGCGCTCGGGTGACGACGAAGAATGGAGTTTCCTATTGGTTGAATGTTTTTTTAAGCTTAGCCCAGTAAATAGGGGTTCTAACTTTTTAAAGTTTTTTGTCCCTGTATACCCTTCAAAAGTTGTATACTCTTTAGGCCAGTTTTTTATGACAGTAAGTTAAAGCCCAGATCTTTGGGTGTAAGAAAGTAAAAAAGGAAACAAAAAGAAGTAGAAGAAAAAAAGAGCTTAGCCCATGAAAATTCATCAAACAATTTTGAGCTTGATACATGAAAGTCCTAATTCATTGTTTCTTTTTCCTCTCTAATCACTCAGCTTTAATTGGTTAGTGCATAAAGTCTCTCTTATTTATGAATTAACTCTCTGTTAATAGTATTCATACATTATTCTCTCTAGATCAAGGTTTATAATTTAGCTAGTGTGATAATTTTATCACTACCTCTTTTCTTATAAAAATATGCATAAATCCCTTATTTGAATATAGGTCTTTTACACCAACCAACCAAACTAGGCACCAATGTTGGGTGGAATGAAGATACTACTACTAGTTGTACCTTCAAAGTCTCTATCAGTATCTGGTAGCCTCCCATCATATTTGAATGGGAAAAAAAAAGGGTAAGAAATTTATCATCATCATTAGCAACCATAGAAGCATAATAACTAGCAAGGAATGATCTAGAAAAAGTGTTCATATCCAGCTGTGGACATGATGATCTTCTAGGGTTTAATTTATCTTTTGGCAATCTAAGGATTTAATTATGTTCATGCATCCAGTCATTGATCAAAATATTTTACATTAAAAAAAAATTGTAACACTTTCTTGGTGTTCTATGACAACCTATTATAATCTTTAATTTTGTTTACATGCTAAATGACATAGCCAATTAGGTCAGATCTTAGCACTATAGTGGTAAACTTTTTCCCCTCCTTTTTCTTTCAAGTGAATTACTTAAATAACATGAAAGAAATCTAATGTGGTGTAGTATCACCAACCATTAGATTGATCCATGCACTTCACTTTTTTTAGGTTTGAGATATTTCAAAGTGGATTTTTATATTTTTAACAACATATGAGTTCAATTTGAACTTATGATTCGATACTATAATAACTCACTAACTATTTTAAAAACTTAAACGGTTGAAAACAATAATTTTTATATTTTATACTTATAATGCTACTTTATTATCCTCACATCTCCAATGCCCCTGTCCACCAAGAACAATATGAATTTAGAGAGATCATGCACTCACAAAGAAAGAAACCAATATGCACTAAAATCTATGGAGATGTTGATATATGGACTGTTGGACAATGGATAGAAAGAATAAAAGGATAAGGGATTGATGGGAGTTACTATTCAACCTAATATTAGACCTAACTGGTGCAATTGCTAGATGTATGCATGAGTTTAAGAATCTCAAGTTGTGCAACCTCCACTTATTAAAACAAGGTGATAGAAAAGATTAAATTATTATTATTATTTTTTTTTTCTAATGCAAAGTGGGTAAGGGGATGAAGTGAAGTGGACAGCACAAGGTGTGGTCAAGGATTGAAGGAACTAAATTGTGTTTTGGTTGGTCAATTCTGAAGAGGAAATCCACCTCATTCTTTATAGGCAGACAACAAATGGATCTACATGCAAACCCTAGGCCAACTAACAGTTTGAAAATCTTATTTCTTATTTGAATAGTGTTTGGAAAAAAATTTAAAAAATATTTTCTGGTAGGGCAGACCATAAATTGAAAGGATCAGCCATGAATGAATGAATTGGATGTAGGTCAACCTTTTCAAGCAGCCTAGGAATGTTCAATATTTTCTTTGTTTGATGGTTGGTAGAGTCATATTGCATCTTTTTATAACCCTATGTTACATTGCAACTCTGGTTGCGGCCCTCAATTCGAAACCCTAAACTTTTAACAAATAATAATAATAATCGATCATACCGATCAGAAGAAAAGTTACCTCGAAAACTTTTTATATCATAACTATTTAAAAGTTATTTTGACAAATATATTAAAACAGACTCATTTTAGCCCTCATCTTGAAACCTAAATTGTAAAAAAAATATGACCATGTTAATTAAAAGGAAATTTAACCTCAAAACCTTATAAGAGAAGCTAGGGGATCATAATTCTTTGTAGCCATTCATTTTAGGCAATGCCATTTTGGTACTTTCTTATATTGCATCTGTATGTAGTCTTTCAAGAAGTAAAGGGTCTTGTCAAACTTGTGTCATTCTTAAGAAAGTAATAAAAGAATCAACATAGTTGGTCCTCCAATTCTTTTTCCTACCAAATTCCTTGATAAGGAAGAGAAATAGTTCCAAGTATAAGGATAGAGATACACTGACTAGAACTGTCATATATATATATATATATTGGATAATCTTAGGGTGCATGCTTTAATAGAAGCTTCATGGCTTGGATAATCTTAAGTCAATCTATGAACTACTATAAGTTGGATAATCTTGGTGGAATGATGACTTCCACTAATTATCTTCTAAAAGCTAATAGTAGTATTGGCTCAAACCAGAACCTGATAGATAGATGTTAGCTTAGCTACTTAGCCAACTTGTTAATTACTATCATCCACTTCCATAACATTTCCTTTATACCTAATTCTTCCATTTAGTGGATTGCATGGTCCTCCAATATCCACTTCCTATTGGATCCAATTGAGGACTCCTAATTTTAGATAGTGTTCCATAGTAAAACTACCCATTCCTACAAGTGGATATGGTTGATCCTCACACTTTTTTCTTGATAAGTAAAAGGAGAGAGCATTAGTGACTTCCAAGTAATAGATGCTAATATGATACTTAAATAACCTGTTAATTAACTCGATGATTACTCTAAAAGCTTAAGCTGTTAGAAAACAATATAATTTTTATCTTTTACATTCGAAAATCTTTCTCACTGCATGACTTAATATTTTCTATTTTAAATCACTGATGTTATATTAACTCATGGACTACTTTAAATATTAAGTTCTAGGCGAACTATTCTAACAAAATTTCACATAGATAAATGACATATTTCTTAGGATCAATCTGATAGCAGTAGCTATTGACCTAACAAGATTGGCCACTTTGTCCCAATTACTAGAAAAAAGGTATATATATATATATATATTGAGGGAAAGAAATAAGGTCAATTGAAAGCAACATATATTCTTGGGTATATTGACATGGAAGATGTACACTATATTTAGATTATATCTTCCAACTTTGTAAAGAGTGGGTCAGGATACCTCAGCTCTGTGCCTTAGTGAGGCAAAGTCACTGTCCACCACTGAGTTTGTGCACTAAATACTCCTAGGATAAGATGTGTGGCTTCTCATAAGTTGCTTTGCTTATGGGCACTTTAGTATTATTATTATTATTATTATTATGATTATGTTATGAGAGTCAAAGTATGCTGCTAGCTTTTCCATGCACTAGGGTTGGAAAGTACAACTAGGTTTTAAATGAGATTACCTCTTTATGACTTTGGGATCTTTGGTGGCTTGGACTTTTGTTCATTGTCCCAAAGATAGATTTGATCCTGTGGGCATATCTTTGGTGTCTATTCCATACCCTAAATCCCATTGTTTTTATTTGTCTTGATGTTAAGTTGCTTGACTGTAAAGATAATTATACTTAGATCTTTCAAGCTATTGTTTATTTATCTTTTATTCTTTTGTGGCTTATAAACTCTCTTAGCTAAAAAATATATCATTATGACCAGTTATATATAACTATGGCACTTTAAGGATCATTTTACTATTCTTTTAGATGGTTATTTGATATTTTTCATCAGCATTAATGGATGGCCAGAGATAGAAAATAAATAAGAGGGTTTATATAAACAAAAGTAATAATTCTAAGAGCTCTAGGGATAATATAAGGAAGGAGATTAAAAGAAATAGGACTCTCATGACCTGTTTGTAGAAAGAGAATTGCGTTAATTGGAGTGTCAACAAGCATAGTTTACCAAAAGTAATAGAAAAAATTATCATGATCAAAGCACTAACAAATCCTTATGCATGCCTAAGATTGAACATCTTTAAAAAATGATTAGCTTAATCATATTGGTCATAGACACCCTAAGTATGGCATTCATAATTTAATGTAGGACTTGAGTGACCTTTATAAATTATTCGTATTTTTTACCATATATTGTCTTAGTCGAAGTGGTTATGTTATCACTGCAGCTAATTATGGTCTATTTCTATATGAAAGGGGTTGACCCAAGTCATCTAATGTAATAATTAAAAACAACGATGGTTATGCCGTGTAGTACTGGCCGGTGGCGTAAGGGGTGTTGAACAGTAAAAGAGGAAGACGATGGCCTAAACTGATCGAAAAATAAATAGATCAGTAATGTGATGGTGATAGTGGAGCTCGATGACGATAGTAGTGACATGAGGGTGACACGGTGTAGTCTTCCTCTCCTCTTTTTCTCACAACACGATCGGCGCATGCCCTGCTAATCAGTCGAGGGGGTTGGGCCTCATTATTCAGTTTATATCTCACACGGACTCTTGAATTATGACACAAAGAAAATAAAATTATGAAACAATGAAACTTTAAACTTATTCATAATCCTCACCATCCAATCTCAAATTTGGAATTAGTTTAAGCCCACTCGAACCATTTTTTGGTTTAGTTCCTCATTGATACTTAGGAGGGCAAAATATAAGTGCATTATTAATTGTTTACCTAATAGTTTAAGCTATTAAGTCAAGTTATCTAATATAAATCTAAGGTAAAAAAAATTATCTTTTGAATTACATATAATTTATCTTCGAGCACTTATATTTAAAATTACTTTACCCTTTTATACAATTTTTTTTAAATCAAACTAGTTCCTATACATTCGAAAATACTCTTTTATGCTAAATATAACAAATCTAAGTAAAATTAAAAGTACCCAAATTCTCTCTAATCAATTTGTCTAACAGATATAAAGAGTACTTTAATATGTAAAGTTTGATAGAGAATCTAATGATGTCACTTAAGTTAGAAGTAAAAAAAAAAAATCTCATTTTATTCTTTTATTCTAGATTAATTTTCAAATTATCTCATTATACTTTGCAATTAACTATAGACTATCTTCTTCTTCTTCTTCTTTTTTTAACTCTTTTTTAAGGCTTCTACTGCTACTACACTCCTTTTGGGACATTGTTAGCTATAAATTCTGACCAACACCATACCTTGTCACCTCTAAAAGCAAAAGATTTGGGGATTAAATTTTTTTCACAGCCATATAATATTACTACACTTTATTACTTCACTTTTTAAAAAAAAATTAGGGTTGTGTCAGGTTTGGATCCTTTAAGGTAGACTCTGTTGATGCCCACACATGTAAGTTAAACCTAGTTTTCTTTCAAAATGGAGGGTAATTAATCCTAACTTACTAACTAAGCATTCCTCATTACTCCTGACAAGATTCAAGAAGAAATGTAATTAGGGTTATTTAAGACATTTTGCTATCTACGGTAATACCTCGGACGCAGTTTTACCATATAAATTTGATAAATTACTTAAAGACATATCTTCTACCAAACTAACCCTTTCTAGACCGTTTTGATTATACTAGAAATCTTGCTTAAATATAACTTTATTACGTTATTTTTATCTATAATAAGATTTTATGTATAATTTATCATGTGAATTCTAATTCATAATTTATAAATAAGTAAGTGTTTAGTTACAAAATATATTTATAAACGCCAATTCTTTATAGCGGTTTTACTTATTTATCTAGTCTCATATTTTAAGTTTCGAGATAAATTAATGAAGCAATTAAAATAATTAAAAGATTTATAATAGTTTTTTTTAAAAAAAAATACCTCCAGCCGCCCATGCAACATGAGTAGACGTATAATCCAACGTCACTGCCACAAACAATGACTGCCATAGTCCAAGATAAGAAGAAAAACTAAAACTAAAGCCAAAGCTGAGTCAGCGAATAAATAGCTTAGCTTAGCCCATGCTTCCAAAGCTGAGCCAACTTAGCCAAGGCTATTAAATTTAAGTCCTTCTCAAGCTTAATTAATAGTGATTAGTGATTAGTGATTAGTGATTAGTTAAAAGTTATAATAAAAATTCTAGCTGCAGTTGCACCTAGTCAGCTTATTCTTGCTCACTTGCATCCAGGTCAGCATCTACTGGACACCATCCATCTTACCTCCCCCCCTCTAAATCTCTATAAATACCCACCCATGCACTATGCCATGAACGCAACCCCAAACTTATCCCTTTGTGTGCATATAGAGCTCCTCCCAAATAAACCAACATCCATGCATCACCCTCCACCCATGGAGGACGCCAAAGTCCGCCACCTCCTCATCACTATTCCTCACTCGCCTGTGGAGGCCGCTGTGGATTATTCGGATGATAGAAAGAGTGTTTGCTCGTCGACACAGGCCATGGCAGACCATCTAGATAATAGAAAGAGGTTGTCATTGGACTTTGAGGAGATGCTGACTGATTATCCATCCGCACAAGTCACAATAGACTATCAAGATACTAGAAAGGGGTCATCATTGGAACTTGAAGAGATGATGATTGATAGTATATCCACACAAGCCACAACAGACTATAAAGATATCAGAAAGGGGTTGTCATTGGACTCGGGGAAGGTGATGATTGATGGCTCGTTCGAACAGGCTACAACAAACCATCAGGGCACCAGGAAAGGGCGTAAGGGGTCGTCGTCGACGTCATCATCAGGACTCGGGGGGATGCTGACGCGGTTCCACGCCGGCTACTTCCGCATCAGCTTGTCCCTCTGCGGCCAGGCCCTGCTGTGGAAGACGCTGAGCGAGCCGACGACCGACCCCCACGCCCTCCGGCCGCTGCTCCGCCTCCTCCCCTCGGCCGCCTTCGTCCTCCTCTGGTCCCTCGCCCTCCTCTCCCTCGCCGCCCTCTCCCTCCTCTTCGCCGCCCGTTGCCTCCTCGCCCCCCGCAGCATCCGCGCGGAGCTCGCCCACCACGTCGGCATGAACTACCTCTTCGCCCCCTGGATCTCGTGGCTCCTCCTCCTCCAATCCACCCCCTTCCTCCGCCCCAACTCCGACTGCTACCACCTCCTCTGGTGGCTCTTCTCCCTCCCGATCCTCATCCTCGACGTCAAGATTTACGGCCAGTGGTTCACCAAGGGGAAGAAGTTCTTATCCATGGTGGCCAACCCCACCAGCCAGATCACCGTCATCGGTAACCTCGTCGGCGCCAGGGCGGCTGCCCAGATGGGCCGAAGGGAGTGCGCCGTGTGCATGTTCTCTCTCGGGATCGCCCACTACCTCGTCCTCTTCGTCACCCTGTACCAACGGTTCCTCGGCAGCGACAGCCTCCCTGTGATGCTCCGGCCGGTGTTCTTCCTCTTCTTCGCGGCGCCGAGCATGGCCAGCCTCGCCTGGGACTCCATCAATCATTCCTTTGACACCTCTTGCAAGATGCTCTTCTTCCTCTCCCTCTTCCTCTTCGCCTCCCTGGTAATTACTAATTAATCTTTCTTCTTACACAATCTTATCCTTTTCAATTCAATTCACTTCACTTCACTTCACGACTGCATTACTAGTATACGTATATATTTCTTAAAACATCTCTTGCCATCTTATTAAGTTTCCTCTAGCTTTCTACGGGTGACAAGAAGTTTCTTGTGTTCTTAGCTTTACCCATTAAAGACATTGTCTTCTCCTCCTTTCTCGCTATTTGTTTAATTTTGTGTTGCATGGCCACTTACGCAACCACGTCACTTCTCCTTTTCTTTTCCACTCCTTCGGGCAAAACAAAAACTTTTAACGCATTTAAATTTGAAAAGCAAAATTTGAATTAAGAGAAAAGTACAAGAGCAAAGTACATTTTACCCGCACCTCACTGTACTTAAATTCACTTCACCACCCTTAGTTTTATTTTTGATTATATTTAAATTAAAATTATTTTTTTATTATATTTGATTAATTCATATGTTGAATTTAAAGATTACTCGGTAGAAATAAACTTGTAAATGACTTGATAAACTTTTCAATGTACTAAAGATAATAACAATAATTAAATTTTAGATGATAAAGTTATGATAAATCTTTTGAAATAAATAATAATATATGTGCAATGCATGCAGGTCTCGAGGCCGATCTTGTTCAAAAAATCCATGAGAAGGTTCAATGTGGCCTGGTGGGCTTACTCCTTCCCGCTCACCTTTCTCGCCCTCACCGCCACCGAGTACGCCCAAGAGGTGAAGGGAGAGATGGCGAACCTCCTCATGTTGGTCCTTTCAGTGCTCTCTGTTGTCGTCACCTTGGTTTTGTTAGTATTCACCGCAATCAAAACGAACGAGATATTACCACACGATGATCCTTTTGCATGCTCGCGGATAATGAAATAAATTAACGATGATGATCGGGGGCAACGATGATTTGTACATGAATTGTTGTAGTATTTTAGTAAGATTGAAGGAAGCATTTTAAGAGTGTAACAAATATATTTGTGGGTACAATAAGTTTATCATTAGGAGGTGCATGCTTACTATAACTATTCTTTCAATTGTGGTGGATTGTATGATTGACTAGAAGTATCTTTTCCACACTTTTTTTTAAAGAAAGTCCGTAGACTTATCATATCATTCATTTCAATATATCGATTATAACTTGATATAAAAAATAATAAGGAAAAATAGGACAAGAGCCCTAAAAGCAAGCCCCACACTTAGTTGTAGTACAGACCAAAGAACAGTTAAAATAAGTATAACATCAAAATGCTTGCACAGGTGCACAGCTCCTTTTTAGTTAATCTAATGGGTTTGAATTTTTATTTTGTTGCACACCTTATATTTCGACAAGTTTACAGTTAACACCCCAAGTTAATTAATCAAAGTTGAAGGAAAGGTAATAAACTTGATTTTACGTCCAAGCCCTCATATATTTGTTCTCATACGTCTCAGACTGTAAATAGTAAGAAGAAAGTGGACGAATAGTAAATTTGTGAAGATGTAGGGCGTAATATGTAATTTGCTCGACATTTTCCTAATAAAATAAAATATGATCACCTCGAAGGCCACGTGGCAATAAAATATCATCGGACGGTGCATCACATCTGACGTGTCCGGTCGGACACCACTTCGTGCGGCACGTTGCCAATCTTATCACAGCAATCTCGAAGTCGACATGGTCGGCTGCCATCTTAGCCACCAACGGCTGAGATGTTGCCACCTCAGTATTGCTACACAAAAAGGAAGTCATATGAGAGTTATTTATACCAAACTAACCCTGTTAAATATTTTTATTACACATCCAAGTACATTGTAGAACTTAAATAAGAAAGTGCGACTAATATGAAACTAGAAATTTTCTTCAATGAGAGTAGTTGTATGCCAGCAAATAGAGAAAGGGAAAGGGTATAGGTCAGAGTTTCACATGATTCAACCCGTTTGATTGGTTGGATCTTGTAACTTTTACACCTAACACCTCATACAGTGGACACATGTCCACATAGGCCCTCCTCCTGAGACCAAACTGGTTCTCTTTTCTCATTCTGGGTGATTCCAAAGTCCACATAAAAAGGAGAGCAGTAGTACCTTCCATTGTTCCTCTCTTTCTGAGCTCAAAACTTCTCCATCTCCAAGGTTTTTCTCTTGTAGGTAAGGTAAGCCTCCGCAATCTGCATGCATTCAAATAGTAAAACATTTGCATGAAGTTTTCTATGCTGTAAGATGTAAGCATCATTGCAAGTATTAACAAAGTTTTTATTCTGCTTCAATATGTGAGAGGAATGTAGAAGTATGTTAGCTGACAGTGGAAATAATTCTGCATCATAGAAGAAAAAGCAATTCAGAATGGTATGTCTAAATTAACAGTTATTTACTTACTATATAGTCTCAGGATTGTAAGTATGGTTGGTCCTACCTTGGCACTCTACATTACAATTTGCTGCACTGCATTTGTGATATCCAAGATTATTGTGGCATGCCTTCTCTACAAAAAGTGGGCTCGGAAGCGAAGAATTATTGAAAATAGCTTATCAGGTAATCTATTTCTGTTATACATATAGTGCAAAATTCAAGAATTACAAATGAAACAGAGAATGAAATGTATGCCAACAGGTGGAAAGATGGTAATGTTTCGATCCGCAACGACGCGGTCTCTCAGCGCCAAATCTTTCATGAAGAAGACCATGAGGTTATCAAACAAGGATATCATTGGTTCTGGAGGTTATGGCACTGTGTACAGATTAGTGATAGATGATACTATTGCATTTGCTGTGAAGAAATTGAACAAGGGAAATAAAGACAGAGAGTGTGGATTTGAAAGAGAGCTGAATGCAATGGGTGACATAAAGCACAGAAATATTGTCCCTCTCCATGGATACTATATAGCACCAAGCTTTAATCTTCTGATTTATGAATTAATGTCAAATGGAAGCTTGGATACACTAATTCATGGTAGTATGACCATAACTTAGCCAATGAGAATATGCTGTCCTCAAGATTCTTTTTCAGCTCTAAATGCTTATGACATACTGATACAGGCAAATCTAGCAAAGAAAAACCTCTGGATTGGCCTACAAGGTACAGAATAGCAGTAGGTGCAGCAAGGGGCTTATCGTATCTTCATCACGATTGTATTCCACATATAATTCATAGGGATATTAAGTCAAGCAACATACTATTGGATCATAACATGGAGGCATGTGTATCAGATTTTGGACTAGCCACACTGATGGAACCAGATCAGACTCATGTATCAACAGTTGTTGCAGGAACTTTTGGATATCTTGCTCCTGGTAATGTGCTAGATAATGGTTCTTTTCTTGTATTTTCCACAAATGTTATGAAGGAAGAGTGTGTTCTTATTATGAATTCTTGACAGAATACTTCGACACGGGCAAAGCAACTACAAAGGGTGATGTCTACAGCTTTGGCGTGGTCTTGCTTGAACTTCTTACTGGAAAAAGGCCAACCGATGAATCATTCATCGAGAATGGCACAAAGTTGGTGACCTGGGTAACTTTTTTACTCATAAGTCTATCTTCCAGAAGTCAAACTTTGAGTAACCAAGTTCATACCACTAATATAATGCATTTCTTTTTGTATCTCCGCAAACATATAAACTCAAACAAAGTTCTTTTATCCAAGGGCATATAATTCATACTTCTATATTCTTCTGCAAACTCATTTTTATACAAAAGATGCATCCTGAGCTAATTTTAGCTTTCTAAGTAATCATAAATGTTGTCAGTGGAGATAAATTAGACTATCTTCTTCTCTCTCACTTTAACACTATTCCATGAATTTTTTTTTTTTTGATCTCCTAATTTTATCGAATTATTGGATTTGTTAGTATGAAACTCCTTGACAAATAGAATCTCCCCCGCCCCCCCCCACCCCACACACACACACACATATATCTTCAGTTTTTCCCTTATGGGGCCTCTCCATGAATAACACTTCCCCCTTTAAAGTATGACACTATGCTATGAAATAAATTGAGCTATATAGAACCATAAGCATGTCATTGCCCTGACAAGAAATTGTCATTGCTTTGATGAGCACTACAGGACTGTAAGCATGACGTTGCCTTTCATTGAACGAATCACTCTAGATAATAGTTTTATTTGTTTTATGTCACCAAAGTGTAACATCGTACAGGTTTTCCAGTCCCTTTCTTTTAATAAGCTGCATTTCAACATGTTAATGACTTAATGATGTGAAATGTGGTGTAACAGGTGAAAGAAATCATGGAAGAAAAGAGGGAAGAACATGCAATTGATGAGGCCCTTGTAGATTTCCCAATTGAAGAAATTAAGAAAGTCTTCCTTGTCGCAGAAAAATGCCTAGAATCAGATCCCTCCATGAGACCAACAATGGCTGAGGTTCTTAAGATGCTTGAATAAATAAGTTAGATAACCTATACTTAAGTTGTTTTGTCCAATGCAATCAGCCGCCGCTCTTACTAACTGTTCTTACCACCCTTGAAGTTTATAACCAAATTTTAGTTAGTCCCTCATGTAATAAGAGACTAACAAGTTATGATATTGCAGTTAATAAGAGAAAGTGCTGTCTTGAATCTGCACTGATCCTATCTTACATGCATGAATAATATCTGAGCTGTGGTACTGTTTCTCCTTCCAAATTTATTTTACGCTATAATTAGTCAACAAAATAATTTCAGTGATGCAGAAGATATGGTTTTATGAAACTTCAGGTAGTTAAAATCTAAAATTATGTTTCTTTTTCTGGAATTACAAGCTATACTAACCTAAATTTTATTTATTCAAGTGAATCTACAAGTGTAGGTAGGAGGAATTTATCTCTTAACTACATGTTTGAGTGGTTTTGCAGAACTTTGGAACTTTCAGAACCTAATCAATCTATTAAACTACTACACATTTCAAATCCCATCCTCGTTGTCCTACAATCTTCACAAGTTTCAAGAATTGCACACCTGCACCAAGTAGAATTCAGGATGACTCCAAACAACCTGGAAGTTGAGCTCCATAAGGTATTCAGCTCTTCGACTGCAGCAAAAGGATGCAAAATAATTAGTCAGCAGATAAATCATAGTCAAGGTCAGATAACAAAGAATCCTGTCTGTCTGTTAAACTGAAAACAATTCTACAACGCCAATGTTACATTTTTACAAAACCAAATAAATTTATCAAAGAACAATGCTATGATTATCAACACTTTTACGAACATTTAATCTCTCTATTCTGCACACTAACACTCGATTATGCTCCCTTGGCCACACTTCCTTTATCAAATTGTAATACAAATAAACACCAGAAGGAAAGAAACAATACTCAGACATTCTTCAACACCTCATGGAAGTACATATTTCTATCTACCAATGTGTTAAGAAAAATCATCAAACAGTTGGCATGCGTAATTTGCAAGACCAATTGTGTGCCACAAGCAAGGTGAATCCTAGCGATATATCTTCAGCATGTATGAAAGATTAAAATATGTACAAAAATTCTCAGGAGGGAAGTGCTTTTCTGTGAATAAAATGTATACATCTACCAAGGGCTTTTACATCATTGCCATTGAAATCTTTTAAAAAAAAGCTCTATAATCTCGGTAGCAATTAAAAAGATACGGATAAGAAACATCGTTATCCGGGAACTAGACTAGCTTAATAATGCAATCGAGACCACATCGTTGGATAAGAGATGACAATGGAGTTTGTCATCATCTTCCGTTCAAATTCCTCGGTGTTAAACTCTCATACGTCGATCGGACTCCCAAGTTTTTCTGCCGTTGTCATCCACTCGCTCTTGTTCATCTTATCCCATGCATTATTCAATTCCACCCCTCACAAAGAGACAAAATTGAGAGAAAGGATATTTCTCTATCGTTTAATTTGCAAATCGGTGCCGTCGTGGTCTCCAAATTCGTCATCACTCCTTGTCCTCATTCCCGGTGTACTTTTCGTCAACGCCCAATCTTCCTCCTTAAGTCTTCTCCTCTCTCTCTCACTTCTTCTTCTTCTTCTTCTTCTTCTAGACGCAACTATTAATTTTCAAGTTGTCTTGGAAGTGAAATTCTCAGAGATAATTTTATTTCCCAATTGGCATTTAGTGGGGGGCTAATCATTAAATACATATATTTTTGATGTCCAGATTGGCCCAAATGAATTCTCCTTAGTTTTTGACACCAATCTAGTCTTATATCTGCGATATAAATGGTGGAAAAAAAATATTGTAAAGAGGTGAGGGGGTGATTTGCAAAAAGAAGCGGTCCATCTTTTTCTCGCACTCTTTTTTTTTTATTCCTAATTCCACCGAATCAGCATACCAGTCAAATGACCAACTGCCACGTTATCTCCTCGTCAAGGCGGGCCCCGCAGTGCGGCCCAATGAAAGGATTCGGGGGGGAAAAAAAAAGGCCATTTCCGTGTCAAACCAGCAACCCACGTTGTTCACGTGCATGGCGCTTTCTTTGGCCCCTTCCTCACGACGTTTCTGGATCCAACTCCCGAGAGATCCGCCCATGGAAGCAACTCCAGAAATTAATTATTGTAAATATCTTTTCCCCATCTCCATCTCCATCTCCATCTCCATCTCTTTATATTATTATTTACCGTAAATGATCGATTACACATAAAGATTACCAAAAAGAAGGAAAAAAAATATCTTTGTATATCTTGATATCAGAACAAAAGAAAAAAAGAAAAGAATTTTTGACGCTCTTCAAGAATTAGCAGCCTTTGTTGTTGTTGCTGTTGTTGTTGTCTCCACTGCCATTGGCGTTCCCAGTGCTGCTGCTGTTGTTGGTATTATTATTTCCACCTATAATAGAGGTTATTGCGGTGGCGATAGCGGCCATGAAGTTAGGATCGGCGGTTATCGCCGCGGTGGCGGCGCTGACTGTGTCGGCTAGCGACGCTGGTGCGGCTACCGGCGGCCTGTGGTTGAAGAATTGTGCGGCGTCGGACTCTGGGGACATCTGGAGCCCCGAGAATTTAGACTGGTTGTACATCGCCTGCCCGAAAATCTGGGGCGGGGGGACTTGGAACTGGGAGGCCGGCAGCGGCCTTTGGAACGGGGCCGGGTTGGGGGGTTGGGTGAGGTCCAACGTGACGGTCGGGAACGGCGCCGACGCCGATATCGTAGCCATGCTCGTCGAGCATGGCAGAATAGCCCTCGTCAAGAAGTTGGAGTTCATCATGCCGTCGGCGCTCGGCATCGAGCCCGAGAGGAGCATCGACGCTGCTGCAGATGTCGTCGCCGCCATCGCCATCGCGGCCGGCGGCAATGGATGGTTGTGGTTACCTTCGTATGTTGTTATCAATATAGAACGATCTTCTGCACACCTTTGCACCTATTTTTTTTTTTCAAATCATCATATCATACAATTAATGATCAATAAAATTAACAACACAAGAAAAAAGAGAACAAAATTAATGATCAGAAATCATAATACCTGTTTGCGAACTGGGCATCCAGTAGCCATGGTGCATCGATAGTAAGCACGAGGGCAGGGATTTCCTTTAGCCATCTTTTGCCCATACTTCCTCCATTGGCATCCATCAGTGATCTACAAGAGTTAACAATTGAGTTTGAATCCAATGTAATCGATCAATCGTTGTAATTTCTTTTAGTTAATAAATTAGTTCTTACCATTGGAGCCTCGGACCTGGCACGAACTGATACGCGAGCTTTCCTCATGGTGGCTTCTTGGGCTTGGTCGGGTCCTTTGGGAGTTGAAAATTTAGGCAATGGGTCAGAGGTATCTTCTCTAGTAGTCGTAGTAGTAGTAGTAGCTTTTTCATGATCGAAGGGGACTAGATCTTTGTTAGTGTGCGAGGAGGAGCGGTCGGGGCTGCCGCCTTCCGTCGACGAGTCCGACGGCTCGTCGGCCGGACCCAAGTCCAGGAATTGCCTTGGCGCTGTTGCTCCTTCATTCTTCACAGCCTAGAAATTACAAATTTGTATACAATTATGTGGGTTTTTTTTAACATTGTAATTTCAATCGAGTTATTACATATAATACGAAAGGTTGATAATTACCACATGATCTTGTTGGCTAGCAGTTCTTTGATTCCTTTGCTGCATGAGTGTGATGATATGCATCTCAAGAGCATTGTAGTTGGTGGTCACTTGGCTCAGCATCATTTTTAGCCTCTGGTTCTCATCATTCATACGTCCCACCTCAGCTTGCAACGCTGCTAACTACACAAAAGAACAAAAAAAAAAAAAAGAAGTTACAAACTCTATGTCAACCAATCAAACTAATCAAGAAGAAGAAGAATAATATATATATATATATATATATATATATATATATATAAATATATATATATATGTATTACCTCACTGATGCCTTCTTTGTCTTCTTCGTTCGGCGAGATGCCATCGTCGACCGTCGACTGGTCGCTGCCGGTGTTGGCCGTCAAAAGTTGCAGCCCAGTCTATATATTTATAAATATATAACGTATGTTAGTAATTAATTAATTAAAACAAACAATGAACAACTATGAGGAAAAGTAAGGAGCTGCGGAAGGACTTACATTGATGGTGAGGTCTTCCTTCTTAGGGACCTTGAGATCGGGATCGGAGTCAGCGGCGGGGGCGACGCGGGGCTTCTTGTTCTTGTCGTCGGAGAAGAAGTCCAGCTCGACGGAGTGATCCATGGCGAAGCTGTCTTTGCGCTTGAGGGCGAAGAAGTTAGTAGCAGAGTGAAGGAACAACGAAGTGTCTAACGTAAGCCCACCTCCACCAATACCACCACTAGTTTTGTCCATAAACCTTATGGATGATTAATACTAGAGAAGGGTATGGTGATCGAATAGAAGAAGAGAAGAGAGAGGTCTGAAGTCTTCTAACGCTGAGATGGGTTGGAGAATAAATAGAGAAGAGTTTGAGAAGTTGTGAGGAAAGAGAGAGAGAGAGAGAGAGAGAGCGAGAGAGAGTGACGACAGATGGTGCGTCAAGATGAGGTGCAACCCGAGAAGATTGAGGCGGTTAATTTTGAGAATTGGATTGAAGGAAAAGAAAAAGGAGAGGATGTTCTTTTACATTTATGCCCTTGTAAAATTAATTCTTAATTTACGTAATTAATATAGGAATAATTATACTTAGACTCCTCCGAAGCTATCACCCTTTTGGCACTGTATAAAAAATTGATAATTTACGGTATAATTGTAATTAACCCAATTTTGGGTGTCATTTGGAGTAGTACATAACTCCTAAACCTGGCTAATTACACTCATTTTTTATACTTGAATAGTATAGCCTAAGTCGGTTTAGAAAATTTAATATTTAATTGTAAATCAATTGAGTTGAAAAGAACTAAATTTATAAAATATTATCAAACGACTATAATACTCTTTTACGGTGGATTAAGAAGAATTAAAATAGTAATTAATTGAATTGATGTACTTTCAACGGCAAGATGGTAATTAGATTTTGAAAGAAGAACGAGTTTAAGAGTAAATTATCCTAAACTAATTACCGTTTAGATACTAAACCAACTTGGTGCTCACTAACCCACTTCAAAGTTCCAAATACAAACTCACTTTGTTCTGCAAGTCATAGATAGAGGTTGCTAGTTGCTGCCCAACTTTTTGACAAGCAAACTCGCTTTATTCTGCTAGTCACGTTTGTTTGAATTCGAGACCTACATTTCAAACTCTCTTCAAATCAAATCAAAATAAAAGAAAAGAAAAGAAAAGAAAAACTCTTTTGATTAAGAACATTTCAAATCAGACGACCATCCGTTATTTGGTCGAAACGCAGGGGGTTATTTGCAAAAGAGAAAGTCAAAGGGGGGAGGTGAGAGGACCGGTTGGAGGAATCCGATCCGCCTTACCGCCTGCGATTGGGCCGGCGCGTCGCACGTGGGAGAAAACGTCAACACCTTTGACTTGGCCCCACACGCAACGAGGAATCGGCGCGGAGCAGCGTAAGCAGGTAACGGGACCGCGGGCCAAATGGCAGAGGGTCCGCGGCTTTGACCGGGTGGTGACCGGCAGCAGCAGAGCATCTGTGCTTCGGTAGATAATTATATTCTTAATTTTTATATAATAATTATAGTTTACACCCTATATTTTTACTATTTACAAATTAAACCCTATAATTTAACTAATATATGTAAAAAGATATATATTTGAACTAACATCTAGAGATATTTTATTTTTAAAATGACTAAAATATCATCAGTATGACTTAGTTGAGGATATTTTTATAATTTTTTAATTTAGTAATCTTAACTCAGAGATTCAATTAGAATATTTTTACACGTATTCGCTAAATCATAAAGCTCAATTTACAAATTATAAAAATATAGCGCATAAACCACAATTTATTACATATAAATTTTCCTAAAATAAATAATAATTCAGTTAATTTTTATTATTAGATTAATTTTTATGGCCAACTTTATTGAGGCCGTTCAAGTTGAGGATAAAATATTCTTCTTCATATATAAATATAATAAAGTAAAAATAATCTAAGTGAAACCGCGTAATAATTCATCATAATGGAAGACCATTGGAATTATCGACATTTAATGTTGATGTCATCAAGCCCAGCTTATTCGCTTCATCTTTTAATTTACTTTTAAGCTAAGTTTGTAGAACATCTAAAAGAAAGTTTGAAACTAATTTGATTACAAATACAAGGACTAATTACACCTAAACTCCCTTATTTATTTCTTTCTTTCTTTGTTTGTTTATCTATCTAATATCTTTGACCTCTAAGCTGTATCAAATATGACTATCTTAAATGTTGAAGGATTAGGTGTAAGGAAACTCCTATTAATTAACTGGAGAAGTTGTTCTAATAGGTTAGATATTGTGGTTAAATTGGAGAATAAGCTTCTCTCACAAGGGAATGACTTTGGCATCCAATGTCAAACATTATGAAATATTAGGTCTATGTTTAACAGCCTCATCATGTGATTATATATATTTATATGAAGCAGAGGCTTGTTTCATGCAGCATAAATTGCTGCAAGAGATCATGGCTTAATTGGTGGGTTTTATTAATAATTATATTTATTAAGTGGGCTTGTTAGATTAGTATATGATATTTATTTTCCTAATTAACAAAATATTGTTCCCTTTTCCCCTAAGGAATAACATTTATATTGACAAAAGAATATTAAATAAAGACAAATGAGATTATGTTGAATGATATAAATTTCTATTTAGTAATTTAATTTAAATGATTTTTTTTTCATTTTTTTTTTAAAGAAGGTTTTAATTATAGTGTGGGGAATTCAAAGTGGTGGGCCTCATGGCCACCTTTTGTCCTCTTATTTTCCATCAACTCCTTTGCACGTTAATTAGTTTAAGTCTTTGACACCAACTCTTGAACGCACGAAGACTAAACTAGAGTCTATTCCCAACGACCAAGGTTATTATTATTATTATTAATATTAAACAACAATATGTTACGTAGTAATTAATGCAAGAAGTAGAAGAAACTTCAAAGAAGATTCCATGAGAAGAAAACGAGTACTTGGAGATGGAGATGATATAGACTGAGATATTTTTATTTTATTTTTTGTCACATTAAATTACAACGCGTGGATACAAACTCTTCCAACCAAACACCCAAAGAAAACGAAAGGAAAAATATTATTTGATTCCTTTCCTTTGTTTCACACTCTAAGTTACGTGTTTATTATGGCTTAAAAATAGGGTTTAACTATCATTAGCTAGATTTTAGAGAATATAATGATAATTATTATGATATTAAAAGTAATTAAGTACAAGGTGTAAATATATAACATATGATGTGAAATGAACTATATACCTTCACATGGAGACATGAAGTCTTACAAATTTTCAACATCATTGACATCAGTGGGGCTTTGTATTTATTAAGTTAAAGTTACAAAAAGTATTGTGTATTATTTTATTTTATTTTATTTTTGACATCCTTGGACTTTGGTAGATGAGAATAAATTTAATCCATGGGCCCTCTTCTATTGGCTAGAAAGTGGGAGAAGAGCCAGTGGGCTGCTTAATATTAATTTCCCTCCCACAGAATTAGGCTTCTTAATTACACCCAACTCTTAGGCTACCCCATGGTTTTACCCCCATTAAAGTTTTTCTTCCCACTATCAACTATTAATTATGAGAACTCCTTGATTTATATTATTTAAGATTCTATATTTATAAGAGCATATTTATCTTTTATATTTAAATAGAGAAAAAATAATTAATTTTTTTAAAAAAAATTTAGATGTCAGCATATCAGCGCGAGTTTAATCGAGAAACTCATACCGGGGAGGAGGATGGAAGACTTTTTTGACTGAGTAGTAGTACTCTTCATAGAAGCAAGGGATCAATCATACAACACTCATGAGCTCCTTCCTTCTTTGATGTAAATTAATCACCTAACCCTAAACCCTAAACCCTAACCCTAAGCCCTAACCCCACAGCTTTCAATGCAGTGGGCAGCCACCACAAATACTTCAACCACTTTTCCTCAGAGTCAGGCTGTGAGTTGTTGATGGTGATCAAACGAGAAGAAAAAAAGAGTTTGGAAGTATAGAAACTGACCCATTTCTTCTTATAAGTTCTTTCTTTCTCTCTCTCTCCCTCTCCCCCCACATGCATGAATGCATGCATGCACGCATGTCAACGCATGCAGTGGTAGAGTTGGTCTTAGTCTCGTCCTTTTCATACTTAACACGTTGTTAATTAATTAGCAAAACAATTTGTTACCTTGTTTCCTTCTTCCTAGGGGCTCTCTCTTGGTGAGGAGTCTTTGTTTTGGACTCTCTTTAAAGCCAAACTATGGCCATGCATGCCCTATCTAGAGTCTTGATCTCTTCTCTTATATATATATATATTATATTGGTCATCGTTTCTGTAAAGAATAAATTGATCCACCTTTGAAATCGGCACGTAAGAATCTTCTAAGAAAATGTAAGAAAAAGAAATTATAGCTAGTTTATTGGACCTGTTATTAACGACTTTGATAAAATAAAAAAAAAAAATTTATACCTTATCATATAGATATTTATACTTTGGCATCCTCTCTTGTCACCGCGGATTAATTTTATTATTTATTATTATGTTGACATCTGAACGTAGTAGACTAACTAATGATATAAAATTAGCATTCGTATTAGATCTAATATCCTCGTGGATACACGACTTTGCCGACCAACTCATACAAGGAAAGTTTATATATATATATAATTGCCTCTGAAAATTTTCAAAATATCATACTTACTTTGTGAATTACTTCAATACTATTACATTGACATCCAACATAGTAGAAGTAAAACATACAAATTCAATCTTCTACCAAGATACTATCTATTGGTCATAGAGCAAATGGATGCACAGGCTGCCTATTAAGCCATGCATATAGAAAAATAAAATATTATTATCGTCATACTGACATATGATATTGCAGAAGTAAAATTATATATAAAATCTCAGACTTGGGGGATTAGTGATCTTATAGTAAGAGATTATTCAAATTAAGAAAAATTATACCTATGGGGCCAAAGTTCCACTATGTTGGCAACTGAGTGAGGAAAACTAACAAGTGGTTGATGGCTTTCTATCTCCTTCTATCATCTAAACTACGTATTTTAGTCTAGTAGTAGTCCACATGACTCTTTCCTGGAAGGAAAGCATCTATCAGACTACTCTACAAGTCATCTCATTTAATACACTGTTGAGATATTAACATCCCATTTGGCCCACTTCTTTTATTTAGTATCTTTTAGACCATCCAAGACAACTGGATTGCAACTAGCTAGTTTCTCAAGTTTGGGAGAAGATTTTAGTTAGAAATACATCACTTTCTCTTATCTCTTATCTACATGTCAACTTGGGCTTGCATGCTTTTCTAGTTCAATAGCTGAGGAGTAGCTCAATAAGTTCACTAAGTTGCATGTGAGTTTATTTATGACTCCTTTTTCTTGTAATAGACCATCTAAGTTTTTATGTAAGGATAACTAGATAAAATCTAAAAAAATAAATAAGAGGGTAATTAGCTTTTTAACAATGGACCTACTTTGAATTAACCCTAGTTTAGGGGATGATAGTGGTTGGTGGTAGTGTCCATTTCAATGATTAAGCTCCTTCAAACTATCTGGATTAATGTGACTAATTGCAATATTAGCATCATAGCTCATTCAAGGACAACACCATCACTTTCATTAGATTAATTAGAGCCTTGCTAATAGTCCACAGGGTAATTAGTTTTTGGCATGTACAGTAATATGGATGGTTAGGCTTTAGTTGTTAGTTAATAACATTATAGAAGAGAATTAAAACCATAACTATGCTATTATGTCATCATGCAGTTGAAGTCTTTTATCTTCCTTTTTTTCCACCTTTGAGAAGTCTATAAAGAATGAACTCTTTAGAAGAGGAACTAAATTGAACTCTAGATGCTCTATTGGAAATTCTTCTTTGATTTTATACATTCAATTAGGAAGTGCCAAAAATTTGTATGCTAAAATCTAGAGTTTCAATTTTTATTGCTTTTTCTATTTTTTTTTTTCTATTTTGTGTTTTTCCGAGTTGAAGAACTTTGTGCTTGCCACGTAAATATAAATTAGTTACATATATAATTTTACTCATATTTTATTATTTGATTGTAAAACATAATAATTATTTTGAATATGTTTATATAAGAATTTCTATATAGCTATTAAATTATGAGTAGATATGTTAATTATAATAAAATTTGGCTTAAAATACATGCATAATTTCATCGCAAACCTCTTGGTGTGATAAATCTTTGTGTATAACTTATTATGTGATTTATTTTATATAAAATTTAACTAAAATATATACAAATGAGTGATTAATTGTAAAATACATTTAAGTGAGATCCAATTCGGAAATAAGCATGCTTTGTGTATAAACTAAAAACCATAAGGAATGGAAAATTTTCCATTAAAATTTGTATCTCAAATACTTTTTCTCCTTTGTTTCTTCTTACCAATATTTATCTTGATTAAAGTTATCAAATTCTAATAAAGATCATCAAAACCAATTCATAATCTATAAAGAAAATCTTCTAGAAAATCTGCTACTACTATACCATCTAGTGTGGATAGAGAGCTACCTCATGTGTCGACTTCTCGATTTGAATTTTATTTAAATTTAAATTTTTTATATATAATTCAAAAACTATAAATTTAAGTTTAAATTAAAGCTTTTAGAGAAGACAGCGAGTTCCACTTCACACTAATTTTCTTATTTATCTTTTTAGGTGCCTTGTCGTGATAAACAATCTCATTTGATGACCAAGTTTTGTCTCTTTCGTTCTCTCTTCCTCTTTATAATTCTTTTTAAAATATTTTTTTCCAAACAAAGTTTTGTCAAAAGAAGAGGGGATTTGGGTCCACTCTAAGGCACAATTGGGTCAAGCCCAAATGGACCCACATTTTAACCCGAGTTTGAATTAGTTAGTCACGTCCGTATCGATAATCGTGCTTATCCATCCTTCTAGTATGGCCCCAGGACAAGGACACTTGGTATCACTTTCAACGAGTTTCTATTCTATTCTGGTAGAATAACTTTTGGGGATAAAGTAGTCTGCTTGACTGGATTTATTCTTGAATAATTATTCTCGTGGTGATTAAATTAGCCTTGGGCTAATTGTGGGCTGGATAAGTTGGAATGGGCCTTTTCTGAGAGGAATGGGCCCTTTTTGGCCCGTAAACCTAAGAGCTCATTTTTACGTAATTGCCACTGGAGTTTTCTTTTTTTAAAAAAAAAAATGCTAATTCGATATTAAAAATAATTTTCATCTATTATATGTGACTAGATTAATTGATAAGTAAACGAGAATTTAAGTATTTTCTTATTATTTATCTTTATAACGGTTTTCTTAATAATAGGAGTGTCAACCTCGACCATTTTATTATTATTTTTATCTTTATAAAATAATAGATAGTCACGGGAGAGAAATAAAATATGATTATTTTACTCTTATAATTTAGAAAAATAATTCGTACTTCCGTTTTAATTTTATTTAGTATTATTTAATCTCAACAGTTGGATTATGAAAGAGAAATTAATATTTCTTATTGGATCATTCTCAGAACATCATAATTGCCACTGAAGTTGCTGTCAAAGATATTGGTTCATTAGTTAAATCTAATTAATTATCTTAAAAAACCAAAATTAGCGTTATAAAGAGTAGTTTGCCCTTGTATTGATTGCTTAAAAGGGTTCAAATACTATCTAATGTTATCCAATAGCAGTCCAAGAAAACAAAAATTCTCTTTAAATGCAGGGCAAAAATCATGATAAATACTTTAGTGCAAGAGTATTTTATTTATTTAAATTTATTTATTAATTTTATTGGTAACATGTTAGGAACACTCTACGAATGTATTATTAAAAAACTAGCCATAACGTTATAATTTTAAGAGAGTCATAAGATTTAAGTGGCAATTATGATATTTTCTTTGTTTAGAGAGACAACAAAGAGAGACAGGTAACGGCTTAATAGTCTCCGAATTAAATTGGTGACCTGTGATTATTAAACCTTGGTACACTCATATAATATGAGTCTCTGAACTATTCGGCAATCATCTCCTCTCTCCCACCGCCAATCTCCTCCTTCGCCGGTGTTGTGGTGACTTTTACCATCCTCTCCCTCGTCGAACCTCCCGGGCATGCTATCATCGAATCTTATCCTAAAGACGACCAGATTATTTTTATTCTTAAATAGATATCCATAGTTTCATACAATCTATTTGGAAAATAAAATAAGATAACAATAACAATTAATTCGCTTATTCTCACTATCACACCTTCTGTCATCTCGTTATTGTGCCGTGAGAAAATCCGTGAAAAATATAAATAAAATAAAATAAAAAAGTCACGTGACTTGCGCATGAGAACCTATTTCCACTCTTCGTACAAAAATGTCCTTAAATGTGGGCCTCACTACTCTTGTGCCGGCTGCCGCGTCAGACTAATCGGGGGTACAAGTGTCATTTAATTGCTACCTTCAGTGGCTTATATTATACTGTCGCCTCGATTTCTTTTTATTGCTCCAACGTTTATCTACCTAATTAAATAAATTATTGTTATTATTATTATTATTATTATTATTATTCTCTCCTCTCCTCTATAGTAGAAGAAGAAGCTCTTCGGATCTCTTTCTTGATACCGCGATCGCGATCTCGATCTCGGCTCTCTATCTCCTGCTTGTCGGTGGCTCGAGCCTCGAGAGATCTGAGGAGCCAAGGAAGTCGAGTAATCTCTAAAACCCATGTCTAGTGAAATTTTAGTTTGCTTCCGAATCTGTTGAAGTATTTAGATCTCGACTTTTCTCGTCGACATTGGTGAGCCTTTGCTTGTTCGCCTTCTTGAATCTGATCTGGATTCGAATGCTTAGGTGGGTTTCTCCTCTCCGCTGGGTTCGGAGGTAGATCTTGGAAGGAATCTATAGGGCAGATGTGCTGGATCTGGAAGAGAAGAGAGTTTTGAGCAGTAAGTCCGTTCTTGTTCTGTTGGATTTCGACCTTTGTTTCTGTAATGTTAACTGGATTCGACCAATTTCTTCTCCCATTATCTGATCTGGTTTGAATTTGCGATTGGTATGATGTATCTCTGATCAAATGTTGTGAATCTTTTCATTTGTTCCTGGAATCTTGTTCTTGCGTTGAAAACTGTGACTCGGTATTGGTAATTTGGAAGCTTGATATTACTATCGTGGCCTTTGGGGCATCTGGGTTTGTAAAAATGTAATCTTGGCAATATGTTGGGATCATATGCCATAAAATTGATCCAAAAACAGTCGTTTGAAAGAAGCCAAATCTTGGCAGAGTAATAGTTCTTTGTGGAGAAAATGTGTAGTGTCTGAAATGAAGAGAAATGGAGTAGAATAGAAGAATAAAACAGAATAACATAAAGCTTTTTCCATCTTTTTCTGAAAAGTTGCATGTTTATGGACACCCATTTGTATCGTACACCTTACTAGAGTAAGGGTTAACTGACTTCGTGAAAGGGGAAACTACAATCCCAAATGACCTATATAAAAGGTACTAAGGAGACTGAAACAAGAACAAGTACTGAGTGATTAGTTTACTGATTTCCAAGTATATTGTATACTGTTGAGTCATGGTGATTGGTGAGTAACTGAGTATGCTAACTCATTATAGTATAAGTTCCACTATCGGCATGTACATGATAATGATACATATACTTGACACTGCATACAGGTCAATAGCGGTTCTTCTATAGGACCCTATTATGTTGCACATTTGCGCATCATATATTAAATAGCTGATGCGCCTCTCTGAAATATGAGGGCCATAAATGACAAGAACAAAGTGTAAAACTACGACTAACATAGTGCTTGAGAGCTAAATATTGATGATTTGCCATTGTAAATATATCACTAGAAAAATGAGCTTAACAAGTTAAGGTTTAAGAAGAAGATAAAAGAACAACGTCTTAGCTGTCCTAGTTGGTATCACATGAAGATGGAGGTTTTAGATGCTTACTAGAAGATCCACCTAATTTTCTCTATAGGATTTGATTGATAGTGGTAAATGTTTACTTTTCTGGAGGTGGGTAGAAGGAACTTTGGTGGCGAATTGCCAAAATGATGAACTGTTAGATCTTTATTAAGATCGCTTGGACATGATAAGCGTTGTAGGTTAAGGCTTGTATGTTGGTTGGATCGTAGTCATGCTTGATTTATATATCATTGTTGCCCAGATATATTGCATTATGTTTACACTAATTTATGAAGAGCTGAAATATATGTTGCACGAAATATAAATAATTAAATATATCAACAAAATAGCTTTGTTGATGGAACCTTAGCCATAACAAAGTCAAATAAATCTTCCATTACTTTTGTCATAAATAAGTTGTCTATCTCGGATCCAGGCTGTTTCATATCAACTATTGAAGTTTTCCGCAGCTTACTTACTCCAAATTCTAGGTTTTATATTAGAGTAACAATTTTTTCCCCTATGTTTGAGATAAGGATATCCTGTATCCTGGTACTTACTCATAAAAAGATAGCTGCACACTAGTGATTTACAATGAATGCATAAATGTTACAATGAATATCGATGGTTTGGATCTTCACTTTAAATTTATTCTTTTGTTAGATGGAAAATATTTCGGTATGTTTTGAGATAAGTGAGACTAACTAGTAAGTTTTTGTATGCTTAAAGAACATCTAAGTATATGGAAACTGATACATAACAAACTTTAGTGAAACCAATGCTTATGAATATACTTTCACAAATTTGAAGAATTAGGTAAACCTCTTTCTAATCATCAATTCATCACTTCTTTGACACAACGATAAATGCTTAATAGGAAAACAACTTTCTAATCATCAGCTTATGACTTCTCTGGGACAGTATTTAAATGATTAGTGAGGACATTGAATGCTTTTAATCAATTTCATCTACACTCTACATTTTCTGATTGTCAAGGAAAACTAGCAAGCTTACAGTTATTTTTAAGCTGATTGAGGAAACAATAAAAGTATTGGATAGGCATCTCTCTGCTTTCTCCCTCCATCATCTCGATGATCTTAATGAACAATGGGGCACGACACTTCTGAGGATCCATGATGTTGGAATCATTAATTTAGTTGCATTAGTATCAGCTTGAAGGACGTGAGCATTAATTACCATGTTAAGCTTCAAGAGAAATCATGTTTGAGATTTGTTGCAGTTTACATTTGTCATGAAAAGAAATTGCACTTGACATTTGAACAGTGCAAAATTTCACAAGATTGAGTAATACAATCTTCATGAATGATTTTCAAGCACTGATCTCTCTAGTCCCAGCAGATTTTTCTAAGTTACTAGGACATCAGGATTGTTTCTTATCAATACTATCACTCTCTCTCTCTCTCCTCTATAAACTCTTTTTTCCTTTTCTTTTCATCCTATTTTTCTCTTCCTGTTCACTATTATTTTCTATTACATATGGATCCTTTATACTATTATTTTGACTCTACGAATAATCCATTTCTCTTTTGCTATCTATTCCTGTTTCTCATTTTAGTAAGCATTGTTCAGTCAATTCATATTGCTTTTCTCTTTCTTTGCAGGTGCAGCTTTCTGGACTTTGGTGGTATTACTAGGATACTTTCTAGAATTGCTTTGAGTTGTATTGGATGTTGAGACTTGCAAGTAGACAGGACAAATTTGTTTCCTTTGCAGAAAGAAAATTTTTGCTACCTTAACAGTTCTGGCATAACTGCTGGCTTCAATCTTTCAGATGCCAACTTGTTATGTCTAAATAGTTTCAGAGAAAACAAAGTAGATACAATAACAAAGCAGGCAAGATGATCAGCAGACAGCTTTTGCTAACTTACCTTTACCTGCTTGTTTACATTTGTCTCTCATCAGGAGTCATTCTGTATAACAAGGTAATGCTCTTTAATACTATCTGTAATGCTTAACTGTTTGCTCTTGCTACTTAAGATTTTCCCGACACCAGGGTCTATTGGTATTATACCACCATCAGCCACTAGTTGAATGCTGGGTTCTCTATCTTAAAGTGAGAATTGGCCTGCATTTTTGGTGAACTTTTATAGATAGGGATGTATACAATGATCAGGCATGTTGACTTTGTTATCTCAATATGCCTATTTTGATTGTTTATTTGTTGGACTTATATCTTGTACACCTTATTTCTAGATGATCTCAAGCTTTGGAAAGAATTATATTGCTGCCATTCTTTCTTTTATCAGAAAATAACAGTTGTCTAAAGGAAGTCAGGTTGAATTCAGTCCTAGAGATAATCACATTCTTGAATAAAGTGTTTGACTTAGCAAATAAATTATTTTGGTTTTTTACATATGGTATAATCAGTGAATAATGAGGGACTTAATGCTGAGTCTAGCAAGTTCTCTAACTACTTAATCCCCTAAACTAGGATCAGACATGAGATTTGAAAGAAAGCTTATGGAAGCACGTAGAATTTCCATATTTGAAGGCACGCGTGAGAATTCATTTAGTGCATTACTTTCAATGAGTAAATGCCATGTCTCCTACTTTGAGTTAGTTCTTGGAAGAAAGGAAATGCCACATGTCCCACTTTGAGTTAGTTATAGGAAGTTAGGAAAGCTAATTGTATCAATTACCTATTAATTAGAACATGTGATATTCTCTTGTTGAGAGAGATGATCTAAATGCACTCCTTGTAATAAATGTTTTATTCCTCATATTTATCTGTTTGTAAGAGCTTCTCGGCTTCTAGTTTGCTCCGTAGTCTGTACCAAACCTTCTACTTGATTTGGAAAGTTCCACAATGGAGTATTGATGTTTGGCGTTAATTATATAACAAGATAGATAATCTTTAAGAAGCCGTCATGGATTATTCTTTAACATTATGTTAATATTTTGATACGCAAAGTTGCTAAAATTATTTTTAGATTTGTAATGGTGCTGATTCCAAGTCTTTTACTATCTGCATGATATATCCTGGAACATGTATAGTAGAAACTGTTGAAACTCTAAAACCTCTAAAATTATATAACTATAACAACTAAAAGTATGGATATATAAGATTAGAATCTTACTAGGTTGCTCCTTGTCCATTTGCAGTGGGTACTATCACCAAAGTACTTCAAGTTTCCGTTTCCTATTACTCTTACTATGATTCATATGGGATTTTCTGGTGCTGTAGCATTCTGTCTTGTTCGTGTCTTTAAGGTATGCTTCTACTACTAGTTTGCATTTCGCTTTTTGCCTCTGTTTATGCTTTGCTCTTTCTTCTGGAATTATTCATTTGTTAGTTCTCCCAGTGGGACATCATTCCAGTTATGCAAAAAGTTGTAGTATAGTATTACTTCATATATCTGTCAACAATTTGAAACCCCATATCTTTTCTTATTTCATTGAATATCTTATAGACAATACCTCTCTGTCTACCATCTGAGAAGACCAAATGCTATTGACCATGGTAAGACTTAAGATTGCACCTCTATAACTCACTTTAATGTTGGTTAGAACATTGGGGATAGGGTTAAAGAACCAAGTCAAATGGGCCTTTTGATGTAAGAACCTAGAAGATAGAAATAGGAGGTTGACATGGGGTGGCTACAGATTTCTAAAGACTTGATGTTGTGGGAAAACTCTGAAAGTTGCATTATTTCACTTAGCTTCCTTTTACTAGCTTTCCCAATAAACCTTTTTTCCTTTGAGGTGATAAAGCAATGGTTCTTCTGTTCTTGGAGAACTATTATGAAACGATCTCCTTTTAGAGGGCCTTGTCAAATATGTTATTATTGTAAATGTTGTTGAACATCCTTTCAGAGGGATATTTCTATCATAATCTTTTTTAAGCCCTTGAGAAGTCATATTCATGCCATTGAACCTCAAATGATGTCCAAATTATGGATGGTCGTGCCATAGGCACGGACCATGTCGACCATCGGCCTTGCCGCAAGAGAGGGAAAGAAAAAAGATAAGAGAATACTCATCTTCACCCTTCATCGCTCGCTGTCATCGCTTGCCGTTCGTCGCTTGCCATCATCGGTTGTCGTTCGTCGCTCGCCGTCGTCGCTCTTCGAGTCGCCGTCACTGCTCGCCACCGCCTGAGCTCACGCCGCTTGCACCCCCATCGGGTGCCCTAGCTCGAGGAGGAAAAAAGGGCGAGAGATCAGGTCGATTGATTAAAAACTTAAGTTACAGTGACGACGAGTGGCAATGGCATACTTGACGATGAGCTTGATGGCAAGCGACGAAGTTGCTAGGAGTGGTGCTGTGCATCACCCCTCGTGCCAGGTGTCGGTCAGCACGGCCATCACTGGTCCAAATATACAAGCTTCCATGCGTAGGGCAACTTCAGAAATAGAAGTTAATTGTTCTCTTCTGATCAATCTATTGCCTCATGAGAAATTTTTGTTAACTTATTCACAAATTGCAAAACCATAACTTATAGACCTTTAGCTGTATTACCTTCATAAAAGATTTTACCATACCTCTCTATATCTTCTGTTCAATAACTCTATAACTTTAGGCTATCCATTCTTATTCTTAACCCATGTCCAAACTCCAAAACACTTGCATTATTTAAGTCTTATTGGTATCATGGGTTGCACATGCACAAGAGAGTATGAGCATCTTTCGAAGATTTTCACATCTCCCATAATTGGAGCAACCTGTTGGTTCGCCAAACCCAACTACCTTGATCGGGATGGGCAAAAACCCTTCTTGACACTGCATCTAACCAAAAAGCACTTAAAGCCCGCTCAAACACCTGACTCGCTGCAGCAAACACCTGCACTTGACTCACTTCAGTCCAACCTATTCTTGAAATACATAACTTGCACACACTCCCTTTTGAATTGGTTGGGTGCAATGGTAGTGGCATAGTGCTTGCACAATGGGAGAATGAGGTCCGAGGGGGCGAGGGATCGTGGTGTCTTTTTACGGGATTGCAGGTCTATTCATCAGCTCCGCTAGGCTTTTTCCCTTCTTGACTAGATGAAGGAAATATTCATCATCTAATCCCAAGGTGGTACATGTTAAAAGCTGTCGGCCTTTGGGCCAAAGCCACTTCTAGCAGTAGGTTCCTCGATTATATGACCTCGTGTCCGTTGCTTATGTATCCTATAAAAGCTGTCGGCCTTTGGGCCAAAGCCACTTCCAGCAGTAGGTTCCTCGATTGTATGACCCCGTGCCTGTTGCTTGATTGAGATCCCACCTCGAGCCCGGATACCTTCACTCTCCACAGAAAGAACTTTTTCAGAGCAACCATTCATTCATTTGAATCTTAAGCAACTTCAATTTCTTTGGTAAAACCTTCTAGATAAAGGTTGGCCTCCTAGATCTAACCAACGGGATAATTATGGGAAATCTATGTCAAAGCCTTTAACCAATTGAAAACCTTTTGGTTGTCTCATCAATAAGATGCCTAAATGTCGTGGTTACAAAGTTAAAGAAGATTGATATAATGATGTGGAAATTCCTAGTTGTATTCTTTAGCATACTCGCATCACTCATTTTTTTGCAGGCGTACATTTTGGATCCAAACTTATACAAAGTTATGCTTTTATTTTTCCATGGGCTGTGTGAGACTAGAGCCTGGAACTAGTTGGGTGTAATAGATAGTTTTCCCTAATTGCAGTAGAAGAAATATATCCCTCTGCAAAATGTGCTTGTGGTTTTCATTACACGACTTTCGCTACGTATACTCATCATATTTACATTCCAAGATAATATTGGCTACTTAGTTTATGAACCACTACATATGTTTATGAATTGTATTTCTCTCTTGATCATTTATAAATCATCTCTATTCTCTTTTTGGGTTTGATGACCAAATTCTCCTAAGTCATACTTGAAATACATAGATCTTAGTGTTCACTAAGATCAGAATGATAAAATTACATGTATTTCTAGGATATAATTGGTTAATAATTTCATCTTTTCCACTTAAGCTATAAGGTGAAGTTCATAGTTTTGATCAGGTAATAACATAAATGGAGAATCGTTATTAATGTTGTCATTCAACTAGGATGTATAACTGTTGGTGTACAGATAATCTTGTGCATAAACAATATCTACTTTTTTTAATTTCCTTTTAGATTTCATTTGTGGAGATGCATTTCCTTGCTTTTGAGAACTTAACTTGTTTGATGGTGTGACCATACAGGTTGTTGCACCTGTCAAGATGACTTTTCAAATGTAAGAGCTATTATTCTGTTTTCTTTGCTAAGAACCATTCAAACCTTAGTTACTAGTATGATGTCTTTCTTGCAGATATGCAACGTGTGTCATTCCCATCAGTGCCTTCTTTGCATCGAGTCTTTGGTAAGCTGAACAATGCCACATTGTTTTTTCCCCTAGCCAAAACAGTGGTTGTTGGCTTGTTGTTTTCCTTCGCGTTTTCTCCTTGGTAATTCCAATTGGCATTTATATGTATGGACATGATGTAATAGCAAAATGCATCTGCCATCATATATGTTTATTTAATTTTGCTCATACTTTTATCATCTGATGCTTCTCTAGTTCCTTTCTTTACACATAGTTAAAGCACATGCATTTTATGACTATTTATAATGTTTAATATAGCTGTTTTATGACACAGAAAAATTATACTCTTTGGATTAATGGGTGATATTATTCCTATTTTACAGGTTTGGCAACACAGCTTACTTGCATATTTCAGTTGCTTTTATTCAGATGCTTAAGGCCTTAAGTGAGTCATCCTGTACATGCATCTCCATTATTTCAATGCAAATATTTTGAAAGGTACTGATCTAGAATTGAGAAATATTTTTATTGCAGTGCCTGTGGCAACATTCTTTGTTGCTGTTATATGTGACACGGACAAATTAAGATGGGACGTTTTCTCGAACATGTTGCTGGTCAGTGTTGGGGTCGTGATTTCGTCATATGGGGAAATTCATTTTAATGTGATTGGAACAGTTTACCAAGTTACTGGTATATTTGCAGAAGCTTTAAGACTGGTTTTAACTCAAGTCCTCCTCCAGAAGAAGGGCTTGACTCTAAATCCTGTTACAAGTTTATATTACATAGCACCATGCAGGTATCATATACACTTTTCTGTAGCAATATGTGTTCGACAGGGGAAGGAAGTATATCAACAGTAACCTACCTGAAAGATTCTTATTTAGTTTTCCATTAAAACATTAAGTATGAGAAGGTGCTTTAGGTGTCATTACACTTTTCAGATAATTGCATAGTTTATTGGAGAAAATGCTGAAGGTGTTATTAATGATATGCTGCATTTATTTTTTTAAATGAGTGCTTATATTTTTGCAGTTGAATTTTAAAGAGGGCTCCTTTCATGATTTGTTGCTTACTTTATTCTCTCATCTTAGTTGCTACCCTTTTCTCTCTTTGCAAAATTGATCTAGTGTGGATGCTAAAGAAAGAATCTTTGAAATTTTGTACTTAATTTGATCATTCAGAGTAATTTGCTCTATAGTTAGATATGTTTCAAACTTCTAGGATGATTGTCTTACCACCTTATGGACGGAAAATGATGGAGAGCCCTTTGTTTGTAAGAAAAATCTCTTGCTTATGGGGTGAGATTTTTTTAAGTTCAAAGAACTATGTTTTTGAAAAGATCATGGTTGTTATGTGAGATATTTCTACAATTCCGTTAAGCTTTGGTTTATAAATTCTCAATAGACTCAGTTTAGTATCTAGACATTCATCCTTCAAACCAGTGTGGTGAGGACACTACTTTTCGTCACGTTTATTCTCGTAGGCACAAAAGGGCTGCACCCGTGGCCCTTTAGCTTAACGAGGGTTGTGACTAGTCACCTTCTAAGACTACTTTTCGTCTTTTTGTTTTTTACTTTATTTTGCCTATATAAAGACTTGTAATCATCTTTTATTAATTAATGAACATTTTGAAAGTTTTCACATATTGAGTGTTTGTTGGTGGATTTCAATATCGGTGGATTCCGACATTTCGTTGGTGGATTCCCGGGTTTGATTATTTTTCCTACTTCTTTTTCTCAAATCTGCAATCAAGACGTTGTCCTACATCACAGTGAATAGGAGCAATACTATTATTATGCACTAGGCATAAGGCCCTTTTTTTAGATCGTACATCCTAGCACTCTGTTCCAATTTTCCTACATTTTTCTTGTAGGAAAGTTTGCTTGCATCTTCATGTTTTCGTGCTTGTAAAAGGTAGTCCATTGGTTTGTAGCTGTTACAAGACTTGAATCAAGAGTCTTTCTTTTTCCACAGCTTATATTTGTTTTCCCATTTTATGGGACATTGTACGATTTCTCTCTCTTTATTTTTTCCTTTGGTTACATGATGCCCTTAATTTTTATGCAGCTTCCTCTTTCTATTTGTACCTTGGTATGTATTGGAAAAACCTGGGATGGAGATTTCGCAGATTCAGTTCAACTTCTGGATTTTTTTCTCAAATGCACTTTGTGCGTTAGCCTTGAACTTCTCTATATTTCTAGTAATTGGTAGAACAGGGGCTGTCACTATTCGTGTTGCTGGAGTTTTGAAGGACTGGATACTGATTGCTCTTTCAACTATTATCTTTCCTGAGTCTACTATTACCGGCCTTAATATAATAGGCTATGGAATTGGTAATTCTTTGCAAATCTTGTTTTGGAACTAAACTTTCTGGTTGAGCTCTCCACTTATTCTATGCTTTCTTCCAGCTCTCTGTGGTGTTGTCATGTATAACTACTTGAAGATTAAGGATGTCCGAGCATCAAATCAGCTTCCTATGGAGAGCATCCCTGATAGAGGCACAAAGGTAAAAAAAATGCAGCATCCCCATACTACCAGTTAAATTTAGATAAAAAAGTTATCTTTTAATTACTGTTTGGACTGCTATTTTTTTAAGTGTATTCTGCTTTGTTTCATGACTCTCATTTATTTCTTTACCCATCGTGCAAACATCATAGGAAGTATTAAATGCAGCCTCACAAAAATAGCCTTTTTCTTTTTCAGTGGATGGAATGATCTGAGAGAGTGAAATGTATTGTCATAGATTGATTTGAATACTTGTAATTAGTTCTACCTTTGAAGCACAATAATAATTTATTTTCATCAAACCAGACAATTAATAGGATTTGTTAATGTTTTTAATTTTCTTTATTTCCAACTGTAGTAGTTTGATTTTCCAAATATATTTTAGTTCGAGTTGGCAAAATGTTCTTTTGGGCATCCTTCATTAAGCTGAATATTCATTCTGAGCCTCTTTATCTTGCATTTTGGCTGTGGGATACTACAAAATTTGATGACTACTAACCTCACCAGACATATGGCCGTGCTCACCCATTGATTTGCCCCTATAAGTGAGTTAGTAGGACTTTTTTGAAAGGTTATTCAATAACACATCCCTACGAGTCACCGGCATATGTCGGATGAGTGGTATGTTCAACTCGTACCTGTACATTAAGCCCTTAGAATCTATCATTCACTCTTTGTGCACTGTTTGCTACTTGAATGTATTTAAGTTCCATAATTTTCTTGTTAAGTGATCTCTTAGACAATACAGGAATGGCACTATTTGAGATGTTTGCTGCAAGGATGTTATGCTCAGTATCTCAGCCTTAATATCTTTTTCTTCCATTAGAGCTCCAACTTGTTTATTTTATTCTCTCTATAATCAGTTAACTTTTCCTCATCTCTCTTCAGAAGGGTCGGGTCCAATGTCATTAATTTTCTATATTTTCTTCTACAAATCAATCTATATTAGTTGCTATTGTTCCTACATACTTCTATCTGAGATGTCCCTTTATTGCAACTAGGAACTAGGAAGAAACTGTTTATCTTCCATTGTGCAAAATTTTGTTATTGCACATGAAATTAATGGCTCAAGTGTGCAATGGTAAATAAGAAATGAAGACAATTATTTATGGAATTGTATACCATAATGGAATTGGTAATTTCAGTTTTTCAAGTCAGAACCCTATTTTTTTTCACGTGAGGGTCTTGACTTTGGTGTTGCACCTTTCTAATGTCTTTTATTTCACAATATATGTGCTATGCACAATTTAAAATTTTATCTTCCTTTTCTGAGCATACTTGTAATCAGTTCTTATTAAGGGTAACAATAAGTGTTCTGTTACCACATATTTGGATTGTGGTTATTGACTCTGGATTGTCAACTATGGCAGGATAAGCTAGACAAAAAGTCATCAGATATAATGTATAAAGATGGCAATATTGTGGGGAACAATTTTGGAGGTAATTCTGCCCCAGATTCAATATTGGTGGATGAGGAAGCACCCCTTCTTCCTTCGTCGAGGTTGTCCTACATTGGTCGGAGCCAAATCAGCAGCCACTCTTCTAGATGATACGTCATGGCCAGTTTTTTTTTTCTCCCCTGAGGATAAGGAGCCGTCATCAGGTAACCGATTTTTTTGGCAGAGATATCATTCGAGGATGGTCCATATTGCATCCTGGACCTGATGGTATACCTCAACAAATCTTCAAAAGAACTATGGTTCTCTTGCAAACCCATTTTTGGTCCTTTTACTTTCCCTGCCCATTCGCTGTGTGTTTGCATCGATGTGATTTTAGAGGATTGTATCTCCTGGACAGCTTGGGTCAGTATCAGCTCAAAAGTGGGTTAAATTTAAAAAAGGGTTACATACCCTCATCTTTTAATCAAGTGCTAACACTAACCCATTAGGTGTTACGCAAGAGGGTGGTGATGTGTTTCACTTTGTCACTTCCAAGTTACACTAATATGTGTAAGCTTATTGCATTACTACAATTGTTCTCTTTTTCCCCAAGCAGTAGTGACTGAAGCAAGATTGCTCAGAAAGTCTTTGATTGCTCTACTTCTTTCTGTTCAACTGCAACCTTTTCATGCCATTAATTTTGCCTGTTTAAGAGTTTTCCTAAACATAGAAAGGATCAGCTGCTCAAATCTGGAGCTCTTAATTTTTCTTGCAACAAAGTGTTGGCAGTAATGCTTCTGACAAAGAGCATATTTCCCAAAGTGCATTATTCTCCAGTTACATGAAATGATCAAAAGCTTTGAGTGGAGAAAAGGAATCAGTGTAGTTAATTTTTACATACATTGCTTATGTTACGCTATATATCAAACCAGTCTTAGATGTCAAGACAAGAGACTGCTACGCAATTATCCAGTGAGTGAAGAGGATCAACTACAGGAAATCTAATGGCCATCCTTTGTTTTTTCTTTTTTCATTAATGAATGAGTAGAATTCTTTTATTATATGATTCATGAGTGTTCAAAAATGATACAGATAGACCTAGTTGTGGAACGCAATCAACATGAAGAACATAGCAGTTGGATGTTGGCCAGTTCTTAAAATTTTACTCTTAGAAAAATTAAAAAAAAATCGTAGTTCTCCTACCACTTACCTATTCCTTATTGTCTCTCACTTGTTACTTATATAGTTCCACATTACTGGCATATCTTTTCAACCATTGCATGCATGGCTGGTGCAAGTGCTATTATTGGCAGCCACCTTACTGACTCCCATGTCGCCAAACCATGCTCTCTCCGGCGCCGCAGGGGATGGCCTGCCGGCTCCAGGAACTGGGCGAAGCAACCCGTTGTTGTAACCTACGATAACCTGAACGTGCTCCGAGCTCATACCATGGAGGTGGGCTCCGGTTGCGACGTCGCAAAGTGCATCGCCGGCTTTGCCATGCGGCGGCGATGCGGAGTAATCTTGCTCGGGGCTAGTGGATGTGTGTCAAAAGCCATGCTTCGTGTCTCCGGCGGCGGCATATTGAACCTAGACGGCCGGTTTGAGATCCTGACACTACTCGGGTGCTTCTTTCCTCCGCCGGTTTTGGCTACGGAGCCGGCGGCAGCGGTGACTGGGCTAACCGTAAATTTTTCCGGGCCACAAGGGCAAGTTATCGGCGGCAGCGTGGCCGGAGGTCTAGTTGCGGCGGGGCCAGTGGTGCTCATGGCGGCGTCATTCGCCGCAGCTGCATTCGACCGGCTTCCGCTGTCGGAAAGTGAGGACTATAATCAGTGTCAACGGCATTGCCGGAAACCGGCTCATGGTCGGCTCTATGGGGAATTGCCGGAGATCTACAACAGCCGGCGGGGCCCAAAAGTGAGGATGTAAGCACTTATATGTTGAATAATGTGCATGTTGATTTGAAGGCTGTGTTCCAAGTTTAATTGATGAAACAGTTAAGAGAGGTCAGATGATATTCTAATCTTAAAAACAATACTCACATATATAATTAGCAAAACATACCATTCAATTCATACATATATTAACAAAATATAGATGATAAAGAGAAAAAAAAAGTGCAAATACTTTTAGGTTTTCCAACCGAGAAATGCATCCAGATAATGAAGTCTTCTGGTCGTAACACCACTTTTCTTTGTTCCTAAAATAATTCTTCAAGAGAAGACTTTATACTATATATAAAAAAAATAAAATGTAGACTGTTCGTTGATGTGATGGTGAGCTCCGCAGCCTATCCTTTGACTGGTCACAATCTGAAAGAAAGTAATGGCGGATGATAAACTACTCTATGTGAAACCTCTCATCATAGAATAAAATAAAGGAATGACTTTTTCTTATCTAAGATATTAAATTTGTATACTTGGCATATTTCATTCAATCCAAGAAATATTCTACCTTAATATTTGAGGAGAGAATTAAATCCATAGTCTTGGTTTGAAAGTTGATGATATCGATGATGTTACTGTCGTATGAAATTATGAATCAATTGATTTAAAAACGATAGATTGAATGGACCGCCACCGATTTCCAACTTCGGAGGACGTCATTGGCTACGTTTCGATCCATTTGACCATTCTAAACCCTTTCCCGCTATATAAACACCATAAGCTTTCCACAGATCTTTGAACAACTTTCTCTGGAGATTTCGGAAAACGAGAGGAATTGCATGTTCTCATTCTCACGCTTCCTTCTCTCTCCCAGATCCATTTTATCCAGTATCAAGGTTTGTTGACTTCTTCCCCATTCGTCTTTCTTTAATTGTTGGGATCTTTTAGTTTTGGGTCTTTAATTTACCTACTTGCTGAGATTATACACAACTATCCATACCCAATTTGGGGAAGAAAAAAGTCGCGTTATACTTGGATGTAGATCAATGTGTTATTTGGGAGTGACCCATTATTGTTTAATTTCATTCATGTTTCATGTTGATGTGCTTGATCTTATTTCCATAGTCCAATTCTTAAGCATAACTCTGCATCTTGATATCTGGTATGTCTACTATTAATGTTTAAGCTTTCCCCAATGCGATAATTCTTCTATCAAATCTTATCCCATGTACACTAAGAGTCTGAATTGCTCATTACTGGCTTTCTTCAGATACCTCATTCAGCAATGTCAACAACAAGCTTTAGTAATTTTATCTCTAAGGATAAGACATCACAGTTTCCGGCAGAATCTGGAAGATATCATCTGTATTTATCATATGCATGTCCTTGGGCATCCAGATGTGTTACCGTTCTGAAGCTCAAAGGCCTCGAAAACGCGATAAGTTACACGGTAATTCTAATTCCAATTGCGTTATTTTTGTTGTATTGCATAATATGCATTGATACTTTTCCAATGTATGTTACAAATATATAGGCTGTTAAACCAATCTGGGAAAGGACCAAAGAGAATGATCAGCATCTTGGATGGGTCTTCCCAGTTTCGAGCACAGAAGAACAAGGAGCTGAACCTGATCCTCTGAATGGGGCTAAAAGTGTTAGAGAACTCTATGAGATGGCTACCTCAAATTATACTGGAAGATACAGTGTTCCTGTAAGTCTACTATTATTCACTTATTTAATTTCTCTTTTAATCCTTGTAACTTTTTTGAACGTATCATTTGGCAGGTTCTATGGGATAAAAAGCTAAAAACTATTGTTAACAATGAGAGTGCAGAGATAATTCGCATGTTCAACAGCGAATTTAATGGTGTTGCAGAGAATGCTAACTTGGATTTGTACCCTGTAAGCCTGCAACCTTTGATAGATGAGGTCAATGAATGGGTGTTTGACAAAATAAACCGCGGTGTATATAAATGTGGATTCACTAAGGAACAAGGCCCTTATGATGAGGTATATTGTTACTTATAACATTAATTCATTCTAACTTTTTTTTTCAATTTTTCACTGCATTCTTCTGGTTGTGTAGGCTGCGGCAGAGCTATATCAAGCCTTGGATAAATGTGAGGAGATCTTGAGTAAGCAGCGCTACATTTGCGGCGATGTGCTAACTGAAGCAGATATTCGCCTATTTGTTACTCTCATAAGGTTTGATGAGGTATGATTTATGTGCCCCCTCTTCTAATTCTTTTATGATTCATGAGCCCTGACTTCTATTCTTCCTAAGTAGCATTAAAATCAACTTGTTTGGATCAAATTTAGTTCACAAGCCAATCTGCAATGCTAAAGTTTGAATTCACTCTGCAAGGCTAGGTGCATTACTATTTGATTGTTTCAAAGAACTATCAAACGACAATGAAATTTACATCTAAATTATTCTCATCTTTGGAGTCTCACAATTGGAGCATTCAAGTGATGTTTTTGGATTTCTGATGTTATTATTTACTCATCTGATGAATAGCCATCTGCTGATCTCCTCTGCAGGTTTATTCTGTTTATTTCAAGTGCAACAAGAAGCTACTACGCGAATATCCGAATCTGTTCAATTATACCAAAGATATATATCAGATTCCAGGCATGAGCAGCACAGTGAATATGGATCACATAAAGAAGCACTACTATAGAAGCCATCCTTCTATAAATCCAAATGGAATTATACCAATAGGACCTAACATAGATTACTCCTCTCCTCATGACAGAGAGAGATTTGGCTCTTAATAACAAGTCAAAACTTTGCAGTGCTTTGGAAGAGGATTAAAAGAGTTGTCTTTTATACATCATAGGAATCTGTCTCTGTTATCAGGAATGCATTTGTGTATGATTTTTCTGATAATGTTTGTACTGTGATTCCCAAAAGATTAGCTTAATAAGGGGAATTGCAAAGTGCAAACTCTTTATGTTTCCAATAAATGATCTCCTGATTGTTTTAGAGCTGCACTTGGAGTTAAAATCTGTGTATAGGAATGTGGCATTGACTTTAATATCTACTCCAACCTGATGGTTTTGTCTCTTACCCATGGTTTGAAGTTTCTTCTGAAACTATAATCCAATTAAAATAACCCTAATTACAATTTTTTTACTGGATTATTTTAATTCTAAGTTGGATTTGACTTGAATCCAATTCGTACCTTAATATCAATCTCATTGCTTACATACTATTAGGTTTTATATGATTCATTGAGTAATAAGATAAAGAAGACTATTTATTAAAAGAGGTCTAAAACTGATATAATAAAACTGACCCAAATGTTAAGTTCTTTTAACTAAGTACAAAACCGAAACTAGATTGCTTGTCATTAATACTTCTTGAATAGATAACAGGATGATGGCAAGTGATATACTGAATAAACTTTGATTAGAAGTCTTTCTGAATCAAAACTAGTAGATATTAAGAAAGGAGACATGCATCAAAGTTGGAATGTGAAGCTAATATACACAAGTTGTTATTCTATTCACCTCAATGTAATTAAGATGGAGAATAAAGTTGCATTCTAGCTGATGACTGCTCATTATAATCAGAAGGAATTAGCAGCTACTACTATACGCCAAAGTAAATTTCCAATTAATCATTTGTGTATCAAGCTTTGTAGTGCTTTGGAACTTGATGAACATCTCTCTCTTAAAAAAAAAGTCAACGTTTTAGCAGATGCTTTAATTTACTGTGCCACGAGAGCAAGACAAGCAGATATATCAAAATATCATTCATACTTCTTTCCCAAATTTATGTCCAGAGGCCACATTCCCCAAAAAAAGTTACCATAGTCAAACACTCCTCTTAAATTCAATCCAAGTCAATGCAACAGAAGCTTTCATTAATTTATTACCCCAATAAAGAAAGGACAAGCATATTATACATCATGATCAAACTATTGGCTTTATCTTCATTCCCAATAACATTATTCCAAAGTCAAACCTCTCTAAATCTCTCTCTCTCTCTCTCTCTCTCTCTCTCTCTCTCTCTCTCTCTCTCTCTCTCTCTCTCTCTCTCTCTCTCTCAATTTAACCAGGTGTTAAGTTGGCAGTGCCAGTCACCTAACTCATAAATTCCATTAGGTCGGTGCACACACCCACATGCATATATATGCCTCGTCTTGGAGAAGAGATATGTAGGAAGACTAAAGTGAGATAACTAAAAGAGATGGTGTTTCCTGTGGTCCAAGTTAGTGTAGCTAAACATTGGCTAGCTTCATGCCAAAGGACTGCACTTAACATCATAGGATTTGTCTTCCAACCTAGGAAGTATTCCTCCTCCTCCTTTGCACCCAAACCACCTCTTAAGACCATTTCTTGCACCATCACTACTACTACTAGTACTACTGCTTCAGCTGTAACCAAGTCATCATCCCTAGTTTGTGACTTCCAAACCACTCTCCTTAGAACTCAATCCTTCTTTCCTTTCTTCATGCTGGTTGCTTTTGAAGGTGGCAGTCCCTTAAGAGCTCTTGTACTTCTCCTCTTGTGGAAGGGATCTTGAGGGAGTACTTGGAAGTGGATGAGGTTGTGGGGAGTGAGCTACAAGTGGTTGGCAACTACTACTTCTCTGATCTAATATCTAAGTTCTCTTCTCTGGATGTGAAACAAAGGGCCATTAGAGAACTCTTTAAGGAGAACAAGCCAGATGTAGTGCTTGTGAGCTCTAGCTGGGAGATGCATTAGGGTTTGAGTGCACAGGGATGACAAGGAAAGACAAGTACTTGATGCTTGCAGGTCATGAAGGGTTGGTGAAGCAAACAAAGTGATTAATGAGATGTAAATTTGTGTTCAATTTTCTGATATATATATATTGATCACTTCTTGGAAGTAGATTAGATAAATTTGTGGTTGTTGATCACTTCAAAGGTTTTTTTTCACAATAAGGGCATTATGGTAATTGCACATGTAGCTTGATAAAGTGCAATTTGAGACAATGAAAGCAACAACATAAGTCTCAAATGATAAACAATAACAAGATGTAAGAGTGTAAAATATAAATTCCCTCAGTCTTTGTATGGAAAATTTTCGCTGTAATATCTGCAAAAGAAGGATCTGAATAATTGTTTGAAAAACAAAAATTCACTCATAAGATGTACATAATTCGGCACTCGATAAAAATCATATATACATGTACCTGTAATTCTGTAAATTATAAGTACATCACATGATTATAACTAGTTATGATGAGAATTTGAATAATATTTGAAAAAGTTTAGAAGAAGGGCGATCGCTGAGGCACTCCTTTTCTACTCCATTTTCGATAACTTAGCTTTTGTGGCACATCGCTGCTCTCTTCTACTAACTTGGCCTTCCTTTTCGAAACTCTCAGAGGAATCTACAAAAAGATACAGGTGATAAAAGCAAAAGATTAGCTAAACCTTTGAAGTATGAGCATGCACATGAATTATAATTGGTAAATACATCTAAGTTGAAATGCATAGAGATATCAATATAATTAAGTTAGGCAATTCTTGTATAACTACTTGCATGAGTAGCAATTGGAATATAATGACTGAATTCTGCTCAATCTTATAAAGTAGAAGCCAATCAATCTTCAAAAGTGATATTGGCATCTTACCTTTAATTTTCTTAGAGCCTGAGTAGATGAATGATTTAATTTTGGTTGGTCAGGTTCTCGATGTAAAAGTTGAAGTGGCTGCAAAAAAGATTAACAGAAATAGCAACATATCAGGCATAACACAAGAAAAATAAACTAGAGTAGAATAGAACTTAAGCTAGCATATGCCATCATATATATATATATGACAAAACAAGAAAAAAAGGGTGGAGCAGAGGGTCATCATTCTCCAAACTGTAAAGAATCATGGATGGATATATTTATGTTTTGATCTCAAGAGTAAGAGATGTCAATTCAGATATAAAAATGAAAATTTAGAGGTAAAACTTCATGTATGCTAGATGGATCCTCCTTTGCCAATAAGTACTAGTAGACAAGGATTACCACAATTACAATAATAAAGTGGAGTTGCAAGCTGCATTTTGAGATTCAAGGCAGGGAATTCTTACTCTTGATGCACTTGAAGATCTGGATATTGATGGAAAGCTTAACTTTTCCAGCTCATTCTTTACTTCTGGAGAGTTCTTGAGAAGCTAGAGATAAAACCAGTAGCATAGTTACCAATCTGAAACATACAGGTACATAGGATGGCAATAAATAAACAGGAAAATAATTAACTCAAGAGTTCTCTAAGAATACAAAGATTGCTTCCAAATTTTTGGATATTCATTGATTATTACTTGGCATTCTATTGAGCAATAAGAACCCTTTTGGTCCAAAGGCCAATTGCACATTATGCAGTGCCCCTCCTGCCTTAAACTTGCAATATTCTTGGTTTGCCTGCAGTGAATAAAGATGATTCTTTTGGCATTGATAATATTGATCCTAATGTCCTTTATCTCCAAGAAATCAATATCTTCATACTTGACAGCAATTTGATAAGTCGACTTCACAACCTGCATCAGAAAATTTTGCATAGCATGATGTACACTAATCTTTCTAGTAGGGAATTAGAGAGAAGGGTGCATTGGTTAAGAATAGAAGGAAAATCATTACAAAAAATTACCCTAATTTATATCGACCCTTGTGTTTTGCTTTTATTGCCTCAAAAACATCCTGATATTAGTTCATTTAACCATGAGTTAAATTAACTATACAAACATAATGAACTTAATACCCCTAAGTAAGTCAACTTGCACCACTCTCCTCTAAGATAGTACCTTTGTTCCCTTTGGTAAAACTTTGCCGAGGGGTATTTTAGTTTTTTTTTTTTACCAAAAGTGCCAAAATATTCTCTATTCTGTCGGCTGCTATTAGGTTAAATTTACTCATGGTATTTTTGAGGCAACAACAGCAAAAAATTACCCATATGGTAGAGTGTAGATCATAATAAAAGCAAAAAATAAGTGGTAAGTATAAAATTTTCGTAAAAAAAAAAAGAGAAAATTAACAAGTTAGACAGTAACTTACCTCTAGTAGATAATGGTCCTTATGGATGGCTTTATGTTCATCTTTGCATCTCAGGCAGAAAGGTTTACCCATGCAAACTGTACAAAAAATGGTGCTCTTGCGTTGACAATCTCGAGTAGAACAAGGTTCATAAAATTTGGCATTCAGAAAAGGCACCAGCCATGGAACTCTTTTGTTAACAGGCAATTTACTGGCAGTCATTTTCTTGCACCTAAGCATGAGAAGAACAAACAAAGTTCGGAATAGTTCTCTTATAAATAAATAATATAAAAAAAATTAAAATGAGATACTTCAAATAAATACAAGTACAGAGGAAGTGCATCCAATAATTATTTAACTCGTTATTAAAACCCTACAGTCTTCAGAGCTGACAAGATAAGCTAGTTGATAACTTATGGAAGAAAAATTTAATTCGATTAAGTTCTATACTGATGCATATATAACTCTACATACTTATATCCTACCTAAAATAAATTGAACTAGATTTTTTGGGACAGAGATTTTCCGATAGGGTCAAAGCACATTCATTGTTTCTATCGATTATTATACTATCATCTTACAAACAATACCTTAGATCACATTTAAGATTTAACCCTTTATAACAGTATCAAATAAGGAATACGACATAAGATTAGTATCTGGAGGGAAAACTAATGGAGTGAAGGGTTGTACAAACTTTTGAACAGATATAAAAAGATAGTAACAGGATCAAAAGAAGAAAATTTAGATCATATGTACCTTGTATTGCTAGCTTTGGCTTCTGAAACAATCTGCAAACCATCGTATCATACCGTATACTTATACCTCTCTAATTAGAATTGCAATCGGGCTCGTTATGCTTATCCTTGTTCTAGTAAGACTCCTGTAGTTTTCTGTTTATCTGATAAAGATAAGGAGTAAAATCCAATAAATATATAAGGTTAGGTGCGAACTGGAAGAGAAAAATCTTATACTATCTAGTATGAGAGACTCATAGATCACCGCTGCCGCCGCCGCCGCCGCAATGGATCGTTACTTATCTCCCCACGCCCGTTTCTTCTCCGATCTCGAGCAAGTCGAGTCCAGATTGGAATCGGAGAAACCACCAACCAAATCGAATCAATCTTCATCTCCATCGCCGAGCTCTCCGATCTTCCTCGATTACCCAAACCCCGATTCCGCCGGCACCCAAGAAAGCAGCGGCCCTGCGCTCGACTTCTTCTCCGCCGCGCAAGAAGAGCAAGGAGAAGAAGGAAACGAGGACGGCGAGGAGGAGGAGATCGAAAAGTTGATGTCTTTGCTGGGTCTGACGATGGAGGAGAGTTGCGGTGGGTGTAGCTTCGACGATGGGTTCTACTCGAAGGTCGTGGGGTTGAAGGGGCCGAAATGCGAGGAGGAGAGGAGGAGATTGGATGGTTGGATTGGGTATTACTACCGCCATGGGAGGAGAGAGCCGGCGAGGTTGGCCCATTTGCTTCTGGGGAAGGCTTCTTCTTGCTGCTTTGAGGAGGATGAGGAGGTTGGATTTCCTGTGACAGTGGAGGAGTTCTTGGAGCATGACCCACCTCCAATGGACAACCAGGAATGAATGAATTTCTTTTCGCCATTTTCGATTCAGTAAAAAGATGCTTTGTTTTTTTGAACGAGTTAAATGAATTTTGTTCTTCGCCCCAACAATTGATAAAACGCTGCTGAGACCTGCTCTGAATCGACATGCTGTTAAACTATTTCTTCAAACTAACAGCACTGTCGAATTATCTATATTGATAAAACGCTGCCGAGACCTGCTCTGAATCGACGTGCTGTTAAACTATTTCTTCAAAATAACAGCACTGTCGAATCATCTATAGAATCGAGTCAAATCGTCAAACCATCAAACAATTTCTCCACGTGTATTTACCATTTGATGATTGTTTCTTTTATAATAATAATAATAATATCATAAAAGTTAATCAAATAGATGAACTATGTCACTGTTACCAGCTATTGGTGGCTTAGTTTTCTTCTTAGATTTATATTTTTGTTATTTGGGTTAATACACTAAGCAAATAAGCTAACAAGGATATCACACTAGCCAATAATAGGATCTGATCAAATTATGACAGAGTTCATATGTCTAGTATAAGATGAAATTTTCTTCTTTGAAAGAAGTAATTTAAACTTATGTGAACCATTTCTTAAGAGCATTATTTTTCTTCTTTACATTTAGCGTATGATTAATTTATGCACTAATTTTCTATAAGAACATTAAAAAAAAACAATTAATATTTTAGGGATTATAAACACCTAGAAAAAGAAATTTAAAAAAAAAGAATTACAACCAAAGCGCGTTTTTTTTTTTAATCTTTACAAAAAACGCGTCTCCATGTTTACTGCACAACCACAAACAGATCAATTCACGTGGCGTTTACGATTTCGCGTTTGGATTCTCTCTCTCTCTCTCTCTCTCCCCCTCCCTCTCTTTACATAAATTTTGTTTCTTTTTAGTTCAATGTCTCATTCGATCTTGCCACCATCAGCTGCTTCGAGAAAGGTAACCTTTTGCAATCATCGTCATCTCTCTCGCGCGTAATCCTCTTTTCCTTCTAAAGTTTTGATCTTTGTCAAATCTTTTATCGTCCTTTTTGTACCAGTTTCTTGATCTCCTTAGTGCAGATATAGTAGTTTGATTTTTTTGCTTTTCCATGTGGCCTTAGATAATTGGTTTGATTGGTTGATTTGTGATAGGTAATTGGTTTGATTGGTTGTTTTGTGAGTAGATTTGTTATGTTGATTTGGTGATTTGAGGAGAGATGAATAAGTTTGTAGGGTCGATGGATCAATAAATATTCATTAATTTGGTTCATTCCTTTTTTCCCCCTAAAAAGTGGTAGATCAAGTGAACAAAATGCACTTACAGCAAGGAAAAAACCCATCTTTCCCCTTTCTCTAGGATTTACAATTTAGATAATAGAATTGAATGGTTCCATCAATACTAGATGAAGCATTGTTTTTGGGTCACATATTTTTAACTTCAGGTGGGTCACATATTTTTAACTTCAGGTAAATAGAAATCTTCCACTTGTGTGATTACAACTTTTCTCAAGGAGAATAGAAGGGGATAACAATTCAGTTACTATGGATTCCCAATACAGTTTAATGGTGAGTTATATTGAGCAGTAGAAAAAATAATGAGAGTCAGATGTATTCCTCCGCGGCTTCTGTCCCTTTATTAGAACTTAGAAGTGCAATGTAAGTCTCTATCTACATTTCTACATTGAGGGGAAAATTCATGTAGAATGTTTTTTCAGTTGGAATGGAACAATGGAAAAAGGCACTTAAAAATTTCTTGCACTACTTTTAAACATTCCCAACCTCCTTCCCAATTATTTTCCCAATTCATCATTTCTTGCTTGCGCAGCAAATAGATTCTAGATTTTAGCGCTTTGCCATAGTTGCCCTTATTTTGCACATACTAAGCAATCTTGCAGCATTATGAGGCTCATCTGGTCTGTGAGCGAGCATTTGAAATCTGAGTAATGACTACTGAGCACATGCAAGATGATAAACTGCCCTCATAGTTTGAACAATGTGTTATAGGTCATGAGTTTTTTCTTGTTAACCATGCAATGGAGCTGTAGTGTTAAAAGTTATCCTAGACACTCCCACTATGTTGATGCGAAGAACAAGCTGAACTATATCTATTTCCAAAGATACAGGTCATGGGGTACTACATGGTGACATCACTTGGAATTATCAGTTTGATATTAGTGTTTACATATTCTCTTGTTTTTCACTTTTGTTGGTTGTAACTATTCATTGGCAAATTTGTGTTACCCTTGAATTTGTGATATTTCAATTATTTCTTGTGTTCTCCTTTTTAAATTTGATGATGCTTTGGTTGTTGCCTGGGAAAGGCTTAATGAGAATTATTTTGCCTTGTCGCAAGACTCTTGAATGCTGACAACCTTTTGGTTGAGGCTATACAAGGTGAGGGTTGTGTGAGATGCAATGTCATCAATGGGAGGAAAATGATGTTTCTTTCTAATTCTTGCAGGATATTAAATTATTCAGATTCAAATGACAAACATTACACTTTAATTAAGTGCACCTAAAGAATATTTTTTGACCTCTAAGTAATACCATGATCGTTTACCATCAATCACTTTGAATTATTATTCCTAACCTGTCTAACAATTAATATTTGTCCATATTTTTATCTTCTCGCATGGTCCATAGACTACACTGGAGATGATTTCTTGGTTATTTGCTAAGTTGCACCCAAAACTTTTTGACAAATGACATTAAAATAGATCATATATTTGTATTACCCATAATGTGCAGGCTATATATATATATTGGCATACTTTTTCTGTGAGATAACTGTATTGCATACTTTTTATGAGCTCCTAAAACTCATTTTCATCACATACTTATGAGATGACAGCTGATTTGGTGCATGCTCCTTATAAACTCAATAACCATCATGCTTATTGATCTTCTTCTCATCTCATTTTCTGGACTAGCAGATTATGCTTTATTCATCTTGTCATGTCATTTCTTTTACCGACATCTCAGCAGCTATTTGTTTGAGCATTTTTTGCGTCACATCTGTAAGGCATACTTTTGCCCTATTGAAAGAAGATTTTAAATGGATAGATGTTTCTGATTTCCACTAGAGACTGGGAATCAATGGACTTCCCGTAGGACCCATTTTACTGACAGAATTTATCACTATTTTAGCTACTTTAGTGGCTTGGCCAATTACTTGAAATTCGCAGTTGTTCTATTTCTTGTTGCTGGCAATATATAGCGGTCAAATAGGATTATTTCTTCTCATGATTTTTTTTAATCATGTGGGAGTTAGATCTATATTTTCATATTAGTTTACCTTTCAATTGAAGGATTCTTTGTGGGAGCCACTGGCCGTGCATCACTTTGAGTTTGAAGGCTCTGTCTGCATTAGTTGGTATAACATTTCATTTTTTTACATGATACTATATGATCTTTTTGTGGTGGTTCTAACACAGACAGAAGTGAAATTTTCTGCTGCATTTGTTGAGCATAAGTTACCTAAGTGAAGATACTCTTATCAAAGGAGTTTCTTTTTTGAAATTTATGAACATGTAATATCAACTTGTCAACTTTATGTCTGGGATTGCTGAAATTAATACCACTTCGATTTTTTTTTCTTCTTTTGGTGTAGTTTGTGCACAATGACAGACAAGCAAAGTGCTGATACCAATGAGAATGTTGCTGAGAAATTCATGCCCTCAACCCAACAAGAGGTTATATTATTTTCTTCTTCCAGTATTTGTTATGAAGTTTGATGTCATGTACATCAACTACATTACAATTTTTTTGTTGGCCAAACATCCACAAAATTTATTTGAGCTACACTGATCAAATCAAGATGAGCTTTTAAGAAGATAAACCTCTTCTATTACCTCATGTCCAGGAGGAAGTAATCAAGAGAAAGTATGGAGGAATTATACCAAAGAAACCACCACTCATCTCCAAGGTACTTGACCTTCTACATGTTATGATCACCAACCATGAAATACAAATAGCCAAAAAAAAAAGTATTGTATTTCTACTTCTGCTTGCAATTTATAAACCATATTGGCTTGTTTTATATCCAGGACCATGAGCGTGCTTACTTTGATTCTGCTGATTGGGCTTTAGGAAAGGTATGACCTTCAATATGGATTTCTTTTATTCTCTATGTGATGATGTGATCTCCCAATATGATCAAGCTTTTTAAATACTGAAAAGAAGTCATCCATCTTTTACTAATTCTTGGAGTTTAACAGCAAGGTGCACCTATTGAGAAGCCAAAAGGACCTCTCGAAGCGCTAAGGCCAAAGTTGCAGGTAATATGTCTCCATCCATATGCAATTATTTTTACCGCAGAAAATCAAGGAAGTGAAACAAATTACTATTGTCTATATCAATTAGTTCCTCAATATCTGAACTTAATTTTATTTTCTGGGCTAAGCTTTCATTCATCAGTTACTCTTCATACATTTTTGCCGTCGACTTGTGTGCAGCCTTCAACTTACCAACAGGTGCGATCCAGGCGGCCTATTTACACATCGGCAAATACCGAGGGTATATTAGTTTATCACTCATGTTCCTGTTCATCTGATGAAAAGGAAAAACCCTCATCTTGCTAAATATGGATTACTTTTTTTATCTACAGATGGAAGCAATGCTACTGCATAGGATATGAACATCAGTTAACTATGTTTATCTCATTCTTCCCTTTTGTGAGCTCTTTTACCACAACATTCTTCTTTCATTTTGCTTCGAAATGTGGTAAGTCCATGTTGTGGCTTTCATGAATCATCAAAAAGAGGTTGTATCTGATGAGATAGTGGTGGAGTTTCTATCAGACTTGATTTGCTGAAACTAATATTGGCAATGTTCAAATTAAGAATGGAACTCAGAATAAGTCCTACAATTGTGCTTTTATTGTGTCATATCTAACACACTTTATATCTTAGGTGGCTTTTGGGTTGAGAATAAATCTTTTTTCTAAACTAGTGTAGTTTACATTTTATTACCTCAAAATCATCCCAGCATTAGGCTAATTAATATACTATTATCATACAGATTAGTTAAATCAATGATATATACCTAATGACTATAATACTTCTACTTAAGTTAACTCACTTCTATAATAGTATCAGACGACTTAATCAAGATTTAGGCTATTTTGATTTCTTGAGGAAAAAAAATTTAAATAGATACAGTATGTTTTCGAGGAAATAAATGGAAAAATGCGTATAAATTCCTCAAAAAAGAAAATGAATAATTAACCTTATTATTTAAAGATGAAGTGTTATTATCCATATGAACAAAAGAATGGAATCAAGTGGAGAAGCACATCTGAATGTTGCCTTTCCTACCTATACCTTTTCCATTCTCAAAGTAGGTAAAGAAAAGCTATCAAAGTGGGCAAGAAAACAAGCAATTGTGATCAAGAGAAGAATGAATAGTGTAATCAACCTCAACTACCACCTCCACAAGCTACCATCAAATCAAAATCAAAAGCTATTTGTTCACCAAACATTCATCCCCCCCACCTAGTTAGTGCCAACCCCTAATCACTTTTCTTAATCATCTTTATGTAAACCCTCTAATAACGATATAATTATTATAAAGAAATTAAGACTCTGCGACCTATCATAATTGAGGATAATTTCGAAACGAAGAAAATAAAAAAGAATAAGTAATATTGAGTAAATTAGTTTGGAGGACAGGGACCAATTTGAGAATAACAAAAATGTTAGGTTGTTGGATGGAAATTTATTCAGAAAGGTCTACAGTTTGGCCTAATGATTAATCCACTTATTCCTAGTGGAAGAAAGGCAAAGGACAAGAGCTCTGCGACCCATATGGCTTTCCCATATCTAATCTATTTCAGTGGACCAAGGGCTATATATAATAATAATAATAATAATAATAATAATAATAATAATAAAGTTACGTTCGTTTGATATATTTATATTAATAAAACTTAGCATGTGTGAGTTCGGATTAACTCTAAAAACCTTATTAAAAACGTTTGCTAGGTGTAATTAACTCTAAAAAATTATTATAGGAGCTGCGATTAGTCCTCTGAGTTCGGTCTTGGATTTTGGATCTCAGTATGATTGACGTGTTGACGAGAGTTATACAAGAATTACATGAGCCCAGACTGCGTGGAATTAAGAAGACAACAATTTGGTTAAAATCTAAAAAAATTTATAAATCACACCTTATATTTTATTTATTTTATGATTCATATTTGTCATAATTTATAATTCTCAGTTAACGTCTTTAGTTAATTTAAACGGTACCGGTAAAAAAATATTTGTTATAATATATGAAATAAAATTGTAAATACCTATATTATCCATGCCTTTTTCAGAGGAGAGGCAGAGAGAAGGAAAAATAGCGGTGAGGGTATTTTAGTAATTTGGTCGATATTAGTTAGTCAAAATAATGATAGGATATTAAATGAGAATTATAAAAAAAATATGAGGGTTCGAGTTATAAAATCATCAAAGACAGAATGTGTATCACAGAATAGGTAAAATATAAAGTGTGATTTGTAAAATACCATAAAATCTATTGTACAAACTAGGAAAAAAATGTACTTAAATAGTTAAAAGTTAGAACTAATGTTGTATGAGTGTTAATTTCGAGATTTAGATTTTAGCAATATCGGTTTAATCGGAACACCATTAAATTTTCATTTTTCTAGAAAAAAAGGGTAATATAATCATAGCAATCTTTTTTTAGACTCGAAAGCTAGAAACGGCAGAAGATCATAAGGAAAAGATTTGGTCTAGATACAACCATAACCTATAGTTCTATCCGAGTTAGCAAGCCAGTCAGTAATCCGATTAGCCTCCCGTGTATAGTCATATCATTGAAATGGGAATATTATCAATTCCTGCACCAATTATATAACACCAAAAGGAAAAACTAAACCTTATTCTTTTGATATATAAACAATGGTCATGATGTGGCTGCATCTCATTCACATTTCTATACATCACATCAGAGTTCTTATTCCCCCATGTATGTCCTCATGAATGTTCTACCCTATGTGCCATGAAAACATGAAAACATAATCCATTAAAATATATCATCTATATATCATATCAGATGATATTAAAACACAAGAAACAACTTTGATGCATTTATTCGTTTGAAATCGACAAACATATACTTTGACCAAGTACAGATTGGAAGACATCTAATTTGGTTGTCCATCTCCCATGCGATGCTCTTTGACTTGTAGTGCGTGCCACTTTTCTTGGTCCACTTCTATGCACTCTGCTAGTACCTAAAATCATAATACTAATTTGAAGCCCCAAGAGCCTAGGTTCGAATCTAATCGCAAGATTCTTTGGATTAGAATTTAAAAGACAATGATTAGGTTAAAAATGTAGGGATAGTTACGCCAAGATACTTTGAATGGTTGTCTTGTTATCTATGAATCACGGGTAGCCCTAGCTCCGCTAGGGTTTGAACTTCATTTCCTCTGTTGTGAATACTTCTCCTATTTTTTTCTTCGTGTTCTTTCTATGTCCACTTTCTTCTTCTTGTCGTTGCCGCCGCATCTTTCTCGATCTCTCATTCCTCAATTATTATTGTCCCTGATTGCAAATCCTTACTACATGCTTCCCCCTCACCCTTCGCATTATTTTCCGTTGGATCTCTCTTCTTCTACGATCTCGTCTTCCTCCTTGTCGCCTTCTGCTCGACAAAAATAGAGAAAACAAGAAAAAAAAATCGCAACTGTCTCAACGATTGCTAGAACAGATATAGCAACGAAATGAGCAATAATTGTAAGGTAGATTGGGTCGGAGGAGGCAACGATGCAACAGACAACAACAAACAGCAAATAGATATGAACCTCTTTCTGAGGAAAGAGTGCACTCTGGAACCAGATCCGACAACAGACTGCCAAGACGATGAAGCAAACAAGATTTACCTAAAAATAAATTAAGTAAAATCTTCAAAATGCCTTCCATTAGTTACTCACTCTATGGGTTTATTTTAAAGGAAAGTGTCAAAAAAATAAAAAATAAATCCATTGTAGAAAAGAAGTCTAGACACATCATAGCATTGAAATGGGAATATTATCCAACTCCTACACCAACTATATAACACCAAAAGGAAAACATAAAAATAAAAATATAAAAAATACTTGTTTTAATTCAGGGAATCATGTGAATTGACATGAACAATGGCCCATGATGTGGCTTCATCTCATCCACATTTCTTTATCACATCCCAGTTCACATCCCCCCATGTCCCCATGAATGTGCACCCTATCGTTGTTGATGTCCCAGGAAGACAAAATTCACAATTTAAAAATAAATAAATAAATAAATAAATTTCCTCTCTCTATTAATACATAATAAAACAATTTTGATGCGTTTGTAGGCAAATTTTGATTCCATGGATTGGGATGCAGGGTAATAATAATAATAATATTTTATTTATTTATTTGCACGATTATTATTAATGTGATAGCTTCATGAAAAAAGATTAAAAAAATGCTATTAAAGTGAAGATATTTTTGTCTTTTAAAAAAAAAAAAAAATATATATATATATATATATACAAATATACAAATAAGAGATTGTAGAAGGGTATATGTGCAAAGAAATACCTTTTTAAATATTCTATATTGTAATTGAAGAAAACGAACACCACTCCCATGTATTAATTTAAAGTACATCCCCACTATGTCTATTGTCTACCACCACCTCCTCCTCCTCCTCCTTTTGCTTTGCTGAAATCATTCCTCTCTCTCTCTCTCTCTCTCTCTCTCTCTCTCTCCATACCAAAATTTCCATCATGCTTTCTTCTTCTTCCTCCTCCTCCTCCTCTTCTTCCACTTTACAGAAAAAGCCCCGATCGACTGCAAATTCCCAACCGACCACCAAGTGGCGAACCCCCGGCCAGGAGCAGACCTACAACCGCCGCCTCGTCTCCGCCCTCCGCGCGGCCGGTGAAGGGCACGCGCAGGTGCCGCAGCGCGCCGCGGCGGTGAAGGCGGCGGCCGACTCCGCCCTCGCCCTCACCGCCCGCGGGCAGTCCCGCTGGAGCCGCGCCATCCTCCTCGGGCGCCGTAGGCGGAAGGTCCTCCTCAAGGCCGGCGGACGGATCCGCCGGCGCGGCCCCGCGAGATCGGCGCAGCCGCCGATGGTGAGGCGCGGGAAGGGGGAGGAGGGGAAGGTGGGGGATCGGCTTAAGGCGCTGGGCCGGCTGGTGCCAGGCTGTCGCAAGCTGGCGGCGGGGAGGCTGCTGGAAGAGGCGGCGGACTACGTGGCAGCTCTGGAGATGCAGGTAAGGGCGATGCGCGCCCTCGCCGACGCGATGTCGGCGGCCGCCATCTCGGCGCCGCAGGCTTCTGGGGAAGAAGTCGGCGACGGGGAACGGGAGCAAATGGAGCGTTAAGGGTTTCTATTTTAATTTCCTCTCCTTTTCTTTTCCTATGATTTTAAAAATAAATGGTATCAATTATAACAGCATTGATTCGGGTTTGTTGTTATCATTGTTGTACATTTTATCATACTTGTACATTTTATCAATTTCTTTTTTCTTCTCATTTTATGTTCAATAAAATGTAGGAAAATTAAATCATATTAATATATATATATATATATATATCTTTTTATTTTTAATTTGATAATTAAAAGGTAAAAATAAAGCTGCACCTAAACCTCTGATTGGAATACACAGTGAGTGTTGGTGGGTCTAATTAAGCTCTCAATGGGTCTTATTTAGATGGCTAGACTGGCTAAATCATGAGTCCTAATAGTGAGAAAAGAAGGCAGAGAATAGATATTCTACCATCTGATTTCAAATGGTAGGTAGTGAGTTTAAATCTTGAAAACAATCTCTTTTAAGAAAGGAAGGCAAACATCTTTTCTTTAAATTTAAATATTAGAAAGGAGAATTTATTAAAAACACTATCTTCTGTTTTCATTTTATGGATTTTTATCATGGGCATGTTGTTTTAATGCCTCAAGAATACCTTAGAGTAATGGAATAAAATAATAATCTAAAGTACTCTTTATTTGACTTTAAAATCTAATTCTCTACTTAACTTTTACTTTAACTATAAGTTTAATCTATATCAGTATATATGGTAACTAACTATTAGAAAAACTAGCAGCGTAATAAGAGCCCTAATGATATCCATAAAACTTTCTAGTATAAAATAAAAAGATGACAATTAATTACTTCTCGATCCCTTTATTTTTTGCGTAACACTCTACGACTTAATTTTTTTAAAAATAATTAAATAAATATTTTATTATCATTTCTGCAGTACAATAACTAAATGGGAGTATTTAGGAGATTTTATATAGTTGAGGGTCTTAGGAGTAATTATCCCAATTTTTTATTATTTTTTCGAGAGTAAAATAAATAAACAAATAAATGGATGGGGATACGGGTTTTACTTCTGTTCGATCCGTAGGACCGTACCCGATCCGCTTTCACCCTAGGAGGACTAAGTTCGTCTCCAACTTCCCAAAGGAGGTCGTCGTGCTCCTCTCTCTCACAACTCACAAGCATCGCGAGAAAAAGAGAAGTAATTAGAGGGGAATTATTATTATTTTAGTATTTTCTAAGTCCCAGAGATGGAGCCAGCAAGATCTTCGATAGATCTACTCCTACTTGTTTTGCTCCTCGCTTTCTGCTCTGCGGAGGCGTGGACGGGTGAGATCCGGGGACGAGTGGTCTGCGACGTTTGTGGCGATGCTTCCATAGGGCCGGAAGACCACATCTTGGAAGGTAAACCATTACATCTCTGATTAGATTGATAGTAATTTCTTGGTTACCTGTTATTTGCCCCTTTTGAATCCAAATTTTCTATTGTTAAAGTACTATTGGTCTGATTCCTTTATGATTGAATTTTGGTAATTCTTCTTTTATTTATGTTGCGATGACATGAATTTCTTGTTAAATTTCAGAATTTGATTTGTTCTCTTGAAGTTCTGTATTGGGATTGACCAAGTTTGTGGTTTCAATTTGATGCTTTGTGAATGTTGGAAAATAGTTAAAATTGTACTCTTTGTGTTTCTAGTCATCATGAGGCTTATTAAGGCAATTATGAAATGTGAAATTCTTGTTCAAAGATCCAGGTATGTGTTGTGCTATTTAAGAACAACACCAATTGAAATATAGCATGCCCCGTTCTTTATGTACCATTAGAGTAGCTGATCCTGGGAACTTGTTGCTGCTTTTTGTAGATTATCATATTATCTTCTACACACTGCACTACTAGGGATCCTTGATTCTATGTCACATAGAAGAACTAGACAATTTCCTACAAATTTACTTGTTTATAGACCTAGCACTTGTCACTGAAAAGAATGGCACATATATTTTCCCATCATTATATTTTATTTCCGTCACTCATATACATCTAATCCAACACACTGTCATCAAGTATTCACGGATTTGCTGATGGACTTTTCATGGTTCTCGAATGAGATTACAATCTTTTGTGACAACTTAAGTATTCTTAAGAATTTAAATATAGATTTGTATTCCATGATGCAATCATGTGTTACATATTAGATGCATCAGAACAGGCCCTTCTGAAATATTGTCTCACTCTCTCTGATACTCTTTCTGTTACATTGATCTTGTGCTCGTTCAGCACCTGCAAATGGGGCTCAAATTTTTTTAGGAACATGAGAGCCACTGAAAATGATAGTCTAGATCTAGACAATTCTCAGAAATTGGATGCTTGAGTTCTGTAGAGGTTGAAGACAAAGATTGCTGCTTGTTTAATGATTGCAGGTCCTGCACTTGCTCGGTTTTAGACTTCTATTGCAGCAGGTGCTATCCTCAGTTGATGCATCATGTGTACAATAATATTTATTCTAAATTCTTCTTTGTACAACATGAAAGAGGAATTACGACTTAGGCATAAAGTAGACTGTTATTTCTCTAATTTTTTCAGATGAGAATCGTTGAGTTGGGAACCCCCATCTTCCATGGTTTACGAGTTACAATAATTTGACATTTAATAAAATAGCATGGCCTAGAAGACTAGAACTCTATCATGTGCTTTGTATAGTTTCAGAAGCTTGTGTCCATATATATTGTTATATATTTCCTAATTGTTTGGCGATTGAATTTTGTGTCTTCCTTTTAGCAGACTTATCTACCTGTTGAGCCTTCAAGATAATGCAAATTCATTTGGTTGTCATTGTATTTCCTGCAGGTGCTGAAGTTGCTGTTCTTTGCATCACTAAATCTGGTGAGGTTCTCAATTATCAGGCCTTCACGAACTCGAAAGGCATCTATACTGTAGCAGAGACTATGCCTGAGAGTGACAAGTGGGAATCATGCTTGGCGAGGCCAATCAGCAGCTTCCATGGGCACTGCACTAGAAGAGGAGACGCCCATTCCGGTGTCAAGTTCACCTATAACCTGCCATCAGGGTATTCTCACACTGTCAAACCATTCCTTTACAAGCCTGCCTCTACTCCAATATATTGCAGCTGAAGAGTTCATTCTATATTGTAAAAGAAACATACAGCAGGAACTCATGTATGTTAAAGGAGCAGAAGGGAACCCGAAGTGCAGAAGACTAAAGTTGGTTTTACTATGTGTAATGTGCACATTCTTAAGTATCACTTGAGTGATTGTCTCTTCAAGTGATTGGCATCTAGAGTTTCTTGTTCTCCTTTCTTTCAGTTGAAGAGATTTGCAGATATTATGTTTATATATTTGATATCTGGAACACTCAAATCTCCATGGTGATATACATGCTAATTGTCACAGTTCGATGATAGGAATGATGAGGTTCATGCTCATGGTAACCAAAAATAAGTTAATTTCGCACCTGCTGAAGGAAATTTGAACAGCAGGTAGCTTAGTAACATGTTGATTTGGTTATGGTCTAAGACAAATGAGGTGCTTATTTTACTAGTACTTCGACCTTTCAAACAAATAAAACTATACATTCCTTTGAACACTTGTCTATTCTCTTTGGTGAGTACCTTGACCTAGTTGTTGTATGAATCTACTTCCAGGGGTTCATCTTCTCCTGATGGTGCTTGCAAGGCATCAAGGGGAAAGGATATTCTTGATTCATTATCTTTTAACTCTTCAACTGTGAATTAATTATTTTTTCATCACTATGTGATACAACGGTACAAGCTTAACATTATGATGCTTGGGTTAATATGACCCAGCAAGTTCTATAGGCTGATTATTATAGTCTACTGGTCGAGTCCTAAATATTATATATTTGAATTCCTCCAAAAATTTTAGGGTTCATATTTGATGAACTTTTTATATGCTAATTTACACCTAGACTCTTTAAATTATTACCTATTTTTACATAGATATTTTTATTTATTTTTCGTTTGTTATTAGATTAACTTTTTTAGAAAAAAAAACAAACAAAATTTATGGTAAATTAAGATGAATTTTTGTAATAAGTTAAGAGTTTAATATATATATATATATATATAAGTTGCGTGCAAAAAAGAGCAATTCTTAGAGGTAGGTGTCAGTGCAATTATCCCATCTTCTTAGTATCGGATAAATCGAATAATATGTGGTCAAAGCTAACAAAAAGTCAAACGTTTGACATGGAAAAGTAAGCGCAACAGACACTCCGTCGTCAAGAAAGGTATTAAAAACGATCTAAAGTTTAGTGTTAATTACATGTTGACCCCTCAACTACTCCCTATATATAATTTTCATCCCCTAAAGAAAATATATGGACAGTTATACCCCTAAATTACTTAATTGTATAGCAAATTTTCCTCCATCAATATTGAATTTTTTATAGAAATAATCTTAAAAAATTTGAACAAAAATACCCATGTATTGCTTTCATATTCTTCCATCTTTTTCTCTAATTATCTTCTCTTACTTCTTTAAAATTCACTTTCTAATGTAAGAGAGGAAGAGAAAGTAAGAAATTATTTATCCATCTAATGAGTTAATTATTTTTTAATTTTTTTTTCTCATATAAATTTTAACACAAGGGACTTGGTAATATAATTAAATAATCTATAGGGTGTATATATATATTTTGTCTTTGAGTGAGGTGAAAGTGATAAACAGTTGATGATGGGATTTAAAAAAAAATAATTATATTTTATCCCTGTAGGCCTAAATTCACTAATTACTTGACTAAATTTATTTGAGATAAAGTTGTAGATAATTTGATAAATTTTTTAATAAATTTAAAATAATTTGGCTAAAAAATCTAATTATCTTCTATTAAGATTTCTCTCTTAAATCTAATTATACTTTAATTATAGGAGATATCATTGAATATTAAATAATTTAAATTTGATTATTTGGAGATAAACTTCAATTTAAATATAATTCTCTATCTCTATCTATTAAAATTTAATTTAGATCAATCTTAAACTAATGAGAGATATATGTAAATAATTAAAAATAATTAAAAAGATAAAACGTAATTAAATTTTTATCAAGTAAATTATAAAAGACATCAATACCCTTGTTTTGATATATATACATTACTCTCAGTTAATTATATATATATCTTTTACTTGATAAAATATTAAGATAATATAATATATCTGTTATATCTTTATCATTTAAAATCCACTTGTTATGATTTTAAATATATTAGAAAATTTATTTTTATCTATAACTTTATCTCTAATAAGTATTTAAAATAATAAATTTATTTTGTATTTAATTTTAAGGGGGTAAATATAAATTTAGGCGTACCAGGGGGTTAAAACGTAGTAATCCGAAAAAGAAAAATAAAAGATGATGGGATAAATATGTAATTTAACCCTAAAATTTATCAAGACGAATGTGAGCGCGAGGGAGTTTCGGAACCTTGATTTCCCCAACGCCACCCGCATGAGAAATAAAGAGGAAGAAGTCTCCGAAGCGAATCCTTCCACTCTTCTGTCTCTGATTCAGTTTTATTCGGTCGGATCCGACCAAATCCAGAGGACGAAGGGGCGGCGGCGGCGGCGGCGGCCATGGCGATCGGATGGGTGAAGGAGATGAGAGCTGCCTTTGGGGCGTCTTTCCTGTGGATCGTCTCTTTGATCTACTTCACTCAGGTCGGATTTGTTTGTATGATTTATAATTAAAAGTGTCATTTTGGATTGGTTTCTTTAGCCTTCTGATTCGATTCTATAGGTGGGTGTTTGGGGTCAGAGATTGTTGCACGATAGGTTGATAAGACATTTTCCATGTTACTGGTTTGATGCGACTTTATTTGGCGTTGGTGATAGAATATAAAAATATAAAAATCACTGTTGTCTAACAGCTTAAGTTGGCAATTTAGCAGTCAGGGTGAGTTAACATTTCACCCATTTAAATGAAATTCAATTTTTGGGCTAATCAAAATATAAAAGGTACCTTTTTTTCTAGATTTGCAATCAAAAGGAGAAATATATATGGATAAGTACAACCATGGAACTAAGTGTTTCATTCTAAATTGAAAAAAAGTGGTTGTTTTGAAGCGAAATTGACTATTGTGTGATGCATTCGTTACGTTTAAAACTTTTAGAGCCCATCATAATAGAGTACGTGTTTGAAGATATATTCTGAAGTTTTATCTTTGCCAGATAAATTAGATTATGTGATAATAATGTTTTGCTCGCTGTTCCTTATGAGGACTTTTCTCTTATGAAACATTGGCAGCTTATGAAAAGAAGTTATGCTATTAGCATTTTGTTAATCTCACTTTCTTTTGACAATTTTTTGGGCTCTTTTTCCCTGCTCTCAGGGTGAATTTTCCATTTGGTTCATTATGTTAAATTCTAGATTCCACTATATCTAGTTTAGTTTAAATTCAATGAAATTTCAAATTCTAATAGGTCTTCATTTTGCAGGGTTTCAGGTCCTTTGTGTGGACAGCTGTTTCTTACCAGCTGAAGGACATTCTAAAGCTCTCGCCTTCTGCGTCTCAGTTTTTGGTTTCAGTTGCATATTTTCCTTGGAGTATAAAACCGATATATGGGTAAATATATATCTATAAGCTCCTTTGCAACAGACTGTTATGTATATAAGATGAAGTGATGGACTTTATAATTTTACATAAAATCTGCTAGTAAAATAGATACTATATTTGAGGGCCACTTATTTTGTTAATAAAGCTGACAAATCCTAGCCTCACTTGTCAAGCCAGACAAGCCTTGAATATGATGATATCATTTTTTTTTCTAATCTTTATGATGATAATTTTCATTTTGAAGCATGCCAAATTGAGACTTCTTTATTAATGTTTAATAGAATCTCTTATGTATTTTGTTTATTCTTTTTCTACAAGATTAAGTTAATTCTATAGAGTGCAGATATAGGTGTATACATCATTGACTTGAAATTCTGTATCAGTTGGTACTCAATTCAAAGAAAAAGTTCCATATTAGATTCTTCATATTTTCATTAAGAAAGGAAAGAATTGCGAGCTTTATAAGTTGAAATTTTTTGGATCTCAGGATCTTACTTTTGCACAATGCACATACAAGTGATCAACATTCTATTTAACATGTGCTGTTTACTCAAACAATATAACTAGAAGCACAAGTATGATATCATGAACAAATCAACATCAAATAAGTTGTTAGGGAAGTACTACTCCAAATCTTGGATTTCCTTTGTGTCCATGCGGGATGGCACTGAGCAGCATGCACCATACCAAACACGTATCAGCTCATGGGTCATCTTCCCTCCCAGACCCAGTGTTTTAGTGGTACTTGTGCACTTGGACACCCTTTCTTTTATTGTGTATAGGAACATTTTAGTTACTCTTCCATTTTTCAGCACACTTGTGCTATCCCATTCCATGTCCGGCATGCCCTACCATGGATGTTAGTCTTTGATTCAAATAATATGGTTCAAAGTTTCAAACTCTATATTATGTCTTGTTGTCATTATATGTATTGTATGAAACATTGGTATGGAGTGTGTGTATGTGATTTTTTTTTGGGGGGGGGGGGGTTAAGTAAATGCATAAAGCAATGACAAAGAAGGTAGGTGTCCTTATATTAAGATTCTGCTACTATTATCATTTATGCAGTAGATTATTCACTTCAAGTGCTTGGTCTTGCACTTGTGAATTATTTCTGATACCATTTATCTTTCTCTTGTAGAATTTTGTCAGACTGCATTCCTATTAGACGGAGGAAAAGAGTACCGTACTTGATTATAGCTACTGTACTCTCTCTTATTCCTTGGCTTGTTCTTGGTCTGACAGCATCTTTTAGGAGATCAAGCAATATTCTTACTGCTCTCTTGGTGGTACAAAACTTGGGATCTGCCATGGCAGATGTTGTTGTTGATGCAATGATTGCAGAGGCAATTCGGACTATGCCGTAAGTGCCTATTTCGTTGTTAATTTCCCAATTTGGTTCATTTTCTGATCTTGGAATATGTGCAAACAAATTGTTGTGTTTTTTTTACAGTTCAGGTTTTGCTGGTGATCTCCAGTCATTGTCTTGGTCTTTGATGGCCTTAGGAGGAATATGTGGAAGCTTGTTGGGAGGATATGCATTAGCTAATTTCAAAATAAACATGATTTTTCTTCTTTTTTCCATTCTTCCGACTATCCAACTACTGTCATGTGCTTTTATTCAGGAAGTCCCTGAAGGACTTCAAAAGGCATCACATGATAACAGACATAAACAAATGGAGAATCAAGTAGATGAAAGCTTTGACTCTGGTAGTGGTTTGACTGAAACATTCAAATCTGGTGGCATTAGAAGGCGCTCAAGCAGGCACAGAAATGCCAAAAGGAAAACAACCTCTATGAAGGCTGAGAATCTTGAGAAACAGCACAGTTCACTTTTCACAAGATCATACTTATCCCTGAAATTAGCTTTTTTAAGCTTGTGTGGAGCATTTAAGCAGCCTATAATCCTAAGGTAGTTAGAAATTTTCAATATCCTGAACTATCTATTATTTCCCATTTACAATTCTTATATGTTCATCATACTTTATTATTTTTTTCTCTTTTGGCTTCTGCAATGTCAGACCTATGGCATGGTTCTTCCTTTCGCACATTACAATTCCAAACCTCTCCACAGTTATGTTCTATTATCAAACTGAGGTTCTACATCTGGAATCATCTTTCTTGGGGACTGCACGTGTTGTTGGATGGATTGGCCTAATGGTTGGCACATATACTTACAATCATTATTTCAGGCACAAGAAACTAAGAAATATTCTCATGTAAGTAATTTTAGCACTTCCAGCTTTTATATTTCCACTACATCTCTGCATTCTCATGAATATATCTAGAAGAAAGAGCATGAGCAGTTTCATCATCTGGGCTGTAACATCAAATTTCAGTGCTTCTATGTTATTGTTGATTTTCTGAATTGGTTAGTATTATGCTTTATCTCTCATTAATGGATGTCCCACCAATAAAGGAACGATCATCTTCTTGCTAGATGCTTAGTAAATCAACATTTTTTGGAGGGATGCCTATCCATTAGTCATCAACATGACCTTGTTTTCCTCGGTATCTTTAACTGATGATTTATGAGTTGCTCCTTTCCTTCCATTCTCGAAATTATAGAACAACCAATTAATGAATGCTTGGCGCCACAGGTGGTACTTGCATATAATTCCAGTGAAATGTGAGTGAAATGTTATCCTATCTATCAGTTGGTTCTCGCATCTGTTAATTACTCATGTAATATTTCATAAACTTTGCAGAAACTGCTAAGTTCCAAGTTCTTCATGTGTTTGTTTTCTCGATGACTTCCCTTTTCAACTGATAAAATTATAAAAATATTGCACCTTGTTACTTTACATGACCAATTAGAAGTGCTGATATACTAAAAGACCATTTTCCTGTGCTGTAAGAAACAAAAAGATTCCAAGCTCCTGTTCTTTTTGGCTTATAGGTAATGATCAAGAGCAACAGAGTTGCCCCTCTTTCATGTTGTCATGATGTGAGCAATCGATAGAATTTTACAAAGGAATTACTGAAGCAAGGAATTTCCCTATTCATTCCAGTGTAGTGTGACCAATCTTAAATTCAAGGAATATCATGGGTTAAGTATTAGTTAACCAGAGATGTTACAAATGAGACATTTTTAATCTTACATTACCACAAGATTTTGACTTTAACATGGATCTTAGCTTCCTTGGCCACGTTAACATTCTAGTTACTTTTTTTTTTGTTTTTGTTTTTGTTTTTGTTTTTTGTTTTTTTTTTTTTTGTTTTCTGTTTTTTTTTTTGTTTTAAGAGAGAGAGCATTCTAGCAACTATTGCATGAGGGTAAATGTGCCCCATTTGCTCTGTAAACTTTTCTTTTTTGTTTGTTAATTTTTTATTACTACCAGTCTAAGTCGTTATCCAACTCTAGAGGAACAATGGCTTGTTTACTTGATGACTGAGCTTGAAGTTTAGCAGTCAATTTGGCACTCCTGAAAAATAGAAGCATTTGTGTTATGAATGGAAAATGGCCCTTACATACTCAAATTGTGTTCAGAGATTCTTGTGCCATTTATATGAAAGATAACATGTCATGTTAGAGTTTTATCAAAAAGAAAAAAAAAAACATGTCATTTTAGAGAATCCTGCAGTCTTAAATGCTTCTGGATATGTCTTATCTTAATATCCCTTCAACCATGATAAAAATGTTTTCTTACAGTTGAGGTACAGTCACCAATAAATGGGTATATAAGATAAAACACTAGTTATTATGGCTGATGAAATTTTCATATGCATGAAAGTTAAAACTACAGATACCATGGTACAAGTCGTCCATCCAAGTTAATGTATATCTTTCTGAGGAAGTTAAGTTAGTTTTTGCGCTTCAACAATGGAAACATAGGTACAGAAGTTGACTAATGTCTGTCATTCGTTTCTGTTTTAAAAGAATACACTAGTTAAGCGAATTAAGATTTTCTGCTATGGCTAATTTCACGTTGCGTGATTACAATGGAGGTATAGTATTCAATAAGTTGGTATACAAGATAAATTCACTAGTGACCATGGCTGCTGAAATCTTCTTATGTATGAAACTGTGAATGTTTAAATTACAGATATCATAAAACAAGTCTTTCATCCAGCTAATTTTTTCTTTCCGAGGAAGTCGTAAGTTGGTTTCTGAATTTTAACAATGGAAATATAGATACAGAAGTTGACAAAAACCTGTCATTCATTTCTCCTGTATAACTTTTTTCTGGTTGAGCATCATGCTATAAGCCTACAATATGAAGAATTTTTATCTGCATTGTTCATACTTCAAAGATATTAACAAATTAATATTGAGCTGTTTACGTCTAACTGTTTGTTTTCTTCTTAACATCACAGGTTTGCACATATTGGTCTAGCTATAATGAGCCTTCTTGACATTGTTCTAGTATCTAGATTGCATGTTCAGTTCGGGATACCGGATAAATACATGGTTCTTTGGGGATCAGCTTTACATGACACGATCAAACAATTCAAGTATCTCCTTTTCCGTTTATGATGTTCTTTAACTTTTTTTTGTGGTTTATGAAAATATCATATCTGAATTTTCTTTTTCTTGACTTTTACTAAGAGTAAATTGTTACCACAAATCTATAACTATTTGCTTCATAATATAGTAGCTTGATTATCTTCTTAACAGATGAATGACTAGATATGATTGCTTACTTTTACTAGTAGCATATGGAAGTTACATTACTAATTTTTTGTAGGGTTGTGAACTTTCATTTTTAAGATAATTAATTAGTACACATTGCATTAATGTATTGAAACATTACATACAGTTCCCTAACTATTGCCCCTTTGGGTCATCACATGATTATGCATTGAGGTAAATTTAGAAATGGCAAATCTTAAAATAAGCAAAGTCATTAATTATTGTCATAAGTTGTTGAATTTGTAAAACAACTCTGGAAAAGAACAAAATGTTGCAATACTGCCTATTATATAAGAATGATGGTAATGAAGGTCAGAAAGGAAAGAGACCTTCTACATTTTTGATTGATAGACCATCATCACTTTCAATTTCCATTGGAAGGCTAAAATGACGTGAAAAGACCATCCTATCTTCAGTCCATGTGTAGAGAAAAGAGAGAACTATGTAATGCATTTAATGTGGTGTGGCTTTCTGGTCAGTCGTACCGATATGTCAATTTTGCTGCAGGAAGATGCAAGGGGGTAATGAATGCTAGCTTCGCCCCACATATATTTACACAATACACTCAAAGAACAATATTCTGCACTTGATATCCAGTGATAGAAACACTTATGTCAGTTTTGGATGCAATGGTACAGGACTTCAATGTGTATGTGATTGCTCAGAGGACTTAATGGATGATGGTGAATTTTAGGCGAGGAAAAATATTGGATTTTGTATTAGAATGGAAAAGGGTAAAGAAATAATAAAGTTCAAGAATAAAAAGACAGTTGGGAGGATCTGAGAATATTAGCTATACTTGTGCAAGTTCCAATTTATCAACATAAATTCATGTAGTTGCTATATCTTTTTATTTGATGAATCATGTGAGACTGAATATTTGTATTGCATATCTAGGGTGATGAAGGAGGAATACAAGTGTTATTCTAGATGGATTTCACCTCATTCAAGAGTATAATATAAAATGTAAATGAAGTTTCTTAGTGTGTCTAAGACATTGATTTTCATTACTTGCACAAATTATGTAAGCTAGAAGAGAAGAAAAGTTAAATATTTTCTTTTTCTGCTTGCAAGATGGATTTAAGCTAATATTAGAATCCTTCTGCAGAAAGCTTTCACTTAATCCATTCTTGGGATGCAATATGATTTTTCTAGGGTATGTATTGCATGAAGGTCTTAAAAAAGATGAAGTTTTTTGAACAAGGAAAAATAATTGATTTTGGTTAGGAATGAAAAAGGGTATAAAAATACTGAAGGTAGAAAGAAAGGAAAAGGAGAAAAGGAAGTTAGCAGGAAAAAAGAATATTCACTGCACTTTTGCAAGTTCAAATTCACATAGGTGCTTTGTCTTGCTATTTGGTGAATCATGTTAGAAAGCATTCACTTTATTATGTCATAAAATTATCTTCATAAATGTAGTGCTTCTTATGCGATTTCTAACAATCACCTTTTCCAATATGCAGATTGATGCCATTTCTAATACTCTCAGGTCAGCTTTGCCCTCCTGGTATAGAGGGAACACTTTTTGCCCTATTCATGTCCATACACAACCTTGGTTCGACATTGGGATCGTTCCTGGGAGCTGCTTTAGCTTCAGCACTGAAAATTTCATCAGACCATTTTGATAACCTTCTCTTTGGCATAATTGTGCAGCTATTAGCTACCCTTCTACCTATTGGCTTCTTATTTTTAATTCCAAAGGAAGCGACGGGGATAACGTCCTCATGATCATTGGCCAAATCGCATGTTCCATTTTCTTTAAATAGACAGAATTATGCTTCTTTCTTCTACGACAGTAGGACTGAAACAAAATAGGATAGTAGTCAGAGTGCTGAGTTTTCTTGAAACATATATACACAATTGACAGAAGAGAGAGCTTGTTGTATCAATTTTTTCTGCTCAGGAGCAGGTAATTCATCGTATAGTAGTAGTAGTAGGACAAACTGAAAATGTACCGTCAAATCTTTTAGTCTTGTAAAAATATACTAAATTAAATCTAATTTAATCGCTGCTTTGTTCGATGATTTATTTACCAATAATTTGTAATGCTTTGGGCACTTTACAATGATGTTTAGGCTGCATTTGGAAGTGAAAATTTCTTCATTTGGTCATCGATTGGGATAAATTGGGATAAATTAGAGGATGAAATTTGTTTCAAATATTTTTGTGGAACTATTTATTTTAGCATGAAAGGGATAAATTTACTCTACATTTTCAAGGTGACAACTTTGTCCATATCCTATTTCTATGATTCTATCAGAAAGCATCTCGTTCGGAACAACTATAGGAATAAAGATGGCTCCACAAGGAGTATTTATTTAACGTCTTCATCTTGTTGGAGTACTTAGCTTATTCGCATACAATCACATCATCAATTACCTAAGCTTCCATTTCCTTGGGACTATCGGTGAACAAATTAATCAATATTATTCTACTTCGCTATTGCCAAGCAAGACAGAACATTTGTAACATTTTGTTGCCCTTATTGGGTTATAAATGCAGAATTCACCCTACCTCTTTCTCTTGCAATTTTCTTCACCAAAAGAAGAGCAGATGGAAGAGCTCCTCTCTCTAGCAAGGGAATTAGTAGTGGTTTGTTCAATAGCTTTGTTGTTCTATCTTGGATTGGTTGTCTTCCACAACATATGGTGGAAGCCCTAATCAATAGAGAAGTTTCTAAGGCAGCAGGGGATGATGGAGGTCATAAAATAAGTATGGTCCAAGGCCATTAGGCTGACCAACCAGATCTTGCCACGTGCGACACCGTTCACTTATTGGACAGTTCAAAAATACGATAAATTTGCACACTAAATCATTCAAATGATTTGCAACTTTTTCAATCCACTTGAAATTTGTCTAACTCAACAACTACTCTAAAAGCTTTAGCTACTAAAGTGACAGCCCACAATGTATATCACAGACTTCAATAGTCAAAATGTTACAAAATCATATAAATTCTTTCACGTAGAAAATGAAATCACGAATACTAATTCTTCACGATAAAACCACTGACCAAATTCTAAAAGGTTGTAAAGCAGTTGTCATCGTTCCTTTCTTGAAACATTCAAAAGATAAATGATGTTTGATGTCCCTATGCCTTCATATACTTGTTTTTTCCTTTTAAAAAAAGAGGGAAGATAATAAGTGTGGCATGGCATGGACCATCTCCAAAGGTGATCATATGGGACGCAGAGATGATGAGGGATGTGCTGGTGGACAAGTTGGGCCAGTTTGAGAAGCAGCCTTTGAATCCTCAAGTTTGAATTCTGGCCACGGGGGTTATCAAGTCTTGAAGGAGAGGAATGGGCAAAAAGGAGGAAGGTCATCACCCCAGCTTTCCATCTTGACAAGTTGAAGGTGATCTGCTGCTACTTGTATTGTCCTCTTGCTTACTCTTTACACCTGAAACTACTAGTCCTAATCAGTAGCTACTAGGGGATAGCACAAATTTAGTCAAAAAAAGATAAAATAGATAGATAAATAAACAATTGAAGGGAATAAAATTAAATCTATGGAAGAATGATATTGAAAATTTTGGACTGCATTCTTGTGATGATATATAGAAGCGGACTAATGCGAACTCAAACTTTAGATAGCTTCAAAAGAACTGTAGAACATTTATCACTAGCTATCATAGTTTAGCTCCCTGAGGAATACTAATGAACTCCTGACATTATCCAAAACGGAAATTAATGAAAAACTCGTAACCAAGGCAAAATCAGCATGAAAGTGTTACTTCATGCACCTAGAAGAATTCATCAAAAGACACTCAAAAGATGGAAAGAAGAAAGGCATTTTAATGATTATTTTTTAGTATTACATGTCAATGGAATTGAAAATACCTTTTCCGAATGGAAATTGACTAATTACCTTAGTAACTATATTTCTCAAAAAAGAAAAGTAACCTTGGTAACTAAGGACTCTTTGATGGCACTAGATTGAAGCTACGACATGCTGGAATTTCCAAGCATGATAATATCATTAAAAGGAAAACTCATTGGCATGCAATGACCATATCAACTTTGATGATTTTTCATCTTGAACTTAGCAAGATCGTAACAGGACTTCATATAATTCCACAAACTTAGACCAGAAAAAAACGCCTCATACCTGCTTCTTTTTTTTACTTCGAGATAACTCTCTAGTGAGCATTAAGCCCATTTGAGGTTCAGTCACACATGCTGAAAGCTGATGCAACTTAAAAGAATCCTCCTCATTCTTATGCTCCATTTTTCAATTACAGGATATGGTTCCTGCTTTCCTTACCATCTGTGTTGATATGATAAGAGATGGCCGGATATAGGTGGATCTAAAGGGTATTTTGAGATAGATGTTTGGCCTGAATCAAAGAATCTGACTGGGGATGCCATCTCTCGAACTGCATTCGGAAGCAACTTTGAAGAAGGAAAGAAGATATTCAAATGAACAAGCCGCACTAGTAATTGAAGCCACTCGGGTTCCTTATATACCAGGCTTCAGGTACTGAATTCAGATCGATCAACTGATTTCTATTGGCTATATTCAAAAACTGAAATAAATAAGATTTATCAAGAAGATTTCTTCTTACATTTTCTTCTTTTATTCAGATTCCTGCCAACTGCAAAGAACAAGAGGCAAAAGAACATAGACAGACAAATCAAGTCCATGTTGAGAGATAGAAATTGAAAACCATTAAAACAGGAGAGGCCGTCGGCATTGACTTGCTTGGATTGTTGTTGCAACATAATAATGGTAATGACAGGACAAAGTACAGCATAACCATGGAAGATGTGATGGAAGAATGCAAGCTATTCTACTGTGTTGCTGACATGGATTTTGATTCCCTTATCCAATAACCCAATCTGGCAGCAGAAAGCAAGGGAAGAAGTTCATTCAGTCTGTGGAAAAAACTCACCGACGTTTGAATCCATCAGCTACCTTAAAATTGTGAGTATCAAGTCTAGTGTTTAGTACAACAATTTGTCTTTCTGCTAGTTACTTACAGATGAGATCTTGAAATGCAGGTGACTGTGATACTATATGAGGTTCTAAGGTTATATCCACCTATAGTTGCAATGTTTCGACATCCGATTAAGAAGACCAAATTAGGAGAGTTCACTTTCCCTGCTCATATCGATCTCTTGCTGCCCATAGTTCTTATCCATCATGATCAGGAAATTTGGGGTGAAGATGCTCAAGATTTCAATCCACATAGATTTTCAGAAGGGATTTCGAAGGCATCAAGAGTTCCAAATGCTTTCTTCCCTTTTGGATGGGGCCAAGAATATGCTTGGACCAGAGCTTTGCCATCCTAGAGGCTAAGATGGCACTGGCCACCATCCTCCAAAAATTTTCTTCTGAGCTGTCACCCTCCTATACTCATGCTCCATATACTGTTATATCTCTACAGCCACAACATGGAGCTCATATGATTCTACATCAACCTGGGAAAGACCATTAGGCCTCTCATAATTTGGTGCAACAATATTTATTTTTGAATGTTGCAGTATTCTGTCATTATTCTCGATAATGCCATATTCCAATGGTGGACTATGATGTTTGATCATCATCTAAAAGTGAAGTCAGTTCTTAAGTTGATTTATTTCTTCTCAAGAAAGTGCATTTATCATAGTTGTACTTGTTTAATAAAATTGGGGTTGATTGTGATTCTAAGGTAACAGATGTATTAGTGTCCTGGTCAGTGTAACTCCTATCCAAGTTAATACATGCAAGCATCAATAACTACTGGCTTAGTTAGAGTCTTGGAAAAGATGTTGCCAATATCCAGGATGCAAGAGAGAAAAGTCATCCGGTGCTACTTAACTACTATAGTAATTCAAAGATTTCATGGGCCAAAAACATTGTACCTAGCATATGACATAAGGATTGTTTTCCTGTATCCTCCAATATTCTAATTTGCATATATACCCCTCCAAAATTGGAATTTGTGCCTACATGTCTCTGATCCTTCTCCTTTTATGCAAAAAATATTCCTCATGTTACTTTTTGAAAACTAACAAATAAAAAATGTGACTCATATAATAGTAAAAGGCTAAATGTGTTCTTCTAAGAGTTTAGTAATCAAGCCATCCATTGTAGTTTAATAGTTGGGTCTTACCAACTCATGATGGAGATTATGTGTTCAATTCTTCCCCATAGACGCATTAGGGTTAATGTTTTGATGAATTTTTTATTAAAGCACTATATGTACATAATTTAGGTTTATCGTGAACTATTTATTAGGAGGCTTATCTCAATTGTCCAACTTATATATCATGAGAGTTAACATCTTTGTCTCGTTTATGATCTATAAGCTTATGATCAATAAAAAGAAAAGAGTTTTCTCGATATTAGTTATCACATGTATAGGCTAATGAAAAACAATTGTATGATTTGAATTGGGTGATAAGATAAGTAATCCCACTGCAACTGTAGAGAAAACTAAGTAAATGCTTGACATAAACTCTAGTGAAGACTAATCCTCAGGATTTCTCATATCCTAGCCTTGAGATACTGGCCCTCTAGGATTACCTCTCTTTCAACCCCCTCTTGCCCTGATAGAGGTATCCTACCCGTCGTTAGTACTCCTATTTGGTCCTCAAACTGCTAGTATCCCCACTTACCCTGATAGAGGTATCCTACCTGACAGCAGTACTCCTATTTGAATCCCTAAACTTCCAAGCAATGCAAAGTCATTCCCTGTGTTGCTTCTATAGGCAAGCTCCTTACAAAGGATACACAATAAAAATGGATTCTCTGGACCTTTAGATTATGTGATTTGAGACGACAGAAGATTCAGCAAACCAGGTGTCACAATTTTTGCAATATCATCACTTTCTTTTAGAGGCAATTTCTTATCGATGACGTACATCCAGCTTTGTGGAATTTTAGAGTAGAAAAAATCATATCGATCATAAATTTTGATCTGATTTGTACATCTTAGTTGCCATTATCTGGTGGAGTCTGGAAAAATAACTCTTCAGAATAAAGCCTATAATTAATCAAAATTCTTATGGAGCCTCTATTGCCTTTCCAAACATTCAAGTTATATGTAACCTCTAAACCTCTAAGGCTCTAACCTCTTTTCCCTTTCTTCTCCCTCTTATCTTTCATATTCCTCTGCCTCCAATACTTCTATTTCATGATCTAACGAAAATATACCTAGTGCACTACCCAATTTCACCAAAAAAAGCTACAAATAAGTGATCCTTATTCTACAAAGTAAACTGATTTTCATAACCTTGACACTATCACATATTAATTATTCAACATTCAACAATATTCAAAATACAGACAAGTGCCAACTATAGAAACCAATAAACTTTCTCTTGCCTAATTTGAACTGATAACTGTAACATATGGTAAGTAAAATATGAAACCAGGATAAATAATAAGTTATAATCTGTTCATCATGAATGAACAAAATATACATACCTCTAAAACACAACAGCAACATGAGCAAAAGAAAAAAGTGAGAAAATATTTGACATGTGTATGAAATTACATCAAAAATTTCATCAACATAGAATATCATCTTCATACCCATTTCCATCCCTGGAAAGATCACCAGGTAGGCTATAATCTAAACGCATTAAGAATGACAGGAATAAGTGCCAGAACTGCCTGCAAGAAGAGCAATAAAAGTTAATTGTTTATATTACCAAAATGTTGTGCATTATATTCCAGCCAAGAGAACAATATAATAATGTCAGGTATCCAGATAGATATGTAACAAGTTATGAGTAATTATTTTACTTTACTGACTAAAAGTAGACAAAGAAGTTAGTTTTTCTATTCAGAATGTCCTGAAGGCAAATTCTGCCTTCATTGTTTGATACTGAATCATAAGTTGCATGGTTCACAAAGCAAAACCATGATGAAGAGAAAATATAGAAAAGAGAGTACCTATTTATCAATTTTTTTTCATCAAGATGCATGGAAATATAGATAATGGAGAACTTACTAGGATGTACAAAATTGGCATACAGAGGTTCTTATCAACCTCTGTAAAGAAATGGTTGTGTGTGTACATGCTCATTTATTCTTCTTTCTAATTAGATTATCCCAGTTGCATTATTTCTTGTGGAACAATTTTGGTAAGATGATCCTCTCGTGATACTTTTAATGTAGATTGAAAAGGAACATAATGATTCATAGTATAACCTAAATGTTCAGTGATCATGGCATACCAATTAAGTCAAATAATATTTTGTACGACCAGCATTTTTGTAGCTTTGAATAATAAATAGTTAGGAATCAAGATGTGTAAAAATGAAAAATAAAAAAGCTTGATATGGAGAAGTGGATTTGTTAGACATGATGGAGTACGAAATGGTTAAATTTCTGCATGTTGTGGCATCAATTTAGGATATAATGAGATAATCATTAAAAATAGATTAGACATGCCCATAGTGCATTCTTAAGGAGATGAAAAAAATATTAAGGAGAATTTTATTCATGTGGACAAGCCAGAAGCAGGAGATGAAAAAAATATATCATTCCCCTCTTCTTGATGGACGACATCAGTTAAGAAAGATTGAATGAAGAATGCATATGCAAAAATCTAATTAACTGAGACACAGACATATAACCCCATTATTAATCTAAAGTAGCAAATAAAGAATACCGAAAAACACAAACAACTATCATGCAAAATTAAGAACGAAATAGATAATGCAATTACTATGAAGTACGAACATGAATGATCTTCAACATAATAAAGAACCAGCTTAAAAACAAAAATCTAGTGAAAAATGTGATTCCCCCCATCAGTAAAACCTGCAAGCCCAATAAGTTGGCAACTTAATACACACAGACAAAAATTACTTTTCTGCAGAAAAGTTTTTATCAAGGGAAAGGAAATACCAAATTAAGAAGACTAACAAGAGCAAAATGACATCTGGAAAATTAAATCTATGCATCAAATAACATGAGTTAGGTACTTGCCGCAACTGTACATGCAACCAATCCTGGTTTCTCTCTGTAGTCCAAAGCAACAAACAGTAGAAGAAAGGCACCAACATACCAGGGAATGGCAGCAATAAAGAAACCTGACAAGAACCTTCATAAACAAAGAGAAAATTTTGTCACTTGTTGGTTGTCACCAACATGCACCAAATAAATTGGTTTTAGAAAGATATTAGTACACTGATATTCACAGCTGCAACTCCAAAAAACATTATCACAAGATTTAAGATCCATTTTGAATGCGATGTCATCCGGCTTAGCTGTGACCAGAGCACATAATAAATCCAGCTAAGAGTATCATTTAGCTACACAAGGTAAAGTATTGCTTAATCATAACTGTTGAATCAATCGAACAAATGGTTCTAAAAAATTCAAAATGCTTCCGGTTACAATTCTTATACAATTTACATTTTTTTTTTAAACAGTACATAGTGCCAGCCAAAGTTATGGCATGAATTTCCAACACAGGCCATGTTGATGCAGGTTTGAGTCAAGGAAACAATCTCTAGCAACATGGATGTAGTGGGACGCTCTTTTGTAGTATATTCAGATAAAATAACTATAGAATGTTCCAAAGAAGTTTGTTTTTGATACTTCAAAACTACGATGCAAATTTATGTCATTAAATATAGAAAAATATCTGTACTTTCTCACAAGTAAGCTTTATCCAATCATGCTTTAGGTCGTATATCAACTATCAAACTTAGACAAAGAATTGAAGGAATCAGTTCATAATATCTAAAAAATTTCAATCTTGGCCAGATTCTTGAAATACTTTAGATGCAAAATCAAAGGTCAACAACTCCTCGAAATTTAGAACAACGGAGACACCGATAATAACTTATTTATACGCATCACAATATTCAAGAAAGCAAAGATCACGACTTTATACTTACAATGCCCATCCAATGCCAATGCCGCAGACAGGCATTGCCGGCTCGCTCACGGGGACGCCCTCCACCAGCGCGGGGAAGGGAGGAGACTGATATCCAACTGAAATGTTGACAAATAATTAGAATTGGTAAAGATCCAAGAACGGGCAATCGGAGGGGCGCCGACCTGGAATCGCGAGGTAATTTGGCGGTTGCTGCGGGTCGTAATTGCAAGGAATTGGGGTTTGAGGAGGGCGAGGCGCGGATGGCTGTGGAGGCGGCGGCGCAAAAGTTCCATATATAGATTGGTCGAAGCGGATCTTAGCGAGATCGCCTTTTCCTTCGCTTACTGCCATTACTCTCTCTCTCTCTGTCTCTCTCTCTCTCTCAAGATTGCTATTAGAGATTTGGGACCAAGAGGCCGGCGGCCATTTTAAAGCCAAAATTACATTTCACACCCCTATATACAAACATTTCATTTTCACTCCCCTATATTTCATGAATTTTAATTTCACTTCAAAAACCAAAAAAAGGTTTCAAACCTTATATCTAATCTGGATTTTAATATCAGAAAAAACATCCCAAAGGTTAAAAAAAATTTAAAAAAAATTTAAAAAAAATCTGTCAGAATAAAATATAATTATTTTTATTTTTCCAATTTTAATTATTTTAAATTGTCCATACTCCATAGTATAAACTGTAAATCATATAAATGGTAGCACTGGAGGCCCAGATAAGCATCTACCACCTTAATCACTATAAAGATTAAACAACCAAGCTTTAAATCTCAGCATTAATAACATTAAACACACTAATCTGAATCTTTAACAACAAACATACAATGATGAAATATTACAAGATTTTTTTTGTTCAAAATACATATATTATGTTGTATACATGTACAATAACAGTACAGCGCTGATTACTTTGAGCTCAACGTGTTGCCCCGACGATAGCCGCAACGGTGGCGAGAATTGCCTGTCATGTCATACAGATAATCTTATTAGAGATATGACACTAAAGAAAATGATTTGTTGGCGAAAGAAACATTCACACGATAAGTAGAGATCGGTTACAACATTATTTGGCACAAATTGTGTGTTAAGTATATTGCGTATATTCTCAATAGTATAATGCCATATCATACCTCTATATTTTAATTCTTAATATTTTATGCTACTATACTGTATCCTTTCGCTCGAGATATAAGGCCGTAGTTTTAAGTGGATGAAAATAGAAATCAAGACTGCGCAATTAGAATTTTCTTTCCACCAGAAGAATGATCTAACAAAACACAACTAGATAAGGTAAAAAGTTCAGAAGTTAAGTTCCAGTAGTATTTAATTTGGAGGGTGCGTAAGTATAATTCACATGCTAAACTTTACTAATGAGGATATGATAATCAAATTTGTAAATTTGGATCATAAAATAGCATATTAAGATATATCTAGCACTAACTTCAAAACAATAGATACTTCCCTTTATAAGACTTTTCTCCTTATGAGAAAAGTCAGAAAGATGTATGAGGTTCAGAATCAGATACCCTACTGATGATGCAAAAGAAAGCTTTAGAATCACATATCCTATTGATGGTGCAAAAGAAAGCTCAAAAGTTCAAATAAAATTCCATAAATATGAACTCTTGTTAGACAATCTGATAGCGTCTATGTCCCAAGTATGTCCCAAGTTGACAGATTAGTCACATCAAATAAAAAAGAGTTTGCTGATTGGAAGTTATAGTGTTCCTTTGATCTCAGAATAGCATCGGTATCCTTGTTACGACCAAATGTTTTGCTTGCCTTTTCTCAGCCCATTTTTCACATATTTCAACACATGTTGATAGATAACATATTCCCAAACTCTTGTTCTACTAGAAGTTTCTGAACACTTATTCAACTTTTCAACCTATTTGAACTGTAGATGGCATAATCTATCAGCAATAGAAAGAGTTAAAAGCAGGCGATAGGGAGATGTATCATTCTGAGATCAATAATGTTAGCAAACACTAAAAAGAAGAGGTAAAAACTAAAAGAAAGAAGCAAAGAAATTCAGAGTGCAGCAAGAAATTGTTACTTACTGCTATTACACAAGCTATAAGCCCTGGTTTCTCTCTATAGTCCACTCTGACACACAGTAGGATAAAAACTCCAACATACCAGGGAATAGCAGCAAGGAAGAATCCAATTATGAACCTTCCAGTAAGAAATAGTTGTCGTAAGTAACCAATCAAATATTATGAAATCAACAAAACAGATACTTCCAAACATTAAAAGAAGTTAAAACTGATAAAAGAAATGATACAAAGCAACGAAAGAAGTTGAAAATAACAAGTTGATGAGTAGACAAAGATTGATTACTTACAAAAACCAGCCCATACCAATGCCACAGCAGGGAAGACGTCGAAGCGGCTGCCCTTCAACAACTTGCCCATAACCTAGAAATGTACGTGAAAAAAAGAGGTAATAAATACAGGTCGGTTAACCAGCGTAAGCAAGAGACCAATTCATTCTAATACGGCTTTCAAGCTGTCTGAGTTTTTCTTTTCTTATTCTTGGACGAGCAAGCGATGGATATTATTCTTATAAAGAATTCATTTGGGTAATGGAAACAATAGAAAGGTTGAGGACTATCTTTTATGTTTCTGCGTGAAATTAACACATAACCTTCAAATATCACCTAAATCAATCAGCTTAGTTGACTCTATGAGAAAATCTACTGCTGATATATGATCTACCAGAGGTTACTCAAATCCTAAATTATCATAACAAGATCTAATCTTTCTTTGTCCTGTAATCATTTCACAATCGGAGCTCCACAATTTGGCTTCTAATTACTTCAATTCCTCATCTAAGAATCAAAACTAGCTACTTCTAGTGCCAATACAGTAAGCAGACTCCTCATTCATCTGCAGAACCTCACAAGTAAGTGCGTCCAAATTCTAGCATTCCTAAACAATTTGAAATCCAACCTAACCCATATGGTTTGATCCAGCTATTAATTGGGTCAATCTAATTTCACTATCTTCTACTTTATCTACAATTCTGACCATGTTAACTTTATACTCCTAAAATGGGCGACAAAGAAGTACGACAGAATCAAACTTTTCTTCGAAAAAAGATCTAAGATCAAAGTGTTAAGACCAAGAAGTATACCTGGAACAGCTTGGTAGCCATGGGGATAGTAGGCAGGGCCAGGAGGAGGAGGAGGAGGAGGTTGGCCGGCAAAGCCAGGAGGCGGAACCGGCTGCGGTAACCCCATGACCGGCTCAGAGTAGTTTGCAGTGCCATGGAAAGTCCCATACTTTTGTTCGGTCTGGGGATCACTGCTCTGCTCCTCTTTGCTCATCTCTTTTTTAGTCTAACTTCTTTCTTGTTCCTTTCTCTCTTCCTCTCACTCCTTAATAATGGTGGAAAGATCATCTACCACTTAATAATAATAGTGGTATAATTTGTGGTATATATGTTAATTCTATACCAGAATTTGTACCACTTTCAATGGCATGAAGGATAGGTAAGTAGTTTTGACCAAACTACTAGTCTCAGAATATGATTATGGGGGTACTTTAAAGGGTACCTGTAGCAATGCTCATTGTTACTATCACAATACTTAATGAGGCAGGTAGGTGGGCCATTAGATTTTTATATTAAATTTTTTGATAATTTCTCAGTTAAATCAGTGCAATTAGGAATGGAATCTAGAATTCTAGATCACTCGTATAGCATGAACTCCTTTAACCATTTGATTATTTGAGTATTATCCCACCTAGAGTTTTTATCATATTATCATGGCTTTGGATAGAGGTGCCAACAATCCCTGTAGCAAAGGGTGTCAATTTTTTGTTATCATCAAACGTATATTCAAAGATTATAAATAGAATTAAATTTAGTTTAATTAGATTTGAGCAAAAATAGGTTAATAGATCTAATTTGATATTTAAATTAACTTGATTAAATTAAATAGATCAAATCATGTCAAATTGCTTGTCCATATAACACCGAATGACTCTGTGTTGATCTCTACCTATGGTAAGAGGCTACAAATTGATCATCTTATAACCTATAAAGACTAAATTTGTAGGGCTATCCATGCTAACCATTGTACTAATTAGTGATGCAATCGAGCCAAGTTTTGATCAAACTTGAATTGAAACTAATTTTGAGTCTAATTACAAGATCAAGCTTGAATTGAAATAATCTCAATTCAAACCTATTCCAATCCAATTTTGAGTGCACGATTGATTGGGCGAAGGATAGTCTAAGCTCGGGGGAGAGAGGACCCCTGTCGTTCAAAAGACGATGGTGATGCGGAGATCGATAACTGAGAGCAATGGTAGGGAGAGACAGGGCATTTTCGAGCTAAACGAAGCAATTTCAAGTCTAAATCAATTCAAGCCTATATCAAGTTTGATCAAGCTTGATTTGAGCCTGAATTAAAATTGAAATAAGGCATGATTCAATAGTGAAAGTATAAGAAGTTAAGAACTAATATAGTAATATTACGAGCCTTTAGACTTTGATCTAAAAGTTCATATTAATTATATTAATTATATATTATATAATATACTATATTATTACGTTCGAGTCTTAAAACGATGAAGCTCCGCTGTAAAATTAATTTCAAGCTTGTTTAGCGAATCAAGCTTGAATCAACTCATTTTCAAGCCAAACTCGATTGAGCCCAACTCCAACAGACTCGATTATTTTGACAGCCCTAGTGCTAATGACCAGGGCTTATCCACAATGTGGTAGTCATTAGGTTATGTTCTTTGTAAAGTACTGGTGCAGTGCTCTCTCATATAACCAAAATTCTATTGGCCACTAATACTTAGGAAGATGGTTGATAGAATAATACTGGTTAATTAGAGCATATCCTCATCTTTTGCTTTCTTTTTTATGTATTAAACCTTTTCTTTTGAGACTGCTAAAGTTTGTATCATTATCAAAAGATGCACTATGAAACTTATACTAACATTTACCACATTGTTGGACATGGTGATTGTTAACATGTATCACAATAATGCTAATCACTGGAGCAAGATGTCTCAATTGCAAGCAATCCACACCTAGCAGTATTAGATACTCTATTTTAATAGTAGGCAATAATAGAGCTAGATGAGGTTAATATTAGATAATGATATAGGGGACCATGTAACAACAAAAGGAGTAAAGTTTGTGGATTAAATTCCACACATTGATCTTGATTTATCTTAGCAAGATGAACAAATAAAGGAAGAAAGAGAAGAGGAAAAGGAAGAGAGTAGATTTCCTTTGATCATCATCATATGTAAAGGGAAGTAGTTGAAGTACTACTTGTTGTATAAGTTTGTGCAGTTAAACTGCTTAGTATCTGAATCTATAAACCAAACAGGAGATCTAAGAAGTCCAAAAGAGTTTGGAAAAGGATCAAAAAAGAGAAAGAAATCAATCTAAAAATGATGTATAATAGCCTCTGACCTCTCTCTTTTTAGAGAAGTCTCAAGCTGTGAACAAAACTTGGTCTTTTGTTCTTCATCTGTCACACTTCTGCGCACCTCCTGGGCGCAAATCCAAGCCTGGAGTTCTTCAAATCGTACAAGACATGGAAGTTCTGCTGTTGGTAGTTCCCCAAGATGGACAGCGCCGAGCGCGGGGTGCCGAGGATCGCGAGGCAGACGATCTCCGGCTCGAGCCGGATGAAGTAGTTTTCCGTCGGGAACTCCCAGTTCGCGCCGTCGGCGAACTCGATGGCGAAAGACGGCAGTTCTAGACGGTCGACACCAGACACATTGTAGCAGGGACTCAGAACGGGGAAGTCTTCGATCACTGGGTACGTCTTCACACTATTGAGGAAAGCTTCTCTGATGATTTGATAGGCCGGGTCGGCGAAGTAGGTCAGCGTCGTCCCGGAGTCGACGATCGTACCGCCGGATCCGTCGTCGGCTAACTCCCAAAGCTTTTGCGAGATGTTGAGTTTCACGCCGTCGACGCTTACCGTCTTGATCTGAACGTAGTAGAAGGTGTCGACGGAGTCGTTGTTGTTGTTTTTGTTTTTGGCGGAGACGAAGGAGGTGTAGTTGAGATGGGGGTGAGAGAGGAGCTGCTCGTCCTCGCCGAAGATTAGCTTGCTGGAGACGCTAATGTCACTGTCGCGATCCACGAGGCAGTAGGAGAAGCCGTGGCCGTAGAGGGAGCTGAGCTGGGAGGCGAATGAGAGCGGGCCGCGGCCGAGGCCGAGGAGCCCGGCGGCGCCGCGGAAGAGGCCGCGGTTCCAGTGGCCGCAGCCGAAGAGGACCTCGTGGACGCGCCGAGACGGGGAGGAGGAGGAGGTGAGATTGACGGTGAATGTCTCGACGGCGAGGTCGCCGGTGGTGTTGGACTGGTCGCCGTACCAGTAGAAGTAGGGGCAGGGCTCGGCGGGGGAGCGGCAAGTAGGGGAGGTGGAAGAGGAAGCGACGAGGGAGCAGCGGGAGTCGCCGCAGGTGACGGCGCGGTAGGAGGAGGAGGCGGCGGGGTCGAAGACAGGACCGTGCTGGTCAAAGCAATCGCGGCAGGGAAGACATTGGAGCCAATTCAGATCGCTCCCGGTGTCGAGGATCACCGAGAAATGCCGCGGCGGAGTGCCCACGAACACATCCATCAGATACTCCCCGGATCCCAAACTCACCCCCGACTCCAGCGTCGCCATCATCGCCGCCGCCGTCTCCGACAGCCGCCGATGGTGACTCCTCCTCTGCCCCGCCTCCTCCTTGTGCTTCTTCCTATCATTCTTGTTGGCCAAGATGGTTTGGATCCGCGAGAAGTCTTTAAGGGTGGAGTTCAGCAAGGATTGCTTGAGTTGTCTAAGATGGAGTTTCAATGGCGCCGGCGGCGGTGTAGACGGGCGGCGGTGGTCGCACGGGGAATTGGAGTTGAAGCTTGGGTGGGTGGGGAATTGGATGCTCGAGGAGTTGGAGGTGAAAAGGGAAGCATGGGGATGGAGCAGAGAGAGGAAGAGGAGGGAGAAGAAAGCTATGCTCTTTTTAGAAGCCATTTCTAGAGCTCTTACTATCTCATGAGAGATCTATCTATAAAACAAGAAGAAGAAGAAGAAGAAGAAGAAGAAGAGATGTTTGATTATTTAATCTATTCTTTTTCTTTGGTCTTTGGGTTTGTTTGAATCAATGGGAGAGGAGTTGGGGGGATTGAAATTTGGGGGAAATATTAGAAGGGAACATAGTAGTGGAGAAACGCGGCTTTGTAGACTGTGGAGGAAGACTAGTTCCAATTTTCTTTTGGAGTTTTTGCGTTTACAACCCTCCAGAATTCCTTATTATGTGTTGCACCAAAAAGCCCTTTTTACAATTTACTACCAATAAGATTGGGCTATTACTAGAAACTACTCGAGAGTTTAATCTTACTACTATTAAAAATCTTTTAATTTCTTTTTAAATACGATCAGAGTCGTGGGACGTGCACGATGAAATACAATCCGGTATAATTTTAGTTATAAATTTCCGAGTAATATATTTTGAATATGATTAGAGTCCTCAGATATGCGAGATCGATAAAATAAATTCAAGAGCTCAATCTTACTACTATTAAATTTTTTTTAAAAAAAAATAAAATATAATCAGAGTCGTCGAATGTGTATGATCGATACAATTCCGTATAATTTTAGTTATCAGTTTCTAAGTAAGATTCTTCCGGCCGCGTGTTTACTTGGTCCAATCAAACAACTTGAGGGGTTAGATAAATGAATTAATTAATCCAAATTCAAGTATTAAGTCAAAAAGCAAGTGAAGCTAAACCCAATTAGTTCCCACTTAGAGTCGGACTCAGAAGGCTTAATTAAGGCTTCAGAATAGTCTTTCAGTGCGTATGATTTGGAGCATTGGAAAAGAGATGGTCAAATGAATAGAATTGAACAAAAGAAATTGAAGTAAAGCTTTGTGGTCAATATAAGATTGCAGCCTCAGAAGTTTCCAGGTATCTGCAACTCGTGGCTTATGGAAGAGTTGTTTATACTTCCAGATGTCAAGAATAAAGGATGCATTTATAATGCCTGCTCCCACTTTATATATATATATACATATAATAATGTAGATTGTAAACACCTTTCTAATGGACATGGTATCCAGAAAAACCCATCCCAGAAAAAAGGAAAAATAATAATAAATTCTAACATTCTTTTCAAAGTTTATATCTGTCTAAGTTTTGGAAAACATTAGAAGTCCTTATCAAATTTGGGTTTTGGAAATTTGTAGCCCTACCTTTTTATCTTTGGAAGTGCATTAATGGAAAAAAAGAAATAGTTGTGTGGGCCAAAGGAATAAATTAAGTGTCACACCATAATAGTAGTCAATCTTTTCATGCACCACCGAATGCTTGGTCGGTCAACGCATCGATCACACATATTCGATAAATATAGTCATACTCGTGCTAATTCTATAGACATTTTATATTCATTTCTAATCACAATCATGCTTATTTTATACGCTCATGGAACTCAGCTAATTCTAAGTTTATTAGTTTCCTCTACCTTAATTTTATAGTTTATGTATTAATAGATTGTCCATATTAGTATTCTGAGCAAAATGGGAAGTGATTATGATTCATAGTATACATCTTCTTAATCCTTTCAAGGTCATTGATAAATGAGATGCATATTCTAAGAGTAATAAATAAATAAATAAATGCATGCCCTAGAGCTTGTGTCTTTGACAAGAATTCAAAGTTTATGTCACATTTATTTCACTAAGTGCTTGATATCAGAGTCAAAATTTTAGTATACACAAGATTATTAACTATCACATGTAAAAGAAATTTACACTCATAATAGAAAACCATCAAAAGAAAAGAAAAGAATAGATATAAACTCTTGGGCCCTGACCTAATTAACTTTTGAGGACCACATTGATGAACAATTCTTGAATAAGAGAGGGTTAGTTCACAACCAAAAAGGTCATTATGTTGCAATTAAGAGATGTAACAATATTTTTATTTTATTATTATTATTATTATTATTATTGTTATTGTTATTTGGTGGAAGGGATGTAACAATGAACATAGATGTGGTGCCACCAACCATGTTAATTGTTATGCAAGCCATTTTAATTATTTAGTACTGAATTCTTGCCCAAGTTTAAGTACTCTTCTCACCTATTATTCATAATATATTAATCCCTTCTAATTACGAAAAATCTTCGAGATACTAATTTCATCTGTTATCCGTTAGATTTTTCTGTCAAAAATTGCATATGGGTGTCGTAAAATTGAGAGTAAATTTGTCGTTTGATATTTTCTATTAATATAGCGAGAAATTTCTTATATGCAAAAATATAATAATATTAAGAGGGTGCATAAGGAAATGTGCAATTTATCATCATATATTATTTGATGGCATAACTAAACAAGCTAAACAGGCATTATTTTAATCAACATTATTTGAGATTGTGATGAGTATTAAATAGCAGTGATTAAGAAATAGTTCCAAGTCATATCATCCACTCATTTAAATGTGGTCAATAGTCTTCTCTTCTCCTTGAACAACTGACTAGAAAAACTAAGTTAATTAGCATGAGCTAATAACTTGTCATAGAGGATAACATCAAGAAAATTCCAATGATGCTACTTATCTTAATTTAATCTTCTTAGACTAAGCAAAATGAAAGCTACCATCCAATGTGTGGAATTTGAGTGCTCTATTCTCTCTTTATGGTTATTAGCACAAGGCTCATTAATTAAGCTTCAAATCTTCTCAAACCTTCTTTGAGGGGGATTAAGATTAAAAGCTATTGTGGTCTACCAAGAAGAAAGGGATTAGTCTTCCCTTGTCCAAAATATTTTTTCCAAGTCAATTGCTTGTTTTGATGAGTTACGTTATGGCTAGGTGGACACATGTAACAAGCATGTAGGTGGATTAAATAAAGATGACAAGGGAAAAGAATTATGGGTGGGTAGTAGTAGGTATAATTAGCCCACAAAATTAATTACATGCATGTCATTCTCATGTTAGGCTACGATGGCCGGAGTTTAGGTATTAGATTGAAATTTGGTGCGGGCCAATCTCTAATAGGTCGGTTTGGGTGTACTGTCGGATATCTGCCGACGAATTAATGATGCATATTCCATAGTTCTGGTTGTGTTCAGTTAAGTTTTTATAATTTTCTTGTATTCTCTTTCGAGTGTGATAGGAGATATTGAATAGGCGTGACCGATACGTTGGCATAACACCTAGAGGCGGACGGCCTGCACGAATCGGCCTACATCAAATCTATTTTCTGTGCTAACATGGGTCAAGTGCATCTATCGGCTATGCAAATAGAATATAAAAAGATATAAGTCTTGAGTAATTAATGAGTTGATGCGCATTCGATGGTGAATCTAAATCAACTCACATGAGATCAGCTTGCACCGAATTGCAATCTAGCTAGTAACTAATCCAATATAATATCATTCTACCTTGTTATAGTTTACACCCTAACAAGAATTACTATATAAAAGAATATAAAAAAATAAAGGAATCCAAAGTATCAAAGTAGTCCTCTATCCAATGGTGCCTTGAAATCCATGAAAGAGTAGGGGATGCAAAAGGCTAAAAGATAGCTTATTTTTTTTTATATTAAAAAACCAACATCATGCCACAAAATCTATGCAAAAATAATAATCTAAGGTTACATCTCATCAGAAGTTCCACTTACTCCTTCCAAGAAATTAAATATATTTCAAGGGTCACATGGGAGACAAACCATTCTTCATTTGCTTGCAAGGAATGTCAATTTCAATAAATAATATTATAATGGAACATAAACCTATACCCCTTTTTCTCTTCTTCCCACTTTATCATTATTATTATTATTATTTTAATTTTTATCTAATCAAAGCTACACAAATTCACACAAGACCACACAAATTTATATGATTGTTAGCAATGAGACACTAAAAAGATACTCATTTTAAACTACAAAGCTTTAATTTGCTAAACAGAATGAATGTTGATTAAGATCGAGTATTAGGGTTTTATTAGCCTATGACGGAGATTACAGTTCTCTTTGAGGTTTGGAGAGGAGTAAAAGTACTCAAAATTAGCATATCATTGGCTTTTCCCAAGCTAGAGAACTTTTAATGGCAGACATAGTTGAAGACCCCATTGTTAGGGCGAAATTAAAAAACCCTAATTTCCCTCGAAAGAGGGGCTAATACTAATAATTTGAAGCATGTTTAGGAGAAGCTGTACACATTAATATTAACAATATTTGTTTAGCTTCCAAGTAAGATAATATAAAATATAGTCATAGCCAGCCAATGTGATTGCGTCGACAACAACCGTGATTCATATTGTATGAGTATTTTCGAACTCAAATATTTATGACATCGATTTAAGATTTAAATATTATTAAATTTCTACTATTCTCTTAATAAAAAATAGTGTAGCCCTAGGCTTTAATCCTCAATTCAAAAAGCTAATCCTTGCAATTTCCTATCTACTAGCAGATTAGGCAGAAGAGATTCAAGACTTCTTTCTCCATAGACTTCCTGACAATTGTACAAGTTTAGGTGATGCAAAGGTGGGTGAACAAGAAAGACCTCTCTTATCAAAGTCAATGGAAATTATATACAAAGTCTACTGATGTAGAATATGGAGGTCACTTCTTGGCACCAAAAATTAAAATTAAAATAAAAGAGGTCTTGTGGTGATGCTATAATTAATTATTATCTCCTCAATTATCTTGACTTCTTGTGATGTATGATGCCCTGTAAAAGATGGCAGTGTACACTTAGGAGCTAAGAACTTGGAATCCATATAATTGACTCATATAATATAGAAATAATTTCACTTATATCCGCTAAACTACTATCAGTTTTTATATAAATTATCTCAAAAAATTTTAGATATATTTAGACCTCTAAATTATTAAAAACTTATAATAGTATTTTGGTATATTATTTTTTTTTTCTTTAAATACATCGGTATGAAGATTTGAATAGTTTAGGAGATCTGTGTATACTGAAATAATTGAAAAGGTATGAGAAAATAAGTTATAGTTTTGAAAAGTTCTAAGCTAAGATTATCCCTATAAAATAATACCCATGCACTTATACTGACCACTCTGGTGAACCACTTTGATCCATTAGTGTTTAAAAAATAATTAGTGATAACTAATGCCACTATTCTCCTTTTAAAGTAATAGTTCTTTATCTTTGTTTAATTTTCCTTTAGGATGTGACATATATAGAAAAATAACCAAAAGAATGTAATGAAATATTTAAATATTTTCTACATACTAACACCACTATACAGCACTGATAGATATTAAAGGTTGTTGGAATAAAAGTTAAAACCAAATTTTTTTATCAAAATTTAAAACCTTTTTAAACTATTTAATTGAAAATATAAATCTTAAGCATTTAATTCTATTTAACCACAAAAAAAAATTATATGGTATAACATTATAAAAATTAATGCAAACTTGATTATTGTTTTTAAAAAAAAAACTTTAAAATATAGAGATAAAAAGACACTTATTCTCACTCATTTGTGCATCATATCATGACCAAAGGCCTTAGAAATCTTTTGGGCTTAATGGATCCAACCTTCGCCCGCCGTAGCCCGACCCGACTCGATATTTGTCGGGTTTGGGTCAAAGATTCATGGCCCGTCGACCCGGCCGGACTAAGATTATAAGTGCTTTATATAATTAACAAAAAGAAAATAATCATATAATGGAATAGATAGTGAAATTTATAATTTCATATTTTGCATATATTCATTTTACCTTTTTGTTTTACAGAAATAGGTGCATATAAATTAATTATTTGTAAAAAGAAAAGTAGTCCTATATGAAGATACTTTATGTTTCCTAGTTCCATGGTGCATTATTATTAAGATATAATTACACCTAGTCATCTAAATTATTATTCTTTTTCACCTAGATTTCTCCTCTTTTTTTCCCTTATTAGGTGATCACTATCAGCCTTTCTATGTGTCACTTTACTCTTTACTTTAGAGAAAAAAAAGTGATTGAAAGCGAAATAATTAAGAAAATTTTGTATATAACATCCTGCTTTATAATATAATTATATTCTACATCCTATATTTTTATTATTTACAAATCGAGTCTTATAATTTAATAAATATGTGAAAAAAATATTTAAGATTAAATTTAAACTAACTCTGTAAGAATATTCTGTTAAGGAAAGATATTTTAACTCGCGGTATTTTCTATACATATTTTTTAAATCATAGTGCTCGATTTATAAATAGTAAAAATATAAGGCGTAAATTATAATTTTATTAAAAGATCTGTCGCAGAGGGCCCAGCGATTTTATTCATAATTCAAAGAGTTGACGTGTACTTTGAAAAGAAAAACAATTGGGTCGCATGTGAAAATAATAAATAATTGAAGGATCTCGGTGTAATTAATCCCTGTTATTAAATGCCAACAACCAGATACCAGTGGATTGAGGACTTTTGAAATACTAGTAGGAACTTTTAATAATATAACCCCTGAGTTTAGCTCTAATTATTTTATACTTTATTTATCAGATAAGCATGCAAGTTAGATATAGATACATTGTACCTAATCATGTTAATTTTCTTTCAAAGAATTTATCTCTTGTAATTAATTAAAATAACTATTTAGAACACTAATCTTAAGATAAGATTAGGGTTCTAATTAACCACCCTAGATATAAGGTGAATAATTATATCATAAAATATTAATTAATTAGATCAACTTTTTCTTATCCGAAAGAGAAGAAATTAGGTTTGAATTTTACACTGCTGACCAATCTTTTGTATACATAAATGCCATCACTTTCTCTAAGACGTGTGAGGACTTTAATTTTTTAATTTTAAATTCGGATTGAGACGTGCAAGAGAGGATTTATAGCCTTATCATCTCATATTTTGTTGTTTGAAATTAGAATTCGTGTTTGATTTTTAAAAAAATAAAGGACTTTCAAAAACATTTATATTTTTAATATTTAGTTATAAAAATAAGTAAATTAAAGAAGTGATTTCTTTACCTACTAAACATATTTTCAGTCTTTTTTTTTATTTTAACATTTTTCTTAAAAAGAGAGAATCACTCATAAACGTTTTTTAAATACTAATATTTAATATGACTGGCATTTTCTTATTTGATACAGATGACAATCATATTAGTAGTCCGGATGCTATTTGATGCCAAAATAACTCTTTAATACTTTTATATAAATATTTAATATAGTATATATATATATATATATATATATATATATATATATATACTGATTATGATTTTTTTTTTTTTTTTTTTTGTTGAGAAGATGAGCTATATTCAATTAAATGTGACTCTAGCGACGTAAAGTTACAAAATCTAGTGGGCGAGGCCTGGCCGGCTCTAGAACAAAACTTCTCGCGGCTAATCTACCTCGATCTGCTGTCCGGTTAGCAGCAACTCGGTTGCCTTATCTAAATACATTTTGCACTTAAAATACCTTACAATATACTAATGATCACTAAGCATTTGGTTCACTATTTTTCTAACACTCCATGGGCATGTAATCTCGTTCACGAGTATTCTAACTGTACTGAGAGAATCAATCTCTAGGATCCGCTTATACACTACTATGACTAATTGAAGTTTCATCCAAATGTACCATAATAGAGTCATTTCGACAAGGCATCTCGCCTCACTTTGGTAGGCACAATTTGCCTGTGCTCCGTCGGTATTCAATTTCACCTATCCCTATTCTCGCAGTAACCACTGAGCAGTCGCCCCGACGGGTGCCTCATGAAGTTCCATTAGAGTTTTGTTGTATTCCGCTGCCATTAAAGTTGTTTGGCAAGCCGTGACCTTGGAGCCGGATGTATTCCAATTATTATGACCTTATTTATTATATAATTATTTTCTGAATATATAAAACATTATCATATAATTATTAAAATTAATCTCCATCCAGCCCGCAAGTCGTTGTCCTGCCGACGCGTTACGTCGCTCTCCGCCCGCCACGCTGTCAGATCGACACACTGCGTGGGGGATATCCCACCACTTCGTTCAGTCTGCTAATTTCCTTATTTGATATTTTTAAATTCTAAATTTCCTTTGGTGAAACTACCATTCTCGCTCTATCTAATTTGAAAATCGCGGGATTTACAAGAATTCAACATTATAAATCCGGTCCGGAGATATCTCTCTTTCCGGTGCTTTATTCGTTGCATTCAGGTGGATTGGTGGAAGAAAAATAGAAATTTCTTGGGTCGGCGATGAGTTTCATGGAGGTTTCGATCATGCATCACCTCGCCATAGCACTCGTGGTGCTGTGGATCTGTGTCTCCTTTGGGTATAACCACCCTGTGATCTTCTTCGTCGCTTTGTGGTATCTCTATAAGGTATGCTTGGTTATCTTTGTTTGGCTGCAGTTTTTAGGTCTCGATCAATACTTTTAGAGCTTGGGTATGAACGTTTCTTCAGTAATTGTGATGGGAGAATTAGGGTTTGTAGGTCGCAAAAACCTACTTTTAATTTTTCTATTTATTTCTTTCAAAGTTCAGTAATGAGGTAAAATAGTTTGTTAGAAGAGGCCTTATTAAATTTTGGTAATTTCAGTAAGCTGCAATTCTATTTGTTCAAGAAAAGGGAAGGCGATGAAGTAAGACCGAGGAAGATGGCAAAATGTTTCAACTTCTAATTTCAACTTCAGAGAACAACGCATAGAGGATAAGTTACATTTATGAAATGATCATAGGATATGTTTATAATGCACCTGTATGAAGGAATAATTGTGGAATTAGGCGGTCCCTTAATAGGATCAAGGAAGGGGGAAGACCAGAACTAACCGTAAATAAGGATATGATGGCATTGGTTTGATGGAAACCCTTGCACTAAATAGAGATGGATTGAGAAAAAAATGATCTGTACAATCTAGCTCTAAATAAGTTCTGGTGTAGTCATTGTGTGTTTGAAGAGATTCTAGCTATTTTAGTTGGCAATTAAATTAGAATTTGTGAAGTCCTAAACCCTTGTTTTCTCCACAAAACGGAGGATGAAGAGTAGAAGAATCGGAGAAAAAAGAGATCAAAAATCTTGCTGGAAAAATTTCAGGATAACTGTGGAGTCTTGACATTTTGTTGATCTCATCTACTCATGGCAAAGAAGTTTTGCTAAATTTTATCAAGTGCACTCTACTTGCTAAATTAATCTATAAAAAATTGGACATGAAAATTTGGAAAGCTGAAGAATGTTTGTGACTTGTGAATCAAAATGGTGCATATTGTAGTTGTATATAAATTCTAGTTACCAGTCTCATAGATATCTTTTCATTTATAGTATGAATTAAAGGCTTATTTTACTGAATCCTTTCAAGGATGTTAGTGTTGAACCAGAGGACTTGTTTAAATTATTGTTTGGTTATATTCTCTTGTACTGTCTTCTTCGTTTAAGAAACTGCCTTTCATGTTTCTAGGATAGTACTTTACATAGAGTCTTTTACATGTCTCTTAATTAATCCTACATTCCTAATTTCTTAGTTCATGCTTTTGTTTTTACGCTTTTTTCATTTTTGAGAGAATGAGCACTGTGAAGTGTGAACTATCTGCTTCAAAAAGGATAGTTGATCGAACTTAAACTCACCCACCCCGCATATACTTGATTTTGTTAGCATGCCTGACTTTGCGAATCCATTTATCCTTTCTATTTTGTGGCTACAGTTTCTTTTTTTCAGAATAAATTATGTTTTGGTTCTGTGTCATAGGTAAACGAACGCTACTCAATGAGATTGCGGAAGCGAATACAGTATGAGGAAAGAAAAAGTGCCAACCAACGAAGGGTACACTACACTATGCTCGAGTTCATTTTTATTTATTTTTTTGCTTTCTGTTGTTTCGGGTCTATGGCTTTTAATGTTGATTTCAAGTCCAGCTTGCTAAAATAGGAGAGCTCTGTCTATCTGAAACAAGTTTGTTTTCTGAAAGACATCTAATTTGAGTTAGACTCATGTCGTTTTATGTGCCAGCTTCTTTCTGATACAGAATCGGTGCGTTGGTTAAATCATGCGGTTGGAAAGATCTGGCCTATTTGCATGGAGCAGATTGCATCTCAAAATTTTTTGATGCCGATCATACCCTGGTTCTTGGAAAAGTTTAAACCTTGGACAGCTGTATGGGTTTTCCCTCATCATTTCTATTTATCGTTCAGTGTGTATTGTGTATGTAATGTGATTACTGATTAGATCTTCAGGTAAGCATTATCCACCTCTTTTTGATGATTACCCTACATAAATTTGAAGTAATCAACTAATCATGGTGCATCTTTTGCAATCTACTTGAGTTTTGAAAGTAATATATCTAATTCTCTACTGGATGGTACTTATGCACATATTAAGATAGTTGTAGGTTCTTTTTTTCGGCCAGTTTTCTATTTTATCATATCACATAATTTTATACAACAAGACATATTTTTATAGTCCTGCATTAGAAGATAATACTTATGCTTACTATTTTTCAGCGGAAAGCAACTATTCAACACCTTTACTTGGGTAGGAACCCGCCCACGTTTACAGATATAAGGGTTATCACTGAATCTGCTGATGATGACCATTTGGTACATATGACCTTTCTTGGGTAGTTATCATTTGAGTTTAATGTAGGCTTCTTGATGAATATTCTTTTTTCTTAAATGGTAGCTTAAGATCTGATGATGAGTTATTGCAGGTTCTTGAGCTAGGAATGAATTTTCTATCAGCAGAAGATATGAGTGGTATACTTGCTGTGAAGCTGCGGAAAAGATTAGGGTTTGGCATAACAGCAAATATGCATGTGACTGGTATGCATATTGAAGGCAAGGTAAAGAAACTAAGATATTGAATTATGTCAGCTTAATGATTCTAATGTTTGAGAGAGAGCATCCATCTGATTGCTAATCACTTGTTATGACAAAGCTAGTTTACATTCTATTGTTTAAATTTCTTATATGCCATATTGTTAATAAAAAGATCATTGTAATAGATGGAAGCAATCTCTTTATTTTGTTCAAGAAATTCATCAGATATATGAGATTAATGTGCTCAGCTAATCTCCAGGAATCTCCTTTTATCTTTCTAAAGATCTTTTTCTTTACCTTCTTATTTGCGATTGTGATGGAAGCATATGAAATGAGTACCTATTGGAGGAAAATATAATATTATTTCTTCCTAAGTTTTGTAGTTTGATGATAAACCAAAGTACCAAACTACCATCTGGGTACCATTTTGAGTGACATAAGCTAGATTTCTAGCAATGTGGGTAAGGCTGCATATAAACCCCCCTCCCTAGACCCATCTTTGATAGGATCCTCAACTAGCAGAACTCCCTTTTTCCCTTGGAGTTCAATTCAATGAGAACTTAATGAAATAATACAACTTCTTGATCTTGTGTTTGTTTGATTTTGGCTACCTTGTTATGCCCTTGGTCATGCCACATAATATGCTCATCTTGCTATCCTCCATTTAGATTAATGAATCAATGTGATAGTTTGGCATTTCACTGTTTGACTAAAGTTATCTTTGGAAGTGGAATAGCTGGGAATAATTTATCCCCACTTCCCCAGCATATTCCTTTAACTAGTCAAATCTCAAGGATAACTGGGGATAAAATTAATTCCACCTTTCTGGTTATATACCCTAGGATAAAGGGATAAAATCATAAAAGTTAACTATTTGCTTTTTCTAAGTACTAAGTCTGCCCATAACCTATTCCCACAAAAGTTATGTTTGGAACAACTCTAGGAATAAAGGGGGATAAAGTAGATTTTATCCCTTCCAAACAATGCCTAAGTCTGTTTTAGTATCTTATAGATTGTGCCAACCTGTGCCAATAGCTTACTAGGATGGTGCTCATTGTGAGCAAAAAATAAAAAGTGTAATTGTTGCCTCTTCAGCTTGAGAAACTTCTGACTTTTTAATCTGGAAGCACTCCAATATGATGTGAAGGCTTTGTGTTCAGACCTCCTGTATTTTATTTGTAGGTCTTGGTGGGTATAAAATTTCTTCAGCATTGGCCATTTATTGGACGTGTCAGAATATGCTTTGTTGAGCCTCCCTATTTTCAGATGACAGTAAAACCAGTTTTTGGACATGGAGTTGATGTTACTGAACTTCCAGGAATTTCAGGGTGGCTAGTAAGATTTTCTTCTGGTTTATGGCATTGATCCTTTCCTATTTGTACCATCAATTACTTTTTTGTCACTCAATAATTTCATCTTCTTGGTCTGTAGGATAAGTTGCTGGATGTTGCATTTGGGCAGACATTGGTTGAGGTTAGTTTGCCTGTTCGTGATGATTCTTTAGAATTCTAGGTTTTCTCATATTATTTCATCTCCAGGAGTTGCTATGAAGATAAATTCATTTGTATCATCCTGTTTTGGTATGTGGGTACTAGACGTAACTATTACACGTGAGGAATATGAAATATTATGTGCAGAAAGAGTGCAAAGTATATAGAAGAGAGATAAATTAGGAAAACAAGATCCTGGTAGATTTGATTTCTTAAATAGGATTACTCAAGAAGACTTCTTTACTTAAAAGTATGACTTTCGTTACCATAAGTTCTACCATTATGAGAGAATAAATATTTTTTAATATTTTAACAAGTCTTGCTTAAATTTTTTATAGTTGTTGGCAGTATTAATCTGTTCCTCCTGATATGTCCCATTATTATACTTCTTTCAGCCTAATATGCTTGTTGTCGATGTGGAAAAGTTTGCCTCAACACCTAGAGGTAAGGCAGAAATGTTTTATCTTTGGACTTCATTTTTATTTGAGAGTTTGCTATTGTTTTGACATTGTAGCAACTTATGGGTTGATTGTTCACAAATATTGCTGTTTGCATTCTATATCTATACTTGAGAAAAGTGATGCTCAACTTGCCATTTGAAGAAGCTTTGTGAAATATACATAATATAGATGTTAGCCATACCTGTTGTGCTATAGCATATTTGTGTTTATTTTATAATTGAAGTTGTTGACGTTTAATACGAGAGAGAGAGAGAGAGGCAAAACAACTTCGAAATTTGCATTTTGTATTGCTGGTGTCTTAGTAAACAAGACAGTGTGCACCCTCCCGTTGGTGTTGTTAGCTACAACCCTGGTTCTCATCTGGTTGACCTATCATGTTTGACAAGGAGAGTTTGTTCATTGAATTCTAAGAGTGTAGAGGTATGCATTTTTTAACTAAAATTTGGTGAAAATTTTGGTAGTTCAATAATGATTTTGTAAATATTAATAGGGAATTTGCCAATTCCTGTGCTGATGTGCTGGTCGTCCTACACATCGGTCAGGAGAATGAGGTTGACAGGAGGTACAGAGATGGAGGACGAGGATAAGAATACAGATAGAGAACAGACAGGAAATTAGACAAGCAAAGAGGGAGAGAGGTTGCCCTGCAAGAGAGAGAGAGAGAGGGAGAATGAGACAAGACAGAGGAGCACTTAGCAGCCATCTGTTCTTTATTTTTTATTATAGTTTTCCTGTATTACGTTCAATAAGTAGGGTATCCTAAATAGGTTGGTTGCGGGGCGGTGGGGGGCGGGCGGGGGTAAGGCAGGGATGGCCCATGGGCTCATCATAGGTTTTTTGAGAACCCTATTTAGAAGTACTGCATTTAGGTTAGTCAATGAAACAGTGGAATAAAGTGCATGTCAAATGATTCAACCTACACTAACAGAACTCACATATCAATGCAATCTAAAAGCAATATATATGTTAACCAAGTAAATTGCTTTCTAGTAGAATTCGATGGGCATAAAGCTGCTGAAATTCAGGTTTTTATGATACTATTCGTTGCGTTATATTTACTAGGCACAAGCTTGAGTCAGGGTCAGCAAAGTATTTTTTAGTTTATCTTAACTAATGTTCTTGCTGCTGAAATTTAGGTTTCCATTATACTAATGTTGTACCTACTATTTCAGAAGGATGGTTTACTGTTGATGAGAGGCCTCCTATTGCACACGCAAAGGTTGAAATTTTGGAAGGAGCTGATATGAAACCATCAGATCCAAATGGTAGTATCACAGCCAACTATCTTTTTTCTAATCGTCACTCTTTCATAATTGGTTAATCACCAAACAAACCATGCAGGACTTGCGGATCCTTACGTGAAATGCCAGCTTGGTCCTTACAGGTTCCAGACTAAGATTCAGAGGAAAACATTATCACCAAAGTGGCTTGAGGAATTTAAGGTTCCCATTAGTTCATGGGAGGCACCTAATGTACTTGTTCTTCAAGTTCGTGATAAAGATCCTATCTTTGATGACATGCTTGGGTTTGTTCCTTGCTCCAGTCTTTTAGCATGTATAGAAATTAGATTAGTTTAAAAATTAAGAAAAAAAAAGGGAAAAAGGTCATCATGTGATGGGCGCATTTACAGCTCTAATATTTGAGACAGGTATTGTATGATCTACACAATTTCTCAACTTTAAATTCTATTTTAATGTCTGCAGAGATTATTCTATAAACCTCAATGACTTGAGGGGTGGGCAGAGACATGATAAATGGTTTTCATTGAAGAATATTAAGATGGGAAGGCTTCACTTGGCTCTAACTATACTTGAGGATGAGCTAGAAAAGGTATGCTGTATTTATTCGAAGAAACATAGAAAGACAGTAGATTTGGATGAATTAGTCTGAAGCAGGATTTTTCAGGGAAAGAATGATCCTATTGATGATGAAGAAGTATGCAAGACTTCTGAAACGGTGACTCCCGGATCAACCTCTACTGCTGAAAACTCCAACTGCAATACTGAGGAATGCTTGGAGAATTACCGAAAGATGGCAGATGAGTATGAGCCTATAAACATTGAGGGGCAAGAAAAGACAGGTCTATGGGTACATCATCCTGGCAGCGATCTCTCCCAAACATGGGAGCCGCGAAAAGGAAGAGCTCGGCAACCAGAGACTCAAGTTCATCGGGAAGATTGCAAGGATAGTGCTAGTTCATCTACATCAGGATCTCAACTGAGTGATACCAGTAGTGAAGAAAATGTTGAGGGAAATAAACCTGGTAGACTTGGCAAAATAAAGAAAGGCTTGCACAAGCTAGGTTCTGTGTTCCATAAAAGTTCAAGAAAGGATATCCCCATAGAAAATGATGAAGAGCCTACTCCAACTCCACGTCCAAACCTCCCTCCAACTCCACGTCCGAACATCCCCGCAGTAGGGGAGAAACGGACATCATTAACGGTCATACTGGATGAAGACTGTGCTAGCAACAATGGTGAGAATAAGGCAGAGAATAGTTTCTCCAGCCCTGATATAGATAAGGCAGCAAGCCCAGTTAAAAACCATGTGAAGTCCAAGGTGAAGAGCATGGTACAACAGGCAAGCAAGCCTGCTCAGAGTTTGAAGAGTGTACTTAGCAGGAAAGGTTCTAACAAGACAAAAGAAGATCAGTCATCGGATATTTCTGAGAGAGGTGAGTCTCAAGGATCACGCTTGTCAACTGATGAATTGAAGGACGATCCTCTTGTAGTCGTCGAGGGTTCTCCGATATCCCTTGACCATGTCAAATAATTGAATCCTGCAAAGAGATGCAATGGAATCAAATAGTCTCACCAATGATATCTAGGTGAGTAACTTTGGATCTTCTCTTTTTTTAGGAAGTAATGCTCGTTCCACATTAGTTCAGAACTTGTGTATATGCTCATCAATAGTACGTGCAAAAAATTATCAGCTAGTGTATACATAGTGTTGGATAGCACAGTTGGTTTTCTTATTTTTAGGGGTGGGGTTGCTGTATGTTAGAGATGTCACACCCTTTAATTTCATTTCTGCATACTTTCCTTGTTGGATTTCCGCAGCTTGTTCTTCATTATTTCATTACAAACATAAATAAACAGGAAGTTATTGCCTTCTCCTTTTTAATTAGTGATCTGAACTCAATTACGATCATCTAGGCCAAATTATGTTTCAATAGATTAGAGATACATTGTGCAGGAAGAGCAAGGCGTGATTCACAATCTACAAAAGAAATTGGATATAAATCCAAGGTTCAAATCATATATCAACTTAAAAGCATCACGTAGTGACGTCTCTTCTCGTCCTAACGAGAAGAGTTTATCCAAAATTAAGATCTAAGATTCTACTTAGTGTCTCAAAAAGAAGTTCTCGGTCAAAATGTAATTAGTCTGCAGTAATCCCCCCAAGAAATTGGGCTTTTAAGCCCAAGAGCACCCAATGGGCTTAGATCGTTTTTGGGCTATATTTGAGCAGCCTTGGGAATTATAACAATTAATATACGTTTTAAGCTACTATTGTTTAATCTGGATGCCAAATTAGAGGAAAGAGATATGAGTAATACAGTAATTATAAACATATTATTTAAATTTTTTAACCCAAATATATATATATATATATATATATATATCTTTTATTCTCTATTTTATTAATATTTATCATTAAATTCCCGGGTTTAATCATCAAAAACACCCTAGTGGAAAGTAATCATATATTAACTTTATCATAGGTAAAAAAATGACTGAAGTGCTCTTGAATAATTTCTCACATTTTTTATCTGCCATTGAAATTTACTATTAAAAAAAGGTAATTTAAGTATTTAAGTTAATATATTTTGAAATTAATGAAATATTTTCTATCTCATCAACCGATGATATTTTCTAGGATTATTGTTAACTTATTAAGCAAACTAATTTTATTTTTTTATTTCACCATCTGGCTCGGTGTATTTTTTAATAAAGTGGAGGCTCTATTTGTAAAAAAACAAAAAGAAAGAGGGGGGCTTTATTTAATATAGTAGAAAATGTATGGTGTTATTTGCAATTTCTCCTCTTTTTTTCTTTTTGGTCCATCACTTTTGCTCAAATCTCACCACCGATAACGTCGTCGTCCTCCTCCTTTGCTTCTCCAATGGCGTCTGCTTCAATAACCGGAAGCCACCTCCTCCTCTCTTCCGCTTCTCTCCTCCTCCGTCGCCGTGCAAACATCATCTCTTCTTCATCTTCTTCTTCTTCTTTCATCCCCTTCCCCTCTCTCCGCTCCTCTTCGAATCCACGGATCCACCTCTTCCCCTCCATCCTCCAGTGTTGCTGTCAGTCTACAATCGGCACCAGCAACACCTCAGAGGAAACCGTTTCCCCTTCCCCTCCTCCTCCTCCTCCTCCTCCGCCCCCGCCCCCGCCGTCGGATGCCGCCGTGAAGGAAGCGGCCGATGTGTTGGACATCAGGGTGGGGAGAATCTTGAAGGCGTGGAGGCATCCCGAGGCGGACTCTTTGTACGTGGAAGAGGTGGATGTGGGAGAAGAAGAGCCGAGGACTATCTGCAGTGGGCTTGTCAACTACATCCCCTTGGAGCAACTCCAGGTTTGGATATCAAATCCAGATATAATATTCCAAAACTAGGCCTTCGATCAGATTCCCTATTTGCCAAGATACTGTGCTTATTTAATTCTTTTCTGGAATTAGTTTCGTTATTGTTTACATGGTAACTTGATTTATGGAGCCATGTAGTGGATTGCTGCTTCCTGAACAATTTTTGTTGCAGAACTTTGTTACTTTGATCCCCAAGAGAAGTTTTTTGCGTCTCCACAGTCAAACTTCATAGTCTCATAGATTAACTTTGCTATTCAAAGGCATTTTATAAGCTATTGTTTCCATATGGATTTGTTAATTTTCATTGAAATGGAGGTATCATGTTTTCCTTCTCATTGATAGATGCAAGCAAATTAGTGATATCTTATATAGATTATTGAGAACTTTGATGGTCCGAATATGCAATGGATGCAGGATGCTAGAGTTGTCGTCCTTGCTAATCTCAAGCCTAGAAACATGCGAGGTGTCAAGTCGAATGGTATGTTAATGGCTGCTTCTGACGAATCGCACGAGAATGTTGAGCTTCTTTTACCTCCAGAAGATTCACTCCCTGGTGAAAGAATTTGGTTTGGTTCAGAAGAAGAAAAGGATAAACAACCAGATGCTGCAACACCTAACCAGGTTTCACTTTCAGCTTGTGTTGCTTTATTTGTTTCTTCATTACCTTTCCACAGGCCAACACTCTAAAATTTTGCATAAAGTTCCATAACCATATCATTTGGCAGAGATGTGTTAATGATTTTTTTCTTATGTATATGCGTAAAGTAAATTCCTATGTTGAGGCTTTTGATCTGCTATAGTTCTCCAGAAATGATTATTTGGCATTGCTAAGCTGTTGTCGACATTTTGTGAGCTTTTATAATTGGGATAGGATAATTTCTGCTGGAGAAAAGGATAAAGAAGACAACACTAACGGCAATGGACTTGAACAAAGTGAGAAAATGCATTACAGAATATGTAAGCTTTCTAGCTTGGGTGGGACTTCAGAAGTGTGGAGGAGTTATAATGCAATCTACCTGCGAGCCACCAATGGGTTTGGAGAGCACAAGTTCCAAAAGGAAGTTCTAATCAATTCAATAATCATCTATCTAGGAATTAAACTAGTGTAGATAAATTTATCCCAACAAGAAGCCTTGAAAGAGACCATCTACTTATCTAGTATCACAAAATTCGAATCTATTGTAAAATTTATAACACAAAATAAATGATATCAAATTGTTAATATGATAGGTAAGAGGGATCAACCAATAGATTAAGGTTAGCCTAGGGATCCAAGGTCTTGTAGGATTGCATGCTAGAGAAAATATTCAGAAGTAGACTTCAAGAATGATAAAGTTCAGCTTGAGATGTCATCCATGGAAGGCTGAAAGTAAAGACACAAAAATCATCAACAAAGTAGGCCTTCATCTTCGGATGAGTGAATCAATGAAGAAGCCTCAGCAAGGAAATCCTGCCTAGGCTGGAGTGCAACAGTATCCAATGGGAGTGAGAGGCAGTGGGAAGTGGGAACAGCAAGGAATATGTATCTGAGGAAATCCTACCTGTGGTATGGGGCATGATGCAGCAAGTATGAAGTAGCACAAGTTAAAGGGACTGTGTTAAGTCTGTCATGTTATGCTGGATTTCAATTTTCTCCTTTTGCTGCCTCTTTTATTCCACTTAGAGTTGAGATTTTGCTCGTCATTACTTTTTGTTTGGTTCATATGCATAAATGCTAGTATTCCATAATCTGTTCAGGTATTTCATGTTGGCGTTCCTCATCTTCTTTCATTAGCTTTATTACATTGCAGAGCAGAGGGTCTACTGTTTTCAACTAGAATGATGCCGTACAATCTTTTTTACTTTTACAGTTTTATTGTTTGAGCGTGATCCTTTCATGGAAAGATTAGTAATTGTGCCATTCCCAGTTGTCCATTTGATTTGTGATAAGTTACCCTTTTGGGCTACATAAGGCTCACTTAAAAGGATTTTGGTTCTATTTTATTTATTTCTTTTTTTTCCTAACAATTATAGCTGGGAGTTGAATTATGTGGTTTCATGACGTGTGAGAATTTACATGATTTCATTAGTAGCTCTATTGAGTAAATTTCTCTACCCATTTAATTTCATAGTTGGCAAGATGCACATGCTAAGCATGTAAAAGGCATAATCGGAATATCTGAGCAAATGGCAGTTATACAGTATACAATATTTTGCTATGCATTTTGCAGTTAGTGAAGCTCAGTATTTGATGATGTATATCTCGTGGCAAATGCATTTCAAATTTTCAACTCTATCAAGTCTTTTGCTATGCATATTTTTTGCACATACTATATTAACAGCTAATAAATCTATCATACCCAGGTCCAGAAGAAAAAGATCTGGGAACTTGTTCAACCGCACCTGAAAACTACGGATACCTACACAGCTGTTCTTGGTGACCATCCAATGCGAACTTCAGCAGGCACTGTAACTTGCCGATCCTTGAAGAATGCAAGAATATCTTAAACATTAATTCAGCAGCCCGACTTCGCCTTGGATGAAGCTTGAAGATATTCATTTACACTCATCAATATTTGGTTTCTTTAATGTTCCACGCAAGTTTTTCTAAATGAGGCAGCTGGATTATTGGAGCTTGAATGTGAAACAAAATTTTGATGTCTACAACTCTCAATATTTAATTCAACACAAAAGAGTTTTACACATTTTGATTTTGAGCCAAATTGTCATGGTTTTGGTTGTAGTGAAACATTTTGGAAGGGAATAATCAGGAGCATTACTGTTACGGCTCCGATAAGCTTTTGATACCAGCTTTTAACCTTTCTATCAAGCAAGGATTTTTTACTTAAATTGTCAAGATGCTGATGTACAAGAACTATTGGAATGTGACAAACAAAATGTTATTCTACAAGAACTGAGCAAGAAAAGCACTTGTTTCAACTATTTCTTCATATCAGTGGGTTGATCATCAATCGATGCTTACGGCATGGAGATGCTGCCATCTCATCAAGTTAGTAAAAAGTTTGTGAACATAGCATGCTGATATCCCTATGTATCTTCCCTGAAATTATACAAATATCTCAAAGCTGGCAGTTGCTTAAAGCTTTTGGAAGTTAGAAGCATGTCCACTAAGCATATCAGAAACATTAAATAAAGATGGCACCACAGGAAGCCTAAATCATGCTCGACATCTCTAGTCCTAGACCTACAGAACCTACCAGGTGGTATGCAATGAAGGAAATCAGACTCTCCATACTGAACATGGACAAAAATACTCAATTTCAACAGGTTTATCAGCATAAACCCTATCCAAAGTCCATACAATTAGCAACGCCAATGATCAATTTACTCAAGCATTAGCAATTTAGAGAAAATAAAATGAGCTGTTTTCTCATTGTTCCAGGAGAAATTTTTTCGTACATTACATAATCTCTATAACAGAAGCAGAGCCCATATCAGATGCCAGATAAATAAGAGGGAAGGTGCATGTCTTGCTCAGGCTCGCATACTTTTACAGACATAAAACATTACAATGCTGATTAAACCAACACAACTAACAGCCTTGCAAAACTCTCAATAAAGAAAGCAAAAGTTTCCTCTTATGGGACTTCATCTTCATGATACAGGTACAAGCCAAAGCCGAAACGCGCACAGGCTTTGCAAAAGGCTGCCTCCTCTGCTGCAGCAACTGCATCCTCATACATGCCATCTTGTAAAGGCACTGTTCCAGTGGCATCCCTGTGAGCCTGAAGTCAAGCAGAATTACTTGGTGATCATTCTAGTTCCAAAACAACTAATAGGGGAACTCACATATGATACTGATAAACTAAAACACCAAACTTAATATCCTTTGTGCTGTTGCAAATGACAATTAAACCTTTCTTTACGATGGTATAGTTGTTTCTCTGAAAATTTTCATGATTTCTTCATGCATATAGATGTAAAATATTCACAATTTAAACTAAAATATTGTTTTGTACCACGAGTGATGGTGACTAACAACATATGAATGTGGATTGGCATTGATATGCCAAAATGGAGAAGCTAGATAAACATTAGACCGAGGATACACGTGCATGTATAGATAAAATAAAAGAGTATACTTGTGCATGTTTGTATTTTATTTTGAAAAAACTTACCATTTATAACAACAAAAATATAGTGTGATATCAGCATATCCACTGGCGACAGCTGTGATAACTTGTTCACTATCATCTTTAGCATTATCGGCATATCCACTTGATTAACTCTCCCGGTCAACAAAATACTTCAACATTTGCTCCAACAATCTATGTACATCAGTACATGTTCTAGATTAACTAATCCATATGAATATGTAAGTGAGTCTACAAACATGCCCTTAGGTATTTGATCTACCAGTCTATAATTTATGGTGTTATAGCTTAGGAAGTGGATTCCTGCAGTACCGCAATCACTTGGCTTTTCACTATATTCTTCATTCTATAAAAGATGGTGAGAAAAATAATAGGAGTTCTAGCTTCTCTTAAAACTATCTTTATAATTGATCCATCATTCATTTCTCTGCATAACTATATATTGAAAGCTTCGGAAATCAAGTTTTCCACTGATGATGCAACCTCTGGACCATGAAAAACAACTAACAATAATAAGAAAGTAAGTACCTCTCCATCTGTTCCTCGTATTGTTACACGATATATTACCGTAACAGTCCCATTGTCAGAGTATATAACATCGCGGACTTCTCCACACCAACCTGAAGAAAAGACAATAAAAGAAGCATGCATAAAAAAATTTCATGTAAACACATCACGAACTTATTCAAAAATCTCGCCTTGCAATTTGCACAAATCAATAAAGTATATACAAAATCCAATGCATAGGACCTTGCAGTTCCAAGAGAAAGAGCAGCCTTTGTCAACATGTTACTTTTATATGCAATTGTTGGGTGAATTTTACTTGATGAAGGGTCTTCCAAGAAACTTCCAAGCTAGCAAGCATAGATATGCATACAGGAAACAACCAGGACATATTACAGACACACAAATACAACAAATCTTGAAAGATATGGAATCTTTACAACTAGACGGTGTGAAAGTGGGAAATACAAATTGTCCTGCACCTAGCATTTATTCTTCTAAGTGTGTAAACAAAATTAAAGACAAATATAATGATAAAAAGAGCAGCTACAGAATATGATGGAAAAGTAGTTGAAAAGGTGGTACTCAGGTTAACATTTGCTAGGTCAGTATGAAAATAAAACTAACCGTGCATGGAGTCTGTACCCTAAAGGAGATATTCTTCCAAGATAATAACTAACAAATTACATGTAGAAGGCAGAAGAAGAGAAATGGTTAAGAATAGGCTCAATGTAAAAGAGATTGAAAATGTAGTATGTTAGCTATATTCTCATAGTCCTTTACCATTAACAATGATAGGAAAATATGTAAGTATTATTAGCATCAATTTATGTTAATAAAGAAATGGAGGATCACCTGGTGCATAAAAGCTCAGCATTCTGTTGGCATGGTACCTGTATAAGCAGACACCAACAAAATTAGCAACAAGGATAAAAGACTTATTTAAGTTGCATACCAGTGGTACATGCAAAAGCCATTGACTCAGTTCCATATAAAAGAATCATTGTGGTTGTTCAAAGAAAAAGATCTTGGGTAAGACACCAAATATTTTTCTTCTTATCTTGCATTCCTAGTCAGACTTATTTAAGCTGCATACCAGTGGTACATGCAAAAGCCATTCTGACTCAGTTCCATATAAAAGAATCATTGTGGTTGTTCAAAGAAAAGATTCTTGGATAAGAAACCAAATACTTTTCTTCTTATTTTGCATTCTTAGTTCTGCTAAGTAATTGGGGAAATAACATTTTCTGACCACACCGTTCACTTATTCAGAAACAAGTTTGGAAGGAACAAATAATGTATTCTTGCTTGATATTCTAAAGAAATTGTTGCTGTTGGGTAAGAGATACCATCAAAAACAACTGACATTAGAGAAGATTGATATCCTATTCATCATATGTTGTTGACAGCACATGTTTCGAGGCACATCCAGTCCAAAAGGTAAGCCATTTAGTAAATTGGAACTAGAGAAGCCTCAATCAAGCTCCATATTCATGAAGCAAGAGGCCAGTTAATGATTTGAGTCTGTACTGATGGGGATTCAGCAGTCCAGTGGCTGCTCATAGCCTGTTGACTAACACAAGAATTATGTGCATATATATATGCATATGCAGATAATATGTATGGGTAAAGCATAGATGAAAAATAAGAGCAGATGCAAGGAAATGTGAATGTACTTGTTCTGGAGGCTAATTTCAAAAAAGGGCAAAGCAACAAAGAAGAGGACTCATAATTTTCAACCAAAAGGAAAAAAAATATTACAGAATGAAAAATTGAGTGAATTAGCTAATGTTAGAGCCTTAGAGGTGCCAAGGGAGAGAGAGAGGATATCCCATAAAGAACTTGAACACAAGCAATGAAAAACAAACAATAGCTCATAGACCAATGGAGGACATTTACCAAATAGATCTGTTCGAGAAATTCTTTTATGCAGCCAAACCAAAAAAAAAAAGGTACATAATGATCTAGTACTATTGATGCTTTTAGAAACATAGAAAGAGAATCCAAAATAACATTTTTAAGTATATTAAACAGTTCATAAGCCGCATTTCAGATGGTCGATATGGTAGTTATCTTCCTTAGGAGAACTTGTATAGTTTGTTTCAAAACCTCAAACCAATAAGAGCATCCGAGTGATCAAATAGAAGATCAGACACTTCTACCACATTGGTAGAAGCTCAAACCTTCCCAATAGTTATTATTTAGATTCTAGCCAAGACCCAAGAGTCAAAATTTAAATCTCCAACAAATTATCAGATCTATTTTGAGTGACTTCCATGGTCAATTCACTAAATCTATTTCTTCACTATTGCTCCTCTTCTGTTCTTTATCAAATTACCTTTCTTTAGTTCACTGCAGCATAAAATTTGAACCTCATTGTGATTATTCCTGGATCAAGGGCTTCTAAGCATCGAGGTCACATCAAACCATCTTGTCAAATCTCCCATTGGCTTACAGATGGATTCCTCCATTGGATGAATACAGTATACACCAGACTTGAAATTCTCAGAAAAAAGAAAACTTCTTAAAGCAAATGTGAACATCATCAGTTGTCTTCCAATTTGTTTTACTCAGTAACAGATCCAAAATTAGTACTTTCTTACAGTCCATGACCCTATACTCTAGTGCGGAATCAAAGGAAGACGTAAAACTAGCACGATCACACTTCATCCAGACAAACATACCAGGGAATAGAGTTCTCCTGAGGATTGATGATCTTGTCCGGCACTCTCTTGTTGAGATCCCTCAAGATCTCCACCAACGGCCGAGTAATCCCCGACGACGACTTATCCAGCGGCACGACGTAGTTGGTCGTCGGCACGGCCGATGCCGCGGCGGCAGAACCGGGCTGTTTCTTCTTGGCCCCGTTGTTCTCCAACGACGCCGATACTACCACAACCCGGCGGCGATCGGAGATCCGCGACAAGGAGATATGCTGCGGCAGCTTCCCCCGTAGGTTATCGCGCGTGGTCAAATTAGGTAGTACGAGGGTTGACCTCGTCGCCAAGAAGGAGGCGGCTGCTTCCATAGAAAGACGATGTCTTTGGCCTAGAATCTAGAGAGAGAGAGAGAGAGAGAAATAGAGATCAAATTGATGATCGTCGTGCTGGTGGAAATGGAAAAAAAAAAGAATTACAAAGTAGAAAATTAAACTTTGTGCTTGGTTTATTGCTACTCTACCTAAAATATAGGTCAAATGTTATGAGCGATCTGCCTACCTAACCCTCTCCGTCTTCCGACATTTTTGCATGGGTTTCTTTTTCCTCTTTTTCTTTTTTTAAATCAATTTACTGCTCAAAAATCTTATTATCTTTCCACTACCATTTAAAATATATATATATATATTTAGAGATTAAAAAAAATATAGAGAAAAAGAGAGATAGTTATACCTAAATCTTTTGAACTATTATTGTTTATGCAGACCATCCACTAGTTTATTATTAAAAAAAAAAACCTCCACTAGTTGTCTATTTATTTATTTTCGTTAAAAATATAGAATAATTAAAGGGATTAAATCATCAAAGTGTCGTAAAATTAAGTTAAAAAATCTATTTAAAGATTACAGTGAAATAATTATATTTTTAAATCTCCATTTAAAAAGATCTTAGTAAAGTTATAAAACACCCAATTAAAAAAATAGAATACATGGTGTTTTACTATATTCCAGTCTACCGCCAATATCTTTTATATGTTTGTAATTCAATTTGAAAATTATATACCAAGTCATAGAAGGATAAATATTTACATGTGTTATCTTTTGATTTATTTAGAGATTTGTATTTAGATTCGTATTTAAAAATTTTGAGAGTCTTGAGAGGTAGTTTGGTCAAAACAAGAGAATGGGAAGACTTTTACTCCACCTTGGTGAATGTGATGTACCACATCTTTATTAGGGATTCATTCATTCGGATGAGGACAGCTCCATTAAAGAGCTAGCCTCGTTTTTCTTCAGCATCTTTGGACAAGCAATCCCTAGAAATGAATAAATGAACTGAGCAGCAGCATTATTACCACTGAGAAGCCCTTCCATTTTGTTAAGAAAGAGTACAAAGTTCAAGCTAGGAAAGAAGAAAGCTTTAGGACCTCAATTGAGAGGACAAGTATAAGTTGCATGTTTCTCTCAATTGATTGAGATATGATATCAAGATCATTTCAAGCTGCAGTTGTAGATAATAAGTAAGGCCAAACTTGTTCTTCAGCAACCAAGCAGGATTGACAAAAGAATTTAAGTAGATCATCTAGGAAAGCTTAGATGTCATGAAGATTCAATGAATAATTGCAAGGTACTCAGAAGCTGAAGGCAGTTAAACTCAACATTTAATATCCAAGTAAATGAGAATGCCTCGGACATAAATGAAGAACTTCTTTACTTCAATTTTTTCATAAAGTAAGCATCCAAGATGAATATTTAGTCAACCGTTAACAATCTCTCCAGGTAAGAAAGGACTAAGGGGAGATGCTAGAAAATTAACTTAACTCCTGTAAGACGAGTTGTAGCCGGGGTCCATATAACTGGATACCCCATTATAGCCTGAGTCGGTATAACCGGGCACAACATTGCTTGCATTGGAGTTGCCATAATGCAATTCGTGTTCCAAAACTTTATCCGCAAAGTGATATAGGTTAGAGCTTGAACTCCCACTTCCTAGGGATGGACCTTGTGGTGGATACAAATGTTGTCCTGCAGCTTGTGGTTGATACAAATGTTGTCCTGCAGCATGCGATGGACCCATCCAACTTGCTGAAGATGAATAGCCAGTCAAGTTATATCCCGCAAGTCTCCCTTCATATGCTCCCTCCAAGTAATGCCCATGTGAACCTGCCCAGATATCTGTTGATGACCTAATGGTGTTCCCTGGTGTTACCCGAGCACTATCTGCTGCTGCTGTGGTCGGCCAGCCAGCAATTCCTGCAGTACCAAGTGTTGTCGGTAGCCCCATGCCGGCTCCACTAGGTAGTACTTGCAAGCCGTCATTGAATGTGTTTTGGGGGGCATAGCCATTGTATAATCTTTGAGAATCAGCGTGTATGATACTTCCCTGCTCCTGATTTTGCTTACTCAATCCAGGCACAATGCCATGTGAAGCTTCAGCTGAAGCAAGCCAAGGGCGTTTACGTTCTGGATTGTCCGAAGGACCCACCTCTGCAGCTTTTCTCTTTATACTCTTGTTATTCAATTTTTTCTTATACTCTGCGATGTCTTTTTCTAATTTTGCAATCACTTGGTCAATCTTGAAATTTGCAAGCTCAGATCGATCAAGCTTGTTCTCTTCCAGACATCTGACAACTGATTTTAGAGACATTAACTCCTTTTCTTTGGCTTCTTTCTGCAAGCAACAACTAAATCTTTGTCAATCAAAGCTACTATATGCAAATAAATCAAGACCACATTTACAATGAAGATTTAGAGATTAATTTGACACTTTTATTTTGAGGGAATGAAAAAAAATAAAAACACTTCAATAGGCATTGAATGCACCTTGACATTCACAAAAGCTTATGCCAACATGAAAAAAGGGTGAGAGCTTTATCTTGCCACATTGGAGTTAGGTAATTATGATATTAAGGTGCAACAAATGGACTAGAAAAGTGCCAAACCTTGTCTGAAAGTTTTAAGCCAAAGTTTATATATATATATATAATTTGGCATTCAAGTTAAACACTTTTAAAACAAGAAAAATAAATCTCAACTACAGACAATCTAAATGGAAGATCAACACCATTGAATATATATATATATATATATAGAGAGAGAGAGAGAGAGAGAGAGAATAAATCATTTATAAATTTTCTTACTCTTTGGAAGCAACAAAGTTCATGAGTTACAGTATAATATCTTGAATAGTCCAGATCATGATAATCCTCGTGGGTTTTCAAACTGGAAGCCCCATAACACGTTTTACAAAACTAATACTTCATGCATCATCAATTTGTTGGGAGTATGTGCATGCAAACAAGGGCCCAAACTATATGGGGTTTTAAATAGTTCTCATCAGCACTATTCATCATCCATTTAAATGGTCTGAAAATAATTTAAAATTCAAACTGCTTGAAGCATGCGTAAGGAATCTGCAAACCTTTTTTTTCTTATTAGATGGTTTTGGATTTGGTAACAGGTCAAGATCAATGATGTGCACCATAGATTTGTCTGGTATAACAATGATAATGAAGCTTTCATTCTTGGTCCAAGAGATTAACTGTGTAGTGTCTAGTATGTGCATGTATTACATGGACTAGAGTATGGTATTTAGACTGGGACATATATCCAAGTGTCAAATTCATCTATAGACTATAATTACTAAATTCACATCAGGGACTACGTAGTACATACTCAAGCTTTACAACTGTACTGGTGTCACAGCACAATGACAAACGTCACATACGTAAAAAAGAAGTATGACTAATTTGGTAGTTCCCTTTTGATAAACACATGGTAGCAAAGAAATATATAAGATAATAGACCATCCATAATTTGTCTTAAGAACTATATCCTACAGTGCAACATGTGACTCAATCCAAGACTTGAAGAATTATAAAAGAACCAAGAAATCCTGTTGATCAAATGATCATTAACTGACTGATTCTTATAATATAGACAAAAAGAGATTACTTGATTACATTATAGATGTATCCACATGACTTCCAATATTGCACGCAAAGTACCTTTGGTTATATAAAAATAGTATCAATGGTGGGGATACTCAATTTAGAAAAAGCACCAAGAAATGTAGCACAAGGCACAACTAAGTTCTGCTCATGGTGTAGGTGTTAAAGTTGCCCCCTGTACATAGAAATATGGCTAATATTTATACATTAAACACATGGATTATACATAATATTTCATAAATCATAAATAGATGTGTGTACTCATAAACAATTAATCACTGGAGAAAGTCAGAATCATGGACAAGATTTCTTCTAGAAGCAGGAAATTTTAAAATAGAGAATTAGAGACTAATGAACATTGTAGCCAAAGTATTTATGTTTAACTTTTAATTTTACATATCCAACATAAGAAAAGAAAAACATACCAGTGATCCTAGTGAACTTCGTCCCTCTCTTTGTTCCTTCTGATTTTGTATAGTTTTCTGTAGAAAGGTTGACAGCAAAGATAGGGGCGGAAATTTCTCCTTAAGCTCAAAGGTACAAATAAGGTCAACAGCTTCAACATGCATATCCTTACTCATCATATCTTGAATAATACCTGCAAAAAGCAGTCTTGATTGAGATTTTACAAAGAGGAAGTACAGAGAGAAGTTACACAGTAACTTCTGTGTATCTTTTACAGGATCCACTGAGTTAAGAATATGCATATCACTGTGTGAGCATATTCCATCCACAGTTTGTTGGTAGTATATGATTTTAGTAATAAGTATTTCTGTCCATGTAGATAGCACATCCCGTGAAAAAGAATGCTGAGCTCATGGTCGATAAAATCATCACCAAAGTAAAATGATTTTCTCTCTTTGAGCTTGAACACACAAGAGAAAAGAAGAGAAATAAAGAAAAACAAGTTTTCTATTCCATTCTCTTCCTCTCTCTCTCTCTCTACTTTTTGAAAGAAGAAAATTGACAGCTTTAAGGTTTTCTTTTCTCTTCCTTACTCTTTCTTTCTCCTCCTTTCCTTAAAATTAAATAACAGGAGAAAATCACTCTCTCCCAATTTCTCTTCTCCTCTCTCTTATTCTCTCCATCCAAACAAGGTTAAAAAGATTTTAGGTGAAGAATAAGATCGACTTTGTTATAGCACCTATCTTCATCTCTGAAGCACAAATGAAAAGTTATTTCAAACACAATCCTATAGATTTTATTGCCATGCCCCGTTCTTATCTACTGAATTATTTTGTTTATTAAGACTACAAAACTACAATTAATTTCTTCTTATTGATCATCACCATATCTTACTATCTTAATATCTCCAAGATCACAATGTAATTTTCTTATCCAGATGCTGTGTTCTGGCATCAAATGATGAATGACTGAAATTGCAGTGCCAATAACAGCTAGAATTTTCAGAGGAATCTCTCAGCTAAACGAAGCAATAACCGGCAAGATATATATAAAAATTGCCCGACAAGATATTCTATAAGTAAAGCTAATTAAACTATTAAAAAGAGTTCTTTTTACCAGGCATCTTCTTCGCAAGTACAGGCGATTGCCGCAAGACGTTCACTTTCTTCTTCAGATGTTTTAACCGCAACAGCTCACACAATTCCCTGCACTCAAACTCTTTTGGAACACCAAAAGCCGCGAGAAACAGCATCAGCCCAAGAGCATCAACAGCAGCCGCCGACTGCACCCAACCTTCCGCAAGTAGCCGGCTTCTCCATGAGACTGCGGCCACCTTCGCATCCTCCCAAACGGACTCCTCCACCTCGGCATTACAAAACCCCGAACTTATATAAAACTCAAGAATAAGCACGCAGGCGCGCCGGCCAGTGTCCATGGGGGAATCTCTGCCGTAAGCTTTGCGGCCCTGCAAGTAAAACCGGCCCATCGCGTCAAGGACCAACCTGGCCGGGTGGGCGGCGAGGGCGATGGCGGCGGGGAATTGCTTCCGGAGGGAATCCGGATCAGAAAGTCGGGCGGTTACGAACTTTCGGAGGCCGCGGCCGTCCATCTTGGAGCAAATCGAGTGGAGCTCAGCGACGGCGGCGGGGTCGGCGATGGAGGAGGTGGATGAGCTGACGTTGGTGTTCTTAGCGGCGGATTCGAGCTCTTGGGAGCGCGAGGAGATGGAGGAGAGGATGGAGCCGAGGGTTTGGTTCATGGAGTTCCATTGGAGGAGGAATCGGGAGAGCGCGTCGTTGAGATTGGAGAGGCTGCTTATGGATTCGAGGAGAGGCGAGGAGAGAGATGGGTTCTCCTTGTGAGGGGCATTTTGGGGGTTTTCTAGGGTTTCTTCTCCCTCTCCTTCTTTGGAGGAGGACGAAGTTGGATTGGGAGGCGCCATTGGAAGGGAATGAAAGGGAGAGGGGCAGGTGTTAACTAAATTTTAGCGGTATATAGGATCTGGATTAGAATATCCGAATCCGATTAGAAAATGGACCCCTAACACTCTTATCGGTTAATTATATATGGTATGCTAAAATCCAGGATCCGAAATTTTCCTCAACAGATGCAAAATAACTTTGGATACCATAAGTTTTTATAAAAGTTAAAATAAAAATAAAAAGGAAACTAAATTTTAAAATATATTAGGTATTTTAATTTTTTTATGATAACATATGATATAATAGGGTGTGCATGATAATAAAAGTAAAATATAGGATTATCCAATAAGCATTGATCCGATTATTTGTTAACGGGTTGCTGCTTATTTGGATCCGGGCTAAGAAATCGTCCGGATACTAGTTCCCTCCCCCAAATCTTGGGGTTTTAGGGCACCGCCTTCTCCCTCTTCTTCGTAGGAGTTGCCTTTTACTTTGCCTCCCAAGAGCAGCATCAATGGTGAGACTAACGGCGGATTTGATATGGAAGAGCCCCCATTTCTTCAACGCCATTAAGGAGCGCGAGCTGGATCTCCGAGGTCGGCTAGCTCCGTACCCTCTCCTTCTCCTTTTTTCTCCCCGCGATTTTTAGGGCTTAATGATGCTCGTTTGGAAACATTTTGTCCAGGTAACAAGATTGCGGTCATAGAGAACTTGGGTGCCACCGAGGTCAGTCTTGCAGTCAACACCACTCTTTTCTTTTCTTTTCTTTTTGTTTCTTTTTTTTTTAACGCCTAAAGTGAGCATTTTGGTTGCAAAAGTTTTCTTCCACTCTCTTGCAACCCATTATTAGATTGTATATCTCTGTGGATTCCTTTGAACTGTTCCATGTCTGTGATTTGGATCTTTAAGTTCTTTTCGTTTTGTTGAAGTGATTTTCCTATACCAATAGGGTTGAATCAGACGTGCCTTGAGAGGGCGGAGAAGGAAGTAGTAAGATAATACAGGAAAGGTCGTAGTTTGGCAAAGAATCATACTTAAATGGAAATAAGTGGAAGAAAAAGATTCATGTAGTAAACCATGAAACGATGGCATATAGTGTTGTTGAAGTTCGTTCAGTATGCTGTGGTGATCTACATAGGAAGACGTGATTTCTGTCTGGATAATACATGTTTTAATAATGGTATTCACATGTTTGACATCTTATAATCACAATCTTTTAGAAGGTTGCTTTAAGAGTTGAACCCATGACCTCTTAGTTGCAAGAGGCAAGTTTTACCATCATACTAAGTGCATTCTCATCAAATTTAGGTCTTCCATGAATTAAACAAAGGAAAAAAAAATCATTCATCAGTGGACGGTGGGCCTTTTTGTTTGGCAGCACAGTGACTTACAGGTTTTCTACGAATTAAACATGAGGGACATATTTGCGAGCAGGGCAGACTGCTCAATGGCAGCATCAATTCTGACCTTTTATCCTAACATCGATTCCTTTCTTGTTTGATCTGAATGCAGAAAGCTAACATATAGGTCCTTTTGTTCCTTCAATTCTTTCATTTCTCTACCTGCTCTGTTTGTTGCTTGCCCCAAGTTTTAAGTTTTAGATTAGTCAATAGAAAATTATTTGAGATGCCCACAATACAAGCACTTTTCATGTCTGTAATTGCTATACTTATTTCTTTATTATTTCTCTTCAACAGGACCAGTTTGACTCGATTGATCTCTCTGACAATGAGATTGTGAAGCTCGAAAATTTTCCTTACTTGAATCGGCTCGGGACTCTGTTAATTAATAATAATAGAATCACTCGTATCAATCCCAACATTGGAGGTGAGAGCACTTAGGTTATTGGTGGTCACCTGGTGTTCAGATTAAGAGTTTTAATTGAGCATGCTTTATGCGCAGAATATTTGCCCAAGTTGCATACTCTGATACTTACAAACAACCGTCTTGTGAACCTTGTGGAGATTGATCCCCTTGCATCTCTTAAAAAGTTGCAATTTCTCAGCTTGTTGGACAATAATATTACAAAGAAACCAAATTACCGGTTATATGTGATCCACAAACTGAAGCACCTTCGGTTGCTTGATTTCAAGAAAGTGAAACAAAAGGTTAGCATTTTTTCTGGTTCCTCTGCCTAAATAGATCTTTTACATGATCTAGTCTTTTATATTCCTCTGTGGATCATAGTCCAACAGCTATATCTAAATATGGTTTACATCTCCTTGAATTAATTTTTCTTTGAGAAATCCTTTTAAACCTAATATTCATACAGAGTTGATGCTTTCATCCTCATCTATTGTTGGTCAAATTTGGAAATGTTTTTCCTATGCTCTTTACTACCTGCAGCTGCACTTGTCTCACAATGCGTTTATGCTAAAATCATCCACTTATTATTTTATTCTCTCTTGATCTCAATATGCATCTAAATCTTTTTGTTTTTTTTTTTTTTTTGGCATTTACATTTGTAATGCCCATGGTGTGAGTTTATTCTCTGTCTAATTCATGCTTTTTTGTGATTAGTTTATTGTACTGATACAAGGCCTTTTCTTTCGTCATAACTGTAGCTTGTTTTCAAAATTACAGACCATGGAGATGGATGGTGCTTGATTGATTGCTATGTTCCATTTCTATCAACATAGTCAATTTCACTACCTTTTCTTTGTACAATTATTCTTGAAGTTCTCTCATGAATGTACTGTTGTTGCTTTTTTCTAGTTTGTATAAATGACATGAGATGAATAGGAGCACTCACACTGTTAATTTTGATCATCTGTTTATAATAATTTATATCCATAAATACATTGGACAGTGCAGGTCTGCATACAGAGTTGAGAATGTCCTGTATTTAACTTCATGTTCTTTTTTCTTCTCTTCAGCATATTATGTTATTTATCATCAGAGTAGTCTCTCCTTGTTTGTCTGGATGAATTTTTGCTAACGCATGCTTATAAATATATATGATCGTTCTCAAGAGATGCTAGTAAACTATTTATTTACTGACATTGACATGCTTCAAGGTGTCAAAAGCAGTATATGTTGCATAGTTCTTGGTGCTTTGGCAAGCCCATTGTGTGCAAAAATGATTTGCTCTAATTTTATCATTATGTCTATGCGGAACATGTAATTCTGAATTATTTTCTCCATAGCGGTCATTTTTGTTTCCTTAACTTCAGATGTGCTTCCTTTTCCCTTGCTATTTGAAAGTCTTAAATCCCACTATATACACTGGTGAATTGATTCCTGCATAATGGTCACACCTGTTCTGTTTAGTTTGGAATGATTTTTCTGTTTGCTCTTATTTGAGGTCATGTTACAACATATTTTCATTGGTTGTCAAACTATACACCCTAATTTACTCCTTCTGGAAGTGCTGATCCTAAAGGACCTAAATGATTTGGTTTAATTTAATAATTTTATTTCATTTGTGGCACTTCTAGGAAAGAATTGAAGCAGGAAAGTTGTTTGCATCAAAGGAAGCCGAAGAGGAGGCCAGAAAGGTACCAGTGAAAACATTTACTCCTGGTGAGGTGCAGGATATATCAGATTCTTTAAAAGCTGAACAAGCTCCAAAAGTTGTTGCTCCCACTCCTGAGCAGATTACAGCCATTAAGGTAACATAACAATTTCAAACCACTGTATGCTCTATCAGGATATATTCTTAGCTGTATACATTATTTGGAAATGTCTGCTACATAGGCACATCTTCAATTGTTCATCATAGATTTGCTGCTAAATTTGCAAATTTTCCTTCTTTCTGGAAGTAGGTTCTTTTATCATTTGCATATAACTGGTAATTAATGATAAAAGAATGTACTTATAAGCATTAGTAATGCATTGTGGACATGATATTAAATTTTGGTATGTGCAGGCTGCAATTGTGAATTCCCAAACACTTGAAGAAGTTGCAAGGCTTGAAAAGGTATTTGCTTTCTGTACTATGAAGCAGATATTCTTGTTCGTTGTTTTCTATATCAGCTAGTGAGTGACATTATTTGCTTTGCAGGCTTTGAGTTCTGGTCAGATTCCTGCTGAGTTTGTGATTCCAAACTACAATTCTGATGTGACAGCACGCGATGAAAAAGCTGATACAATGGATACTGATGACCAGAATAAAGAGAATGATGCTCAAGATCAGAATCAAACTGAAGATACTGCACCTATAGAAGAGGTGACATCTAAATTTTTTTTTTTTTTCAATAAGACTTCGAGTAAGATCTCAGTTTGGTCCTCTCTGCTAATTACAATAAACTATTTATTATGTGTATGGTAATTGGTAACAGCTGGATACATGTGGTCTATTAGTTGACCTTGAATTGTGTAGAGAAGAACCTTCATCAGTTAAGGATGTGGCACCTTTCAGTGTCCTTTAACTTTAGGGAGACATCTGACAGATGGAATTTGCATCTTCTCCAAATTATACGTTTTGATACCTTTTCTGAGTTTGATTGCATGTTCACACTTTGAATTAATTCCAATAACTTGGTTGCAATGTTTACTGTTTTCAGGATTAGAACTGGTACTTCAACCTTGGCTATCCTTCCTTGTCACTAGTCTGCTTTTGAGGGCTTTGTAATGGTCAATCATATTCAAAATGGTGGCATATGTTGTTGGATACATCCACTGTATCTCTTTCGCAATCTTTTAGAATGTCTCACTGATGTCTCCCTGTCAAGCTTGATCTCAGCTCTGTTTGATCCTACGGGATTGTTCCCCGCTGTACTGATGAATGTAACCTTGGTAAAAATATATTGCACAATTGTACAAGGTTGAGGATGATTTTGTTTTAACTCACAAGAATCAGTTCATATACTAGTTATCTCTCTGGTTATGCTGTTAAACAGACTTATTAACATTGATTATTCACTAATATAGCCGACAATTGGCTGTGCTGTTCTTATCTCGGCTTCCTACTTAACCTTCCACTTGTGGTAAAGAGTTACTTACATAGTGGAAAATTGGCTTGAATTCATTTCCACTTACAGTAGAGGACTAGATTTTAGATGACAAATCCAAAGTGCATATCAGATTGCAGTTCCTGCATGTATCTGGTGTTATGTTCTGGTTGGATTGGAGGGCAAATTTGTGTGGCTATGTCCTCGGATATATGTTTTCTTTTCTTTTCTTTCTAATATCGATTAATGCAATCTTGGATTTACTATCTTGGCATCTTGGAGCTGCAAATTTTGCACTTTCTTACAGAGGGATTTGTTCTACTACTATTTCCCACTAATACCTTAATTCAGATTTTTTACATAATTATTACTTAAAATTTTCAAAATATCATAATTATCATTTTTATTCTATAGCATATCATAATTGTATTACTATGCTTCTTGAAAAACGTCATTCCGATTACTGTCCTAACTAAAACCAAACTTAGATTCAAAAAGGACTACTTTAGTTTTAAAAACTATTTAATAGTTTATCTAAATATCACAGTACAAGAAAAATAGTTCTTTTATGTGACGATATCAGTGTTAAAAAAAAACGTCTTGAGAGCTATACATTCAAATATATACTTTAGAGCACTCAAGTAAATAAGAGATCTTTTAGTGTAAAAAAAAAGAAAGAGACAAATGATAGTAGGAAACTCCGGGAGTAATAAAATCCAAACCTATGTGCCATCATAAAAAAGTACAACAAACTATTCGCATCTTTGATGTTGGAATTCATAGTGAGCACAAAGTGTCAACCACCACGATATCATTGTTAGAATAAATAGTGGGTTGAAGGGATTGTACAGAGATTATTGTAAGCTATGCAGTACGAGCCCTGACATGCAAGCTCCTTTTTTTTTAATTTCAATAGAACGTGCAGTTTCATAGCATCAGAAACTGCAGGTTACTCCCCCCTTATACCCTTGTAAGCTTGTACTGGGAAACTACTTTTCTTATTCACTATCTTGAGATGATTGTAAGAGGGAAAACTCTCTCTGTTCTTTGTATTTCAGAAAGAAAATATTTGTGGAGGAAAACTGTGTCAACATGCAAGCAGAAGATGCTAAAATGACTGAGAGTGCACCAATTCAGCTCCAGACTTGCTCTAATGAATGCAGTGTATCCAACCAACTAGTTATCCACATCTATTGCAACCACATAATATACGTGATTGAGGCTGCACACCATTTAGGAGAGGTAGACAAATAATGGATAGCAGATATCATTAACATAATAGAAACTTTACAGATTGATACCTGATGAAGTTAATGTGTGTACCAGATACAGACCCATTGGCCACCTGCAGTTTACTCTTACATGTATCAAATGACCCAGAACCAAGCTACAACTGAACCAAATGCTAAGCCAATTACTAGGAATAAAACCATAACGATACCAGCATTCTCGGAATGTTGTATCGGTACAGTTTTTGGTGCAAGAATCATCAGCACGCCTGTAAGATAACCATTTGTTAATCCAAGAAGGCATGTCAATATAGTGACTGGTATTTCTGACCGCAAAAATCTGGGACCATGCAAGCAGCCATAGAAAAGGGGATAAAACAGGAGCCTTGCAACACAGCCACCAACTGCAGTGTTAGCATTCTCGAGGAGATAGAGCGCAGGCAGAGTCTTTCCGATCAGATCAAACACATTATATCCAGCAATGAGAATGATAGGATACCAGTCTTTGAGGAGCTCTGAATGCACATCTTCTGTTATATATCCTGGGAATATTGAGAGAGTAACAACGTAGATAAGGAATAAACCAAATCCGAACAATTTGACTCTTCCTACAATGTTCCACAAGGTTGATCTCCACGCAGATCCAGTCAAGGAGCCTTTCTCACTACTCTCTTCTTTTAGAGCCTGTAATTTGATGTTCTTGTAGTGCTGGACAACAGGAAGCTTGTCAGCTACATTGTAGCAGACAATACAGATTGCCATTACCACAATACCAACAACGAAATATAGGATTGCACTACTTCTCAGCCCATTGGCATCTTGTGGGTAGATAGCTTTGGTGAAGACTCTCATGGCTGAGACAAGTACCCCTGCAATTGCAGTACATTACATCAATTATCAGAAAAATAAAGAGATTTAGACCAAGATATAGAATTTAAGAGACACTTCACAGACAAGAAGCTCAGGTAAGTCAATCAAATCTCTAGAAGATACCTCTGATGAACCAGAAATATGGGAGATCTATTTCAATGAACATAAGTATGGGTGCCTTTCACAACTTAGAAAGCTCTTATTGTTGTCCTGGGTCAAACCAGACCAGAGCTAGCAAGCAAGCAACCATTCAATATCGATGATTAATAATCAACAGAAAAATTCAAACTTTCACCAAAGTTCATGGAAAATAATTTCCTAGTTAGTCATTTTTTTCATGATCCATACCACCATCTCCTCACTCCTTGCTCAACCTTTTCCATCCACACCACTTGTTCAACCATCTCCCCGCAATCGAAAGTAAGGAAAATGGACATGTAAAATATCCTGATTTTTAGAATAGGGCAAGCAGAATACCTTCCTCGGCTCGAGGAAGGGATTCGTCAATTCCAATTCAACAATTTGAAGCAAACTTGCATCTTTCTGTCTGGATTAAAAGATATAGATTATGAAGTGTAGCAAATCAAGCAACAATTCGCTGAAACTTATAGAAGAATAGATCTCTGGGCTAAAACAAGCTCAGATCTTTCCAATGGAACAGGAAAAAAGAATCATGGAAACCAACTACCAAACAACAGTTCACCATCAATAGATATTAGATAATATTCAAAACAAAAAAAATTAACCTTTCATCGAAATTTCTACTAGAGTCGACATTTTTAATACCAGAAGCAGCAGTGCCGGCGACGACAGCCTGCATATATCTCTCGGGGAGCTCGCCGGCCGAGCCGATCACTCCACCCTGCACGAGCGCATCTGCAACGCCACAAATAATGGTGGCCGCAACGGTAACATCATACGCAGCGTAGATCCCCCTCACCCCCTTCACATACACCGCATCCATGATGGGAACGATGAGGAGGGCAAGGACGAAGAGGGAAAGGCCGTAGTTGATGCGGATCCGGGTGCTGGACTTGTGCGCCCCGAAGCCGACGATGAGGAGAAGGGGGATGAGGCAGGAGAGCATGTAGGAGACGGAGAAGACGCGGTCGACGGGGACGTTGGGGTAGAGGTAGGTGAAGTAGTCGACGGCGGTGATGAACGCGTTCCATGGGAGGAGGAATCCGGTGCCCAAGGTGAAGTAGATGAGGTAGGCGACGTGGAAGTGGTCCTTGGGCGGTTCTACTTGGGTTGGGACCCCATTGAGGGGCACCGTGACTTCTTGGTTCTCTCCCTCCATGGTTGAGATGAGGAGGGCTTGAGACTCGTCCGGTACCGCGGAAAGACCCATCTTTTATGCGGGATTTCTCTATGCCGAAGACGACGAGTTTGGAAGAAGAAGAGAAGTGAGTTTTTATGGTATTTGGGAGATTTGGGATTGGGTTTGAGGTGGGGAGGGTGTAAAGAGAAGAAGGAAAGGGAAAGGTCGGGGAGGAAGAAGAAGAGGAGGACGATGAGTTGAGCAGTCTTAATTTAATGAGACGTGGATTCGAAGAAGACGGGGAGGACTTACAGCGAAAATACTATAATCTAAGGTTAACTTCATTGAGGTTTACTACTTATATTTTTACTTAGAATCTATATATATATAATATTTTGAGTTAAAATAACTAAAATACCTTTAATTTTTTAAAGTGACTAAAACTTAATTAAAGATATTTTTGTAATATTTTTAGTATAGTTAATTTAGAATTATTTTTACATATATTTAGTAAATTATATAACTCAATTTATAAATAATAAAAATATAAATTATTAATTATTAAACGATAAGGTGTTATGTATTAATTTTCCTTCAGTATTTTGATTGAAACTTGTGTGAATCAGGATGATTGAGTGCTTAAGCTTCAAATACGTGGACTCTAAATTTCTATACTTTTTAAATAATTCAAAACGTGGATTATATGCTTTTATTCTTCAAGGGTTGACCTAATTTTGAAAATGTGGGCCACCGATTTCTAGAACAAAATTTAAAAAAAGAATCCAAAAACTCAAATGACAATTAGATCCTACAAAGAAGTAATTATTAATTACAATTTCATGTTCTTTTAATTTTAGTCATTGTGTAAAATATTGAGTTATAGTTTCATTGGATGAATATGAAAAATCTATAGATGACTTATTATTCATGCACAACCCAAACATAAATCTAAGACAATTTAGGTACTTAAATCATCTTTTGTTTCTTTTGAAAGAGATTGGATATTTCTTTTCCTTGTTATGTCATTTTATTGGCTTCTATTATAGTAGACTTATTTCACTAAAAGTTAAGCATTAAGAGCAAGTGAGTAGGTTTTATATTGAGCATGAGGGCTAATATCAAGCAAGAAACTTAGATTAATAAAAGAAGAAGGTTCCTTGTAAATAGAGGCAACCCCATTTTAAATATTAATTGGAGCAACAATAATAGCTGGAATTTAGCAGTCACTAGATTCCCTACCAAGGATTGATTAAAAAAAAATGAGTGTTTTAGACTCTCTTGAACAAAATGGGGGAGGATTTTAATCTTGTCATTATAACTCAGCCTTAAATTATCCATCTTTTCTTGCAAAATAAAATAAAATAAAAGACTATGCTGATTACTCACTAGCTTAATATTAGAATCAGTATCTTTTTTATATAAAAAAAAATTAGTTATCACTTCATAGGGTTGATTGAAAAATAGTAAATTATTTAGCATATTATATAAAAGCTAAAAATTATAATAAGTGTTAAGTCACCGATCACTCTAAAAGCTTAAGTTATTAGAGACTTTTATAGTCCAATTCCTTTCTTGAACACTTCTAAAATGTGAAATTTTGATGACCGAAGAAATGGAATTATTTTAAATTGATAAAATTTTATACTTTAAGTAAAGATGGGCATGACAAATTGTGAACACATGATCTTAGATTTTGGTGGTATGTTAACTCACTAACTACTCTAAAAGTTTTAACTATTGCAGAATAGTGGCTTTTATATTTTATATTCTAATAATAAGATCAATAGTTTATTTTAAAATAAAGTATTGAATAGATCAATATTTTATATAAATATATATATATTTTTACTACCATAGTAATATAAAGATTTTAAACGAGTTGTTTAGATTAAAAATTGACAGCAATTTTATAAGTCATAGAGTGCTTATAATTTTTACACTATAGTTACGTAGAATGATAATAAGTTTAATATTTTTCTACCAAGCTTATAAGGTGGTAGCTTACCTATCCCAAATAAATTTTTATAGGTATTATGTTTGGAATAAACTATTTAATTAAAAAAGGTTTGGGATGAATTAGTTAGGTAAATAAGTTTGTGAAGAGGTTTAAAATTTAAAACTCATAAAATGGATATAAAAAATTATTAAGCAGTCGTGGGTTCAAAGTTGTTATGTCTTACATTTTCAAACAAGAGATTAGGAGATTAAATTTTTACGCCGACGACTTAACTTATATTACTTATAAATTATAAAATAGTTAGCTTATACTATTTTAAGAATTATTTAAATTGTAAATCCTAATAGACATGAGATATTTGCATTGTCTCACAAGTCTTACATATTATAAAAAAATATAACTCAGTCTTACTAATTAACCTCCAAATGCAGTCAACATTTTTTAATCTTAATATACTCTCTATGGACTTTTTCTCAACAACAAAAAAAATACTACTAAACCTCTTTGTAAAACTTATTTGCTCGAGTAATCCACCTCACAAACTTAATATTAGAATGAGTCTATTTATTTTAACATGTTGATTGCCACTTTAGCTTGATTGAAAATTATTAGATTATTTATTATCTTATTTAAAAGCTAAAAATTATCATAAGTGCTAACTCATAAACTACTCTAAAAGCTTAAGTTATTATAACACTTCTGAGCTAACATATTTTAATAGCCCAAAAAATAAAATTAATTTAAATATGTGGAGCTATATATATATAACAATTCATTTTTAGATAGATTATCTTACAATCTTTTTTTTTTTGTTACATGAATTCACTCCCAAATATGACTAGTTATTAAAATTTCATTGAGTTAATCCTAAAGATAAAATTACACTTATATTTTATAACGTTTTTATATAATTTTACAAAAAACTTTAAAAATATCATAATTATCATTACATTCTTTAGAATATTGAGATTGCCATTAAAATATTTAGACGCTTTTAGAATTGCCAATTTTTAGTAAAATATTTCTAACAAATTAGCAAACATATATAAATAACTAAAATACTTTTTCTCTTTCCTAAGTTAAGAATATTTTTAATATTTTTTTGTCTTAAATAAAAATATATATTGTTTACTATACTATAATAATATAATATTAGGCATAATATTTGAAAGCTTTTATTCTAAATAATTTTATGCAAGGGCAAATTAGTTTTCTTAATTTAAGTTGTGTTTAAATATAATCCGATAGATTTAACTAACAAAGTGACATTTTTAAAAGAATACAATAATTTCTGTGTCAATTATAATATTTTAATAATAATTATGTGAAAGTCTATAATTAATTTAGATGTCTTTTTTTCTAATCAAGGGTCCGTATGTCTTTCATATTATAAATTACAAGATTCTAAGTTACTCTATCAGAAAAATAATATAAAGAATATTAATGCAAAAAAATCTTGAGTTTCGAATGGTATAAAAGTATATATATTTACTTATTAAAAAGGCATAAAGTAAATAATAAGATTTTAAAATATATACATGAAAAAAAGCATACAATTTACCTCTTAAATTATTTCAAAAGAACAAAAAATTGTATAGTTTTATATAATTTAGATTTACTCTATTGTCTCTTAGATGTACAATATGATAATCATAATTTTAAAAGGTGAACATTATTAAATTAAAAAAAGATAGCCATTTGTAACTACATATCTTTAAATCATTTATAATAATATGTCATCTAAAAATTAATTAGTAACTCTAAAAACCCTATGCTACGCTATTACTTTGTCTATTATCTTTAGAGATGCCATCTACTTCGGTGATAAATTTTATAACTCATTTATATAAAAAATAATTGATAAATTTTGAGCTCATAGAAACAAATCATAATAAGCCAAAATTATATGCATATAACATAAAATACTAGGAAAGTCGAATGCATAATTTCTGTAATAAGTTGATTTAATCAATAGGCTATAGCGTTGACCTACTTATATAGAGAAATTATTATTTTATATAATTCAAATTATTAAAAATCATGTTGTTTTAAATAGTTTAGATTTACACTTTTATTTTTCTACTATGCAATGAGACAGTAAATTATAATTCAAAAATTAATGAGACAACTACATTTTAAGTGGTTACAGATCATTGCTATACAATCTAAAATTTAATTAGTGATTTTTAGTTACAGTGATTTTTAATAAGTCAATTTTATGTTATAATCTTACATAATATTTTTTTTTTAAATTCACTTATTTCGCTAACAAATTTAATAACTCGCTTATATGAAAACAAATTTGATAAACATAACGTTGTAGATTAATCATAGGCTAAACAGAAAGAAAACCTACGTCATCCGTCATAAAAACATATCATAACGAGCTCAAGATATGTGTATATATTATTAAAAAAAACTAGAAAATTGAATCTATGATCTCTATCATAAGCTGACTATCACTATACTACAAATGACATATTTACATTGAAAAATTATCACTTTAGATAGTTCAGATTATTAATAATTATATTATTTTAGATAGCTCATATTTATATTTATATTTATATTTTTAAATGTGTAATATGATACTAACTCATAATTCAAAAGGTGTGTATATCATTAAATTAGAAAAATCAACCATTTGCAATTATATCTTTAAGCTCTTAGAAATCAATCCTAATAAGAGTATGTTATCTAAATATTAGTTAATAACTTTTATAAATTCAATTATATGTTATAATCTTATGTTTCATTTTTGGAGATGCCACCTATTTCGATGATAAATTTTATAACTCACTTATATAATTTTTTGTTAATAAATTATGAGCTCATAGAGTAATAATAAACTAGATAAAAATTAGTCTTCCCCAGTATATAGGTTAAATAATTATGTCAATTTATCTTCAAAAATAAATTATAAAAAAAATATGCATATAACATATAAACTCAATCATTCAGTTATAATGACGATTTACTTAGATTTAAAAAATATCATTTTAGATAGTTTAGATTATTAAAAAGTTGTATCCCTTTAGATAGTTCAAATTTAAAGTGTGATATTTAATCATAATTTAAAAGATGAATATATTATTATACTAAAAAAACAATTATTTGAAACTACTTATTTAAGTTATTAGAGATTATTTCTAGTGAGGATATGTCATTTAATAATTAGTTAGTAATTTTTAATAACTCAATTCTATATTATAATTTTGTGAGGTGGTTTTGGAGATGTCACCTATTTTGGTGATAAATTTTATAACTCACTTACATAAAATAATTTTGATAAACTAAAAGCTGATAGATTAATTTTAAAGCTAAATAAATAAATAATTATTTCAATTCTCCTAAAAAATAGACCTTACTGAGTCAATATATATATATATATATAACATATAATATTTTAAAATCGAATTCATGATTTCTGTTATGAATAGATAGTACTCAATTACTAGGCTACAGTGGTGGATAACCTACTTATATAAATATTTTATCATTTTAGATAGTTTAAATTATTAAAAATTTATATTGTTTTAGATAGTTCACATATACACTTTTATTTTTTAGATATGTAATGTAATATTAAACCATAATTCAAAATATGAATATATAATTAAACTAAAAAAATAAATCATTTATTGCTATATCTTTAAGTTGTTAGAGAATATTTCTAGTAAAGGTATATCATCTAAAAATTAGTTCTAATTTTTAATAATTTAATTCTATCTTATAATACTGTGTATTATTTTTAGAGATGTCACCTATTTTAGTGATAAATTTTATAACTCACTTATAATTTTTTTTAACAAACTAAGAGCTTAAGTTAATTATAAGCTGACAAATAAATTTTTCTGAAATAGAAGTTGAATAATTAAGTCAATATTCCTATGAAATAAATCATTAGGATACCAAATTATACACATTTAGCATAGAATCTATGATATATGTCATGAGCTAAGAGGGCTTAATTATTATGCTATAGTGGTGACATATTTATATAGATAAATTATTATTTTAGATAATTTATATTATTAAAAATTATATCATTTTAGATATTTCAAATTTATATATTTATTTATATAATAGGCAATGTGATATTTGATTATAGTTAGGTAAATATATCATTAAATTAAAAAAAATTAACTATTTGTAATTACATCTTTTAAGCTCTTAGATATCATTTCTGATTAGAGCATGTTATCTTAGTATCTTTTAGTTATCCAATTTTATATTATAATATTGTATAACATTATTAGAGATGTCACTTATTTCAACAATAATATTTATAACTCATTAAATAAAATACTTTTGATAAAATATGAACTGTAAATTAATCATAGGCTAAACAAAGGAGTTAACCCTCTTCGATATACATGTTGAACAATTATGCCAACATTTCTAAAAAACACATCATAATAAACTAATACTATGTATGTATAGCATACAATATAAGGAAGTAAAATTTATGATTTATGTTCTGAGCTAAACTCAATCATTAAACTATAATAATGACCTACTTATATAGAGAAATTATCATTATATATAGTTCAAATTATTAAAAATTATATCGTTTTAGATGGTTTAAACTTACACTTTTTTTTATGATGCACAATATAATATTTAATCATAGTTCAAAAGGTGAATATATAATTAATTTTAAAAAAATTAATTATTTATAACTATATATTTTAAACTATTAGAAGTCATTACTAGTAATGGTATGTTATCTAAAAACCAGTAAGTAACTAAATTTTATGTTATAATCTTATATAACATTTTTGAAAATGTCAGCTATTTCGGTGATAAATTTATAATTCACTTACATAAAAAAAGCTTTGATAAACTAAGAGCTCGTAAATTCGTGATAGGTTAAACAAAGAAACTAGCCCTCCCCCATTATATAGATTGAACAACTTAGTAAACCCTCAACTATAACAAGCCCAAATTATATGCATGTCATAGAATACTAAGAAATTAATTCATGATCTCTATCATAAGTTAATAGAGCTCAACCACTCAAGCACTTAGATTCAGTGATCAACAATTTACATAGAGAACTTATCATTTTAGATAATTTAAATTATTTTAAAAAAATTGTATCAATTTAGATAATTTGAATTTACATTTTTTATTTTCAGATACGGGATGTGATACTAAATAATAATTCAATACATCAACATATCATTAAATTAAAAAGTTATGAACCATTTGCAACTACATATTTTAAGTTGTTTGAAAATTATTAAAGAATATTTTTAGTACAAGTGTGCCATCTAAAAATAAGTTAGTAATTTTTAATAATCTAATGATATGTTATAATTTTGTGTAATATTTTTTAGAGATGTTACCTACTCTACTGATAAGTTTATAACTCACGTACATAAATTTTTTTAATAAATCATAAGCTTTTAGGTTAATTATAGGCTAGACAAAGGAGTTAGCCTTCTCCAATATATAAGTTAAACAATCAGGTCTAACTCTTCTAAAACATAGACCATAACGAGTCTAAATTATATACGTATAGCATATAAAATATCAAGAAATTAGCTACATTATTATAAATTGATTGGACTCAATTACTCCACGGTGGTGGTGAATCATTTAGATGAAAATTATTTTGTGTGCCAAACCTAATTCGGTAAAATAAGAAGTGGTTATATGCATAAAAACCCACAAAAGCTCTAAAACTTCCATTTGAGGTCCTACCTCGCACGTGCCAAGCCTAACGAGGACTAAAATAAAAAGCTTGTTTGGTCGGCGGCAGCTCTTAACTTGCAACGCACTCTTTTCATCTCTTCCTCCGCCTTCGCTCTCTATTCTCCACTCTTTTTAGGGTTTCTCCTCCTCCGCCTTCGTCGCCGTTCCGAAGATGGTGAGATCTCTTTACTCCTCCCAAACCCCTCTCTCTAGATCTCTCTTCTCGAATGATTCAGTGCTGTAGATTCGAAAGCTTTGCTTCCATTTCGAATCCCTCCTTGGATCTAAATTGCAGTAGTATTGCGCTAATTCCTTTCTTTTCTCATCCGATTGCGCGATTGGAATCCAAATTTGGGATCTAGGGTTCCGTTGATGCAACTAGGAGTTATATTTCCTTCCGCTTGATCTCTTATTGCTCTAATTTTTTCGCTTCCATTTCTTTCAACTGTGCATATTCAGTATAAATTAGTTTCTTGAGTACTTGCGCAAAGATCTGTTTTTATTTGAAAAATTTATTGGATGCGATGGTATCTTCCAGTAGGGAACTGACATCAGAGGTTGGTGAATGCAGGGGGAAGATCAAAATCTTGATGCTGCCATTGAGTCTCTTCTGAATGTGGAGAAGCAGATGAGGATGGCTGGCGAGGTCGCGGGAACCAAGAAGGCTGTCATTGACATTGTGGAGCTCTGTTACAATGCGCGTGCATGGAAGACTTTGAATGATCAGATTGTTCTTCTGTCGAAGAGGAGAGGCCAGCTTAAGCAGGTACGCTTTGACATGAAATGCAGAAAAGCGTGCCATATTTGTCCAATTGGTTCTCTAGGATTTCTTCTTCTGTGTACATGCTGGCTAATGCATGTTTCATATTTTAACATCACTATTACACATGATTATAACTATAGGGATAAAGTTTTAGGACTGTAGGAGGATTAACCACATGCAAATTGATTGTATAAAAAGTTAATATATAATTACTTCTTAACAGCTGGTGCAACTTTGAATAACAATTGAAATTTGCACTTATCATTTTGGAATACTCGTGTCGAAAGAAGTTCAAACAATATTGTTTGCTCACACTAAGGTAAGTTGACCATATGCAAACAAGTAGAGTAGATAATAATATTTTTAGTTTGGATAATGATTTATCTGCACATTTTATCTTCCAATTAAACTGAATCAAAGAAAGGAAGCAGCTAAATTTTAGTTTCATCAAATTCAAGAAAAAAGATTTCCTTGATTGTACTTAAAAGATTGTATAGTGCTACCTTTTTTTCTTGTTGTCAAAGCCAAAAGCAGATGTGGACATTGAGCTCACAACCTTAACCATATTTGTAAATAGAGATCAAAATTAAAGCTAGGCAATTTGCTAATTTGTATCTCTGAAATAAGACATTCATCGGTAATGATAGGTTATATAGAAGTTTTGAGAAGATAATATATGTAATTTAGTTATACATAGGCTTCTTGGCCTTATCTTACTAAGAACTCACAGGTTAAGATTAGGCAAGATGGCCTCATTGACAGTTCTTTGATTCTTATTATGGATTTTTAATCTTTCTGTATTTGTATCTTGTTGAGATGTCCCTTGATACATTCTCTAATTTTCCTCTCTAATTGTACTTACTGGACTTTTTTTTTGCATGCCAAAACTTTTCTTGTTTGCAGGCAGTTACTGCTATGGTACAAAAAGCAATGCAGTACATTGATGAAACACCAGATTTGGATACAAAAATAGAACTCATCAAGACACTGAACAGTGTCTCTGCTGGGAAGGTAAGCACATTATCATGCATTGCAAGATGTCGTCTGCTTGAAGACGAATTTATGTCCATATAGATGTCTTTGCTCACACTCAAGCATTAATTTATATATTTGTTTGCAGATATACGTCGAAATAGAGAGGGCACGCCTAATTAAAAAGCTTGCAAAGATTAAAGAAGAACAGGGACTTATTGCTGAGGCTGCTGATTTGATGCAGGAAATTGCTGTAAGTTGGTGTTTTTAGGTTGCATCCAAGGTTTTTTTATTATTTGAAGCTATATTCCTTGGTCATTATGACTAGTTTGGAAAATGTGCCTTCTAGTCCTTTAACTGACGAGCTAGCTCTTCAGGTGGAAACTTTTGGAGCAATGGCTAAAACAGAGAAGATAGCATTTATTCTTGAACAAGTATGATTTGATGCTGCATTTTTTCCAGCCAAAAAACTCAATTATCTGATCATTTGTACAAGTTTGATGCGTCAATAGTTTTTCTTATAAGCAAAATGTTACCAGGTTCGTCTATGCTTAGATCGCCAGGATTACGTCCGAGCACAGATATTGTCGAGAAAAATTAGTCCTCGAGTTTTTGATGCAGATTCATCCAAGGAAAAGAAAAAACCAAAAGAAGGCAATAATATTGTTGAAGAGGCTCCTGCAGACATTCCTTCTCTCTTAGAGCTGAAGCGCATCTACTATGAATTAATGATTCGGTATACTAATTCTTATCTTGTAGTATTCCCTGCTTGTGAATTTTCCTTCTTTTTAAGGTGAAGTTGATATAGATTTATGAATTATTTAAATCCAGTTTTTATTTCTGAACTCGTCATTTCTAGAAGTAATACTCTACCTAATAACCAGAAGGGTAAATTTATACCTGCCGTAGGTTATGAAACATGTATTTGGTTTTGAAAGTTCTACTTATATGTAGAATTGCTGTTAAATTGATGAAGTTTACTGTTGTCACATCTGAGATGTTAATTTCACAAGTTATTTGCTATGGCATATATATCATTTTGAAGGACAACTTAAACATGACTGCTTAGTATACAAGTTGCAATCCTCAATTCTGCAAAAAATTCAGTGATTGAAGTGTAGCCCATGGTTATATCCTTTCATAAGTTCTAGTCAATTTTTGATCCTGTCTTCTAATAGATTTTTATGTGGATGGCATGACAAGCATCACATATCAGTCTTAGTAGTTCTAAACAGCATTTTGATATGATTTATTTATACCATCATAAGAGTAAAAAATCACTTGATTCAAGTGAAGTTTGTCTATTATGGCTCATAATGCTCTTTTCCAAGTTGCATATATGAGAAGTGAAGGCAGTGATGGCATTGAGGCCTGTGTTATTTTCATAACTTCCATTTAGTTATAGAGACTAATATTTTGGTAAAAGCACCCACCCAGGTATGATTTGTAAATATTAGATAATGTCTCTCTTTGTGAATGTCAGACTTCATATGTGGCACTTTATTAGATATTTGATGATCATAATTATCTGTAAGGAAATATGTACCTCTTTAGTTGTCTTCAAGTTTGATCCCGTGCACCATGTATTGTAACTTTTCACCGCCTAGTCATGGTGGAAATGGCATTCATAACAAATTCAAATCTCACTGATATTCTTGCACATATGTGTATGATTTCAATGTCAATAACCATATTGCACGGTAAAATTCATGGTTCGAAGTTTTGGTTTCGGTTTTAGTTTTGACCCCTAGAAAAAATGAATATTTTAGGCCGAAATGGAATGGTTTTAGCCTATTGTAGTTCAAACTAAATATCAAAACTAGAAGTCTTGATAGTTTTGGCTTTATCTAATAAGTTTCAGCTTTGGTTTTAATTAAGTTTCGACCATTATTGTTGTGTTTCAGGGGAAACTTCAAACCATGGGAAAATTGGTTGTAAGCTTGTAAACCAACCTTGTAGTTTACTAATTGGTTTCGTTGAGTAATAATTGGATTGAGGAGATAATTGCATGTGTTTTTGGATGCATGTTGTCTGTTGTGTTGATGTTTTAGATGCTTTAAGAAATTGGTAGTGTACTTTGAAGCTGTGTATTATTCTAGTTGCCTTCATCAATACCTCCGTAGGTATTCAAGTTTGATAATTGGTAAAAACTAATTAGGCATTCTGTCTTTGTAGGTATCATTCTTTTCACAATGATTACATGGAGATTTGTCGTAGTTACAAGGCGATATATGATATTCCATCTGTGAAAGAAGATCCAGCACAGTGGATCCCGGTAAATGAAGTATTTTTTAGTTATTTTAGTTATGATGCAGAATTATGAGGTTAGATATATGTGTTTTGTTTCTTCTTAGGTACTTAGGAAAATCTGCTGGTATCTAGTGCTGTCACCACATGACCCGATGCAGTCAAGCCTTCTCAATGCTACTTTAGAAGATAAAAATCTTTCTGAAATTTCTAATTTTCGGTAGGTGCTTTCCTGGAGTAATATTTCAGAAACCGCACCTCTACTATGGGATTTTTATGATTTGTTCTAACATCCTTAAGTATGTTGATTCTGTTGTCTCCCATCATCATAGTTTACTGCTAAAGCAGCTGGTTACCATGGAGGTGATTCAGTGGACTAGTCTTTGGGAAATGTTTAAGGATGAATTTGAAAATGAAAAGAATTTTCTTGGAGGATCTTTGGGTACCAAGGCAGCAGAAGATTTGAAATTGAGGATCATTGAGCATGTATATTTGTTTCTTCTCAGTTGTTAACTTTCTCATCCATTCTTTTTCTGCATTGCTAATATATAGAACTGGTTTTCTTTCAGAATATCTTGGTAGTCTCAAAGTACTATTCAAGGATTACCTTAAAGAGGCTTGCTGATCTATTGTGCCTCAGTATACAGGTTTGCTTGCTGTCCTTCCCTTTCTTGAATGTGATTCGTTTGGTTATTCTGTCACATATTTCCATTTATATCCTGTTTGTAGATTTATATCTGTTCTAGCTAATTGCCGTTGGATTGTAGTATAATCTATTATATAGCATTCAGAAGTCTTACTGTATGCATCCCCTTGGTCGTGGATAAGTTAATTTGAAGGACTAGTTTGTTTTCATGTGCTTTTTATATGGTTTTGACTTTTGAGACATGACACCATGCGGAAAACTTGCTGGCCGACACATAAGCAGACTGCAGGACTGCCCATGCGACCTACAGGTTTGAGGTTTAAGCCCCAGAAGCAGGTTGGGCTTAATTTTCATGGCAGGTCATTGGATCCTTCAGTGACCTGGTTAGGTCATGGGACTGAAATAATTTTTTGTCCAATTTATATTATGGGTTCTTTGTTAAGAGCAAGTTATTTTTCTTTTCACCTTTCTGGGAACATGTATTTCAGTGGAAAGAAATACAGACCTATCTTGGATAGGGAGTGGAGGACATACACTTGAGACAAGTTTTATGGTTGCCTTGATTGTTAAATCTTTTTGGGTTGCAAACAGCTGATGCTCAATTGTCAGGAAGATAAAGCTTATGGAATTGTATGTCTACCTATGAAGTATATCAGCAATCTAGTTAACCATGCTGTATAAATATATACTGTTTTCATCACTCTTTTTTCTCAATTCTCTACATATGATCCTACCAGTGAAGTTTTAGTATGAAGTTGGTCATTTATTATTTCTTCCATCTAGAAATATTTCTCATATGGATGATTGGTACCTCATCTGTTGTAATGCTACTAGTTTGTAGTTTATAATATTTTTTTAATTTAGTTGTCTGTGTGAAGTCCTTTTGACCCTAAATCATTCATCTTTTATGGACTAGCCAGTAGTTAATTTTCATCACCGTGAGGAAATGCAGTAATTTCTTGTCATTTTAGTACTCAATACGCTTTCATTGCACCAGGAAGCAGAGAAGCATCTGTCCGATATGGTGGTCTCTAAGGCGCTGGTAGCGAAGGTTGACAGACCCAATGAAGTAATCTGCTTCCAGACCGCGAAAGACAGTAATGACATCCTCAACTCATGGGCAATGAATTTGGAGAAGCTTCTCGACCTCGTCGAGAAAAGCTGCCATCAAATACACAAGGAGACGATGGTCCACAAAGCTGTCCTGAAAGCTTGACTATTATCATTGTTGTGACATGTTACCTTAGGTTTATTTCTGGTCCTTTAGCCGTGTTGCTCAATGCAGACAGTCTTGCTTTTGGCTCCAGAAGTTCACTGCATTTTACTGTTTGTTGTCGAGATTTACATCATGTAGCAGATGATAAATACAGTTAAAAAGCATTGTTGGGACTATTTGCATGGTATCTGGGTTTACCTAATATTCTATGTATCAGGACTACCACCATTGATATTTCTGGAGTAGATCTGCCAAAATTTTCACTACATCCTTTTCTTTCAATAATGGATCCTTGCTAGTGCTGGTGTCGTCAATGAACTGTTAATAAATGTTTGGAATTACAGGGGCCCTCCTAATCCACTGTCATAACTCGTTCTACACAACTTAGAAAAGGTGTCATGTATGTGATACGTTGTTCTACGCGTCCTTTTCTTGTTAATAACATTAACTTGGAAAAAGATATGTCTGGGATACGTTATATTAACTTTTAGAAAAGATATCGCGTCTGGGATACATTGTTATATTTATCCTTTTCACAATAAATATTGTGAATATAGGTGAACGTATGACGTATGTAGACACCTACTGAAGAGTAGATATCTGACGAGAATTTTCCAATGGCAAGACCTGTAGCAATGCAACCGTTGAAATTTCATTGTCTCACTGTTTCAATAAAATGTAAACATAGGATTTGCCCCTGCACTACAGGAAAGAAGCATGGATTCAGTCCAATGGCAGCAGCAGCAGCAGCCACTAAAAGCACGATTATATTAAATAATAGCCAAACAACAGTTGAGCTCTTCATTCCAGCTCTGTTTTCAGCAACTTATATAATGTATCCGAGAGCAGAACTCATAAAAAGCACAGCCCAACACCAGCTTGCGGTGAATGAATAGGAAATGTTTCAGCATCACCGCGGTCCACACCATAAAATCGCTTACGAAAACTGCCGCAACCATAGTTCCAAAACAAGCGGGTTTATGCAATTCAGAGAATTTACAGAACAAAAAAATTGTCTCGAAGCATCTCAAGTAGCACCCGAGCTTCTCACATGTATGGGGGCATCCGAGGTGGCGGCATGCGTTGATAGATATTCTCCGGACGGCTCTGTGTGACCCGGTCAGTGGCAGCTCTTTGATTGAACCCTCCGGGCTGGGGATTCTGATTAGGATTGAACGGTCCCCACCACTGAGATTCACCTTCAACAGGGATCCATGGTAAGGGGGTGTAGCCTTCTCTACCCCACCCATAGAACCGATCCATATGTCTCCCAATGCTCTCACCATCTTGATGGTTCCTGCTCGATGATCCAGAGAGAGAAAATCCATAGAATCCTCCGCTCTCAGCAGAGGATGAGGCTGCTACAGAAGAAACAAGAGTTAAACCCCTTGGTCTTAACCTTCTTGTGGGAGCCAATAGGTTGACGGATTGCTGATAAAACTGATTTCCAAGGCCACGTGTGTGGCCTCTGACCTCCCCAATTACAGGTGGGCCTAGTGGTGGCACTATGTTGCCTCCGTTGCGTGCAACAGACCTGTGGCGTTCAAAGGGGAGTGTCAGGCATTAAGGAAACATCCCGACTTGTATAGCAACAAATGATGCAAATGACACTAACCCATGAAGAAGAGGATGCGGATGCACGAATGATCCTACTCTCTGCTGGCTGCTGTTATCATTTCTAGATAATCTTACCCCAAATTGTGATGTAGATTGATCTGTATTCCCTGACAAAGGAAAAGAGTGCTGTTGCTGCCAGTTCTGATTTTGCGGCTCAGTGGCAGAAAAAATGTGGGAATTGATCATATCCACATTTGACTGTCCTCCGAGGCCAGTTGGATGCCGATGAAATTGTGCACTCTCAGAAACAGAGTCAGCAGAACCTGAAGGTGCGCGCATGGCATGAGGAAAACCATGCAGAGATAGGTATGGGCAGACATGTGAACTACTTGAAGCATTGGAATGGTCTCCGAATGTGGAATTACCCATGAGCTCATGATCTACAAGCAACAATTGGGGAACAATACAATTAGAAAAATGTATATTACCAATTTGAAAGAGTACTAGAGTTCTTCAATTAATAGAGATATATTGCTTACAAGAATTTTGCTGAGATTCCCCATCCCTGTACACAGAAATATTCGTATGTCAAGGAGAGACACCAAAAGTTGCTAAAATTTGTAGTTGAAACAAACATGTACCATGATTACAATGAAATGTAAACAACAAAACTCAAAGTTGAAATCTGATTTATTTAAACAAAAATAAAAAAGCAATAAATATTTGCATCCAACTTGATACTTTAAACTCCTAACAGACCTCCTCATTGGATAGACACCAGAGACTTTCACTCTGTTGACCAATAAAATAACTCATGAAACTTATAAGGTGAAACTCTATGCTTTAAGTATTTAGTGGCATATTTTTGCCAGAATCAACTGTTTAAGTTCAAAAGCCAAAGTTCAACACAAGAATGTATAGATAAGGTGCAAGGGCAATTACGAAGAACAAATAAGCCACGTACTAAGAACACATTTTCAAATGCCAATATTTATGGTATGGAGCAGGGTTCCAAATATCGGGATTGGGATCGGTCATCGAAAAAACGACATATATCGATCATATTGGCCTGTATTTTAAAATACAGAAAAATATTTCTTTTTCTTCTTACCTTCTTTACCACTCTCTCTCTCTCTCTCTCTCTCTCTCCCATCTCTAATTTCATTCTCACTTCAAAAATTTAAAAAAAAACATACTCCTTAAAACCTTCTCTCTCTCTCTCTTCGACTCCTCCCCTCTCAGATAGTGCCTCTGCCCTCACACTCTATTCTTTCTCTCTCCTAAGCTGATGCTCATCCGACATAGTTCCAGCCTCCATCAACGTTCAGCAAACTTCTCCAACATAGATTTGGCTCCATCAGCCTCTGATGATCCAGAGTATGAATAATAATATCGAGGATCAGGACTAGCTAAAACTAGGAAAGTTGGTATGGAAAACACTAAAAACGAACAAAATCTACAAAATTAGTTGAAATAGTGATAACTTGTTTTAAGATGCACCATCCTTTAAAATTACTCCTGATCATAAAGATAATATCATCCAACTAGTTTCCAAAAAGTATAGGGCCAGCAAAAGCACACTCAGAATCAAAAAGACCTCAATGAACTTCACAAGTTCCACAACTGGCTAGCAACACTGGTGTGGTGTTCCTGGATGAACAATAATTGGAAAAGATGGAATGCCATGAAATAGCCTCAATTTCTGCACGTGCAAAAGTTAAAAATGCAACAGACATGAAAAGAGCCCAAGTATGAAGGAGAAGATAAGATGCAGAGAGGTGTTCCAAATCTGAGATATAGATTTGACTCAATTAGTAATATATTTTACATCTGTGCTTTTAAAAGGAATAGTGTTTGGATATCAAATTTGATGTCATGACACACTGCTACAAACATATTCCTCCACATGCCAATGTTCTGGCCTGAATTGATTTGAGAAAGGAAAAATACATAATTTTGAGATCTTGAATTGACTCAGCAATCAGCATACTATTGCGTAAGTGCATTGTAAACACAGCACCCCCACACGGTTAGTATAGAAGCTAGAAGGGCTTCTTCAATGGCTTTACGTCCACCTATCCACCTACATTCCACCGACCCACACCATCTACCTGTACCTCCTCAACCAATAGCTACAATTTCTCCTTCCCCTTCTCTTCATCAAGTATCCTATCCCCCAACATACCCTTCCCCTATCCCCTATATCTCCCCCCTCTCTTTCATTCTCCCTATTCACTACCTCATTTGTCCATGAAATTAGGCTCCTCCCTCAACATGGCCACCTCTCACAATTCCATCGTATTCCTTTCCTTCATATTTACCACCTAAACCATTATCAATTATCCGTGCCTATCCAAACAAGAACTAAGAAGAGTTACAAACAGTTGTTAGCGACTGAATTAATGTTTATGCCTACCGCAAACAATCACCATGACCTAATGTTTATGCCTAATGCAACAATCTCATATAGTTCCTTATACTAAAAATAACTGAATTGGAATATTATAATGTGCACCAACAGCACGTTGTTGGAACAGCTACTCTTCATTATTTTTACTCACGCACTTGATTTTTCTGAAGTTATGTCGAGCTTGGAAATTTGATCCTTCATATTGCTTACGCACTACCTGCACATTTAGTCGGTAAAGTGTTGAGTCCTTATTTGGTTTTCTCATGAACATCCAATTATGTGTTAGGCATTGAGCCACTGATCTTCTTGTACATATATAATTATGATCTTCTGTGTAGAATATATGAGATGAAAAGCTTATAATAGCTTAGCTTCATGATAACTTTTCTATGGCCATTGGCCAACCATTTTGTTAGTGCTTCTAAATAAAATCAATCTCAGCAGTAGAAGAATGGGCAATTAAATCCTTTAGAAAAGTTCGAAGTGAAGATGGAGAGGATGGGAAATAAATAACTTCGGAGGCTGTTTTTAAGTTTATACTGATAATGGGAAACTACTTTGCATTTCTTTATATTGATAGGATAGCATGCTTAGAAATTAGACTTAGGCAGTATTGAAGTTAAAAGATAGGAAAATGGAGAGAACCAAAAGAATATCCATATACTTCTTGGAAAAGAGTATGGGCAATTAAAACTTTTGAGGCTGATTTAGTTTTAAAGTGAAAATGGAGAACTTGTTTGCAATATTATTTCTAGGATAGGATATCTAGGAAATGCCAATCGATGTTAGGCAAGACTGAAGTTATGATAAGCAAATGGGAAGAGTGAAGGGGACATGCTTATGCTTTTGGTAAACTGACTATATACTCAGGGACCAGAAATTTGGTGAATGCCATTTGCAATTATTCGTGACGGTCAGGTGTTGCATGCACTTTTATTTGGTCTTTCCTAATGTCAAGTGTTTAAAGGTGAAACTTCAAGTATGCTGTGAATCAAGTGAAAGAGAGCTTACCATTTATATATTTGGCCCCAATAGGTATGAGGCTTTGGAGGAGTCAATTCCCTCAATCCTCTCCCTCGCCCGCTCCCTCTCTCCCTCCCTCTCTAACCTTTATTTTGTATCTTTCTAACTTTCAATAAAATATATTAGGGTATGCCCACTTTTCAGAATAAACAAACAAGGTTGTATTATGTGATAGTATTACCATTATTATTAGTAATATAGTAAATCATTACGTTGCTAGTTTGCTACTATTAGATTTTTGACTAACAACTTGAATACCAAAGTAAGTTGTAGTTATATAAATTCATCTACCTTGAATTATTATATATATATATATATAGAACAAGTAGAAATGAATCACGAAAAAGAAAAAATCTACAAAACAGCACATTTATCTACAAAACTGTTGTATTACAACCAAAACAATGTTGCCCTGGATAACAAAAGTAAGAGAAATAGTAGTTGAGAATTAGGCTTACTCAAACAATGATGCTAATTGTGTAAACCCACGGAATGGACACCACTGGAATCCAAAAGGCTGCTGCAAAATAGTATTTCAATGTTTACAACATTAACCAGTACGCAAAATGTGGCAGTATATTGATGACATGAAATAAATACTCTCCATTTATAAGCTTGTCTGGTAAAGCATAAATTTTTCTTGTTGCAGAACAGTGGCTGCCCATAGGCAGTCAGCAAAGCACATGTCGCCATGGAGCATGCTGACACTTACAATTAGTTCATCTTCACATGCTTCAGCAACAAGTACATTGGGAATATAAGAGTTTGCTAAAACTGCTAAATCACCAAAATAAAACTTCCCTAAAACAGAAAAAAATGCTAATTTAAATGCCTAAAGGGTGGAATTTGACCAAAAAACGTGACAGCTATCACACCTCTTCGCATATCCCATCTCCCAATCAAGTTCCGTCCAATTCTGAGTCAGTTTGAATTCCAACACTGATTAGCTATTCCTAATCTGCCTCAAAAGTGAACACCACCACCATCACATCTCCACCCCAAGCAAACCATGTTGCAATGCCCAAAAAGTTCCTAAAGGTCCTAGTGCATCCCTTTTCATTGTATAACCAAAATTATGTTTTGCTTGGCTATAAATTCCAGAAATCAAGTTTATCTGAACTAGTCACCACCTACTATGGTTTCCTGTTGTGTCTTTCTACAAGTAAGCATGGCAACTATGCATTAGAGGGGCTACTTATGCTCAAGAATGATATTGGCACAAATAAGATTATATTTCTCAACATTTATACACTTATATATATATAACAATTCAAATTGCATACATACTATGTGTACATGTTTGTATATATATGTTTGTCATGCACATGTGTTAACAAGACTTGTCGTGTCAAGGTAGGATGTTGTGACGACATCCCAGTGGCATAGCACAATGTAGGCATCGGAATTATGTACCATATTGTTGGCAAGATCATTGCTGAAGAAAAGGTCTTGCAAGTGATGGTTGGCCCAAATAACTCAATGGTCACAACATAAGAACATGGTAACAAGGCCCATCCAAGAATCCCTTGGATTTGTAGGAAGACTTAGTTAAGAAAGAAGATGGTTCATTTATTCCTTGGAAAGAAGTTCATAATAGTGTATCAATGGGAATGCCATTCACATGTAATTGTGATTGTTATCAATCTCCATGCTGTCAGTTTTTAAAAGGGATGGATGATATGCTAAATTAATGACTACCCTAGGTAAAGTTGAAATAGTGAATTTTTCCTTACTTCTTCCACCCTTGTAAAGTGAGGGATGACTGATGAGATACAGAGATAGTGTAGGCAAGGGAATAATAGCCAAAACATCTCTCAATCTTCTCGGCAGCTACACAACCTCCTTATCCCTTACCATGGCAAGAGATCAGATGGTAAGAACCCCGATAAGATAGGATGCTCAGCCTTTTCCATCGTAGAGAGGAAAAAAAGTTGTTTCATTGCTATTTGCCAATAAAGGATCCATTAGTCGCATATGAAGGAAAACTATCGTGCAATTAAACATGGCAACCAATTCTAACACAAAGTATTGCATTAGCAAAATGCAATATCATCATAAGCTTGTGCACAGCTATATTATTGTCTAAACATGTATTTTGAGTTTTGTAGACTAAACACAAAACTAGTGAACTTTCCATAATGCAAGGTGTAGCATGAACATTGATCCTTCATCAAGTTTATAAATATGGTTCAGTAATTCGTGGCTTCGTGCATATAAAGAACAGTATCAAGAAGAGTTCCACATATGTAGAAATAATTCATCATGTGTATAATATTTACCAGCTCAGAATAGCCAAGATCATAGAACTCTTCACTCATCCATCCATCAATATCAAAATCGGCAGATGAGCGATGTCCATTTGCAAAAAGCCAACGACCTTTCTCAACTGTCCGGCAATTTGGGCACTGCATAACTCCCTTTGCATTAAATGCAGAACCTATGCAATCTGAAAATATAATAGATACACACCAGAGGTAAAATAGATAGAGTAGACAAGCAAAACTTCAGTAACATTGAAAAATAATGTTTCAGGAAACAAATAAATACATTTATAAAAAACAAAATAGTAAAATTCCAATAGGCAAAAGAAGAATTTTCTGCAAAGTAAGCCATAGAAGGTGGTCAAATCAGCAAGTTCCAAGACATTGAAGATAAATATTGAAAATAATCATGTACTGATCAAACTGCAAAAATATTGGAAGAAAGTAGAAACAACTCAGTAAATGCAAAGCCAATGAAATCTGAAGCAGCGTAAACTTTGAGATATAATTCTAAACATGCTTAGAGATACCGAAGTAATGAAGATGACAAAGGGCACAACCTCTTAGGTCCAAGGGCAATCCTCACTGTCATAACAAATGGTGCCCTCATAATGCAATAAACCAAGGATTTCACTCTACAATAACATTCTATTTAGTTCAAGATTTCTAGACTAGTTACAAATTAACCCTTTTCATCAATCAGCTTAACATATGCAACATACATGTACTGTTAACTTCAAATGTTGACACTAGAGGATTTAAAATATCCCATGAAGGATCAATAAATTAGCAATGATCTTAAATTCAATTAGTTTAAGCTCTAGAGTAATTAATGCTTTCTTCCTCTTCTTTTATGACCACCTCCTCCGCCATCAATGTGCATGAGAGAGACCTAATGTGGCCTAGGGACGAGGAAGCATGCCGATTTGGAAAAAAATGTGGTACTTAGATTCATTCACCCTAAGGAGAAAAAAATATGGCCTCTGTAAATCTCTCTAACTCTAAGTACTATTTTCGTATTAGCATGACTTGATAGATAAAAAAGATTGAAGATAACCACCAAGCCATAGGGGAACGAAAATCAAACCCACACAAATTATTGGAGACAAAAGAAGCGTGGAATCCACCACAAAAGAGAGAAAAAGAGAGTAGGAGAAAATGAGTAGGAGAAGAGGGAGGAAAAAGAGAAGAGGGATAAATATGAAATTCTACACAACATATTATTTCTCAAATTTCCATCTTTCTTTTTTAGAATTCTCATCACCTCTATATATACGGATTTTATTCAGATCTTTCATAATCTAATATACAATTAAACTAGGACTCTTTTAACTTAAAAAGTAATCAAATCTTAACAAAATTACCTCAAAACAAACTAACAATCAAATATCCTAGATTTTTAGGAGTTTTAAGCAAATTGGACACTCTAAAATCAACTCTAATTTTTTAAATAAAAAATATATCAGAAAATAAAAAATAAATGAAAATCTAATTCCCATCAAGACCATAAATGAAAATCAAATCTAGTTTGTCTCCATTCTATTATTAAAGACTACAGTTCTACAAACTCAGGGTTAACTTTACTCCCAGACTTACTTTCCCTTTCTAGATGACGATGCTAAACTCCATTGCCATAATGAGGTCTTGTATCATTTAGAAACCTCCGCTTGAGAATGAAGTTACAGAGAACATCTTTAATTGAGCGGTGATCAATTATTTATAGAGATTTGAATTGCAATAGCACCATTCAAATTAAAAAAATGGCAAGCTACAAAATGTGCTCACTTAATCACAAGACTCACAATGATTGGGATGTGGTGCAATTCCTAGAATGGCAAGCTAAAAACTGCGCTTATATTTAATAAGTCACAAGATTCACAATTATTGGGACATGGTGCAATTCCTAGAGCTCCATCAGTTTCATCAGTGAATCTATTTGTTTTTAATGTCCTATTAGATTTTTAAAAAAAGATAACCCTCCATTCAAGCAAATAATGGAATGAACATGTGCCACAATAATGCCATTCTTCTCCAAAGAAAAAAGTGACATCCTTGTATCACCTTACTGATCGACATCATTCAACAAGATGCGCCCTTTGTATGCAGCCAATCTGCAATGGCTTCTCAAACTCCACACTCAATTTTCTTGCTAGCTAGGTTCCACCAGCCACAAGCAGTTCAGTGGAATAACTCAACTAGCGGAATATCTAGTTCAAGATAAGAAGCTCTAAATTAGGTGATATATCGCCAACTCTCAAGTCCCAGCAAGTTTCATATCTCCTTCATAATAAGAAAACCCAGCCCCCACCTAGCAAGACCGATTTCTCACACCGGCTAACCTGATCTAGAAAATCATCTATAAGCCAGCTCAAGTAATTCCTACCACAATTGCATCAAAAACCTAGCTCGCACAGGCTACCTATCAGGTATTTACACATGAACTACAATTACTACTGCAATCTACTAAGCTACAAAAGAAAAGGGAAAATAGCAAAATTCTTCAAAAAGGTAAGAAATTTGTCAGAAACAAAAACCATCATTGCATAAGAACAGATCTAATTACAGTACGATCGAGGGCACTAAAAATTTCAAATTTTCCAAGCAGCACCTGCGGGCAGATCGGATTCCGCCATGTACGATGAGAGAAAGAGGGAGCGCTTACCTAGATGGAATTCGTGTCCACATTTGAGCTTGGCGATCGATCTATCCCCTCGATTCAGCACGAGATCGAGGCAGATCGAGCATGCGGCGGCGGCCGCCTTGCCCTCCGGCGACGAATCCGGCTTCTCGAGATCCATCGCCTCCAATCCACTCATCGATCGCCTCCGCTTCCGGAAGAACCCTAAAATCCTCGATCCGGTCCAGATTCCGCCATGAAACCGAGAATTGAAATCCAAGAAAGGAGGAGAAAGGGAGGGATTGAGAGACCGAGAAGAAAGGCTGGATGGATGCACGAAGCGTGGGCGTTGGGAGTCGGACAGATGCAGAGAATGAGATTTGGGTGTAATAATAATGCACCTTCCTTTTTCTATCCCCCCCCCTAGATTTCGATGGCCTTTTCTTTCTGGATTAGTTTATAAGCTTTTTTCCTATTCACCCCTCTGAATCTCTTATTTATCCATATGCCCTTTCTTACTTACTTTGTTGATATATGAATCAATCGATTACTGTGATATTTTAATTCGCACTAATATTTCTCATAAACCAAAATTACGGCAAAGTCCTATTGGAAAAACTTAATAACATCCTGTCCTTTTTTGCTTATTTCACTAAAAGGGCAGAGTGTTTTAGAAGCAGAGGAAATTTAGGGAGTTGGGGATATTCACCGAAATTAGTTAAATTCCGGGTCTTAAATGAGAAACTTTTTCTTGATATTTGTAAGAATTCTTTTAATTTTCACGAATACCACCCGGTCAATTTTGGCAACCACAAGTAAAGATCCAGACTATTTACAATCTTATTTTTGCCCTTGTAATTTTAAAATGGGGAATAGAAATAAGGTGTTAAAAAGAAAAAGAAACACAAGGGTTAACAAAATATGTGATTTAAGAAGGAGATAAATGCAAAATAATTTTAAAAAAAATCCACAGTTTAGTTGAGAGCTGCTGGTAGACTTTCTTAGCTGGTACCTGAAAAATGATTGTAGAAGTCATTAGATAGTATATCTAGGGCTGTCAAAATAATCTAGACTAAGCCCCAAATTTAATTAGTTAATTTTATTTTATAATTTTAATTTTTAAAAAATTAAATTAATTAAATATAAAAAAATATTTAGTTACTGAATCAGTTTAGTTTAGAGTACTGAATCAATCAGAAGATCTAAACTCAAAGCAAACAAATAATCTCAAATAAGTTGAAATTAATTTCAAATATAAGGTCATAGGTTGGCTCGATAAAACTCAATTTATATTTATTAACAAATATTATGAACAATAAATAAGACTTAATTAATTTATTTATTTAATTTGATTTTATAATACTATCTTATTTAGTAAAAATGACATTGATTTAGTTAGGTAGAAATAATCCTAAAATAAATCTCACACGATTAAGCAAATAGACATAGCAATGATAAAATAATAATATTGAGTACATAATAATGCACACGCTAATACTATGTTCTCGTTTACTCTTTAAATAACAGTGGAATATGTATAACTATTATAATTTTTAATATCAGAATGAGAGAGCTAATACTAATATAAATGAAATCAGAGTGTTTTATAATTATTTAAATAATGACCCAAAATTATTTTCGAAAGTAAACATCAATATTTAAATAAATAAATTTATCAAATATACACTCCTTCATTTCTGATGCATTTATTTATAAAATTATTAATATAAAATTATTTCTGACACTATTGAATATTAATCATATTCTAACAATCTCGATATATATTTTTCTAATCATATATTATTATTTTTTAAATATAATAATATTAAGAGGACCTATCAACTGATCTAATAAATAATATACAAAGAAAAATATTATATTATATTAATTAATAAATATAGAAGTGCACCAGTCTCTCTCATGGACCTATAAAATCCTGGCCGGACCTCTATCGGACTGGGCCGGGCCAAAGTAGAACCACTTGGCAGAGAGAGAGAGAGAGAGAGAGAGAGAGAGAGAGAGAGAGAGAGAGAGAGAGAGAGAGAGAGTAAAACCCTCGTTCTCACCTGGAGTGTCCACCCAAATGGCGACTTCATCGAACCCACCACCTTCTCCTCCTCCTCCATTACAACTCACATCCCTCCCCGGCCGCGGCCGCGCCCTAATCACCAGCCGCGCCATTAATCCCGGCGAAGTCCTCCTCACCTCCTCCCCGCTCCTCCTCTACCCTTCCTCCTTCTCCTCCCTCTCTTCCTTCTGCTCTCGCTGTTCCCGCTCCCTCCCCTCCGCCCCTCTCCCTTGCCCGTCCTGCCATCTCGCCCTCTTCTGCTCCCCTTCCTGTCTCTCCCTCTCCCACCCCCACCTCCTCTGCCGCTTCCTCCTCCAGAACCCTAACCGAATCCATCCCAATGAGCAAGAGCTCCTCTTCCTCCTCTCCGCCTACTCCCTTCCTCCCCCCTCCTTCGGCCTCCTCCTCTCCCTCCACGGCCACTCCTCGTCCTCCCATCGAGAGGAATCCTTCGCCATCCACTCTTGTCTCTCTTCTCTCCTACTCAACTATTCCATTCCTTCCACTTTCTCCCCTGAACTCACCGCCGAGCTTCTTGCCAGGGATAGGACCAATTCATTCGCTCTCATGGAGCCGTTCCGTGAGGATGATCCCGATTCCCACTTCAAAATCCGCGCTTACGGGGTTTACCCGGACGCGGCTTTCTTTAACCATGATTGCCTCCCGAATGCTTGCCGGTTCGACTACGTTGATGACCGGAATGCGGACATTATCGTTCGGGCGATACATGAGATCCCGGAAGGGCGGGAGGTGTGCATTAGCTACTTCCCGGTGAATTGGACTTTTAAGGAGAGGCAGAGGAGGTTGTTGGAGGATTATGGATTTCGGTGCGAGTGTGATAGGTGTAGAGTGGAGAGTGAGTGGAAGGAGGATGAGATGGAGGAGGACGAGGAGGATAACAATGGCGATTTCCCGCACGCTTATTTCTTTGTGAGGTTTATGTGCGATAGGGAGAATTGCGGAGGGACTTTGGCTCCATTGCCACCATCACCGGATGGTATGGTGTCGGATGTGATGGAGTGCAATGTGTGCGGAAGGATGAGGAAGGAGGAAGATGTTGATGAGGACGATGATGTGGATGGTGATGAAGATATGCTTGATGAGTGAAGTTGAATGCTGGCTTTCTGAGTATGAGATCTCTATTTCCTTTTCCTTGCCTGCATAGTCTAATTTTATTTGGAGATTCATGGGTTCTTTGTGTGAAATGTTTATGAACTGAAAATGTAGTTGCTTTTCTATCATGAAGTGTAAATTAAGATGGAACTTAATTCATGTTTCAAAGTCAAAGGCGATAGTAAGGAAGGATGAGGACAAAAGAAAGTGAAAATGAGAAACATATATTAGGATAATAAGTTACATCAAATTTTCCAATTCTTTACTCAGGTTTAAGTAAACTTGATATTTTGATGATACAGGTTCTTTGTTTTCCCTTCTCATGTGGATGGTTCCGGATTTGCTATGAATCCACATTTTTTACATCACCAAGATGATCCTGGTGGCCAAGTTGAATTTGAGCCTCCAACTTGATATTTTGTGCATTCACATGATTTTGGTGGTGTTTTGTAGTCATGTCAGAAGTTAGTAATTTCTGTCGTATGACTTTAACAAGCTCGACCATTTATAGTATGCACATTATTACAAACTATCACTCAAAACTCGAAAGCAGTGTAGTGTAATAAGGCATAGGAACATGAGCTTAAATATTAGGTTACATCTTGTGAAAGCTAGTTGTAGGAGTCTCTTATTCTTACAACTATTGGCTTAGTCTATGGATACTAGCTTTCCCTAAGCTTTGGATGATTAGTACTCACCGAAAGGATATCAGGAGATGCATGGAAAGGAAATGAAGTTTCCTTATATCATTGGATAATAATCAAACAGCTGCTTTCAAAATATAAATTTAGTAAGGAGTAAAGAAGCTAGAATACAGGATCATTAGACCAACAATTGATGGGCTTCATGTGCTTCTCTAACCTCTATAATACAAGTCTGAAACAATTTACTGAAGAGCTATACTTTATGTTTTGGTCCGTTATCTTGCTTACTTACAAAAACGAAAAGCTTATTTCATTACTTCTATTGTTGACTGTGCAACCTTCTTTGCTATTAACCTCCCATAGGAAGAAGGCATAAAACAAATACATCTGATATTCCTTATTTCGATGATCACTTCTTCAAGGCCTGCACACTTAGTCGACTGTTTGTTTCTTTAACTTCTATTGCAACTTCTCATTGAGATAGATTTAAGTAGCCACAGTTCTATCATGATTCATATTTCAACATGTCAAGGATATATTCTTACCAAAATGATTAGATATTGACAGAGAGCACCTACTTCTTTTGACATCGGCACAGGTTTTTTTATGCCTCTAATGATTGGAGTGGAAAAAAGCAGAGTTGGGGTGTTTATACTTTTGTAGAGATTTTTGACTGAATTGGAACCTTACAGGTTACCATCACAATGATGGATTCCTGATGATAACTAGCCAAAGTTACAGAGCCTTAATATGTAGTCTCGTATTGATAATATTCACTTTGCATTATTCTATGATTTGTATCTTTATGTATATTCTCGTAAAATGTTGATAGGCATTTAATACCTTTGCTCTTCATTAACATTTCTTAGCAAAACTGAACTGCAAATCTGGTTGTTCTCATTTGAATGACATAATAGAACACATGGTTAATTTTGAAGCTGCTTGTTCTAAATAGAGAGTGAATAATCAGTACTACAAACAGGAAAAAATAGTTTTAACTTTTTTAGGTCACTTTGGCAGCTTTAGATTTTGGTCACTTAGATGCAGAAGAATACTGCATGACTTGGAGTTGGCATCCTGTAAAATTCCATTCTACTGATTTATCTAGATTGGTTTTCAGCTTTAGTAAGCAGCAAATTATTTATACCCAGTCGCCAGTCATGGTTTAAAGCCAGTAAAATGTAAAGATATTATAAGGCATGTACCATCATACCAGGTTGCCATAGATCGTATTAGCTGTTGCCATGTTTTTATTTTAATATGCCTATCTAATTGAAATCTCACTTGTCCCGATTGTTTTGTTGCTTGTCTTGCATTCCTACTAAGATGTCATCATACAGTTTGAACTTCCTATCTTTCTGAGCTAATATTTGCTGGTGTTCATTTCGATTCAGGGCAATCTGCAACTTAAGTGTATCTTGTGATATTTAGCTCGCTACAGTTGGAAACTGGGAGATCGACACACTTCTATCGAGAAATGGAGATTGACGTAGTCTTGGAGTAAGAAGCAGCAGCTCTGCTATAGAAACTAAATGGGTCCGAAAGATTGCGAATTGCATGATATTTGTTGTACTGAAGCATCTGTGTAGTTTCAAAGAGTAACCTAGCAGAAGTTAAGTCAACCTTTATTTATAGGATTTCTTGATCCCCCTTCTCTTTCATGTGTTTAGGAATCAATTCGTATTGGCAGACTGCATTGTAGTAAACTTGTCTTAATGGATGAACTTGCTTTCTCGGTCATTTCGTTTCTTTTTGGTTCAATTTCATGTGCTATTGTTGCTTCCTCGCATAAGTACGCAAGAGCTTAATAGTTTCTCAAAACTCTTACTTATTGTTTAAGTCTTACCAGTTTATATAAACTGAGGTCATAAATTCAAATCTTTTGTAGCTTATTTTTCATGCGATCTTAGAACTGCCACAATGCAGTTCTAGTTCCGAATATCAAATCAGAAAATGGACCACTGGTTTATAGTGATTAAATATCAACTTAAATTTCTAGCTCCTTTTATTTTTTTACATTTATGAGAAAAATAAGCTATACGTAAATTTGATATTAAAAACAAAGGCACAAAATTACAGTGGGTGTCCACCTGACATCCCACAGAGGTTTTTTTATTTTATTTTATCAAAATAGATTATCTTTTAAAATTATTATCAAATGGGGGGTTTAAATCCTGATAATTATTTTTTTAACTATTAAAAAAATAAATTTAAATAAATTTATATACATCAAACTTTGAATGTTTTAGTATCCAACAAAGATTAACACTTTTTACTTAGAAATAGAAAGCCTATTAGTTGAGAAGTATGAGGGGGTAATTTATTTCGCTAAAAATAAATTAAAAAAAAAGCTAGTTTAGTTAAAAACTCAAGAAAATCTACCAACTCAAATAGACAGAAATCAGGAGATTCCTTAATACTGTGACTAATTCTGATGCCTTTATCCTTCGATAAATGGTTTTATTAAAAAGAAAATTGGAACTTCTTTTGTGCTACAATTCTTCATCATTTATTCCTAAAAACTTGACTACCAAAAATAAAAAATAAAAAAAAGGAATAAAGCGGAGTTAAATTATCCATAATTTGGGAAAATAAAAAAAAATAAAAAAGAAATTCGATTCCAAGTTTTTCTAAAGCGTCCCTCCTCTTCCCTCCCTGCGTCCCTTTCTTCTCAGTGGTTAGGTTAGAGTTTAAGATTAGGTGATGCTTCCCCGGAGATCATCTGCGGGTCCTGGAAGAAGCCCTGGCATTCCCCCTCCTTTCTTCCAGTTCCAATCACCACCACCACCGCAAGAAGCCGGCGAAGGAGAGGAAGCGGAAGCCCTCTCGATCTCCGACCAGAGAACTCTCTATCTCGTCCGTACCTCTCTATCTCTTCTTCTTCACTTTGTAATTTCCCCCTCCATCTCCGATTTTTTTTTCTTCTTATTGGAGACAAATCTTACCACAAGCAGGTCAATATATTCATCGCCAACACCGCTCGGTTCCTTAATTCCTTCTCCGCCCTTTGCGAAGACAAGCTCGCCCACCTCCACAGGTATCACCGACTCCTCTATCTGCTACACCATCCGATTTTAGTTGTATTACTCTAATGGTTTCTTTAGCTCTTTCATGGGTAGTAAAGCATTTGAAGATAGTTATTCCTTGAGAGCTACCAAATGAATCGCTTACTCCTTTTTTTTTTTTACCAAAAAATTGCATTTATTCCTCTTGTTGATTAATCTTCCACACTGTAAGTTGTATTTAATTGAGATTGAAAGCAAAAGGTGTAAACTTTCCATCTAAATATGCATATTACATCATGAAGAAAGTTCACGGTGCAAGTTGCCAGAGGATATGCCATTAAATCTCCCATTTCAGTAGTCGTGCTAATTATCTTAATTGGATTGCTAAGTAAAACACGCACTTAAGCCACCACATTGCGATTTATCAACACATGACGGCAGTCATGAGTTGGATTATCCTATAGATATTAAGAATGAAATTTGGTAGATTTCCTATCAAACTGTTATATGTACAAGACCTGGGTGCCCATTTTTTGAGACTGTCGGCATAGTTCTTCAATATATATATTAGAGAGAGCTAGTCTTTCATCTAGTCTATAGCCTACAGGCTCATGATCGATAAAAACATAACTTTCTAGGCTTTAAAAAGAAATGCACACTGTACTGGCTGAAAATTAAATGTCGAAACTAGACAATTGCTTTATGATTACTTTACCATTTTGTATACTTTTGTTTGTGGTGGCTGACCAATTTGGATGACTTGTTCAGGAGAATAGTAAGATTAGATGCATCCCTTACCCTTCTAGAGGCAAAGATCAGGAGCGTGTGTCTCTATCAAGACATTGACAAAGCAAGTGGCTTAAATCCTATAGCTTCATCCAAACAACATACGACATTGAATCTACAGCCACATTATAAAACTTTTGATCCAGCATCTGGACCGGGTGAATCTTCAGGGTTAGTATGCTTCTCTTCATCTGCCATTATTTTCTCTGCAAATTGTGCCACTTCACCTATTGAGCATGAAGAAATAAGCACCATTTCTCTCTAGATTCAGAGTAAATATCCTTTGTCACAACATTGTAAGCAACAAAAAGTTGTCCGAAAGATATAAGTGGACTGAGAAAAATATGAATTGTAGAAGTAGAGCTTGTGAAAATTCATCATCGTTCCAATTCATTAAGGTTGCTTCCTCCAATATTTCAGGCTTTTCAAATACCTTTTAGATGAAATGCATTTAGGTAATTTTGAGCTTTAAGTTCTCTACTTGCTCTTCTACTCTTGGTGCAAGCGCTTCTGTGTAAGTCTAATGACTTCTCAGGGTTTCCCTGTGAATTTTATATTTGTCTTTATGTATTATCTTCTTCCATTAGGTTTGTCAATACCTAAGTTCATTGGTTATTTTTTGGTTGGAGAGGCTTCATTTGCCATATGCCATTATCCTTTAACTTTAGATTAGATTTGTTAGCATCAAGATGCATATAATCTAATAGATAATTCATGTTCACTCATTGTTCATAATACCACCTTCATGTATGAATATTTGGGACAATTGGGTTAACTGGAAGTAGAACAAGGTTGGACATTATCCTTCCAGACTAGATATTCTAAGCTGCCATGATATGTATTTTGAGCTTGAAGTGGAATATGTATACATATTCAAAACTTCTAAGTCTGATACATATGCTAGTCTTATTGGTATATGATATGGATTCTGTTTTTCCATCCAAATTTAGATTCCTGTGTCATAGATTTAAGATATTCAGACACTATAAATACAAAATAATACCTCAACAATACCAGCGTTTTCAGAACAAACACCTTCCTCTAGAGCCATATGATCTGAAATATTACATGAGTTCTCACAAAAAAAAAGGAAGAAGTAATACTACTTGAGTTATTTGCAACCATTTAGTAGTGTGGATTGTTCGATAGTTGAATCAAGGTTTGAAGATCTAAATATCTAATACATAAATGGTTGGTCATCAGATGTTGGTTTGAATAACATAATCTTTTGTACCATGATGGATAATGGAATCTCCATTATGGATTAGTATAACATCAGTCTATCCCAGGATTCATAAGATACTCGATCCCAGTATAGAAAGTTGGCACCTGTGAAGCACTTGTGCTCACACTTGTCTGGGGCTTACCCAAGATATGCAGATTTGGTTTCCATGATCCATGAGGATAAATATCTTCATGAGACTTGCATTCTTTTTATCTCTTATTAACTAGGTAAAAATTCGCTATAAGTCTGTTCTAGTATTTTGTTGGAGTAGCTTATCTTGAAACTCGGATATGCTTTTGCAAGCTTACTGTCTCTTAGAGAGTGAAAGTAAAACACATCTGGGGTGCAACCAACTTGATATTTTGTGCATTCACATGATTCAGGTGGTGTTGTTTAGTCATGTCAGAAGTTAGTAAATTCTGTCATATGACTTTAACAACCTCAACCATTTAGACGTTAGAGTATGAACATTATTATAAAACTATCACTCAAAACTCGAAAGCAGTGTAGTGTAATAAGGCGTAGGAACATGAGCTTAAATATTAGGTTACATCTTGTGAAAGCTAGTTGTAGGAGTCTCTTATTCTTACAACTATCGGCTTAGTCTATGATACTAGCTTTCCCTAAGCTTTGGATGATTAGTACTCACCGAAAGGATATCAGGAGATGCATGGAAAGGAAATGAAGTTTCCTTATATCATTAAAATAATAATCAAACAGCTGCTTTCAAAATATAAATTTAGTAAGGAGTAAAGAAGCTAGAATACAGGATCATTAGACCAACAATTGATGGGATTCATGTGCTTCTCTAACCTCTATAATACAAGTCTGAAACAATTTACTGAAGCGCTATACTTTATGTTTTGGTCCCTTATCTTGCTTACTTACAGAAATGAAAAGCTTATTTCATTACTTCTATTGTTGACTGTGCAACCTTCTCTACTATTAACCTCCCATAGGAAGAAGGCATAAAACAAATACATCTGATATTCCTTATTGGATGGTCACTTCTTCAAGGCCTGCATACTTAGTCGACTGCTTGTTTATTTTAACTTCTATTGCAATTCTCATTGAGATATATTTAAGTAGCCACAGTTCTATCATGGTTCATATTTCAACATGTCAAGGACTCAAGGACATATTCTTACCAAAATGCTTAGATATTGATAGAGAGAATGACTACTCCTTGTGGCATCAACACTGGCTTTTTATGCCTGATGATTGTAGTGGAAAAAGGGAGAATTGGGGTATTGTATAATGCATGACCATCACTTGCCATTAATTGGGAATCTGGATATATTGATCCTAGTTACTGTATGACAGGTGCATGTTTGGATGAAAAATACTGTCTTATTGAAACCCTAATTCATTTGTCATCTACAACCCAATTATAAATCAGCTCACTCGTTTGATTTATTGGTTGACAATGCTTTTTCTTAACAATACTTTTGTAGAAATTTTTGACTGAATTGGAACCTTACCAGTTACCATCACAATGGTGGATTCCTGATAATAACTAACCAAAGTTACAGAGCCTTAATATGTAGTCTTGTATTGATAATATTCAGTTTGCATTGTTGTATGATTTGTATCTTTATGTATATTCTCATAAAATGTTGATAATCATATAATACCTTTTGCCTTCCTAACCATTTCTTAGCAAAACTAGACTGCAGACTCCAGTTCTGCTTGTTCTCATTTGAATGACATAATAAAACACTTGGTGGTCAATTTTGAAGCTACTTGTTCTAAATAGAGATTGAAGAATCAGTACTACTAACAGGAAAAAGAGTTTTAACTGTGTTAGGTCACTTTGGCAGCTTTAGATTTTGTTCACGTAGATGCAGAAGAATACTGCATGATTTGGCATCCTGTATACTTCTTTTCCACTGATTTAGTTCGATTGGTTTTCAGCTGTAGCAAGCAGCACATGATTAAGTTAGATTTGTTTTCAGCTTTAGAAAGCAGCAAATTATTTATACTCAGTCATCAGTCATGGTTTTAAGCCAGTAAAATGTAAAGATATTATAAAGCATATACCATCATACCAGGTTGCCATGAACCGTAAAGATATTATAAAGCATATACCTTCCTCTAGAGCCATATGATCTGAAAAATTACTTGAGTTATCACCGAAAAAAAAAGAAGAAAAAGGAATGAGAAATACTACTTGAGTTATTTGCATTTATTTAGTAGTGTGGACTGTTCGATAGTTGAATCATGGTTTAAAGATCTAATTATCTAATACAGAAATGGTTGGTGATCAGATGTTGGTTCGTGTAATATAATCTTTTGTACCATGATGGATCATGGAATGCCCATTATGGATTATTATAATATCAGTCTATTCCAGGGTTAATTGGATACTCGATCCCAGTACGGAAAGTTGGCACCTGAAGCACTTGTGTTCACACTTGTCTGGGGCTTACCCAAGATATGCAGATTGGTTTTCCATGACCCATGAGGATAAATATCTTTATGAGACTCGCATTCTTTGTATCTCTTAAAGTCTTATCAACTAGGTAAAATTCTCCATAAGTCTATTCTAGCATTTTGTTGGAGTAGCTTATCTTGAAACTCAGCCAGATATGCTTTTGTAAGCTTACTGTCTCTTAGGGAGCAAAAGTAAAACACATTTAGGTTGCAAGTGATGGATAATCTCATTGTTCTGTATGGATATGGCTATTATGTGAAAAAAGAAAACCCCTTAAAGCTGCATTATGAAGTTCTGTTTGATGAATATTTTATTTCTTGCTTCTTTCGTGCTTCAAGCCATTTGAGTTATGTTGTATAATCTTGTTTCACAATTGGGGCTGAACTTGACAACATGGGATTATATCAGGGCAACTGCTTGCGGTGAGTGAACATGTTCTGTATCATTTGCATGCAGTGAACACTTCGACTGAATCAGTACTTGTCAAGAAGGTACGCATCTATTGCTTTTCTTTTACCCGAGTTCCTGTATCTTCTACCTCTCCCGTTTCTGTCAACCTCTACTGACACTCAAATGATTTCATTTTCTGTTTCAGTCGGTAAGGATCATAATCTGTTGGTGGATTCTCCACTTGAGAATTTTGGAGCTGGTAGCTCTCAGATCACACAATTCATTCTTTCTTCAACGAAAATAGTTGTTAAATGTACTACTCACTCATATACCGTTGCGAGATGCAGCACAACTCCTAAACCTGCAGTTATTTTATTGTTTATCATACCAGATTCTGTAAAGATATACGAATATACTCAGTGAAACAAAAGAACTTTCAGAAAGGCGCTTTTGTAGACAATTATTTTGATCCTGCTGAATGCTGATACATGTTTATTAGTCCAGATATCAAAAATAAATCATTATACATTGGAAAGCTGCTCAGAATTATTTTTTCCAGAAAGTAGTTTGGCTCAGCTTTTTGGATCAACATTGAAGCAAAGTTGTGGAAAACACTTTTCAAGGGAAAACTTTATACTTCATCTACTCTTATCTCCTAGAGGTGAAGCTTTTAGATACTTTATTCTTTTGAATCAATGGCAGGGCTGATCTGAAACTATAAACATGTGGGCTATTTAAAACCACAGCATGAGCTTCAAAAGTGTCCAAAAGAGAGTGTTGTTGCAAGTCTGAGTTAAATTAAGAGTGTGTTTAATAAATTAGCAGATAGAAAATTGAGTTCAATAAAATGACCGATTTTAATAAAGCGACTCTACGCTTTAGAAGAAAAAAATAAGTCAACTTAGTCATTCCTTTAATTTATTTTCTATAATTAAACATTAAAACTAGAGGCTTTTAGAAGACTAAATAATTCCTAATAGAGAGAGAAGGATGAGGAAAGGGAAAGTATTTCACAATCTGAGTAAAAGTCAAATTCCAAGTAAGCTAATGTGAGAGCTGGAACTCCTAAATCAATTAATTTCATGCAAAGGTGTGAATCGAGATTGAATCCAGCTATCTCTATTTCACCCATCAAATGAATGGATCTTGAGCTTGCTATCTCAACAAAGAGCATTGCTACAAAAATATATTTCACTATATATTTACTATCATTTATTAATACACATAGTAAATAATAAAACAATTTAAATTTGATTAAATATTTTGGTTTAATTTTATTTAGTGTAGAACATCCGAGATTTGATTTAAGTTTGATTCGAGCTAGATTTAAAACGAGCTTAATTTGAGCTTGAATTAAGCTTGATTTTAAATAGATTTGGATATGCTCGAATTGAATCTGATCAATTAAGGCTTGAAACTAATTTCAATCCAACCTCGAATAGGGTTGGACTCTTATTTAACATAATTATTAGATAAAAAAAAAAAGGAAAATCGGATCCATTAATTGGGAGGCGAACCCGAGTAAACCCTAAATCCCCAATCCGTTTGCAGCTGCAGCCCTAACTAACGCATAAGACCACCTTCCTCATAAAAGACTAAAAAGAGCCACATTTGGGTTCTTGCGGCTCCAAAACCCCGTAAAAACCCTCGCCCTTCCATTTCTCCGCTAGATCCCTCCTCCTAAAAAGAAAACCCTAATCGCGCTTCCTACCCCTCTCTGCACCTCCACCTGGTCGGCCATGGCCGCTTCGTTCGCGCTCAGAAACCCTAATTCCAGGCGCCTCCTCCCCTTCTCCTCCTCTTCGTCTCTTCTGTCTTACTCGAGTTGTCGCGGAGCGATCTCGAGCCCGGTCTTCTCTCCGGAGGCGCACACTTTGGTCGGCGCAAATGTGGGGAATTGCTTCGAAGCCGGGGTTTGGTGGAGGAGATCGATGGCCACCTTCACTCGCACGTAAATCCAAATGCCCTTCTTATCTCGTTCCTTGCATCATTTTATGTGCACATTTGTGAACCTGATCTGCATATAAAAGCGATTTATTTCTCAACTTTTCTAATCAGTAGATGATTACCGTTGGAAAGACTCTTTTGTTTTCCCTTAAGGAATTAGTTCTAGTGGTTCTTTCAAACGTTTGTATAAGTCTTTTTATGTTTAGTTCACTCACTCTCTCTACTTTGGTTGACTATGACAAAGAGTTAATTGATGGTTTTAGTTTGGTGGATGTTGGATTATTCTGGTCAATTACGCTGTTCTATAGATTAATTGAGTTTTGAAGTGCAAATACTTGTGCTTTTGTTGTCATCTTAAGGACACGGTTGAGCAATTGTATACGTACTTATCGTGAGCTTTTTTTCCTTGTCTTAGGAAGCCTCACGTAAATGTTGGAACCATTGGCCATGTCGATCATGGGAAAACTACTCTAACAGCTGCAATTACAAAGGTGGTGTAACTGAACAAATTTAATACTTCAAGCTGGTCATGTGCACCTTGCAAATCTTTCTATTATTGCTATAACTTTATTGAGTGCAAGTTCATTAATATTTAGTGATTAAAGGACAATGCATTGGCATATATGCTTGATCTAAAGAACTACATATGTTTATTCTGTTACGCCAGGTTCTAGCTGAAGAGGGGAAGGCCAAGGCAGTTGCTTTTGATGAGATTGACAAGGCCCCAGAGGAGAAAGCTAGAGGAATTACTATTGCAACAGTTGCGATTTTATTCCTTTTCATTGCAATTAAATCTTTCTACTACAGTGTCAAGTTGGTCTCTTTGTGATGTGTATGGAAAATTTCCCCTGATTTGCAGGCACATGTGGAGTATGAGACTGCCAAGAGGCACTATGCTCATGTAGATTGCCCGGGACATGCTGATTATGTGAAAGTAAGTTATTAAAATGGTAATGTATTACCTGAGCAAATTTTGTACTTTTTGTGTGTATGACTAGAATGTAAGTATGAAGCATCGTCTCTCATCTGTCTATCTTGACCAAAATTGTTTTATGTGTGATATAATGTTGCCAGTAATAGTATCTGCGTGATGTGAATCCTCATGCAAGGACTTTGAGCTATGTATTTTTTTTGAATGCCTATAATCGTTTTATTAATGCCGTTGTTCAATCTTAGTATATTTTGACAAAAGCATATAGCAGAGAAGCCATTTATTCGAAGGGGAGGGAGGTGATCTCGTACTATAGTATAGTGGAGGAACTTTAGGTCACTGGGGAAATGCATGGAACCTGGCGCATCATGGAAAACTCTCTTTGCTTTGTGTAGCCTTATCCCCTTCTACAGGTATTACAGTGGTAGGTTCTATAGGAAGTAGATGATCTAGTGGAGACACCCTTGGGAAAATGCACTTGGTGCATCATGGAAAACCCTCTTTGCTTTGAATAGCTCTATTCCATCTATGGGTATTATAATGGTAGGTTCTTCTGGAAGTAGATGGTCTAGTAGAGAGTTTGATCTGTTCCTGAATAGGTCCCTTCCAAATTGCTTATGCTTGCTCATGTATGTCTTTGTAAGATAGATAATTTCATGTAATTGTGCTTTGTTCTTTTTAAATAGGTACATGACTAAGAAATTCTGTTTAGTGAGTTTTTGAAATACTTTAGGATCTTAGTATTCCATAAGTATGATTGGTAACTGTATGCAGGCTTTTGTTTTCAGAAAGATGAAATTGGACTTATATATGTTTGTTTAACCAGATTTGCTTTAGTGGGAAGTGATTCTCTATTGTGTTGTAACATGATTAATTTTGGTGAAATTTAGAACATGATTACTGGGGCTGCTCAAATGGATGGTGGCATTCTCGTTGTATCTGCGCCAGATGGACCAATGCCGCAAACAAAGGAACATATCCTGCTTGCGCGCCAGGTAAATAATTTTAATTTCAACTCTTTAGCTAGGTTTATCAATTTATTGTACTGTAAAAGGTATCTATATTGTTGGCACTATAAACCAGATCATCTTTCTCGCTTCTGATTTGTAGGTTGGTGTGCCATCACTTGTATGCTTTCTAAATAAGGTTGATGCTGTTGATGATCCGGAGTTGCTAGAACTTGTAGAGATGGAGCTCCGTGGTAGGTTCCTATGAGTTTCCTTTGTTTTTGTCAAAGGACTCATTATCCTCTTTTACTGGTCATTGTTTGGAACAGTTCGATATTCTACAGAAGCACGGGTGAAAAGAGCCCCCTTTTTTTCTTTTTTGCAGAGCTATTAACTTTCTACAAGTTTCCTGGTGATGAAATTCCAATCATTCGGGGTTCAGCTTTATCTGCCTTACAGGGCACAAATGAAGAGATTGGGAAGAAGGCAATTTTGAAATTAATGGATGCAGTTGATGAGTACATTCCAGATCCAATCCGGCAACTTGATAAACCCTTCTTGATGCCAATTGAAGATGTTTTCTCAATTCAGGTGATTAGATTTAGACTACCTTTTGTTGCATAAAAAATTTGGTTGCTCAACTAGTTCTTTTTTTAACTACGGACATGTACATTACATGGCTTAAATGATCAACATTAGAAATTCTTAGAAGTATTATACAATAGTACTTGGGTAATCATTCTGATTCTACCTTGAGAGGATGATTACTGATCAATGATCATGAGGGATGCAACATCAATGAATGTTGAGTACTATGATTTGATGGAAGGTGGTGTATCTTGTCCTCCATTGCAGCACAGTTACTGTAAAATGGTGATGATATAGAACACATACATGAACACTTTTTACTCAAAATGCCACATTTATTGTTTACAAGCACTTTTTTCAGTCTTAAACATCTGAAATGGTTCTGGTTTCATTCCCAGTGGTTTAAAGGTTCAATACTCTAATAGGGCAGACCTTGATGGTTCCCTTCCTTCACGTGGTCATTGTGCAGTAGCCCGAAAAGCACCTTGTATCATGCACCCAGAAGTCAATTTTCCATGCAGGGACTAGTGTAAAAGTAGAATATATAACATTGGATTCAATTGGAGCAGAAAGTGGAATATATATAGTGGGGGTGATTCTTTCGCTTTTTGTGCCTGTGTCAGGGAAAAAACACTGCTTTCAAGCAGTCAAAGCACCACGTAGTGCATATTGTTTGAAGTTATCTAAAGTAGAAACATCACAATAGGTAGTGAAATAGAAAAGCCAATGAGGTAATTTGTAGACCTGCACTCTTATTTGGGATGCCAATTTCATAAGGTCAGTCTTTTTGGTTATATATTATAGAAAAACAATTTACGGTTATGCAGGAATATTACAAATATCTAACAGGACTTATCAGAAGTTACAACTTACAACAGAGAATTGATTAGCTCGTGGCAATAAGATGGCTATGATGGAAGATGCCAATCTCATATATGCTACAGAAAACTGATTTCTTTCTGTATTTTGTGTTGACTTCTTTTCCTTGTTTATTTAACATTATTGTATTGAACTCATGATGAAATATGGTAACTTATGTTGCCACAAAATTTTCATAGTCTAGTCTTCAAATTCTGATGGCTTTTGAACTACAGGGCCGTGGAACTGTTGTAACAGGCCGTGTTGAACAGGGAACAATCAAAACTGGAGAAGACGTTGAGATCTTGGGGTTGATGCAAGTAAGTTATAAATTTGAGGTTACTATTTTTCAGTGCTGTTGATCACATTCTGCATTATAATATTCCAGCAATGCATTTAATAAATGACTGAGTGTACTTCGGAACGTCACTTTTGATGCACTTCAAGATTGATCTTATTTAAAAATCCATCTTTATTCCTTTGAATTACTTAGTGTCAAAGGAAATATTGATGTGTTCTTGTTTCTGGAAATGGGATAAATTGACGTTCTCTGTATGCCCAAGCATGTGGTTACTTTACATAGTAACAAAGCATGAGCTCCTGAGTTTGAATCCATAAGGCCTTTATGACACTAGGGGAAAATTGTTTAAAATAATACATGAGTTATTTAATTCACATTCGCGTCTTGCCCTGTCATAACGTAATGGACCTGTATGTGACGGGGCATGTCGGAGTATAAGATTCATTTAAGTTCACCATGCGCTATCGACAGATGCTTTTGCAGAACATGATGATTTCAAAGAGTGCAAATGCACATCCATTATTGCCTGCACGTCTACAGACCATTGTCTGCTTTGTTCGCTAGTTCTCTCAGACAAAGATATGGTATTCTTAATTTGCTTCCTCTGAAGTAGTGTATGTCTCAGCTTTCATATGTGTTGGTACCAGTACCTTTTTGTGATTTTATCAGTGCTAATTTTGCTCACAACAATTACTTTTACAAATTTGACCGTGTGGTCTACAAATTTGACCATACTCATAGTCGAATACTTGCTTATAGATTGGAACATAAAACTATTAAGTATATTCAAGAAGGTAAATGCTTGTATTTATTGTACATTTAATAAGCTATCCAAGCATGTGTTCGATTAAAGAGTTTCAGGTGTGTAAGAGGGCTTTTAAGAGGTAACTAGTAACCTTCGCCAATTTTCATGAAGGTAACATAAAGCAGATGCAGTTAATCTAAGACACCGTATTTAACAAGACACATATAGAGTATGAGTAACTTTAGGCAAGTGCATATGATTTTTGGTTCTTATGATGTTCTAACCTTAGATCTCCTTGCTGCCAGGGTGGTCCTATTAAGACAACTGTTACTGGTGTTGAGATGTTCAAAAAGATCTTGGATAATGGACAGGTATAACTGGATTTTGGACTATCTCATTGCATTCATTTATTGAGGCATGAAGGTCCTCCTTTAATTATTTGCAATATGTAGGCTGGTGATAATGTGGGGCTTCTTCTTCGTGGCCTAAAGCGTGGAGACGTACAACGTGGACAGGTCAGTTTCTCCATAATCAGTTTGGGTCTTAGAGACATGGATTGCTTGTATTTCTTCATCTTTTGTTATCAGATATAGATAGTACTCCTATTGTGCAGTACTTAGTTCTACTGTTCTTCCTATACAGCAAGAACAGGACTATATACCACTTTTGAGAGTAATGGTGTGCCAATCCATTGAATTCTTTTTTTTCCAAATTTGTGAAGTCATTTAAAAAGACATACCTTTCTCTTTCTCCAGGAACCAAACTTTCAACTTAGATAGCTGTAATTTAGAGCTAGCATCTTTTCTTTTTGCATACTAAATATAGAGATCTTTACTTTCTATTGATTCCTTCAATCCTCTTAGACTATTCCTCATCCTTTTCTTGACACATCCCCATTCCTATGATTTCTGATTCTTGCAAAGGCTTAGCTAGTGTTTCTCATTTTCATTTTCTGTTTCTTTCTCTTACCATGATTATAGGTGGTATGTAAACCTGGTTCTCTAAAGACGTATAAGAGATTTGAGGCAGAGATATATGTTCTTACAAAAGATGAAGGAGGTCGCCACACTGCTTTCTTCTCAAATTACAGACCCCAGTTCTACATGAGGACTGCAGATGTTACTGGAAAGGTTGAATTGCCTGAAACTGTGAAGATGGTGATGCCTGGTGACAATGTGACGGCAGTTTTTGAATTGATATCAGCTGTTCCTCTTGAAGCAGGTATTGCTTTCTAGAATTTACAATATCATTCAAATCCATTTTCGGAGCTGATCCGGCATCTTTTTTTTATAGAAATGGAATTAGAAAAATTGAACTAATGCTCAAATGCTTGCACAATTGCACTTGTTATAAAATCTCATATTGTCATCAACATGGTAGAGCATGACATTTTGTCATCAATTTGGTGGTCTTCCTTACAATAGTTTCGTAGAGCATGGCATATTTTCATCAACATGGTGTTGTTTCTGCATATACTTTGCCTGTATTGTCAATTCACACTGCTTCAGTTGAAGATCCCCACTATCTTGCTTGTCTAAATTGTGTAGGAAGGGCAACTATATGTGATGTCAGTTTCAATTTAGAAAACACTAGCTAAATCATTCTGTTTTTCTGTGTCTTTACCTTTGCAGGACAAAGATTTGCTCTAAGGGAAGGAGGGAGGACGGTTGGGGCTGGCGTCGTCTCCAAAGTCATTAGCTGATTTTTTTCATTTGCTCTTCTTAGATGCCACTTTCTAGTGATATATCTGCAACTTTGTAGATTGGATAAGGATTTAGAGAAGTCGCCTAGATATCTCCTCAATGTTTGTGGAGAAGTGTTGAGATACACAATTTTGAAGTATTTATTGGTTGTCTTTCGACTTACCACATATAGCTCAACAAAATCTCTCTTATGTCGACACCTTTCTTGGCTTTAAGGTCAATAAAATGGTACTTTTGCTGCATGTTCTTTCCTTCACGAGTAGCATGTTAAAATTCTTAGCCCTTTTGTTGTATCCAAAATTTTGCAGTCGCATCATATGTATGCATGCAAATGATATGATTCTATGCTGTAATATGTTTTGTTATATTTTTTCCTCCTATCTAGGAGGAAATTTGAAGTGGAGAAATAAGTTGTCTACTTTTTGTACAGATCTAATAATGGTGTTGGTGAGACAGGCTTGATATTATTTGGTGGCAAGCATTGAAACACTATAAATATTTGTCATGAAGGTTGTATTATTTTGCTTAAAATGCTTCAAAAATACTCTGCTAGTAGCCTGTCTACTCATGAATAATCTTGTTGGTTGGTTAAAAATAACTTAAGACTGTGTTCACCTGTGGAATAAGTATGAAAAAAGTATAACTATTCTAATTTGTAATACTAAAAGAAAAGAGTTAATACTAATATTTAGTTCAATAATAATATAAAAAGTAATAATTATTTTTAATATGACATAAAATTAATATTAAATTATTAAAAAAATAATAAAATTGTATTAGAAATTGGTGATATTTTAAACTAAACGTTGAAAATATCTTTTAGTATATTTTAGAGTAGTAGAAATAAATATTATTTTTCTAAAATAATATTATTTTTTATTAGAACTGTGGACTTAAAATACTCTATATATTCAATAACTATGTGCTATAATGTAATGCAAGATTATAAATTAGCAGTGTAGTATAATGCGGGGTTATAAGCCGGCATTGGAGATAATGCAGGGTTATAAGTCCACACATTTGAAAAATAACTTTACACTTTTTATATAAAATAATCATACACTAGATAGAAATACACTATATATTAATATAATATTATAAGTTCGCACTGTAGTATAACGTGAGGTTATAAGCCCACACCGTGACTTACACAGTTACACGTGCATATGCGAGGTAATATGTTATATTTTCATCACATAGACCATCACACAGTAACTTACGGATAGAAATAGTAAAAAAAACCTAACAAAAGAGAGACGAGATGAGATATTTTTGATAGTTAACCTAAAAATATTTCAATAGGGTTATTTAAAACAAAAAGTAGTATTTCAAGCTAAAATCTATCATCTATGTGCTTTATGTTACCTCTTATAAAGGCATTAATTGATCCTCTTTCTTTCTTTTTTCTTTCTTTAGGAGAGTTTTTCCGATGGTGAGTGTTAAAATCTTTTCTAATCTCATAATTCTACATCCGGTGCATTAACAAATGCATAAACCACATAAAAAATTAACATAAATATTTAAAATTTTCACTCCTATTATTTCAGACGTAGGTGTATTTTTAATATTTATTTTTTCCATAATTTTTGGAAGCAATCCGAATTTTTTTATTTTATTTATTTAATTTTGGACATAAAAGACAAGTAATAATCTAAAAATGTCGTCCACGTGGCGGAACAGACAAACCGACCACGTCCCCACCACGTGTGTCCGAGTCAGCACCCACTCAATCCACCGGCCACATTCTCAGTTTGTTTTTCTTTAATATTTATTATTATTACATTCTTTAAAATATTATAATTACCACTAAAATCTTTTTAACTCTTTCATGATTAATATAATATTTCTAGTAGATTATTATTAAAATTAATAAACGCATATAAATATTTTTTCCTTTATTATTGGGTAAAACTATTTTAATTTATTTTTAATTTAAGTTTAATTTTAATAATGATTAGTTAAATTACAAACATTTCTGTGGTAATTATGATATTTTATTAAAATCTCTTTTAATTTTAGACCTACCACTAGATCTAATTTATCAAATATAAAAATAAAGAATTATTTTTTTCAAAGTATATAAAAGAATTTCTTAGACTATACTTATTATTATAAACTAACATGACAATCATTTTATTATTATGAAAGATCTTTGCAATTTAATTGCATTAAAGTTTTTATTTAGTATATAAAACTAAGTGCATATATTTTCTTATAATTTTGATACACATTTTATCATAATAGAATTCATTTTTTGGTTAAATGTTGGATTGTTATTGAATGGTAGGAATCAGCTAATTGTTATTGATTGGTTAATTGAATGGTAGGAATCCAATTTGTTTAGGATTAATCATAATTAGTGGTAATGTTGGTGGACAAAAAATAATATTAAAAATAAAGATCTGGGACACTGCTGGAGTAGTGCAGTACAATGGCCTACTACAAATACAATCCCCTCAGCTTCTATAACTCAGTTTGATGAAGTTTTGGGGATTTAAACTCCATTAGTTTTTATTTCGTAAGTTTGCCAACCTCTCTCTCTCTGTCTTTCTCTCTAATTGGGGATTTAAACTCCATTGGGGATTTAAACTCGTTTGCATTACATCTTATTTGTATTCATTTTTCTTCTCTTTAGCACTAAATTTTATATCACGTACATAAGTTCTACAACGTAATCTTTCCCCTCTCACTTATATTGGTTGCTTGTTTGTTTGTTTGTGATTCTTCTCAGTATCAATCTAACCAGAAAACATTTCATACTCAAAAGAAAAAAAGAAAAGAAATTGTGATCACTTCTCTTTCTGTTCTTCTCTTTAGAGTTTTTTTTACATACTCTAGTGTAAGTATAGATGGCGTCTACAACTCCGGTGGCCACCGTCGAAGAAAGGAAGGTGATGCCATCGGCTCGAAGCCTGAGAAGAAGCTTGTCGATGAATTTGGCCACCGCCTGCGACCAGGGTGCGATTCGCAGGTGCATTTGCGCCCCTGCGACGAACGCAAGATCGTTCAAGTGTCGTCTACACAGGGTGAACTCTCTAGGCACAAGTTCTACTCACTAAAGAAAATTTTAATCTGTGATGAGTTGCATGGAGTAGTGAAGTAATGTAATGAGGCCTCAAGTAATTGAATCTTGTATGATCATGAGGCTTGAGAGCATGGAAGTATATAATTAATGGACAATAAAAGTTTATGTGATGCTGTTTGGATGGAAATAGTATATAAGGTTTTGAAATAGATTCTCATAATTGGAAGAATAGCTTTTCATAATCTTTTGTGACTTTATTCCAGTATTACTAAGATGCTCATGTTTATGTTTAGCAATCTCAATCACACACTCACATACAAACATGCATGATTTAAGACTTTGAGCTGTGGTGAGGAGAATCATTGATTGCAGATCTAACAGCCCTTTTGCTGACCAATAATGATGCTCATTTCTAGTAGCAGTCGTATGAAGCATCTTCAAATTTGCTATTGAAAAAGGTAATATTCTAGATAAATGATCACAGAGTGCACATTATCTTTCCTACTGTCAGATAAACAATTTGCTTGCAAAATATTTCAGAGAAAGTTAATGAAGAACAAATACTTTATCTATTGTCTTTGAGGAAAGGCAAACTGATTGGGGTCTACCCTACCCTTGAAAGAGACTGGAAAGAGAAGATCAACAGCCCTAGCCCTTGAGAGGGACTGGCTTATAGATGCTAATCTCTGCCAATACCAAATGACAAGTATTAGTGCATCTTTATTGGCACTTACAAAAGGAGGACTTGAGCATAATGTGACAACCTTTTATTGGAATAGTTAGCACCAAGAAAAAGTTGCTTATCAGAATAATCACCCTTTGAAGATGGACCCTGCAATAGTCTCTTTCAGAACAATGATAACCAAGTCTTGTAGAATGACAGAAATCCCTAAACCGATAACTGATGACATCATTAGCATTATTAATGATTTCGGTCATCACCATCTATAAAACACTCTGCCATAGAAGATAATGAGAAAATATGACAATTTTCAGATTATAATGTTACAAATGCTTGGTTGATCACTCAAGTTTCTGAAAAGCAAAGAAAAAAAGGAATGGTTTTGCAGAATCCAACGACAACAAACAAATAACAAGCAGAAAATAGTAACGACGGATTTATCCATGCTAGCAGGACCCTTGGCAACTTCTCGTTAAACAATCGGAGACCTGACTGCAGGCAGGGCTAACATGCATCTTTCAGGCTAAAACTCAAGCGACTGGTCTCCGATTAACCAGGACATGACAAGTGAACCAGTGATGATAGGTTAGGCAAGTGCAACAAAAAGCTCAAAACTTTGGGGCACTATGAAGATTTGGTCTCATCTGCTGCTGCTTCGAAAGTCTCTCCTGCGACAAGCTCAGGGACGTCATCATCATCATCATCTTCCTGAGTATTGCCAGCACCAGCAGCAGGTGCCTGCTTCTGGAACTGCTCGGCAAGCTTCCTCAGGCTATCCAGGTTGTCAGGACCTAAAAGGAAATAGTCACAATTTAGTAGCTCATCTCTTCCAGACAAACAAAGACAGATAACCAGAAAAGTAGCAGAGACTTGATCAGTGTTAGATTCTACAGTTGTAATGCAAAATTGAGAAAACAAAGGAGCGATCTTAATGTATATTGATACTAGACATATGCATGTCAAGTGAAGCTGTAAAAGTAAGACAAGAATAATGCTTTAACATATAAAACCAACAGCGAATTCAAATGCAATACACAAATATAAGCAAACAAAACTAACTACAATTATTTCACAAGGGAGACATACCGAGTTGGTTAATGATCCCAGGAAGCAGATCCTCAAATTCTGTCACCAGTAAATTGTGCAGATTAGAAAAGTTTGAAAGGAGAAGAGACTCAAAATTATATGGAAGATATTAATTGATACTTTGAAAATCAATCACCAACAAAAAAAGAGGGAAAAAAGATATATTTTTTTTAAGATGATCGTTCTCCCCCTTGAATTTTTAATAACATAAAAAGTCCACTGGTGTCCAACCAAAGGTACAAGCAAGAAGAATTGCCCAATATGACATTATGAGTCTGTTATAAAGCCTATTAGCGAGATTCATTATCTCATAATTACCTTAAGTTACAGAAATGCAACTGTAAATGGAGAGCATAATTATAAAACAAATAAATACTTGGTAAATGTTTACTATTTGTACTCAAGTAAAGGATATGTGCATACTTTTTGTCTGTGGAGCACCGGTGACCACCCATGTGTTTGCAGCTATTGAAGCTTGCACTGGAAGTAAAGTATACAAAATTTGTAAGAGAAAGAAGGAATTTATTCTGTTCAGCAGTTCAAGGGTTACTGTGCAAGTGGAATGTGTTCGAACCTTTAGGATTCAGAAACTGGATAACAAGATCATCTTTGAAAATGTTGACCTCTTCAATAGCAGGTATAGAATTCACCCCAATTCTTTTCAAAGTGCTCTGGAGCCTTTTATCATCTGTGGTTGCTGTCTTATGAATTGCTTTCTTCTTTCTAAATTGAAAAATGGAATGTAAACATAAACAAGTGTAAACAGAGGCTCACCATCCTCTATAATAAAAACTTTTAAACAAATAAAACAAAAGATGTTTATGCTCTTTTATTACAAAAATCTCTAGATTTGTTACTCACAATTATATACCATCTTGTCCAATTATTAAAAAAGAGCAAAAAAAAAAAAAATATAGAAAAGACAACTTATAATTAAAAATCATACGAATCGTATTTAACATCCAGAAAACCGCTAAATATTTCACATTTTAGGAAAGTATGAAGATTCTTAACCAGCTAGAGTCAACAATGATTTGCATTAAACTCTATTCGATATAGAAAAACCGAGCCTATCATATACTGACAGAATATAGGTTCAATAGATTCTTAAAATACTTCTTGTATGGTCATCATAGATACATCTTCTTTCAGATAATAGAAGAAATTATTAGGCTAACAAATAAAGAACAACGTCTAACCTGCGCATGCTGCCTTTTCCACCAGTACGAACTGCACCAGCCATCTTCATGAGTCTCTCCCTATCCATCTGCAAGAGTGTGAAACGCACTATTGTGACCGTATGTTATTAATTGTGCAATGCTATTTTGATACCAAAATAAGGATCACATTACACCAAGTAAAAAGGAAAGAATTTTTGACAAATAGATTGCAGCCCTTGCTTTATTGAAACTTAATTAGTGACACAACCTTCCACTAAAGTTCCCACAAAACCTGTCAGAGTTTGTAAAAAGGAAAGAATTGTGGGACATAAGATGATAAGTGCTTTAGTTAACGTCAACATAAAGAGGAATAAGCAGAAACATATACCAATAATTCTGTTCATTATGCCTAACTACAGATGCTACACCTAATTATGAAGTAAAGCTGCTTAATATGCTCATTTATGCACTTATAATTGAAGGATCTAAAACCTAAACCCTGATAGTATACAAGTACACATGGAAAAACTAGCCTGAGAAATAAAAAAAGTTAAATACTATCTGCAATCTGTTCAAAGTGAATGACGAACCATCAAGCTTAGCATATACAGGTCAACTTAAGCAATCCCAACTTATTCAAGCTGCTCCTAAAAATGTTAAGCATGCAAGAAATATGCATACACAATGTCTAGTTGAGTGTTACTCTACCCAGCCAACTTTAGCAAAGGAGCAATAACATAATTTGAAGGATTAACTGCCTAACCAACAAATCAAAAACCAGATTTCGGTAATAGTATTTAGAAAAAGAACTCTACAGAAGACTCGGTGAGAAAACTCACAAGTTCTTAAGAAATGTGGGAATTTGAGTACTTAATATTTAGGGGCTGGTGGCGGGTGAAGTTATGAACTAAAATATCCCACTAAAAGAACTAAATTTTCACCTTATTCCTACTCCAAGATGTGTTAGAGATGAATTATCATCCATTAAGCAAAGGTCAATATATATGTCCAAATATCACTTTCTCAACCAAAACAACTGAGATATCTAACATATGACCACTTTGATCTCAATCAATAGCTGCCCCTAATTGCTAGCCATAGTATAACCTATAAAAAAAGCGTTAGAGTTGTACACTGCAATCCATATAAAATAATAAATACAAAAATTTCTTACATAGAATTCTCAGAAACAGTTATAAATCCCCAATTTCTAGTCAAGACATAAACAATAGAAACCAATACATCAACAATCACCACTGGAAAATGGCCATATTAGTGTTTCATAAACCCCTTCGCATGTCCAAAATTCACGCCTTTAAGGGCTCATAACGAAGACTATGCGAGCAATCAAAACAAATACCCATCGCAAAGATCATCTAGTAAAGCTTTCCTTGAAGCTAATTACCTCGATAAATCGAAGGGAGAAGTCCGACGAAGAGGACCGAAAGGAAAGGCGACGGGGTTTTGGGGGGACACTACGGTTAGGGTTTCAGATCTTCTAAATAAAAAAAAAAAGCCTTGGTTTATATTTTACCAAGAGGTTGACGTGGCCTCAAGGGATTGGATTGTTTCCGTGTCTTTGTTTGAGTTCGCGGACGGAAGTGTGAGAGTGACTGGATCATGAACGAGGCATCAAGATTCGTGTGAAACCGCCAAATTTTGCTATCAGAGGGTCGAGATTTTTCTATCCATCTTAATGTTCGAATTAATAATATCATAATTGATACCTAATGGATGACATTTTTATATTTTAATTTAGTACTTGTCTTATAATCTTCAATAATATCATATTTTTTTATAGATTTAATAAATAAAAAATTATCTTGTTCTATTCTATATTATTTTACATGGTACGTCGAGGGTTCGAAGATCTCTAATTCTAATACCATATTAACTCACCGGCTATTCTTCGAAATGCTTAAATCATACTTTAGTTTTGTCCTCTAACAGTAATAAAAAAATTACTTTAGTCATCTATTCAAGCTACTAGAAACATATTGTGGTCATAAAAGATTTTTATTCTTTCCTTCCTTTCATTTAATCATTAATTATCATAGTGATTGATTCCACTAATTAAAGGGGCCACTAATTTCATGTAATTGTGGCCTTTGAGTTAAACATAGAGTTGTTCACTTACTAGAAGGTATTAATTGGGTGGTTCATGGAGTAGAATCCATGACTCAATTTGAACCACAAGTAAGAAAGAGGGGAGAGAGAGGAAGAACAAGATGATGATTCTCTACAGCCTAGATTCTAAGAACTTCCTAGAACTTTAATATATATTAGAACATAATTGTTCTAATTCAAAGGGGGGGATAGTTGATGATTAGATAGTCAAATCATGTACCCAAATCTTTTGAGAAGACAAAATAATGTACACAAGCTTAATTAAAACATCTCTTTTATATTTATTATTACTCATATTTTATCGTATGAATATTTATCATTCGAATATTAGTTTTCTTAGCAATCAATTGTAATTAGATGAGCTAATTTTAATTATTATAGATGCTTAATAACTTTGTATCATTGAGTAAATCTTCTAAGGTTAAGATAAATTTTTTAAAAGTAATTGAATATTCTCTATTCCAGCGTATGAATAATAATAAATTTTGGGAGAACAACTATGTTTAAACTTTGGCAAGCATTTACATTCAAAATTAACAAAATAACTTTGTTTAATTATCAAAATATGCTAAGCTAGCCAAATTTAGTGGAGATAAACATTTAAAAAAGAAGAAGAGAAGAAGATACATTGTTTGATTTAGGAACAGTGAGCAGACAAAATTTCAAACAGAATAATTCAAACAAGATAGGATGCTAAATAAAAGTTTGTGCAAAGAATAATTCTTGGTGTACCCTCAAGGATATCTTCAAGTACAATTGAGATCAAAGGTCAAATGTATTTTATTTCCTTAGTATAGTTTGAACAAAAATTGTTTCAATTTGGGCTCATATTATGTGAGTAATTCATGTGTTTAACCTTAAAAGATGGTAAAATATATCTAACTCTAAAATTTAAAGTTAGAAAGAGTAACTATACAATCTATAAAGTCAACCACCTTAGTATTAATAAGAAGTACAAACTTTTAAGGCTTGTTTAGTTTGTGTGTAAAATCTTTTAAGGATAAGTTTTACTCACATATCTTAAATACAAATAAGGTATTTTTTATAATTTTACTTACATATTGTTATTTGGTTATAAAATGTGAATAAAACTGTAATAATTAACTTATATGAATCTATGTTTAGTTTCTATATTCTAAATAAGTATAATAAGTATGGTAAATAAGATCATTTTAAAATGGAAAGACTAAAAAATACCCTCATAATAGGTAGTAATAGTAGTAAGACCAAAATTTTCACAAAAAGAAAAGAAAATGACCATGAAAAAAATTTCATAAGAACAAACCAATATATATAGACGAAGAGTGTTTACTTATAAAATATATTTAAAAGAGATTTAATCTATAAATAAGTATTCCTTATGGATAAACCGAATGCTGCCTTAATATCCAAACCATAGGGAAATCATATATTTTTTTTCTTTTAATCATTCATGCGCTCGAAGGCTATATTATAAAGGGACAATCCTCCCTAGATACATATACCCTTAGATCGCACAAAACTTTAGTCGATATAGTAAGCTGTATAGTTTAGGCTTTAGTTGCTCCTCCAAGTCAATCGCACCGTCGAGCAATCAATCCAGTCAAACCGTTGAGCTAAGCTACTAAATCATAAAATAATTTTCTTCAATAATTATTTAGAGTTGGAGTTGATTTCATGACTTCCTTGATCACGAGGAAGAATAACAATTAAGTACATGCGAATCGCAATTAAGTCACCATCTTGAGATAAAGAAGAATACTTCTAGAGATTGATAGTCTTCAATGTTTCCAACATCCATCCTTTAGGAAGACGACCGTTGACCAACTCCGAATCCGAACAAACACGCGTCTTCTTTAACACAGCTATGGCATGCATGGGTGGGTGTTGACAGATTCAAAGCTTCTTTCTCTTCTCTCTCTCTCTCTCTCTCTCTCTCTCTCTCTCTCTCTCTCTCTCTCTCTCTCTCTCTCTCTCTCTCTCTTTCTTGTTAGTAGTAGTAGTAGTAGTAGCAGTAGTAATAGGATCGATGGTGATGATATCTAATTCAGATGGGTCTTCTCCTTTATTCCTTCTTCATGGACCCAAACGAAGTCTTAGCTACCAAAAGTACCAAATGCTTCCTATCTTAACTCCCCTCCTTTCCTCGCGATTTCGATCGTAAACAATTCAAAGCATCTTCCAAAAGCCATCTACCAAAACTCTGCAACCTTTTTTCAACCATTTTTCCCCCCCTCCCTCCCTTTCTAAAGCCTTATTGATACCATATTCCTTTCTATCATTAGTCATAACAGTTTAAGATCTGGTAGTCAAAATCTTGGCCTCTATGAACCATTATTTTTCAGTGTTCCAGTTTAAAACATATATCGTTCACTAACTGAGACCAAAACTTTCGTCAAGAAGCTATGAAAAATGAATCCTTGATATTACAACCACCAAAAATTTAAGCTGCTAACATTTAGCATTTAGAATGGAGTAGCATATGATCACATAACATGGCATCCGACAGTGTTCTCATCATTGAAGTAGTCTCCGAAGCCCGAAGAAGCCGGCGGCTGCAGCGGGCGTTGAAGCGGCGGCGGCTCGCAGTAGTAGTTATCCCGGTAAGCATATGGCAATGGAGCAGAGTAAGCATTGATGGGGTAGTATGGCATGGGGGGGAACACCATGGGATGATGGGTTGCCATGGGATTACCATAGCCTTGGACTATGCTGGGACTCATGGCGTAACTCATTTGGGGAAGAGCAGTGACGATTGGAGGGTATAAGAGCTTGGTTGCATCGGAAACAGAGCTCTCTCTGCTCTCTTTACTCTCGTTTCCTCTCTTCTCATCCTTTGCATCTTCTCTGCTTCTGTTCTTGGTGTCATCCGCCTCTGTTTTCTTCTCCTTCTCTTTGGTGGTGGCCTTATGGTCGTCGCAATGGCTTTCTTTCGGCTTCTCCATTTCGCCGGCGGCGTTCTCAGGTCTCTTCTCGCCGCCGCCACCGCCGCCGTCGGATTTCTTCTCCTCCTTTTGTGGCAGTATCTCCGCGTTCTTGCCGATCTTCGCGAGCTTCTTTATGAGCACCTTGGTGTCGAAGTTGCCGACGACGGTGACCTTGGGAAGAGTTGGGTGGATCTCTGTTTTCAGTACTCCTGAATACATTTTATACACGCACATATCTTTGAATCGTTAGACAAATAATACTACAACATATATATATACATATGTAGAAGAAGAGAGACGAGTTGGTAAAGTTGATTGATACCTTTAATGCTTATGGCTTTCATCACCTTCCTCTTGCATCCCTCGCAGCAATTCACAGTAACTTTTAGATCAACTCTCTGCAACAAAGCACTAACTATTAGATAGAGAAAGATAGGGACAGACAGAGATATATATATAGAGAGAGAGAGAGAGAGAAAGAGAGAGAGAGAGGTTAACCTTAAGGTCTTCTTCCTTAGCCATGGCGATTGCTAATGGAAGGAGAAGAGTATCCCTCTGAGAAGAGGAAGAAGAGGAGGTAGTTGTGGGGGTGGTGTTTACACTGCGATTGCTTGGGGTTTATATATATATACACAAATCTTGTAGGGGCATTTGTGGAATAAAGAAAATATGAGAACTCTTTATTAACAGCTCGTTCTGGGGACAACTCATGGGATGTACGTAAAGGTGGGCAAGTGATCTAAGTTTTCCTTTCCGTTCCCAGATTGCCCTTCTCCTCTCCTACGTATGACCGTCCGCCTCTCACATGGTAGTACAATTTCATGACTGCAAATAGTGCGCCAAGTAGGGGCATTTCGGACATATCGCATTCAAGTTGGTTTAGGGCTTCAACTTTCAATTATTAGGTAAAAAAAAGAAGACTTTGCCGACTAATGATATTGGAGATTCCTTTGTCCATCCATTTAATTAACTTATTATTATTATTATTCCCAAAATCCCCCTATCAGGGTCACTTTGGGAATTTTTTTGATACTTTCTCTATTAATGTTTACCCTATATTTCGGCTAAGTTGAGGTATAAGAATATGATCTATAGACTTTCTTGAAAAATAAAATTAGATTCGATCGCGAGCTGACATTTTTTTGACATTTTCGAACTATCCGAGGACTATAAATGCATCATAAATTGAGTACAAAATCCGATCTCGACTGTATATAAATGAGGATAAGACTACGTACATCTCTGGTAGTCGGTGGTCAATTCACAGAGTTAATTTCAAAGTGAAAGTTTGGAGGGGTATAGTGGGAATGTTTGAGGGCAAGTAGAGCTTAATTAAAATTAGATTACAACTAATACCACACTAATAGTGGTGGTTTTATTGTCAAATATTTTAGTACAAAGTATTATGGACAAGTATCGTACCAAGGAAAGAGAAAAGAGAGCCATATACGTCACAGAGAAGTGCAACCCAGTCTAGCATAGCCAAAGAATAAAGGCATTTGAGGAATTAAACAAAGACCAGAGTCCATACACTGTAAGGCTTCTACTTGGGCCAATGAAAAACTTAATTAATTGGTTTCATCTTTTAGATTAAGAAACTAGGTTTGTATTAAGCTAATAATTTTTTTTTCTTATAAGTATATTCATATCTGTTAACTCTAGGCTACAGTTTATTTAGCTCCAAGGATGATTTGTTTATTTTAACTTATTTATCTTAATGATATTAATTGGAGTTAATCCTTAATTTTCTTAACAAAATCAGTTAATAAAATAAGTTTATATTTAGCACCTTTTTATATGTTGGATTCCATGATAGTATATATCAAAGAAGAAGAGCTATAATAGACTCAAACCATAAGTATATAATACTTTAACGAAAAAATTTACTATCGACTCAAATTTTGATCAGCCTATCGGAGCCGACCTAAACCCTAAGTAAGTTAACCAACCGTCTTGGGGGTAATCTTAAGTTTGTCGGAGGGCCTAGTAGATGGGTTGTATTTATATTGGTTTGAACTTAACTTGGCTAGACTCGACTTGAACCCGACATGTTTCGATTACCAATCTTAGGTATGTAGCAGCGTAGAAATGAACCAATGAATCTCTGTCGTAGACTGGCAGGACTCTCTACATGCCAAACAACATGAGAAGAGTGGTGGGAGTGATGAATTGGCACTCCATTAGACATTACCATGTGTCTTCCCTCATTAAATTGTCCATATCTCTAAATTTGTACAATGATAGTAACATGATCATATCCCTAAGTGTTGGTTGATCATTTTCAGAACAGGGGACCCACCTATGAGAAAGCCCCCCCCCCCATAAGGCCATAAAGTATAACACACCTGTCCACATTCACCATTTCTTTTCTGTCTTCTCTTGGATAAAATATTTGTGTAATAGAAAGAACAGTGACTTATTCCAACACTTACCCAGATCTATAATGCAGGAGGACAACAAAGAAGTGAAGACAAAAAAAGACCATGACTTAAGACTACTTTGAACAATTTTTAACACCAAATTATTTACTTTATAGCTCAATCAACAAACCATACAGTCATAAAATGACAGAATAACTCCAATCAAATAAACAACAAGGATCACTAGGCTTCTATCATATATATATATATATAGATAGATAGAGATAGATAGATAGAGATAGATAGATAGATAGAGATAGATTGATAGATAGATCTCTGTCAGTTGAATTGATCAAACATCTCTATCCCTCCTGCACTCTGGAGACATAGTTGGATACCTAGACCTATCAGTGCAGTAGTTGTAGATTGTATACTTCTGGCGAACCCAATTCAACTTCCTGTACTGCAACCCATCCAAGTCCCGGAAGTCCTTCTGATCCCACCACCGCATCCCCTGGGTGGCACAAAACTTAGCCTGCACTGATGCCTCGCAGCCGTCGATGTGGAATCCCCGGTAGGCCGCGACGAACGGGCCCTTCGACCAGTCGGTCTTCTCGAGGCCGCCCCTCGTCGCCCAGTCGTCGGCGTTCCATAGGCTGGAGTAGATCTTCATCGGCTGGTTGAAGGGGAATCTCACTCCCAAGTCCTTGCTGTTCTTGAACACTCTGATAGGAACGTCATCCACAAAGAAGCTGTCTTTTTGTGTTGTTTTGTTTGGGCAGCAGCAATGGAACAGTGAGGTTAGATTAATAGCTTCAGCTTTTGAATTCATTTAATATCAGAAGTAGTAGTAGTATCAATTCCGAGTTTGTCTGCTCTATGGGTTGCAAGGTGATACATTTTATTTGCCCGCTTTAATGTGTTTAAAAATTTACCTTGTAACTTGAAAGTAGCCTTAAGCATAGCTAAGTTGGATCAAAAGTAACATAGAAATGGGGGAGATTTAATCAGAAACTTACACAATCTGGAACATGTTCCAGAGAACAGAATAGGTGTGGAAGTCTTTGGTTGGATCAAACCAGAGGTAGATCCTCTGCTCTCTGTCTCCCTTTCCACCAGTGAACACATTGGTCTGCAGAATGTATGGCTGGTTTGTCCTGTTGCCCAAGAACTCGAAATCTATCTCATCATGTTCTGAGTTCTGAGAAGATAACTGATCCAAAAACCCACATACCAAAAATCTCAAAGGGTTAGCCAAAAGATGCTGATACATATTACATTATGTAGTTTTTAGTGTATATAATACAAACTCACATAGAAGGCAGTCACTGTTCCAGCTGAGTCCCCTGGAACCATCTTTATTTGCATACTGAAGTGGCCAAACAAGTAAGACCCCCTGGACTGGAACCCAGTACCTAAAAGAAATTAATCCAAGACAAGAGATTAAACTCAATCAATGGAGAAGCCAAAAGCACAGGATAGCAATCTTTTTTTTTTTTTCCTTTCACCTGTGTATTTGTCCAAATGGAGCTGGATCTCATTGCCACCATTGAAGTACTTGATATGGTCATAAGCCCAAGTGGGCACATAGTTCTTTTGGAAAGGGACATTAATGGGTCTCCTTGGTGGAGCAGCATTGCTCATACAAACCAAGCCAAAGAAGAATAGGGCTACAAAGGAAAGACAAGGAGAAGAAGAAGAAGGAGAAGTAGCCATTTTTAGTGGATGGTGGGCTTATGGAGGGAGTGAGGCAGAGAGGGGGGTTTTATAGGCTAAGGGTTACTTATATTCTTAAAGTAAATATATTTTATGTGGGGCAGAGTCTTTTTGGCTGTTTTTGTTTTGCTTCTCTGGGAAGAATAAATTTATAGGATTAGACAGCTGTGGAGGTGTGGGTTTTGGGCTGTGTTATTGTATGTCATAGTTCTCCATTTCTTGGAGATACTAGGGTTGGGTAAGAGAGGTGAGTCACATTTCCCAAACACAAAAACTGAGAACACCTCCACCAGACCTGAATGGTAGTTAAATTTTTTTTTTATATTTACACTAGGATTAATATCTAATAGATTATTCACATAATTGAATTTGTTGTGGCTCGGTTTTTAGAAAGTTTAACTCAGTTATTCAATCTATATATATATATATATATATATTCAGAAAATACAAACTCTTTGTCTAATATATGTTTGTCGGCGTAAGAATTTAAACCTCTAAACTTTTTTATTAGAAAAGTAATAATTAGTATGTAATTGCTTTAAGTTTTTTCAGTCCCACTGCAATAGCAAATCTAATGTAGAGTTATAATTCCACTGCAATCAGAATCTAACATGCAGTAAAAGTCCAAAGTAACTTTTATTAAGAACTGAAGCCTAATAAGAGTTGCTAACTCAATCCATATCTCTATCTTCTTTATTTATCTCATATGGGACTAAATCTCACATTTAACTTTCAACACATTTGGATGATAGCAATCAGATCATGTCAGTAGTATGATGTTCCACTGGAAGGGTTACTCAAAATTGGTACATTTCGTCAGGAATCATTTCCCAAATTCCCAGTAAATAGTTGCTGAGAGATGAGAGATTCCTCCCCATCCTAAATATATCCAATCTCATCCTACCAGATGTAGGGAGTGAGATGGTGCCTTGAAATTTGGGTAATACTCACAGCATCTCTCTGAATGCAATGCTCTTCTCAAATAATTTATGAATATTTATCAAGAACCTTTAAGTTTTATCTATATTATTTTATATGCCTACTATATAGATATTTATTATTCCATCTTTCATTTTATTTTTAATATTTTAAAAGTACTATACTAATAGTTTTTTACAAAATAATTCTACTTAAACTCGCTAAATTATTACTTTATTTTCACATTCACACTTCTAAACTCTGTTTTTAGTATATATAGATCTCATAAACTATTGAAATCTTCTCACCCCCCTAAATACGTTAAATGAATAGATAAAAAAAATAAAAATACTCCTCTAAATAAAGGGCATAAAGGGTACATAATATTTCTTTTTCTCTCTCTAAAAACTAAGGCATAAAGGTTAAAATAACTTATTTACATTAAAAACATAACTTAGATTAATGGAACTAAGATTTGGAAGGTTTTTAATATCACAGAGTGTCTATGTATATGAAAAAGAAAGTTTATGAGGTGTATATAAAAATAGCGAATTCTTTCGGCTACTATTAGATTATCATTAATTCAAAATATTTTTGAGACATTAAAAATAAAATTTAAAGGTCGAATAGCAAATATTTATATGCTGGGGGTGTAATAATAGCAAAATTGTAAGACATTTTTGATAAATTTCCCAGTAATCTATTCTATCAAATAGCACTTTTATTCCAAGTATATGTATTACAGTTACCATGATCTGGATCTAGATAAACATATATATATATATTTGAGCATATCACAGATCTCAACAAGCTAATTTATTTATTCAGGGAGTTCATTGATCACCAGTTAAGTGAATCCCCAGTAGACACTGGTAACATTAGTAACCACTAAACTGTCTGGTAGTTAATATTATACTCTTCTTAATCTTATCAATCTGATACTATCAGTACAGTGTATAAATATACAACAAGATCCTAGCTGTAGTCATGGCTGCATATATCCTTATAGCCTGGAAATTAATTAGAGCTGGGTTTGATTATCACATGCTACTGTTGGAGAACTTAAAACTCTTGCAAGCTTGATAGATAGAAATTAATCGATGCAGTTGAACTGGGACTGGAAGTGTCAGTGTTGTCTACTTGAATCTCCCAGGAAACCAACCTGGAAGAAAAGGACATGAGGAAGCTAAGGAGATGGATCAGATAAAACTAACCCAAGTCGTTGCATTGAGAGATTAATGCCCATATGACCAAGCTACGTAATACTAGATGTTAAAAAGAGGATTGAACTCAATGATCATATCGATATCACAATCACCAAATTTAAGGATACACTGCATGCCATGTGGTGATGTTTGTGTTCAGCTGATGCTTTGTCATACTCAGTTATTGCCTGTGGGTCAGACATTTGATCATATATATATATATATATATTATCCAAGGAGTTTTAGATTATCATTATTCTTTGGAGATTTTGCTATTACTGTTGATTTATTATTATTATTATTTATGAGGTTAAGTTCAGGTTGAAAGTTAAATGGGAGTTTGGGAGGTTTCGTAGATGCATGAAGAAGATGATACCAAAATGAAAGCTCTTCTCTGACCTGGTGATTCGATTCTCTTAGAAGATTAAATTTATATATGCACTGGAAGAACAATTTCATATATTGAATTAATTAGTCGTTTTAAAGGAGGAAGAAGTAAACAAAGATGAATTGAGTGGCATTCCTATCCATAGTTGTTTAACAGGAATACGCAACTTTGCTTACCTAGAAACTTCTTTAGATGGTGAAAACTTTTAAACACTGTAGAAAAGAGATTTACCACACTTTGTCAATGTGACAATGCAAATTTTATCCAAAAATTGAACCAATTATTTAAACCAATGTATTAATTATACGACGAACATTCATATTGTCTATCGATACCCACGACTATATCTACAAGGTTTTATTGCAATGTACTACATTCTGTGATTGACTTTCAACCGTAATGACTCTCGAGATTGATACTTTAATCTTAGTAGCCATGAGATAGACCCCCTCAAACTATAAAAATAAATATGATGTGCAGAAAATGATTTAGCACCTTCGATCACATACTCTCCTAAAGTTGCGATCTTAATATCTCAAAACTTTAAAGTGGAGGCTTCAATGATGCAAATAAAGATGCCTTAATATTAGACCAAAAGCCCTCGTATATTCAAAAATTGTCAAGCAGATTCAGAAAATTTATGATCCCTACTTGCATTCGAAACGCCCTTAAATACATTTGAATATATTTTGGAAAGAAATTTTCTCTGTCATATCTGTTCGAATATTGTAGTGTTCGTCCAATATTTTTTTTATATATTTTTTTTAATTTTAATAAATTTTTATTAAATATCTCATAAATCATAACATGTGCTAAAGCTTAATAAAATTTTATTTGAAGTACAATTTGTCAATATTTTGTATCCATAACTAAGTTTTTGTTTGCTATTAAAATAAAAATCATAACTTCGGTACTCAGAGTGAAATGTATGTGAAGTATTAGATCTTTAAAAGCAAATATAATATATCCATAGCAAGTGAAACCATTATGTGATATTATATATAAATATACAATCTAAGGCAACATCACAAATCCCATATGACCGTGATTCATAGTAAGTAAATATAAAAGATTGTGATCTTAGGATGACATGCCCTCATACAAATTAAAGATAAATAAATTTATCATACACTATCAATATAATAATACAAAAAATAGAGCGCAGAGAGGCAATTGCAAACATACAAATTTTTTAAAAATCAGGGTAAAATATCATGAATCCTATTCAGGATCAAGTCAATCTCTAAAACTAATGTAGCAGTTACAAAATTAATTTACATATTATCCATGGATACCCATATTATATTTGTAAGATTCTAGTTGCTCGAACCCGCAATATATTACTATCGGTGATTGATTCTTCTAATCTTGAGTACAATGCAAAAAATTCGGTAGTAATTTTCCATTTCAGTTGGAAAATGCATTCTCAATCTCAATGACACTCCCAGGCAAAGCCTTCTAGGAATCAAAATCGACGGATACGTAGAAAATGATTCAGCATCTTTCTTCACCGACTCTCCCAAAGTCACGATCTTAATCTCTTTAGAATTTCAAAGTGAATAGCTAATTAATGCGAAAGAGATGTCTCGAAGAAAACTGATAGAGTTCTAATGGACCAAGCAAAAATTATGATGCTTATTTGTGTCAAGATTGTCCTAACGTGAAACATAAAAGCTCTATATAGATAAACGAGGTACAAAGGAATATAGTCTTTGTTTTATTTACCTAACGAATATGTTATGTTAGGCAATCAAATTGCGTCTTAAAGGAAGAATGAGAAGCAAAGGCTACCATTTTATAGGCATCCAAAGTTTCTTTTTTCCTTTTTCCTAATTAAATTAGGGTACACTCCTAATCTTATTATAAAACCTTCAGCAATCTCTTAATTTAACTTAAAGATCAGCCTAATCCAACAAGATTTGAGGTTGTTTCACGCCTTCTAATTTACAATATTCTTAGAAGTAAATATTGTCGTACTCTAAACCATATCTCAATTCAACGACAGCATGCAGTTCTCTTTTGAGTCCATACTTTGTCCATGTTTACTACTGGCTGACAGCTGCAAGATTTCTCAATCTTTGCTACCCTTGTCTTTCTACTATCTTTTTCTTATTATTTTCATATCTCTTTCTTTTGTTCAAACTTTGCGGCAAAAAACATCATTAGAATAATCAAAGTTCTTTCATAAACAGATGCCAATTTGGAAGCTAACTGCTATTCTTGTCTGCAGAATAAAGTTAACAGCAAATTAAAAATGGTACATAGGAAACTATGTTCACATATTCTATTAAAACTAGACGTCTAAATTAACCAAGAAATCTATTCATAGTCGCTTTCTAATTTATGGTCTCGTTTAGCTCTATGAAGAGAGCTAGCTACATGAGTACTCATGTGATAATATGTCAGCCTCTTCATCTCCTCCTACACAATCACATCCATATTCTCTTGGTGCCTCTTAAAGGACTCTTGTTTCTGCAACCGCATTTGTCTGTGAAACCTCTTTATGAACATGTCGGCAACATGATCAATCTCATCTTCCAAGTTGAATTGTGATCCATCTTCGCGTGAGTTCCTTACTAAATCTATGACAGACCCTGCATTGTCGACAATTCCGTCGTCGTCCTCGTCCTCGTCGTCATCGAGATCGAATAATGAATGAGTCAGGTGATCAGGATAGTCCTCGTCTTCGACGTAGTATACTGATTCATAGTCCTCCTGATGATGATGATCAGCATTAGCTAGCTTCTCTTCTCGCGCCGCATTGTTCAGACTGATAGCTTTGCAGTGGTCTTGAATGCCAAGACTACAATCTCTAACTTTCTGCAGGCTCATCAGTGCATGGATCTTTTGAGAGATGGTGCTCGGCAGCAACTTCTTGTTGTGGAGCAATCTGAAGATGACGAACCTGGTCTTCAGTGCAGCAGTTTTGCTCTTCACTGCCATCGACTTCGCCTTCGCAATCGTTACGACAATGGAGACGACCTTCTTCAGGAATGTGGAGGCCTTGTTCTTCATCTTTGACAAGGGGAGAGATGAAGGAAGGAGTAGCTCAACAAGGATTGAAGAGTTGTGGTGTTTTGGCATGGATTGGTGGACTACAAAGCTTGCATAGAATGCTGAAGAGCAGGAGGTTCAGTTCTTTTGCAGGGATAAAAGCTAGGTGGTTTTCTTGGCATGGGCCTTCTCTAGAGGACTCAATGTGTATTTATAGTGCTAAACTTGTGTAGGTTTTGTTCCATGATAAGAACCATATGGTAGGAGTTGTGAGAAAATAACACAAAGGTAGGTGGATTGGGCACTAAGAAAAGGTGAGAGTGAAAGCAAAAGGCAAAGCAAACAATGAGATCAGAGAGAAGCACAGCAAGTAAAATTAGGTATGTGATGGGCTGGGGAGACTTTAGATTTGAATTACTGACACTTTGGAGCTCAAGAGAGGTATTTCCTCTTGTGGTGAATGACAAAAGAAAGATCCATTATTTCCAACTTTTGCTTTGCAAGTTTGCAGTTTGCTCCTTGGATTCTTCCTCTCTCTCCCTGCTTTCTAGGTTTGGGAGCTTCATTGGTACTTCTTGCTTCTATGTTACTGCTTGCAACTTTATCTTTTTTTCCAACTCTGCTTTCTTGAATACCTTTCTTTTTTTCTATGCATGACTTAGTGATTCTAAATATCTGGTAATTGATTGTGTGTTAGTTATAAAGTTAATCTTTCATCTACCGTCTCGCCGTTTGATTTTTCTTTTCCCTCTTCATTTAGTTCTTTCTACATTAGATGGAACTAAGACAACAAGTTCTGGTTTCAGACACCATCACCTAATTCAATTGCTAACTTCCTGATTTCAGATGATATGGCAAAAAGAAAAGAATGGACTTAGGAATTATGCATATTAACATTAAGAGAGAAAGAAAAGAAGAAAAGGGAAAGGCTCTCAATATTCTTTGCTCCAATTGTTACACAAAACCACAGATCAAGTCCCCCTGATTTAGCAAACTAGCTAGTGAATGAAAGCTTTTATCTTAAGTTAAGCACACCATTATAGAATCCTTAACTTTTGAAACTTTCCCACTTATAGAAGAGTTATGATGTGGATTGGAGAGAGAGTAATAGTTTAACTGCAGCTTGTTCTAAAGCGAAAGGTACTACGAACTTTTGAGTTGTCGCTCTGACATGGTGCATTTGTTCTAAAATACAAGAAAAGCAAGCAAGTTTGGCAGGGTTAATTGCTAAATGGACGATCATTTTGCGTCGGTTGTAAAGTACTGTGAGAAAACAAAAATTGTGTGTAGTTTATACCAGCATGCTTTAGCTTTCGAGGTCGGAAGATTTCAAAAATCCAAATTTCAATTGATTACTGCAACTTGGAAGATATTGTTGATATAAAAAATTGCTCAACTACTTCATGCTACTGTTAAACTATCCTCAGTATTCTGCATTCAGAAGGCGAAGAAGGATGCAACTGTGAAAAAGAAAGGTTAAAGGATCTATGTCATGTACCATTTGGATGAAATTTAATCCTAAGTATCGGAGGAACTGCAGTGATGAAAGTAGGCAAAATGTTTGCCAATTTTTGAAGAATTCAGACAAAAATCACAATCTTTTTACGCAAATAAATAGTTCAATATATAATTCAGCGGTATGCTAATCATTAATGATATGCATAAACATTCGAAAAGTACTTGTATACTTCATAAACAATTTAAATTTGTATCGCTAAACGAATTGTCTGATTCGATAAATTATGATAAATTCTATCCAACCTAGGCAAGTATCTTATCAAGTGCTGCAAAGTTATCTTTACTTAATTGAATTCATCTGTAGCTTACCCTGACTTCTGTGGATATTTCCAAGTTCTTTACTGAAAATTTCAAACGTGCAAATTGTAAAGCAAAACCAAGAATCTGAGCAAACTTAGTTAGTGCTCATAGCATATCTTTCAAACAAAGTTGATTCTTTTTCCTCCATGCTTTCTTGCATGAAATAGTCTCCTTTACTATCGTCGGAGCAGGAAATTAATCTGACATAATTGTTCTCAATAAAATCTAGATCACAAGCTTGGAAGTGATTCATATGTCTTATTTCAAAGGTCATATTCATAAGCATGCAAGAGAACAGAAGGCTTTACTCTGATGCCTTTACTCTTTAAACAAAAAGCTTTTCTATATCTTTTTTTTGTCAGTGGTCCTATGACTATACTGAGATCTAGTACACACAATAATTGGATTCAAGATTGCGAAAACGTGGTGCGATAATTGCCTCCAATTTCAGAACACTAGCAAACACAAATGGCTTTAAGAGTAGGACCTAATTCAAATGGAGCTTAATTAGACCATCTTTTGCTGTCATATAGCTTTCATGAGGGTTCCAGTACCTTTTTCACCTCTCTTTTATGGTTGGAAGAGTTCTATCAGACTGAAGCTTCTATAAAGCTTAAGTCATATCAGCCATTAGAATCATTGAAAGGGGAGACTTAGTCCTTTAAGAGTGAAAAATATCTCCAAGTTATGGCCTTGAGTTTGGTCATGATTGTTACTGAAGTAAATTATGCCATAAGACAGGGATTAAAGTGGTAAATACTTTGGAATTTCATCCCATTAGAGAGAAAACTTCATCAATGTTTATCAGATGGATGGATCCTCAAAAGAAGAAGGAAGCTGCAGTGGAAACTATGAAGTTGTAAATCTAGTCATTGTCACAGATTGGCTCAATAATTGATTCAATGAACATAAGAAAGCTTACTTTTATAACTATAAAAAATGGACATGGTAATATATTCATAAAGGAGCATCATATTGTTGAATGTAAACTATTCTTGAGGTTAGATTGCTGCAACTTGCAAGTAGGCTATTGTTCATGACCTCAATTGCAAATGGTGAATTAGTTGCCTGATGGTAATGTTAATGTAGTAGTATTAGTACTGGTTCGAAGTTTCGGTTTTGACCCTGAGAACAAATAAATACTTTAAAAACCAAAATATAATGTTTTTTATCCTATCGCGGTGCAAAAATAAATGTCAAAATCTAAAAATCTTAATAATTTCAATCTTAATTACCGAATGAGTTTCTGACTTTAGTTTTCATTAAATTTCAACATTAATTTTCCATCTCCGGTGAAACTTCAAACCATAGAATTAGTACATTTCGAGAAGGAAAAGAAGAAGAAGAAGAAGAAAGAATAACATCAAATAATTGGCTGTTAATTTATTGAAAAAATTATGAACTAACTTCTTTTAAGACACTTAGGACCCATAAGCACTTGCAACTAATGGGCACTCTTGAGCACTTCATTGAGGCTTTTGGCCTCATTAGTGCACAACATTTGGGTCCATTTTGTTCTCATACATTGGGAGTGACAAAACCTCTCCACTTTGAGAAGTGCACAAAGTGGTCAATAGTATCAATACTCTAATGACAAATATATATATATATATATATATACTTGGTTTGATGTCTATGCCCTCAAATGGCTTGCCTTAGACATCTGGGAGGAAACAAAAGTGGCCAAAAAGAAGTGCTGAGGAGAATATAAAACTTTGCAACTTTGAAGTGAGGAAAAGAAAAAGATCACTCTTTTATTGGCATGGAAGGATTTCATGATCACATTTTGCAGCACAAACCCATGTCTTTGGCCCATTCCCCCCGCATGCACTAAAGACTATAAATAAAAGTTTGCAAAGAAGCTCCCATTAAAGCCAAAGTTTTGTGCAAATGCTTTATATATATCATATGATATTCTTGTCTTCCCCCACCCACTTACATACATACATATATATATATATATATATATATATAAAGAAATTTAACGTATCAAACCCTATATTTTACCTATTTTATAATTCATACCCTATCTTTTGTGAATTTTATAAATAGACTCCTCTTTTTTTAATAACTTTTTATTTAACACTCTTACGTTATTTTGACTAACTAACGTTAATCAATTTATTAAAATTAGATCACCCCTCTACCCCCCGGTGGTCACCATTGCTGCACCCACCATCTTCCCTCCTCTTCTTCTACCCTTCTCCTTCTCCAATCTCATGAGAAAAATGGAAGAGAATAAGAGGAAGAAGGAGATCGGGATAATTTATATATTTAATAAAATATTTAGTATATTATAATGAAATATTTATTTACTATTACTATTCATGTAACTTATGGTGTTACATAAAAATTATAAGAAAAATGAAAGGTCAGGTTATAAAATTTTAAAAAATAAAATAAAATGTAAGGTGAGATCTATAGACTTTCTAATATTTTAAGGTGGAAAAGGGGGGTAAAGAGAAGGATTAATTATGCATCTATATTTGGTTTTGTTCCATATTCTATGGAGGGCACTTCAATTTGCCCTGTGAAAAGGGTAAATTAAGGTAGATTAATAATGAATTAGTAGGTTTTATGAGAGGTTGGAAGTTGGGCAATCTGTGGGTTTTGCTAGAGTTAATTAACTAGTTAATCAAGGATGGTGATAGCTTATTTGCTGCAATGAAACCTTTCTTGCGTATTAAGCAATTAAATGGAAGGCAAAGAATTGAGTCTCTTGAATGGTATTCTAGTGATTAGATTAGTGAGAAATTATAACTTAATTACTACACCATAAATTCTCTACTCTCTCTCTCAGTAATAAAGAAAAAAGAAGTAGCAAATTAAGTTTAAATTAGTATTCTCATAAATTTTATTTATCAAAATAGATAGCTGTTAGTAAAAATGATAAAAAGTTTAATAAATTTATATATTTAATAAAACTATAATAAATTTAGTGTCTTCTTCTTATATATAAATCATCATTAATCTCATTAGCATTTCATGTTTCACAAGATAATAATAATAATAATAATAATAATAATAAATATATATATATAATTTCTTATTCTTTAATAAGACTAATAATATAAAAAAAAATCTTCATCATGAGCATATAAATTGATTATAAACTAAACAAACAACCAAAACTATATTCATACAATGCTCAATTAGAAAATTTACCAAACATCAGGGTTAATATTCGCGAGGAAATTAAATTGATATTACTCAACCATTGGATTTGCATCCCTCTAATTAAGTTAAATATATAAAGTGAGATAGCTCCATAGAAGCTCCCTCTTTGCTTTATCATTTGACATGCATGTAGCATACCCCTAATTTCAACCATGGGAGCCATTATTGAGTGAGACATCTCCACAAAGTCCTCCTCTTTAGTTTAGGTCAATTGACAAATAGCATTCATATTTCAACAATTCAAACAGGTGGTTACCTAATCGTCATCTCCAAACTTAAATTAGATGAAGTTTAAGTCTATACTCATTCAAACGAGTAGCACAGAGTGCATCAGAGTTCAGAGTTAGCTCGTTTATTTCTACGGACAAATAAGAGTTTGATTTGATTATCCAATCTATAACTTAAATACTCTTAAATTATATATATGTATAAAATCTTTGCAAATGCCAAATGACTGAAAGAATATTAATTAGTATATATCACACAAGATTCAAATTATGATATGGAGTTCAAACAACTACTTATGTTTGCTTTGTATAATTGTATACCAAATGGATTCCTTGGCAGTGGCAATTCTTTAAATATTCTCAAATTTCAAACGGTCTTATTATTATTATTATTATTTAAACATATTTGCCCGTTGCAGCGGCTGCGCTGGCCTTTTCGGAAAAAGAAATCTCTGCGGGGCCCCACCACCCACCAACCACACCCACCCCCACCTCTCGCCTCTCTTCGCTTCTCCACTAAGCTTTTTTTTTCTCTCTCTCTTTGCTCACTATACCCCTCCTATTTATTGATATTTGTAATCTAACTCCATTTTGTCTTATTTTTATAAGATTTTTACAAATTATACCCTGATATATTCTATGATTCGTATATATCTTTAGAGTATTTTGTAACCCACCCCCTCCTTTTTCTTATAATTCTTATTTAATATTCTAGATTAACTTAGACAATGTTACTAAAAAATAAATATTTTGTTATAATATATAAAATAATTTGTAAATATCTAAATTACTCATGTCTTTTTCGTTCTCTTTTTCTCTTCCAAAAATTAAAGAAAAAGAAGAAAAGGAGGGGAAGGGCGACGACATCAAAAACGATAGAGGAGGTAGGTGGAAAAGATAGTGGAGGGATGAGCGAATGATGAGAGTACTTTAGTAACTTAGTCAACGTTAGTTAGTCAAAATAACGTCAAGGTATTAAATGAAAATTATAAGAAAAAATGAGGAGTAAGTTACAAAATACTTAAAGACGAAATATAAATTATAATAAATAAATAAAATATAGGATGTGATTTATAAAAATCTCTATTTTTTATAACAGCCATCAAACTTAAGCCAAATTACACATATTCCCCTTAAACTATTTTCCATTTTTAAATTTATTTTCCGTGACACATTCGATTTTTTTTAAAACTATGCTAATAGATTAGATGGTATTTTAGAAAATTGGAGGAGAGGAGATTGATATATGAGAGGTAATTTAGCTTTCAGAATGATGGGACGGAATTAACCAAAAAGACAGGGTGTTATTTGAAAATTTACCTCCTCCCTTTCTATAAGTATCCCGTCACCTCTCCCCCTCTCTCCCAAGTCATTCTCATCGTAGAAAGGGCTCTCTTTATCTTCTGCGAGGTCTAACCAACCTCGCAGAGATCAAGAAGCCCAACCTCGACCCCCATGGCGATGGACATCCGCTCTTCTCCTCCCATCGACGCGAAGAAGCTATGGAGTTACCTCCGCGCCATCTTCTTCATGATGAGGAAGGGGATCGTCTCCAAGCGGAAGCTAGTCATGGACATGAACCTCATGATGAAGAGAGGGAAGCTTCTCGGGAGATCCCTCGGCAACTTAATGTTCCACCACCACCACCACCACCACGACCGCTACTATCATTCGCGTACTACTACTTCTCCTCATCCCGGCTTCGGCCTGCGGGAGTACGAGTTCTCATGCAGCAACAGCCCTAACCCGGCTTTTTTCCACGCCAAGCGCCGCCGCAACTACTTCCCCTGCCTCAACGCCGTCGTCGAAGAGGCCGCCGACGTGACCCCGCGCCGCGTGGTTTTGCCGCAGATCGAGTACTCCCCGCACACCTCGTCATCAATCTCCCAAGAGTTGGTCGTAGTAGCTTCATCACCTTTCTCTGTCCGGATCTCAAACTACTCATCAGAAGAAGACGACGACATTGGCGATCATCAAGAGGTGGACTACGAAGCCGAGGAGTTCATCAAGAGGTTTTACGAGCAACTACGAGCTCAGAGTCGCATTGCTTTGTTGCAGTACCAGGAGATGGAGTACCAGGAGATGCTCGCCAGAGGAGCATGATCATTAATTCATTATTCATCAATGGGTGTATGTATGTACGTACGTATGTATGCATGTATGCATGTACAGAGATAGGTGTCAAAAAGATCTCTCCCTGCAGTTTTTAGATGGGGAGATGATGAGTTTGAGATCGATGGGTACGTATTTTGTGGCATAATTTGTTCATTGGACGACATCTATATCTATATCATATAAGTATCTATGTATGTTGTGATGATTTCTAATATTTGAATAAAGAATTAATATATATTGTTAGTTCATGTTGTGATTAATTGGATGAGTTGGTATGGCTCTACTTGCTGCTTGAAATCATGTCAAAAGAATGGAGAAGGAAACTTGGAGTGAAGGACAAGGTTTTGTTTTGGATACTTGGTTGGATTTTTTTTGAGTCTTCTTCCACAACACTCCTCAGTTGCTTTACAGCTTTATTTAAGACCCCACAAAAAAGGACAATTTTCCACTTTATATGATGAATGTTAGGAGAGAGATTTGAAAAATATTAGTCAAGTTTTTGACCCAACCAGCTCAGCTAAATATTTATTTAAATATATAATATATTTTAAAACTTAAATAATCTCAAGTGTGAGGAAGAAATTTATATATAAATCGAGTTAATAGCCGCCGAAGCCGCTCCAATCAGGCTCGGCTCGATTTGAGCTGAGCCGAGCCTGAGCTAGAGCCGGCTCGCTCAGGTTCGGCTCGTTTACACACCTTTATACACGGGTTTGCTTATGTAGTAGACTCATAAGCTCGACCCGTCTCACGTCCTAATTCGGAGGCAATCGGGTAAAGATGGTAAGGTTTTATTCCCTTCTTCTCCCCTCCTCGATTCAAAGTTAGGGTTTATGGTTTATTTTTTTTCACTCGACTTCAATTGATCCGTCGCAGCATGGAGAAAGTAATGATTAGTAGCTTTCTTTTGCTATACTTTTTCCAATATTTGTATAGTGTTGCGGTAGATGTACTAACGATCTTAATTCGGTTTTGGGGGAATTTTAGGATTTGAATGGAGGAGGAGGGCTTATAAAAATAAGCCCGGAAGTTTACGATGCACTTTCGTGTGGGAAAGCTGTTGTTGCTTTGGAATCTACAATAATTTCTCATGGTAAGCATGAACGTAGTGTGGATTGGAATAATAAGGTGATTTTTAGTTGATTTATTGTAGAGATTATGTTGCAAATATTTACAAATTTCCTTGGACTGTTGTAGAAATGATCACTAATATTTAGTAGCATTGGTTGTATTACTAAATTCAATTTTGATTTACTAATCCTGCACAAGTAACAACAATAGAAGAATAAGTAATTGAAAGGTTCAACCAGTTTGATGGAGCCAGAGGTGGAGAGGTTTATGAAACACTAGAGAGACTTTTGATTCGGAAGGAAGTTATATTACTTATGCAATGTGCAAGAGATAGAAAGTGAACGTTAACATCTTTAAAGGATTTGGTTACCACAGTATTGAGTTTAAATCTGCAAAGCTTCAAAATTATGATACTCAAAAGTTATAATATATCACCTTTAATTTTTCCAAATTAGGTGAACATCAGCTCATAGCGATATGATGCTGTTGATCAATATACTCTAGTTAACTGATTTGAACATGCATTGTTCTAGAGTAGTTGCCATCTTTGTTGGTTGCAAATTTGGTCCAAGAAAGGATTCAACAAAGTCATAACTAATTATCAATCCCATGTTGATCTTTTAATGATTAATACTGATGAATTTTAAGGCATGAGCTAATTATTCAAAGCAAGGGAAAGGTATTTGCACCGGCTCCCGTGGTAAATATAGGCTAGAGAAAGACTCCTATTATAAAACTATATGGGTAAGGAGGCATTTGTTCTTAATTGAGGCCTAATCCCCTAAAATTGCTCTATACATGGGAAGAGCTAAAGGAATGGGAATATTTGGTGACCTTTAGTTTTGGTGCAGCTTGTTTTGACAGTTAAAACTTAAAATGCTTTGGAAGTCTCTAAGATTTCTCTCTCCTTTTTTTTATTCTTTCTTTAGTACTGTGTGTATAGATTGTTTGAAAGCTTGTTATGCGTACCTGCCTTAGATACTTGCCTGAATGTAATGAATACATCAGTTCCTTACAGTTATCTCGAATAATGAGAATTGCATTGCATTTGTCCTTTATTACTGATGTTTGCAGATTCCATCAGGTATGCCCTATCCACAAAATCTTCAAACTGCTAAAGCTGTTGAGGCTATTGTGAGGAAGAATGGAGCTACTCCTGCAACAATTGCCATTTTAGACGGTACTCCATATGTTGGTATGTCTTGCCATCTAATTGCTCAAAAAGTGTTTACCATTATCAAACTTCAATTTTTTATTACTGTGATACTTGTTACTCTAACATTACGAACTATCCATGACGCTAACTCTTTGGCCTGTTTTTGTATAATAATGATGGGAAATAACAGAATTAACCGAAGGAATGTAATAGTATAAGGGTGCATAAACCAGAAGAGACGGTGCAATGCATATGAGAAAAATAGAAGATGTTGGTAGTATGAAAGGTTAAGAGTGAGTCAAGTATATAACTACTTGATTTTCTCTACAGAGAATATAGATGCATGTGATAGGAACTTAAGTAGGGTGGATTAAGTTGGGATACAACCCCTAACTGTCATATACTCATATGGTTAACAGTTTAAAGACATCTGTTGCAAAATTTCATGAAATTGCTTGATTGGGTTCTTTCGTTCTTTGTTGTAAATGACATAATTAACAACAAATTTCCTATAGTTTTATCAGGAGGAAGAAGAAAATTTCTCAACTGGAAACAAGAGATAAAGAAAGTCAAACATTTATTGCTGAAAATTTAACTTTAGGGATCTGTTTTCATTTATGCTGCCTAAAAGACACACTTCTAAGACTAAGATATAGCCCTGTGCTTGCCTAGGCAGCCACATGTGCATTTGTGATCTTTATGCCGCCTCACATAAAACTAACCTGCAGAGGAACCTCAATTTAACTATTTGAGCCTTGGGATATTAGTATTTTCTAGGGATAAGTATTTAGCCTCTTTAAACTATCACAGTTTTCCACATACACCCTTTGAAATTTTTTATTATCCACATAATTTTTTTAACTAAGAAAAATATTCACATAGACACCTCAACTAAGAAAAAAAAGTAACTATATTAGAACTCTTTGAACTAAAAATTTCCTTACATCAAAGAGTCTATGTAGTAAAAAAATATTTAAGGGGCGTATATGAAAAATGATGATAGTTTAGAGGGGTCAAGTGTAATTAACTCTATTTTTTAACTGCAACTATTAGTTGATATACACAAGTAAGAGAAATTCATATTACTCTTCAAGACCTTTTATTTCTTATAATTTCCAACTTGTTTTTCATATATTTATCAATTTTAGATCTATGATATATAGAGGGCATATGCACTTGCATATATGCCAGCATATCACTTATGCCTTTACGCTGGCATACTATGACTGCCTTTTAAAACAGTGCCTTCTTTGGCTACATATATGTCATGCTTTTGTGTTACTTTATGAGAGAATTCAGAAGAAACAACTGGTATACTTTGCTCATCATGAGATGGTTCTGATTACTTATTATTCTACACGCATATGCTCGATACTTCAGAGTTTACAACCATGATTTTTTGTATTCTATTTAGAGAGAATTTGTTGTTCCTTACATATGATATATGAACACTTATTACAAATTTGTCATGATAATACATCTTGAAAATGTGAATCTTCATCTATATCTATTCTTGCCTACTTTATGATATTTAAAACGTAATATCATGAAGTAATCTGTATTTTAGCAATTAACATATGTTTGTTTTTTCTTATTTGATGCTCAGTTCTTTTTTACTTTTATATAAGATTTAATTCATTATTCTTTTTTTTTGTGCAACTTTAGGCTTGAACCATGAACAACTTGAGAGGCTTGCTATTCTTGGAAGAAAAGCTCAAAAGACAGCTCGCAGGGATATTCCATTTGTTGTGAGTTGCATCTGTCATGCAGCTTTTACATTTTTCAAGTTCTGGTTCTGGACGCATTTCTTGCACTTGATATTAAGAGTATGGAATATCAAGTTGATGACTACAAAGTCGATAACTATAATGTATCTTTGCTTTATATGCTTAGTCATTTAAATGAACATGGAGCAATTTGGTTTGACTGGTGGGCTCATGTATGGAAAGGAAACGAGAGAACAGCTTTTTGTACAATGTACCCAGAGTCCCAGACACATTGTGAAGAAAAACTTATCTTCAATTCCAGGTCTCAGATTTTGAACATATCATCATGTTTCAGGAAGTAAAGTAGGGTGTTGTTCATCAATACTTAGGTGGTAACATCATTGGTTACTGTTTATGTTACAATTACCTTGTGGAAAAAGAATCACGGTTTTGAAATCTTTAGAAAATATAAAGGCAGTTATGCAGTTACTAAGAATATTTCATCTCTTACTTAAATATTCTATTTGGGAGTAATGTCAAAGTTATAATCTAAAGCCATAGGCAGTTGATAACAAGGAGTTATTGAGATTATCAAGTCGAGGAAATTTTCTTTAGTCAGGTTGGCTGCTACTTTTTATTTCTCTTTATGCCCTATTCTTTCTCCCTTTTCGTCCATCTTAGTTCTTCGTTTTCTGTTTATATTCGCTGGTTTAAATTATAATTCTGTTCTTTTTTCAATCCCTTATAAATTTCTCATATTCTTGAAACTTTCTTCTTACCTATTTACTTCTGAACTCTGATTATATGATAGTACCAACAATTGAGAAAAGCAATTTACATGTCAAATTTTCGTTTCAATTTATTAGTATTGGCAACCTAAACCCTGGACCAGGTTTATACTGCTTTCCAACTTCTTTCAATCTTCTCTTTTCTGTAATGTTACTGCCTTGACTTCTGTGGGCAAACAAAAGATTAGTATCACAACATATATATGTAGTTGACTAGTTTCACAAACTTTAAGTGACTTCAGCAAACTAAGTCTATTTTTCAAACTTATTAGAGGCATAGGTGGGTTTCCAAACTAACTGGAAAAGTAGGTCTGCGTAATGAGTTGATTTTGGTGAGAGTGGATCGCATTCAAAGTCAGCATTTCTTCACTTAGCTGTTCTTTAGTGGTGTTGTCAGATTATGACTACTTGCTAAAAGACAACTTTGAGAGTGATTCGCTTTCACCGAAAAGTGGTACAATCTATCCTTAAAAATGTTTAGAAACTCGCTTGTTTCTGCAATAAGCCTGAAACATAAACTTAGTTTCTCAGAAAAAAATATCACTTCAATCCCAACAAAGCACAAACATATTAGGCCATCATGATATTATCCTACATCAGGTTGATTGTTTGTGTTGTTTAATATCCATATCTGATATAAAAAACACTATTCATCTAATGCATCTAATGGTGAAATTAACTTGCAAGAAACTATACAACTGTATTTTGACTCATGAAGTGAACTTCCAGAGACTTGGATTCTTAATCCTTAAAATAATTACTTCTTTTGCAATTATACTTAATCGTACAAGTACATTGATTTCTTACTTGGGCAACATTATTTAATCTCATCTATGATTTAGAGTTGGATAATTCATGTTTATGATATAGAAATTGTATTCTTTGATGAGTTCAATGCTCTCAGTGATTTGGCAGGTTGCTGCTGGTGGTAATGGTGCAACAACTGTTTCAGCAACCATGTTTTTTGCTTCTAAGGTATCTCTCCCTCCCTCTTCTCTCTTTCGTGCTGTCCTTGTTGTTTAGTGGGAGCAAAAGAGGGAACCTTCTCCTCTGATGCACCCCTACAACACCCAGTCTTCTAATTTCTGAAGTTACTTGATGCATATGGAAGTTGCAAGTTGGCCAACTCTTTTTTAGTACAAATAGTGTGCCTCCATTTTTGTCCTCTGAGTACACTCACAACTGCAGGTTGGTATACCTGTTTTTGTTACTGGAGGACTTGGAGGAGTACATAGACATGGGGAACAAAGTAAGGGCTACTTTTGGTTGTTTATGTTAATATATCGAAATGTTTGTATGTCCATTATACAAAGTCCCCTCAATGTCACTGTTTTGTAAGACACTAAGACAGTCATGGTCACATGATCACATCATAATTTTGAGGACAGGAGCGACTTTTATTAAGTGAATCAAATTGGATTTGTGTTCTCTATCTTATGCAAAAGATGATGGTTTTTTTTCTCTGACAAACATTCAGTTTCGTTTTGTAATTTGTGTAATGATATGATGTGCATATCTCAAGTTTGCATGTACTCCCTCTCTTGTTACTCCTTGTTTACTTAAACAATTTGGAAAATGTTTATATTCATTTTCCGTTTCTTATGTAATTTTCTTCCCCATGCAGCAATGGACATTTCATCTGATCTCACTGAACTTGGAAAGACTCCAGTAGCAGTTATATCAGCTGGTGTGAAGTCAATTCTAGATATTCCGAGAACCCTTGAATACCTGGTATTCCCTTTGCATATTAAAGAATTTGGTCCGAAGTCAAGGTTTCTTGGTGTGGAGAAGTTTCTCTTATAGTGCATGCAAATTTAATATGCACTATGTATATATAGAAACAAATGGAAGTACCATCTACATAATAAAATGTTAAGATACATATTGATGTGATCTATCATACAACATTAAGTCATAAGAACTTATATATAGTTTTGGACTTTGCTGATATCCTAATGAGTCAAAGGATACAACCACCTTTGATTCATCAGGATACAACACTAAAATCAAAGAAATTTCTACGAGGATTTAACCCTGCATGTGTTTCTATAAGTATAGTAAAAGAAATTTATACTGAAATAAGTTGACATGCATATTGTTTGTGTATACTTTATGACAAGAAGAAAAAGAATTTTATTATGTCACCTAGCAAAAAGACCTAATTCACCGAAATCTGTATTTGATTGCAGGAAACTCAAGGGGTTACAGTTGCTGCTTATAAGACAGATGAGTTTCCAGCATTTTTCACTGAATCTAGTGGATGCAAGGTAATTGTATTTCACTAATATAAATATATAACTGAATTGAATGTTTGGAAATTTGTCTAGGATTATTGATCATGGAACTACATAACTACAATGAATGGATATTTTCTATTCTCAGTTGTTTGTTTCATTGGTTTGAAAAATATAGGGTTTCAACTTTCAATATCATGCTTCATACCTGTTGCAACCACCGTAAGCATTGTACTACTACATACAACGCAAGCTTGCCAAATGAAGATACACGATGTCGCCAAAGAAAATGCAAAATCCATATGCTCATGCATAATTTTTTATAACTTTCTGGTGTATTTTATATGTTTGTGTGTTCGCAGATGAGAGTTAAATGCTCAAACATGAAGTTCAATCTTGCCAAACAACTCTAGAATTCTGACCCATACTAAAGCTGCGTGTTCTGCTGTTGATAAGCAGGTCCAGGGAATGATGCATGAATCCTGATGGTGCCACGCCCTGATTGTGTTATCACACTTCTTCCATTGTTCTCATAGCAGTCATAGTGGACTTTCTGGGCTCCTGTATTCTATTAATGCAAGTACTCTTGCATTAATGGCCAAGCTCTTCATGATCCCTAAGTTCAATCTATTCATATTTCAGCAAATTAGAGAAAATTGTCCCCTTATTCTAGTCCTACTCTTTCTCCACAATCCACGTACCCATAGTTTGAATCTTTATTAACAGATGTCGTTCAATCAATTGGTCTGGTTCACATAAATGGTTTTCTTTAGGTTGACTATTACCTAAATATCAACAACAGTTATTATGCAACTGTCCCAGGAAAAATAGACATCCTGCCATATACATCACTTTGTTTATTTGGCCATCTGCTTTTGACTAAGGAGAGGTTACAGGGATTGCATTTATTAGAAGTCATTAAGATGGATAATTGATCTGTTAGGTAACAAAAAATGATTAAGGAACTTGTGACAAGTAATACCAGGATATAGGGGGGCGAACATGTTTACATCTGTACCAGAACTGCTTGAGTTTGACAGGTTGCCAACTGCCATTGCTCCTTAATTTGCACATTCTTAGTTATAACAGTGACTAAAAGATTAAATATTAATGTGAAAGGACAAGTTAGATATAATATTCTGATTTTCATGACAGTAATGCCTCAATGTGGGAATCCATCACTTTCTGCTTTCTCATTTATTTAAAAAGATCACTTTTGAATTGTTTTTGAGTGTAAGTGGGCTAGGCCCAGTTATGTTTTATTAATTAAAAAGAAATCACTTTTGAATTGTTATATGGGTGTTTAACTAGTAGTAAATGGAATGAGTCTTGGTGTCAATCAGTTTGAAAAAGAGTTGCATCAAACATTGTTAGGGCATGATATTATTGTTATTGTAATGGTCTAGGGTGTAACTGCAGTAGATGGAATGAGTCTTGGTGTAATCAATTTGAATAAGAGATGCATAAAATGTTGTAAGGGCATGATATTATTGTTATTGTAATGGTCTGTACTTGTCTGTGTAAGTCATAAAAGGATATGTTTTCTGTCGTTAAATTTTTTCTGATTTGCTGGATGGAATGCAGGCGCCCTGTCGTCTGAATACTCCTGAGGAGTGTGCAAAGCTCATTGGTAAGTGAAATTGATTGTCCTTTTTCTCTCACCAATTGTCCTGTATGTGATCACTATTTATTTAAATTTGTTTTGCTGTTGTGACATGCAGATGCAAACTTGAATTTAAGACTTGAGAACGGGATTCTAATTGCCGTGCCTATTCCCAAAGAATATGCAGCTTCAGGAAATATGATAGAATCTGCAATACAAAAAGCCCTACAGGAAGCAAAGTAACTCAACTCTTGCCTATCTTTAATAACTCATTCTTGCTTTGTCATTCTCTATTTCTATTTATCTCAATGCAATTTGTTCTATTGGAAGTAAAGCCCTAGGTTTCCTGAAAGCAGTTGAGTCCTTTTGATTCCTAAAGTTAGTTTAATATTTAAGGTTGTTTAGGTATATATAGAAAGTTTCCAAGGAAACTAGGAAAGTAATATGATCTAGTGAATGGCTTTTGATAATCCATTTGTTCTTCTATTTTAGTTTGTATTTGGGTTACCATGTCAATTTGACATCGTACATCAGCATGGTACATTGCCAATCTACACGGTCATCACGAGTATGCCAAATAATCTATTTTGGTTTGGTATGAAGCTGCACAAGGTCAACAAGGGGCAGAGACCTGTTTGCGGGAATCTGCTGGGGATCATAAGTTTGTGTGATATACACTACAATAAAAATGAATATGCATTACCTCAATCTGACAGTCTTAGGAATGCGATATTGAGCTAGTTTGCCATCTTTATCTGATACCAAATGTTTTCTAATAAGATGTGATAGTTATTCTATATAGTTAGTATCTTTGGACTTGTTATTGCAGGGATAATAATGTGATAGGCAGTGCTGCCACACCGTTCTTGCTTAACAGAGTAAATCAACTTACTGGAGGAGCGTCATTGGCGGCTAGTATCCTCTATTTCTGATTCTCTGTTATGATATGCTTTCTCTTTCACAAATTCAGTTGGACTTGAGATGGACCTATGGTATAAAGAGAGAAGAGTGAATTTTCTGTACGTGGTCAATTATCAACAGCCCTTTGTTATTCTCCTTAAGCAAGGTAAAGACATTGCACTTGTGAAGAACAATGCTCTCGTCGGTGCAAAAGTTGCAGCATCTCTTGCCAATCTTAGACGAAGTATAAACAAGGGTGAGTTACTCCCCTGCTTTTGTCTTATTTATTTGCCTGGGTATCCTCTGGTAGAAGGTTTTGCCTCTGAATTACATAACTAATGGCATATTAAGCATTTAGAATAAGAGTGCTATTATAGATGCATACATGGTATATCGTTATTAGCATCTTTTTGTAGATGATTCAGATTTTATCATTATCATCTGAGGCACAAATGGAATCCAAGATACAAGGCAATTGTAGCACTTGTAATTTAATTGTCATGCTCAAAAGTTACTGTGAGCTATAGTAATCTTGTGGACTCCAACTTCATCTATCATGAGTTATTCTATCGCAACATATTATCCTTTGATTTTTCCTGTCATTTCTCTTTTAACACCTACACAGATGCAGTTCGTTCTATGATGCTAACTATTATAATGACCTAAAAGATACAAGATATCATAGGACACAAAATGATGAATTCATCCTTGTACTAATAACAAAGCACATAAAATTGACAGACCAGCTGATTCATTGAAGGTACTAGGGAAGTTGATAGCCTGTGCAACTTCTGACCCTATATTTCATTCAGCCAGCATATATGTTTGTTAGATATACTTAGCCGACCCAATTAGTGATCACTGTAAATTTCAGATTGAGATTTAGAGCATAACTAACTACACTATAATTTGTTCTGCCAGCGTATATATATTGTAAAATATACTTAGCCGGCTCAATTAGTGATCACCGTAAATTTCAGATTGGGGTTTAGAGCATAATTAAATACATGTGGACTTGTCCCTACCGGCTAAAAGGAAGAAAAAAAAGGGCTGTTTCTTCTGTTTACTTCCTTTCAACATGTAGCTCATGATGTGCTTTGTTGACAGGTCCTGGAAGGTCTGCATTGTAGATTACCAAGTCCGCGGAAAGTAATGTTATACAATGTCTCTTGTTCTTAATCTTTCAGTTCAATTGTATTTAACAGTATGCCTCTTGGCAAATAAAATGTTCATTACAGTTGAGACAGTGGCTCTCTGCAATGTCTACATATCCATTATGAACTACTACAAATGTTACTAAAAAGAAAATTTTATTTGTCTTAGATTCAAGTGTTTGATTCATTAAGAAATTTGGGATTCTCCAATGGAATCACAACAGGATCCTAACCTATGCACTTACTTTTCTCCATTTCTTCTCATTTAGATCACCTTTCTTACAGGCAGCCTTCCCCACAGTACAAAAGCTTTCTTTTAGTTACATGTAGAAGAAGTTGCTTCAACTATTTAGGAAGGAAATGATTGAAAAAAAAAACACTTACGAAATTTAACCTCCAAAATCCATTATGTTTGTTTTTGTTTTGTTCTGTTTGGAGAAATAAAATCCATTATGTTTGTTATTAAATTTGCAACCAGAATGTTATACAAATAGGTTACATTAGTTCCCTTCTCTCTTTTTTAACCTTAATCTTTAAAACCTCACTCAAAAGATAGAAAATTTATTTTACATCTATATAATTTTAATTCATCTACATGATAACCAACTATTAACAAAAAAAACTAATATTATTAACATAAAAATTAATTTAGGGTGTTATCTGTAAATTTTTTGTTTTTCTTTTTTAATTCGATTTTTTTTTCTTCCCGCCACCACTTGCTTCTCTCCCCTCCTCTTCGTTCGTAATCCATTTGATGCGCGTCTCTCCCCCCAAAACCCTAACCCTAACCCTCCTCCGTCTCCGATCCCTCTCCGCCGCCTCGAACCGAGATTCTAACCCTAATCTCCACCCGAAATGGCTTCTCCTCCCCCGTCCCATCTGTGCCGTCGACCACCTCCACCAGCTCCTCTCTCGCGCCGTCGTCTCCGGCCTCCTCCAGATCTCCCACCTCCCTTTCTGGAACTCAATTCTTCACTCTGTCGCCCTCGGCAAATCTCCCCGCCTCGCGATCTCTCTCTTCGATCTGATTCGCAAAGGAGGCATCTTTCCCGATAACTACACCTTCACCTCCGCACTCAAGGCCGTATCTTTCCTCTCCCTTCTCGCGAGTGGAGAAAAGCTGCATGCTTTAAGCGTCAAGCTTGGGTTTTACTTCGATACCTTTCTCATCAATTCTCTCATTAATATGTACTCCACTTGCGGCTCGGTGGGCTCTGCAAGAAGGGTTTTTGATCAGGCTCCCAGTGGTGCTCGTGATGTTGTTTCTTGGAATAGTATGATATCCGGGTATTTACAGAACAATCTCTGCGAAGAAGCTTTGTGGGTTTTCGCAAGAATGGTGGAGGGATCGATTGGTATAGACGCGGTCACCCCAGTGAGCGCTTTGATAGCTTGCGGGAGAATTGGGGGGATTAATCTTGGCAAGAGGATTCATGCATTGGTTGTGGTGAATGGATTTGAGATGAATTACTACTTGGGTTCTTCTCTGGTTTCTATGTATGCAAAATGTGGGTCTGTTGATGATGCTCGGAAGCTGTTTGATGGGATGCCTAATAGGAATGTTGTGTGCTGGACTTCGATGATTTCTGGCTATACACAGTCCGGGAGATTCAGGGAGTCGGTTGAGTTATTTAGGGAGATGCAGGTTACTGGAGTGAAAGCTGATGATGCAACTGTTGCTTCTGTTGTCTCTTCATGTGCCCAAATGGGCGCTTTGGATCAAGGGAGGTATATCCATGCTTATTGTGATTCCTATGGCATAGGAAAGGATCTCTCAGTGAAGAACGCATTGATGGATATGTACTCCAAGTGTGGGGATGTTGAAAGAGCACTTCATATATTCCATGGATTGGTTCGCCGTGATGTGTTCTCATGGACAGTAATGATATCAGGCCTTGCCATGAATGGATATCCCAATGAGGCATTGGAGTTGTTCTCACAGATGGAGGAACAGGGTGAGATTACGCCGAATGAGGTGACACTTCTGGCCGTCTTATCTGCTTGTAGCCACGGAGGATTGGTGGAAAAAGGATTTTACTTCTTTGACTGCATGACTAAGGTCTACAACCTTAATCCAAAGATTGAGCACTATGGATGTATGGTTGATCTTTTAGGGCGTGCAAAGCTTTTGACTGAGGCAGACAAGTTTATCCGAGAAATGCCTGTTGTTCCTGATGTTGTTATTTGGCGGTCACTGCTTTTTGCATGTAGGGCTCATGGGGATGTCAAACTTGCAGAACGTACTGCGCAAAGAATTTTGAAATTAGATCCGAAGAAATGTGGGGGACACATTTTACTGTCTAATGTTTATGCCACGACTTCAAGATGGAGTGATGTAATTCTAGTGAGGAAAGCTATAAATGATTGGAGGATAAGTAAGCAGCCTGGGTGCTCCTTCATTGAATTGAATGGCATTGTGCATGAATTCTTTGCTGCCGATACATATCATCTTGATATAGAAGCAATTCACAAGGTTCTTTGGGGGATCAATAGGCTGCTACATTTTGAATCATGCGCCAGTGATATTTATGAGTGACACTTGAATACATGAAGGAATGTGAATTGAACTGGATGTGAAGGTAAGGTTTTACCAAGATAATTCATGGATCTTCTTTAATCAGAAGGTTTAGCTTCCAGCTGTTAGCTATCAGGTTATTGTTTCCCTTTCATTTGTGACTTTTTTCAATACTTCATTTCACCTCACAGCTTCTGATGCTTACAAATTAATGACTTGTATTGGATCAGGAAATGAAAATGCAAACTATTCTTAAGTATCTACACATCAGATCAATATTTCTGACACCAATTAAACATCTACACATCAGATCAATATTTCTGACATCAATTAAGTATCTGCACATCAGATCAATATTTCTGATGTCATACTGTGTATTTTCATATGAATTAAGGATCATTAGTAATTACTATAAACATGCGCATGTTACTATGCTCTTGAAGTCATTGGTTTGTTCTTTTGAACAATTGAGGTGGCTTACTACATAAATTTGCTTGAGTGAATAATAATTTGCTGAAATCAAGTAGCTTGCACAAGTACTGGCTTGCTGTATCTAATGTAGAGCACCAAGGAGGGTACGAAATTTTGTAATTTTATACAATTAGTGGTAGTTGGAAGATATTCAAGAGAATTTATAATATATAGTGTTATAAATATGGCATTTCCTGAGTTCTTCAATTTGTATATGCAAAAGGCTTTCATTTGTCCTTTAATCAATGACTTATTTCACTCAAGGTTCTTCTCAAGTGACTTCTTTGCTTACCAAGAAAGAAACATCTATTGCTATCCACTTGTTGTGTACTGAAAGTAAAATTCATTAAATAGATCAATTTAAACAACATCTGGATGCTTTACATTGCACCAACGACTTCTACAATAAAAATGTGTGAAAGAAGCATGTACACCTCACTCTATTTCTTGAACATGCAGTAGAGGGGTGAGCAATTACATAGTAGTAGATAGACAATACATCTCTAAATATCCACTTTCGATACTGGAGCTTAAAGAGAATTAAGTGCTTAATTGTTGCCAGAATTCACTCCAACAGATTTTAGGGTCTCCAGTGTTCGATGGCTGCACACGAAATATGTCGACAAAGAACATCAAAACAAATATTTCTAAGAAAAAATAATTCAGTGGATGGTAACATACTGAAATCAGCTTAGCAAAATTGTTAGTGACAGAGCAACCAAATCTCAGCAATATGCAAACATTTCGTATAGGTTATTACTGTTATTTGACCTAAATATAGTAACATTAAACATGCTACTTGCATAAGTGCATTCAAATTCTTGATTAATTGCAGATAGCTACATTAAGCATGCTACTTGTATAAGTGCACCCTTTGATGCACTTGCACTACTGCATTCAAAATGATAAGTTGTTGATTAATTGTTGTGCAGATAGTGAAATCAAGCAGCTACTTGCACAAGTGATCTGATGCACTTGCACTGCTGGATTCAGAATTCTCAATCTACAGGGGAAGAGAGAATTACTTGTTATATGGGTTGAGTCGAGTCGGGTCAGAAGTGCCAGATCGAGCAGCATCGAAGTCTTGGAGATGAGCCACTTTTCGAAGGATAGACTTGCTCACAAAGCGGTCAGCCTCCCCGGCAGCCCGGTCAGGGTCCTCCACCTCGACCACCATCTCTCTCTTCTTCTTGCTCACCCTCACGCCCGGTGAGTGCATCAACTGCTGCTTCGCGGTGTGCGCACCGATCGATAATGCCAAAATTATCATCCCTAGTGCCACACACACTGGTGTGAATTCTCCCTTCAACCCAGTCCTGTTTGTCACAAGTGTTGCACATTAACACTTACACCCCAAAGTAGATAAAAGTATCCAATCGACTTTCATGTTTGTTACTTGTAACAAACATATCACAATAACAAGCTCTTTTGTTGTATGTTATTTCGATTCGAAAGGTGAAAAAAAGAAGAAGAGAAGAAATGCTACATTCCTTCTTGTAGTTGATCTTACCATCTTCTAGCTTTTTGTTTTATTATAAAAGTTAATTATCTACTTATTACCCAAGATCATAGGAATGAGTAGTTACAAGGTTATTATGTATCCCTCATCTTTTCCTACTAATGGTATGATACCACCATGAGAAAAACCTGTGTTCTGTTGACAAGTCTTTCTCTTCCATCTTTCCTTTTTCTACAGAAGTTTTTATGTGGATGATATAATTCAGAAGACAGAAGTGTGGAGGAATTCTCTTTTAATTGATTCAAACACCCATGTTCTTGTCTAATTTCTACATATTTTATTTGCAATTTGTATTTTCTAAAAGTAATACATACTATTACATCAAATAGTAATGCACACAACTCGGCAGTTTGGAATAAATATAGGGATGTAAATTAACAACCTTTTATTACTTCCTGCATGATGATCCATGAAACCGGCAGTGGCTTCTGCCGCAGGCTTCATCTTCGGCGCCGTCGCCGTAGCGAGCCACCTTCCACTCCCCATACATCTCCAATAACTCTGAAATAATTATATTATTATTATTATTATTATTATTGTCCATGAAAGTTATTCTACAATGTTTTTAAAAAAAAAATTGAAAGTTTTTCTTTGATAATATCGACATAAAAGATGGTTATTATATGAATAAACTACGCAACGCAACGTAACTCGTGACTCACCACCACTGCCCTTGAAGCCATGACCAACGTCGTCTCACGATATGGATGGTTTTGAATCGAAATATAAGCCTCAAAGTGGATCGAGAACGTAAGGATGCATGGCGTCGAGCATCTTATATGGGCATGGACGACGAAACCTGATGGAACGCGTGTCGATATTCCATAGGCAGCTTATTTTTACACGTGGCGTGCTGGTCGTGCACGTGGCATGTGAGAGCCGTTGAAGCAGTTGCTGGATCGCGAGCAACATACGGGAAATGTGGTTGACCAATTCCCCGTGAGATGGAGAGAGAAATTATCTTTCTCTCAATTAAAATAAATAATTTAAACCGGAAGTATCCATCACTTTTCTAAATTGTAAGAGTGAATTAATCATATTTTATTTCTTTCTCTTAGCTATATATATATTTTATTATTAATAATAATAAATTAGTATTATTAAGGAAAGTTATAAGAATAAGTAATAAGCTTAAATTCTAATTTTTTATTAATTAATCTATTCACATATATAAATTATCTTATATACCCATTAATTTATTAATAGATAGAAATTTCGGCAGTGCTAAGTCCATTGAGTTTTGTAAATGCACAATAATATATGAGAAGATTATTATTAGCAATGGCTATATTAATGCGAACTGATCGGATCACGTAAAAGAAAGATTGTGCTCAACGGATTAAATCTAATTATCTTATTTGATTATTTAATTTACTTAGAGTCTTAGTAGGTTAAAATTTTATTTAATTAGTTAAATTTAATTTTATGCAGTTTTAAAAAAATATTTATAAAATATTTTATAGATATCCGGATAGTACCCAACCTCTAGATTTGATAAAAAAAGACTAATTTAATTAATTTATTAGAATTTAAGCCTCTATAAATATGAAGAATCTAATAATTAAAATTAGCTTTAGCCTTTATATTTTTCTCAACTTATCCTTAGCGATTGGCATCCTCTCCCTATGATCATCTCAAACATATGACTTATCCGCCTCAGACAGTCATATCCGCCTATCAAGGACACACTACTTGTATTCAGAAGTTCTCACACGAGAATAAATCATCAGACTTAAAGCAGGCCAAGTAAGGCATAGTTTGCTATTTGGATTAAAAGCTTTGCCAGAGATGGAACTTATTCCAGTTTTTGACCAAACTAATTCTATTTTAAAATTTATTTATCAAAACTCAAATATTAAAATGGATCTATTTTACTGTAGGACTATCTAAATCGCTGGTAAAATCAACATTTTTCTTATTAATAGTTAAGCGTTCTATTAGGACTATAGATTCCTTTAGTTATTTAAGTTTTGGTGTTATTTATTTTCATAAATAAATTTAAAAATAGATCTAGTTGGGTCAACAACTCAACTTATTCAGTATCTAGCTTAGCACAGAAATTACAAAAAAAAAAAGAGAGAATAAAAAAATCATCCTAGTCAGATTATGATCATAATCAGATAATTCATCAATTTTTATAAAGTAATAAACCAATCCATCAATTAAATGGGGAATTAAGATAATATAAATCCTTTTGTAACTTTATAAATCAACAACTATAACTTCCCTAGAGATGATGGGTTATGAAAACACCAGAATCAATCCACCATAATGGACATAATCAATGAGTGATTCAATTAAACATGTTAGTTAACTTCAATAATCAATATTCAGATTTATCAACCTAGGTCATCACTCATTTTCTCTTTTTCAACCTATGTCATAAGCATTCAGAGCTTAAAATAGAAGAAAAAAAATCAGCTGTAGTTAATTCTATTCAATACTAAAAGGTACAGTAGGAAAAAGAAGTATTGAAGTCCAACTTTAATCCAGCTGAGCATAGTCAATTGCTTAATTTATAACATCCCAATCATATAAGAAAATATCAAATCTTTGGAAGATACCCTTGCTACTGTACACAAGGCCAACTATTCCTCATCTACAAAATATAGCTCAGCAGCTATCAATATCTCTATTTCACAGTGTTATAAAGTCTTAAACAGAACCAGGCAAGGTTGGAAGTAAGCAGCAAGCAGCAATGCAATATCTTTGAATCATGATGTACTCAAAGAAGAATGACCATCAATTTACTAAATCACCAAATCAATGTCCTACTGGAAATAAACATAAATAATCACAATAATCAAATGTTTATATTTTGGAAAAGGATCACTAATGGACACAGCTATGACATTGATGAAAATTGGCAGGCTTTTCTAGCTAAATATTAGATCAAGTACACTTAAATAGGATGAAAAAGTCGACTCAGTGCCTCAAATTCTTCCTAGCTTTATCATCATACAACTTAGTTGTCTTAAGCAGAAGGAAGATAGGAAGGCCCCCTAGGTCGATTAGATAAAAAATGGAGTCACTTATATGAACTCAATTACTCAAGTACACCTCCAATGATTTTGTTCTATCATATGATTTTGTTACTCTTTGTCCCAAATGACTTGAAGCCTTGAATGTGGCATGACAGGCACAAACAACAGCCTTTGTTGGCATTTCTAACTACTTCCGTTAAAGATGAATAAACTGTTGCTTTAAGTTATTTTGGTTGTTAGTTGATTAAAGAGAACAAGTGGAAAAGGATAATAGTTTAGAAAGCAATAGAGAAAGAAAAAAATATGACAGAAAAAGGGCAGTTCATTTAGATCAATCTTCAACAAATAAATTAAAACAGCGCATTCAATACTTCGATTGAAATGATATGAAGTACTGAGTACTCTAATATGATTTAACCAAAATCAACAACTTCTAGGTCTTTACCCTACAAGAACTTATAAAACCGTAGGACATGGTTTGGCCTTCTAAATTTAGATGATTTGAGCAATTATGAATCTTAATTGGCCTATATAATGCCTAAGAATCATGCAACCCATGTCCCAATAAGATATGCAATACAGGTAAGTAACAAGCATAAGATACTCTAAAGCATACCGGGAGAATTTAGAGATGACATATGTCATCTATTTCCAAATCAAAGTTCTTCTATTTAAAGGTAAATCATTACTAAAGGAGTCAGACAGTCAGTTTTCATGAAATATTATGACAAACTGAAATTGCATATCAAATAATCTTAATCTCAAGAAATAATAAGACAGCACAACAACGAATCATGTAAGCGTAGCTAAAACCACATACTCGAACAAAATTTACTCTGATGCCCAACTCACTGGAAGAACACAATGCAAGTCCACAAAGAGATTCAAAACAGCTATTAACCAGGCATAATTTAATGTCACTGCATTTTGGAAGAAGTATCCAATAATTCCAAAATGAGCCAAAGACCAGCAATATCACCAACCTACACCTATAACATTGATTCAACTTTTCCCTCAATCATGAATATAAGAACGCCAAAGACCAAACCATGTAGCATCTCATCATTCCATTTTGAAGACTCTCAAGTAACAAGGGCAAATAAAGGAGGAGGAAAGTGATGACACACACACCACTATCACTCATTTAGTCTCCTTTCCGCCTAAAAGAGCACCCCTCAGTGAGCCTTGCACGCCCTCCGGTAGGCTGGCAGAGGACAGTTTGGCAGCCCGAGCAGACGACAACAGTCTGCGAGTGGCTAAAAACAGTAGTTCTGCAGCACCCAACATAATGCATCCATCAATAGCATAAAAACACAAATACCAAAATGTTAAAAACTACCCAAAACTCTTCTTCTTCCTTTTTTATCAAAATTGCATCTTTACTACGGGGAAGAGGACTTACATGTTAAAGCACCCTTGGCACTTGACATCCTACAAGTTAATCACAAGGACAAACGTCGAAACAATTAGAAAACAAGGATTGGAAATAGAAGAAAACTATAATAGGTAGTAAAATCACCATGAAAAAGGAGTTCGGCGACTGCACAAGGCGCTTGAGCTTGTGCTTCCTCTTCTCGAGCTCCGCCGGCGGGTTAAGCAGATCGATATCGTTCTGGAGAACCTAATCACCCCCACAAAAAGGAGAACAAAGGGTAAGAATAAAGATCGCAAACTCTAAGCATCAATCTACTGGAAATCAGATATCTAGACTAGTAATCGGCAAAAGTGGCATCTTTTTAAGATTAAAGAGATGATTTGGACATGGAAGAGAGAAGAGAGAGGAGGAGATCGAGAGAGAGAGAGAGCTCACCATCGTGAAGAAGCCTTAGGAGATCTTAGAAACCCTAGAAAACGTTGGTGCTCCAGAAGCCCGAGAACAAGGAGAAAAAGGTAGCGGCAGCGAGAGGATTTGCCGACTCCAAAGAGACGATTATTTATAGGAGAAGCTTGTCCTATTGTAGACCGTTAGATCGGAAGCTCCACGATCTCGTACGTCCATTAGTATATATATATATAATAAGATTAAATACATTTACCCCCATTAATTTGGACCAAAAATCTCTTTTATGAATTTACCTTATTGTTTAAATTATATTTGCTATAATTTTCATTCAAAATTAATATTCGTGTATTTCTAATCTAAAAATTATTTGACCGACTTAAACTTTCTCTCTTAATTATGAATTCTTCCGGTAAAATAAGAGAGACAGTTGCTACCATTGAACTATCTTTGTTGAAGCTGTGGCTCTCTGAAAAATATTAATTTACTTTTCTGATAAAAATATTTGACGCATAATATTATTTACTACCAGAGTACCGATCGACATCCTCAACAGAATAAGTAAAGCCTCCTGCACGATTGACTATATTACTAATGACATTCTTACTCTTTTTCAAAGTATTCATACTTGTAAAATTACTTACATTTTCGAAGTTAACTGGCTTGTGGATTGAGTAGAACTCTAATGTATGGGTGTATCTGGGATGAGAGTTTTCATCTCGAATTAATACAGTTTTTAGTCTTAGACTCTAATTGAGCATTTTATAGCAGTGGTGATTAATCTATAAATCCTTTTTATTTTAAGAAAAATTAGAGAGAGATAGAGAAAGGATAGAAAATTGAGACTACAAAAGGGTTTGTCCTAAAAATATTTAGGCAGATGTTGTGATATAAAATAAAATTACATATAGCATCCAATTTTTTTTAACGAAATTATAGTTTATATTATATTTTCGCTATTTGTAAAAAATTTAGTGAATAAATACAGAAAACGGCTTGAATTAGATTTAAACTAACACAATGAGAATATGATTCCGTTAAGTAGAGATATTTTATTTCTAAAATAACTATAATCCTCTTAGTATGATTTAGTTGAATATATTTTTATAATTTTTTAGTAAGTTAATTTAACCCAGAGATTTAATTAAATTTAACTAACATATTTAACATCAGAGTATTTTCTATACATGTTTATCAAATTATAAAACTTGATTTATAAACTCTAAAAATGTAGAGATGTCAACTATAATTTCACTAAAAGACGGAGTGTTATATGCAAATTTCTTTAACATTTAAGAGGGTAACTAATTTTGGTCCAAAACATATGAAGATAAAAATATATTTAACCTTTTAGTTAAAAGTAAAAATTTAAGTGGCAATAACCATGAACTAAATAACACACCAACACACTCTAAACTGAAGAACTTATTGCTTGGCTTATGAATTCTTTAGCTCCCTCTGAATGCAAACTTATTGATGTTTCCTACCAAATATGATTCTAATTTCATATTTGCTGGTACCTTTTGTACCCATTGCTTGCCTTATAGGTTTTCAGAAGCAAGAATCACTGAAAGAAATGCATCATTTTCCACAAAGATTGGTAGATTCTGCCAAGAAATTGTAAGATTCAGTGCAGTAGTAAACAATATCAAGTATCACAAAAGTGATATTATTGAGGTGAATCATCTCCACTCCATACAATGAACAACTCTCTTTAAGTGATCACCAAAGATTGGTAGCCTTCCCTATTGTTCTTCCTACAAAAACTCAGCCCAAGGATGACAAATAAGACACCAAAACCTGAAAGAAAGCAAATCCGCATAATCTTCGACGGATCGAAACCCCCTGCATTAATCCAGAAAAAAAAGAACATTTAAGTTTCATATCATTGTACCCATAAATCTCCAAGAATTAGTAGTAAATAGAGGATCTTACATGTGGCTGGTGAGTAAAGAGATAAAGTTATCTTTGATCCTGCCTTTTGATCAGCTACCAGTATGTAGAATAACCCCATTACTCCAGTGTGCATCTGGCTGCTGCTGTAGTTGGAGACTAGAGTTAGAGTCTCCCCATCTGCAACCTTGACAGTGCCTGGCTTTGGATAGCAGGTTGACATCCCTATGATGTAATCCGCCTCGTTTCCAGCTTCCTTTCCTTCCCCATAAGTTGGAATTGAAGTGCATAATACCCGCCCATCCTGTTCGTTCGATGTGCAAAACAAATGAATAATTCAGCAGATCAAAGCAATCGATGGTCCTTAAGAAATAAGAAGTTCCGAATAAGAAAATTCAGAAGCAAAACAACTGGCTCGAGTCGAAAACCGGTGAATCTGTAACAATAGAACACTGCTTCATAGTAGGATTAACCTTTCTTGGTTGTTTCAGAAAAATATTGATTTAAGATCGATAAACGTATAAAACCAATTTAACATGACTTCCATGAGCTGATCTGAATTATTAGAAAAAGACAGATGATCATGTTAATCATGCTGAAACATGCACAAGTGAGGGAAGAACCTGTACTCTAATCAAAGATTTAGCTTATGAATTTATAATTTCCATTGACACAAATCAGTGACTCTCAGATTTCTCCAAATGTATATATATAAATATTAGTAGAGAAGTTTCTAAAGCAAACTACTATAGTTTCAAATGTTTGCAAAGATTCTCGACATGAAGGCATAACAAATGTTCGCGGAGATACACAACATGAAAACAATAGTTTTTCACCGACAGAGTTAAGTAAAAGTACGCAATAAAATGACATTCACCTGGCCATACAAAGCAGAACCAACTCCCCCTGTGTGCTGGTGAGCAACGCCATACACAATATCACCTCCACTAGGAATAACCAATCTCGCTGACTTGCTGTCAATACACTCACCGTTGGCTTTGTTTTCAAGGCTGCAATCCTTGACTTCATACTCCACCTGCACCAATAAATAAGTTGATCATTACTTCTAACAGAAGTTGTCATTTTGATACTTCGGAATAATTGTCTTTTCCTGCATAGATTGCTATTTCAAAACCTTATTGCATACAACAACACATTGTATGCTCCATAACTATTAATTCCATATGACTCTAAAGATATGCAAATGATTGTAACTAGAAGGTCATCCAAGGAAACAGAACAAACACAAATGAGTACTAGATGTCCTTGACGAAGTTTGCCAAATAAGAGACTTTTACATGCAATGATTATTACATACCTTACAACTAGATCCATCGACTCCATCATGCGACTTCCCTGTATCAGTGACGTCAAATATATAAATTTTGACAGGCTCTATGGTGACATCCCAGTCGATCCACCGAACTGTATACTTCAGAAAGAGCTTCCTGGTCTTGCCACGAAAACCTTCTTTCAGTAGACAATGTGTCTGATCGTAGCAACAATAAAGACCTCCAATATAACTATCTGAGATAGATTTCCCATACTCATCCTTCGTTACATTGTATAGTTTGCAATTGCATTCTGTGCACCCTCGTCGGTCTTCCACCCCTCGTGTATCAATTGCATGCACATTTAGTAACCATCTTTCCTCAAATCCATTAGGAGTATCCTTAGGATTTCCAACTTCTATAGCATAAGGGTCTGGAATCCATGTTGCAGTTTTGCGCGTCTCTGAACCGAGGCCAAAGTATTGCCCAAGTGTGTGATCACAGATTCCAGAATTCCTTACCAAAATAACCTTAGAAAGTTCAAGCTCCTGAGATTTGGAGTCACCTTTAATTTCAGGCTCTTTCTTGCCATAATATCTTTCCACAACCCAGTGATGAAGATAAGTCTCATGAAGAGGGACAGGAACGCCATTCTCATCAACAACTTCAGCATCAAAACTCTTGAGACCGATGTGACCTTTTGGGAATGGAACATCAAAATAGAACTTATTCGCGACAGAGCCAGGTTGCAGAAAGAATGGAGGGGAGAGGAAGACGGCAGATTTCACTGGAGGACCTCCTATATTAAAAGCTTGAGAAGCATGGAGAGCAAAAGCAGACAAGAGAGTAACTAAAAACAACATCCTCAGCTTTGTATCTAACATGCTGAACAAAACTGCGATGAAAGATATTGGCAAATGTTAACACACAAATTGATAAGTAAAAGACTATAATATGGATTCATTAGCTTAAGGGTTATCACCAGATTGATGAATTGTCCTATTAATCACCCTTTGCTGTAAAAGAATAGCTGTACTACTTTCTAACAAAAAGCACTTTAGAACAATGATTTGTTCTGAACTCAAGCAACTACCTTTATGTTTCATCTATTTAAAGTAACAGCAGCAAAGTGGAATTATAAATCTTCTATACCATTCTTTGAAACTCTAAGTTGATTCCCGAAGTATATAACACACAAATTGATAAACATAAAATACTATAATATGGATTCAGTAGCTTAAGAGTTATCACCAGATTGTTGGGTTGACCAAAATAGTAACTTCCCAATCAACCTGTGCTGTAAAAGAATAGCTGGACTACTTTCTAACAAAAAACACTTTAGATTTAGATCTTAAGAACAATGATTTGTTCTGAACTCAAGCAACTACCTCTATGTTTCATCTATTTAAAGTAACAGCAGCAAAGTGGAGTTATAAATCTTCTATACCATTCTTTGAAACTCTAAGTTGATTCCTGAAGTACCTTCCATATCCACTGGTACAAGTACTTAAACCAAACTATCCAAACTACCCAACTTCATCTACAAAGAACTGCAATAAAACTTGTAACATAACTTGGATTAGCAATCTCACAACCATTCGTTATCAGAGGGCAACTGACACACAAGCATAGAACTAGCCACAGATTAGATTTCCAAAATAGATAGATGCTCCAAAGTACTCCACAGAAATATCATCAAATCCCACAAGACCAATACGTACTAGAAGGCAAAGGGAATAAAAAACACAACCACCAAGAAATCTTCAGATCCTAAAACCATGTTCATGAGAATAAAAAAAATCAACAGAATCTAAGCGGAGTGGAATTCCTTTTTTTGAACTCACCCAGCTATGAATGAATACCACAATGTTCTCTCTTTCTCACCCTATATAATTTACATACAGAAAGTTTAGAAACATCGACCAATACACGTGTCGCTAAAAGATAACGCCATGTGGCGGTGCTGATGGAGCTGCTTGCGTAATCCGGACTTCCAGAGGTGGTGAATTTCCGGAGGAGGGTCAGATTGTATGTGATCCCAGATGTAGGCATTTGGTACATTTAATACGCTGGCGAGTAATTGTCGGCTGTGATTAGGGAGATTATAGGTTCTATTCCAATCTTAAATAATATTATGGAGAAATTATTTGGTGGTTTGGTAGCTTCGCTCACTCAACTCAATTAATGGCTCAACAATACGGTTGGCTTAGAGGAGTGTTTGATTTAGAGTAATTACGCACATGATTTCAAATCTAAATTAGACAGTTTACTATATTAGCTAAAAGTTTATTAGGATTTAAGTGTTTCTGTATTTAAAGAGGGTTAGAACTTTTGTTCGGCACTTCGAACTTATGAAACTCGTAAATTTTAAGTAAAAGTAGAAGGTTTGATACATACGTTTTTAATGCATCTAATTGCCACTTTTGCCGTTAAAGCCCTAAACTATTGAAAATTTACATACCACTTTTATCGTGGGCAGATAAAAAGAGGATTTACCACGGAAAACGAACTCAATGGATATATCTTGGAGGAATTAATTTTTCTTTCATTTTCATCCTTGGACTAATTCCACATTCTGAGCTTATCCTAACTCCCAACATGTGTACTATATTATTGTTTTCAAAGAAGAACGTACCATTCCACGCCTATGTTATTATCTTATTCTGGCTTCCTATTCTTTGTCTCTCCATCCACTGTGCACTCACTGTGTGGTGTCGGTGTTGGGTTAGGTTACTATAAAATAATCCTCGTGAGGTTTTGCAATTTGTCAACCTATTAATTAGGGATAAGATTAGGTTTTGTTTAATCCAGCTAGATATGTACGAATAATATTATTTTTAAAAGGGATTTTTACAAATCACACCCTATATTTTATCTATTTTGTGACTCGTACTCCGTCTTTGGAGATTTTATAACACGACCCCTCATTTTTTTTATAATGTTCATTTAACACTTCAATGTTACTTTAGCTAACTGACATTAACTATGTTATATAGTTTATGTGACTCTAGTTTGAAGATTACTAAAATACCCTTAAAAAATTCTGACCTAATCTATAAATCTATATAAAATTCTTCTTCTCCAAATTAAACCCTAACCCCATAAAATCTAAATCCTCTTATCTATAACTAAACTCTACCTCACAAAATTATAATATCAAAACCCACAACCCACAAGAATCCTCAAAATCCCTACCATGTACAAGCCTTAGAAGCTTCTCCTACCTTTACCTAATTTTCTTTATCTCTCTGGCTCAAACCCTTTTTTTCTCCATCTTTTTTCAAATTTTCTTTATCTCCCTCCCCATCTTTGATGTCGCAAGCAGCAAAATCAGCTTAACATTTGGGGAGCTCTAAAATTTCTATGGCTTGGAGTTTGGAAACTCTAAGATTAGTTTGACATTTATGTGATGTTCTTCGTAGTTTGAGAAAAAACAATAAGTATGGATGTTTCTGTTATGAATAAAATTAAAGATAAGTACAAGGTATTATGAATAAAATTAGAGATAAGTACAGGATAATTTAGGAATGTTATAAATTACATAGTGGATTATAACAGATATTCTCTTTCTGGTATCATTCAGTTTAATTATGATTAGGTTAAGTTAACTCAGGATGTTAAATGAACATTACAATGGAAAAAAATGGTCGTGTTATAAAATAGGCAAATCGTAAGGTGTGATTTATAAAAATCCATTTTTAAAAGACCCAAGCTTGACCTTACCAAATATGGTTTTAATTACTGAACTCGACTCGATGACTCGATAAAGAGCTAATGAGATTAAATTAACTTTATAAAACCCATATATATATATATATATATATATATATATATATATATATATATATAATGTATATTATAGAAAATATATATAATTTTTGGTTGAGGTGGGCTGAGTCAGATCCATAAAAATGTCACCTGACCTGGTCAATTAGGTTAAAAAAAAATTTAATCCTACTTAGAGAAAAAATGGATAGACCCATTTGACTTAATTATTTTAATAGTATGGGACGAAATAAAATAAATTCCATTTAAAATTTTTAAATATGTTCAATAAGTAGAAGAAAATAAGAAAGAAATTTTAAAAAACTTTCTTGTTGTATATACTAATAACTATTTTTTTTAAATATCTTTTTAAAGATAAAATAATAATTGATAAATATAAAAATATTAGATAGGAGAGGAAGATAAAGAGAAGTATGTATTAATATATTAATATATGGATAAGTCTAAATGATTGTTTACTTATAATATAATTTATTCTTATTCCGCAAGTAAACAAAAAGTAATATGACCGTATCATTATATCTATCTAATAAGTAATATCTTCTTGTCCTTCTCTATTCATTTTTAAACTCCATAACCATAAATTGTACATAATAGATTCAACAATAATTATTAGTCTATTCTTATTTCACAAGTAAACGGAAGATAACCAAGTAAGCAAGTAAGTTATAGGTTGCTCAACACTTTCCTAACACCTACCTAATAAGTAATATCTTATTCTCTTCTCTATTAATTTTTAAACTCTATAAACATAAAAATAGATTCTAACACTACTACTACTAATGACATTGCTCGCGACCTTATACCAAAATAAGCTTATTTTTATTCCACAAGCGAAAAATGAAGTTGGTGGGCAACTAGTAAGTTGTAGTTTGCTCTACACTTTCCAAACACCCACCTAACGAGGAAAATCTTCTTTCTCCTTCTCTATTCATTTTTAAACTCCTGGCCATGGAGTGCATAGATAATGGATTCAACAACACTACTGATACTAGTAATGGCATTGCTCATGGGGCTATCAACTCAAGCTACTCCTGGGAACACCATGGATAACTATCATGAGGAGTGTGTTATTGGGTGTCTTGAGGAACTCAAAGGGTGCTTGAGGTTTAATGGATGCAGTAGGAGATCACTGGGCTCTGGGGAGGGAGAGTGCAGCAAAGCCTGTGAGAGTGAGTTCTTTGGGTGCACTGATGTTTGTTAGCAGTCATATTTGGTATTCAGAGATGCCCAAAGGTGTTTGTTGAAATGCAAATAATGATTTTAACTCTTTGGCAGTGTGATGATGTTTACTTCTCATGAATAAGAATGAAGTGTGATCTTTTTATATTTGTTCTTGATTTACTTGGCTTATTTATGCTCCTGAGCTTATCATGGTTCTTCTCACCTTTCTTATCTAAGAGAAATGGAGAAAGAGAAGTTGATCTGGTACTCAGTTGTAGAAGAATTCTATATTAGAGAAGATGATGGAATAAAAAAAGGGAAACAGAAACAAATTTAAGTTTAAGAAAACTAGGGTCTTTTTTCCTTCATGTATGTCATATATGTCATTTATTTGTATGCCACTACTATACATAGATACTTTTATTGTTATTTTTGAAATTAATTCTCATTAATTTAATAGAAAAGAAAAATACTCTTCATAAAGAGAAACTTATGAAACTTATAACAAGAATATTTGTATTTTTTTTATTTATAATTATCATAGTAAAAGAAAAGGATATAAATATTTGTTTCAAAACTAATTTGAAAGATTTAAAAATTCCAGTAGAAATTATGTTATTTTAATTTCAGAACTGTAAAAGAAAATATTAAACTAAAAAAGTCTACATAGTGTGTCATCTCTCTCCCACTAAATCAAATAAATTAAAAATAGTCAGCAATGTTGAGAGTGGGATTTGAACCCACGCCCTTTCGGACCAGAACCTTAATCTGGCGCCTTAGACCAACTCGGCCATCTCAACACTTGTGTTATTTTTAACAAATATTTCTATATTAATAAGTCAGGACTTCTAAATTCTAACCTTATTTTAAAATTGATTTCGATTTCAAATCAATTCCTTTATTTGGAAAACCATGGAATTTAAAGCTACAATGATCATTTTAAATTGTGTTAGGTTACTGTCGAAGGTTGTTAGATCTTTAGTGACTATTTTCATAGTAGTTAAATTATTTATTAACAATTCTTATCTTTTATACCGATAGAATGATCATCCACCTTAGTTATCCTTACTATGTCTCCGATAAAAATTAAAAAAAAAGGATAGAAAAAAAATAAAAATAAATAGACTTGTTTGGAATGAATGAAGTGCCTTCAAATTTTATAGTGCAAATAGTTAGGAGAGAATGAGAGAATTAAAAAAAAAAGGATTCAAATTATATAACTCCAAGTAAACTAATATTTTCGATCATATCAACAAATGAGTGTAAAGTTTAATCATTTGATAGAGTAGTGAAAGAGAAAGAAAAACTGTTTGAATTATTTGTCAATTCTTTTAATCATCAAAATAGTTGGTGGCATGCCTTAAACTATCTCTCAAAACTAATGACCTTTCATTTTGAAAGATTGAACTAAATATTTTAAAAAAATATAATAAAAGAAGAATGAAAGTGTAGCAATCCAATGTGATGGCATGATGAGAACAAGTTAGCTATACCTAACCTTAATCTCAATATTAAATGCCCTTGCAAGAATGAAGGCATTGATAATATTATATCCTAATTAATTTTAATAAAAAATTTGCTGAAAAGTTGGTGAGGTTATGTGTCATTAATGCATTGCACTATTAGTAAATCATACTTCTAATTTGATACCCTTTGTCTAATCCCCAACATTGACTCCATTATCTTCATACTTAGTTGGAATCTTGGACCTTAACCAAGTTTCATATTCCATAGTAGGATAATTCTTTTGTCTAGTTCCAATTGGTTATTGACTCATTCTAATGCTAATTTATACTTTGTCTTACTTCAAACTCAAGCATTTAACTCCTCTTACAGGCTTGCATTATCAACGGATTGATTGGGATACACCGAGTACTCTAAAAACTTAAACCGTTAGTGAATAATTTTTATCTTTTATATTGTAAATATTTTTAAACTTGATATTTAAAAGCAAATGGATGACAATTAAATATAGAAAAGATAAGAAACCAATTGACTTAGTAATTTTTTTCTATGCACTACCTAACCCTAGATAACGTCTTAAACTTGCCATAATTAAATTAATCTCTCTTCCTGTCTTCCTTGGCTGGGGTTGGGTGCCCATTGAGAATGATAGGTTGAGCAAAAAATGGATCATAATGGAATATAGTAATTCCCAAATGCTTTTCAGTATCATTCCCTCGAGATGCCAAGAGTTTACTTGATTCAAATCGAAATAGTTTAACACTGGAACACATTATATAAATATTCAAAGAAGAACATAGAATTTGATTGCAAATTGGATCTCAACAACTTTTTGGTCAGAGAGTCTCCACGGTGATATCTTTGTTTAACGTCAAATTAGCGAATCATGTTCTTCCAATTATATCATTTCTTTTTAACACATTCATTATTTCTTCGGACAAATCCAAATCAAATTTTACCGCGGTGTGATTACACTTACGCGAGGCGATGAGAAGAGATAGAATGCCTTCGGCATTACTATTTAGCAAATACATCAATAGGTAATACTAAGATTTACCCTTATAATTACTCATGTATTACTGTATATATGAGAGATACCCACCATCTTCTTATACAATATAAAACCTATTTATTCTATATACTCGTATATACTTGGAGAAGAAATCAAACTCATAACCTCTGTCACGCAACTGGACAATAGTCGACATGGTCAAGAGAAACTCAAATTTTAGTCCAATAGTATTGAGAGTAGGTAGAGTTTAATCGATTCACCAAAATAAATTTGGAATTGGTAAGCCAAAATGTGGGCCCATCCAATGATCTCGATCTCGTTAGGCCGTCCCCTTCTCGGCCTATAAATAGTCGCCATCTTCTTCCTCGTTGTCTCACCACTCAGCTCGCTCTCCTCTACCTTTGATCTCTCTACCTAGTGCTTGTTCTCTGTGATCAACTAGTAAATCTAAGCTAGATTAACTTTGATCTCGGAGATCGATCATGTCGAAGAGCGTCGAAGAGATGAGGAAGGCTTCGAGGGCCGAGGGTCCCGCGACGGTGCTCGCCATCGGCACCGCCGCGCCGCCGAACGTCGTCTACCAAGCCGACTACCCGGACTACTACTTTAGGATCACAAACAGCGAGCACCTCACAGATCTCAAGAGAAAGTTTAAGAGAGTGTGTAAGTATTTGTTATATATATATATATATATATATATATGTTACTAGTTACTAGTACGTACTAATAGTAATTATATATGCCATCTTAATTTGCTAACTCTCAGCATGGTAATTAACCATGTAATTAACTTTAAAAAATTTATTCAAGAGTATGAAGATCATTTTATATAGATATATATATTTATAGTTAAATTAACTCATGTATATGATAATCGACGATGGACGCAGGCGAGAAGACGACGATCCGAAAGCGCCACTTACACTTAACGGAGGAGGTCCTCAAAGAGAACCCCAACATGTCTGCCTACATGGCTACCTCTCTCGACGCTCGGCAGGCCATCGTCACCGCCGCAGTCCCCAAGCTCGGCGAGTCGGCGGCTGTCGCGGCCATCAAGGAGTGGGACCAGCCGAAGTCCTCCATCACTCACCTCGTCTTCTGCACCACCGCTGGCGTCGACATGCCCGGCGCCGACTACCACCTCGCGCGCCTCCTCGGCCTCCGCCCCTCCGTCAACCGCGTCATGCTCTACGAGCAGGGCTGCTTCGCCGGCGGCACGGTCCTCCGGGTGGCCAAGGACCTCGCCGAGAACAACCGCGGCGCCCGCGTCCTCGTCGTCTGCTGCGAGATCACTGCCATCACATTCCGCGGGCCCTCCGAGGAAAACATCGATAGCCTCGTCGGCCAGGCCCTTTTCGGGGACGGCGCTGCCGCCCTGATAGTCGGCGCCGACCCGGACCTCTCTATCGAACGCCCCCTATTCCAAATAGTCTCCGCAGGCCAGACCATAGTGCCGGACTCCGCAGGTGCCATTATCGGGAACCTGACGGAGGCCGGCTTGACCTTACACCTTATCAGGGATGTCCCCGGCCTGATCGCCAGGAACATCGAGAAGTGCTTAACGGCGGCGTTGGCCCCGCTCGGAATCGATGACTGGAACTCCGTATTCTGGGTGGCGCACCCGGGGGGCCCGGCCATACTCGACCGGGTGGAAGAGGAGGCGAGGCTGAAAAAGGAGAAGTTGCAGGCGACCAGGAAGATACTGTCCGAGTACGGCAACTTGTCGAGCGCCTGCGTGCTGTTCATCCTCGACGAGGTAAGGCGGCGGTCGGCCGAGGATGGATTGGCCACCACAGGGGAAGGGTTGGAGTACGGCGTGCTCTTTGGCTTTGGCCCCGGGCTGACCGTTGAGACCGTTGTTTTGCGAGCCATGCCCATGATTTGAATTTTAATTATTGTGTCTGTGTGTGTTTATTCACATTAATTACTTGCTTCTCTCTCTCTCTCTCTATACTATTTGTATGTATATGTTGTGAGTCTGCTGATATGTTGTTGTAGTTTTATTGTCAGCATAAATAAATGTTATGCAATTGTATTTGGTTTTGTTGTAAGGAAATTGGGCTATTTGCACAATCTCTTTTTATACTTTTACTAATGGCAAAAATAATTTTGTGTGTATCTTTTATGTAAATTATTTACAATCCGTTATAAAAAAATATACATTATATCTTCTCACTCTTTGCATAATTTCTCATATTTAGAAGAGATATAAGCATATATTGCATACTTAATGTGGTAGACTTTTAATGCTTAGTAAAATTTTAGCACTTTTAATGCAAGAAGTTGGGCCGTCAAAATAATCAAGCAACTTGAATTCAACTTGAGCTCGACTGAAATCAAACGAGCCGAGTTTAAAGTAAAATGTTAGGCTCAAAATTGCTAATGAAATTTTTTAAAATATCATAATTGTTACTAAAATATTTTGACTCTTTTAGAATTGCTATTATAATTTATATTTAATGGAACATTCCTAATAGATTGTTGTTAAAGTTAACAAACACATATAGATGACTGAAACCTTCCTTTTTCTTTCTTGAAGTTTAGAGCGTAAACTATTTGTCAACAATTTTTTTCTTGCATGAAAGAAGATATTTTTCCTTATGCTATGATGTTGGGTAAAATATTGGATACCTTTTGATCCATTTTATTATTTATACAAAAGAAAATTGAATCTTTTTAAATCTAAGTTCAGTTTTAATCAAATTTAGCTAATGGAATGACATTTTGAAAAGAGTTCAAAGATTTCGATGATAATTATAAAATTTTAAAAATTGTAATGATACTTGTGATATTTTGATGAAAGTTTCCAGTGACAATTATGTAAGACTCTCTAATTTATATTATGAATAATTTGTGGCCATGGCTTATCTTAGCTTTAATCACACCTTATTTAACTTAAACTTGATCCAATCGGGTTGAATAAGACTTGCACTATTCTTGAATTGAGCTTATTTAAGGCTTGACTTTGAATTAGGCTTAAATTAAGCTCGGATAAAGTATGTTTGAATCTGACTCGTTTAAAACTCGAGCTTGAATGAGGCTCGACTAGAAATTAAGTGAGCTGAGCCTGAACACTCAAGCTAATTAGCTCGACTCATTTACTCGTTATCAAAGTTGAGAGTAAACGCTGATCTGATCAGTGCTTTTATTTAAAAAATCGTTGAACATCGCAGCAATTTACTAAAAAAAAAAAGATACACATAAAATACTGAAAAAATAAACATTTTATTATTAAAAACACTACACGAGAAACATATATATAAAAATTATAAGGAAAAAAAAATTATAATGCTATAACTTTGTACTCGGTTATTCATTTTAGTCATTGAATATGTCGTTGTGAAGATATAGAAGAATTTTATAAGTTGGAATCACATAGCAATTCTCCGAAGTTAACTGTGCTCAGAATCGCAAAAGAAAGACCGTAGCTTTTCTAAATTTTACTTTGAATTTTTTTTTTCAGTTCTTTCTGATAAAACACTCAACTCTTTAGAGTTTTCTACATATAAAACGCTAAATTGTTGACCGTTTTATAAAATATACTTCTCGGCATTTCCATCCAAAGGTAAAACACTGAATTTATCAGCATTTTACCTAGGGGCTACAGTACCACAGACCCATTGTAATATTAAGTTTGAGAGGTAATCTAGTTAGGCAAATAAAATATAAAAGACGTAACTATAAGCGGGTGCAGAAGCTAGTCTTACGTGAAGGAGATCATAAGAGAGGATGTTACTCTACTTGCTGCTCAAGAGGAGTAGGTTGCAGGTGATGAGTTTGTGAAGTACTACTAAGATATTTGGTCCAAAGTGTGTTGCAGACTTGCAGTATCTTCCTCATGTTTCCGAACGTTTTTAAATTCACATTTGAATCTTCAATAATACTTCGGTATTATCGACCTTTTTAACCATAGATATATATATAATTAAGATATACAAGTTGAAAAAAACCCTCATATAAGCAAAAAATCTCAAACATCCTTGATCATTAGGGGAGAGAGATGAGAAAGATTACAGTAGAGTTGGATGCTAGAGCTGTGGTATATACAATTAATGGAAGATTAGTTTGGCCACCCTAATGTTAAGCAGTTGCTTAGAGACATCTAGTGGAAGTCAATTAATCTAGTTTGCTCATCTGATAAGGGAACTGTATCTTCTAGCCATATTGGCTTAACTTTTAAAAGAAAATGCCAATTATAAAACATTAGTAGCTTTATACATACGTCGAATGCGGAAAAGAAATTTAGAAGAAGAAGAAAAAGAAGGTGTTACGAACCAAATCTAGACCGATCCGGATGTAAAAAAATTATAAAAATTTAGGTGGAGATAGTCTCGTGAGTTAGGATCCTAATGGCTCTGGTTTCACCTAAATCGGAGGTCGGGATAAAAAGTTAAAAAATAAAATAGTAAAGATAGGTCAGAAAGGGCAGAACGGTGAATATTCCACGTTGCGGCGGTCGCCGTAGGGTGGCAAACGACTAAGGATAGTGGTGGACTGCCGTATTATAGGATGGTTGCTGATGGTTGCTGGAGGTAGAAGGTGGCTAGGATTTGGAAGCTTTGGAGGATCTACGGCTATGATCTACCCCTAGAAAGACAAAAACGATCTAACGACTACGATAAAATGATAAATACAGTAATAAAAAAAATAACTCAATTAATTCTCAATGCTTGGATACTTAGATTTTTGGATTCTTGGATTCTTAATAAAGAAGGTCTGCTCCTCTATATATAGAGGTGGGGTACAATGAGTCCTACTCGGATTTAGCACTAAAGATTAACACGGCTCGAATTAAGACTTGTCTTAAAGACTTACTTGACTTAATTAGATGTGCCTTAAGAGCTGCCGTGACTTATTTGAACTTGCCTTAAGGGCTATCATGACTTATTTTGACTTGTCTTAATGGCTCACATTACTAGATTTGTCTAAAAGTTTTACATCATGAAATAATTAAAAGATAAATAGATTCAACTCCACTTGACTTGATTTAACATTCGTGATCGGATCGTAACAAGAAGAAGAAAAAGAATTGTATGCATGCAGATTGCTCAAGGGAGACATATAACTCGTGGTTGATGGTACCTATACTAATAGATTTCACACAATTTACAGATAACTAAAGGTAGAAAGCTATCTTCCTGACATGAGGTTGACTAGCCCTTGGTTGTCGTATAAGGTGCCTATGTCCCAGTCTTCGGTGCTTGAGGATAGTGTCATCAGTGCGACGACGATAGATCTCATGCTTGGCCTCAACTGCGGATTCTCACTTGTGCAGCCCTTGGCAAGCATGGCCATCTGGAATGAAGAATAGCCAAACAGTAATTCAGCTGAACGAAATTTGCTAAATAAGATGAAGTATAATATATAGAGTATTCTGACCTTTAGAACTGAGTCAAGTGGATAATCATCACCAAGCCTAGGATCAATTAGCTTCTGGAGATTTTCCTTTGGATCAGGTTCATTAAGAGCATCCTCAAACTGTAGCATTCAAGATAGAAACAAAATATTACTAGAGATGAAATTGTCTGTGAAACACATCAGAGAGCTGAGAATGTACATGTTAAAAGTTAAAGAAAAATATGATGAGTGGGAAAGAGAGAGAGAGAGAGAGAGAGTTTTAATTCTAAATTGCCAAGTTTCAAACTAAAGATAATCTAAATACCTTGAAGATGCAAGTAACTGATGATCCTATCTTGTGTTACTGTTTTACCTCAATTTGACAAAAAATGGTGTAGCTGAAGCTTATACATTTAACTATAAGTTAGCTTGTATATACCAAATGAATGTGAACAAGTTATGATCTAGACATCCTTGAATGCACAAAATAAGATTCAGCTGATTACATAATTCGCTAGATAAGTAGATAGGTCAAGTAAGTATGTTGCATCTTGCTCTTTGAAGCACGTGATCTCTGTCTGCATAGGCATTTCACACATTGAAGATCATGTCCTGTAAATAACTGGTATTTGCAGAAGATAAGTGAACAAAAGGGGCCACATTTGGAGGTACAGCAAACTAACGGATTATTCAATTTGACTATCAGAAAGAAATTAGTGTGAGAAACAACTAATCATTTAACTGCAGTACTATATATAGACTAAGAAGGGACTTCATAGTAGAAAATAATCAGGAGATACCAGGGCAACCAAACCCTTCGTTTCTCCAGTGGATTCATCCATCTTGACAATAGCTTCTTTAGCTGAAATGAGTTCAAAAAGGACAACACCAAAAGCATAGACATCCACCTTAGGAGAGACATCACCATATTGGGCATACCTGCAAGTGAAATTCTTATAAAGTCATGTTTAAACTTCATTAGCAATCAGCACAGCATGTGCAAATTGCAAGATAAAAACTAAGCAAGCAAGAGCTTTGCTTTCCTCGGATTTAGAACAATTTTAATTAGTCAAATTTTGGTTTATATTCTTATGTCTAAGTCAGGAGTCAAGATCAGCAGCTTTCTTTTTCAAACAAAAGTAGAAACTATAAAGTATATTATATAGTATTTTAACATGCCAACTCTATTAGAATCTTTTACCCTTCAGTGAGGTTTATTTCATACAATACTTGTGATAAATGTATGCAAGCATGTGGGGGGAGAGAGAGGGATCACTTCTTACTCTGGAGGCATGTAACCAAATGTACCAACTAGCCGTGTTGGTAGAGATGTACTTCCAACTTCCGTAAGTTTTGTTAATCCAAAATCTGCAACCTGCAGGATAGGATAGGATAGGATGATCTTATATTAAGAACAAGAACAATAGGACTACTGGTTATTAGTTAGATGGGTGATGATTACCTTCCCACGGAAATTTTTATCTATCAAAATGTTTGCTGATTTAATATCACGATGTATATATACGGGAACTGTATGTTCATGTATATACTCAAGACCCCTAGCTGAATCAAGAGCAATTTGCACTCTAGATGCCCATGACAGGGGATCCCAAGCTGAAACCAAATATACAAGTTAATATAGAACATCTAGGAAGACAAATAACACATAGTTATGCCTTTAAATTTAGGGTTCTAATTAAATATCTTACCTGACCCACGCAAACGTTGGCTTAAATTACCATTCTCGATGTATTCATATACAAGGAATAGAGAACCTTCAATACAGTACCCTATCAAGCGCAGCTGTACAGAAGTTGTAAATAATATGTTAAATGTATTCAAGTAAATCTTCCTTGAGCTAATTGTTATAACTAAAAGTCATTTTCTATCAACTAACTTTGGCTGCAGAGAATTTGCACTATGTCAATCTTTTAGAAAAAAAATTGATAAATTTCTTTCATAAGTAAGATATCAGATAAGAAAGTCTTTGTATTATCATGTGCCTCTAAAAACAACAAATATTCTAGACCACAATGGAACTTCCAAATATAGAACATAGATAAGGAGGCAAGATCAAAGTCCAAAAAAAATATGACAAACTAACTTACCAAATTCAAGTGATGAACATTTGTTAAAATTTTTAATTCGGCAAGAAATTCTTTCGATGCCTGCATATCCATTTTCTTGATAGCAGCTCTCTACAGGAAAAAGGTACCAACACTTAATGAACAAATAAAGAGTCATCTCTAAAAGAAAGAAAGAGGAGTACTAAATTGAAATGCCAGCAAAGATTCACATTTTAAGAAATTGCTGAGTTCAACAAAAAATATGAATGGTTGGACTAAAGTAATGCACGCTTAAAGAAAAGTAACACCTTTCAAATAGAAGAGATATACTACAGCAGCTCCTTGCCACACATTCCTCTTTCTATAACAAAGCCTTATATTAATTAGGACAAAGAAAAGAGTAAAAGTTCTCTGTAATGGAACCTCTGGAAGATTTGCAACCTGAAATTTTATACAGAAAACTAAAACAATATAGCAGCAACACAGATATTGTTAAGGGATATCAATTAGTGGATGAACTGAATGAGCTAGAAGCAAAGAGAAACTTGGCAAAACCTCTTTGGGAAGAACTATTAAGGTTACATTTGATAACAATTGTAGGTAACTAAAGGTACGAATAATTACTATTTCACAACCAACAAAATATGTAAGCCCTGTTAATTTTGGTAATTTGGGAAGGATAAGAACTTTAATTACTTCTTCTGGAGTATAAGTTGATGAGCATGTTGGATATGAAAGGTAACAATTCCAATAACATGCACCAAAAGTAAAGCAAACTGAAGACACTTCTTGTGAGCTTTGAAGATGGACTCAGCCTTCAAAAAGACTTCAAAGTTAATAGAACTTCTATTGTTCTAGAACTAGAAGGATAATAAATGATAACTATAGATGTTCTAACACTATCTTTGAAGAGAAATGTAGGGAAGGAATGGTTTACATTTCCAGAAAATTGCTAAAAGAATATCGCAAATAAGATCTCCAAATTCTTTTAACACGTCAACTGGAATGGAAAACTTCCACGTTGGAGAAGATCATCAGACTGCAGCACTTCTTGTGCCAGATATTCAAAGTTCTTGATACAAATTCCATAGGTTTATTATCTCTGGTTAATCATATCTGGTTGAAAGTCTATAGTAAAAATAAATAAATAAATAAAGGGTCTTGGAAGTGATTCACATAAGTAACTAATTGTAACCATAGAAATTGAACTTCATCATCTATAACAATGATAATTATGGTGCATCTGACCTCTCCTCTAAGCTCTGCATAATAAACGGATCCAAAACCACCTTGGCCAATTTTATTAGCCAAGCTGAAATCATCTGTAGCCGTAGAAAGTTCTTCATAGGAGAATTCTACTGATTTATTAACTGTAAGGCCCCCAGGTGGGTTTATACTGCCACCTTGAGGAGTTGGAGATAGACTTTTATCATTGAAAGCTGTAGTACCTACATCAAACAAGGTATAATTCATCAGAAGAAAGCCGCATAAATCAACTGTCAGCATAAAAAGAAAAGTAGAATCAAAGTCCATGTCCTAACATAGTGATCATTTATTGACATGACTTTGTTTTCATTTAATGAGATAAAAACTACTATCCTTCAGAAATCAATTTTTCCTTTCCACAATATGGATTCTTGCAGACAAGGTGGCCTTGGGTGTTCACAAACCCAATTACAAGTTAAATAGTAACTACCCATTTCATCCAACCTGTGTAATTTCATAACTACCACTGAATTGAAGGAAAAAAGAGACCACTACTAAAAGATAACTCAAGGTTATAATGTTTTAACTTATATACATTGGAATAGAAGTGAAATAAGAAGCTTGCAAGTTGCAAGTAATCTCAATATCTTGAGGACTTTCCCAAGCAAGAAATTATTGCAAAACCCATGCTTTATAAAGATATAACAAGCAAAGTTGCTCAAGAAAAGATGGTCTGAGAACCTAAAAGGAGAAAACCTACACATCAAAAATAGCCGGGACTGAAGTTTATTCAAATTTCCAGCAACTATTATCTCTCAAAAATTTATTAGACATTCAAAAGAGTTGATCAGAAGGGAAATCCGATCAATATAGGGAACTATGCTCATCTCTCGGGGTGGTATAAGCTAAAGAAACAATTGAAACATAATCTCAGTGGAGTGTATAGTTTAATGCATAGGCCACAAAGAATGTCAGACAATTAATCAGATTATCCACCTTAAAGTAAAGTTCATATCTACCTTATAGCTGTACAATGGGTCCTACAGGAAATAAAGCAGTACAGTTAAAATATCAATACCACAAATACTCAACAAAGACAACCAACAATGATGACTACTAAATTGTTTACTTTAGTTTTCGAGAGAAGTTCATCTAGAGACATTTGTAGGCTTATTTTGAAAAAACATTCCTCTGTGCCAATTGTACAGTCTTTTGCATACTATATTATCTAAAAGCATAAAGAAATACAATGTGCCCCTTAATTTAACCTGACTCTAGTAAAAGTTAATAACTTAATATGAATAACAGACTGGATGTCATGAAGTCTCTAAATTGTTAAGCACATTGATTTGACAATTTACTGAAGTGGATTACATTTGCAGGTGCAAACTTAAGATAAATCACAATGAGATATTATCATTACCATGCAGAAGGGAGTTATCTACAGAAGGTGTTGAAAGAAATAGAGCCCTCCTTGCTTTCTTTTTCCTATAATAGACAATATATAAACTGATGGCAAGTATTAGGATAATTGCTCCAGCTATTATTCCTGCGATAGCTCCTCCAGATATTCCTTTTCCTAATGAACATCAACAAACATAAGTTAAAGATCACACCTGAGTAAAGGAATCCACCTTGTTTGTCTCTCCTATCATTCATGTCATGATGTGATCAATTCTATTATAGAAGCACCATCAGCAAAGAAAAAGCAGAAAACACCACCTGTGCTGCAAAAGGTGATAGTAGAATATCATTGCACAGACTTGAACAGAAAACAATCTGAATCCAACAAGTAAGAAGAACCACAAATATTTACCTTGATGAAAGAGGGCGATAGCTCCCATTTAGATCTGAGGGCAAAAAACAAACCAGTAAATAATCATTGAACAATGAACACACCATATTTTAGAAGCTAATATAAGTATATAGCAAGGTCTCATACGAAAAATACCATCATGATAAGCTGCAAAGTGCAAACAATAAAAGAACCATATTTAAAACAAGCAACATAACTGAAATTTGTCATGCCAGAGAAACAGCACAAAACAGAGGATCGCAGTGCATTAATATGTGACACTAAAAAGGGACTGTTATACATTTATATTTGCTCACAGAGGATCTTGTGCTCACCTTATTCAAGTCAACGGATCATGAAATTTGCATTTGTCACTCATATCATGAACCTTATTACATATAAAGGCCATCTATTGCATAGGCCAAAAGTGTAAATAGCAAATTAAAGTATAAAAGAAACTCTCATTCAATATGACACATGTATAAAGTATAAACTAGCTGTGGGTTTCAAACATGCATAAGTTCTCCTCGGGGACCAAGGAACTGTATCTTTGTTAATAAACGGGCATGCAGATAGATGCAACATAGAGCAAGATTCACTTAGGTAAACCAAGAAAGAAGGGGAAAGAACTCTCATACAAGAAAACAGAAAGAATAAGAAGAAACTCGGGATCTATATTTCATGCTATCTAGAGAAAAACAAATCAGAAAAGGAATGGAAGCAATCTGGTGAAGGAATTTGACTGGGAATGCGGTTATCAACCATGTAATTATGAAAGCTCTTTCAATCTACTCTCCAGCTATCAAAAGTCAATAAAATAGACTTACAAATTGAATGATTGGAGAACTAAATTTGATGAGACTCTGGCAACACGAAATATGATAAGCAAGCCAATAATAGAATTTTCCATTTTGTGTCATTAATGAAGCTTTATCTGCCACAAGTACAACATACTACTTTGCTGCTTTAGTGATGCCTTATCGCAATTCCCAATTGCTCAGATTTCTAAGAAACCAAACCAATCCAAAATGAATCACCTTTTCCATCTTCCTTTAATTAAATTGTATTACATAACCATCATGTATACAGAAGAAACAATCTGGAATCCTAGGCAACAATAACAGCCAAATACTACATATCATTGGGCTAGATCAAATATTATTTCAAAATCACCTTATTTTGCATTAAAAGAAAAAACTCACCTTTGGTGGGAATAAACACAATTCCCTTCCCAGCACTGAAATTGACCCCAGGATTATAACTCTGCAGCAAATACTGCTGAGTCGAGAAATTGTACTCCGCCGACACCGAGGAGAGATTCTCGTCCTGCCGGAGCGGGTAGGTCACAAACAACCCATAATCCTCCGACACCGACGAATTCCCACACGAGCAATTTACTGTGACGTTAAGCACTGCCCCGAGTGGAATATTATTCTCCGAGTAGTTATTGACCTTGGCGAGCCAGGCGGCGGTGGTGAGGTTGGCGTAGTAGTCGGCGATCTTGCCATAGGTGTCGGATTTGACGGCGGTGTACTGGAAGGTGTGGCCGAGGAAGTCGCCGTTGATGCAATCGCAGGAAAAGTTGATGTTGATGCGGGAGTAGGCCTTGACAAAGTTCACGTTCGTGATGACAGGGTTGTATGGGAAGAGCTCGGTGGCTTCCATCTGGAAGAGGCTGGAGATGTAGGAGAGATTGCGATTCGGGGAGACGTAGTAGGACCCGAGGGCGAGATCGCAGCCGCTGCGGCACTCGGATTTGGAATGGAGAACGGAGGAGAACGCGATTAGCGCAAAGAGAAGAAGGGGCATGGATCGAATCATCGTGATCTCGAGAGGTCGAGGCAACGAAACCCTAACCCTTGTTATCCTCGGGAGAATTCTTCCAACGACCCTGACCGCAGTGTTGGAGGGAGCGGAGGAAGAAGACGGAGTTGACTGGGCCACTGGCTGCGAGTTTGTCAACAGCCGACGTCGACAGGAAGGAGAGGGGCTATTCGAATTGACCACTGGTAAGGAGACACGTTAGGGAGTACAAAATCGGTATGTCGTTCCGGCGGACTAGTTGAAGCGATTCGCGCCGTCCAAACGTTGGCGGAGTCGTTTTTCTTTATCGGCTGCTGCCAAAAAAAGTGATCGCGGAGATATCTTTAAGATTCGCGCTACAGTCGTGATTCTTTTATTATCGGATCTTATAATGCCAAACCAAATCCATTTTATTGAATTTTAAGATCCATATCCATCTTAATCGGATCCGGGTCGGATATCTGGGTCCTGATACACTCCAAGTATTGTTTCGCTTCGTCAAATATTAGCAATCGAACGACACCAAAAACAAATAAATAAATTTTTGTGCCGAGCCATCTTTATACCATTTCCGAGAGATGGGGAAGAGGGGAAAAGAACGAGCAAAAGAGAGGCGTCAGCAAAGGCTTGAAGAAATCTCCAAATTAAGAGAGATTCCTTACGCTCCCTCGCAGAGGTGTGTCTCAGTTCACTTCCACATATGCCCACAACCTATTCGTTAAAATGCCCGCATAAACTTTTCCCGCTTCTTTTCCTCTCATCTCGGCGTCTTTGGTAGGTGGTGGACTTCGGACACGGTTGCCGTTGTGACGGGGGCGAATCGGGGAATTGGGTTTGAGATTGCACGGCAGTTGGCAGCCCATGGGCTGTGCGTCGTTCTCACTTCGCGAGATGCCTATCGAGGCCAAGAGGCGGCGGATGCATTGCGGGTTGAAGGACTAGATGTGGAGTCTCACCAGCTTGACGTTACGGATGCTTTGTCAGTTGAAAATTTTGGAAAATGGGTTGTTCGCACATATGGTGGAATTGATGTCCTGGTGAGGTGCTTATCTTTTCATGAATTGTTTCGTGTGTTTTTCATTTGGAGACTACATTTTCAGATAATTTAGGGGTGACAATTGAACAGAGACTATCTGTATATAGTGTTTTATCAATTTCAATCTTGTTCTTATCTGCTAGCAAAATGAATTGTATTATAATAAATATCTTCACAAGAAAGTTGTTAGAGAGATCTGCTTTAAATTGTACATTATGCATAGGTCAACTAGGATCATTCATGGAAGTTGGAGGCTTGGAGCAAGCCAGAATTCGTTGTGCAGATAGATAGTCATTATGTATGACCATTGTATTCATGACATAGATTTGGATAGGAGCAGTTGCTAGAAGGTGCACAATGTAGTAACTAGGGTTGTAAACTTGTAATCGAGTCAACCTCTAGCTTTGATTGAAACTAATTTAGAGCCTAGCCTAAGATGTCAAGCTTGAAATAATTAGATTCAATTCAAGCCCATTTCAGACTTGAGCTTAGCTCGAGCCTATCAAATGGCTTGATAAGCATATTCAAGCTTGAATCAAGCTCGAACCAAGCTTGACTTGAATCTAGCTTGAATTGAATCTTGGATTGTCTACACTAAATATAATCAAATCAAATATATAACTAAATTGAAATTTATTTAGTATTTATAATATATATTAATAAATATAATTTTAGCCTTATGAAGCTGACCTTGATCGAGCCAACTTGTTCCCAAGCTTGGCTTGAAATTAATTTTGAGCACAATCTGATTGATCAATCTTGACTCAATTTAAATTCAACTCGAGCTTGATCAAGCCTTTGTGCCGAGCTCGAGCTGGCTTGATTATTTTGATAGCCCTAGTACTAACCTAGTAATCTTAGGCATCAGAAAGAAGTACACCAAAATGTGAATTAAGCATACTTGAATTCTTCTTCTATAGGCTGAAGTGGAAGAAAGGTAACTGCATTTTCATGTTGCTATTCAATGACTATTTTATATGTGTTGTTGGCAAGAGAGATAAAGAGATTGGTGACTTCAACTTCTGAGAAATCATAAATCATACTGTACATAGCATTGCAATATGTGCATTCATATTCCATAAAAATACAAGTAGACAATTACTCTACTAGCAAGAGATAATATAGTTCGCCACGTACTAACTGTAATTGATTAGAAACTAGCCAATAGATGAAGGTGCTCTTCTTTAGAAAGGATTTGATGTGAATCAATTTTCAGTAGGCAGTTAATATAATGCTGGCAGGCTTTTAACCTAATAAATATCATTTGAGTTTCGACTTTCAAGAAGCTAATTCAAGAGATAAATATTTGGTATTTGATTATGAAATAATAGTGATATAGTAATGCATGACAACTAGTGGTTTGCTTATGTACTTATTTGTGGTCCACTGAGGGAATTAGAAATGACAAGTAGATTGCTAAATCTGGCAATTCAGTTGGCCCACTGGAACTCTGGCCAGATCTAAATCCTGTTCGAGCAATCATTGCCATTTATCTTTCAGCCCACTCTGGCCTGTCAAGCAATCTGAGTAGGCCTGGTCAAGCCAGATCAATCTTTTTGTACTCAATCAAGTCTAATGAAGAAAATCACCAAGATATCCTATAAGTTTCTCTGGGATATCAATTCTTCTGTCTTTCTTTCTCATTTTCCAATTAGCCTATTTTATTTGCTACTAAATTAAGAGTTGGAAACTGGAACAGTAAGAATGTTGATCTCTAACTCTTAGGACATGTATTCATTTTGACAGCACTTCATAAGTAATTGTAGGAAAATTTTGTAATATTGTGCAACAATTGATGTGGCAGGACATTTAGAAGATCAACTGTAAATGTTGTCTGTATGTACACATACCACAGTTATATGTAGTAGATATTGCCAGATATTTGGTTTTATTTTCAGTAGTCGATGTGGCAGGTTGTATATTGAAATCCTCCTGTGCTCATTATTTTCCATGTCAGGTGATGCAAGCTCCAAAGTTGAAATTCAAGCTGTCTTATGGGAATAAGCTGCTGAAGTCTGGCTGAGCCTAATAAATCCAATGCAACCTACTTAGCCGGATTAAGCTGATTGCGTTGGAAACCACCATTAGCTGAAAATTTGCCCACTTAACCTGGCGAACTCAACCAGTTTGAACCTACTGAATTTCTGTGCTAGCTAAAACTGATTCCAGCCAAATTGTAACTACTTGATTGAGATTGAAAGTACACCCTCAGCTATCAAACTTCCACGATTGAATGTTACGGCACTAACAAATATATATTGTAGTCACACCTGATTTAGTTGAATAAAATAATGTTGGTATCTTCTAAGATTTCATTGTGGAAAAATTCAAGAAAGGATCGTTTGCTTGGGGATAACATTGTTTGTTCAGGTCAATATAACTGAACACTCATCTTTGGATATATTAAGATAGTTGATTATGTGATAACATAGATGTACAAATTAGGTAAAATATTTAGTGCTGTCAAAGTTAAGCTAAGCGGGTACTCCTCAACTTACAGGTTCATCCTATGTAGTGGTGTCAGGTGGTTCCCTAGAATTTTCTGTCCTTTTAAGGTATGTTAATTAGTAAGTGGAAAGTTTCAAGAGATAACTTACTTTCTACTTCTAGATTTAGATCGCGCCAGCAGCTTGCGGTAGTGTACTAGAATCCTTGCCAATAAATCAATTGATCTTGGAACTAGATATTAAGATTATATTGCATTTTCCATTTTGGTCAATGATCATCAGTTGGAATAATCCACCACAAGATTACAGATTGTTTCAAGGGAAAGCTTTCAGGCATGATAACGAGTGACTAGTTTCTTATAGGAAGCATTTGATTTCTAAAATATGTGGATGGTTGACCAATGTGACTACAGCTTGAACTATATATTTCCTTTCTAGGACTTCTTTCTGAATTGAATATATTGTACTGCCTTTTCCCACTTTGAATGACTACTCGATGACGCTTATCATGTAATTTTGGTATAGCTAAAAAGCATAATAGGGAAATGGGAAATTTTTTTGACATGTTTCTCGTTGACATTTTGCATTATACATGTGCTTATCCATGCTGCAGGTAAATAATGCAGGCGTGAATTTTAATACAGGATCAGATAATTCTGTTGAATTTGCTGAAGATGTTGTCGCAACAAACTATTTTGGCACGAAACGGATGATAGAGACCATGATACCAATGATGAAACCTTCTCCTTTTGGTGCTCGCATATTAAATGTGAGCTCAAGACTGGGTAGAGCAAATGGCAGACGAAATGTAAGTTTGGAAGCATTTCTTTTTTCAGCCTATTAATATATCGATTTTGAAATTTATTAGACAGTACTTTCAATTTGGAATTGCATCTACCTGTCCTTGTCTTATTGAATGTTTGAAGTGCTATATCCGTTGACTGTTGGTGATCCGACTATTTTAGGGAAGTTCAGAATATATTGGTTTGCATGATCTTGTTTTTCTTTTGCTCCTTGCAGAGAGTGGGTGATGCTACCTTGAGAGAACAGTTGTTAAGAGAAGATTGCTTGTCTGAGGAACTGATAGATGGGATGGTTACTAAATTTCTCGAACAAGTTAAGCAAGGAAGCTGGTCATCTAGTGGATGGCCTCAGATGTTCACAGATTATTCGATATCAAAGCTGGCAGTCAATGCTTACACCCAACTTATGGCAAGAAGGCTTTCTGACAGATCAGAAGGTCAGAAAATTTATATCAATTGTTTTTGTCCAGGCTGGGTGAAGACTGCCATGACTGGTTGGGCAGGAAATATTTCAGCAGAGGAAGGTGCAGACACTGGTGTCTGGGTTGTCTTGCTACCCCATGAACCATCCATCACTGGAAAGTTTTTCGCTGAAAGACGTCAGATTAGCTTTTAAGTTGACTATTTGATTACTGAAGCCTTTCCCGCAGAAACAAGCATGAAGTCTTTGGGTGATTAATCACCCATTTGGTTTAAACAATTATGTCTGCAGAAAAAGAAGCCATGATCTTTTTTTATTCTCATTGATGAGTGATTTGGTGGCTACTTACTGCCTTGATTTGAGAACTCTGACAGTCTATAAGATTCTGGAAGAAAGACCAGTTTGCAGATCAAAATTACTTTGGTCTTCTCATCTACTCTATAACATGCTGGATTTGCAAGGCTGTTTTCTTGCAGTCAAAATTTTTACACGTCATTCTAGAGAGCACTCAAAAACATAATGGTGTGAGTGAACATCGTGTTCTGGTAAGCAAAGTGGTAATTATCGCACATAACTCTGTAATTTATAGAAGGCTATGTGCTATCACCTGTACATGATGGCATCTATTTACTTTTGATGTAAGAGGATGGATTAATTAGGGGCCTTTTCTGCATCTCTGTCACTCTAAATTTGCTTGTCATTGCAATGTAACAATGATGGTTTGTCATAGTGGATTCCATCTTTGTCCCCCCCCCCCCCCCCCCAAAAAAAAATAAAACAAAGTTCTTGATGACTACTAAATTAGCTGGAATATTGACTAGACTTTCTAGAAGCAGAAAATTAGAGCTTTGGACAGCAGAGAATGGCATGGGACAATTTCATGTATTCCTTGGATCTTCCTACCTTAAGAATCTAAGGGTCATTTATTGACAAAGATGTTAATATATGCATTGTGCATTGTCTTGTCTACTGATAATTTTATTTGACAACTTAGTGCTATGTTTGTTAAGTAATAGAAAAGGACAAGTTTGATGCAGTTTGTCCAAGATCATGGAATGCTCATCATTGGCTTAATTTGCAAATCCAGTTGTCAGGTAGCAGGACTTGATGAAAACAGCCATTTTGTCACATCAAGGGGTTCTTCTTAGTTTATTTTAACCTACCCACATGATTGATAATTAAGCAAGTCATTGCATGAAATAATTGTCCATATGTTGGTGTTCTATTACAATTGATCCTCAGAAGACATCAAGGTCGTAAAATTATTGTTTGTTCTTGTCAGGCCCCCACTAATTCTGGCCCAGGAGATGGTGGATTCTAGCTTAACTTCATTCTTGTGCCTACTTCACAGAAAAGCAACTTTGCAAACTTCAGGAATTCATTTAAAGTGAGCACAAAATTCTAATTCTTATCTTGTTATGAAGCTTGGAGTTTGGAGTTTGGAGTCTGTCCTCCTTTGACCAGGTTCTAGGTTGCATGCATGGTCTCAGAAGATGGAATAGCCTTTGTGTTTCTATTGGCTCTGCCATGTGATGGTGTTGGTAAACTGCAATCAAAACCATGTGAGGTTTTGGATGGCAGCATTCATTGGAAGGCAGCATTCAGGTGATAAGGAATCCAACACACATTAATGTGGGGGATTTAATGGGGCATAGCTCTCTGGGCAAGATCACATTGCTCATAGTACAGCTTGTCTTTGAACCTTTTTTTTTTTTTTTTTTTTGTGAGGTTGATAATATTGCATTTAAGTTGAGAAGTGGTCCTCCCTGTGATTTGGCTAGATTTTAATTTACCTCTCTGTACATCAAAATTGAGCATTTAATTCTCTATTTTCGCTTACGAAAAATATTAGCGTCAATAAACCACATTTATTCTAGCATTTGAAGTTAAGTGGTCAGAGTCTACTTTTCTGTTTTATGGAGTACCAAATAAATAATTATGTAACATGATTAGTGATGAAGATGTCTCAACTACTTGGAATAACACAACCAGAGGAGACACAGAGATTCTAAATTCTGCACCTATTTGACCATTTGGTGGCAAACCAAGGTCTGCCAAGTAGCAGGGTTGAACCTAAATCAACTCTGGTTTGCTCAAAGAAAGATGCACATTAATGTAGATGATTGAACAACATTTATCATGCCAATGATTCATTGCAATCAGCTTCAGGATGCTCTCTGTACTCTATAAATGGTGTTCCTTTTCTCCTATTTTCTGACTCATTTATGGCTGATTAGAATCTGGTAACTTCCCATTTTCTGAGATGACATACCAAAACCCTAGTTTTAACTGAGACAACTACAAACCCCAAAACTTATTTCAAGATCCTATTAACATAAAATTAACTAATAATTACTTTATATAAACCCTATTATTAAAGTTGTTGAGATGGCCGAGTTGGTCTAAGGCGCCAGATTAAGGTTCTGGTCCGAAAGGGCGTGGGTTCAAATCCCACTCTCAACATTGCTGACTTAATGTTTTTTTGGCTCTCATGTAAGAGTATTAACTCACCAAATATTGATGATTTTATAGTTTTATATTTTTAACACTCTTTCTCACTTCTGAACTTAAATTTTTTATGATTTTATTTTTTTTGTATAATAGATATCTCTTACGGGATTCTGATTGAAGATCTCTGGTTTTGAAACCATATTAATCCACCGACTACTTTAAAAGCTTAAATGGTTAGCGAATATTAGTATTATAGTTTCATATTATAACATATGTTTTGTAGAAACAGTTTGATAGCGTGGAAAACTTGTATTAATAATCTCCTCCTCGGCGGTAAAACTTATGATAATAAGTGTAATATTTCAAGGAGAATTTGTAAATATCTAGATTGCATGCTAATATTCTTTCCACTTTCTTAGATTTAAAGAGAAAAGGAAGCAAATCAAGCCTAACCAAGTTGAGGATTAGAATGAAATAAGCCTTATTTTGTTAAGAAATTATCCGGTGTATTAAACATATGATATATATTATTAATCTATTACCTAATAGCTTAAGCTTAGTGTGTGAATTGTACATCTTAGATCAAGTGCAGTGCGCTGAATTATACATTTTGTACTTTATCTAACATCTGTCTATATACATTATTAGCCGCTCCGCTAATAAAGATATATGTTGTTTGCTCGTTAAATAATCACAGCTTAAGTTTTTGGATCAATTAGGTAAATCAAACAAGTGGAGAGCCAACTTATCTTTGCAATATGAGATCAAATTATTATTGGTTTCTTTGATATATTAATCTTAAAGTGCTCAAGTTTGGTTTGCTTAGTTATAAAAGATGAGCTGGGACATGAAATGATTGCACTCATCTGCAGCCCTAATGATAATGTTAGGAATCACTAATCATGATTACTAATATAAAGAACCCATCCTTGGGAGTTGTTTACAAGTCAGTGCAATATTCTATGTTCAGAATTATTCTATTAGGTCAATTATAAAAATGGGATTAGAAGATAGCTGCATACTTGGACAGTAGTGCTGAAATGATTCCCTCATACCATAGTGCCCAAAACTAGTCACAAGGGAATGGAAAGTGAGATAAAGATTTGCTCTACAAGATTTTTTGTCATTATAATCACTGTTAGGCAATTTTAATTTATTGTTAAGGTTTCTTTTCTGCATGTCTACTCTTATAAGATCTCTTATCTATATGTTAAGATTAATTTCGGCAACTCAATAGAAATATATATTCTTTTTGCCCGCTAAATTATTGAGATTCTAATTTACGGTTGTCGAAAATATACATACAAATAAGAAACTTTCGACGAGTATAAATATAACCCTTATTTCTTTTCATGCAAAATAAGTCTTACTTAGTCTTGATTGTATTTAATCAAATCTATGGGTTGACATGCAATTTTTAATGTAAATTATTGCATCATCTCTCCCATACCTCTATGCCAGAACAAAAGACTAATATAGAGGTGTATCCCTGGCACACTCTTTTGTACTGATTTATCTAGCTTTGCACCTGGGTCCCATTAAAATAAAAGGAAGAAGAAGGAAGAAGGAGAAGGAGAAGAAAGAAGAATGATGTTAAGTAAACAAAACCCTAATTCCAGGCTGTGTCTGAGCTCTTGTGGGAAGTGCAGAGGTGAGGAGGCTCAAAAAGAAAAAGATCCAGAAATCATTTTAAGGTTGCCATGATTGAAGTGATAAAAAGGAGTTGGGGGCTGCCAGGTTTTGTAGCTTTTTTAGCTTAAGGTGGAGAATGAGATCACTAGAAGGTACAAAGATTTGAGTAGGTGCTCCTCTGAGCCCACCATTACTGAATTCCATGTACCTCCTCCTCCCAATCTTTATGCACTAGAATGCCATTGGGGATAGGGTATTGTCCTTGCACTAGGGTTTGTTTTGTTTCTTTTTTTTCATATTTATAATAAAAAAGCCAAACCCTTCTCCAAGGACAATATCCTACTTCCAATAGTTTTTTTTTTTTTTTTGGTCTTTCAGAAGTTCGAAGGTTAGATATGGGAAGAAAAAAAAGTCAGCTCTCTCTGGATGTAAATAAGCTTTTAGTCAACAGAGATAATCATCTAATTCAAGCTCTAGGTCATTATACCGTCAAGCTCGCTGAGTCATTAAACTGAGTCAAGTCGAGTTAAGCTGCCAAGTTAAACCACCGACATCTAAATATTTATCCACAACAAATTACTTGGAGATGAATTTGAATGGGTACCCTCTCATATTTCAACCGTTCGATGGTTACTCCGAATAGTTGAGGAAAAATAGAAAAAGAAAGTGATAAATTTTTAAGATATTGATAATTATTTTATAGTGTTTGGACGAAGAAAATAGGGTAGAAAGTGAGTTTCTCTACGTTTCTCTACTTTTCAATAGTATATTTGAGTTCCTGCAGTGAATCTCTTCTTCGAAGAAGTAAGGAAGTCAAAAAGGAAAATATAAAATTATTTTCTACAACTAAATATTAAAATTAAAAAAATATATATTAAAAGTTCGAACTCTCCTGCCTCACTTTTTAGCAACCACACATAACTGTACTAATTTTAGCTCATCCCACTTCCCAACTTTGGATATATTGCATATCATTATTAATCACCATAATTATTCACTTTGACTTTATATTTTTAATTTTGACCGAGCACTAGTAAATCATGATTATCTATTAAAAAGTGACTTTATTTTGGCACCCATTTCGAGAGAAAAGAATTGCATCCTTTTCTATATATTATCATAATATCTATGAATTCTAACATAATATTTATCGATTATATAATAACTAATTTTTCATATATAATTTTATAGTCAGCAGTTATTAGATTAAATTTAACTCATAGATATTTTTTTAATATATATAAATTAAACATAATAAACTATGAACATCCCAAAAAAAGGTTAATTATGTTCCATTGTCGCTATTAGCAAGGTTGACTTACACGAGGCAATGGACAAATTAAGAAATTATAATACTAATTCCGACCCTTAAACTACACACATGGCATATATAAATTATATTAATTATATTATATAAAATGCGGATAAATTATAGAAGATATATGCCATTAAATTTTTTAATAGCTCAATCTTATCCATTAGAAAAATAAGAGAAATTTGCACTTAACATCGCAACTTTTAACGAAATTATAATTTACTCCCTATATTTTTATTATACTTAATTAAACATCTATCTTTAGTTATTAAAAATAAGATATCTAATTTAGGGTGTTTGACTATTTTTCTGCACATATTTATTAAATTATATAACTCAATTTATAAATAATAAAAAATACATGGTGTAAATTATAATTTTATTATAAAAAAAATAAGATATTAGGTACAAATTTCTCAAAAAATAATTATAATTAAATTACAGAAACGCCCCTTATCATTTGACCTTTTCAACTTATCTACTGTTTTCCTTTAAAACAATGATAATTACCCTTAAACTCCCATAGCTATCATATTTTTCCACTTAGCTCCTTAGATTTTTTTTTTTCGATATATAAACCTTCTTAACTATTAAAAAATTTTACAACCAAAATATCCACTAAGAAGATTTTTTTTTCTTTTATTTTCTTCTAAACATAATAACTCATGAATAAAAAAAGTTAATAAAAAATTATAAAAGAGCCTTCGAGATATTTTTATTAGTTTATGGGTCTGTGTCGTGATTCAGAAGGTCAAAGTATAATTATTTTAAATGAAAAAAAAAATAAGAATACATTTCTAACTGAGGGTGAATATGTAATTAACTAATATTTAATATTTTCAAAAATTTATAGAAACAACCCTATATTTTTATATTATTATTATTATCCACACCCTATGATCCTATTATATAGAAATTTATCATTCAACCCTCTATATTTTGCTTTTAATGTCTTAAAAATACCATAATGACCAAACAACTAGTAAATAGAGAATATTAGACTTCTGTATTTTACTTTTAATACTATAAAAAATCATGAGTTAATTCTATACAAAAATATTATATTACTTTTGAAAATAAAAAAAAATTTAAATACCTTTTATTTGACTTTAAAATCTACTTCTCCAATTATTTTTGAGGTATTTTAAGAGAAATATAGAGGCTGAATGATAAATATTCATGATAATATAAATATAGAATGCTTTCAATACATTTTTAAAAATAAAAGGCTAAATTACCTCTCTCTCTCTCTCTCACAGCTACATAGATATGAAAATAATAGATATAACAAGATGTGAATAATAATAAATGTAAAACATAGGATGTTTTATGATAAATTCCCCCCCAAAAGAATTATAATAAATGTCATACATACACACACGCACAGAGAGAGAGAGAGAGAGAGAGAGAGAGAGAGAGAGAGAGAGATATTAATACAGCTGTACTGCACCATTACCTGATATGCTTGCCAGAAGAAAACCAAAGAAAGGAATAATGGAGAATCCAAGAATCACCCAACCCATCTCCCATTTTTAATCCCCCAAAAAGCTTTGGAACAAAATATTAAACAAGAAAGAAATCGACCATTTTTGCCATCTGAGAGAGCTTCATCAAGGAGTAGAGTAGAGTAGAGTAGAGTAGAGTAGAGTAGGTAGGAAAAGAGAGGTGAAAAAAAGAAGGAAAAAAAATGGAGTTGGGTACTGGAAATTTACTCATCAAAAGAGAAAGGTAACCGTTACTTTCCTCCTTCCCTCTCAAATATTATTTTTTCCGGTAGGAACAACGTCAACGTAGCTGTCTCCTTCCTGACAACAACCCCTTAGCTTTCACTACAAGACAATTTAATGGTTCAATATTAATTTTAATTTTTTATTTGTTTTCTTCTCAAAGTTTCCATCTCGTACCCAATTTTCTCATGCAGATGTTGTGCTGAATAGACGAAGGAGGAGGAATTTATTTGCATAGAACCCCACTCCAAGTTGCAGTAGCAGACAACTTCTTCTGATTGCTTTACAGCACATAAGGAAAAGGAATTCTCTTTATCTTCTTCTTCTCCTCCTTTTTTTTATCCTTCTGTTCTTTTATAAATTCCTTCAGTTCATCCTCTTCTTTTCCTTTGGGCCCTTTTCCTTTATTGGGTGTTTGTCTTTTGAGCTTGTGAAGAATAAAAGAGTCTCCTTTATCGATTTCATTCGTATTGGTTTGAGCTTGGTTGGGCAGTGAAGAAAGGAGGGGAAAATAGAGGGAAACAAAGAGAGGGGAAAAAAAAAAAAAAAAAATCTAATACTGCGTCGGCGTTGTGTCGCTATCTGTCCGCATTGTCGGCATCTGGGTGATGATTGGAAGCAGGAGATTCAAATGAAATCATGGGGAAGTCTTAAGTACAGTGTTGGATTCTTACGGCACAACCACCTGCGGAAGCCATTAGAGGGTGGGATTAGGTGGCAGGTAGACTTTGATATGAGCCCAAGGTGGAATACTTGTCTGGAATTGAGCTCATTTTAGTGATGTTCTTGGGGTAATTTGGGATTCTGGATTGGTTTCTTCATCTGGTCTGGGTATTTCTTGGTTAGAAGTTCTTTGCTTCTGGTGTGTTTGGAGAATGTGATTTTATTGGGATGAAGAGCGAATGAAGCGAAGAAATCGGAAGACAAAGTGGCTGCATCTCAAAAGGTTTCAGGTAACAATGCCAGTTCTGTTGATTTGTCGACAAAGTTGCATGCTTTTGAAATTGCTTGTCTATGATTCCTATCTGTTTTAGATGATGAGGATTTTGGAGATGGAGTTTGCACAATGTACCTTTTCGGATAATCGTATTTGGGCATGTAGCTGCAATTCCCAATGCAGTTAGAGAGTTTCTGTCGATTGTTAAGGGTGTCGCTCGTTTTATTTATCGATTATTTGGTATCGAGGAGATCATCTGAAGATTATCAGGAAATTTTGAACATTTATTTTGGAATATATTTTGTTGAGCATTGGATTTGTACTTGTTTCATAACTTGAATGCACTGAAGAAAGATTCTTTCTCATAAAGCTCAGTTATGTGCTTAGGAATTTCATGACTTAAATGCACTAAAGAATCTCTCTCTCTCTCTCTCTCTCTCTCTTGTTTATGGTTGTAGGAAAAGTTTGCTCTGAGCACTAATGCTTTCATTGTATTTCATTAAAGATAGATTTAGTTATCATGTTTTCATGATATATATTGTCAACTGCTTGATGTCATACCATCAGTGTGATTTTGTCTGTTATTTCATTCTTATATGTTGCTTTCATTACGATCTTTTTTTTTTTTTTGTCGAATCTTTTTCTAGAATTTCCTGCTTAATCTACTGAATACTAACTCTGATTTTGTTTGTTATTTCATTCTTATATGTTGCTTTTATTACGATTTTTTTTTGTGAGATCTTTTTCTTCTTTATTTCTGGAAGTTCAGAGAATTTCGTGCTTAATCTACTGAATACTAACTCTGATTTTCTTTGTTATTTCATTCTTATATGTTGCTTTTGTTATGTTTTTTTTTTGTCGAATCTTTTTCTTTTCTTGGAAGTTCAAAGAATTTACTGCTATATCTAGTGAATGCTGACTCTGGTTTCACTTTTTAACTCCAGGTTAGTAGATTGATGCTGGGCTCAGTTTTTTTTTATTATTTCATTCTTATATGTTGCTTTTATTACGATCTTTTTGTCGAATCTTTTTCTTCTTTTTTTCTGGAAGTTCAAAGAATTTCCTGCTTGATCTAGTGAATACTGACTGTGTTTCTTCTTTAATTATCATTCTTATATATTGCTTTTATTACAATTTTTTTGTTTGTTGAATCTTTTTCTTTTTTGCTGGAAGCTCAAAGAATTTCCTGCTATATCTAGTGAATACTGACTCTGGTCTCTTCTCCGCTGGTTTCAGTTTTTAACTCCAGGTTAGTAGATTGATGCTGGGTTCAATGTCTAGTGACACTGACGGCCTCACCACAGCTATATTAAGCTGAGGTAGATCCCATACTAAATGTCAGCGACTCTTGCAGCAGCTCTTGGAGGTGCTGCAGGGGGCGTGGTATTGGTAGGGATAGCGGCAATTCTCATAAGACTTTGTATACTGCGTTACAGGAGTACTTCTAGAACTTCAGAAACCAATTCATCTGACCCATCTCTACAAGGTACTAGCTTTTGTTTCAGTCTGCAATATAGCATTCTCTCCACAGAAAGTAATACTGAGCAATTATTTTTGCACTCTCACAATTTTTTAGTTGGAAGGAGTGCTGAATTATCCTTGAGAGAAGGTGCCTCTTACCCGTCAGAGTTGCAAGGAGCACGATGTCTTACGCTAGAGGAATTAAATATAGCTACGAAGAACTTCAGCAACATCAATCTGATTGGATATGGAATGTTTGGAGAAGTGTACAAGGGATTTCTCCATGATGGTATGATTGTAGCGATTAAAAGACGGCCATCTGCTCCCAGTCAGGAATTTGTTCATGAGGTACTAATATCCATTTATCATAAAGGTCTTACACCATATATGTCTTGATGCACATTACAAATGGCATGAATAGGTAAGAGCAATAATATAAGTATATAAACATTTTAGACTTTAGCATGTACATTTTCTAATCCTTACATCCATTTAGAAATATTTCCGAATGTGGAATGAAATTTCTTATAAAAATCTCCTCCATCCTACTTTGAAAGTTATACAAATAATTGTTACTTACTATAAACTGTGTTATATATAAGGTACTTTTCCTATCATCCATCCGTCATCGCAATCTTGTGAGCCTTTTGGGATACTGCCAAGAAGATGACCTGCAGATGCTTATCTATGAGTACATACCAAATGGAAGCATTTCCACCCACTTATATGGTGATCTTTCTTCGCATGTATTTTAATGTGACTTGTTATTAAAACAAAGGCATTACTAATTGCAATTTCCTTTGGCTGTTCTCCAGCAGGCGCCAGTCATGTGTCAAGTGAAAAGTTCGAATTCAAACACAGGCTTTCTATCGCCCATGGGACAGCTAAAGGTGATCATTTGCAAAATCACTGACCATTGGTGGTTATCCTGGTATTGGTTTTTTTTTCTGTGACATGGAAATGAATCGGAATCTGCTTTGGGTTTATATCTTTGTCCAAATGAGATTATTTTCTATCATGCCATGAGACTTAATAGTACCATCTACCACTTTGGAGCATAGGGACCCTGAACTACTGTTGCTCAGGAACATGTTCCTTTCTGTTACTCAGGTCTGGGCCACCTTCACTCTTTGAATCCCCCTTTGGTGCACATGAACTTCAAGACAGCAAACCTTCTTGTTGACGTGGACTTCATACCAAAAGTTGCAGATGCTGGACTCAGAGGCTTGCTTGATCGAATTGGTGGGGCTGGTCCATCTTCTAGAGCAACAGAAGATGATCCGTTCCTCGATCCTGAGTATTTATCCAACTTTTTGAAGTCTAAGATTGAAAACTCTGAGTATTATTCAAAAGTAAAGAGTAACAACTGGTATTGATTTGACTATAGATTCTTAATTTGACAATTTCGATCCCATAAATATGCATGGAAGTACTCTAATTAAGTAATTGGGTTTTTATGGGCTCCCCACAAAAATCTATTTTTTTGCTTGTATGACACTCAAAATTTGGTATTCTTTCTACCTTTTGTTTTTCCATGGATACCCATTGGAACTCTTAGTTTTTGCACAGATAGCTCTTTTACTATTAACTAGTTCATACTTTTAACTCTTAGTTGTTAACAATTAACATGAAATGTATCTATGTAAACCCAAGGGATTTGAGGTGTATACATGCTAATATGATATTTAGATGGATATACATGTAAATTATGGAATGTTTAGAGGTAGACAAAAACCATTAAGTAAGTTGATTAGTCATGATGTTAGATATTATATCATGTTCTTATACTTTGCACCTAAACAGGGTAAAAGCATCCGGACGATTTTCTGTAAAAAGTGATGTATATAGTTTTGGCGTATTCCTTCTGGAGTTGGTAAGTGGGCAGGAAGCTAGATCCACCCAAAGCGTCATAGAATGGGTAAGTAGCAGATTTTATTTTTATTACCTATTTATTGAAGAAAAAAATCAGAAAAAAAATAGTCTGCTCACTCAGTTCATATATTTGTGCATTTCTGTTCTTAAGTAATTCCACATATTACTTACAGTGAGTCCACCAAAACATATTTTTTGTTGCCTCTTCTTGGAATATTTAGTTTCTTTATCAAAATATAGAGATCAGGTGATGACACTAACCTAAGGACACCAAAGTGGTGTAATGACAACTAGAACACAGTGCAATCAAGAGAAAGTAAATACATTAAAACATGATTGATGCTGGATATATCAAAGGAGGAAGTGTAAATTTGTGTCTGACCTTCATCTGGTATCAGCCAAGTCATAATCATAAGAAGAATATAATAATTCTGAAGGTTGTAGCTCGCAATCTCTGTCTTTGTCATTATTCTTTTAAAATCTACCACCTCCTTGAGTAGAAAAATTTTAGTGCTGTACTTGAAGAGCAATTCTTTAACTTGATCTAGTCTGATTCTTAAAATATCAAAACATAATCCAAGACAGCATACCACTGTAAATTTTTAAAGGACTTTCTTTCGGATATTCCTAGAATTTTAGTTTGGTCCGTCAACTCATCCTTTATAAGCACTATAATCCCGTATAGGACACGATGCTCGACTCTTTTCCCCCCTTTTTCTATTAAGTTCAGTTAAGTTGGCGTAAGTAGACATTCTCTTGCTTCCTCAATTTTCTCTTGGCCTATATTGAGTTGTTTAACATATAAATCATTTTTTCACCATATTTATATTTGCTTGAAGGCAACCACAAGTATTCAGGAATGAAGGCTTGGTTACCGTTCTTGTTATAATCATATCTGGTTCTACTGATTTAGATCCTTGTTCTTTGGTTATTTTACTTAAGTTGCTTTTAGCAGTAATTTGGTGTTATTGAAGTCCTTTTTCAAATCCTTCCTCATTGACTTAATTCTTCCTATATCCTTATGCATATATTCAAGTATTCTTTTAGTATGTTCACTTGGTATCTCATGTTTGTTAGATTCATCCTCCCTATTTAAAACTCTCTTCTGTGTACCTATGTGAACCATGTTTCTGGATGAAAATTAGAAATTGCTGGTTATAATACTCTTTCCTGATCCTTCCTCAACACTAATGATTGAAAAGGTTAAACAGTAACAAGTTATCAATGGTGTTGTTTCTTATGAATTTACATCCTCTATCAAAGAACTTATTTCATTCCTAATTTACTTAAACTGTCTTCCACCTTTTTTTTCAATACTGAACAATTGTAAGACCCCTCTCTGTTTGATTCTTGTGGGCCAGTTCTACACTAGTATTTTTGCTAGGCTATAAATGGCCTTCAACCTCAAAAGTTCGATCATATTCGTACCGAGTAATGTGTCCATATAAGATTTTGTTCTTCTAGAGTGGCATATTTGTGTTTCTAGTTAGTTAACAACGCAATAAAAATCATCAAGAACATCTTCAGATGGTGTCGATCTTCGTGTTGCTTCAACTTACAAAGTTACAAGTCAAATTAACTGAAATCGTCGTTCATAGCTGGCTGTGCTTTTTTCCCCAAACTAACTGCAGTAGAGGCACTATGATATTTAGTATCCATCTCATATATCAGTCTCATTTCAGTTCCATTCTTTGCCCTTATTTTTCTTAAGAAGAGTTACAAGTTGTCACCATGCAATTAACTATTGGATAGTTGCTTACATCCAGGCACAAAACTATCAAGAATCAAGTAATATCTCTGCCCTTGTAGATCCTAGAATGGGTAGCAGTTTTACTGTGGAAGGCATGAGGGAGTTATTGCGGCTAATCTCGTGGTGCTTGAACCCGTTTAGCGAGAGGCGCCCGCCGATGAATTACGTGGAGATGGAAATCGATCGAATCCGCGAGAGGGAAATGAGCTTGACAACTATCATGGGTGAAGGCACCACAACTGTGGCTCTTGGAAGCCAACTGTTTACTCCAAAGTGAGAAGGTTCACAAATTTTGTTTAAACTGTACATGGTTTCTTGAGCAGAGCTTTGGTAACTTCCAGCTGCAATTTAATCTGTAAAGGGAACAGCTGCAATATTATTCTTTTATCTTCTTTTAATTTATTTTTCCCATAAATGCTTGTAGAGTCACATTGTAAAGAGAACAAAATAAGAATTTGTTGTTTTATCTCATTCATATAGATTGGGGTTGGTCTGAAAATTACTGCTAAATTCTTTCAATCCTTCTGGGTTTAATCTCATTATCTCATGCCATTTACTTCAGATGCAACACACTTCTCCTGAGGATTAATCACAAACCCACCACCAGGCACTACTATTTGCTTATCCATTATAGTCTGCTCTCCTGCTTAAACTTATTCTAATGAACTTCTCATGGATGCATTCATTGATTGAATTGAACAGACTAACAATGTATAAACAAATTTGAACAAGTTTAAGTACTAAGCTGAAGCAAATTTCTGAAGATTAAGATCTCATCATGAATTTGTGAGCTTTTGCTTTCCCCAATGCTGCTATCATCAGTGAAGCAATAAGAGGGGGCTTGCCATCCTTGGTCCTCTAGCACAGCACCCTCTTCAAATGTTATCACATACATTGTCATCCCTGCAAATCCAAAGCATGAACCACCTTATAAGGCTTTAGAAAAAGAATGGCAAGCTAACCTGGTATCAAAATAAAAGATGTTTGAGTTCTAATCTTGATTAAAAGTCTGAAACCAAGTCTGAAACCTTAACGCAGGTTAAGCTTTTAAAGTAGACAGTGAATTTATTCTCTAAACTATTGCCATTTTTACATATAAAACCTCAGATTAAAAAAAAAATTAAGGATAGGATAGTAAATAGGCAATAATTCTGGGTGTAAATGTAATTAAATGGAATATCGAGTGAAGAGCTCATACCATCAAAGAAGTCCCATCGGACGGGCCTGCGCGTGTCCACGTCCTCATAGTACCAGATGAAGTCCACCTTCTCCCACACGTAGCACTCGAACCCGCCCGTGGACGCCCTCCCGAGATACGTGGCGTCGTCCAGAAAGTCCGGTCGGAGGATACCGACGGGAAACCTCATCGTCCGGCACGAACCCCCGGGGCCCAGCGTGTAGTAGTACGACGTGCCGTTGCCCCACTCGACGTCGTACAGGAGTTCCCCCAACTGCTTCTGTATCCGATTCATGTTCCGCCCGCGCGGCCAGTCGTACCACAGGTCGGTGATCTGCAGCCGTCCGCCCTTGCGCGTGAGATTCGTGTAGAGGAGGGCGTGGAATTGATCCGGCCATCGGCTCGGGATGGGATCCTGGTCATCCGATCCGAATGCAACGGCGAGGATGGAGAGGAGGAGGACGAGGAGGACGAGGGGGGAAGAGATTGATGCCATTCTCCTTGGTTTCCTCTTCGTTGGCCTCTCTCCTCTCTTGGGTCGACGCGCGGGGGAGGATAGGGTTATCCGGTTGGTATACGTGGCGCACCCAGAGGACGACAAAAAATAGTCTTTATTTTTTGCATGTATAACCTCTCAAATATTTTTATTTGTATGCATACCCTTCTACATTTTCTTTTTAAATTAACGCCTTTCATCTATTTGTGGTTTACACCCTATTCTTTTTTATATTTATAAATCTAGCCTTGGAGGAAAAAAAAAAAATTCAAATTCAATCCATTCCCTTTTACTTAGAGATTTTGGCTAAGAAAATAGAAGTTGAAAATTCATCACAACATTAAAGAAAGAAGAATGAAAAAGATTTAGATAATCATATCCACGGTGTCTTTGCAAATAATGAGGCTTACAAATATTAAAAACACAGGGTGTAAACCATAAATATATGAAATTGCAGGGTGCTAAATGCAAGTTTCCTTATTTAAAATTTTAAAGGATATAAATTTAAAAATAAAAAAATTTAAAAAAAACACTTAATAAGTAATTAGAGAAATAGGAGAGTTATCCAAGCAAGAAACCCTGTGAATTATCAGTAGAGCTTTCTGTAACAGTAAACAGCAATGATCAATGATGCCATACAATTTCACAGGAAACAAACTGAAGGAAAATCTTTTTGCATTGAAGAATGAAATACAAGTATACAACATATCCAACTATAGTTTTCCTCCCATATGCTCAAATGGGAAATTAAAAGTAAAAAAAGTTCTCTTCTTGTGTCCTCCTCCATCCAGGATGTGCAAACACAAGCACTAGAATTACAAAGAAGAAAAAGAAATGAGTGAGATGGTCATGGACCCATAGAAGAGAAAAAAGAATCACAAGGGTTTGGTGTTACTCAACAGAATGAGTGGAGTGGAAGTTGACAATACTAGCTTCCATTTAGAAATTGAATGAGATTTGAAGAATTTCCTCCTGATAAGGATGTGCTTGGTTCTTTTATTCCTTTTTCCTAGAAAAGCAAGAGTCCATCAGTAGGATTTCTCCTCATTTTATCAGAAAGAATAGATTGGTAAAAATTAAAAAGGTACAAGGTTAGGTTACCTGGGTAAATCAAGCTGAAGAGCTTTGTTTGGCTTTTATCACCATTTCTTCGGTGGTAGGGCCTATGATATCATTGGCACGCTTCAGAGGAAGACCGTAGATTCTTCCAATAGAATCCTGCATGCATAAGTAAATTTATAATTTTGAAATTGATTAGGTCAACAAAATTGACGTCTCTGATTCTACACTCTGCTTAAGGTATTCAACTTATTCATTTCTAATTTTAGGGGTTTAGGGTCAGTTCTTTCATGCCTATTGAACTTTCATGAGCTTGGTGTTACTCGGTACTCAACTTATCCTGTTAGCACAACATTGTCATACAGGTCAAAATGAAACAAAAGAATATGAACTCACTCTTGCAACAATGCCGAGCCTCTCCAACTTCTGGATAGCATCTAGTACCTCAAAATCACATTTCACATTGAACTGGTCCCAAATTAGTTCTTCACAGCGCCGGTCAAGATCCTGAATTCATATTTAAGTTGGGGGGAAATCAAAAGATGAGCCATAGGAACAATAAAGTAAAATGTAAAAACTTACCTCCGGTGTAGCCTTCCCTTGTTCCATCAAAATAAAGTAGGAAATTATCACCTCTTTGACCTGCACATTTTCAGATAAATGAAAAAATGGATACCAATTTTAAGATTCCATGCAAGTTGATTATTCTCTTCATTTGCCTTCCTGAAGAAAGTTTTTTCACATTTGCACCTACTTCTTGTTGTATCACATCATCACACAAGTGTAGAAGTGTGCCTTTCCCACTATCTAGTTGTTTGTCATACATTGATTGTGTGATCAAGTTTTGGTAGGTGGCCATGTTCTGCTGAAACCTGCATGAACATGAAAGTTATTCATGGTAGTGATTTTTAGATATCAACATAATCATGTTATCAAGTCCGTATTAGATGAAACCAGTAGTGCAGATATACTCCATCCTGCAAAACAAGTTCTTGAAAACACGATAAAGGTTGAAATAAATTGAAATAACTACATGGACTAGAAGGAAGCAAGAAAGGTTGTACACGTGCAAAGATGAGATCAATCAAATCTTCAACTTCCTCAAGGCTAAACCAAGAATATTGTCAACCATATGTTTTGCTGAAGGCAATCAATCAAATGCCTTTCTCATGCTCTCTGATACAGAATGTCACTAGTATTACCTGGGTTCAAGAAACCAAAATAACTGACATATCTAGATAATAGATTCTAATGTATCTTACTAACGATTTGATGGGAGTTAATAAGTTTAACTTTGATAGAAGCTGATCAAGAAAGAGAAACTAAGACATTAACTTATACACCTAGATAATCAAAGGTACAAAAGTTGTAAGAAGTAACTTACGAGAAGTAGATCTTAGCACAATATCCAGCCAGACCAGAAAGGATAGCTATAACAACCCAAAAGTCAGCTTTAGGCATTTCAAGTGAACTGATGAGAGTGATCTGTACATAAAAAAACAAGTTATGAGCTAAAAATGAACAAAATATAACACGAGAACGCAGTAAATTGAATTCTTGTAGACTTACAAGTCCAATTACAACTGAAACAAGGAACTGGACCCAGTCCATAGGAGTCAGACTTGGGTTTTTCTTCTCAGGCTACAATATTGTCCCAATCATATCAAATAAGATAATTATTGAGGAAAGGACATCTTTAAACTTCATTCTAGAAAATTTTATTTGAAATGCTCACCAAAACTAACTCCATATCTGCCATCGGAATGTGTTTAAAATGCTTTACATAAATTCCTCGATCTAAGTTACTACTAGTGCTAGCCCTTCTGTAACAATAAAATTGCTGTCAGACATGTGACAATTCCCAATCCATTTTCTCAATATGTAAATTGAACCTTTTAGAATACCACTAACATGACAAGTTTGCCTAGAATGTGTAAAAGTTTACCTGTACACAACAATCATCCGATTGAATGTAGGTTCTTGTATGGTGATCTTTCCTAACAGGTTACGTGGGCTGAGATGAAAAGGAAAAGAGAGTTAAGATCAAGCATAAAGGATTACGATGAATCAAATGAAGACAAATACCTTAGCTCCATGTTTTCAAGCCGAAGGCGTTCAACATATAAGTCTTGGTCATAGTTTTCACCATTTTGTTCATCAGTCTTCTTGGGATCTTTCTTTGGCCTTGAACTTGGTTTTCTGGAGAAGAGTTTCTGCAGCCTGCAAGTATCATGCAGTAGCAGCCTAGAACAGTTAGACCTTATCCACAGAACGAGATAAAGTACACAAGAAAAAGATGTGTTCACTGAATAATATACCTGGTCTTTTCCAAGAGCCATAGCCAAATGCGACCAATGATCATATCCACTTTTTGCATAAAAAAGTAATCAGTTGTCCGATCTATTCCTATGCCTCGCCGAAATATCACGTACTTTCATACATAAAGGTCAATAACAATAATGTCAACTACATATAGACATGACACTTCAGTAAAAATTTGTGTACGCAGCTAATAAACTTCTTAGATTAAGCAGCATCATTATTAAATAATTAAAAATTACATGTCAATGTTCAGTCAAGAACCATAAAGGGTGCATGATACTAACAATTACTGCGATACCCCCGAACTAAAAATAAATATTAACATTATTTGTAATAATCATGGATGGCAGTGCCATGGAATGGCCCATGCCGACCACCGGCAATATGGCACGGCACGGCGCAGCACGATACGTGTCGTGGCACTTGCCGGCCGTGCCACAAGAGAGGGAGAGAAGAAGAGGAGGGTGACTAACAACACTTCACTCTTCGACCTCGTCATCGCCGCTCGCTGCCGTCTTTGCCCATCATTCATTGCCGAACATGAAGGCATCGCTGCATCCCACGCAGGAATGCCCTAGCTCCAGCCCCAGCCCCAGCCCCAGCCCAAAGAGAAAGAAGACCTTGGGTCGGTCGGGGCAGGTGGATAAAGAGTTAAATTACGAACCCGACAAAACCCAACCCCAGCTCGACGACAACTTCATAAATGAAGCTCTCCTGCATGACGAGCGACAACGGCGACAAAGTCGATAGCAAAGGAAGCTCGACAGCAAGTGGTTCTCTACTAGGAAGGGTGTCATGCAGCACCCCTCGTGCCATGTGCCGGTACGTTGTCTGCATAGTCATCATTGGTAATGACATACACTAGGTTTCGAGGATGAAATTTATTTCTATATTAGTAGAATGTAGTGACCCTGAACAAATATAATTCTATATTTTGTGGCTAATTGGAATTACTCAGTTTCAAGGAAAAAACTTGTTTGAACAGTGGTATATTGTGAAGAGTAGAGTAGGTAAAGGATCACCAAATCTATCCTTGTGGTCATAGTCCAAGTCATAGACAACCTAAAACAAATATAAGTCTGTGTAAATCTTGCCCTCCCAAAGCTCACTTTAGCGTTCCCGTGCACCAGACGTTCTTTATTTTTTTTCAAACCTGACCACTTTCCAATTAACTTAAGAAAGGCCTCAAAATTTGGGTTGGGTCGAGTCAGGTTGATCACTGCGGCACATGCTACCGCAAAATGAAAGCTCTCTCTCTCTCTCTCTCTCTCTCTCTCTCTCTCTTGATTACTGTTGATTACCCCTTCCTAGGAGGCAGTCATCACATAGGAAACATGTGAACCTCAATTTCATGGTTGTCAATGCTAGCAACAAAACCATAGCAGGGAAATGTGTCAAAGAACCCTAACCAGATGCATATAAAGTAAAACAATATTAGGTCTTAAGAACATTTAGAAATCAATTAGATGCTGAGGAGTACCTGGAAATTCAAAATCTTGCAATGCAGTAAAAAAATCCTTTATTTCAGAAAGAGAGAAACAGCCCCATTGATTAGTATTTTATATTTACATACTAAAGCATGATTTGTACCTTGTCTGAGAATTCAGGGAGGTTTTCATGAGGATGCTCTTTAAAGTAACTTGACAAAAGTTTTTTGTCCAGCTGCATTGTCAACAAAAAGTAGAAAAAGGAAAAAAAAACAATTTTCAGAGAATATATCAAATAATGAAGGATTGACTATAAAATGATGAAATTACTTTTAACCTTGGCTTCATCAACTTTAATGGGAAGATTCAGTAGATACTGTCCAGATTGTGCAACATCAATTTCCTCATCAGTCACTATGTTAAAGTTGCTTTTTTCCATTACCTGCTTAGCCCAAAAAGAACTTGAAAGGGATCTGCTTCGTATTTCATACATATCCAAAGCTCAACAGTATGGCAAAATATATATTTACTGGATAATAGAGCAACATGCTGATAAGATTTGGGTTTCAAATTCCCTTGTCAATAATGTTGTAACAAAAGAAATGTAATGAACGTGGAACAGAGATAATGGCAATTCCAGATACCTAGCAAATGTTACCCAAAAGCCTTATCTCATCCAAAGTATCAGCTTTATGAACCGTCCAACTTTTGCAACCATTTTCTGACCAACTTCCATACTAGAATTTCAAGTGTGTGCATGTATTCTGGGAACAGATAAGCAGAAAGAAGAAATACCAAAAACTTAAAGAAAGAAGGTGTTTAGGGATTTCTATTATGGAGTTACAATAATCCCTAGAAGAATGTATAAGTACAACATAAAGTATAGAGTTGAGGCCTACCCTCTAGAATAAACTTAATAGTAAAATATCTAAGGAGACAGAAGATGGTAAAACAGTTGCCAATATCGTAAGGTTTTACAATTTTACTATTCCTAATTTTGGTTTACTAGCAAGAAAACATTTTTAAAGAATAAGAAGAAAACTAGGATGACAAAGCATAGCAAACAGTAAAGACCAATTGAGTTAACCATTTAAACTTATCTTATAAAGATCACTAATGCTAGCTAAGTCATCCTAGTGAGATAGCCTACCCAAAAAGCCATCATCACTAACCTACCAAAAAATAAATGCTAACAAAGAATAAGGAACCATAAGTTAATCCATGCAAAATAGAAAGATAAAACATGTTGGAGGAGAATAATAAGGAACACATCTGACCTGTGAAAGATGATAAAACTGAGTAAACAATAACCCTTTAGCCCATGTTCACTTTACGTTTATCTTTTTTCCTACTCTAGATTAGAACGTAAACATGAAATTATCCATATTCCAGATTATAAACAATATTAAATTATTTCACACAAAAACTCAATAACAATTTTACTCTTGATTTAACCAAAGTTATTTTAAAATTCTATCCTCTCTCCTGCATCCTACTACCCACTTATCTTATTCCACAAACAAAAATTTAATTTAAATTTTCCCTGCCATTTTTCTTGCTCAATTTTTCCACCTCTCTTCTTTCTCTCCTACCACCCACATATTTCATTGCACACTTACAAGTATGCATTAAATACCTACAATAAACAACGCATATTTGTAAGTATGCATTGCATACCTACAAGAAATTAATATATTTTAAATTTAAATTTATATGTCAATTCAAGGGCATTATAATTCATTTCCACTTGTACTTTACCTTCACTTTATATCACATCAAAAGTAGTTATTACACAACTATTTTAGATTACATATGAACATAAAAATAATTATTTCTAGAATAAATGCCTCATTGTAGGACTAAAAAGTAAGAATAGTTATTCTAGATCGAGTCTTATTCTAAAAGCATATATAATTTGTTCAAAACAAATTGGGAATTGTCCGATAGTAGCCCAATTCAATTGTGTAGATGGCATACATCTATATAGGTAGATAGATAAATAGCACCAACAACAGGTCCACCTATTAAAACTAGTTTGAAGGTATGTAAAAAAAATTCCTCCATTTTCCCTATGTTTAATATCCTCCCTCTGAAAAAGGATTTCCACATCTCGCATTATCCTTATCAAGATTTCGGCTCTTCCTCTCTACTTTTACCTTCCATCTATGATTCTAAATGAAATAATATATCGTTGTGAACCATTCAACATCTCCCAGACACATGGAAGAACCTTGGATGACATTCCAACATCCCATCATGTATTAGTCTCGAGTTACCCGAATAGTCATTTCTTATTTTATTCTTCTCAGTGACATAGTTAGTCCATATGAACACTTCTATAGATAAAACTCATCTCTTCTGGACATGTTTTGCGTAATCTGCTGAAAAACCGGCAAATAATAATTATTTCCTGTTCTAATTTAAAAATTTATAAAAGAAAACATTATTTAGATGCACTTACAAATTAGGATGATTAAAGTTAAGACTACTCTCTAAAAAATAACGAAGTTAAGACTACTCCAAGTTTGCCCTTTTTTCCACTCAGCACTATTTGTTGTCGCATAGTGAGCTTTCTAACAAACCAAAGATGGATTAAGGAAATTCACCAAGCCAACAAGATAATCATGAGTGTTATACATGTTCTGGGATAGCATTTATTCCTAAATCGACATGAGATGTAGCTACAAAGTCAAGTAGAATGTAACAGATAGCTTACCTTAAAGAAATAGGAGAGAAAATTCTGTTCAAGGACATCAATTTCTTCTGATGATAAATGTTGCTGCTCCAGTCTTTCAGCTCCATGAACAGGATCAAAGAGTGAATAGAGTTGCTGAAAATATACTACCCTCATAAATTCGTGCATAATTACATAGCAATATTAAATGTCCTCATTAGTGGGAGCACATAATAGAGAATAGATAAGCTTACCATCAGATCTTCAAATTGGAGAAGATACCATGCCCTGATAGTATACTCAACTCTCTTGCATAGCTTCAGAAACTCCGCTCTGTCAGAACCATGCTCTTCAAGAGAATAGTCAAAGCATCCTTCACATCAGTGACTAGATGAACAAAGATCATAAAGCAAAATGAAGCCAGACAATCATTGATCCAGTCAATTGCTTGAACACTTAAAAAATAATTCTAGAACACCAAGATGCAAAAAACAGAAAATAAATAAAAACATTCTAATAAGAAAAAATATACTCAAGCTGCGGTTATGCCATTCGGCAGATATGAATAAAAATAGAATCCATCAGAAATAAGTTCTTGGAAGTTGGAATGTCTTAATCTTACTAGCTGGTGTCATAAACCAAAACAAGACCGCTTAAACGAAAGAACCTTATTTCCTACGGCATCACATGCAGTCTCATCTCAGAAGTATCTCGGTGCAAAATCTCATCTGAATCAATACCATTAAGGCATTAACCACACACACTATTTCTCTAGACCCATCTTATTCGTGGCAGTCCAACCTATATGCCGTCAGCAGAATGTTGATACATAAACCTTGTCATCAGATCAATAGATTACTATCACTCAAGCTTGTACAGCTATAAAGTGATTTAAGTATCACAAATCCAGAAAATCACTCATGGAGCAACAAATCGATTCCAACTTAGAGCAATCCAAATGAAAGAACCTAGTTGAACAAACGGAATTATGAACAACAACCAATAGAAGGGGAAAAAAACGGATTTTGCGAGTAGCCCACTTCAAATCATGGAAAAATAACACGACCTAGATGACCAGAAAGAGAAGAAAAAAAATGCACTTCAAAATCTGAACCGTCTAAGAAGGAGCGATACCTATGAGATACGCAAGCTTCATGATGATCTTGGGCTTGAGGATTGGAATGACGGACTCCCGCTCGAGTCGGATAACGTCTTTGCTCTTCTCCTTCTTCTCTCCTCCCATTGCAGCCATGACTAACCGACAAGGAAAAGAGATGTGAGAGGACGCCTACTGGTTTAATGAAGACAAAGATGCGCAGGCGATTAAGAAGCAGAGGATAAAAGAAGCAGGGGAATTAAAAGAGGGAGGAGAGTGGGATTTGGGTTTTGGAATCGGGGGCATTTCGTGTGGAGCAATCAATAAATTTTATTAATGGCGAAGGGGAAGATGGAAGGAGGCAGAGAGAGAGAGAGAGAAGAGACGAGAAGGGGTGGTGACGAGACCTGCACAAGTGCAAAGTAAATGACAGTTTAGTGTGACAGCCTTTGGCGTCATATTTTTGTACGGAATAAACAAAAAACCCTAAAAGAAAAAGACAAATTCTATCACTTTCACCCCTAAATAAAATATATTTAAGTTAATATATTTTTTGGATTAAATATATTTTACTTAATACTTATCCTAACCAAAAAATATTATTCTCTGTACTTCAAACCTATCCGTCCGGTCTTTATACTTTACGACCAAAGTGAGACGATTAATTTTTCTATCAAAAATATCTAAGTATTCTTTAAAATTTTCAAAAATAAGTGGAGCATTGAATTTGCTTTGTTTTTTATTTTTTATAGATAAAAATATTATCTTTCTCGTATATAAGTGTTTCTTTCTTTTTAAAATATACTCTTATATAAATTTTATGAATTTTTATAAAGTTTAATAGTTGTATTATATCTATCCACAAAACAAATATGAATTAAAGAAAAAATCAGATCAAAAACTCACCTTTTTTTGCTTAATAATTAGTCATTAGGTACACTCTATTATCTTCGACGGAAAAACTAATGGGTTCGTTTTAATTATAAGTATAAATGATTTGAGGCATTTTAAAATACAAAGAAGCAAAGTGGTTTCTAAATGAATCTTTCTAGTTTTTTCAAAATCTTCTAACAGGAGGGAGGAAGAAAAAATTAAGAGCATTTTTGTCATTCTAAGTAATTCATTTATTGTTTTTAATATTTTTTTCTAATATTAAAATTTTTAGTGAAGAGAGCAGAGTGATATAATTAGAAAATACGAGTTCGATGATAATTCTACTTGATTTGATTTTATATTCGGCTTCGGTCAAATATAGACTTAGATCTAGGCATCTGCTATTTACTAAAATGCATCACCCCAAACTTAATATAAAAAAATATTTTTAGTATTATTCTACCACCTCAGTATCTATGTCACAAAACCGTTAGTAAAATGTGAAAGTCATCAGCATTACTCTTAAATGAAAATACCGATCAATTCGGTATTATAGCTTAGCGAAAAATACTTATCTGATTAGTGTTTTACGAACAACAAGTTTATATCATTCGTTATCTAATCTACATTGCTAAGTAAATCGCTAATCTGATAATTGCTTACTTTATAAGTAAAACATTGAACTGATCAGTATTTTATATGACAATAAATTTAAAATGAAAATTTTGGAAGAGATATTGTTCTTTTTTTGGTGATTCTTAGAACACCAGGCTGATAAGGAATTGCTACGCTATTCTCACACAAATCATTCGTATATCTTTACGACAATATATTTTACAACCAAAACGAATAACCTAATGCAAATTATAAAGCTATAACTTTTTATTGATTTATATGTTTACATGTATTTTTCTCATCGGAGATCCGATTAAGCTTTGATTCAAACCATTACGTGATCTTCAAAACCGAAGTATTCGGTGTTTAATAAGACACTAAATTGTTAATTTTTTTTATAAAATAATTGTTATGTTTGATAATAAGTTAGTAAAAATGATTATAAAATCAACATCTTAAACTATAAGAAAAGAAGTTGAATTCATCAACAATTCATTTTCTAAGTAAAAGGCTGAAAATTAAGTTTGGTATTTGAAGTTTAAAAAAGCAGTAATTCGTTGAAAAAAAACTCATTAAATTTATCGAAGGAATTCAAATTCGAATATAAATTTAAAATTACCAGCTGCTTAGATATCCATAGTAGAAACAACTAAAAATCTAGACGACTTTTATTATAAAAATAAATAAAACTTAGCTGGTGGTGAAACACGACAAACTTCTAGAGAGAGGATTGACTTTTTCAAACAAACATTTTGGCCTTAAATTTGAAATATTTCTTCTTCTTTTTTTACTTTTATTTCTTAATTCATCTAGAGAAGCGTGCAAATTAATGTCCCTAGTTCTTCGCAAACATGCATTTAATTTTATATTTACTAGTTGCATTAAATCTAATTCCAAGCTCTTAAAGAATTAATTATGGGGAACAGTGCATACATATGTCACGCTATATTAAAAATAATAATTAGGGAAATCTGTATGTATCACCCAGCTTTATAATGTAATTATATTTTATATCCAATATTTTTAGTATTTTAAATCGAGCTATGATTTAGAAAATATGTGTAGAAAATACCTTGGATTAAATTTGAACTAACACCGTAAGAATATTTCATTAAGTAAAAATAATTAAAATACTCTTATTTTTAAAATAACTAAAATACTGTTAGTATGATTTGGTTGAAGATATTTTTATAATTTTAATAATATAATTAACTTAACTTAAAAATTTTTATTAAGTTTAACTGACCAATTGAACAACAAGGTATTTTATGCACATTTTTACTAAATTAAGAACTCAACTTATAAATAGTAAATATATATATATATATATATATACACACACTCGGATTCGAATCTAAATGACATTTGTATTTAGCGAGACACTATTAAATTCTCACTTTCTTATATATATTCTCTCTTATATGTGTTTAAATTCTACATAAAATAATACTTAAATACCACTGAGCAAGATACTTAAGATGGTTTAAGAGATTAATATTGTATGAGTATTTCTAGATCTCTAAGTTTGAGCATCATGTAATGGTTTAAATAGAATACTTTTAAGTTCTCATTTCTACCTAAAAAATTTAAAAATTTATTATACTTGACCTACTAAACTACCTATGTCACTTTCATACAGCAGCCAGCATTTATTTATGTAATATTTTGACTCTCTCAACCATCTAATTAATATCTTTCATCTCTAAAGACAATATAGATAGAAAATATTAAATGACATCTTACTCTAAATTTATATGTTTCAATGAAATTTAAAATAGATTTACAACAAAACTACATGAACAAGAACAACTATGTCAACATGGATAGACTAAGGAATTTTAGTTCGTTGGGTCGGGTCAGGTTTAAGCTTTAATGTCCTTCCTATAACTGGGTCGGGAGGCCCCATATACATATTATGTTACATCTATAGTATTTATAATTCCAATTTTAACACACTTTTGTTTGGGCATGCTAATATTTGTTAGATTAAAAATATTTAGCATTAGCGGAGTGGATTGAGCCTAAGTCTAACTTCGAGACGATAGTTCACTTGGTCGATTTATCGAGCCTAGGTTTAGGTTCAAGTCAGCCTAAGTGCGAGCACAATTATTTTGAAAATGCTTAAGCTTGAGCCCAAATTCGTAACCTAACCCACTATATATAAATTTCTAATTACAGACATAATAAAGTATATAAAGTATATACAGACATAAGCGATGCTCGTAGGTGCCTAATATAAATAACATTTATTGATCATAAATATATAAGCTATATATTAGATAAAGTGGTTAGCTTTCTCCAACTGAATAATTAAGCCAATCATCCAAAGAAACAAGTAATAACAAGCCTAATCTAAAAATCCTTCGGATACCAATTAAATTCATGGGGAGAATCAAATTCAGGATCTTCGTCGAGCATGAGTTGATAAGACCCAATCATTGTTATATTGGTGGCTTATCTGGTTTCACTCAATTAATTAGGTTTTTCTTTTCTTTTCTTTTCTCCGGCGAAAGAGATTATATTAACCGAAAACAAGCCTCAAAATATATCATGGCAAACTATTAAGAGAGGAGAGAACTATTTATTTATTTATTTAAGGGTAGGTTTTTTTTTTAATTAAAAAAATATATTTTAGGGTAGTTGTTGTTCATTTGTTTGCATAACTTGTTTGGTAAAAGTAGGCCCACTCCAAAGCCCACTAAGAGATAGTGGGCCCAGTGGTTTGGTACTAAGTCCGCATAAATATTCTCTTTCTATACGGACGTAAATTCCTCCTTTTGTCCTTTATTCTCAGAGTAGTTCTAGAGTTCTCCATAATTAGAATATTCTGCGTGGAAATAGCAATAAGGTAATAATACTGAGAGGGAAAAATTTACATTTCGCACCCTCTCTTTTCAGTATTTGCATTTCATGGCCCCTCTTTTAGATTTTCTTTTTCCCTAAAAGAAGCATTAGTTGCCGGGTGATTTGTGTAAAAATGTGTTAGGAACCGGCTTGATCCGATCCAAACAGTATAGATAATTTAATCGATGGATCTTTCCGAATTTTAGATATATTGTCATTCTTGGGAAGAGTTTTTCGACGAATCCAAGATGACAGGGTTTGGACTGTTACATCTTGAGATATCGACCGAACAATGGCCAAAGATCAAATAAACCTTAGTTTGATAGTCCTTCAATGGTTAGATAGGTATTAGATTAATTCCTTAATGTGAAGGAGAAGAAATTGTTATAAAAGAGGGGGATTAAGAATTAGAGAAAGCCAATCAAAGATTTGGGCGGTGGAAAGAAAGAGGTGGGAGAGGGCATCAATAGCTAAAGCAAGTAGAGAAGGAGATAAAAATACAATACTGATCAATTATCAGATAAACTCTAATTAAGATTTCTTCCACATATTTATAGAGATTCACCCTAGGATCCATCAACTAAGTTAAAAAAACCTTAACAAACTAACAATTTTCGCCCCAATGTGTTCGAATGCGAAATTATAGTTCTCTGTTGTTGCAAACGTGTGCAGGAGTTTGAATGGCCCAATTCCGTTCCAACGCACAATTTGCATTTGTATAAACCATTCGAACGCGGTCCCTACGTTCGAACGCTACCCCGGGCAAAAATCCTTTTATTTCTTCAAACAAAATCAACTAGATAAATAAACTTATTTCAATAAACCCAATATTGCGAGCGAAACTAATACGGACCAAATGATATCAAAATACCCTCATAATTATTGTCTTTAGTTCTGAATAGTAAATTTGTACTCTTTTACTCGTTTAGTTCCCGTCCAAGTTTAGATGCATCCCTAATTTACATAGATAATAATTTGCATCATTTTATATTAAATTTGGATACATTCAAAATAAAAAATAAAATAAAAAACATACTCTTTCTAAGTCAATTTTAGATATAATATTTTAAAATTAAAGAGCTGAAAACTAGCAATGCTATAATTAAAGGGTTTTAAACACTATGATAATTATTTGTGAAAATACTGGTAGAGTATATAAAATACTAAGTTTCACTTGAAAAATATACGGCCCCACCACCGGGGTTTCTATTTTTATTTATCTCCGTCCAAACATATTAAAATTAAGTAATTATTAGTGTCACGTTTTTGTTCTTTCCGGGATATAATTGTGTGATATAGCATTATACTGGGGGTGTAAATGTAATTTGGCTTATAAATTATTATCCTGCGGTATTAAAGGACTCCGAAGCATCTAACATGCATCCTGTCCGTCCGTTTGCTCCCACTAATTTCCATCTCAACGGTTCAGATTGATACGCTGGCATTCCCCTCATAATTACTTCTATGCGATCGCTCAAGCAAAGATTGCCGCACACCTCCACAGCGACACCCCACCAAAGTCCAAAACCAACACCTCTCTCTCCTCTTCTCTCTCTCTCTCTCTCTCTCTCTCTCTCTCTCGCTTCGCCTTGAGATGATCGAGGACCAAAATCCTAGCTCGATTCCTCCTACCTGAAGGTGCGAAAGACCCTTTGCGTCGATTTCTGCTTGGTTGAATCTTATCGTGCTTTTTTTTTCTTTTTTTTTTCTGCTGATCTGGGGTGCGATTGTAGTGCTCTCAGGTGTTGAGTGTGTCTTACTATGTTTTTTGGTGTTTGGAAGGAAGGATTGGAATAGAGCTGCAGTAAAAATGTCATCTTTACGTGGATGATTTGAGAATCTGAAAGATTCTTTGTTGGGTTAAAAAGGTTGAAAAATATGTTGTTGAATTGAAATGGTAGTTCCTGGGTTGAGGATTAATTGGGTTCTAGGGTGAAGTATGTACCGGGGAGTGATGCGGATGGCAATGCCAGATGTGTAAATATTAGAAGTTTCCCAGTTCAGGGATCTTTCTGTAAAGGTGACATCTTTTTTTTCTTATTATGTTTGATCGATTCTTGTGATCCTTGCGAATATCTTCATAAGAAGAGTTGCAGTAAAGATGTCAGCTATGTGGTGTGACTGTAGATTAATGCGATTTTGATGCATGGGTTAGTGGAGAAACTGAGAAATTGTCCATTGGGTTAGAGTAATTCGAGAAAGCAAGTTGTTGCATTGGAATTCCAGGTTGTCTGTTTAGAATCAGAGGTTTCATAGGCTGTGTTTGGCATTGGAGAGTAACCGAGTTGCTGGGAAATGCATTCTTTGCTGTCCTTGTGAGAAATGTAAATATTAGTTTGCTATACTGAGAGCAGAAAAGAAGGTAGAAAGATGCTATAATCTGCAGAGAAAAATAAAAGTTTCCAGCTACGAAGATGTTTCCCCAAAGGGGGGCATCTTTCACTCTTATCTGCTTGATTTCTTATAAATGTTGTTGCAAAATGTGGTATAATTAGGACAATGGCATGTTAAAGTATGTAACTTACCTATGCACTAAATATTACTGAATGCACTCAACGGAAATATGTGTTGGACCTATTTTTGAAAGACATGCAATTATTTCTTGCAAGCTTCCACCATTTATAATGAAACTTACATGTTAAAAGAAGTTATAACTTTATGTTTGCTCTTTCTTTTCTTTTTTCTTGTTGAAGACTATTTAAAAGCCTGTCACTAGGAGAATGAATTGTGAAAGTAATCCTTCAGCACAAATACTCACCCTGTTCATCCAACCTTTGGAACTGTCTACAATTTGGGTGCTATTGCTTCCAAGATCTTCAATTTCTAGAACTGTATTTGTTGATTAGGATTGGATTGATGTAGTGCTCTGACTTTGATATCTGCTAACAATACATACTCGTAGAATTGAAGGATATCTTCCTCTTCATATGACAATGCATTTGCAATCTTGTCGAATGTCGAGTAAATACAGGTCAATTTTTCCCAGCATAAGCTGTGTGTTAACTGTTATGTCATATGCCAGTTTTTCCTTCTAGGTATTGAGAAATAAAAATGATATCATTGCTTCTTGGATTTTAGATGGCATTTTGCAATGTTTGGATCGTTTGGATCAGGTGTCCTTTTTGAAGGAAAGGTACATTAATTGGTATCAGATGATGCCCTGGACAACAGTGAGTTTGTTATGTGGAGCAACTTTTGAGAACATAATGGGAGATTAAATTGTGTGACTGCTACGGAACTAGAAATGTATATGGAATTTAATTAGGACCAGATCTGGTTTATATCCATATCTGTTTCATGCAAATATAGATCTAAATTTTAGTATCCATCTAAGGTCTGTATCCGCATACATATCCGGTGCACAACTATGAGTACAGATATGGGTTGACTCCTAGCCAATCTGTATTTGATCTGTTTTCACCCCTAGAAAACGTCTTATATTTGTTTTCTTATCATAGTTGCAAGAAAAGTACCTACTTTAATCTATAATTTCCCTCTACTGGTAGTTGCTGAATCCTGTGTCATAAGGCCCAAAACTGCAAATTATTTCTGATATCATGATATCATGATATCATCAAGCAATGTTTCATTTTTCTTCCTTCTATTGGCGGTTAAAACTTAAAAGTGCATCATACTTCTGTTGCATTTTTCAGGATGAATCTGGTAGCATTGCATGTTTATCTCAACCATGAGTTGTAACTTGTATTGTTGGTTAGGATCCATAATTTAAACAAGTCACCGGGTTTTTTTTCTAGAAGGATCGAAGGACACATTGCTGAAGCTAGAAGTTCTGCTGCTGATTCTAAAATCCTCTAAAGTGGTAATTCAGGAGCCTCCAAGTATTGTTGTTTTTTTCTACTTGTTTTGGTTTCTCACATTATCTGTCCTTGTCCCATTTTCTAGGTAATCTCAGCATGGTTGGATTTTGCTGCTGCCCGTGTCCAGAAGATTGTGAAGAATATGCCCATCCAAACAATCCCATTTATAGGCACTGCATATGCTTGAGATACTTCTTTCACCAGCTATTTAGTGGGGTATATTTTGAATGAACAATTCGTTAGCACTTCATGATTGACTTATGTAATCTTTGTGACAAATGCTATGATTTAGATTTCAACTGTGCAATGATACTGGGAAAGGATGGCATATGAAACTGACCTGAACAAAGTTCTAGGATATATGTTCTATTGCTTATCAGCAAAAGATTTTCTTATTCTTGTGTTTGTATGCAGATCCTCTGCCTGTTTCATTCCTTTGTTTTTCTTTTCATTCTCTCTCTTCTCGTAAATTCTCCTTCCTGATAAATTGGCCTAGCAGTATTAAACCCAATAGAATTCGAGAATATTACTGTGGTGAACAGATAAATTTTGTTCTTTGATGGTTAAAGCATGTATTATTATGGTAGATATAATGCTTAATGTACACTGGAAATATCTGAAGCCATGAAAATTTGCCTTAAGTAATAGAATGATCATCACTTTGTAATAAGTTGACTGGAATAATTTATCATGTACAATCAAAATTAAGAAAGATATAATTGCCCTAACTGCACTTTCTTCGTACTTCATTTAGGTTGCATTGGAACTAGAATTGCTGGGAATATTACCCTAACTTATTCCTTTGATGGTAAAGATCATCAAGGATAACCGTTGTTCCACCTTTTTTGTGGAGCTCCCAGAACAGTGGACAAAAGCACCTTTTTTTTACTTTTTCAGATGCCAACATTGCCCATATGCTATTCCTCCTGAAAGGTAACAACTGTAGGAATTAAAGGATAAAATTACTTTATCCCACCTCCTTAACACAGCCTAAAGAGTAAATATTTAGGATAAATATTCATCTTATAATATTTAGTTCAATAGTGGTTTTGCATCAGTTATTGGTATTTTCTAAAGAAAGTACCACAGATTGTATTTTCTTCATAACTTGATGCTATGTACATCTACCAATAATTTTATGCGATTATTTTCCTGTCTCTGTAGTATAATGCAACATTTCAGAGACTTGAGGGAAGGACTACTATTTCCCCTGCTCAGGCAGTCACTCCGTCGACATCATCTGCCCTTGGTGCAAATGCTGCTGACAGTTCCTTGTCTGAGACCTCTCATCTTGTTCCCAGGTCTCCACCTTACGATACAGATACTAGATATTCCCGCTCTCAACGTGATGGGTTGGTCTCAAGGCGTGAAAAATCTATGAGCCTAATGGAAGGAGATTCACTGGCAACAAGAAGAAATGGTAGCAGTTCTGCAGCAGAACTTTTAGGTACTGCTAAAAAACAGAATAGTCCGGAATCTGAGTCAGAATGCAAAGCCAGTCGCTCTGAATCAGATAAGAATCTATCTGCAAAAGCATACGGTGCAGGTTATGTGATTACAACTTCGGAAGATGAAGATGTCTGCCCTACATGTCTTGAAGGTGATATTGTCTGATTCTGTCAAGTAAAAAAAAAATAATCAGTTTCTGGAATTTTATGTTAGCTTGTCTTTGGAAATGGTTCTGGTCTGATTTTATCTTCTTAAATGCTGAATCTCTGGGGTATCTGTTGTTCACTGTCAAGAAATACCAACTTGTTGAATTTGTTATGCAGAATATACCCTTGAAAATCCAAAGATTGTGGCGAAATGCTCTCATCACTTTCATCTAAGCTGTATATATGAATGGATGGAAAGAAGTGACAATTGCCCTATTTGTGGAAAGGTATTTTCTGATTTCTTATTTCTTTGAGTCATGCATATTCTCCTTTATTTGGATAGGAGTCGCTATGTGCCTTCTAAACAACCAAGATTAAATAGCTTTCTTTGCATCATGATCTTTAACATATTATTCATCCCTTGCATGCAATACAATGAGGTGTACCAATGAACATCTTCTTACTGTTTAGGGTTCTCAAGCTTTTGCTTGTTCTTGGATCCCCTCCTGTCCTTTGATAACTTTATGGAGAAAAAAAAACTTCTTGTTGTGCTTAAATAGCCAAGATTAGAATTTCTTTCATTTGTGATCCCATTTATATCTGCACATCAGTAATTTACTCATCTTGCATTGATGGTCTCATTGTAGGAGATGGAGTTCTGCGAGAGTCCATAAATATGATTTATATGGTCTACAATTCAGCAGAAATAATCTACAAAACGCAATACTGGAGTACGTTCCTGTAAATAAAATATCTGTAGCCTCAGAAGAGCATCATCTGAGATAGTAGTTATTATCAAGTACACCGACATGTCCACGAGTAAAGTTATGTAGCATATCGACTATAGTTTCTCAAGATATTGTATTCCACTATGATTTGTGCCATGAGCTGACAGTTTTGAAACAGCTTCTATGTCTCCCACAGTAATGACAAATGCTCAAAAGAAATTTTCTGCTGTCTTTATGATATGCTTCATGAGCAGGTGGCTTTTATTTGGGTCATACCTTTCATAAGGCACCAAAATCTCTCAGGTGAGGATTTTGGATGGTAGATCAGGAAAAATAATTCTTTATAAAGAGCATTCTGCAAGAGAAAATGGATTAACTACAGGCATGGGATGAAAGATATTTTCCTTTTCTAAGCATTCATAGTATCATGTGAAGGATGAGGAGGTTCCATTTCCAATTAAATAGTTATTCAGCAGGTGTCAAGATTCCTCTGGTTTGCCTCAACTGAGAAAGGAATACAACTAAATTATTGTTGAGTTCGTTCTTGAAGAGTGTTTGGCTTAATGCAGTAGACTTGCATAGTTGCATGTCCTTATTTGTTATGAGTTTTGCTCTGCTGGGAAAAAGACCAAGCATTTGCTTGAAACATGAATTTCATAACAAGTAGATGAAAGTCACTTGTACAAGATTTGTGACAATTTTGTTAATTAAAGACCTAAAACCACAATATTAAAGGCCTCCTTTTGTTCTGGAATAAGCATTTATTTCAGTTTAGAGGTTTATACTACTATACTAACTAAACAATAGTTTATCTCTAGTTTGCTAATATCTACTACTCATCTCCTCTTTCATTAATATTTTTACATTTACTAATAAACTTTAATTACTATTTTACTCTTACAATAAATTCACTTCAGTAAACTATTATTTCAATCATTCTCTCCTCTTTTTATCCATCCACTATAAAATGTATTTTAGCCATTTGTCACCTTCCTTTAACCAAATGCCATATAAACTTATACCAATATAAGCTCAGTTATGCATATTTGAGAAACTGGCATCAGGAACTAGTTTGAAAGTTATTCCATATCCAAAAGCCACCTAAAGGTAAACTTGAACAAAATAGAGGCAACAATCCAAAAAGCAGATGAATGTGACATTCCTGTGTCACAGAAATCCTTCTAGAACCTTTTGGCAAACTAAAACTTTAAAAAGATTTTCCATTTCTACAGCAGGCCCTTTGCTGTTGCACTCCTAATTTGCAAATATCAATTATAAGTGCTAATGGATTGCACTATATATAGTTCATCTGATATATGGAAACTTATTTCCATCCAAAAGTTGATTCACCCTTAACTGCATCTTATAGGCAGTCAAGCATATAACCTAAATCCAACAATCTATAATAGCTGTCCCCTTGGTTTCATGTACCATTGTCATGTTTTCACTAGTAGAAATTTCGATAGTTCCCCATGTTTTCTTCTGTCTAGTGAAACAAATGAACAATTGAGCAGCTGCTTGTGCATTCAGATGGCGTAGAAGAGTACTAACAAAGCACAACTTGAGGGGTAATAAGTGGAAAAATTGCATACCACTTATGACATGGATTAAAAACCATATATCATAGAAGGACAATACTACAGTTTACAGCTAAATAGAAGGAAAACAAGCCAGCTTTATTAGGGGTAGATGATTGCTGGATCAAAACACACAGTTTTCTTCACCTACAGATTCACCAACTTGAGGGCATCCCCCTTCTCCTGCAGCGAAATAAGCAAGCTATCGAAGCTCTTCTTGAAGGAATCAACTCCTTCCGATTCTAGCTGGGAACCTACTTGGTTCCAATCGATACCCAACTTCTCAAGTGCACTGTATATGCCTTCAGCCTCAGATATATTAGAGTCAATGGTCCTTGAAACTGTGCCATGGTCGATGAATGCTTCCAGGGCCTGATCAGGCATGGTGGAGACCTGAAAGAATACAAGGAAATAAAAGCAATAAGCAAATGGAATAGTTATATTTCCTTGGTATTACTCAAGGATTTAGATGAGGAAATATTGTTGAAGCTCACCGAATCAGGTCCTATGAGAGGAGCCACATACAGAGTGTCAGGATAGGCTGGATTCTTGACACTTGTAGATGCCCACAACACTCTCTGCTTCTTGGCGCCTTTCTTGACTAAAGCCTCCCACCGTGGACCAGAAAATTTCTTTTCATAGAGCTTATATGCAAGTGCAGCTTGAGCAACAGCAGCCTAAGGAGTATAACACAAACACACATAACTATCTCTTCTCAAAGGGAGAATGAGGGAGGAAGGGAGGGAGGGAGAGGTCTTTCTGTTTGCTTTACCTTCCCTCGGAGATCAAGGGCTTCAGGTGTTCCAATCTTTTCAAGCATTTTATCTATCAGGGTGTCAACACGACTAACAAAGAAGGAAGCCACACTGGTAACTCTGGATAGGTCATTCAACCCAGAAGACTCGAGCCCATCAAGGTAAGCATCGATAACTGCTTCATATCTTGAGAGTGAGAAGATAAGCTGTACATCATACACAGTAAACAGTATAATATTAATGAAACTTTCACTTGAATAACAGATGAATCTTTACAGTATATATACAGGAGAAAATCTGTAATATGCAGTTGACTAAAGATCATAAACGGGACCAACTTCAGCAAGAATACCCTAAATCACAACCAAACAAGAAGATATGATGTTCTACTAACATATATTTTTGCATTCCATCCAAATCCAAATAGGAACCTAATATAAACCAGAGAACTAAGTGTTCCTTTGGGACTATTACATGTCCAAATCCAAGATAACTATAAGTCTCATCCAAATACTGTATATCATGTCTCACATCTGAATCCAAGTCTGACCCGACAGCACCAATTATATATGTTTCATGGGATCCGACACTAATAAACTCAGTTGTCTACTTGTTCCAGTAATGGATTAGGGTTCATTCTGACCATATACAAAACATACTAAAATCACCTAAAATCATTAAATGCATTTTAGATGTTTTGGTAATTACATGCAGTTGAACTTACTGTAACATTGACGCTTATACCATTAGAGATGACTTCTTTGATAGAGGGAATACAATCTGCAGTAGCTGGGATTTTTATGTAGACATTGGGGCGGTTAACCACTTTATGCAACCATTTTGCAGCTTCAACAGTTCCATTGGTATCATTTGCAAGTCTAGGAGAGACTTCAACAGATACATATCCATCACCTCCATCGGTCTCATCATAAATCGGTTCAAAAAGTTTGCATGCATCTTGGATATCCTTTATTACAAGCTCCCAATACGCATTCTCTATGTCCTTTCCAGATGATATAAGCTGCCTGAAATCACCATGAGTTCAGAAAATAATACTATAAGAGAAATGATTAAGAATAATGAACCGACCAATGCATAAATGTTCATACAAGCTATGGTTTTGTTCAGTAACCCTTCCATGTCAAACAATTGTATGTAACTATTTGAGTAATAATGTCACCAAAAGGAACTATATGATACAAACTTATCATTTTCATACAGAAAATGTACTGTTAGACAAACAAAAATACATCAAGAAAAGATAAAACACTCTAAATCATTGTTTATGGCATTAAATACTTTCTTCTAAATTTCCATGTAAGATATTAGTAGGGCATGAAACTGAGAACAAAAGCTTCTCTTCAGACATAAAGAGAATTAAAGACTGTCAACATATTTGAAGTTGATACTGAAGAAATAAGAGACAGCGGATGTTACTTGAATTGTTCGTCATAGGCATTAGATGATGATATGGCTTTCTGAAAAATCTGCAGTACATTAAGCGGAATTAAATAGTCAGAAGAGAAATCCAAAAGAACAAAATAGGAAGCAAAAAGGAAATATAAATGTTACCGTAGGGTTGCTGGTCACTCCCCGCACTCCACTAGCAATAAGTGGCAGCAGATCTGTTACTGGGCGACAGAGATTATCATACCAGGGAGATTGCCCTTGTTGCTCATAAAGGTCATGAAGGTTTGTTCTCTTTGTTGGTACACCATTTCCAGCTTTCCCAGAGCACCTAACACTGCAATACATAGTTCATTAAGGAAAAACAATGACTTGAATTTCGATGAAGTGAATGAACTTGCAAATAGAAATATAGAGCAGACATGAGCTCAAAGACCTAACACCCGTTATACAATTTGCAAGTGTGTGCAAAGAGCAAATATTATGTACATGCATGAAAGTAACATGGTTAGCATTTCCAATAAAGAGGGTATATGCAAAGACACATATACATGTGACATAAAATAACTGCTTTTACTCCATTAACCAAACTTCTATATGATGTCTCCTTAATGTCAAAGAAAACTATGGTTGGCATCTTGGCCAACTTGAGGTAAGCAATGCACTCCCACATGGCTTGTCCCACGAGGTCATCCATATGCACCCACTAACTGGACTGGCCAATAGAGAGAGGCATCTGTTTGCAAAACTGCAAACTGCCTAAATCTCTTTGTAATAAAAGAAGTCCTCCCAAAATTTGTTTTTGACATTATAGATAGTTTAGAGGGACGCCAGCTATTACCAGGTGCACACTTTTCATTGTTTACACATCAAACTAGCTTTACTTTTAATCTTTTATAAACAATTCAAGGCAACAGATGTTGAAGCCACATTAGGAATGTGTTATGTTGCATTCTTTCCTATCTCAATAGCATGGTCATGTGCTACATTCCTATAATATGATGATCTATTAGCATAGTCCATATATATCATGACAGTCTTGATCCATACATATCAACATAGTCCACACATATCAATTAACTTGGCAATACCCAATATCCTGGTAACCTAAAACGTATCAAACTTCTTCACGATACCCTTTCCAATAAATGAGAGAACAGAAGAAAAGTAAAGTCAAACAAGTAACTGCTCAATTATCTCGTTTGCATAAGAAAATAACATCGAGAAGAAAAGGAAAAAAAAATGTGTGAAAAGCCATGAAATGGGCCGAAGTGAAGAAAAAGAATGCGACAAATATTTTTTCACTACTTAATTTTATATTATTTTTCCATCACCCCCATTCTCTTCTAATTACTAGCCAAACAATTGAAACAAGCAACTGCTAAATTTCTTCTCTTTTCTCCTTCAATTTAACAAGGAGAAAATAATTAGGTAAACAAGATTTCCTTTTTCTTTGTTTCTTTTCTCCTACCAACTTTTCTCTCGTCTATTTCCATTTCTTTCTCCAAAAAAATTGCGTAAAGAGCCAAATTAGAAGCACAAGCTACCTCGGCTATCCGTAAGCAAAGTGAAAAAGACATCAAAACCAAAACAAACATGCTTTTCTACTACTCCACTACCATTGCAACTAAGATCAAATAAAAAAGAAGGCTCCTTTGCATCTAGTACTAGAAAGGATCTCGAAAAAGACTTGAACAAAATCACACAACACCTACAAGAGGTACTCAAAGAAAGTGCCATGGATCGGGGAGAAACGTACACCAAAGAGATCCTCTCGCGCTGATCTCTGCGAATCGAGAGGCGAAGAGGTGAGACGAGGCCCCGGATCGAAGGATGGAAACTAGCGGAGAGCTTCGGTTCGGATCCGACCGCGAAAGAGGAGCGAGGAGAGGCGAAGCTAGGGTTCGCGAGCTTGGAGATCGAAGCCATAGCGACGGTAGGGAGAGAGAGAGAGAGAGGGAGAGAGAGAGAGAGAGAGAGAGAATGGAAGAGAGAGAGGAAAGAGAAAGATTAAAAGGGTTTAAGAAAAATTAGTTTGAATTAATAAAAGCTCGAAACGAAATATATATACAAAAAAATATTCACGGGTTGTTGAGAATAGTTGAATTCGCTGAAGATCGTATGCATTATTAACTGCAGGAAATACTACAACACTGGGGTCCTTTTTTAAGTCAAAACCTAACAGAAACTGCCGAGTACCGAATGTTGCAAATTGCTGCAGAAAAGAATGCAGGCGATCCGCTTCTTTCATAGGTAGGGGTAGAATGGGAAGAAAGGTTGGTGGGCGTATAAGATGGATTAGGTGCACGTCGTTGTTTGCTTGTCGAATTATGGTCTTTATTTTGTTTCAAAAAAAAAAATTTTAAAATTTTTTGACTCGTTTTTAATTTTTAGATTCGAATTTTGGAAAGAAAGTGTACGATTTGGGGGCATTTTTAGGGAATTTTGCATTTCACGTCCTATATTATTTATTTATTTCAGTTTACTCTTATCATTTCGTTATTTTTTTTATAAAATTAAACCCTTGTTTTTATTTTGTTAAATAATACGAAACAACTTGTTTAGTGTATTTTTGAAAAGGCTAATAATAAATTAAAATTTGTGAAAATTATAGGGTCTAATTAGGGGTGAAAATGGGTAGGATTAACTCCGATCCAACCCGCTACCCAACCAGATTCGGATAGAGAATTTCTATTCGATTCGAATACGGATATAGTTTTTAAGAAAAATTCGAATTCGGATTCGGATATAGATCAGATATATTTTTCGGATTTGAATATGGATATCGGATATTCGTTTATCCGTATATTTTTTAAAATAATTTACAATTTTTAGTTTGCTTATTTAAATAGTAAATATTAATATTATTACTAATAATAAGTTATATATTATTTATAGAGATTAATTTATCTAATTTTATATATTTGACATACAAAAAAATTATTTGTTGTAAAATTTTAATATTTTTATGTTAATTATATTTAAATAAAATATTATAATTCTTTTAAATTTAATCAATATCCAATCCTCTATCCGTAAATTATTCGTATCCGTTTGGTTAAGATATGGTTTTAAATTTTGCTATTATCCGAACTAAAAATATGGGTTCAGATATGGGTTAAGCACTATACGATCCGTTTTCACCCTAGGTCTAATTGTATTAAGAATAGTAAAAGGACGGGAGTAAAACCTTCTAAATTCACATTATTTGAATGTAGTTAAACACCTTTTCTTAAATTTTATGCCCATCAATTTATAACAACCATGATTATCAAATATGTGTGTTTATTTATTAAAAAATTAAAAATTTCAGAAAAATTATTGTAGGATTAAATATTAGCCCAATAAGTTTACAAAGAAGTTGGTAGTCTGTTACAATAACTCAATAAGTTATAGGTGTGCAAAGAATTAGTGACTCATTCTTTCATTCTCACCTACTTTTAGATGAACTCCTGGAAAAGTTTGGAACCCTAATTTTTTTAATCCTTTAATTGAATGGATAGTAATCAATAACGAAATTAATTCCTAAGGAGTTTTCTAATTTCTGCCAAGTAAGGGTTTTTTTTTCCCTTAATTTATCTTATACTTAATGAAGACTTGGAAGTTTTGTGAAGTCAAAGTAATGTCTTTGAGCATGATTTAGACCTACTGGATTTCACTAAAGAGAAAATGATAGTTATGATTAATGTCAAAGGAAAAGAGTAGAATAAAACATCTCAAAAAAGATCCTAAACTTAATCTGAAGTAAACAATCATAAACTACTTAGTCAACTCTTAAATTAGTTTCTCTAGCAATAAAATATTAACCGCTATAACAATCATTAATAAATTATAGGGAGAAATATAATTTACACTTTTTATTTGTAGTTAGGCCAAAATTCATAGCATCTTTTAGAATTTTCATTTGTGTCGCTTAACTTTCTTATAATTTTAACTTATACTTCGATAAATATGATATATAAGTGTATGCAGATTCGAATTTCAAACGATAATGGTTTTCTAAAATTTTGACTTGCATTTCTAGCATTGTTTTTCATAAGCCATGGTTATATTTAAATTTGAAGAAGAAATAAGAAATAATTTTTAGTTATCAGCTTTGTGAAGTCTTAATCTATAGGTAAGATGGAACTCTCCATCACAGGAGAAGCTCAAATGTTGGATTGATATCTTGCAAGAACTAAGTAGATGAGGAAGTTTGACCAGTGAAGGGCCAAGTGGCTTTTTTTTTTAATTTGAAGGATGGATGGATGGATGGATGGATGGATGGATGGATGGATGGCAGTCAATATCCTTTTGGTGTGATTACAAGTAATTGTTCTTTTGGTATGATGAACAGAGATCAAGACAAAGAAAAGATCTACTTTGACCAAACAAAAGAAGCCAAATCAGGGGCCAGTTCTTTGGCAGCAGTTGTTATTCAAACTATTTTTCCTTCCTCTAGTAGTAGTCTAACATCAACATGATTAGGCTGAACAGTTCACAATACCAAAGATTAAATTATTCAATATATTCAGATTCTGATCTGCTATGCTTCTTGCAGGAAAGAGAAAAGGAGGGAAACTATATATACATAATTTTGTAAACTGAAAATATATCTTTGAATCAAATATGATCATCTTCTGTTTCTGAATTGAAGAAAAATTGCAGTACAGCTGAAGAAAACTCTGCAGCACAGATAAGGGGACAAATAATTACATGTTGATGTATGTAGTTGGGCTCTCTTTTGTGGCCAATCTCAATTATTTGGTACATAGGTCTCATATAAATTAGTTTATGCCCTACAAGGGCAAGGTTTGTTGTAATCAATTCAGCATGCTTGTTTGCCAATTCACCAACCAGAAGTAATTCAGTTCTCTTCCACAATTAAACTTTACCTAAAACATTTACACCACATACCTTTTTGATGGCCCACAGGAATGCATCCAACTTTTACTGTTTATTTTCTTGTTAAATGAATATATCCTATAAAAGAATTACAGACAAGTTCTTAGAGGTAATGTAACAGAAATCTAATAGGTGAGTTTTATGATGTCAGGAACAACACCACAAAGTGGAGATAGTAAACATACATTTATCATCTATGGTCATAAATGAAAAAAAGAAAAGAAAAGAGAGATGTATAACAGCTTGGCAAGTAAGAACCAAAAATTGTACACTTTGCGATGGTAATGAGATAGTCGAAGCCCGTGTTTTAAGATGATGCCGCTACCAAGGCTTCAGGTCACCCACTGGACCTGCAGTCCAGTTCAAGACCTTCTGACCTGGCTCCAAGTAGAGGCTTTTATCATGTGGTAGTTTTCGAGCAAGCCCATTCAATATCTGATGGAAAGCATCGCCTGGTTTGGCAGGTTGAGGGAACAACATTGCCTGTTTCATTGAAGGGTTTGCAAGTAATCTCTGTTTCCTTAATATGACATCTGGTGGTATTGAGGTAAGGATGGCGTCCAAATTGGGAACATCCACTTCTGCGACAAACACACCGATATCCTCCCATGGGATTGCATCCGCAAAAGGCAGCACGATGTCATCAGCTATAATTACTGGGATGCAACCAAAAACCACAGCCTCCACCAATCTGGGACTCCATGGAGCCCAACCCAATGGACACAAGCAGAAAATGGCCCGCTGCATGTCTTCGTAATAAGTAGTAGGGTGTACCGTAGAGATATCAAATAGAGGGTTGTCTTTAAAATTCTCCCACACTGATGCACGTGCACCTCTGTTTAACATGATGAAATCAATTGCATATGATTAGTCAATAGTTATGTAAGCTAATCAATTTCTGAGGTCCTATAACTCTGTCTGTTCTATAACATATCAGGAACTTTTACCTGGCATAATATCCGCCCTCTGGATCGTTATCCACATCATAGAATAAACCACGGAAATAAACAAAGATAGATCGAAGAGTGTCAGGAGGAACCAAGTGAGCATGCATTTTCTGTGGAGGGGCATATGGAGGAATGGTGATGGAGTCTTCTTTCAAGCAGACATGATTCCGCTGCCCAAAGGTCTGAACCAATGTAGCACGTTGCAGCAATGGGAGGATTCCCCGCTCAATTGCTTTCTCTTCCTGAACCATGGTAGTGTCAATTATATGAGAGATAGAGGTTATAAAATAATTGAAAGGTCTACTTAACAGCGTGCACATTCAATGTGATTTCACCTGGAACTTTGGGAGAATGGTTAAACAACTTAATTCTTTGGGAATATCAGTATCTATTACAGGTATAAAATAGTTTAAGCCAGTATAGACAGAAAAGGCACAAGAGAAGAAAATAGCAGCAATAAAAACAGCAAATAGCATCACAATTGATTCTTTCCATATAAAAATTATTAAGCGCGCAAAGACCTAACAAGTGAAAGATTATTTTCAGGAGTTCAAAAATTAAATTTATTCAGTTGACATGGTCAAATGGACTTCATCACTAATTAACAATGAGAAGAGCAGCATTTACACCAGATATTCTCATTAGAGTTAAGCATCTATTTCAGAGGGTAGGTGGCCACAACTGGAAATTAGCATCTCAAAGTCATATCTTACCTGATAATGGAAGCAAGCTCCAAAGTCATGTGGTACAACAAAGAAATGATCTGCTCCCTCTGTTCTATTCCAGTAAGGCCACTTTGATGCAATTAGCTGTATTGCACTTCTCATCATTCGGGGAGACTTAAAGGGCAAAGGAAGACCAGCTGAAGTTAAATCACATGTTGTGTATACAGGTGTGTAAAACCAATCGGCTTCCTCGGGATTAAGAGTCCGGACAGGGCTTGACAACAAGAATCGATGCATGAAAATCTCCGCAGCAAACATGTGATTGAGGCATCTTGAATCCTTTTGGATAATCTTCTTGTTGTATTTACTTGGCAACTCATACACAAAAACCTTTAACCTTCCAACAGGATTATCTTCCAGCACATCACCGGCACTCCCTACAGTTGGATGATTTACATTGTTAGAATATGGAAGTTGGCATTAGGAGCTTTCAGAAAATGCTCCTGAAAAAGATTAGTTTCAGATCCTTGATGGCTCTAGAATGAGGAAAATAGAGAAAGATACTAATGGCATGTTCCTAAACCTGTGCATTCTCTAATCTGCATAGATGACTCCACGTAGAAGCCCATGTGTGACATGACCTTGTGAAGTGTTCATTCTTAATATAGAAATATAACAAAGAACAGTTATATATTATTGAGATCTTGAATTTTAAAGTTTGGACCGAGCAGAAACTAATCAGAGCGCAAAAGTTACTGAGTTCCTGAACTCTTCGAAATCTACAACAATTCACAAAGTTTCCCAATTGGTCGAGCAGAGGCAATTAAACCCAAGGAAATCGAAAGATTCAAAACTGATATGTTTGATCATTCATGTTAGATTTCAACCTGACTAGCAAGATTAAAAAGTGGATTCAGGATTACATCCAATAAATCTCAGCTTTAAGTTGAAAAAAAAATTGTGCAAATTATTGGGATGAATGAAAAGATCAATTTAGAGTAATCGGTATAGTCTCTCATTTCAGATGCCGCCGCCAAATTGCCAATTCACAGTGCACATGTATCATTTGATTAGTAGAAAATGAATAATCTTGCTTCCTACTGTAAATCTATGTCATGCTCAAAGTTCCCAAAAGAAAGTTACAAACTAGTGCATCAATCCTTCTAAAATAACTTCAATCAAAAAAAGAAAATAATTGAAGAGGAAATACCTGACAAATTGAGCAGTCGACTCTAGTCAAACAATCAAATTATGTTATTAAAAATGTCTTCTTTTTTTAAAGAAAATCAACTTCGATTTTCCAAATAATCCTCATCACTTCTTGTTCTATTGTACGAAAGACTTTTTTATGGAAAAGACCCATATCAATAATCACCAGGAAATAGAAATAGCCACACAAAAAAAAGCTACATAGTTCTAATGGGCTATATCGCAGCCAAACATTCCCAAAAGCTGCCTAATTTCATATTCCAGCAACAACTGATCAATTCATATCAAATTCCAGGTAGTAAAAATTAAAATTAAAAAAAAAACGATTGAATGAATCCAACAAAAACATCAACCCACATGAGATTATCAAAACCCACCTGAAATCCTCTCCGTCCGGTGGCCGTGCTCCGGATCCTCCGCAACAATCCCATCATAAACAAAACAACAAAGGAGAAGGGCGAAGACCCACATCCCCTTCTCCATCCCCATCCCTCTCGAGACCCCAATCTCTAAAGCAAGAGACCCGAAATTATAAAGGAAAAAGGCGAACTGGGTATTTAAGAATCTGATGAGAAGAGGCTAAAGGTGGCAGCTTTTTAGCTTTTTGTACCAAATGTAAGGAAAATTTTGGTGAGTGGTTGAGGGAGAGTTGTCTACCTTCCTTTGGATTCCTATAGCTTGAAGAGAAGAGAGAATTGAACCAATTAGGAAACAGTTCTCTCTAAAGTCTTTGCTTGAAGGAAAGATGCTAGTTTTTTTCTTTCTGTGAGCTGTTCCTACTCATACTTGGATTGATGGTCAACCTCAAGATTGGAAATAAATAATAATAATAACAATAAATTACAAAGTGCCCATTATGCCCAAAATTAAATTATAACTATAAACTTTTATTTATATCACTTTTATCTCCTATAATTTATACTAATATGAAACTATTTACTTTTTTATTCAAACTTAACAAAGAAATCTAAATCATCTTAAAAATATTGCTAGAAGATTCATATTTAGCTAACAATAAGAATATTAATATCATAGGAGTATTATAGTAATTTATAATTTCTCTGTTAACTTTGGATGAAAAAAATTAATACTTTTATATTAGTCTAAACACACAGGATCAACAATAGAAATAAAAATTAGAGATAATAAGATAGATGTGTTCCTTTCATTCCTCCCACTCTCTTCCCACCTTTCACCAACTCTTATTATTTGTTTATTTCATCTTACATTTAGTCTTTTAGTACTAACCTAAATTTTTTCAAAGCAATTAATGAGTTTAACCAGGTACATGCACATTGGTTTTATCATTTATGTATGATGAAGTTTATATAATTTTATATATAATGAAAAATTGCGAGCCCATCTGTCTATGAAATGATTGGATTGAGCTTCTATTATTCTTTTTAGATGTTCATTGGTTTATGAATGGTTACTGTTACTAATTTATCCTATAGCTTTGAGTATAGCAGTCCATTCTTTTGTTTATGATGTGATTTCCTCCTAATATTCTTCAAATATTATTATTTTATTTTGCATCACCCATTTGTTATATACTGTTATTGTGTATGCTAATTATATTTAATATGGTATAAAGTTAAAATGATAGTTTAGTAAACAATTAAAATATTTTTTACAATAGATTGATGAAGAGAGAGAGGATATCTTTTCAAACAGAAAATGATAATTAATAAATATAAAATTATTATATGAAAGAAGAGATGAGAGAGAAATATATGTTAGTAGGCTAACTGATTATTTACTTATTATATTAATATAAGATAATTTATATCATAATCAATAAATGTTTATTCCTTAAGTAAACGGAGATTTAAGGGCATAATTATTATGCCCCAACAAAAGGGAGCCAAAAAAGTCTAACAATTTTGTTTATCTCTTTAGAGATTTGACTTAGTTACCTAACTTATATATTAGATATCGATCGATAAAACCGACAACAGTAACCAGTTCCTAACCCTAGATATAGAAGATCTCTTTCTCTTTCATAGCATCAGACTTAATTATATTGCTCAAAAGTCTCAATTCTCATCAAGAGTTGATGCTAATTTCAACATGATCATCAAGCCTAATTGCTTGAAAGATCATCTCAATACCTATATATAGAGAAGGTTTAGGTTGTAAAACTAATTAACGAATTAATCACACTTTGACAATATTTTTTCAATTTAATGGGTGCAATTAGGACCCTACCATGTGGTGGCAAGCAAGTTTAACACGCTTTTCAGGTGATTAAATGAATTTATATAAGTTTCGGTGGTCAAAGTCAAATAACAACCAATAATAAGTAAACTATTTAATTTCTAATTCTAATTAGTATGCCAAAGGAGACTAGGTAATCGAAAACGGGTCGGATCCAATTTAGGTGGATGGAAGCAAATAATATTTGGGTTTTGGGCATGGTAACCGGATCCAATTAGAAGGAAAGAATGTACAAAGTAGGAAGCTTCTTATAACTCGAAGATTTTTATAAATCACACTTTATATTTTATTTATTTTATGAGTTACACTCTGTTTTAATAATTTTATAACTCAATTTCTCATTGTTTTTTTTATAATTCTTATTTTTAACACCGTAACATTATTTTGACTAACTAACGTCAATCAAGTTATTAAAAAGTCTTCCACCATTCTCTCTTATTTTCTTTATACCTCCATTTCCCCCCCCCCACCTACTTCCTCCATCTTTATACCTCTATTAGCGTCGTGACTACTTTCCTTATCTTCATCTTTTTTCTTCTCTTCATTTTCTTTGCATTCTTGTCTACTTCTTCTTCTTCTTTGGAAGAGAAAAAGAGGATACAGAAGATAAGATAATTTAGATATTTATAAATTATTTTATATATTATAATAAAATATTTTTTTAGTATTGTCTAAGTTAACAAAGATGTTAAATAAAAATTATAAAAAAAAAGAGAGACCGAATTATAAAATTATTAAAGATTAGGTGAGTCATAAAATAAATAAAATATAGAATGTAATTTATAAAAATCTCTAAATTAATATAGACTAAAAACAATTAAATCATAAGTCTCTTTGGCATTTTCCAAAAAAAGTCAATTTTAACCTTGTCATTGGAGAAGTCGGTTAGTTTTCATGCTATATTGTTAAATAGGAATAATATTTTTATAAAATAAACCTTTTTATTTTAGTGTAATAGTAAATTAAATAATAATTTAACTTCTTCTGATATACTAATTTATTATTCTCTCTACTTTTTACTATTGTCTATTAATTGTCTTTTTCCTTTTTTTTTCAAATATTTATAGACAGATAATTCATTAAACTTTAAGAAATAATTACAAGCCTCACTGACTCAATAACAAATTGACTAACAATTAACCTAGTGTATTAGTATATAACCAAATAAGTACCGGTGGAAATAAGCAAATGGAATGGATATGGCATCGACTGCCTCTTTTGGTCTACCAAGTCAGCATTGGAGAAGATTTGAACTCAGAGCGCTTCTCATGAAAGAATTGACGTCCTAAGGCTCATCTCGTTCAAAATAAACCCAACATACATAAAGACTAATAGACCAACTAAACCTCCTGAAAAAATCACCATATTAAAATTTACCAAACCACTAAGAGAAACCATAAAACTATACCAACTCTACATAAGTGGACCAAGGCAACATATCCACCACATGACAGGCAAGACAATTGCTTGCCCACAACCATGGCTGATCCACCACCTAACGGCAGCGATGGCGAAGGAGACCTAGCTTAAATTAATCGAATATTAATTTGTAAGAAAATATGTCCTTACCCTTCTTCTATTAATTTATTATATTTTTTTGATTTCATTTCTTCTTTCTTCATCCTCCACCCATTCTGAAAATGTGTCTATCTTCTTCGTGTTCCACCCCGCCCCCCTCCCCAACTCCTCCACCTCCCTTCTCGCCTCCTCCTGCGACTACCTCCGCCTCTGGTAGCTCAACCACACGGATCCTAATTCCAACAGCACCGAGCTCAGATCCGTGCTGAACAAACTCTAAGCCCGGCGACTTCTCTGCGCCGCTCACCTCCTTCGACAGGAACGACGCCGAGCCCCGCCGCATCGGCACGTCGTGGATCGGATCCCAATTCCAACACCACCTAGCGCTCAGATCCGCTTCTGAAAGAATTCAAACTTCAGCACATTGCTCTGTTCTTCTGCAAGTCATCTTATGGCTCTGTTGAGACAAAAGAAAGAGAGATGAATGATTACAAAAAGACATCGGACATCTACCAGTTCTTGTAGTCTTATTTTACTAGGTTATGATAAATAATCAGAGGAATGCAAAGTCCATCAGTTCTGGTTTGATTCACATAAAACACATCTGCTCTCCAAGGAAGAAACATATGTATTACAAAAGAACTCATCTCCTTGCACCTCAGAGTACAAACTCATGGCAAAAGGTCGTAATGAATCCAACAAAGCAAGCATTCACCATGTACCTTGTGACAGAGTGTACTTTTAGGAACATCCGACAAGGCTCTCCTCCACAAAGGAAAGATCTACATGACTCACCCTATGCCATCGCGTGGGGCGAGACCGGCGTGTTCGCCTCCGCCTCCTCAGATGGCTTTCCTTGCGCGTCTTAGACCTCAGAGATAAGGAGCACTCAAACATCATATATGAGAGCCCCCCAGCCCGATTCGCCTCTGCTCCTGCTCCCCGTGGAGCAAGGCTGCGTCGTCGTGCTTGACATCCGATCGCCTGCGGTGCCCGTTGCGGCGGCATCGGGCTTGTGTCATAATGCAATTTCTTTGGGTGCCCCCAAGCTTCGCGGTTAAGAAGGGAACGACGGTCCGAGGGGATTGATCCGGTCCTTTGAGTATACTGTCACAGCGGAGTTCAATAGTGTTCTATCTTGATTAAAAGTACTAGTCCGGCCCGACCCGCTTTGAGTCAGGCCCGGCTCGAGCCCAAACTACCAATGGGCGGCACAGGCCAGTTCTTTGCCTGCCCGACCAGCTCGAAAGCCTGTCCGTTGGCCTAGCTCAAAAGTCAGACCAGAAGCCCGTCCGTCAGTCCACACAAAAGCCAGTTCATTTGGCCCGCACGATGGCCAACCCGTTCAGTACTATGTACTATTAAAAAAATTTAACACATTATTTTTTCCTAAAAAACGAGAGGAACAAAATTATATTTTTTTAAAATAAGCCAATAATAAAAAAAATTTAAAAATTTGCAACAGCACCACTGATAGGCAATAACGGACTAGACTATTCTAGCTTAGCTCGGCCTAACCCACTTGCGAGCAGGCTGATAAACACAGTGGCCAACCCAGTTAGCCCGATAGGCCCAGATCAGCCCGTCCGATGATCGTGTCTATCTCCCTTGTCAATGCCACGTGATAGAGATAAAAAAAAAAATAGTCTGATTATAGTATTTTAAATGTTAGAGTAACGTCAATCAATATTATTTAGGAGATATAATTATAATTAAACTATAATAATATATTATCTTTGTCTTGGCTCAAATTCAAACTTGTAAATAATGCAATATGAGATATTTTTAACCATATGAACACTATTCTTGGAGTGATGTAAAGCTTAGTTTGCATCGTTTATTTTTTATGTTTATTATTTTGAATAATAAACTTCAGGTCAGATGAGCAACCGATCGATTTGGACGAATCTTTTGGATAGAGAGAATCACATAATGGAGACTGGAGAGGTTATTTTAAAAGTATTTTAGTCATTTAATTACTAGAGTTATATAAACATGGACCGGAGTCCGGAGTCGGTACGTAGTCAAAGAAATAATAGGGTGTTAACGGAAAATATAGAAAAAGAAATATGAAGAGTTGAATTATAAATATCTCAAAATAATAAAACTATAGGGTGTTATTTGAATATTTTTAATTTACTTCAAAAAACTTCCCATGTCCTTTTTTGCAAAATTCCTGAATCGCGTTTTATACTTTTATATCATCGTCGTCCTCACGAACTCACGTACTCTCTTGGGAAGAAGAGACGTCGGCACTTGGGAGGGCATTCGGGTCTCCAATTCTGCTACACTTTGGGGGATATCCAACTATATACTTTCCCCCTCTCTTCCACTCCGTTGTCCTACTCCTACTGCAAGAGAGAGACACGCATACACACGGAGAAGAGTTCGTAGATAGGAAGATGGAGACTGGAGGAAGAAGTGACCGGAGTGGCGGCGAAGGTACCGGGGGTGATGATACCGAGTGGAAGAAGGTGGTCCAGATGAGAGTCTTCGTCGAAAGCAAAGATGCCGATGCCAAGGTACCTCCTTTCCCTCTCCATCTACACTAATTTGCGCTTTGGGTCTTCTTCGGTTTCTTAGTTTTCTCTCAAATTTGTTCATCGGTTTCTTGATCTCTTTGTTCTTGTTGCCGGGATCTTGCTGTAATGCTTTGTGGAACGCGACGATATTTTAGAGAAAGATTAAAACTTGCGGTTTAGCATATTGGAGTCAGTCAACCAGGATGATGCCTCACCGCATTGCTAGAAGGGAATTTCTTTATTGTCGACTTTCAATCGAACAGAAAAAAAAATATAAAAAAATCTTGTTGATTAGTGGGTTTCATGCATTCTGCGGATCAGAATTAGATAGTCTTGTGTTACATCATCCATGGAAGCGTATCAGATTGCCTTCTCTTGCACCTAGAAATCCTATAGGAGCATAGCCATGGGATTGGATTTCTAGGATGTTTCCCAATTTTCTAGGGTTTTCTTGCCATATATCGGCTTTCCTAGAGCTCCAATCACTCCATGGGAGTCAATATGGTGATTTGGGATTACTTTAAAGAGTAACAGAGGTACAAAAAGAACATATTAGCACTTCATCAGATTGATTTTTTTTCTTTTCTTTTTAAACTGATGCTTATTATGAGAACCATGAACAATATCCTAGTTTTTTCTTTCTTTTCTAGAGATACTCTATTATGTAGATATATAATTTATTACTGATCTTAGTTTACTCAAGCATTTAATTTTTAAATCGGCTTGCCCTTTCACCTAGAGTCCTAGGTGTTCTAATAATATAATCAGCATATTTTTAACAAACGGTATAAAAGTTTTGAAAACAACTTGGTAGGTGCAATTACCACAACCACCAGCTTTTCCAAATCATTTATTGCAGAAGTCCACATCCATGCCTTCATTCAATGCTGTCTTCTTCTTGAACTTTCAAACCTTTCTTGGATTGTTGCACTCACCTGCACCAGTTAACCTCTAGTTTCTATTTAGGAGAGCGAAATGCTCTACACTTTTGTGATATTTTCTTCCCAAGTCGCTGTTCCTTTATCACACAATTCAACTAAAGATTTCCTATGTTCTTGGACTATCTAATTTTGTACTAAAATTGGACTCAAAACAGCATTGCTAAAAGAGTAATCTCAAAGTATCATTTGTATGTGGTTGTCATGCATCTCCATATTCCTTGAGGGGCCTATCTATCTTTTACCGTTCATCATAGATGGACCCCTTAGTATTGCAACAGATTGCTAGTAGATCGTGTGGAAGAGGAAATTTGGACGTTCATATACATTATATGATTTAGGCCTACTTCTTTTGAACTGCTACTCTAGCGAGCGAAAGCTTCAATAATCTCAGTTCACATTGTTATGTTCCAACTATTCCTTCAGCGACGGGGCCAACATGACTGTGGATCTTCGATCTGCATATCATATACTTAACCAACTTCAAGCTTAGATATGGTATAAGAGACAAAAAGACTGATCATTAGATCAATGGAGATATCTCTACTTCTCTATGCCAAGCATAAATTTAGTCTTATATGTCAATGGAGATCATCAGACTCTGTACTTATCATCTGGTAGTGCTTTTCTGTTTGAATCAAACTGTTTGATGGCTCCATTACTTTCACTAACCTGTACTGATAACATGCTTTTCTTTTCCTTCTATGGGCGATTAATAGTCCTATGACATATGCTTGTCCTTCATTCTTGGTTTTCTCTTTTTCATTTGAGTTATTTAAGTTCCCGCTATGATTCCTCATCCATAAATTTGTACATTGGCAATTGCACTTACAGGAAGTGGACGATCTGATGCTTAGGAGGTTTTTGCGTGCCCGTGATCTGGATATCGAGAAGGCATCAACCCTGTTCTTGAAATATCTAAAGTGGAGACGGGGAACTTTACCAAATGGTTTCATCTCAGATACAGAAATCAAGAATGAGCTTTCACAAGGCAAGGTATTTATGCAAGGATTAGACAAGATGGGGCAGCCCATAGTAGTCACCTTTGGTGGAAGACACTACTACTCCAAACGAGAAATGGATGAGTGGAAGCGTAAGTTCTCAATAGTAATGGTTCGAAGATTCAATTTTGGTTTCAGTTAATTCCAGTTTTGACCCCTAGAAAAAATAAATATTTTGGCCGAAATAGAATGGCTTTAGCCTTTTGTGGTCCAAAATAAATGTTAAAATCAGAAATCTTGATAGATTCAGTCTTAATCAATGAGTTTTGGCTTTAGTTTTCATCAAGTTTCAGTCATTACTATTCCATCTTGGATGTAAATTTTAACTGCTAATCACTTCTACATAGGAGAAAAGAGTATCTTTTGTAGAAATTATTATTTCAAAACTTATGCATAGCAGCAATAGCATGACATCAATTACTCCCGTTGACTAGCAGATCTTTCATAATTGCAGGATTTGTGGCATATTGTCTCGAAAATATTTGTGCCAGGTAACTGTCCTTACTGTAATTGCTGACGAAAAGATAAAATGCTTACTTATAATTCTATTAGTTCTGTTCATCAACCAATGAACACTGTACCTTGTCCATTTTTATCTGCACATGGATAAGGATTCAATTTGAATTATACATAGAATCTTTATGAAGAAATACATAGCAGTTAACAACTTGACAGTGTCTTCTAAATATGGAAGGAGAAATAATTATGTGCTTTACTTGTGTTCTATGCAAAGTGCCTAGATGCCACATCTTAAGCTCAATGTGACTCCATAAATCAAATGCAGAGTGCCTAGAGGTCAGGAAAGGTTCATTTGCATTTGGGATCTTAAAGACTGGGGATATTCAAACTGTGACATTCGAGCATATCTTGCAGCATTAGAAATCATGCAGGTCTGTCTTGGATTATAATTTTTTGTGTTAGCACAATGGCTAGTTAAGCTGCTACATGACCTACTATCATGCATCTAATGGCAGAATTACTACCCGGAAAGGCTTGGCAAAGTGTTCCTGGTCAACGTGCCGTACATTTTCATGAAAGCATGGAAGATCATATACCCTTTTATTGACAAGCGAACCAAGAACAAGGTAAACTATTTGAAGAGCTTCCTTCACATTCTTACCAAAGCTCTACTTGGAAAATAATGCAATAAAAATAGTTTTTTTTTAAATGGTTTTCATTCTATAAAGTACCTAGAAAGCAACTACTAGCAGTTTAAATGTTTTTCAATCTATTGCATGTAATTGAAATTCTTTTTAAAATGATCCTATGCAGTTTGTCTTTTTGGACGATAAGGACATGAGAGCTACACTACTGGATCATATTGATGAAAGCCAGCTCCCAGAGACATACGGTGGGAAATTGCCATTAGTTTCCATTGGAAACAGTCAGAGTAGTTCATAGGGGCATTTGCACAAAATAGTGCTTTGATTTCTAAAATAATAAAAATAGATTTTTATACGCAACTTTTATATAAATTGTGTTCACTTCATTAATACACTTATGCAAGTATGTAACTTTCTTGGATCACAATTTGTTACCTTATTGCGAAGGGCAACACGAAAAACTTTACATAAGCTTTAACACCGATATTGCTTGGGATTTTTGTCGATGTTTGGACCTTGAAAGTAGTCATTTAATCGCATCACTTGATTTTACTTTCTTAGAAACTAGAAAGCTTTACCTTTCTAGATAGATTTCTTGCACATCACCAACAATATGATATTGTCACAATTTGACCCATTTTCCTGGTATATTTGTGAAAGAAAAGTTCAGCACTGGTAAGTTCAGAAGGAAAATTCTCACTAAATACCCTTTTTTTCTCTCCTTTTCTTATCACATTTGCTGATAGTTTGAGATTATAGATTGTTAGAACTTAGTTTTTGTAAATTTACCTTAAAAACAACAGAGGAGTCAAATTCAATGTATGTCAACAAAGGAGGAGAGGCTTTTTTATCCTTTTCTGCATATTAGTCTACCATAGGCAATAGATTGGGCATATGCACTGAAAAATATTTAAGTTTTAATAATAGTAAGATTAAACTTTTGCTCACCTTCTATGTAAATTTTATGTACTGTTTTATAAAATTATATACATCTAGGTTGAATTGTCAAACTTAGTGAAGCTAAAAAGTCATCAATGCTAAACTATAAGAATCAGTATATGGTTATCCTACTAGAGCACACAAATTGAAAATTAATATATATGAACTCCTTATCTAAACAACAATATATCTAACATTTCTGAAGGTAAACTAATAGCAAAAGGATTATAAATGCAGTGTCTTGAGAGATATATATAAGTTAGTCTCGACTATGAAGTTGTTTTTTTTAATAATTTTCTAAATTTTATCTTAAAAAAGATACAAAAAATATACAACGAAACACATAGAGTAGAGTACAAAAATATCAAAACAAGCTCTTTCATAGCTAAAATATTCTCCTAATAGATCACTCTAGCATATTAGCAATCAACACAATCACACAATCATCGTATCATTTAATACACGGAACCTATCTAAGAACATAATAATTTGCGTGGTCTAAGAATTTGTTATGCTGTAAGTATGATATCGAGATTTAATATGACCCTTGATACCGCATTGATGATAAATAGAAATAAATGATTTAGTTTTATGTTCATGCTTCACACATTTATATTTAGCAGTCATAACATTATTGCTTCTTTTTGATCTCCAGTTAGTTTGCATAGTCTTTTTGAACCTATATTAAACTTATCAAGTGAACTTTTAACTCTTTACGGTTCATAATCAAGACAATTTATTTTCTCAACTAAGCTTTCTCTGGTGAAAACTTGTTCATGCAAATTAACTTTTATAATTTTAATTTAATATATGCACTAAGGATAATTTTCACAAGGTAAAATTTGAGAGCTCTAAAGTTAGCTATCCTATTTCTTTTAAAGATTTTGCTTCAATTGCTCTAGTTTCTTTAAGTATTCTGTTACGATCAGACAACATGAGTTAAGTCGAGCCAAGTCAAGTCGAATTAAATTAGTTACTTAGCTTTATCTTTCTGTTTTGAATTTCAAATAAATCGAATAATCCGTTTGTAGATCCGATCCGCTAGAGATTAGTTACTTAGCTTTATCTTTCTGTTTTGAATTTTAGATAAATCGAATGATCCGCATGTGGAACCTTAAGAAATTTTATTCCTATAAATAGGGATAAACATGAGTTCATAAGGAGTTATTATTCTCGTCCTTATCTTTTTTACATTAATTGTTGGATTGCATTTATTTTAAGCATCCAAACTCTAGCCACCTCCTACCTCCAGGGGCCACCCACACTCAAAAAATTACCGTTCTACCCTTCCTGACCTATCTCCACTATTTTATTTTTATCTTTTCATCCCGACCTCCGATTTAGGTGAAACTAGAGCCGACCTCCGATTTAGGTGAAACTAGAGCCGACCTCCGATTTAGGTGAAACTAGAGTCATTAGAAGCCTAACTCAGGAGGCTATCTCCACCTAAATTTTCATAATCATCACACGGACGGGTCATTCCAGATCTGGTCCATAACATGTTCTTACGTTGCTCCACTATTTTTAACATTTTTATTTATCGCCATTTCGAGGTTTTCTACCTGCATTACATTTGCTATTTTGAGTTTGATAATCCTCTAAATAAATCAAATGGATGTTCATCTCTCTATCATCATTAAAACTATTAGTAGATAAAAATAAAGTAGTAAAAATAATTTAATTTTCTTAATCAAATTAAAAACTATTATCCAAACCGGGTTGCATAACTTTACCTTAATTTTAAAGATTTAGGCACTCCCGAGCAACATGCCTATAACTTTGGCATTCGTCTTATTAAGCTATTATTCTCCATTAATATTTGCAATTCGACTTATTGGTCGAGAAACTTTATAACTTTCAAAACAAATTTAATCATTCGTATAAAAAAAAGCTTATCGACTCAGGATTAATATTAAATTTTTTAAATTTGAAATTTTTTAAAGTAAATCTTGAAAAAAAAAATTTAATTTTTTTTCAACAAAACTCTTAAGATTTTTGATGTGAAAGAGATCTCCAAAACCTTTTCAGCAATATAGTCTTTGTTCTCTTTACATAGATGATAAATAAAAACCTCTTTCAAATGGATTAAGAAACCGCTAAATCCATTTAGATCTTTTTAAATGCAACTTTGACTTCTTTTATATCTGTCTTTCATTAAAATTCTTTTACTAACTTATATTCATGAATAAATTTCTTTCGTCACAAATATGTGAATTATAAAATATACTTCTATGATAAATTCTATGGAACTCTAAACAAATCTTCTCTAATTTCTTCAAAAAGCACTTTTAATCTTGGCCCATGTCTTATTCTCAAATTTAGGAATAAGCTTAATTCTAGAATAAATATTCTTCTACTAAAATAAGATTTTTGTTCCAGAAATAATTATTATTGTATTTACTTATATTCTAAAATAAGGGTATATAAGTAAAGTTGATATGATACAACGTAAAAGAAAATATGAGAAAAAAGTGTTTTATTTTTTATAAAATTATCATAAATAACTTTTGATTTGATATAAAATAAGTTGATAGGATAGATATTAAGGGTAAATTAGTTATTAAAATATTACGTTGTATAAGATGTAATTTTGATAAATAGTATTTGTACGAGAGAATAAAGATATTATGATATTTAGTTATTATTTAGAATAAGAATTTATATTTAAGAATAAGAAAAAAAATCATTCTTAATGTGAACGGTAATATAAGGAAGAGGTGTAGTAAGAAAAGAGATGTGGGTATGGGTGAAAACAGATTGAACGGATAGCAAAATTTAAAATCATATCCTAACTAAACGTATATAGATAATTTCCGGATAGATGATCGGATCTTAGACGGATATTGACTGAATTTTAAAGAATTATAATATTTTATTTAGATATAATTAACATAAAAATATTAAGAGTTTTACAATAAATAAATTTTTTATATATCAAATATGTAAAATTGGAGAAATTAATCTCTATAAATTATAACGTATTATTAGTAACACTATTAATATTTACTATTTAATAAGTAAACTAAAAGCTATAAATTATTCAAAAAAATATAAAGGTAAATAGATATCCGATATTCGTATTCGAATTCGTATCCAAATCGAATAGAAATTTTTTATCAGAATCCAATTCAAATCGGATCGGAGTTAATCCCATCCATTTTCACTCCTAGGATATGGGCCAAGATTAAGGTTACTTTTGTCTATCCAGAGGAAAAGAGAGGAATAAAAGAAAAAAGAAGGCAAAGAAAGGATAATGTCATTTTCAGGCCATCAATTTAGTTAGTTAAATATTTTTTCTGTGGGGTTGGGGGGTTTACTGAATTTTTTTTGTCCAGTTTTCTTTTTCCGCAGGGGTCAAAGTGATATCTAGTGATAAATGAGGGTCAAAGTGTAATTAGTCCATTTTTGATATACGTCAAGGAAAACTTTCTAGGTCCTTTTTGCAAACCCGTTTCCCGTAATAGACCCGCCAGAATCGCGTAATATCCTCGTCCTTACGTGCTCCGTGGGGAGAGAAGTCGGCACTTGGGACCTGGGAGGCACCAGAGTCTCCACTTCAAAACCTCACCTACTCTTCTCAACTTTTGGTGAGATCCAACTATACTGGTGTTGCCCACTATCTCCTCGTCTTCCATTGTTCTACTTCTACTGCAAGAAAGTGAGAAGAGAGAGGAGGGAGAGAGATAGCGGGGGGACCCAGAAGAGTTCAAAGAGAAGGAAAATGGAGAGCGGAGGCGGAAGCGGCCCGAGTGGCGGAGAAGGTACCGAGGGTGATGATACCGAGTGGAAGAAGGTGACCCAGATGAGGGCCTTCGTCGAAGGCAAAGATGCCGATGCCAAGGTCCCTCCTTTCCCTCTCCATCTTATGCTAATTTGCTCGTTTGCTTATTGGGTCTTCTTTTGGTTTCTTAGTTCTCTCTCAAATTTTCGGTTGGCTATGGCTGATGGGTTTCTTGATTTCTCGGCTCTTGGTGCCAAGATCTTGCTGTAACGTTGAAATTTGTGGAACGCGATGAGATTTTCGAGAAAGATTAGGCCTCGGATAAGTTAGCTCTGTCTTGAATCGTGGAACATGTTGGGATTTTAACATGTGGAGCCAGTTAACCAGGATGATGCCTCACTGCTCTGCTGGAAGGACATTTCTTTAATGGTTTCCATATTGCTAGGATTTTCTTGCCATATAAGGGCTTTCCTAGATCTCCAATCACTCCATGGGAGTCAACATGGTGATATTTAGGATTACTTTAAAGAGTAATAGAGAATATAATAGTACTTCATTAGGTTGATTTTTTTTTTTTTTTTTTACTTTCAAACAGATGCTTACTATGAGAACCATGAACAAAATCCTAAGATTTTTTTTTCTAGAGATCCTCTATTATGCAAATATTTAATTTATTACTGGTCTTAATCTACTCTAGCATTTAAGTTTAAACTGGCTTGCCCTTTCACTGAGACTCCCAAGTGTTTTAATAATTTAATCAGCATGCTTTTAACAACTTTACGAAAGATTTGAAGACAAAGTGGAAGGTGCAATCACAACCCCAACCACCAGCCTTTTGTAAATCATTTATTGCAGACGTCCTCACCTGTGCCCTCAATCAATGCTGTCTTCTTCTTGAACTTTCAAATCTTTCTTGCATTGTTGCACTCACCTGCACCATTCAATCTCTAAATTTTTTAGGACGGCAAAAAGCTCTACACTTTTGTCATATTTTCTTCCCAAGTTGCTGTTCTTTATCACACAATTCACCTAAAGATATGTCCTATGTTATTGGAGTCTCTAATGTTGCACTACAATTGGACTTATTAATCAGCATTGCTAAAGAATAATCTCAAAGTATCATTCACATGCAGTTGATATGCATATCCATATTCCTTGAGGGGCCCATCTACCTGTCCTGTCCATCATATAGATGGACCTTTTTGTTGCAACAGATCATGCTAGTAGATCGTGTGGAAGAGGAAAATTTGCACATTCATATACAGGATACAATTTAGGCATACTTCCTTTGATCTCCTAATCTAGTATCTTCAATCTGCATATTATTCTGCATGGTTTCCTGACATGCTAGACTTTGTACTTGTCCAACTTCAAGCTTGGGTATGGTATAAGAGACAAAAGGACTGATGATTAAATCAATGGAGATGTCTCTATTTCTCTATGCTAAACATAAATGCAGTCTTATACTCCAGTGCTTAACACTTGGAAGTGCTTTTCTGTTTGAATCAAACTGTTAAATGGCTTCATTACTTTCTCTAACCAGTGTTAATAGTATGCCTTTTCTTTTCCTTCTATGGGCGATGAATAGTTCTATCACATTTATTTGTCCTTCATTCTTGATTTTTATTTTGTCATTTGAGTTATTTAAGTTCCCACTACGATTCCTCATCCAAGAATGTGTACATTGGCAATTGCACTTACAGGAAGTGGACAATCTGATGCTTAGGAGGTTTTTGCGTGCCCGTGATCTAGACATCGACAAGGCGTCAACCTTGTTCTTGAAATATCTAAAGTGGAGGCGGGGAGCTTTGCCAAATGGTTTCATCTCTGATATAGAAGTCAAGAATGAACTGTCCCAGGGCAAGGTATTTATGCAAGGATTAGACAAGATGGGGCGGCCCATAGTGGTCGCCTTTGGTGGAAGACATTACTACGCCAAACGAGAAATGGATGAGTGGAAGTGTAAGTTCTTATGTCTACAGGGGAGAAAAAATATCTTCTGCAGAAATTATTGCTTCAAAACTTATGAATATAAGTAATAGCACGACATTAATTCTTCCAACTGACTAGCAGATCTTTCATAATTACAGGCTTTGTTGCATATTCTCTCGAAAAAATCTGTTCCAGGTAATTACCCTTACTGTAATTGCTGCACAAAAGGATAAAATGCTTGTCCATTTTGATATGCAGATAGAGAAGGATTCAATTTGAATTATACATGGAAATAATCTTGATAAAGAAATACATAGCAGTTAACAACTTGACATTGTTTTCTAAATATGGAAGGAGAAATAATTATGTGCATTACTTGTATTCTTTGCAAAGTGTCTGGATGCCACATACTTGATATTCCTTCATAAATCAAATGTAGAATGCCTAGAGGTCAGGAAAAGTTCATCTGCATTGGGGATCTTAAAGATTGGGGATATTCAAACTGTGACATTCGAGCATACCTTGCAGCTTTAGAAATCATGCAGGTCTGTGTAGGATTAGTTTTGTTGTAGCACAATGGCTAGTTAATCTGCTACATGATCTTACTATCATGCACCTTATTGACAGAATTACTACCCAGAAAGGCTTGGCAAAGTGTTTCTAGTCAACGTGCCGTACATTTTCATGAAGGCATGGAAGATCATATACCCTTTTATTGACAAGCAAACAAAGAAGAAGGTAACCATTTGAAGAGCTTCCTTCCCATTCTACCAAAGCTATATTTGGAAATTTTAATGCAATTGTTTGACAAGTTAAGAAGCAATAAAAATTAAAAAGTACCTAGGAAGCAACTAATAATAGTTTAAATGTTTTTCAATCTATTGCAAGTAATTTAATACTTTTCTTTTAAATGCTCCTATGCAGTTTGTCTTTGTGGATGATAAGAACATGCGAGCTACGCTGCTGGATCATATTGATGAAAGCCAGCTCCCGGAGACATATGGTGGGAAATTGCCATTAGTTTCCATTGAAAACCATCAAAGTAGTTCATAGGGGCATTTGCACAAAAAGGTACTTCTGTTCTTAAAACAGTAAAAATTGGGTACTTGTGCACATCTCTTTCACTTAAAAATGTGCATCCAGTGTTAAAAAAAATAAAAATAAACAGTCTTTGATTTCAAGGGCATAATCTTTATTATTACCAAAATCTTAGTAGTTTTTTATGCAAGTATTTAACTTTCTTGGATCACATTTTGTTACCCTATGTGAAGTTCAATTGATGAAAAACTTTACATAAGCATTAATACCAATACAGCTTAGAAGTTGTATCAATGTTTGGACCTTGCAAGTAGTTGATTAATCACTGTCAAAAAAGTCTGCCGGCTCGTGAGGCTCATGAACTTGGCTCGTTAAGAGCTCGACTCAAGCTCGGCTCGAGCTGGAATTTTGAGCTCGAAATGTTAATTGAGCTAAGCTGAGCTAAAATTTTGAGGTCGAAAGGTTAATCAAGCAGAGCGGAATTGAATAGGCTCAAAATATAATATATGAAATAATATATATATATATATATTAATATAAAAATATTAATGGCATATAGCATAGTTGGTTAAACCAGCTCTTATTAACATAGCCGTCCATAGACCATATCGGAAATTGGGCAATATAGTATGCCTTGATAAGTATCATTCCCTCTAAATGCAATTAAATTAGCTGTTGGATTAGCTTAATATAACATTTAGATTTTGGATCGAGCCACCGGCTCTCGTCCTCCAGTTATGCCAACGACACATGAAATACCTAATTCACTTATCAAGCTTAAGTATATTAAAATTTAGAATAAAAAACACCCCATATTTTGAGTTAATTTTACCCAAAGAATAGCTAACAAAATAGAAATACTACGTTACTTTTACAATAAATAAATAAAAGAACCTTAAAATACTCCTCATTTGATTTTTAAAATCTAATTCTATATTTATTTTTCCTTAAAGAATACTAAGACTATATGATAATTAATCGTCACAGAAAAATTGTTGGCAGAGTTTTTTCCATACATTTAAATCAAAAAAAAATAATGGTAAGGGGTTAGATAAGAAATAAATAGTTTATGTTTTAAGTGAAATTTCAAGCCGTCTTAGCTCAGCTGGTAGAGCGCATGGCTTTTAACCATGTGGTCGTGGGTTCGATTCCCACAGACGGCGATAACAGTTGTTATTAATTATTATGTCTAAATCTTTTTGACTTCTATAACATAATAATTAATCGTTTGATCTCCTTCCCTTTTTATCCATCCAGCAGGAAGAGATTAAAGAAAAGAAGTTTCTCTTTAAACTCCATGAGAGAGAGAGAGAGATTTGCTTCATGTACTCCATCCAAATCATCATTTAGTAGTTAGTATTCTCTCTTTTAGTTTATTTATGAGCCAAGTGCTTCAATAAGAATTGTTAATTTCTTTATCCTAATCGAACAGTTATGATTAAGATAATATTAAATAAAATGAACTGAAAGTACCGCTCACTTTTTTTTAATTATAAGGGGGAAATTAGTCATATTCTATTCCTTAGCTATCTATTTTTTTTATAAAGATAAAAATAATGATAAATTAGTATAAGTTAACACTCATATTATTAAGAAAACAATTTTAAGAATAAGAAAAATACTTAAATTCTAATTATTTTATCGATTAATCTTAAGTTCACAACCTTTTAATGAGATGATGAGTGCAATCAAGAACTTCCTCATTAAGCCCCTCAGTATTTGGGAACAATGTGCCACACCTTCTAATAACATCAAAACTTTGCATTCAATTCTATTCAAATTTGGATTTTACATAGAACTTTACATGACGGCGTTTTGAGTCGAGGAGGAAAGACTGCTGAAATGGTATACAAAGAAAAACTTTATACATGGTTTTTCCGCTTCACTGATGCAGTATACATAACAAAATTATCTGGAGATAATAATTCTAATCAAGAACTTCACCGGATAAGCCGCCTATTAAGTTGAGTGATCGATGATATTGAAATGATGAGTGACGAAGATGAAAAACAAAGACTGCAGCTACCAAGATCTCATGCTCCTGTTTCACGCACTAATCAAGCTGTCGACCAGTTATTTGCTCGAGCTTCTGAAGCAAAGCCTCCTTTTCCTCTTCAGGAAGAGCATTGAACATGAATACAGATTTGTCACCAATATCATCCTAAGAAACAGAAGGTAAGTAAAATGCAGCACAGCTTAAAAGCTAAAAAGATAAGTACATTACTTATAAGAACATCAACCAAATATCATGAATTAATACCTTAATAGGTTGCTGGAATTTCCTAGCAGCAAATACCAGAAAGAGAGCCATCCACAAACCTAATAGGCTTAGTTTTGTCCCATTGTCCATTAAAGTAGACTGCACATTTCAAATAAACACTCATTAATCCACAGCTTCATATGAGTTCTTCACTGATAAGCAGCTTCCTACATTTGATGCAAGATAATGATATAAAACAGGGAGTCGAAAGAGCACAATGACAAAATTGATGCATTGTAACAGCATAAGTTAATAAAACACTATCTAGAAATTCAATTACTCTGAGGTCATGATTGCCTGACCAAACGTAGTGTCCAACAAAAAACATTTAAGGGTTATTTGGTTTTATGTGTTTCAAGATACAACATACATCGTGTTAACTGAGAAAGCAATGTAAACAAAAGTCTTTATATCATTCCCATTGAAGATTGAGAGACTATGTTTTAACATCCACTAAATTGACGTGGATGTCAAGATGCAACATATAAGTCCAATTTAGCCCTTAGAAAGGATATTTTATAGGATCCATAAACTAAAAAAGCTTATTTTTAAATAGCACTTTATATTTGTAGATCTAATTTTCCCAAATAAAGGAAGCCAAATGGCCCCTTAATGGTCTCCAATTCTGAGCCAAAGGGAGGGCTTGAAGTCAAACACCAAGCAACTCTAGCTAGTCAAAAAATTCAAATCTTGACCTAAGAATTATCTTAAAATTAACATAGCAGCTGGAAAGACCTGAATGTCCGCCGCTAATCAATCATGTTCATGAACCTATGGATTACTTCAAGTGGAATAAATTTGCTATTTTTTTACAGAATAGTGTGCCACAATATTTGGATAATTTTCATCTGAGTAGGTCATAAACTCATAATAACAAATGCCCACGAACTAATTAATACTGTACAAACTTGAGTGCAGCAAGGAAATATACCAGATGACCAAGAAGAAGTCCAGGAATGACAAATGTCAGGACACCAGCTTCCAACTTTCCATAGCAGAGACCTGTGTTTGTTTGTTTTAGCATCAGACATGTTACACCAAAAGTACCCAGAAAGAAAAATAGGTAGCATGCCAATTAACTTTCATTAAGTTACATAAAAACACAACATTATGGTTAGGTAAAAAACTTGGGGGACCTGTACAATTATTCATATAAAGCAGGTTGGACTTGACTTGATTGTTCCATTTAGTGAAAAAGGTCTAGAATATTTAAATTACCTCAAACAAATTAGTTCAAACAGGAAGAACTGCTTCCTTTAACAAACTTGATCAGCTCTATGAATAAAAAGGCAGGATGTGGCAAACCTCTTATCTTGGTCAAACTTAGCAAGGCAATCAAGAAGGAACATAAAGAATATTATTAGTTATTACTATCACCAAAGTCCAAAGGGACTCGAGATCATCTGAGTTCCTAGCAATCATTTTGCCGCCCTAGTCTAATTACATCACATATCAGGATTGCAATCAGAAGAAAAGCTTGCAACGCCCACATTACAATTTAGGTCATTAAAGCTTAGAATATTCAGCATGACCTACAAGGTCTAAAATGCCTATACACAGAAAAGAATATACTACAGAGTTCTATGGTCCATCAAATCAACGAAACTCAAAATTTACATGCCACATATAGTGCACTTACTTCCTGCGTAACAGAATTGACTGACTCAGCTCAATAGGACTTGATTTATTATACTTAGTAAACAAGATTCAATTTAGTTACATGTTTGATTAGATTTTACATAGTGTAGACCACCCAAGATTCAATTCAAGTTGATTCAAGCTTGGTTTAGGCTTGAATCTACTTATCAAGTGGCTCACAATAGGCTCAAGCTCAAAATAGGCTCGAGTTGAAGCTAATCAATCCAAGCTTGATGCTTTGGCTCAGGCTTGAAATTAATTTCAAGCCAAGCTTGACAAGGACTTGGCTGGATTACACCCCTAGTTACATTTCATGAGATGAAGCAGGTCAATTAACTAGCAAAATATCTCATAAATCAACATGGATAGCATGGTAATGAACCTAAAGGATCAGAGAGTAGTATCTTCTACCATTTTGTAGAGGTCCGAGAAAGTTAAAGCACATACGTAAACTAGTATTCATTTGAACTGTTATCTAGTATACCAATTATTTGAACATTCAAATATTCACCGTCACATAAACTTTACTGCAGAAACAAAGACATAACGGAAAAAGAGTTCTATGAGTAGATCTTAGCACATACCTTCCTTAAAGACAAGGCCGGTCAGTGCTGCAAAGAGAGGTCCGATGAGCCACAGTGCAGCCGGGTTATCAATGGCATATTGAACCAAGCTCTCATTGTGAGGTTGTGCAAGAGTTGCATATGTTCCAATAGATCCAAGAACACCAATTGCCCACAATGCTTGGAGGAAGCGTTTAATGGGGGTCACATAAATATGGATTAGGAAAAGAGATAAACCTAGCCCGCTAGCTCCAATTACATACAACAAGTCAATATCTTGTCTAACGATATCCCCCACAATATTGCCTTCAGGAAGAAAAGCTGCAGAAGCAGCGATAACAAAAGATGTGGCTGCAGTTACCAATCCAGATCTATACAGAACCACCTGTAAGATGTTAATGAATGAAACATCACATCATTGAAAGTTAATGGATAATGAGTGCTGGAAAAGTGAAGACTATTTTCTGCATCTATAAATTTAAATGGAAAAACCAAATTAATTGAGAAAAATTATCTCAAACAAACTATAGCATATTTCCAGGTAGCTTATGACAGCATATAACAAAAATAGATTAAATATATCAATGTATATTAGTGGATTGGTAATGACAGCAACCAATCTCCTAACTCATCCAAATTCTGTCAAAAGTGGGCCTTCTCCAGTTGCTAACTCGTGTAATAATCACATGACCACATCCTACCCATCCTTATCTAACTAAATTACAGCATGCTTATTGATATTAGTAGTTTAAATCCAACTACAGCAGTTGTAAAACATTCTGCGGCATTCATTCACCCATTGGGGGAATTCAGCAGCTTCAAAGCTTATTCTTTGGTGCATTATGTGTGACCTACAATTAAAAGAGTTCTACATCACAACTTCTTCCTTGTATTCCTTTAAAGGAATAGATACATAACTGAAATATGTTAGAGATTTAGCAAATGTTACTACTGTCGGCGGACCCAAAATTACTTCCTTCACTAGAATATCTAGGGAAATTTAAAAGACAACCTAACTCCTCAAAGTCCACCAATAATGGGTCTCATCCAACAACTCATGTGACGGTGAAATGATTACATTCTAGTCAGCCCTAACTAAATACGGACTATTCACAATCTAGTGTTTAATCTATACAAACTAAAGTATAGCACAATGTATGATGAATCTATGGTTCTAGGTTGTTTCTTAATTATAAGTACCTCATCTAAATATCACCACATTAAAAATTCCTCCTTTGGAAGTTAAATTGCTTCAAAAGTCCAACTTCCTCAAAAATTACATCACGTTCTCCACTCACAGCTAAAGTGCCAATACATCGTTCAAACTAAAATTTAACAAGGAGGAAGCGATGTGGTGTACCTCGCGAACGTCGGATGGGTCCACCGTCCATGGACCATAGGTACCTCTATACACCGTTCGATCGTCGAATCCCCCCCTCGACCCCTCTCCAAGAGCGCCGCATCTCACGGACCCAACCCTATCGCCGAGGAAGGATGCGTTTAGCCTTGCGGGAGAGGAGCTAATCGGCGACCTCCTGGGCCGAGGAGGAGGAGGCGGCGAGGTGATCGCGAAGCTGGCGAGCGCCGTGGCCATACTTTCGGAAGCTTCGAGACAGGAGTACGGATATCACATTTGGAGTACTATTTATCTGCCGTTTCTTCTCCACCTCTCCTTCTTCTAATTTCCGATTTTATCTATAAAAAAATAACAATTAATTATCTCAAAAAAATTACAAAAACATAATGTTACCGAATGACATCCAACCAAACTAGGGGGTGGGTGTAAACGAGGTAGCGTGAGCGAGGTGGCTGCTCCTCGGCTCAAAATTAATTTTTAGCCTTTTTATTGGGCTCTGACTCGGCTCGCCTCAGCTTGAGCTGAGCCTGAGCGGGGACTAATTGAGTTTGAGTCTGAAATGAGTCTATTATTAAGCCTCATTCAAGCCAAGCTGGCTCAAGCTAGACCGAGCAAATTCAAGCCTCTTGCTGGCCGATGGAGGAGGAGGACGACACGATGGTTGCTTGGAGAAGGAGGGCGAAGCGGAGCTTAGAGGATGAGACGGCACCTTGGGTTCAAGGCAGCTTGACGAGGCGACACCATGGCAGCTTGACGAGGCGGCACCATGGCAGCTCGAGGAGACGGTGACAACTTGGCATCTTCTCGAATGAGGAGGATGCAACAACTACTTGGAGAAGAAGGGTGAGGCGAAGCTTAGAAGACGAGGCAGCATTGTGGGTCCGTGATAGTTTGACGAGGCGGCACTATGGCAACTTGAGGAGAGGGCGACAGCTTGACGTCTTCTCGAAGGAGGAGGAGGAGATGGTAGCTCGAGGAGACGAGCTCAAGGGGATGTGGGGTGGGATTAGATTTGGGGATTAAAGTTTCAATGTTTCATGACTTATGGCCCATAACTGAGCCTATTGAGCCAGCTCCAGCTTAGGCTCGGCTCGATATTAATTTCGATCCTCTATCAACGGCTCGAGCTTGGCTTAGCTCTGTCTCAGCTCTGACAGAGCTAAGCCTAAGCTGCTCGTCAAGCTTGATACCTCTAAACCATGCCAAACTAAGAGCTGCTAATCAATTTACAAATTAGTTAGCCTTCCTAAAATAGAACAAAAGGTTTTTTTAATTATTATTATTATTATTATTTATTATCATTCATGAGCCCGAAGACTAAATATGAGCTAGACAAAAAGCCACCAACTCACCCTAGATACATAGACACTTAGGCTCTACTAAGGTTTTAGTTACCTAGTCTAGGCTTTAAGTCATATCTGTCGCCGAACAATTACTCTGAACCAAATGCCATCAAAATATGCTCCAAGATGTTGCGCTGCTGAGCTGTTTCTTCAAGCTAATCACATTGCCGAGCCATCAACCAAATCAAGCGAAACCATCAAATAATTTTTCATAATATTATTTGAAGTTGAAGTTGAACTCATGACCTTCTTGATTAATAAATAGAACAAAAGGTAATAAAGAAATTTATTATCTATTGAAAATTACTAGAAAATATGTCGAATTTGTCAGAATGCATGCAGAAGAACTCTTGGGCTTATTCTTATTATTTGAATGTCAAACGGTATTAAAAAAATCACATCAGTCGTTAGTGCGTCTAAAACTTAATCCCTGCATTATATGCTTAATTCATAGTAAGCCTTAGATGAAAAAGGGCAAGAAGAAATAAAGACACTGATTTCTATGGATCTACAGTTTTTTCCATTGATTTACAAAAAAATATTCTAGGATTGAATAGTAATTTCTGCGTATTAAATAGTAACTTTTAGTATATTAAACAATAATAAATAAGAATTAAGCATATACTAAAGTAACCAAATATAATGAATTTTACCTTATATTGAGTATGTCGTATGGCTTACTGTATGACATGTATTTATTATCTGCATAGTATTCATATTTGAATAAAACAAATAAAATTTTTAAATTAGTTTAACTAATAGATGCATGTTGCTAGGAAAAAAAGGGTTACCTTAGTGTTTGAGCATACATATTTGTGTACCATTTTATAGCTAAAATTGACTTAAAAATCAGGATTCCATGAGCCGTCCCACAAAAAGAAATATCTATTACTATTCCAAGATTTAGCCATCTAGTTAGCAACTTGATTAGACTCCCTAAAGACGTGATTTAGTTGTATATTAGTAAAAAAAGTTTAAAATAATTTTACAATCTTCAATTATGTTCCTAACATTCCAATTAGATGAGCCACCTTTCGATCCTTATTCGAGGATTGGGGAGTCTGTCTCCAGTACAATCTTCTCCAAATTTTGCTCCTTAGCTCTCATAAGCCCTTTTGCCTGAGCTTCTGCCATTAAAACATTATCAACATGATAAGTTCACCACCTGGAAAAAGAATGTTAGTATTAGGATTTCTAACAATCCATCCGCCCCCTCTCTTCTTAATAGCAAGATCAAAGGAACCATTCACATTAATTTTAATCTAGCTAGAAGTGTGGTGGTGGTGGTTAAGGAGGGGGAGAGATTAGTTGTCCTCTAAATTTAATATATCAAGCTAGACTTGCCTTTCAAATTGTTGCTCGAACTTGACTCTCAAATTCTTGTTAAAATCCTCAATGGGATTAGTCTCTTAACCTGGAACATTAATTCTTTGATTTCTAACATACACGTCTATCTAATCACATTTATCATATACAAAATCTTTCATTTACCATGTGACTAATAGAATAGCAAATTGGCTTGCTTCCCTTAGTCGATCTCTTAGCTATCGGTGCAATTGGATAGGGGCTTCCCTCCCTTCTTACTTTGGCTTTTCAATTGTGACCGTAATGAAGTCTTTCGTAACTAAGGTAGTTAATCATTTATTTTTATTTTTTTCTTAGGAAAAAAGAACTGTAAGGCAGTTCCATGGGATCAACTGCCTTACAGTTGATGAAGTTGGTAAGGATCTTAGAGTCGAATTCAATTAGCATTATCCTAGATTAGTGCCGTGGCTTGAGTGAGCATGAATAGCAAAGCCCTTGCTTCAGCAATAAGAGTGTCACCTACCGAAGTTGAGGCAACCCCTATCAAAACAAGCACTGAGCTCGATGATGCCTTCAATTTAAGTGCCCTAGTCCAAGCAACAACATGGATGGGATTGCTTGGGCCAAGCCAAGGCAAGCGAAACTAGCTTAGACTCCTCTAAAGTCCAGAGATTTATTGTTAATCTCTTTCTTAATAATACTATATTATTTCAAACCTTCCAAAACTACCACATACCATGGGCAAATAGTACATTATAAGATAAAAATCTTATCATACCTTAAAAAAAGAAGAAGAAAAATCGAGGCATTTTAGACATTTTAGAAAGTAAACGAAATATTTTATTTTTATGCTATCTACCTAGATAGTGTTAGTGTTAATCTAATGTTATTTTTCATAAATATTTAGTAAAAATGTAGAGTTCTATTTGTACATACTAAATGAGAAGGTGTAAATTGCAAATAGGCGAAGATAGGATGTTAAATATAAATTTCTCTTAAATTTAAAATAATTTTCTCATTATTTTTTTGAGGAAAGATAGAATTTATATTCAACTCAAAATTTTGTATTGAATTATGAATACTATCAAAATTTGATCTCAAAATATAAAAAGCAGCAAAGCTTAGCTCACTTTCATGGAACTCAATTATATATATATATATATATGCTATTGATTCTTAATTTAGCTATTGTTTTTAATTTCTCATCATAGGGATATGATAATGTAATGACTAATGGGTTCTATAACATCTGTCCCATCTAATTATTTATTAAGTGAATAAATCTAGTTGAGCTTTAAATAGACTATTTGAGTTGTGTTTTAGAAAGAAAAAAAAAATAGTAGCTTCTAAAAATTTCTCTACTATTTGTTGCTAGAAAATAAATTAAAAAAAATAATCTTTTTACTTACCAAAAATAGCTTAATGTTTTTTAAAACCTTTTTTTTTTCTTGAGATAAGGGAATTACTTTTGCTAAAGCCATACAATTTAATTATTTAATTAACACTTTAATTATCTAATTAAAAAATTATTTATTTATTTTTAATTTAATAAAAAAGTATTTTCGAGTTGAACACTAGCTAGGATTTCAACTCGACTCGCGTTCTAGTTCGATAGATTTAATTTGGAGCACAAGCGACTCATTGCCACAATGCCACCCGTAGCGTTTACTCCCTTCGTATTTAATTCGTCTATCCCTCCCATTTCCTTTGATAATTCCGAGCCCCTTCCCTTCTCTCTCTCTCTCTCTCTCTCTGTCTCTCTCTGTCTCTCTCTCTCTCTCTCTCTCTCTCTCCAATCCTCTCTCTCTCTCTCTCTCTCTCCAATCCAAACCCACCACAAGCGAAGCTGGCGGCGGAGGCGGACCCGAGCCCGAGGAAGCGGAAGGCCCTCGACGGCGAAGCCGTTGAAGAATCGATCGCCGTGGAAGACTCGGCGGCGATGCCGGATTCCGTCGCTGACATCGGACCCCCCGCCGCTGAGTCGTCCTCTAACCCTAACCCTAACAACGTCCCCGCCATGGACGACTACGAGGACTGGACCTGCTTCAAGGACGACGACGTCATGCAGCAGCAGTCCGATATCCGCTCCGTTGAGGCCGCCAAGATTCCCTTCGTCGGCGAGAAGGCAAGTGGATAATTAGACATTGATCTGATCTCCCTTTTAGGTTTTGAAGGGTTTGGGATTTTTCTCTGTTGTCGCTGTCTGTCGCTTTCTCTGTGCTTAATGGTGCTTTATTGATGGGGAATTTGCTAATTTAAGTATGTTCCGGGCATCTTGGATGGATCTTGAGTAGATTTGTTGGTTGCTTTTCTTTTTCCTTGAAATAGGTTGTCAAGAAGTCAAAATTGGATCTGGAAGTCGTTGTTTACGCGATATCTTTCTCTTTTGGTCCTTTCAACTTTTAAGATTAGGGATCTTGCTGTTAAAAATTTAAAATTTAAAATTTTGAGTAATCAGTGAAGAGTTGCAAAAAGTGGTTTCTGGCATTGTTAAATAGTTGTGTTCATGAAGATAAAAAGCTTAGCTTTTTAATTCTGCTCGATCCCTTCTCTTCTTGTTGTTCTTTGGCTTTTATTCGTTTGGTATTCCGATGGACATGGGTTGCATTATGGTTCAGATGATTCTCTTCTAGTTCATTGCATCAATCATTAAATAATGCCAATATAATATAAGCTTGTTATGTGGCCAGTCTTGTCTCTTTTTTCTGTCTAGAACTTCTTGTTGGTCATTGCTTTTGTACTCCTGTAAGATCATTGTCTTGTGTATTCCATGTCTTCATCTTTGATCCTTTCTTCTTCTTCTTTTTTTTTCTCAAGAAGTTTGAATGGCAGCTTAAGGATAAGTAGGCGCTAGAAAGTTCCTAGTATTGTCTTGATGGTTGATTCAAACTTATTTGTTTTGGGTCATTTTTTGGTGGAAATTTTCTTTTACATGACCCTGCATTTTTCTATCTCATGATATCAAGAGTTACAAATTGTTGATAGCAAGGGTGAAGTTTTCCTTTTAGCAGGATTTTAGAGTAGGTTTTGGTCTATGTTAAAAATATGAAATGCAGAAGACTTCTCATAACTGTGTGGGTAATGCGGTATATGCCTTCTTGAATCAAACATGGCAATGGTTAACTTTTGTTGATAGCAAGGGTTAACTTTTCCTTTTAGCAGGATTTTAGAGTAGGTTTTGGTCTATGTTAAAAATATGAAATGCAGAAGACTTCTCATAACTGTGTGGGTAATGCGGTATATGCCTTCTTGAATCAAACATGGCAATGGTTAACTTTTGTTGATAGCAAGGGTTAATGTTTCCTTTTAGCAGGATTTTAGAGTAGGTTTTGGTCTATGTTAAAAATATGAAATGCAGAAGACAGCTGATAACTGTGTGTGTAATGCAATATATGCCTTCTTGAATCAAACATGGCAATGCGTATGTTTTATCTATATTAATATGCTGCAAGTCTGATGTATCTTGCAACTATGGTTGAAAATGCTGCTTTACAGGTGATGTGACCATGAGTTTCAGCATTTGCTAATTTTATATTCTTAGTTGGTGAACTTGCTGGTTACATACACCCTAGCATCATCAAGTAGTTTGATATTAAGGAGGTGTAGTTTATTATATGTGAAGTTACATTTCGGTTTTAAAATACTGAAATTATGCAGGAGGTCGTTTAAACTCTAGTGAAGCAGATTGACCCTTCTCCAATATAGTGGTAATAAATAGTAAGAGACTATGGTGTTCCCAGAACTCTTTTTTATCGGATTACTACTGAGAAAACCCAAACTGGAATTGTTAACTGCTTTACATGCTTTTCAATCTCTATTTTTAATTGCCTTTCATAGTTCACAAATTCACATTCATATCATGGTACTTTACAGTCATAATCGAGGTCATGGTTCAATAAGCTGTTTCCAATCTGATGTGGCAAATCTAATTTTCTATGATTATACTTGTTCTTTCAATATCACCTACTTTCTGATGAAATGCTAAACAGAAGTCCAGCAGATGGCAAAGATAAATATGACTATGAAATTACGAATTTGCTCCTAGATTTATCTACAACTTCTGTGTATAATGCATTTTTTTTTTGTTGATATTGCTACATTCTGATGATACTTTTCTTTTCACAGAAAGCTTTTCTTTTTCGTACTTTATAATTCATGCCGATCACCATTATTTATTTGATTCTGCAGGAACCCCTCTCTGCTTTAGCAGCTGAGTTTCAATCAGGTAGCCCCATTATGCAGGAGAAAATTAAGGTCCGTTGGACTGATAGAAAGGAGATGTTGGTGCTTTATTAGCATATTGGTCCTTAAATCCAGAATCCGTTCTGTTTATGGTTGTGTCTTATTCAAAATGCAGCTGCTTGGTGAGCAATATGCTGCTTTAAGGAGAACCCGGGGCGATGGAAACTGCTTCTATCGAAGTTTTATGTTTTCCTACTTGGTAATGTGATATTGCATTGTTCTAAAAGAGTTTTTACTATCAAGTCTTTCATGGTTTTCAAGTTCAAGTTCAAGTTCATAAGGGATATGTGGTATGGTTATTATGATCTTAGGAGCATATATTGGAGACACAAGACACTACTGAGGTTGCTCGTATTCTAACTAAAATTGAACAATGCAAGAAGACGCTTTTGAGTCTTGGCTATGCTGAATTTACATTCGAGGACTTCTTTTCGGTGAGAAAATGCTTTCGACCAGTTTTAATTCATTTGCTTTCATGTCTGTTAAAGCATCTCGATAACATCTATAGGTATTAAACACTATTTAATCGTCAACCAGTTGAAATTGATGATCCCTGCTTTTTAAACATATGACAGAGTGCATTGGTTAGAACTTACTTATGTTCAACTGAAGTTATCAGTTCCATAGATTAGTCCTTCAGTTATTTTATTTTACACTGTTGAGGCACAAAGTGGACAACTAGGTTTGCATTAGGAGTTTGATATATTTGAAAAAGAGCATTTAAATGTTTGCTTGTGCTTCACTAATATTGTTGCAACCTAAACCCTCAGTCCAAAAGCTTCCCATGATCCTCATTTAACTAAGAAGCTAGTCACCCTAGTAAAATTTTATACAGAGTCAATTGGTTGAGAGACCAGAGCAGATATATGAAATTGTTTTCACTTTTCATAGTGGCTGAACTGACAAGCATTATGATGGAAGAGAAGAAGCATTTGTACGCCATGAGTTCTGTGACTTCTTGATTGCCAGCTAATGCTGCCTTGTATGTTCGCAGATTTCTCAAATGATGTGCGAGACATAATCTTCTACTGAAACTTTACCATATCATTGCAAACTTTGTGGCTCGTACATTATAAGTTAGGTAATTTAAGTTGTAAGGACTGGTGAAAGTATGCCACTATTACAGTTGTAGGGATAGGAAGTAATGTGATGCTTCAAAAATGAGCAATTGAAGCAACCATGTTACTCAAATTTTAGGAATATTTAGCCTATCCCACCTGCATAGAAACCCATTTAAGTTAGATGGGTTCCTTTTCCACTGTGGTAACAAATGGCATAAGATGGCATATAAATCTTTGGACATGGTTGTTATCACAGTTCATGCAAGAACAACTCTCTGCCAAGCTATTAGTGGAAAAGGTATAGAGGAGCAATGATGTCTTTGATGAAATTGTTTCTGCAGAAAATTGTTCTTAAACATGGTAGCCTTGCTAAGGATCTGCCTAGGACCTGCTTAGGCATCCACTTTGATTCTTTATATAATGTTTCTGTGGATAGGATGACCTTGGAATTTCAATTGAATCACATGTCGCGAATTTATAAAGTCCAATGACTTGTTATATTCTTTCAGTGAATTATGTTCTTTTATTTGTGTTTTGATGCATCCTTAGATTTTAGATTCTTACTTTGTTGACTTGTATAATTTAGACCATCTTGACTTCTAAACATTTGTTTAAGCATTTGGGTAGCACCTAGGTGCTAGATTGTCCCCTTGTTAAAATTCATAGTTTGTTTATCAGAAACATGCTTGTGCAAAATTCTAGCCACCTTTTTTCCTTTTGATATTACTAAGTGGCATATCAGTTCTTGAACCAGCATCATCATCTGCCTAGTAGTTTCTCAAATGGGCAGAAAGTTCAGTTTGTTAGTTTTTTTTATTCTTTTAAGAGGCTTTCCTCCATGACACATTTTAATTTGCACTCTGCCAGAAAGCCATTTTATCTTATTCAATTGGTGTAACTAGAATCTTTCATTTTAGTTAGTTTGGACATTAATAATAGATCTGCTTTGCTGATTCTTCATCTCTGACAGTCCTGAACATTGTTTCAGATATTCAATGACCAGCTGGAAAGTGTTCTACAAGGGACTGAAGCTCCGATAAGGTAGATAATTTGCTTACATTTGTTCCCCTTTTAGTCGATAAGAAGCCATTGACATATTATTATGCAAGAAAGAGAAAAATATTATGATGTGGAGGTTTTATCCCTTGTTATATCCATTTTTTAGCAGTTAATGTTTTTAGTATGCTAATGTTCTTATTCTATACTTACAGCCATGAGGAACTCTTGCAAAGGAGCCGTGATCAAATGATCTCAGATTATGGTGAAAAACACCACTCATTACATTTCTCCTATCCTTTCTGTTACCCCCAAATACTTTTTCTTCTAATTTGATTTGCTGCAGTTGTAATGTTTTTCAGATTTGTCACCTCTGGTGAGATTCGTAGACGAGCAGAATTTTTTGCACCATTCATTGCGGGCTTATCAAATACAACTGTAGATCAGGTTGGTTTTTGCTTCTATATTATAATTCAACTTATGCCTTTAAATGTTTGTTCAGATGGTACTTGTTATTTAAATAATTCATATTGTACATAAGCTGAGGTAGGAGGCGCCTTGGAAGTTGAAGTTGATGTCTTTGGTCACCCACCAGTTTAGCGAACTATCAGTCTTCTTTTCTGTTCTTTTCCTTTTAGGCTTCTTTACTTTAGATTGAAGCTTAAATGATGAAGTGGATGCTCATCTTTTTGCTTCATTTGACTAGGAATTTTTTTCCCCTAATGTTGTATCATATGATTCTACTTTGCTGTATGGCTTACAGTTTTGCAAGGCTGCAGTAGAGCCAATGGGGGAGGAAAGTGACCATGTGCACATCATTGCCCTCTCCGACACTTTAGGGGTCCCGATACGTGTGGTTTATCTCGACCGGAGCTCGTGTGATGTAGGCAATCTTAATGTTAACCATCATGACTTCACTCCTTCATCAGATCCTCCCCTCGATGGGAGCTCAGAGAAGAATGAATCTGACATGGATCCTAAACCAAAACCATTCATAACCTTGCTGTACCGACCAGGCCATTATGACATTCTATATCCCAAGTGATTTCTCTTATCAACTTTGTGCTTTTACATGGTGCGTACTATCCTCGAATAACATTTTCACCATGTGCTCAGTGAATCTGTCTTATTCCATAACCATCGTCTTAAGCTGCAGGCTGCCAAAGGTGTCCTGAAGGGAAAGGAAGCACAAAGTTGTGAGTTATCATGGAACGCGAAACCAGTCAGCTCTTGTGATCGGGTTTATCAAATCCTTTTCTTTCTGTAGTTCTGATCTTACAAACGATAAATTGTGTCAACAAGAAAAACATTTTCAGATGCAATAGGCAGACTGTTTACTTCTGGGCACCTATATGGTCGATATGATGCATATAGGATGAACTAATCTCAACACTTATCCTGGCCCTTTTGAACTTTGGAACTGCTCATCTCTGTCGCGCTTTCTCCGTCGTCAACTGTGACATCCATCATTTGTTCTTCCCACTGTTTTTCATGAGTTTCCTCGCCGTCTCCGCTGTTCTTGAAATCAATCACTTGTGCCCTTGTTGTGCATCTCTTAACATGGTTAGTTTTTGTATTCGTGGGATGTTAATGAGTTCTTTAGCAAATGCAAGGTTGGTGGTATCTGATTCTTTTAGCACATTCTTTCTAACCTATTCAATTATCAATTATTCTGCCCTAGTGGCCCTAAGCACCTTATGTTCTCTTTTTACATAGTGCATTGCTAGATTACTGCTGAGACACCTAACATCCACTCACTAATCTAATTTAGTAAGAGAAGCAACTTGTTCTTAGTATACTTGTGATTGCTTGCTTGAGGCGGTGTTTGATTGCTGGGAAGTAGGAAAAGAAAGCAACATTTTTTTAAAGATCCATCACTGTCTGTCACTAAATTTTCTTAATTTTGGCTCATTTCACTCTCGTCCAAAGAGAGAGAGAGACAGAGTGATCAAAGTATATGCCATTAGCAAGCAAACTGCACTTTGCCATTTGGTTTAACTGGGCCATTAAATTCTTACTCTTTTCAACCCAAAAAATAAAATAAAAAGAACAACCCACTTTTGATATTGCCAATGGAATATTGCTTAGATTATCACCAGAGTAGTATTCCTAAATTCTCACAAACTGTCCGTATAATTAAGACCGGTAAACTTTTCACCTCTCTGAAAACATCATAATTTTTCTTTCTCTTTTTCTAAAGAGATCTCAAAATATCATCAAGTTCTCACTTTTCTCTCCCTAATAAAAGCCCACTTTGCTAATGAATAGACCAAGCTGTCCCTCGTCTCTCTAAAATCTATCTCACGTTTGACCTATGCCTATTTCTCACCCTCCGGAGGAATGCTTTGTCTAATTATTGTAGTATGCGTTTCACTTGTGAAATACGAATAATATATTTTTTTGCTCATCTATTAGACAATATCTAATTACTACTACTACTTTATATCCGGTCAAAATTATTTTTGTTATTTGTTAATTTAATATCAACTTTATATTACATTAAATATAATTATTATTTTTTATACTAGTATTTAATTAAATAATAATATATTATATTAATATTAACTTTCTTCTTCTGGTATTAAAAATTAGAATACTTTTTCTAAAGTCGGTCTTCACCCGATTCTCTAAAAAAAAAGGCAACTATATAACCACTTAAAAATATTAGTTCAATCTGAACTATTTTTATGGGATAATAACTTCACTTGTGGAGTAAGAATATACTTATAGTAATGTAAGTCTTCTTATTGGAACATAACAGGTAAATAATTATTTAGATCTATACACTAAAGTTGTTTCATATGTTATGAGAAATTTCTCACTTTCCTCTTACCGTCCACCAATCTCATTCTAAAGTTTAAATTAAAATCAAAATTTAGTAAGAAAGTAGGCTAATTTAAACTTTCTGCCATTTAGAATGAGTTTAGGCCCAAACCATTTTACCCCCTGATAAGAACAAATGGCAATGAAACATCATCAAACAGATATCACTTTCATGCCTTTGTCAATGCTCACTCTTTCTTCCTTTTCCTCCCTCCCCCTCTCTCTCTCTCTTCTCACTTCCAAAAATATATCTTGAGAACAAAATATTTGCATACACTGGTAAAAAAATTTAAAATTTTTTGTTTAATATAATTTACTGATATATTTAATATGAGTTTAAACTAGCTGACTTGCATTTATATTTTATAAATTTAATAATAATAGTCGGGTAATATTTGCATAATATATACTCAATTGTTGTTAAATAATTTTCAAACTAATAATTACATTCATATTTCAAAATTTCTCTCATAAATATATTTCTCTTTAATTTATTTTAGTTTAAATTTGCTAAGTCCACAATAAATTATAGATTATTTATGGACTTATGGACTTTTAATAAAAGTCCGCAATAACTCTTTTTTTTCCTTAATAAAAGTTTGCGATACGAACTTCTTAATAGTACTAAAAATAATATTACAAAATTAATATTAAAAATATGAAAATATGTTATTTAATTTTATTTTAGAAATAATATAGCCTTACACTTTAGAACCAATAAACAAAAGAATATAAAAACACAGTAATCTTATACTATTATTTTAAAAAACATTAACCTTACATCATTTTAGAAATACAAAATTAAAGAAAAATAATATATAAGCCCGCTTGCGGCATTAGGCTTGTAAGCTTGTTTCTACGCATGTAAGCCCGCAAATATACTTATATACTACTTATAAGCCCACAAATAAGTAATTAAAAAATATTAATTTTGAATTCATCATTAAAGTCAAATAATATTCTGGTCAATTAATTTTACATACAACTTATTTCCTTCAAAACTATTAAATTTCTTTTTATATCGCATCAAAACTAATAACTATGTTTTTGGTTAGTTCATACCCAAATATCACATTTTCTTAGCCTAATTTAAGGTCCTAAATTAAGAGTAATAAAGTTATGTCAGCTAATTAAGTTCAGGAATTAGTCTAAAATCAACTCGAAATAAATGGGGAATAAGTGTTTATTTAGGCTTCCAGCAGAAGAAGTTAATTTTATTCGTTGAATGGAGGCTTACTTTTTTCTAATAATGCATGACAACATAGAGTCACATACAACTATACAAGTGTTATTGGGTGCTCATAGTAGCTTATCGGCCTTAAATCTTAATATATATATATATATCCTCTGTGTACATATTATAGCTTCAAAATTCAAAATTTGGTGGCACACCAGTAATTACTTACAAATTTTATGGGTGGTTTTAAAATCTAATCCTTGTACAAACCAAACAGCGAATCGCTGCCCTTCCAATTCCGTAGTCGCTCGCTCGCTCGCTCGCTCTCTTATTTCCCGCTTCCTCTCTCTCTCTCTCCTCGAGTATCTAGAAGGTGGGGAAGCCGAACGGTGTCTCCTCGCGCTCCTCCTACTTCCAAACGCATTTCTGCTAATCTTCTGCTCTTATCCGAACGAATAAACCATCTTGATCGCTTCTTGCGGCATTTATTCGCCGTTTCGAGGTAAAAAGATACTGGGGGAGTCTAATCCAAGCACTACATATTGCTGGTTTTCTGCGATTTTGCGGTGTGTAGAACCCTATTTCTTTTGATTCTTCCTACTGTTCTGAACTCTGCCTCTGTTGATCGGATTTGGTGGTTGATGCTTTCCTGTTTTCTTGCTACATTTCCGTTATACACCCTAGGTCTCGGAAACCCTCGCCTACGGAGGTAAGATATGTGACTTTATTTGTTATGGTGTAGATTTGGTGGTTTGTATGAATTTCCGGATAGTTAGATCTCTGTAAGTTTTGATCGGCGTAGGTAGTTTGTTCTTTTGTTTTTCCTGTCCTTTTGCTCTATTTCCTTCATAAACCCTATTATCTGAATGCCTATGTCAAGCCCATGCTTATGGAGGTAAGAGATGTGACTTTGTATATTACGGTGCGGATTTCGTCGTTTTTCTAATGTTATTTTGGTTCTTTGATCAGATGGTGGGAGATGTGGGAGAGGGGATTCCAGTTGCTGTGATGAACGTTCCAGTGGCACCGACATGTGTGGAAAAGGTTGCGTCCGCTAAAACTAGGTCTTCTATTAAGTATTTCTTGATTCTCCCGTGTGTAGTACCTTAGCAATTTTTTTTCTTCATTCCATATTAGTTTGATCTGTGTAGCTCTGGATCAGCTTAGGTAGTTTGTACCTTCCTGCTTTCTTGGTGCAGTTTGTCATAAACCTAGATAGCTGAATTCCAAGTTCTGTCCCTTATAGAGATTAGGGATTTGATTTTATGTTTTGTCATGTAGATTTGGTAGTCTTATGTAATCAGAAATATGGAAGAGAGAATTCCACTTGCTTTGATGAAAACTCTGATGGTGGCAACAAGTGTGGAAAAGGTTGCGTTCTCTTAACCTACCTTTTCTATTTAGTTGTTCTTCGACTCTAGTGCAGAAAAACCTAGTTTGTCTTACTCCCATTAGTGTTCTAAAAAAGGTTGTGGTGGTCGCCATGACGGATTCACCCTCTAAGCATTATGCAGTTATGCTATAGCCGAAGCGGGTTAGAAAAGCATTTTGGATTGTGGCTGCCGCCTTAGTGGGCAGCGACCTGCCATGGTGGCACATATTACCTGCCTTGAGTGCAACCAATAGTAACTAAACAAAATTTTCCTTTTCTCAATTTGTACTATCTTGAGTCTTATTAAAAATATTCAACTGTCTGCTAACTAGAATCCAATCTGTGCTTCAAAGTTTTTTATCTAAATTTCTATCTTGTGATAGTAAAATTCTTTTAATAAATTGTAATTGCAATATAAGCTTATCTCAATAATGTTAACTACTTAGAAACTCATGCACTTCGGGCTGTAGATGACTGCAAAACTTTCCAACAACCGACACTTCTTTTTTATTCTTTTTCCCTTTCCTTTTGATTGAGATAAAGAATATGAACTACTACATTCAAAATTTTATACTCTTATCTTCAAAATTGTGGAAACATTATCCAAAATGTTATTTGCAAATTTTTCCAAATTTTACACAATATGTTGATCATACCTATCATGTGTTGAATGCTGATAATTTGTCAAATTCCATCCATCTTACTTTATTATATACTGTCTAGATAGCTTTGGGGAAAAGACATATTTGTAACATTTATGTTTGAGACCTGCCTTGGGCTCATGTTACCCACTATGGCGCCTCAATCCACCTCACACCATGAAATCCTTGGACACTACATATCCGCTGCACATTTTTTAGAACATTGATTCCCATAACGTTTGATCTCTGTCTCTCTTGATCAGTGCATCCAGTTTGTATTTTGCTGTTTGATTGCTATCATAAACCCTTGCTTGCAGTGGTAACCCTATGTTGTGTATGGAGAGAATGTGAGAGAAAAGAGAGAAAGGCAAAGAACAAAAGGATGAGAAGAGAAAACGGTCTTGTCTTCTTTTGTTTGGATACAAGAGTGAAAGAACATAAAACTAAAATTTTTTTTCTTGCTCCATCTCCCTTTTGTCTGCACTTATGAGCAGAAAAATATACATCCTAGGGTCTCTCTCTCCCTTTTTTCATGCTTTCTCCCTAAACTCAGATAAAACAGGAGAGAGTTAATTTCTCTTCTGATTTCCTCTTCTCTTCTCTTTTGTTCTTCTCTCCAAATGGAAATATGTGATTTTTTGTTTCTATGCACATTTATTAATTAGTTGTGATGATCTCTTTTATCAATTTTTTTTCTTGCTTAGATGGTGGCCGATATGGAAGAGAAGACACTGGCTCCTATGATGGATGCGCCTATGGTACCGATGAGTGTTGAAAATGTTAGTTCTATGGAGATTGCTGTAGGGAGGAGGTGTAGCCCTAGGTACATTGGGAAGGAGCGGCCCAGCTTTGCGGAGAAAAATGAAGTGGTGGAGGATTCAATTGGAAGGAGACGGAGCTGTAGAAACATTGGAAAAGAGCGGGTCAGCTATTATGCTAAGAAAGAGGAGTCAACTGCCAAGAAGCAAACAACACGGAAGAGGGCAAAAATTGATCCTTTAGAAGGTTTCATCATGCCTCTCTTGTCCTCAGAGTCAGAGCCAGTAACTTCTTCTAGGGTTGAAGAAGCGGTTTCTTACGGTGGAGTTGGAGATGAGGGTACTTCTATAGTAGTTGGGGGAGGTGTTCCAGATGATGGAAATGGACATGGAGTTGAAAACTCACTTATTGCAGCAGTAAAGAGTGCCAAAACCAGGGTGAAAGAAACCCTAAGAGCCTTCAACAGCCACTACCTTCACTTTGTCCAGGTTAGGATATTGTGCAATCTTGAACGCCACTTTAGTTTATGTCTTGTATGCTTGGGAGGCTTACTTGGCCAAGATAAAGATGGTGTCTACTATGCCGTCGTGTTTATCACGTTTAGGTCCTTTCATGGTTTGGCTGGTACATTGATGTTGCTCATCGCATCTGAAGGAGATTGCTGGATCTTTATAGGGAGCCGTACCATGGAACTTACATATAGATATTTAACTCTCTTGGGCATAACTAGTGTGCTTTTATGTCATGTCCTTTCAATATAGAGGTTGCTATTTAATGAACTTATATCCCAGAGCAGTGTGCTTTCTAGCTGAACTACATAACTTTCTTTTCAAGGAAGTTAGCTAAACTTATATGTACATATTGTAATATTATTTTATAAGCTGCTTGAAATTTGAAACTGCCGGTTGTTTTAACATTAGCTCAACTGCCAACTTTTGTCTTGTACCTATAAATCCCTTGCAGTTTACATGGGCTCTATTAATCATCTCTTTTTGTCATGACAAGTTGATCATACTATGTATTTTTATTTTCTATACAGGCGGAACAACGAAGGGTTAAAGAAGCAGAGGCTAGAGCATTAGAGCCTAAGGTGATTATTATTTGGTCTAGTTAGATGATATTACTGTTACTTATTTCATTATCGAATCTTGGCAGTTGAGTGAAAATCACTAGATATTAGAACATAACAGATCATATTTGAGAGAACGAGGATGATCACTTGTTTCATTTGCTAATATGAGTTATCTCTTATGCCTGTGGTATTATTTAATGAGATGCAAGTTGCAACATACGAATGTGCAACTTATATTGAGTTGGTCGGTTGCTTAATGTTCTTTCACATTTCTTTGCTTGCTGGTCTTTATCTTTTGAACCTATGTTTTTCTAGTGTTGCTTGTTATTTTATTGAAGTTTTAATAAAAACATCTAATGAGGGCAAGAAACCCACCACTTTTCTACTGGGAGCCTTGAATCTAGAAATGAGTTATACTACTCACTGAAAATACAACACTGTTGTTATGTTGACATATTTTACATGCTTGTTAATGATTGATATCCTGTAAGAAGTTGTATGCTTTCAATAAGTGTATTGTTTGCTTGTCCCATTTGCATGCATCTTTCTAGAAGTCTAAGGTAAGAACTTGCAGTTTCCTGCATAAGTTTATTTGGTACTATTCAAAGTTCTGTGAAATATAACATCTGTGACATTATTCATTAAGTTGAATTAGATTTGCAGTTTGGTTCTGAAGAATCATTCACAAATTTGATGACATGTTTAATCTGTGTTTCTATTTTTACATACAGTAAGATACTTCTAATCTAGTTGAGTTCTAGAAACATCCTATGGTTCTTATTGTTTTTTTGTTAACATCTTTGTGGTTTTGCTTTATAGGAAGAAGGTTCTTGTGAAGAGAACTTTAAACGAAAATCAAGACGTCCTGATCTTAAAGCAATCTCACAGGCATGGCTTTATTTTCTCTCCAAGTGTTAATTAAGTCTGGTGCAAAATTTCAGTTAGTTTCTTTGTTTTATCTGTCTACTTTAATTTAGATCGACATGCTGGAAATTATTTTACTGTCTTCTGTAGCATAGATGTATATATAGTTTTGGGTCTTTTAAATAGTTTTTCTATTAAGTTGCATTCCTTATTCCAAGCTACAACTTTATGCATGGTAATTGTTGGATGGACTTTGTTGCTTCTAAAACCATTTGATTTTCTGTTTGCTTTTCTCGGTGCTTCTTTTCTCACACAAACCTTTCTTTTAATTGGGTGAACTTTCCCTGTTTCAGATGCTTGAAAGCAAAACTGTTCTATATCCAGTAAAAAGGATTGGCCATCTTCCAGGTTGGTGTTTCTTCTCGCCACTTTCAGTTATATACTAAAATGTTTTATTTAGTATGTTAAAGCCAATATTTCTCTTAAGAATTTCAGCAAAGACCATACATGGCTCTGGTGAATAGAACTGATCTCAAATAGTGGGAAGTGCCTCAAGAGAAAACAAAAAGATCAAAACTGATTTGGTAGGAAATAGGAGCTAGTGAGAGAAGCATGATAGAACTTGAGTTTGATATAGAAAATAAAGTTGGACACAATAAAAGGGATCCACATAACTCAATAGCTCACAAGTAGTTGTAAAGGGATAGGCCTTGGTACAATAAGAAGTTTTGAAAGGGAGTGGGGGATGTCCATGTGCTATCAACATTTGATTGGGGCTTTGGAGGTAATGAAGGTTATGATTTGGAAATAGGCAAAACACGACATGACTTGTGTAACCCATCTAATCAATGGGTCATATACATGTAGCATGATAATACGATAACACAACACAATTAAAACAATTGACTAACTTATACACCACAAAAATGATATCCTAGATATGTTCTATAGCCACTTATTGCAACAAGCACAACCGATCTATAAAAATAAGAGGAAAACAACCTATCAATGGTCAAATAAACCAATCAATATGAATTTAAACAGATAGCTAAAAGCATGTAAAAGAAGACGATTCTACTGACTACTTGCATTTTTAAATGCAAATAAGAGGAAATTAAATTGAATATTCTAGTAAAGACGAATTATTTTTGCACTACAACATGTGTTGGTCGAGATCAAGGTTGAAGTAGCCATCTGATTCAAGGAGGGGAGACGGATTTGATACACCAATGGTTTTGATAACGTCCACTGATACTTCATACTGTAGATCCTGGCACAAATTTTCCTAGGAGAAGTTTCCAAATATGATCTTTCAGTTTGGAGTTTGGCTTGGGGAGCAGCCACAAATCCGCTCCATCTCATTCTCCTTGTTGTTATCACCTTCCTCTCCAGCATTGAAAATGAGAAGTTGGCTGGAAATGTGGGCATGGCGGAATAAAGAGAAGTGGAGAAAATGAAGAGGAGAAAATGAAACTAGTGTGATGGATTGAGAATTTTAGACGGGGTAGGTGAGTGTTATAAACCTGAGCATGACCTGATTATTAGTTGGGTTAGGTGGGGTGACCCGTTTATGGCTGGAACCCGATTAGGATTATACCTAAACCCATTTAAAAGCTTGGTTGTTGGGTCGGGTTAATTTTTGGCACCCCTAGTATTAGTTGTTATTGCTGCTGTTTGTAGCAACTACACAAAATAATGTTCCCTTAATTAGATTTCAAATTTTGATTCTCCTTTTATGTGGAAGCTTGCATTGGTAAATGTTGTAGATTTACCAAGTTGGGTGGCTGCGACTTGATTGTTGGCAGGTATTGATGTTGGTGACCAATTCTTTTCACGAGCAGAAATGGTGGTTCTAGGTATGCATAGCCATTGGCTGAATGGAATTGATTACATGGGACAAGAATTCAAAAAAATGGTAATGTGTAGGTTAACAATTTGTCGTTCAACATCACTAGTTGAACTTGCAATTGTTAATTTGGCAACTGTGTTTCTTTCAGAAGCCAATGCAGTCCATTTTCATATCTATGCAGTTCATGCTTCTAGTTATCATTCTTTGTTGTCGGTCTAGCACTATAGAAATTTAAACCATTTGATTTCAAATCATATGCCACTTATATGTTTTTATGTTTTGCCAATCCAACTTTGAGATGTTTAAAACTATAAATTACTCTTACGGATCATCTTAAATTCTCACTTTTGGTGTAGTTTTTTTTTTCCTGTGCTAGTTATTTAGGATTTGTTATGGTTTAACTTTCATTTGATTAGTATTACTACAATATGTTATGGGAGCAAAGTTACTTTTAGTGTAATCTAAGTAGCAGGTGTTATTCTCTCAGCTAATTGATACACAAGGCTGCTACAGTGACCTTGGAGAACACTGTCAAAAAGAGACTAGGAGTTGAACAAGCTTGAAGCAAAGTAACCAAACTAGACCAACCATTAAGATCTTATACAAAGCTTGAACACCTCATATCAATCATTGATTCTGTGTTCAAATATATAAGAGAAAACAATTAGTTTACAATATTTTGTAGTCTTGAATTTCGTGCCATGTCGCATTCAATATTTCATTTTAATTCCCTCCACATTATTTTAACTTCCTTCCTATATCTTGTAAAGCTGCACCTTTGATTCAATACCATTGCTAATTGATTCTTTTTAAATTTTTCCTTTTTTTGCCTTTCTTTTTGCTAAATTACTTCTTTGTGACAGTTGAAAATATTTTTATCGAGAAAAGAAAATCCATATGACAAAATAACCTATCCCATCATTGGGCGACAATTGTGGGGGAAATATTTGGGCCTGACATACCTTATCATAATCCATTGGAGATGAATGTGTCCATTAGATGGAACCATGGAATAACTATAAATAGATATGCTCATCTCTATGGCTTCTTGCCTTCAACCCCGCACAACCTCTTGAGCATCCAATACTCAAAAGAAGTGATGAAACTATGGAGTGTGCAAAAGACTCATGTTCCCTAAATTAGAGCCTTATCTATATGACATCTTGCCCCTTACCTGATGCAACTTTGTGGTACATGTTTTGCCAGTTAATTTCCTACTATTATGTGATTAGAGACATCCTCTTTCCTTTTGTAATTATTGTGAGATCTCACCGCTTGCATGATATTCATGGATGTTCTTTTTTTCTAATTGAATGAGGGATATTTCATTGTGCTAAGCGAGATTCAAATTGTTGTATTCTGTTGCCCTTTTTGAAGTTTTCTGTTGCCATGTTCTTCAAAGCTTGGTGTCTATGCTCTTTCTTAGCTGTCTAATTATAGTTTTTTTCTTTTTAATATGTTACTATTAGCAACACCAGGAAATTCTAGTATATATATATATATTTTCATGAATTGTGGATTAAGTGAATTTTGCCCTCTGATGACATGCTATTCAATTATCTAGGTCATCTTCTGCTTTAGTATTTGTGAAATGAACTAGGTTGTAATATTTTCTTTATATTTTAATTAAGTAGGAGGAGTACAAGAACTATACATTTCCACTTGCAATATGCATTGTTCTATCTGGAATGTATGAAGATGATTTGGATAATTCTGAAGATATAATTTATACTGGTCAAGGAGGGCATGATTTGCTTGGTAAGAAGCAGCAGATTTGCGATCAAAAGATGGAACGTGGTAACTTGGCTTTAAAGGTTTGTTTGTGGATACTGCTTCTAAATCTTAGTGAAATTATCTCATGATAATACATAATTTTAGATGATATTCTTCTGTTTTAATTCATGATGAATCCATTTCATAATCTTTTAAGACTCTTGAACATATATAAATCAACATAAAAATTGGAGGATGACCTAACGGGAAACAATATGAAGGAAATGTCAAAACTCGAAAAGCCTTCTGTTTGAGACGCTTGCTCCATTTTGTTACTTACATCACCACAACCACCACCTTTGTTTCTAGGAAATATAATTTACCTCAGAAATTGGTCACTGGCCATATGAATGAGATAGAAATTATGCTGAATTATGTCACAAAAATTTATTTGTCAAGCTTCTTGGCCTAATTTAATGATGAGGTCCCTCTTGCGGCCAATGTAACAGGATCAAAGGATTTATCTTGACTTACTACTTATATGTTTATGACTAATCCCTATAAGACTAATGTAAGGAGCTTAAACACTACGCTAAAATCAGGACACATGCTAAGAAAATATTGAAGGTAAGACTTAGTTGGATGACACACAGTTAAATCGCTCCACGTAGTTTGCTGTCTTGTTTATATCAAAGGAATGGATATTGTGTGAACTGGTTTGTCTATATGTTCTTATTCCTCATAATTATGTTAGTAAATTAGTACTTCATATCAATAATCTTACTTGAAATGCTAATATGTAGTAGAAATGCAAGATATAGAAGCACATCACAATTCTTACTTCATGATGATGAAGTCTAAATAAGTGATCTCACAAGTTACTTTAATCTGTTTGGTTCCTTTGTATGTGCTCACAAGGGAGACTGTGCTAATGAGGAATCGGCAGTCGGCATGGGCTGTGCCACTAACACAGCCCTGTGCTAGTCGGCGTTGCATGCCCAACCGTGCGGCTCTGCATAGGTTGGGTGCCGCTCGAATGCCACTAACCCATTAAGGGTTAGTCAAAGAGACACATTAAGGTCTCTTTGGGTCTTTGACAACCACTTTACTAAAATAAGGTTGAAGTGAGATGGAGAAAGAGAGGAGATTAAGGAGGAATACGAGATTTCTTCTTGAAATCCCATTTTAATTTTTAAGTTAATTTTTCTCATTCTCTTAACTATTTTCTTTGTTTTACATTTTAAAGACTAATTTCGCATGTAAAAATGTTAAATCTAGCTTAACTTTACGAGATCTATTATTTATATGGGTCTTTCTAGATAGATATAGCATTGGTGTTATATCTTTGAAAAGTATTTTTTAAATTGTAGGGATCAAAGGGTAAATATAATTTCCCACAAAATTTTACCCAAATTTTTAAAAAGTCCAAAATTAATATGTCAAATTCTTTCAAATTGAGTCTAATTTGATATATAAACATGTTAAATTAATGAGGTATTGTCCCCATCATTCTATATTCAACTTAGTTTTAATCATTGAATTATTGTCAATTAGTTAAATGTATTCAATTATATTATGTGTTGAATCATCTCTTTATTTGACTATTGCCGTATCTTTAGTAAAATTGGTCACTTACATTATTACTTAGGGATAAAGGCTTTAATATATATATTCAAACAAAAAAACATGTATCAAACGGCTCTTTTAGAGAAATGTTCTAAAATTTATATTAGAGGCATGCCAAAAGGGTGCTAAGTGTGGGCCACAAGCACATATCATGCCGACCAAGTATCGATATGGCATGTGTCTTCGGCACGGCAAGCCTTGCGTTCTCCTAGCACCAGATTGACTATTTGTTGCTTGTTCATTTGTGCCCACACTCACAGTGCTTCATGTATCTCCTACTTTCATTTCCTATACTTCTACTGAAATTTATTCCTTTAAAGAATATGTGTCCTTTTTCAGGTATTTTTCGTTATCTGATCTGTAACTTCAATTATTATTGTTTGATGTGGTCGCTAATCCTATTTGAGATGTATGACAGAAAACAATATCTAATATTTCTCTAGCTTTGCTTTAGTTACGATAAATTTTATGACCACTTCATTATTTTCTTTTGATCCATTGGTGAAAGTAAAACATTCTTTTGTAGGCTACTATTTATTTTTGTACTTGTATCATTAATATATTTCTTTGTCAATCTCTTTACTAGTATTTCAAGGTTATCCAGATTTTTCTTTTTAAATTTATGTGAAGTCCTTTTCCATTTATCATGCCTCAACTTTTTATTTTTTGTGTAGCTAATTGTTCTAAGGGCCTAACCTAAATTTTCCGCATTGCGTTAGCTTTTCACTCACACTCATTCATGTGGTGCAAGAACTATAAATACACTAGCATGCGTGAGTTGAGGAGTGACGTCTTATGCTTTGCCTGTCATATGAGGATAATTGCTCAAAAGCGTTAAGTTTATATACTGCTTTTCTCTTTTTTTTCTCCACTGGATTAGCTTTCTTCTCCTTTTCTCCTTTTGTGATAAGAAGCCTATATGTATGAGTTCCTCTAGTTGACATGGAGCTTCTCCCTTAGTCAACACATCATGGTAGTTTATGCTCACTAGCTGAAAAAAATGCTATATTTCAGCTTGTTATCTGTTGCAGATGTTGAAGATATTTTTTGCTGTTATATCTTGCTGGCCATTTATCTTTTAACATTATAATAACCAGTGGTTTCTCATAGCTGTTGTATGCTTGTTCTGTTATCTGCTAAACATTAAGATTGTATTTACCAGTTTCTATTGAAAATGGAGTTTGACTCGTCTTCTGGTTCCTCTGGAAGCTGATATTACCTACCCTATGTTCACAATCATATGCACTTAACTATAAATTGTTGGCATATTTTTTTGTTATATTCCTTTAATTTTTTTTTCCTTTTGTGAGTCTCATTCTCGTGGATTCTTGACATTTGCTATGCAGAATAGCAAGGAAAATTATGTTCCTGTACGGGTAATTCGTGGACATGTATCTCCAAGCAGTTATTGTGGAAGAGTTTATACCTATGATGGCTTATACAAGGTTATTATAGAGAACATGTTAAATCCTTAGTTCACATTCCATTATGTTCAGAAATTTTGCGTTATATATTTATATCCAAAAGAATAATTGTCGAATAGCTTTTACTTACGATTATTTAGACATGCATATGACAGACAATGTATTATATTATTACTTTCACTTGGATTGATTTTTTTGATAATTTTCTTTATGTACCGGCACGTCACCGACGTATTTCAGCATGCAGTGGTCAACATAGTTGTAGAACATCTGAGTTATTAGTTCTTTGAAGTGATATTGTCGTCAAGCACTCTAGTAGTTAGACACCAATTATGGAGCATCTATTGATTTGCAATATGGAAGCGAGTATGATTGTTTAATGTTTTGATTTTTCTTTACTTGTCAATTGCAGACTAGATATATCTGGCGGTTGCCCTCGATTACATACAATTGCTATCATTTTCTTATTTAGTGGGAAACCTCTGCAAATTCAAATTTATAATATATTAATAGTTTCTGGCTGGTAAATTTCAACTGGCCTAGTCTTGAAAGATGAGTTACGATATGGATTTATGGCAAATGAAATTTCCAGAATTTGATTTGGTTAAACAATTAGGAACATTCTTTCAGAAAATATCTTCTTTCTCTTTATTCATAAGTTGTTAGAAATTGAAAAAAAGGCTGATTATCTATAGAGATGGACAATCACAAAATTTAAATTTTCTGTCCTTTCTAGCTTAAAATGTGCTGCACGTTGTCTTGTCATATATTGATTCTATCTGAGCTATGGGTTCACATATCTCTTCTGCATCAATAGGTGGAAGATTATTGGCCAGAGAAAGGTTTAAGTGGATTTACTGTATACAGGTATAGATTAAAGCGGCTTGAAGGGCAAAAAAGTTTGACGACAACCCAGGTTTACTAATTTTTAAACATTATAAATTTTTTTCTTTTATTATTGTAATTTTATTTGTTTCTTTTTTCCTTTGATGATCTAAGTTGGCTATGGGTAAAAGATGAACTCAATATCTTTCTTTGCGATGATCAGTTATAGGATTAACAGAATTGCAGTTATATATATATATATATATATATATATATATATATATATATAGTGATACCAAAATAAGATTTTCAAAATTTTCATTTTTGCTTAATGGGAGTGATGTTATGATGAATAAGAGATAACAAAACATTAAGAGTATATGATGGGAATTATATTTTCATTCATTCTTTTTCGGATGTATTTTTATTAAAAAAAATTGATTTTATTTTAGAGTGTCCAATTTGGTTAAAACTCCAAATAATCTAGGTGATCTTAGATTTGATTGCTTTTTCTTTAAAAAAAAGGGAAAAACAAATGAAAATTTGACATTCCCCCCCCCCCTTTTCTTTCCTCTTTTGCGATGGATTCGACGCTTCGTTTATTCCTCTATGTGAGTTTGATTTTCTTTCCCCCATGGCTTGGTTGGTTATCTTCTTTCTTATCTATTTAATTATGCTAGTATGAAAATGGTACTTGGAGGTAGATAAAGAAATTCACAGAGATTCTATCTATTTTACTGGGGGTGGATCTAGGTACCTCCTTATCTTTTTCCATATTGGCATGTCTCTTCGTCCTTAGGCAATATTAATTTGGTATCAGAGCAAGTTCAGATTTGATGGATTCAATTATGAAGAAAATTTAGTTTTTAAATATCAAGATTGAGTGCATAATGATCAAGTTATCTTATGAAGAAAGTTAAAAAAATGCAGATAATGAAGATAAGTTTGAACGAGATTTGCACAGCGGAAGTAAATGTTGGGAATTTGATTTTTCATTTAATATTTTCGGACATATTTTTGATTCTAGAGTGTCTAATTTGGTTAAAACTCGTAAAAGTTTAGGGGATTTGCTTGTTAATTTGTTTTAAGGTAAGTTTGTTAGGATCTGAATACTTTTCTTTTAAAAGGAGAAAAAAATAATAGTTTGAGAAATAATCTTTTGTGGAGGATTCCACATTTATCCATCTTCCTTTTTCGCCTCCCTCGTGTTTTACTCACTTATCTATTTTGTGGTGGATTCCATGCTTCATTTGTCCCCTACGATCTATGTGGGTTTAATTTCTTATCCCTATTGCTTAGTGGGTTATTTTTTTTATCTTTTCTACCTTTCTAGTTATGCTAGTATAAAAATGATGCTTGGAGGTAGATAAAGAGATTTACAGAGGCCCTATCTTTTCGCCTTAGGGGTTGATCTAGGTACCTCCTTAGCTTTTCCGGCTTGTTTTTCTGTCCCTATGCCACATCAATTTGGTACAAGAGCAAATTCAGATTTAATGGATTCATTCATGATGGAAATTTAAATTTCAAATATTAAGACCGAGTGCTTAATGATCAACTTATCTTATGAAGAAATTTCTAACGATGTAGATTATGAAGATAATCTCGAGATGAGGTTTTCACAATGGAAGCAAACAATGAGAATTAGAATTTTATTTCAAATGTATTTTTATTGAAAAAAATGATTTGATTTTATAGTATCCAATTTGGTTTAAACTCCTAAAACTCTAGGAGAATTAACTGCTAATTTGTTTAAAAGGTAAGGTTGTTAGGATTTGATTGCTTTTTTTTTTTCCACGTTCCCTTCTCCCTCTTCTTCTACTTATTCTCTCTTTTGTGTTGGATTCCATGTTTTGTTTGTCCCCCACTATGTTTATGGGTTTAATTTTCTTTCCCTCACGGTTTGGTAGGTTATTAACTTATTATCTATCTTTTCTATTTATCTAGTTATGCTAGTGTGAAATAATACTTTTAGGTAGATAAAGAGATTCATAGAGGCCCCTTTTTTCTCCTCAGTAGTGGATCTAGATACCTCTTTATCTTTTTTCATATTGGCATATTTCTTCGTCTCTAGGCCACATTAGTATACTTTAGATTGGTGGACCTTGAGTGAGCGTTTTTGTTTTTGAAGGGCAAGGAAAGAGTTGTAACACTAGAGGTCCGTAATAGTATCAAATATTGTGCATCTTATACTTGTACTGTTTAATGTTTAGAGAGTTCCTTGGTTTTACTTCTTAGGACATTCTCTATACAACTCCTTCCATTATATCACTCTATTTATGGTAGTTTCCTCCTTATTTTACTTTAGATTTTGAGAAGAGGTTTTATAGTTTTCACTTTTCTATTCCCAAACTATCTTTTTATGGACTTTGGTAATTTATGTGATGACTAATATATGCATCTAGACAAAGTAAGAAGGGGGATATGTTTGATATATGTTTTCACGAGGTTTACTTAGAGAATGAAAAAGTTTGGTTATTATTGCAATTAGACTTAGTCTAACGTAAATATCCAACAAGCCATCACTATAGCTTAGTGGTTTAGTGTTACCAACCATGATGGAAGTCATGAGTTTAATTCCCTCAATCAACCTTCAATTGACATTTGATGAATTTTTCATCGCTATATGCGTATAATTTGAATTTATTGTGACCCAATTTTTTGGAGGATTAACTTAATTATCCAAGTTATATATCAGGGATGGCTTGTCTTTTGTCTACGCTATATTGCAGGGGTTCATGATTGATTAAAAAAAAATTGAACCATTTACTTCTCATCTTGTTGTGGCATGAAGGAATTTGCCCTTCAGGAAGCCTAGCTTGGAATTTGCATTGCTTGTCGCTAATATTTTTCACTTTAGATTTTTTAGTGTGGTCAATTGCGTTTTTATGCCTTTGTCCAAAACCGTTCTGTAGTAAATAGACTCTTATGTTGCATGTCGCCTTCATGATGCACGCATAATATATTAGTCCTCTTATACTATAGATGTTCTTATTGATTGTATTAGTCCTCTTATGCTATAGATGTTCTTATTGATTGTGCCTCTCATTAATTATTTTATTCATTGACAGGTCAAATTTGCTCGGGAACAAGTTCCCAAATCCATTTCTGGCTTGCGTGGGTATGAGCTAAATCTAATTTTCTCAATTACTAGTAGGTCGTCTTTGGTGATTATTTTGTGATGTGTAGTCCTAAGAGGAAAATGTGACCTTTGATGATTCTGTCTATGTTTCTATGTTCTAATAGTTTTTTTTTGTCAAATAGATGCTCTCTTTTCCTTAAATAAGCTTCTGTTTTTTATGCTATCATTGTGTATTCTAAATTGAGTCTACTTTTTGTAACCCTAAGGCCATTTTGAACTTTTACAGGTTAGTTTCTGACGATATCAGTGGGGGCCAAGAAAAGTTTCCTATTCCTGTCACCAACTTATTTGATAGTCCACCAGTTGCTCCTACTGGCAAGTTACAAATTTTAGCTTCTCTACCTTGATGATGTTTTTGAAAGATTTTAATGCAACTCAAAATTTTGAAATTTGTTTGAAGAACATGTGATCAGATCTAGGCCAAATGAATTCAACAATGCAGATAACAAAAATAGTAAATGATCATAAGGTTTTCTATTAAGATGTAAGCAGGATGAAATCCCTTTCAATTTGAACATTACTGACCAGCAAGTATGAAATTTATAACAAAAGATGTGGCAAAAGGAACAGAGATCGATTACTAGATTTAAATTAATCAAGAGGGGGCTAAAGATAGGTTGAGTCTCACTCAGTGATGGTCGTGCTAGTGGCACGTGGCGTGCCATGCCACCATCGACACGGCACGCCTCTTATGTCAGTGGCACACATTTATAATATTTTTAATAAATTTTTTAGGATATTTAGAGATGTTTTTGGGTCTTTGGTATGTCAATCTTTGATTTTTTTTGTCTAAATATATGTATTAAAATTTAAAATCTACATTACAATATTTTATCTTTAGATTATTTTTGTAAATAATCTAATTTATTAAAGATAAACCAATAGTTGAATATAAATATTATTCAACACATAATATGATTGAATACTCCATAATATAATTGAGCACATAATAACATTCAATACATAATTGATAATAGTTCAATAATTAAAACTAATATCTAGTTGAACGTAGAATGACGAGGAGGATGAAAGACTTCATTTGCTGGCATAAGAATAATACGAAAATGTTGCGTTAAATACTGTCGATATTTTTCAAAACTTATCCACTAATAATATTGCTCGTTATAACGTCTCACGTAGTCTTCATACAAATATGAATTTTATAATTATTCGATGATATGATATGAATATTGAATATGCATAGAAACAACTGGCACAGGCACAGGCACATCATAAGCATATGCAGATTGTGGATATGGAGTATAATAAGGGTGTTGTGGCTCTGGTGGGTGTGATTGATATGATGGTAATGATGATGAACTCATATCATCCTGTGGACGCACCTTTTCTGATGTCCTGCTACCTATAGACTTAAGTCCTTTCCTCATTTTATTGTAATCATATTGAGCTTGAGATGGTCCCTTTCCTTTCTTCTGTCTCTGATAAATTCGGCTTTGTGGTTATCTAGGTCTGGCAAATGGGTTGTCATTCCAATTTTAAAAAATGACAAATAAGTTGTAATTTTAAAAATGACAAATAAGTTGTAATTTTAAAAATGACAAATAAGTTGTAATTTTAAAAATGACAAATAAGTTGTAATTTTATAAATGACAAATGACAAAAGTTAATTGATAGAAATAAAGAAAAGTTGAAAAAATGGGTCCTATATGTTATATTATGTTTGTTAAGAAAATAAGTAAAATTAATTTGATAAAAATTGATGGAAATAGAAATTTTTTAAAAGAAATGTCTCTACATTGGCACATGACCGGCACGAGGCTGTGCTAGGTCCTATATGTTATATTATGTTTGTTAAGAAAATAAGTAAAGTTAATTTGATAAAAATTGATGGAAATAGAAATTTTTTAAAAGAAATGTCTCTACATTGGCACATGACCGGCACGAGGCTGTGCTGGATGACACGTGGCCGTGCTGGATGGCATGGATCGGCATGGCCATCCTTGGTCTCACCTAATATGAAGGACTGTGTAGCCTTAAGTTTTTCCTTTAGCTTCACTTCGGGCACCATTAGTCCTCTTTATATTGCTGGAAATTCCTCATGACACAACAAATATATGAAAAGGAAGTAGACTGATAAGGTAGAGTAACAAGAAACCCACAAGAACTATATGGGATTTTGTAGAGAGGAGGTATATTGGGAAGTCCAAAGATTGAGAAAAAGTTTAGAGTTTTCTAGAGGACTCTACAATGGTTTAGGCAGCCCGCTAACCTAATTTAGCCTGGCCCAAATTGACTACCTAAACTACTAACAGATCCATTGGCCAAGCAAAATGGAGCGGACATCCCCTAAACATTAGGCTAATATTATGATTGTTCAAGTAAAACAAGTAATCTTTTTGGAAGTTGATGTCATATTAACTCTCCCGGGGTGGAGAATATCTCGACCTCGACGGGATGACTTCAATGTATTGATGATATAGATTTGTACGTTGATGATAGAGATTTGCACTCAACTTCTTTGGCTTACCTTTGTTCACCCAACTGACATCAAATATAGGTCGCCCTTGCCATTTAATCAAAAATAGCCTATGTGTTCCTCAAGGTGCTCTTTTTTCTCGTATGCCAAGAATGTCTTATGGTTGATCACATGTATATGTTTTTCTTACATCAAAATGATATGCACTAGTATTTTTCAGATGTATTTTTATTTAAAATTGATTTGATTTTCTAGTGGCCAATTTGGTTTTAGTGGGTAATCGAGGTGAGTTTAATTTTATAAACTTGTTACCTTACCCGATTACCCATTAAGCTTATTACACTTTCGTCTCCCCTCCGCGCCCACTTTTTTATCCCCATCGCTAAAAATTTACATGCCGTAGCCCCTCTCTCTTGATGACCAAATGGTGCTGCTTCCCCTCTCTCTCGACAAAGTAGTCGATGATGACACCGTCGAGAACCAACGACGACATATCTTATCATCTGTATTTTTTATATATTATTTATTTATTATCGTATCCTAGACATATCATTTCTTGTGATTTGAGAATTTGTCGTATTCCGGTATCATATCTTATCATCCGTATCCCATATCACCATGCTTCATAGCTATTTGACTTGTATCCTGTCCATTTTCACCCTTACCCATTATGCTTAGTTTGTTATGATATTATATTTTGTAGCTCGACCCATTATGCTTGGCCTGTGGCTGATATCTCATTGGTTAGTGGGCAGTGACAGACTATAATATTCTAGCCCGGCCCGAAACCGGCCCACCTTGCTCCACCCTATCCGATAATCACCTCTATTCCCACCCTTAATTTATGCTGTTTTATAGGAACTGTTCACTTTCTTAGATTTTAATTTAAGCTTGTCAGCCATTTCTTGTCACATGGACTTCTCATTGCTTCCGCTATCAACGATGACGGAATATAATTTCCTATTTGAGGTGCATGTGGTGCGAAAAAGACTATGCTTAAGCTACGAGTCCTCAGATGATGCTTTTGGGGTTAATATGGTCTGGTTTGGCTTAGTTGCTCGTCTCTTAATATGGCCCGGTGTTGGGTTGAGAATGTCAGAATAAATGTCTGTCTCGGTTTGATCTAACTTTTCTGGACTTAAATAGCAGACCCGGTGGAAGGAAGTTTTGGAGCATATTAAAATTCGTATGTTTATTCATGGATAGTACCAAAGTATGTGGATTCCTTATATGAAATACAGGAATTCTTTCTGATGATTTGAAATTAATAAAAACCCCTTTCACTATTTTTCTTTCCTTTACAATGTTCTGCTCATAATTGTACAATTAATCATTCATATTATTGATCAAGACATTGTCTTTTATCAATCTCTTTTGTAGGTTTTGTATATTGCAAGTCGCTCCAAGTTCCCAACAATTGGCCTATTCCTGAAAATGTTCTGGGCTGCGATTGCAGAGGAGATTGCTCTAATTCAAGAAGTTGTTCTTGTGCTAAAATTAATGGCTCTGATTTTCCTTATGTTCGTAAGGATGGTGGAAGGTAGACATTTCTTTTGTTATCCTCCTATAGAATTTCTTGTGCTAGAGTATTTATACCTCATCTGACTTTATCTTTCATTGTGATGCTTTCTGGCTAGAATATTAACACATGGCACCTTGTCTGACTTAGTTTCTCTATCTTTCATTTTGATGTCCTTTTGGCAAGAATATTAACACATGGTACCTTGTCCGACAATTGGATTTATCTAGTATTTTATTATGCTTTGCCAATATGAGTGCTGCCTTGTATTTACTCATTGGTTTTTGCTGATACCACTTGACACGACGTAAGTCTTTTCGATAGACAAAATTCAGGTGGCACTTAACTTTCAATTTGCAAATTTAGGCCAACTGTTCTTTGCAAGTAGAAATGCATAATCGATATGGGATAGAGAGAGCCAAGCGAAAGCACATTAATTGCACTAGAAATATTGCTCTTCTATTGATTGAAATGCAAGGGAATGGATGGTGCCAAGGAATTGTCAAGCTCTAGGGAGCAATGGAGGAGAGGGATGTGGAGAGAAGAGGAAGGTGGACTACGGTTGGGTCACCTGGATGTCTGGTGGGGCTTTAGGCCCCTCGATCAGAGCTTATCCAAAAGAAATGCAAGTTCATGCTGCTCCAAAAAATTCAGGCCAAGTACAGGCTGGCCACCGCATTGCGGGGTCTTTTAGCAACCCTAACGTCAGAGGGGCATCCCTAGGTTATTGGTACACCAATTTCATCTTGAGTCACCTTCTCTTACTAGGCCATTCTATGGTTTATGCTAGACATGTCTTGACATTATATATGAAAGTTTGTTGAAGTTACTTATACTTTTGAATGACTTGCATATAAGTTGGAACATATGGTCATATTTTTTCTCAGATACTTTTTGAGTGCTCAAACAATTAGCTGCTCGTTCTGAGCAAGAAAATTGCTAATCCTTTTAACTATGAGGTTAACTTGGTACTCATAGATGTCACCTGTTAACTCATTATTTTGGATCTTGTTGATCTGGAAACTCCTATCTTAAGTCAGTGTTTCTTCCAGTATATCCTTTTGTTGTTTAGCATGGTTTAATTTTATTGTTTGTGCTTTAATAATCTATTGAAAAAATCTTTTCTACCTGTAAATCTCAATGCAATTAAATTTTCCTCTAGATTGGTGGAAGCGAAGTCTATTGTTTTTGAGTGCGGTGTGAATTGTGGATGTGATCTTAACTGCATAAATAGAACATCACAGCAAGGTCTGAAGTACCGTCTTGAGGTTAGAAATTTCTTTTTATCTGACCATGGCTATCAACATTATAATCCATCCTTTTCTGTTCAGTGACAAGTAAGGCATGTTCTGTTTATAACTGCATGCCACTACAGGTATTCAAGACGGCGAAAAAAGGTTGGGGTGTTAAGTCATGGGACACTATACCAGCTGGTGCTCCTATTTGTGAATATACTGGAAACCTTAGAAGAACCGATGAGATTGACAGTGTTCTTGATAACAACTATATCTTCGATATAGATTGTCTCCAAACTATGAAAGGCTTGGATGGAAGGGAGGTACTATAATCTTGTCTCATAAGTTTTATGGTTTTCTCTTTTCTGAATTGAGCAAGTGAGGAATTGCATGGTTGGAAGTTTCGGTCAAGGTTCTAAAAATCGGTATCGGGATCGGGATCAGCCGTCCGGAAAAACGATACGTATCGGCTGTATCGGCCGCCTGTATGGGATCGGACTATTTTAATTAAATAAAATTTTAAATATTATTAAAAATGTTGAAAAATTTCTAAAAATTTAGAAAAAATTATAAGAAAATAAAAAATAATAGTTACTCACATATAAAACCTAAAAAGTAAAAATCTCTTTTTCTTCCTCTCTTCTTTTCTATTCCTCTAACTGTTAGTCTAAAGTATCAATTTTCTCTCACACTCATTTTTTTCTATCTTTTTCTCTCTCTCTCTTTTTCACCCTCTTTTTTTTTTATCTTTCCCTCTCCCTCTCTTTCTCTCATGCCCTCTTTTTTTTTTTAATCTTTTCCTCTTCCTCACTCTCTCTTCTTTTTTCCTTCTATCTCTCTCCTTTTCTCTCTCTCACTCTCACTCTCTCTTCCTCTCTCTCTCTCTCTCCCTCTCTCTCTCGAGCTACTGCTGTCAGTAGACAGTTGCCTGCAGCAGGCTGCTGCAGGATCGGCCGAAACTGGAATCCTTGGTTTCGGTTTCAGCATGTGAAAAACAAAACGTTTTAGAGTTTCGTTCAGTATCAGAGTTTTGGATCGGTTGTTTTGTTTCTTCGGATTTGCTCATTTTATAATAAATAAGAAACGAAAAGATGTAGAAAATTCTAGAAAAAAAAAGAAAATATCCACAAAAAAATATGTAGGAAACCAGAGAAATATTAAAAAAAAGCAGCATAGAAGGTATTGGAAATCCAATAGCAGAAAAAAGAAGATAAACAGGCTGTGAACATTTCTAAAAGCAATATTAAAAATATTGGAATGGCAAAAAAAGTAATAACAGCTGCTTTAGGAAATCCAATAACAACAGATGTGAAGGTGTAGGAAATTCAACAAGAAAGAAGATAAATAAATGTGGAAAATTATAAGACAGGAAAATAATTAAAAAATGTACAGAACCTTAAAAATCAATGATAGTAGATATAGGAAATCAAGAGAATAAGAAGAGATCATGAATTCTCTCGCTGAAGGAAGTTGATCGAAACCGAGAAGTGACGTGGTTGCTAAACGAGTTCGATTAGTCCCCAACTGCATGCACGTGGAAGAAAGGCTGAGATGAGGTTGTCAGAGGAGATTGTCATCAATCGGAACTGAAAGAGGTAAATCGGAGCCTCTGGGTTCATGTTGTGGGAGAAAGAACCGAGATAAAGACAGTCAGAAGAGGAGGTTGTTGATAGGAGTCGGAGGAGGCCAATTAGATCCTCGAGTGCATGCATGTGGGAAGAGCATCTTGGACGTTGAAGGTTGATTGGAGCCTTGAGCGAGAAAAATGCTATTCATGGGCAATTTTTACTCATTTAAGGGTTTCAGGCTTCTTTCCTGATCGAACCTGGTTGAAATTGATCTATTTTGGCCGAGTTTTTAAGCCATGAGGAATTGTAGTCCAGTACCAGGAATATTATTGTGGGAAATAATTGATATTATAATTTAAACAAAATGGTCATTTGAGTTTTTAGAAGTTGTTCATGATATAATCTGAATCTTCACAGATGTCTTGAAACTATTGTAGTTCTGTAATGTTTGTTTCATTTTGCAGAAGCGGCCTGGAGATATCTCCTTTCTCGGCAACTCAGAATCTGATGTGCCAGAGTACTGCATTGATGCTGGTGCAGTTGGCAATATTGCTCGATTCATTAACCACAGCTGTCAGCCAAATCTTTTTGTCCAATGCATCCTCAGCTCACATCGCGACTTCAAATTAGCCAAAGTTATGTTGTTTGCTGCAGACACTATACCCCCTTTGCAGGTGAGTTTTCTCCTAAATTGGTATCTGTATGTATTCTTGTTAAGTTTCTTCAGAAATTTTCTTCTCATACCTCCATTTCAAAAATATTACAATTCGAAACATTGTACTTACTATTTGACAATTTGAGCCATATATTTTTGAATTTTTGCCCAAAAGACATTCTAGTTGGTCTTTCGGATGCCTTTAACCATTGATTTGGCTTGGTTTAACCATTTGAGTCAACTATGTTTGGATGCACACCGATATGTTCTCACATAACTACTAAAAAACAAAGAACACTAGACAGAGGGTGTCAAATTGATTGCAAGCAAGGGCTGTAGGTTGTGAAAAATCTGGTCAGCAATAACAATGATGTTTCTGTTTGGAATTAAAAGCTACCGCTTTTCAATTTGGATGGTGGGCGCACTAGAAGATTTGATGGTGGCCTAAGAATGAGAAAACATGCCGATATGAAAAAAAGGTTAGGAGATACGCAGATCTATCCCTAAGGAGAAAATATAAGGTCTCTACGAATCTCTTTATCTGCCTTCATGTACCATTTTTGTACTAACATGACTAGATAGATGGGAAAGATAGAATTAACTGAACAAGCCATGGAGGAAAGAATCAAACCCATATAAATTGTAGGGGACAAAGGAAGCGTGAAATGCACAATAAAAGAGAGAAGGGGTTAGGAGAAAAGGGAGGAGAATGGGAAGAGGGATAAATATGGAATCCTCTACAAAAATAATATATCTCAAAATTTCATCCTTTTTTTTTTTCTTTCTCGAAATTCCTATCATATCCATCTATAGAGATGAGGAAATTACATCAAATCACAAATTTATCTTATTCAGATCTTTTCTAGTCTAATATATAAATAAACTTTATCAAATCTTAACAAACATATCTCAAAACAAACTGACAACTAAATCTCCTAAATTTTTAATCAAATTAGACAATCTAATCTAATCTAATCTAATCTAATATTTTAGATAAAAATACATCCAAAAATAAAAAATAAATGAAAATCTAATTTCCATAAAGATTTGTGGGAAATGAGGGATAAAAATAAATTTCAGTGATCAAATAAAAAAGAATAGAGGATGGTAGTTGAAGAAACTTCAATAATCAAGGGGATTTTTTTTTTTGAAACCAACAGGATATGTTGATACCTTTATGTTAGAACTTTGGGTTATAGATTATCAAGAATAAATATGCACCAAACTTGAAAACATAGGGTTTGATTAGTTAACAGTAGAAGTATAGGGGGTCTGAACTTACCAATTAAAGGTGACCTATGTAATCATAATTTCCAACGTTTCACTTAGAATTGCTCTTACAGAAACTGGTATAGAAAAACTGATAGTATGAGATGAGTACGCTGGTGGCAGAATTTTGAAAGTTGTAGTTGGAATAACTCACAAGTGACAAGGAAGTTAAAATTTATGTACAATGAGGTTTGAATGATCATACTAGTAAAGAGAGTTGATGATGTAAATGGAGCCATTGAATATGAAAGGAAATTAAAATGTAAAACAGAATTTTGTGTTTTGTTAGTTAAGCCAACTTTTAGTTACCATTTGGTAAAAGAGGTTCATCGTGAGGGTTGGTGAAATACTAGCTAAATAGAATTTTCCTACTAAAAGATTAGATAAATTAACTTGTAAAGATTGGAAAGTTAGGTTAATAAAGTAGAGTGTTTCCATTTAAAGAGTAGATGGTATAGACTGATAGGGGAGGATGTAGATGAATTGCTAAGGAAACAATATATAGGACATGATTCTTTGAGAAAGTTAAAATTAAGAATGGCATGGATCCTCAACTGAACATGTAAAGGTAGCAAATCTTAATGAAAATTTGAATGATCATGACTCTTGATTGTATGGAGGTTTGAGGTAATTAGGTAGTTTGGTGATACCATATCAATTTTGTTGTCTTGTATATTAACACGAGAAAAATACAAAATGGATCCCATGTGAATGAACACAAGTGCCAGTATGTTGAAGGAAGGGAATATGTAAAATTCTATGAATCTTCTCAAATCAAATTACACATTTGGAACTCTTTAAGATAGTAGATTACTAGGTTAATATGTGTATGGATTTATATATTAGGTTGTTTTCATGCTATCTAATTTGTGGACAAAAGTGACCTATTAGTAAGATGATATATGTGGAAGCAAAAGAGAAGCAGAGAAAATGTTGTAGTATTTATGAATTTAAATGAAAAAATGTGATATTATATGAAATTAATCGAATTTTAGAGAAGAAAGAGGTATGTTTTTTATTAATATTTTGATATTGTTGATGTGAAAGGAACTACAACTAGTGGTGGGCGTTATTAGGGGAGAGATGAATGATGTTCAACATTAGTAATTTGGTTATATTTTCTATTCTTCAAGTCACTAAGGATACCCAAATGAGGTTTTATGGTATCTGGTTTTCTAATGGGTTGTTTTACTTAATGATATATATATATATATATATATACAACTTTCTAATCAATGAATGTACCTTTTAATATGAAAAACTTCGTCATGAGACGTGAAAAAGTAAATTGCTTTTGCTCTACAGTTTGGGATAAATGTTTTATAATCCCAGTGGCACAACCTAGAGCTAGAAAAGTGTACATTTTTAGAAAAGTTGTAACATAAAGTTTCTAGTCCAACTCAAAGGATTTTATACAACTGACTAAACGTATCAACAGATGATCATTCATTGATAATAAGCATGTTCATCTACTATATAATCTTCAGTTGAAAGAGGTTTTATGCAATTAGTTTTGTGTCATATGCAGGAGCTCACTTATGATTATGGCTATGCTTTGGATAGTGTAGTTGGTCCGGATGGAAATATTGTAAAGATGCCGTGCCACTGTGGAGCTGTCGACTGCAGGAAGCGTCTATACTAAGTGATCAGTTGTTTTTCTTGTTATATTTGAAACTGCTAAATTTTTACTGTCTGTAATGGAAAGATGCCATTCAGCTCTTAATTTTGCAAGTGACTCCAAAGGCACCCAAAGGCCTTTGTATTGGTTGTTGAAATGATTCTTGTATTGAAATTTATGTAGCTAGGCAATGCAAATATTCATTAGAAGAATACGATGTACATTGTATAGATAATGTATACGGGAAACCAATTATCAAGGATACCAGCAGCTTTCCAAGCATTACATTTTGGCTTTTCTCTATCATGTAGCCTTTCCTGGGCTAACAATCCATGGGTGCTTGTTATTTTTCTAATAGAAAGGATAGATCACACTTGCTTACTTTATTGATGTTTTTATTGTCTTTATTTTATCTTTTTATCTTTTTGCGTTTGACTTGATTGATGACTCTTAAGCTTGTTTCTGTTTCATATGATGCTTGTTTTCAGGTAAACAATTTTGTTTATGACCATGCTGAATTCTCCTTTCACTGCTGATGTTGGAAGCCCATGTGACTGGAAGTAAGATGTCTGTTTACCATATGCTCCTCTAGATTACCTTTTTGGTTCTGTTGGAACTTGGTTAGGTTGATAATTGTTCAGCTCTCTGAGCTAAAGCTGATTTGCTTCAATTGGTAGGATTACTTTTACCAAGATTTTTACGTGATATGAGATATGGAGACTGTTTACTTGTACTCATTGACCAGGCGATGAAAAACTCTCTCGTCCTAATATCAGGTTGGACGTTACGCTAAATACTTATCCTGGCTTTTGACAAGTGTGCCCTACTTTAAATCATCAATTGCTGCTAATTCATATTTCTTCTTGGCTCACTTAATTTTCTTAAACTAGTTGGCTTTCATCAAGGGATCTTAATAGTTTTCTTTGTTGCTGCTCATTAGATCCTTTCTTGCATAAACAGGTGCTATCCACATGTTGCAGCAATCAAGTTTGGGCCTCAAGCACAGCTTTGATCTTGAATGGGGTGCTGCTGCTGGATCTTCTAAAAGCTGGAGGATTTTCTCCAAGGTGGATTAGTTGGATTAATTGCTATATTTTTTCTATGCATCTCTTGAGATATTGATTTAATTGGAGAAATTCAGGTTTGGAAGAATTGGACGAGGTGATCCCAGTCATCCATGTTATTCAAATTGGTTGCAAACCTATTATCTAAATTGATTACCTGGCCTGACGGAAATCTCTTCTGGAGAGAATTGCTCAGAAAAGGATCTCAACCTTGCTATATGATACTCTGCTAACTCGATTACCCAGGTACACAATTTTCTGTTTGAGCTCATCTTTGGCTTAGTCATAGAGTCGAGTTAAATCATGTTTGCTTGGCCTCAGAGACGACCTAACTAATTTAATGTGGGATTCGGTTAGTAAATCACTTCTATTGGTCCACTGATATTCGAAATTACTAGTAAGTTTAAGCTGCCAATTACTGGAGAATGAATTGCTGTCCCTGTTTACTTTCTTTGTCAAATTTAGACAAAAGCAGTTGCTGGGTTTGGATCCTTCTATGTGTACCTTTCCTTTCCCTTTTATCACCTTTTATTTTCTTATTTAATATATAGGCTTGACAAATGGTCAAACCTCTTAGATATAGAGGTTATAAAGTTGTGTGCATCGGCGAGCTATTATTTCAAACTAAACACTATTAATGCATCATTCTAAATTGTCGTGAGCTGCTCTTCTAGGTTATCATATCGTTGAGTCATCAATTGATTTGTTGAGTGGAACCACCAAATAATTTTTTTATATTAATTGTGTGAAGTTGAGTTGATCTTGCGACCCCGTTAGTTATGGAGGAGGTATTCACCAAGTTTATAATATTTGTTTGGTCACCTATTAGTGTTTTTTTTTTTTTTGGATATAAAGGAAGCTGCAAGCTTAATCAGCTTACACCCACATCGGGTTGGTCAGAACCCAATAGCCCACGGAGCTCTGCAAGGAGCTCCACACCCGGCCTTAGCACAATCCGCTTGGACGACGTCTTACCCTGGTTTGCTGCCCAGTCAGCAACAATGTTTCCCTCTCTCCTCGTACGAGAGATTTTACACCTCTCAAGGTGGCCAAAGGTGGCCAAGCACTCATCTATCGAGGACCTAATCCTCCAAGGGCGTCGGTTTCTTTCCGGAGTATCTTGGCCAGTTCGAGCTCAACCTTGAGCCGATAGACACCTTCTTCTTGTGCAAGCCTAAGGCCCAATCGGAGTCCCCAAGCCTCCGTCACTTGGGCGTACGATGCCGGACAAGGCTCCCCTACTAGCGCGACAAGCAACCTCTCATCTATTCGGAGCACCGCCCTTGCCTCACCCTAGTAGTTCAATTGGGAGAATGCACCATCCGTATTGAGCTTGTACCAACCTTGCTTCGGCGGTCTCCATTGCACTTGCCAGCGGATTTGCTCCGCTGGTACGGGGCTAGCTGATTTGGCGTACTCTTCAGCAAGGAGAAGTGCACGTCTGGCTACTGGTTGTGGTGGTTCCGCCTTCCCGCCAAACACCCTCCTGTTGTGTTGCTTTTAGATGCCCCATAGAGTGGTGGCAATAACTTATTTCACATAGTGTCGCTCGGCCCTAGAACTGGCCCAATCTTTGTTAATCCAGTCTGGGTTGATCCTCTCCTTGAGGTTTTGAGGAGGCGTCATACCTGCTTCGACCAACTCCTAGACCTCGGCACTGAACCTGCAGCCAAACATTAGATGCTCAACTGACTCGTTAAGCATGAGAAATCAGAACATTATATACAAGTTATATCTCATGCAATCCCAGATCTATATGTAAACCAACTGGTATTTTATGCTATTTTATAATTTTATTTATACTCAAGAATAAATTAGTAGGGAAGTTTCCATTTTCACCGTACGTTTCCCGTATTCCCCTTGCAACTTTAATGTTTACAAATTGTACCCTATGTTTGACGAAATATTTGTAGAACATCCTCTATTGGTATATTCATTAATTAAGCTTAGTTAAACTCATAGGTTAAATTAATTAAACTGACGACATTACAAAAATGTCTTCACCCAGCCAAAACCCACATTCACTAAAAAGATTATCTTCTTTGCGACCTAAAACACATTACTTATTAATCAATGAAATATTAAAACAAATGGTTCCAATTTTTTCAATTTCGAAAAACTAAGATATAGTACTCAGGAATTTCGAATTGAATGTGGCTTCCAAACAAATAAGAGAGGAGAAGATGGTGGAGGAGAAAAGAATTTCGAGACCCCAATTTCTTCTCTTCTAGCTTTTGAATTTAGGCCGAGGAGTTTCATGATGCTCTAGAAGTAGATGAGAAAGAGGAGGAAGGATACCAAAGTCATTTTAGTAGACAAATAATTTGAATTAGATCAGAATATATGCATATTTTATAATCTATCCAAATGATGATAGTGTTAATCTAATTCAAATTGTATTATATAAATCTTTAGTGAAATATATAACGTAATATTTAAATATTAAAAATGTAGAATGTAAACCACAAAATATATAAACATACAAATTTTCTAAATAGTACGAATAGTTTAGAAATCACGCATATTGTGAAAATAGGTGAATTGTAAAAATCCTTAATTGGCAGCACATTTATGAATTACTTATGAAATAATTAACAAAGATGAATTGGGTTGAGTTTGTATGTCATGCTCGATTCTTTGGCAGAGTTGGTTTAATTGTTCAATCTAATTACTAAAATAGCTAACATCCTTATTAAAAAATAATAACAAAAGATGACAGGACAGCTCAGCTCTTCTAATGCAGGAACCAAACTGGGAACTATATCTTTAAATATTTATTGTCGATAAAATCGCACACTATAAATTCACCCAAAACGGTCGTAGATATGCTATATTTTATGCACACGAAATCTGATAATTCCCTCATTGTAGTAAATGACCAAATCCTTGGAATACATTTATGGACTTGGATTGCCTACCAATTTAAATTGCTTTTCCTTAATATTTTTATTAACCCCCCTCCTTACCTCCTCTCAAGATTTGTTTCGCGCCCATCCGTCACCTCGCCGTCAACTAAATCCTATGCACGAGACATCCCAAAGATGGAAAACGCCGTCAACTCCGCCGTTACCGCCACCGCCACCAGGGCCCACCGCCTTCCACGCTGGACCGGACACGAGATCCTCGTCCTCCTACGAGCCAAGCGCGCGGTGGAGCGCCACCGCCGCCGCCAGAGCCCGGCGGCTGAGCCGAAGTGGGCCGCGGTGTCGGATTACTGCCGGCGGGGAGGTGTTGATCGGGGCCCGCTCCAGTGTCGGAAGCGGTGGGGCAACCTCGTGTGCGACTTCAAAAAGATCCGGTCTTGGGAGATGGGGGAGAAGGGAGGGGAGTCGTTTTGGGGGATGAGGAGTGATAGGAGAAGGGCGAGGAGGTTACCTGGGTGCTTCGATCGACAGGTGTATGAGATGATCAAAAGGGGGGAGGAGGAATCAGAAGAAGAAGAAGAAGAAGAAGAAGAAATAGAAATGGAGAGAGAGGAGGAAGAGGTGGTGTTTGACAGTGGGAGGAAGGAGAGTGGTGAGGGATTGTTTGAAGATGAGGAGGAGGCGATGATGGTGTTGCCAATATCAGGTGAGGAAAAGTCCGGATTTTTATGAGTTTGAAGAAATGCTTGGTTGACATTTAGATGCAACCTTTGATTTTTATTGGGTTTTCTCTTCTTCTAACATGCAGAGAGGAAGTATGAGCCATTCCAGGAGGAATTTTCTGATCCAGGTATTGATTCTATATATTGCCTCATAATATGTAAATATGAAATATCTTTGATCTTCTGTCAGCCGAATTTGGGGCACTCCTATTTCTTCTTTGCCTGCAAAATTACAGTCTGATAGTTATTGATGGCAAAGAAGTGCTAAACAAAGAGTTATACATTGTAAATCTTAGAATAAGCCTGGAGTCCTAATGATTGATAAAGTTCTCAAGGAGAAGATAATGTTTATAATGAATTGAATTCTGCCTCCTGTAAGTAAGTAAGCATCTCTTTATGTAGACTAGAAGTTCTAAAAGGCTTTCAGTCCTTGATAGATCTTGAACTCATTTCCTTGAATTAGCATCCAAGGGAAATTGTATCAGAACATCTTGCATTTGATTAGTTCATAATTTTGCAGACATGATGAATGATAAGCAACAAGCAGATATATCAGAGAAGGGATCATCACGACAGGAAGGGCCGAAGCTGAAGAGGTCATCATCCCCTGAAATTGCCGAAGAAACCTCTTTAGAGAACAAATTGATAGAAGTCCTACAGAAGAACAGCACAATGCTTACTGCCCAACTGGAAACTCAGAACCATAATTATCAGTTGGATAGAGATCAGAGGAAGGAGCAAGCTGATCACCTTCTTAATGTTCTCAGCAAACTTGCAGATGCTGTAGAACGAATTGCTGACAAATTATGAACCCAAAGAATGAGGATGTTCAGAAGCCAGAGATAACAGAGTGCAGAATGATAGATTTTCTGAAACCATTATTGGTTTCTCTAGTTAACAGAAGGATAGAATATCTCTTAGCAAACCTTTTCTTCTTCTTTTTCTTTTAGATTCTTTACTCTTTGATGGTATTATGTATTGATGGTGGATGTTTGGGCATTACAACTTATTGAGAATTTATGTCAAGAATAAGATAAACTGAAATTGTGCCAAAATCTGTTCCTATATATATATATATATATACTGAAGCAGAATAAGTTCAATTCCATGAAGAGAAGGCTCAGACCCTCAGAGTGGGAACTAAGAAGTAGCATCTTACAACAGAGACAGACCACATATTGCTAGAATAAGAATGACAGGAGAAACATTGTTACTATGTTCAGTGCTCATGGATCTCAAAACATTAAGATCTCGTTTACTTTAGAAATATATTCTTTTAATTCTGAAAGAGAAAGAGTAAATATGAGAATAGTTATAAAATAAAGACCTTATTACGAGAATTAAAAAAATATATTTATTCTAAAATAAACGAGGCATAAAATAATCATATAATGAACTTATTATGGAATCACCAGCTTATGATTGTATTCGATGACGTGAAATAATCGTAAAGGGCAATAATGCAACAACTCGTTTGATTTGAATTACTGAGGAGCTATAATATTTATATTTATATTTTAATTATTCGTAAAATTAAACATTATTACCACCAATAGAATTTGACGTATGATCATGATTAACATTTAATGAAATAACTTCTCTACTTAAATTTCACTACAATTACCGTCTTCTTCAGCGAGATTTTAGGGAGTTTCAATTTAAATCACCCAAAACCGATGATAACAAATTAATGGGGTCGCCCATCCGTTACCTCGCCGTCACGTAACTCGTATACATCCCAGAGATGGACTCCGCCGTCACCGCCACCAATCCTCGTCCTCCTACGGCCGGTGGCGGGTTACTGCCGGCGGGTGGGGGAGTCGACCGGGGCCCGCTCCAGTGCGGGAAAAGCGGTGGGGGCAACCTCGTATGCGACTTCAAAAAGCTCCGATCTTGGGAGGATTGGGGGAGAAGGGAGAAGGGAAGAGGAGGTTACCTGGGTGCGGGTGCTTCGATCGAGATGTGTATGTGGGAGAGAAGGAGGAGGAGGAGGAGGAGGCAATGCCGATATCAGCTTTGAAGAAAAGCATGACTGAGATTTAGGTGAAAGTTTTGATGCATGGGGTGTAGTATGAACATTAGTCCCATATCGGTTGTTGATATTATTGTATACTCTTTTTTAATATCATTAGATCTTTACAATTCCTCTTGGTATTAAATCTGGAGTATGACTTATTTCGGTTAAAAAAAAGTTTGTAAAAAATTCCAAAAATCTTAGATTGACGACGTAGGATTGAAATCTCATATGTGAATGTTATACTTGATAATTAGATTTAGTCATATACTTAATTTCAAACACATTCTCATTTATACTCATAATTTCTTAAAGATGTAAGTCTTATATTTTTTATGCACACTGTGGTAAATACCAAGCATTTATGCACAATAAGAGTAAAAGAAAATGGTAGAGTAATAATAGCCTTAGAAGCAAGCTTTCTGCTTTGCAAACTATGGCAGGATAAATTGGATTGGAAAGAGTCTTTGGAAGACCGAGCTCTACAATGAAGCTAGCCATGGTAGAAATACAGACCCACAAGAAACTATTTGTTACTAGACCATTAGAAGATTCGTTAAAGTTTTGTCAAAACTGCGAACCGAAGCAATAGAACTAAAACCAAAAATTAAAATTAACAAAAAGGATCTAGATTGGAGGAAGAGGATACTAGTGATTTAACATATATGTATGCATACATATATGGGCATACACATAAGCGGATGAAGCAAACCTAACCGAGAATAGTCCATGGCAACGGAGGAATCTTTGCGACCGAAAGTAACTAGCGGCAAGGCGAGGGATTTGGAGCTTGGGGGCATAGCCAAGATAGATGAGAATGAGGCCGGTAGGTGACGGAGATGGTGGAACCTACATTTGGGAGGAAAGGATGATGAATTGTAATAGGAGAGACCATGGAGAGGATGATAGCGAGGTGGGAGGATCCTAGATTAAGAAGAGATGATGACCAGAAGGATGAGAGATAGATGACAATGAGGTGGACTGTAATGAAAAGGGAGATCACTAAGAGAACTATGAGGTGAGTGTCGACAAGGGTGGAAGGCGGAACCATGGAATTGGATGAAGGAGAGGGAGGAAGAGAGAAAAAGAGGTAATCAGGTTGTGTTAAGTGGATTCGTGTTAGGTCAAATTTTGATTGAGTCAATGTCATTCTAACACAACCGTAATCTAATTATTAAATAAGTTGCATTTGATAAAAATAAAAACTCGTTAGACTAAGAGTAAATCATTCTACTAGGGCTAACCAAAGGATTCTTTTTTTTTTTTAAACCTTCACATTGCATCACTCCCTCCATAGACCTTACTACCTCACACTATTTTTTAATCAACCACTCACTTGTTTTGATGATCAGCATAATGGTGTCATTATCGGTTACTAAGTAGGCATATTAGATTAAGACATAAAAGGTAGTAATTGCCCCAAGAAAACTTCAAAGCTCAAAGTGGAGAAGAGAATAAGCATATTTAATTTTCAGGAATCCTTTGAAAGTTTGTGGTAAGGAATAAGTTAATGGCATATATTCCTCTTTTTATGAGCTCCACTAACCATTAGATACCATGGTCACTCATAATCTCATATCTCTAATTCAAGCACATATTTTACTCCTTTGTACCCTAATCTCTCAACCACACTATTCTTTAATAGTCACTCTTTTTTTCTCATTGATTTATCTTATTACCCAAATTTCAAACCTCTACCCTAATTTTATTTCCTTTTGTAACAAGTGTATTGCAGATTATTTTGTCGAAAATTGCAAAGGAGAAGTTCTGAATATTGCGATAGTCTATTTAGGGTTTAAATTTAAAACATATACTCATCTCGGTTCACTTTATAAAACAATATTTTACTTATTCTAAAAATATAAATATTTATTTTATAATAACATCGACATATCATAATAGTTGTAATATAGAACACAAACACTATTCTTCAAAATTACAGCTATTATTTTATACTTAATATCTATTATATCAAACTAAAGAGTATTATTATAATTTCATAAAAAGTAAGATATATATATATATATATATATTTTCATCTTTTCCTTCATATTATATCACATTAAAGATAATTATAGTCCCTTATTTTATAATACAAATAGATATAGAAATAATTATAGTTAGAACAAAGACCTAATTTTAAAATATTCTACAAATAATTTATACTCTTAGTCTATTAATAAAGGGATATGACCACTAAATAAGGGCCATTTTTGGTTAAAAAATATTCTACGACTTTAAAGTAGATACTTTTGGATGCAAGTGATAAACCAACGTCAGAATTTGAATTCAAAATTTTTTTTATTTGAAATCAAAGCTTAATGGGGTCCATTTCAGTACAAGGGTAGTTGTTTACAAGCCAAATAGTACTTATAATTTTTAAATTTTAAAAGGAGGCACCCGCATGCGTAGCCAAAGGACTGATTTGTAATTAATTAATAATAGGAAAGGAAAATTAAAGCAAGGAATATTCCAAACTAAGGAAATTTCGATTTAGATACCAAAGAAAAATAAAAGTTATTCTCGCTTATCAAAGCACTGTTGCTTAGCAAATAATGGAGAAATTCCCCCTGCCTTTTCTTATAATTGGGACATGATTAATAACTCAAATATTTATTTATATATATATATTTATTATAATTGACTTGTTAATTAATCAAATGCTATGGAAAAAATAATGTCTTCAGTTGAAATATAATTATGAGAATAGTTACACAAATAAAATTAGAAGAATGAATTTGGACCTAAATGTAATTTTACCACGTAAAAATATAATAGCGGGTGTTAAATTCAAATTTTCCTCTTTTTAATCCTCGCTCGTTGTGCACGGCTTAAAGTACGGAAACTTGTAAAACAACCCCTGGGTTTTATACTATTCACATTCCTCCTCTACTCTAACTTCTTTTTTTCGGATTTTTTGTTTCCATTTTGCCATCTACTCTTACATTAGTACAAGAAAAACCATCTCGTATTATTGTGGTAGTTCATTTTGAAATAATTTAGATTTCATTATTCACTATCTATTTATTAATTATGGTTTACATACTGCCATAAAATAATAATAATAATAATAATAATAAAAGAATATTATACTGAAAAGATAGGACGCAAATGTAATTAACATATAAATCAGTCTCTAAGTGAAAAAGAAATAGATATTATAAGAAAAACATAAACTTGCACGGGAATCAAAGAGGCTTCTTTTTTCCTCTTGAAATCGATATGCTCACACTTTGATTTTGTGTGTTACACCTTGACCCATCTCTTTCTGAAGACAATCTAAGATATGGATCGAGAGCTCATTCTTTCAAACTCCTTTGTTGGTTTGCATCAGGTTAAGAGAGAGAGAGAGAGGGGGGGAGGGAGAGAGAGAGAGCAAGGAATGTTGGAGAGCAAATTTGGCTATGAGCTTAAAAATGGGTAATTACTGGAGACTTTCAAAAGTTACTACTTAAGCCACTTCTGTGTTTCCTTTCCTTAAATGGGGATTTAAGCTAAGTTTTTTGGGTGCTTTGGGATGGGAGGAGAGTAGTCATTTGCTTTAATTGCTAGATTCTATGTGTGTGTGTGAGAGAGAGAGGTGGGCAAAGGGAAGAGATGTGGCACCTTTGTTACCGGAAGTTTTGAGCTTCTCTACTCTATTTAGAGTGAGAGCACAAGAATGGAATCAAGTTATTAGCTATCAAAGGAGTGAGCTTTGTGTGCTTGAAGGCTTGCAATCTTGTTCTTCATTGGGTTTAACTCCATCTTGCTCTTGAGAGTGTTGTTTGAGGTAATAGTTGTTTTCTTTTCTCTAGTTTTCTTCAAACATTCAAAAAGATTTCATCTTATTGCTATGTCTGCTCATTTTCAGTTCAAGGAGAAAGGGAAAGTAGAAGAAACCTTCAATCTTGGTTACTTACTTTTGATGTGGTTTGAAACTTGGTGAACTGTTGTCCATCTAGAATTTCCCAGTAATTTTAAGGTTGTCATCTTTGTTTTAGGAGGAGTTATTCGAAAGGCATTTGAAACTTCTTGTCTCTCTTTTCCTTGTGAGAATCCCCAATAAGCCCATGTTTGGTTTTGCTTCCATTTTTGGTTTGTGTTAAAGCTTATTGTTCTGGTCTAGGGAGAGTAAATAATTTGATTTTGGTTGTTTTTGCTTTAGCTTTTGGGCTTTTGTTCACTCAACTGTGTTCTTTTCATGGAGGGGAGGTGCAAAAGCTCTAGAAAAGCCCTAGCTCTTCAGACCCTCTTAATTCTTTTCTTCTTCCTCTTCCAAGCCCTAGAAGTATCCTACTCCCAGCATCTCCATTCGGAACTTATGTTCTCACAAAGCACATCATCTCCTTCCCCATCCAAGATTCCCAAAACCTCAAATAGCACCCATCTGCGAAGAATCCTCCTTGGCATCCTTTTCGGCTCTGTGACCGGCTTCATTCTTGCTCTTATCTTCCTCTTCTTGATTCGGCTTTTTGTCATATATACAAACCGGACTCCAATCCTTAAAGGCCCTGTTGTCTTCACCCCGCACATTTCTCCTAAAACCCTCCAAGTAGCCCTTGCCAAGGAGATGCAGTTGGCCCAATTGCTCGGGTTGAGCCCTAATAGGAAGTACTATAAAGTGGTCCTCGACAATGAGGTTGTTATTGCAGTGAAGAGGCTCGAAGGAAATCAGGCCAATGCCTCTCCTTTGCATAATTCCAATTCTGAGAAGAAAAGAGTGCAGCAACAGCTGGAGATTCTGGCACTGGTGAAACATCGCAATGTGATGAGCTTGAGAGCATATGTTCATGATGGTGATTCTTTCTCTCTGGTATATGACTACATTCCTACCGGAAGTCTTGAGGATGTGATGAAGAGGGTGAGGTCACAACAAATTAGCATTGGATGGGATGTAAGAAATCAAATTGCGCTCGGGATTGTGAAAGGATTGAGGTATCTGCATTTTGAATGTAACCCAAGGATATTGCATAGCAATTTGAAGCCCTCAAATGTGATGTTGGATGAAAGGTTTGAGCCAAGATTGGGGGATTGCGGATTGACGAGACTGATCACAGCTAATTATTTGGAGGTTTCAAGTTCTGCCCATTATGTTGCTCCTGAGTGTTATCAGAGTAGCAGGTAAAGTTCTATTCTTTGCTTATACAAAATGCACAAAGTACTTAGTTCTATTCAAGTTCTTAGTTTAATGTATTCATATTTGATGCTTTCGTAAAAATTCAAGTGCCAAGATGATTTCATCCTTTGTTTTCTCCTCATGCTCCTTGATGGCATCTTGGTGATGGCAATTTGAATTACTAGAAGTTTATCTATAATTTAGTCGATTACATACTTTGGAGCTGGTTCGAATTATTTGTTGAACTCTACCATGAGTGGTGAATAAGTCATGGCGATTTGATTTTAGGCTTAGCAATTCCAGATGTCCTATTTTCCATCTGAACTCCTTTTTGAAGAACTAATAGTCTGAAGTTGCTTCACTGATTGGTAATTAACTTTTATAAGGAAGACAATGGGATTACTATTTTCTTTTATTTTTTATGTTACTAATTTTGTTTCTGTTAACTTGTAAAAACTTGAAGACTAGTTTTTGATATTAATTACTTGTAACATTTGCTTATTAGCAGCTACCTTTACCGGAGACTAGAGCCCATTTACTTCTTTCTTGAATGCATTATTGAGATGCCTTTTTTTTTCTGATCTAGATGTTCATTGATACACTGAAGGTACACAGACAAAAGTGACATCTATAGTTTTGGGATGATCCTTGGTGTCCTGCTCACAGGGAGAGACCCGTCAGATCCATTCTTTGCAGGAGATGTGGGGAAGAGCAGTTTGGCTCGATGGCTCAGGCACATGCAGCAATCTGGGGAGGCTAAAGAAGCATTAGACAACATAATCATAGCCGACGAGGGGGAAGAAGAGGAGATGCTGATGGCAATTAGGATCGCACTTGTGTGCTTATCAGATTTACCCGCCGATCGACCATCGAGTGATGAGCTTTTCATCATGCTAACCCAGCTGAATAGCTTATGACACTACTCCTTTGTCCCCAAAGACAAACACTGTTGAAAATATTAACCGAGCCTCTCATTGTATACTCTAACGGTAGATTCCCGGGCTAAGTTTCCCAGGTGCTTGCATCTAACAAGCTCATAATTTTCCTTATACTGCCCTATAATCCTTTTTGTATGTAGATGGATGAGATATTTGGGCTTTCCCTTTAAGCCCTGAGCAATGTGAGCCCTGAGCAATGTGAATACATATTATTTCTTGAGTTCATTACCTTACATTACTGATGGATGAAAAATTTAGCAATCATGGAGGGGAATATTCTTTCATATGAGTAAAAGGTTATGGGATCCACAATGCATGTATTGTGGATGGATTCTCTTGGATCAGTCTTGCTTTGAGAGGGGGACCATTTTAGTTGTAGATGTTAATATTACTGAGCTAGGGTTGTAGGAACTTTTCTAGATTGGTGTAAGGTGATGCAGCTTATTGTTATCATACATTTCATTGTTTTATAGCTTTTGTCATCTCTCTCCCTCTCCCTTGTAGGAACTTTTCTAGATTGGTGTAAGGTGATGCAGCTTATTGTTATCATACATTTCATTGTTTTATAGCTTTTGTCATCTCTCTCCCTCTCCCTATCTCTTTTTCTCTACATATGATTTATAGATGTGGGGTTGGAGGCATGCATGGATTTGTACATGAAAAGGCTTTGAGAAGGGCATGCATGTGGATTGGCTGCAGAGAGGAGGAGAAAAAGAAGAAGAAAAAGCTAGTTTTTAGTGCTGGAAAGATGCCATGGCAAAAGGAAAGACATTTAGTATCAAACTATGTACTCTAATAAGATTCCTCTTAGCCTTTACATTAATAAACTTGGTTTACAACTAGTATCAATCAAGCTAAGCAATGAACTCACACTTCATGTTTGATCAATCTTCTTCACCACAACTTATATAGGATGATTGATGTAGGATTCTTGGCTTCATCAAATAAAGGTGCAATGATAACAGCAATTAAACACTGAATCTAGTAGAATTTTTACGGCTAAGCATGCTTAAGCGAAAGTAATACAAGGATGGATGATGCTTGAGAAGCCTTTTATGTTGAGAGTGTAATTTCTAGAAGACTTGTTATGGCATGTGTTTAGTGTTGATTGTTTTCTTGTTAGAATTATTATAGTAAAACTAGTTTTGTTTGAATACTCTGGAGAAATATTAACTAACGAGTCACGTAAACACCCTCGAGTACAGTTCATGTGCAGAGCATATGTATTTAAAGTTGGATATTATACCCAATATCTTCAGTCACACTTGAAATGAAATATACAAAGCTATAAAATTTAAGCGAGTGTGATCGGAGTCGTCGAATGTACACAACTCATGAATTGGTGTACATTTGATAACTCATTTGAATGAACTGACTTGCACAACGTTGGCCCACACTTAATCCTAGCCAATAATTCGCCTTTTCTAGTGGCATCAATAGTAAATAAGTGAGTGCATGATAATTGCCGACCCTTTGTCTAGCTTATTAGCTTATAATCTTTTAAAAAAAGAAAAATAAAATTAAGTAATGTGCTAAATATGAAGAATATTCACCTTCATGGTCTCACATCATAAAACCTAAGTTAATTATGTGTACATCAATAGAAATAGCAACAATCAAAGCACTCAATCTCTTAATTATGTAACATTTAATTATTATGATTAATTATATTTTCATTGTGTTATTATAACTTTTAGATTATAGAATAGAAGAAAAAAAAAAGGAAAAACTTGATGTTATACTTTAAATATACTTGTTATAAAAAAATAATTATTATTTGGTTCAAGACTAGGATGCCACTTATGCCCTAATCTTTTATAAAGATTAAGAAAAGCTAGTCTGGCTTGAAACAAAATTGTACATCTTGGATTTGGGCCAAAAAAAATTAAAATTTTAATCCATCCTGGCCCATCTCTTCCCATTTGGGCCTTGGGTTTGATATATTCTACAATATATAGATGTGGTGAGTTTGGTTGTAGGGTTGAAAAGTGGGGAATAAGTTTATACATCACTATATATGGGATAATTAAATAAAATTACATTATTATTCTTGATAAAAAAAATTAATAACATCAATTACTATTTTAAACTAATATTGATTATCCCAAACTTATCATTAAATTGTATTATGCTAATTATCAAAATAATCACCTTCAATTCACATAATCAGAGTTAGAGCCAAAAGTATAGAAATAATAGAATAATGCTAATAAACAAATGCTTAATAATAATAATAAAAATTGTAAAACTTTTTAATTATTTTAAATATATATATAATACAAAAGACTAATAAAAGGATTAAAAAATAGAACATAAGATTGTTAGTTAGTTTTTTTTTTAAATATATCTAAATATCTAACTTTATTGTTAGGTTATTATCTCTCCATTCAAGATATATATCTCAACCCCAAAATAAGATATTATATCCCTTCGTCGTGAATATCGTCTATTATTTTCGAACGGAATATGAAATTATATAGAACCCACAAGATAATTAGTAAGATCTCATCTTTATATTCTCTAAACAAAGGCATCCATGTAGTATAATTTTATGAAAAAAATATGTTATGTTTCAATGTTAACCATGACTTTATGCTCTTTTATATAACATAATAGTGTTTTTCTTTTGACCTTTTATCACAATAGTCAAAGTTCTATCACAGTCGATAAGAAAATCCTAGGTTGAAGCTCCAGAGGAGATTTCATGACTACTTTATTTTTGTTCCTTTTCTTTTGATCACATACAACAATGGATGTCTAGACATATAAAAAGGTCTCCCAGAATTGACTCTTATGAGCAGTTCTCAAGAGGAACTCACAAGAGATTTTCTCAATGACTTTTTTATTCTATTTTCTGGGTGTATTAAATCCTCATAATTCCTAAAGTTTAGTGGACATTATTTTTTTCACCAGATGAAGGTAAAAAAGATTAAAAGTAAAAGATAGAAGGATATAAAAAGTTTCAATAGTCTACATAGGTTGTTGAGCCTCATCATGTTTTGTGTCATGAACTAAACATGCAGAATGTTTGATGACTAATAAATGTGCTTCAAATTGTGGTCACATCTTTCCCTTTGTCAATGAAGTAAATTTCCAATTGGTAACCAAAATATATGCAAGGAATCCTTCAGATTAGACTCCTGATAGAGGCAGTGGCAGAGGCTTTGTTCAATTTCTAACCATTGGCATCAAGATTCCCATTTTGGGTTTGCCAAACTTTATACTCTTGATATTTGGGTTGATTTTATTCATAGAGATTTACAATGGCATATGGTCTTTGTCAAAAGAACAAAAAAAGAGAGATGAAAAAGATACATAGAAGAGCATGAGATGTGTTCACAAGAGGGCTTTTATTTGACATTTACTCTGTTCCTCTCTTCTTTTTAGAACAACCGACAGACCTAGGAGAACATTAGCTATAAAACAAACTCTTTAATCTTTCTACACATTAATAAATTCATGGCACATCTCACACACTTTGATCCTTCTTAGTTTAATATTAAGCATCTCCACATGTGAACTATCTAACATCACATAGAAAGAGAGAAATGACATCTTAATAAGAGTGTTTGGGTAAAAAAATATGGCATGTATCAATTCCCAAAGCCATTATATATAGTCATTGATTGCCACCCATTGTTGAATTTGAGAACCAAAAACATAGAATACATCAATAATTGTGAAAGTTGCATTCAAATGTAAACTCATTCAATAATAGTTGATAAGGAAACACAAGATACATGAAGGTAAGTCGCCATCTATGTGATATGATAATATTTAGAGAAAATTGAATCATATTTCAAAGTTGAGGTTGGAGGCATGGATGGTTGTGCTGACGGCGTACTATGACAAGTGGCACGAGGGTGCTGCATGACAACTTGCCTAGTAGCTTCATCAATCGCCATCGATCTTGTCGATTGTTGCTCACCGAGTCACCTTCGCTACTCGTCCAAGCTCGCACCCCTGTTGGGTGTCCTAGCTTGAGGGAGAGAGAAAGAAAGATCCAGAAAGATATAAAGAGATATTAAAAACTCGAATGAGTACCGATAGTGATAGCGCAGGTTAGTAGTTCCTTATTTTTCTCTCTTTTACGGCATGACCATTGGTGGGAAGTATGCAACTTCAAAATATAGCCAATAAATTTTTTTTATTTTTTTAGGGAAAAGCCAACAGACAAAGATCATTTTATTAAATATTATAGTTGCAACTTTTACATGTATAACGGAAAGAGATTTAGGGCACTAGCCCTAGACACAAGCCATATACATAATTAAAAATAGACTGAACAATAATAAGACATAGTATTAATCAACTTATAACTAAAGATAGCAATACTAACAACTACAATAGCGATTGCTAAATAGTTCTTAGCCACGCCGTCCTTGAATTGGGCCAAGATGAACCGAGCAACAATGGCGGTAGGTCGAGGATAATGGATTAGAATCTATATTAGGATCAACAGTACCAAACCACATGCGAAGGAGGAAAGGATTATGGAGAAAAAGAAGAAGAAGAAAAGAGAAGAGAAAAATGACTTGGAAGCTGGAACAAAAGGAAATAAGGAGGAAAAAATGTTGTGAAAAAAGAGGAGGAACGAGAGAGAAAGAGAGGAGCCTCATATATAAGAAGGAGGGAGCTTTTTCTTGTTCTCCGATTAAAGTGTTTAGGAGAAAGGAGAGGATGAAAGCTAATGGCGATAGAGAGACACCTTTGGGGAGGGAAATTTTTTTGTTTTTTTTTTCAAAACCCTAGCAAAGGTGCCCGGGCCATGTTTCTTTCTTGATATAACCCAATATTATATCATAGCATAATGCATCATTTTATAAACATTGTTTCTCCTAATTGCCACTAATAATTTCAAAATATTATAATTGCCACTGTAATTTCAAAAATATCATAATTGTTATTAAAATATTTCAACTCTTTTAGAATTACTATTACAATTAGCCTTTAAGAGAATATTCATAGAATATTCTAAAAAGAACACAAAGATGTAAATGATTTAAATATATTTCTTTCTTAAAGTTTAGAACCTAAAATATTTTGCTAATTTGTTTCTCAAAAATAATTCTTTATGATATTATGATACACAATAACTTTAGATAGCTTTAAAATTATTTTAAATAATTTCAAAGTGATCTTTTATTATTTAGATTTAATTAATGAAATGATTTTTTTTAAAGAGTTTAATAATTTTAGAAGTTTTTGACGGCAATTACGGAATAGTCCCTTTAAGAAATTAACATCAATCACTTAAAAGTGCCTGTTGGAGGCCAACAGGGGTTTTTTTTTTATGATTCAAACCCTATCTTATTATTTTTTTCCAAAAAAAAAAGAAGCTCCTGAGATAATTCAGTTTTATTAAAATAACGAGTTAAAAAGGAAAGTCAAGAGTTCCTTTTGGAATACTTTTGGTGAAAAGATAAAGAGTAATTTTAGAGAGAGAGAGAGAGAGAAAAAAAAGAGAGATAAAGTTGGGGTGTTTTTTGAAAGTTTCCATAATGAATATTTTACTAGGGGGAATTCACCGATTGGGTAGGGGTTACCTACGATTCATGCACCTTATGTTGCACAATTCCCGAGGCAGGTCTTTATCACGTTGATATTAAATTATTATTAGAATATTGTAGCTCCCCAATAACGTAAGACCATCCCCCCTCCCCTCTGACCTTTTGCCGTGTCGTAGCACGACAAACAGAACTTTGCCTCCTATCGCCCAAACGCCCCCCCCCCCCAACCTAGTTTCCAACGCCGTCAACCCTACTACTATAATTGGTATTTCCTGTTTTCCTATTGACAAATTTTACAATCAGGACCCTGTATATTGATATTTTTGAAATCAGTCCCTTCCTTCGATCATATAATAAAAAAGTTGACCGAGGAGGGGATGAGTGTGTTGGCTTATTTATAGATGGTATAATAATTAGTTGTATCATTGGTTGAGGGTAATTATTTAAAGATGCCGAGTGGCAATGGTCAAGTCTGTACAACACGCCAACTACTACCTTCTATTACGTGTACAGTATTGCGTACGACGGATACCCGTCAAATGGAGGGTGTTATATGTAAACTTTCCTTGTTCTTTTTAATGCTCCGCCGGTCAATTTTACCCTTTTGTCAAGCCAAAGCCGGTTCGTTTCCACAAAAGGGAAAGTAACCGAACCGGTGACTATAACGGCTTCACGCGACTTTAGCGACCCGTGGGTCGAAAGCCGAGGGGATCCCGTCACCCCCCGGTGTGAGAGTGTCCGTCACGGTCCAACATTTGTATCTCTCTCTCTCTCTCTCTCTCTCTAACTATCTTTCTACTCCCTTCAAAGAGACCAAACCCCAAGAGAGAGAGAGAGAGAGAGAGAGAGAGAGGGAGAGATAGGCGGAGAAATCGGAAGGAAGTCGAGGGTCTCGAGGGCGATCCGATCGATTTCTAGGGTTTTCGACCTGTGCGTGCTTCGGATTTGAAGACGGTTCCGGTCTCCCATAGCGATTTCGTTAGGGCTGTGGATGAGATTTGGCGCAAAGGGATGGTAGAGATGTCGTCGCCGGAGGTGGCTTCCAGAGGTACGTCTTTAGGCTTCTTCTTCGTCTTCTTCTAGGGTTTGCGCTCATGATTTGTTCTTCTCTTGCTTAGATGAGCTCTATATGGAACTCTGGCACTCCTGTGCCGGCCCTTTGGTCACTGTTCCTAGAGAGGGGGAGACGGTCTTCTACTTTCCTCAAGGTCACCTAGAGCAGGTTCGAATTCCTCACCAATTTAAGGTTTTTTTTTCCTTTTTTTTTTCTTGTATACTACTTAAAATTTGAACCTTTGTTGATTTTGTGGTGATTTAGGTGGAGGCGTCGACGAATCAGACGGCGGACAAGCAGATGCGGTTGTACGATCTCCCGTCCAAAATCCTTTGCCGGGTGATCAACGTCCAGTTAAAGGTAATCTCTATTTCTTTTCTCAAAATTGCATTATTTTGAGAATTAGGGTTCGTACGTATCAAGTTATGTTTTGTGGTTTTGTGTGGTGGATAGGCTGAGCCGGACACGGATGAGGTTTTTGCTCAGGTGATGCTGCTTCCGGAGGCAAATGTAAGGGTTTTGGCTTGGTTTTGTGATGAATTGAAGTAATAGCGTGAATTTATTGTTTTCTTCTGTTGTTTAGGAAGATGAGAATACTGTGGAGAAGGGGAATTTACCACCTCCGCCGCCAAGGCCACGGGTGCACTCCTTCTGCAAGACCTTGACTGCCTCCGACACAAGCACTCATGGTGGGTTCTCTGTGCTAAAGCGGCATGCAGATGAGTGCCTTCCTCCTCTGGTTGGTTCTTGGTCCTCAGCTAGTTAGCTTGATTGGTTTTTGATTGGCACAAACGAGATATCATTATTCTTTCTTGTTTCTATATAGTGCTTAAGTAGTTGTATGAAGGTCTTTTCTATTATCAGGATATGAGTCAGCAGCCTCCGGCACAGGAGCTTGTAGCGAAGGATCTGCATGGCGTGGAGTGGCGCTTCCGCCATATATTTCGTGGTAATTACAAATATTAGTTTTGATTGATGATAAGTTCTAGATATTGTTCTTTGCAGATTTAATAAGATTAATTCTTAGGAGAAGAGTTGCTTGGTATTAGATGGTGCCATGTTATTAATGCATTAAGTGAAGGAAATGAATGCTTGACTAAGTTCTGATGTTATAATGTTTAAAGTGCTATCATAAATCATAAGCTTATTTCTGGCACAGCTAATAGGGTGTCTCTGATAGACATATATTAATGATGGTTTTCTGGTTCTTTTAATTCTTAACCATATGGGTTCATTGCTATTTGAATGTAATTTCAGGTCAGCCCAGGAGACATCTCCTTCAAAGTGGATGGAGTGTTTTTGTTAGTTCCAAGAGGCTTGTTGCTGGGGATGCTTTTATATTTCTGAGGTCTGACGCTGTTATTAACTATTGCTGATTGTTAATATCTTTGATTCAGTACTGAAATGATTTTGTGGTTTGCAGAGGAGAAAATGGTGAGTTACGTGTTGGTGTTAGACGGGCTATGAGACAACTTACCAATGTCCCATCTTCAGTCATATCTAGCCATAGCATGCACCTTGGTGTTCTTGCAACTGCATGGCATGCTATAACAACAAAAACCATATTCACAGTCTACTACAAACCAAGGTTTGCAAGCGTTGCTTAGATTTTACCTGTTATAATACAGCAATTTTCTTTTTCTGCAAGCGGTTCAAGTTAACTAACTGAAACGTTGATAATGCATATTCTGTTGAGGATAAGGAAACTGTCTTTTTTCTGATTGATTTAATTTGGCCTTACCTAATAATTAAATCTGGCAAACAGGACAAGCCCATCAGAGTTCATTGTTCCATATGATCAATATATGGAATCCATCAAAAACAACTATTCAATAGGGATGAGATTCAAAATGAGGTTTGAAGGTGAAGAGGCACCAGAGCAAAGGTATTACCTTTTTTTGGCATGGTGAAGTTTTTGTGTTCTTAGTTTCTGCCTTTTTCTGATACTGTATACATATCTGACAGGTTTACTGGTACCATAGTTGGCAATGGAGATGTGGATTCCAACATGTGGCCCGGATCAAAATGGAGATCCCTAAAGGTAGTTGGCTTTCTGTATACTCAGCAAATCTCAAGCCTCTAGTTCCTATTATTTCAGATTGATTGGTAAATTTGGAATTTAGGTGCGCTGGGATGAGACATCATCCATTCCTCGCCCAGATAGAGTTTCTCCATGGAAAATAGAACCTGCTTCAACTCCTCCTGTGAATCCACTTCCAGCTTCTAGAGTCAAAAGGCTCCGGCCAAATGTTCTCCCATCATCCCCAGATTCTTCTGTTATAGCAAAAGAAGGTAAATTTACAGCTTTTGAAGCTTGAAATTCTGCAATCAGTATTTGTATCACGATGTGCTGCAACTCTCATTTATTGTGCTTATCTTGGTAGGTGTGAGTAAAGTTAATGCAGACCCTTCCCAATCTCATGGAATTCCTAGGGTCTTGCAAGGTCAAGAAGTAGTGACCTTGAGAAGCAACTTATCTGACAGTAATCAGTCAGACGCGGCTCAAAAGCCTGCAACATGGGCGTCTTCTCTTGATGAAGACAAAAATGATACTATATCTTCCCAGAGAAGGTTGCACTCAGATAAATGGATGAAGCTGAGTAGGTGTGAAGCTGACTATAAGGATAATGTATCTGGATTTCGACCTTTTAACAACTCCCATGGATTTATGCAATTCTTCAAAGAGACTCCAGGTGGCCTGAATCCTTTGAGGAACCAATTTCAAGATCAGGAGATTGACCGTAACTTGGTTGCAAACCCATTCCTGACTCCTTCAAAGTCTTCCTCGTATGTGGAATCAAACTTGAGGATGGCTACACAAACCAGTGAGATATCTTATTGGAATACCCAAAATGTTAATTATGGCAAATTAAGCGAAAAATCTCATGGACAAGATCTTAGACTTCAACAGAATTCATCATGGTTGGCTCCTTTGCTGCCCACTTCTCAAACTGAGCAGCCAAGGGTGTCAAAACCACATCCCTCGATGGCTGAGACTGAGTTGGGGAGAACAAAAGAAAGTGGCAACTATAAACTCTTTGGATTTAATCTGAAGAGCAGTCCTCCAGCATTTGATCAAACAAAGACGCCTATAAATGCTACTTTTGACCCGATGTTATGTACACAACCATTGGTAGCCATGAACCAACCACATGCCCTGGATGCTGACTGTCGTCTTGAAGCCTTAAAAGGTACACCATCAGCAAGCACCACTCCAAAGGGAAGTGGAGATGATAAGTATCTTCAGCAGCAACTGCAGAGTGTTAAGGATGTACAGAGCAAGTCCCACAGTACCTCAAGCAGAAGTTGCACAAAGGTAGTTTCTTGTTTTAGCATTTATAAAATGATACTTGTTTGTTCATTTCTTTGCAATATTAGTTTGTTTAAACATAGTTTTAGTTGTTATTCTTTTAGAGGATGGTGTGAAAGAAATTAATTATATCTGAAGGCTGGAAATTCATGTCATTCAGTATATATGACTAAAATAGTAATCATTCTAACGTATCATCATGTGTCTTTTTACTGGTTACAAAATTGGTAGTCATGGTTTAGTAGAATGGTTTAGCTCTACTAAAGTAATTTGTCTTTAATGATTGTTAATTTCTGGTAATTCTTATAACTCTGTACCATTGTATTTTTCTATTACTGTTCCTTTTTTTCTTAAATGATTGTTAATTTCTGGTAATTCTTACTGATAAATTATTTATTTCATCCAATGTTCCAGGGAGTTTCTGGCTGTTATGCATATTAAACAAAGTCATATGTTGCTCTAAGATTCTTATTGGTTTTTGTTTTCTAGTCTAATTTTCTGGGCATTGGGCATTGATCTCCTTTGATTTGGAAGTAATCATTTTAATAATTATACATTCTTCCAGGTCCATAAGCAGGGAATTGCACTTGGTAGATCTGTGGACCTGACAAAGTTCAAGGGCTATGATGAATTGATTGCCGAGTTAGATCAGATGTTTGAATTTGAGGGTGAATTAATGGCTCCAAACAAAAACTGGATGCTTGTATATACAGATAATGAGGGTGATATGATGCTTGTTGGAGATGACCCCTGGCAGTAAGGCTTCATTTTGTCACATGCTTTTATTTTAACATGCCACATTCACATTCGAATAGTACTTCAAGTATGCGCTTCTCTTGATTAGAATAGTCTTCATATACTAACTATTGTTCTCTAAACAGAGAATTCTGTAATATGGTCTGCAAGATATATTTATACACAAGAGAGGAGGTTCAGAACATGAATGCAGGACGCTTGACCCCTAGAGTTGAGGAGTTCCTAGCTGGTTGTGAAGGAAATAGTATTGCAAAAGAAACTGAAGCTCATCTCTCTACACCAGCAACTAATTAACCGAACTGCTGGGGAAATATTTATGTGAGTGGCTTTCTAATTTATATTTACCGTTTTTACTAGACAACTTATTGATGAGTTGAGGAAGTAGTTCGTTATGTTCCATATTGATGCTTTAATGGAAAGATGATTTCCTTGATCTTCAGAACTATATAGTTTTTTTCTCTTTACATAAAAATGGAATCATGTTTTGGAGCAGAACTTGATTTGTATAACTGAAACTTGCTAACCGAACTCATGCTGCTTGGTTTAAGTCAATATTTTGTCAGTAATCAATTAAACCCAGTTCCTTTTTCTTTGTGATTCTAAGATGTTCTGGTGGTGTGATCTACTACTTACCATAAAAGATAAGGATAGGCAGATGGAGATGGGAACTATCCTTTACTTGAATCCGGTCTCTTTTTCTCACCTCCTTTAAACAGAAAGACTCATCTTTTCTTTTTCTTTTTGGCCTTCTATAGGTTTTGGAAGCACAAGTAGAAAGTATTCATGGAAAGCTCTCGTCTGTGGTGGGACTTAGCTGAGTTGCTAGAAATATCAGTTGGTAAGCCCCCACCACTTCCGCAAGGAGTCATCCTTATCTGAGGCAGCTGTCAATGTATTATGAGCTTCCCTTATGAATTTTTCTTTTTCTTTTCTGTGTGTTTCTTTTTGACATATATTAGCTAAAAGATAAAAGGGCCAACACTACTTTCCATCATCCATGTATATAGCTCCTTTCCATCTCATGAATGAGCTCATCCTATTCCTTGGATTGCGGAGCCCTTGCCTTAACCTCTCCATAGTATACTTAGCTTTGTAATTTGAGATGAACCACCAGTCATATATATGTATTTTCATATGCATAGTTATAGAGAAATGTATATGTCACTTCCCTTTAGTCTGGTTCTTTCTATTTTTGTCTCTCACATGCAATTTTGTTTGTCTTTGTTTTGCAAATGTATCTTTTGAAGATAAATTTCTTGTGAAACACCAACATGTGGTCCTTGTGGTATGTGAATTAGGGTTATTTTTTCTGGCTATTTATTTTGTTGGCTATTGCTTCTCGGTAACCTAAGCAATCCTTTTCATGGGAGGAGCGCAAGAGCTGTGTGGAGAACGGAGGTGAAATGTGATGGTAGAAATAGAAATAGAAATAGAGCTCAACAAGATTGAAAGGTTGGTCGGGGGTCACTGAGCTTAAAAGGTAGCAGAAGTGGTCCCTTTTGCCCCTTTCTTATATTTCTATTCTTATGGCAGGCATAGTAAGAGAGGAGGGCCCCTTCATGATTGGGTAGTTTTAGACATTTCAATAGTTAACCAAATATCTGGGAGGACAGACCTTTTACTGGAAGGTTGGTTGCCATAAACGAAAGCTATTTTGTTTTTGGTGTAGCAGCAAAACATGAAAGCCACTCCATTAAAACCTCTGCTTTTGGCTTCATTTGTCAGTGTCTAACCTTTACCAAATAACCTTTATACAGTGTCTAGGTTCAATGTGGATAAGGTGCTGAGAGCAATAATTGTAAGATAATTCCCCTTTCTAATCAATCATATAAGCAAGCATGAACAAATGTCCATGTTTGCTGTTGTATGTGTTTTAGGAACATTTTGGTTATTTTGTAATTAAGGCCTTGTATTTAAGCTATTTGTAATCTTACTCCTAATTCTTGTATGACATCCTGCAGTTACTTTGACTAATATTCATTTTAATTCAATGAATGAACCTACATGAACATCTCTAACTAAATTTTAAGAAAAACTCTCTAGAAATGTTTGAATTTGTAACGGTACCCTAGAAAGGAAAGAGAGAAGATAAGGATGTTTTAGGCAACTTAAAAAGTAATTAAAGTGTCCTAACATGCTATTTCTGTTTAGATACCATTTTGTTAGAGATTTATTACTTTGGGTTAACTCAGTATGTGATATAAAAATTATAGAAGAAAAGAGTGGTTGGATGGGGGCTACAAATATTTAATGACTTTTTAAGAGTAATGCAACCCTTACATGTAGTAATGCATCTGTTTATAAAGAGTAGTGCAGTCTGTACTGTGCTTTATATATATATATATATAGGCAATAAAATATCCAGGTGCTTATCTATTCAAACACATGATCAATAATATATATATAATGTTTGGTGATCAAATATTAAACTAAACTATATGATTGCGTGAGTGATAGAATGTGGGGTTGGTGATTGCTGTTTCACTACCCACTGGCACATCATGCTCAAGTCACGGCGACAACTGCTTAAAATTTAGTATTCTGTTTTCTATACTAGTTAAATATCATTTCTTCTTGGTCTCCAGTGCTCAAGAATATTTTATTCCAAGCATCATAATTGCACTAGAGGGGGCGAGTATTATCTTTTTATGCGAGTTCCTTTCTTTTTTATATCAAATTTGGACATCTAATTCTTTCTTCTTCTTCTTTTTTAAATATGAGGTGAATTAGAGAATGAGATGTGGTTGCGAATCTTCCTTCTAATATCGTGAATGCTTTCAGATGGGGTTGTGAATCTTTTTAATATCGTTGTCCCCAGTGATTGTGTCCTATTTGCTTGCCCATCACGGAGGGTAGGGTTCTGAATTCTTCTTTCTTCTGCAAGGTGTTGGAAGAGCTTTTATCTAGTTTATGATTAACCTAAATGGATTAGAAAAAAAAACATCTTTGTCTAAGTTTTGTCTTAGTTTTAGATGGCCAACCATCAAATCTAAGCCCCAAATAAAAATAAAAATAAAAATCAAATCTAGGAATTTGTTCCTTGTCCATGAGTCATGGTGCCTCTTGTTTCTTACTCACTTGGGCAGATGAGATGAATAAATCCATATCCATCCGTACGTATGGTGGTAAGTGTATTAAGTATATAAGGAGGAGGGGATTTTAAAGTTTGCAGCAGCAGTGGTAGTGCAACTTGAATTGTAGTAAATGTAGAGGATAACAACTCATCAAAATTAAATGGTTAGAAGATTCAGACAAACAGCATTGATTTCAGAACCACTGGATTTAGAGCAGGAGGGACCATGTCTGCAGGGAAGACAGTGAAGGCCCAGAAGACAAGTCTTTCTTTACATTTTTCCTTTTTCTTTTCTGCAAGCCAAGTCTCTTTCTTTATAGAGTTTTTGGTCTATATTTTTAAATTTTATTTTCAAACTATGAGCATACCTAAAACTCAGCACCAAAAGTGGTCTATTTTACGATAGCCTTAACTAAAATGCTTAATTATTAAGTAAAAATCTTTCTAGGCTAAGGGATACGAAGCATTTATATTAAAACGCTGATAAAATTAATAATTTATAGAAAAAATTTTAACAAAATTAATATTTTACTTAGGACTATAGTAAAATAGACTCATTTTGATATTTAAGTTTGAGTGTTATAAATTTAAAAATAGATACTATTTGTATAGAAAAAAGATAAAATAACGACTTTAAACAGTAGCGGACAAGACAATGAGACAAGCATGGTATTAAGCATATAACAACATTAACAATTATAGATATTCATGTATAATTAGACAGCACTGAAAAAATAAGCCTCCTAATTAGCCGCAACACTATAAAAGGAGCACATCAAGCTCTTATTCACTTGTAGAATAGGAATAGCCTCATTCTAGAATAAGTCTCATTATTTTGGTATAATAATTAAACAGCTTAGTTTTTTTGGGGTATATTAATTCATCATTTTCTCTTATCTTATTCCATACAACTTTTGTATAATAACCCATAATTACTATATTGCTTATAGATTAGACATCAATTCATTATACATTACCTCAATCATAATTATAATTTCTTATTTCTTTTTTTTTCAAGAAAACTATCCTATCACATAAATATATTATAATATTCGTACTACAACTTAGTACAAAGGACACAAGCCCACACTACATGGCCTTATGACCATAAGTTGCCCACGAATTAAATGACTATATGTCCATAATTGTCTTATTACTAATATATGAAACATTTTAAGTATGCATTTATAATAAAAATATTTAATTTCAAAAACTATATATTATTGTTACTATTCTATACCCGATCAATAGTATTTCTATGGTATAAAACATCACTAATTTTCAATACAAATTCACTATTCTCTAATATTTTAATACCAGTTTTATATCGCATCAAATATAATTATTACTCCTTATATACTAGTATTCAAGTAAACTATTAATTTTATCATTCTAATATTAAAAATTAGAATATTATTTTAAAATTGAATTTTATTCCATAAGTAAAAGGAGGAGCCTAAGAGGCTTGACATGCTTTAAAAAAACAAACTAGAGCTAGCTTTCTCCTATCTAACTTAAAAGCCAACTCCTTTAGAAGAATATGTTTTGAAAACTGTTTAAGGTGTCACACAATATCATAATTATTATAATTGGACCAGACTTTGACCTAATCAGAGGCGCGGATCATTAAGTTATTGGTTCAACTAGTGGTTCACCCAATCGGTTTGCTAATTTTCTAAAAATATTTAAATATATATAGATAATTCTATATAATTCTAAAAACAAAAAATTATATAAAAGTAGTATAATTTTATGTATATCCCTTAAAATATGTTATTTATATAGATACCCTTATTTTTTAATTTTCAAATTAAGTCATTTAATATAAATAGATAAAAATATCATTAATTAAGAGAAATACTTGAAAACTAAAATAATAATATTTTTATCTTTTACATTTAAATTGTTCAAATTTTAATGAAAGTGTACTTCAAAAAGTATTCATGCAAAAAATAAGAATTTTAAAATATATACATGCAAAAATTGTGTATTTTTTAATATGAACTTTAGAGAGGGACATAAACAAATATATGCCTTTTTAGAGTATATGCAAAAAGACTAAGTTTATAACACATATGCTTTATAAACTAAATATGTTTAAAACCTTAAGACTAAAAAAATACTATTAAGATATAATATAAAATAATTGGGTATTTTACAAAAATATTTAACCTGGCCAATTTGTCCAAATACACAACCAATTGGCATGGGTCACTGGTTCAACCGCAGAGTTTGTAGATTGCTTTATCTGGTTTGATAACAAAATCGAGGTCCATTGAACCGAGTTTGATAGAATACTCTTTTGTAAAGAAATGTCCATCTTTACTTCACTTATTTCTCTAAGGCTAGTAGTAAAGAATACAGGAAATGCAAAATTAACTCATAAACAAACAACAAGAACATTGTTCTATGATGAAAGACTTGCCACTTTCAAAGGATATATCATGTCTGATAGTATCAATGTGGCACCGCAGTTAAATTTGAGAAGCAAGAATTATGAAGGAATAAATGGGACATGAGAAATTTATAGATAATATTTCAAGCTAAATTGAGTCTCATAATGAAAACTTGCTGCAGCACTTGCTTACATGATAAGGTGTGATTAAACATCGATCATTAAGAAAAAAACTTTGATTGCACAGGAGAGATTTTTCTTAACCCTAGTAACGAAAACGAAAATGAACACATTAGCGAGAATGCTCTGCTAAGCAGTATCCCTACTCTTTGGACACTGCCCTAATAAGTTGCTATCAGGGATGAAAACTACTAGGAGACACCAGTGGATCAAGTAAACAACTTGGGTAAGTCATCGCCCTTGATTCTTTTGGAAATGCTTCCATGATTTGCTTTTACCTACATTGCATTCTGGAAGCCTGCAGAATGCAGGAGCACTGCTTTGATTTCGTCAGGCAGAACAGCCGGTGTATCTTTGCATTGCTGATAAACAAAAAAACACAATTTACTAATTAGGACTCAAGTAGTCAGGATTGTCTAACCCCAGCTTTTAAAGACTATAAACTAATAACATTCAAGTATGGAGGAAAAAAAGCAAACCTCAGCACGGAAAACATCCAGCGCAAACCCATTGAAGCAGCTGATGACTGCCTGTTGGATGTCGAGACCAAGGTTATCGAGCGCCCTCATTGTGGAGAGCAAGAGGCCTGGCCGACGGGCGCAGAACATGTGGATATTGACTGCTCTACCTTCTCTTAATCTGACTTCCACCTACACCACAAATCAGCTGATCAATTGAATAATATAAAAAGAGACTCCGGTGTATATTGTCATCTACCAAGTTCCTTTCCATCAATCTCAAGACAGATCAAAATTCTTAAAATCTACAGCATCTTAAGTTTTAGAAGGCCGGATTTAAACTGACATTTTTCATTTCAGTTCAGAGTGACAAAGTAATTTTAACTTTTTAAGTAACAAAGTTAAGAGAGTAAAACAGAACTTCGGAATGGAGTATCACTTCAGACCAAGAAGCTAACCAACAGGAAGGGATTTATCAATCAACATCTTAATTAAACTAACCGTGGCTGGTTGGCCAGTTGGACTTGGTAGTGAACTTGGGCATAGTTCTTCCTTGACACGGCAAGGCAATGTTGGTAGTGTGGGAGTCAAAGGGTGAAAGCTTGCTGTTGTTGAAGCAGCCACAGAAGAACTGGAAGGTGTTGACTCAAGTTCATTGTGAAGGTCGTTAATCCTTTGTAACAGTTCCTTCAAGTACTCAATTGCATCACCAAGAATGGAAGCTCTATCCATCTGTCAAAGAAAGAAGAAAATATCAGACCTAAACACTTGACAAACATTTTGATGAGGAGGAAAATGTCATATCTAGTTCTACATATCGTGGTTAGGAGTTATATGGTATTGCCATCCATGCCAATCCTGAAGTTCCAAAATAAAATACACTTTGCAAAATGTGTAAAGTATTTAGCTGGCCAAATGGGTGAGCCTTCTTTGGTGAAAAGAGAAAGAAATCAGTTCCTTAACTAGGAAAGGGGTTACCAGAAAAAGCCGTATATGTAAAGAAGATCACTTAACTCTCTACCTTAACATAGTTAATTGCATATATTTTTAGTATATTCAAGGTTAAAAGAAGAAACAACAAAATATATGAATTGCAAATCAATCATTTTATTATGTCAAATAGTCAAATCATTTCATCAAAAATTGAACTTGTGTATATAAAGAGTAGAAATACTCACACTGCAGATGACCAAGTACCAACCTATTGTTGGATCTCATCCAGATCGTGAAGCATATGAAATGGTTGACAAAACAACCAGCATACTTCTAGCAATATATAAGTAACTAGTCATATCACATGAGGCTCAAAACTTCTTCTTATGGTACTTGGGAAAAATTAGTCTCAAAAGAGGCAACTAAAGCATTACATTTTCAAAAAGTTAGTCATTTTCATTGAATTTCAGGCACATTCAATGGCTAAAAAGTTGTAAAAACTTTTAGAAAAAATTAAGTTTGTAGTCAAACTATACATATGTATATAACCTATATTGTGACACATGAAGTAATGTAATCTAGAAATGAAGGAAAATCATATGCATAATGGTGAATTTCAAGGAAAATAAATTCATACTTCAAAATGAATTGAATTTCACACAAAAAAAATAGGAAAAAAGAAAGAGGAATAGTTACATGTCATCGATAGATTAAGGTGCAAAACTAAGAGGGCACATATTATGAATTTAAAATGTAAAAGTATTAAAAGTATGAAGAGTGGGATGCTGGGAAGCACATGGATTGTTTCGAAAGGATATAAGTTAAACAGGAGAACTTTGATGTCACACAAGTTAGAGTAGGCTTGAACCCCCACAATGTCAGACATGTGCCAAGTGAGTGAATTACTCCAGCATTGCTCTATAACAGATACATGGTATCTTTTGCTAAGACCCAAGAGGGGTAAGCCACATGTTCCTCCAGCTAATCAACTTGAGTTATGAAATGTTATACAAAGCTAAAGAGAAAAGCAATGAGTGTATACAAGGCACCTAAAAATTCAATTCAGCATAACTATGACAAAAGTACTGTAGATAGCAAGACAAAACCATTAATTAACTTAGGGACAAATATACTGGACTGTATACTTTGAAAATGTGTTTCGTGCCGTGGAAGTTTGCTAAAGCTCAACAAGATAGTTATGGCAATAGATCACAAGAGTCAGAACTATCATCAGAAACAAAAATCCAGATAACTCTGATCAGGCATAGGTGCATTGCCATGAATAATTTGAAGAAAGAAATGTGCTGCGTCTTCACCAGCAGCATCCTCAGTATGCCATGTTCATGTTACAATGTTGATAAAGCCATGCAGAAGAAATTGACAGAAGATAAATTCTTAAGCAATTTGATGAGGGGACCACATGCAAACCGTGAATACGGGACCATGGATGAGGTACCATATTCAGCTGCAATTACCAGTTACAGATTCAGATCCAGACATGTAAAATTCTATGAAATTCACAGCGGTAAATTTTAATCCACAAGTGCATCGTCAAACCCCAAACAATTGAGAAATTAGCAGAATTTACTGAAAGCCAAACTTTAACAAGATGTCAGGAAAATAAACTTTTCACCTTGCTTATCTTAGGAACCACTGATCTGAGCATGTAAAGACGATCGTTAAGCTTCTTCCTTCTTCTTCTCTCAGCCATCAGATTCTTCGCAGGGAGTCCTTTCTTTTTCCCTTTGCCAGCCCCACCCAAGGTTACTGTACTATTAGCATTTGAATTATTCCCTCCTCCTCCTCCACTATTCTTCACATCCCCCTCATCCTTTGCATTCTCCGCTCCTTCCTCTTCTTCTGAATCATAATTCAACCCAGACCCATCAAATAAATGCTCATCCATCTCATCGTCATCACTCCTCCCTTTCCTCTTCTTCTCTAAAAACTCCAAAACACCACCTCTCTCACCTCCGACACCCGAATTCTGCCGCAAAGCAGCAGCAGCACGCTTTTGGAACAAGTTGGGCTGCGCTCCCTCTGGCGGAAAGATCTCGAGCGGTCTCAGCACCTTAGCCCGGTTAAAAAACGGCGCGTTGTCGAAAGAATCAAGACCCAAATGTTGGAACCCGGCACCGGAGCTAGGACCGGAGCAATCGACGAAATGGGTACCCGAGATATGGGTTCCGGAGGCCAAATTGAGACCACCCATCTGGGCATTTTGCCGGAAATCCGGGAATCCCAGGAGAGTGGAATTCGAGAGTTGGGTGGAGAAGTCGAAGCCGGGGTCGAAAGGGGTGGCTGAAACGGAGGCGAGGAGAGAGGAGAGGGTAGAAGCGGGAGCGAAGAAGGGAGGAGAAGGGTCGAGGTGGAAGAGAGAGGACGATGAAGAGGAGGAAGAGGAGTTGGAATCGAAGAACGGGTTCGGATTTGGGGCAAAGGTGGATTCTTTGATGCTATGGTGCGTCGGGAAGTCGGCGGAGGGACTCGGGTCGGCGCCAAGATACCAGTCGTCGTCCAGCAAAGACTTGAAGGTTGGGAGGACGAGCTCGTTCACGGAGTCGGCAGCCAAGGCGGCGGCCGATGATTCGTTGCAGACTCCTACTTCGTTGCCGTCTTCCATCCAGGAAGAGTTATTGAGCCTTGAGAGCATTTTGGCCCCTTCTCTTTCTCTCTTCTCTTCTCCCAAGAAGAGAAGCTAAGAGGAGAGCTGGGTCTCTCTCTCTCTCTCTCTCTCTCTCTCTCTCTCTAGAAGAGAAGGCCGAGAGAAAGAAGAGATGATTATAGTTGTGAGTCTCTCTATCTCTCTCCTCCCCACTCCCTCTCCCTCTATTTTTGGGGTTCAGAGCTCAGAAGAGAGAGAGAGAGAGCATGGAGTTGTGGGAGGAGTGAGGGAAAGGGAAGCTGAGTAGGGGGATTTTGAAACGTTGTGCTGCAGGACAGACGTGTGGTTATCTATCTCCTCTGTCTTCCACAGTAATACCAAATTACCAAACTACCCCCAAACACACTATTTTATACTATTTTTAAGTGTTTTAGGTTTTCTTATGCAAATTTACACAAAATCCATTTGTACAAAAATAGCTAGCCTTTTTATTTATTTATAAATCAAAATAACCTTACGTTAATTATTTTTAATGTGATATAAAGTTGAGCTAATGATAAAAATTAAAAATTAAAAATTAAAAATTGGGTCGTTTAGCAAAGTAGGATAAGAAATTTATCCGAGATAACCTTGTTTATCCTAGAAATTAGTGTCTAAAGTAGTAAATAAAATAATGTTTAAATATTGTTTTTTGAGTTAATTTTATTATATATTTTAGTTAGGATAAAAAAAACTTATCATCTCATTCTCTTTTCGCAAAGAAAAATAATTAAATTTGCACTCAGTAATATATTAGAATGACCGCTACTATAATACACTTGGTAATATATTAGAATATATTTGCATTAAATTATGACAAGTGAATTAAGTTAAATTAATTTTTAACCAAAAAAGACATTTAATTTTAAACCTATTTGCCATCTCCAAAGAAAAAGAACAAATGTAATTACATCAAACTAGAAAAAGGATTATAACTCAATTTAATTATTATTTTTATCTCTTATTCCATATTTTTATTCAATATTTATCCCAACTTTTCATATCAAACACCCCAAAAAATTAGGATAGAAACTATCCAATTTTTCCTTGGTAGTGAGAATTACTTTGATTTGATCTATAAACTTAAAATTAAAATATTACTTATTCTAGTTTAAGGAGTGGAGATTAAGGATACCATATAAATTGACTAAATATTTTCTAGAGTTGATGGATGTAGTGCACCCAAATAATATTATTAAAATTAATTTTCACCTCAAAAAATTTGCCCATATGCATATATGTATATATTTCAGCAATGGGTATCCATAAAATAACAATGCTTCTCTATTGGGACATAAATACACAGATCATATTTATAAGTACATTATTCATATTTATAGGTACACATTGTATGCTTGTACTTAATTAACATAAGTTTTTAGATACGAAATAATAGGTTTCTAGTATAAAATGATAGGCATTGTTATGGATCTAAACCTATTCTAAACTGAGAGAAAAATTAGTTTAGCCAACTTTTCTGTTCAAATTTAAAAAAAAATTGCTTAATTTTAGTTAATTTTTAGAATGAAATAGGTGGATTTCAGAGAGATTTGTGATAATTTTTTATATGACATATGAAACAATCTTTATAAAATTTTAATTAGGCTTATGTATGGAATAAGATTCAAACCAACCGCTATACTGTTTTTAATCGGATTTAAGGATAATCCTATGTTTGTTTATAATTCTTAAATAGTGTTCCTTAATTTAGATTAAGGAATCTCCTAATTTGCAACCAAATCGGAGCTTTATTTTGCTTTTATTATCGTTCACACTCTACTACTTGATATTTATTATTTGACCAAAATAATCATAATATCCTACATATTTTATTTTTTAAAATTATATTCTTTATTCTGTTTGCAACTATTAGGTTAAATTTGACTTAAAGTAATTTTTAAGAAAATAGTATAAAATACAGAGGTTGGATGATAAATACTTGTATAGTATAGTGTTAAATAATAATGAAATAAAAGGTAAATTTTCTTTTTATAAATTCAGAGAGGAATTTATATCCAAATATCAAATTAAGGACATATCTCACAAATTGAAAAATAGGAAGCTCTCTTCTTTCTATGCTTAGCCAAAAATGTAGGATAAAAGTATCCCTTTTTATTTTATTTTATTATTATTTTGGACATATAGTCAAAAAATAGTGGGCCCAAATTGTCTTTCTTCTATTTTTCAATAGCAAGCCAAAAATGTTTCCATGACAATGGTCTCCACATTGATGTCTATGTATTGCCATTTACTTAATCTTATTTTCATATATATGGAAATCTCTGCATCCATGCATGGGTATCCATTACGTTTACATCACATGCATGCAGATTGCAGAGGCAGGCAATTGACCAGTGCATTATATATATATTTAAATTTGAACAAAAGCAAAAGAAGTAAGGAGGTAAATAGTAACAGTAATGTTTTTATTATGAAGTAAAAAAGAAAAGAAAAGGATAAAAAAATTGGAGTTAAACTTGTGGTTTTAACTATGAAGGTGGAAAGAAGAGGGGGATAGTTTTGCCATTGTTGAGATAGTAATTGGTCCTTTACTTGGAACTTGGGAGTGGTAACTGTTACTGCAAAGTCCATGTGATGTGTGTTTTAACTGTTACAGCTTCTTTTTAGACCCACAGCTATCCAAACAGAGGTAGGTGATGATACAAATCATTCCATTTCACAACTTTAGAATGAAGAGAGAGAGAGACAAAGGCTTAGTTTGATCCAAAGTTCAATTTAACCTCATGTTTCTTGTGATATTTTATGTCAATTATTATGTTATATATGTGTGAAAAAAAAAGAGCATCAGTTTGAGTACTCCAGTATGGTTTTTTTTTTTCTTTTTTGATCTTTTAAAACAAAGTTATAGTTTTATCTGAATATATATATATATATCATCTTTGTTTTATTAAAGAAAAATTGTGTGGTGTTAATTGGTACAAGAAGCAGGGGCAAAAGAGTAGCTTATGGGGTGGTACCTTTCGCTGTAGGCTTGCCTCAGAGAAGGGTCAAAGTACTGCACTATTCTACGGTGAGCTGAGAGACAGTGACATGCGTAGAGAGATAGAGATTAGAGATCGAGATCGAGATCGAGAGATAGAGGTGGTGATGTTATTTTGCCTTAACGTCCGGATGAAGTCATGGACTGTAAGCCTTATCAATGCCAAAGGAGTCAAGACAATCTCATTTGCAGAGAGAGAGAGGAGAGAGAGAGAGAGAGAGAGGAATAAATAGGAGGAAGGATGGATGGGGAAAGCCAAGTGTCCCGTGATAGCACTAAACACCTCAACCAAAAAGAGATTCCAATGCCCCCACTGACCTATTAACTCTCTCACCTCTCCCCCCATAACTAAGTTACCCTCCTGGAGGGGGAATTTTGCATGTAACCTCCTGCATTCATATTATTATTATTATTATTATTTCTTTTTTTACTTTGGAACGAAAATTAAGTATATAAATCATGGGGCGTTCACTCGCCTAGTAAACTAGTATAATTAGATATAATTAGACTTAGAGGAGCTGATTTGTAAAATATACAAAACAAAAGAAGGTTTCTACAATATCTCTAAACTGTAGGTGGCCATCTGCAAAATGAACGTAGTAAAAAAAGGAAGAATATGATGGAGATGATACACACTTGGCGCAGCCAATGAAGGAGTGCCAGGTGACCCGGTTGGAGGAATTCATGCAGCCGGGGCAGGCAGGGTCTGAATCAGAACGCGTTATCTGCTGTGAGGAAGCTTCCCCGTGCTTGGAGGAGACTGACAGTCTCAGTTACTGGCATGGACATGGACAGAAGGGGAGAGAGGTTGGTGGGTATGATGGAGATGACATGAGACGAGGCCTTGCTACTCCCATATTGGCTAACCAATTGCTTGAAGTGGACATTGGATCTGGAGGATTAGTGGGTCTTAGCATTTGATAATGGTATGGATGAGAGAGAGAGACAGGATGAGAGAGAGAGAGATAACGACGGTAATATCCACTTCAATCTTGGTGAAATTATTGTGAAAAAAATTACTTGATAGTTTAGTAACTTAGTGGCTAAGCTACTTCCTTAATAGTTCGGCGGTACGATAGTTTGGAAGAACAATTCATATCTCGATGATGTATTCAAAGTAATAGTTTAATAAGACTATACAATTTAATATATTTGTTAAAGTTTGATAAAATTTAAGTGTTTCTGTATCTAAGGATGATTGACATTTTCTTTTCGTATCATATCTAAACTTCGAAAAAAAAGATTGAGACAGAAGTCTACTGTCTAAACACTTGATGATGGCATGATGCACACACAGACGTACACATATATATATATAGGAAATTACTATTTAACTACCAGTCAACTATTAGTTTGATTAAGAATGGCAGGGTTCGTACGATTAGTTTGCAATTTACTCAAGAAATATTAACGCAGTTTTGGATGAAAAATCTAATATTTGTATATGATTGGGAAACATAGACAAGTTAAATGATTAAGTTTAAAGTACATAGAATAAGTTAAAATCAAACTAAACTTGCCGACAGGTACATGTGTGTCTGTGTTTGTGTGGTGGTTGAGAATTTTGTCTATTTCACTTGCAACTTAGTTAGCTATTTATGTGGCACAGGTCTCTACGGAGAGATGATGTATGTCTCAAAGGTATATGATATATATATATATATATATATACATTATGGGTATGTCATCTAAAAATTTAATCAATTAGTCAACCAGATATGGTGCCTAGTTTTCTATATGTTTTGAGTTCAATTATATTTGATACTAGTAATATTGGATGATGGAACGATTTTTTCTTGCGCCGGGCCCTAGTGCTTTGCTAGGGTTCGATCACCATTTTCTCCCCCTCGTGTGAGGGGTTCTTCTTGCCGACCTTCTCTCCTCTCCCCTCCTCTAGCCGGTGCGCTAGGGGAGGGGAGAGGCTTTCTCCCGCAAGGTCTCTCTTTTCCTTTCTTCTTTTCCCCCCTCCTCGTCGGGTTAGGGGCTAGCCGAATTAGTGGGTGGCAGTGCCGAGCTGCCTAGGCTAGGCTTGACACCTCCTCCTTCTCCTACTTCGGACCCCCTTCTTCTCTAACTTCGTCGATCTCCCGCGCTGCCCTTTTCTTGCTCATCTTCGACAGAAGCTCCCTCCGTCCCCTTCTCATCCCCTCCACCGGAAGCCCATACTCAGTAGTGTAGCCCCCTTTCCAGTCATCCCCCCCAGTCTTCGCTAATGGTAGTCCTCGGCCCTTGCTCCACCTCCGTTGCCTCCCTCGTGCCGATATGGATGTTGCCGCCTTTGTCTTGTTGAAGCCCAAGGCTGCGACCTTGTTGGTCTCCCTCCACCGTTGTAATTCCCCGCCGCACCCTACCCCGCCTCGTCCCTTGTTGGGCCTCCTTTTACTGCGGCTGCAGTTGGTGGTGGATCCACAATGGTAGTAGTTAGGTTGTAGTCTTACCGTATTGGGCCCTGCTATAGTGCTAGTCACTGTCAAGTAGGGTTCCACTTGGTCTGAATCTGATTTGGTGTCATGATCGAAGTTTGTTCGGATGGTTTGGCATGCCCGTGTGCATGTTGGATCTATTTTGGCTAGTGAAAATCATAGAACGCCGACTCTTTGTTGAGAAGTGCTTTGAGTCCTAGTCTTATGCAGTTGATTCTTTTTTGTAGGGAAATCTTGGAAGACCAATAGAGAGGCTTGTTCTAGGGCCGATATCATATCCCCTCCGTTTATTTTCTGTATGAGTACTAGTATGTTATATATTGATACACTGGATTAATTGTTGGTCAGTCTGTAATTCAGCCAAGAGCGTGGCTTGTTTTAGGATGTTATCCTATCTTCCCTTCTTTTATTATGTATTATCTTGTAACCTCTATTTGAAGCTTAACGAATTATCTGTCTAGGACATTTAAAAAAAAAATTTGAATGATGGCATGATACACAAACATACTCCATATATATAAAAAATTATTATTTACCTTGTATGGTTTATCTTCATGAATTTGAAACTTAAGCATTTAAACTCTTTTGTGAGGTCACACTACAATGCAATTATTAGTCAATCATTAACGGAGATATAAAAATATTTAATAATTTCTATAAAAATATACTAATGAACTATTTGATGATTAGGTGCTTAAGTTTAAAATATATGTTGTAAGTTAAAATTAGACTAAACCATAAGAGATAATTTGCTGATATATATATATATTATATGGCAAATTGCTGACTTCAATTTGTGCAGTAACAAAATATATTGCAATAAAAAGGTAAGTTGCAGATACACAATGTCTGCCTATGCAGGGTCTGAGAAGCTATGCTTTATATAAAGGCATATAAATTTTTTTATATAGTTTTGGGGTCAATTAGTTCTTAAAATTCTTGGGTTCAATTATTGAGCCCATTTAGTTCTTATTCTCTATTATCTAGCAATAAATGTTGTACATTTTATTATCTTTTATCTCAAAATGTATAATGTATAGGAGCTACACATAATATGGTGTCTTAAAATTATATAAAAATATTAATTATTTAAGTTTTGAGTTGATTAACTATCGAATAATATGGAGACTTAGCTTCATTTATAAAGAGACTATTTTTAATACTTGACCTTGGTCACGACCTCTTAGATGCAAATGGCAATTCTTAACTCTTACTATTTTGTTAAGTGATGTGATTGGATTAATTCCAAATAACTAAAGTTTTGTGAGCTCTTAATAAATTATAAATCGTTACAGAATAATATACGAATTTTATTCATGTTAAATATTTCTCATTTAGAGGTGCAGATGCAATATCTAGAAAGAAACACATCAACCTAAACAACCCCTTAATGAGCCCAACACTAACAGTGCAGGTGGATGATCCTAGATATATTCTTCATATGGATGATAATCTTTTTTAGTTTCAAATTATTGCAACTGTTATCCCATATTCTAATATCATATTTTAATGCCAACTTTATAGTCAGCACCCATGTCTTAGAAGAAGAAGAAGAAGAAGAAGAAGAAGAAGAAGAAGAAGAAGAAGAAGAAGAAGAAGAAGAAGAAGAAGAAGAAGAAGAAGAAGAAGAAGAGAAGTTTATGTCTGATACCTAATCCTTTTCCATCATGGTTAATGACCCTAAAAGTTTATTTTGCAGTTGAGAAGGTCTTGATTAGATAGAAGGAAGCTTACAAGTGGCATCACTAAGATATATTTATCACAAGTGGCATCGTTATTTTATTCTTCCAACCCTACTGCCTTGTCTAGTATTCACTAAGGTCAACTCGCTAGCCTCTCTTGTGACGAAGAAATCACAACTATTCTTTTTTATCACTGATCTTCTGAATGAAGACTTGAATATAACTTAATCTCATCCTCATTCCAAAGTAGGGAAACTTAAGCTCTTGCATGAAGCTCCTCGTCTCTTCCTTGATATTTAGTGCATAAAAATGCTTTCATTTTGGGACGCCGGATCATTAATAATCACATTATTGTTGGAAATACTATATATTTGATATAAATATTTATTAACTTGTGCTAAATTTTAAGTCTAAGCTCGTTAAGTTATTTACCTATTATAACTCTCTTAGCAATCTATGATCCAGCTAAGTAAATTTAGAAGAATTGATATGGATGGGCTTAGTGAGGTTTTATTGAGATCTCATCTTTGCTCTCCATATGTTAACTCAGGAAGCTGTTAGAGAGCGATAGTTTTTATATTAATACTGTGCGTAGACACCAAGAAAATTACATTTTTAGTCCCTAATCAGAATACCAGTCCTCGCCAATCCAGTAGATGGGTCGAAAGAATCATCTAGGTTGACATAGTTTATCGGAACTCCTCAGCTTTCGATGCCCAGTCTCGCGTAAGTCTACGTACATCTCTCTTCCGTAACGCAGTTGGACAAGCTCATCCTCGTCCGAATCTGCTAGTAAAATTTGGAAGCTGATCTCGAGCTATGAGAAAAATTCTATCAAAATAATTGTTTAGAGATGTATTACTAAGAGCTATTCCAGTCAAAGCAAAACCTTGATAGAGAGTATCTTCGAGCTGGAGCATATCTGCCCGTCTATTTATAAATATCTGGGAGGGATTTCTTTTTTTCTTTTAAAAAAAATATCTAGGAGGGAAGGCTTTTTTTATAATAAATCTAAAACGTTGGTGGTTAGTTGCAAAAGGCCAGAAAAAATCGGCGCGCTGGAACGCAGTCGAATCGAAAGTAATAGCGGTTTCTCCTCGTCCACGTCTCTAATTCTCTGGTATGATCGTACCGATCGTTTCGACCGTCGATTATAAATTCTTCCTCACCTCCTCCCATTTCCCCCTCATCAATTCCTCTCTCTCTGTTCCACGAGGAGGGGCCAAGAAAGCTAGGGTTTTGGCCCACTCCATCTCCAGCTCTAGCTCCTCAGGTATTCGATCTCGTTCCTTTAAATGGTTTGGAATTGGAGTTGGATTCTTGCTTTCTTTGGATATAGAAGTAGTTCTTTTTTTTTTTGTGCTGCGAGTTAGAATTCGGGGGGGGGGCAAAGCGGATAAGTGACCTGATCCTTCGTGATCCGAATTAGAAATGACTTATATGAGGATTTTAAAGAATTAATTTGGTAGGGATCAAATCAAATCTTATAACATTGGAATTGTAGCCAAGGTTAGACTGTTGTTCGTGTTGATTATGAAAGGACTAGAAATTGTAGATTGATTAATTAATGAAACTATGATGGACATGGTGAAAATATAAGTTTTATGAATTATTGATATAAGACCTGAGAAGGCATCAGGATGGAGGAGTTATTCTATTGAACTTCGAGGGGAAGTGAATAGGACTCCATAAATTGGATTAGAGAATGATGTTCAATGGAGAAATGCCCCTTAGCGCGATGTGTGTTCATCAATCTACCCATTATACTAGAACAATAATTTATTGGATGGATCAAGGGCCATCATTCTTTGGTCATCAGATTACTAGGCAATCGGGAATAAAAAAATGAGTATCTTTCACAAGTTAGGGCTTAGTTTTTATCGAAAATGAGATGGAAGAAACATATTTAATATGGTTTTCACTTTCCACATGGTCAACTGAGACAACGTAGCACAAAAAAATTTGATCTGAGCTGAAAGTGGGAAGCAGAGGAAGACCAAAAGTGACTCAGGAAACTAGTGGGAAAGAAAGTATTGTGGTGTTATCAAATCCAGACTGAGCCAGTGATATCTTTCATAGTTTCATCTTTGCATGTCTGTGCTTCTTTCTGTAACATTTCCAGATGCACTTACTAAGTTACCTAAGAAAATATTCCAAAAGAACACATTGAGGTTTACAAGATATGATCTTTATAATGGTGTCTATTAACTCACCAACTATCATAAAAAATTTAAGTTGTTAGATAATGATAACTTTTCTATTTATATTCTAATGATAATTTTAATATTTATATTCTAATATTTTCTCTCACTTTTGAGCTCAAGATATTTTGATAAACCTAAGAAGTGAACTTGACTTAAATGGGTAGAAGTTCATATTTTTAGGGAAGATGTGCTTGACAAGATTTGAACTCATGAACTCTTGTTTTGATATTATATTAACTCAGCAATTGCTCTAAAAAATTTAGCTATTAGAAAACGGTAATTTTTATTTTTTATATTCTAACCAACGATGGTCGTGCCGCCGTTGGCATAGGGCGTGCCAGTGGCACGCAGGGACGTGTCACTGGCATGTATTTATAATATTTTTAATAAAACTTTTAGAATATTTAGATATATTTTTGGGTCTTCAGTATGTCAATTTTTTTTATTTTTGGTTTAAATATATATATTAAAACCTACGTTACAGTGTTTTATCTTTAGATATTATAAATGACCTATTTTATTAAAATAAAAAATAGGTAAATATAAATATTATTCAATATAGAATATGATTGAATATATGAATACATTTATTAAAACTAATATTAATGATTGAATACTTCATAATATGATTAAATACTCCATAATGTAATTGCACATATAATAACATTTAACACATAATACTAATTAATAATAGTTTAATAATAAAACTAATATCTATTTGAACATAGCATAACGAGAAGGATCAAAGACTTTATTTGTCGGCAGAAGAATAACACGAGAATGTTGCACTAAATACTGTTGATAATCTTCAAAATTCATCCATTAATAGTATTGCTTGAGAGGTGTGGAAAGAGTTGCTGTGATAAGTAGAAAAACCATAAAAAAACGACGATTGCTCATGGAGGTTTCCACAGAAAGATCCCTTGGTTCTGACAAACAGATCACAATTACAGGTACCTGGGAGCATATCGATGGAATGAACAAAATACAAACAGTTAACATAATATGGTCATAGATCTTAGGTTGTAACTTGATCATGAGCGAATTTGTTGATGTCTTCTGGTTTATAGGATATTCAAGCAGAACATGCATGATAGGCTATTGCTAAAAAAGTCTCACACAGTTTTTATACAGATATAAATTTTGTAATTCTCCTATGATATGATATGAATATTGAATATGCACTGGAACTAAAGTTGATTTAATGATGATTGATAAAAATAAAAAATTTAGAAAAAAAAAGTGCTCCACATGCCGTACCGGGCGAAACGCAGCTATGCCGAACTGGCCGTGCCACTACTGATATGGCAAGTGTTGGTCGGCACGCCCGTGCCGCTACCGACATGGCAAGTCCTGACCGGCACGGCCATCTTTGATTATAATAAATCTGATATAGTTATATGATTTCATCTTTCTTTCAGTATGTTTAACTGTTACTAGCATGCATAATTTTCTTTGTCATTTTATATTTAATTTTGTCAGATACTTAATATTCTATCATTTTCGTAATGAAAAGCTATTAAGAGTACATAAATGTTGTGTGTTATAGGTATCATCTTATTGCAATTTAAAATATCGTGTTCTTATCTGGTTTATGCCAGAAATCTTTTATTGTATGTAAGTTACGGAAGTGTGACTCTTTGCTTTAAATTGTATTGTATCTTAAGGATAAAGGAACAATCTTATTCTTGTCTAGCTTAAATTCAAATGTATGTGTTTCAAATGCAAAACACACAATGGTTTGACAATATCAATGAGATCTTATTGAGCTGTTTCTTTATATTAGCTTGATTTCCGTGCCTCTTCAGGATATAGAGCACTTTCTTACTCACCATAGACATGGCCGGAGCTTTAGTTCAGTCGGCTATCCTTCCTACTGGTGTTGGAAGTGCAAGTCACAATAAGGTCCGAGGCTCTGGAAAGGCAAGAAGAGCTGCACGAATGATGTGCACTGCACACACTCATCCTCTCAGATTGCAAGGGTTTGTAGGATTGAGGGGATCTAATGCTTTGGATTTTGCTTCCAGACCTCAAAAGGATTTGAGGTCAGTTATAGCAGCTTATACCTCTGCAACGGGAAAGGCTAGTCGAGGAGTTCCCGTAGCTATGTTTGAGCGTTTCACAGAGAAGGCTATCAAGGTTATTATGCTTGCACAAGAAGAAGCGAGACGGCTAGGCCACAACTTTGTTGGAACTGAGCAGATTCTCTTGGGTCTTATTGGTGAAGGAACTGGAATTGCTGCAAAAGTATTGAAGTCCATGGGCATAAATCTTAAAGATGCTCGTGTTGAAGTTGAGAAGATTATCGGGAGGGGCAGTGGTTTTGTTGCTGTTGAGATACCATTTACACCACGTGCAAAGCGTGTTTTAGAACTCTCGCTGGAGGAAGCTCGTCAATTAGGTGCATCATTTTCTTTAATTTCTGTTGACCAATGATGTTATCTGCACTTCTCTTTGGTTTTGTTGATTCGAAAATAAATAATGTCTGCTTGGGCTGCTAATGTCAGTGTCAAATTCTACTTCGAAAATGTAATTGGTGGTTGTTTTGAAGAAATCTTATTTGTTTTTCCATGTTTCAGTATTTAGTCCTGTTTATTGTATCAAAATGCTAGCTCTAATTAATAATTTGGTGGATTGATGATTGTAGCCAAGTTTCTTTTTTACTCTTATTCTTGCAAAAGGCACAGTATGTGGAGCAGAATCATAATGTTTAGATGAAAGTGAGGTTTGACAAACTTAAAACATTTCTTTGTTATTATTGGGTATCATGCTTTATCTCTGCAAGTGGAAAGTATAATATTTGCCCTGAACTACATAATACTAAGGAAACTGTCTGTTTATTGTAGTGTATTCCTTGTTATTGCTACAGTTTTTTTTTTTTTTTTTTTTTCTGTAGCTAGTAGAATATTTTGAAGAAAGACAATTCCAGCCTAAACAAATCTAAGTACTTCACATATTAGTGATTACTATTATAGATTATGCTAGCTCCATCCTGCTGGAATTCTTGGTTTTGCCAATCTGCCTTTATCAGTTATTCAATTTTCTGATTCTTTCTTCTTTTTTCTGTAGAGAATGCATCCAAGAGTATGTGAACTTGTTCCTCATTTAGATATGGTTTTATCTACTAAACATCCATTTCACATCCAGGTCATAACTACATTGGATCAGAGCATTTGCTTCTTGGTTTGCTTCGTGAGGGTGAAGGTGTAGCTGCTCGTGTACTTGAGAGCCTTGGAGCTGACCCTAGCAATATCCGTACACAGGCAATTTTTTCCCTTGTTATCCACTTACACTTTGGTACTTAATATTTTGAACTTCTGAGGTAAACTTTAATGTGCTATAGGTTATTCGAATGGTTGGTGAGAGTACAGAAGCTGTTGGTGCCGGAGTTGGAGGAGGAAGCAGTGGCAATAAGATGCCTACACTGGAGGAATATGGAACTAACTTGACAAAGTTAGCAGAGGAGGTACCTTTACAATTTATTAACATGTCATCTAAAAGTTGCAGAAATATATGCCAACCTTCCTGAATGCTTTACAGGGAAAGTTAGACCCTGTAGTTGGAAGGCAGCCACAAATAGAGCGTGTGACACAAATTTTGGGCAGGCGCACAAAGAACAATCCCTGTCTAATTGGAGAACCTGGTGTTGGGAAGACAGCCATAGCTGAAGGGCTTGCTCAACGCATAGCAAGTGGGGATGTCCCAGAGACTATCGAAGGAAAGAAGGTTTGCTTCAAATTTAACTGTAGTTAAATTGAAAACTTTTTATTACTTTCTTGATTGTTGTTTGCGAAGTCTTCTTTCTTGCTGACTAGATAGTCGTCCCTTGTGCATTTTCTTCCAGTTGGAATGCGTCACATTTTAAGCTTTTAGCCTTGTCATCTATCCTTTACTTTTTTTCTGACAAAAAGGTCATAGCCCTTTTTCGTTGAATCATAAAAACCCACCTCCATCAGCTGATAGAGGCTACAAGTAGACGAAACTGCGAACATCAGAAATCACCGACAAAACACCATCAACCCCGTAACATTTGAACAACTAACCAAATTACACCTCCCTCCATTACCCAATCTCAATAGCCACACACACACACTAGAGGAGCAACAACAAAATACTAGAATATACAATTCCAACATACAAATCAAGTATATCTCCAGCAGAAAACAGCTACACCAATATCAAAATGAAAACAAAATGCCAAAATGTTAACAAAACCACCCATCTGTCAAAGACCAGAAATTAGTGTTCCTTCAAATTGACTAGATTCTCCTGCAAAGATCCTTGCACAAGCTTCCTAGCCCATTTTGCTCTCTCCTCTCCTTTGATTCCTGCCCAGCAAAGAAAGAGAAAATGTTCTGTAAGATAATTCTTTCTAGGTCTTAGCACAATTCTGAAAAATTATTCTTATTATGTTCAAGCCACAACCCACTCCACACCATAGTTGCAACCCAAATAGTTCACCATTTCCTCACATCTTTGTTTTTAATACTGCTCTTCTATAAAAACAAGTATTTTTCTCTTTTAGGAGCATGCCGCCAAACAAAAAATTTCCTAGACCATATCAATTAATGCTTCACATAAGAGCATTTGAGGAACAAGTGATCCACGGTTTCTTCTCTACTACAGAAAACACAGTGAGAGATCCCAACTCAACCTTTCCTCACTAGATTATCTCGGATCAAAATATGATTATGACACACAAGCCACAAGAAAGCTCACTTTATAGAATTTTCCCACAGCTTAGGTAAAGGCTTAGAGATCACCTGCCATTGTTTAAAATCTATAAAGAGACCAGACAGTATAGATGCCATCAGCTGAAAATCTCCATTTTGCAATATCTCTTTGCCCGTTTAACTGACAGCTATTGCTATTAACAAAGTTGATCAGCTCTTGTTCTTCCAGAATTAATGATTCAGGTAGCTATCTCCTATACTCAAATCTGTCCATCCCACACATTAGAAATCAACACATCTTCATTCCACACAATATTAAATAGGTTTGGAAACATAGTAGTCAGACAACCCTCACCCATCCAGATGTCTTTCCAGAATTTAATTCTCTTACCCTGCAAAGTCCAGCTCAATCCTGATTTAAAGGCAGCCCCGGATTGCATTACACTGCTCCAAAAGGGGAAATTATGATAGAATCCACTAACTTAAAAAATGCCACTTAACTCTCCTGTAATACATTTGCAATACTACATAAGCCCAGAGCTGGTTTGAGGAATTCAACAGCCGCCGCCACCATTTAGCTAATAAAGCAGTATGCATATCTTGCAAGTCCACATTCTCATACCATCATATTCGTTCTTCTTATAGACTTTGTTATAGTTAACCAAGGCATAATTCTTTTTTTCCTCGCCATTCCCCCTCCATTAGGAAGTTTCTTCTAAGTTTATCTTCTTCTTTTTTCTCACCAAACAAGTAAATTGAAAAAAGATAAATAGTACATACGGACTGAACTTAAACTGAATTTATCAAGATAATTCTTTGCCCTAGGGAAAATAATTTTCTTTTCTAATCCGTAAGTCTCTTCTCAAATTTTTAGTCATAGGAACCCAACCCTATCTTCTAAGCTTGCTATCATGAAGAGGAAGACCCGGATATTTAAATGGTAACTGCTCAACTTTGCAATTCAACAAATCAACACCCAGATATTTAATTGGTAACTGATCAACTTTGCAATTCAACAAATCAGCTAATTCTGCACCTTTGTCAGGATTATTTCCCAAATAAATCAGTGAACTTTTATCAAGGTTTATTTAGCCCTTTATCATATCATCTTCTGTAACTTTTCAGTTGTTGTAGTGAGAAAAATCACCAAGAAGCTAATTCTCTTCTTTATATAGGTAATTACCCTTGATATGGGACTTCTAGTTGCTGGAACAAAATACCGTGGAGAATTTGAAGAAAGATTAAAGAAACTAATGGAGGAAGTTAAACAAAGTGATGAGATAATACTCTTCATTGATGAGGTTCACACATTGATCGGAGCAGGTGCTGCGGAGGGTGCTATTGATGCAGCTAATATCTTAAAACCAGCTCTAGCGAGAGGTGAACTACAGGTATATAGATTTCTTACATGTATCTGACATTCCTTTCTTCTTGTTGGATGCTGTATTTTTTGATTTTGTTTGCATAATGAATTAATTACCTGTCTACAGTAGGTTTTTTTTTCTTCTGAATTTCTCTCTTTTTGCCGTAAATTAACTTATGCTGAAATTTTATTCTCTATACCTGCTCTGCCATGAACAAAGGAGTGCATTTTCTTCACATTATTGTTATGATGAATCTTTGCATCATCTGGTTCAGTGTATTGGAGCTACAACTCTTGATGAATATAGAAAGCACATTGAGAAGGACCCAGCTTTGGAAAGACGGTTCCAACCGGTAAAAGTACCAGAGCCAACAGTTGATGAAACAATACAAATTCTCCATGGCCTTCGGGAACGATATGAGATTCATCATAAACTCCGCTACACTGATGAAGCTTTAGTTGCTGCTGCACATCTATCATATCAATACATCAGGTTTATAGATATGTCTCAAAGTATGACCTAAACTACTCACGTAGCATATTAATGCGTCTCAATATAATACCTAACCCTAGTTGTGTTCGAATGTTTATTACTTGATATGCTCATTGAGTATTTTTGATCTCATAGATGGTATGTATTCATGCATATGGCAGTATTTGTGACCTCAGTGAAAAATGATTATTTATGACTGCTACTAAATTTTGCTTTACCAGAACGCATTTATTCTTTAAGATTAGCTTTCAAGTTCTCAATTAAGTGATGTTGTTGCAGTTATATTGCTACACTATTAGAAATTTATAATGCTAGCCAGCTTCTTTGTTAAACATCCATGTCAAGTTTCATGAATCAAGAACAGAGTGACAACAGACAAATATTTTCTGATGAAGTCTCATGCTTTGCATAGAGAAGTGGCAGTCTTAAAGTAGTTTGGATAATTTATGCACATATTCCTTTATACCTAGGTATTCTATTCTCTCTGACTTAATACTGCTTTCAGAAAACATAGAGATTTCAGTTCTAGAATTTGGGTTGGACCGACCTGGTAAGGAATTATTGAGTTTTGGCCTAAATGGTGGTGAAATAGGTTGTTTTTTGCCGATCCCAGCGATTCCTACCTGAAGCCAATCAGAATACTGGTTTTAGGCATGGCCCATTCTGGTCTGATCTGGATCAGCGAAACTTCATTTCGTAATAGAGATTGATAAAAGTAAAACAATCAGTTTTCAATAAGCTTCCACAAGTGAGGAAGAAAGCGAGATGCCAGAGGATAAAGTTTTAGGAGCTATACTTACGGTCCAGATTGGCTTAATAGTTTTCATGTTTGGTGCAAAACCTCAGAATGGGAGGAAGCTTTTGTTAATCATTATCATTTGCTTTTGTACTTGATATTTGACAATAATTAGGAAGAACTGTACTTCTACTGGGTTGTAGATTATATCTGCAAGCACCATTTTATCGTTTCTTCAGTCCATCAACAGTGTTTTCTTTCCTGATATTCCTTTGTTCTTTCAGCGATCGCTTCCTCCCTGATAAAGCCATCGACTTAGTTGATGAAGCTGGTTCCCGTGTCAGGCTTCGACATGCACAGGTATAATACTTTGTTCCCACATTATCAGTACTTATTTTGCATCCTCTTATGTGAGAATGAATGATGCATTCTTGCAGCTTCCTGAAGAGGCCAGGGAACTTGACAAAGAGCTCAGGCAGATAACCAAGGAGAAAAATGAGGCTGTTCGCGGCCAAGATTTTGAGAAGGTACCTATCTTTTTTCCTTTTTTAAACTACCTTAAATCTTTATTGCCGCCATATTTAGCAATTAAGTTAGCTGTTGGTTTTCAGTTCTCTTAGCAAGATGAATGATGCATCCATGGATATGATAAATATATCAAAAATCTTTATATGCATATCCTTTTTCTTCCCTTGCACCATTTAGTCTGTGATTCTTGATTCGCGGCATATTTAAAATCTTGATTCATAATTTACGAATCTTAATATGATGCAACAGGCTGGTGAACTCCGAGATCGGGAGATGGAACTGAAGGCCCAAATCACTGCCCTTATAGACAAAGGTAAAGAGATGAGTAAAGCAGAGAGAGAGGCAGGAGATTCTGGCCCTGTTGTTACTGAGGTGGATATTCAGCATATAGTGTCTTCCTGGACTGGGATACCTGTCGAGAAAGTGTCCAGCGATGAATCCGACCGTCTCCTCAAGATGGAAGAGTCTCTACACAAGCGTGTCGTAGGCCAGGATGAGGCTGTCAAAGCGATAAGCCGTGCCATCCGCCGAGCTCGTGTTGGTCTCAAGAACCCCAACAGACCGATTGCCAGCTTCATCTTCTCTGGTCCAACTGGTGTTGGGAAATCAGAGCTTGCAAAAGCTCTGGCAGCCTACTATTTTGGTTCTGAGGAATCCATGATTCGTCTTGACATGAGTGAGTTTATGGAGAGACACACCGTCTCAAAATTAATCGGCTCACCTCCTGGGTATGTCGGCTATACTGAGGGTGGGCAATTAACTGAGGCTGTTCGCCGTCGACCTTACACAGTCGTTCTCTTTGATGAGATCGAGAAGGCACATCCTGATGTGTTCAACATGATGCTCCAGATCTTGGAGGATGGCAGGCTTACTGACAGCAAGGGCCGGACGGTTGATTTCAAGAACACGCTTCTCATAATGACATCCAACGTAGGCAGTAGTGTGATTGAGAAAGGCGGAAGAAGGATAGGGTTTGATTTGGACTATGATGAGAAGGACAGCAGCTACAACCGAATCAAGAGCTTGGTCACGGAGGAGCTGAAACAGTATTTCAGGCCTGAATTCCTAAACCGGCTGGATGAGATGATTGTGTTCAGACAACTCACAAAACTCGAAGTGAAGGAGATTGCTGATATAATGCTAAAGGAGATCTTTGAGAGGCTTAAGGCGAAGGACATAGAGCTGCAGGTCACAGAGAGATTCAGAGACCGGGTTGTGGAAGAAGGATACAGCCCTAGCTATGGAGCTAGACCCCTTCGGAGGGCGATAATGAGGCTCTTGGAGGATAGCCTTGCAGAGAGGATGCTCTCCGGCGAGATCAAAGAGGGTGACTCAGCCATCGTAGATGTAGACTCCGAAGGGCAAGTCATAGTTCTGAATGGTGGAAGTGGTGTGCCGGAGCTGTCACCTCCATCCGTTCCTGTGTAACCAACGCCATGCATGTTCGCTCTACTCTTATTCACGTATATAGCTATAGTTGGATGCTGATATATATATATATATATATATATATAGTTGACAGTTCGCAATAACTACGAGGAGAATTTGGTGGCTGTTCGATTGTTATGGCAAATAAAAGCAGTTCGTCTTCTCAGGGGACAGGCGCCATTAACTTACGTCCAGAAGCAGCAGCAGCTTAGAATGTAGGTATCTCGACTTCTCATATTACACAAAATTCCTATTGTAAATTTTCGAAATAGTTGAAATGCTTATATATATATATATACCTTAGAAATCAATCATAACGTAGTGTGATAATTATTACTGATCTAAGACATCGAAATTTTGTGGATGTTCTTTTAGTTGCAACAAGCTTCGAAGGGAAGCTATTAATCCTCTCTACAGGAAGTTGATTAATCTTTAACTATCGTTGCTGATGCTTAATCATTCGGTCAAGATGCAAATCGGTTCCTACTCTATAAACTGCAAGTGAAGTTAAAAAAAAAAAACTGCAAGTGAAGCATTCAGCTGTCCAGAGCGGTCGCTCTGTAAGATGATCACTAGAGCATCAAATCCCATTAAAACTCCACAATTAGGTAGCCACTGGGAATATTAAAGAAACCAAACCTGACACAGATACATGATTTGAAGCACTAAGAAATACCAGCACGCCTAAAAGATAATCACAGGTGACCGGAAACATATGTGTACACATTTTACAAGAAATCCGAGGAAGTAAAAGCTTGCCAAAATTACACAAAACTCAAAACAATTTGCGAAGGGACGGAAGCAAATGAAATAGCTGAACTGATGATTAAGTGCTGAGCATCGCTTCAGAGTGTTTGACTGAAGCTTGCAGATCTTGCCAGAAACTGCCTTCTTGAACCTCCAAAACTTGTGACTGATTTGATAAAATAAATTGCCAAGTGAGACTTTCACAATTACTGCTAAGATATCTCGGTGCTTACTGGAGCTTGATCTATTTCTCTGCGTGAGGCTTCCCACAGTTGTTGTTCGATACCCAGTTTCCTCAGCTCTGTCAGGCCTCTCTCAACTGCAACACAAATCAGGGAAACACATCTTCTGTTGGTGCTTTGCGTTACAAGTTGAGCTTATGAAGAATGAAACATCAAGATGCATAATTTGGTACCAATATGCTGTATCACTAAACCATAAATAAGTTTTTTTGAATAATTAAAGAATTCCAAGAATCACAAGAACTATGTCTTTTTATGGACAGAAATCCTTCAGGAATTATGTTGCAACCAGAAATAAAGGAATAGAAAAAATTAAGCCTGATGAGATGGTTCATCCTAATATGAAAACTGTAAAATGATGAATATGAAGTATGACATTACCATCCATAGCATCGTGAGATGTTAATGCCTGGCCACTGCGACCAATCCAAAACTGCAGCCGCTCTTCAGCAATATCTTCTTCTACACCATGAGTTTTGGCTCTTCTCCAGAAGTAAATAAGCCATGCCTGCAGAAGATACATAGTCCACTGGTTACAATTTGCTATAGGATACACAGAGCACTTTAAAAAACATAATAATCACAATACTGTTGGTGGGATTCAAAGATAGTTGGGTAACCAAGTAACATAATGGATGTCAGTTTCTGATGCACAACAAATTGGAATTATCACCAAATCATTGACAATGGATGCAGTATTCTTTTATTTCATGAAGTTGGACTTGCAGTGGCTAAGTGACATTAGATAATAGGAGGATAACAATTGATCTACGATAATGGGCCTAATGTATGACACTTGGACAATTGAGCATACTTTGTGATAGTATGACACTAGGACACTTGAGCATACTTTGTGATGACTGAAAACCCGAGTGAGATATATAAAGTTTATTCAATGACATCAAGCATTAAATGGATGACTGAAAACCCCATCAATCATAAAAAATAATTGGTGTGGATTTGATTCTCAAATCTCTACTTGAGGCACCATTCTATCTACCAAATCACATGGTTTTCATGTGTCAGGAAATAGTATAAGAGCAATTGGAGTAAACCAAGACATGCAGCTTAGTTTCTGACATTGCTAAGGTAGGCAGGTAATCACATCGTAATCTTGAGATGTAATATTGCTTGTTAGAAAGAGAAAAAAGGAATTTAACCTTGATTTATTTATGATTTCTATAATTCATAGCATGTAGAAGCAAAAGATATCGACTTCTCTTCTACCACCTGAGGTCCTGCAGCTTCCCTATTTAGTTTAGTTTTTTCATTGATGATGCCAGCTGCAAAAGTATATTGTATCTCTACCTTTTGTTTAAAGATTAAGATGGATGTGCTGCTAAATAATGAATAGCAGTTGTTAGCAGTACTAATATGAAATGTACAGATGGATTCAAATCTTATGAAAGTACAGGATCACCATGAATATCAAATATGAATTAAGAATGACATGATAGATATTGCATGTCAAACATGAAATAATTTTTGATGAAGATCTATCTACGTCTTCATTGTATATAAGGCAGATCTAGGCACAACTAAATAAAATAGAATAGTACGGACTGGTGAGAAGCCCCATGCATAAACGTCAAATTATCCCACACAAAAAGGAGTAATATGGTAAATAGAAAGCAAAGGACAACAAAGCAAGCATGAACTTTAAAAATTCTTTTTTGAAGTGTTATAAACCTGCTTGAACAAAACATCTTCTGCCTCCTCTTGGTTTAGCTCTGCAAGACGTAGCAATTTAGTTACATTATGATATTAATATGTAACTGCAAACAAAAACAGCAGATGGTTCAATGAAACCATGTAAACAAGACAGCATAGAAAAAATTACAAATTTATAGCAGCCAATATCATCTCTTCTCATTGCTACATTATCTAAAGCTAGAGAAGTGAAATCATCACTTATACTAGCACAGAGACAGTAATAGGGATAATGTTTAAAGCAAATTGGAAATAATACCAAATGCCTCGAAGAATTTTGGTTCGCCAGGTGCTTTAAAATCTGTATTGACAAAAACCAGAGAAACAGATTACTTAAGTTGTAATCAAAGAAATGAAGAATGAGGAGAGAGAATATAATGAAAGTAAAATATTAAATAATTAAATCATCTAGTGTGTTGGACATCAACAGAAAGTGTGCTAACAGCACGGTGTCTCACATGAATGGAAGCATTAAATAGACAAGCATCATGAAGAATTCAAAGTTTCAAACAGCCTGATCCATAAATAATGTATCACCACCTTTCATGCTTATCAGGCCGTTAGATTGTTCCTGTTCTATTTAATAGAATCTAATTTCCTATGGAAGAGTTTATCAAATAAGATGGGGAGCAATTTAACCTAAAACCCAATTTCAGGTTTCAGAGCATAAAAATATTCAATACACATTTTGTGGAGGGCAATCAAATAGGCTGTACCATAGAGCTTATTTATTTGGTAATGCAAAAAAGTTATAATCATATTCTAATAGGAAAGGAGAGAAGCCCTAAGACTTTGAAGAAGTTCAAAAAAAAAAAAAAAATATTACTGGAAGAGGTTAAAAAATCAATAGCACAAAAGAAACTAGAATTGCACTCAATCCAAATCTAGATATACAGGGATAGTAGGAATCAATAATGATCGTGCCAATCAGCACGTTCCATGTTGATGGTGGCATAGCACTAGCGGCACACCCTCGTGCCGACTAGCACGGGTCGCACAAGATTTGAAACAGATTTTTTTATTGATCCGAAATGAATCAATTAGAATGGTAAATCGAAAATATTCTATGGGGCACTTTTTTTTATTTTTTATAATGTGACACACATGATATGTCACCTGGAGCCCATTTTTCTTAATTTTTTCTAAGTCAATCATATTATGGAGTATTCAATTATCTTATAAAATATTCAATTATTACTATTAGTTTTAATAAATATATTCAATCGTATTATGTGTTGAATAATATTTCTATTTGACTATTACTATATCTTTAATAAAATATGTCATTTACAAAAAATAATATAAAGATAAAAGACTGTAATATAAACTTTATTATATATATATATATCCAAACTGAAGATAAAAGATTGACGTGCCGAAGACTTAAAAACATCTTTAAATATCCTAAAAATTATATTAAAAATGTGTGAACGGAGTGTCAATGTGTGTTAGTGGCGTGTCGGTCAGCACACCCCGTGATTACCAAGGATCGGCTTCGGCACAACCATAGCTGGTAGGAATCCAACTTATTGCACTTAAAGATATAATTGTAGAGTCTAGTGGTAATCTACTTGCTCTTATTTTAATAGCCAGGAAAATGCTTCTTTTTTTTGGAAATTTGCAAATTGCACCTTGTATTCTTACTTTTTTTTTTCATATCACACCATGCATTATCACTATTTGCAAAACAAACACTGCATTATAAAATAATCAGTACTCATATATGCCATTCATATCTCTGAGTCACAGTTTGCCAAAGTGAAAATAAAATATGAAAAAATGGAAACTATAACAGAACCTGTACTAGTGAAAGAAAGAATCACCAGCAGGTTCTTTGCAGAAATAAGAAGCTGCTGAATGCTATCATGAGAAAAAGGATGTAGCGACCATAACATAGGTGAATAAGAGGGATATGAGAACTAAACAGTGTTATGAGAACAATGATCAGTATCACAAGCTAATACTTAACCCAACGAGCTTCTATCCAAGATAAATTATGAATACATTGCAATTAAAAACATACCGGATAAAGAATCTCAAAGATGAGATGACAAAATAAAAAGGAATTGGGAAATGGAGAGCTGATAACTACTAGGGACAAGTGTACTGGTAGGAGCAGTCATGAGAACCAACAAGATTGCAGAAAAGTTCCTTCTATTACATTGCGGTGAACCAAACCTGAGGTAAATTGTCGAGATAAATTTGTCCAGCGATGTTGACCCAATGAAAGCACAATAGCATCTTCCACCTTAGAGTCAATGTTCACGAGCATGTCAGACCAAACTTGCCACTAATGAAAGGATAATTAGAGCATAAAAGACAGGAAAAAAAATTTGTGACCCAGATTTACTAATGTAAAAATCATTGTTTTAAAAGAACATAGATGGAAATAAATACAAACAGAACCTAGACAGATGAACATGAATGAAGCATGAAAGAGATCATGGAACTGGAGGAAGAGTACCTTCAAAGATGCAAGTTCCCTTAGGCCCATTTCAACTGAAAGCATGCTCTCTATATTGCCTTCTCCATTTATGTCACTCATATCACGAACAAGTTTGGTTCTTCTCTCAGGGTCATCCTTACCTATTTACAATGAATCCCAAGTGACACAAACATACTCATGTAGCTTATTATGGAGAACCTAAGCAAATTTAAGATCCTAATTAGGAGCAGGAGGATAAGAAAACTTACCCTGGTTATGTGGTTCTTCTTTAGCCTTATGACCAGCAGAAGTAACAACTTCAAGAGGAAGAGGAGCTAATGATGACCAGTGTTCATGCTTTGACACGGCAATCTCTGGATAGATGCCTACAAAATTTAAATTGAAGATATTATCAATTTCGGCATTAAGTATTAGTTGAAAAATCAATGTAAACAATAATGAATAGCAAACAATCAGATATATTTTTCCTTGATATCCACAATTTCACATTAATATCTAGCATGGGCTGAGTCAGAGATTATCAGACAGCGGCATATATTTGAATGATTGAAAACTAGTTGTCTGTGATTCTTAGATTGACACTTCTAAGATAAAGAAAACTTGCAAACTTACCTGCCAAAAGGATTAATGCCACAAATGAAAATGGCTCAAGTATTGTTCTCTTTCCAGGATTGTTTACATAATTCTGAATAGAAGAAACAAAGTCCAAAGACAACATATTATGATGCTCAAACAGGATTTTGGGAAAGCATACTGCGAAACTTCATTTATTATGCCTCTGAGAACAAGATAACTCTCTTATGTCAAAAGCTATCATCCTTTTATTTCATTTAGTCTCTTACAATTTCTTGAGGAATTTGAAGTGTTTGCTCAGTTTTGTGAGCTAAAACTTCAATGGCAAACATAACTAAGCTCCAATTGTCCTTCAAGAATCAATATTTTGTAGCAAGACTCACTTTATTAAATTTTGGCACCATTTTCTAGGATGCCGACCTTCAGACTCAGTTGACAGCACATCATAAAATGTGTCAACTCCCTTCAGAGCTTTTCAGCATTGAGTTTGTGCTGCAGCTGACACATGGAAAAGGCTTGGATGATGATAAAAATAATTGGCACAATCTTGCTGACCTCACCCTCCAGAATGTTGCTTTCTAGGTTTACTTCTCTAATAGATAAATTAATATTGCTTACCTTGGTATGAGAGCATTCCTTATGTGAGTAAATTCAAATTCTTGTGGTGTATGAAACTCTAGATTGAAAATTCTGAATAATCTCAATTTATTTTCTAATTATCTGAATATTTTTAAAAAGTTCCAGAAAAGTAAATATTAAATACTACAGTAGTATAAAGAGTGGTGCTTTTCTTATGTAACTATCAGAATTTACGATCTGAGCTTATAGTGTAACTCACTATGGCAACCAAAATTTTAAGCTTCTCTTTGTGTAAATAAATACCTTTTTGTCAATTATATCAGTTTCAAAAGAAATATAACTCTACCTGCAGCCAATTGTCAATCCATGTGGTTGACCTCAAAAGTAAAAAACCATCCAGAGGCGTAATCCATCAGTCTTTGTCTATGGGTAGTTAAGGCAAAGTATGATACAAAAAAGAAATAGGCACAGCATAAAAAATATGGTAGTTTGGCATTGTTTTCATTTGGTTTTTCAGCTGTTTGTGTCTTGTTAGTTAGCACAGAAGTAAAAATATTTCTACAACAAAACTAATCATCCTTCTCCTTCGCCTAGACTCTCTTTTTTAAAGGAACTTCTAAAGTATTTCTCCTGGCTTGCATAAGCTTAAACTGGCAGAAGGTGACCACCTGGCAAGCCCCACTCTGGCCTCGTGTTTGCTTGATGAAGTTGTCTATAAATTCAAGAGGGTTGGAGATTGTTCTCCAACCGACCTTGCATTATTGGCAAAAGGATTGGATGACGATAATAGTTTGCTCAGCATCATGATAATTAAACCACGGTTAATGCTAGAAAACACCCATAACATCAGAAAATAACACATCAAATCCTAAGGAGCACTAATGACATATGAATTGCAATGAAGTATGACTACGTGAGGCCAAGGATTCGTCCAACAAATTATTGAAGTTGACTGGCTTTCTCCATGTGATAGGCTGAATTGACATCATTACCTACTAGCATATTGCAGATTATACAGTTACAACAGCTTCTTATCTTCGATTTCCAGAGCACAGAAGGTACTTCTTTATGAACATATGCAATTCACGGTTTTATTTATCTTTGATAATTTGATTGTGACCAAATAACTTTACGAACTAGCAGTACTACAATAAGATTAAATTACAGAGCATTCTTCATAACTTATGGGTTTAGGATTATATTTTTCGTTCTGAGACATCTAGTCAGTATTTTCTCACCATTGAGCTCCCAGAAGGTGCTTAAATCTTTATGAATGCAACCAATTTGCAATTGTAGATATAATTAACCATTTCATATTTCAAAAATTATGAGGGAACCTAGATGGAAGTTCATAAATCTGAGGGAAGTTATGTCCTTTCATCTGCTTCTGCCATGGGCTATTTTGAATGAACACATGGGCAATATATATCCAGATAAATAGTAAGAGGCATCAGAGAGACTGGTTAATTATGAATCATCAAGTGAACATTTTTTTCAGTAATGATATGCTGTTTTATGTGCACTTTCATCAAAATTTAGTCTGCGGTAAAAGTAGATGAGCAAACAATGAAGTTAAAAGGCCAACTGCAACCATGAAACTGATGAATCTTTAGAATGTGACAATGCAAAACAGGGGAGCATCTTACCATAACGAACAGCCAAACCCCAATAGCGAGCAAGCCAACACCTTTTAAGGACAACCTCTTCCTACAAACAGGACATCAATATGACATAAGATTGTTTATGACATAATGCATAAAATTTGTGCAGCCTAACGATATGCAAACCATCTCTTCTTGGGTTAAGATCATTCTTTGTGTCATTGATCGAAGAGATTTCGCTTCTGATTCAGCTTCCCTTAGTTGCTGAATTGCTGTTGCAACCTCTTCTCTAGCAGACTATTACAGATAAACAGAATCAACAAGACATTACAAAAGTCAAACTCAAAGAACCACAAAATAGAAATTGGTTCATGAAATGTAAAGCTCATGATGAAATAGCCAGTACTCTTTTCAAGTACCTCTACTTGCTGTCTCATTGCTGTTACTTCTTCATCTCTCCCATCCTTTGTTTCCTTGGCAGCCTTAAGAGCAGCCTGGAGCGAAAACTAGATCAATTTTCACTATTAAAGAAAAGCAATGTTTCAAGAAGCTCAACTATTTTCCTATAGCTTATAAGCATTCAACTCTTTTTTTGTGCTTGACTTATGTAAGATATTACTACACATGATTATTCTCAATGGCTATAATTTATATATTGACAAAAAAAAGAAATTGCACAATTGCAACATAAATCAGAAAACTGACATCATACTAAAATCTGTATTATCAAAAAACTAAATGATACCAGTATTGTTAAAAGAAAATTCTTCCCTCTATTTTTTCAAACTTCAAAGGACACCTTCCATCAGATCATATGTGACCACAATGTTTATCGGTACGTCATATGCACATGCATGCGCACACACATACATGCTCACACACAGGCATGCATGTGCATTAGCAATGCAGCTCGTGTGGCCACACATATGCAGCCTCATAGACAGTGGAGCCGAGTAAATCAGCTGAAGAAGTGCATATGCAGTCAGACTGCCTACAGGCTGGACACGTATGCATAGGCACCCTCACATATGACGTCAGCATGTACCACATTATAGAACATGCATATGTGTCACTTATGCATTTGAGAACTTTAAGTCTGTATTGTCGTTTTAGATGGACTGAAACTTCTATGATGGGTTCCGTTTGAAGAAAATTCTAGCCCATCTTGTTTCAGTTGTTAGGGAATTATAAATTGCACTTTACATTGTGCTTCTTTATTGAATTCTTTTGGTACTTAGCATCTTGACGGAAATTGATATCTCCTATCATATCTGTTACACATATTTTGTTCTATTACTTCGATAATCATCAATAGGATTTTGATGGAGATGATACTCGATATGTTGTTTGGTTACTTTATCCATTTATTAGTTTATTATTGTTAAAAGCATGATATACATACTTGCTTCTATTACCTAATATCTTAAGCCTTTGGATTAACTGGTTATGTAACATGGTATTGGAGGTAGTTTCCCATTATCTAATTTGGTGCGACCGTGCGATCATGCGCTCAAACTACATCAGCCTAGTTCTATTCCTTATTTTCTATTATCTATTTTGGTGCAATGTGAATGAGCCACATATTTGTTTTCAACCATCTATCCACGTGTGTATACAAGACATGTGAGAGGGCATGGCAAACACATGATAAATATTGTTGGTATGTTACCTATGCAACCTAAAGGCTGATTACTAAAAGTCTAATATCATATGTATTTAAATTTCAAATAATTTTTAATACTGATAATGGCATACCGCACATGCACCATTTTTATCAACATAAGCATATGCACTATGTGATGGCTTGATCGTCCAGATTACTTAGCTTAGACACATTTTGAAACATTGCAACACATACACACACACACACAGGTAGACTTACACATACTGACCATCTTGATTGAATGTTAACATATAGATATATTGATCCTAATAAGATGCCTGCTTTCTTACTAGCTTACCAATGTCACAGGATTTTACTTTACCAATGAGCATTTCAGCTTCAGGATGAATTGTTTGAAGATATTAATAAGTTCTTGAAGGAAGCTTGGGGAAGCATGATTTCTTCAAAAGAACTAAATGGCTAACCATGATTTTTTCCAGTGAGATTTCTCATGCAAACTCTATTCGGAAAGAAAATGTATTATGCAAGATCAATCTCATAAATATCCATAAAATTAGACATGTTTGAGAACACATGCTGCAAAACTGTTCATGGTATGGTTCAAATGTTTTTGTCATGCACTCATGCTTTTATCCCAAAGAGCTCTATGTAGAGAAACTTGGATAACTTCAAGTCCTGTACTAGCTAGGAGCATGTGCGATGCACTTAACCATGACATAGGAAGGGCCAGAAAAACCTTAATTCTTTCCCACCTCTCTCTGAAGAAGAGGATATCGAGTACCTATATATCCTTATATTTCCTTGAAACTAGCGGCCTGAATAAAGATTGAGATGCTGTTTGGCTTCTTTAGCGCAGGCCCATGCAAAATGATGGATTCCCCGCCCAGCACAGCAGCATGAAGTTTAATAGTAGAGACACGGTTAATACACAAACACACACATAATGTGAATTGGTAAGAAAAGGAAGAATGTGGGGACCACAATCAGCCATGTGGCAAAGTAAAAAAACAAAGTCAGAGTTTCAAAAATACTCTAGATTTAGTCAAGGTAACAATGTAGAAGTACTATAGTACCAAAATACCTCTCTCTGGCGGAGTGCAGCCTCCTTCCTGAAATTTGGTCATCTAAAATGTCAATATGTGAATAGAGAGAATTCTCCAGTTGAAATGAACATAATTCCTGACACCAACCTGCTCAACAGCCGAGCTTCTAATGATACCCCTTCTCCAAGAGCAGCGACCTGCATAACTAAACATCTCTTAATGCAACTATACAAGGAACTAAGATTTGCCACTAAATCATTAAATGCATATAATAGGACTTCATCTCAGACAAATTACCAGTTAAAAAGACAACATCTAAAGCCTAGTTCCATCTCCAAGGAAGATTAAGATGAAATATACTTATTCAGATATTTCATTGCAAAGGAGTACAAGGCTGCAAGCAGGTATTATTTCGTTTTTAATAGGAGTAATGCATAAACAGTAGAATATGCATTCAAATGCATATATAACAGGAGATAAAGTAAGAACATGTTGCATAAGTCAGACTACAGCTAGCTATTAACAACCAAGCATCAGACCGTTGCTAAAAGACCAGAAAAGAGAACAGCACCCGTGATAACCATGACAAAAGCAGGAACTAATTTCCAGCAGTATACAACACTTCTAGAAGTTGATAATCCAAATGATGATGAAAACAACATAATAATAGGAGTCTATTAAGATGTGATTACGTACATTCCAGATATAAAGAAAAGAAATCCTTTAAATTTATGCTGTCCAAAGGGATGTGTCATGAATAGATAAATCGCATACAAAAAGATACGTTTATCAGTACAGAAGTTTCCCCAACTGCTCATCATAAAAAATACAGCTGATCATAAATTTAACAGAACAGACTTCCATAAGACTGCAAACTGACCTGTTTCTCAAGCTCCTTGGCCCGGGCTTCTGCTTCCTCACATCTTTCTTCAGCAAGACGTAACTGATAACAAATTTCAACATCGTAATTTAATGCCGTGCGCAACCAAAGAAGTTTCTCCTATTATAGAGATGCAGATATGTAGCTTACCTTTTCAATAAAGCTCTCATTCTCTTCTTGTAGCATATCAAGCTGCAAGATGAAATGAAGTTAACCTTCATAAGTTGCTAGGCTTTTTCAAATCATATTGAAAGATCCTCAATCTCCATTCCTATCAATTATTAGACGAGGTAAAAAGAGAAGAAAAAGGAAATATTAGACCAGAATGAACACCTCATCTTGTAGGGTAGAAGCCTCACGTTGAATTCCTGTTTCTCTCGAGTTTCGGTGCCCCATATCTGCTGGAAACCTGATGCACAGTTTAATACAACTTAGAACTGTTTCATTAGTCTTTGAAATCCAGAACTAAATTGGTGGGAAATTCATCAACCTCCTATAGAAAAAAAAAAAAAGCAGAAAGAATATCTACAAAAATCAAAGCATAAAAAATCAAGGTTCTGAACAGTGTGACATTATGATGTGGACAATTGGATATAAGTGCAGAATTCAAGGTGAGGAGTGTGAACAGTATTTTGTGGATGCAATGAAATCAAGTCAACAATAACTGGTGTTGCTTGATTGATTGATTTGCAGCCCATGAGCATTCACTTTGTTACCTCTTCCCCCGGCATAGCAACCTTGAAAAGAGAGACTATGGCTCCAAAAGTACAGTCTCCACTCCCAATTGGGGTTCCAGTAAGTGAAGAACAAGAGGACAGTGTGCATAAAAGATTACATCTCAGAGTTGTAAGCTACACATATAGAATAACTGGAGGCTACTGTTCAAGAATAGCAAAAACAAAATCCCTTTTCCTTGTCCTACTAGAACACCATGGACAAATGAACGAAAAAATGTTCATCTATCCAGATTGCAATAAGGCATGGGCTGGGAATCTAGACACCTTGTGAAATCAAAGGATTGTTCACCAATAAAATTATCATAAGTTCATAATCACCAGTGAAGTTAACAGAAATAAAGTTGGTATAGAACAGTTTAAAAGTTGAGAACGTTCCACGGAACAGTTTACAATAATTACAAACTTCTATTATTGCCTGGTAAAATCTGACATCACTCTCTTGGATGATCTGAAACTAAGTCATCACTAAAAGATAAATCAAGCAAAAAAGGGAAAATGAAACAGGATCGAAAGAAGGCAAGAACCAGAGGAAATAGGGAAATACTATTTTTTCAGAGTTTCTTGCTATATAAAATGTATTGACTATTATAATAGAAATATTAATATCTCCATATAGATCAGAGCTGAAGTGATATTTTATGGTCATAAATGCATTTTTTTTCCTATATTCTTAACTAATATGACTCAAATAATGGTTGAAGCTTCTAGTCATAACATAGCATAGATATCATATTATAACAGTACAAACAACAATATCTAACACCTGCAAAAGTTTAAATGCTTGTTACCACTATATAGAGGTTTCTTCTTTTCTCTCTCTACATGATACAGCTGAAAGTGATCATAACTAGCCTGATCAAAACCATCAAAAAGTTCTAAGTGGACAATGATATATCCCATAAGTAGGCATGATCAGTATCCTAGCCTGAGAAAACTCATCAGGGTTAGTCTATGTATCATTTCCTTGTTGTAACCACAATATTGAAGTCTTTTGAGGCGAAATGGCTCACATAACTCTACAATAACCATACTAGAGCATATCAAATATAAGCACCATCAGAACAGGAAAGTAAACATGGATGAACAGATAACTAATACTGAACATTCCAAGCACAAACCAAGATAATGTGCTATTATGAGAAGATCAAGCATCAGAAGCATTGGAATAAAAATAAAGATGTCAAAAATGCAAGTAAAGCATCATTTACCTTTTCTGTCTGTTCCGATCAGTTGGAGGTTCTATTGCTGGAATAGGAGAAGGAGTTCGTATAGATGTTTTACTTGGGGGCACCATTGTAGCCGTCGGTCGAACAGAAATCGATGGCCTTCCTGCCGATGTAGAGCGCATTGCCGGCGTATGCTCTACAAAGTTCCGACCTAACTAATTATAACATGACAAATTCAAAATTACCAATAGATTAGTTAGTTAAGAAAATAGACAAAGAAGTAAACTTTATGCAACTACCAACCAAGAAAAGCAATAGAGATACAATAAGCACACATATCATTTATCTTCAGAAATTGTAAACTAATGATTAAGCTGTAGAGGAATGCCTCCAGATCTCTATATGAGGAATCTGGCTGACATCCAACTCACAGTAAATTCCAAGCCAAATGCGCAGTCAGATGACCATATCTTGTCTTGGTAAAATGCATGGAAAAATTGTAGCTTAATCTTGAACTATGTTGACATATCAAGAGAGATCATTTAATCTCATCTCATCCAAATTAACATGAAATTTACAAATTAATATTCAATAAGTAAAGATTCAAAACTTCAAAGAAAGTAACTGATAATTTCTTCCATTTCTTTCTCCGATTCAGATTTTTAAATTTCTGGATCCGCTAAAGGAATAAGCTCAATTGGAAAATTACCGCAGGTGAGGGAGATCTCGTCGACCTTCCAAGCAGGGAAGCCCCGGCCCCACTACCATTGCTATTCGCTGCCGGAAGCGGACGCGGCGCTCCGTACCTCCCCGCCGCCGCAGAGCCGACGACGGCGGGAATGGAGTCCTCGTACTCGTCGTCGTCGTCGTCTCCGGCGGCGGCGCTCTGAGACGCCATCACCTGCGCGAGCCTCGCGGCGGCGGCCCTCGCCGCCACGTTCTGCGTCCTCTTAACGCCGGTGAGCCCCGCCGCCGCAGACGGCGACCGGTGGTGCGCCGGCGACATCCCTCCCGGCGACGACGACCCCGTGCTGCTCGATCCCCCGCTCCTCTGCCGCCCGTACACCGGGCTCCCCGCCCTCAGCCGATCCATCCCGGTCAGGAAATCCTAGCCGTCCGATATAGTTCGAACGGCGTAGATCTCACCGGAGAAGAGTAGAGAGCGGCAGCTCCTCGGAGAAATGCTAGCCTTCGGATACTATTTTAGCGGCTGAGATCTCGCCAGAGAAGGAGAGAGATGGCCGTGGGAAGTGGAGAGGAATGAAGTCGTAGGAAGAAGGAATTCGAGTAGATCTTAGAGAGCGATGTTCTCGGTGGGTGGCCACTCCTCGGATCCCCAATCACCCTACTCGAGCGAAAGCTTGCTCCTTACTGATCACTAACCGTTAATTTCAGTACGTCCTACCGAAATACACATAATTAAATCAAGAGCAAATGTAGCGGATCCGGAACAGCGCGATTAAGACCGGAGGGAGATCGATCCAAGCCGTAGTATTGGGTACTTTTTTTGGTGAAATACTGATTACCAACTATGGGGAAGTAATTGACGACCAAAAGAGAGACCCAAATAAGTTTAGATTCATATATGATGTTTAGACTGGGGTAGTTGTTGGGACCCTAGTTGTAGTGAGAATAATTGGCAGGTTGCTTGGTTAGGTATATAGTAATCATAGCTGGATAAATATAATGACTTAATGATAGCTTCTTACCTTAATCAAGGTGGAATCATCAGGGGTGCAGTCAAAGCCATCATGTGCCACATTAGCCATGCAGTTGATGAGCTATTATTGTCATAGCCAATGCCACTTGGTGACAAGATTTCTCTTTGCAATGACTTTTATGCCCTTGTGGCTAACTACATGAAATCATATTTACTTTTGTACTTGCAAAAATTTGGAGAATAATCATCATTCATTATTCTATAATTTGATAGGCATCATTAAGATGATAGTTTAAATCTGTTGGTTTGAGCATATTCTTCATAATTTAGTATTTATCCTCTTTCTCCATGTGGAGTGTTGCTGAATTGGAGCAAGTTGAAGTGCATATGTGTGTCAATGAGTATTATTCCATGCAGGAGAAGGCCTCTTCTTTCAAGAAGATTAATGAAAAATGACAATATAATCATTTAATACTTATTTCTGGTTGCCAAATTCTCTATTTGTATAGAACTTATCATCAAGGAAACCACCATCATCTACTTTTAATCTTCCTTCCCTTCAGTTTTCTACTGGCATAAGTTTACCAGCTACAAACTAACTACCAGATCATCCACTCTTATCTCTATGTATATGCATCCATAAGTCTAGTCCAGTGGTTGGTAGTTGGTGCCTCTCACAAACACAAGGAACAGCAAATAATATTCTCTGACTATTGCAACAAAATAAACAGCAACAAATGTGGCTTATTTGCAGGGGGTACACAGACATATAAAAGATGCAGATCTAACTGTGCAAAGAACAATTCCAAGACAATCAAATGGTTGGCCATCAGTTTGTAAAGACACAGATCAACAGCAATGTGAACTTGGGAGAGCATTCCAGACAATAGATAAAATTGTTCTTTTGCAACAATGAGAGATACCCAATAGATAACAATATTTCCATGTTAAATAATTTATCTACACTAAAATATAACACTCGCAATATAAGTTGTTTACAATATCAGTACAATGACAGGAATATTGTTCGATGACTTTGATGTAGGCACTTGAGAAGTTGAGATGAGAGATAGATGAGTATAATAACTGTACTGCTTAGGCATCTTCTTTTATCTCTTCCTGACTCCCTGGTGATTAAAGCCTTCATTGGTATTGCAGCATGATGCAGCCATTGCAGTTCCAGTAATCGACATCATGTGAGTGTGTACGCTCTCATATACAACAAAATTTAATTAACAAATCAAAAAAGAAAAGATTAATTCGCAGGCATTACTACAGCAGATGAGGATGAATTTCTCAAAGTATTTAAAGAAGCCTGAGATGTGTAGTATCATTCAGTCTCTTTATACGCCAGCCTGCTCTTACCGAGTGCTGCAGCACCGTGACGGATGAATCATCTATACAGACCTTACTACATATTGTTGGACTACAGTTTAATAGACTGGCAAGAAGGCATTTGATTGGAATTGAATGAGTGAAGACCCCAACACGGTTGATGTGGAGGAACTCACGATTAAGCTCTTTTGCAAAGGTTTCATCCTTGACCTCTTTGCTACCAGTCGACACAACGTGAAGCCTGCTCTTACCAAACTTTTTTCTCGTAATATCTTGTCGGCTTGACTCATGGGGACCATCTATGTCCTGAAGCAGATTGGTTGAGCTGTGATATGAGAAAGTCTTGGCCTCATTCTGCTGCATCAACGGATCTCTTGGTTTCATCTTTTTAGGCAGCCCTAGGACTGTTCTGTTCATGAATTCAATCATCCGAAACTCCACCTGTCTCAGTGATTCGCCTGAAGGTGCTGAAAAATCTGGCTGGGTTCTACCGATCAACCTTACTGTTTCTGGGTTGTAGGCTTCCACTTGAGGCAAGCCCTCCCACTTGCCCTGACACATCTCAATCAGAGCATCACATATTTGTATTTGCTCCTCCAGAAAATTGAGCTCCTGCACAGTAGAATAATGTAATGGTTGCGGTAACTTGACTAAACGAAATTACTATAAATTCATATTGGACAGATTGTTGTTGCTAAGAAGAAAGTAGATGATATTGACAGATAAACACTAAGCAGAGATGACCTTACAAAGTTCTGAGGGCAATGAACAGAATGTTATGTTGAAAATCAAGCTCTTGAATATGTAAATAAAGCTTTAATTAGTGTGGTGCTTCTAATAAACAGTTTATCTTGACATACTCAGTGCCAAGTAATATATCACTTACGTGAGTTTGGTCCGATAGAAATTAGAATCGCCAACTGGTGACTATTCTGCTTAGTTCTATGAAATTCTAAGAACAAAAGAATCAAAGTTGCAACTGTACCTCATCATCATTTCCTTACCATGGACTACAAAAGTAAATTATCTATTTGACTGGATTAATCATGATGTACAAAATGTTACAAAAGGATAGGTTTATCCTCATATAAATCTCTTTTCTCACGCAAAACAAGTTGGATCAAGTAGGGCCTAAAGATATAAACCACATAATGGACAGCAGTAAATTTTTATATCAGAATAACTATCTTTCATAATTCATAGAAACCAAGAGAATAATTTAACACCCAACAGTAGCAAGATCAAATTATGAAACTAAGTTCTGGTTCCAACTTAATACCTACATGCAAAATATTTCATGGAAACCAATAATTAGGATGCTTAGCGTGATCAAGACATACTGTCAATTTACATTTAAGTTCTTAATTCTAACTAACTATGTTGTTATGAAACTTTCCCATGGAAAACTAATGGATTAGGATTTTATAATGCAATTAAGCTCCATGACGCCATGATCAACTCTACAAAAGATCAAAACTTTATCGATTACCCGGCAAACCAACCCCGCGGTGGTCCTCGCGGGAGCCAACGGCGAAGAGTAGACGGCGCCAAACCCCAAGCCCATCGATCCGAGGAACACGGCCAAAGCCCTCACCTGGCGCTCCCCGACCACGGTAAGCCCAGCCTCGATTCCGACCGTGCACTCGCCGTGGCTGACGAGGAAGACCTCGGCGGTCGCGTCCGGCGGCGGCGGCGGCCGGAGGAGGAAGTTGCAGGGGTCGAAGACCTTGACGGCAGGGCCGAGGAGGGGAGGGGAAGCGAAAGAGGAGGAGGAGGAGGAGAGCTGGGGGGAGAGAGGGGTGGCGGAGGTGAAGGGGTGGAGAAGGGTCTCGGGCTCTTGGTAAAGGGAAATTGGATCAGGGTTTTTATCTTCGTTATCGTCGTCGTCGTCGTCGTCCTCCTCCTCCTCCTCCTCCTCTTCGTCGTCACCGTCGCCATCATAGTGGTCTCGTCGGGATTCGGAGGAGGCGGCGGAGCCCATGGGAGGGGAGCGGCGGCGGAGGAAGGTGGTGGGGGCATCGTGGAAGCGAAGAGAAGAAGAAGAAGAGATTGGAATGCAGAAGTGCGGAGGATGACCTCTCAGTACAGCTGGCTTTGAGGTTTGACTTCTGTACTCATAAGTTGACTTTTACGGTTGTTTACTTTTTACCTCGTGGGAGTATCTATCTATTTTTTCTTTTTAAATTAAAAGATAAGGCAATCTGAGAACATTTTCTAAATTGTTTAACATATTAAACTAAATGGCTAAATAAATTAATATTTTATATTAAAACTTTTTAAATAAAACATTAAACTTATCAGTATTTTAGTCAAAATATATAACCCTAATTAGTATATTATTTCTCTGTACCCCCAAAATAAACCTAAGTTATTAAGTTCTGGGGATAGAACTATTTCAATAACAAGTTAACAAGGAGGCCTAGTTTGGTGAAAATATTTCATATTACGAAATTAGACGAGCAGCAGTAAAATTGTAATATATAAACATTAGATTGTTAATTGTATAATATTATCCATCAATACTAACAAAAAGAAATGCTACAATCTATTCTCCTACTTACACTAGAATTCCTCAATCAAAATAATTTAATTTTAAATTTTGGTTCCGACCTCAACTATTTAAATTCTCTCTACGTCCCGTACATTTTTTTCAATTAATACTATCAATTTTCGATCTAATTTTAAATATGCAATGAAACCAGCCAAGTAAAAAGAAAATTTTATTTTTTATTAAATTAGGTCATGAGTCAACTCCAACTTTACATAATTATTATTGAGGAATTACTTAATAGTCGGTGATGGCTTAGTTCAATGACTTACTATGTTGATACTCGGTGGTACGGTTGACTTGAAGGAATAGTTCGGTAGCGGAATGGCTTGGAGTAATGTCTCAACAGCGTTTAGTTTGGAATAATAGTTCGATGACGCACACGAGTTGAAGTTTAAACTATACAATTTATTATATTAACTAAAGTTTGATGAAGTTTTAGTGTCTTTGTATTCACATAGATATATATCTAACTTAGAAGGAACAATAAAAAAAAATGGTCAGGTTTCCATCACGAAGGTACTGATGACAAGGCCACCCATGTGCATGTAATGCTCACCATTCATCCATGCTACGAAAGAAAAAAAGAAGAAGAAGAAGAAGCTTTGGCTAACAGGTGGTGGTTGTCATGCCTCATCACTTGCATTGGTTGGGACATCAATATTTGATGCACATCACATGACCACTTGACCAGTACCATAAGAGAAGGACCATCTTGAGCCATGCCATGCCATGCCATCATCAACTACCTCTTTGTTTCCACTTCTAGACAACCATTGGCATTGATGTAGCCATCTGTTTGAACTCTTTCTACAGTGAGGACCAGAGAATCTATAAATCATGCATGCAAACATCCAAAAAATTTAAGTAAACTACTTGTGTGTGTGTGTGAATTTTGCCTTCTTATTCCTGGTTAAGATCACACTTTAACCATAGTTGTTTGAAATTAAGAAGCAAAAGTATCCCCCATGATTATAATATCTATCTTAATTAGTGGCAAAGGTGCATTTTGTTTTGGGGTTATATATATATATGACAAGATTGATTAGTTTCTTTTTTATTTCTTTTTTTTTTAGTTTGAGTGTTTGCCTTTCTTATTAATGGCTCATGCAATTCTTTTGCCTAAAATTATTTTACCCCCCTATATTTTAAAAAGTCTCAAATCAGTCTATGCACTTACGACTAAAGTAAAACCGTCAATTTTTTAATTAAATTTAATGGAGCACGTACAAATAACCAAAATATCCTCATCATATTTATTAGGCAAAATAAATAAATTTTTTATCTAATTTTTTAACTTATATTTATTTGTTTCTAGATGAGATATAATTATTAAACTTTGTAAAAACTCATATTTAATAAAACTTACAGATCTAAAAAGTAAGAGAATATAAGTATTCTTTGAAGAGGTAAAAAGTATTTTTATCCATAAAATAATTAAAAATTGAGATAATTAATCACGCCATTTAATTTTTGAAAATTTTTAAGCATGCTGTGTTATTTTGGATAAAAAAAACTATCGATCTTACTTTACTCGTAAGTATTAGAACTAATTTAAGACTTTTTAAAGTACGTAATTTTAGGCATAAATACATAGTTATAAAATACATTTAACCCTTATTCTTTTAAAAAATTTATAGGTATAACAAATTAATAAGTTTCTCCAATTATGGATTTTCCTCATTAAACAACATTCGAATATGTAAAAAAAATCTTCAAAACTGCATCTATTTTATTTCATGCATCGAGATGCGATGAGAATTTTACTGTTCCATAAACAACCCTAGCACTTGTCATGACGCATCCATCTTCTTCCCTTGTTGCTTGCTGCCGAAAAATTCCACAAAAAATATAATAGTAGTTAGCAGGGAGTATACTTTTCAAGGTGGGCAACAAGACCCACAAGGGGAAAGAATACAATGGAAGGTGACTGTGGGCATCCTCTTTGCAAAAGTGACAAGAAAGGAATCCATATATGTCGATAGATTTCAAGGGGAAGAAAGAAGCCATTCTTCAGTACATTCAGATCCAATGAAGTTCTTGTTTCAGTGCCCTTGCTGTTCATGCTTCTGCTTCATGAAGGCCAGGAAGAGCAAGCCACAGGCACAAGAGAAGGAAGAGAAGGGAGACTGAAAACTGGAACTGAAATCAAATCCACACTGGGAGCCACTGTAGTTGTCTTTTATTTCTCTTCTCGAAGTTATATGTTCAATTGATCTCAGTTCTTTCCTATAAGATGTAAGATGTACGTTGTTGACTTGTGATGCATTCTTAATATGTAATGACTACTTGTTAGTATAGTTTCCTTGTTATCAATGTGCTCATCTCCTTCATTTGTTGATCAACTGATAGGAAAAGTAGAATTTAAATTCTAGTGCTCGTAGCCACAGCGTGATCTTAAAGCGAGAAATACAGTAACTCAAATAAGTGTTTATTTTATCTTATTAGGTTTCTTTCTCTTTCTGAAGCTTTCTAGTGTTGGGCTCAGACAATGTTTATTAGAGAAAGTGAAAATTTATTTCATTCAGAAGGCCAATTATGACAATTCAAATCACAAATCAGTTATTATATTATGCATTTATAGGATCAAATTAGCAAAAAAAAGTATGTTATTTTAATTCTGAAGATAAAATTATCATTAGCCAACTTAGTGTTTTATAATTGATTGAAGTAGGTCATATAATTGTTTTATAATTCACATTATGTAATATAGCTTATATTTACAAATATATAGAGCTATCTGAGCAATATAATCAAAATATAATAATTTGGAGGAAAAAAAAGAAGGGCCAAGATATGCCACTGATGGGTCTTTCCTTTCAGATTAATATTTACTAAACTTCTCTCTTGTTGATTAAGAGTATGAAGAACAAGCGGTAGCTACGGTTATGGATGAACTAAAAAATAGAATAAGAAGTCTAATGACAATATTGTTGTCAGTATGAACATAATTAATATATCATTGTAAATGACCTAAGTCCGAGTGAGTCAGTTTTAGCTCAGGCTTGGCTAAAAATTAATTTTAAACCTAAATTAACGGCTTAAGCTTAGCTTAACTTAATTCAAGCGTGACAAATTTTTACCTCTGCATCCCAATGGATCTCAGAAGGACAGACTATAAAAAAAACTTTAACCGGAATATGTTTTGCTATGATACAAAGTTACTTGAAATTGAGTTAATTAAAGCATTCATAAGTTTCAAAAGCACTAATTTGGTGCTTATCCTTACCCTCTTTTATCATAGTTTTTTTTTAAAATTTTTATTTTATCATTTATAAGCTCGAAGGCTAAATATGGGTTGAACAAAGGGCTAACCCTTCCTAGATACAAAGGCATTTTAAGCCCCAACGAACTTTTAGCTGTCTAGTCTAAGGTTCAAACCATATGAGTCGTCGAACAATTGCTTCGAATTAAACGCGCGTTGCGTTGCCAAGCTATTCTTCTAAGCTAATTGTACTGCCAAGCCATCAACTAAATCGAACCAAATCACCAAACCATCGACCACCAAATAATTTCCTATCATAGTTCAATAAAAAACAGCCAAAGAGGGTAAGATTAGGTTAGCCAAATTTTTATTGGATTAGTTTCGGGTCGAGTTGGAGTAATGAAAACTTCACCAAAACTAAAGATATTTACATTTAGACCCTGTATTTCTTTTAAATTAAAATTTTCCATTGTTACATGAATTAACCAAATTAGAGAAGCCGAGCCGCTCGTAAACCCTACTAAATGGACAATAATTTGAACAAATATATAAAAAATAAGGGAGGTTTCCACAATAAAACTAAAAGGTAGGTTGTGATTTGCACAAAAGTCACCTTAAAACCTCGTTCCAAGCTTTACCGGTTACTCTGGAGTCTGGACTCTTCTTAGTTCGCTCTGTCTTCTCTAAATGGAGGACGGCACGAAGAAGGGTACCGTCACCTCCCTCGATGCCCTCTTCGCCCCCGAGGAAGTCGAAAAGGCGGCGCGCCGCGTAGAGGAAGCCATCGCTAATCGCCGCAACGAGCTCGGCCGCCTCCGTGACTTCGTCTCCGACAACGCCGCCCTCATTTCCCTCGTCCAGAAACTTCCTGACGAGCTCTCCCACGAAATCATGGCAATCTCCCCTTCTATTTTCAATTCGATCGATTTTTTTATCGTTAGCTTCCTCAAAGTTGTGATCTTTTTGCTGTTTCGGTTCTTGGGTAGGTTCCATTTGGCGGCGCCGCGTTCTTCCCTGGCCGTTTGATTCACACAAACGAGTTCTTGGTATTAGGATTCTATCTTTTATGCTATATTGGTAATGTCCCAGTGTTTGTTTTCCTGGGATTTTGCGAGTTATACTGTGGATTTAGGTGTTATTAGGAGAGGGGTACTATGCGGAGAGAACGGCGAAGCAGACGGTTGATATCTTGCAGAGGAGGGGGAAGGCTTTGGAGGTTCAGATGGCGGCGGTGAAGGCGACAGTGTTGGATATGGAGGCGGAGGCTAGATTCTTTGGTTCTACAGCTGCTGAAGCTGCTGTAAGTTTTCGTGGATTTCATGAATTTATTTATTATGTGAGTAATTTCTGGACTAGGTTGTGCTTATTGGATGTGGAAAAGTATTAGCTTTTGTGTGTCCCTGCGTAGGATTTGATTTACTAGTGGATATTCTTGACATGTAATCGGCACTAAAGAAATAATAGTTGTTACACAGTTAGCTGCAGTAAACACAAGAGTATTGACATGAAAAAGAAAATCAAGAGAGAATAGGATATGTTGATAAATGGACCTCTAGGTGCACGAGACTCTGGCCAATGTGGATTCTTAGGATGGCAAGATATGTGCTACCGGTCCTCCGTTAGTAGTTAGGGTGGCTGTGTCCATGTCTCCAATCAATTATCACTAAGGTGTGAGGAGGCAAATGTTACCGTTGCTTAGTGATGATGCCGTTAGGTTTATGCAAAATAACAAATTGTTTGTTCTTCTCATATTATTAGGGTAATAAAGTACCAAATAGGAAAACTCATTATCTACAATTTAACTTCGAAATGGTTGACTGTTACTGATAACTGGATAAAATGCTGCCAGATAGACAAAATAAACCTGACAATCCACCACCATGTTTCAAGGGGAAAAAACATTCAGCTTATGTATACCTAGATACCATATTTTTTCAGTTGATTCTCCTAGTATGGTTGCTAGATTTTTGTTTGGGATCAAGGCTTTGTTGTTGTAGCTGCTGTTATGTTTGCTTTTGTAGACTATATTAAGATTGCATCTGAAATGATGGTGCCTCTTGACTGAGTAATAGTATTACTATTTATCTCAATATGATGAATGTACAGCAGTATAAATTGATATATCATATTAGTGATGATATAGACAATTAATTGTGAGGATAAGGTGGATGACATATGCAAAGAATCTTGTTTTGTGTGTTGGTCAATGTAACTGTGAAGATTGTTTTGAGAAGCAAATTGTCTATACATTCGCAAGAGCTTGTCATGGGATATGCATTTGGTTTTTTGGTATAAATTTGCTGAGAACAGAATTTTGAGTCTTCCAGACTATAAAGTCTTCTGTGATGAATAAACTTGAGTTAAGCTTTTTTGGATTGTCAAGTTCATACCCTTGTATGACATGCTGCTTCCAATTTGTGGACTTGCAGTTGGTATGTGATATTGGACCAACATTAAAACAAATAATTATCATCCCTTCCTTTCCTTCTGTCTGTAGTTTCCTAAGAGGCCTTCTTTTCCACTTGCAATAGTGGTTCTTTTGCAATTGTAACAAGTTGCCCAGTGGCATAATTTAATCTGGTCAATGTATTGCTAAAGCAGAAGAAGCATACTTAAAAGATGATTTCCATTCCAATTGATATGAAAGTTAAAAGGTAAAAGATATCTTCTATAAAGGCTATCTTAGCTATGGAGGATTTAGAGAATTGAGTATATGAGACTATGAGTATATCTTCTTGTTGAAGGAAGAAGATTTGGAGAACCAGCGGAGAGGGGTTTACTAAACATTTGACTAAAATTGGAATAAAAATTCTGCACAAATTATGGTGTTCTGTAATCATTTGAGTCTTTCTCTCATTTGCTAAATTTTTGGATCTTCATGTTACTAAATGGTGTAGAAGGGGATATTTCAAATTCAAAGTACTAATCCCTACTTAATCTAGTGTAGCATACTTGATTATCATTTTCTTGATTTTGGATGATCTTTTGTTGTATTGCAAAATATATATTAATATATATGTTTTGGCATTTACCTCTTAACATTAGCCTTTAGTCAAACAATTCTTCATTTCTTTGTATTCTATAACCCAAGAAATAAAAAATATAGAGGCCTGGAACTTGGCTCTGGGCTTCGCTTTTACGACTATCTGTGATGGCCTCTTCTCAAGCTCTTTTTGTTAATATTACATTATTACCTTCATTTTTTAATGTTGTTTATACTTAATTTGCCTAAGCTTAGACTAAGCAACCTTTGCCTTTTCTCTTTGAACACCAATTAGAAGTCATCCCTTTGTCATGGATTTGATGTGAGTTATGTGACTGTTTCTACAAATGCATGATAATGGCATCTAAAAATGCAAAATTATTAAACCATGTGGAATATGAAAGATATTTTGGTGATTTTCTAAAGTCTGCTAGTAAACCTATGTGCTGATGGATAAGAAATAATCAAATAGTCGATCCCAAATAATTTTGACTCGAGGATTCTGCAAGTCTGCTAAGGCCTAAGAATAATCATTTCATAATCTTAGTCACTGTCCAACTCTTTCATCAAATAATTACCCCAGTGGTTGATCTTCATTGCAAATTTCATCACAACTATCAATTATCTTAGTTTGTCCTCTTAAACAGGAGGGTCTTGTAGAAATAAGGGAGGAGTATGTCGAACAAACTCAAGAAGGGGTTCTTGAAAAAGGTACTTTTTGTAAGATTCAATGTCTCTTTGCTTCCTTGCACACTGCTTATTTTGCACAAAGATTCCAAAAAGTGGACAAAGATTATGCAGCATGAAAAGGGCTTATGATGCTGAGAATTGTAGGCACCATGAAGTCAAGGCAGGAGTTATTTGGATATGTTAAAATATCTTCAGAGCTAGGAGAAAAGGATGACTTCATTTGATTCATGTACTTGGTTCATATATACTTGCATCATTTAGTTGCTAGATCTTCTATATTTCAGCTCTCTGTGCTTCAGGCTCTCAGAGCTCTTCTAAGGCAGACAAGTTGGATAATCGTGATGAAGATGATGAACATGCACGAATTATGGCAAGGCTAGATGAACTCGAAAAGGAAGAGCTTGAAGCTGGAAGTGCTTCAGGTGATGATGAAGATGAGGACGTTGTGGCCAAAAATGAAGATGAAGATGCCGCGGCCAGCAATGGAAACAAGGATGCTGTGACCAATGATGAAGATGAGCATGATAAGACTAGTGTGTATCTCTCCACATCTATGGATTATGTTAATCGTCATGCTTTAGGCAGCAATGTAGATGATAGGGCAAGTGATGAACGTGAGGGTGGAAATTCTGGTTTTGGCTTCTCCACATCTAGGGATGGCATCGATGATCATGTGCGGGGAATTGAAAAGGTACCCACAAATTTATCTGACAACTATAATGAGGTTTTATCTTTTTCATCATACCACTATGATATGTTAACTTGATTTATTGTGTGGTTACATCGAAAAATTCAGACAACAGACTCAATGCAGAAGTTAGGAGTTCAGGAAATGTCAGATCCAACTGCTGTGGAACCACTAGATGCGAATTCCAAACAGAACTTTCTTAATCAGGGATCTGTAAGTAATTCATAAGTTTTGATAGCTTTGTGTTTTTACTGTTGCATCAGGTAATGTGCTATTAAACTTGCGTTTTCTCTTTACATAAATATTTTACATATAATTTCTGGGTGCAGGTTGTGGATTCTAAAGTTCAGGTTTCTGCCAAAGGTTAGTGATGAATTGGCAACCAACTATGCAGTTTGCAGCTTTTTAATACTATATTATATTATATATAAGGCCAACTTGGTAAATACAGCACCTAATTGATTTTTTTAAAGATTGCTTTTACTATTTTGAATCTTTGATGTTGATTATGATTCATTTGTTATTAACATTCTTAATTCACAAATTTGTCATACCATATTTACTAGTCTTTGGGCTGTTATACTGTGTTTTTACCTATGTCGGATGTAATGCCTATAGATTTCTTCCATAAAGTGGTTTGTGAATGGAACTGCTTTTGGTATCAGGAAATATTGGATTTTGTTATCATAATATATGGTTGTTAAAGTTGACTTCTGTTCACAAATGTTCAATTTCCTAATGCTGCAATGCCCTTTCATTTCTCAACTTTGAGGCCATCTGATAGTTTTGTTGCCTTCCGCTTTTGGGATATCATTACATTGTGATAATTACAATGTTAAATTTTACATACTACAAATAGTACACTCGTACAATTAGAGGATCAAATCATAATGCATGAGTCTAAGCTCCATGTACCGTTGTCTTAAATCCAGCTTCTCAACATATCTATATGTTAAATTGAGTAGTCATGTTGGCTCTAGATTTTTCATGCTGAAAATGATCTTTGTCATTTTCCTTTTTTCAGCTGTTTCCTTTAGAGGCGACAATGAGAAGTCTGTACAAAGTTCTTCTGTATTGCCACTAAATCCAAAAGATTCTGCTCCAGAACTGCAGGTATCTCTTTATGCCATCTTGATGGTTTTACCTACTGTTATTCTGATCTCTTAGGAGAGTCTGTTGCATGCATTTGTTTGCCAACATGCACTGTGTTAGTGCTTTGTGAAGTTGTGCTTTCACCATGACCTCCATATTGTTACTTGCTATGGATGATCTTATGTTGCTGCAGTACTAAGAAATATTTTAATAATCTAACTTGAGGACTCTTATGCCCATCGAGTTGAAGACATGGCAGTGACTATTTGAGACATTTTGCAGTACTCTTCTGAGGATAGTGCAAGGCAAACATCAATGATAAACCCCAGTGGTCGAAAGGTATGTTGCTTTTAAGATTTGCTTTACCAATGAATTGTACTTAGATCTCATCATGGTTTTTCTGATCGCTATTTCCAGGACTTCATTGGTTCCATAGTTGAGCACACCCATGGTCTCCTTCCAATTCAGTCTCCAAAGAGTGCCACTCCGAATCAGGTATACTGACATTATTCGCTTGAGGTACAGCACTTAAATGAATGATAGATAGAATTGTGTCAAAACTGATTCCAAGTGGTGATCCCTCTCATGTTCATTGTGTGACTCTTGTGCTTGTGAATCTTTTATCATTTACTACTTCATATCTCATGTGCAACATCAAATCATTGCCATTATGTCGTCTGCTTTCACTAATGAATAAACGCACTTTGCAGCCTTCAAGTTCAAATCCCTCAAGACCAGTCTCCAGGTTTAAGATGATGCAGAAGGGAAGGCGCTGATACCAAACAATGCTTGCAAGAGTGATCAACAGTTGGTGCCAAGTAAGAATTAGATTTTGACTAAATGCCTTTCTTTATTTCCTTCTGGATATGCCAAAAGCATCTTCTATCATTCCTGTTTCCAGTCTGAACTGCAAGTTGCAAAGAGAGTCACAGTTATAGTCATCCTGCTGATCTCTGCCCCTCTGTCTTCCTTTATCATGCTGTTGAATGAACGCGAACGAAATTTTTTGATGTGTGCGGTTGCTGCGATCAAGTGAAACCAGTTTGAGAAGAGTGACATTATCGAATTCCGATGATTATGCAAGTAATTACTATGCATCGGAAAGTTTTGCCGCATCAAGATTTGATTCTAAGCAGGAAATGTTGTAAATTAGCTGATGGTCTACCTCACGATTTGAGTTCTTGTACTTATTATCTCTTCTCTCTAATCTTTCATTGTGTTCCATATAGAGAGCAAGTTTTGGAATATTAGACTTTTATCTAACATCATCGATTCTAAATTAATTTATACAGATGCATTTGTGAAATATTTCTTTGATACAAATGAAAGAAAATCAAGAGCAGATTTCTTAGGAAAGAAAGGAATCCAGTTTTGAAACTATAAAGCAAATCTCCAAAATAAACCCTGAAAATGTGACGATTACTCTCTCCTCGCGGGTTACTACTAGTCAACTTTTCCATAACAAAAGTAAAACGAGAGTAAGAGTATTCCTTTATATTTTATAATTAAATTACTAAGATTTAGATGGTTAGCTAATTTTGAGGGGTCTTCATGTAAACAAATAACGCCAAAACTATTGCTATGAGAGAATCTCCCATCTTGCAGTGGAGTCTTGACTCGTTGCTGCTGGTCAATACTTTGAAATATTGCCCCTTTATCTATTGTAACTCTTTATCAGGACGTTATTATTTTTCCCTCTCCTTCTCCTCCCGTATCTTTCCAGAAGCCAATCGTCACGCATATTGGACCGACAAACTTGGCTGTATACTTGAGAAGAATCTTGTTCTCATAGATTAATTCTTATAATTTAGTGTATATACATAGAAAATATTTTAATATAGTTAATTTAACTCAGATGTTAAGTTTAGTTTAACTAATAGATTTAGCAGTAGGACATAAATAATAAAAATATATAGGGTAAACTATAATTATTTTAAAAGAATCCTTTCTTTTCCGGTTTTCGTGTCAAATATTTCTTTCAATAGATCCAGGAGAAGTTGGAGTTTGTCGTGGCGCCTATCTCTGTTGACCTTTGACGTGCGGAATATTGTTGCGGTCGACAGTTGACCGGCCCAATAAATTGTTGGTCAACAAAACGAGTGCCGTTGCTTGCTTGATCTCTCCGCCTTGTGTTTATATGAATCCTTTTCCAAGTTTGCATGAGATTTGTTGTGGACTAAATCACCCCAATTTCCTGGAAGAAGGTTAGAAGGAAAAGACCAAGTCCAAAGTAAATTTGCTCTCATCTTCTACCCAATCTTCCAGAAAAAGACCAAACTCCTAACCTTGATAACAAGCACGGTTAGTTCCCCATTTCAAACCGCCTACTCCTGACCAATTCCTTTGGAGCTCTCCCGTTCCTCGCCATGGCCTCTCCTCCCCAGTCCGAGACCTCGACTCTCCACACCCTCCTACTCCGAAACCATATCTCTCCCCCTCCTCTCGCCGGATCTCCGGCGGAGCCGCGGAGGAGGATCGAGATGTTCTCGCGGGAGTTCTACGCCGCCTGCGCCGTCGGGGGAGCTCTCAGCTGCTGCCTCACCCACACGGCCATCACTCCGCTCGATGTCGTCAAGTGCAACATGCAGGTGAAAGAAGCAAGACAATTTTCATTTCGAACCCTATATTTGAACGATATTCAATACTGAGGCCAAAAGTAGAGTTTGTTTTATGAATAGTGAAAACGTAAGATGTGCGAACCGTAATTTCGCTAAAAGACAGGGTCCGAAATGAACTTTCTTCGCTATATGTTCAGTAGTAGATTTCTTCTTCTCTTCTAATGTTTTTAGTTTCTCATTTTCTTCTTTGCATGTATACCTCTCAAAATTTCTTTATTTTCTCGTAGACCCTTCTTAATTTGGTATTTGCTCATATATCCCTCAAGACCCATGTTATTTAAATGAATACTCCTCAACTGACATCCATGCAGGAAGGAAGGGTTTGAAGGCGTATATATGCAAATATCTATATAAGAGGGGTATAAATGCAAGTATGCAACATGAGTTCCAGTTACAAAATAGAGTCTTACTGAATTACCATTATATTTAATTTTAACATAATATTCCTAATTTGTAATTACTAAAATTAATTAAAAAATAAAAAAAGATATTCTTTGTTGTACTATGTATTTGGTATAATATTATATAGCTTTTAAACCATAAAAATGATTTATACAAGGGAAATATATATATATATATATATATATATATATTTCAAATATAATTTATGTTATAATTATAATTAATCAGATTTAACTAACTTAATGAATATTATAATATTTTGAAAGATTTCGGTGACAAATTACGTAAAAATCCAAAAGAGAAAACTTAAATTTTACTATGTTTGCATAGTTTTGAAGTGTTCATTGATCTTGGCATTTGCTGCTTGCTCCTTTCAGATCGATCCAGCGAAGTACAAGAGCGTCGTGTCCGGATTCAGCGTCTTGAGGAAGGAGCAAGGTTTCAGAGGCTTCTTCAGGGGCTGGGCGCCGACTCTGCTTGGTTACGGTGCTCAAGGTGCTTGCAAGTATGGCTTCTACGAGTTCTTTAAGAAGTATTACGCAGACATCGCCGGCCCGGAGTACGCCGCCAAGTATAAGACCCTGATATATCTCGCCGGCTCCGCTTCCTCTGAAGTGATCGCCGACGTCGCCCTGTGTCCTATGGAGGCTGTGAAGGTGAGGGTCCAGACACAGCCAGGATTCGCCAGAGGATTGAGTGATGGGCTCCCGAAAATTCTTCGATCCGAAGGCGTCAAGGGGTATGAACTTCGTAGTGATCGAGTATACATCCTGTTTCGTTTTCTTGTCTACTAACTTTGCTGTCTTGAACAATCTCAGGCTGTACAAAGGATTAGGTCCACTCTGGGGTCGCCAGATTCCATGTAAGCAGTTGTATTCCTTGCATTTGATCTTCTTTTATTTAAGGAAAGTAGATAATAAGTACCGACATGCATTTGAACACTTGCTCATGAAGTTTTCAGAGGTTCAATCTCATATATGTGCAGGAACACTTCACAAATATCTAACTTACATATTCTTTCTTCATCCCCTGTTTAATTCCAGCTGAACAATGATAAATATGACTGAAGCTTGTGTTGTTTCATTCATCCATCTGAGTCGTGGCCAAAATGTTGCTAGGCTTGGTTTAGGATTCTGCCAATTGTTTCCTAGTCAAAGTACCAGTTACTTAGCTTTCTTTTGTGTATTCTTGCAGATACTATGATGAAATTTGCCTCTTTCGAGAACATTGTGGAGCTGATGTACAAGAATGTCATCTCTACTCCGAAGGACCAGTGCAGCAAACCCTTTCAGCTAGGAGTGAGCTTTGTTGGTGGCTATGCCGCTGGAATACTCTGCGCCATCATTTCTCATCCAGCTGACAACCTTGTCTCACTCCTCAACAACGCAAAGGGGACGACTGTCAGCGATGTAAATTAATCATACAATCACTTCCATGCCTTTTTCTTCTTAAAACCATCTAATATAGATTACATAAACTTGTTAACGTAGAAAAGTTAATTATCTTCGATCTTTAATTGTTTTGCTTTCTTTTAGGCTGTCAAGAAGCTTGGATTATGGGGTCTTTTTACGCGCGGTCTGCCCCTCAGAATTGTTATGATTGGTTCTCTTACTGGAGTTCAATGGAGTATCTATGATTCCTTCAAAGTATTCGTTGGATTGTATGTTTCCTGAACCCAATGTAGTTTTTTTTAGTTCTTCTTCTTAATCTCTGACTGTACTTGAAAGTATAACTCTTTACATCTCATTACTTTCAGACCAACAACTGGAGGAGTGGCTCCTGATGCTGCTGCTTCTGCACCAGCTGAGCTTGCCAAGTTGAGCAACTTGGGCTAGTTGTTTAGTTGATGGCAAGCAGTTTGATTTGCTCTAATTTCATTCTGCTTACCAATGAAAAGAGAGGCAAAAATGGTAACTGCAAAGATTAGCTTCATGCTCATAGCTGCAATCAATAGATTGAGGAACAGGAGAATACTAATTATTTCAACCTTTTTGCCGTTCCAGAAACTGCGACTTGTATTTGTAGGAGTTTGTCTATGTCGAAATCTTTCAAGTAAATTGGGAAAGGTAGTAAAAATTTTCAGTTCTATTTTGCACAAGCAGAGACACTGTCAGAACTTATTTTTCACAGCATTAAATTTTAGTACAAATTGTGGGATTATTAGTGCCAATTTCACGTTCATGGATGAATCGTACTTCCACTGGAGTTCACCATCTTAAACTGTGGTCCAACCTTTGTCCCATTCCTCCATTAAAACTCCAGTTGGTTTGCCCTAGTCCAAGCGGATCGTGACAAAAAAGAGATCCGATAAGCAGCAGGAGACACTGGCACAGTGAAACCTAGCCATTGCCAGTACCAACGTGTGTCTCGCCAATTCTAGCCGGACTGGATTTGGGTCCACTTCTTCTTTCATCCAATTGGGTACCGTCTAATTTAATGCACAAAAGGGGTTGTACTAAAAAGTTTCAATTGGAGTTGAATTTGCTGTGCATAATTGATGCTGCGATTTGAGATGAAGAGTACCCATATTAATATGAGGTACTTTAATCATTCGAGCACATTTCTATTAGCAGCAAAGTTTGATTTTTTTTTTAATGTTATGTTGATAATTTAACTAGGTTAGAAATTCAGTGTGGGCAAACCCTGATGCACTGTCTAATACACAGTAATGTATTGGCCGTATATAATCGACGGTTCTGATACCGTTTGAAATCGAATGTGAGATTATAGCGAAGGCGATTAGAACCGTCGAATAAATATGATTAATGCATTGATATGCTCCGACTGACCCACACAAGTTGATCGGGATTGAATCAGATTCAATGATTAGTTGGGATAAGTTAAATGTAACCTTAATGGGTATGCATATCTATTGATATTTGTGTGTTATCCCTAATAACTTTGTATGTTGGACTCAAATGATAGGCTTAAATGCCATTTCTTGGACTACAAAAATGCTATATTCCCTTCTCGCATTTATAATGCAGTTGCCCTACCAAAGTTTGTACTTAATAACACCTTCGAATTTTTACTGCATCTTGTTGTCTATCATCTGTAGATGTGTAGAATATAGCAGTAACATGCAAGGGAGCTTGCTAAGGAATAGAATAATATACACAATTACTTTAGTATATATCTAACATCTTAAATTTTTGAATCAATTCATTATCTAACACATCAACTAAAAAACAAAATACCAACAAAAGTACAACGATATACTCATGAAACCCCCATGCATTAGCAGGATCATGGCATGTACTGCAACACCCTTTTATTCATATTAATGTCCTTGTCCCCTTCTTCCTACCCTATCTTTTTGTGTATCATATATATACATTATTCAAGAGAGTGGCAAAAGCTAGCATATAGGATGAACTTTATGACATCTCCAATTGGACCAATCAGTTGAGGACATAATCATATAAGGGCCATTAAAGCCTTACACCAACTGCATTTACTGTTATGTGAGAGAGTGAACACCTCTCCATTAAACTATTTTGGCCATTTTTGCTTGTCAAAAGCCTAGTTGTAGGCTTCTACAATGACTTGAGATGCAGCGAGTTCCATAGGCAGGTTTTTCCTAACACTGCCAACCACTGCAAAGTTATACAATAACAGACAAAAGAGTAGAGAGAGAGAGAGAGAGAGAGAGAGAGTTGACAAGACCAGTCAAAGGTTCAGAGCTCTCTCATATAGCCTTCACCTCCTCCCCTCTTCTACTATCTCATGCAGTCTTTTGCAATATTTCTAATGCCTCCAAAGGTGGCATCTTTCTCTTGCCAAGAAGACACAACCAAGTTGGAGAGATGAGCAATGACTTACCTCCTCTAAATTCCTCTCTTGCAGAACTACTTCTGAATCCGTAACAAAGCCACAAGCTTCCATGGATAAGAAGAGGAAGAAAATAGATTGCATTGTTAAATCCAAGGTATCCAATGAGAGTTTCAATCACTGTAAGCCTACAAACATGACTCTTGATTTCACAATGCATTTGTTTTGTTAACTAGATGCAAGGGAGAAGAAGCAAGAAGGAAGAGAAGCCTAAGAAGGCCAAAGTAGAGGAGGAGGAGGAAGAGAGAGAGACTAAGCCATTTGAGGAGCCTCCAAAAGATTATATCCATGTGAGAGCTAGGAGAGGTCAGGCAACAGACAGCCATAGCTTAGCAGAGAGGGTACTCTCACCTCACCTATCTAATTCTTTCATTAGAATAATAACAATAAAAAGTTGGTAGTTTTAAATTATAATTCTTAGTCTTAAGCTTCTTCTCCTGCATGTATTTCAGGTGAGAAGAGAAAAAATAAGCCAGAGGATGAAGATATTGCAAGGTCTTGTCCCTGGTTGTGACAAGGTAATTAAACTTGTTACTTAATTGTTGTTATAGCTTCTGACACAATTATAATACTTAGTTTAATAATTATCTGAATGTTAGATTACAGGAAAGGCTCTCATGTTAGATGAGATCATCAACTATGTCCAGTCTCTGCAGAACCAAGTTGAGGTAATTGAAGTCTAAAAATAGTAAACTTAATGCCTTGATAGAAGCAATAGAGTTTTTATCAACTGAATAATATGTGATCAGTGGCTTCTGTTGGTCTTCTATGTGCAGTTTCTATCTATGAAGCTTGCTTCCATGAGTTGCTCATGGCATGGCTTTGGCTTGGATTTTGATGGCCTTATGGATCAACCACAGCTAGCAAACAGACTCAAGGTAATGTTCCCTTTTGTAGCTTTTTGTGTGTGTGTGTGTGTGTGTGTGTGTAAATTGCCACCTACATTTAGTCTTATTGCTCTCATAGTTCAAAAGATATATTTTCAGTATCTTCTACCTTATTATCCATGTTAAATCTTTGGGTCAATTGGTTGTCAAATATTGATTCCTTTAACTATGAAAAACCTTGGAAAATTTTCTTATGTTAGTTACCTGTTATATTTTTTCCATTAAAAAAATAACCACATGACCAATATTTGGTTCTCTCATGACTATTTTGCCCTTATTGTAGAGAAAAGAAAACATAATTAAAATTTAAAGTAAAATAGTCATTTGACATTTTCTATTAACATCATCAGTTTAAAGAGTCAATGTGCAATTATCCCCCCAAAAAACAGTTGTTTATTGATATTCCCTCAAGAATCTGAGCAGTTTTGTGGATGTTTGCAGTCCTGTGGCCATAAATTTCAGCAAATGGTGAGCATCTCACAGGAACCACCAACAGTGCCCTGTTTACTACCCCAAGCTAGTCTCTTCCAGCCCATAGCTTTTGAAGGAGAACTTATTAAGAACTACCTCAATAACAGTTCATCATCATCACCATCATCATCTTTCTCATTGCAGTGCCAAGGGGTCACATCCTACTCTCAGGTGGTACAATTCTTCTGAAATTAAAAAAAAAATATACTAAATCTTATGCCATCCAGCAGTTTTGCCATTGATCACCTGACATTTTTCTCCATTGCAAACTCCTTTTCAGGGCAGTGAGAGTTTGCTGATCCAAGTGGGTGATCAAAGACAAGGCCTCCTCAATCAAGTGCTGTTCAATAACAAGTGCTCTTTCCAGTAGAGAGAGAAAGAAAAAGGACCTCATTGACTTGAGGTAAGAGCAAAATAGTTAAAAAAATTTAAATAATACCATGTCTTTGAGCTATTCATAATCCAACACCTCACTATATATTTTTTTTTGAAAAACTACCCTTAGCCTTTAAGAGTGTGGTTTATTTAACTCTATGATTAAAATTATAAAATATCCCTGACAGATTATCTGAGAAAAATGTTCTCAGATAAGTCTAATTTTTTTTAATAAGAAAAGTAAAATGATATGACCTCAAACAAAGGGCATAAAAAGAATCAAGATGCATCCATATCAGCATCTTGAAGAAGTTTGAGCTTTAGGGAATGATATTTTAGATGTGAAATAAAGGAAAAAAAATTAGTGTTTGTTTAACTTAACTCAGAAGGGAGGGATAGATTTTAAGTATCTCAAATACGAGAAGAAAATAAGATAATTATATTTAAACCTTCTAAGTAATTAATTTTTACGAAGAATCTTTAGAACTTTTGAAAATATCTTAAACACTCCATCCGTTAGGTTTTTATTACCTTTGTCATTCATAAATTATTATGTACAAATCACATGAGTAATTATATGATATGTTTACTCTTATAATTTAGAGAAAAGAAAATAAAGAAACTTCATTGCAATTATAATTAGAGACTCTTTTCATATTTTTCAGGCATCAGAAGGTATATGTGTCATAATTTTTTTTCAGAAATAGATATAATCCCTTTTAATTCCCTTTTTAAAGGTCCAAAGCCATCAAATTCACACTCACTGTTTCCAGATGTTTTAAATGCATCTCAACAGAATGTTTCAGTCTGGCATCCCCTGTATCCATATGCAGCCATAATTGTAGAAGAAGCCCAGCTTTCAATACATGCAGAGGAGGAGGAGATCAACTGGAGAAGACAAAAGAACAAACACTACACCTCCAAATTGATCCTTGCTAATGGTGTTGGGCTTTCAAAGATGATGAGTTAATTTAAAGAATTATGACTATTTTTCTTTTAGTAATTTTATGGCTAACACTCCATCTTTTAAGTTAAAAGTTAGTTGTAAACAGACTCCTCCTCCTGCCTATAATTTTCATATGATGCTCTACTGTTATTTTAGTTGATTATCCTTAATTCTAGATCATGATTTATTTAACTCTCTATATAAAAAGTTATGAAAAATACCCTTGAGATAATCTCTAACCTAATATTATACAGACCAAATTCACTCAGAAAAATATACTCAAACCTCAATTACAGAATATTTAATACAAATCACTAAAAATTTAAGGTGCTATTTAAAATCTTCCTCCTTATTTTTAATAATAATTATATTTAGACCACTAAACAGTAGCTTATTTTTATATAGACCTTCTTATTCCCTAACAGTGTTTACAGAAAAATAGATCAAAAGCCATATTACCCTTAACTTTTCTCTTATTCTTTTATCTAAAATAAGGATAAAATAATCCAATAGAAGGCTAAAATAGAATAGCTAACAGAAACAGCATTTGGAAGGTCTTAAGAAGTTTAAGGTCTTAAGGGGTTAATGTATTATAAAAAATAAATAAAATGGTTAGCAAAAATGAGCCATAATTTGTGGAATCTAAGTGTAATTATCTTATTTTTTAAAATCTTAGTAAGTGAGGTGAGGAAGAGCTATCTGGGAGACTGAGATGACAAGTACTGAGTTTTTTCCTTACCAATCCATTATTCTTCTCTTAACTTAATATTATTTTACTCTAACTTTCAAACTATTTACTAAACTACTATAGTTTATACCAAATAAGCAGTCAATATATATTTCCTTAGTAAATTATTTTTTATAGAAAACAGTTTATAAAGTCACACTCTCAATGAGTGGTGACAGTTTCTTCGAGGCAATAAAAACACTAATAGTATTTAATTTTTACATGATAATAAGTAAATAGTTTAAATTTTATAGTAAAAGTAATAACTTTTTTCCCCTCCTGGGGACATTAAATTGGTCAAAGACTCTGACAAGTCATGAGAGAAGCTTCTATTTACTGTTCACTTATAAAAGTTTCTGTCAAGATTCTGTACAGCATTTATAAAGTTATATTGATAGAATAATCTCCTACTTGGTTACATCTTGGTTCAAGTACTATAATTATCCCGAATTTATCCGGTTTTCACAGCACCCACTAAATTATTTTTCATCATATGTCCCTCTAAACTTTTGAAAGATTTCAATTAGTGTGTTGTTATAATTCCATCTAATATTACTATTCCATTAGTGTATTGTTAGAAAAATTAGATAAGTCAACTTATATGGTGGTTATATTAGACGTAATTAATCTTGAAATGATTTAGATGCTCTCATAATCCTTATATAACTTTTAATTAAAATAGAATAAAAAGATATATATATATATATATATATATATATATATATATTGATGTAATTTAATTTTTCTTATTATCATCTGCAATTGTCGCTCCATTTCTTCTCCTTCACCGTCACCGATTTCTCCCTCGGACGTTAGCAATGTTGAGATCGCTATCATCGGCTTGCAATAGCTTGGCACTAGTTGGTCCAGGACCCTAAGTTGATCTCCTATCTTCTCATTCTCTTCCTTCCCTTACCTCACCATCGACGGTATCGACAACTATACACGGATCTTGAGCAACAATGCCACAAATTCATCTGTTGATCTTGAGGAGGAGCTTCGGCCTATAATAGTCTAGAAGGGTGAGGACGGCCACGACTGAGGAGGGTGAGGGCAACAACCCATTAGGGCTCATTATTCGACAACATGAAGGACAGAGACAAGTATCACCTTGAAGGCTCCTTTGATGCGGGCTCGCCGCACTCCAATCGATCTGGTGACAATGTTGGCTGTGAGCCATGGGGTGATAAGGGAGAAACCATAGATGTTGCGACAGGCAATACAGCTTGTGATTGCGTCGCTAGGCTCGAATGATCAACTATCTATAGTGGTACGGTGGAGGATTTCAAAATGAGTTTGGTGGAGGAGGATGGCAATGCGTATTAAAAACTATAAGTTTATTGAGGATATTTTAATATTTTTTTTACTGGTTAAATTGATATGCTCATTTACTTATTAGTGGTATAATTATCATTAGGCATTCTTCGTCACTATCGTTAACCGTTTCATTTTGCTTTAAAATTTAGGAAAAACATTATAACAAAAAAAAGGTTTAGAGGATTTCTAGGTAAAGTTCAGCGATGTAGACATAATTAACCCATTATCTAACTGTATTTTAATCATTTTATCCTCCATTCTTAGTCAATCCAAATATCTAGATTTTTTATATAATTACTATTGAAAACTTTTAAAATATTATAATTATCCTCGAAATTATTATCCTCTTTTAAAAATACTGTTATGTTAAAAGAGAGACTATTTTATTCTTTATGTAAATTATTAACAATAATTTAAAAGTTAATCTAATATTATCCCAAATAGCATAGTATAATGAAGTATATCCTATTTTATGTGTGAGAAAAATTATTAACAAATATTTTACGCAACTCAGAGGAATGAGTATTTTAATTAATTTAATTATAATCTATTAGGAATATACTGTTATAAATGAACCTAAATGGTAATTTTTAAAGAATGTAATGGCAATTACATATTATTCCTATTTTTAAATCCTTGAAATATGCTTAATTAGTTTTTGATAAATTTAGCTACTATTTTTATATAATGTGCACAAAAATAGATTAATATTATTGTCTCTCGTAGCATCATTGTGATATTATTAAGAATTAATTCTATTTAGATTATATGAATTATTATTATTATTTACATATTTATTATCTACTTACACTAGCTGAATTAAAAAAATAACCACATATATTTATAAATTAAGAAAAAAAATAATTGTATAGACCTTAATTTTGGTCGAGACGTGTATATAGTAAAATAAAGTTTAGAAAGTGGGTGAAAAATAATAATAATTTAGAAGTTTAAGTAAAATTATTTTCTTATTATTAATAATTAGAATTATAGCAAAATAACCAAACTACCCCTCTGTCTATGAATTATACTATATTATCTATGGGGTGATTAAGTCTTTTTACATCTCGATGAATTATAATTTCACCCTATTGTTTTTAAATATTTCATTTAGGAGGTAAAGTACAATAACTCAAAATTCAGGGGGCATATTACTTAACCCGGGGGTTGATTTACATATAATACCTCTTAAGTCTTACCCTACGATTAAAGCCCCCTGGGTTTCGGAGACCGGGGAAGCCGATTCCGGCGTCTTCGCCGTCTGAGACGGACGGTGGAGGTCCGAAGCAACCGGAATGGGAGCTCAGGAAGAACAATTAGATTCTTGGGGAGTAATTGAAGTGGATCTGCCATTTGGGTTTGAACAACGGCATGGAATCGTTTTCTGTTGATGTGTTCTGCCTCCATTAATCCAGGTTTTCTTAGTATCTAATCCCTTGTTTGGCTCTGACTTTAATTGATGATTGTCGATGAAGAAGGTGAAAGATATCTGTCTAGTAGTTGGTATGATTGCTTGGTAATTCTGGCAGGAATTTTAGCAGCATTTCTTGTATCTTTAACTTTATGTGTGATTACTGAAAAAATTGTATCGAACTCATTGCCATGCCTTGCTCGGTTAAGAAATATGCAAGTTCTTCTATGTGCAAACCAAAAGATGGTACCATGAGGTACATGGACTGGTTACCATTATAGATAGTTTCCATGTAAATTTGTCAAAATTCCTAGTTACTTGTTTTGAAAGTTGTTGAGTGTAGAGTTCATTATTCTGCAGTCTTTACTCTAAATCGTCGATACTTATAGAGAAGAAAATATGCAATATTTGTAATTCGAGGAGTTCTGATTCTATCTAGAGTCCTGATCTTATGTCATAATATGACTAAACTTCTCTGAAAATCCTGACAAACAGCTGTTCTTCTATTCATTATTTGTTTTAATAGTGAAAGAAAGTATGTTTTAGAATGTGCTTGAAAGTTAACAAATGTTAGTTATCTGGGGTAAAGGAGTTGCAGAGATTCCTCATGTATTGTTCTTACTATTCTAGAACATTAAATCTGCTGGTTAACACCTTGTATACTTTACATAATAACACTTTGATAATAATTAGGCATTTGCACATAAGCAAGTTCCCGTTCCTTGTGTCCTTTGGAGCTAGTGGACATCATAAGAAGTTAAGGCATCTTACTCGAAGAAGTTACTCTCTTTCGAGGGCGTAGGCTATATCTTCTGTTGCTTGTTTGAAAGTATGATCCCAAATGCTTGTATCTAAGATATTAGTTGTGTGATTTTGAAATTTATGTTCACTTAGGCTCTATGCTATATGCTCGGTCGACCTCCACCTTGTCATCTCCTTCTGCTACTCCTAATTCCATCTTCTTATCTTATAGAAAAGACTCCAATCATGCTAATTGCTGCACTAGCATCGAGTAAGTAACTAAGTAAGATTGAGTAATGACAGATCAGAGTAGTAATGGTATATTTTATTCATTGAAAAGTTCTAAATCAAATGGATAGTTGATTCAGAATCTCAGACATCGTTTTAGATCGAGTGTTCAAGTGAAGTTTTGGTTTCTATAATAATTGACAACCCTTCTTCCTTAGTCTAAAATATATCTTAGAGAGGTCAATTAGGCAGTCAATATACCATAATGAGTTGGTATCTTGTGTTGGTGAGTACTGTTTATATCTTGAGATATGTGGAGATATAATATCTAGCTGAAAAAGTTTCTTGAACTGCATTTACACTTGATATCTCAGCATATGAATGCTAACCATCTCATTTTTTTTTCTCAAACATGTGATGTCCCACATGCTAAAAAGAGCTACAGTTGATAAGAAAAGTGAGAAATCATCACCATAGTTCATGCCATTGGTGTATTAGAGGAGAAGTACACTATACATTTATGCTTTGAGGAGGATTCATGTGAACTTGGTTTGAAGAACAAAAAATTTCCATTATGGTGGTTATAATTATACAGAGGAATGCTGCAGTTCACTCAATTCTACTTCTGCTGTAGTGAAGTGCCATGACATGATCTGTGCTTGGTGAGCTTGGGAGCAATTCAACTTCTCTTGAGCACCATATGTGGTCTCTGACATACCTCAGCATCAAGAAAGCAGGAAGTTGCTGCCCTCTGCATGTGATCTCCACCTGATTTGTTATTGTACATGGTGTGAATTAGGCTCAGTGAAAAGGTTGCAGAAGAACAAAAATATTTCCTTGTAAGAACCACTGAATCACAACTCTATTGTGTTTGTAAACAAGTATGGTTTCAAATTTTGTTCATGTATAAGTTCATCATTGTTTCCATATTGGTCAGGTAAAGCAGTTTTGATCATTCAATCTTTTCCCCTTTGTTTGAGAAATAAGTCGAAACTTACCAGTGTTCCAGATAAATTTGTGCCATATTTCAAGCCCAGAGATACTTATTTATTGGCATGTATCACTTCAATTGGTGAACTATCTACAAAGATATACATTAAGCTGAAAAAAAGAGAGAGATATTATCATCCTACAAACTAAATGCAATAGAGCACAAATTTTAGTAGATTTTTAGCCCCTTTTTTTTCAAAAAAAACTTATTCTCCAAGCTTTACCTACCCCTCACTATCCATGTTCTCTATCAATTCAATCTAATATAATAAAAAGCCCTTTCCAAATCAAAGTCCCTTTCGACATCCCCACTTTTAATCCTTAATAAACACTTCCAAGACCCTGACCTAAAGCTAAAGGTATTCAAATACCAATCAACACAAAAGAGAGCAACTTGATGTGTAACTAACACCACTTGGATTCCATGATTGGCTGCTAATTTCTCTAGCATTAATTTTCATAAATGTATAATTAGATACTTGGCAGCATTTAAGTGGGATACCACAGCATGCCCCATTGGAGGAAATTCCTGCAACTAGGGCTGCAAAAAGTCTATTGCTAGTACTTTCGCTGGATATAAGAAGCAAGCTACTAATTTTTAATTTCTATAACTAACTCTACTAAAGTTAGAAGTTACTTTCTCCATGATCAAGGAGGTCATAAGTTCGACTTTAACCCCAAACAATATTATGAAAAAATTATTGATCGTTTGGTGGCTAGACTCAATTCGGTTGATAGCTCGGCAATACGATTAACTCAGAGGAACAGCTCAGCAACCGGACGGCTTAGAACATGTCTTAGATGCGTTTGGTTTAGAGCAATTGTTCAGCGACGCATATGACTTGTAGCCTAGACTAGATGGCTAAAAACTCGATGAGGCATAAGTACTTTTGAATCTAAGGAAGGTTGATCCTTTGTTCAACTCGTATCTAGTCTTCAGGCTCATGAATGATTAAAAAAAAAGAAGTTTCTACTCTTTTTTTTTCCACTTTGCATGATTCTCCTTTTAAGGCATTGCTTTCAACAAAGTAATCTTAGTGACTTAATCTATATGGTTTAGGTTAATTATCTGTCATAAACCATGCAAAGATAGATACATTGGTAAAGTGATACTAATCTAAGCTAGAATGATTGGTGTAGAAAGATCAATTAATTCCATGCAAATGGCAAAAAGAAGATTTGATCTATGTACTTGTTATTTTAGTATTTGCAAATGATTAAGAGAATATCATTAAAAAACAATCATATTCTTCAAGCTTTCTCATAAGTATCATCAAACAACTCAGATTTATTAGTATATTTTCTCTACAAGATTTAGATAGCATTCATTGGGAGATGATTCTATATTTTTTTTATTATTAATTTGGTGTGTATTAGGTACAACCAAACGAAAAAGATTAAGAGAAATGTCTTGAGTTTATTCGATCAAGTTGACCTTGCATGAAATGAATATATTTAAGGTTGCAAACCATATTGAAGCAGAATTATTCTTTATCCGAAGACGTGCATTAATTAACAGAAAGTTGACATATTTCTATCCTTCAAAGTTACTCTTCTTCTCAAAATTAGTTCGTAAAGGGCAACTATAAATAAGACAACTGGCTGACTCTTATTTAAATATTATGCATGAAAGTCAAATTACGAGATATATATATATATATACACACACAAATAATATACAGACTGGAGAGTAAAATTCTTTAAAAGAACAGTCAATAAATCTTATCATAGTTGCAATAATAACAAATACAAATGTAGATGGAATTTCTAGTTGTGTGCTAAGAAAGAAACAAAACTAAAGTTTAGCCATGGCTTATTGCTGAAATATCTTTCCTATTGAAGCTCCTATTTCTTTTTCGCTTTGAGTAACGAAAATATGAAAAGAAGGTTACTAGATTTTACTTTAATTGTTTAAATGCTAGATTTCTACATTAAAGAGGTTGAAAGAAAATTAAAAATGTGTCAAACAGGATATAAGAACTAATTGGAAATAAAAAGAAAAAGAAAAAAAAGGAGTAAACAAATTTTGAGAGCATCTTCAACTAAATGACAACTAATGGAAGACCCAAAGTACACATGTACATGATGAATTCTCTGAGCTCTAGGTTAGCACCTAATTACTAGTACATTTGCACCTAAACCCCCCCCCCCCCCCCCCCCCACCAATAATATGTAGCAACCCTAACAAACTATCTAAGCAACCAATCAAGTCTAATTCTAGGCCACACAATCTTAATCACTATACCTAAGATTATCCTACTTTGATATCCACATCTCACCTAAACACTTACTTTAATTAGGCATCAAGTTTCTTTTAGCACCAACCTTAAAGATTTTAGACAACTCTTGTTGCCTAAGAATGTTCCTTTATGCTAGCAAATATTCATACTTTAAGAAATTTATAGAACAGAAAGGATGAGGTAGAGGAAAAGCTTTGATTAAATAACTATACCTCTGATTCATTTCCCATCCCAAGCTTGTTGGCTAAGTACTTCATCAACACCCTCACTGTCATAGTTCCATCCCTAAAATTAATAACATGCATACATAGTATTATTATATATTTCAGCTGAAAGCTCATGATCTAACACAGACGAGAAGGATGGAAAATGAATTTAAACAAGAAGGCAATGTATATATGCATGATAATTACTTGATTCTCAAGTAGCTCTTTGGTATCTGAGGCAAAAAGGGCTCTTTTCCTCTGCATTAAAAAGTGATCATATCCATCCAATTCAATGATGGGCTCATCAAAATCAGCACAAATGATTGAAGTGATCAAGAGAAAAAAAAAAAGAATTATATACAAAGCCATGGTATGTATATATATATTATTCCTTACTGGTTGTGAGCTGCCTGAAGAACCAACCAGACTCCGGCCTCCGGCCGCCGCGGCGGGCTCACCACCCTCATCAATGGGGGCCTCGATGAGCTACTCGCCAACGAAGTTCGGCAGTTCAGGTTCCACAAACCTCTGGCCGGCAACAACGGGCCGACGACCGGAACCCGAGCTGTCTGCACCGGTGGCCGGGGAAAAGGCTGCTTAGCGGCGGAGAACAAGTCGAGCTCGGGTCTGTGGTCACCGGAGGAGGCGCCTCCGATACCTAATTGGAGCCATCCTTCATGGGTATCATGCTGCTGCTCTTCTTTAGCTGATCTGGAAGTTGGCAATTCCTCTCCCTCCTCCCCCTCCTCTTCCTCCCCCTCCTCCTCCTCCTCCTCCTCCTCCTCGGCCTTGCCGTCGGCCATTAGTGATTCCAGTTGGGTGCTATTGAGAAAGGTGGAATAGCTACCATAGTGGTGGTTTAGGAGGTTCCTAGTAGGAACCATGCTGTCATGTTGATACTTCATACAAATCTACACATCTAGTCGCATCTCATATGATATATCTATCTATCTATCTATATATATATGGCACTTTTATATCAAGAAGTAACAAGTGATTCGAGAAGAAGAGAGCAAGAGAGAAGAGGAAGAGGAAGAGGATGGGCTTAAAGAGGGGAGGTTGATATCAGTGAATCTTTTCCCCTATTGGGGAGCAAGAGAGAAGACAAGGAGATGAGAGGTGAGAAGTTTGATCTCACTTTCCATTAATTCCCAAGACTTGGAGGTTTGTGTACATGAGAGAGAGAGAGAGAAAGAGAAAGAGAGAGAGAGAGAGAGAGAGAGAGAGAGAGAGAGAGAGAGAGAGGAGAAGTTTTTAAGAGGTTATATAAGAAAGACTACTATGCAACATAAGTGGTGGGAAATGGAAATAAATATGTCGTACGATTCCCTGTTTGGACGTGGACTTTTGTGACATTCATAGAATTAACTTCTCTTTTATGCATTTAAACCTTGTAGGAAAGATAAATATGATGCACCATAGGTAATTTTAAAATGGGACCCCTAGAACTATTGCCAACTTTTATATGGACCCTCATATGTTTTCTTCTGGTTACATACACAACTCCTAAACCATAAAAAGTTATCTTGCTACCCTGAGGATGTTAATAAAAAACATTAAATAATCATTTTATCATTAATTTCTCTCTTCTTCTTTTCTCTAATATGAGAGTAAAATAGTTCCCACTGTATTTAAATTGATTGCGTGACATTTATGTATAATTTTTTAATACTCATTTCAGATATTCTTTTATACTCAAGGAATCAATGTGTCACCAAAAATAAATAAAATAGTCTAGATGCAATTATCCCCTTTGACTCGTATAAGTTAAATATTTCATATTGGGTCATTATATCCACATACAACATGGTTATATAAAAGATAAACTGGCTATTCAGGTTAATTAGGTGGCGTAACCTACGATAATCTCTAACTTCTTATGATGTAATTTCTCTTAAATCTATTTCAATAATTAGAAATTTCTCATAGTAGCACACACAGTTTTTTTAAAAACACTAATGCTTAAAGCAATGCATGTTGATCTTGTATGGCTTGGATGCAAACGATAGTTGAAACCAGTTTAATTTCTTTTTTAATTAATACTTGAAAAGTATCACACGTAGGCATGCATTTGCATGTAAGATAATAAGATGTTGGCATGTCGACATACGCTAATAGCTAGCTTAAACATGTAGAGAAGTCTATTAATTAATTATTTGTATGACAGCTTAGGAAAGCAAGTTCATTAATTTATATATTTTTTCCATTGGATTGCAATGCACGTAGACGGATTTCTCTACAAAAGCACTTAGTTTCAAATATTATTCTCGTATTCTTAAACTGACTTTGATTAAAATTATTGGCCCTTTTAATACATATTTGAATAAGTCAATTCTAATACCATGATATGTTATGATTAGGAGAGGCATTCACGTACTACATGGAGGTATGCGAAATAACTATAACTAATTAATGCTATTAGTGCTTTGTTAATTGATTAAACTATCATTATGATGTATATATATATGTCATCCAACCCTTGGCTAATTAAAGATTAATTAAGTAAAAGTAGTTTCTCATTCTTCTTAGTTAATGTAACATAAAAAATTAATGATGCTTCTTGCGCAGAGATGCTATATATCCTTGACATTTGTTAGTTGATATGTAGAGAATTAAAAAAGATAAATAGCATTTCATTTACACTCTCTGCATTTAATTTAAATTGGCATATCTATAAGAATCTCACTAAGTGAATATCTTAATGATTGAGTTGGTGTGGAAGATTGTAAATTAAATAAAAAGAGTAATATATATATATCATCTTTAGTTATACTTGATGACATCAGTAATCGCTCATTAAGTATTAGACTAGTGGACTTTGTGAGCATTAATATGAAATGTCAACTGTAGCAAAGGTTGCATGTATGTTTCTATATATTTATATATATATCAACTACGTGCTAATGACTAAGGGAAATAAAAGTTCATAAAAAAGGGAAATAAATCCTAACTATAGTATGTAATGTGTACGTCAAATAGAGTTTTCTACATATAACAAACTTTCATACTTCCAGTTGAGATTTAGTTAGGAAGCTAATATATTCTTTTTTAAAGGGAAAGCTAGTAGATGCAGTTGCATTGAAGATTAGCCTGCGGCTCATTTAAGATCTGAAATTAAAGATACACAACCCTGTGAGCCTCAGAAAGGCTAGAGAAGGGATCCCAACTAACCACATATAGAAACAAAAAAAAAATATAAAAAGTAATCTGACAAGGTCGAAGAACAAAGGGGTGAACACTTGTGACCACTATGAGGAGGAGCAAATCGGTCACCGGTTGTGAAAAATGAGATGACTGGGGTTGAGCCTGGAGGGGAAGTCAAATCGCGAGTCGATGGTGGGGAGGGGAATTTGATAAAGCCAATTGAGATCCGATAGGGAGGAGAAGAGGCAGTCGAACTCAAGGGCAATGAGGTAGGAGCTACCGGGCATGTAGACAACTGCAACGATGAAGAGCACTGTAGATTGAGAGGATGAAGCAGAGATAGATGAGGAGGGCAGAGCGGGTGAATGATGAGGGAAGGGAAATGTATATTTGAAATAGACAATTGTGAAGAAAGTAGAGAGAAGGCTTAGAAGAGCGAGAGAAGAATAAGGGAAAAGAAAAGGGAACAGAGAGGGAGAATGCATCTCCTCTTCTCTAGCAACTAGGAGATGAGAAGGGGAGGAGCTCACCGGCGGCAGGAATAATTCTGAAAGGCTTCTAGCCAAACCCTAACATAGCTAGGGTTGGCGCCTATTCCTCTTGATGCAGACAACTTATTTGCATATGTATTAGTTAACAATAAATAATAAATGTACAAAAGTGTCTTCCAAATAAAATGTAAAATTTACAAGGAATAACCAAAGACCAAATGCACTATAAGTGACAAACTTGAACTTATTACATAAAACACTAAATAAAATAGTTCAACGATTTCATTATTACATAAAACACTAAACAATTTAGTCTAGTGCTTTATTAAAGAAAAAGAGTATTCTAATTTTTTTTCACATAGTACGTTGAGTACTATATCTATTAAATTTTTTATTTTACTTGAGTACTCTATATGTAAACCGTAAAAGAATATTTTCACAATTTATGAAATCACTGAACTACTCAATATTTTATCGTCTATATAAATCTCTCAATAATTTAGTAGAAACAACTTACTACATGATAACTGAACTAGCAAAATAGATTTTCTCAGATAATAATTTTGATGAGTAGAGTATCATTCTAGTGAGTAACTTTCTAAGAATGCCCATTCCCATTTTGGTCAACAACTCTCCATGTAAGCCCAAAACTGGCATACTTATATATATATATATATATAGCTAGGTAGGTGGAGACGAAATCTCATGGGTTTTTGGACTGTCTCCTCTCTTTCTGGTTTCTGTCTATAGAGGTAGAGAGAGAAAGAGAGTTAGTCGAGAGAGAGAGAGAGAGAGAGAGAGAGCATTAAGGTAATTGGAGGAAATCAAGTGCAGAGAGGTCAGGGCATGACTTAGCTCGGAATGCCAAGTTAGCTGCAGTGATGGGACATGACAATTTTTTTTTGGGTCACTGTTTGTTGTCATCTGCTGTGATTATTCTCTCACGTACACACAACCCTTCTCCCTCTCTCTCTCTCTCTCTCTCTCTCTCTCTCTCTCTCTCTCTCTCTCTCTCTCTCTCTCTCTCTCTCTGTCTCTCAATGAATTGCCTTCCTCCATTGTGGGAAAACTTCAATGCACCTCTAACACACTGCTGCCTTTTCTTCTGTCCATGAAACCTAGAAATTAAAAGCATTCTCACTTTTACATTGTACATCGATCTGCCATCAATGTTTTGAAAAATATCATATTGTATATTTCTTTTCTTTTTTTTCTTAAGAGTTATAGAGTATTTATCTGTCTAGTAAATCCATCTCCAAAATAATTATCAAAAGGATTTGAGGAAGAAATGAAATATAATCTAACTTTTCTTCAAAGGCTTTACTATTAAACAGTAAGATCAGCCCTCCTTGGTACATTTTGTTACTTAGTTAGAAAGTTAGCAAAAAGAGGTTCCAATGGCCTGCCAATTTCGAAACTCCTGAGACTCAACCTTTTGTTCTATTAATTATAAACCCTAAACGTCAAATACCTACTGCCTAGGACTCATAAACCTCTCATTAATCACCTAAATCTTTTACAAGAGAATGTAAAATAAGTTAATTATGAGAAAAATACCCAACTTCACATAATAATAATAATAATAATTTTTAACAATAAAAGCATCGCTATAAAGAAGTGCAAATAACATAACAATTCAATTCATCGCCAATACGGTGTTAAGCATCTTTTACTGACAGTTTGGCATAAAAATTAGAATTAATATTTTCACATACACTCCCTAAAGTTTAGTTTTACCATATTGATCTCTGACCTAAAAAAGTTCTTAGTTTAGAAAGTTCATCTAGTTATTTTTTGTATAATAAAAAGATTGATAAAATATATGTGAAAATTGTGATAGTTCAAAAGGACTAAGTGTAATGATCGCTAGAAACTATACAAGGGTTAAGGGTAAAAGTGAAATGTCACACTCCATCGTATCCTAATAGAGATTGGTCACCATCATGCCTATTGTTTGGCCATATATATTTAGATATACTATATGCTTCTAATATATATCAGAAATAGTTGTCATAAAAAGACAACACTCACAGAGTTCTTCCCAAGTTGAGCTTCTCCAGTAAAGTAAACTGCCCACGTCCCTTTCTATTTGCATGCGCTCCTGCATGGGTGTGTTACAGAACCCTAGCTTAAGTACTCAGCTTAAATAGTTCATATTCGATAGTATTCTTATACAATCACAGGAAGAGAGAGAGAGAGAGAGAGAGGGATGTGTGACAACTTCAACTGCCATTTAGCCATGTAGGTGAACTGTTCTATGACTGTCACATTACTGTCACACTACAGTCAAAGACCTTGTCCACACCCAAAAAAGTAACACAAAAATCAAAAATATATCTACCATAGTAGCACCCTGTATAGAGATTACTCTTATTATGTTTTTCTTTAGTTTTGTTTTAAGATGCTTACACCTTATGTTTTGCTTTTATCTTCGCTAACACTATTGGCTTAAAAATATGATGAGTTAAATTTTACCTAACAGCTACTACCAATAAAAGAGAGGATATTATTAATATTCTCAAGGAGACAGATTAATTAATGCAGGGTTATCATAGTTATTTCTCGCATATTAACTCAACTCAAACTAAAATTAATAGAAGTAGGCATTTTTGTGCAACTAATATCTCAGATGGATGCTGCAAAAGCTCTCCATATCAAACAATACCATGAAAAGCACCACCATTTTTCTTGCAAACAATCTCCAAAAATTGGAACAATATTTTAGGAGGCAGTTTGGCACAACCTCACACAGTGATTTATTTTGCAAAAACAAGACCCTGAATATTTCTTATGCTCTAATGGTGTCAGCCAAAAACAGTACATGCATGACAGGCTCAATGCTTACAAATTTGGCACTTGCATGCTATATTTCTTTCCCACCTCTTTTGTCTCCAATCTTCTTGTCATCCACCCCACTTTGAATGCCCACAAAGTTCTGATAAAAGTATACCTCCTCTCCAATCTTGTTCCTTTCTCACAGCAATCTTTCCCTAAACCAATAAAAGCAAAGGAAAGAGAGGCATGACAAGATGTTTGAGATCATAGGAGCTTCATGCATTCAGAGCTATAGCTTTTATCAGTAAAACTTCATGCAATTCTGCCAAGGATAGACACATGCCATCACCACATCCAACCACTGGATTTGGGCCTCTCTGCTGTCTTTGTTCTCCCTTGGCACTCCCACAAATTGGTGATGACTCTGGGAGAACATAAAAACCATTGTACATGAGATCTGTCTCTCTATCCCTTTTGCCTTTCTTCCTGCATTGTTTATTGTATGCAAGTGGGGTTGTAGCAGGCTGCAGCCAGTAGTACTTCTGACCACCCTCACATGCCCTTAGATGCCATCCAATAGGGCCAGTGGGTGCATGGGTCATAGCCTTATAGGTACTCTCAAAGGTAAAATAATAATAATAATAATAATAATAATAATAATAATAATAATAATAATAATATAATTGATGGTCGAATTCTATCAGACAGAAATTTGGGGTTCAATTCTCTCCATGGAGAGTGCTACATGTAGATGAAGACTAATCTCTTTGACTATCCTATTAGCATATACATACTCATGATCTAAGCTTTTTTAGGTCTTTCACATTGATGAGAGAATTAACATAGAATGATGAAAGAAACAATCCACTATATCAAATTGCATAGAATGGTGGTCAAATAAGATGTATATTTACAATGTATCATATTTAAAGATGTTTACTTGTGCACTTGCAACCAGTCACACTGCACTTAATTCAAAACATATATCATGCCTTTTTTAAGTCTCCAAGGACTATGAATGTCTATTGGAGACTATGAATGTCTATTGGAAACTAAGAATGTCCATTTCAAGTTGGGTATCAGGCCTGGTACATGCATCCAATAAACTCTGGGGGTGTGCATGAGATTCCACTAAGCTTTACAAGAGAACCATATCATATGTCTGTCAAACCAAAGTGGAATATCTATTTGCAGGTTGTACTTTCACAAGTTTGCTTGACCAGACATAGATGCCTTTTATGCCATGCAAGCAATCAACCCAAGAACAGTTCACTAGTGATTGGACTGCCAATATCTAGTCATATTCAGCATATTCTTCTCTTCTTTCTTGTCCTACTTATGCAACACAGCATCTTTCATATATATATATATATATATGAAATACATATACATATAAGCGTATCAATACACATAAAGACGGCTATGATCTGACAATGATAAAACATACAATAAGACTGGAGGAACAAGAAGTTCTAAGAGAATGAGTTTTAGTTAGATTGAACATATATCATATGGAAATTAAGGACCTAAATGCACTACAAAAATACAAGAGCTTTTGCTAGAATTTGATAACAAAAGAAACTACTAAGTAAGCTCATTGCTAATCAGGTAGAGTTCACTAGCATTTAACAGGTATTCCACATGACTCAATTTCCACAGCCCTCCTCCAGGTACTATGCTTTCTGCAATTTGAGAGATACTCATATCAGATGCAGAAAGAAGTATAAGCAAACAAGAAAAACGTAGTTCCAACTCTTAACTTGCTTTTGGGAGGGAAAGAGAACAAGAAGATACTTACTTGCATAGGAAGATAGAGCTTAAACTCTGGTGGGAGCTCCTCTTCCGAGTAAAGACGGTCAGAGAAGTATATTCTTCTTAGACGGCAGTTTGCATGGACCTGAACACGGAGTGTCTCAACATAATTTGTGCCATAGGCTCTCCTTGTAAAGTCAGCGAGGTTTAATTGAATATTGTTCCACCCATCTTCAAGCCTCAGAGGCATGGTACAGATATATGGCTTTACCCTGGTCACAGCCTGCAAGGAGATTAGATCGTCAAGGCATCCATTTTGATCATCCAATTTCATGAAAACTGCTAACGAAAGGTTTAATTTCATTGGTCTGTCTGCAATGGAATTCTATTTTCACATGATGAAATAAAGACAAGAAGAAAGATTTTTGTCGTGATGAGATGACACTGGTATTGGTATGACACGTGTATACATTAATAAGAGGAAAATATCTCAATTAGAAGGATTCAAAACTTGATGCATCAACACAACATTCTTGAGATTCCATCTAACACCATCCTCACCCTCATATTTGCACGAGTTCTTTTTTAAAACATTCACAAGCCAAAGACAATCTTACCTATAAGAGGACCCAATAGGTTCTTCAAGGAAAAGGAAACAACCACCCAAAGATTTCTGAACTCCAAAAATGACCGAATCACTCTTCTTACTAGAGTCATCAACGAAAAGAGTTCTCCACAAAGCCACAAATTCTAGATCATAACCCCTGATAAAGGAGTCATCATCCAAGGTTCTTCCAATTCTAGTTTGCTCTATGAATCATAGGTGCATAAAAAGCTATATTTAACAAACAAACCATCAGAAAGAAGAGCAATAGTTCCTGCCAACCATCAACCCATCATCTCCTTGGCAGTTGGCACCAACCATACTTATTTAATCAACAAATACCATCATCACTTCTCTAATCCACAGATCATAAAATGCTAGCATATTTAAGGGCAAATGTCACATGAGTTTGATTGTAGCACAATTGCTTACTCGGTTCCTTGTCCTTGTCTACTAGTATTAAGAAAACATACAAACTCTGATATACAGTCTAGGAAAAAGCTACTTGTCTTTTGGCAGGCCTTGTATTGTCACATTGTTCTCCTTCCTAACTGCTCTTACTACGGAAAGTCCAAAATCTTCTTACTTTTTCATTAGATAGAGATTCTTCAATAAATCATCCACATGATATAGATATCTCATAAAGAACAAAACTTAGCCATATGTCTTCTCCCATAATTTTCCTCACAACATGATGAACTCTTATTCATCGTGAATAAACAAAAATGAACAGCTGGCTTTAACTGCACTTTCATGGAGTAATGTAAGTCTGTGAGGTGAAATTAATTTAATGGTAAACAATCTCTGCCGCTATCATTAGGGACATATATCACATATGGTATTGTAATACATTGTCTAATAAGAACCAAAGGATAAGAATAGGAGAGAAGAGATAAAGAGAGAAACAGGGGAATCAAAGAGTCACTAGTACTTTTCATTAGTTTATGAATGTTTTCCCTCTCTAATTCTTTCCTTCTAAACAAAGAATCACAAGAAAAAATAACTAAAGATATGTCAAAATAGATAATGATACTTTGTCCTTAATAAATATAACTGGCAAATACTACTTTCAAGAGTTTTAAGACATTTGCAAACGATTTTATGAAATCAGATCATTGAGTTGATAACTCTGGTGCTTCAAAATTTCATTTTCCAAGGGGGCATATACACCTGACAAATTGATGCACTTGAAACACAATCTTGTTGTCCAAACTTGTCAAGAAATTTTATTTCTAGTATCTATCGTACGAATGGAAGGAGGAAGACAGGAAAAAGAGAACAAATCATAATCCAAATGGTAAAACTTACACACTTGAAAGTTTGATGCTCTGAAACGCCTGCGAACGTTCTTGTCGTCCAACACTTGGATCTCAAAGGTGAAATACTTCTTTAGATTCTTTACAATCATGACCAAAAATGGAAGCTTTATTCCGAGTGTTGCAGCAGAGTCAGCAGGGCATGTTATATATGTTGATTGCACATTTGACCCAACTATTTCAAGTACATTGGACTGGATGTCTTCATCCTGTGGCCGTTTAATCTGCCCATTGACAACTGCAATTTCCAGTAAGTGCTTCAGTCATAGAACACAAGAAAATATCAAAGGAAAATTTGCAGATATCAGTTACAACAAGTGCTAGACATGATGCTGCAGAGGGCCAAAATAATGAAGGTTTGATGATCAGTCAATATTTCTGCACTAATTAAGCTGGTCAAAATAAGCAATGTTTACAGAGAATCTGAATCCATGTATCAATCATATCCTTTCTGAAGTAACCTATCTTCTCATGGAAGGGAAATATGATACCGTGAAGAATCTATGGGAGGTTGGATACAACTTTTAAGATTTATTTCACAGCAAAATCAGTGGCAAGAACAGAACATTCCTATGCATACCTACATTATTAGTACATAATGAATGCAAAAAGAAAAAAAAATGCATATTTAACCTCATATCAAACAATCACAAACAATCATCTAACTGGAAACACAACAGAGAAAAGAAATTAAATACTCTACAAACCAGCCATACTTCTAAGTTCTAACTATTAGGTGCCAAACTCCCAACTTAGCATTTCTACCAAGCTAAACTCAAGGACCAGTAGTCAATCTAATCATAAGTTCTATTCACAGAAACAACCAAAAAAAACAGGAATACAAAGACAAGAATTACTAACCTTCCTTGTCCCATATCTGCAAAGGCTTACTCCTGGAAAAATGAACAAAGAGGATGTAATTTCGATAAACCATATAGCAATTTAATCTCCATTACAATGAAAACAGATGAAAGCACCCAAACGTAACATACCCAAGGCTGTAGAGAATGGATAAGAACCCTGATTGAAATGTATTCTTGAACATATTCCTAAAGCAGCACCTACAAAGATCACCAACGAGACAGGATTGCTAACCAAATTGAAATTGTTTGCGCTAAATATAAAAAAATCTAGAACCCAAATCCACATGCAACCTTACAACCAAGAAAATGCCAAAAAAAAAGTTCACCTACATGAGTCAACATTGATTGATTCTTGATACAGGATTACCAAATACAACAATATAATTCCCTAACCTACAATCATATGTAGACTGATCAACCCTACTAATCAACAAACAAATCACCAAATTTGAACCTGAATCTATAAACTCTAGCTGCATGCATCATACTCGAGACAAAATTTATGAAAAATAAAAACTCATTCATCTAGATTATAATACTGAGAAGAGAACAAACAGAAGAGACCAGAATCTTCCACCTACATGAGTCAAAAAAGTTTCATCATCTTGTTTTAGGATTACGAAAGACCGTCCTATGATTCCCCGAAATACCAACATATTTACCATGACAAAGCGATACAATCGACAGAAGGATTACCCAAAGTTAAACTTGAATCTATAAACTCTATCTAAATGCGTCGTATTCACGTAACAAAATTAAGCAAAATACTCAGCCAATCTTAATTTCTAATACCACAATCGACCAAAAAACATAAAAAAAATAGACTCGCGAGTTAACCTTAATCCCAAGACGGGAGGAAGCGATCCCTCTCGAAATCGAAGAAGTCAATAGCGAAACCCTAATTCGTCACTACTCGCCCAAACCTTTTCAGAGAAATTGGAAGCCTCGCACTTAAAAGCTCGACCGTTAATTAAGCTCCGCTCCTTAAACGAACGGTAGTTGATGGTATCAAAGTAGGTGCTACGGTCTTTTGCCTTTTGTCATTTAAATGTTCTTGAAAGTGTAATAAACAGCAAACAGAGCTTTTTATTGGTAATTAATAATAATTTCACTTAAATCTCCTAAATTACTATTATTTTTCACAAACTTTTTTTAAAATTTTGTATAATTAATTATTTTTCCTTAGTTCAAAAGAATATATATATTAATATTTTTATTATTTGCGAGTAATAAAAATTTAAAAAAATATATAATGAAAACAATGATAGTTCAAAAAATTTATATTGGAACAAGGTACATGAAGTTATAAATGTTTAAGTTTGAAGTATAAAAAAGCTACTGGAGGATAAAATACTTATGTTCTAATGATAGATAGAGTGTTAGTAAATCATCTTTATTATCTTGTTCATCTTTGTTAAGCTTAGAATGGTGCATTCCTTCTATCACTTCTCTATGTATAATAATATTCTTATGATTGCTTCATCCCTATCAATTTTTGCACTTCTATGTCACATATTTTTATTCCATGAGACCATATCTAATAACTATATGATCTTTAAGAGAATTTCACTTTATAATCCCATTAGTAAGAATGGAGTAACACCTATGTTGGTTGCAAACAAGATCTAATAATTTGCCATAATCGTGTAAATATTTCGTATGTTAAACAAATGCATATACACATCAATAGCTCTTGTTTGCAAGCAATGTGACTTTTTGGTGGAATTATCATGCAAATTAATACTCTATAAGGCCTTATTAATCTTTGTTTAGATAATTCAAGATAATTTACGTGGGGACTAGTTTACTAGACCATGAGACAAGGTAGAGAACACAAATACTATGTAGTCGATTAGGTTGATGCTTCCACCATCTAATGACCTTAGAAATTTGATAAAAGGGGCTGCTAAATTGTAAGAGGTGTATAACTGCAAAATATAATGATACAGTCTGGCCTTTTGTGAAAACAGAAAAGGGCAATGTAAGGAAAGAGAGGAAAAGAGAAGAGAAAAGGAATAACTGGATAAGCAAATAAGGTTAATTAAACCATCAACTTGCCATAAACAGCTCATTAACTCGAAAGATTCGGCATTGCCACTCAGGAAATAGCAAGAGGAAAAAGAACAATGAGTATCATCACACCATGTCTAATATATGTACATATATGCTGTAACAGAGATTGAAAGGCTAAATAGTTATCAGAGGAAATAAATCATCTCCTGATAATTGAATTAAGGACCTCATGCCCACCAAATAAACTCGCTAGATCTAAAGAAGACAACAGAAATACAGGACTGGGTGCTTCATTCCTCTATATCAATTAGTACTTCATTCAAGCTTCTTGAGCTTCTCGCTTGCATGGGGCTTCTGTTGTTCAACAGGGAAGTACTTAATCGCGACAAGGTCTCCAACCCTGCTGATGACCTGAATATTGGCCATTTGATATTATTCATAAGGGTGGTAATGAAGGACAATCCATTGAATCAGCTAATGAACGAATAACAAGTTGCTGATAAATATTAAGTTACCTCCAAGCCCTTTATGAGATCCTCCCTGGAGTGGGAAGCAGAGATGCAGATCCGAGCTCTGGCAAGCAGTAGCGGTGTCGCAGGGAATGCAACTGTCACAACAGCAACCTACATGGTTTTGGTAGCATGCCATATCAGTACTTATAGTCTAGCTAATAAACACTGTCCAAGTACATTGAGAAATAAAAATAGTGACAAATTATTAAAAGATGACAGATGACATCATTAATGTCTGGTGCAGGGTATAATGTGTCGCATTTGCCTGTATAACATTGTATATAAATCCTGAAGTATTAGAGCTAATGCTTTGTTAAAGTGATTGGCACGACTTCACACTTGCAAAATGTGAATCTCATCATAGGTAACCAAATATTGGATAATGGTGAAAAGCCACAGGGCTGGCTTCTTCATCAAGAGTCCAAATGTTCTTGAAAGTGTAATAAATACCATAGGAACATAATTCGGATTTTCCAACTTAACAGGTCCCTCCCTACTGCAGCAGAAAATCTGCTGCAGTAACAGAGATTAAGAGAGAGAGAGAGAGAGAGAGAGAGAGAGAGAGAGAGAGAGAGGACGAAAAAAAAGGAGAGGCTAGAGAGAGAGTAGAGAGAGAAATGCGAGATGGGGCAAGCGATAGAGGGGAAAGATAAATAACAACAAACAAACCTGAGGTCGCAAGCATTGAGATCATGGGATCTGCATTAGGTGCCCGCCGCAAGAAACAAAAGGAGGGAGGAAGGAAAGGAGAAAGGAGAGCTAACTCGATATTCACCAAAGTTTTGAGTAAGTTAATCCATTTTTTTAGCTTTTATGTTTCATATGTGAGTCATTAATATTTTCTTATTTTCTTATTATTTTTCTACATTTTAAAAAAAATTCTATATTTTTAAATAATATATAGAATTTTATTTAATTATAAAATAGTATAATCCGATATGGGTGGCCGATGCAATACAATCAATATGTTTCATTTTTTGAATGACCAATCCTAATTTCAGTATTGAGTGTTGGAACTTTGATTCTAATATACAATTTTCCCATTTATTGACTTGTTTCAAAACAATAAGTTTTCGGGGATGTCAAGTACTAGACAAATTATGACTGGATGTAGAATTGTGTTCTGAATATTTTGTGAAACTTGGTTGGCTATCTAGAACTTTTTAGTGTTTATTGGTATTTTGGTGATGTATTTCTGCCATATTGTGACTATTATGGTGTGGGGTTAGTAGATAATCTGTTTTAGGTAATTTCTTCTGAAAATACTTTCACTAAACCAAGCCAAGTAAAAATATGAAGTCATGTCTAGTTATTATTGTGCTTCTAAATTTCAGTAAATTACAACAAAGTATTTTGATAAAACTTAGATGAGTCACGGAAAAAGAAAAATATGGAACAGTTTCAAATGGTCAAACACTAAATAAGTGTTAAGTTGAACATATCATGCATGCTGACCTCCAAGGAAATTTCAACAAAAGACATGTAAGACAAGTAATATTGCTGTGTCTGTCGAACTTACATTTTGTCTCAAACATTCCCTAGAGAAAGCAGGTATTTTAGCAGGATTGTAAAGCATGATAGGCATGACTGGTGAGTCATTGTCTCCAAGAACCTCAAAACCCATCTTCTGAAGTTCTGATCGGAAGAAATTGCTATTTTCACGAATTTGTGCAAGTTTCTTAGCCCCTATTGAGGTGAAATAGACCACATATCAGAAGTCTTCTCAGGAAAGGACAGTGTTGCATTAACTTGGTGAATGAATCTTAGATTTGAATTATGTGAACAATACATCACCTCTATTGGAGCCATCTTCTCCAAGAATAACCTTAATTGCAGAAATAACTTGTTGAACTGCAGGTGGTGACATGGAAGTCGCATAGAGATGCGCCGGACATGCATAATTTAGATATTGAATAATTTCCTGAAAGATGAAGGAAAATTAACTGAATGTTAACATTTATATTCCATCTTCTTAAAAAGTAGAATAGTGGATGAATAAGGAATACCTTTGATGCTGCAATGTAGCCACCACAGGAACCAAATGATTTTGTAAAAGTTCCCATCATAATATCTACATCAGCTGGATCCACTCCTAGGAGCTCACAAACCCCTCTGCCTGTTTTTCCAACTGCTCCAATGCTGTGGGCCTCATCCAAGTATGTATAAACCTATTCCCAAGAACATCTTGTATGAGCTAATGGATTTTCTCCATAGAATTTTTTTGAGATTGATGTTAACTTCCTCAGGAAACTCAAAGTGCCATTGCAATATGATAACCCTTCAATATATGACTCCCAAACAAATAAAAAGGACTAGATGGCAAGCAATAGTTAGTACATAACTACGTAAACATGATAGTTGGAACAAGAGATCAAGAAATTATCATGCCCACACAATCAAACCTTATATTTCTTGCAAACAGTTATAATCTCAGGAAGATTGCAAAGCTCCCCTTCCATGCTGTAGATTCCTTCAACAATAACAATAATCTTTTTCCATGGCCTATGGGTACGAGGTTGTCCCTCTGCGATTTGTTCTCTCAGCACCTCTTCCAAGTGTGATGGATCTACAGATGAAATATGTAGCAATTGAAGTTGTGAACTCTTACAACATCACTGGAGTATTTTACTTCTATGATAACTGAACTTACTATTGTGTTGAAAAACTCGTACTGTCGCCCCTGATCCTCTAGCTCCATTCACTATAGAATTATGGTTCAAAGAGTCACTAATTATCAGCCCACCCTGTATTGATCATGATTTTTGAAATTCAGTAAGCGATAAAGTTAAATTAAAATCAAGCCTAATGAAAACAATTTCATATGACTTCAGCTCTTATACAAACCTTCCCTACGAGAATAGGAATAACAGAAGAGTTTGTCACATAACCCATGCCAAAAACAACAGCAGCAGGCTTTCCAACAAATTGTGCAACTAGCTCCTCCAGCTCAGTGTGCAGTTTAGTTGTGCCTGATATTATTCAGGATTAGCAAAATCTCAAACACTGGCAACATGTATTTCCTTGAGGAAATAAATTTTCTACCTCCATCTACCCGGACACTGCAGGTACTGGGTGAGTATTTCTTCAGAGACTCGATAGCACGAGGTGTGCAGTATTCATCGGCTGCAGCAAAACCAAGGTAATTATACGATCCAAGATTGAGGCACTTGGTTGTGTTCGAGGTCCGACTGCATCAAAGAAATACTCATGTAAGATTGATGACCTGCATGAGAAACTAATAAACTTCACAGGAATTGAAACCCTTATGTAGCAAACAAGTTCATAGTAGGAATGTGCGAGATAATTATACATGTACAAGCCAAATCATTCATTGTATAGAGAAAAGTGGTAGATAACTTACTGGAGTGTCTTGTTATTGTCATTTGAGTGACGCTCCACCACATCAATCCATGCATCTGGTGCACTAGCTATTGGTCGGCCGAAGCAGTCCTGACATTGCAGAAATCTATTAAAGCCAACTAGTAATTCGCAGGTGATTCCTAAAGTTTTATTTTGTTTCTCTATCTTCATTTTGCTGTTCAAAGTACTCTGCAGATAGTGGAATCACATGATAGCACCAAACTTTGTGATCCATACTTCCTAGAACACAACCAGACAAGATAATTCACATCTCCTTCAAATCCCATTTCTTATTTTCAAAGAATTACTTTTATCTGCATGGTAATTTTGCTTCCCATAAATTTCCATCTAACACAAAAATTTGTAACCGCCTTTAGCCGTACACTCTTTTCTATACCCGAATGTAGAATAATCCTCCTAAAGAGCACCAGACTAACCTTTTTCATCGTTTTCTCTTCTACGATTTTAAAGGTGAAAAAAAGAGCAGATACGAATCATCATAGTACATCTCAAACTGCCTTCATAAACAAAAATTTTACAATGCCAGTGCCCATATTTCAACCAACAAAATTGTCCGTGAATCTTCTTCTTGGTCTCTTTTGATTACAGAACCTCAGACGGGAATTTTTTTTCCAATTTTTATCCAGGAAAAGAAGAGAATTGTAAGAACGCCCAACAGAAAAGAATGGATCAAGAACCCACCTGAATCCGGAGATAGAGCCTTCGCGTGTAGAAATCCTCCAGACCCAAACATATCGGCGCGTAACCCTGATTCCCAAATCAACCAAAACCCACCTCAGGAAACCAAAATCCAGCCAACTGCGAGGACAACAAGTACACAAATCTCGAAATCGAGGCGACCCACCTGAAGGTTCTCGGATTTGGACAAGTCGAGGAGCTTCCGGAAGAGATCTCGCAGCTGCCCAAACGCGAAGAGGAGCCCGTAGCTGAAGAGAGTCGTGAGCGCCGTCAGGTATGGTAACCTCACCATCCTCCCCTGGCCACCAGCGACGCCGATCTAGAGAGAGAGAGAGGGAGAATGCGAATTATGTTTCAGAGAAAGGTGGGACCTTTGGGTCTTAATGGCGTCGAGGAGAGGAAGAGAAAGGTTTGAACGTTGGAGGGAGGAAGGGAGAAGGACGGCGGTGCGTTGACCGGAAAAGTAGCCTATCCTTTTCTCCTCCCCTCTTCTTCTCTCTCTCTTCTCTCTCTCTTCTCTCGATCTTATGTTCCAGGAACTTGCGGTGAACAAATGGAATCTATATTTAAGATGTATCATAGATTATTCTTCATTCTTTGTATAAGCATTTTTCAGATAACACCCTAACTATTTCTTTTATTGGACTCCTAAATTTTTATATATTTTTCTCTTTTTTTGACTAACACTTTTCTTTAATCCTAGTATTTTAATAAATTTGTAGATTGAGAATTAATTTAATCATAGTTCGAATAAAGGTAAAATAAAAATTATATCCAAAATATAAAGAAAATACATCGATTACAAAGTTAATAGAATTATCAATCCATCGTCTCCTAGTTTACTACTCAAGATCTCCACTGTCCCACTCTTAGATTAATTAAATATAATAAAAATATAATAAATTTTAATCTAAATATAATTATAAGAAGGTAAAGTGATACAAATAAAATTATAACCTGCAAAACAAATTTAAATATAATCATAGGACTGTAAAATATAATTTCTTTTTAAAACTAAAAAATAGAGATACAATTGAAATGCTTTTCGCTTCAATAAAACTATAGATCTAAGTTCATTATTATTATAAATTTTATGATCTCAAGGGTCATGTCTCTTGATTTATATATATATATATATAAACAAAAGCAAGATTATTTTATGGTGTTTTTTGTAGCTGCAGTTTAATGGAGTAAAATGAATTTAATCTTATTTTCTTATTAGAAATCAATGAGGACTTATACCAGTGGCAACAAATCTTTCGTAAATTGATGACATCTTGGTCTTCTTTATGGAAGAAACAGGGCAAAGTTTATATTTAACACCCTATCTTTTTATTTATTTATGATTTACACTTAATACTTTCAATATTTATAAAAAATCACACTTGGAGGGTTAAAATTTTACACTTTTGGGCAAATGAATTAAATTTTTTTTATCAAGATCAACAAGTTTAATGATGTTAAAAATGATAGAGTGTAAATCATAAATACATAAAAAGATAGGGTGTTAAATATAAATTTGCAAGTCCTCAACGTAAAATATGTCCACCACCAAACCCCACAAAATTTCCTCACACTTCACTACTACTAGGGACAAAATATATTCAAACCTGGAGGAAAACCAATGTGCTCATGGGAGCCCCCACAAGAAACATTGGGCTAAAAATCTGAATACTTACAATTCAATTATTCAATGCCCAAAAATTTCTATCAACCTAACAATAACTTGAAGCCTTGAATGCAGCCCAACCCAACTCTGAATCCCTAATTCCACTTAATAAGGTAACCAATAGCTTGAATGCAGCCCAGCCCAACTCTATCTTCACTTCTCTTTTCTCTCTCTCTCTCTTTAGATCTTACATTCAAGGCAATGTTGAATAATATTTTTTCCTCATTCTTAAGAGTTTAGAGCATTTTTTTGGGGTAACACCCTAACTATTTCTTAAATGTTGTTGGACTCTAAACTTTTGGCTATGTCTATCATTCGATACTCGGTTTAACTTTGGTTGACTTTAATGAAATAACTCTTTCCTTAAGAAAAATAAAAAAAATGGAGCGGATTTTGATTAATAAGGAAATCATATTTTTTATTTATGTTTTACAACCAAACATCAAAAGTAGAGAAATTTCTTTTAAAATGTTTACTTTCTTCCCTTACTTTCTAATAACCAAAGACATCCTTAATTGAAATATTATTAACTTTCACATCTCTAATATGTTCTTGTTTATCCTATGTTGACTATGTTGAAAATTTGCTTGAATCAAGAAAACTGTTCGAAAGGTTGACAGCATTCGAACGACGTTCATTGTAGATTACTGTCATTCTAGATTTATGTGCTAACATTCGAACTATGTTTATTCATTCAAATGAGATGGAGGCAGTTGAGCGACGTTCGAACGTTCGATTAGCTCAAGAGTTTAAAAGGGGCTAGTGTTCGAAAGGTATTCGAACAGATTCCCAATGGTGCACTGATATTCAAACGTTGTCCACCCATTTGAACGGTCTGCAGAATGGGTTACTAGTAGTGCATGAGCGATCGAACGCCCTTCCATTCAAAAGGCCTACAATTTCCTCCTAATTGGAGTTTTATAACAAAATAATCATGGGAAATATTTAAGAGGGATAGCCACTATTAGACTAAGATGGTTTGATGTTTGGAAAACTCTTTGTACTTATATTGAATTAGTGGATGAAAGATTTGCACATAAAATTTTGTGTTTATCTTTCTTTTTTCTGTAATTACTTGTATTTGGAGTTACTAATTCATGGTTAGATTAATTTATAATATTCTCTACTATTAGCATCTTATTTATGATTTTTCCTAATTGTATTGGATTTATTTTTTACTATTTTATTGAGATTGTTACCGTTTGATTGGAGTTTCGCTTTCCGCTACCCTATTTCGCACAATAGACTACTATAAGTTTTGTCCCTAGTAGCGAGGTTGGTTTTGAATTAAGGTTTAGATAGTGGACTTGCAATTTGTATTTAGTATCCTATCTTTGTATGAATTTATAGTTCATAATTTATATTTTCCCAAATTGTGAATTGTACTTATATTTTACAAAATATAAGCAAAACATATCCTACTGTTATATCACTTCACTAAACTCCTAGATTAAGTTAATATTAATTTGAATTCCTCATTCATGGTGGACACCTTATCTGCTCATCCCTTTCCAGCATCAGGAAGGCTAATAGAATCAATCCATCCAAACTGAGTACATATTTAAATTTAATTCAAAATACCAAATGTATATTTTTAACGTCCTTCTCTTAGCTTGCATTTGCGTGGGTCTGGAAAGGAATTACAGATAAGCTTTTTATTCCAATCAGGGTAGTATAATTTAGCCTTTAATAAAGAGAGATGCTTTGCTAACACCTTTGTGTCACTATAATTAAGCCTTTAATAAAGAAAAAAATATGCTTTGCAAGACAAGGAGAGATACTTCGCTTTCCTTGGTGCTTGGGTAAAGCATCTAAACACTAGCTTAATGTTATTGGATCTGATGATTAGAAAAACCGAATCCGATTATGAATCACATCAGTTTATCAAATTCAAATGGATTGCATATTTAGGATTGATTATGAATCGAGATATACGAAAGGAGCCCAAACAGTTAGTTCATATGATTACAACGTATAAATATATGAGAAATTGAAAAGCTTTGCATTTAAAATTAAGTGTTGGTGCTACATTAGCATAGTAGATTTGAATATAAAATCAGTTCACTACCCATTTTTGAATAGGATCCGACTTTTACCTCTTAACGAACCGGGTTAAAAGTCCAATTCAAGTCCCAACCCGGTATGGTTCAACTATCAAGTACAAGGAAGTCATATTTATTTTGGAACACGCTTCCTTAGTTTACTACTGTTTCTCAGAAAGCTGCCAAATTCCCCACCAATTTTCCCATTGAAAGAGCGAGAGAGCGAGAGAGCGAGAGAGAAAGAGAGCCGGGAGGAAGAGATGGCCGAGAGCGCTCTATCTACAGTTCTTGAGAACCTCGTCATCAATCCTATGATCCAAGAAACATGCTTCTTGCGTGGTGTTCGAGAGCAAGTGGAGGACATGAAAGCAGAGCTGAGGCGACTTCAAGCCTTCCTCAAGGATGCAGACACCAAGTGGAGGAATGGAGATAAGAGGGTGAAAAATTGGGTACGTGAGCTACGAGACGTAGCATATGATGCCGACAATGTTGTAGAGATGGCCAACTACATGACCAGGAGGAATAACATGAAGAGAGGCTTCAGGGGAGCCTTATCAAGGTATGCCCATAAATTTAGTGATTTGAAGCAACTTCATGATATTGGTGTAAAGATCGGGGAGATAAATAGAAGGCTTAGCAACATCTTTGATAGCACATCCAAATTTGGTATTGCTAAGATAGACGAAATCGAAATCGGGGAGAATAGCTCCAAGGATGAGACTCTTCCTGCTCGGAGGCTATTCTCTCCTGATTCTGATGATAACGTGGATGTCATAGGCTTTGATAGTTACAGAGACCAAATAGTGGAGCAACTGGTCGATCCGGACAACCAACTACTCACCGTCATCTCCATTGTCGGGATGGGTGGTCTGGGTAAGTCTACTCTTGCCAGGAAAGTTTACAATTCCTCTCAAGTTAAGCAGCATTTTGATATTGTTGCGTGGGTAACAGTTTCTCAGACGTATGAAGTCTCTTATCTGTTGCAAGAAATCATAAGACAGACCACCAAAAAAAATATCGAAGAAATAGATAAAAGAGAAGAAGAAATGAGAAAGACTCTTAGGGAATTGCTAAAGGAGAAAAGATTCTTAATAGTATTTGATGATTTGTGGGAAACTACCACATGGGATAAACTTCAAAATCCTATTAGTGTCTTCGTTGAGGCCAATAAAGGGAGTAGAGTTATATTGACTACTCGTATTTTTGAAGTTGCTAGACATGTGAACCAGAAAAGAGAAATTCATGAGCTAACTCTTTTAGATAGTGAAAAGAGTTGGGAGCTTCTACGCAGCAAAGCCTTCCCATCATATCAAGATGTAAGCGAAAGCACCAAAAATGAGTTAGAGGGTTTGGGGATGGAACTCGCGAAGAAATGTGAAGGCCTACCTCTGGCCCTCGTGGTTTTGGGGGGTTATTTGTCAAGGAACCTCGAGTACCATAAATGGTCAGAATTAGTTGGCAAAATGAATTGGGAAGTCTTGGACAATGAAAATAATGTCAAACGCATATTGGCTCTCAGTTATCATGACTTGCCAGACTATTACTTGAAATCTTGCTTTCTATACATTGCATCTTTTCCAGAGGACTATGAATTCCAGTAATTACGTTAATTCAGCTGTGGATTGCCGAGGGTTTTGTGCCGCATAGACGAGGAGAAGAGTTGGAAGAAACTGCTCGCAGAGTATTGGATGAGCTGGTCCAGAGGTGCTTGGTACAAGTTACTGACAGGAGCATTGCGCATGGATGGATTGATTATATTCGCATCCATGATATGCTACGTGACTGGGCTATCGAAGAGGGAGGAAATGATGGGTTTGTCAAAGTCTGCAACAGCCATAGGGATGTTGAGACGATGAATTCAGATGCAATGCCAGCATGCCGTGTTACTCTCCATAACTTCTTCGAGGACAAACTTGGTGGTGTTGTACCAAATCTGCGGACTCTCCTAGCCTTCAAGTTAGGAGAGATAAAGTTGGCACCATGCCTAGGTGGATTGAGGTTCCTACGTGTGCTCCTTCTAAATGGCTTAAGTGGTATTAAGATTGATAAGGAAATCAAAGAAATGATCCATCTAAGATATCTTGGATTTACAGACTGTGAGGATGTGGAGCTTCCCTCTTCCATGTGGCGCCATCTTCTAAACTTGCATACTCTAGATGCAAGAGGGACAATTATAAGATGTCTTCCGAGTTCTTTTTGGGACATCCCAACATTGAGGAATGTATACTTGGGGAAAGTAGCAGTTATTATTCCACCAAAGCCTAACCAACAAAGAAGCTTACATACTTTGGAAATAACTGAATCATCTTCGTTCAAGTATAATTGGGAAGAAACAATCAAATCATTGATGGTAGGAATGACCACACTCGTCTCGTTGACATTGGATACCGATAAAATCCCTTCGGAGGCATTCTTCAAATTCCCAAATCTTCACGAGCTGACATTTTTCGGACAACTGACCGATCAAAGGAGGCTCTTAGATGTTAACCTTCTCCCACAAAACCTCAGGTTGCTCTCATTGGTATCATCTGAATTGCAAGAAGACCCAATTCCAATACTAGAGAAGCTTCCAAGCCTCATGTTTCTTGACTTGGGGGCAGATGCATATAGTGGGAGGAGCATGTGCTGCTCTTCACACGGGTTCCCTAGGCTGCAAACACTGTCGTTTTGGGGACTCGACTCTGTTGAGGAATGGAAGGTAGAGGTAGGGGCGATGCCCAGGCTCAGTCACTTGGTTCTATGGGACTGCCCCAAGCTGAGGATGGTTCCTGAGGAGGGACTGCAACACCTCACGTCCCTTCAAGTGTTACATTTGTCTAGAATGGATAGCCTATCCATGGACAGTATCAAAAAACTCAAAGAGAATGGATGCGAGGTAATCATGCAGGATGTGCTTGAGAACACATAGAAGAAGCTTAAATCATCACTGTAAGAGCAGTTCATGAAAATGGAAGTTTTACCATATACATAAGATTGTACTTTACAACTCTTAAAACAGAGATAAATAAGATTGTTTAGAACTCTTACAACACTGATAGCCTTCACCAATTATGTGAAATGTACTGATCTTGTACTTCTAACTGGATAATACTCAGCAGTTCCCACTAGATCGTATGTAAAGCCCCATCTGACTATCGAAAGAGATACAAGGATCTCATATTTTGACTACTTAGAGAAATTGTAATCCGATCAGGATATTTATGAACATAGATAAACTCAACCTGACAAAAATTCTTCACTATTTGCTAATTAAGGGGCACTGGTGTGCGCAATGCCAAAGCAAACAATTGTAATTTGATACAAGATAACTACAATATTTATCTCCTAAAATAAGAGCAACAACATTTTAGACGCATACAGCAATTTAACTCCTAAAGAATGAAGCCCATGGATCCTTACAATACTGTCCTCTTGATGTGGCTGTCACACGTCCCAAAGACAACTAGGGACCAAGATGGCACAATCACAAGTAATTAGTAGTGATCATAGAAAGGTACCTCTTTGTGTCTGCAGAGGAACAAGATGAATGAGCTAGTTGTAATGCTTATCCAAACTGGTACTGAGAAGATCAAAGTCCCCATAGCAAATGAGAGAAGGAAGGTGGCTGCAGCATATAAAAGCCCATCTGAACTCCACTCAAAATGATCTCGCTCCTCTTTGTATTTACCTGCAAACAACAAATTGATATATTCAGAAAAAAATAGAAAGCTGATTTCACTATATGTATGTTATCTTGTCAAGGTTCAGAATGTTGAAAAAGAAAAGCAAATTACAATCTAAGTAAATAACCTCACAGTTCTTTAAAATAAAAGAACTTTGGATGAAGTGGAGACTGGAGAGAAGAAAAACTGATTTAACTATGACTATTCAGATGTTTTATTTTATATGTAAACAGGAAAAGAGAATAATAAATACATAACACAAAATTGTGGACAGTGGCAAACAACCTCATAATATCCAACTCAATAGTATGATAACCCAGTATTACTTGAAAATAAAATCTTTAGAAATTTCAGACTTACGAATGTGTACGTCTAAGAAGAGCTTATGGTTTTTAATGAACATTGACATAATAAAAAACAATCAATACATCTTAGCTGATATTTTAAGTGCTTGTATACCGCTTTGCTTATCACTGCAAGTGTTGCCATAAGACATGCAACAATAACATTGGCACACAATGTCCCAAAAGAAAGCCATTTGAGTAATCTCTTTCTTCCAGCCCTTCACCATTGAGCCTGGCCAAGTACCAGCACGCCCACACACCTGGAGGTGCAAACAAGCAGCCTAACCACAGTACCACACCATCACAACTTTTATGCAACTTTTGACATAATTGCCAACACCACTGCATGCCGCCCGCCACTGTCCACTATCCACTGTTCCAAATTGCATATGCTTCTTCCTGGATTCTTACCAAGCCATTTCAGATACCATTTCTGAAGTCCCTCAGCTGACTCAACACTGATTATGAGGGACTCATTTTGGCACTAAAAATACCTACAAATAGAAATGAGGGGTGTCAAACTATAAGTTCTACAAACTGGGAAGCACAGATACCGCAAAAAAGGGGGAGGAATCCATATCCGATATGTAACGGATACTGATACTGATACTGGCTGGATATGGCCCAGATACATATCCAATATGTTTTTGAAGTATTCAAAATTAAAATGCTTAATTTTAATTTTCAGATACAGCTGGATAGGTTAGGGAAAGTTAGGGATATGTTTTGGGCTTATTAGGTAATCGGGCGGGTCTAATTTCATAAACCTGTTAAGCTAACCCGTTAACTTAACCCATTATCCACCTCCCCACCTCCTTTCATTCTCCCTCTCTAATCGATTTGTGCCTAGCCCCTCTACGTCTCTCCCTCTCTCTCGTTGACCGAGACAACGTCGTTCTCCCCCTCTCTCGACGAACGAGTCGATGGCGGCAACATCCTCCCCCTATCTCGACGAACGAGAAGATGATGACGTCGCTCTCCATATCTCTCTCGACGAACGAGCCAACAATGACGTCATTCTCCCCCTCTCTCGGCACACAACAGCAACGAGCCGAGAACGACGCCGATTTTCTTCTCTCACTCTCTCACACCTGTATTTCTTTTCCCTCTAGTTGTCTCTCTTTTTTTCCTCAATTTCTTCTCTCAGTTTTTTTGCAATTTCTTCTGAGTTTCTTCTCTAAATTTTCTTCACCTAATTTCTTCCACTTTTCCCTTCTCAATTTCTGTTTTCAGTTTCATTTCACAGTTTTTTTTTTCTTTTCCTTTTCTCAGTTTTTTCTCCCTTGTTCTCTGAATTTTTTCTCTGAAATTGTGCATTTTTTTTTCTTTGGATTTTTCTTCTCCTATATGTTAAATTGTTGTGGAATGGTTAGTAGAAATTCTCTCTTTTATTGCAGAGAAGAAAAACCAATTATATGTTAAATTAGAATGTTAGAATGCTTATCTTAATAGTAACAGTTAGATTATTATCGTGTTAGAACTTCTCTGTTTTATTTTTACCACAGGTAAATGGCTATTAAAGGCATGAATGCTAGTACTACTAATGTGGCGGCAGAAGACAATGCCCCACTTTGAAAATATGTAACTAAATTGGAAAAGTTGAAAGAAAGATGATGAAATACTAGGTTTCAGTGCAATTATTGTCAGCAAATATATATAAAGGATCTCTTATAGAGTAAAGACGCATGTGATGAGAATTAGTGGATACGAAATCAAACTACGTCCTAAAGTAAATAGTCACCATATCATGGAGATGAAAAGGATTGAGGAGGAGGCTGAATTAAAAATAAGGAACTCTATGCCAAAATCAATATCATTGCCAAAGTCAGTTCAGCATTGGAACTTCTAGTATGCCCTTTGGAACTTATTTTTTAATATGCCCTATAGACCAAAGAAGAGAAGGACAACTAGAAAAACAGCTCTTGAAAAGTCATTTAATATAGTTTCTCGTAATCAATTACACCTAGAAATAGCTATAATGTTTTACTCTGCTGAGTTACTTTTTCATCTTGCTAGGAATCCGTATTAAATTAAGTCTTATAATTTTGTAGCTAACAATCAAATAGTGCATTATTTGCCTCCTGGATATAATCAAGGTTCCCACCCGTTAGCTTTAACCCTAATCTCATTCCCACTCATTAACCTTAAGTCATCTTCAACCTCAGCATATTTGAACCTACCCGAAGAAGTAAGATCATTCCATTTTGACAAAAGATCATACCCAAGTTCAATAGTTTTGGTGCCGAAAGGTCAAGGAAGTTAGTGACCTAATGACAGGGTAGCTGGTGACCGAAACCATGGTGAACAACAGCCAACCACAACCCGATTCCTTAACCAAACTCCTCACAGCCATCAACTTCTCTAGCGATGCCATTACCGCCAGTAGTGCTCTCCGCCAACGGTGTCACTGCTAGTGTCACTCTCCACCAACGCTAACACTGCTAGCGTTGCTCTCCACTAAGGGTGGCAAAAGTTGACCCGACCTTATAACCCGACATGACAACCTGACTTTTTAAAAAGGTTTGGGTTTAGTCTAATTAGATTCAGGTCATAAACGGGTCAACCCATCTAACCCAATTATTAAATGGGTCATGTTCAGATTTATTACCTCAACCAATTAACATATTTATGACTTGACCCGTCAAACAGTTCACTACCCGCCAACCAGTTTATGACACAATAACTCATTTATGACCTAACTAACCTGTTTATGATACCATTAACCCATTTATAACACAAAAAGTCCGTTTATAATCTGAATAAACCCGTTTACAACCCATTTATAACCTGAATAATTTATAAAAATAAATAAATAGTTTGTGCCATCTGAAGACCTATTTATGACCATGTAACCTGTTTAATAAACGAATCATGTTAGTGTTTAAAAATTCTGACCCGTTTAATAAACGAGACATTCATATTTGCATTATCATGACCTGACCCGAATTTGACACGACCCGAGCCCGGCTAACACCACCTGATTGCCACCCCTACTCTCCAACACAACCAACGCTATCTTCTCTAAACTGCACCACCTTCCATCGCCTACTCGTAGCCACCAACCCTATCTACCACTGCCACGTCCCTATCGACTCCTTTTCTCATCCCCATAATCGGTGTCTTTTCTGAAACTGAGGACAAATCTTGATATAAAAAAGATTAGGGTGTGAAACCCTAGCTTGAGGGTGAAGGTATAAAACCTATTCATAAGTATGATGATGTTTGGCTTGACTGAAGTGACCTAAAAAGTTAGGAACCTAATAGGCTAGAGTAGTGTGAGAAAAGTTTCAGTCCACTGCTCGAAGTCACTAAGGATAAATCTTATCATCAAAAAAATTTTGGTGTGAAACTCTAGCTTCAATTGGAGGTGTGAATTGTGAAGCATATCCCTAAATATGATGATATTTGGCTTGATCAAAATGACTTAGAGTGATAAGAAACTATTGGACTGAAGCCATATGAGTGTTGCAGGGGATACACTCAATAGAGTTGAGCTCTCTCCCACCCGAGGAGAATAATACGAACAACACTGACATATTACACGAGCACATGTATCAGTGAAGTTCCTTGTTCAAGGAATTAGTCTTAAGTCAATTATTTTATTGTACATTTATTATTTATGGTATTTAGAGTTATATTTATATGTAACACTGACATATTACATGAGCACATGTATCAGTGCAGTTCCTCCTTCAAGGAATTAGTCTTAAGTCAATTACTTTATTATACATTTGTTATTTATAGTGTTTAGAGCTATATTTACATTTTTACAATTGTTCAATGTGTTATTTGCTTATTGTCATTTGTGAAATCTATAAATAGGCCAATTTTTTTACTTAGTCGGAATTAATAAAGAAATGAATTTTTTTGAAATTTACTTTTGGGTGTGAAACCCTAGTTGAGGATAGAGGTATAAAATCTTATTCCTTTCCTTTTTCTATCAATCGTCATTCCTAGAACCCTCACAATTTTATTGTTTCACATCAGATAGGTTGATTTGTGGAGGAAGGAGTCATCAAAGGCCTCAAGGTGGAGTTGCGTTAGGGGTAAGAATGGATCGAAAAGTACCTGTCGAATAGTGCTCAAATCACATCCGGATCTATATTTTTTATTTAGATATGGATACGAATATGAATATTGGACAAATAGCAAAATTTAAAATTATATCTTAATAAAATGGATATGAAAATTTATCAAATATGGATTAGATTTTAAACAGATGCAGATATACATCGAATAAAAACCATATCTTAATGAATATGAATACATATTGGATACTAAGAGTTCATTCGAAATCTTCATTTACCACATAATACTAAACATTAATAGATAGGAGTAGGCAGGTAGATGATCCATCCAAAGCTTCATATGATAACATCCACATGAAATAGATAGAAATAAGTGAATAAGAGATATGATGTACATACACCATAAAGAGAAAGTTGAGGTAAAGAAACTAAATTAATCAACTAAAACATAAAGTAAAAGCTAAGATTAAAATGGACAGTGGAGCTCTATGAGTGTTTTGTAGAGGCAGTGAATCCACTCGGAGGAGCAGATAGTAAGTGTAACGATGTATAGCTCAGCATTTTTAATAAGATAAATACAAAGGTACCAGCTAATATTAAATATCCTCTTGCAGAAGATACCAAAATCAGTCATGAGGCTCATGGGCCATTCTGTTTCCTAGACATACAGGCTGAGTAAGAATCTTCAAGCACAAGCTAATAGTGGAAATATGAAAAATGGTAAGACTCCCCTTAAGTTCAAAATTCAAACTAGGTTATGGAAAAAGTAAAGATTACAAATACAATAGATGTACCATTTACAGGTTGCACCCTGACAATACATAGAACAACTGAAGCCAATGGATCATCAATGAGCCACTTGAACATTGGAACCAGACAGACAAATAAGAGACAGTAAAATGTACTCCATCATTGTGCCATGGTATAATTTACTAACTACATGCTCATTTCAGAACCATGCAGATAAATGAACTAATGAAGCACTTCAATTGCAAATTGAAATGCAGAGGCAGCTACCTGAACAATTAGAGATACTTAATAGAGCTCACTGTTAATATTATTTAATAAATTGGTGTTTCATATATCCTTGGAAAGAAATTCAAAGTTCAACTAAGTTTGACATTCTTGTTATTGGGAAATATCGTGCCAAAAATAAAGATTGAAGAGTCAGGAGCATACTACTTTAATATGCCAACCATATCTAGTAGTTACTGGTCAATAGAAGTAAAAAAAGTGAAATTAAAAGGTCAAAAGTTCACTTGTTAATCATTAAAAGGCAGATAAAGGTTGCCTTTTATAAATTATATTGCCGGCTACGTTCTTATCCTTTTGTTGTACTAGATTCAAGTGTGGCACCCGAATTGTATCCTAAATTAATTTATGCTTAATGTGATCAAAATCCCTCTTTTTTGTTAGAAATTGACAGGGAGGAAACGCAGACAAAGAAAAAACAAACTCACTCGGGCGAAGACCGAAGGGTCGTGAGGCGGCGTCCGGAGGAAGCGGCAACCGGCACGGTGAAGAGGTCGGAGAGAGTGAGGGGGAGATGGATATGGTGGCTGATGAAGAGGGAGTGAGGGAGAGAGGTAGAGAGAGATGGGTTTAGTGTAGGAGTGAAAACGGGTTGGATTAACTCCAACCCGACCCGCTATTCGACCCGACTCGGATCGGATTCGGATAAAAAATTTCTATCCGATTCGGATACGGATAGAATTTTTGAAAAAAATTCGGATACGGATTCGGATACGGGTCGGATATATTTTTTGGATTCGGATACGGATATCGGATATCTGTTTACCTGCATATTTTTTTAAATGATTTACAATTTTTAGTTTGCTTATTTAAATAGTAAATATTAATATTATTACTAATAATACATTATATATTATTTATAGAGATTTTTATATATTTGACATACAAAAAAATTATTTGTTGTAAAACTCTTAATAATTTTGTGTTAATTATATTTAAATAAAATATTATAATTATTTTAAATTTAATCAATATCCGTTTAAGATCTGATACTTTATCTGAAAATTATCCGTATCCGTCTGGTTAGGATATGGTTTTAAATTTTGCTATCCGTCTAATATCCGTATCCGAACTAAAAATACAGATCCGGATATGAGTTGAGCACTATCCGATCCGTTTTCACCCCTAGTTTAGTGGTGGCTGATGGCGGAGTTAGGACTTACGGGTGAGGGTTTCTGTTAACGGGTCGAATAGAGTAGGATTTTTACTTAATTATGTATACCATGTGAGTAAACGGATATCTCAGCAAATAAATTATACCCGTATCTGGATCAAGATCTGGTTGTTTTTTAAATTACGACTCGTATCTGTATCCTTATTTAGGTCGGGTAGGCGGTAGCTCATTTAACCGGTATCCAATCCGTTTTTGAGTTAGTTAGCGGGTCAGATCGGATCAAATTAAATCCAATTATCCAATCCATTTTCACCCCTAAGCTGCGGCGTGGTGGAGTCGTGGAGAAGAAGTCGAGAGGTGGCAGATTAATATAGCCAAAATAATTAAAAACTTTTAAAAATGGTATCCCATTTGTGGAAGAATATATATATATATATATTAAGACTTGATACTTTTGCCGGTTAATTTTTCCAAACTATTCATGGATTTACAGTTTACACCTTGTCATTTTAATATTTATGTAGAGGTTAACTTTTATATCTTTCGGGAAGATAACATAAAAAATACTATTTTATCAAGATTAATATATTTTGGTTAATTTGCACGAAAACACACTTAGTTTTTAATTCTATCAGCCAAACTCATTTCTGTTCCCCTTTGCAATTAAGATTTTTTTTTTTTCTCCTTTTCCTTTCAATTTTGCCGTTCTAGTAAAATGAGATGACTCGACAGTTAAAAAACCGTGATAAAAAATATTTTTTGAATAAAATAACTCATTATTAATCGTAAATAAATAACAAAAAAAAAGGTTTTTCCTAAAAGTCTCATCTTGGGTTTAATCAAAACTTCCAAGAAGTAAGACCTTCTACTATATTATTTTGGTTAGGTGTCTTAAATTCTATCGGTCCGTATAAAATAGTTTTTACTTATTTAGCAATGTTAATATATATATATATATATTAATGTTTTAATTTTAAAATTTTGTGGTTAGTAATGTTTTGAGGTTCTTCTATACCTTTTTTTTTAGTTTATCGATTTCTTTGGAATCCTACAATTAAAAAGAAAAAAAAAAGTAATATAGTATATATCCACTTTGTAAGGATATGTGGAATTATTTATTAAGAATATCTTCTTTTAACTTCTGGGACTATTGTTAGGGTTGTTTTATTTGGTGTAGATATTCTATTTCTTATAGTTAATATTGCGATCACTAATTTGTTCGACTATACTTGTAAGTTCTAAAATTAAGTATTTCATTCTTAATATACAAACACTGTAATTTAATAACAAAGTTCGACGTAAGTTAATTAAATCTCATTGGTTCAATTAGAATGAATTTCATCGTTCAAATCCAAAATATGTTTATGATAATTCAGCAATGTTACTCTATATGTTCAAATTCAATATATTGAGTATTTAAAGCATCTTTACTAATGGTACAATGAAAAACATGATGACTTACGTTAACATATCATTTTGTTTCTTCATCCCAAATGACTACATAACTCAACAAAATAACAAAGAGAGATAATATATTATCAGAATATCACTATTTTTAAGTAATATTACTATTTCTAAAAATATTAATAAATATATCATGGTTGTCCAAAGAGAATAGGTATTCAAATTGGCTTCAAAGTCACCTCGAGAGATTTGCAGTACTGGAGAGAATTTGGGTTTCAACTCTAAATTAAACATTATTGTCTATTTATACTTTTGTAAATGATACTATCATTCTCGTCTTGTAAAAAAATATATCTTTTTTCTCATCCAAATCAATAGCATTAGTATAATAAAATAAATCCTCATACTATGGTTTGATAGTTGTTCCATTCTAGCACAATATATAAGAGCGGGACAAGATAGAAGAAGATAATTTCTATCTTAGAAAGAACTAAGATATTTAAGAAGAAGAAGATAAATGAGTTAGAGATATGAAGACGATCAACAGGTAGCTTTCTCTTTATTTCTACATCGTTCGATCATTTAGTGAGACATTTGAGTATGAGAAAGATAATTCCATCAGAAGGTAGTAAATCTTTTGCTTAGGTGACATTGTTGATTGCAATTCATGGGTGATGTTTTTCATAGCTAAACAATGGTAATGTGATACAAAAGTGGATGCGGCCAAATGTTAGATACTATCCATCAATTCTAACCTTCTCTGAAAAAAGAAGAATATATTTGTCATATACTTTACCTTTTGCTCTAATAGTATCACTTCCTATGTATAATTGATATTTTTCATGATGTAAAGGTAAAATTTACAAACACCTTGTGCTTGAGAAAATTTTAAATGAGAAAAAAAGGATTAATAAATTTTTTAAAAAGAAGTCAATTTGAAAAGAATATTATGTAATACTCACATAATATAAAAATTAGATATGCTCTCATAGCGACTTGTATGAAAATGACAATGATACCCCTATAAACGGGTGTCGAGATTGACAACCGACAAGAATAAAATAAGAGTATATTTGTTAATTACGTTATATCTATTTGCTTCCTAAATAGTATCGCTAGTAAATATTATAGACTCTTCTCACAATGAGAAAGGCGGAATTTAGACACATCCAATACTCCGGGAAATTTTAACATAAAACTTTTAAGAACAAAACCACATAATTTTTTTTTTTGAATAGTTTAGGAGAAGCAGAACACAAATTTTTTTAAATGGTATTTATTTATTATTAATATGATCTTTCATTACTTCCACCTGGGGGGGGGGTGTACATAGGTAGAAAACAGAGCTACTTATGAAAAGGTTTCAGCACTTCCTATTCCTCCTCCCCTGCTTATCTCCAAAGCATCATCTGCTCATCAGGCGCAGCCGCCCTCCTCGAAGAGGACGAGCTTTCCACCACCGCACTTAGGACATTTCTTCACACTCTTCGCAACCATCATGTATTTGAGGCATGCAGTGCATCCAATCAGAACGAGGTACTCGATCTCAGTTGGTTCTACTTTGGGGGATGGGTTGATGACAACAGAGTTCAAGGACTGGCTTCCACTCCCACTGCTGTTTCCATCATCAGACTCGTCGTCAGAGTTTGGTTCAGTGATATTTGGCATCTCAAAATATTTGTTGGTCTTCTCACCAGAGATCATGTTGACATAGTAGATTTCTCCAGTCTGTGGAATAAAAACATAACAATATATACGAGTAACAACTCCTTTGTTCAGAAAGTAAAAAAATGACGTTTTGAAATGTCAGAATGGAGGAAATACCCTTCGAAATATGCACACACACACACACAAAAAGAACAGAAAATATAATCTTGTATTGACTCTGTTTCTTTGGCAGAGTGTCTGCAAAACAGAGACTAATGAGAAGAATAGAAAGAAACTTTTTGAAATGTAGAGATATATTGGCAAGGTATTGGAAAGTTGAGTTTATAATTTTATGAGAAAAAAAAGTGGGGATGATGATTGATAGATAACCTTGATATCTAAACATTGCTCCCAATCATCTGGCAGGGGAGCTTCAGAGTTCAAATCAATGAGCATGTTGCGGAGGTTCCTTGGAGGCTGGGGTGGCAGCTTGACATCTTTGGCGAAGGTCTTCAACTTCTTCGCTATATCTTCAATGGTCAGAAGAACCATCGTCGATTAATAAGAAAATAGTAGAGAGAGAGAGAGAGGCTAATTGGGGTGTGGTGGAGAACAAGAAAGGAACTCGGGTGGGCTTTTAAAGAGGAAGGAGGGGGGGAGGCAATTAATTCAATGGTGTACTTGCAGATTTTTGTTGTTAATGAAGTGAGATAAATTCACTTTCTTTTGAATGGGGTTTTACAAAATTGTCCCCTGATTTACGAGAGAAAAATACAGAGCATCTTGTTTGTTTTTGAATGGATTTAGGAGGGAGATGAGTTGTGACTCAGTGAGTTGAGTTCACTCAACTTGAGAAGTTGATGGACAATAGAAGATTTTATATTATACAAAAGCCTAAAATGATACCAAATCATCTATTCATAGTTGTTTTCAGTAACTTTAGTCTGCTAGAATTGGAGGATCTATGTCACCAATTATCAAAACGGCGTCACTCCGAGTACAAGTAAAATGAAGTAAATTGCCCGAGTTACGAAATATTGTCATGAGTACAATTCAAATGCGCAAGGCGTTATTGGTAATTTACTGCGATAGAGTCAAAATAATAAGTATGAGGGTATCTGCAAAGATGTGCTGGCATATATAATGGAGATAGCACCGAGAATTCTACTGAAGAAATTGAGTAATTTCCACCAAAGCAATTCTCGCGAGAATAGCAGGAGCCATGCAAGTAGATATACTTGGAGGAAGATTTCCTTTAACTTTTATGTAGTCTATCCTTGCATATTAATGTTACATGAGAATAAGACAATTCATTGAAATTCTTATCATGACAGTTATGCAGTAACCGAGGTAGTTTCTGACTATAGACTAGTCCTTTCCTTTTCGGATACTTAGTCTGCGTAAATGATGGTCAAAGACAGCAAATTTGTTCAGTTGTGAATTAAAAAGGTCCTATCCTAGTGGCAAATACAGCAAAGATTTCCTAACAAGTTCCAGAGCTTAATCAAATACCTTGCAAATATCGAGTGAAGAATAGTGTGTGTTGTGTTCCTTTTCTTTGATATAATGCAGATTGAAGAACAGATCAAAGAATAGATATTATCTGAATATTTGAAGAAGATTCATCAATCTCTAAAAAATTCTACCATACTTCCATTCCAAATGAACCTACAAAGGAATATGATAACCTCATGTCATTCTGAATTTCATTATTCAATCTCTTTCCTCTAAATTCGCCTTCAAAGATCTAAGAAGTACCAGCGTTAATTCAGAACAGCTAACTTTGCCTAATCTTCATGTTGAAGGCAATTATTACTTGTCAGTAATTAGTTGTCATCTCCTTAGTGTTTCCTCAAATTGCCTGGCTTCCGTTACGTCTGTCGATTTAAGAATTCAACTTTTCTATGAGCCGTATAGCATATTACGCGTGTTCTGCTTAATAATTAGTAAATTTCCCTTTCCTTTTTGAGTTTTGGATTGCTATTTATTTTCCTCCTTATCTTGGATTTTGTCCATCCCTACAATGGATAATACTGCTATGTCGACCTAATGATCATTTTATTGTAGTTATCAAACTGAAACGACCCCAATTTAATCAATCTCAATTTGTAGAGGTGTGTCTATCAACAATTCTAGTTCCTTCAGGAGTAGAAGTGTGTTGATTTATTCTGTAAATTCACAGTCAACATGAGGAATACCATACTTTAGTGTCCATTGAAGGGCGACATGAGGACTGTATCAAACTTCAGATGTAGATACTGTTAGAGAATTTTGAGAACTTTCAACAAATATTCATTCTTATATAGGAGAACTAGGTTGGCATATTAGAACTTAGCGAAGTAAAAGATCTTTGCATTTTGGTATTGCACATACATGAAATCTTTGGATAAGTTTAAGAATTCAATTCAGTAGGCAGTAGTAGTATATTAAATTGAATCAGGAGTCATGTCTACTTGAGCAATATTGAAATGGTTTGCACAATCATGAAACTAACTTATTACTCAATGACCCACTCAACCTAATCGTCGATACCATCTTTGCTGCATCTGAAATCGAAACAAGCAAGAATTCACTTGTTTAGTCATCCAGCACAGCACACTAAACTAGTACGTGATGAGGTAAATACATTTTAGAAGAGATAAATCAAACACTTACTTGATCACATCATCTCACTCACCTCATTTTGTCACTAAATATGGATAGTTGTTTAGGAAGAGATAGGCCTAGCATGGGGAAGAAGGGCCACTCAGAGTAGCCAAGGAGACTGCCTATGAAACCATACAGAGCTTCCGAAGTATGAGAGATATATTAAACACCAAATACCTCCAAGAGGACATAGGCAAGTCATCCTTGGCTATCAAAGATAAGCTCTTATCTCCATGTAAGACCTTTCTTCCACTCTTGTAGTCTTCAGAGTGGAATGATTTTGCCTTAGCTTCACATGGCTCTACTTATAATGTGCTTCATCCATATATTATTTCTCATATGGCCTATTAGTCTTGCTAATCTTTTGGTGGATTCATAGGAATATATTTACCGATATCTTGAGGACCGACATCTGTGTTGACACCTATCACAAATGAACTTTTCCGTCAGAAGTTGGTCATCGAAATGTGTATCCTCTGACTTGCCTTAAGGCTATGTTCCATTGTGCAAACGAGGGGAGACAATGAACAAGTTTGAAGGGCAAGATGCCCATGATCTCATGCAAATCTATAATTCCATGCACAAGAATATCACAACAGGAAAAAATATTGAGCTATTTTCGTTCTCTAAAATTATTCGATGCAGACATCAACTTGATTCCCACCATAATAAAGTCATTGACATTCACCACTAACCAAAGGTTTGGTTCCATGCAAGTTGGTGTTTGACTTGTGATTAAGATCCCTTGAGGTTCTCTTTCTGAGTGATAGTGATGCATTTGAGTTCTTTTTTTTTCAATTACTTTTAATGAAAATGAAGTGTTTTGATCTATGCTGCATCTTTCCATGCTTATCATGGTACTTATCAGACTTCAGAAGAAAGATAAGTGATCGAGTGTCCAAAGTAATTGTTGAAGCATATTGAAAAGGTAAATAATGACATGCAGTTCATCTTACTAATGAAGTTTGTCAGGCAACAATTTACATTTCTAAATTAACATCAAATACTAAATTTTCTCTTAGATTTTCTTTTATATTTTCCCATACATTCATTTGGTGGAATCATAACTACACTGCTTTTCTGCTACTTATTTTTGGCTGACAATCCCTGGATAAGGATAATAGGAATATATTTTGACATATTTAGAAAGCATCCACTTAATGGTAAAGTTCTTTCAAATTTAGTTTTAATGTTGAATAGTTCATGTTGATTACTACTATAAGGAGAGGAAGGTGTAGAGATAGCATGGGCATCTAGCTTACCTTATGGTTGGTTGAAGAATACTGTGGGTTATCTGAGAATTGTTTGTTACTTTAACTGCTCTAAACACTTCAATACTTGTTACTTAATGAGTCCTTCAATAATGTGCAAATAATCAATGTATTCTCTATGAGGAACTAGACCATCCTCAACTATCTTTATTTGATCCACACATGACAGAATCATGAACCATTAAACGAGGTGTTGGTATAAACTGGCTCTTATACACCGGAAGTCACCGGCTTAAGAATAATCCGGTGGTTTAGAAAAATTCTTGCAGAAATCATATCATTGCAGATAATTTTCTTTGGAATCCCCCACATAAAAATGTATTTTTTTGGAAGGCATGATTACAAAAGTCATAATAATTTTTTTCATTAGGGCCTTATGTATATTTTGGAGATAATGCTTCTGATATTAGATATCATGTTGCAGTTGTACAATGCTCCATTTCTGTACTCCATATGGAAACATCATGAGTAAAAAATTCATCTAATCATGAAAAGAAGAAGAAGAGATTTTGGTCTATCATAGGGAACAAGAGTCACTGAGATTAGCCAAGGAGACTGCCTATAAGACCAAATGGAGATTTTTTCTTTAGCTATCAGAAACCTCCCAGAGGTTACAGGCAAGTCATCCTTGGCTATCAAAGATACTCTTGTTACCATGCAAGACTTCTCTTCTGCTTTTGTTGGCCTTCTCTTTCTTGCTTCTATTGCTTTGTTTCATCCTGTATTTATAGTGATCAAGGACATAGATCATCTGTATTTGGACAACATTCTTTTATTTGTTTCACTTTATGTTCTTTATTGACCTCCTCTTTGGGAATATATTCTTGAGTCATCTCCTTGAGCTCATTACCTGTATCAGTCTACTCCTCTTGTACTCTGTGCTACTTTGCGTAGATAGATAGATGAGAGAGAGGGAGAGGGAAACAGAGAGATTCACTACTTTTTAATGGTATTCTAGCCACAGAATAATGGGTAGTCAAGTTGAGTAATTATGCTCTCTAAGGCCTTACAAATACTATGGGTAGTCAAGTTGTTTGGTTGTTCCAAAAAAGCCTTCCAATTGTTATGGTATCCTAAGCATCAAGTGTAGAGGCCTCTTTCTTCCTTTCTTTTTCTTTCCTTTTGTCACTGCAATTTTCCTCCTTTGGCAATATAAGAGAATATTGACCTCTTTAAAGCAAAAAATGCTGAAAATTCTCATTAGATTCTATTGATTTTGTCCACAAAATGGATGTAGAAAGATTTCAGGAATGAGCATTTCTTATTCCCCTTCAGTGCTCTATGAATGAATTATTATGCAGCGATACCGGCTCCATGCGATAGAATCAGCAGATGACCACTAAGGAAGCTTTGTTCCTCAAGCTTGCAACTGCTTACTTTTCTTTTCAGAATATTTTGGTTATGGATTTCAAGTGTCAGTTTGTCGTCGATGCAACAAAAATAATTACAAAGATATATATCAAGTGAGATATGAGAGAATCAATCAGCATACAGTAGGACGATCATTATCTTTATAGGAATTCATCATAGATTTAATAGGAATTGGCAATGCTTTTTTGAGTGCTGAACACTGAACAGTATCTAAGAACAATTTGTAGATGTTATATATTATTAAACTGTGTTTTCCAGGAAAATCAACAATGGCCAATGAGTGATGAAACTTGTAAGTTTCTGCATCACAGAAAAACACTTCTAATAAGATGACAAGTTGTGATGGATAAGTAGCGAGAAGGGAAATCGAGTGAAATGCGACATGGCTCTTTAATCAACCGCAAAAGATTTCTTGCTTAAAATCAGGTCATGGATTCATATTGTTCATCAAATTTGGCTATTGCTTTCACAAGAATTATAAAAGAAAATCACACATTCATCACCTGACTACTGACCAAGCCAGTGAATGTTTTGCATATGAAACGTGATACTCTCTGGAAAAGAAATTAACCACCAGAGGACATACTCAAACTAGTGCACCAAGCATCCTATCTTTTAACCTTTGCATTTTAGATTCAGAAGAACTTCCTTTTGAGCAAGTCATTACATAAGGAGATCAATGCTTGAGATCTCATAGAATTCCAAAAGATGCAGCAAGAAAAGATCATAAGCACTTCAAACTTGTTCCATCCAAGTAACAAACAACTGATCTATATGACAAATCAAGAAGCTAAAATCTTAAATAAAAAAATATATATATTTTGTATTCATGCAGGCTTTAACTTGATCTAAGTCTGTCCTCCTGCTCATTGTCTCTGAAATCTGAATGATAATTTATATTCTCTAATTTAGCTGTATTCATTCTCCTCCTGTTAAATAACTCTGATAAGATTGCTCTTCCTTGTACTGGAGTTTTTGAGTTTTTATTTGTAGAGCATTAAGTACTATTACAAAGCTTGCAGCAGTGATGCCTCCCCCATGATTGCTTTTGGCAAAGTTAAAGGTATAGTATACCTTAGAATCCTTCAGTAACTAGACCATTTAACAAACTTTATTTTGATTTTAAATCTTTGAGATAAAAAAGATTTAGTTCTTTTATAGCCATTAAATGCATCTTGATATTCGAAAATATGCATCACAACATGAAGTAAAATAAGAGCAATTTATCTCTCCACTTTGAGATTCACACTTGGCAATCTCAGGCCATATCAAATTGCTAAGGAAGTGTTAAAAATACTTGGGTTTTAGCATATATTGCAAAGAAAAATGCTTCAATTCACTTCCAAAATATAAATTATCATTATTTTTAAATATAATTTAATTTCATAATAGCTCTGTTCTTATATCTTATACTAAATACTAATCTAATTATTAATTTATATTTAATTAGACTCCTCACTCTTCTCTCTCTTTTATCCTCTTATACGAGCTTCTCGATCTCTTCCATTATTGCCTTTGCCTTTCTCTTGATCTCTTTTGAGCTTAATTATAGAATCAAGCTCGAATTGGAATAATCTCTAAGGGTGCAATTCATTTTTATACCTTTGTTTTAAGCCATTTTTTAGTGCAAGTTCTAAACCTATGCTTAAACGTATAAGAGTTTTGCAATCAGGAAACAGAAAAGAAAAGATAATTCGATGGAAAATTCCATGTCAAATATGCCATCTATAATCTCAATAATCCAAATCATGATTCAGGAAACGACCGATGATTTCGTTGCTATAAATTGAACAGCAGTCGGGCGATGGGCAATGCGCGCATAGTGCAACAGTTCAATTACCACCTCTAAACCCTAGTAAATGGTAAAGCCATTGGAGACTTGGACCTCTCGTCTTCATTTGGGCATGGAATGGCGACGAATCCCGTTAGGGAGAACGGAGAGCTCGATTCGGCAAGCCCATTGCTGAGATCATATATATATATATATATATCTTGGAAAAGATTCGCCTTAGAGACAGCGAAAGAGATTTTACCGGTATGTTAAGCAACTTACCCGCTATTAACCAATTTCCCTTCTTATTCATCAATTTGATGCAATCTTTTAGATTATTGTAGCATGTGCATTGTTTTGTTTCTTGTTTCTTTTTGAAATTTGGAGAGCTGAAGAAGACCAAGAGAAATTTAAATTCTTCTGCTTTACTTCTTCCATTATAGATAGACTGATGAATTATACTTCTGGAATTTGGCCTCATGTTCATCTTAAATAAAATGCTTTCATGGCTATGAACTGTGTTAAGTGTTTATTTACCTGCAATGTCTCTCTCCAACAATGCTGTTAGCTTAGGGCAATGAGAACGAATCAGATGGATTTAATTTGTCCATTTGGTTACAACTTTCTTTGTTATTTTTCATTATTTTTTTTAAAATTTTTTATATCCTCTGCTTTGCTTGTTCAATCTGTTGTCGGCCTGATGCCAATTAAGCTCATGTTTCTCATGTAGTTGAACTACTTTTAGAGTCTAGGGTTTCTATGTGCAACTCATACTTCTGAAGGGTTTCAAGTTCATGTATAAGTATCTCAAAATTATCTTAGTTCACGAATGCCATAGTTAGGTGTTTTGGTTTCAATTTTCAAGGTAAGAAATATTTGGAGAAGAATTGATGATGTGAAAGAGGATTAGAATCAAAGGAAGACATGCATGCATGCTATTATCAATCATCATAGCATTGAAGGAGGATGCATACAATAAATCAGTCCCAAAGATTCTTTTAAATGTTTCCCGTTTTACATGCTCTTAATAAACAACATCATATATTGGTTCTAGTCATAGTTATCATATCTTTCTATGTAGATTCTCTTCCAACATTGACTTCTAACTAATTTCTGCCACATAATTTTTGTGATATATCTAAGGAAAATACTTGTAATAGTTTGTATTAGTTACCTTGCTAAAGAAACATCAAAAGTATGAAACTGTTATACTGCAAAATAGAGGAAGTAGCTGCAGTTGCCACCAGAGCATCAAGATCTGACAAGGGATCAGGGCATTTTGCTGAATTTTTTTGTAAACCTGGACCAAATCATCGAACTCAGTTTTAAGCATAACAAAAACTATCTGGGAAGTATAAGAACCAATTTTCTTTTGAGGGGATATACACTGTAAATCAGATTGAGGGTTGATGTAAAGAATGGTCGTGCCGATACCCAGTCAACGCAGTTTGACACACCGCTACACGCTGGTTCAGTGTGTCTTTGCATGCCAGTGACATGCCCTGACATGCCCTGACATGCCCTGACATGCCCTGACATGCCCATAGTATATTTTTTAGGATCTTTGTATATATTTTTGTTTGAATATACGTATTAAAATCTATATTGGAGTCTTTTATCTTTTGATAATGTTGTAAATGACTATTTTATTAGAAATATAACAATAATCAAGTAAAAATATGATTCAACACATAATGAATACATTAATTAATAATAGTTTAATAATTAAAGTAAAACCTAGTTGAATGTGGTTAATTTAACATGTTCCTATATGCCTACATATTAATTTTGGATTTTTTTATAAAATTTAGGGAAAATTTTGAGGGAAATTTAATCATGCTGAAATTTTAACTAAAATTTATAAAATTGGGTTTAAATAAACTCATATGGAATTGATCTAATATATTCATATACCAATTTTGACTCAATTTGAATAAATTTGACATATTAATTTTAGATTTTAAAAAAAAATTTAGGGAAAATTTGGGGGAAATTTTTTCTTCAACAAAATGCTACATTTATGCAGAAAGACCCTTACAAATAATAGATATAGCAAAATTAAACTAGATTCGTCATTTGTACACCGAAAATTAGTTCTTTAAAGTGTAAAATAAAAAAATAAATAAAACCTTGTGTCAACTAGCATGGGTCTGCACAAGGTTGTCGGTTCAGCATGGCTCGATGCACTCCGGCATGAGACTATGCATTTCCACAATTTGTGGTGAAAGCCGATACTCCATCGGTATGACAAGTTTGTGCTGACCGACATGATCATCCTTAAGGATGACATCTTATGAAGAATCAGGAAAATGAAAATGAGCTTATAGGAGGTTGAAGTCTTTCAACTTTTGACTGTTGCTACAATGTCAGAACAAGTATCTCTAAGAACTAAATGCCTAGTAGAACAAGTATCTCCAATGTATACTCAAATATTAAGGTTTCAAGGTCAAATGCTCTTTAGATTGCTCCACCCTTAACAAAGTACCACCTCAGAACTTGGAAGGATTCAAGATCTCTTATTTATATTTGGGACAGTTTTGGGTTTTCCATAATCGGCCTAATTAGAGGAACTTCCCACCAATTATTGGTTCATTTCATAACTTTTTGAATTTGGACATGCTAGTTGGTTGGAGATTGGTCTCATCTCCCAAGTGATGGTGTTTCTTTAAAGTTATCGAGGAAAATGAGTCTCATGAATGCTATTGTTTGTATTTGGTTTCACGAGATTGTGCAATAATCTACCATTATTTCAAAATTAAAGTTTCAAGTTTCATAGTGATGGAGCACTTTTTTTTAATCACGAAATGTTACCATTAGATAACATCTCACATCTACAATCCATTTTCATTACTGGCCATAAGAATATCTTTTGGTATTTGAAAGTAGGACATCTTTTATCTGTCAATAGTTGACTTCTATCTCTCCAGCCAATGCACTTATATTAGGGGAATGAGGGAGTTAGGATTTTTTTTTAGTTCCAGAAATATATACAAAATGAAAAGAAATGCAATAATTGTATGAATTATTAACTATCTTGTTAGAGAAGCAGAAAAAAATTGCAACCAATATTCTGTAGAACAGAAGAATGCTAGAGTTCCCAATTGAAGTAGAATATGAATTTCTGAGGAGAGATAAAGATTTTTTTTTCCTAATGTTCCTTAAATCTCGCATCAAGAGTGTATTCAGGAAGAAGTGAAGAACTGCCTGCAAGAGTTCTGTCGATTTATTTCAGAAGGAAATGACAATATCCAACTTGGGGCCTTGGGCAGCTAGTATTCCTGAAGAAGTGTTTTTTTCTGACTCTACCACTAGAATATCAGGGTTCATAAGGAGTAGATCTATATGTCCTTCCGCTCATACAAACAACGTCATATTTACCCTTACTTTTTGTTCTGTTATGCCTATAGGTAATCATTTGAACTCTTAATGGCCTGCTTGTAGCTTGAGCATTGAGATAACCCCAGAGCACTAAAAAAACTTAAAAAATAACTTATTCCAAGATAGAGAGTCAGAATGAAAATTCTACCATGTTTGCTGCATGGAATACACGTACAAACTACTAAGTAGTAGATCAATTTAAACCAACCTATTGAGTCTGCAATTGGACATAGGAGAATGTTAGATAATTTTGCAAACATAAAAAAAATGCTCAATATTATTTTCATGTAGAAAGATGGCAAGAAGCTTTTTACATGAAAAGCTTAATTGTTTGAATAAATCTAAATATTAATTGGCTACTTCCTTCCATATATAGCATTTAGAAACATACCTTTCTACCCTTCCATTTGGAGGCATTGCCATGGAACTTATGTGACAATCAAGTTCAAGAAGAGATCTTGGTCTACCATGGGAAATAGGGACCTCTCAGATTAGCCAAGGAGACTGCCTGTGAAACTGCATGGAGCTTTTAAGCTGTTGAAAACCTCCAAGATATTACAGGCAAGTCATCCTTGGCTATCAAAGACAGGCTCTTATTACCATGTAAGACTTCTCTTCTGCTGTGTTGGCTTGAGGTGCTTGCTTTAATATGTATTTATAGTGCACGAAAAGAGAAACCAGATTTGCTTTTCTTGTTATATTGAACCACACTGATTTGCCCTGTCAGATTCTTAATATTTGTCCTTCATATCCCTGATCGCCTCCTTTTTTCAGAATATATTCTTGTTTTGTGTCCATAGATGATTGCTCATTGGAGTCAACTCTACTTAAAATATCATTGCTGTGGATCCATTAGCCAAAAAGTACTTTTGCAGGCGGGGGAGTTATATACGCAACATTATTCCAGTTGTAACACATTGGTAAAACAAGTTGGTCACTTGGTTGCATTATTTGTGCTCTCTAAGGTCTTTCCAAGGTGATGGTTTCAAAAGCACCAGAGGGAAAAAAACTAGTTATTTCCTTGTTCTCTAATTTTCCTCTTTTAGTAATACGGGAAAATAATGACCCTTTTAAAGGGAAAAATGCTCGAAGGATTATAAAATCTAAAGCTTAGTCTTGTAGAGTTTAAAGATTGTCAAATTCGTGATTATAGAAGGACTTGTTAAGCATTATGTTCTGTGATATTTTATTCCATATAAGTACCATTTACTAGCTACTAAGCAATGGTCACCACCACTAAAGGAGATTTGTTTCTCATATGTGCAGGTCAGTTGTTTCTTAGGCACATTGAGGTGACTTTCTAGTGTCAGCTTTCCAGTCAAGAAGTACAGATACTACTTTTAGATGTAGATGTGGAATAGTGAGATATGAAGGGATATTAATTCAAAGATTAGCATGTAAAACCTAAAGATCATATGATCGATAATGCTTTTGGAAATAAGATTTTAGGCAAAACATTATAGAATCACAACACAGTATGTAAAATCCAATTAAGAACCTGAATTCTTTCCTCCAATCTTACAAGATGAAATATATGTAAATGCTTTCTTTGGTGTCAATTGGCAAATTCTTAACTGCTATTCTCTATCCAAATGATCCATAAGCTGTATTTATCATTTACTTCAGCTGTCTTCCTAGTATTTCAGGCTTTAATTGCATTTCAATCATTTAAGTAAATGGTTCATACTTATTAAAGAGGTAAGCATAAATCTCTTCATAGTTTCTATATTACGCTTGTTAATCAATATCAATTCATCAGCTTCCCCTTTTCTCTTCAAGTAAACAAAGTCATTTTTTCTGTTTGCCCTTCTCATTTTAAATGTTTTCTACTTTGTTCCTTAAAAATACTTGATGTAAATCTTCAGCAATCCTTTGGCTACCTTCCACCAAGAAAGTAGTCTCATGCATAGGAAGGCAAGGATAAGGCTTTTCTTGGTGATAAGATTTTGTTCCAAATTATTGTAGTGTTGTTCTCTGTTTGGAACAGAATTACTTGTAAATTCACATGCATGCTTTGATAGGCTATAGGTCTTAGTTTCACAATTCAATGAATATTGCACCTCTTTTGTTGTCAGAGAAAAATGTGAAATCTTCATCAATATTTTAGAGAACAAGTTGTGAGTGTCAATATGAACCAAAACTTCAGTTAGATGACCCATACCATGAGGGATAATCCAATCCTTTGTGCATTATGATTTGAGTACCGTAAAGATGGTCAAGAATTCATGCAAGAGAAAAATGAATAAGGTGTGATGTGAAGAAAGTAGAACTAGCACGGTGAATACAGGGTTTTCCATTGCATGGAAAAGAATTACTTGAGTTTCCAATTTCTTCTCTGTTATAGTAAAAAATTTCCCGTTAGTTTATCATTGTTGAGTGTATAGATTTATGTGCTGGGAAGACAATATGTGCTGACAAGGTGCAGCCACGGTATAAGGCACAGTACAGCGTGGTCCATGCCAACTGGCACATGCTGTGATGACAAATTGCTGACACTAGGTGATCTGGCGGCATTTAAATCCTTGGTTGCATGTTCTGTTGGTTTTTCCATTCATGAAAACCTGAACTCTACCATCAAACTCAGTTTTACAGGAACAATTTAACTTATAAGGCAGAAATCTGGAGCATAAGATAAAACTTTGAGAGCTTCTTTAAGTCTATCAATTTATGTGAAGTGTGCTAATGTGTTAATTGCTATGTCTCCAGCTCATACATTTCCAGTAAAGCAAGGCAACTAGGGAGAATAGGATGAATCTAGTTTATGCATATTAGTTTCTCCCATATGGCTTTATATTATCTTTATTATTTCTGATTTATTTCCCCCATGCCTAGTTCACTCTTTGTTGGTTACTTGGGAACTGTTTCCTGCTTCCTCATGTTGTTAATCTATGTGTTATGGATAGGTTTCTGGGGTGCAACTCATACTACTAAAGAGGTTTCAGGTTCATCCAGCTTGTTCCTTAGGATATTGACTGTAGTTCACAAAAGAATCTAGAAAGTAAAAAAAACTAGATTAACTAACTATGCATACCATAGAGCATTAGTTACACATTGGTTGCAAAATATTTCTGGATGTTAATTGATTATTTATATTGTCAGTAAATATTAATGTGTATAATTTCTTATCTACCTCTCTACCCTACCCATATGGAAGCCTTATGAAGGAACTTGCTCATTTGATAATGAAGAGATCTTAGTCTACCATGGGAAATAAGGACCTCCCAGATTAGCCAAGCAGACTGCCTGTTAGACCACATGGAGCTTTCTAACTACTGAAAGCCCTAAGAGGTTACAGGCAAGTCATCCTTGGCTATCAAAGATAGACTCTTATTACCATGCAAGACTTCTCTTCAGCTCTACTTGCCTTGAAATTGGCTTGCAGTGCTTGCTTCAATTGTGTATTTATAGTGGGAAGAAGAGAACCAGATTTCTATTTGCTATGTTATTTGCTTCATTAGATTCTGATACTGTCCACCATCTTAGATCTTTTGGCATTGTCCCCTCCGTCTGGAATATATACTTTGGTTCATAGCCTTCTCTTCTGGAGTCAACTTTGCTTGCAGTATTGCTATAGATCTGTTCCACAGAAACAACTTTGGGGAAAGAGGGAGTTAGGAAGAGAGAGAATTATCATTTCTTTCTACCAATATGGTCATACCTAATTTTTGCACTAGTTCGTTGCTTTTTCTTTTTTCCTTTGTTGTCACCATTTTCCTCTTTTGGCAACAAGAGAGAATATTTACTTGTTTAAAAGGAAAACAGCTGCAAGTCTTGTAGAATCGTGAAGATCATATCCACGAGATGGCTGTAGGATTTGATAAACATTATGGCCTATAAAGTTATATTCCATTGTAGCATCATTCCCTAAATATAAGACTGTATATCACCACTTTCCACTTTGCAGTTTAAATTGCAGATGTTGATGTTATGTCCTTTGATTATCAGCTTGTAATTCAAGCAAATACTACTTTTATGAAGTAAGATGAATAAGAGATGTACATCATAAGAAGGGAAACTTATTCAAAACTAATATCGAAAGGAGACCTAAAGAAAATATGATACTAGTTTTGAAGGTCCTGAGAAGAGAGTTTCATTGAAGAAACATCATAGACACAAAGAATAAGATGATAACTCTATGTGTAACCTGAGCTCCTTCTTACTTTACCAGATGGAGTATCAGTAAATGCATTCTTTCATGCTAATTGACCAATTTTGTGATGTCACATTATCATTCACATTCAAATAAGTCACTTTCTGTATTTGTTCTTCACTTTCAGCTGACTTCCTATTAAATTCATTCTTTAAACGTGCTTCACTGATCTAAGCAAGTGGGTCATACTAGTAATGAAGCAAGCAATCAATCCCTACCATGATTAACATTAATAGGCTTGTTAATTGAAACAAATTCATGAGTACCGTCTTTTCAAATTTCCTTTGCCTATAAATACCTGTATGCAAGTTGAATAATTTGTATGTAGAGTCATTTTAGTATGTTCCTGCACTGTTTTAAATGTTTTCTACTTTTGTCCTTAGGTAACTTCAACCAAGAAAATAGTCTCCTTCATAGGTAGGCAAGTTGAAGATTTACTAGATTGTTTGCTGGATTGGAAATTTAAACATCTGACTCATTGTAAGGCTATGTAAATTTATGTATCTGCTTCCATAGGCTAAATAAGCCTCATTTTTTATCATCAATGCTTCCTTATTGTACGTTATGTTGTCAGAGAAGAAGGAACTGTGACAACTGTCTTTCTCTATGAGCTAGAGAACATCTTTATCTATAAGCTAGAGAACAAACTTAGGCTAGATGACAATGATCATAAGGATAAATCCAATCTTTTGCAAATTTTGGTTAAGTACAAGAAAATATAAGTTGCGCTTGCAAGGTAAATGAGGTTAACGCAATAATGGAGTTTTCCATGTCATGGACTTAAAAGGAATCACTTGGGGTTTCCAATTTTTCACCTTATCATTAGCAGGTTTTGGTTTAGTTTATTGTTGAGTGTCTCTTCCCTCATGCATGAAAATCAATTGTCTCTGCAAACACATTTGAGCACATTGCTAGGTTCTTTTGATCATTACTTACAATAGACTAGCTGGGAATTATGTTCTTCCACAAAACAAATCAATAATGTATAACACCAGTTCATTTCATAATGTCAAATATCTGCCAATTCAATTGACACGATTTTAATTAATTTGATGAGTTCTGATGGAAGAATTGTACCATGGAAAGGAGTGGAATGAGAATGTTCTCTCAACCAAGCCCACAGTATTGGCCTATTGGGTCCACCAAAATTTTCTTTCTCAATGAATAAAATGCCTAGTCGAAAAGTCCTTATTCTTCAATGTATGTGTTACATGTATTTCAAGGTTTCAACATCAAGTTTTCTATCTAGGTTAACCCAATTTTAACAATCTAACAGGTCAGGAGTCGAACTTGATTTTATGTTAAGTTGGTTGAGTAACTCGAGTTTCCAACATTTGATCTGAATATCTGATTACACAAATTTCCCACCAGTTATGATTCATACTTTCCGAGTTTGAACAGGTTAATTGGTTGGAGATACAACCCAACTGATGGTGTTGCCGAAAGGTTCTCAGGAAAGATGAGTCATCATTTTTTAAGCCTTTTGTTATAAATGCTTTCACCAATAATTGTACTATATGCATGTATTACTTTATTACTGATCATTGTTATGATGAATGCATTGGATGCCAAAAAAAATTACATCTATATATCAAGTAATTATTATTCACAAAGGAAACGAACGCTTTGGATGGAAAGTATGAAGATTGGTCAGCTTATCTCTTCATGATTTGCAACCAACAAAAGTGACTTCTATTCTGATTATTTTTTGTTTGTTTGTAATAAACAAGTGGGTGAGTCAAGCATCCTCGAAATATTTTCTATTTCAGTCTATATTCACCTCTTGAAAGCTCAAACAAGTGATAGATGATTTGAAGGATCATTAAACAATGAGATATTCAAAACCAGATTTCGTGTTTCTGTCTAAATATGTCCATTTTTTTTTTCTCAATTGCACATTATTATTGCAGCAGTGTTCTTATTCTTTAGAAATAGATAATTGTGGTCTAGTTCATATTATGTTATATTCTACTTTAGATTTTTGTCATTCTTTCTCAATTTGCTAGTTGATCAACCTCAGATGATTGTGAATAATAAACAAATACTTCAAAATGTTATCAAGTCAATATCAGATTAAATAATATTGACCAAAATCATCTGTTAACTCTGTTTGATGGTGGAGAGGTAGTACGGCAAGACTACAATTAACTATTTGTTTGATTTATATAGCACTTATGTCTACATGTACGAAGTGTGTGACCCAAAGACATTTATTATTTGACATATTTTCGCAATTGTAGCATATTAGAGTTTTACCATGTCACCAAGAACTTTCATCCATGCAAATGCAAAATCATGAAAACCAGAAGTTCAATTATATACCATACTCTTCTGAACAGACGCATTCCAATATTGAACATTAGAGCATGAATCAAAGAGTGAGTAAGAGAGTAAGAGAGAGAGAGAGAGAGAGAGAGAGAGAGAGAGAGAGAGAGAGAGAGAGAGAGAGAGAGATGGAATGGTCATATGCACAAACCTCTCGATGAATACTGCAATTGGCATGAGAACATGCAAACATCAACGAGCCATGTCAAAATTGATCCTTTTGATAGATACTGTCACATAGTTGATTAACTACACTACATAGACTCTCATGGAACATTGATTTGCATGCTGTTCTTGTAATCGTCTGCCGCTATTCTATGAGAAGCTGTAAGTCAGATTCCTGAAAATAAGAAGAGATTTATGTCTAGCATGAGGGATAAGAGCCACTCAGACTAGCCAAGGAGACTGCCTACAAATCTGCATGAAGATTTCAGGTAATTGAAAACTTCAAATGGAGATAGGCAAGTCATCCTTGGCTACCAAAGAAACTCTTATCGACATGTAAGACTTCTCCTCCAGTCTATTTGTCCACTGACTGTATGCTAATGCTTGCTTCATGATGTATTTATACTTTCAGAAAGTGTACAATTCTATTAGCTTCCCACCTTCATATCTTCCTATAATGCCTATAGTTGCTTTTACTTTTATTTCATCTGATCTTCTCCATAGAGAATATATTCTTGTGCTATTCTTGGGACCACTTCCTATAGCTACATCAATTTGAGTTTCTATCTTTCCTCTAGGGCTCTGCAGTGGATAAAGAACTTCTGAAGGTAGTGTGAAAAAGCTTCCCTACATTGTGACGATGGCATTTTGCGGGAAACTCACTGTTAAACAAGTTGTTTGGATAAGGCTTATCCTATTGGCTCAGAGCATGGGAGGTAGATGCTTTCTTTCCCTTTCTCTGTTGTAGTCTTTTGACATTCTCAACTTTTGGCAGGATTAGAAGTATATTGGAAGAAGATGCCCAAAAATCTTATGGATATCTGGATGCTTCCAGTACTCTCTGGAATACCACCTAAATTTCCCCATAATGAAGTCAAATAGCACTCACCAGCAATGCAATGAATCACAATATCTTCTATTTTTAAAATAGTTGCTGAGAGAATCTATAGTTGCAATTAGATGAATATAAGCGCAAACTATGTACTCTGCTATGTCAAATTTAAATTTATGATTGGTCTTTTCTTGTAATGCAATTTGTTGATGTATATTGATGGTTTATTTCAGACAACCTGCACTCAACACTCTGGATGTTCATGATCTCAGGGTCTGGCTATCTTCAATGCACTAGTGCCCCATTAATCTTTCCTATGTTCTTTTGAATGGTCAATGGCTTGTGAACTATTGATCTTCTTCATCTTTATCTATACAACAGTCTAGGATTATATACTACTATCGGATATATTGAGGCGATAAGATGAAGCTTATCGTGATAATTCAATAGCTATACCTGGAGGAAAGGCATTCAAAGTTTGCTTGGCCAGGTCAAAACAAACATTTCCAATTAGCTTTCAGAAGTGAGAAAATATACTAACTATATCCTTGGTTTTGTCGGAGAGTGAGAAGATGATCACAGAAGTTCTAGCAAAGCTGAAAATGAGAAATAAGTCTTATGTTGAAGTAATGCAAAGACTTCATCAACAAGTCCGATATATTCATTGAAGATATGAAGAACTTGAATTATATTGATGAGTATTCAGATCAAACAGAAACTAACTGATGTACTGATCGAAGATATGAACAACTTGAACTTATGTATGACATCAAGTAGCTAAGAAGCTCATGAATGCTACTTAGATCTGTCTGACTCTTTAGGATTTCTTCTTGATCCTGTAGCATTTCTTGCAATCACCAGAAAAAGATAGAAATAGTCAACAATACAACCATGTAAATTAAATGAAAGCTAACAGGCAAATTCTCTTTATAAAGGCACAAAAAGGAAAGATAGGCCATACTCTTGAAACACACAGCATGCTCTAAAAACAAGAATAATGAAGAAAGACTCCCTGTAGCATCGTATGAACAAGTCGAATAAGAAACTAATATCATCATTTTTAGATTAGAAAAAAAAGGGATGATTACTTTGAATCCAACTGTCCTAATTAACAATTAACCTCACAAATTATTTGTTTGTGTTTGGTTTTAAACTTTTAATACCAAGTAACGGAAGGTCGATCAAAGATGATGACCTTTGTTCAACTGCATTAAATGCCAAGCAAACTATATTGATAAGCAAATTTTCATTTCGACCCTTACTTTATTAGTTATTCTGATGCGAGCCCTATCGTATTAAATAAATACTGTTACGTTAATCGAGAGCTAAGATTAAATTCTAATAATTGGACTAAGTAGTAGCTTGGTACCAATAATACACCAAAACATAATGAAATAATGGATATTATTTGAGGTAATATATATATATATATATATATATATAATAAATGATAAAAAAATAGTAAGTGTTATTATAAAAAATAATTACAACTTACAACTGATACCATACATTAGTATTAATTATATTACAGATCTGCCACACCCACGTACTAATTTCACGCCCCGGTGGAGTAAATTAGAGATGTCGGACTCTGACCAGATCCGAGAGATTGAGCCGCACCCGCACCCGCACCCAAACCCGAACCCGAACCCGAACCCGAACCCGAACCCGAACCCGAACCCGAAGAGATTGAATCAGTTGGAGGGGTTCTGCCTGATATACTACTCAAAACGGATCATCAATCGCTGCACCACCGAAGGGATCAATCATCATCACATTGGTGAGCTCCTCGGCTTCCGAGGCCGCCGGATTCCAAGTCGACTGGGCGGCGTCCTTAGGTGCTGTCCAGGAACTCCGTAAACTCCGCTGCCTCGAGGTCGAAGTCGTCGTCGTCGTGCCGTGTCGCCGTGGAAGGACATGGCTGATTTAATAAGTAGGCGGCGTCCGTCTCCGGCGGCATAGAAGTCGATGGCGTTGGATCCGGTATCGGCATGCCGCAGTCCGTGATGAAGACCGATGACGAAGGACAGACGGGCTTCCCGGCTTCGGTGTCGGACGTAGGAGTTGCCGGCACCGGCGTCATAGGGATGGCGCATGCCGTGCCGCACTCCTCCCGGGCGATGGAAAGAAAAGGCGGACTGGCGAAGTTGGCGATGGCGTAGGAGTCCGATTTAGAAGTCGGCAAGCCAACGTAGCCAGAAGTCGACGGGAAAGTAGCATTTGCCACCGCGGCCGCATGTTTCTTCCGGCTAGAGGAGATCGCCTGCGCGCTCTTCTTGATCAAACACAGGACGGGTTCTTCACACTGCACATATACATTATTTATTAATAATTCAATACTAGCACTGCAGAAAAGAAGGGAAGAGATCGATCTAGGGAAGAGGTTTAAGAGATTTGATATATACCGGTCGAGTAGAGTCGTGGATGGCAGGAAGCTCGTATTCGTACATGACCAAGCCGGTGCTCTTCTTCCTCTTCCTCTTATGTCTATCGTCATCCTCCTCGCAGAGGCAAAACGAAAGCATCTGCTTGTACCCGAGAATCCGGCCGCTTTCGCTTTCGATCACCGGATTCTTCTTCTCGGTCCCGGAACCCGCGCGGCGGCTCGTGTAGCCGGACTTAGAGGGTTCGGTGCGAGAAGAAGTAGCCCGTTTCCTCGTCCTCGCCGACAAGATTCCACGGCTCGGTCGAGTAGACCTCGGCGCCTACGATGGCATCGCTGCAAGAAAGGGGAACCTCCCGGACCCAATTCTTGAGATAACCGTCGATGAGCTCCTGGTCGGTGGGGTTCCGCAAGGGAGGAGGGCGTCGAGCGATGGTGGTCTTCCTCCGCGCATTGTGGAAGGTAGGGTTTTGCAGTTTACGGTTGGCGGTTGGAAGAAGACGAAGAAGAAACCAAGTACTCTCAACTCTGAAGAGGAGTGCGTGAGCTGAGGTGAGGTGAGGCGAGGCGGGAGAATGATCTTTTGTATATAAAGGGCATTATTGTCTTTGCGGTAAATAGTAGTTCGCAATGGGAGTCGGAAAAAGGTGAGAAATTCCCAAATCGGAGGGGAGATACGCGTCGCCCACGACGGCCGTGGATGATGATCCTACTTGCCTCAATTTTTGGAGACTCTCCTGATTTGATGCCAATATCATGGTCTTCTTCTCTTCTTTCTTCCACTTTTTTTTTAAAAAATATTTTTTTTAAATCAAATGATTGGGCCTTTCGGTCTGTCTTTTGTTGCTCATCACCATAGTTTTTTTCCTCACTGAAAGTGCTTCTTTTCCCCTCTAGTTTTTCGATTTTGTATAAGTTATCTTCGTTTGATCTCTCCTATTTTCTTTTGTACTTTGGAGTGAAATTGGAAGAAAAGTTGGATTTTTTTTTTCTTTTTTTTTTGTTCTTCCTACTTTTTGGGTTGAAGATAAGGATTTTGATCCGAGGACTAATTCGTTTTATGTGTTCTTTCAGTTACAACAACTGGGCAGGCAATCACGCCCTTGAGACTGTTGAGGGACAACAAGGACAGACTTGATGAGGTTATCAGTGATGTCTACGTGGCAGACATGGAGGCATTCAAGCTTCTGGATCTTCTTGGCCTCGAAGGGGTCTTCCTGATATTTGTAAGATTTTTGGTGAATATGATAATTGTTTCATTTTCCTTCTTAACATCAGTTATTAATCATGGAACAGACTTTTGGTGGATATTAATGTGGATTGAAACTTAAGCTAGATGACCCTAATTTTAAAGGATAGATCCTTCTCCAAATTGTGGTTAGACCGTTGAAATACATTAAGATGGTCAAGATATTAGTTGCTCTTGCAAGAAAAAAAGTGATATATATGAAAAATTAGATGTAACATGATGAATGAAATATAGGTCTCACCATGGCATGAAATTAAAGGAATCACATGAGATTTCTCCTTTCCTTGCTTAACCCAATCCATGACCGTTGAAATACATTAAGATGGTCAAGATATTAGTTGCTCTTGCAAGAAAAAAAGTGATATATATGAAAAATTAGATGTAACATGATGAATGAAATATAGGTCTCACCATGGCATGAAATTAAAGGAATCACATGAGATTTCTCCTTTCCTTGCTTAACCCAATCCATTTAGCTTATTATTGTTTAGTTCTCTATTGGTACTTGTTTCTCTTTTCCTTGCTCATAATACACAACTTCCCAATTTAGTTTATCATCGTTGAGCTCTCTCTTAGTTCTTATTATTCATGGAAATCTGAACATATTATCGAACTTATCGCGAATTTTATACGCCATTTTACGTTCTTTTAAAGTTGGAAAATGAGTCATGATCATGAATGTTTTATTAGTATATGCTTTCACAAGATTGTGCAATAATCGATTATAATTTCCAAATAAGGATCACATAATGCAGAAGCACTTTTTTTCAAATATAACTAAATGTTACTATTAGACAAGGTTTCAAGTACGAGAACAAGATTAGGATTGGCTGCCCAAAAGAATGAACATATATCGATTGTATCTAGACCTTATCAAAGGCCTAGCCCGCCCGTGCCCGGCCCGACCCGGCTCGATTTGAACCAAGCTAAGCTCGGCCCGAGCTCGAACTACCCATAGGCGGCACGGGCCAGCCCTTTGCCCGCCCGGCCCGGCTCGGAAGGTAGCCCGTTTGGCCCGCAACTAGGTGCTCGCCCGTTTGGCTACAGTAGTCTGCCCATTCTGCTACAGTAGCCCGTCGTTTTGCTAGAGTGAAAACCAATGGAAATTTTGGTACTGTACTATTTTACATTTTTTTTTAAGTACACCTTTAAAATATTTTAGTATATTATTTTTTTTTAAATGGAGGAATAGAAATATTTAAAAATAAAATAAAATAACGGTAAAGAAAATTATACAAATAGCTAAAAAGTTGGCTGGGCCTAGTGATTGGTAGGTCGGGCTGGCCGGGCTCGGCTAGCCCGATCTCTCACGGGCCGACAGATGGTAACGAGCTAGACTATTTTAGCTCGGCCCGGCTCGAGTGATTGGTGGGTCGGGCTGTGAACAAATACTTAAGCCCGGTTGACTCGAAAAGTCCGGCCTGAATTCAGCTCGACCTGCCCGATAATCATATCTAGTCGTATCAGTCAATATATTATTAGACTATTTATTAATTACACAAATTTTTTAAAATTATTTAGAAATACTGGAAGATTTCTAAAATTTTAAAAGAAATAGAAAGATAAGAACAAAAAGCTACTCATATATAAAGCCTAAAAATTAAAAAAAAATGCTCATTTACTTAAAACTATTATGAAAGAATCGGAATGGTACTTGAATCCATTTACGATCCCGGCTTGGAACTAAGTCGTGTAAATGTATTACCTTGTCGAGTCCTAGAGTGCACTAACCAGATTCATATCCCTCAACCACTAGTGGTTGACCTTTCAAAGGAAAAATGTTGGTTGGGAGCGGAAGGGAGTCAATTACAAAAAGAGTAGAATTGGATATTGTCGTTGTAGCTCCGATCGTGTCAACTATGATGCTGTCACTACTGCTAGAAAGTTGTTTATGTGAGTGGTAGGATATCTTAGGCCAAAGAAAAAGGAAGGGCTAAAAACAAATCACTTACTTTGGCTAAGAATTCTTAGATTATATGCTAGTAGTATATCAAAGATACAATCATCAATTCTCCTGATAGGCCATAATTATCGTGATACGATTTGGTCCATATTAGCTCTACTCATGACATTAGGTTTATTGGGATGAGCCTGCTTATCTAGTTAATTTTTGTTTAAAGAATTAAGAGGATTTTTGCTAGGGGCATTCGAATGCAGGGATCACATTCGAACGAGCTATGCGAACGCCTGCACGCGTTCACAAAAACAAAGAACGTGATTTGCACGTATGAACGGGCCATGCGAATGCCTGCACGCGTTAATAAAAACAGAGAACACGATTGTTTGAACGCTTGCATACGTTCGTAACAACAGAGAACTGTAAATTCGGCGATCGAATGCACCGCGGCGAAAATTGTTAATTTGTTAGGGTTTTTAACTTAGTTGATGAGTCCCTAAAGTGAACTTCTATAAATATGTGAAGGAAACCCTAATTGAAGTTTATCTGATAATTAAAAACATCATTGTGCCTTTATCTCTTTCTCTTCTTGCTTTAGCCATTGGCGCCCTCTCTCACCTCCTTCCTTCCATCGCTCAAGTCTTTGGTCGGTTTTCTTTAACTCCTAATACTCCTTTTCTACAACAACTTTTCTCCTTTCATACCAAATAATTAACCTAGCACCAATCTAGCCATTAACAAGCTAGGATTTATCTAACCTTCGGCCACTGTTCGGCCAATATCTCAATATTTAGCTATCCAAACTCTGTGATCTTGGATTCATTAGAAAGCTCTTTTCAAGGGCGACAGTATATCCAAGATTCAGAAAGATCTAATAGTTAGATTATCCGTAGATTCCTTTGAAAGTCACGTCCTCAATTTAGTCCAGAATCGTTACGGATTGGATCAAGCTGGTTCGTAACATACCGCGCCCTCATCTCGGATCCCTAGGGAAGAGGATCAAGTTGGCCCTTTCTAAACTGAATTTGAAAAAAATTTATACTCGTAAATTATTATTGTAGAAAGGAAATAAAGAGATATCTCTCTCTTTTTCTTCACTTTTGTTCTGCAGTAGTATGAGGGAGATAAATGGGGTGTTAAAAAGTGGAAGAGAAAGAAAGTGAGAGAAGAGAACAACGGAAAATAAATAAAAGAGATAATAATTACTCATCCAAGCTCACCAGAGTGCAGAGTCGTCAGAGGAGCTTGTCGAATAAGCTCAGTGATGCATTAGAAATGGGGGAGAGAGAGAGAGAGTAAAAGTTGAAAACTTGAAAAGAAGACAGCTGGGGACATTGATTACTGATTTCCCCAAGTTGGATCCATTTTGGATCCAACGCGAATCTTTAAACATGTATCAAGTCGTTTGGTCGATACGACCAATCTTAAAATGATCAATATGACTGAAACTGGGATCGGCCTTGGCTAAAATTGCCATCCTTACTGTTATATGACATATCAGATCTACAGTCCATTGTTATTTGCAAGCTATAATAATTTCTTTGTGTATTTGAAAATAATGCACCATTTATTTGTCAATAGCTGACTTCTATTTCTCTCTGACCAATGCACTTCCATAAGGTGAATGAGGGAGTTAGAATTTCTTTTTCTAGTTCTAGAAATATATATGAACTGAAAGGAGATGTAATAATTGTATGAACTATTAACTATCTTGTTAGTGAAGTAGAAAAGATTTGCAACAAATAATCTGTAGAACAGAAAATAGCTAGAGTTCCCATTAAAAGAAGAGTATTAAGTTCAGGAGAGAGATAAGAGTATTTCTTTTCTTTGTAATTTTATCTAAATCTTTCTTCAAAGAGTGTATTCAGGAAAAAATTTCTGCAAGGATTCTGTTGACTTATTTCAAAAGGAAATGATAACATCCAACTTGGGGCCTTGGGCAACTAGTACTCCTGAAGAAGTAATTTTTTTTTGGCGCTCCCACTAGAATATTAGGGGTCACGAGGACCAGAGCTTTAAATGTCCTTCCGCTCATACAGACAACATTGTATTATCCCTTACTTTGTGTCTGTTAGCTAAATGTAATCCTTTTGAACTCTATATGGCTATAGCTTTACAGCATGAGTATTGAGATAACCCCAGAGCACCAAATAAAAAAACTTAAGCAACTTATTTCAAGATTGAGACTGATAATAAAATTTCTGCTGTGTGTTCTGCTTGGGAAATACCTACCAAGTAACAAGATCAATTTAAACCAACCCATTGAGTCTGCAGTGAAACACAGGAGAATGTTAGATAATTTTGCAAACATCAAAGAATTATTAAATAATCATTGCCATGTAGAAAGATGACAAGAGGCTTTTTACGTGAAAAGATTTGTTCTTTGAAATAAATCTAAACGTTAATTGGATATATCCTTCCATACATATATCATTGGAAAAACATACCTTTCTACTCTTACATTTGGAGGCACAGCCATGGAACTTATGTAACAATCAAGTTCAAGAAGAGATCTTGGTCTACCATGGAAAATAAGGACCTCTCAGATTAGCCAAGGAGACTGCCTGTGAAACCACAGAGAGCTTTTAAGCTGTTGGAAACCTCTAAGAGGTTACAGGCAAGTCATCCTTGGCTATCAAAGATAAGCTCTTATTACCATGTAAGACTTCTCTTCTACTCTACTGGTCTTGAAGTTGGCTTGTTGTGCTTGCTTTAATATGTATTTATAGTGCACAAAAAGAGAAATCATATTTGCTTTTCTCTTTGTTTTGGCCCACGTTGATTTGCCCTGTCATATTCTTATTATTGTTCCTTTGTATCCCTGGCTGCCTCCTCCGTTCAGAATATATTCTTGTTTTGTATCCATGGATAATTGCTCATTAAAGTCAACTCTACTTAAAGTATTTATTGCTGTGGATCCGTATCCAAAAAAACCTTTTGGAGGCGGGAGAGTTATATACTTATATATGTAACATTATTCCTGTTGTAACACACTGGTTAGACAAGTTGGTTGCATTATTTGTTCCATCTAAAGTCTTTCCAAGGTGATGTTTTTAAAAGCAGTGGAGGGCAAAAATGTAGTTGTTTCCTTGCTTTCAAATTTTCCTCTATTGGTAATATGGGAGAATTCTGACCTTTTAAAGGGGAAGATGCTCAAAGTTTCATTGAATCTACAGATTAGCCTTGTAGATTTTAAAGATTGTCACCATGAGATGGCTATAGAAGGATTTATTAAGCATTATGGTCTATGAAAATGTTATTCCATATAAGCACCATTTCCTAACTATTAAGCAATGGTCACCACCACTAAAGGATATTTGTTTCTCATATGTGCAGCTTAGCTATTTCTGAGGCACATTGAGGTTGGTTTTTAGTGTCAGCTTTACATTTAAGCAGTACAAATACTACTTTTAGATGTATAATAGTGAGATATGAGGGGATATTAATTGAGAGATTGATACATTAAGACAATCTAAAGATAATATGATAATGCTTTTCAATGTCCTGATTTGGGAAAACATTTTAGGCAGGCAGCACATTAGAGTCACAAAAAAGTATGTAAAATTTAGATGAAAATAAAGAACTTGAATCCTTTCCTATAATCTTATAAGATGAAATATTTGCAAATGCTTTCTTTCATGTCAATTGGCTAATTCTTGACTGTCAATCACAATCTAAATGATCCATAAGCTGTATTTGTCGATTATTTCAGCTGCCTTCCTAGTATTTCAGGTTTCGATTACATTTCAATCATTTAAGTAAATGGGTCATACATATAAAATCGGTAAGCCATAAATCTCTTCAGATTGTTATATTAGAATTAATTCATCAGTTTCCTCTTTTGTCTTCAAGTGCCAGTATAAAGGTTCAACATTGTTAAAGTTGCGACTTTTGTAGAGTCATTTTTCTGTTCTCCTTTCTCATTTTAATTGCTTTCTACTTTAGTCCTTCAAATACTTGATATGAATCTACAGTAATCCTTTTGGCTACCTTCCATTAAGAGAGCAATTTCATTCATAGGAAGGCCGTGATAAGGATTTTCTTGGTGTATAAGAGTTTTGTACAAAATATTAGGCATTGTTCTCTGTTTGCTTCAGAATGCCCTGTGAAAACATATATATGCTTCGATAGGCTGTAAGTCTTAGTTTTAGATATCAATGCATATTGTACCATTTTTTGTTGTCAGAGAAGAATGTGAAGTCTTCATCTATAAATCAGAGAATAAATTGCAGGTGTCATCATGAATAAAAACTTCAGTTGGACGACCCATACCATAAGGGATAATCCAATCTAATGCACATTATGATTTGAGTACCATAAAGATGGTCAGGAATTGCACGCAAGAGAAAAGTGAACAAGGTGTGATGTGAAGAAAGTAGAGCTAGCATGGTGAATACAAAGTTCTCCATGGCATGGATTTAAAGGAATCACATGAGATTTCAATTTTCTTTTCTCAATACAATAACATCTATCCCATTTAGTTCATCATTGTTGAGCGTCTGGATTTATATGTGTGCGACAATCATTCTGACAAGCTGCAGGCATGGTATACGAATTTGTTAAGGCAACTTGGGATAATAGGAGTAATCTAGTTTATGCATATCCATGGGATGGCTGTAGGATTTGTTAAAATTATAGTCTATAAAGCTTTATTCCACTGTACATTTCCTAAGAATGTTGTTCAAGCAAATTCTACTTCTATAAAGTAATGTAGAATAAGAGATGCAGACCAAAAGAAGGTGTACTTATTCAAAACTAGTATGCTAGGGTAGACCTAAGAAAATATGATACTAATTTTGATGGTCCTGATACGAGAGTTTTATCTAGAAGAAATATAGTAGAATCAAAGAACAATATGTAAACTCTATGCGTAGCCTGAGTTCTTTCGTCTTACTTTACAAGATGAAGAACTAGTAAATACATTCTTTCCTGTCAATTGACCGATTTTGTGATATCATATTGCCATTCACCTTCAAATAAGCCACTTTCTGTATTTGTTCTTCACTTTCAGCTGGCTTTCTAGTAATTCATGCTTCATAAATTTAAGCAAGTGGATCATACCTATTTCAGTCAAGCATCCTCGAAATATCTTCTATTTCAGTATATATTCATCTCTTGAAAGCTTGAACAAGTGATAGATGATTTGAAGGATCAGAAAATAATAAGATGATGGGACACTAGATTTTGTGTTTATGTCTGAATTTCTCCATCGTTTTTTTCAATCAATTGCCCATTGTAACTGCAGCCAGTGTTCTCATTCTTTAGAAATATTAGTTCATAGTGTGTTATAGTCTACTTTAGGTTTTGTCATTCTTGATTTCTTTTTTTATTTGCTAGTTTATCCGGATCAGATGATTGTGAATAATTGACAAATACTTCAATATGTAGTTGAACTCATTATCAGATTACATAATACTGACCAATATCACCCGCTAAGTCTGATTGATGATGGAGCATGAAAAAACTACAATTAACTATTTATGTAGCACTATTGTGTGTTATACAAAGTTCATGTACTGTGTTAAAATACATCTATTATTTGGCTTACATTCACAATTGTGACCTAGTAGAGTTTTATCATGTCGCAAAAGAAATTTTGTCCATGCTAATGCAAAATCATAAAAACCAAAAATTCAATTAAATATCATACTCTGATCAACAAATGCATTGCAAATTGCACACTAGAGCATCAATCAGAGAGACAGATCACATGGAATATGTGCAAACCTCTTGATGAATACTGCAACTGGCATGAGAACATGCAAACGTCAACGAGTCGTGCGTAATTTGATATGTTTGATAAATATTATTGCAGAATTTTCTGCAAGGACTTGCGTGGAAACTTGATTTGCGTGCTGTTGATGTAATCATCTGCCGCTATATCTATTAGAAGCTGTCAGATGCTTGAAAATAAGAAGAGATTTATGTCTAGCCAAGGAGACTGCCTACTAATCCACATGAAGCTTTCAGGTGATTGAACACCTCAAATGGAGATAGGCAAGTCATCCTTGGCTACCAAAGAAACTCTTATCTACATGTAAGACCTCTCTTCCAGTTTATTTGTTCTCTGTTTGGATGCTAATGCTTGCTTCACTATGTATTTATACTTTCAGAAAGTGTACAATTTCATATCAGCTGTCCACCTCCATCTCTTCCTCTAATGCCTGTGGTAGCTTATACTTTCTTCTTCTTTTTTTCATCTAATCTTCTCCATAGACAATATATTCTTGTGCTATTCTTGGGACCACTTCCTCTAAATACATCAATTTGAGTTTCTATGTTTCCTCTAGGGCTGTGCTGTGGATAAAGAACTTCTGAAGGTAGCTAAAAGCTTCCCTATGTTTTGGGGGGAAGCTCACTGTTGGACAAGTTGTTTGGATAGGACTTGCCTTCCCTCTTGGTTCAGACATGGGAGGTAGATGCTTTATTTCCCTATCTTTATTGGACTCCTTTGACATTCTTAACCTTTGGCAGGATTTGGGAGTATTGACCATGATAAAAGGAAGAAGATGCCCAAAAATCTGAGGGATATCTGGATGCTTGCAGTACTCTACAATACTACCTAAATTCGCACCATAATGAAGTCAAATAGCACTCGCCAGCAATGCAATGAAGGGCAAGATCTTCCATTTTTAATATCATTGCTGAGAGAATCTAGAGTTACAGATAGATTAATATAAGCATAAATTATGCATATTTCTCTGCTATCTCAAATAGAAATCCTTAATTGGTCTTTTCTTGTAATGCAATCGGTTGACATATGTGGGTGGTTTATTTCATACAACCTGCACTCAGTACTCTAGTGACCCATTAATTTTTTTTTCTATGTTCTTTTTAATGGTCAATAGAAATCTATTTTCGAATAGTTGATCTTCTTCATGCTATCTATACAACAATCTATGACTATATACTACTAATAGAATATATTGAGGCGATAATATGAAGCTTATTTCTGATGATAATTTCAATAGCTATCCCTGGAGGAAAGGTATTCAAAGTTTGCTTGGTTTATATCTTATTTTCTGTTTTCAGATTTAATGTTTTTATTAGCCAACACTCTTTAGCTTTAGATAATTTATCCTATCCAAGTTTGCCTCGGAGTATGGGAAAAGCTTTATTTCTTGAGAACTGTCACAGTGCTTTGCATGGGGAAGCAATGGCCTTGCAATTGTCAATCAAAGAAGCAATGGCCTTGCACTCGTTAATCTTGAGAACTGTTTTTAGACTGTCCAAAACTGTCAATATGCTTAATGGCGTCTTCACCAAATGGACAGGGTAGTTGCTCCCGTCATCAATGATTGTTTGAGAAGGGTTAGCAAATCTACTTCTGCCGGCTAACAACTTAGTTAATTATGATGTAATTAATTGGGTTAGTAAGGTGTGGCGCGAGTCTAGGGGTGCTAGTTGAGTTAAGCGGGTTCGGGTCGGATCAATATTATTTAAACACGAACACAATCTGATTAATAAACAGATTGTATTTGATAAACAAAAATACAACTCGATTAATAAACAGTAATATGACTTGACCTACCTAACTCGTTTAATAAACGAGTCGGGTTAATGCGACTCATCTAACTCGTTTAATATAAATTTTTATATAAAATTTAATATTTACTAATTTATCATATATAAATGGTGTATTATATAAATAAAATAATCTATTTTTAATTCAAAACTCATACAACATGAACATTATAATCTTAATAATTCATCGTAACAAAATTCTATACAATATAATAGAGTATAGAACAAAATTCCAACTCTTGAAGTTCTTGTTTTATAGCAATGACAAGCTCGTAGTTTCTTATCAGAACCGTGAAGGCCATCCAATTGCCTTTCCTTCATAACTAATGATATGAGATCTGAGAGGAATAGTAAAAGATAAATTTCTTGTTTGATAGCTTAATGGCCTCATCTATCGTCATTGCCTGAGATAGATAGATAGATAGATAGATGGAAGTTTTCTTACAAACATTCTATAAATATGGTAGAACAAGCTAAATTTGCTTAATAACATGAAATCCTTGGCTGGAACATAGAAGCCATCAATGAAGCAAAACAAAAGCATCTCAAAGGTACATTAAAGATAAATATATAAAAATTATATAAAGTATATTTTCTTTTTATCATTCAAAAGCTCAAAGGCTAGAACTGTATGAAGAGCCAAATCTCTCTGTATCTTTTTTTGATTATTCAAGAGCCCGGAGGCTATATATAAGTTGGACAAAGAGTCAATCCTCACTATATCACTTCAAGGGTTGCCTCAAGACCATCCAAACTAAAGTAGGGATTTGCTAGATACAAAAGGCTATGCTTTGAAGAGTATGTCATTCAAAACTTGTAGGCATAGAGATATTCTCCCAACTCTTCTCATCCAAATCAGATCTATCGTAAGGTTAAATGGCTGCAACGGTTGTCTTGAGGCCATCTGAGCCAACATACCATCAAAACCCTAATAAAGAGATCCGACAAGGACTAGAAGAGAGAAGAGAAGCATTTTGACGGTCTGACACTTGAAATCACCATATCATCTTCACCAAGAGACTCGACCCGTTTACTTAAACGAGTTAAACGTTAAGCGGATCAGAGGTATAAACCTAAACATGACCCGATTAATAATGGGTTAGGCGGGTTGTCTCGTTTATGACCTAAATTTGATTAGACTAAACTTAAACCTAATTAACAGTCGGGTTATTGTGTTAGGTTATCAGGTTGGGTCAACATTTGCCACCCCTACCTGAGTATGGATCATTTTCAGAAGAAAAATAATGCAGTTAATCAGCATTGTTTTTTGCACGAAGTTCACCAAATTAGACAATAGAGTTAAGTAAATCTTATTCTTTTAGTTGTTAATTGCATAACGTTCATCAAAGTTTACTAAATATATGGTTAAATATATTAACTATATTTTCTCGATGAAGAAGCTGACGTTTTTTGCATGGACTATGGTAATCCAAGATGGCCCAACTACACTTCCATTATGCACACGAATTGTGTTGCTACTTCTTCAGTCTAATTCATCTAAGAGTTTGATATAAGAAGAGGTTGAACTCTAAAGGTTTGCGTTGTTTCTTTCTGTTGATAATGTCGTCTGATTGTTGTTGCAAGTTTCTAATCTCTTACAATGCTCTCAAATCTCCTAATGTTGCTGAGTCACAATAATTTGATTCTTTTGTTTTTTACTGTAATTCAACCTCAGAAGCAAGAAACAGTTTTGGCGAGCAGAAGATGCCGAAATCATTTTTCTCACAATATCTAAATCAAAAGAATCAAAAAATCTTATACTGAAATTAATGCAGTTGTGCGCAATAACATGATGAATAAGATTGGAAAGTCAAAGCCATCATCATCTTCTAGGGTGTTGGACTAGTCAATGATTGGTTAATTAATTAAATTAAACATGCATAAGAGTTGAGATATCTACTGAGAAAACTCCATGTACTTAATGGGAAGCCAAGCAATTCTCCTCTTCCTCCTCTTTCGGGAACTTGCAATTGTGGCAAATGTAAGTTAAAATAGAGAAGGTATGCCGTCAAGTAGCTAAGAAGATTATGCACTGTTACACTAAATCAGGAGGTAAGAGTAAATTCTATTAATTAGACTAAGTAGGTTGGTACCAATAAAGACGTCAATACATTATAAAATAATAATGGATATTATTTGGGGTATAATAAATGATAAAAAAAATAGTAAGTGTTATTTAAAAGAGTTACAACTGATACAATCAAATAATATTACATGCGAATTTCATGCTGGTGGAGTAAATTAGAGATGTCAGACTCGGACCCGATCCGAGGAGATGGAGCCGCACTCGAACCTGAAGAGATTGAATCAGTAGTAGTAGTAGTAGTAGGGATCAACAATCACTTCAGCAGCGAACGGATCAACAATCGCTGCACTACCGAACAAATCATCAATGGTTGCACCACCGAACGGATCATCAATCGTTGCATCGGTGACCTCCTCGCCTTCCGAGGCCGCCGGATTCCGAGTGGGCTCGTCAACGTCCTCCATCAAGGTGCTGTCCAGAAACTCCGCGAACACCGCCGCGTCGAGGTCGAAGTCGTCGTCGTGCGGTGTCGCCGTCGAAGGACATGGCGGATTCAAGAAGTCGGCCGCGTCCGTCTCCGGCGGCGTAGAAGCCGATGGCATTGCAGGATTTCGAGTGGGCTCGTCAACGTCGTCCATCAAGGTGCTGTCTAGAAACTTCGCGAACTCCGCCGCGTCGAGGTCGAAGTCGTCGTCGTTGTTGTGCGGTGTCGCCGTCGAAGGACATGGCGGATTCTTGAAGTCGGCGGCGTCCGTCTCCAGCGGCGTAGAAGCCGATGGCATTGGATCCGGCGTAGGCATGCCGTAGTCCGTGACGAAGTCCGATGATGAAGGACAAGCGGGCTTCCCAGCTTCGGTGTCGGACGTAGGAGTTACCGGCACCGGCACCGGCACCGGCGTCATCGGGATGGTCCATGCCGTGCTGTAGTCCCCCCAGCGGGTGGAAAGACAAGGCGGATTGGGGAAATCGACAGTGGTGTCGAAGTCTGAGGAAGGAGCAGCCGGACTGAGGAAGTCGGCGATATTGAAGGAACCCCGTGTAGAAGTTGCCAAGCCAACATAGCCAGAAGTGGACGGGAAAGTAGGGTTTTCCGCCGCCGCAGCCGCCGCCGCATGTTTCTTCCGGCTAGAGGAGATGGCCTGTGCGCTCTTCTTAATCAAACACAGGACGGGCTCTTCACACTGCACGCGCGCATACATTATCCAATTATTTATTAAGAATTCAATACTAACACTGCAGAAAAGAAGAAAAGAGGTTTAGAAGATTTGATATATACCGGCCGAGTAGAGGCGTTGATGGGAGGAAGCTCGTACTCGTACATGACCCAGCCGGTGCTCTTCTTCCTCTTCCTCGTAGGTCTATCACCATCCTCCTCGCAGAGGCAAAACGAAAGCATCTGCTTGTACCCGAGAATCCGGCCGCTTTCGCTTTCGATCACCGGATTCTTCTTCTCAGCGTACCAAGTCCCCGAACCAGCGCGGCGGATCGTGTAGCCGGACTTCTGGTTCTGGAGGGTTCGGTGCGAGAAAAAGTAGCCCGTCTCCTCGTCCTCGCCGACAAGATTCCACGGCTCGGTCGAGTAGACCTCGGCGCTGACGATGGCGTCGGTGCAGGAAAGGGGAACCTTTCGGACCCAGTTCTTGAGATAACCATCGATGAGCTCCTGATCAGTGGGGTTGAATCTGAATCCGCAAGGGAGGAGGGCGTCGAGCGATGGTGGTCTTCCTGCCCGCATTGTGGAAGAAGGTAGGGTTTGGAGTTGACGGTTGACGGTTGGAAGAAGACGAAGAAGAAATCAAGAACTCTCTCAGCTCTGAAGAGGAGTGATTGAGCTGAGATGAGGCGAGTGGATGGTCTGTTATATCTAAAGGGTATTATTGTCTTTTAGGTAAATAGTAGTTCCCAATGGGTGTCGGAAAAAAGATGATAAATCCCGTAATCGGAGGGATAAGGGATAACATTAGAAGATACGCGTCGGCGCGTCGCCCACGACGGCCGTGGATGATAGATCCTACTTTGCTCTATTTTTGGACTCTCCTGATTCGATGTCTCTTCTTTCTTCCATTATTATTAGTATAGTATTATTATTATTATTATTCAAATCAAATGGATGGGCCTTTGCGTCTGTCTTTTGTTGCTCATCACCATAGATTTTTTCCCTCGAGCTTCTTTTCCCCTCTAGTTTTTTTTTTGTTTGATTTCGTATTTGTTCTTGGTTTTTTTTTATCGATCTGTCCTAGTTTTATTTTACTTTTGTGTGGAATTGGAAGAGAGGTTGGATTTATTTATTTTTGTTCTTCCTATTTTTAGTTTTAAGGTAATAATTTTAATTCGACGACTAGTTGGTTTTATGTGTTCTTTCAATTACAACAATTGGTCAAGCAGTCACAGCTTTGAGACTGTTGAGGGACAATAAGAACAAACTTGATCAGGTTATCAGTGAACATGCCCGACATGGATACACTCAAGCTTTCGGGACTTGTTGGCCTCAAAATGGACCTTCATATTGTTAGTAATATTTTTGATGAATATGAGAATTGTTTCCTTCTTAACATTCTCTTGTTGTGGTTGTTGAGCATTTTTGGATTTTTATGTTTTGCTCTTTACTTTTGCAAGTTAGAGATATATATGACTTGCTTATTACTTTGGAGAAACTTAAAAGAATAATAACAGATGTAACTTATCCCAGAGTCAACTACATACATACTGATCCTGAAAAATGCTACTTTTTTTGCTGCACGAAATCACCTGACAATCAACACACTTTATTAAATCCATCTATCATGTACACAATTAAGCACAGGAGACTATTACATAATTTAGCAAACATAAAATTGTAATGTGATCATTGCCATGTTAGCTTATGTAGGCAAATAGGCAGATGGAGCTTCTGAGATGAAGATTCCAATCCTTTAAAACAAGTCTACATATTGAAATAGATCATTTGGATGCTAATGGAACATTCATAGGCATACATTCTTATCTACCTTTGTACTCTGTCCATTTGGAGGGCTACCACAGAACTAATTTCAGAATGAAGAAGCGTTCTATCAACCATGAGAAATAAGGGTCTCTCAAATTCACCAAGGAGACTGCATGTAGCTTCCATACTATGTAAAATCTCCAAGAGTCTATAGGCAAGTTATCCTTAGCTATTAAAAATTGACCCTTATTTCCTTATAAGATTTCTCTTCTGCTCTACTGGCGTTAAGGTTGGCTTGCAGTGCTTGCTTCAACACACATTTATAGTGTGCAAGTTATCCAAATTTTCTACTCTTACTTTGAGCTACAATGAATCTCTTCATCAGATTCTTATTATTTCTGTCAAAGTTCAAAAAATTAGGATCGGGATTGGTCTTTGAAAAAACGATACGTATAGGCTGGATCGGCCATATTGTCTGTATCATTTGCCCCGATCGGATAAGACTTTTTTTAATTAAGTAATTTCTAAATATTATTTAAAAATAACCTAGTTTTGCCTAAATCGTTACATAGGAATTTATTTTGGAGATGGAGAGAGTTGACTATAATTTTTCTAGTTATAGCACATGGGTTAAGCAAGTCAGGTGCATTATCAGTGTCCGCCAGTGTCTTCATTTTTCAACATTTCAGGCAAAAAACCTAGTTTTGTCTTTACTTTCATAAAATTTCCTCCTTTATTGATATGCGGGAATATAGACCTGTTTAAAGGGCAAGATGTGCAAGTCTTATAGAATACTAAGATTAACCTCCTAGAATGTAAATACTATTTCCATGAGATGGTTGTACAAGGATTTGATGAGCATTATGTTCCATAAGAACTTTATTCCGTAGAAGCAGTATTTTCCTAGCTGAAAATTAATGGTGACCACTAGTAAAAGAAGCTTTGTTTCTCCAAATTTGCATCTTAAATTTCTTAGACATTTGTAGTATGTCTTTCATGTGGCCAAAATTTACTGCTATATCCATAAGGATCTCAAGCGGCCAGTAATCAAATGGAGACTGATAACTGTACCGACACTAACGTTGTCTTATTTTTCTCACAGAGAGGTTGAAGATCCGGTCTCCAAGAGATCGGGATTGAGGATGAGCCTAGTGAGGACCCATATCATGTCTTCCTTATTTAGAAATTTGAATCTGAAGAAGCCAATGACCATGTTGATGGCTTGCAAGGCGCCTAGAGGAGCCCATCTCCTTTTGGTTTCCTAGGTGTGGTATGCCAGGGGAGGAGGTCTACTAAGGACTTTTGTATAAGACTGTATTGCCACTCTCAGCGGGTGGCTTTGAGTTTTTAAGTGTTTATCACCATTGATTGAGCCCTTAGAGGTCTGTTGAACTTGTTGCAACAAGAAGCCTGATGAGGGGGATGCACCTTTGAGGTCTTGAGCTGAACACTAGCTACGAGACAACTAAGCCTATAACATAGGAGGAGGGGTCCTTGGAGACCTCGAGGCATTGACACACTCAGGGAGCTCTAGATTGTTGGAATATTTAATTTGAATCTTTCGAATTCTTAAGTATATTTTGCAGTAAAGCAATCTATTTTGTCAAAATATAGGGATAAAATTTTCCCTTTCTTGGTGGGTAAGAATTGTATAATCTTATTATTTTCTTATTGCATCATTATGTCTTGTAATTCATATATTCTTCGAGAGAACAAAATGAGGTTTCGATCATGAGTAATTGCTCAGTTATTAATCATATAATAAAATTTTAGGAAATTATCTCATTGCATGAAACAAGTCAATGTTTGATAGACAGAACTAGCTTATAAGGGCACACATCTGAAAGCATAAGATAAAGTCTTGACAGATTCATCTAATCTCCTTTGCATCTTAATGCTCTATAAATTCTTGTATATGCTTCCATCGGACGTAAGCCTTAGTTTTACACATCAACACTTCATTATTGACACTTTACTTTTCATCGTGTGAAGGAAGAGATTAGTCTCCATTTGTAAGACAAAGAAGAAATTGAGGATATTAATGTGGATCGAAACTTAAGCTAGATGATCCTAATTTTAAAGGATAGATATGAGTTACTCTTGCAAGAAAAAAGTGATATATATATGAAAAATTAAATGTAATGAAACATAGGTCTCACCATGGCATTAAATTAATGGAATCACATGAGATTTCTCCTTTCCTTGCTTAACCCAATCCATTTAGCTTATTATTGTTTAGGTCTCTATAGGTACTTGTTTCTCTTTTCCTTGCTCATAATACACAACTTTCCTGTTTAGTTTATCATCGATGAGCTCTCTCTTTATTCTTATCATTCATGGAAACCTAAACGTATTATCAAACTTATCGGTGAGAATTTTATGTGCCATTTTAGGTTCCTTTTGAGTTGGAAAATGAGTCATGATCATGAATGCTTTTGGTAGTATATGCTTTCACAAGATTGTGCAATAATTGATTATAATTTCCAAATAAGGATCACATGGTGTAGAAGCACTTTTTTTTAAATATAATTAAATGTTACTATTAGACAAGGTTTCAAGTACGAGAACAAGATTGAGATTGGTTGCCCAAAAGAATGAATATGTATCTATCGTATTAGTTGATAAATTATTAGACTATTTTTTAATTACATAAATTTTTAAAAATTATTTAAAAATACTAGAAGATTTCTGAAATTTTAAAAGTATAGAAAAATAAGAAAATAAAAGTTACTCATCTATGAAGCCCAAAAACTAAGAAATGCTTATTATGAAAGAATCAGAATGGTATCCGAATCCATTTATGATACCGGCTTGGAACTAAGTCGTGTAAATCTACTACCTTGCCGAGTCCTAAAGTGTACTAACCAGATTCGTATCCCTCAACCACTAGTGGTTGACCTTTCAAAGGAAAATTTTGGTTAGGAGTGGGAGGGAGTCAATTACAGAAAGAGTAGAAACAAATATAAGGACTGTAGCTTCGACCACGTCAACCATGAAGCTCTCACTGCTGCCAGAAAGTTGTTCATGTGAATGGTAGGATATCTTAGACCGAAGAAAATGGAAGAGCTAAAAACAAATCACTTAGGATGCATCAAAGATACAGTCATTGATTCTCCTAATAGGCCACAGTTATTGCACCCTCATTTAGGATCCCTAGGGAATAAAATCAAGTTGGCTATTTTTGAGCTGAATTTGAAAAATTTTATGCTCGTAAATTACTATTGCAGAAGTGAAATAAAGATCTCTCTCTCTTTTCACTTTTATTCTGCAGTAGTATGAGCAAAAGAAATGGATAGTTAAAGAGTAGGAGAGAGAGAAAGTGAGAAAAATAATAGAAAATTAAAATAAAAGAGATAATAATTACTCATCCCAATTCAGAGAGAGTGAGAGAGAGGAGTAAAAGCTGAAAACTTGAAAAGAAGATAACTAGGGACATTAATTACTGATTTCCCCAAGTTGGATCTATTTTGGATCCGACGCGAATCTTCAAACAACTGGTATAAAGCCGTTTTGGTCAATACGACCAATCCTAAAACGATCAGTATGACTGAAACTAGTTGATATCAGCGTGGGATTAGTCTTGGCCAAAATTGTATCTTTACTGTTAGATGACATATCAGATCTACAGTCCATTATTATTTGCAGGCTGTAATGATTCTTTTTATTTTTTTATTTTTTTGTATTTGAATGTAGTGCACCATTAATTGGTCAATAGCTGTTGACCAATGCAATTCCATAAGAGGAATGAGGGAGTTGGAACGATGGAGTTAGAATTTCTTATTTTAGTTCTAGAAATATATATGAACTGAAAGGAGATGCAATAATTGTATGAACTATTAACTATCTCGTTAGTGAAGTAGAAAAGATTTGCAACCAATATTCTGTAGAACAGAAAATAGCTAGAGTTCCCATTAAAAAGAAGAGTATCAAGTTCTGGAGAGAGATAAGAGTATTTTTTTTTCTTTGTAATTTTATCTAAATCTTGCTTCAAAGAGTGTATTCAGTAACAATTTTCTGCAAGGATTCTGCTGACTTCTTTCAAAAGGAAATGATAACATCCAACTTGGGGCCTTGGGCAACTAGTACTCCTTAAGAAGTAATTTTTTTTTTGTCTCTCCCACTTGAATATTAGGGTTCATGAGGACCAGAGCTTTAAATATCCTTTCGCTCATACAGACAACATATTATCCCTTACTTTGTGTCCGTTAGCTAAATGTAATCCTTTTGAACTCTATATGGCTATCGCTTTACAGCTCGAGCATTGAGATAACCCCAGAGCACCAAATAAAAAACTTAAGCAACTTATTTCAAGATTGAGACTGATAATAAAATTTCTACTGTGTGTTCTGCATGGGAAATACGTACGAAGTAACAATATCAATGTAAACCAACCCATTGAGTCTGCAGTGAAACACAGGAGAATGTTAGATAATTTTGCAAACATCAAAGAATTATTAACTAATCATTGTCATGTAGAAAGATGACAAGAGGATGTTCTTTGAAATAAATCTAAATGTTAATTGGCTATATCCTTCCATACATATATCATTGGAAAAACATACCTTTCTACTCTTACATATGGAGGCATAGCCATGGAACTTATGTAACAATCAAGTTCAAGAAGAGATCTTGGTCTACCATGGAAAATAAGGACCTCTCAGATTAGCCAAGGAGACTGCCTGTGAAACCACAGAGAGCTTTTAAGCTGTTGGAAACCTCTAAGAGGTTACAGGCAAGTCATCCTTGGCTATCAAAGATAAGCTCTTATTACCATGTAAGACTTCTCTTCTGCTCTACTGGTCTTGAAGTTAGCTTGTTGTGCTTGCTTTAATATGTATTTATAGTGCACAAAAAGAGAAATCATATTTGCTTTTCTCTTTGTTTTTTGCCCACACTGATTTGCCCTGTCAGATTTTTATTATTGTTCCTTCGTATCCCTGGCTGCCTCCTTCGTTCAGAATATATTCTTGTTTTGTATCCATGGATGATTGCTCATTAGAGTCAACTCTACTTAAAGTATTTATTGCTGTGGATCCATTTCCAAAAAGTTCCTTTTGGAGGCGGGAGAGTTATATACTTATATATGCTACAATATTCCTGTTGTAACACACTGGTTAGACAAGTTGGTTGCATTATTTGTGGCATCTAAAGTCTTTCCAAGGTGATGGTTTCAAAAGCAGTGGAAGGCAAAAACGAAGTTATTTCCTTGCTTTCAAATTTTCCTCCTTTGGTAAGATGGGAGAATACTGACCTATTAAAGGGGAAGATGCTCAAAGTTTCATAGAATCTACAGATTAGTCTTATAGGTTTTAAAGATTGTGACCATGAGATGGCTGTAGAAGGATTTGTTAAGCATTATGGACTATGAAACTGTTATTCCGTATAAGCACCACTTCTAAACTATCAAGCAACGGTCACCACCACTAAAGGATATTTGTTTCTCGTATGTGTAGCTCAGCGGTTTCTGACGCACATTGAGGTTAGTTTTTAGTGTTAGCTTTACATTTAAGCAGTACAAATACTACTTTTAGATGTATAATAGTGAGATATGAGGGGATATTAATTGAGAGATCGATACATTAAGACGATCTAAAGATAATATGATAATGCTTTTCAATGTCCTCATTTGGGATAACATTTTAGGCATCACATTAGAGTCACAAAAAAGTATGTGAAATTTAGATGAAAACAAAAAACTTGAATCCTTTCCTATAATCTTATTATATGAAATATTTGCAAATGCTTTCTTTCATGTCAATTGGCTAATTCTTGACTGTCAATCACAATCTAAATGATCCATAAGCTGTATTTGTCGATTATTTCAGCTGCCTTCCTAGTATTTCAGGTTTTGATTACATTTCAATTATTTAAGTAAATGGGTCATACATATAAAATCGGTAAGCCATAAATCTGTTCAGATTGTTACATTAGAATCAATTCATCAGTTTCCTCTTTTGTCTTCAAGTGCCAGTATAAAGGTTCAACATTGTTAAATATAATCGCAGAATTTGATATGTTTGATAAATATTATCGCAGAATTTTCTGCAAGGACTCGCGTGGAAACTTGATTTGCATGCTGTTGATGTAATCATCTGCCGCTATATCTATTAGAAGCTGTAAGTCAGATGCTTGAAAATAAGAAGAGATTTATGTCTAGCATGAGGGATAAGAGCCACTCAGACTAGCCAAGGAGATTGCCTACTAATCCACATGAAGCTTTCAGGTGATTGAACACCTCAAATGGAGATAGGCAAGTCATCCTTGGCTACCAAAGAAACTCTTATCTACATGTAAGACCGCTCTTCCAGTTTATTTGTTCTCTGTTTGGATGCTATTGCTTGCTTCACTATGTATATATACTCTCAGAAAGTGTACAATTTCATATCAGCTGTCCACCTCCATCTCTTCCTCTAATGCCTGTGGTAGCTTATATTTTCTTCTTCTTTTTTTCAGCTGATGCTTTTTGCATGGACAAAAGTCATCCAAGATGGCCCAACTACACTTCCATTATGCACACGAATTGTGTTGTTACTTCTTTGGTCTAATTCATCCAAGAGTTTGATATAAGAAGAGGTTGAACTCTAAAGGTCTGCGTTGCTTCTTCCTATTGAAATGAATCATAATGTCGTCTGATTGTTGTTGCAAGTTTCTAATCTCTTACAGTCCTCTCAAATCTCCTGATGTTGCTGAGTCCTAATAATTTGATTTTTTTTATTTTTTACTGTAATCCAACCTCAGAAGCAAGAAACATTTTTGCCAAGTAGAAGATGCCGAAATCCTTTTTCTAAATTAAAAGAATCTTATACTGAAAATAATGCAGTTGTGTGTAATAACATGATGAATAAAGAAATCTACAAAGTTCAGCAATATCTATGGCAATAAAGAGTAGGCAACCATGCAATCTTATATCACTCTCATATAAGATTAGAAAGTCAAAGCCGTCATCATCTTCTATGGTGTTGCACTAGTCAATGATTGGTTAATTAATTAAATTAAACATGCATAAGAGTTGAGATATCTACTAAGAAAACTCCATGTACATAAATAGTTGAGAGGAGAGTGAGTTTCTATGTCACTTAATGGGAAGCCAAGCAATTCTCCTCCTCCTCCTCTTTCGGGAACTTGCAATTGTGGCAAATGTAAGTCATTTATTATTTGGGGTATAATAAATGATAAAAAAAACAGTAAGTGTTATTTAAAAGAGTTACAACTGATACAATCAATTAATATTACATGCTAATTTCATGCTGGCGGAGTAAATTAGAGATGTCGGACTCGGACCCGATCCGAGGAGATTGAGCCAAACCCGAACCCGAACCCGGAGAGATTGAATCAGTAGTAGTAGTAGTAGTAGTAGGGATCATCAATCGCTGCAGCAGCGAACGGATCATCAATCGCTGCAGCAGCGAACGGATCATCAATCGTTGCACCACCGAACGGGTCATCAATCGTTGCATCTATGACCTCCTCGCCTTCCGAGGCCGCTGGATTCCGAGTGGGCTCGTCAACGTCCTCCATCAAGGTGCTGTCTAGAAGCTTCGCGAACTCCGCCGCGTCGAGGTCGAAGTCGTCGTCGTGCGGTGTCGCCGTCGAAGGACATGGCGGATTCAAGAAGTCGGCCGCGTCCGTCTCCGGCGGCGTAGAAGCCGATGGCATTGCCGGATTCCGAGTGGGCTCGTCAACGTCCTCCATCAAGGTACTGTCCAGAAACTTCGCGAACCCCACTGCGTCGAGGTCGAAGTCGTTGTCGTTGTTGTGCGGTGTCGCCGTCGAAGGACATGGCGGATTCATGAAGTCGGCGGCGTCCGTCTCCAGCGGCGTAGAAGCCGATGGCATTGGATCCGGCGTAGGGATGCCGCAGTCTGTGACGAAGTCCGATGGTGAAGGACAAGCGGGCTTCCCAGCTTCGGTGTCGGACGTAGGAGTTACCGGCACCGGCACCGGCGTCATCGGGATGGTCCATGCCGTGCTGCACTCCCCCCAGGGGGTGGAAAGACAAGGCGGATTGGGGAAATCGACAGTGGTGTCGAAGTCCGAGGAAAGAGCAGCCGGACTGAGGAAGTCGGCGATATTGAAGGAGCCCCGTGTAGAAGTTGCCAAGCCAACATAGCCAGAAGTCGACGGGAAAGTAGGGTTTTCTGCCGCCGCCGCCGCCGCATGTTTCTTCCGGCTAGAAGAGATGGCCTGCGCGCTCTTCTTGATCAAACACAGGACGGGCTCTTCACACTGCACGCGCGCATACATTATCCAATTATTTATTAAGAATTCAATACTAACACTGCAGAAAAGAAGAAAAGAGGTTTAGAAGATTTGATATATACCGGCCGAGTAGAGGCGTTGATGGGAGGAAGCTCGTACTCGTACATGACCCAGCCGGTGCTCTTCTTCCTCTTCCTCGTAGGTCTATCACCATCCTCCTCGCAGAGGCAAAACGAAAGCATCTGCTTGTACCCGAGAATCCGGCCGCTTTCGCTTTCGATCACCGGATTCTTCTTCTCAGCGTACCAAGTCCCCGAACCAGCGCGGCGGATCGTGTAGCCGGACTTCTGGTTCTGGAGGGTTCGGTGCGAGAAAAAGTAGCCCGTCTCCTCGTCCTCGCCGACAAGATTCCACGGCTCGGTCGAGTAGACCTCGGCGCTGACGATGGCGTCGGTGCAGGAAAGGGGAACCTTTCGGACCCAGTTCTTGAGATAACCATCGATGAGCTCCTGGTCGGTGGGGTTGAATCTGAATCCGCAAGGGAGGAGGGCGTCGAGCGATGGTGGTCTTCCTGCGCGCATTGTGGAAGAAGGTAGGGTTTGGAGTTGACGGTTGACGGTTGACGGTTGGAAGAAGACGAAGAAGAAATCAAGAACTCTCTCAGCTCTGAAGAGGAGTGATTGAGCTGAGATGAGGCGAGTGGATGGTCTGTTATATGTAAAGGGCATTATTGTCTTTTAGGTAAATAGTACTTCCCAATGGGTGTCGGAAAAAAGATGATAAATCCCGTAATCGGAGGGATAAGGGATAACATTAGAAGATACGCGTCGGCGCGTCGCCCACGACGGCCGTGGATGATAGATGATCCTACTTTGCTCTATTTTTGGAGACTCTCCTGATTCGATGTCTCTTCTTTCTTCCATTATTATTAGTATAGTATTATTATTATTATTATTCAAATCAAATGGATGGGCCTTTGCGTCTGTCTTTTGTTGCTCATCACAATAGATTTCTTTTTTCTCTCGAGCTTCTTTTCCCCTCTAGTTTTTTTTTTCATATTTGTTCTTGTTTTTTTTCTCGATCTGTCCTAGTTTTATTTTACTTTTGAGTGGAATTAGAAGAGAAGTTGGATTAATTTTTTGTTCTTCCTATTTTTTAGTTTTAAGATAGTGATTTTAATTCAACAACTACTTGGTTTTATGTGTTCTTTCGGTTACAACAATTGGTCAATCATTCACGGCCTTCAGACTACTGAGAGACAATAAGAACAAACTTGATCAGGTTATCAGTGAACATGCCCGATATGACCTACTTATTATTTCGGAGAAACTTAAAAGAGTAATAACAGATGTAACTTAACCCAGAGTCAACTGCATACATACTAATCCTGAAAAATGCTACTTTCTTTGCTGCACGAAATCACCTGACAATCAACACACTTTATTAAATCCATCTATCATGTACACAATTAAGCACAGGAGACTATTACATAATTTAGCAAACATAAAATTGTAATGTGATCATTGCCATGTTAGCTTATGTAGGCAAATAGGCAGATGGAGCTTCTGAGATGAAGATTCCAATCCTTTAAAACAAGTCTACATATTGAAATAGATCATTTGGATGCTAATGGAACATTCATAGGCATACATTCTTATCTACCTTTGTACTCTGTCCATTTGGAGGGCTACCATGGAACTAATTTTAGAATGAAGAAGCGTTCTATCAATCGTGAGAAATAAGGGTCTCTCAAATTCAGCCACATGGAGCTTCCAAACTATGTAAAATCTCCAAGAGTCTACAGGCAAGTTATCCTTGGCTATTAAAGATTGACCCTTATTTCCTTATAAGATTTCTCTTCTGCTCTACTGACGTTAAGGTTGGCTCACAGTGCTTACTTTAACACACATTTATAGTGTGCAAGTTAGCCAAATTTTCTACTCTTACTTTGAGCTACAATGAATCTCCTCATCAGATTCTTATTATTTCTATCAGGATCGAGATTGGTCTTTGAAAAAATGATACATATAGGCCGGATCGACCATATCAGCTATATTGTTTGCCCAGATCGGATCAGACTTTTTTTAATTAAATAAATTCTAAATATTATCTAAAAATAACCTAGTTTTGCTCTGATAGGAATTTACTTTGGAGATGGAGGGAGTTGACTATAATTTTTCTAGTTATAGCACATGGGTTAGGCAAGTCGGGTTGTAGTATTAGTGTCCTCCAATGTCTTTCAAATGCTGCAACTTTATTTTTCAACATTTGAGGCAAAAAAACCTAGTTTTGTCTTTATGTTCACAAAATTTCCTCCTTTATTAATATAATGGGAATATAAACTTGTTTAAAGGGCAAGATGTGCAAGTTTTATAGAATACAAAGATTAACCTCCTAGAATGTAAATACTATTTTCAAGAAATGGTTGTACAAGGATATGACGAGCATTATGTTCCGTGAGAGCTTTATTCCGCAAAAGCACCATTTTCCTAGCTAAAAGTTAATGGTGACCACTAGTAAAGGAAGCTTTGTTTCTCCAAATTTGCATCTTAAATTTCTTAGACATTTGCAGTATGTCTTTCGTGTGGCCAAAATTTGCTGCTATGTCCATAAGGATCTCAAGCGGCCAGTAATCAAATGAAGATTGACAATTGCACCCACACTAGCGTTGTCTTGTTTTCCTCACGGAGAGGTTGACGATCCAGTCTCCAAGGGACCGGATTGAGGATGAGCCTAGTGAGGACCCATATCATGTCTTCCTTATTCAAAAATTTGAATGTGAAGAAGCAAACGACCATATTGATGGCTTGCAAGGCGCTTAGAGGAGCCCATCTCCTTTTGGTGTCCTAGGTGTGGTATACCAGGGGAGGAGGTCTACTAAGGACTTTTGTATAAGACTGTATTGCCACTCTCAGCGGGTGATTTTGAGTTTTTCAATGTTTATCACCATTGAGCCCTTAGAGGTTCATTGAATTTGATGCAGCAAGAAGCCGGATGAGGGGGATGCACCTTTGAGGTCTTGAGCCGAACACTCGCAGTAGAACCACTGAGCCCATAACATAGGAGGAGGGGTCCTTGGAGACCTCGAGGCAATGACACACTCAGGGAGCTCTTGATTGTTGGAGTATTTAATTTGAATCTTCCGAATTCTTAAGTATATTTTGCAGTAAAACAATCTATTTTGTTAGAATATAGGGAGAAAATTTTCCCTTTCTTGATGGGCAAGAATTGTATAATCTTATTATTTTCTTATTGCATCATAATATCTTGTAATTCATGTATATTCTTCGAGAGAACAAAATGAGGGTTCGATCATGAGTAATTGCTCAGTTATTAATCATAGAATAAAATTTCTAGAAATTATCTCATTGCATGAAGCAAGTCAATGTTTGATAGGCAATATAAGCTTATAAGGGCACACATCTGAGAGCATAAGATAAAGCCTTGACAGATTCATCTAATCTCCTTTTCGTCCTAATGCTCTATAAATTTTTTTATATGCTTCCATCGGCCGTAACCCTTAGTTTTACATGTCAACACTTCATTATTGGTACTTTACTTTCCACCATATGAAGGAGGAAGATTAGTCTCCATTTGTAAGATAGAGAAGAAATTGAAGATATTAATGCGGATTGAAACTTAAGCTAGATGACCGTAATTTTAAAGGATAGATATGAGTTGCTCTTGCGAGAAAAAAAAAAGTGACATATATGAAAAATTAAATGTAATGAAACATAGGTCTCACCATGGCATGAAATTAAAGGAATCACATGAGCTTTCTCCTTTCCTTGCTTAACCCAATCCATTTAGCTTATTATTGTTTAGGTCTCTATAGGTACTTGTTTCTCTTTTCCTTGCTCATAATACATAATTTCCCTATTTAGTTTATCATTGGTGAGCTTTCTCTTAGTTCTTATCATTTAAGGAAACCTGAACCATATTGTCGAACTTATTCGTGAGAATTTTATGCGCCATTTTAGGTTCTTTTCAAGTTGGAAAATGAGTCATGCTCATGAATGCTTTTGGTAGTATATGCTTTCACAAGATTGTGCAATAATCAATTATAATTTTCAAATAAGGATCTCATGGTGCAGAAGCACTTTTTTTAAATATAATTAAATATTACTATTAGACAAGGTTTTAAGTACAAAAACAAGATTGGGATTGGTTGCCCAAAAGAATGAATATGTATCCATCATATTAGTCGATAAATTATTAGACTATTTTTTAATTACGTAAAATTTTAAAAATTATTTAAAAATACCAGAAGATTTCTAAAATTTTAAAATTATAGAAAAATGAGAAAATAAAAGTTACTCATCTATGAAGCCCAAAAACTAAGAAATGCTTATTTACTGAAAACTGCTATGAAAGAATCAGAATGATACCCAAATCCATTTACGATACCAACTTGGAACTAAGTTGTGTAAATCTACTACCTTGCCGAGTCCTAAAGTGGACTAACCAGATTCATATCCCTCAACCACTAGTGGTTGACCTTTCAAAGGAAAAGTTTGGTTAGGAGTGGGAGGGAGTCAATTACAGAAAGAGAAAATAGATATGGGGACTGTAGCTTCGACCATGTCAACCATGATGCTCTCATTGCTGCCAGAAAGTTGTTCATATGAGTGGTAGGATATCTTAGGCTGAAGAAAAAGGAAGAGCTAAAAACGAATCACTTATTTTGGCCAAGAATTCTCAGATGAGGTACTAGAAGAACTGCATCAAAGATGCAGTCGTTGATTCTGCTGATAGGCCACAGTTACTGCACCCTCATTTGGCATCTCTAGGAAAGAGGATCAAGTTGGCTATTTCTAAGCTGAATTTAAAAAACTTTATGCTCGTAAATTACTAATTGCAGAAGTGAATTCAGGATCTCTCTCTCTCTCTCTCTCTCTCTCTTCATTTGGGATCTCTAGGAAAGAGGATCAAGTTGGCTATTTCTGAGCTGAATTTAAAAAACTTTATGCTTGTAAATTACTAATTGCAGAAGTGAATTCAAGATCTCTCTCTCTCTCTCTCTCTTCACTTTTGTTCTACAGTAGTATGAGGGAGAGAAATGGAGAGTTAAAGGGTAGGAGAGAAAAAAAAGTGAGAGATAAGAATAATGGAAAAAAATAAAAAAAGATAATAATCACTCATCCAAGTTCACCAGAGTGCATAATCGTTAGAGGAGCTTGTCAAATAAACTTAACGAAGCATTATAAATGGGAGGAGAGAGAGAGAGTAAAAGTTAAAAACTTGAAAAGAAGATAGCTAGGGATATTAATTATTGATGTCTCCAAGTTGGCTCCATTTTGGATCCGACGCCAATCTTCAAACAACTTGTATCAAGCTGTTTTGGTCGATACGACCAATCCTAAAAAGATCAATATGACTGAAACTGGTTGAAATCGGGGTGGGATTGGTCTTGGCCAAAATTGTATCCTTACTGTTAGATGACATATCAGATCTATAGTCCATTATTATTTGTAGGCTGTAATGATTTTTATTGTATTTGAAAGTAGTGCACCATTTATTGGTCAATAGCTGACTTCTATTTCTCTCTGACCAATGCAATTCCGTGAGGGGAATGACGGAGTTAGAATTTCTTCTTTTAGTTCTAGAAATATATATGAACTGAAAGGAGATGTAATAATCGTATGAATTATTAACTATCTTGTTAGTCAAGTAGAAAAGATTTGCAACCAATATTCTGTAGAACAGAATATAGCTAGACTTCCCATTACAAGAAGAGTATCAAGTTCTGGAGAGAGATAAGAGTATTTTTTTCTTTGTAATTTTATCTGAATCTTGCTTCAAAGAGTGTATTCAGGAAGAATTTTCTGCAAGGATTCTGTTGACTTATTTCAAAAGGAAATGATAACATCCAACCTGGGGCCTTGGGCAACTAGTACTCCTTAAGAAGTTTTTTTTTTTTCTCTCCCACTTGAATATTAGAGTTTACGAGGAACCCGAGCTTTAAATGTCCTTCCTCTCCTTCCGCTCTTACGGACAACATCGTATTATCTAGAGGTGGCAATTAGGTCAGGTTAAGCCGGTTTGGGTTGGGTCAACTTTATCCTAACACGAACACGACCGGATTAATAAACGGATTGTATTTGTTAGACACAACCGATTATTAAACGGGTAACACGACACAATCCGTCTAACCCGTTTAATAAACGAGTTGTGTTAACACAACCCGTCTAACCCGTTTAATAAATGGGTCATGTTAACATGACACGATAACACAACTCGTCTAACCTGATTACCCTATATAAAATTTAAAATTATTCTATAAAAATAATACGTTTAACAAACAAATTAACTTACTTTCATCATCAAATTCATTCAAACATAAAAATTACAATTCTATTAGTTTTAGCTAGATCCCGAGCACAAAGAAGAGCAGCCGCCACTTCGGGAGGAGTGCCGACGATAGCCATCGGGAGGAGTTACTAGATTTGAAGTCAACAAGGAGAAGGGAACAGAATTCTTAGCTATGTGATTAACAAGGCGAAGTGGCAGATGGAGGCAGAGGTAGTAGACGGAGGCGGAAGAGATAGGGGCGAAGGCGGAGGCGACGGATGGAGGCTAAGGCCGAGGCGGCAGACGGAGGTGAAGGCGGCAGACGGAGGCGAAGGCGGCAGACGGAGGTAGAGGCAAAGGGAGAGACAGCAAACGAAGGTGGGAGAGATAGGCATGAAGGCGGAGGCGACATATGGAGGCTAAGGCCGAGGCGGTAGACGAAGATGAAGGCAGAGGTAGTAGACAGAGGCGAAGGCGGAGGTGGCAGAGACAGGGGCGAAGGCGGAGGCGGCAGAGACGGGGGCAAAGGCGAAGGCGACAGAGATGGGGCGAAGGCGAAGGCGGCATACGGAAGCTAAGGGGGAGGCAGGCGAATTTTTCTCCCTTATTTTCTTTGAGGCGGTTGGAGAGGAGTGAAGAGTGGAGAGGTGGTCTTAGGGTAGATGTAATTAGATCTAGGGTTTTAGTTTATATATATATTAAATGGGTTAAACGGGTTAGTAGGTTGACCCAACCTGATCCGATCCGACCCGTATGCTTAAACGAGTCAAACGGGTCAGTCGTATAAATCCGAACACAACCCGATTATTAAATGAGTTAGACAGGTTGACCTGTTTACGACCCGAACCTGATTATACTAAACCCAAACCCGATTAAGAGCTGGGTTATCGGGTTGGGTCCAATTTTGCCACCCCTAGTATTATCGCTTACTTTGTGTCTGTTAGCTAAATGTAATCCTTTTGAACTCTATATGGCTATCGCTTTACAGCGTGAGTATTGAGATAACCCCTGAGGACCAAATAATAAACTTAAGCAACTTATTTCAAGATTGAGACTGATAATAAAATTTCTACTGTGTTCTGCATGGGAAATACGTACCAAGTAACAATATCAATTTAAACCAACCCATTGAGTCCCAAGTGAAACACAGGAGAATGTTAGATAATTTTGCAAACATCAAAGAATTATTAACTAATCATTGTCATGTAGAAAGATGACAAGAGGCTTTTTACGTGAAAAGATTTGTTCTTTGAAATAAATCTAAATGTTAATTGGCTATATCCTTCCATACATATATCATTGGAAAAACATACCTTTCTACTCTTACATTTGGAGGCATAGCCATGGAACTTATGTAACAATCAAGTTCAAGAAGAGATCTTGGTCTACCATGGAAAATAAGGACCTCTCAGATTAGCCAAGGAGACTGCCTGTGAAACCACAGAGAGCTTTTAAGCTGTTGGAAACCTCTAAGAGGTTACAGGCAAGTCATCCTTGGCTATCAAAGATAAGCTCTTATTACCATGTAAGACTTCTCTTCTGCTCTACTGGTCTTGAAGTTAGCTTGTTGTACTTGCTTTAATATGTATTTATAGTGCACAAAAAGAGAAATCATATTTGCTTTTCTCTTTGTTTTGGCCCACACTGATTTGCCCTGTCAGATTTTTATTATTGTTCCTTCGTTCAGAATATATTCTTGTTTTGTATCCATGGATGATTGCTCATTAGAGTCAACTCTACTTAAAGTATTTATTGTTGTGGATCCATTTCCAAAAAGTACCTCTTTGGAGGCGGGAGAGTTATATACTTATATATGCTACAATATTCCTGTTGTAACACACTGGTTAGACAAGTTGGTTGCATTATTTGTGCCATCTAAAGTCTTTCCAAGGTAATGTTTTCAAAAGCAGTGCAGGGCAAAAACGTAGTTATTTCCTTGCTTTCAAATTTTCCTCCTTTGGTAAGATGGGAGAATACTGACCTATTAAAGGGGAAGATGCTCAAAGTTTCATAGAATCTACAGATTAGTCCTATAGGTTTTAAAGATTGTGACCATGAGATGGCTGTAGAAAGATTTGTTAAGCATTATGGTCTATGAAACTGTTATTCCATATAAGCACCACTTCTAAACTATCAAGCAACGGTCACCACCACTAAAGGATATTTGTTTCTCGTATCTGTAGCTCAGCTGTTTCTGACGCACATTGAGGTTAGTTTTTAGTGTCAGCTTTACATTTAAGCAGTACAAATACTACTTTTAGATGTATAATAGTGAGATATGAGGGGATATTAATTGAGAGATCGATACATTAAGACGATCTAAAGATAATATGATAATGCTTTTCAATGTCCTCATTTGGGATAACATTTTAGGCATCACATTAGAGTCACAAAAAAGTATGTAAAATTTAGATGAAAACAAAGAACTTGAATCCTTTCCTATAATCTTATTATATGAAATATTTGCAAATGCTTTCTTTCATGTCAATTGGCTAATTCTTGACTGTCAATCACAATCTAAATGATCCATAAGCTGTATTTGTCGATTATTTCAGCTGCCTTCCTAGTATTTCAGGTTTGGATTACATTTCAATTATTTAAGTAAATGGGTCATACATATAAAATCGGTAAGCCATAAATCTCTTCAGATTGTTACATTAGAATCAATTCATCAGTTTCCTCTTTTGTCTTCAAGTGCCAGTATAAAGGTTCAACATTGTTAAATATTATCGCAGAATTTGATATGTTTGATAAATATTATCGCAGAATTTTCTGCAAGGACTCGCGTGGAAACTTGATTTGCATGCTGTTGATGTAATCATCTGCTGCTATATCTATTAGAAGCTGTAAGTCAGATGCTTGAAAATAAGAAGAGATTTATGTCTAGCATGAGGGATAAGAGCCACTCAGACTAGCCAAGGAGATTGCCTACTAATCCACATGAAGCTTTCAGGTGATTGAACACCTCAAATGGAGATAGGCAAGTCATCCTTGGCTACCAAAGAAACTCTTATCTACATGTAAGACCGCTCTTCCAGTTTATTTGTTCTCTGTTTGGATGCTATTGCTTGCTTCACTATGTATATATACTCTCAGAAAGTGTACAATTTCATATCAGCTGTCCACCTCCATCTCTTCCTCTAATGCCTGTGGTAGCTTATATTTTCTTCTTCTTTTTTTCATCTGATCTTCTCCATAGACAATATATTCTTGTGCTATTCTTGGGACCACTTCCTCTAAATACATCAATTTGAGTTTCTATGTTTCCTCTAGGGCTGTGCTGTGGATAAACAACTTCTGAAGGTAGCTAAATGCTTCCCTATGTTTTGGCGGGAAGCTCACTGTTGGACAAGTTGTTTGGATGAGACTTGCCTTCCCTCTTGGTTCAGACATGGGAGGTAGATGCTTTATTTCCCTATCTTTATTGGACTTCTTTGACATTCTTAACCATTGGCAGGATTGGGAGTATATTGACCATGATAAAAGGAAGAAGATGCCCAAAAATCTGAGGGATATCTGGATGCTTGCAGTACTCTACAATACTACCTAAATTCGCACCATAATGAAGTCAAATAGAACTCACCAGCAATACAATGAAGGGCAATATCTTCTATTTTTATTATCATTGCTGAGAGAATCTAGAGTTACAGATAGATTAATATAAGCGCAAATTATGCATATTTTTCTGCTATCTCAATTGGTCCTTTCTTGTAATGCAATCCGTTAACATATGTGGATGGTTTATTTCATACAACCTGCACTCAATACTCTAGTGACCCATTAATTTTTTTCTATGTTCTTTTTAATGGTCAATAGAAATCTATTTTTGAATAGTTGATCTTCTTCATGTTATCTATACAACAATCTATGACTATATACTACTAATAGGATATATTGAGGCGATAATATGAAGCTTATTTCTGATGATAATTTCAATAGCTATCCCTGGAGGAAAGGTATTCAAAGTTTGCTTGGTTTTATATCTTATTTTCTATTTTCAGATTTAATGTTTTTATTAGCCAACACTCTTTAGCTTTAGATAATTTATCCTATCCGAGTTTCCCTCGGAGTATGGGAAAAGCTTTATTTCTCGATAACTGTCACAGTGCTTTGCATGGGGAAGCAATGGCCTCGCACTCGTTAATCTTGATAACTGTCTTTAGACTGTCAAAAACTGGTCAATATGCTTAATGGCGTCTTCACCAAATGGACAGAGTAATTGCTCCCGTCATCAATGATTGTTTAAGAAGGATTAGCAAATCTACTTATGCCGGCTAACAACTTAGCTAATTATGATGTAATTAATTGGGTTAGTAACGTGTGGTGCGAGTCTAGGGGTCGGTAAAGCGAGTTCAGGTCGGATCAACATTATTTAAAAACGAACACGATCTGATTAATAAACGAGTTGCATTTGATAAACAAGAACACAACCCAATTAATAAACAGGTAACACGACCTAACCTACTTAACTCGTTTAATAAACGGGTCGGGTTAACACGACATGCTAATACGACCCATCTAATCCGACACGTTAACAAGACCTGTCTAACCCATTTAATATAATTTTTTATATAAAATTTAATATTTACTAATTTATCATATATAAATGGTGTACTATATAAACAAAATAACCTATTTTTAACTCGAAACTCATGCAACATCAACATTATAATCCAAATCATTCACCATAACTTTAAGTAGCTCAAGCGGTGTCAGGAGACCCGACTGCAAGAGTGAGAAGCTCCATCGACGTGAAGAATGAGGAGTGAGGAGGGAAGGGGGTAAGGGAAGGACGACGACGCCTCTTTTTTTAGTTTCTCACTTGAGTAATTGAGTTTAGGCCTTAGGGTATTAGGGTTAGAAATTAGAATATATATATAAACCTGAACACGACCCGATTAATAACGGGTTAGACGGGTTGTCTCGTTTATGACCCGAATCCAATTAGACAAAACTCAAACCTGATTAACAGTAGGGTAATCGTGTTAGGTTATCTGGTTGGGTCAATATTTGCCACCCCTATCTAAGTATGGATCATTTTTAGAAGAAAAACGATGTAGTTAATCATCATTGTTGTTTTCACGAAGTTCATCAAATTAGACAATAGAGTTAAGTAAATCTTGTTCTTTTAGTTGTTAATTGTATAACGTTCATGAAAGTTTACTAAATATATGGCTAAATATATTAACTATATTTTCTCGACGAAGAAGCTGATGTTTTTTGCATGGACTGAAGTCATCCAAGATGGCCCAACTACACTTCCATTATGCACACGAATTGTGTTGTTCCTTCTTTGGTCTAATTCATCCAAGAGTTTGATATAAGAAGAGGTTGAACTCTAAAGGTCTGCGTTGCTTCTTCCTGTTGAAATGAATCATAATGTCGTCTGATTGTTTGTTGTTGCAAGTTTCTAATCTCTTACAGTCCTCTCAAATCTCCTGATGTTGCTGAGTCCTAATAATTTGATTCTTTTATTTTTTACTGTAATCCAACCTCAGAAGCAAGAAACATTTTTGCCAAGTAGAAGATGCCGAAATCCTTTTTCTAAATTAAAAGAATCAAAGGAATCTTATACTGAAAATAATGCAGTTGTGTGTAATAACATGATGAATAAAGAAATCTACAAAGTTCAGCAATATCTATGGCAATAAAGAGTAGGCAACCATGCAATCTTATATCACTCTCATATAAGATTAGAAAGTCAAAGCCGTCATCATCTTCTAGGGTGTTGCACTAGTCAATGATTGGTTAATTAATTAAATTAAACATGCATAAGAGTTGAGATATCTACTAAGAAAACTCCATGTACATAAATAGTTGAGAGGAGAGTGAGTTTCTATGTCACTTAATGGGAAGCCAAGCAATTCTCCTCCTCCTCCTCTTTCGGGAACTTGCAATTGTGGCAAATGTAAGTCATTTATTATTTGGGGTATAATAAATGATAAAAAAAACAGTAAGTGTTATTTAAAAGAGTTACAACTGATACAATCAATTAATATTACATGCTAATTTCATGCTGGCGGAGTAAATTAGAGATGTCGGACTCGGACCCGATCCGAGGAGATTGAGCCAAACCCGAACCCGAACCCGGAGAGATTGAATCAGTAGTAGTAGTAGTAGTAGTAGGGATCATCAATCGCTGCAGCAGCGAACGGATCATCAATCGCTGCAGCAGCGAACGGATCATCAATCGTTGCACCACCGAACGGGTCATCAATCGTTGCATCTATGACCTCCTCGCCTTCCGAGGCCGCCGGATTCCGAGTGGGCTCGTCAACGTCCTCCATCAAGGTGCTGTCTAGAAGCTTCGCGAACTCCGCCGCGTCGAGGTCGAAGTCGTCGTCGTGCGGTGTCGCCGTCGAAGGACATGGCGGATTCAAGAAGTCGGCCGCGTCCGTCTCCGGCGGCGTAGAAGCCGATGGCATTGCCGGATTCCGAGTGGGCTCGTCAACGTCCTCCATCAAGGTACTGTCCAGAAACTTCGCGAACCCCACTGCGTCGAGGTCGAAGTCGTTGTCGTTGTTGTGCGGTGTCGCCGTCGAAGGACATGGCGGATTCATGAAGTCGGCGGCGTCCGTCTCCAGCGGCGTAGAAGCCGATGGCATTGGATCCGGCGTAGGGATGCCGCAGTCTGTGACGAAGTCCGATGGTGAAGGACAAGCGGGCTTCCCAGCTTCGGTGTCGGACGTAGGAGTTACCGGCACCGGCACCGGCGTCATCGGGATGGTCCATGCCGTGCTGCACTCCCCCCAGGGGGTGGAAAGACAAGGCGGATTGGGGAAATCGACAGTGGTGTCGAAGTCCGAGGAAAGAGCAGCCGGACTGAGGAAGTCGGCGATATTGAAGGAGCCCCGTGTAGAAGTTGCCAAGCCAACATAGCCAGAAGTCGACGGGAAAGTAGGGTTTTCTGCCGCCGCCACCGCCGCATGTTTCTTCCGGCTAGAAGAGATGGCCTGCGCGCTCTTCTTGATCAAACACAGGACGGGCTCTTCACACTGCACGCGCGCATACATTATCCAATTATTTATTAAGAATTCAATACTAACACTGCAGAAAAGAAGAAAAGAGGTTTAGAAGATTTGATATATACCGGCCGAGTAGAGGCGTTGATGGGAGGAAGCTCGTACTCGTACATGACCCAGCCGGTGCTCTTCTTCCTCTTCCTCGTAGGTCTATCACCATCCTCCTCGCAGAGGCAAAACGAAAGCATCTGCTTGTACCCGAGAATCCGGCCGCTTTCGCTTTCGATCACCGGATTCTTCTTCTCAGCGTACCAAGTCCCCGAACCAGCGCGGCGGATCGTGTAGCCGGACTTCTGGTTCTGGAGGGTTCGGTGCGAGAAAAAGTAGCCCGTCTCCTCGTCCTCGCCGACAAGATTCCACGGCTCGGTCGAGTAGACCTCGGCGCTGACGATGGCGTCGGTGCAGGAAAGGGGAACCTTTCGGACCCAGTTCTTGAGATAACCATCGATGAGCTCCTGATCCGTGGGGTTGAATCTGAATCCGCAAGGGAGGAGGGCGTCGAGCGATGGTGGTCTTCCTGCGCGCATTGTGGAAGAAGGTAGGGTTTGGAGTTGACGGTTGACGGTTGACGGTTGGAAGAAGACGAAGAAGAAATCAAGAACTCTCTCAGCTCTGAAGAGGAGTGATTGAGCTGAGATGAGGCGAGTGGATGGTCTGTTATATCTAAAGGGTATTATTGTCTTTTAGGTAAATAGTACTTCCCAATGGGTGTCGGAAAAAAGATGATAAATCCCGTAATCGGAGGGATAAGGGATAACATTAGAAGATACGCGTCGGCGCGTCGCCCACGACGGCCGTGGATGATAGATCCTACTTTGCTCTATTTTTGGAGACTCTCCTGATTCGATGTCTCTTCTTTCTTCCATTATTATTAGTATAGTATTATTATTATTATTATTCAAATCAAATGGATGGGCCTTTGCGTCTGTCTTTTGTTGCTCATCACAATAGATTTCTTTTTTCTCTCGAGCTTCTTTTCCCCTCTAGTTTTTTTTTTCATATTTGTTCTTGTTTTTTTTCTCGATCTGTCCTAGTTTTATTTTACTTTTGAGTGGAATTAGAAGAGAAGTTGGATTAATTTTTTGTTCTTCCTATTTTTTAGTTTTAAGATAGTGATTTTAATTCAACAACTACTTGGTTTTATGTGTTCTTTCGGTTACAACAATTGGTCAATCATTCACGGCCTTCAGACTACTGAGAGACAATAAGAACAAACTTGATCAGGTTATCAGTGAACATGCCCGATATGACCTACTTATTATTTCGGAGAAACTTAAAAGAGTAATAACAGATGTAACTTAACCCAGAGTCAACTGCATACATACTGATCCTGAAAAATGCTACTTTCTTTGCTGCACGAAATCACCTAACAATCAACACACTTTATTAAATCCATCTATCATGTACACAATTAAGCACAGGAGACTATTACATAATTTAGCAAACATAAAATTGTAATGTGATCATTGCCATGTTAGCTTATGTAGGCAAATAAGCAGATGGAGCTTCTGAGATGAAGATTCCAATCCTTTAAAACAAGTCTACATATTGAAATAGATCATTTGGATGCTAATGGAACATTCATAGGCATACATTCTTATCTACCTTTGTACTCTGTCCATTTGGAGGGCTACCATGGAACTAATTTTAGAATGAAGAAGCGTTCTATCAATCGTGAGAAATAAGGGTCTCTCAAATTCAGCCACATGGAGCTTCCAAACTATGTAAAATCTCCAAGAGTCTACAGGCAAGTTATCCTTGGCTATTAAAGATTGACCCTTATTTCCTTATAAGATTTCTCTTCTGCTCTACTGACGTTAAGGTTGGCTCACAGTGCTTGCTTTAACACACATTTATAGTGTGCAAGTTAGCCAAATTTTCTACTCTTACTTTGAGCTACAATGAATCTCCTCATCAGATTCTTATTATTTCTATCAGGATCGAGATTGGTCTTTGAAAAAATGATACATATAGGCCGGATCGACCATATCAGCTATATTGTTTGCCCAGATCGGATCAGACTTTTTTTAATTAAATAAATTCTAAATATTATCTAAAAATAACCTAGTTTTGCTCTGATAGGAATTTACTTTGGAGATGGAGGGAGTTGACTATAATTTTTCTAGTTATAGCACATGGGTTAGGCAAGTCGGGTTGTAGTATTAGTGTCCTCCAATGTCTTTCAAATGCTGCAACTTTATTTTTCAACATTTGAGGCAAAAAAACCTAGTTTTGTCTTTATGTTCACAAAATTTCCTCCTTTATTAATATAATGGGAATATAAACTTGTTTAAAGGGCAAGATGTGCAAGTTTTATAGAATACAAAGATTAACCTCCTAGAATGTAAATACTATTTTCAAGAAATGGTTGTACAAGGATTTGACGAGCATTATGTTCCGTGAGAGCTTTATTCCGCAAAAGCACCATTTTCCTAGCTAAAAGTTAATGGTGACCACTAGTAAAGGAAGCTTTGTTTCTCCAAATTTGCATCTTAAATTTCTTAGACATTTGCAGTATGTCTTTCGTGTGGCCAAAATTTGCTGCTATGTCCATAAGGATCTCAAGCGGCCAGTAATCAAATGAAGATTGACAATTGCACCCACACTAGCGTTGTCTTGTTTTCCTCACGGAGAGGTTGACGATCCAGTCTCCAAGGGACCGGATTGAGGATGAGCCTAGTGAGGACCCATATCATGTCTTCCTTATTCAAAAATTTGAATGTGAAGAAGCAAACGACCATATTGATGGCTTGCAAGGCGCTTAGAGGAGCCCATCTCCTTTTGGTGTCCTAGGTGTGGTATACCAGGGGAGGAGGTCTACTAAGGACTTTTGTATAAGACTGTATTGCCACTCTCAGCGGGTGATTTTGAGTTTTTCAATGTTTATCACCATTGAGCCCTTAGAGGTTCATTGAATTTGATGCAGCAAGAAGCCGGATGAGGGGGATGCACCTTTGAGGTCTTGAGCCGAACACTCGCAGTAGAACCACTGAGCCCATAACATAGGAGGAGGGGTCCTTGGAGACCTCGAGGCAATGACACACTCAGGGAGCTCTTGATTGTTGGAGTATTTAATTTGAATCTTCCGAATTCTTAAGTATATTTTGCAGTAAAACAATCTATTTTGTTAGAATATAGGGAGAAAATTTTCCCTTTCTTGATGGGCAAGAATTGTATAATCTTATTATTTTCTTATTGCATCATAATATCTTGTAATTCATGTATATTCTTCGAGAGAACAAAATGAGGGTTCGATCATGAGTAATTGCTCAGTTATTAATCATAGAATAAAATTTCTAGAAATTATCTCATTGCATGAAGCAAGTCAATGTTTGATAGGCAATATAAGCTTATAAGGGCACACATCTGAGAGCATAAGATAAAGCCTTGACAGATTCATCTAATCTCCTTTTCGTCCTAATGCTCTATAAATTTTTTTATATGCTTCCATCGGCCGTAACCCTTAGTTTTACATGTCAACACTTCATTATTGGTACTTTACTTTCCACCATATGAAGGAGGAAGATTAGTCTCCATTTGTAAGATAGAGAAGAAATTGAAGATATTAATGCGGATTGAAACTTAAGCTAGATGACCGTAATTTTAAAGGATAGATATGAGTTGCTCTTGCGAGAAAAAAAAAAGTGACATATATGAAAAATTAAATGTAATGAAACATAGGTCTCACCATGGCATGAAATTAAAGGAATCACATGAGCTTTCTCCTTTCCTTGCTTAACCCAATCCATTTAGCTTATTATTGTTTAGGTCTCTATAGGTACTTGTTTCTCTTTTCCTTGCTCATAATACATAATTTCCCTATTTAGTTTATCATTGGTGAGCTTTCTCTTAGTTCTTATCATTTAAGGAAACCTGAACCATATTGTCGAACTTATTCGTGAGAATTTTATGCGCCATTTTAGGTTCTTTTCAAGTTGGAAAATGAGTCATGCTCATGAATGCTTTTGGTAGTATATGCTTTCACAAGATTGTGCAATAATCAATTATAATTTTCAAATAAGGATCTCATGGTGCAGAAGCACTTTTTTTAAATATAATTAAATATTACTATTAGACAAGGTTTTAAGTACAAAAACAAGATTGGGATTGGTTGCCCAAAAGAATGAATATGTATCCATCATATTAGTCGATAAATTATTAGACTATTTTTTAATTACGTAAAATTTTAAAAATTATTTAAAAATACCAGAAGATTTCTAAAATTTTAAAATTATAGAAAAATGAGAAAATAAAAGTTACTCATCTATGAAGCCCAAAAACTAAGAAATGCTTATTTACTGAAAACTGCTATGAAAGAATCAGAATGATACCCAAATCCATTTACGATACCAACTTGGAACTAAGTTGTGTAAATCTACTACCTTGCCGAGTCCTAAAGTGGACTAACCAGATTCATATCCCTCAACCACTAGTGGTTGACCTTTCAAAGGAAAAGTTTGGTTAGGAGTGGGAGGGAGTCAATTACAGAAAGAGAAAATAGATATGGGGACTGTAGCTTCGACCATGTCAACCATGATGCTCTCATTGCTGCCAGAAAGTTGTTCATATGAGTGGTAGGATATCTTAGGCTGAAGAAAAAGGAAGAGCTAAAAACGAATCACTTATTTTGGCCAAGAATTCTCAGATGAGGTACTAGAAGAACTGCATCAAAGATGCAGTCGTTGATTCTGCTGATAGGCCACAGTTACTGCACCCTCATTTGGCATCTCTAGGAAAGAGGATCAAGTTGGCTATTTCTAAGCTGAATTTAAAAAACTTTATGCTCGTAAATTACTAATTGCAGAAGTGAATTCAGGATCTCTCTCTCTCTCTCTCTCTCTCTCTTCATTTGGGATCTCTAGGAAAGAGGATCAAGTTGGCTATTTCTGAGCTGAATTTAAAAAACTTTATGCTTGTAAATTACTAATTGCAGAAGTGAATTCAAGATCTCTCTCTCTCTCTCTCTCTTCACTTTTGTTCTACAGTAGTATGAGGGAGAGAAATGGAGAGTTAAAGGGTAGGAGAGAAAAAAAAGTGAGAGATAAGAATAATGGAAAAAAATAAAAAAAGATAATAATCACTCATCCAAGTTCACCAGAGTGCATAATCGTTAGAGGAGCTTGTCAAATAAACTTAACGAAGCATTATAAATGGGAGGAGAGAGAGAGAGTAAAAGTTAAAAACTTGAAAAGAAGATAGCTAGGGATATTAATTATTGATGTCTCCAAGTTGGCTCCATTTTGGATCCGACGCCAATCTTCAAACAACTTGTATCAAGCTGTTTTGGTCGATACGACCAATCCTAAAAAGATCAATATGACTGAAACTGGTTGAAATCGGGGTGGGATTGGTCTTGGCCAAAATTGTATCCTTACTGTTAGATGACATATCAGATCTATAGTCCATTATTATTTGTAGGCTGTAATGATTTTTATTGTATTTGAAAGTAGTGCACCATTTATTGGTCAATAGCTGACTTCTATTTCTCTCTGACCAATGCAATTCCGTGAGGGGAATGACGGAGTTAGAATTTCTTCTTTTAGTTCTAGAAATATATATGAACTGAAAGGAGATGTAATAATCGTATGAATTATTAACTATCTTGTTAGTCAAGTAGAAAAGATTTGCAACCAATATTCTGTAGAACAGAATATAGCTAGACTTCCCATTACAAGAAGAGTATCAAGTTCTGGAGAGAGATAAGAGTATTTTTTTCTTTGTAATTTTATCTGAATCTTGCTTCAAAGAGTGTATTCAGGAAGAATTTTCTGCAAGGATTCTGTTGACTTATTTCAAAAGGAAATGATAACATCCAACCTGGGGCCTTGGGCAACTAGTACTCCTTAAGAAGTTTTTTTTTTTTCTCTCCCACTTGAATATTAGAGTTTACGAGGAACCCGAGCTTTAAATGTCCTTCCTCTCCTTCCGCTCTTACGGACAACATCGTATTATCTAGAGGTGGCAATTAGGTCAGGTTAAGCCGGTTTGGGTTGGGTCAACTTTATCCTAACACGAACACGACCGGATTAATAAACGGATTGTATTTGTTAGACACAACCGATTATTAAACGGGTAACACGACACAATCCGTCTAACCCGTTTAATAAACGAGTTGTGTTAACACAACCCGTTTAATAAATGGGTCATGTTAACATGACACGATAACACAACTCGTCTAACCTGATTACCCTATATAAAATTTAAAATTATTCTATAAAAATAATACGTTTAACAAACAAATTAACTTACTTTCATCATCAAATTCATTCAAACATAAAAATTACAATTCTATTAGTTTTAGCTAGATCCCGAGCACAAAGAAGAGCAGCCGCCACTTCGGGAGGAGTGCCGACGATAGCCATCGGGAGGAGTTACTAGATTTGAAGTCAACAAGGAGAAGGGAACAGAATTCTTAGCTATGTGATTAACAAGGCGAAGTGGCAGATGGAGGCAGAGGTAGTAGACGGAGGCGGAAGAGATAGGGGCGAAGGCGGAGGCGACGGATGGAGGCTAAGGCCGAGGCGGCAGACGGAGGTGAAGGCGGCAGACGGAGGCGAAGGCGGCAGACGGAGGTAGAGGCAAAGGGAGAGACAGCAAACGAAGGTGGGAGAGATAGGCATGAAGGCGGAGGCGACATATGGAGGCTAAGGCCGAGGCGGTAGACGAAGATGAAGGCAGAGGTAGTAGACAGAGGCGAAGGCGGAGGTGGCAGAGACAGGGGCGAAGGCGGAGGCGGCAGAGACGGGGGCAAAGGCGAAGGCGACAGAGATGGGGCGAAGGCGAAGGCGGCATACGGAAGCTAAGGGGGAGGCAGGCGAATTTTTCTCCCTTATTTTCTTTGAGGCGGTTGGAGAGGAGTGAAGAGTGGAGAGGTGGTCTTAGGGTAGATGTAATTAGATCTAGGGTTTTAGTTTATATATATATTAAATGGGTTAAACGGGTTAGTAGGTTGACCCAACCTGATCCGATCCGACCCGTATGCTTAAACGAGTCAAACGGGTCAGTCGTATAAATCCGAACACAACCCGATTATTAAATGAGTTAGACAGGTTGACCTGTTTACGACCCGAACCTGATTATACTAAACCCAAACCCGATTAAGAGCTGGGTTATCGGGTTGGGTCCAATTTTGCCACCCCTAGTATTATCGCTTACTTTGTGTCTGTTAGCTAAATGTAATCCTTTTGAACTCTATATGGCTATCGCTTTACAGCGTGAGTATTGAGATAACCCCTGAGGACCAAATAATAAACTTAAGCAACTTATTTCAAGATTGAGACTGATAATAAAATTTCTACTGTGTTCTGCATGGGAAATACGTACCAAGTAACAATATCAATTTAAACCAACCCATTGAGTCCCAAGTGAAACACAGGAGAATGTTAGATAATTTTGCAAACATCAAAGAATTATTAACTAATCATTGTCATGTAGAAAGATGACAAGAGGCTTTTTACGTGAAAAGATTTGTTCTTTGAAATAAATCTAAATGTTAATTGGCTATATCCTTCCATACATATATCATTGGAAAAACATACCTTTCTACTCTTACATTTGGAGGCATAGCCATGGAACTTATGTAACAATCAAGTTCAAGAAGAGATCTTGGTCTACCATGGAAAATAAGGACCTCTCAGATTAGCCAAGGAGACTGCCTGTGAAACCACAGAGAGCTTTTAAGCTGTTGGAAACCTCTAAGAGGTTACAGGCAAGTCATCCTTGGCTATCAAAGATAAGCTCTTATTACCATGTAAGACTTCTCTTCTGCTCTACTGGTCTTGAAGTTAGCTTGTTGTACTTGCTTTAATATGTATTTATAGTGCACAAAAAGAGAAATCATATTTGCTTTTCTCTTTGTTTTGGCCCACACTGATTTGCCCTGTCAGATTTTTATTATTGTTCCTTCGTTCAGAATATATTCTTGTTTTGTATCCATGGATGATTGCTCATTAGAGTCAACTCTACTTAAAGTATTTATTGTTGTGGATCCATTTCCAAAAAGTACCTCTTTGGAGGCGGGAGAGTTATATACTTATATATGCTACAATATTCCTGTTGTAACACACTGGTTAGACAAGTTGGTTGCATTATTTGTGCCATCTAAAGTCTTTCCAAGGTAATGTTTTCAAAAGCAGTGCAGGGCAAAAACGTAGTTATTTCCTTGCTTTCAAATTTTCCTCCTTTGGTAAGATGGGAGAATACTGACCTATTAAAGGGGAAGATGCTCAAAGTTTCATAGAATCTACAGATTAGTCCTATAGGTTTTAAAGATTGTGACCATGAGATGGCTGTAGAAAGATTTGTTAAGCATTATGGTCTATGAAACTGTTATTCCATATAAGCACCACTTCTAAACTATCAAGCAACGGTCACCACCACTAAAGGATATTTGTTTCTCGTATCTGTAGCTCAGCTGTTTCTGACGCACATTGAGGTTAGTTTTTAGTGTCAGCTTTACATTTAAGCAGTACAAATACTACTTTTAGATGTATAATAGTGAGATATGAGGGGATATTAATTGAGAGATCGATACATTAAGACGATCTAAAGATAATATGATAATGCTTTTCAATGTCCTCATTTGGGATAACATTTTAGGCATCACATTAGAGTCACAAAAAAGTATGTAAAATTTAGATGAAAACAAAGAACTTGAATCCTTTCCTATAATCTTATTATATGAAATATTTGCAAATGCTTTCTTTCATGTCAATTGGCTAATTCTTGACTGTCAATCACAATCTAAATGATCCATAAGCTGTATTTGTCGATTATTTCAGCTGCCTTCCTAGTATTTCAGGTTTGGATTACATTTCAATTATTTAAGTAAATGGGTCATACATATAAAATCGGTAAGCCATAAATCTCTTCAGATTGTTACATTAGAATCAATTCATCAGTTTCCTCTTTTGTCTTCAAGTGCCAGTATAAAGGTTCAACATTGTTAAATATAATCGCAGAATTTGATATGTTTGATAAATATTATCGCAGAATTTTCTGCAAGGACTCGCGTGGAAACTTGATTTGCATGCTGTTGATGTAATCATCTGCCGCTATATCTATTAGAAGCTGTAAGTCAGATGCTTGAAAATAAGAAGAGATTTATGTCTAGCATGAGGGATAAGAGCCACTCAGACTAGCCAAGGAGATTGCCTACTAATCCACATGAAGCTTTCAGGTGATTGAACACCTCAAATGGAGATAGGCAAGTCATCCTTGGCTACCAAAGAAACTCTTATCTACATGTAAGACCGCTCTTCCAGTTTATTTGTTCTCTGTTTGGATGCTATTGCTTGCTTCACTATGTATATATACTCTCAGAAAGTGTACAATTTCATATCAGCTGTCCACCTCCATCTCTTCCTCTAATGCCTGTGGTAGCTTATATTTTCTTCTTCTTTTTTTCATCTGATCTTCTCCATAGACAATATATTCTTGTGCTATTCTTGGGACCACTTCCTCTAAATACATCAATTTGAGTTTCTATGTTTCCTCTAGGGCTGTGCTGTGGATAAACAACTTCTGAAGGTAGCTAAATGCTTCCCTATGTTTTGGCGGGAAGCTCACTGTTGGACAAGTTGTTTGGATGAGACTTGCCTTCCCTCTTGGTTCAGACATGGGAGGTAGATGCTTTATTTCCCTATCTTTATTGGACTTCTTTGACATTCTTAACCATTGGCAGGATTGGGAGTATATTGACCATGATAAAAGGAAGAAGATGCCCAAAAATCTGAGGGATATCTGGATGCTTGCAGTACTCTACAATACTACCTAAATTCGCACCATAATGAAGTCAAATAGAACTCACCAGCAATACAATGAAGGGCAATATCTTCTATTTTTATTATCATTGCTGAGAGAATCTAGAGTTACAGATAGATTAATATAAGCGCAAATTATGCATATTTTTCTGCTATCTCAATTGGTCCTTTCTTGTAATGCAATCCGTTAACATATGTGGATGGTTTATTTCATACAACCTGCACTCAATACTCTAGTGACCCATTAATTTTTTTCTATGTTCTTTTTAATGGTCAATAGAAATCTATTTTTGAATAGTTGATCTTCTTCATGTTATCTATACAACAATCTATGACTATATACTACTAATAGGATATATTGAGGCGATAATATGAAGCTTATTTCTGATGATAATTTCAATAGCTATCCCTGGAGGAAAGGTATTCAAAGTTTGCTTGGTTTTATATCTTATTTTCTATTTTCAGATTTAATGTTTTTATTAGCCAACACTCTTTAGCTTTAGATAATTTATCCTATCCGAGTTTCCCTCGGAGTATGGGAAAAGCTTTATTTCTCGATAACTGTCACAGTGCTTTGCATGGGGAAGCAATGGCCTCGCACTCGTTAATCTTGATAACTGTCTTTAGACTGTCAAAAACTGGTCAATATGCTTAATGGCGTCTTCACCAAATGGACAGAGTAATTGCTCCCGTCATCAATGATTGTTTAAGAAGGATTAGCAAATCTACTTATGCCGGCTAACAACTTAGCTAATTATGATGTAATTAATTGGGTTAGTAACGTGTGGTGCGAGTCTAGGGGTCGGTAAAGCGAGTTCAGGTCGGATCAACATTATTTAAAAACGAACACGATCTGATTAATAAACGAGTTGCATTTGATAAACAAGAACACAACCCAATTAATAAACAGGTAACACGACCTAACCTACTTAACTCGTTTAATAAACGGGTCGGGTTAACACGACATGCTAATACGACCCATCTAATCCGACACGTTAACAAGACCTGTCTAACCCATTTAATATAATTTTTTATATAAAATTTAATATTTACTAATTTATCATATATAAATGGTGTACTATATAAACAAAATAACCTATTTTTAACTCGAAACTCATGCAACATCAACATTATAATCCAAATCATTCACCATAACTTTAAGTAGCTCAAGCGGTGTCAGGAGACCCGACTGCAAGAGTGAGAAGCTCCATCGACGTGAAGAATGAGGAGTGAGGAGGGAAGGGGGTAAGGGAAGGACGACGACGCCTCTTTTTTTAGTTTCTCACTTGAGTAATTGAGTTTAGGCCTTAGGGTATTAGGGTTAGAAATTAGAATATATATATAAACCTGAACACGACCCGATTAATAACGGGTTAGACGGGTTGTCTCGTTTATGACCCGAATCCAATTAGACAAAACTCAAACCTGATTAACAGTAGGGTAATCGTGTTAGGTTATCTGGTTGGGTCAATATTTGCCACCCCTATCTAAGTATGGATCATTTTTAGAAGAAAAACGATGTAGTTAATCATCATTGTTGTTTTCACGAAGTTCATCAAATTAGACAATAGAGTTAAGTAAATCTTGTTCTTTTAGTTGTTAATTGTATAACGTTCATGAAAGTTTACTAAATATATGGCTAAATATATTAACTATATTTTCTCGACGAAGAAGCTGATGTTTTTTGCATGGACTGAAGTCATCCAAGATGGCCCAACTACACTTCCATTATGCACACGAATTGTGTTGTTCCTTCTTTGGTCTAATTCATCCAAGAGTTTGATATAAGAAGAGGTTGAACTCTAAAGGTCTGCGTTGCTTCTTCCTGTTGAAATGAATCATAATGTCGTCTGATTGTTTGTTGTTGCAAGTTTCTAATCTCTTACAGTCCTCTCAAATCTCCTGATGTTGCTGAGTCCTAATAATTTGATTCTTTTATTTTTTACTGTAATCCAACCTCAGAAGCAAGAAACATTTTTGCCAAGTAGAAGATGCCGAAATCCTTTTTCTAAATTAAAAGAATCAAAGGAATCTTATACTGAAAATAATGCAGTTGTGTGTAATAACATGATGAATAAAGAAATCTACAAAGTTCAGCAATATCTATGGCAATAAAGAGTAGGCAACCATGCAATCTTATATCACTCTCATATAAGATTAGAAAGTCAAAGCCGTCATCATCTTCTAGGGTGTTGCACTAGTCAATGATTGGTTAATTAATTAAATTAAACATGCATAAGAGTTGAGATATCTACTAAGAAAACTCCATGTACATAAATAGTTGAGAGGAGAGTGAGTTTCTATGTCACTTAATGGGAAGCCAAGCAATTCTCCTCCTCCTCCTCTTTCGGGAACTTGCAATTGTGGCAAATGTAAGTCATTTATTATTTGGGGTATAATAAATGATAAAAAAAACAGTAAGTGTTATTTAAAAGAGTTACAACTGATACAATCAATTAATATTACATGCTAATTTCATGCTGGCGGAGTAAATTAGAGATGTCGGACTCGGACCCGATCCGAGGAGATTGAGCCAAACCCGAACCCGAACCCGGAGAGATTGAATCAGTAGTAGTAGTAGTAGTAGTAGGGATCATCAATCGCTGCAGCAGCGAACGGATCATCAATCGCTGCAGCAGCGAACGGATCATCAATCGTTGCACCACCGAACGGGTCATCAATCGTTGCATCTATGACCTCCTCGCCTTCCGAGGCCGCCGGATTCCGAGTGGGCTCGTCAACGTCCTCCATCAAGGTGCTGTCTAGAAGCTTCGCGAACTCCGCCGCGTCGAGGTCGAAGTCGTCGTCGTGCGGTGTCGCCGTCGAAGGACATGGCGGATTCAAGAAGTCGGCCGCGTCCGTCTCCGGCGGCGTAGAAGCCGATGGCATTGCCGGATTCCGAGTGGGCTCGTCAACGTCCTCCATCAAGGTACTGTCCAGAAACTTCGCGAACCCCACTGCGTCGAGGTCGAAGTCGTTGTCGTTGTTGTGCGGTGTCGCCGTCGAAGGACATGGCGGATTCATGAAGTCGGCGGCGTCCGTCTCCAGCGGCGTAGAAGCCGATGGCATTGGATCCGGCGTAGGGATGCCGCAGTCTGTGACGAAGTCCGATGGTGAAGGACAAGCGGGCTTCCCAGCTTCGGTGTCGGACGTAGGAGTTACCGGCACCGGCACCGGCGTCATCGGGATGGTCCATGCCGTGCTGCACTCCCCCCAGGGGGTGGAAAGACAAGGCGGATTGGGGAAATCGACAGTGGTGTCGAAGTCCGAGGAAAGAGCAGCCGGACTGAGGAAGTCGGCGATATTGAAGGAGCCCCGTGTAGAAGTTGCCAAGCCAACATAGCCAGAAGTCGACGGGAAAGTAGGGTTTTCTGCCGCCGCCACCGCCGCATGTTTCTTCCGGCTAGAAGAGATGGCCTGCGCGCTCTTCTTGATCAAACACAGGACGGGCTCTTCACACTGCACGCGCGCATACATTATCCAATTATTTATTAAGAATTCAATACTAACACTGCAGAAAAGAAGAAAAGAGGTTTAGAAGATTTGATATATACCGGCCGAGTAGAGGCGTTGATGGGAGGAAGCTCGTACTCGTACATGACCCAGCCGGTGCTCTTCTTCCTCTTCCTCGTAGGTCTATCACCATCCTCCTCGCAGAGGCAAAACGAAAGCATCTGCTTGTACCCGAGAATCCGGCCGCTTTCGCTTTCGATCACCGGATTCTTCTTCTCAGCGTACCAAGTCCCCGAACCAGCGCGGCGGATCGTGTAGCCGGACTTCTGGTTCTGGAGGGTTCGGTGCGAGAAAAAGTAGCCCGTCTCCTCGTCCTCGCCGACAAGATTCCACGGCTCGGTCGAGTAGACCTCGGCGCTGACGATGGCGTCGGTGCAGGAAAGGGGAACCTTTCGGACCCAGTTCTTGAGATAACCATCGATGAGCTCCTGATCCGTGGGGTTGAATCTGAATCCGCAAGGGAGGAGGGCGTCGAGCGATGGTGGTCTTCCTGCGCGCATTGTGGAAGAAGGTAGGGTTTGGAGTTGACGGTTGACGGTTGACGGTTGGAAGAAGACGAAGAAGAAATCAAGAACTCTCTCAGCTCTGAAGAGGAGTGATTGAGCTGAGATGAGGCGAGTGGATGGTCTGTTATATCTAAAGGGTATTATTGTCTTTTAGGTAAATAGTACTTCCCAATGGGTGTCGGAAAAAAGATGATAAATCCCGTAATCGGAGGGATAAGGGATAACATTAGAAGATACGCGTCGGCGCGTCGCCCACGACGGCCGTGGATGATAGATCCTACTTTGCTCTATTTTTGGAGACTCTCCTGATTCGATGTCTCTTCTTTCTTCCATTATTATTAGTATAGTATTATTATTATTATTATTCAAATCAAATGGATGGGCCTTTGCGTCTGTCTTTTGTTGCTCATCACAATAGATTTCTTTTTTCTCTCGAGCTTCTTTTCCCCTCTAGTTTTTTTTTTCATATTTGTTCTTGTTTTTTTTCTCGATCTGTCCTAGTTTTATTTTACTTTTGAGTGGAATTAGAAGAGAAGTTGGATTAATTTTTTGTTCTTCCTATTTTTTAGTTTTAAGATAGTGATTTTAATTCAACAACTACTTGGTTTTATGTGTTCTTTCGGTTACAACAATTGGTCAATCATTCACGGCCTTCAGACTACTGAGAGACAATAAGAACAAACTTGATCAGGTTATCAGTGAACATGCCCGATATGACCTACTTATTATTTCGGAGAAACTTAAAAGAGTAATAACAGATGTAACTTAACCCAGAGTCAACTGCATACATACTGATCCTGAAAAATGCTACTTTCTTTGCTGCACGAAATCACCTAACAATCAACACACTTTATTAAATCCATCTATCATGTACACAATTAAGCACAGGAGACTATTACATAATTTAGCAAACATAAAATTGTAATGTGATCATTGCCATGTTAGCTTATGTAGGCAAATAGGCAGATGGAGCTTCTGAGATGAAGATTCCAATCCTTTAAAACAAGTCTACATATTGAAATAGATCATTTGGATGCTAATGGAACATTCATAGGCATACATTCTTATCTACCTTTGTACTCTGTCCATTTGGAGGGCTACCATGGAACTAATTTTAGAATGAAGAAGCGTTCTATCAATCGTGAGAAATAAGGGTCTCTCAAATTCAGCCACATGGAGCTTCCAAACTATGTAAAATCTCCAAGAGTCTACAGGCAAGTTATCCTTGGCTATTAAAGATTGACCCTTATTTCCTTATAAGATTTCTCTTCTGCTCTACTGACGTTAAGGTTGGCTCACAGTGCTTGCTTTAACACACATTTATAGTGTGCAAGTTAGCCAAATTTTCTACTCTTACTTTGAGCTACAATGAATCTCCTCATCAGATTCTTATTATTTCTATCAGGATCGAGATTGGTCTTTGAAAAAATGATACATATAGGCCGGATCGACCATATCAGCTATATTGTTTGCCCAGATCGGATCAGACTTTTTTTAATTAAATAAATTCTAAATATTATCTAAAAATAACCTAGTTTTGCTCTGATAGGAATTTACTTTGGAGATGGAGGGAGTTGACTATAATTTTTCTAGTTATAGCACATGGGTTAGGCAAGTCGGGTTGTAGTATTAGTGTCCTCCAATGTCTTTCAAATGCTGCAACTTTATTTTTCAACATTTGAGGCAAAAAAACCTAGTTTTGTCTTTATGTTCACAAAATTTCCTCCTTTATTAATATAATGGGAATATAAACTTGTTTAAAGGGCAAGATGTGCAAGTTTTATAGAATACAAAGATTAACCTCCTAGAATGTAAATACTATTTTCAAGAAATGGTTGTACAAGGATTTGACGAGCATTATGTTCCGTGAGAGCTTTATTCCGCAAAAGCACCATTTTCCTAGCTAAAAGTTAATGGTGACCACTAGTAAAGGAAGCTTTGTTTCTCCAAATTTGCATCTTAAATTTCTTAGACATTTGCAGTATGTCTTTCGTGTGGCCAAAATTTGCTGCTATGTCCATAAGGATCTCAAGCGGCCAGTAATCAAATGAAGATTGACAATTGCACCCACACTAGCGTTGTCTTGTTTTCCTCACGGAGAGGTTGACGATCCAGTCTCCAAGGGACCGGATTGAGGATGAGCCTAGTGAGGACCCATATCATGTCTTCCTTATTCAAAAATTTGAATGTGAAGAAGCAAACGACCATATTGATGGCTTGCAAGGCGCTTAGAGGAGCCCATCTCCTTTTGGTGTCCTAGGTGTGGTATACCAGGGGAGGAGGTCTACTAAGGACTTTTGTATAAGACTGTATTGCCACTCTCAGCGGGTGATTTTGAGTTTTTCAATGTTTATCACCATTGAGCCCTTAGAGGTTCATTGAATTTGATGCAGCAAGAAGCCGGATGAGGGGGATGCACCTTTGAGGTCTTGAGCCGAACACTCGCAGTAGAACCACTGAGCCCATAACATAGGAGGAGGGGTCCTTGGAGACCTCGAGGCAATGACACACTCAGGGAGCTCTTGATTGTTGGAGTATTTAATTTGAATCTTCCGAATTCTTAAGTATATTTTGCAGTAAAACAATCTATTTTGTTAGAATATAGGGAGAAAATTTTCCCTTTCTTGATGGGCAAGAATTGTATAATCTTATTATTTTCTTATTGCATCATAATATCTTGTAATTCATGTATATTCTTCGAGAGAACAAAATGAGGGTTCGATCATGAGTAATTGCTCAGTTATTAATCATAGAATAAAATTTCTAGAAATTATCTCATTGCATGAAGCAAGTCAATGTTTGATAGGCAATATAAGCTTATAAGGGCACACATCTGAGAGCATAAGATAAAGCCTTGACAGATTCATCTAATCTCCTTTTCGTCCTAATGCTCTATAAATTTTTTTATATGCTTCCATCGGCCGTAACCCTTAGTTTTACATGTCAACACTTCATTATTGGTACTTTACTTTCCACCATATGAAGGAGGAAGATTAGTCTCCATTTGTAAGATAGAGAAGAAATTGAAGATATTAATGCGGATTGAAACTTAAGCTAGATGACCGTAATTTTAAAGGATAGATATGAGTTGCTCTTGCGAGAAAAAAAAAAGTGACATATATGAAAAATTAAATGTAATGAAACATAGGTCTCACCATGGCATGAAATTAAAGGAATCACATGAGCTTTCTCCTTTCCTTGCTTAACCCAATCCATTTAGCTTATTATTGTTTAGGTCTCTATAGGTACTTGTTTCTCTTTTCCTTGCTCATAATACATAATTTCCCTATTTAGTTTATCATTGGTGAGCTTTCTCTTAGTTCTTATCATTTAAGGAAACCTGAACCATATTGTCGAACTTATTCGTGAGAATTTTATGCGCCATTTTAGGTTCTTTTCAAGTTGGAAAATGAGTCATGCTCATGAATGCTTTTGGTAGTATATGCTTTCACAAGATTGTGCAATAATCAATTATAATTTTCAAATAAGGATCTCATGGTGCAGAAGCACTTTTTTTAAATATAATTAAATATTACTATTAGACAAGGTTTTAAGTACAAAAACAAGATTGGGATTGGTTGCCCAAAAGAATGAATATGTATCCATCATATTAGTCGATAAATTATTAGACTATTTTTTAATTACGTAAAATTTTAAAAATTATTTAAAAATACCAGAAGATTTCTAAAATTTTAAAATTATAGAAAAATGAGAAAATAAAAGTTACTCATCTATGAAGCCCAAAAACTAAGAAATGCTTATTTACTGAAAACTGCTATGAAAGAATCAGAATGATACCCAAATCCATTTACGATACCAACTTGGAACTAAGTTGTGTAAATCTACTACCTTGCCGAGTCCTAAAGTGGACTAACCAGATTCATATCCCTCAACCACTAGTGGTTGACCTTTCAAAGGAAAAGTTTGGTTAGGAGTGGGAGGGAGTCAATTACAGAAAGAGAAAATAGATATGGGGACTGTAGCTTCGACCATGTCAACCATGATGCTCTCATTGCTGCCAGAAAGTTGTTCATATGAGTGGTAGGATATCTTAGGCTGAAGAAAAAGGAAGAGCTAAAAACGAATCACTTATTTTGGCCAAGAATTCTCAGATGAGGTACTAGAAGAACTGCATCAAAGATGCAGTCGTTGATTCTGCTGATAGGCCACAGTTACTGCACCCTCATTTGGCATCTCTAGGAAAGAGGATCAAGTTGGCTATTTCTAAGCTGAATTTAAAAAACTTTATGCTCGTAAATTACTAATTGCAGAAGTGAATTCAGGATCTCTCTCTCTCTCTCTCTCTCTCTCTTCATTTGGGATCTCTAGGAAAGAGGATCAAGTTGGCTATTTCTGAGCTGAATTTAAAAAACTTTATGCTCGTAAATTACTAATTGCAGAAGTGAATTCAAGATCTCTCTCTCTCTCTCTCTCTCTTCACTTTTGTTCTACAGTAGTATGAGGGAGAGAAATGGAGAGTTAAAGGGTAGGAGAGAAAAAAAAGTGAGAGATAAGAATAATGGAAAAAAATAAAAAAAGATAATAATCACTCATCCAAGTTCACCAGAGTGCATAATCGTTAGAGGAGCTTGTCAAATAAACTTAACGAAGCATTATAAATGGGAGGAGAGAGAGAGAGAGTAAAAGTTAAAAACTTGAAAAGAAGATAGCTAGGGATATTAATTATTGATGTCTCCAAGTTGGCTCCATTTTGGATCCGACGCCAATCTTCAAACAACTTGTATCAAGCTGTTTTGGTCGATACGACCAATCCTAAAAAGATCAATATGACTGAAACTGGTTGAAATCGGGGTGGGATTGGTCTTGGCCAAAATTGTATCCTTACTGTTAGATGACATATCAGATCTATAGTCCATTATTATTTGTAGGCTGTAATGATTTTTATTGTATTTGAAAGTAGTGCACCATTTATTGGTCAATAGCTGACTTCTATTTCTCTCTGACCAATGCAATTCCGTGAGGGGAATGACGGAGTTAGAATTTCTTCTTTTAGTTCTAGAAATATATATGAACTGAAAGGAGATGTAATAATCGTATGAATTATTAACTATCTTGTTAGTCAAGTAGAAAAGATTTGCAACCAATATTCTGTAGAACAGAATATAGCTAGACTTCCCATTACAAGAAGAGTATCAAGTTCTGGAGAGAGATAAGAGTATTTTTTTCTTTGTAATTTTATCTGAATCTTGCTTCAAAGAGTGTATTCAGGAAGAATTTTCTGCAAGGATTCTGTTGACTTATTTCAAAAGGAAATGATAACATCCAACCTGGGGCCTTGGGCAACTAGTACTCCTTAAGAAGTTTTTTTTTTTTCTCTCCCACTTGAATATTAGAGTTTACGAGGAACCCGAGCTTTAAATGTCCTTCCTCTCCTTCCGCTCTTACCGACAACATCGTATTATCTAGAGGTGGCAATTAGGTCAGGTTAAGCCGGTTTGGGTTGGGTCAACTTTATCCTAACACGAACACGACCGGATTAATAAACGGATTGTATTTGTTAGACACAACCGATTATTAAACGGGTAACACGACACAATCCGTCTAACCCGTTTAATAAACGAGTTGTGTTAACACAACCCGTCTAACCCGTTTAATAAATGGGTCATGTTAACATGACACGATAACACAACTCGTCTAACCTGATTACCCTATATAAAATTTAAAATTATTCTATAAAAATAATACGTTTAACAAACAAATTAACTTACTTTCATCATCAAATTCATTCAAACATAAAAATTACAATTCTATTAGTTTTAGCTAGATCCCGAGCACAAAGAAGAGCAGCCGCCACTTCGGGAGGAGTGCCGACGATAGCCATCGGGAGGAGTTACTAGATTTGAAGTCAACAAGGAGAAGGGAACAGAATTCTTAGCTATGTGATTAACAAGGCGAAGTGGCAGATGGAGGCAGAGGTAGTAGACGGAGGCGGAAGAGATAGGGGCGAAGGCGGAGGCGACGGATGGAGGCTAAGGCCGAGGCGGCAGACGGAGGTGAAGGCGGCAGACGGAGGCGAAGGCGGCAGACGGAGGTAGAGGCAAAGGGAGAGACAGCAAACGAAGGCGGGAGAGATAGGCATGAAGGCGGAGGCGACATATGGAGGCTAAGGCCGAGGCGGTAGACGAAGATGAAGGCAGAGGTAGTAGACAGAGGCGAAGGCGGAGGTGGCAGAGACAGGGGCGAAGGCGGAGGCGGCAGAGACGGGGGCAAAGGCGAAGGCGACAGAGATGGGGCGAAGGCGAAGGCGGCATACGGAAGCTAAGGGGGAGGCAGGCGAATTTTTCTCCCTTATTTTCTTTGAGGCGGTTGGAGAGGAGTGAAGAGTGGAGAGGTGGTCTTAGGGTAGATGTAATTAGATCTAGGGTTTTAGTTTATATATATATTAAATGGGTTAAACGGGTTAGTAGGTTGACCCAACCTGATCCGATCCGACCCGTATGCTTAAACGAGTCAAACGGGTCAGTCGTATAAATCCGAACACAACCCGATTATTAAATGAGTTAGACAGGTTGACCTGTTTACGACCCGAACCTGATTATACTAAACCCAAACCCGATTAAGAGCTGGGTTATCGGGTTGGGTCCAATTTTGCCACCCCTAGTATTATCGCTTACTTTGTGTCTGTTAGCTAAATGTAATCCTTTTTAACTCTATATGGCTATCGCTTTACAGCGTGAGTATTGAGATAACCCCTGAGGACCAAATAATAAACTTAAGCAACTTATTTCAAGATTGAGACTGATAATAAAATTTCTACTGTGTTCTGCTTGGGAAATACGTACCAAGTAACAATATCAATTTAAACCAACCCATTGAGTCCCAAGTGAAACACAGGAGAATGTTAGATAATTTTGCAAACATCAAAGAATTATTAACTAATCATTGTCATGTAGAAAGATGACAAGAGGCTTTTTACGTGAAAAGATTTGTTCTTTGAAATAAATCTAAATGTTAATTGGCTATATCCTTCCATACATATATCATTGGAAAAACATACCTTTCTACTCTTACATTTGGAGGCATAGCCATGGAACTTATGTAACAATCAAGTTCAAGAAGAGATCTTGGTCTACCATGGAAAATAAGGACCTCTCAGATTAGCCAAGGAGACTGCCTGTGAAACCACAGAGAGCTTTTAAGCTGTTGGAAACCTCTAAGAGGTTACAGGCAAGTCATCCTTGGCTATCAAAGATAAGCTCTTATTACCATGTAAGACTTCTCTTCTGCTCTACTGGTCTTGAAGTTAGCTTGTTGTACTTGCTTTAATATGTATTTATAGTGCACAAAAAGAGAAATCATATTTGCTTTTCTCTTTGTTTTGGCCCACACTGATTTGCCCTGTCAGATTTTTATTATTGTTCCTTCGTTCAGAATATATTCTTGTTTTGTATCCATGGATGATTGCTCATTAGAGTCAACTCTACTTAAAGTATTTATTGTTGTGGATCCATTTCCAAAAAGTACCTCTTTGGAGGCGGGAGAGTTATATACTTATATATGCTACAATATTCCTGTTGTAACACACTGGTTAGACAAGTTGGTTGCATTATTTGTGCCATCTAAAGTCTTTCCAAGGTAATGTTTTCAAAAGCAGTGGAGGGCAAAAACGTAGTTATTTCCTTGCTTTCAAATTTTCCTCCTTTGGTAAGATGGGAGAATACTGACCTATTAAAGGGGAAGATGCTCAAAGTTTCATAGAATCTACAGATTAGTCCTATAGGTTTTAAAGATTGTGACCATGAGATGGCTGTAGAAAGATTTGTTAAGCATTATGGTCTATGAAACTGTTATTCCATATAAGCACCACTTCTAAACTATCAAGCAACGGTCACCACCACTAAAGGATATTTGTTTCTCGTATCTGTAGCTCAGCTGTTTCTGACGCACATTGAGGTTAGTTTTTAGTGTCAGCTTTACATTTAAGCAGTACAAATACTACTTTTAGATGTATAATAGTGAGATATGAGGGGATATTAATTGAGAGATCGATACATTAAGACGATCTAAAGATAATATGATAATGCTTTTCAATGTCCTCATTTGGGATAACATTTTAGGCATCACATTAGAGTCACAAAAAAGTATGTAAAATTTAGATGAAAACAAAGAACTTGAATCCTTTCCTATAATCTTATTATATGAAATATTTGCAAATGCTTTCTTTCATGTCAATTGGCTAATTCTTGACTGTCAATCACAATCTAAATGATCCATAAGCTGTATTTGTCGATTATTTCAGCTGCCTTCCTAGTATTTCAGGTTTGGATTACATTTCAATTATTTAAGTAAATGGGTCATACATATAAAATCGGTAAGCCATAAATCTCTTCAGATTGTTACATTAGAATCAATTCATCAGTTTCCTCTTTTGTCTTCAAGTGCCAGTATAAAGGTTCAACATTGTTAAATATAATCGCAGAATTTGATATGTTTGATAAATATTATCGCAGAATTTTCTGCAAGGACTCGCGTGGAAACTTGATTTGCATGCTGTTGATGTAATCATCTGCCGCTATATCTATTAGAAGCTGTAAGTCAGATGCTTGAAAATAAGAAGAGATTTATGTCTAGCATGAGGGATAAGAGCCACTCAGACTAGCCAAGGAGATTGCCTACTAATCCACATGAAGCTTTCAGGTGATTGAACACCTCAAATGGAGATAGGCAAGTCATCCTTGGCTACCAAAGAAACTCTTATCTACATGTAAGACCGCTCTTCCAGTTTATTTGTTCTCTGTTTGGATGCTATTGCTTGCTTCACTATGTATATATACTCTCAGAAAGTGTACAATTTCATATCAGCTGTCCACCTCCATCTCTTCCTCTAATGCCTGTGGTAGCTTATATTTTCTTCTTCTTTTTTTCATCTGATCTTCTCCATAGACAATATATTCTTGTGCTATTCTTGGGACCACTTCCTCTAAATACATCAATTTGAGTTTCTATGTTTCCTCTAGGGCTGTGCTGTGGATAAACAACTTCTGAAGGTAGCTAAATGCTTCCCTATGTTTTGGCGGGAAGCTCACTGTTGGACAAGTTGTTTGGATGAGACTTGCCTTCCCTCTTGGTTCAGACATGGGAGGTAGATGCTTTATTTCCCTATCTTTATTGGACTTCTTTGACATTCTTAACCATTGGCAGGATTGGGAGTATATTGACCATGATAAAAGGAAGAAGATGCCCAAAAATCTGAGGGATATCTGGATGCTTGCAGTACTCTACAATACTACCTAAATTCGCACCATAATGAAGTCAAATAGAACTCACCAGCAATACAATGAAGGGCAATATCTTCTATTTTTATTATCATTGCTGAGAGAATCTAGAGTTACAGATAGATTAATATAAGCGCAAATTATGCATATTTTTCTGCTATCTCAATTGGTCCTTTCTTGTAATGCAATCCGTTAACATATGTGGATGGTTTATTTCATACAACCTGCACTCAATACTCTAGTGACCCATTAATTTTTTTCTATGTTCTTTTTAATGGTCAATAGAAATCTATTTTTGAATAGTTGATCTTCTTCATGTTATCTATACAACAATCTATGACTATATACTACTAATAGGATATATTGAGGCGATAATATGAAGCTTATTTCTGATGATAATTTCAATAGCTATCCCTGGAGGAAAGGTATTCAAAGTTTGCTTGGTTTTATATCTTATTTTCTATTTTCAGATTTAATGTTTTTATTAGCCAACACTCTTTAGCTTTAGATAATTTATCCTATCCGAGTTTCCCTCGGAGTATGGGAAAAGCTTTATTTCTCGATAACTGTCACAGTGCTTTGCATGGGGAAGCAATGGCCTCGCACTCGTTAATCTTGATAACTGTCTTTAGACTGTCAAAAACTGGTCAATATGCTTAATGGCGTCTTCACCAAATGGACAGAGTAATTGCTCCCGTCATCAATGATTGTTTAAGAAGGATTAGCAAATCTACTTATGCCGGCTAACAACTTAGCTAATTATGATGTAATTAATTGGGTTAGTAACGTGTGGTGCGAGTCTAGGGGTCGGTAAAGCGAGTTCAGGTCGGATCAACATTATTTAAAAACGAACACGATCTGATTAATAAACGAGTTGCATTTGATAAACAAGAACACAACCCAATTAATAAACAGGTAACACGACCTAACCTACTTAACTCGTTTAATAAACGGGTCGGGTTAACACGACATGCTAATACGACCCATCTAATCCGACACGTTAACAAGACCTGTCTAACCCATTTAATATAATTTTTTATATAAAATTTAATATTTACTAATTTATCATATATAAATGGTGTACTATATAAACAAAATAACCTATTTTTAACTCGAAACTCATGCAACATCAACATTATAATCCAAATCATTCACCATAACTTTAAGTAGCTCAAGCGGTGTCAGGAGACCCGACTGCAAGAGTGAGAAGCTCCATCGACGTGAAGAATGAGGAGTGAGGAGGGAAGGGGGTAAGGGAAGGACGACGACGCCTCTTTTTTTAGTTTCTCACTTGAGTAATTGAGTTTAGGCCTTAGGGTATTAGGGTTAGAAATTAGAATATATATATAAATCTGAACACGACCCGATTAATAACGGGTTAGACGGGTTGTCTCGTTTATGACCCGAATCCAATTAGACAAAACTCAAACCTGATTAACAGTAGGGTAATCGTGTTAGGTTATCTGGTTGGGTCAATATTTGCCACCCCTATCTAAGTATGGATCATTTTTAGAAGAAAAACGATGTAGTTAATCATCATTGTTGTTTTCACGAAGTTCATCAAATTAGACAATAGAGTTAAGTAAATCTTGTTCTTTTAGTTGTTAATTGTATAACGTTCATGAAAGTTTACTAAATATATGGCTAAATATATTAACTATATTTTCTCGACGAAGAAGCTGATGTTTTTTGCATGGACTGAAGTCATCCAAGATGGCCCAACTACACTTCCATTATGCACACGAATTGTGTTGTTCCTTCTTTGGTCTAATTCATCCAAGAGTTTGATATAAGAAGAGGTTGAACTCTAAAGGTCTGCGTTGCTTCTTCCTGTTGAAATGAATCATAATGTCGTCTGATTGTTTGTTGTTGCAAGTTTCTAATCTCTTACAGTCCTCTCAAATCTCCTGATGTTGCTGAGTCCTAATAATTTGATTCTTTTATTTTTTACTGTAATCCAACCTCAGAAGCAAGAAACATTTTTGCCAAGTAGAAGATGCCGAAATCCTTTTTCTAAATTAAAAGAATCAAAGGAATCTTATACTGAAAATAATGCAGTTGTGTGTAATAACATGATGAATAAAGAAATCTACAAAGTTCAGCAATATCTATGGCAATAAAGAGTAGGCAACCATGCAATCTTATATCACTCTCATATAAGATTAGAAAGTCAAAGCCGTCATCATCTTCTAGGGTGTTGCACTAGTCAATGATTGGTTAATTAATTAAATTAAACATGCATAAGAGTTGAGATATCTACTAAGAAAACTCCATGTACATAAATAGTTGAGAGGAGAGTGAGTTTCTATGTCACTTAATGGGAAGCCAAGCAATTCTCCTCCTCCTCCTCTTTCGGGAACTTGCAATTGTGGCAAATGTAAGTCATTTATTATTTGGGGTATAATAAATGATAAAAAAAACAGTAAGTGTTATTTAAAAGAGTTACAACTGATACAATCAATTAATATTACATGCTAATTTCATGCTGGCGGAGTAAATTAGAGATGTCGGACTCGGACCCGATCCGAGGAGATTGAGCCAAACCCGAACCCGAACCCGGAGAGATTGAATCAGTAGTAGTAGTAGTAGTAGTAGGGATCATCAATCGCTGCAGCAGCGAACGGATCATCAATCGCTGCAGCAGCGAACGGATCATCAATCGTTGCACCACCGAACGGGTCATCAATCGTTGCATCTATGACCTCCTCGCCTTCCGAGGCCGCCGGATTCCGAGTGGGCTCGTCAACGTCCTCCATCAAGGTGCTGTCTAGAAGCTTCGCGAACTCCGCCGCGTCGAGGTCGAAGTCGTCGTCGTGCGGTGTCGCCGTCGAAGGACATGGCGGATTCAAGAAGTCGGCCGCGTCCGTCTCCGGCGGCGTAGAAGCCGATGGCATTGCCGGATTCCGAGTGGGCTCGTCAACGTCCTCCATCAAGGTACTGTCCAGAAACTTCGCGAACCCCACTGCGTCGAGGTCGAAGTCGTTGTCGTTGTTGTGCGGTGTCGCCGTCGAAGGACATGGCGGATTCATGAAGTCGGCGGCGTCCGTCTCCAGCGGCGTAGAAGCCGATGGCATTGGATCCGGCGTAGGGATGCCGCAGTCTGTGACGAAGTCCGATGGTGAAGGACAAGCGGGCTTCCCAGCTTCGGTGTCGGACGTAGGAGTTACCGGCACCGGCACCGGCGTCATCGGGATGGTCCATGCCGTGCTGCACTCCCCCCAGGGGGTGGAAAGACAAGGCGGATTGGGGAAATCGACAGTGGTGTCGAAGTCCGAGGAAAGAGCAGCCGGACTGAGGAAGTCGGCGATATTGAAGGAGCCCCGTGTAGAAGTTGCCAAGCCAACATAGCCAGAAGTCGACGGGAAAGTAGGGTTTTCTGCCGCCGCCACCGCCGCATGTTTCTTCCGGCTAGAAGAGATGGCCTGCGCGCTCTTCTTGATCAAACACAGGACGGGCTCTTCACACTGCACGCGCGCATACATTATCCAATTATTTATTAAGAATTCAATACTAACACTGCAGAAAAGAAGAAAAGAGGTTTAGAAGATTTGATATATACCGGCCGAGTAGAGGCGTTGATGGGAGGAAGCTCGTACTCGTACATGACCCAGCCGGTGCTCTTCTTCCTCTTCCTCGTAGGTCTATCACCATCCTCCTCGCAGAGGCAAAACGAAAGCATCTGCTTGTACCCGAGAATCCGGCCGCTTTCGCTTTCGATCACCGGATTCTTCTTCTCAGCGTACCAAGTCCCCGAACCAGCGCGGCGGATCGTGTAGCCGGACTTCTGGTTCTGGAGGGTTCGGTGCGAGAAAAAGTAGCCCGTCTCCTCGTCCTCGCCGACAAGATTCCACGGCTCGGTCGAGTAGACCTCGGCGCTGACGATGGCGTCGGTGCAGGAAAGGGGAACCTTTCGGACCCAGTTCTTGAGATAACCATCGATGAGCTCCTGATCCGTGGGGTTGAATCTGAATCCGCAAGGGAGGAGGGCGTCGAGCGATGGTGGTCTTCCTGCGCGCATTGTGGAAGAAGGTAGGGTTTGGAGTTGACGGTTGACGGTTGACGGTTGGAAGAAGACGAAGAAGAAATCAAGAACTCTCTCAGCTCTGAAGAGGAGTGATTGAGCTGAGATGAGGCGAGTGGATGGTCTGTTATATCTAAAGGGTATTATTGTCTTTTAGGTAAATAGTACTTCCCAATGGGTGTCGGAAAAAAGATGATAAATCCCGTAATCGGAGGGATAAGGGATAACATTAGAAGATACGCGTCGGCGCGTCGCCCACGACGGCCGTGGATGATAGATCCTACTTTGCTCTATTTTTGGAGACTCTCCTGATTCGATGTCTCTTCTTTCTTCCATTATTATTAGTATAGTATTATTATTATTATTATTCAAATCAAATGGATGGGCCTTTGCGTCTGTCTTTTGTTGCTCATCACAATAGATTTCTTTTTTCTCTCGAGCTTCTTTTCCCCTCTAGTTTTTTTTTTCATATTTGTTCTTGTTTTTTTTCTCGATCTGTCCTAGTTTTATTTTACTTTTGAGTGGAATTAGAAGAGAAGTTGGATTAATTTTTTGTTCTTCCTATTTTTTAGTTTTAAGATAGTGATTTTAATTCAACAACTACTTGGTTTTATGTGTTCTTTCGGTTACAACAATTGGTCAATCATTCACGGCCTTCAGACTACTGAGAGACAATAAGAACAAACTTGATCAGGTTATCAGTGAACATGCCCGATATGACCTACTTATTATTTCGGAGAAACTTAAAAGAGTAATAACAGATGTAACTTAACCCAGAGTCAACTGCATACATACTGATCCTGAAAAATGCTACTTTCTTTGCTGCACGAAATCACCTAACAATCAACACACTTTATTAAATCCATCTATCATGTACACAATTAAGCACAGGAGACTATTACATAATTTAGCAAACATAAAATTGTAATGTGATCATTGCCATGTTAGCTTATGTAGGCAAATAGGCAGATGGAGCTTCTGAGATGAAGATTCCAATCCTTTAAAACAAGTCTACATATTGAAATAGATCATTTGGATGCTAATGGAACATTCATAGGCATACATTCTTATCTACCTTTGTACTCTGTCCATTTGGAGGGCTACCATGGAACTAATTTTAGAATGAAGAAGCGTTCTATCAATCGTGAGAAATAAGGGTCTCTCAAATTCAGCCACATGGAGCTTCCAAACTATGTAAAATCTCCAAGAGTCTACAGGCAAGTTATCCTTGGCTATTAAAGATTGACCCTTATTTCCTTATAAGATTTCTCTTCTGCTCTACTGACGTTAAGGTTGGCTCACAGTGCTTGCTTTAACACACATTTATAGTGTGCAAGTTAGCCAAATTTTCTACTCTTACTTTGAGCTACAATGAATCTCCTCATCAGATTCTTATTATTTCTATCAGGATCGAGATTGGTCTTTGAAAAAATGATACATATAGGCCGGATCGACCATATCAGCTATATTGTTTGCCCAGATCGGATCAGACTTTTTTTAATTAAATAAATTCTAAATATTATCTAAAAATAACCTAGTTTTGCTCTGATAGGAATTTACTTTGGAGATGGAGGGAGTTGACTATAATTTTTCTAGTTATAGCACATGGGTTAGGCAAGTCGGGTTGTAGTATTAGTGTCCTCCAATGTCTTTCAAATGCTGCAACTTTATTTTTCAACATTTGAGGCAAAAAAACCTAGTTTTGTCTTTATGTTCACAAAATTTCCTCCTTTATTAATATAATGGGAATATAAACTTGTTTAAAGGGCAAGATGTGCAAGTTTTATAGAATACAAAGATTAACCTCCTAGAATGTAAATACTATTTTCAAGAAATGGTTGTACAAGGATTTGACGAGCATTATGTTCCGTGAGAGCTTTATTCCGCAAAAGCACCATTTTCCTAGCTAAAAGTTAATGGTGACCACTAGTAAAGGAAGCTTTGTTTCTCCAAATTTGCATCTTAAATTTCTTAGACATTTGCAGTATGTCTTTCGTGTGGCCAAAATTTGCTGCTATGTCCATAAGGATCTCAAGCGGCCAGTAATCAAATGAAGATTGACAATTGCACCCACACTAGCGTTGTCTTGTTTTCCTCACGGAGAGGTTGACGATCCAGTCTCCAAGGGACCGGATTGAGGATGAGCCTAGTGAGGACCCATATCATGTCTTCCTTATTCAAAAATTTGAATGTGAAGAAGCAAACGACCATATTGATGGCTTGCAAGGCGCTTAGAGGAGCCCATCTCCTTTTGGTGTCCTAGGTGTGGTATACCAGGGGAGGAGGTCTACTAAGGACTTTTGTATAAGACTGTATTGCCACTCTCAGCGGGTGATTTTGAGTTTTTCAATGTTTATCACCATTGAGCCCTTAGAGGTTCATTGAATTTGATGCAGCAAGAAGCCGGATGAGGGGGATGCACCTTTGAGGTCTTGAGCCGAACACTCGCAGTAGAACCACTGAGCCCATAACATAGGAGGAGGGGTCCTTGGAGACCTCGAGGCAATGACACACTCAGGGAGCTCTTGATTGTTGGAGTATTTAATTTGAATCTTCCGAATTCTTAAGTATATTTTGCAGTAAAACAATCTATTTTGTTAGAATATAGGGAGAAAATTTTCCCTTTCTTGATGGGCAAGAATTGTATAATCTTATTATTTTCTTATTGCATCATAATATCTTGTAATTCATGTATATTCTTCGAGAGAACAAAATGAGGGTTCGATCATGAGTAATTGCTCAGTTATTAATCATAGAATAAAATTTCTAGAAATTATCTCATTGCATGAAGCAAGTCAATGTTTGATAGGCAATATAAGCTTATAAGGGCACACATCTGAGAGCATAAGATAAAGCCTTGACAGATTCATCTAATCTCCTTTTCGTCCTAATGCTCTATAAATTTTTTTATATGCTTCCATCGGCCGTAACCCTTAGTTTTACATGTCAACACTTCATTATTGGTACTTTACTTTCCACCATATGAAGGAGGAAGATTAGTCTCCATTTGTAAGATAGAGAAGAAATTGAAGATATTAATGCGGATTGAAACTTAAGCTAGATGACCGTAATTTTAAAGGATAGATATGAGTTGCTCTTGCGAGAAAAAAAAAAGTGACATATATGAAAAATTAAATGTAATGAAACATAGGTCTCACCATGGCATGAAATTAAAGGAATCACATGAGCTTTCTCCTTTCCTTGCTTAACCCAATCCATTTAGCTTATTATTGTTTAGGTCTCTATAGGTACTTGTTTCTCTTTTCCTTGCTCATAATACATAATTTCCCTATTTAGTTTATCATTGGTGAGCTTTCTCTTAGTTCTTATCATTTAAGGAAACCTGAACCATATTGTCGAACTTATTCGTGAGAATTTTATGCGCCATTTTAGGTTCTTTTCAAGTTGGAAAATGAGTCATGCTCATGAATGCTTTTGGTAGTATATGCTTTCACAAGATTGTGCAATAATCAATTATAATTTTCAAATAAGGATCTCATGGTGCAGAAGCACTTTTTTTAAATATAATTAAATATTACTATTAGACAAGGTTTTAAGTACAAAAACAAGATTGGGATTGGTTGCCCAAAAGAATGAATATGTATCCATCATATTAGTCGATAAATTATTAGACTATTTTTTAATTACGTAAAATTTTAAAAATTATTTAAAAATACCAGAAGATTTCTAAAATTTTAAAATTATAGAAAAATGAGAAAATAAAAGTTACTCATCTATGAAGCCCAAAAACTAAGAAATGCTTATTTACTGAAAACTGCTATGAAAGAATCAGAATGATACCCAAATCCATTTACGATACCAACTTGGAACTAAGTTGTGTAAATCTACTACCTTGCCGAGTCCTAAAGTGGACTAACCAGATTCATATCCCTCAACCACTAGTGGTTGACCTTTCAAAGGAAAAGTTTGGTTAGGAGTGGGAGGGAGTCAATTACAGAAAGAGAAAATAGATATGGGGACTGTAGCTTCGACCATGTCAACCATGATGCTCTCATTGCTGCCAGAAAGTTGTTCATATGAGTGGTAGGATATCTTAGGCTGAAGAAAAAGGAAGAGCTAAAAACGAATCACTTATTTTGGCCAAGAATTCTCAGATGAGGTACTAGAAGAACTGCATCAAAGATGCAGTCGTTGATTCTGCTGATAGGCCACAGTTACTGCACCCTCATTTGGCATCTCTAGGAAAGAGGATCAAGTTGGCTATTTCTAAGCTGAATTTAAAAAACTTTATGCTCGTAAATTACTAATTGCAGAAGTGAATTCAGGATCTCTCTCTCTCTCTCTCTCTCTCTCTTCATTTGGGATCTCTAGGAAAGAGGATCAAGTTGGCTATTTCTGAGCTGAATTTAAAAAACTTTATGCTCGTAAATTACTAATTGCAGAAGTGAATTCAAGATCTCTCTCTCTCTCTCTCTCTCTTCACTTTTGTTCTACAGTAGTATGAGGGAGAGAAATGGAGAGTTAAAGGGTAGGAGAGAAAAAAAAGTGAGAGATAAGAATAATGGAAAAAAATAAAAAAAGATAATAATCACTCATCCAAGTTCACCAGAGTGCATAATCGTTAGAGGAGCTTGTCAAATAAACTTAACGAAGCATTATAAATGGGAGGAGAGAGAGAGAGAGTAAAAGTTAAAAACTTGAAAAGAAGATAGCTAGGGATATTAATTATTGATGTCTCCAAGTTGGCTCCATTTTGGATCCGACGCCAATCTTCAAACAACTTGTATCAAGCTGTTTTGGTCGATACGACCAATCCTAAAAAGATCAATATGACTGAAACTGGTTGAAATCGGGGTGGGATTGGTCTTGGCCAAAATTGTATCCTTACTGTTAGATGACATATCAGATCTATAGTCCATTATTATTTGTAGGCTGTAATGATTTTTATTGTATTTGAAAGTAGTGCACCATTTATTGGTCAATAGCTGACTTCTATTTCTCTCTGACCAATGCAATTCCGTGAGGGGAATGACGGAGTTAGAATTTCTTCTTTTAGTTCTAGAAATATATATGAACTGAAAGGAGATGTAATAATCGTATGAATTATTAACTATCTTGTTAGTCAAGTAGAAAAGATTTGCAACCAATATTCTGTAGAACAGAATATAGCTAGACTTCCCATTACAAGAAGAGTATCAAGTTCTGGAGAGAGATAAGAGTATTTTTTTCTTTGTAATTTTATCTGAATCTTGCTTCAAAGAGTGTATTCAGGAAGAATTTTCTGCAAGGATTCTGTTGACTTATTTCAAAAGGAAATGATAACATCCAACCTGGGGCCTTGGGCAACTAGTACTCCTTAAGAAGTTTTTTTTTTTTCTCTCCCACTTGAATATTAGAGTTTACGAGGAACCCGAGCTTTAAATGTCCTTCCTCTCCTTCCGCTCTTACCGACAACATCGTATTATCTAGAGGTGGCAATTAGGTCAGGTTAAGCCGGTTTGGGTTGGGTCAACTTTATCCTAACACGAACACGACCGGATTAATAAACGGATTGTATTTGTTAGACACAACCGATTATTAAACGGGTAACACGACACAATCCGTCTAACCCGTTTAATAAACGAGTTGTGTTAACACAACCCGTCTAACCCGTTTAATAAATGGGTCATGTTAACATGACACGATAACACAACTCGTCTAACCTGATTACCCTATATAAAATTTAAAATTATTCTATAAAAATAATACGTTTAACAAACAAATTAACTTACTTTCATCATCAAATTCATTCAAACATAAAAATTACAATTCTATTAGTTTTAGCTAGATCCCGAGCACAAAGAAGAGCAGCCGCCACTTCGGGAGGAGTGCCGACGATAGCCATCGGGAGGAGTTACTAGATTTGAAGTCAACAAGGAGAAGGGAACAGAATTCTTAGCTATGTGATTAACAAGGCGAAGTGGCAGATGGAGGCAGAGGTAGTAGACGGAGGCGGAAGAGATAGGGGCGAAGGCGGAGGCGACGGATGGAGGCTAAGGCCGAGGCGGCAGACGGAGGTGAAGGCGGCAGACGGAGGCGAAGGCGGCAGACGGAGGTAGAGGCAAAGGGAGAGACAGCAAACGAAGGCGGGAGAGATAGGCATGAAGGCGGAGGCGACATATGGAGGCTAAGGCCGAGGCGGTAGACGAAGATGAAGGCAGAGGTAGTAGACAGAGGCGAAGGCGGAGGTGGCAGAGACAGGGGCGAAGGCGGAGGCGGCAGAGACGGGGGCAAAGGCGAAGGCGACAGAGATGGGGCGAAGGCGAAGGCGGCATACGGAAGCTAAGGGGGAGGCAGGCGAATTTTTCTCCCTTATTTTCTTTGAGGCGGTTGGAGAGGAGTGAAGAGTGGAGAGGTGGTCTTAGGGTAGATGTAATTAGATCTAGGGTTTTAGTTTATATATATATTAAATGGGTTAAACGGGTTAGTAGGTTGACCCAACCTGATCCGATCCGACCCGTATGCTTAAACGAGTCAAACGGGTCAGTCGTATAAATCCGAACACAACCCGATTATTAAATGAGTTAGACAGGTTGACCTGTTTACGACCCGAACCTGATTATACTAAACCCAAACCCGATTAAGAGCTGGGTTATCGGGTTGGGTCCAATTTTGCCACCCCTAGTATTATCGCTTACTTTGTGTCTGTTAGCTAAATGTAATCCTTTTTAACTCTATATGGCTATCGCTTTACAGCGTGAGTATTGAGATAACCCCTGAGGACCAAATAATAAACTTAAGCAACTTATTTCAAGATTGAGACTGATAATAAAATTTCTACTGTGTTCTGCTTGGGAAATACGTACCAAGTAACAATATCAATTTAAACCAACCCATTGAGTCCCAAGTGAAACACAGGAGAATGTTAGATAATTTTGCAAACATCAAAGAATTATTAACTAATCATTGTCATGTAGAAAGATGACAAGAGGCTTTTTACGTGAAAAGATTTGTTCTTTGAAATAAATCTAAATGTTAATTGGCTATATCCTTCCATACATATATCATTGGAAAAACATACCTTTCTACTCTTACATTTGGAGGCATAGCCATGGAACTTATGTAACAATCAAGTTCAAGAAGAGATCTTGGTCTACCATGGAAAATAAGGACCTCTCAGATTAGCCAAGGAGACTGCCTGTGAAACCACAGAGAGCTTTTAAGCTGTTGGAAACCTCTAAGAGGTTACAGGCAAGTCATCCTTGGCTATCAAAGATAAGCTCTTATTACCATGTAAGACTTCTCTTCTGCTCTACTGGTCTTGAAGTTAGCTTGTTGTACTTGCTTTAATATGTATTTATAGTGCACAAAAAGAGAAATCATATTTGCTTTTCTCTTTGTTTTGGCCCACACTGATTTGCCCTGTCAGATTTTTATTATTGTTCCTTCGTTCAGAATATATTCTTGTTTTGTATCCATGGATGATTGCTCATTAGAGTCAACTCTACTTAAAGTATTTATTGTTGTGGATCCATTTCCAAAAAGTACCTCTTTGGAGGCGGGAGAGTTATATACTTATATATGCTACAATATTCCTGTTGTAACACACTGGTTAGACAAGTTGGTTGCATTATTTGTGCCATCTAAAGTCTTTCCAAGGTAATGTTTTCAAAAGCAGTGGAGGGCAAAAACGTAGTTATTTCCTTGCTTTCAAATTTTCCTCCTTTGGTAAGATGGGAGAATACTGACCTATTAAAGGGGAAGATGCTCAAAGTTTCATAGAATCTACAGATTAGTCCTATAGGTTTTAAAGATTGTGACCATGAGATGGCTGTAGAAAGATTTGTTAAGCATTATGGTCTATGAAACTGTTATTCCATATAAGCACCACTTCTAAACTATCAAGCAACGGTCACCACCACTAAAGGATATTTGTTTCTCGTATCTGTAGCTCAGCTGTTTCTGACGCACATTGAGGTTAGTTTTTAGTGTCAGCTTTACATTTAAGCAGTACAAATACTACTTTTAGATGTATAATAGTGAGATATGAGGGGATATTAATTGAGAGATCGATACATTAAGACGATCTAAAGATAATATGATAATGCTTTTCAATGTCCTCATTTGGGATAACATTTTAGGCATCACATTAGAGTCACAAAAAAGTATGTAAAATTTAGATGAAAACAAAGAACTTGAATCCTTTCCTATAATCTTATTATATGAAATATTTGCAAATGCTTTCTTTCATGTCAATTGGCTAATTCTTGACTGTCAATCACAATCTAAATGATCCATAAGCTGTATTTGTCGATTATTTCAGCTGCCTTCCTAGTATTTCAGGTTTGGATTACATTTCAATTATTTAAGTAAATGGGTCATACATATAAAATCGGTAAGCCATAAATCTCTTCAGATTGTTACATTAGAATCAATTCATCAGTTTCCTCTTTTGTCTTCAAGTGCCAGTATAAAGGTTCAACATTGTTAAATATAATCGCAGAATTTGATATGTTTGATAAATATTATCGCAGAATTTTCTGCAAGGACTCGCGTGGAAACTTGATTTGCATGCTGTTGATGTAATCATCTGCCGCTATATCTATTAGAAGCTGTAAGTCAGATGCTTGAAAATAAGAAGAGATTTATGTCTAGCATGAGGGATAAGAGCCACTCAGACTAGCCAAGGAGATTGCCTACTAATCCACATGAAGCTTTCAGGTGATTGAACACCTCAAATGGAGATAGGCAAGTCATCCTTGGCTACCAAAGAAACTCTTATCTACATGTAAGACCGCTCTTCCAGTTTATTTGTTCTCTGTTTGGATGCTATTGCTTGCTTCACTATGTATATATACTCTCAGAAAGTGTACAATTTCATATCAGCTGTCCACCTCCATCTCTTCCTCTAATGCCTGTGGTAGCTTATATTTTCTTCTTCTTTTTTTCATCTGATCTTCTCCATAGACAATATATTCTTGTGCTATTCTTGGGACCACTTCCTCTAAATACATCAATTTGAGTTTCTATGTTTCCTCTAGGGCTGTGCTGTGGATAAACAACTTCTGAAGGTAGCTAAATGCTTCCCTATGTTTTGGCGGGAAGCTCACTGTTGGACAAGTTGTTTGGATGAGACTTGCCTTCCCTCTTGGTTCAGACATGGGAGGTAGATGCTTTATTTCCCTATCTTTATTGGACTTCTTTGACATTCTTAACCATTGGCAGGATTGGGAGTATATTGACCATGATAAAAGGAAGAAGATGCCCAAAAATCTGAGGGATATCTGGATGCTTGCAGTACTCTACAATACTACCTAAATTCGCACCATAATGAAGTCAAATAGAACTCACCAGCAATACAATGAAGGGCAATATCTTCTATTTTTATTATCATTGCTGAGAGAATCTAGAGTTACAGATAGATTAATATAAGCGCAAATTATGCATATTTTTCTGCTATCTCAATTGGTCCTTTCTTGTAATGCAATCCGTTAACATATGTGGATGGTTTATTTCATACAACCTGCACTCAATACTCTAGTGACCCATTAATTTTTTTCTATGTTCTTTTTAATGGTCAATAGAAATCTATTTTTGAATAGTTGATCTTCTTCATGTTATCTATACAACAATCTATGACTATATACTACTAATAGGATATATTGAGGCGATAATATGAAGCTTATTTCTGATGATAATTTCAATAGCTATCCCTGGAGGAAAGGTATTCAAAGTTTGCTTGGTTTTATATCTTATTTTCTATTTTCAGATTTAATGTTTTTATTAGCCAACACTCTTTAGCTTTAGATAATTTATCCTATCCGAGTTTCCCTCGGAGTATGGGAAAAGCTTTATTTCTCGATAACTGTCACAGTGCTTTGCATGGGGAAGCAATGGCCTCGCACTCGTTAATCTTGATAACTGTCTTTAGACTGTCAAAAACTGGTCAATATGCTTAATGGCGTCTTCACCAAATGGACAGAGTAATTGCTCCCGTCATCAATGATTGTTTAAGAAGGATTAGCAAATCTACTTATGCCGGCTAACAACTTAGCTAATTATGATGTAATTAATTGGGTTAGTAACGTGTGGTGCGAGTCTAGGGGTCGGTAAAGCGAGTTCAGGTCGGATCAACATTATTTAAAAACGAACACGATCTGATTAATAAACGAGTTGCATTTGATAAACAAGAACACAACCCAATTAATAAACAGGTAACACGACCTAACCTACTTAACTCGTTTAATAAACGGGTCGGGTTAACACGACATGCTAATACGACCCATCTAATCCGACACGTTAACAAGACCTGTCTAACCCATTTAATATAATTTTTTATATAAAATTTAATATTTACTAATTTATCATATATAAATGGTGTACTATATAAACAAAATAACCTATTTTTAACTCGAAACTCATGCAACATCAACATTATAATCCAAATCATTCACCATAACTTTAAGTAGCTCAAGCGGTGTCAGGAGACCCGACTGCAAGAGTGAGAAGCTCCATCGACGTGAAGAATGAGGAGTGAGGAGGGAAGGGGGTAAGGGAAGGACGACGACGCCTCTTTTTTTAGTTTCTCACTTGAGTAATTGAGTTTAGGCCTTAGGGTATTAGGGTTAGAAATTAGAATATATATATAAATCTGAACACGACCCGATTAATAACGGGTTAGACGGGTTGTCTCGTTTATGACCCGAATCCAATTAGACAAAACTCAAACCTGATTAACAGTAGGGTAATCGTGTTAGGTTATCTGGTTGGGTCAATATTTGCCACCCCTATCTAAGTATGGATCATTTTTAGAAGAAAAACGATGTAGTTAATCATCATTGTTGTTTTCACGAAGTTCATCAAATTAGACAATAGAGTTAAGTAAATCTTGTTCTTTTAGTTGTTAATTGTATAACGTTCATGAAAGTTTACTAAATATATGGCTAAATATATTAACTATATTTTCTCGACGAAGAAGCTGATGTTTTTTGCATGGACTGAAGTCATCCAAGATGGCCCAACTACACTTCCATTATGCACACGAATTGTGTTGTTCCTTCTTTGGTCTAATTCATCCAAGAGTTTGATATAAGAAGAGGTTGAACTCTAAAGGTCTGCGTTGCTTCTTCCTGTTGAAATGAATCATAATGTCGTCTGATTGTTTGTTGTTGCAAGTTTCTAATCTCTTACAGTCCTCTCAAATCTCCTGATGTTGCTGAGTCCTAATAATTTGATTCTTTTATTTTTTACTGTAATCCAACCTCAGAAGCAAGAAACATTTTTGCCAAGTAGAAGATGCCGAAATCCTTTTTCTAAATTAAAAGAATCAAAGGAATCTTATACTGAAAATAATGCAGTTGTGTGTAATAACATGATGAATAAAGAAATCTACAAAGTTCAGCAATATCTATGGCAATAAAGAGTAGGCAACCATGCAATCTTATATCACTCTCATATAAGATTAGAAAGTCAAAGCCGTCATCATCTTCTAGGGTGTTGCACTAGTCAATGATTGGTTAATTAATTAAATTAAACATGCATAAGAGTTGAGATATCTACTAAGAAAACTCCATGTACATAAATAGTTGAGAGGAGAGTGAGTTTCTATGTCACTTAATGGGAAGCCAAGCAATTCTCCTCCTCCTCCTCTTTCGGGAACTTGCAATTGTGGCAAATGTAAGTCATTTATTATTTGGGGTATAATAAATGATAAAAAAAACAGTAAGTGTTATTTAAAAGAGTTACAACTGATACAATCAATTAATATTACATGCTAATTTCATGCTGGCGGAGTAAATTAGAGATGTCGGACTCGGACCCGATCCGAGGAGATTGAGCCAAACCCGAACCCGAACCCGGAGAGATTGAATCAGTAGTAGTAGTAGTAGTAGTAGGGATCATCAATCGCTGCAGCAGCGAACGGATCATCAATCGCTGCAGCAGCGAACGGATCATCAATCGTTGCACCACCGAACGGGTCATCAATCGTTGCATCTATGACCTCCTCGCCTTCCGAGGCCGCCGGATTCCGAGTGGGCTCGTCAACGTCCTCCATCAAGGTGCTGTCTAGAAGCTTCGCGAACTCCGCCGCGTCGAGGTCGAAGTCGTCGTCGTGCGGTGTCGCCGTCGAAGGACATGGCGGATTCAAGAAGTCGGCCGCGTCCGTCTCCGGCGGCGTAGAAGCCGATGGCATTGCCGGATTCCGAGTGGGCTCGTCAACGTCCTCCATCAAGGTACTGTCCAGAAACTTCGCGAACCCCACTGCGTCGAGGTCGAAGTCGTTGTCGTTGTTGTGCGGTGTCGCCGTCGAAGGACATGGCGGATTCATGAAGTCGGCGGCGTCCGTCTCCAGCGGCGTAGAAGCCGATGGCATTGGATCCGGCGTAGGGATGCCGCAGTCTGTGACGAAGTCCGATGGTGAAGGACAAGCGGGCTTCCCAGCTTCGGTGTCGGACGTAGGAGTTACCGGCACCGGCACCGGCGTCATCGGGATGGTCCATGCCGTGCTGCACTCCCCCCAGGGGGTGGAAAGACAAGGCGGATTGGGGAAATCGACAGTGGTGTCGAAGTCCGAGGAAAGAGCAGCCGGACTGAGGAAGTCGGCGATATTGAAGGAGCCCCGTGTAGAAGTTGCCAAGCCAACATAGCCAGAAGTCGACGGGAAAGTAGGGTTTTCTGCCGCCGCCACCGCCGCATGTTTCTTCCGGCTAGAAGAGATGGCCTGCGCGCTCTTCTTGATCAAACACAGGACGGGCTCTTCACACTGCACGCGCGCATACATTATCCAATTATTTATTAAGAATTCAATACTAACACTGCAGAAAAGAAGAAAAGAGGTTTAGAAGATTTGATATATACCGGCCGAGTAGAGGCGTTGATGGGAGGAAGCTCGTACTCGTACATGACCCAGCCGGTGCTCTTCTTCCTCTTCCTCGTAGGTCTATCACCATCCTCCTCGCAGAGGCAAAACGAAAGCATCTGCTTGTACCCGAGAATCCGGCCGCTTTCGCTTTCGATCACCGGATTCTTCTTCTCAGCGTACCAAGTCCCCGAACCAGCGCGGCGGATCGTGTAGCCGGACTTCTGGTTCTGGAGGGTTCGGTGCGAGAAAAAGTAGCCCGTCTCCTCGTCCTCGCCGACAAGATTCCACGGCTCGGTCGAGTAGACCTCGGCGCTGACGATGGCGTCGGTGCAGGAAAGGGGAACCTTTCGGACCCAGTTCTTGAGATAACCATCGATGAGCTCCTGATCCGTGGGGTTGAATCTGAATCCGCAAGGGAGGAGGGCGTCGAGCGATGGTGGTCTTCCTGCGCGCATTGTGGAAGAAGGTAGGGTTTGGAGTTGACGGTTGACGGTTGACGGTTGGAAGAAGACGAAGAAGAAATCAAGAACTCTCTCAGCTCTGAAGAGGAGTGATTGAGCTGAGATGAGGCGAGTGGATGGTCTGTTATATCTAAAGGGTATTATTGTCTTTTAGGTAAATAGTACTTCCCAATGGGTGTCGGAAAAAAGATGATAAATCCCGTAATCGGAGGGATAAGGGATAACATTAGAAGATACGCGTCGGCGCGTCGCCCACGACGGCCGTGGATGATAGATCCTACTTTGCTCTATTTTTGGAGACTCTCCTGATTCGATGTCTCTTCTTTCTTCCATTATTATTAGTATAGTATTATTATTATTATTATTCAAATCAAATGGATGGGCCTTTGCGTCTGTCTTTTGTTGCTCATCACAATAGATTTCTTTTTTCTCTCGAGCTTCTTTTCCCCTCTAGTTTTTTTTTTCATATTTGTTCTTGTTTTTTTTCTCGATCTGTCCTAGTTTTATTTTACTTTTGAGTGGAATTAGAAGAGAAGTTGGATTAATTTTTTGTTCTTCCTATTTTTTAGTTTTAAGATAGTGATTTTAATTCAACAACTACTTGGTTTTATGTGTTCTTTCGGTTACAACAATTGGTCAATCATTCACGGCCTTCAGACTACTGAGAGACAATAAGAACAAACTTGATCAGGTTATCAGTGAACATGCCCGATATGACCTACTTATTATTTCGGAGAAACTTAAAAGAGTAATAACAGATGTAACTTAACCCAGAGTCAACTGCATACATACTGATCCTGAAAAATGCTACTTTCTTTGCTGCACGAAATCACCTAACAATCAACACACTTTATTAAATCCATCTATCATGTACACAATTAAGCACAGGAGACTATTACATAATTTAGCAAACATAAAATTGTAATGTGATCATTGCCATGTTAGCTTATGTAGGCAAATAGGCAGATGGAGCTTCTGAGATGAAGATTCCAATCCTTTAAAACAAGTCTACATATTGAAATAGATCATTTGGATGCTAATGGAACATTCATAGGCATACATTCTTATCTACCTTTGTACTCTGTCCATTTGGAGGGCTACCATGGAACTAATTTTAGAATGAAGAAGCGTTCTATCAATCGTGAGAAATAAGGGTCTCTCAAATTCAGCCACATGGAGCTTCCAAACTATGTAAAATCTCCAAGAGTCTACAGGCAAGTTATCCTTGGCTATTAAAGATTGACCCTTATTTCCTTATAAGATTTCTCTTCTGCTCTACTGACGTTAAGGTTGGCTCACAGTGCTTGCTTTAACACACATTTATAGTGTGCAAGTTAGCCAAATTTTCTACTCTTACTTTGAGCTACAATGAATCTCCTCATCAGATTCTTATTATTTCTATCAGGATCGAGATTGGTCTTTGAAAAAATGATACATATAGGCCGGATCGACCATATCAGCTATATTGTTTGCCCAGATCGGATCAGACTTTTTTTAATTAAATAAATTCTAAATATTATCTAAAAATAACCTAGTTTTGCTCTGATAGGAATTTACTTTGGAGATGGAGGGAGTTGACTATAATTTTTCTAGTTATAGCACATGGGTTAGGCAAGTCGGGTTGTAGTATTAGTGTCCTCCAATGTCTTTCAAATGCTGCAACTTTATTTTTCAACATTTGAGGCAAAAAAACCTAGTTTTGTCTTTATGTTCACAAAATTTCCTCCTTTATTAATATAATGGGAATATAAACTTGTTTAAAGGGCAAGATGTGCAAGTTTTATAGAATACAAAGATTAACCTCCTAGAATGTAAATACTATTTTCAAGAAATGGTTGTACAAGGATTTGACGAGCATTATGTTCCGTGAGAGCTTTATTCCGCAAAAGCACCATTTTCCTAGCTAAAAGTTAATGGTGACCACTAGTAAAGGAAGCTTTGTTTCTCCAAATTTGCATCTTAAATTTCTTAGACATTTGCAGTATGTCTTTCGTGTGGCCAAAATTTGCTGCTATGTCCATAAGGATCTCAAGCGGCCAGTAATCAAATGAAGATTGACAATTGCACCCACACTAGCGTTGTCTTGTTTTCCTCACGGAGAGGTTGACGATCCAGTCTCCAAGGGACCGGATTGAGGATGAGCCTAGTGAGGACCCATATCATGTCTTCCTTATTCAAAAATTTGAATGTGAAGAAGCAAACGACCATATTGATGGCTTGCAAGGCGCTTAGAGGAGCCCATCTCCTTTTGGTGTCCTAGGTGTGGTATACCAGGGGAGGAGGTCTACTAAGGACTTTTGTATAAGACTGTATTGCCACTCTCAGCGGGTGATTTTGAGTTTTTCAATGTTTATCACCATTGAGCCCTTAGAGGTTCATTGAATTTGATGCAGCAAGAAGCCGGATGAGGGGGATGCACCTTTGAGGTCTTGAGCCGAACACTCGCAGTAGAACCACTGAGCCCATAACATAGGAGGAGGGGTCCTTGGAGACCTCGAGGCAATGACACACTCAGGGAGCTCTTGATTGTTGGAGTATTTAATTTGAATCTTCCGAATTCTTAAGTATATTTTGCAGTAAAACAATCTATTTTGTTAGAATATAGGGAGAAAATTTTCCCTTTCTTGATGGGCAAGAATTGTATAATCTTATTATTTTCTTATTGCATCATAATATCTTGTAATTCATGTATATTCTTCGAGAGAACAAAATGAGGGTTCGATCATGAGTAATTGCTCAGTTATTAATCATAGAATAAAATTTCTAGAAATTATCTCATTGCATGAAGCAAGTCAATGTTTGATAGGCAATATAAGCTTATAAGGGCACACATCTGAGAGCATAAGATAAAGCCTTGACAGATTCATCTAATCTCCTTTTCGTCCTAATGCTCTATAAATTTTTTTATATGCTTCCATCGGCCGTAACCCTTAGTTTTACATGTCAACACTTCATTATTGGTACTTTACTTTCCACCATATGAAGGAGGAAGATTAGTCTCCATTTGTAAGATAGAGAAGAAATTGAAGATATTAATGCGGATTGAAACTTAAGCTAGATGACCGTAATTTTAAAGGATAGATATGAGTTGCTCTTGCGAGAAAAAAAAAAGTGACATATATGAAAAATTAAATGTAATGAAACATAGGTCTCACCATGGCATGAAATTAAAGGAATCACATGAGCTTTCTCCTTTCCTTGCTTAACCCAATCCATTTAGCTTATTATTGTTTAGGTCTCTATAGGTACTTGTTTCTCTTTTCCTTGCTCATAATACATAATTTCCCTATTTAGTTTATCATTGGTGAGCTTTCTCTTAGTTCTTATCATTTAAGGAAACCTGAACCATATTGTCGAACTTATTCGTGAGAATTTTATGCGCCATTTTAGGTTCTTTTCAAGTTGGAAAATGAGTCATGCTCATGAATGCTTTTGGTAGTATATGCTTTCACAAGATTGTGCAATAATCAATTATAATTTTCAAATAAGGATCTCATGGTGCAGAAGCACTTTTTTTAAATATAATTAAATATTACTATTAGACAAGGTTTTAAGTACAAAAACAAGATTGGGATTGGTTGCCCAAAAGAATGAATATGTATCCATCATATTAGTCGATAAATTATTAGACTATTTTTTAATTACGTAAAATTTTAAAAATTATTTAAAAATACCAGAAGATTTCTAAAATTTTAAAATTATAGAAAAATGAGAAAATAAAAGTTACTCATCTATGAAGCCCAAAAACTAAGAAATGCTTATTTACTGAAAACTGCTATGAAAGAATCAGAATGATACCCAAATCCATTTACGATACCAACTTGGAACTAAGTTGTGTAAATCTACTACCTTGCCGAGTCCTAAAGTGGACTAACCAGATTCATATCCCTCAACCACTAGTGGTTGACCTTTCAAAGGAAAAGTTTGGTTAGGAGTGGGAGGGAGTCAATTACAGAAAGAGAAAATAGATATGGGGACTGTAGCTTCGACCATGTCAACCATGATGCTCTCATTGCTGCCAGAAAGTTGTTCATATGAGTGGTAGGATATCTTAGGCTGAAGAAAAAGGAAGAGCTAAAAACGAATCACTTATTTTGGCCAAGAATTCTCAGATGAGGTACTAGAAGAACTGCATCAAAGATGCAGTCGTTGATTCTGCTGATAGGCCACAGTTACTGCACCCTCATTTGGCATCTCTAGGAAAGAGGATCAAGTTGGCTATTTCTAAGCTGAATTTAAAAAACTTTATGCTCGTAAATTACTAATTGCAGAAGTGAATTCAGGATCTCTCTCTCTCTCTCTCTCTCTCTCTTCATTTGGGATCTCTAGGAAAGAGGATCAAGTTGGCTATTTCTGAGCTGAATTTAAAAAACTTTATGCTCGTAAATTACTAATTGCAGAAGTGAATTCAAGATCTCTCTCTCTCTCTCTCTCTCTTCACTTTTGTTCTACAGTAGTATGAGGGAGAGAAATGGAGAGTTAAAGGGTAGGAGAGAAAAAAAAGTGAGAGATAAGAATAATGGAAAAAAATAAAAAAAGATAATAATCACTCATCCAAGTTCACCAGAGTGCATAATCGTTAGAGGAGCTTGTCAAATAAACTTAACGAAGCATTATAAATGGGAGGAGAGAGAGAGAGAGTAAAAGTTAAAAACTTGAAAAGAAGATAGCTAGGGATATTAATTATTGATGTCTCCAAGTTGGCTCCATTTTGGATCCGACGCCAATCTTCAAACAACTTGTATCAAGCTGTTTTGGTCGATACGACCAATCCTAAAAAGATCAATATGACTGAAACTGGTTGAAATCGGGGTGGGATTGGTCTTGGCCAAAATTGTATCCTTACTGTTAGATGACATATCAGATCTATAGTCCATTATTATTTGTAGGCTGTAATGATTTTTATTGTATTTGAAAGTAGTGCACCATTTATTGGTCAATAGCTGACTTCTATTTCTCTCTGACCAATGCAATTCCGTGAGGGGAATGACGGAGTTAGAATTTCTTCTTTTAGTTCTAGAAATATATATGAACTGAAAGGAGATGTAATAATCGTATGAATTATTAACTATCTTGTTAGTCAAGTAGAAAAGATTTGCAACCAATATTCTGTAGAACAGAATATAGCTAGACTTCCCATTACAAGAAGAGTATCAAGTTCTGGAGAGAGATAAGAGTATTTTTTTCTTTGTAATTTTATCTGAATCTTGCTTCAAAGAGTGTATTCAGGAAGAATTTTCTGCAAGGATTCTGTTGACTTATTTCAAAAGGAAATGATAACATCCAACCTGGGGCCTTGGGCAACTAGTACTCCTTAAGAAGTTTTTTTTTTTTCTCTCCCACTTGAATATTAGAGTTTACGAGGAACCCGAGCTTTAAATGTCCTTCCTCTCCTTCCGCTCTTACCGACAACATCGTATTATCTAGAGGTGGCAATTAGGTCAGGTTAAGCCGGTTTGGGTTGGGTCAACTTTATCCTAACACGAACACGACCGGATTAATAAACGGATTGTATTTGTTAGACACAACCGATTATTAAACGGGTAACACGACACAATCCGTCTAACCCGTTTAATAAACGAGTTGTGTTAACACAACCCGTCTAACCCGTTTAATAAATGGGTCATGTTAACATGACACGATAACACAACTCGTCTAACCTGATTACCCTATATAAAATTTAAAATTATTCTATAAAAATAATACGTTTAACAAACAAATTAACTTACTTTCATCATCAAATTCATTCAAACATAAAAATTACAATTCTATTAGTTTTAGCTAGATCCCGAGCACAAAGAAGAGCAGCCGCCACTTCGGGAGGAGTGCCGACGATAGCCATCGGGAGGAGTTACTAGATTTGAAGTCAACAAGGAGAAGGGAACAGAATTCTTAGCTATGTGATTAACAAGGCGAAGTGGCAGATGGAGGCAGAGGTAGTAGACGGAGGCGGAAGAGATAGGGGCGAAGGCGGAGGCGACGGATGGAGGCTAAGGCCGAGGCGGCAGACGGAGGTGAAGGCGGCAGACGGAGGCGAAGGCGGCAGACGGAGGTAGAGGCAAAGGGAGAGACAGCAAACGAAGGCGGGAGAGATAGGCATGAAGGCGGAGGCGACATATGGAGGCTAAGGCCGAGGCGGTAGACGAAGATGAAGGCAGAGGTAGTAGACAGAGGCGAAGGCGGAGGTGGCAGAGACAGGGGCGAAGGCGGAGGCGGCAGAGACGGGGGCAAAGGCGAAGGCGACAGAGATGGGGCGAAGGCGAAGGCGGCATACGGAAGCTAAGGGGGAGGCAGGCGAATTTTTCTCCCTTATTTTCTTTGAGGCGGTTGGAGAGGAGTGAAGAGTGGAGAGGTGGTCTTAGGGTAGATGTAATTAGATCTAGGGTTTTAGTTTATATATATATTAAATGGGTTAAACGGGTTAGTAGGTTGACCCAACCTGATCCGATCCGACCCGTATGCTTAAACGAGTCAAACGGGTCAGTCGTATAAATCCGAACACAACCCGATTATTAAATGAGTTAGACAGGTTGACCTGTTTACGACCCGAACCTGATTATACTAAACCCAAACCCGATTAAGAGCTGGGTTATCGGGTTGGGTCCAATTTTGCCACCCCTAGTATTATCGCTTACTTTGTGTCTGTTAGCTAAATGTAATCCTTTTTAACTCTATATGGCTATCGCTTTACAGCGTGAGTATTGAGATAACCCCTGAGGACCAAATAATAAACTTAAGCAACTTATTTCAAGATTGAGACTGATAATAAAATTTCTACTGTGTTCTGCTTGGGAAATACGTACCAAGTAACAATATCAATTTAAACCAACCCATTGAGTCCCAAGTGAAACACAGGAGAATGTTAGATAATTTTGCAAACATCAAAGAATTATTAACTAATCATTGTCATGTAGAAAGATGACAAGAGGCTTTTTACGTGAAAAGATTTGTTCTTTGAAATAAATCTAAATGTTAATTGGCTATATCCTTCCATACATATATCATTGGAAAAACATACCTTTCTACTCTTACATTTGGAGGCATAGCCATGGAACTTATGTAACAATCAAGTTCAAGAAGAGATCTTGGTCTACCATGGAAAATAAGGACCTCTCAGATTAGCCAAGGAGACTGCCTGTGAAACCACAGAGAGCTTTTAAGCTGTTGGAAACCTCTAAGAGGTTACAGGCAAGTCATCCTTGGCTATCAAAGATAAGCTCTTATTACCATGTAAGACTTCTCTTCTGCTCTACTGGTCTTGAAGTTAGCTTGTTGTACTTGCTTTAATATGTATTTATAGTGCACAAAAAGAGAAATCATATTTGCTTTTCTCTTTGTTTTGGCCCACACTGATTTGCCCTGTCAGATTTTTATTATTGTTCCTTCGTTCAGAATATATTCTTGTTTTGTATCCATGGATGATTGCTCATTAGAGTCAACTCTACTTAAAGTATTTATTGTTGTGGATCCATTTCCAAAAAGTACCTCTTTGGAGGCGGGAGAGTTATATACTTATATATGCTACAATATTCCTGTTGTAACACACTGGTTAGACAAGTTGGTTGCATTATTTGTGCCATCTAAAGTCTTTCCAAGGTAATGTTTTCAAAAGCAGTGGAGGGCAAAAACGTAGTTATTTCCTTGCTTTCAAATTTTCCTCCTTTGGTAAGATGGGAGAATACTGACCTATTAAAGGGGAAGATGCTCAAAGTTTCATAGAATCTACAGATTAGTCCTATAGGTTTTAAAGATTGTGACCATGAGATGGCTGTAGAAAGATTTGTTAAGCATTATGGTCTATGAAACTGTTATTCCATATAAGCACCACTTCTAAACTATCAAGCAACGGTCACCACCACTAAAGGATATTTGTTTCTCGTATCTGTAGCTCAGCTGTTTCTGACGCACATTGAGGTTAGTTTTTAGTGTCAGCTTTACATTTAAGCAGTACAAATACTACTTTTAGATGTATAATAGTGAGATATGAGGGGATATTAATTGAGAGATCGATACATTAAGACGATCTAAAGATAATATGATAATGCTTTTCAATGTCCTCATTTGGGATAACATTTTAGGCATCACATTAGAGTCACAAAAAAGTATGTAAAATTTAGATGAAAACAAAGAACTTGAATCCTTTCCTATAATCTTATTATATGAAATATTTGCAAATGCTTTCTTTCATGTCAATTGGCTAATTCTTGACTGTCAATCACAATCTAAATGATCCATAAGCTGTATTTGTCGATTATTTCAGCTGCCTTCCTAGTATTTCAGGTTTGGATTACATTTCAATTATTTAAGTAAATGGGTCATACATATAAAATCGGTAAGCCATAAATCTCTTCAGATTGTTACATTAGAATCAATTCATCAGTTTCCTCTTTTGTCTTCAAGTGCCAGTATAAAGGTTCAACATTGTTAAATATAATCGCAGAATTTGATATGTTTGATAAATATTATCGCAGAATTTTCTGCAAGGACTCGCGTGGAAACTTGATTTGCATGCTGTTGATGTAATCATCTGCCGCTATATCTATTAGAAGCTGTAAGTCAGATGCTTGAAAATAAGAAGAGATTTATGTCTAGCATGAGGGATAAGAGCCACTCAGACTAGCCAAGGAGATTGCCTACTAATCCACATGAAGCTTTCAGGTGATTGAACACCTCAAATGGAGATAGGCAAGTCATCCTTGGCTACCAAAGAAACTCTTATCTACATGTAAGACCGCTCTTCCAGTTTATTTGTTCTCTGTTTGGATGCTATTGCTTGCTTCACTATGTATATATACTCTCAGAAAGTGTACAATTTCATATCAGCTGTCCACCTCCATCTCTTCCTCTAATGCCTGTGGTAGCTTATATTTTCTTCTTCTTTTTTTCATCTGATCTTCTCCATAGACAATATATTCTTGTGCTATTCTTGGGACCACTTCCTCTAAATACATCAATTTGAGTTTCTATGTTTCCTCTAGGGCTGTGCTGTGGATAAACAACTTCTGAAGGTAGCTAAATGCTTCCCTATGTTTTGGCGGGAAGCTCACTGTTGGACAAGTTGTTTGGATGAGACTTGCCTTCCCTCTTGGTTCAGACATGGGAGGTAGATGCTTTATTTCCCTATCTTTATTGGACTTCTTTGACATTCTTAACCATTGGCAGGATTGGGAGTATATTGACCATGATAAAAGGAAGAAGATGCCCAAAAATCTGAGGGATATCTGGATGCTTGCAGTACTCTACAATACTACCTAAATTCGCACCATAATGAAGTCAAATAGAACTCACCAGCAATACAATGAAGGGCAATATCTTCTATTTTTATTATCATTGCTGAGAGAATCTAGAGTTACAGATAGATTAATATAAGCGCAAATTATGCATATTTTTCTGCTATCTCAATTGGTCCTTTCTTGTAATGCAATCCGTTAACATATGTGGATGGTTTATTTCATACAACCTGCACTCAATACTCTAGTGACCCATTAATTTTTTTCTATGTTCTTTTTAATGGTCAATAGAAATCTATTTTTGAATAGTTGATCTTCTTCATGTTATCTATACAACAATCTATGACTATATACTACTAATAGGATATATTGAGGCGATAATATGAAGCTTATTTCTGATGATAATTTCAATAGCTATCCCTGGAGGAAAGGTATTCAAAGTTTGCTTGGTTTTATATCTTATTTTCTATTTTCAGATTTAATGTTTTTATTAGCCAACACTCTTTAGCTTTAGATAATTTATCCTATCCGAGTTTCCCTCGGAGTATGGGAAAAGCTTTATGTTAGGTTTTTTATTTGTTGGCAATTTTGTACAAAATATTCTAAGTGTATTTTTTTCATGTATTTGAGCTTTACACAAGTCTAGAATATCACTGGTGTGAAGAATTGTAAGATCATTGGAGAAAAGCCGTCGCGTTCTCACCGCGTTCACAAACACGTTTGAACACGAAATCTGCGTTCACACAGATAGAGAACCGCGTTCACAAGCGCGTTCGAACGCGGGCACTGCGTTCACACAGACAGAGAGCCGCGTTCACAAACGCGTTCGAACGCGGGTACTGCGTTCACACAAACTGAGAGCAGCGTTCACAAACGCGTTCAAACGTAACCTAAAGAATTCAAGCTGTCGCGTTCGAACACACTTGGGCCCGTTCGAACGCACTTGAGATTAAGTTAGGCCATTCGAACGCACTCGGGCCGCGTTCGAACGTACCTATGAAGTTTGCAATTTATTGGATTTTTCGTGAGTACGATTATGACTTAGATTTGGCTCTATCTTGGAGATCATATATAAAGATAGTGTTGCCCTAACTTAGGGTAGTTGAAGAAGATTATTCAAGGAGACTTTTTGGAGGCTACATCGGTTCTTCAACAAACAAGGCCCTTCGCATTTATAAATCTTAATCTTTCGTCTTAAGGGCTATCTAGACAAAAGATCAATCTCGAGGGCTACTGAGATTGGACTTCAATCACAAGAAGCAGTGAATCGTGGGTTCTAGCGATCAAGGTCATCCAAATTGTCCTTCCTTCGTAACTAATGATATGATCTCTAAGAGGAATAGTAAAAGAGAAATTTCTTGTTTAATAGCTCAATCCTCATCCATCATCATTGCCTAAGATAGATAGATAGATAGATAAAAGTTTTCTTACAAACATTCTATAAATACGGTAGAACAGGCTAAATTTGCTTAATAACATGAAATCCTCGACCGGAACATAGAAGCCATCAGTGAAGCAAAACAAAAGCATCTCAAAGGTACATTAAAGATAAATATATAAAAATTATATAAAGTATATTTTCTTTTTATCATTCAAAAGCCTAAAGGCTAGAATTGTATGAATGGCCAAGTCTCTCTGTATCCTTTTTTTTTATTATTCAAGAGCCCGAAGGCTATATATATGTTGGACAAAGAGTCAATCCTCACTATATCGCTACAAGGGTTGCCTCAAGACCATCCAAACTAAAGCAGGGATTTGCTAGAACCAAAAAGCTATGCTTTGAAGAGTGTGTCATTCAAAACTTGTAGGCAATCAAATGCGTAAACATAGGGAAGCTTCAAAAGCCATGGAGAAGAAGAAACTTTGAATCTCTTCAAGAGAGAATTTCTTTTTAACGAATTAAATACATCAACAAAAAATAGAAGAAATTTTTGGAAAAGCAAGGCTCAAATTAGCCTTTGACCGATCATATTAGAGATATTCTCCCAACTCTTCTCATCTAAATCAGATCTGTCGTAAGTTCAAATGGCTGCAGTGGTTGTCTTGAGGCCATCTGAGCCGACATACCATCAAAACCCTAAATAAAGAGATTCGACAAGGACTAGAAGAAAAAAGAGAAGCATTTTGACTGTCTGACACTTGAAATCACCATATCATCTTCACCAAGAGACTCGGCCAAACCCGACTCGTTTACTTAAACGAGTTAAATGTCAAGCGGATCAGAGATATAACCTGAACACGACCCGATTAATAATGGGTTAGGCGGGTTGTCTCGTTTATGACCCAAATCTGATTAGACTAAACTCAAACATGATTAACAGTTGGGTTATCAGGTCGGGTCAATATTTGCCACCCCTACCTAAGTATGGATCACTTTTAGAAGAAAAGCAATGTAGTTAATCAGCATTGTTGTTTCATCGAAGTTCATCAAATTAGACAATAGAGTTAAGTAAATCTTATTCTTTTAGTTGTTAATTGCATAACTGTAACACCCGTTAAAAAAATAAAAATAAAAAAATAAAAATTTAGCCCATGCGCCATGTGCGTGCACCCTAACCGCCGCGCACGCGCTTGGCGCGTGCGTTGACTCCTTCTTCCCCCTCCCCCACCTCCCGCAATCAGTTGCGAGAGGTGGGAGAGAAGTGCGCCAGAGTGGATTAACTCCACTCCGTTGCCCTCTCCACCTCTTCTCTATTTAATCTCCACCCCTTCCCCTCGAGTTTCCTTCTTTCGAAATTTCCTCTTCTTCGCTCTTCCCTTCTCTCTTTTCTCTCCCAAGCCGCCAAAGTTTTCGTCACGGGCAGCGAGTCACCGGAGCACCGGCAATCAACCAAAACCCCCTCACCTCGATCCTCAGGTTAGCCTTCATCCCCTCTTTAGTTCAATTTGAAAAAGCCTAGTTAATCATGCGTAATTAGGATTTTATTTTCGTCTGCTTTCACCGACCGGCGACCTCGGGTCGACCACCCACCGGTCCGAGAAGTTTTCCCAATTCAACCCCTTGCTGTGGGTACCCATAGGGCGTGAGGGAGGCGATGCCATGTCGCCTCCCACCGTCGGGTTTCTTTGGCACAAGCGGCCACCACTGGCGGTGGTGGCCTCACTCCTCAACCTCGGCTGACCCACCTCTTCACTTGGAAGAGATAACCATCGATGAGCTCCTGGTCGGTGGGGTTGAATCTGAATCCGCAAGGGAGGAGGGCGTCAAGCAATGGTGGTCTTCCTGCGCGCATTGTGGAAGAAGGTAGGGTTTGGAGTTGACGGTTGACAGTTGACGGTTGGAAGAAGACGAAGAAGAAATCAAGAACTCTCTCAGCTCTGAAGAGGAGTGATTGAGCTGAGATGAGGCGAGTGGATGGTCTGTTATATCTAAAGGGCATTATTGTCTTTTTCGTAAATAGTACTTCCCAATGGGTGTCGGAAAAAAAGATGATAAATTCCCTAATCGGAGAGATAAACATCAAATCAGATATGACGTATTTGAAATTTAACACTTTGAATCCGAAATGATATACTTGAATTCAATTTAAATTTATTGCGTTTTGAATTCTGACAGCTAGGATAGAGCTTCCAAAGTGTTAAATTTCGATGTTATCTACGTTAACTACACCTAAAAGTTAAATTGGTGCTAGACTGCTAGGGATTTTTCTAAGAAAAATTTGATTTCATATTTTACATTCGAATAGAGTTGTTTTTTTTGTGGATCTTCTTCCATTATCTAAATTTAGAACTGTGTAGAAGGATCTTCAATTCCCTAGGTTCTTAAGCTCAAATGTTATTATTTGAACTTTTGATCACTTATTGTCTTTGTTTTTCTTAAACTTCCCCATCTCTAGTCAAATTGTGATTAGGGATTCTTGACCATCAAATTATGATTTTAAATGATGTAAGTTAGGGGTAAACACTGTTGAACTAATTAATTTACAAGGGAAAATTGATATGCATGCTGTTCATGTAATCATCTGCCGTTATATTTATACCAGGAGGAAAGCCATTCAGAATTTTTTATGCACATGAATTGTATTGCTAATTCTTCAGTCTAATTCAGCCTATTGTTATATAAGAAGAGATTGAAGATTTACTCTGCATTGCTTCTTCCTATTGACATGAATCATAATGTCTTCTGATTGTTGTTGCAAGTTTCTGATCTCTTCTAATCCTCTCAAATCTCTTGCTGAGTTCTCAATAATTTAATTCTTTTTTCTTGTTTTTTTTTACTACAATCCAACTTCAGAACCAAGAAATATTTTTGGCAAGCAGAATATGCTGAAATTCTTTTCCCTGCAATATCTAAAACTAAAAGAAATCAAAAGAATCTTTCACTAAAATTAATGTAGAAGTGAGCAAAATCTAAAGCAATAGTATCTTGTTAGCTAACTATTTTCTCCACTATTTGAAGTCCAATTAACAACACAAATTAATAAAACAACAAAATCCCTTAGGAGATGAAAAGACCCAATATATAAAACCAATAGATGTTACTATAACCTATATACAGAATTACTCCGACCATATGACTTTTCTAGTTGAACTGCAAACGATAATCAAAAAGTAACATCATTTGATTTTAAACTCTGGGACGTAAAAATTAACTCTTCATCTTTAAGTGTCACCGTGTATATGAATTATTTACTGATATGAGCAGCGAATGAAATCAAAAGTCAAAGGAATTCTAAAGTCAAAACAAGCATATTTCCAATTAGCTTTCAAAAGTGAGAAATACACAAACTATATCCTTGGTTTTGTTGGAGGGTGAGATGATCACGGAAGGTCTAACAAGATGAAAATGAGGGCACCGACACTAGTCGGTTGCTGTACTAGGGTTTGGGCTTTCCTCCTCTCCTCCATCGAAGGTTTTCCTCGTCGGCGACCGTCGTCGGCTTCTTTCTCCCTCTCCTCTCCTCCTAGCCTTGGCTGGGAGGGGGAAGGGGTCTTTTCCTCTTCACAGCAAGGTATTTCTTCTCTCATCTTTCCCTTTTTTTCTTCCCCTCCCTCTTTCATTCTCTTTTTCTTCCTTCTCCTCCTCACTTCTCTCTTCTCTATTTCTTTTTCTTCTTTCTCCTCCCCTCCTTATTTTGCTTCATCGGGTCATCGCTGTTAAAGGCGCTGCAACTATGGTCGTCGAAGTTGTAGTTGCTGCAGATGAGACCGTTGCAACCATGGCCATCTAGGTCACGGTCCCTCCCTCATCCTCTTCCCCTCTTTTTCTCTCATTCTCATTCCCCTTTCCTCCACTTTTGTACCACCTCCTCGTCATGCCACCTCTAACCGATGGCTCCTCTCTATCAACTCCACCTCTTTTTAGAAGCTTACTCCGCCATCTCCCAATCCATGGACCTTCTTTCAAATAAAAAAAAAAACAAGATGAAAATGAGAAATAAGTCTTATGTTGATCCTTATCATCAAGTTGCTAAGAAGTATTGTTATGTTGTCAATTAAATTCTATTAATTAGCCTAAATAGGTTGGTACCATAATACACCAAAACATAATGAAATAATGGATATTATTTTGAGGTAAAAAACAATATATAATTAATGATAAAAATAGTAAGCGTTATTTATAAAGGAAATTGTTACAACTGATACCATCTATTAGCAGTTATTATATTATTACAGATCTGCCACACCGACGTACTAATGTCACGCCCGGGTAGAGTAAATTAGAGATGTCGCCCGATCCGAAGAGATTGAATCATTAGGGTTTCTGCTATACAACTCAAAACGGAAATAATCACCGCACCGCCAGATGGATCGATCACCACATTGGTGAGCTCCGAGGCCGCCGGATTCCAAGGGGTCCGGCGTCCTCCAAGGTGCTGTTCAGAAACTCCGCCAACTCCACTGCGTCGAGAGGTCGTCGTCGTCGTGCGGTGTCGCCGTGAAAAGACATAGACAGATTCATTAAATCGGTGGCGTAGAAGTCGATGGCATCGGATCCGGCCTCGGCATGCCGCAGTCCATGATGAGGCCGATGACGAAGGACAAACGGGCTTCCCGGCTTCTGTGTCGGACGTAGGAGTCGCCGGCACCGGCGTCATCGGGATGGCGTATGCCGTGCCGCACTCCTCCCGGGTGATGGAAAGACAAGGCGGATTTGCGAAGTCAGCGGTAGTGTCGAAGTCCGAGGAAGGACAAGCCGGATTGGCGAAGTCGGCGATGGCGTAGGAGTCCAATGTAGAAGTCGGCAAGCCAACGTAGCCAGAAGTCGACGGGAAAGTAGCGTTTGCCGCCGTGGCTGCCTGTTTCTTCCGGCTAGAGGAGATCGCCTGCGCGCTCTTCTTGATCAAACATAGAGGGGTTCTTCACACTGCACGCGTACATTATTTATTAAGAATTCAATACTACCACTGCAGAAAAGAAGAGAAGAGATCGATCGATCGATCTAGGGAAGAGGTTTAAAGGATTTGATATATACCGGTCGAGTAGAGCCGTTGATGGCAGGAAGCTCGTATTCGTACATGACCCAGCCGGTGCTCTTTTTCCTCTTCCTCTTAGGTCTATCGCCATCCTCCCCGCAGAGGCAAAAGGAAAGCATCTGCTTGTACCCGATAACCCGGCCGCTTTCGCTTTCGATCACCGGATTCTTCTTCTCCGCATACCAAGTGCCGGAACCTGCGCGGCGGCTCATGTAGCCAGAATTCTGATACTGGATGGTTCGGTGCGAGAGGTAGCCCATTTCCTAGTCCTCGTCGACTAGATTCGACGGCTCGGTCGAGTAGACCTCGGCGCGGACGATGGCGTCGGTGCAAGAAAGGGGAATCTCCCGGACCCAGTTCTTGAGATAACCGTCGATGAGCTCCTGGTCGGTGGGGTTGAATCCGAATCCCCAAGGGAGGAGGGCATCGAGCGATGTGGTCTTCCCCTGCACATTTGTGGAAGGTAGGGTTTTGCAGTTTGGGGTTGACGATTGGAAGAAAATGAAGAAGAAATCAAGAACTATCAACTCTGAAGAGGAGTGCGTGAGTTGAGGTGAGGTGAGGCGAGTTTGCGATTGACATTATTGTCTTTATCTAGATAGTAATTCCCAATGGTAGCCAGAAAAAGGTAGAAATTTCCAAATCGGAGGGATAAACATTATAGATACGCGTCGCCCACGATGGCCGTGGATGATGATCCCACTTGTCCCAATTTTTGGAGACTCTCCTGATTCGATGCCAATACCATGATTGGTTCTTCTTCTCTTCTTTCTTCCATTATTTCTCTTCTTTCTTTTGTTGATCATCACTCCGGTTTTTTCCTCACTGAAAAGAGCTTCTTTTCCCGTCTAATTTTTATTTATTTATTTATTTATTTTTGTATTAAGTTCTTTTGTTTTGATCTGTCCTACTTTTGCTGTGCTTTTGATTGGTGGAAGAAAACTTGGAAATTTCTTTTTTGTTCTTTTTATTTCTTGGTTTTAAGATAACGATTTTGATCCGAAGACTAATTGGTTTTATGTATTCTTTCAGTTACAACAACTGGTCAGGCAATCACGGCCCTGAGAATGTTGAAGGGCAACAAGGACAGATTTGATCAGCTTATCAGTGCTGTCTACATGCCAGAGATGGGAGGCATTCAAGCTTCTGGATCTTTTTGACCTTGAAATGGACCTTTCAATTATTAGTAAGATTTTTGATGAATATAAGAATTGTCTCATTTTTTTTCCTTAACATATTCTTGTCGCTGGACTTTTATGTTCTGTTCTTTACTTTTGCAAGTTAGAGATACATGTGGCCTGCTTATAACTTCGGAGAAACTTAAAAGAGTACTAATAGGTGTACTTTCCCAGAGTCAAATGCATACATACTGATTCTGAAAAATACTGCTTTCTCTGCTGCATGAAATCACATGACAAGCAACAGACTTTATTAAGTCCACCTACTGGGTACACAATTAAGCACAGGAGAATATTACATAGCCAACATAAAATTGTAATGCGATTATTGTCATGTTAGCTTATGTAGGAAAATAGGTAGATGAAGCTTCTGAGATGAAGAGTCCGTTCATTTAAAACAAGTCTAGATGTTGATAGATTTTTTGGATGCTAATGGAACATTCATAGGCATACTTTCTTATCTACCTCTTTACTCTATCCATTTGGAGGGCTACCATGGAACTTGTTTCGCAATGAAGAAGAGATCTGTCAACAGTGGCAAATAAGGGTCTTTCAGTTTAACCAACGAGACTGCCTAGTAGGCTGCATGGAGCTTTCAAACTATGTAAAATATCCAAGAGGTTACTCTTGGCTATCAAAGATTGACCCTTATTTCCATGTAAGGACCCCTCTTTTGCTCTACTGGCATTGAAGTTGACTCGCACTGCTTACTTCAACACAGTGCACAAGATGTGAACCAAATTTTCTTCTCTTTCATTGAGCTACAATTATTCTCCTCATCAGTCACTTCATTTCCTTGAATTACTATTGCATTGTATCTACGGATCTGTTATGCAGTGATTTAGTTTGGAGATGGAGGGAGTTACGAGTATAATTTTTCTAGTTGTAGCACATGGGTTAGGCAAGTCGGTTGCACTATGTGTCCTCTAGTGTCTTTCAAGTACTGCAACTTCAATTTTCAAAGCATTCGAGGTCGAAAAACCTTGTTTTGTCTTTGCTTTCACGATTTTCCTCCTTTGGCGCCTCGCCAATCGAGATTATGGTTTGATTCAAACTTGGGTTAGGGTTAAACATTGACCTGTTTAAAGGGCAAGATGCTCAAAGTCTTATAGAATCCAAAGATTAATCTCCTAGAATGTAAATAGTATCTCCACGAGATGGCTGTACAAGATATGATGAGCATTATGTTCCATGAGTTCTTTATTCCGTAGAAGCACCATTTTGCTAGCTGGAAATCAATGCTGATTGTCAGTAAAGGAATCTTTGTTTTTCTGATTTGCATTTTAAATATCTCAGACATTTGACAGTATGTCTTATTGTCTTTCATGTGTCAGCTTGCCATTAAAGCAACACAGGTGCTACTTTTAAAAAAGTAGAGGCAGAGTAATGTACAAGAGGCATGAAGGGGTATTACTTCTATAATCATTTTGTTAAGGGAGGGCTAATGTAATACATCAACGCTTCTAAAGCTGCTGATATGAAAATATTACATAATATGTAGTAAAAGAGTTACAGAATCAAAGAACAATACGTAAACTCTACATAAGAGATAAGCTTTCTTTTCTTTTCTTTTTTGGAAATTTTATTGCATGATTAAATGACTTCTATTCTGGTTTTTTGTTTGTGATGAACAAGTGTGTCAGTCAACCATCCTCGAAATGTTCTATTTCAGTCTATATTCAGTTATTCACTTCTTGAAAGCTCGAATAAGTGATGGATGATTTGAAGAATGATCAGGAAATAATAAGATGGTGCAAAACTAGATTTCGTTTTTATGTCTGAATTTCTCCATTAGTTTGTTTTCTCAATTGTCCATTACTATAGCAGCCGCTGTTCTCATTCTTTAGAACAAGATAATTTGTGGTCTAGTTCATATTATGTTATAGTCTACTTCAAGTTTTGTCATTCTTGATTTCTTTCTCTATTTGCTGGTTGATCTCGCTCTGATGAATGTGAATAATAGAAAAATACTTCAAAAAGTAGTCAAAGGTAATATCGGATTAAGTAAAACTGAGCAATATCATCTGCTAAATCTGATTGATTATGGAGAGATAGGGTGTGACAATATTATAATTAACTATTTATGTAGCACTATTGTGTGTTATGCAGAGTGTTACCTCAAACACATTTATTTGGCATATTTTCGCAATTGTAACCTAGTAGAGTTCTACCATGTTGCCAAAGAACTTTCATCCATGCTAATGCAAAATCATGAAAATCAGAAGTGCAATATTGCACATTAGAGCATCAATCAGAGGGACAAAACACATGGAATATGTGCAAACCTCTAGATGAACACTGCAATTGGCATGGGAACATGTAAACATCAACAAGTCATGCCTAAATTTGATCCGTTTGATAAATACCGTTGCACTGTTGATAAGCTACACCACATGGACTCATTTGGAAAATTGATTTGCATGCTGTTCATGTAATCATCTGGCACTATATCTATTAGAAGTTGTAAGTCAGATGCTTGAAAATAAGAAGATATTTGTTTCTAGCTAGGGGTGTAAACTAGCCGAGCTTGAACTAGCTTGGCCCAGCTTGGCTCAGCTCGATATGCATCTTTATTCAGCATGTGGGGTAAGAGCCACTCAGACTAGCCAAGGAGACTGCCTACAAATTCACCTGAAGCTTTCATGTGATTGAAAACCTCAAATGGAGATAAGGCAAGTCATCCTTGGCTAAAAGGAACTCTTATCTACATGTACCTCTCTTCCAGTGTATTTATTCTCTTTTTGGATGCTAATGCTTGCTTCATGATGTATTTATACTATCAGAAAGTGTGCAATTCGGATCAGCTGTCCCCCTCCATCTCTTCCTCTAACGCCTGTGGTTGCTTGTACCTTTTTTTTTATCTGATCTTCTCCATAGAGAATATATTCTTGTGCCATTCTCGGAACTGGATACATCAATTTGAGTTTCTATCTTTCCTCTAGGGCTCTGCTGTGGATGAAGAACTTCTGAAGGTAGAATGCAAAAAGCTTCCTATGTTTCGGCGACCGCATTTTTTGGAAAACACACTGTCGAACAAGTTGTTTGAATAAGGCTTGTTCTCTTGGTGCAGAGCATGGGAGCTAGATGCTTTCTTCCCTATTATTTGGACTCTTCTGACATTCTTAACCTTTGGCAAGGTTGGGAGTATATTGACCATGATTAATGGAAGAAGATGGTAAAAAAATCTTAGGGATATTTGGTTGCTTGCAGTACTCTCTGCAGTACAACCCAAATTTCCACCATAATGAAGTCAAATAGCACTCCCCAGCAATGCAATGAAGGAGGATATCTTTATTTTTAATATCATTGCTGAGAGTGGCTACAAGAGTCGCCATGCAGGTTCCGGCACTTGGCATACGGAGAAAAAGAATCCAGTGATTGAAAGCAAAAGCGGCCGGGTTCTCGGGTACAAGCAGATGCTTTCCTTTTGCCTCTACGAGGAGGATGGTGATAGATCTAAGAGGAAGAGGAAGAAGAGCACCGGTAGGGTCATGTACGAATACGAGCTTCCTACCATCAATGCCTATACTCGGCAGGTATATATCAAATCTTTTAAACCTCTTGCGGTCAATTGATCTCTTCTCTTCTTTTCTGCAGTGATAGTATTGAATTCTTAATAAATAATTGGATAATGTTTGTATGATAGTATTGAATTCTTAATAAATAATTGGATAATGTATGTATGCAGTATGAAGAACCCGTCCTATGTTTGATCAAGAAGAGCAAGCAGGCGATCTCCTCTAGTCAGAAGAAATAGGCAACCTCTGCGACAAATGCTACTTTCCCGTCGACTTCTAGCTACGTCGGCTTGCTGACTTCTACATTGGACTCCTATGCCATCGCCGACTTCGTCAATCCGGCTTGTCTTTCCTTAGACTCCGATACTATCGCCACTATCGCTGACTTCGCCAATCTGCTTGTCTTTACATCGCCGGGAGGAGTGGGACACGGCATGCGCCATCCCGATGACTCCTACGTTCGACATCGAAGCTGAAAAGCTCGTTTGTTCTTTGTCATTGGGCCTCAGTACGGATTACGGCATGCCGACACCAGATCTAATGCCATCTTTGCGAGGAAGATGGCGACAAACCTGAGGAAGAGGAAGAAGAGCAGCGGCTGGGTCATGTACGAGACGGATCGTCCGTATCAACACCTCTATCCAGCTGGTATATATCAAATCTTTTAAACCTCGCCCCTTGGTCGATCGATCTCTTCTTTTCTTTTCTACAGTGATATTGTTGAATTCTTAATAAATAATTGGCAATGTATGCTTATAGTGTGAAGAACCCGTCCTATGTTTGATCAAGAAGCACGTGCAGGCGATCTATAGCCGAAAGATATAGGCGGTCACAGCGGCAAGCGGTACTACCCATTGACTTTTGCCTACGTTGGGTTGGCAACTTCTACATCGGACTCCTATGCCATCTCCGACTTCGCCAATCCGGCTTGTATTTCCTTGGATTTCGACACACCGCCGATATCGCTAATCTGCCTTGTCTTTCCGTTGCCTAGAAGGAGTGTGGCACGACATGTTTAGCTGTTATTTTTGATAAATAGTGTTTATATTTTTAGAATAGGATAATTTTGATATTTAGTTGTTATTCTAAAATAAAATATTGTATACTGAAATAAGAATTTTTCTTATTTTTGAAGTGAACGGTGGCTTAAATGCTTTAATTATCCTGTTAGCAAATTCTTTTCTCTACTGTTTGAAGTCAAATTAACAAGACAAATTAATATAACGACAAAATCCCTTAGGAGATTAAAAGATCAACGTATAAAACCTACTTCTCATTGATTCAAACCCTAGAACGTACGTCCAAATAATCATATAGTATGGCATCAAGTCCCATAGGTAAGCACTGTTGTGTTGTTGATCAGGAGGTAAGATTAAATTCCTATTAATTAGACTAAGTGGATTGGTACTAAATAACACACCAAAACATAACGAAATAATGCATATTATTTGAGGCAAAAAATAATAATAACTGACAAAATAGTAAGTGTAAGTGTTATTTAAGCATTTATATACATTACAAATCTGCCACACCTACATAACAATTCCACGCCCCGTGGATTATATTAGAGATGTCGGACCGGACCCAAAGGGATCAATCATCACATTGGTGATCTCGTCGCCTACCGAGGCCGCCGGGTTCCAAGTCGACTCGGCGGCGTCCTCCATCAAGGTGCTGTTCAGAAACTCCGCAAACTCCGATGCCTCGAGTTCGAGTAGAAGTTGAAGTCGTCGTCGTGCGGTCTCGCCGTGTAAGGACATGGCAGATTCATGGAGTCGGTGGCGTCCGTCTCCGGCGGCGTAGAAGTCGACGGCATCGGATCCGGCGCCGGCATGCAGCAGTCCGTGATGAAGCCCGATGACGAAGGAGAAATGGGCTTCCCGGCTTCGTTGTCGGCCGGAGGAGTCGCCGGCACCAGCGTCATTGGTATGGCGCATGCCGTGCCGCACTCCTCCCGGGCGATGGAAAGACAAATCGGACTGGCGAAGTCGGCAGTGATGTCGAAATCTGAGGAAGGACCAGAGGGATTGGCGAAGTCGGCGATAGCGTAGGAATCCGATGTAGAAGTTGCCAACCCAACATAGCCAGAAGTCGACGGGAAAGTAGCGTTTGCTTCCGCGGCCGCATGTTTCTTCCTAGAGGAGATCGCCTGCGCGCTCTTCTTGAACAAACACAGGACGGGTTCTTCACACTGCCCGCATACATTATCCAATTGATTATTAACAATTCAATACTAACATTGCAGAAAAGAAGAGAAGAGATCGATCTTAGAGAAGTGGCAGGAAGCTCGTATTCGTATATGACCCAGCCGGTGCTCTTCTTCCTCTTCCTCTTATGTCTATCGCCATCCTCCTCAAAACGAAAGCATATTCTTCTTCTTCTCCGCATACCAAGTCCCGGAACCCGCGCGGCGGCTCGTGTAGCCGGACTTCTGATTCTGGAGGGTTCGGTGCGAGAAGAAGTAGCCCGTTTCTTCGTCCTCGCCGACAAGATTCCACGGCTCGGTCGAGTAGACCTCGGCGCCTACGATGGCGTCGCTGCAAGAAAGGGGAACCTCCCGGACCCAATTCTTGAGATAACCGTCGATGAGCTCCTGGTCGGTGGGGTTCCGCAAGGGAGGAGGGCGTCGAGCGATGGTGGTCTTCCTCCGCGCATTGTGGAAGGTAGGGTTTTGCAGTTTACGGTTGACGGTTGGAAGAAGACGAAGAAGAAACCAAGTACTCTCAACTCTGAAGAGGAGTGCGTTAGCTGAGGTGAGGTGAGGCGAGGCGGGAGAATGATCTTTTGTATATAGGGGGCATTATAGTATTTTCGGTAAATAGAAATTCGCAATGGGAGTCGGAAAAAGGTGAGAAATTCCCAAATCGGAGGGGAGATACGCGTCCCCCAGGATGGCCGTGGATGATGATCCTACTTGCCTCAATTTTTGGTGACTCTCCTGATTCGATGCCAATATCATGGTCTTCTTCTCTTCTTTCTTCCGCTATTTTTTTTTTCAAATCAAATGATTAGGCCTTTGGGTCTATCTTTTGTTGCTCATCACCATAGTTTTTTCCTCACTAAAAAGAGCTTATTTTCCCCTCTGGTTTTCTTTATTTTGTATAAGTTATGTTCTTTTGATCTCTCCCATTTTCTGTTGTACTTTGGAGTAAAATCGGAAGAAAAGTTGGATTATTTTTTTGTTCTTCCTATTTTTTGGGTTTAAGATAGGGATTTTGATCCTAGGACTAATTCGTTTTATGTGTTCTTTCAGGTACAACAACCGGTCAGGCAATTACGCCCTCGAGACTGTTGAGGGACACCAAGGATAGACTTGATCAGGTTATCAGTGATGTCTACATGCCAGACATGTAGGCATTCAAGCTTCTGGATCTTCTTGGCCCCAAAGGGTTCTTCCTGATACTTGTAAGATTTTTGGTGAATATGAGAATTATTTCATTTTTTCCTTCTTAACATCATAAGTAATTGTTCAGTTGTTAATCATGGAACAGATTTTCTGAAAATTATCTCATTTCATGAAACTAAGTCAATGTTCGATAGGAATTAAAAGGGCACACATATGAGAGCATAAGGTAAAGCTTTGATAGATTCATCTAATCTCTTTGTGTCCCAATTCTCTGTAACTTCTTCTATATGCTTCCATTGGGTGTTAGTTTTACACATCAACACTTCATTATTGATACTTTACTTCCCATTTGTGAAGGAAGAATATTAATCTCCATCTGTAAAACAGAGAAGAAATTGAGGATATTAATGTGATCCGACACCTAAGCTAGATGACCCTAATTTTAAAGGATAAATCCTTCTCCAAATTGTGGTTAAACTGTTGAAGTGCATTAAGATGTAACATGATGAATGAAATATAGGTCTCACCACAGCATGGAATTAAAGGAATCACTTGAGATTTCTCCTTTCCTTGCTTATAGTAAACAACTCCTCCCACTTAGTTTATTATAGTTGAGGTCTCTCTTATTTCTTGTTTCTCTTTTCCTTGGACATAGTAAAAACTTCCCCATTTAGTTTATTAACATTGAGCTCTCTCCTGGCTCTTATTCATTCATGAAAATCTGGACCAAATCATCGAACTTATTGGTGAGAATTTTATGCACCCTTTTAGACTTTTAGGTTCTTTTAAGCATAACAAAAATTTAGCTGGGAAGTATAAAAACCATTTGTCTTGTCACTTGTGAAGGTAGTATATATTTTATGTCGGGATCTTTCAACCGATGCCACAATGTTGGGGTTTTCTAAATTTGTCCTTTTAAGAACTGAATGCCTAGTAGAACAAGTATATCCAATGTATACTTAAATTTTATAGTTTCAAGGTCAATGTTCTAATTAGACTGGTGCACCTTTAACAAAGTACCATCTCAGAAGGATCCAAGCTCTCTTACTTATATTTGGGTTTACTATAATCCAACCTGATTACATGAACTTCCTACCAATTGTGATTTCATTTCATGACTTCTAAGTTTGAACATGCTAGTTGGTTGGAGATTGATCGTAAGTGATGGTGTTGTTGTAATCTTATTAGGGTAAATGAGTCATGATCATGAATGCTTTTGTTCATTATATGCTTTCATGAGATTGTGCAATAATCTACTATTATTTCCAAATAAGGGTCACATGGTGAAGAACATCTTTTTCAATAACTAAATGTTACCATTAGACAAGGTTTCAAATATCAGGATTAGGACTGGCCGTCGGAAAAATGACAATTATCGGTCGATAAGATATCATACTATTTTTTTATTACGTGAAATTCTAAAATTATTTAAAAATGCAGCAAAATATCTAAGAATTTAGGAAAAGTGACAAAAAAAAAAAAGACAAAATAGAAGTAACTCATATATGAAGCCGAAAAACTAAAAAAAATACTCACTAACTCAAATTTTGATAAATTTTGAGCTGAATCTAATAAATTTTTATGCAAGTAAATTATTGCTGCAGAAATAAGATGAAGAGGAATATCTCTTCCGTTGTTCTGCAATAATAAGAGAGGGAGAGAAAAAGATAGAGAGAATATAAGAGTTGTCAGAGTAGCTCGCCAGATAAGCTTAGTGAAGTGTGAAGGATGAAAAAAGTATGTGTGTGTGTGTGAGAGAGAGAGAGAGAGAGCAAGAAAGATGAAAACTTAAAAAGAAGGTTGCTTGATGTCCCCTAGGTCAGATGAGGGAGTTGGGATTTTTTTTTTGCTTTAGAAATATATACGAAATAAAAGGAAATGCAATAATTTTATGAACTATTAACTATCTTGTTAGTGAAGCAGAAAAGATTTGCAACCAATATTCTGTAGAATAGAAAATGGCTAGAGTTTTTTTTTCTAATTTTTATCTAAATCTTGCATCAAAATTTCCTATAGCTCTTCCGCTCATGCATACAACGTCGTATTATCCCTTTGTGTTCTGTTATTGCTAAAGGTAATTTTTGAACTCTATATGGCCTGCTATAGCTTGAGCAGTGAGATAACCTGAGAGCAATAAAAAAACTATAAAAGTAATTTATCCCAGGATTGAGACTGATAATGAAAATTAATCCGTGTTTATTGCATGGAATGATGGAAAACACATACCAAGTAACAGATCAATTTAAACCAACCTACGAGTCCGTAATGAAACACATGAGAATATTAGATAATTTTGCAAACATAAACAAATTGTTAAATGATCATTGTCATGTAGAAAGATGACAAGAGGTTTTTTACATTAAAAGCTTAGTTTTTTGAAATAAATCTAAATGTTAATTGCCTATTTCTTTCTATAGCATTCAGAAACATACCTTTCTACCCTTCCATTTGGTGGCATTGCCATGGAATTATGTGACAATCAAGTACAAAAAGAGATCTTAGTCTAACATGGGAAATAGGGGCCTCTCAGATTAGCCAACGAGACTGCCTGTGAAACTGCATGGAGCTTTTAAGCTGTTGAATACCTATACGAGGTTACAGGCAAATCATCCTTGGCTATCAAAGGAAACCTCTTATTACCATGTAAGATTTCTCTTTTGCTCAACTGGTCTTGACATTGGCTTGGTGTGCTTGCTTTAGTATGTATTTATAGTGCATCAAAAGAGAAACCAGATTTGCTTTTCTCTTTATTTTGACCCACATCGATTTGCCTTGTCAGATTATTATTTGTCTTTGTTCTTCGTATCGCTGGCCACCTCCTTTATTCAGAATATATTCTTGTTTTGCATCCAAGGATGATTGCTCAGTGGATCAACTCTACTTAAAGTATTATTGTTGTAGAGGCAGAGGAGTTATATAACATTAATCCAGTTGTAACACACTGGTAAGACAAGTTGGTTGCATTATTTTTGCCCTCTAAGGCTTTCTAGGGTGATGGTTATAAAAGCACAGGAGGACAAAAACTTAGCTATTTCCTTGCTTTCAAATTTTCCTCATTTGGTAATATGGGAGAATAATGATCTTTTAAAGGGAAAGATGCTCAAAGTTTTGTGAAATCTAAAGATTAGTCTTGTGAATTTTAAATATTGTCACCACAAGATGGTTATAGAAGGATTTGTGAAGCTTTATGTTATATGAAAAGTTGTTCCATATAAGCACCATTTCCTAACTCTTCACCAAGAAAGGAGTTTTGTTTCTCATATATGCAGCTCAGCTGTTTCTGAGGCACATTGAGGTTACTTTTTAGTGTCAGCTTTCCATCTAAGTAGTACAAATACTACTTTTAGATGTGGAATAATAGTTGGATATGAGGGGATATTAATTCAGAGATTAATATATTAAGATCTAAAGATAATGTGATAATGCTTTTCAATGTCCTGATTTAGAAAAACGTTTTAGGCAAAACATCAGTCACAAAACAGTATGTAAAATCTAGATAAAAGTAAAGAACCTGAATTCTTTCCTATAATCTTATAAGATGAAATATTTGCAAATGCTTTCTTTCATGTCACTGGCCAATTCTTGACTGTCAATCACAATCTAAATGACTGATAGGCTGTATTTATCAATTATTTCAGCTGCTGCTTTGATTTCATTTCAATTATTCAAGTAAATGGGTCATACTTATAGAACTGGTAAGCCATAAATCTCTTCAGATTGTTATATTAGGATCAATTCATCAGTTTCCTTTTTTCTCTTCAAGTACCAGTGTAAAGGTTCAACTTTGTTAAAGTTGCAATCTTTTGTACTGCCATTTTTCTGTTCTCCTTTCTCCTTTTAATTGTTTTCTACTTTGGTCCTACAAAACTTGATGTTAATCTTCAGGCTTCAGCAATCCTTTTGGCTAGCTTCCACCAAGAAAGTTCATTCATAGGAAAGCTGGGATTAGGCTTATCTTGCTGGTAAGATTTTTGTACATAATATTGTAGCATTGTTCTCTGTTTGCATCACAATACCTTGTGAATTCATGTATATGCTTTGATATGCTGTAGGTTTTAGTTTTACATATTGCACCTTTTTTGTTGTCAGAGAAGAATGTGAAGTCTTCATCTATTAATCAGAGAACAAATTGTGGGTGTAATCATGAATCAAAACTTTTGTTGGATGACCCATATCATAAGGGATAATCCAATCTAATGCACATTATGATTTGAGTACCATAAAGATGGTCAAGAGTTGCATGCAAGAGAAAACTGAATAAGGTGTGATATGAAGAGAGTAGAACTAACATGGTGAATATAGGGTTCTCCACGGCACGGATTTAAAGGGATCACATGAGATTTCAGTTTCTTTTCTTAATTACAATAACATCTTTCTTGTTTGGTTCATCATTGTTGAGTGTTTGGGTTATTGTGCTCTGAGACAATCCTGTTGACAAAGTGTAGACACAGTTCAAGACATAGTACCAACATGTTCTATTGCTAATTGGCATGTACAATGCTGACAAATTGCTGACACTCAATGTGTTCTGCATCTAAATCCAAGGTTTCAAAATTCGGTATCGGGATCGAGATTTGCCGTTAGAAAAAATGATAGGTATCTGTCGTATCAGCCGTCCGTATCAGGTGAGATTATTTATAGTTACATAAAATTTTAAATATTATTTAAAAATGCAAAAAAATTTCTAAAAATTTAGAAAAAAAATAAAAGAAAAATAATAAAATAAACATGAGTTAGGTATAAAGCATAAAAATTAAAGAAAAAAACTCACTAAAAAATTATGTCAAATTCCATTTTGAATTTGACAAACTTTTATCCTCGTAAACTACTACTATAGAACAACAGTAAAAGATAAATATCGCTCTTTACTTTTGTTCTATAACAGTAAGAAAAAAAAAGTTAAAGAGTGAGTGAGAGTGAAAGAAGAGAAATAAGAAAAAAAAAAAAACTTATCCGAGTTTACTAGAGTGCAGAGTAGCTAGAGGGACTCACCAAATTAGTCAAGGGATGAGTTCGATGAAGTGTGAGGAATGGGAGGAAAGTGTGAGAGATAGAGGGTAAAAACTGAAAAATCGAAAAGAAAACAGTTGAGAACACCAATTATAGGTTAGATATATTTAAGATGCAAATTGAAATTTTAAAAAAACTAGTTTTAGCTAAGTTTCGTCCAATATGTTTGAGTTTGACTGATCCAGCCGATACGGCCGAAATTAGCCGATCCCAAACTAAAACTAGTCACTAGGCTAGTTTCGGATCTAGATTGGAATCGGTTATGGTCGATCACGATCCGGATCAACTGATTTTGGGGATCCATAGATTTGAGAGCTTCTTAAAGCTAATCAGTTTATGTGAAGTGTGCTATTGAGTTAATTGCTATATCTCCAGCTCATATTCTTCCAGTAACACAACTAGGGAGAATAGGATGACTCTAGTTTATGCATATTAGTGTCTCCCATATGGCTTTATTTATTATTTTTATTATTCTGGTTCTCTTTTCCCTGTGCCTTGTTCACTCTTTTTTACTTGGGAATTGTTTTCCTACTTCCTCATGTTGTTCAGCTATGTATTATTATGGATGGGTTTCGGGTGTGCCACTTATACTACCAAAGGAGCTTCAGGTTCATCCAGGTAGTTTCCTGGAATATTGACTGTAGTTCCCAAAAGTAACTAGAAAGTACAAAAACTAGATTAATCAACTATGAATACCATAAAGAATTAATTACAAATTGGTTGTAAAACATGCCAAGATGTTAATTGTTCCTAGTTAAGGTTTTGATCCTCCTCGCCTTATTTATATTGTCAATAAACGTTAATGTGTGTAGTTTCTTATCTACCTTTCCACCCTATCCTTGTGGAGGTCTTATGAGTAAATTTGTTCATTTGATAATGAAGAGATCTTAGTCTACCATGGGATATAGGGGCCTCCCAGATTAGCCAAGGAGACTTCCTATTTGACCACATGGAGCTTTCTAACTATCGAAAGCCCCAAGAGGTTACAGGCAAGTCATCTTTGGCTATCAAAGATAGACTCTTATTACCATGTAAGACTTATCCTCATCTCTACCTGCCTTGAAATTAGCTTCAAATGTTTGCTTCAACTTTTTTTTATAGTGGGAAGAAGAGAACAGATTTACCTTTTCTATGGACCATGCCAATTTGCCTCATTATATTCTGATATTGTTCACTATCTCAGATCTTTGGGCATTGCCCCCTCCATTCAGAATATATTATTTGGTTCATGTCCTTCTCTTCTGGAGTCAACTTTGCTTGCAGTATTGCTATAGACCTGTTCACTCCCGAGGGAAGAGGGAGTTAGGAAGAGACATATAGACATAGAATAATCCTTTCTGTCCACTGATATTCTGGTATAGCACATTAGTTGTGCAAGTTGGTTGCTTTTTCTGTATTGTGTAAGGCCTACCAATGCCATGGTCTCAGAGGCACTGCAGAATTTTCTTTTTTCCTCTGTTATCACCATTTTCCTCTTTTAGTATCATGGGAGAATATTGACTTGTTTAAAGGGAAAGCAACTGCAGGTCTCATAGACTAATGAAGATCGTATCCATGAGATAGCCGTAGGATTTGTCAAAGATATTGGTCTTTGAAGCTTTCTTCCATTGTAGCATCATTCCTAAGAATATAATGTTTGCCACCACTTTCTACTTGGCAGTTTAAATTGTGCATGTTGAGAATATGTCTTTTGATTGTCAGCATGTCATTCAAGGAAATAGCCAAATGCTACTTTTATAAAGTAATGTGGAATAATGAATAAGAGATATAGACCATAAGAAGAGATACTTATTCAACACTAGTATGCTAAGGGAGACCTAAAGAAAATATGATACTAATTTTGAAGATCCTGAGATGAGAGTTTTTTGTAAAAGAAACATAGTAGAATCAAAGAACAATATGTAAACTTTATTTGTAAGCCGAGTTCTTTTTCTTACTTTACAAGATGGAGAATCAGTAAATGCATTCTTTCATGTCAATTGACCAATTTTGTGATATCATATTATCACTCACATTCAATTAAGCCACTGTATTTGTTCTTCACTTTCATCTGGCTTCCTAGTAATTCATGCTTCACTCATTTAAGCAAGCGGGCTACCACCTAGTAATGAGGTAGGCAACCAATTCCTACCACAGTTATTATTATTAGGCTTCTTAGTTAAAAGCAATTCTTTAGTGTCATCTTTTCAAACTTTTTTTTGCCACTAAATACCTATTGTGAGTTGAACAATTTGTTTTAGTCATTCTAGTATGCTTCTGCACTGATTTATATGTTTTGTACTTTTGTCCTTTGGAGTACTTGATGTGAAACTTAAAAAGTCCTCTTAGGTAACTTCAACCAAGAAGATGGTCTCCTTCATAGGAGGGCAAGTTTAAGATTCACTAGATTGTTTGGTGGATTGGAAATTTAGACATAAGATTCCATTGCACCAGCTCTTCCCCTCTCACAGCCCTTCATGTAGCTGTGGAAATTTATCTGTCTGCTTCCATAGGCTATATAGGCATTTTTCTCATCAATGCTTCCTTATTGTACCTTATGGTCAGAGAAGGAGCTGTCTATATCTATGAGCTAGAAACAAAATTAGGCTAGGAGGTGCTGATTATAAGGGTTAAATCCAATCTTTGGCAAATTTTGGTTAAAGTACCATGAAGTTATAAGTTGTGCTTGCTAGACAAGGGCGAATGAGGTGAGATATGAAGAAATTATAAGTTTATAAATAACATGGTAAATGCAATAAAGGAGTTCTCCATGACAGACTTAAAAGGAATCATTTGAGGTTTCCCTTTTTTTCAACTTATCATGGTCGAGTTTCCATTTAGTTTGTTATTGCTGAGTGTCTTTTCCCCCATGCATGGAAACTAATCATCATTGCAAACTCATTTGAGTAGATTGCTTGGTTCTTTTAATCATTTCTCACAGTAGACTAGCTGGGAATTATCATCTTCCACAAAACAAATCAATATTGTACAAGGCCATTCATTTCAAATGGAAAAGATCTGCTAATTGAATTAAATGACACAATATAACTAATTGGATGAGTTCTGATTGAAGAATTGTACCATGGAAAGGAGTACAATGAGAAAATGTTCTCTCAACCAAGCCTACAGTACTGGGTCCACCAAAATTCTCTTTCTCAATGAACTAAATGCCTAGTTGAACTTGCTATTATTCTCCAATGTTTGTATCAAGTATTTCAAGGTTTCAACATCATGTGTTCTAACTAGATTAATCCAATCTTAACAATCTAACAGGTGTTACCTTGGTTGAGTTTCCCACAGTTGATTTGATTACAGAAATTTCCCACCTATTATGGTTAATAAGTTCTGATTTTGAACAGGTGAATTGGTTGAAAATGCAACACAACTAAGTTTTCAGGAAAATTTAGTCATCATCTTTTGAGCCTTTTGTCATAAATAATTAAAAATATATTCACCTATAATTGTGTTATACGCCTGCATTACTTAATTACTGATCAGTGAGATGATGAATGCATTGGATGACAAAAGGTTTAGACGCATGTATCAGTAAATTTTAATCGCTAAGGAAATGAACGTTTGGGATGGTAAGTATGAAGATTGATCAGCTGAGGTTGCACCCAACAAAAGTGACTTCTATTCTGGTTTTTTTTGTTTGTGATAAACAAGTGTGTCAGTCAAGCATCCTCAAAATATCTTTTATTTCAGTCTATATTCACCTCTTGAAAGCTTGAAAAAGTAATAGATAATTTAAAGGATCAGAAAATAATAAGATGGTGCAAAACTAGATTTTTTGTTTATGTCTGAATTTCTCCATCAGTTTTTCTTTTTTTCAGAATTGCCCATTATTATTGCAGCCGGTGTTTTCATTCTTTAGAAATAGATAATTGTGGTCTCATATTATGTTATAATCTACTTCAGGTTTTGTCATTCTTGATTTCTTTCTCTATTTGCTAGTTGATCCGGCTCAGATGATTGTGAATAATAGACAAACACTTCAAAAAGTAGTCAAAGTCAATATTGGATTAAATAATACTGGCAAATATCATCCTCTAAGTCTGATTGATGATGGAGAGAGAGAGTGTGAAAATACTACAATTAATTATTTATGTGGCACTGTTGTGCGCTATACAAAGTTCAAGTAATAGGTGTATTGCCTAGAACACATTTATTATTTGGCATATTTTCACAAATGTAACCTAATAGAGTTTTACCATGTCGCCAAAGAACTTTCCTCTATGCTAATGCAAAATCATGAAAACCAGAAGTTCAATTGAATATCATACTCTGATCAACAAATGCATTGTAATATTGCACATTAGATCATCAATCAGAGAGAGAACACATGGAATATGCACAAACCTCTTGATGAATACTGCAATTGGCATGAGAACATGCAAACATCAATGAGTCATGCCTAATTTGATCTGTTTGATAAATATTGTCACAGTTGATAAGCTACGACACATGGACTCGCATGAAAAATTGATCTTCATGCTGTTTATGTAATCATCTGCCACTATATCTATGCGAAGCTGTAAGCCAGATGCTTGAAAATAAGAAGAGATTTATGTCTAGCATGAGGGATAAGAGCCACTCAGACTAGCCAAGGAGACTGCCTACTAATCCACATCAAGCTTCCAGGTGATTGAAAACCTCAAATGGAGATAGGCAAGTCATCCTTGGCTACCAAAGAAACTCTTATCTATATGTAAGACCTCTCTTCCAGTTTATTTGTTTTCTGCTTGAATGTTAATGCTTGCTTCACTGTATTTATAATTTCAGAAAGTAGCTTATACTCTCTTTTTTTCCATCTGATCTTCTCCATAGAGGATATATTCTTGTGCTATTCTTGGGACCACTTCCTCTATATACGTAGGGTTCTGCTATGGATAAAGAACTTCTGAAGGTAGAATGCGAAAAGCTTCCTAATGTTTTCTCCATGGCATTTGCAGAAAACTCACTGTTGAACAAGTTGTTTGGATAAGGCTTGCCCTCTTGGTTCAGAGTATGGGAGGTAGATGCTTTCTTTCCCTATCTTTATTGTATTCTTTTGACATTCTTAACCTTTGGCAGGATTGGAAGTATATTGACCATGATTAAAGGAAGAAGATGCCCAAAAATCTTATGGATATCTTGATGCTTGCAGTACTCTCTGCAATACTACTTAAATTCCCACCATAATGAAGTCAAATAGCACTCACCAGCAATGCAATGAAGGGCAATATCTTCTATTTTTAATATCATTGCTGAGAGAATCCAGAGCTATAGTTAGATGAATATAAGCACAAACTATGCATATTTCTCTGCTATCTTAAATCTTTAATTGGTCTTTTCTTGTAATGCATTTAGTTGACATATATTGATGGTTTATTTAATACCACCTGTGCTCAATACTCTGGGTGTTCGTGGTCTCAGGCTCTGGCTATCTTCAATGCACTATTAATCTTTTCTATGTTCTTTTTGGAATGGTATATAGAAATATAATAATTGATCTTCCTCATCTCATCAGTACGGCAATCTAGGATTGTACAATACTACTGGATATATTGAACTTATTACTAGTGTTATTTCAATAGATATACCTGGACGAAAGGTTAATATAACCCGAAATCAAAATCATTATTGGCCATGTAACCCAATAGAAATTGAGATACGCAAGCCTTTGCATTAACTTTTCAATATCCACAATACAAAGGAACTCAATATAAATTAACAACACCAAGTCTATTAATTAACAATCAAGAAAATAAATAGGTTCTAGTTAACAACCCCAAGTCTATTAATAAACGCTCAAGAATATAAAGAGGTTCAAGCTAGAGATTAAATTTCATTAAAATAATTAATGTGACTAAAGAGAAAAAAAAATGAAATCTCCCTTGTGGAGGTAAAAGAGTTTTTAGTACGCCACGATTAAGGCAATCGTGAATATTAATTAGATTTTAGATGACAAAGATATAATAAAAATATAAATTTTGTTCAATATATTTGTTATATCTTTATCATTTGAAATTTGGTCGATATTATTTAAGATATATTGAAAAGCTTATTCAATCATTTACAACTTTATATTTAATAAATATCTTCAAATTTGATTTGTGGGTCGATCAAATATAATAAAAAAGTAGCAACTATACTTTAGTTTAGATTATGAGACTATAGAGTGACACATATAAAACTTAAATCAAACCACAAGAGGTAAAATGTAGTTATCCTATTTATACATTGAATTCATAGACAGAAAGCTGGGCTAGGGTTAGGGCAGCTCGGCAAAGTGAAAAAGAAAAGGGGGATGCTGAAAAGAAAATTAATTTTGGGTTTTAAGGCAAATGACCCAATATAAGTTGTTGAACACTATTTTCCTCGTAGCGATTATTAATAAATTGGGATTGGGTGTTCTTAGTGGCTTAATGTTGGCAAAGCTTCAATGCTCGTAAGAAGTTATTTATTTATTTTGAGAACTGAACCCAGTTATTTCAATACTTGTAAGGACTTATTTCCACACTTTTTTTTTCACAAATAATGGTAAGGTGCTTTTTGCAAAATTTGCATTCTTTATTTGTTTATCACAAAATAAAATTTAAAATAAAAGAAAGTTGGGATTTTTATATAATTGCCTTTCAAGATATCACAATTATCACTTCATTCTTTAAAATATCAAAATTGCTATTAAAACCTTTTGACTATGTTAGAATTGCCACTGTGATTAATTATTAACAAAATATTCCTAATGGATTATTATTAAGATTAATAAATATATATACCAACATTTTGAACAACAGAGATGGGTCAACCTCCACCGTTTAGGACTTCATCTTCACTGGGACCACAAGATCCAATAAAGAATGATTTAGAATTATCGCTATTCACAGTGAGTATGACTTATCGACTAAGCGGTGGCACCGAATCGGATCAAGTCGGGACACCAACGGTCGATCCCACGCCCTAAAATACCCTTTACCTTTTCGAAGTTTAGAATGTAAAATATTTATCAATAATTTTTGTGTCACATAAAGTAAAGTATATTTCATTGTACTATTTGTCTCGTATATAATAGTATTGTGTATAATACTAGGTAGCTTTTAAATTATTGGTGAAATAGTCTTGAGTTGTGTTTTAATCATGATTAGTTAGATTTAACTAAAATAATGATATTTTTGAAAGATCACAATAATTTCGATAGCAATTATGATATTTTAAAGAATATAATGCCGGTTATGATTTTTTTTTAAAATAATTTTAAGTGGCAATTATGTAAGATTCCCAAAGTAAAAAAAAAAAAACCCTATGTTTGCAATCAGAGATACATCAAATATCTCTGATGATGAGATATTATTGAAAAGGTGCTAATCAAATTAGGACATAAAATAAATTTAATTTGCAGGGAGATTTATGGGAAACTATTCCAAAGGAATTGGGTAAACTGTGGGGATGCTGGTGAGCTTGGACCTTCAGCAGAACATGTTAACTGGAACTATACCTTCTTCTCTTGGAAACATTAAATCCTTGAGACTTTTGTAAGTTTTTCTCATCCTTCAACCCTTCATTCCTTGCATGAGAAAACCCTTTGGAAGTGAAATTTAATAGAGTATGCATGTGTTAAAACTTTTGGAAGTCTTCAATCATATGAAAGTAGTGGTGGTACCTGCACTTCTGGCAAATAAATTGATAAATATAAGGATCAATTGGCATCATCTCCTAACTTTTTTTCTTTTCTGATCTCAGAACAATTAAATTCATGAATGTTTCAATGGCACACTTTTTCTAATCTTTATCTCCACAGTTTGCTACTATATCTCTAAAGCTTCAACTGATGAAAATTTTCACTCTGAATTTGTTCTGGGTTATTCTATCAATTGTTCCACACCCTATAAGTTTTCAGTTATACTTGATATCATAAATTTGAAGATAAAAGAGTTCTGTCAAAAAGAAGGCAGATAGTAACAGAATGACAAGTTCCAACTTCAATTCCTCAAATTTAAACATTTAAACATTTGTGACTAGGTCTTCATAATTTCAAAACAACCACAGTTGAAATGTTATGGAAAATGAGATACCAAATTAAGCTTCATCAAATAAAAAATTAAGTCTGTACTTTATGGCTAATTCAAACTATCAACTTTTCTCGCAGACAATTAAATGGAAACAAACTAACAGGCAGGATACCAACCAAAATGCTTGATATTATTCGCATTTAGACATCATGTGAGAACCTCATTATCCAGATTGAGTACAAAAATTCTTAGTGAGCATTAAGTGTGATTTGGCAGGAATTGGTTGTTCTCTTATGGCAGGAATGTCTCAGAAAACTACTTAAAAGGGGCAGTGAGGAAAGTTGCAGAGGTTCATAGAGTTCACTTTCCTTCTTGGTATTTGTCTATCTGAAGACCAAATGAATCCTATTTGTACATACTTCTACTCTGCAGGATTTGCAACCACCACAATAATCCAAGACCTGAAGGCTGCTATTTGATTTCTTACACACTGAAGGATAAATAAGCCCCCAACTCGTTGTACTAAAATAATGAAGCATAAGTAGCAGTAGATATCCCTCAGTGATTGCATTATCCTGCTGAAATATTTCATGATGCTATAAATCCTCAGCCCTCGAGGAATCTGAAATTTAATATTCAAGCTTCTACATTAAAGGTGTCAAAAATTATCCAGATCAAGATTGTAGAATCTGCACTGACAGTTTGGCTAAATGCTAGCTGATGAATTTAATTGCCCTACCAGTTTTTTCTAAAAAAAAAAGTAAACAAATAAATAAATAGAGATAATGTCTCAAGAATATAAACATAGAGAAAGTAGAGAGCCAAAGAAAAAAAGGAGTAAAAATAAATAGATTAAACAAATTGGTGAAGCTATTACACAGTTTGAAAAGGTAAAAAGAGACAAGGTACAACTTTTATATAAAGGATGGAATTCTGTATTCACCATGAAAACTTACAAAAAGTTTATATTCCCTGGAAAGGATTTTTCATGTTTTCTCTCATAGCTTCATCCTATTATCTTGCCCAACATGGAGCCAAAATTTTGCTATTGAGCCATAGGTTCCTTGCGGTTATTTTCTTTGATACTTGCATCAATCTGCTGATACCTCTCAGAAGTCAGATCCTCAATGGCATCAAATTCTTGGTCTAGATGGTAGATGCACAAAATTCATGTAGAAAATGAGGGAGAGAGGTCCATAGATTAAAGTAAGAGTATTTTCAATAATCAAGACAAATAAGCAGAATATACCATTGTTTATGAATTCCCACTAGACCTTCTGGGGTTAGATCCCTCTCATGGTGTTTCTTTTAAAAAAAAAAAGTTTGATACGGTACTGCTCTTACCTAGCAGGCAAACATTTACCTAAAATATAGGGCATGAAACATAATATTATTAAAATCTAGGATTTGCAATGCAACTTCCCAAAATAAAATTAGAATTATGTGTATCACTAAATATTTTCCTTCCTCTTCCATTATCAACCCAGGGATGATCTCCTTTCCCCAAGCTTTATTACACTAATCACCAGTCTATTTATCCCCTCTCCCACTGTCGACTGCTCATCTTAACCACAATGACCACCACCGCTGCCACCACCCATATCTGCAAGCTGAGATAGAAACAACAATGATAGGAGAGAAGATATTTAGGTCATATTGGTGGTGGCTGTCAGTGTGGTGTTCATGATACTGTTGATTGTTTGAAGTTATGGGGGAGAGAATAATAAAGACTTGTTGCCACTTAAACTCTTTGTGCCAGATATATATACAACACTTACTCTTCAGCTGATGACTAGTATCAGATACTAATTACTTATGAATTTTATTCTTAATATAAGCACAGATAGGTATTAAAGAAAATGTCATCAGTCAAATATGTAAAATACCATTTTATCTGGCAAACAATGTAAAGATATATCTATACACGGATGTATATTCTTATCCATGACTTGGGAGTAGATGTGTGAGATAGTAAATGCCAATTCCAGAGTCTTTCAAAGTTCAAAAGCTTCCTCTTTGTTATTTTCCATTTAAATTTTGGACTCTGGTTTATGGAGGGAACAATGGATGAAACTTTCATTTCTCATGCACGATCCAAATCTGACTAGAAGTGGTTAGCAGGATCTATACATAAACTAGGTGCATTAAATTGGAATGTAAGACACTGCTGAGGTAATTCAGGTTGCCAATTTTAGGAAGCTCCACAGTCACCTAAATTAGATTGTATGAGTTCAGTTATTCTCACGGCTTTATTCACCAGATGAAGTTTTAAGTAAAATTATAAACATCTAGCATCAATTCAAGTAAAAGATCAGGCCATACCTTATTCGAAACCTGTGCTTGGCTCTTTGCAAGACAAACCAGATTGTAAACAAATCCAGAACATGAAGGAGCAAATTTCTTACCTGCTCACTCTTAATCATTGGATCAAAAGGAGCCAACAGTACCAAGTTTGATTTCTTCAGTGATACCATAGTCGGACACTCCCATAGGACATTTGCAAGCAAATGAATCAGAAATCGGGAAGATTTCTCCAAAAGAAATTTCTATACATAAGGTTGAAGAACATCGTTGATGGCCAGCGTGGTCCAAGCTATCTACAATTTAGCAATGCGATGATGCTATGAAGCAAGACACCAAGAAGGTGATTCATGTACCTAACAGTTGCTTATATCGAAAAACTTCGGATTTGCTGGAAAATGGTGTTCCACTTTTAACTGCCACAAGCCACATAAAAAGAAAGGTTAGCTTGCTCACAAAAAAAAAAAAAAAAAAAAAAGACAAAAAAAAAAAGACAAAAAGAAAATTATCACGTAAAATGGTATTGGAAAAATCGAACTAGATGAATGAAATATACGCCAAGAATTACCTATAAAGAGGTAAAGGTCAGTGATAATCCCATCAAACTTATGATCGTATACCAAAATAAAAACACAAGTGATGAGCTCTTCCTTGTCTACTCGAGGAAATAGGTTGGGAGAAGAACTTTTGTAACATAATTAACATCACATATTATGGTATCACGCAACAATAGAGAGGTCGATTGAAAAGGTCATGTAACAAAAGAATCTCTATAGCAATGCTGATGAAGAGTGAATATCAAAACTCAAGAGATGGTCTATTGAGTTTGGTTAGCAATAAACCTTCTTTTCAACTTTAATTTGGCTGAAAGGCAACTATATCTTCATTAAATAAATTCAATTTAAATAACTTCCAAGTGCAGTGGTTTGTTCCTGTTAATTAACATGCTTCTCACAGCCATCATCCATGAGCATGCATAATTCTATCATTATATTCTTAACAAGGGCATTACATGCTCAATTTAGTGCATGCAATTGTAAACCTTAATTAGATAGATTGTTCCTTTTTCTTGTGTTGAAAATATATGTATTTAGAAGGATAAAGAAACAGGAGATCTGTTGTACAATACTCCTTAGTCCTTACATATATTTTCTGTAAAAGAGATTGTCATATTGTCAACTCATTAGAAGAAAGATATTGAAGAAATGTTGCACAAATTTAAGTCAAGTTTAAGTTGAAGATTAGATGCACGATACCAATCAAGTTTCAGCAACAACTTCATCCAATTATCTCTGGATAACTGAAGATAGAAAGGTATAGAAGAAAAGGAACGAAAAGAGTCCACCAAGACAATGAATGATAAACCATAGCCTATTAGAAGCTATTCAATGTTTAATGATGGCTTGAAGTTTCATTTGAAAATGAGACATTTTGCCGAAATGTTTTATTTCAGTCCTATCCGATCCAAAGTAGCCCCCGAAATTAGCATCCAACCGAAACAGAATAATAATTTTTTTAATGCATGTTTTAAATTGAAAGTTGGATTTGACTTGAATTCAACTTGTACCTAACTCAATATCAGTTTTATTGCTTAAATGATATTAGATTACATGTGATGCCTTGAGGATTAAGATAAATAAGGCTATTTATCAAAAGAAATCTGAAACTGATAGAACAAAACTAACACCGAAAATGACAGGAACTTTTCATTTTTCAAGTAAGCCATAACTAAAACTGAAACCTAAATTTTGAACTAAGGTTTAATCAGCACAACTTACATAAGCATTCTAAAGTTACCATACCTTCCCCTCATCTGCATCTGAATGGCGTTGAGGAAACACAACTCTAAGATCATCATACAAATAGTAACGCTGCTTCCCCTCAGTCTCCATATTGTTACTGCATGGTCCTGATGACATATCAGATAAGCATCTTTGCATCGATTTCGATGATTTCCGAGAAGAGGGACTTAGAAAACGCAGATGCAGAGCATAACGAAGAACACCGCCACAAGCTGCGTTATTATTACTTAGTGAATAATGACTAGATGCTCTGTCACTTAGATGACATCTATCAAACTGACTGGTGTCAAAAGTTCTTTGAGACTGATTACTGTTAAATTCGGAGCTATATTTCCCATTCATGCAACAATTACATGGATCTGGTTGTCCAAGACTGTCCTCAGATGAGAAATATATGGAGTTTTTCTGAACTTCACTTTGTGATTCATTTGGCAGATCACTGTGTATACAACCTGCAAAGCATAGATCGATCTCAGTAACTAGAGTTTTCAGTTTGGAAATTCAAATTTAAGCTGACAGTCTCATGATCTCAATAACTAAAGCATCTAATTTCGAATTCATTACATTCAGTAGACCCTCTGTTGTGATCTATATGTTCACGTCCGTTAGAAAGTGCTGAAGATTTATGCCCAACATTCATGTCATGATCCTTGTTTTCTTCTTTCAATTGATTCAGCAGGGACCCTGAGGAAGCTAGGGTAACTTTTTGGCGCATAAAAGTCTGCCCATTTTAGAATTAATGCAATTAGATGAGTAGATACGATGATTATAAGGCATAAAAGAATATCAAGAATTGTAAAAACAACAGAAAAGAGTCTCATTCTGGCAATTCATATCAGAAAAATATATATACACAAAAAAAAGGTATATAATCGTCTCCAAAATCAGAAAAAGTAATGCTATCCCATACCTTAGTTCCTGGAGGCATGTCACTCAAATCATAGTTGCAAAAGAATGTATGGAGGGGAGTCATTTCTGGGTTGCTAAGGACCTGTCAGGATATGCAAACAAAGGAAAATTTAAAATATCCTCTCTCCACATAAAATCTGTACATTGTTATTCATATATAACTATATAGTGTATACTAAGATGCAAATAATAAGATTGCCAATGTGTTGTTACCAATCGGCGTGCTGCAAGAAAGAATGAAGAAGTACATTATAAATATCAAACCATCTAAAAGCTCCATGCTACGTGAGCATGCTCATTAGTCATTACACAGAATTTATTTTAGCTAAAAGAGCTTATATGTACATCATTAGATTTTTCGTCTTGCTAAATAAATACTACGATGCTAATGCTCCTTTCTAACTATGTCAGCTGCATCATGATGATCAAAAATTGAATTTTTTTGCAAATAGAATACATGAGAACATGTCGGCATTACAATTTATAACAAAATAGATAGGTATTAGGGCCTCTAAAAGAATATAGAAACTCTTGCAGTGTTGAATAGAAAACACCTAACCATATAATAGATAGTTTACTAGATAATAAAGACAGTGAGATGGACAAGAGTTAAGAATTGAAAGGTCTAGCAGGAACTCATGTTGATTGCATAACACTTGGAGCATATAAATCAGTTCATGCAAGGACTCATTCTACGAGTAGCATGATGTAGTCTCAGTTACATGTATGCTTTTAAGATTTGTCGCGTGCATCAGCTAGACAATCAGCCTCACCAATTATATTGTACACTGAGTCACTAACTAAGCACCAGTGCACCACGTAATGCACTAATAGCAAGTGATTAAAACAATGTTTACCCCTAACTTACATCATTAAAAATCAAATTTTGAAGGCCAAGAGTCCTAGTACCAGTTGTATTCGCCCCTTCATGGGAATGCACAAGCGACTTTTGGCCATTCGAGAATCCTTGTTGCTAAGGCTTCTTCTCAATTTCCGGCCTTTCTTCTTACTTTTAGGTGCGCTCCCCATAAGATCAATTGATGCATAGTACAGCAACGAGCTATCACCATCCACAGTGGACACTGAAAATGGAATTCTCTGAGATGGTGGTGAAAATTTACCACCAGTCACATTTAACACAGCTAGAAAACCATCGATCCTCTACAATCATAAGAAACAAAGAAAAGACAAAGTCATTCATCTGAAAACACCAAATTGGGAACCAAGACACATATCAGTGATTTGATTGGAAACCTGACTATCTTTTCCAGATGAGAGGCGACCAGACAAGAGCGACTCTTCAAAGGAACCTACTAGTGACCTCCTAACAGGAAGAACACTCAATCTTTTAGCATGATTTATGGAACTAGACATTGGAACAGAGTCAGTATCCCAATTTCGACCTCTATATAATGTTCCTTTTGGTTTAAGTTGACCTGACTCATCATGAAATTTGTTATTTTGTTCCAATATATCCTTTGTCTTAATATGATCTTCATCAGTAAATAATAAAACGTCAGTTCCACTTCTGCCATTTGGTCCTTTCAAATCCTTCAAAGCCAAAAGATCACTTTGAATATCATCCATGATATCCCTCTGACTTCCTGCATTTTTCAGTCTTTCAACCCATTTAGGTCCCAGAGGAGAGAAGGACAAAGCTTGCATGTGTTCCTTCTTTGGAGAGGGCTCATTTTGCTCAAGCAAAGGACAATCACTGAATAAATTGCAAGTCAATCTATTATCCAAGTTATTCAAATTTGAGAATCTAGAGCTAGGCCAAACTACAGAACTAAAGGAACCAGGGGTTCCAATATTTGCTTTCTTATGATTGTGAGAGTTTAATTTACTGTCTTTCCTAACCAAGTCAAGGGAACCAGCTTGAGCATCACTGCAACCAATATCCAAGAAATCACCATGGAATTGCTTCTGAAGTGTACTATTTAAAGGAGACAGTAACCTTTTCCTAGGCCCATGTGGATCAATTGAAGAAGCAGAACTATTAGCAGATGAAGATGAACGAATTTCATCTGATACTTCTTCATCAAAACCACTGAAAGCTGTGCCCAGATGACCCGGTTCAAAACCCAAAACCTGCATTGCAGGCCTATGAACTGTTTGTCCCGATTTTGGATGAAGCCTGCCATTTGTACCCTGTGAATCAAACTTCAGCCCTAGGAAGCTTGTGGTTCCACCAATGTCATTCCTATATTTAAACGGATCATTTGTTCCTTTCCCATGCAGCGCATCCAAATCACGGCCGCTAACACGACCAAAGTGAGGAGGAGTTGATGCAGATATGCTTAGTGTTGCCGTAACTTCATCGGCTATATTTGGCGATACTTGAGGCAAACCCATTTCAAATGTTGACAGCATGAATCTCTGCATCACCAGATTCTACTCCACCTAGACTAGTTCTCCCTCTTTTTCCCTATCCCTGTTGGTCATTGCAAATTTGCAATTAAGTCATCCACTTATAGTTGTGCTTCTATCCTGGTTTTGAGTCATCATTTCTCTTCAACAAACTGAAAGAAAGAATTCTAATGCTTTTTTCCAAAATAAATGGGATCCACCTCTCCGATGATGAAAGCGGAAAAATGAGATTTGTACTTCAATAGTATCCAAGTTCGACTGGGTTTGTTTGACAAGTAGAATCTCAACTTCAACAAATGTCAAGATTCAAGATCCCACCTGCAAAGAAGTCTCTAATCAAAGTCTTGAAACCACCTAACAAATAAGAAAACTTAATTCTCAAAATCTAAAAGAAAAACAGAAGATCGAAATCCAAGAAAGAATGCCATACACAAAATTTTCAAATTTCAACTAAAAAACGACTGAAGATATGCATCTTTACAATTTAGTATAGAAAAAAAAAGTTTATTGCATAAAACTGAGAGAGGAAAAACAAAAACTTTATACAGTTCTTCCAAGCTACAAAGAATTCAATCCATCAAACAAGAAACCAATTTAAAAGGAGAAAATAAAGCACAAATGTAAGTATTAATAATACTTTATTTTGCATACTTCAGAAAGAAATGAAGATGGTATGAACTCAGCACAAAGTTCACCTACTCCTAACTCATTGACCTATACTGATAAAAGGAGATATACCCATTAAAATCTTAGACAACGAACTCAAGATTTTATTAGATAAAGAACATTATATATATGCCCAGAAACATACTATCAAGATCCTTACTCTATCAGACATGCCAAATGCCTCAAATACCTACACATCTACAATCGATGATCACATCAAGCCACGCATTCTGATCTAAACCAAGATTAAAAAAAATCGCATAAAAAGAAGAAAAACGGACACCCAACTCAAAATAACCGATCAAACCCCAGATACCACCAAAGAAGTGCTATTCTGCGCACATTCCACACCAAGAATCCACCTTTTCCTTCCCATCCACCTCCAAACAGTCAAATCAAGCAAAAATACTAAATCAAATTCCGAGATTGGGATGATGATGAATCCACCAACCAAAAGAGAAACCAATCCGATCATCCCAAAGGCTGTTTCTTGTATATATTTTTCTGATTAGAACGATTTTTAAGGAAGACCCATTTCTCCTGAGACCCCAGATGACTCTATTTCCTCTCTCTATCTCTTCCTCTCCTTTCCCTTCTGCTTCCATTTAGTTCTCCAATTTATATATCCTCTCTCTCTCTCTAATCGGTTAAACCAATACTTTTCTTTGGCTCTTTTAAAATTCCAATATATATATATATATATATATATATATATATATATATATATATATATATATTATACGCTTACGGAGTTACGGTGGTCCGCCGATCAGATCTTAAAATTTGCATCAATCGGCATCCAACTCCTTGCGCTACTGCGGCCATAATTGATGATTGTATTTTCCTTTTATCTTTTTGCATTCTTAAATATTAATTATATTGCTTGTGAGGTTAATCAGCTACGCATAGAAATAAGGTTCTTTTCCCTACCTCCCTGTTCAAATTGTGACTGCTAAATACTGGCGCTTACTGTGACAGAGAGAAGTTAATCAATTAAATCTTTTTCACTTAAATGGGGGCCAAGTTAGTTTGCAATGCAACCACACTAAGGGTTAAAACGTGTAGGATTAACTCCAATCGGACCCCAATCCCTGCAGAAACCATCGAGCCTCTAGTTCAGCTACACACCAACCCTAACTCTGCTTGAGTTTGGCGTAAGTATTCCCTCCCTCTAGAAGGAATTTCTTCCCTTGTCGTTGTCGTCAACGAGGCTTTTTTCGCTACCCTCCCCTAGCCTGTCAGGAGAGGAGAACCCTTCTTTCTCTCTTCCTTTTTCTCTCTTCTTCCTCTCCTTTTCCCAAAAGCTCACGGCATCTTTCCTTTTTAGCACGCCATTGCTCCCCAACATCGCTCCTCACCATGCCTACCACTGTTCCTCACCACACACACCACCGCTCTTCATTACACTTACCGTCTTTCCTCTCTACGCTCGCCGTCACTGCTTCCCATAGTCGCTCTTCACTACTGTATGAAATCCCCTCGATGTTGCTATGATCATCTCCTTCACTATCGCTCTTCTTCAAGATCTTTTCCCTCTCGAAGGAGGAAAATCAACTGCCACATCTCTCCCCTTTTTTCCTCTGCTGCTGCTAACCTCTCACTCATTAGTGCCCATCTGCCTACTAGCATCACCGCCATGCCAGGTGGGTGAAGCTACTCTAGACGAGGAGAGGGTTCGGGATCGGTTCACAGTAGCAACATGTGCTCGCCGGCGTCTATGTTTCTAATATCTCTATTTGGTCATAAGCATCATACTTTTGGGGGGTCCACAGCAGTGCTAATGATTCTGAGTGTTGTATGTCTTTTTTCTTTATCTTATTATTCTTGGTGGGTGATCTTCAATTCTCCTACCTTTGAGAATTCTCATGGCCATGTCTGTTGGATTGATGCAATCTATAGGCTGACTCAAGCCTCTTTGCTCGTGGGAATTTCTTGAGTTATTTTTTATTTTAATTTTGTATTGTGCTCCGAGCTTGATGCTCTGTTTCAAATTATTGAGCTGTTTATTGTAGGCTAAGTGGAGCTTGTGTTAAAAAGTCACTTTATTCCCTGTGTATCATGTTGTATTAATGTTACTCTTGGAAGTTAATGATATTAATGTTACTCTTGGAAGTTAATGAATTAACTTACTTACGTGCTTTCCTTTAAAAAAACACAACCCGACTCGCCATCCGGCTTGATTCAAATGGAATTCAAATAAAAAAATTCTATCTGATCCAAATATGGATAGCATTTTTGAAAAACAAAAACTAGATACGAATTCGGGTCGAATATAATTTTCGGATTTGGATTCCGATACGAATATCGGATATTTATTTATCCGCATTTTTTTGAATGATTAATAATTTTTAGTTTGCTTATTTAAATAGTGAATACTGATATTGTTAATAATGATGTGTTATATATTATTTTTAGAGATTAATTTTGCTAATATTATATGTATTTGACATGCAAAAAATTTATTCTTTTTGAAATTCTTATTATTTTTGTGTTAATCGTGTCTAAATAAAATATTATAATTAGTTTAAAATTTGATCATCTGTTTAAGATTTAATCCTCTATCCGAAAATTATCTTTATCTGTTTAGTTAGGATATGATTTTAAATTTTGCTATTCATCTAATATCTATATCTGAATATTAGATAAATAGCAATTTGGATACAATATCTTTACATTAGTCCAAAACTCGTTAATTCCAAGCCAACCTTGAAGATTTATCACGTCTCCGACTTCTCCATCTTAACACAAAATTGGATCGTTTGTAGTTGCAGAAGAAAACCTAGTCCAGATTATCAATAGAAAAGTTCAGAAACCACACACAGCTTAAGAGGAACAAAAACTTATTAAAAAGTTCCTTAATCTCATGGGCAAGCATAATAGGCCGCTCTTGTCCAATAGATTAATGTTTCTCAAGGCTACATAAGAATGAAACTATAAGATATAGATGATTAAATTTCAGGTTCTACAGATCGAAGAATTCAATATAGATGATTTGATGTTTATCTCTCCGATTAGGGAATGACTCGTCTTTTTTTCCGACACCCATTGGGAACTACTATTTACGAAAAAGACAATAATGCCCTTTATATATAAGCCTCACCTCGGCTCAATCACTCCTCTTCAGAGCTGAGAGAGTTCTTGATTTCTTCTTCGTCTTCTTCCAACCGTCAACCGTCAACCGTCAACCGTCAACTCCAAACCCTACCTTCTTCCACAATGCGCGCAGGAAGACCACCATCGCTCGACGCCCTCCTCCCTTGCGGATTCAGATTCAACCCCACCGACCAGGAGCTCATCGATGGTTATCTCAAGAACTGGGTCCGAAAGGTTCCCCTTTCCTGCACCGACGCCATCGTCAGCGCCGAGGTCTACTCGACCGAGCCGTGGAATCTTGTCGGCGAGGACGAGGAGACGGGCTACTTTTTCTCGCACCGAACCCTCCAGAACCAGAAGTCCGGCTACACGATCCGCCGCGCTGGTTCGGGGACTTGGTACGCTGAGAAGAAGAATCCGGTGATCGAAAGCGAAAGCGGCCGGATTCTCGGGTACAAGCAGATGCTTTCGTTTTGCCTCTGCGAGGAGGATGGTGATAGACCTACGAGGAAGAGGAAGAAGAGCAACGGCTGGGTCATGTACGAGTACGAGCTTCCTCCCATCAACGCCTCTACTCGGCCGGTATATATCAAATCTTCTAAACCTCTTTTCTTCTTTTCTGCAGTGTTAGTATTGAATTCTTAATAAATAATTGGATAATGTATGCGCGCGTGCAGTGTGAAGAGCCCGTCCTGTGTTTGATCAAGAAGAGCGCACAGGCCATCTCCTCTAGCCGGAAGAAACATGCGGCGGCGGCTGCGGCGGCGGAAAACCCTACTTTCCCGTCCACTTCTGGCTATGTTGGCTTGGCAACTTCTACACGGGGTTCCTTCAATATCGCCGACTTCCTCAGTCCGGCTGCTCCTTCCTCAGACTTCGACACCACTGTCGATTTCCCCAATCCGCCTTGTCTTTCCACCCGCTGGGGGGACTACAGCACGGCATGGACCATCCCGATGACGCCGGTGCCGGTGCCGGTGCCGGTAACTCCTACGTCCGACACCGAAGCTGGGAAGCCCGCTTGTCCTTCATCATCGGACTTCGTCACGGACTACGGCATGCCTACGCCGGATCCAATGCCATCGGCTTCTACGCCGCTGGAGACGGACGCCGCCGACTTCAAGAATCCGCCATGTCCTTCGACGGCGACACCGCACACACGACGACGACGACGACGACTTAGACGACCTGGACGACGCGAGGAAATCCGGAGTTACGCCGCCGGAGCGAAGAATTTCTAGACAGCGACCTTGATGGACGACGTTGCCCACTCGAGCCCACTCGAAATCCTGCAATGCCATCGGCTTCTACGCCGCCGGAGACGGACGCGGCCGACTTCTTGAATCCGCCATGTCCTTCGACGGCGACACCGCACGACGACGACTTCGATCTCGACGCGGCGGTGTTCGCGGAGTTTCTGGACAGCACCTTGATGGAGGACGTTGACGAGCCCACTCGGAATCCGGCGGCCTCGGAAGGCGAGGAGGTCACCGATGCAACGATTGATGATCCGTTCGGTGGTGCAACCATTGATGATCTGTTCGGTAGTGCAGCGATTGTTGATCCGTTCGCTGCTGAAGTGATTGTTGATCCCTACTACTACTACTACTACTGATTCAATCTCTTCAGGTTCGGGTGCGGCTCCATCTCCTCGGATCGGGTCCGAGTCTGACATCTCTAATTTACTCCACCAGCATGAAATTCGTATGTAATATTATTTGATTGTATCAGTTGTAACTCTTTTAAATAACACTTACTATTTTTTTATCATTTATTATACCCCAAATAATATCCATTATTATTTTATAATGTATTGACGTCTTTATTGGTACCAACCTACTTAGTCTAATTAATAGAATTTACTCTAACCTCCTGATTTAGTGTAACAGTGCATAATCTTCTTAGCTACTTGACGGCATACCTTCTCTATTATTACTTACATTTGCCACAATTGCAAGTTACCGAAAGAGGAGGAGGAGGAGAATTGCTTGGCTCTTTCCTCTCAACTATTTATATACATGGAGTTTCTACTCTACATTGCCATAGATATTGCTGAACTTTGTAGATTTCTTTATTCATCATGTTATTACGCACAACTGCGTAATATTCAGTATAAGATTCTTTTGATTTAGATATTGTGAGAAAAAGGATTTCGGCATCTTCTGCTTGCCAAAAATGTTTCTTGCTTCTGAGGTTGGATTACAGTAAAAAACAAAACAATCAAATTATTGGGACTCAGCAACATCAAGAGATTTGAGAGGACTGTAAGAGATTAGAAACTTGCAACAACAATCAGACGACATTATGATTCATCTCAACGGAAGAAGTAACGCAGACCTTTAGAGTTCAACCTCTTCTTATATCAAACTCTTAGATGAATTAGACCGAAGAAGTAACAACACAATTCATGTGCATAATGGAAGTGTAATTGGGGCATCTTGGATGACGTTAGTCCATGCAAAAAACATCGGCTTCTTCATCGAGAAAATATTGTTAATATATTTAACCATATATTTAGTAAACTTTTATGAACGTTATGCAATTAACAACTAAAAGAATAAGATTTACTTAACTCTATTGTCTAATTTGATGAACTTCGTGGAAACAACAATGCTGATTAACTACATTGCTTTTCTTCTGAAAATGATCCATACTCAGGTAGGGGTGGCAAATATTGACCTAACCTGATAACCCAACACGATAACCTGACTGTTAATTAGGTTTGACTTTAGTCTAATTGGATTTGGGTCATAAACGAGACAACCCGCCTAACCCATTATTAATCGTGTCGTGTTCAAGTTTATACCTCTGATCCGCTTGATGTTTAACTCGTTTAAGTAAACGAGTCGGGTCTGGCCGAGCCTCTTAGTGGAGATGATATGGTGATTTCAAGTGTTAGACAGTCAAAATGCTTCTCTTTTTTCTTCTAGTCCTTGTCGAATCTCTTTATTAGGGTTTTGATGGTATGTCGGCTCAAATGGCCTCAAGACAACCGCTGCAGCCATTTGACCTTACGACAGATCTGATTTGGATGAGAAGAGTTGGGAGAATATCTCTAATATGATCGGTCAAAGGCTAATCCGAGCCCTGCTTTTTCAAAAATTTCTTCTATTTTTTGTTGATGTATTTAATTCATTATAATGAAATTCTCTTTTGAGGAGATTCAAAGTTTCTTCTTCTCCATGGCTTTTGAAGCTTCCCTATGTTTAAGCATTTGATTGCCTACAAGTTTTGAATGACATACTCTTCAAAGCATAGCTTTTTGGTTCTAGCAAATCCCTACTTTAGTTTGGATGGTCTTGAGGCAACCCCTACAGCGATATAGTGAGGATTGACTCTTTGTCCAACTTATATATAGCCTTCGGGCTCTTGAATAATAATAAAAAAAGATACAGAGAGACTTGGCCCTTCATACAATTCTAGCCTTTAGGCTTTTGAATGATAAAAAGAAAATATACTTTATATAATTTTTATATATTTATCTTTAATGTACCTTTGAGATGCTTTTGTTTTGCTTCATTGATGGCTTCTATGTTCTAGTCGAGGATTTCATGTTATTAAGCAAATTTAGCATGTTCTACCATATTTATAGAATGTTTGTAAGAAAACTTACATCTATCTATCTATCTATCTATCTATCTATCTATCTCAGGCAATGATGATGGATGAGGCCATTGAGCTATCAAACAAGAAATTTCTCTTTTGCTATTCCTCTCAGATCTCATATCATTCATTAATTACGAAGGAAAGACAATTTGGATGGCCTTAACGGTTCTCATAAGAAACTGCGAGCTTGTCACTACTATAAAATAAGAACTTCATGAGTTGGAACTTTGTTCTATACTCTATTATATTGTAAAGAATTTTGTTACGATGAATTATTAAGATTATAATGTTGATGTTGTACGAGTTTCGAGTTAAAAATAGGTTATTTTATTTATATAATACACCATTTATATATGATAAATTAGTAAATATTAAATTTTATATAAACAATTATATTAAACGGGTTAGATGAGTCGTGTTAACCCTACTTGTTTATTAAACGAGTTAGGTAGGTCAAGTCATATTACCCGTTTATTAATCGGGTTGTGTTTTTGTTTACCAAATACAATCCGTTTATTAATCGGATCGTGTTCGTGTCTAAATAATATTGATTCGACCCGAACCCGCTTAACCCAACTACTACCCTTAGACTCGCGCCACACCTTACTAACCCAATTAATTACATCATAATTAGCTAAGTTGTTAGCCGGCAGAAGTAGATTTGCTAATCCTTCTTAAACAATCATTGATGACGGGAACAACAACCCTGTCCATTTGGTGATGCCATTAAGCATATTGACCAGTTTTTGACAGTCTAAAAACAGTTCTCAAGATTAACGAGTGCAAGGCCATTGATTCTTTGATTGACGATTGCAAGGCCGTTGCTTCCCCATGCAAAGCACTGTGACAGTTCTCAAGATATAATCTATCTGTAACTCTAGATTCTCTCAGCAATGGTATTAAAAATAGAAGATATTGCCCTTCATTGTATTGCTGGTGAGTTCTATTTAACTTCATTATGGTGCGAATTTAGGTAGTATTGTAGACTACTGCAAGCATCCAGATATCCCCAAGATTTTTGGGCATCTTCTTCCTTTTATCATGGTCAATATACTTCCAATCCTGCCAAAGGTTAAGAATGTCAAAGGAGTCCAATAAAGATAGGGAAATAAAGCATCTACCTCCCATGTCTGAACCAAGAGGGCAAGGCAAGTCATATCCAAACAACTTGTCCAGCAGTGAGCTTCCCGCCAAAACATAGCGAAGCTTTTAGCTACCTTCAGAAGTTCTTTATCCACAGCACAGCCCTAGAGGAAACATAGAAACTCAAATTGATGTATTTAGAGGAAGTGGTACCCAGAATAGCACAAGAATATATTGTCTATGGAGAAGATCAGATGAAAAAAAGAAGAAGAAAGTATAAGCTACCACAGGCATTAGAGGAAGAGATGGAGGTGGACAGCTGATATGAAATTGTACACTTTCTGAAAGTATAAATACATAGTGAAGCAAGCATTAGCATCCAAACAGAGAACAAATAAACTGGAAGAGAGTTCTTACATGTAGATAAGAGTTTCTTTGGTAGCCAAGGATGACTTGCCTATCTCCATTTGAGGTGTTCAATCAACTGAAAGCTTCATGTGGATTAGTAGGCAATCTCCTTGGCTAGTCTGAGTGGCTCTTATCCCTCATGCTAGACATAAATCTCTTCTTATTTTCAAGCATCTGACTTACAGCTTCTAATAGATATAGCGGCAGACGATTACATCAACAGCATGCAAATCAAGTTTCCACGCGAGTCCTTGTAGAAAATTCTGCGATAATATTTATCAAACATATCAAATTCTGCGATAATATTTAACAATGTTGAACCTTTATACTGGCACTTGAAGACAAAAGAGGAAACTGATGAATTGATTCTAATGTAACAATCTGAACAGATTTATGGCTTACCGATTTTATATGTATGACCCATTTACTTAAATAATTGAAATGTAATCAAAACCTGAAATACTAGGAAGGCAGCTGAAATAATCGACAAATACAGCTTATGGATCATTTAGATTGTGATTGACAGTCAAGAATTAGCCAATTGACATGAAAGAAAGCATTTGCAAATATTTCATATAATAAGATTATAGGAAAGGATTCAAGTTTTTTGTTTTCATCTAAATTTCACATACTTTTTTGTGACTCTAATGTGATGCCTAAAATGTTATCCCAAATGAGGACATTGAAAAGCATTATCATATTATCTTTAGATCGTCTTAATGTATCGATCTCTCAATTAATATCCCCTCATATCTCACTATTATACATCTAAAAGTAGTATTTGTACTGCTTAAATGTAAAGCTAACACTAAAAACTAACCTCAATGTGCGTCAGAAACCGCTGAGCTACACATACGAGAAACAAATATCCTTTAGTGGTGGTGACCGTTGCTTGATAGTTTAGAAGTGGTGCTTATACGGAATAACAGTTTCATAGTCCATAATGCTTAACAAATCCTTCTACAGCCATCTCATGGTCACAATCTTTAAAACCTATAAGACTAATCTGTAGATTCTATGAAACTTTGAGCATCTTCCCCTTTAATAGGTCAGTATTCTCCCATCTTACCAAAGGAGGAAAATTTGAAAGCAAGGAAATAACTTCGTTTTTGCCTTCCACTGCTTTTGAAACCATCACCTTGGAAAGACTTTAGATGGCACAAATAATGCAACCAACTTGTCTAACCAGTGTGTTACAACAGGAATATTGTAGCATATATAAGTATATAACTCTCCCGCCTCCAAAAGGAACTTTTTGGAAATGGATCCACAGCAATAAATACTTTAAGTAGAGTTGACTCTAATGAGCAATCATCCATGGATACAAAACAAGAATATATTCTGAACGAAGGAGGCAGCCAGGGATACGAAGGAACAATAATAAAAATCTGACAGGGCAAATCAGTGTGGGCCAAAACAAAGAGAAAAGCAAATATGATTTCTCTTTTTGTGCACTATAAATACATATTAAAGCAAGCACAACAAGCTAACTTCAAGACCAGTAGAGCAGAAGAGAAGTCTTACATGGTAATAAGAGCTTATCTTTGATAGCCAAGGATGACTTGCCTGTAACCTCTTAGAGGTTTCCAACAGCTTAAAAGCTCTCTGTGGTTTCACAGGCAGTCTCCTTGGCTAATCTGAGAGGTCCTTATTTTCCATGGTAGACCAAGATCTCTTCTTGAACTTGATTGTTACATAAGTTCCATGACTATGCCTCCATATGTAAGAGTAGAAAGGTATGTTTTTCCAATGATATATGTATGGAAGGATATAGCCAATTAACATTTAGATTTATTTCAAAGAACATCCTCTTGTCATCTTTCTACATGACAATGATTAGTTAATAATTCTTTGATGTTTGCAAAATTATCTAACATTCTCCTGTGTTTCACTGCAGACTCAATGGGTTGGTTTACATTGATATTGTTACTTCGTACGTATTTCCCATGCAGAACACACAGTAGAAATTTTATTATCAGTCTCAATCTTGAAATAAGTTGCTTAAGTTTTTTATTTGGTGCTCTGGGGTTATCTCAATGCTCGAGCTGTAAAGCGATAGCCATATAGAGTTCAAAAGGATTACATTTAGCTAACGGACACAAAGTAAGGGATAATATGTTGTCTGTATGAGCGAAAGGATATTTAAAGCTCTGGTCCTCATGAACCCTAATATTCAAGTGGGAGAGACAAAAAAAAAATTACTTCTTAAGGAGTACTAGTTGCCCAAGGCCCCCAGTTGGATGTTATCATTTCCTTTTGAAAGAAGTCAGCAGAATCCTTGCAGAAAATTGTTACTGAATACACTCTTTGAAGCAAGATTTAGATAAAATTACAAAGAAAAAAAAATACTCTTATCTTTGTCCAGAACTTGATACTCTTCTTTTTAATGGGAACTCTAGCTATTTTCTGTTCTACAGAATATTGGTTGCAAATCTTTTCTACTTCACTAACGAGATAGTTAATAGTTCATACAATTATTGCATCTCTTTTCAGTTCATATATATTTCTAGAACTAAAATAAGAAATTCTAACTCCATCGTTCCAACTCCCTCATTCCTCTTATGGAATTGCATTGGTCAGCAGCTATTGACCAATTAATGGTGCACTACATTCAAATACAAAAAAATAAAAAAATAAAAAGAATCATTACAGCCTGCAAATAATAATGGACTGTAGATCTGATATGTCATCTAAGAGTAAGGATACAATTTTGGCCGAGACTAATCCCGCGCTGATATCAACTAGTTTCAGTCATACTGATCGTTTTAGGATTGGTCATATTGACCAAAACGGCTTTATACCAGTTGTTTGAAGATTCGCGTCGGATCCAAAATAGATCCAACTTGGGGAAATCAGTAATTAATGTCCCTAGTTATCTTCTTTTCAAGTTTTCAGCTTTTACTCCTCTCTCTCACTCTCTCTGAATTGGGATGAGTAATTATTATCTCTTTTATTTTAATTTTCTATTATTTTTCTCACTTTCTCTCTCTCCTACTCTTTAACTATCCATTTCTTTTGCTCATACTACTGCAGAATAAAAGTGAAAAGAGAGAGAGATCTTTATTTCACTTCTGCAATAGTAATTTATCGAGCATAAATTTTTTCAAATTCAGCTCAAAAATAGCCAACTTGATTTTATTCCCTAGGGATCCTAAATGAGGGTGCAATAACTGTGGCCTATTAGGAGAATCAATGACTGTATCTTTGATGCATCCTAAGTGATTTGTTTTTAGCTCTTCCATTTTCTTCGGTCTAAGATATCCTACCATTCACATGAACAACTTTCTGGCAGCAGTGAGAGCTTCATGGTTGACGTGGTCGAAGCTACAGTCCTTATATTTGTTTCTACTCTTTCTGTAATTGACTCCCTCCCACTCCTAACCAAACTTTTCCTTTGAAAGGTCAACCACTAGTGGTTGAGGGATACGAATCTGGTTAGCACACTTTAGGACTCGGCAAGGTAGTAGATTTACACGACTTAGTTCCAAGCCGGTATCATAAATGGATTCGGGTACCATTCTGATTCTTTCATAATAGTTTTAAGTAAATAAGCATTTCTTAGTTTTTGGGCTTCATAGATGAGTAACTTTTATTTTCTTATTTTTCTATACTTTTCAAATTTCAAAAATCTTCTAGTATTTTTAAATAATTTTTAAAAATTTACGTAATTAAAAAATAGTCTAATAATTTATCAACTAATACGATAGATACATATTCATTCTTTTGGGCAACCAATCTCAATCTTGTTCTCGTACTTGAAACCTTGTCTAATAGTAACATTTAATTATATTTTAAAAAAAAGTGCTTCTACACCGTGTGATCCTTATTTGGAAATTATAATCAATTATTGCACAATCTTGTGAAAGCATATACTACCAAAAGCATTCATGATCATGACTCATTTTCCAACTCAAAAAGAACCTAAAATGGCACATAAAATTCTCACCGATAAGTTTGATAATACGTTTAGGTTTCCATAAATGATAAGAACAAAGAGAGAGCTCATCGATGATAAACTAAATAGGAAAGTTGTGTATTATGAGCAAGGAAAAGAGAAACAAGTACCTATAGAGACCTAAACAATAATAAGCTAAATGGATTGGGTTAAGCAAGGAAAGGAGAAATCTCATGTGATTCCATTAATTTAATGCCATGGTGAGACCTATGTTTCATTACATTTAATTTTTCATATATATCACTTTTTTCTTGCAAGAGTAACTCATATCTATCCTTTAAAATTAGGATCATCTAGCTTAAGTTTCGATCCACATTAATATCCTCAATTTCTTCTTTGTCTTACAAATGGAGACTAATCTTCTTCCTTCACACGATGAAAAGTAAAGTGTCAATAATGAAGTGTTGATGTGTAAAAGTAAGGCTTACGTCCGATGGAAGCATATACAAGAATTTATAGAGCATTAAGATGCAAAGGAGATTAGATGAATCTGTCAAGACTTTATCTTATGCTTTCAGATGTGTGCCCTTATAAGCTAGTTCTGTCTATCAAACATTGACTTGTTTCATGCAATGAGATAATTTCCTAAAATTTTATTATATGATTAATAACTGAGCAATTACTCATGATCGAACCCTCATTTTGTTCTCTCGAAGAATATATATGAATTACAAGACATAATGATGCAATAAGAAAATAATAAGATTATACAATTCTTACCCACCAAGAAAGGGAAAATTTTATCCCTATATTTTGACAAAATAGATTGCTTTACTGCAAAATATACTTAAGAATTTGGAAGATTCAAATTAAATATTCCAACAATCTAGAGCTCCCTGAGTGTGTCAATGCCTTGAGGTCTCCAAGGATCCCTCCTCCTATGTTATAGGCTTAGTTGTCTCGTAGCTAGTGTTCAGCTCAAGACCTCAAAGGTGCATCCCCCTCATCATGCTTCTTGCTGCAACAAGTTCAACAGACCTCTAAGGGCTCAATCAATGGTGATAAACACTTAAAAACTCAAAGCCACCCGCTGAGAGTGGCAATACAGTCTTATACAAAAGTCCTTAGTAGACCTCCTCCCCTGACATACCACACCTAGGAAACCAAAAGGAGATGGGCTCCTCTAAGCGCCTTGCAAGCCATCAACATGGCCGTTGGCTTCTTCACATTCAAATTTCTAAATAAGGAAGACATGATATGGGTCCTCACTAGGCTCATCCTCAATCCTGATCTCTTGGAGACCGGATCTTCAACCTCTCTGTGAGAAAAGTAAGACAACGTTAGTGTCGGTGCAGTTGTCAGTCTCCATTTGATTACTGGCCGCTTGAGATCCATATGGATATAGCAGTAAATTTTGGCCACATGAAAGACATACTACAAATGTCTAAGAAATTTAAGATGCAAATTTGGAGAAACAAAGCTTCTTTTACTAGTGGTCACTATTAATTTTCAGCTAGGAAAATACTGCTTCTACGGAATAAGGTTCTTATGGAACATAATGCTCATCAAATCCTTGTACAACCATCTCATGGAAATAGTATTTACATTTTAGGAGGTTAATCTTAGTATTCTATAAGACTTGCACATCTTGCCCTTTAAACAGGTCTATATTCCCGCATATCAATAAAGGAGGAAATTTTATGAAAGTAAAGACAAAACTAGGTTTTTTGCCTGAAATGTTGAAAAATGAAGACACTGGAGGACACTGATAATGCAACCTAACTTGCGTAACCCATGTGCTATAACTAGAAAAATTATAGTCAACTCTCTCCATCTCCAAAATAAATTCCTATATAAGGATTTAGGCAAAACTAGGTTATTTTTAAATAATATTTAGAAATTACTTAATTAAAAAAAGTCTTATCCGATCGGGGCAAATGATACAGACGATATGGCTGATCCAGCCTATACCTATCGTTTTTTCAAAGACCAATCCCGATCCTGATTTTTTGAACTTTGACAGAAATAATAAGAATCTGATGAAGAGATTCATTGTAGCTCAAAGTAAGAGTAGAAAATTTGGCTAACTTGCACACTATAAATGTGTGTTGAAGCAAGCACTGCAAGCCAACCTTAACGCCAGTAAAGCAGAAGAGAAATCTTATAAGGAAATAAGAGTCAACCTTTAATAACTTGCCTGTAGACTCTTGGAGATTTTACATAATTTGGAAGCTCCATGCGGTCTCCTTGGTGAATTTGAGAGACCCTTATTTCTCATCGTTGACAGAACGCTTCTTCATTCTAAAATTAGTTCCATGGTAGCCCTCCAAATGGACAAAGTACAAAGGTAGATAAGAACGTATGCCTATGAATGTTCCAATAGCATCCAAATATTCTATTTCAACATCTAGACTTGTTTTAAAGGACTGGACTCTTCATCTCAGAATCTCCATCTACCTATTTGCCTACATAAGCTAACATGACAATGATCACATTACAATTTTATGTTTGCTAAATTATGTAATAATCTCCTGTGCTTAATTGTGTACCTGGCAGCTGGATTTAACAAAGTGTGTTGATTGTCACGTGATTTCGTGTAGCAAAGAAAGTTGCATTTTTCAGGATCAGTATGTATGTAGTTGACTCTGGGTTAAGTTACATCTGTTATTACTCTTTGAAGTTTCTCCGAAGTAATAAATAGATCATATTATCTCCAACTTGCAAAAGTAGAACAGAACATTAAAGTCCAGAACGGTTTAATGTTTAACAACCACAACAAGACAATGTTAAGAAAGAAACAATTCTCATATTCATCAAAATTCTTACTAATAACATGAAGGTCCATTTCGAGGCCAACAAGACCCAGAAGCTTGAGTGCATCCATATCGGGCATGTTCACTGATAACCTAATCAAGTTTGTTCTTATTATCTCTCAGTAGTCTAAAGGCCGTGAATGCTTGACCAATTGTTGTAACCGAAAGAACTCATAAAACCAATTAGTTGTTGAATTAAAATCACCATCTTAAAACTGAAAAATAGGAAGAACAAAAAATTAATCCAACTTCTCTTCTAATTCCACTCAAAAGTAAAATAAAACTAGGACAGATCGAGAAAAAAAACAAGAACAAATATGAAAAAAAAAAACTAGAGGGGAAAAGAAGCTCGAGAGAAAAAAGAAATCTATTGTGATGAGCAACAAAAGACAGACGCAAAGGCCCATCCATTTGATTTGAATAATAATAATAATACTATACTAATAATAATGGAAGAAAGAAGAGACATCGAATCAGGAGAGTCTCCAAAAATAGAGCAAAGTAGGATCTATCATCCACGGCCGTCGTGGGCGACGCGCCGACGCGTATCTTCTAATGTTATCCCTTATCCCTCCGATTACGGGATTTATCATCTTTTTTCCGACACCCATTGGGAACTACTATTTACATAAAAGACAATAATGCCCTTTAGATATAACAGACCATCCACTCGCCTCATCTCAGCTCAATCACTCCTCTTCAGAGCTGAGAGAGTTCTTGATTTCTTCTTCGTCTTCTTCCAACCGTCAACCGTCAACCGTCAACTCCAAACCCTACCTTCTTCCACAATGCGCGCAGGAAGACCACCATCGCTCGACGCCCTCCTCCCTTGCGGATTCAGATTCAACCCCACTGATCAGGAGCTCATCGATGGTTATCTCAAGAACTGGGTCCGAAAGGTTCCCCTTTCCTGCACCGACGCCATCGTCAGCGCCGAGGTCTACTCGACCGAGCCGTGGAATCTTGTCGGCGAGGACGAGGAGACGGGCTACTTTTTCTCGCACCGAACCCTCCAGAACCAGAAGTCCGGCTACACGATCCGCCGCGCTGGTTCGGGGACTTGGTACGCTGAGAAGAAGAATCCGGTGATCGAAAGCGAAAGCGGCCGGATTCTCGGGTACAAGCAGATGCTTTCGTTTTGCCTCTGCGAGGAGGATGGTGATAGACCTACGAGGAAGAGGAAGAAGAGCACCGGCTGGGTCATGTACGAGTACGAGCTTCCTCCCATCAACGCCTCTACTCGGCCGGTATGTATCAAATCTTCTAAACCTCTTTTCTTCTTTTCTGCGGTGTTAGTATTGAATTCTTAATAAATAATTGGATAATGTATGCGCGCGTGCAGTGTGAAGAGCCCGTCCTGTGTTTGATCAAGAAGAGCGCGCAGGCCATCTCCTCTAGCCGGAAGAAACATGCGGCGGCGGCGGCGGCGGCGGCAGAAAACCCTACTTTCCCGTCGACTTCTGGCTATGTTGGCTTGGCAACTTCTACACGGGGCTCCTTCAATATCGCCGACTTCCTCAGTCCGGCTGCTCTTTCCTCGGACTTCGACACCACTGTCGATTTCCCCATTCCGCCTTGTCTTTCCACCCCCTGGGGGGAGTGCAGCACGGCATGGACCATCCCGATGACGCCGGTGCCGGTGCCGGTAACTCCTACGTCCGACACCGAAGCTGGGAAGCCCGCTTGTCCTTCACCATCGGACTTCGTCACAGACTGCGGCATCCCTACGCCGGATCCAATGCCATCGGCTTCTACGCCGCTGGAGACGGACGCCGCCGACTTCATGAATCCGCCATGTCCTTCGACGGCGACACCGCACAACAACGACAACGACTTCGACCTCGACGCAGTGGGGTTCGCGAAGTTTCTGGACAGTACCTTGATGGAGGACGTTGACGAGCCCACTCGGAATCCGGCAATGCCATCGGCTTCTACGCCGCCGGAGACGGACGCGGCCGACTTCTTGAATCCGCCATGTCCTTCGACGGCGACACCGCACGACGACGACTTCGACCTCGACGCGGCGGAGTTCGCGAAGCTTCTAGACAGCACCTTGATGGAGGACGTTGACGAGCCCACTCGGAATCCGGCGGCCTCGGAAGGCGAGGAGGTCATAGATGCAACGATTGATGACCCGTTCGGTGGTGCAACGATTGATGATCCGTTCGCTGCTGCAGCGATTGATGATCCGTTCGCTGCTGCAGCGATTGATGATCCCTACTACTACTACTACTACTACTGATTCAATCTCTCCGGGTTCGGGTTCGGGTTTGGCTCAATCTCCTCGGATCGGGTCCGAGTCCGACATCTCTAATTTACTCCGCCAGCATGAAATTAGCATGTAATATTAATTGATTGTATCAGTTGTAACTCTTTTAAATAACACTTACTGTTTTTTTTATCATTTATTATACCCCAAATAATAAATGACTTACATTTGCCACAATTGCAAGTTCCCGAAAGAGGAGGAGGAGGAGAATTGCTTGGCTTCCCATTAAGTGACATAGAAACTCACTCTCCTCTCAACTATTTATGTACATGGAGTTTTCTTAGTAGATATCTCAACTCTTATGCATGTTTAATTTAATTAATTAACCAATCATTGACTAGTGCAACACCCTAGAAGATGATGACGGCTTTGACTTTCTAATATATAAGATTGCATGGTTGCCTACTCTTTATTGCCATAGATATTGCTGAACTTTGTAGATTTCTTTATTCATCATGTTATTACACACAACTGCATTATTTTCAGTATAAGATTCTTTTAATTTAGAAAAAGGATTTCGGCATCTTCTACTTGGCAAAAATGTTTCTTGCTTCTGAGGTTGGATTACAGTAAAACATAAAAGAATCAAATTATTAGGACTCAGCAACATCAGGAGATTTGAGAGGACTGTAAGAGATTAGAAACTTGCAACAACAATCAGACGACATTATGATTCATCTCAACAGGAAGAAGCAACACAGACCTTTAGAGTTCTACCTCTTCTTATATCAAACTCTTAGATGAATTAGACCGAAGAAGTAACAACACAATTCGTGTGCATAATGGAAGTGTAGTTGGGCCATCTTGGATGACGTTAGTCCATGCAAAAAACATCAGCTTCTTCGTCGAGAAAATATAGTTAATATATTTAACCATATATTTAGTAAACTTTCATGAACGTTATGCAATTAACAACTAAAAGAACAAGATTTATTTAATTCTATTGTCTAATTTGATGAACTTTGTGGAAACAACAATGCTGATTAACTACATTGTTTTTCCTCTAAAAATGATCCATACTTAGGTAGGGGTGGCAAATATTGACCCGACCAGATAACCTGACACGATTATCCTACTGTTAATCAGGTTTGAGTTTTGTCTAATCGGATTCGGGTCATAAACGAGACAACCCGTCTAACCCGTTATTAATCGGGTCGTGTTCAGGTTTATACCTCTGATCCACTTGACGTTTAACTCGTTTAAGTAAACGGATCGGGTCAACCCACCTACTCGCCACACACACGCAGATATATATATATATATATATATTCTAATTTCTAACCCTAATACCCTAAGGCCTAAACTCAACTACTCAAGTGAGAAACTCAAAAAAGAGGCGTCGTCGTCCTTCCCCTACCCCCTTCTCTCCTCACTCCTCACTCCTCATTCCTCACGTCACTGGAGCTTCTCACTCACACAGTCGGGTCTCCTGATGCCGCTTGAGCTACTTAAAGTTATGGTGAATTATTTGGATTATAATGTTGATGTTGTATGAGTTTCGAGTTAAAAATAGGTTATTTTGTTTATATAGTACACAATTTATATATGATAAATTAGTAAATATTAAATTTTATATAAAAATTTATATTAAATGGGTTAGACAGATCTTGTTAACGTGTCGGATTAGATGGGTCGTATTAAAGTGCCGTGTTAACCCGACCTGTTTATTAAACGAGTTAAGTAGGTCAGGTCGTGTTACCTGTTTATTAATCGGGTTATGTTCTTGTTTATCAAATGCAACCCGTTTATTAATCAGATCGTGTTCGTTTTTAAATAATATTGATCCAACCTGAACTTGCTTAACCGACCCTATTACCACCCCTAGATTCGCACCACACCTTACTTACCCAATTAATTACATCATAATTAGCTAATCCTTATTAAACAATCATTGATGACGGGAGCAACAACCCTGTCCATTTGGTGAAGATGCCATTAAGCATATTGACCAGTTTTTGACAATCTAAAAACAGTTCTCAAGACTAACGAGTGCAATGCCATTGCATCTTTGATTGAAGATTGCAAGGCCATTGCTTCCCCATGCAAAGCACTGTGACAGTTCTCAAGAAATAAAGCTTTTCCCATACTCCGAGGCAAACTCGGATAGGATAAATTATCTAAAGCTAAAGAGTGTTGGCTAATAAAAACATTAAATCTGAAAACAGAAAATAAGATATAAACGAAGCAAAGTTGAATAGCTTTCCTCCAGGGATAGCTATTGAAATTATCATCAGAAATAAGCTTCATATTATCGCCTCAATATATCCTATTAGTAGTATACAGTCATAGATTGTTGTATAGATAACATGGAGAAGATCAACTATTCAAAAATAGATTTCTATTGACCATTAAAAAGAACATAGAAAAAAATTAATGGGTCACTAGAGTATTGAGTGCAGGTTGTATGAAATAAACCATCCACATATGTTAACCGATTGCATTACAAGAAAGGACCAATTGAGATAGCAGAAAAATATGCATAATTTGAGCTTATATTAATCTATCTGTAACTCTAGATTCTCTCAGCAATGATATTAAAAATAGAAGATATTGCCCTTCATTGTATTGCTGGTGAGTTCTATTTGACTTCATTATGGTGCGAATTTAGGTGGTATTATAGAGTACTGCAAGCATCCAGGTATCCCTCAGATTTTTGGGCATCTTCTACCTTTTATCATGGTCAATATACTCCCAATCCTGTCAAAGGTTAAGAATGTCAAAGGAGTCCAATAAAGATAGGGAAATAAAGCATCTACCTCCCATATCTGAACCAAGAGGGAAGGCAAGTCTCATCCAAACAACTTGTCCAACAGTGAGCTTCCCGCCAAAACATAGGGAAGCTTTTAGCTACCTTCAGAAGTTCTTTATCCACAGCACAGCCCTAGAGGAAACATAGAAACTCAAATTGATGTATTTAGAGGAAGTGGTCCCAAGAATAGTACAAGAATATATTGTCTATGGAGAAGATCAGATGAAAAAGAGAAGAAGAAAGTATAAGCTACCACAGGCATTAGAGGAAGAGATGGAGGTGGTGGACAGCTGATGTGAAATTGTACACTTTCTGAAAGTATAAATACATAGTGAAGCAAGCATTAGCATCCAAACAGAGAACCAATAAACTGGAAGAGAGATCTTACATATAGATAAGAGTCTCTTTGGTAGCCAAGGATGACTTGCCTATCTCCATTTGAGGTTTTCAATCACCTGAAAGCTTCATGTGGATTAGTAGGCAGTCTCCTTGGCTAGTCTGAGTGGCTCTTATCCCTCATGCTAGACATAAATCTCTTCTTATTTTCAAGCATCTGACTTACAGCTTCTAATAGATATAGCGGCAGATGATTACATCAACAGCATGCAAATCAAGTTTCCACGCGAGTCCTTGCAGAAAATTCTGCAATAATATTTATCAAACATATCAAATTCTGCGATTATATTTAACAATGTTGAACCTTTATACTGGAACTTGAAGACAAAAGAGGAAACTGATGAATTGATTCTAATGTAACAATCTGAACAGATTTATGGCTTACCGATTTTATATGTATGACCCATTTACTTAAATAATTGAAATGTAATCAAAACCTGAAATACTAGGAAGGCAGCTGAAATAATCGACAAATACAGCTTATGGATCATTTACATTGTGATTGACAGTCATGAATTAGCCAATTGACATGAAAGAAAGCATTTGCAAATATTTGATATAATAAGATTATAGGAAAGGATTCAAGTTCTTTGTTTTCATCTAAATTTTACATACTTTTTTGTGACTCTAATGTGATGCCTAAAATGTTATCCCAAATGAGGACATTGAAAAGCATTATCATATTATCTTTAGATCGTCTTAATGTATCGATCTCTCAATTAATATCCCCTCATATCTCACTATTATACATCTAAAAGTAGTATTTGTACTGCTTAAATGTAAAGCTGACACTAAAAACTAACCTCAATGTTCCTCAGAAACAGCTGAGCTGCACATATGAGAAACAAATATCCTTTAGTGGTGGTGACCGTTGCTTAATAGTTTAGAAGTGGTGCTTATATGGAATAACAGTTTCATAGTCCATAATGCTTAACAAATCCTTCTACAGCCATCTCATGGTCACAATCTTTAAAACCTATAAGACTAATCTGTAGATTCTATGAAACTTTGAGCATCTTCCCCTTTAATAGGTCAGTATTCTCCCATCTTACCAAAGGAGGAAAATTTGAAAGCAAGGAAATAACTACGTTTTTGCCCTCCACTGCTTTTGAAAACATCACCTTGGAAAGACTTTAGATGGCACAAATAATGCAACCAACTTGTCTAACCTGTGTGTTATAACATGAATAATGTAACATATATAAGTATATAACTCTCCCGCTTCCAAAAGGTACTTTTTGGAAATGGATCCACAGCAATAAATACTTTAAGTAGAGTTGACTCTAATGAGCAATCATCCATGGATACAAAACAAGAATATATTCTGAACGAAGGAACAATAATAAAAATCTGACAGGGCAAATCAGTGTGGGCCAAAACAAAGAGAAAAGCAAATATGATTTCTCTTTTTGTTCACTATAAATACATATTGAAGCAAGCACAACAAGCCAACTTCAAGACCAGTAGAGCAGAAGAGAAGTCTTACATGGTAATAAGAGCTTATCTTTGATAGCCAAGGATGACTTGCCTGTAACCTCTTAGAGGTTTCCAACAGCTTAAAAGCTCTCTGTGGTTTCACAGGCAGTCTCCTCGGCTAATCTGAGAGGTCCTTATTTTCCATGGTAGACCAAGATCTCTTCTTGAACTTGATTGTTACTTAAGTTCCATGGCTATGCCTCCAAATGTAAGAGTAGAAAGGTATGTTTTTCCAATGATATATGTATGGAAGGATATAGCCAATTAACATTTAGATTTATTTCAAAGAACAAATCTTTTCACGTAAAAAGCCTCTTGTCATCTTTCTACATGACAATGATTAGTTAATAATTCTTTGATGTTTGCAAAATTATCTAACATTCTCCTGTGTTTCACTGCGGACTCAATGGGTTGGTTTAAATTGATATTGTTACTTGGTACGTATTTCCCATGCAGAACACACAGTAGAAATTTTATTATCAGTCTCAATCTTGAAATAAGTTGCTCAAGTTTATTATTTGGTCCTCAGGGGTTTTCTCAATGCTCAAGCTGTAAAGCGATAGCCATATAGAGTTCAAAAGGATTACATTTAGCTAACAAACACAAAGTAAGCGATAATACTAGGGGTGGCAAAATTTGATCCGACCCGATAACCCGGCTCTTAATCGGGTTTGGGTTTAGTATAATCGGGTTCAGGTCGTAAACGGGTCAACCCGTCTAACTCTTTTAATAATCGGGTCGTGTTCAGATTTATACTACTGACTCGTTTTGACCCGTTTGACCCGTTTAAGCATACAGGTTGGATCGGATCAGGTCGGGTCAACCTGCTAACCCGTTTAACCCATTTAATATATATATAAACTAAAACCCTAGATCTAATTACATCTACACTAACACCACCTCTCCACTCTTCACTCCTCTCCAACTGCCTCAAAGAAAATAAGGGAGGAAAATTCGCCCGCCTCCACCTTAGCTTCCGTCTGCCGCATCCGCTTTCGCCCTCGTCTCTACCGCCTCCGCCTTTGCCCCCATCTCTGTCGCCTCCGCCTTCACCCCCGTCTCTGCCACCTCCGCCTTCGCCTTTGTCTACTGCCTCTACCTTCGCCTCTATCTGCAACCTCGACCTTAGCCTCCATCTCCCGCCTCTACCTTCGCCCCCATCTCTGCCGCCTCCGTTTTCTGCCTCTGCCTTTGTCTTCTGCCTTCTCCTCCATCTGCTGCCTCGGCCTTAGCCTCCATCTGCCGCCTTCGCCTTCGCCCCAATCTCTACCGCCTCCGTCTGCTACCTTTACCTTCGCCTCTGCCTCAGTCTGCCGCCTCCGCCTTCGCCCCAATCTCTACCGCCTCCGTCTGCTACCTTTACCTTCGCCTCTGCCTCGGTCTGCCGCCTCCGCCTTGTTAATCACATAGCTAGGAGCTCTATTCCCTTCTCCCCATCGACTTCAAATCTAGCAACTCCTCCTGAAGCGGCGGCTGCTCTTCTTTGTGCTCGGGATCTAGCTAAAACTAATAGGACTGTAATTTTTAGGTTTGAATGTGTTTGATGATGAAAGTATGTTAATTTGTTTGTTAAATGCATTATTTTTATAGAATAGTTTTTAAATTTTATATAGGGCAATCGAGTTAGACGGGTTGTGTTGTCGTGTCATGTTAACACGACCCGTTTATTAAACAGGTTAGACGGGTCGTGTTAACACGACTCGTTTATTAAACGGGTTAGACGGGTCGTGTCGTGTTACCCGTTTAATAATATGGTCGTGTTCATGTCTAATAAATGCAACCCGTTTATTAATTGGATCGTGTTAATGTTAGGATAAAGTTGACCTGACCCGAACCCGCTTAACCCGACCCGATTGCCACCCCTAGATAATACGATATTGTTTGTACGAGCGGAAGCACATTGGATGTTATCATTTCCTTTTGAAATAAGTCAACAGAATCCTTGCAGAAAATTGTTACTGAATACACTCTTTGAAGCAAGATTTAGATAAAATTACACAGAAAAAAAAAAATACTCTTATCTCTCTCCAGATCTTGATACTCTTCTTTTAATGGGAACTCTAGCTATTTTCTGTTCTACAGAATTTTGGTTGCAAATCTTTTCTACTTCACTAACAAGATAGTTAATAGTTCATACAATTATTACATCTCCTTTCAGTTCATATATATTTCTGGAACTAAAAGAAGAAATTCTAACTCCTTCATTCCCCTTATGGAATTGCATTGGTCAGAGAGAAATAGAAGTCAGCTATTGACCAATAAATGGTGCACTACTTTCAAATACAATAAAAAATCATTACAGCCTACAAATAATAATGGACTATAGATCTGACATGTCATCTAACAGTAAGGATACAATTTTCGCCAAGACCAATCCCACCCCGATTTCAACCAGATATTAATCTTTTTAGGATTGGTCGTATCGACCAAAACGGCTTTATACAAGTTGTTTGAAGATTCGCGTCAAATCCAAAATGGAATCAACTTGGAGAAATCAGTAATTAATGTCCCTAGCTATCTTCTTTTCAAGTAATCTCTCTTTCTCTCTCTCTCTCCTCCCATTTATAATGCTTCATTGAGTTTATTCGACAAGCTCCTCTAACGACTATGCACTCTCATGAACTCGGATGAGTAATTATTATCTTTTCATTTTTTTTCCATTATTTTTCTCTCACTTTTTTTCTCTCCTACCCTTTAACTCTCCATTTCTCTTCCTCATACTACTGTAGAATAAAAGTGAAGAGAGAGAGAAAGAGAGAGAGATCTTTATTTCACTTCTGCAATTAGTAATTTACGAGCATAAAGTTTTTCAAATTCAGCTTAAAAATAGCCAACTTGATCCTCTTTCCTAGAGATCCCAAATGAGGGTGCAATAACTATGGCCTATCAGGAGAATCAACGACTGCATCTTTGATGCACTTCTTCTAGTACATCATCTGAGAATTCTTGGCCAAAATAAGTGATTCGGTTTTAGCTCTTCCTTTTACTTCTACCTAAGATATCCTACCACTCATATGAACAACTTTCTGGCAGCAATGAGAGCATCATGGTTGACATGGTCGAAGCTATAGTCCCAATATCTATTTTTTCTCTTTCTGTAATTGACTCCCTCCCACTCCTAACCAAACTTTTCCTTTGAAAGGTCAACCACTAGTGGTTGAGGGATATGAATCTGGTTAGTCCACTTTAGGACTCAACAAGGTAGTAGATTTACACAACTTAGTTCCAAATCGGTATCATAAATGGATTCGGGTACCATTTTGATTCTTTCATAACAGTTTTCAGTAAATAAGCATTTCTTAGTATTTGGGCTCCATAGATGAGTAACTTTTATTTTCTTATTTTTCTATACTTTTAAAATTTTAGAAATCTTCTGGTATTTTTGAATAATTTTTAAAATTTTACGTAATTAAAAAGTAGTCTAATAATTTATCGACTAATATGATGGATACATATTCATTCTTTTGGGCAACCAATCCCAATCTTGTTCTCGTACTTGAAACCATGTCTAATAGTCACATTTAATTATATTTAAAAAAAGTGCTTCTGTGTGATCCTTATTTAAAAATTATAATCGATTATTGCACAATCTTATGAAAGCATATACTACCAAAAGCATTCATGATCATGACTCATTTTCCAACTTGAAAAGAACCTAAAATGGCGCAAAAAATTCTCACGAATAAGTTCGATAATATGGTTCAGGTTTTCATGAATAATAAGAATTAAGAGAAAGCTCACCAATGATAAACTAAATAGGAAAGTTGTGTATTATGAGCAAGGAAAAGAGAAACAAGTACCTATAGAGACCTAAACAATAATAAGCTAAAGAAATCTCATGTGATTCCTTTAATTTCATGCCATGGTGAGACCTAGTTTCATTACATTTAATTTTTCATATATGTCACTTTTTTTTCTCGCAAGAGCAACTCATATCTATCCTTTAAAATTAGGGTCATCTAGCTTAAGTTTCAATCCGCATTAATATCCTCAATTTCTTCTCTATCTTACAAATGGAGATTAGATGAATCTGTCAAGGCTTTATCTTTTGCTCTCAGATGTGTGCCCTTATAAGCTAATATTGCCTATCAAACATTGACTTGCTTCATGCAATGAGATAATTTCCAAAAATTTTATTTAGTGATTAATAACTGAGCAATTACTCATGATCGAACCCTCATTTTGTTCTCTCGAAGAATATATATGAATTACAAGATATTATGATGCAATAAGAAAATAATAAGATTATACAATTCTTACCCATCAAGAAAGGGAAATTTTATCCCTATATTCTAACAAAATAGATTGCTTTACTGCAAAATATACTTAAGAATTCATAAGATTCAAATTAAATACTCCAACAATCAAGAGCTCCCTAAGTGTATCAATGCCTCGAGGTATCCAAGGACCTCTCCTCCTATGTTATGAGCTCAGTTGTTCCGCTGTGAGTGTTCGGCTCAAGACCTCAAAGGTGCATCGCCCTCATCAAGTTTTTTGCTGCAACAAATTCAATGAACCTCTAAGGGCTCAATGGTGATAAACACTAAAAATCTCTCAGTCACCCGTTGAGAGTGGCAATACGGTCTTATACAAAATTCCTCAATAGACCTCCTCCCCTGGCATACCACACCTAGGACACCAAAAGAAGATGGGCTCCTCTAGGCGCCTTGCAAGCCATCAACATGGTCGTTTGCTTCTTCACATTCAAATTTCTGAATAAGGAAGACATGATATGGGACCTCACTAGGCTCATCCTCAATCTGGTCCCTTGGAGACCGGATCTTCAACCTCTCTATGAGAAAACAAGACAACGCTAGTGTGGGTGCACTTGTCAATCTCCATTTGATTACTGGCCGCTTAAGATCCTTATGGACATAGCAGCAAATTTTGGCCACGCGAAAGACATACTACAAATGCCTAAGAAATTTAAGATGCAAATTTGGAGAAACAAAACTTCCTTTCCTAGTGGTCACCATTAATTTTCAACTAGGAAAATGGTGCTTTTGCGGAATAAAGCTCTCATGGAACATAATGCCCGTCAAATCCTTGTATAACCATTTCATGGAAATAGTATTTACATTCTAGGAGGTTAATCTTTGTATTCTATAAAACTTACACATCTTGCCCTAAACAATTTTATATTCCCACATATCAATAAAGGAGGAAATTTTGTAAACATAAAGACAAAACTAGGTTTTTTTGCCTCAAATGTTGAAAAATGAAGTTGCAGCATTTGAAAGACACTGGAGGACACTGATAATACAACCCGACTTGCCTAACCCATGTGCTATAACTAGAAAAATTATAGTCAACTCCCTCCATCTCCAAAGTAAATTCCTATTAGAGCAAAACTAGGTTAGTTTTAAATAATATTTAGAATTTATTTAATTAAAAAAAGTCTGATCCGATATGATTAAACAATACAGCCGATATGGCCGATCTGACTATATGTATCGTTTTTTCTATGACCAATCTCAATCTTGACTTTTTGAACTTTGATAGAAATAATAAGAATCCAATGAGGAGATTCATTATAGCTCAAAGTAAGAGTAGAAAATTTGGCTAACTTGCACACTATAAATGTGTGTTGAAGCAAGCACTGCGAGCCAACCTTAACGCCAGTAGAGCAGAAGAGAAATCTTATTAGGAAATAAGGGTCAATCTTTAATAGCCAAGGATAACTTGCCAATAGACTCTTGGAGATTTTACATTGTTTGGAAGCCCCGTGCGATCTACTCAGTGAATTTTAGAGACCCTTATTTCTCACGATTGATAGAACGCTTCTTCATTCTGAAATTAGTTCCACAGTAGCCCTCCACATGAAAAAAGTACAAAGGTAGATAAAAACGTATGCCTATGAATGTTCCATTTGCATCCAAATAATCTATTTCAACAGCTAGACTTGTTTTAAAGGACTGGACTTTTCATCTCAGAAGCTCCATCTACCTATTTGCCTACATAAGCTAACATGACGATGATCACATTACAATTTTATATTTGCTAAATTATGTAATAATCTCTTGTGCTTAATTGTGTACCTGGTAGATGGATTTAATAAAGTGTGTTGATTGTCACGTGATTTCGTGTAGCAAAGAAAGTAGCATTTTTCAGGATCAGTATATATGCAGTTGACTTTGGGATATGTTACATCTATTATTACTCTTTTAAGTTTCACCGAAGTAATAAGTAGGTCATATTTATCTCCAACTTGCAAAAGTAAAGAACGGAACATAAAAGTCCAGAACTGTTTAATGCTCAACAACCACAACAAGACAATATTAAGAAGGAAACAATTCTCATATTCACCAAAAATCTTACTAATAACATGAAGGTCCATTCGAGGCCAACAAGACCCATAAGCTTGAGTGCATCCATATCGGACATGTTCACTAATAACCTGATCAAGTTTGTTCTTATTGTCTCTCAGTAGTGTGAAGGCCATGAATGCTTAACCAATTGTTGTAACCGAAAGAATACATAAAACCAATTAGTTGTTGAATTAAAATCACTATCTTAAAACTAAAAAATAGGAAGAACAAAAAATTAGTCCAACTTCTCTTCTAATTCCACTCAAAAGTAAAATAAAACTAGGACGGATGGAGAAAAAAAACAAGAACAAATACAACAAAAAAAAAACTAGAGGGGAAAATAGAGCAAAGTGATGAGCAACAAAAGTAGGATCATCCATTTGATTTGAATAATAATAATAATACTATACTAATAATAATGGAAGAAAGAAGAGACATCGAATCAGGAGAGTCTCCAAAAATAGAGCAAAGTAGGATCTATCATCCACGGCCGTCGTGGGCGACGCGCCGACGCGTATCTTCTAATGTTATCCCTTATCCCTCCGATTACGGGATTTATCATCTTTTTTCCGACACCCATTGGGAACTACTATTTACCTAAAAGACAATAATACCCTTTAGATATAACAGACCATCCACTCGCCTCATCTCAGCTCAATCACTCCTCTTCAGAGCTGAGAGAGTTCTTGATTTCTTCTTCGTCTTCTTCCAACCGTCAACCGTCAACCGTCAACTCCAAACCCTACCTTCTTCCACAATGCGCGCAGGAAGACCACCATCGCTCGACGCCCTCCTCCCTTGCGGATTCAGATTCAACCCCACTGATCAGGAGCTCATCGATGGTTATCTCAAGAACTGGGTCCGAAAGGTTCCCCTTTCCTGCACCGACGCCATCGTCAGCGCCGAGGTCTACTCGACCGAGCCGTGGAATCTTGTCGGCGAGGACGAGGAGACGGGCTACTTTTTCTCGCACCGAACCCTCCAGAACCAGAAGTCCGGCTACACGATCCGCCGCGCTGGTTCGGGGACTTGGTACGCTGAGAAGAAGAATCCGGTGATCGAAAGCAAAAGCGGCCGGATTCTCGGGTACAAGCAGATGCTTTCGTTTTGCCTCTGCGAGGAGGATGGTGATAGACCTACGAGGAAGAGGAAGAAGAGCACCGGCTGGGTCATGTACGAGTACGAGCTTCCTCCCATCAACGCCTCTACTCGGCCGGTATATATCAAATCTTCTAAACCTCTTTTCTTCTTTTCTGCAGTGTTAGTATTGAATTCTTAATAAATAATTGGATAATGTATGCGCGCGTGCAGTGTGAAGAGCCCGTCCTGTGTTTGATCAAGAAGAGCGCGCAGGCCATCTCCTCTAGCCGGAAGAAACATGCGGCGGCGGCTGCGGCGGCGGAAAACCCTACTTTCCCGTCCACTTCTGGCTATGTTGGCTTGGCAACTTCTACACGGGACTCCTTCAATATCGCCGACTTCCTCAGTCCGGCTGCTCTTTCCTCAGACTTCGACACCACTGTCGATTTCCCCAATCCGCCTTGTCTTTCCACCCCTTGGGGGGAGTGCAGCACGGCATGGACCATCCCGATGACGCCGGTGCCGGTGCCGGTAACTCCTACGTCCGACACCGAAGCTGGGAAGCCCGCTTGTCCTTCACCATCGGACTTCGTCACAGACTGCGGCATCCCTACGCCGGATCCAATGCCATCGGCTTCTACGCCGCTGGAGACGGACGCCGCCGACTTCATGAATCCGCCATGTCCTTCAACGGCGACACCGCACAACAACGACGACGACTTCGACCTCGACGCAGCGGGGTTCGCGAAGTTTCTGGACAGTACCTTGATGGAGGACGTTGACGAGCCCACTCGGAATCCGGCAATGCCATCGGCTTCTACGCCGCCGGAGACGGACGCGGCTGACTTCTTGAATCCGACATGTCCTTCGACGGCGACACCGCACGACGACGACTTCGACCTCGACGAGGCGGAGTTCGCGAAGCTTCTAGACAGCACCTTGATGGAGGACGTTGACGAGCCCATTCGGAATCCGGCGGCCTCGGAAGGCGAGGAGGTCATCGATGCAACGATTGATGACCCGTTCGGTGGTGCAACAATTGATGATCCGTTCGGTGGTGCAACGCTTGATGATCCGTTCGCTGCTTCAGCGATTGATGATCCATTCGGTTGTGCAGCGACTGTTGATCCGTTCGGTGATGCAGCGATTGTTGATCCCTACTACTACTACTACTACTGATTCAATCTCTCCGGGTTCGGGTTCGGGTTTGGCTCAATCTCCTCGGATCGGGTCCGAATCCGACATCTCTAATTTACTCCACCGGGGCGTGAAATTAGTATGTGGGTGTGGCAGATCTGTAATATAATAAATGCTAATGTATGGTATCAGTTGTAACTTGTAAATTAATTCTTTTATAAATAACACAATTCATGTGCATAATAGAATTGTAGTTGGGCCATCTTGGATGAGCTTATTCCACGCAATTGACCTTAGCTTCTTTGTCGAGAAACATAGTTAGTATATTTAACCATATATATAGTAAACTTTGATGCAAGTTATGCTGGAAGAACAAGCTACAGTTAGTTTTATTGTCTACTTTGCTGAACTTCTTGGTCGAAACTATAATACTGATTAACTGTATCTAAAGCTAAAGACTGTTGGCTAACGAAAATCTAAAACCTGGAAACAGAAAATAAGATATAAACCAAGCAAACTTTGAATGACTTTCCTCCAGGTATAGCTATTGAATTAACACTAGTAATAAGCTTCATCTTATCGCCTCAATATATCCAATAGTAGTATATAAGCTCAGGTTTGAGTCCTGGAGTCCAACTGTATTTATTAGTCCTTAATGAATTGTTTTTGCAAGGCAAAGAGAGTTTTGGATGCAGAGCATGTGTGTAGTAGGATGGAGTCTCATGGACTTCTTTTTTTGAATCATGTAATGTGTACTGCACTGATGAACAGGTATTGTCAGGAAGAGGTGATCATTAGGCGGGTTGGATTGAGCTTTTCTGGCCAATCAGACTTAAATATTTGTTCACAATCCACCAGACATGATAAGCCTCTATGAAGACATTTTAATTATCTTTCATGAAAATATATATATATATATATTAAGATTTAGTTTACTAAATATCTGATATGAGACTAAAAGAATTATAAGAACATATATCTATTATGGGGTCGGGGCCATGGATAGGTATAGTGGGTCGGGTTTTCAGGTCGGGCCGGATAGACAAAGGCTTAGCCCATGTCATCCACTATCATCTGGAGCTTGGGTCGAGTCGAGCTTAGCCCGATTAAAACCAGGTGGGTTCAGGTCGAGTTTAGACAAGTTAGCCCAAATGATCACCTCTAATCTAGAAGATGCCTTTGAATGTTGTTCAAAGATGAAAGAGATGGGTGCCACTTAGCCTGGTGTTTATGCTTACAATATGTTGATAGAGGGCACTCTTGTGCTTCTTGCTTATTCTAATGTTGACCGGACAACAGATCCTATCACTCGTCATGGATTTTGTTTATTTCTTAGTAATTCTCTTATCTCCTAGCAGAGCAAGAAAGCAGGATGTTGTCTTTTGCTCTAGTAGTGAGATAGAGTATAGGACTATGTCTATTACTACTAAAGAAACTATTCACCTTCATTGTTTGTTAGGTGATATAGGTGTGTCTTTCCTTACGCCAACTACTCTTTATTGTGATAATTAGAGTTCTATATAGATGGCTAGTAATCATGTGTTTCATGAGCAAACAAAGCATATTGAGGTAAACTATGATTTTGTTCGACATCAATTTCTAACTAACACTATCAGTCTTCTCTATGTACGCATCATTCACTAAGCAGATAACCGATCTCTTCACCAAGTCTCATTCCACTCCACATCTTAAGTATCTAATTGACAAACTATGTGTGTTTGATCCCCCGGAGGTGGGTTGTTAATGTATAGATATGTTCTTATGATATATATGAGGGACAACCTATCTCATCTCTACACGCAATCTATATATCTATATCTATATATATACAAGTGAGAGCTTTTCTCCTCATGTTTCATTCTATAAGCTGTTTGGTGATTGTTCAAATGAAAAGAATATGTTCCAGCAAAATCTTTCATAATCAGAGGATAATCAAATGACAGCAGATCCATAATCAGAGGACAATCAAATGACAACAGATCCATAATTAGATGACAATCAAATGACAACACATGATTCTAGCCTTGATTATTAGACACATTTTCACTGCTATAACTTTCTAACTTTAGAGATATGTCATTTTACTTATTTTCTAATTTTTTTTTAAATCTATATAAAATGTATTCAACTTATCAATTCAAGGTAAGTAATTAATTAACCAATTTCTCAAAAGTTTATTTCGTTTTAAAATGTAACGTTGCAACAAGTAGCTGAACACCTTGATGAGGTACTGCAGAGTAATTGTTCTTGACGTAGTTCTTAATATAGTGATTATGGTTATGTATGCAGAGGGAAGAGTAGATGTATCCTATTATTTGATGGACAAATTAGTTGCCTATGGATGTGAACCTTCAATCTTAATAAACAATAGTCTGCTAAGTTTGCCTCTGCAAATAGAATCATATGGATGGATGGTGCTAGATCACCAACATATAAGCCTAATGGAGCAGTGGGTGATTGGGATTTTTCGGAACATTTTTCGTGAAGTTAGGATACAACCTTTGTTTGTTAAGAAACTTAAAAGAAGTGAGGTGCATGCTTTTCAGGTTACTAACTCAAACAAGTATTAACCGTGGAAAGAGGAAACACAGGGTCAAGTAACAAGTCTACTGAAGAAAAAATTGATGTTGAACTGAGGATACTGCAGGAAATCTACATGTTTATAATTGGATGCCCAGTGGACTTTGTAGAGCTAACATGGTGGAAGAAGCTTATGATCTCATAATGGTGATGCTTGACTTACACGATACTCACGAATGCCCATCTAAAATTTGGTGAATGGTGGTGATATATCCACATATAACACACTTGTTGAGGCATTATCTCCTTTTCAAATGATGCAGAAAAGATGCTCTGTTTCTAGCATAGTAGCCTATGATAAGTTAAACAATTCTAGTGATCTTGCTGCATGTCAAGCTGTTTGGTGCATGATTATGCTCCATGGTATAGTAACTGCGATAAGTTGCTTTGGGTTCTTGCTGAGAATAACAAGTTGAAAGAGGTTCTGGGAATTTTGGATATAATGGTTGAAAGTGGAAGAATTCGAATAATAAGTAACTCCCGTATTCTCTTCTATCTCTTCATTCGATCTCATCCTGTTGTAGATTGGATTGATCAGTCGATTCAATCTGTTCCTTGTTCTGTTCATTTCTTATTCGATCATTTGTGAAACTGTTTTGTAGATCTCATTGTTAGTAAGATATCGTTTTATCTTATAATTTGAAACACAGTTTTATAACTCGCAAAAGAAAAAGAAAAAACAAAAGAAAAGTGGCTTAACAAAAAGAGCATAAGTAGAAAAGAAAATAGAATCTTTCATTTCATTCTTCTCCTTGGATGTATATAGAAAATTTTCTTATGCATAGGTAAGCATTTGTCATCAACATTTTGAATCTCCAATATATATACTTTTTTTAATTAACTTGACCGACAAATACATCAATTTTGTTACTACACGTGAAGTTAACATAGTGAGGATCAAGACCATATGTGTCATTTTTCCCTAGCGTTGGTCCTAGCTTTGCACCGCCATCTTCCTCCTCTCGTAAGAGGGGTTTTCTAACAGTAATTACTCCCTCCCTTCCCCTCCCCCCTTTTAGCCGGGTGCTATGGGAGGGGAGAGGTTTCTTCTCCCTTAGAAGTATATTTTCCCTCCTTTCTTCCCATTGTCTTTTCTCTTTTCTTTTCCTCTCCTCCTTCCTCCCTATCATAGTTGGTGGTTGGAGCTCACTGGTCCCCTCGTGTAGCCGGGTGTTAGGATGGTGGAGCTTGTGCTGACAAGGCCAAGGCCCACCATTATCCAGAGTTCAAACCCCATCCCCTATACCTCTGCCAAGGTTTTACTTCCCCACACCCGTCTCCACCTTGTTGGATCTCGCCTCTTTTATTTTCTCTTAATTGTGCCACCACCAACCTAGCCCGCCTCTTTCCTAGTCACTGCAACTAGTTGTGCGTTGCCCCTTGACTCCGCTTCCCTCACTGCTAGGGCCCTTGGCCTCTTATTTCGCCTCCTCCGCTTCCTCTGGCTATGGTGGACGTCGACTCCTCCAGTCTTCCTAAGGCTCAAGCTTGCGACCATGAGCGACCACCCACTCCATTGCCCACTACTTAGCCTCCTCACCGACTTCCCTATGTCCCGACAAGTTGTTGGTCGTGGATCTGCCCCTATGGCCAAAGGAGCTTTCCCTCCCTATCGCTAGTGTTTCTGCTGCAATGGTCAACTATAGCTGCTAAAGGAGTTGGCTCATATTCTCAAGGTGGTTTGTCCTTATCAATTCTATGGTGGGATTATCTCCTATATCTCCTATTTTTATATATTAATATTAGTAAAGAAAAAGAAGAAGAAAACAGTGGGGATCATCAAACTTGGATCCCAATTTGGAACCCGATAAAAAATGGATTCGGATTCAATTTTCTCTAAACTAAAACCGCTTCGCAGGATCATCTTAAACCTACCCACCCTCTCTAATTTTATTCCCTTTATTTACGTCGCAACCACTGCCTCAGGCGCTCGCTCGCTCTCTCTCTTCCCCAAAGGAGGGGGAAGGAAGCCTTCAGATGCGAAGCGTGTAGGGTTGCTCTTCCCTCTCGTTTAAGTTTCCATCGCGTTCATATCTAGAAATCTTTCTTTGGGGGGATTTGACGAGATCGGGAGGATGCTGGACGTGTCTAGGGTTCAGAAGGAGCTCGCGGAGTGCAACCGTGACAAGGCGATCTCTGGGGTCAGCATCGACCTCTGCGAAGGTGGGAGCGATCTCTGCCACCTCATGGGAACCATCTCCGGCCCCGTCGCCACCCCTTATGAGGGTGGTATCTTCAAGATCGACATCCGATTGCCCGGTATGGAACTTGAGATTTATTGATTTTGTCGGAAAGTTTCCTCCTTAGGGATCTAGTCCGGTTAAATCTTGCGTTTTTTGATGTGGGTTTCCTTTAGTTTTTGTGTCTTAATTAGATTAATATTTCAATTGAGATGTGCGGTCGTTTATAAATCATCCTAATCGTTATCCAGAATTTTTTTATTGATATATTCACCAAGGAGAACATCTAAGTGCAAATTGTAATAAAAAATTGTGAATTTTCTAGTTTCTACTATGTTCAACTCACTTGCAGTGCTTGTCCGTGACTTTTCTATTCAGATGTTTATGGTCGTGCATACATATGGAAGTTGCTATAACTATCGTGGAATTATACTAAAATTGTGAATTTAGAATTGATGATGTTGCATCATTGGTTGGCAGGTGGCTATCCCTTTGAGCCTCCTAAAATGCAGTTCATAACGAAAGTATGGTATGGAACTTTTCACCCTCAGTAGTTCAGTAGTTCTTTGAAATTTGAAAGCTTTAAGCATCATTATCTTTTTTGCATCTCAATTCTCTTTGTAGAATTTTCTATGGTGACCTTGCAGTCTAGTCACTTGCTAGTTCAGGAAATTGTAGCAGATTGATGGATAGTTTTGTATCATGATTTCAATTTGCATAATTGGGAGTTGGACTAGCTGTCTTATTTGCTAGATATTTGTCAATACTTTTGACTGACAGTTGCAATATTTTTGACTGGCATTTGATAATTCTTAACTTGTTATACCATATTGTTTATGTTTCCTTCCTTTAATTCCTTTTCAAAGATATTGTTGTCTAGTTGCCTGTTCCTGTAGAAACCAGGTTGTTATTACACATAGCATATCTAAATTTGTAAAGAATGCATAACTTTTTGGTACATATATATGATTTTTTTAAGTTTGAATATTTTTAATTTGTAATTGAGCTTCATCTAGTCAAATGAGAGTGGATTTTGGCCTTGTCCTAGTTCGTCTCCTTAGCTAATTGCGAAAAATTTTACATCTAGTTAACTGTGATTAGGCTAAGTATTGAAGGCAATAGAACGTCATATTTTTTGATAGCACTATGATCAGTCATTCTCCACATGAAGATAAACCGTCTAAGGTAATTGGAGTGGGATTGGATTAATAGAAGTGCTGGAGCTATCTAAATGATATTCAATTTATGTCTTGTATTTTGTTGGTGATGGTACTATTTTATTACATGGGAGGGAAATATTACTTTCCTCTGAGTCAGCGTTTTACTTTAGCCTTGTAACAAGGAAAAAGATAGTAAATTCGAACATTCATGAGAGAATGCTGTAAATCTACCTAGTTTCTTAAATATTCTGGTAGGGGTGTTCATGGGTTAACTTCGTGTCTTGCTTAGCTTGTCGGGTTTGGGCTGGCCCTTGTATTGAGAAACCCCAAGCCTGATTTCTAAGTTACCTATTTTGGGAGGCTGTGCTTGCGGCGAAGGTAACAAGTTGGAGGCAAGAGGAGGAAGAGGAGTGGTGAAGGAAGAGAGGTAGTGGAGGGGGCTGCCGTAAAGGAGCGTGAGGAGATTGGTAGCAATGGTGAGGAGGGAGAAGGGGAAGATGAGGAGAGAAAGGGTGAGGACTGAGAAGGGAGAAGGAGAAGTTGAGTTGGAAGTCACGGATGAGCAATTTGAAGGAGTGGACAAGGATTGCTGGTTGCGGATTGAAGATTGCAGGTTGCGCTGCACTTTTGGTTTTTGGGTCGAGGTTGGAGTTTGGTCCAGGAAACATAAAACCTTATCTTAACTGAATACGCTTCTAGTCAGGATCAGGCCAAACCTAGTTCGGTTTTAAGTTATTTTGGCCTGGAAAATTTGGGCAGTTATGGAGACTTTGGGCCGGGTGGATCGGCTGAGCAACTCTATATTCTGGCTAAAAGGATTAGGATCTTAGCTTGAATCAACAAACATTGGCGTGTTACTCCAGTAGGAGTTAACCTTATTAACTTCCTGATGTGAGTTCAGATACTATTTTAGTCAGTGACTCCCTAAAAGTCGTAGTTATAGTGAATTCAGGTGTTTGCCTTATGATTTGGTTGATTGGTGGCTAATCTGAATTTTGTACTTGGTGGCAGTGTTGGTGTAAACCTGAGATATCTATTACTGCTTCATCTATCGACAGCTATTATTGTTTACTTGCTGGTGGAAAACTAGTGGCTTTTACAGGGCTAGTGCTTGGCTTTCAAATTGTCCTATTATTTTCTAAGAAAACTTTGGCTTATTTAATTCTTGTTCTTGGATCTAAATTTACTAATTAGAATAGAGACTACTTATATGTTACAGCTGTTTTTGGATAAGTTAGTTTTTATGTCTTATGAATCATGAGAACCGGAAGGTACCAACAACGGCATAATTGTTGTATATTTTACAATTAAAGGATAGCTTTACCTCCATATGACTTTAAGTTCAATTCCACCATCAATCATGCCTCCATTATTTGTCCATCCATCTCTGTGTTCTAGGCACCCCAATATCAGCAGTCAAAATGGAGCAATTTGCTTGGACATTCTGAAAGATCAATGGAGCCCTGCTCTTACTTTGAAGACAGCATTACTTTCCCTTCAGGCTCTTCTTTCTGCGCCTGAACCTGATGATCCACAAGATGCTGTTGTGGCTCAACAGGTTAGGTCCATGCCCCTTATTCCTGTTACTATGATTGTGGTCATATGCCATAATTTTCTTTGTTGATCACTCCTCTCTCCATTCTTCATTACTGCAGTACCTACGGGATTATTCAACCTTCATTGCTACAGCTCGCTACTGGACAGAGGCCTTTGCTAAAAGGACCTCTGTTGGAATTGAGGAAAAGGTACATATTACACATTCTCTTAATTAACAGCTACATCATTGGTAATTGGTATTTTTACAAGGTTGATGAGAGAGATCTTATCAAAGTAACCCAATCTTTTACAATTTCAGGTGCAGAAGCTGGTGGAAATGGGGTTCCCTGAAGACTTAGTAAGGAGCACACTGAAGAGCGTCAACGGTGATGAGAACATGGCTCTTGAAAAGCTCTGCTCTTGCTAAAGATCAATGTGAAGTGTATAGTTATACCTTTTAGAGAATGCAGCAGCTTCTTCTCCCATTTTATTCTGACTCAGTTTCTATACTCAAATACTTGGACATGGAGGTGGTTTGATAGATCTGAGTCTGCTGAATGTAACAGTGATGCTTCTTGACTTACAATTCTCCTTATAAAATTATTCCCCTCTTTTCTTCTCTTACTGTTCTCATGTTCACCTCTTTGGCTATGACTTCTAGAGTTAAGATTGACTTTGCATTCTTTATTTGGAGGTTGATTCTCTTTCACAAAGTGCTATTTCATTATTCTTGCAACAGTCTATGAGAAATGAAAACAGCAATGAAAAAATTTCTTCCTCTTTCTGTTCTTTGAATGTCATGGATTTATTTATTTTTTTTCCTTTTTGTTTGTTCAGATTCAACTAGATTGCTCTTCTTTTTCAAGATTTTCTGTTGATGCTGTAAAATGTAATCGGAATTCTTTGTGTATCCATTACATTCATCTGGACATTATAAGTACTGGAACTTGATCATATTTATTTCATGCAGCCATAAAATAATTGGATTGCGAGTTTATACAAAATTCCAAGTGTTCAAATTTTAGTCCTTATTGAACATAGATGCTGTAAATGGTGGCTGGCACTAGTCCCTTGTTATTTGGTTAACATACCAAACCCAAAAATAACTCAAAAGAAGTTTCCACACAGACAGATGATGCCTTGCATTTCCAGGGACCAGAGAATCACAAGTCAATGGTAGGTATGTTTGCATTGAATGGATTCTCACCAAGACTTTACAGGGCAGTTGGCACCCATATGAATGAGTGGATACAAAGGTCAGTCATGCTTGTTCCAGAGTTCACACCATAGTAGTTTGCTGCTACTACTACTACTTCCTCTGTTTGATGATTCTTTTTATGCTTTTGTTTTTCAAGTTTGATGAATATTTTACTGGATAAAAGATGAATTGCAAGTTTATCCAAAATATTTTCTCTTGTTGTTAGAAATTGTTCATGATAGTTAGATGGTCAAGTGAACATGATAGTCTAAAGCTTCAGTGTCATTTTTGGAGGAAAATTATATATTTTAACCCTGTAGTTACATGAACTTAGACGGTGACGGTGATTTTTCTATCAAGACTGCCAAGTTTTAAACTTTGGGTCTCCAAAATTTAGAATTGTGAGTAGAATTTGGGTGAAAGAAATATAAACCTCACATATTTGCACCAAAAAGAAAATTTATTTCTTCAACTGATTACCAGAAATTAAATGTTTCTGTATTAAATTTAACGATTATTAGGCAACTACAGATAGATCAGAACTATAAGAAATTTAATGGGCACATTAAACTTCAGCTGAACTATAAAAAGGGCTAATATTTTTTTCTTTCTTTCTTTATCCTCAAATCATTTGAGTGAAAACATTGCCATGGCCCAGGAATGGCTCTTTGGTCTCTGTGCTGCTTTTGTCAGCATACCAAATCCTAACGGCTCCAAAAACATTCAATAAATATGCCCATCAAAGTGGACCAAAATGGAGTTCTAGAAGAGAAGAATTCTTGAGCCAGTGGAAGGAAGGCAAACTCTGGATAGATACCTCAATGCTTGATTGATGTGAGTGGTGGATGACCAAAATATTTTAAAGAAAAAAGGTTATGAAACTCCTTTACTTATTTAACTTTTAATCCAACCCCCCTGTGATCTGAACTACAATACAACAATTACTCTTGTTTTCATATTTAATTAATTTAAATATCTAACTTTAATATTCTTATTAGAAAATAAAGTTGCAGATGATTAGATTATTTTTTTAATACATTTAAAATAATATCGACTAGATTTTAGATAATTAAAATATAACAAAATCATTTTTTTTTGATATATTTGTCTTGCAATTCTCTACAAATTTGTCCAACGTTTAGTCAAATATAACCCCATGAACTATTACCATTTTCTGTATGTATTTTCTAAACTTTTGTTTACCGTATACATAAGTGATCCAAAAAATATTATATTAATATTTTTGTTAGTTTAGAATGTGTATGTGAGTAATAAAAATATTTATATGTGAAAAAATAATAATAGTTCCAGAGAAGGTTAAGTGCTTAAATTAAAAGTATTGTAAGAAGATTTCGTACAATTCTTTTGAAAAAAATTAATGCAAAAAGAAATTTCCAAATCTACACTTCTAATTTTTATTTTTATGTTAAAATAAAGTTCACCAATGTGATTTAGCTCTATTTTAATTTGTTCAATCTATTTTAAATTTAAGCTCTTCACTCCACCTCCTTGGTCTAGTCTAGACCAAGTTGCAATCATTAATCAACTATTAACAGAGATATTATTAAAAAGAAAAACTTACTACTCTAATAAAAATAAAATCTGATTTAATAAGAGTATAGATAGTTCATGAGTTTGCTTACTTAGCATCTTGCTTATAATAAAAAATATTAGCACTAATAATAGTCAAGCAGTTTGGCAATTTGTGCTATAAATTTATCAAAGATTTAAGTGTCTAAATTTAAAGTACACATTAAGAGTTAAACATAGATCAAAATCATAAGAGATAATTTATGGAGAAGACCACTGACTGTCATCAGTCTCCATCAACAAACAAACAGAAGTACTGCAAAAAAATGAGCACCTAGTGCAAAAATCCAAGTTAAGCTGGTGGTTGTCTACAAACACAAAGATGTGCCAAAAACTTTGAAGGAAAAGTGTTTTGGAAAATGCCCACTTTGGCCCCATACAACATGTGATCTGTGGGAGTGATGATATGATGAGTTCCCCTCATTTTCATCTCACAGATATTATTCTGTCTCTGTCTGACAATTAATTCCTTGTCCATAGATTACCTTGTGAGGATGCTAACCATATATGAATAATTACACTGGAAGTTCATCTAAAAGGATTACCATATGAATATTTATCATTTGACTCTTATATTTTTATCTGAAGTACGTTAAAAATATCATATTTATCATACGATACGAGCTAAGATAATTGTAGATGCAAAATGATCGTAGTACAGTTGAATAGTTTTTTTTTTTTAATAAAGTAGTCTTTTGTTCTTTGTTTTATTAACTACTGTTAAGGTAGATTAACTCCTGAGTGTTATTAGACATTGAATAACACAATTGCTCACAATCTTGCTTTTCTTTGCAGCTAAATACCATACTTGTAAGGATTAGATTAACCCTTCAACAGGTTGTAATCTAATTCTAAATTGAATCAAAAGTCCAAGGACAATTAATTATTTTTTATTAAAAAAGAAACTACAGACACATGCCAATAGCTTCATATATAAGTTTTAAATTATAAAAATACCATTGAATTGCATGAATTGTGACTAACATTATTACATGATTAAAGTAGCATATATCCATTTTCCATGCCTGACTTCTTTATCCCATTGGGTCCCTCCTCTTTGGTCCAAATTTTGCTAAGCATCTAGAAGACAAATTCTTAGAGAAAACAAATTCTAGTACCCAACTCTCTCTCTCTCTCTCTCTCTCTCTCTCTCTCTCTCTCTCTCTCTCTCTCTCTCTCTCTCATTACAAACAACGTAGTAAACACTCTTAAAAATTATTCCACACTGAAAGGAATGTTTCCTAATGCTTAACCCAAAAATAAGGCACACACAAGTCAAAAGAGTTGAAGACCCAAAAGGCCAAAAGTCTCCTCTCTTCTTCTTTCTTATTTTTTTCTCCCCTTTTTTCTAATGTTTGACAAGAAGGTTGGAAGAAGAAACAAAGGATTCTATCACATGAGATTCCAACCATTGCACAAGTTTTCAACCAAGAGTTGTTGAGGCCTATATAATTTGTAATTGATGTCCAATTAGATCCATAGGGTTATCTTAATTATTTTATTTTATCCTTGATATATCTTGGTTTAGGTTAGATTCTTTGTTTGCCACTTTCTTGTCCTTTTATTGGTTAAGAGCCATACTAATCCATGACATGGAAGGACAACATAGGAATAGTAGATGTGTTAGTTTTTATTTTATTTTAATTTTTCAAAATTTTTGGATTATTTATTCCTCGATTCTTCACTAATTATTAAAACCCGCTAGAAAGCAGAGTTCAATAAATTGACTGAGTTACTCCTCTTAAAAAAAATTTATTTTTTAAATTTATTTTTATAATTAATAATAAAATAGATAAGTTTCTAAGAAAAAAGATGAGTGAAAAAATGCCATTGAGTTAATACACTTAATTGTTTGGTGTATCATTTAAGGTACATGCATGAACCAAATTAATATATATTTTTTATTTATTTATTTATTTTTCACATTTTAACGTATAAATATATATCGTCCGTCTCTATATTTTATTTTTAATGTCTCGAAAAACATTCTAACATTAGATAAATATATGCAAAATAATCTTATCATCCTTGAGTAAATTTTCTAAGATAAAGAGTAAAACAAAAAGAAGGTAATTAGATTTTAGTTTGTTATTTTTAAAAGTAATGAAATATTGTTTATTGTGTCGGTTGTTGTTATGTTTAAAGTTTAAAGGTAAAGTGAATTGAGGATAGTTTTAAGACATTAAAATAAAAGTATAGGGATCGAATTATAAATATCCGTATAATAGGATGTGGATAATATAATGGAAAATATCAGGGTGTTGTTTGATAAAATTCTTAAGATTTAAGGAAGATAGACCCTTGCAACGACCCATCATCACGTTAATTATTATTCCAGTTCCTCTCCTTCCCGCTTCCTCCTCTCTTCCTTTTCTTGTTTCTTACTACAAAGAAGGCTCCTACTCCGTCTCCGTCTCCGGCGGCGGTCCGTTCACCGGGCCTCCAGCCTCCTATGAGTAATGGGATGCATCCTCGGTAACCTCGCCGCCCCGGATAACTCCTGCTTCACCCTCTTCTTCCCCATCACCAGCGCTCCAGAGACCACCGCGACCTCCGCCGCCGGAGACGTCGACGATCCCCTCCGTGCTCCTATCCCGCGTGAGTTCATTACAAGGTCGACCAACTCCTCCGGCTGGCCGCGGTGGCTCTCCTCCGCCGCAGGCGGCGCCCTTCTCGGGTTGTCCCCACGGCGCGCAGATTCGTTCCGGAAGATCGAAAAGGTGCGAGCTTTCCCCAATTTCCCGCCGCTTACTGTCCCAATTCGAATAACCCATGTCGCGAAATCTCATGTTGGTGTGTGTTTAGATTGGGTCGGGCACGTACAGCAACGTTTACAAGGCGGTGGATTTGGAGAACGGGCAGGTGGTGGCGTTGAAGAAGGTGAGGGCGGATGGGCTGGCCGGAGAGGTGGAGGGGGCGAAGTTTATGGCGAGGGAGATCGAATTGCTCCGGCGGCTCGATGGGCACACAAACGTCATCCGCCTCGAGGGCCTCGTCACTTCTCGTCTCGCCGCTTCGCCGTCGCTCTACCTTGTTTTCGAGTACATGGATCATGATCTCGCTGGCCTCGCCGCCGCCACTGGTGTGAACTTCTCCCTCCCGCAGGTTTGCTTCTCCTCTTCTTCGGGTGTTAAGCTGACATCTAGTAGGAAACATATTCAATTTTGGGCGAGTTTGATTGATTGATTTCATCGACTTGAAGGTGTTAATATGAGGAAGGTCGATTCCTTTTTGGGGGTTTACTTGAGTGAATCTTGTTGCAAAATTCTGGAACTGGGAAATGTCCTTCATGATCATAAAGTTTTGGGAAAGTTGAAGGAATCAACTGGCGATTACTCGAGATAATTATTCGAGAAAAGAATTATTCTCTTAAATTTTAGGTTCATACTGAATGGAATCCATCTGCAGGTTCTTTTTGAAGAGCTCCGTGGGAAAAATTAGTTTGGAACTATTAATGTGCGAGAATTATTGTGCGACTTAAACAGGAAAGAGAGTCATAACTTTTGGTCCATAAATATTTATTTCATTAGAAGTAACAGTTAGGTGTCCAAAAATGTAAAAGAAGTAAAATCTGTATATAATTTGCAACTACAAACCAAACCAATAATGGTCATGTCGTTTTCAAGTGAGTTCTTGTTCTAATCTCTTAAAGTAGGTTTTTACTAAATCTTTTTGGACTCCTAGATAGATTCACTAAACTACAAGATCTAAAGTAGGTTAGTAGACATAACATGAATTAACGGTGTACCCTTTTCATTTTTGCTGTAGAAATTCTGTAGTGAAGTGGACCTTTCAATTTCTCTTGGACAAAAAAAATAAAACAAAAACGTCTATGAGATGGCTTTATCATAGGTAAACCACTATTATAGACAATTTATCTCTTTGGACATGCACATCGGTTTTGGATGCTATTATCACTACTTTTGTTGAGTAGAAATCCTGGGAACATTGTGTGATTCAACTACCAGTCAACTATTTACAACAGACAAATTAACATTTAATACCTTGGAAACCAAAGTTGTTTTCTTTTTCTCTGCTTTCTGCTAGCATCACTAAAGTTGTTCTTTTTGATATTATCCTCTGAGCTATTGAATGATTTTGACCAAGGAACAGAGAGATTAGTCAATCATTTGGACTACCTATGCAACTTCACATCATGTTTCCTAATAGGACAATATAATTTCTTTTTAGTGAAGAAACCACTTGCTGCTGTTGATAGGCGTCATAGATTTCATTATTTCCAGACCATATGATGGTATAAAAGTCTTTTGGAATGGAAGAAAAGTGGAAATTTTTGGGGTCATAAATATTCGGAATTTTCAACTCTCCAAATTATGGTGCAAAATGAGTTTCTTGTTCATGTTTCTGATGTCCTCTTACTTGAATTCAGGTCAAGTGCTATATGAGACAATTACTCTCTGGTCTTGAGCATTGTCACAATCACCGCGTCTTACACCGGGATATCAAGAGCTCAAATTTGCTTCTTAGTGAAAAGGGAATACTTAAGATAGCTGATTTTGGACTTGCTACTTCTTATGATCCTGACAACATGAAACCAATGACTTCTAAGGTTGTCACTCTTTGGTATCGTCCACCGGAACTCCTACTAGGTGCCACACTTTATGGTGTTGGCGTTGACTTGTGGAGTGTTGGATGCATTTTCGCTGAGCTGCTCACTGGGCAGCCAATATTTCCAGGAAGGACAGAGGTACTTCACTTTTCCACTCATAAGCATCCCAATATCATAAATTGCAAGTTATATGACTTCTTCTCTCATGTCATAAAGTACTGAGATTTTGAATACCTATATATTTAAATGAAATTCTGTAGGAAATCACATATTACACCACCATGCAATTTTCAACCTGTCTAGTTCCACCCTTACACTTGTAAGTTTTTCATCGAAAACACCATCTCCGTTATCGGTCTCATCAACCCTAATCATAAACCCAGTTGGTTTTTACTCTCTTTTTATCAAAAGATGGACTCGATTACTTTAATCATACAAGGCAGGTTATATGAATATTATCATCTTAAAAACTGATTTAAATCTGTAGCATCAATCCTTGGAGAAAGGATGTTTTAAGGACTTCAAAATTGCACTCATAAAGCTGATGGAATGTTCCTCGTTTTCACTCTACTGTGTTACTTGTTATTTGGTTATTTTTAACTCATTGTATTTTTGGTGACTAATGAAAATGTTGGTCTTGAAATAGATATGTAAAAAGATGTAGTATGTCAATCATAATGAACTTAAAATATGTGGTGGTGCCAAATATAGCTTTCCAAATAGCAAGTACTTTCCCTTCATGTTTCAAATATATTTTTAGAGTTCCTTATGTATCTTTATGAATTACCCTGGATCTTCCATGTCATTTATTCAGGTGGAACAGTTGCACAAAATTTTCAAATTATGTGGATCCCCATCAGAAGATTATTGGAAGAAATTAAAGTTGTCGCAAGCTTCTTTTAAACGTTATGATCGCTGCATAGCAGAAAAATTTAAGGACCTACCACAATCAGCTCTTTCTCTACTTGATACGCTCCTAGCAATTGACCCAGATGAGCGAGGCACAGCTGCTGCTGCTCTGAACAGTGAAGTGAGTGTCCCTATCCAGTTTTATGGTCTTTGCAAGATGGCATATTTCATGCAATAGCATGCCTCATGGGCTACTATGAATTACTAGATTTCATCCAGGAGAACCACAATATTCTATAGCAAAACCTTTCTATATGGAATTTAAAACTAATACACAAACTGCTCCCCTCACTGTGCCTCCATGCTTAGTGTTTCAAGTAAAATGTTCAAAGCACACTGCAGCAAAGTCAAGTCCTACACTGCTTTTAGGAGTATTACATCATACACATGAGAACCAATTCCCAAACAAAGAGGATGATAACTCATTCACTATGAGGGTAGATAGAGGCAGCATACTAACTATTATGGCACTAGTTGTTTGATTCTGAAGTAAGTAATCCAAGCAATATTTAAAATCCTGTACAATTAGTGCTTACACTGGTTTCAGTTTTTCAAGACAGAGCCTTATGCCTGTGAGCCGTCAAGCCTACCTCAGTATCCACCAAGCAAAGAAATGGATATAAAGTTGAGGAATGAAAGAACTAGGAGGTTGGTACTTTGTTATCTTCTTTGTAGTCCTTGATTCAGCTATTACTATGTAGACATTAGATTATTTCTTTGCTCTCATTGCAGGAAGGGAAGGATTAATGGCACACTTGACTGTGAAACAACTAAGAAAGCAAGGGCACGCAGTCATGGCTACAGAGGTGCGATAACTCCGGATGTGAATGCTAAGCTACATCTGAACTCTGATGTAAGTTGAACAGCTCTATTTCCTTTTGTTTATTTTTCGCATACCGAGTTACACATCTCGTTGGCCTGAAAAAAATTTCCCGACAATTTAAATTTCATAATAGATTAGATTAAGTATTTGATGTAGTATAATTAATCTCCTATTCAATCATGAGGAATATTCTTAAAATGCCATCTTTGATATAAATGCCCTTCAAATGGTCTTTTTCCCCGAAAAATGATTGAGTAAATGAACTAAAAAGATATATACTGAAAATATGTTTTATAGACTGAAGAGAAGTAATTATTGCAACCAAAAAATAAGTCAATTTCTTAATATGTAAGAATGAGGTTTTATGCTACAAGGTTAAAATGTGGCCAGTGATATGCAACAAACCCATGTTAATTGAGTAGATACCTTGAGAATAGTTCTATCTGATTACTTCATGTAATTCTTCTACTTCATCCTATCACTGATCTTTGTATGACTGTCATTTCCAGCTTCCAAGATTGATTACTAGCGCAAGTGTCAGAGGCAAGATGGAGAGGTTTCCACCACCACATCTGGATGCACCAGCAATCGGGCTTCATCTCAATACGTTGCATGCTAACACCGATGAGCTCTTATCTTCGTCGATTGGGGAAGTACAGAAAGCTCCAGCAAACACATTGTTTGGTCCCATGAATCACTTCGGCAAGGGGAATTCCAGCAGGAAGAAGGGTAGATCTAGACAAGGCCTCAAAATGGCTCCTTCCACCGTTCTAATTGGCGCATTCATGCCATATTCATTAGGACCTCCCATGGAGGTCAAAAGGAAAACCAGGGTGCACATTAGGGCCAAAGCAAGAGAATTAGATGTAGTTGCTGCAGTAAAATAAGCTGCATCTTCTTCCTGTTGGATCTCAAGTAAGGGCAGATTTTTTTTCCTCAGAGTTCTTCAGTCACCTCAGTTTAGATATTTAGAATTCAAATAACATGTACAGCTTTTAGAAATCCATTCAAAGTGCAATAGTGTAATAAAAGTCAAGCATGCAATCTGTATACAAATTCAATAATGTACTTTAAATTCTAAACTTATATCATCTCAGATTTTGTTCCAGTAAAGAGAACACCTGATTATCGGATTGGCTTATATTTTATTCCATTCATTGAATTATCTAGGGCTAAGAATGAGTCTAACCTCAATAAAATTTGGTAATTGACTTGTGCACTATCATTACACGAGTCTAATTGGTTTATATGATGTTGCATAAAATTTTTTGGTAATGGAAAACTTGTCTCAATTGGGTAAAAAGTTATACAAACAGGAAGAAAAGAGAAGAAAAGGAAGGATTAGGTATCAGTAAGCTGCCCTAATTTCTTTTCTTTTTTTCTCCCCCTTGATGAGTAATTGTTTAACAAAATACAAAGTTATTTAGGTCATCTTTATTATCTCCACTAATTCCAGTCCGATTAAAAGTTCCTAAGGGGTCTTAGTGATACAAGAGGCAATAGTAATAGGTCAACTCAATTATCTTTCAAAGGATAAGGATATAAATTTAGAGATAATATAAGGAGCGTAGTAGGTAGATTAAAAAAAATGCAGAGAGTTCATATAAAAATGATTGGATGGACATACTGTATATAATTACTTTCAGATTCAAATACTAGGGACGCCAGATTAATTGGGCACTGTAGAGTTTTCACCTCCCAAAAGAAATTTAATTGGATTCAATACCCATTTTTCTCTCATGCAAAGAAAAAGTTCGCTTGCCATTTAATGCAGTTGAGCAAAGGACATCAACTCCATGACATTGGAAAAATTTGGGGCTGATTGTAAACATCCCAAAGGACAGTTGGATTCAAAGAAATTAATTGAAACAAGAATAGATAATGGACAAGAGCAGTCTAATAAGGAAAAAGAAAAGAAAAAAAAAAGGAAGTAAAAATCCCTTGTTAATGAATCAGTACACTGAAGGATCTTTCTACTTGAAAAACTTATTCCCATCACTCCCATAACACACTACCTAGCAAAGAGAACTCTTGTTTTTTTTTTCTTTTTCTTTTCTCTTTTAGGTCGAATGGGGTAAACTTAAGAAGAGACATTGTTATGTACAGAATCCGCACGCAGATGCTATCTTTGAAGTTGCTGATCAGTTTGCCAGCTAAACTGAATTTGGTCACAAGAACCCTGCAGCCAAAGAAGCAGCACCAGTGAGACAATTAACATATAGCCTGAAACAAGGCACAAATTTGCAATCTTGTTATTATTATACATTCTCTAATCCTAGATTCATGGTTGAATTCAAATAATCAAACTGCAAGGTCTGATGATTATGGATGTTCAATAAAGAGGCAGTTATTAGAATACTAACTCTCACAGTAGAATATTTCATTCTAAAAATTATCAATTCAATATGTCTATGCACAATCAGCTTTTTTCTTACACAATTTGGACATCATTGCACAAGTGAGTGGATGTCTGACAAATTTCTACAGGTGAACTGGGAACTTTTGTAGAGAGGGCACATCATTCAGTTTTACAATGGCATGTTTATGATTAGTTTATCCCTCAAAAAGAGAATTGATCTCTTCCATCTCCCTAGCAATAGTTCAACTCACATTCACCCATATCAACTAGTAGAAAGGCAAGCAAGAAGTCAATAGAGCATCTGTTTGGCGAAACAATATTAAATTTGGTACAAGAAAGAGTGCATCATCACCATCCTCTAAACTGTTCTCCACGTACCCTGTGAAGAAAATTATTCAATCTATGATTTAGGGAGATTGTTGTTCCTCTACAATCTACATTGAACTACATAAACCCAAATTCATCACCACATGTTCATCTAGCCATGAGAAGGATTTGGAGATAAACTCACCTAGTATTGCAAAATCCATCCTTCTGACATTCTTAAGCATATGACGTAAACCACCACTAACCGCATTTCGTAAAAAGATCCCGCAACTCTGTATTGCAAAATAGTGGTTTTCATAGAGTTGAGTGTTTGCTAATCTGTCGTTTGCAGATATCAATGTGCACGAGTGTGCATTCAAAATCTCAAGTAAACTGCATAATAAATAGGAGGAAGATGTGCGCTCTAAAGAGAAATTCCCTGGTTGACAGGAAAAGAATTTCACATTCCAATTCATGGATGCAAAAAGTTTTTTTCTGGTTTCCTCCATCAGAGTTTGAAATGTCTGAAAGATAATCCATCTCTACCATAGATTCAAAGAAACAGGATTGGACGAACATGTTAGAGGGAATTAAAGTAGATATAGTATATAGCAACGATGGCCGTGCCACAGGCATGGATTGTGCCGACCACCAGCCGAAACAGCATAACACGGCATATGCCGTGACACTTGCCGACCGTGCCATAAGAGAAGTAGAGAAAAAAATAATAAGAGATACTCAACTTTGCCTTCATTGTTGCCATTGCCAATCGCCGCTTGCCTTCGCCGTCACCATCGCCTGAGCGATCCAGATCCACAACTTAAGTTTTTAACCGATAACCTTCTCTCTCGCTCTCCCTCCCCCTCCCTCCCTCCCTCCCTCCCTCCCCCTCTCTCTCTCTCTCTCTCTTCCTCCTCCTTCGGGCTAGTGCACCAAACGCGAGCTTGAGCAACGATGACGGCGATGGCGATTAGCAATGGGTAGCTCAACAACAAAGTTGATGGTGAGCAGTGAACTACTAGGAAGGGTGCTGTGCAGCACCCCTCCTGCCACATGCCGATACGTCGTCGGCATGGCCATCCATGGTATATAGTTACCATTTTTTTCAGCTCAGACTCGCCCCTTATTATGACTCCCACAGATAATCTAAAACTCATATTATAACTTGGAGACCATTTGTAATCATTATTCTAGAAGAATTAAATTCTCCAGCTTTTGAAAATCAGGAAGCAAAGTGTGCTTTAGGCATTTTGTTGCGAAGAATAAAGGAAACTATATATGTTTTTAGATTGTTTCGGGACATATATCTTAATGTTACGATTCGACCATGTGGATTAAGTCAGTCAAGTTGAGTTAGTTAGATTTGCTTATTATTTTTAAATTCAAATAAAGCGGATAACCCACATGTGGATTTGATTCGCTAGGGCTTTACTCCTATAAATAAGAGTGGTCTTAAGTTGATTATAATCGTTGAGTGCATCTTGGGTTTAGCCGATTTATTCTTATTACCGTTAAATCTTCTTCATCTTCGTAGAAGGAGATCATAACTTTAAATCCACCTCAAGCACTCAAATCCTAGCTATCATCCCCCACCATAAGCCATCATACTATACGGTCGTCCACCACTACCCTTAGCCATTCATCACCCTCCGATGACCGCCACGACGTCGGATATTTACTGATCTGTCTTATTCTGACCTTTTATTATTTTATTTTTAACTTTTCATCTCGACCTTTAATTCACATGAAACCAAAGCCACTAAAACAAACTTATGAGGCTATCACCATAAAAATTGTCATAATTTTCTTGTGTCTAGATTAGTCCAAATATAATTCGTAACACTTAATTATAAAAATTTATATGCTTGCACTTGATCACTTAGGATGACAGAAACAAAAGAACAAGGCGTATTCTTTACAGCAATTTAGAAGCCTATACATGTGCTAATGAATTTAGACCAAGTAATCAAGCTAGTGCAAACATTTTGAATGACCAAATAGTAATAAGAATCTATTAGAGCTATACAAATTAAAAGGTGAGCTAAGACAATAACTTAATATAACAGATTCATAATGTAGACAACATTGATATTAAGGAAACTAAAGACAAAAAGAAGAATCAGATAAAAGTTGAGAAATTGAGAAAAGAAAGAAGTAGACAAACCTAACATTCCTTTTTCAAGTTCCTCTTCAAATAAGTGTCATACATATGCTAATCTCAGCCAACAATCACCTCAGACCAACCTGAAAACAAAAAGGACTCCTTTCATAGGGTAATTTAGACTGCCTTAAAAACAGCTAACACGAGAATAAATCATAATCACGCTCTGGTTGACCACAAGACAGAAATGTTGTAAGGGTCCTGAAGATGTGCATAGAAAAGAATAAGATAATTTTCTTCTTGGATACCACTTTACCACCCGGGTGCAACTCACAGAAAACAAAATAATAGCAATAATAATGAAACATCTAAATGGACCCAATGAAAATAAAAATAAAACCAAATAATAATGGACTAACATCATAACCACCTATTTCTTCCTATCACTCTGAGGTCCGATAGACTTCTGATCAAAATCAAAACACCAATGGTGTAACCCAATACACTGATCACAAAATTAGCATCCATCATTCAAACTTCAGACTTAGTGCCTTCTATCCTAGCTTTGTTGCCACTGACAATTTTTGCTCTTAACAAGAATTGGATGATTGTCCCTGCATTCCACCAAAGAATCATATGTCTGAGACCAGAACCTAATATAATCAGACTATATTGCCAAACAGCATGCTACTATCTCATTGTCACTTTTCCATTTTCTGAGAATTACTTTTATGATGAACTGAGTGCCCTTTGGACTCCTATGACATTCCTTGACTAAAGAGAAGGTTGGGCAAATCATTTGATTTCTTTGTTTAGTATACTATTGGTCGCACTAGGTAAGGTTTGGTGTCAGCCGGGTTGAAAAGACCCTGACATGGAAATCCAAACATTTAATTTCACAATCGGGTAGTTCCAAAGGAATGTCATTGATTCAGAATCTTCATGTATCTTGCTGTCTAGTCTCAACTACATAAATAATATAATGACAAACCATTAAGCTTCAACTTCTAAGTCATTACAGTTTGAAATACGTGGCCTAACCAACCATTCCTCCATTTGACATCATCGCTTCTGCAATTTATGCAACTGTTTACAATGGAAATGACTACATAATATAACGTAAGAGGTATTCCAAAATTAGCAGCCTACTGCTAGATAAAATCTCTAATTAAGAAAATGAATTGAAATGTCAAAATATTGAAATTTAATATTATTCATGACATCTAACAGCTCTGCTTACTTAAATTTATCAACATAAAAACATATATCATGCAAGATCTTACAAAATCACCTCATGTTTTCGTATCCTGAGTATGTGATTCAAAAGCTGGTGGTGTTGCCTGGGTATTTGCCAAAGAGAGTGGTGTTAAAGGAGGTGAAGATACATCCATAGTGGGGTTGTTATCATAAGGAACACTTGGCAATTTAGAAGCTCTTATTCTTGGTGTTCTTTGACCACTGGAGGGTATAGAAAAACTACGAGCCATAACCCCAGGTGGTGTTGGTAGAGGTGAAGCTGTCTGTGATGCAATTGATGGCATTTTGCTTTGGCAACACTCTTGGCCTCTAGGCACCAAAGGGGCTGAATGGGCAACCAAACTGGGAGGCCTTGTAGGTTTTGTTGAATTGATTGGTGGTCGAGGAAGCTCATGAAGTTCATTGATTCTTGGTGATGACAAAGGAGGTGACGCACCAGGAGAGACTTTTGGGGGCATCAATGGCTTGGGCCTTGAAATAATTGTTGGCTTTGTAGCTGCATGAGGATATTTCACTGATGACACTGAATCATTTGCTACAGGCTTGCTTGACCATGTATTACTTGGTAATGGACCAGAAAAGGCTTCTCTCCTACTCTTTTTGGTATCAGAAGCATTTTCTGGACTATAGCGGGGCAAAGCTGACCCTTCACTCAAACGAGGGGGAATCTTCATCAAGCTACTATTAATATTGCTCTCTTTGAGAACTGACTGTTCTTGAGTTGATCTGGTGGGACTTCGAAGGTCATCATCTCTTAAATATTTCAAATTCATATTTGGTTGTAATGGGGATGAGTGCCACAGCTGTGCTTGCAAGTCGCCCTTGCTTTCTAACTGAGATCTAGGAATGGGCTTGCTTGAGCCTGATAAAGATGAGCTACTTATGTCACCCGGCGTAGGTAAAACATAAGTGTGAAACTTCTTTGACAATGAAGGTTGAATCAGTTTTATCCTTTCAGACGGCTCAATTTTCTTGTCAGGTAAAATCGGTGCTGACTGAATGCCATCTCTTGGTCCTCTACTAGAAGGGAGAAAATCTGCTTGGTTTTTGTCTAGAGATTCCTGAAAAAGAAATTATGGCATGAATCTTGCAATATGGAACATGGATATAGAAACGACACAGATGCACCAATATCAAAATATCTCAAACAACAAGTATATGATACATTTGTGATATGTACCTCACACATGTATATACTTTTGTCTGCGCATATATATTAGTGTACTTCTACTTGCATTTTCTTAGTTGAGGAATTATATATTATCATAGTCTGTGATAGTTTATATACTGAGACCTCCAATTATCAATTAAAAATAACTACCTTTCATAACAAAAGGTCCTATAGATTGCTTAGTATATGACAAACTAAGATGTAAGATAAACGAGCAACTTTGATTTATAGATCATAAGAAATTGACATTGTAACACCATTTCCTAGTTAAGCCTCCTGGAAATACACAAACCATGCCTCTGTGCACAAATAAAGCATTCTAGATGTGATAGGAAGTGAAATGTAATAGCCTACTTCACTTGACTCATATTGATTGGAATCATGGAAGTCTTAAAGAAGTTTCCGCAATATTCATATTATTTTTAGGAAAAAAAAAACAGATACTAAAAGGAAGTAGATACATATCCTGAAGTATCCAACAAGTATTATATCTGATATTGAATCTAATACAAATATGCTGCGAGGATGGCAGTATGCGTGCTTCCTAGATCTTGCAAGAACAAGGACCAAGGAACTCATACCAAAGGACATGATTCAAAATCGTTAACCTGAAGATTGCTAGTACAACCACTAAGTTTCAAGATGGCATCACTTAGTGTAACACTAAATGTTGCCTCTGCACCACAACTGACAATGGGTTTAAGCCATATAAACAACCTCTCCAAACAACCTTTCCTTTTCTTACTAACTATTACTTTCATGGTTGGTTTTGGAAAAGTCCTTAACACTTAACAACCACCATCATTCTAAATTTTCAAGGAGTAGAAACCGTTAGATTATATTTTGCGTTTGGTACCACCAACAGTGCAAAGAAATTGATATTCCTAAAGCAATGCCTAATGAGTTGGCCGACTCCTGAGCTTGTATTGTTTGCTACCAAGTGCCAGCAATAAATTGCATGCTTTCATCTTTTTCCACCAGTTTGCACAAATATAAGAGATGATTGAGCTTAACAGCATTGTCTTCTCAAAATCAAAATTCATTTGCCCAAGATTAAATGTCTTCGTAAAACATGTCTTTTCTTCCAAAAAGACAAAGTTGTCAGTAACAACTACTAGTTCCTGTTCATTGTACTTCCTGCTTGTGCAGCCTAGGATTTACTGTCCTCATTTTTCAACATCTCTGTCAATTTCATCAAGTCTTATTGTCTCAAAACTTTTTCTTATACTAGAGATTAAATCTAGCCAAGTTGCCTTCTCAAACCTACAAAAGTAATAATTATATCTTCTATGTATATCCTTCATAAATCCAATCAGTACTATTATAAAGCCTTCAGTCTTGTGGTTGTAACACAATTCACCAGAAAATTTTCATTTCACAACTTAAACTTTAACAATATTCAATTTGTGTCCATTTTCAATGTCTACAAGTCGAGCACTATATTTCCTAGTTTTTGCCCAATAAACACATTAAACATTAGTCTGTCAAAGCCATATGTTTGGCCTAATTTTAACCATATATGTAAAGTTACTAAAGTTTTCAGTCTAATCTAACTATCTAAGATGAAGATTACTGAACCAAGGCAGGCAAACTGATCTGCATCAACATTTGCAGATTCTTGAGGAACAGACCAATCACAGCAATGGTGGTTATTTGGCGAACTGTCCGCAGCCAGCAGGAGTGGGTATTCAATGTGGACAGTGGATTGACAGGAAATGGGTGCGAAAAGGAGAAGTTTGCTCTTAGAGAAGGAAAGTGAGGGTATCTTCAGTAATAGAAGTGAGATAAATTTAACATAAAGAGCATAGAGAATGTTGATACCTTTCTTCAAACCTTACTGAGTTAAATCTAACCTAGGATGTAGGTAAAAACTTAGGACTCGACATGCAAAAAGTTGATCATAGGGTTTGAACTATAATACCGCTAAAACAGAAGGTTTAAAATTTGTATTATATGCTAAATCCGACTGCAGCTCTTCCACAAATATTTCCCAACAAACCCTAAATATTCACAATCATTAGTAAATCAGAAGGTGATAAATCTACTCCACACAGCCTTCTTCATCAAGCATTGCAGCAAAAATGATCATTTCACAGGTAGATTTCCTTAAAGCTTTAAGTCAATGCACTATAGACTGTTGCATCTAGAGATTTATATGATGCAATTAGTAAAGGAATCTGATAAAGCCATCAAAGGTAAAATGGATGATGAATTCTTCATTACTCTTCCAAATAAGGAAAAAGGCTTGAATTCATCTAATGACTGGATGAGAAATAGTTTTTTCTGTGTCGTTTCCATATGTACTATTGAAGTCAATTTATGGGTTATTAGCAGTTCCTCAGCAGTAAAACTCGCATAATTTCTTTTACATCATATTTTTTTCCCTCTGCACTGACAGTTAAACTTAACAAAAAACATAAGTGTGTTATAGGGAACGAGCGCATGTTATTCCTTAGCTTCATTAAATTCTGATTTCGTGAAGCTTTGACCTAGCATACAAAGATTCTAGCACAAATATTGTAAAATACACAATATACTAACTGAATTGAGATAAATTTCTTGCAAATAACCTAGACTAAACATGTATAATCAGAATCCATATTCTTTGATGGGACAGATCTGAAGAAAATATTTTTTAAAAAAAATCTCAGTTTTGCTTTAGAACACTCAACTCACTCGGATTGTATACAATGAATCTGGTTTGCATCTCGAATCAAATCATGGGTCATGCACTTCTGTGAATTTCTTGATTTTCTGTATTCCTAAGACTAGATGCATACCTAGGAGGCTTCAAGAACATCATCTTTGGTTTTGAGGGATTTTAAACATAGAATCATTTTCCTTTTTGGTGGTTCTCAATTGGACTGGAGGAAAAATTACCAACTTAAGTTTGACTCCATTCAATATAACATGGTTCACAACATGCATGAGCACAGACTGCACAAATAAATGCATACACTAAAATGAGCTGACTAACTAACTGAATTATGTATCGATGCTCAATTTAAATGGATGCTTTAACATGAGAATTTAACAAGTCCTTGGAAAAAATATAGATCTTCTTAGTTCTTACCTCCATTGAGTTTCTAGACATAGAACTAACATCTTGGCGATGGTCATTTTGACAATAGTCAAAACTCAATTCCCTGTAATCATTGCCATCATAACCACCAGAATTGTCGTCCTCAATATCGCCATCATCCTCGTTTGAGTTTTCGTCCTCAAGACCACAAAACTGATAATCAATATGCTGCTGCTCCGCAACTACTTTGACATGTGGCTCAACCACCTCCAGAGACTTAACTCCTTTTCTAAAGAAATTTAACTAAATCACAAAAGAAAATAATGACATATTGCATATTAATTCCTCATGTTAGATAAAAGATATCATTGGTAGCAGGAAAGTGGGAACTACCTGTGCAGCATGGTGTCGAGCAGCCTGTGTCAAAATACTTCGAAACTGTCCTTGTTTTAATGATTTTAACCGAAACACAAATAGAGTTGCCTCCTCTTGGTAATCTTCTTGAGCTTGCTGTAATTGTTCTACAGAGAAAGTTTCACCTTTGTTGTGCCTTGTCCTTCCTTTATCTCTCTGTGCTGCTAACATTAACTTATACAAGTCTCTGAAAATAATATGGCAAAGTAAGAAATCATGGCATTGCAGGAGAACGTAGATCAAAATTTGCTGCGTATAAGATTAATACCTTTTATCATCACATTGGCGTTTCATCTCCTGTATAAACAAACATTCTAAGAGTTATTGTGCTTTATCCAACAAAGGTACATAAAATACTACACATACCATAGGCACAAACAGCTAATCTTGGCAAGGCACAATTGACTAGAACCCCAAGATTAGTAGCATAAAGATACAAGCAAGCATTTTTTTATATATGAAAACATAAAAAGGAAAGAATACAAGTGCATGAGGCACACATTGCATAGCTCCCATGAGGGCAAGATATATTGGAGAAGCTGTTTTTTAAACAGGTCAGAACCAGGTGCAGTTGAAAAAGCTTTTCCTTTGCATTAAGGGTGCCCTCCTGAGTATTAGTTTTATATATAATGACATTTGTTGAATGCTATTTACATGGATATAGTATATACCAAACCCATATCCATTCCATTCTCACCCTCTACCTACCAAAAATTCTGAGTACATTTGCTATATGAATTAGATATTTGAGGCTACAAGATCTTCATCTTAAGATCCTCTTGTGTCTTCTCTTAGATATGCATACAGCTGATCTTCATTATGGGGTCACCAAATGATTATATAGATGGAGCCCATGAAACGATTAGGTATAGTACCCCAACATACAAAATATTTTTGTAATTATGTGGTGAATGCAGTCAGAAAAGCAACAGCTAGACATAAGTTCAGCTAGATCTGAAAGAATTATTTACAGGACTTGAGCAATTGAAAGAAGACTTCTTGATAGAAAAGATGAAGAAAACTGAGATCTAAATGTTTTAGAACAAGTAGGACCAATACTAACTATATGGAATGCAATTGTAGTAACTCAAGACATCAAGATGTTGAAAACAAAATACGTATCTTTGATAGACAAGTATCTAGGAGGGATTTTTCCCTTCTATGGATCTATGCTCAGCTAGCTGGGAAGATCAATAAGTCAAATAACATTAGAATAGGATAGAAAAATGGAGAAGTATCTCTAGTGTGTTGTGCAATAGCCATGTACCCAAAAGGAAAACATCATAAGATGAGTACAAGAGAAGCCATTCTTGTTCGATCAGAATAATGGTCAACCAAAAATTATTATTCAAAAGTTGAATGTAATAAAGATAAAGATGTTAAAATCGATGAGTGAGGTTACTATTTACTATATAAGATGTAAAAAAAGCAATAAAAATTAGCTGGAATGCCTACATAAGATTGTTTTGGCGCACAAAAAGGGGACTGTAGAAAGCAGTAGTAGGGAGTGACTTTACTATGGAGCCAGCCTTAGAAGGGAGGGGAAGGCCACAATTACATGGGAGAAAGTTAGGACAAAAGAACATCATATCACTTAATTTAATAAAGAACCTTATATCAAATAGATATGAATGAAAGAAGAGGATCCATATAGCTAAAGAGCTGAAATCAGGGGCTTGTTAAAGAAATGACAAGTGAGAAATATAACCAAACTTAGTTGTATTGGCTAGCATGCCTCATGCAGATCGGCACTTAGTAAGATTAGTGGAAATAAAGGAATCTCTTTCAGACTTTCATCTTAGTTCTCTCCATCCTTAAGGGCTCAAGAAGAGATAAAATGTGAAGGGGTAGTCAAGCTTGTGAGGCTCTTCGATGTCGAACAGGAGGTGGGATCGCCAAGAGAATGGTGTCACAGTGAGTCTTCTTTCATCTCTCACTGTCTTTTCCGACAAGAAAAAGGAAGCAAAAATCAAGTGAAATCATAGCAAACATGGAGACTGATACGTTATGTACTAGTTTGCTGACAATACCTGCTAATGTAACATTATAGATGTAGATGTAAGGAAAATAGCCATAAATTAGTGAAATTAGAGGCACTGTGGGTTTCCCCCTACTTTTAAAAAATCTGAAATAAGGGGGAAATGAGTTAAAAAGGAACAGAAGGATACAGGAATCAACTAGATATACCTCATTTGAGTAGATCTAATCCCACTATTTTCAGATTTGGGTGTATATTATTGACCAAAAGTAGAGTTTCTTTTTTCCAGCTTTTTGACCATACTTGGGAATTGCTAAAATTAATTTGAGGAAAACAAACAAGAGACGAATTAATATAGGGATTAACAAGACTTGACTCATTTGAGGCCTAAATAGACTTTGTTGACAGTGCAAAAGGTCAAAAATATATATAATCAATGGGATGCCATTCGTGCTGACTTAGGCACGACATACTCCATGAAACATATGTATCAAGTAGGTGTCGTCAGCATAGGACATGCCACTAGCACAACAATCTTTGAAATAAGAGCATAAAAAGTAACTACAGTTTCATTCCTAAATTCTAGAGCACATAATAACAATAAAAAGCCTTTATAACTGTCAGTTCGCTTCCAAATAATAAGAGTACTTTGTCTTAGAAAGCCAAGCAAGAAAATCCTAGTCAATTAGCCCATGCCATTAGGGTGATCATAAGTGAGCCTTCACATTCATCTCAATTTGAAAAATCTAACACCCAGAAACAAGAATGATAGCACAAAACAACTCAACCTCAAAAGCAAGGGAGAGAGCGGATTCAATTACTTCTATAAACACATGCATTGAACATTCTAGTAACTTGTAGCTCAACCATAACATTTAAGCACATCATAAATAAGGGATAAACTTTAAAAGTTGAATAGACCTCTACAATTTGAAGCTCTTTGAGGAGAGATTCTGATGGAGTTGTAATGGTCTGTGTGACATGGACACGCTGAGAACAGAATAAAGAAAAATCAACAAACCATGAAGAAAAGCATTAACAAAAGAAAATTTCAGACGACTTCTCTCAGAGAGGAATCAATAACTCACATAACTATCGACAAGTTTCTGAAGTTCAAACTGTGCTTTCCCAAGCGTCAACAAAACCTTACCTGCATGCACCAATAAAATGGAAATGATAGAAGCATTTTGTACTTAATAAGAGATCATAGTATTATGTGACTATGTGTATATTACGGATCAGCATTAAGAAAATCATTTGAGGTAGTTCAGTAAGACCCAATGAAACCACATGCTACATCAGTGAGGAGGGGCTCCATTGAAAATGGAGGTATCAAAGTGCTAAAGGGGAGAGGCAGACCAAAGAGGAATTGGATAAAAGTTACTAGAAAAGATAAGACCTCACGTTATGGAGGAGATTGTACAAACTAGAGCTGAACAGGCAAAACAGACACACACAGCTGACCCTTATAATTGAATGCATAGTGATGTAAAACTCATGGAAGGCATGAAAAAGGTAAAGATCAGTTGTCTTTTCAACAAAAGGTATGAAAGTGCAGAAAGTGACGAAGTTAATCAAATCTTTCCAGGAAAGTAGACCTTGAAATATGTAGATTCCAAAATCCTGACGACTCGCAAATAGTCAGAATTGTTACCCCTCCTAATGACATATAATCTATAGACATAACTTAGATAAAATGCAGCAAAATATGTAAGAAGTACTTGATGCACTTACTGGTTTCATCATTATCATTCAGTGTGATCTTTTCGAGCAGACAAGTACCCATTTCACGCAGCGCCTCCGATAATTCTGTAGAAATATATACATGTCTGATATCTTAAGATATAGAAGCATAATACTTGAGTATAATCTTTCTTTAGAAAAGTTAATGTCAGGTAAAAGTACAATAGATAATAATGGTTGTATGCCGATGCTCCAGCCTACGAAGGATATAGGGAGGGACGTTGTATGACACCTTATCCTTTTTCTTAAATAATTGTTTCCATGACAAATTTATCTTACTACTGTTCAAATTACTCTGATCTTCAATCTTTGAGGAAACTTTAGCCTGAACTAAATTCTTATTTCTTTCTACCTTAAATGGCTTCAAAGAACATGTTCAAACGGACTTAAATGATTTTCTTGCACACTGCTGGTGCGACCAACTTGCCACTAATTAATTTTTATTATATCTTATAGTACAACCTATCATTCATCTCAACATCCTTACCTTACCACTTAAGTTTGGAAACATGTTATTTTACCTATCTGCAATTTAACCAATAATAGATCTCATAATTATGCCATCATATGGCATATTGTCCTTTTCACTCAGAAGCAAGGGGAATAAGATAACTGCATAACCCTTCTATTTATCCACACTGTGCTAAGTGTTTTCCAATATTCTTCTTATATCCCTTCTTCCAATTGAACAATAGGTGGCCTAGGCCTATCTGAATGCTTAGTTCTTTATTTTTTTTTTTCATGACATCTGGATTTTTTGGAAGTTATATATTGCTTTATTCTTCATTACTTACACCTTCGAGCTTAACATTTCTCTGCAAACACTTCTAAAATGTACAGAAATTTTTGGATGTGGTAAAAAAAATCGTACATCAAAAGATACAAATTCATAGCATGCAGACAGTGCTAGAATTTCTTACAAGTATACCACAAGTGTATTTCACAAGTAAAGGAATACTTTAATTAAATAAGATATTTTAGAGAATATCATAATACTGGAACAACAGAAGATATTAAGAGAGGAATATACCATATGCACTATTTGCAGTTGCAGCAGCAGCTGAAAGCAAACTATCATAACTATCCCTCATATCTAGCATGTCCTGCAAAAGCGAAAGCACCCACTTCAAAGAATATATACATCCTATGAAGAATGTAGTTGACTCATTGAGAAAAAAAATTCACATTTTATCATCTTGCAAAGTATGCCAATGAGATACTACACATAGCAGAAATATAATTTGGCCATGGCCCCCTTTTTCTTTGTTTATATTGTTCTCCGGTTGAATTTTCAGATAAACTTCCCTTGGAAAAAAAGTCAAGTCCACCATCAGTGTATCAAAACTAGCTGTTTAACATAATGAGTTATACTATAGAAGTTCATTTAACTTTATATATATTATAAATTTAATAAACGAGCTGATCTTGACCTGGCCTTGGCTCAGTTTAGCTTGAACACACGAAGTAATATATATTATACATTTAGTTGCAGCTTTTCACCTACCATTTGCTGTCTCAATTTGTAAGACGGCCTTTCACTTTTAAAATTTGAATCATGTCATCAATATTTAGCTTTAGACTGTACTTATACAAACATTTGGTTCCAAAATAGTCCTACTGCTAAGAGGTTTGGGTTAAATAGGTTCTCATTCTATGTCTTCAAACCATTATGCCCCACTTGAAGAGTCATTTAAGTATTTTCCCAGTAACTTAGCTAGCCTAGTGTTGGGATTTCCAAAGCCAATCCAACCTCAAGGTCAGCTTGTCATTAGGGCGAGACAAGATCGGACTTGCCCATAGCAGGTTTAACTTGAGTCCAGCTCATTTTGACCTTCTCTTTTAGTTATTGACTTATTTCGAGCAGAGCCAAGCCTACCTCCGCTAACTTGATCTCGGCTCATTTACACCCTAGATGTTATATCATTACACCTCAACAAAAAAACAAAAAAAACTAATAAATAGTGCATGTGAGCACATACAGCTATGCAATTTATACATACTGATAATATAGAGAAGTAGGTCAATGGAAAGGAGATAATAGTTGAGAAGGGTAGAGACTATGAAAATGATAAAAGTTCAGAATACACTGGAAAACATTGAAAGTCTTCCATGACACAATTATGGACTTCTGCAACTAGGAGATGATCCCTCTCACATGAAAAATGGATGTACTTCACTCTCATAAGTAAACAAGGAAACAATTGTGATGACAGTTACGCTGTTTTCCTCAACCCAAGTGAAAATAGGGAAAAGGAGGCATAAAGAATTTAGGGAAGTCTACAAAAGACAACAAGAACATCAGATCTTAAGGCCTTTTTTGTTCCCTAGATTAAGCATTGCATCCTACATATATAGTGAAGCTAAGAATAGGCCTCAAGGATCAACACGTGGTACATAAACTTTCCAAGGAAATGCTGCCTAGCTACTTGCTAACGTAAGTAGAGTATAAAGCATCCTCAGGGTTCATGTCCAAGTTAAGATAACTCACCCTCAACTAGGCAATATTGTAAATAACAGTCCAGCAATTCTGTGACTTGAGCTTAGCATCTTACAACTAAATTGAGCCTTGACTTTGTCACGCCTAATGATCCTATGCACCCCCAATTATATTAACTTAATACTAAGTAAGGAAACGTATCGATTATCAAACGAGGGATATTCCATTTGATAAACCTTCTCTAATGCTACATGCTCTACTTGGAGCACAGTTTTGATCCCTAATCAAGTGTCCAAACAGTACCAACACAAGCAGATCTAACACCATCATGTAGTGATTCAATTGGAGACGTTAGCGATAGTGAGGAGGACAATGACAATTGGGGGCGAATCTCAATAGCACGACTAGTGATGAAGTACAGCTTCATGATAAAGGTACTACTGCTAGGATCCGACTCAACCTCCATGAGATTGCAACGAGAATGCTGATCACCAATTATTTTCCCAACTATGTTGAAGGCCTTGCTGACTAACTTGCCTTCCTCAACCTTTGTGACAAGGACATAAATTGGGTCTCCACCTGCAAATAAATGAGGATGTCTAGGCTGCATCTTAACTTACAGTCACGAACGATATTTTCTTCTGGATATTCTATATGATCCTTCAAAGAACCAATGTTGCAAGAATTGACGACAATACAATGATAACTCAAGATGATATGGGAAATGTTGCCAGAGGAGATTTTTATGCTTTGGTTGGAGGTAGAGAAGCACCTTGCAATAGACTTAAGGATGAGCATACTGGTTAGGTTTGAATCTTTTGATAATAACTAAGAGATTGTTAGGTTAGAATATGTCCAATATTGTTGCTGAATATGGGAGTGATATTTGTAAATTAAGCATCCCCTATTCACGATTGTGGTGAATAAAGGAGTGATATTCGTAAAATTAACAGTCCCCTATTCACAATCTTTTTATATGTTTCTCTCTAAAATAGAGATAAAAGTCAGGTATAATTCACGCATATATTTCTAATACAGGAGGGAGCTGCAGTAGCAGGCAACAAACACCTCTAACATGCATTTATTTTCAAAACATTCTAACCAATTCAAGTTCCTTACGACTAGATTTAGACACACACGTGGTAAAAATCTGTAGCTTCACTAATCCGAGGTTTTCAACAAGATACGCAGCCCGTCAATGAGCACCATGCATCATGAAACGGAAAGTCCCAAAGCTAATGACTAATGAAAACAAAAATTAGACAAAACACATATATCATGCGCGCAGTACCAACTCTCTCTCTCTCTCTCTCTCTCTCTCTCTCTCTCTCTCTCTCTCTCTCTCTCTCTCTCTCTCTCTCTCTCTCTCTCTCTCCTCTACTCTTCGTTTGCTAAATTCACAAGAAGAAAAATAAATGAGAGACCAAAGGTGTCGCAGATTTAGCCCAAAGCTACAGCATCTAAAATGACAAATTTTCCACTTTCAAGAAAGAGTGAGCTGAAAGTATACGAATCCAATTGGATTATGAACAAAAATATCCAACCAAAAATCATGTAATTGTACTAAAAATCCCTCCTTTGCCACCAAAAAAACCACGTGATCTTCTTGGAGGCAAAGTGATCGAGAGAGAGAGAGAGAGAGAGAAGGCAAACCTGGGTGGCATGGAGGAGCTCATCTTCTTGGGCCACGTGATGAGTCCCCCTCTTCTCCTTTTGCTCGTTACGGTGGAGCGCGAACCTTTGCAGCTTCCTGAGCGACGCCTTCATCTCCTCCAAACCCCGCCCGACCAAGTCGGTCGCTCGAAATCAACGATAGGAAATCGGAGAAGAGATGTGCAGATTCCAACAGCAAGAATTAGAAACCCTAGAGAGAGAGAGCGCGCGCGCGAGAGAGAGAGAGAGAGAAAGACAAAGATGAGGAAGATCTATCTTGCTTTCTCTCTCTCCTCTCTTTGCTGCTCTCTCTCTCTATAGCAAGCAACTTGCTTCTGTTTCCTTTCCCCAAATAATTTCCTTTATTTTATTCCCCTGGTCAAAGATCTAGATTAAAGAAAAAGCTCTTTTTTAAATTAAATTAAAAAAAAAAGAAACTATAGTTTTCCTTTCTATTTCCTATATTTAATTCTTACTTTTTATTTCTATTTTATGTTAATTTTATTTTAAAAATAATAATTGTAAATTTTGTTTGGAGTTGAGTTGAAGCTAAGTCTAATTTGAGCTTGAGATTTAAAAATAAGACCAATTGAAACCTATTTCACTCAATCTTAATTTAATCTCAAGCCTTAAGCAAGCTCAATTCAAGCCTAATTCAAGCCTTCTGAAGTTGGCCATCAAATTTAATTTAAGTTTAAATTGAATAAGGTTTAGTTGAAGTCAAGGTTAAATCAAGTTAGAGATAAATGTAAACCATTATATCTTAATCTAATGATTAAAAAAATATAGTCATAGTATAAGTTAATATTATATTTTATATATATATATATATATATATTTGAGCTTTATTGAGCCGAGCTTAAGTAAACTCACTATTATTAAGGCTCGGTTCGAAATTAATTCTGAATCTAATATTTTATTTTCAAGCTTGCCTAGCTCTAGTATTATTTTTTGACAATCCTACCTATATAGCCTTAAAATATTACCATTTAGACACTATTATTTTACTCTTTAGAAATTGAATATATTTTTCTAAGATTAGTTAGAAATAAATAAATAAATTATGAGATACAGGGATTCAATGTAGGTAGACTTATTCAGGTGCACCGAATAGTTTAGTGCATTAATTTGCTTACAAAAACTTAATTGTTGAAATTATATACATGAGATGTAGGATTAGAGTACAATTAAAATTGTTAAATAAAATTAATCAATGCAATGCATTATGGCATATTTGATTAGGATTGGAAACATATTTTCTTTTTTCATATTATAGCATAGTTGTGAATAGATATAAAATTTAGTGACCATATATTGTCTACATGGATTAGGACATATTACTTAAATCTATACCATAATAAGAAAATATAACAAAAAATAATATAATAGATAATCATTATAAATATATATATTTTTATCTTTTCAATTTAGCAAATAAAATGAAGTGCATATATTTTTATAATCTATGCACAATTTTATTACAACAAAATACACGCTATAGTTTTATTATTATAAATCGACAAATTAAATATAATTAAGTTTCAAAAACCCTAGACAAATAGTGCCCATATATGATTTAAAGTCTATAAAATTTCACTTGTGTCATTTAATCGGTTCTAATCTATACGAAATCGTTAGTTTTTATTAAAATTACTGTGTTAAAATTGCTAAACTATTGATTATTATTGTCACTTTTAAAAAAAAAATTCAGTGAGAAGATAAAAAAAATTAAGATTCACCAAAAAAATGAATTTCTAATTAATTGCTATAAAAACAAAAGGAGTAATTTAATCTACTTAACATTAGAATTAATAGTGGGGTAATTACATATATGTTAGAATAGAGAGATGAGAGCATAAATTAGGGGCGAGAAATAAAATTATCTCTCTTTTAAGTTATTAATATTAATATTAATAATATTATTATTTTGGACATAACGAGGATTGATTCATTTGAACCGGGTCATTATCAAAGTCCGTTTCCGGAACTCCAGGCGACCGGGTCTGGCGAGAATTACGAGATAAAGCAATGAGTATGTCGGGAGAAGTCAACCGTTCAACGGTCAGAGATGCCCGGTCCCTATCACGATATCATCTCGTGAACAGCTGACAGCGGTACGCAAAAGCGAGTTTTTGACCAAACTAGCCCTGAAAATAGACAATCCGTCAATTAACTCTAACAAAAAGAACGATGAACTAATTAACATTTTTAACCCGTGTCTTAAAACGCTAATTATATATATATATATAAATTATTTTAACTTAGTCTTTCAGCAGTTTAAAGAAAAAAGATGTCTGGCGATAAAAATGTAGAACTGATTACTGATTAGTCGTATCAGATCTGTATCTATAAGGCTGTAATACTTTGGAATAAAACTAGAATAGATACTATTATTTTAACTTTTAATAACAGGAGACAAAAGAGATATAAATTCAATATTAGTATAAAAAATAATAATTACATTTTGTGTGATATAATAAATTTATAGCGAGAATTGATATTTTATGCCAAATGATAAAAAGTAGTAATATATATATTTTTAAATATACTTGAAATTATAGATGGACATAAATGGTATTCATAAAATGAGATGCAATAAAGATGTTCAAATACCGTCACAGAATGCTGTCAGAGACAAGTGCTATTCATAACATGATAAGGGAACTTCTTGAAGACCTTATGATCTCCATTATTAAACAAGACACCATGTTTCAATCTTCCAGATGAACAATCTGTAATGAATTTTCAGTAGTTTCGCGTGATTTACCCAGTAGACTGGGGAAAAATCAAACTGCTTGAAGTTCGAACTGTAAAATCTTGTGATAGATCTGCAAAATTAGCTCACTGGTGGCAAAGTTCGCGACGACACATTGTGATTTATCTTCTATGATAATAAAGGCAAAAAAAAGAAGAGTATTCAGGTAGAGCTGCAGGAACTATGCAGCTGCTGCCATGGGAACTGATCTGTAGCATGCTCTCTTTGCTGCGCGGACAATGTCTTCAACCTGAGTAGAGCAATTCAAACAAAAAAAGAGTATTAGATAATTGACAGCTTAACTGAATTAATTTCTTTTTTTTTGGAACAATCGCATAGTTTCAACTTTCATTTATAAAGTTGCCAAAGTAATTACCTGTGGAACAGCCATCCTCTCAAGGTTTGCTGCGTAAGGCATGGGAACATCAGCTCCAGCAATTCTCTCCACTGGTGCATCGAGATACCCAAAGCTTTCCTCAACAACTGACGTGCTGAAAAGGAAAAATTGCACCTTAGAACCTGATTTCTGTATGTTTGTATACACACACACAGAGGTGCATAACATATATACACACAGAGAGAGAGAGAGAGAGAGAGAGAGAGAGAGAGAGAGAGAGAGAGATTAACCATATTTCAGCACCAATGCCATGTTGCGGGAAACCTTCTTCAACAGTTACAAGTCTGTTAGTTTTCCGGACAGATGCATTGATGGTAGCTCTGTCCAGTGGCCTAATTGAGCGGAGATTTATAACCTGTGTGATGCGCATTTTATTTGACAATTAGAGAAGAAAAAGTTGGGCTGGATGAGAAAGAACATTTTGAACACTACAGAAAAGTGCCCATGTTCTCCGTAAAGCAGTTACCTCAGCACTTATTCCATCCTTGGATAATATTTCTGCAGCCTAAACATCAATGACAAGGAATTAGATGCATAAAGAATAAACTAAAGTCTAAAGAAATTGCAAAAATTATAAGCCGTGAAAGAAACATTTATCAGATATATCGGGAAACAAAACCATTATCAATTTGATTAAGTCCGATAAACCAAAGAAGTCAAGCAAACATCAAATCTGAGGGAGCAACTCGCCTAGGTAGAAAACCTGTTTAAATTTGTCTCATTTCCCCTTTGTAACTATCAGGATGATGTGCTAACGGAAAATTTATATTCAGTCTATAGTCTAAAATGTAATGGCATATCCACCTATAAATTTGCGTCACACTTTCAGCTACTGTTCAATTTCAACCATTGTTGCTATGACCTCTCAATTGATGAGGATTTGGCAGCTTAAAGTGACATTCAACAAATTACAATGACCATATTGATAACTTGAAGTCATCATAGAATCTCACAAAATTCAGATAGACTATGGCCAGAACCCTCAAAGACAAAATCGACCAATTTAAACATTAACAAATAGCTAAAAGGTGTGCCCCTTTCCACATCTGCTGCCGGAAGTAAAGTATAGAACCATCAGGTATTATTAACTAGTACTGCACATGCAAACTTGCCCATTCTACTACCCCACAACAATGCTAATGCATCTCTATACACTTCGAGGTGTGTGTGCACAATTTTATTAATGGTACAGTCCCATTTAGGATGTCAACCGCAATAACAAATGCTTTCCTGAAAATAGACAAATGTCACAAATCTAATTACTTTTGCACAAATTTGGACCTTGGTTCATAGAGAAGATGATAAACTGGCAATTATGTAGTGCTACTGATATTAGAGATGCAGCAAATTATTTTGATAATTTATCAGACTTCGATTGGAAACTTGTTTATCTTCATTTCTTGCATGAAACTTCAACATGATTGTGGTTCTTTTTTTCAATTATTTCATAATAGAACATGTCCTAAAATGAGTTCTCAATTGGAACCCCCAGCAGTAATTTCTCCAAATATTTTGCAGTGAGACAGCTCAAAATATTTTATATGCAATTGTTCCAACCATACAGTGCAGGTGCCTGTGACACTGCCCAATAACTGGGAATGGAAGGTAGGCAAGGGGATGCCTCAATCCAAAGTGGAGCAAGGAAGGAGAATGGATTCCAGATATCATCCTATTAGTCTCCAGCTCACTAGAAGGGAGAAAGAGAATACATCTTCCTTACCAGGCCGTGCCATTATATGGCAAGCAAACTAACCACTGCCTGTGCCAGTAGCCCGGCATCCTTGGTTCACATTGTATAGGTACAAGTGTGCATAACCACTATGCACATCTTAAGAAGATATATTTAAAGGATTAGTATTTCTAAGAAGTACCAATTTCTGCTCAAAGGTTACAAAACAAAGAAGATACATACTTCCTTCAATCTCAGCAAAATAAACATCCTTATAGCCATTAATTTTCTCCTAGAGCAAGGAGAATAATCATATACTATTACATCAGATAAGATATACCTTTACATATATAAATATACCAACTTCTAGACATTACTGAAATACCATGAAATGGAAAAGAAAGAACAATAAACGAGCATCCAGGGAACCGTACTATTGTATGGTAACTAACAACAAAAGTTAAAAGTTACCACAGACCTGAGACATTCAGACATATATTTATAAAATTTAAAAAATGATATTTATCATCTCATGTTTCAATTACTTGACCTATGTTGATTCAGGAGTCAAGAAAGGAGTAAAGTAATTTGAAATGCAAGTTTAGTTCAGAAAATATGTCAAGTAGTCAAGCAGTTAATGGTTATGCACCTGAAGGGCATATCCAACCATCTTTGAGAATGCTGTAATAGTGACATGCTTTCCTTCTCGTTCAATCTGTCAATAGAGGAAAAGATACACCAGGGCTTTCATTAAGTAAAATTTACACTCAAAAACTCTAAAGAGACCTTATAAGAGCATACCTTAGCTTTCCCAATAGGAAGACAGAAACTAGAATCAAGAGCTTCAGCTGAAACAGGAAATGATTCTCCATAACTGAAGAATAAAGAAACATATTTATTTTTCAAGCTAACTATTGTTTTGAAGGTTTGGATTTATACAGGTAAGGACAAAAGATCAGGAACCACATACAGAAGCTCATTTTCAAGGAATACAACAGGATCTGGATCCCTAATAGCTGCTTTTAGCAAACCTCGAGCATCTTCAGCTGAGTAAGGGCTTAGCACCTTTAAACCTGGAACATGTGCATACCAAGCTGCATAGCACTGAAAAATTAACTCATAATAAGAAATACCTCCAACAAATTATTATCATCACTAGAAAAGTCACGACAATCATAGAGCTGCACACATCTCTTTGGTTGGGAGATAAAAAAATCTAAACATAACTGTGATGTAGCAGGATATGTAATCACAAGTTCCTTATATTAGAAAAATCTCTTAACCCAAACTCATTCCCACTTCTTCAAGGAGACATGTAAAGATTTAATTGTGCTAGACCATCAGTTTAGTCTCTCAGATAATGGATCTTGACTCAGGCAAACAGAGAACATGCTTTTTATCATGACAGTAAAGCACAGCAGTCGACGATAGCAGCACATCAATGCCAAGGACACTTGTTAGATCATAGGAAACATGGATACTTCCATACTATCACCATATCCAAATGGATACCGTATCGAATAAGATACTCATAGGATACTTCGAGATACATACCAGTAAAAATAAAATTAATGTTGTAGATACTTTTCAGATACATCTAAAATTCCTATCAATATGAGTCAAATTGAAGTAGACTATTACCTTTCATTTCTTATCAGATCTAGAAGGTTTTTTTCTTTGTGAAAAGATTAGTTCGCTAATTAATTTTATGATCAATATTAGGAAATCATGTTACAATAATCAAATTCTTCAAATTTATAGATTGAATTCACTTATTTATCTTACATCTTAGTTAAATATAAACTATGTAATATATTGAATATTTGTTGTAAATGATAGTTCTTTTGATAGATAAATTGGAGATCTCCTTATACAAACACAATAACATATAATTCCTCAATTAAGAAAATGAAAGTATACAAGTCCACTAATATATATGTGTAGACATAAACAGACACATATATGAGCTACATATCCTAAGCGTATCATTCTTTTTTCCAAAGATTTGCTATATTGGTATTCTGTATCATGTTGTATTTGTATCCCATATCTGTATGACTGTTTCTATGCTTCATAGGTACTTAGACCCGAAATTACTACAAAAGTGAATAGATGCAATCAAAGTGCTACAAGAAAGCCTGTAATTTGAAGACAACTAAGACAACTATATGGATAGGTTCTTGGCTCTGAAGAACTTTAGACTCTTCATTATTATACAACATAGAAAACCTGACAAATAAGAGAACTAAACGGATAGGTACTTGGCTTCAAACAAACTTTAACTCTTTACTAGATCATGCATCAATCTTAAATTTATATACAATGACCTGTTAGTCATTGTAATGGATACTCTTCTCAGCAAAGTGCACTTATATTGGGTATTGATGATCAATATATCATCCCGCTAGTTTTGTGAATACTCGAAATTGTCAAGAAAACAAGAGCGGCATTATTATAATGGTTTCAACCAATTGAAGATTTTACCATTGAGCATTTTTTAAATATGAATTTCCTAACCTTCTAGATATAACATTTAAAAAACATAGAAGAGTACAAAGATGAAGAGTATAAATTTCCTATTATACTCCCATGCAGAAAATCAATACCTGTGAATGTTGCGCACCAACTCCAGCAGCAGCACCATTTGGTCCTCTGAAAACAATAGGAACAGATATCTGACCTGCTGACATGTAATTTGACTTTGCAGCAGAATTAATGATATGATCAATTGCCTGCAACACACCAGAGTTACCTCATTAGTCAGTACAGCATCGATGTGGTTGTTCTTCCACACACACACAAAAAAAAATTCACTAGTTAATAGTGTCCACCACAATGGTACAGCAAATTCTACCAGATCATATACTACATAGTTTTGGGGAAAATTTTGAAAGACGAGAATGAGAGGATCAAACCTAGGTTCAGACTAAGTTGCAAATCATATATTATATGAACAATTCTTTTCCCAACAAAAGATACTTACATAGCAGATTTAATATATGGGTGACTGATGCGAGTAAAATTTAGTCAAAGCAGACGTCGTTCACTTAAACAAATTTGAGCTATTATAGCTCTAGTTTTGACTAGAAATTACCTAAAACCTCTTATACTCCTACTGTGTGAACTAAGTATCATTAAAACTGTAAAAGAAGACAATTTATTGTGTCAACTAAGATCAAATAAAGTAATACTTTCTCTAGTAACAATATAATGTCCTATGAAATTCATAACCTTTCCAGATTTTCATGCAGGGCTCAGCCAGCATGTAATTAACTAACAAATTATAAGCAAATACTTAAGTCAGGCTCACGTAGCATGACTTTTTGTGAATTTATATAGTCATGAAAATATGTCAAATAAGCATAAAAATCAGAAAGCAAGCTACCTGCATGGAGAAATTGAACGTCATAAATTCCACTACAGGCCGTAACCCATGATAAGCTGCACCGACTCCAATCCCTGTAAACCCAGCCTGGACGAGCAGAACAAAATGAATGGCTGTCAGAATTAGAGATAGCAAGAGAATCTTTTAAAAGAGTCCATGGTGAGGGTGAGGGAGATAGTGAAACAGAGTAATTAGCTTAAAGGTTAAAAACAATCTGATAGCATAAAGAGAAAGTGTTCCGCATTCAGTGACCAAAGAAATCAACCATTGGTGAAAGAGTACAAAGATACAACCTCAGTAATGGGAGTATCAAGAACTCTATCAGGGCCGTACTTGTCAAGTAAACCCTTGGAAATCTGCAACAAGTTACAATAAAGGGATGCTCAATATAAGAAGAAATTGAAAAAAGAAAAATTTATCATGTATAACAGAATAGAAAATGAAGATAGACTTAGTCTTCTGAGGCTTTATGGATTATGACCTTATAAGCGCCTTGATACTCTCCAACCTATAATACCAAGGTATTTATCAGAAAAGAAGGTAACTGGAGAAAACTCAACAGACTTGCTTTTCTCAAATAAATACCTCTTCCCCCATCAAGAAAACTTTGGGATCCGCTGACATCTCCTCATCTAGTGCTGAGTTCAGAGCATCACGCACGGTCATCTTCAACAAAGATGTCGGCAAGTAAAATTCCATGCTTCCCTTACTAGTTAACAAGAGATTCATGTATAACAAGAAAAATAAAATGACAAACATTCTATAATTATCCTGCTGCAGCATACACACTTTCACATAAAAGCAGCTGTTACTTATCACTCCATCAACTGTTACTTATCACTCCATATGTGCTCACATATAAAGTTTCTCACACTGGAATTTAAAACCAAACTATCATAACCATCAAAAACTAATCCCGCAACCATAGATATATCACCAAGTATCAATATAACATCAATATATGAGTTTTCTCTCCTCAAGCTATCAAAGGCATGATCAAAGAATGGCCTAATCTCATAATTCATGGTCATATTTCATTAACGAAAAGAACAGTTGACAAAATACCTCCTTTACCGCAGTCGAGTAATGCTTCGGCATAACCGATCCAACGGGCCGAATCCTATGCAAGGCTTGCCCTAAAACCTGCCAAAAATTTAAGCTAAACTCCATAAGAGCAACGAACCACACCTAACCAAGAAACCCAAAATCAAAACAAGAATATTCAATCATTGTTACCGAAGCAGGGAAGCTCCCAGATCCGATCTTTCGCCTCGCGAGCCCCAACATCGTTCTAACAAATTCGAAAAAAAGAAGAAGGAAAGAAGAAATATTCAGAAAAATTCAATGATGGGCACGAAAGCCAACAAAAAAATCTACGCTAGAATCGTGTTCTTGGGCTGCGAAACGATCAGTATACGAGAAAAGCAAGTTGAAATCCAAATAAAGGGAAACTGGAAGGAAAAGATCTTAATCTCTAGAATTCAAGTATAAAATTGGATTACAATCGTAAGATTTAGATTAGTTACGTTAAATTTAGGAGGAAAAGCACAAGGAGAAACAGAGAGAGACTGCAACGGAGAAGAATGGATGAAGCGACGCCGCTGAGAGAGAGAGAGGAGAGAGAGAGAGAAGACAATTGCTATTTTCTGGGAGGCTTTTTTCACTTAACCCCCTGCCAAAAATAAATACTGACTATGGTGGTGAATGCTTTGCAAGATAATTCTACTTTATAATTATTTTAGCAAAGTAGTCTTTTTTTGCAAATAATTTGAATTCCAGTCTTTGTGATTATAAGATACAATTAATTTATAAGTCAATTTCATATGGTTGGTTGTCACTTGTGGGTGTCAATCTGCCTTCTTAGCTTCGATATCGCTTAAGCTGAATTTGAACTCGACTCAAGTTCTAAATAGGCTCGCTTAATAATTATTGAATTTTCAGCTTGCTCGATTTATTCAGAAGCTCGAGTGGCTCATGAGCCAGATTGATACCCTCACTTGTGATATCGATAATAAAAGTTATTTTAACTATAGAATAAATTAACATATTAGAAGAGGTCATCAAGTGAGCACCTCAGTGGCAAAATATGAAATTTTATATGTGTTTGTCTTAGTTTAAACTCCTAATTAGAGCAGTATGTTCAATGATAAGTATCGAGTAAGCATTTCAAAAGACATAAGATTTTATTAGTAAGTAAACGACTACATATACTGTTATATTTTTTTTATATATCTTATGCAATATAAATTTATCGGGTAGTCATACTTGAAAAAACAAAAGTTCTTTTAATGGTATAATAGTAAAATATCTTAGAAGCTTCAACAAGGCTTTTGCAATTTAATTGTTTTAGATTTTATTAGTATATAAAACAGAGTACATATATTTTCTATAGTCCATACATATTTTGTTATAATGGAGTACATATACAATACACATTAGAGTTTATTATTATAAATAAAAACATTAAATACAATTAATTACAAAAACCCCAGCCTCCATGGCTATGGCAATAATCTGATAACAAAGCATAGCATAGCATAGCATATTGGAATTACTTGCCCAGACACTTTCCTATAGCAATTTGTTCAATAAATGAATACTATGTACCAATTTCTAATAGGCTTAGGAGTTTGTTCAATAAATGAGTACTATGTAATATAAGAATTCCAATTTGCATAGCAATAAAGTCCCCAAGTCACATATGATGTTATATAGAGTTCAACTTTTCATACTGAGCTTTTGAAAAATACCCATTTTAATATTAAATTTGGAGTAGAATTCATTTTGGTGAATAAAGTTTATGACTACTTTGGTCCAATATATATATATATATATATATTCAACTAGTTCCCATAATGCTTTTGCTAAAAGGGATCTTCTTTATTTTCGTTTGCAATTTCAGTCTTTTCATTTCTTAATAAAGCAGTCATTTTAAATTATTTGAATAAAGAATACCACAAAGTTGAGATAAAATAAGAGGATTAAGAACAAATTTTTTCCCCTAATTTTTAATTCTTTGGTGTGAAACTTACTTGAGATCAGCAAATATATTAGAGTATTGCATAAAGCCAATCAGGAATAGATTCTTAATATATAAATATAATCCAACTGCCACTTGGACCAGAGATTTTGCACTGAGCAACCCCAGAGTTTTGTTCTTCTTTATTTTTCCTATTTTTCTATGCAATCATTAGTTTGGTTTGATAAAAATATGCCACTGACTTTAGGTAGGTTTTGGAGTATAAAATATAGTTGCATCTAAATTTGGGTTAGCATAGTCTGTTGAAGAAATGGATGGCAAACAGTTTTGGCTTAATGTTCATCAAAATCACATATAAGAGAGCATTATTTGGTTGGTTGTATATTATAAAGTTATTTTTATTAAATCCTATCTATCTATAAATATATATAAGAAAGAGGGTAGACATTTTAGTACAGTGGTCGAATCCTGTCGACTCATAATAAGACATGAGTTTGAATACCCGTTAGATATTACAGATTGATATTTAGTAAATTTTTATTTTGCTGCAATTTTTCTTTTTTGTGCATTCAAGAGCCCAAGAGCTAAATATGGGTCGGACAAAAGACCAACATTATCTAAATACAGAGATATTTAGGCTCTATTAAGTTTTAGTCAATATTAATCTAGATTTTAAGTCTTGTACGTCGTTGAACTAATACTCTAAACTAAACACTAACTATATATTATTTCAAATTGTTACGCTATCGAGCTACTTCTCTGAGCTAATGTATTGTCAACCCATCAATCAAGAGTATTGAGTGAAGCTACTCAATCTTGCAAACTCCTGAGTCATAGAGAAGGCACGTAACTATTTTTAATCGATAATTTTATTGCAAATTGGGAAGGAGAAGAAAAGTAAACAATAATTTTTTTTAAACTAATACCAAGCAAAGGGGCGGCGTCTTTTGCAAATGCGGCAAAAAAGACAAGTCTGCAAATGTCGAAATGTGGAAGTGTTTTTGCAACAAGGCTAAAAATGTAGGAGTGAACTCAAATTGAAAAAGAAATACTCTTCAAACTGGTAAAGGATGGCTCGCTTGTTAGGTAGTCAACTGCATGATGGAAGCGACCATTCAAAGCAACAAAGCCCACCTAAATCCTCACTCTCAAATTCCTTGGCTTATAAATAGTAGGAGATATTTTTCTTTTCTTAAACACTCTTGTGAAAAGAATTAAGAAAGAAGTATTAATTTTCAACTATATAAGTTAAAATAATAATAATAATTGTAAATACAATGACGGTGGTGAAGCATAATTAGACCCGGTAAAGAAAACCCTGACTCGTTCAAAGCCCGAGAACTGCTTAACTTGAATCGAGCTAAGTTCGGTTTGAACCTAACTTTATTATTCATAAACTAATACTAGTCACTCTTGGCTTCGAATATTTTTTTTTTCTTATTGATGGCATTTAAAAAGAAGTGAAATAAGGCTATTTTATGAAAAAAAAAATAGAGTAGCGCGATGAGAATAGATAATAACCCTATTTATGAAAAATCCTAGCTTCGCCGTTGCATCTATCAATAATGATCGATTTATTATGCACGCTAATTACCCGAATGTAATATACCCAAATTGAGTCTCAATTTTGAACACTTTCTACTTAAAAATAAAGCCTAATAATCTTTTTATTACTTCCTAGGGTATGCTTTTATTCCAAATCCTCTCTATTTCATTTGGGCCAAACTCCTAATCAATTGCTAGCACTTAAACCAAAAATGTCCTTTGAGAGCTCAAAATAATAGTGGGCCAATTCTTAGTTAACATGGACTATTTATTGGGCCCTTAGGTAAAGCCCATGCAGTGAGTTCTTCCTCAAGAATAGGGAGGTTTTCTTTTTTTCTTTTTCCCTCAAACTTCTACAATAGATACACAGAAGTTCTGAAAACTTAGAAGATCTACTTACTCATAAAACCATAGATTAAACACATTGAAGCTAAGACTAGTATCTTGTTTTCAACCAATACTTTATAATATATATGTAAGAATTAGTAGAATACAACCTTAATATTACACGCGTGAATAGATGATAGAAAATTATCTCGGATATTATGTTAGGTAAACAATTAATCTAAAAACTTTAGTTGTTAAGTACTAAAAACAAACAACAAAAAAAGGGGAAAATTATGGCCACCAAGGTGATGAAGTTCAGTAAAACCTTTGTGACTAAAATTAGCCCAAATTATTTTGTTATGACTGATATCCTGGAAAATATTCTTTGAAGAGATCACAACCTGCAAGTAAATCATCACAATGTGAGTTCTTTTTCATATTCCTACTGCTCTTAATTAATTTTCTTGAATTCTTTACCAGTGATAGCTGCAATAGTAGCTTGTACTGTCTGAACTCTTCATCCTTTATTGCATACATGAGTATCTTTAAAGATATTCAATAACTATTTAGAAGCATAAAGACAATGAGACAATAAGTTGATGCAATCATTTATCAAAAGTTAATGCTTGCTGTTGTCATGCAACTATTCACAAAACCACAAGCAGCAACCAGCAGTATATTCAATGGGGGAGGTTTTAATCAAAGCACTGCTACAGGGTTCTGCACTATGTTACTGTTTAAACTAATTTCAATCTAGTATAATTTCTTTTAGTTCATCAAATTGCACTCTTAATCAAAAAGTCGTTATCTAAGAAAACGATTCATATATGTAATATGTCAATATACCGGTGCAACAAATTACTCTCTCCGACGGACGGACGGACGACCTACCGATTCATATATTTCTTCCAAGAAGAAAACAATCCACTAGCTCCAATAAATTTTTTTGGCCTAATTAGTCCAAGGATGGGCTCTTCTTCTACTCAACCAATTCCTCTCTTTTGTTGCATTGCAAGAGAGAGGGGGGGAAAAAAGGACTCCTTGGTCATCAACCTGCATGTGCTGCACATGAAGTGTTATCACTTTGTTCCAAAAAACACAAGTGCCCACCCCTTCTTTATTATGATCACAGCTTAATTCCAATCCTCGAAAGTCTACTTGCAATCAAAATTTATTATGTATTACTTGAAGATCTTCGTTGAAACACTAAGAGGCAAAGAGACTAACAAATAAGATTTACTATGCCAGGTGCACAGCATCAATTTAAAACTAGCAGATGAACTAGTTTTCTCAGTCGGACTAAGACACACTCCTCCTCACGAGAAGATGCTTTAATCCAACAAAAAACCAATTCCCACACAATTATTCTCATGTAGATTCCAAGCCCTTGTGATGCCTTGCTTCCTTGTGTTAACGTTGCTCAGAATCCTCTCACCAAGGTGGTGGTTGGCAGAAGTGTTTTCAAGCTCTAGGCCATTGGAGGTGGTCCTTTGGAATTGCATGGGAAACTAAGTCGGCAATCCATAATCCAATGGATTTTTGAAGGTAAAGTGGGCAAAAGAAAGGCTTGCAGTTGGCTGTATATATATATATTCTATGTTACTGATCATAGAAAAGGAAGAAGGGATGGTTCCATGTGAGTGGATTAGTGCTACAAAACCAAGTTTAAGAAGTATATTTTGTTTTGGCATGTTTTAGAGCAACTTGCCATTGAACATAATTGACTTGTCTAAGATCTATAGCCAGAGACATTAGAGCTGGGTTTGCTCTAAAATATATAACAAGTAAATGCCATCATTTGAGTTGATTTCTATGAACATTATTAGAATGTAAAATATCAAAATCGTCGGTGAGTTAATCTGGTATTAAAGCGAAGTCATTTAAAGCAAAATTCACCTTTTGAGCTTATTAAAAAGCCTAAAAATAAGTGAGAGTATTAAATACAAAATATAAAAATTACTGATAGTAAATACTAATATGAGATCCTTGATTTTGATATATATTTGTTTGGATATTTTGCATGTATATCTATCTCTCTGAAGTAGATATTTGCCCCTCAAAACATTTTTTTTGCATATATTTTATATTACCTTTTTGATAAATATAAGATTAAGTCTCACTAGTTTAATAAATAAAAAGATAAAAATATAATTTTTTGAGAAAGATTGGAATGATTCTATTAGAATATATAAAATAAATTAGAAATTATAAAGAGAAGAGAAGAGAAGAGAAGGATCGAATCAAAGCACCGAACAATTCCCACGATTTCTAATAACTGCTGCTTTGCTACAATAAACCTCTCTACGGTCACCACCAAAACGTCAGATATTTATCAATCTATCTCATTCTGACCTTTCTCTATTATTTTATTTACATTTTTTCATTCCAATATTTGATTTAAGTGAAATTAAAATCATTAGAACCCTAACTTCTAAGGTTACCATCATTTAAATTTTTATAATTTTCTTACGTCTAAATTAATCCAGATCTAATTCGTAACAATACCTCTTTTGAAAGCGAAAAAAGTGAAACGGTGATCAAATGCTTTCCTTCTCTTCAACGCAAAGAACACAGAGTAAATAGGTTTTCCATCCTTTCCTTTCCAAAATATCTTTTGTACGTAGCCAATAACATACCACAAGCCATAGAAAAGCTTTATTAACTATTGGATGGAATCTTTAAGCTCCAAATAGGCTTAGTCGAAGCAAATATAATGCCCCCAAAATTCAAAATTTGATAAAAGAATTGAATTTAAAAAGTATTTGATGAAGATAGACTCCAGCTTATGCTGTTTAGTCCACCAGGTAATGATAAAGAACTGAGAAGCTGAAAGAGATCAACTTCTTTTTTTAAAATTTAATTTAATTTTCTATACCAAATCTCCTTGGTTTCCATCTTTTAAGGAACTTGGAGTAAAACCATTAATTGAAAGAAAAGAGATTGATTAAGTCTTCCCAAAAAATTTATACTGCTGCTAGATCCGGGAGGAGAAACTATTAGCCACCTTTAAGTGCAGTGGCCAACAATGAAGGAAGAAATCTCCACCAAGAAGTGCATTATTGTGATCACACATAATTAGAACTCCTAAACCCCCTTGTTTCTTTGATCTATAAACTAGACTCCAATTTACTATACAATGCCAATTATGCTGAGAGAAATGTATAAAAAATTAGATCAACAAGAATAATTTCGCATTTTCTATACAAAAAATTATGGGTAACCTTTAAAATATATTATTTATTTTATATCAATATGATATTGTAATACCCCAAAAATTACTAGGGTTCTTTTAATACATGTATACCTTTTAAAAATCTTTTATTTATACGCATCACTTATCAAAAATTAGTATATCCCTCAAAATCATGGAAACCTAGTCTCGTCTTCTATTAACCATTAGAATTTCATCAATTTAACTATAAACAGATAGAAATATATAGTATTTATGCTATTTCATTGTTAAGATTCCAATTTACGGATGCTAAAATGTAATCGAAAGAGTATATAAAATTTAGAAGGGCGTACATGCAAATAAGGAACTATAGATTATTTGAAAATTTTGAATTAGCTTACACTTAGTTTAGTCTGGTTAATATTAAGTTGATTATTCTTGTAGATATTGACAGACTTAACCTGATATATAAAAATATCAATGGATTTTTCCATGGAATCCAGAGTTTGATTGCTTCAAATGATGCATATCTTCTCACTTCAACTCATAGCATATTCTCATCAGTCAATTACATAAGAGTGATTGTAGAGTAGTTGCATGGGAACAACTGCAATAGTATCTTGGTAAAGCTTGCGTGTTGGAAATTTGCCCACAGCTTTGCCTCAAAGCTTTTGTAGAATTGGCTACTTGCTGACCCCTCCTCAATGATTTCTCTTCCTGTACGACTCTTCAGATTGCTCAAATCTGGTACAATTTGCTAAGAGAATCTACTTCTAACCCAACAAATCTAGGATCAGTTTTACAGCCAACAGTTGGAAAACTTTGATGTTTGAGTGAGCAATTTTATTACCATAGTTCGAAGTTTGGGTTTCAGTTTTACAGCCAACAGTTGAAATGTTTTTCGGCGAAAATTCTGGGCAAATTGTGTCTGAGATCTCGGAAGAAACTTCAAATGGATGAATTTAATTTCCTTTTGAAGCAATCCTGAGGAGGAGGAACATATTAATCATTATCTAATTGGTAGCCAAACTAACAACTTGGTCAGAGCTGCTGAAAGCTGGCTTGAAACTAAATCACATCTGAGCCAAGAAAGTCCTTGATCAGATGTGATCCTTAGCTCTTCCAATTCAAAGCAGAATCTTTGTGCAGATTTTCTTGACTTAGTGGGCATTTATCAGGGGCCCCAGAAAGCCACTGTTATCCTCTAAAGAAGGCAATCTCTTTGTCCAACCAAATGCATATATACCTTATCCTTGTGCATTTATGCTCTTAGAATGAAATGAGAGGCATACGACAACTCTTTTAAGTCTATCAAACAGTTCACTGGTAGCCACTTCTCTTAGCTTTTAAGCTGCTTTTCGATTGAAATTATTGGACAAAAAAAGTAGAAAGAAGTCACAGAAGATGCTGCACATTTTTTTGTTTTCTTTCTTTCAGAAATGGAGATCTTATTACATCAGAGATTCTCTCGCCCTGCGTCGTCATCCGAAAGATCGGTGACACAGCTCGAAGAAGAAGAAGAAGACGACGGCGAGGATGGTGATGAAGGCCGTCGATCGCCGGCCTGGTGGTGGCTTACGCAGTTGATAAACTTAGCATCAGAAATTTTCAGAACTTGACTGCTGCTGCATTGCTGGTTCATCATCTCTTTGTCAAGCTTTTTCGGCTGTCGATTCTTCTTAAAAATGCGGCAGACCACCCAATCTTTAGTTTGTACCATGCAGCTCTGCAATGACGGAAAAGAGAGAGGCTTCTATTACTTTTTTCTGAAGCATGAATTGTAGAATCTTTCTATATCTTAGAACAATAGGGAAAAAGAGAAGGTTGGAAAGCTCACATGGCTTGCATTCTTCCTTTGAGGAATGCTTAAGGCTCTGGATTCAGATGCTGCAAGGCGGAATTCATGCATTACCCACTCAGTCCGGCGGCTCTGCGACGTCTTCCCTTCATGGAAGATGAAGACCTTCTTCGTCCCGACCATCTTCTCGCTCCGTGAAGCCATGATCGGCTTATCTTTCCCGACGGCCTTCCAATACCCCGATCTTGTTGTCCTAATAGATCGGTCACTCTTCGAGTACTTTACTTCTTGAAGATTGAAAAAATATATTTCTCCGTAGCCTCCTAAAGTGCTCAAAAAGTTATTACAACAATAATATTTCACATCAATATGCTTAGAAAGTGATCCTTGAAATATAAAGAAAGAAAATAAGTACTACAAACCACGCAAGTCCCAAGGATCACACTTCCCGAGATTGATCTCGGGAATGACGGCCGCAGGTAATGGGAATGAGAACGCCTTCCTTTTTAGATACTCCACCACCAGTTCCTCATCGGTCGGGCAAAACCTAAACCCCGGCGGAAGCCTCGAAACTCCATGTCTCATGACTACCGGCGACCTCTCCATTACCAACCTCAAAGATGAAGGAAAAGATCGAGCTTGTGATAAATTTGAAAAGAAAAAAAGAAAAAGAAAAGAAAAACCCAACTCCCTTGTTTAGAAAAACGAATCTAAGAAGAGGTGGGTGGGTTTCATGAGGAGGAGGGGGAAGTGGGAGTTCTTTATAGCAAGAGTGGTGTTTGGCGTGAGCAAGACTACAAACGTAACTACCACATTGGAAAAGGATTCCATAGTTCTCTTTTTTATTTCTCCCTTTTGTCCTCATTGAATGGTGGGATTGAGAGGTGGTGATGTGTGTTGGATTCTTTCAGTGCAACTACCATGGTGAAAGGGAAAAAGTGCTTCTTTAAAGGGTAGTTGATGTATCCAATTTGGTTGGAAATTTTTATTTATTATTTAGCAAAACTTTGTTTTAAATTAGTAGAAATCAATATATTTCCTTCTTTGATTTAAAAATTACAAGGGCTACAAATGATTTTAATTAGTAACTTTTTTGGATATCTATTGAATAATTACAAAACTTCTTAAGAGTAAACTAGTATACTTTTTTTTTTTTTTTCTCTCTCAGGTGGTCGGAGTGAAGGAATCGATGCCTCTGATCATAGTAACCGATAGTTTTAGTCATTTTTTATAAACTATATAAAAATAAATAAATTAGAGATAAGTATTAAATTATTTATTTAGTGATGAATGGTAATAACAACAAATAACAATAGTAATAAGTTACTAGTGTTATAAGCTTTGATAAAATAAGAGGGTATTGTTAGGTACCCTGATGACCACTCTTAAAACTTGGTATGAAAAAATATCTATTAAAATCAACCTTGGAAAGAAAATTGAAGTAATCTACTTCATAAAGTTTAAACTTGTTGAATTTATAATTGACAAGTAAAGCCCTAGTTCTTGAGTTCAATTAGGCATAAGTTTTCAGTGATTTGAGTTTCTTTTCTGTGGTACTTGGAAAAATCTTCTTAAATTTTTTGTAAGATTAATGGGTGCTATATTTACTATCCAAATCCGGAGAAATTATTTTACTTATTTTTGACCAATTTGTTATTTCTAGCAAAAATAATTATTATTTTATTATACTTTTAAACTATTTATTAAAATATTATAACTGCTGCCATGTAATAACTGTTTATTAAAATATTGTATTCTTCTAAAAGTATCATCTTATTTTAATAGTAAAACACTGAAAATAAAATAGAGAGATACTTCATAAGCAGCTTTCTCTAAAGAAGTGTTCTATTGCTAAAAAGTAAGACGAAAAATAGTCACTTTTATAAACTTATCTAATTTAAATATTTAGTTATAATAAATAAATAAATAAATAATTTCTTTATTTATTAAAAGCAGCTCCACTTTTTTATTTTGACTTCCTTCTATAGAGAGTTAAGTTCATTGAAGTCCATCATTTTATTGAACTCCATTACGTAGTAGTTAAACACATCCTAGGAGGGATTTCTAAAAAAATTATATATATATATTGTTATTTACTTGGTAAAAATTGTACTAGTTTGATAAATGATTTAAAAACTATAATATAGCAGTAATAAATTTTATCAAAAATATTATATTGAATCAATAAATAAATAAAAAAAGAAAAGGAAAAAGAAAAGGTGCTACCTTAGATCAACATGAGCTCATGCTTACAATATATAGTGTCTTCTATAAATCTTCTCTTTTATGACAAATATACCCTTCAATTCCAATGCTTCTTTATAGAGCCACTTACCAATATGCTCTCTTTCCCATGGTCCCCATTTTTATTTGACATGGAGATTCCAAACCAAGAAGGTTACAATCACAATAAGCTTTTCCCTTTAATGGAGTACTAAGTTTAAATTATTTTTATTTTCTCTTTTTTTTTAATCTTTAGTAACTAGAAATTCTTCGACAAAATACTATTTATACAATAGGATAAGAAGTCTTTCGATCTATCGAGAGTCCGAGCACTCGTTGAGAATGTCTATCAATGGCCGAGACACAAATGTGTAGAATAGTAATTGAGATTGCATGCCTCTAAAATAGTTTGCAGAAAATGAAAATGAAAAATAATTTGAAAACTAAATAAGAACATAAAATGAATATAAATTTAGTATGTGTACAGCCACATGGATAAATATTGGATAAACCTCATTTATTTTTTTAGATATGATGCATAAATGAATGGAAGTAAACATGAATAGATGGATATATATATGACATCTTATCCACATCCTTTTATTGTATTCTAGTATTGCAAAGTAAAATATTGATAGAAGACGTGGATCAGGGTAAACACGAATAATTTTATACTGAATAGTTCCATTGATTACCTTTTAGGTCACAGTCTCTCATGAACCCCACTTGCTATTTGGCTTCCAATGGTCATCTTCAATAGACTTCTATGGTTGACATTAAGAGATGATATTTGAGAATCCTTAAAACCTCATCCTGGAAGATAAGGCTTTTGAAAGCTCTACTTTTGTTCCATTCTTTTTAAAAAAATTTAATTGAATTAGGAATCCAGGAGAGAAAGAATATGTACTTTTAAGTAATTAGTGAGACAAAGTTGCACTTTACTAGTGCTTTACCTAGGCCATATCTTGTAAAATAATAAATATTTTTATATCATATATAAACATTAATCCTGGTGATGTTTAATTAGAGTTGGTTCTTTGCAAATATAATTATAAAATGAAGGATTAATTACACCTAGAAGGCTAGAACCTGTTATTTGGTTTTTGTGATGCTTTGACTCTTTGACATTGTATGAATATTTTATAATTAGTTTGCAAAACTATACTGATGTCTGATGTAATTTAATTTCCTTCATTAATACCATTATTTTTATAACATTTGATTTCTGATCAAAATATCTTGAATAGACTAATAGATCATAGTTTAATTGGGATTCTTTGAATAGAGCTAAATTACTATTTTTTTGCTCTTCCATCAGCATCTCTCCAAGATTGGATTTATGCAAGTGAGCAATTAATTCAAGATATCTATTATGATTGTGACCTTCAATCTTTGTAAGCTTGTAGCTATATATATATATATATATATTTAAAAAAAATGGTAAACAATAATTAAAATAATAGTCTACCTTAATGAATCTCTCCAAGAAAAATTCTTTAAGAAATATTATAAGTAAGTTATTAATATCAATTAAATTACTATGGACCTCCATCGCGAAAAATGAAAATGAAAATAAGCATTTTATGCAAGTCTAAGGAACCCTAGAATTTTTTTAAAAATTAGGATTGAGTTAGCAAAAAAATAAAATTGTGGCCCAACTCATTATGGAAGGAAAATGATTCAATTACTTAATAACAGGAACTCATAATAGCATCACACCTACTAGCTAATTAAACTCAAGAGGTCCTTGTAGTTGAACAACATGATGCATTGAACCAATAACTAGTTCTCAGTATTTCTTATTGCAACTGGAGCAGAAGCTTCTGCTGCCCGACTTTTCTCCAATAATGCAGAGAGATATCTTCTTCTTTTTTTTTTAATGTCTCTCTTGGAAAATAAATCCTTATCAAAGGAACTCTGACAATGATCTTTATAAATTAGTAGTTTGTGCATATATATCATTGTTTACATATTTATTGTTTTTTAAAAGAAAAAAAATTAAATATATTTTATCATCGTGTATTTATGCTAAAAAATTATCTTAACTTATTATATTTTAAAAAGTCTCAAAATCAGTTATTATATTTATGACTAAAATAAGACTGTTAATATTTTTTGTTAAATTTAACTAAGCAGTATGACTATTTTTGCTACATATTTTATATAACAAATGTGACGAAGGTATTTTAGTTATTTTGATATTGTTCGGTTAAGTTTAATAGAAAAACTAACGGTTTTATTTTAATCAAAAATACAATGATTGGTTTGAAATTTTTTCAAATATAAGGTTAGTAAAATAGTTTTGGGTATAAATATGGGACGATAAAATATATTTAACCTCAAAAAATACTACTCTTTCAAATATATTTATAAAACTATTATTTTCTTAAGATGGGCCTAAAGGTTACCAGGAATTTTACGAGCTCAAGAGGGCATCCAAGAAGTCTCAAAAGCCTCATAGTTTTAAAAGAAGGCCCAAACCCTGTTAGGAACAAATAATTTTCAATAGGCCATGCCCACCCCCCATTTGATCAAGCATCTCTTATCAAGTTTCCCTCGCATTTGAAATAAGTTAAGCTTGATCAATTGAATTATACTCAAATTTAATGTTAAGCTGTGCTCGAACACATGCTAGCTCAATAAAATTTAAATAAGCTCGAATTCGAGCTTGAGCTCGAAATAAGCTTAAATTGAAACTAATCAGTCCAAGCTTTAGATTTTGTATCTAAGGTGACAGCATGTACAACTAGTTGGGTGATCTTAAGAACTTAAAAGATCAAATTCTAGATCTACATGAACTTCCTTTTCTTTTCTTTTTTTTCTTTTTTTTTATATATATTTTTTTATTTCACTAGGGAAAAGACTTTGCCAAACTATTTATGTGCATTAAATAACATCTGTGAGCTAGCTGAGTTTAGTTATTGATCCTGCTCATATGATGTGTGTTGGATGTGATCTAGTGTTTCATTGGATAGAATAATAGTCAACTCACAAAGCATTTCTTGTTCTATTTTCAGAAGATGCCTTAAGTCAGCTGGTTGCATAGGAAAACAGTGGTCAATGTGCAAAAGGCTTTAATTTTATTCTCAGAAAATTTATCCTATGCGATTGATTAACCTATTTTTTTAAGATTGTATAGAAAATAATGAGCTAATTGGGATCAGCAATATGGATTAATTATTGAAATTTTTACATAATTATTGTTAAAAACTTTCAGAATATTATAATTGTAACTACATTATTCAAAATATTATAATTTTCTTGTTACGAGATAAAAATTATTAATAAATATTTTACATTCTAAACTAAAAAAAGAGAGAGAATTATAGTCATTTATATACTAATAATATATTAAGAATATTATATTAAAAACCAACGCTAATAGTAATTCTAATAATCAAAAGATTTTAATAGTGATTCCAGTTAATGAATCCTTTACTTTTAAAGCATTATATATAGATATAGCTAAAAGCAAATTCTATAAATTCTCTATAATGTTTATAGAAGTGGGGCATTTGTAAAAAAAATAACCCTTTTGTTTTCTAAAATAATAAAACTATACTCTTTGTACATATTTCTTATGTAAATTATATATTTTTTTATTATAAAAAAATATACATCTAATATAAAAAATAAATGTATTTAATTTCAAAGTCCAATCTTATTATTATTAAGATCTAAGAGTAGATGTTATGATTATAGTTTCTTACACAGCACCACAACATTCCACAAATTAAGAGCCGGAAGACTTTGGTTTCAGTAAATCATTTTCTCACCATAGATATATATATATATATGTATGTATGTATGTATGCAATGAAGCTGTATATTAAAACTATATTGATGACTGAAGCCAAATGTATATTGCTTCTTGCTCTTCCAAATATCATTGTCATTATCACCTTGTACATTAAAAAAATATGAACACTTAGTGAAGAGTAGTACAAATAGTAACGATGGAAATTAAATATATATATATAGATGGAGGTAGGTGGGAACAAAAGGATACTTTTGTTCTACCTCAAAGGATCAAAGTTTGTATTAAAAAATGAAAGGAATTTACTCCGAATTGCACAAATTTACATTTGTATAGTTCTCAGAAAACAATTAGAAAATATTTATATGACGTTATAAATATAAGTGTGAAATTAAAGAGATTGATTCAGTAACATAGAGCGCTATATTTTTGGTATTTAGGAGAATTTGAAATTGATTCGGATATTTAATTTTTATTCTGCTTCAATTCTACTCTCATCCAACCAGGAGTTTGAGTTATTTTAGGACTGTTTATTATGGTTCGCTGTAAATAGGATTTACGGCTTATAACTAAAAATTAATAAATTTTGTGATATTGAAAATGAAAGAGTTTTTATTATGAACTAAATCAGGATCAATATGGACATACAAAAATTATAAAAATTTATATAATAGTAGCATCGGAGGTTAGAGTTCTAATAATTTTAGTTTATATGAATCAAAGGTCGGAATAAAAAGATATAAATAAAATAGTTGAGGAATATCATAATTGGACATATCGGTAATTATCCGTCGTTGCAGTAGTTGTTGGAGAGTGGCGGACGACCAAGGGTGATGATGGACAATCGTAAGGTAGGGTGGTTCGTGGAGGTGATGGCGACTAGAGTTTGAAGATAGAATTAAAATTCTAAGTTAGATATACTTGTAAAAAAATAAACGGATATGATTAACTTACTTCTACTCCTAGATTATCTTACTCTTATATTTAAGATAAATTTAAGACTAAAACTTCTTAATGCTTGAATGCTTAGATTATTAAACAAAAAAAGCTCAACCCCTCTGTATATTAAGGTCGAGTACAATGAGTCATACTCAAACTAGCCCTAAAGACTTATAAGACTTAAATTAGGATTTGACTTAGTGGCTTACATAATATAATTAGATTTACCTTAAGAATTTATATGACATAACTAGACTTGTCTTAAGCGCTTACATAAAATATATATATAAATTAATTAAAAAATAAATAGACTTAATTCATCGAACCTATTACCCATGTCGTATCAATTTTTCCAAATTCAAAAGATGTTTGCCATTATTGATGTCCTTTGTTTGATATTTTCTTAAAGAATCAATAGAATAGAAAGTCTTTAGTCTAGTAACTAATTACGAGCAAATCAACAAATTAGAGTAAATTTATAGCCTTACCTTACCGTCAACTTAGGCCAATGTTTGACTTTTCGATTACATCTTACATTAAAGTAGTTGAAATTTTGTCAACGTATAATTAAAAAAAAGACCTTTAGATAGAATGAAAGAAATCCACACAACAAGCACATAAGTTAGAAAGGTGAGCAATATGTGTGCTCACCTGCAGTAAAGGCTTACTCTAACCTTGTTTCCAACAACAACTAGAGAAATATATGGCCATTGCTTTTATAAAATTAAAAAGCATGCAGTAGACTTCATGCATGGTACAAAAAAAGTCAGACCCAAAAAGGATAATATCTCTTTGCTGAATGAGAGGTTTACCATATATATACTAAAACCCCACGAATTCCTGAATCATTGCATATGATCATTGACTTTGGTTAACAAACTTCTTCGGCTAAGCCATTCTAGAAAAGATACAAAAATTGAAATGTGCAACAATGATGGTGCTCAAATTGACTTGTGCCTAAGCTCTTATTATTTTATGATGATAGAGAGTTTAATTTTGTCAAAATATGAAGCTGGTGAATCACTATTGAGATGTCTTTACCATGTCACGGCGAGTAGTATTTTTTGTTGATTTTATATGATCTTAATACTAATGTTCTTACTAAGGACCACATAAGCCATTTCCCCATTCAACCATATGCATCTAATATAGTATGATTTTTTAAAATAAATTGTACTGTTATGCTAATTTGGTGCAGGAGAAGAAAGCACTAGCATTAAAACACAGCAACAGATCATTTACATACATGAGATGACTAATAGCATAATCTTTAATACTGAAAACCAGTAAAAACATGAGTTTTGAGGGACCAACACATTAGTGGCATATACCCAACTGATAGATTTTTCAAGGGATATGCATGCAAAGAAAAAGATAACTCTATTTTCAAATTATATAATTAGTATAGAAGGGAAGTGTACTAATTTAGACTAGATAATAGTTCACAACAATGGTCAATCATAGTTTTTTCTTTTAAATGTTTTTGTTGAGAAAATTGAAAATTTGATGTTGTCCCAGTTATGTTTCAAGTATGAGTACATTCACACGCTATAACCATTTAACTATCTAATACTATCTCATTGGCGAGAACCCTAGTACTCGCTAATACTGTTATAGCACTACTGAAAGGTTCATTGAACAACTACTCCCTTGAGCATTCTATTGATAGGTAATGTTGTTATGCTTGTATGTTTAGTTGATTAATTGGCATGGGGTTCATATCTGAAGCAATAACTCAACTACATAAACTGTCCTCGTAAGCACAAGATGTCACATATGCTTGCTTCTTTCCTTGTCTTCTTTTTCTTTGGCGAAGAAGTTTGTCGAATTTATGTACTAGTTGTGTTCCCATTCACTAATTCACACACACACACACACACACACACACACATATATATATATATATATATATATATATATATTTGCTTCTTTTAAGTCAGCAACTTGTTTTGTAAATGACAAGGTTGAGTTTTTAAAAACTGAGTCCACATAAGTTTATTCACATTTTAGTACAGTGAAGTGTAAATAATTTATATATATAATACACATTTACAGTCCATTATTATTAATTGAAAAAATAAAATATAATTACGCAACATTATTTTATGCCCTTCTAAAATTCTGGCTTTAATTGAATGTATGCCCATATAATTGTTGATATATATACTACTTCCTAAATTAAATTAATGCTCATCAGATAGGTAATTAAAGATTATGAAATAAGCTTTTTTTTAATGCATATAAAATATCATCGATCAAATTTCATATTAAAAAAATATAAATAAAAAATGAATAATACTATTCACTTAACTAGGTAATACTATGAGTTTTGCGGGATCCATACATTTAGTGGCATACACCAAATTATTAGATTTTTCGAGGGATACGTTTCCAATCATATGGAACTTGAATTTAATCTTAGTATAGAAGCGATCCGTACTAATTTAGAGTAGATAATAGTTCACAAAATAGTCAATCATAGTATTTTTTTATGGTTTTATTGAGAAACACATTCGCACTAATTGCTGTCAACTGTAGTAGTATTATTGCTATAACACTGTTGGGAGGTTCATTGTACAACTACTCCAGCATTTTATTAATTCTTAGGTGATATATGTCATGCTTGTATATTTAATTGGTTATTCTTAGCTGATATCAAGCAACACCTCCACTATATAAATGGTCCTCCTCATAAGCACAAGAAGTCTCTAAGCTTGCTTCTTTTCTTGTGTTCTTCGTTCACCTTTAGTTCAGTAAGCCATTAATTATTCCTAGTGTGGAAGAGAAATGGCAGGCCTATCATTGGACCAACCTTTGGTCTTCACCTTTGGCATCCTAGGTATAGTTGCCATTGGAGAGCTCCTCCTTGTCCCTTCAGTACTCCCAATAGCTTGCTTCTTGATCTCATGTTGTTATAAGAAACAAACCGTGCATAGAATTTTTCCATATATTCCTCATCGATTTATAGTTTAACCTTTCTTTCCATGAGTACGTAAAAGGAACTGATCGAGTTTTCTTTAGTTGTTTTGTTGTTCTTAATTACTTTCAGCATTTCTTCCGAAACAAATATTTACTACGTCATAGAACTAATTGCTTCAAGGTCTTTGATTGTTATGCTATGATATTAAAATTTCATTTCATATGTAGACTTTAATTCTTTCATTGATTACCTATTGTTGGAGGCTTGACTTTAGTTTGACGATACCTACGCAGGTAACGTCATCTCCTTCATGGTGTTCCTTGCACCAATGTACGTAATAACGACTACGACTGCCATCTCATTTTTTTCTCCTTATTTATTTGTCAAGGCTAATTTATACTGACTAGGTTTCTCCTCATAACTGCAGTCCTACATTCTATCAAATATACCAAGCGAAGTCAACGAAAGGGTTCCAATCTGTGCCTTATATTGTTGCACTGTTCAGTGCAATGCTATGGTTCTACTACGCGTTTGTGAAGACCGATGCTGTCCTTCTAATTACGATAAACTCGGCTGGATGTTTCATAGAGACGATCTATATCATCATGTATCTCATTTATGCGCCGAGAAAATCCAAGGTGCATATACTAATGCATTTCTAGATCTTCTATCAATAAAGATTTGGTCTAATTAATGAATACCATGCAATATGATTTTGGTTTGCAGATCACCACTTTTGCATTCATCTTGCTCTTGAATGTGGTAGCATTCTCTCTGATCATTCTCTTCATTCTCCTACTTGTGAACGGATCAAATCGCGAGAAAGTTATGGGGTGGATCTGCGTGGCCTTCTCCACGAGTGTCTTTGTCGCCCCTTTGAGTATCATGGTACGTAAGAGACTAAAACTAACGCCATGAGAACACTATGAACATATATTTGATAGTTAATAGTCGCGCATATTTGATCGACAGAGGCTTGTAGTTCGCACGAAGAGCGTGGAATTTATGCCATTCTCGCTATCCTTCTTCCTCACGTTAAGTGCCGTCTGCTGGTTCTTATATGGTCTATTTGCAAAAGATTTATATGTCCAGGTGATCGATTGCTCAGCCATGCATACTTCTCTCTATATCATCAATTCCTTTTGAACACTCTTTCTTCTTCTTCTTCTTCTTCTTCTTATACAATATCTCTTTATGTCAATATCAGCTCCCAAACATAGTAGGGTTTGGATTTGGAGTCTTCCAAATGCTCCTCTATTGGTACTACCGGAAGAAGAGGCACATCATAAAACCTGAGCAACCCAAGCATGGAGATAAGTTAGAAGCCACGGAGATGAATAAAATCGACGACGATTTGGAGGCTGGCCGCCAGAAAAATGATCATGGAAACGAGGAGGGAAAAGATAAGAGCAATGAGGAGGAGAAGGATATTAGCCCATTGTGAGACTTCATTCATATGCATATAAGAGCAACAGAGATCGAGAGAGAGAGAGAGAGAGAGAGAGAGAGAGAGAGAGAGAGAGAGAGAGAGAGGTCATCTTATACTTATCTTATTGAATAATAATATGTAAACATCTAAGTCTTGAGATAATCTTGGAATAAGAATGTGTCACTTAACAGATGATATCAAATTCCAGAGCTTGGTATTTACGATCTATTCGATCACTACTTTGGGAGAGATCTGAAATTATGCAGTCAAACTCCTGCAAGGCCTCTCAAAAGATCAACGAAAATGCACTTTGTTTTTCTAGCATGAATAGAGTGATCAAACTTTGGAGCTAAGTAGCAATTGGTGGAGCCTTAGGAATTATGAGGCTTATTAGGTAGCATCCAACTTCACTTGTATTCCGTTAATTTTTATTTTTATTTTTTTTTGATAGAGAGAGAGAGAGAGAGAAGTTGAAATCTATAACATGAGCAAGCCCTTAATCTTTTATTACGAAAGGCAAGCTAATATTCCAATAGCTATGCTATACATAGACTAAGACCTGCTGCAAAAGTTTGCAGCTGTCTTATCTGAGAGCAGGATGGAAGAAATGGAGTTCCTTCAAACCGACAAATAAGTATATTTTCCTCCTCACTTTTGAGCTGGAGCTCAACCTCCCTTTCCTCAGTGTTGGAGCTCTCCGCTATATACGTCTATGGAGGGTTTGCAACGATGCTGTCTTTAGAAAGCTAATCCCCTCTCCCTTCCTGCCAAAATTTGTTTCTCATGATGCTGTCTTTGGAAAGCTCTCATCTTGTTTCCATGCAAATTAAAGCTCTAATTTGGCTCAAATATATGGTGGAATAGGTTTCTATGTCACGCGATACCCAGATTAATTCCTTATTGGCAAGTCAGAGGTGCTGCTGGGCTGCGAGAATGATCACCCGCATGTTAAGGCGAGAGCTCTTCTAATTGGGCTTCAAGGCCTCTTCAGTGATAATAAAATTAGATTGAAGACCATGTATGTAGGTTGGAGAACCATCACTGTTAAGCAGGAATTTCTCCTATGGATATCAAGATTTCCCTCTCTTTAATGTTTGTTCCACGAGTTGCTCCAACAATTCAATGGTTCACAATCTACCTGGCTTTTTCGTCCCAAATTTCTCGAAATTTTATAAGTAAAAAGTCAAACAATTTCGTGGGAAGATAGCTCGGACAAAAAAAAGTCATATGTGAAATATTGTCAACAGGATAGTGCTTAACAGATGCGAAAAAAAGAAAGAAAGAAGAAAGTTTAAACATGCTCGCGATATGTTTAGGGAACATCAATAATACAATAAGGAATTACATTATATCAAGCCTTATCTATATCTGCTAGAGATATACTGTTGAAAATTGGCTCGAAATTGTAATTTGTTGTTGTTCTAATTTTGTATACCAGTGCTCAAACGACATCCACCCGTTCGAACGAGATAGAAGCGTTGGAACGACGTTCGAATGTTCGAATAACCAAGAGTAAAGGCACATGTTACCAATATCGTTCAAACGCTATCCACCCGTTTGAGCAGTTCTATGAGGTGTGTTGCAGCGATGCATTGGCATTCGAATGTCGTCCATCAGTTTAAGCAGCCCATGAGTTTTCTTTAACCTCAAGTCGACCCTATGAATAGAAATGTTAAATTTAGGATTTGGTGTGGAACAACATAGCGAGAAGACTTTTGTAAGAGGGCTAGGGACTTTGAGAGGGCACACCTCCATTTGCATCTCTATTAAATTAGAGACTTGTATTTGGATCTTGCAAGAGTTGGGGGCAAATTATAAGAGAGAGAATATGAGAGATTTTTACATAAGAAGAGGGCTCTATGAGAGAATACTCATCTACTGTATTTGAGAGTGATTAGAGAGGGGGAAACCCTTTATATTTACATATCTATTTGTATTGGATTAATGGATTGAAGATTGCTTCGCCTATACATTTATTTCGGAGTTTCTATCTGTGATTATCTTGGGTGCTTAGAAGATCTCTACGTTTAATATCTTAATTGTGAATTTTTTTTTATTTAGTATTAATATTGCTATCACAACGATATTATTTGAGAAAATTGAAAATCGCTTTCGCTGGTATCCATGAATTCGGTGTTTAACATAATAATTAGTTTCAGAGCACAGTATATATGACTTCCATTTACGATTAAAACAAGTTTAAAAGAAGTGCTGGAACTGAGAGTCGCATCACAAAAGCTATATAGATGTATATTTCTTTCATTTTATGATGAAAAAGAGTTTAAAAGAACTGCTTGAATATGGACCACAGGTCTGAATAGGACTAAACTCAAAACTATATTATTAACTTTTGTGTTATGATCGATGAAAAGAAAACTTAAAAAAGTGCAGGAAGTGAGATCAACGTGACTAAATTTTGCCAAGATGTCAAGCTGAAACTGAACTACGTCAGATACACTCAGACGAATTTGTCCTCACATTGTTAACATTATCTTAACTTTGGTTATCACTATCCACTATTAAGATACTCTCAAAGTCCAATCTTTCACACTAACTCAAAGTTTTTGACCAAATTAGCCATGTCTCAAACTTTTTTTTTTACCAAAATAAGACCACCTCTAACTTAATTCACTGTAGCTTTCAATAAAATATTGATAAGATCAGTGTTTTTAATTTTTTGATAGAAATATCAAAAAATCCTACGTTTTTATCTATAAGTTAACAAAATAAAATACTAATCTTATAAGCAATTTATATATATAATGCTAAACTTATCTAAAGCTTGTTTAAAATATTTTAAATAAAATGTTGATAGATTCAACTAAATCTATCTTCGTTTTTTTAGTTGTCATATAAAATGTTGACCTTACGATAAAATGAAGACGCTAAACTTATTAGTATTTCTAATTTTTAGATAAATTATTAATAAGTTCAGCATTTTATTAATAGTTACAGTAAAACAAACTTCTTTTGATATTAAATTTAGGATCCGTTAAAAAAAAAATATTTGAAAGAAGGCTAGTTTGGTAAAAATCTCCAACCACCTCATTCCTTCCATCAATATATCCTATATTAGAACTCGTAGGATCTTTACACGGCAACCCAATTAACGATCACAGAGAACACAAGGAAAAGATGTTCATTGCTTTTAGCCCCACATTTAGTTTGATAAGAGCATGAAAAATCCACACCAAAAATGGATAGTATCTCTTTGCTGAATGAGGTTTACTAGACTAAAACCCTCAGGTAAATTATATCCTATTAACTATGAATTCTTGAATATGCATATCGTCATTGACTTTCGATATATTATCCAAGTAAATGATCCTTTAACTATGAATCCTTCGGCTAAACCGTTCTAGAAGGGATACAATTTTTTTTTACATTCAGTTCTATTAGAAGCAATTAAGATTGATCGATTGAAGTAGAAGCAAGATAAAAAATCGAAATGTGTTAACATTATGATGGTGCTCAAACTTGTGTCCAAGCTGCAGATCTTCTGTATTAGAATATAGACTTTTTATTTTATGATGAAAGAAAATTAATGTATGAGAACTGCTGGAAGTAGTGACATGTGATTCCAATTTTGCAACAAAAATAAAAAACAATGTGAAGCTAGTAGTGACTATTGAGATATCCTCATCAAGTCATAGTGAGTATTGTTGAATTTATGTGATCTTAATACCTAGAATGGTCTCTCAAAGGACTATGCACTAACTGTGTTCCCATTCACTAATTCACTTTTTTTTTTCTTTTTTTCCCTTCTTTTTTTGTTTCTTCTTTTCAGTCATAATGGGACGACAATTTGGAGAAAAGTGAAATTTTTGATTAAGTTGATAGTAGCAAGTTTAAGCATTTGTCAACAACTTGTTTTTATAATTGACAAGATTGAGTTTTTAAAAACTGAGTCCAGATATTTTTTATAGCTTATTCACATTTTATTATAGTGGACACAATTTACATATGCAACATACATTATAGTCTATTATTTTCAATCAAAAAATAAAATATAATTACGTTACGTAGATGACAACATTATTTTATACCCTCCTAAAATTCTGGCTTTAATTGAATGTATGCCCATACAAAAGTTGATATATACTACCTCTTAATTTTATACAGTTGGTTTTTGCATGTATGACCCTAAGAGCTAACAAACAAGTAATTAGAAAAAAAAATTATTTAGCAGTAAAAAGATTGATATATATATATATATACCTTTTTTTTGCATATATTTTTATCTCATTTAGGAGCATCTTTATCTTTCTGTTTGTTAAATGGTTTAGATTTTAGCTTGTTATTGTGAAAATTCCGTACAAAAATCATGTTCACAACAATGGTCAATCATAGTGTTGCTCTAACACCGTCGTACATTGTACTTAGCTATTTCCTTCTGCATTTTCTTCTTACATGATCTCATGCATGCTTGTATGTTTAATTTCGTTGGCGTGGATAACTTGATCATCTCAAGCAACACCTCCACTATATAAATGGTCCTCCTCATCAGCACAAGAAGTCACATAAGCTTGCTTCTTTCCTTGTGTTCTTCGTTCACCTTTCGTTTAGCAAGCCATTAATTATTCCTAGTGTGGAAGAGAAATGGCAGGCCTATCATTGGACCAACCTTTGGTCTTCACCTTTGGCATCCTAGGTATAATTGCCATTGGAGAGCTCCTCCTTGTCCCTTCAGTACTCCCAAGAGCTTGCTTCTTGATTTCATGTTGTTATAATTAAGAAACAAACCGTGCGTATAGTTTCCATATGTTCTTCATCTTTTTATAGTTTAATCTCTCTTTCCATGAGTACGTTAGGAACTGATCGAGTTTTCTTAGTTGCTTTGTTGTTTCTTTTACTAGTATGGTGGACAAGAGTAGAAGGATTTGCTGTGAAGAAACTTTACAAGATCTCTTAGTTACTTTGATCAGCACTTCTTCCGAAACAAATATTTATGCCACAGAATTTATTGTTTAAAGTTCTTTAATAAGTTGATCAAATGCTCGAGTTTTATGCTACGATACCTTTCTTTCGTTGTTTAACTATCGATGGAGGCTTAACTTTAGTTTGATGATACCTACGCAGGCAACATCATCTCCTTCATGGTGTACCTTGCACCAATGTACGTAAATATCCACTTGGACTACCATCTCATTATTCTCCTTATTTATCTAATTATCAAGGCTAAGTTATACTGACTAGGTTTCTTCTCGTAACTGCAGTCCTACGTTCTATCAGATATGGCAAAAGAAGTCCACGCAAGGGTTCAAACCTGTGCCATATATTGTTACATTGTTCAGTGCAATGATATGGTTCTACTACGCTCTTGTGAAGACTGATGCTATCCTTCTAGTTACGAACAACTCGGCTGGATGTTTCATAGAGACGATCTATATCATCATCTATCTCATCTATGCGCCGAGAAAGTCCAAGGCACGTAGACTAATGCATGTCTCTTATCTATATATATCTATAAAGATTTGGTCTAATGAATACCATGCATGGTTTTGGACGTTGTAGATGACCACCTTAGCAGCCATCTTGCTCTTGAATGTGGTGGCATTCTCTTTCATCCTTCTCTTCACTCTCCTACTTGTGAACGGATCAAATCGGGAGAAAGTTATGGGGTGGATCTGCGTGGCCTCCTCTATAAGCGTCTCGGTCGCTCCTTTGAGTGTCATTGTACGTAAGAGACTAAAGTAAACACAAACACTGAGAATACTTTATGATTGCATCTAACATTCATACAATATTATTTGATCTACAGAGGCTTGTAATCCGCACAAAGAGCGTGGAATTTATGCCATTCTCGCTATCCTTCTTCATCACGTTAAGCGCCGTGGTCTGGTTCTCATATGGTCTATTTGCCAAAGATTTATATATCCAGGTGATCGATTGCCCAGCCATGCATGCATACTTCTCTCTATTTCATCAGTTCCTTTTGAACACTCTTTCTTCTTCTTCTTATACAATATCTTGTTATACCAATATCAGATCCCCAACATAGTAGGGTTTGGCTTTGGAGTCTTCCAAATGCTCCTCTACTGGTACTACAGGAAGAAGAGGAACATCATAAAACCTGAACAACCGAAGCATGGAGATGAGTTAGAAGTCGTGGAAATAAATAAGATCGTCGACGATTTGGAGGCTGGCCCCCAGAAAAATGATCATGGAAACGAGGAGGGAAAAGATAAGTGCAATGAGGAGGAGAAGGATATTAGCCCATTGTGAGGCTTCATTCACATACATATTAGATATACATATAAGAGTATGAGAGAGAGAGAGAGAGAGATCTCGTCTTATACTTATCTCATTGACTAGTAATATGTAACCTTCAAAGTCTTGGAATAATCTTGGAATAAGAATGTGGCACATAATTAATAGATGATATCATATTCATGAGCTTGATGTTTGTGATCTCTTCTATCACTACTTTTTGGAGATATGTGAGAATAATGGAGAGTCAAACTCTCCTCTAAGGCCTCCCGAGATCAACCATGTGAGACTCGAACATCAGTTTAGTTTAATGGTGTTCCAATTAAATCTGTATCGCTGTGATTTCAATCTAAAAATAATAGTATAATAGTTTATATGAGCCCCTTTAATAATCTGAGCACAACCGAGTTAACACTTCAGTTATATTTTATTTTATAAAATAAACAGTAGATGACCCTTTGACCTCTCTAATATTCTTTTTGTCCTTCTAAGTAATCCCCTTCTTAGTTGTCTTTTTTACTTCTTTTTTAGCTTCATTCGTGTACTTAGATCCCCTTGTGATCAACTATTGACTTTTTGGTCCAAAGATCTAGTAAATATCGTTTTCCTTCGAAATTATCGTAAATATAAAAGCCATTTGTCTTTTCACATTGGAAAGTAATGTCTGTCAATTAGTTGCATATAAGTCCCAAAAAGAAATTTAAAGTGTTAGATAAAAGTCAAGAGAGGTACTCTCAATTTTGATCCAACTATGGAGGACAAAATGTATTTTTCTCTTATGTACATGCATCATTGGGAAAAAACATTAAACAAAAATACTTTGGCTTGAAACTTTTTAGGACTCTCTCATTGATTGAAATCATGGGGAGTATCTTAATTAAGTTGTTAATCACAATACTCTGTTTATTATAGATGGTTCCTCTTTATCAAAGATCTCATCCAATAGCTTGGATGTTCTTCTGTGTATAACATAGCTATTGAAATATTAGCTTGTCTAGGGTGATAAATTTAGGGCGTCTCAATTGGGCCTGGTTTAGACCAAAATAAAAACATAAAAAAATTGGACCAGTGAGCAGTCCTGCACCGATGTCGGTGGTGGGTCGGAGCCGGTGGGCTGTCGGTCGGATCTCGGTCTACGGGTGGATCCCCATTGGCCTGCTTGAACACTAGGCATAATCAACAGTGGATTATTAAATGCCAAATGGTAGTAGATAGCATTATAATGGAAGAAGTAATTTTGAATGATGAACATCATGTGGAACTCTCCCACAAAATTTTTTGGACTTCCAATAAGCAAGAGGTTCAGTTACATCCATAAGACCATCATCAGTATATGAGTACTACTACATTCTTTCCTGCCTCCAATGATGTACACTCAACTCTCCCTCATCTTCCCTCAGTATAAGGCAAAAATGCTTCAAGTTGATAACTCCCTTGTACTAATTCACTTCTCTTATACAGACAAAAAATGTATGGGAAGAGAAGTATTTACTACCTTCACCCATGATTTGCAGCATCGCGTGCATTAGCACGTATCTTTTCTCGCCAATTCTCTCCCCACATTTTTGCCTCTGCTACTGCCTTCTCCCGATCCGAATCCTTGTTTGAAATCGGACCAACAACTTCTCTTGGGGAGCCATCTCTCTCTGATCCATCCAGCTCAAATTTTCGTCCAGAGAGTTCCCCTTCCTCATTCTTTGCTAATACTCTTCCACCCCCACCACCTGATTTGTTGCTGCTGGTGGGAGAAGCATTGGTGTCATAAGTTTGGGAGGCCAAGAAGGACAGAGCAGTGACAACATCAGCGATAAGAGGACGGCTGGCAGCTTGTTCTTGGATACACATGGATGCGACAGAAAGGGCTTGATAAAGCCCTCGCATAGGGAAGCGGCCTTGCAACCTTGGATCAGCCAATTTTGGGAGTTTCCTTCGGTCACTGAACATGGGCCTAGCCTGGTAAGATGATGCAAATTCTGGTGAAATAGGAAATAGCTAGCTTATGAAAATTCTAACAATTCATTTGATATAGGTTACTGCATAACATACTAAAAGACAGTAACAGTGTAAACAAATGATCCAGTACAGAACCACAAATAACATATCGCAACTTCATCCCGATGGTATTAATCATTGTGCAATATTTAGTTTACATCTCTTTACTCACTTCTAAACAACTCCAAGCCCCTCTAACTACTGTTGTAAATAGTTGAGGCGGCATCTACCGAATGATGACTAATTACCCTGCAGTTTCCTATTATGATATTGAATCGTTGACCTTTTATTTTAGGTTCATTCAATAGAAATCAAATAAAGCCAACCTGGTGAACTATGCTATTCTTTTCGTGGACTTTCTTTTCACGGTTATTCTAGTTACATAGCAAGGTTAAAAGTTAACACACAGACTTTTAGGTGAAATGTAACATATTGTAAGGCTCTCTGGTACAAGTGACACTATTTACCAATATATGGTCATAGAGTTAGTGCATTTACAAGATACAAAAATTAGGGACAGCTGAACTGACAGATTTGCTTATCATTGTTAAAATGAGTTCCCAGATTTAGCAGACAATACCCCATATGATTGTTTAGAAAATATAGATAGCAATCATAGAGTAGAAACTCAGTCAAATATATAAACAAGCAAAAGATAAGTCTCCAAATTCTACCATGTCCAGATTAAGAACCTTACCCATGAAACAAGATTCTGTTCTCCACTTGGTCTGGTGCTATCAATTGCCCTCCGACCTGTGATCAGCTCCAAAAATACAACACCAAAGCTGTAGACATCTGACTTTACTGTCAGTTGACCAGTCATAGCATACTCGGGGGCACAGTATCCGTAGGTACCCATCACCCTTGTTGATACATGAGACTTGTCACCAGTGGGACCAAGTTTTGCTAGCCCAAAATCTGAAAGCTTCGGGTGAAACCCCTCACCCAATAAGATATTAGATGATTTGAAGTCTCTATAAATGACTGGTGGGTCGGCTTTATGATGGAGATACTCCAAACCTTTAGCTGCACCAGCAGCGATTTTCATCCTTGTATTCCAGTCCAGTGCTTCCTGGTCGGGTGGCAGATCTGTTATCATAAATCTCCAAAGTTATAAAAGTACAAGGAACACTTTAACTTGGAGATTGAAACCTTCAGGTATCATATGATAGAGAGAATCAAGAAATATAGTTCAAACAAAATATAACGGCACATTGGCTTTACCATGAATCAAGATATTTAAGAATGAGGGGATGGGCAAGACTTGATTGGCACAGTTTGGCATTGCCTATCCATGAAGATTTTTCTTTTTTTTTTTAAGTTTACATATTCACAAAGATTTGCACACACACATAGTAAATATAGATAACAGCCTGCAACTGAAGTACGTTGTCTATAGCATGAAAATAGTGCAACTAAGAAGTTTTGTCATGCAAAGTGCATTTAATCAGCAGCGCACATAAAGTCAATTGCAACTTGTTGTTGTAAACACAATTAACCATGGTGTTAATCATACCCAGAATCTCAGATGGCTTCTCATGACTACAGACCATCTGGGACTTTCAATAGATAAATAATAAATATCTACTTTGCAGGGTCTTCACTTTAGTGAAAGCTGACGTATTAGCACTACATACTTTTGGAGGAGAAAATCTATTTTTGCAGGTAACGGTACAAGCAAGTAGAGCAGTTGTAATATGATGGATTCAACTTCATAATATCATGATGCAGCTATTTATTCACCACATAGAATTTGTGACTGGATAAGATGAAACACTGCAGAAAGAAATATAATATTTCTTTTTGATCTTTTATTTGTTTCGGTTTCATTTACTAATCTTGCGTGTTTCTTAAATTCAAGTACTTTCAATATATGTAGAACTAACACATCAAGAACATTTCTTTTATTTTTTTACATTTCTTTAGAAAACCTAGAGAGTGACAGAAAGTGAAGTGTTTATAATTAAATCAGCAACAAGCACAAATGACATCTGGAACATTCTCCTATTTTTTTATATGCCCTTTTCTTAATAAAATTATAGTTTACCCTTTTAGAGCATATACTTGAGCATAATGCAAATGGAATTGACTTGAAAGATAAGTGGTTATGATATGTTAAGTGATATGTTATAGAGAGTGAAACAGAAGAACCTCACTGCATGTATCAAAGAACTATGAAGTATCTCACTGAATAAGGTATACAACAATGAAGTTCAACTTTAGTCAACGAACTTAATTAGGCTCTCTTGTACAACAATAAAGGGAAATATGGAGTGGAAGGATTACACCGAATTTTCTTAAAACAGAATTCTGGAAAAAAAATGTTAATTTCTATGTTATAAGATAGCTAGGTTGTGGTATGATACTATGATGAATCAACTCGTCTCACAAATGAGGTTAAGGTTTATAGCTTATGCAGACACTTGCAAGTTAGTATTAAAAAGGAGGGGAAAAAAAGGAAATACAGTAGTTTAAATCATGTGGTCAATATGTCACAACATTTTCCTCAATATGTTGCAGCCAATCATCACAGAAAGGTATAAATTGCTCATTATCTGATCCAATACATGACAAGCCACAAGGAATCTACAGCTTCTGTTTAGTTCCAACTAAGGGGCCAAGAGATAAACTCCAATTGTAACGGTCTCATCAGTTTTCATGCAGCGTTGCACTCAAAGTAAGGATGAAAAAGGAAAGAGCTTCTCATCAAAAGTAGGTGAATAGTTGCTGCAGGAAGTCTGCTAGTTAGGAAAAAGGTGTTCCACCAGGTTTCCGTTTATGCGGAGTCTAGAAAGGAGAGATGCATGTATTCTCACCCTAATATTTGGGAAGGCTATTTCTAAGACTTGAATTAATGACCTCCTTGCCTCGTCATTCCAAGGAAGCCCAGCCGCTAGCTATTCATGTTAATAAGAACTGTGCTAATTCTGGGGCCAGAGAAAAGAACTTGAGTTTGGCTCATCTGTTAACCATTATATATGTACATGTGTATATATTTTATATGCAACAAAGACACAAACAGCCAACTATTTCTGTTCAGCTATATGGCGCTTCCTTTTGCTAGGTTCTATTTAATTTAAAGTCATTTGCTAAGTACCATCTTCTCTTTTCTTATTACTTCGTCATGCTACTTGTAGTCTTCCCCTACCTCTCAAGGCAACCATTTCGTTCAAAGAGACACTCCTTACTAGTGCCTAACAGAGACACTCCTTACTAGTGCCTAACATGATCTCCTTTGCACTTGTTTAGACTTTAGACAACCTTAGTTGTTTATGTAACTTGCCCTGCATAGCTGCTACCCATAACATGTCTTGGATACACTCATTTCCTAATCTATCTTTTGTTTAACCTCATTCGTTCACCTTGTTCGGTTTGCTTATGTTGTTTCATAGTTTCCAATATTCTGACCCATAAAGTATGGCTAGTCTCAAACTGTCTCAGAAAATTTCCTTTTGACATGAAGGTTACATGAGAACTCCATAACAAACTACAGACATTTCTCCTTTTTCACCATCCTAAAAATTCTATGTGGAACATCCTTATCAATTTTCTTAGAGAACTTTAGATCTACATATGTAACATTTGTCTAGATCTAAATGAAAAGAATAGGAACAAATAGAAAAGGAACAAAAAGAGCATCCTTTAACACAGTTCCACTTATTTATACAAATTCTCATCTGATTCATTTGCTTATAAAAGCTTACCTCAAAGAAAAGAACATTCCAAAAAGAAGTTTAAATGTCAAAGTAATGTGAGAAGGAAACAAACTCTTCCTATTTTATCAAATGTAGTAGTACAACAACAGAAACTTTACCATGTAAATGATCCTCCAAAGATCCCAAAGGCATAAACTCATATACAAGAAGACGTTGATCTCCATCAGCACAGTAACCGATCAAATTCACAAGATTTGGGTGATGCAATAAGCTGAGCATGAGAACCTCCACAAGAAATTCTCTGTTTCCCTGAAGCCCATTCTGATCAAGCTGCTTCACAGCGACAATCTGCCACCGCAAGTAGACAATCATTCGAAAATGTATTAATCTAATTTTTCTTTTTCTTCTTTATCTCTTGTGCTTCCACATAAAGTAGCATATTTTTCACATGGAAAAAGAATAATCATCTAAATGTTAAATGCATTTTGCATTAGCTTATGGAGACTTATACAAAGCCAAACTACATTTGGTTGGTTAAGAGAAAACTAAAATCTTTCAATGCTAAATCAACAAAATTGTGGCAGAAATATAAGCATAAGCCTAAAACCAACCTGACCGGTACTCTCAAGGCGCCCTTTATAAACCCGCCCAAATCCTCCTTCCCCTATAAAGCACTCAGGTCTAAAGTTTCTTGTTGCGGCGGCGAGCTCTCGAAAGGTAAACGTATGCGCAGAGATGTTAGAACCAGAACCATCCCTTGGATTATTTCCTTCCCTTTTCAAACCAAGGCCACTTCTAGTCCTCAAACTATCAGCTGTTTGATCAACTTACAGGGTTAGATATTTATCAAACAAGCATCTAGTACAATAATAGATCAAGGAGGAAACAGAGAGATTAAATATATTCACAACAGTACAACTCCATCAATAGAGATTTTTCAGATCATTGCAAAATGGACTAGCCATAGCTCATGATCCAAAGAAACCAGAAAATGACCAGAACTTCAAGCACTAGTAACAGGTTCTATCATTGGAACCAATAGAACAAGCAACATCTCGTGGATTTCACCTAAAAAAGAAACCAAATCTCTCTAGTGATCTCAACCAGATAAAAATAAGATCTTCCCACATTGAAATTGAAAAATAAAATAAAATAAACATTTGGCTTCAGGAATCCAGATCCAATCTACCAAGTAAAGTTTAAATACCAAAATGAAAACAATAAATACTCAAAAAAATTTAGAAAAAAAGATATTTAACTAACCAGAAGAAACTCTATCGACTCGCGGAGCAACCATGGGCTGCTCCTCCTTCTTATCCTCCCTCTCTTTCCCATGGCCCAACTCATCTGCCTCCCTCGATTCGAAGCATGGGAAACAACCCATATCCCAAAACTACCAGAACTAGCGGGAAAACCACTAAAAATCGCTTCTTTCCGCCTCAAACTTGCCATTCCAGCCCATACCACCCCCTCCCACCCCGCGCCAAATCGGCTCTTGCCATCAAATTCTACATGGCTTCTCTTCGCCCTCCAATCCAATCCAGGGGACCGCTGCAATTGTATCGGAGGAGGAATAATTCATCGAAACGGCTTCGGGTTTGATGTGGAAAAGGAGTGTGAGAGATTAGGCGATCCGGTCCATGCGACGGCTCCATGTGCATGTATTTATACAAATCTATTAAGATTAGAGTCCAATAAACAAAGTTCCCTGTTAGGAATTATTAATTTATTACGACTTAATTAAGAAAGTTTCAAATTTTTATACGATTTCTCCTGCAAATCTATCACATGCCTTGTCGGTATCTTGCATGAAACCACTTCAAGTTGATTAGTTTTATAGATTAATCATCCCTTCCTCTTTTAGGTTCAAAAAAACTATTTCTAGTAGTAATATATTCTTTACTAAAAATTCCTTTTTTCCATAGATCTTCTTATTTAATTTTTAGATTTTTATTTTAAAAAAATATATACGATTTGATCAGATGATCAATTTTAAGCTCTTTAAAGTCCATTAAACTCTCATTTTAAAGAGGAAAGCTGAGATTAAAAGAATATTTGATGAGAGGATGCATGGGAAAATGAGTCATAAATTTATGGGTCTTAGAATAATTGCTCTAAAAATGAATTAAGACAAGAACTTAAAAAATTAAAATCTTTTAGCACATAATTAAGGACATTAATTATTGGCGAAAATAAAGTAATTGGATGAAAATGACAAGGTTTATGTGCATATTCTCCTTTTGAAGAAGAATAGTCTAACATTTGACTTGAGAATCAAATGCTAAGGATGCCATATTGCCAATACCATCATCCATTCATAGTGCCAAACTTGGGAAAAAAATATTAAGAAAAAGAACAAGCCTAGACTACTTATCTGGTCAAGAGCTTGATGGAGATGCCTCCATACAAGAAGAGAAAAGAGAAAAAGGTTTCACAAGGTCCTAAAGTTGGAAGTATGCTAAATTTATGATGCTATAGGTAAATATGTCATATAATTTTTATAATTAGTGAAGTCCAACAAAAATAGGTATTTAATTATTATTATTATTTATTTCTATTAAGAAAATATTAATCTGCTATTGCGTGATCTGAGAGAAGTGAGAATATAGTAATGTCTCACTAAATACCGGGTTTTGAATTCAGAAACTTTTATACAGCGTGAGCCAATTTAACTAACTAAGTATTATTTCAAACATTGTAAAAAGATACTAGATAGGTCACAAAAATAAGCAACCGAGTTTATATTAAAATAGATAATATTCGAGAGATTCTAGGCATAACTATTCAAAATAAAAATAAGAAAATTTTATTAAAAATATCATTAATATTTTATGACATGAATTCATTATTTAATCTCTGTATTTTAACTAAAAACGTAACGAGTTAATTTTCGCTAAACATCAATTAACGTAATAAAGAACATTTGACTACTACTAAGTATTATTTTGAACATTGTAAAAAGATACTAGATAAGTCACAAAAATAAGCAAGAGAGTTTATATAAAAATAGATAATATTCGAGAGAATCTTGGCATAACTATTCAAGATAAAAATAAGAAAATTTTATTAAAACTATCATAAGTTTTGTTTGAATTATCTTTAATATTTTACAACATGAATTCATTATTTAATCTCTGTATTTTAACTAAAAACATAACGAGTTATTATCGTAACAAAGAACATTTGACTACTATTATCTTAGCTTAAAATATTTTTACTCAGAGGTATATAGGTTGTTTTACATCTATATTTAGCTTAACTCATCTGTATAGTAGCTAAAGATAAGATATTTTTAAGACATTAAAAGTAAAATAGAGAGACAAAGAAATATCAATAAGACAGGATATGATTAATAAATTTATCCAAAAAATTTAAAAACAAAAGCAAAAGCCAGATGATTAAAGTACATAAGGTCAGTGGAAGTGCTAGGGAATCAACAATCCATTCAATAGTCTACTCTATATTCTCCTTCAAATCTTTCTAGTTATTGAAGCTTTTTTGTTCTCCCCCCATTCTCTAGAGGTTTCAGCCACTCATAATGGAATTGGTGAAGGAATAAAATCTTTCCAATGGATTCTAGTGCCACTAAAGCATATGGAAAGTGGCTCTGGACTGTCCAAGCAATGAAGCTAAACAGAAGCTTCCATCTCTATTTACACAAAGGGAGAAGAGAAGAAAAGAAATTTAAAAGGACAAAAGGGTAGAGTCTCTCTTGCCAATGCCATGCAGCCTAATCACACAAGATGCTGCCACCTTCTTTCACCCTCAGAAAAGAAGCTTAGAAAAGTGGATCTAACTTTAAATGCTGGCATAAAAGAATAGAGAGACATGAATTCCTTTCCACAAAGAGGAGCAAGGGACATCATTGATCATGGATATCTTGACATTCTTGTGCTCTTTATTCTAGTATTCTTATTTATATAGATAAATATTCTTTGCTTTCATGAGTTCTTAGTCTTACACTCTACCCTTTCTAAATTTATGTTTCAAGCCCCATGTTTTAGAATATATTCTCTAAAGGCATCTTTAGTTAACAAAATTTGATGAAAAAGGTAACAGAAGACTCGAAAATTATAAGTTGAAATGACTAAATAGATTGAAGATTAGTATTTATTTACTCATTCGTGAAGGTTTAAATTGAAACTATAGAAACAAGTGATCAAGTTTTTGCGACCTTCGAAACGGAGTTCCTTTTAGGATAGGGTAGTCGGAAAACCTTAATGGAATATTCATAAGTTGGTATTTTTTGTTAGCCCGCTACGATTAACTTAGGATGTTTTCTAAGAATAAAGTCCGACACATAGAGCTCAAATTATAAATACTGAAAAATTGGTGTCAAATATAAAATATTAAAATAGATAGTCACAAAATTATATAGGTCACAACCAATCAAAATTTCTTAGAGTTGTATAATCCTCTTTGACTCTCTCTCTCTCTCTCTCTCTCTCTCTCTCTCTCTCTCTCTCTCTCTCTCTCTCTCTCTCTCTCTCTCCCTCAGACACAAGAGTATGCCCTAGATGAAGAGATGCCATTTTTTGAGATGCCCATATTTGAAGGTTTCTGGAATGTGAGTTGCTATTAAATAGCATCAAGCATGTTAAGAATAGTATTATTAGAGTACTTCTTTGACTCTCTTTCTCTCTCATCTCACAATGTGAAACTGCACATGTTTTCCAACTAAGTGCTTCAGATGCTCCATAAATGTTCACTCACTCCCTCCTTGCTCATGAGCTGGAGTCCAATGAGGTAAGTAGAACTGCATTTCACACAGCAAATCTACCTTTTTGACAACAGCCAACTAAAGTTTCAGCCCATCAATGACCATCCATGGACTTTTCTAGGGGGACATAGAAACATCTCCCTCTCCAACTTGCTATCTTAGTTCTTCTTTTCCCCAAGGAATAGTGGAACATTTCCCTTTCCAACTAGCTATCAAGGTTCTAGGATGTGACCTGCTATTTAGATAGAGCATTGCTGTCTTTACCCTTAAGTTTACTATAAATAGGAGTGACAATCAGGTAGAGTTAGATTAGTTTGAAATTTCTAAGCACAAATATGACATGTTTATTAAACGGGTTGGCGGATCAGATAGTAAACGATTAATCGGGTTGAGATAATAAATATGAACACGACGTGTTTAATAATCATGTTAGACTAAGTGACATGCTTATAACCCCAAACCTAATTAGACTAAATTCAAACATATTTAAAAATTAAATTATCATGTCAAGTTATGGGGTTAAATTAGTTTTTGCCATCCCTAACTATAAACATTTAAAAATGCGCCAGGATAAGAGAAGAAGAGGCATAGTTTCCAAGTTAAAAAAAAAATATGCTTCTTCTAGACACATATTTAAGCTACTAAGGGTAGTGACCAAATAGACAAACTCCATAACTCCCATGGATCTAGGGCATTGTGTCTATAGTTGATCCACTCACATAATTGTGCCTTTATTTAATTGGCTTCCTTCCTCCCAACCCCACCACCCACCCCAACCTCAACCCCACCCCTCCAAAAAACAATGAAAATATATATATATATATTCAATTTCTCTTGCTACTCCTATTCATACTTTGCCATGTCCGTACAATAATGCAGGAACTCCTCTCCTTTCAAACCGTCAGTGAGCATCCATCATCCATTAATTTTGGATGCCTTGCCTTTCTTTTGGACAAGAAAAGAGAATAACATATTCAAAAGAAAAGAAAAGGAGAAGAAGCACAACCGGGGGAGGCATCCATGGTTGCTACCAAACCAAACTGCTAAAGAAATGAAAGATGAAGTCATGGGATTGGGATCAGTGATTTGATCAAACTACCTAAGTTCTTAAATTTCTTTTACCAAAATATATTGTTCCTCAAACTTATTGTCAAAAAGATCTATTTTACTGTAATTAAACTCTTAAGTATTTTACATTTTTAACCCAACCTTCTCCCCTCTGGAAGGGAAAATTCGCATATTAGAACTCCTGGAAGAGCCCACTGGAAGATAGATTCCTACCAGGTGGACGGGAGCCTCCACTGAGACCAAAAAGAAGAGGATGGATGGACTCCAAGTCTTTACTTTACTAAGAGAATATAGTAAGGAAGAATTGAATTGAGGATAGAAGACTCGAGATAGTGAAAACAAAAAATATATATATCTAGCTTAGTCAACCATACGGGTGTAAATGAGTTTTAATAAACAAGCCTTATTTTGGGTTTAGGCTCGAAGCATCAAGGAAACCACTGTGAGTATTGCCCACTCATACACTCATTCTATTTTGATTCCTAAATACTAGAGTATCAGTAATATTAACCTCATTGATGGAGCTTGCCTCATATTGTCCCTGGAAGTACCGTGGTCCATTACATTTATGCTCTGCCTTGTTTGTTTTGAGTTTAGGAGTCCCTTTTAAACTAATCTAAGGACTCCTAAACTAGTTCAGTAATTAAATATTTTTTATCTTTTTTATGTCTTATTAAGTTTACTCTTTAAAAATCAAGGCTAAGAAAATAAAATTAACTAATCAAATTCAGAACTTAACCTCAAACCAAACAAAACCGGGATGCCAGAAAATTAAAGTTTTTTACATTTCTATCTGAGTAATCACACAGTTAACATTCATCTACTAACCAATCAGTGTAATGCATGGTTCCTATTAAATGATGACTTTTAAGTCTATAATTCAATATATAGCTTCACAATTTTTTCAAGTATTTGAATACAAAATCAGCAAATGTAACTCTCCCTAAAACATAAACCTTGATAGTTCACTCATACATTACAAAACTGGTCATTTATAATACCAAATTTTAGCATAAATAAAATTTGACAACATTTCTACCAAAGAAGTGTAAACAAGTCCATATAGAGCTCATACCAAATCCAAATCCCATTGCTCAAAGATGTTTCACAAGACATAGGGGTGGCAAAATTTGACCCGACCCGATAACCCGACACGATAACCCGGCATTTAATTGGGTTTGGGTTTGGTATAATCGGGTTCGGGTCATAAACGGGTCAACCCACCTAACCCGTTTAATAAACGGGTCATGTTCGGGTTTATACAACTGACCCGTTTTGACCCGTTTGACCCGTTTAATTATACGGGTCGAGTCTAGTTGGGTCGGGTCAACCCGCCAACCCGTTTATATATATATATATAATATATATATAACCTAACCCTCTCTCTCAAATATATATATATACATATATATATATATACCTAACCGGCTAACCCTCCCCACTCTCCACTCCAGCCGCCTCTGCCTTTCCAAATATTTGCCCCCATCTCTAATCTCTCTCTCTAGCGGCGATCGTCTGCCACCGTGTCTCCACCTGCCGCCTCCTGCATCTCCGCCTGCCTCCTACCGTCTCCACTCCGCGTCTCCCGTACCTCCCGCGTCTCCGCCTGCCATCTGCACTCCCCATCTCCTGCATCTCCGCCTGCCTTCTCCTCTCTCTGTCTCCGCCTACCGCCCACCACCGAGTCTCTCCCTGTCTTCGCTTTTCACGGTGCTGCAGTCTCCGCCTACCGCCCCCGCTCCCTTTCTCCGCTTGCCGCGTCTCCTCTCCTCCTCTCCCTGTCTTCGCTTTTTGCGGTGCTGCAGTCTCCGCCTGCCACCGTGCTGCAATCTCCGCTTGCCGCCCCCGCTCTTTCTCCGCTTGCCGCAACCGTCTGCCGCGGTGCCTCCGTCCTTGTATCTGCTTGCCACGGTGCCTCCATCCCCTTCCCCGTCTCCGCCTGCCCTCCTCTTCTCTCTTTGATGTGTTCACTCTCCTCCAACCGCCTCTCCGTCTCTAGCCGCACCGACCACCTCGTCTTCCTTGGCAGATCCGGAGCTCGCGCCATGGGAGCCAGCTCCTAGAGCCTTGCCTCCACCGCTGCTGCTTTGTCAACACCAACGTTGAAGCTTGAGACATTTGAATTTATTTTTACTAAATTTTCCTACAATATTGTAAATTATGCTGGATTTGTGTAAATTTGTGATAGTTTATCTCTGCGGGTGATGTATTACGCCGATTAACTCTAAACGGGTTAAATGGATGTAAATTTAAATGGGTTGTATTTACAGGTTAAACGGATGGTTAAATGAGTTGAATAAAAAATATAATATATTATTAAATGGGTTAAACGGGTTATATAAAAAATATAATTTATTTATTAAATGGGTTATACGGGTCGTGTCGTGTTACCCGTTTAATAAACGGGTCGTGTTCGTGTTTAGAAAAATTGACCCGTTTATTAAACGGGTCGTGTTCGTGTTAGTACTATCTTAACCCGACCCGAATCTGACCCGACCCGAACCCGGCTAACCCGACCCGATTGCCACCCCTAACAAGACACATCATTTGATTATGAAATCCACTCTTACATAAGCTACAAAATGTATTTCACTTCAACTATATAAACAGATTAGAACCAAAAAAAAAAAATTTCTACTCAGCATTTAGATAATCAATTTTCTCCTCCGAAAAATATTAATTGGAAGAGCATTTGAATTTTAACCTGAAAAATACTTAAGCTTATATTGCACTCCCAAATTTCTAGTTGGCATCATCCAATTTGACTAAGAAATTAGGTTAGCTATTTGTACTCTAAGCTTCATCATATATAATCATTTGGATACAATCTTTTAGCTAACTCTAACTAAATTATATGTGATATTATTCTCTCTAACTCACAATAATATAAAACAGCTTTTACAAAATTAGGTCCCTGGGACAACTCAAATCTAAAAATACACCAAATTATCATGGATTAAGAGCTCAAAACACCAAATTTGTCGTCCCCTTCGGAGACACAAAATCTGAAAACATATCTTCTAATCATGGATAAGAAACCCAGGATCTGTAAAAAACACAAAACTTCAATTTAAAAGCCCAAAATTATAAGAGAGTTTTTGCCACTTTTCAGAAAGAAAAAAAAGACCCAAATCATGTCTATTGTCTTATGTCTATTTATTCCAATCTGCATAGAACTTGAGCATATAAACATATCTCAATTTCTCCAGACAACAACAGAAGGAAGAAATAATTCCCAAAATCAGCAAGAAAACCTCCTGAATAGCAGCACTTATTTCTTGTTATCAATCTTTCTATAAACTTCATCTTTGAAGTGCTACCAAGGGACAAGAACAAATATTATAGAATAATGTTTTCAACTATCTCCAGCAGGATTTGTAACAAGATACTACTCGATTATACAATCTAGAAACACACTAGGTGGTAGTTTCCCTCAACAATGAAATTTAAGCAACATATCTAAAATGGTTCCTCTATCAATGATAAAAATCCAAAACCTTCACATAACAATTTAATAAAACAACCCAGAAATATAATTAGATTCTTTTTTCTATTTATCTAGTAATAGGTATACCACCATAGGGAATTAGAAGAATAAAAGTACATAATAATTTCAGTTACCTCTAGCTAAATTAGAAACAAAAATAATCCTTATTTCTAACTTCCAAGAAACCTCTTAGTAATAGTATTTTTCAATAGCTCACTTTGAAAACCTTATATCCAAAATATTTCTCTAACAATCAAAGTAAGAATTTAAAATCTGCATAAATCAGTCGTGAAACACAACCCCTAAAATTTCTTGATCAGCTCCTCTTTTTCTTTGTTTTTTTTCTTAGAAATAACTTCATGGACATAATACTTTAAATTTGCATAGAAACCATACATGACAGCCCTACTTAGGCTTGAAATATTATTTCTCTATAACAAATCTTAGAATAACCATCATAGATATAAAATTCTTCCTCCGCAAGTGTTTAGAAACCAAAAATCTGCATAAAATATTTTAGGAAATAGCCCTAAAAATGATTTTGATTGGAGCAGGCTTTCTCTATCTTTCATCTATGAAAGACCACCATAAAATTTAGTGTTCTAAGTCTACATATAAAGCTTTAACAAAAGAAAAGCCCCTAATTCTAGTTGAAATTCTCCTTCTCTATACCTAATCACTAAAAATAGCATACAGAGATTAAGAGAAAATAAAAATTCAAACCTTTAATGAAAAATCTATAAGATTTAGCCACTAAATTTCTCAAAAGAGAGTTTGTTTCTTTTATTTTCTTCTCTCCTCTCTTCTCTTTTTTTCTCTGTTTTCTTCTCTCTATTATATGGAGAAATATAGAAGATAGATGGCTGCTTAAGTATTATTATCCTCTCTCAAGCAAAATAGCATGAGATGTTAATTATTTCACATATTAATGTAGCCTAGAACTATTATCAATTAAGCAACTTTAATTTTGTTGAATAACAGGAGTCCTAAAAGAATAGAGTTACATATTAATGAAACAGTCACGGTTGATTATTTTTTATTATGGAACATCCAGTTAATTACCTCACTAATCAAAATCATTAGAGCTAAATTAGTCACTAACTCAAGAAATTTAATTTACAACAATATGATCTCCTTGAAGAAATATTACTATATTCTTTGATTCTTGTCATGCTTAATAAGTTCCTTTAGGTCTAATAATGATTTCAAACTTAAATCTCTTCTTTCATTAATTGGAGCAACACCAAATGAATAAGTAAATGAAACTATTGGGAGCATTGCAATTTTAATGGATTCTTTCCAACATTAGCTAACTCTTTTAAGGTCTAACATTAAGATTATAACAAATGGAAGTAGACTTGCTCTAATATATAGTCTAAATAACATGATTAATACAAGACTAATTCATATATCACTAGATAAAGCTAGCATTATCAAAGATTAGAAGTCTAAAAATTCTACCATTGTTAAAATAAGTTTCGTTCTCGAAACTGTGTAACTACTATTAGATATCACACTATATCTTTTTCACAATATTCTTGTTGCCTGTGGTGAACTCTTCAATAAGCTTTGTGGCGAGTACCATGACATCTACAAATGCACTGAAAGATGCACGAAGAAATCGAGCCTCCACTGCTTCAAAGTGCCTGAATTACAACAGTTTGAATCAGCTTCAAGAGTGATTTTAAGATCAAGAAAAATCGCACTGTTCAAGGATATTTTTACATATATACTCTTCAAAAATCTCGTATTTACTCATATGCCCCTCTAAAGTTGATATTGCATATATATATATATATATATTTAAACTCTTAATTTGAAAATCTTGTGAAGTTTACTATTAAAATTTGAACAATTTAAATATAAAAAGACAAAAATATTCTTATTCTAGTTTTCAAGTATCTCTCTTAGTTAAAGGAATTTTTATCTTTTTCTATAAATTTATTCAAGATTAACTCGAAAGGTAACCGAGAGGGTATATATGCAAATAGCATATGTTTTGAGGGACTAAGCAAATAAGATGTTTTTTAATAGTATACATGCAAAACAAAAAAAAACCCTCAGGAACAATATCAAAGATAAACTCACACTAGAAGCTTGCCATCAGAAAGAGACATTTGCCTCTTAACCTTGTCTGGCTGTAACTGCAATTAAAACACATATATGAATAAGTGAGATACTAACTTCGATTCTCTTTGATCAACAGTAAATAACACCAAATTATGCAAAGTTAATGCAAGAAAAATAATTCAAGCCAATTCATAAGATGCCCTAACCTCTTTGTCGACAGCCAATGCAGTGTAGACAATGGAAGCATGCTCCTCTGATCCATAATCAACTTCAAAGTCGCTGCAAATATAAGTCTTGAAACACCAGTTCAACAAAGTCTTAAAGTAATATATACATATACAAGAGTATGCAATGGAAAAGATAGTTTGCAACAGAGAAAAGAAGAAAGAAAGAAAAGGGACAGATGCATAGGCAAGTTTAAAATTGTCTCAAAAATATAACAAACTAAAATTGAGCTAATAGAGTTTGCCACACCATCTCAACTAACCTACTATAGCTTTTTCATATATTGCATGCCATTGGCCACTACACATAAATATGTCAATTCAAGGATTTTTGGATTTAGGAATTTACAAAAGGTAAAGTTTTTGCAAACAAATAAGAATATTTAAACTCCAAAGCTAGAGTGCTGGAAGAAATTTTTTATATAGACTGGAAGAGTATTTTTTAACTTTTATTTTATAGATCAAGGTGTTGTCGTCATTCTGTTTCCTAAGACTTCCTTCACGTAAAAGTCTGGTCTCCTTTGGTGAAGGAAACAAAAAAATTTATACTCTTCCCGTCTAGTGTCTCTAAAAATTTCTTCCAGCCCTCTAGGTCTGGAGTTTAAATCCTTTTATTTGCTTTAAAATTTTTACCTCTAGGGTACTCTTTACTTAAAATGAGCCAGAGCTGAAATTAATGTGCTTTCTAGGCACATTGACACCGAATTCTTGGCAATTGATGCAGTTGAGTAGTTATCATACAACAAATCTTTAAAGCATCAAGGATGATGGCCAAGCTTTTGATGTAGCCCAAATTGCTAAGAGCTTGGGTATTAAGCATGAATTAATCTATAAATCTCGCTCTAAAGATTTGTTGTGTCATAACTAGTCAACTGCATCAATTGCAAGAATCCAATGTCGATGAGACTAACAAGCACATTAATTTCAGACCTAAATCATTTTAAGTAAAGAAGCACCCTATTTATGAAACAGAGTACTAATTTTCCAGTCACCATAGAAGCATAAATAACAGGAACTGTTAGTATTTCTAATATGATCGTTTCTGGTCAGTCAACTGGGATTAAGAACTGAGAAAATAAAAATAAGAATGCCAATCAAATAAAACAAATTTCATGACAAGCTCTTCTCTGTATTGCCAGCATCATGGAAATTTTATCAATACTACAATTCCAAAGCACTAGCAATAATTTCTCAAAATGTGGAACAAAGAGAATTGGGTCACACTATTGGAATCAAATTGCAATGAATGGCATCTTTAAGCCAAAACATCAAAAGGTTCTTAGAAAAGCAAAATTATAACTAAGTATAAGATAATCCACGATGCCAAACCAATAAATATTAACTTTCAGAAAAATCCAATCAAAATGATGTATTATATGCTTGGAATTTAGTAATCAACAAGTTCTCCCATTTACTAGATAGTATCAAAATTAAGAGAAATGGAGAATAAGGGAGAGGAATCAAGAGCTAACCATCTAAAGTCCCACCCAGAAGAATTAAAGCATCCAGCATTGGTGATAGTGGCATCCATCTCGACCTTATTATCCTGAAATTGAAGCAACAATCAGAATTTTCTTCGAAAAAGTTTAGGGTATATGATTTGAGAGAGATGGATGTGTAAATTGTTCATATCCAGTTTTAATGATACACCTGATAACAATCTGACCTGATTGCCAAATGCCAACAAACTAAGAAGTTTGTTTCTACTAGGGAGTTTTCTAATGCATAATAATACTATTGAAAAATGCAAAAGGATCCCTCATTAATGAAAATTGTTTTATTGGAAATCCTTCCATGTAATGATATGAGTGATGGAAATTTGGACTATAATACATATCCGTGAAAACAAATAAGATATGGATTGAATAATGTTTAACCCATATTCGGATCTATATTTTTGCTCCAAACACTAATATTGAATGAGTAGCAAAATTTAAAACCAAATCTATTTAAATGGATAGGGATACAGATCTTAAACAGATACGAATATGGATCAAATCTTACCTGGATACAAATATGAACCAGATCTTTCAACTATATAGGCATCATATGAGGATTTCTTCACTAGTGTCCACAACCTGGTTGTTTATGGAGTTACTACTGTTGCCTTTAACACTAGTCAAAAGATGAACTAGAGAGGCTAGTTTGAATAAAAGTGTCATCTCTGTTATGACTTCTAGATTCCAACAAGTTTGTAACCTAAATGTTTAATGAACAAGATTGTGGTCAAATTTGGACCCTTATCCTATCATTGAATCAAGTGTTCAACCTTTATCCATCAACATTGATAAAGGACATGATCAAGATGATTGAATTCAAAGCTCACTGAAAACATCAAGATCATTAGCGATGATATCAGTGCAGTAGGCTAACAAAGTGGCAAAAAAATTAACAATGTTATCACTTTCTTCTGTTCAATGAGACATTAGTGACTGTGATATACCACACATTGGAACAAATATAAATGCCATGTTTCAACACAAGTTTGGACCAAGAAATATAAGTATAATAGATACATTAAATGACATCCACAAAAGTATAGATCAAAAAAATCTCTTGGGGTAGGAAACATGTCACAATCTAATGAGGACCAACAAGAAAACTACAGTTGTGCAATAGAGAAAACAGTGGGTACAAGATAATCATGATGCAAACTACAAACACTACAGAAAATTAGTGTTCTATAGGAAAATAATATACTCCAGTTGATTACTCCGGCCTACCTGTTAAGCCAACCAATCACCCTCAAATAGTAAGATTTGAGAACTATCAACGATGGTACATGATTTTTTTTGCTTATGTAAATTTTAGGTGGTGATAACAAAGTCGAATCAGCACCGGATCGTCCATAAGCATATATGCAAGTGAAGCAATCTAGAGTCATAGCTATGAAAATAAACTTTTTCTATAGATCAGAATTAATAACTCAGATCTTCATGAAAAACTTGAAGAAGGAGAGCACACATACGTTGGAGAGAGATGGAGGCAGTGACTGGCAGGTGAAGAAGGAGAGTCATTGGAGAGAGATGGAGATGGCGTCCGGCAAGTGTCATCAGAAAGAGTGAGGTAGAGAGATGGAGATAGATAGGGTAAAGGTTTCATGATGAAGCATCCAATGAAGATGCCACATACACAAAAGGTCAAAACTTTACTTGTTACACAGTTCTGTACTTAAATTTATACTATGATATCCTACATATGAATTAAACCTTGGATTTCAATGTATCATTCAAAGAAAGGTGTATGCAATTTTTCCGCACAGATTTTAGATATGTTTACCAACCAAGTAAAATATAGTCATAAGCTCCTAATGAAAAGTTGAACTATTCTAGAAATATCTCAAAAGGTAAAACAAGATATGTTTACCAACCTAGTATCATTCAAAGAAAGGTGTATGCAATTTTTCCGCACAGATTTTAGATATGTTTACCAACCAAGTAAAATATAGTCATAAGCTCCTAATGAAAAGTTGAACTATTCTAGAAATATCTCAAAAGGTAAAATAAGATATGTTTACCAACCTAGTATCATTCAAAGAAAGGTGTATGCAATTTTTCTGCACAGATTTCAGATATGTTTACCAAGTAAAATGTAGTCATAAGCTCCTAATGAAAAGTTGAACTATTATAGAAACATCCCAAAAAGTAAAATAAGATATGTTTACCAACCTAGTATCATTCAAAGAAAGGTGTATACAATTTTACCGCACAAATATGTTTACCAAGCAAGTAAAATATATTCATAAGCTCCTAATGAAAAGTTGAGCTATTCTAGAAATATCTTAAAAAGTAAAATAAGATATGTTTACCAACCTAGTATCATTCAAAGAAAGGTGTATGCAATTTTTTCGCACAGATGTGTTTACCAAGCAAGTAAAATATAGTCATAAGCTCCTAATGAAAAGCTTAACTATTTTGGAAATATCCCAAAAAGTAAAATAAGATAAGTGTGCCAGCAAACACATGAAATTTCATGCCAGATGGCTTTGCCATAGAACATAAATTTCATGTGTTCAGTGGCACATAAAATAAGATATTTTAGTAATATCTAATGAAAGTAAAATATGTGACATTGAATCACCAGCTGCCTTTCACAACCAAACTACATGATCGTATCTTCTGTTAATCAACATCAAATATTCCAGGAAATATCCAATCAGAGCAAATGCTTAGCTACAATAAATTGACAGAGCACATTAAGATATTATCCAATTTAATTAAAGAATGATTAGCTACAATAAAGATATTATCTGATTTAATTAACAAGTATTCAGTTCTTATGGCCGTGAAAGATGGAAATGGGGAAAGGGGAGATATTGTCCTACATCAAGTGGGAAATGTGTCATTACTGTCACTAGAGTTGAAAGATTTGTCCAATGATGGAAAAACGATAGGCATAGGTGTGAAAACGGATTAGATACAAATCGGATAGTACTCAATCCATATCCAAATCCATATTTTTTGTTCGGATACGAATATTTGACGGATAGCAAAAATTAAAACCATGTCCTAACTAAATAGATACGGATACGGATACGGATCGGATAGTTTTCGGATACAGATTGAATGGATATGTATCGAATCTTAAACAGATTATGGCCTTTCTTTTAGACACAATTAATACAAAAAAATAATAAATCACTTCAATTGACCATTAATACATATAGAACTTCACAAACTTCAATTAACTTCAACATACAATCACTTCATTCACATTAATTTTAAGAAAATTAAATTAACACATATTTAAATAAAAAGCCCATACAAAAGTTAACATTAACTTCAGAAAAATTAAATTAACACAAACACGATCTAACAGACGCATAGATTAATAAAGAAGAATGTAAACTTATAATTTTACTTGTAAAACAGGACTTAGATGTTCAGTAAAAAATGAATCAGAATCAGATAATTGCATTGAACCCAAAACAATGAAATAAACCTATTGCTAATTAAGGAAGTAAAAGGAAGATATAAATAAACCAATTGCTAATTAACCAGCAAAAATAGATAATTTAACTCTGAGCTATAAATCAAAGTGCCTATAAATAGATAATTTAATTCAAATTACCTATAAATTGGTGAAGTGATGGAGCTTGGCGACGGCGACGGAGTGGTGATGGCCACAGAGCTTGGTGATGGTGACGGAGTGGTGATGTCGGCGGAGCTTGGTGACAGCGAGCTCGAGGAGGGAGGATGCGGAGCTTGGTGACGGCGACAGAGTGGTAACGGCGTGGAGCTTGGTAACGGCGAACTCGAGGAGGAAGGAGGCGGAGCTTGGTGACGGCGACGGAGTGGTTCTGCGGTGGAGCTTGATCACGGCGAGCTCGAGGAGAGAGGAGGCGAAGCTTGGTGAAGCGACGAAATGGTGATGGCAGCGGAGCTTGGTCACGGTGGAGATGCGATGGTGGCGGAGAGCTTAGGCTGGCAAGCCGTCGAGCTCGAGGAGGGACCGGAGGAGGCGAGTTTGGTGACGCCGCAACCGGAGAGATGATGGCGTCGGGTGAACGGTGATGGCGAGGACGCCGAGGAGAGACTTTAGAGTTGGCTACGGGCTCACTCGGATAATCGGATTTGGGGGTGACGGAGAGGGTAGGGCTAGTGTGTAATTAGATGAATTGGTATTTAAATAGCGAGTAAACGGATATCCTTCGTCCGAACCCGTTATCTGAATCCGTATCCAATAATATTAGTTATACCCATATCCGTTTCCGGATCCGGATATTTTCTTAATAGGCTATCGATATCTAGATCCGAATATTTTCTTAACAAACTATCCATATCTGGATCTGGATATTTTCTTATCAGACTATCCATATTTGGATCCAGATATTTTCTTGTTTACTATTCATATCTGGATCTGAATCCGGAAAGTACTAAACTCATATCAGCATCGGGATCCAAATCGAATAAAAAAATTTTAGCCATATCCGATCTGACCCGATCTGAATTAGCTAGAGGGTCGGGTTGGACTTAAACCGACCTCTTTTCACCCCCTAAGCATAGAAGATTTAACCTAGGATTCGATTGGTTCTCTAGCAATATGGGTTCACCAAATGGACAAAAAATAATGATATGGTTTCATATCACTAGGGTTCAATAATAGTGAAGAAAATGGAGGCACTAATAAACACAAGAACTAAGGAGACATTTAGAGTAAGAAAGGAGAGAGTGAGTGCAAAGAAGATAGAAAAAGATAATTAAGATAAGAAGAAAAGAAAAGAATTATGGCAACAATGAAGATTGCAATTTGGGTAAGATGAGTAGATAGGTAAAAAAATTATAATATTTTCAGTAAGAGCACTAAAGAATATTATTTATTTTTAACTCATATTCCAAGAAGGTTTTATAAATATGAAAAGATATTTTCAAAAGTTGTACAAGAGCAATGTCAGTATTTAAAACTAAAATGGAGTAAAACTGCAAAGATGAAATATTATGGTTAAGATTGATTTTTTAATGATGATTATTATTTATGGTCAGCATAGCTTCATTCTCTGCCATTTATTTATATTTCTCTATTCATCTAATTTCTTCGTACTATTTTTTACGCTTATCTCCTCCTATCATATATCACCACTCTTTATTTATATAATTTTTTTTCTTAATACTTCTTTTATTTATGTCCGTCGTCATATAATGTAAACCAAGGAGCTGAACATATTGATCAAATACTTAGAAATGAAGATGAATTTGCACAAGACCTATTGTCACTTCTAAGTGGTCCAATTACAAATCTTAGAGCCATTTCAAGAAAGCACTAAATCGGCTAATGAAATAGAATTGGGCTGATTCTAAAAAGACCAAGATGGGCTCAAAATAATAATCAAGACTTAGTCCACGTCATCAAAGCACTTGAAGAGGCTAATTAGCATACAAAACGTCACCAGCATGGTCCAACCATCAAAGGGCATGAATTTGTTAAGTGTCAAGGATATTATATATATAACTTTTATTTTGTTGTTTTTAAAAGTCCAAAAGACCTAAAAACGTAGAGACTTGTTTATGTTGATATTTGTGCTAGTTTTACAGCGTCAATTATAATTTTCCCTATTTTTGGAGGTTTGTTCCAAATATATAGATGAGTATTTCGAATTTGAATGAACAGATTATGCAGTCAGAAAATTATTTTCATTGTGAGGTTTTTGTGTCTCTCTTTGTTTTTAAAAAAACTATTTAAACTTATCAAGTTAATTTTGTGGCGTTTAAACAACCAAACTTTTCACTTGGATTATTGAGGAATCCTCATATTTTATTGGTGTAACGTTTCAATTCCTCGTAGTCTTAATTTTTATTTGGTTAGGTAATAAGTCAAGGCCCAACCAATCTTATCTACAAGATCTTGAGGTTCTACACCAACATTGCTATTGTGTTTCATTGTAATTGTTGGTGAAGTTTATTTCACCACATACATTCATTTATCTTCTATCTTTTGTTATATTTTTTTCTCTTTCTCTACATCCATTATTTTATTATATTTTATCTTATAATACTATTCTTTGAGCTATCATTTTACATTTAATGTATGTTTAGTATAGTGAGACATTATTTGAATTTGGACAAACTTTTTTTTTTTTTTTGGACAAATTAGAATGGTAGCTTGAATAGGTAATAATCTAAATAGGTTTAATAAGGAAGCTATTCTTTATTAATATTTTATTTGGAGCATAATCTCACAATAACATATGCGGTTAATTATACTTTGACCCCCTCAACTATAAACTATTATTTCATTCTCATATTTTCTTTGTTTTATGACTTGAATCTCTAAACTATTCAAAATAGTTAAACTCTTAAGCAATCTTATTTAAGGTTGTGAGGTAACTTTTGTACCCTCGAACTTTATTCAAAAGAAGAAAAAAAACCTACCCAAAATTATCCATTCATCACGAGATATTTTAGTGGCAAAGAGGGGCAACTTGTAGAGGGAAAAAAAATGACCTATAATTGAGGTATCAAAGTGTAACTAATCCTAAAAATTCTAAGAAAAATTTTAAATTAAAAAAAGAAAATTTAAATAATATCATGTAGTTTGTTTATGATAAGCAAAACTATATTGGTTTTCTTGTGTAAAGTGGATTTGATTTCTCCATTATTCTTAATATGAAAGTGTTATGGTTATGGCTGATTCCTTTAGAATAATCACTATTTATGATCAACATAGTTTCGCTCTCTCTCCTTTATTCATATTATTCTATTCATCTAATTTCTTCTTGGTGCTTCATACGCTTCTCTCCTTGGCCACATACACTTACCCATTTATTTACATTTCTCTATTTATATCATTTATTCTTAATATTTCTTATATTCTTTTTATATACTTTTTGCTATGTTTTTGTTATTATCTCTTTCTATATATTTATTATTTCTTTCTCTTTCTTTCGAAATATTCATAATAAAAATTATTATCTTACGGTATAAACTTATATTTAAATGAGATTTAATATAGTGAGATATTCTCCGAATGAGTAAATTTATCGATAGTTTCAAATTTTATAAGAAATAAGATAAAATTATATTGATAACTCAAATTAAATAATGATCTAAAAGGGAAAGTAAACTAAGTTTTTTTTTATTATAGTAACCCTCAAAATAAGGATAATATTCTTTATCAATATTTATTGGGAGATAATACCCTAATAAAATATGGGGTTAATTACTTTTGACCCCTTAATTGTAGACTAACATTCTATTCTCATATGTTTTTTTTTCTATACAATTTGAATCTTTAAAATCTTCGAAATAGCCAAACCCTTAGGCACTCTTATTTAAGGTTACGAAATAATTTTTATACTGGTTCTTCTTTTACAATAAAGAAACTTATACCCCTAAACATCTATTCATTTTATCCAATATGTCCACCATCATTAAAGATTATGGTGATCTCAGAGATAATTAAATGAGTTCATATTAAAGGCTTTGTGGGGGCACTGAGATATTTTAATAGCTAAGAGGTCAAATTATAGACCGAAAAAAGATGATGAGTGAGTAAAATTTAACGTATAGTTAAGATGTTAAAGCATATTTAATCATAACAATTTTGATGATATTTTTCAGAATTAAAAAAGGAAAATCTTTAGCATATGTGTGAGGACGATAATAACAAACTTATTTGAATGAAATGCTACTAAGATAAAATAAAATCTTTAGATTATTAAAATAATATACCATCTTTCTAAGAAATGTATTTTTTTATAAATAAAAAACAAAAGAATATTAATCTCTCTCACTACAATAAAAAATAAAGTGAAAAACAACTTTGGTAAAAAAAAAATCAATTGTGTTATTATATAAATAAAAAATTTGGATAAAATGGTGAAAAATATGGCTATATTGGTATTTTGTGTAAGATAGATTTGATTTTTTTGTTGATCACTATTTATGGACAAGATAGCTTCACTCTCTCCCAATTATTTTATATTTATTTATATTTTTTTTGCTAATTATTACACTTCTCCTTGCATCACATACATGCACTCATTTATTCATATTTATTTATTCATAATATTTCTTACGTTTCGTTTCCTCACAACATACATCCATTCCTTCTGTCTACTGTACTGTATTCTTTTGTCTCTTTCTCTACATTCATAATTTCCTTATCTTTTTTAGACAGTACTCGTAACAGAAAGTATTTTCTTAAAGTATCAGCCTACATTTAATGCAGTTTTAATGTTGTGAGATATTATTCGAATCCAGACAAACAAATTTATCGACAGTTTACCTGAATTAGTTAATGATAATAACTAAATAAGTTTTTACATAGATAGCCTTCTCAAAACATGGAAGATGTTCTTTGTCAATATTTTGTTTTGAGTATAATTCTCTAATAAAATTTAGTATTAGTTTTCCGTTGACCTATCAACTATAGATTATTATATATTTATTTTCTCTAAAATAGCCAAATCTCTTAATTAAGTAATTCTTAATTAAGGTTGCGAAATAACTTTCATACCCCCAAACTTTTCTCTTAATTTTTTTATACCCAAAATATTTATTTATTTGACAAAATATGTTCACCACACTTAAATGATGATCTTAAAGATGATAAATAAATTCATATTAAAGGCTTTGTAGGGCATCGATAAAATATCAGTGCTTTCTAAAAAATATAATTGTATCAGTTAAGTTAATTATCATAATTAAATTTTAACTTAAATTAAAATAATTTCATAACGAAAAATTTCATTGTGAGACAAAAATCATTTATAAATAATTACATTTTAAACTTCAAGAAGAAGGAAGGGTAATTTAGTCATTTAATAAATATTTAGCAACTATAATATTTTAAAGAAAGTAAGGGTAATAATGTTATTTTAAAAGCTTTCGGTGGCAATTATATAACCCCTAAGAAAAGCCTTTCTAACATAGAAGGCTCGAACCCTCCTCCCTCTTCTCCCCCTTTCCTCTCAAACCCACGCGCTCTCTTGAAAACCTCTGCCCCTCCCTCCTTGCAGTAGAGACCTCAATAAGGAGGAGAAGTAAAAAGAGCAAGTTTTACGAATAAATCTCCATTTTTTCTCTCCTCTTGAGCTATCTTGGGATAATTCTCCGTGTAACAATGGGCGAATCGAACACGACTTCGTCCTACTCGATTGCGGATTCAGAGTAGCATCTCGGATTACCACAAGTTTCGATCTTTTTTCTCTCCTTTCCTGGTAAAGCTCGTCGGTTTCTTTTCTCCATTTTCGTATTTTCTTTTTCGTTTTTTTTTTGTTTTGTTTCTGAGGTTGTTGGAGGCTGTTCATTCTTGATTCTTGAACGGGATTAGGAAGCATTTCTTAGTTTTTATAATTCCTGACCGAAGGTTTTGGTAGCGAAAAGATCGCCTTTTTGTTCTCCTCTCATTGTTTCGTTTTCTTGATTGATTTCGTCGTGTGGCTTGAAATGACCTGTAGGATATGAGCTTAAAAGTTTATATTTTGCTATTAGATTTGATAGCTAAACCTGACTCAAAATCGTAAAATCTTACTTGATTGGTCTTTTATGGCCCAAGTTTCCATCTTTTGCGTTTTGGAGCTTATTTACTTGGAATTAGGTGTCAGATTTTGATATTTCTCGTTTTATTAGGTTGCTATGGATCAATCTGTCAGTCGATTAATGCACTAGTAATCGTAAACCCAGATGGTTAGAAGATATCACTTATTGGACCTGTAGAGTCGATCTTTTTGGGAATCTAAGACTCCAGTGCATACTTGGACACTTCATGTTTGGAAATATTTATTGGGTTTGTTTCACTTTTCTGGTGATTAATCTCTTTTATACTTTATTTAACTGTAAGTAGCGGATACTGTGAATAGGAAGTAATGTTGGTACCATCTTTCCTATAATTTTCAAATTTGGTTTGTTTTATTGCTCCTTGAGGTACTCCAAGATCATTACTGTTATGTTCTTAAACTTTATTAGGACCTATTCTTTAATGGCAAAATTTTCTCAGAATACAATCCCAAATATTTCCTATCTGGGTTTTGGATGTTCGATGTTTGAACATGAAGGTTTTGATGAAAATGTATAAGCTTTCTTTGTCCACCTATTTGATAATTTCTAAGTCTTCTAATCCTGTATAGGTTACTTGCAGTTGCTCTTTCTATCTACTAATTCAGATCGTCTGGGAAATTGATTATTAATATATCTATTTCCGTGGCAGGCAATCATAAAATAATGGTGGAAAGGTAGAGAATTTGAGGTTTGAAAAAGTGATCTATGCTAATGAGTAATGGTTTTTTTGAGTGAGAGAGAATTGAGTGATGTATATAGTTCTGAGACCTATTCAATTTTCAGTCTAAGCTGTAGGTTGAAAAGGTCTTGTGGGTTTCTCTGATGCCATAATCTGAGGTTTAGACTTGAGTGATGTTTTTATCCATCTGAAATGATGTAATTGCGTCTATTATGCTCTTTCATTTAGGAAGTTAGATCAAAAAGAAAAACTTAATATACTGTCCTTTTTATTAAATTATTTTTCAAAGTACCACTTGTTGTGTAAGTAGTTAGTGGTGAAGGTTATTCCTATTTCTGGAGGCTATATTTGTCTCCTTAAGAGATTTAGTAGCTCTTTACTTTATCCTATGTTGGTCTAAGCTGATTATAGTCAGCCTTCTTCCTGCCATGTTCTTTTCGCAGAGTATATTCCAGTTATTTCTCCCATAATCAGTTGCTTTCTTTCATACCAGTTTGGCAGTCACTAATTTTCTGGACTTCCTTTTCTATTGCTCCTTTGTAGGTTAATCTCCCCTTGGCTTTGGGGATCGTCACACTAGGGAAATGAACGGGTCATTTAATGGGCAGATTTTGGTGGATAAGCTTGCTAAATTGAACAATTCACAGCAGAGTATAGAGAGTATCCTTTAATTGAACTATATAAGTCTAAACACTTGTACAACTTTGGTTGGAAAGTCCCAAAAAATCAGGCAATGGGCTTATTACACCTAATTGCTTATCATATGTTTAGCAATCCTATTATTTCTCTGATTGAAGTGATGTACTTAACGAGGAAAAGCTTTATCACATTGGTGTATCTTCCATAGGAATAAAGCTAAGCAAGTTGTGGAAACATGGGAGCGACAATTTCACAATTCGCCCCCAGATAGGCGAGTATCATTTCTGTATCTGGCAAATGATATTTTGCAAAACAGTAGGCGAAAGGGTATGGAATTCATCACTGAATTTTGGAGGGTTCTTCCCGATGCACTTAATGATGTACTTGAGAATGGGGATGAATTTGGAAGGAATGCTGTAATTAGACTGGTATGTGGAGTGTAGTTATTACTCCTGTTTTTACATGGTTCACCCTATCTTATTGCAGGAATGTTACCCATCTTGTTTAATTACAAGACTAGTGTATTTCTTTTTTGTGACTTTTGTCAATTGATTGTTTAGTAGAAGAGGCATGACATTATTGGATCATAGTGTATTTTAACTATCTGCACAAAACTTCGTCATTCTGGTTGTTTGCATGGTATATTTCTGTGTATAATTTTCGTCTAAGACTCTAAATTACTTGATACCATGCAAGTTCTTTTCTCTGTGAGCTGCACTTGTGCATGCAACATATACTTGGATAAGTCCATAACATATGAATTACCAGCACTCTGATTGATTTGTCATAATTCATACTCACTAATGTTTTAGCAGTTGACTTTTACATGTATATGCATTTGGACACCTCTTTTTATGCTCCTGACATATTTTATTTTGCTTTAAGCATAAATAGTGGTAAGAGGAACCTGACTTGTAGCGAAATTCATTTTTTACTGCGACTTGGTACCTCCAGTAGAATGATATGTTCTGAAGATTATTTCGATACAGAATGTATGCATCCAGTTGCATGAGCCTCCAGCCAATTCTGGGCCAGTAGGCGATTTGTGCAGCCTTATACCTTGATGTAGGATGCTGCTAAATTGCTAATGTGAAGCTGGATATAGATTGAAGTGAAGTCCAACCCCCAATTTGTCTCCAACTCTATTATTTTCAATTAGATTACTCTAGATTCTTAACATCTTTGCTCTCTTTTTCCCTTATTTGGACTAGGACTAGTTTGATATCAATACATAGCAGCAATCTCATGATGCAAGGGGAGATTGCTGAATAAAAATCTTTTAGGTTATTTTTAACCTTGTTTTTCTTCTCTTACGGATTCGAACAAGGTTTGAAAAATCGAGATCGGGATCGGGATTGGCCTTCTGAAAAAACGATATGTATCAACCGGATCGACCGTATCGGTCGCCCGGATCGGATCAAACTTTTCAATTACATAAAATTCTAAATATTATTTAAAAATACAAAAAAACTTTTAAAAATTCAAAAAAAAGTTTATCAAAAATAAGAAAATAAAGAAAGAAAAACTATGGTACAATAAAATTGAAAAGAAGAAGAGATTAGAAAGAAAGTGAGTGAAAAAAAATCAAACAAAAGAAAAAAACCATGATGCAGTAAAGAAGAAGAAGAAGAAGAAAAGAGAAGAAAAAAAAAGAAAAGAAAAGAAAAAGGAAGAGAGTGGAAGAAATGAAAAATATTTGAGAGAAATAATAAAATAAATTAAAACATTATATATTGGAGTTCGTCGGAGTTCATCATTGTTCACCAGAGCTAGATCTCTCCAATAGAAACAATAATTATATGTAAGGAAAGAAAAAAAAGAAAGAAAGAGTGAAAGAAAGAAAAAAGAGTAAGAAGGAGAGTGAGAGAGAGAGAGAGAGAGAGAGAGAGAGAGTTTGGATCGGGCTTGTATCGGGATCGGGTTCAGCTGATCCTGATCCGGTGAATCATGGATTCGAGAGTTTAGTCTGCTAGAATGTGTACGCTATTGCATTATACCTCTTATGAGAGAGCAAGGTTTTTAAAAGAGGTAGTTGATAGGTAAACAAGGGATCATGTAGTGCCTAGGCACTAGGCGGGTGGCATAGTACCTAGGTGGGCAATAGAATTCAAGACAGTTTAAAAATTAACAAATAAAAGAAATAATAGTTAAAGAAGTTAAAATTAGCATGTACAATCTAAACAATATATTAATGGATTCATGTTAAGAACCATATTAAGCAATTATAATTCACTAATTTATCAACATGTACAATAATTTTGAATGTCAAAGTCAACCTACATACTAAAGCATAATATGAGATACTAAAGCAGTCACTTACATGGGACATACTAAAACATGATATGAAATAATAAAGCGGTCACCTAGGTGGGACCCAAGCAGAGCCTAGTTATATTGCATCTAAGGGTGTGATTCTAGGCATTAAGGTGGAAGTTCTATTAAAAACAATGTGGGAGAGGTTGTACTTGCCTCACCACGACCCATGGAAGAAGCATTAACTCGCACCAATTAATGCATATATATTTTTTTCAGCAAATGTCTCTATAATGTATTATGTGCATACTATTCCGATTATCCAACTAGAGATGCATACATTAAAACTATTATCTTTCATAAAAAAGTAAGTATACTCCAATAGCTTGCTTATTATATATAACATGTGGTCGTGCTAACATGATGCTAAATCTTTTAAACAGTGATGGTTGCAGTGAGAGGGCATTAAGAAGCATAGGATAAAGGTCATATAATGAGGGCAGGAAATAATAGGAAGTAATTCTTAATAGTATTAGAAGGGAGGATTCCTCATTTAGTTATTCCATTCAATAAATTATGTTCAAATGAAAAGGTATGAGGGTGGAATAACTAGGGTCAAGAGATGGACCATAGACGGGGAAAAGAAGATGTAGCTTTGATGTACTTACCCTTATAAGAGGAAGGAACATGAACACTTTGGAATTTCATACTTGTCAGCCATCAATGAAGGGAGGGTTACTCATTTAGTTATTCCATTCAATAAATTATGTTAAAATGAAAAAGTATGAGGGTGGAATAACTAGGGTCAAGAGATGGACCATAGACAGGGAAAATAAGATGTAGCTTTGATGTACTTATCCTTAGAAGAGGAAGGAACATTAACACTTTGGAATTTCATACTTGTCGTCTATCAATGAATCTATTATGGCCTCTAGTTGGCATCAACTATATGATTAACACCTGGTTGAATTGTGACTTTTAATGTGAAAATTGGCTCATTCAAACTTTTCTCATCTTCTTTAGAACATAATTAGGTTCTATTAATTAATGTTCCCTTATGAAATCATCATTCTTAATCTGGAATTTTGACTATTTGAGGAGTTGAATTATTTTTAAACATTTGAAAGATAATGCGGGAACCGCCAACTAAGATTCTTTTCAGATGCCTCATTGAATGTACATCTTCCGTGTTGCACTAAGTGAAATCATTTAAGTATCCAAAAAAGTTCTTCATATGCCTAACAAACTGTATATAAGCATTTTCAATAGTCAAGAAAGCTCCATATATAAGGATGCCCAATTAAATATGACTACTAATTCCGTGTAGTAGATGCATCTCGAAGTCATACAATTGGCTCTAGTATGGCCATACTAAGGCTTTTTAAAGTGACCAACAAAAGCTTTTCATTACTTTCCCTATCTTGTTAATCATAGTGCTGCTTGGACGATATATTTTTCCTTTTTTTTCATGGTTTTTAAAATCGGTTGATCCCCATCTTGACCCCGACATTAGTTTTAGTTGATCCATCTCGACTAAATCGGCAGTATCAACCGAAACTAGTTTTTTTTTTAAAATTCAGGTTGAATCTAAAATAGATTTAACCCAAGAGATATTAACAATATTAATGTCCCTAGTTGCCTTATTTTTAAGTTCTTTAGTTTTTTCCCTTCATCTCTTACGCACACTATTCTCCCACTCGTCACACTTCATCGAACTCATCCAGTGAATCCTTTTGGCTACTCTGCACTGAACTTGAGTGATTGCTTTTTTCTCTCCTTTATTTTTTTTCTCAGTTCTCTCTTTCTTGCTCGCTATTTAATTCTTATTTTCTTATTGTTGTAAGAACAATAATGAAGAGAGATATCTTTCTCTTCATTTCACTTCCACAACAGTAATTTACGAGTATAAAAATTTACTAAATTTCGCTCGTAATTCAACATAATTTTGAATGAGTTTTTTTTCTTTAGTTTTTAGGCTTCATACGTGAGTAAATTTATTTTCATATTTTTATATAACTTTTTCTAATTTTTTTAGAAATATTCCAACATTTTTTAAAATAATATTTAAAATTTTATGTAATAGAAAAGTAGTTTGATTTGATAATAGTGGCTGATACAATAGATACAACCTATACGATCGATACATATCATTTTCTCTACCGGTCGATTCAGATTCCGAAATCGAGATTCGAAATCTTGCTTTTTTTCTTCTTTTTTTTTTTATTTCAGTGAGGTTGTGAAAATTACTTGCTTATGCAGTGAACTTTGAAATTCACTAGGTTAAAGTTACTTTGGCGCCCAAGAGTCTCCATAAATGATGATTTCTTTTCTAAATTATCATCAATGTCGTATACAATATACAATATGAAATGTAATTGATGACCCTTGCGGATATACTAAGGGCCCTTAAAACTACTAACGAAAGCTCTTTTGTTACTCTTTTTACTCAGCATCTTATGCATCTTTACCCAAGTTATAGAAGAAATATGTCATTAAGAAGGTCCTTTTTTATGCTTGATTTTATGGATGTGCTTATGGATATTAATGACTTAAGAATGACTAATGGCGTAATAGTTGTAGTAGATGAGCGACGGTATTTTTCTCAGGCTATTAGTCTTTATAGAATTTTTTAGGGCTAAGGAAAGCTCCTTTTTACATATTGGGCCATTCAACCACCCAAACTTTCTTTTTATTGATAGTCATAGCCCACCAATAGGATGTGTTCTGATACATAGCTGTATCTTGCCGTTGTCTAACAGAAATAAGCCAAATAAATTTTACTTATTTTGGCATAATACATCATTAATTGATCTAATTGTGTAGCCCAGTTTTGACATTTGACTATATATTTGAAAACTTATAAGAATAATTGGCAGTATTTTTATATTCTGTAACAGCAAGATACTATCTCATGCACCGATAATTAGGAATTGTAAGGTGTTTCCTGATTTACGAACATAATCTTGGAATTTTGTATTATCTAGCTGAAGCCACATATTTGTAAGTCTAAACAAGATTGTGATATCAATGAAGGAAAGACTTGCAATGGACTAATGTGTTGACATTTTGTTTGGTTTATGTTCCTCAATATTTTTGCTGAAGAATTTACCACAGATTGTTAGTCTCTCATACAGCAAAGTTACATTAATATCTTCACGCTCATTCTCTTGAGGACTTTGCAATTAATGATGAGCATTCTTATGTCTCAAATATCTCCTTACCATGGTGAGAGATTTATTTCATTATATTGGTGGATGCTCTGCTGGATTTTCCAGTTAATTTGTTCTTGGGATGATATTCTACCATGTAATGCAAATGATTGAGTCATGCATTGTTGACATTATGATTGAAATCATGGTTCAAAGTTATGGTTTTGGTTTCTGCTTCATTAAAAAACGAAACAGTCCAGTCGGGGATCAGTTTTAGTTTCATTGTGTCGGTTTCAGACTTCTTTTGATAAACAGTCTATTTTATCTTAGTTTTCAAAGCAGTATACATGATCTAATAGCATGTAAGTGATGAGGTTGATATTTAGTTAGGTATAAGTTGGATTCAAGTCAAATCCAGCTCAAAATCTAAAACATTCTTTATAAATTGTTATTAGGGTTGTTTCCGTCAGATGCTAATTTTGGGGAAAGTTCTGGGTTAGATAGGACCAAAACACAAAATGTTTCAGCGAGCAATTTTTGTTAGGACAGAATTTCAATCCCTGATTGGCATCTCCACATCTAGTTAAAAATAGTAATTGGATTCTGGGTAGCATTTATGCCATGATTATAATTATTTGTCTTCTAGGTTGGTATATGGGAAGAACGAAAGGTTTTTGGTTCTCGTGGGCAAACTCTTAAAGAAGAGCTCTTGGGGAGGAAGCTGGAAAACAGAAATAGAGATGGGAAAGGAATTAGCTACAAGTTGGTAAGAAAATTCAGTCAGATTGGAAAATCAGTATAAGCACATATGCTGATATCTATGTTCCAGAACATATATGTGCCTTCAATGATTTTAGTTCCAAATGAATTGATACTTGCATGTTGTAGAAACCGGGCAGACAACTGCTGGAGAAGCTTATTTCAAGTTATGAGCATATTCAGAGTGCCCCCATGGATGATGATGCTTTATTTGGAAAATGTCAAAATGCTATTAACTTTGTTGACAAGATGGAAAAGGAATATGGAAATAAGTCTAATTTAGGTAAGTGCTACACCCTTTCTTGTTACCAATTTGGATATATTTTTTCAAATTCTTGTCTTCCTTTCTATTTATTGTTCCTCTTAAGACTTTTTTAAAGTTAATAAGCTAACCTTTTCTAATGTCTAATTTCCTTTGTATCGCAACCAATAGTCAGGTTATACATTTGGGCATATTGTATACTACATGCAAGCAAGAGCTCTCTCTCTCTCTCTCTCTCTCTCTCTCTCTCTCTCTCTCTCTCTCTCTCTATATATATATATATATATATATATATATATATATATATATATATATGCGATACTTAATCATGGCTAAACTTTGTTGGAGAAATATCCTCGTTTACAGGACAGTGCTGAGCATATCATTTCTTACATATCTTTTAATAATTTTATCAAATTTTATATGCCATTTAATAAGAAATTATTTTGACTTACCAAGTTTACCTCTGGATCTACTATATAGGGTTAGCTATCTCAAAACTGATTGACAGGCTCTCAAAACCTTGCTTTCATATACCATGTGTTTTGTTTTCTTGGCAGTCCCACTCCCCTATGGACACCCCATGATCTTTTACAACTGAAACTTTCAGTGTCTCTCTTGGTACTACTTTATTCATTCCATTCTGCTTTTAAAAGGAAATATATAGGGGCAATAGCTCAGACATTTCTGGCAATGCATAATTCGTTTCTTCTTTAAACATCTTGAAGCTTTTCAAATTCCAGCTGAATTTTTTTTATACCAGAATAACCTTTATAGCTATCAGTTGTCCAGAATGCAAATTCATCGTAAGTCCATTTGACAATAGTGCTGCTTTGGCATTGGCACTATAGTATTTGGACGGTCAAATACGTGCTAAGTAAATAACCAGATGACTGGAAGAGTTGTATGGCTAACTTTCAGTTATTTACACAATTGATCTGTATCATACTGGATCTGTTGAAAATCCTTGATGATGTGTATTGAATCTTTATTTTTTTTCCTATGAGAATCTATTGGTTTTCTTTTTTGGCTTCTGAAATACATGCCACTTTGAAGTTAACCTCATCTGATTCATATATACGCAAAATATGGATGATTGTTAGTTTGTTACAGTTACCAAGTTATCCTTGGATGATAAAAGGTTGCAACTTTTATCATTTATCATTTTGGTTTGGGAGAGAAGTATAAGATGTATAAAGATGATTCAGGTAAGGAATCTGTTTTGGTCGGACTGACAAATTATCAACATTTTTGGTTCTGATAAATTATCATATTGTAAAGTTATAGGAGGTGTGGGTGTGATAGAAAGCAATGATAAGGGGAGAGTTATTACCCTTTTAAGTTCCTTTATTGGATTATTTTTGTTGATGCCTTTTGTTAGCAATTGGTTGACAAATAGAGATAAAGGAGCACTGACTCTTGGATAAACCTTCCTTTGATGCGCGGCCAGATGGCCAGCCACTTAAGTTACATAATGTGCTACTTCATTTAATTTATATAGAGTTTTATCTTGCTTCAGAGTAGACTACTAAAACTCTGATTCTCTCTTCTCTATGTTGTCAATCACCACATATGTAGATACTTTTGGTTGGGTCTCAATGAGAGAGGCAGAGGGAGGGAGGGAGGGAGAGAGATTGTTGATGTTGCTGCCTTGGAACTTATGCCACTTTTCCTGTCACTTGTTTATTGATAGGAAACAATAGCGATTCTGGAATTTTGGGGGACTTTCAGGTGCAGCACAGCAGACTAAGAGAATGTATAGAACAATTAAAAGCAGCTGAATTTTCCAGGAAAACTCTTGTTTCCCAGTTAAGAGAGGTGCTTCATGAGGAGGTGAGTTAGCTCATTCATTTAAAGGCCAGTAGAGTAGAAAGTTGCATTAGTTGGAGCAATATATATTCAGATCTTTCTCTGATATTCTTATGGTTTGGGAATGGTCGATTTTTCAGGAACTCAAGATTGAACAATTTCATAATCAACTTCAGGTACTTTTCATGCACATAATTTCAGCATCTTTGTTAAAGATAACTTAAAATACATATTAAAAGTAAGATAAATGTGTTTTATTAGAATAGTTCATAGGTGCTGGATTTATTTGTTTCCACAGATGCACTATGTAAATGTAGTTGAGACCTATTAAGCAATATCAGAATTGTTAAAGTACTTTAGGTGTACCCAACATTACTAGGCATGATTGGCTAACTTTATTATGTCCTCAAATGTGAATTAAATAAAGATATCAATTTTTGGTGGTTAATATGTGGTATATATGCCAGCAGATGTCATTTTCAAATTATATTTTGTGAAAATATGCAGCTCATGCTTTTTTAATTCCTTATTTTCAATTTCAATATGCGATATTTTTTTTTTGTGCTTGATTGTGGCCTTGGGAGAAATAAATAATCAAGGACTGATCATTTATGAATCACAAATAAAAAGTGTCTTTTATTGTGTTTCATCTTCCTTTTGTAACTCATGTTTTATCCATGAATGAAACATGCTGATGTTCATGGCAATTGTATTTTAATCTTCAAGATATGAATAAATAGTATATTCAGACAGATAGATTTGCTAGATTTTCTTTAAAAATTTAATCTGCTTTCTGATATGAGCATTCAACAGATATTCCTTTCTGATGTTTTCTTATTATTCACTGCATCAAAACTTTCAGGTTGCTCAATCGCGGTATGAGCAAGCAGATGTTCTCTTTCGGAAGCAATTGAGCTACAATATCAGGCAGCCACCGTCTGATCAGAACAAGGACTCATCCTCTTCCCTTTCTGATGCTCCACTTAATCTCAAATCAGAACCCACTGCTGCCACTTGCGAGAAATCGCAAATTTCTCCAATTGTGTACAACCCGGAAGGAACTTTTAATCACAACGATTCTTCCCGTGCGGAGGAGGAAGCCTCGAAAATGGCAGCTGCTTCCATGGCAGCAAAGCTCACTGCATCCACTACTTCAGCTGAGATGCTCAGCTATGTCTTCTCCTCTTTGGCCTCCGATGGCATCATAAACCAGAGGATGAAAGAAGAGTATCCTGATAATAATAAGAGGCCCAAGCTAGAGAATAGTGTGCCTTCTTATGTGCCGCCACCATACCCGCAGCCTCAGTCCCAGCCACCCCCGCCACCTTTCCCACATCCTGATTCACTTCAACAGCCACCACCACCATCCCCTTCCATGGACCATCCGAACCCCAGCTTGCAGCCGCCACCGCCACCTCCAACCTCATTGCCTCTTATGCCTCCTCTGCTACCACCTACAAGTGCACAGTACATGCCGACTGCTGCAGGTGCAATGACAGGTATGCCATATGGTTATGTGCCGGCTCCTTTTCCTCTCCCAAACTTTCCAATGGTGGGCATGCCTCCATTCCCTGGTGCACCCAACCCGTATCAGAGTTTCCCGGTATCAGAGGGCGCACTCTTTAGCCAACCACCCTTCCCAGTGCCGCCGCCTCCAATGACCAAGCAATAAGAAAGGAAATCTTGGAAGTTGACCTGATGACTCTACAGTGTAGAACTTTCAGGGAGTCTGCCTTAGACTTGTTTAACTGGAGGAATGACCCTGGTCATGTATGTATGGTTCTTTAAACCATCTATAATTTATATTTAGTTAGTCCAGACAAACTTCCATTGAAGTTTAATCTGCTGTTTAGTTAGATACATTATGATAACATCAATGGATTGGAGTGGGAAAGCAATTTAGAAATGCAATTTATAAGGACAAGCACAGCTGGTAAGTTGCTAGGTCTTATCTGTGTCTAAGTTGGAAATATAACATATATTTACATATATACATATTGCCTGTTTGATTTCTCGTCTTCAATAGTACAAGTTTCTTTTAGCAGACTTCAAAATTCTACTGAGTGATACACCTACTTGTATGATTACTGTTTACTGTTTTCCATTCATTTTTTTATTTTCACTTGCGAATGCATTGTTCATGTACTAATTCTCAATCAAAATTTGGTGGTAATTAGTGATTTTTACTGACTTATGAAGCCATGAATTCATCACCAGTAGAAGAAGGGCCATGAATATTGTTCAACCTACCAAATATGTCTGTAATCATCTCTCTTTGGAGAAAATGTTTGCAATCTTCTTTGTGCGAGTTCTTGATCTCTATAACACATATAATTAATTTTAAGGATAATTCTCTTTTTATCCTTTGAACTATCATTCTTTTCTATATAATTTTATGATCTTTTTGTTCGGTACGTAATAACCTCGTGAATATTTTTTTTGGTATATAATGGTTTATAATAGAAGGGGCTAAGTGAGGTATATCTGATAGCCCAGGGAGTAGGGAGTCATTATAATTTGGGGGCCTTTATGAAAAAATATAATAGTTCAGAGGATAAAAATAAAATTATCCCTTAATTTTATACTGTTCTACTAGAATTTTCAAACTGATTACAAGCAGTTAGCGGACTACTATCAATATAGGAAATAAGTACTTTCTTAAGTTATATTACTATGTAAATTACTGAATACCATTTGTGAGAGCAGATAGGTAAAAAGGAAAACCCTTCTTTGTGCAGTGTAATTAGGGATGCAAACAGGTGGGATTTAATTTGATTTGACTTGCTACCCAACACGGAGCAGATTTGGATGGAAAAATCTTGCCTGATCCAAAGACATATCCTTATGGGTCAGAATTTAAAAAAAAATTAAAAAAAAAACTCAAATAGGAATACAGATATATATATCAGATATCTATTTGCTCGTATATATAAAAATAATATTATTAACAAACCCTAACGGCCACGAAACGAAAACCTTATACTTCTTCACTCTCTCCAACGTTCTGATCTCTACGCTACTTCCAACCTCTTCCTCTTCCCTCGCCGATTGCTACCTCTGACCTCTCCCTCTTCTTCACCGGTAGGTTTCTGCCTTTAGCTTTGTAAGCGTTTCTTTTTCTCTTTCTCGACGTTTTTACCTCCTAGTTAAATCATTCAAGCTAATCCCGTGTGTTTAACATCTAACTAAATCCTTGAAGGACTCCACTTCTCGTAAAAGAAATCTCATTAGAGATTCCAGGTGGATTCAAACATGAAACCTGATAACCCTTTGGTTTTGTACTGCAGAGAGTTCTCATTTGACATCTTTAATAAGATGAAAGTAGAAATTTAGTGGGGAGAGGTTGGTCACCTCGGCCTACTTGTTAAATTTTCTTTCTCAAAATTTTAACAATAATAAGATTGAGCTCTGAATGCGTTCTTTTTTTAACAATAGATGCATAAATTACATACAATTTACATTAGAAATGACCATAAAAATTTTATTTTTATTATTTTGAAAACTAAGTTTTTTTTTTTTTTTTTTTTTTTTTTTTGTGCAACAACAATGGGAAAATATGTATTGCATCATTTCTATTATCTTGTGTGACATTCTAAAGCAGATATGTGGCACAACTCCCTCGCTGAGATCCATTTATCTACAATGATTTCATTATGTAACACCAAAAGCAACAATCACATACGGCAATTCATTTCAAAATAACTGATCCTGCAACTTGATGAATACTCTACAAAGAGTTGGAGAAAAAGAGTACAAGATGACAAAGAAAGAATATGCTCTGTTAACTGTGGGAATTTACAAAAAACAACCATGTACTGTTCAGCTGCCTGTTTGTCATATACCCCACACTCTGTAATATGGAGATCAAGCAAGAGTTGTTGCACCTGATTTGTGATCTCCAGTACAGCAGCAGAGAACTTGTAATGTGGGTGCAAGCAAGCTACTGCAGTTGTAATAGTATTGCCATCTTCAATGCTGATGATGTTTTCCTATGGTATCCGCACAAACATTTCATTTTGATGGAGTGTCTCAAGTTACTCGAATGAGTAGAACCACCATGATGAAAATGCAAATCATTGCAAACATCAAAAGCCATGTGAAGCATGTCGTTTTGGAAGTCTCTGAATATACCTCCACAGCTCGTACATTAGCATGGCCGGTGCTCGCCAAGCTATGCTCTACGGCCCTCTCGGTTGAATCAAGAATCTGAGTAGATCATAAGAGTACAAGCTCAGTGGTTGTCTCATTCAAAAAAAAAAAAAAATTCTAGAATCAAGCAGAACATGCAGAGAGTGGTTGTTTTTTTTTTTTTCTCATAGATGACACTTTCTGGAGTAAAATCACCAGAGACTGGACAAGATCCATTATCAAAGGAAACAACCAGGGAAATACACTGATATACCTCAATTCAAAATACTGAAATGTCACGTCTGTCATTCCTTTTTGCTAATCTCTTTTGTGTCAGTTAATTTGGCATAACAATCCCTAGCATCTGCCTAAAATTGGCAAACAAAATATTCTGTGATGAGAAGCAACATGTATCTCAAGGTTTAGAATTATTAAACAGCTGATTCCAGGAATCCTAACTGGAAAATACAAATTAAATCCTCTAATTGTCTTGAAGAAAACCAATTTACATCTCACAAGATAGAAGAGTATATTTCTGTAGATTCTCATCTGAAGTATCATAACAGTTCATGCATACTATTTATTTTTCATCCTGGGGGGCAGTAAAAGAACCATTAATTGCATATTATTAATAGGAAGATTCACAAAGATCAAAAGTTGTCGTTTCCACAAGGGACAAAGTTGATTGACATGATATCCAATTATCCATATCATTGTTATTGTTTATAATGGGGAAAATATTGTCTGCATATGTATGAGATTATGTCATAAATAATATATTATTTGGATAAAAGGCCAAAGCAATTTATAGGACTAAAAAGGCCTGTTACCTATTTCTTGCTTCCTCTTCTTGTTGCATCAAACAATCAGGACAGATTATCACTAAACCACAAATGCACACAAAGATGGAAGACGGGAAAAGCTAAAAGAAGAGAAAAGGTTAGAAGAAAAATCTCTACCGTCTCAGTGTCTTGCAAAGATTGGTTCATCATAAGACTACTCTCCTTTAATTGATGCGCTAAGCCAACCATTTCATCAGTCAAATCTTCTTGAAGCTTTCTACCAAGGGAGAGAGAGAATCAATAAGAAATGGAATGAACTTCTGTAGGATGACAGGAAATTAGTTTCAATAATATTTAGATCTAGATGCTCAATATCCCTAGTAAACGATAAGAAGATATGCCTGCAAAAGAATAACTTGAAATGATTTTTTAAAATTTATACTGTTTCTGAATTCACAAAGCGAAAAATGTAGAAGTGTCAAACACACATCTGGTAGGAGAAAGGAAGACAACTAAAAGGTGGATGATGCCAAGACAAAAGTTCCACAAAAATGAACAGAGCCGAAAAAATTGCAGCAAGCTGCATACCGTCTATTTCATGTCAATACCAGATGCAATAATTAAAATATACTATAATTTAATACTAAATTTGTTTTATCCTACCTGTTCAAAGTTAAGGCTGTTTCATGTAAGAAAGGCAAGTGGTATTTCAGATCAAGATATTAGACGCCATTATTGCAACAAAGGATAGAAAAGGAACAGTTTGGTCCTAGAAAGAAGTTGTCTGATAAGCCATATGCAATCAGCAATAGCTACATCCCTCATAATAGCCTGAATGTAATTAAGCAAAGAACCAACCTCAGGATTTTGCATAGGACACTGTTCAGATGGAGAACTAATTAATAATTACAATATGTGCAGAAAGGCTGCCAACAGATTTTAAGCATCAACTTATGACAATATTTTTCTGGGCAATCCCAGTGAGTAAAGTTAGAAAAGACTGGCAGAAAACCATACGATATGGAGTGAAAAGTTATGCCCATACCTCAGTAGGTGAAAAACATGACCTCTCCTGAATGAAGCAAATAAATTAGGCAATAGTTAAGTTCAATTTTGTAAGGCACCTATGTTTCTCAATGTGAGCCTGCGTTGACACATCCAGTCTAATAGGCTCTCCTGAACTCCTCTCCTTACTTTCTTGAGTACTTCCTCCAACCTCTGTCTGAGCTCTGTTAAGTTTTTAAAGAAGTCAATCAAGCCTTCAAATACAAGAAAGCAGAAAAGGACACAAACTGTCCACATACTATCATTGACATAAGTGCAGATTTACTTACATGGTTCTCCTTCTTAACCCCTCGGAAGAAGTCAAATAATTTGCAATTTTCTCTGCCCTAGGAGAGTTTTCCACCTGATTAATTTCTTCAACCTCCTCTGTCGGTTGTGGCTGAAGAGATTCTCAACAGCAATTAGAAAAGGAAGAGAAGGAAGAGTTAACATATTGCAGTTCCGGTAATCCATGATAATTTCAACAAATCCATTCAAGATATCAGTGTTGGACAACAAAAGGACCAAGTATCCTACATCACTAATTTAAAGAAAAAACACTTCACAGAATTTTATGAAGTGAAATGAATTTTACAACAGAAAACGGTGTTGAGTCCCAACAGAATATACATAAACATATATTGAGGAGTATCCACCCAGGCCCCAGCACTAAGTTTAAACACTGAAGTCTAAACAGTTGATATGTTCAGCAGGTCCTAAAAAGCTTATATATAAAAAAATCACAAGTTCAGGAGCAATTTTCTCTAGCTTTACATAACCCCAGAAGTAATTCTCTAAAGATTAATAAGACTACACTTTTTAATACATGGTTTCTAAGCTGAACACTCAAGACAAGCATGGTTTCTGTTTGGGCCGATCCGTGCAGGTTGATCTAGACAGCCATTGAATGTGTACTAACGCAGTAGTCATGCGCATCCAACGGTTTTAATCACGACCGGATACAAATAGAGAGGGGTTATTGTGAGTGCAATCAAAGCTATTAGATAAACGTGGCTGATACGTTTGACACGCATCTGACGGCCTGCTAGGACTGACCAGCATAGGGTCGGCCCAGATGGAATCCAATCCACTCAAGACGGGTGTAAGCATTCGAATTTACACCCAAGTGCCCTGCTTACCATGCATATATGTACATTCCTATGCATAAATATATATTGTTTTTTACTATCTATCTGTCATTTAGAGAGAGTAAACCATCGCTGGAATCAATAAATCACAACAAAAGTTAATCATTTGAAATTCTGATATGATAATGTAAAGCCTGCAACTAGCAGTAGCATTAATTATTAAACTACTACTGACTTGATATTCATGAAAAGATACTTCAACAGATAACTACCAGAATGGACAGCGAGAACTGAACATAGATTTTGTACTAATGGGTGGAGTAGTCCAAATTGGATAGGATTAACCAAAAAAACCAAAATTTGAGAATCAAAAGAGAGAAAGAAGCATACAGATGGAGCAGCTAATTTTGCAGCAATGGATTCAATCTTCTCTGAATATTCATTCAACTTTGCTTTGGTGACACTAAGAAGCAATCAAAGGAGATTTTATTACTATGTGAAATATTAGAGTAATACAAAGATAAGTGCTAAATATATCATCAGCAGCAGAATCTGCAAGACGCATCCATGCTTTCTATATTAAAAGTGGAGTCTTTGTAATTTTGAGCATGGAAAATTTACTGTAAGGTATGGAAATGTGAAGAATAGGAATTGAACCCCATCAATAGAGCTATCTAAATATTGCAGGCACGAGTAAACCTAACAAAGCAGAGTAAATGTTATATGAAAAGATGCATGCATGCATACATGGCTGTGTGCAACTTATATCTTTATGCAATTAAAATGATCAATATTTCATAAGATATTGATCACACATGAACTGTAACGTGGCAAATCTCTGCTGAAATAACTATATGTTCATGAACTTTTAAAGTCAAATGTATTGGCAAATTGTACTAGACTTCTATAATCTACAAAAAGGATATCATTCGATAAAGATGGAAGCCTTCCAACTGTTAATATAATAAGCAAAGATGGGGCACTTGAACAAGAAATGTTGTGTATTTGCTGAAATAGCACTTATGTTCCAACAGGAATAACATCTTAAATTTCAGGTCATCACTATATCTGTTTCATAAGTGTAGGTTAAGAGATCTTCATACTGCAGTATCAAGAATAAAAGAACATGAGCAGGTGGTGAAAAACATAAAAAATCTAATGATCTATGATAAGAATGAGAGCAAGAATGGGGTTTACTTCACCTTGAAATTATCCTATGCATATGTACAGGATGTCAGGAAAGATGGGTGGAATTGCCAACATCTTCCCAATTTAATACTTTTTGTATATTGCACCATCTTAAAAATAGTTTAGATGATTAATGCTAACTTCTCTATCGATCTAACTTTTTTGTAGAACCTGCTCCGAAATGAAAATAAAACCAGCTTTGAATGGTACAACACTTTGCAAAATCAAATTAAAAGCATAGTTCACCAGATTAGCCGATCCTGATCTAGGCCTGATCCCAAAATTCTCTTTCTTTCTCTTTTACTCTTTCACTCTTTCTTCTCACTCTCTCTTACACTCTTTCTTTCTTTCACTTTTTTTTTCTCTTCTTATTATATAACTATTGTTTCTCTTATGGAGAGATCTAACTTTCGCGAACTCTAACAAACTCCAGTATATAATTTTTTAATTTATTTCTTTTTTTATTCTTTCCACTCTTTCCTCTTTCTTCTTCTTCTTCACTGCACTATAGTTTTTCCTTCTTTTGTTTGATTTTCTTCCACTCACTCTCTTTCTAATCTCTTCCTTTTAATTTTTATTGCACCATAGTTTTTCTTTCTTTATTTTCTTATTTTTAGTAAAAAAAATTCTAAATTTTTAAAACGTTTTCCTACATTTTTAAATAATATTTAAAATTTTACGTAATTAAAAAGTCTGATATGACTTAGGTGACTAATACGGCCGGTCCGACCAATACGTATCATTTTTTCGAAAGGTTGGTCCCGATCTCGATTTTTTAAACCTTGGTTAAAAGACCAGTTAGTACAACACTTTGCAAAATCAAGTTAAAATAAAAGAGTTCAAAGCACAAGACAATTGTGAACTGAGACTGAGACACACAGTGTGTAGTATGTAAGTGTGTAACATCTATCTATAATTGTATTAATTACTGTTGTGATAACTCCTACGATAAGATTAAGAAATGGAGCAAACCAGCAAGTACGTAATGGAATAGCCCATGAAGAGATGACAAAATTTTACATAAAAAATAGAACTTAATCCAATATATTATGAGTTTCTTAATTGAGTGCAGAGTTAAAAATAGCCAGTAAGTACATACATGTATGATAAAGCAGGAGATTTAGAAGTTCTAATATACAGTACAAACAGACAATTATCCAAACTAAGGTATCTTTTCTGTATTTATCGCAATACCTCATCTCTCCTTGGGTCAACTAGTACCCTTTGTTCCATTTCTCTATGATATCATGTCTGATTCACCTCTCGCTCTCAATTTCTCACTAAAAGAAAATCTCAACTTATCCAATCACTTGTTAATATCCCTATCCTACAATTGTTTCTCTACTTAGTGCTTTACCATTCTATAGTGCTACATTTACTCCCTGTGGCAATCCAAGTTCCACTGCTAGGCTTTATATCATCCCAGACCAAGAAATTCATTTCGTACAATTGAACCTTTTCAAACTGTTTCCTTCTAAGGACCAAGAAAACTTGTGCCAAAATATTGTAAAGAGCTTCACATAGAGGAGCATACTGAGCTGTTTGTAGGTCCTAAATATTATGCATAAGTATTCAGGAGGTGAAATTTCTAAATAAAAAAGAAAAGAAAAGAAAAGAAAAATAATAAAGATGAGCAAGCTAAAAAATTGAACAAACCTTGAGACTCCTGCTGTAGTCTCCATTCCTAGCTGCTCTAACTGTTCCCTTAAAGTGGTTACATACTGCAAAGTTAATCATGTCATACTTTACCCATTATATTCCAATTGAAAAGATATAAAAGTAGAATAAAATGATTGGAGCTGGACAAGTCAAGCTAGTTAACACATATCCAAAATAATAAGCAAATGAAGAATTTGGTTCTTGTACATTAGTGACCAAAAGAAGAAAAACACATTAAGTTCATAAAGTTATTCTGCTGTGCCGAATTTTGACTAACATCTTATCTGAATTCATTCATCCTACCAAATGACTATAACTGGATGTTATCTTTGCAGCTAAGAGCAGCATTTCTAGATATTCTTTTCTTTTCTTATTCAACTATTAATCTCCTTTTCATTCTCTTGGATGATCAAATAGCTTAAACAATGGAAAAGATCATCTTTGTTAGGATGAAGGACAATAGAGATCTCCAGACCTTATGATATCAAACCCCAAATCCAGTAGTAAATTTAATGCCCAAGTCCAGAAGATTAGCTTATCAACTTTCAATAACAAGGGTGAAAAAAAAAAATTCTAGATTGAGATTTTCCACAAACATATCTTGTGCAATGCAAAAATTTGCAAGAGAAAAATGTACGCACATGAACTATCAACAAGGCCAACCAGCATGGAAAGTTTCACATGGAAACTAAGAAACACACCAAATCAAGAACACCTGCTGTGCTTGGAAACACAAGAATAACTTGCATGATATAATTAAGAATCTAAAATATGGAATATGACCCCTCAAAATAAACAGATGCTATGATGCATAGAATGCAAAACCACAATGAAAATACAATATGCTGACACAAAACATGTCATAAACACTGATGCCACAATGGCAAGACATTTAAGGGGAGCACAGAGAGAGAGAATGGAAAGACTATGGCGACAAAAAAGCATTGTATTGCATGGCAGATTTTTCTGCGGGGCATTAGATGACTGAACTGCTTACTTAGAGAAAGAAGAGGCAAAGAGGGTTTTTTATTTTTCATTCTCACAGAGACCTTAGTGGCAACTGACAAGGACTTCCTCCAACGTCTGGCTACTCTTCTTTTCACAACTTCGATTATCAGTACCTCTTCCTCCATTCCATATCATTGATGATCTCGACCAAGTAGAGTATGCTAAGGAAGGAGAAAGTATGCTAGATGGCACTTACCTTTCTGATCCATGACCAACATGCCCCAATTCGAAGGCGACTTAATGTCCTACATTACAAGTTATTTCCACCTTAATTTTTGTTGATTGTGAATAATATTCTTCTATTATACTCTTTTTTTGTATCTAATTGTGTCATTATAATGTATCTCATATTTATAGGTACATTACCAAGTGGATATGACCCTATCTTTCTCTAGCTGGCTCAAAGAAAACAAAGATGGTCACGAAACTTTGGCAACCAGGCATCAGCTTTCCTCAGTAGAATAATTAGCAGAATGGAATCAAATAGGTCACATAGAGAATTCATATAGCCAAAGTCCCAATAATTAGACTTAATGCTCTACAATAACAGTAATTAAAAATTTTAAATTACACATAGCACCAGCTGTAAGATCCTCCAGAAGCTGAATTCATCAACCAATGGTGCTGCTAACAGAGAGCACATAATACGGCAACTTAATTGAAATCCTCCTTTTACTAAATAACTAGATTTAGTTTAAAAGCACTTTGAATATAAGAATTTAGAACAAGATTTCCACTCACATGAATTAGTTTTGCCTGATTCTGCTGTTGTGGAGCTGCTGCCAGCAACCTTCTCAGATTAACTTCAATCTTACTGAGTCCCATCAGGAAAACTAACGACAGAACAATGAAATATCAGAACTTCAGCATCATTATCCTCCAATCACATGCTAATAACAATAACTCTGACAAAAAAAAAAAGAATATAAACACTTGTGAGCATCCAAAAAGAAAAAGAAAAGTTAGGTTTCTTGCTTCGTTTTGGATTCTGGGATCGACACAGATCATAAAATCCAATAATGTTACATATGCTCACAACCAAGGAACTATTCCCAGTTCCGATGCGATCTGTATATGGCGTTAACCAACTTATTATCCATAAAGATCGTTCCCACCCCCCGTATCTGGATGTTTATGTTCTCTGATCTCAATTCGCAATTTGATCTTGCACATCACCAATAAGGAAAAAAGGAACTTAACCTGAGGAGGGATCAAGATCGTCTATTGTGGATCAAATCTATGCGCACTTCGATCGATGGTGAGGAAGTTTTCTCAAATTTCTCCCAAAAGAAAAGGAGGAGGAGAGAGGAGAGACAATTCAACCCTTGCGCTTGAACCCAACCCGATGGAGGCCAAATCATCGGGCTGGAAGGCCTACGAAATCCTAGCCCGTTATATCCCACCACCCTCCTCCAATCAGCACTAAACCGAAGGACGGCCCAAATTGCATAAAGATCTCACCTTTCTCCGGAAATCGACGGAGCACACCTCCGCCTTGTACGAGGAAACCACAATCTCCTTGAAGGGGGTCTTGAGCAAGAGGGAGGCGGCGACGGAGGCGGAGGGCGATGGACGTGGAGAATGTAGAGGAGAGGGGTAAGTACGGATGTCTTTTTGGTTGGGATTTTAACATAGCTGCCACCAAAATGTTTCAAAAATATCATAATTACCACTGCAGTCTTCAAAAATATCATAATTGTATTCGTTAATTAACTAACTATAATTTAAATTCAAAAATTTTATTTCACCCTTATATAAATTATTTTAAATAGTTCAAAAATTATCCCATATTTTATCCTATATTGCAAAGAAAAAAATTACTGATAAATATTTTACGGTTTAACTTTAAAAAACATAAGAGTATTTTAGTTATATATATATATATATATATATATATATATATATATATATATATATATTGTGTTTATCATTTGTACGTGGTATTATACAATTTAACTCACACGCGTGTTGGCCCACTCGGTTCGGTTCAGTTCACTCATGAGTCAAGTCCAAATTTATTTTTTTTCGAATACAAATTCGTATTTAGTTTGATTCACATTGGTTGAACCCGAAATAGTGTGTCCTTTTGAATATCCCTTCCTTGTCGAGCCAAATCCAACAGTTTGCATATTTGTTATACTGTACTAACATTTATTAATTATCCAATATATACTAAACTCATTTTTTTTATTTTTTATTTTTATGATACTCACTTTTAGAGCCAATTTTCTTTTATTTCTTTTTATGGTTTTGAATAACCGAATATGTAAGGATAAAGTATTTTTGAGCTCTTTATATTCCACCATTAATCCATATTAATAATGTCTAAACCTTACTTAAAACTTAGCTCAAAATTAATAAATATTTATATCAAATATATAGTATTTTTAACGCAGACCATCAATATTATCCATCCAAAAAGATATATTTACAAAACTTGAATGCAAAAATTCAAATATTAGTAATTTTGCATTTGAGAAAGCGAGAAAATGATTTAGATAAACTAATTACTAAAATATTATTCAATAGTATTTAATTTTGTTATTAATTTTCCTTATTGCCAACTAATGAATCATCATCAAGTACAAACAAAGTAAAACTGATGCATTTTCCACAAATATTCTTCTCCAATCTACTTATTTTATAATAACAAGTGGCCACGTACCTTTCTCATAATTTCCCTGCAGATTGCTTCCACAAATGGAACAGACTAGAGAGTAGAAGAGGTGACATCCAAATATGTAAGGAAGAACAGCAGAATAATGGAGCCTAAGACCACCATCTCTCCTCATGCATAAATTTGTCTACAATTATATAACAAACTTAGGAGCTCTAATTAATATACTCTCTCTCTCTCTCTCTCTCTCTCTCTCTCTCTCTCTCTCTCTCTCTCTCTCTCTCAACTCCCATGATCTTATAGAAAAGATTTGGCAACTAGTGCATTGGAGAAAAGCTCCAAATTAGTCACATGCACCCTCTTGAATCTGCCAAGTGAGCAACAGACTGAATCAGACAAGCAATACCTGACAAACATCTCAACATCAGTCCAAAAGCACCCCCCCTCACATGTCCTTGTTTCATTTGAGTTTCCCATCATCTTCTCTCCCAGTCCACTCTCATCTCAATCCAAGAACCAAGTTTTCCATTTGAGTTTCTCCTACTTCTTCTCTTCTGACACTATAATGAATCCAAGGGTTCTCATTGTTGCAATCCTATCCATCTGCACCAATCTCCTCTTCACTGAAGCCCTCCCAAGATCCATCTCAAACATCAGTGTCATTGGTGCAGTCTACTGTGATGCTTGCTCAAACAACACCTTCTCCAAGCATAGCTTCTTCCTCAAAGGTAAACTTCCAAGACCCACATCTCCATTAGTTTTCAGTTTGGTTCTAGCTTCACTTAGCTTTGAGTCTTGGGCATCAACAGGTGCCAGAGTTCTGATACAATGCAGGTTCAGGGTGAGCTCCACATCAACAGAGGAGATCTCACTGGAAGCAGAGAGAACCACTGACAAGTATGGCATCTACAAGCTCGACATCCCCCCTGTTGATGGATTTGAGTGCAGGGAAGGCAGAGAGATCAAGTCTGCATGCAGAGCCAGCTTGATGAGGAGCTCATCCTCTCTCTGCAATGTCCCTGGATTGAGAGGATCAAGTCAGCATGTGGCAATCAAAGCTAGGGAGGCTCACATTTGCTTCTTTAACTTGAATGCTTTGAGCTATAGGCCTGCAAAGAGAGACACTTCCCTTTGTGGAACTAGAAATGGAGTAATGTCTAGTAGTAGTACTAGTGGTATTAACTCTTCACTGTTCTTTTGGCCATTCTTTCCACCATATTGGTTTCCATGGCCAAGTTTGCCACCCTTTTCTTTTCCACCATCTCTTCCTTTCCCCTTCCCTCACATACCACTTCCAAATCCATCATCTTTTCCTTTTCCCATCCCGCAATGGCTTCTCCCCTTCTTAAAACCACCATATTTCCCTTTCCCCTTATACCCATCACCAGACTCTCAAACTCCATCATCCCCTCCATTCCATGGAGTTAATCCAACCCCTTAGTAATTTCTCTTTTGACCTATGTTTTTATCTTTTCTGAAGTAGAACAAGTAGTGTAGATGATTTCTAATGATAATGACCATGCTCTTTTATTTAGGAGAGCAGGGTGTAAGGTATCTGGCCATGATTTGAACATTGTCACCACCACCATGGTGGATAATTTTGTGAATGCGTTGAAGAGAAAATAACTTGTGGTGTTGTTTTTGTTAGCTAATGGGTGGGTTTTTAGGTCACTTCTGGTTAGCAGAGTATTTCAGTTCTAAGTGAAGGAGTTGACAAACTTTTTCTTTCTTTTTCTTTTAACATCACCACCAACTTTTCATGAGTTTTTGAATGATCTACTACTATAGGTTGCAAAACTTATTATTATCCTACAATAATTTTTAAATATTACTCAGTAAATAGTCTTATAGTAAAATGTAATATATTTTGCCAGTAATAGTAGATACATTTTTGTCTTATTCAAGATGAAAACCTTGTAAACTAATTCTAGATGTCTTATAAATGTCTGTGAGGAGAGGAGTCAATTGCTATAACAATGTTCAATGTAGATGATGATAGAAAGCCCAAAAAAAATCAAAGAGATTAGGGATGTTAGAGTGAGTGTAAGGCACATGAGTAATTTCTCTGAGAGCATAGCAATGAATTTAGATGTGAGACAGACATAGATTAATGGAAACTATTACATAAATAGAGTAATTAACCTTACAACAGTGAAGGGTGCAACCAAACATTGTAAACAGATCAACACAATGACATAAACTTCCCCAGTCATGGTAATTATAGTTTAATTTCCTATATCTCCATTAGCTCCTGGAATTTTTGCATGGCTGAACAAGGCAGCCCTAGAAGAACATTGATGCTCTTCCTCTCCTTCCCATGAGACAAGAACAATACGACCTCCTTCTCAGGCAAAGCCACTGGCCCAGACTGCAATGGCTCCCCCCATCCAAAGTCTGTGGTATGGAAAGAAAGCCTAGACCAAGTAGTTATCAGTAGAGTTGCAGCAAGAGAAGGCCTAGCTCTTGTAGCTTCGAAGTAATCCATCGCAGATCTCATGTATCCATCGGTGACCGTCTCGATGGCCGTCTGAATTAGCCCGACCGCGAAGGAGATGGGCCTCTCGAGAAGCTCACCTGCATTGCAGAGAGAGTTGGTTAACACTATTCCATTGCCAAAGTATCCCTTTGGCAATGGTGGGCTAAATCTAGATCGCCCGTCGACCGCAAACAGAAGCTTGGTCTGTTGATTTCGCTCGAACTGCAAGGCCTTGGACCGCGCTCGCCATACGAAGGCGGAGAGAGCTTCAAAGGTGGTGCATTTGTTGAGAGTTCCATCTTCCATGGCTAGTCTCTTTAGCTGTTCAAGCTTGTCATGGTTGAAGTGGAAGGATTGGTAGAGCATCTCTTCTTCATAGAGACTGGTGGTGTTTGATGAATCCTCTATCTCGGTGAATTCATGATGGGGGAAGTCGATCACCGGAGGATCGCGGGCTTTGAGGATTGCTCGGTTTAAGAAGGGCGGTACCGATATCGGTAAACCTCTTGCGGTTTCACCCCATGAGTTAACAAACTCCATGGCTCCAAGACCATCAAACATGCAGTGGTTCATGGCTAGTCCAAGGATAAATCCCCCACATTTGAACTTAGTAACCTGGAGGTAAGAAAGTAGAGTAAGTCGAATATAAATTTCACACTCACTAACAATACAGAACGAAAGGATTAGTTTCTGCAACTCTAACAAAGCCAAACAACATCACTTGATGTCAGGAGACAGAAAGTTAGCTTTCATTTAGTTTCAAAATAGATAATTTTATAGATGAGTTCATGCCACACAAGTGTCATGTCACTATGTCTGATGTCTCTTCAGACATTGGTTATTTATTCATCGCCAGAAATCACCTTCAGAGAAAGCAATATTTCCTATGATAATGATGTTTGTTTCCTAGAACCAGCATTCTAATTCCTTATATTCAGTACCGATTTCTCAGTACCTTTTGATTACGGATTTAAGAATTAGAAAGTCGCTGAGAAGTAATTATGCATGCATCTTTCTCCATTCCAGTATAAAAGATAAATCATTCAACAAGAGATTAGATTCAAATATATATATATATATATATATTGATTCAAAATCTATAGAGAATTTAATTGACATATATGTAGAGAATTCGTAAAAGTGCACCTGAGCAGCCAGAGGAGGTATCTCTAGTATGCTCTTGGCCCCGGGAACAGAGTAAACAAGCTTGCCGAGCATGCAAGGGTCGGGCCTCGCAATGTCTCCGATGTCCTCCAAATCGCAGTCGGCCTCAGCCTCGACGAAGACCGCCCCTTCTCCGGTGCAATCCACGACGAGCTTCCCTTGGTCGCTAACCGTCAGGCGGCCGGCCAAAGGGTAGTAGTCGACGAGGACCTTCGACAAGGACTCTCTCATAACATCACCAACTCTCTCATTCCCTCTATGGTCTCCAGCTTTGAAGCAGTATATAGTCTGGACTATAACTGCAATATTTTGGTCAAGGTTGGAGAGGTAGTACAGACCCTTGTCAGTTTCGTTCGCAGGAGGGACTAGTGATGGCTTTCCTGGGTTCACTCTTAGCTCAAACACACTGCCACTGACCTGGAACATAAGCATATAAGGAGTTAGAGACTAGTTTTAGAAGCATTACAAGTGAATGATTTACATACCATTGTTGGATGAATGAAAGATGAGAGTTGTGTAGAGTGAGGAGGAGCACTGCTAGCTTCAGGTCTGGAAGAGGGACAAGGGGAGGGTTAAATAGAGAATTGTAGTAGGGATGATGTGAGGAAGAAGAAAGGGAGGAGTGTAGAATTGAGGGAAAGAAGAATAGTGGAATTAATACATTTTATTCTCTTTCTCTTTCTCTAGATCTCTCTTGTATATAGAATGAATGGGTTAATTGGGTCATTTGTGGGTTGGCCACTGGTTCTTGAACAAAATTTCACCAGTCAGAGCTGCTGTTGCTCCTGTGATGTAGGTAAACTGTTGGTTGGCCAGTTGGCCTCCAAATTATCCAAATCCTCTCAGATGGGTCAAACTCCAAATGGAACAACTTTTCGATCGGTCTAGGGTGACTTTTGTAACAGAGTGATAGATATCAGTTTATGATCCAGATCATGGGTTTAAATCTCAGTTTATGATCCAGATCATGGGTTTAAATCTGCTCCTTGAAGTTACAATTGATATTTAATAATTTTTTTTATCAAATCGCTATATATAGATATATATTTCTGCCTATAAAAGTTTACATCTTCCTAGTTAAAATTTTATATAATATTTAGAAAGTGGAGTTTACTAAAATATGTCATTTTCTTATAAAAGAAAATCAAAAGGAGGAATTACATCTATTTTTGATGAGTAAAGAAGTCCTTTTTAATTTATTTTTTAACTAAATATTAAAAGTAGAGAAGTTTTAAAAAGTGGGTACTTTTTTTTTTCACTTTCTGGTAACCAAAGACATTTTAGAGGGGATATAAAATTCATAATACGTAGGTAAAAACTTTCGTACCCTATTCAAATTGTCTATCTTAATAGATAGGTTGTAATCACAAGTTTAACTCAATTTTTTTTTTGCTTCTTTATCACGCACACAATATTATTAGATAATTAACTAACTTCAAAACAAGTTATTAAGCGACGGACAAATAATATATATTATGCATTTAACATTTCTTCTCACGTGTAGCTCTTAATACTACGTGTCGACAGATGATAGATAAGATAATATGTGGGGGCACTGCCCAGATAACAAAACTTAAACATTTGTCTACACAAAAATGTAGCTCTAATATCATATTAAATAACTAATTATTTTAAAAACTTAAGCTGATATCTATATTTCTAACATGCTCTCTCATATCTGACTCTAATACAACATGCAAATAAATATAGATTATAAGATGGGCAGGCCAACACATCTCAATTATAGAAATTAGAGAATAAATATCTATAATGCTATGCTAGATAACCGGTTGATCTAAATGTTTAAGCTATTATGTCTCGTTTGGATGTTATTAAAAACACTACTCCAGATTCACAACTATATATAAGATTATCCCTAAATTATATTAAAAATATTATTCATTCTCGTCTTAATCTTATACTACAAATAAGTCTAATTATAATTTTACACTTGATTTAACTAAAATTTTTTTACGCCTCTCGACTAATAACAATATAATTAAAATTAAGCGAAATTTTTTGTTTGAACTGGAAAGTGAGCTAAACTAGTTTTCCTCTCCATTTAAAATGAGCTTAGTAGAAAGTGAGATTAAATGGGAGGCAATTAAAGTTAATTATTCTCTACATCTGATTAGATAGACAATTGTAAGATTAAAAATGATAATAATAAGAATAACTGAATTATTAACGCCATGTTAGAAAACCGATCAATTGATTTTGAGACACTAGGAATTCTTATGGCGTACAGCTATCTATCTATCTATCTACTAGTTAATTGCATCAAAGTGCAGTGACAAAGTAAAGGGCAACAACCACTGGATGGAGAAAAGTAGGATGTTTCTTCTTGAAGGAAAGGCCCATTTCTCCAACCAAACTGAGAGGGATGCCATCAAGCAAACCACCGAGGAAACTTCCCATTGATCATAAGAGCTTCTCCCAAAGCAACCTTAGCCTCAGTCCATGGACTTGCACAAAGGCTATCAAGGAGTGCAAGGAAAAGAAGAGGGGTTGGAAGGAGATACTCTTCAAGTTTTGCTCATCGGAGGCACTCCAAGGACAGACACAGATTGACTGACTGACTGACTGACCAACCAACCAACCAACCAACTCCAAATTCTAGATTGGAGGATGCGTTTGCCGAGTCGTTTGTCCACCCGTATAGACAATCAAAGGTTTGCACAGTGGCTCCAATTGCAACCAGTAGGTGCAAGTTACTGCAAGGACAGTAGACCATCACAATTCTTTCTTCTTCTTCTTCTTCTTTTTTCTTGGCAGTAGAGAAAGAATGGTTTGACCAAATTAACCCTCCTAAATATTTTCTTTACGAATTTGCTGCGGTTTAAAACTTAAATACAAGATTAGAAGAATTGAAAAATTGCTAATCAGGATAGCAATTTCTAAATTTAAAAACTGCTAAAAAGATTGCTAAGTGTGAGGGAAAGTATTTTTTAAGTAAGTTGCTTTCCGGTTCAGCGACTTCTAAATATAAGTGGATTAGTTATTTTCTTGCCTCCTTCTCCTCCACCCTTTTCTCCTTTCTTACTACTATCGAAGATGACCCAGCCATTGCTCATGTGTTCGTCGTTGCTGCCATCTAGAACTAAATCCAATCTTTCCAGTGGAGGCTGGCTACCTCTCATCGTCCTTCTATAGCTATCCGTTGAAAGGGACATCATAGACAATGGAATGAGCAAGGCACTTCATCGTTGAAAGGGGATGAAAACGGTAGTAGGGGGATTGAGAGTAGTGTTAAATCTACAGATAAGTGTGAGAGGTCGGCGACCGTGGGATTCTCTAGTGACTCATTCCCATCTATATCTTCATTATCGTCACTCTCGTCATCGTAGGTGTTGCGAGCGGCAACGTCGTTATCCTATAGGGTTGTTTTTAGAAATTTGATATGGGGATGCTCGATTACTTACCTTCATCGACATCGGAACCATTCGTCGACATCGGGTTAAGTTTTGATCAGGTCGCAAACACAAAACTGACTCATTTATTAAACGGATCAGAATTTATAAACACGAATACGACAAGTTGCATGAGTCATAAATGGGTTATTGGATGGCAAAAATATATTCAAATTTTTATAAGTTATTCGAGTTATAAACAAGTTTATTCAAGTTGTAAAAGAGTTTATTCGTGTTTAAAAAAGTTAATCAAGTCATAAATGGGTGACTCAGGTCATAAACAGGTTAGTCAGATTATAAACATGTTATCGTGTCATAAATGGGTTGGTAAGTCAGGTCATAAACAGGTTAATTAAGTTGAGGTAGTAAACATGGACATTACTCGTTTAATAATCAAGTTAGACATTTGACCCTAACCTAATTAGACCAAACTCAAACTCATTCAAAAGCTAGGTTACCTAATGGGAACTGGTTCAGGTCAAATCACATCATGAAGATATTAGGCTCGATTGATCGAATCTATTTATTTTTTAATTGATTCATGCTTATTTTTTATATAAACCCTTAAGACAAGTATAGTTTTGTCATGTAAACCCTTAAGGCAAGTTAGTTAAATCATATAAGCCAGAAAAATAAGTCCAATTATGTTATGTAAATCTCTAATAAATCCAGTTAAGTTATGTAAGTCTATAAGACAAATCTTAGTTCAAATTGTGTAAACATTTAGAACTAGTACTAGTATGACTTACTATACTCAACCTCTCTATACATAAGAGGTTGTGCTTTTTTGTTAAAGCATCCAAGCATCTAATGAAGGATTATGTTTTAACTTTAGACTATTTTAGGATTAAGAGTAAGATAATCTATGAGTAGAAGTAAATTAATCATAGCTGTTTATTTTATTAGGAGTAGATCAACTTAGAACCATAATTCTATCTTCAAATTCTATCCACTATTATCTCCATGAAACACCCTACCTTATGACCATTCACCACTATCCTTGGCTGTCTACCACCCTCCGACGACCGTAGTAACGTCAGATAATTACTAATATGTGCAAGTTCAAACATTACTTCACTATTTTAATTTTATCTTTTTACTCTGACCTTGAAATCACGTTAAACTAAGTCCATTAAATCCGTGATTTATGAGCTTTCTCCTATGAAAATATCATAATTTTCTTACGTTCAGATCGATCATGTTATTGGGTCGAGTCAACTTTTGCCACCTTTAGCCACCGTCAACATCAACCTCCTACTAGATCGACTCTCTAGAGGGTACGCCTTCTTGCCAACATCCTCTACTATTCTTCTTGACATTGAAGGCAAGGATCTACTGCTCTGGCACTCCTATCGGAGACAAGGACAGTGTGGTCCCTCCGTCTAGTGAGCTAACAAGAGAATGAGCGCTTACACTGGATCTTGGTTGGAGGCCTAGTCTCTTTCCTCCTAATCTCCACTTCCCTTAGATCTGTATCCCTTCACTCTTCTCTATCACCGTCATGTAGACGAAAGGGTCTCACTAATGCTATAGACCTCAAAGGTCTCCTCATATCTCTTATCACAATCGTTGGCTTTCTTTAGATGGCTTGTAGCTGTGGAAGATGAAGATGAGAAATGGATCTTGCATAACAAAGAGCTTGGTGGAAAGGAAAAGTGAGAACTCGGTGGAAAAGTCCTTTCTTTTTTCTCGTAGTCGAAGGTAGAAGATGAGTGATAGGGGTATAATAGTTAATAGGTGTACTCCTTCACTATCACTATCGTTAACTTAGATCCAAAGTTTAACGGGATGTTATAATAAAAACAAATTTCGAGGGGTGATCGTAAAATCCATGTATAGTTTAGGAATGTAGGTGCATTAACCCTAATTTCATTATGAAAACCAAGTCTAATTTAGAGTGTTAGTGTAATTAACCCTAATTTCATTAAGTGTACCAAAATAATATGAATTTTTTTAGAGAGGCCCATTTTGATTAAAAAAAACTCAAAGAAGTGACTAACAAATCCTCCCTACAATCACCTTGTAGTAGATGTCAGATATTTTTCATTTTCCTTATTATAATGTCAGAAATTTTGACAGCAAAATTGTCCGTTCCTCAAAAAGTAATACAATTTTTAAATTATTTTGCTTACAAATTAACTTAGATGATTTACATTGTACAAGATAATAATTCCAATTTTTTTTTATTCTAATTGATTATGAGACTGTAGATGAAATTTCTTTTAAAAAAAGTATGAGTATGCAGACTAATTATAGGTAAGAGTCGATAGACAAACGGCTAACATATTTGAATATATAAATCAGACATTTAGGGCAGTCTCTCTAGAAAATAAGGCGAATCGATACACCTTTGCACAATTCAACTTTGTGACCTCTGATTATCATATGATATCTCACTATTATACTGCAGTGACAAATTTATAAAATAATAAATATGGGCAAGATATGTGAGCTAAGGCCATTGTGGGCCTTTTTTTTTCCAAAGAAAATGCTTAGACTAAAATTCATGAAGCTATAGGATCACAAAATATGTCAACAGGTGGACCAATCTAGATTTTACGAGCATAATCACAATCAACAAAATCGACAAAGTCATGAGCGACAATGCCATTATACATACTAGTAATACCGACCCTAAGAGACAAATAGATGAGCACCCACCTAATACATTTTTAAACGATGAAAAGGATCGCCCAATCCACATAAATGCATGTACTATTAACAAACTTGATCCACGATAAAGATAATCACCGAGAGTAATGCATTGATAAGCCGGCTAGGGCAACGGTGAGCAAGGACCAATTGACACAAGTTACTTACCAACCACCTCTACCATAGCTTTGCAATGCTCCAATTTTATAGAGTAATGCATCCATTTAGACAAATAGTACCTATTTTTGATGGACCACTATATATGATGATACCAATGGACCACTATAACTAATAATAATTTGTGACTCTTCCGTACCTTGATACCCTATTAAAATGACTCATTAGTCGTTTACTATTAAGGTAATTATATGAAAGTCTATTAAGGTTGTGTTTGGTTTATGAGATGTATTACTAAGAAAAATGAACTATTCAACCGTAGTTATTGGTAAAATCCCGAACTAACATTTAGATAAAAATACTAACAAAATATAACACTAATCGGTGATTTATTTAAAATATTTTAGATGAAACGCTAATAGATTAAGCGAAGCCTATCTTTTTATGTTTATCTTTTACCGCACATAGATGCTGATCAGATCAACGTCTTACATATAAATAGAAGATGCTGAACGTGTTAGCGTTTTCCTCTTCTTAGATAAAATGCAGATAAATTTAATATTTCATATGAAGTTTAGGAGTGGTCCAATATGGTGGGAGCTACAATTCCAATTAATAAGATTTTTTATATCATTATATGGAAGAAATATTTTTATCTTAGCCCTATCTTCCAGGTACTGATGCCAAGAGTACTTAATACCTCCCATTAAAGTAGTACTTATTAGACAGCAAATGTTTGAATCATAAAGAATATTTATTTTTTCCCCTTTTAATCTTTATGAATATATATATATATATATATATATATATATCATATTTTGCTTTAAAATTTATTACAAAAATATTTGAGTTTTCAATCTATTTGAAGAAATAGATTCTGATCATCTGGTTCGCATTTAAACCAACGTATAAAAATTCAAAATTTAAATTTGCTTTCGATTCGATTTTAAAAGCTCGCATGCATCTTTGCGGACTAAAATGAAAAATAATAAACTTATTTCTCTAAATAATTCAAAAGAAAATTTAGCTTTTTACGTGATTTAGTTTAATTTTAAATTTTAGCATTTAACTCCTTAAAAAAATTAATAATTTCTGTAATTAAGAAAAATACTTTAAGATGTAAGAAAAATACCTTAAAAATCATAACCTTAGTTAAGGATGTCAAGGGATTTGATTAATTTAAAATAGTTTAGGGTTTAAGATGTAAGACAAAAAAGATGAGGGGGGTGAAAGTGAAAAAATTAAGGGGGGGAAGTGTAATTAATCCATATTATAAATGGAATTTTATTTTTGGTATCCTGCGGCATCGCATCACATGGCGACGATTTCTCTCCTATCCAATTTTGCCGGCCGAGCATTCCGAGGTCTCAATATCCGCCGTCCGCGCAATCGCCCAACGGCGGAGATGGAGCACCGCACATCTTGACTCGTAAACTTGACTCACCAACTAATACTCCCTCACTATCAACCCGACACTCCCCGGCCCCACCTCACCAGTCAACAAACCTGGTCCACTTTCTCTCCGCCTCAACCGCTACTCCTCTTCTTTCTTTCTTTCTTTTTTTTCCTCCATTTTTTTCTTAGGAATTCTATTAAATACCAATTTCCTCGCATAAATGCTAAATTAACTCCTCGCACTTCTCTGACTCGGCCATTTCCCTCTTCGGTGAGCTCTCTCTCTCTCTCTCTCTCTCTCTCTCTCTCTCTCTCTCTCTCTCTCTCTCTCTCTCTCTCTCTCTTCTGCTCTCTGATCCGTGATTTGGTATTCCTCTTGGATCGACCTGAGAAGGTAGATATCGATCTGGATCGGTTCGCCTACCGGCCTGTTGGATCTCGTGGGGATATTGGAGTAGGATCTCCAACTCGAATCGAGGCGTATGATTAATGCTTACAATCTTCTTCCTGTTTAAATCTTGTTGTAGGTTAGGAGGTGATTATTTCTAGGTTACTTTTTTTTTTTATTCTGTTGCTGATCTTGTGTAGTTTGTGGTTGTAAGTGATTCGAGATCGACTCTAGGTAGTGTGTTGCATTGCTGTAGTTCTTTTGGTCTGAAAGATGCTGATTTCCGATATAGTTGGAGGTTGACTATCTTTTGACACGAGATGTGACTGCCGCTAGTGGACATATTTAGAATTGAGGACGAAGAAGTTCGTGCGGTAATTGTTGAATTATGTAATAGTTAACTAAGATAGAAGATAGTATCACTTGAGAATCTGGTGTTCATTTTACTGTATAATTGCTTAGTTTGATGGACGATTTGCATTTTTTTTTTTTTTTTGAGTTTACGAAATTATCGTTGGAATTAAAATGATGTGTTGTGGTAATTGAGAGATCCAAATGTTTAACTGCATCTTTGACCCTTAGTCCCTAGAATATGGGTTCAAAACTTGACGAATTCCCAATATCATATCTATCTTGGCATCCCTTTATTAGAACTATGAAAGTCACCAATTTTAGACACAATGCCTCTTTAGGCACTTCTCCTCCCTCTTTAGGCAACTGAGGTTAGCCTCATCTATATATTTTTTCAATAGATGTCAAGGATTTTTTGCCCCTTTTATGTAGTGTCAATTTTATTTTATTATGTAATCATTTAGGTTAATTTTTCAAGAAGCAAGGCTAAGGTCATTATGAATTAGGAGCCTCTTGTTGCTGAAAATCCTATTGTAATTCACTACACTTACATACTCTACCATGGCAATAGCATACTGTCGCATTATATGTTATGTGATATCCCTTAGAAATTCCAAAATATCAGACCCAAATACATCAATACTTTTTTTTTTCATATTGATACTTATCACTTACTATTTTTTCTTTATTTTCATTTCCAAGTTGTCTTTCTTCTTATAGAATCTCACTCATCTCTCTACATCTCTAAAAATTTTGACTCACTTGCTTAGGACATTTCTTTTTAGAGTGATCACTGGAGCTGGCCATTTAGGCTAAGTGGTGAACTGTTAAGTCAACAATTTGGTCCACCTACTGTTTTATCTCTAGCATTGGTTCTTTTTATGTTTATTTTATTATATATCTCCTTTATATGCAAACGAATTTAAAGATTTATTATAAAGGTATTCATGCAAGTTATATCCATTTAGAGTGTAACTATGCATAGACATTTTAAATATAAGGATAAATCACCTGTTAAATTCTTTCCAAGGATTTTACATGTCAACAACCACATATGTTGTTTAATAGTAATCTCATCAAGTGAGTATGCTTAGAGGACAACTCTCAACATTTTCCTCTTCACTTACCCCAAGGCCAGGCTTTAGTTCTTTGATAATCTCTCTCTGGTCCCCTAAGAATGACACGAGGTCTGATTCTCGTCTACTCCGTTACTGATTGATTGCTGCAATCGTTATTTTTTTTTTTATGTCTTCACGGTTCCTCCTTTTTTCCCCTTTTTTATACAGATGATTAATGTTGATTGCGTAAGTACATCGAATCTGGAGTTATGTAAATTTCAAATAGCCGAAAATTGCTTCTCTACAAGGAAGTCAGCCTCGTGAACTAACCACCATTATAGGGTCAACTGATATAAGACAGCCTTTTGGAAGAACTGGCTTTCAAGGCAAAGAATGATTTAGTCATCAAAGGTTGAATCGTTAACTGTACTAACTGATTTTATGCCTATTATTTCGATGCAAGAGTCACCTACGGGAAACCCTCTTGTCAATCTTTTATGATGCCAATTCATGAACTATAATACAACTATGATATATCTTGGTTGATTATCCTGAGTGGCATATATCTTTGCTGATCTTTTATTTGAGGTATTGGCTTGTCGAAGTACTACGGATATCGTTTTGCATGCTTTACTGATGGCATATTTTTCATATTTGATAAGTAAGCATGTACTCTGTGGCAATGATAGTTGAAAGATGATGACAATTTTTGAAAGCCCTATTGTCATTGTTTATTAGTATGATAAAGAAGAAAAGGTAGAGAGATAGGATTAAATCGAATCCACCACAAATGAGACTTATTCACTACAAATTTACTTGCATAGGCCAAATAAGCATGACGATAAAATTTCAGAACAAATAGGGCTGGCTCATATTTACTTCTTAAGGCACTATGTCACTAAAGTTCTGTTGTGTATCAGTCTGACTTTCCTAAACAGTTTAAGATGTCTAGGATGCCTCAAAAGTTACCTTAAAGCAGATCTTAACTACATTGAATCCAGACTTGACTTACTCTTCCCATACCAAGAGCTTAATTAACTATAAAAAAATTGTTGTCTTTGAATGCTAATTATCTGGTCTGATCTTCAACACCAAAATCTATTCATCTAACCTTTACAAGAGCATGATTCTCCTCCACCAAATTGCAATTTTTGGAATTCATGGAACTGGATTAGGATAATGATATTCACTTATGAGCATGTTTGAACACAATTTTTGTTAAAAGGTTGAAATACTGAGACATACTTATCTTTGGCACTTTGGTCTTTTATGTTTTTCAGGAAAAATATTTGCATCTAACTTGTATTTTATGATTTTGCTTCCAGACGGCAGCTCTGAATAGTTTTATGGAAGGATCTGGGAAAATGTATTATGTTCTTTTACTGTTGGTTAACATGAATTTTGGAACTTATGGCATCTATACATCGAAATATATGTTATGCTTGATCTCTGTGTTGGGTTTAGGAGTAAATCTTGTAAACTTTCATTTATGATATGTCATTTATCTTGTTTGTCTTTTTCCTTTTCTTTTCGATCCAGAATAGTAAGGTAAACATGTCAGGATCCACATTGAGAGATCATAATGTACTTCCAGCTTCAGAATTGGAGAAGAAATATGATGGTGCTAGTAAAGGAAATATTGCCAAAGCTTGCATTGGCAACGGTAGCAACATTGTTGTTGAGCGACAGAGCACTCCTGTATCATTGCCATCTACTTTACCGAATGATGTTAATCCAGAGGTTGGAAATTCAGAGGTCGAGTATATAGACTCTGAGAACCTGACAGATCTTTCAGATGTGGATGCAAGTCTTCATGTATGGTTTAATCCTTTTGTGGTTTTCAACCTGTTGGTTGCTTCTTTATATTCCCATGAATAACAAACCTATTTCTGTCATTTGGTTCCCTCTTCTGGCTCCACATATAATAATATTTCCACTATCTTTGTGCTTTTGTGTAGACACTAGTTGCAAGATTGGACTCGAAGGATTGGGTTCTGTTATGTGAAGCACTGAATAATGTGCGCCAAATATCAATATATCATAAGGAAAAACTGCTGGAGATGTTGTAGGTCTTTTAACTCTTGCATTTTTCAAGATATTTTTTTGAGTTTACTAATCCTTTATAGGCAAGGATAATGGATACTTTGTTGCTTCTTATGGTAATATTTATCTTCTAATTCTTCAGTTCAATTTTATTACCACTTGTAACAGGGGAGTTGTGATTCCACTGATTGTGAAATCCCTGAAGAATCCGAGGAGTGCTGTATGCAAGACAGCAATTATGACTTCTTCTGACATCTTTAAGGTTTACAATGATTTAATCATTGATTCACTTGATCCTCTGGTATGTTTCAATCTTTTACCCTTCTCTTGTTTCAATTTTATTGTCTACTGAGTACTGAGAACATTGAATAAAATTGTGCTTTATCTATAACCTTCCTGACAATAGTATGTACAGTTGTTTACTCTGTACTCCCTCTCCTTTTCAGCTTGTGCAGTTGCTTCTCAAATCTTCTCAAGACAAACGCTTTGTTTGTGAAGCAGCTGAGACAGCTTTAATATTAATGACAACTTGGGTCTCTCCTTCTCTACTGTTACCAAAATTGCAACCTTATCTTAAACATAAGAATCCTCGAATACGAGCAAAGGCGTCTATGTGTTTTAGCAGGAGTGTACCTCGACTGGTGAGTAACCTGCTTTCTCTTCAAAATTATATATTATAGCTAGCAAATATATGTTGCAATAATTTCCTTGTTAGATGTTGTTTGAACATCATTGTAAGCATGCATTGTTTTCCTCTTCTTTTTTCTTTTTTTTTGGGGGGGCGGGGGGTCTTAATTAGGCAAGTATCAGGTCATGTACCCAACTTACAAAAGTTGCTAGTTTGGAGATAGCCAAGCAATTTATCAAGTTAGGCCTAGTGGCCTATAACAGGATTAAGTGGTGTATTGGCTGACTTGATTTGATTGTATCATGACAAATGAGTTATTATTGAACTTCCAACACAAATATCAACCATGTTAACTCACCAATTATTTTAAAAGTTTAAACTATTGGAGAGCAGTGATTTTTATATTTTGTATTTAACACTTTCACTCACTTTGGGCCCTAGACATTTTGATAGGTCTGGCAAAAGAGGTCAGCTTAAGCTGCTTTGGTAAAGAGATATGAGAGTGAGGCTAGCTTTGGGCATCCACTAAGCCAAATGAGAAGGATAAATGGACTTGATTTAAATAGGTGAAAATTTTATATTTTAAATGGTAAGATAGTCTGGCAGGATTTAAACCCAGTATCTCTACATAATAATTAACAGTAAAGTTGTGTTTGAAGTTGGAGTAGAGGTGTTATGCAGTACATGTTTCCTCAAAACATGATTGATAGTGATATTCATATCACGTCTTACATAACCATTTGCTATAGTGACAATTACCTACTTCTTGGTGTGAATAAGTGGTATATCTTTTGCAGGGCATAGAAGGAATCAAAATGTATGGAATTGACAAGCTTATTCAGATTGCAGCATCTCAGCTTAGCGACCAGCTACCTGAATCAAGAGAAGCAGCTCGGATCCTGGCCTTGGAATTGCAAACCCTCTATGAGAAGTCTCAAACATCACCAAGTGAAGGCACTGCAGAATTGGATGCCGATTCTTGGGAGGCCTTCTGCCAAGCAAAGCTTTCTCCATTAAGTGCTCAGGCAATTCTTCGCGTTACCTCTACAACAAAAGATGGTCTAGTAGTTGGTTGCTAACACATAAGTTAGAGGTACAGATTCCACTTTTTTTCCCCGGTCCTACTAGTTGCCTTACATTTTGTTGCTACAGCCATGGCTCATTTACATTGAGTTTTGAGGCATTTATATTGTGGTAGCCTTGGAGCTTATGATTTGACATATGGTGTTCATATCAAATTTTTATTCTTGAGCCTATCCAGTCAATTCCTTTATTGCCTTGAACTTTCAAATTAATTGCAATCCTATGTTGCTACTAGTGAAACTGCTGAATGCCAAGCGATAGTATGCGTTTTTTTCTTGCTCGTCAGGCCTTTTGAAGGCAATTCATTATCAGACTCATAATTTCATATAAAAGAAGGCAATTCATTATGCCAAGCGATAGTATGCTTTACAGCTGGTTAGAAGGCAATTCATTATCAGACTCATAATTTCATATAAAAGAAGAATTCTCAGAAACAGTTTATGGATGTGAAAAAGCAATGTCTCTCAAAGCTTACATCTAGTTGATAGAGATTGCACATCTAGGACAGAGAGTGTTTGGAGGAACAACTGGCAGGTCTACCAAATCCTCATGCTTCCATTCTATGAATACTGCTGCCGCATCTTCAGGTATTTAATCTTGTGATTGTCTTAAGGACATAAGGATACATTAAAATTTTAACCCTCTTTTTTCTTCAGTAAGGATAATATACAATATATAATTGCTTTTCTTCCTTTCTGAGAAATGGGCTATTTGTTTTAAATTTATAGTCATGGAAGAATGTTTCTTAGAGATGAAAATTGCTGAAAAGAAACCTGTGCAATTGAGAGCCCTCCTGTAGACAATGCAGTTATTCCTCTTCTTCCATGGATGAAGATTATTATTTGGTGTGCAGATCTAGAAATGGTATTGGTACCCCTCAAGAACACTCTTAACTTTTACTTTTATTATTATTAACAATTTTTTTATATAAGTATTTATCATTCTGACTCATGTATTTTGCCATATACTCACTGACAAATAAGATATTCTAGTACGGTCTGCGACCCAAAATAATAATAATAATAATAATACTAATACTAAATGATCAATTGTTTCGGTATCTTCTCTTAGGATCTCCATGCTTTATGTATTCCTTTTGTAGCCAGTGAATTTTTAGAACTTATGCATATGAAACATCTACTATGTACAGTCTTACTCTTGGGCACACAGGGAATCTAATTAAAGTCCACCAACAATATTTGAGCATTATCTTCTGACCCCACTTTGAACATTATTCCTAATCATGAAAAGCCAACCCCCCCATTAACAAAAAGACACTGATAGCTACAAGATACTGACCTACATAAACCACTTATTTCTTCTTTACATAAACGTGTACCATTAATTGATGTACTAGTATGTGGGTACCATCTTTGTTCTTAACGCAGGCGATTGTGACTTTCCACCACCATTTGTCTATTATTGTTGATTAAAATTATCTTGGGTTCTTTCTGTAGTATTATCCCTAGAAATCGGTTTGGTTTCCAGGTATCATGGGCAAATAATAGGATGCATATTGGCTTGTTAAGAGTGCAAGGGAGTGCTCAATATTTGGAGCCCTCAAAGAGCTCGGTGCACTCACACTTGCTCTATATTTATTATTTATTTAATATAATATATATATATTTATATATTATATTTTAAATTACTTAAGTCTTCTAATATTATAATTTTTAATAAAAATTATATGGTTAGAAAACTTATTGATATTTTTATAACAAGGCTAATATTTAGTTTTAGAAATAATTTAAATTACTATTTTTTTAAATTAAAAATATCAAAATTATACTATACAAAATAAAAATAAAATATTTAAAATAACTTAAATAATCTAATATTAGACTCATTTTAAAAATCTCTATAAGAGCATTCTGATGGTATTATTTTTATTAAAAATTAATTATATATTTTAATTTAATGAATTAGATTATTTAAATAAGGATACATAGGGATTTAAAATTTTGGATTAAGTTTTTATAGGATAAAATTGACATTTTTAAAATAGTATGCTCTAAATTTGGAACCCTATTGACCTTGGAGATGCTCTAATAGCTAATTTTTAAATATAAGTCGATAACTAGATACTCTAATGAATGTCCTCGCCAAATTCTCTTACTATTTTATTTTTGTAAGGGTTATATCTCTTAGATCTTCAATTTTTAAGGTAATATATTTCTTTTATTAGCTAATTAGCTAACTACCGTATTAGATTCAAAAAGTATGTGATAAATCTTGTTAAGATCATTTTAATGGTGGCCTTAATGACACCATCCTCTCCGTTAATCACGAGCCGGCCAGCGATAATCCCGTCGTTAATTTTTTATTGTTTTAATCTCCTTTCCGTGCTTCTGCCACGCTCCGGTGACTCATTCGGATACTCTCCGGGTCCCACCGAACCTTTTTTCTTTATTATACTTTCTATCCCCCATCAGATTCACGTGGGGCCGCATTTGCGGTTTACCCCTTCGAATATGTAAAAATTTGGATCGTTCTTTTTCTTTTCTTTTTTCTCTTTTAGCAAATCGCTACCTAGATTTTTTTTAAAGACTAAATTATACGTAAACCTTCTTATTTGTGACGCAATATCATTTAAACCCCCGAATTATTGCCTATTTTTACTTTATAGGCTCTAAACTTTTTTCACACATATATTCGAAATCTCTTACTTTTTTAATGTTATTCTATGTTAAAATTACTCTCCTTTTATGAATTATTTGAATAGTATATGTTAAAATGATCGATAGTTTAAGAGCTTTTAAGTTAATTATCACAAAGATATATATATATATATAATATAAAGACCTCTAAATTTAAATAGTTCAAAATGACTATTTTGTTAGCAAGACATTTGTTTATTGATCCAAAATTGATATGTGGATTATCACACAATCAATATTTTACCTCATTTGTGTGAAATTGTACTAATTTTCTTTCCAAATTTATGGTCAGATACTTATACTCTCTTCCTCTCAATCTTTTTAATTATTTCCTTCTCCTTTTTTTTTAATGTTTTTCTCTCCTAATAGTTATTCTAATCTTTCCTTGCAAACCCTCGGTCTATCTCAACTTATCTTTCCTTCCCATCTCCATATTTCCCTCCCAATCTTAAGTTATGTTAGAGATGATCACTGGTTGGCTCGTGCTGAATAATAAAAAATCTTTTAGCAATATTACTCATCAAAAAAATTTAATTTCATTTCATAAAAAATACATACTAATAAAGTAATATTTAATAAACTAAACTTTTGACGTGGGACTAAGTAATCACAGAAAACAGAAGGATGAGTCTGTCATGTATTGCTTTTATTAAAGTAGACTAGGGTCGAATCGAGCTTAAGTCAAGCTTGGGCTGATTCATTTTAGACAAGTCCGGCTGAGCTTAGACAGACTGAGCCAGTTGATCATCACTAAGATCTAAGGTGATGTTACTTTAATCCCGCTTCTTACCCTCTCTCCTAATTTCTCTCTCTTTCTACCAAATTCTTTCTTATGAATCTCTACGAGTCCCTCTCTCAAATATGCACAAGAGAAAAACAATCTTTTCCAACGATATAGAAATTATGATATATTTTTTTCTAGGGTATATAATTTAGCCTTTTTTATTGAAAAAAATATATAGCTACTAAATCTTAAGTCATTCAAGCCTATTGTGTATTTGTTGAACATTTTGATCATGGATTCAGCTAAGACTAACCAATAAGGGATGTCTAACTATATTTAATCAGATGCACACTAATATATTAATCATGCACATTCGACAGCTATAATCGTACTTAAAGAGAAAAAATAATATGAGACTAACTGTAGAATTTGATCGAGTTCAATTAGAACTATTAGATATGGATGACTGATAGATTGAAAAACATCAATTCTTTATATTTTATTCTTTATGGTTAGACTTGAATTTACTTTTAACCCTTTTATAATCTCTTTATGATTATATCTAAACTAAGATTATTATTGTTTTCATTATATTTGAATTTAAAGATATTAAAGACAATCCTAGATAATTAGATAAGCTTTTCCACCCATTTAATATTTTTGTCATATATTTATTATTTAGAATCCAATTGAGATTATTTTGGATACGTTGAAAAACTTATTCAGTTCTAACATCTTTAAATTTAAATTTCAATAAAACTATAGGGATTAAAATATAATTTTTGAGAATTTAGCATTTTTGCAGATGAGCCCTTCTCGCTTAATAATTAAGCACATTTTATTGTCAAATTAGTCTTTATATTTATGACTAAATTAAGACCATTAATTTTTTATTAAATTTAATCGAGTATTAAGACTATTTTGATAATTTTACTATATTATATCAAAATTTGTATATTTTTCGTAACAAAAGCGCTAGAGTCATTTTTATTATTTTAACATTATTCAGTTAAATTAAATAAAAAAACTAAAGATTTTATATTAGTCATAAGTACATGGGTTAATTTAAAAGACATAAATGCACGGAGTAAAATGTATTTATCTTTTAACTAGGGGTTAAAAATGCATTTAAACCCATTATTATTTAGCTTTCTGCGTCCGGCGCTCGTCCACGCGACAGCGAATCCACGGCACACGTCATTTCCTCCAACCACCATGCGGCGCTTGACGCGTGTCCATCTAACTCGGTTATATAAATACAACCTCTATCAGAGAACCTCGTTACTTGGTACAACACAGCTGGCCGACACCGAATGACCGAAAAGCATTGTCTTTTATATAAATTATATGTTATTCATCCATGACATCAAAAATTATTTATCTTTAGCACCCTATAGTTTTACTTAATTACGTTTCGCACTTTAATAATTATAGGTAACTGACCTTTTTAATAATTTTGGAGCCAATTATAAAAAATAAAACGGGCAACGTTCAATCGGAGAGTTAGTAGGACGCTGCTAGTGATTAGACCCTTGTACTGTTGTGGATGATTAATTACATTTGGATCCCTGCATTGTTGCCAATTTATATATAGACATTTTGTTTATTTTTTGTGACATATTAATTACTGTAACTATAAAACACCTTACCTTCTATTAATTATATATATATTTTAAAAATAATATGGTAATATTATACCTTATTTTAGAGAAAGAAGAAAATAAAAATTGAGGATAAAATAGTCACCGTCGTAGTGGAGAGATTTTCCAAAACTTTAGGGGTCAATGAGTAATAAAAAAATGAAGGGGTTGAGGTGGAAATAAGAAATAGTTTAGGTCTCTTAGTGTAATGATTCCGAGAATGTAGTATGTAAAGCATAATTAACTCAATGTACAAGGAGCTAAATATAATTTTCCCTGTATATATAGTCTCCTCGCCCCCGCTTCTTTAGGTACTCGAAGGCTTCCTACTCGCTATTTCTTTCTCCATTGCCATCTCACCTTCGAGGAAACTTAGCTCTTCTCCCATCTCCCCTTAGGGTTTCCTCTTCGATCGTCGTCTTCCTCCTATTGCTCCGTAGGATCTCTGTCGCAGACGCATCCGCCAAGTTCGCCGGCTCCGGAGCTGTCGATCGATCCTGGTATCTCCTGGAACTCCTACTCCTTTCCTCTTCTCGCTTGGATCTGAGATCTATTTGCGTCAAAGCGAACAGATATCGGTGGCATTGCACGAAAATTTGCTTTTAATCTATCTCTGTTTCGAGATCTGATTGAAGCACGCGCTTTTTTCTGGAATCTCGCTTGTAGCTATGGAAATTTGCTTCTAATTTGATCTTGTCGGAGAAATCGGAGATGCACGTTTTGTATTGTTCTCTGATCATTTACCCGCAGTTGAATATCTGATTCTAGTTGATAATAGCTTTGCGAATGGATGTAGGCTATTTGATGGTTTTGGAATGCTAGATATGACCCTTTTCCTGTGTTCATCTCTATTTAGTGAAAGAATCTGCATCAAATCAAGTGCTGTGTTTTCTTTTCTTATATATTCTTCCTCAAATAGTCTTGGCCTTCCATTCCTGTCATGATTTTTTCACATGAAACCACTCAGGCTCGTACGTCGTCATACATTACTACTAACTCTAACTTCTTTATGATATAATAAATCTTAATTTATCATTTCGGGAAACGTAAGTGTTTCATCTGTAACGATAACTTCTTCGAGTTTAAACATGACAACTTTTCTAGAAATGGGGAGATCTGATGCCGCTCAAATATTGGCCAAAGCAGTAATTTTTGGACGGCACAGCGTGCTTGTGTAAAGCTAGTCACCTGATATCAATACATTCAACTAGAACATGACAAAAGTCCAATTTTTTGTCCACTTCTTTATCAAGTTCCAGTGACTTGGAAAAAAAGAAACTCTAATTCGACGTTCAAGCTCTGAGGCAGGTTCCAGCTGATAGATAACAAGGTAAAAACAAGCCCTTAGCATAACTAGTGTGTGGCTTTTCCCAGGCCGGTCCCTGGCATCTTTCCACACAGAAAGAAAGAATGGGGAGCCCTGGCTTGACCTGTAGGTCCACAAATGTGAACCAAATCCCTAAAGCTAAAGGCCCTGAGTCGGCAAATCTAAATCACTCTTGAAACCATACTTCCTACGGCTAATATGTTTCCAGACCAGCAAGAACATGCAACATTACATCAAATGAGTCCATGTTTAGCAACATCACTTTTGCTGATTATAGCAAGATTTTGTATAATGAAACAACTGAAAAACAAAAATTCACCACGTCCAGTTTCTATTCTTTAATTGTGTTGACTAAAGTTTTAATAGAGTTCGCCTTTGTTTTCCTCATGGTACTTTTGGACTTGCCACTCCATATTAGTTAAACATAAATTGTGCTTATTGAGGAGATACAGTATCCATGATTCTTTTGCAATTATTGAAGTCCTGTTAATGATTCTTCTCGCTCTAGATGTTTATGATTTTATTCTCTCTTTTTGTTTACTTTCCAAAGGTCAGATACTCTATATGGGTTCTAATTCTATTGACAATTTGCTGGAGACTTCTACTGGAATTCATTTCTCTGGTCTTCATCTGGATGACCTGAAGTCCAATTCTGAAGAGGATCAACCAACAACTTCAGCAACAGATAATGGCCACAGAGAACCCTTTGTCATCGGTTTGTAAACATGATGTCTTGTCTCTTTTATTTGTTGACTGCTTAGCTGTTACTTGAGTGGAGTTTGATAGTTTTGATAATTAGGTCATTCACTTTAAAGTAATTCTCATTCAATGGTTAACAATGATAATTTGAAACATGGAACTTAAATTTTATGCCAAATTGACAACTCTACCTTAGTTGGTTGCAGTAATTGGACAACTAAAGTGCTGCATATGTCATGTATCATAATTTTATATTAGTCAAAGATTTTAGAATATTATCATCATTATGTCGCATAGAGTGCTTCACCTATTCTTTTTTGACTTTGCCAACTATGCCAAGGGAAATAGGTGAATGGTTAAGACTTAGGAATTTACTGTGACTCAGAAACAACTGACTTTTGTGCTATTTGTAGGTGTTGCTGGTGGTGCAGCTTCAGGAAAGACAACTGTATGTGATATGATCATCGAGCAGTTACATGATCAACGTGTTGTACTTGTGAACCAGGTGATCCTAACAGCCACCAGTGTTTATGTTTCATTCTTTTAATTGATATTTTTCACCAAGGAAAGCAGAAAATTTGCATGATGTATTACTGTTTTCAGTCATATAGTTCTAATCAGCCACGCATGGATTTCTCACTTGCTTTCTTGTTGTAACAACACATCTTATGGTCATATCAAGTATTGACTTGTCATCTTTCAAGTCATGCCTTGATACCAAAAGCTATATATCAAATGTATCATCTTCTAAAGTGACACATGTATTGAGTGTTGGTTATTTCTCATCTTGTTATAAAAAATGATTAGACTATTTGAATGACATTGATTTATTTCTTTTATGATAACTTGGTACAATTTTATCTTCATGACTCCAAATAATGATGTTACAATATAAACATGGTGAGAACTGAGAAACCATTGATAATTGGATGAATTATAATCCAGCAAAAGATTAAACTCTGATATATCTTTTATATGAAATCCCTATACCATTGACTATAAACGGCAAAACCAGTCATTGTTTCTTGAGATTTTCTTGCCTGATAAATTTGTCATGGCTTTACCTTTGCAACATGGTTGAAGAATTCTTCCTCATGCCCTAGCAAGGAGCGATGACTGTGATGGCTGCTTGTTTGTTTCATGAGACTGAATTAGTCAACTGTACCAGCTAACTAGTCCTATAAGTTCCCTGGCAAGCCGTTCTCTATTTTTTTTAAAAATCCTTTGGCAAGGATAATAAGATTTAGAGGGTTGCAGTTATGTTAATGGACTGTGAAGATATGCTAAATTTTTTATGGAAGTTCTCAACTTTTGAAACCTGAAGCCATTTATTCTTGGAAAAAGGCTTTCATGAATTTTTTTTTTAAATTTTTCAAGGCTCAAAATGAAGTAGGTGCATTTCATGTTATGTATATAATTTGCATGCAGTTATTGATGTTTCTTCCTTAATATAGATAAAAACAACAGGACTAATAGCACTATTTATTCAAATGGAAACTTGATTTTTGCATGCCTACGATATTTGCAGGAATCATTTTATTTTAATTTGTCTGAAGAGCAACTGACTCATGTTCATGAATATAATTTTGATCATCCAGGTACTATGTTATATTGATATATTTTCTGAAAGTTTAAATCTTGAGAATGGTTATACCAATATTTGAAAGTTCTTCCCTTTTCTATGGCTAATTATTTGATCAGTTGTGTTTAGATCTTTTCTTTTAGTCAAAATATTACTGAGAATATCTTTTGAGTGTTGCTAGGCCGTATGATCTAGTTGAACTTTACTCATGTATATAAGAGAAGAACAACCACCTTGAGTAGTTCTTAAACAAATTTGTGCATCAATGTGGACGTAGATTAAGAAAGGAGGATGCTGCATGTCCATGTTCCTGTAGGGAAAACTGCTTTGCAATTTTATGAAAAATGAAAATAGCTAAGTTCCTTAACTCATTGGGGGCATTATTAAACAAGCTGAGCTACATTTCTGCTGGGAATTATGTGGTTTAGAGCTAGTGTATGCCTCACATTTTTCTATAAAAATATCATTAGCTTATTTGTCAATTGTTTCATTTACTTTTGGTGAATAGTCACACTAGATAATAGGGCCCTTTTATCCTGAATGGAGTGTCCGGATCTGATGTAACAAAACAATCTCCTAGGATGGTTAAGTGCAACTCATGTTTGAGACATCATAACCTTTCTGGCTTTTACATGTTATGGTACACACATGTAACATAGATAAAAACCTTACATGCCTAGTGACATGATTTTAGTGATTATCAACTTGCAAGGTTGTTATGTATAATTTCTCATAATTGCTGTCCTTAATAGTTAATTTTTGAAATATCCAGTGTCATAATGGAGAAATTTACTGTTTTCCATTTGTTCTAGTTCTGTGATGGATTTTATGCTATATCTTACGAGAAACCCTCTTCCTAATTTCAGATGCCTTCGATACGAAATACTTACTTTCTTGTATGGAGAAATTGAGGCATGGCCAAGCTGTTGATATCCCTAATTATGACTTCAAAACCTATAAGAATATATTGCCCGCCCGAAAGGTACATAAAAGTTGTGGTTCATATTCTTCTGAAAAACACATAAGAAACTGAGGTTGTCTAAAGTCTAAATAATGCTGATTATGGTTGTCCTGTTTTCCATAGACCTACGTATCTTGCATAAGATTTCAGTGCGGTTTTAAGATGGATTTTATTACAAGATTTGCCACTCCTTGATTATTTTGTACTTCTTTATTCTATATTTAGTTAAATACTGCATGATCCCTTCTTACCTATAATGAAATACAACCAAATCTCTTGCTTCCACTATTATGTACTCCAAAATAATGGACCATATATTCCTACTGTCCTTGTCATGCGCAGAAAGAATTGATTTACTAGATTCTAGATGTTTCTTCACTTAGTTCTTGGTATTCACTGTTGTCAATTCTGTACAGAAAGGCTTGATGGTTTTAAAATGAATTTTACCAATCTGGTAAATTCTTGCTATGAAATGGTTGGAATCTGCTTTGGTATGTTTTCCTTTGCAATACAGCTCAAGTAATATCAAAGCTAGCATCTTTTCCATTTCTTCTGTATTCCTTCATCTATCTGGTTTCAGTGCTGTTTTAATTTGCTTCTCTTTCACTGAAAGTGCCTCCATTTATCATTATTCTTTTGTCAGGTCAATCCTTCTGATGTCATTATTTTGGAAGGAATTTTAGTATTCCATGATCCACGTGTTCGGGAACTAATGAACATGAAGATCTTTGTTGATACAGGTCATATTTCTCATTTTCTATTATGTTGATATGTTGTTAGATACATTAAAGAATGACATGCATAGGCTAACCTAATGTGTCCATTGATCCTCTATATGTTTTCATGTGGAGTGGAGCTTTAAAGCTACTTCTGTCATTTAACCTCTTTATACACACAGACACACACACACAGAGACAAACATAAAGGTGTCCAATCTTTTCTTTTTCAACATTTTAATGTAAAATTGTGAATGCTATGGGTAAAACTATAGCTGTACTAGGAAGTGAAACTCTAGAAGTTTCTAATGCTACTACTGTTGACTATTGAGTCATGTGTGCAAGTGTATATACTGAAGAGAAATCATTTTTCAATGTGAAGAATTGGAGTCACTAGAGTATAATGATATTTTATCAGAAACAAAGAGAAAAAAGTCCGATCCTACCTACCTCTATCCTCTCTTTGATTGTCATTTAGTACTTAAATAAAATAAAAGAAGATAAATGATAAATGAAAAATGGCAGAGGTTGTTCCAAAACAAAGGCTGCAACTCATTGTCCAAGGCCGAAACATGCGAGATTTGGCATTGTTTTTGGACCGTTCTTGGCCAAAATTGATTCATTTTCACTGGAATTTTTCATTCTTTTTCAGGTTTTGAAACTGAAGCCCACAAAAACTGATTCTGAAACTTCATACTGTGATATTAAATATATAGTTTCTTTAAAAATTATAACAAGTTATTTGTTGAGTTCACTAACACTGGATTTACTTCTACTGTTAAGATGTTACTTATGTTGATATTATTCTATGCAGATGCTGATACACGGCTAGCAAGGAGGATTCGTCGTGATACTGTTGAGAAGGGTAGAGATATTGGAGCAGTATTAGATCAGGTTATATTACTGATATCTTCTCTACAATAAATTTTTCTCAAAGTTGTCAAAACTCAAAAGCACTGATGCGCTTACTAAGCGCTTGGGTGAGGCAAGACAGTATGTATATGAATTCATTGCTCCCAAATGAGTGATACTTGAATAAGGCTATGGAAAGTGCCTTGGAGTGCATAGGTTAAGGTCAGGTGTCAATGCAAGCACTAATATATTCTTGCTTCACTCTCCAAGTTACTTATACGGTTCAAAAATGCTTCAGTTAATATTTCAATGTTTAATTTGTGAGATACTTTTATCTAACTCGATGATAAAAATCAAAGACTTGGTAACTAAACCTGTAACCTCATTATTTGCTTTGAAGTTACTCAATTAACAATTCAATGATAAGTTAAAAGTACACTTCTTGTTTGGCATCAGTTATTAGTTAATTAATAATATTTATTAATTAATGGTAAACATATGTTTTTAAACTTTGGCTACTTGGTTTTGAAACAGTTATGATATTGAAACCTGAATGATAACTCTATTGATGTTTGTTTTGTTCAAGTGAGATATACTATCAATTTCAGTTCTACTCCACTAGTGCCTCAAGCAAAGCTACAATATGATCTTTATGCTTTGGAAGTGCCTTTTTTGTTCAACTACATTGCTTCTGTTATTCCTTCCTCTCTATAATGAATAATTGCCTACTTTGGATCCATGTAGGCCAGTCTAGATCTAGCTATTGACATAAAGCCCTTTTCCACATATACAGAGTTAGCTAGCATCAGATCAGGTACTCTATTTTATTGTAGAATGATAACATTAAGGCCCTTTTCCACCTTTCTTACATAGTATGCTAGTGTCATATAGGTACATAAGTTAAGATGATCATTTGTCCAGAAAGAAGAAGCGATGATATCACCAGCACGACCCCCCGTCCCCTCAACCACCACCACCAGAAGATCATATCTTAGTTCATATGGATTATTCTACTGGCTTCCTTTTTATTACGATCACCCTCGAGGGAGATGAATTCGTAATAAGGTGCAGTCCTGAACAGATTTGTATGAAACTTTTAAGAATTTTTTTGGTGGATCTAGCTATTGGATTAACGTAAAATTTTAATATGTTGTAGCTTTGGAAAATGGCTTTCCAACGAATCCAATATATTGAGATTTGGGTTGCTAGATCTAGAGATATCTTTGAATTAGTGGACGAAGGTCGGAGAGAGACCTGCGGGATCAAGATCCGAATTAGATCTACTTGGTTCGGATTGCACGCTTGCTGCCCTTAATGGCTAGATTAGTGTAGAAGTTGATGTGAGAGTAGGGAATAGAGATTGAGGAGGAGATTAAGGAGGAAAGAAAGTGGTTAGAAGCTGGTCGAGAACCTTGCTAATGGAAGAAGATGGCTCGGTTGGAGGTGGGGAGAGTTGTGCCGATAGCCAAGAGAAGAAGAGAGGAGACAGGGGGTGACAAGTCTTAGCCAAATAATTCTTAATTTCCTTCATAAATTAGGGCTGTACTTCACATATATATAGATGCTAGTCCTAAGTTAATTTAAACTAGGATTTGCCTTTAAGGGCTTATATTAGAGATAAACATAAATTAGAGATAAATATGATTTAGCTAAATCGGTCTTTCTTATCTAACTCGGAATAGTTCTTCGTTTTGCCATCGATAGAGTCTGAATATGAAGAAACTTCGAATATGAAAGTTTTAGATCAGGATGTCTCCGATCCTATCCAAGTGGTTTTGTTTTATTTGGATATCTGATGAATATTCTGCAAATATTTTTTCATAATTGCGTAGATTAGATTTAGCTAACTAACAATTTCTAATCTATCTAGACTCTCATTAAACTATAAAAGCAGATAAAATCAATAGACTTGCTCCATCAAGTCCAATGTTCCTATGATGTGATGTGATTTGACTTGACCTGACCCGGATCGCATCACTTTTCTCTTTCATTACGTCCTCTTTCATGGGTTCATATCTCATAGTTTCTTACAGACTACTGTGTTTATCCAACATACTTCTATTCTTAATGATTGGGTCAAACATGCACGTAAGTCATCAAGTAAATGCTAATAGGCTTTCTAATTGAATTTTACTAGAAAATGATAGCAGATAAGAGGACCACAAAGAATTTGTTTGGGATTCTATAAAAATACAGTTAAGTGTCGTATATTTTTGTGTGTCTTTGTATTCTTTTCGAACTTATGTGGTCTGGTAGTTCACAGTAAATTGCAGGTGTCGGTTAGGTAAAAGATTTGGGCTTCAGGTTGATTTGAATGAACTAAGACAAATGATGGAAGATGTAGTGTACATTATGGAAATGTTTATGTAGTTGAAGGGTGTGAGTTGTGGAATTAACAAAGAGTGAATGGTAGAGTAAGATGACCATAAATTGATGAAACCAGGGCTAATCAGTTGTCAATTTGGCTATGATGACTTGCTTTCACTTTCACATGCATAACTTTCTTTCCATTTTACTTCTGAACTAAATGTACTTAGTTTTATGTTCTGCAGTACTCAAAATATGTGAAACCTGCCTTTGAAGACTTCATACTTTCAACCAAGAAGTATGCTGATATTATCATTCCTCGTGGCGGAGACAATCATGTAGCAATTGACTTGATTGTGCAGCACATCCACACTAAACTTGGTCAACATGATCTTTGTAAAATATATCCAAATCTATTTGTTATTCATTCAACTTTTCAGGTACTCTGTACACATATATGATGCATCAAATTTTCAGTCATCATCATACTACATTTTTTTGTAGAATGTGAATTCTTGAGTAAAAGCTTAAATTCTTGGCTTGTCATTAGAAATATTTCATACCTTTACTTGTCTTCTGACATGTTACTATTCCTATACACTTGTTCAGATACGTGGCATGCATACTATAATACGTGATGCCAATACTACAAACCATGATTTCATATTTTATGCTGATCGGTTGATTCGCTTGGTAAGACAATGATTTTGGTAGTTTTGAGTCTTATGACTTCCTGGATAATATATCTGATTGCAAATACTTTCAAATTGGTAGGTTGTCGAGTATGGTCTAGGTCATCTTCCATTTAAAGAAAAGCAGGTGATAACTCCAACAGGTAAGTAAGTTGCTGTGAATCTGTGATCAATCGTTTTGTGATCATGAAGGTATTAGTTGGAGAAATGCACTTCCCTTTTACTAAAATATTATGGGTCTTGCATTCCACATTAGATATTCTTATCTAAGTGGAATATGTTGTCCCTCTCATGCATTCATGCTTCTTTGGTTTGGCAACCTTACGTATTAATTTCAATCATGCCTAAAAGATGTCCATAATTGATGCATTCTTACGAAGTTTACTTTCTGATTCCAATGTACTTACTAATTTGTTCATTGTGGGGTCTGTGGGGTCCTTGCTTATGTATATGGTTTACAAAGTGCAGGATCTGTATATACTGGGGTGGACTTCTGTAAAAGATTATGCGGTATTTCCGTGATTAGAAGGTACCAATTTCAACCTTTTGCAGTATTACATTCTCTATTTTCCTGCTGAGCTTTCATAAGGCCCTCCACCATTTTGTGGATGAATTTTGTTTTAAAGGAAATGGGGATTATACCCCGGCCAAATAATTTTGTAAATGAAATTATGGATGTATACTTGACTTAACAGAGTATTGAGGCCCCTTTTCATTTTGTGATACTTACTCTAGATAAGGATTGTGTATCTTGCAGGGATAATGGGGTTAAGGGTCTTAAGGCATTTATTCCATTCTTGTCCTCGTAATGAACAAGTATACTATCTGCAAGTTCTGGAAGCTAGTAATCTCTGGTCTTAGATAATAATTAACAAGGAAACTAAGCTGTTCAATCTCATTTGAGGTTTCTATTATTAAGGACAGTGTTGCATATACGAGACATCAGTGTTTCTTATTTCAATCTTTCCTTGAAAATGTATCCAATATTTGAGAAAATTCTCTCTGGAAATGAAGCAGGAGAGAAATGGCCACATAAGTATAGAAATTCAGAGAGATGGTAAAATTGAAGCATGAAGAAAAGAAACAAATGGTTCATATGATCATAGTCATTCGTGGCAGTTTAATATTTCTTTCTTAGTTTCTTAAAACCCTTATGTACCTCAAAGGCTCAAACCTCCTTTTTAGTGCAAACGTCAAAGGTATGTAAGAAGTAGGCCATGCATGAGCATTCAAGAATATTTGCGCCTCTCAATCTGTCATTGGTCATTTCTTTGTCTCTCTATTACATGTTGTTTTTTGCAATACTGATGGTTGTATATAACTACTTATTATGGTTACCAGTGGGGAGAGTATGGAGAATGCACTACGGGCATGTTGCAAAGGTATCAAGATTGGGAAGATCCTTATTCACAGGGAAGGAGATAATGGCCAGCAGGTTTGCACTTTGCGCTATCTCCCGAGTCTGTGGCAGTTCTGCTTCTATTGATTCTTTTTTCTGACAGATCAATTGTCTTGTAGCTAATCTATCAAAATTTGCCAAAAGATATCTCAGATAGACATGTTCTGCTGTTGGATCCTATACTAGGCACAGGTTGGTTCACGGAAGATTTTACATCTGTACTTTGTATTGATAATGTAAAAAGGTTTTCTGTTCTTCCCAATTGCTAGTGGAATTAATTTCTTATCCCTGTCCCTGTACTTTTACTGGTCTTCTTATTTATAGATTAACAGTTCATGAATAGGTATTATTTATCTGAATTGCATGGATGTTTCAGGTAAACTGTTAGTAGCATATATGTTCAGCTATAGCATTTAATTTTATCAACTTTACTGAAGCATGCTATAGGAACTAATAGTTTCAATGCTGTTGTCAATTAATGTTAACATCCTTCTGCGGTTCTGCTAGTTTTCACATAACAGCCATTTGCAACTTGTTCAAACCAGAGTTTTCATATCAATATTATTGTCATTAGGTGCAGTACTTTCTGTCTTTTTTTTGTCATATCCTTAATTACATCTTCTGTTGCTCAATGGCTTCCATTTGTTTTTTAAATTCGATGTTACTCTTTTTCCAAAAAGTTGTCATGCTAATCAAGTTGCACTTTCCGTTAATGTAATATGCATATACTTTATTAGTTTGTTGTACCACCTTCATCCATTGGCCTTAATGTGGCTTTCTCTTTAGCCATTGTTGAACTACTGGTTTCCTAAGATCATTGGTGGCAATTAATTTTGGCATGTGTTCATTTAACTCTCTAGAGGGCTAGCAGTTTTTGAAAATAAATTTGAATATGTTCAATAATTAATTCTGCAGGCAATCAAAAATATTATTTAAACTTTTAATACCTCCAAAGAAATTTTAACCTATCTGTGACCTTACATCGAAGGAAAGTTTTGATTGATCCGTTTAACTTGATTTTACTGCTCACTTGTCTTTTTTCTCGTTGAAGCCCACTGATGCCTCCCTTTTTCGATATCTCATTATAGGCAATTCAGCTGTTCAGGCTATATCTTTGCTCTTGCAGAAGGGTGTACAGGAAGCCAACATTATATTTCTTAATCTCATATCTGTAAGTTTGAATAGCAAAGCTGTACTTTTCCTTTTCTTTCTCTCTTCTTTCATGGTCAATGTTTTTCTCCCTAATGTATTGTATATTTGATAAATTCTTCAAATATGTAGTGACTATACAATGCTTTTCAGTCCCATCATTGATATCACATGAATTTTACCTTAACTTATGTTGGTAAGAAAAGTAGAATTCAAGATCTGCAACCTAACAAAGATTGTGATGCCTGTGGCACAGCTCCTTGCCGCAGTAGGGCTAACTTCTGGTCTTTGACCCTACAGCAATCCATGTCAGATGACTCACATATTTTTTTGTATTGTTTAGTTATTATATGATCAGGCATTGAGATCAGTTCCTATCTTATATTTTATGACATCCAACTTTCTTCAGTTCTTACTACACCATCCAAGTAACTTCAGATATCAAGGAAAAAAAAGGATGCAAACATGCTTGTGTGATTCTATTTAGCAAATAACCGACATAAAATGGTGTATATTAATTAAGAAGTACCATTTTGAAACAGGACATAATTTGGTGTTGCTAGTAGAAGAGAAGTCATAGAGAAAACCTATATGAGTTCAGAAGTCCCTGGTTCCTTCTTGTTTTTCTGTTGTAGTTAAGGGCATTTAGAGTTTATTGTAAGGCTAATATTTAAATTACTGGCTTGTATCCATATCTGACTGCAATGACCTGTCTTTAGATGATCTCAAGATCCTTGTATCATGTGATAAGTACTCTTTGATCATGCTACTGTACATATATATATATATTACTAGCTTAAGTTATAGTAAGGATTCTACAGCAATATTATATGTTTTATCTACCCACTTAGATAATTGCTTCATACAGTGCCTCTTTCTTAAGATATGGCAATTTGAATATAGAAATGAATTCATAAGACTTTATCAAAAAGTAAAAACACGCTACCCCATGCTGCCTAAGATGATCATGATTTTAATTCTAAACATCCATAATGTGATATACTACTATTGCCACATTGCCAATTTATCACGTGATTCCTCCTAGATGTCATTATTAAGAACTTGAGCTTTGTTCCAATTAGAAGGGTGCTTTGTGAATTTTCTTTTCTTTAATCGTTTATGTTTGACTACATCTTGCTGTATCTCTTTCTCTAGACTTCTTTCTTCTAACTGTTATTTTTCATCCTTATGACAAGTCATTTGATTACATATAAGCCATAAGTGTGATATGCTCATCAAGAGCATCGTAGTCATAAGTGTGATATGTGATATAATTCATTCAGTCTGTGAACCTTCCTCTGTAGTTTGTAGTTAATAGCAAGTTGCAAATTTCTTTAATTTCCTTCTTAAAATTAGTTCCAATCTGGAAGGAGATGACAGTGCAGGCGTATCATCTTTTATTTTTTGTTTTTTGTTTTTTGTTTTTTGGTTGCTGTATTAGATGACAGATGTATGATACTATTGGATTACTGGCTTTGATACAAAACTTGTTTTTTTTTGTCCCCTATTAAGCTGTTCGCAAGTAAATTAGTTGCATAGAAACTTATCAGCTGTTCTATTTTTTTATGCTGACACTACTGAAGTTGGTATCGTTCTCATAACTAGGCTCCTCAAGGGGTGCATGTAGTTTGCAAAAGATTCCCAAGAATTAAGATTGTGACATCCGAGATTGAGTTTGGGCTAAATGAAGATTTTCGTGTCATTCCTGGCATGGGCGAGTTTGGTGATAGGTATTTTGGAACAGATGATGATTAGGCTATGGTGCTTTTAACCAGAAATTGGGAAGAGACTATTTAATCCAGTAAGTTTTCACTGCCACAATGCATCGTTGGTTCATGCAATTCGAGCATAGTCTTCTTGAGAAAGCACAGAGTGCGAGCTGGTGATATCGTTGAGTTACACATGCAATAACTAATAGAGATATTCTTAAGTGATAAATTCTTTGGTTGGCTGCAGGCATTCTTTTCTGAAATGAGAGAATTGAGATAAAGATAGGTAGCAAGTTATTTGGCGGCAGCTTTTCGGCATTTTTCGAGCTTACTTTTTCTTCTTCTGAACTCATCAATACTGATGTGCTTGTATTCATTGTTGTCTATCCAGACAAAACATCAATTATCCATGTTCTTGCATTCATTGTTGTCTATCAGAAATACTGTAATACTCATCAATCGAATTATTCTTTTCGAAGATGTATCCTATGTAACCGAATGATGCAATTACTTTATTCTTGTCAATATCCTTTATACACAAATATGAGTCCGAAACCATACCCATATAATATTTCTATAAGAAATTAAATATTTTTTGCCTAAACTAGTTCTCTCAAAATATTAAAAAAAATTATGCACATAATATATTTCAAATTTAAATATAAGATTATGTGAGTTAGAAAACTATAGAACTGTTGTAAACTTATATAGAAATTTAAAGCTGCCTTATTAGTGAAAGATGTTAGAACCAAGCAATGATTTTCATAAAGGTCGCAAAACCAAACAACTTATATGAAAAGTTCACCAACTAAGAGTCTAACACTTATCCACTGTAGTCATTGAACCATCTAGTCTGAATCATTTAGTCTTGTATTTAAGTTATGTATAAAAGAAAATTTACGACAGATTTAAAATAGTTAAAAACTCTTTAAAAAATTTATAGTCTTTTTCTTCCCATTGTCTCCTATTTGGCAAATTATCAAATATAAGACTAAATCGGATTTCTCGGGCCATTTCTGCCATTCGAAAAGCTTACAACACTTCCTGCCCACTTTGCTAGGGTTTCTTTCATCTCCTTCGATATCGTAAAATAAACAACAAAAGAAACTAATCAGACGGCTAGAAACGTCCGATCATCTCAATCACAAAGCATTCAACGGTTGAGATCACGTAAATCCTCTCCTCTCATAGCCTTTTATAAACCCTTCGGCTTTCTGCCGCCTCTCCTCTTCTAAGGGTTTCCGCCTCTCCTTGCCACCCCGAAAAAGCCCTAACCCTAATCAACCTTCGAGATGGTACGTATGAATTCCTCTTCTCTAATTCGCTGATTCTTTCATGGGTTCTTCTCCTTTGATCTCTATGAATCCTTTCCCGGTGGTCAAAATCCGATTTTTACTTGGTTTCTCGCGTTTCTCCGCCCCAGCGTTGATAACTCCTTAAATGTACCATCTTTATTGAATATCTTGCTCGTTGATGACTTGGGTTTCTTTTCAATTTGGTTACTTTTCTGCTAATTTTGGTTTAAATCTTGTAGGCTCCTAAAAGAGGTGGGAAAGCACCGGTCCCGGCGAAGAAGAAGACGGTATGGAGTTTTATACTCTTTTCTTTGTTTAAGAAGATTACTTTGTTTAATTTGTTTTAAATCCATAGGAGAAGGTTGTGAATCCGCTGTTCGAGAAAAGGCCGAAGCAGTTTGGAATCGGAGGGGCTCTGCCACCAAAGAAGGATCTCCATCGATTCGTGAAGTGGCCGAAGGTTGTGAGAATCCAGAGGCAGCGCAGGATTCTCAAGCAGAGGTTGAAGGTGCCGCCGGCTTTGAATCAGTTCACTAGGACCCTGGATAAGAATCTCGGTAAATCTATCCTTGTTATATTTATTTACTTCATTCAATTGTTGTCTAGTCTGTTTTTGACTTGGTTAGTTTTGATTCATGAATAAGTTTTGTTCTATTGATTAATGTTAGAGCTTGGTTCTTCGCTTTTCAAGTGGTTGTATGTTTGGTGCTATTAAACTGTTACTATGAATGCCTTGTGGGTTAAATTTTGGCAGTGAGAAGTTGGTTTGTATTATGTGAAACATGGTTACTTCTACATTTCTTCTAGATGTTATGTTTGTTAGGATGTTTGTGAAGATGATAGGGTTTGTTAGGATGTATATAAGGTTTTGTAGCTGCGGCAAAATCCATCAGGTGTGAATGGTTGATTGCTGCATCGGAATTAAGCATACATCCCAGGAGTACGCTCCATTTACATGAAGTGGATTTTAGATATGTTTGGTGTTTTTTATAGCTGGGCTTTAGGTGAGATTTTCCAGGATGTTGTGCTGTCTGTTTCTTTGGATTTTCTTAATTAGGCTTTTGGTAGATTAGTTTAACATAAGAAAGAATTTTGTGAATATCTAATTCTTTGACCAAAACTCAGCTTTGTTGATATTTTTTGTTGTTAGAGAAGTTGTAAGTTAAGAAAAAGGTCTTATCATATTATAGTACATGTTTTTCCCTATGTTCTTGAATTTTCTGGTTTTGGAGAAGCCAAGTGTGTTTGTGTCCTTAATAACTAGGTACACATCCTTGGACACAAATTATTTGCTTATTCATGATTTCTGTGGTTATTGCCACCATCCTACATATTGGAGTGGTTTGGTGATTTAGTCATTGGGTACAAAAAAAAAGTGATAGCAGCAAAAAATGAGCCGAATGTTGCATGTCTTTTTTTAGTGTCCAAACCATGTCCAGTTGGAACTATAATAATTTCTGTCTTGTCAACGTCTCTCATCAGGCTCTTTCTTTTTTAGAAGAGTATAATATTTGAAGAGTAGTAGTATGAATTCCAAGCAACTCCTGTAAACAAGAGATAGAGTCCGATAATTAGTAAAATTTACTGGATTTTCATTTTGTATTGGTGAGAGACAGGGAAGTTATTTTGGGAGTTAATCCAACTATAACTCGGTTCTTTTCCTGCAGCAACCAACCTATTCAAAATGCTTCTGAAGTATCGGCCTGAAGACAAAGCTGCTAAGAAGGAACGGCTTCTGAAGATGGCACAAGCACAAGCTGAAGGCAAAACTGTTGAAGCTAAGAAACCAATTGTTGTGAAGTATGGTCTTAATCATGTCACTTACCTCATCGAACAGGTATAATTGATGTTTTATTTGATTTTGGTTATATTGCACATGTTGTGATTCCTGCTGGATACAGTCCTATATTGATATTGGTTGACAGATGAAGTCAGCAATTAAAAGTTGTGAAGTTGGAAATAATTGAGCATTTTATTGTTTTCTGTCTTATATTCTTATCTGTAGAACAAGGCACAACTTGTAGTCATTGCCCATGATGTTGACCCAATCGAGCTGGTGGTTTGGCTTCCAGCCTTGTGTAGGAAGATGGAAATCCCTTACTGCATTGTGAAAGGAAAAGCCCGGCTTGGAGCGGTATGTTATATATTGTCTTTTCTTATTGCTGATACTTTTATTAGTTCATGCTTGCTGATACCTGTTTGTTTTTATCTCTCATTTATTGTAGATCGTACACAAGAAGACTGCATCTGTTTTGTGCTTGACGACAGTGAAGAATGAGGATAAACTTGAATTCAGCAAAATCCTGGAGGCAATTAAGGTGGGGAAGCAAAATAATGTGCTCTTACTATTCTGCTGCTTGTGTATATTTACATTTTTTTTCGTACTAATACCTTTTCTTCAGGCAAACTTCAATGACAAGTTTGATGAGATCAGAAAGAAATGGGGTGGCGGGATAATGGGCTCCAAATCACAGGCCAAGACCAAGGCAAAGGAAAGGATGCTCGCAAAGGAAGCTGCACAGAGGATGACCTAGATTCATCTCTTAAATTTTGGTTCATGGTTTGCCTTAGAGTTCTTAACTTTTCACCTGCAATCGTATTCCAATTTGTCAGATTCAGACAGTATGTTTTGTCTTCGGAATATTTAGAAACTCAGAGTATTTGCTTTCTTTCTTTTAGACTTTGAAGTAATACCATGTGCTCTTAAATCTACTGAACTGTCTTGCCAACTTGACAAATGTTATCAATCCAATCACCAATTGCCTTAGAAAGATGAAGGGACCCCCAGAATCCTGTAGGTATTCTATTGTTACCCATAGCATGGGGGATCTTTTAACTGTATGTTTGGTGTCCCAAATAGTATTGTAGTTGGGAATAATTGACCAACTACTTTAGAATTTAGCACCAAACAATTAAACGTTGCTGTCACTGTTTATCTATGAATAACCATGAATTGATGACCACAAAAATGTGGGGCTTAACCTGCTGATAATGTCTGGTAATGTTCTCTTTTCCTATTCTCCCATCTCTTGTCTCCCACCTCTCAGAGGATAATGAAAGGAAGATAAGGATCATTTTCCCTCTCTGGTGTTGTACTTATTCTTTCCTTTATTGTTGGGTTGTTGGATCTAAAAACATTAGTTGGTAGAGCATCCTTTTGTGATCTTATGTATCTAACATATTTGTGGAAATTATGTAAATCCTGATCAAGTATTGAGCAAAAACTGAAATTAATCTCTATGTATAATTCCTCAGTAACCTATAAATAAATTTAGCATGTAAATCCTTTGTTGATAATTTTAGTTGATGTGGATTTGGATTCAATTATGCATCTTTTTTAACCTAATTTTCAAGAAGAAAAGGATCTGGTATGAATGGCATGTTATTTTTCTCCTCTCTCTCTCACACACACACATTTTAATTGCTTATATATTGAGAGAGGGACCCTATATTTCTTCTCTCAAACTATAATATAGATTAAAAATGCCAAAACAATTACTTTATGAATAAATTATTTCCTCCCCAGAACTAAACAAGCAAATATAATAAAGAAGAACGATGATAATTTAGAGGGTCTATATATAATTAACTTTACTTTACAAAGAAATAGAAAATTAGAACAATGGATTTTTTATCTGAATAAAAAATAGTGGATGATCAGATTTTTATCAGAGAAATAAATTGGATTGTGCATGAATAAAGCTCCACTACAATACCATGTTAAAAAATAAAACTAATATATAATGTAGCAATCCAGAGCTTTGATCAAATCTGCAAAAATACTTCATAACATTCTTTTTTATCAATTGGGTTATGTTCTAATTAAGCCAAGAGTCTCTTTCCATCTGCCATCAATTGCAAATAATCAAATTCATAATTTCCTCATGTTTAATAGGTTATATCTCAAATAGTTGGACCAGAATAAGAGCAAGTGCAGTTGTCATGAATAAGAAATATGTGAATTATTCTCTTGCTTAAGCTTTGACATGTCACACAACTCATAGCCGTCTAATTAAGTTCATATGCAACAACCACAAAGAAAATTGAAAGAATTTAATGCCGGCTTTTAATCATATTGTATTGGTACATGAGACAGCTCTGGTAGATTATATTAAGATTTTTGGGTGATAGATCTTTGGCACCATAATTTCTGGCTGCATTAAGTTCCAGCAGAGCCTCCCTTTCAATGATAATTTTTTTCTCATTTGATATGAGATTAAAGGAAAATCTAGAATAACTAGTTTAGGTTCTTAACTGGAGAATTATATTTCTAATCTAGAGTAAGTAGTCTAATATTTACTTATAATATAAAATAGTTGTATAATAAGTATTTTTGATGTAATATAAAAAATTAAGATAAAGTATAAATAGAAGTGATAATCGACTCAAATGCTTTTGATTTGACATATAAGTTTTGATGTGAACTTATCTCGAAGGGTGGGTCGAGTATGGTTGCAGAAATATAATCTGCGCAGTTTGATAATCATATTTGCCATTCGAGTATGAATGCAGAAATATGATCAACACAGTTTGAGAATCATATTTGTCAAATATTCTGATAGTGCCAGAAAATTATTGAACTAGATGTATTGGCTTTGTAACTTCGCAATATATGGTTTTTGTTCAGTCCATCATCGAATTCTCATTCTATATAGGTCAAATTTGGATAAGGGCCTAACAGCGATGTTGGCGACGGGTGGATATGGACGATGGTAATGTTTGACAGATGCATGGTAGGGATGATGGTATTGGGTAATGATAGCTGGTATATCTGAGAGATTGAAGAGAAAAGAAAGAGTTGGTCAGCCCTAAGGGATGAGGGAGATCGATGGACAAAATGGGTAAAAGGGCTAGCCGATGATAATGGTGGTGATAACTAGGGTTTGAGGGAATTTGGCTACAGCTACAAAGGAGATGCAAACCGGCCTTAAGGGTGTATTTATGGTAAAATAGTGGGGCAGGTGGTGGTGATAATAGTAGGGATGATAAGATTTAGAAGATAGAAACTAAAGGGGATAATATAGATGATGATGATGTTGGATATATCTATGATTTAGAAAAGAAGATGAGGGAGATAGAGATTGGCTCGAGGAGTCTAGAGGGAATGGCAATTGAACGAGGGAGGAGAGACGATGAGGAGGATATCAAGAGGAGATGGAGACGAGAGATAGAAAAATATAGAAAATGATCAATATTCTTTAATAATCTAAAAGCGATTATTCTCCACATATTTATTTAGAGGCTAACCCTAATGACTCAAAATTAATTAAGTTATTAATCAAACAAATAACTAGTTGGACTGAATCGGCGTCCAGGTATTTGAACGCCATTGGTTAGGTACTTCAAAAACTTTGATGAAGGCCATTTTAATGATGGTCCGGTCGAATGCTCGACCAATAGTATTCAAATGCTCCAATTTGAGAGCAGCCTTCTTCGAGGCATTTGAACACTTAGTAAATAGTGTTTGAATGTTACAATCTGATAGCAACATTGGTCATGGTATTTGAATAGCAGGGCAATGGCATTCGAACACCACAATCCATGAGCAACATTTATTAAATGCACGACCAAAACCACTCAAACCTAAGAATAGCTTTCATCGAGGCATTCAAATGCCTAATCAATAGTGCTCAAATGTTCGAACATCGACTCAGTTTGACTAGGATTATTTTAATTATTTGTTTGATTTAGGGATTAATTAATTTTGAGCTATTAGTGTTAGTCACCAAATAAATATATGGAAAACAGCCACTTTTAGATCATTCAAGAATATTGATCATTTTCTACCTTCTTCTACCTCTCATCTCCATCTTTGCCCTCGATCTCCTCCCTTTCTTGATCTTTCAAGTTAGGTCACCATCCTCCTCCCTCCTTCAATTACTATTTCCCCTAGACCCATTTGGCCAACCATCTCCCCCCTCATCTTCATTTTTGAATCATAGATTTACCCTCACGCCATCTCTTTCCACTTTTATTGTTTAGATCTCCTCATCCCTACTACTACCACTCTCATTCGCACCACTACCTTACCACAAATGCACCCTTAAGACTGGTTCACATCAAGTAGTATTAGAGCCATCATACTTTGGACCATTATGCCTACTATTGAATTCATGACTTCGTATCCACACAAGGTGCCTATGTGAAAGCAGAAGTGACAACTTTGAAGGGGAACAATCCGATTTCCAACTCATTGACGGCCATCTCACCCTTTATAATGCTTGGACACACATATTTAGTCCATATAATAGCGCGATACAAGCCACATTTCTAGAATTTTAGAAGGTCATGCAAACCTTTGTCGAGGTGTTGACTCAAGCCATTATTGACTTGCAGCGACACCTGACAGTAGTGAAGCTCTCCTCACAATGAGACCTCCTACCTCTTCTATCACGTGGAGGATTATCAATGCGTACTCCACCACCACGAGAATCACTGCTAGCCACTCAAACAACATGGCATTTTGAGATGGTCGTCGATCCACACTGGCCTTCACCCAAGCAAGTAATGAAGGATTTTAAGAAATAAAAAATCTTTGAGACGTATGAACGCCCTAATCCTAGAGCAACATTATATCAAGGCATTCAAATACCTGGCCAAGTTTTGAATGCTCCAATTTGAGAGCTATAGAATATCGAGATGTTTGAATGCCTGATGAACAACGTTCAGATGTCCCAATCTGAGAGTAGTAGTCTTCGTCGAGGAGTTCAAATGCCAAACCAACAATATTCAAATGCTTAGTATTGTATAAAACCCTAAGATCCATTGGAAAATTGTCCTTATTTAAAGTCCTTACTTATCTTTTTAATAAGAACTATATTATTACGCATATTTGATTAAAAGGCAAATCCAAACCCAAGAGTACAAAGTGGTGCTTAAGAATTTATCTGAAAATGTAGTTGATGTGTAAGATATTAGTATGTCACAAATACACTATCATGTAAGAAATCTTACACATTAATAATATTTTTATGTATATTCTTAACTATCTAAGGTATTGTTTGGTTAACTTATAAATCTTAAACAAGAATAAGATGTTTATGTATAATTTTAGTAAGGAAAATGGTCTAACTTTATCACATTCCTTCATTTGAGATAGAAATTTGTGCATAACTAATTTCTAGAGAAAGAGTGGTATTTATGTGTTATTTGCAAATAAATGAAAGCTAATTCACAAATAAAGGAAGCTTATGCACTAAACAAACCAGGCCTAACTATTTTATTAAGTTTAGTTTAGCTTGAGAATAGTCAATGGATTATCGAGGTTCTGAAATCCAATATGATTCAGTCCAAACGATGTCCACACAAGTCAATCTTGTCTACTATCAAAGATGCGCTAAGTAGCTAATATATCAAAATATATTCCATATTGATCATTATCCATTTTGAATATAAGTCTAGATTTGCCTATCAATCTTGACATACGAGTTTGTATCCAGCTTAAGGGTCATCGTTTTGCACTAGAGAACCAATTTGTTTATGCTTTTCTAGAGATGCCACATCCCTAGGCTAATTAAGCATCAAATCAAGGTAGCCACCGTCTTATTATCAGTATGCCTCTCTTTAATTTAGCTTTCTCAATTCCATATGTCGATGTAGGAGACTTTAAAACCTAAATATTATAACATAGCCCTCCATAAATCTTTAGCATTTTGGCATGTGATCAATAGGTGGCACGTAGATTCAAACTCCATATTGCATATCGAGTAGGATGCAGAAGGAGACAAGGATATACTATGTAATTAGGCATTAGTAGGGAGACAACTCCAAATAGTTTTTCAAATGAACATTTTTATTTTAGAAGCAAGTGACAATTTTCATAACACTAACCACCTATCTCAGGAATCATAATTAGGACACTTCAAATCCGTTAGAAAATTAGTAATAGAGAGGCAATAGAAATATGAGCGGTTTATGAGACCTAATCTAAAAGTCCTCAACTAAACAAAAAGTTAGAGGTATAAAGCTTATAACATTTTCCAAGACTCTGTCAAAGTAGGTATAGACCATATATGGTTGGGTCTCTAAGCTTAATTAGTGATGAACTTGAACACTTTTTTAGTATGTAAATTGGGAGAAACCTTAACTAGTTTAAGGATACATGTTTTAATGATAGCTACAGAATCATAGATAAGACAAAAAAATAGACTTTTAATTTGAGAATACCTATTTTAATGATAGTTAAGGAATCATAGATAAGACAAAAAATAGATTTTTTAGCTCTAACTCTAAGAGACGAGTTACATATTACAATTATCATACTTATACATCATGAGTTTAATCTATAACAACCTGTTAGGAGAAGTAAACAAATTTATATATTTGAAGCCAATCAGCCCAATACGAGAGTCCCATAAATTTGTAATACCTAAGCCACCCTTATTAGGATGCATACGGTAGGTATCTAATTATTCAAATGGAGCTTTGAATTACTATCACCCTTGCCTCACAAGAAGGAATGGAAATACTTATCAACTCAATTAAAAGTAGACAAAGAAATTGAGGAACAACCCAATATATAAGAGGCGAGAGCGTAGACTTAATAAAAGTAGTTTTCTCAGCCTGAGATAGAGTGGTCCTTGTCCATCCATCTAACTTCCCTTTGACTCTCACTACGAGAAAATCAAAATGTGTAACCTTAGGTTTAAAATGTTTAATTTAATTATCCAGAGAGGTAAGTAGTTAAATTCCTAACGATTTTAAGGTTACTCACTAAAGATCCGTAAGTTGGATTTAGCTCAAGAAGAAGATAAAAAAGCAAACTTAATTTTGTTGACATTAACTAGTAACAAACCAATATTTATTCAAAACAGAATTTAATACATCACATTTAATAGTAATTGCCTACATAAAAATTAAAATCTCATTAGAAAACATAAGATAACAAATGCAATCATTTTCAGCAATTTTAAACCTATCAAGCAATCATCATTTATTCTTGAGAGAATACATAAATAAATAAGGCAACATGGGATCTCCTTGCCACAAATCACAATATGTATGAACCCGATTCAATGCAAGTTATAATCCAAGACAAAAATTTTATCAAAAAACCCATCATTTTCATAATCTCATGGATGGTTTTCTAACTAAGCATATCATAGGCTTTTTCTGTATTAAGTTTAATAACTACATGAGAATAAGAATGACCACCCTATTGCATCGATTACACAGTCTCTTAAGCAAGATAATATTGTCATTTATATACGTATATATCATGAATGCAAACTGTTTAAATTTCACTAAACCTAGCAAAACAACATTTATCTAGCTAACCAAAAGTTTGAAATGAGCTTATACAAAATATTACACAAGGAAATAGACATAAACTCACTAATCTGCGAAGGGTTAGGGATTTTAGGAATAAGGGCAACATGCATCGAGCCCAAGTACGAGGGAGCATACTTGATATCTGAAATTGTAAAATAATATCAACCACAATTTTACTCATAATATTCTAATACAACGATATGGACTTGATCTCGGAAGGTAGGGTGATTGGAATAGGTGAGTTTGCTACAGAAATCTGAAGCTGCATAGTTCTGAGAGAATATTCACAAAATCTCTTAGTAGAAAAAATTGTTTATTCTTTAGTTCCTAAGGAGAAACTGTATCTATTTCATCTTGTTAGGATTCTTTAGGGTTAGCTTGCATGAGCCCAGCATCCTCACCAAACCCACATTAAGGGTTAGTTGGTTTGAACAAGTTTTCCCAATTGAGTTGGGACTATAGAGTGGGCAACCTTGTTTGACTTAGCATGTGTCATCTTAGAGTTGCCTCTATGGGTTGTAGGGCGAAGGCTGCAACCATGGCCCATGTAAGAACATATTTGATCATCTCTTTTGAAGCTTGGAAATCCACCCCTCAAGGGATTAGGATAAGAACTTGACCCTTGATCGTCCAAGGTTCCTTGATAAGAACCAGATCATGTCATCCCTTTGACTAACCTAAAGAGGTAGAGGTAAAAGCCCGCTTCCATGTTTGAAACCAAGAAAGACTTAGTCATTGGCCATATCTTAGACAAAATCAGATGCAGAACCTCAATAGAAATAGGCTTATCTAGTAACTTATTGTAGAGTCCATACCTCCATTCTTCTCTATTGCTTTGGAGTAAATTTAGGTCTATTTCAACCCAATCCTCCTATTCGACAACAATAATTTTTTGGATGTGGCTCAGGATAGTACTCAATCTTTTCATCTTGAACTTCATATTTATAGGATTAATCATTTCCATTAGCAACTTGAGCCCAAATACCAAGAATAGAAGCATTTAGAGTCTTAGTGACTCCGCCATGCTCTTCTAAAAAAAGGGAAATGACCTTATATACTAGATCAAGTGACCTAGGAGGAAGGGAGATGTGAAACAGAAACCTCACCATAAGAAAGGAAAAGGAAACTAAGACCAATAAACTCTTAAGAGAGCAAATTGTCACACAACTCATTTATGGCATAATACCTCATGTATAATTAAAAAAAACCTAATTATGACCCTAACAACCCATTTATAAACACCAAAAAAACTATTAATAACACAAAAAATCTTTTATAATCTAAATAAAACCGTTTGTAATCCGAATAATTTATATAAATTCAAATAGCTTGCGTCGTCTAATAATTCGTTAATAACTCATGTAACCCGTTTTATAAATATGTCGTATTTATATTTTGACATGTTTAATTAACGAGCCATGCTACTAATTTTAATTAAAGAAGGTCGCCTCTTTGTGGGGTGGACCCTACCTATAGAAACCGATGCCCTTAAGATCTCAACCTAGTTCTGGCTTATCGGGTCTGCAATCTTTAAAGGGTAATTCGACAAAAAAAGGGATCCGATTAGCCGGATCAAGCGAACCGTGGCCGTCTAAGAAACACTTCATTCTCTATGTCAATAAGGAGGTTCGAAATTATCTATTCGGCGAGATAAAGTATTAGAAATAACAATTTCGTCCCGGTGTAAAAAGCGTACTAGCGCATGCGTATACGAGAAACACATATTTAGATTTATGTGGTAGTAAAGTGAAAAGTTTGCCATTAAAATATAAAATGGTTTACTAATTTCCAACTATTATCACACACTCTCTATCTCTCTCTAAACACGCAACGCCTTCATCTCTCTCTATCTCTCTCATCGATCTCGTTACCTTCTCTGTCTCTCAAAACCCTAATCCTCGAAACCCTAGAGCTCGATCGAACCTTCATCCGCTTGATCTCATCGGATCGTGACGTTTCCTCTGGTCGGGAAACCCTAATTTTTCTCTCTCTCTCTCTCTCGCGGTTCCTCGGATCTCGCGCGTCGGCCGTTGGGATGGCGGAAGGGAAGATGGATCGGCCTGGAGAGCTCATAGCCCGGAAGGTTTCCGCGGATGAGGCGTGGTCGGGCAAAGGTGAGAGCAGCCCGCGCACCTGATCGATCTGTGTTGGATTTGTCTAGTTTGCTGTTTTAGGGTTCTTTTGGAAGGGGAAGAAACGTACATAGTGCTGGAATCTTCGGGTTCTTTTAGATTAGTGGATCTCGGATAATTTCGATTTTTAGGATAATTTTGATTTGCGTGGTCTGGTAATTGTTCTTGCATTAATGCATGTGATAGAATTTCTTCTCTTGGTAATTAGAAAGATCTTATCCGTTTTTTTTTTGGAATGAAATGATTTTTTTTTCCTTTTAAAGATCTGGCCCACTTTTGCTGCTGTTCCAAGTGATTGTGTTGTATTTAAGATCTAGGGCTTGGTTTTACTTTTATTGTTCTAAGAAAAGATTTAACATAAGCTTTATCTCGTCGCATCCTGTGGCAACCATTTGTGCAAAATTGGTGATTGAGATTTTTTCTTCTATTACTTTTGCACCAGATGTACTTTCCGTTGGACACGAGGAGGAGAAGGTCCCTCTGGGTTTTCTTGATGAATCGAAAGGTGATTTTTGCTTATATTTATTTTCTGAAATGTTCTTGGAATATCAGGTTAAGGATCTGTAACCAATCTATGCGTACAAATCATATGGCTGTCAGTAACATCTTTGTATGTGAGGCTGGACGTTTATAACTAGGTTCACAGACGTTGAGAAAGGCAATTAACCACTTTTTGCTTGTTCACTTGAATGAGCGTGTGGACTAGTGACTGCAGATGTGGCCCTTGCCTTACTGTTGTGGTTTATTATTTTCCAACTTCAATGATTTTTGACATATGACAGTTGCACCTACAATGCCCTCAGTGTGGAGGCTAGATGCAGGAGTTATAGATGACACTTTCTGCGGTGGCATATGCAATAATTGCCATTGGTCATTTTTGTATACGTCTCGTTACTAACTGGCAAAAGGATGTTTTGGGTTGTTGTTACAGTGTATTTTTCCTTTACTAGAATTCCTCAGACGAGAAAAACATGCTTATTTATTTGCAATTTTTCACATGAATTACTTCTTTTAGTTGCCCCACAGTGAATAATCTGGGTACTTTTCTCTACAGATCATTTCAGTCTGCATGCATAATTATCTAATCATTGTTAGCATATCAGATCTACTAGTTGACTATTGCATGTTGTGCCTTATCTCCTAAATTTGCATGGATGTGATATTCTTATTTGTAATTTTGCGTATTAGTGGTAAGTTGGTAATAAATTTTGATTGCCTTACATCACATAATCTGGGTAAATTTTTGTCTACAGATCATTTCTAACTGCTTATAAGTAGCTCATTTTTGTAATGGATTAGATCTACTATCCATCTGTCACATGTTTGTGCCTTTTCTCTTAAATTTTGTATATGTTTTTGCATGCTGCAGATCAGCAGTCTTCTGAGAATAGTATTCCTTTGTCTCCGCAATGGCTTTATGCTAAACCTATTGAAAGCAAGGTTGGTGTTTCTTCCACATATATTGGACGAGCTAGTGCTTTTTATATTTATACAGTCTCTATTATCATGTTACACTAAACTTGATTATGAGGAGAATCAAATATATATAATATACATGTAAATATGTAATCTCCTTATACTAGATTGGCATGCTTTGTTATGTAGTGCTTCTTTCCTTGTGGTTTGTCATACATTTGGCTTTAGATTTTCAATGATGTTGGTATATAATATTTTAAAATGAAACACGTCTGGATCCATTGGGCCACCATTGTGCAGACCTAGCAAAGTAAGTTGATCTTGTGCATGGAAGCATCAACTATGCTGAAGTTGCAACACCAAATATTGTTATTTTATTTCTTCTGTGCCCTATTTTGTTCAAGTTTCTGATTAGTAGTGAATGTGTCAGAACTCCGTGTGCTGTATAAAAATCTTTTGGACAGTTTTCTCCATCCAGATCCTGTTTAGAGAGTTCCTGATAAGAAATGTGAATGGAATTTTGAGTTTATATATCCAGTACAGAATTCAACATCAAGCATTTCTGTTCTCTCCTCCCCTCTCTTGTAATGTGCTAATCCTTGATTACTCATCCATATTCGTATTAGTTCAATTACGATATAGGGTGGTTTGATTCTAGTGGACCACTCAGAATTACTTCGATCTATATAGGAATTGTATTGCCATTGAAATTCCTTGTTCTTCATATATAGGAGTAATTATCTTTCCATCCTAAGTTCCATTGTATTAAATGACCTGGGACATAATGTAGAAACTAGACAGGAAGCGATGGTAACGAGAGGAAAGAGCTGTCATGATTGCTTCTGATAATCTGGTTGCATGATAACCCATATTAGAGGCAGAATGGGAACTGACACAACTGAAGGAGGAATGTAGTGAGAATACTTACAGGATCTTGGGACTGTCGTATCTGCTCCTTATATGCTTCCCATGCTTCATGGATTACAGTTTTCCCTTTGTTTGCATGCCTTTGTCTTGATTTTTGTCTCCCTGTCTTGTATCCTTACTGTATAAGCTAAATGCTATCCTTGATTTTTGATGGTTAGTCTAAAACACTCTGATATAAACCTTTATGTTTATCATCTTGATGCATGTTTGCAAGACTTTCCCCCTCTTAGGTATCTATTTTTCTACAAGGATAGCTCTGATTGAGTGTTTTCTTTAGTTTCAGTAAGTTAGTACTTGGAATATGATAGTTAGAATTGTAGGAATGAGAGGGCATCTTTAGATGCTTACTGTTATAGTTCTACTCTTGGTGGCCATTCTCTTAACATGATTTCTTGCTGTGTGACAGGATACTCGCCTTCAAAATTCTTTACCGCATGGAACCTTGTTGGATTCTACTTCCAAAGATGTGTGGCGTTTGGATGGATCTCAAGATAAGAAAGAATGGAGAAGGAATGCTCCTGAGGTCGAGAGTGGTCGCCGCTGGCGTGAAGAGGAGAGGGAAACTGGCTTGCTTGGCAGGAGAGAACGTAGAAAGGAAGGAGATCGAGAAACCGAGTATCGGAAAGGTGATCGCCGTTCTGACAATGTTTCTTTGAGAGAAGGTGCTGATGGTCGGACTTTACCTTCATCTGAGAGGTGGAATGAGGCTCCCAACCGTAACGCAGGTAATGAAAATAGGCGTGATAGCAAATGGTCATCAAGATGGGGTCCAGAAGATAAAGAAAAGGACTCTCGGATAGAGAAAAAAATGGACGTGGAAAAGGATGATACTCATGCTGAAAAACAATCTTTTCCTGGGAGTTTCCGTCAGTTGTCTGAATCAGATTCTCGTGATAAATGGAGGCCTCGCCATCGTCAGGAAGTTCACTCTGGCGGATCCACAACATTCCGTGCTGCTCCAGGATTTGGGTTGGAGAGAGGACGTATGGAGGGCTCAAATGTGGGGTTTACTGTTGGAAGGGGTAGGTCAAATTCTGTAAGTGCAGCATTCAGCATGTCATCATCCTCTGGGCCAATTGGTGCTCCACCTACTATCCCATGTGGTATATCTTCTGATACTTTCCGTTATCCAAGGGGAAAGCTTCTTGATATATACAGGAAGAACAGAACTCTATCATCATTGGATACTACTCCTGAAGGACTTGAGGAAGTTCCTTGCATTACACTGTCTAATTCTTTAACGCCACTGGCTTTTCTCACACCTGTCACAGAGGAAGAGGTATGCTCAGTCTTGAGCTCATTAGTGCATTGTGCTTTACTTTACTCACTCTTTAAATGTGAAACATTAAAATTAGCTAGCAAATGCCATTTTTGAATATTGAACTGCACAGTGCCAATATGCACTAAGAACTTATATCATATTGATATTGTTTGTAGATGTCCAAGGGAAAAGAGGTTGAAAACGATATGGCTCTTTGTTTTCATTTGATCTCACATTTTTCATCAACTTAAATTGAGTAAAGAAATTCTAGTTGTGCTTGTTCGTTGTTAGCAAGACAGCTCAATAATTATTCTGCTTTGCCAGAAAATACTTTTATTATGAGTTTATGTTTCATAAGGTGATTTAAACTATGTTTCCGGTAGGCTCTTCTGGAAGACATTAGGAAGGGGAAGGTCACTGGCGGTGAAGCAAGTTATCCAGGTAGGGATGTGATGATATGAGTCAATAGTTGTGGTACAGCTACAGGGTTTTCTTGTAGTTTTTGTATAGCCAAGTTTGATTTGCTCATTTGTTTTCACTTTAGATGTTCAAGGCATAACTCTGGCAGAGAAGAATGGTGGTGTGCGCTCTACTTGCTCTGCTGAAGGGGTATCTGCAGGTTAATATTAATATCTGATTCCTTCACCTACTTTCCGGTGCTTTATCCTAACTTTTTTCCCTTCTAAAAGAGTGCTTTACAAATGTCCCTGGTTCTTTGCAGGAACCTTAATTCATGGGTTGGTTCATGATGGTACGGCCCCAATGATATCAGAAAATGATGCTTTCTACAATGTCGCGGCATCATTTGACACTCTTGCCAATTCCACTAGGGAAGTTGGTGAAGGAACAGTACTTGATGATGATGGAGACGAATATGCTGCTTTTGTGAAGAATGAGAAGTCATCAACTGCTAATTTTGATACCAGTTCTAAGCTATCCAAAGATTCAAGTTATCTGTATGATCCAGCATTAGCCCAGTATATTCCTAATACCACTGAACTATATCAGAATGCTGATGCCAAAGTGAAACTTTTAGAACAGGCTGCTCCTGATGAGTTTAGCATGTTCTACCAAGATCCCCAAGGAGGGATACAAGGTCCATTTCTAGGTGTTGACATCATCTCGTGGTTCGAAGAAGGATATTTTGGTACAGATTTACCTGTACGTCTTTCTGATGCTCCAGAAGGTACTCCCTTCAGGCCACTCGGTGAAGTTATGCCACAGTTGAATCTTAAACCCCAGGGTCTCCCTGTTATCTCTGCCATTGAAAATTCAGAGCCTTTGGATTCTGTAAGAGGCAAATTGGAGGACCTAAATCCAGCATCTGATACACGTTCTTTTGCCACAAATGATCCGTTCTGGACACCTGTTTTAGTGGATGCTTTGGATCATCCACCTAAGCCTACTTCTAATGAGTTTGAAGCTCCCTTAGATTCTCAGAGTGGTAGGCTTCAACCATCTGGCAGGGTTCCATCATCTAACTCAGCAAAGTCACTAGTAATTTCTGAAGGTCAACATATGCAAGATTTTATCGGTCAAGACACTGAAGGTTAGTTCCTAGTAAAGAGGTGTTTCCATGCTTTTCTATGTACTGTTGTAATATCTGTCTAGTTTTTTTGGCCGGTTAGTCATGATTTCTTTGTTTGCTGCAGAAGTGTTGTACACAGGGAGGTCCAAGAGTAGCATGGACAGAATTTTAAATCTTTCTAGTGATCGCATTGACTTGTCACGGACTTCTAGTGGTCGCCATGTTGTGTCTGAAGTGAGAGAAGCAAGTTTACCTGTTCCCAAAGCTGCAAGAGACAATGATTTGAACCCGCTAGGGTTACTGTGGTCTGAGCTGGAAGGAATGCAACCAAAGCACCCTCTTTCATCAAATATTGTCAGTATTTCTGATCAACAGATTATCAACCCTGCATCTAGAAAGGATTTATCTATTTTTAGTAACAAACAGGAACAGTATAATATGATGGGTGAGTTCCCCTCTATGCATAATGAATGGTCCAATAATGATGGAAGGAATGACAGTTCAAATGTAGTCCATGGTGCCATCAATGCTAGTAGAATTTCTCCTTTTGAAGCTGAATCTCATTTCAATTTAGAAGAGCAGCTGGTAGCTCAACAATTGCGCAGGCAGCAACTTCAGCAACAACAGTTGCTGGCTCATCAAAATATGGATTTTTCAGGACCATTTGCAGAGCAGGTGCTGGATTCTCTGCACCACCAACAGTCGATGAATCAACAAGTGCCAGACTTGGAGCATCTTTTGAAACTTGAGCTTCAATTGGAGCAGCAGCGGCATCTTCAGCAGCTGCAGCAACAACATCAACTGCAACAGCAACAACATCAACTACAACAGCAACAGCAACAGCAGCTTCACCGTCATCAGATGCAATTGCTGCAGCAGCAACGACAACAGCAGCAGCAGCAGCAGCAACAGCAACAGCAGCAGCAGCAGCAGTTGCTTCTGGAACAAATGCTGCATCAGCAGTTACGGGAACCCAGTGCTAGAGCCTTGCATGTTGATCCTCGCCAGGCAAATAACATGCTTGATCAGGTTTTACTTAGGCAGCACCTGTTAAATGACTCACAGCAACAGCCCCACAATATTCAACAGCATCATGATGCAGCTATCGAGCAGCTTATTCAAGCAAAATTTGGGCACAGCCGTCATCATGAACATCACATGAATATGTTGGACATTCTGCCTCATTCCAAGCATAGGCAAATGCTTCCTGCTGAACAACAAATTCTTTTAGGTCTTCAGCAGGAGCAGCTTCAAGCGAGACAATTTGCGATCGCTTCGAGGCAGGCAGGCATGGAAGAAGACAGACATGTTGGTGGGGTATGGTCGGTTGATGAATCTGGCCAATTCATCAGGGCAGCGGCTACTCCGCACCACATTCATCCTTCTAGATTAAACCAGTTGGATTTTATGCAGTCGCCTAACATGCCGTCATCCTTTGAGCAACCCAGCCAACTTGAGAGAAATTTTGCAATGCTTGAGCGTCTACAGAGAGGGGTTCAGGGGATCCATTCTCTTAATAGATCGAGCTCTATACCTGCAGATGCTCCTCAAAATTTGGACCTTCTAAATGCTCTGGCAGGGTTCCAAGGTTTAGATCCAGTTGAACAGCATGGTCATATACATTCTTCTGGTCAGGTGGCGCCATTTGCTTCTGGAGTTCATCCTAACCAACTTGGGATTCCGGAACAATATGGCCGTTCACACATGAACCCAATGGAGAGGCACTGGTCTGAATCCAATGGGCCGCTGTCAAATAGCTTGATAGAATCACATCTCAGTCAGTTACAGATAGAAGTGGAGAAGCAGAGGAACATGAAAATGAATCTCACTATTGAGAACCCAAATGCATGGCCATCACTCGTTGGAAATGATGGAAACGTAGAACATGGCTTAGAAAATGTGATCCATCCAAAGATGCTTCCTCAAACTCAACAATCACTAGGATTTACAGATGGTGCTCCTACATCATCTCATCGACAGAAGGACCCTTCTTGGCTCTTTTCAAATCCTGTAGCCGATAGTTCCTTTAAGCTGAACACAGATAGAATGGGCTTTAGTGATTCTTTGACAGAGAGTTCTCTCTTTGCTAAAGTAGGGCAGGAGGGATTATTGAATCTTAACTCAGAAAGTCAAGTTAATAGCTTTGAGAGCAGTGGAAGCTTACCTTTTCGGTCTAGCTCTGGAACATCACTTGAACAACACTTCCATTCAAATATGGATGAAATTCAGAAAGAACAACTTGTGGATAATATGAGTCATGATGTATCTATGAACAGATTAGATACCTTTGATGTGAATGAGGGTAAGAGGGGGACTAAGCATTCTACTAAAGGTAAGGGGACAGGCAGATCAATTCTAGATAGTCACGAAGGTGGGGTTGGGCAACTAGAAGGCAGAGATAAAGAGTCGAAAATTGTTGCACCAGTTAGGCATGCCTCTACAGGCAGCACAGGTAATCTTATTGAATAATATTATCTATGGATTATCTGATTTTTAACCTTTTCTTGTATTCACATGATTGGGAACTGTGATATATTAAGCAGGTGGAGATCTGTTTTATAATTATGAGGTGGGGGATGATACTGCTTTTGGTGAAGATATGGCTAATAGCAGGTATCTATTCTTTGAAAATGCTATAACTTTAGATTTAACTAGTAAAGTTGTGTCTTCCCCCCCCCCCCCCCCCCCCCCCCCCACTTGAAACTTGGGACGGCGAGCTTCTTAAATTATTTTTAAAGAACTTCCTGAATTTTGATAATGAATTTAGTGAAAATGTTCCATTTCTTTTAAGAGTATCTTTACTTCTAAAAGGTGGACGCTTTAGGTGATTCTTTTTCTTCTTGGTGGCATTCTCTGTTTATTATATCTTAGTTGAGAAGTAAAGTCATTCTGACTTTGAACGTCCAGTTGGGACTTACTATTTATCAACTATTTCTTTATGTGTTGTTTCACTCAACAACACAAATTTACAGAAGTTTTGGTTTATAATTTTCTCTTTAAAAACAGAAAAAAGGATATCCTATTAAGTCTTTTCTTATTTACAAATTGAATCGTGCAATTGCTTTGCTGTAACCAATTTCTAATATGAATAATTCAACTTTTTTCTTTATCTACTAGTTCCAAATGCTAGAACAATTGGAATACATATATTATTCATATATATGACATGTAAAAAAATTCCAAGGTAGGATAACTATTTAAATATAACTTCACTCATTCATCTCCATTTAGGCATATATCAAGTACCAAGTATCATCAACTACTCATATTATATTTAGCCGATATTTCTGAACTATTATTGAAGTGAAATCTTGATACTCTGAGCTGTTTTTCACCCACTTATCTTTGTCCCAATTGAAAAAATGAACAATCTTAATGTTATTTCTTTAATTGTTATGTGGAATAAGAAGTCATTAACCTAATGTTGGGTATGTTTCTTGGTTATCTATCCTAGGATAGTTAGCAATCAAGAAAGAATAAATTAATCCTGCTTTTGTGTCTGTAAAACAAACTAAGATTTTGTTTGGAATGTCTTGAATTTTTGACATTCCAGAGGAGGATCTTCGTGAAGATTGGGATTTTGGAGCTTGGAAAAATGTACAGCTTTGAGATGCCGAACAAAAATTCTTTAAAATTGAAAATAGTCTGTCCACAATATGAATTATGAAAAGAACTTTGACTCTACTGTATTGGGTTCTGTTCGTTACTGCCTTTCCAATTCAATGCATGAAAACAGATTTCACACATTGATTTTGAGCTAACCTTCTTTACTGTCCTGTAGTTCTATTATATGACAATGAGGTATGAAGATGCAGAATTTTTCTTAAGGGAGGTTATAGACATCTGTTACTTAGGAATCATTAATTATGGTTGGGTTCAGACAATTTATAGTCATTCTTATCACTGATTATGCATGGGGATGGTATAATTCCAGTGTTATGCTTCGTGGCATGCAATAATTTTTTTTCTTTTGTTGGGAAAATGCATCATATGAACCAACTTATGTTGTACATATATGCTGCTTAATGAATTACCATGACCACTTGCCATGTCTAAAGTTTTTAGAAAATGTTAATACAACTAAGAACAGGTATAGGTAAACTTTATTTTGCAGTTTTCAGTTTACTCTTGTTTATGGCTAGTTTCAATATGAAAAATGAAAAATACCTGTTAGAAATTTTGTAAGAATATATATATATATATATATATATATATATATATATATATATAGTGACGTTCGAAGTCCGGCAAAAATAGAATTTGTAAATTTTACTTTTCTTTGAATCTACTTGGGTGGAGATGTAAATGATTTCTTGAGTGGATATTCACTTACTTTGGCTAGCAGAGAGCTTGCGATGCTGAACTTTAGGGTTTTATGGTTATGCTCTTGCTCCTTTTGTTTGTAGGACTCCTGCTCTTCTGTCGAAGGGATTTGCTAATTCCTTACTAAAGCGGCCACAAGACCAGCATGCCATTTCATCTCAGGCTGCATTGTCAGATCTAGCCTCTGCTCCATCCACCAAGGGAAAAAATTTGACAATTGTTACATCATTCGAAGGTACGCTTTGCATCTCTTCCCCTCCCCCCCCCCCCCCCCCCCCCCCCCTCCTAACCCCAACCTACCACCTACCTTCTTGGAACTTTAAAAGTTAGAATTTGTTTAACCGGGGCTAGTTAGGTGTGGAAATGATCTATGCATTTCTTTCGCTCGGATGCTAAAAATTGTACTTAACTGGTGTGATTCTAAACTGAAGGAGAGCTCAACTTCCAATACTATTCTTGATTTCTTGGCTCAACTGTATTAAACTCAAAACAGGTGGGGATGTTGATGAGATCACGTGTTGATGAGGTTACGTCTGTACTATATTCTTACCTCATAAAGCAGCATAACTCAAATGAGTGGACCCTGAGAGAACAGGCTTAGCTCTGTTAAAGTGGGGCAGGGCCCAACTCAACATATGAACTAATTTGGACTATTGGTGCAGCATAGGGCATCTATATTTCTTTCTTCTTTTCTGAACTAAATATAACTCTATGTGTGTATCAAAATGCAGAGAGTAAGCAAGAACATGGAGGTACATCAGTTGCCCACTCTTCAGAGTTCATCTCTAGATTCCGCCGCATATCCTCGAGCAGTAACGCAGATGCAACAGAACCATCTTTCATTGACATGCTGAAAAGCACAAAAAAACCCACTTCAGAGTCTGATGCTTCAGCCAGTGGCGTGGAGTCTGCAGAAGGTGGTGCAGGTGGCAAGAGCAGCAAGAAGAAAGGGAAGAAAGGACGGCAGATTGACCCCTCTCTCCTTGGTTTTAAGGTTCATAGCAACCGCATCATGATGGGCGAGATCCAGCGCCCCGATATTTGAGTACACACCAGTCTTGTAACGTATGTAAAGTATCCATTGTAAGGCTGTACAGGTTTTGTAAAGTTCGGAGGTCTTTTCCTTTCTTCAGAAATCATCTTCCTTTTCCTTCACAAGGTTTTAAAATTTAGCGGAGCCCTCACTGTGCGAGAGAAGGTGCAAGATATGTGGCAATAAACATCTGTACAGATTCTGTATCGATTTTGGCAATTTTGTTCTTCATTCACATTCGTTTGGCAAATAAGGGCCATGGTATCTTGTGCCGATATGTCCTGTTTTAGGTGATGATGTCTCACGGTCTGCTTCTTTTTGTTGGATCTGATCCAGGATTCTTGGTTCTTGAGATCATGCTATCTTTTTCCTGAGTTTTTAAACAAATCTATATCGTTCTGGTCAGGATGTTAAATCTGTTCCACCGATAATTTCAAACTATTTTTATTAATTTACTACAGTTTTTTTTGTAAAGTGCAACTTATTTTGAGTTCTTTAGGACAATAAAATGTTATTGATTCATTCTGCTGATATAGCATTTACAGTAGCAGCAATCATAATACTTTGGTAAATAATCTGAAAGGTATAGCAAAAACTGATCCTCAGTAATTTCCTTCTCTAGGAACAACAAATAAGTCAGAACTCATCTTTATTCGTAATTGTGTTAGGTGGCAGGTGCTCCTCTATTTTAATCTCGGAATAATAAAATTATTCATTTGTTGGCAAAAATAGGAGGATATATTTATGGAATATTGAAGTTCTATCTTTCTGGTATTCATTTACTGCAGCAAATAATATTAGCGTAATATACTCGTTGGTATGCCCTTGCAGATATTCACATTGCTTAGATGCTACATAGGAAGTAAAAGGAAAGAAAGTGAAACATTGTTCTGTTCACAAAAAGAGAGTTGCGTTTATCTACAACCTCGTGCAGAACACGAACAACCATATTAATCAGTGAATCTTGATAAGGGTAAATCGCAACTTGGAAATTCTATTCATGATGAACTATATCTTATACTTGCTAGTGAATACAATCCACCTTCACGAGTAGAAATGGGACTAAATAACAATAAGAATATCTACAACGTCACAAGGACAAATATCAATCCACTTTCAGCGATTCTCTAAAATGTCTGGTTGGACATTGAAAACTGAGGAACAAAATTCAATAGATAGTGAACATTCATTACACTGATAAACCCAATTGTCTCTCACTGCAGAAGGAACCTCTTACCTTATTCTTATGCAATCTCCCTCTACTACAATATTATCCTACTGAAGAATTTAACCCTTGTAGTGCTCTGCACTTAGATCACCCCATCTAACTTTGTACTTCGCTGCAAGATAATGGGCTCCAACCGGTCCGCGGCTGCCATAAGGATATAACTCAGGAGCAATCCTCTTCTCCTCCAACTCTTTTAGAAGAGGAGTGAAGAGCGACCATGCAGCATCCAACTCGTCGGAACGAATAAAAAGCCTTCTTTCCCCCTCGATGGCGTCGAGCAGGAGCCTCTCATATGCATCTGGGATCTCTTTTGAATACCTACAGCAAAAAATTTGAAACCCATTTCATAAGAAAGGTCAACCATACTTCATTAAGAATAGTTCAATGGCGATAAATGCATGAAGAAATGGCATTTAAAAATTTCCTAAGACAAACATAAGATATTTTCATCAGATGGACTTGGAATATTGTATAATTATTCACTTGGTTCTTAGCACAATCGCTATAAGCCAAGACAAAGTAACACAATAGCAGGTAAGTAACACTATATAAGGTAGAATTTCAAGAATTTAGCCTTTTCTGCCCCATATAACTTTCTCGACAAAGAAGTTTTGAAGAAATTAAACTGTAAAAGGAGAAGATAATTTCGTAGTTAATTGCACATCTCCTTATAGTGAATCATCCTACCTTGCAGCATAATGAAGATTCAGATTACTTCTATCCAATCTCATTCCCAGACCAGGGATCTTGTTGTTGATCTTCAAATAAATAGCCTCATCAGGTTGCACCCGAATCACAAGCTCATTTGTAGCTCGATCAAGATCTGTTCCAAAGCTCCTCTTATATAAATTACCAGGAACATGCCTAAATTGAACTCGAATTTCTGCCCTGAATCCACAAGAATTTTATGCAATCAAGTTGCTGCTAGGAAATATGCAATAAAGTTAAAACACAATGAACAATTGAGGACCACACCTTTTTGTATGTAGCGCTTTTCCAGCCTTCATCAGAAATGGCACTCCATCCCATCTGGCGTTGTCGATAAAAAGTGCAGCTGCAGCAAATGTTGGAGTTATACTGCCACTAGGTACAGTCTTATCATCAATATATGCAGGATATGTAACGCCACCCTTTGTGTGGCTTTTATACTGTCCTATTACAACATTATCGAGTTGCAATGGCCTCATGGAGCGCAAGACTTTAACCTGAAATACAGGCAACAATTTATTGAAAAGCAGTCAATCTAGGTGTTAAAAGGGTTGCGCATAACAAATGACTTTGCAAAGAATTAATATAAAGCTGTCCTCCTACCTTCTCATTCCTGATGTCCTCTGCATCTAAGCTTACAGGAGTTTCCATGGCAAATAACGCTAATATTTGAAGCAGATGATTCTGCATAATATCTCTGATAATACCATAGTTATCAAAGTACCTGAGAAGACAAACAGTGGAACACATGAGCCACTTGGATTGCATCAGTGTAACACCAGCATAAGGATGCTTGCAAATAATCCTTACCCTCCTCGTCCTTCAGTACCGAAGTCTTCAGAAAATATCAATTGGACATTCCTTATGTACTGCCTTGACCACAAAGGTTCAAAGACAAGATTTGAGAAGCGAAGAACAGACAGGTTCTCGACCAATTCCTTGCCCAAATAGTGGTCAATCCTGTATAAAGAAAGAAAAAAAAAAACACCATTATCAACAATGACATGATGGTCCTCATTGGATATGTAGTTTCCTCTAATAATGTTACCTAAATATTTGATCCTCCACTAGGTACTGTTTCAGCCCTCTTGTCAATGCAGCAGAAGATTCAGAGTCCCGACCAAAAGGTTTTTCAACTATCACCCTTGTCCAGCCATTTGCAGATGAAGCTGACTGGCTTGCACATTTGACCACATCTATAAATATATTTGGAGGTATTGATAGATAGAAAAGGCGATTTGAAAGCCTTGCACCCTGAAAAAGGTCACAGAGCTTAAATTTTCTTTTCTTTGCCAAATAATTCAGGATGTGAAGTGGTGGAACTGTGTTGAATAGAAATAAAACTTTCTCAAATTATAAAAGAGGAGGCATGAGTACAGAATATCAAGTAAGATGACCAAGCACATATAAATAAAGGCAACTAATAATACCATGACGATATCCACAGAAAACGAAAATTTGCAAGACAAAATTACATGTTGAAGGGAAACATTTGTGACTTTATTATAACTTACAAGTCAGTGAAGGAGATAAAAATAAAGGCACATACATGAAGAATGAGGCTGGTAAATACAAAGTGGGGCTCAATTCGTACGCTCTCAGAAACTGTATCTCATGCCTCTCCATATGCTTAATCATTTCAAATAACAGGGCATTTTCGCAGGCTACGGTGAAGCTGGACTCTGGAGGCACTATACCTTTGAGTACTAAATTGGGCTCCTTTGAGTTCAAATAAATGAGTACTAAATTGGGCTCCTTTGAGTTCAAATAAAACTGTAAATGTAATGCAAATAGCAAAGAGGCAACAAGAAACACTTGAATTGTTTCAATGCCATCAAGGAGAGGTCATTAGTGGTAAGAACAAAAGGGACAATTGGAAATAATGAAATGGCATTCAGTTGGTATCTTACTATTTCATTTGTCATGAACCTACCATTTTACACTCTTACTAACAGCAGGAGAAATTCCATCCAAAATTCAATCAGAACTTTCTTTTAGTAAGGATTACACGAGAGTAAAGTTTCCAATACTTGTAGACCCAGGAAGATAAAACCTGGATATTAGTAATCCAAGTAAAGTCCCTAGATCCTGAAGGGCCCATCATGTTATACGAGTACTATGTGGATGACCTTTCATATGAGCTAGCAGTCTCACTACATCTGTCACTAGCTCTATAAATCAAAATGCAAATCTAATCAGGTTATTTTAAGTTACGATAGTAATATACATAAATTGTGGAAATGAATAAGTACTTTGCTTGAAATAATTTTTCAGCTCAGGGACTTCCACTTGGTGATGCAACTTATTTCTTCTTCAAAACCAACATAGTTCTACAACTTTAACAATGGACATCAGCAAAAAATTTTCTTAATCTAACAAAAGCATGCAGAAGAATTTGATGTGACGCATAGCAATTGTGACAATCTAAAGGAGAGACTTAAACTGAAAAGAATGGACAAGAGAGGTGCACTTTCTTAGATAATACTATTGATTATGAACATTCTAGATTCCAACTTTCTATGTACATTCTCAGATTCTGTAAATGGTAGCAACATACAATTAATAACACTAGAAGAAAGAATTTATCAATCATGAATAAGTGCTCCTCATCTACGGGTAAAACATTATTTAACTGCACAAAAACATTTCATGTACAAATTCTTTATGTTATAGTCTGTTAAAAAATCACAGTACCTCATGTTCTTTTAGCTTCTTATCTAGCTCTGCAAAGTTCTCTTCTGAGTCATATTGACCTGAATGATAAAAGCATCTTTCAAGAAACTGATCCATTTTCTCACTACAATTCTCCCTGTAAAACAGCAGAAACTATTCATACTTGACAAACGAGCAGCTAAATTAATAAGTAATTCATCAATTCTGGAAATAATGCAAACATATTGTAGATGAACCTACCTTTTATCTATTCTGCAAGTTAGTGTTCTGCTGACCATGTTTCTTAATTCAGCATCTGTCATCTTACTCCTAGCATAACCAAAAATGGTGAAATGCTGCAGAAAGTAAAACATCATGATGATAAGAACAAAACTAAAAATGAAGTCACCCAGGTGGGTGGTCCCCATGCAAAAAGAAAAACTGAACCAAATAGGGCAACTGAACCTTTGGAAGGCAGCCTTCATAGTAAAGTGCAAATAGTGCAGGAAATATCTTCTTTTTGGCAAGGTCTCCGGAAGCTCCGACTACAGTGATACTAACAGTAGAATCCTTCTCACCGTCACTCAAACCAACCAAGTTTTGATATTGCTTTGAAGAAAAATTTTTTAGTGAACCATTTTCTAATTCCTTTGGAGGGGCTTCTTTCAAAGGGTCCACAGGGGCAGGTGCAGTTGCAGCTGCTGTACCAGCATAATTTTGACATTTCAGATAGAGTACCAAAAATAACTCACATTTGATAAATAAAAAAGTGTCAAAGAACAAGTAAACAGCAGTGAGTATATGAGGTGGTCGATGAATAAACAGTATTTGTTGCAAAGTCATCATTGAAGCCTCTAAACCAGAATGTACAAGGCAGGCAAAATATAAAGCAGACAGAGAGGAATAGCCTATAGAGTCCATAAAAATATCCAGAAAATTTTCTAGCTTCCCCTAAATTTACCACAGTAAGGAGTAGAGCTAAGTTCCTAGCCAAGCAAAGTTAATCAATATGGTGCTCTACCATTAAAGCTCTACAGTAAGGTGGTCACTAGGGAGATCTATTGTACAATAATAGTCCACCACTCCGTAAAGCATCTTGATGAATGCAAAATATGATGACAATCACAAAGTAGGTTAAAGGGTAAACGCCGATGAAACTTGTCCTTAGTTCTCTAGGTTTGTGCTTATTTGACGGCATTCTTTTTTCCACTAGTATTACAATGAACATCATGCTACAGATGCAAAAGATGATAACACTTGATAAGGGAAGAATCAATAATGATGATCTATAAGCTCTAATACTAACCTAAAAGTATGAAGCCAGATTGTTCATTATAAAGTTTGGAAAAGGAAGTTACAGGAAATACAGAGGTCAACTATTAATACAGTATAGCAAAATATAGGTGTTAAAATCTTATTCAGACTATTTTTAATCTGACCTAAGAAAAGAATACCGATACTGACAAAAATTAGACAAATGATCAATTTGGCAAAGGGTAATCAGTAAATAAGAAAACCTCATAATAAATTAATAATCATATCACATATTAAAATTCTAAATGATCTTGATGGATTAGTATATCAAAAAGGAGCCAAGTTGCTTAAGAGGTAAAAAAACCAATAGGTAAATTTATTCGGTGAATAAAGAAAAGCCAGAATAAATGAAATTATTTACAAGGACAAGTGGTATATAACTTTACTTTAAAATAACCATAGTTTGTTTGAAATAGTAAAGGTAGGCACTATGTTATCTAACGCTGCATGTTAGTTAATTTAGATGACTCCATCCAAAATTTAAATTTGCAAATTGCAAACAAATCTGAAGCCCTAAACCAAACTTTGAAATCAAATATTAATTATCTGATCCAAATTAATGCACAATCAAACATGTAGCATATATTTAAATGAAGCTAAGAAAATACAGCATCATTTTTTCAAAATAAATCTAATTTTCAGAGCATGAGTGCTTCCCTAGGGGCTAGGATAGCTAATTCATATGCATCAGTGATTGACAAGATTAACCTCATGCGCAGGCCCATACAAGATACTCCCTAAAAGGATATAGTTCCATAAGAATGGCTTATGGGATTTACAAGGATTTGGTAATGGAAAAGATAAATTAATATTGGTAAAAGAAAAGCAAACCTCTTAGGAAAAATATAGACTAATAAATAGTTCCCCTATAAAATTCCCAACTGTTTACTCTATGGATTGAAGAAGAATAGTACAACTTCGGGAAAGAATCTGATTCACCTCCCTCCTTTTTTATAGGTCGCAAGGGAGATTGGCATGTAGTTAGAACTATTTACTCCTAACTACATACCATGTAAAATTCATGTCATCAACTACATTTCATAGTACACTTTAGGATAAAAAAAAAAAAATTCTCTTAGAGGGGTAGTGAGTCTAGTGACTACAAGTCTACAACACAAGTTAATTACCTCCTCAAAATATTGATCATGAAAGTCCAGTGGTAGAGTAGAGTTTGGTCCTTATCTTTGAAGACCAGTAATGGTCCTTGAATTGGATTTGAGATGGTTTGAACTTTGAAATGCTTGTTGTGGTCGAGAGCAATAAATCAAGCTAAGAAATAATTCTTATATATGTCAACTGTCCCATAATAGTTTGTTTATAACTGTTTTTTTATGACAACCTAGGTAACACTACCGCTCATCGTCTCATGAATTGCAGCTTTACTCCAGAGTCCTCACCACTACCAATCTGAGACATCAGTATAAGTTAAATACATTTCAGCCCAACTTTTCCCCTTCTATCTCTGTTGGTGCTCTGAACTCTCAGTACATCATATTTGGTGTTTGGTAGTTTGTCTGTCATTTGTGTTCTAACTCTCTTGACTGTTACTTTTGAATGAATATACAAGGGCAATTCACAATTGTAGACATTTCAACAGACTAGAAAAAAAGGAGTTAAAACTTGTAACATAGTGCAGATTATGTTATATATTGAAAGAACAGACAGTTTAATTAATTAACAAATGACAATTAGGTGTAGCACAAATCTTATATAGTATGGATTTAGTATGGACACTTATTAATGCTTAAACCCATTTATCTACAATATTAATTAGACAGCATAAACAAGTGAATGTAATTACTAATTTACCAAATGAAAGAGAATTTGATTGTATGCAGCTTGAGGCAATGCAGCCAACCCAAACACCAGATAAACAAATGATACAACACCATTAGGCACATGTATAAGCTGATGCAGACTACCAAATGCCCCCCAAAATAGTCTATGGAAAATGCCATTTCTAGCAATTCCTTACTTGATTCATCACCAAGTATCAATTACGAACACCTTGCCAACAAATCATTCTGAAGCTGCAAAAAAGTCAAATCTTTCCAGCAGTATCTAAACTAACAAAGCAAGTATACATGACTAACTCAAGTTTCAGGAACTCTTAAAAAGATAATCCACTAATTGACCATCAATCAAATAGGGCAATCCACTATAATCTTATCATCCAAACACCGTATCGAAACAATCCTTTTCCCAACCCAACTCACAATCTGTCAAAACAGAAATAAAAAAGAAACGACCCAAATGAACAAAAGTTACCTTCTTGCATCGAGACAAGATTCCAGTGCCGGCTTTTAGCCGATCCGGGGGAGACCCACTTCCAAAAAGACCTTCTTTCGAGTGAACAAATGGACACCGACGCAGGAGACGCCACCCTTCGCTGGCCCTTGGGAAGAGACGACGGAGCAGGGGCAAAACGGGAAGAGGGGCATTTCGGGCAGGGCAGGGCCATCTCTCTCTTCAAGCTCTACTCGCTTATCGCTCACGAGAGAGGAGAGCGAGAAGGGATTTGAAGGGGGAGGAGGAGGAGGGCGAGGAGAACATTGGAGGTATCGAAATCGAAGGTGGTCTCTTGAGATCGCCGAAGGGGCTATTTTGGTAATAAACATTCTTTGGGAGAAGAGAAGGGGCAGCACACAAAGTTGGCCTTAATAGCATCAGAGACAACTCTGAGGAGATTTCTGACGTGGCATATTCTTATTGGTTGTCTATCACATTAAGGAACTGGGGTTCAATTAAGTTTAAAGAATGCCTGAGATCGAAAGTCGTCATGCTCTTTTTTTTTTTTTTTTAATAGTGTTTTAAAATTGCTTCTTAATTTGGACTTCTGAAGAGGGTTAAGGGTTAATTTGGCTCCTGGGGTTGACATGCGCTAGTCACGTGATTTGGCCTCTGTTGAATTAAGATTAATTTTAAACTTAGTTATAGAATCATGTTTGAATTGAAATAATTTTAATTCGAGCCAATTTTTAAACTCGAACTCGCTTAAGCTGTGTCGGTCAATAAACAATTTCAAGTCTGAATCAATTCGACCGTAAATCAAATTGATTATACTTGAATTGAATCAAGCTTCTTAAAAATAAAATCTAATTCAATAGTGAAGATATAAAACCTAATATAGTAACATTAATCATATATATATATAATATAATATATAATATTATATTATTATTTTTGGTTTATAATTAAGTTTGACTCGAAATTAATTTTGAGATTTAGAACTTGTTCCGTAGATTAAGGATAAATTAGCTCGCTTTCTAATCGAATTTGATCGAGTCTTAACGAGCTGAACTTGAGCCAAACTCGAGCTAACTCGATTATTTTGACGGCCTACTTACAACAAAAATTTGGTTAATCACTTATGATGGATCCAATTAGATAACAATGCCTTCACAAATTGTTTGCTTCAACTTGCATAAACTCTATGTTCACCAAAACTCTCCACCTCTAAGCATTTATTTCCTAGAAGGAGAGGTTACGAAATTATAGACAAGATGAATTTTTAAGGAATAATATGTTGTTAATTATCAATTACTCAAGAATAATAATGCCATTTTATTTAGATATCCCATCTATTATCTTATATAAACTAAACTGTGGATTGAAATTGAAAGATGAGATTAGTAGCCTTTTGAGATATCTCTTCATCCTGTATACTGTAATTAGAGACATCTTAAGCTTAATCTGATATGAAACAATAGATTTATTTATTTCTAACACTTCTTATGTCTGACATTGAGATATTTTCATAGGCCCAAGACGTGTATTTTAGATTAGATGAGGGAAGGTTTAACATGTTTTAATGCAAAATGTCTAACAGGATTCAAATTTATGACATTTTATTTGATATTATGTTAACTCGCTAATTACTTTATATTATAGAGTGGTCTAAATTGAGGAAATCATTCAACTCATCAGAATTAGATTGTTGAAAGATCTTTAATTAATAAATTTGTAACCAATTAAAATCAGGAATGGAGCTTATCATAATGACCCTCTTCTATGATTCAAACTCAAATATAGATTCATCATTTGGTTGCCATTTTGAAAACAACAATGGCAAAGATCTTGGTTGATCAACATAAGATATCAATAAGTTGGATTCCATTGATAGGATAAAATTGAAATCTTGCCAAACCACAGGGATATATAGATTGTAATCTTTTCACACTCCAGTATTGCAAGGGTGATCAAATTAATGATATGCTAATGGTCATGTTAAAATATGATAATTAACAACATGGCAACAACCGTAGTTAATGGTGTCAATTAGCCTTTACTGATCTTGTTAACTTTCCACGCCCTAAAGAACACCATTAGCTCTTGAATACTACCTTTCTTTAGTGATCATGCTTTCTGTTTCACTTTTCTTTTTTCAGATCTCTCCACTAAGTTGTATTTGCATCCTTTTGTATCAACTTTTCATTAACTAGATAAGAATAAATAAATTGGAACACAAATGTAACTCAAAAGCAGGATCCAAGCTTGATCCACATCTGATCACATTTAGACATCCAGTAAAGTATCCTAATCTCTATCATATATATATATTGATTGCATTGGATCTTTCTAGCTCCATACACAATAATTATATTGTATATGTATTTTTTATTTGTGTAACTAATATCATAGTAATTAAACACTGAAATACAAGTCTTCTACTACATTCAATTTAGGTTTTATTTTTAGGTATACGCCTCTCTAAAGTCCGTAATTTAACTCTTCTAAATTTAACTCTCTTAAATATTCTTCGATTCATTTTTCCGATAACAATATGTTGTTCTAACAATTAACCCCTGAAGGATAGAAATATCCTATTTTACATGAAGATTCAGGTCATACCATTAAATAATACTAGGCCCACTTAGTTAGGTCTCCATGCATGCATGTTTCTTAATAAAATTTTCAAGAACTTGTCCTTTTTATGATTATTATTTTTATTATTACTATTACTACAGTATACATAAAAGCATTTTAAGCAATCAGTAGAAGAAGCAAGATCACACAAGACCACAATAACCCTTGCAGGAGTTTTCCTCCTACTGGTTGAACTATGCAAGTAGATTAGATCTCTCTCTCTCACTCTCTTTTCTTTTCTTTTTCTACAAAGATCTCACATGCTTCCAAGAAGAAATTTTTCCTCTTCTTCTCCAACTGAGTTGGTTTCATTCCACTCCTTATTCACACCCATAGCAAAGCATCATCCTTGCTTCATTCCTCCTTTGCTTGTTGACCCTTGCAATGAAGTCCTCAACTCTCTTGTTCAACTCAACCATGTCCATCTCCTCCTCTCCCTCGTCACCTCTCTCTTCTTCTTCTTCTTCTTCTCCTCCTCCTCCTCCTCCTCCTTCACGCAAATCCTTGAATACCTCACTCTCCCTCTTACTTTTATTCCTCCTCATGTATTCTTCATATATATCGGGAGCCGGAGAAGACCTCGAGAGCTTGGACTCGCCGACGAGGAAGAGGACGATGAGATTGCATAGGATGAAGAGGCACTTGGGCTCAAACAAACTTGCCACCATATTTGGTAAAGATACAAGGAAGAAGAGCTTGAGAGAGGAGCTCACTAAAGGGACCCATATGGGAGTAGAGAGGAATAACCCAAGAAGGATGGCTACAACCAAGTATTTGACAAGAGTTGGGAGGAATTGCTTCCTTCTCTTGTACCTCTTCATGACTTGGAACTTCTCTATCTTGATAGGGTCCATTGATGCAAAAACTAAACAAGGCCAAAGGATTGAGGAAGGGAACAGAGAGCAATGTAACATGATGGCTATATATAGAGAGGGGGGAAAGTGGAGATGAGTATGGTGGATACCTCACATGCTGCCTTCCTACTTGTGGATGTGAATTTTTATGAGTGTGGGATGTTCTTTTCAAAAAAGATATGGTGAGGTGATTGGTGGTGGTCTCACTTCTCTCTCTCTCTTCCTTTGTACTTGTGAGCAAATGGCAAATGGCAAATGGCAAATGGTGCAAGAGATGAAACCAAGTTATCTCATTGGACTAAGTCCTTTGTGTCAGGAGTAGAGATGGTCTTCTGTACCATAGTAACAGAATAGCCAACAACTCTGATGCTTATCTAATCTCATTGTATTTATGGCCCCAAAAAATAGAAGTACACCTATAAAGAGGTATTGGGATTAGGATAGCTTTGTGTTTTCTACTGTTTGAAGTTTCTTCTTAATCCAAAATTAGCATCCAACCGAAACAACCGTATAATTATTTTTTTTAATGTGTCTTTTAAATTCAAAGCTGGATTTGAGTTGAATCCAACATGTATTTGGCTTAATATCAACCTTAATTGCTTAAATGTTATTGGATTTTTGTGTGATTCATTGAAAAAAGAAGATAATGAAGAGTATATATGAAAAGAAGTCTAAAACCGATATTGTGAAACTAGAATCAAAATTGACTGAAACTGATCAAAATGCTTTGTTTTTTAACCAAGCTGAAACCAACACTTCAAACTATGGTATTTTCAAATCACCTTTCCTTTCTGATCAGAATGGCAGTAATGTTATTTCATGCTATTAAGATAGAATCATTGTAGTCATACATATATGCACTTTTGAAATGGTCTGAAAGGAGTGCATGAGCAAAGATAGAATCCAAGTATCAGAATATGCATAAGCATATGCACTCGCACGCACACACGCATGCAATATATACATTAGTTTTGTGTGCGAATCTAGTATTATTTTCCTTAAAAATATATATATAATTCTATGGATGGCGAATTCACTTCTCGTCCCTATCAAGAGGATCCAAATTTTGTTCTTTTAATTGCCAGAAATTTTTCGCAATTATAGGAAGTACATGGCACTCTCTTTAGCAGCTCAAAAGAGCATAGAAAGGGTAGGTCTGATAGAGATTGGAGCTCCATGCTTTTGGTATCCTTGCATACCTTTTCCAATAATGTAGTAGGTGCTCCATGATAAACATATATGATTAACAGAGAAAATTAACAACAATACAAGATTACACAATTAAACGATATCCATTGATTAGATACTTCTTCATTGACACAAACAGAGAGTGAGCGGTTTTTCAAAGTTTAGATGGTTATACCAGAAAAGAGAGCTGCGAGGAGGTGCATATAAAAATAGGCAATAGTTCAGGAGTAATTTAAGATAAAAGTAGATGCAAAACAAAGTTCATGATGTGGAGTAAGAAGTATAGTAAACACTTATTACTAGTTATTTCTATGCCTTTGATAGTTCAAAAGGGTCAAACATTCAATCTCAAGAAAATAGAATGTCCAAATATGCCATAAGGAATATTCCCATCTAGAGCATTTAGTGCTACAGCATCAAGTTAATGAGTTATACCCATTATAAATTTAAATCCAAGTCTTCAAGAAGACTCATATGCTATACAGAGGGGATCTCTTTCCACGCAGAGAACTTCAATTTTGCAAGCTCAGGAATCTTTGAATTTTGAAAAGATTTCAGTCTTCAACTACTACATAGCATTATAGCATTAAAGTAAAGCACTATTGCTACACTAGTATCAACTTCTTTTATATAAGGCAATAGTCTTTCGAGTTCTGGAGGTGCTTTTGTCATTTTAGAATATTAAAAGAAAAGATTCAAAAAATGTCTGAAACTTTTTAAAGTAGTTACTGAGTTAGCATGTACTAAAGGAAAGAATTTTTGAATTCGAATTCTGTCAGACTTATCTTATCAACTAACAGAAGAAAAACAATAATTTTTCGGCCTATTAAATGTCATAAGCTCATAACTTAATAGTGGTGGAATATAATAAAAACAAAAATTATCGTTCTCAAACAACTTAAATTTTTTAAGTTGTCAATGAGTTAACTCATCGAAAAATTAGTATGGTAATAGTTATATATCATTGCCCTTCTTGCTTACCATGCTTAGGGTAATTTACATAGAATTATTTCTTACTTCCTTCAATAAAGAATCACCAATGAGCAAACTCCAAAACCCTAAAACTTAAGGAGTAAGGAAAGATGAGAAAAATTACAATGGGTCCAACCAATCACTCACTAGTGCCCCCTCATCTCATCCAAGGCTCCAAAGAGATGGACCCCAATGGCTTATCATGGTCTAGAACTAGAAGAGCCAATTGGTGAGTAGACTTGTCAATCTTTGCCAAACTACAGGTGGTGTCCAATAACATCTAACCATCCAAAACTACATCAATGGTTGTGATTAGAGCAATAATTGATGCCAAGAAACCTTTCAAAAGGTAGCAGGCTTCTTCTAGTTTGAGTGGGAAAACTTTATTAGGTGGAGGAGGAGTTAAGCCTTTGGTAGTATGTGGTATAGAGGTGTTATGCAGGGTGGGGTTGATGTGGGATAAGCATAGGGGTTAATGGTGAGCCCTCTTCTATGTCACACACACACACACACACCCAAAATTCTCCCCTCTGCCATTAGCTTTAAGCACCTTTGCCTTAATGGGATGAAAGCTTTTGGAGAAGGAAAAGACCTTCCAAGAGATTCCTCCAAGAAGATCCATAAACTTCTCACATGCATGTAGATTGACCTCTCTAATTATTGTGGATCAGATGTCCTTAAAGTTTTTTTATTATTAATTAGCATGATAGTTTTAAGCATATGTTAATAATTAGAACAGTTATGAATCCTGATCCATTTGTTTAGTTTCTTGCAGTGATAATCATTCATATATTTCATCAATTTCCTTCGCTTGTTTTGTTTGATGTAACGAAGGAGAGAAGAAAAAGAATTTTATTCATCTCTTTAACTAATCCTGATCCATTTTTTTCTTAAGCGGATAAAAATAATACTAAGTGATAGTTAAGAGAGTCAAATATAATTAGTCTAAAAATACTCGTATATTTCTTTCTAGATGCATGTATAAGTTTCTTTTTTTTTCTCTCTTTTACTGTTGGATTGGGATTCAAATATGCTCTTGCTCATAAAAGATGAGATCCCAAGGTTGGAACTTGGAAGATATGAAGAAAAATATAGATGAAAGTCTCATTCAAGGTTTCAGGGAGTACTATAATATTGCAAAAAGGTTTAGTTCACACTGTATGGCACTTGGGTCTAATAAATGTTAGAAGGAAGCTTCCTTCAAAAGGTAGAAGGGAAAAAGAATCAAAAGATATTTGTAGAATGTATAGAAGGTTTAGGGCACCTGAATTCAAAGGTACAGATGTGGTACAACTATTTAGTACTTAGGGCACATGCTTGCAAATCTAAAGTTTTTTTAAATTTATTTTCTATTTGACATTAATCAAAGATAGTAAGGGTTTTTCTATACCTAATATTACTTTAACTTATCCCTTGTCCATCCTGTAATTGACTGTTGAAAGAACAAACAGCAGGAATTTTTTATATTTATATAGTAGGGTTTGAATGGTAATAAATACAAAATATGTGATTGTCTTTGATAAATCTTCTAATATTTTTAAGGGTTTATGAATCTCAAGGGTAAACTTAGATTGAACTAAGTTGGTGGATATAGGACTAGGAGATTAGCCTTCTCTTTTCTAACATAGTTGCAAATTTCTCCTCCGTGTAAATTTTCCTCATATTTACTTTCATTCATTTGTTAATTAGGAATATCTTTTGAATTTATTTGGCGAAAATTTGTTCTTTGCTCTCTCCTTTACTACCTTCAACAAGGCCCTTGAAATGTATTTTAGATTAAAAAATTAAGGGTAAATTTTAGTTTGCCGCGATATGATTTAACTTGATTTTAATTAATTATCATGTAATTGTTAGTTAGACATTAACGGGAATATGAAAAGACTTAATTAATCCCACATAAATAAGTCTAATTTGAAGATGGTAGGGATAATTTGTGTTCGAAAAAATCATAATTTGAATATGAATTTGTTTTTGGAAATTTTGAGTTAAAAATTAAGTGGGATCCATATATTATTTATGATAAATTAATAGTAGAGTAGATACTAAAGTGGAGTAAAGTTTCTATTGCACAACGGCAAGGGCCATGGGCTCCACCTTCTTAGCTGGGAGGTGGTCACTAGACCGAAAGAGGCTTGCGGTCGGCTAGGGATTAGGAAGCTGAAGCTGGCCTAGGCTACGTTGTGGGGGTAAGCTGGTCTTTAAGGTGCTGAATACGGACAACTCCTGTTGGGTTGAGATTTCGTCAACAAGTACGGTGACTTGAACCCATGGGAGACTAAAGGAAACGCCAAGGTTTCCTGGGAGTGGAGATCCCTTTATCGAGTTGCTGACACCTTACAGCTTGGGTGCCAAAAGTGGGTAGGGAACTAGAGGACCACGAAGGTAGCGATTGAGCTGTGGACCTCACCTATCTCTTGGACCAAGCAAATGCGGATAATTCACTCGGCACTACTGGATGAGGAGCTGACAGTGGCGGGCTTGGCACTACTGGATGAGGAGCTGACAGTGGCGGACTTGGTAAATGCAAGTCATGGACAGACGAAAAAGTTAATTAGTGCAGTGGGTGGGATTTGGCCTTTGAAATCGACTCACTCCCTATAAGGACCACCACCACTTCGGATCATTGGATATGGTGGTTGCACCCAAAGAGAAAGATGTGATGTAAGGCCATCTACAACTTCCTACTTCTACAAAATGGAGAGGTGTGGAACAGTTGGAAGGAGCTGTGGAGGTTGAGGGTAGCCCCGTGTGCAGACTTTCTGTTGAAAACTTGCATGGAATAGGATCCTGATGATGGTTTACCTTTGGAGCCTCAGGTTGGGGGTGGCTGACTGTTGTCACATTTGTAGACTCTTCTCGGAGACGGCCGACCACCGCTTGTTCGCTTGCCAATATAGTCGGGAAACCTAGCTACAGGTTAAGGCGACGTCATCGGACACCCAACAGGTAGCTGCCAAGGTCAACATGGACTGGTTGGACGTTAAGTGGCATGCAAAGCATAGCAGGGATCTATATACCAAGGCGATCATTGCCTCCACTGCTTGGCAATCTGGAAGCAACAGTGTCAGGTAGGGTTTGGGGGAGTTGCTCAACCAGTGAGAGCAATCGCAAGGGCCGCAATGCGGCAGGTGGAGTAATATAATAAGGAGCATGGGGTTGAGCCTCCTCGTAGAAGTCATGCCTAGGTCAAGTGGAAGCCGCCAGAGTCGAGGAAGGTCAAGCTCAACATTGATGGAGCATGGAATGTAGGTGCCAGCCACGGTGGAGCCGGAGCGGTGCTGAGAAATGATATCAGGGCTCTGCTTGCCATGGCGTGGGAGCCGACTCGGAGGGACTCGGCCCTATTAACGGAGGCATTCGCAGTCCGGCTTGGGTTCCTCATGGCAAAGAGCATGACTACATGGAGATCAAGCTTGAGCTTGACTCGTGCGTGCTGGTTCAATGTCTGTGCTCAGAGGTCGTCAACCCATGGAGAGTGCGACACGTCGTGGGTGAGTGCATTAGGTTAATGGAGATCTTTAGAGCGGTTAAGATTTCCCACGTCTTACAGGAGGGAAATAGGGTTGCAAACTAGGCTGCGTGGTAGGGCAAGTGTGCCATGCAACATTCCAACCTAGGGCTTACTAAGGAGCTCCCCCAGGAATCGTGTAAGCTCTTCATTTTTGATACTGCTCCTAGCTCGATTAGGAGGAGTGTTCCTATTAAGTTAATCAGCTTCCTTTTCACACAAAAAAAACTATTAAAAAATTGTTGGTAGGTGAAAATTTAAGTTTCACTTAGGTTATGGTCCCGATGAGTAACTATATTTTGGGGTAAAGAAATCTTTGTCAATTCAATTCTAAAGTTTGGCAGTTGATGAGAAAAGATGCTTAAGACATAGTGTTGAACACTAGATTCGACATATATAATATTCCACGTTCTAAAAGTTCTTATCAGTCAAATTTTGTGATATTATTTGAATTAGCGTATCGAAAACAATTTAGTCATTTAGCAATTTGTTTATAGTAATAAATACAGGTGCAAATCACATTAGTTTTAGCATTTACATCATTATTCATTAATTTTGGATGAAAAATCATTAGGTTGATCAAGAGGATTAAAGATAAAGTAAAATTATGCCAAAATATAGGGGATAATTATCTAATTAAATAGTAGTGAACACAAACTGATTTCAGCTAATGCTTGAACTTAAATTTTTTTCTTCTTTTATTTATTTTTGGAGAAGATGGTAGGAGTCATAAAAGTGTGCAAGTTGCATTGTGGTTGATTTCCAGTGTGCTGATAATGAGTGGATGCATCTAGATGATTTAGTATAATGCCTCCTTCTACTAGGTTCAACTTTTCTTTTCTTCTTTTAGCCTAATTCCTTCCCAACTTTGATGGCTTTTGCTTGTTTCATCTTGACATTCTATGTAAGTGCTCATCCAAGTGGTTCTAAAAGACTGGTCTACAGTGAGAAAGTGCATCAGATTCTTCTCCTTTCAGCTGTAGAAATCTGCAGAAATTAATGGAAGGAGTCTGAGCTTCAGCTCAGATTAATGAGACTTATTTGGAGAAGCTTAGAAGCTCTTGACTAGAATTTCATGCCAGTTGCTCAATAAAGACATTGTTGCAATGCACAAGTACAGAGGAGTACTCTTTTTTTTCAAAAACAAGGCCTACTGGTGGAGTGACTGCCAAAACTATGTTGGAGGAAATAGTAGAAGTGATGCAATAGTACGATAAAACTAAACCCAAATTAAGAGAAAAAAAAAAAAGAAAAGAAAAAAAGGAACTCCATATAGCAAATTCCAAATGCCAATGGAATTGTGTTTAAAAAAGAAGAAGCTCATGTTAAAGTATTTTTGGGTTCAAATCTCAACAGTTTTCAATGGCATCGGCTATATCAAATTGCCACTTCTCTCTTAGTAAAAAGAAATAAAGAGATAATTGTATATTAATTATATAAGCTATATTAAGTTGCCATTTATATTAGTTGTTAAGACTTTTTATATAAAGAAAGCTCATGTTAATGGATGCAGTTTTATAAGCTAGTATATATATTAATATTGGATTAGCGATACTGAATCAATTAATTCTGATATCCAGCAATAATCAATGTATAAAATATACGTCGACCCATTCAATATTTAGTAAATGCTAACATACATTGATTCTGATATCCCAGATTTATTTCCAGCATTAATCCATGCATTTATGTCAGGAAATAAATATAAATATTCTCTTCTTTAGCATCCAATAATGCTGTATCTACTAATGAAAAATCTCAGAATTCTACGTGGATAATAAAAAAAATTCAGGAATGCATATAAAGAACTGCGATAGTTTAGGGAAGCTAAGTATAATTATCCCTTCTAAATAAAATCTTATATTTTAGCGGTTTTATGATTATGGCTAAGATCCTATCTTTGGGCTATTTATAATTTTGTTTGCATATAATTTTCATATGATATTTTGTTGTTATTCTGGCTAACTACCTTTAGCCTTAAAAGTTAAAACTATAGTTCATCTAACTCTCTAAGAGTGAAGTTACAAGACTAACTTGACATAATTTTAAATCTAACCTTACACTAACCAAATTATTAAAATATCAAAGTGTTTAAAAAAGTTTGGATTTTGTAATGGTAATTTAGGAAAAGTATTTTAAAACTCAAGGGAAATAAGCAAAAGGGTATCCTCTAAGAAATACTTCTTTCTTAGGTACCATTTTGTTAGAGATAAGTAATCTAAAATATCAAGTGTGATACGAAAATTATAGGCAAACAAATAACACAAAGATAGGGTGTTAATCAAGAAATTACTAAGAAAAACAAGATTTTTCAAATTTTTTGTCCTTCTTCTACAATGGAGAGAGAGAGAGAGAGAGATTGGAATATGCAGCACTTTTTTCTTTTAGTTTTCTTCATCTCCACCTTCACCTTGTCTTTGTGATTCCTCCTCATTAGCCTGCCATTATGGAAATTAAAAGAGAAAGAGATCAGCATTAATTCTGCCATTGCTCTTACCAAAAGTATTTAATATATATATATATATAATTTCATCCATTATAGAAAGAATCAACACAGAATAATCCTAGATATATCACCTCTTTACCCATCTAGCCTCCAATCTTCTTGAGTTGCTCTCTCACAAACTTCTCATAGAGGAAGGAAGCTCCCATGAACTGTGGCAGAACCAGCCATGCAGCAAATACTACCTTTATCGGATACCATAATGGGAACCTAAATAAATTAAGACAAATATTAATCCCTCAAGAATTGAAACAAAAGTTATATAAATTAACTATAAAACTATATATAGTTGTTTTTTATATATAAATTAGTTACCAATACAAGATAGGCCCAGCCACCATCTCCATGAGGGTTAGGAAGGTGTAGAGGATCCAATATGCCAGCCACTGCTCGTCGTTGTCCTTTGCCGCGCTCTCGATAGTCCTAACTGATGCATACCTATTGCATAAAACTCACTTATTCTGATCCAAATATACAACCATTTGAAAGAATCAAGTGATGCATATATATATATATAGGCACTTACAAGGGGTATATGAGTGTAATGGTAGGTCTGCACACAGTGAAAAGATATATTAGATGGAATATAGAAGAGAAGGAAGCGTGCATATATACATATATACATACCCTGCAAGAGAATGGAGATGACCAAGTAGAGCCCAGAGTTTGCCCATCTTTACGAAACTTTCTCTTCTATTTTGTGGTGCAAATGAGTAGCAGTATATGTATATATATATATAGAGAGAGAGAGAGAGAGAGAGAGAGAGAGAGAGAGAGAGAGAGAGAGAGAGAGAGAGAGAGAGAGAGAGAGAGAGAGAGAGAGAGAGAGAGAGGATTAGGAAAGGTGGCAACAAATTAATGAGAAAGAATCGGATACTTCCCACTTGGACGCATCTACCCAAGTAAAGACAGAGAGATCACCAAGTTTTGAGGCTAACCCTTCTATGAAGCCTAAATTAGACAATGTGCATGATTTAGTATTTATATGTTTCTATCTTTGATCGTTTTGGAGAATAAAATTGTTTCTCTCTATTTTGGTCTAAGTTTTATGCTCAAGAGTTGGAATTTTTTTTTTTTGGATAATTCTTATTTTTCACAATGACCCTATAAACTATTTTTAGTACATAATAATCTCTTGAACTATTAAAAATAACTCATCTTTTAACGTCGTAGATAAAATTAGAGAAATATCCAAACTGCCCCTCTATGATAAAATTCTTTCTACACAGACTTGCGTATGTATATGAGGGGTAAGTATGTTATATTTTTATATGTAACTATCACATAATAACTTACGGATGAAGATAGTTTGGTAAGACTCTTCTTCCTCCTCCTTGACAAGCCTCCTCCTCCACCACCATCTGGCTTCACGAGGTCGAGGAAGTTGAGGTTCCTTAGTGTTTAAACCTCTACTAGAATCACCTCCATGATATGGCGCGATACCGGATCAATGATGCTTAGTTCCCAATCTCCGACGCTATCTCCCCTGTGAGGTTGTTGTCCAGGAGCAACAACTTGGCGAGCCTCAGCATTTAAAAGATCCCCCTCGAGATGGATCCCATGAGGCTCTCCTATGAGAAGTTCACTACCTCTAGATTAATGCAAATCATCGATATCCTACAAGATGGTCCCCTTTAATTGGTTGCCCCATAGGTAGAGCATTTTGAGACTCCAGAGCTAATTGAGCTTTGCCGAGATGATGTTGAGATCTAGTTATTGCCGAGCTCAAGGTTAGTTAGGTTACTGCATCTGGTGAGCTCGGGAGAGATTGTGCCAAAGTCCTAGTTGACATTGAGCTAGAGCTCCAAGAGGGCATTGAGATATTCGCTCGATCGACCCATTCATTGAGAGGTCGACCACCTCCAACTCAAGGCACCCAGCATCTCTAGCGGTATGATGATGACTAGGTCGTTTTGCAAGACCAAAATATCCTTGACCTCGGGCTTAGCTCAACTCAACTTGAATAGGACTTGATTATAGGCTCAATTTAGGCTCGAGCTCGGCTCGAGTTGAATTGAGGTGAGCTAGTAAGCTCGAAATTTATTTCGAACCAAGCTTGAGCTAGAGTTGGCTTGTTCACACCCCTAATCCTATATGGCTAGGGGTTGAGACATAACGATCGATCCTTGTCTTACAAATAATAAAGTTTTGAGCACAAATGAAACTACATAGGATTGGCCCAAAGCAGTCAGAATTTTGCGGGTATTCCAACTATGATTAGCAATAAGGCCAAGATATCTTTTTCTTTGACCTTGATGAAAGTGGAGATTAAGGAAAAAGGAATATTGAGAATCCAAGGGTCATTGACAACATTGGAAGTACTATCGTCTCCAATAGACTTCTGAATACCTAGTCTAATATGAGAGAGAGAATCAAACATGTGGCTGTACATGCATGATAGACTTATAAAACTAGGCCAACAATGAGCTTCCAGAAGTTTGGAGGCCCATACTTTATTAGAGTGCATAAGCCTCACTCATGTCTTTGCCATCAAGTAGATTAAGAAGATCAAAAGCTAGCCCAAAGCAAGGCCAATATAAAAGGTCATCGCGTCCTTTCTCTGAGACACTTGAGCATGTGTTTTGCCCTTCGAGGGTCAGAATAATTAGACACATTATGCCAGGCCAATCCTACCACATGCTAAACAAAATCTCGCAACTCCTCATAGTTAAATTTAACCTAACACCAACCATGGCTTCGCCCGGTCCAAATTAATGCACATACGAGATGAGATACCATGTTATCATCCTATTATGTATCAGATTTGGATCGATTCAGATGTAAGAAAATTATAAAACTTTAGGTGGTGATAGCCTCACGAGATAGAGTTCTAAATACTCTAGTTTTACCTAAATTGAAAGTTTGGATGAAAAGATACAAATAAAATAGTAGAGCAAGGTCAAAAAAGTAAATATCCAACGTTACGACAATTTTCGGAGGGTGGCAGACAGCCAAAGGTGATGGTGAATGGCCGTAAAGTAGGGTGACTGCTGGTAGAGGAAGATAGCTAGCATTTGAAAGATCAAAATACTTCTATAGCTGCAGTAAAAGATAAAAATAATAATTTAGCTAAACTCAGATTATAATTATCAACACATCTCCACTCCTAGATGGAATACATATACAAATTATCCGATTTATTTATAATTTAAAATAATAAAATGAAGCTAACTAACTAACTAACTCTAGTTGATTCGCTCGACTAACCTAACCCACGTGGTCGGATCGTAACACATCCACCCGATGCAGCATCCCCAGCCTAATAGCAATGCTAAGATCAAGTTATAAACCTTTTACATACAATAGTCCATGGCTTTTCTGTAAGGACTCAGATCATATTCTCCTCCAAGATCAGATGGAACAGGCAGAAAGCCTCGTCCTATCTGATGCTAAGAATGGCCCAAAGATCGACCACATCTTAGCCAAGATCTCATGAAATGTCTTAATAGGCATAGACAAGCCGAGCTTCCTTTCTTCCTGGCCACTCACCAACAGCTCCAGATTAATCTCTCAACCTAAACCTCAGAGTCCATGATCATATTGAGGATATGGATAGGAATAGTTCTTGTCCTAGAAGGACTGTCATGAGATTATTGTATAGCAATGACAACTTCTTGTCCCATGCCATCCAAGAAGTCCTTCCCCTTCCATGAGTGATATTATTAAATACACTAACAAAATTTAATTTACTAAAATGTCTTTGAGAAGTTAAGGAAAAGAAAATAAAGGGAAAATTTTGAAAATATCAAGGTGTGATATGCTACTTGATCCAATCTGAGCCGAATACTTCAAAGCTTAGCTACTATTCCAATGGCGTACTATTCTCACAGAGCAACACATGTTAAATATTCGATGCATCCATGAATATATATATATATAAATATAAGATCAATGTAAAGAACTTTCACATTTTTAGTATAGAGAAGTAGCACTAATGCAAATTTTATCCTCTCTTTACAATCAAACAAAGAAGAAGAAAATACGAGAACGAGATTGGAATCTGCAGCACTTTTGTTTAATAGTTTTCTTCGATCACCTTCATGTCTTCCATTTCATTACTTCACATTAGCCTGCCATTTTGAAAATTAATTAAGAATAAGAAACTACTAGTGAATTTTTATCTAAATAGATGAATAAATATTGATATGATCACCTTTGCATCTTTTTGGTCTATCTTAAGCTTCTTGAGTTGCTCTCTCACAAACTTCTCGTAGAGGAATGATGCTCCCATGAACTGCGGCAGCACCAGCCATGCAACAAATGCTACCTTTATTTGATACCACAGTGGAACCCTAAAGCAAGCCAAAATATTAATCCAGCCCTCAGAATTAATTGTAACAAAAATTATATTAATTATAAAATTATATGTATATATAATTTCTCATTAAAATGGTTACCAATACAAGATAGGCTCAGCCACCATCTCCATGAGAGTCAGTAAGGAGTAGAGGATCCAATATGCTAGCCACTGCTCGTCGTCGTCCTTCCTGGGGCTCTCGATAGCCCTAACTGATGCATACCTATAACATAAACCTCAGTTATCCAGATCCAAATACACAAACATGCAAAAGAATCAAGTGGTGCATGTAAAAAGTTTCTCATATATATATATAGATGGATGGACTTACAAGGGATATATGAGTGTAATGGATGGTCTGCACAAAGTGAACAAAGAAAATGAAAGCAATTAGAAAGATATATTAAAAGGAATTATAAGAGAATATATCTTTAGGAAGTACATACCCTGCAAGGGAATGGAGATGACTTAGTAAAGCCCAAAGGTTTGCCATCTTTATTAAACTTTCTCTTCTGTTTTGTGATATTGCAACTGAGAAGTAGTAGCTAGAATTGATGAACTTATATGGAAGAGCAATAGAGTCTGAGAGAAAGAGAGAGAGAGAGAGAGAGTTTTATTGATAGGCTTTGGTTGATTGAGTGATACGAGAAGAAGATAGAGTGGAAATCAGTATATATATATGAGAGGATTATAGGAAAGGTGGCAACAATTGAGGTAGAATCGGATACTTCCCTTGGACGTGGCTGCCCAAGAAAAGAACCGAATCAGATCACCAAGTTTTAAGGCCAATCCTTCTCTGGAACCTAAATTAGAGAATAAAATTGTGATTAGTAGAGAATGTTCATGATTTAGTATTTTCTAGTGTTCCTATCTTGGTCGTTTTGGAGAATTAAATTGTTCTTCTATTTTCTTTTTAGAATTGAAGGTGCTCCTATATATCTCTTTTGTGTGCTAATATATTTTAATATTTTATTTAAAAAAAAAATATTCTGAATTTAAGCTATATATTATGGAGGATATTTTCAGAGTAATAGAGGAAAAATGTAGTGAGCCTAATGGAGCATGTAAAAACTACTGGGAGTAAATGATAATAGAAAACAAATAGAAGAATAAAATATAGAGAAATTTACATTTGGTCTTTTTACCTATGCATGATTTATATTTATATTTTAATATTTACATATTAAACTTTATATTTTACCAAATATTTACAGAAAATACTTGGTTATTGTTCTATTACTTAATTTAATCAAATTTTTAGATTAAGTTAATTATACTAAGAATATATTTACCTAACACAAAATACCCTCTACCCAACCCAAAATATATTACCCAAGCTAAGTTGAAAGGAGGTTAGAGGGGAATCCACTCTAAGGAATAAAATGAATGAAGCCTTGTTGTGCCCTAAAGTAAAGGAGGAAGAAGAAAGTAGGAGCTTTTTTTCTATATATTAGAGAAGAATGATGTGCAATAGACTCATTAATATTTAAAATATGGCCAGCTTTTTAATGAATCTAGCCATTAGATGTCCAAATAAATGGGCAACTTATTATGGCTCAGATTAAATAAAACTAGAACAAGATAATTTTATAAATTTAAGTCAATCTAGAGTATGATATATATAATTATAAGAAAAAGAAATTAAAAGAAGTAGAATTATAAATAGCTCTCACATTTCGGATGCAGATAACAAAATCATTAAGATATAGGGTGTTAAAAATTTCTTTAAAGTAGTAATACTTCCATGGCAAAGATTACAAAGGAAATGTACAACCACCATATAAGATCTACAATAGAAAAGGTCCATATATAGTCTCATCACATGACAGCGCATGCATTAGGATTCTCGTCGCTAAAGATCTGCGGTGGATACGCGTACTCCACTGGATGCCTCGGGTAGTAGTAATGGTATAGCTTCTCTCTCCCTCCGCCGTCGACGCCGGCCGGCACGACGGCGACGATGGTTGGCGGCAGAGGAGGCGGCGGCAGATCGCCACTGCCTTGGCTGTTCTCTTTCTCCTCCCCTCCTCCGCCTCCGTCGCCGTCTTTGCTCTCCTCCTCCTCCGCCACCTTGGCGGATTCTAATTCGGCGGAGTTCTTCTCGTCGTTAGTATCGGAAGTAGGGGGAGGAGGTGGACTCTGTGGTGGCTCTGGGTCTGGCTTTGGCGCTGGCTCTTGCTTTACGATTAGTGCGTGCTTTCCCGTGCGCTTGTGGACGTAATCGACTAAGCTCGTTGGGTTGAAGGAGCCCTTTACCGTTACCTGTGAAGCCTTTAGATCCGACTCTGCTTCTTGAACACCTGATCCAATCTCGAGAAAAGAACAAATTTGGATGTGGGTCAAACGAATTTGCATACAAAATTCAAATTCTTTACCATATAACAAGTAAGTGATCTAACTTTGGATGTGAGTTTTGGCAATGGAGAAAGAGAAAGAGACCTTCCATTCTTAGGATTCTCCTCTTGATCTCTTGGGCGCAGGCGTCGCAATGCATGTGAACTTTGAGCACTACCATCACCATCTCTTGCTATCAAACACCGCCATGAACAAGGAAGAGAGATGGCGATGAGAGAATAAATAGTGAAGTAATTCTTCTTTATGATTCTTTGCATATATATATATATATATAAATATATATATACACATACATACCTCCTTCTTCTCTTCCAACTTGGGATTCTCCTCCTCTTTCTTCTGCTCCTCTTCTTTCTTCTCCGGCTCCGGCGGCGGCGGCGGAGGTAGTGAGCTTATAAGCTCCACCTTCCTCCCGGTCTTCTTATGGATTCTCTCCACAACCTTCATTGGATCCTCCGCTGCCTTCTTCCCCTTCACCACCACCATGTGGGTCTTGCAATCCGCCTTCACCTCCTCCACCCCTTCCCAGTTCCCATTGAGAAAAAGAAAAAAGAGAGGGAAAAGTTATATATCACACCCCATATTTAGGAGAATTCTCACTATTCGTAATGCATTTTCCTCCTAAGAAGCCATTAAAAATCAATACCTTCGAATCCTCTTAAGCTTCTTCGCACTTTCCTCGCGCACCCCTCGCAATGCATGAAGACCCTCATCACCACCTCCTCCGGCGGCAGCAGAGGAGGGGGAGGCGGGGACTTCTCATCGACCTCCTCTCCTTCCTTCTTCTCCTTCTCCTGCGCAAGATCGCACCTTTATACCAAAATCCGCAAGGAAAACCCAAAAGAGGAGGTTGGTCGCAAAGGAAATCGGATGGTTTCTTACCTCCCCCATCTTTGATTTCTTAGAGGTTTCCGACATCAGCGAAATGGTAGTGGAATTGGCCGAGCGATTGCTCTCCTCACTCTTTAGTGGCTTCTCCCTTGGTCACCAAACGACGACGTGGCAGGAGGAGGCGCGTGTGCTTGCGCAGAGACTGACACGTGGCCGTGAGCCATCCGGGAGCGCTCTGTCTCTTTGCTCCCTGTGCTCACGAGTCTCGTGTGTTCTCATAGGTACACGATAAGGTTATAATGCTCCACGTAACTTACGTAGAGTCGTAACGGTGCTTTTATCCAACGTTCCTCATTTTAGTTCGATAGCAAACACACACGATCTATTTAATTAAATCAAATAAAATATTAAGAACAAATATAATCTGTTCATAAATACAACTATTTGATCGTCCCAATGGAACATTAAAGTATTTAAAAGAGCTAAAAAAATGGCAGAAAGAGAGAAATTATGAGTAAATTTAAGAAAATGATGAGTTTATTCTTCTTTCAATCTGATTTCTAACTCCAGTTGTGGCTCTATTGGTATCACTGTCCTTAATAAAATATATGATGTAGTAATCTAGTTTACATCCTAATCTACACATTCTTATGCTTAGATAGGTAGCTGATTAGTTGCTTAATTCACTTCATGCTATGTGTATGAATTTAGTTTAACAGGCATGCAGCATGATGCCTATTGGGAAGCTAATGTGAGAATGTGATGACCAACCAACTCCTAACTACATGGTAATTTGGTCCTAATAATTAATTGAATCTTATGATCATCTAATTTCCTAGGTCACATTTTTTTTTCAATTTTAATGGAAGTGATTAATTAAGAGAAGAGAGGGAGAAATCGAAAATTCTCTTTTGTAGGCCTTCTTGAGCCTCGAAGGGATTGATGTGTGCTTATTTAACATCTGATTAGGGCTGATAAACTATGTTCCTCAATTTTAATAATTATATAGCTCAATTTTCTATCCAGTTACCAAAGTTTGAGGTCTAGAAGATAACAATTGTAGTTGCTCCTACTACAGTTGTTATGGCCATTGTTGTATTGTAATTGTTGCTGCTGCTGCTGTATAAAATTGCTGCATTTATTGTTGCTATTTGCTACTGTTGATATGTAAGCAAGCAATCACTCTGTTTTATTTTTCTTTCCCACATGTTACTCAGGAGTACAGTGATGTTTAACATTAGCCTGTTATCTAGCTCTATCACTAGTAAAAGGTCTAAAAATATTGTCTCATCACCAAGGAGAGAGAAGAGCCAAGGGAGAAAAACACAAGGAAATGAACCTTCTATTCATCTTGCAGTTGATGATTTACACACCAAAATTAGGAAAGAGAATTAGAGAGTTGTACTTTTGGAAACAGAAGAATCATTAGCAAGAAGGATTGGCGTCGGTGGCTTCGGCAGCTGAAGCCAGTACCAATTGGGGCGGAATAACACCTTCCTGTCTTGCCTTCTTGCGTTCACGTTGGAGGCGGAAGTACTCCCTTTTCCTTGCTCTGTAACTGTTAGGATTCTCAGGTTGTTCGACGCGTGGGTAAACACTCACCTGCCGTATAAAATCCAACGCACATTGTTTATGATAGTCTAGATTAACAAACAAACAAGCAAGTAAAGGATATATTATCTAGATTGTAGATTTACCTTCTTCCTGTCCGGTCCAAATTTCTCAAATTTGACCAGCCCATCTATCAATGAAAAGATTGTATGATCCTTGCCCAGGCCAACATTTTTCCCAGGATGAAACTGAAAGTATAGAAACAAACAAAGGAAAATTTTAAACAACAGAGGTGATGTTTTCTTAATGATGCATAGATGACAAGAATTAGAATTAAGTAATTTAAATCTTAAGGAGGATCTAAGATAGAAGATCTGCAGAAAATCATTTTTTTGATTGTATACATGACAATGATGTCCAGGCATAGAACATTTATTTTGATATAGCTGAAAATATGAGTTACAACTATTTCTGAAGATAAACCTGATTCCCAAATCTTTATAGCTCTAACTAGTACAAAAAATGAGGAAAAATTGACTAAGTTTCAAATAACCAGTGTAAATTCCTCTTACTCATAATGTGGCATTACAGCTGGAAAAGTAATGTACTCAATTAGATGTCTAATCTTCACATCCCAACATTCTGTATAGGCGCGGAGGAGCCCACCCCCAACTTACTTTATCTATGATAAGAGAATAGATATCAATTTGCTAACCATGTACCCCTGATCAGATTTACATTGGATGAGGACAACAAAATGGTCGCAGAGTTTTTAAGATCATTCATGCTTCTAGCATATCCTAATGATAGAGACTTAGACAAGGAATACCATATCATCTAGATATCATCTATACAATCAAAATGATCTTTTCTTAATATATGTCATTGTCACCAAAGATTTCTGAAATCCCTCAATATCAATATCCTGACATATCCAACTCGAGATTACAGAACTAGCTCTTAATAATATCTAATGTTTTTACAATCTCCAAACCATCTTCACCTATATAAGTTTTAGTTTCCATTGATCTCCAATTTGTAACCCAAATCGCTTATCAGCTTTATCAATGTATGCTTTTCTATAAAATTATACATCCATAATGCACAATCTGAAGATCGTCTTCAATAAGCACTTCATTAGATTCACCTGATGCTGCAGTATAGAACTATGATCCTTCATCTAGCTTGCTCTTCCAAAATTCCAAATAGTGCAGTCTTTGACCAATTTTGATATTTCATTAAAAGCCAATGTGATGTTCCCTGTAGATTTTATCTTTTCCTCCTTACGACCAGAAATATAAATCAATTTCTATCCGATTAAGAAATACTAATATTCAAGGTTGCTTACTGAAGCATCGACTGATACAAAGCAATATTATAATCAGACAGAAAGCACCTAAAGATGCACCAAGTTCCAAACTTTAAGCAAAGCCTCACACTAACATCCCAAATCAAACAAAACCCAAATCGTAGAATCCAACAAGCAGGCCAATCTCACCTTGGTTCCGCGCTGCCGTATAATAATGGCCCCGGGCTGGGCCACCTGGTCTCCATAAATCTTGACCCCGAGGCGCTTCCCTTTCGAGTCCCGACCGTTCTTGGTGCTCCCCGCTCCCTTCTTGTGCGCCGACTCGATCGTGAGCGGCGACCTTAGAGGGAAGGAGACGGAACACCGTTGGTTAAGGGGCAGGGACCCAAGATCGCCTCTCAGACAAGAGGAGGAGGAGGACAGAGAGAGGCCCTTGAAGGCTCCTACGAGGTTGAAGCCCACAGTTGCCATTAGTGGAAGGATGGAGGTGTGGACGAGAGAGAGAGAGAGAGAGAGAGAGAGAGAGAGAGAGAGAGAGGGGTTTATACTGAACGGAAGGAGAAGAGGATAAGGAATAAGATGGATTTCTCTACCAGGGGTTTTTAATGGGCTTTGAGCATTTTTGGCCCAGTTAACCCAATCGGAACAACGTAATATAGAGAAGGAAAATTCGCATATCACACCCTGCCATTTTCACTATTTTGCAAATCACTCTCTTATCTTTTATAAGATGAATAGAAAATCTCCTATAATTAGGGCTATAAAGCTTGACGAGCCAAGTGATCTATGGAAAACTCTGTGTAGGAGAGCAATGTATATTAAAAAAAATGTCGATTTTTCTATGATTTTCTAACTATTTATTCAATTATGTAAACCACTGTCTTAAAAAATAATTTAATCTATGGTAATGATTTAATAAATCGTTTCTAAGATAATAATTCATACAGTACTATATTTTAGAAGGGAAGAGCTTTTGGTAAAAGTGTTTTATTATCCCAGATTAATAGTAAGTATGGAAATAGCGACTTCTTAAACCCCCTTTCTTTAAGAGTGATTTTTTTAAAGAAATCTACATTGCTACTCACTTGGAAAAAAACCTATAGTAGTTTAATAAATAGTTTGAAAACTATAATAAAGTGAACATAAGTTTTGACTTGAATAGCACATTGTCAAAAACAAGTATACTTTCTATTATTCATAGTACATTTCAGGGAAAAGGAAATGAAATGAGTAGATGCATTTTAAGTTTGCAGTTTTATGAATCAATCTCCAAAGCTTCATATTCTTTTCATAAAAAAATTCATGCAGTTTGCAAAGTTACTACTTATGTGGGTTTTTTAAGAGAAATATAACAGAATTACTACTTTTTATCATTGATATCCTTGGTCTTGCAACTTTTAGAATAACCATATTTCCACTTTTTCCAATAGAATCTGCTGTTGACTTGAAATCCAATAGAGTAGCTGTAAAGAATTGCAACCCATAAGGACTAATTTGACATCATAGTAAGATAAAGAGTCTTATTATAGCATAATAGGGCTTTATTCTGAAAATGCAAACAAATGAAAGTCACAGGGGCATATAAAGAATATTTCCTGAGCAAAATGAGAGAAAAATCCCTATCAGATGTGATATAAGATTGACATACTAGTAGAATTTTAAGATGAACATCTGGGCATGCTTTAGGAGCCCTGATTTGCAAATAAATCTAATAATTTCTGCAAGGACGAAAAAGCAACAGACCTCTCCCATAATTTACAAAATCATTTAGATGCTGATGCTTTGTTTAATATCCAGTTCCAAAGAACACAGAGAACTTCAAATATAATCCAATATTATTCCTATTGAAGATGTATAGTTTCCATGTCACACAACCTTTGCCTCAACCATTGCAAAAGGAGGCATTAGACCAACCAGCTGTAGATTAACAAACTACATCAACAATGCCTCTGTCATGTTCAAATAAGGCAACCATCAATTCTCCCAGACAAGAGACATTCCACCAACCAGCTCCACAATACTAACACTAAACCAAATTAACAAGTTCTGAAGATTGCTAGTTGCTACCTTAAAAGTTTTTTCCTCGACAAAAGGATACCAGAAAAAAAGTTACCAAACTATTTTATCAGGCCTCCAGAAGCAATGAGATAAAACACTATCTGGGTCGCTTGAGAATGTTGAAACAGGCAGAACTGGTTCTCAGAAACTTTCCTTCAATCTCCAGCAGCTTTAGCTGTTTGTATAAGACAAGGATGTAATAATAATCAGAACAAGAAGCAATAAAGTAAAACTCATAAGCAAACTTTAATTAGAAAAATTGTACTTTTGGGCTGCCCTTTTAGTTATATGTATAACAAGAGTAACATGTGGAACTAAATTCCTGCCTAAGATGGAAAATTGCATGGCAACATAATTTAGTGTCGTGAAAACCTGAAGTAGAGACATCAGATAAACCTTTTGCCTTAAATTTGACCAGATCACTACCAAGCAATAGTGCATAGGAGGACAAAAGCATAATGCGACGCCATTCTACCAACTCTAAGGAAGATATACTATAATAGACCATCTAAAATTCCAAATCACCTTCTAAATATTTATATAAGCATAATAAAGGTAAAATCATAAGAGGATTAGATCATTTAGTATTATCAAGTAATTAATTCAGAATGGTGACCTTACTATATCCTAAAACTCATATTAAAATAAAAACAACAAATGGCCAAAGAAATATCTTCTAGATAAACAAAATAAATACCGTCAAAACCAACTACTACTAATTTCTGTTTTCATCTTATGTAGCAAATCACATCATAAAGAAGAATCTGCTCTAACTGTAAATCAAACATATTGTGTTGCTTAATAATTATTTGATTTTGCAAGTTACTTTTTTTACTAACCAACTTTCTCAAAGAGTTTGCAATTATAGTAGTCGTACTAATCACTTTCCTAAAAAGATAGTTGTCGTACCCTGAGCACTAAAACTAAGGGAGGTTTTCTTGTGTAACTTACATGTAAGTATTGGTGTCATGGTCCCCAAAATTGGCTAATCACGAGATGAATCGGCCAAAACCAATCCTGATCCTAACCGAAAACCAATCTAGTAACTGGTTTCAGTCTGGGATTAGCTAGTTTTGGCCATATCAATAAAATCGGCCGATCCATGCTGATCCATTTCAACCATATCGGCCAGATCGGCCAAAACTAATTTCTTTTAAGATTTAGGTCAAATATAAAATGGATATGACCTAGGAGACATCAGTAATCGATATCCCACCTGCCTTCTTTTCAAGTTCTCATTTTTTAACTCACTAACTCTCATATACATTCTTATCCCACTCCTCGCACTTCACCAAGCTCATTTAACGGCTTTTCTAGTAAGCACAACTACCTTGCACTCTGATGAACTCGGGTGAATGTTTTTTTTTCTTGTTTCTCTTGTCTCTCTTTCTAATCCACTTCTTAAATCCACTTTTTCTTATTGCTGCAAAACAATGAAGAGAGAAATCTCTATTTACTATTATTCTACATTAATAATTTATGAGCATATAAATTAGCAAATTCAGGTCAAAATTTATCATGATTTTGAGTGAGTTTTTCTTTAGTTTTCAAGTTTCATATGTGACTAATTTTTGTTTTCTTATTTTTCTATAGTTTTTAAAACTTTTCTTGTATTTTTAAATACTATTTAGAATTCTATGTAATTAAAAAATAATTAGATCTGATATGAGTAGCCAATACGAGCGATATAGTTGATTCGTATCATTTTTTCTAGTGGCCAATCTCGATTCAGATATCGAGTTTCGAAACTTTGATTAGCATCCAAAGGCTCCACATTTCAAGTTGCATATAAGTTATCAAATGCAATAAGTTTATGAAGAATCCATACAATCGTAGTGGTAGTTGGCATCTTCATGCATGTTAAACATGTTAGTTGCTTCTGATGTTTAACAAAACCAAAACATCAAATTATCATAAGAGCAACGTCAAACTTTAACAATTTATTCACCAACTACTATAAAAGCACATTGGAACATTAGCTTTTATATTTATATTTTAGTCCTCCACAATTATTATTTTGAAATATTTTTGACAGGCCTAAGAATTGAACTTGACTTAAATAGGTGGACTTTAATTTATTTAATTGAGAATGTAGGCATGGTGTGATCTCAGAGGAAATGTGGATACTTCTATACTCTCATTGTATCTGTATCAGAAAGCGTATCAAATATGATACTCGTCGGACACTTTCGGATATGTATCAAATATTTCTTTAAATTATTTAATTTTTAGAAATAAATTAATGATTTCTTTAGCTTCTCATTACCTGCAATAGTCTCGCTACCATTAGCACCTTCTTTAGTACTCCTTGAGATAATCCTTTATTGTTTTTGAGAATTGAGGAAAGAAACTGAGCTTTGATCAGTACCTCATTTTGGGTATAGGTCTAACGACCCCAACTCTCCGTTTCTGACATGCCATAGTTTTTATAGTTTCTCGACAATGGGAATAGGAGATTACCAGTAAACCAGATGTGTGGATACTTCTTGGATTCTTCTTAGATACTTTCGAGATTACTAATCAATATGAGTCAAATTGAATGAGACTATTATCTTTTAGTTCTCATCAAATCTGGAAGGTTTCTTTTTATGGAAAAAGTTAAGTTCGCTTGTTTTATTTATGATTTATATTAGAAAGTCATGTTACAACTATCAATTTCTTTTGATTGAATTCGCTTGTTTATCTTACATCTTAGTTAGTAAAATGCTACACAATATACAAAACTTTCGTTATGAATGATAGTTCTTTTAATGGATAAATTAGAGGTCTCCTTATATAAACTATAAAAAAGAGCAATAATATATAATTGCTCAATTAAGAAAATGCAAGCACATAAGTTCACTAACATATATATATATATTATTTCGACAAAAGAATACATATCTTAAGCATATTGTATCTCTATTTTTAAAATATGTTGTATCGACCTATCCATATCTATCATATATGTATCTTGTATCCATAGTCATTCTTCATAGATACCCAGTGGCAAATTCGTAGATGGAAAACAAGTAGGAGATTGTTCACATTGCTGCAAAACCTCAAGTATTCAGTATTGGGCTCATGTTACACCCCCTCGGGACCTACCTTATGTTCACTTGTTAATTTCCAAAGATCTGCCAAAAAACCAGCACTTAGCCATTCATTGGAGAACCATTCCTTATCTTTTATCCTTCCAAAAAGAGAGTTGCCCAATTAAGATTGTTTCCAACCACTTCCATATCAAAATCCTTAGCCATCCATATTACCAAATTACTAATGACCAAATAAAAATGTTCTAGAAGTGGTCGCGGATGCCCAGAGTAGGGACAATACGTTGATGGATGTGCAGTCCTATTGCACATATTTGAGGCTTAGACAAATTCAGTAAACTAATAATCAGAAAAGACACCATAAGAATCAAGAACTGAAACTTATAAAGCTTGTTTGGGGAAATACTAAGTTTTTTTATAGAAACTGATGCTCGACAATTATGGATTTAAAGTTTCATAGTGCAATAAAAAAATTAAAGCAACTCTAAAATGATGAATAATCAAAATTAGGCTAAAAATGTGACAAAGGAATGACTGGTCACCCCATGCTTTACATTAGTAAGAGATTGACACAATGTGCAGTAACCAAACATAGATCAACATGGATCAACATGAGATGACACACCTTTGTCACCAAATAGGTTGATTTGTTCTAATTCAATTCAAGATAGAGACTAACTGCATCAACAAATAAATAGGGAAGGATAGCATATACTAAAATTTGTAAGAAAACTAAGAAAGATCAAATGAGAGAAACACTACCAACTAAAGAAAAAAGAATTATTAACTGACATACAGAAGATGTACTGATCACACCCACATAAAGTATGCAAAATATCTCTTCTACTAGGGGAAGGCAATTTATATACCACCGCAGCAATCAATCTACATGACCGTATATTCTACAAAATACTGTTGGTCTTGTTGATCACAATGAAGAATTTTAGAGTATTTCTTAAGAAATGATAATGCAATTGCCAATGGAAATAATGATAAGAATTTAAACAATCTAACTCGTGTTGAATATGTACAGTTTCCTTCTAAGTGTTGGTTGGCGAGGTACAAGTATATGAGAACTTGAGAACTGACCTTAAGGATCATAGAAGTCGCTAATTCCCAAGGAAGCACCGCCATGAGCTACTCCAGAAAGTATTTAATCTCTATCACCTGGAACCTACTTTACAAATATATGCTACCTTTGTAATTGCAGACAAAATTCAGGCTGAGATGACTGACAACTATCACAGATGACTACAAAATGAAGAGGTAGTTGCAGCATTGCAGTCCCATTCTTCAGCAAAAAGTTAAAACGCTATACGGAAAATCAACTTTCTTTCTTGTCAACTGCCATAGTATCCTCAATTTCTGTGATTACCTGAAGAAGTTCCAAAGGAGTTGCTGCTGGGTCTAGCTCATGACATCCTTTAGGAGCATTATGAGCTTCTTCACCTGTCAGCAAATAAGATGGCACCTGATGTGAAAAGCGGAACATCTCTTCTCTTGGAACCCTCTTGACCTCCTTGGGGTCCACATGCCGCTGGAAAACTGTTTTAAATTCAGGAACCTTCACTAAGGGAATAACAGAAATTCCTTGGTCCTCATTGTACTCATCAAGTACCTCTACCATGTCATACTTATAAATCACATCATCAGGGGTATGCTCATCCCAATCTTGGGACCAATTTCGGTAAAGTGCCCAAACATCACCTTTCTTTGGCAAAATTTTTATGATGCCACGTGGGCCTTTCTCCCATCTAACCCTGTGTGAGAAAATATTGAGTGTATCAATGACTTCGTATCTTCCCACCCTGAAATCACCGCATGTCTTGGCAAATCCAGACAAAATCCAATTTAAATGCCCAAATTCACTGTTGGACTTTGACGTAAGGTAACTCATTCGGATTTTAAAAGGAGTCAAAGAGATAACTTTCTGAACAAGTGCATAATAACGAGGCATACCATCTTCTTCATCATAGGTAGCCCATATCTGGTCATTTTGAAAGGAGCTTTCAGAACGATCACTGTCAAAATCATGAAAATCTGGATCAGGAACATCAATTGATATAGGTTCATTGTCTTCACTATTTGAATCAGCATGTTTAGGAGGATCTTTTTGAAAATTACTGCTGGCATCATCTAACGTGTCTTTGGCAGTGACATTACCATGGAGCACATCCTTACCCTTCTCAGCATTTTGTTTCAGCTTTTCTTTCTTCTTGGCCTTCTCCTTTTCTTCAAATTCAGATTTTATACGATTCCATCCATCTAACTTCTTATGAAGTGCAAGTTTAGTTTTCTCCATCAATGTACCCCGAATATCCAATGGAAGCTCCTTGCTTAAGTTGGCCGGTCTAGCACTATATCTGGTTTTGAAGAGATCAACAAAAACTCCACTAGCATTGTCAACTTCAGAAGCTCCTGTGCTAGAATTGAAGCATCTATTCTTATTTCCAGAAAGCACCTTAAAACCTGACGCACTGTCAGGAACTGAATTTCTGATGCCCACCGGCACTTGTTCAGTATCAACACCTACACCTCTCCTTCTCTTGGCAGGAATGCTGTCACTCGTTCCCAGATTAATATTTTCTGAGACACTGAAGTTTCTCTTTGAGGCACTATGTTTCCTGCGAACAGCCTCTTCTTTTTTAGCTGCTGCTTGTGCCTCCTCCCGCTTTCTTCGTACTTTCTCATATGTCTGATGTACCATATTTGCAGCCTGTGCAGCAGCAGCTGATGAGGCGGTGGCACTAGCTGTTCCAGCTGTTCTAGAAAAGGGACCCCACTGGAAGTTTGAATTATTGCATGCACCAAGATTCGCTCCCTTCTGGGATCCTGAGGCTCCCGTTCCTGGAACAGAAGAGGTATTCTTTCTGCTCATGGAGGTGTGGCTAGAATTCTGTTGACACTGCTGAGTAGCTGACCAAGGCATGGCAGAACTTGTTCCATTAGTTGGAGCCCCAGTCTCAGCTGCAATAAAGGGCTCATGACAATTTGGACAAAGAAGATTATGATTAAGGTATACTCTGAGGTACTCATATTGCATCTTGCACTGATTGCATGAAGTCCAAAATGTGTTCGACTTTGGGGGACGAGGTGAAGGTGCAGCGGTAGCTGGAATTGCACTAGCTGTATGCCTATGCGCTCTTGGCTTAGATGACACATTTGCTGCAAAATTGTAAAAGCCATTTGAAGTACTTGGAATGGTACTTCCTTTCTTTTCTTGAAAATTCTTTTGAAATACCTTTGCATTTCTCTTCTGGTCATATGACATTCTTTTGCTCTTATCAGAAAGCACATTCCATGCCTCGGAGATAAGCTGAAAGGCACCCTCGGCGCCGATGGATTTATTCTTGTCAGGATGTAGCTGAAGAGCCAACCTCCTGTATTGTTTTTTCACTGTATCATCATCTGCTGAAGCACTCAAACATAGAATTCTATACCAATCTTTTTCTCCACTAACGTTCACTTCTGATGCAAGATAAACATCTAGAGTTGCTATCATCTGATTGATACCCTCGAGCGCAGGAAAGAGAGTTTGGGCTTTTATGGCAAACTTCTTGGCACCGGCTATGTCCTTCGCTGTGAACTTCTTTTCGGCAATCTCTTTTGCCCTAAGGGCCTCATCCTTATTGCATTCCATGTTAGTATTAACTTTCTTCTTTTCCAAAAACTTACCACTTATAGCTGGCTCAACCTACAGTTGGGCACGACAGATATCAAACGTTTTCTGCTGGCGCGAAAGATTCGATCCAATTACCCTCTTCAATACCCTAATTTTGAACAAACAAAAACAGATTAAACTCATTAAAACCACGAAAAGAACTTTTAATTACATCAGAACTAAGAAAACCGAAGCAAAACCAAATTAAGTAACAACATGCAAGCCAGAATTCCTCTCTGAACTCCAGTTCTGCGATAAAAATACTAATAATGATCTAAAATGCACCAAAGATGTCAACTTTTACGTTCAAATGCAACTACAACAAATGCATTAACTCCAGAACACTGGCATTACGAGAATAGACAACGATTACCAAATACTAAGCAATATAAAAAGCCCAAAACCCGATTCTTGAATAAATTCGAGTTCCAAAAAGCATGAAAGTATAGAGTAAATGTAAGCCCAACTCAAGAACAAAAAAATGGAGCAATCGGGATCAGCACTATCAACTTCAGAAAATTCCACATATCAGAAAAAGTTAGTAGCGGAAACCAATCTATAAAGCTTAGTATTTGACGATCAAATAGTAGCAGGGTCTTCCAAAACTGCAGTGCTTCGGCTTCCAATTTCTAGAAACCCTAGATGGTCCAATCTCGGGGTTCCGGCCACGGCCGGCGGTAAAATTTGATTCACAAGAAAGCTAGATGGAAGCACAAGCGATCGAGAGATTACCCATTTGGAGGAATTTCAGGGCATTGAAGGAATTTGAATCATTCGACTGCGACGAGAAGCCCAATGTCCCCAAATTTTTCCCCCCCAAATCTAAAAATGGGAATAATTGGGAATAAAAACTCTTTCAGAGTAACAAAATTCCCAAATCCCAAAATACCCAAAGGGTGGAGGAGAGGAATAGTGGAGGGTTGCAAACTTACAATGGGGTTTGCCCTTCAATTTAGAATACTTTCTTATTCCTAACCTACCCCTTAAAAACCCTAACTGGGGTTAGTTTTTAACCCAAGATATGGATCCCACTTTTCTCTATTTATAGTAATTTAAGTGGAAAAAAGGTTAGCATTTATTAGATACTTTTCTCTATTTTTTTTATTATTATTTTGGTAGATTATACTTATCTAGAAAGTAGACGGTATAAGACGGAGCGGTATCCGAAACGTGCAAAGCCATCTGTATCAAATAATAACACCCTTACAAGAATAAGTCAGTGATGCATTTATTATTTATTTATACTTGGATATTATTATTTAATCGCTTCTGAGAATATTAGTGTCACTGTTAATCTAGAACACAAAAACAATTGGAAAGTATTATCTCTATTTTTAACTATTATATGCCTAAAATAATTAAATTATATATAAGGCCGAATCAAGCTTGATGAAACACGATTTAGGCTTGAAATTACATATTAATCAACTCATTTCGGCTTAAGCTCGCTTAATCAAAACTATTTAATTCAAGCTTGATTCTATCATTAGCTTAAAATTAGATCTGATTCAAACTTAATTAAAGCTCGGTTCGATCAGGCTCGGCTAATTATAACCCTAATTATATATAACTCATTAGTTGAATGTTAATAGTTTATATATAATATAATTTTAGATAGTCTTCTAGTTTCTTCTTATGCTTGATATTGTGCAAAAAAAGCCATTTGCATAGGTGAGGTGGTCAAAGGTTGGCCTTTTTCAACACATGTAGAAAGGAGATCAAGTTAAGCTCTATGAATATATGTAATGGTGGGTGGGTTAACTCTTGTGGTTAAGTTAACCTAACTAGGGTTAGACTGACCTTATCTTGAGGTCAACTTAACTAGGGTTAAAATGTAGATAAAAAATGATACCCCATTGGAGGTTCCATCTCTTTACTTGTTTCTAGAACCTTCCATATTTTCTAGCAATTTTTGTAGAAAATATACAAATCATTTGTTGAGAGGTGCAAGTACCTCAATTAATAGTTTTCACTATAAACTCTTTCATTATAAATCATTAATTTCTTCCACCTCTAGCATCTTTGTACTACATCTTTTAATTACTTTTTTAGTAGATAGTCTTCATGTATTTTGTTTGATAGTCTTCATGTATTTTTATTGCTTTCCTACAATACTAATGGGTGATAAAAGAAGAATGTTTTGAGGTCTAAGTATTACTAAGCACGTTGTGTTGATATTCTCTAAGTGAGATACTTTGAATACAATAACAACATAAATTGCAATCTCATTTAGGGTTTAGGATTTAGTATATTTTATGCAAACTGCTTATCACCAATCCAACTTGTCTGGTTAGATAGGGGAGGATTGTTTTGGATCTTAATGTAGATGGATGACTAATAACGATAATGATATGTAGAGAGGAGAAGGGTTTACAAGGATTTTGCCCTATTTTGAAGTAGTTTAGGTATAATTTTAAACCATTATAATGAGTAGTAATTTAGTTTTAGGGTACCTACTTAAACTCATTAGTTTTCCATCCTCTCCTCTTTCATTTAATATTTTATATTTACTAATAAAATTTAATTACTATTTTACTCTTAAAAAATGTCACTTCAATCAAATATTATTCCGGCCATTCTCTCTCTCACACACACACATTTAAGCTATCTTATTCAAGTTCAAGAAATGAGGTAAGTAATCAATTTAGGAGTTATACCACATTCTTGTCTGCCATAAAATCTTCTTTCTAGTCTAAGTTGAGGGAAGCCAATTGAGTCACTGAAACGGCCACCGCATGTCATACGTATATAGCCGTTGTAGCAGTCTTATCGATAGCAAAGTAGCATAGCTAAGAAAGCTAGTTTTAACTACAAGCAAGTAGTCAAATAACCAAAAACTAGCAGCAACTTTTGTCAAACTCTCTGGACGTTGACACTTTAGCGGGAGCTGCTATTGGTATTGGAAACGTCCTTAGTTCCTCGATTCATTCCGTGGCACGAAATCTATCATTGGTCTACCCCACTTATTAACCTAATTAGCTCCACCTGAGTGAGGTAAGGTATTAAAGGTCCACAGACTTCCACGCAGTTTTTCTTATTGAGAGGAGAGATGGGCAAATGAACTAGCATGCACAGTTCATAAAAAATTGTCTAAGATTATGTCATCGAGCACATGCACTTTAGATAGTCCAAGAGCTAGTAGTGAAATAGCTAATCTAGGTCTATTAGTCAGAGTCCAGATAGAAGGTGGCTTCTTCTATAGCTAAGCCATTGATTTAGGAATGGAGAGAGCATGTCATCCAATCTAGGGCTGTCAAAATAAACGAGCAGCTTGGACTCGGCTTGACTGAAGCTTGGATTAGGCTTGGCTCAGTTAGAGCTGAGCCGAGGCGAGCCAGGTTCGACGACTCGAAATTATTTTTGAGTCAAGCCTAAGTTGGAGCCGATAGGCTCGGTTCGAAGGCTAACTAAGAAGTAAAGCCTATTTTTTATTCTTCTCTCTTTTTTTATTCTCTCAACTTTCTTCTTCTGATTCACCCTCCTCTTTTCCTCTTTTCCTCCATAAACTTACCCTCCTCTAACCCAGCTCCTCCTCCACCTGTAACTTGCCTCCGCCTCCTCCTCCACCACGGCTCGCCTATATCTGTTGCCCCAATCTCTGTATTGAGCACCGAGAGCATTGGACACGACATACGAGGCTACTCCATCGCGGCATCCATCCCCCCTCTCTCTCCTCCACCACCTCTAACTCGCCTCCACCTCCTCCACCACGGCCTACCTCCGCCTTCTCCTCCACCGCGGCCCGTCTCTATCCCCCGCCCCAATCTCTATCTTGGGCATTGAGAGCGTCGGACACAACTCACGAGGCTTTGCTTCTGCCGTAGGATCCACCCCCCCCCCCCCTTCTCTCCCCTCCTCTAACCCGTGTCCTCCTCCACCGTGACCCACCTCCTCTAATCTTGCTCCTTCTCCTCTAACCGTACTTCTCCTCCTCCTCCTCTAACTCACCTCCTCCTCTAACTCACCTCCTCCTCCTCTAACTCACCTCCTCCTCCACCATGGCATACCTCCTCTTTCGACAAGTTGACTCCTCTTCATCCTCCTCCTCAAAGTCGCCTCGTTGTCATCCTCCACCTTCGCTAAGCCATCGCCTCGTCCTCCTCAATCTAGCTCAGGCTCGATTCGGCTCGATTTGACAAGAGGCTCATTTCAAGCTCGAGCTTAGCTCGGGCTCAGTCTGTGTAACGCCCCCGCCCGGCACGAGCACATGCACCAACATCTCAATAATCATATGCAATTCTCGGTATCACAATCATCATCGACTTCTCGGTATAACACCATCATACTAGACCACAATAGTCAACACTCAGTACCTAGTCTCAAATCCAGCCCGAAAGCTTAGAGCATACCATGTCATCCGCAAAGAGTATCTCAATCATAGTCGTATCCCACTATCCGCTAAGGGTATTAATATCCATCCAGACCAAACACCCTTCTAACTAATAGAAATAATATGAGGATAACTCGCCACATATGCCCTATCGAACGACATGTGTCTGAATGTCTACTACACACACAGATTAACGACCTTGGACGTAAAGCCATATGATCGCAATTATATCGAGCGATCACTCATCCACCAAGCACGTTCTAACCCTCGCACTCACTTGGGTATCTTTATACTTTCTATCAACTATCCTATCAATAAGATTTCATGCTTTTCTTCTAAATAACAGATTATATGTATATATCCAGTATGATAATAAGTTAATGCATATTAGGAATTTATGTGCAAAAGAAAAATGATGCAATATAGTCTCCAATAATGTATTCAACACATGTATACCCATACTAGTCTATCACATACACACTCATACTATAGATTAACTCGACATAAAGTATATATAATCTATTCATCTCTAATCATCTCTATATATCATTAGTATATTCATATCTTAAATCAGTCTAATCAAATAAATGATAAAATATGCTTAATTATAATTATTTTTATATAGGTTCATATAATCATACTAGAGGCCAAAACATGCATGTACATAATATATAATATAACATAATTTGAGAAAGGCGTCTAGGGAATAAGACTCCTCACCATCTGATCAAAAGATACAAAACACATATATCTCATGTTCGCCAATCGAGAGTCAACACATCACTAATCAGATCCAGAGGGTCTCACATAAGGGGTTTGGAATCTGAAAATATTTAAATAATATGAAATATTAGTCATTTATCTAATTAAAATCCGTTTGTGTAAAATATGATGATTTATTAGGTTTTAAAATTTCTACTTATCTTTATAACCAATTAGATTTATAATTATAAATAAAAAATATAAATATAGATAAAAAAAACTAATTACAATTAAGTTGTGGTTCTCATTATATCTTGATTAATTAGGGACTAATAAATAAATAAAGCTAGTATTACATTTGTTACAAAACAATAATAATATATAATTCATTATTAAAATTACTTAAAATATATATCATAAGAATATTAGTATATAAATCTAATAATTATAATTTACAAATCTATCTATTAATCTAATAGAAATATAAATAAATCAATAAATATAAGTATTACCTATATTTATAAGTAATAGTTTATAACCTAATTAATGATTAATTATACTAATTATAATTAATAATAATCATATTGAAGAATATACATTATTATTATTAAAATAATTAATGTCTAAATAATTTATCTACATTAATTAAGAAAGCAATACATAACTAAATAAATAATGAAATAAATAACATAAAAGAGCTGCCGTCACTACTACAGTGCTGGGCCAAGCCTAGCACTATTGCAAAAAGAAGGGAATAAGAAGCTGAGGAAGAAGAAGGAAGAAGTAAAAAGAAGAAAAAGAGAAGAGAAGAAGAAGAAGGGAAGGAGGGGCACTAGGTCAGCGAGGAGGGGCTCGGTCGCTACTGGCCAACCAGCGGCTAGCTTCTCGTCGGCGGCTCCGACGAGCCCAAGCCCAAGTGAGAGAATGAGAGAGAAAGAGAGAGAAAGAGAGAGAGAGAGGAAGAGGAGAAGGGAGGGGGCGACGGATCAGGTGGTCAAAGGCGACGATCAAAGGGAGAGAGAGGGGAGAGAAATAGAGAGAAACAGAGAAAGAAAAAGCTAGATAGAGATAGAGAAAGAGAGAAGAAGGAAGAGAAGGAAGGAGGAGGCTTATCGGCATTGGTAGCATAGCGCCAACGGTGGCAGCAAAGGCAGGTTGGCGGTGGTAGCAGTGAGAGAGAGAGCGAGAGAGAGTTTGAGGAAAAGAGGAGAGTGAGACCGAAAGAGAAAGAGAGGAGAGAAGAAAAAGAGATAGAGAGGCAATGGGGAGGAGGGGGAACGGTGGCGCCGGGGTCCACTGTGCCAACTAGCCTGGCCAGGTTGGCCAGGCCAGCAGCTTGGGGTGTGTGGCGCCTTTAGCCCACCCACAGCTACATGGCACAAAGTCGGCCGCACTATGGCCGACCACGTCGTGCCATGCACCAATTTTTTTTTTAAGATAGGCTGTTGGCCCGGCTCGAGCTTGGCTCGAGTTGAGCTAAGCCAAGCCTGAGCAAACTTATAAGGCTCAAAAGTAATTTCACATTCAGTAACTATTTTGCTTTTCATACTCTTTGTAAGCCATTTTCACTATATATATATATATATATATATATATATATATATATATATATATATATATTGAACTGCTCTTTTATTGTGATGAAAAGAGAGAACTTGATATGCATTTCATATGATCAAACCCTATTTTGAGAAATATATAATTCTTGGCCTTCACATAGTAAGCTGGGATTGGGACACCAATCCTTCCATCAATGCTAAGTAGGTAATCACTTTTGCTTCAAAAATATGCATATAATCATAAATATTTTTTTCTCTTCCATATATATAAAAATAATTGTGAATAATACTCTGCATTTAATATGGTCATACAGTTTTTTTTTCAGAATATATACTATTCTATAACTTTTGTTTCGAGAAGATGTGGACAATAATAAATATTTTTTCTCCCATATATATCCATGTAATACGTAAATATTGCGAATCACATTTAATGCTTATGAACTACAAAAGTAATAGTTGTAAATTATGTTTAATAACTGAAAACTACGTGAGAATAAGTAACTGCGAATGATAAAGAGTAATAACTGTGAACTATATGAGTAGTAACTTCAATTGTATTACGTAGTTAATGTATTTTTCTCTCTAATGAGAAGAAGAACAAGAGAATTTATAATATAGAGTAAGTTATTCACTTTGGTTGGAGAAAGAAGAAGAGAGTTTTATGTTATTATATAATCTAAGTATATCCAATAGAGCATAAGATGTATTTAATACAACTAATAAATGATTTATATAACTCTCTTTTCTTTTCATATATAGATTGAGGCTAATTTAGAAAAATTAAAAGCAAATCTGACATGAAAAGAAAATTGAATGAAGATTGATTTTTTTTTTTGGTGCATATCACCTCCTTTGTAGAGGTATATAAGAAAATAATAAAGGATTTTAGAAATGGTACTTACTACCTAGTCCATTTACTTGGGCCAATTTGGATATCAAATTAGGCCCAACTTCAATTAATCTAGGAAGGCCCAATTTTGGTGCATCTCTCTCTCTCTCTATTCTTGGAGCATTAACCATAAATAAATATCCAATTGGTGAACTTTATAATTCACAATAAATTTTTGTATTTAGTAGATTAATTTTAACTTCCCACCCTAAATTATTGTAAGGAAATTTTGATTGCTCGCTATTTTCTTTTTTAGAGAGAAATGAGAAATTAATGGTGTTCTAGTTAGTCGACGACTGGAATTCAAATTTAGGAATACCCACACGAATTTAAATGCTAACTATATTCAAATTGATAAACAACTTAAGATAGGTGATATCCATGTATACTATAAAAGATAAAAATTATTATTATCTAACAACTTAAACTCATAAAATAGTCCGTAAATTAACATGGTATCAGAGTAAGTGATCATAACTTTAAATTCTGCTACACCTATTTAGTAAATATCGAATCTCATAATTATCTTCTTCTTTCTTTTCTTTATTTGGTGATAAATTTTCAAAGGAGTCAGCAATTATAAGAACATATTATAAGATTCACCTGAATTATAGGTTAAACAATTATTATTTTTTCTAATAATTCTTAGAGAATAGATTAAGAGAGCATTGGATTCCCTCCAAGGAGGCAGGGGAGAGGTACAGAGACTATATACAGCTAGTTATTGCTTCTTGTCTGCCAATACCATGAGGTATTTCTGTTTCTCTCTCTTGTCTCTCTCTAAGGGATCTACAAGAGATAACATTAAGATTTATAGCATTAAAAAGTGACATAAATTGTAATAAATTATCTCCTAAAAAATTAACTAATTACATATTTGAATCACAAGACTATATTTACTCACCGACTACTCTAAAAAGGTTTAAATTAGTTACTTAAAGAACGATAATTTTTATATTTTATTCAGCTCTCCACTAGGACCACTACCATGAGTACCTTCTAAGTAAGAACTTATTAAGGATGAGGAATCATTAGTGGCTCTATATGAGTTAAAAAGAATGTTTAACTCTAAGCTAGCCATGTTTAGTGTCATTGGTGTTGTCCTCTTCCTCTATTAATTTAATGAGCTTCTTGAGTAAATTTAGGACTTCTTGTTCATAAAAGCCAAGTGCATAGCATGTTCTTTGGAATTGGTGGGCTCCTCCTAGCTAGGATGACTTCTGCAAATGGGCCCCCTACTATATCATATAATTGGCCCAATCAAATTAAAAATTAATGAGAGATAGGTCAAGACTTTATTGTGTGTGTCTCTTTCTCTCTCTTTTATTTCATAATAATGAATTAAGATGGATTTTTTTTTCTTTTACATGTATACCATTAAAACTTTGATTCTTTCATAATTCCTATTAAGATTAATTTTTAACATTAATGAACACATATAATGACTAAAATATCCCACTTTTAAGTTTAGGGTGTAACATATTTATCGGCAATTTTTGTCTGATATAAAATAAGATATATTTTGTTGTACTATAGTGTTGGGTATAATATTGGGTAGGCTTTAAACTTTTTTTTGATAATTTATACAAGAGTAAATAGTTTTTCTTAGATCTAAATTAATTAGATTTAACTAACAGAACGATAATTTGGCAATTTAATATTTTGAAGAATGTAGTGCTAATTATGCTACTTTAAAAAATTTCAATGGCAACTATGTAATAATATCCTTATTCTTTTTTTTTTAATGGCATATTTGTTCTTTGATGTATTAAATGACTCGGATTTTACTACATAGTTATTGAAGAGTAATTAAAGGATATCCATGCAAAAGAAATAGGTTTCGAAAGGTACATATGAAAGTACAAAAATCCTTGGAGAAGGATATACAAACAAATAAGAAGCTTTCAAGGGGTATACATCCAAAAATTAATCCTAATAAGATAATAGGGTCGGCTGAATGCTTCCTAACCTAATGACCCAATGTCCTCATCTTTAGGTAGCTTGTCTCTTTTTAGTACATATAATTCACACAAAAAGAAAAGAATGGAGCCCTAATAAGAAGCCATGGAGAAGAAGAGGCCCTCAAAAACTCTACTCAAATTATTGCATTTTTGTCTACAAAAATAAGTTTTTTTTTTTAGTAGAAGAAGTTATTTAGCTTAAATAAAAATACTATAGCTAATGGACTCAGTCGAAGTATCAAAAGTGAGGAGATTACAAATCTGGTGGGGAGCTCCTCAACAGGCTCCTGCACAGCAAAACCCTGAGGCTTTCTAGTCTTAAGTGTGTTGCCCAATTAGCCACCCGGTTGGCCTTACTGAAAATATAGCCAACTTTTACCTCTCAAAATTTGTCCATGAGCAACCCATCATGAGCATCTGAATGCTCCAGAGCTAGCTGTTCCATCTTTGCAAGAGTTGCATTAGCTCCGAAGAGTCTAGTTCGACCTCCAGCTTTGAGCATTCATATGCCCTTGCTATTCGGAAGCGCAGCCAAAGCGCTTTTATCTTAGCCTCTAATGCATGTCTCGCCGCCATAGCTAGTACAAAAATGAACTGAAGGCTAGCTATAAAGAAAGAAGTGGGGGTGGCCGTGGTGGTACCATGCAATGTGCCCTAATTAGAGCATCATGGGTACAGTTGGTATGTGGTCCATTGTTACCACTCTCAAGGACTATGAGGATATCCATTGGGTGGATGGGGTTTGACCCTGATGTCTTCTTTGGCTACTTCCCACTAGATAGATAGATAGATAGATAGATAGATCCCTAATGGAAATAGAAAGTCTTCCCCCTTTCTCCTTTGATTCTTAGTATAATTTGTTCTTCCATGCTTAGGAAACTAAGATCATCTCCTACATAGAAACATTAAGTTTAAGTTTTTAAGAAGGCTTAGTTGGGTCAAAACCTCTCAGGTTGAAAGTCATGTGTAATCCAATAAGGGTTATCACATTCAATCTAAAATATTTTTTTACCGAAATAGATTACTACTCAAACTTAATGGAATCTAATTTATTATAGCCCTAATAAAAATACTGAACTAATCAATATTTTATATACATAAATCTCTTTAACTTAGTCTTTCAACATATATATATATATATATATATATATATATTATGTAGATTCTCTTATTTATTGTTTGTGTCATTAAATGACCATCTTGCTCTTAGCTTCTCTCTTTTCTTTCAAATAAGAGGCAAACAGTCCTTAGAATGTTTGAAATTGATCACAAAAAGTTAACAATATGAGTAATTAAAAGGTTTTACATTGTTGCTTGTGTTAATATGGCATGAAAAATAAATGATAAGGTATTACAAAAATTACTAATATTTTAGGAGATCTAGATATAGTCATCCCTATATTTTTTTTTTGCTCAAAACTAAACCTTGAAATCATAGTAGTAAAAACTAGTATCATTTGCTATGTGCTTAACTTGATGCTTAGATAATGACCTTCAAAGCATGAACCTTCTTTTCCCTTTGGTGCTTTTAGGCATTGCACATCATGATTAGCAATGCATCATTATGTTTCCTTTCACTTCTTTATTGAATATTTAATTAGAAAAGAATGTCGGTTGTTAGATGAAATGTTTTGCTTTAAGATGGTGTTCATCTTGAAATTATACTAACTACCAACTTTAAACAAATCTTGCAAAAGAGGAAGAAAGGAGAAAAAGCTCAATAAACACAACTAATTCTAAAGGTAAATTATAGTTTACCCAGTTATGATTTGACTTGATTTTTAACTTAAGCATTTAATCTTTTTGTAGTCTATACTAAGCCGCCAGCAATAATCAGTCATTAGCATGGATATAAAATACAGTCTAATTTAAGGATAGTAAGGTAGTTTGATTATTTAATAACTTACTTGTAACGAAAAAATATTACTCCAATGAACCACATTGATTCTAATGTTTGCATCGCGAGTTTCAAATGAAAAATCTAATAATTGTAATTTAATATGGAGCGTAAAGGGGCTAAGTGTTGAAGTTTAAAATACATTGAATTATGTCTCCTTAGGAGAAGTCCTATATTGACCAAGAATATGAGTTCATCTATGTTTTTAGTCTTCTAGATCATCAAGTAGGACATAGCTTAAGTTATCTAGTTAATGTAGAAAATTAATTATGAGAAACCTCTTGATGAGATTAGAAGGGCAGAGATAGATAGTGCAAGATAAGCTTGGAACAATGGAGGGTTGTCTTATATAAGACCCATAAGGAGTTGATATATGGCAATAGTAAAATACAATAAGAGAGAGTCTCTCAAGTGGCATGTCGTATATGAGTTTTGTAATAGTTTGTACAAGTGGGTGTTTGGGATGGTTTAGAGTCTTTGTACTCTTTGTATCTTATGTAATGGATCTATTGTTAACCCATTTTTTTATTAAGATAATTTTTTATATAAATCTTTGTGTCTTGATTTATTATTGATGTTTCATCTCTATCTTCTATTTGATGAAATTAGATCACACATAACATAAAGTGCAAAAACTCTTTTGACAATTGGTGCTAAAAATTGTGCATAACAAAGTAAAAGGTGTAAAAATGGATCGGCTCTTACCATACACTTCTGAACTTTTTTTTATTACATATAGATTCTTTGAACTATTAAAAATGTCTCACTTCTGATGCCATAGATAAAAAAAGCTAAGAAAATAATGAAAATACCATATGAGAAGATAAGAGTCTTTTGATAAATTAAAATTTCTCTTTTATTCTCTACTCATGCGAACTTGCAGTTGATAATTTATAGAAGTAAAAGATAATGAACACGAGATTGATGTGTCACAGAAAAAAAAGAAGAAAAACTAAGGTATATAAAAAATAATGATAATTTAGAGAGTCTAAATATAATTAATGCTTCTTTAATCAAATCTCTTATTTATTTGTTTCATGTTTCATGAATTAATCCGACATGATCCAGTTTTTCCTCCTTTTGATTTTGTTCTTTCAAAAAAAGAATCATCAGTTGTCAAGTGTACTATATCCATGGCAGCTACTTTTGTTCTTTAGTTTTAATTTTTGCAAAAAATCCTTTGACCACAACTAGGTTGATAAAGTTTCTAAATGTTCTTTTTTAAGTGATTGTAGAATGTTGTTTTAATTTTGTAGACAAAGTAACAAATTCTAAAGGAGGAATCAATTAAGCTATCTGAATATTAAGTAATTAAAATATTATCTAAAATTAATATTCTTATTCTTATTTATATCCTATTATATGTATATTTATCGTTCAATTCGTATATTTTATTTTTAGTGCTTCAAGATCGAAAATACTCTATTAATTTTAAAGATAAAAAATAAAAGGGATAATTCTTTTTTTCCCCCTAAAATTAAGTGGCTTAGCTAATATTAAATATTTTTTAAAATTCCTTCGTTGCCCTCATGCCCATCTTTGTCTCCTTGTTCACCAACGCCAATACACTGTCTCCTCCTCAATGGTTGATCGAGCCTGATTACCATCCACTTGCCGTGCTGACTGTCGCCATCACCAGCCCACCTCAAATAGCTCCATCTCGGCGAGAGGTGTGAGTTGGGCATCGTATCTTTAGTAGTCGCAATGCTGCCCTCCTCGACGAGGTGCTCGATGCTCTCGATCTCAAGCTTGAGGTTGGTGAGCACGGCGTGGGCCGAGCCCTTCCTCACCATTGCTAGGCATGCCACGAATTTCTCTCGAAGGTTACGCCGGAAGGCCGCGTCTTTCAAGAACTGGTCGATGTAGCTGGAGAAGATCTAGATGATGGCCTGGGCAGTCGATTAGTCGACAGTATGGTCTTCATCGATCACCATGAGTGCGGTGGCATGGAGGTCAACACGTGTCCGACGGGTGAGGAGACCCAAGGTCTCATTTGTATCTTTCTCCTTTATCAATAAGGTTCGGAAGCACTCATAGCTGATGTGAGCGCGACAAACGAGGTCGCGAAAGTAGATCTAGTCATGAGGGTTTAGAGAGGAGAGGGGGACCATCTCGGAGGAGCAGACGTTGCACTTCCTAGAGACAATGATGGTGCCGACCTAAAATTTTCTTGACAATGGGCAAGGAGAGGAGGAGGGTTATTTTTGTCCACCTAAAATTTTCTTGACTTGTATATGATTTGCACATGCATATGATGGGTAAAATTATCATATATCTATCATGTGATTACCACGTGACATCTTACAGATTAAAAAAAAAGTAACAAAACCTTAACATAAAGGATCACATGAAATATTTCTAATAGTTCATATAGTCAGTGTGTATCAAAAAAAGTTTGAAGTCATTATGGAAATGAGTAATAATTTAGGAGGTAAAAGAAAATTAACCCAATAAAAACCTAAAATACCCTTATTTCACATTAAATATATAGTTTTCCTTTTACAACTTATACAATAGTAGTTAACTCATCTTTACAGTAATGCTAAAGAAACTTTTTATCATGGTGTTTCTGAAAAACTAACAGCAAAAATACAATGAGGTTGAATGATACATACAGTAGAGTGTGAATGATAATGAAGTAAAAGGTCATAGGATGTTACCACAAATTTTCCTATATATTCCTTGCACATTCTCTTTCATTTAAGCTTATTATTATATCATGCAAAAAAGTTAGGTTAAGATATATAAGTTAATTTATGCTCCAAAAGGAAGAGAATCATTTACTTATGTTAATTTGCTTTAGCCTTTTTGTTTAATTATGTGTTCTAAAACTTGAGCTTTAATTATTAATTATCTTATTAATATTTGAAGCTGACTAGATTATAATTTTGTACTTCCATCTTACAATGTGGTGGATGAACTACAAGGCAGACATTAAGTTAATAGATGATTCAGATGACATCAGTCACAACTCAATTAATTAAATATGATTAACTTTGTGTTATCTCTCTTCAAAACTTATTTAAATTAATGGTTCTTAGAACTTTGTGTTATCTCTCTTCAAAACTTGATTAAATTAGTGGTTCTTAGAACTTAGTGTTATCTCTCTTCAAAACTTGATTAAATTAATGGTTCTTATTAAAATGTGGGGTATGTACACAAAAGAAGAATAGGCTTGAAGTGGGTATTTATTAAATTAAAGGATATGCTAATGCTATACTTCATTTATAACTTACCTTGTGAGTATTTATCATTCTTTCATTGCATTTTAAGTTTAATCATTAAAAAACACTTCAACTTAGTTTTTTCCGCTGTAGATAATCATGTATATTAGTTAACTTAATCGTATATATAAAATAACTAAAAAACCTCGATACCAAGTCAAAAAAAGAAAAACAAATGAGGGATGAATCATAGTGTTTTCTATAAGGTGTAATTTAGATATTTAATTTTTTTTCTAATTTTGAAATTAATAGAATACTTTTTATTCCATCAGAACTACCGGTTAAATTTTACTCTGAGTATTTTTAAGGATTAAACTCATAATATAAGGATAAAAAATAAATATCTATAAGGTAGCGTGTAAATTATAATCAAAATAAAACATAAACCATTTTCAATCAATTCTCAGAAAAAAAAAGGATAAAGAAAAATTGCGCTCTATATTTTATTTTTATTATCATTCACACCAGACAATATGTATAGGTTTTTATTTCTAGAAAATATTAATTTAACCTAACAATAGTTAATTAAACTTAATCTTACCAAACTTTCTCAAAGTATTAAAGTCATTTAACATATATATAGTTAATTGAACTCATTTACATAGTAACTATGTGATAAATACTCCTATAATAAAGTGTGAAAGATAATATTAGAAATATATATATATATATATATAGTGTTTTTAATAAATTTTAGAAAACTTAAAAACAAAAGTGTTTTATTTATTAGGATTTGGAGAAGGTCCTTATTGGAAGAAGGGCCCATCTTAGGCATTGTGCCTTGTGAGTGGTGGAAGAGTAGTAAACTACTAAAAGGGACCCTTGATTTTTTTATTTTTTATTTTTAAAAAAAAGCCCCATATTAGTCAAGCATCATTAAAACCCAACCTATCTAAAGGAGAAGTTCCACACTCTTTTCCTAGCATTTGGGTCCCAGTCAGCAAACAGCCAGGGCCCACCCAAAAAGGAGCAGACAAAGCTCTCTCTATCAAAGTCCAATGAGGAGGCAAAGATTATGGATGATCACAGTGTCAAAAGAAGCACTTTCTCCCTCTCTCTCTTGTGTAGTTAGTGTCCAAAATGATGGAACACATGGATGATAGATATGGATCACATCACTTCCATCTCATGCACTTCCAGGTGATAGTGATTAAACTTAAATATAATTTATTATCCAACACTTATGTTTAAAATTATTTTTTTTTATATTTTAAAAAGTCTTAAAACTAGTTAATATATTTATGATTAAAATGTAACAGTTAGTTTTTCTATCAAATTTAATTAAGCACCATATTTATTTTGGTCATTCAGTGATATTATCTAAATTACATTCGTGTCTTCTCTCACAAACAATATATGACGTATTGTTTAAGTTTAATAAAAAAATTAATGGCTTCACTTTAATCATAAGCATATTGACTAGTTTTATACTTTTTAAAATGGAGGAGAGTAAAGTGATTTTGGGCATAAGTACGGAATGGTAAAATATATTTAATATTTTTTCTTAAAAAAAAACTCCAAGTATATTATACTGATAAATGTTGGATATATAAAGAGATAAATATATTTAATCAAAATATATATAAGTGAGAGTTTAAATAGTTCTATTAATATGATCAAATGCTACATAAGTAAATTGTTGATATGATTAACGTATATCAAATGCTTTAATTCGTCTATCGAAAAACTTTATATTATAAACAAACTGACATATAATGTGACAAAAGTGATTATAATAATATTAAATTTGAGAGGCAGTATAGTAGCCTAAGTCAAAATATGACATTTCATAAGCTTTTCTAGTGAGGCAAATCAAGTGGCTTAAAATAGAGATTAAATTGAAAATGTTGGATATAATGCAACAAATCAAAATGTCTAATTCTAAATATTGACAAGATCAGTCATAACTTATTCACAAACTTATTTTAAAGATTATTTTTTATCAAAATAGAAAACTAAAGCGATTACACAATAACTCAATAATATATATCATATCTTTAATACACTCTTCATGCGTGGCTTTTAACTTCACACACAGACAAATAACAAATAATATGATGTCTCACCTGTCAAACCATAGTTAAAAAAAATAGAAAATAAAAATGAGCTAATAAGACTTAAACTTATAATTTAAAAAAAAAACTTTAATATCATGTTAAATAATCCGTTGACCCAAAAAATTACTATGATTTTTATTATTAGTACTATTACTTCTTTAGGGATATTATTTGTGAGAAAGAGGAAAAATATATAACATAACATGAGGAGGTTGTAATAACAGCAACTATAGTTAAAATATCCCTTTAAATGCTATTTAATTAATAAGCACTATTTTCTAATGTATTATATTTTTTTTAACAAACAAACTGTATTTCAGCTAAACTAATATGCCCACCAAATTCGGAGCAGTCTCAGATCTTAAAAGATTACAGAAATCAGAAGAACTGTTATCATTCGAACCTACTGAATAGGTGGCCAAAGATTTCCTCCCCTAATGAGCCGCCCAATTGGCCACCTTGTTATACTCTCGACTTACACGAAGAACTTTGTATTCCTTAGGTCCTCTACTTAATCTAATACAATCAGCAGCCACATTATCATTTATCTTTATTAATAAACACTATTTGCTAATATAGATTGTAGTGGGATCATTTCAGTTATGTTCATTTTGTCTTTCTTCTTTTACCCATGAGTAAGAATAAAACAAATTAAGGATTAAGTCTGAGATTTGAAAATGCTAACTTAAGTAACAAATGAATTTCATCCAAATCTCAGTCTTAAATCATTGAAATTAATTTAATGGTTCCAAACAACGAATTTGATAAAATTAAAATTTAAATCAATTATTTTTTAGAGAAATTTGAAAAATAAAAATATTTAATGAAAAGGCTTTATCACTTTTTTCTTAAAAAACTGTATCTTTTATCAAAAATATTTAAAAGGCCTCTGAGTTAATTTAAACTTGTATTAGCTTATAATTAGCTTAACCAAATAGAAACATTCTATTTATTTAAATATTTATTTTAAAAGTATAAAACTATTTTCACCATCTTATTGTATAGAAAGAGTCTTAAATAAAACAACAAAGGTAACTTTGAAAAATTAAAATTGTTAACTTAAATAAATGAAATATTTCTTGCTTGCCTTTGATCTAGGACTATAACAAAGTCTGTGGGCACATGGTCTTAGTTTGTTTAGAGCTCGAGTCGAGCTCTAAAATGAGGCGAGTTAATCTAATTTTTTGAGCTTGAATATATTATTGACCCGAGTCGAGTTGGAGTTAGCTCACTTGAGCTTGGCTCAATATTATATCTATAATATTAGATGCTCTCTCTCAATTTTTAAACCTAGAAGATCAAAGCCACTCTCGTCTTCATCGAGCTTCTTCTTCACTTCCCTCACTAGATTTTGCTCCCATTCTCACCAAGCATCTTCTCCTCTCTACCTCCATCCCTTTGTCAAATCTTAACAGTCGAGTCTGAAATGGTATTAGGGTTAGGTTTAGGGTTTTGGCAGGGACCTTTCCGAGGCTACGATAGAGGCTGGCGTGATCAGTGCGGTCGAGGATGGAGACTCATCGGCTTCCAGCGATGTTGATGTTAGTGGTGTGAGAGCCCTACAAAGTCTCCCCCTCCAGTCGAACCCTTCATCGCTCTACTCTCTAGTAAATTCTCTCCGCTATTGGTGAGGATCGAATCCTCTGCTTTCTTGTCGAAAATGAGCTAAGCTCGAGCCTTATTAAGCTAGATATGAGCTTCACCTAGGGGGGTAAAAGAGCCAAGCCTAAGCAAGCCGGCTCTTGCTCAAGCTCAGCTCAAAATTAATTTCGAGCCTATTTTGAGAATTAGGCTCAATTTAGCTCAACTCGATCCGCGCTAGACCGAGCCTGAGCTTAAACCTGAGTCGAGCTCGAGCTTGAATGAAGCATGTAATCAAGCCATACACTGGACTAGTCAAATCAAGTCGGTGTTAACCCAAGTTTGAAATCAGTCAACCACGAGGAGGTGGTGGAGGAGGCATACTGACAAAGGAGGCGACGACGACTTGAGGAAGAGATGGTGGAGGTTTGTCGATGGAGGAGGAGAGGAGGCGACGCCGACTATTGATGGAGGAGGAAAAGGTGGGCCAACGGCTAGAAGAGGAGAAAGAGATTGGTTTGGAGATCGATTTTGTGAATGTTTATGTTTAGAGTTTGAAAGATAATTTATATCAAGCCTATTCAGTCGAGTCTAAGTGAGCCTGCTCCACCTGAGGCTTGGCTCAACTTGAACGGCTAGAAGAGGAGAAAGGGATTGGTTTGGAGATGGAATTTGTGAATGTTTATGGTTTAGAGTTTGAAAGATAATTTATATCAAGCCTATTCAGCTGAGTTTAAGCGAGCCTGCTCTGCCTGAGGCTCGGCTCAACTCAGCTCAAGTCGAGCCAAGCTATGCTCAAGCCAAGCTCAAGCCGGTCGTTTATTTTGAGACCCCTAGCTTCGTCGAGTTAAGCTTTTCTAGCTCGATTCAAGCTCAAGCTGAGAAAGTCCAACAATCAAATTGAGCCGAGGTTGGCCCAGCTCACTCAAGCTCAGCTCGTTTACCACGCTACTTTAGATACCGGCCATTATGGTCTTTTTCAAGAGAAAAAAAAGGAAAAAGAATATAAGGTAAGGTTTTAAATCATAGAAAGCCCATAACAGAGGGGTTTTTAATGTAAAAGTTTGTCCTTTGACGGTAACCTTATTGGTTGGTGAGCGCACCTCCTTGTGCTTCCATTATCAATAACGTTTTTGTGGTCTCCGCTCCGCATGCGCGGGAGCGGCGTTCGGGTGCTCCCACCAGACACGCACAAGGGGTGTCCAGGGAACAACCACGTGGCACCTTTTTCCGTACATCCATCACATCTGGGCCATCCGTTCTCTCCACGTGGCCAACGTGGTGGCCGTCCAGGCCCGTCGCTATCGGCTTTGAAGTGGAGATGGGCTAATCATAGAGAGGGTGGGGGGACCCACTCTGGGAAGCTTTAGAGGCATGCCAAAGCTTATCCACTTAAGAGCTCGCCACTGCATCACTGGCCTATTTACCGAGTTTGCCACTACGGGTTACAGATACGCCCAAAATTACCAAATTACCCTCTGTGGATCCATGCGTCCCTCTCTGTCTGATGTGAGTAAGTTGATAAGCCATTATGACAATTATGTCAAAAATGATGTGTTACTTATTCTATATACTTTTTTTTTATTGGAAATTATCTCTAAGTCTCAGTTTTGCTAAAGAATAAGATATCCTCCTCATCCATGAATTAGAGATTTTTTATTCATGGTTTATAATTAAACACCAATAGATATATAATATAACTAGTACTTAATGGTGACAAAAATTGACCTGATCTAATAATCCAACATGATAATTTAATTTTTAAATGAGTTTGAGTTTTAGATTAATTGAGTTCGGATCGTACACAGTTGACCCGTTTATTGAACGGATTGTAATCGTGTTTATTATTTCAACCCGATTAATTTATTTATGACTCAACCGGCCAACTTATTTGTGACATGATAACTTGACTATCTCGTTTATGATCCGGCTAACTCATTTCTAACCTCGCTAATTTGTTTATAACACGAAAATATCATTTTCGACTCGAAAAAATTCATTTATAATCCAAATAAACCCATTTACAAACTGACTAATTTATAATTTTTTTGATAATATGTTACTCGATACCCCATTTATAATCAGGGCTATCAAAATAAACGAGTGGCTCGGGCTTAGCTTGGGTTCGGCTCGATTAGAGATGAGCCGAGCCCGAGCCGTTGAAATTGGCTCGAAATTAATATCAAGTTGAGTTTGAGCTAGAGTCGGCTCGATAGGCTCAGTATAAAAGGGGTGAAAAAATCCTAATTCCCAAATCACACATCCTCGCCACCGCCTCCTCCTCCTTCAGCAATTATAAGCCGCCGCGGTGCTAGCAAATCTCTAGCGTATCAAGGTGAATCAGCACCTCCGTCACGCAGCTCTCTAGCAAGTCCCCTAGCGCTGTCTCGCAAGCTTCGCCTTCGCCGTCCGACCCAACGATACTCGAGAAGACGACGCCCATGGAGGAGGAATCTTATAAGGCTAGATGGCGAGGCTCGGCTTGGGCTCGATATGGCTCGGTCTAGTTTGATTTGGCTCAGCTTGAATAAGGCTTAATAATAGGCTCATTCTATGCTTGAGCTCGACTCGAGCTCGGGCTCGGGCTCGACTCAAGTTGAGCTAAGCCGAACTTGAGCCCAATTTTAATGCTCAAAATTAATTTCAAACCGAGTCTAAGTCTGAGCCAGCTCGTTGGCACCCCTATTTATAACCTATGTAATCCGTTGAATAAACAAATCATGTTCATATTTGTAGTATCGTGACCTAATCCAAACTAGACCTGACTCGACATGAACCCGACTAACCTGAGTCGATTCCTACCCTCCTAGTACCATAGATACAGAGACTTTTTATCATTGCTTTTTTGTTCAACTTACAATGAAAACAAAGTGAGGACCCTCTATCCCAGTATTTGCAACCAAACATAACATATTCACACACACACACACACACACACACACACACACACACATATATATAGCTCTTTTCTAAATTATGGATGAAATATGAGTATAACACTATCCATAAGTTACCTTATTCTTCAATCAAACAATGCCTACAAATTTACAAAAGTAGAATAAATAGGGACAAGCACAAAGATATCTGTGGGTCTTACTTTTCAACGAAGAAATTTAGGTTTAAATTCTTACAATATGTTTAACCATATTGTCTAGCTTATAATATGCTCTATAATAATAATAATAATAATAATAATAATAATAATAATAATAATAATAATAATAATAATAATAAGGGCCTCCTCTGAGATAGAAGAATAGGGAAAATATGGGTTTTTTTTTCCATGTGTACCATTCCAAAATCTCTTATTTGTGAGCATATTTTAAGTTTATATATATATATATATTTGTCAAAACAATAAATTTTTATATATGAATATTTTTAAAACACTTATTTATTTATTTATTTATTTTGCATGAATATTCTTCAAACCTACTACTCTTTAAAATATAACCAATTTAATTATAAAAGACAAAAACACCTTTATTCTCTTAGGCATCAATGCAAAGAACCATAGAAGGGGTATACATGTTGATCCTCATTTGGATAAGATACTTTCTTTTAGGTGTGTGTAGAAGAGGCATCTTTTTTTTTATTATAGTTATATTATTCTTTGATGCTTCTTCTACTTCTCAATAATCATATTTTTTTAAATAGATTGCAGTTATATTCAATTAAATGGTTCTAATAAACTTCTCTGAAATTGATCCAAAAACTAAGCTGGCATTTATTATTCGGTTTAATCTTCGCAAATAGAGTTAAATTTAACCTAATAGCATCGGCAGAATAAAAAACACTCTAAGTTGTGCCCTGACTCAGTATTTATATTTATAATTAAGTTAACTAATGTATATAATTACACTTAGTAAAAAAAACTATGTTTTTTATTATTAAGCCCTAAGGTAGGGTATAAGTAATTGTAAAAATAAAATACAGTGTATTTTTGATCAATTTCTCTAAATTTTATTATTCAATTTCTTTTGCTTTAAGGTATGATATAAATATAAATAAAAATAAAATGCAGAGTGTTTTCGATTAATTTCTCTAAATTTTTATTATTATTTTTGTATTTTCTAATGCAAGTGTCTATATTATAGATAATTAATAGTAGCTTAGGAGTTTAATTAAGCAATAATCTTGAAAGAAGTTTGGCACGTGCAAGGCATTAGGATGGATTAGTTGGAGAAAATTACGGATCACAAGTAATTATATTTTTAGTATAGCGATGGAATCGATATATATGTTTGAAAAGAGAAGCAAGTCCCAATTGGATGTAATTTATTTTGACTACTATAGTCATCAATGCAGGAGATTATTATATTACACATCCTACTAAAATAGGGGCATTTTTTTGAAAAAAGCTCTTTAGTTTTTATAATAGCAAAAGTAAGTCCTTGTGGGCAACTCTTTTATCAATTGTATGCATTTCATTATTAAAAAAAAATTCGAATTTAATGTTAAAAATAAGTGCATTCAGTAGGTTTTTTATTTTGTCACCCAGGCCTTTTATTTTATTTTATTTTATTTTATTTATAGATGAGATATTTTCTATTTTTTTCTTTAAAGTTTATCATCCTGTCATTTTAGTATCTCATTAAATGCTGATGGAACACTACAAGAGAGAAGTGACCTCATACACTTTTTCTTCTTTATCTGCTTCTTCTCCTACTGTTGCTGTCGTTGCTTTTTCTTCCTCTATTTCTTAATCTTTTTCTTATTTTTTTCTATACAAGTCTTCTTTAATCGCTCTTTAATTAATAAACTAAGAGACTAATTAGAAAAACTTTAAATTTTGTGTAGTAATTATAAAATTTTTAAATTAACTATGTTCCTAATACGAAATCATACAATGAATAAATGATTGTCGCTTTCTATTAACTACCCGTAGTACTAATATTCTCTCTTTTGAAAGGTTGATTATAGTATTTAATTTTTTTTAGTCCTTTTAATTGGGAGAAAAATCTCATACACACTTAAAAAATTATGTTAAATTAAAATATTGCTCATAACAATTAGAAAGGTGTCAGTGATTATGAGCCAAAAATTTGAATAGAGTTGTATCTCTCTTATTTCTCCTCATCATCTTTCTTTTTATGATCATAATTTGTAGATAATTAACAAAATTCATAGTTTATTTATAAATTCCTTTTAACCCTACTCCTTTTCTATTTATTCTTATATATTTCACTCATCCACCTTTTTATTTTCATTGTCTAAGAGGCTTATATAAAATTATTTTTAGTCAAAAATAAGAATTAAAAAAAATATAGTAAATATAACTACATAATTCATAAATTAATAGCAAAATTTTTAGATTAATTGCAAAATTCGTAAAATTAATAGAAGAAGAACAGTAGAAGAGAAGAGAGTAAAAAACTCTATAACAAGCCTATTCAAACATTTATAGATTTTATACAAGCCTCCCATACAAGAAAAATAAGGTAGTGAATAAGTAAAGTATATAAGAATATGTGGAAAAAAGAGTAGAGTAAATTTTTTTATAATTTATTATAAATAAACTATGAGTTACATCATAAAAGAAAGATGAAGAAATTTCATAATCACTAATATTTTCTAATGGTTATGAACATTATTTTAAATCTAACACAAATTCTTAACTATAAATAAGACTTTCTTTTCCTAATTGAAAGAGCCAGGAGAATATAATGTTATAGTCAACCTTTTAAAACGAAGGATACAAGCTTTTTTTCTCTATTGAAAGAGCTAAAGAAATTAAATAAAAAAAATTAACCGTTCAAAAGAGAGAATATTGGTGCTGTGAATACCTAAAAGAAAGCGACGACTATTTATTTTACTACATGATTTCGTATTAGATATATAGTTAATTTTATAAGTTTTATAATTAATTTATAAATTTCCTAGTTAATTTATGAATTTCAAAATTTTCTAATGAGTCTTTTACTTTATTAATTTTAAAGTGACTAGAGAAAATTATATAAAAAAGAATAATTAGGAGATTGAGGAAGAAGAACGAGAAGAAAAGCAAGAGAATAAGATGAAAAGTACAATGCCACTCCTATCATCACTCCTTAGTATTTGATTAACATTTAATAAGACAATAAATGATGACAAGGGCAAATTTGAAAAGAAAAATAGAAAAAATACTTTGAAAGGAAATTAAAAATGAGCCTAAGTGACAAAATAAAAAACTGCACAATTTTCATATATATATATAAATTATTAATAGAATAAATTACTGTTTATCATTTCGTAATTTAGTCTAATAGTTACTTGCACCTATCTAATATATTTTAAATTTAAGCACTTAACCTTCTGTGCCGAGTTACACCTATTAATTAGCCATTGATGAAAATATAAAAAAACTTAATTACCCTCATCAAAATATAATATTGAGAATGGCGGAGTTAATTTATTGATTTAAAAAACTAACAGTTACACAAGGTCAATTGTAAGCCCTCTAGAGAGTCTCTTACTCTCATCTTAAAGCAGACAAAAGAGAATAAAATTAAGAAAAAAATGATTATATAACATTTTTCATTAAAATCTATAGTTTACAAGGCTAATATATGCTTTAAAATAAAATTGGGGAGTGAAAAAATTGAGGGGGGTCAGACTGTAATTGTCCCTTCAAATAATTGCTTGTACTTTTTGTAAGAAAAGGAGGAGGATAGGTTATTCCACTTATAGGTAAGTTAAAGTGAGGTCACCAATTTCAAGGCTAACCTAATTAGGTAACTTCCCCTCCAATAATTGGTTTCTTCCTTTCACCTAGAGTGTCATTAGCCATAGCTCCTCATGGTGGAAAGCCTACATGGTGTCCAAAAGAACCATCATTTGGATTAACAAGTCACTTTTATATAGTGTGAGTGTATATCATATATCATAAATTCATAGTGAGATACTTATCAGCGATTTTATAACTCATCTAGTATCATATTTAAATTTAAAAATTAATATTTTCTAAATACTAAAGAGAAGAATATTCCTCCTCCTCCTCCTGTGCAAGTAAAAATACCCTCGTCTCTCTCTCTTCATTATTGGATGGAGACCAAAAGAAGCCCAAATTTTGTGATCTACTCCAGAAGACTATAAGCTGTCTCAATTGGAGCTTTTATGGTGGGCCCACCCCCCTTATCATTCCTCTCATCATCTCACCACACCTCTCCATCCATCCCATTTCCAAAAGCAACTCATTCACCTGAAAAATAATAATAATAATAATAATAATTAAAAATTTATCTTATTTATCTAAACCCCTACCTACCCTTTTGGCCAGACCCCCCCTCACCATGTCCGAGTGAACTGGAACAAACTTTATCCCGATCCACCGGGGCTGGGAATTAGAAGAAATGAACGAGGGCATTTTGGTCTTTTCCCCGTCAAGCGAGGGCGTTGGCGGGGGTAGGAAAGGTACGTACGTGCAGAGTCCCCCCCCCCGCTCCCACAAAGAGAAGGGCAGAAAACAACACACTTGCGTGCAGGGCTTGTGCACTCTTCTTTCTGATTGGGATCCTCAGTTTGATAATTGGAATTCCTTTTCTTTTCATTTCACACCCTGGTTTACCTGTTTATTACTGTTTACTCCGTTTATCTTTTTACCACTTTACACTTAACCACCACCTTCTCCTTATGAGTAATTCTTTTTCCCTACTTCATTAATCATATGTACTAAGTGATTTCGATCGCGCGGACTTGAATTCTTGGGCTACTATTGTTGTGTTTTGAATATGATATCGTAGTAGTAGTAGTAGTAGGCTGGCATCTAATCCATGTTATCATACGTAGGGTATTTCTTTTATTTGATATCTTTAGTTAGGTTAAAATAATATTAGGGTTAGTGTCTACTTTGATAGATTAACTTTTGGTCCAATTGAGCGTATCGGAAACACGGAGTGATTTTTGGTATTTTATTAAAAAAAAAAAAAGGAACGCAGAGGTCGAATAAAAAGTAGTTAAAAGGTAGGGTGGAAAGAGAGATAGATACATAATGTAGGGTGTGAAATGAAAATAACTACTTGATAATTTCGTCCCTAGCGCGCTCTCTCTCTCTCTCTCTCTCTCTCTCTCTCTTTTGCTAAATTTATTAGTTTCTTTGGGTAGATAATGGCGTTCGCAATCAGATGTCTCTCCCATAACTTATTATTCTCCCTTATTCTCTCTCAGGAATCTTCTTTCCCAGAACCCATGAATAAGGACTTCCTTCTATCATCACCACATCATCCAGTTTATCCCTCCCCTTCTTCCCCTGTTCCGGGTCAACCCCTTGGGACCAAATAGTGTGGTTGATTTTCGGAAGTCAGATTGAGGAAACTGAGATTTTAAGCCAGATTCCTTGATGGGTTTCGTCTAGATTAGTCTGCTTTCTTGCTCTGTCCTTGTTTTGTTCTCCAAGCTTTGATCTTTTTGAGGTTTTTAGTTGTTTATCATATGGATTTTGATTGGGGGGGTGGGGGGGTGTTTACATGTGAGGTTGAGGGGTCCAAGCAGTGAAAGGATGTCAAAAGGTTCTTCCTTTGCTTGGGGAATTGGGTTTCGTTTTCAATTTTAGATACTTGGGTTGTATGTTTAGCTATGGGTTATGGGTATGATGATCTCTCCAATTTCTTTTCTCTTATAAGTTCGAATACTGTGGCTTAGTGTTCAACTGTGAGCTAGATAGGACTGTTTGAGATGGTCTGAGGGAGAAGTTTCCTTTTTGCATTGAAGGCTACTGTGGTGCACACGCTTCTGTTCCTCCACAGCCCCTTCCATTTATTAGCTGGGCTCTTTCTTTCTTTTTTTTAGTGTTCCATTGTCAGATTGGCTAACCACTTGGATCAGTTCTTTGGTTGAAGTATAGGCTGGATTCCAGTGTTCCTGTACCTTGTTTTAATGGTATGTTGGAGATCCCCATGACATGGTTCTCCAATGCTGAGGTAATGGAGAAGAAGACTAGCTTGATTACCAGTAGTAAGAGCAATCTCTGGGTGGAGTTGCCGGAGAAATTCTCGCAGAAAGGCTGGAGGAGCCATCTTTATAACCACTACTTCCCATCGAAAGTGGACAGAAAAACATGGTGGTGGAAGCTCCTCTTCTTGTGGGTGGTTGCTGGATTTGTGGGCTCTCTTTGGATTTTCTTGTTAATGAACTCCCAAGCTATTGATAAGAGGAGAGAGATCCTCGCAAATATGTGCGACGAGCGTGCCAGGATGCTTCAGGATCAGTTCAATGTGAGCATGAACCATCTCCAGGCCTTGGCAATCCTGGTCTCAACCTTTCACCATGCCAAAGAGCCATCTGCCATTGATCAGGCAATGACTTTTCTTGGCTTTTCCTTCTTTCTTGATCTAATTAGTTTGTGTTTCTTATATTGTTGCCAATATTAATGAGTAAATGGAACTTCTATTCCTTAGTAGTGCTTAATTCGGGCTATTTTCAGCCAAAATTCAGGAAATTGACTTATGTGATGCTAAATCCATGTCCTGCAGATGACTTTTGCAAGGTATGCAGAAAGAACTGCTTTTGAGAGGCCACTTACCAGTGGAGTGGCTTACGCGGTGAAGGTGCTCCACTCTGAAAGAGAGCAGTTTGAAAAGAAGCAAGGATGGATCATAAAGAAGATGTACTCCTCTAAGCAATCCCCGGTTCGGGGAGACAAGGCAGTAGCTGAGATCCAGGAAGCATCACCTGATGCAGAGGAATATGCTCCCGTTATTTTTGCCCAAGATACCTACAAACATGTCGTGTCTCTGGATATGTTATCTGGAAATGTGAGGCCCAAGTTAAATTTTTCCATGTGATCTTGCCTTCTGTTATACTTCATCATTATCATAATACCATACATGCAAATACCTGGAAGATTCTAGGTGGAATTCACCTGCTTTTATGAGCTAAGATGATTTCGTATACATCATTATCATTTCCTGGTGTTTACCACAATTCTTACTGTGAGTAAGTGTTTGATTGAGCCAAAGAATAGCTTATAGTTCAAGTCATTATCTTTCACCAGTTCATCTGTATTTGATAAAGTGATACTTTATCATTCAGCTAATTGATTCTCAATTTTCATTTAAATGTTCTCCATATCCTACTGTTGATCATTTTGCTATTGGCTCTGAAACTTTGTCTGATATAGTTCGGCTTTTCTTGTCATCTTATCATGTTTGATCATCAATCTAAAATGTCTATTCGTACAGGAAGATCGTGAGAACATACTACGAGCTAGAGAATCTGGGAAAGGTGTCTTAACTGCTCCTTTTCAGCTTCTAAAATCAAATCGTCTAGGAGTTATTCTGACTTATGCAGTATATAAGCCTGAGCTTCCTTCAAATGCAACTCCAGCTCAACGTATTCAAGCAGTCATAGGGTGAGTTTTATATGTTTCAAGTTTCTGAGAGGGTAATAAAGCATTCAGCTAATGTGTTCAGGACACATAAAGATCCATTAACTGTCCTAAACAGGTATTTAGGTGGAATATTTGATGTAGAAGCACTGGTGGATAAGTTACTCCACCAACTTGCATGTAAGCAGTCCATTATGGTCAATGTGTATGATACCACTAACGGTCAGATCAGCATGTATGGTTCCAATGTGACTGGTAACAATATATATCATAACAGCTCACTTAACTTTGGAGATCCAGTAAGAAAGCATGAGATGCATTGCAGGTAATTGATCTCATCTTTGATATAAATCACTTTTTCAGGAGAGCAAGTCAGGGATGTAATCTTATATAAATATTTATTTCAACAGGTACAAGCAAAAGTCACCATTGCCTTGGCTTGCAATTACGACGTCAATTGGAACATTTGTGATTGTTTTACTGATCGGCTACATATTTCATGCGACGGTCAACCGCATTGCAAAAGTGGAAGATGATTATCGAGAAATGATGGAACTCAAAAAGCGCGCAGAAGCTGCAGATGTTGCTAAATCTCAGGTATTAGTTTCAATATTTGCCAATTTTCATGAAAACTTAGTATCTGGTTGATAACTTTGATCTTTCACCAATTATACCTATTTGGCTTGTACTTCTAATAACAACAGTTCCTTTTCATGTCTGTAGTTCTTGGCAACTGTTTCTCATGAGATCAGAACTCCAATGAACGGTGTTCTAGGTGACAATCTAAAACTTCTGTTAGACCAATAAAAGTTTGGTGGTTTAGCATGAGATGGTCTTGACAATTCGCACCTTTCCAGGAATGCTGCAGATGCTTGTGGATACTGATTTGGATATAACTCAACAAGACTATGTCAGAACTGCACAGGCCAGTGGAAAAGCTCTGGTGTCGCTTATAAATGAGGTTCTTGATCAGGCAAAGATTGAATCTGGTAAGCTTGAGCTTGAGGCTGTCCCATTTGATCTGCGAGCAGTTTTGGATGACATAATGTCTCTCTTCTGTGGCAAGGCTCAGGAGAGTGGAATAGAGGTATCTAAGAGATCTCAACATCATGTTATCAAATATTTTTTTTTTTGTCTTCATAGTTCATCCCCTAACTTCATTCAGCTCTTTCGTATAATTTAGTTGGCAGTATATGTGTCTGATCAAGTTCCAGAAACTCTCATTGGTGATGCTGGGAGAATGAGGCAAATCATCACAAACCTCATGGGAAACTCAATCAAAGTAAGCATCTTCATTTGATGTTAACAGGAAACAAGGAAATTTGTATTCTTGAAACATTTGTCATTTACACCTCTCTTTGGCAGTTCACAGAAAAAGGACACATTTACGTGACTGTTCATCTTGTTGAAGAGGTGCTAGATTCATCAGAAACAGAAATAGCTGAATACAGCAATACCGTAAGTGGATTGCCAGTGGCAGATAGAAGGCATAGCTGGAAGAACTTTAAGATATTCAGTCAGGAATTATGTTCTTCTGAGCAGTCTTCTTTGTTAACCACCTCGTCTGATCTGATAAACCTAATCATATCTGTTGAAGATACAGGAGTGGGGATCCCTCTGGAAGCCCAATCCCGCATGTTCACTCCTTTTATGCAGGTGCGTCCATCAATTTCTCGCATCCATGGGGGAACTGGAATTGGACTAAGCATCAGTAAGTGCTTAGTCGGTCTCATGAAGGGAGAGATTGGATTTGTGAGCATACCTCAGATTGGTTCTACTTTCACCTTTACTGCAGTCCTTACAAGAGCTTATGCTAATATAAAAAGCTATAAAGTATCTGAATTTCAAGGGATGACTGCATTGGTGGTCGACCACAGATCTTCCCGTGCCAAGGTTACAAAGTACCATTTGCAAAGGCTAGGAATTCATGCTGAATTGAGCAAGGACTTAATTCAAGTCCTTCCGAGAATTATTGATGGGGCATTGCTTGTAAAGTTGGTGCTTATTGATGAGGAAACCTGGATAAAGGAGGCTAATTTCTATCCTTATTTTATTAGTGAATTGAGGAATGTAGACCAACCAGATATTCCAAAATTTTTTGTTTTAGCTAATCCTACAAGTTCTATCAAGAGTAGCTTACCTGGTTCTAAGGAATACAATTCAACTATAATCATGAAGCCCCTCAGAGCAAGCATGCTGCAGGTGTCTTTGCAGAGAGCTTTAGGTAGTGAAGATAGAGAAAATTACAGAAATGGAGCGCTCAGTAGTCCATCCTTGCACAGCCTGATTCATGGGAAGCAAATTCTTGTTGTAGACGACAATATAGTGAATCTCAGAGTAGCTTCGGGTGCTCTGAAGAAGTATGGTGCTAAAGTAACTTGTGTTGATGGTGGGGAAAAGGCGATCATGATGCTGAAACCACCACACTCTTTTGATGCCTGTTTCATGGATATTCAAATGCCCGAGATTGATGGGTATATATTTTACTTGCTTCATTTTGTTTTACTTTTATTAGCAGGGTTCTACCTAATCATACTTCATTTCTGCCACTTGGTTATATGTGTTAAAAGCTGTATATTTGTAATTGTTTCTCCAAATGGATTAACATTATTGAGGCGAGAGCCTTGTCTTATGAGATATCTTAACTTCGTTCTTGATATTCTCTTGTTAGATTTTAGAATAATGAGTTTCTGGTCTTGATCACACTTCTGAATTTTTTAACCAAGTAAAAAAATTTAACTCTCGAGTAAACTCTCTGATTTTCTGTCAGATTTGAAGCCACAAGGAGGATAAGGGAGCTGGAAGCTGATCTAAATGACCGCATTAAACAAGGAGAAGTATCATCAGAGACTTGCGGAGATTTTCTGCACTGGGACATTCCAATATTGGCCATGACAGCTGATGTGATCCAGGCAACACAAGAGGAGTGCTTAAAAAGTGGAATGGATGGATATGTCTCGAAGCCATTTGAAGAGGAGCAGCTGTACAGAGAAGTAGCTCGATTTTTCAAAAAGATCAAGTAGCCATATATGGAAATGATATTGGAGGATGTCAGCATGAGCTTTATCCATGGCGGGCACTCGTGGGCCTGATTAGGTGCGGGGCTTCTTCAAAGAGTAAGCATTTCTTTTAGTTCATTTCATTGCCTTAACAATTAATTTCATTCAATTGGAATCTTTTTTAGTAAGCAATTTGATCAATTCAGAATTCTCCATGTTAGTATTTTGGTCACACAAATTCACATTCCACAACTCTACAAAGTGACACGAAGAAACAGTGAAAGGTACAACATAGCAATACATATATAATTATTCTTAGAATGTCATAAGATGAAAAATGAGAATCAATCAATATCGATCGATATATTTAATTGAATATATTACGGTGGAGTTTGGTTCGTACATAAGGGATACTTATTTATAAATTAGGACTCTCTTAAATATATTTTGCAATCAAACACTTATTTATATTTTAGGCAAACCTTGTATAAGGTAAGTCAAGTTATTCAGAAAATTTTATCATAGGTAAAATGTGTGATAAAATTATGCATATTTTCTAAACAAAATTTTTAGTACAATACTTGTTCATAGTTAGTGGCCAAACACAGATTCTTATATAAATTTATTCAAGATAATCATTATATTTTACAACTAAACAATAAAATGTAAGTAAATTTATAGATATACCTAATTTACATTTAAGAGGTGTATATAAAATTATTCTTAAAAAACTTTATGTACGAACCAAACGAGACCATATGTTTCATGCTGCATGATAGTTGCTATGAACCAGCCCAAGGAGGTTGCAAGTAATTTTTCTGAATTGTCTATATTTATAAGATAAGTTACAACTATGTAATCAACATATCAAATTCAATCAAAAGAGAAGAATCAAAGAATAAGAAGGAAAAAAGAAGATAAGAGAATCATAATTATACTATCAAAACAAAGTATTAAAAAGTGTCAATAGTTTGGAATTAGCAAAAAGGAAAGTTACATCTTCTAACAATGGTGACTAAGCTTAACTCTCGACAACTATCAAATTAGATACATCATTTATCATATGCTTCCTACTAGATTCGCTTCTATTTGATATCAGAATCATCCATTAAACATTTTTGTCTGTTTCTTATTTTCTCTTGATAAATGAAACTCCACTTTTTTGATGTAAAAGGACCTAGCATTCTTTGATTATATAGTTGATGAGCAATAGTGGACCATATATTCTCTGCAACCCTAGCGGTAGGAATTTCCTATAGTCGAGATGCCAGTGATCGACAACAAAGTATTTAAAAAGTTAAAACACTGTTCTAACTTTCCTCATATTAATCCTTGAAAGGAGAACAAGATATAAGTCATATAAACAGAATAATAAACTTGAATATGTTCTATAGGCTACAATCTGCCATGGCTGCTGCCAGTGATTGACAACCAATGTAGTTAAAAGTTAAACACTCTGCTAACTTTCATCATATTAATCCTTGAAAGGAGGACAAGATATAAGTCATATAAACAGAATAAGAAACTTGAATATGTTCGATAGGTTACAATCTGCCATGGCTTCTGCTGTGAGACAGTTCTTGAATTATACGATATCAATCTGCCATTTCTGACCGCTACAGCAATTGCATAGTGATGACAAGGCAAAATCACCATAGCTGATGCCAGGACTGCTCTTTTAGATCAATGCTGGACTGTGCAGTTGCTCGTCGAGAAGCTCCATCAACTTCAGTTTGATCTACTATAATGAGATGAAAATTCTCTATCGCTGTTCCGTGTGTGCATGACTCATATGCAATTTGTTCTCTCATGTCATGCACGCTTTGCATATGTGCCATTAACACGTATCGGCCTTTTACTGGCAATCTACTGTAACCTTCTTTTTTCATTCAGGGATGATTTTGGAGCTGGAACAAGTATCTTATGTCTGGCATGCCATTTAAGAACACAGTGGTTGTAGTAGAAGACCACAAGATTCTTAAAAATCAATACTCGAAGCCAGACACAAACAGATTCAAAATTTGACCATCTGCAACATTTAGAAGGAGACATTTCTGAACCCAGAGTCGTCTAATGATATCCTCCATCATGTAAGATATACAAAAGGTTTAAAACTTTTCATTGCCAGGAATACGAGTGTACATAGAGAACAGTTCTTGACATTTTTCTTTTATTTGTTCAACATGTGAAGAATACATGTCCTTCAGCAAAGAAGGAATTCATGGTTGTAATTACACATTAAAATAAAGGTTTATGGTGTAATCATTTCGGATAAATTTATATCAAGGTCTCTTTCTCATTCTTTTCACTTGCATTTGTGGTTATAGCAATCATCCTTCCACCACAATAAAATTGACCCCCTCATCTCATCCAATTGGTACAAATAAAAGGTTTCAGCTCATAAAAGATCACTAAATTGTGACCTATATAATCTGTTTATCCCATAACAAATTTATGGGAAATTAATTGAAAACACCCAGCATTTATTTTACTTCTATTATCATTTACATCGTATATTATCGATATTTATCATTCGACTACTATATTATAGGTTTAATCCTCAAAACTATCCCAACATTAGTTTTTAACCGAAAATAACTGTATACATTAGTAAACTTAATCATAGGTGTCATTGAATATTTTTTATCCCTTTACTCTTCATCTGCTACTTATTTTAATAAAAAATAAGGGATAATTTACGGATATCAAGTTAATATTTTGAAAGATTAAAACCTATAATACAGAGTTCGAATGATAAATACCAATAACCTAGAGTGCAAATGATAATAAAATGTAAACTACAGAGTGTTTTTTTTTAATATTTATAATCTAAATAATATATAAATATCTGAATAATTTATATTTAATTAAAATTAAACTTACCCAATTCGACCCGATACGAACCCGACCCGATCCGATTGCCATCGGGTTCCCTAAATACAAATGATGCCGCGGATCCCGTCACCTCGTTCTCTCGTTTCCTCCTCGAGAACCACACGAACCCATCAAAACCTCGTGCGGCGGCGGAAGAAAATAAGGGTTTTTGTCTCAACCGAGAAAGGAACTACCACAGCCGCAATGGCGATGGATCCGGATTCCTTAGCGAAGGCTTTCGTGGAGCACTACTACCGCACGTTTGACCACAACCGCGCGGATCTCGTGGGGCTTTACCAGGATAACTCGATGCTAACCTTCGAGGGAGCGAAGACCCAAGGAGCGCAAGCCATTGCGGCCAAGATTGCTTCTCTCCCTTTCCAGCAGTGCGCGCATAGCATCTCCACCGTCGATTGCCAGACGTCTGGTCCTGCTGGTGGTGTGATCGTGTTCGTTAGTGGGTCGCTTCAGGTCGGCGGCGAGCAGTATCCTCTCAAGTTTAGCCAGGTTTGGTCCTCTTCTTTCTCGATCATATCTCGGGTTCTTAAGGTTTGGATGGGTTAAGGTGTGTTGTTTACTGATTTGGGTCCTCGTCAAAACTGTTTCTTTTTGGGTAAATACTTCAATGCCCGAGAACAAATTGTAAGTATGAGTTTGTATATGGTTATTTATTTGTACATGTATTTAGTATTCCTCTTTCTGTACAATGAAATATAAGTGAACTTATATGATAACATCCTCTATATCATTTTTGTGAAATTTCGTATTGTAAGCTATGCAAAATCTATTTGTTTGGTCTCGTTTACTCGGCCCAAGAATTGTATATCATGTAATATTAATTGTATGCTACTATTACATTCTTTGTCTATTTCACGTAGCTTACATTTGAAACCAGATATTTTATGTGTTGACTGTTCTCAATAATATTTCCTGTTTAATGGTAATAACTTCCTGACTTTGAAGTCGATAATTGGAATAGTTTTAAGTAAAGTGATAGGTGTTTATTTAGCAAACTTTGTAATTTTACCTGATCCATATCCAATGAATAATTGAGTTTATGGTTAATGAGAGAAATATCACTGGTTTTCATGTTATACAAAAGGTCCCAGTTTGCTGTGCAGTATGATTCTGGTGGCCTTTTTACTCTAGAAAAGTTCTTAAGTTAGCAACTCCTGTCTTTCAGTTCTTCCATGATTAGTGGAAAGTTTTTATTTATTTGTAAGCAAAGCTAGCAACTCCTGTCCCAGTTTGCTGTGCAGTATGATTCTGGTGGCCTTTTAACTCTAGAAAAGTTCTTACGTTAGCAACTCCTGTCTTTCAATTCTTCCATGATTAGTGGAATTTTTTATTTATTTGTAAGCAAACCTAGTTCTGTTCTATTGTTTTACGTCTCAACCTATTTTGTGCTTATGTTTGTAAAAAGATAAGGGGAGCCCAGCCTAGGTTAATCTAAAGTTCAGTTAATCAAAGAAGCGAAAAAATCTAAATTTCGGACATCTTGGTGGAGCTATATATAGAGATGAAAGGAGCTCTTGTGTTTATCTTGGTTGAAATTATCAGATAAAGGACTATTGTTGTTTAATATGCATTGAGATGCCAACGTGTCAAAATGATTAGCTGATATTCGAGAAATTACTTGAAAGAAATATTTAGCTGTTATCCTTATTCTAACAAAAGCAGTTATTCTACCTTGTATTATGTTCAAATGTTATTGACCCTAGGGAATATCACTTACCTCTCCCAAGCTGATGAGCTTTAATTTCTTTGATGCATTATAATGGTGCCTGATTGAAACCTATACAATCTACGATCTCAGTGAGATGAAGCCCTTAATTTTTTTTGTAAAACTGAAGCTAATAAGAGAGCTTATCTAATGGATCAGCAAAGCTTGAGGCCTTCCATCATTAGGCATATAAGTTTCATCTTTTATCAAATTTTATTTGTGGTTGGGATATTAAGTTTATATAATTGTTCATCTTGTTTGCATCTTGGTTTGCTAGTGATGGCTCAAGCAAACTTCAAGAATAACCTCAAATGTCTTCTTGTCTTACAGTCTCTCTCTGACTGACATTTATGATCTCCTCCTATTGGGGGATAAGGGTCAGTAGTATCTCGCTATCGTATCAAATATATTAACTTTTAGCTTAAGATTAACAGAGATTCAGTCTCACCCACCTCCTTTAGCTTAAGTAAATATATTTACTTTTACCTTTTTTTTTCTCTTTTTTCATTTTTTTGATAAGTTGAAGACGGGTGTGCCACAGATTGAAACCCAGTTTACATACTTGTTTGAGATATTTCATTTTTCTTCTTGGACATTTGGAATTTGTTGTTGATAAAAGTAGCATCTGGTTAAGTGCTCTGGTTATGTTCTGGTTAATTTCTGATGTAATAGATGACTTCCCTTTAATTTACTTATGTCCACTGCTGCAGATGTTCCATTTAATGCCAACACCACAGGGAAGTTTCTACGTGTTGAATGACATTTTCCGCCTCAACTATGCCTGAGATTCGTCACAACTATGCCTGGGATTCGTCACGGAACATGGCAGTGGCTGTAGTACCAAGTTACCAACCACCCACCAATACAAGATACTATCTTTTCTGATTAATGGAACCTGTAGTTCTGGTGACTGTTCTTCGTTATATCTGTTTGAAAAGATTGGTGGTGATTGAGATGCTCTCGTTCTCTAGTATTGAGACTGCCAGTATTTCTTATTAGATGCTCAGTTTTTCTAATGTAGTTTCTGGATGGTTGGTTTGCTGTTGGTCTTTTGTATTGCTACTGACCTTCATAAATGATCGTGCCAAAGCTTGATTAATTATTATCCTATGTACTTGGTTCTTGCTGCATTTTCTCTGCCATTCCATTGTTATCACATGAGTTTACTGCTAGATTTGAATGTATACTGTCATTTATTTTGGCAACATTCAGTTATCCCTACAATCTCCAGAAATATTAGAGTTGGTCTCATGTACCCTAAAAATTAGTTCCTGGATTACTCTGGATCATGCAATGCAAGACAAATCACATTAATGCCTTTAGCTTAAAACTAATAAAGATCGTCAATATGCAAATGAATCAAATATTGTATGTGAAAGACTCAAATTCTGGCACATTCACCAAATGCCATATGATAGAACTGTTCAGTTCTTTCTTCAAATCATGCAAGTCGAAAGCAAATTAATCCATGTGTTTGATCTTTCAAGACAACTATGTCAAAATATCAACATTCATGTTTCATTCAGCAATCCATGATATACCAGATATGCTCCAAATCATGAGAAATGATGCATCTACTGTGTAAGGACCTGTAACTTTTTCTCCATATAACAAGATAAAATCACCGTACAACTTCAAGATGAGTTGAGCAAGAAAATTATTGGAATATTATCAGCAAGCCCTACCAACTTATATACAGACTGTTAAACCTACAAACTTCTGCTGGGATTAACTGCTTGCAAGCAAAACATGATATAAATATGAAAAGCAACATGAATAATAAATATCTGGGTTCACAACCGAAATTTTAATCATCAAAATCAATGTTCATGATTTGGGTATGATTTGAACTACATGTCGGCATTTTCCAGTAAGTTGCGGATATCGTTGAATCTTGACTTCGCCTGGTCAAAGATCTGGTTTACCTAGGTCAGTCTGCAAAAGGAAAACAAGGAAATCTTTTTTCTTGTTAAAATTTGGTAATTAGAAAATGAGTTGAGGAATTGTTGTGGTTTGTAACTTTTCAGTTGTTACCTCTGCTTGTTGGTATCTCTCAAGCATCCGCCTGTACTGCTGCCGTGCTTCAGGACTATCTACCATAGATAGAACCCTTGAGACAGCTTGATCAACAATTGCATCAACTTTTTGCTTGCGGAAAACTTTGAGTATGTCCTCCTTTTCCTCTTCATCAATTGGTTCTGCTTCAGCTTGAAATCCTCGTAACCCGACTCCTCCCCGACGCCACCTGAGTATGAGCTTTTCCAGGACACCAACTGTCTGGAGAAAATCCTTGTACTTTTTCCTGGCTTGATGAGCTCTTACATGGGTCTGTGAAGGTTAAAACAAAAGAAAAAGAAAAATCTATGAGAAATAAGTGCACAACACCTTCAACTGAAGAATGAAATTACTAAGAACTGATCAGTACAAGGCTGTTTAGTTTAATGTATTTGATGACGTGCATCTAATAAATATAGCATGACACACGTGAATCATTCTATGGTTTAAGAATCCTCAAAATGTAGTCTCTCTTAGTACAAAGCCAGATCCATATGCAGTACACTGAAACCACTTAAAGTTGCAGAAAGGGAGGTGGTTTAAGGTTTTCTCTTATGCTAATTTCTGTTTTGGAGTTACAGAAACGACACCTTCAAATACATTAAAGACAATCCAGCAGGAAAAATCTTTGTCTATGAAATTTCCTAAAATTATGATATGATCGATCAAGCTCTCGTGCTTCAAATGCCACAATTTTCCAAGAACATGAAGTAAATTTGCTACTGGATATAAAAAATCATACATGAATCTAGGTACAATTGTGCTTGATATGCACATAATAATTGTCTTGATTGTTAGCACAGAGTCAATCAGACTATGGATGAACATAACCATTAAAAACAAACTAAGTTCATCATTGTTGGATGGCATCAAATATTACTTAACGGCCCAATTAATCTTATGAAGCTTGCAAGCAATTACAGCAGGTTGACCTATTTATCAAACACTATAGGCGATACTAGCTTTTCCTATAAATCAATGATCCAATAAGACATATGAAGCCTGCAAAAAATTCTAGCAGGTTAATCTTCAGTCAATGACGATACCTACAATTTCCTACAAACTTCTTAATATGAATTGATGATTTGATGGTTTTAGTGTCTCAACTGCCAAATTGTCTGCCTAACGTTCTGTAAGACACGGAAATTATCAACAACAATCAAGCCTTTGGTTCCAATTGTTTAGAATTGGTAATGTGTATTAATTTCCTCCATTCAACTTTTTACTCAAAGTTGAAAGGAATTGAGGATCCATTTTTCGTGGTCGCCTTGGCAAAAGTTTTACATCGCCTGGCACGCTGCCTAATGAACCCTTCTTCTTTATCTAGGCATGGGATCGCTATTGAAAGATATTACACTGAGCATGCATAAGTACAGTAACAAACTTATTAAAAGTAAAGAGATGAAAAAGAAACCCTCTTACTATGCAATTTTACATGCTCATCCAAGATAAAGAGAAAAATTCAGTTACCTGTATCTTCACAACATGCTTTCTTAGTGTTAGAAATTCTTGCCGTCTCTTCCAACGTAGATAGTTCTTCTGAATAGACAGAGCAGCTTTATCAAACTTAACATCAGAAAATCCAGAACTGGCCCTTTGTGACTTTATTGCAGATGAAAGTTGATATACATCATGCAGAAATTCACTTTGTTGCTTCTTTCTAAATGAGTATGCACGGAAGGCAACTTGTATACGTGCTGCAGCCTGAGCTGCATTTCTTATTGCAGCTAGAGAATCTTTTAGTGAAAGCTGTTCCACTGTCCCACCATGTAAGTGGGCTCTTCTCTGGGATATTCTATCAACGACTCCATCTATCTCCGTCGCCACAACAGAAGAACCCCTGTAAGTCTCACTTTGTTCTTTTGGGAGAGAAAATAAATGGTTAGTTAGTGCAGCTTCTGAAAGATATCCAGCAAGACCTGTGTGGCCATTGGCAGCAGCTACTGAAGCTGGTGTCCTGCCATCTGGATCAAGTGAAGAAGGATCCGTCACTGCTCCAGGTGAAGCACCGGCAGCAAGAAGAGTAGCCACCATCTTTTCCCTGTAAAAGTACTATTATCATATCTCTAATAAATGTTTCCACACCAAGATAGAAAAAGAAGAAAAAAGAATCATTTTCCTAGGTGATCTAATGGATTTCATTCCTTAAGTTCAAAGGTGACGAGAGAATATATAACATCACATGAACTCCCACAGTTCCAGTTACCTTCCAAAATATGCTGCCCAATGAAGAGCAGTCCATCCATTTGCATCACGATAGTTTATGCCCACACCAGAATTGAGTACTGGATTCAAGGCCCAGTCATATCCCAAGCCAGAAATTATATGTATAATGCATTTATCACTCTTAGACAGCAAATGATCTTCAGTATATTCCTGATGCTTAGATGACAGCCATTGCCGAAACTTGTCTTTTAGTAGCTCTTGCACGATCCAATCAATTCCCTTTTCTGGAGCCAGCTCAACTTCTGTTCCCTTAAGATATCTTAAAAGATCAAATTCCGATCCATCATCAGATTTAGAAATTGATGCACCAACAGGTCCACCTAAAAGAATCTGCACAAATTGTCTAAGCAACAATAATTCCTCATTGCTTTTAACTGACTCAGATTGGTTTATAGTGCTAGCATAATTAGATGCATCTGGATTTTCACGAAATTCAAATTCTCGTATTTCACTACAACGATCTCTATTGCCAGCTGTGATGCACAAGCTGACCTTTCCAGCAACATGCCAAGGAGTTTGGCAGCGAATTACACCTTTTTGAACAATTTCTAGAGGAACTTCAATGTCATCAAATAGCACTGCCCATGGATACTCTGAGGGGTTGCAAAGGAAGTCTCCTGTAATGATAACCTGCATTGCACATTCAGTTCTTTAGCTCATGTTCTTGACCTGTTTATTTGTTTGCATCACAATTGAGAAGCAAAGTTATTAATAGAAGTGTACAGAAAAATAATTCTAGCTTGTTTGGATTCTGAATGTCCTTTTCAATTTAAAGAAAAAAAAAGCCACTCCAAATAATTATCCATCATCATATTTTGTCAATAATAAAATCAGAGAAAAAGAGAGATAAATCAAAGTAACAAATATTATCATTTGACAGAACTTTTTCCTAGTAGATTCCTTGTATATACATACACTTTCTGGCACTTAACTCATGACTCAGCATACAATTAGCTCTCATCTAGTGAAATTTGGATTAATTTACTAGTCTAGCAAGCGTTAGTGACCAGTGTAGTTAATGTTAATACGATTGTCTTTTTGACTGACTTATGTGACAGGCCCTCTTTTCTTTTCTTCTTCATTTCTACTTCTTCGTAACAACTATTCAGGAGGCTGTTGTTCACATTGATTGGAATTTGCTAAGGCTGAAATATGCAACCTCTGCCTAGTTAGTCAGTTCCTTCATCTCATATTTATCACCTTCCACAACCTATTTAAGGACTCAAACAGGCACATCAAGCATGTTTAATTTCAGCAATTCTACTGCATAGTCACCTAGATTGGCTATATTTAGGGTGCCCATAATCATTCTACGTTTGTACAACAATCACTACAAGAACGGTTGTTCCCTTATTCTATGTAAATGACATGATTATTATTGATAATAATTTAACTACTATTTGATCTTTATAGAAGCACCTGTTTTAGCTTTTTCAAATGAAGGACTTTGAAGTTTGAACTTCTACATCATTGTTGCATCTTGAGATAGCTCAAGCTATGGTGTACTTGTATCTCACCAAAAATATGCCCATGATATGATTAGTCAAGCAAATATATTTGATAATAAGGCAGGTAATATACCACTTGAGCTTCATGTGAAGCTTCGTCCTACAGATGGCTTGTCATTATTGGATCTGACTGGATATAAAAAATTCTGTCTATCTGTGTACTTATGTATCACCAAAACAAATACCTCTTATGATGTTAGTAAATTAATTAGTTTGTGGCAACTTCTTGATATGTTCATTATGCAAAACTTCTTCGGATTCTTAGAAAGGTGCGAGGAACTATTACTCACTCTCTTTTCATGTATATGGATTCATCTCTTTTTCTTTGTGCTTATTTTGATGTCAGAAGAGTTGGCGATCCTATCATTTGTTGCTCTATTATTGGGTTTTATGGGTTTCTTGGAGAGACTCTTTATCTCTTGAAGCAACAAGGAAGGCGTTATCTCACTCTCTATAATTGAAGCAAAATAGATAGCTATGTCTATGACTAGGTGACATGAGGGAACCAACTCCTATGCTATTTAATCTTTCTTGTGATAATCGGAGTGCCATACAAATTGCTAGCAGTCTAGTACGTCTAGTACTTCATGAGAGGACTAAACATATCAAGGTGGATGCTCATTTTGCTCGGTACTAGTTTCTTGCTAGCACTATTAGTCAACCTCATGTATCTTCTACTAAGAAGATATCTGATCTTTTGAATCGGAGAGGGGTTGAAGAACATGTGTATTAATATTTTCTTATGTTTCTTATATTGTGTCCAAAGGGCAAGGTGGACAAAATACCATGTATACGTATCATGTATAGATTCACATTATGACAAGAATATTAGAGAGTCCTACCTTTCTTGTAAGTTGTAACAACATGTTAACTTAAACTTTTGAGTTAACTAGTTATCCAAAAGTTAGTAGAGCTAGTATTCTATAGATCATAGCTTCAAACCTCGTTTAAGTCCTAACTTATCCTTATCTATAATCTATTCTTGCACAGTGTAGAAGGCTACATGTCCTAATCTATCATTCATTATGATGCGTATGGATGATTTACATTGTTAGTTTGTTGCATAATAGTTTAAACTTTTAGGTCAACTGGTTATCTCACAATCTCACAAACCTCCCTATCATAGCTCTTCGTGCACCAAAAGGTGTCACAGTGTTCTAGTTTTTGAACCCCTCAATCCACAGCATCCTCATGGTATAGGCCTGACAATAATCATAACTTGAGAGAGGTAGTAAAATGACAGATCAATAATTTAGTGAAAAGAAAAACAGTTGTAAAGGATCAAAATAGAGAAAATATATGAGCTTGCAGGGGAGTATTATAAATATTGAAGCTCAATTAAAATAAACATCCATAATTTTTTCACAGGAGATTTTTGCTCCAGTTTATGGACTATATGGTGTAGTCTTGCAGTGTTCTGAAGAATTCTATACTAGACTACTAGTACATGTTCATGTTTGATAAGGAAACTGAGAGCACTGAGGTAGTTAATATATTTCATACATGGAGTACTATAATGAATTTCACATATACAGAATATAGTATTCACAGAAGGATGCTTGAAGATAAAAGCAACATGTTGGTAAGAAAGCAGAAAACATGAAACATATATACTCTCTAAGTTGTACCTTTGTAGTTTCAAGAGAAAAGGCCCATTCTGGAGAAATCTCACGAATCATAAAGCACTGTTTTTGTGCCATAATGAAATTTGACACTGCTCCAAAAGCAGTTTCAGGTTGATTCAGGTCTGTCCACATATCTTCAAAGAAGAAAGACTGTCAAATGTTACATCTTATCAAGAAGTTTCAGAGTAGTTTATGACATGGTATATCATAGCAGAACGATCTAAGATGTAAATGAAAAGTTGGCTAGATTCCATTGTCTTATTGATTATACTAATACTACAAGTTCGCTTTATAGGCTACATGTTGGCTTTATAGGCTTTATAGGCTATATGATTACTTGGTTTTTCTGCTTTTTGTTTTCCTTTTTCCTTTTTAAGAATGAGCACGGTAAACAATCCACTTCAAAAAGGGTTCGTGCCATTTTGCATTGTGGACAAGTTTGTTGCAAAAGAAACTTTTCTTTTTTGTTAGCCTTTCTTTAACACTGTCACAAGGATGCTCTTCCTAAATTCTCAAATCAGCATAAGTGAAGTAGGAACATTACACTGAAAGGGCAAAGTTAAAGATAAAATTCTTCCATATAATATGACTAACAATTAAGTGAGCCTAGTCCAGTAATAAGAATGTCATCTCATAAAGATCCAGCAATCTTGGTTAATCTCCACACACCTGAATTTTTTCGCATCTCAACCATGCTGGAACCACAATCAGTTATTTCAGTTCTAGTTTCTTCAACATGATCATTCTCCTTTCGTATCAATTCATCAAAAAGAGAGTCAAGCGTAGGTGCTAAATTGTTTGGCTCATTCTGACTGCAGTATGAAGGTGGTTGTCCAACTTCGTTCTCATCATTGTCATCATCATCCAGACTCAACTGAATTTCAAGCTTCCGCAGTGCTTCAGTGTATTCTGGTAGTAACGACTGCTCATAAGTTTCTATCCAATCTAATGTGTTAAGAGTTCTGTATCTTACCTTCCCTTGTAACAAACTGAGAACTAACTTCTTCGAGAGATCCTGGACTGCATGAGCTCTGACAAATTTCAGTTAATTCACTAGTTCGAGTAAGGTAACCCAGCCCTTGCTCATTACTAACACTGGTGTTCTGGTTGGGAGTTGAGAAGTTGAAACTTGGTCCAGGAAAATATTTTCCCTAATTATAATTAAAGGAGTGATGTAAAAAAAGCAATCCGATACCAATGAATGTAATACTAACCAAAGATGACTTGTAAAGCTAGCGTGACAATGGTTACAATAATAAGGTGACGGCAATTTGCTACCATAACTGTAATTGACATTGAAAGAGAAGAAATAGTGGTCAGCTGAAGTTTAGAATGCCTGGAGTAAAAAAAAATAGGGCAAAACCCCTGAGAGAAGGATTTTGAGAAGAGTAGTGCTCCAGGTGCTTCAGTACATCACTTAGGGGTATGACCGTACAAGTGTAATATATGGGAAGGTAACAGTATTAGTCTAAGTTATGTATGCAGTTATATCACCCCAAGAAGGAATCCAAGTCATAGAGATTAAAGGACTCGAAACATTTCCATTTTGAAAAGCTTACTGCAATAATATTAGTGAAGTAGTAAGTTTTTCTTCTTCTTTTTTCTTAAACCAAAGTTTGCATGAAAGTATCTATCATGTGTTTACTCTACTCTTTATGGACCTAGTGTTCTTTAAATGATAGTTATCAAACGGGAAAGCAAAGCCTAATGGTTGAAAACCTATAAGGATAGCAGTGCAATGTTAATCAAAGTAGTATCAACAAGACAAAACAAATAATAAGTCAAAAAACCCTCTCAAAATATTTCTCTGAACTAGCAATCTTAGATGGCCATGCCGATCAGTATGCACTGTGCCGACTGGCACTTGCTATGCTAGTAATGGCATGGCAGTTGGCATGGAGTGTGCCAGTGGTACACCTTCTTGCCAAGCCGTGCCAGTTATTGTGCTATGTGGAGTCTTTTTTTTATTTTTTTATTTTTATTAATTATTATTAAATTAATTGATCAATTGACCATTTAGAAGACTTAGATAAAATTGTTGATAATGATAGTGATGGTAATAATGATAAGACTTAGTCTAGTGGTGCTGATAGAGATGAGACATGCATCCTTATTACATAATCTTCTTAGAGAGGTTTTATTTTTATAGAGAACTTGAGCATATAAGTAGCGGGATATTAGAAGAGGTGCACCCACAACATAATATAAGTTCACCATCATTACTAGCATATCAATCACTCATCAGAGCCACAGCACCATTATTATACTCTATGTCCACAATTTGTATATGTTTATGATGTGTCTATGTATGTGTTGGTGCTAATCGTTCCCGTATATTTTCGATATCCATATCATATCATAAGAGAATTACGAAATTCCTATTTGTATGAAGACTATGTGAGACGTTATAACGAGCAATACTATTAGTAGATGAATTTTAAAAAATATCGATAGTATTTACCATGCATGTTTAATATTCATATCATATCATAAGAGAATTATGAAATTCCTATTTATATGAAAACTATGTGAAATATTATAACAAGCAATATTATCAGTAGATGAGTTTTCAAGAATATCAACAATATTTAAATGCAACAATTCTCATATTATTCTTGTGCTGGCAAATGAAGTCTTTGATTATCCTTGTCATTTTATGTTCCATTAGATATTAGTTTTAATTATTGAACTATTATCAATTAATATTGTGTTCAATTTTAGTATGGAGTATTCAATTATATTATCAAGTGTTCAATTATTAATATTAGTTTTAATAAATATATTTAATTAAATTATCTGTTCTAATATTTATATTTAACTATTACTTTTATCTTTAATAAAATAGGTCATTTACAAAAATAATCTAAAGAGAAAATACTATAATGTAGGTTTTAATACATATATTCAAAACAAAAATTAAAGATTGATATATCGAAGATTCAAAAACATCTCTAAATACCTTAAAAAGTTTATTAAAAAAATAATAAATGCGTGCCACGCTACGTGTCGCTCGACACACCCCGTGCCGATAATGGCACGACATGGCACATGGCGCTGGCAAAGCCATCGTGCTAGCAATATATTTACCATCTTGCCATTGCAAAAATATCACCATCATTTTTCATGAAATACATCATAAACTAAATAATTTTGATGGTCTTTTGATCGCCTTAGATGTGACCATTAAGTGAAAACTTTAAGTGGTTGTTTGGTTCTCCATATTGGTCAACATAATTGAATCAGTCGATTAATGCATCAGTGAGTAGTGAATTTGTGTTTAGTTTGACTTTATTGGTGGTGTTGTATCTATTGTATTGCTTAAACTCATGTAAGAAATTAAAATACATTGTACTTAAAAAAAATTAGGGTTTTTTGCTTAGATACCCTTCAAATATCTCTATGCCCCCTCTAAATTTAATATTTGCACGTAAACACATGGTTTTCGTATATATACTCTTTAAAACCTTTAATTTTACATGGATATCCTTTGGGGTTAACTAACCATTAAAATTTGATCAATTCAAGTACAAAAGGACAAAAATATCCTTATTCTAGTTTTCATCTCTTTATTAAGGGTATTTTTATCTTTTTCTATTAAATTATTGAGACTTAACTTGAAAAATAATCAGGTGGGTATGTACACAAATAACATATGTCTTGAGGGATATACATACAAATATTAACTTTAGGGGCACAAGCCAGCAAATAATAGATATTTTAAATATACATGCAAAAATCTGATAAATTATTTACACAATATGATTTTTGGCATTAGTAATTACTTATTTAATCATATTTAATTTTGTAGAAATGTGTAGTTATTTAGTAACTACAAAAAAATTAAATAGCAAACAATTCTCATCAATTGTAGTCATGTATATCAAAATATTTATTAATGGAAGTATTGACCACATTACCAAACTAATATATTAATATGTACAATTTCTAACAATAATCCCACTATTACATTTTTCTAGAACTTTATGTTATCGTGTGATCCAAGGTTGCCAATTACACTCGCCCACAAAATATGTGGATCAATGACAAAATTCTTGCTTAAAGCTTTGCCAGGTATAAAGATATTATGGTTTTACAAGTTATACAATTTGTATCACAACTTAATACTGTTAATAGTGATGCCACAACTTACAAGCCGTGTTATCTCTCTCTTGGTAATGTAGCAAAATTTGGTCAACCAACTGACTCGATCAAAACCTGTTGAAACTTTCAAAAATATCCTAGCCAAATTCTAATGACTATCAAAAAGTGATAAAATTATCAGCTCAATTAATCACAAATCTAGTCCAGTTTAATGTCTGGTATTTTAGTGTGGATTTTGATGTCTAAGGCTACCCTCCTATCAATATATTTTTCATCTTTTCTATCATAGCTCTTTATTTTTTTTACTTTGGGAGTTGTCAACCTTGCTCAATTGCCAACCATATGTGTGCGTGTATACATATATATATATAGACACACACACACATACACACACACATATATATAGAGAGAGAGATACACATTCACACCACCCACAAATGTGTATATGTACCATGGTTATTTTTGTGTAGGTAAAATAGGTAAATATTATGACTATGATATTGCAAAACTCGATGCAAATAAAAAGGCAACAAACCTCACGAACTTCTCTGTATTGGACAAGAGTTATGTGATCATATGCCCTGCAAATATGAAAAGAACAACATTTAGTAATAACTCTTATGTTTATGAAACACGAATACTTTGTTTACCTTTCATACCGGCATCTGATGTGTATCAAACCCTGATACGGTTTGATACATATTGGACATGGCTAGAGGAGTATCTGAATTAAAAAAAAATATTCCTCCAATACATATCTTGATTATCCAATCCTTCTTTTTTGTGCTAACAGACAATATAGAACATAAATTTTATAGGTATATGTTATCATCCAATCCTTCAAATACATTAAGCTTTGTTCATTTGATACATATAAATTCAAAGCCATTTAAAGATCCAAATTAGTATATATGAGTAGTTGAATTAGGTTTTAGTTTTTCACTAATATTTTGAGTTTATAATCAATATCTACTACAATATTATTCCAAAATTTTAGATAAGTAGATACTAAATCTGTAGCTTTCTTTCCTTTTATATTATCATTTTTGAAATATCATCATTTTCTACCATATGTTGTATTGGTTGACAATAGATTGAAAATATGTTATTAATTTATCTGTTGGTATATCCTTGTTGTATCTATATCCTAGTTTAAAAATTGTCATATCCCCATATCTAATTGATAGATCCCTATATCCTATATCTATATCCAACGATGGCCGTGCTGCGGCACTTGCCAGCCGGCGTAAGAGGAAAGAAAAAAAAGAGATACTCATCTTTGCTATCGCCGCTCGCCGCTTGTTGATCGCCGTTGTCCGAGCATGTCGGGTGCCCTAGCCCGAGGGAGAAGGAGAGACCGAGAGAGAGAGAGAGAGAGAGTGAGAGAAATTGAGAGAGAGAGAGAGAGAGATCGGTTAAAACTTAAATTGTGCAACTTAAGTTTTAACCGATCTCTCTCTCTCTCTCTCCCTCTCGGGCTAGGGCACTCGACGGCGACGGCGATGGCAATCGACAACGGGTAGCTCGACAACGAGGTCGACGGCGAGGGTGGAACATTTAGAAGGGGTGCCGTGCGGCACCCCTCGTGCCATGTGCCAGTATGCCGCCAGCATGGCAAGTGCTGACCGGCACGGCCATCAATGTCCATATCTGTGTTTCATAGGTTTCAATACTTCATAACTATTCAAAAGGTGTATAGGGAAAAAGTGGTTCAAGAATCAGTAACATTCAAATGGTTGGTTGGGATAACAAAAGAACAAAGTATTCTTTAGTCACATGTTTATGACAATGAGCTCTTTTCAAGAAGCATGAAAAATCATTAATCTATGGAGCTTCATATAATTGGACTTCTCCCAAGTAAAATATCAATTACTAAAGTTGCATTCCATACACTCAGTTTTAGATCTGCTTATTCTAAAACCTTTTGAATTTAGTTCTATTAAGTCAAAATTTCAAATGATATATCATCAGAAAACAATATGATCCATGGAGTGTAATGTTGAATAACCTTCATTGATTGTTGCATAATTAATGCAAATAAATAATAAGAAGGAACAAAATGATACCAACAGGCAACAGAAAAAAAAATACAAGAACAACAGAAAAGGATAAGTAGGGTTTTAAGTTTTAACAGTATCTATGCCTACATGATTATATCTATAAACTTTTTATTAACATCTATACTTACGGGTCAAGCATCCAATAACTCCGCCTCTGAAAGCATGGATCAGTTTCTCCATGAGCATAGTAACAACTTAAAACATCAACATTATCAACCTGGACATATTAAGCATTAAAAGGACATGATTTTAGTAGGGTGATTTTGTCAACATAAAGCATGCCTAGAAAACAGTATATTTTACAGGTCAATGTTTTACTGATTTACAAAGAAAACTCAAGGCCCCCAGGCGTTGGATTAAGATAGCTTCCCTTTTTTCTGAGACAATGGTGTTTTCAGTCTTCTAACTGTAGTTGATTAGGCTGCTACTTGTTCATATCTTCCAAAAATTGATGGCAAAAGATATCCTTATACTTACCACCTAAATAAATAATTTGAAAGTCAAATTTGTCTCACTTCATCTTTTGGAAGATTAGGTGGTGAATTTGTCTGTGATCGAAAAATGACAGGTCTACTGTAATTACATTATAAGTTTAGAACATTCATGATTTATCTGTACTAGTGAATTATTGAATATTTAGGTGCAACTACAGCAAGCAATCCAACACTCACAACTCATCATTCTAATATTGACATTACCAATTACAAGTATATATGTTATGAAAAAGACAATCATCCAATAAAGGTATGGTGCAATATAGGATAGTAACAATCGACCTGCCACTTCATGTTAAATCTCAGACAATATGACTTGCTCACAGAAGAGCTAGCCTTGCTCAAGAAGTCTACATGTTTAAGTTGCCTCTGAGCCAAGCTTGAACATCTGGAGCTTTCCCAATCTAATTGAGAGTAATTTTTCCTCTAGGTAAGTCTTAATTCTTTGTGTATATCAACTCTTTGCATATAGTCACAATTTTTGTTGAATGAAGAACCAATAACCTAATGCCCATGAAACCCCCTTATTCTCTTATAAAAAAGTTTCTTATGAACAAGGATCCTTCTGGTAAGAATTGAAGAATGTGCCACCAAACTCCTCAAGATATAGCTTAAATCACTATAGAATATAGACTGAGGATATCTATTCTAGAGTTAAATTGATTAAGAATGTGTTGTCTTCAGCTAAAAGCATGAGATTACTGTTATGTGGAAAAATCAGGACAGAGAACTTTCCATGATAGGAGGCAGGAATAGATAAAAAGAAAATCTTCATTCAAAGCCCAAAACAAGTTAGTCGAACAAAACCTTAAGACGTTCATGCGCTTCAGCTACACTCTTCCCATTTTTCTTTTTCCGCCACAAGTGGCCATCATTGCGGAAATAACGAAGTACTCTACGGTTGAAAAGGAACAAAGAACCACCTATTGAAAGTCACCTCCATACATCAAAAAAGTGACACAAATTTTCAATCAATCTGCAAGATAACATCAGTGAATTGAAAATATAGAAGACATGTATAATACTGGGTGGCTTTTCAGGGGGCCTATGAGTGATCTTAAATTTCTCATGATTCTGTAAGATGAACAAAACTTCTATAGGCTTCAACCAACGTATTTGAGCTTCTTGCTGCAGCTTATTCATATCAAAACCTGTCAAAGGAGAATGGCCAAAGAAGTAAAGAATAATAATCAGCTTGAGAAGAAAACCATGCTCTATAAATATATGCAAACAAACAAAAGTGCAAAAATTATTTTTAACCTTGATTTTATAGCAATTAGTAAATGTGGTCAATAGGAGTAACCTGCAGTACAACTATGGAATAGCAATCCCAGTATGCGCATTTTCAAAGCTCCTAAGGAAGGACTAGGAAAACACCCTATAAAGCTTGTAAGGGGATTCATACTGATTACATCAAATGTATACCACTAATGTCAAATAACAACTAGGTGCTTAATGATTCAAGGAGATCATTGGATGTATTGAAAAAAAAGATTAGCTATGAGCCAATGACCTAGGAGGATCAACCTAAACCCCAACAGAGTGACAGACTATCAGAATTTCGAGCACAATTTTCATGTCAGATTTTCCTAGAGAATTATAGACCAGTTTGTTGATATTGAAAGGTCTAGTCAACATTCAGAAATAAGATTTACTACATATCTACATTTATGGACTGTGAGCTCAAACATCTATAACTTTGCCATACAATATTTAGTTCATGTTTTAGGAGTCAAAATCAAGTTTCTCTATGGAATCTACAATAAGTTCATCGACCTCACTAATTCATATGGTTGGAGATCAATTACTTCCTCAAATTACCTGACTGAACCTATTTGTACTAATTGACAAGACTATAATTTTAAATTTTAACTAGACAAAATAGCAATAGACAAACCAGATGTTAGAAATAAGTTCTATTTAATTCGAATATATCGTGTAGTTTATTACTTTACTAAAATTTCTACCTCTTTCACTACCTGATCCATCCCTACTTCCCATCTTTTATCTTCTTAGCTTCCTCTATTAGAAAGTATTGGTGGAGTTATGAAGTTTGCTTCCTAGTCTCCCTCTAACCACTTGATATTTGCATAAACATTGCCACAGAGTAGAACTAATAAAGTCAAACCCAATAAAAATAGCCTAATTGGAAAGTTGAAGAAGGACAACAAAAACCACTTGAAACTTGTAAGTATATCATAACTAGGGTAAGGGCAACAAACCAATAAACAATTTGTTAATAACGCAATAGAAATACCTAAAACATAATAAACCAAGATCAAACGATCAAACTCCTGAAGAGCAACATATCACTTGAGAAGATCCTAAAAATCAAATCAGGAACAAGTACAATAAAAGGCAATTTAAACCATACTCCAAATCCGTTCCCAAGGAATACGAACTGGGTTCCTTAGAAAAGATAAAATTAGTCTTAACTCAGTGTCAAAATGAAATATTTGGATCAAAGAAGGCAACTTTCTTCAATTTTTTTCTCACCGGACAGCATCGCACCAGATCGAAAGAATCCAACTGCTATCCAAGAAGCAAATCGAGCTCAAACATACGCAGAGAACGAATTAAACTAACTCTTCACGAAAAACTAAAACACCTCCAAGATTTTCTCCAGGAAGCGGTATGGTTCACATATAACTCACATATAACTTAACTATCCAAGAATTGACCGGAACCCAAACGCGTCAATGGTGAAGTGAAGTACGGCATAAGCTCGATAAGTAATGTATATAAAATAATTATTTTTATTTGGTGATAGATTTAACAAAAGAATCTCATTTTAATAATTCCTTGGTTCGTATGGAATAAATTCAAATTTAGTACGGTAACTGAATAAGTTCCTTAATGGCCATAATCCTTTTTGGCCCACGTTTATGTCCTAGTTTTGGGACATAAACAATTACCAATTATCATTTATAGTAGGAGCCGCAAATCTTGACCCTCGATAACTCGCCTCTTAATCGGATTTATGTTTAAGGTAATTAGGTCTGGGTCATAAATGGGTTAATCCGTCTATTAATACGGGTCATGTTCAGGTTCATATAGCTGACTCATTTAAGTATATGAGTCAAGTCGGATCAACCTACTAATCTGCACCATATATACTGAAGTAATTAACCCTAACTACCACTGCACTCATATCCCTAGTCCCATTCATTCTCTCTCCACGCTACCACTACACTCATATCCCTAGTCCCATTCATTCTCTCTCCACGCTACCACTACACTCATATCCCTAGTCCCCACGTCGTTGTGGCTGATGACCTCATTTCTCCATGTCCCTACTGCCCTCATCTGTAAAAATAAAATATAGAGATCAAATGATTAGTATCTGTGTTACGAACCTGCATTGATCCGATCCGTAACGGTTTTGGACTATATTGAGGGTGTGACTTTCAAAGGAAGCTGCAGATAATCTAACGATTGAATCTTTCTGAATTTTGGATATGTTGTCGCCCATGAAAAGAGCTTTCCAACGAATCTAAGATCGTAAGGTTTGGATGGCTAGATTTTGAGATATTGGCCGAATAGTGGATGAAGGTCAAATAAACCCTAGGTTGTTAGCCGTCTAGATTGGTGCTAGGTTAATTCCTTGGTGTGAAGGGAAAGAAATTGTTATAGAAGAGAGGGATTAGGAGTTAGAAGAAGCCGATCAAAAACTTGGGCGGTGGAAGGAAGAAGGTGGAAAAGGGTGCTAATAGCTAGAGCAAGAATAAAGCAAGAAGAGAAGAAGATAAAGGCACAATGCCATTTTCAATTATCAGATTAAACTTCAATTAAGATTTTCTCCACATATTTATAGAGACTCATCCTAGGGACCTAAGTTAAAATCCTAATAAACCAACTAAACCGGTCTTCCTTATCTTCTCGGGATTAGTCTTCGTTTTGCTCCAAATAGATTCTGAATATGGAGAAGTCGTCAATACCAAAGTTGAAGATTCAACTAATTTGATATTATTCAAATATCTATAGAATATTCTGTGAATATTTTTTCAAAACTGCACAGAGCTAAATTTAGCTAATTAAATAAAATCCTAACCTCTAACTAAACTGAATAACAAATAAGATAACTAAACTCAATCCATTGAGCCCAATGTATTTCGAGGTGATCCGATCTAGTTCGAACCGCATCAATCTGTAAAACATAATGTGAATAATAATAATAAAGCAAAATGTAGAATGTTTTAAATAAATAGCTATTTTTTTACTACATCTAGGAAGCAAGTTGTTGGTATATTTTTAGAGTTAATAGCATTGCACTCCTAAACTATTACCATCTTTTATTGATACAAGTTGGAATAGTTATCTTCAAAAGGAGATAAAAGATTCATTTTAAGCCAATGGCACTTTTTTTTTGAAGGGTCTATAGACCAATTTCATTAAGTAGAAGGGGTACAATCAAAACTTAGAGGTGGATCAGTCCATTCCATACTAGTACAATCTCGAATGGCTAGACTGGCAAGAGAGTGGGCCTTAGTATTGTTACATCTGTCCGTAAAAGCTACCCTGATAGAGAAGAGAGAAGAAATCCACCTGATACACTCCTGCACTATCGAACATATAATCCAGTTGATATAAATAGTTTGATCATTCACAACTTTTACAATCATTTGAGAGTCGGAAAAGATCCAGCAATCTACGTCCGAATATGCTATCTTTTTATTAAAATTCGTGGACTTAACGAAGTACATTTGTCATTCTCATACTTATTTTGAAGCTTCATCATGTTTAACAAGATTCTAATTTTTGCATCATCATATATAGATCCATATTATCATCTATCTCTCTCTCTCTCTATATAAAATACCGACAATAGTAATAATACCATCCATTAGGCCTAAATTCTTTTCTTTCTGTTATCATCTTGAATTAAATTCGATCGAAATTATTTTAAGATGCATTAAAAAATTTGTTTTTAATCAGTATCTTTGAATATTTGATGTTAATATCAGGCAGCTTTCTGACATCAAAACTTTGTCCACTTTGTTCCCTTTTATTCCTTTTGTTCTACTGTTGTCCACCCTTTAAATTTAAAATTAAAATTATGTGTACGTGCTCCAGATTCACTTGTACAATAACATATATTTGGATGGAATCAAATGATGTAGCCCACTGAAGATAATAGATGTTGATAGGCCACCAAAAAAACTAATATGTGGCTCAAATAATATAAGCTTCTAAAGTGGACATCTTATTATTATTATTATTATTATTATTAAGATATTTTATAAATTAATACCCTATATTTTATCTATTTTATGATTCACACCTTCCTCCGGAACGATTCTATAACCTCTAACGTTATTATAATAAAAACAAATTATAGAAATTATAAAATAGATAAAATATATGGTGTAATTTATAAAATTCACGTATTATTATTATTATTATCTGTCCACTGGACACACTTATCTTATGTGTAATGTGCCAGATAATTTCTCCATCGAACGTGTGAACCAAGAAATTTCTCCTTCAAGTGTGAACCAAACAGAGAATTTTTCTTGGGAGTGTTTGGTACGAACATTAGAACACAAAGTCAACAAAAAGATTAAAAAGAAAAAGAAAAATTAGAAAGGTATTTGTACGAACGGCACGCAAATGTCAAAGTGTCAGGACAGCAAAATCCTGCTGATTTAATAAGACATCAAGAGCATCGGAGTACCGAGATTCTGATAACTTTATTCGACCTCCAGTTTATGCATGCATTCTAAGCTTCTTGACGGCGTAGAAATGACCTCAAATGGGGAAGTCATAATTTTGCCAGGAGTTAGCAGAAGTAAGATAAATATAGAAAAAGTTTGAAGCTAATTGCAGAGATCCAGGAAAGTTAAATTAACTAACAAAATCTTGCCTAATTCGGTGATGTTGTCTCGTGTGACTCTTTGATTCAGTCTGGACGACGATACCTGGGACTCTTTGTTTCAGTCTAGAACTTTTAATCAAAGTTTAATCAGACATCAAATGAGAAAATATAAGTAAAAATAGAAAGAAAAAGTTTAGAACATCGTAACTTTGTGTTTGATTTTTTTTATTGATTATAAAATATGTGGTTGTGAAGATATAAATTTGTGGAATAAATGCAACCAACTGGCTCTAAATCGCAAGAAAAAAGTTATGATAACTTCTATAAATATTATTTTTTATATTAATAAGTCGTTGAACAATTCAACGTTTTCTAAAAAGTAACGTACCGAACAGAACAGTTTAGTATTTTCTAGAAACAATCTAAATGTAAAAAACTATAATAAAACATACCTATTTTAATATTAAGTTTGAGAGTAATTTATTTTGAGAATAAAAGTGTAAGGAGATACAATAATTTGGTAAGAAAAAAGAAATAAAAACATCTAAGAACTTAGGCTCCAAGCTATATGCGTCATCGAATAATTATAGAGGCACTAGACAAAGAGCCAACCTTTTCTAGATATAGAGGCACTTAGGCTCCAAGCCATATGCGTCATCGAATAATTACTCCGAACCAAATTCCGTCGAGTTTTGCTCTAAATCGTTACGCTGTCAAGCGTTCCTCTAATCTAACCGTATTGTTGAACTATCGACCAAATTAATTTAAACTATTTACGTAGGATTGGAGACTTTGAATGGATGACGTATCAACATCTTTAAATATTAATAACCCCCAGTTTCCATCGCACGTAGATGTACAGAAGAGTCATGTTTTCAATGCCAATCAATGCCAGCATCTGTGAGAAAAGACAGAGGCATTATTAACAACTAAAAGGTTGTCAGCTTCCTACTTCCCAGGTGACAATTCTCCCTCTAATTATCGTATCACGAATCAATCAGTCGTCGTCATTCTTGACCTTACGCTTCGACTCTCCCTCTCCTCCACTCTTATCTGGATGCTGACTGATCATCCTTTATCTTCTCATGGCCAACAAATAGTACGATAGAGTTCGAATCATTCAGTTCGAAGATATTATGAAAACATACCGGAGGTTTTATATTACATGAGTTATTTGAGTCATAATTTAAATTTAAATTTTAAAAAATTTGTATATAACACTCTTTATTTTAATAAAATTATAATATATATTCTATATTTTTATTGTTTATATATCGAATCATATAATTTAACGAATATATATATATAAAATCAAATATTTGAGTTAAGCTGATTATATTGAGAAAATTATAAAAATAACTTTAACTAAATCATAGTAAGAGTATTTTATTTATTTTAGAAATAAAATATCTTCACTTAACGGGATATTCTCACGGTGTTAGTTCAAATTTAACACAAAGTATTTTCTACACATATTCACTAAATTATAGGACTCGATTTATAAATAATAAAAATATAAGATGTAAACTATAACTAGGTTATATAAAGTCTCGGTGGACTCAACTGCCCTAGCCTGGCTTGGCCTGGCCTTCTTTATTAGCACTCCATTTAGTGATATATCCATTAAGAGGCCACTTAGGCCTGTCTTCTAAATCTATTATGACATGTCAAGAATTTTTAACTCAAACTGATCATTTTATCCATCATGATCGATTGGAATTTGAAAAAGCTCGTTTTAGTTGAATTTATCACTCACCAAAAGTGAAAGTAAAATCACCGAGGAAAGTAAAATTTGTCAAAACAATCTTACATTTATTCTTTATTATCATACACACTGCATATTATTTGACCACTATATATTGCTTTTGCTCCTTAATGCTTGTTTTCTTGATAAATAATACCATATACGTGAGTTGAATTAACTATATATAAAATAATCTTATTACACTTGTGATACAATAAGATCCGACCACATAGGTTAAGTCAGTTGAGTCCAGTCGAGTAAAATCGAGTTAATTAGTTAGATTTATTATTGCTTTAAATTTTAACTAAAGTGGATATAAGTTTAATAGAGTGAATTGAATCCGACCCGCTATATTTCTACTCTTATAAATATAAGTGATCATGAGTTAATTATTAGTGTGGAATGAATATTGAATTTAGCTATTTTTTGTTTCAGTATTTACCATTTTATCATAGCCGTCAGATTAGTTTTACCTTCGTAATAATAGATCTTAAACTCAAGATTCATTCTAAGCTTTTAAACCCTAAATATCATCTTCCTTCACGAGCCACCCTATCTTACTATTACCTAGCACCACCTTTGGTCATCAGCTACTCTTCGACAACCGTCGCAACGTCGGATAATTACTGATCTATCCCGTTTCAATTTTTTTCCACTATTTTGATTACATCTTTTCAACTTAATCTCGAAAATCAAGTCAAACTAGAGCCATTAGATATTTAACTTACGAGGGTACCATCTATTAAATAATTAGAATTTTCTCACCTTGATTAAATTTTTTAAAGTAAAGGTAAAATATAAATAGGAAATCAGATTTTAAAATCAAATGAAAGATATTTTAGATATATTTTTTATTTTTATTTTTAAGGGTAAGGTAATATCATCTATTCTGTTGGTAGCTATTAGGTTAAAGTTAGCTCAAGATATCTATGAGGGTTGACATTAGAAGGGAAATGTAGAAGTCAAATATTAAATATTTATATGGGAGGATGTGAATAATAATAAGGATAATTATACTAAGACCTCCTTTTTAAAATTAAACGAGGGGCATTTTAGATTTTTTTTTCTTATTTTCTAAAGCAATGAAATATTGTTGATTTCATTAGTTACTAGTAAACTAAAGTTAGCTCAAGATTTAAATATTTGTATTTAATAATAAATACAAAACATAAGGTGGCCATTGATTTTTTTTATATTTAGAAACACGTGTTAAGAGATACATATTTTGATACGAATAGAGTTAGATCGAATCACATCAAGGAGAGATTAAACTTAATGGATTGAGTTTAGTTATCTTATTTGCTTATTTAATTTAGTTAAATATTAGGATTTTATTTAATTAGCTAAATTCAGCTCTATTTTGAAAAAATATTCTACAGACGCTGGAAGGATAAGATTGCCATCTACAACTTTGGTATTCACGACCTCTTCAGATTCGGAGTCTATCTTTGGCAAAACAAAGGATTAATCCGACAAAGATAAAGAAGGCCGATTTAGTTAGTTAGCTAGCTTTATTTTGTTATTTGAATTTTAAATAAATCGGATAATCCACATGTGGATCCGATATGGAATGAATCTAAGTTTAGCCGATTATTATTTTTGTCCTTATCTTTTTTTTTTTACTTTAGCCGTTAGATTGTTTTTATTTTTATAGGAGTAGATCATAACCGTAGACCTTTTTCAAGCATCTAAACCCTAACCACATCTTACCTCCAGCAACCACCCTACAATATGGTCGTCCACCACCACCCTTAGCCGTCTGCCACCCTCCGACGACAGCCACGACATCAGCCCTGACCTATCTTTACTATTTTATTTTTATCTTTTCATTCTGACATCCAATTTAAGTAAAACTAAGGCCATTAGAACTTTAACTCATGAGGCTACATCCTCTTAAATTTTCATAATCATCCTACGATAACATATTTCTCTCGATATTATATTTAGAGAAATAAATGACTTGTTTGGTTGATTGTATTTTATAGCATTGTATTTATTAAACACGTATTTAGTTAGTTATATTTTCCTAATAATATATTTAGTAAATAAGTACTCAATTAGAGGAGAATCGAAGAGAGGAGAGTAAAGATGAATTAGGGTTAGGTTAGGTTAGAATTGAAATAAAAGGAGAGAGATAGATTAGGGTTGGATTAGATGGATTAAATTAGGATGGCTAGATGGAGTCTTTTCTCATCTCATTTTAACACCTAACTCAATCCTAACCCATCTCTTTAATTAAATACTTATTTACTAAATACATTATATAAAATATAACTAACCAAACATGTGTTTAACAAATACAGTGCAATAAAATACAATCAACTATATATATATATATCTCCTAATATATATATATATATATATATATGTATTTCTATATACATTATTATGTTTTTTTAATAAATATTTCTCCATATTATTGTTGCTACTACTATTATCACTAATTTTCTATCGTAGCATTGTGATGGCTAGGAATATGATTTTAAAGTAGGTATAGGTAGAGCATCACTTCATTAAGATGTGGTAGTCTTGTCATATTCAATTTGTGTTTATCTTGACATATTTAATATAGGGAAAATTTTATTTTTCCCCTTCGATTTTTTTTATCTTATTTTCATTTCTATCCGTCCTTTTTTTTGTAATTCTAAATCTACAAACACTATTTTTTTTAATATATATTTATATATTAAAATATAACTTCTAAACTGCTGAAAGTATACATCGTAATAGGTGTAAATGAGCCTTGATCTAGCCCGGTTCTAATCAAGCTTGGATTGAAATTAATTTCGAGCCTGCCTTTGTGATTAAACTTGAATTGAAATAATTTCAATCCAAGCCAGTTTCGAACTCGAGCTAATTTCGAGCTTAAACGAGCTGCTCAATTAACAATTTTAAGCTTTATTAATTTCAAACCATTTTCGAGCCTGAGCAAGCTTGAATTCATTTAGACTTGAATCAAGCTTGAAATAAAACATAATTCAACTATAAAGATATAAATATTACCATAATATAAATTATAAGCAATAAAGATAAAAATGTTAAAAACTATAAGCAACCAAAATATAAATAATAAATTATAAAGATAATTATGTCAGAAAATAATGATCGGAATTCTAAATGGGTGAAAATGTTTTGATTTGATGGTTCATATTAGTTTGATATTACTCATATTATATATATATATATATATATATATATATATATATATATATATATATATATATATATATATATATTCGAGTCTTATCGAGCCGACGCGATCAAGCCGGCTTGGGATCAAGCTCGGCTTAGTCTATTTTCGAGCTGAGCTTGATCGAGCATTATCGAGCCGAGCTCGAGCCTGCTTGATTATTTTGACAGCCCTATATCATACTTTATTAGTTTGGTGGTCTCACGCGTTAGTAGATAGCAAATTAATAAAAAAACAAGGATCAATTTAGATAAACGAAAAAAATAAAAAGTCAAAACTCAAATAAATAAAAAAGGAGAGGGCAAAATTAAAAAATTTATAATATATATATATATATATATATATATATAATATGATATCTCTAAAAATCAGTAAACTTGATCAATTAGACACTAAAATTATACGTTATCATATTTTTTTTAATCAAAGTTATGGGAGGGTCCTTAAATAATTTACCAAGTTGACAATAAGTTACAAAATATGATTAATTTTTAAAGTTATCTAAAATTGTTGTACGAATCTAGACACAAAGTATTTAATCAAAACTTTGGGAGGCCCCTTAAATTATTCTTGCTATCAAATTTTGGGTGGTCCCAAAATTTATACCTAACACAATCAGTTACAAAATATAATAATTTATTAAAAGTTATAATTCTTGTATGATCATATGCATAGGTTTTATGAAGATTTATGACAAAACTCAAAAGATCAAGATAAGTTTCGCACTGTGATTTTAGTAATAAAGTAGGAGACGAGAGTGATTTTAACTAGTTTAAGAATAAGATTCGATAAAGAGAATTTTAAATCATCGAGCGTTCGAACACACCCTAGGGCGTTTGAATAACCATAGTTAAAAGATATATAAGAGGATTCTAACCTAATTTTAAAGCATCTTTTCTTACTTATTTTGAGAGAGTTTTGGATATCATCATGACTTTAGAAGCTTTGTAATAGTAAGTGTTGAGTCATATTTCCACGTCTCATCTACTTTAGATTTTGAAGAGTCCAGAAGGCTACTGACTGACACAGAATCCTCAACCTCTCGAGTTATGGAGGTTGGAAAACAAACATTCATGAGAAATAATATATCTTGGATATCAATGGATATCTTATAACTGCTATAGTTGATTTATATGATTAGTTCGATTTAAGTGGTTTTTGACATAGATTTTGAGATTTTTTAAAACTTTGTGTGCTTGAGTTCCTTATTTTATGCTTTAATATTCTACACTTTTGTTATTATTTTAGACGTTGTTTTTTTTTAGAAATAAGATCAATTTTTGAATAGGTATTCCTATTTGTTATTCTGAAAATGAGATCTTTATTATAGGAATACCTACTCTTATGTTCACTTATTTTCTAAAGTAAGAGTGTAATAATTGCTTTTAATGCAATATAAAGAAGGGATAATTCTCTTTTCACCCTCTAAACTATCACACATTTTCATATTGACCTCCTAAACTCTTTTTTGGTATAAACTGGTCCCTAAACTATCAGAATTACCTCACCCCCCCTGACGTCGTTGACAGAATTAATGAATTGACCAAATTACCCCTCCACTGCTTTAATCTCGATCATGATCCCTCCATCCTCTTTCTCAACGACTCTTGCGATCTCTTTGGCGATGCCGGGCTCGGAGAAGAGGGCAATAGTGACGCCAGTCTCTATCCTCCCCAACGGCTCTTGAGATCTTTTTGCCGATGCCAGGCTCGGAGAAGAGGGCAATGGCGACGTCAGACTCGGAGAAGAGGGATGCCAGGCTTGGAGATGATGGCGCGAGGCATTTGGAGAGAGAGAGCTCTAAGAAGAGGGCGACGGCGTTCCAACGGGAATGCGAATCTTGTGATGTATTCGAGCTCGAGCATGCCAGAGAGGAAGACGATTGTAGGCTGTGGAAGAGGTGACGGTGGTCAATGCCGTGGATGCGGTGGCTATGGCAGTGGAGGCTGCGGTGGGCTAGGTTGAGGCTGTAGTAATAGAGGGAGAGAATGAGGGGTATTTTGGTCCACTAAAAGTTTCTCATGACTTAGTATTTGACTTTCACATGTACGAGGGTAAAATTGTCATATATTTGTCAGGTGATTATCACGTGATATCTTTTGGATGGAAATGGGTAACGGAATCCTAACGAAAGGAATCAAATGAGATATTTCTGATAGTTTGGAGGGTCAGTATGTACCACAGGAGGTCAATGTAGAAATGGGTGATAGTTCAAAGGGTGAAAAAGTAATTATCCCTATAAAACAATGAAAAGATGAAAAATACGTATTTTTTATGAGATTACTATGAATACATTTTAATTTAAAATAAAATAGGTTAACAGAAAAAAAATTAAGAGTAAATTAATAATTAGGTTAGTATGTGACATAAGATGTAATCTGATAAATAGTATTTGTATTCTAAAATAGGATAATTATTATGATGTTTAGCCATCGTTGCTGTGGAATAAGAAGTTGCATTCGGACTATAGTAAATAAAAACAGATTTTCTTAAAGACATCTGTGCTCTCTTTCCCTTTCAATCTCTATAAATTCTTTCCCTCTCAACTTTCCTCACTTTTTCCTCTCCTGATAACAACTTCCACCCAGTTTATGGTTTTAATTAGTCTTCAGCTCTCTCTTACCCTCGCAAACTCTTTCAATCTTTCTCAAACTCTCTCCCTCTTTATCTATATCAACCTGTCTTTCTCCCTTTCTGATATTGCTTCCACTTTCTCTTTTTAATTTTCTTTTTCTCACTCTCTCTCTCTCTATCACTATACACCTCCACAGGGATTAACGTCGCAAGTTTGTTTTCTTAATAAAATTTTAAGTAATATCGAATCATTGTTCATCGATCTAGTTGTAATCTATTCTATATCATAAACCTATCGACCTAATCTCTCTATCTTAGAATAAACTGTGAGAGAGATCCATGTGGTTACTCCTACCGCTTTGATTGTTTAATCAAAACCTTCAATCGCATAATTAGTCTTCCCTCAAATCCAAACAAAGGAAAAGGATTATATATGATACCATACCAATCATGGAGTCTTCTCTAGAACCCACTTGAGAGAAAGAAGCTTCACACCCAACGTCTCTTTTGTCCCCCTCTCCACTTTCCTCCACGAGTCTATCCAAGCATGACGAGGAGGAGCAGTTAAAGGTAGCGTAGTGAGTGGGTCCTTTGCCTTTCCTTCCACAATCTTCCTAGCTTGATTCCCTTACCTTCTCTTATTCCAACCTCTCCTTTGCCTCCTCCTTTTCCTATTGGAAGACAAGTATTAGTATTTGCATTAGTAGTAGTAGTAGAAGTAGCATTAGAAGAACTAGAGAGAGGGGAGAGGGAGAGAGAGATGTCTGATTGGGGTCCAGTTTTTGTTGCAGTGATCCTCTTCGTCCTCCTCACGCCTGGACTACTCATTCAGATTCCAGGGAAGGACAAGGTGGTGGAGTTCGGCACAATGCAGACCAGCAGCGTCTCCATATTCATACACTCCATCATCTACTTCGCTCTCATTGCCATCTTCCTCTTGGCCATTGGCGTCCACATGTATCTTGGCTAGCTAGCTCTCAAGAGAAAGAGAAAGAGAGAGAGAGAGAGAGAGAGTTAATTGATCCTCTCATTTGTTTCTTTTTTTTGTTGATATTTTTCTCTGTTTGTTATTAATAATGGAAAGATGTAGTTTTGCTCAATAAATCAACTACCTGGCTTGAATTAATTAGACCTTGATTGGCTTTCTAAGTGTGATTCTTTATATTTTTGCTATGCAAAAGTGTAGTGTGATGGGAAATAGATTCTGAGGTTGGAGCTTTAAAAATTTAAAGACTAACTAAATTGATTATCTTTGCAAAAGCTCAACACAAATTTATAAATTTAAGGATTTATTTGTTCCTTCTCCCCATTCTTGCCTCACTATTTCCACCATTTCTAGTGCCAACTATTCCATTCAGGATCTTCGAATTGAGAGAGATTAAGAAAGAGATCAAGAATTCCTATGGGATCTTTTCAAGTCCCAGATTTGGAGTATCCTTACCTTTTCACATGATATCGTGCTTTGCCTTGACATGATTTTAGTTTACTCAGTCGTACATCAAAACTGAATCACCTTAATTATCTATGATCCAGATCAGATTGCAACTATTAATTTTTTTATCTAAGCCAAATGATAGTTTAGTGGCGCCAATATTTCTCATCATAGGTGCATTACTAAATGACCAAATTACTCCTATTATATATATATATGTATATATACACACACCTATGGGGATAATTAAATCTTTTTCACATCTTCATTAACTGTTGACTAACCGCTGCAACTCAATTTTGAACAAATAAAGTTAAGTATTTATTCCTTTGTTACAATAGTAGATTATAATTTATTCCTTTGTTACAATAGGTGATTACTTATACCATATCTTTCACTCTTATGTTAGGCCTCGTTTGGTTCGTGCATTAAGGATAACTTTATACACACCTTTTAAATATAAATATTGTACATCTAGAATTTTACTCGCATTTTGTTATTTGATTGTAAAACAGAATGCTTATCTTAAAGACGTTTACGCAAGAATTTGTGTTTGGTTACTAACTATGAATAATTATGTTAATTGTACTAAAAATCTTGTTTGCAAAATGTGCATAATTTTATCACATCTTTTATCTACAATAAGATTTTGTGCATAAGTGACTTTGACCAAAATATACATAAATAATTGTTTGGTTGTAAAATGTATGTAAGAGAGTCCTAATTTATGAATAAATATTCTTTATGTATCATTAATCCTACTCTAAAAGTAACCATGCCAAGGTGCTCTTCAGGATGATATAGAGATGGGAGGCTGCAGACAGAAGTTTTGGTAAAGTGGTTGGGTCGACACTCCAACAACGCTATATAAGAGCTTGAGTCCAAGATAGCTAAGCATTTTCCTAACTTCACACCTTGAGGACAAAGCGACGGAAGTGTAGTAGACTATTATGACCTGGCTTAGGAGAGGTCTAGTTGATTTGGTTGAGTCAATTTCTATTTTCTACACTATTTATTTCTGTACTTAGTTGAGTTTAGTCATATATTTCTACACTTGGTTTATTTGTGTCACTCAAAGTCGTGAGTCCTACACTTAGTTAGTTGGTCATGAGTACCCACTTAAGAGTGTGGTGAGCACTCAAGTAAAAATAATGAACACTTGCCCTAATTTCTCTCTCTCTCTCTCTCTCAAGCTCCCAACCTCCTCTAGCAGTAGCTGGTGACGCCCAAGAATAGCCTGAGCTCCACCAATTACCCTATCATACCCTTGTCTAAACTCTCCCCCTATCAAGGTCCTAATCTTCCCTTCCTTACTCTCATCTCTCTTCTTAGTAGTCTCAGCTCCTCTACCTCTAAACTAGCCCTCTCCACCGAGCTACTACATTGTTGTTGCCACCATTATTGCAGTTGTAGCTACACCCTCCTCCTTCCATGTTACAAACTAGATTTGAACTGATCTAGATATAAGAAATTTATGAAAATTTTTATAGTGGTAGCCTCACGAGTTACAAATTTAATAGATTTTGTTTTATATACGTTAGAGGTCAAGGTGAAAATTTAAATATAAAAGAGTGAAGGAATATTAGAATTTGGTAGATCGATAAATATTTAACACTGCAACGATTGTCAAAGGGTAGCGGATGATCAAAGTGGTGGTGGATGACTGTATAGTAGAGTGGCTCATAATGGAGGACTCAACCCTTCACTACTCAACCCAGCTCCACCCATCTCGTAACCCATTGTAACCACCTTCCTTCTCCACGGCCGTGACAAACATGACGAAGCCACAGGTTGGTGATAGATACTTTGCATCTGTGTATCTCTTAGAACTATTTCTCTTGTTATTTTTTGTTTGCATCCTTGAGCTTGATGTCTTATTTTTTATTATCACGATATTTATTATTATAAACAAGTAAAGGTCTTGTGTCAAAGAGATCGCTCTATCTTTCTCTTCTATTATGTATCAGGGTTTTATTTAAGGATTAAATAAAATCACCGCCTACCGGCTTTCTCTCTCTCTCTTAGAAAAGAAAAAAAAATACACGGCATCTCATTTTAACTTGGAACTTTAATACTACAACATTTGAAATTGAGTTGGCACAAAATGCTACTTGTACATGAATCACTAAGAAAATTGTATGTTTTTCCAATTTACGAATCTAATGTATGATTAAACCTCGAGAGGAGCATAAATTCTCAATTTCATTAGTTTTTTCAGGAGAGGAAAAATCAAAGTTCAATTCCATTAGTTTCTCTCAATATCTCATCAATATATACAGTACAATAAAACATTAACTTTGAACATATGTCCACTACTTATATTTTTGAAACATTTCAACCTAATATTCACATAGCAATGTATATAGTAGTGAAATCATGTCAAATGTAGGTAAAAATTAAAATGAATTTTAACACTCAGACCTAGGCTTACTTATGTTTTTCAGCTCAAAAGGCCTATATGCATTGGGGGAATGTAAATATGTTATCTTGGGACTCTTTTTTTTTATTTAAAATTCCTTTTGCTCATAAATTAAAAATTGTTAAAATTATCACTTAGCATAGAAAGCTAAATTTTTTTTTCATTTTTAATTTATAAGCTCTAATTTAAAAGGGCTCTAAAATGGAATCCTAACCTTAGGCTCCGATTTATATTGAGATGGTCCTCTTATATATATATATATATATATATAATGGACCAAATCATGTTGACATAGGTGGACCTGATTGTCTTGAAACATCAGAATTTAGGAATATAAATACATTTGTTAAGGTGTTTTAATTTGTAACCAAGTTTAGATGGAATTCAATTGATTTTCATTTGGAAATGAATTCGACTATTTGGAAAAATAATACAATTGAGACAAAATTGATCTAACGTTATTGCAAGTTTGTAAGTGTCGAGTCTTCATGTGGTCGCACCACAATCATGTTCAGGCCTTAACCCTCTTAGCTCTATATTCTTGCCGATGCCGAGTTTGTTGAAATCTTTTGGACTTGTAAAACCCTTGTTGTTTTATAGCGTTACAGTTGAAAACCAAGTGGAAGGCTTGTTTTCAAGCTCAAGAGTACGTGGGTGCCAAAAGTTATACTGGAGAAGATTAGATGAACAACTACATCCTTCTTCAGATAATGATGTAGAATGCATCTCATTGGTTGGGATGCAATGACCCTAAACAAGGAGGATGGTGGGCTGGTGGTGCGAAGATTAAAACTAATTAGGGCAACACTACTAGGCAAGCTAGCTTTCAAGGTTCTATACTAAGAGAATGTTCCTTGGGTTAATATTTTGATAGCCAAATATGGAGAGCTAGATCCTTGGGCAACCAAAGTGGCTCCAGCATCGTCGTGCGTCCGGCGGGCATTAAACCATGCAATGGACAGGATCAAAGGTGGTTGTAGAAAGTTAGTAGGCAATAATGGTAGAGGTACCAGAGCGGCGACTTCCCCTTGGCTTGTTGGTGTGTCATGGTGTAGACAACCGAGAGTCATTCGACTTCCCCTTGGCTTGTTGGTGTGTCATGGTGTAGACAACCGAGAGTCATTGGGTCTGCTTTGATGGACGAGAATCTATTGGTAGCAGACTTACTGAATAGGGAAGTGTGGATGTGGTAGAGAATTATCAAGGGAGGAGAAAACTTAGCCTTCCAAATAGCTATTATGCAAGGTGAAAGGGTAGGATTGGATGATAAATGGATTTGGTGCATGCATCCTTCGGGAGAACTAAAAGTCAAATTTATTTACAATTTTCTTAATAGCATTTCAAGTGAAAGATGGCTAAGCTAAGCTAGAGGAGGCTTTGCGGATTGTTAGTGGCACCGCGCATCAAAACATTATGCTGGAAGGTTTGCAAAAATGAGTTGTCAATGATGTCATATCCGCATACTTTACGACTGGCGTCGGATGATAGGTGGTGCACCCTTTGTGGCCTGGTCGTCGGTTGCTTGCCTTTTTGTTGTGCGCAAGTTTGGCACACCTACTCTTTCCGTGCCACTTTGCCATGGCAGTATAGGAAGAGCTGAGACAACTCTATTCGGGGATGTTCATCTCGGGTTAGGATTAGTTTGCCGAGGAGGTAGGTGCATGGGGAGCCCAATTAGAACCTCGAAACTAGGTGTTTGATTGCCACAACCTCGAAACTAAGTGTTCCAAGGAGAGAGTTGGCCCTAAGGTGATAGCGGCAAGAGCAACCTAGCTTGCCAAAGAATACGCTAAGCCGACCAAAGAGGCTTAGACCAAACCCAAAAACAACAAGAAATGAAAACCGTCAAATATAGGTTGGCTTAAGATCAAACATCAACGGAGCCTTTATAATGGCAAAGTGCCAAGGTGGGGGCAGGTGTGGTGATCCGAGCTGACAAGGGGGGGGAGTCGGCATTGCTAGCAAAATGTTGAGCAATCCAGTTGGGCATCTGATTGATTCCAAGAGGGTCAAAATTAATTCCATAAACAAACTCGATGGAGGCCTTTAAGATTATCAAAGAGGAGCCGAATACCTCGTGAAGAGTGAGGAATTTAGTAGGAGAATGCAGAATTTTGATTAATAACTTTATTTGATTTAAAGTTCAGCATTCCTGTCCAGTGGAGCAAGACACCGTCAATTATTAATCTTTAACACGTACATGGCGTAAAGGTCACCAACCTTTCACAGTAAAATGGAAGACTACAGCATAACAATCAAATGCTCTTCAAAATATGAGGTGAAAAAGATACAAGTAGATCATGTCAAGAATGGCAGTGAATTAAAACAGTACTCCTATCTTGTATCAAGCAGCATGTACATGTATACCAATCGCAACGAGGAGTATAGTTAGCACACAAAAGTAAAGGATGCTGTGAACTAGAATTGAGATACCACTGGTGCCCATGTTGCCAAACTCTACCACCCTTGTCCTCGCCGGCAGCTGGAAGAGCAGCCCCGGAGAAAGAAGGATGAAGAGGATCACTGCAACAATTATCGGGCCCCAATCAGTAGAGGACATCTTGATGTTGGTCTTTTTCTTTCCAGTTTCCTAGATTTGGCTGACTTATAGGTAGCAAAATCCATGTCTCGGGGAGGAAAGGAATGCATGCCATGCTTCAAGATTAAGAAATGAAAGAGGAAGAAGACTAAGAAGAGTAAATGTGGAGGAGAAGCTTTTTAAGGTATAATAACACTACTTGTGAAAGCAAGCAAGGCATCTTAAAAGATGTGGAGAAGGCTTTGGTTAGTTGTTTGTAGTGAATAGATGCAGATAGTACAAGAAGAAAGGAATAATTACATCAAGACCTCCCCAAGTACTATTTATTGGAATCCACACATTAACCTCGTAAACTATAGCAACCTTCTCACCCTGTTGATGATATTACCAGAAAATATCAAATAGTCATTTTATCATCTACTTTCCTATCTTTCTTTGCTCTAAATAATTCAAGGATCTAAAATTGATCGTCTGACAGTCAGCATGTTATTTTTCAATGGGAAAAATCTAACAGATAACTAACGAAATGGGCATTTGGAAAGTTCTTATAATCAAGAGAGTCGATGTGTTGCGAAAAAATAAATGAAAAACGTTATATAAAAATGAGCAATAGTTAAGGAGGTCAAGATATAGTTATCCTAAGAAGAAAAGCAGACATCAAAATGTAATTGCATGAGCAAGCTAATGAAAGGCCATCACAAACTTCTCCATATGATCATTGCATATCTTCCCACCAACATGAAGTCTAAAAAGGGGGAATATTGACATAGGAGAGGAAGCAGGGTAATAGGAGAGGAAGGTGGGTGAAAGGAGAAAAGCAAGCAGATTCAGAGAGGAAGAAAATAAACTTTTCTCGAAGAAAAATAAACCTGATCGGTTTTAGCAGAGTCAAAAACAGCTGTAATTTACTTCTATATTTTTTTTTTTTTTGGTTCCTTTCCCTAACGCAAAGCTCTCTAATCATGTGCTCCTGTAAACAAAGAAAGAACACAATAACTGGTTAGATAATTTGCTAAATAGCTCTGAAGTATTGAAAACAAGATGTCATAAATGCAGGACAATTTTGAAATATCCTTTTCCCTTCATCCAAACAAAAGGCTTCCTAAATCCATAAAAGATATCAATTGCTTCGTGATGTAGATTTCTGGTACCACTAACAAGTTCCACGGAGGAGAAAGCAATCCAGTAGTAATTGTCAGCCAACAGCATCAAACCCAGTTAGTTTTGAGCATCACAATTTATCAAGTAGAGGAATCAACAAATAAAAATTGGGCAGCAATGTGCAAGAACATTTTACATCGGCACGTGAATATCAGACAGAGTGTTATAGGGAATATGTTGCTTGTCTACATTGGTACTGCTGAACAAAACGGGGTGGTCCTTTAAACAGTGTAGGACCCATAGAAGGTACACCATGTAACCAAAATAAAGAAAAGTCGTCGATGATGTAGAGAAGATATCACCAGCATCAATTGAAGCAAACTCTGGGCGAGCTAATTAGTCCAGCCACCATAAGCCTCCATCTGAACCTACTTTTACATCTCATGCAACTTTAGATCTAAACAATTGGAAGTTTTGAGAAGAGCTGACCTGCAAAATGTGATTTATAAAAAGTGAGATATGCAAGTAAATTGGGGCAAATATCAGAAGTAAAAGTCCTTAGGCATACATTTAACTTGGGCTGGTTTTGTTGGCAGGCTTAGTAAATTTAATTGCCCAACACTTTTTTCTTCGTCTAGTCAACAAGCTTAGGAAATTTTGAGTGCCTAACAAAAGAAAATCTTTTCCACAAGGGGAGCATATGACAGCCCAATGAAAATGTATGAAGCTAAAACCTTATATTCAGATTCTAAAAGTTTTTACACATACATATTTTAAATCGGAAAAGGTTAAATTTTACCTGAGCATTCAATAATTAAAAATATTTTAAAAGAACACGGCAGCCAAACCATATCTGAGAAGCCCTACAAATATATACCCACAACAAAAGTAGGCTCCACAAGAGCCACTTCTTTTTATATAGTATGTATGAATCTAATGACAACACAGTTAAGAGTTCACTAGAAATTTCAGCTATTTTACTTCAAAATATTACTTCAAATTAAGAAGACAATAATCAGGACAAACAGAAAAGTCATCAAAATGAGAAATTGCAATTGGAGATGGCTACATCTCGAATCAGATACCACCTTACCACACCTAAATGTCTTCCATGGAAACTAATAAAATGAGATAAGAGTTATGGTAATTTACTAAACTCTTCTATTAATAGATATCTAACAATGCCAAGTGAAAGTATAAAATAACAGGACTTGCCTTCTGATGAAAAACAAATCACACAGAAAAATAGCATGGTGACAAGATTCAGAATTCAACTTGGACTGCAAAGATCTAGATATCTTTATTAGATAACACGCACAGCAATCCATAGAAATAAGAAATCTATGTAAGATGTACACCATCCATGATGTAGGAAAAACAAAATTAAGAAAGATCATAAACAATAAAATAAATTGATAAAACAAGAAAAATATGAAAGAAAACAAATCTGAACAAAAATTTATAACCAGGGAAAGAGCATAGCAAGCAATAAAAAGAAGGGATAAGACACCAAAAACTTCCAAAATATCATGATTACCACTACATTTTCAAAATATTATAATAGTCACTGAAATCATTGTAGTCTTTCAGAAATGTCATTATGTTAGTTTCTAACCAATTATAATCGAACCGAACTTAGATTAAAAATTCTATTTTGTCCTTGTATACATTGTTTAAAATGATTTAAAAGCTATCTCATATTTTACAATGTTACAAAACAACGAAAAATACCTTCTTCAATGGGAGACACAAATTATTGACAAATATTTTACATTCTAAACTTCAAGAAAGAAGGGCATTTTAGTAATTTACTTGTTTTTGTTAACTTTAATAATAATCTGTTAGGAATATTCTACTAAATACTAACCATAATAGCAACCTAAAAAAATCAAAATATTTTAGTGGCAATTATGATATTTTAAAACATGCAATGATGATTATGATATTTTAAAACATGCAATGATGATTATGATATTTTAAAAGTCTCCTTTGGCAATTACATAAAAATCCTAAAAAGAATACTAAATTGATATGATCATTTGATACAAAGTATTTATGTTTAGATGTAAAGATGTATAAATACAAAAGATGCTATTTCCTTATCCCTGAATAAACTTCCAAAATGTTCTCCCTTCTCCAGGTAATACAGAGAATGGAATACAATACATAACATGAGGATGAGTAACTATGAATCTGCCTAAACAAACTTCCAAAGAGTTCTTTTCATTCTCCAAGTAATACACAGAACGGACATACAATACATAAAGGCGCATAAAGGCGAGGATAAGTAAATACGAATCTGACGAAAGATGGAAGTCCCATCTCACATGTAGAATGCCAATAAATTATCTTGTCTTTTTGAATTACTCAAGCAGGATCATGGTTCGTCATCAAATTTAAAAGATTCAAGAAGGCCCTACTTTTATATACACCAAAATTTTGCTTGTTCTTTTCCAAAAAAACCTCAAGTGTATATATATAAGCTTTGGAACTTAAAAAACTGTTGCCAAAGCAGAAAAAGGATATCAATCTTTCTGTAGACAAATGGCACCTAAATGGCAAAAGATCCACTGTCTAAGTGGTTGGGGAGTACATTATCATCACTAATGGCACAGTTCTAAAGTATGAGGACAATCAAGCAACTTCAGAGTAAGAAAAGGACTAGTTCAATGCATCTGTATAAATACTTAACTGCTGACAACATATTCTACAACTACATGATTATGACAACTGATCGAACCATATTAATGGATATTCCAACAAACTCGTGAATTGGCATATAAACAATAATTTCCACGCGGAAAACTAAATTATTGTATTTTAATTTTTAGAAGCTTTAACTTCCATTAAACTCTAGTTAGAACAAGAAAAGATTTACAAATCAAGATCAAAAAGAAAAATTATGATATTATTATTTCATACAATTCCGTCATATAAAACTACATCAGCTTAGAATCTCATGGAGAGTTTAAAACAACCAATAGATCCCCGCCAAAAATAAAAGTTACAGAGAAGAAAATAAAGTACTTGGATCACGAATTTATATGTAATCAAGAAAAGAATCCTAACCCTAACCTGAGATCTCCTTCGGAGACGAAGGAGAATTGGGGCAGAGAATCGCCCTCCCAAATCCGGATATATTCGAAACGATCCCGACGAAGTAGAACACCACGACGAGCCCGATCACCCACGGCATCAGTATGAACCCGATCACGAACGTCACCGACCCGCACAGCATCATCGCCAGCGACGCCCCGAGGAGCAGCGCCGCGAAACCCGCCGGCGAGACCTGCGTCCTCCTCGCCGGGCGCCTCCTCTCCGGCGGAGCCGTCCTCTGCAGCGTCTGATCCGGCGCCGGGGCCGGCGACTCGTGAGGGGACCGGAGGATGGTGAGGAGGATGGCGCAGAGCTCGTAGATGAGCCGCGAGAGCTGGTCGTCGTCTCTCATGTTCAGATCGATCCAGAAAATCTAACCTTAATCCTAATCCTGATCCTAACCCTAACCCGAACCCTAAGAGCGAGCGAGAGAGATAGAGGGTATCAGAGGAGAGATGGAAGAAGCGGTGGAAGAGGTCGAGAGGAAACGGAGAAAGGAGAGAGGAGGAGGAGAGAAGGGTAATTCGGGGAATTGCGAGTTCGTTGAGGGAGAGTGGATAATAAATATATGGAAACAAGGCGAGTGGATAGGGTCGGTCGGAAGAGAGAGAAAGAGAGAGAGAGTGGGGGAATGGATAGAGCTTCTGATTTGGCATCGCAGCTTTGATTGACGTAGGAATTATATCATTTTTGTGTTTGTTTGTGAGTTAATAATGTCAGGAATGCTATGTAATAATATAATTCCTTAATCATGAAAGTTCATGTTCTGTTCTTATTGATGATATAAAAATTTTAACTAATAACTTTTAAAATTGTAAAATAAATTATGTTTTTAGAGAGCTTAGTCGTGGCTGACAGAGATAGAACTATAGGTTATAGTTGTACTTTGGTTGAGAGGTTTTTTTTGTTATCTTCTGTAGTTTTTAGCCGATCTCTTTTCGTTTAACTTTTGTATGTGTATGATATTTGTTGAGTCGAATTTTAAAGATGGACAATATTTTCCTATCAAAAAATATGAGATAAAAGAAAATTTTATTAGGAGGCAAAGCGAGGGAGAGGGAGAGGGAGACGGAGAGGCGGCAATTGTTCTCCCTCATTTTTGAACAACTATTTACTAAGGGGTCATTTGGTTTCACTATACAGTATCCGTAGTGTTATACAAGAAATCAATGTAAACAGAAGTCTTATATCTTTCCTCTTTCTTTCGATTAAAGGTTGAGAGAATATGTTTTAGCATTTACTTAATTAGAGTGGCCGCCAAGATGCTGCATTTAAGACCATCCTAGCCATTGAAAATAATATTTCATAGGTTTTATAGATTAGTAAACTAAATTTTATGTTATACTTTATAAGTATATATCTAGCATGCAGCTAAACAGCACCTAAGTATTATTAGAAAATGGAGTAGTCACTCTCCCATCTTGCTTGCAATGCTGTTTAAAGTATTCCCTAAATATATTGATTCTAAGTTGTACATTATTTTTTTCAAGTGTTTTATGATCACAAACTTACCATTACATAAAATTACACTCAAATGATATAAACATAGATCTAGATAAGTGCAAAACTACCCATCTTAAGTGCTAAATCTAGATTGGAAATTTGTAAAATTTTATAGAAATCTAAGTGCTAAAAAAAAATCTTATTAAAATCAAAGTAGAAATAAGTAAATCCAAGTAGTGCAAGATGATCATTATCTTACAAAATGTCAGTGCAGCAAGTGAGTCTGCAACTTATGGAAGAAAATTCAACAAATTTTCTTTCTGAGAATTAACTCAGTAGGCATTTGATAAAACTACAGTAAAGTTTTCACAAGAAAAGTGTATGAATCTAACATGGCTCTACACACATAGGACTGCCATTTGCTTGAGTTCATGGAAACTTGAATTCAGATGTATTTTACTTCTGGAGGTGAAGTGAGAGCAAGGACTGCAGAATTTTATCAAGATAGGAAGAGTTAAAGAATGTGAGCTTATGAGTGCAAAGTATCTGACACTATCCAATGTTTTTCTTTTTGATTGCCTGGAACTCCACTGGGCCATTTAGATTACATGATATATATACCATCAGTGGCAATTTATTCCTCCATTTCAGAGATGCACTATGCTTGCCTATAGTGTTACTATGTAGTGAAAATATATACAAAGTATTACTTATCTCACCTTGCTATTTGTCCCTCTCATGGTGTCACTTAACATTTGGACTGCAAAAATCAATATCAAAATGCTAAAAAAATCTCACAAAAACATTTAAATCTATCACAGTTTATCATTCATAATAACCAAATCTACTCTATTTATATAACCATAAGCTACCCAACTTATCATAATTTATTCTAATACCGCCGACGTCTATCTCCTGTGTCAAGTGAGGTAAAGAGATGAGAGAGAGAGAGAGAGAGAGTTGTAGCAACAAGCGGAGAAGAGCTTGTAGAGAACTTTTTCTCTGGGAAACTAGTAAATGCTTATGAAGAGCTTAATTTTAGAGGGTCGAAGAGCTTGTGAGCGTGGAGTGAGAAATCTAAATTTATAGATAATTTATTAAAAAATATTAAATAAAAAATCCTAACAGATTTATTTATCTTTTAAAATAAAAATAAGAAACCAAAAAAGAGTAAAAAGACCAAGGTCCAAATTATAAATTATGCCAAGGAAACCTTAAGATACAAGTAATTTATAAACAAACCATAGAAAGGACAGCTACTTGGCCCCTATAAAACTCTGGTAAGCCATTGGGAGAATAGGAGGTGCCCTGTTGCAATACCTACTGCATGCGTTTTAACTTTTAAGCTTCTTCTTTTTTTAAATAAAAAATAAAAAAAATATTTGCAAATCCAACCCTCATTTTAACAAATACAATACTTGGGCAGTTAATACTGTTAACTAAACTTAACCAAACTCTTACTTATCTTAATTATACTAAGAAGATAACTAAAAGACTCTAAGTTAGCTTCCACTCAATATAAATTTTGGTGGGCTCTAAGCTAGCTTCCTCTAAATGAAACTTATTGTGTTTACTATTTATTTAGAAAATAATAATCTGAAGTGGATGGAATACTCCCCCTCTCTCCCAGCAATGTTAGTGTTAATCTAACACATAATATTTTCTAAAGAATGGAGGGGTTTCGATTTGAAAATATTAAAAATTCAGGGGAGTAAAAGGCAAACCCTAATTTTGCCCAAAGTCGGTAGCCACCTCGGCGATAACTCTGTATAAAGTACATGTACTCCTCCTTGCGTTGTCCCTTTCCGGCTGGAAGACGTCAAACTGTGCCCCTTTAAACACACCGTCTCTTTCTCTCACTCTCTTTCTCCGTATTTCTTGGAATCTCTCTCCCAACTCACCGCCATCACCATCATCATCATTATCTTCTTCTTCTCTCTGTATGTCCTCCATGCATTGCCAGTCGCCTTTCGTCTCTCTCTCTCTCTGGAGCAAAAGCACATTAGAGGAAGAAAGTTCTCGCATTAACGGACTAGCAAGTGAGCAGGTAACAACATCCATCTTGTTCTTTTGATGTGGGTTTTAGTACTATCATGGTTATTATATACCAGGAGCATCATATGAACAGTACCGTTAAAGAGTAAAGATCGGTTTCCCAGGATTCAGGTTGTACGTTGCATGCAGTTAGCAAAATTGTAGGTAATTGTGGCATTATATATATATATATATATATATATATATGAGGTATGCTCATATGACGTTAATGTATCTCCTATAAACAACTTATAGAGATGTGTGTAGAGGAGAAGGCATGCATGATATGCTCCTTTCAAAGTTTAAAATGAGAGATGCACAGCATTTTTAAAACGGAGAGAGACACAGAGAGGGAGGATTCTAAGACTTTTAGTAGTGATAACAACATACAAGTCTTCTTGGCTTCCTTCATTGGAAAAGTTGTTATTCCTTTCCTTTTATATTTTTATTTTATTCTATTTTTATAGTAAGAAGGAAGCCAATTGCGTGCTTAATACTCTCCTCCTCCTCTTTTTTTTTTTTTTTTTAATTTTTAATTTTAATTTCTTTCACGGCCGTGGTGTCGTGCATGGCCACTCGGCGATAACTGATACCGTCGCATACTGGCACGTGTCGACACTTGGATGGGCCGAACGAGTCACCCGCTAATCTTGTGATCCCTCGCCGCACGACTCCTCTTCCTTCGGTTTTCTGCAACAGCAGCGGCTTCTCTATCTGTCATTGCCTCCTAAAAGTTCAAACAATTCACCAAAAGAGAAAAAGATATTAATGAGAGAGGTTAAGTTCTGTAAGAAAGCAACTCTAACAACCATCATATTTACAGAAGCAAGCAACAATGGATGAGAACAAAGTGATAAAAAAAAAGAGTTTAGATCTTAGTAGTTTGTTTCTTTCCTCTTTAATTTCTTGTTTCAGCCATCAGTTTTAGGCAACAAGCAATCTGAGGTCATGATTTTGTCATTTGAAGCTGGTATGTGACTGCATTTTTATGTCCTTTGATTGGAGTTGCAGCATGTTTGTTCCTTATCTCTGACATTTTTCTAACTAGAACAGTCTCATAATGTGAGAGAGGGTAAGGCAATTAGGTAAGAAAACTAGATGAGTAATATTGTTAGGTAGCAGTACTACTATATGGTAAATACTAGATACCCTAAGTTGTCAGAGACGCTAACATAACATATGACAAAGTATAGACAACACCTAGATGTAACTCCTTATAGTTAGAATTTTCTTCTATATCTTGATATCTAGGTGCCAACAGATACAAGATACTCCAGTTTTTTCATGGGTCCTTCACACCCACATTTGTTTAAAATCATCTCCAGCTATTAAGAAAGTGCATCGACTCTGTCGATGGAGATAAAATAATTTGGCAAGGGTTTGCACTGCTACATATATGCAGATGCCAGCATATAATGCTAAAACATGCTACCATACTTCTAACCAGCAGTAATCACTATAGAAATATGTATCTAAATTAAGAGGACATTTGGAACAGTTTAAAACTTTATTATACCTAAATCGGCAATGTGAATCTAGCAGTACAAATATTTAACTATTATATAGTTCAAGAAGCATATCCAATTACGTAATTTATTGTTAGCAGTTAGAAAGCTTGAGTAGTGAAAGTATACATGGTGAGTAAATTGAAACAAAAACATCGTGATAGTTAACATCAATTAGTACAGCACCACAAGCCAATATTTCTAGGAAATATGATAAGTGGAAAAACAAAAGTTTCTAGACTCCAGTTGATTGTAGGATTCATTACCAGAGTTTCAAGTAGCATAATACTATAATGCAGGAATGCAGGAAACAAAAATCCTTTTTATGTCAACATATATAATTTCTCATACAAGTGCTTAAATAGCTAGTTAGACTAGTCCCATCCATGCAATAAAATGAGTTTGCCTTGTACTGCCATGATTTAATTTGATAGAGGCTATGTCATATTAACAGGAACAGTGACAAAGTTTACATAGGAACACACAGCTTTTAATCATTTGCAATCTAGTTTATATATGGTATCCACTAACAAATATTTACCTCGACCATGTTAGCTTGAGATCAAAGCCCAAATCTACTAAAATAGAACTGGCTGATTTGGTAAATTTGGATCGACTATACAGGCTTTATACTGAATACGCTAGTTTGCATTTATCTTTCCTTTTCAAATTAGAGATTTCGTGTTTAACAAAGTATAATAAGCTGATATATATTAGCTGTATGGGACCAATTAAATGTAGACATAAGTAGATCTAACAATTTATCAGTGCACCAAATATAATTGGTGTTGCTTAAGCATCTGAGAAGAAATTAACCTAGTAGGGAGCCATCCATTATGAGTCCATGACAACTGAGAAGATAATTATGAACAATATCAATTGGATGTACATGAATTTCCTGTAGGATAGTAAATTGAGTACCGTCGTTATAACTCTGTATTGAACAGTTGCATTCTGAGTTAACAACACTCAAGTTTTACAACTCAATGTAGGTTCTACATGCAAGACTAATGAATTCAAGTTATAACACAGAGCAACTTATAGTTTTGAAGTCTTGTTGAATTGTAAATCCAAATCCAGACAATGGTATGATGCATTATTGAGGTTTGTTTTTGACATTAGAATCCCATTTTCAGGTTGTTAATAGGTTAGTTCATGAGAATGTTGATTGTCATATATATACTTCTTATATTGAAAAATAAATATCTGTTAGTTGGGCATAGCTATTATATTATCGGTTATGAACCAGCAGTATAAACATTATGCTGTCAGTAATAACCCTCACGAATTAGTACAAAGTGCAACATAAATCTGACCTTCCTTGATCTTGTCTTTGTTAATGCATCATGTAATACTTTCTCCAGTTGTCCAAGTTCATTAGCATCCAGCTTATCAACATTTATTTTATGAGACCTGCATAAACTTTAAACTTTAAACTGGTGAATTAGCATGTTATGTTGCAAATATTGTAGACATCCTTATATATACCAGTCAGAAATCTCCATTAGCTTGGTTTTGATATTTGAGGAAGATATATTTTCTTCATTGTTCTGCAATAGCACAAGGATATTTTGCAGAATGATTATTAGCTGGTTAAATCAAATAATACAAATTTAGGGGCAGGGTGGGAAAACAATTAAGTGCAGAAAATTGTTGAGTATTTCTCAAGAACAACTAGTTTTAACTAAGCTGGCATAGAGTCTGTGATAAGCAGAATGAATTTGTACTCTGCCACTCATTGCAGAGAAACAAAATTCACTTCCAGTCATGTCTTTAGGTAAGATTGCAATGAGAATAAGTACTATTTTTTCTTGCTTTATAATTTTTTCATACATAAGTAGAACAGTTTCCTGCTAGAAAGAAATGACAGATAAGAAATTTCATGGAATTAAATACTTATCATGATGACATATTATTCTTAATTATTATCAAACAGTTCACTGGTATTACAGTGTTCTCCTATCCACAAGCATTTGCATCATATGGATGGCAAGTTGAAAATTTTGCCAAGTATCTTGTGTCAAGAGGTATGCTGTCTTCTCTTGCTTATGATATAAGCGCCAATATGATGTGTCAAATGGCTTCATACTATCAAATTATTTGCACTAAAGCACACTAACATAATATGATGAACTGTACTTGTATCAAATCATCAGGCAAGGTTTTGTTAAGAGCACTAGTCTAAGTGGAAAGGACTAGTAAATAGTTGTTGAATAGGCTTTAGGCAAAGTTGCATCTCCACCAGATAAAAGACAACTAAGTAATGTTGTGATCCTTTATCATTTTGTTTCCCCTGCTTCAGAAAAAGAATGCTGCCAAAAGAGGCTAGCTGTAGGTGAGGCGGATTTGCTTGTCATTCAAAATTGAGGCTAATGGTCTAATTAAAGAGAAAATAACAAATGTTTATTTCAAATCATTCACCAAATAAACAAGCTATGAATTCAAAATTCAAAAACTGGAGCATGTTTCTTCATGAAAGATAACTGGAAATGTAAATAGGCATGTTGAACATTTTGTTTGGCATTTACAGGCCACCAGACTGTATTCCTGTTCAGTGGTGCAAATTCATTTTTTATTCAACATTCTTATACCATTAAACACTAGTTAAATTCTTAAGTTTATTAATTAATATTAAAAAGTATGAGATAAATTCTGTAAATAAAACGTAAAAGAGAAAAGTGATCAAAAAGAAGCTTTTACCTCTTTGTTGTCAATATGCTCTGCTCTTGTAAATTGCTGGTAACGCCTAACTGTGTCTCCAATGCTGGATGAGAAGTGTTGTGTAAGTTTATCACTGCTTGTAGTTCATAGTGGCTCCAATATAGAATATCACAATGTTTTATCCTTTGATCAATAGGAAACAACGATCATATGCATGGTTTGCAAAATTGGCCAATCCTGGATTGACCGATTTGGATTGGGATTGGCCATAACTGATATTGATCCTGATAGGTTTTGATATGGGATCAACTAATCTGTCTCAGCCATATTTGTTGAAACTTGTTTGGATCGGTCGAAACTTAACCAAAACGAAATCTTTTAAGATTCAGGTCAAATCTAAATAGATCTTACCTACGAGACATTAGTAATTAATACCCTAATTGTATTGTTTTCAACATTTTCAATTTTACTAATATTTTGAAAGATCGCATAGGTGGCGGGCGGTCACCCTACAGCCTAACGCCTAAGTGGAAGAGAGGTGACAAAGCAGTCTAGTATTTTTATTATAAAAATAATAAATAAATAAATATACATATTACATATATTTAATATATATTATACACTTATATGTAAGTTGACCAACACAGTATATACAAAAAATATGATAGTGCACTATACCAAAATACTAAATAACATGATCACAATTCACAACTATAATAATCACAACAATAATGTCCACAATCAACTGATTTAAAAATAGGAAGACATATCAAGTACTAATTAATTACTGATTTAAAAACAATAAAACAGTAATCAATAACTAATTGCTGATTACTAACTCTAGTTTATTCACATTTCAAATTCCTCTAATCAACAACTATATACTTAATTTGCAGGTAATTAGTAAATCCTCCAATTAATAATGCAAGATAGTGAAAAAAATAGTAATTCACCAATCTTAATACAATAATTCATAAACTAATTAACAATTAGTTTCTCTGATTAATTCTTATAGCCTCTTACTGTAGTAGATTAAGAGTAATTGAACATTTAAGCTCAAGATAATTAAAATTTAAAAATAGTAAAACACTAAAATTGTAGAGAGCGAGAGTGAGTGAGAGAGAGTGAAAGAGAGTGGGAGAGTGTGTGAGAGAGAGAGAGGTACCATCCATTGTGAGGGAGACTGAGAGAGTGGGAGAGAGACTGTCGTCACTTTGTGACTGGTCGCCACCTTCGCTGTTGTTGGCCGTCGAAGAAATTTTTTTTCCAAGGGTTTTGGTGTGAAGAATAGAAGAGGCGAGCGAGAGGAGAGCAGCAAGTGAGAGAGAGAGAAGCGAGCGATGATTTTTTTAGTAAAGATTATTTATTAAAACGCGACCTGCTTCACTTCGACCAGCATCAAGAAATGGCAGGCTGCCATTCGCCAACGCCAATTGGCTTAGTAGGGTAGATGGTGCACCGCCCCATTATGGAGGCCGTCTTTTTCGTCATTAAAAACACTAATTTTTACCTTCTATCTCACACTTCATTGAGCTTATCTGACTGCTGAGCTGGTGAGCCCTTCCGACTATTCTATATTTTGGTGAATTTGAATGAGTATTTTTTTCTTTCATTTTTTTCCTAATTTTTTCTCATTCTTCTTCTCTTTCTTACTCACTTTTTTAATTTCTCTTTTTTACTATTGCAAAACAAAAGTTAAGAGAAGAGAGATCCCTCTCTTCATTTCACTTTTGCAATAGTAATTTACAAACATAAAAATTCACCAAATTCAGCTCGAAATTCATCACAATTTTCAGTGAGTTTTTTCTTTGGTTATCAATGTGACTAATTATTATTATTTTATTTTTTTTAAATATTTAGAAATTTCCCTATATTTTTTAATAATATTTAAAATTTTATGTAATAAAAAAAGTTTGATCCGATACTGATGGTTAATACAACCGATATAGCGGATACGACCAATATGTATTGTTTTTTTCTAGCGGTTGTTTTTTGCCGATCCCAATTATGAGTTTTTAAACCTTGATTATATGAATATACTTTCTCATCATAGCCCCAATTGACACTATTTTTATATAGCAGGTTAAGATTATTCCTTCCATTGATATTGTCAAGTCACTAGGTGAATAGATTAAATTTGATCAATGAGAATATGTGCTAAAACAAGGGAAACTCAACCTAGAGACTAGAGAGAATCCAATATTAATAAAACTTGGTACATTGGAATATATAGTCATAAAACAACAACATTATAAGCAGTGTAATCATGGAAAGTTATCTAGGTTTGTTAAAGATTATAGAGTCTTCTACTTGAGTTACTGACTACACCCCCAAACTGGAAATCTACTTCAATCATCTTCCCTTAGCAATGAAAGGCTTCTTCCCTAATTTGTGGCATGTCAACACAGGAAGAGGACATCTGGTGATGAGGACATAAGGAACAAGTGAGTCAAGTAATTAGCTTCATCCTTCCTCCTCTCATTCTATTCTTGGGTTTCTATTATACAAATGACCGTGCCAACCATGCTGACAAGACGACAGCACAGTGGGTGCCAACAAGGAGGCAATTCTTTTTTCTTGTTTTGGTTTCAGTTTTGAAACCTAGAAAAAAATGAAAAATTTGCACCTAACAGAGTAGTTTTCAATTGACAACAAATTGAAATCAAGGCCAAAACTAGCATCTTGTAAGTTGGCTTGTACTGTTACACCTCAGATGGAACTTCAAATTGTCTTTTACTGTTATACTTACATCAGATACAACAGGTAGGTAATAGTGTAGATAATCATGCAAAACTGGTAAGAGCAATAACTTAGAATCAATATTCTTTTTTATAGATTAGGTAATTTTTGCTACATAATGAAAAAATTTCAAGTTATTTAATGTCCACATGAATACACTGTGTGTTCACTTTCTTCTCACTAGTTCATTACCATAGGATAAAGCCATCATTTTGACCTCTTTTGCTTCCTTATTCTCCGGTGGTGTTTCCCTTGGTAGGGCAAAAGATAAAATCTTGCCATTAAAAGCTTAATACAGTTGATTTTGGGCCTTCGAGAAGTAAAAGGGAACAAATCAACACAACACTAGCTAATGGGAAGAAAAGAGAGAAGCTCCGATGAGAAAAGAAGGTTATATACATAGGAGAATATACCGAACTGTAGGAAGGCTGTAGAAAAGGGAGATAGTAGAGATGAAGACGTCATAAGGAAAGCTTTTTAGTTTTTACATGTCCAATTGGGAACACTCAGATTTTTGGGGCTTATACACAATGCAGAGGTGGCATCTTGCAACTCCTATCGGGAGGTCTGTCTAAGATCTCTAATAACTCATGATGTGGACTGCAGGTTGAAGCAGAATGATTGTGTCGATCGGTACTAACCGTGTCGATGGAGTGTCAGTACTCAACACAGGGTTGTACCATGTGCCAAGTCGTGCTGATCAGTACGAGTGTTTGCCAGATTGGCACAACAACCTAGTGTCAACCCATGTCGGTCGGTCATGACCATTTTTTTTATGTGCACTTTAATAACTAATTTGGGATCTACAAATAATGGACGTATCTTAATTTTGCTAGTTCTATTATTTATAAGGATATTTCCGCATAGAACTAACATTTTGAATCAAAAGAAAATTTTGATTTCCAAAAAATTTCCCCAAATTTCAAAAAAATATGAAATTAATCTATCAAATCCACTTAGATTGGGTTATTGGTATAATTTAGATTAACTCCATACGAGTTGATCTGAATCCAAATTTTATAATTTTTAGCTAAAATTCCGTCATGATTAGATTTTCTCTAAATTTTTCCAAATTTCAAAAAATCCAAATTATTATGTTAAGCAATACGTGCTTTAGGTTAGTTCCCATATGAGTTCTCTAAGATTCAAGCAATGTAGACCATGATGAGCTCTCCCTAGGATGAAGGCTATTCTGATACTAATGCCTTCGGCATTTGGATAGCTATTCTCCACATCTCTTTGATATGAGCAAAATACATTCTTTCACGTCTTGTTCGACCCAAGCAAAACGCATTCTTTCACACCAAACCTTTTTGGATATTTATCATTTGACCTACATTTTGCCTTTAATGTTTTAAAAATATCTCAAAGCTAACTTCAACCTAACAGCAGCAAGTAGTTGATGGAATAGAGAATATTCCTATACTTTGAAAAATAAAGAACTAAATCTATAAAATACCCCACCTCTGACTATAAAATTCGTCTCCCTTTAATTATTACCTACAAGTTTAAAAACTTATTTTAAGAGTATTAAGGTCATTTTATATTTACAGTTCTTTTAACTAATTTATATAGTAATTATTCTTTAAGCCACTGTTCACTTTAGGAATAATTTTTTTGTTATTCTAGGATATATCAGCTTATTCTAGAATAATCATATTTACCTCATTTTAGAATATAAACACTATTTATTAAAATTACATCTTATATTACAAACTAACTCAATTACTAAATTTTTCTTAGTATTTATCCTATCAACCTATTTTATATCCAATCAAAGGGTATTCATAATGATTTCATAAAAAATAACATATTTTGCCATCTTTTTATTCACTTTATATAACATCCAAGATAATTATTACTCTTTTTCTAAAATACAAGTGAATATAAGAATCGTTATTCCTAGAACAAAGACACTCATTTTAAAAGTAATAAAAAGGAATACCTATTCTAATTGATCTTATTCCTAAAGTAAACGAGGCCTAAAAAAAACTATTGTTAAGGTGTGAAGCATCAAAAACAAAATGCAATTGTCAAATGATAAAAATCCATATGATCCAATGTGTATAATAGAAGACGCAAAATGTAGTTTGTGCAACAAATTTAGATACATACTAAAATAATTCTAAAAAAATTGTTGGATTTAATTAATAATTTGAAGAATTTAATAAAGTATAATAAGAAAATGTGAAGGCTTTTAATGCTTTAAAATGGTACATTATTTAAATATAATATCTAAAAGTTAGCAAATATGTCAACCACTAATCTAGTGTTCAATGAAAATATTTAATAGGATGTGATAAAAATTGAAATAATATTGTATATATATTTATACAAAATCAAATATAAAAGTATGGATAATAACCGTATATATCTCAAAATTAAAAACAATACACAATTATATAAGATTTATCTTATTTGGTACTTAAGAATATATATTTATACATAATTTAATATAGATATTTATCACAACGTGCTACTTGAGCATATTACCATGAGCTTCAGCAGATATTTATTTGTTGCATGAACATGAGGGTATTAAGGCCTTGTTTGGATATGGAATAAACATAGATTCAAACTAGTATAGTGAGGGTTATACTGGTTTAGATAGTCAAGAAAGAAGGTGTAGTGAGTTCTTTTACATTAAGGGGAAGGTCAAAGTTGGAGGAGAAGTTGGCACCTTTGTGGAGATCTTGATGTCTCTAAAGAGAAAGGGATTGCTTCTGGAGCTGCAAGAAGTGGCCCTTATGCATATGCAACATATAGTTATCATAACCAACGAAATATTCGAGAAAAAATAGAAACCTCTCATAGGCACATTTCCCTCAATACAGCATATAGTTATCATATGCATATGCAGTGTGGGCAGTTTATATGCGTGCCCTTATGCATATTCAATCCACAATTTGAACACAGTTTATCCAACAATAGTTATGTGGTTGCATAAGTAGCCTGTGCAATTACTTTTTAAAATTATGAATGGATGTTCTGCAAAAGCAAAAGGACGAAGATAGTAGATGTGAGCAATGTTCTATTCTCAAAATGAAGTTTTACTGCAACTCTGCAAGTATTGTCACATGGCCAAAGGGATTCATCAACCTCAATTAATTGGGGAATGATTCTACAAAAAATGATTACTTGTCATCTGATTTTATTATTGCTCTAGGTTTCTTTATTTGATAATAAATGGTGGAAAGAAAGTGGTAGAAGTTTCTAGTGAAGTCACCTTGTAGTAGGTACTCATAACCTAATTGTGTTTGATAAATATTGAAGGTGTTTAGAAAAAGTAAATAATTATGACAATTAATGATGACATACAATTAGGGGTGTAAATGAGCCGAGTTGGAGCGAGCTGGAAAAGCTCAGCTTGGCTCAGCTTTGCTCCAGCTAGGGGTGAAAACGGGTCGGATTAACTCCGACCCGACCCGCTATCCGACCCGACTTGGATTGGATACGGATTCGGATACGGGTCGGATATATTTTTCGGATTCGGATACGGATATCGGATATCCGTTTACCCGCATATTTTTTTAAATGATTTACAGTTTTTAGTTTGCTTATTTAAATAGTAAATATTAATATTGTTACTAATAATACTTTATATATTAGTTATAGAGATTAATTTCTCTAATTTTATATATTTGACATACAAAAAAATTATTTATTGTAAAACTTTTAATAATTTTGTGTTAATTATATCTAAATAAAATATTATAATTATTTTAAATTCAATTAATCTGATCCTTTCTCTGAAAATTATCCGTATCCGTTTAGTTAGGATATGGTTTTAAATTTTACTATCCGTCTAATATCCGTATCCGAATCCGTATCCGAACTAAAAATATGAATCCGGATATGGGTTGAGCATTATCCGATCCGTATCCGATCTGTTTTCACGCCTAGCTCCAGCTTAATGGCTCGTAAGCAATCCATAGGATGCAGCTCGATCCCTTGCTAAGGCAAACTCCTTCCAACTACTGACGGCGCGAAATCCTTTCAAGAAACTTCTCGCCCAGACTGGCACCAGCGAGAGCGATTTAATTGCATTGTCAGCTTCACTCGGAGATTCGAGCCAAACATTAGTGTCTAGGACTTTGACGTGACATTGAGTAACGTAGACTCGATGGCGAATCGAGAGATGTCGCCACAAGAGGAAAGGAAGGAAGGGGAGATCTCACCGACGAAACGGCTGTCAAAGGTGAGGATGGTGACGGACGTCCAATCGACAAGGGCTTGGCAAATGAGGCCAAGGGAGGAGATGGTGAGAGAGTTTGGGGAGGAGATGGTATTAAAAAGGATCGTTGGTTAAAGTTTTTGGACCTCAACGATGAAGCGAGAGATCTCGCCATAGGAGGAAAGGAGGGAATGGGAGATCCATCGACAAAGCGGCTGTCAAGGGTGAGGATGGCAACAGACATCCCGTCGGTGAGGGCTCGACGGAGGAGTGGAATAGCATAGATGGCTAGGTCATGGAGATAGGCAAAGAAGACGAAGGTGCGGATGGGGCCAAGGGAGAAGATTTTGAGAGAGTTTGCGGAGGAGACAATATTAAAAGGGATTGTTGGATAGGGTTTTTATTATCATACTATCTGTTAGATCTTAGATCCAACGGTGCTAGCCTGTTATATGTATGATATACGAGCCTAATCGAGCCGAGCTTGAGCGAGCTAATGCTGGCTCGACTCGACTCGATAATACATTCGAGCTTAAAAAATCACCCCAGCTCCAACTAAATTAGAGCTCGAGCTAAGCCTCATGAGCCCACAGGTTTTTTTGGGAACCCTACATACAAAAAAAAAAAAAAAATGGAAAGCGTCACTCAATTCCCTTTAAAATGGAAGTGGAATACGTTTTTATTAAAAAAATTTTGTGGCTTTAGAAAAGTAGAAAAACTTACTCTCCACCTTCTCCATCCAAACATCATAAAGTAGTGCACTTTCAGAAAATTGACATTTTTTTTCCTACTTCCTATCAACCAACACAACACCTTAAGAGAATTTTTATTTACCTAGATATTGGAAAAGCTTATGCTAATATGAAGTAAAATTTCTTGGTGATGTCATGGGTTGGAGGGCTTTCTAAGGGAATTAAGGTATATTAGGTTATCACATCTGCTTTCTCTGGCTCAACTTTTGCATTCTAAATCGAGTAACTACTTCTTTCATGAAAAAAATATCTTAGATAGAAGGCTTCTTGTTCCCCTTAATGTTTTAGAGTTATTGAATGTCGACTCAACGTAATGCATGAACAAGATTTGATATATCGATTATGAAATAAACAAAACTCTTATGTCAAGGTTGATAAGATGAAGGCACCTTTGCGAATATATACTGTAATCATGTTTTGACGAAGATATAAGAATGGAATGTTTTTGAACTATAAATTAGGCTACCTCTTTATGAAAATAAGCTAATAAAGATAAAATTGCACATCTGAAAATGTGGCAAAATGAATCAAATGACTAAATAGCCTAGCAAAGTAAGCTGACCAGATTCTATCGTAGATGCTGAGCCTCTTTCTATATATATATTTTTTCTTACACTCTTAACTAGTTTCAAATGAGATTTTGGAAGGTTACTGTAAAGATGTTACTCTGAACAATAAAAGACTGATGGATTGAGAGCTGAAGCTTTAGCTTAGGAGCTCTAATTAGACAAGAAGCGCACACAAGCATAGAGGTTGGGCTAACTAGAATGAGAATCAATGAATGGCAACATGAGATTCCTTGAACACCCTCATACTGAAAGAGGGATCGAAGGTAGAGTTGAATTCTCTTCCATAAGCTGGTCCTGCCTATGGAGGATTGTTTGATAGTTGGTCAATCAAGATTGCATAGATAACCCATAATCCATAATCATCATGAATTTTAATGTGAATTTAGGGATCTTTGAGGTGATCAGTCTCACTCTTTCAAATATGCCATTTTCCCCTACCTAGCTTATCTCCAATTTGATTTAAGTACCTGACAAAGCAAATCAGGAGCATGGCCAGACCAAGAATGGAAAGATGCCATGTTTGACTACCATGAATTGTAAAACATGATGATTTAGAAAGCGGTAATGCTTTTGCTTAGGGGAGCGAGATATGTTGGGACAAAAGAGCTTGCATAACTCAAGTATCATATGGTGAGATGGGAAATCCAATATAGAAGATCTATGGATGATTTCTAATGCAGGAAGAACAGAAGCTATTGAGAACTATTGGACAAGCAAATGTTATGATGCATGAAGAAAATGATTAAGTTAAACAAAGGTTTGAAACGTAAAGAGATTTATCTAATGAACTCATTATGTCTACTCTTGGGTCGTGGAGTGTTTCTACAACTATTGAGGTAGAAGGTGTATATTGAATTGAGGCCTTTTTATGGCTTCATCTATAATACTTTGGCAAAGCTGAATTGAATTAAGTGTATATTGAATTGAGGCCTTTTTATGGCTTCATCTATAATACTTTGGCAAAGCTGAATTGAATTAAAGAAGGAGGGTCAAGAGGCAAAGATATGTTAGTATGTGACAGAAAGGAGTCCAAAGCAAGTGGCAAAGGAATGGATGTTGGAAAGCTGCCTCATTACATCCATCCTGCCCATCCGGCTTGGAAGAGATAAGAGTTGGGAAAACAACCTGCCCATAATATTAGAGCTATGTTTCTCTGCTAGGAGGCTAGGGCACTGTGGAAGTTAGGTCTCAAAAAATGTGAGCAAGTTATTTATATTGTTAGAATATAAAAGAACAATGTTTTGTTCTTTAACAAATTAAGTTTTTAGTATAGTTGGTGAGTTAAATAGTAGCAAAGTAGGAAGTCCTAGTGCAATTTTCTCCATAGATTTTTGTTATGTTTTTCATTGTCAATATAACAACATCCACCTATTTAAGTCAAGTGTATTTCTTGAGTAGTTGGTGAATAACATATATAATATAACACTAAAATCTTGTTAATTGATATACAATGCTATTAGGCCTTACAAAAAAAATCAGGCTATAGAATTTAAGGTGTTAAGAGAAAGATGTAAATTGATAGCTCAAATAAGACTTTCTTATACCCGTTTGACTCTTTACATTGTTGTCTTAATTACTAATAATTTGAGGTACTGTAAGCACATTGTGTCGAGAGTGACATTGCGAAAATTGAGACTATCAATTAACCAGTTCACAAAGTGCAACTGTAGCATTCTCGCATATTAAAGTTTCCTATTACCAAAATATTTAGGTCCGCAATATAAATGAAGTGCATTTACAAGCTGTGAGACAATTTCATACATCTAGAATCTAGATATAGGAATCATAACCTATAGGGACATACCTAGATAAATTGTGATTCAATTGCTTCAAATTGACTTGTATTATTGGACCAATTGATTGTCTTAGTCAATCTAGCTTTTCTTAGTTTGATTTGGATAATTTGTTTCCACTATTGAACTTGTCTACGTTACTAACAATTTGAACTAAGCTAACATGTGGGAGCTGTCTACAGCAACTTAATTGACCCATAAAATCACCATCAGAGTAGGTCACGTTTAGATATATTAACCTTTATTACTGCTATATATATTGCAAGAGTCATGATAAGATCTGAGGATTGCTTTTCCAGAATATAAGGTGCTTAGACACCCTAACATAACTAATAAGGTTCATGTTCAAGGTCTATGCCAATCATCAATCGATATACCCCTAGTTGAGAACATCAATCCTTTGATACTTAGTTTCTGTATCTTGATTATAATTCTACGCTATTCTTGATTTATTTTATGGTCCTTAGTTTTGTAGGTCATAAAAATAAAATAAAAAAGCTAACTTTGTATCAGATTTAGTTAGCTCTTCCAACATTAGAGTATCCTTCTCTTCTTCCCAATGAAGTCTGAAGCAGACATACATGGAAAAAATAAATGTATTTGCGACAGCAGCCACAACATACACAAAACAAAGAGTGCAGCTAGAGAAATAACTAATTCTGGAGCAAATAATTAACAAATATTAGTATATTACATAGCAGAAAAGAAAAGAGAATACAGGTAGATAAATAACTAATTCAGTTGCAAATAATTAACAAATATTACATGATAAAAAAAAAAAGAAGGCAAGAATTAAAGGAGCAACTTTACTAACAATACTTACAATATGAAAAACTTCATTCAAAACCAAGGACCCATTGCATATAGGGTCCTCAGTGCTTGGAAATGGCCAGTGGTGGAGCGAGAATTTTGGCAAAGCTATCAAAGTCACATAGATTCAAGAAATATTTAAAGTACTTAAAATTTAATAAAAAAATTTATTAAGACCAACGAAGTTTAGGTCTAATCATGATCAGTAAATGATTAATCCTCATGTCTATAAATCAGCAAAAATTAAAATTGGCCCTAGGGGGTTCATTTATTGAAAGTTTTGTATTGTTTTTAATTATTAACTTTTTTTATGTAATTTTCTCTAGTTCAATATATGATCAGACATGAAATAATAGTCACACGATTAAATAAAAACTAATTGCAATAAATAAATAAAAAATTTAGTACACATTAAATTTTCACCTATGATTAAATTATTTAATCATTGTTATCACTTGCGTTGATGATCGATCTAACAAATGCATTGCGCTTCAAGAAAAAAAAATTATCAGTGAGAAAGGTGATCTATTCTTTTATATTCTACTATCATCTAATTTAGATAGATATGTTCTAGTTTAGAAGGTTTAGATTAAGATAATAACAGACCACCTAAGAAATAATATTTGGACCCCACTTCATTGGATTGGATTGGATTGGATTGGATTGAAGGGAGAATGAACCCTAGCAGCATGGAGCGAGTAATTAGGGACATGCACGAGTAAAACGGGCACCAATTAAAATATAAGAAAATTAGTAAAAGATACAAAATAAATTATGGCAGAAATTTGTGGAACCAAAGAGGACATTTTTTTCATAATTTGAGTAGTGTGCCCCGTCGGCCGCCTCACTTAGGATTTAAGGAGAGGGGTGCCCCCTAGTGGAGATGACTATTTCATAGTTATTTGAACCAGCATCTACTAGAGTTCAAGTCACTAGTTATTTTATTTTGGAATTATTGTAAATATTTAAATAATACGTTATAGTTCTAAATATTCTAAGAACTAAAAATCATATCTATAAAAGCAACATAATTGTATTTCTTAAATTATTTAGCCATGTATAAACTAACATTTAATTCTGAGTACATCAAATCATATTTGTACAAAGTCAAATCTTAATTACACTTTTAACTTTTTTTAATATAATTACTTTAATTTTAGGACTAAATTACCCTTAGAGTAATTAGGAACAATTAGGTAACTTTGAAAAGAAAAAAAAGAGCAACCCAATCAATTCACATAAACTCATCCGAGTTGCACATTTCATTGGTTGAATTTTGTCGGATTCACCAATTTTTATTGGGTCAATTACATTAGTCCGATAAAAAAAGGGAACCACTTGGTGGTCGGATCACAGATTTACCAATCTAGTGCCGTCCGGTCCGATTATAATAACTATGGGCTATTTAGCCTCTCCACAAGAGGAGGAGGTACATAGCCTCGTCTTAGCATGCATGCATATGCCACATGTGTTAACAACTTAACATCAATTACTGATGCCTCAGCAAATCTCACTCATGGTTCAAGTCCACCTACAAGCATGTTAACTTCTGTTGCATAGTTAAGTGTTAACCTTCTCACCAAGTAACATCTGTTACTATTGAGAGTATGCGATCTCCCAGAACATAAGAACATACAAGTTTGTGACATCTAACACTCAGCCTTACTTTCTAATTGAGCAAGCCATAATTGTTTCCAGGGCAAGGTGGGATTTCAACTTTTTGTGTATCTAAGAGTATCATTCTATATAAAATGAATTAGAAAGGAACGACGAGGTGCTTCTATGAGACAACAAAAGACTAAGTAGCCTACGTTGCAAAGTCGTTTTAGGATAGTGAAGTCCTGGTCTTTTCGGCAATCGAGTCGATCCTACCTATCCACTCTCTTCCAGGATATCATACAAAGCATAATAACACCTGATATACTTATTCTTACAACAGAAACCCTATCTAAGTCATAGATTCTATCTAATAATTACATGCAAACTCATGATATCGAAATGGCCGCATCGGAGAGTCACTTCATACATCCCTCAACGCATGCTACTCCAGACGAATTAAAGAATAGCAGTACAAAGAAAGTACAAGTCACCGGTAAGAATGGAGCATGCGAGCAGCTTCGACTATGTTTACACTTTACACTATATTAATAAATGCATGGAAATGGATATAACTAATAGCGCTCGACATGACCAGATATTTTATGATTACAAAATGAAACTAACACGTCGATCGGCAAGATACCCCAAATTTCTACGAAATAGAAGCAAAGGTGAGCAAAGAAGACTATAGGAGACGAGAAGAATCAATAGAATGGAGAATCCTTAATCATTCGACAACCTCGATTCCTTCTTCCCCTTTCTAGTTCCCTCGCCTAATTCAAACCCTAATCACCTCCCCGCCATTGCTTAGGATGATAACAAGATGGATAATAGCTAGGGTTTCTAAGAGGGGAAAGGCGTACCTGGAGCAGCTGGAGAACTCAAAGAGCTTGCCGCCGGGGGAGAAGACGATGAGGGCGACCTCGGCGTCGCAGAGCACGGCAAGTTCGAAGGCCTTCTTGAAGAGGCCGCTCCGGCGCTTGGAGAACCGGACCTGGCGGCTCGTCTTGTCCTCGATCCGACGCAGCTGTACCCTCCCCCGCCTCGCCATCCCAGCTGCCTCCACCGCTGCCGTTACTGGACTCCAAACCCTAACCCTAAACTTAACTCTACGAAGGAGGAAGGCAAGGCTTTTGAAGTGGAGGGGGCAGAGAGAGAGGGGGGAAGGCGATGGAAGAGGTGGTGGTGGTGGTGGTGGTGGAGGAGGAGGAGGAAGAAAAAGATGAGGCTGGATCGAATCGAGTGGGGCCCCCTCTCGCAAATCCTCTTGGCGTCGTTATCTTGGCACGCAAGAACAACGTATACTTGCATTTAAAAAGCTATTCTAACATTTAATGCGTATTTTACGTACAAGCCCCCGTCAGTTAGTTTTATTTAGAAATTACTCTCGTATTTTCCTTGGAAAATACCTGCAGACCTATAAATATGTGGACATGTAGGTGTCATTTTGCAAAATTTCTCCACTGGTTAGTTACCAGAAGGAAGATGACGGCCCAGCGTGATGAGCAGCGTGGCATCATAGAAAAATCGACAGGTGTCAAATATTATGTGGCATTTCAGGTGAGATGCAAAGGCAGAGGAAAGAGGGGATGAGGAATCTGGTCACCCGACCGAGCGCGTGGTCGGTGTGCGAGTTTCGAGAAACGACGACTCCCAAGGGGACAAACAAAAGATCGCAGAAATATATCCGCGATCGCGACTTCTTTTTACCAAATTAGCCCTCATCCAAAATTTATTTTTTAATCGAAATAGATTATGCTCAAATAAACAACCTATCAATATAATAATCTTAAAAAAATAAATAAAAGATAATAAGTCCACTGTCTTCTTATTAATTTATTATACATCATCAGCGTCTTAATAAGTGGCAACTAAAATAGCTGACATAAATTTAGCTGAATCTATTAATGTTCTATCTAAAAAATTTATAATAAGTATTTTACTAAAGTTATAGTGAAACAAACCTTTCTTCTATATTAAATTTTGACACAAGGTTACTCCGGTCAAAAATTCAAAGAGCACTTATTATTATACCTTTAGTATTTTCTTAGAGGTCTAAACTCGTTAGATTTTAGATTTTAATTGAATTAAGCTCAAGCCGAAATGGTAATGGCTATGCATATATCTGGTTCGACACATAATACATGCATATATTTTTATTATCTTTTTAGTCTCATATTAAATATTTAGTAAGCTAAATATTAATATATAGATATATTTTTATGAAAGATAATTAAAATATCATCGTATAAATAATTATATTTAGCCTAATAAAATAATTAAAATATATTTTATTCAAGCTCGATATTTTGAGAAGCTACTAGTGTGCGAAAATGTGGACAGCGTAGACTATTAATTAGAATAAATGATGTGAATGTTATTGGCAATGTATGTATGAAAACACCAATATTACAGTAGCTGTGATTTCGACGTATCGAGGCGTCTGAACTGAATTTTATTAGCTGAAATCTTTTGACCGTGTTCTGCAGCACCTCGACCCGCACGTGGGTTTAGAAAAGTTAATAACATTTCTAATATAAAAACTAATATTATAAATATATCTAGGGTTTAAATGCAAATTATTGGGTATTTTATTTTTAATATTTTTTTATAAATCATACTTAATATTTTATTTATTTTGTGATTCACATCCCACTCGTCTTTCAGGATTTCATAACCCGTCTCTTTATTTTCTCATATAATTCTCGTTTAATATTCTGTCGTTATTTTGACTAACTAATGTTGAGTAAGTTACTTAAATATTCCTACTATTCCCTTTTTTTTTTATAATATTTCTTCACTATCTTTTTCACCTATCTCCTCCACCATCGCTGTCCACCACTACTTTTCATCATTTTCCTCTGTCATCTTCTCCTCGTCCTCTTCTTCTTCTTTGGGAAAAAATAGATGACGAAGAAGATAGTGATAATTTATTTATATATTATAATAAAATATATTTTTTTAAGATCATTTAAGTTAATTTAAAATATTAAATGAGAATGATTAAAAAAAATAAAGGATCGAGTTATAAATTTTTTAAAAATAAGACTGTAAATTATAAAATAAATAAAATATAGAGAGTAATCTACGAAACTATTTAATTTTCAAACATATCTGCCCTCCATTCCCAAAGAATCTACAGTACCTACTTTGACGTTGTAGAGCATTGACGCACGTTTTACGAAGCTAGTGGAACTCCTATTCCATTAAAAGAGCACGTGACGTCAGGATTCGTCCCCGATCAGTTTCAATATTAAAGTCCAAACCGCGGTTGATGCGGTGTCTCGCGGAGCACCGTATGACCTGGCGGATGGCTATCATTGCGAAACAGCTCTCCATCCCTCCATTCTGGTTTTCGCGATTCGGTGGGCTGTTCCTTGAATTTTTGACAAAAATATTACTAAAATATAAAATATTTACCAAACTAGGTCTGTTTTAAACTATTTCTTTAAACTATTTCCTTGAATTCATTTAAACTATTTCTCAAACTATTATTACAGTAAACTCGCTGTCTAGTCTGTTTTTAATTGTTTCCGAAAAACTGTTATAGAAATTGATATATTTTAAAAATCATACCTTATATTTTATCTATTTTGTTATTCATATCTCATCTTTGACGATTTTATAACTTAATCTCTTTTTTTTCTTTATAATTTTCATTTAATACTTTGACGTTATTTTGACTAACTAATATCGATCAAATTACTAAAATATTCTCACCACTATTTTTCCTCTCCTAATCACTTCTCTAAAGAAGGCATAAATAATTAGATATTTAAAATTATTTTATATATTATAACGGAATATTCTTTTGTTGGTATCGTTTATACCAATGGAGAGTGTTTAATGAGAATTATATAGAAAAGATAGGTGTGAGATTACAAAGACGGCTGTGAATCACAAAATAGATAAAATATAAGGTGTGATTGTAAAATTCTCTAAAAATTGCCTAGACAATAAATTTTTTTCACCATTGTTTCTATATAAATAGCTTTCACATAAAGCAATTTCTTCTCTTAAGTACTAGCTTATGAATATCTAATCGCCTTACTTAGGATATGATGATACAACTCGATCCGTATAGGCTCTACTCGCGACATTAGGTTTATTTGGATAAGTCTATTTATCTAGTTAATTTTTGCTTAAAGAAATAAAATGAATTTTTACTAGGGGGCGTTTAAACGCAAGCATCGCATTCGAACGGGTTATGCAAACGCCTGCACGCGTTCACAAAAATAAAGAACGCAAATTGTGCATTCAAACGGAATCAAGCCATTTGAACGCTATCGTTCGAATGCCTGCATACGTTTGCAACGATAAATAATTGTAATTCCGCATTCGAACGCACCGTGATAAAAATTGTTAGTTTGTTAGGGTTTTCTAACTTATTTGATAGATCCCTAGGGTGAGCCTCTATAAATATGTAGACGAAATTCTAATTAGAATTTATTTAATAATTAAAAACGGCATTGTGCATTTATCTCCTTCTCCACTTGCTCTAGCCATTAGTGCCCTCTCCCACCTCCTTCCTTCCACCGTCCAAGTCTTTGGTCAGTTTCCTCTAACTTCTAATCCCCCTCTGCTTCAACAATTTCTCTCCCTTTACACCGAAGAATTAACCTAATACCTATATAGCCATTGAAGGGCTATCAAGCTAGGATGTATCTGACATTTGGCCATTATTCGGCCAAGATCTCAAGATCTTGTAATCTTGGATTCATTAGAAAGCTCTTTTCAAGGGCGACAACATATCTAAAAGGAAGTTTCAATAGCTAGATTATCTGCAGCTTCCTTCGAAAGTCACATCCCTAATCTAATCTAGAATTATTTCGGATTGGATCAAGCTGGTTCATAATATATAGCCTCTGTAATACCCATGAACAAAAAAAAATTTAAACGCACACGCCATGCACGTGCACTCTAACCACAACACACGCGCTGACTTATTCTTCTCCTTCCCTCACCTCTTGCAATTAGTTGCAAGAGGTGGGAGTCTGCCCTCTCTCCCCTCAACTCTATATAAACTCCAACACCCCTTCTCTTCTGGCTTTCTACTCTTCGTAATCTCTCTCTCTCGCTCTTCCACCCCTTCCTCTCTTTTCTTTTTCCGAGCCGTCGAAGATCTTGTTGCGGACAGCGGATCACTAGAGCGTCGGCAACCAATCAAAACCCCCTCACCTCAATCCTCGAACCCATTATTGTACGAGGAGAATCCTGAAATTTAGGAGGAGTCGATTGATTAGGAGAGTGAGACAGATTCTAAAGATATTTTAGGCAAGTTAGATCCTATATTACTCTACCAATAATGTTTACATATGTCATTTCTCTTGCATTAATTATTACTTATTGCATATGTATGATAGAACTCATATTTAATTTTAATATATTTTACTTTGATCATGATATAATAAATAATAAAAGTCATGGCACCACATGCACATATCATTATTAGTCTAATCCCAACGAGGCAATGCCCCTCTCACCCACTCAACCCGGGGTTAAGGGTATAGTGTACTATATAGTATTATATTAGTGGTCTACACCTGAGGTTGTTAGCTAGTAGAGCATTCAGGTGATTACACTGCTCTGATTGTCGACTAGTCTAGAATGATATTAGTAAGATGATTGAGAGGGAGGGTTATAGTTCTAGCGGTACCCAAAGACGCAAGGTCAAGGTGTTTATCGAGCTGTGAACTCTTACCTGCTGTATACGATGATTCTGCTTTATGCAATAATTCAGCTACAAGTAATGATTCTACTCTATATGATGATTTACTAGAGTGGTGATAATGGGCCTACGATTAGAGTCCTTAGTCTAATGGCTATAGACAACCAGTTATATGTAGCGTCGACAGGCATGTATAGACGATAATACTGCTAGATGACTAGTCTCTCTCGATATTATGTTGCTTTGTGAAATATGGCATTAGTGACACGGTTTCTGTATGGATTTATATATATATATATATATATTGAGCTATGATGATGAAAGTTTATTGACAATTGTATTGTACACATTTACTTGATATGTTGATAATTATGGTTATGTATTTCTATTTATCATGCAATACAATATTCATAGATTACTATTAGATTATACTTGCTGGGCTCTGTGCTCATCGCCATTTTGGTAAAAATATTTCAGAGCTAATTATAGAGGACGTGGATATCGAGGAGTAGCAAATTTATTTTCCTATTAGTATTGCTTATTCTGTTATTCCTAGTTGGATTTTAGCCTCTATGAGGGTTTTTATGCTTAAAATTTATAAATGGAATTATATTCCTAGAGGCTTGTTGAGACCTGTGATAATTATAACTTTGGATTATTTGCCTGGATTATTATGGTATTCCTAGACTTATCCCAGATACTTGTGAGATTATTCTACTGACAGGTCATATGAGAATCACGTGGATCTCTCCACGTGAGGAACATGTGATTTTTGAAAGTGGGTGTTTCAACTTAGTATCAAAGCATAGATTCACTATAATTCGACAAGTTTTCTAGGGTACAGTCTAAATATTGATTTAGAAAGTTTAGATACCATGATAGATTGGACATATGAGATGTTAGTGACATGTAGGTATAATTTCTGAATTATAAATAAATTATTTTGAACTTAACAGGAATGCCACCTATATGGGCTAGATCGATTTGAGCAACTACTTCTGAGGGAGCTTCTACTCCAGTTGATGAGCCGACTGTGGATGCTTCAGCCAGCAGCGTGGAGGCCCTCTAGCATTTGGTCAGACGGCAGGAGAGGTTCATTGAGGAGTTAGTTCGTGAGCGCACGGCGACGGCTAGGACGAACACGTCAATGGATCGTCCAAGCATCTTACCCCAGCCGAACAAGCTGGAGAGGGATCTTCGTGGCCACTAAACTGATTTATGCAGCTTAATCCTCTAGTGTTTAGTGGCACGACTGATCCTATGGAGGCGAATTGGTGGCTCATGGATGTGAAGAAGATCCTGACTGCTTTCAGGTGCCTAGAGGATCAGCAGATGACTTTTGCCACTTTTCTTCTTCGTGGGGAGGCAGAAGAGTGGTGGAAGGCCACTGAGTGCTTGATGCCAGACCAGCCTATAGGAGAGTACATCACATGGAAGGCATTCACAGATGCTTTTGATCAGAAGTACTTCCCAGCATCCCTTCGAGTTAAGTTGACACGGGAGTTTACCCAATTAACATAGGGAAATATGACTGTAGCTTAGTACGAGGAAAGGTTTAATACTTTATCCCATTTTTGTCCTACAGTTTTGCCAAATGATATTGCCAGAGTTGAGCAATTCAAGATAGGATTACAGATTGAGATTTGTAAACATGTGAATATAGCGAGGAACCTGACTTATGCAGAGCTAGTGGAGAACGCAGGGACAGCCGAGAGAGATTTACTAGAGGAGCGTTCTCAACGGTAGGAGTGAGTGGCCAGACGTCCAGGTTGCTTGGATGGGCATCTACGAGGAGGTGGTTCGAGTTGGAGTTGACCCTCTGGTTTTTATCGACCGAGGTTTCACCCTTATGCTGGTGGTGCCAATTCTAGTGCAGTTCCGAGTAGATCCGGCTCACAGAGTTCGGGCAGACCTAGTAAGACATCACTTTCTGTCAGTAGTGAGAGGCCAGCAGCGATTACAGGCAGCACTAGTAGCAGAGGATCTACATGACGACCTGCATTGGAGTAGAGGACTTGCTATACATATGGTTGGAGGGGACATTTATCTCGGGATTGTCTTAGTACTCGGGAGGTGACTTGTCATCATTGTGGACAAGCTGGACATATTCGACCCCGTTGTCCTCTATTAGCTGGTGGGTCAGTCACTATGACTACGCCAACTATTTCTAGAGCCTCAGGAGCTAGTACTGCTGCGAGTAGAGGACGTGGTGGGGCATGATCAGGGACTTCTAGCAGAGAAAGAGGCGGATGTATTGGTCGAGTATTTGTCATGACGGAGCAAGACGCAGAGGCATCTAATGATGTGGCGATAGGTAACAATTAAATATGCTTACTTAGAATTTAAGAATTCTGCTTAATAGAAGTCAAATTGTCCCTTCTTTCTTTCAAATAATAATAATAATAATAACAATAAATAGATAATAATAATAATAATATAATTGTTATTAGATTAATAAATAATTTTTTTATAAACCTATTTATGTAATGACAGGTATTATGACATTATTATCTCATACTGCTAAAGTTCTATTCGATCCTGGGGCTACACATTCTTTCATTTCTACCTCATTTTTGAGGTATGCTGATACAATTCGAGAGCCTCTTGATGAACCTCTACTCATAGCTACCCCAATGAGTGATTCTTTGGTGATTCGCTAAATTTATAGTCCTTGCACTCTGACTTTTGGCAAATGGGATTTTAGGACAGACCTTTTACCCCTTGAGATGCATGATTTTAACTTGATTTTGGGTATGGACTGGTTAGCTGCTTATCATGCCAGCATTAACTGCTACAGCAAGGAAGTTATCTTGTAGCTTAATGATGGCATATAGTGTCAATTGTTTAAGGATCGACGGGTGGACCACCCGTAGTTGGTGGCAATCATGTCTGATGAGTCTAGTGGGGCCCAAGCCTTAATTGACTTGCTAGTGGTTCGAAAGTTTTCGGATATTTTTTTTGAGGACATCCGAGGGCTTCCACTAGACAGGGGAGTCGAGTTCACCATTGACCTGATTCTAGGAGCAGGACCAGTCTCTAAGGCTCTTTATCGCATGGCTCCAAAGGAAATGGAGGAACTTAGAGGACAAATTGATGATTTGCTGGATCGAGGTTTCATTAGGCCTAGCTCATCACCTTAGGGAGCTCCAGTCCTCTTTGTTAAGAAGAAAGACGGCACTCTTTGTCTTTGTATTGATTATCGGCAACTAAAACCAGCTGACTGTGAAAAACAAATATCCCCTATCTCGTATTGAGGATCTTTTTGATCAGTTGCGTGGAGCTCGACTCTTTTGGAAGATTGATCTGAGGTCTGGATATCATCAACTGAGGATTAGGGAAGCGGATGTCTTCAAAACTGCTTTTCACACTCGTTATGGTTTGTATGAGTTCTTGGTTATGCCTTTTTGGCTAACTAATGCTCCAACTGTCTTCATGGACCTAATGAACCGAGTCTTTCATCCATTCTTAGATCGATTTGTTGTGGTCTTCATTGATGATATCTTGATATATTCAACCTCAGAGCAGGAGCATGAGGAGCATCTCTAGTTGGTATTAGAGACCTTGATGAGAGAAAAGTTGTTTGCCAAGTTTTCAAAATGTGAGTTCTGGCTGAACAAGCTAGTGTTCCTAGGGTATGAGGTGTCAGGAGTGGACATCCAATTGACCAATCTAAGATCATAGCACTCTTGGGTTGGAAACAGCCAAGCACCGTGGTAGAGGTGCATAGTTTTCTTGGGCTAGCTAGATATTATCAACATTTTGTGGAGGAATTTTCAAAAATCTCGAGCCCTCTTTCTAGCTGACTCAAAAGGACCAGCATTTTATGTGGACGGATGATTGTGAGGAGAGCTTCTAGGAGCTGAAGAGGAGACTTACTTTTGCACCTATTCTTATAGTGCCTCGTAGTGGAGTGGGCTATTAGGTCTATTGTGATGCCTCACACATGGGCCTGGCTGTGTTTTGATGTAGGAGGGTAAAGTTGTCACTTACGCTTCACGGTAGCTCAAGGATTATAAACATAATTATCCCACTCATGACTTAGAGCTAGTAGCAGTAGTCTTTGCATTGAAAATTTGGAGGCACTACCTTTATGGGGAGAAATGTGAGATTTTCACTGATCACAAAAGCTTGAAGTACCTTTTCACATAAAAGGAGCTGAACTTGAGGCAGCGCAGATGGCTTGAACTGGTAAATAATTATGACTGCACTATTAGCTATCACCCAGGAAAGGCAAATATGGTAGCTGACGTCGTGAGCCAGAAGTCTACGGGCAACTTGGCTTGTTTCATCACCCAGCAGGAGAACTTCTTAAAGGATCTGTAGAGGATTGATAATCCTATTATTTCCAGTAGAGCGAGCTTAAAACTTGTTACTCATTTGGTGGTGAGACCAACTCTAGCTGAGAGGATCAGAATTGCACAGGTGGAGGATCCTCACTTTCTGCAAATAATTCAACAAGTCTAAAGTTTGGGCAAAGAGGGTTTTCGTATTGATGATATGGGAACCTTGAGATTTGGAGATAGATTTTGTGTGCCAGATGTGGGTGAACTCCGAAAGAAAATTTTGGAGGAAACCTATCAGACCTCTTACAGCATCCACCTTGGGGAAACGAAGATGTATCATGATGTTCGCAGGTCTTTCTAGTGGCTAGGATTAAAGAGAAGCATAACCGAGTTTGTATCTCAATGCCTGACTTGTCAGCAGATAAAAACTGAGCACCAATGACCTATAGAGACTCTCGGATCTCTACCCATTCCTGAGTGGAAATGGGAGCATATCATTATGAATTTTGTGGTTGGGTTGCCGATAACTATGAAGAAGAAAGATTCCACATGATTAGTTGTAGATTGGTTGATCAAACCTGCTCATTTTCTTCCAGTTAACACCGCAGATTCCATGGAGCAGCGGCTACCTTATTTCGGGATGAGATCTTTGCTTGCCACTAGGCTCCCATCTCTATCACCTCAGATCGGGACCCTAGATTTACATCTAGATTGTGGCAGCAATTTGCTAGATCTCTGGATACCAAATTGCTATTCAGCATTGCTTATCATCCTTAGATCGACGGCTAATCAAAGCGGACGATCCAGACATTGGAGGACATGTTGCGTGCTTTAGTTGCTGATTTTGGACTTAGCTGGAATAGACACCTTCCTTTGATTGAATTTGCCTATAATAACAATTATCACTTCAGCATTGGGATGCCCCCTTACGAGGCTTTATATGGTCGGAGATGTCGGAGACCTATCAATTGGGATGAAGTGAGAGAGCGGAAGATAGAGAGCTCAGAGTTGATCTAGGAAACCATTGATAAAGTCTGAAAGGTACGTGAGCATTTGCAGGCAGCCTAGAGTCGACAAAAGCACTATGTTGATCGTCGATGTCGAGACCTAGAATTCTAGGTTGGGTATGGAGTTTTCCTCAAGATCTCCCCCTAAAAAGAGGTAGTCCGATTTGGGAGGAAGGGCAAATTGAGCCCTCAATACATTGGACCTTATGAGATACTGTAGCGGATAGGGTTAGTTGCATATCGCGTGGATCTACCTTCAGAGTTGTCTCAAATTCACAATGTTTTCTATGTGTTAGTATTGAGAAAATATTTGCATGATCCCTTCCATGTGTTAAAGGAGGAACCTATTCAGCTAAAGAATGACTTGTCCTATGAGGATCAGCCAATTCAGATCATTAATAGATGCATGAAAATGCTTTGAAGGAGGAATGTACCACTGGTCAAAGTTCTTTGGCGGAATCATGGTGTAGAGGAAGCTACTTAGGAGCTTGAGGAGGAGATCCAGTCCACTTATCCACACTTATTAGATAGCTCCGGTATGTAACTTCGATGATGAAATTTTTATTTTGTTGGGAGTAGTTGTAACACCCATGAAAAAATAAATTAAGCGCACGCACCATACGCATGCACTCTAACTGCAGCACGTGCGCTAACTTATTCTTCTCCTTCCCCCACCTCTCGTAGTTCGTTGCGAGAGGTGGGAGAGAAGTGCACCGGGGTGGAGTTGAACTCCACTCCGCCCCCTCCCCCCCTCAACTCTATATAAACTCCAACACCCCTCCCCCTCTGGCTTTCTACTCTTCGTAATCTCTCTCTCTCTCTCGCTCTTCCACCCCTTCCTCTCTTTTCTCTTTCCGAGCTGCCAAAGACCTCGTCGTGGACAGTGGATCACCGGAGCGCCGGCGGCCAATCAAAATCCCCTCACCTCAATCCTCGGATCCATTACTATACGAGGAGGATCTCAAAATTCAGGAGGAGCCGATTGATTAGGAGAGTGAGACAGAGTTCAAAGATATTTCAGGCGAGTTAGATCCTATATTACTCTACGAATAATGTTTACATATATCATTTCTTACTTGCATTAATTATTACATATTGCATATGTATGATAGACCACATGCTTAATTTTAATACATTGTTACTTTGATGATCATAATATAATAAATAATAAAAGTCATGGCATCATATGCACGTATCATTGTTAGTCTAGTACCAACTAAATAGTGTCTCTCTCACTCACACAACCCGAGGTTAAGGGTAGAATGTATTATATAGTATTATATTAGCGGTCTATACCTGAAATCGTTAGCTAGTGGAGTATTTAGGTGATTACACTATCCAAGTTGTAGACTAGTCTAAAATGATATTAATAAGATAATTGAAAGGTAGGATTATAGTTCTAGTGGTACCCGATAACATAGGGTTAGGGCGTTTATCGAGCTGTAGGCTCTTACCCGCTGTATGCAATAATTCTGCTCTATGCGATAATTTAGCTACAAGTAATGATTATGCTCTGTGCAATGTTTTACTAGAGCGGTAATGATGAGCCTACAACTTGGGTCCTTAGTCTGATGGCCACAGACAACCGGTCATATACAGTGTCGCCAGATATGTATAGACGATAATACCGCTAGATGACTAGTCCCCCTTGATACTATGTTGTTTTGTGAAATATGACATTAGTGATACGGTTTCTGTGTGAATTTTTATATATATTGAGCTATGATGATGAAAGTTTATTGAAAATTATATTGTACACATTTACTTGATATGTTAATAATTATGATTATGTATTTTTATTTATCATGTAATACAATATTTATAGATTACTATTATATTATACTTGCTGGGCTCTATGCTCACCGTCATTTTAGTAGAAATATTTCAGAGCTAATTATGAAGGACGCGGATATCGAGAAGTAGCAGATTTGTTTTCTAATTAATATTATTTATTCTATTATTTCTAGTTGGATTTTAGCCTTTGCGAGAGTTTTTATGTTTAAAATTTGTGTATGGACTTGTATTCCTAGAGGCTTGTTGAGATTTGTGATAATTGTAACTTTTGATTATTTGCTTGGATTATTATAGTAATTTTAGACTTATCTCAGATACTTATGAGATTATTCTACTGACAAGTCATGTGAGAATCTTGTGGATCTCTCCACGTGAGGAATACATGATTTTGGAAGTGGGTGTTTCAGCCTCTCTCAAAGCTAAAGTCTTAGCAAATAAGGCACTATTACATCTTATAGGAGCTTCATTTGCAAGTAATAGATAATTGGATAAGTTTTTTGATGCATAAAGAATAATACTAATTAAATTTTAGATAATAAAGATATGATAAATATATTTAGTTTATATATAATTTTACCAAGTGGGTAGAAGAAGAAAGTGCATTAGACGAAGGCCTCTTTATGAGAGCTTTTGGAGGAAAATTCTGACATTAGAAGGTGCAACGATAACTCAGATCTTCTCTTAACACTCCCAAGTGTCCCAATCAACTGAGGTAGAGAAGGTGTATACGGAAGTAACTCTATCTCACTCTTAGACTTGGCAGACCTATTCATTCTTAGTTAGCAGCGACTCGGTGGGAGATCATAGCCTTAGTTACAAGTATTTATTATGCGCATAACTAAGACTAATCTTTCTTACTAAAAAGAGTTGTACACACTAATAAAATGGAGTGAACATAAGTTTAAAGACATGTCAAATGATGATTAGAAAAAACTACGTAGAAAGACATTACTATCATATCAATTGTTAGATGATATTGTTTTTCACCTTATTGCAAATGAGACGTCGGTTAAGTGTTAATAAAAATTATATAAGAGAAAGATTGCGGAAAACAAAACATTTGTGATGGAAACATGTAAATCTAAAGTGCAATGATAGAAAGCCTATTGCAGAGCATTTGAATGAGATCCAAAGTAATGCGAATCAATTTGCTTATCTGAAGATGGTGCTAGAAAAGCATTGCTGTTATTCAGTTACCTTCTAGAGTCTTGTGAGAATTTAGTGGCCTCTTTTAAGCAATTTAGTACTGAAAGGGATTGAGCTAAGTTACAAATAGTTTTTTAAATAAAGATACTAGACATAGCACCCCAAAAGAAACTTATTCTATCATTCTGATGTGTGGCCCAATTTTAATTGTGGATTTGGTAGATTGGGCTGCCCAGGCCTTGCCCATTATCTTGGCTTGAAGAAGGTCCAAATGAGTTTGTTAGTTTTTAATTTAGTTTATTATATTTTATCATTTGCTTAGTTTTAACCATGTAATTGGAGTCATTAAATATTAATCATTAAAAAGTATAATTTTTTTGTTAATAATAATTGTTATAAGTCAACATTAATTAATGTAACGGTAGACGAGAACGTATTTGCATTAATTATTTAATAATTCTTTATATAATATTATTAAAACATTTATTTATTGGCCAAGTAAATATAAGAATTCTCAACTGGTCTAAGCTAAACTCATAGCAACCATTCATACAGTATGAACTTATTTAATTTTAGGTGATTCCTATTCAGACTTTATTTACTTAGTAGAGTTGTGATTGTATAAGGAGGATCTTGAGAGATAAGGGAAACTAGTTAATCAAATAGCAAGTCAAACAAGTGAATTCTTCGTAAATTAATACTGTAGATACTTAAGTGATAGTTTACTTTATAGTTTTATAGATATTTTCACCGTAAAGTAATTAGATATGAAGACAAGTTTTTCTTCATAGAAATTTGGAGGAGGAGAATTATGTAGAGCAACTTAGAAGGTTTCAAGATCAAAGGGAATGAGCATTTAGTTTGTAAATTGAACTAAGGCTACAAAAGAACCACCTAACATCATTGGTGACACATTGATTTTAGGAAAAAAAATATCCTTGAAGGACTTTAGGAACAATGAAGTGCATTTTGAGTATGGATATTTCTATTTCTCATGCCTCACAAGAAAGATATGTTGAAAAAGTACTTGAAATTTTTTGAGATGCCCACTGCCAAATATATTGGATCATCATTTGCACATCATTTTTAGTTAAATGCCAAACAAGAACTTTTTATTGGAAAAGTACTTAAAATTTTTTGAGATGCACACTTCCAAATAAATGCCAAGCAAAGACCTTCAATTCAGAATGAGAAGGTTGGAATAAATTTTCTATGGTCCTAAGTTAGGAAATTCATATATATCATAGTATAGATGACGTAGAACATTGCACATGTAGTTGGTGTTGTTAGTCGATATCCATGAAATCTAAAGTAAGAGCATTGAGCAATAATAAAATAGATTTTTAGACATCTTAGAGAGTTATAATAAGAAGTATATTCTCTTTTATAATTATCAAAATGACATCTACCTATACAAGCATGCATTTATCATACCAAACATGTTTGAGAAAAAGTTACTCTATTGAGAAAATCCACCGTAACAAATATATATCTATAAAAAAAGAAGCATGAGCTATGTAAATAAATTGTCGGTATGGTTGAAGTTTTACATCAATAAAATTGACTTATGAGTCAGAGGGAGAGTTTATTATGTTAATCCTCCTTATGATGACTTGAACCTAACTAAATTAGGTTTGAGTTAGCTTAATAGCACATTTATAAATGTGTCCATCTTTCAAAACTCTCTTTGATATAGATGATGAGAAGATTTAGGCTAGCCGATGTGTGAAAAGGAAATTAAAAACATGTTTTGTCAAGTGGGTAGGAAAAAGAATAACATATGCCATTAGAGGAAATCTTGTTACCTTATTAGGAAATTTCGACATAAGTGTTCATACACTTCTTTATATTATCTTTTATTTTCTTCAAAAGTCCTCACATTTCTTGCTTACCGCTATTGTTTGGTGAGGTTTTCTTACTCTTCTTTCTTTTGGTGTTCCACTCAATGATGAGATTATAATTTAAAAAATTATTTTCTCTTGAGAAGCACATATATTTGCCGCTAGTGTAATCTAGAAATAATTTATTTTATTTTTATACATAGATGAGAAATATTTGGACATTGATGCATGTTAATAATAGTCTGGAATGTTGAAAGCTCTAAATAATTAAACTCAACTACTTCTGCGAGTGAGTACTAATTTTTTTATTGTAAAACTTGTATAGGTCACTTTCAAATATTATCACTATACTTTATTATATGTTAGAATATAACGGATACAAACTACTTTTCTCTAATATCTTAAGCTTTTCTTAAATATCAAAATTGTAAGAAAAATTTTTAGGAAAATTTATTAAAAATACTCTCTGTTTCATTTTTATTATTATTCACATCCTACCACGTGGATATTTATCATGCAACTTATGTATAATACTCTTTTTATACCTTCACAAATGCTCTGGGTTAATTTTAACATAATATAAATTTTCTGATTATAGCATATTCAATTACTTTTAAAAATATAAAACTAAATAAAACCTAAAGTATCCCTCATTTGATATTAGAGATGGCTTTTCTTCTACATTTATCTTAACCTTAAAAACATACTCGAGAATATTAAAGTTATTTTGTATTCATAACTGCTTTAACTCATTTATAAGGTAGTTGTCTCTACATCCATTTTTGAGGCATTAAAAGCAAAATGTAGGATTCAAATAATAAATACTCATAATGTAGGATGAGAATGATAATAAAGGCAACACATAACATAAGATTGTTGAATAAATTTTCTAAATATTTATCGAATAACACCATTGTTAAGGAAAATGCATATAACAAGTACATAACAGATAACAGGTTTTGGGATCATCTCAATTGCAATCCTAAAGTCAAATGTATGCTTGTTGTTACAAGTCGTGTTGCCAAGAACAAGCCTTCCATCAATGTTTTTTATGCATGTTTAATTCTGTTAACAAAAGAAAAGACCACTAGAGTCCTTCTTAAATATCCGCTTCTAAATCCAATGTCTTGATAATAGATGGACCAAGATAGTGCCAAAAGAAAAAAAAATGAAAGAGGAATAGAGAAAATGTTATAAAGATATTTAAAACTGATATAGAGATAACTAATCATGAGAGAACCATCCACATTCGTCTTAGCTATGAAACATTATCTCAATCAACCGGGAGTTACCATAATAAATCAGTAGTTATCATAATCAATCAATTAGGTTTGGATCTACTTAGATATGTGAGCGGATTCAAATCCAATATAACCTAATAATTAAGAATTGCAAATACAAATAGAAACCGGATAAGATGAATAATATCAACCATTTGCAATCTTCTTAAGTTTGTAACTATTTTTCTTATTTTTTGAAAATAGAGCTATATTAGTTGGGAAACACTTTAGCCAAACTAGCCGAAATGTCAAAACGTATAAGATGAAGCAGGTTAATAGGGGTTTGGCTGTCCAAAATTAACATGTTGAGAGACAACCCTGCCCTTATTAGTTGCCCAATCTTGCAATACGATTACATTCTCTATAAACATAAGAGAATATTCAAATTTTAAAATAAGAAGAAAAAGTAAAAAAATTTATCTATAAGATTTCTTAATATTCAAGACTAGAATCTCAAAACCTCAAAATCCTAACCGACTCAAGAGAGTCAACCTCTACCACCTATCTTAGAGTGTTCCCTGCCTAAATAACCCCAAGTTAGCCTCAATCAATAGGACTGACCTTGAGGGGGTGGGCTCCCATGCTGCGGCAAGCAAGCCTATATCATTCTTCCTCAGGATAGAACTTGCCCCACCCTAGTAGCGATCCTTTAAAACTGATCCATCTATATTCACATTGACTCGACCCTAAGGGGGTCCGATCCAAGTCATTTATTTTATTGCTTTAGGAGGAGACCTCTTCTTCTTCCCTCTTCGTATAATTATAACTAAGTGAACCGCCCTCTTAGCCACAATCTTGTGATGAATTACCTCGCCACCAAATGAGTTGCACTCCTTTCGGATGCCCCCAAAAGGCCGAACCTACCATTGCTTTGACCTACCTACCCTTAGGTGAGTTAGAGATCAGTCCATCACTAACCAATGAATTCCCTTCTAGCCCAAGATCTTTGCTAATACAATCACAAACCTTCGGGCTATATCGACACCCAAAGAAAAGGTGTTCTACATTCTCCCTAAAGAGATCGCAAAGCCCATGTTGCCATCCGACCCAATTCTGAGCCCATGTAGATAGGCCCAAGTTGGAATTCTTAGTTCTTATCTAGTCATCTTGTTTGAGTCCAGCATCAAAGCAGATCTTAATAATGTCTTCTTAAATGCTATTTATGTTAAAGAGTAAAAATATAGTATATGATTATGAGAAGGTGATGGTTTATAATTTTAGTCATGCTTGTAAACTTCCACATACAACATCATGCTCATTGATAGAATTTAAAATGATGTTATAGAAGACACTCCCATACGTCATCTTATCTAAGATCTGCATGCCATCAGCTCTGTTACTAACACTACTAATAGTGAAAAAGTTAGTCCCAATCGGAAAACCTCCCTTATCCATTTGGATCCTTATCCATGTAACTAATGAGGTCCAAGTATGATTGGAAACTTGTGCACAATATTCCATTGCTTTATTCATGAGAATAAAATTATAATCATGAAACATCTATCTTTGTAATCTCTAATGACTAGGATGGTAGGCAAGCCTAACTATTGGATTCTTACAATATAAAACCACAATTCTCTAATTGCTTAGGCCCTGTTTGCTTTGAGTTTAGGGATTAGTTCAGAGACTCCTAGACGGTTAGTAATTAAACATCTTTTTATCTTTCTCATATCTAATTAAGTTTACTCACTAAACAATTATAACTAACTAATCGAGTTCGGGGCTTAGTCTCAAACCAAACAACACCTTAAATTTTTAGGATTATTAGTAAGTTAGCTAATAGGATCACAGCAGAGGTTCTGAATTTGAATTCCGATAAGATCCTATTTGTTCATTTGAAATATAAAACCTCTGTCAATTTCAGTTCCTCATCAAAAATATCTTAAGCCCATAAGCGAGAAGAGTATTTTAATATATAAAATATGTAACCATCATTCATTAGGCATATCATTAGTCTCAGCTTAAAGTCTAAACAGGAGTTAGGGAGGTAATGTGGAAGTTCTTTTCACTCCATAAAGCAACCAACCTTTTAATGAACCTGGTTCCTTCCAACAATACACCACCACTCTTTCTCTCTCTCTCTCTTTTGTGGAATACCTTACACTATTAGTACATGAACCTTTTGAATTGGTTCAATAAAGTTGAATGGTACTCAGCCAGTCTCCTGATTATGGGAAAGGAAAAGATCATATAGTGGAATTTGAATGGAACCAGCCAGCCAGCCTTTGGTGCATATTGGACTTATATAGCCAGACAAAAGTGGCTACTGATCTTCTCTTTATTCTACCATGAGTATGAGAATGATATCCACCTTATATTTGCTTTCTTCTCCTCCACCCAAAAGGGTACTCCTGAGTACACACCATGCTCATATTTGTCTTATTGATGTTAAAACAGAAACTAAAGAAGTAAAATATGAAAGCATAGCCAAACACAACACAGGACTAGCTAAAGAGTAGGAAATATCCAAACCAATCTCTCCAAATCTTTCAAGCTATGCAAAGAAGAACCTTGACTAAGAGAATATATCCTCGTCTCATTGCATGGATATTCTTATATAATCAAAAGGGCTAGATGCAAGCCACTAAGATGTTAGCAAGGACTAGAGATGTAACTACTATATAAAGGCATCCTACATGTTCTGTGAGCAACAACCAACATCACTACAAACATACACCCATTTAGTAATGGAGGCTAATCGCAAGCGAAGAGGCATAAGGGGGAAGCTGATGATGATCTCCCTGTATCGAGCACCGAAGCATTCTACAATCCACAAGCAATCTTCTTCAACTGCGTCGGTTGTTAACTCTTCTCTGGATAATGTTTTCCTTCATCCTGGACATCCTGGACCAAAACAATGGGTGAAGAAGGAAGGAGGTGATCATAATGCTGAAGGAGATAAAAGTGATGGCTCTGCGAGTGAAGACAGTGTGAATAAGAAAGCAGCAGCATTTATATCTTCTGTTCGCGAGCGTTTCAAGCTCGAAGAGATCGACTACGAGAGGAGAAGGTGAAGGAACAAGGAAGAGCAGTTAATATATCATAGTATCATGGTTCTTGTAGATTCATGTACTGATGATCAACTCTATCTATCTACCAGTTATCAGTAGAGGTTGAAAATAAATCAACTTTAGTTCATATAATGGAAACTTTTGATTCGATAATTAACTGATTCAAAAAGCTTTAAGTTTTCAAGTACTATGCCAACAATGTATAATAGAATCCAGGAGTTTGATCATGTCATAGAAGATTCCTAATAGAGCTGAACGAGTTACTCTTTTGTTCTCCTCCAATAATTTCATATGTGGAATTAAGCATAAAGTCAAAACTAGTATAGTGAGAACTATACTGGTTTAATATCCAAACTGCAGTTTATCTCAAAACTAGTTTAGTAATACCCATTCTTCTCTTCTATCTAATATTTTATATTTACCAATAAAATCTGATTACCATTTTATCCATAAAACTCATCATTTTAATTAATTATATTTCAGTTCTCTCTCCTCTCCCTCCCCTCATCATCCATCCCCTATAAAAAATATTCTGGTCATTTGAGAAGATATCTCACATTAATTGTAATTATTATACCACTATACTAGTTTACAATCAAATACCATATTAGCATAAATCGGTTTGAACTTTCTTATTAAATATAAGAAATGGGCATACCTGTACTAGTTTAAGAATTATTCCACATCCAAATGCCACCTCAAGGAATATTAAAATCATCTGTTCTAGAAGTCCTCAAAACAAGGATACCAAACTTTTTGTCAGAGTTTGCTACCCATCAGTATACATAAGTACCAGTCACTGAATGATGGATAATCAAGATACTGTTGAAAGCAATCAAAAGCACATTGATTAACAAAGATTCATAAGCTCCAAAATGAAATGAATACAGAAATCTAGCATGGATTACACAAATTCTGTCATCTAAAATAACAGATGCAAAAAAAAAATCCTGAAAGGAAAAGAATCTTTGGTGATCACAATATCTAAATGTCTTGCAATAAAAGAGTACAGGGAGATCTACCTACTGCCATGCAAAGGGTAGAGTCTGGGCAGTCCCATCTGCGGATCCTCCACCACTAACATGATAGATACCCTGGTAGTGAACCTCTGTCCCATTAGCATCAGAAACCAAAATACGATTATCCTCCATCCTCGAACATGAAAACCCAGATGCTGAAACATCATTAGAAGCATGCGAGCCAGAGAACCGAGCGAGACTTTCATACTGGAGGTTTGAAATAAGAGGCTGACCCATCCTAATTGGATCAGCTGGTGGTACCATTTGGCTTAAGTTGACACCGGGAGTCGGAGATGACAGAAGAGAGAGAGCACAATCGGAGTCAAGGACTTGAGTTAAACCATTTGAGAACATCTTGCTGCTCCTGCTGCTCACGGAGGGAGTGATGGCCTTGAAAAGTGGCTGGCACTCTGAAGTTTCTAGTGTAATTCTACTGCTGAAGTTGGTGTCATCATCATGCAAGAAAGGGAATCGCCTGATATCTTTGCTGCAACAGTTGGAGTTGGTGAAATGGTGCTGCCTATCACTAAGGTGCAGAGCTGGGTGATGAGAATAAAGAGAACCATTATCAGCTTTTATGATCCCTGTCGTCCACTTGGGCTCTGCTGTAGTGGCTGGAAAATTTTGGGGATATGATGTAAACTTCATCCCTGGACATAAGCATGAACTATCAGCAAACTAAAGCGGAGGCAGCTATTTGAGTAAGTTGAGTTATACATGTAACATCCATAACTCATTAACCAAGGTGCAGGATGTAAATTTGGCATATACAACTTCACGAACCAGGCACGTCTTAAATAAGGGGGGAAATAAGTCAGGAATGGCAAGTAATTAATTTAAAAATAGAAGTGTTTTTAAAGTATAAAGTTACCGAAATGAAATAAAAAACGCCTGATTCAGAATTCTGTCATGATTTAGCAATTAAATAATGAGCCTTATGGAAAAGGCACTCGGATGAGAGTAAGGACCTTGGTGGTTTGTATATAGGCTCCCAGAATCTAGAGAAGTTGTTTGTGGCTTCCTGCGGCGCCTGTTGTGCCCATCAAGACGTTTCCTGCAGCTTCTTTTGACCTCATCAAATTCCACAAGCAAATGAAATCTGTCCAGAGCATCAATAACAAATAAGATCAAAAGCACTTTGAGTTCCTCCTCAATAAAAAGCACAAATTTTGGGATTCATCAAAGAATGAGCAGTCAAGTACCAATAAACAGTTTTAGTCACAAAAAGACGATCAGGCAAAACAGAAAATAATTTAATAACTATGGTGTAAATCACAGAGGCACCGCGAAGACATAGGACCAGAACCAACCAGCACAGAAAGTAAAGAGGAAAAAATGGCAAAGAGCTTATATTTTTGAAGAGTTGACTGCATATGCAAGAAACTATCACTATTAAGCATAAAAAAGCACATAAAAGGTGAAAATAATATGCTAACACCAATAACTTTCCGTTGATTGATTACTATTGATTTTAGAGTAAAAAGTTAGGACCAGTCATGATATAGCTTGAAAGATTTTTCCCCAACTTACTTCTGTTTCTCAACTTCTCACATGAATCAGTTGGAGTGGCTTTTTCATCCACATACGAACCATATCTATTATCAACTTCATCATCATTTTCTCCAAGCATATGAGGCTTGGTAGATCATAAGTCAGAAGACTTAGAGGGGCTTTGAAAGAACTATAGGCCAGTAGGTGAGTACAGTAATATACTCTCTTAATTGCAGTTTAGCCTCATGCAAGTATGCAACCCAAGAGTGAACCTCCAAAATGTTTTCTGAACATGGAATAGTCTAGAGAAGAAAAGGCAAATGGTACACATGTGAATGAAAAATTTCATAAACATAAAATTTCACATCCATTAACATGGTAGTTTGGACCCGATAATGGAATAGCCATGCTATGCTTCCACATAGTTAAGAAGCCAATGACAAAAGCTGATCTAACATCAAGTAAAAGAGAGGCATATATTTAGTCATCATGAATCATAACTTGCCATACTCCATATGGTTGACAACACTACAGGAACCACCACTTGAATTTTTTGCTTAGAGGAACAAAACCACTAATAACTATTGAATTAGATTCATTAGGTTCTATGATCCAAAATTAAGCAATCACAATTTCATTGACACATGGTATAGAAAAATGGTCATTCTTTTGAAGATGACAAAAGGGACATTTTATAACTATTCGTCGTATACATATCAAAGCTGCTCGCATCTTTAGTGCAAGAAGTGAACTATATTACATTTAGAGAAAAAATTTAGATGAAACTTCCTTCTCATGAAAAATAAATACAATGTAAAAAAAGGAAAGATATTCCTACCTAAGTATCTCAGTAAAATTAAACGCCTAACTAGGTGAGTTTTCAAAATACAGAGTGAATTTCTGCCACATAGGACAGTTAGGCAAATTGCCGCTCAGAAATCTCTCATCTGGTCAGTGGTTGCTGTAAAAGGACAGAAAGCTATGCAGCACAGAGAAAAAACATAAAAAAAGGAAATGCTCTCTTCTTTAGCGACTTCACTTTGGTAACTATGTCGAATGATTCAGCTCTATGATTAGGAAAAATACTAAAAAGTCCACCTGCATACATCAAGATATTGTGAAATTAGTGAATCTTGATTCTTTTAGTTTCCTTTATCTTCATACTTCTTTCTTTCCTACAAAAGATCAAAAAATTCCAACCAAAACACTTTTTGAAACCATAACTCAAGTTCTGGGCCAGGCTCATATCCTGAACAATTATTTTCATGTCTGCCCACAATCCCTGATGCTTATTGTTGCTGACTTATGAGAATAAAAGAGACAGTTTCTTAAATTCGTCATGGTGGTTAAGTTTCATTCTAGTCCTAAATTAAAGCTAGCAAAATATGAAAACTGCCACCAAACTGATGCAACATATGAAGTCCTGGGGAACCAAATGTCCTTAAAAGCCCTATAACTCTATGGAGCAGGATGTCTAATAATATGACTACGAGAACAACATAACTATGTCATAGTTTGCCATGTGATACAAATTGTCAGATATTGACAAGGATAGCCCAAAGGCACATTTGAGTTTCCAGAGAACTTATAAAAAGGTAAGCAAAATATTGCGGGTGTGCGAATGTTTGAATCAAGGATTATTATTCGGTCCAGCTGAAACAAGAGTCACAAGGTTGGCTGACTTGTGCAGCTTATATTCTCAATGAGTGCTTATTGATGTAAAGCCAAAAGGTTTCAAGAAAATCTGGAAACATCATAAAGATGGAATACAGAAATTTACGGGAGCAAAATCTGTCATTTCAATTATATGCTCCTCTTGAGCATCAGAACAGTTTGCAAGGAATAATGTGGTAAATTAGAGGCATTCAACAAAGACCAACGTTTGTTTAGGTAAAACCAAAAGCACACACAACAATTCAAGAATTTGGAAATAGAATAAGAACAAAATATAAACAATAGAGCTACGGTGTATGGCTTAGAGAGGCAAAGCTAGAATACAGAAGGCTGACAACTAAAGTTCTATCAGAAGAGTTAAAGGTGCACACTGTAGGAATACGACAGGCCAATTCACAGGGAATCAAGGAAGAAGCTCACTTTCTTCAGCAGATTATGACTGCAGATAGTGACAGTTATAGCAGCAAATGCTCAAAAAAAAAAAAAGTCGCAAGGGTAAAGAGAAATAGGTTTACATTACTATTGAATAGTGAAATAAAATTTTCTTTAGAGATGTTGTTATAATAAACCAAGTTTCATACCAAGAAAGTGAAAGAACTAAAAGTACTTTCGTGCATTAGAACATGCATCAGAACAAAACCTAAAGTTCTATACCAAACTAAACACCAACTATGTTGTTTAATCTAAAGTTCTTCTGTGCATAAGAACAAAATCTAAAGTTCTATATAAAACTAAACACCAACATTATTCTGGACCTCAATGAAGATAGTACTAGAGAATCCATCAAAGGTAAGTTTTAACTTCCTTACCAAGAAACTCAAGTTTCCAACATAACAGAATGAAAATCTCTAAAAAGAAAATGAAAATAAAGCACTATCAAACTGAAAACTCAGGAAGATATAAAGACTCAAATATTACTTTGGAATTCGATCCAGCGTCTAAACGAAAAATAGTGACTACAGATTAAGTGAACCATATGTTTGCTTATAATCTGCTTAGCAGTCAGATACATACTACAATAGGAAATTGCACCGAAAGGTATCTATCTATATTACAGGGTAGAAAGAAGACATCTGACTACAAGAAAAGGGTGTAAGAAATAAATGGACTTCAAAAATCCCAACAGCTGCAACTGTTTCCTTGTACCAAATATGTTGTTTAATCTAACATAACTATAACAAATCCTACAACAATCATCATTATGAGAAATAGAACAAATAAAGACAACTACATAAAAAGGAAGAGTAGTACAACTACAGAATCAAAAGAAGTTAACCAAATTCTTCAGAAAGAAAATTTTGTTTCATTACCTGCTGCACTGCTGGCAGAACCTCTGCTCCTGTCCTCCGACCATCACTATCGGCGTCTTCGAGTGGGCCTCGCAGACCTTATGTCGGCGGTGATACTCCCTACACTTACTGAGATCAGCTTTGCACCCATCAACCAAGCAGGAGGCGTTCTGGCCGCCGTTGCTCGGCGCTCTGGCCCTCTTCGTTGGGCCGGAGGACGCCGAAGACGACGCCATTGTGGCCGCCGCCGACACCTTGAATTGGTCCTTCCAGTGGTCACTCGATCCAAAATCCCCCAACCCACCAAGTTTCAAGTCAACCGAGCAATCGAATCCATTGGGCTGGCGTCCCCCGCTGCCGCTCGATCCGACGACCAAGCCAATGCTTGGTTGGGTGTGATGGTCTAGTTCTGCAAGATCCCAAGGAGGCATCTTTGCGTCCCAATCCATGAAAGCTACCCACTTCAATTCCTTCACTCCTCTTCCTTTGCCCTTTGCCCTCCTCTCTCCTGTCACTCTCTCTCTCTCTCTCTCTCTAAATCAATCCTGTCCTTTTGCTTTCAACTAGGACTACTGCTGCTGCTGCTGCTGCTACTACTACTTAACTATGCTAGAGAGTTAAAAAAAAAGCCAAAAGGAAGCAAGAGAATAACCACAACCCAAAGGCATGATAGCCAACAAAATCCAAGACGAGGGGGTTAGAGAAAAGGACATAAAAATCCCATCTTTATAAGCCTGTGAGACAAAACCCAACAAGACCCAGATGAGCAGCGAGACACTCAAGTGCAAGAAAAGAATCAAAAGTGGAAATTTTAGTACCAAAGTGGTAGAACAAGTAAAAATAACAACCTCCTGGATCAGAAAAAGCTCATCTTTGTAAACCACAAGAAGAGGTCGGATAACAAGAATGGGAGAGAACCCAAAGCACAAGGGAAGAGGCAAAGGTAGGGTGAAGAGCCAACAACACCAAGGGAAAGGGAACTGAAACCAGTCAGTACTTGCAGAGAACTGCACAGGGGAAGGAGGCCTATTGATTGGTCCTGTGGCTTTCCAACCGTTCAATTCCTGACAAGGATTCCAGTGAGAACAATAAATGTGAAGGGAGAAAGGAGACTAGGAGACAGAGAGAGAGATGTAGGTTAAGGACCCCTCACAACCATGCTCAACCCCCTACCAAGTGCTACAATTATTGCAAGGATTGATAAACTCATTATATATATATATATATATATATATATATAAATCTAGGGAGGGTTAGGTGAACTAATAGTAGTAGGCAAAATCGATTTGAGTGACATATGAGATTATATATTGTTGATCCTTTTTATGGCTTACTTTGATTTGTATATCAAGAATTTAAAAAAAATGGATGAGAGACAGGGTGTGGTTGCTATCAACTTTTCAAGAGAGAGAGAGAGAAAGAGGACAAAAGGAAAGGATGGGAGATTAGGAAAGGATGGTGGAAGGGGCAAGTATGGTGGGGTTTATGCTTCATTTCAGCTGACATACTTTATTTCTCTCCCTCTCCTTTTCCTTCTCACTTCTTGATTAGTTTATGTTGCTAGTTTCAAAATATATATATATATGTTGAGTTGAGCTATTACCACAATGTTAGATATATATAGTAGCCCTAACATAGCTCCAAGTTCCAACTACTTAATAAAAAGAGCTCAGAGGTTTCCTAGTTTTGATACTTTGCTTTGACCAATGGTCAATTGCCCTACCTTAATTTACTGGATGCCCAGATTGTCTCAACTCCCCAAAATCCCAAATTCCAAAACAAACTAATGGGAGGTGGCTCAGTTCCAACTGCTAACTGGTCAGCTTACTTCCATTGTCTCTCTGGCTTTCCAGTCCTATTGATTCCTTGACTGCCTCCCCCATTTCAACAAAAGCATCCATCCATTCACTGTTATTCTTTTGCTTCCTTTATATTTATATCACTCTAAACTAACCTTTTAATAGAGTTTTCTTTCTTTCTTTTTTGCTATAAGAGAGGAGAATTCAACAGTTAACTACCATGAATGAGTACAGTACACTCACATCAGTAGCCATAAGTGTACATAAAAGGATCTAAACTTCACATCAATAGCTATAAGTGACCGAATTCGGTAGTCAATTACTAATGGAGATTAAAAATGTCAAAATCAAAGAGATATTTCTATTATAATTCCACTTGCCTAACCTAAGTTGTCAAAATAATAAAAGAGTTGTAAAGGTGTTTCCTTAGGCATAGCATTGTTGCATTACTTTGATTGATCTGCACATCTTCCATGCTTTTCTTCTTTCTTGCTTTCTTTCTTTATCATCATTCATGGGTAGTAGAAGACTAGAAGTACAAAGAGAACAGGATTTTTCACTGTGGGTAGTTTGCATAATAGGAAATATATGCATCAAATGATTGATGAGAAAAGAGGTGTATATTATACATAAAGAGAAACCATCTAAAAGCAAAAGGGCTTGTGAATTTCAAATTTGGAGCTCTAATCTTTCTACTAGGATGCTTTGGCAATTTAATTATATTTACCTTTTTAATTTAGTATATAAAATAAAGTTTATAAGATGACTTTATAATTCATCTTATTTGCTAGGTTTGGGTAGTTGGATTGAAATTTACTCAACCCATAAAGAAATGCACTTGATTAGGTACATTAATATTAATGTTTTAATTGTTAGTCCTTAGAGAAGTTACAAGTGTGCTTCATTAAGCTTAGCACTTGATTGAGTAGGTGGCTTTTTATTTTATTTTAATTTGTTTGTTAGAAATGAAAGTTATCAGTTATCACTAGATCTGGGTGCTCTAACCCTAACTAGGGCAAAAGTGACATAAAGCTCAATGATATCTAGCAACTTGGATGAATTGGTTCAGATTCCAACTTGCAAGATTACCTCAGGGCAAGTCTTACTATCTACATGCATGAATCAATTGAGTGCCTAGTCCACAGTGCTCTCTGCTATGAATGGCAGAAAAGGATCACAGAAGCCCCCCCAACAAAGAAAAGTCAGGGAGGACAGAGATAAGTTCCAACCAAATGAGTGAGAAGAATGTAGTGCTTATCATCTTATGGGGAAAAAGAAAGTCTTTCATTTTGTTTTTATTTTTGAATTTTTGATAGCGTAGATCCGATGAGTTAGACAATATGAGACCAACCCTATTTAGTTACAAGACCTAGCGGGCAAATTCTACGTAAGCAATTTTTAGTAATTTAGGCTAATTGATTCGTTGTCAAACATTTTCATTTTCATTTTCATTTTCATTTTGTAGTGCAGATATGATGGGTCGAACAATATAAGACTAACCCTTCCGGTTATAAGACCCAACGGACCTATCATCTCATTAGCGATTAATTATAACATTAGAATCATGTGAATTCTTCATATACCATTTAGATATATGGGTCTATTTGCAAACTATGTAGGCAAAATGCAAGGATTTTGTAATTTAATTATATTTAATTTTTTTATGCATATTTTATTTTTAATATAAAAGTCTTGAAAACCTAGGCTAATCGATTTGCTACCATAGTCGGTCTCTTTTGTTGTTATAATCATGTTACAAGTTCGCGTATAAAATTGTTAATCTTGAAAACGATCACTTTGAAAGAAAGAAAAAACGTTTTAACCTATTTTCTCGATAAATATAAATAGGAGAAGTACCATCCTGCCCCTCCTATAGTTTTTTTATGTATACTCTCTACCTTAATAGTTTGGCAGGATTTGAAATTTAGACATTGGTTTTTCTCAGCTATAATCTCTACCAACATAGGGTGTTACAACTACCACTATAAAGTCAAGAGAGCCCTAATTCTCAGCCATTTGTTTACAAGTTTGAATGGTACTTCCCTCCAAATAGTATGGAGCTAGATGGCCCCCAATGACATAATTAACACATGAGACTTCTTAGTATTTCATGTCCTACGTGATATATTTGTAACTATCATATACATCACAGGAGCATTATAGCAACTTATACTTTCTCCCTTAATATTGAATGAAAAAGTTAACGGTTTCACCGTCATCGAGCTAGCTCCCTCCAAACCCTAGGCATGCAGGCAGAAGCTATGGAATTGATCTTCTGTAAAGGTGCAAAGAGCCACTGAAACCATGGCAGAATTTGAGCCCTACCATGCACATATAGAGATCTTTTTGGATTCCCTTCTGCTAAGATCTCCTCCAGGTTTAGTGGTCCAATGTCCATCCTGTGGTCCACCAGACTCATCAATCCATGGCCACGCGTGCCCATAGATTAATCCACTGTTTTCATTAGGATAAGAAAGAATTATGAACACCAGTACAAGAATATTGGAAGGTTCATATCTTCAAAGAAAAAAAGAACAGAAGATACTCCTCATGCATGCCATTTTAGGTTTTTAATAGTGCTTGCTTGATCATGCAACAAGGTTAGATAGTGTACTTTCTTGTGCCAAAAGTACGAATTCATGATAGGGTTTTGTTTTCTTTTATTCTTTTTCTTTTTCTCGGGCTCAGTTTAATGAGATGCAATGTTTACGAGGATTAGGACCACAGGGAGGGATCAAGTTGATAGTCTCTAATAAAAGGTTTATGTCGGTCTTTGTCGGTAATCGCAGTATGACGGTGTTTGTCACTTTAGATAATCAGTTGATTTAAAAGTTTATCAAGAAGTTTTGAATTTAAAAGTACCTTCTTAAACTTTTATTTATATCACAAATTCTTTTTATAGTTCTAATATATATATATACATATATATAATTGTGACTAAAAGTCTTTTTTATAGTTCTATTTTTATGTTTTAAATTAACACTCTCTTGCCCTCTTAATCTTTAAGAACTTTAGGTCAATTAACTTAAACAAAAACTTTGCTCCCTTTCTCCCAAACCTCTTTTTAGTCATACAATCAATGATTCCATTAGACATAAACTAAGAACCAACAACTAAAGGCATTCAACTTCCACAGAAATGACACATCTTTAATAAATATAATCAATGATTTGATCAACTTTAAGACCCACATAGTAAAGGGTCTAACAAAATTCCAACACTACAAGCAACCTAAAGGTTCCTACCTTCATAATTAAACCTATATATACATATATATATAAATATATGTGTTGGTTGTACCTATACTGTTGTTTGTTTGTTTGTTCCTGTGGTTGTAGTGCCAAGATATGGTTTGTTTGCAAGAGCTAATGAGGTCCAACTGCACTCACATGTATGCTGTTTCTAATGCTATCAAATAATTTTTTATTTTAAGGATTATGTTATATTTTATAGAATTTCAAAACTTTTTAAAAACAAAATTATTAACTAATTTTAACTAAGTTTCTTATGTTGTACATAGTTTCTTTTCCAATTTATAGAAGTTCTTATATACTATTAACTATTAATCATCCTAGCTCACAAATCAAAAGCTTAAATTATTAGATGAGGACCCAATAATCTATATATATATTATTATATTCTATATAATGTGAGAATAAACTCAACAATTATCTACTACACTAATTTATTGGTATGGAATGTTTTATTTGAAAATGGAGTTCCTGACCAAAATAGATTAGCCTAAAAAATTTATTTACTGAAATAATCTATACCCAAACTTAATACCTCCAATGAGGCAATGAATCTATTTTGTATACTTAAGTTGCCATCTCATAGACCCAATAAAAAATATTAAATTATTTAGTATTCCAAAACTGCTGAATTGATCAATGTTATTATAATCTCTTAATCAAAATCCTAAGTTAAATGCATGGGTTAACTAAGGGATGTTAGTAGCAAATATTATTTTATTTGTCAACTAAACTTGATACAATCAGTGTTCTAATTCAGTGTATTTCTACAGAAATCATAAGATAATGGCATACAAGAGAGTAGATAAACTCATATTTATTCATAGATAGCACCCCCAAACACTACTCTTAAATCTCAGATAAGGGAGTGTGATAAAATTATCCTATTATTTCCTTATCAAGATGTGCACAAACCTCTTATGTTTACTTAGAGATTGAACTGTTGGGTAGATAAATTTCTAAAAAGGCTTATTTTTGGTATAATAATAAAAAATAATATGTCTTTTAGAAAGTTGGATTTCCACTTGATTCCAAAGTGGGTCTTAAAACCTCCTGACATCTTGGACTAGAAATTAAATATATGATGATAAGACTGGGAATGGTTACATACATGAGGTAGGTTCCACAATATATATAAATATATATAATGAGAGAGAGAGAGAGACATTAATTGGCTTGCATTTGGAATCATTTCAATAGGCTGAGGTTAATAATAAGGCCAAGAAGGACTTAAACATTATTAAAGGAAAAGCATGCAATATGGAGTGATGGATGCATAAGCTTATGATTAATTACCTCGTTTATAACCTCTTTTTAGTTAAAGAGGATGCACGCCTAATTGGCTATGAGTGTGACTACATTTGATTATATGAACAATTATTCAAGCTTGGTGGATTTGGTCATGATGATATCATTTGTTTAAGTATCTTTATATGTGCTCTTTGGAAGCATCCCTAGGTGAATAGGAAATGCTTATAGAATTTCATATTATGGGAGCATATTAGTATAGTTTGAACTATAGATTTTAGATGAAAACTAGGATAGTAATTAATCAAATATTAGATGAGAGTAAAATAGATTTAGGAAAATTCTACTTAATTAAAATTATTCTCCTCTCTTCGCCCATTCAATTAGTTTATATTCGTTCATAAACTTAAAAAAATATCACTTTAATTAACTATCATTTTAATTATTTAACATAAAATATCTCATTAATTCACTATTTTTTTATATCGCATTAAATATAATAATTACACTATTATTGTGATTTAAGATACCTAAAAGGAAGTTAAAAAATTAGTGACATTTAACATGCAAAATAATCTTAATCCCCTTAAGTAAATTTTAAAACTAAAGAAAAAAAATAAAATGGAAACCATATTTTAAGGTGAAATAGTTTTTTTTTATTTTGTAAAATAGTAATAAAATATTCTATATTTCATCAACTACTATTGGGATAAAGTTAAACTTCAGAGTATTTGAAACATTAAAAGTAAAATAACAAATATCTATATCATTGGATGCCAATAATAATAAAGATTAAATATACTGTGTTTCAAATAAATTTTCTCATAATTTTCTTGTAAGCTTAATATTTAAAAAGGAAGGTGTTGACCATGAACAGCATATGAGATGGGATCTAAGAAAATTTTAACTTTATACATGAGTTTAAAATTTACCCCTTAATTGGAGAGGCAGGATCCTAGGAAACTCATTTTATATACTTCACTTAGGAATAATGCTAATATAAGGATAATTATTCTAATTTTTTATACTAGCATAAAAGAGTTTATACTGATATAAGCTATTTCTCGTTTAGTTATATATTATTATAGTGTGTAATAATTATATTTGATATAATATAAAGTTAAAATAATAACTCGATAAATGACTAAAATATCTTTATAATGGATGGATGAGGAGAAAAGAGATGGTGATTAAAATAATATTTTTTAAAAATAAATTAGTAATTGAATAAATATAAAAAATATTAAATAGAAGAATAAAAGAGAGAGAAGTAGATATTACTGTACTAGTATAAATATAAGTAATCATTTACTTGCTGTATTAATATAATAAAATTTATACGAGAATAAATCTATTCTTATTCCACAAAGCTATCGGCGGTTGAGGAATAGTTAGAATGAGTATAATAAATGCTCAAAAGAGTATTAAAACTCACCTTGAAACTTAGACTTCGAAATTTGAATTTAAATTTGAATTTGAATGGCTAATATTCACGGTAATTATTATTTTTTAATTGATTAGTGATAACATGAGAAGGATGTCTTTATAATATAGTAAAAATGTAGGGAGTGCATATATATATATATATCACTGTTCTTTAACAACTTATATATTTTTAGAGCAATTAGTGATCAAAATCCAAGCCCTTATTGGGCTACTACACATATATTGGGCTGAAGTATCTATATGGGCTCTTGAACTTAATATATATATATTGATTGAGGAACTCATTGCCTTCAGTATTCCTATATAGGTGGGCAACAAAGGGTTAAATATATACTTCTATCATCTCCTTAATTTCAAAGAAGCTCTTAATATGTTCTTAGACTTAAAGAGTCAAAATTCATTCAAAAAGTATTTGAGAATATACAGTGAAATTTTTGAACCAATTGTGTTCAAAATGTAAACAGGAGCATTCTTCATGACTAAAAAGTAGTATTAAAACTAAAATCACCAGAAATAATTGGCAAGAAAACTATATTTACAGAAAAAGTGGAATGGTGGTACAAGAGTTTGAGGATAAACTGAGAAAAGTGTTAACAAATGCATGCCTACCTGATTGACTAACGCTCTAACTTGTCTCAGACATTAGACCCACTACTACATGGGAGATCAAAAGATTCTAGGGCTATCATGCCTATAGCTAGGCGAGGAACATAGCCTACGAATATAGTACGGGTAAATCTATCTGAGTTGGTCTACGTGACACAGCATGATTGTGTGTGATTGATACATTGACGCACATCGATCGAACAATATATATGCACTAACAGGCATAGACAACTAACTGGTCGAACCCACACCAAAACTTTTATTAAAAAGATTAGGTCGATCAATCTACTTCAATATATGTATATATTAGTGCTTACTAGTCAACAAGCAAAGCATAGGGATCTACCAACCTTAGATCAAGTACCTCTCTTTCTCTTCTCTCTCTCTCTCTCACTCTCTCTTTATTTGTTTAGATTAGGAGACATAGTTGAAGCATCTACAGTGGGTTCTTATCAATAATAGCTGCCTTTATTTGTTACTCAAAAAGCTTTCGACTGAGAGATCTAGCAAAGGGATTCCAGTGCAGTGTTTTGGTTGGTTGAAGTACGTACTGGAACCCTAGCTAGGAATACAACAGTGCATGGAACCTCCTCGTCCATGGATCAGTTTTACACACGTGGCACCTCGTGAATGGTGGGGCCATGCATGCTTGGTCAGCACTCTAACCCGATTGGTGATCATCATCTTTTTCACGTACTAGATCGAAATCTTTTATGATTTAGTTTTTAGCGTCTAAAGCAAGTAAGGCCACCTTCTTCACTTGTTTTTAATTAATATGATCCATGCACGTGAACACACTAGTAGTTTAGTACCCAACACCACGAGGTTGGGATAATTTAAGTGTTTTTTTTAATAATAAAAACCAAAGTACTGCTACAGTAAAAAATCTTTTCCTATGTATGCCTTTGGAATGAGAGAATCTTTGAACAAGAGCTCGTAGATTATAGACTAGATAAAGGAGCAAACCCTAGCTCATCGATATATACTTATGTTCAACAACTGGGCCAATTCTTTCAAGATACTAGTCACAATTATAAGCTTAGACTACATATATATAGCATTTTGATGAAAAATATCAACCTTTGTTGTAAGTTGGTAAGACAAAATCGCTGAACTATAGTGATATCTTGTCCGTCGACTATCCTTAGTAAATAAGGTATGCCCTAGTTTTGGGGTTACAAGAAATATACATAATAATTAGCACACTCGAAACTACAATTCAAACTAACTTGTATTGTTTTCAAGCTAGATATACGCTCCAGTGAGTAACTTTCTAGTCACCTCCCTACCTTTCCCAGAGTAGATTAATTATATATTACCTAATTATGCAATATCTGCACGGTATGTGTTCTTTTTAATTTATATATAGGGTCAGGCAGACCACTATAGCCCAGTGATCTATTGACTCTTAACAAGGGTCAATGATTCAAATATTGAGATTTTGCTTACGTCTTAAAAATGTCGACTTAGTTATTCAATCTATATATCTAAGAGCACTATGACTAATAGGGTCAATAGTTATTATCCCATTATAAACAATGTATTACTCATGCATGCTCTTTGTCATGTCACCTATTGTCTTCTGGGTGTAGTATTACGATTTGAAACCCTATAAAAAAACTAATCCTTAAATCTAATTAATTAACTAACCAATTAAATAAAGTATTGTCTTTCTTACCAAGTGGATCCCATTTGTGATGCATTTCTCTATGTTAGTGTACATCAAAGTGACAATGCCGGTGCCTCCTAAGTAATCTTAACCTCACAAAGGATAAAAAATAAAAAATAAAAATAAAAACAAACAAATTCTTTGTCCCAATTATTAGGGTTAGGTCTTGGAGGACATGGCTGGTCCCAAATTTTGAGAAAATTTTCTACAGCTATCACTTTCCTTCCTATGCTACTCCTCTGACCCTTTGAATCAAAGTTTGGATGGTTTTAGGTTTCTATTGGATCATTCTACAACCATCTAAACCTAACTTCTCAAAAGAATTATAAGAAAAAGAACCCTAATCAGTAGTCATGAGGGTTGACTAATTGGTGATGGTACATTGCAATCAAATTTTCTTACAATGTGACGCCTGACAAGAACGATAACGAATTATTTTTTGTTTTCATTAGAAGAAAAAAAAGAACTAAAAAAAAAAGAGTATTCCTGTAAAAAATTAGAAACTATTTTGATTTTTTTTCATGTAAATAGCTAGAATTCATTTTTATCTATTTGACAATAGATTTTTTTTTTCTCTTTTTAATTTTTATGTGTAAATCGCATGAGAACTTTCTATAGAGAAATAAGTATATATATATATATATATAACTTAATTTGTGTTCATAAGAGTTCTACGAGCAAAAAAGGTGTCTACGATTAAAATATTATTTTTATTATTATTCTTCTTCTAGGGCATCATAGTCGAAATCTCGAAACTAGAAGAGAACATTAGGAGCTCTTAACCTTTTCTTTTTCTCCATCTTTTATGATGTTGCATTCTATTTGAAATTCTTGAGAATTATATGTCAATTTCTAGTATTGGGTTTCATTTATTTGATATGGTATTGATTAATGACTATTGTGTTTTAGATTGTAAATTAAGGAGATAAAAAAAATTAATGTGAATGTGGGTTTAGGTTGAGTAATAGCATTTTAGTAATGCCATTAGTTTATATAGTTAACTTAAATTAGGAGCTTAGTTAAATTTAATTTGTGATCATTTGGTTTCATGTGTTTTATGATACAACATCTATCAATATTAAAAATATTGGGATCCATGAACAAAAAAACTGAATTTTGTGTTATATTATTTAAAATATTGAGTGTAAATTGTATAAATTATCCTAATTTATAAAGTATGATGCTTCTCATAGGTTTATATTAAATGGTAAGTATGTTGACATCATTAGCTATATCTTATTTGAAGTTTGCCCTAATGTATTTGAAAGCAACTTCATGTTTTATTTTTTATTATTATTTATTTTTCTTTTTTTTTAAGATTGAAACACTGATGTTGAGACAAGTGAGAGAAAAATATGGCACTCATGATCTCCAATGTATAATTTCTTCTTCTTAAGTCATGAATTAATTCTTTCCCACCTTAAGAAGTCTAGATAACAAACTAATAATACAAATCATATATTTTTGTTTAGAAAAACACTTAATTTGATGATGTATTTTAATTATTTAAGATATCCTAAAGTTAATAACAACTCGGAGAGATGGAGACATTAGGGTTTATATATGTTGGTCAAAAAGAAATAATATCAAAACAAAAAAAACTACATTAATTCTTGAAGGTTGTTGTTTGGGCGGCAATCTTTTTATCACTAGTGATGTAATTTTCTTTCATTATCTTTTGCTTATTTGCTAACATTTTATATCTCGTGGTTGATATATAACTCAAGTAGTCTAAATATATGAGACAAAGTAATATATATACAAAGTTACCCAAAAAAGTTAGGATAATAATAACTTTTCTCACGTGATCTTTATTGTTCTTATGTTCATTATCTTACGATGGATTGTGATATCTTTGTGTGTGATATTGGTCCCATAATATTTTTATTGTGTTTCACTTTAGGATGTTGATATTTGATGAATAATAACTAAAGATAACTATATATATAAAAAAATTGATATCAAGAATAAGGGTAAATTAGTTAAGCTAATCAGATAAGAATTTAGTATCATTAGAGGGATGCATATTGTATAAGTATTTTATATTCGAGTCTCAGCATAACCGATTTAATTGGAATACTATTAAAATATAGCAATGAGCAATAGATATAATATAAAATATTTTAAGAGTTAATCTAAAAGGTTGTGAATTATAAATGGGATAAGTACTAGGAGGATTAGGAGGATGAGGTGTATGAGATAAGGAGTGGTGATGGTCCTAAGGAGATGAGGTTTTGTCCCACTAGGCCATGGAGATGGTTGCACCTACCACAAAAAGGATCCAAAGCCATCTAATTTATAAGAGAACAAAAAAAAGTATGGAAAGCTAAATCTAAGTGAGATACTAAAATAATTAATTGAAAGAAATATTAGAGGATTGATTGATATATATGGGTACCTCATTATGATTTCTTTATGGTCTCTAATCATGAGAAAAAGATGATTAAATTATGCTTAGATTATACGCTAATTTTACTTTCTTTCGCAGATTGGCCGTTAAGAAGACTCATGCATTATTTGAATATTTGAAAATATTTCACGTACTATTTTTTAAAATAGTTGTTCAAAAAGTGCATTAGTATCTAATGTTTTATTATCACTGTCATATTAAATGTCAATGTATTGATAAAAAAAAAATTAGATATAATAAAATTATAGTTTGTAAGTTAACTATGAGATGGATAAGATTCAAACCTTCTTATGATATCTAACCTATTAGAAGAAGATGATTAGATTATGCACTAATTTTACTTTCATCCCGAGTGACCAATCTAGATTAGTATAATAAGTAGGTCATTAAATATGTGTTAATATATTAATCAATGATTAGAATCACTCCAAGAGTAAAATATAAGCATGCATATGAATAAATATTCACTACTAATGTTTTTAGCAAACCATCTCACTTTTAAGAAAACCAGTGGATTATTTGAATATTATAAAATATTTTATGTACCCTTTTAAAGACTCATTTGCAAATCTGCATTAATATCTTCTATTTTATTATCTCACATCAAATGTCAATATATTAGTAGCATTATAACTACCTATATAATTTATTTTTTAGAATAATATTTCTAAGGGATTTGAAAAATAACCCTAAGAACATGCCATGTGTTACTCATGGATCAATAATCTAAGATTGTTAGATTATATCAATGCTCAAGTATCTCTATGTTACATGTTTGATATACTTTCATTTTGATTCTTAATACTCTTTGAGATTTTTTTTTTTAATTTTTAATAAGAATTTCTGCTCCTAATATATTAGCCTCAACTAAAATGCTGTTTCAAAAATATTATTTTTCTAGTTAAATTTAATCAATCATAAATAAATAAAGGGTTAAATATTTTTACACTTATATAATTATGTCAAAAATTATTTTATTTTATTTACTTAAAAAATCTTAAATCAATTAATATATTTATGACTAAAGTGAGACTGTCAACTTTCCCATCCAACTTAACTGAAAAAAAAATATGAATTACTAAAATACTTTAAACTCATCTCGTTTTAATTCATCTTGTTCTCTACACCATCATCGCTTTCACTCTCACTGGAAACCACCCCGCCGCTCTTTCTCCTCTCTTCCTGTCAAACTCCTTTTCTCCCTCCGGTAGAAAGAAGTAAAGTGGTGATAAGAAATGAGAGTAGAGAAAGATTTTTTTTTTTTTTGCTCTCTTTATTATTATTTTTTAGGGTAAAAAAAAACTAATTTTGAAAAATATTTATGCAGGTTAAATTTAACGATTTTACTTTAGTTATAAATACAGAAAGTTATTTGAGAATTTTCGAAGTACAAGGAGTAAAAGAGTAAAAATATATTAACAAACTTGTCACAAGAAAAGAATTTATTTTAATATCAGTTGGTAAATGTTAAGAACAATCTACTTGGAATAAGATGTAAATGATACTATTATTGAGGAGGCATTAATTATTGGATATTTATTGGGGTGTGTGTGTGTGTGATGGTAGCACTAAATCAGTGAAAGGATCCAAAGCTATCTTATGGGAAACAAAGAGGTATTGAGAGAAAAATCCAAGAGAGATCCTGACGCAATTAATAGTGGAGCATTATTGTTCTGACTACCTCGTGATTGAATCTAATGCATTTGAACCATATTTTTCCCCCCTTTAAAATAGGAATAAAATCCCAATTAATAGGAATATGGAAATTTAATTGGGATAACTAAGCACTATATTTATTTTAGAGGAAGCTCCCTCCAACCCTTGATTTTTATTTTATTTTATTTTAAATCATTTCTTACATATTATTTTTATCGGGCACATATTTTATTTATTTAATAAAATAATTTGCTACATAAATTGAGAGAGGAGATAGAGGGCTCCGCTCCTTAAGGTATAAACTTGTATTACTTGGTTATAATAAATTGATAAAGAAAATAAGACATCAAGCTCTAGAGGTCATATAGAATACATCAAGAAGAATAGCCCTTAAAGATACACAATGCAAAAGGACCTTGCATGCTTCGTCGCTATCCGATAGTTATTAGTATATAGCTTTATAAATTTTCAACGATCGATGAAGAATCTATAACCTCTTATATAAATATACCTAATAAATTAAAAAAAAAACAGAGAACATTAAAAATATAAAAGCAGTGTAAACTCATGGTCACAACAGTCGACACATGGCAAACATCAATGGAAGAGGAGAAAGGAGACGACAAGCAATAGAGGTGGATAAAAGTGGGAGGAATTAGTGAGAGGAGTCAGCTACGACAATATAGCTATGACGATAAATAATGGAGGAATGATGATGATAGAAAGACAGATAGTGGCGAGGTATGGGACAACAACGAGAAGAAGTTGGCGTCTAGCTATGGTGAAGAAGAGACAATGGTGGACAACAATAGATGGTCAAAAAAATGATGGCGAGAAGCTTGTCAAAGAGATAAACATTTATGAGGCTAGTGAAGTGGCGTAGATCAGAAATGAGGAAGTGGAGAGAGACTTATGAGAGAGGGGAAAAGAGAAAAGAAAGGAGGAGAAAGAGAAGACCTCGTCTCTCTCCTAGCGACTCCGGGTAAGAAAGAGAGAGTAAAACCTCGTCGACAACAAGAAAACAAACCCTACGCCAAACTCTAGCATTGCTAGGGCCGACACAAGGGAAAAATTTATGTCATCATATCAAACATCAGTGCATTAGCTATGAGTTGACATGTAGCAAACTTAGCTATAATAATAAGATGTAGCCAAACTCTAGTATTGCTGGGCCAACACAAGAGAAAAATTTATATTATCATATTAAATATCAGTGCATTAGCAATTTATATTATCATATTAAATATCAGTGCATTAGCTATGAGTTGACATGTAACAAACTTAGCTAAAATAAAAAGATGTAGCCATGTCTTGCAAATTGGAATTAATGCACTGTCTTATCTAACAGATGATCCATCATCACCCAAATAGCTTCCTATTATTTTGCAACACTTCTACTCTACAAAACATATATAATACCATGAAAAATTAGAGCTACATAGCCACAATTGGCATCACATCCATTTTTATCTGAAATTTTATTATAAAAAATTGGCATTCTTGATTAGCTTTGTTTTTATCTTTTGCTTCAGTTCACCACCACCTAAAAAAACAAAGAAGATCACTTTAATTTTTTATGCAAGTTATTGTGTTTGAATTGAAAAGAACAATGATGGCATACATGTTATGAATATATATATATATATATATATATATATATATATATATATATATAATGGAAGCATTTCATTTCTAAGCAACCTATTTTTCTCAAATAGTCTAAAATAATCCTAAGAAAAATAAGCTTGACCTAAACATCAAATAATTAAAAGCCTATAGTGTCGAAATACTAATTGTGTTTATAGATAAGCTCAGATATATCCAGGCACTTATTTGTATTATTTTGGCTTTCTTCAAACATTATTTTATATGATTATATATTATGAGCTTATAATAGGCCATAGATTTTTCTTGTCAAAAGAATCTTTTTAATATTCAAATACTCTGCATTATTTGGCTGTAATCTTACGACACTAATGAACTAAAATAAGATTAACTAACAAATTAAACTAAAAAAGGAAAACTATAATCAAAGATGTCAACATACTCTAGTTACAACCATTAATTAGAATGTAACGGCTATTATTACTTTGAATTAAAAGTTAAGTGCTTAAGTTAAAAGTACAAGAGTATAAGTTAACATTAGCTATTTATCCTTACTAGAAATTTAGCTTGACGAGAATCCTTAAACAAACTTAAAGATTGTTGAACTCATTTTATTCTAACCTAAATATTCAAATACATAAAGATATGAGAGGTTTTGTTGTTGTTTAATATAAAACAGCTGCACTTAACTCTACCCTAACCACTATGACAACACATTAACATGAAGGTTGGCAGCTAATAAGAATATTTTCTACTTGTATTGTAGCATAAAACTTTGAAAAGCCATAGAATTAATTAACCTAATCAAATATATTAGTCTTTAAACTTAACAAAATTAAACATAATCTTCTTCTTCTTCTTCTTCTTCTTCTTCTCATCATGGATGTCATGTATGTTAATTTATGAAGACGTGACACCATGCCGGTGCCTCCCAATTGCTCATGGCTTTGACATCTTAACTCACTAGTATTGTACCAAATACTATATAATTAAACACTACTAAAATATTTGGTATCTCTCCTAAGTATTAGGATGTTAAACTATATATGATACCAATAACTTTTGACACTTTTTAAAGCTATCCACTTCTCTATCTTTAGCTCCAATCTTTTGAACCAAGATTGAGATGGTTTTCATTATAAGTTTTCCTTATAATTTAATTGTGACTAGAAAAACAATAAAAATAATAATAATAAAAGTTGAAAGCTTGTAGGTAGTGTTGAGATTGTGATGCCATAGATAACTATTTATTTCATTTCGATCAATTAGGTGACAAGAAGTTAGCTAGAAAGGAGTTAATATTAATTAGGGAGTTGTAGAATTTAATGGATGACAAGCATTACAACAATGCCAGCTAGTGAGAGGGTAGAATCTATTCATTGACAAATCTTTATCTATTTAATAGTACTACCTTTTCACTTATGGCTGCAAGAAAGACAATCTATATCAAGCCATTACCATAAGTTTAGGTCAAGTAAGCATTCCCTATTTTAAATCTACATACGCTTAACCTAACGTCAAAAGAAAAGAAAATTGATTAAGACCCTACATCTAACTTGGAGATATAAATTAGAGGATATTAATTAATTTTTGATAGGTTAAAGAGGAATAATTTGCACATTTTCATTCTATTTCATAATTAGATTAGCAAGCATACAAAAACTGCGAAAACATAATATTATTTGCTAATGTGATCATAAAATAAAAATTTTCCTTCTATACTGGGTGTAAATGAGTCAAGTCTGACCGACACAGCTCTTGTTGCTTATTTTTCGATTTAGGGTTATCTCAACTCAACTCAAACCAAGCTGAGCTCGAGTCTAACCACACCAAGCTCCAGCCAATCTCAAGTTTTAATCGAGCCTACTTTAGCTCAGCACAAATCGAGCCGAGTCGGAGCCATTGTTTATATGAGCTTGGTTTGCTATCCGAAAATAACCGGTTTAAAAGAAAAAGTGATATGCAAAATACCTAAAATAAAATGAATATAAATAAATTATGCCATAATAATGATGGAGCACAATAAACATTAATTGGTGGCTAACTTTTAATAATTTGGGCTATAGAAAAAATGGAAACAATTTCTTCTGAAAAATAAATAAGGAAGCAATTGTAGAGACATATAAGCAATGAGCTGTCTAAAAGATAGCCAGTATTGACTGGTTGCGTATACATCACTTTCTATCATATTTTTTTACTAATAAATTGATATACTATAGAAGTGTACTTAAGGAATTACTTGACAAACTTAGCCATTGCTGTCTAATGATAAGGACATCTCTATGGAGAAATTAAGAGATCATGGGAACCATGAACTTTAATAATTATATTATTCAAGTAATGAATAATTGTATTAAAGAATAATTTAATACACCTCTATTGTTTCTTTTTCTTTTTCTTTTTTTAATAAGAATGCATGTTAATGTGTTTCTTCAGAGTTTTTCAAAGTCATTTTAGAGGGAAAATATATTTTACTCTCTAGATTTGGCCAAAATTTGGAATATCACTTTTTTTATTTTCATATAAAAGGAGAAAAGCATCCTCTTAATTTATAATAACTAATTAAAAAATGGATTTGTTTTTAAAAATCAGTGTCTTATACTTTTCCACCTCAAGTTCCATTTTTTTTATTTTAAAATTTTAATACATACCGAAAAGAACCAAGATTAACAATAAAAGAAAATTAGAATTTCGGTAGTTTTATAACGAATTGTTCTGATCGATCGTTAATATTAGATAGAAAACCTAATATCGGTTGCACCCCGGTCAAAACTACGTGAGGGTATTTTAAGGAGGTATTTTGATGTTTGACCAAACCCTAGTGAAGTCACTTTGTGATACTTCTAAGCTATGGATTTCAAATATACATACATACCATTTCTTAATGTAATGAGTTTTAAGATAGATGGAGACATAAAGAATTGTACATATATTTATAGATATTGGTCAAAGCATAATGAAAGTAACATTGTTTTACTAATGGAAAATATTGGAAGGTTGTTGTTAATTTGGACAACAATCTTTCTAAGGTCAAGGATTTCATTTTCTTACACCCTCAATGGCACAAGCTGATAGGATTAAAATGCTAAAAAAATCCACTCCTAATGCTTTACAATCTCACTAACATTTTATTAAATTGCTTAATTCATATGAGAAGCTTTGAGAATTCACTATTTTTTAATAATTCAAATTCTTTTTAGGCCATTGGATGATACTTTGGAGATATTGTTTATTAACTTCTTTTTAAACTCATTTCATTATAATATACATTTATGAGTTTAAGTACATATTCGTTGGTTTATATAGATAGTATTTATAATAGTCATTGGCAGGCTTAAATACATATTTACTGGCTTATATATCAAGGATAAAATTAGAATTAATTTGAAATAATACTAAAATTTATATATTTGTATTTATTTAAAAAATGGGTACTGAACTAGATTTTAAAAAAAATTAATATTTAATTACTGAATCAAATTATGGGTTTTGAACTCAAAGCAAACAAGGGGATGTTTAATTAATTGAAAGTGGAGTACCTTCTGGTTATCAAATGCAAATTGGAGAGATGGAGACTTGAGGATGAAAAATATTTGGTCAAAATTATGGGCAATTGTTATTTGGAGGGCAAATCCTTTTTTTCTTTTCTTTTTTTTTATCACTATAAGGATGTCATTTCTCTCATCATCTGTTTAACTTACTTGCACTCCTTTGTCTTCTCTTGTCTACTGCTATTTTTCTTTTCTTTTTTTAATAATAGAAGAACACCAAAATTTTGCAAACCTAGTATTTCAAATTGAACTATGATAAATAACCCTAGAAAATCGGATCTATTACACGCTATCAATAACTTCCTTGCACTCCTTTTCTTCTCTTATCAAACGCTCTATTTTTTTTTAATTTATTTTTGCAAAACTACAATTATATATGAAATTTTCCAATATGGCATTCAATGTTTGGCTCTTTATATATAATTATTTACACCTAGCTATCTAATATCTCTCACATTATGACAGTGTCAATGAAATATTTCTATAGCATCTAAAATTCAACTAACAAGGTCTTTATAATTCTTCACTTTGATACCAATTATTCATGAAATAAGGTTTTCTAGAAATTAACTCAATCCAAAAGCTTAATATTTGTTATTCTATTTTTCCATATGGAATTAAATCCATTGAATTAAGCTTATATATGATTTCTCTTTCTAAGTTTAGGTGCCATTTATTAGACCTTCATTCATGTTAGAGAGGTTTAATTGTAATCTAAGGGCCAAATTATAGTGAAGATTTTTAATAATGGAGTCACCAAACTAGTTTTTATGGCAATAAAAAGCATTGAATTACCCAAATTTAGGAAATATATAAGTCCCATATTTGATTGATAGGAAAAATAGTGAATAAAAAGTTCAAATTGTAGGAAATTTCTATCTATTTTTTGTCTCCATTATCACTCATACTCTATATATATGGAAGTTTATTATCCAATCCATGTATTTTAATTTTTAATATCTAAAAACTTAATAGATAACCATTATACAGATAAGTTAAATTAATTACAGACAAGATGATAATTAATACTCTTAAGGTAAGTAAAAATAAAAAAGAAACCTAATTTTAAAGCCAAATAGAGAGTATTTTAATATTTAATTCTTAAAAATAATATAATATTCTCTATTTTGACCACCGTTAAGTTGAGGTAAAATAATAAATATCGACACATACCACATTAGTAAATGCAACAATATATATGTCTGAAATGTGTGCATTCTATTATAATAAAATATATATCGAGTATATAAAATATATATACTTAATTTTAGATTAAAAGTTTAGAAATAATTAAATTACAAAAACTCATAATATTCATTCCAGTAAAGAAATAAACAAATATTTAGGTTTATATTGTCAGTGATGTCTCATCAAGATGTCACAGCTTTGATTTGTTTTTTGATCAAATTTAAAGCAAAGGAAGTAAATTTAACACTCCTATTTTTGATAGTCCTTCAAACTACAACCTCTTTAAATCAACAGTGGTGCAAGGCCCACAGTAAGGAAGAAGACTATTGCCAAGTCTCCCAAATGGTCATTGCAATGGTGGTGCTTATCGGATGTGTTAGGATAGTGATGTGAGACAAGGGCACAAGTGTCATTACACATGTCAGTAAGTAAATATGAGAAATGGTTAATTTTTTTTATTGTCGTGTGCCGTTAGGGCTTGATACAATGTTCTTCTTACAGTGACATTGTTTCCGGTCAAGTAGCGGAGGCTTATTCAAACTACCAGATGTGTGAATATCTGATTAAGACAAACGATATCTAATTCACACCGACTGCTTCTGAAAGAAAAAGAGAGAAAAAAATATGGATGTGTGATTATAGTCAATATTGTCCGGATAGGCAGTCAATTGTGCGCTAAACGCATTAATAAAGTCTATCTTATGATTCCATTTGCTAAATGTACGATCGATGCATTAGCACACATGAATAATGGATTAGATTGCATACACATTTGCTCTAACCTAATTATTATTATTATTATTATTTTTTTTTTTTTTTTTTTTTTGATCCTAACGGACACTTTGACTGAAATTTCATAACGGATCCGGATCCAAACAGCAAAGATCCCTCCGCATCCGCCACGTGTGCCCTCTTAATTAACGCCAACCATTTACCCCTAAGAAAGTTTTAACAGACACAAAGCGAGAAGAAACGCCTCGTCCCCACCTTCGTAATATGCGGACGTCTAGAAGTAAAAAGTTGAAAATCTAGGAAGATTTATGCGGTCATTGGAGACGGGTCAACTAGTAGGGGCGAAAGCGTCAATTGATCCAGACTAGCCCGTATAAAATCTACCGGTCTCTCTTTTCCCCGGCCATCGGCTATCCTTTCTCGTCCGTTCGTTTCCCCCACCAGGCCCCTCCTCCCCCTCTCCCCCCCCCCCCCCCCCCCCCCCCCCCCCGCGACCCCCCCTCCTCTTTGTTGCGAAACTCGTTTCCCTTCCCTCCTCCAGAGAAGGAAGACGCGATGCAGACGAGGAGGGGCTCGCGCTACCCGAATCCCATCGAAGAAGGCAAGAGGAGGACGAAGAGGAGATCGAGCCAATTGGGGCAGGAGCACGAGCCCCGGATCCCCGAGTCAGGACGCCGGAAGCGTCTCCGCTCTTCACGGGAGGCTTCGCCGGCGCCGGACTTCTTCGACGGGCTTCCCGACGACCTCGTCCTCTCGATCCTCTCTAGGCTCAGCTCCTCTGCCGCCTGCCCCTCCGATCTCATCAGCATCCTCCTAACGTAAGATTTCTCGCACGAATCCCTTCGGTTTCTTCCAATTTGGGCGTAAAGATCTAATCTTTATGCGGTCTCAGATGCAAGAGACTGAACGGGTTAGGAATGCATCCCCTGGTTCTCGCCAAGGCGCCGATGAGATCGTTGGCGATTAGGGCCAAGAACTGGTCGGAGTCAGCTCACCGCTTCTTGAAGCGCTGCGCCGACGCCGGCAATCTCGAGGCTTGCTACATCCTGGGCATGGTAAGAGAATCCAAAGTTCTACCCCTTTCGCAGTTTCCAGTCTCTTACTGCTCCGGTTTCTTGGAGAAGAAAAGCTCTAAATATGCCATCTTTTTTTTCCTCTTTTGGCGTGTAGATCCGATTCTATTGCTTGGAGAACAGGGGAAGCGGGGCTTCGTTAATGGCGAAGGCAGCGATGGGGTCGCATGCGGACGCTCTCTACTCCTTGGCGGTGATCCAGTTCAACGGGAGCGGCGGCTCCAAGGGGGACAAGGACCTCCGCGCCGGCGTCGCCCTCTGCGCCCGCGCGGCCTTCCTTGGACACGTAGACGCGCTCCGGGAGCTTGGGCACTGCCTCCAGGATGGCTACGGCGTGCGGCGTAACGTCGCCGAGGGCCGTCGCTTCCTTGTCCAGGCCAACGCGCGGGAGCTCGCCGCCGTCCTCGCGAACACCGCTGCCGGAGGCGCCCGGCAAGTGCCGGTGGACGCGTCAGCAGCGGCGGTGGCGGCGGCCAGCGGGTGCTGCCCACTGTTGAGCGACTTCGGGTGGAGCGTGCCGGCGGCGGAGCCTCACCCAGCGAACCGGTTCCTCGCCGAGTGGTTCGCGGCCGGACGGGGCAGCGCCGGCGCCGGCGCGAATCCAGAGGCCGCGGCGCTGCGGATGTGCTCACACGTCGGGTGCGGGAGGAGGGAGACGCGGCGGCACGAGTTCCGGCGGTGCTCGGTGTGCGGCGCCGTCAACTACTGCTCCCGCGCCTGCCAGGCGCTGGACTGGAAGTTGGCCCACAAGGGGGAGTGCGCACCCATGGACAGGTGGCTCCTCGACGGCGCCGTCCCCGCTGCCGGAGATGAAGTGGCCGCTGCGGCGGAGATGGGCTGAGAGATCGTGGTTTCCTCCTTGAAGGTCGGAGTTTGTCTCTCTCCTGTTTCCCTTTCTTTTTCTTTTCTCGATGTGAATAGTAGGAAAGAAGAGGGTCGATTCGAAAAAATTAGTTCCACCTTTTGGTAATTTCCATTTTCCTTCTCATTTTTTTATTTCTTTCTTTTTGGAGATGGGGGAGAGGAGGACAAAAAGGCATTCGGCTGTTCCGTTGTTTAAATTTTCAAATTTAAAAAAAAAAATTCGTACCTTTTTTTTTTCTGAACGGCTGCTCTCTCTCTCTCTCTCTCTCTCTCTTATTTACAGTGGTTTTTTTTGCATTCCACCTCCTAAAGTTCACTCTTATTAGAGAAAACCCCATCTATTTTTATTCAGAAACATATTGAAAAAGTTGAGATAGGAGCAATAATAATTAGTTATGTCACTATCGAGACTGTCTTATAGGGGGGGGGGGGGAGGAAAAACAATTAAGCTGTCGGCGTGAATATCGAGGCACAAAGTACTCAAAATAATTATTAATTGTACCAAATTACTCCTTATATTATTAGAGAGGGTATATAATAAAATATAGATAGAGAGCTATTATTAAGAAAGAGTTTGTCTCTTGTGATTAGGGTTTGGGACACACACCAATGGGTTAATTAATTAATTAATTATTAGGTTAAATTTAGTGATGAGATCTAGAAAGAAGGATAACTTAGTTTGTATAATAATCTACCACGACGTAGCCACCTTGGCATTGTTCTTGTTGCATCGCATATATATACTTGCTAGGATGGAGAAGCTGCTCTAAAAATAGTGACGTGGCATCTTTTGATTCGACCCTTCACCAATGTTGATCTCCAACTGCTCGTGTGAGCTACTACTTGTTCCCCCTCCTTGGCCAATAAAAAAAATGCCACTTTAAAATTAATCTGCCACGTCGTCAAGTAGTGTAGTTGACTGTATATGCTCTTATTAATGTATCATCAATAATTTAATTACTTTTTTTAGGAGATAATAGTCTATCAAGAGTGCGGATTAGCACATTCATCGCGCACACATCTGTCGGCTCTGATTACATCAGCAAAGAATATATTATACGTTGGCGTGCATCCGAGGGTAAATGAGTAGCGGTCTAAATAAATATTGCAACTCAAAAGTTTTATTCCATCCTAAATTTATGAAATAGGACAAAGTAGTATAGTTATATATATATATATATATACTTACGAAGACTGACATCTATATTATCACTATCTTGTCTTGAAAGATGCTAAGAGAAGAGAAGAGGACCACAAGGCACAGGAAGCAAAGAAGAAATAATTTCCTTCTTATTTTTGTCATTTTATCCTAAAACCATTGGATCAACAAGAGCTTTCGTTCAATGAATCAAGGGATAAATTAAGGCCAAACTTGGTGAAATATGTCAACAAATTCGTCTAGCTAAAAATACTTTTTAAGGTGAGGGAGGAACAAAAGTTTTCCTAATAACATTCACATTACATTGGATTAAAGTTGATATCATGTGATCAAGTCTCTTTCTAGAGTATCCTTAAAGCCTTTGGGGGGGTGGGGGGAGAGGAGAGAATGAGAGACAAAGAACACTTAAATGGCAAAGTCTACATGAAAAAGAAACAAGGAAGGTGTGATCATCTTTTACAACTTGTGCACTAACTTTTTCTCTAAATTATCTTTGCTTTGCGTTTAAGTTGGCGGCTATTATTCACAGCAATATTCTACCCATCTAGGTAGCATTTAAAATGATACTTTAAAAAATCCCACTAAAATTTTCTTAGATATATACCCACAATCTTAATGTAATCAAATCAAATCAAATCAAATCTAATGCATCATTTTGTGGGAGTTGCTGGCCCAAAAAATTAAAAAAAAAAGAAATAAAAGGAGGGGGAGAAAAAAACAGAATAAAGAAAATCAAATCAGAAAAACAAAAGTTAGAGGGGTTTGGTTCCCAGCTAGCAAATAGCCAAACCCCACTTTCCTTTTCCTCACTTATCCGGACTTGAAGAAAGTGGAGCTGTGTGACGATGGGAAGCACTAGGAACAGTAAGTGGCGGTACCGCGACCGGGAGGTGACGGGAATCGAGATGGGATCACGGGAGGGAGGTGACCGCATCCCACCCACCTCCAACGGACTTGTCCTTTGCATTCAGAGCCCTCTCTTTTTCCCCCTTTCTTTCTTTTTATATTCTATTTTAATTCTTAGGGTCTTTCTGCAAATTGCCGCCTATAGTTTAGCCTTATTACAAAAGGAACCCTCTATTTGCCGTATTCTCAAGTCGATTCTTCCTGCTACGCACAAAAAACATGGTAGAAAAGAAGGCTTTGCATAATAACACTAAAAAACAGGAGGTGATGTGAAAACAACCTCAGTTATAGGGTACTTTGGTGGGATTTGGCATGTGATGAGCCGTACCAAAAATTTCCAAGCGTTAGGGTTCCAGGAAATAGCAATTGAGATTTGGAACAACGAAACAATCCAAAAAAGTAGTCATAGATGGGTAGTGCGAAGCACATGAGATCGATTTAAGTTGGATAGAAGGAGGAAAGCATGTCCAATAATTGATGATTGATGCAGAATCTAGAGTTGAAATTTCTAATGCTTCCAGTTCTTTAAAAAAGGATTATTTCATTTTTGTTGAAGAGCTTACATAGTCACATCTAAGATTTGTACAAAACCTTAAAAAAAAAAAGAGAGAGACTAATTTCTGTTTATATTGATATATCAATGGGAATTAAGGAGTTTATCAGGGAGATAGCAAATTAGAGAAGATCTCATATGAATGCTAATAGTTTTAAGAGTACAGTTTTATTATTACTAAAGCTTAGAAAAATATTCTGTAGATAGTCATGTTCTTAACTAAAAAGAAAACACTAGTAAATATACTTGTATTTTATCATTCTCATACTGCAAACTCTTACATCATCTCTCTTTTATTGATGTACTTTTGTCATTTTAAATGGTCTTGTCAATAGTATGTCTTTCTTTGTCAAAATCACTGCCATCGACTTGATTAGTAGTATCCTCTTTGTTATTAATGTGCAATTGGTTAATGCTTCTTTTTTTTTGTTTTGGTCTCATCATTTAGTGTAAGAAACATATATCATGAATATGAAATTGAAGTCAAGACAAAGCAAGAGAACAAAGTCTATGAGAGATTGAAATCAAGTTAATTTGGTTAATTTAGTTCCTAACAAGAGGTCCCTACCTCTGGGCCAACACCTAAAAATTAGTTGGTACCCTAATCTATCACAAGCTCATTAATAATATCTATTAAAGTCCTGAGGAGCTAATTTCTCTGCATCCAGCATCCAGCATCCAACCCGTTGGCCTCCTCACCACCCTCCTCCTGCCAAGTGCCAACCAAACCAAATGATTCAGTACACCAGATAGTAGTTGAGTCCAAAAACTTCCACCCCTAACCAAATTTCTGACTACAATCATCAAAGATGGGCCCTACAACCATTGCCATGTAAGTCTAAGGTGAAACAGAAGTGCTGTCTCTTCTCTGCAATGCATGTGAAACAAAAGACTTGAGCTTCAAAAGAGGTGAGGTAGGTTTACACCACCAAACATATGGATGGCAACCAAATGGGACCCAAGTCAATTGAGTTCTTCTTCTTCTCCTCCTCCTCCTCCTTTTGCTCAAATTAATCACCTTACTTCCGATCTCAGCTAATGGAATAAAGAAGAGTGAGGTGGTTATGGGCAAGGGAACAAACAGGCCATGTTGCAGAACAACAGGCCTTAATTGGCATCTGAAACACTTTTGATGATGATGCTCACATGGTGTTTAAGAGCATCATTAGCCCTTCTTTTGACAGACCATGGTGGTTCCCTGTGGGCCAGATGCAGAAAAATGCAGTGAAATGAGATGATAAGGAGGGGGGCATGGTATGAATTAGGTTTGAAGGTTAAGTAGTGTGGTAGGGCCTTCACCATCCTCCCTGGTTAAATGCAGATGGACCCCATGTTGCCACACCATGTGATCTTGTACTGCCATGATTCCTCTGTCGGATCGTAATCAAATAGCAGTGTGATCAAAGGACCTGATAACAGATTTACTATGTTCTTTAACCTAAGGGAATTATTTCCCTAAGACACTTTGCAAAAATAAACCAACCACCTGGAGAGCATTTAGTTGAATAAAGAGAACTTACTGAAACTATTCCTTGTGAATGACACGGACGTGCTTCTGTAAGACCTGAAAAATACAAGAAGTTCATTTCAACATTGTCAAAATGTATGTAATGATGTCAAAATTCAAAGGAAAAGAACACAGTTATGTGTCACAAATGGAGGTGATCAGAGACAGATGTCTTACCACTTGGGCATCTTCTCATTGTCAAACCACTTGAGCATTTGTTCCCCCCTCCAAAAATTATCCACTGTTTCCACAGTGGCTTCTCAGATTTGGAATCTCAATTTCCTAGTGAAAGTCAAATCTTCCTGTGAGCTGCTAGTGTTTATTTAATTCACAGGAGATCTAGTGACCAGTAAATGTGATCTTGTTGACCCAGTATGTGCAATGTTATCTACAGCAGGGGAAAAAAAGATAATCAATCAAAAATTTACTATTCAATTGTTTGTTTGCAAGAGATATGATCTCAAACTTCTTAAACTGCTAATCAATTCATCAATGGCCTTCAACAATCATTTAGCAAGGAGTGCTTACAGGACAAATCATGAGTTTGAGGGAAGTGCCTTTTTTTTTTCCCTAAAAGTAAAGCAAATAACTCTATAAAATAATATTATACTATCTTACTAATGAAATTCTGACAGGAACATTTCTAAAAGTAAAGCAAATAACGTCTATATAATATATTATTATACTATCTTACTAATGAAATTCTGACAGGAACAATTCCCACTTTTCTAAAAGAAGGTTCAATAAGTACATGCGCATCCTTCTTAGACATTCTTTTACAAAAGAAAAGGCTGGAAATCATGAACATATACAGCAAAAAGTATAAATTAAGATACAGCACACCTAAGTATTCCACATGTTTCCCAGCTCCCACTTTGCCAACAATTTTTAATTAATTGGACTAAGCTTTACATCTACTTTGAAATCCTCTCAATCATTTGGGTTTCTTCTATTTCTCTGAGCTTCTTTTGCCTTCCAATGCTGTTGTCCATGTCCACAATCCTGAAAATTTGTCTAGTACTGTGCACACAGCTTCTTCTAGTAGCTCTACGCTATTTAAACTTGTTGTAATTAGCATAATATTCTATTCAAACTTGAGAAACAATAAAGCAAAGGAGAATGAATTATAGTTAACTGGTTGCACAGTTTAAGCTGAATACCATGCAAATTCATCAAAATTAGACACAGTTGATTAATGTAAATTTACATCCAAATGGTAGTCAATAAACAGCAACTAGAGGCATGAATTAGAATCCGTATCATACCATTGGCATATTTACAGGATTTCTTGTATACTCGTGAAGTGTGGTATCTTCTATACAGGAAAGGATGCTATCAAACCTAAAAAAGTGAACTACGCGTGTAGTCAAGTGAAGTTACTATCAAGCTGCCTGAAGAAGAGGATCTTCACCCTCCATCATCATCCATTCCAGCTTTGGTCCCTGCAACAACAGCAACAAGCCATTAGGCCCAGCTATATAAGGTGGCTGCATGTATCTTTATCTTCCATTTGGGCCTATTGTGTAAAGTTCTTAATCGAAGTGCTAGTCATTCCTTGCTACTTCCATCAGTCTCTCTGTGTCCATGCCTACAATAAAATTACTCTTGGCTGGTGTGTTGTGCCTCCTTCGGATATATCCAAACCATCTCAATTCACAAAATATCCTATATGGGTGCTACCTCTAACTTGTTTGGATATATTTAACAAGTCCAGAGATGCAGCCTATTCAATCCTCATAATTTTTACATGCTAGCAAAAAATCAGTCAAAAGTCAAAACTTGAAATCTCTTCTTAAACGATAACTAGGAGTTCAAGAATTGAACACATGTACAGTTAGAATCAATCAGAACTTCTGAGAAAATTTCTAGATCGGATTATAACTGAAAAGGTAGCAGATGAGAAAAGGAAAAAAAAGGACTGCCTGCAAACACATGTATCCTTCATGTCAAAATACAATGGGAGAGGAGTGCAATAGAGGGGGAAAATCAGCTAAACATGACATAAAATTATAGAGCTAACATTATTTCCTTGTATAACTGCGAGATACCAGAGAATTATTCATGAAATGCATGGATAAGGTTACAATCTGAATATTCATCTGCCAAAAGTATTTTGGGTAGCCACTTGGCCAAGGATATCATGAAATAACTCAACAAGCTGAATAAATTGAAGTATACTGTGTCCATGCTAGGACACGCAGTATTTTGGGTAGCCACTTGGCCAAGGAAATCATGAAATAACTCAACAACCTGAATAAACTGAAGTATACTGTGTCCATGATAGGACATGCAGTAAACCAAAATGGCAATCTAAAAATGGTTTTGTAAAGAAACAATCAATTGAAAAGCTACTACTGAGAATTTTGTGTCCTTTGAGAAAAGGAATTCCAGCAAATATATTTGAAAAGACAGGCCTTTTGGACACCATTTTAAGTTCTAAAGCTAAGATGGATTTAAAAACTAAACTAAAAGTATCGAGAAGAAATTTAGAACCTAGAAGGTTGTGGGAAAAGTAGGTCCAATATTGTGTATATCCAATTTTAGTAAATCAAAGCATCAACACGAAAAAGGTTTACCTCAACGAATATGTATAATGGAGTACTTCCTTTATATTGGACCAATAGTTCATCAAAAAGGGAGTGATGATATCAACTTAGCATTGTGGCAAATCTCTAAATAGAGGTGAATCTACACTATTAGGTGATTGTCGCACATCTTTAGAAAACTTTATATGATGGTTATGATGGTTATTATTCACAATATATAGCAATTAACAAAATCATATAATCATAAATCCTTTTCTAGATGGGGATGTTAATGTGCCAAATGGTATTATAAGTAAATAGCATAAGAAATGAGAGTGATAATAGAACTTAGGATGTCATCTTTGATAACAAATAGGACAAAAAATTGCTTGAGACAGTTGGGCGTGTCTGACAGAGACAATATAGTGTGCCAGTAAGGCATGACCTTGTTTTAAGTTGAAGATATGCTTGAGAGGGGGACCAAAAACAAAATTGACATAGTAAGACAAGATATAGCTAACCCCTATGAAGCAGAAAAAAAAAAGGAAAAGAATTTTAACTAATGGCATACTCCATTAGATGCATCATGCATATACCTTTCCTTGACGAATGATCGTTGGATTACTTCCTGTCATATCCACTACAGTGGATGGATCAGCAACTCTGATTCCACCATCAACAACAAAATCAAGACCCTGAAGAACATATAACAATCATTAACATACAAACTCCAAATTTAGCTATTGCAAGAAAAGTTTGACCATACAAACACTAGGATATGTTTATTTCCTTTTAAGTGGACAATATTTCCATTTCTCCGAAACCATTCTCCATTTAAACTACCTTTTCTAGTGCCAAATTAGAACTACTCCTACGCATATATATTTTTGCTGGCGCAAATAAGTAGGTGGCAAGTTTCATGTTCGAAAACACACTTTGTTTCTTATTTACAACCTTTTAGTTGTTCATGTTCATGGTCAAAGCACATTCTAATTAGATTGTTGGATTCAAGATACAAGTCTTCTGAAAAGCAGTTCAGCAAGTGTTTCAGAGAGTGATCGATCGGAGGGTCTCAAACGGTCAACCGTCTTATTGCAATCGGTCGGCATAGAATGGGACTCTGACAACCTACACTGTGAGACCACTGAATGCAGACCAGGCAGTCTGGTTGACTAGTGGAACTAAAAACCATAAATTTCCATTGTTGGTTGGCCGAACAGCACCACTGCGTTCAATCAGTGGCATTGCAACTAACAAAGATTGATGCTTTATTAAATCAATCTGGGTCATCCAGCTGTTGTGATCTCTCAAGTTATTTAGGGAGAAGTTTAGAGCTTTTCCAAACAGATCTCTCACTATTAGAGAAGTCCTAAGAGACTCCAAGAGAAAGAAAGGAGATGAGAGATCCATCTTTATAAGCCAAGGTCCATTTGTGAGGAGCTTTGAAGCGAATGACCCTGGGGAGTTGAACCTTGTATCTTTATCACAACCACCTACCGAGGTGAAGAAACTAGTGTGATCGACTTATTTATCAGCAAGGGAGTCTGGGCAAGCATCTCCAAGAGGGAGGTTTACAACTGACTATGTGTGAACGGCACATCATGTATGACCAATGTGAGTTAGGATTGTAAGTAGCTTGATTTGACTAAGGCTCATTAGTGATTCGCTTGGGTAGGTCCACAGCTTAAGTAGAGCACGGTTGTCACCCTTGGTGAGGTAACTTGCAATTTTGATTGACTATGCTCAGAAATTCAAAATACTTATTAATCCAGATTGCCCAGATAGTAACTCTAGCCTAACATTCAATCAAGGGCATTTTAGAGAGAATTTTGTGATCTAGGCTACTTGAACTCTGTTCACAAACTTCTGATGGCACTGAGCATGAGATATGCATAATGGTTAGTAAGACGAACTAGAATCAACTAGCAGATCTATCTGCAGATATTTGATAATCTATAGTAGCTCAGATTCAGAGACTATCAAGAATCCTTCTTCTAAAAGTTCTATTAATATGAAATCTACAACCAATTTAACAAAATGTAGACCATCTTTTGTAGTTTTCCTTTCAAGTTCCTTGTTGTATGTTCATATAAGCAGTTATGTCCCTGACAAAAGCAAAGTATCTCCATGCCTTGAAATTTCAACCAAAATAGTGGACAATGATTGCCAGGGTTAATTCTCCACACATAGACACAAATAAAAAACAAAACATGCATGCATGCACAGAGAGAGAGAGAGAGAGAGAGAGAGAGAGAGAGAGAGAGAGAGAGGTGATGCAGGCCAGGATAAAATTCATACCTCTGGCTCGTAAATATCAGCAATGATGACAGGATCTAGCATCCACTGATCTTCAGCAGGCCATTTTACACTGAAATTAAAGAAACCATTTGAACATGGACATTTTAAATGTTAGACAAACAAAAATACAGAATTTGTCTACTAATATCCTAATCCAAATCAGCAATCAGCACAAATGTTAGAATATGTGTTAATTTAGGAAGAGCAAATAACCAACCTTGTGCATATAAGAGGTGCATCCAAATTTTGCAATATGGCTTGACATATAGTGTCGTCTGGTATCCGCACACCAACTTGCTTCCTTTGTGCATATTTAGCAGATGGTCCATTCCTTACACATTGTTTTGGCAATTGTTTACTTGCAGGCAGAATAAAGGTGTACTGTAAAAAAAAGAAAATGTTTTGAAAAGTTCATAACTGCAAAATCCAGACCATCAGCTTGAATAACCTAAAAAGAAACAATCATCCTTACAGGGCCAGGTAAACAATGCTTAACAGTTCGAAATATATTTGTTTGACCCTGGCTATTCCCACGAGGAAAACCCATTGTATAGGTATCAATGTCTTGTAAGGAATGACACAGAATACTGAGAGGCTGCACAAAATGTAATGAGTGATCAGCAAGAGTTCAACAGAATAGATAAGAAGCATAACCAGATGACAGCCCTCTACTGTTGCATATCATTCTCACAGTAAGATTCTTATGCACTATGATAACAGGTCTACAACAGTGATATCTCTTGCCTTTGAATTTCCTATGCCTTTAATTCTGCATCCAAACAAACAATTTGTCAGAATAACTTGCATGACCTTGTGGTCACTAATGCAAGAGAAAATTACTTAGCAGTAGACATAACATAAGATACAGGATACAAAAGAGTGAAAGACAGAGTATGTCTACCTGCGAAGTCGCTCGATGGACGAATGACTCTTCAAATCACAAACAATGGCATAGCTGATAATAAGAATTATACATGGTCAAAATATTATATTGTGCTAAAGCAACTAGGATTCAACACTATCATATGAAATCTTATGGAAGTACAACCTAGCTGAAAGTGGATTTAGGAATATCCATCAAGTAGATAGAAAGAAAACATGGTTGCCACAAGCCTGAAACTGAAATGCCTAATTTAGTGGCGAAAATTACCAATAAATATCATTTTATCGGACTACTAATACTCCGTAACCGATATTCACAACCTTGATATCAATGTATATGTATTCAGGTACTTAATGAGCTGTATATATAGGTCATTGTCATCAATATATATTATTGTTTTACATCTCCCTTATGCCAGTTAACTAATGAGATTTATGCTATCTAGTTGGTTCCACTGTGTATTATGTGGGTAGAAACCTCCAATGCATGTGATTGATCTTTTAATTATTTGGATAGCAATTGCTCCTCTCCTGCCTGGCCCTACGACACTCATTGTCATCTGTGGCATGGGGAATAACTAAATGTTCTATTCTCCAAGCAACCAACACTGACCTAAACTAAAACTTAGAACCTTGATCATAATTCATAAGAATTTAAGGAGTGATGTTTGGGTAAGCTGGCTATGTAAGGCACAACATTTGTATTGCCAATGCACCACACACCATACATACAATGCTAATAGCAATGTTTTGAAAAGCGAAAAAGGCGGCCATGCTGAAATGCGCCGTAGAGAGGTGACCAAGCACCTTGGCTGGCTGCCTATGCACTAAATAGTGCTAGGCAGGCCAGCACTTTAACCCACCAAATTGAGATGTGGTTATTAGTGAGCCGGTCGAGTTTTGTAGCAGATTGGGTTTAATGACTAACCAATATATCAACAAAAAAAAAATTTCAAATGGCTCTCGCTTGCTGATCTCTCTCTCTCTCTCTCTCTCTCTCTCTCTCTCTCTCTCTCTCTCTCTCTCTCTCTCTCTCTCTCTTCCTGCACATCGGCAAACCCTAGAAGAAGAACTCTTCCACGGCCAACGGCAGTGAAGGCGGTAATCATAGCGCAGGCGGCGAGCAGCCAATGGCATCATGCGACAGTGGGCAACTCTCTCTCTCCGACTCACTGTCTCTCTCACTTTCTCCTATTATGAATGTAATGAATTTACGGTTTTCTTTTCTCGAGCTTAAATGTTCCCAATTTCTCCTATCTTAATTTTTCAATTACTCTTAATATGCTATGGTATACAGTTATGGGAATTAATTAAAAGTTTAGAGGAGTTAATTGCTAATTGCCTAATTGGTTTATGAATTACTGTATTAAGATTTAAGATTGCTGATTTTTTATTTTTAATTTTTTTCACTGTATCGCATTATTAATTAGGGGAATTACAGTTGACTACAAGCTAATTAAGTATATATTAATTTCTGATCAGAGTATTTTCTATATACTAAATTATTATTAAAAATTATAAATATATATAATTTTTTTCTTTTGTCACCCGCCTTCTACTTTAGCGCTAGGCGATAGGGTGACCGCCCGCTATCTGCGGTCACCTTTCAAAACATTGGCTATAATGCTGAGACAATCTCAGATCTTGAATTAGGTGCAGCCTATCATACTCAAGCACAAGTTGTTCACCATTTTTTATTCGGCAAGGTTTAAATAGAGCAAACTAAACAGTACCTATTGCTATACCAATATTATATATTTCCATCAACAAACAATTGAGACCTAATTTTCTTAGATTTTCAAAAATTCAGTACCTATTGCTATAGAAATTATAGACTTTGCAATTAACAAATAATTGAGACCTAATTTTATTTTATGATCATTAAATCAGTTAAATGTAGGAACATTTTTTACTTTTCTTAATTTTAATAAAACGCGAAGTTCAAAGTTTGGGGTATTTTCTTCAAGATTAGCCATTGATATAGATTTAGAGGATCTCTCCTTCAATAGGCCACAATTTTATTAGTTTCCTCACTGTTTCATTAATTTTCCAAAAAAAATTTAGGGAAATTCAGCTTCCCAAATGTTGGCAGAAAAAAGTTGCCTAAAATGGGGAAATTCGTCCTGAGACGAATGGTTGAAAGGTAGATAAACAAGATCATACCTTATATTCATCACTAATTTCATGAACTTTCCTCTAAGTTTCAAACACTTTATATGTCAGAATTAGGATCCTTGGTCTTAACGCTTAATTTGACCATATCTACCAAAATTATTGTCTTAATGCACCAGTTCTTGGATGTTCAAATCTCAAACTTACTTAAATCAAAAGTTCCATGTGGTTATCCTTCAGTCAATTGTCAGTAGAAAGTAGTCAAGTACTACAACAGGAACCCACTATAGCACAACCTTCAAATGACAAATTGAGATACTACTCATATTGGATTTCATCTCATAAAAATCCTTCTTCACCGCCTATAAAAGGAAGCCTAGTGAAGAGCACAACTAACCCATCTATTTAAAACCAATTTGTTCCACGTTCCAACTTCTGATAATTCTTACATGAACCATGCTCATGGAGTAATTCTTCACATGCTAAGCTTATGCAGCTTCTGCATAATACATATGCTTTCTGGTAAGCTAATAAATGGTCTTAAACTCTTAAAAAGCTCCTAGTTCAGAGAGATGATCCACTTGAGCAATTATAGCCATTCATAAACTAAAGGAAAAAAGCTACACATTATTCTCATTCAATCTCCTTCTAATAGTTTTTAAATCTTATCATAATTCAGACAAAGAAATATATGAAAACAACATAAGAGCCATCCATATAAAGAGGAAAAAAGGAAGTGAAAACATACACGGTATCAGTGGGGATTACTCCAACCGCCCCTTCCCTAATCATCTCAATGATCGGATCCAACTTCCAAGTATCCTCTCCCATTGGATCCATCTTCAAGTACGTCATCCCCTCCCCTTTCTTTCCAATTTGGAGCAAAACTATTAATGAAATTGAAGTAAAATTATGGGGAAAAGAGGAAAGAGGAGGAGAGATCTTGAAACCTTGACGAGGCGTTGAGCGGAGTACTTTAAGCGCTTGGGGCTCCGCTTGAGCAAAGCGGTAGGGGAGGAGGCGGAGGAGAGGTGGCGACGCTGACGTGGCGGCGGCGGAGGAGGGAAATGGAGGGTTGATATGGAGCGGAGGAAGGAGAGAGATGAGATGGATGAGAACGGACGGGAGGAGGCGGAGGTGGAGGTGGAGGTGGCCGCATAGGCCATCGGGATCACGGAGGCGGTCGCAAGAATGGAATATGCGGGTATAATCATGTTAAAGGCGGTGTGGTTTCTTTCGAATGAATGGAACGGAGACGTCCTGCGGATTTTAGAGGTGGGTCCTGCGGACGGGCTATTTCGGGTCGGAGTTACGGCGTACTCGGATTGCGATCCGATTAAAGTGGAATAGAAAACGAAAACTCGGGTACTTCTTCTTAGCGTCTCCTTTTAGCATCATCGTTTTGCTATTCGTCTAAAGCATTAGTAAAAGCAATAGCTTATCCAGAAGGATCCTATAGTCCTATTGCTGCATGGATATCAATATATCATCTAGTGAAAGGGAGAGTTTGTTCTTTCCTCACTAATTTGAAAAAATTTAACACTTAATTTGCTGGAACCCAGAAGCAGCCAATTGAATTTATTCCAAGTTGCATAGTTTCGTAGTTAACAGGAAGAAAAGGGATATTTGCACACACAAAAAGTCTCTTAAATATTTAAAATAGTAAGATTAAACTCTTGTGCGCATCTCCTATAAAAATTGTGCCCCAGAAAGAGAATTGCCTGGGACAGTCATCAAGCTTCTATAATGCGTTACTGTTATTAATTTGGCATTCCTATAAGTTCATCTATATAGAGAAAATAGCACCTTGAGGTGAACTAAGATCAGATGAATCAAACTCAAGCTGCCAAAGGAGGGATTAAAAACTTAATTTGTTTGCTCTCGAGAAGCCAGTCACACGCAGAATTCCATCTGAAAACATGATAATCGATAACTGCAACAATCTAGTATAAAATCGCATGTAATACAAACATTTATAATCATCGAGTTTGTCTCAGATGGAAGGCTGCAGGCACTAAAAGGTGGGAAAGAAGAATACTTTTTTTTTCTCTAGTAAGAGATCATGTGTCAGGCATGAACTACGTACTCTCACGATAGACCCTGTGCATTTACAATTGAAAACTTTTCACAATTCCGTATATTATTAACCTTCACTCTGCTTGCGATTTCTGGCGCTTTACATATCGAAGTATAGGCTCCTTCACCTGCCCAAAGCAGCCATAAGTTAAGTTTTGATAGCCATTACTGTAATACTTGTGAATAACATACCATGCTAGCCTTCCTCGATCGCTTGTCTTGAGAAGAATGGCAGCCATCACCACCACAAGAGAGCCTACCTCTGGTTCTTTCTCCCATTACTCCACTCTCCAAAGAAGCAATAGGCTGTGAAGTTTACATGATTTTATCTTAAAACACATACGATGAACAAGCTTGTTTGGCAAAGAATTGCAATAATGCAGAAAGACTTAGTCCTATGGAAGTACGCAAACCTCAAGGTTGCTTATGGGAGTTCTACTTTGATCCTGATATTTTGCTAACTCTCCCTGTCCACTCTGCAGAGATACATCCTGATGTAGTTCAGATCTCTCTCGGGTGCGCGTAAGATCAGATCCAATGGAGTGGAGGAAACCAAATGTAGACGCATCTCTCTTGTTTTGATCTGGTCAGGAAAAGTAACATGAATTATTTCAATTGAACTTGTTGGACTTTCTTTAGCAAAGATTGCTTCTAAATCCTAGATTAAAGTTGTTAAATTGTTTATTTCACCTTTGGGAGAGATATCTGTTGCAACAAACTTGAAAGGTTGTCCGTTGGTTTTAATCTCCTGCATGCAAACATTATTGTGTGGTGCAAGATAAATGACTGTAAGATATAAAATTTGGTTCAAAGACCATAAAATGCAGCTCTTTTAGTTAATTGACGTAGATGTGTTACCATTTGATTGCTGTCCAGTATCTTTTTGACCTCAAGGAGCTTTTTGTTACTAGACTCAGAATGGACGACACGCTTACCTGCAACCATTTTTACTACATTTTGGTAATACAACATAGCAAGCCATGTACTTGTCACAACTGATGTTATTGATCTCCAGATTCAGTTCGTTCTTTATAGTATACAAGTACTATGGTATGCTTCTATGCCAAAAGCTTATCCAAAACAATCTCTACGCTCTCCTGACTATCCTCATAGAGACAGCATTAGAATTTTATGTCAACATCTAAGTTAAAATATCTATTAAGGGAAATATCAAGCAAGTTCTTTAATATTATCTATTGGGATGAACATTGTTTATGTTCCTTAGGTCACCTAGTGAACACACAATTGCACATGAAAAATTAAAGAACACATTCCAATAACAATTTCATATGTAGTTTACGGGAAGGCAATTAGACATGCAAACATCACATATGCTCCTATGCAAGATCAATACTCGCAAACAGTTCCAAGTACTTACCCAACCTCCTGTTTACTGAGCTTTTAACATATCCATCCTGCACCATTTTGTCAATTAGCTTTCTCACAGCGTTTTGGTTAGCTTCCCCATCTAACTTTCTCTGAAGCTTGGTTACTGTCACATAATCCATTGGAAGAGCATGATACAGAGCCTGCAGCCAAGCAACAAATACATTGTGTCAACAAATTAAGCACCTGGTCAACATACTTGCAGCATATTATGGAGGATCAAGCTACCTTCATGTACATGAAATCCTCAGTATTCTTGTTAGTTTCCTCAGTAGGTGAAATGTCTTGCTTCTCAACTTCTTGCTTCACAGCGGAGGTATTGGAGTTCGCTTCCTGATAACACAAATTCTTGTTAAAGATTATACAAGAATAAGGATAAGCAGCAGTTACTTGTATAAATTTTACCTTGTTTATGGTATAGCTATCCTTGGTAACTCTAGATACTAATCCTTCTTCCAGTAGCCTCTCTATAATATCTGGAATTCATTCCATCAACCATCAATTTATCATACTAAAAGAAAGAAAAGGGGTTCTGCATTCCCTTTCTTAAGAGTTCAGTAAACTCGGTGCACAGAAAGTTTTTTCTCCATTACCTTCAATCAGTGCCTGAAAAATAATTGTAAGAGAAGAGAATTAGCAAGCCATACTCTTTTCTAACAATCTACTAATTTCACATTTGGCAAAGAATACCATTTATCGAAAATTTGCAATGATATATCCTGATTAGGATTACCATTGAATGACAAAATGCTTAGCAAGCCATACTCTTTTCTAACAATCTACTAATTTCACATTTGGTAAAGAATACCATTTATCGAAAATTTGCAATGATATATCCTGATTAGGATTACCAATGAATGACAAAATGCTTACTTACCACTGATATGTCTGGGAAGTTTGAAAGAATATCTGAGAGATGAACAACATTAATGTGTCTCGAACTTATCCATTCCCTCACTCGAGCTGTCTGCTCTTCCTCATGAGCAGCATCTTGAGTCTCATCTGCATTAATACAGCCTTGAAACAATGAAGACTAACATGGAATATATAATGAAAATCTTTTGTTTAGCTCAGTAACAGAAAAGGCGAGCAAAATAAATATGATGAAACTTAACAAGATATCCTGACTGAAAATTGTGCAAGGAAGATACTTGTTGAAAAGATCAAAAGGTGTGGATATTAGAATAAATTAACTTGCCAATATTTCAAAAAACAAATTATCATTTGTAATTTACAAAAGGCAAAATTGAAATAATAGTGACTTAATCTCATAAGTCACAACAACAAGTAGATCTAGCCAAACTGACCTTCAGAAACCATGTCATTATCTTCATGCAGATGCTTATCACCTGTCAGTTGAGTTCAGTGAGCTCACCCAAATTAGAGAGTTTTGAGTCTCTTGACTGACTAGAAATGATTATGAATGTTTACCAATTGGAGCAACCATGTACTTGTCTGCATGAGAAGGGCGGATCTGGGAGACATTCAACTAGTTAGGTAAATTTCTTAACGACTTGGGAAGTAAAACAGAAAAATTCTGTATATGTAGGTCTTCCTAATTCTATCTTATTACTAGATTTTGATCGTGAACCAAAATAATTCAATGCACATCACAGCAAAGGTGCACATACTTAGAATTAGACAGCCAATCTAATAAGCCTCATTGGCTAATCCTAATTATTTGTCGTAGCCCTACATTATGCCAGTATTCCCTGTAACATCCGACTCTAATCATCCTATGCTTTTCAAATCAAGCTCCACAGGTCAGCATTACCTCGCTGTCTGAAGATGAATAGTCATCATCGTGCATAGAATCACCACCCAGGCTCCCTTCTTCACCTTCAGGAAGATCACCATTCTCATCCTCACACGGATCAAGGACACTCTTAACCTGCAGAAGGCCAAAAGCATGAAAAGGATTTCTAAAGGGGAATTTTGGTTAGTGAAGTGCTTCCTTTCCCACTTGTACCTTCAGAGCTAATACAAGGTGCTTGCTGTTCACATTTCCAACTTCCATTTTCAATGGATTTTTGGTCCAGGAATTAATAGCCTCATTTTCACAACAGCTTCTAAAAAATGGAGGCTCATAATCTTCAGGCTGTAATTACACCAATATATATACTTATCAAATTAGTATTAGCTTCCAGAGTCCAGTTATAATAGTAGAAGGAAAGCACTCGCAATGTTTGTTTCAACTAACAAAATTTTATTTTCTTTTATGCTTGAACTCAGGAATGCTCTATGAATTAAACAAGGAAAATGTGAAACTAGAATTTAGAAATGAATGATTGTACTTCTGATAAATAGAGTATATATGCTTTCTGATAAAAGTAGATTAACCATAGCCAACTAAATGTCAGGAGACAAAAGAACAATCCATTCATATGCATTTCCCTGTTTTAAAATGGATTGAAGGGGCAAAAGGAGCACAAGGAACATTGAATTTATTAAATCAGTAATGATTTAAATCTGAACTAAGCACAAGGAACATGGATTATAATTAGTGCAACTATTTCGTACCGTGCAATCATCATAGTACAGGAGCTTCATTAAAATGGTGCGCTGAAACAGAAAGAGAGTTTTCTCAAGCTTCTCATCAAACACAGATATATCCACATATTCTAGTAGAAAATTCAGAATATTTTACTACACCTCATCTGGCATTTGATCAAGAGTCCTCATCAGTGATACCAGGGTACGAACCATCTTGCAAGCAGCACTCCTAAAATTAAAAGATGAAATAGCGCTTCAGAACAGACTAAATAAGAAAAATCTAATATACAACCTTTTTTTTTTTTGAGAAAAATAATATTGGAACCTTAATGTTAGAAAAATATACAGAGAAATAAAGTTAAAGATAGAATCTAGAGGATGCTTAGTAATACCTCATCTGATCAGGGCTGACATCTGTTGTATTAGAGTTGATAGTTGAAACATTCCTTTTGCTTCCAGTACGAGTCACATGCATGGACACCTCTTCCTTGTCGGAATTGCCATATCTGAAGGAAACTGTGGGCAGAGATAAGAACCACATGATTCACTGATAATGATTACTCTGCTTTATAAGTTATCAAACTCTGCAAAGAGAAGAGTCCAAATTCAAACATATCATATTGCACTCACATGCATACTCCTCAATCATTGGACCACCTACTTCTTCACAGATACAGAATAAAAGCGTCTTCAGATACTTCTTCTGCAGCGCGTCGTAGACACCTAAAAAGATTATGAAGCAAAACAAGACCATAAAACTTGGTTAAAGATCAATAGAAAATAACACAAATCGAATATCTATATAATATATATATATTATGAAAGCATTGTACCTTTCTCCATCCAATCAATGAGTCTCCGTGACTCCTCATCTATGGGCATCAGCTTCTTAATCTTCATCTCTGAGGAAAAATAACAAAAATTCACTCAAAATATGATTTAATTACTGATCTAAAGAAGAAAAAAAGCCATACGTTTCTGTGGGACAGAATCTGACCTAAGGCAGGAACTGACTTGTCAGTGAAGTATTTCTCAGGAAAGAGACCTCGAATGTAGCTGATGTTGAAGATAGCTATCCGAATAAGATTCCTCGTCTGTCAAGATCATTATTAAGTAAGAATTCCTAAATTAAGCTCAAAAAAACGAATTCATGATAATCCATCGATTACACACAATTGGAGAGCCAGATCTGAACAGATCACTGATCTGGATCAAATTAACACCGATCTGATAGCTAACGTATGAAACAAGGTCAAGAACTTAGGAATGATCAGTAGAAATCGCAGATCAAGGAAAGTCCGAGTAAGGGACTCCTATTCGCAAAGCTACGCAGTAGAATGTTTTGGTCTAGAAGAAATCTAAGAGCTAACCAAAGCATTCGATTCGAATTCCGACGAGCTAACAGTTAGCTAGATCTTTACTTCGATCGGAGAAGGAGAAGGTTACCAGGAGAAGAGAATCCTGCTCTGTGATTTCCGCTTCCTTCACTCTTTGAGCGACCACCTGGGAATAGAAAACTACGTTAGATCTGGATCGCGAGAGAGAGAGAGAGAGAGAGAGAGAGAGAGATCACCATCTTGATTTGGGGTGGGGAGGAGAGGAATGGGAGCTCGAGGGAGAAGAGATGCGGGAAAGAAGAGGATTTGAAATGAGGGGGGAATGGCGGGGCGAAGGGGTATTTATAGGCGAAGGAATGGGAGGGGATATAATAACAGTTCGAATTTTGAAAACCTCCATATAAGGGAGATGGGAATTGGGTTACCTGCGGTAAGCTTTTCCGCCAACAAATCTCAAAACTTGGGCTCTATTTTCTCTTCTTCTTTTTTTTGGATTTTCTTTCCGTATCGCCACCAATATTTTATATAAATTTCTTTTTTTTCTTGACATATCTGCAATTTCTACTTAAATATCTGAGGGGGATAAATTGATAATTTCGTATATTAAATCGAAAATATCTTTCATATTATTTCTGAAAGAAGTACTAGAAAACATAGAGAAAATAATAGTATAGGCTTACACAATAAACTAAAAAGGTAGACCGAGATATATAATATTTATACCCTTTCCTTCTATAGTAGAATTGTCTTTTTGAGGCATGGTTAGTTGAATTGTACCCAAATAATAGAAAATAAATGAAAAGTAGAGGACAATTTTCAATCCTTAGTTGGAGAATGCTAGATAAATACACAGAGTTTTTGACTAAACTAGACCTATTTTATATTAATTTTTAATCGAAATATATTGCCGCTCAAATTTATTATTAAATGGGATATGTTGCCCTAACAAAATGCTAAACTAATCAGCGTTTAGCGTTTTTAAAAACACTTATTAGTTCAAGTTTTTTTATCGTCGTACTTTTTTTACCTCAAAGAGCTGAAAAACTAAGTTAAAAAAAATTATATACATAAAAGGCTAATTAGTTCAGCGTTTTTATTAATAACTACAGTGAATTAAATCTCATTTAGTAATAAATTTAAGATGATCCATTTCAATAAAATTAATTTAGAACATGACTAGTTTTGTCGAAAACTCAAATATACTAGTGGATTAAGTATGTCTAATTCTACATGTTAGACGAATTGGCGCCTGCTCATAAATTGTGCTTATTCGATGTGTGTGTGTGTGTGTTATAGTACTTGAAGCATCTATAGAACAAGTTGAAAAGTAGTAGTTGAGATCGAGGTAGCTCTTTTCTTCTGTGTTTTGGGTGGAGTAGTATATATATTGCCAATTTATTACAAAATATCTTTAGATTGAAGTGAAATTTGCATATAATACTCTGTTTTTTAATAAAATTATAATTTATATCTTATATTTTTTTTCTATTTGTAAATTGAATGGAGCTAATGTTGGATCTGTCTAAGGACCTAATATGTGCAGAAAATATTCTACCGTTACCGTTAGATTAGTTAGTTAAACTTAACTAAACATTTAGATTAAGTTAACTATACTAAAAAAATTACGAAAATACTCTCAACTAAGTTATACTAAGGGTATTTTAGTTATTTTAGAAATAAAGATATTTTAATTATTTTAGAAATAAAATATATATACTTAATGAAATATTCTTATGATGTTATTCAAAATCTAATATACTTAATGAAGTATTTTTCATACATATTTACTAAATCATAGGACTTGATTTGTAAATAGTAAAAAATAGGGTGTAAACTACGATTAAGGGTGATTAAGGGTGTTAGTATACAAATTTCCCTACATTTAATTGCAAATGGACTCAAGTCTCTTCCCTCAGTGTCTTTATAGATGAATATAATGATAGTGCAGATAAAGTGTTTTTGGTATATTTAGAGATGCGTAGTGAATAATATGTGAAATTTTGTAAGGAGCTGATTCATAAATGCACTAAAAGAATTTTATCATGTAGCGGCAGTTTTTAAAGTGGCAAATAGCTCATTAGCTGGGGTAGATTTTGAAAACTATTACTATACTTCTACATGAGTTATCTAGACACCTTATTTTATATTGTATAGTGTTTGAGTTGGTGAATAGTATGTCATATTAAGTGTATAAATAATATGACAATTAGAATCCTAATAGATCTAAACATGAAAAAGGGATACCATTAAAATTTCCATCCAATAATCTCGAGTGCGTGTAAACTAATTTTTCGTAACCTATCTTGAGGTAGCAAATTAGTTCCATCCCGCTGCGCCTGCCCTCTTCTGCTCCTCTCCCATGATCATTTATCCTGTTTTATCTCGCTAAGTATTTTTCCCTCTTCTACAAGAGTTTCTCCACGATCTTTACCCTTCACTTTGAGGAGATTCAAGATACCTTGGGGGCCATGCTGTTAGGTAAGGCTCCTAGACCAGATGGTTTTTATGTAGTTTTTTTTCTAAAATTATTAGGACATTTTGGGTCCTCTAATTATTGATTCATTTGCTCGGTTTTATTGTACGAGTTATCTTCCTCATGCGTAGAGTCACACCCATATCTCCTTGATCAAATCCCCAAGTGTCTAATCTTGCTATGGTTAAAGAGTACCAACCTATTTCTCTTTGTAATATGTGTTATTATATTTTTGCTAAAGTTTTGATTAACCAGATGAAATTAGTAGTTGGCTTTGGTTGGCCATGAGCAATCTGCCTTCATGCGGGTAGATTCATCTTTGACAATATTATTCCTGTCTGAGAGATTATGCATTCTAAGTAGAATGGCATGCATAAGTATCTTTATTGATCGTATACGCGATATCAATCCTTGGTTCACATATCAACCAACAGAAGTTCTTAACGTTCTTATTGAACTTGATATAAGAAAAGTTCATGATAGGTTGAGCTAGGAGGCTATCAATGAGAGTATAGGTTTCTCTAATAAATATATTCCTCATAGCCAGGCTTGCATTACTTCTCCTTCTTTCGCTTTCTTGATTAATGGTAATGCGTCTCCTTAGGGTTAGTATCCAACCTGTTCATAATCTGCTCTCAAGTTCTATCATCTATCTTGAGTGCAAAGGTGGAAGCTGGTCTGTTGGAAGGTTACATAATGGACCAAGGGGTCGTCACACATCTCCTTTATGCTGACAATTTGCTACTAGTGGCGAGAGCGACGAAAGAGAATGCAAAGGCATTGGTGGACGCATTGGATCAATACTCTGGGATGACGAACCAAAAGGTGAATATAGAGAAGTCTGAACTGTACCTCTCTTCCTGGATTCATGAAGATGCTAGGAAGGACATTGGTGGTATTCCGCAGCTTAAGTAAGCTAAGATGCCATTTATGTATTTTGGTGTGAAGATCTCGAGGCAACGAATCATGGTGGCTGGGCAACAGGAAGTGGTGGACAAGGTGAGGAGCAGACTTGCCGAATGGAAGCGGAATGCTTTATCGCTGGCTGGCCACATCACTTTGGTTCAAGCAACTCTTACAGCCATCCCTTACTATTGGATGGGGTCCATGTGGATCCAAGACTCTATTCTTGAGAACATCATACGAATAGTGAGGTCATTTATATGGGCAAAAGGGGAGAATCGGCGAGGACTGCACTTGCTTAGCTGGGATACTCTGATCAAACCCAAGGATGAAGGAGGGATGGGATTATGATGTCTACATACTGTGAAGAGGGCTCTACTGGGTAAGCACGTACTGAGCGTCCTCCGCAGAGGAGCGACGCCATGGGTCAATATTCTCAGGAAAAAGTACAGGATGCTCAACCCGTGGGAAGTCAGATCTGCCCCTAAGTCCTTGTGGCTATGGAGAGTGTTGTGCCAAACTGCAACCGAACTTAAAGAAGGTTTTCGGAAGAGCATAAGCAATGGGTGCGACACCACAGTGTTAGAAGAGGCTTGGGTGTCGTTAATTAAGCTTGGTTGGTAGCCTTGTCTAATGAACGTGAATAGTTTCATGAGTAGATCCCTGGTAGCTTCTTTGATGGTGAATGGAACGTGGGATGTGGTGAAGTTGCATGCTGCATTCAACCGGGATATAGCCTTCGACGTGGCCACATTGGATGCAGGGGGTGTGCAAATGGAGGACCTATGGATATAGTCAATACTTCTGTCGCTCCATCCCCGCAGGGGCAGAGAACCTGTCGCTGTCTCGACTGTGCTACCGGAGGCTCTGGGGAAGTCGGAATAGGAGAACAAACATAAACCAGAGTCGGCTATCAGTTATTCATGGCACCAGCGACCAATGGGGAAGCAACAGCTAAGTCCATTTATAAGTATTTGCGGAGGAATGAGGGGCAACAATGGGAGGGGTGGGCTAAGATTTGGAAGCTGACCACGGCACCTCGCATCCGTGCCTTTGTTTGGAAGCTGTGTTGGAACTGAATCCCTACGAAAGCATATCTACATGGGCTAAACTGTGGGCCTAATGACTCATGCATCATGTGTGGGCTATTCCCAGAAGTGGCTACACACCTCTTTTATATTTACAGATTCGTCGATGAAGTTTGGGCCTACTGTGCTGAATTGGTTGAGTCGAGTAAAAGGCTAAGCTTCGTGATCAGTCCAAAATGGTTAGAGCAAAAGTGGGAGATAGATCCGAAATCTGATATTAGAATTAAGTCGATTATGGCGGCTGTGATTTGGGGGATTTGGAAAGAACGCAATCTAAGAATTTTTCAAGGGAAGAGTGCAACGACAAGGGCGGTGGCTAATAAGGCAGCTATGCTAGCTCAACACTATTTCAAGGATAGGGAGGTTCAGTGGGAATGTCCTTCGGAGGGGTGGATTAAAATTAATGTTGATGGCTCTTGGAAGACAAGTGAGTATCAGGGAGGGGTTGGCTTTATAATTAGAAATGAGAATGGTACCCTTATGCGGGCAGCAACGGAGCCAACCAGTGCAGATTCTGCCAGCTACAGTGAGGTATGGGCGCTGCAGGCAGGATTAAGAGAAGCTTATGGGAGATGGGAGCAGATGATTGTTGAAATGGATGTTCTGTCGGTCATTAGGATGTTCGAAGACGAGGACAGCTATCTGTGGCGCCTAAGGGGGCCTTGCAAAACTGCTGCAAGATGCTGATGTCTTTTAAGAGGATTAGGTTCCTACACACAGGAAAGAAAATAGAGCAGTTGATTGGTTAACCAAACTAGGAAGACAACCGGCCTTGGGGAGAGCCTGGAATAGTACAGATTTAAAAATTCTTCTAGAACTTAAAACTATGTTGCATTCTAATAGATTGGGCAAAGGAATAGCCCGGGACATAAATCTTAGTTGAGTCCTCAGCTCTTATTAATTAAAAAAAAAAAGAATGAGAGAGACTATCCAAGGAAGCGGAAGACCTAATAAAAGACTCTCATTGCTTATAGTATATGGCACTTGTGGATGAGTTGCAACAATAAGATCTTCTAGCTAAAAACCTCCACCATCAACCAATTGGTTTTCAAACTATTATCCATTGTTGACGAGACGACGGCTAGAATTTTGAGACGCCGCCGCGGAGGTCTATTTTGATCAACACTGAGATAGTGTCTTTAGCTGCATCCAACGCTACAACAAGGGCCGATTCTATTGCTGGAGGTTGTGACGAGTCCGTGTTCTGGTGCGGGAGGCAGCTCCATGCTGAAGTTGAAGCTGAAGCGGTCAGATTTACCCTTCTCAAAGCCAAAGATCATAATTTCAATACTATTTCAGTCTTTTTCTCTCTAGCTTATCAAAATCCTCAAGACCCAACAAACTACCCCCCTTGGAGATGTACGACATCTCTCACGTCCTTAGTTACATATTTCTGTTTCCTTCTCTCAATGTTTTGGAAAAGCTAACCAAGCTACTAATAGGTTAGCCCACCAAGAATAGGAGCAGAGTTTTGCCTCTACTTGGGTGCAATCTAGAAATACACCGAGTGTCTGTCTAGATAGCCAAATGCCAATATACCGTCTAACTACTTCTGCGCACTAGCGCAGATTTTAAATGAAAAAGATGTCCATACTCTAAGGAAGAAGATTGGTTTACAAGAAGTCACAAGTGAATCGAAGACTGTTGATTACAAACAATTGCATAGTGCAGAGTACCATCAATGTTTGATCTAGACAAGTTATATTTCGACTGCTTTCCCTGGGAAATACCGAAGCTGTGTGGCTACGTTTAAAAAAAGTAGGACCAGTATGACTAGATCGATCATCAGAGAAGTAAAACAATTGAAGCAAGGAAGAATTTCGTCTGCCAAAAACATCATATGCACTATAAGGCCAAAAATTCTCATTCTTAGTTGCCAGATAAACAACAATATTTGACAACCGCATTACCACCAACCTTAGAAGGCACAACTCAAATGTATGATAGGGATTCTGTCATGCTATGGCAAAAAAAAGACTTCTATGCCAAAATAATAATTAAAACGAAACGAGAACAAAATAACCAGAAGCATGCATACACTCTGACCATGTTTGGCTTGGAAATAAATAAGCAGCTAAGATGCATGCGTTATTTATCCACTGTGCCCTTACTCAACTTCTTCCATTCAATTTGCACAGCACAATTGAAAGAATAAAGGGCAGAAGACTTCATTTAAGCAACTGGAGTTGGAAGCTAGCCTCTTCACCGAGAATGTGGCGGTGGGACATTAGATTTGGCCATTCCCACCCATACTACAATGCCAACTGCAAGAATCACCCAACCAAGTATGTCATACTTCATGTCACTGCTCTTCTTCTTCTTTTTCTGAGTCACCTGGAAAGGATACTGGCCATTAGCTGAACAGTGATTGCCTATACTCTAAGCAAATAATACAGCATGGTGCATGGACTATAAGAACTCTCATTTGGGAGCAATAACCAAAAAAATTTCTAAATTACAGACAAATTAGAATTATTATGATTTCAATTGTGTTGTACTACAATAATTACAAGTTGATAAATGCTTTTATGTTCAAGTAATACAAGCAATGCCCATATAAGTCAGCTAGGAAGCAGGACTTTCATCAGAAAGTGGGATCATATGAACACTGGAATAAATTAATATGTTGTAGTACGTAGTAACTAGGACCATAGCCTTAATGCACTATTAAGTCGCAAGTTGTTTTCATCGAATTGATGTGAAACTGAGAGTATGATCATCTAAATATTACTCACTTTCAGCATTTCATTTCTTTCTAAGTGAAAGTAAAAAAATTTAAGGATAGTAAAAGGATGTCTCCTCACCTATTCTTCAGGATTTCGTATGAAGAGTGCTACTAATATCTCATGACATGATTCATTTTGTCCACCAATTCATAATACATGGCAAAGCATCTCAGTGAAGAAACAGAACATCTAATAATGATAGAGGACATCTAAAACGCATGACGAAAAAATCATAGGTACTTATTCCAAGTCGGCGTAGTGTAGTCTAAAACTAGAATAGAATAACTGTGAATCAAGTTTTTTTAGTTCTGATTTACTGTTTTATGTTGCCTTGATTTTTGTTCAGCATGTAGTTTAAGTTGGACACGCCAAAATAACGTTAGGTTCATCAACTGTCATGTCACACTAGTTGCCTACAAAGTTCTGATGAAGGGTGGCATTGAACTACGTCATGCTAGTAGTGTCACTGACAGGAGCCATGATTTAGCACCAAGAAGGTGCATCGAGAACATGTTTGTGGCCTAGTCTTGAGCCAGAAGCCTAAAAGCTGACCATCCGAATTTTACTCCATGTCATACATTTCTGCATTCAAGATCTTGGACAGCTTTCCCTAGCAAACCTGTGGTTGAGTTTGGCTCAACCAGAACTCAATCCCATGCAAGCCATTGATATTATTCTCTTTCCTTTATTATACCAAAATTATCTCAAAGTTCATTCTACAAGTTTGTTGAATCCTCAAGTATTTATCATTGGAAAATCTAAGTCCTTTTTACCTCATACCCACTTATGATGACCGCTGTTCATTTGGCTACTTGCCCTTCCGCTATCTCTTTCCCTTATATGCACATTTGCCATTCTTGGTCATGTTTATATAGCTTGAACCAGAAAATTAGTAGCAATTACTCTAAAAATCTGAGCAGCTTATAATAGCACCAATATAAGTTGCAAAAAAAGATAAAGAAAAAAGAAAAAAAAGCTAGCATACAACATGTATACATGCAATACAGATTTCCCCCTTTTTTCTGAATCATACAAACTCAATGCCCATTTATGAACAGGAGAGAACACTGTAACCTTCTATTTTGAGCCATCTCAAATCTTTAACTGTCTTTGGCAATATATAGCAGACAATACCTTTGCATTTGAAGCAGAAGATGCCCCTTGTGGAGCCTGTTGACTGGCCATCATCTGCCTGTGGAGCTCCAAATGCAGCTCAGGTGCCTGAAATAAGTATTAGGCTGTAAGTACCAACCCAGATTTGGTAAAAGAACAAGCAGAGATTAAATATCCATATCATAAAAATTAAAGCATAGCATTTAGTAATGTCGACAGCACAAGCAAAGACTTTTCAAAAGCAATACAAGAAAACAAACCTCAATTGTCATAAATCAATTCTTAGTTATATAAATATGTTTGTTGAGCTTGAGCAATATGCTAGAGATAATTGGAAAAGAAAATTAGTACATAAAGACTTGCAAAAAAAAAAAAAACTACAATGATGATATTAGCTGCTGCTGGATTGGTGGTAGATAATGTGCAGCTTTAAAAGCTGACAATGACTGCTAATGCCAACCACGATGGGGAGGAAAAACAGGATCTTTTATCCCATGAGATAATACTCAAGAATGTCAAAGTACCAACGACCAAAACAATTATTTTCATTCATAAGAGCGCTTTGATATTCTGAATGTATTAACCCTTCTGTTTTGCATTTCTGAATCTATTGACAATAGGAATATTATGTAATTTGTGCAAGTGGTGCAATAGCATTCTCAGTGAAGGCTCATCAGTATCAAACAGAAAAATTAAGGGCAGAGGCATTTTTCTGGTTAATCCAGAATGTATACTTTATACAGTCTTCAAAGGTCATTTGGTCTAACAGAACTCATAATTTCATGTTACCATAAGATTCTGCCTGATGTGTTAAAGATCAAATAAATCTACTAATCATTTATAGACCACAAATTTGCATAATTTCTATGACAAAGAACACCGCCTGAACAGTCTCACATTCTTAGCTTAAATTATCAAACATCCATGCACAAATAGCATCAGCACATAATAAAAATTCTTACTCAACAATTGATGTATGTTCAAATTCGTACAACCCAAGATGATCAATACCAATCTGTCACAGTTTTCCATGCGCTGATCTAGCCATCAGTCAACAACGGACTATTTGGAACAAGGGCACCCAAACTCATGTTAATTGGTGTGTACAATGTCAATAGCTTACCACATTAGCTTAGGAGAATAAGTTGATCCTCAAATGAATTGCTCACAATTCAAGGTATTAATTTTTTAAGTTTGAAAATAAACACAAAAGTAACAATAAGTGTCTCTTAACCATTTTGATTATGTTGACATGAGTGTTGAGCTAATTATATAACCAACCGCCATCCAAGCAACAACACTCAAAGAGAGGTGTTTAATTCTGGGCCACAGAAAATTACCCAAGAATACTCATAAGACCAATTAGAGGACATAATAATATGCAATCGAGGACGCATGACATAAGACTTGATAAATTGATACACAGAGCTTTGCTATTTCATGACATAAAGGAAAAAAAAATCACTTGAAGCAATTTGAATAGTGAATTCAAGTAAATTGGCATTGTGGAAGGAATTACAGAAGTGAACCAAATAAGGAACAAATGAAACAAGAATATGTGAAATGTTCTAGAAAAGGATAGATAGTAGTATCTTTCTAGAAAAGGATAGATAGTAGTATCAATAGATTTTATGAAGCTCAACAAACTGTATTCGAATCCTCACAAGCATCAGGTCTAGATCCTTTTTCAAAGCATACAATATCATCTAATATAAACGTTTTTCACATGATTACCACTAAAAACTTTTAAAAAAATTTGTATATAACACCCTGTCCTTTAACAGAATTATGATTTACAACCTACATTTTATTATTTACAAATCGAGTCTTATTATTTAGCAAATCTGTACAGCAAAAAACCTAGCTGTTATTTAAATTTAACTAAACTTCTGAGTTAAGTTAACTAATACTAAAAAAATTATAAAAATATCATACTAAGGGCACTTAGTTATTTTAAAACTAAAATACCTCTACTTAATAGAATATTCTCACAGTATTAGTTCAAATCTAATCTAAAATATTTTTTGTTCATATTCACTAAATTATAAGACTCAATTTATAAATAGTGAAAATATAGAATGTAAACCGCAATTTCATTAAAAAGCAAGGTGTTATATGCAAATTTCCCAAACTTTTAAAATATTATAATTGCCACATAAACCTTTTGACTCTCTAACAATTGCCATTCTGTTAGTTTTTTTTATGGATGATCATTAAAATTAACAGCATATATATATGATTAAAATATCCTTCTTTCTTGATGTTGGTGTGTAAAATAAGATTTCATTTTCTTGTAATATGATATCAAGTAATATAAAATAGCTTTCGAATAATTTTAAGCAAAATATAAAGGGCAAAATGGTCCTTTCATAATATAGGTTTAGTTTTAACCATGATTAGTTAGATTTAATTGGCGACATGACATTTTTGAAAGAGCTCAATAATTTTGATGGCAATAATGATATTTTGAAGAATGTATTGGCAATTGTGATATTTTAAATGTTTTTGTGCCAACTATGAAAAAGTCCCAAATTTTTAATGTAGAGTAGAAGAGGTGCAAAACTACAAATAGCACTTGTATGTCCCAGCAGCAAGATTACTGCTGAGAAAAGTAGCTATTGAGGCACCACAACAAAGATCCTTGGAATGGCTTCCGCTAAGGGAACAAAACAGGATACACCATTGCTCCATCAATCTCCATCAGTCAGAGATGCATATTCTTAAAACCTGACCCAACGTTTCACCTTTGCTTCACTCACATCCTTCATTAAGTCAACCCTAATCAAGAACCTACCTCATAATATTCATCACAAAATGTACAAGATCCAACTTGTCTATCAGATTATTGTTTCATATTCAACTTCATTATTTGATATTCAATTCTTCATTCCATATGATCTTTAAAATCAATCCGCAAATATCTTAGATTGCATTACCCCAGAACTAAATCTAAAATTTTCATGTCGCCAGATATACAGATAAAAAATAATTGTCATATTCTTTCCAACCTTGGGAATAAGTAGCTTCAAAAATAACTGAAAGAATGTAAAATGTTACGAAGAAAAGAATGTGCAATAAGAGAACCTAAATTCTCCAAAATATTGTCACCCGGCAAAGAAATCTTTAATAAGTAGACAACCATTATAAGTACAACAAAGACCAAGATATTACCACTCAAATATTGAATATGAGTCACGAACTATAGAGAAAGAAAATAATAACATACTCTTCAGATATACCAATATTGAAGAGCGCTGTTCAAAAGATGACTCGCAAGGTGAAAGAGAAGAGAGAAGAAAGCAACAACATTATATTAACTGATTTCAACAGCAATATAACAAGCAATAGAAAGAAGAAAAGTACCTTAGCTGACAACTCCAATGATTTAATATACAAATCATTTCCAGGATCCTAAAAGAAACCAAGATGTCAGTTCCCCCAAAAGATCACAAACAACCAATAGCAAAAGCACAGAACAAAACCACGCATAAGATTTACACCTCTTCCAAAGCCCGTTTGAAACATTGAGTCGCCTTTGCAAAGTAACCCTTCGCCGTCTCGTGATCCGGGGTATAAAAAGCATGTGAAGTGTGAGCATTTCCCAAGCACCAAAGTGTATCGTGCTTCCCCGGATTCGCCTCCAACGCCTCCTCCAGCTTCGCTACCGCATCTAATACATAGAAACAGCAAGAAATTACATTACAAACTACTCATTTCTTACCAATAAAGAAACTTTAATGTCAAAAACAACATATTAAAGTACACAATCACCTTGAACATACTTCACGCTATCAGGACCGCTCTGGAATTGCGATAACTCAAGTAGCGCTCCTCCCCATCGCGTAAGATTCTTTAGAAAAATAAAGAAATGAGAAATGAGAAATGAATCTTATGTGTAAGATGACCAGATTAGCCAAGAGAGCTCACGTCGGCGTCGACGGGGTTGGCGGCGTAGGCCACCTCCGCGGTCTTGCGCGCGTGCTCGAAGAAGAGGAGGCGATCGAAGTCGCTTTGAGGCAGCTCCATGGCTTGCAACGATCTAACAGAGGGCGACAAAGGAGCGGATGAGATCTTGCTAGGGTTTTGAGAACGGTGGAAGAGGGAAATAGGAGGATGGGTCGGGGGGGGGTTTTGTATCGGGGGAAGCGTCGCGCCACCGTGGAGATGGTTTACTGCGGACACGTGCGTGGAGGGTGCGAAGCTTCGGATTCGCTAGAAATTTATTAGGATACGAGGCTCAAAATAATCCACAAACGATACGATATGACCACTTATTATATATACTATCTCAATAACTCGTTTATTATTCTTAATAATTTTTATATAGTTTTAATTTATTTATTTATTAAATGAGTCACATTTGTATCAGCTTAAAGGTAGAAATAGATATCAGATATATGCTTTGAAGTAGTAAAATTCAAGTCAAATGGGTTGTGTTAGCATTGTTTGTTTATATTAGTCACAACACAACTAGATGGGCAATAAATAGATAAGCTATGTGGATTTTTAATTAAAAGAAAATATAAAATATATTACTTAATCAATTCGGTTATGAAGCAGGCCGCTAGAATGAGTGACCAAAAGAGGTCAAGGTAGAACTCTTTCTGAAGTAATACTAAATTATGTTTCTATCCATAGATTTATTGGCTTCACGGTAGATATAAATAAGAAGATATATAGTATTTATAATCATCTCCGACTAGGTGAAGGATGTTGACAAGGAGTAAGAGTCAATCTCAACTTAGAGATGGGAGAATTGCCCGAGAGGATGCACATGAAGTTCTCTCAAAGGTCATTTACCTCCGCTTCAAGAGTGGATAAGTAGAGATTGTAGTGATTGCCGACTATGATCGGGGAACCCGACGAGGGATCGTAGGATGAAGCCAGCCCAGGTTTATTGGAACTCGAAAATAAGTCATCAGTGTTGAACTTTATGAACCCAAACAAAGGTGGTTTCCAACAGATAAGATCGAGTTAGATTCGAATCCTTAGGTAGGGAAGCGGGAGTCTCAAATACTCATTGGCAAGAGCCAATGTTCTTTCCTATAGCAAGTTAAGAGGGTATTTTAATCAACCATCTCATAGATTGGGCAAGTCTTATCAAAGCCAAGTCTCAACCCATTTGAAGTGAGCTTGGTCGGAAGTTTATTTTCACTAGATTTTTCAGATGAAGGTTTTGATTTTTTTTTGAGGAAGGAAGCCTGCTTGGGTGAAATTTGATTTGATTTTTTTCTTTTTTTTTTTTCCACTTTGTCATCCTCCTGATCACACGAATAAAGAGGCATAAAGGAAATCCACATTCATAATTTCATACCAAGGATTATACTCATATGGTTAGTGAAACAAATATTATAATGTCTATTTAATTTATAGTTCGAAAGCTGCTGCATAAACTCCTCAAGAAAGAATCCATTCTGTAGCATCGAGTTACTGCTTCTTCCCCCAGATAGAATCATAACTTCATACATGATAACGTAACAACTCTTAAACATATAAAACCTCATCAAAGTGGCAACTCTCAGCTCCATAACTTCAAATTAATAAATACAAATCCTGACGATATCTACAGCATCACATTCACATACTTGAAATCGAGTAGAACTCCCAGTTTCGTTTACAAACATTTCTTTCTACAAGTTCAGTATTCATCCCCATACAAATTATACAAACAATTATGGTTTCGTTACGTTAAGAAAATTAAGGAGATGTCGGGCCTGAAAACGTCGCCGAGATCTCTGATGCTGTGTCTACTTTAAGACTATGGTCGTGTCTATTATTCCAGATCTTCTTCTGCATCTGGGCCTTCCTGCCTTTTCTAATCAATGAGCTTTCTTGATCTGGATAGTTGTTATCTGACAACCTCTTATTCAGAGGGGAGGGAGAAGCAAAACTGCTGTTTAAGCTTCTGTTTGAAAGGCGGCTGCTGCTCGTCCTCGGCCTCGATCCGAATGAACTCTCCTGAACTTTTACTAGTTGTGTTTGGATCTTTTTCCTTTCCTGTAGAGTGATAATATTTTTGCAAGTGAATTTGGCATGATCATGTACAAGTATAAGGTATGATCTTTTGGTTTGATTTTCCTTTATATTCATTATTGAGTAGAATCGAAACTTACCCGCTGCCTGTACTTCTCCTCTTCCTTTTCTTGCCGTAACAAAGCATATTCTTGAAGCATTGCCAACAGAGGGAGCTGTGATGAGATTAACTGAAGTGATTATGGATGCAGGACAAGGACTCTAACCCTCAATAAGGTGAAAATTATGCATTACACTTGCAGATGACTAAAAGATGGCTGTTATTGTTTATCTTCTACTATTTTTGAAAAGGAAAATTCGATATGCTGATTCTTGTGAAGGAAAATGCTATTAAATAGTTGCAAATTATCTTAGTTGCAGCCTGTACTTTCTGATAAGGACTTTCTTCTGCAACTGTTATTGTTTAGCAATCCTTATATGGTTATATTTCTTTACCGCTGTCGTATATTCTGTCCTCTATCAACATGATGCTTCATAGATGTCAATTAACTGATACATAAAAGAAGTTTGAAGCTATTTAAGGATATAATATGGCCTAAGCTGTTTACTGGATTTTGAAATGTTTCAAATTAGCCAAACACAGGAATTTAACCATTAGTAATCGAAAGGCAAATATGAGCATAATGGTTAATTACTCAAAGAGTGATATTCCTCACCTCATCATACAAGAAAACTTTCTTCCTTTCCTCTTCCCATATCTTAGTCTTCATCATCAGTAACTCCAGCAAGGCTGCAATTTTCATCTCATTAGCATCTCATTACTCTATCTTACATCTATCCTTACTACGACCATGTAACACTTACCTGGAATCTTATTGACAGTTATTCTAGCACGCTCAGCACGTCTCAAATTCTTGTGAGCTCCTCTGCTTACCGAATACCGGTTCTCATCCTGTCGACAAGAAAAATTATCCAAATGACATGATGCAGATCTTAATTACCTGAAACATAATATTAGACTTGTGTTTAAATGGTGGATTAGGAGAAAACCCTGCTGTATTCTTCCAACCAGCGCTCTTCGTCGCATGAAGCCATCCACTTTTCGACCTTGTCCATAATGTCTTTCCTGCTACAAGCCTCATCTTTTGCCTTAGATATGTAGTCTTCCATGCTCTTCAGTAGGTCAACATGGTCCATATCTCCTTCAAGTCAGTCAAATGCAAATGTTATAACTAGCTAAAATAGTTTTGGAAAAATCAAATGAGAAGGAAGTGAAGCTAGCATCACACCAGCAATGATGAGATTCATGATTCTATCCATCTCTAATTGAGATGGTAACTCCAGGTGAGATCTCTTGCATATTTCCTCAAGCTCGATTCGCTTTTTGAAGTATAGTTCTTTCATTTTGCTTGCTTTTAGCTGATCCAACCTCTCAACTTCAGACTCAACCTGAAATTTCAAATGTGAGGATTAGCTGTGACCTCAAGTTTACATCTAACATACTGTGTCTAGTTTTTAGTTTGTGCCTTCTCAATTGTGGCGAGTGTAAGGCTTCCGGGACTTAAAATTCCATTTGCACAGGTTGATGATGAAAAGATCCTAATGTGAGCAAATGGTTTCTGGTCCTCAAAGGATGTGTCCAAGAGATTCCATAAGTTTGTCAATGCTTTCTCAAGATTGCAGAGCTGCAGATTAGTAGTATTGAAATGTTAGACAGAGCAAATGTAGTACAGTAATTAAGGAAACAACAGCAGTTATAGTCCATTTGGAGGTATCTGAACTGAACAATTGGCGATGCATTAACCTACTCAAATTCTTTACTTACATGAATACCATTGAAGAGATAAAAGTAGTTTTGTCTGAGGACTGTCGTGCCAGTGGCACGGGGCGTGCTGAGTGCATGACACACTGGCACAACCATGGCACGCCCTAAAATAAACATCTAGGCCTTTTTAGAACTTTAAATTGCTTTTCATGGATAACTGAAAGTCTTTTAGCCCTAGATATTGGGTAGCACGTCCAATTTTGCGTAGAACTACATATGTGTTTAATTCAAAATATATGACAAAGTACCAAAACTTGAAGCCGGTAAATCTACTTTAATCATGTGATATGAGTCTAATTTGGTGATTTCTCTGATTTCTTTTATGTCATTTGTTCTAAAATTGGGAGAAATTTCTAGGAAAACTCTAATTTCGTATTAGCATCAAGGGGAGTATCTTCGCGACTTCCTTGTGCCATATGCCAATACTCCATCCGCCTGACATAAATGACTTCAAATTCTAGCAAAGATTGCATTTTTCCATTTCGAGCGCATACGTGAAACTAGCTCTAACTGTAGTTATCTGTGGTTCTTCCATCTGATTCCATTCCTTCTTTTTTCAGAATGTGAGAATGAAGAATAAAGAGGAGTCATCTAAATTCTACTTTGTGTGGAAAAATATAATTAGTCTTTTTAGTTTGTTTCATGCTATTAACTTTTTGAAGCTTGCAACAAATCATTTAATACACTGAGACTTTTCAGCACTTAATTGTTTGGGCATAGTGATTCTATGTTGTATTCCAATACTCACTTCAGTTAAGAATTATAGTTATGAGCCATCTATCCACAAGCAACATTTAATTGTTAAAAGATGATAATGAGATCACCTTCTCCATTCTCATCTTCTTCTCGCCTTTGAGATTCTCTACGGTGCAGCGAAGCTTATCCAAAACATCATCACTAATGTTCTTTGATTGCTTTCCTCCTGAAGCATCTAATAAACTTTGGTGAACATCAGCAATGACCACTACAGCATCCATCCCCATAGTTGCAGCAAGGTCATAAACTGCAATTTTATACTCCTCAACTCTGCGAAGTCGATCACTCTATCATCACCAACAACAACAAAATAAAGACAAGTTAAAAAGGTGAAAAGATTGCCATAACAGATGGATGTATTGCATGACTTGAGATTATATCAGCACCTTTTCTTTGAGAAGTCTTTGTAGTTCATTCTGGTACTCCACAAGCTTTTTTAGTGAGAGATCAGCTTCATTTACCGCAACATTTTTGCGCGGTGATTCGCCTGATATTTCTGATGAGATCTTCTGGATTTCTGTCTGAACCTCACGAAATTGTCGTAGCCTCTCTTCCTTCCTCATCTGCATTTCTTGAAGGGCAGGAGTAATAGAATCAAGCTGCTCCTTTAGAGTCCCTGTCAATTTCTCTGGCTGTATTAAAGAGATTTATAGCTCAGTTTTATTTCCTCCAAATCTAGTAGTATCAACCATAACAGTGAGATAATTAAGTTCATAGCTTACTCTGCCTGGAAATGATCTCTCTCCAAGAGAAAGCAGAAGATTAGTGAATTCTGCTTCTGAATCTGCCAATGCTTGATGCAGCCGAACTCGCGAGATATTAGCAGTGTCAACCTTTCTCCTGTAAACATCCAGGCATTCCTGCTCCAATTCAAGGAGGATTCTTTCTCTTTCTTGTTGGTCTTGTCCCACTTCATCCCAAATCATCTGTTTCCATTTCACAGTGAGCAATCAAACAAGGAAGCTGCCAGTTGTGTACTAGCTAGAAACTAATGAGTCTCTTGGATGATGAATGAGAAGAAAGAACCTTTAATTCTTGAAGCAGATAGGCACATGAGGACTCTGGCAATGCAGAGGCTGGAGAATTTCCAGCCATTTGGATTGAGACCATGTTAAGAATTTTGTGGCAGAAGTATTGGTCAGAAATATTTCTGGGAGAAGTACAATGCAACTGAGTAGCAGTGCCAAAGGATATAAATCTAAGGTAGTATATTAGAGAAAAAGAAGGGTAAAGTGCCAAAAGATGTGGATAGATGGAAGGTAGTAGTGGCTTTGGATGAGTGTTTTGCTTGCAAGACAAGTAGGACATCTGTGTTAGGTGCTGCCATGAGCTGCTGCAACTGAACTTGAAGCTTTACAAACAAGAGTCAGAAACATTCATCTCTCTCTCTCTCTCTCTCTCTCTCTCTCTCTCTCTCTCTCTCTAGAATCCATTGTATTATTATTACTTTTTTTCTTGTTATTTAGTTTGGAGTATAACAACCTAACTTGAATAAAAGTATCAAAACCAACCAATCTCTACCAAAAAATGGTACCAGAACAGCAATATTCTGTTAGGGATACCAAGGTTACCATGTAAAATGTCTTAAATACCCTTGTAAATTTCTTATCCTCTTTCTCTTAACTTCTTAAATAATCAAAATACCATCACAAAAGCCAACCTCCCTAAAGAATGTGTTTCTCAAGAGTATTTTAATAAATTTAGATAATGTTAGAAAGCGTCTCGAGGGTATTTTAGTAATCACAGACGCGGCGTTAATCATAAAATTACTAATTATTTCCTTTGTCTTTTTTTTTCTTTTGAAGGAAGAAAAAATAGAAAACTCTTTGCTTCTAGTGTGAAGGAAAGATGAGCTTTCTCATTCATATGATGGATGCTTTGCATCTGTATGATATATAGGAGAGGTGGAAGCTTCATTCTGAAACAGAGATTGTAATTGAAGCTGTACAGATGTCTGCCCCCTCATTGGCTCCAGTGGTGGGGTCAGTGCACTTTGAGACTGCAACACTCAATCTGCATGATAATTTTCTTAATAGGATTCTGAAAGCAACTGATGTTCTTAAAAATCTCCATCTATTATAATTCACTTTTGGAGAGCTGCTGATTTCTCCGAGATGTTACTTTCTCTCTGACACTTGCTATTAACATCATACCTAAACAAGTTATGATCACTCATAAAACGAGCACTGACTTTAAGGATTAATTATATGAAAATTTATATATAACACCCTATCTTTTAAAAAAATTATAATGCACATGTTATATTTTTGCTATTTACAAATTGAGCCCTATGATTTAACGAATACGTAGAGAAAATATCCTGTCATTAGATCAATTAGTTAATTTAATCAAATCTCCGAGTTAAGTTAACTATACTAAGAAAATTATAAAAATACTATCAACTAAATCATACCGAGGGTATTTTAGTTATTTTAAAAATAAAATATTTTTACTTAATGGAATATTGTCATGGTATTTACAAATCTAACCTAGGGTGTTTTCTGCACATATTCACTAAACCTGATGACTTGATTTATAAATATTGAAAATGTACGGTGTAAATCACAATAACGCTATAAAGCAGGTGTTATATGCAAAAGTATATTATTTGTCTCATCACAAACGTGTAGAATGATTATATATTAGTCAAAATTCTAGAGTGAGTATGTAATTAATTTCTTAACTTTATTCATGTATAGAAATGAGTATTTAACAATTCATGAGGAAATATATTTTTAAATTAAATTTTGAGATTTTTTTTGCTTTAAAAGATTAAGTTACTAGAGAATCATCATTTTTGTATTTTATATTTGATACCTTCCTCTACTTTAAAAACCATACCAGATTCAAATAAGTAGAGATTCATATTTTAAATAACAAATAGACCTATAAGATTCGAATTTCGGATTGCTGCTATAATACTATGTAATTGGCCGATTACTCTATAAACTTAAGCTATTATATAACGATCAATTTTATATTTTATATTTCATATTTATAAAAGAGATGTTAGAACTCATGAGCCAACTTGCCCAACTTGTGATGAACTGATAGTGTTATTGTATTCCTCTTCCTTAGAGAAGAAGATTTTAGGCAGCCCATCCATCCCCATTAGAGAAGAAGATGTTAACATGTAGTGATCGATCAATTGTTAGTCTTAATTAAACAACAAGATCTTGTAGAATTATGCATAATTTTGAGAAGTTTGATGCTGGTCAAGGAAAAAAAACAAGATGGTTGTTGTTTGAGATGGAAGGAGTAGTTTTTTTTTTAATTATATTTTATACTTTTCGAGAAGAATGCAGAAATCCCCAGTAGAAGAATTTACATTGTTAAGTAAAATAGCAAAGAAAAAATTAATTTAGAAGGATAAATAATTTTTAGTCATTCCAAATTAATTTGATATATGACGAAAGGCCTATTATTGTAAATACTTTATGCTTGAAAATTCTTTCATTCCTCTCCTTCCATAACCATCGCTACTAGATAATATTGATAATCATACTCTAAGCTTACATTATTCCTTTTCGATATGAGTCATTATCCAATCTAATCAAAGAATAAGGGAATGTGTTACGATCCGACCACATGAGTTAAGTCGAGTCGAGTCAAATTAGTTACTTAATTTTATCTTTCTATTTTAAATTTTAAATACATTAGATAATCCGTTTGTGGATTCGATCTGTTAGGGATTTTACTCCTATAAATAGGGGTGAACATAAGTTGATAATATTCATCATTGAGAGAAATCTGAGTTTAGCCAGTTATTATTCTCGTCATTATCTTTTTACATTAATCGTTGAATTATTTTTATCTTCATTGGAGTATATCATAACCGTAGATCTCCTTTAAGCTTCCAAACCCTAGCCACTGACGACCGCCACAACGTCGAATATTATCGTTCTACCCTCTCTGACGTATCTTTATTATTTTATTTTTATCTTTTCATCTCGATCTCTAATTTAGATGAAACTAAAGCCATTAAAATCCTAACTCGCGAGGCTACCTCCACCTAAATTTTCATAATCATCCAACGGACGAATCATTCCAGATCTAGTCCATAACAGAATGGTTAGCCTCTTGTTTAGCCCAAATAGTATATGAATGCAATTAAATCCAAGAAAAGGAAAAGGAGGAGAAAAGAAGATTGTCTCATTTTAAGTAACATTAGCACAAGATAGCATGTTCTTTTTTGTACCATGGTTTTGGATGGAAAAAAGGCAACTTTTACTCACATAATTAGATTATAGTTGGGGTGGGGTTAAGCTTTGCTTTAACTTCTATCTAACCCTAATGCTACCCTTTCTTATGGTGACCTTTTTTGTTTCTTAAGTTATCCATCTTCCTCTATTTGGATCTTAACCTTTTAAATTTTGAAGTGCAACAAATTTCTTCCAATCTAGTGAAAGAAACTTGTACAATTTGCCAATATAATAACTTCAAACACTGATCAAAGTAAACATTTTCTTTATAGAATACTTCACTTGAACACTGTTGTACAGAATTCAAGATGGTTGACTAAATTCATTTGCAAAAGGAAGATACAATTGCCTAATCCACAGAAAAAAGAACAAGAGTTTATTGAGAACTAACTTGGTGCTATCACTAAAAGAAAAAGAAAAGAAAAACCAGATGAACCTCTGAAAGTAAAAGAATAATTCATACAATCTAAAGAAGTCCTCATTAATCCAAAATCTGTGGATCGTCGCAGGAACGATCTCACACCGCAGACCACAAGTGCTGTCAAGTTATTAGAGCTTGCAATTGTATGAGCTTATCTAGTTCAGAAGAATGTTCAGAGCTGCAAAACTTATTATTCATCCTCTCAACAACAGAATTGGCAACAGGAACAGCAAGGAAACCATCGATTAGTCGTCGGAGCTGCTGCTACTTTCGGTGTGCCTATTGCTGGTTGCTCATGTGGTTGCTTTGAGATTGGCAATGGAGATTCAGGTTCTACCTTCAATGACCCACTATTTCCTCCTGTTGTCAGTCTGAAGTTTTTGACAATTAGTCTTGAGAAAAGTAAATTTTCGCTACAAGTTGATAGTTCATAGACCAAATTTTGAGAAAAGTAAGAGGAACATACATTGGAAATGCAAAGGAATGGAAACTAGTCATGCTTCCATCGGATCGGTGAGATGAACTAGTACGATTTGATACGCCTTCAGCAGGATAATAGATCGAATCAGCAGGCTCCTCTACATTTTCACTTAAGGCATCCTTTGATGTTTCAGAATTTCCAGCTTCTGCAATTGACATCTCTGTCTCTGATGCTACGTCTGTGCCTGTAGTACTAGTATCGGATATCGGCGGCATAGGTGCAAATGGATAAAATGGGTTACAAGGATAGGTGGTCAGATCTCCTGACTTATTGAAAAGAAATGTATTGTCCCTGAAGCTGGAATTTCCAACATGAATGCTGAACAATGACTCATTGGAAGCCACACTCCATTCAACATGTGATGCGGGTGTCGTCGCAAAGATTGAGGAAGGGATTCTATTCGGATCAGGAGTATCCAAAATACTCATCACCTGAACTGGAGGAGACTGCTTTGGTTCAGTTATGCTAATTCGATCTGGTTTAGGATTAACATCAGATGCACCATTTTGAGTCTTAAAGTGATGATCAGATCCATGCTGAGGGAGTCTTGTGAAATCACTAGTAGCCTCACTGTTGCCTGAAACTGGCTTAACAAGTACTGATACATCCAACTGAAAGAAATCTTCATCAGAAGAATCCTCAGAAGATGAGGAAGGCGAACAAGAAGCTTCTTTCTTGAAATCATGCTTGTTTTGAAGTGTAGACTCATCTCGTTCATCATCTCCAGATGAAGTGCCCTCAGGATGGGTGTTCTTATGCTTACTTCTTTCATCCCCCTGACCAGTATCCATGGTGTGATACTATAAACACCTACCAACCTTCCAGGCCACCGTATTCCATGCCTACATGTTGCAGTAAAGTAAAGAAACGTAAGTTGAATTTGAATAAAGAGTAAGATACATTGAGAATAAAAAAGATTGTAATCAAGCTTGACCAAAAGAAAATAAAAAAAGCTTATAAAGTTCACTTTCTTTATCAATCTTGCAGAAAAAACATTAAGATTTTCGAATCATATATAGTAGATACCGACAACACCTGAATGTGATTAGCTTCATTTACATCATCTCAAGTAACTTTTGATGATTTTTATAGGTTGGAGAAAAATCTACCATCTCATATCCTTGGTACTTTTTTCACACAAAAGTAATATACAAGCAGTTATATATGTTATTAAATTCTTATCCATCATGCTTGAAGAGCCTGATGAATTGTATTAGTAAGTAACAATATCCTTTTCCATTGAAATATATGGTGGTATAAAAACCTATTGAACTATGCAAATCAATTGCAAGCTATTAATAGAGAACAATGATCAGCAAAATGAAAAAAAAAGGTTCTTAGTAACAGAAGGTCATTTTGAAACTTAGAACAGTTTAGAAAAGTCTTAAGTAGCATTTGGTTCATGCACAAAGAACACTTATTTACGTATATTTTGGTCAAATATTTTATAAGTTAAGTTATGTAACAAGTTATGCATAAAATGTTATCATATATAGAAGGGCACGATAAAATTATACACCTTTTCTAAGCAAAATATTTGCTACAGTTAATATATTTATTCATAAATAGCAATCAAACATAAATTCGTGCATAAACTGATAATTATTATATAGTAAAATTAAATAAAATATGAAAAAATTATAAATTGATACAATTTATATACAAAAGATATGCATAAGTGATATTGGGTCATAGTCATTGAGTCTACACAAGTGATATCGGATCATAGTCATTGAGTTTACAAGTAATTTAGCCTAAATATTAGACGAAAAAAAGACATTTATTTCCTGCATAACATGATGAAAATAAAACAATACAAGAAAACAAAAGATTTACATAAAAAATCCACAACCAGAAAATAAAACCACTTAACTAAATAATAGATCGAACTCCAAATCCAAATACCCAGTTGTACAAAACTCAAGCACTTGCACAAATCTACACAAAACCAAAATACCAACATAAGAATCTCTCGCCCTCTTATGAGTTGGATCTCTCCAACATTTCTAAGCCTGAGTAATTAATTTGGAGTATGCATTTCAGAATCATTCTTGATAAGTTCCTGAAATCAATGGCATTGGAATGACTCCAATATCCTAACGAAGGATTCAAACAAATCCATCCAAAGATTCAATAAACCACTAAGATATCATTCTTCTTAATCGAGCTATGTGTTCACCCTCCTAATTTGTTTAACTTTAACTCAATATATACCCACCTCAATTAACAATCTCCTTACACATATAAAAGAAGAAGAATTTAAGAATTTAACATATATAATTCAAGGCAGAAGAGCATCAAACTTTATAAACTACTAAGAAAACGAAAGGAGACTTTTATGGGTTGATAGCTTTGAGACATACCACAATGAGATACTACAACCAATGCGTAAAGATGATCAGATGTAAAATGATCTGAATCCCAAGTTAACTTTGACTGATTTTAAATCTTCAGAATGCCAAATTGGCCGTTCTCATTAGAGTTTTATATTTCGTTTTCTTTTTCTACTACAAATCTTCCTGAGAGAGAGAAAGAGAGAGAGAGAGAAGATGGAGGGTGGTGGTCAACGGCCGAGGGACGCTTTGTGTATATTGCTTTGCTTTGACCTGCTGCAAGTTTTCTTGTAGGAATATTTTACAATATCTATTCTACCGAGGGGATATGGGTAACACGAGATGTTGTTCTTGCTTTACCAGTACACGTGGCATGCAGAATGACAGGTGGGATAGTTTTGAGATGCAATTGGGGGAACAATGGAGCACTTACAACTTGTTGGGACCCATTGTGTGCCACGTGGTGGGCAGTATAACGGGCCGGCATCCGGAATAAAAGGTGTGGTAGTGGGGGTGTTAAATATGACTAATAATAGGTTTTAGAAGATCCTTGGAACGTTGATGATTAAAATTTTGAATAATTATCCTCCATATCTACTATGAATATACCTCCTGAACTATTGAAAATATTTTAATTTATATTCAAAATAATTTCAACGAAAATAAGAACATTTAAGTAAAGTACAATATAATCTGATATAAGTATTAATAAAAATAGTTTAAGTATATAATTATGAAATAACAATAAGAGGCTTATATATAATTATAAAAATAAAAGTATAAATAAAATCTAATTATTGTTAATTTTTGTGGTTATTACTCTCTACTTTATTAATCGCTAATTACACGTAAATAATCATTCTCGGATCATGTAAAAAATAATTATCAAAGTTTAGTATTTTATTTTTATATAAAATAGTATATAACAATAAAGTGCTAAAAATACATTATATATGTATAAGTATACATGTACATTAATGGAAACTTATATAATTTGAGTATTATTAATAAAATTAAATACATTAATCTAATAATGATAATTAAGCTATAAATACCAAAATAATTAATTATATTTGTCTTACTTGTGCTTAGCTAATAATTATATTAGCGAATATAAGTATATATATATACATATACATATACATATAGTGCTAGGCTTAGCCTAGCACCTCAACACTACAAGTGCTGGGCTGACCCGAGCACCATGCACTATAGGGTGCTGGGTCGAGCCGAGCACCATTGCAGCCTAGGGTAGTAAGCCTAAGGAGAGAAAAAGAATGGGAGGGGAAGAAGAAGAAGAATAAGAAGAAGAGGAAGGAAGAAGAAAGAAAAAAAGGGAAAGGAGGGGCGCAGAATGTGTTTGTAGCGGTGCACGGACGTTCGAATGTCTTCTATCCATTTGAACGTCATACGAAACGTGTTACTAGTAGTGCATAGACGTTCAAATGCCGCCATTTGTTCGAATGTTCTGTGGGTCTTTTCTTGAGTCTCAAGTCAGCCTTATAAATAGATAAGTTGAGTTTTAGGATTGGGTGTGGGGGTAAGTTACAAGAGAGAAAATATGGGAGACTTTTGCATGAGTAGAAGGCTCTATGAGAGAGTACTCCTCTATTATATTTGGAAGAGATTGGACAGGGGGAAACCATTTATATTTGTATTTCTATTTGCATTGGATTAGTGGATTAAAGCTTTGCACCACTTGTGGATATATCCATGTCACATAATCACATAAATCTCGTCTCTCGTTCTCTCTTCTTTGTGGTTTGCATTTATTAAAGTCCTTATCGATGGTTATTTTAGGTGTAGAAGTTCTCTACATTTAGCACCTTAGTTAAAGATTTTTCCTTTGATATTGATATTAGTTTTATTAATATTTAATTTATCCAAATCTACTGCTATCACATTGGTATTATTTGAGAAAATTAGAAATCGCTTCCGTTAGCATTCATCAATTTGGTATTTAGGACAACAATGTACTCTTAATTGACGTTTATCACTCTTATCATTGTAGCCTAAATGGGTGATAAAGTCACTACGCCATTACCCAGTGGTTTAGGCTATTCAAAAAAGCCTCCCATGCGTCCATGCAAAACTGAACCAGGAGTGTTCAAAATCCATTTAGTTAATTATATTTTATTAGTGGGATTTTTGGTAACTACAGGTTAGTGATGAGTTTTACATGAAAAGAAAATAATTAGACTAATTCAATTAAGTCTTTGGACTAATTAGGCAAGTTGGTTGTAGGTGAACCAAGATAAGGCTCAACTTAGACTTACACCAAGTATTATGCAGTTAATATAATCAGCTTTTTATAATTCTTTTTTCACTTTTGTCTCAGGAAAACGGGAATGCAAGTGTTCAATAATTATAATTTAATAATAAAACTATAAAATAAAATAAAAAATATATAAGTGCTCAATAATTATGACGTAATAAAAGTAACGAAGCAATAACACTAGACGAGTTTGAAAATAAAAATAAATTGTGTATTAAATATTTATATTTTCTGTTTCGCAGTCTTTTTAATTAATTCGCAGTTATTAAAATTTTATATTTTATATTTTCTAGTTTTATTATAAAATTTATAGTTATTGGACACTTGAATTTTTATAAATTTTATAATTTTATTATTTAATTCATAATTATTACGTAATTCATAGTTGTTGATTACTTATATTTTTTATTTTAAAGTTTTATTAAAAAAATTATAGTTTTACATTTACTAGGGGTGTAAATGAGCTTGAGCTAGCCGGTCCAGCTCAGTCTCGGCTCGAAGTCTCGAAATTAATTCCAAGTAGGTTTAGGGTTTTAGGATATATATATATATAGCTCTCGTCGGCTAGGGTTTCCTTCGTACTTCAGGACCGCTCGAGAAATATTCCCCAGCTCCTTGACTTGTTTCGCGATTTGCTCTCCTTAATCTCGACGCAGTAAGGGTATCTCCTCCTTGGCCCTCGCCCACAAGAGGATCGCTCCAAGCTGGCTGAAGATCCTCGCAGGACGTAATGTCCATCACTCGATCCCTTTCTGTTCGCGGGATCCATTGGGTTCTCCTTTTCTGTTGATCTTTTTTTTTATTATTATTTTCATCTCCCAGTTGGATTACCACATTAAATAGTTTGCCAAGCGGGGGATGACACCGTCCAAGTCGGTGTTCTTTGAGACTCTCACTGAATCGCACAGGTGAAGAGTGTGACGGGAATCAAGATCTTTAGGCTCCTCAAGGGCCTTGGTACAGTCTTCTCTTTGGTTAAAGTTGGAGTTTTTTTTTTTTGTAGTTTTCTGTTTTTGGTTAAATTTGATCTGGGGTTTCTTATTTGTTTTTTTTTTCCTGTGTAGGGCTTGCGCCAGAGATTTTGGAGGATCTGTATCACTTGATCAAGAAAGTGGAACACGAAGCATTTGGAGAGGAACTGGAAGGATAAGGATTCCAAGTTCAGGCTGATCCTTGTGAAAGCCAGGATTCACGGATTGGTTCGTCAAAACAAGAGGTCCAAGAAGCTCCTCCCCGTGTGGAGGTAGTGATTTTCTAGTTCTTGGTCTTCTCTTCAAGCTTAGTTGTGCTCTTTCCGGCTCTTTGGGTATCCAAGTTATAGCTGCATAAGATGAACATTTCAAGTCGAGCTGTTGTTAGCTGATATTATACATCTTCCTTTTTGTTTGTCGAGTAGGTTTATCGCAGTAATGTGATATTACTAGAGTAGCTTAGGCCAACTAGGCCAACTTAGTGTTCTAGTAGAAAACTTAATCAATACTCTAAAATCTAATTGAACTCATCACCTTTGAATTAGTCAACTATTTAATCCAGATTCCACCTGTGATCTGCAAAATTCTTGAACAGTCTCAGGGTGATTTTTGTTTATTTTGAATGTGAGAATGTATAAAAAATCTTGTTGTGTTACTAAACTATTATCTTTGTACTCTTCTATTTGTGTTTATTTTTGTTTACTTTGTTATCTTTGTACTCTTCTATTTCTTGTTATGTCTGGTTAAATTTTGCACCTAGTATCTTGGTTTTTGTAGGTTGCGATTTTATTGCAGTAAAGGTAATGCTTTTGTGGTCAGAAATTTTAGTAACTATTCGAGTTTCATCTTTAAATGGATAGACTAAGCAGATGATGTTATTTAGATTAGACTCTGAGACTATTGTCTTTGAAGTCTCAAAAATCGAGCTTTTTAAAACTGATGCTCAGTCTACGGGGAATTCTATATTGGATCCTTTTTTGACTTGACAACTTGAGGAATGCTGTTCTTTTATAGGCTCTGAACTTATGATGATATTTCCTGGTTTTGTGAGTACTACAAAGTTTATAACATAATAGAGTTAAGAATATGATATTTGGCAATTAATTAATTATTCTTCATATGGTGCTGTTGAATAATATCTAGTTTGAATAAAATTTTAAAGCCTTTTGATAGGAAGCACTAAACCTATGTAAATCTTGATTATCTTGTATGATTAGTTCATTCGCCTGAAGAAAGAGAACTTTCTTTTTCAGATTATTTTACTGAGCAGATGATATAGTAGTATATTCACTAAGATATTTCTATGAAGTCTTAAAATTTGAGTTTGTAATACTGATGCTTAGTCTTATTCTATGCAAAACATGGAGTTAGCTTTCTGGAAATTTGAAGTGTATGATGTTGATAAGGTGACAATGTTTTATTATATTGTAATACGAGAGTTTGAGTCATTTAATATTTTTGAGCTGTTGATATTTTGTCAACTTTTGTGGTTGCAGCCTTGTTTGGTTATTCAATATTTCCCCCTATTGATGTTGTTTTATTATGCAATTACTGGTGTTAATATTTTTGGATTACCAGAGCAGATGAAGATGTTATTATCAATAACTGAGATGTCTCTATGAAGTCTCAAAAATCGAGCTTTTTAAGACTGATGCTCTGTTTATGTTTTGTTATAACATATTATTGTATATTCTCTTTTGAACGAAATTTAAAAGGTTTCTATGGGTACCTCGCACTAGCTTATTATAAGTTAACCAAGTTTATTCACATCTGTGGTTCTAATAACTTTGTGTGGACATAACCTGCTTTTTTATACTCCATTTTTCCCCTTCTTATGAAGGTGTTTCTAATGTAGGAACGACCATTTTAAAATCATTTCACTGAGCATGCGATGATATGATATTATCATTTATTGATATATCTTTTTGAAGTCTTAGAAAATCAAGCTTCCTAAGACTGATAGTCTATTGTAGCTTATTATAAATAATTACTTTTTAACTATTTAAGGAAGTCTAAAATGTTTCTAAGTGGAAACCTAACACTAAATTTTTAAATATTAACTAAGTTTATTCACATTTGAGCTTCTGATAGGTTTGTATGAGGTAACTTGCTTTTAATCTTTTATTTTTTTTCCTTTGAGCAAATGATGATATTAACTATCATTCACTGAGATATCCCTATGAAGTCTCATGAAATCGAGCTTTTTAAAACTGATGCTCAGTTTAATTTATTCTAGTTATGTTTAAGATCAAACTACCCCTGAACTTTTGTTTGTATCACTTTGCTCCTTTATGGATTAGACTAATATAAATTTATGATGGTCTTTTCTCTAGTTTTGTGAGTAGTAAGCAAATTTTATATCATAATAGTGTTAAGAATTAAGAATATGATATGTGGGAAATAATTAATTGTTGCTCATACGGTGCACTTGAATAGTATCTAGTTTGAACAATTTTTAAAAGCTTGTCATAGTTCTGACCTATGTAAATCTTGATTATCATGTTTGATTAGTTCATTTAAAAAATGAAACAGAAATTTCTTTGCAGATTATTTTACTGAGCAAATGATTTAAATATAATAATATCATTTGCTGAGATATTTTGATGAAGTCTCAAAAAATTGAGGTTCTTAAGACTGATGCTTAGTCTTATCCTCTGCAAAACATGGTTTTAGCTTGCTTTGTAGAAATTTGAAGTTTATGATATGAAGAGGTGACAATGTTATGCAGTAACACGAGAGTCGAGTCATTTAATGTCTTCTGATCTGCTGATATCTCCGCAACTCTTCTGGAGGCAGCCATGTTTGGTTATTTGATGGCTCCATGATGAAGCTGTTGTATTGTGCTAAGTATTATTGGTGTTAAACTTTTTGTTTTACCAGAGCAGATGATGAAGTTATTATCAATAACTGAGATGTCTCTATGAAGTCTCAAATATCGAGCTTTTTAAAACTGATGCTCTGTTTATACTTTGTTATAATATATTATTGAATACTTTCTTTTTTAAGGATACTTAAAAAGTTTCTATTGAAACCACCTCTCACTAGCTTATGATAAATTAACAAAGTTATAGTCACATCTGTGCTTTCATGTTTTTGATAACTTTGTAGAAATAACCTGTTTTTAATAATTCGTTTTTTTAAACTTCTGATGAAGGTGTTTCCACGGTAGGTTTTATCATTTTAAAATGATTTAACTGAGCTTTTTAAGACTGATGTTATATTACAACATGTTACTAATAGTTAGTTTTAAACTTTAAGGAAGTTTAAAATGTTTCTAAGTGAAAACCTAACACTAGTGCAAAATTTTCAAAGTTTATTCACATTTGAGCTGATTATTTTGTATGAGGTGATTTGCTTTTAGCAATTCATTGTTTCCCGTTTTGATTATGGTGTAAGCATAGGATTTATCTGATTTACCTAACCAGATGATGATTTGCAGTATCATTTACTTGGATATTCTTATGTAGTCTCATAAAATTCAGCTTTTCAAAATTGATGCTCAATTTAGTTTATTCTCTGTATAAAATGTAGTTTGAATATTATTTAGTTTTTGAATAAAATTTCAAGTCATTTGTGAAAACTGGCTTAATTTTTAGTAACTAATAAAGCAGTTTCTTAGTGATTAGTTAGCATGTGATATAGCAACTGACAGGTTAATCATTAATGACGTATTAATCACTTTGCTAGGAGGTATATATGCAAAGTTCTTGTCTTTGCGTGTTAGGGAGCAAATCTCTGATAAGTAAATGTGGGTACTGATAAATTCTCCGTCCAGCCTTGGCAAGTCCAGTAAATCATCTCTGATGTTTGTGCTTCTATGTTGAGGTGTAAAAAGGTTTATTTTAAATTATGTAAATTTGAGGCCAATGGTGATGCCCACTTAGTTGAATGCTAGATGTTTCGCCTGGTCGGATGACGTAAGACCTATTTTCTTTAGGGACGCTCTGGTGTGCATGAAGATTTCTTGGATTGGATTGTATCAATTAAGGTAATTCTATATTAAAAAAATGAATCCTTAGACCATCTGCATTTTTGTACTTAATAACTTTAGTAAAATTGTTAGGTACTTTTTCCATAACTAAGGAAGTCTCAAAAAATTAAGGTTTTTAAGACTGATGCTTAGTCTTATCCTCTGCGAATTATGGTTTTAGCTTGCTTTGTAGAAATTTGAAGTTTATGATATGAAGAGGTGACAATGTTATGCAGTAACACAAGAGTTGAATCATTTAATGTCTTCTGATCTGCTGATATCTCCGCAACTCTTCTGGAGGCAGCCATGTTTGGTTATTTGATGGCTCCATAATGAAGCTGTTGTATTGTGCTAAGTATTATTGGTGTTAAACTTTTTGTTTTACCAGAGCAGATGATGAAGTTATTATCAATAACTGAGATGTCTCTATGAAGTATCAAATATCGAGCTTTTTAAAACTGATGCTCTGTTTATACTTTGTTATAATATATTATTGAATACTTTCTTTTTTAAGGATACTTAAAAAGTTTCTGTGGAAACCACCTCTCACTAGCTTATGATAAATTTACAAAGTTATAGTCACATCTGTGCGTTCATGTTTTTGATAACTTTGTAGAAATAACCTGTTTTTAATAATCAATTTTTTTAACTTCTGATGAAGGTGTTTCCACCGTAGGTTTTATCATTTTAAAATGATTTAACTGAGCTTTTTAAGACTGATGCTCTATTACAACATGTTACTAATAGTCAGTTTTAAACTTTAAGGAAGTTTAAAATGTTTCTAAGTGAAAACCTAACACTAGTGCAAAATTGACAAAGTTTATTCACACTTGAGCTGATTACCTTGTATGAGGTAATTTGCTTTTAGTAATTCATTGTTTCCCATTTTGATTATGGTGTAAGCATAGTATTTATCTGATTTACCTAACCAGATAATGATTTGTAGTATCATTCACTGGGATATTCTTATGTAGTCTCATAAAATTCAGCTTTTTAAAATTGATGCTCAATTTAGTTTATTCTCTGTATAAAATGTAGTTTGAATATTATTTAGTGTTTGAAGAAATTTTCAAGTCATTTGTGAAACCTGGCTTAATTTTAGTAACTAATAAAGCAGTTTCTTAGTGATTATTTAGCATGTGATATAGCAACTGACAGGTTAATCATTATGACGTATTAATCACTTTGCTAGGTGACTTCGCGTGGAGCAAATCTCTGATAAGTAAATGTGGATACTGAAATTCTCCGACCAGCCTTGGCAAGTCCAGTAAATTATCTTTGATGTTTGTGTTTCTATGTCAGAGGTGTAAAAAGGTTTATTTTAGATTATGTAAATTTGAGGTGGCCAATGGTGAATGCCCACTTATTTCCAAATTTTGGAAGATGTTTCTTTCGGTTGGATGGCCTAACACCAATTGCATTTTTTTTGTACTAACTAATTTTAGTAAAGTTGTTAGGTACCTTCTTCATAACTACAGAGGTCATAAGAGATTTTAGCTGCAAATAATTATTATGGTGAATTGTATAGTAGTCGGTGGTGGTTTAGTAAGTTTGATTGATGGTTTGGCAGTATGGATGGTTTGGAGAAATAGCTGGATAGCTTAATGGTTTGGAGTAATGTTTCAGATGAGGTTTTAGTGTTTTTGTATTCAGAGAGAGTTGGCTTTTTATTTAATTTATATTTAGCTTAGGTGTTTGGGTTCTTGAATGATAAAAGAAAAACTTGCATTCTTTTAATATCATGGAAGGAATATGAAAATTAAAATAGCTCTTACTAGATCTTAGAAATTATTATGGATCTAGAACAAGCTTCCAAGAACAATATAAGTAAGTGATGTTTTGGAAGTAAGCCGTCCACTTTGGCAATAGAATTGAAATGACCTCAAAGTATAATATTAAAAAGGTTGATAATTTAAAATCAAAATCTAGTTTAGCTTTGAGATAGTTTTTCTTTTGATTATTCATGAGTTCGAAAGTTATATACATATCGAATAAAAGGATTAACTCTTTATAGATTTCGAGATACTTAGATTTTACTAAGTTTTTAGTTAATATAATAAGTTGTCTAGTCTAGGTTTTAAGATATATGTGTTGTCGAGATTTATTTCAAACTATCATATTGCTAAGCTGTTTCTTTAAGATAATCGTACTGTCAAATTATTAATTGAGTCGTTAAGTAATCAAATCACCAAATAATTTTTTTTCCATAATATTATGAGCTCTGAGTTTGTTGTGCATATGCATGGTTACATATAAATAACTGATAATTTTATTATAAACAGTACACTGACAGTAAAAGTTAAACGCATTAGATGACAATAATTTCTAGAATCAAGGTCTAGAATCAAGGTCTGAAGCATTTAGTACAAGGATCTAGTTTTATTTTTTATTTTTTATTATTTTTTTTTTGAGTGCAAAGAGCTGAGATCAGCTATTTATTGATTTTGCCGCCACGTGTCGGTGTCGGCGGTTAAAAGCTTACATAATTCCGGTGGAGCGTTGCTTAGGCGCTCCACCTGGCAGTATCCCGAAGCCACACTGGCCCTGGCTGCTGCCCAGTCAGCTGCCGAGTTGGCTTCTCTCCCTACGTGGGATAACCGGACCTCGTCGACGCCATTGGCGAGCTCTGCACATTCGCGCGCCAGGTTGCGGACCCGCCATGGCCCGAGCTCCGGCTGCTGCACGCATCTGATGGCCTCGGTGCAGTCCGACTCGATCTCAAGCCGAGAGCCTCTTCTCGCCATCTTCAACGCCAGTCTAATGGCCCAGATTTCCGTTTGTAGCGCCGAGGTACCCGGGCACGGCTCCCATCCAGCCTGAAGGAACTCCCCGTCGGTACTTCGAAATATGGCCGCTGCTCCGCCTTGATATGCGCCTGCTTTCAGTGCTCCGTTGGTGTTGGCTTTGATCCAGCCCGTCTCCGGCGGTACCCAGGGCTTCCTTATCTTCCTCGGCTTCGGGTTCTTCTGTTTGTTTACGCACCGGTACTCCTCCGCCATTTCGACCGCGGCCCGGACCACGGCTAGCTCCGGCGTCCGCTTTCCTCTAAACACCACTCCGTTTCTGCTCTTCCACAGTGACCACAGAGTGCAAGCTATCAGCCCTTTGGCCCGTCCATCCTCCTTCGCACTGACGTTCCACGTTTTCGTGATCCATTGTTGGTCGATCTCCGCTGTCTCCATCCTCTCCCTAGTGCCCAGGGTTTTCCAAACCTCCCTACTGTATCTGCATGCGAACAGGAGATGCTCGCTCGTCTCGGTGAACAGGCCGCACATGGCACACAGATCCTCGGGGCCAACGTGAAGGTAGTGGAGGTACGCTCTGGTTGGGAGCCTACCCCACAAGAGCTTCCAGCAGAAAACTCTGATCCTCGGAGCCACCTGTAGGCGCCAGAGGTTACTCCATCCTGGCCATAGTTGGCTGCTCTGAGGGAGCAGGGACTGGTATATCGCCTTCACCGAGGGCGTCCCCCTTGGGTGCGGCCACCAGATCCATCTGTCCTCGTCGGTGGCGGCATCCATGGGGAAATTTGCGATCTCGTAAGCCAGCTCCGTTCCTGCCTCGCTGACCAATCTCCCCGGAGTCCATTGATCGTCACCGGTGAGGTTTGCCACACTCAGGTTTTCTGCCATTAGCCTAGGTGCCAGGACCCTTGGCTGTCTGGACCATGGGACCTCATGCAGCCATGGATCGAAAGCGGCACGAGTGTCTCTACCGTTCCCGATCATCACCCTACAACCCATTCTTAACTGAGTAGCTGTTTTGGTGAGAGCTCGCCACATCCAGGATTGGTGCTGGGTCTTCGTGGTCTCCCACGGGTGTAGCCGTCCGTATTTGGCCTGCATGATAAGAATCCATGGCACCTGCTCCCTGTTTAGCATTTTGAACACCAGCTTACCCAGGTGGGCGGTTCTGGCTTCTCGAAGTCGCCGGACTCCGAGCCCGCCCTGGCGCTTGGCCTGCGTCACCTGTGCCCAGTTCATCAGGTGCAGGCCGTGGCCGTCTTGGTTTTTCCATAGAAATTGACGGGCTTTCTTTTCTATTTCCTCCAGTACTCCGTCGGGCACCCAGGTGCTGCCTAGCCAGTAAGACGGGATCGCTAGCAGCGCCGCCTTGATCAGTGTTAGCTTGCCAGCCTGGGAGAGTAGCGACCCTTTCCAGCCCGCGAGCCTCTTTCCGATCCTCTCCACCAGCTCCAGATGCTCTTTCACCTTCACGCGCCTCCCAGAGATGAGCACACCGAGGTAGTTGAATGGCATGCCGGCCACCTTCAGCCCGAGCTACACACTGAGCTGGCTGCCTTCTGCAACTCCGATCCTGTTGGGCAGATACAGCTCCGACTTGCTGTAGTTCACCCTCTGGTTTGTGATGATCTCATACTATCTCAGGCTCTCGAGGATGCTGTTGGCGTTCTCCGGCGAAGCTTCCAGCATGAGCAGCAGGTCATCTGCATAGAGCAGGTGCGTCAGCTGCACTTCTCTGACCCGGTAGCCTCGCAGAAGGCCTCGCGCCGCCTTCTCGTTGATGAGACCCGACAGCACTTGCGAGACGATGATGAAGAGGTAGGGGGAAAGCGGATCGCCTTGTCTCAGGCCACTCCTGGGGGTGATCCAGGTGGTCGGGCACCCATTTATCAGCAAGGCGAACCTGGGGGACGCTATGCACGCCTGCACCCAGTTGCACCACCGAGTAGGGAAACCCATCCGTCGGAGCGCACCCACCACCGCCGGCCACCTGACCCGATCATAGGCCTTCTCCATGTCCATTTTGATCATCATAATGGGTTGGCCGCTCTTATCCGTGAGCATGGAGTGGGCCACCTCCTGGGCAGCCAACGTGTTGTCTTCTATGCTTCGGCCGGCGACGAAAGCCGCCTGCTCCGGGCCGATAATTTTGGCCAGCACCACCTTGAGTCTATTTACCATGACCTTCGCAATAACCTTGTAGATGACATTACAGAGTGCGATCGGTCTATAGTCCGCCACCATTAGGGGATGCTCCTTCTTCGGGATCAAGGTTATGAATGTATCCCCCCATGCTTGAGGCATGGCCTCGCTGCTGAAGAAATGACCGACGGCCCGGCAGAGGTCTTCACCCATGGTGTTCCAGTACTTGATGTAAACTTCCGCTTGGATTCCGTCCGGGCCAGGGGCCTTCCCTCTCGGCAGGCTCCACGCCGCTTCCTTTATTTCCTCAGCCGTTATCGGCCTCGCAAGATCAGATGCTTCCTCTGTCGAGATGGAAGGCAGTGCTGGCCATTCCATCCTGCAGGGGTCTGCCTCTTCCGCTTCTCCCCAGAGCCGTTGGTAGAAGGATGTGAAACAATGGATCACTTCGGCCTGCTCCTGAACCCAGCACCCATCGTCGCCCTGGATGCCTGCAATCATGTTGCGACGGTGTCGCAAGGTAGCCGATATATGGAAGAATTTCGTGTTTCTGTCATCTTCCTCCGTCCACCTTAAGCGGGATCTTTGCAGCCATTTTATGTTGAGTTGCCGGTTTAGGGCTATCTTGCAGTTGTAGAAGCTCCTCAGGCTCTGCTGGCCCGCCTCCGGCAGCAGGCCGTTTGCATCTAGCTCCTCGAGGTCAGCCAGCTTCTGGTTTGTGTCCTTTAGCCGTCTCTCCACGCTCCCCACTGCCATGCAATTCCAGGTGCTCAGGCTTCTCCTCAGCTCACTCAGTCTGTGGGAGAAAGCTTGCATTGGGTTACCGCCAGCTCGCCGCTTCCAGGAGTCTTGGATGACGTGCTGGCATTCCTCATATTCCATCCAGAGGAGCTTGAATCGGAATGGTCGCTTGCTCCTCATTGATCCCGCCAGCACCGTGAGGAGCAGCGGCTCATGATCCGAGGCGCCCCGGTCTAGATGTTGGACTTTGCTCTCCGGATGATCACTGACCCACTCAGTGTTAGCCAGGGCTCTGTCAAGCCGGATCCAGATGTGGCGCGATCCTTGTTAGTTGTTACACCAGGTGTATGGTATACCCTCGAAGCCGAGGTCGCACAGCCCCGTCTCGTCCACAAACCGCGCAAAAGCCTTCCCTTTTGGCCCGAGGGCGACCACCCCGCTGCTTCGCTTCTCCTGAACGGAGAGGAACGCGTTAAAATCTCCCATGATCGCCCACGGCATGTTGATGGCCGCGATGTTCTTCAGCTCCTCCCAGAGATCCTGCTGCCCTTCCAGAATGGTGCTAGCATACACGGTGGTCCATATCCAGGTTTGTCCGGTCGTAAGGGTGATCGTGAGGTGGGCAGCATACCGAGAGACAGCGGCCACGTCAACCCACCCTATCTCCTTTTTCCAGATGACCAGGATGCCTCCTGCTCGGCCTTGCGCCGGAATGGCAAACCACGCCCAGCCTCTGCCAATCTTTTTGGCCACCTGCTCGGCTTCGATCCAGCTTGTGTGTGTTTCGAGCAACACCAGCATATCCAGGTTATGATCCCGGATCATAACTCTGCATCGGTCGAGTGCCTCTTTCTTGCGGGCACCTCTGCAATTCCACATTAAGGTTTTTAACATTGATAAACCTTGAAGTATGGTTTGCCGGCCGCCGGTCAATGAGTCCGGCCCCTCTTGGAGGTGGGCCTGACCGCTCCACCACCGTCTGTGTTCTCGTTTGCTAGCGCCAGCTCTAGCTCCATACCTCCTTGGGCTTTCGTTCCATGGTTAGCCACCAGCGCCACCTGCAACTCCCGCTCCTCGATTTCCATATCCTTCTCCTCTCGGTCCGCGAGCAGAAGGCATCGCTTGACTCTGGCCGCTGTTTCCTCGTGTTTTCCCGGCGGGCTTGTTTGATGCACGGAGGGGGGGCGAAGCCGGCAGAGGCAAGTCCATCTTGGACGAGCTGAGGTGGATAGTCGATGGAGTTCCAGCTCGCTCCTCCATGCCGTTTGGAGGTTTTTACGTAGGCCGACCGTTGCATCCGTCGGTCTCCCGAGCCAAGCCGTACTGTAATCCCTTGGACAACAGCCGTTCTTCCCATTTCTTCGCCGGCACGTGTCTGGGTTTCCTCTCTGCCGTCCAGTTCCATCCCTTCTGGCATTGATTGTTCCTCCACGGTGTCAACTACGGGTTCGTCCTCCCGTACTGAGTTCAGTTTCGCTCCAATAGCGTGCTTCCTTCGCCCGGGCCCCGCATCTCGCTCTTTTAATGCGGCTCCTTCGGACGTGATTGGCGTAGCGTACGGCGGGTTCTGATTGGCTCTTTCCTTTCCTTGATTGGGCTCCAGCGTCTTCTTCTTCTTCTCTACGTACTCCGCGTTTGCATGCAGCTCCTGAGGTCGACCTTTCGAGCGCTCAGATCCTGCACCTTCCTCCGCCTTTCGACTGGTACTGGCCTGGTGATGGTCTGCGCCATACTTGCCTGCACTTCTTTCCTTTCCGTGGCTCGAGTAGCTCTGTGCGAACAGGTTCCTTCCTCGAGGCTTGCTTTCCCCGTCTTTTTTGCCCATGGAAGCCTGCTCTCTCCCATCCTTCGCCGGGGTACCGGTTGCGTAACTAGGTCTCCTTCCTTTCTGATTAGCCTGCCATCTGGGCTTCCTGTGCACGGTGCACCATGGCCCATAATAAATGCTGTCTTCTTCCTTTGCGTCCTTTTCCTGGATAGGGTTTGAGCCTTGCTGTTCACCGCCTCCCTCGCCGGCATTCATCTCCGGCGCCTGGACACCTTGGTCTTTATCGGTGTAACCACACTCTGCCTCCTTGTGCCCTATCCTTCCGCATTTAAAGCATATTTTTGGAATGCTTTCATACTGCACACTTTGGTCCACTCTTTCATCCTTTTGCCCGAGCCATACCGCTGTTTTCAGTGGTTTGCTGAGATCTACCTCAATGCACACCCGGGCAAATCTGCTTCTGGAGTGATCTAGGGTGGTTTCGTCTACCCGCAGGGGTCGGCCGAAGAAGGCAGCCACCGGGATGAGGGCCTCCAGTTCCCAGTATTCCTGCGGCAGGTTGTGGAGCTGGATCCAAACCGGCGTCGTAGTGAACGTCTCCGGGGATGGCCGGAAGTTATTGCGCCATGGAATCAGGTTAAGGACTTGGCCTTGGACTGTCCATGGACCATTGATCAGGACGTGGTCGAGATCCACCTCCTTTTCGAACCGGAATACGTAGTAACCATCCGCCATATCTGAGACTGAGAATCCTTCTATCCCTTCCCATAGCTTAGCTAACCTTGATTTCAGCCAAGCCATCTGTATCCCCTTGCCCAGGAATCTGCCAAATAGGGTTAGCTTCCACCTATTCCGGCATTGCTCCAGCACCTCTGGGTCGATCACCACGCTGTCTTCCAGCTGGTTGCGTATTTTAGCCAAAATTTCCGTCGGGATAGTGCCCGGTTTCACTGTTGACTTCCTGCTCCCTGCCGCTACGGAGGCCCAGGATGGCTTGCCCTCCCTAGGAGTTCTTTTGCCAGCAACTGGCTGAGTTGTTTCCTCCGGCTCCGACACCTTTGATGATGTTGCTCTTCTTTGGTGCACATCTTCTCCACCCGTAGTCGCCATGTATATATAATTTCTATTATTCTATAGAGGAATACGACCATTGTACAAGGATCTAGTTTTAGATCAAGAAACTATAGATTGATATGAAAGTAAGGCCCTGAAAATGGTAAAAGGGAGAATACATGATCATCTAATCTCCTATTGTCCTTGGCCTCTCATCTCAATATTAAGATTCTCTCTTTAGACTCTACAATCCCACAGTGAAAGCCATGTCATGTTAAGGAAAAGGCATAAATAGTATCTTTAAAGGGTCAACATTTTTAGATGACAATAATTCCAAGTTTTAGATCTAGAAAGTTTGACAAGGCATTGAAAGTGGGAATGGGTGACAGCATCTGAAGAAGGTTTAACCCCTACGCAACAATACGAAGAATTTAATGTTGAAAATGATACAAACCTCAATCTGTGGATTCATCACTGAATACTAAAAGGAAGCGCTTCTAAATCTATTAGATCTTATTTGCTTTGAGTTTAATGACTAGACTTTCGCTGAACTGGTATATGGATCTCTAAATTTGTTCAGTAATAAAATATATTTTTATCCTTTTTATATTTTATTAAGTTTACTTTTAAAAAAATTAAAACTAAAAAATAAGACTAACAAATCAAGTTCGAAGCTTAGTTTATTAATAACTAGACTATCAACCCTATAGTCCATGGATGTTATAAATTTTCCTCTACCCTTGTATTAGGATTCCTTCACCAGCTGATGTAACAGCTCAATCGCTCATAATCTAGTCAGTTTAGTAATTTGAGATCAAACTTGTAAAGAATGGATTGAGCCACATCTAGATCGGTTTTGTAATTTGTCACCTTATGAATATGTTTATGGACCTTTTATGTTTTTTGTAATAAAGGCAATAGTATTACCTCAAAAGGTCAAAAGGGGGGTTATGGATCCTTTCTCTCTCCCCTTATATATATATATATATATATATATATATATATATATTCAAAGCTAAGATGAGGATTAATGAAATAAAAGTTTGCATTATTTGTTTCATTTTGTTTTGAGAAGCTATATTGAACTGAATATTATTTATTCCTCATCTCGATGTGTTTGGTTAGCATACATCGATCTAAACAAAAGACTGCTTATATATGCTTCTATTATCAATTGTTCCAACAAAACTAAATATATTGAGAACCATAAGCAAACCAGCTGAACCATGAAAAAATAAATTGAAATATAGTTCCATGTTTTGGCCACTCCAGGGTTTAGCCATTGATTCATCGCTGTCATTGTTTTGGTCAACTGGATTTGGTGTCTAGATACAATATATAAACAAGTTGGTAATGCGTTTAATCAAAAGCCCAGTTGTTTTCAAGTGCAACACGTCTCAACAATCATCCTAAGTGGTGAGGATTGTTTGACCGATCATTAGATCCTTTGCTTTTGTTTATGATCACTGGTATGATCGTGCACATCTCATTGCTTCTGTCTGACTATAGTTGGTCACAACAAACTTGAGAGAAAATTATTTTATATATTGGTGTTAGACTAATTCCCCTTTGCAATGAAAGACTTAGATCTCTCTCTATTTTTTATTTTTATTATATAGCTTCTTCTTTTTTCTTTTTCTTTTTGTTCTTTTGGAACAGCGCTATAAATACTGCAGATCTCCGATTGGATTCTTAAAGCATTTACTACATACTTGAGATTCCTACCTCTCTACGCCTCTCTCTCTCTCATACATTCTACATCTCCTTTAGTTTTTGATCACCTCGTCTTTCCATTTGGTGCTCGCTTTTCCACTACTTTTAGCCACCGCCTAATGTTCTTTTCTTTCTATTATCTGCTCGCAAGCTTATAGTCCACCAAACCTCTTTACCTAGAAGAAAAAACCAATAGTCCCCATTTGCTTTGTTGCAGCTTTTTGATTGTTGTATCATTCTAGTTTTTCTTTTTCCAACACAGTTATTACTTGGCCTCTCTTGATTTTCTCCACTGATACACGAACTTGCTACTGTCTCTCAACCTAGCAAGTAATCATTTTTGAAGTCAATGAAAACAATGAAATCGAAGAAGAAAACAACTCCATTGAGAAGGGCTGCCAAGAAGCTGAAGGTTCAAAAGTTGTCCACGGGAAGAGCATTGGAATCAGTTGCTGAGGAGCTGCCTCCTCTTATCCAAGATATGCCCACTACATCTAATGCATCAAGTCAAGTAGATCCCAACCTTCAAGAGGAACTCCGCTGCCTTATAGAAGATGATGCTGTGACAAGTATTGGAATTTGGGGCATGGGTGGTATAGGGAAGACCCACCTCCTCAAACAAATCCAAATTTTTTTTTCTCCTGGCAACTCTATCTTCGACGTCGTGATTCTTGTCACAGCTTCTAAAGAGTGCTCAGTTGCAAATGTTCAAGATGAAATATTAAGGAAACTCGACTTAGATAGGTCTACTGGTGTACAATTAAATGCCAAGACCATCTCCAACTTCTTGACTCGTATAAGCTTTCTCCTACTGGTGGATGATTTATGGGAATACCTGGATCTCGAAGCAGTTGGTGTTCCAATCCCTCTCACTGCAAACGATCATTATAAGCAAAAGGTGGTACTAACAACAAGATCAGACGAAGTGTGCGGTGTCATGGGAGTGGAACGCCAAATTAAAGTGGATAAACTGGATGAGGTTGCTGCATGGAGCCTGTTCCAGAAGAATGTCGGTGAGCAGACTCTTGGCTCTGATCCTTCCATACCAGACATTGCAAAAGACATTGTCAAAAGGTTGGGTGGCTTGCCCCTCGCCCTGATCACCATCGGGCGTTCCATGCATGCCAAGAAGGATTATAGATCATGGAGATGGGCCCTTGAGCTTCTCAAGGAGTCGCGACTTCATGAGATTGAACGCGGGCCAAATGTAGAAGAAAACACAACCTTCCATACATTGAAGTTTAGCTATGAAAGCTTGAAGTCTAATGATGATGCCCTGAGGCATTGTTTCTTGAGCTGTTCCATGTGGCCTGAGGATTATAAAATCTCGAAAGAGGAGCTCATCCGAAGTTGGATAGGGTTAGGCTTAGTAAAACTGGATGGAACACTACGAAGTTGTTATGAACATGGATACTGTCTCATAGATCAGTTACAAGCAGCATGCTTACTAGAGGATTCAAGTAGCTATATGAGAGACAGAACCGAGAAGAGTGTGCAAATGCATGGTATGCTTCGTGACATGGCATTATGGATAGCACGAGATTATGGAAAGAACAACAACAAATGGATCGTCAAAGCGACGGTTGGGCAAGCAGAGAATACATTATCAGAGGTAGAGCGGATATCACTAATGATCATGGACAAGGATGAGAAGATGCCTTTTCCCTACAGTACTCTTCCTCCTCTTACTAAACTTACAACCGTAACTCTCCGAGGTTATGAGCTACATGGAAGGAAGGTACTTTCAAATATCCGAGCTTTCGATACACTCACATATCTTGACCTTGAAGATAATTCCTTCCATGAGTTCCCTGTGGAGATATGTTACTTGGTCAAACTTCAATATCTCAACCTAGATCGCAACCAAATTCTGTCACTGCCGGAGCAGCTGAAATTTCTTGTCGATCTCAAATACTTGCATCTCAGAAACAATTGCGTCCAAACAATAGAGAAGGGTGCTTTCTCAACACTCAATGCGCTGCAGGTGCTAGACTTGTTTAATAACTTAGTTCTACATCCCCGAAGAACAGGCTATCCGCCGTCATTGTTGGAAGAACTGAAAAGTTTAAATAACTTAAGAGCTCTTGGAGTCACTGCAGCACGTGAATCTCAATTCCATCGGCTTAAGAAGTCAACCAATCTACCTATTCAATATCTTGGAATACACTCTTTGAATGAACCTACACTCTCCTTAACAACCAATTTTCTTGGGAACTTGACTCAGTTTGAAATCATTGGAAGTGGGACGGAGATAATACTGATCGAAAGTGGTGGACAGAATACCAACTCGCATCTCGATCTTGAGATACTTTCGTTCTCTTGGATGCCTTTGGAAACGATTATGTGGAGGGGAGTCTCTCCAAAGGATGTATTTCCAAAGCTTCGGCAGTTGAAGTTCGTCGGTTGCAACCAGTTAGAGAACGTCTCGTGGATAGTGTATCTCCCCCACCTCTGGGAACTTAAACTATTATGGTGCAAAAAATTGAAGTATGTTATTTGTTGCAGAGAGGACAACCATGGTGATAATTCTACAACTACGTTGACCCCTACATTTCCTTGCCTTGGGATTATGGTTTTGGAAAGGCTTATAAATCTGCAAGCCATTTGCAATCAAGGTGTTACCTTCCCATCCTTGCGATATCTTTACATTGCAGGATGTGGTAAATTGAAGAAACTCCCTTTCGAGCTATATAACATGCCAAGTAAATTAGAGAAAATAGAAGGTGATAGCAAGTTCAATATGGGAAGATTCTGAATGGGAGAAAGACGACCTCAAATCTTCTTTACTATGTTTTAGTTGCTTTATTTCTTATTATGTTGTGAACTGTTTGTTAAAGACTGTGAAGTGTATAATATTGTTCATGAGCACTATTTGCTGATGACTATGAAGTGCATGCATATCGTTCAAACTTTATATATTTTCTTCCTTTCTCACTTTTTCTATGTATTAGTTCCGTTACTTTTTCTTTTTCTTTTGATAATTTGTGATTCCTTATAATGTCATTGGCAGCTCGAGTAGTATGAGAATTATACTCTAGATTTACAAATCAATTGAAAATAAATGATATTTATGAGTCTTCGAGTTGGCCGGCTTGATATATTCTCAGTGATGGATAACTAACTAACAAATGTTGTTCTTCGTAATTTTTTATATATTCTAAATGGACACAAGAAAACTAAAGGAACAAACAAACATATTGTAACTAATTATGCACGTTATTCACTTATTCATACTCAGTAACCAAACACAAATTGTTGTATAAACTTACTTAAGATAATTATTAAGTTCTACGACTAAACAACAAAATGTAAGTATAATTATAGGCGTATATAATTTATATTTAAGAGATGTGTATAAAATTATCCATGTATAAATCGAATAAGGCCTTAGATATTCTTGTGATGGATAACCAGACTAACCAATGTTGTTCTTTGTTTTTCCCAAATGGACACAAGAAAACTAAACGAACAAACAAACATGTTTTAACTAATTAAGCAACCAATAAGAATTTATAGTGTTTTATGGGACTTGATATGCTTAACAGAAGAAGCTACTATAAATACAATCCCATCAGATAAATTTTATTTTCACTGATAAAGATAAATATTTACTTATGCTGATGAACACCAATAACTTATCCTTTTGCACTCTCGTCTCCTGCTCTTCATTATTCATAGTTACCTATACAGCAAATATGAACTGAATCCGAACTAATTTATATGTCAGCCGGTGATTCCTACCCTTGTTGGAAGGTATGAAGACGATGGAAAGGCTTTTATCGCTCGAGGATAGCTGGATCTTTAGTGATTTTAAGTATGGTAAAAGCTATAAACGAGAGTATGAACAATGTGGATTGGTCTATATGCCCGACGATGCTTGAATACAAACGGTGGATGTCAAACTACCCTAAGGCTAAGGTCTGCTTCACAAGCCACACGAACAATAGGGCGGCTCACAGGATAGCCAGTCTAACCTGTTACGATTGTAAATCTAGAATATGGACTGAGCCACCAATTGAACTGGAATGTAATTTGAATTTAAATGAATATTAGAAGTCTACGGATCGCTTTCAAAAAAGAAAAAGAAAAAGAAAAGATTAAGTAGACTCTAAAGTTGATTCATTACACACTAACATCATATATGTGCAACTGAGAAGAAACCAGAATTCACATGAGATTAGTAGATAGTTTAAAAGTTTGAAGTAATTAATTTGAGAGTGCTTTTCTCTATTGAAAAATGGAATCACGATTTTGAAAAATTGAAGTTATAGCCGCAGCTTCTGTGCATCATCTGTACCTGAATATATATATAACTTATTGGGTTATTAGCATGAATAAAATAAAATACTCTGCAAAACTAACTAAAATCAGTTATATGTCACTCGATTATTATGGTATAAGTATGCATAGATTTTGTATTTACTATCTATGAATTCTCATGGAGACAACAAAAATAGTTTGGATGGTTTGCAAAGGATAATAAGAAGATAAATGATTTAATAAGAACTATTAATTTATCTCTCCTAATCGAAAGGTTAAGATTAAATAATACTAAATAAAATTAACCGAAAGTATTCGGTTATATAAACGAGAAGTACCAATCACTTTTCTAAATTGTAAAGATAAACGACTCATATTTTATTTCTCTTTTAGCTATTCAATTTTCTTAATAAATTGGTAAAAGTTGATACTCCTATTCTTAAGATAAATAATAAGAAAATATTTAAATTCTAATTTTTTTATTAATTAATCTAGTCACATATGTAAAATATCTTATATACCCTTCAATTTATCAACAGGTGAAAATTATTTTTAATAACGAATTGGTTTATATCGAATCATTGCTCTAATAAGAAAAGGTTGATTTTGTGTGCATATTATAACCCAATTTACTGGTAATGTGAAAATTAATTGTTTTCGAGAAGAAAGCAGATATAGGAATCCAGTAATTATGAGAAATGACATAATTCATAAACCAAGTTAAGCAGTATAGACTATTTAAGTTTCTCGAAGGAAGGAGATAAATTTTCTGAGTTCAGGGGTAAAATCATAAATTCCCCTTCTCTCTCTTCCAGTTAGTTCCACATCGGAAAACCATTGAAGCTCTCTCTCTCTCTCTCTCTCTTCCTTATTTTTAGGGTTTAAGGGACTGTGGATAATTGCTGGTGGACTATAATTGCTTAAGGGGTATAACTATGTACGTGTGTGGCCCAAATGGATCATAAGCCTGCTACTACATCAAGCGTGTGATGAATTGGTCTACGTGCAATATACGTACGTGCGTGCGTGCATGGGTGTTTGTGTGAATAAAAACATAGCTTGTCGAACTTCCACTGCTATTTTAGGGACAGGCTTATGTTGGCATTCCCGGGCTTCAATCCACTTGTCCACTTCCTATTACTTCTCTTCCTTCCCATTCGTTACAAGGACATGCCTCAGATCCGTTGACAGTTATTAGTAGTTATGGTTGAAAAAGAAAAAGAAAAACATAGAGTAAGAGTAAAAGAGGAGAGGAAATAGAAGGAGAGAACATACATAGTTGGCAATGGATAGCCCGCCGGGAACCGCGAGGTCGAGTCCGGAGGCGGAGTTAGGGTTACGAGTTGAGGATTTGTGGGACATCCAAGAACCACAGCTCAGCCCTACAGAGAAGCTCAACTCTTGCTTTCAGAGCATCCCTGTCTCCTCCTTCCCACCTGCACCTTCCTCACAAGGTCTCTTCAGACTTTTTTCTTTCTTTCTTTCTCGTTTTGAATTCATCAATGAAGATGGTAATTTTTTCTTTGGAGAACTTGGTTGCAGTAGTAGAGATAACTTCAGATTCTACTCTAGCTAATGCTGTTGAGACTTTATCCAAGCACAAGATCCTTAGCGCGCTGGTGAGGAACGTCAAGGCGGCGGAGAATGCTACCTGGATTGATAGATACATTGGCATTGTGGAATTCGCTGGAATTGTAGTGTGGCTGCTGCATCAGGTCTCAAATACTAACTCTGATGATTTGCTGCATTTGTTTGCCAGAAGTTTTCTTCATGTGTAGTGATATCATCAGGCAAAGGGCATTTTCTTTTTCTTATACCAAAACACAATGGTAAAGGGGTCTTATGGGAATATCTCTAATGCTCATGAAATACTGATATTATCTAGATTTTTGAATTTATATATCTACAACAATTCTAATGATTACATACCTTCTGAAAGAATTATGAAGAAATACCAAGTTACCAAGTACCAAATGCCAACTTACAAATATCTATTATGGACATTTGTTGTCATGGTCCAATCAATCTCCACCAGAATTTAAAATTACAGAGGCATTAATATAAGGAGAAGAAAAGAGGTGAAGTTTGAATTGTTTACATTTTGAATCAATCAACAGCTGATCAAGAAATGGTAATGATGCAAAAGGTACACATTAATAACTGATAATTCTATCATAAATGGTATACGGACAATAAAAATTCAATATATTAGATGACAATGTTTTCTAGAATCAAGATCTGAAGCATTTAGTACAAGGATCTAATTTTAGATCAAGAAACTATATACTGGTCTGAAAGTTTAAGTCATTGAAAATGGTCAAGGGGAAAAACATGATCATCTAACCTGATATTGATCTTGACCTCTTATCTCAATACTGAGATTCTCTCCTAGACTTTACAATATCACAGTGAAATTCATGTCATGTGAAGACATAAAGGCATATATATAAACTTCTCTCAAAGAAAGATAGGCATGCAAGTATCATTGCACTTGACATTAAGTGCTTCTTCTTTAACACATTACTAACATGCAAAAATAATGAACCAACAGCTCATGTTTCTTTGATAATAAGATTAGAAATAATTTATTAATGATTACTTGTAAAAGAAAATCATCCTACATTTATCAGCTGAATTTTTTGAAACTAAGCATGAAATCATGCTCAATAAACATGTCATTTTTATATGAATATATGACTCCTGGAATTTCTATTTATACAGTAAGATAAGAACTCCCATGCTACGTATTTGCTACTCTTTTTTCTGCAACACCGAGAAGATAAAATTAACTTCTGAAAGAAAATTAGTGTCAGACAAACTTAGTAATCCCCAGTGGCCGAAATTATGTTGCCATTACAAATAGGAAGCCAAAAGAGGTTATCTAAATCTATTTGCTATCACATACAATATGACTAACAAGAAATTTATTGAGTCCATTTCCTTTTCTAGTCAGAAGTCGCAGCTCATAACAATATGACTGGATCTGCTGCAACGGCAGAGGTAGGTGCAAATGAATTAGCAGCTAAGCTTGGTACAGTCACGCTGGAGACAACAGCAGCAATAATGGATGGCAATGTTGCCATTTCTGAAGGAAATAACTATGGAGGCACCACTGTTGGATGCCCAGAATTAATGGATGAAGCAGCAGTCTCAATGGGTGGAAGCTTCTTTGAGACTCTCACTTCTTCAGACTTCTACAAGGAAACAAAGGTTCCACATCTATTCTGGAAGTATGAGAAAGAAGTTCAATTTTGTTCATTCTAATCTTGATACCTACTCTTTTTCTACCCATTCATGATCTTGAACAGGTCAAGGATATCTCAGGGTCCTTTCGCTGGGCACCATTTCTTGCATTGCAGAACTCTGATTCATTTCTAACTATGTTATTGCTCTTATCCAAGTATAGAATGAAGAGCCTTCCTGTGGTTGACTTAGGTGAAGAGACGATCAGTAACATCATTACACAGTCTGCTGTAGTCCACATGTTGGCAGAATGTGTTGGACTTCACTGGTTTGAAGATTGGGGAACAAAGAAACTCTCTGAATTGGGTCTTCCTATCATGAGGCCAAATAAACTTGTCAAGGTGTGGTCATATTCTCATAGAGTTGGTAACCAAAACCTGAATTCCCTTGATTAATGTTGTACCATATGTTCTTTACCAATGAAGGTAAAAGCTCTTTCAGCAATGCAAATTGAATTGTGATCCCTCTCAATGTTGTACTGCAGGTTAGTGAGGATGAACCAGTTCTAAAAGCCTTCCAACAGATGAGGAAAAGAGGAATTGGTGGAATACCAGTTGTAGATGTCAGTGGAAAGAAGGCAATAGGAAGCATAAGCATCAGAGATGTTCAATATCTTTTAACTGCTTCTAACATATATAAAGATCACAGGTCAGCAATAGATAAACTTTACATGCTGGTTTAGTTCATGTTGTTTTCTGATCAAATAGTAACTACAAACTGTTTCATGACAATCACAAATGCTAATTTGTGAGAGAATAATGATGTCCTCACTTAGGTAGATTATTGTTTACAGAATCTACACACAATTTAGTTTAAGTTTGATTTGAATCTATCACAAGAGTAGAAATATTGTGTATTTGTAGATCAATCACTGCAAAAGACTTCATAATGGCTGTTAAAAATAACTTGGAGCACCAAGACGACTCACCTATGCTAACGAGCATCATCACCTGTAAGAGAAATGACACAATCAAGGACATCATTTTGAGTCTGGATGCCAAAGAGAAGCAGAGGATTTATGTTGTTAATGAGGAGGAGAATCTGGAGGGAGTGATCACACTCAGAGACATAATCTCTAGGCTGGTTCATGAGCCACACGGTTACTTTGGAGATTTCTTTGATGGAGTTTTCCCACTTCCTAAGAACACAATGGTATGATAAACCAAGAAAACACAATGCCTTGTACTTTTATTGTAAGTTTCTCCCCTTCCCCTTTTTTCTGCTTATTTTTGTAAACCTTTTCTTTGAATCTTATTTCTGAAGCTAATTTGGCCCCTTGTAACTGGAGGCTATCTTGTCACTTTCCAATTCAACCAGTTTTGCATCAGTAATGATTCTTTCATTTTGGATATAGATTGAGCTAATGTCGTTATTCCTGATTGCGAAGTTAATATGCATGTCCTATACTTGTCATCAAAGTTGTTTAATATCAACTACACAAGCCTAGAGAGTTTCTTGTTGTCAATTCATCTATCCCATGAAAAAGACAGATTTCCACCTTCAAAATCCAAGGAAACATTCTGTCATAATTCAACTCTGACATGAATAGAAACTAACCAATATATGACACTTCTGGCTTCATCATCTCAACTTTTGCAGCACCTCCAACTTCATATCCAACAACTAAAACAAGAACAAAGCCTTGCCTATTGATAGAGATTACATAAGATGGACTTGGAATCGTCCCCAGCTTCCACAATCCACACCTTTCTGAAGAAACTGGACTTTGCAAATTCGGGTTTACCCAATGATGCTTGGTCTCAAGCAAGCGATTAATTCCCGTAGAGGCAACAGGAACTACACCAGATAGGTTAGCTTCTATCTAATACAAATAGCAGTCCTCAATGAGAAACCTGAACCTTATACCTGAGATTGGAATTCCACAACTGAACAAGACTCGGAGATGATAGCTTAAGGAAATCAAGGTATCCTACAAAAACAACATACAAATGGTAGGCCCTTGGATTGTCATCTCATAGTCAACACAAATTGATTGGTAGGTGGGTATCTTGATACTCTCTCATGTCCACCTGTGTCACTGTGCATTAAACATATCTTACTTCTAAGACATCTAATTTAAGGTCTCTTTTTATCTCTTTTGACACTTCCGCTTTTTGGTGCTAAATTTATACAAATTACACTTCAAATTTCAGCAATCAAATGGAAATCTCAGTTTTCACAAAGTAATTTGTGCCAATTTGAAAAAAGTATAAAAATAGTGGAGAAAAATATCAAGCTTGAATATATTAGTGTATGACTCAACTAGATGTATTTCTATGAGAAATTGCATGTATTACTACCATTGGAATTTGGAAGTTTCGACTGACATCGATCCTATGAAGCACTGGTACTTCATTTGCCTCTCCGTATCGGTATCCAATACGTATCAGATATTGATACGACATCGATATAGTTTGATACGTATCAGATATGACTACAGGATTCCAAATTAAAAATAATAGTTTTAATTTTTTGATACGATTCCAATACGACGGGATACGACTCTGATATAGCAGGATTACGACTTTGATATAGCTCTAATACATTTCTTAATCATCCAATCATTTTTTTTCTTTTTGTGCTAAAATATGATATAAAACATATACTTTATATGTATATTTGATTATCTAATCTTTTATAATACTTTTGTTTATTTGATAATAAATTAAATTTATAACTTGAAAGCTATTTAAAGATTAAATTAATTGTAGATTAACAGTAGAATTAAAATTTAATATTTTACTAACATTTTGATTTTTATATCATTTTCTTTTATAAACTTATAATATTATTCTAAAGTTGTGGATACTAAACAAATATTATATATATATATATATATATATATATATATATATATGTTTATTGGCATATCCATATCATATCAATATCCTACTTTATAGGATTTATCATATCCCATATTTGTATCTGTGCTTTATAACATTGATCCAAAACCAAGGTTGAACTGGAAAGATTTTTCAATTTTGGTTGAGTTTCGATGGTGTCACCAATACTAGGCTATATCGATCAAATATTAGCCATTTCAGCCAATATGCAAGCTAATCAACCGAAACAACTAAAATCTTGTTTTTATTTAACTTTGAGCAAGATCTAGGTCGAATTTGTTTAGATTCAACTCCAATACTACTTTGAATATTATATTTCCCCTTTCCAATCCCCTCCACCCTCTCTCTTTGTACGCGTGAATGTTAGAATATAATTGATCGTAGGTTATCCCAACAAATTGTGAGGTAGATCTAACTAATCAGAGGGTGATTTGATGAGCCTCAAGCTTCGACAAGGTGTTCGTCAATGATGTGAGTATTCTTCTTCTTTTTTTTCTCCTGTCCTCTACCTTTTTTTCGTTGCAAGGCTTTCGCACCACCTCTATATTGCAAAGGCCACAATGACCACTGCTGTCAGTTGGCAATAATAATGGTTTGCAGCCATAATTTCTCTACAAACTCATTACTTTAATGGAGTAATTTGAATTTTTTTTTGCTAGTTTTTACTAAATTTTAGGATTTTCTTGCAATTTGTATCATTTTTTAAAATTTTATGTAATTAAAAAATAGCTCATTTTGAAACAGTCGAAACGGTGGCTGATAAGACTAGCATAGCTAAAGTATATTATTTTCCTAAGAAATTTATATGTAACACCTTATCCTTAAATGAAATTGTGATTTACACTACTGCATTTTCACTATTTACAAATCGAGCTCTATGATTTAGCGAATATATGCAGAAAATAATCTATCATTAGGTTAGTTAGTTAAACTTAACTAAATATCTGAGTTAAGTTAATTATACTAAAAAAATTATAAAAATATTCTCAACCAAGTTATACTAAGAGCATTTTAACTATTCAAGAAATAATGGCATTTTAAAAATAATGATATTTTAGAAATAATATATCTCTACTTAACAGAATATCCTCACAGTGTTAATTCAAATCTACCATAATGTGTTTTCTACACATAATCATAGGTCTCAATTTACAAATAGTAAAAATATAGGTGTAAACCATAATTACGTTATAAAGCAAGACGTTATATACAAAATTTTCTATTTTTCCCAACAATCAATACTTATATTGATATTTGAAATCTTGTGTATTACACCTACATCTAGCGCTAACAATTTTAATTTAACCCCTAAAACCCATGGTTTGAACCGAAGTGTTTTGCATTTCGGTCTTATCTGATCCAAAACTGTTTTTCAATTGTAAGTTGGATTTAACTTGAATCAAACTAGTATCTAACTCAATATTAGCCTCATTGCTTAAAAGCTATTAATTTTTGTGTGATGCATTGAAAAAATAAATAAATAAGTCTATTTTTCAATAGAAGCCCGAAACCAATACAATGAAACTAGAATCAAAACTAACCAAAATGTTTCATTTTTTAACCAAGCTAAAACTAAAACTGAAGCCAAGACCTCAAATTACGTGAAAACCTACTTTAAGGCACTAGATATGTATTCATAAGTACATATTGTTCTCTGGGTAATTAAAACCATTCACACCATATTTGGAATCACCAAATCAGTGGAATTCAATTGATTTGGAATTCTAATTTCACCTAATTCATTGTTTGGAACTATTAAGTGATGAAATTTAAATTGGTTTTAATGGATTTGGGTTGGATCTTAGTGCATGTAACAAAATTCGATGATTTGAGGTCAGATTTGGAAGGAATTCATCTGCCGCTTAAGTTAATCTTTCCAAATCTCAAAATTAACCCATAATCTATTACATTCTTATCGACTCTCATGGGTAAAATAGGAAAAGAGAATATAATGAAATGAATTCTAATCTAATTCCAAACAGCAAGATTAGATAGATTTTATTTCAGTTTCATTACTTTCCAACTAGTAGAATTCTTTTCCAAATGAAATCAATTGAGTTCCTTTTAGAATTGGCTCTAAACATCTTCTCAGTGATCTAGCGGCATACTAGCTTTGCAAGTCATATGCTGCAATATGTGTCTTGCTAGCCAATCCTTAGGTATGACATTGATAATAATTATTAGTTCGTTCTTCAAAACAAAACATCAAATTTAGACTACATAATAAGAACATCGACTTGACTGAAAACATCTATGTAAAAGAAAGATAATGCACAATATCTGGCCAATAGATGTTTCTGTTAGGTTGTGCAAGTCCTCAAACAAATTTTCATATACCCAAAATGACTGAGAACCTTGTTCAAGTGGACTATCTTAAAAGTATTATATCCATACATGAAATGTATCCCTATATGACACACCAAAAGAAATAGGAAGAAAATAAAAGAAGTTATTCTGCTCAACATTTGTCAAAATGACAATATTGAAGTCACAGAAAAACACATCTAATAGAACAATATAATAGTGGTACACATGTTAAAAAAGAAAACTAGTGGGTGAAAGTTTCAAAAGACAGCACTCTTTCAGCAACTACTTTGCGAAGTGCATGTTGACTATGGAACTGCAAAAACTCACGCATTAAAGAAAAACGATTCAATGAATCTTCAGAAACACTCAAGTTAACTGAACTGCATGCACTAGCTTTGGTGACTGTACAAATAGTTTAATGATAGACAGGAAAGAGATCGAGAAAAAACTACAACGTGGAGGACTAACTGTAAATAGTACATCAAAATTACAAGCATTGAAGATTGTTGTATGACCAAGCAAACAACAATAAAACCAATAGCATAAAGCTTACACAGTATGAATTCCACATGGAAGTTTCAACACGAAATGGTACTCACCTTGATCAGCACCGTAGATCACAAGCTAAGTTTTCTCCTTGGAATGTTCGGCAACCCCTGCAACCCTTCAAACAAATCTGATACATGGTTCTCTAAATCATCTGGAGTGTACTTGATATACTTTGTCGAATGCCGTCCACCATCTAATTGACCACGGAATCGCCCCACAAATGATCGATAAGCAGGAATTACCATTTCTGATAATGATATCTTCAATTCTTCTCTAAGTTGAGGATCTGGAACCTTCCAAGTTGTCTGAGTCCTATATATTTCTTCAAAAGCCAAATTAAAATTCTTGAACCTTTCTTTTAAAATTGTCTTTGAGGCGCTAGAGGAGCTCCCATTCCCTCCCAGTCCATCATCCCTCAAAAAGGACAAGACCTTGGTCCATGAAGCTCTAAGATAGCTCGTTGCATACTGCCGGATTTGGCCACGACGCTTTCGAATCCAGTTATCTCCCAAGAATGTCTTCAGCTCTGAATCCTTCACCTTCTGGACTATGTATAATATATTATTCATCAAAAATATATACTGCATTCCTCCATCTTCATAAAGTTTAGATTTTTCCTCTATCTTAACCTCTAGATATGTGATCAACTTAAGCACACAATAAGCCAAAGGCGTTATACTTGCACCCCCAGTAGAACAATCTCCATCAGTCACATAATCACAAAGAAGAAAATTGAGAGAGCTGCTATAATCAGCAAGTAATCCGATATAATTCATCACATACCGAGTCAGAGGGTGGATCTCGCCGCCTTGCAATGGCTTACGGGAACTCTCCCCCTGAACTGCATTCCCAAATTCAGTAATCGTGCCCCTTATCGCATCCCCCAACCTCAAAAGAATTCCATTGGCCTCCTCCATGATGAACTCCTTTGCCTCACCAACAAACAATGCCTCAAGTTCGGTGGCTACATCTGCAAGAGCCTCATACATGCCAAGCATCCGGAAAAGCTTCTCCGATGACCGCCGCACGATGGTAATGGCATCTCCAAAATTTAGCAGCTGAAGAACACAACCTTTTGTGGCCTCCGCAAAGCACTCCTCTTTCAGCTCATTGGAAGCAGCAAAGATCTGATCGCAGATGCACCGCTCACCAGAGAGGACTCCACAAACGACAACCTTCAATGCTTGAATCCATTTCTTCATCTTGACGTCAAGGGCGCCCCACTCGATTCTCTGCACCTCGTCGATGCTCAACTTGTCAACACCGAGAGCGGCGAGGGATTCCAGGAGGGCGTCGCGGCGGACATTGACATAAACCTGGCACAGCTCCTGGCCGTAGCCAGCACGGATCATGCGGTCTGCGATCGCCGCGAGCTCTGCGACCGCCTCAGGATGGATCAGATCGGAGGAGATCCGGTCGAGGGAGAACCGAGCGTGGTCTTCGCAGTTGGGCAAGTGATCATGGTGCTCCACCTCGATGGAGGTGCTGGAATCGTCATTGTCTGAGGGAAAGGAGGAGAGGGAGAGGCGGCGGAGGGAGCCATGGAGGTCGTCAAAAGCGAGAGGGACAGCACCGCGGAGGAGGAGGTGGCGGAACTCATCCTCGAGGCGAGTCATGGAGATCTGGAGAGCCGTCTCGGCGCGGCCAAGGAGAGAAGAGGAGGAGGCGGAGAAGGAAATGAGCTCGTCGACGGCGGAGAGGTAGTCGCCGGCGGCGGAAGGGGAGGAATCCCAGATGAGGGAGTCAGAGGAGTCATCCCACTGCTGCACAACCTTCTCGGCATCCTCAAGAATAGCTTCGGCTTCCGCGATCCCCTCCTCGATCTCGATGTCCCCCAAGATCTCGATCTCCCTATCCTCCCCTGCTTCAGAGACGGAGTCGACAGAGACTTCAACTGCAGCGGTGGTGGGATCTCCGCTCTGGTCGACGGAGGAGGGAGGAGGGGGCGAGAAGAGGTCGGAGATAGAGGAAAGGCGGTTGTCGAAGCCGGAGAGGATGCGGATCATGTCGTCAGCCGCGTTCTTGGAGGTAGCGAGGCTCTTGACGATGTGCTGCGCCGCCGCCATCACTTTCTCCTGTCCGTCCGCCCTCGGCGTCGCCGTCGCCATGGCCGGAGCTGGTAGTAGCTAAGGTTTCGGGTAGGTGCAGGGGAGAAAGAAGAGGAGGAATAGGATCAATTGTAGGGTTTGGAAGCAGGCGGGAAGAAAAAGTCTTTAAGTCTTCGGAGCAATGTCGTCGTCGTCGGATAGATTTGTGAGTATTTGAAAGTGCCTTCGACTCTCCTCCTATATACTACGCTTTTAGCATTTTATCGATACACTCGACACAAAGTTGAGACTTCCCCTCATTCATTCATTCATTTATTTATTTATTTTTCTTCTCTCTCTCCTCTCCATTGGGTCAATTTTTTTTAGACAAATTTATCAAAAAGACCCTATATTTACTTTTATTATAATTAAACACTCTACTCTAGATATTTATTTTACTTTTAATGCCTAAAAAAATTGAAGGGGTTTTTTTTTGTTGATTAAATTCACAAATATTGTAATTATGTTTACAGTGGTAAACAGACGTCATGCTTCATAGATAAACATTTATTAATTTGCTCCTCTCAACTCTCAATTTTAGATGTTTTTGAAGTTAATCAGTTTTCTAATATATATATATATATATATATATATATAAGTTTATTTTATCTATGAGCCCATGGATATTAGATAGATCGGCAAAATTTAAGACCATATTTAAATTAAAGGGATACCAGTAATATTTGAATATTTAAATAAAAGATTTGAGTTTTAATCCGATGTAAATTGAATTTTAAATGAATTATGCTATTTTTTTTGAGATAATTAACATAAAATATTAAGATTTTTAGAAAGAATAATTTTTTGCATATCAAATACATATGAATTTAGTAAAATATAGATCAATATTAATTATTTAAATAAGTAAACTAAAAACTATAAAGTATTTAAAAAATTATATCCGACTCGTATCTGTATTTATATTTTTAACTCATATCCGAATTCGTATCCGAATATTTTTTTTAAAATCTTACTCATGTTCGAATCTGTATCCAGGACGAGTAGAAGATTTTTGTCCGAATCCTATCTAAATCGAGTTGGATAGCGGATCGAGTCGAAGTTAATCCGATCCGTTTTCATCCCTAGATTTTACTCATCTTGAGCTTATTTCTAGCAAAATTCTTAGTTGTTATCTAAGTCAAATGTAAGCCTAAATATTTTTTTTAAATAGTCTACAAAGAATAATTCACCCTTGTTTACCCTCATCCTCCTCAAGATCATGCTAAAGGGAAAAGTATTTAGAGGTTATAAATGGTTGACTTCCTACATACTTAAAAATTGTTTGAAATATGGTCATCAAGATTGAGAGTTCTTTTCCACCCTGGTGGTTGGCATTCTATAGCTCTTCTATTTATTTATTTTTTTCTTTTCCTCTCTCCTTTTTTCTCCTCCATTTCCCATGTGTGAAAGCTCATGTCTATTTTTCTACCATGAATATAGAATTGCTTGACAAAGATGGCCATCCTAGGATATTATTAGTTATACTCTAGAAGAAAGCCTTGAGTTGCCTTATTGAAGATGAACAAAAGTAGGTGTAGACCTCCATATTATACCCCATTATGTAACCTAACTTTCAACCAAAAGGGTTAGAAAAAAAATAAAATAAATATATATATATATATATATATATATATATATATATATATATACATATGTAATGTAAGTGATGCTTAAGGCATTATTGGCATATATTTGCATAAAAATTCACCTACTATGTATCTATATTGAAAATATCCAATGTCTTTAGCGAGTTTTTGATCAAACTAGACTTGTTTCTTATTTTATTTTTTTACCCAAATAGATTGTCCTTCAAACTTATTATCCAATGAGGTTTATTTCATCGTAGTCCTTACAAATATGCTGATCAGCTTAGCGTTTTTATCACTATGTAATTTTTTTAATTGCTAAAAAACTAAAGTTAAAGAATTTATATATATATATAATATTAAATTATTTAGCATTTTAGGACCAAACATTATTTTTGCCTAGAAATAAAACATTGATCAATTCAGCATTTTTATTAGAATTATAATGAATTAGATCTATTTAATAATTCTATTAAAAATAAATAAATTAGATCAGAGTTGGGTTGGTCAAAAACTCTATCCTTAGCCACCATTTGAGTACATTGAATATATAATAGAATAAAATGCAAATGTCAATAAGAAGGGGGATAAATGTCTTATGGTGTGTTTGGCAAAATTAGGTATCCTGCCAAATTTTAATACCAAATTAGGTTTATGTAGTGCATTTAGTTTCTTTTTAATTTAAAATACTAACAAAGTTATAAGATAAATTATTAATTATATTAATTGGTAATTATTTAATTTGTATTATAAATCACTACCCTTGTCAAAGATTCTTTAGGATGCCAACATGGCAAGAAGTTGATTATTTATTAAGCATACCAATAGTACTTTGGAACTTAATATGTTATTACCCTTTTGGTTGCCTTTTTTATTTCATAGCACATATTTTCTTCTTCTTTTTCTTTCCCAAGATAATAAATAAAAAGGGAAATTTATTAAAAAAAATACTCTATCTTTGTTATTTAATATTTTTTTTAATTTCTTTGACAATTAATGAAATAGGTGCAAGTTAACTCAGTTTATTTTTAAGGTATTAAAAATAAAATATAAGGGTTTAAAAAACTCAGGACAAAAATTTGTTTATAAAGATGGTCATCTTAGCTTTCCCAAAGCCTTTGACTTCCATGGAATATGTAAACAAAAACAAAATAGAGCTTTCCACACCCCCACAAGAATAATTGACTTTCATAGTCTTCCTGCAAGCATGCGTTTGATCAAGTTATTCTTGCCCTATCTCCATCACATTATGTAACAATGAAAACGTGACCATTGAACTTTTCAGGTCAACTAGGCTTAAATATTTATTTACGGTCTAACCCACCAATCACTCTGAGCGGGCTTGAATATTTTAGTCTATTGTCGCCCACTAGCCCATTAGATATTGAGCTTATGTTGGGTATAACGACTCTAACATAATGGGTTAAATATAAAAAAAATATTTTATTTCTTTGCGCCGAGTTTAATGGGCTTATATAAAGATATTTTAATTATATTTTATAGGAACATACTTATATATTGATATATAGTTTACTAAATATCATTAAAAAAATTATAAGAATATGCATGCATTATGAATTGAGCTATAGATGAGAGTAGTAGAATCGGACTTTCAGGTCGGGCCGGGCAGGCAAAGGTTTAGCCTATGCCGCCCACTACCATCTTGGACTTGGGTCGAGCCAGGCCTAAATCAAGCATGGGCCGGGCTTAGCCTAATTAAAACCGGGCGGGTTCGGGTCGGGTTTAGACGTGTCGAGACTAATGATCATGTCTAGATGAACCAAAGACATTTGGAAGGTTTTCACAGTGGCAAAAAAATGGGATAGATATTATCAATTGATCTTGCTCCTATATTCTTGTTCTTTAATTTTTTTTTTACTTACTAGATAGTCCTAATTGAATTTAATGTAAATTATACTTAGACCCATTGAACTATTACATGGTGTTAAAAATCCGTGACATTAAGACTTTTGAACTGTCTAAATGCTTCAAATTAACACTTTTGTTGGTGGAAATAATTTGTTTTTCTGACTAAAATTGGTAGGAAGGGAACATTTATATTTCCCTTCCTCCCAATCTTTGTCAATTTTTCCCTTCTTTCAATTACTCTCGTTCTCAAACTCTCAATCTCTTCCTGACTTGTTTCCATTCTAATCTCCAATCCATTTCCTATTGATTACTCTCTCCTAATACTGAGTCCATCTTGATATTACTTTTAATTTCTCTTCTTCCTCTTAATTAATCTCTCATGAATTTATGAAATGTATGGTTGGAATAGGTCTTGGGGCCAGAATTACCTCGTTGATAACTCTCCCCTATTATTAATCAAGTTATCTAAGTGGGTATAAATTATCATATAGAATGAAGTGGATATAGTAGTTTATTTTTAGAGGAAAAGGAGAAATAGAATTTTATTATGAGTTTGAGTAATTAGAAATCAGATAGTGGCAACTATATGTATCATGTTTTAACATTGGCACAATCTTTAATTGGTGTCAAAGCTAGTCTTTTTTGGGGTTCATGAGTTACCCCATATTTATAATACCTATTATTTTATTAATATGAATATAAACTTTAGGCTAAACTACATCTAAACCCTATGAACTATGGCTAAATTAATTGCCTTCTATTTTTATGCACAATTCTGGTAGATATCCAGATGAAGATAGATTGCCTAATTTTATTTTTTTTATAATTTTCATCTTTAGTTTATGTTTATTTATATATTCATTTAGCATACAATGTGCAGTGCAATTGGGTTCAAGCACCAACCATTCTCCCAAGAATTGCATTGCAGGTAGATTTTAAAGTTTCTTTCATTCACCTATAAGGAGGCAGGATTGGTAGTACAGACTGGATGATTTTATGCACAGTTTTACATTTCAAAATGTTCGGTCGACGGGCAAAAGAAATGAATCTAATAGAATATCCGATAAGTGTTGCTGATTACATAGTATATACACTGTCAATAGCTGCTTCATTTATACTTATTTTCTCCCTTTGATACAGGAAAACGAATCAGCATGAAGGTAACAAATATGAAGGAAAATTGGGTGTAGGAAGTAATATCTTGACTGCACATCAGTAACCTAAAATGGCAGTCGAACCACTAAACTGGCATTTGATTTATGACCTCTTGCCACCCAGAATGGCCAGCCAAAGCTCCATAATTCGTACCCACCAAAAGCCATGATTCCAAGGGCTAATATGCACACAATTATCACCTTCATCCCCACCAGTCGGGAATTTTTAGCCTCTTAATCCTGTGAACAGCAAGATTGGCTGCAGGGAGCTTATGCCTCACCTGTCGCCATATCATGTTCACTGCATCGCCACTTTTGGGGGGATGCTGGAACTCGTAGTGGTGAGAGACATTCTTTAATGTTCTCCACATCTCAATCCACCTCTCTTTGCTGATCTGCCTCAGCTGCGTGACCAAGTAATCAGGCTGCAGAGCTTCTTGGACTGAGAAGAAGAGTGAGAAGTCTGTGTAATCAATCTCATCTTCAAAAGGGAGCTCAATTTTGTCGCTCACGATCACAGGGACACAATGGCTGACGATGGCATCAAATAGGCGGCATGAGGAGGGAGTGTCCCCAGCTGGATGAAGACAAAACTTGGATGATCGCATGCCTTCTGTGGACTGGTGAGATCAAACTTTGAGATATTATTGTACTTCTAATAGTGCATATAGTGTTTCAAATATGCATGATGATGATTGAAATAGAAAAACGGAAAAGATAAAAGTTCAGATTAAAAATAGAACATATTTGCAAAACTGGTGGACAATTCAGTCATATAACGTTGTTGCGTAATAGGAAAATCGATCCAACTCTAGCACATAGGAAAAAAAGCTGCTGCATAACATGAGTAGGCACAAAAACAAGTAAACACTCGCAAATTTCTGGCAGGATCATTACCTTGTCTATTTCTATAGGCAAAACTCAGAAGACGAATAATAAGAAACATGTAAGAGCAAAGGCACAGACAGAAAATAAATATACTAACTAAGATGCCAAACTGCTGTTTGTGGGAGGTCATCTAAGCACTTAATTCAGTGCGTATTCAAAGCACAGGTCGAGGGGCTACCTAAGCTGCTCTCTCATAAAGAAAGGTAATGCAGACATATCTAACGAACATTTAACAAAATTGTATCATCTAATACATATGTTCTCCTATCAAACAAGAAGGCAAGTGTTAAACATTTGTATTGAACCAGATAACTGATCAAACAGATTAAATCCCATAACACAATCTAACATATATTAAAAAAAATTTTGAAGTGCTCATACAAGACATGACAAAGCAATCTACTTAGATGTCTACTGAATGAGCCTCTGAGCAACCACATTATACCAAACCATGTATGAAATGCATCAATATAATCGAACCATGTACTAAAGAAGGAGAAGAAAAATTATAATTGCCAACATACTGCTTTTATGCCTTGGCCAGTAGCAAGGCTATCCTCAAAGTGCACATCATCATAGACTTTTAACATCTTTGCTAGTTTTAAACGGACAATTCCTTCCTGCAAAAATAGTGGACCAGATCAGTGATGTACACATACTATATTCATATACTATATACACAATGATAAGATACAACATCATACATCTTTCCTGACTGTACGACCTCGAAAGAAGAGAAGCGTAGAACGAGATTCAAATGGGTCAGGAGGATTGTCATCCAAAAAGGAATCAACAACATGAACATATGGAGCAACAACATCTTTTCTTAGGAAAGAAACATTCCTGGGATATCGCGCAAAATCTGAAACCACAAGAATAGAAGCATTCACAAGATCCCGCAAAAATCTAAAAGCATTTGGGTGATGGATGGGAATCACATGGTCACGGCCAGCTGACCGTTGCCAGTATTTCGATTTCCTCAAAATGTCGAGAAGGTCAACCTGCAACCATGAAATTGACAATGCATGATAAGCATTTGAAGACCATGCCTTCGGGTTACCCAACTAAGAAATACATAAAAACTCTTTTTGAGTTTCCAGATGTAATTTTCTTTGAACCTCTACTTGATAATAATAATCAGTAAGAGAATGGAACTAATGCAGAAGAGGACACAAAATTGGACCTCTTGGATCTGTCCTGTACAAAAAACAAAGAAAAAACACTGTTGAATTCTATATGATTCCTGGATTCAGGAATATTTAGAAGATTATTGTACTTTTCTGCTATACTGATCTTGCAACCTGCCTTACATGCATTTTGAAATATAGGGTAGAATATAGCAAATGTTCATCCTCAAAAAACAGAATAAAGAATCAGATTGAGGAAAGTAAGGATATTATTTGCACATTTCAGACAAGGCATATGCTAATGAGTATATAGGCTGACAAGTATATTTCAAAGTCTCATCTTTCAAGGGAAAACTATATCACAGGAAAAACTAGGTGCAGCCTTTGGGCTCTACAATCATGAAAAGCCTTGCTACTACAAATAGAAGAAAAGGAAAAAAGAAAAAAAAGAAGATAATCAGTTAATCACATAAAAAGCAATAGGAGAAGCTAATAAAGGTTGCTGCAGCCTACAGCATACTGGCAGCCAAAGGCACTACACGTACAGAATAAAGGAGGGCACAGATGGCACCAGAAATTCAATTGGATATATAAGGATCATAACAACATTTTAACAAATGCAAAAAACCAGAAAAATAGAAAATGTTTGAAGGTAAAAACTGAATACTAGATCGGGCGGTGCTACAAAAGTGGTGGTACAAAAAAAAGTTGATGGGCCAAGCAACCACAACTCACATTAAGCTAAATGGCAAATAATATCCTTGTTTAGTTGTTTTATCTCTAGCACTACCTAAACACTTCTTTGCAGGGGTACCACCATAGTTCTTAGATACACTGCCTTATGCATATCAAGTGCTGCTAAGTGAACAACAGTACGATTACTCAAATAAGCTTTCATCTATTTCTGTTCAGTATAACCAAAATAAAAATAAAAATAAAGATGAAGATGCTAGAATTTCAAGAAAGATAATACCACAAAAATATTGACTAAAATAACTCTAGCTTCCAGATTAACTTATGCTGCACATAAAGTCATAAACTCAAGATCCTCCACACTAACTTCTCCCTCAAAGAAACCTATCAAAAGAATAATGGAAGATATTGAGCAACCTTTCATAATCGCTTCACATAAACCATCATTATCTGTTGAAACCTACCTTCAAAAGAAGCTCACTCAAACATCACCAGGCAACCTGTAGTAGGAGTGCCATCCAGATGTCAATAGGGAGTCTAGAGGGACCACATATAGATTTGCAGACAAATTTGCCGACACCTAAAAATACATTTTAGTGTATTGTTCCTAGTTTCCTATTACCAAATCTCCAATCCATCATTATTAGAAACCTTAAACTTCAAAAGAGGAAATAGATATAGAGATTTCCATTAGTAACATCAGCATTTACCTAAAGAAAACCTAACAGAAAGTATTCCCTTCATTCAACCAAGGCGCACAAGAATTCATATCTAATGTTTTTCTTTCCCGTTCATCTTCAAGGATCACATTCTCATAAATTTCTTTTCCAAAAGCCACTCTATAGCTGGTCATTTTCCAAAATGGTCCAATCCAACAGAAAGTGAACGAATAATTAAAATACGAACATTAGACTACTAAAAAATCTTTAGTATCAGACTATAAATTCTTGCAAGCAAGAAAGCAACTTACCTACTACAATATCACCTGTTTCTACCTAAGATCTCAGCATCACAATTTCATTTCTATCCAAATTGCAGCATTGGTCAGATCTAGTATGGGTTGTACATGGACGATAGTTGGAGTCGGTGGCTCTCCTACGGTTCCATCATCCGAGATCCCCTACGGAAGAAGATCAAGTTGGCCCTTGCTAAAAAGCTTGATGCACTATCTCCCTTAAATCCTATGATAAAACGCGGCAAAAGGAATACTATCTAAATGCAACCTGATACCAATTGTCAACTACAAAATCCAAATTTTTTGTTTTTGCTAATGATATCAGAAGACTACCAGGCACCCTTGCAATGATGAACATCTGAACGAGCTCATCAAAGTACATCGCTCTTCCACTAACTACAACCTACTCACATATTTGAGAATAAACATTAATCCATGCTCAAATAGGTGAGGGTTCATTTGGGAAGCAGAGCTGGAGGGAAAGGTTGGTGTGTAAGATGTCCACGGTTCAAGTTTTATTTTTTTCAAGGTAACACTTGCAACCTTTAAATAAATGAGGGTAGCTTATTATTTTGCAACTCATCCACCAATAAACTATTTCTTGAAATTCATTCCCTTAATGACAGAAAAGTAACATTCATTCCTCTCTTTTTGTAGCCCCTCCTATTGATCTCATATATTTTAACAATAAAAGTGATAGCTTTTCAAATGCATTATCTTTTGTGAATTAAAATATCCTTCACCATGAAGTGGATTTAAGGTGATGTCACCAGAGAATCCGCCGTCTCCCCAAATCCATCACCGGAATCTGCCGCCTCCCCAAATACAGAAGTTGAAAACCAAGTCCATTTTCTTACGGCTTTAGTGAAATATACGTATAAGATGTCCTCGCAAGGCTCACTCTTAACCCGTTCTAATACTTACTGTTACTTTAAAGAAATCTTAAATCACTATGCAATTCAAATCTCGATCATTAATTAGCAAGTTGGATTATTATTTTTTTAATATCTCCCTCAATTATAAACACTATCCTACCATATCTCACTAAGATTCAAGAATAAAGTATTCTCTATCGTTTGTTGATTAAAAAATCTCGGATTCTCCAGTAATTCACGGAATAATCAACTCAAAATTCTTCGAAAAGAAACACTTTTTTTTCCCATTAAAATCACAACGCACCTGAAGCTGCCGATCGATCTCCGTATCAGGATCCGTCATATTCCTCCCATGCACATTAAAACTAAGCGACGAGAAGAACGGCACGAAGAACACCTCCGCCTTCTCCCCATCCCAAACCCTGACGACCTCCTTCCCCTCCTCCTCCTCCTCCTCTTCCTTCTCACCACTCCCTACAAGCGACGCCATCATCCAATACTCGACGCTGTGCTGCCTCTTTATCCCCGTCCCCGGCGGCCACGCCGGGAACCTACCTCCGGCCGCCGGACCCCTCTCGCCGGCAGAGCCGAGCATGTCTAGGTTGAAACGGCGGGGGAGGTCATACATGAACACCTTGAGAGGCGGCGATCGCCTCATTCCGGCAGAGGCGGCGGAGGAGGAGCAGGGAGGAGGGGAGGGGAAGGGCAGGGAGAATGAGAGGAGTCGAGAGCGGAAGTCGAAGGTGGAGACCACGAGAGAGAAGGGGATTATAAGGAGGAGAGAGATTAAGATAGAGATGAGAAGAGATCGGTGAGACGCCATTGGAGGAGGAGGAGGAGCGCTCTTGCTCCGATCTCATCGTGGGACGGGGGGGAGAGAGATGGGAGTGGTTTTAAATTAAATTAATTATTCTCTTTTTCACATGTGTATCTGAATAATTTACCAAACTAGGCTTCGCCACAGACTTATTTATCAAACCAAATGTTCTACTGCCCAACTTAAAACGCTAAAATGTTCTTCAAGCTTTTAACATTAATCAATATATTATTTTAAACTAGACCACTAAATAAAAATAAACTGTTGAACATATCAGCTTAAGACTAAATTTAAGTCTACGAATGATTTAGAGTACATGAAAGAGAGAGATTGAAGGGAAAAAAAAGGAGAGATTAAGAAGAAGAGAAATGAAAGATATGGAGCTTGCAATTTGGACAGAGAAATATGGAGGAAATGGGGAAGAAGAAGAAAAAAAAAATGAAGTCTCAGTTCACTCGTGGAATAAGAATATGCTTATTCTAGAATAAGCCGTCTTATTTTAGTATAGTAACTAAACAACATCTTACTTTATTCTAATATACTAATTCAATATTCTTTCTCATTTTATTCCATACAACTTTCTAAAATTTATTTATTAATAACCCAAGATTACTATTTTATCTTTTGAGATGACAACACATAATTACTAGTCATATCAGCTATAGTAGCTATCTCCTATTTTTCTCCTCTCCAAAGCAACCTCGTATACACTGTATAGTGCGGGTATTACCCTTGCACACTCAGTGTCGGGTATTATCCTCCATCACCAATTTTCAATACTTTCATATATCAACGTTATGTCACATTAAATATAATAATTATTCTTTATACTAGTATTAAACTAAATATTAGAATAGCTTATATTAGTATTAGCTCTCTTCTTCTAGTATAAAAACTTAAAATAATTATACCTATTCTACTCTTATTCCACAAGTGAACACAACCGAAGTAAAATAGAAGAAATAGTTCAACATTTTCGTCTGGTCCTAAAATGCTGATTAATTTAACATTTTATGTTATATATATTTTTTTAATTTAATCTTTCAGCGGTTAAGGAAAAAAATAACCTAATGATAAAAACACTGAACTAATTAGCATTTTTATTAGGGCTACAGTAAATTAAACCCTATTTGATAATAATAATAATTTTGATTAAAAAAATAAAAAAAGTGGTCTAGTTTGGTAAAAAAAACTCGTCTATTGATTAATAAAAGGCTGCGAGCTCCTCTAGTTATAAGCCAACAAGTCTCTCAGGGTTGCTTATAAAGTAGGATGGCTTGAAAGTCAAAAAGAAAAAGAAAAAAAAGAATTGCTCACAAGTCTCCAAGCTCCCTTGGAAAAGCTGCATACAAAGGCTAATCTTTCAAAGCAAGGAATTAATGAGTCCTCACTAAAGAGGTTCTCGAAGGCTTCTTCTTCCATCAAAACAATGTTAAGAGATATTGCTTGCCATGATATGGAGAAAGAATCATTTCCTTCAAGGCTCAAACAAAGCGAGCTAAGTCTTGCTTGTATTCAGCTCATTATATTTCAAACTCAGATTTTAGCTTGTGTTTAGCTTATTTATTAAATGAATGAGTCGAACACCAGTAGGTAATTTGTGAATTACGTGCTATTCTGAGGGAAAAATCTAACACACACTACTAGTCAATTTATTTTGTCATAAAAACAGACACTAGTACGTGCATGGTGGTTATTGTCGGTATACAAGATGCTTACAGATATATCACGTAAACTCACGTGAAGTATGTTCCTTCTTATTTGTGATAAGCATGTGGAGTATGTTGTAGTGAGATTACAATAAAGGAAATATAAAAGATTATAATAAAAGAATCTCCCACTTCTACGTAAAGAGGAGCTACACTCTTTAGTGAAAAAGATGCATCCTTCACTCTTATCACCATAAGAAAAGTATATATATATATATATATATATATATATATATATACAAGATTTTTCCTTTAGTGAAGAAGATTTTTTTTTTCCTTATTGCCACCTACATGCACTATGCATCATGCATCTTCACTATCTTCCTCCAATAGGGAGGGGATGAGAAGCTCATAGATTTTTTTTTCCCTCATTTTTTAGTTACTATACCAAAATAAAGAAGTTTATTTAGGAAAAAAAATAAACCTATTTATATTGTACAGTTCCTGAGAACAAAGTTTACTTTTGTTTTAGGTACAAGCTGCCCAGATAAATTTTTTGTAATCTCTAACTTGTCTCTCTTAAATCCTAGTAAAACATCCAAAGTTTGTTTCAGATTTCTAATAAAAGTGCTTCAAATGACTAACAAAGTGCTCATTTTGATTCAAATCAACCTAAACTCAGATCAAATTGAAATAATGCAGACCCACCTCATAAAATTGTCGCAAAGGAATTTTACTGCTAGCAAATACTTAACATAAATAGGCTGTTCCGGGGAAACTGGACACTATTTCCAGACATATAAGATAGGAATGAATCATCAGAAAGGCCAAGCAAGAAAATACATCATGGATAGAGCTGTTAGTCCTGAATATTGCAGTTAGCCTTTATGAATAAATAGCATTTCAAAGCCAAGCAGAATATGCTTGACCTTGACTCCGGCGGTGTCTAGGAGCTGTCATCTGTAATCCAGGCAGCCAATCTCTTTGATGTGTGAGGAAGAGTTTATCTATGTAAGCTTGGATAAGCCTCTGCCATTATCAAAACAATAAGAGATGTCCAACCGGTAAATGGCCGTTGACCTTTGCCCTTCCCCTTGTTCTTCTGATCATAGTTTTCCCACAAGAATCCGCTTTCGTGGTAGTTCCTTGCGATGTTCCTGTTATAATGTGGCAACCAATAAATAATAGTACTGGCTTCCCTCTCTCTTGGATACTAGTTCTTATTCTTTGGTTTTCTCACACAAGATGAACAAGAAAAGGAGAGAGATACCTGATCAAATTTGATCTAAGCTCGTCATATAGTCTGCGTGCCCTGAGCTTGTATGGTCCATCCTCTGCAGAATAGGATTGCCAGAGCAACAATATATTTGCATAGTTGCGTGAAAAAATCCACTGTTCCCTTTATTAGTTATGTATTACAGTAAATGTGTACCTTGCGCATAGTGATGCAGTGCAGAAAGAATCATGTAGTTCATGTTTATCCAAATGGGGCCTCTCCAATAAGGCGGATCATGCTCTGTGTTGCGTTTCATGTACAATGAGCTAGGCCAAAGATACAGGTCAGCATATCGCACTTTCTAGTAAGGTCTAAATAATTCCAAGAGAGTAAATGTAATTGAGTGGGAAAAGCTGCAAGGTAGTTTCAACTTTCAAGAACAGAAGTAAGATGTAGAAAGCAGAGGAAGTGTCATGCATCTTCAGATGTTCTGCAAATATCTGGTCTGAGAAAATATATAGTGCCATACAAGCTGAGCCATTTCAATTTATAAGTAACATTTGGTTCGATTAGCAAAACACAGAAAAGAGAGACCTAAATAGTTTATATATGGCAGCTGGTATTCTCTTTCACATGTATTTCTTGGAAACAAGCTGCCCTTACCCTAAATGTCTCATTATTAATCTTTATTTGGTCTTAATGCATTTTAAATTTATAAAAGGACCTGCTTTCATTATTCAACAGAGTTTTTGCATTAACAGTCAAGCTTACAAATTAAGGATATTTTACTTGACAAGTCTAGAACTAGCTAAGGGCATGTTTTGTTGATAGGAATTGAAAGGAAGAAAGTGATTTTTGAAAGCAAAAGTTTCTAAAGAAGCCACTTTCTAGGAAATAATTGATTTCCTAGTGTTCGGCGAAAAATCTGAAATGTTTGGTGAGATGGGTAGTTATAATGATTATAGTCACATGCAATATATATGGGGTTGGGAAGTGTCTGTTTCCTTAAGAGAGAAAACTGAACCAGTCAAAAACAGAAAAGTTGGATGGTCTTGAGAAGTGGGGAAACTTACTTTCCAATCCACTTTCTCCATCCAAATAGTAGGACGTGAAGCACTTTCTGAAAGTTGTCACTCAAGGCTGAGATTCCAAACAAATTACTTGTTCTAATGCAAATATCCAATATATAAATAGGGTTTAACTCATGAATCAGTTATCAGTTTGTAACAATTTTGAGTGATTGGTAACTAAAATTATCACTAGATCATAGAATTGCATAAGTTATTGATGAATATATGAAAACACATACATTATATACATGACCAATATATACTACATATAGGTGACTACCCACAGGTAGTAGTATCCTATGGATGTACATTTTGATGTACACAAGAAAATAACCAAACTGAATATATAGACTAACGAATGAATACATAATGCTTTTCATTTTTTTTTCATCGTCCAACTAAATATACTGTAAATTAGTCTGAAGTACCTTGTCTTAGAAAGTGAGCGAAGTCCATAATCTGTCCACAAGATTGAGCGATTAGAAATAAGGTCCAACTGCTTTTGAAGAATCCATGAATCCTGGACAAACAACGGAACTGATGATTGGAATATATTTTATTGACAGAAAATCCTAAAAAATTGTAAAACCTTTGACAAAGCTACATAAATCAATGGAGGCTGACAGATACTGGTTACTTACAGGTGGAATGATACCCATCATAAATGGGAAAAGGCTGACATACCCAACATGGGGAACTAATGCTAGCTGGGGCCTTCCGAATGTGTCTCTTAAGAGCTCTCTTTGCATGGTATCCTTGCTTTTCACTTCATACCATCTCAGACGAACCTAAAATTAGAACAGAAACTTATAATAGGCACTATATCACTATTTACAAATATTTATTGCAGCAAAATCAGAGATTCAGAAGAGCACTTTTTAACACTTCACAGTTACTGTTAAAAAAAAATGAATTTTGAAAATTGGAACTAGTTGAGGAGATTAGAAAACTTCAAAAAGATCAAAGCACAAGGAGAAACAAGCTACCATGGGATATGGAAGATTTGCTTTCCAGTACACATGGTAACTAGTAAGATATAAAGATAAATTTTTTATGAACTCCTCTCACTTGAGCCCTCTTTATTCTGTCACCCCACATAATGTGTAACCAAGCATCCCTTCCTTAAAAACCTCTCAGTACTTGTTACTTAATCATGCCTTTTCCTCCCTCCTGTCAAACCTAAATCCCTCCCTTCTCCTTTCCACCCTAAAACCCATAATGACGAGAAGGAAAGAAATAGCAGTACCAGATCCAGCTTTTTCTACTGATCTTCTATGATAACAAAGCAAAAACTAATTGGTGTCTCCAATCTCTCCTAATCTTAAGTTTTTTTTATTGCTGCTGCATAAGTAGAGAGTATTAACTTTTCACCAAGTACTAACAAAAGAAATCGGTAGAGTTGGTATTTTCTACAGAATCTGGGACATACCTCTTCTTCTGATGTTAGAATGGTATCTATGAGGTCCTTAACAAACTCTTAAAGAGGTTGAGCTGAGTAAAATTAGGGGTTGGGGAATATTGAGGTGCACAATTGATGCAGTTCTAGTTTATAATGACTTTACAACTACTTGTTTTTTAATTTCTGGAAAAGTTGTGATAATATCTTAAGATTTATTCTGTTCATAAATATTGTATTTTGGATTCCGTTTGCAAAAGAAAATGGATAATATGCTTATTTACTTTAGTAACTTATCATGCAGGCAGGAATATGATTGCTTCTAAAATAGAAGAAAACCATCTACCATCTCTAAGTTCCTTGAATAGGGCATGCAGAACATCTATACGAGGAATGAAGGAATAAAGAGAGATACATGAAAAGTTGAAATCCAATGCAATGAGAAACAACAATTCTTCTTCTTCTTTTTGATAATCTCAAAAGCAACGATGGCCATACTGGCGGCATACCGGCACATTGCACGAAAGCTGCCACATGACACACCTCCTAGCCATAATCTGCTAACCTTCGCTGCTCGCCTTCGCCCTTTGCCGCACGCCATCTTGTTCATCGTTGCTCGCCTCGCTCAAGTGCCCTAGCTCGAGGAATGATACGCAACTAAAGTTTTTATTTGACCCGGCCAATCTCCTTCCTCCTCATGCTAGGGTACCCCAACGCGAGTGGCAATCTTCTTCCTCAAGCTAGAGCATGTGAGCGATGGGTGATGACGAGCGAGATAGCAAGTAGCGACGGCAAGCTTGATAGTGAGCAGCAAAAGGCAAAGGTGGGTAATCTCCCTCTCTCTTTATCTCTCCCTCCCTTGTAGCACGGCAAACAAGTGCCGCAACACATGTCGTGACTGCCGATGGTAGAGACGGGTCGTGCCACAAGCATAGCCATCCTTGCTCAAAAGATTCATTTAGCTACCTACTAATTCAAACATTTTCATGCACATCAAAATTATTTAAGACAAATTTCTCTTTTCTAATACATTGTTCAATATTGAATTCGAGAGTAAGTGGACTGATAGTACTAGCCCACTGATCTCTTTACTAGCCCACTGATCTCTTTCACAGTTATTTTAAATTAAATGTTCTTCTAGATGTCTTGCTATATAGGAAACTAAATATCCAAGTAGTTCAATAAAAAAAAATTCATATTTGGAAGAGGTCGTTCCAATTCTCTGCTTCAAAACCAAACTCGTCAAGAACTGAACTAAAAGGAAAAGAAAGATTCTACTCAAAGATAAGAAAACAAAATGCATAACACTTTATCTCTTGCTCCTCCCAAGTTGCAAGTGCACCTTAATAGTACTAGGAACAAGGTTCACTATACCAGAGGCATGAGGCATGCTGACTTTGGCTCGGCATGAAACATATTGTTGGCACGTGGCATGTCAATCTATGTGTTGTTGGCATACTTGATAGCCTTGACATGATTAAAAATATAATATTCAAACCTTTTTAGGGCCATAAAATAGGTTTTAGAGGCTAAAATAAAGTCCATTAGCGCTATATTCTGATCTCATGATTTTTCCCAAATTTTCTAGGATTTTCTAAGTTGGGACAAATAACTTGGGAAAAACTGAAATTCCATTCAATTTTTACGATTTAAAGTATAGTCCACAGATAAAGCACTGAAAAGAAAAAGGGATATCAAAAGTAAGGTATGCTCAATTCCTAATAGCATACATCAATGTGAGTGACTGAATGCAGGCATGCAATACAAGAATCATGGTATAACATGGTGAAGAGCTTAACCAACAAAGGTATGAGAGATGTAGATTCATAGAATGAGCAAGTTCATTAGGACATAGTAAAGCTTGTACTACCTAAGAACAATGAACTGGAAAAATAGTTGCTTAAATTGTTAACATATGTTCTAAGGAAAGTTCAAAGTTTGGATTTTAGGTTCGGTTTCCATCTATAGATGAAAAAAGAAATATCCTGGCATTCTAGATTTCGTGTCAAGAATTACATTTTCACTATTTTTCAAACATATTGAATTTCATAAAATTGATATAAAATTAAAAATCTAAAAGTACAGAAAGGTGAAAGCAAAATAATAGATAATTATATTATTCAGGCAGAATGGTAAAACATATAGATATGTATAAGAAAAAAACTACAATAGAAGAAAAATTTATCCTATGGGTTAAATTTTAATCCATTTGGATTTGAAACCTAATAAATTGTGCCATGGTAGACTCAAACCTAAGCGCTCATTCAATCAAGAACCACCATTATCTATAGATTGACAATGGTGGCACATTTTACAACTAATTAATTTCATATCCATATATTAGCTATTTCGCATGATCTTTAGACAAAAAAAAAACATTCAACTTTCAACAAGTACTAGTTCTCCTAAGAGAACCATAAGTAGTGCTTTCAGAAAGAACAAAAAATATAAAATAGTCAGAAGTTGAGTTTCCATAGTCCAAAGGATTCCATGTAACGAAACCTTAAGCTGTTTACACTTAAAAATAATGGGATATAATCCAAATGGATCAAAAATGTTAAGTGAGACAACTTTTTCTATTGTATCTTGACTCATAAGTCATAACTATTGTCCACTCTTCTAACACTTCCTAAATCCACTGAAGACAAGAAAACAACCAGCAGCAGGCTTGCAGCACCATCACCACACCTCAAATCTTCTCTGTTCACTTGCTGTTGTTCCTTGTCCTACAATAGGTAACCCCTCCACCAAGGGAGATAATGGTCTAGCTGGCATCAAACCCAAGGTGGAAGATTCTCCAAGTATGAGTGAAATATGCATGTGTGTTTGTGTATCAATATACATATGTACAAAGGCTGGAGAACAAAGTTTACTTTAGTTTTTCAAAATATTCAACAGAATTTCCGCTATTATGTGCCTCAGGAACTGCAAAAGTTAAATTTTCTTCCAAAGAATCTCTTCCACCTTAGGATGATGCAATTTAAATGTCAAAGATTTACTGTAAAGTCTATAGTATGGGAAAAAAAAAGAAAAAAAAATGATAAGTAGGTCTACTTATCATTTCTTTTTCCCTCATATTTCTTCTGAGTTAACAGATTTCTTTCCCCTCTTTTACTGGCACTAATCCTCTATTTGATTTTCCTTCTTTTCTATTACACCAAAAGTTCCATTCCATGAGCTTATCCTTCCCCTCTTTGCCAATGGTAGCAAAAACACCATATTTTTCTTCTATATCCATCAAACTCCTCCTTTAAGGCTTAATTCATTATGGTATGCAGCAAAAGATGAAAATGAAAAGGAAATAACTAATAACTGATTATGTATGTCAATGCTAAGCTTGGTAAATAAGATCTTCATGTAGGTGCTGCATAAATTCATTACGGCTGCGTTTGGATGTGGTTTAGGTTTATTTTTAAACCAGTTTAGTGAGCACTAAACTATTTTAGTATCCGAACACTAGTTTAAGATAAAAAGGGTTTAGCACTTGCCGGCCATGCCGTAAAAGAATGAGAAAATGAGGTAAGAGATACTCACCTTTGCCTTTGTAGTTGCCGTCGCCGTCGCCGTCGCTCGCCGATCGTCGCGGCTGTTGCTTCGTGCCCTAGCACCCGAGAAAGAAGAGAGATCGAGAGAGAGAGATCGAGATCGAGAGAGAGAGAGAGAGAGAGAGAGAGAGAGAGAGAGAGAGAGAGAGAGAGAGAGAGAGAGAGAGAGAGAGATCAGGAGAGGGTTAAAAACTTAAGTTGCGGGTTCGGATCCGAATCGGGCGCTAGGGCATGAAGCGACGGTCACGACGAGCGGCGGGCGGCGATCGGCGATCTACGACGAGGTCGATGGTGAGCGGCACTACTATTAAGACCCTCGTGCCACGTGCCGGTACGCCGCTGGCACAATCATCCTTGGCGCAACCTACTTAAACCCATTCTTCTCTCCCTCCTCTTCCATCCAATATTTTACATTTATCAACAAAATCTAATTATCATTTCAATCCTTCTCTCACTCTCTCCCTCTCTCCCTCTCCTCTTCTCATCCATTCATCCACTATAAAGGGTATTTTGGTCATTTGATAAAATAGGTCCTAAATTCACTACTTTTTTATGTCACATCAGGTGTAATCATAACATCACTAAAACAGTTTATCACCAAACACCATATTTTCCTAAATCGGTTTAAGCTACCATATTCAAGTTTAAGATATGAGAGTAGCTAACTAAGTTTAGGAGTTAAATTACATCCTAACGCCATTCAAGTGCTTCCTAGTAATACAAGATAGCCATCTTGCATGAAACGAGCTATTTCTGACATATATCGAATATCACAAGGTCATGTGGTAACGTCATGCAGATTGCAGCATTCATGTTTACATAGTATCTTCTCATGTAGGGCATTCATGTCCTTTGACTATATAATGAGTAAATACTTGTATTACATAGTCAACTTAAATTATGCAACAACTTTGTTAATCAAGTGACTAGGATGCATGTCAATGACTTATGAAATATGAACCAAGCTTACCTTTTCCGTGTGGTTCCCAAAATCAAAGTAAGCTCCAGAAGTATCATCCAAATGCATCTATCAAAATATATCAAACATTTAGTAAGCTAAAGATAAGCAAGGTAAACTGAATTTTAACATTTTATAGCCTTCATAAATCATCTTTGTCAAAGAACATGATCAAAACCAAATCCTAAATCTTCTGCGTAGGACTAAAAGGAAATGATGCACGGGGGAAGCATCAGATCATCCAACATGTTCTTATGTGCAAAAGTCTCACAGACAAGAATGGCAATGTATGAACCACTTTGCCTGAGTCTACTACCATACTCAACATTATACCCAACATGGAATAAGCTCCACACTGAATGAAGATAACAATTTGATGAAGTTTACAAGTCACTTCCAATTCATATTTGAGCTTACTGCTAGATATAGTATAACTTAACGAACTTTACCTTAATTACGATACCAGAATCACAGAAGTGGGGACAGTCTGGTATTTCAAACAGTTTACATGTGCATCACGAAACTTCTATTATGATTTCTAGAATATAGGAAAAGGGGAATTAAACATGCCAAATTTGAAGGTACAATTGTTTTCTACCTCATCAGGATTTTGAAACCATCCAAGGGTAAGAATGTCATATGCAAAATCTGCATACAAAAGAATTACCTCACTAAAAAGGTGAACGGGAGCTTAGGTTAATAAAAATAGAGATAGAGTGCATAATCAGCATCACTAAATATCTAAATTCAACTAGCAGGTCTATAAATGGCCTGCTAGATAAGAAACATCAGAAGTTATGTTTCTATGAGATCCCACCAGGTCTTGTCATCCAGAGTACCATGTCAATTTGTAAAATTGAAATGGGTGGAAATAATCAAGAATTCAAGACCAAGTGGCAAGTCATTACTGATTTATTAACTCGTGGTTATTTACTTTCTTGAAGGCAAGTACCAAATACATGAAGTAGGGCCCAGCTACACAGAGCAGTAATACATTGGTGCAACTTCAATTCTTCAACATGCCAGGACCCAGCCAAATAAAAAATTCATTCTCAAATATCTTTAGGGTTTAGACTACATTCTTTTCTTCGAACTAAGGCCATGGTATAATGATATGATAACTTATATATCTGTAAGATTGAATATAGTTGCCATTTTATTATACTATTAACGTATTAATGCTTCTTTGCAAATGTTGCCTCACACGTATTCCCTTAATGTTGTGCAATGGCGTTGTTTATGAAGCATATCTACAATACCCTTATCTATGAAATAAGCAAACAGTAAAAAGTATTCCATTTTCTCATCTTCATAGGACCATTTTGGAGCAACATGAGTTATGCCAGCATACCACCAAAGGACTATTAGAAGTTATAATTGGAAACATACCTATATGTGTCTATATTCCCAACAAATGAGAAAATCATTATCAGACGACTCACTCTCAGTGCTTTTTTGCACTCTTATTAAGACTTTTCAAGTACTTTGAGTAGATTTGGCCATAAGGAAGTCCCTAAGAGTTGTAGACACAGAACAGATTGTACTGAAATCTTCTCAGTTGTAACAAGACAAAGTCTAGTAATCAAATCAGATTTTAAACTAATTTAATCTCACATAGTCAGACAGAATCCAAATGGGAGATTTCAAAAGTAAAGATTTGGGCTTGAATGAACATTCTAGTATTATCATTTCTGATTGTGTCCTTATATTAATACTTTTTTCTGTTCTTGAAGTTGTATTACATTTATATCTAACAGTATAAAAGTTAGATAAACATCTACAAATGGATAGCTCTTCATGTCCAGGAGAAATAAACATCAAGTTAAGTTCAATCCCATACTGAATGTACTTTAATTGCATAAATTATGCTACAATATCAAATCTCATTGCCACTTCTAAGGTTTGCATGCATGTCTCCTTTCTACAATAGAGCATTGCCTATCTATCTGTTTAAACGTTCCCCTCTGTACATAAGCTGAAATTTGCTGCCTAACTTATTGCAAGGAAAGTAACTTTACAGTATGCTCCAAATAATGGTATTTAATGGTGCCAAATGTCAACTAAAATAAGGACAAGAGTATACAGTTTTAATTTAAGATTGCCATCTCCTCCCCCTGCCCCTTGCCCCACAACAAGCAGAGAAAAGAAAAAACAAGACATCTTCAACCACATTTATGTTTCCACCACCACTCTCTCGGATAAGTCACCTCACACTATCAACAATTTCCTATTCATTAACTTAAATATTTGAATAATACTATCAGGTCTAGAAATGGTGATTAAACAAACATCAACATATGTGTCGTTATATAAAAGATTGAAAGAATTTGACTTCACTGTTCAAGAGCATTTCTAATCAAACCAAATTTTTACCTGTAAAATATTGTTTCTTGCCTAACCAAATAACCAATCAATAGATAATTGAGATATCTTAGTCAATTTTTGCATTCTAGTCATATGAGAAAATTGCTCAAGGGGAGTTGCAGGCCCTTTAATGATAAATGCTATCAAAGCATTGCCACAGAGGGGTGTAAACTATTGGAGCTCAATCAAGCTAGGCCAGGCAGGTTTTGGCTCAGAAGTACCTGAAACAACATAAGCTCACTTTCAAGCTTGCACCAAGCCTATTACAGGACAGCAGAAGCTCGCTTGCTAGAATACCGAGTTGGCTTGAGCTTGGCACAGTTCCGGAAACACTAGATATTTTAGATTTTAATACATCAGAGTAGCACAAGAAACCTAAGCTGGCACTAACAATTTGGGCTAGTACTGCACAAGAGCATCTACAGAGACCTCTAATTCCTCATCTACACCTGATGTGGGATAAAGTAAAATGGAGGTTACAGCACAATGGAAATGGGATTTATATGTTACCGATAGCAGATTTGATCCCTGGGTTGCAACAAAATGAAATAGTGCAACAAGTGTGCATTGTTGTAAAAGTGTCCCCCAAAAAAAGATATAATACACACACGTCTATGATATATTTTATTCAAATCAACCACAAGCTAGGTGAGGCTATTTCAATCTAGGTACATTTACTAAAAGAGCTTGAAATTTTGAGCTTGAGCATGGCTTGTTTGATAAGTGGCTGAGATCGAGCCAAGCCAAAAACAAGCTGAGCTCGAGTGGTTCAAACCGAGAGCCTATTTAACAACCCTAGTGCAACATCATTTTTAAAAAAAAATATTAGCCAATTTGTGACATATTCCACTAATAAACTTCAGCCAATTTGATTACTTTTCTTATCCACTTTTGAAATGGAAATAGTCGACAGAAACTGCCATTTTCTAGTTCATCTAGAATCTTCTTGAGTTAGTATAAAAACTCCACGGCTTTCCCAAGATATATGAGCTAAAACTTCAACGAGTCGGATATCCATTAAAAGGAATTAACCCTCTACGGTATAAGCTCCAGATAGCCCCTTCTTACCAAAATGTTTCTTGCTCAATGTAGCACCAGTACTTAGAGAAGTAATGTCAAGAAGATAGATAGCCAAAAGGATTTGCTCCATATTTCCATAGTGGCTTCTAGATTTAGAACCAAATCACCAATCACTATAGCAAAATCAGAGCTATGTAACTTTTTTCTTCTAACAAATTACAGTTTAGGTGTTTTAAGATAAATAACGATAAATAAGTACATAAGATATAGGATAACAAGCTATGAAGCATGGATACTTCATTTGCCCCTCATACCGGTGTCCTATACTAATGCAAACGGTGTGGCGGAGAGAAGGAGATGGAAGAGAATGCAAAAAGATAAAAGAGGAATGCGGTTTCACACCTCCACCCTTAAAGAATGGTTTCACACAAGTTTCACAAAGGGAAGTAAATCATAAATCTTCATTAAAAGCACAACAAGTTTATATATAAACTTTACAATGAGAATAAGCAAAAGACACCCTAGATGAATGAAAAATAGAAAAACAATTATAAATGTTACATAATAAATAGAATGACATGAATTCTCAATTAGAACCAGATCCCTACAGGGGAGGGATCATTAAATTTCAGCGCCTCTTGCACTGGTACAGATACAACTCGATATGTATCGGATATGGCTAGAGGAATATCCGAATTAAAAAAATCAATTTTAATTTTTCGATACGGCTAGATACGACTCCAGTACATTTCTTGATCATCCAATCCTTTTTTTTGTGCTAAAAGATGATATAAAAGTACAAACATATACTATATATATATCCAATCCTTCATAATACTTTAAGGTTTTGTTTATTTGATAATGAATTAAACATATAACTTGAAAACCATTTAAAAATCCAAGTTAATTATAAATTAATAGTTGAATTGGGTTTCAATGTTTCACTAATATTTTGAATTTCATATAAGTTTCTGGTACAATATTATTCTAAAGTTTTAGACATGTAGATCCTAAATCTGTAGCTTTTTTTTTTATCTTATCATTTTTGGGATAATCATTTTCTACCATATGTTATATTGGTTGACAATAGATTGAAAATATATTATTTATTTATTGATTGGCATATTCATGCCGTATCCATATCCTACTTATAAAAATTTATCATATCCTCATATCCGTATCTCCATATTTGTATCCATGCTTCATAGATAACAGGCTATCCCAATCAATATGGTTTGCTAAAGAGAATTGCATTTCACGAATCACTATTAAAGTAGCCTTTGAAATAAGTTAGCATAATGTTTTTCTAATCACTTTTGATTTTGGATGTTCGTGTTTTGAATAATTGGACCCTTCCGGTACTTCAATTAAGAACAGTGCCACAATTCATGATAATCTTCCAAAGCATGGTTTGTGGAAAGAAATATGTATGCAACCTTACCCCTATTAGTAAATAGGTAGTTTTGACGCCTCAACCTATTACCACTTGGGTGCAAGGAGGCAAGCCTTACGATTACACTAACTAATGCCCTACTCTTTCATGATACATTGATACTCCTAGTAATTAAAATGGCACAATGAAAAAATTATACTAGTTACCTTAAGATGATAAGTCAATAGAAAGCAAGTCACAAATAGCTTTGTATAAAAGTCTACATGTACACCTATAACATCTGTGATCCAAGTTATAATTTATAAATACCCCAGATCATTCTTCTCGAGATCTAGAGTGTTGACACACGTCACACACCTATTTTATGATAACAACCACATTAACCGTAAATAGTGATTGAAGTATTAGAGGTGCTAACTCGTACTCTGAAGGTTTAAGCTATTAGAGGACAATAATTTTGATATATTATAGTCTAATACTCCCTCTCAATTCTAAGCTTGAGACATTTTGATAGCCCCAAAGTGGACATGACATGAATAGGTAGAGATTTTATACTTTTAAATAACATATGAGTTTGGTTGGATTTGAATTCACTTATGTTCGAAATATCGGAATCAGGATTGAGATCGACCGCTCAAAAAAATGATACATATCGATCATATCAGTCATTTCGTTTGCTAGTATCAGATTTTAGTATCGAACTATTTTTTAATTACATTAAAATTCTAAAAATTATTTTGAAATACTGAAAAAAATCAAAATTTTAGAAATCAATAATAGATAAATAGATAAATATAAATAACTTTCAGATAAAATCTAAAAATTAAAAAAGTACTACTCTCTCTCACACAAATAAAATAATTCTCTCCCACTTTTCTTACTACCACATCTCCCACCCATCTTTTGTTTTCTTTCAATCACTCCCTCTCTCTATTCTCTCTCTAGCCTTTTCCCTCATCTTTATTCCGCCCTCTCTCTTCCTCCCCTTCTTTCTCGCACTATGTTATTGTCACAAAAAGATTATTGTAGTAATAGGGTCAGAGAGAGAGAGAGAAAGTGAAGGAGTCGGATAAAAAGATAGAAAAAAAAAGTGTGGAATGGTGATGGTAGGCCGGTAGTGATGGGGTGGCACCGATACGGTAGGTGGTGGTGAAATGTTAGAGACAATAGTGTAGGGTTATAGGGGATGGTTCAAAGAAGAAGGGAGGAGGAAGAAGGTGGGTCGTTCCTTAGGGGTTACGACCAGTAGAGGAGGTAGGCAGCTTTGTCGGCCAAGGGTGGTGGTCAGCCAAGCTTGGTGATGGTCGAACAAGAGTGGAGGATTGAGAGAGAAAGAGAGATAGACTAACTAGGGTTTCAACGATCCAAAGATGCCTAATTCAGGTGCACACCACAACATTTATAGGTGGCTCCCTAACTTGACTCTAATCCACCTAAGCAACAGCTCATTAACATAAGCAGTGACTAATACACATAAGCAAATGCACCTAACATAGAGTCTAAACAGCAAAAGCAAACTAATAAGCAATTACAAAGATAAAATAAAAAGATAACTAGCCAAGGGGCTGGATGTAAATGCCCCTGACCTCTCTAGGCACCGAACTCAATGGGATTGACTTCGCCCTCATGGCTGGGTTCATTACAACAAATTGAAGTCCTAAAATATAGTTACACATTGCTCAATAAGGTAGATAATGAAAAAGAACATAATAGCAATGGCAGCTTTAATATGACTATAGATCCATTTGCAGTTTACAATACAAAGACATTTTCTGTATTCTGTAATATGATTCCATAGGGTATGAATTGCTTCAAGCCAATGCGTAAGATGAACATTAAATTAATATCTTAATTTAGAACATTATCAGCAAAGCAAGAAATTTAACAGCAAGAAGCTATACCTGATTTAGAATATCAAAGTTCGAAAGCTGTTTCGACATCATAAAATAAGCCTGCACAATTTCCATAAAAAAGGCTACTTAGTCTTAAGAAATATACACGAAGTTCTCCAGTGATAGCATACACTACGATACCTTTTCTAAACCACTTTCTATTCTAAGAAGTTCGGCAATTGAATGCATGCAATCTGCAGCAAGAAGAATCCAACATCTTAGGTCTACATGGCGCTCTTCATCATTAGGGTGAGATGCACGAGGATAGTCATCCAAGCCAGATGTCAGAGTCTGCCAGGCAGGAACTGGAATTAAACGATTTAACTGGAATCTAGTGAAACTTGTTTGAGCCTTTGAGATAGTTCAGTTTGGGACTACAAAAATTAAAAAATGGCAAATTGTGACAAAATATGCTTCTGGTACTGAATTATGTATCATAAAAGCTTCGTACTTCTACTTAGACATGTATCTCTTTCTTTTCTCATACTCTATACTCTACCGTCTACTTTTATATGCCGTTTGTATAGTTCATGTGAGTAGTTGATGAAGTATTAGACCATAGCCATACCATATGTTAACAGATCTGCTTTTAGAGGCCTAGAAAGCCTGCAAACGAGAATTTGACTTTATGCTGCAGGCAGCTCGCTTTGGACCGATCTGTGCCTTGTTCTCCAAAAATGATACAAATATCACAGTACTTACTTTAATCCCTTAGAGTATTGTCCTTGGTTATATTAACTATTCCACAAGTAGTCTTTAAAAAAAGGTCTGAAAATATGCCAAAATTCCTCCCTAGTTTGCTAATGTTGCCTACTTCAGATATCTGATAAGGTCAGATGGTGTAAACAAAAGAGATTAGAGGACTACTCGAATAAAAGATAATCTTAAAAAGTCAATACTTTGGGCTCACCAAAAGACATCAACAAAAGTGGTAGGTGTCCACTATTGGCTATTCCAAAGTGACAAAAAATACAAGTTTAAGTTGGAAAAAAGAAGCAAGATTCAACCTAGTTATCAATTCTTGGCTGGACTGCCAGCTACTATTCTGCTGGAAGGAATAATCAACACAAAATTATTCACCAATGAAATTAGTGAAGCTTGACTGAGAGACACAAATTATTCTGAAAGTCCAGAAAAAGTGAAAAAAAATTGATTAGTTCCAAAGGAAATTCAAAAACCTCAACTGGAATACGACCCCAATAAATTGAAAGCAATTAATTTGCTGGTGAGTGAATTGCTACAGAGAAAAAAAACTTGCAAAAACTGTTATGATTGTTCTTGTAGTTAGTGCGTCACATTACACTTCAATAAGATCTCTGATAATTGTGAAAGACGCAAATCAGTATGAGGACCATGCTGATCCTTTTCTTCAAAATATAAGGATCATACAGATGAGCAGTGCAAGTTTGGTATATTTGTCAACTTGTCATAACTCATAAATTATTTGAAAAATAGTGTTTTGGATATATAACTTTGTGAGCAGGTGAGTCAAATGGGTAACTATGTCGCCTACTTGTTTCAAGCACTGTGAGATATTTTTCACTGTTGAACCAGCTATCCATATCTTTCATATATTTTCCATAATATCTTGAGTACATTATTCAGTCTTTTGGTCACTAAGATCTTAGTCTATTTAGTTTTGTTAAAGTTTTGTATAATCAAGCAAGACACAATATATTAGAAGCATCTCACATATTCACAAGCATATGAAGGACAACAATAAAGAATACTAATGGTTATCAAAATGAAAAGGAACTCATACTCGGAATGTTTTGTGCAAGATCAAGCAATCAAACCTTAGGATTCAATTCCTTTGTTGTTATATTGTCTCTCCCATGCCAATAGAAGGTACCACTGTCTTTCCCTGGGAACCAAAGGATGGTTGGTAAAACTTTTAAGAAGCTCAAATTACTCAAATATACGTCAGATTTCAGTACTGCAAGCAAATCAGAATATAACATGACAACAATAAGCTACCAAATTTTATATCTAGAGAACTAAAAAATGTAGTGAAGCATCATTATGAGATCAGTGTGCAAAATAAATAAATTTCTCACGAAAAAAACAAATAGAGAAATTTTAAGTCTCGTATTTGATTACCATGTGAACTTGTCAATGGTTGTCAGTGGAACTTCTCATGATTTGTCTCATGCTGATTAGTTCATATGTAACCGGTAGAAAAGGTTGAGTAATAAAGCTAACCATGTGTTTTTGGGAGTCAACAGGTTTTTCCAACGAGAAATGGCTTATATGTAGCTTAGATGCGACTATATATAAAATCCTAATGTACATACAAGATCTTTGCGCTTTCTTCAAGAAGACTCCAGATAGAGTCTCCAACTGACTTAAAAGCAAAAAAAAACCACTGTAATCCTTGCAATCCATAAAATGTTGTCTGTAACTTTGTATTGAACTCTACAATATAAATTATAGTTAGGGTTTGGCTTTCTATGTACTCTGCATGACCCATCAAAGGTGCAAACATTGTAAACGACATATTGTTCTTGCAAATACCCAAACCTGCATATGAAGACATCATAGTTGAGATAACAGGGAAACTAGAAAACTCTCTTTCTTTTCCTACTCTGACATTCTGACTCAGTATTTTGTGAATTTATAAATCCCTAATTAAATAAGTGTCTCATCAACCAATCCTTTCCAAAAAAAAAATAGAAGTCAACTAAAGGCTATAAGTCAAAAGATGAGAAGACTTCAAAAATCTGACAGAAGTTTATAACTAGAATTCAACTTGACATCAACACTCCAAATATTGGTGCCAATTCTCAGTAAAAGTGAAATCACAGAATAGGACTTGTTATATGCCCAGTTAGCAGTTGGAACAAGAGTAGTTTACCATCTTGGTCACAGTTTAGACTTATGTAGTAAAGGAGCAGCCCATGGAGAAAGCTCCCTAGGCATGGAAATAATTTGGTAAAGAGATAAGGATGGCAACTTTCAGTTTAGGGATTTGTCTCCAGCTACACGTCACAGATGAGTCCAAATGAAGTTTAACTCCACTATAATAAAATAAGTTCAACCAATTAAAGAGCACTTTTTCAACAGCTCTAGGCATGCTTAAACTATGTTACAGAACCTACATTAATATATAATTAAGTCCAAACATGAACTGCCATTAGATTATTGAAGTCTTCCAAGATGTTTATGTGAATGACAAATGCATCAATGTGGTATAATATAACATGATCCGATAACTCTATGCTTCCTTGAAACTTTGGAATGTCACAAAAATGAGAAACAAAAAACATGTACTTCGTTTCTTCTAGAGTATAAAATCATTACTGTTTTCAAGCACAGAATCATTTTACTTCATCTTCTGTTATTTTTAAGACTAATAAAGTTTCTTCTTTCTATAAAATATTGTTAAGAACATTGAAACATGTGGAGTAATTTGCACAACTAAAATTTTTGCATAAGGAAATAGAAAAAACAGAAGCTATATTTAGGACAGCAAAAAGAGGTTCAACTTCATATAAGCTCATGCAAAAATAACAAGCTTAAATGTTTATTAAAGTTCATCAGAGGAATTTGAAAGATAACACTGATAATGAAAGCAATGTATTATCAGCATAGATGTTGGATATAATTGACAAAGTCCATATCCTACCTCATGAAATCAACTCACCAGATTGAGTGGTGTTGAACCATTGAAACCATGCATTCAAGCGGATGTAAGCTCTTTCAAGGAACATAGAGATCTTTTTGGTTTCTTCAATAGAAAACTTGCTTTCTTTTATGCCACTAGCTAAATCTGAGTGAAGAAAATACTTGACATCAAATTGGAATACTTAACTTTTTATCTCAAATGCATGCATATTATAGGCAACCCACAGAAGAGAAAAAATTGAAAATGAGTATTAAACTGATATATCTAGAAATTGCAAGAGTTAAGTCACAGATCAGAGAGTAAATTAGCCTTTATCATGAACAAAATAGCTGTTGGAAAAGAAAACTATCTTGCTGTAATTCACTATAGAATATTCTTTGTAAACTCTGCAACAATTAGGGAATAAAGAAAGCATCATAGAATAGGAATCTCCCAAATATTAATCATTTGGAATTAGGTAGTAAACAACAAGTAGGAATTCTCGGGAATTAGGAAGTACCCTCACAACTAGAAAACCTATTAGAAGTAAGAAACTAAGAAAGTACTTTCACACTCTTTTTTTCCTCAATTTCTTTTATCTCTCTCTCGCTTTCTCCTTCTCTTCTTCCCTCTCCCTTTTACTGTCGCAGGCCACCTCTCTCTCTCTCTCTCTCTCTCTCTCTCTCTCTCTCTCTCTCTCTCTCTCTCTCTCTCTCTCTCTCTCTCCTTCCCTCCTACACTCATATCGAGAGTGATTGGCCGATACGACCAATCCCGATCCGATACAGGTCGGTATCAGCCAAAACCAATCAATTTTGGCTTGGCTAATCCCGATCCGTTTCGGCCAATCCAACTTAGGATCAGCCGAAACTGGGTTCCATGAATACTAGAATCATAAGGCCTCATTAGTAATTCGTTATTAAGAATCCTTCTTTTTTCTCATTTCTTCTATATCCAAACCAATGATGCCTGTGTTGAAGGCACGTGTTGTGCCTAGCATAGGGCCTGGGGCATGCCGCCCTGCGTGCCACTAACATGTATTTAGCATATTTTTAATAAAAAACTTAGGATATTTAAAGATATTTTTAGGTCTTTGGCATATCAATCTTTAGTTTTTGATTTGAATATATATATTAAAATCTACATTACAGTCTTTTATCTTTAGATTATTTTTGTAAATGCCCTATTTTATTAAATATATAGCAATAGTCAAATATAAATATAATTCAACACATAATATGATTAAATACATTCATTAAAACTAAAACTAATGATTGAACACTCCATAATATATTGAATACCTTATAATATAATTGAACACATGCATTCAACATATAATATTAATTGATAATAATTTAATAATTAAAACTAATATCTAGTTGAACAAAATAACGGGGAATGTTGCGATAAATATTTTTAGTAGTCTTCCATCACATTGATGATAATGACTTCATTTGTCGATACAAGAATAACACTATAGTTGATTGATGATAATTGATGAAAATAGAAAAATTAACAAAAAAATGGGCTACATATCGACTGGCCGACATGCACTCGTACCAGACCAGCACGGCTCGGCCATTGTTGATCCAAACTACTATGAGTAATAAAATTCAATTATGGCCATGCTGATAATGGCACGGCATCTGTCACAGGGTGTGTTAGTCGCACACCCCTATGCTAGTCCGACACGCGTGCGTGCCGGCCCATGCCTCGAATTTTTTAATTTTTTCTTATTTCCATCAATCATTATCAAATAACTTTAGTATTTCTTGTGTCGACAAATAAAGTCATCATCATCAATATGATTAAAAATTATAAACCGTATTTAACGCAATATTCTTAAGTTATTCTTGTGCCGACAAATAAAGTGTTTGATCCTCCTCGTCATTCTACATTCAACTAGATATTAGTTTTAATTATTGAATTATTATCAATGAATATTATGTGTTTAATTATATTATGGCATGGATCCCAAAATTGACCAATCCTGAGTCAAATTGGCTAATCCGAATCGGGATCAACCATAAAATAATCCCGATCCGAACCTAAAACCAGTTACAGTGTGGAATAGGGATACGGTCGATACGTATTGTTTTTTCCAACGACCGATCCTGATACCAAGTTTCGAAACATTGTATTATGGAGTGTTTAATCACTAATATAAGTATTAATGAATATATTCAATCATATTATGTGTCGAATAATATTTATATTTGATTATTGCTATATCTTTAATAAAATAGGTCATTTACAAAAATAATCTAAAGATAAAAGACTATAATCTAAATTTTAGTAAATAAATATTCAAACTAAAAACCAAAGGTTGACGTGCTGAAAACCTAAAAACATCTTTAAATATCTTTTTTTTATTAAAAATATGTTAAATGCGTGCCGAGTTCATGTCGTGCCGATGATAGCATGGCACTGCACGTGCCTTCGGCACGACCATCATTGATAAGATTAGCTATTATGGTTGGTCCACAACATCATTAATCTCTCTTTCCTCTTATTTAAATTACATTTCTCTATTTCCAAGTATGCACTATAGAAAAAGTGGCTTGAATTCTGCCAACATGCACTGAGTAGAGGGGATGGATCCAATAAATTCAGAGAGAGGAAGTCCAAAACTTGCATGTTTACTTTTTCATTAAGAGAAGGGATATTATTTTTGAGTACTTGCTACCAATAGAAACATAAAGACTTTTTTTTTTCTTACTTACTAATTTTGTGTTGTTCTCTAGGGAGTGAAGGAGGAATTGCCTACTGCAATAGCTCAGGATAATTAGAGAAATAGAAGCCAAGTTCATGTTTTATTTTATTTAACTAGAAAATATAATTTCCAAATGAACATCAATGTGAAAAAACTGAATATGGGAACTGAACTCTCTTGCTCCTTCTGGGTCCATCAATTGATATCTATCTTGCATAATGGTTTACAGGTCAAGTCTAAGTATCATAACTAAAAGAAAATCAATGCCTTGTTTGAGTCTAAACATGTAAAATATGGGAGTATATCAGAATATTTTTCCACAAAGCTGAATGATGGCCAGAAAATGAAATCCATGTATAAGAGATTAGCTGGTACAAATTAAAAGGCTTATGTATTGATTTGATGATGTTATGATACCTCCTGAATTAAGGAGTCCTCAGTTTAGTTTATTTAATTTATTTATTTTGCACGAAAATAGTTAGCCCTGCTTTCTTCCTGTAAAGAAATTTAGAAGTTCAGAAATTTAGAGACTTAGAGCAATAGCTTTCACTAATTGTCTTTCATCAAAATTCTGTCTCTTATACTTGTTTAATTTTCTCTTCCTTGCTGCTTTATAGATTCTTCAGATTCTGTTACTCGATCAACGCGCAACAGTTTCATGTGCTAGTCTCAAACTGCTTCTAATAAATAAAGTTCAAAAAATTCTAAACAATAACATAAAAATCTCAAAAACATGAGAAAAATAAGGATAATATCAAAATATTCGGTACAAGCTGGATCAAGGCAAATATACCTTAGAATATGAAACACACTTGAAAAGAATTATTATGAAGGTTGTTTCGGTTGAACGGTGATCTTGGAGACAGTTTAGGATCATTTGAGACCAAAACACAAAATATTCCAGTAAAACATCTCGATCTGGGCCAAAACTTCAAACCATGATATAAACAGTTTTTACTTTCTCTCTCAGGAAAAAAAAAAAGAAAGTATCCACCAGAAACAAGTATCATAACTATGTTTTCCTCAAACCTGGTCTAACACAGCCCAAATTCCTCAATAAGATACATTTTCGTCTAAAATAAGAACTAAATAAAGAAAAAATCCTTTCTATTTCCTCAAACATGGTGAATGACAAAAAAAACAGCTTTCAGTATTGAAATTTGAAAACAATTTAACCAAAAAGGAATGGCCATGCCAACCAGCACTTGCCATGCCATTAGAACATCGACACTAGGCACGGATTGTGTCAGTAGCACAACTCCGTGTCGAGATGTGTCAAGCCGTGCCGATCGACACGGGTGCATGCCGAAGCAGCATGGATCTATGCCAACCTGTGCCAACCCATGCCGACCAGTACGAGGTTTTTTATTTTTTTATTTGGCACTTTAAAAACTTATTTGGGATGTACAAATGATAGATTTATTATTTGTAAAGGCCATTCTACATAGATCTAACACTTTGGTGCTATCTATAAAAATTATTCTTTAAAAATATAGGAATCAAAGGGAAATTTTGATTTCCCCCAATATTTCTTCTATATTTCAAAATTTTAAAATTAACATGTCAAATTCATTTAAACTAAGTCAAAATTGGTATACGAACATATCAAATTAACCCCATAACTCCATATGAGTTGATTTGAACCTAAATTTTATAATTTTTAGCTAAAATTTTAATATGATTAGATTTCCCAAATTTTAAAAAATCCAAAATTATTATATCAAATTCATTCAAATTTGGTCAAAATTGATATAGGAACATCTTGGATTAACTACGTTCAACGGTTTGGGTTTTAATTATTGATCTATTGTCAATTAATTAATGTCATATTATGTGTAGAATCATATCTCTACTTGACTATTGCTATATCTCTAATAAAATAGATCATTTACAACATTATATACGGATAAAAGACTCTAATGTAGGTTTGAATATGTATATTCAAAGCAAAAATATATATAAAAACCCTAAAAGATATATTAGAGGCATGTCAACTATATTTCAGCACAGCACATGCCTTTGGCATGGCCATATGTGGCTCAAGCATAGTTAGAGTCTGCAAGAGATCAATTATAAGAATTTCACAAGACCATAACTTGTATAGGTAAGGGGGCTACAGACTTCAGGGAATAATAGTTATATGGAATCCTATCCATTTAGCATAAGTGGAAGATTTGCCAGAAAAGTTTTTAAACCACTCAAAATATGCACAAAGGAACAGGAAAACCCACAACAGATGACAGTTAGGCTTTAAACTTGAGGAAAGCACATCCCATTACAAAGGCTTGACCTACAGCACCACTTCACACTTATCGCCTCAGAAGTCTCACCCAGTTTGGAGATAAAAACAAAGAGAAGTAAATAAGGATATGTTACCTCGTAGAGCAAGAAATAAAGTTGGTGGATTTCCATTAGAAGTATACTGGAGAACAAATTCTTCAGGGACTTTACTACAAAATGCATAAACATAAACCATATAAGAGATAGATATGACATATTACAGCAATCTGTTTTCACATTGATTCAGCAACAAAGTTTTGCTCAATGTAGAAAATAAATCACCTTAAAGCTTCAGCTCCAAGTATTTGTTCACGAGGAATCCATCCATCTACATTAATCAGATCCAACCAATGACCAACAATATCCATGCATATATCAACATCCCAGCGCCTAAACATCAACATGAATATGCTCAACATAAATGAATTTAGGATGAACACAAGAAGTTCAAAACATCTGTCAAGAAAGAAGCAAGTGAAAGAGCACACAATAAATAAAACATAACTGGCACCAGCCCACTTTCTCTCTGAAAAAACAATGATAATAGTAACAATTATAAAGTGAAACAGCACAATAGAAATCTAACCCAATGACCAACTGATGAAATCCCTCATCCCACAAAAATCCTCTTGGAAAGAACGATCTGCTTGGAACAGCTGTAAAAAGTGCAGCCGGCCAATAAGAAATGGATTTATCACCATTCTTTAGCTGCAAGAGAAATTCCTCAGGCATAATCTTTTCAAATATGCATGTGTATTGGCATAAGAATAACATCCATAAGAACCAACCAGTAAAAATTCACTTAATATGGAATGAACAAACAATTAGCAATGAAATCTACCAATAGAAGATGATGTCAAAACATAGTATTAATTAATTACCTCATGAAATAAAAGTTATAAATAACATAGATAAATCATTCTAATTTCAATTTATAATGTGTGTTAGTTACATTCAAAGAAAAGTCATTGCCATGCCATATTTAGTAATCTGCATGTGCCTGCTAAATCAGTTCGCCGTTTTTCAATTTTCCTATCCAAAAAATATGACAATTGATATTCTAATTTTCTTTACCGATGACCCATTTCAAGGCTGAACATGTAAGAGTGACATTTATCACATAATAAATAATATATTGAAACAACTTTAAGTAAAAAATTTTATGAATCCAACAAAATCTCCAGCAAGTGACACTTTTGACAACAACTATTAAACTGGAAACTTTTGGAATGACAAATTCAAACTTAATTTTCAATAGCTATCCTTTCCTACTTCCCCTCCTACTTCCCCAGTAGGAGAAATAGGTAAGAGTGTTATATCCTACCAAAGCATTCTTGTTTTGGTCTCAAACGCCTCTAATTCTTCCAATCTACCATTTTCTAGCTAGGACCCTCTTCCAACTCGCCTCACTTCTTATTTCTCAAATAGATTAAAGAAAATAATTGAATTTCATGTAATTGCAACAAAAGACAAGGTTTATTATAAAACTTTTGGACGTTAAAAATTATTTAAAATACAGAAATAGTTTAAAAGAATTGCATTTAATTATCTTGAAGATGAACACTGAAGACTCGGAAACCCTGAAATAAATCAAACACAAAGACCCTTCAACAACAAGGTACATGAGTCAATGTTGTCATCTTGCCGCTGAACATCTGAAGTGGATCATAGTCAAATTAAACTAAGAAAGTTTCTATTATTAGACATTTAAATGAAATTCATTGCATCACTTAGACCACTCTGTGACTGCTCCACAACACACGTTAATAAATTTGTTATTTCAGTCATTATCAATATATCCATATATTGTTTTTAAAGTTTAATCCAAATAATCCTTAGGCTTTCCAAGTCACTCTCAATCAATATATGGTTTAAACTTAAATGACAATCCACAAGAAAAGTAAGATGCTTTCTTCAGAGTAACCAACAACTCCACCTATTGTTAATTCTTTTGAAATGAACTACAAATACACAACTCAAGTTCCCAACAAATAGTCTTTGATGAATGGTGTAAGCATTGTTTAGGTTTAACACTCATGTCCATATAAATAAAGCAAGTTTATGGCCCTGATCCGAGTAACACATATCAGAAGACTAAATCTATACTGCATACAAAAAATTGACATAGAAGACTGCAACATGTCCATAGAAAGCAGAAAACATTTTAGCTCAGAATCTAGGACAAGAGGAGCAAGAAAATAGATTATAAAATGCAGCAGGGATCTATCGACTTACACTGAATCCTTTTGGCAATGCTACTTTGGACTGGCCATAGAAGTAGCCAATTCCTCCAAGAAGATTTCCTATAGCCGCCTTACCAACCAACATGTCTTCTGGATCTACCTGAATTGAAGCAACGATGTAAAGGCTATAGTCATGGAAGGAAACCAAATAAAGATTGAAAACCAATTGAAACTTCCTATTATTGTATTATTGTATACCAACCTAATATACAAATAGAGGAATATGTAGACAAGTAAACACTATTCATTTAGCACAAAGCATGCAATAGAATCAGCTGAGAATTTGCTGTTTTTGCAAATAGCTTACAAATTGGTGATTTCAATAAAAGTGGCATAACATAATAATATCAGAGCATATTCAACTGCTGATGCATGCTCTACCCGAATGAAGGACATTTGTTAGGTTGATTGACAGTCAGTGTGAATTTCACGAAGATGGATGAATATTTAACTACTTTTGCAAGTGATAGCATGCAGCGGTTTTAAAGTTATATAAAGAAATTATATAAGGATAGAGCCTGACAGGAAAACAGAAGTTGATGATAACCTTAGGCTAATTATATTAGATGGTTGAGTTTAAAGGTGAAGTTGTAAAAGATTTTAGGGAAATTTATCAAAAACACCCTACATTTTGCATTTAATATCATTCACACCCTATATGGATATTTATCATTCGACCCCGACATTTTTTTAATGCCTCAAAGACATGTTGACTTAACTTTAACCTAATAACAACTAACAAAATATAGAATATTCTATTACTTTTGAAAATTAAAAAAAATACCTAAATTATCCCTCATTTGACCTTAAATTTTGGTTCACCTTCTATTTTATCTTCATCTTAAAAAGACTTACTTAAGTATATTAAGGTCATTTTATATCTATAGTTAATCTAACTCAGGTATTTGTCTGTTAAAAAACTAGTGGCATGGCGTTTTCGAGGCACTTAAAACAAAATGCAAGGGTCAAATGATGAAATATCAATATGGTAAGTTGTGAATGATAATAAAGGTAAAACATAAGGTGTTTTGATCAAGGATGGCCGTGTCGGTCGGCACTTGCTGTGCCAGTAGAGGCACGGCACTTGGCACGGGGTGTGCCAGTGGCACACCCCCGTGCCGATCCGTGCCGGTCATGTGCCAATGTAAAGATTTTTTTTTTTTAAATTTTCTATTTCATCAATCTTTATCAAATCAACTTTACTTATTTTCCTAACAAACAAGATATGACATGTAGAACCCATTTTTTTAATTTTTTTTTATTTCCATCAATTAACTTTTGTCATTTGTCATTTTTGAAATGACAACTTATTTATCATTTTTTTAAAATTGGAATGATAATTCATTTGCTATACCTAGACAACCACAAAGTTAAATTTATCAGAAACAGAAGAAAGGAAAGGGACCATTTCAAGTTCAATATGAATATAGTCAGATGAGGGAAAGACTTAAGTCTATCGGTAGTAAGACATCAGGAGAGGTGCGCCCATAGGATGATATAAGTTCATCATCATTACTATCATATCAATCACACCCACCAGAGCCACAACACCCTTATTATACTCCATATCTACAATCTGCATATGCTTATGGTGTGTCTGTGCCTGTGCCGATCGTTCCCGTGTATATTCAATATCCATATCATATCATCGAAGAATTATAAAATTCTTATTTCTATGAAGACTATGTGAGACGTTATAACGAGCAATATTATCAGTGGATAAGTTTTAAATAATATCGGTAATATTTAACGCAACATTTCCATGTTATTCTTGTGCTAGCAAATAAAGTCTTTGATCCTCCTCGTCATTCTACGTTCAACTAGATATTAGTTTTAATTATTGAACTATTATCAATTATGTATTGAATGTTATTATGTGTTCAATTATATTATGGAGTATTCAATCATATTATGGAGTATTCAATCATATTATGGAGTGTTTAATCATTAATATTAATTTTAATGAATGTATTCAATCATATTATGTGTTGAATAATATTTATATTCAACTGTTATTTTATCTTTAACAAAATAGGTTATTTACAAAAATAATCTAAAAATAAAGCATTGTAATATAGATTTTAAATTTTAATACATATATTTAGACAAAAAAAATCAAAGATTGACATACCAAAGACCCAAAAACATCTCTAAATGTCCTAAAAAATTTATTAAAAATATTATAGAGGGCGTGCCACTGGCACAGGGGGGGCATGCCGAGGTGTGCCGTGCCGATGGTGGCATGGCCATCACTGGTTTTGATAAATTTCTCAAGATTTTATCAAGAAAATTATGGAAGAAATCAGTACTTAGAAAAATGTGGTTCTAACATAATGGATCAAGATAACTAATCATATTAGAAGAATAACAAAATTGAGGCTTGATGAATCTACAAGTGGAAATAGATTTATCTAACCATTGATGGTAGGATAGCAAAGTCCAATAAGTATGGACTTGTACAATATAAACTAGTTAAAGCTAGGGAAAGAATAAGGACTTGACATTATAAAATGTATAAGCGATGAGAGAACAAGGATTGTCGTGCTAATATCCTATCGGCACAGCATATGTTGATTGGCACACCTCATTTTGCCATTGGCATACTAGCATTCTTATAATATGTTTTTTAGAGTTTGTACATATATATCTATATATTAGGTTCTAACATATGCATTAATGCCTAAATTACAGTTTTTTATCCCTAAATAATATTGCAAATGACCTATTTTGTTAAAGATATAGCAATAATAAAGTAGAAATATAATTTTACCTCAAAATTTAAAATTTGGGTTCAAAATCAACTCATATAGAGTTAATCTAGCATATTCCTATACCAATTTTGGCCTAATTTAAATGAATTTGATATATTAATTTTGATTTTTTTCAAATTTTGGAAACTTTGAACTTCTCGTTTAAAATATTTTTCATAGATCTATTACTCAAATGCTAAATCCATGTAGAATGACTCTTACAAATGATAGATCTAATTAAGTTAGCAAAGCTTTTGATAGGATGCATTAAGAATTATTCTGGTAGGTCTTAGAAAATAAAGTGACTAGAAAATTATAAATATTATCAAGAAAATACATGTGTGCGCACACAAACACATGAGAGAAAGGTAAGAGGAAATTTTATGTATAAGAGTAACAGATGATGGGAGAAAAAAGTAAGAGGAAAGTTTGCCTCCAGATTTGGCATTAGATCCTTATTAACATTGGTAATAGAGAAATTAAAACAGGATACAAAACATGAGGTTCCATGGTGTGTTATTTACTAACAATATCACTTTCATTGATGTCCAGAATAAAACAAATAATCGTTAAAGGTGAGATGAGGCAAAGTTGATTTGTAGGATCTACAATTCAGCAAGAAGGGAGATATTCAGACAAAAAAGAAACACATTGAAAAGAATTAGAGAAGGATGGCTAAAACTATGTATTGTATGATCATCATATACCCTAAAGTTAAAAACAAAATTCTTAAACCAACCATATTTTGTAGACCATGCTGTCGGCAAGTACGACAGAGATACAGACTCCTGCTCCTAATAAGAGAAGAAGAACAAGTCTGTCTAGTCAAGTTAAGCATGTTGAGATGGAGTAGGATCATAGATTGCCATACTGGCGAAGCGCTGCAATGTGGCTCAGGGGGTGGCCCTCTCCTCGTCTCGTAGCATCAATCTGTGGTGGTGTAGGAGTTATTTTGAGGTGGAGGAGGACCGAAGGAAGCTATCTAGGGTGATGAAGGGACATCGGAAATAGAATCCTGCATGGCTTAAGAGAGGACTTGTGGCAGCTAGTGTTTGAGGAGCTCGGATCACTGTGGAAGAAGATCTAATGAAGTGGATCATTTTTTTGAAGTAGGGCATTCAGATCCGTCTATATCAAATCTGTTAAGTTAGATCCAGACCTGTTTATACTTTATAGTGGATCTTTTACTTAAGTTAGATCCTAAGGAATATTTTAAAAAGTATGCCCTTCTCTTCCCCCATAAGAAGAGTGCTGACAGCTAGTTTTTCTTTTCTTGCCATGCCACTCTGATCACAGTTCGACAATGATGATCTCCTAATCCAATTAGTGTTCTCTCTCCCTCTCTTCCTTTTTCTCCCTTCATCTCTCTATATTCCTTTCCACCCATTAAGTTTTAGCAATTTCTTAGCGTCGATACTATGTATTGGTATAGTGTATCGAGACAGAGTGTGCCACCTTACGTGCTGTGCTGGCCAACAGTCAGCACGGCATGTGTCAACGGCAACGGAATCCTTGTGAAGGATTACTAGAAGAGATAGATAAATTATTGCAGCTGAGATTAATTAGAGTAGCATCATAAAGGATAAGCTTCATGTCATTGATTAAAATGGTCGTACATATCCGCCGAGTAATCTCCTATGTCAGTTTGGTGAGCTACTCCTTGCAGGATGCCTACTTTAATAAAATAACTCTTTAACTTTATAGAGACACTTGTAAAGCTAAATGGGTAAAAGAACCATAAAGCCAACCCAAAAGTACTTTGATTAAGGCCTTCTTGCTATTGCATTGTAATACAACAAATCAATATATATTTGGATTTAAATAGAGTTTTATAAAAAAATTTGTACAGGTATTCACCACCAATGCATTTTGCCTATACCTTTAAGGGGATTGTCGGCTACGGCCACTTATGTGATTTCATGATTTGTATCTTACATGTATATAATTATATATAAACATAGATAATGAGTTAATGACACGTTCTCCAATCAATCCAGTTTTTTATGATAAAAAAAACATAATTTAAAAGTAACAGAGAAAATCAACTCAATATGCATATATCAACATATTTAATTCAAGAATATGGAGCACAAAAGTAATACACTACGTAGACAAAGTTTACCTTATCGTCCTTCATACTAAAACATTTGGCATACTTGTCCTCAAAGTTCCTTTGCTTCTCATCCAAACGTCTAGTCAACATAACATCTGAGATATATATAATATATATATATGATATTTCGGACTTGGAATACACCAAAACTCAATAGAAAAGCATATATACAGGGGTGTCACAATCTTTATTTTAGATGAACTTTTTGAAACAGATCACCCCTTTAGAAGATGACAACTGATTATATGAAAGTATCTTACAGTTATTCTTGCAAGTCACTGAAAGAAACCATGGAATCTATCATTTTTGGAAGTTGAAGAAGTTTTGTATCCCTACACCCCAATCTACATGTTGGGAATTATATTCAAAATAGGACAGAAAAGTTTTTATTATATCCTGGTGTCAATGCAGACAAATATATAACAAGCAAAAGATGACAAGCAGATAATATGAAATGGTGTAAAGTTAGCATATATGTAATCATTAGATAAAATCAAGGAATTATGTTCAGCCATCTTGCTGGCATGAGAAGCACACCATAGGAAACAAAAAGGGGTGATGAAGAGCATGGAGGACAAAGCAGCAGCGGAGGAGAAGGTGGAGAAGAGAGGGAGAAAGAGAGGGGGAGAGGGAACAGGATTTGTAGGCAAAGAGAAGTTGGGAAAGAAGAAGTCCCTATCTTAGGTCAGGTCAGATAACAAACCCGACCCACTCAACCCAAAAGATATCCTAACTTAAGTTAATCAGGTTAAGGCCTATATTTAACAGATCCAGACCTCATTAGAATTAGTTTCAAGTCAGTCGAAATCGTGCTTGACCCAACCACATTCAACCATAAAGTACATTTAACGAAAGTTGGGAAGGTTTTTGGGCGAAATTGGATTGGGTAAAGCTCCAACCCAACCCAACTTGTCATATTCTCTCCTCTTCCGTGTACAAGTCATAATCTTCACCTTCCCTCTTTTTGCAAAATCATTATTCTCTTTCCCTCCTCCATCCTTCTCTAGTCACTCCAACATGTTCCCTGTCTCCCCCTTCCTTTGATATAAGGCCTAAATTTAATAATTCAAACCCAACTAGAGTCTGTCAATAAAAGTTAAAATTTTGGCGGCTTTTTGGGCTAGGTTGGGTCACACAAAGCTCCAACTCAACTCAGCTTGCCATATGCTCTATTCGACATGTTCAAATCTAATCTTTGCCTTCCCACATTTTAGTGTAACCAGTGTCTTCTTTTCCTCCCTCCATCTCTAGTCACTCCAGCATTTTCCTTATCTCTCCTTTCCCTTTCATCAGCACAAAAATAGTGTTGGATGTGCCAAGTCATGCCACCCACATATTCCATGTCAACAAGCCATACTAGCGCAAACGACACATTGGTCCTTGGATAATCAATAAAATATTGTTCATCAAACCCAAGTATTATCATGCATGCGGCATGGCCTCTGCCAATCTATGGCAGACACGGCATGTCCAGCAAAGCAGAGAAGAGAGAAAGGAGCAAGATTTGAAAGCATTCATCACCACCCGTCAATCTCAAATCTGTCATAGGCACTGAGTGTATGCTAGGATTTGAAGGAAAGAGCACCAAGAAGACAAGACAATGATTATTCTCCATAATAGGTTGTTGAATCCTATTTTGAGTGATAAAGGATTTATGAAGCAGATCCTACTATAAATTGGAACAAATCGTGACTCATCATAACCAATTGACAAAATAATCTTCTCCACACAGTTCAACCAGAACGAAACCCTAGCAATGACGATTGTGCTTCTTCTCCAGCTTCTTCATGTGGATGCAGTGCAAAAGGCCTTGCCAGTGCTTCATCTCCTCCAGTTTTTCCATGCAACTGCCATAGGTATATGCGAAGCCTTTCTAACCTGATGAAAGCCATTATAAGGCCTTTTAAGGGTGCCATCAGCACTCCTCATTCCACAACAATCCATGATCTAACTAGTTCATCAACGTCCAGCACAGAATTTGAAAATAAATCAAAAATATTGAGAAAATGAATTATTGAGAAAACAATAGCTCCCAATGCATTTATATTTTAGATAATAAATTGCTGCAAAAACAAATGATAGGCAAACAAAATAGCACAAGATGATGCCAATCTGAGAGACATGAGATGCAAACAAGACCTTATATAATACATACAGCACACACTAGTTCTAGTGTACATATGAATCATAACACAAAGCACCTGCTTCATTTTGTAATGGGAATGCAATTACCTATTGTAACTCTGTTACACCATAGCCCCCATAGTTGTATGGCCTCTCTTGCGAAAGACTATGTAGTCCTAACAGTTTATATTACAGCATGCACATTTCTCGAGACCAAATAACCACCTTAGTATCTTGCTTCATAAATTGCTTATTTCCAAATATGTCTAATGTGATTGTTGTATTGAACTGCTCATTTGGCATTTTCCCTTGTCAAAAACAGGTCACAAGCTAAATGCTACATTCCAACAAATTTACACCAGATGGATTTGAATTCCACTACAATTATGATGCCAGCATATGAACTAAATGTAGAAATTACATTAGTCTTTAGTAGCAAAGTTCATGTTTCACTTGTTACTCTCCAAATCTCATAACGTAGGGTGTTACTCAAAATGAAATGAATAGGAGATTAACTGAGAAAAAGATGTAGACATTTATTCCTTAAATCTCAAGAGAAAAATAGAAATTATATCTATCAGTAAAGTTTTCTCAACTTAGAACCTTATTGGATGTTTCCTAGCACTATTAGGATCAAAGGTCCTAAATTCTTAATATCTGCCTAACTATATCCTCACAAGTGAGAAAAGAAAGAAGGAAAAATCAAACTCAACTAATTCTTGCCCCCAAGCAAGATTCAGTACACCTATCAAGCTATGACTTCTTTTACACGTTATCATTAGGCTTTAGTCCATATTGGAAAGAGAAGAAAACATGAAATATTTTATATTACTCTTGGGCCCTCATTTAATAACTTAAGTTTTTGAGTTTGGTTGAGTTTCAAAATTTGTCTCAAACCCTATTTCACTTGGACTATAACTCTCATATCTCCCGAGTCTCCAATAATTAGTATCAAAGCCAATGGTTCAGTGATTCTAAACTACTCGTAATCAGTTTTGTGCACCCAATTTGGTGGCTCTAGTAGACATGCAGACTTTTGTGAATGAATCATGATAACACGGTAGTCATAAAGCAATCTGATTGGTGGAGCTAAGCTTTGAGCTTAGGCATGTGGAATTGGTGTGCAAACTCAATTACACTCAATAGAGTAACCAGCCTAACCAATATTCCGAAAATCGGTATCGGAATCAGGATTGGCCGTCCGAAAAAACGATACGTATCAGCCGTATCAGCCATATCGGCCGTATCAGCCGCATGTATAGGATCAGACTATTTTAATTAAATAAAATTCTAAATATTATTTAAAAATATTGAGAAATTTCTAAAAATTTAAAAATAATTATAAGAAATAATAATTACTCACATATAAAGCCTAAAAAGTAAAAATCTCTCTTCCTCCCTCTTTTTTTTCCTATCCCTCTAATTGTTAGTCTAAAATATCCATTCTCTCTCACACTCTCTCTTTCTTTTTATTTTTCCCTCTCTCTCTCTCTCTCCCTCACCCTCTCTTTCTTTTTATCTTTTCCTCTCTCTCCCTCACTCTCTTTTCCTCTTTCCCTCTCTCTTCCACTTTCTCTCTCTCTCCCTCTCTCCCTCTCTCTCTCTAGCTACTGGCTGCTAGCTAGCAACATCAGTAGCAGTTGACAGCTGCTTGCTGCAGCCGCTAGCAGCAGGCAGCTGTCTGTTGCTGCAGCCCAGATTGGGATCGACTATAGCCGATCCCGATCCATTTCAGCCGATCCCACTCGGGATCAGCCGAAACTGGAAACTATGATCCTAACTCCTAGGTCACGACAAAGGTGTTCAGAGTTGATGCATGGGCTCAATGAACAAGAAGTCACCATTGCCCAAAATTGACTAGCTCCAAATTAATAGCAATTTCCATCCTAATTATCCCTAACTTAAGACCATCATAAGCCAATGAAACTTTAGAGCTTATCATTATGAAACAACTTTCTTGTTGCTTTGTGCTTGTTCAAAGTGCTAATCTCAACAGCATTCCAGGAGGTGCAGACATCTGATTTGCGAAGTTAGAAGGGATCTCTTCTTGAAGAAGACTTCCTTCACCACGGAAAGTTTCAGCAGCAACAAGCAAGCTCTTAGGTTTGGTCCTTTCAACTGTACAGCTGCCCATTTGAAGACAAACAAGCACAGCAGCATGAAGAGAAGACATAAATGTTAACAACCTTGATATCTAGGATTGTCTAACATATTGAAGTAACAATTCTTCAACACAAGTACTATCTGAATGTTGTACATATCCAGGACTACTATGTGAATGTTGTTCACAGAAAATGCTTTTTTGATGCCATAGATAAGCAACTACAACATGGCAATATCGCAAGAAATCCCATTTCCTCAGATGGAATTGTTTGGACTACTTTACCCTACCATAAATCAGCATTGACTCATATATCCACATTGGATATAAGTTGTCAGGTTACATATTAGACTCTTGAATTTTTCCCTTTAAAGTTGGGGGAATATCAGATTCTTCCATTACCAAGTACTAACACTTCCTTAAGATAGAAATTCTCCACAATTACATATGAAAATAAATGGCAAGAGTGAAGATAATGGGAATTAGATTTCCATTTAACTTTTATTTGAAGATGTATTTTTATTAAAAAAAATTATTTTATTTTAGGGTGTACAATTTGGTTAAAACTCTTAAAAATCTAGGAAATTTAATCGTTAGTTTGTTTTAAGGTAAATTTGTTAGGATTTCATTGCTTTGTAAGTTAAAAGAGTCCAATTTAGTTATATATTAGATTAGGAAAGATCTAAATAAGATCAATTTATAATTTGATGTAATCTCATCATCTCTATATATAGAAGTGATGGAAATTCCGAACAAAGAAAAAAAAAGATGAAAACTTGAGAAATAATATTTTTATGGATGATACACTTTGTTTATCCCCTATGATCTATGTGGGTTGATTTTATTTCTCTCACGACTTGATGGATTATCTTCTTTCATATCTATCTAGCCATGCTAGTATAGAGATACATAAAAAGATTTATAGAGGCCCTATCTTTTCTCCTTAGGGGTAAACCTAGGTACCTCCTTATCTTTTTCCATATCAATATTTTCTTTGTCCTTAAGCCACATTAGAAGAACTTTCTGACATATTATAAAGTTTCTATGTTTACATCAATGATGGCCATGCCAGTGGCATATGTCGGTCGACACAGAACATGCTGAGCGACATGCCGTGCCAGTGGCACATCTCTACGTGCTAATGGCACGTATTTATAATATTTTTAATAAATTTTTTAGAATATTTAAAGATGTTTTTGGGTCTTCGATATGTCAATATTTAGTTTTTAGTTTAAATATATATATTAAAAGTTTAAAATATATATTATAATGCTTTATCTTTATATTATTTTTTGTAAATGACTTATTTTATTAAAGATAAAGCAATAGTTAAATATAAATATTATTCAACACATACTATGATTGAAAACATTCATTAAAATCAGCATTAATAATTGAACACTCCATAATATAATTGAATACTCCATAATATAGTTAAACACATAATATCAATTAATAATAGTTTAATAATTAAAATTAATATCTAATTGAACGTAAATTGACAAAGATCAAAGACTTCAATTGCTGGCACAAGAATTACACGAGAACGTTGCATTAAATATTATCGATATTCTTCAAAACTCTGCTCGTTGTAACATGTCACATAGTCTTCATATAAATAAGAATTTTATAATTTTCCTATGATATGATATAGATATTGAACATGCACGAGAATAAATGGCACCAACACAAAGAACACACCATAAGCATATGCAGATTATGGATATAGAGTATAATAAGGTATTATGGCTCTAATGGGTGTGATTGATATGATGATAATTATGATGAACTTATATCATCCTGTGGATACATCTCTCCCGATATCCTACTACCTACAAACTCAAATCCTTTGTAAAAATAATACCTCTCTGAGAAGGTTGTAAGATAGGGACGCATGTCTCATCTCCATCATCACCGTCACTATATTGAGTCTCACTATTATCACCATTACCATCATCATCATCATTATCATCTCTAGTCTCATTATCATCAATTTTATCTAAGCCTTCTAAATGATCAATTGATCATTTGATTTGATAATGATTGATGAAAATTAAAAAAAAGTTTAAAAAAAAAGGCTCCACATGGCACAATGACCGGCACGCACCAATACCGATCAGCATGCGTCGGCATAAGGGTGTGCCACTGGCACACCCCGTGCCAAGTGTCGTGCCATTACTGGCACGGCAAGTGTCGATTAGCATGGGGCATGTCAACTGGCACGGCAAGTGTCGATCGACATGGGGCGTGCTAACCGGCACAGTCATCCATGGTTTACATGCACTATACATTTGACTTGTCAAGGGAATGTATTTCAGCAAAAGCGTCTTCCTGATATAATAGGTTACACCGTATAGGAACCTTTATACTCTCGGTAACGATGTGATATATATGAATACAAACATTGTTAAAAACAAGGTCCAAATTTGCAAGTGCCTTCAGTATTAATAATTTAATATACACAAGAAAGAGTCCACAAGAAAAGAAAAGAGACAAAAAAAAGATAAACAATCGAAGAGATAAAAATCCCATGCCACAAAAATGTGCATCCAGGCACCATAAAAGCAGTTACTACAATTTCTGATGTCTCATTGCCAGAATTGGTAGCATTTTCTACTATTTTATGCCATCAAAACTAAGTTCTGCTTAATCAAGTAGAAAGATAGTAGAAAAAATGGTGAATCAATTCCTTGTTCCGGATAAGAGACTTGTGAAATCCATATTTCAATCATAAACATGGAAATGGTTTAGTGACCATCCAATATATCCACATGGTCCATGGTCAAAGAACCTTCATAGTAAATCCCCAGTCAGAAAATTGGTTATTGCACTTATCTTTGCTACTCAAACAATCCTCAAAATAGAGAAGTGATCAATGGTCCTAGAAGAAATAAATCTACAAGTTGTTTCACAAAATTTTGTAACTAGTTAGATATCATCGATATTTTAAACCGCTTTTGGTATGCATGCCAACATTATGTTACAATTTGCTTTTATCCAACTTTCCAATATGTTACTATTTCCTGAGATAGTAAGCATCAAAATTAATGTTCGAACTTTCGAGTTTGATCCAGAAAACCAGAATCGGTTTAGGCTCTTTTGAAAAGGTAAAGGTTCTAAGAAATAAGATAAAAGGAACAGTGTTCATTGTCACAGCAATCACCCATGTAGTAGTAGTCAAGTGCAACTTCTACCTCCTTTGCAGAACCAGATGGCTGTTACCTCCCCTTCTACATCATAGAAAAGTGATCCCTCCTCTGAAGCACGTAACACCATTCCCACCGAAACAATGCTGATGCAACTATTCCCACTACAAGAGAGGGCATGCACTCAATGCAACTGCTGCAGCACTGAACTGGTTGTTGTTGGTTCCGCTGCTGCAGCAAAGATGGTGAGGGTGTTTGTCCCCACTCTAGGTATTGCAACAGTTTGTGCTGCACCAGCTGCAGCATTGCAGAAGTTGGAGTAAAACATAGGAGATAGCGAGGTAGTGCAGTCCATGGAATTAGATAGATAGAGAGGGATATGATAAATTGATAATCCATGGTCAGAAATTCAAACCCAACCCGAAATTTGAGATGAAACGCAACTAACTTCTATCATGAAAAAGCATACCACAAACCAAGGATTGTGGCATGGCTCGTGCCTGTAAATCGTTGACACGCAAGGCACGGTACAAGACATGCCAGTCGTGCCGTAAGCATCGGTTCACCTCTACCTCTCCTCATTGTTGAGGCATCCGCCGTCTCCGCCTTTATTTCCCACCTTTGTTTTCCTTTTGTCAAAATAGTTGAATCGAATCTGGCCTCTGCCAGCACCCATTTCCCTCTTTGTTGAAACCCAGATATGGAGAAGAGAGGGGATCTCACGACTTTTAAGTGGAGGAAGAAAATGATTCTTAGTAGAGCAGTAGGTTTATCGCATGATCCACTTGAAAAATAATTTATCCACTAAGAAAGTGGACCCCAAATTATTTCTCAACGCAGATTTGAGAAGCAAGTTATAATCCGTTTTAAAGTTCTCGGCGGATCTTCTTGACTTATTTCTCAAAGTGGATCTTAACTTATTTTTCAAGCAGATTGTGAAATAAACCTACCGATCCGTTAATAATCATCTTCTTCCTCCACTAGGGCTGCAAAAATTGCCTATTGCCCTAAACATGACAGCTCCCTGCCACCACGCCAATCCTTGCCACAAACATACATCCATTTAGAATGGATGGCATCAATTGGGACCTAAAAAAACATAAAATCCTCACTCTAGTCCCTACATATCCTTAGTATTAAAATGGGCTCTTAGTTCTTACTGAATCTATTCCCATTTGTTAGGAATAGTAAAAGCAGATCGGATATGGATCAGCTAGTGTCGGAATTGTATTTATATCCACTTCCCTTTTTTGGATATGAATGTGGAACAAATAGACAGATAGTAAACAGCCAATAAATGTGTTAACCATATTTGTTCAATAAATGCACGCTTACTCCAGGTAATTAGTTTGAAGCACATAATTGATTGAAGATCACGAAGCGCTTCGAATTCGAATAAGACCATTCTCTGTTTAAATGAATTAAAATAGACACATACAAATAGCATCATAAGTATACTCATATTGGATCCGTGTAGGCATACATACATACTATAATCTATAGCATATTTAGAAATATATAGGAAAAGTGCATTAGGAGATTCGCACAAAAGTTCAAAAGAGGACTCTATTCCAGTCTTTTCATAAATATTAAAAAAAATGGATATAAATCCAAATAAGATTCTTCAACCTATATCCTATAGGGATAAGACTATTCAGATGTGGAGACAAATCTTGATTTATGACTGATAGGCAAATCTAAGCCTTATCCAGGAAAACTAAGATATGGGAGCTGGATAGTGCAAATCATATGCAACCAAGAATTAGTTTTAACATGAGCCTCACCTGCAGCAAGCAATCGTACATGCCCACAGTATCAAGTGGCTATCTCTCCTATTTGTTGCCTCCAAGTCTCCAACCTTAGGTGATTCACCATTCAGTTCAATTTTATTGTTATCACCTAATGGTCTTGATAAATTTGGGCAGAAAAACAGCCCAAATGTCCTAGATTATTTAAAAATTGGCATAGTTGCAGTTCATAGAGAAAACTACCATATCGTCAGTTACAGTGCCAATTCTGGAACAGATTATGCAAATAAAATCTTGCATAAATTACCCCTCGGCAAGCTGTACCTAACAAAGATCGACAATTTCTTCCAAGAAAAGATGTTAACGTAAGGTTGTCTCTTTGTGTTGAAAGGATTAATATTCTCTTAAGAAATTGCAAAGAGTATATAACTAATGAAGCAAAAGAAACAGAAAGCCTTTGCATCAAATATGTTGCATTGACAGATCCATCAAGGAGATAGAACTATGAAAGAGTTTTTCCAATTTGATCATGACTTTTTTCTAAATTAACACACAACATTTTTTTTTTAAAATGTCAAATTCACAAGGATTAACTTTTCCATAAAATAATTTCTGCATCTGATAATCGAGATACTCGTTTTTGTTACAATATAATTACCTGTAAGGCTGTGGATCCGTTCTTTAGTCCTTGAATTTTTCAAATCAGTCCCAGAGACAAAGACCAAGTCCATTTTGACAGGGAGATTCATGGAGATCTGAGGTGTATTTGACAATAAAGGTAAACAAATGCCAAAAGTAAAAGTAATTCTCATGAAGGAAATTGAAGTATAGGTAATGAAACTTAATTTAGCAGTAAGGCAACTAGCATCAACTTGTAGAAGCATGCATTGATTGGCTCCAGCTTTTGGAAGGATGCACTGATTCGAATCTATACGGAATACTATATAAAATTGGGAAAAGCTGCATTTGACCCAAGAGCTATGGTGCAAGAGCAAAGTTACGCGCACTATGTAATTTCTAGTTTCTGAAAGAATATGAGAGGAGCAGAGTTGGTACGTTTGAACAATTTAAAGGGATCTATCCGAGAGAGAATAAATCCATTCTATCCAAACAGTTATCTGTTACTTCACTGTCAAAAAGGTGATTTAAGATGTAAGAAGTAAAAAGTTACAGTTATTTTATAACATTAAACTATTTGCTTCATGCATTAATCAAACTTAACAAAATATATATATGAAAAGCTTCAGTTCATTTTGCTGTATGATTGGGCTTTCCTGATCATCTTAAGTACCTGAAAAACCAGTATGTTTGAAGAATCTTCAATCACATCTGGTAGATGGAGAAGCCCTGCTCTTCTTGCCTAGATATGAAGAAAGGCCAGTGTTTAGCTTAAAATGAAGATAAAGTGTCAGAAAAGCTTGTCCTATCTAGTAGTATCTTCAGAAAAGATGTCTGAGTAACTTGAAGGTACATGGCTTGCAAGAGTCCCCTGAACTAGTTCAGTCAAATTGTGCATGTGAAGAGATCTGTAACCAGCAGCATGTATGTCCAGATTATCCTGTCAAACGGATAAAGTCAAAACACACAACATCAAGAAATAAATTGGATGTAAAAACTAACAAAATTATGAGAAACATGTGTTGGAACTAGATGAGCAGTGTAAATAATCATCTTATGTACGTATGAGGTACTATGATAGTGTGATACTATCCACAGCTCAGAAGGATGTATACCAGAAGTAGAATTTTGGAAGGTCTCCATATGACAGTAACCACAAAAGATTTTTAAGTCCAAAATGTGCAACAAGTTTTCCTATAGAGCACCAAACATTGTGGTCCTATGGACAATAAAAAGAATAAGAGAGAGCTGTATGTAGGAAGGTGGGAGAATATGGTATATACATTTCAGGCAGCTTTAACATCAAAACTGATGCAAAAATAAAATTAATGTTGTGTTATGTATGGATGGCCGTGCCGACAGCGTACCGGCACGTGGAAGGAGGGGTGCCACACGGCACCCCTCCTAGTAGCTTCGCAATACATTATCTACCTCGTTGTCGAGCTTGCCATCGCCGATCACCGCTCACTGGCGACGGCGAACACTGAAGGGTGAAGGTGAGCAGCCCCTTACCTTTTTCTCTCCCTCTCTTATAGCACGGTCGGCAAGTGTCGCGGCATGTGCCGCGCCATGCAATGTTGGCTGGTGGTCAACACAGTCCGTGCCTATGGCACGGCCATCGTTGGTGTTTCGATAAAAGTTTAAATGGTTGATATTTCTCCAAAATAAGATTTTTCCTCACTCTTAATAATATTTTTAATAACGATTACATAATTTCTAATCTTCAATGTTTTCCTCCTTTACCTTATAATAGTGATTGGTGAATTATTGCATAATAAATGTATGTGTTATGTTATAAATTTAATTGTACAAAGTGACCTAAAAGAAATTAAAAAAATTATACATCATATTATTTTTAATGATAAAAGAGCTCGAACATTTACAAATATATGTAAAAGGTGTGGATTAGAAATTGATATACAATAGATGGAACTCTACTTATGAAATGTTAAAATTAGTACTCAAATATCAATGAACTATAATGCTTTATATTTTTTGACATATTAATAATGAATTAGAATGTCCTAATGATTTAAAATAGGAAAATGCTGGAAAAAAAATTAAAACCATTTTCTAATTCTACTAATATGTTGTCAAGCTTTTATTCTCCTACGATTACAATCGCGAGCATGTAACTTGTCAACGTAATGTACTTTATTTTATTTTTCACAATTAAATAATAAATTATGCAAATAATAGATAGGTGGGTAGGTGCCAACCTAATTGGGATATGCTCATTCCATAGTGATGCAAAAAAAATATCTTATATTTTATATAACTACTTGTTTAATTATAATAGCACCAACTCCTTTGATCTCTACAGATGTCAATTGGTACCACCTCCTTCCGCATTTTTTTATCTCCAATTCTCCACTAACTCAAGTACCCCATCAACTCCTATTTTTTAAAAATAGGAGTTTGATCTCCACCAACTCATAGAATAAGTTAAATTATCCTAGAAAGAGAAGAAACTAAGGAGAGCTCTCACAGGCGACTCCATGCTCCACGGTGCCATGCGTCCTCCAACTTCTCTCTATTCTTCTCCTCCTCCTATCTCCCACGACCATTCGAGCTATTCGGAGTCTCATGGCGACAAATCGCATCTCCTCCATGCTCGGGGACCACCACAAGGATCGAGACCATCTCTACCGCCAAATGAACCACTAGCTAGTGGGCGATGAATCGACCTCACAATCGCAAAATGAGCTCAGGCGCCATTGAACCAGTTGCCAACAAACTAAGAACGAGGGAACACAAAAATGGAGGTAGGAAAGGAGTGTGTAAGCAAATGGAGAAAGGATAGCCTATTCAACATCTAACCCAACCCATCCGTTAAACTCGGCTTGGCCCATCAAGACCGAACCCGCTCTCTCACTGACCGATAGGTAGTAACGAGCTAGACTATTCTAGCCCAACCTGGCCTAACTCACTCATGGGCGGGCTGCCAAACAAGTGCCCAGCTCGGTGGGCCCCGCCTGGCCCAACCTACCCGATGATCCAGTATTGAGTGAAGCGGCCATAGGAGGTGAGTAACGGTGGTGACAGTCACTACGAAGCCTTCGCCTCACCATCTGTCGCCGCCCTCCTCTCACTTCCTCTCTGTGTCCTAATGGAGGTTGAAGACAAGCTTTTAATGATGAAGGCAATGAACGACGAGGCGATTATCGATTGTGGGAGCTCCCTTTCTCTTTCTCCTTCTCTTTTTCTCTTCATCTCCCTTTCTCCTCTATTTCTCTCCCTCTATTCGTGGCATGGTAGGGAAGTGTTGTGGCATGTACCATGTCATGCCACAAGCACAACCATTATTGAATAAAGTACCAGTTAAAAAAACTTCATATATACTAGTTGAGGAGAAGAACGTTGACTGAAGAGATACAAATTATCAAGGACAAGATTCTAACAAATAGAGTCCAAGTAATTATTAAAATTCTAAAAATGTCCAAAACAACCAAAGTCTAAATAACAACCAAGTTTCCTAATCGTCTTATGGATTAGTAATTCACTCAACACGTTTGTCAACTCGAGCAGATAGTATGTCTAGTGTCTACAATTGCTTTCATCAAGAAGTAAGACTGCATATAGACATAACCAAGAGAGTATTGAAATAAAATTAAAAAAGAAGAAATTAAGTAATAACTAATTTGTGTGATTTAAACAAAAACAACATACTGGTGATTTTAAATGGACCTCCCAACCCCCTACATCTTTTCGTGACCCTGATGCCAACATAGTGGTACCAGGAAGATGGGATTCCTGCCTACCCATATCAAATGATTTTCCTTCTTCGTCGGCTAAGTAAAAGAATATATGACAGTTCCTATCTTCGGCTTCGCTTAAACTGGATCTGCAAATGAACCAAAAGGATGAGGACAAATTTAAATGCAAGTAATAGGTTATTCGGAGTTCTTACTAAATATGATTTAACTACACAACAAGTTGCACATGGAGCAGCTATAATCCAATGATATCAGGATATAATAGTCTAACAATACTAGAGGTCTAGAGCAGATACTGTATTCTATCAAAACAAACTCCTTGCACAACAGAAACTTCATCTCAGACAGGAGGCTTCTAGCTAGTGCTATTTTGATTCATATTAAGGATACTAACTCATGTTACATTCCTGCAACAATTATGAGGAAAGAACAACAACATAAGTATAGTATCTAGTTTAATGCCAAGATGAGTAAAACATGTTCGGATTAAACTCCTGACATTTTACAAAATAAATGAGTTAATGCACCCTTCATATTTTATATTGGTTAAAATATATTGTATATGTGGTAATTTGTGCTCGGCCCTTTGTGAATTGTTATCAATGTACTGAACCACTAATAGGTTAACTAAAAGAAAATAAAGAGTAATAAGAGGACTTTATTACCAGTGTAAGTTTGCACATCAAACAATACACCAATTAAGTGAGTTGCAGACTTATTTACCCGAGTAGGTAATTTTGAGTCCACGTGGATGGCACCATAAGACGATATGTACACGTCTAAGAAAATAGTTGTCTGAATTAACGGTTTTATTTAATATAAAATCACTTTAGCAATTTTGGATGATCATTGATGGAAGAAAAATTGCCAAGGGAAGTTAGGCATCTTAACCTCAACTTAATTTTAACCTGGAAGAAGGATACCAAAAAACACTTAGTGATGCTCATTGAACAAAACTGCTATCTTAAAAAGTTTTTCTCTTTAATATATCTATGTGGCATTCATGTGCACTAGAAGTTACCTACTCAAGTAAATAAGTTTATAATTCACTTATTTGGGTACAATATTGAATAAAACTACTATCTCGAAAAGATACTCTCCTTAATGTACCTATGTGGCATCCATGTGAACTAGAAATCATCTACTCAAATAAATAAGTTTATAAGTCACATATCTGGGTACAATATTCTGATGTGCAGACCTGCATTGGTCAAAAACTCATAATAAGAGAACCAAAAGAAAGCAAAGAATATATTGTTTAATCCAACTATGTCAGGATCTCACACTACACATTTTTGTATGCCTCCTATGGAATATTAAGGCTCTCGTTAACCGAATCAAGATATTAAGTAACTTTCTCCAAACAAATAAAACATTCTTTTACAAGAATTCAGGTGGTTGACACATTTCTAGAAAAGATGGTGATAACCACCATTTCAGAATTATGAGACTTGTCTCCTCGGAATGGTGCACCTTGTGTATACCAACTAGCTTTGAAAAATTGACTAGATATATTTAAAATCTTGAGCTAGTAAATATCTTATTAAATAGCAGTATCCTGCCGCATAATTAGTGAATTCATGGAAAAACTTAATACCAACATTTTCTTACTTAGACAGTATATTGAAATCTACAGACTTACTTGTCATTCTGCACATCCAGTCTAACAGCCCAGTCACCTCCATAGCCACTGCCTTCTCCTTTCTCTTTCAAGAAACTAGTCGTCAACGACAACCCATGATCAATCAGCACTTGACGCCCATAGTCCCTACCGTTGTGCTCCGTCCATCCATATGTACTAAGCTCATCAGAATCTTGACAAACGTGACGCAGAAAATACTGTCCATTCTTTATGCCAATCCACATCAATCCAACAATCAATGACCGTGGTGTTCTGTAGAATTACAACATTTTGTTACAAGTGACAAAATCTCTGAGGAAAACATTGTTCAACAGAAAGAGAACATGGAAAGTACTCAACAAATATTGGCACAAACCATGAAAAGGGAAGGGAGAAACCAAATAGAAGGATGTAAATACGAAAATTACATGCAAGATATTTACTGCAAGCAAAGAATCTTTTAAAAAATTAACAATACAATTCCTACTTATTGGTAGAAGAAGGACATGGTCATTAGTTAGCCTTGCAAGAAAGACTAAAGCTCTACATGTCCATCCAAATTCCAAATTTGAACGGTGAAAAGAACCTATTTTCACTCATGTGTATCCAAAATTATGTTCTCTATATGAAAAAAGAATGACCAAACTATCATCACAGCTAGTGCCCAAAATAAATGATATATTTTACAAATTGTAGGACGATGAAAAAGAACAAACTTTTTTCCCATTTATATAGACAATTATATCATTTAGGAGGCAAAACATAAACAATCGTCAAAACCTATACCTGGACCGAATGCCGAGATATACGTTTGGTCTGTAAGTCCCCCAGTATAGGCTCTCTTTATGCTCCCCTTGAAACTGCACTCCAGTTTGCACATCCATGATAGAAAAGAGAATCTTTTTTCAATAAAAAAAACAAAGTTACAATAAAAAGCGCATGAATTTCCCAAGAGTATTAAACCGAACCGACCTGAGGAAGATCCATCATCCTCGGCGCGGGCAATGGCGTGACGACCCTCATGATCCTACGTATAGCATCATCATCCTTCGGTTCCCAACAATACTTATACACCAGGAAACCGATCGAGAGGAGAGCCAAGAACAAAAATCCTAACAAAAGAAGGGTTTTAATGCTGACGTCCATCAAGCGGATGGGGCCGTGGTCGCGGCTCCTCCTCCACTTCCGTCGGGGCTCATCGGCGTCGGATTCTACCGGCGAGGTCTTCGCCCGGCTCCGGGCGGTTCTCCGGCTACTTCCAGTCATTTCGGCCTTCGATCTCACAAGAAAAGGTCGAGGGGTTTCACCACTAGCATTTTGATCAAAGATGATATTAATAAGGGTTTTAGCTTAATGTACCAAATGCTTCCGCAATATAACAATGATGAGGGTAGGAAAGTAAATTAAATTATTGAGCTTTCAAATTTTATAAAGGGGTTGTTTAATTTCTGTGTGTTTAGAAACACGTGCATATCAAGAGACACATATTTCTATAGATATTGTATCGTTGATTATATTTCATAATAATATATTTGTTAAACATATATTTAGTTAGTTATATTTTATATATATTATAATGACGTATTTAATAAGCAAGTATATAATTAGAGGAGAAGAAAGATGAATTAAGGTTGGGTCAAAATGAGAAAAAAAAGAGAGGAGAGGAGATGGGTTGCGATTGGATTCTCATTGAAATGAGAGGGGAAAAACGGGTTAAGTTGGGATAGATTTTTTTTAAAATTATTTTCTAGATTTGGTGCACAAAATTAAATAATAATTTTTGAATTAAATACTACATCTATTAATGAAATACTTAGAAAAGCTTGCAAACGGCCCTTATAAACTTTCCCCTAAAATAGTTTAATATTTTATGAGTAATTTTCAGCTATAAAATAACCGTAACACCTTTAAATCAATTAAGTTAGAAAACGGAATGTGCACTTTATGAAGAAACATGGGCAAAATATGGAGAGACAATGTAGAAATTATACAAAGTACCAAACCTATCGTGACTAGGCAATCTATAATACATTGTGGATGAAAAATTATGTGATTAAAAAATGTACCTTTAGGCAAGTGATATCAAAATTTAATACAACCCTTAATAAGACACTTATTAAACCAAACACTATGACATAGAGAAAACCAAGAATGATAAATACTTAGCTGAAAATTTCTGTGGAGACAAGGAACATACAATGCAAAATTGAGAATTACATACTTTTTTACAATACAATTCAATGCAATTGCAAGACTAGGATAAAAGACCATCTCCCAAAAAAATGATTGTGATGATTTCAATCCCACATTAGGCAAATAATAGTAAATTGGTAATTGAGTTAGCATGTAAATTTAAGATGTAATTTTAATAAATATTATTTATATTATAAAATATGGCTATTATGATGTTTAGCTGTTATTCTAGAATAGAAGGTTGTATTTTAGATTTTTGTTATTCTTAAATAAATGGCTAAGAGTATATTGTCCATTCAGTTTTCACCCTACAATTTGGAAATCAAATGGGCGTGGGCTTATAAATTATAAATTTCTTTCTTTATAATTTCGATCCGGCCCGGTGCAACCAAAGCCCGCACTTCCATCCGGAATGCAGCAAATCTAGGGGTGGCAAAACTTGACCCGACCTGATAACCTAGCTGTTAATCGGGTTTGGGTTTAGGTTAATTAGGTTTGGGTCATAAACGGGTCAACCCGCCTAACCCGATTATTAATCGGGTCGTGTTCGGGTTTATACCTCTGACCCACTTGACCTGTTTAACCTATTTAAGTAAATGGGTCGGCCGGGTCGACTCGCCACACACATATATGATATATATTCTAAATTTTTTTAATTTGACCAAAATACCCTAATACCTTAAAACCTAAGTCACCCAAATCTAAACCTCAATCCTCGCGTGAGCTCCCCCTTCACACCACCCGACGACACTGCGGCAGTGTCTGATCTCCCCCTTCACGTCACCCGAGGACACCCAGGCTCCTCGCGTGAGCTCCCCCCTCATGTCGCCCGACAACACCTGCGGCAACGTCTGATCTCCCCCCTCACGCTGCCCGACGACACCCGAGCTCCTCGCGTGAGCACCCCACTCACGCCGGTCGATGACACCTGCGGGCTACGGCAATGTCTGATTCCCCCTCACACTGCCCGACGACACCTGCGGCAGCGTCTGATCTCCCCCTTCACACCGCCCGAGGACACCCGAGCTCCTCGCGTGAGCTCCCCCCTCACGTCGCCTGACGACACCTGCGGGCTGCGGCAGCATCTGATCTCCCCCCTCACGCCCCCCAGACGACACCTGCGGCAGCGTCTAATCTCACCCCTCACGCCGCCCAAGCTCACCGATCCGGTGATCCCCGAGCTCCTCGCGCCACCGGACACCCGAGCTTCTAAATTTCTAATACATTGAGGTTCTAAACTTCTAATACATTTTAGTCATGATATTTTTCAAATTTATTTTTAATTTTAGCTAGGTTTTAAAGTAAGGTATGTCTCTAAGCACATAACTAATTTGGCCATGTAATTCTAGAAGAATCAGTTTTTAAGTTTTTGAAGTTTTTGAAGTTGTTTTATGATGTTACACTATATACCCTACAGCAAATTTGTACTGTCCTAAGGTGGTTTTGATCCAATTGAATATAATAAAAGGCATGCGAAGCTATTATTTTATTAGTCATATAGTCACATAGATGAATGTAAGATTTGAAAAATATTAGAAACAATACAGTATTATTTTAGCGATAGCTATTATTCTAGACCTACGATTCAAAATATATTTTGTGAAATTCTCATACAATAAACGCTATGGCTCTTCTTATGAGATGATAAAGATTCGCGATAAGTTGTTTGCTCTTTTTGATCACTATGTTCAGAATACTTCTAAAGTTTCCAATGTGACATCTTTAGCTACTTTATGTAAAGTTTCAAATGATGCTGAAGATAACAACTCTATGATGAAAATAATTTAATACCATTAGTATGTTCTTATCATTATATTTTTTTTAATGTTCTTTATATATTCAGAATAATAATTTATTTTTTTTATGTAGGAGTTTGATTCATTTGAGAGTTTTGAGTTTGCGAGTAAATCACAAAAGTCACGATTAGAATTGTATCTTGAAGACCCTCGAATTGATCGAAGTTCTAAATTGGATATTCTTAATTATTGGAAATCCAATCAATTTCGATATCCAGATCTTTCTCTCATGGCATGTGTTATATTAAGTATTCCTATCTCCACAGTTGCTTCTGAATCTGCTTTTAGTGTTGGCGGTAAAGTACTTGATCAATATAGAAGTGTTTTAAAGTCTGAAACTGTGAAAGCTTTAATTTGTTCTCGAGATTGGTTGTTTCATACTAGAGGTAAGTATATTATTGTTTTCTTATATAAATATTTAAAAAAATTTAGTCTACTAATTATTTTATCATATTATGATAGATAATTTGGTAGCATTGGAGGAGTTAACGGAAGATATTACAAATTTGGACTTAATGGCTAATGCAAGTGAAGTTGTAGAATCTGGTGAATGCTCAAATGCATAAATCTAAATCCGATGAATGCTTATTGACTAATGTAAGTAAAGTTTTGTATATATTTTATATTTTAGATGTTTACTTTTTGTTCATTTTGGTAGGGTCGTGATATTTGGAGATGGAGAGCTTGATGATAGTGTTTGCATATTTCAAACTATTTTTAATTTTTAATGGATTGTAAACTCTAAATTTTGTTCCAATTGTCATGGGATTGTTTGGACTTTGTTGGAACTTTATTTTAAATTACATTGTATGGACTTTTATTATGTTAAATTATTAGGATTGTAAATTTGATATTGTATAAGTTTTGAGTTGGAAATGTATTATTTTATTTGTATGAATGTATGATATACTTTTTGAGAGTTGGAACTTTGTTCTAAACTCTATTGTATGGGTTTTGTTATGATGAATTATTAGGATTGTAATTTTGATATTGTATAAGTTTTGAGTTGGAAATGTATTATTTTGTTTGTATGAATGTATGACACTTTTTGAGAGTTGGAACTTTGTTCTAAACTCTATTGTAATTTTGATGTTATATGAGTTTTGAGTTAAAAATAAGTTATTTTATTTGTGTAATACACCATTTATATATAATAAATTAGTAAATATTAAATTTATATAGGATTTATATTAAATGGGTTAGACGGGTCATGTTAACGTGTCGGGTTAACACGACCTGTTTAAGTATACGGGTTAGACGGGTTGTGTTAACCTGACCCGTTTATTAAACGGGTTAGGCGGGTCGTGTCGTGTTACCCGTTTATTAATCGGGTTGTGTTCGTTTTTACCAAATGCAACACGTTTATTAATCGGGTCGTGTTGGTGTCAATGTAATGTTGACCCGAACCCGACCCGACCTGAACCCGACCCGATCCAAACCCGACCCGACCCGAACCTGCTTAACCCGACCCGTTTGCCGCCCAATCACACTTCGCGCTAGGGTTCCGTTCCCTTTATAAGGCCGACTCGTTTTAGGGTTTAGCTCCTCTCCTCCGCAAAACAACTCCCGCCGCATTTGGGCTCGCTGCAACGATGGTATGATCTTTCCTCTCTCTAGACGTCGGTCAATCTCTTTGTTCTCTTCATGCTCTTGGTTCTCATGCCCTAACTTGTTCCACTTTGCCTTGTTAATCTCTGATCACAGGTGAAGTACTCGAGCGAACCGAACAACCCAACCAAATGTAAGACTTTGGTTTCTTTCCTCTTTCCCTGTTTAGATGCTGGATCTTTTGTGCTTTTTATCTTTATTTCTCTACTCAAAATCTTCTTTTTTCACAGCCTCTAAGGCCATGGGGAGGGATTTGAGAGTCCACTTTAAGGTTCGTTGTCCTCACTGTGATATTATTGGAACCTTCGATATTTGCGATCTTTTTGGTGTTTATATAGTGATTTTCTATGTGTAAATGGATGCCTAATTTTGTTGTAAGTTACTTTTTATATGGTTGATCAATTTAGAAGCTAAAGTTACATTATTTACGTGGTATGTGCTATTATTAGCTATGTCGCCCATTTACATGTATTCTATCATTAATCTGGAAACATGCAACTGATTCTGTAGAAATGCATATCTTCTTGATAGACAATGTGTCATTACTACATTAGGCAATACTATGAGAGTCAATGAGAGAATAGTTATACTATTTCACTAACAGTCTGGGATATTTTAGATAATGTTAGTGAAATGCATATTCCCATATATACTATAAGTAGGGTAGCAGAATAGCTATTTCATTTTACTAACAACTCTTGTATTTAAATGTTAATATGATGGATTCGTCCACCCAACAGATAAATCACAATTTTAGGGACATTGAGGCTCACTGTGGAGTATTTGTGTGCAAAGGGAAAGTCATTTTGGACAATTTAATGAACTGGATTGTGATGTTCTGATCTTGCTTTTGGTTTATGCAATAATTTGACAACCTAAAGAAAAAAGCAGGGTTCTGTTTTCTTAATAAACAGTTCTCTCGTAAACTTTAGGGAAATTAGATGCATTGTTTTTGGGTGAGCCTTTTGAAACTTTACGACAGAAGGTTCAGTTAACAATGACACATAAAATTTCACCTTTCAAAAGATAATTTCATGTTTTTAAACTTTGATTCTGGTATCCTGTTAACTTTCTAATATTTTCAAGCCTCCCATATTATAATTTTTTTGCGAGATGGTCTTTTATCCTAGTCTTGCAAGTGCATTGAATTGTATTGTGTAGATACCAAATCTCACACTGAAGATTTCAATCTTTATAGTAATGTATATAAACAATATGAAGAATTTTTTAGGCGTTATACTTATGGATTTTTACCTTTTTAGTTTAAAAAATATTCAATTTTCAATTTTGCATTGTATGATTGTTGTCTTTACAGAAAAATTTCTACATTTCTATAAGTCGTACCAATTTTTCATCTAAGCATTTATCGTCCTTGGTTTTATCCGTGTCATAATGTTAGTGGTTGTTGATGGGAAAACAGCAATTAACCATGGGGGCTGTCTTAGGAAGGCGTCTTTTTTGTTTTTGGCTCTCTCTGATTCAGTTATATGATCCTAGTGTACATCTTCTGAATGTTTTAAATCTCATTGTACAGTGTGATTTATCATTTATGGACTGTTGCATCAGAGTAACAGTATAAATTCTGAGGTGTTTAATCTCTTTGCTCACTCTATCATTTCATATATTTCTTCACTGAAACTTGTTTGTATAAATCTGATGCATCCTTATTTCATGTGCCCCAACTATAACCTTTTTCCTGCATCTATAATTATGGTGGTTTGCTGTTCCATAACCAAGGCTTGATTTTGATTTTTTATGCATGCCTCTCTGCAATGACATTATAGTTTATGCTAACATTGTGCAATTTTGTGAATTGAGATGTTTCATGTCTTGTGGTGACCATATTATATTTATATGTTTGAATTGAATAGGTACAATAGTTTGTCCTTCATTGTTTTGTGCTATTAGTTTCAATAGACTACTCTAGGTCATAAGATGGTTTAATAGTTTAATTAACCAGTATAAACTTCTTAATGATGCACGCTCTGTTGATTTTGACAGAATACCCGTGAGACAGCCTTTGCGATTAGGAAGCTGCCTTTGGTGAAGGCTAAAAGGTACCTTGAAGATGTAATTGCTCACAAGCAGGCCATTCCCTTCCGTAGGTTCTGTCGGGGTGTAGGACGTACTGGCCAAGCTAAAGCTCGCCAGTCAAATGGTCAGGGGCGTTGGCCTGCCAAATCTGCCAGATTCATTTTGGATCTGCTCAAGAATGCTGAGAGCAATGCTGATGTATGGCCCTACTACTTGCTTTTTCATGTATTTATTACAAAAATCCTGTCATATAATGATTTACTCTTTTCTCCTGCTGTCAGGTTAAAGGTTTGGATGTAGATGCTCTTTACATATCACACATTCAGGTGAATCAAGCCCAAAAGCAGAGGCGTCGCACCTATCGCGCTCATGGACGGATTAATCGTGAGTTCATCATATGAGTTTAATTATATTCCTAAAGTTTCATGGAGATTAAGACCCATTCATTCTGTTCTATTGCAGCTTATATGTCTTCTCCATGTCATATCGAGTTGATTTTGTCAGAGAAGGAAGAGCCAGTTAAGAAAGAGGTAATTCCACTCTCTGGTTTGTGTTTACTATAGGATTCTCTTGTCATTGTGGCATTCATACATTTGTATTCTTTCTTGACGTTAATAGAGTGTTCTCTTATTACGTTTCAATTTTGCAGCCTGACACCCAGATTGCACCCAGGAAGGCCAAGAATCAGGCTTGAAGATTAGTAGCCGTAGTTTGAGTTGCAGACATTTTGGATTTACTGGTTGTTCCCTTTTTGATTTAAAGCTAGATAAGTTGTCAACTCTTTAATCTAGTATCAAACATTTTTCTAGTAATTTATTTGTATTTGCTGGACTACCTCGTTATTCTATCTCGAATCTGTGAAAGCGAAGAATGATTTTATTTTCATATTGTGGAATCAGCTCATCTCCTATTTATGGTATAGCCAGATATTTATTTGAGTATTGACTTATTATTGAGGTAATGTGAAATCCTGGGACTAGACTGTAATCTGTTTAGAGTTGAAATTGTGACTGACTTTGTATCTGCGTAGGAGATTAATCTTGATCAGATGATGTTATGCAAATCAAGTTTTGAGGCTAGTCGAATTTTGATTAGTTCAAATATTTATACAACCGCAATGTAGAGCAATAGCATGATATGAGTATGAATTTAAGATATGCAAAACTCTTTAATTAGATGTGTATTTGGGTAATTATAATTTACACCAATCAATATTCTGTGTGCCTCCCTGAATTTATCTGTCCACTGATAACGGTGATGAGAGAGTGATGGTGCTCTTTCTCAAAATTATTAAACTTCTTATCTTTTGATATTTATTTGTATTTCTTCTTAGAAGGTTTACAATGTCGGCAATATAAAAGTGAGTGATTTTTTGGCAACACATATGTTGGATATATATTATATTAAATTAATTATAAATTGATTTTGGATCAGATCCATCTATCAGCTATATAATTCTTGGTATATAACAACAGTGGCCAGAAAATATTGAAAAAAAATGGGAGCTTTTGCAACCAATATTTCTACTAGCCAGTATATATTTTGTTATAATAAAGTGCATGTAATTTATACATGCTAAAATCTACTAAATAGCTATATAGAAATATAATACCATTTACTAGAATTTATACAGTAAACTGGTTGATGCATTAGACTGGCATTTATCAGGAACTCTCCAGCCCTTCTGATTGAAGGTCATCATTTGAACCAGATTGTCAAATTATGTAGATCATCAGGGTTGCCATTGTAGAAATCACAAGCTATATCTCTAGTCTAAACCACATGATGTATAGATCCTGCAAGTTTAGAGTTTATCCAAGTAGATTAATCTGAGAACTTATTAGCATGCATGTAAGTAATGGAGAAGACTAGTAGAATAAGTGTATTATATTCTTTCAGATCAATTCTGATAGTTATAATTATCTTGTCCATGCATAATGCCATACACTGTTCTTATTTTTTCTTAAAATAAAATTTAATATTAACAGAGTCTGACAGAATGACATCTCCTATCTATTGTATCCAAAACGTAAATTTAAAAAAAATACCAACAGTACCCATGAACATGAATCAATTTACTGATTTGCTATTCAAAATAAGAATCATGGCCTAAAACCTTAAGAGGACGATATCTCTAATCACAAGGATTAATATGCAAATATCATTAAAGCAAGATGGGATTTTCAAAGACCTTAAATTGTATTCCAAACTTCACCTGATGTAAGCAAGCCCGTGTAATTAATATTCCAAACTTCAACGACATCTGTTTCAAACTTCACCTGATCTGCATTCTTAGCAAGCCCGTGTAATTAATAAAAAAATTATATTTAGAAGTTATATAATACATTCTTCTTAATGAATACATCTCCCTGGAATCCTCCATTTTATGCGTCCCAACTGTCTTTCCCACACTGGCTTAGACGTATAATTCTTCCAATCCTCTATAACATTCTTCAGATCATAAAGTTTGTTCTCAAGACCAATGCAGCAGGTTGCATGCACTGTGCAAACCTTGTTCAGATCCTTACCAAGTTGGCAAAATCCACTGATGTAAGCAGTGTTCAGGAACTTGATCCTCACCTGGAACTTAGAGACAAGCTCATGCTTGATCTCATTGAAGACAAACTGGTCATGGTTCTTAGGGAACCTACTCCTGGCTTCATGCCAGTACTTCATCACCTCAATGTTCTTCCTGCATGACTTGAAGTAGATCAACCCTGTGTTTGGATAATTCCCGAGATCGTCGGGGTTACCGAAGAAGAAATCACTCGACGTCGTTATGTGGGGGGCGACGGTGATGTGCTCGAAAGGGTTCCGAAACCATGCAACATCCACATCCTGCATTCAAGATTGAGAAATTTAGTACTTAGCAGCTGAACAATACTATCCGTTATTAGAATATAAAAATTAAAAACCACCGTTATCTAATTGTTTATGTATATTATCTCACTTTTAATCTTGCCTATAAAAGCTAAGTGTTCTAACATGATATGGAAGCTAGATTTTTATTCAAACAAGCAGCATGCGAGTTAAAATATGATATATATTATCTAAAAGTTTGAGTTTGTACGCATACTGTGAACAACAAGTTGTATCCGAGCTCAAGAATCCTTTGCTGGAGCTTGATCTTTTGCCAGACCAGATCAAGGTAGTCTTTGGTCATGTAACTCTTTGCAGAGGATAGGTCCTTTTCTAGCTTCAGAGGGTAGCAGTAAGGATGCAGAGACTTGCACCTCTCATACGCCTTTGGATCCATGGTTATGATGATCAGGTGCTTGACGAAATGCTCGACTTGCTCTCCGATGCGGAAGCTCTCGAAGAAGGAGTCAAGGAGCGAGTCTGGTGCTGCCCAGGCTTCGTTCACTGAGGTCAGAATGACTGTGTTGTCATCCATGGCTGCCTTCCTCAGCAGCTCGGCTATGTCTTCAGATGATTCTGTCTGCATTTCCAGCAGTTCAAGAATTAGTTTTCTGAAATTTTTTGGGTTTTTTTATTTTCTTTGCATGTATACCTTTTTTTATTTGCAAAAAAAACTCAAAAAAATATAAATAAAAAATCATTTCACACCATAAACAGGAAAGGCATAAAGTATAGAATTGTAACTTTATAAGGTGCTCTTCTTTATGCAAAAAGTAAAAAAAAGAGGAGGGGTTGGAATTGTAAAGAATGAAAAGTTTAGGGGGTGCAAATTGTAATATAGCAAAACGATAGGGTGTGAAATCAAAATTTCCCTTCAAAAGCAGATCTATCTTTTACTTTGTCATAGAAAAATTAAAAGAATTGAGTGGCATTGGCATAATGCACTCCTTCTTGCCCACAACATAACAGAGGAATCATTAAAATACAAATTATAAGACCCAAAAAGTAGAGAAACCAATTGGCTCAAGAACTCTTACATGCATCTATGATTTGATGAAAAAGAAAAGAAAATACTTTGTAAAAAGATTATCAATCAAGCAGCCAAATCTTGCCATCTCCTACTCTTCCACCACTCTCTTCTCTCTCCATTCTCTCACTTGGAATTAGCATGCAAAGAAACTAGATTTACCTACCTCATTGGAAGCGGCCATCTTGGTGGTGCCACCCTTTGCATTGCAACCCATCTTAGCTGCATTTAGCTTGGAAGTAGAAGAAGGCTTCTGAAGTCCACTGCTCCAAGATGATCTCCCAAAATACCCCCCTCCTGGGCTTGCAGTGAGGAGGAAGAGAAGGAAGACAGTGGCCATGGCAGCACCCAGTGTGAAAGCCACCAGAGGTGGAGGCGTCTTTGCTTTGCTCGTTAGCTTTGTCGCCATTAGAGTCATAACCTGTCGGTGCATGTAGAGAAAGAGAGAGAAAGAAAAAGAGAGAGAGTGACTTTGGGGGCGTTATAACTTGTTAGATTGGGTTTCTTTCTCTCCTTTATTCATGCTTGTCGTCCTATATGCCAATCACTGTAGTCTATCTAGTAGTTGAATCTTGGTAGATATTGAAAATGATACCTAGTAAATATTTTACTGGCTACTTAGATCTAATTATGTTCATTAACCAGAAAGAAAGAGTATTTTAATCATTTCATAATAATTATGATAGTTTAATATTCTTGAGCTTCACATTGAGGACGTGGGAGATTCCGGGTTTCGTACAGTGCATGCATTATTGACCTATGTTTCTTTGAATCTTGTCTTCTTCCAGCTGTTCCCAATTTGGCTCACAATGTTTGAAAATGTTTAGTTTGTAGAAAGAAAAATTAAACCTTAGCCTAACATAATTTGACCATACTTACTGGAATTTCTAGTTTATATTGACATTGTTTTTTAATTAATAAACTAGAATTTTTAAGGTAAACAAATTTTATTTTAATATATTTAAACAAATATTGAGAGAGATACAAAGACAAGGCTCAAACTGTAACAAGTCTGTAAGATGAGGTGGATAGATAGAAACTGGCCGAATAAAAAATTGCCACATCTCTGGATTGATTATATTCAATGCAGCTCTTGCTGTTGGTAGGCAGGGTTTGTGAATTATTGGGAGGTAGTAGTTATTGTTTGGTACCAATCAGTAATTGTAGAGAGAGAGAGAGAGAGACGTATGATATAATATTTAGTAGGTTGGTGGGTTGGGTGTTTGTTGTGAGAATAAACCACATGAAGGATATTATAAAATGACATACAAACTGAATGATTTAGACGCAGACAAAAAATGACATACATGGCAGTGAATAATGGAGGACTAAACTATGAACTTAGAGTAAGAGTCACATTATTGCTATTGTTACTATAAAGATATATTTTTTTTTGGTCAATAAAGTGAAAATATAATGGTGTTCTAGTTAAAATGATAATATTTGGATCCAAATCTTGGGATACCAATACAATATGATCTTCTTTAGCTAACGAAATACTTTCTGTAAAAAGTATTACTATCTCTTGCATCACTACATTTATAACTCAATAATAAAATATTGGTGCTATAAAGCTCATCCCAACTAGTTAATAATGCGAACAGATTTGGAACGATTTATTCGCAGGATGATTATGAGATTTTAATGAATAGTACCTCAAAAATATCAAATATAATGGCTTTGAAATAAATTCAGTTAGAGATCTGAATGGAAAGTTATGACTAAAATAATGGAGCAAGGCCAAAACAGGGTAGAAATATATAAAAAAAAAATCGACATTGCGGATATCGTCGGAGGGTGGCGAAGGGCCATGGGATGGTGGTGGTCGGCCGTATGAGTGGGTGGCTCGTGGAGGTAGATGGTGACTATAAGTTAGAGGTAGAATTATGGTTCTAAGTTAGATCTACTCGTATAAAAATAAATGACTATGATTAATTTACTTCAACTTCTAGATTATCTTTTGTCAATAAAGTGAAAACATAATGGTGTTCCAGTTAAAATGATAATATTTGGATCTAAATCTTAGGATACTAATACAATATGATCTTCTTTAGCTATTGAAATACTATCCGTAAAAGATATTACTCTCTCTTGCATCACTACATTTGTAACTCAATAATAAAATATTGGTGCTATAAAGCTCATCCAAACCAATTAACGTTGCGACCAGATCTGGAATGATCTGTTTGTAGGATGATTCCGAGATTTTGATGGATAATAACCTCAGAAATCTTAAATTTAATGGCTTTGGAATGAATTTAGTTAGAGATCTAGATAGAAAGTTATGACTAAAATAGTGGAGCAAGATCAGAATGGGACAGAAATAGAAAAAATCGACTTTGCAGATGTTGTTGGAGGGTAGCAAAGGGCCGTGGGATGGTGGTGGTCGGTCGTATAAGTAGGTGGCTCGTGGAGGTAGATTGTGACTATAAGTTGGAGGTAGAATTAGGGTTCTAAATTAGATCTGATCGTTGAAAACTAAACGGCTATGATTAATTTACTTTAACTTATAGATTATCTTACTCTTACTCTTAAGATACTCTAAGGCTAAAACATAATTCTTAATTTTTATTGGATACTTGGACAGATAAAAAAAAAGCTTAGCCCCTCTATATATAGAAGTCGAGTATAATGAGTCCTACTCAGACTTAGCTCTAAAGGTTTATAGGACTGTAAATAGTATTTGCCTTAGATATTTATATGACTTAATTTAACTTACCTTAATGTTTATGTGGTTTAATTGAATTTGCCTTAGTGATTTAACTAGACTTACCTTAAGAGCTTATATAAGAGATAAACATAAATCAATTAAAAGATAAATAGAATAATTTTCCTTTCATCCCTTGAACTATCACCAATTTCCATAATGACCCTCCAAACTTTTTTTTTGGTACACACTAACCCACTAAACTACTAGAAATATCCCAATTGACCTCTTTCGTTCAAGATTTTGTTACCCATTTTCATCCATAAGTTGCCATGTGCTAGTCATGTGATAACTAAATAGCCAGAATACCCTTATATGCATGTGACAACTTAAAATAGGCTTTTATTATGACTAGAATATCCTTAAAAAATACCACCAATCTCTTCTCCTCCTCCTCCCTAACTGTTTCCTTGGGCGCCGGCCACTACGCGTCTCCCGTCTCGCTCCTCCTCCGTGTTCTTCCCTCGCCTCTCCTCTTTCCATTACTATCAATTCCTTTAATTTCTTATGAGAATCCATAATCCAGTGCCATTACTACCTATTCCATTATTCCATTCTTATTCCTACTGTAGATCCAACAATAAAAACCAAAATGGAAACATGTAAAACAACCATCTTAGAGATAAAGGGTGGAATTTTTCTCTCAAAAAAATTCCAAAGATTTTCTAGTAATTTCAACCCAACCCATCTTCTTATGACTCCAAATTGGGGAAGAAGAGAGAAAGGTGGAGTCATGGAGATCTAGAGAGTAGTCTTGGCATGGCCAAGGAGAGAAGAGAAGAAATCTCCCTACCGGACGTGGCATGATAAGCTGGCTAGTGGCAAGGTTGCATGACGAGGTGGAGCACATAGGCAGGTGTGGAAGATGGGTTGCCATCACCTATTGCCCCGGTGTTGCCGTCACCCTCCTCTCCGAGCCCGTCATCGCCCTTCTCTCTCTCTATCTCTCCAAATGCCTTATGTTAGGGTAGGAAGATGATGAGGTGGAGGAAGATGAGAGAAATGGTTAGGAGAAATGTAGATCAGGGGTAATAAAGGAATTTAAAAAAATTATTTATTTAATATTAACTAAGCCACTTAACAATTCTATCATTATAAATAGAGGGGTAATTTAGTCAGTTAATATATTTTGTCAACAATGCCAAGGCGGTGAGGTATTTTTGATAATTCAAAGGGTCAGTGTATACAAAAAAAATTCAGGGAGTTATTGTGGAAATCAATGGTGGTTTAGGGAGTGAAATAAATCATTTCAAGATAATAAACTCGATCTATTGAGTCCAATATTCTTATGATGTGATCCAGCTTGACCCGGCTCACATCAGTTAATACTATATATGAAGCTCACGCAAGCTCTAGAGCTAGTAGAGATTATTATATTGTTTATTCTGATCTAATACAAAATAAGATCTACAATCCTCGCATAGCTCAATATCACATTATACCTCAAAAAGTTAAAAAAAAAGCTCTCCTAAACTACTAGAAATAGTTAAAACTAGTTACATCTATTTAATTAGTACATCATTAAAAATTTTAAAAAGAAAAAAACCCATTAGAAACATAACTTGTAGGTTTTAAAGACAGTGTAAATTACAACATTTTAAATACTTCATAATAGATTATGTAATACTGAGTCATAGTTCAAGAGTATAGGATATTATCCAAAAATTAGTCTCTTATTCCCACTCTCTTTAGGTGACAATTTTTAATTTCATTTAATTTCTTTTACCTCTACCAAGTACCACCTCCCCTAGTGTGTATGTGTGTGTGCATATATACATACACACATATATATAGTATGGAGTTGGCCATCTACTTCACAAACCTAGCATGTGGTTCTTTGAATTATATATACATTTGGTAATGAAGACATATGAGTTATTATACTAATTTATTTTATAATTAGTGGCTGGAGTCTCAGATAAGTAGATCATTGTGGTCTTCATCTTCCCCATCTAGGTGGGAATCCAATCACTCCATATTTGTTTTTTCCATCTTTCTCATTTATTATTATTTTAGCTAGACAAAATGTCAACTCTTAATAGTTGAATATAATATCTATATATGCCTAACTCAAAATAACTCAAAATAATTTTTTTTTTCCTTTTCTCTACTTGCATAATTTTATAAATTGCTTGATGTTATCAAAATTTAAACATAAGAAATTGACATCATAATCTATTCTTGATTTTATCTATTTCGATAGGGGACTAAATAGATTCTAAAAATCTTTTTATGACTCAATATATATCACATTATACTTCTTAAAAAATAAAATAAGAAAAAATTGCCCCCATAAACTATAAGAAATAACATATCAAATGAGATGCTTTGTTTGTAAGTATTTTAATGTTCGAATTCTTAATTAGGTCTTAGACAAAAAGAAATTATTAGAAATGTAACCACTCGTAGCTTTTAAGATTAAGAGTGGTATAGAATTGTAGCATTCTAGGTACTCCGGAGTAGCTAAGGCCTTATTTGCTTTGAGTTTAAAGACTCCTTTTGAACTTATTCAAAGACCTTTAGACTGGTTTAATAATTAAATATTTTTTAATTTTTTTTATATCTAATTAACTTTACTTTATAAAAAATTAAGACTAAAAATAAGACTATTAATCGTGTTCAATGTTTAATCTCAAATCAAACAAGGTCTTATGTAATGCTGAGTATATATATAAATATTAACAAAGGCATGCCATATATTATAGTAAATTAGTTATGATTGATAGCTGGAGATCATTGTGGTCTTCATCTTCCCATCTAGGTGGGGAATATGATCATAAACAAAAGGTCCACTCTTGATATTTGAATATAAGATCTATATATGCCTATGCAAAATAGCTCAAGATAACCTTTTTCTTTTCTTTTTTCTACTCGCTTAATTTTATATATTGCTTTGTGATACCAAAACCTAAGAAATTGACATCAAATTTAAGCCTCTTTAGACCATGTTCTTCATGAAAGGTAGTTATCTCAATAAAGACAAAAGAAAGAACCCTAACAATCACCTTTTAACTTTGCCAATGTTTTGGTGTAACATGTCCATCTATCAATTAATGGGGAGTACTAATTAATCCTATTTTTTCATTGATATAAAACTATTATTTTCTCATATGTGAAGGGAATTTTCTTTTAATTTTTTTTGTAGTGTCTATCTAACATATAAAAATAAGAAAAATTGAGGTGTAGAAGCGTATGAGAAAAGAGGATTTTAGTTATTATATATCAAAACTAACGTCTATTTTATATTAGAATTATGAGGAAGGTAAGTTACAGACGAAAGCTTAGAACCACAGTATTGACTTTTTGCCTAACCAATTGAGACACAGCTTACCCATACAACACGAAGGTTTTGATTAGCATTCCACAAGATTTTATGGTAGATGCGATCATAGAAAGACAATTAATTAGATGTGCTTTTCTAGACAATCTAAATTAACTTCTTATTGGGATCAAATGATCCAAATATCATTAATTTGTCTGAAACCATTTACACCTCCATCTCTCTCTTCTCTTTCTTTCTTCTCCTAGTCTTGTCTCTCTCTTTTCTCACGATATGTGTTAGCTTACATCTGATGATGCCTATATGAGTATGCATGCATGTAGAATTATGGATCCATAATGGACTCTAATGACCAAAACAACCATTCTAAGGAGGAGGAGAGAGAGCAGCGGAGAGACAGGTGATGATAATTACCTCCGGCGACGACGACGCCCTTCCTCCACCTCGGCGAGAAGGTCAGATCGATCACTTCCCGGAGCTTCTCATCGTCGTTCTGGAGGAGGTGTTCAGCAGTGAATAGAAAGGAAAGACTACGTTAATTGGTTATATGGATGGTAATGGTAGGAAGGCTTTATTTATAGAGAAACTTTTCATATAAATCTCTATCCTTTTTATTATTCTCTGATTGCACCCTCACCCAGCCTCGGAAGGATGTCATTTAAGAACAATTATTGTTTATAAAAGCTACAAAATAATATTATAGAAATGATGTCACTTAATTTAATTTTTTTTGTGTGTGGATAATATTTGGTCAAGAAAGTATGCATACTCCAACGTGGGGCTTATTCAAACAAGAATTGGTCAAGAAAGCCCTTAGAGAAGTTGTATATAATTATCAATAAAATACTAATAGAATTAATACTTTAATTTTAGATAAAAATGTAGATAAATTTAGTATCTATACCAAAATATTAAACTCGTCGACGATTTATTTAGAATTTTTCATTTGAAATGTTGATAGATTCAGCTAAGTTTACCTTAATTTTTTTTTATAATTATCATACATAAAATTTTGATTAGATCAGCGTGTTATATAAAAAGAAGAAGCTGAACTTGTTAACATATTCTCTTTTTAAATAAAATGATAAGTTTAGGGTTTTTCTGACGGTTATAATAAAATAAGATAAGTTTAAGAGATAGTCTATTTTGGTAAAAGGAAAGTTCGGAGGAAGTCAAATTTGGTCACAAACTAAATAATTCCTCCATATTGGAATACAAATTTCTTACATAAAAAAGAACTTTTCCAATTTAATTGTACTTAATTTTTAATTTATAATAATTGATTCTAGTATGCATCAGCTATATAAATTATGTACTCTATTATAACAAAGTATGCATGATTAAAAAATATATATATATGAATTCAATTGACCAAAATGATTTCAATTGATTTTATTTGTGAATAAATTCCACTGTTCACTAAATAATAGAATTTAAAATGAATTCTATCTAGCATTATTGTTTGAAAATATATATGAATTCATTTCAACATACTTTTAATTTTCTACTATACCCTGATTGTCAACATATACGAATTAAAAATATATGGAACAAAAATTTAATAATAACACATGATATGAGTAACCAATAATGTATGTATCTATTAAACAAGTTAAACCAATAGTTACTTGGATGTTTGACCAAATAACTACAGGCAAATAGGAGAAGAACTAGGAGGCACGTAGTAACGCGAGAATATGGGAGAAGAGAATATACATAGCTTTATTAATTATTATGCTAATAGAAATTATGGAACTTAAAAAAGTTTGATTAAGTTCGAAATAAATTCTCTTTTAGTGAAATCCATCAAAATAATCACAAATCAATTGAATTTTTTCTTTTACTGAGACATTTTAAGGATTTTCTTCGAATTGAATTCGAAATCTACCTTCTAGTCCTTTGATTTAATGATTCACAAATTCGAAATCGCCCTGAATTATTAGAACCGACTTTATTATGCTAATAGAAATTATGGAACTAGAAATAAATTCTCTTTTAGTGAAATCCATCAAAATAATCACAAATCAATTGAATTTTTTCTTTTACTCTTCTCGAAATCTACCTTCTAAATTCACAAATTCGAAATCGCCCTGAATTATTAGAACCCTAGAACTCCTAAAAACCCTTAACAAAATGATTAAAATTATAATTCTACCCATAATTAATCACCTTATCTTCCTTTCATATACATCTAATTAATTTCTTCGTTAGTAGATTCTATGATAACTTATCATAATATCTAACTCTAAACCAATCTTCTTTTATTCACTCAAAGCCCACATCTACTCTTGGCCCTCAAATCTCATTTCCCCACTCTTTCTCCCTAATAAGAGAATAGAAGAGAAGAGATTATAGAATCAAGACTGTAACATTAGTAATATGATTTTAGAATTGCTACTTGTAGAAATACTTAATGAGAATTAATAACCAGTGGAAAATTCATGTATTAACATGAATTTTATATAAACTTTGAGCCCAAATTTAAATGGAGTCCTCATATTATTAATGATGAATTAATGGTAAAATTAAAAGAGCTTAAAGAATACTTTAATGTCATATATTCTCTTATTTAAATTCATGAAGGAAAATAAATAAAAATTAGCTTTAAAGTGATGGTTGAGCTTGAAGAAGTGTAATATCTCATATGAGCTGAAATCCTTTCATATGGAAAGACACATTCTTTGGGGAAGAGGTATAGAACACACCCTCTGTGGAAGAGGTATATCATTTTATATGAAAAGATGGTCCTTTCATTTTAACCAAATGGATATACCTCTCCATGAATGAGCACATCTCTTCATTGTAGCCATTCATTTTATAAATAGGAAAGAAGTTTACATTTAGGCATACAGAAAAATTTAATCCTTCATTCAATTTATTCAGATATTTTTGAGTTTTTAGCATTTAATAAAAAGTATTGCACTGTCCTGATTTAATAAGACACTCGAATAATACTCCTTTTGTGTGTAAGATATTTGCTGTATTATGAGAGATCGACATCCACTATTCCAAAAGCAGCCAATGAAAAACGGATTAGTATTAAGACGATAGTATTCAACACTAAACTCGACTTATATAGAATATTATATTTTATAATCGATTTAATTAGTTTCCTTACTATTATTGGATCGGATTTTTATGGCTGTTTGAATTAGATTATTATAGCCAATAATCTTTAGACCAATTTTTTGCCATTTTTTTTTAATTTTTCTTTCATTCTTATATATGGGTGAAATAGTAAATAGTGCTGTTATCCCTATCTTTGCTCCTCCAATGATTACAGTTCACGGAGAAAAGCCTAAAAAGTTACATGGTGCAGACGTCATCAAGAGACAATAGCAAAAAATGTTGTTTTATCTAAGGATTTTAAACTCGGCTAAATTTCTTCATAAAGATGTATCTAGACTCTAAAAGGAGAAAATAAATAGGTAAGTAGTTGATGCAATAGATGCATGAAAGTATGTCGACGTCCTAACTGAAACTATATCCTCAATAGGCTGGATATTTCAATATACAACATGTATAGTTTAGTGAAAATGTCTAAAGAATTATGAAATCTTAGACAAAAAGTATAAGACAGAAGATGATGGTGCAAAGAAATTTATAGTAAATAAAATTGTATGCTGCAAATTGTGGGAATCTTTTTCGTTAGCTTGCTCCCTCTAAAATCACCACCAAGTTGCCATAAATAGGGTTGTGATCATAAATAGGGTTGTGATCGAGTTGAGTATCAAGCCTAGTTCTGATTAAGCATGAATTAATTTTAAGTCTATATTTGTGATTAGACATGATCATTAGGTTCGACCCGTCCAAACCTGGTCTGAACCTGCCCGGTTTTAATTGGGCTAACCTCGGCCCAAGCCCAATTTAGGCCCGACCCGACCCGAGCCCGAGATGGTAATGGGCTAAGCCTTTGCCCTCCCAACCCGCTCGAAAGTCCGATCCACTACACTCATCTATGGCTCGACCCATAATGCATGCATATTCCTATATTTTTTTAGTCCGATATTGAATATTTAGTAAATTATATATCAATATATAAGTATGTTCCCATGAAAAATAACAAAAATGTATTTATAGAAGACTATTAAACTCGACCCAACAAGATATAATATTTTTTATATTTAACCCATTATGTTAGATCCATTATATCCAACCCAAGCCTAATATCTAATGTGCTAGTAGGCAGTAATGGGACGCTTAAATTGAATCATTTCAATTCGAGCTAATTTTGAGCTCAAGCCTGAACGAGCTAATCAATAAGCGATTTCAAGCCTTGGCCGTCCGCCACCCTTTAACGACTACCACAACGTATAATTATAATTCTATCCCATTTTGACCTTACTCTACTATTTTATTTTTAACTTTTCATTCCAACCGCTAATTTACGTAAAACTAAAACCATTAGAACCCTAACTTCCAAATTTTTCATCTCGACTTTCGATTCACGTAAAACTAACACCATTAAAACCCTAACTTCCGAGTTTACAATCATATAAAATTTCATAATTTTCTTACTTTTAAATCAGTCCAGATTTTGTTCATACATTTTGTGAACAGTTTACAAGCTCAATTCAGTTTTAATATGCCAAATTTGAATCGTCTTTAATCTAACTAAATTCAAGCTTGATTTAAGTCAAAACTTAAATTCATCAAATTTGCATATGACACTTTTGACTTTGATTAAGCTTAAATGTGTTACTTAAAGAAATCCAATTATAACATTTAGAAGGTTACACAAACAAGAAAATTGTGAGTGTTATACGAAAAATTAAGAAAGAAAGAATCTCAACTATAAGGCCATAGCAGATCCAAACCGTAGAAGAAAAGATCACAATATAAGGCCAAATAAGCATTAAATGAAGAAAAGAATTGATCTACGAATTAGCTAAATAAATCTTGAATAAAACAAAAGGACTACACACGAAGAATAGAGGAAAATTTCCAAAATACAATGAAAGGGGTTAGACATGTCAGGCGGAATAAAGTAGAGAATGAAGAAATGCTTCATATACTAATAGAAACTCACTAGACAGCAATTTGCGACAATAAGTTACTATACAAAATTGCATCTTGAATAACAGCTTCTCCAAATAATAGGAGTAAGGTTGATGACATGCTGCCCTCAGATCGTTTAGAGAGGTAGAAATGTACTGTCTTCCATGCTTTAAGAAGAAAACACTACTTGCTGTTGTCAAGTGCTTCTGCAGTCTCCATGCAGCTAATAAGTTGCACGCCAATGACCATTCGAGAGTAGTTTCCTACAATTTGTGGTCATCGCTTGATCCATTAGTGCCACCGACGATGAGTTTCATAAACCAGGAAATTCTGAGCCCAGGTTTATATGGGTGCCTTTTGTTTTTATCTCATCTCATCGAACAAATGGTCAGATAAATGAAGTGGTATGGGAGAACCACTTCCTGACATATATCAGAAATTTATGATCCAAAGCTTCTTCAACTTGCTGCAATGCTTCAATATTGTATCACTTGGTCTTCTTTTTTCCGGTTTTCTTTTTCTTCTGGACAATTCGTGGACCTCGTTTGAAGACGGCTAGAACTTCAATGCTGCAGTATTATTCCATTCCATCATTTATAAGAAGGTAGCTGGGTAAATTAAGCCTAAAGCTATATCTTACAGCATCTGAATTAAGTGATATGAAAGTATCATCCACGAAACGAGCATGACAAAGTGCAAAACATGCAACCAAACAAATTTGATCCTTTAAAAGTTATTTGATTTTTACTGCAGATCATTTGGTTAAATTTATATGGCTGTCAGGTGCACAAAAATGGTGGCTTAAAGCTAGTCAAACCCTCAAAGCTTAGGGCAGTAGAAAAATGGATAAAAACAATAGTGAGAGGTTGTCCAGAAGAACTACCTTTTCCAGGAAAATGAGTGCTGCTGCTACAGTTAACAATTCAAGTAAATATCATAAATCTTGTGATTGTAGAAAAGAATAAATCAGCGAAGCAAGGAGAGGCCAACTACATCAACAATTAGTAAGGATTCAACATATCTGCTTAGATGTCTTCGAATCCAACCAACATTAGCATTGTAACATAACCTATCTGTTTTGAGGTGGTATAAAGATTAAATTAATCAACATGTTTTCCATGATTTCAGATGGTGTACCATGTCATGACCTAAGCTGTTTCTCGACAGTATGGTGGTCATCTAGAAGCTTAACTCATGCTACAAGATTTACTGTTCATACATTCTAAATCCATCTCTTTTGTTTCCTTTTCTTACAGGAGTAACATACTCTTTCCAATCACTAAAAAGAAAAACAAAATGATTTGAGTTAGTATATTTAAGAATTGAAAGGCTCTCAACTGTATAAATACGATAAGTATACTCATATGACACCTTCATCATATTAGCCTTCTTCTTAAGTCAGTTAAAGCACAATCAATGATGAAAAGGCTCCAATAGATATGACAGTTTCTGAGGGGCTTTTGTCCTGACATCAGCTGACTACGAATTACAAAAAACTACATACATTAATTAAATCTTCTATATCTAACATAAATTCCATTGAAACCTTAAGAATTTCATATCTTCATTTGAACATTTTGGGTTATAGTTGAACAGTGTCTCATTCCCAATCTTGCATCTTCTCTACTAGCAGAAGACAAGAATCCTCTTATTGCCATCTTCCTACTCTCTATTCCCCCTTACTGTTCAATCATTCAATCACTGGGGGCTAACTACAGGAGGTTCTTCCACCAATGTCCCTCCTTTCCACCTACCATACATATCTCCATCAACCAATGATCCTGCAACCATCATCCATCCTACAGACTCTTCCGCACATCCCTCTTATGTTTCCATTGGCAAAAAGGCAAAGGGTGGAGATGAGTTACCCACCATGAGTTCAAGATGGGAAAGAAAAGAGTGAGGGCAGAGGTAGATGAAGGAAATTCGGCCATGACAAGTAAATTCTTTCTGCAACAGGGTTAAACAATGGTGGACATCTTATGCAGCTGAAATGAAGCTCCAACGTGTCAAAAACACACACAATGGCTCAAAAAAGGTCTATATAGCAACCACAAGTAACTTTCTGTCCATATGAGTCCATGGAAATCATACCTCTGAGTGCCCGGAAAGAAGTTGAAAGCATGAGCTTTTTCCAAGTGCCATGCCTTGTTAGCTAGCAGTTTCTTGCAATCCTGTTAAAAGTTTGTTATAGCTAAAAGGATTGGATTATACAAAAGAGAATAAGAAATAAACTCTAACCAAAAAAGTTAATCTAATTAGAGCAGTCTTCCAAATAAAAACTAAATAAAAGTGATTAAATTGTTAATTTTACAATGTATTAACCAATAATACCTCCTTAAAGCTTTCCCATCCACAACTAATATAGATAAGTGTTGCAGGCCAAGTTTGACTATCTTCCCAGACAGTTGTGCTGTCGACATGAGCGGCTGCTTCCCTTGCACGCAAAATCCATGGCCTCTTTTCATCTTTCACCTTTAGGATAGAACTGAGTTCAGAAGAAAAAGGTTATCATTTAGAGAACTCAATGTCCTGATCTTTTGTTGGTTTGCCAATATGATAATTCTGCAACTAACTCAATTAAGACAATGGATGCATAAGGCAATTTAGGGAAAATCAAAAGAATAGGCATTTTCAAGTAATGAATTGAAACGGAAAATGCTCACCTTCCAGATGCCTTATTTGCCTTGGAAGCAGACAAAGCGACATTCCTTAAAGCATCTACAAGGGATGGGTGCAATCCTTTTCTAGGAGGATCCACGATAACAACATCTGATCCTTCAAGCCAGTGAACAGGTTCCTGCAATCACGATGCACAAATTTCACTTACATTCTAAAATATTTAGCTTAAAGTGTGTTCAAATACTTCTGAGTTTGGGACATACAAGTGAAGCATCTGTATTGTGCCAACTGATGCTGCAATCTAGTGTTCTTGGCAAACGGCTTGCTGACTTCTCAAAAGATACTTTTGACTCCTTGTTGATCTCCACACATTTCACTGACCTGAAGATAAGAGTTTGAAACTTCATGTTGCTAGAAAATAATCAGCAATAATATGGTCTCAGATAGAAAGTAACTTTGTACTTGCCTACATTTCCTCGTGGCAGCTACGGATAACCCAATAATACCAGCCCCAGAATACAAATCGACAAGAGATGAACCATGGGGAACATACTTTTGTAATTTCCGTAGTAAGGAATTAAAAGCCTGCAAGATTAAGAAAGCCCTCATTCAAAAGCATGTAGAGATACAGAATTTACATTTGGAATTCAACTTCTTGATTATAGACCTTTTTGCCAATTATATTGTTTTTGAATTTAGTACATTAAGAAGTACACACTATTGCTGTATTATAACCTAATAGTTTCATTCCATTCCTTTCTGTATTTGCAGTATGTAACATGTATGCAAATGATGCCCTTTTTCTTTGACTAAAACCCTTTAACAGACCTGAGTGTTTGCTTGGCCGAAGCTCGATGGATCCAGAGAAACATCAATGCCTCCTAAATGTTCCCAGAAATCTCTGTCACCCAGGAGATGTCTCCATTTGTTTCCAAAGATTATCTATGAATGCAGTAGAATTCCATCAGCAAAACTGGTTACAAGGTTGTGAACAACAGTTGACCTTCACTATACAAATATTTTATCATTTTAATCTGGGTTGACAAGTGGTTTAATCTAGGTTGTTGAGTAGGGCCAATCAATCATTTTGAAACAAAACATTGACCTTCATAATACAAAACAGATGATAAGTTTATCTGTTTCAAAACTCAGGGATAAATTTAAAAGTTGGCCTAGCAGATGGGTTTAATTCGAAATAATATATAGCATACAGATAGTTAACAAAGATCTGAAAAATCCCGTTAGAAAATTCAAAATTCTGAACTCCAAATTTTCAAGTAAAAATGTTCTAAAATTATATTGAAAAAAATCAAATTATCTCTAACTTGAATATAAAAATTCACAAAAATATGTACCAAAATGTTTGAGATTAAAATTTATTTAACTGAGCAAGTTTGTTTTAGGTGATGTGGATGCTATATTGGATGAGTCCAGATAAACCATTGTAGGAGATAGCAATATAATTTGACAACAGTTGCTAAGATGATGAGCAATTTCAGGTACACTTAGCAAAATGTCATGTTTCATAATTTTCTCACTAGAACAGTCCACTTAACGAACTATTCACATCTTTGCATGTCTCGAGCTATGGATACCAAGAATCATTCACTCTATCAGTGACTTACATGAATTGAAGTTGTATCTCTAATGACAACTCTACTTGATGTAGTACACATGGCACCTACGTAGACTAGAAGTGGCATACTCAGGTAAATATGTGGGAACTAACATATTTGGGTACATCCCTCGTGCGCAGACCCATTTTGGTAGAAAGTATTTATGAGTATCTAAGTTCAATCATTCTATGTACTGCTTTGCAAACTTCGGTCACCTCATGCCTTCATCACTTTTAGGAACATTTGGATCTCCTAGGTAACCTCTAACATAATTATTTACTAAAACATTTCTATGGAAATTAAAAAAACTAAAAAGATAGAACTACAATTATTTTAGTGCAAATCTCAAGTTTCTCATTCATTCAGATGTTAAACATAATATAGAAGACCAAGCTATCCACAATGCAGCCAAAATGAAAAAAAAAATGATAGTCAAATAAGTCACTTTATCTCATACTTCTAAAACCAGGGCATTACAAATTACAATGCATATCAAAAGGCAGGCATAGTATTACAAGGTTAGCAAAATTTACTAGTCCACAACTGCAGGTGATACAAAAGATACGAATCGGCATTATAATTAACTCCCAAACATTCCATGTGCATACTGACTGTTGTTTAGGCTACAGAAAAGTAAATAAAAAAAATGTAAACTACAAAATACACAACCAGTTGGGCTACACAGAAGAAAATGACCATACATATCACCCTAAGTCAGAAATAAGCAGTATTGATATCAGCAGAAAACCATTTACATTTATTTACACCAACAAATAATATACGAGCATTGAAGGTCAAGGTTACTCGAAAGATCTCAAGTGACACTTTGACATACATTGCTCGTGGATGTTTGAAAGTTGGCCCATATTGAATGAATCAGATTGGTACCGCTGCTTGGTCCACCAGCTTTCCACAAGAACTGCGAAGCAACAAAATAGAGATGCCAGAGTAAATAAATCTATCAGGCAACTACTTAAGTGGACTATTCCACTGGTGCTTAATAAAGATAGGCAGGCTTACAAGTTATGAGATTAGTTATAAAAGATAGCATACAACATATATAAATGTAGTTCACTAACTTACATCTGATAAAGCATTCAACTTCTCAGAACCTGGGGAATGCTCATTTCTTGAATTCCAAACCAATGAAATTTGTACTTTCCCTGGAAAGCAGATAATGGTTCTTTAGCATTTGACGCAACCACTTTTCCCCTATACAACTTAAATGGGATAAAGTTAGCATTTACAAGCAGATTGTTTTCTGTCCTCACCTTTCTGGTATCGTTCTGCAACAGGAAGGGATGTGTTGTATGTTGTCACAGCCATCTGAAGCATTAGGACAAACAGCAATTCAATATCTGTCAAATGAATCATACACCTCACTATCTCATGGTTTGCATGATATGATATTTTTATAACTATCAAGGTGAATAAATGTTAACTACTTGATGAAGTAGGCACAACGAATGGAAACTAAATAGATATGAAAATCCTCAGGCAAATAAGACAATAGTACAAATGATACTCATCTAGAAATATAAAATGTCATATGCTGTGGAAAAATAGTACTAGCCTGTATGTATCTCAATTCACCCGTACCCAAGTCTTCGTCAAATGGCTGAATATCCAACTTAGAAATACCTATAAGAGAAGTATGAAGCATCAGAAACCAATAAATAAACAAACGAAATCAATTCACACTTCTTTACTGGGAGGAACATATCAAGAGCATGCCTTGTTTTATGAGATCCACTGCAGTATTGATGCTTGGATGATGTGCTGCACCAAGAAAGACAATTAGTAGTTGCAGTATATATAGTACTCCAGAAACCAAATTCTGCAAAAAGCAGTTATTGCAAACAGCATACTCATAAAAACAACTAATTCTTAGGAACTGATCATATGGTACATATCATTGATTAAAACCTCAGAGCTTTATGAAAGAAAAATCTATGCTATCATGATTCTAGATGCAATATGGCAACCAGATAATAACAGAGCTTATATTTCTGTCTACCACAACAGGCCAATGCCCTCTACATAGGTATGTTCTATAAATTATAATCTAGTGGAACCAACAAGGAGAAACATAAGGATTAGAAAGGCATGATATACAACAAAGACTGGAGAACCAAATTCTCACAAGAAGACAGTTAAAGATGAATTCACTTCGTATAACAAATAACAACCCCCTTTCATCTTGGAATCTCAAGTGTAAGACAACTAGAAGCAAATTTTATAACATTATAACTATAAGAAACTAATAAAGAGCTAATTGCTTTGGACTAATATTGCAGAGTTGTTCATTGCACATGATTTATATTTTTTTAAGTGTATAACAGAAGCATAACTGTAAGAAACTAATTTATCTCAGCTGGTTGCATGACATTGATTCTTCGTTTCAAAACAATAGAGAGATACGAAGAGCAATAATGGTCATGCCAACAGTGTCACGACACCTGGCACAAAGAGCGCCACCATCGGCACGGCAAGTACCAATCTGCACAAGGTGTGCCAGTGGCTCACCCCATGCCGATCCTTGTCGGACCGGCATGGGTGCGTGTTAATCCGTCTTGACTGGTGCGGGTCGCATGAGGTTCCAAACGTATTTTATTAATCTGAAATGGACTCATTAGAGTGGTAAATCTAATAAATTCTATAAGGCCTTTTTTTATCGTGATAAACATGATATGCTATGTGGAGTCATTTTTTTTAGTTTTTCCTATTTCAATCATATTATATAGTAGTCAACCACTAATATTAATTATAATAAATATATTCAATCATATTATATGTTGAATAATATTTCTATTTGATTATTGCTATATCATTAATAAAATCAGTTATTTACAAAAAAAATCTGAATATAAAAGACTCTAATGTAGACTTTAATACATATATTTAAATAAAAAACCAAACATTGATGTATTGAATACCCAAAAACATTTTTAAATATACTAAAAATTTTATTAAAAATATGTCAAAAATAGACTATAACATAGACTTTAATACATATATTCAAACAAAAACCAAACAATGATGTATCGAAGACCCAAAAACATCTTTAAATATACTAGAAATTTTATTAAAAATATGTCAAAATATACCAATGTGTGCATGGCCATCACTAGCAGAGAATGGAAATAACTTCTATCAATGATAACTCGAGTAATATTAGTTCTCATGAGCAAACAGTACATGCTTATATAATAGACTAAGGCATAAATTTGAGTCACAATCAGAGGTTGAATTATTTGCATTCGTAAAACAATTAACCAAAAAAATCTAGAGAAGACAAAAAATTTCTACATAAGAAATGAAAAAAAAAAATGTTTGCCCCAAATTATAAGTCAGATATGAGGCATTTACCACTAATGAAAAGTTTGGAACAATTTATATAGAGACAGATACAAAGGTTGCTGCCTAACCTCTACATAGAGGAATATCGACAATGTTATGTGTTCCCTCTTGATATAATCCAATCAAGGGGCTTGCTGGTGTTCCACGTACAGCTAGCTTTGCTCGACATCTCCATTCCCACTGAAAAGGTCATGGATTGGAAGAAGAATACAAAGTGAAAGATAATTAGGAAAAAATCTTATTAAAGATAACTTCATCAAAGCTGTCCTTTGATGTCATTTTACTGGAACATCTTCTCGTGCAGGATTGTGAACCAGCTTTTTTCAATATTACTAATTTTTATCCTCAGTCATTGTGGGCATCAAAGTGGAAGCAATAAGGTCTCTGAGCAACGTACAACAAGCACAAAAACAGACTGGCAAATATCTGAACAATGAAATGAATTATTTTCCTCATTAAAACCATCTTCCTTCAAACGAAATGATTTTATTTGACTTCAAGAACCTCCAAAACGGTCACCTACTTGACGCACAAAATATCCTTAGATTGCACGTCCCTCTCTTTATGTGATCTTATAATTACATCCCAAGCATCGAGAAACATACTTGTAACTCCTCCAACCATGGTCTTGTGAATATCTTCCTTAGTCGCAAAGCAGTAGCATAATGAAACAATTTACTCTGTTCTTTCTTTTAGTGTCAAACTTATACAGGATTCCACGGTCCTTCATTTCATAACTAATGATCAAGAAAGGAAAGCTCAAACATATATCTATTCCTAGTAAAGTACATCATGAAGGAAACTGAAACCAAAAAAATTCTTACCTTCACACGGAAAGCAGGTTACCAAGCCTCAATTTTCACCATATAATGACAGAAAATCATTGCTTGGAGGATTTTCTCAATTTATTCCAAACTCTGCTGGTATATAGCCTCCTATTTAGCTCACATTCTTTTATTCAGACATTTAACTCTTTCACTTCAATTTCAAATTCCTAAAGCTCCTAGATTTTCCAACCCACAAGCATTATTCTGAAAATCTTCCAATATAACTTTCCTAACTTTGACTTCCCAATGGGGGACCACGTGAAAACTCAAGTCCCACCACAAACGCAACAATTTGAAGCAGAAACAAAATTCAAGATTAATACTTTATTCAAGATATACGAGCTAATTGCAATACCTACCAATCTCCCACTATCAAAGGTGAAATCCGCGACGCCATGGTCGTCAAAGAACTTGCTTACTTCTTGTAGGACATGCGGACGATCCAGATTCCACTCGTGGGTGCAACCCGAGCAGCTACAAACAACATATAAGAAAAAACAAAACATGAAAAAAAATTCAAAAAAATTCCAACAGTGAGAGGGAGAGAGAGCAGGCTTACGATTCGAAGTGTTGGCATTCGAGAGGGGCACTGTTAGAGGAGGAGAGGGGTTGGGAGATTGGATTAGGGTTCTTATACGGTCTATTCGGAGGTTTAGAGGTGGAAGGTGGAGTTCGACGGGTGGAGGTAACCAACCGGGCCGTGACGAGAGCCGGCGGGAATATCGCCACCGACATTTTCCGGTGCTCGGAGAGGAGATAACCAGAGCTCGAAGTCCAGCAGTGGACACTGGAGGTATATCGAGATTATATTAAAGTTGGATATTTCGAGTTCTTCCTTTTTGCATCTTACTACCTGCATGTAACCCATATTGTAAACAACCTCCTCAATTTGACATATTCACAGATTGGCCCCTTCCTTTTCATTATATTATAGACTGTGAAATATCCTAGGCATACAAATTGACAGGAACCACCCTCTAGTTCTAACTATTTGTGTTGGATATGATGAAATATTTTCCTCCATTCATCTCTATTTTTTGCTTCTTTGTTTCCAATTCCATTCTTTGCAATCTCCCTCTTAACAAATAGTTTTATAGCTAAATTATATTTAGACTTCCTAAACAGAGATAAGTTTGATACAGCAGTATATTCTTTATTTAATGTTTCTATTGCAAGTTTATTTAGTTTCTCAATTTTCCTACCAAATTCCCCTTCTTTATTTAGTTTCTCAATTTATTGCAAATGTATTTTTCTAAAAGGTAACAATATATATATATTTCTTTAAAGAAAATAGTATCTTTTTAAACCCAGAAAAATTAATATTCCTCTTTTTCTTTTTCTTTTTCACCAACATTCTATCTAAATAAACTTCCAATTTTTATCTTCATGAATTATATAGGATATTATAAATCTACTAATTAACATTTTTTTATATAATTTAATTTGTTACTCAAATAATACCTAAAGTTGTTATTGAACAGATATACATTTTTTGGATTATGATATTTAAAAATATATATGTTCAGTATTTTTGTCGTATCTTTATCATATAAACTCCGATCAATATTATTTTAGATATATTAAAAATAATATTCGATCCTCTCAAATTTTTATTTTGACATGAGCATTTTTTAATTTGATCTTATCGGTGGCTAAGTATTTATTAAGAAATAATAACTTATAAAACAATGTATATTTATTTAGTGTTTTAATTTTAATTGATATTATTTTGGATATATTGAAAAGTTTATTAAGTTTTCTACATGTTCATTTCTTCTGAATACCTTCAAATTTGACCATTTCAAGACTAAATATTTATTAAAAAAATAATAGCTTAAAAAAATAACATAATCCATTAATAACTTACATTATTCATTATTAAATAATGAAATCAATTTTTATTCATTCATTTGCTTTTATCTTTCTAATATAAACTATAATCGATATTATTTTATAAGCGTTATAAAAACTAATCCAGTCTGTTACAAATTAATTTCTCACAAATATCTTTAAATTTAACCATTTTGGAAGATAAGAATTCATTCGAATATGGCTGCTTAAAAAAGTAATATAATTATGTAATAATAATAATAATTATTATTAAGGTTTTTTCGATTAAGCTTGAGTCATTGTTGAGCCAACTCAAGTTTGATTAGTTGAGCTAGGCTTGAATCTAATTTCGAGCTTAGTTTGGTCATGAGACTCGATAAAACTCAATTAATAATTTCATATTTATATCATATAACATACAACTAATATAATTAATATGAACTTTTAGATCAAGATTTAAGAATTTGTTTGTTAGGAGTTGGAACACAAAGCCCAAAGGGTCCTCTCCATTTCTCACCGTCCGTTTACATACAGATGATCAAATCAAGCCTAATTCAAGCTTGATTTGGGCTCAATTTAGGCAAAATTGGGTCGAAATTAATTTGGAGCCAAGCTCGGTCGATTACACCCTCTTCTATCAGATTAGCGGGTTATCGGATCCTTTTCCCAGTCCATGGAGTTGGCGTTAACACGCGAGAGAGACAGCGATTCCGTAATATTAAAACGAGAGCGAGCTCGTAGTCAGAGGAAATCCAACAGAGCTAAAGGAGAGCACAGCGATGTGAGCAAATATCTCCTTTTTATTTATTGATTTTTGGTTCTCAATTCGGTTTTTTTTTTCTCCTACTTTTGCTACGAAATTTTACAATGTTCGTATTTTTCTTCCTCCAATTGTGGTCGTACTTATGTTCGTGTAATTTTGCTCTAAATTTCTTTGTTTAGCTCGGAATTTGTGAGTTCTTTTACCTCTAATTCTTGTTCTCGTTATCTTGGACTCGAACCAGGAGGGCTTCGATCAATCGGCCGCCGACTCCTGATGCCGACGAAGAAGCCGAGAAAGAGCCTTCTCTTCGGGAAATCATCAACATCAAGGTAATTTGAGTTCTTCCTCTCTTCTCTCGACCCGAATCTTCCGTAGATAGCCTATGGGAAGAGAAGAAAAGGGAAGACAGTAGAAAACCAAGGAGATTTAGCTAGTGGGTTTTGCTCGAAATAGGGTTTTGTGTGAAGGGAATGTGATGAGAAGAGGAAAGGAGGGATCTTGGATACCTTTGGTGTTCTTTTTGTAGCTGTTGCTGAACTGGGTTTTGGTTTTTGAAGTTGATTGAGAGTGGGGAGAAGGAGAAATTGATGGAGCTCCTCAGGGAGAGACTCATAGAATGCGGCTGGAGGGATGAAATGAAAGCCCTTTGCAGGTATGAGCCCCATCATTGATCATCCTATTATATGGTCCTTGTAATACTGGTTGGTATGGTATCGTTGACTTATCCAGTGTAACAATTTGATAAGTAATTCAGTATTATCTAAGACATGGTTTGAAGTTTTTCCCGAGAGAGGACAGTACCTGCTAAAACTTATTAAAAACTAGGGAAGAAACTCATTGAGAGGCCAAAACGTGCAAAATTGTTGATTTTGACCTTTGCTTCACTCCATTATCAGCTGAAAATGATCCATTGCAGTGCTAATGTTCCATTTTTTTTTTTCTAGGTGTCAAAACTGAAATCAACTGAAGCTGAAAATTTGAATTATGAACCAATCTTTATTTACTATTTGCATTGATGAACCAATCTATGGATCAACTCAAATTGAAATGGGAGCTCGACTTCCAAAAAGGAAGTTATATAATTGCATATGACTTCAGATAAAGTAGCACTATTCTAAGTTGGTTGGTATTATATCACTTGATGAACCTTCATAGTTAGCAACAAAGAGCCCTTCTATTTGAAGGTGTCTATTGGCTATATAGTGTTCCTCATCCTGAAGTACCCTTTAGGTCGAAGAAACAAATTACTCATGTATTTGAGATCTCCTAGGTTCTTGCATGAACTAACATCACTACCAATAAATAGAGTTTTTGGTCTCATGATTGTAAGATATTTGAATTTCTGCATCACAGTTACTATACGTCTCTATTTTTTCATCCTCACTTCCAGTAATTACAGATTAGTATACATATACAACATGAACATAGTGTCCTGCCACAAATGCAGAATGATCAACTTGACATTGATGGGAACCATATTATTTTACCATCCTTGGAAAGCTACCAGACCAAGCTCGTGGAGACATTGGATCTCACAAGTTCTTTTATGTTGCAATTTGGATACTTGGCTTCTTCCACCTTAAATACAAACCTTTGTATATGCTTCACATAAAAAGGATTCCATTTTGCAAGGTCGCCATTTTTGATCTGGGGAAGGCTCCCCAAGATGCAGAAAACTAACCCATTTAGGGAAATGGTTTTTCTCTGACTTGTAGGAGCAAAAAAATGTTTGCAACCTTGAGCTTTCATCAGAGTAACTGGCATCCTCTCTTGTTTCGTGGGTTAATTAATCATATCTTCATGAAAAAAATGAAATCTTAACATGTAACCAATAAAGTGGCTTATTTAGATTAACAATAGAAACATTTTCTTGAACATAATCTAGTTTTGCTCCATGAACTTGACAATATATTTGGCTAAGTAACGTGCTCTTGACTTCCCTCTAAACTATCAAGCTTCTTTTTGGTTGAGTATGTCCATCAACATCCCAAACTGTGCGCTCTCCACATGGAAGACTCACCAACTAATAGGTGTCTTAAGAAGAGCATGCATCTTCTCCTGCATTGCTGTCTTTGAGTTCTCATGTAAAATGCTTCCTGAAGATATTTTTGGAGGAGTAGTGAAGATAGAACTTGGATAAAAAGAAAACATAGAAGATTTGGCATGACATGTTGAAAATTAAATGAGTGTTTTCATGGATAACTGATATACTCAACAGTTAACATTTGCACTTGTTGGAAGAGAAGCAACCCACAAGTAACAACGGAAGAACATTGTGGCAGTGATTTTATGTAGCGTAGGTGGTAGATGATGCTGATTCACAAGAGCAATATGTGATTGCCTACTTGTACCCTGATGCAAGATGTAAGTTGATGGGAGATTTGATATGATGCATCTAGTTGTTGAACGGATCCAATCTGTTGGACTAAAGTATATTTGCTGTATCTTCAATTCATATATCCCGATACTACATTTACTCTCTTTAATGTCATTTTTGCGTGCCAACCTTCTTTAAGCCATCACATTATTTCATCTGTATTCTCAACTCTCTGGAACAATGTTATTTCCTCAGGGCTTACGCGAGGAAGAAAGGAAGAAATAATGTTACAGTGGATGATCTTGTTCATGTTATTACCCCAAAAGGCAGAGGTAAGCAATTCTTCATGTATCTTTCAAATATTTTTTCATGTTGAAATGTGATCTGTTAATTTCAGTTCAGAAAAATAAGTGTTCTTTCTTTATCTGAATGGCCTCTCTAATTTCTTTACAATTTGATGGTATTTTTCTTCTGTGATGCAGCATCGGTGCCTGATTCTGTCAAAGCTGAACTCTTGCAACGCATACGGTCTTTTCTCATGTCAGCTGCACTTTAATAGATGGTTTCATGGTAAAGAATGCTATAGATGCTAAATGATAAAAGGTGGTGGAGGTAAAGGTAGGAAGCACTCTGATGATGCCATGCATCATGTGTATGTAAATTCTGATATCAAATCAAAAGAGGCATGTTTTGATATAATGTCAACAAGATGACTATGTCCTCTCTCAGGAACAAAATAGAACTAAAACTTCTAGTCCTCTTCTCAACAAGTGCTGTCTTGACAAGATGTTTATGCCCTTTCTTATGAACTGTGAGAACTAAAAACTTCTAGTTCTCTGCTCTCTTAAACAACATTCAAGGCCTTTGGAAATTGAATATGAGGTATAGTTGCAGATTATGTTACCATGAAATGAGAGCATTATTGATTACTTTATAAACCAGAATTTGGAATCCACAGCTTTGTGTTTTCACAATAACAAATAATCGATATGTTGTCTCTGTTGACGAAATCTGTTTCAGTTGTCGATTATAAATTATAATTGATAAGAGTATTAAAATGTTAGGAATTTGGAGACAAATTAAACAAGGCATTCATTCATTTATAGAATAAGTTCTATTTTGCTATAGTTATGCTTGCATAAGAGAGATTATATTGGTGTATAAGAGAGATTATATCGGTATAAGTTGGTATTTCTTTATAACTTAGTATGGTGTGTAATAATTATATTGATGTGATAAAAATTTTTTTTAAAGAAATTCACAAAGTAAAAATGATAGTTTGGATGAGCAGAGGAGAAAGCAGAAAGAGAGATTAAAATAATAGCTGACTAAAGTAATTGATATCTTTTTAAGAGTAAAATAATAATTAATTATATAAAATTGGATAGAATAGGAGTGGAGAAAGAAGTATATTCTAATAAACTAGTTTTGAGATAAGTAATTATTTATTTGCTATACTAATATGAGAAGGCTTATACTACTATAAACTTTTTCTAATTTCTTGTTCTACAAGTGAAAGTGAAAGTGAATGTGACTGTTTGATATAACATCAGACTGGTTACAATGACCCTTTTCGTTTTTCTTTTTCTGAGAAAAGTGGGCTGGGCCCATTTATATTTAATTCCAAATAATTTAAGAGAACTACAAAATGAGATTGGGTTATAGATGATTAAATTTGCTTTCTTTATGAATGAGATAATGAAAGATAGAATCAGAATCAATCCTCAGAATTGGCTCTGCTGTAAAATGCTTTATGCTCTTACGAGATGCAGTAAAAAAAAAAGATCCAGCAATCATAAAGGCAAATCTAGATGGCTGAGCATGCATTAAAATGGGGAATTTAGTTTATACTGTAGTTTTTTTTTTCCACCAAACTAGGGTATTTTAACACAAACTACATATCCACATGGTTTATCCCAAATTTATTACCTAAATGAGTCTATTTTAAATATGTCAATTATCACTTTGTATGCGTGACCAAAAAAATAAAATGCTAAATGGTTATCAGCATTTTATTTTAAACTAAATTAGTGAATAAATCAACATTTTGCAACAGGACATGATGTACTCACGGCTACAATATGATACGACTCGGTCGGATTGGATCCACTCACGGCATTGAGTTTATTGGGATAAGCCAATTTATCTAGTTTTTGTTTGCTTGGTAGAATAAAGTTTTTTTTGCTAGAGGGGCGTTTGAACGCCATGGACCCACGTTCGAACAGGGTCGTTCAAACGCCTGCACGTGTTAACAACTACAAAGAACGCTAATTGCACGTTCAAATGCATAGTGGCAAAAATTATTGGTTTATTAGGGTTTTAACTTAGTTATTGGTTTATTAGGGTTTTAACTTAGTTGTTGGTTTATTAGGGTTTGTTATGGTTTGTTAGAGTTGTTTAACTTAGTTGATGAGTTCCTAGGGTGAGCTTCTATAAATATATGGAGGAAACTCTAATTGAAAGAAGAATCTTAGATAATTGAATTGGTTTTGGCATTTATCTTCTTCTCTACTTGTCTCTAGCTATTAGCACCCTCTTTCTCCTCCCTTCTTCCACTGCTCAAGTCTTTGATTGACCTCTTCCAACTTTTAATCACCCTCTTTCACATCAACTTCTCCCCGTCACACTAAGAACTAAACCTAATATCTATTTAGCCATTGGTGGGCTATCAAGCTAGGATCCAATTAATCTTCAGCTACTATTTGGTCAATATCTTGAGATCTAACCGTTCGAATCCCGTGATCTTAGATTCATTCAAAAGCTCTCTCCAAGAGCAACAACATATCCAAAATTTAGAATGATCCATCGATTAGATTGTTCGCAGATCCTTTCGGAAGTTACATGCTTCATCGAGTCCAGAACCATTGCGGATCGGATTAGGTCGGTCAGTAATACAATAACATAAAGCTTTAACTAAAGCTTTGTTCACACTTGTAAAAAAAAAAGATCAATTTTAGGAGAATTGTTCTAATTTTTTATACTAAAATAAGAGAGCTGATACCAGTATAAGCTATTCTAATATTTAGTTATATACTAGTATAAGGAGTAATAATTATATTAATGTGATATAAATTGATATTAAAGTAACGAAGAATAATAAAATTATATTGACAATTGATGATGTTTTATACCAAATGACCAAAATACCTCTTAGTGGATAGGTTATTAGATGTTGAGCTCTCAAGGACAAATTGTTTCCTTTTATTTATTATTAAATATAATAATTTAGGGGCATATAATAGGAGGAGAGAGAAATAAAAATTAGTATACCAATATTAGCCAAAGTGGTTGTTTAATTGCTATACCAGTATAAAAATATTTATATTAGGAAAGATCAATTCTTATCCCATGAGTAAATGGAGGCTAAGGCAATTAGCACAAAAATATCATCATTAGCATTTTATATGCCAAATAAAGTATGTCAAATAAAATGCTAATAAGTTTAATATTTTAGCCATCATATCACTAATAAAATTTAGCATTTTTCTTCGAATCTATGTGATATCTGATGTGCCCAAAATAAACCTTTTTGAGTAATAAATTTGGGGATTGGATTATTTAAATAAATAAATTTGCCAGAGGCCTACTTTGATAAAGAAAAACATTCCACTAGATAACAAAGCCTATGCTGTGAACAATGGTACAGAATGCAATCAATATTCATAACTCTCTTTTAATCAGAAAAAATAGAAACAAAAGAATTCATGATTCACCGTAAAACTGAGAAGCACATCATCAACCAGTGTATTTCCAACAGCTTCTTAAATATAGATGTAACAAATTTCCATATGTTCCTGGCAGTTTGTGATATGACACATCTGCTGAAATGATACTTGCACAAATTGATGACTTTTGTCACGAAATTAGTTCATCACTTATCTTCTCTCTCAAGATTTAGACACAAGTTTCATTCCCGATGAGTAAATACAATCCTTCGATGATAGCTGCGGGTCAATCATCAGTTGTCGGTGCCGAAGTAGCGATCACCAAACTCACCCAACCCAGGGATTACTCTGAACTCCTCGTTTAATGCAACGTCAATCTCTGACGTAACAATCTTTAAGGAAGGAAACCGCTTGCAGACACAATGAATCCCTTCAGGTGCCTAATCAAGCAAAGGATCAACTAATAAGTATTTAGCCATAGCAAAGTCATCAATAAACCTGCTAACTAATCCAGCGCTCACCGAGATAAGATTAAGGAATATAATTCGACTCTCGGGAACTCCTCTTTGAATGAGAAGTTCTATAGCTTGATTTGCTGAGTTACCTAGGAAATCAAAAGGTACACATCTTCATTGGTGAGTATGCAAGATGTTGAGAAGTAATTGCAGATTAGAGAGAATTAACATGTATAAGTAACCCCAGAAAAGAATATAGATTCACATAGGTTTAGAACAGAACAAGTTATTGGTGTCTTCATTAAGGATATTAAGCATTTATACTTGTTCAATGAAGGTTTGTCTATAGCACATTTTGCAAACAGAGAAGTTCAATGCAGTCCATATTGCATGCGTCATATCTATGAATAATTTAAGGCACTAGAGAGAAAATGATTGGCAATTATTTGTCTAAAACAACTTACTAGATAGAGATATTGATATGCAATTCCTCTATCCTACTGGAATTTAAATTGGAGCATTTTTAAATGATGTTACTTGTGTCAAGGTTTTATAGTGACTGACTATCTTGCGGCTCATTGACACAAGATAAGCAGCATAACAACATAGAGGGGCCACGCAGACGAAAGAAGACGAGGGGGAGATCAAAATGGGGGTATACCACCTCACATTCAAGTAACTGAACCAACTTACTGAGATAAGCCAATGCCAAGTAACCCTTGCCCTTATTGCCAAAACTCAAATAGATTCCATGATTAATATTACAAAAGCCTTAAGTGTGATCTCTGCACATAGTAAGTGTCGGGTTAAACAAAGAGGACAAACCTGTGCATGCTCTAAAGCTGGTGTCAGCTTACTAGAGTAAATTCATGGGCATACCCCTAATCAATTCCATTGACAACGTACTGTACCATGGTTCAAATTTTTTGTTTTTGCTTTCAGTTGGTTTCGGTTTTGACCCTAGAAAACATGCAAATTTTAGACCAAAACAGATTGGTTTCAGCCAAAAGTGATAAAAAGGGGTCAAAATGAACAATTTGCAAGATTTGGCGTTCATCAATGAGTTTTAGCATTAGTTTTCAATAAAAATCAACTGGTACTGTTCCATCTCGACTGAAATTAAAACCATGTACTGGACTGAGGTATAAAAATTAGTTTTTCTAGAAGGTATCATCAGTAAAACAGAGAAAATGGGATCTAAATATTACATTTTCATGAGAAACAACACATAGAGCTGCTAAAAATGAAAACTAGTGACACCTTTTTCGTCCAAGGCCAGGAATAGTTTAGCATCAAATCATTAAAAAGACTGTATTCTGCGACCTAACAAATAGCAGTGACCTGAAATTGCCTCACCATCTAAGTAGTTTTCACAATTTCATACACTTTCTGATCATGGTAAAAATATGTTGAAATATGCATGTGAATATAATAAATATGCTAATAAAGAATGTATGTGACAAACCTGTACCAAGCACAGGGTCTAGAAGTAGAACATGCCGTTCAGAAATATCATTAGGCAGCTTCTGATATATAAGCTAGATGAAACAAGGCAACTAGATAAACATCCCATAAAAATCATTTTAGTTCATAGTCAATTGTAAAATTATAATTGAATACTCACCTGTTTACCGTTGTCTCCTTCACGGTGGATGAGAATTTTACCAATTTTTATTCCTTTACAGCATGCACGCAGGGCATTCTCCATACTTTCACCACTGCAAGCAAAGAAGGGCACTATCAATCACTTCTAGATTAAGATTGAATCTTAATATTCTTTCAGTTTAAAAAATAAATGAGTATGTGCTCTTGTTAATGAGACGGGAAGAATGGATTTGATACAAGTAGTCAACGATGACCGGGCCAGTGGCACATGTTGTACCGTGCTACCATCGATATGGCATGCCTTGGCATGACCCTATGTATCACTGACACACATTTATAATAAAATTTGTAAGATATTTAGGTATGTTATTGAGTTTTCGGTATGTCAATATTTAGTTTTTGGTTTAAATATATATATTAAAATTTACATTATAGTGTTTTATTTTTAGATTATTATTGTAAATGACTTATTTTATTAACGATAAAGTAACAACTAAATATAAATATTATTCAAAACATAATATGATTAAATATATTTATTAAAACTAATATTAATGATGAACACTCCATAATATAATTGAACACATAATAACATTCAACACATAATATTAATTAATAATAGTTCAATAATTAAAACTAATATCTAATTGAATGTAGAATGACAAGAAAGATTAAAGACTTTACTTGCCAGCACAAGAATAATATGAGAATGCTACATTAATTACCGTTGGTATTCTTTAAAACTCATGCATGAGAATAATCGGCACCGGCACAAGCATTGACATACTATAAATATATATATATCGTGGATATGGAGTATAATAAAAGTGTTGTGGCTCTAGTGGGTGTAATTGATATGACGGTAATAATGATGAACTCATATCATCCTGTGCGTATATTTATCTCTTGATGCCCTACTATTTACAAACTCATATCATCAATTTTATTTCAGCCTTCTAGATAATTACTTGGTTAGTCGATTTGATAATGATTGATGAAAATATAAATTTTTTTTAAAAAAAGGCTCCATATGGCATAATGACTGACACGGGGCCGTGCTGGATTGGCACGACTCAGCATGGCACAGCCATCCATCAAAATAGTATTATAAAAAAGATAAAGCGTGGATTACAGTACTTGCAAATTGCAGCTCATTCAAGCTCTTTGAATGCCCAACCACCATAATTATGTAATATCTTCAAGTAGAATGAGAAAAGAAGCAATGGGGAGGAGAGGCAAGAGGAATTTGGAGGAGATTGTGCTTTCCAACTACCAAAATTTTCAATAGAAAAAAGATAACAAAACCGTATAACTTACTAAGGCTTGGCAAATGTTCGTACACTGTTTTATTTTAGTGGACCAAAGAAATAGAATTACAAAATATTTCCATGGACAAATTTAGTTTTCTCCAAGGGCAAACCTGACTTTTGCCTATTGAGGTTGAAACAAATGAAAGCTTAAATCTATGTGATTCTGCAATGAGAACAAGTTGAAGCAGTTACAGTTATAACTTCTCACATAGTCATTAGCTAGGATGTATTACCAGTCAGAATATTTTAAAGCCCCATTAAATATCTACTTGCACTTATCCCATGCTTCATTTTACTGAAGTTGGTTGTTCTGATTTAAGGTACTGTCAGTTCCCTGCTGAAGCAATGACTAACTGTCCATAGGAAGCAGTTATCTTTTGTGACTGATAACCATTGTTTAGATACCAACTGACTTGTAGCTGCATCTTTGATCAGTCTCACTGCCAGCATTTGCTGATGATAAATCATCTCCTAGTAAAGACTTGTCCTGTTACTAATTTACAAATTATTATGATCAAATCCAGCTAGAGATCTTCTTTACTTCATAGAAAAAATATCAGCATCTTGAATTCTACAGAGAACATCACTGCCCAGAATTTCAGAAAGAGGCAAAGAAAAATCTCTTAGCTCTTGATATTTCATTGTCATATTGCCTTTTTCCTAGCACCTTCCTCGTTCAACTAAACCCTAAAGTGATTCAATGAGCTCCCTGTATTCTTAAATTGAGGAAAATTGATTCTGCCCATTTTATTTCAGAAAAGCTTTGGCTCAAGCCATTGAACCATGTACTATAGGTCACTCCCAAACTGGTCCTATGCCACTTACCTTCGCCCAACTATCCAACTCCAAAGATTAATTGAAAGAAGGAATCTTAAACCCAATCATTTGAAGCTACCTATGATCATGATTATAAACTAAGATCTTACTAAAATTTACTGCACAAATGTTTAACTTCAATGCTCCAATCAGTACCTGAGAAATTAAAAGTACCTGATCTAACGCTCACCTTCGGATGATAGAAACTCCACAGAGTTTCTTGCAGAAGTCAACTCCTGTGTATACGGAACCTAACCAGAAAATAAGTAACATAAGTTGATATCTGTAACATAATTCATTTATTTGTATATACTAACACATGTTCTACACATCCACTAAGGAAATTCTTTAACAACAAGCAATTGAAAATCCTAATGGTCTTGATGTTAACATGTATATAACTCATCGGATGCTTAAGAAAAAGATCCTCAATCTCCACATAGATAAAATTTTCTGAATTTTCAATATTCCACTATGTTAATTATTGAAAACATTAGCAAATAACAACAAATGCAACACAACTACTTAACAATTGAATGCTCCAACCAATTTCCATATGCATTTGAACTTTGAAGGACCTATAACTGAAAGATGATGAAATATAAAAGATATCTTTAAAATGTAAGGCAGACGACTGATGATGTTTGCATTGGAATATATATGTTTGCTGCAACATTTAACAGATTGCTTGTTAAATAATATTTGAAAGTGGAGAGATAAAGCCAAAGATATACTGTCACCAAATAATGGGTATTCATAGTCCGTAATATAACACTTATGAAGACCCTAATTTATGTTTCAATGGCTACCATCTCATGATGAACTTCTCTGTTCTTCTTCTACTAGGGCAACCACTATCTTTTGGGCTATTCAACAAGAAGAAGAGAAGTAATTGTTTGTGTTAAATAAATGCTAGGGGATGTTAGGACATTCAAATGTAAGTCTAATCAATTTTCTATTCTTAATTAAGTTAATTAGCTGTCCTTGTTTATGTTTATGGATTGACATGTTAGTAAAGAAGTACCGATTGTTTGAATGTAGTTTGAATCTCAAAAACATACATGTTAACTAAAATCTGACAGTTTCTTTTAACCATGCACTACAAGTAAGAAAGTAAAATGCTTCATGCTGTAATTAAATCTGTCTAACGACCAAACTCAAAAGCTAGAAAGCAAGATATAAAAATCTTGCTTATTTTATGCAACAAACAGAATATTACAGTTCATTGACACTGATCATGTTCAATCATTTAAAGAAAAAACATGTAAACCATTTAATTGTTTTGTGTTATAACAACTGTTCTGCATCATCAGATAATCAAGTTCAACTGAAGGACTAAAAGATACTGTTTCAACTTCAAATAACTAAGTCATTTCAGCAAAAAGCTTATTTCATGTTCCAAGCCTATTTGAAGGATCAGCTCATATGGAGATATCAATTATGGATTTGTCCAAATCTACTTTCGTAGTTGTAAATTATCATATATTGACCTTAAACATTGATATGATTTGGAAGGATGTCGAAGAAAAATAGATACTTATAACAGAAATGGATATGACTACTCTGACGAGCATCCAAGAGATTGCTTGGGCAATAACTCTAGAACAATTGAACAAAGATTAGTATCTTTTGAATGTACCTGTCGGCGTGACAATCTGCTTCTCAGTAAATGGCAAATGACCAAGACCATGCTCCACTACCTAGCATGACATTTTCTTGTATTATGTAACAACTATAGTAACGACAATGGTGATATTTATAAACTGTAAAGGAATTTAATTTATTCACTGATAAGATATATGAAGAGAAGCAGATGAAATGCACAGACTTACCAGACGAATAAGCCGATCCGAGTAGAAGACAAAGTCAGGTGTAGTGATATCCCTGTCGCGTATAAGTGTATGCATTCCTCGAATCTGTTTAAAGATAATACTAAAGCATTAGAACCTAGTACCTTACAATGTCCAAAAACTTTAACATAACAAAAGTAAGAAATAGTGAAGTCTATGGTTCACATAGTAAGGTATGAATATCATTGTGATACGAGAAGCATTTCAAAAATAGAGTATACCTGGAATGTTGATTGGATTACAAAAACATTAGTATATATTTTGCATAAGTCATGCTGACCAAGCTTTGTCCGAATGTGTTGTACAATTAAGTCAATTGCAACATGGTTATCACCTCCCCGCGGTATGATAACATCAGCATATTTTTTTGATGGAAGAACAAAATCGTCAAAAGCAGGCTTCACAAACCTTCCATACTGCAAATATTCAAGAGAATCTAATAAAGTCATGGATGTTACAAATAAAAAGTTTGCCTTAATTAACTATATGCCACTTTCACCGTTTTCCTGAGAAAAATTTTAGGCTGACTGTCAAGCTGCTTATTGATGCAAACCGTCGCTCACAATAGAGGTGAAAAAGATCCTTATAGCATATCTCCTAACTATTTGTGATCTTCAAGTAAATTTAGTTCTTCCTGCCTTTTGTATAACTTTCACAGTTAAAGTCACTTTAGGGGTCTTAGCACAAGATGCCTAGGAAATGGCAGGTCCAGGTTGAAGTTGAATATTAGTTTGTGAGTGCACAGACTGATATTAGTCCAGGTTGGTGGAATTTTCCATTTATGTGAGGAACATTGTGTAAACTTGAACAGATAAAAAATGATTAGTCATCATGTTCTGAGTGCATGAATGATACAGCAAGTTACTTCTTGTAAGATTTTGAAAAAAAAAAAAAAAGAAATGCCTGATGAGTGGCAAGAGTACAATGCCTAGAGTAGCCAGTTCAAGATTTTGATATTTCACAAAATCTACTAGTTAATAAAAACAAACTTTATACAAGACTCATATACCTGTTCAAGCACAGAGTTCACATCTCTACCTCTCTCAACAGTATCACGTCTTATTCTTCGAGCAAGCCTAATATCAGCATCTAAGTAGAAGATATGGCAAAAAAAAAACAAAACAAAAGATAAGAATAAAAATGTGAGAATTGCTGTAATCAAGAATACTTGGATTATAAGTAACTATGAGAAGTCAAGATTGTCCCATTTCATGGCCTTTGACATGTAAATTGTAAACTGATGGCTTGTTGCAATATGTCGTCATGTCATACCTTTATAACACTATACATGATGCAGCACATGACTTGCTCACACTCAACACAATTATCACAGCTATTGGCACGGGCCTAGTTCTGATCAAATGGATTGGCATGCCTTGACATATCTTTTCTTTATTTTTTACATAGATGCTTTAGAATAACTTTAGGAAAGATATTGTAAATGGAAGAAGTTACCTATATTTACCAACTTCTATGCACTCCCCTGAACTTACTCTATGCTTTATAGTATAAGCAATGTTACAAAAACAGGCGGGTATATGGCGGCTAGTAGAGCTGATGAGGCTCAACAGCTAGTGGGTGCCATGGAGGGTCCCTTGAGTCTAAAGCAGCTTTCCAAATCAATAAAATTTTACATTACTATAAATCAAATTAGTTGGATCTGTAGCATTAATAACTTCATAGATGTCATATGCTCTTCAAATAAAGGATCCCTAAAGAAAATTAATGTTAATGATCTGCAAGCAAGAATATTATCTACTAGAGTATAAAATTTCAACCTTTGATATGGTTCCCAGCCCCATCACCAATCAAATAGGTTGCAAAATCTGATTAGACCACTTTGGAACAGATCAACTTCACTGTTTTGGCAGTTATTTAGCAGAAAAAAACATATTGACACATACACAACAGAAGAAGCTAATTGAAAAAAGCAAGGTTCCAAAAATCGGTATCGGGATCGGGATTGGCCGTTCGGAAAAACGATACGTATCGGCCATATCGGCCGTATCGGCCGTATCGGCCACTTGTATCGGATCGGACTATTTTAATTAAATAAAATTCTAAATATTATTAAAAATGTTGAGAAATTTTTAAAAATTTAGAAAAATTATAAGAAAATAAGAAATAATAATTACTCACATATAAAGCCTAAAAGGTAAAAATATCTTTTTCTCCCTCTTTTCTTTCTTATCCTTCTAACTATTAGTCTAAAGTATCCATTCTCTCCCACACTTTCTTTTAATCTTTTTCTTTCTCTTTTTCACCTTTTTTTTTATCTTTCCCTCTCCCTCACTCTCTATTCCTTTTTCCCTCTCTCTCTATCATACCCTCTTTTTTTTATCTTTCCCTCTCCCTCACTCTCTCTCCCTTTTTCCCTCTCTCTCTCATACCCTCTTTTTTTTATCTTTCCCTCTCCCTCACTCTCTCTTCCTTTCTCCCTCTCTCTCATACCCTCTTTTTTTTTATCTTTTTCTTTCCCTCACTCTATCTTCCTTTTTCCCCCCCTCTCTCTCTCCCTTTCTCTCCCTCACTCTCTCTTCCTCCTCTTTCTCTCTCTCCCCCCCTCTCTCTCTAGAGGCTGCTGACAGCTACTGCAGACAGCAGACCGGCTGCAGCAGGCAGCTGTCTGCTGCAGCCGCCTGCAGCAGCAGCTGTCTGCTGCTGCTGCAGGTGTACAGGCCGAAAAGTTTCGGCCTGGATCGGGATCGGCTATAGCCGATCCCAATCCGTTTCGGCCGATCCCACTCGGGATCGGCCGAAACTGGAATCCTTGGAAAAAAGGCAGTGGATTGACTTGATCTTGAAATTAGCCATAAACTATACCCTAATCCATATGGCCTATAATTATGATATGCTGAATAGTTTACCAATTTTGCGGCCATGACAAGAAAAAACAATTACCAAAGCTTTGTCATGCACTGACTTGGCAACTCGACATAGTGGCTGAAAAGTACACTGGCACAGATACAAATTTCACTATTCATGATAAGTCTAAGCTCCAAAAAGGCAGCTTAGAACCCCAAATATCCTCAAGTCTGATGAGAAAGACTAATTGACTAAATAAGAAGTGTAAAGTGACAAGCTTTGCTGTTACAGATAAATCATTCTATAACCACAATCTACTCGATGCCAGAGTAGATAATAATTTGCTTGTTATCAAATTGAGAGCATATTACTATATTAAGATAGTTAAATGTGAAGCAGTAAAGGTGTAAAACTTCAATATTGAATACCTTGGAAATTGCAGATAAACCCTTAGGCCCTAGAATATATGGAGTAAATGACAAGGAGGAACAGAAAGAGACCTGTATCGACAAAAATCTTCATGTCCATCAAATTACGAACTCTTGAATCATGGAAAACTAGAATGCCCTCCAAAATAATGACATCTGATGCATTGACCTAAAAAAGAAGCTTAATTAGTACTAAAAGAAGATTTTATTGTCAACAAAAAGAAAAAAATAAATTCTAACCAGTAGACACGTAAAACTCTTTAGAAAGTTGAGACTTTATTAAGTAACAAAAAACAACATCAAAAAAGAGAAGAACAGAAGACAGATGAAAAATGTGCTAAAGCAATTTTCTGTTTATTAATAAGCTCCAATTGCAGTCTGCAAATCCTCGCTCATCCATACACATTTAAATCAAAGAAACTTGAAAACTGGCATGTACCAAAACTCGAAAACTAGTATTGCAGTAATGATCTATGTGAGAGCCTTACAAGAAAAAGCCAAACAGCAGGCTCTACTCTTATGATTGCAACTAAATGAATATAAGAAGTTTCAATCTGATTGTAGGTGCAGCCTCATACTAGCTTATACTTCAATCAGCACCCATCTGGAGTTCTGGACTACCGTAAATGAAGCAGCCAATAAGAATTTCTGCAACATGAGATCACAAAACTCGATATATTTATGTTTTATGTTGGTGTGATCCATTAATTTTTGACATCAAGATGTTCAATATGCCACTTCATATCCTCCCTTTGCCACCCTTTCACTTCTGGCATGATGAGAGTTATGGTGGCAAAATCCATGTCGCTCAGCTGACAACACAGATCCTTGACCCTTCATGTCAAGAATTGACCTCTTTCATCGAATGAGACAATCATAAAGAATCAAACAACTTTATATATATATATATATATATATATATATATATATTATAAGAAACAAATGTTACTAGTGAATTATGGCAAAGTGGAATAAGTTAATGGATAAAATGCATTACATTAAATTTAGTAACTATTTTTCAATTAGACAAGAAAAATAAAAGCAACCGAACTATTTGCCTAACAGAAGAGAAGACAAAGAGATCGTTTGCAATAGAAAACAATGTAATGTATCAAAGTGTAACTCCTAATAACATCACAACTCCCGCTGCAAATATAGTAACATGTATTTATCATTCATACATTGCTAAAAACATTCAGCAGAAAACATCAAATTAAAATCATAATGAGAAAGAAGAATATTCTAATGGGTATACTGCAAATATAGTAACATGTATTTATCATTCATACATTGCTAAGAACATTAAGCGACAACATCAAAGTAAAATTGTAATGAGGAAGAAGAATATTCTAATGAATTATACCCATTTCTGATTATTTTCCTGCTACCTTTTCAAAATTACCTAATGCTATAAAAATATTAAAATCATATGGCATTTCCAAGATACTTCCTTTCATTAATAAAAAATTCCTTCACCCGCTTTAATAGGCACTAAATTTCAGGCCCTTTTATAGAGTCTGCCAGGTGGTCACTCTTGTGCATGCTAAGTATAGGCCTATTAAATCATGGAACAAGCTCAGGGATAGGGCTAAGAAGTCTTGAACTTTTCCTCATTTGGCAAACATGGCCTAGGAGACTAATCTGGGTTCTTAAAAATCATTGGAAACAGGGGAAACATGATCTTGTTGAGAGATCCTTAGGTGTTCCCTGTGCCCTTGTCGTATATGCCTAGCTGCTTCAATGATAGTGCCAGGATGGAGAAAAGGGTCTCTTGATTCATTATGATGAACTTTATGGCATCTATAACATTTTTCTGAAAACTATTGTTTTACTCACAACACCATGAGACTAACCAAATGGGTGATGATTAACGCTCCATGCATTTACTACAAAAAAGTAAAGTGAACCTTTTCAAAACTGAATACAATAACTAATTCAATGAGCTAATAAATTTCCCTCTTCTGGGAATATAACATATTCAACATGAAAAAGACAAGCGCATTCTAAGACGCAGCTAAATATTTAATATTCCTTCTCCGTATTACCTTCCCATATAAGAAAGAACTCAAGTGGCCTATGTACTAGCATCCAAAAGAATCTGTTTAAGCTGACCATACAACATCATAGAATGGAAACTATATAAATGCATCCACAAATTACCTTTCGAAAACTTTCAGAGCACCGCCTGTGGTTGTTAAAGTCATAAATAGGAATGTTGACAGAGCGTCCACTTTTAAGCTTGCCCATGCAATCCAGAAGTTGCTCAGTATCAAAGGCATCTACAGAGAAAATAAACAGTATCTAAAAGAATATCTCAAACAAATAGCAGAAGTACAGCTAATGCCCATGACTCATCAAGGCATGAAGCTTCATTGAAATTGCAAATTACAATCAGGAAAATAATATTCATCACAATAAACCTACCAGGATGATCAAAATTGTAGTCTTGGACATACTCAGATTCTTCAGCAGTCAGGCCACGGTAAAAAGAATCCTGCACTTTACGATGTTATACTCAGCAGAATATATTGTAAACAGTAAGGGAAAACAACGAGACAGAAATTACTGCTACTCACTACAGGTAATAAATGCAAATGAAAATCATAACTTGAAAATGATGCTTATCTATCACATGGAAAACTATCTGATCATTGTGCCATATGACAACTGCCTTGCCATTCCAAAAGCAGTACGCAGTCGAAGGAACATAAAAAGTACTCAAGCTGAGGACTGGTAATGCAAAGAAAAAATAAGGCGCAAGAAGACTGATTTCATAGTATCTCACATCCACATCGACTATCACTAAAATCACTACAAAAAACAACCCAACGAGAGAAGCCCAGATCCCAAAATTGCATCTTTCTTACACCTGATTAACAAGAACCACCCGATGATCGTGAAGCTGCTGGATGATCATGTCGCAAACCGTAGTTTTCCCCGACGCCGTTCCCCCCGAAACCCCTGTAAGAAACCATCAAGGTTGCTTCACTGTGATCGCGGAAAAGCTAAAGAAACGAATAAAAATTAGATTTTCGGTTTGATTGGGGAAGGAATAGTTACCTATGACGAAGGGCTGCCTTGGGGTGGAGGAGCCGGGGGAGAGGAGGGCCGCGGCTTTGGCGGAGGAGGGAGAAGAGGGAGTGGAAGGGGAGGCGAGGCGGAGGGAGTCGAGGCGGAGGCCGCTGAAGTGGGCGCCGGCGGCTGCTTCCATAGCGTCGTCCATCGATTTCTCCGGCATTCTTCTCTCTCTCTATAGACTCGTTTCGCTTTTCCGGGTCTCTCTCACGCTTTCTTTTGTTGCCGGATAAACGAAAGAGTGATAAGCGTTACACGCTTACACAGGGAAAGGTTTGCAAATTAAGTCCGCTTTATATATTTACATTAGCAGACATAGACTAAAACTCGTGTCATTTGCAAACACAGTCTACTTATTATAATTATATATTTTTCGCCCTTCAATAGAATTTCAATGCGGCTATTGTAATTTAATTATATTCAAAATTTTAATTTAGCATATAAAACTGAATACATATTTTGTATATAATCCATGCACATTTTATTTTAACGCCGTGCACACTAAAATTTATTATTATAAATAAAAATACTAAATATAATTAAATTATAAAAGCTCTGGATTTAAATAAATTAAGACAAAAAATTTTTGAGAGAAAATCTATAGACACTCGTATTATCATTACTTTTAATCAAACAGTTACAATTTGATATACAAAAAAAATGGGTTATTTGTAATGAAAACTCACTTGATTTTCGATTTGATGAGCCAGATTTCTTTTGTTTTCGCGGGTCAGAGTCTTTTTTGGTTTTCCTTGCACTTGAAACTTTTTTCTTATTTTTCTTTTAATTTTGCTCTTTTTATTATTTAGTGCATCATTAAATATTGACGGGATATTATAAAAGAGAGAAAGAAATAACCCGATATTTATCTTCTTCATCTTTTACTTTATAGGCTAGTATTAATTCTTCTTCTTCTTCATCTTCTACTTCATAAGTTAGTGTCAATTCTTCTTCTTCGTCTTTTGTTGCTGCTGCTCCTTTTTCTATCTTCTACTTTTTTGTTTCGTATTTAAATTACAAAATTTCAATTCAGCACAGTTAAAAAAATATATTCATAAGATAATCATTTTACGACCAAATATTATAAAATTAATTAAATAAAATTGGTGACATTATGATCTACAACTTTTGTCTTCATAGTTTCTTCATATTATGAATGTATTTATGGCGAAACGAATAATTTATAGTTTAAATATAAAATTGTGAATTACACTCAGAATTTCGTACTTAAACACAGAATTTCGTACTTAAACATAGAATTTCAATTTTACACCATTTTGGAAAAATATTCAAAAGATAATTATCTAACGTCCAAAAATTATAAAACTGATTGGATAAAATCGATGATATCATGATCTACATTTTTTGTATTCAGAGTTTAAAATATTATGAATCTATTTGTGTTGGAATGAATAATTATTAGTTTAATTATGAAGTTCTATATTTAAGTACGAAATTCTATGTTACAATTTACATAGAAACAAATAATAATCACATAGAGTCATATTTTTTATTATTCAACTAATCCTAATTATTTTACCACTATCTCAAAATAATTTTTTACTTTATTAATTAAATAGTGATTATATAGACTTGTATAAAAAAAAGAGAGAATGATTAAGGAATGGAAGGAGATGAAGCAATTATTGAAATAAAAAGGTAGAATAAGAAGAAGAAAATATATTAACAACTTTCACAAATATAATTATAACTTTTATTAATTTTTAACAACTTTCTTTGTTTTTACTATACATTACCGAATTTGCATACTTTACAATTAGAATTTACATAAAAATAAATAATAATTTCGTAGAGTTATGCTTTTGATTATTTAACTAATCATAATTATCTATTGTCTTTTCTGTCAGTTAAATAACAAAAAATATGACTCTATAATAATGAAATATATAAATTCTGTAGTGTATAAAAAGTGTATAGAAAAAATAATAAAAGTTGTTATTATATTTGCAAAAGTTGTTAATATGTTTTCTTTTTATTATTATTTTCTATTATTGCTTCTTCTTATTAATCTACTTCACCACTGAAGTTGCTAAAAACAACTAAATGTGTATAGAAAAAAAAATTGTTAAAAGACAACGAAATATAAATTCTCACCATTATATCTGACTAATCTTACTTTATTAATTAAAGAGCAATTAGAGAGACTTATATAAAAAAAGGAATAATTAAAATAGAAGAAGAAGAAGAAAAAGAAGAAAGAAGAATAATTAAAATAGAAGAAGAAGAAGAAAAAGAAGAAAGAAGAAGAAGCAGTAATAGAAAAGAAGTAATAGAAGAAGCAAAAAATATATATTAACAACTTTCGTAAATATAATAACAACTTTCTTTGATTTTAACAACTTTCATTGTTTTCTCTATACATTGCAGAATTTACATAATTCATTATTATAATTTACATATAAATAAATAATAATCATACAGAGTTATGTTTTTGGTTATTTAACTAATCATAATTATTTCATCACTATTAATCTTTTATTTTATTAATTAAAGAGCAATTAGAGAGACTTTATAGAAAAAATAATTAAGATATAGAAGAACAAGAAAAAAGAAAGAAAGAAGTAGTACAAGAAGAAAACAATATATTAACAACTTTTATAAGTATAATAACAACTTTAATTGATTTTTAACAACTTTTGTTATTTTTCCTATACATTACAGAATTTATATACTTCATCATTATAATTTATATAAAAACAAATAATAATCATATAGAGTCATGCTTTTAGTTATTTATCTAATCATAATTATATCACCACTATCTCTAATTAATCTCTTGTTTTATTAATTAGAAAATAATTAAATAAACTCTTATAAAAAAAAGAGAATGATTAAGGGATAGAAAAAGATGAATCATAAAAAAGAGAATTAGAAGAAGAATAAGAAGGAAAAGAAGGACAAAGAGAAGAAGGAGAAGGAGGAGGAGAATAAGAAGAACAAGATTTTTTTTTCAAAAGTTATTAAAAATTTATGAAAGTTGTATGTTGTTTTTTAGAAAGAACTTTTAGAAGAAAAATTTGTAGAAGTTGCCGAAGTTCTTCTCCTTCTTCTCCTCTACCTCCTCCTACACCTCCTCCTCCACCTTCTCCGTCTCTTTCTTCTCCTTCTCCTTCTCCTTCTCCTTCTAATTCTTCTTCTTATGCTTTTTTCTATCCCTTAATTATTCTTTTTCTTTTTTCTATGCAAGTTTATCTAATCACTCTTTAATTAATAAAGTAACAAATTAATTAGAGATAGTAGTGAGATAATTATAATTAATTAAATAATCAAAAGCATGACTCTACATGATTATTTTTTATTTTTATGTAAATTGTAATTATAAAATATGTAAATTCTGATAGAAAAAATAACGAAAATTGTTAAAAATTAATAAAAGTTGTTATTATAGTTGTAAAAGTTGTTAATATTTTTTCTTTTTCTTCTAGTTCTTTTTCTTTGTTATTGTTTTTCTTCTCCTATCCCTTAATCATTCTTCCTTTTTTCTATAAAAATTTATCTAATTGTTCTTTAATTAATACAATAAGAGATTAATTGGAGATCATAGTGAGATATTTATAATTAATAAAATAACTAAAAACATGACTCTATATGATTGGTCTATGTTTTCTTGTAAATTATAATGGTGAAGTATGTAAATTCTGCAATGTAAAAAAAAAACAAAGAAAGTTGTTAAAATAAAAGTTATTATATTTACGAAAGTTAGTAATATATATTTTTTCTTCTTATACCATTTATTTTTCTGTTATTGCTTCTTCTTCTTTCTTTTTTTTTTCTCCTTTTTCTTCTTCTTCTATGTCTTAAATTTTTTTTTCTATACAAGTTTCTCTAATTGATTTTTAATTAATAAAGTAAGAGATTAATCAGAGATAGTAGTGAGAATTTATATATTTTTTTTCTTTTAACGACTTTTATTTTTTTTCTCTATACACATTTTATTGTCTTTTAACAACTTCAGTGGTGAAATAAATTAATAAAAAGAAGCAACAATAGAAAATAATAATAATAAAAAAAACATATTAACAACTTTCATTTTTTTATACACTTTTTATACGCTACATAATATACATATTTCATAATTATAGAGTCATATTTTTTGTTATTTATCTGACAGAAATGGCAAAAGATAATTATGATTAGTTAAATAACCAAAATCATGACTCTACATAACTATTATTTATTTTTATGTAAATTCTGTAATGTATAGTAAGAACAACGAAAGTTGTTATAATATTTGCGAAAGTTGTTAATATATTTTATTCTTCTTATTCTACTTCTTCATTCTGTTATTGCTTCTTCTTCTTCTATTTCTTAATCACTCTTTTTTTCTTTCTATACAAGTCTCTATAATCACCCTTTAATTAATAAAGTAAAATACTATTTGGTATAGTAGTAAAATAATTAAAATTATTTAAATAATGAAAAGCATGACTCTACATGTTTATTGTTTATTTTTATGTAAATTGTAACATAGAATTTCGTACTTAAACATAAAATTTCGCACTTAAATATATAATTTCGCACTTAAACATAGAATTTCGTAATTAAACTAAGAATTATTTATTTCGACATAGATAGATTCATAATTTGAAGAAACTCTGAATATAATATAGATCATGATGTCACCAATTTATACAATTAGTTTTATAATTTATGGAAGTCAGATAATTATCTTTTGAATATTTTTTTGAAACTATGCATAATTTAAATTTTGTGTTTAAGTACGAAATTCTGCGTTTAAGTACGAAATTCTGACTGTAATTCATAATTTCGTATTTAAACTAGGAATTATTCATTTCGCCATCATTGGCTAGGCTATAGTCTTAGGTTTAGGAGTTCAAATGTCGAGCTTGTGGTTGTTTAAACGCTAAAACCCGAGAACATTTTTTCTTCAACAAGGTTGTGGCGTTCGAATGCAAAATCTGAGAGCACTTATTCTTCGACATGTGGTGTTCGAATGCCGACTATGATCGTTTGAACGCCAGAATTCAAGAGTCCTATTCTTTGACGGGGCTTTAGCGTTCGAAAGTTGTCTAGTACCATTTAAACACCATAGCCTGAGACTAACCTAATTCATCGTAGCAAATCTAATGTCCCATATGATCCAATCAGGCCAGATCACATCATAATTTAGTCTCAAAACTTACACTCCAACCATGGGCTTTATATTTGGAGTCAAAAGTCGGGTGCACTTAAATGCAGTGGGCTCTATCTTTAGTATTAAATTATTATTATAATAAATAAATAAATAAATATATACATATATATATATAATATTTTAAATTAATTAATAGGTTCCATTAATATTATTATTTTAATAAAAAATATGGTTAGAAAACTCTCATCGATATCTTTGACTAATAATCAATAGTTCCAAAAGTAATTTTAAATTACTAATTTGTTAATTAAGAAAAATTTGCATACAACACTTTGTCTTTTAATAAAATTATAGTTTACACCCTATATTTTATAAGAAAAATTTGCACTGTCTTCTAGCGAATAATTAATTTTCATAATAGAACCAGTTCATTTTACATGTAAATAGACTCATTAAATTGCACGAAAAGCCAAATAGTCTTTGTTTTCAATTTTATATTAGTTTGTTATCCACAGAGAATATATCAAGCTAGAGATTTAGAAGATTCATAAACATTCTTTTTGAATTGAAAAAAGGTAAATACATTTTACCCCTAAAATTCACGTGTTTTTCACGTGAAAAAATTCATGTTATTCTTACCGTTAGTGTAATATTCTCACAAGGTATCTAAGATAGGTCCAAAATACCTTAACAATCCAAGCAAAAATTCAGAATTACAGGTATCACTGGCTTCAACAAGTCTCGAGGAATACATATCCATATACAAATTTAAAACATAAAAACCCAGGCTAAAGTCCAACTAGGAAGAAAAATAAAACAAGCAACTCTAAAAGAAAAATAATCTACTACTCCTTGATATCCACATCCTCCACATCTAACTTTGAAATATTTCCAAAAAAAAGATGGTGAACAAAAATGACCCTATAATCCAATAATAGTCTAATGTGTGATAAAAATATTAATGCATGCCCATAATTATCAACATATCGTGGTAAATTTATACAATGTAATTTACAATTAGCTTTCATTTAGTTATAAATCACATAATTGCATAATAATATCATAAATTAGAATAATTACTCATATAATCAGAATATCTCATAATGTGTCATAATCCACATAGCAAACTTATCAATGATATCATAACCCACATAGCAAACATAATAACAAGGAGAAATCATCATCTAACGGTAATATCGCTCGTACATATTTGTCGATGCTACATATGATCGGTTATTTATGGCCATCAGACTAAGGACTGTCATAGTCCCATACCCCGATATCATCATCATTATCATCACCACTTTAGTAAATCATTGCACACAACATAATCATTGCTTGTAGCCAAATTATCGTACATAATAGGATCATCACATACCATAGATCAATGGATGCCATGATTATGCATTATCAGGTAGTGCTAGAGTTATAGCCCACATCTTAGACATCCTTTTATTATCATACTAGCCTAGTCTCCAAACAAGGCATTGTAATCACCTGAATGCTTCATAAGCTAACGATCTCAAGTGTAGCCACTAATATAATAATACTATATAATACACTCTACCCTTAACTCCGAATTGAGTGAGTGAAAATGGTATTGTTTAGTCAGGATTAGACTGATAATGATATGTGCATGTGGTGTCATGTCTTCTATTACTTTTTATTTATATCATGCAAGATTTAATTTGCTTGAAATTTCTCTAAATAACTAAGCATAGAGTATATCATAAATAAAGCAATAAGTAATTAATAATTAAGTAGCCATTGCTCATGCATGTAAAAGTAAGCAATAATGACATAAAGTAATCATCATTAGAATAGTTAAATTACTCATAGACTAAATTATGATTTAATTCTCTTGAAGTATCTCTGGAATCTAACTAATTCTCCTTAACAATCGGGCTCCTTCTAAATCTCAAGATCCTCATCGCACAGTAATGAATCTAATAACTTATAAGATAAAATAAGACATAAGAAAGACAAACTTATAAAACTAACTTTCTTATTGCATAAATTTAAATTAGACTCTCTAGGTCCAAATAAGTTTGACTAGGTCTTGCATTTATTCTTTCCTTTAATAATATTATTTTGTATTAATTAAATTGGTCATTGATGGTAAAATTAGTATTATCCTTAATTATAAATGTCAAAGGCATTAAAATAAAATGTAAAGATTAATAAGTTTAAACTAACTAACTTTAGTTATGTATTATCCTAATTTATATTAATAAAATGATTGGGAAAAAATTCTTGAAGGATAGCTAACATAAATAAAAGAAAATAAAAGACTAATAGTGGGCTAACCTATGGTCCATAGGTTGGGTTAGGCTCAAGGCCTAGCCTTGCATTGCACTGGTTGAGAAAAAGAGATGCGGGCCTACTGTAGCCCACTAAACTAAGGGGAAAGATAGGACTGGTTACCAGGTGTGGGCTACGGCTTACCACGTAGCCCATAGAGAGGCTGAGCAGTGGCCACAAGCAGCTCAAGAAGCCAGCCACATTGCCTCCCATGCACCTTGTGTCTACCCAAATATGGTACCTATGATAAGAGGTTGATGTAGCGGAAGTTCAATTGGTGGGCTATCAACATGAAGTTGCCGACTAGAGAATTCCTCCAGCGAAGATAAAAATAGTAAATCTATAAGTGAAATATGATTTAGACAAAAACCAAATTAACTATAAGGAGGGATTCAGGACTAACCTAGCGATCAAGTTGGGGGGTTGGTTGGGTCCGCCGGTGCTCTAAAGCCCTTGTCGAGCTCTTCGACAGCATGTAACAGAGAAGAGAGAGAGAGAGAGAGAGAGAGAGAGAGAGAGAGAGAGAGAGAGAGAGAGGAATGAGGGAGAAGAGAGCGGTTGGGAATAGAAAAGGGTTAAAGGGGAGGATTAGGTTCTATAGGAGGAGGGAGGAGAGAAGAGAGAAGAAGTCAGTGCATGCGCTTGGCTTTTTTTTTTTGGGGTGTTTCTATCTATTTGTACTTATGCTTAAAATCACTTTACCTCTTATAATTCAAAGGTCACAAACCAATTTCTTTATTTACAACTAAAGTAAAACTGTCAATTTTTCTGTCAAAGCTAATGGAGTGCAAGCAAATTACCAAAATGCTCTATCATGTTATATTAGGCAAAATAGTTAGATTTTTTATTTGAGTTTTTTAACCCATATTTATTTTGTTCCGAGATGTGATCTAACTATTAAATTTCATATTTTATTCGTAAATACAAGAATTGATTTGAGACTATTTAAAATATAGAGGGATAAATTAATTTTGGACATAAGAAGAACGGGGAGTAAATATATATAAACCATTAAAAAGTACTACGATTTTGCTGATTGTTTCTTAAATTTGGCATCTAATTCTATAGGCTAAGTATCGTGCTGCCAGGACTGCCAATGCAGCATGTAGTATATAAAATAACCAATGGGATGGCAAATTATCAAAAGAAAAAAAAGAAACTACGAGATATAAATTTAAACTGACAACGAAAAAAGATACATATATTAGATTATGTGAAAAAGTAATGTGCAGAGAACAACGTGCACTTCATGGTCATTAGCAAATAGTTGACAATATAACATTAATTTCAAAAGAGAAGCAACTACAACATAGTAGGAATATCTGACTTCTTGTCAAGGAAGCCTATGTCATTAAAATTTGCAAACTCTTTCTAGAGAAGCTTTGAGGCTGTCTTCCTCCAATTCTAAACTTTCCCACCATGATCTATCACATTTTATTTTCTCTAATGTACTTGGTATGGTATGTGGCTGGAAAGGTAGTTTCTTCAATTTTTCACATCCTTCAACATGAAGATATCGCAAGGATGGGAAGGTGATTGTCGGATCACAAACGACGTATAGCTCTGGAAGATTAATCAACTTCATAATCTGGAGGCAAGGAAAAGTAGGAACCAATGCACCTCCTCCCTCTTCTTGTATTTCTGCCACAGAATTCTCACCATGGTTGTCCTCCATGCTACAGATAACATACTTCACATTGAAGCATGCATTGATGTACAGTTCCCGGAGGCACGGAAGATGCACTATCCATGAGGCGTTCTCTATCTTGTGGCACACGAAAAATTCTAAGTGCCGAAGTTTTGGAAATACATCCTTTGGAGAAACTCCCGTCCACGAGATCGATTTCAAATCCTCCATCGAAGTGAGGCGAAGTATCTCAAGATCGAGATGCGAGTTGGCATTTTGTCCACTTCTTTGAATTAGTATTTCTTGCGTTCCACTATCCCATATCTCAAAGTGATTCAATTTCTGAAGAATATTACCCATCAAGGAGAGCGTAGGTTTCTTCAAATTGTATATTCCAAGAGATTGAATAGGCATATTGGTTGACTTCTCAAGTGATTGGAACTGAAAGTCACCTTTCGCCGTGATTCCAAGAGCTCTCAGGTTATTCAAACTCTTCAATTCTTTCAACAATGACGGTGGGTAGCCAATCCCCCAGTTACTGAATAAGTCAAGCACTCGAAGCGCATGGAGTTTCGAGAAAGCACCCTTTGATATTGTGTGAATGTAATTTTCTCTGAGATGCAAGTATTTGAGATTGGTAAGAGATTTCAGCTCCTTCGGCAGTGACTCAATTGGGTTGTGATTTAGATTGAGGTATTGAAGTTTGACCAGCTTACATATCTCCACAGGGAATTCTTTCAGGCTGGCTTTCTCAAGGTCTAGATATATGAGTGCGTCGAAAGCCTGGATATTTACAAGTATTCGTCCTTCATGCAGGTCATAACCCCGGAGAATTAGGGTTGTAAGTTTAGTAAGAGGAGGAAGAGTACCGTAAGGAAAAGGCAATCTTTTGTAGGAAATGTTCATTACTGCTATTCGCTCTGCATCATTACTGATATTCTCTGCTTGCCCAACGTCTGTTTTGACGATCCATTTATTGCTGTTCTCTCCATAATCACGGGCTATCCATAATGCCATGTCACGAAGCACATCATGCATTTTCACACTCTCAATCAAAAAGCCTCCTGTTTCATAGCCGATTGGATCCTCCAATAAGCATGCTGCTTGTAGCTTATCTATGAGATCATATCCATAATTATAAGAACTTCGTAGCGCTTTGTCCACCTTTACTAGGCCTAACCCGATCCAACATCGGATGAGCTCCTCTTTCGGGATTTCATAATCCTCAGGCCACATGGAACAGCTCAAGAAACACTGCCTCAGTGTATTAGACTCCAAGCTTTCATAGCTAAACTTCAATATATGAAAGGTCGTGTCTTCTTTTGCATTTCGCCCACATTTGATCTCAGGAAGTCGCGATTCCCTAAGTAGCTCGAGGGCCCATTCCCATGATCTATAATCCTTCTTGGCATGCATGGAACTCCCGATGGTGATCAAGGCCAAAGGCAAGCCGCCCAACTCTTTGACGATTTCTTTTGCAATAGTTGGTATGTAAGGATCTGAGCTAAGAGTCTGCTCACCGACATTCTTTTGGAACAAGCTCCATGCGACAACCTCATCCAATTTTTGCACTTTAATTTGTCGTTCCACTCTCATGGCACCGCAGACTTCGTCTGATCTTGTTGTCAATACCACCTTTTGCTTGTAAGAGCCGACTGCAGTGAGAGAGATTGGAACACCAACTGCTTCAAGATCTAGGGGTCCCCACAAATCATCCAACAGCAGAAGAAAGCTTCTATGAGCCAAGAAATTAGAGATAGTCTCGGCATTCAATTGTACATCGTCGGGCTTGCGCAGGCCAAGTTTCTTAATTATTTCATCTTGAACCTTTGATACTGAGCACTCTTTAGAAGCTGTGACAAGAATCACGACATCAAAGATAGAGTTCCCACGATAAAAAGAATTTTGGATTTGTTTAAGGAGGTGAGTCTTCCCTACACCACCCATACCCCAAATTCCAATCATTGTCACAGTATCATCTTCTTTAAGGTAGCGAAGTGCCTCTTGAAGGTTGGAATCTATTTGACTTGATGCATTAGATATGATGGGCATATCTGGGATAAGCGGAGGAGGCTGCTTCATAGCAACTGATTCAAGTTCTCCTTCCTCGGACAACTTTTGAACCTCTACAAGCTTCTTAGCAGCTCTCTTGCTGATGGAGTAGTTTGAGCAGCAATTGAGAGAGTATCCACTGAGACAATTGCAACTCCTTTGCTTGTATTTTTCTCCGATTGCTTGCGTTTCGACGACGATGGCCTTCACCTTCTTTAGCCACCATTGTACTTGATTCTTTGCTATAAGACCTTTTCTCTCGGCGCTCTCTATTTGCATGTTGACATCCTTCGTCTTCTCTTCCAAATTTCTGGAGGCGTCTTGGAGGGCTTTCACATTGTTGCCAACTTTAAAAGGATATGTTGCGTGCTTAGTTATGAGATCCATCAAAGAAGTCAAAGGAGATTGGCATATGCCAATGAATTTGGCTAGGAGCTCCATTGATTTCAAGAATGACAAATAATATGTGTTGAAAAGAGAAAAACAGGAATGATAGAACAATCGATAAGATGCAAGGAATTAAGCAAATGTGGATTTTCTTTTTTTTTTTTCTTTTTGGGGGATAAAGAGTTTTGGTGGACTACAATCTTGCAAACTGATAATAGAAAGAAAAGAACATCAGGTGGTAGCTTACAATTGTGGAAGAGCAAGCACTGAAATGAAAAGACAATGTGATCAAATACTGAATGAAGGATGGAGAGAGGTGTGTGTTTGGTAGAGAAAGATATGAGAATCTCAAGTATGCAACTCTAAAATTTTAGAATGACAAGAGCTTAGAAATGTGCAGCATTTATAATTCTGTTCCAAAAGAAACAAAGAAAAAAAAAGGGAAAAAAGGAAGGAGCTATTGATATAGAGAACATCTTTTAGTCTAACACAAATAATTAATTTTTTCTCAAGTTCAAACAACATTTAGAATTGCAGTAGAGGTGTGCACGAATCATACAAGTATCATAATAAAAGAACTGATGAAACAATCTTGCACCACTTAGGACGATTGATTGAACGCTATATTTTGATTTTAGTATTCAGGTCAACGCATTAGCAACTTGTTTAAATAATGTACCTGCGATGAATCAAATGGCCAGACATAAGATCTAGTTGACCAAACAAATGATAGGGATATTGAATCATTTTAGTGGCTAGGCACAAGATCTAGTCGATTATTTTTTAATAGTTTGAATGCCATTCAGATATTTCGGTTGTGCCAATTATGAAATTAACCTATTAATATCCAAGAATATTAGAAAACTATGGACGAAACCACGGACGAACAAACAACGCAATAGCACTAGTGAAATAGATAAATATATATATATTTTTTTGATTGATGAGCTGAAATCAGCTAGAGGTTACAAGGAGGCCAATGGATACTCTCTATACTGTCGGAGAATGGCCTCAAGTTCCTTCAGCTTTGGGGATTCAATACTCCAACAGACCCTGTTAGCAACTCTTCTCCCAAGCCTGCTTACCCAATCCGTCGCTCTGTTCATCTCTCTCTGGGTATGTGAGAACACAACAGCATTAAAGTTACTCACCATACTTCGACAGCCAGCTATGGTGCCCCTGAGTCTCCAAGGCACAACTAGATCACCATTCAAAATCCTCACCAGCTCTTCATACTCAACGACTACTTTCACCCTAGCCGATAGCCTATCTGCAATCCATGCAAGACTGCAGGGGCTTCACAGATTAAAACTATTCTAAGTGGACCAATTCGCACAATTATTGAAGTTATTTCATATAAAAAGTTAGACTAAGCCATAGCTATCTTACATTTGTAATTTGCTGAATGTATTTCGCAGAATGTAATTTCTAGTTGTATTACATAAATATTTATAATTATTTTATGTATTTTACTTATTAATACTTGTGTCGTCTAAATACAAAATTAATATAATAGAACAAGAAAACAAACTAGTATTAAATGCATAATCATACTTCTTTATTCTCATCTCAATAAAATGATATTTGTTTTGGATTAATTATATCTAATATATTTTTTTTAATCACATAAACCTAGGGGTGAAAACGGGTCGGATTAACTCTGACCTGACCCACTATCCGACTCGATTCGGATAAAAAATTCCTATTCGATTTGGATACGGATAGAATATTTAAAAAAAATCGGATACGGATTTGGATACGGTCGGATATAATTTTCGAATTCGAATACAGATATTGGATATCCATTTACCCACATATTTTTTTAAATGATTTACAATTTTTAATTTATTTATTTAAATTGATAATGGTGTGTTATATATTATTTATCATCCAATATCCGTATTCGAATTCATATCCAAACTAAAAATATGGATCCAAATATGAATTGAGCAATATCCGGTCTGCATCCGATCCGTTTTCACCCCTACATAAACCTCTTACCTAAGAAAATTTTCAGCTCAAAGATTCTATGTAGCTATTTTTTTTACTTTTAGTCAAGGGGTATATATGATTGTTTATCTTAGTTCAATTATTCTATATGGATAATAAAAGAGTTTATAGGGTGTTTATAGAAAAAGGTAATAGTTAGAAGGCTAAGCATAATTATCCTTCTTTTTTCATTCAAACTCATGGAATGTGAATGGTTTAAATCTTGGACCAATCAGATCATATCAGATGGGTAAACTCGAAAAATAGCCAAAAAAGAAAAAAAATAAAATATATTTTTATTAAAATTAAAATTAAAAAATATTTTTATTGAAATCACCCAATAGATATTAAAATTAAAGATTAGAATGATTCAAAATAAAATTTAAGCAATATTGTTTGTCCATAGCATTTATAATAGTGATATTATCACTAATGCAAATTTTAACATTACTAGTATTTTATTTCTGATATTGTCACACCATAATTAGTCCATAATTTCTTCTTTAATTATTATGATTTTTAATAATATTATTGTATTCTCATTCCATCTAGGTTATTAAAATAATTTTTATTTTGCCATAAATATTAGCTCTTCTATTATTTGGTTCATCTAGAAAAAGAAAAAGAAAAAGAAAAAAGAGGTGACCGTCTCATACACATATACGAGCCTAAAATATTTTTATTTCCACGCCAGGCGTATAGAATAATCTTATAGTCTCTGTTGCTTATCTTGGTTTATCTTAGATAATTTATATATAAGACTCTGCTTTATAACGTAATTATAGTTTGCACACTATATTTTTACTATTTATAAATTGAGCCGTATAATTTAGCGAATATATGCAGAAAACACATTAGGTTAGATTTGAACTAACATCGTGAGAATATTTCGTTGAGTAAAAATATTTTATTTTAAAATAACTAAATACCCTTATCTTTGAAATGACTAAAATGCCCTTAGTAAGACTTGGTCGATGGTATTTTCGTAAGTTTTTAGTATAGTTAACTTAATTCAGAGATTTAGTTAAGCTTAACTAACTGATTTAACAACATAAGGCTCAATTTATAAAATAGTAAAGATATAGAGTGTAAACTATAATTTTATTAAAAGATTGGGTGTCATATATAAATTTCCATTTATGTTATTTCTCATAACTATTGGATTTCCTTTTGTGCTTTCTTCTAGCAGAACAATTACTTTAGCGATGGAATCGGTTCATTTTACCTGTAAATTGATTCATTAATTTGCACACAAAGCCAAATAGTCTTTATATTTTTTTTAAAATATTTTTTATATGATCAATAATTTTTTATATGAAGCCAGCTATGTAGAAGATTAGTAAACATCATTTTTGAAAGAAAAATGACTACCGGTTGTTACTTAAAATTGACATCTAATTCTACAAATTATGAAAAGAAGAAAAGAAACAAAAAGAGATAGAAAATTAAACTGACAAAACAATGCAAGAAGATACACATTTTAGACTATGTGAGAAAATAATGTGGTCATGAACAATGATGTGCACTTCATAGTCATTACCAAATAGTTCACAACATAATAGTAATTTTAGAATTAAGGAAAGCAACTACAACATAGTAGGAATAACTGGCTTGCTGTCAAAGAAGCCTATGTCATTAAAATTTGCAAACCTTTTCGAGAGAAGATCTGAGGCTGTCTTCCTCCCATTCTAAACCTTCCCACCATGAACTTTGACATATGATTTCCTCTAATTTACTTGGTATAGTACGTGACTGGAAAGGAAGTTTCTTTAATTTGTCACATTGAATAATTTCAAGATATCGCAAGGATGGGAAGGTGACTCCCGGATCACAAATGGCGTGCAACTCTGGAAGATTAATCAAGCACATTCTCTGGAGGCAAGGGAATGTGGGAATCAATGCACCTCCTCCCTCTTCTTGTATTTCTGCCACAGAATTCTCACCATGCTTATCCTCCCTGCTACAAATAACATTCTTCATATTGAAGCATCCATTGATGGACAATTCTCGAAGGCACGGGAGATGCACTATCCATGAGACGTTCTCTAATTTGTTGCACCCGAAAAAAATCAAGCTCCGAAGTTTTGGAAATATATCCTTTGGAGAAACTCCATTCCACACGATCGTTTTCAGATCCTCCATCATCATGAAGTAAAGTATCTCAAGATCGAGATGTGAGTTGGCATTTTGACCACCTGTTTGAATTAGTATTTCTTCCGTTTCACTATACCAAATCTCTAAGTAATTCAAGTTCCCAAGAAAATTAGCCGTCAAGAAGAGTGCAGGTTCCTTCAGATGGCATATTTTAAGAGATTGAATAGGCACATTGGTTGACTTCTCAAGCAATTGGAAGTGAGAGTCACCATCCACAGTGATTCCAAGAGCTCTCAGGTTGTACAAACTCTTCAATTACTCCAATAATGATGGTAGGGTGTCTATTTTCTCCGAAATAAGTAAATCCAGCACCTTTAGCGCATTAAGTGTGGAGAAAGCACCCTTTGATATTGTTTGAATGGGATTGCCTCTGAGATGCAAGAATTTGAGATTGGTAAGGGACTTCAGCTCCTCGGGCAGTGACTCAATTTTGTTGTCATTTAAGTTCAGGTACTCAACTTTGACTAGCTTACATATCTCCATAGGAAACTCTTCCAAGTAGTTATCTTCAAGGTCAAGAAATGTGAGTGCTTGCAGAGCCTGGATATTTACAAGTACTAATCTTCCATGCAGGTGATAACCCCGGAGAATTAGGGTTGTAAGCTTAGTAAGAGGAGGAAGAGTACCGTAAGGAAAAGGCAATCTTTTGTAGGAAATGACTGACATTCGCTCTACCTCATTGCTGATATCCTCTGCTTGCCCAAAGTCTGTTTTGACGATCCATTTATAGTTGTTCTCTCCGTAATCACGTGCTATCCATAATGCCATGTCACGAAGCACATCATGCATTTTCACACTCTCATAGTCTCTTAAATCCTCTAGTAAGCATGCAGCTAGTAGCTCATCTATGAGATCGTATCCATAATTATATGAGCTTCGTAGTGTTCTGTCCACCTTTACTAGGCCTAACCCTATCCAACATTGGATGAGCTTCTCTTTTGGAATTTCATAATCCTCCGGCCACATGGAACAACTCAAGAAACACTGCCTCAGAGTATCAGATTCCAAGCTTTCATAGCTAAACTTCAATGTATGGAAAGTTGTGCTTTCTTTTGCATTTGGTCGGTGTTCGATCTCATGAAGTTGTGACTCCTTAAGTTGCTCGAGGGCCCTTTCCCATGCTCTATAATGCTTCTTGGCATGCATGGAACTCCCCACGGTGATCAAGGCCAGCGGCAAGCCATCCAATTCTTTGATGACTTCTTTTGCAATAGTTGCTATATGAGGATCAGAATTTAGAGTTTGCTCACCGACATTCTTCTGGAATAGGCTCCATGCGGCAATCTCGTCCAATTTATCGACTTTAATTTGTCGTTCCACTCTCATGGCACCGCACACTCCATCTGATCTTGTTGTCAATACCAACTTTCGCTTGTAAGAGCCGACTGCAATGAGAGAGATTGGAACACCAACTGCTTCAAGATCTACGGGTCCCCATAGATCATCCAATAGCAGAAGAAAGCTTTTACGAGTTAAGAAGTTAGAGATTGTCTTGGCCTTCAATTGTACATCGTCGGGCTTGTCCAACTCATATTTCTTAATTATTTCATCTTGAACCTTTGATACTGAGCACTCTTTAGAAGCTGTGACAAGAATCACAACATCAAAAATAGAGTTCCCACGATAAAAAGAATTCTGGATTTGTTTAAGGAGGTGAGTCTTCCCTACACCACCCATGCCCCAAATTCCAATCCTTGTCACAGTATCATCTTCTTTAACGTAGCGAAGTGCCTCTTGAAGGTTGGAATCTATTTGACTTGATGCATTAGATGTGGTGGGCATATCTGGGATAAGCGGAGTAGGCTGCTTCATAGCAATTGATTCAAATTCTCCTTCCTCGAACAACTTTTGAACATCTACAAGCTTCTTGGCAGCCCTCTTGCCGACAGAGTAGTTTGAGCAACAATTGAGAGAGTATCTGCCGAGACACTTGCAACTCCTTTGGTTGTATGTTTCTCCGATTGCTTGCATTTCGGAGATGATGCCTTTCACCTTCTCCAACCACCTTTGTACTTGATTTTTTACTGTAAGACCATTTCTCTCAGCAATCTCTATTTGCATATTGACATCCTTCATCGTTGCCTCCAAATTTCTGGAAGCTTCTAAGAGGTCTTTCACATTATTGCCAACTTTAAAAGGATATGTTGCATGGATAGTTATGTGATTCATCAATGAAGTCAAAGGAGATAGGAGGATGCTAGTAATGTTGCCTATAATCTGATCCATGGATTTCAAGAGTGATTACTTGCTATGTAGAGAGAAAGTAACACGCTTGTTTATCAGTAGAGAAAATCCCGGAAGACAGTGTAATGTATATATGTAGAGAAAAGAGACTGCAATGGTAGAACAAGCTTGCAAGCGCCAAATTTATCACTAGAGGGAAGACTATATCTGTAGCCATTTTGAGAAAAATCGAAAATCAGTGTCGAGTATATAACAATGAAATAAGCATAGTAACACAAGTAGTTAATCAAGCAATAAACAAGTGAGAGAATTTAATTAATTTACAAGCACTATCAAGCAGTTGAAAGCAAACTAGTAGGGTTCTCGAGGAAAAATGATTCTTAAGCTACCTATATAGAATCCAATCATTTGTTATATGTATCAAAAATTAGGATCAATATCCGAATTAGTTTTGATTCAGAGCAGATTCAGTATTGAATAATCCCCACGACTATATTTATTTTCTCTCTTGACTTTCTGTTCTCTTATCTCATATTCTTTCTATCGAATAGGGTGTAAGAGTATGAAAGTTGATACCTTTTATAATTTCCTTGCATGGACTATTTATTATATATAGATCATATGCCCATAGGTTAGGATAATAACCGAATCGGATGGATATGTATAAAGATTGAATTCATATCCATTTAAGAGTATCAAATTCATACTCAAATCAGATTTTAAATGGAAAGATAATTGTGTCATATACATATATGTTCTACTTAGTATCTAATTATGTCGGACTCACCCATTTTTAGATTGATTGTTGTCGGTATGATAACAAAAATGAGATGAAAACTATCACCCTACAAGGTACTATCATAAATTTGTCACAAAAAATACAACCTAGCATCCCATTAATCACAAATAATATTTGAGATTTTTACTTAATTGTCATTGAATTTATTTTGAATATTATAATAGCTACTGCATTTTTCAAATATAACAATTGCCACTGTAATCATTGAATTCTGTCAACTTAAAAAATGAATGGTATTTTAAGTATGATTAATGTAAAAGCCCTACAAAATGCCACCAAAAATTTAATGAACAGGAGGAATGACTTCAAATGGAGGATTTGAAGCTGTGAGCTGAATGGCGAGACAACAATGTCAATGGGTGTGTAAGGTCTTTATATAATTGGTAATACGTTTCAAAATATTTTAAATATGTAACTATGTATATAATTTCATATGAGCATATGCACATATGTTATGCAAGCTGACAATTAAAATCAAATAAAAAAAACAAAGAGAATTGTATTTAAAAATAAATTTTTAGGAAGTGGTATCTTCCAACCGTGCTAAGCATAAAAAAATTGGTTTCAAAAGAAAAAATCATTCTTGCATGTGTAAAAATGTAGAATATGTTGAATTCGAGAAAGAAAGATCTTACCGATATAATCATGGGAATCAGCGGGTGGTTGCAAGTCAATTTCATAACTGTTACATTTATTAGTAATTCGTTTCGATCTGACTTTGCATTCATAACTTTTTACTAAAGTTTAAAATTTGTCTACATAAAAATTTTCATGTCTGTGATTTTTTTTATACTTTATTATTGATAGCGTGTGGCAAAGTGGATCTCCTCATATATTTATAATTAGATTCGGTTTGATATGTATAAAAATTAAAATCATATCCATTTAATTTTATGAAATTCAGAATCAAATCAGATTTTAAAAGGAAAAAAATAATTGTAATATACGTATCTATTTCATTTAGTATAAGGTTACTATCGTATTCAAATTTAATCGGATAATGGATCGAATTCATCACAAATTACTAGTATTCTAAGGAAATAAAAAAAATGTTTTTCCAAATCTGAAAATCAATAGCTTTTGGCACTAATACTTGGATCATCTCACCTAAAACCAAAGCAAGCTTAATATATTAAACAAACTAAATAAAAGTTGTATGAACGGTGTATTTTTTGAGTAGATTATTCATAGTATATATGAATAAAAGTAATTAGAGGCTACTAGCTTATTTACCCAGTTTAAGTATTAAACTACATATCCATTATCTTTAGTTTAAAGAAAACATATATATATTCACCCTTTGACTCAACCTAATTCAAATTCAAATCTTGTCAAATCCTAAACTATGTATATAGAATCTAAGCATTTATTATCTGTATTAAAAAAGTTAGTTAAATTCTGAGTAAATCATAATTGGAGAAATCAAACTCATGAACTTAGGTGGCATCTTGGAGGGCTTTCACATTGTTGCCGAATTTAAAAGGTTATATTGCATCTATAGTTGTGTGATATATTAACGAAGTGAAAGAGATTGGATGATGCTAATAACATTGCCTATAAACTTATCCATGAATTTCAAGGATGATTATTTGCTATTTAGAGAGACATGAGTAATAAGTTTGTGTATTAGTGGAGAAAATCAAGAGAGACTTTAAAAAGAGAGATTGCAATGTAGAACAAACAATAAAGATGCAACAAAGCAAATGTGGAAATCTTGCAGACATGCACAGTAAAATTGAAAGACAAGTACCAGTTTTAAAGACTATATATATATATATATCACTGGAGGAAAGACTATATGTATATATATAGTCTGCAACCATTTTCATAAAATCCAGTGTCAGGTATATAGCAATGAGATAATTATAGTAAGGCAAGTGGTTAATCAAGCAACAAACAAATGAATGAAGGAATTTAATTTTGGAAGAACAATCAAGTTGGAAGCAAACCAGTGAAGTGAAGGCTTCATATATCCGCTGGATTGAGAGGATCAAAAGTGAATGCTATTTGGTGCTCCGAGGTACCCAGAAACGTGCACTATTGATCGCCAATCTGGAGAGGAGAACAGCTTGGGAGAAAGTCTATTTATTGGCAACATGGATATGAGAATGGCTTAGGAAGCCTCTATGGTCTTATGAGAATAGCTTGGGAGAGAGTCTATCATAAATTTGTCACAAGAATTGCAGTAGCTCAGGCATCTAAGTTTCTTTTTTTAATTTCCCAATAGAGAATCAAATGGCTGAACGCCAGATCTAGTTGACCATACATATGACTGGGATGAATCATTTAATGGGCAGACACGTGATCTAGTTGACCAAACAACTGATCTGGTTTACCTTCACTCAGCTAAATCTCGGGCTTGGCATGTTTGCTAATTATTTTTCAGTAGTTTTGAATGTCAGTCAAATATTTCTGTTGTACGGACTATGGAATTAACCTATTAAATTCCTAGAATAGAAAACTATGGGTGAAACCATGAAGGGAAAGCTCTACCGAGGTTTTGAATGTGAGCATTTTATATTCCTTGGAAAGCGAAGAACGAACAACTCTATAGCGGTAGATAAAATAATTTAAGCAGATAAATTCGTAGTCATTGAACCTAATCCACAGAATTGGAACCTAATCCACAGAATATGACTCATAGTTACGCTACCTAATCATAATTATTTTATAAATTATGTAAAAAAGTCTGTCAGACTGATTCACAAGTATCTTATCGTAATTCGCATAATATAATCGTTAGAGATTAGATCTGGACCCCGATCCAGATGTAAGAAAATTATAAAAATTTAAATTGGTAGTCTTGTAAATTAGGGTTCTAATAGTTCTTGTTTTATCTAAATCGAAGGTCTGGATGAAAAGATATAAATAAAATAGTAGAGGGAGGTCGAAATAGGGCAAAACGATAAATATCCGACGTTGCCGTGGGGATGGCGAAGGGTGGTAGTGGACGACCGTACAGTAGGGTGGTGGTAGACAACCGTATAATAGGATGACTGCTGGAGGAAGGTGGTGACTAAGATTTAGATATTTAGAAAAGTTCAAAGATTACGATTTACCTAGCTCAAGGACCATAAAATGATAGTAATTATTTATTAAATTATAACAGTTACAAATTTACCACCCAGGAGATCTTATACTGATCAGTAGCATCTAAACTGACATTATAAAGACTTAAAATATTTTCGTAATATAGATAGTAGTTCTTAACAACCATAGCTTTGGTCATTAAATTATTTTTTTTAAGAAAAGAAACCCTAACAAGAGAGTTTTGGTGTTTAAATAAGAAAAAGAGGACCTAAGTTAAAAATAATAAAATCATATATGTGCTTAGTAACAAAACAACAACAGCCACGAAAATATAAGGAAAGAGAAAAAAGAGGTGACCATCTAATATATGTGCCTGAAATTGTTTTTATCTCCACTAGTGGCATATAGAAGAATCTTATAAGCTCTCCTGGTTACCTTTGATATTGTTTAAATGGGATTGTCTCATATACATATACGTGCCTGAAATATTTTTATTTCCACTCCCGGTGGCCTATAGAATAATAGCATATCTTAGGTAATTATAATTTATACCTTATATTTTTACTATTTATAAATTGAGTCTTATAATTTAGCGAATATACGTAGAAAACATCTTGGGTTAGATTTGAATTAACACCGTGAGCCGTGAGAATATTTCGTTAAGCAGAGATATTTTATTTTAAAATAATTAAATACCCTTATTTTTTAAATGACTAAAATGCCCTTAGTAAGACTTGGTTGATTGTATTTTCGTAAGTTTTTAGTATAGTTAACTTAATTCAAAAATTTAGTTAAGCTTAATTACTGATTTAACTGCAGGATATTTTCTGTATATATTTGCTAAATCATAAGACTTAATTTATAAAATAGTAAAAATATAGAGTGTAAACCATAATTTTATTAAAAGATAGGGTGTCATATACAAATTTCCATTTATGTTATTTCTCATAACTATTGGATTTCCATTTGTGCTTTCTTCTAGCAGAACAATTACTTTAGCGATGGAATCGGTTCATTTTACCTGTAAATTGATTCATTAATTTGCAGGAAAAGTCTTTATTTATTATTATTTTTTTAAAATATTTTTTATATGATCAATAATTTTTTATATGAAGCCAGCTATGTAGAAGATTAGTAAACATAATTTTTGAAAGAAAAATGACTACCGGTTGTTACTTAAAATTGACATCTAATTCTACAAATTATGAAAAGAAGAAAAGAAACAAAAAGAGATAGAAAATTAAACTGACAAAACAATGCAAGAAGATACACATTTTAGATTATGTGAGAAAATAATGTGGTCATGAACAATGATGTGCACTTCATAGTCATTACCAAATAGTTCACAACATAATAGTAATTTTAGAATTAAGGAAAGCAACTACAACATAGTAGGAATAACTGGCTTGCTGTCAAAGAAGACTATGTAAAAAAATTTGCAAACCTTTTCGAGAGAAGATCTGAGGCTGTCTTCCTCCCATTCTAAACCTTCCCACCATGACTTCCGACAACCTATCTTCTCTAATTTACTTGGTATAGTACGTGACTGGAAAGGAAGTTTCTTTAATTTGTCACATGCATCAATTTCAAGATATCGCAAGGATGGGAAGGTGACTCCCGGATCACAAATGGCGTGCAACTTTGGAAGCATAAAAAACCTCATACTCTCGAGGCAAGGGAATGTGGGAATCAATGCACCTCCTCCCTCTTCTTGTATTTCTGCCACAGAATTCTCACCATGGTTATCCTCCCTGCTAGAAATAACATTCTTCATATTCGAGCATCCACCGATTAACAGTTCTCGAAGGTACGGGAGATGCACTATCCATGAGACGTTCTCTATTTTGTTGCAGCCGATAAACTCCAAGCTCCGAAGTTTTGGAAATATATCCTTTGGAGAAACTCCCTTCCACACAATCATTTTCAGATCCTCCATCATAGCGAAGCGAAGTATCTCAAGATCGAGATGTGAGTTGGCATTTTGACCACCTGTTTGAATTAGTATTTCTTCCGTTTCACTATTCCCAATCTGTAAGTAATTCAAGTTCCCAAGAAAATTAGCTGTCAAGAAGAGTGCAGGTTCCTTCAGATGGCATATTTGAAGAGATTGAATAGGCATATTGGTTGACTTCTCAAGCAATTGGAACTGAGAGTCACCTCCCACAGTGATTCCAAGAGCTCTCAGGTTATGCAAACTCTTCAATTCCTCCAATAATGATGGTACGGAGTATATTGCGTCGACACTAAATAAATCCAGCACCTTTAGCGCATTGAGTGTGGAGAAAGCACCCTTTGATATTGTTTGAATGGGATTGTATCTCAGATGTAAGAATTTGAGATTGATAAGAGATTTCAGCTCCTCGGGCAGTGACTTAATTAGGTTGCCAATTAAGTTAAGGTACTCAAGTTTGACCAGCTTACATATATCCATAGGAAACTCTTTCAACCAGCTAAATTGAAGGTCAAGAAATGTGAGTGCTTGCAGAGCCTGGATATTCACAAGTACTCGTCTTTCATCCTGGATAGTACCCTGGATAATTAGGGTTGTAAGCTTAGTAAGAGGAGGAAGAGTACCGTAAGGAAAAGGCAAACTTTTGTAGGAAATTATTGACATTCGCTCTACCTCATTGTTGATATCCTCTGCTTGCCCAAGGTCTGTTTTGACGATCCATTTATTGTTGTTCTCTCCGTAATCACGTGCTATCCATAATGCCATGTCACGAAGCACATCATGCATTTTCACTCTCTCATACTCTCTTAAATCCTCTAGTAAGCATGCAGCTTGTAGCTTATCTATGAGATCGTATCCATAATTATATGAGCTTCGTAGTGTTCTGTCCACCTTTACTAGGCCTAACCCTATCCAACATTGGATGAGCCTCTCTTTTGGAATTTCATAATCCTCCGGCCACATGGAACAACTCAAGAAACACTGCTTGAGAGTATCAGATTCCAAGCTTTCATAGCTAAACTTCAATGTATGGAAAGTTGTGCTTTCTTTTGCATTTGGTCGGTGTTCGATCTCATGAAGTTGTGACTCCTTAAGTTGCTCGAGGGCCCTTTCCCATGCTCTATAATGCTTCTTGGCATGCATGGAACTCCCCACGGTGATCAAGGCCAGCGGCAAGCCATCCAATTCTTTGATGACTTCTTTTGCAATAGTTTCTATATAAGGATCAGAATTTAGAGTTTGCTCACCGACATTCTTCTGGAATAGGCTCCATGCGGCAATCTCATCCAATTTATCGACTTTAATTTGTCGTTCCACTCTCATGGCACCACAAACTACATTTAATCTTGTTGTCAATACCAACTTTCGCTTGTAAGAGCCGACTGCAGTGAGAGAGATTGGAACACCAACTGCTTCAAGATCTAGGGGTCCCCATAGATCATCCAATAGCAGAAGAAAGCTTTTACGAGTCAAGAAGTTAGAGATTGTCTTGGCCTTCAATTGTACATCGTCGGGCTTGTCCAACTCATATTTCTTAATTATTTCATCTTGAACCTTTGATACTGAGCACTCTTTAGAAGCTGTGACAAGAATCACAACATCAAACATAGAGTTCCCACGATAAAAAGAATTTTGGATTTGTTTAAGGAGGTGAGTCTTCCCTACACCACCCATGCCCCAAATTCCAATCCTTGTCACAGTATCATCTTCTTTAAGGTAGCGAAGTGCCTCTTGAAGGTTGGAATCTATTTGACTTGATGCATTAGATATGGTGGGCATATCTGGGATAAGCGGAGTAGGCTGCTTCATAGCAACTGATTCAAATTCTCCTTCCTCGGACAACTTTTGAACATCTACAAGCTTCTCGGCAGCCCTCTTGCCGACAGAGTAGTTTGAGCAACAATTGAGAGAGTATCCGCCGAGACATTTGCAACTCCTTTGGTTGTATGTTTCTCCGATTGCTTGCATTTCGGAGATGATGCCTTTCACCTTCTCCAACCACCTTTGTACTTGATTCTTTACTGTAAGACCATTTCTCTCAGCAATCTCTATTTGCATATTGACATCCTTCATCCTTGCCTCCAAATTTCTGGAAGCTTCTAAGAGGTCTTTCACATTATTGCCAACTTTAAAAGGATATGTTGCATGGATAGTTATGTGATTCATCAATGAAGTCAAAGGAGATAGGAGGATGCTAGTAATGTTGCCTATAATCTGATCCATGGATTTCAAGAGTGATTACTTGCTATGTAGAGAGAAAGTAACACGCTCGTTTATCAGTAGAGAAAATCCTGGAAGACAGTGTAATGTATATATGTAGAGAAAACAGACTGTAATGGTAGAACAAGCTTGCAAGCGCCAAATTTATCACTAGAGGGAAGACTATATCTGTAGCCATTTTGAGAAAAATCCAAAATCAGTGTCGAGTATATAACAATGAAATAAGCATAGTAACACAAGTAGTTAATCAAGCAATAAACAAGTGAGAGAATTTAATTAATTTACAAGCACTATCAAGCAGTTGAAAGCAAACTAGTAGGGTTCTCGAGGAAAAATGATTCTTAAGCTACCTATATAGAATCCAATCATTTGTTATATGTATCAAAAATTAGGATCAATATCCGAATTAGTTTTGATTCAGAGCAGATTCAGTATTGAATAATCCCCACGACTATATTTATTTTCTCTCTTGACTTTCTGTTCTCTTATCTCATATTCTTTCTATCGAATAGGGTGTAAGAGTATGAAAGTTGATACCTTTTATAATTTCCTTGCATGGACTATTTATTATATATAGATCATATGCCCATAGGTTAGGATAATAACCGAATCGGATGGATATGTATAAAGATTGAATTCATATCCATTTAAGAGTATCAAATTCATACTCAAATCAGATTTTAAATGGAAAGATAATTGTGTCATATACATATATGTTCTACTTAGTATCTAATTATGTCGGACTCACCCATTTTTAGATTGATTGTTGTCGGTATGATAACAAAAATGAGATGAAAACTATCACCCTACAAGGTACTATCATAAATTTGTCACAAAAAAATACAACCTAGCATCCCATTAATCACAAATAATATTTGAGATTTTTACTTAATTGTCATTGAATTTATTTTGAATATTATAATAGCTACTGCATTTTTCAAATATAACAATTGCCACTGTAATCATTGAACTCTGTCAAGTTAAAAGATGAATGGTATTTTAAGTATAATTAATGTAAAAGCCCTACAAAATGCCACAAAAAATTTAATGAAACAAGAGGGATGACTTCAAATGGAGGATTTGAAGTTGTGAGCTGAAGGGAGACAACAATATCAACGGGTGTGTAAGGTCTTTATATAATAGCTAATACGTTTCAAAATATTTTAAATATGTAACTATGTATATAATTTCTTATGAGCATATGCACATATGTTATGCAAGCTGACAATTAAAATCAAATAAAAAAAACAAAGAGAATTGTATTTAAAAATAAATTTTTAGGAAGTGGTATCTTCCAACCGTGCTAAGCATCAAGAAATTGGTTTCAAAAGAAAAAATCATTCTTACATGTGTAAAAATGTAGAATATGTTGAATTCGAGAAAGAAAGATCTTACCGATATAATCATGGGAATCAACGGGTGGTTGCAAGTCAATTTCATAACTGTTACATTTATTAGTAATTCGTTTCGATCTGACTTTGCATTCATAATTTTTTACTAAAGTTTAAAATTTGTCTACATAAAAATTTTCATGTCTGTGATTTTTTTTATACTTTATTATTGATAGCGTGTGGCAAAGTGGATCTCCTCATGTATTTATAATTAGATTCAGTTTGATATGTATAAAAATTAAAATCATATCCATTTAATTTTATGAAATTCAGAATCAAATCAGATTTTAAAAGGAAAAATAATTATAATATACGTATCTATTTCATTTAGTTTATGGTTACGTCGTACTCTATCGTATTCAAATTTAATCGGATAATGGATTGAATTCATCACAAATTACTAGTATTCTAAGGAAATAAAAAAAATGTTTTTCCAAATCTGAAAATCAATAGCTTTTGGCACTAATACTTGGATCATCTCACCTAAAACCAAAGCAAGCTTAATATATTAAACAAACTAAATAAAAGTTGTATGAACGGTGTATTTTTTGAGTAGATTATTCATAGTATATATGAATAAAAGTAATTAGAGGCTACTAGCTTATTTACCCAGTTTAAGTATTAAACTACATATCCATTATCTTTAGTTTAAAGAAAACATATATATATTCACCCTTTGACTCAACCTAATTCAAATTCAAATCTTGTCAAATCCTAAACTATGTATATAGAATCTAAGCATTTATTATCTGTATTAAAAAAGTTAGTTAAATTCTGAGTAAATCATAATTGGAGAAATCAAACTCATGAACTTAGGTGACATCTTGGAGGGCTTTCACATTGTTGCCGAATTTAAAAGGATATATTGCATCTATAGTTGTGTGATATATTAACGAAGTGAAAGAGATTGGATGATGCTAATAACATTGCCTATAAACTTATCCATGAATTTCAAGGATGATTATTTGCTATTTAGAGAGACATGAGTAATAAGTTTGTGTATTAGTGGAGAAAATCAAGAGAGACTTTAAAAAGAGAGATTGCAATGTAGAACAAACAATAAAGATGCAACAAAGCAAATGTGGAAATCTTGCAAACATGCACAGTAAAATTGAAAGACAAGTACCAGTTTTAAAGACTATATATATATATATATCACTGGAGGAAAGACTATATGTATACATATAGTCTGCAACCATTTTCATAAAATCCATGGATTAGTGTCAGGTATATATAGCAATGAGATAATTATAGTAAGGCAAGTGGTTAATCAAGCAACAAACAAATGAATGAAGGAATTTAATTTTGGAAGAACAATCAAGTTGGAAGCAAACCAGTGAAGTGAAGGCTTCATATATCCGCTGGATTGAGAGGATCAAAAGTGAATGCTATTTGGTGCTCCGAGGTACCCAGAAACATGCACTATTGATCGCCAATCTGGAGAGGAGAACAGCTTGGGAGAAAGTCTATTTATTGGCAACATGGATATGAGAATGGCTTAGGAAGCCTCTATGGTCTTATGAGAATAGCTTGGGAGAAAGTCTATCATAAATTTGTCACAAGAATTGCAGTAGCTCAGGCATCTAAGTTTCTTTTTTTAATTTCCCAATAGAGAATCAAATGGCTGAACGCCAGATCTAGTTGACCATACATATGACTGGGATGAATCATTTAATGGGCAGACACGTGATCTAGTTGACCAAACAACTGATCTGGTTTACCTTCACTCAGCTAAATCTCGGGCTTGGCATGTTTGCTAATTATTTTTCAGTAGTTTTGAATGTCAGTCAAATATTTCTGTTGTACGGACTATGGAATTAACCTATTAAATTCCTAGAATAGAAAACTATGGGTGAAACCATGAAGGGAAAGCTCTACCAAGGTTTTGAATGTGAGCATTCTATATTCCTTGGAAAGCGAAGAACGAACAACTCTATAGCTGTAGATAAAATAATTTAAGCAGATAAATTCGTAGTCATTGAACCTAATCCACAGAATTGGAACCTAATCCACAGAATATGACTCATAGTTACGCTACCTAATCATAATTATTTTATAAATTATGTAAAAAAGTCTGTCAGACTGATTCACAAGTATCTTATCGTAATTCGCATAATATAATCGTTAGAGATTAGATCTGGACCCCGATCCAGATGTAAGAAAATTATAAAAATTTAAATTGGTAGTCTTGTAAATTAGGGTTCTAATAGTTCTTGTTTTATCTAAATCGAAGGTCTGGATGAAAAGATATAAATAAAATAGTAGAGAAATGTCGAAATAGGGTAAAATGATAAATATTCGACGTTGCCGTGGTCGTCAGAGGATGGGGATGGCGAAGGGTGGTAGTGGACGACCGTACAGTAGGGTGGTGGTAGACAACCGTATAATAGGATGACTGCTGGAGGAAGGTGGTGGCTAAGATTTAGATATTTAGAAAAGTTCAAAGATTACGATTTACTTAGCTCTAGGACCATAAAATGATAGTAATTATTTATTAAATTATAACAGTTACAAATTTACCACCCAGGAGATCTTATACTGATCAGTAGCATCTAAACTGACATTATAAAGACTTAAAATATTTTCGTAATATAGATAGTAGTTCTTAACAACCATAGCTTTCGTCATTAAATTATTTTTTTTAAGAAAAGAAACCCTAACAAGAGAGTTTTGGTGTTTAAATAAGAAAAAGAGGACCTAAGTTAAAAATAATAAAATCATATATGTGCTTAGTAACAAAATAACAACAGCCACGAAAATATAAGGAAAGAGAAAAAAGAGGTGACCATCTAATATATGTGCCTGAAATTGTTTTTATTTCCACTGGTGGCATATAGAAGAATCTTACAAGCTCTACTGGTTACCTTTGATATTGTTTAAATGGGATTGTCTCATATACATATACGTGCCTGAAATATTTTTATTTCCACTCCCGGTGGCCTATAGAATAATAGTATAATTTATTTCTACTATTTGTCTTATAGTACTCCCACTGACTTCACCAATCTCAATGAATCTTGCATTACCAGTTTCTACAATTCTTGGACTATGATTAGGACAGTAAAACACATACCCTTTAGATTTCTCAGGGTAACCTAAAAAGTACCCACTGATCGTTCGAGAATCTAATTTCTTTTCATGTGGATTATAAATTCTCGCTTTCGCTGGACAACCCCAAACATGCAGGTGTCTTAAGCTAGGTTTCCTGTTAATCCATAACTCAAAAGGAATCTTTTGAACAGCTTTACTAGGAACCCTATTCAACAAATCATTAGCAGTTTTGAGAGCATACGACCATAAATTCTTAGGTAGTGTAGAATCTGACATCATACTCCTAATCATATCTATTAACGTCCTATTGCGCCTTTTTGCTACACCATTTTGCTGTGGTGTACCCGGCATTGTGTATTGTGCACATATGCCATGACTTTCGAGAAATTTTGCAAATGGACCTAGACACTGGTCTGACTCATTATATTTACCATAATATTCACCACCTCTATCAGACCTTATGATTTTCACCTTTTTATCTAATTGCCTCTCAACTTCCTTTACAAATGTCTCAAGGACATTCATAGATTGAGATTTTTCATGAAGCAAATAGACATAACCATAACGAGAAAAATCGTCAATAAAAGTGATGAAATATTTTTCTCCATTAAAGGCTGGAGTGTCCATAGGTCCTCAAATATCAGTGTGTATTATTTCAAGATGCTGGTTGCTTCTAGTGGCTCCTTTCTTATTATGTTTGGTTTGTTTACCTTTAATACAATCCACACATAATTCTAGATCACTAAAGTCCAAATTTGACAAAATTTCATTACTTACTAATCTCATCATTCTTTCTTTGAATATATGACCTAGTCTTTTATGCCACAAGAAAGCAGAATTTTCATTCATCATGCTACGTTTGCATCCAACATTATTTACTACATTCAGCAAGGAATTCGTATAAGTGTCATTCAGTTTCAATTTATATAAACCATCAATTAGAATACCGGAACCAACATTATCAGTATTCTTATATAAGTCAAAACAACCAAATCCAAACATACATCTAAAACCAGAAATATCCAACTTACTTACGGAAATAAGGTTTCTAGATAATGAAGGTACATAAAGGGTACTATATAAGTCTAATACATATCCACTTTTTAGAATTAGACGATAAGTCCCAATGCCTTCAATTGAGGATTTCATTCCGTTTCCCATAAAGAGAAAACGATCTTCATTTGGATTTATAGTTCGGATCATAAGGAATCCCTGCATATTATTGGAAACATGAGTTGTAGCACCAGGATCAAGCCACCATGTATTAATAGGAACTTCAACTATATTTGATTCAAAACATACGAAAGATAGATAATTACCTTTCTTTTCGAACCAAGCTATTCTTTTCGAAGTCACTTTGATCATGTCCTTTCTTTTTATAGAAATGACATTGAACATCCTTTAGTTCCTTCTTTTCCTTATCCTGCCCATTCTTAGCAGGTGCCTTTTTCTTCTTGAAATGACTTGATTTTCCTATCTTTTCTTTACCAGCTTTATTACTCACAAAACTTACTGAGTGATTCACTTGATTTTTCAAACGTCCTTCTTCCTGAACAAGTCTACTGGCCAATTCATTAACATTCCACTTATCCTTTATAGTGTTATAGTTAATCTGAAAAGGTCCATATTCAGAAGTTAGCGAATTCAGGATAAACTGGACAAGAAAAGAATCCTCTACTGTGAGTCCCAGAGACTTTAACCTTGTTGCAATATTAGTCATCTCTATAATGTGCTCTTGCATAGTTCGCGACCCATCAAACTTCATGGTCGTGAGTTCTGCCATAAGAGTACCAGCGAGTGACTTATCAGCTGAACGAAAATGCTCTTCCACAAACTGCATATATTCCTTAGCACTATCTGTTTGTGGAATTGTTGACTTGATGTTGTTAGCAACAATCATTTTAATAAACATAAGGCTCAATCTGTTACTGCGTTCCCATGCTTTATGGTGTGTTTTTTTCTGCTTCAGTACTAGCTGTTGTAAGAGCAGTAGGTTTATCCTCAAGGAGTGCCAAGTCAAGGTCCTGAACACCTAAATGGAAATTGACTTGTTCTCTCCATTCAGAAAAATTAACACCAGTGAACAATGTAACAGATGAAGCATGTGTATTCATGGGAACTACTGCAAATTTAAAAATGAAGTAACTATAAGCTCATAACTAACGCGATTCAGATATATACATAATAGTATAATATAGCACTCCTTTGGGTAGATACTATCTTATACTTAACACAATTAAATACCAAAACATAAGTAAGTAATAAATATATTCAATTAAATAGTACTGACATCTTTTGATGATCAATATTTATTTAATCAAAATATCTATTAATCCCATCATGTCAACTAGTTATAGAACAAGACTTTCCTTTGGGTAAGTTCTCAGGTTCTATCATTAGTGACGCCAATTTTAATTGGTATTCATAACTGGCAATTTCTATCAATATCATTATTCTGATTTTGACCACTTTGGTGGTTAACAAAAACATAAATCTTATGTGCATAATGACTTATAACACATACTTTATGCAAAACAATCAATCGCAGAACAATTACTTTTATGTCCAATTTCAAATAATTATTTTGTACCAGTAAATAATGCACAAAAGACCCTAAAAACTCTGAAATTGTAAAGAAAATTTGAAAACTTAATATCCGACCGTCGGATCGCGAATTTGAACCCACGATGGGCGAAACGAATCTATAGATTGGTTTCGTTTCGGCCTTTGTGCTGTGGAGTTCATGTCAAAATTTCAGCCCGATCCGACGGACGGATCAAAAGTTGCACCCCTTTTTGTGAAGCATGCGCAAGACTTGATTAAACATCATGAGTAAAGCACACAACAGATCAATTGCAATTATAGGAAATATTCAGTTATTGATTGGTTGCTCTGATACCAAATGTTAAAACTTTTGTTCTATTAGATCTTTCATGATTAAATATGAACAATTCAATTAACAGCCCAAAGATCACCAATACTGAATATTTCACAAACAAAACTTGATATGATTTGTTGCTTAAGATGACATACCTTGATTAACAGCGGAAGATGTAATGGCTGTCATCTTCTTTCTTCTGACTCCTGACGGTTGCTATTCTTCTCAGAATTCAGTTTCTCTCTCTAACCCTATTTCTTTATGCGTTTCTTGGTGGAGAAGAATGCGACTCTTAGCAGGGAGAGAGAGGACCCAATCCTTGATTATATAACATTTAACTCTAAATCTGGTACGTCCATCATATACCAATTCAACATTTCAGATTAATCACAGATCTAATGCTCTAATTATAGAACGATCTATTTATGACTTAATTAATCGGGTCACATTAAGATTAGAAACTGCATAACGTTAAAAGTAAATGAGCCATTTGCAGTTTCTAATAGCAGATTTCTAACAAAATAGTCTTTATATTTATTTAAAATTTTTTTTATATGATCAATCATTTTTTTATTATACATTGCTTGTTAGCTAGATATATGAAGCCAGCTATCTATAAGATTCGTAAACATCATTTTTGAAAGAAAAATTACTACTGGTTGTTACTTAAAATTGACACCTAATTCTACAAATTATGGAAAGAAGAAAAGAAACTAAGAGAGAAAATTAAACTGACAATGCAAGAAGATACATATTTTAGATTATGTGAGAAAATAATGTGGTCATGAACAATGTGCACTTCATAGTCATTAGCAAATAGTTCACAACATAACAGTAATTTTGAAATTAAGAAAGCAACTACAACATAGTAGGAATAGCTGGTTCGATGTCAAAGAAACCAATGTCATCAAAAAATTTGCAAACCTTTTCGAGAGAAGATCTGAGGCTGTCTTCCTCCCATTCTAGACCTTCCCACAATGACCTAGGCCAATATTCTATCTTCTCTAATTTACTCGGTATGGTATGTGGCTGGAAAGGTAGTTTCTTCAATTTTTCACATCCTTCAACATGAAGATATCGCAAGGATGGGAAGGTGACTCCCGGATCACATATGGTGTGCAATTTTGGAAGAGCATTCAACACCATACACTGGAGGCAAGGGAATGTGGGAATCAATGCATCTCCTCCATCTTCTTGTATTTCTGGCACAGAATTCTCACCATGGTTATTCTCCCGGCAACAAATAACATTCATCATATTGAAGCATTTATCGATGAACAGTTCTTGAAGGCATGGGAGATGCACTATCCATGAGACGTTCTCTATTTTGTTGCACGATAAAAACTCCAAGCTCCGAAGTTTTGGAAATATATCCTTTGGAGAAACTCCCTTCCACACGATCATTTTCAGATCCTCCATCATAGTGAAGCGAAGTATCTCAAGATCGAGATGTGAGTTGGCATTTTGACCACTTGTATGAATTAGTATTTCTTCCGTTCCACTTGTCGAAATCTCAAAGTGATTCAAGTTCCCAAGAAAATTAGCCGTCAAGAAGAGTGCAGGTTCCTTCAGATGGCATATTTTAAGAGATTGAATAGGTATATTGGTTGACTTCTCAAGCAATTGGAACTGAGAGTCACCTCCTACAGTGATTCCAAGAGCTCTCAGGTTATGCAAACTCTTCAATTCCTCCAATAATGATGGTAGGGAGTATATTGTGTCGAAACTAAATAAATCCAGCACCTTTAGAGCATTGAGTATGGAGAAAGCACCCTTTGATATTGTTTGAATGAGATTGTGTCTCAGATGCAAGAATTTGAGATTGGTAAGGGACTTCAGCTCCTCGGGCAATGACTTAATAAGGTTGCCACTTAAGTTAAGGTACTGAAGTTTGACCAGCTTACATATCTCCATAGGGAACTCTTTCAAGTAGTTATCTTGAAAGTCAAGAAATGTGAGTGCTTGCAAAGCCTGGATATTCACAAGTACTGTACTTTCTTGCAGATCATAAGCCCGTAGAATTAGGGTTGTAAGTTTAGTAAGAGGAGGAAAAGATAATCTTTTGCAAGAAATGTTCATTACTGATATTCGCTCTACCTCATTGCCGATATTCTCTACTTGCCCAACATCTACATTGACGATCCATTTGTTGTTGTTCTCTCCGTAATCACGTGCTATCCATAATGCCATGTCACGAAGCACATCATGCATTTTCACACTCTCAATCACATAGCCCCATGATTCATAGCTAGTTGAATCCTCCAATAAGCATGCAGCTTGTAGCTTATCCATGAGATCGTATCCATAATTATAAGAACTTCGTAATGTTTTGTCCACCTTTACTAGGCCTAACCCTATCCAACATAGGATGAGTTCCTCTTTCGGGATTGCATAATCCTCAGGCCACATAGAACAGCTCAAGAAACACTGCCTCAAGGTATCAGATTCCAAGCTTTCATAGCTAAACTTCAACGTCTGGAAAGTTGTGATTTCTTTTGCATTTGGTCGGTGTTCGATCTCATAAAGTTGTGACTCCTTAAGTTGCTCGAGGGCCCTTTCCCATGCTCTATAATGCTTCTTGGCATGCATGGAACTCCCGATGGTGATCAACGCCAGCGGCAACCCATCCAACTCTTTGATGACTTCTTTTGCAATAGTTGCTATATAAGGATCAGAATTTAGAGTTTGCTCACCAACATTCTTCTGGAATAGGCTCCATGCGGCAATCTCGTCCAGTTTATCGACTTTAATTTGTCGTTCCACTCTCATGGCACCGCAGACTTCGTCTGATCTTGTTGTCAAGACCACCTTTCGCTTGTAAGAGCCGACTGCAGTGAGAGCGATTCGAACACCAACAGCTTCAAGATCTAGGGGTCCCCACAAATCATCCAATAGCAGAAGAAAGCTTCTATGAGCCAAGAAATTAGAGATAGTCTCGGCATTCAATTGTACATCATCGGATTTGGCCAAGCCGAGTTTCTTAAATATTTCATCTTGAACCATTGCTACTGAGTACTCTTTAGAAGCTGTGACAAGAATCACAACATTAAAGATAGAGTTCCCACGATAAAAAGAATCTTGGATTTGTTTAAGGAGGTGAGTCTTCCCTACACCACCCATGCCCCAAATTCCAATCCTTGTCACAGTATCATCTTCATTAAGGTAGTGTAGTGCCTCTTTCAGGTTGGAATCTACTCGACCTGATGCATTGGATGTGGTGGGCATGTCTGGGATAAGAGGAGGAGGCAGTTTCTCAGCAATTGATTCAAATGCTCCTTCTGCGGACAACTTTTGTATATCTAGAAGCTTCTTCGCAGCCCTCTTGCTAACGGAGTAGTTTGAGCAACAATTGAGAGAGTATCCGCTGAGACATTTGCAACTCCTTTGGTTGTATGTTTCTCTGATTGCTTGCATTTCTGAGACGATGCCTTTCACCTTCTCCAACCACCTTTGTACTTGATTCTTTGCTGTAAGACCCTTTCTCTCAGCAGTCTCTATTTGCATATTGACATCCTTCATCCTCTCCTCCAAATCTTTGGAAGCTTCTAGGAGGGCTTTCACATTATTGCCAACTTTAAAAGGATATGTTGCATGCACAATTATGTGATTCATTAATGAAGTCAAAGGAGATATGAGGATGCTAGTAATGCTACCTATAATCTGATCCATGGATTTCAAGAGTGATTACTTGCTATGTGGAGAGAAAGTATCACGCTTGTTTATTAGTGGAGAAAATCAAGGGAGACAGTGTAATATATATGTAGAGAAAAGAGACTACAATGGTAGAGCAACCATGTAAGCGCCAGATTTATCACTAGAGGGAAGACTATATCTGCAGCCATTTTGAGAAAAATCCAAGATCAGTGTCAAATATATAACAATTAAATAAGTATAGTAACGCAAGTATTTAATCAACCAATAAACAAGTGAGATAATTTAATTAATTTGCAAGAACTATCAAGCAATTGAAATGATATGATCCGGGTCTAATAGGATCAAATTATGAGGACATTTGACTCGATGGATCGAGTCTATTTATCTTTTAATTGAGTTAAGTTTATCTCTTATGTAAGCCCATAAGACAGGTCTAGTTAAATCATGTAAGCCACTAAGGCAAGTTCAATTAATCTAAATTATACATGTATAGAACCCTAATAATAATTTAGTAAATATAAACTCTAACATCCAAGGGGGGAATCAAACTCATGACTTTGGTGGCATCTTGGAGGGCTTTCATATTGTTGCCGACTTTAAAAAGGATATATTACATCTATATTTGTGTGATTTATCAATGAAGTCAGAGATTGGATGATGCTAATAACATTGCCTATAAACGATCCATGAATTTCAAGGATGATTATTTGCTATGTGGATAGATATCAATAACAAGTTGCTAATAACATCTTTAGTAGAGAAAATCAAGGGATACTCTGAAAAGAGAGATTGCAATGTAGAACAAATAATAAAGATGCAACAAAGCTGATGTGGGAATCTTGAAAAAATGCACAGTAAAATGGAAAGACAAGTACCAGTCTTAATATATATATATATATATATATAGTCTGCAGCAATTTTGATAAAATCCATGGATTATTGTCGAGTATATAGCAATGAAATAATTATAGCAAGGCAAGCAATTTAATTTTGAAAGAACAATCAAGTTGGAAGCAAACCAGTGAAGTGAAGGCTTTATATATCAGTTGGATTGAGAGGATAAAAAATGAATGCTATTTAGTGCTCCGAGGTACCCAGAAACGTAAACTATTTATTGCCAATCTGGATATGAGAACAGCTTGGGAGAAAGTCTATTTATTGGCAACATGGACACCAAAGGAATAATAAAAAGCAAACATGATATAATTAACCTTATGAATGTGGGTTTGGAATTATTCCCAAAGTGATGCTTAATTACTTTGGAATCTCATGCAAGCATCTCTTAATTAAAAGCAAATTCCAGACAACCTTTATCAACTAATTAATCTTTATGCTATGTTCTTCTTACTCGTCACTTCACCAACCTAGCAAGAAGAGATTCTTTCTTGCTCTCTGAACACAGGAACTTCTTGTGCTTGGAATATTTGCCAGCAGCTACCCAATGTATATATAAGTGTGAGCTAATTAAACATTTCATTTTCGCTAAAGATAATTGTTTACTTGCTTTTGTTTTAGTGCAACTAGTAATTAACCAACCTTTCAAGTGAGAGCTTCCAAGTGTTATAGATATATAATCCCATTCCTTAATCAATTATGACTAGGCTAGCCAGACTAAGTAGATTCTAAATTTGATTGAGTACACACTAACATCAGATAATTGCGTTTAGATGAGGTTTTTTTTTTTTTGCAGATATTTTACAAGTTTGAAGTAAAAATAATTAGGCACTATACTTTTTTTAGTGTACTTCTCTCATGAGAAATGGAACTGCAGCTTTGAAAAACTGAAAGTTCAATGAGTAGTTGTAATTTTCTTTTTTTTTACCGAGAGGGTATAATGTGTATAGAAATACATATCATGCGGGCAATTGGGGCTAGTGCGAGGAAGTTTGTCATAGTAAATGTGAAAAATTTTAGAATTATTGTTTTCCGCCAACAATGTGGGGGGTAAAAGGAAAATGCGAGGAACATGAGTATTTTTGTCATTGGGTTGAAAGGCCATACTATTTACTATTTAACATATAGTCAAAAGTATTTTATCATTTGGTTTAAAATATCACCAGTTCGTAATAACAATTTTATATTTTAGTAATAAATCTATATCACATCAAATATAATTATTACACCTTATACTAGTATTGAACTAAATATTACAATAGCTTATACTAGTATTAACCCTCTTCTTCTAATATTAAAAATTGGAATACTTATGCCTATTACACCCTTATTCTACAAGTGAACAAGGGCTTAATGTACTTCTAACACAATGTTGATATTTTGATGTATGTTAGCTCCAAAATCCTCTTAGCTAGCCCACCCCCAAAATATTGTCTTCCAAATAATGAAAAATGAGAGACCTTAAATTATAATAAGAAATGGGTTTAAGAGATATTTTATATCAATTGATCAAAATCAATATCTTTTTTTTATATATAATGGATGGATAAAGTACACCCAAAGTTCTATTAAAAGACCTAGAGGAATTAAAAAAATAAGAAAATAGTAAATAAATTATTATTAACAAATGTATAACTAAGACTCTGTGGCCCAATGGATAAGGCGCTGGTCTACGGAACCAGAGATTCTGGGTTCGATCCCCAGCAGAGTCGTTTTTGGGTTAATTACATATTATATTTTTGTCACTGTTTTATCCTTATTTATTAAATGGATAATTGTGAGCAATAGCACGGGGGTTTAGATGTAATTAATTCTTTTTTTTATAATTTTTTCAATTTTTGACCACCTGGCCGAATCATAAAATTAATTACTGAAATAACCCACTCTTAAAATTAATTTCAACGCTGGTCTATTTTGAACACGTCAGTTGCCGCCTCATAATTCCAACCAAGAAACACTGAACTTATCAGTATTCTACGTAAATTTTAAGTGTCGAAGAATTCATCAATATTTTGGGATAAAAATATATTTGTTTTTATTTGACATGTCAAAAAATAGTTATGTTAGATAATAAATTTGGGAGGTAAATTATTTTGGGTAAATAAGTTTGTAAAGAGCAGTGGTTTGGTGATATGGATGATGTCAATATCATTCATGTATGGATTCATGTCACTTCCTATGCATAGTATATATTCTTTCTTTGATGAATTCTTGAAAGTGATTGAGAATGAGAATAAAGCCTTAATGCTACAATCAATTGTGATTGGGTACTAAATGCCATGGATAAATATTTTGAGGATCCCATATTGTTAGAGTCAATGCTATAGACTCAAATCTTAGATAAGTTTCAAGAATAATATTATGTCCTTGTGAGTTCTTTTCTATAACATGGAAGAGATGAGTGCATATTAAAAGCATAACTATCACAATTCAGGGATAGCAATGAATCTATCCCTTCAAACTTCTAAGTAGGTAAAATATCAAAGCCCTCGTTAACTTGTAGAACAAGGGTAGGATAAGTATAAGTATTCTAATTTTTATTATCAAAAGAAGGGGACTAACACTAGTATAAACTATTGTAATGTTTAGGCAATACTAGTATAAGGAGTAATAATCTCATTTGATACGACAAAAAGTTAATATTAAAGTATTAAAGAATAATAAATTTGTATTAAAAATTGGTGATGTTTTATATCAAATGATGAAAATAACCTTGAGTATATGTTAAAGTAGTAGGAATATATGTTAAAGTAGTAGTACTAAATAGTATTTTTCTAAAATAATATTATTTTTTTATTAAAACTACGGACTTAAAATACTCTATATATCTATGCATTGCAGGGTAATGCAAGGTTATAAGTCCATGTTGCGGAAAAATAACTTCACAATCTTTATATTAAGTAACCATGCATTAGATAAAAAGACACTACGAGCTAATATAATATTATAAGACTGCACTATAGTGTAATGCAAAGTTATAAGCTCGCATTGCAGTGTAATGCGAAGTTATAAGCCTGTACTCAATATATAATAATCATACACTAAAAATAATAAATATGCATTGTAGGTTAATATAGGGTTATAAGCATACACCACGGTGTAATGCGAGGTTATAAACATTCACTACGGTGTATTGAAGGTTATAAGCTTGTATTGTGAAAAAAGTGTGCGGGCTTAATATTTTTTTTTAATTTTTGCAAAATTTACTAGTTCAAAAAAAAATCTCAATAAATGAGATGACTAATATTCAAAAGAAGAGATAGATGAGTGAAAGCATAAACTGTAGCTGAGATGATAGATATTTAATAGAAGAAATAGTGGAGAGAGAGAAAGAATCTCAATTGTGATTGAGATGATGTGTAATTAAATATTGTCTAATTTAAGGACAAAATGGTAGTTGTGGATTATTATTAAATTATTTTTTAAAAGTTGTATAAAATAATATGAGAGAGGATGGTGAAAAACTATACTAGAGTAATATAAACAATTACAACACAAGAATAAATAGGCTTATTCTTATTATATAAGTGAACCGGTGCTAAGAGAATTAAGGTACTTCACCCACATATCTAGTTTTGCAAACAATTGAAGTCTCCTTAGAGCTAGATAGGAGTTCTCCTTAGCTGCCAAATTCACAAATTCATTAGAAATTATCTGTGGCTATATATATTATTGGTTCATTACTTAATAAATTAGCCTTTGAGGTAAATATAGTTATCTAACATGGTACTAGAGCCTAATTTTTCTTATGAGTTCAAACATTGCTAGTAAAATTTTATTCTATATTTCTAGTATTACAGTATGGTGGGTCACACATCCTATTTTCTGTCATCTGTCCACTTATAGTATACATTGTTGGTCCATAATCTAATATGCCTGAGAATTCTCTACCATTGGAGAAATATCATAAACTATCTATTACTACTCTCAAGAAAATGAAGAGATCTGAAGCAGGAACAAGAATGAATATAACTGCACTAGGATTTTCACCCTTCACTGAGTCTAAAGATCACAAGATCTAACTTATTAATTAGATTTTCTTAGGTAGAGAGGCCATATGAAACTATTCAACAGCATACTACCACCTACTTTTTACCTTATCCAACTCCTATTTTTTCAGAATGAACATTCTCAGCATACATATATTCTTTATTTTATTTTAAACTAAATTGCCTTCCTGTAACATATTCAACCTTTCAAGAAAAGCAAGATCTTTTAGTTGCATAAAAGAAAACATTATGTAGTTCCTAACAATTCTTTATCTCTCAAACATCTCAGAAACAGTTACTCTGTAATTGCATTAGTGGAAGATAAAGGTGTTTAAGATGCAAAAAAGTTTGAACTGCCTTCTAATGGATGCTTCAGGTCCCTGACCATCTTCAACATTATATTGCCTTTTCATTTAGCCAAGTTACAAAATAGCATCACACAAAAAAGAGAGTTACAAAATAACAACAATATATGACCCAGAATGTGCATCTCTTTCTTTATACAGATTTTCTCATCCCAGATGTATCAAGATAGTTTTATGAAGGCTAAGAAGATGGCTACTTATGGACATCACTCATATAAAAGATAGCTCAAGTAGCAGCTACTTGTCAGTAGTCCATTTCGAAGTCCATCGCTGCAGTTTTATTAGGCAGTGCATGGTCCAGGGTTCTTCGACCTCCTCTCATCGAAACCAAAAGTTTGAACCACACTCGGCAAGCAACATCGCAGTGTATTCCATGTCTTCTCCTTCCTGTTTTTGGTGTCTCTATCTGGAGTCACCTCACTGCTGCAAACAGAACTGGCTATGGAGATGTAGGGAGTTGCATCTACTGATTTCAGAGTATGGTTACTACTGACTTCATATGCATTAGCCTTTTCATTAATACATGCTTTCTCTTCAGCCAAGTTTTGCTCATTGAGTGACTTCTCACTTTGCAAAGTTTCGAGAAGGAGGTCAGCCAGTTTCTTCCTAGAGGTGGGGGAAGGTTCAGATTTTGAGTCGGCATTGCCAGTCAAAATAGCCCCACTTAATGTAGGCATCACTCTTGTGCTTGATTGATAATTTGGAGTACTGCCTCGAGATGGGGTGAAGTCTACAAAAGATTTTTAAAAAAAAGAAGCAAAGAATTAATCAGACATGCAATATGACAAAGTGCATACTGCAAGCTACAATGGTCTTATATACCTCCATTGACGCTGAAGAAATCGTCCTCACAGTCAGAGTCCAACCATACTCGTGAGTCGAAGAAGATTTCCTCCTTACTACCTGCTTCATCATGAATTATATATCATCAGTTGAAAGGATTGAACTCAGAAAAGGTCAGAAGCGAAAGGCATGGAATCATTGTTCAATGGTGACACAATGTCTTGGAGCTTACTATTTTTGTGAAGCAACTAAGAAAAAGGAATCTAAACAGAATGATGATATTGAATATTTGCAGTAACGTTCTCTCTTAAGTCTTAAGAAAGTCAGATAATAGTAAATCAAACAAAATGCGCAGATAATTAAATGGACCAATCAATCTCTCCATATAGTAGAGGTAAAAATAGAAAAGGACAAACAAAATAGAAAACAGAACCTTCTTCCTTTTGAGACCATTGTTAGTTATCAACCAAAGTATGTTGTCAAATCCTACCCGAAGTCAGTCCGCAATGAAGCCAAAATAAAAAGGATAAAAGGATTATTAAATTGCTTTTGTTTAAAGGATTATTAAATTATTTTTCTCCTTCCATCTTTAGAAAGCCATGCACTCTCTTAAGAAAATAAAGTCATGCACTCTATTTAATCAACTAAATAAATAAGCTCATAAAAAAAATGTAACTTCTAAACCTACATTTCATCTGCACAACTAAGACAAAACTGCTAATAGAATCTAGGAAAAGGCACTCAATGCCTCGATTTTACATCTTCAAAGGAAGATTAGGACAACAAAGCATCAACCTCTTTGTTGCAATCATCTAACTCTCATCAAAATCTGACAGACTGCATTCTGAGGCTACAAACAAATATGAGTCAGACAACCATTTTAAGGCAACTACTTCTTTCAAGAATAATTTTCTGTATTTGATGGGAGAAGATGTAATTTAAGAAGATCAGTGCCCAGCTGCCCTTAGGGATCTGTATCAATCCTTTTTTGCCAAAATAAAAAAGGCCAGAACCCTTGACATCTACATCACATGCTCTTTCCTTCCTATGTCAAGGTTTACTTGTGAAGCATAGATACGGATACGGGATACGGGATACGGGATACGGGATACGGGATACGGGATACGGGATACGGGATACGGGATACGAGATACGGGATACGGGATACGGGATACGGGATACGGGATACGGGATACGGGGATACAATAAATTCTTAAAAGTAGGATACGGCTACGGCATGGATACACCAATAAATAAATAATTAATATATTTTCAATTTGTTATCAACTAATATAACATATGGTAAAAAATGATTATCCCATAAATGATAAAAGAAAAGAAAAAAAAAGCTACATATTTAATATCTACATGCCTAAAATTTTAGAATAATATTGTAATAGAAACTGATATGAAATATAAAATATTAGTGAAACATTGAAACTTAATTCAACTATTAGTCGACAACTAATTTGGATTTTTAAATAGGTTTTAAGTTATATGTTTAATTCATTATCAAATAAGTAAAGCCTTAAAATATCATGAAGGATTAGACAATCTTATAATGTATATAGATATAAAATATATGTTTTATATCATCATTTAGCACACAAAAAAGAAAAAGATTGAATGATCAAGAAATGTATTAGAGCTATATCAGAGCCATATCCTGCTGTATCGAAAAAATTAAGTTGATTTTTTTTATTTTATTTGGATACTCCTCTGGCCATATCCGATACATAGCAGATACCGGTACGGAGAGGCAAACGAAGTATCCGTGCTTCATAGGTGTTTACTGATATTTCTAAGTTCTAAGTACTTGCTTATAAAATGTATAATCCTTCAACGATTGCCGTGCCACAGGCATAGACCGTGCCGACCCAGCACTTGTCGGCCATGCTGTAAGGAAGGAGAGAAAAAGGTAACGGATACTCATCTTCACCTTTACAGTCACCTTTGCCATCGCTCACCGCTCGTCGATTGCCACTCGTGCTCGCCATCGCCGTTGTTTTGTCGAGTGCCCTAGCCCACCCGAGAGAGAAGAGAGATCTAGAGAGAGAGAGAAAGGGAGGGTTAAAAGCCTAAGTTGTGGGTCCGGCTTTTTTGATCTCTCTTTTCTCTCAGGCTAGGGCACCTGACGAAGCGACAGCGACGGCAAGCAACGAGCGACGAGCGGCGAGCGACGATTGGCGATGGGTAGCTCGACGACGAGGTCAATGGTGAGCGGCAAAGCTATTAGGAGGGACACCATGCGGCACCCCTCATGCCATGTGCTGGTACGCCGCCAATGCAAGTGCCAACCGGTACGTCGCCGACACGGCCATCCATGCAATCCTTATTCCTAAATATTATGAACATATTTCTATCATAACTTATGACAATGTTACGATCCGACCACATGGGTTAAGTCGAATCAAGTCGAATTGAGTCAAGTTAGTTAGTTAGCTTTATCTTATTATTTTGAAGTTCAAATAAATCAGATAATCCGCATGTAAATCCGATCTGGTAGGGATTTTTATTCCTACAAATAGGAGTAAATATATGTTGATAATTATCATTAAAGAAATCTAAGTTTAGTACCAAGTTAATATTTTCGTCCTTATCTTTTACCGTAGCTGTTAGATCGTTTTTATCTTTTTAGGAGTAGATTATAATCGTAAAAACACTTCGATCTTCTAAACCCTAGCCATCTTTCTCCACCAACAGCCACCCTACCTTTCGGCCGTCTGCCACCCTTCGACGACCACGGCAATGTCGATTAATTACCATTCTGCCCTATTTGACCTTGCTCCACTGTTTTATTATTATCTTTTCATCCAGATGTCGGATTCTCATAAAACCAAATCCATTAGAACCCTAACTTCTGATGCTACTTTCATATAAATTTTCATAATTTTCTTACGTCCAAATCGGTCCAGATCTAGTTCATAACAGACAGGATGTATCTTGAAGTAATTGTCAAGTTAAGAACTCAACAACTCAACAGATATCACTATGTTTAATAATACCTTAATTGAACTAAACATAGCATGTTCTATGTTATCCTAATAAGGTAGGAGCAGCAAAGTGGAAGCATTCGTTTAACCTTCTACCATAATTTCTTAATTTTTCTAATCTAACTGCTAGAAAATTTTCTATGTCAATAATGGAAGTTAGCAAGTAACCACTAGAAAATTGATAAACATCACATATACATCCACATATCACAAAACGTAATTTTTACTTTTAAGTAGGTCTATCATGTAAGATACACATTCCAGAAAAGACAAGTTGTCTAACAGGATGATGGTAGTACAATGAGGAATGCCTAAGGCCAAAGTTTTAAATCCAGAAAACAAAATTTCTTTTCGATGTAAAGCGGTGGAGAATGAGAAAAATCACCAAAACTGTCAGAAAAAGGATGACAAACAAAATATAGCCTAAATAGCACTTGTAGAAGAAAGTTAAACTAAACTTGGAAAGCTCAAGAATGCTACTGAAAATGGTCAACAAGGCTATCTGTCATAGGAAATAACCACATTCCATTAAATAATAACAACAGAGACAACACAAACCTAGTCAATGAATTCCCATCATATTACTCAACACCTCCATACGATCAGTCTACTTGTATTTGTAAGACTAGCATTGCTTGAGGAGATTCTAATAGGCCTCAAGCTTTCCTTGGATAATAAATATCAGTACATCCAGTAGGAACTATTCAAATAATTGATTTTTGGACTGACAAGCATATGATGTTTTAAAGGACAATAGTATGGAAACCTCACTCTAACACACAAGGTACTTCAGTAAAATAGCATTTAAGTCTATTTTTAGCTGAAGTACAAAAACATAATAACTAACTAAAATCAAAATTAGCTCACAATAATAAACGGTACTAATTAAACAAATGATAAAAAATAATCCTCTCTTTCTTGTATCTTGATCATGAAGATCCTAATATATGAAAAAGGACTAAAGGAGATTCATTGAAAGTAAGTGAGATAAATGACACCCCTTGATAGTTGGTAAACATCAGCGACAGTCATAGTTCATAAACATCAGTTATAATCATGGTTGGTAAAACACCAGCAACAATCAAACTTCCGGGTGCCACATACTTCAATACAAATATTTAAGAACCTCCCGAAAAGTTCATTGGTATCCATATACCATAATCAATTAATGCATCCTAATGACTTCTTACAACAATTTGCAGTTCTACAAAGTAAACAAAATATGTGTAAATAATTTAAGCTCAGGCATCACTATCTAAAACAGTATACCAAAGCCAGGAATTCAATATCTTTATCACCCAAACTCTAAGACAATTAGAACATAAATCACCAAATATGTAAAATTGACCTGCTTTTCCTTTAAAACTATATAGAAACTATAGTTGTAGGGCAGAATTAAACATCAATATTTATCAGGCCATACTTCCAGAAGAAAATTATTATAAAAAAGAAACCCGCATAAACTTTTTCAACTCACTAATATATGCGGTTATATGAAGAGAAACAAAAAGGAACTCCTTTTAACAAAAACAAAAAAAAAATTTCAAAAGACACCATCTTCAAAGCAAACAAAAGGAAAGGAATTAATTAAAAAAAAAAAACAGTAAAGCCCCAAACTTTGAAAAGATCATACCAAACACTGGGCTCTTAAAACCCAAGCCAGACTCCACAGGCACGCCCTTAAGATCAAAGCCACCAACTGGGTCTTCCCCGTCATTCATGGGTTTCTCCTTGGCTGGTGAAGAAACGAAGAACCTCTTAGCCTTAGCACCTATACCCGTCCGGAAGCCCATAGCAACACCGGGGTCCTTATGATGCGAAGCGCAAGAACCCATCTTTAAGCTAGAGCCCTCTTCATTCCTAGAGCCTAAGAAGCTCAAACTCCGGCAATATTAGCGGAAAAAAACAACATTTAGGAAAAGAAAAAAAAAAAAACAAAAAGTAAAAGGAAGTGGGTTCTACTTGGATTAGCGCAGGGAGATCAAAGATCCCATGCCTGAGATATAGAGACCCACTTCATGCTTGAGAGTTGAGTGGTGGAGTTGGCCTTTGCTTTATGTTTTACTCGACCATGATGTGAGGAGTTAAAACTTTTGATCAGAAAAAGTTGGTTCCTTTGAAGGAAAATTTAACGAGAGAGAGAGAGAGAAAGAGAAAGAGAGGTCTTTTGCAAGGGAAGTCATGAAAGTTTTTTTTCATTAATACCCTTATAAAATCTTTTATTCACATGAATACATCACCAAAGTTTATATTTGCATATATGCCCTTGCATACAAATACGTTTTAGAACCCTTGTTATTTGTCTTTAGGCCCTTGGAAAATAGGGATATTTACATAATCATCGTTGTGGTCTTTCAAAAATATCATTTTTATATATATATATATATATATATTATTTTATATGAGACAAACATTGTTGATAAATATTTTACACTCTACTCTTAACTTGAAAACAGGGGTATTATTTTACTTATTTACATATATTTTATTAAAAATTAATTCTGATATTTTAAAAATCAAAATTATGATATTCTAAAAAATTTAGGTGGCAATTATGTGAAAAACCCCTTGAAGCTAAAGAACCATTAAAATTTAATCAATTTAAGCTGTTAAAGATGAAAAGAACAACACTCTTAGCTGAGTATCTTTATCATTCTCGTCTGCTAAACTACTAAAAATATAGCCATTAAAATTTTATCTATTTAATCGGCCACCATGAATCAACCACCCCTTTTAAAAAGAAAAAATTAGAAAATTTGCATATAACACCTTATCTTTTTACAAAATAGGGTACACTTATATTTTCCCTATTTGTAACTCGAGCTCTATAATTTACCGAATATATACAGAAAACACAGTGTCATTAGATCAGTAAGTTAAATCTAACTAAACTTATGGGTTAGGTTAATTATATTAAAATATTACAAAAATATCTTCAACATATTAATGGTATTTTTATTATTTTAAAAATAAAATATCTTTACTTTGCATAATATTCTTACTGTGTTAGTCCAAATCTATCCAAAGGAATTTTCTATCTATATTCACCCGATAAAATAAATAGTAAAAAATATAATGGGTAAATTATAATTATATTAAAAGGTAGGGTGTTATATGCAAATTTTCTTAAAAAAACAAAAGAAGTTTTTGATCCATCTCTTCTCCATTAATGAGATTGTGTCCTTTCCATGTGCTGTGAATGAAAAGCTGGGATTCTTCGTAGAAGAAGGATTAAAAAACCACAAGCAGTTTCCTCTGCCTACTTGGATAACTCAAGCTCCCCATAATAAACAATGTCTCAGATGGATAAAAGAATAGTATGAAACTATTTAGAATGATATCTTAATTGCTATCCTTTTGGGTAGGAGGAGTGACTACTAATTAAAGGGTTTAGAGTAATGTAGTAGACTGTCTTTTTGTCTCTACTCTGATGGAATGTTGAAAGGAGAAGAAGACATTATTGTGATCAGAAACTGAATCTTTTTTTTTTAAAAAAAATTTGTATATAATATTCTGTCTTTTAATAAAATTATTGTTTACGTTCTATATTTTTACTATTTATAAATCGAGCCATATTATTTAGCGAAGATGTGTAGAAAATACTCTGTTGTTAGATCAGTTAGTTAAACTTAACCAAATCTCTGAGTTGTCAAGTCATACTAAAGATATTTTAGTCATTTTAGAAATAAGATATTTCAACTCAGAGTATTTTCTGTACATATTCACTAAATCATCGGGCTCGATCTATAAATAGTAAAAAATATAGGGTGTAAACTATAGTTAATAATAAACTAACAACATATACTATTCCTTCACCATGTACTTCATAAGACTATAATACTAAAAACTAGAAAACTATTCTTCAAACTCATTAGATAAATAGAAAGGCTTTAAAACTATTTAGAGTAATAGATTAAACTCTTTAAAGCAATGCTTAGTCATTATATAGTAGGTATAATTGCTATATGATAACAATAGATAACAACATTAGAGAATACTCAAGTAAAGAGAATCCTGAGTTTGATAATAATAATAATAAAATCATTTTGATCAAAAGAGATTTTCTGTATTTCTCTTCAAGAAATTAAAGACTTTCTTATTTATCTAAGTTTTAAAAAAACTATATATTTTTTCCTCTAGAAAGTTGGTGACCTTCTTTATCTGCTGCGATCCTATCAGTATAATAGTCTTTTCCTTGTGCTGTTATAGAAAATGGTTGATATGTTTAGTTCTTCTACCACATGTCACATGTGGAGATACTCTTAAAATCTCATGTAATTAAAAAGGTCATATGTGGGGATAAGAATATCTATCTTATTATTATTTTACTCAAACATATTCACTATTTTGGATGGTGCAGAGCCATAAATGATATGAGCCAGTTTGACCTGATCTAAAATCAGTTTTTAGATAAAAATTTATACAGACATTCAAAGAAAGTTTTCGGTAGATTTAGTTGTTGGATTGATATAAAATTTTTATAAATCTAAATAAGATATTTCTAATAAATCTATTTTCGCCCAGATTGGATGGCTCTTTGGAAAAGTGAATCAAGGTCGGAGGGTCATCTCTGATACCAATATTACAAACTAGATTTGGATCGATATGAATGTAAGGAAATAGTAACATGATAAGATAGGGTTCTAAACTAGTTTCGCATCAATCGGATGCTTCGATTAAAAGATATAATTAAGAAGCAAGGCTAAAATAGGGCAGAACTGTAAATATCTGACATTATGGTGGTCATCGGAGGGTGGTGGTGGACGGCCGTATAGTAGCTGGAAGAAAGTGGGGGCTAGGATTTGAGTGCTTGAAAAGATAAAAACGATCTAATAGTTATGATAAAAATGGTAAATGCAATAAATATAAAAATAACTAAACTCAATTAACTTTAATGCTTAGATGCTTAAACAAAGAAGCCCAGCCCCTCTATATATAGAGGTTGGTATAATAAGTTCTACTCAGACTTAGCTCTAAAAGCTTATACGACTCAAACTAGGACTTGTAGGCTTATATTACTTAATTGAACTTGCCTTAAATATTTACATGACTTAATTAAACTTACCTTAATAACTTAATAACTTAATAACTTAATGACTTAACTAGACTTGTCTTAAGAGCTTACATAAGAGATAAATATAAATCAATTAAAAGATAAATAGACTCGATCCATCGAGCCCAATGTCTTTATGATACGATTCGATCTAACCCGGTTCTCATTAATAAATTGGTAACTATCTCCCTTATTTCAATAATGCACATAATTTTATCACACTCTTTCACCTATGATAAAATTTCGTGCATAAATAACATGTGATCACTCATCTTACAGAAGAACTGATTGTTGACCCTAGCAGCCTCGACTCTATTAAGGTTCTGATAGGAAAAAAAAATATCTCCCCTCTTTCAAGGGATTTCCTCTGCCAATGATGGCATTCCTCCTCTCTCCTTTTCTAGATACCTTAGCTAAGGGATGCGATCGGCTTTTTCCTTCATTTGTTTTGTTACTTTGAACTCTTTCTTCTTTCTTCTTTTTTTTTCTCACTTTTCCCGTTAGTTAATGTCATCGTGTACGGATCCCTCCTGTTGTAGTCTCGACCTCATACATCTCCTCCTCCATCGGTATCATCAAACACCTCTGCCTTCAACCTTCTTCCATCTCCACCCCCACCAACTCTCTTCCATCTCCACCCCCGCCAACTCTCTTTTCTTGTTGCCATATTTAACCCCGATTGTGCCGCTCTCTCTTCCTCCACCTACTAGCTCCTCCTTATCTTCGGCAACTAGAACAACAACTCTCGCGGACCTACCTTTGATTCAGCGGCTACAATGACAGAGGATAGACTTTCCATAAAAAAAAATAAAGAAAAAAAAAACCTACCTTATGACCAATAAACGTGTGTTTATTTACAAAGAGTTTATAAAATTCACAAATAAGTATCCCTCTTGTGTCAATCAAATGCTACCTTAATCATATGTGCCAAGTTCTAGAAAGCCTCTATCTTAACTTGGGTAAAATTACTATAAATTGTTAATCACTCTTCTCATATTTGGCTTTTATTAGATAATTAAAATGTTAACGATGTTCCCATCAAACCATGCGGTTGAATTTGAACTCAGAAATGCTTATAAAACATAAGTCTGAGTTTGATCTTATATATATATATAATCAACAATTATTTGGTAATGAAGGGAACTGTTAACTGTTGGATTACTTTGAGAGAGAATTAAGATGCTTGTGAATAATTCAATCACTTTCTGATAGAAATTGTTAGGTTGAAATCAACTCAGCTGTACTTTTCAGAAAGAACAGTGTTCAATTTTGGCACAGTGGAAATGTATATAGTACAATACAGGAGAAGCTAATAATGCATGATGTAATATGACTAAAAAGATCTCTTTCTCTCTCAATTCAGGAGAGATGATGCAATATGATTGGTTTTCTTGTATGATTTATTTGAGCTATTTTTATATTTACTTATTTAATGGCCAAAATATTTTGAAGATTATACACACATAAAGGTTTTTTTTTTTGGGGGGGTGTAATTGTCACTAAAAACTTTTAAAATATCATATAAATTGTTATTATTATCACTGGAATCTTTTGTTGCTTTAGGTAACGATAGTTCTTAAAATCAACAAATGCATACAATGACTAATATACTCTTCTTTTTTAATGTTTAGAGTGTAAACTATTTATCACAAATATCTAAATAAGATTTTATTTTCTTGTAATATGATATCGAATAATATTAGATATTATTTGAATCATTTTAAGCAATTTATACAAGAACAAAATGCTCTTTTCTCAATCTAAGTTTGTTGATATTTCGAGAAATTTAATGATAATTATGATATTTTAAAAGTTTTCGATCTCAATTATGTTAAAAAAAATCCCCCAAAAAACCTTTTATTCAAAGGATACGGACATAAATCATTATTCTAATTGCATAATTATTCTTAAGAATAGAGGGTTATAAATATACTATCATATAATCACGATCGATTAGAGTTAACAAGCAGAATGATATTTTTAGAAAAGAAATATAATAATTCGATGAAAATAATGATATTTTAAACAATTCAGTAATAATTATGATATTTTAAAAAATTTTAATAACAATTATTTTAAAATAAATCCCCCAAAATACTTTTTATTCAAAAGATAGGGATGTGCATCATTCTTCTCTTTGGAGGAGAAGGGGGGTGCATAAATATAACATCATATCATCTTTGTAGTTTTGTCCTGATTTATGATATTGGTGTCTTGTAGTGGCTGCAATGATGCAAGTGGTGATGGGAAGTGGAAGGTAGTGTTAGATTCTTCATTTCATCATGGTCGGCTGTCTTAACTAACAAAAGGAGTAGGAAAAGAAAAAAAAAGATCAAGTCATCAATATTCTTAGATGAAAACTTATAGATTGTCTATTGTGAGTGCTTTGATTAATTAAGAGATTCATTTTATTTGTCTTGTGATTGGAAATTTTGTAACACTTGGAATGTGATTCCTACTATTAACTTATTATCTACTTTTATTCGTTTTTAATTTAACGCATCAGAATAGATAATAGAAAATAAGATCATATCTAATGAGCGCTTTAGAGCATCTAATAGTTAGCGACACAATACTTTGATAGGCATAAATGCTCCTATGAATACGAAATAAAGAAAAAGTAAGAAGAATTATATAAATCATACCCTCTCATAATACTGGTCGAGGCCAATGGGATAGTTCCCAGTTAGTCGGCTGGGCTCGTATTATATGAGTATTTTTATATTCGAATTCTAAAAATATCAAGTTAACAGGATAATCATTAAGTTTTCATGTCTCTTTCTAAAAAAATGATCAATTAGATATGAGCTCATATTGTATTGTACCTTAGTTCAAACCCTAATTATATTGATTTAAAAGAAATTTGCATATAATGTCCTGTCTTTATATAAAATTATAGTTTACACGCTATATTTTCACTATTTATAAATCGAACTCTATAATTTAGCAAATATGTATAAAAAAATACTCTGCCGTCAAATTAGTTAACTATACTAAAATATTATAAAAAATACCTTCAACCAAGCCATACTAGGGGTATTTTAGTCATTGTAAAAATAAAATATCTCTATTTTGGTGTTAGTTCAAATCTAACCCAGGGTATTTTTTGCACATATTCGTCAAATCAATGCGTTCGATTTATAAATAATAAAAATGTAGAGTGTAAATCACACTACGTTATAAAGTAAGGTGTTATATACAAATTTTCCTCGATTTAATTAGAATATTATTCAGTTCTCATTAATCATATAAATATGTGAAAACTTTATCAAAAAGACCTAAATTATGCTTTTATTATCGTTTACACTCTTTCATTTTTTTATTACATAAAATATTTCTAACTACACATTGCTGTTAGTTTTCATAACATTCAGTTACTACTTATAATATAGATGAATTAAAGTAAATATAAATGCAAAAATAATCTTAATACTCTTGAATAAGTTCTTTTTAGGTCAAACTGTAACCAAATGGAGAATTATATATTTGGTCTCTTCTGGAATCCATATTAACTCAAACCATATGTTTGTTAATCCTTCCATGTCTCAATCAATGCTCATCTAATCCACAGTTTGTTAGTTCTAAAGATGTGGCTCTTGATCCAGAAGTCCTACAAAAGATTTTGTTCAAATAGATAAATGATTGAGTTAGCTAGCCATGCAAACTACCATTCAAATTACCAGTCAAACTAGAGAGGATTTGGAGAAATAAAATAGGAAAATTTGCATATAACACCCTACCTTTTAATGAAATTATCATTTACGCCCTATATTTTTATTATTTATAAATCGAGCCTTATGATCTAATAAACATGTGCAAAAAACACTCTCAATTAGATTTAAATTAACACCGTGAAAATATTCTAAAATAACTAAAATACCTTAGTATGACTTAGTTGATGGTATTTTCATAATTTTTTAGTATAGTTAATTTAAACCCAGATGTTTGGTTACGTTTAACTAACAGATCTAACGGTATAATATTTTCTGTACATATTCGCTAAATTATAAGGCTCGATTTGTAAATAATGAAAGTATAGAATGTAAACCATAATTTTATTAAAAGACAGGGTGTTATACACAAATTTCCTATAAATAATTATTAATGTAGATCCAACAAAGTAGTGGATTTTGTGCACTAGTTAGGCATAATCTACTATTGAGAAATTTATTAAGAACACATTACTTTTTTACTTCTATCTATCATAAGAACATTTATAATTCAATTCCTATATTTTTCTTTTATCATTTTAAAAATAATTTGATTTAAATTTAGTAAAATTGTGGCAGGATATTGTTAGAGCAATAAAGTCAACATACAAGGGTCGGGTGACAGATAATTAGATAATCACCTCTTGAGACTATCATAATTAAGGAAAATAATTTCCCTAACTAAATTCCTAATCAAATGAAAATGACACGTATGATAAGATTCCATATGAAATGAGATGCTTTTCAAAGTGTCCCTCCACATATGGCTTCAAAATTCAACCAATGAAAGGGAGATCTAATCTACCTTTGTTCTTGATGCTTAACTAGCTGCTCAAATGCCACAATGTATTCAATTTTGTCTCTTTTAGGGTTAGATGGATAACCTCTAAGTTCTTCTCATGGTCATAATTATTCTTTTCTTTTCCAATTTGGTAGGCGAGGGAAATGCATCCTTCCTTCCAAGTTGACACTGGATAAGCTATATATATAACTCATTGTAGTTAAACACTTCTATTGAGATAGTGAAAATTTATTTAAAATGGTTTAAAAGCAATCTTAAACCATAAACGGCGTATTTAACATTTGGGTTAATTACACTTACACACTCTAAACTAATTATTTGTTTTTACATAGACCCTAAAAACTATTGAAATTATTCCAAGATACGCTTACCTTCTTATAGCGTATTTTAGTTTTCTCAGCTTTTTTATCTACGGCATCAGGGTCAGATATTTTTAATAATTCAAAGAGTCTATGTATCGTAACAAAAAAAATATATATAATAGTGATAATTGATAAGCTCTAATTATAATTATCACTTTAACATTCTTAACATCAAGAAAGAGAGTAGTTTGGTCGTTTTAGATATCTTTCTAGACTTTAAGCAGGCATATCATATTCCTTTAAAAGTAATCATAGTGGGCAATTTTGAAAAGGGTCCAAAAATTTCAACGGCAATCATGAAAGGCCCCCAAAATTGATCACCAAATATTTCAACGGCAATTATGATAGGCCCCAAAATTTGATCATATCATAATTAGCCATTATTAGAAGGTCCACCATATCCCAGCCCTAATAGGCCCATAAGCAAAGATATATATACAAACACACACACCATTATATTGGTGAAATGTTGTCATTAAAACTATAGTATTTCACATACACCCACCTATTTATATCATTAATCATTTATTAAAGATTAAAGTAAATTGATCTTGTATCAAAAGCACAAATTTATTAAAGATTAAAGTAAAATGAATAAGATAAAGAGTAATAAATCTATTTGGGCTAGCCCAAGGCCCAAAGCAATGGGCTAGGCTGTAACTAACCCAAAGACCATAATAGAAGCTTACCAAGCTTGGGCCCAACCTAACTAACTCAAACTAGCCACTTAGGCTAGGCCACAACTCAGCCCACAAGCAATATGAGTTGGGTTGTAGCCCAACCCACCATACCATGGGCTGAGTCGCACTCAACCCAAACTAACTTGGGCTAGGCTGGTAGCAGCCCAAACTCATCAGGCCTAGGGCTAGGCTGCACCCAACCCAAGCCTAAGATAGGATGGGCCTTGCCTAGCCTGGCACCACCACACACCCTTTCCCCTCCCTCGAGTAGAGACAACAGATGGAGGAGAAGCAATAGTTATTGATGAACACTACTGCCAGCAACCGAGGTCGACATGCTGGTTTACCCTGACGATAGGGACAGCACATGAAATGCAAGCCCAACCGAAGCCCAATTAGGTCTACCTCAATAGAGGAGCTTGACGATGGGGAAATTGCTATCGACGATCCCAGCCATCGACAGTGCCAACCGACCATACGGAGAACTCCAACAGACAAACAAACCACACAAGGTGGCGCACGACGGACTAAGGTGGTCAATAGTAAATAGTGCTCCTCACCAAGGCCGACGACCAATGTGAGGGCCGCCTATTCTCCTACCACGAGGGTACTATTGGATGTCATCGAGAGTATCCATGCGAGTAGAGGAAGATTTACCATCAATTAGGGAGGGGAGAAGCTGGCGGAAACTAGCCAAAAAATAGCTTGAAAGCTAATGAGAGGAGGCTACCGATCCACTAGGATGGCCCATACAGGACATCACAAGAAAGGCGACGCTGAAAAACTTTTGGAACTAGCCGATCGAATATCCGGCGAGACTGAGAGGAGGAAGACAGGTGGAAAAATAATATATACTTAATTAATCTAAAATTATACATAGTTGGTTGAAGAGGATGCTTCGACGAGTCAATCCATGGGGTCGATGTACTTTGACGACACTTTGGTGTGGTGAGAAGAAACGGGGGAAGACGACGATTGCGAGGGGAGAAAAGAGAAAAACAAAGAGGAGAAGAGAGGGAGAAGAAAAGAGTAAAGCAGCTTATGTATCGAGAAAGTGCACTCGCTTTGGTTATATTTTGTTTACTTGATGTTTTCATTTTTTTTTTCTTCCATTCTTTCTATATATATAATTATCTTATTATGTTCATTCATAGAACTCTTGAACTCCTCTTAACGGAGGCTCTTCTAAGAGCTTTGGCACATAGTATTTCCTTATATATATATATATATATATATATAGGATATTCATTTCTACCACTCTTCGTTTGGAAACAATGTAAGACTAAACCAAAAAATTTATGATTTCCTCTGAGAGAGAGCTTACCAACTTTTTAGTGTGAAACTCAATTCCACTAGTCGCCACTTAAAATTATCTTTTGAGAGATATGAACCATGTTCGTGAATACAGGGATGGTAGTTTTTAAAAGATACTGAACAGTTTAAAATTTAAAAGCAAAAAATTGGACACATTTAAAATTAAATTTGGAGGAGTATTATCCTATTTTTGCATTTATAAAGCAGTTTCTATGGAGAATCGCAATGTCATTCTAATCTATAGATTTTTTTTCCTATCTTCAGAATAATATATTTTTATGACTAAATGGATAAGCAAGCATAAAGTTACAACACAATTTTTTTATATATTTTTACTTATATATTTCTCATTTGATGTCTAATTAAGCTTTGATTAAAATCATTATATTAATTTCTTTTTCATCTTCATAGCAGCAGTATATATCATATGTCGAAAATAAACTATTAGTTAGAAAGTTATGACTTCCAAAACTGAATAGTTCAACATCTTAGAAAGATACTGAACAATTGAATATCTGTAACAACAGTAAGACACTTAAATATGTAGCATTTTACATGGAAAAGATAGAATCCTTTTCCCCAATTAAAGCGCTGAATTTTTTAGCATTTTTCTTAAATTAAAACACCGACAAGATCTAAGTTTTACTTAGAATATAAGATGCTACTCATCTAAAGGTAAAATACTGAGCTCATAAGTGTTTTACCAATAACTATAGTAAAGCAAATCTCTTTTGGTATTAAGTTTAGGTTATAGTTCATTCGGATGAATAAAATTCGAAAGAGAGCTAGTGTGATAGAAAAAAATTGACCAACTACCCTCTTAGGAACTTTATTTATTGAACTGGACAACATTCTAAACTTAATATTAGAATACCTCTATTTATGTTGATCTCACCGTTTTACCATTAGATGAACTTCAATGTCTTACTAGAGTTTTTATTTAAAGAAAAAGGCTAAATAGTTTAGGGCTTTATTTAAAAGAAGGACGATTTTATCTTATGAAATATTAAGTATAGAACTTATCGTTAAAAATGCTAAATTACACAGTTTTATTAAGGCATTGAAGTACTTAGTTTGGAAGGTCATAACTTTATAACCAATTCCCATTTTGTATATACGATGCGCCGTTATGAAGATGAAAGAGAAGCAAACGTAATTACTTTGGAAATCAAATCTTAGGCGATAAAGAAATAAAATTTCATGCATTGTAATTTTTTGCATGTTTATTATTTTTGTTATACAACATATAGTTGTGAGGATATTGAAAAGACTTATGGGTTAGAATTGGGTAGCAATTTCTCGCAACTAACTACACTCAAGATTACAATAAAAAGAAAAAGATGATAGCTTCTTTAAATTTTAAGAAAATATTGAACAATTCAAACATTCTCTCTAAAAATAAGATGCTAAACTTACCGATGTTTCCATCTAAAAGTAAAACGTTAATAGATTCAGGGTTGTACACAAATCTATAGTAAAATAGACTTATTTTGAACTGAACTTGGATCAGTTATGTCCAAAAGAAGTCAAGAGGGCCTGCGTAGATTTCAGATCCATTTATTTTACTTCAAATATTGGCTTTCATTCATTCTAACATCAGAATTACAACTCAAACCAAAAGATGGATCAATCCATCCCTTACTAGTACATTCTCGAATTGCTAGACCGGCCAGAGTATGAACCTTAGTTAGTGTTAGTAGACCTATTTGTGAAACACACCCTACAAGAATGATGAGAAAAAGATCTACCTAGAGCATCCTGAATAATTGGCCTAATGGACCAATGAATATCTTCAGGCATGACATTAATAGCCTTAACCACAGTAGCAGAATCGCTGAAGATCCAACAAGCCTTGCCCGGACACCGCGAGAGAAGCAAGTTGAGCCCAGCATGAACTGCAAGCACTTCGCCATGGAGGGCATTAGAATCCAAAGTCTGAGCTGTCCTGCTTTTGTGAATGTTATCAGCAAAAACAGCTACAGAGGCAGCCTCGTGGAGAAATGCTTGGGGTTCAGCAGTTTGGTTTGCACCTGGAAAGGCAGTGAGGAAGACAGACTGGACAACATTGGACTCTTGAGTAGGTCGCTGATATATTTCAGGTCCTGCATGAACACCAATACTTATCTGTTTTGCCAATTTACCATCTTCGGCATCATTTACAAATGGCATTACATGACCCTGTGCTGCTAGACCTCTACCATTATGGACCCTCCTCTGCTGAAGTATGCATCTTCACCTTTTACCATTAATACTGTTTCTCAGAATGTTCAGAACTTGCATCTGGCCGTGTATGAAGATAAGCAACAAGCCCACGAGGTAGAACTCTAGACAGCAAATGAAGAGCAAGTTGATAAGAATCAGCCCAAAGAGCTACTAGTTGTCGGCTGACATCTCGGTGCTCACCAGCAGGAAGGGAAAAAGCATGCACTTGCAGCAAGTGCATCAAAAGAGCACCATCTCTCAATGTAGCGTCACGCATAGATTCTGCTGCAATCGCGTCCTCCTCGGCAAATGTAACAGCAATAGTTTCTCTTACACTTTCAGCAGGGTGTCTAAACAATGCAAACAAACGATGCCACAAACCAGCAACCTGACGTAGTAAAAAGTAGTGTGTTGAGTTGTTTCACCATGTGGTTCACAAAGCATAGTTTCAAGGATCTCTACAACTGACATCGAAAGTAGTGGTAATACAGATGGTGGTCTCAATCTATTAACAAGTGCCATTTTTCAGCATAAAGGTGCATACTGTTCTTATTTCAAGGGTGTGCCTGACGTATTGCCTCTCAATTGGCATAGTATGTACTAAAAGGCTGCAAGTTGGCCTACCTCAGTTTGCAAGCATCACGAACTGCTGCAAGCAAGCTATCATGAGATGTATCAGCATATACCTGTAATTAAAATAAAATGCATTAAAAAGATAATAAGAGAACGTCTTCTGCATCACAGCATAGTGAGTTTCGAAAGACACTTAAATGAATTGGGCAACCATCATTGAATTCAATTGCAAACATTGGATACATGAAATTGTGTAATCTAGTGAAGTAATCATATGAAAGACTTACATCCAATAGGCCACGTCAATTTTATGTATTGAAGTGAAGCAGTAGCAAGTTAAGGAATCAAGATGGTTTCGGAACTGGAATCTGAGTATTCCATGTGCAATGCCTGCAAAAGATCATAGTTTCCTTTTTCCTTTTCTTGATTCTTTTTTTTGGGTGTGTGCACACGATGTGTGTTTTTGAGGTTGTTTTCGTGAATCTTTAACATTGTCAAATCAATTTGAAAACTCAATGAACTGAAATGATGCAAATGTTTGAATCTTCACTAACAAAGAAAATAAATAGGACAGGGCACTATATGTACCTGGTTTGTCATTGCAGTAATGATGTTGATTAGAAGAGTGAAAACAAAGGCCATACCACAGGCAAAGATGAGACCTGCCATGGAAGCTGAATTTGGCCCTTTAATAGAGTGCAAAGAATCAGAGAGATCGTAAGTGAAAATGCCAACAGCAAGTGAAACCACCACTCATGTATATCGGCGTACTTCCTCATTAGCCTAGTATGAATGTCAACTTTTCCTTCGTACGAAACACGGTATCGGTCATAGATCTCTCCGAAAAATCAATACATGCAATAACAGCTTTAGGTCTTCTTAAAGGATAGAACAATGGCATCTCTACAGTATGTATATTCTATATTTGAGCTTATTGATGCTTGTGCAGATAATACTTCCTCAGAAATATCTATCATTACTTCAGGCAGCTTGACAGGATACAGAAAAGGTTAAAGATTCTGCTTTCACATTCTGTAACTAAAGATGAACCAAGTACTTCATATTTACAACAGGTTAGCACTTTGTTATACTAACCAGTCTCAAGACATAATCATTCATATTATCAAATAGTGATTCTTGTTTAAAACTATGTTGTTATTTAAAATAGTTCCTACATATATACAATTCATTAGAAAGCCTTCACTTCAGTCATTTTCTAGCTGCTATCTTGTAAGGCTTCTAATAGATGTCCTTGATGACTCTCTCAGATTATTCACCATGAGACAGCAAGTAATTGGTTCACTTAATGATCTTAAGAATACAGGCCAATTTTAATAAAACTGATAGAGCAATAAAAATGAAAAGAAAAAACAAGAATATTCAACCGTTATTAAAACTCTGCAGAAAGACAGGCGCATTCCTTCCATAGAAAAAGACAACTTGTGTCAGTGTAGCAGCAACTGTGGCAAAACTGAGGTCATAAGACAGAGCGAAGAATGTGCTTAGATTTATCCTTCCCTGCTTCTCATATAGTGAAGCAGGGAAAGATTAATTTGAGCTTGCTCTTTACATCTTCTATGGAAGGTAGTTTCCATCCACTTCTGCCCTGATTTATATACTTACATATAAGATCATTAGAAGTTTCCATCAATTAACTCAAATAAGGATAATAATATTAATATGATATCTTACTTGGACAACCCATTAAATTGATCTTATGAATACAATGGAGAGATAGCAAACTCGTTTATAGTTGCTATACCTGGACGTTATATACTGCATAGCAATTTAGTGGTTCCTACACAAAAGAACCAAGCTGCAAGATGTTGGCAGAAGAACTCAAGAGCTATAAATTGAAACTACTACACATCAGCAAGCAATACATACTGACAATATACAATGGTATGTATAGTAATGGCATTCTTTTCCTCCTTACAATTTTCTCTAACATTAAAAGAAATTAATGAACAAGAATGATGCATACATCTGCTGAAGCTTGGAGCCTCAAAATGTCGTACTCTTATAGAGATATAACTTATTTTTGGTTTTTGTTGTTGAATACAATAACTTCTTCAGTGAAATCTACAACTGATTCTGTGCTTCATACAAAGGTAAAGTTGACATACCCGCAAGGTTAATGAGGAGATATGAAGACATGCCAAGCTGGTGGTTTTATTCACTGCTGGTGGTAACAGTTATCGTCTCTTTGATCCTTTGCACTCTAATGAAGGACCAAGGTCAGCTTCCATGGTGGGGGCTCCTCCTTCACTCTTCCCATTAGCCTCACAAATGCAACCATTAACTAGGTAAGAATCTCCACACATACTTTAAATTCTTAATGATGAAATTTTATTCTTTTTTTTATGTTACAATGCTGAATACAAAGACTCCAGGGCTAAACGTCATTACGGAATACTGCATGGGCCTAACCATGCCTGGGAAGCCAATAGCTAATGTTAACATCCCAGTCCTTCTTGGGGCCAAAGCTATGATGCCGCCAGCGACAGCAGTGAAGTACACTTCATGGGTGGCTGTTGGGACTTTGGATAGTGTTCAACTTCTTTCTGTTCCGGCACCGGAAGCAATGGTGGCAAAGGTATAACTACATCCTTTCAGCGGCAATGGACGCTGGGGTCACCATGAGCATTGACTGGTGGAGGACAGCCGGTGAGCATTGCGACCTTACAACTTGCCCAACATCAAGAAGGGTCCAGGTGGATAACTGCCCTCTCTTCTAAGGCTCCTCTAGAGTCTTAAGAGTTATATATTCATTTCTTACCTTATCCATCTATAACTGCAACTTAGATTCTTATTTCCAGTTACACACTTTATACCCCCTAGGTTAACAACTATTCAAGGGGTTAATAGCATCCCTACTTATAACTTGCTATTGGCTTGGCAATAGGTGTTACTCAATGACCCTCTAATCTCTGTTTGTATGGTGATATTATTTTCAGCTAAGCGGATTATTAAGGTTCTTTTTTTTTTCCTTCCAAGTGCTTGTATGTAGGAAAGTGAGCAATTCTGTGTATCAGATTTCGCAATTGTTGGATAATACCAGGCACCGTCACTTGAAGCTTAACGAAGGAGTAAGCTTTTTTTCTTCTTTTTCTTATTTAATTGCAGCCCAAATAAAGATTTGCAAATCACCAACGTACAAAGACAAGGCTGATGGGAATTAAACCTTTAAAAGGAACTCAAGAACAGCAAGTTTTAATCAATCAAAAGATGCGCCAGTTAATTTTCACAAAATCCTGAACAAAAAAATTCCAACTTTCAATCTGTTTAGGCAACAAAAAATAAACTTTGCTTCAGAGAAACTCACAGATAGATTTGCTGATGAAGAGCGAGTGGTGAGTGGTGAGCAGCATCAATCAGATCAGCAATGTTTGGGAAGGATCGCTCCTCGGACCCGAAGAGGAAGACGGTACGGACCTCCGCCTTCCTAGCAAGACGACAAGCATGGGTTAAGGCAGGCCAAGGGTATTGAGGCTTCGTAGTATTTGACGGTATAATTGTTAAAAATGGGCTTAAATTCGGTTTTTCAGCAAATTTCAGCATACATCAACATTTATGTGCCACTGCGTTTAAACGGACCCTTGGGGCGTTCGAATGCAGATTCCAAATAGAGACCGTGTGATGTAAGCGTTCGAACGGTCCAACCGTGTTCTAACGTAAATCTCAACCCGAGAGTAGTTTTAATGCAAGCGTTCGAACAGCTAAGTCGCGTTCGAACTCGAGTTTTAACCTGAAAGCAATTGTGATACAAGCGTTTGAACGGCTGAGTCATGTTCGAACGCCAGTCTCAACCCGAAAGCAATTGTGATGTAGGCGTTCGAACGAGACCCTCCTGCGTTCGAATGCCTCTTTAAGTTCTGCTATATTATTATTGGACGCGTTCGAACGTGCCCCGAGGGCGTTCGAACGCGACATGAAAAAAATCTAAATCTAAACCTGCCTATAAATACTAAAGTGTATTTCTAGGACTTGATAGTTGAAGAACATTTATAAGAGTGAGCCACCGTTATATTAAAAGTGATTAGAGTTGCTAAAAGATTGATTGACCCATGGATGTAGGCACATCGCCGAACCACATAAATATTGTCTCCCTCTCTCTCTATTATCTCTATTACTTCCATTCTAGAGATTACTTGTATTATGGTGTTTAATTTGTGATTACAACTTATTTATTGCTATTTCTATCACTATTAACACCACATTGGAGTTTTTTTTAAAACTTAGATTGACTTTTATTACTATTCTTTTTTATCATATTTGGGGGTGAAAATTTTGCTTCCGCTTCCTGCACCCATTTAGATATTTGCACAACAATAACGACACTAGTCCTCGGCAGTTGCCCATATTAGTCCCCTACCCATTCCTACACTCTATTTAACTAGAATAGAAAGAGGCTGCCATCCTAAAAGCAAGCAAGAATTTCTTCGTACTTGATGTACCATTCCACGTCAAAATCTCTATTTTGCCAATGGAGTTTGATCTACAACCTGGAACATGAACTCATAAAACCCCCAAAACCAATTAAGCAACTCTTCTTGCTGGACTCAGCCCCTCCTGGGCGGAGTGGAGGAAGCGGAGGATGCGGGACTGGGGGGAGAAGGTGGTGACCGTGCGTAGGAGTGAGGAGATCCGACAGGCTACGACGGCGTTTGGAGACTCTATTTGTTAACTGATATTATTCATAGCTACATATCGGGCAAATGGAAACAGTTAGATCATATCTCAAAGAATTTGACCCGAATTTGGATCCGACCCATTATGTGCAAAAGAAGTCAGGAGGAGATCTCCTACGTAGATTTCAGAGATCTTGTCCGACAAAATCCGCAAAATCGTGACGGCTTCCAACCTTCCTCGCTTCGGATTTTTACCAATTCCCCGCTTCGCTCTTCAGAGATAGAGAGAGAGAGAGAGAGAGAGAGATCTGGGCTATGGCGGCGAAGATTGCGCCATCGATGCTGTCTTCGGACTTCGCGAATCTGGCGACGGAGGCAGAGCGCATGGTTCGATTAGGGGCAGACTGGCTCCACATGGACATCATGGTAAATGCAATCGTTCTCTGAATTCGAACCTCCTTAATTCTTTCTTTTGATGTGAGGATATTAGAAAATTGTTCAAAATCTTGCCTTTGATTGTGCACTGCTGTAGAATTGGTCTAGAATTAGGAACAAATTGGACTTTGTGACTGCGGATTTACTTTATACATTACTTAGTTTTCTTGCTTTGGTTTGCATGTGTGGATGATAAACTTGGTTTAGTTGTTGTTCCTATTGTTGGCTTGAAATAGAGGGGTTTGTTAGTTTGGCAAAGCCGGTTGAGCGGGATTGTGTTGGATGTTGGCTGCTTCTGTTTTGAGGTTTGATGTGTATGACCAATATACATTTGTCAAAATTTACATTTTGAGTAGTTCTTTGATCAGAACATTGCTCTGATCAGTTTTGATAATATTACTCGTAATATTTTGAGAGTTAATTTTAATGTACCCAAGTGATTCTGATACCCAGAGATTAATGCATTGTTAATAGACACAAAAATGAGTTATATGTGAGATGTCAGTTTGGTTGTGAAGGAGGATAATGTATTCCGATGAATCTCAAATGCTTTCTAATAGTGCCTACTTGTATGTGGCCACACAGGGAGTTTTGAGTGAATCAGCTGACTGGAATAGTTTGAAATGATTCCATGTTTTCATAAGAGAAGATCTAACATAAGCTGACTATTGACAAAAAGGCCCGATAGAGTTGAACCAAAAAGAAAAACAATATTTGATGTAATGTCTTCCATATCTCATAAGTTTATGGAACATGTGAGTTCAGTTGATGCACTTGTGTTCCAGACTTCCAGGTGTCCTTCACCTTTTACTTTAGTGAGTTTAGTCGCATCTGCTTTGCCAGCCTAATTTAATTCTTTACATAATTGTTCGGATGTTTGTAAAAACAGTGATATTTTCTGATTAAGCATAAACAGAAATCTCCAATCTGCAAATTACACTATAATTAGTATTCGCTGTTGTATGTTACATAGTGGATGATTCATTAGGTATACTGACTGTGGATAGGAAAGAGTGGAATGGAAAACGAGCATATAATTCATTAAAGATTTTCGTGATGTTCCATATTCTTGTAGTTTTCTCTTTCTGTCACTCTTTACCAGCACTTTTTGTTACTAGTTGGATATATTTAAAAGTAATAAGATTATGGATCCTCTGTGCAACAAACTTATTTGATTGCAGTATGTTTAGGTTTGTCACCTCTTTCTTACTAGGTCTATTAATGCATACATCTTGTTCATCTTCTACATTGTTATCTGCATACTACGTATGGTAAAATTGATACCGTTGACTAATTTCAATGTTTGCCTGTGTATTTGCAGGATGGGTAAGTGATCCTTCTTCAGTTGTATGTGGAAGTTCCCATTTCTTATCTCAAATAATACCTGCAATCATGGTTTGAATTTCTTTGATGAGATGTTGCTTCTTCTTGTTCGTAGTATTGTTACTGCTTTATCCGCATATAGTGGGAAAACTTTATCAGTTTAATCACTTTGTTGTTCATTCTACCTTGTCTTTTTGTGGTTCCTACGTTCTAGGCATATTAAAGGCACATTAAACTTGGGAGTTTGGTTACAGCATGAATTAATCAAAGCTCTGCATTAGCCATATTCTCTTGTTTGTATGCAAGTTTGAACAGTTAAGCCAGATATTATAGCCAAACTCTTTTTCTCTTATTATCTGAAAGAGCAAAAAAGGTTGCTATATGAAGGAATACAGTTGGATGATTACTTCACGCCAGTATCAGATTTATCTGTAGGATTTTATAATTGTTAGCACATTTGGTCTCTTTCTGCTTGTGTTGTAATGGTTTGTTGTTGGACCATGTATTTGATTCACCACACATCATTATTGTATACTCTTTGATGTGTATAGACAACTAAATCCTAGTGGAATACTTCAATTTAACTATCTATGCCAATTAATTGATACATTTAGGTCCATATTTCAGATATCATCTCTTCTTTCATTTGACTTTTGAATCCTACTAAATACAATGTAATCACTGTTTTTTATTTTTAACGGCATATGAAGATAAAGGTGTTTTTATATTATCAAAATATAGTGTAGCACTTATTTTTTCTTATGTGATCGAGAAACCTATTCATAGTTCCACTAAAGAGTTTGGGTTCATATCAGGAAACATCATTAGTAACCTATTATCTTTTAGTCCATGTCATGGAAATCCTGAATTTTCAAGAATATTTCGTTAGAGATCATCTGATTTAGGGACTTGTGCATATTGACTTCACAATGTATACTTCTTTTTAGGCAACAAAATACTTATGGACCAGCTTTTCTTGAAGATCTTACATAGTTAATAAGGATTGTTGTGCTAGTTGTGCCGACACTTGGCACGAGGCATGTCGATGGCACTCCCCCATGCTGAGGCGTGCCAACGCTTCTACCTTGTGCCGACATGTGTCATTGTCTCTATCATCCATATTGCTTGACAAAGGTAGGATATTGAGCAGCATGTTTTGAGTGCTGCTTGATACCTATTTAGCTTATTTAAGGAGATCTCTTTTTTAAATCTCTTTATTGGTAGGTTTATCTTCCAAACCAAAATAAGAAAATGAAGAGAGAGATTGGAGAGGAGGTCGACCAAGGATGAAACTTCAAATCCCATCAAAAGATATGTTTTTCTTATTTAGAGGCATGGCAGTGTGCCAATGACACACTTGGTTTGCCAATCGACAGGGCATTGGCGTAGCACTTGCCACTGGCACGACAATTCTTTAATTGATAATATATGGAGCAATATGTGACAGAGTTGATCTATCTAAAATCTAAGAGTGCTTACCTAAAAGGAAATTGTTTTGTTGTAGTGGACAGTTGGTACAACAATAACAACGAACCCTATAGTCCCACTTGCCAACTATTTGGGGCAATTATATCGATTTTCTTCTCCATCCATCTTTATGAGTGCACAGTTGATGGTTATTAATTTATTAGATATTCAATGACACTGTATATGAAAGGATTTTTAGTCCCTTATATTTTGGAAGAATTGAATTTCAGACCCCTTGGACCATGGTTTATATATCGCCATATTTGGTCCCATGGTCTTGGTCCATCCATGTAGAGGACAATACCATGCACTTTCTTATGCAATAGCATTGCATTGCTCAGAAGGAAGTGTGTCGTGATGCAAACTTATCTCACTAAAATAGGATGCATCAAGTGATACAAATCTCCATACATAAAAATTGGCTATCGATGTTAACCCTCTCTTGTCCCCTTCTTCCTTTGAAGAATCACAACCTCATGGGAAAGAAGCTTTCTTGAAGTGATTGCTCTCTCAATAGGTCTTGCCAAACTCAGTTCCTCATTTTTCCTACTGTTCCTCAGTTGCTCCTATTACCATGGTCCATTGAACATATCGATGCAGGTCGGATCATAAGTCGAATCCAACCCAAATCCAACTTAGGGAATCATATTCGATGTCTCAAGCATCCATCTCTCTCTCTCTTCTCGTTCCTTTTTGTTGTTCTTTTCTCTCATCACTCTACTAAATATTTATTGTATCCGTCAAGAGTTGAAGCCACCTCTGTCACAGAGGGGACAACAGTGATGAGTACAAATATTTATTAAATCCACCAGGAGTTTGATATTATTCTTAATATTTTCACTCTTCATATTGTGTTGCTACTATCTTATATGACTAATCTGATTTTTTTTTTTCATTTTTCTGCCAGTTATTTCTGAACTTTTAGGATTTTTCTACAGTTTATATCATTTTTTTGAATTTAAGTAATTAAAAAAGATAGTGCTAAGCTGAAACGGTTGATACAGTGGCAAAAATGGCAATGCAACTGATACTACCAATAGGTATAATTTTCTTTGACAATCAATATGGATGCCGATTTTAGAACCTTGTAAAAAAGAACAATATGCTTTGCTGCATGACAATTTAGTTCATTTCTTATATGTAAGAGAGTGCCATCAGATCAGTTGCTTGAGATATGTATGAGATGCTGCCATGTTGAATAGATTGCAACTATCACCATTTCTTTTTGTCAATACTCGAGATTGTCTATTTTTCTTTTTTCTTCAATAGACACATGTCATCTTTCCTTTAATTATCATCCAGCTTGTGATCTTATTGTCATGATTGTAAGAGAGGAAGGCTCTTATGAACTATTTCCAAATGCTCCATTCTTTTAGTACTTGCAACTTGTTTGCTAGAAGTAACTTTTTGTTCTCTAAAATTTATTCTCCTGCTAGCACACCTGTTAGAGGCATTATCAAGTAGTGTCTGCATATTTTTTTGTTCGAAACACTTTTTAATTTACTTGTTTGCTTGCTATAGCATCTACTGTGAGGCATGCATATTCGAGTGGTTTAGATCTCTTTCGTTCTTCTATAAGATAAAAACTCATTATCTTTTACTAAGATATGTATTGTGTTCTCTCTCATCCCCGAACACAAATAGATCTCTGCAGTCTGAACACCTGAACACCCATCAGCGATGTAGTCATGTCCCATGTTATCACTTTTTCTTTTATCTATGCAGGCATTTTGTCCCCAACCTAACTATTGGAGCTCCCGTCATTGAGAGTTTGAGAAAGCACACTAAGTAATCTTCTAGACTTGTTTGTTTAGGTTATTTCAGTGAACATATTCAGTTCTTTACATATTGGCATGATTAATTGTTTCTTACTTGGTGTTGGCTGTATTTCTTAATATCCAGGGCATACTTGGACTGCCATCTTATGGTTACAAATCCTTCAGACTATGTAGAACCTTTAGCAAAAGCTGGTGCTTCAGGCTTCACATTTCATATTGAGGCAACTAAAGGTGGAAAACACTTTTATTTTTCTTTTCCCAATCTTGCTGAGGGTCAGTTGTTTTTTTGGTCTTATAAAATGACATGATGCAGAATACTGGCAGGAGCTCATCCAAAGCATCAAGTCAAGGGGCATGCGGCCTGGTGTAGCATTGAAACCGGGTACTCCTGTTGAAGAAGTCTTCTCACTGGTATCTCCTCTAATTTTATCTGGCTATCTTAGTGTCCTCATGTTCTTTTCAATGTAAATAGATTAGGCAAAGTTGCTTGACAAAGATTGTCAACTTATGTTTAGTGCATCTATCTTCCCTGTTAAGAGCTATTAAAATTGTTGATAAATCATTTTATTTCTTACTTATTGCAGTGGCTTAATAAAATTTAACTCTAGAAAGTAGAAACAGTTTGGATTTTGGATAACTCTCATTCTCTCATATTAGTCAATCAAATGCATAGCTATGTTAACTTTTCTTGACTGTCATCATTATGTACTGATAACTGCAGTTCACTATGAACTTTTGTATGGGGTTTTATGCAAGTTTTATTAACTTGAAGATGTTCCAGTGGCAAGTAAACTTTTTTTCTTTTTGTTTTCACAGGTTGAAGCAGAAAATCCAGTAGAACTGGTCCTTGTTATGACTGTAGAACCCGGTTTTGGTGGTCAAAAGTTTATGCCAGAGATGATGGATAAGGTGGTCAATCTCCTAATCATGCTTATATGAGAATTGATGATAATTGTCTTTCATGTCCTGATCATATGTCTGAAATTTATCAGGTACGGACATTGAGAAAGAAGTACCCTGCCCTTGACATAGAGGTATGCTTTAATTCATAAGGATATCAAGTTCCTGCTTTTCCATTTATATGTCTAAACTCATCCAAAATTTTGACTTTAAAACTTCCAAATGCTTCATTATATTTCTTCGTCCTTAGCTTTTGTTTGGATTGCAGATTGTATTGTGAGGCATGCATAACTTTAAAATAGCATGACCTGAATCATGTAAAATCAGGATCTGAAGCTTTACTTGTATCAGTGTATGATGATCCATCCATGTTTAATCCATCCATATGAGTAGCCTTGAAAGTTGAGACCTATCTAAGCTAGTGCAACACAACTAAGGACAATGCCAACCTGATGTTGTCATGCATTCAAGATACTGGGTCTCCTATATTTTGCTTGGACCAGCTCCTACAGGATGAATTTTTTTAATAATTTTTTTTTTAAACAAGATTCTTGTGAATCGTCTATTGACTTGGACAATTGTTTTGTGCTGTGTGGCAAAATTGATTGTTTCTAGTAGTTTAGTCACTGAAACATTGATTAGTTTCCTTCACCAGGAGGTCATGATCTTGTGCAGTTCAATAGAAGATAAATTATTGAAATCTTTGCCAGTGTTTTTTTTAAACTTATATTTCAAGCACCTTGAATGGTAATAATTTTTAGGGACTCATCTATTAGGTTCTTTTTCCTTTTTTTGTGTTTTTTTTTTCTTTTTGAGAGAGAGAGAGCGGGAGATTGCTGATTGACCTATTAGGTGAATAAGTTTCTATGGAATCCTAAATATTCTAAAGAACATGTTATATGACTGGCCATTTTGCAGGCTAGTATATTAGAGCTTTAGATATTTGACTAGATCACTGTAACTTCCCTTTACCAGTTCAGATCACTTTGTTGCTCTTTTTCCAGTGACAAATCCAATTTCTTTCTTTTTGGTTTTCTTGTATAGAATGTCAAGTATCTGCAACATCAGCTAGTAGTATCTAACCCTATTCTTCTTTTAGGTTGATGGTGGCTTGGGCCCTTCGACGATCGATGCAGCAGCTTCAGCAGGAGCAAACTGTATTGTAGCAGGGAGTTCAGTATTCGGAGCGCCTGAGCCAGGCCAAGTCATACATATTTTACGAAAGAGCGTCGAACAATCTCAAGAGAACAACTGATATCCTCAGATTCTAAATTATGTTATTTACTGCTCAATAAATTCATGCATGCAAGAAAGTTTCATCCATATAACTTCAAAATTTGAGGTACAGTATGTTGTGAAAGAACTGATGAACACTGGCACTTCATGGTATTATACATGATACATATATTTAGGTGTGATTGATTGAAATCCTTGATGCTATATATAAAACTCTGGTTGTTTTCTGATGATACACAATGAGTATGGTGAGAAAATTAATCAACAGAAAGAAGTATAGTCATTCATTTATGACAACTTTGTTAGCTACTTCCTTTTTCCTCTCCAATGGTAGAGGAGTTGTAACCTGCATTATTAGTTAGTTGTTTTGTTCTCTACAAATAACGGCAAGAACTATAAAATCCTGAACATCCACTAGAAAACAAAATAGACTAATTCTCTCAGAATAAATTATAGGAATTTTTACAAATTATTTTATATTTTATCTATTTGTGATTCAAAGTATTTTGTATTCTGGCCCTTATTTTTTCTATATAATTCTTATTTAATACATTGATGTTATTTTAACTAAACGATGTCGATTAAATTATTAAAATACTCTTATCTCCTCTCCTCTATTCTTTACTTCATCATCTTTCTTCATCTTCTCTAACCACTTCCTTTTGCCGTAGTCGCTACCACTACCACTATCTTCTCTCATCTTTCCTTCTCCTTTCTCTTATTTTTTATATTTTAGGAAGAGAAAGAGAGGATGATGACAAGAGTAATTTAGATATTTATAAATTATTTAGTATATTATAACATGTTTTTTTATTTATACCATTCAAGTTAACTCAAAGTATTAAATAAGAATTATGAAAAAAATAAGGTGTCGGGTTACAAAATTCTCAAAGACCTCACACAATAAAAAAAAAATATAGGGTGTGATTTATACTAAATAGTTGGTAAATATAGATAAAAGAAAATGATGGATTGTTCATAGGGCTGTTGATCAAGCTCATTGTTTGCGAACTCTTTATTTAAGATTGCCTTGCTCGTCTAATAAATCCGTCAAAAATTACCAAACCTTAGCTTCCTCATGTTCTATTCTATACAACTCAAATATTATATATACATACACACACTGTGTATGTATTAGATTAATTATTGGATAATAGGTAATTTGATCACTACATAAACTAGGTGAACTAAGCTCTTTGGGTCCTAATTGAGTTAGCAAAGGTAAGCCATTATTGTGCTTGATATAGCTTGCTAAACCAAAAGACAGCTCAAATTCTTTTCTGATTCAAACACCAGTTAGAATTTTCTAGTAGTGTTCTAGTTCGATAAATTTAACACCGAGCTGAGCTCAAGCAAGACCTAACTCACTTATGCTCGGCTTGTTAACACCCATAATTGATAAATATTTAAGTCATTCACGCATTTTTCTTCTCTTTTTTTTCTGATTTTAGTTGGTGAGAGTACCAGAACATGAACTTGATAGATGATTAGGTATTTGACTGAGTACAGGCCAAGTGTATGACTTGAAAAAAATAATAATAATAATAGATTAATTGAGCATTAATATAAGTTAAATAACTCAACCAACTCTCATAAAAAAAAAAACAAACCATAATATAATGTCTATGAGGGAAATTAAAACTATAATTTCAAGAACAACTCAAGTCCTTAGACTGATCATTGCATTAATTTTCTAACATTTGGTTATAATTTGATACACAAATCCCATACTTAGACTGAAAAAGAGGTCACTGGATACTTCTCCATAGACTATTCTTATTTTATTGATTTCCTTCAATTAAGACTGGAAATTAACTATTCTTATTATACTTTGGCATCTTATTGTCGGCTACGTGGACAGCAGAGATGTTCAATATATTTGAATACCTGCACATATTAAACCACTTTTCCATTATTTAGTTCTGGATCTACAGACTGTTTCTTCTTTGTTTTTGTTTCTTTTCTCATCTTTGAGATGAATACTTCTTATTTTAATTTTATTGGATGCTTTCCCAATGGCGTACGTTTAGGGCTGAAAACGGATAGGATAATACTCAACCCATATCCGGATTCATATTTTTAATCCGGATACGGATTCAGATACCGATATTAGATGGATAGCAAAACTTAAAACCATATCCTAACTAAACGGATACGGATAATTTTCGGATAGAAGATCGGATCTTAAACTGATATTGATTGAGTTTAAAAGAATTATAATATTTTATTTAGATATAATTAACACAAAAATATTAAGAGTTTTACAATAAATAAATTTTTTGTATGTCAAATATATAAAATTAGAGAAATTAATCTCTATAAATAATATATAACGTATTATTAGTAGCAATATTAATATTTACTATTTAAATAAGTAAACTAAAAACTGTAAATCATTCAAAAAAAATATGCGGGTAAACGGATATCCGATATCTGTATCCGAATCCGAAAAATATATCCGACCCGTATCAAAATCCGTATCCGAATTTTTTTCAAAAGCTCTATCCGTATCCGAATCGAATAGAAATTTTCTATCCAAATCCGATCCGAATCGGGTCTGATCGGAGTTAATCCGACCCGTTTTCACCCCTGCATAGGTTGGATACTACTAATTAATGGAGGTGTGATATTTAAAGTCTTTATTAAAGTTTTAGAAATCAAAATTTTCAATCAAAAGTTCGAGCTTTTCTTTGACTGATGTGTTTCTTATAGTAAAGAGGAAACTCTAAATCACCTGTTCTTGTTCTTGAGGTGCTCTTATACTACTAAATGTTAGTAGAGGATAAAAGCAAATACCAAACTATGCAAGAGATTAGTTCTTCGAAAACACTAAACACTATGAAGAAAGACAAAAAAAAAAGTGTTAAAAAAGAACAGTGGATCATCTGGGCAAGAACAGCTGAATCTTTTCAAAAGAGCTCCAAGACTTGGCAAGAACTTTCTTACAGGAATTCAAGAGGAGGAGGCAGATGACCTTGTTGTTATTGTAGATGATCAGTACTAATTTTTTATTTCTGTGTTCCTGTGCGAGCTTTTAGGAGGAATAGTATGGTGATATAAAATCAAATTCACAAGAACAAATTATTTGAAGTACTTATTAATCTATTATTTTTCTTCAATATGCCAACAACAATGGTCAACATCACATTAGATACACCGAAATCTACTTAAAAAGATCTTACTATCATTTCCATCCAACCAATTTATACGATCTCAAGGAGCACTAGTTGATTGACTGGATGTTAATATTCCAACATGTCACCTTGCAATTCATGAGAGACGTACGTCTTTAAGTATCCATGAATAATTTTGTGGGCCACTTGGTTGATTTCTTCTTGGACTTTGGCACCTATGACTATAAGACAAGTCCCACCAAATTAGACAGCAATGCAAAGGATAGAGACCATAGAAACCTCAATAATATCAAGTAATTAATTTCATCAAATTACAGGTCTGATGCTTGAATCTCCTCAACTATAAAATTATCTCTTTAGAAGAGAATAGATAGATCAAAGTGACATCTCACCCTCCAATATCTTATATATCCAGTGGTTTTGAGTTCCTCCTGTGGGGAGAAAAAAGGCTGGCCAAAGTAGAATAAGGACCATAATGACAAACTCTCTTCCAGTTCTCAAAGCTTCCAAGCTGTAAAGCTATGTATCATTATGGTCCACATAATAAGTTTTAGTCTCAAATCTTTTGTGTGTTTCGTTGTCATCTCCAGTCACTAACTAGTCTTGTTCAAGTTGTGAAATGGCATCAGGTGGTAGGAAGTGAATGAACTCTTCTGTCTCTAACTCTCTAAAGCTTGCTTGCATGCATACAAAGTGTATGAAAAGTACGTAACAGTAGCATGCTTCCAAAATAAGCCCATCTTTTTTTATCTTCTTTTCCTACGTTCGAAAGATCTAGTTTAGCTTAGCAATATGGATAGAACTACTGGTTATGAATGAATGTAGTTTGGGATAGAGTCTTCTCTTTTTTCTGCATCAAAGTTAGTAAGTGTATCTCTAATCAATCTAAAAATAATTGGAAAAGGTTTTGAGAGGATAAGGGAAATAAAGTCTTTAGCTTCACTCAGGATCTAGATCTCATCAAATGAACTCTATGTTATATTATATAAGATATAAAAACATAATAAAGATTGATTCCTTCTTTCTTATTGCTTTGTGAGAGTGAATATATTATTAGCACGTTTGGCAGTCGGATTAAATAAGAGAGGATAAGTTATTCTTAGGCTTAATTTAAGGGATAACATATCCCAAGATATGAGTACTAATCTCATATTATAATTTTAATCTACTATTTGGTTTATATAAAACTATACATGTGATAACTAAACAAAACTATATTATTGTTCTCAATAACGAAAAATAGTAACATCAATTACTATTTTAACATTATCTCAAACTTAAGTTATATCATTAAATATCACTAAACTATAGTATATTAATTATAAAAACTAATCAGGTTCAATTCAAAATAATCAAAATTAATACAAAATAATATAATAAGTTATATAAAAATGATTAATAATAAAAATATAAGTTTCTTCAATATAGCAATTAGGGGTGAAGACGAATCAGATACGGACCAAATACTGCTCAACCACATCGGATCCATATTTTTAGTCCGGATACGGATATTAGAAGAATAGCAAAATTTAAAATCATATCTTAAGTAAACGGATATGGATAATTTTCGGAGAAAGGATTGAATGTGAAACAAATGTTGATCAACTTTTAAACGAATTATAATTTTTTATTTAGACATAATTAACACAAAAATATTAAGAGTTTCACAAAAAAAAAATTGTATGTTAAATACATATAAAATTAGAAAAATTAATCTCTACAAATAATATGTAAAACACACCATTAGTAATAATATCAATATTCACTATTTAAATAAGCAAACTAAAAACTATAAATCATTGTAAAAAAATATGCGAGTAAACGGATATCTGATATCCGTATCCATTTTTTTTTTCAAAAATTTTATCTGTATCTGAATCCGATAGAAATCTTTTATTCGAATCGGGTCGGATAGCGGGTACGGTCAAAGTTAATCCAACCCGTTTTCGACCATAATAGCAATACTTTAAATAAATATAAAATAAAAGGTACTAATATATTTGAGTAATTAATATTATTAGTTTTGTTATTTATATATTTAAATTTATTATTTATTATATAATAACAATTAGTAATAATACTCTTATCCCTCGACTCGGATATATCATTCCACCCTCTTGGCATCCAGTTCGAGCTTCTAATCTCATCTATTTATTTCATACCAAATATGAGATTATATAGGGCACACTAGATAACTAATCCAATCTCATCTTTACATTTATGTGATAAGGTTGAGTAGTGCTATCTTATTTAAGGAGGGATGCTTGCAAACTAATATTCAATAGAACTCAAGACATATGTAATTTTATTTTATTTGCAATTATGTGAACAAAACCTTATTTTATTTATGTTGATAGATTTTGGTAAAGAGCATGATATAATTAAAAAGTTTAAAGTCTTATGGTACGATGTTCTAGTGTTCCGGTATTCGAACGCTTCTGCCCGAGGACTGAAGTAAAGATTAAGCGATCAAACAACCTCCTTTGGCGTTCAAACGTGAAATCTCAAAAGGGGCAGCACTTAATTAGCGTTCAAATAGCATTTGGAGGCATTTAAACGCAAAAGCCTAAGAGTAATGAGTTTTAACAGGTGTTAGAACGACCCTAAAGGCATTGGAACACATTTTTCAGAGAGCAGAAATACATCATAGGCATTAGAATGGCCCTTGCGAGTGTTCGAACGGCCTTGGCTGCTCAGTCTAGTTTCCTAAGAGCGTTTGAATGACTCTTCAGGCATTCGAACATACTGATGAAGTTAAGCTTATCTGGTTCAACTTAGATTAGGCTGCTCATCTATCTTTGGAAATATATGTCTTTAAAGCCTAGAAGAGTTGGTATTGATTGAAGAGTATGAATTGAATCTTTGGCGAAGATTTGGGTAGAAGATCTTTATTGATAAAAAAAGAAAAGCTAAAGGTTTTGAGCGTTCAGAAATTGTTCTTGATCATTACAACATTGTGCTTGTTGTCTCGAGGGTTATTGAAGCAAAATTCGTTTCTTCTCAAGGGAAAGGGATCAGTTTAATCAACCACTAGAAGCAACTCATCGTAGAGTATAACGAACAAAAGATTTTCAGATATAGCTGTGAGGTTCAGCAAATAATCTGTAAGCATTTCTTATACTTACTTTTGATTAGTGATTGATTTGATCCTAATAAAAATTATCTATGATTTTTACCATAATTTAGGATTTGTTAAGTAATAAAAATTATTCTTGTAGTTTCTACCTCACGTCGATTCTCCTCACTATTTTTAAGAATTATATTTGGTACCTTTGTCCTCGCTCTTTTTTTGTATAAAAAAAAATAGGTATCCTATTATTACCTCAAGAAAGGGCACAAAAGTACTTTAGGTATCTAGGCCGACATCGAAAGTATCTCTAAACATAATTTCTAAAAGAGCAGAGGGTATAGAAGAGACCCAAACAAAACAAAAAAATACTAAGAATTTCCTATGTAGGCTAATCAAGCAACAGTCAGATTAGTCTCTCTAAAACAGTAAAAAAGAAACATAACAGATAAACAGGATAATTAAGCAGTTGAAAAATATCAAAGAATATGTGTTTCCACTTCTAAGAGGCCTACATATATAGCAGCACTATAAGATACTGATGATGAAGCCAGAGTCAAATTTTATGTGAATGTTTGACAAGTTATGATCCCAAGCTTTGAGTAATGCAAACTTGATTAACCTCAGCCTCCATTTGCAAAGGGTTAGTAGCAGTGCAGTCAGCTGCACCAGAAAACCAAACAGCTATTTCCAACAGTCCAAACAATAAAACTAAACATGGCATGACCAAAGGCAAAGGGAACAACCCCACCAATATTAAGGGCTGTGCACCCCCACTGATGGGTCCTTCCACAAGTTATTTGTACCAGGTCGATGTGGAGTTCTCTTATCCATTTTCTTAGCATCGACTAAATTAATGACATCAATCATGGTTACATAGAAAAGCTACACATGAGTGGCAATTTTCCTTTACTACACATGATCACTGTGACCCTTCGAAAGATGCCACATCCCTTGAGCTATGGTACAATAAATCAATGTCTGTGTTTATTTGAAACCATATCCTTAACTCTATTTTCATAAAATCCTCATTATTTTGATCTTGAAAGACTTATTTGATCCCTAAATAGTATATATAGAGGTGTGGTAATTAGATTGAATTACGTTGAATTTAAGTCAACATAAATATAACCCGTTTATTAAATATAGTCTACGCCTGATCACTCGTATAATTGAGTTAATAAATAAATTATATTGATTGAGTAGGTTTATATTGTTTATTTTAGTAATAAATAAGTTTATTCGAATTATAAATAAACCATTCAATTCGTAATTAAATTATCGGACAGATTATCAAATCACAAACGAACTTTGTTTGCAGACGTTCCATCTCTCTCTCTCTCTCTTTTCTTTTTTGACTAAAACGGTCTACCGTCTCTACTCCACTACAAATAGTAACTACTACTTGTCCTTCCTCTCCTCCTCTCCTCCCTCTCTCTCTCTCTCTCTCTCTCTCTCTCTCTCTCTCTCTCTCTCTCTCTCTCTCTCTCTCTCTCTCTCTCTCTCCCTTTGATGGGCTTTTCCTCTCTACCATGGCCGGCGATCTCATCACCCACTTCTCCTCTCGCATAACTCAACTCGGGCGCCAAAAGCCCATCGCTAACTCCCTCCTTCTCCACCTCACCCTTCTCCACTCCCTCTTATAACCCCAAACCCAATCCATATCTCGTAAAATCCCAATAAATGGCCCTTCTCTTCCTCCACCACGTCGTCGGCGACCTCACCGTCGGCAAGCCGGATCTAACCGAGTTCCCCGACTCCGGCACCCTCGCCGCAGCCGCCGCTGCCATCGCGGACTCCTCTGAGGGAGCCGTGGCAGTCTGGCGGACCTCGCCGGGGCCGGCTCAGCCGGCGGCCGGGAGGTTCGTCGGACTACTTAGCTCGCTCGACGTGGTCGCATTTCTCGCCAAGGCAGGAGAGGACCATGAGAGGGCGATGGGGACCCCGGTGGCGGAGGTGCTGGTGGAGAACCCTGGGCTATTGAAGGAGGTCGATCCTGGGACAAGGTAGGATTTTGATGAGATTTTTTATGTTTTCTTGGTGTTTTTGGTATTGGGTCGTCGCCGTGTTGATGGGATTTTGATGTTTTTGTGATCTAGTTTTGGCTTGTTTCGATTTTTTCTTTTTTCTATTTTGGTTGGATTTTGTCATCTGATAGTGGTAAAAGGATTATCTTGAGGCCTTGCTCGGTTCCTCTATTCTTAGTTTTACAACCTACATATATAGATGATTAAAATGGAGAACTTCCTCTAGTTTATATTGTGCTCTGTCATATACTTTGAGTTAAAAAGAGAACCTGGGATTAAAATGTCTTGCCAATCTAAACATATGCACAAATTAAGTGCCTCTGAGATGGATATTAAGATTGCTAGAAAGGACATCGAGGAACAAATATATTTGACAAGTTAAGAATGACATCTGTGGAAGATAACTTGCAGGGTAATCATTCCAGATAGTTTCTAAATGTTTGATAGAAACCTAAAGAGCAGTAGAGTTCCAATTTTGAGTGATTTTATTTATATTTATAGCTACCTAGGACGAACAAAACCAATTTAGAAGGGAAAGTAGGAGAGGACACAATAGCACTTAACTTGATAGGAACCTTGACCAGACAAAGTTGACCAGAGGAAAATGTACATATACTCAATCCTAAATAGTTGGAACTAAAGGCTTGGTTATTATCGGAAAGAGCATGTAGATATCATTCAATTTGGTGTCAAAAGTTTAAGGATGGTAAACACTCTGTCTTTCATGCTTAGACTTACAAGAATTAAGATACACCTCAGGGTCCTGTGTTGGCACTTAAGAAGTCGAGTGAAATATTATTTCCATAAATGCAAGACAGCACCTGATTTATTAATCAATTGTGATGTATTGCTCTTTTTATCTCTCTGTACTTCAATATTCTTTTGTTAGTAAACCTTTGTGAGAAAAAATAATTCCTATTCCAAGGCAGTTACGTGAAAGTATTCACTGTTGAATCTGAGATTAGTAATTGTCTTTTTGTCTTCCTGTCCTTGAGTAAAATTTTAAATAGGCTATGGTACTTTCTAATAGATCCTTGATTATTTAAATATACTAGCTGCAGTTTCCATACATTATAGATTAATTGGGAACCCCTAACGTGTTTCCTTCTTTCTTTTGGTGAGTTCCTATTTTAGTTGTGAATTGCAACAAAAAAAAATGTCCTATCAAACTTGCCCACTTGAACTAAAATGCAAAGCTAGTATGCAACAAATTTAGCTATACTCTGATGGTACTGGTTCTTCCTTTTGGGGCTGTGTGGATTTATCAGCAGTATCTTTTCCTTAAATGAGCTTCGTTATCTCCTTAGCTTTGCTTAGAACTTTGGGGAAGTCCTTGCATCTCGCTCATTTTCTGGCTATTTTAACCATGCATCAAATGAATAAGATGCAGAATTTCCAAATGTACTGCTTTTTTATCCTTCTAATCTAGTATATATTTCCGCATTTAATTATGTTGATTAGAATCAGATTTTGGTTACTTCTTTGAAGTTTGAAGTGCTACTCATATAATTGAGCTAACAAGAATTAGTGTAAGTGTGTAAAATATTCTTGCATATGTTGAGATTTTGTCTATATCTTCTTCTACACAGCGACAATTGGTATTACCTAAAAGAAAATTCAAAAATCATGGCCATGTGATTTGCATATGATCTTGGGTTAACACTAGATGGCACTATCCAGCCTGCTCTTCAATCTCTTTTTTCTTCTCAATTGTTTTCCTCTTGTTTTAATGACTTTTAGACTGCTTTTTAATTGGAATATTTCTCTCACTACTGCAATCCTATCATGTTATCGTCTTATACCAGCATTACTCTTCTTGGCCTCTGTTGCTTCATTTTTGGCTCTGGCCTCCCGGTTCCTATTTTCACTTTGATACTACTCATGCTTAGACTATTCAGATGTAACTATGCTCTATGTCTAGCAGTGGAAATGATCTGAACTCAAATTTTTTCTAACTCGTTTTATTAGATGTCGAAAAGAGGGGAAGACTTTAAGATCACAAATAGATTCAGTCATTCCAAAATAGTAGATAGCAGTGCTAGCTCCAGAAGTTTAATGCCTAATGCCTTGTAGAGTGAATGCTTAGTTAGAGGTTGTCATTGCCTTGTTTTGCTTAATTATAGAACGCTTAGTTAGGAACTACCGTTGCGATGCTATGCTTAATTACTTTTTTTTTCCTTTAACCATATTATGGCAAACCTTGCAGTGGAATGCTGTCCCTGCCTGCCAGAGTTCCCTTTTCTTTCTAGAATGGTTGATTTTGAAGGTTTTTATCTCAAACTTTCTTATTACATCATTCTGTTTCATTTAACTCCGTCCATTTTGGAACTCATTTTCTTTAAATGTACTAGCTAAAGTCTTTATGGAATTCATATATTGCCGGGCAGGATGATAGATGCACTGGAGATGATGAAGCAGGGAGTTCGACGGTTCCTCGTTCGCAAGAGCAGTGCATGGAAAGGCATCAGTAAGCGCTTCTCAATTCTCTACAATGGCAAGTGGCTCAAGAACATTGAGACCTCGTCTAGAGATACCACTGGAAACAGTTATTTGTCATCTTCTGCTCTCCCTGCTGACAAGTTCTGCTGTCTCTCCCGCGAAGATGTTGTCCGCTTCCTAATAGGCTTCCTTGGTGCTCTTGCTCCCGTCCCATTGTCCTCAATCTCTTCCCTTGGAGCTATTGATCTGCACTATTCACATGTCACAGCCTCCTCCCCTGCTCTTGAAGCCTTCCAGAATATCCCCCAAGACCCATGTGCTGTTGCTGTCGTGGAGACAAACCCTGATGGAACTCGTAAGATAATAGGAGATATATCTGCATACAAACTTTGGAAATGTGACTATTTAGCTGCTGCATGGGCTATGGCAAATTTATCAGCAGGACAATTTGTTATCGGTGCTGATGAGAACAGCACTACGCCTACTTCTTTTACTGATTTCTCTATCAGTTCACCGGTGGGGGAAACTGGGCGTGGTGCTTCTCCAAGGTCCAGCAAGTTTAGCAGCAGGCGTATTGGTTTCTTCAATAACCATACTAATCAGATGGAGTTCGGGCGCCTGAGGAGCATGTACCGTGGGAGGAGTGCACCATTGACGTGCAAGCACACGAGCTCACTCGCAGCTGTCATGGCACAGATGTTATCCCATAGAGCAACTCATGTTTGGGTGACTGATGCTGAATCTGATGACGGAATCTTGATTGGTGTAGTCGGGTATAATGAGATCCTTAACGCAGTTACGAAGAATGTTACTCCACAAGCCTCTTGATATTCCTTTTTCGGTTCCTCTATGATCATTACTATGTTCGTCTATATTGTGTGTATGTATTGGTAACTGGAAGTTTCTACCGTGAGATGGGTTCTGATTGATTTGGAGGCTATTATTGTAATTGTGGATGGATTTATGAATAAAATGGCTTCAGCCATTGGCCTGGAACTATTCAATTAGTAAGACTATTAACTTGTAGTAGTGTTGGAGTCCATACAAAAGATTCTCTCTCAAAATGGTTTCATCTATCCTCGGTTATCTGTTTCAGTAGCAGCAGGTGCTAGCTGAAACTTGGAAACTATATGGTTGCTGATGAGAGAGGAAGAATTTTGCTTCAGTTGCAATCTGACAATGAAAAGAAAGCCATGATTTGTAGGATTGATGCTGCTGCAAAATTACTAGTATAAATTGTTTTATTATTTAATTAAATATTAGTATAAAAAATATGGAAATTTGTATATAACGGCTGTCTTTTAATAAAATTTGTATTTACCATCCATATTTTTATTATTTATAAATCGAATCTATGATTAGTAAATATGTACAGAAAATATCCTGCCGTTAAGCTTAACCAAACCCTGAATTAAATTAACTATACCAAGAAGATTACAAAAAAACCGTCGACCCAACCCAACTAAACCCAACCCAAACCAACAAACCAAATAAACCCAACCCACTAACCCACTAAACCCAACCCAACCCAACCCTACTCCACTGCATGATCTAAACCCAATCCTCCTTCCTCCCTCCTCCCTCCTCCCTCCTCCCTCATTCTCTCCTCCCTTCTCATTCCCTCCTCATTCCCTCCTCCCTTCTCCTCTGCCACCACCTCATCCATGGATGCATCCTCGTTGCCAAACAATATGTTCTCCTTAATGGAAGTCGCAAAGAGAGATGGCTCTTGGCTCACCAGACCTATCTGTGACCTCAACCACTTGAGCCTAAGCCTCTTGATATCCACTCCATCTAGTAGTATCTCCCCTCCTAATGGATCATAGAACCTCTAGATAATTCCGGCGGAGACGGCAAAGATGGTGCCAACCTTAGCACCATGGTACATGACCAGATGGCTGCCGTACAAAACATTGAATCCCCAAATGGCAAAACTGATGCCATTGCTACCAATGGCCACGCCCTTCGCCAGTCCTTGCTTAATTCCGAGCATGACGGAGTCACCGAGTGTGGCAGAGAACTTGGCCATTGTCGAGGACTCCTCGAAGGAGTAAACGGTGCGCACGGACGAGACAGCCTGCTCGGCAACGATGCCGCCCTTGTTGTACTCGTCGCGGATCTTGCGCGAGAGACCCACGAGGATTTTCCCATACATGAATCCAGGAATCATGAGGAGGAGGAGGAGGAGGGTTGGTAAGGCGACCAAGGCTTGCCTCCACATTAGGAAGAATCCAATTGCGTAGGTAGCTGCTGAAGAAGGTGGCGGCGTTCATGATGAAGTTTGGGACCTTCTCGCTAACGGTGTCTTGGATGAGGAGGCTGTCGCTGGAGACGCTGGTGATGATGACTTCGGAGGTGGAGCCGACGCTGAGGTCGAAGTACTCGACGTCTTGCCGTAGCAACCTCGGGTCAACCTCGAGTCAACCTAAGCTCATTTTAAGTATTTAAGATATTTTAAAAATAATATTTTTTTTAATTAATAGAATATTTTTACGGTGTTAGTTAAATCTATGTTTGCAAACAGTAAATATATAATGAGTAAATACAAATTTAACTAAAAGATAGAGTGTCATATATAAATTTCTCTAAGAAATAATAATTAAACCAAATATTAAAAATATCCTTGAGGATGTAAAATAGTAGTTGTTATTAGGTATTATCTAATCTAGAGATAACATAGTAATTTTAGATTATTATTAAATTAATTTTTAAAAGCTATATGGAAGAAGAAGAAGAAGAAGAGAGGGAGTGATAAATAAAAAATTTCCTACTACGCCAGAATTAAAAAAAAAATTAGAAAAAAGTTATTCATATTCCACTGAGTGTATAGGTCTTAGTGATTTGCTGCATACCCAAAAATAAAATAGAAAAGAAGAAGAAGAAGAAGAAGTTATTCATGTTGGAGGTTTAGTTTGCACATTAATTGCCTTCTATGTCAGACATGGCACAAAGTGACCTAAAATGGTATAAAGCTATGTCTTGCGTTTGATATTAATGTTTGGCAGAATGCCCAGTTTGGCCAAAAACTCAGCATTTACCTGTTATCTCCAAAGAACTGCTGTTTGGGATGCTCTGATTTGTGCAGAGAGAGGACTTACTAAAAGAAGGTAAGATGCCTGTGAGAACTGAAAGATGTGTAGGATGAGAGAATTTACTTTTGAATATGGATCTGATTCCCAAAAAGAAATATTTGTTTCTACATATCATTAGAAAGAGAGTACAACATATACATTCAAGTCAAAGCAAGTGACTCAATTAGTTACAGCAAAACTAGGTTAGTATTCCATACAACTCACTAGTTCAGAAATCCTCATTAAGCTGTCATGATAGATGGTTGTTGAGTTTGCTTATCTGCTCCGAAAATGGCACCAGAGACCTTCAAAGAGATTTCACTTGGCTATTGAGAAGCTAATTCACTCTTTACAGGGAAATTCTTAACCTCCTCTTCTGTCACATCGCTGTTCAAACAGAAAAAAAAATGGTAGAAAGATTAAATAAGGACTTATGAATGGTTCAAAACAAAGATGAAACATAAATAGTTTCACTGGCAAACCTCTCTTCTGCTTCTTTCTTGCTGATAAGAGTGATATTTTTAGATAAAAGAAGATCAAAAAAGTTGGCGATATCAGTTGTCTTCCATTTCTCGTAAAGATCCATCAGAAATCGATTGAATTCTCTTGGTTCCTAGATGTAAGTCACAAGTATTAGATGCAAGGACACTCACCAAGAATATTACAACATAAGCATGCATGGTACAATCAAGATGGTTTCCCATGAAAATGAACTAAGCTAAATTAATACAAAGAGAATCTTTACTGGCTTAATATATGAAGACTAGTCAGATTCTCTTAATTGAAATGGCCAGGGCCTTCAGAACTAAGAGTGCAGAGTTGAGAAAACAGACACTAGGAGCAGACCAACATAAGCAATGCTTCCCACGTCCATCTAAATTAATGGCTTATTGTATTTCATAATTTCTTATTCCTCATACTTATATCTTTTTAATGAGGTCTTTTTAACGAGGTATTTCATAACTAGATTTTCTCAGTATCTTAGGATGCATTACAATTAAAGTTGCTTTCCTCCAGATCAAGGAGAAATTAAGACTGTGCTACATAGCCTTCTTTCTTTCTGGTCTAGACATTGATATAACTCAGATTTCTAAAGTAAAGAATAATGGCTATAGTCACACATCAGATACTTCACCATCTTTCGGGAAACAATATATAATGCATCAAATGAATAGTGGGTATATATTGAGGTACTCTGCTTCACATGTAAGTAGGATAGATATTTCTGCACTCACACATGAGTTCTCATAGATAAACAATCTAAAAAAAAGACAAAGAAGCTAGATTAGATTATTTTGGAATGCATATGGTGAAAAGGCGTTTCTGGTTATTCTTTATCAACATAATATATTAATATATAACTAATTTGTTTAAGTTCACTCATAAAACTGTAATCCACAACACAGATTGCCTTATCACCCACTAAATCAGTAAGCTTTGGCACAATTGTACTAACTAGCATTAGTTGGTACTGATACAAATTCATCCGCATGTCTAAATGCCAAATGGACCAATACCAGCCAGGAACAATACTGTAAAGTCTAAACCAGTATTCCATCAATATTAGGTTGATAATTGATACCTCCAATGCAGAAGAGTATATTGGTATTTTCAATTACTAGCATCTCAGCACACCCCAGCATGTCAATATTTAATTTCCAGTTTAAATATATATATTTAAATCTACATTAAGTGTTTTATCTTTAGATTATTTTTGTAAATTATCTATTTTATTAAAGATAATGCAATAGTCAAATACGTATTATTCAACACATAATATGATCGAATACTTCATATTATAATTAAACACATAATATTAAAGTTGATTGATGATACATGATGGAATTAAGAAAAAAAGTTTAAAAACATGACTAAAGTTAATTTAATAATCAATAATAATAATAAAAAGAATTTTAAAATGGCTCCACATCGGCACGGAGATAGACACAGCCATGTCAAGCGGCAAACACTTGCGCCAATATGTACGGCTCAACACAGGAGTATGCTACTAGCACACCCCGTGCCAAATGAGGTGGCACCACTAGCATAGCAAGTGTCGATCGACACACTCACCATCCTTGATCACACCAACATGGACTAACACATGCAAAAGAGTATCTTGGTATTTTCAACTATTAGAATCTAATCCGGATCCACGACTTAAGTTTTTATTCAAACCCGATCCGACCTACCTGCTTTTCTTCTTCCTTGAGCTAGGGCACTCGCATTGGGTGCGAGTGCCACCTAGAGGTCGAACAATAACAAGGTTGGCGAAGAGCGACGACAACAAAATCAAGTTCGACGGCGAGTGGCAAAGGGCGAAGATGAGCAGTGACGTCAACGACAAGCAAATCGCTGCTAGAAGAGGTGTCATACAGCACCCCCCCTCCCCTTCATGCTACGTGTCGGTACGCCACTAGCACACCTCGTGCCGATCGACACGGCCATCGTTGGTTTGCATTATTAGTTCATGCATTGTTTTCTTCAACATCTTCATTCTCCTATCATCCAACTTCATGTATCAAATTTTTATTTCACTATGATAACTGAGGTACTTAGGAAATACACTTTCCAACACTATCTTGAATATTGACTAATGAGTGATGATGATTCACCATCTATTCTAAAAGCTTGAGTTATTAGAGAATGGTAATATTTTTTATATTTCATATTCTAGCATTTTCTGAGACATTTTAGTAAGCCCTAAGAAATGGACGTGATTTAAATACATAAAGTTTTTGTACTTTAAATGGCATATGAGCATGGCGAGATCCGAATCATGACCTCTGCTCTGATACCATGATAATTTACCAACTATTCTAAAAACTTAAATTGTTAGAGAATAGTTTTTTTATTTTATATTTTATATTCTCACAAGTGGTATTACTTGTAGTCAGTTGTTTAACTCTAATATCCATTCTTAATTTCTTTGTAATATATAATCACAGAAAATATATCTCATGAATCACATATTTCTCATTCCAACAGCAGCTATCACTTATAAAAAGACTATATAGCTATTCAAGAATAGTCCTTACATCTATATTAGCCATGGCAGTACATAGAACATTTACAACTAAAAGAGGACAAAACGAAGCAAAGACACACAAATGCCCAAATTATTCATTTGGATTCATTTGTATGTAAACTGATGTGCAGTTATAGCCAATCAATGTGGCAGAGTTAGCCTATGCAATCATTTTGCACTATAGGCTAGTTCAGGACCAAACTTTACTATGGTATCTTTCAACAGCCAATCCTACGTCGAGACAGAGGAGAGTTTACATTAGGTAGCTTAACAGCCAACAAAAAACCTTTATCAAGAGAACAATGAAAACGGATCCCAAAATGAATAACAACACTAAATAGAGATGAACGGAGAAAAAGGAACATGTGGCCCACCAGAAAAAGTAGGGACTGAACACTCGGTTGTTGTAGGTTAATACAGGAACTGAGGCAATAAGTAACATCAGTTGATATAGTGCTATAAATAGAGGCGCAAACTACTTTTTCCATAAGCTTCCATCAGATATTAATGCAGTTTTGGATTGAAAATTGTTGTCAGGTGTGTAGATTTTTCATTTTAATTTAACTAGGACATTAACATTCCTTGAAATGTTCAAGTATAAGTATTACTGAGTTGATCATTCCGTATTCTGCCCAAGAATCTGCAACTTAAGGAGGAAAATTACCTGTTCAATAATGCAGCCCTTACGGAGAGCTCCGAAACATTCCAGTGCCTTTGGATAAACATCTCCTTCATAAGAATTTTCTAGTAGATCAGAAACATAGTTTTGCATCTTCTCAATTGCTCTATGAACCCACTTTGAACTGTCCCTGCGTGCCATCATGGCTTCAAAATCTTGGATGGGATTTAAATCTCCAATTTTTTCAACCTTCGTTGCAGATGAATCTTCTATCAAATTACCAGATGCCTCACCATCTTTACCCACTTCTTCAATTTGAAGTGACTGCTTTTCCCTCCATGCTCGTCTAGCAGACTTTTTTCTCTGCAATGTAGTTATGATGAGTAAAAAATATCCTTCTGTGGATTGTTGAATTAAATATACAAGTACATGTGATATTGAACCTTTGGGTTCTCCTTTAATTCGAACTGCTTGTGAAAGTTATCAATTAAAGATTTGCCACGAGAAAAAAGATAAGGATCAGGCTCAGTAATTCTCTTAAGACTTCTATCAAGTGGAGGCACATCAGCCTCTGGCTGCTTTGACTTCAAATCGAGGAAGTGATAGAACCGCTGAAGATCAGGTACATACAGTTTGGTCAGAGAAAGAAAAGGGAAGAACTTCCACCAATATGTTTAATGTAATCTCATAGATTAGAATGATTTTATATGATGGACAAATGAAACAATTATACTCATGTTTTGTGAAATAAATCATAAAGCAATAGGATGGCATCACTTGGTATGTTGGTAGAAGTTGCACTTTGTATCCAAGAGGGCCCAGGTCATGAAAAAACCTCCTCACATATGAGGGTTGAGTTACTAGAGGAATATATCAACACGATCTGCCTGCTGCACATTAGGTTGACAGAACCACCCTGCATTGAGCGCTTGACCTGCCATCCCCATGAAGAACTAACTAGTATCCACATGCAGTTTATTTTTTCAAGAGTAACATAAGACTAAATCAAAAAATATATTATATATAAATATCATTCCATGCTTCAAAAGAAATGGATCAAGAGAGTCGTGGTGCCATTTATGGAGGTATTGAAATGCGGACATGTATCTTTGAGGATTTTGTTTAACGTTAGAACTTCCTGCAACTTGACAAGTGAGAGATTAACAGACCTTGAATTACAAATTCCTATATGCTTACATTCTTAAGAACTGCTAGCGGTGTTCTATAAAGGGAAACCCATCCAATGGACACCATTTCTGTCAATGGAGTTACGGGCAACAAAGAGGAAACTCGAATACTGCAATGGGAAAATGGTTCCAAAGTCCCAATGATCCTGATCCCAAATTATGACATACTGTCTGAAATATTCATCTACAGGCCCACCCTATTAAAAGAGGGCAAGATTGCATTATACACTTGATGCCTTTCCACTCCTTTTTTCACTTCAACAACCAGCCATAGTTTGTTACTATTTTAGTATTATGTCCTGAACAAGGTACAAGGTCCACAGTCTCTGGGTATCAACTGTAGCACTGCTTTGTCGTATTGCTTCTTCAAGCACTAATTTGAATTTTGAAGTTCACTAAGAGAATGATGCTTAAAAAAATCCAAAAGGGCTTAACATCTTCAAAGAAAACTCATGTGCTTATTTGGAGCACCATCAGAGCTCCTCTTGTGGAGCTAATTGGCAGAAAATCCCTACGTACACTTTGAATTACCTGTTCCACAAAGAATTGAGACCTTCCGTACATTCAAACGAATGACAAGAACTTTCAGAATGACAGTTAATTTAGAGGCTCAACATTTTTGAAGATCTGGTGAGAAAACTCTACATTTATCCTTATGTTCCTAGTTCCTACTATAATTTATCTGTAAATCCTTGATCTAAACACATGCACAAGATGTGAATTTCCATATCACTAAACATTAGGTCTTTAAGTAAATGCTTCATATTGTAACAAGAAATTCAAGAAGCTTTCTATAGTAAAGAAAGAGTTCACCTCTAACACTGGATTTGGTGTGAAATCAGGTTGCAGCATTTCTTGTCTTCCAGATGGTGCAAGGTCTAGCATCCTCACTAGGTTATCTGCTGCTTCTTGCTGTTCTTCATTTGGCTGCCATGATGACGGAAGACTGCTGAAGGATGGAAACTGAAACTCTCGCACATCCTCAGCAAAAGGAAGTACATTGAAGTAAAATGAATCTGGCTGCACAGCAGAATGAACAAATATCTTCCACTGCATCCTTCGTGAAATAGAGAATTAATAAAGAAGATAGGAAGGTAGGCAAAAGAAACTCACAACATTGTCCATCAAAGATATATTTGGTGTCAATACACCAATAACAGCATTTCCTTGACCTTGTCTCCACACACACCGCAGAATCGCAGACTTGTTCATTTCTACCATTGCTCTAGCTATGGCAGAAGCTGCAACCATTGCTTTTTTATTTCCCGGTTCAGGAATAAAGGTGTATACATCCTTCATATAATAGTGCCTTGATGAGAATATAACAGAATGCAAGTATCAGAACTACTCAACAAACACAAATTTTCACAAAATCAGCACATCAAATATTCAGGTGAATACTCATTCTGTACAAATTATGAAATAGATTAATTTACATGATGGCTCATATAAATAAAGGTGTATACATCCTTCATATAATAGTGCCTTGATGAGAATATAACAGAATGCAAGTATCAGAACTACTCAACAAACACAAATTTTCACAAAATCAGCACATCAAATATTCAGGTGAATACTCATTCTGTACAAATTACGAAATAGATTAATTTACATGCTATGGCAGAAGCTGCAACCATTGCTTTTTTATTTCCCAGTTCAGGAATAAAGGTGTATACATCCTTCATATAATAGTGCCTTGATGAGAATATAACAGAATGCAAGTATCAGAACTACTCAACAAACACAAATTTTCACAAAATCAGCACATCAAATATTCAGGTGAATACTCATTCTGTACAAATTATGAAATAGATTAATTTACATGATGGCTCATATAGACGTTACTACAATAGAATAACTGATAGTTTCACTGGCAGCCCATCAATGATGAAATTGAATGTATATAAGTTTAACGAATCAAATGGTATTATATACTGTTTGCCAAATCCCAAATCAACTCTAAACTTCAAAAAAATAGAATGAGGGAAAAAATGAGGACAAGTAAAAGGAAGAAGTGCACTTAGGATCCCTTTTCCAGCCACTGTATATATATATATATATATATATATATATATATATATATATATTCCAAATACAATGCAAACAAGAGAAGAGAACATGAAATCTGCCACAAAAGGCAAAGGAGGATAGAAAGAGGTATACATGTAAGCCTTCAGAACAATTTCTTCAAATCCATAATGAAGACTATTACATTTTTCAGATTTCTCCTCAACCTTATCTAAAGAGGTAAGAATTCCAAACCAAAACCCAAACTCATCTCAATTTTTATCAGTCCAATATATAAATATATTGGAAATTCTCTACTTAGAAACATTCTAGGTATCGGTTTCGGGATCGGGATCGGATCGGCCACTTAAAAAAAATGATATATATCAATAATATTGGTTGAATTGGCCGTCCATTTTGGACGATTTGGATTGGAGATCAGCCAAATTGGTTGGATCAGCCGATCCGCTTTGACGATATGGATCTTGATAGGCCGAAACGTCAATACATGGAAATATCACATTTCCTGGTAAAACTTATTTTTATAGCAGTAAGAAAATTCCTAAATTTAAAGAGACCTATATCCTACAAGATACTCTATCAACTAATCTAATTTCATCTAAAATCAAACTTAAAAAGAAAATGTGTATTTTACTTCATCAATGAACAAGAATAGACAAAACGAGTTCATTATCAGAGGAAACCTCTCTAGATAGTTGACAATAATGTCAAACCAATCAAACATCAATATTTATATCCATCAACTCCCAAGTGTTTGGCATCAATGAAGGAAATCCTATGGAACCATTAAGTAACTTCACACTTCAACACTTAAATGAATGACTATATGAAGGGTTATGGTGTCACACTATCACCAAGCTGGACTATGATGGGTAACAGCAGTAAGGAAGGTCTACTGAATATATAGCTATTAGATTAGGTCACTGAATAAGTTCTTACAAGACTAGGATGATTTCTGCTTAAAGTTTAAACAACATTAAAACAAGAATGGCATGTTTGTCTCTTTGGACTAATTGTACCATAGAGATGAAGACAAATTGGGAAAAGTCTTCAATAATGAGGATGGGGATGATGAGGGCCATTTCAGTTATATATCCTGAATTAAACTAGCAGGGCGTAGAAAACATATAAATGAGAAAAAAAAGTTATATCCTTAAAGCTAAATTAAAACAATGTGGACATGACTACACAAAACAATAAAAATCAAGTCCCATTAAACACAAGTCCCCTTTAGACTGTTTTACTGTTACAGTACAGCAAGTTGTTCGTAATGCCCAAATATATAACCCTATCGGATCTTCTATGTTCATATAGTCTCTTCTCAAAGAATGCTTAAAAGAACATCAGGTAGCAATGAATCTTTAAACAAGCCAACCAATAGATAATTTTTCACAAGGAAATCTAAAATGTCTGTTAGCATCAACACCTTGCAAACTCATGATTTCAACCATGGATCCCAAAATCGGATCAGCTAATCCAGATTGGGATCAGCCATAACTGATCCCAATCAGACCGGTTTCAGTTTGGTTCAACCAATATCGGCCAATATCAACTGATTTCGACTAGTTTCAGCCGTATCGGCTGATCGACCTCAACTGTATCGGCCAATCTATCTCGACCAAAACTCAGTTTTATCAGCTGAAAACAACAATATCGGCTAAAATCAATCTTTTCTAAGATTCATGTCGAATCTAAAATATATCTAACTTAGGACATATTAATAATTGATGTCATCAACTGCTTTCTTTTTAAATTTTATTTTTTACTCTCTATCTCTCACACACGCTCTCCTCTCACTCTCACACTTCACCGAGTTCATTAGGCGGTCGTTCCAATAAGCCCCCCTAACTAATCCACACTTTAGTGCACTCGAATGAGTTTTTTCCTCTTTTTTTCTTTTTTTCTCACCCACTTTTTAACTCATCATCTTTTATTACTGATGTAGAACAATAGTGAAGAGAGATCTCTCCTCATATTGTTCTGCAGTAATAATTTATAAGTATAAAAATTTATCTAATTCAAATCAAAATTCATTATAGTTTTAAGTAATTCTTTTATTTAGTTTTTAAAATTCATAGTGACTAATTTTTATGTCTTATTTTTCTGTTATTTTTTATAAATTTTTAGAAATTTTTTTGCATTTTAAATAATATTTAGAATTTTACATAATTAAAAATAATCTAATCTGATACGAGCAGCCGATACGATCAATACATATCATTTTTTTTAAAGGCAGATCCCAATCTCGATAACAAGTTTCAGAACCTTGATTTCAACTAACCAAATTATAAAAATAACGACAAAAGTAGAAAAACACTATCAGTTTCTCTTTATCCCAATTTAAAGTATGTCTTATACCGCAAAATGTTGGATGCATCAGTAAATCCTAGAAGCTTGATGCTCTTCTCAGGTTTGAACTTGACGGCCTCCCATTCAGACAATGATATAGGGACCACTTGCGGACCATAACGGTAACCCTTGATTCTTTGCTCCGGCGGAATAACTTTTTCAGGATCTTCGCTGCTTTTGTACTCAAAATCCACTTTAACTTCATGCGTAGCAAATTTATCACTTGCTGGTGCTTTATCAGAATATTTCTTTAATGTAGGGAATTTCTCCTCAGATGTTTTCTTATACACCCATACCTGGATTGAGAAACAATTGTTACAGTAAGCTAGATATTAGGAAAATTATCTTTCACATGTACCAAAAGAAAATAATGAATATGTGATATGACAAAACACCCCAAAACATAATATCAAGGTATGCTAGTAAATTATGAGGTAAACAAATAACTATTAGCAGCATGTTTGGGATCATTGATAAATCATGGCAACTTAGTTTTCATTCCCCTATCCAATTCCTAGGCTACAACTATTATATTTTAGGGCATTCATAACTATATATTGAATCTACAAAAGAACTGGCACATTAGAAAGAATCTTAAGTCTAGACAAACATACTTTTCACAATTTGTCCTGAGAAGACAAACTAAGTTACTTAAGACCAACTGATAGAAACTGTCTCATTCAGTTACACACGATGCAAATGCTATGATATGAATAGAAGCAAGAAAAGTGGCAGGTCATAGGACAGTAGTTTCTTGACCAAGGGAAGTAAAATATTGAAGCATAACAGAAATACTGCAAAAACAGGTACAGCACTTGAAGCAATTAAATCAGACTTCTACTTTCAGAATAATAATATAACAATACATAATGAACACATGCAACATTTTCTACCAGGAATTGTTATTTCTTTCACCCTCAAATTATTGTTGCAAATAGAGACCTATGTGAAATACCAATTAATGTCTATTCAACATCTTCCAAACAGCAGTAGATAGCTGATATATAACTTGAAAGGAGGAAAGACAATCAAACACATCGAACTTTGGTACAGCACCACCTATAATGTTCTGCTAATAGATCTGAATTGCAATTTATCTTCCAAAAACTATTTCCACAGCCATAAGTGTCATCATAAATAGCCAATAGACAAAATTAGAGACTTTAATCATGCACCACATTGATGCTACTTTACAATTATGTGTTCCAACTGAGAAACCTAATTATAAACAGCATAATTATTTATGATTTTTAAAACGTAAATAGATTATTAGATGTACAAACAAAAATCAAAGAACATATGAAAAAAATCTCCAGATAACTCTCCATTGAATCACAAAAAGAAAAAGACTGGCAAGAAATTTTGCAATCAATTAGATGTAATCGTGTAGTAACTTAAATGAAGCAAGTATAGCACAAAAAAAGAATAATAAAATTTAATCCAAATAGCATACATTACACCAAGATTAAAGATGAAAAGTTGAACTTCATCAGAAAATTAGCTTAAATATAGCAACAAACAAGTTCTTTACAATTGTAGAACCATAGTTGCCAAAAGCAATAGGGGCAAGACATCGATACCATTAGCAAAAAAATGGAAAATGCTTTGGAAGTGAATGATTCCAACTACTATGTGTAGGACATCAGGGAAAAAAGAAGGGTTCCTATTGACGCAAGTGTAGCAAATTTTCCGAGAAATTATTTTCTTCAAATAACTTTGCAAATTATTTTCGTCGGTATGAGTTTGTCCAAGAAACATGAATCTCATTTTTCCTCCATTGCAATGCACTAAACCCCTTTCTACTAGCAATTACACAAAATGGGAATTGTTTACTTCATATCTAGTACAAGATTCTCTCTCTTCAACAGGAAGCAATTATGCACTAATAAAAGGGACCTTCTAGTGTATAAGGCTTCCATCGATCCAGTGTATGCCGAGAGCAAGTTAAAAGAAAATCTTGGATGACGCAACAATAGAAAGCCACTAGGTCTAAGTAGTTTGGGTTGGACATGTGGATCCTTCTCTTCCATAGTTCCGTTTGACGCTTGCCAATATAGGATTCCTTTTTGAAGTAAGATTTATCATGTCTTCCATTACTATTTCCTCCCACAATAAGTCTATCCTCTATACTGGCGACCTCCACTCAACATGCCAAAGCTATTTTAATTTGATTGTCACGAAACTTATCCTATATTGGTGTCACTACCCTCAACTTTTGGATGTCTTTTCCTAGATGCCCAGCACTCTTAACATGGCTAATCTTATAGGCTTATAGCCCTCTCAAAACCTTTGAGAAACCAGATGTATATAATTATTTAATCATCAGTCCATGTTTCCAACCGCACATAGTCAAGTGAAACATGACATGGCACATCAAGGAAGACCAAGAAAGACTACTTATAAGAAGGATAGGAAAAGGTGCTTCACTTAAATGGAAGAGACTAATTAACAGATGAGAGTCTACTGTTGCCTTTTTGGTGATAACTGATCAGAACCAACATGATAATACATCATTGTATTATTTCACTACTAGATGATCACTAGACAATACAATCAGCTATTTCCTACAAATTAGGAAGAGAATTATCGGCAATGGTTAGACTGGAATAATACTACACTACAAGATAACTTTTAAACGAAAAAACTTGTCCTAGCAATTATAAAGTCTTAATCTAACTATCTAACACCCACAAAAATGGATAACAATTTGCACAAAGTGTGTAAGACCATTCAAATTAAATATTGATATATTTATCATTCTCATATAAAAGTAAGAATCGCGTGAGAAGGATGATTGTGTTAATATTATAGTGATTACGAATACTAAAGGAGAGTTAACTCCATCAACAATGTTAATTACTAACCCAGCGAAGTAAATAACTAAAAAGAACAAGAAAAACAGAGCTAAACCTCAAACGGCTAGCACCTGATTGTCGTTCATTATACCTATCCAAAAGTTTGATTCAGAAGGAACATTTAAAATTTCAAAGGATCTCACATATGTATGGACTATGATTATACAAAGCATGAAAAGCCAGCACCAAACAAAGACAAAGTAGTATTATTTGGGCCTCAGACAATTCATAATGATATACACATTCCTATCTTACCTTGATTTTCATATTAGAGCTTATTTCCAAGTCTCCCCTGAATACTGTAACTGGCGATATATTTCGAGTTTTAAGAGCACCTAAAAGTGATGTTGCACTGTCAACACGAATTATTTTTGCGATTGTTCTCTTTGAGAAGTAATCCAATAGACGGTCATTTTCCCCCATTACACTATGACATGTAATCTCGGGTTCTCTGAAAATAACACAATCCAGTCTAATTCCATGAGCTTTCATTTGTTGAGAGATGGTATCAACCTGGCCCTCTTTTGTCCCTTCATATGGGTCTTTTATCGGACATTGTGCATCAGTAATTAGACAAAGTCGTTTCTTTCCCTTGTTTGTAGCTCCAAATTTCTTTATCAGCATGTCTATACCAACAACAATGGCATCCATAACTAATCAGAGTTAAGGGCATTGAAGCAGAAAGTTGAGCAGATATTATAGAATTAGATTCTTCTCAACATTTCCAGATTATTTATTCTCAAATAAAGATAATGCCATCTTCAAGTACAAGATAAGAATAGCCAAAATAACAAACGAAGAAGCATAATTATGCTTTTCAGCAAATAACCATAAGTGATTAAATTTTACCTTCTTAATAAATTAAGCGTTAGAATGGAAAGAAAATTATGAAGTGCATCAAAAAATTCATCTATTTGGATTTAATTCCACAGCAAAATGATTTTTTAACCATTTAGGACGTGACACTTCATAAACACAAAATGCACAGCATACACTCTCCCTCCCTCCCTCTCTTGCATGCAATTATTAGTACATTAAGAAACAAGGACGCTAAGAGGAACATATCAATTAATATAAAACAATCATAAATCATATCAGCAAACGAAGATGCAAAAATTCTAGAAAATAAAGAACAAAGATAGTACTAGACTACAGCTCGCACATAAAAGGAACAAGCTCCTAAAATTCTGATGCACAAAGAACAACAACAATGTTACTGATAATGGATACAGTCGCCAGGGGAAGTTCCTCTTGGAATGTTCTGTACAACTTCAACTGTCTCTCCATCAACAACTTTAATACTACGTATAACCACTGTGTGCTCATAACCACCAACTTCTTTCTCAAGATCATTGTCAGTATCTGGGAATTGAAAAAAAAGGAACTTATTAACCAGAACTTTAATTGCTAGAACTAAGAAATGAAAAGAACAAATACTAATAGAAATTACTACTAGGTCGCAAAGAATACCTTCAGTTCCAAATAGCACAACCCCCACTTCGTCACTCTTGCCATAAATTAGCTGCGCAAGTTAACACTTTGTTGTGGTGTAAACAGAGGAATGACATCTAGTTCCATGAAAATTACAAACTTCAGAGTGGAAACATAAGAAAAAAGATGGTAAATACTTGCCTTCTTCTGCATAAGCATCGAGCAAACCTTTTCAACCTCAGGAAGGGCGCCGTGCATCGACGGGCCGACGTCGAGCAGCAAAACCAACGCTTCCTACACAAAAGCGGAACCGTAAAGAGAAGCAATTGACTTCTCTATAGGCAATGAGGCATAGAGCTTGTTTGGGCCAAAAACCCATGATTGGGCTTCGGAATGGTTTCTTCGCTTTTGCGCTCAAGCTTCTTGTAGATCACAGTACATGGCATTGGCTTGTCCAAAGTTTCAAACTTTCGGATTACTTGGGATTTTACCCAAAGTAATCCAGAATACCCAACTATTGAATCTTACAGAAAATCAGGAAAAAAAAAAAAACAGGAGCAAAATCAAGGAAGAAGTGGCAAGAGAGAGTGTCCGGAAGGGTAAAAATTAGGGTTTTGGAGTTGGGTACCTTGTTCCGAGCCATTGAATGGAGAAGGAGGGTGGCGCGAGGATCGAAACCAGAGACAGAATTAGAGTTTTGAAACTTAGGAACTAGTTTATATAGGCAGCCTCGGCTTGGCTTTCTTTCTATTAAGCTTCCTTTGAAAGCTTCTTTCTCGAAAAATAAATAAATAAATAAATAAAATATTTGTCGACAATTACACTGAAGTTTTTACTCTGTCTTATCAAGCCAACATTAACCCCCCTCCATTCGTGAATAACTTTCTTTTTTATTCTAAAATACCTCTATTTATTTCAAATAATAGCTAAACATTATAAATAACTTAATTTTATACTATAAATATTATTCATAAAAATTATATTTTATACCGCACACTAACATATTTACTATTTTACCCTTACAATCAATCCTATCAATTTACTTTGTATTTAACCAAAAGACATTCATAGTAATTTAAAACACATTTTTTTATCTTTTTCCGCACTTTATATCTTATGCCTATTTGGATGCTAATACCCTAACTTTTATATTTACTCCTCTTTTAGTTTAGTTGATTAGATCAAACAGATCCCGATTGAATTGATGGGGGCTACACACATGGTTAAATTTGGAGGCCTACTCCATTATTAGCCCACCCCAAAGTCAGGGCCTTTTATCATTTACTCTCAAGTACCTAGAACCAAGTTTGGGTTAGGTTGACTAGATTGTGGAAGCTTAAACTTGCTTGGTGTAGCTTGTACTAATCAGTCTAAACTTCTTAATTTAGCAAAAATGGAGCATATTAAAACTTCCACAATAAGTTCCAAAGTCTCATCCCCAGTTTAGATAAACTCAAATAAGATAAGCAGCTAAGGATTGTTGTCTTTTCTTGAAAAGCTTGTTGTCAATGGAATGATTAAACATGTGGTGCTTGGTGCTCCTTTTGGATGAAGATTTTATGAGAAAAGGTAGAAAATATATTTGGGTGCTCAATTTCATTGAGCTAGTTTTATTGTAGTATTTATAAAAAAACTTACACATGATATACGTAAATTATAGTAGGGCAGTTTGAATGGTTGAATCCTAATAGAAATAATTTATGAATGTATAAGTTGTTTGGTTATTGTAGTAGATTCTAGTTGTTAGGTTATTGTTACTAACTCAAATTATGTAGATTGAATTTGATTTTCTTTTATAGATTGTTACAATCCTCCTCAATTTGTTGGAGAGAGAATAGACCATAAGATTATCTCCTAGTAGTTAAAATCTAGTACTAAATTAATCCCTTTGTGAACACAGCAAGATTTGATAGGTAAATACAATATACCTCATTGTCATGACGCTATTTACAATCTTCTCATCAATAAAAATGATGATCAAATCTCTATATGTTTCTTTCATGAAGGAAAAACTAGATTTGATGCGAGAGCAATAGCACTAAAGTTGCCAACTCGTAACGCCAAAGAAAATAATAATAGAATATGAAACTCTTAAATAATATTTGAATTTAATATAACTCAGCAGTCACAACTAGGATAGTTTATGCGATAACGTATGAAAGAAGCATGAAATAATATACATAGCCAAGTACTTGAAGAATCAAGTAATCGAATTCTATATTAAACAATTTAGTACATAGTGATAAATTGTTTAATAATGTGGTCGATCAAATAACTGATGCATAAAAAGCATCAAGCTAAAAGTTTGATTAGGGATTTGATTGGGCAAGTAAAACTAATCCTATTTCAAAAATATGCTTATGCTAAGATGTATATCGGCAAGTTAATATGACAAATAATGTCATTTTGTGCAAGAAAACTTTTGAATTGATAAAAAGTGTATTCCTTACATTATAAAAATTTTAGGCTATACCGACAGTTGGAAAATATCACTAAACTAGGCTAAATGCTACTATTAGTCAACACCAACATTTAATCAAATGTCACTTAAAATCATGTCAGCGTTGGTCAACACCAGCATTTGCAACATATTCAGCAGCATTTTCTACGTACCTCGAATTATGCCATATAGTGATATTTATTATATTTTTAACAGTATTTATCGATTACTGAGTCTTGATTATAGCGATGCTTCTTTAAATGCCAATAAAATTGTGGCATTTTGATAGATGCCGGTAGATATTTAGCGACGGTTTTACAAATGCCGATAAAATATATAGTAGCATTTTTTAGAAGTGTCAGTATAATCAAGATCAGCATTCAGTAAATTCTGCTAAAAGTATAACAAATGTCACTATTTGATAGAATTCGAGGCACATAGAAAATGAGCTTGAGTCTACATTTTCTAGAAGTACTTTTTTATAGAAGAAGTTGAAACTTCTCTTTTGTATCCTAGTTTTTTCTTTTTAATTCATTCTTTTTGAGCTTAAAGTAGGCTTTTGTAGTTCAAAGTCAAAAAAGTTAGCATTTTCAACTAAATGTTCTATTTTTCAAAGTTAAAGTTTGAAAGATAGAAACCGAATTATCAAGTTTCTTTTGAAATATTCTTAGAATAAGAAAATTCAAATATTTGAAAAAGAATATATATATTAAGTTATAGGTTGTTATAGCTAACTCCAATATGTAGGTTGAGATTGACTTGTGTTATGATTTATTACAGACTTTAAGATGTGTTAGTGAACAGTGGAACTGATATACTTGTATTGGCCTTTGGGATCTTGTACTATCTTCTCTTCTAATACATGTATTTATCTATTAGACGAATATTTATGCTAAAGTGCTACGATTTGTAAAAGGTATACACTCTATTTCTCTTTCTAATTCTATGTATATCAAGCTTATATATTTCAATTTTAATGAATGATCTATCTACGACACTTCCATTAAAAAAAAGCCTCACTAAGAGTAAATGCCTGCACATCTATAAATACTCTCTCTACCAATATTAATTCACTTACTCAGGCTTTTCTTTTTGGAATTTTCAAAATTCTACTAAAATATGTGGCAATTTTTCAAAATTATGATGTATTACTCCTCAACTATACTTAATTACGGTGCCCTATAAACATTAAAATTGACTCTTAAACTCATGTGTGGGTCAACTCTTCGAGGTTAAAGCTAATAATTTGTTTTTATATTATTTTTATCTATTAAAAAAGAAAAATATTTTGGGTCTTTTACAATGTCTTTGTAAATATGTGTGATAAATAGAATATCCTACTATAAAGATATACACTTATTTACTCATCATATTTTTTTTATATATTACAATTTTCTCTTTACTAATATATATATCATATTTTCATTCATTACACTTTCACTAATATTAATGAAGGCAAAACAAAGTATTAACTCATCAATTACTCTAAAAGCTTAGGCTGTCAAAGAACAGTGGTTTTTATATTTTATATTCTAACTCACTCATTGATGGGCCTAAGAAGTAGATTTAATTCAAATGGGTGGAGTTTAATTTCAAGTAAATATAAGTATGATAGGATTTGAACTCAGATTTCTAGCTCTAGGGCCATAATTAACTCACCAATTATTATAAATGCTTAAGCTGTTAGAGAACAGTGATTTTTATGTTTTACATTCTAACACAAAGGACCACCGTCCCATGATTTTTTATTTTTTGCTAAATTAGGCTTGCTCAGAAACTTAAATATCTTAATGTGTCATTCTCTGTTTGATACTCAAATAGGCCTCTATCTTAAACATGGCAGCTACTAACACACTTAAAAATTTTATGTTAGACGAAAAACTAAAGAAGTTATTGCTTTACTTAAGCTACTAAACACTAACATGTAAACAGAAACTAAAAAGAGAATCATGTTACAATTCAATAAATGACAAAAAAAATATATCATATTGAGATTTGGATAAGAGAAAAAAGCTAATCAAGAAAAGCGTGAATAATTTTAATGGAGGTGATTTAATAAAAGATAATTTCACTTAAGATATTTAAATCTGCTAATGAAGTTCTTAGGATCATAAGAAAGCAATTCGCGTACACCTTCTCAAGGGCTACTATACTACCACTACCACAATGGAAAACACTAGCCTGAATTATTACTATTTTTCACATACACTTCATAAATTTTTTTCATTACCAACGTACAACTCTTAAATTAAAGAACATATTTATATATACCCCTTTAAACTAAGAAAAAGAAATAACTATACGAACCTCTAAACTAAAAAAAATTTGGATCAAAGGGTGTACGTAGTAAAAAAAACGTTCAAAGAGTGTATATAAAAAATAGTGATAGTTCGAGGGTTTAAGTAGAATTATACCTTTAATAGACTATCAATCAAGAAATGCGCTTTGATAAAGTTAGCATTTTTTCTTTACGATAAAGTGCTAAACATGTGTTTGGTTGTAGGATTGACTAAGAGGAGATAAGTCATCATTAGTAATATATACTGGGTAACTAAATAAAATTATATTATTATCCTCGCTAAAAAAATTTAATAACATCCATTATTATATTAAACTAATGTTGATTATCTCAAAATTTAATTATAAATATAATTAAATTATATCATGCTATTATCAAAATTAATATCTTTGGTTCCAATTAGTAAAATTTAAAGCCAAAAGTAATAGAAATAATAGAATAAACTTAATATAAAAATGCTTAATAATTAAAATAAAATAAAATGTAAAGCTTTTTAATATAACAATACTTTAAATAAATATAAAATATAAAATACTAATAAAAAGATAAAAATAAATTTAAGTAATTAAGATTATTATTTATATATTTAAATATCTAAATTTATTATTTTTTATTATAAGGGTAATATAGTAATAAGACTTATCCCTCCACTCTGGATGTATCATGATGCTATATTCTTTTACCGGAGATATGACATTCAATTATGTGAGGCTATAGAATAACTAATCCAATTTCACATCTCCTATTTAAATTGACCCTAATAATAGTGTTAGGCGGTTTTCTATCAAGTATCACATTCAATACTTAAACCTTGTTTAAAATGCGAATATCATTATCCAACAACAACGACTTATTCTAGTCTTGATCAACTTATTCGCAATTCATGGACACCATTATCGGTATTGCCGACCATTAAGCTACGTCGACATCAAAATCCAACATAATTAGTTGGGCAATTGTGGACTCTATGGAATCAATTAAAGCCCATGAATCCATGATGTGGAAATATATCTGTACTTTAATTTTGATGGATAGTTTCAATTGCCAAGCATTGAACTTATTGGTCAACTTGTTCTGCTGACTTAAATTGTCCATCTCTTCCTGCTCGTAAAACTGCACCCAATCATGCATGCATGCATGCAACCTAATTTGTACAAAAAGTCAAGATATGGAGCTGCATAGTTTTCAAAGTTGTCAAGCTGATTTAATTCCATCCAACTCCTTAACTATTAACTAAATCCATTTCATCCGGCCATCTTTGAGGAAGATATCAACTTCAATTTGTGTCATCTGGATTTTGATGGATAAGTCCACATGGTTTGAAATTTAATTGAGATGTGATTATACCAATGGTGGCCAGATTAAAGCTATTTTTAATCAAATCTTATAGCGTTCTCTAAGTTTTTTTATTGTGATTAGAACGGTTGGATATACATAATTAATCTGTTGATGAACATTTGACGGTGTATTTTATAACCATATAATTAAAGCTTTAAGTTATTTCTAGTTGATTGAAGTTTATAGGTTAAGTGAATTGGACAATATTAAGATGTGACTTCCCAAAGGCAAAGCTTAAATTTGCTACTATATTATCTACAACTCAAGGGCAGTTTGGCAACGTGCAAATATTAAAATCCTGTCATGAATTATCCTAGCATTTATTATTGTCTTTGTTGCATGTCACTTGAATATTAAGAGAGAAATCTTTTTAAAATATATAGTGAAATGTATAAATGTAGTAATTAATCACTCATATAATAAGATATTATATCAATATATCATAAAATATATTCAACAGAAGTATGTAAAAAATGTGATAGTTCTTTTGAGTCAAAATATAATTATCTCATTTTATGGTAAATGTTTTATCCTAATAATTAAGAAACAAGGTGTCATATTTTGGCCTAAAATTAAGTAATAATGATATAGCTTGAGAGTTGATACCATTTCCCATTCAACTTAACTGATATAATTTATATCAGCATCCATTAAGTGAGTTAACATTAGGGTGTACAAAGATCGAATAATAATAAATAATAGAGAAATTTATATATAACACTGTATTTTTTTTAACGAAATTATGATTACACCCTATATTTTTATTATTTATAAATTAAGTCATATAATTTGATAAATATGCATAGAAAATACGCTTTTGTTAAATTTGTTAGATAAACTTAACCGATCATTTATATTAAGTTAACTATAAAAATACTCTAAACTAGGTTATACTAAGAGTATTTTAGTCATTTTAGAAATGAAGGCAATTTAGTAATTTTAATAATATATCTATTTAATAGAATATTCTCATAGTGTTAGTTAAAATCTAACATAATGTTTTCTGTATATATTCGTTAAATTATAGGCTTGATTTGTAAATAGTAAAAATGTAGAATATAAGGTGTTATATGCAGAATTTTTTAGATAATAAAGACAAAAGAAATTTAGAATTTTTTTTAACAAAATAAAAAAGAAAAGAAAGAGAGTGTAAGTGGTCATGGAAGTGAGCAAGACTCAGCATAAACGCCATTTATTAAAAGGAGGTGAAAGGAAACAAACAATACCAAACAATTTATTATGGTTGGAGTGCAGCATGCAAGGAGAGGAAGTGCCAAATGGACAGACAGAGAGAGAGAGGATCATTCTCTATATTCCATTGGTAGCATCCCCCCCCCCCCCTCACTTCCCTACTTACTTCTTAGTTCCTACCAGCTGAACCATTTAAACCTATTAATACTTGTTCAATTAATTGAAAAGGGCATGATCAAGATAAAAATTGTGGGTGCTTAAAACCAAACAGATCATATACGGATCAGATAGCAGTAATGTCGTATCGTTTTTCCTTCTTCGTATATGGATAGTGAACGGATAACAAATTAAATTACCATAGCCATTAAATCATATAACTTTTTCTTCTTTCTTTTCTGTATATATTTTTCGAACTTTTTTTTTACTGCATACATCTCCATAATCAAAAGTAATTTACTTTAATTTAAAGAGGTTATATGGATATTTTTCTTAATTCTATAGGGTGTATATAGGTAATAAAAATATCCAGGGTAAAATAGTATTAGTTCACAAGGTTTAAATAGAATAATACTTTATAATTACTAAAATTTGTAGACAAAAAATAAATATATGTGAAAATTAAATTAGAGATTTATGGAAAATATATATAAAATTTTTTCTTTAACTCATTAGTTTAGTAATATTTTAAATGATATGCGGATATTGATTCAAATAATTTCCTTGAACCTATATCAATATTTATATCTCTATTCGCGTAGATTATTCGGAATCAAATATATATATATATATATATATATATAATCAAATATCAAGATAGATAGGAGAATCTTAAACTATATCAGGCAAAACTCAAATACATAATCAGATAGGATAGGATATTGGAATTTTTTTTATTTTTTTCAGATTTAGGGTTCAGTCATCACAACCTCTTAGATCCTTTTCTAATTATGGAAGGAGATTAATATATTTATTGCGCTAGCTTGGGATATTTGATTAGAGAAGTAATCATAGCACTAAAAAAATAGACTATATATTTTTATTATATTAGGTTGGACATTGAATGAAATGAGTTGAAAAGCCTCACATACAATTGCGGTCCTAATTGTAATATAAAATAAGAAAATAAAGTGTGAATTTACAAAATGGCCCTTTCATTGCTAAATTTTTGTACAACCTTTATATTATTTTTAGAAAAATTTACATATAACACTCTGTCTTTAATAAAATTGTGATTTATACCCTATATTTTTTACTTCTATAAATCGAGTCTGATTTAGTGAATATATGCAAAAACTACCCTACCGCTAGATCAGTTAGTTAAACTTAATCAAATATTTGAGTTAAGTTAACTATATAAAAAAAATATTAAAACACTCTCAGTCAAGTCATACAGGGGTATTTTAGATATTTTAAAAATAATAATATTTTAGTTATTTTAGAAATAAAATATCTCTATGGATTAGATATTATCCAACAAAGTTTTAACCCCTAATAACATGAAATTATTTGCCAAGAATTGACAAACCGACCTTATAAAAAAAAATGATATGAGAATAATTCTAAGACTAAATGGCCCGTAAGGTCAAAGCAAGGCGGCTTACACAAGAAAAAGAACAAACATATTTAAAATGCATAAGTTTTTATTGTTATTATTTAGGTTAAATATATTTTATTTTTTTGTATTTATGCCTAAAATTATTTTATCATCTCCTCTACTTAAAAAAATTCTAAACCAGTCTCTATATTTATGACTAAAGTGAAACCGTTAGTTTTTTTTGTTAAATTTAATTGAATAACGTCAAAATAACTAAAATGCCTCTAGTGTGATTTGCTGATTTGATGCTCGGTTAATTTAATAGAAAAACTAACAATCTCACGTTAGTCATAAGTATAAAAATTAGTTTGAGACTTTTTAAAATATAGAAGTACAAAATATATTTAAGAAAACAACTATAGTAACAGTAACAATGTAACTGATAAGTTAAATTATAACATAGGAGAGAATAAGCTAGGGAGCCAATTAGTCTCATATGCTAGCACTATAGAGAGAAGAGCAATCACATTGGCCAAAGTTGATTCCTATATTCTTTTTAAGTTCCTTTTCAGTAATTAACTTGGCATTATTCAATGAGCTTGGTCTCATTTCAAGATCACTTCAACAATTAGTGCAAGAGGTTGATCAGTCCAATCGCATTTCATATGATAATTAATTGCCCATCATAATCTTAGCCAATAGTATTTGGTAGCTTACCTCTTATATATTGAGAGATTGTAAGTTGTTAGTATAAATGCAACTCATAGGTCTAGAATCCTAATTTTTCATATGGAAAAGCTTTGGAAATTGAGGTGATTGTGCAAATAACACATTTAAAATTTTGACTTAAGTGAGTAGATAATAACTCTTTACCTCAATTGGTTTGACTCAATTTTACAAAACCTTCAAATATATTTAACTTAAGTATTTTACTCTTTTAATTTTGATTAAATTGCAACTGTTATCTTTTTTATCTATTTAACTAAATTAGATGCTGAATTTATAGAATATCATTAGATATAAAATTTTAAAGCATTAGATAAACTTTTCAATACATTTAAAATAATACTAATTAAATTTCAAATGAGTTCCGTTTTATGTATGTTAAAACTATTATCAAATCCTGTGTGAGTTTGTTTATAACAAGAAGTTTTAAATTTTATAAGTGTTTAATCAAATATAATAAAAAATAATTAGTAATTATATTTTAATCAAGACAACACGAAGATTAAAGTCAATATTTTTGTGAACACCATCGCTATTTTAGACATTTAACAGTATTATATCTTGTTTAAAAAACACGATGCGGATATTTTGGTTATTTTAGTACCGTTCAGGTAAGTTTAACAAATAAATTAATGGTTACACAAATTAAAGTACATAGATCAGTTTGACATAGAAGTAAAATAATTTTAAGCTTAAGTATAAGTCTGGTAAAATATATTTAACCCTTTTTTTTAATTTTAACTCAGACTATTATTACCACCTTTTACTATTTGGTATCAATTCAGACATCAAATTAAAATCTATAAATACTAATATAGTGTATGATATTATGAGGGTAAAAGTGTAATTGGGCGAAATGAGGTTGCTACTTGGCAGCCTTCTTTCCAGATGTGGTTGTTATTAAATTCTGCCACTCTCTCTCTCTTTCTCTCTCCCCACGGGAAGGAGGAGAAAAGAGTCGGAAGAGAGAAAAAGAAATCCATGGCGTCGAGAGTGACATTTCGTCCCGAGGTGTTCCTCCGCCTCTCTCCTCCGAGGAGTAGTAAGAGGAAAGCAGGATCTTTCAAAGTTTCAATGGCTTCCTCCATCTCGACCAAGTGAGATCCTTTCCTTCTAACTCCTCCTCTCCCCAAGGGTATGGGGCCTTTGGATTCTCGTGGATTCATCAAAACATGGTGTTATTTCCTTTATTTCCTGATCTTTGCGAGATTGCTGCTTGGTTTTTGGTTCGATTTGATATTCTGGGTCGATTTTTGTGATGTTTCGTCGATTTCGTGATTTGGGTTTGTTTTTAAATCGTTCTTCTTGTGTTAAAATTGTGAAAAGCTGGCATCTTTTATTCGTTCCTGTACTTAATGTTATCAAATGACTCATTTTTCTTTATAATAATTACAGTAAGAAGTTGAGATGTTTATGTAGTTCACGATAGTGGATTGCATGGGGTTTTTTCCCCTGGTATTGTTTGAATCAGTCTGAGCTGTTGGGTTATTTTATTTCCATTTTGCTGCTAAGTTGGATATTTGTAATTTTATTGTGCATTTTTTATTTGAATCTGCATACTTTCAATCTTTCATAGAACCGGTACTGTCATGTTCACTTTTTTAATCGTGTCGGTTTACGAAGCATTTATACAGTTTTATTGCATGATAGCATTAATGCTGCTTGTCCTTTTCATGTAATTTGACTGGCTCTTATCAGCTGTGAGCAAACTTCTGTGCTCTGATGTGTCATTTGTTCGGACTACTCTACTACGTGACGTCTATTTGTATATATTTAATGATCTACCTTTTTTTTTGGTTTTGTTTTCCTTGGCTAACGTGTCTATTAGATCCCTATGGTGTTCAAAATTGTCCATTGCATGGCTTATTCTATTCTATATTTAAAGCAAAAATTACTTCCCAACGGACGAAGAAGGTCTAAGAAAAAAGATTCTTTTTATCTGGGTGGAGGTTTGGAGGTTTAGAACTTCGTTTTTATAGAACAGTGGTTTGCAGGTTAGGTGCCTGGTGTCCTTCTGATCCTAGAAAACGTTTGAAAAACCCGCATTTGCTAATCCTTGTTTCTTGTCAACACTTACCGTAAAAACGACTAACACCTGTTTCTGTTAAAACTGGATTTTTGAGTTTTGGGAAAACACATTTAGATAAAGTTTTGTTTTTAGTTCTCTTATCCTCCAAAAGGTGTTTTATACAAAATCTCACTCGTAACCCAACTCTATGAAAAACATAACTTCTTAAAACTTAAAACACGCAAACGTAACAGCTCCTTATGTCTTGAAAATTATGGTTCCCTTGAATGTACATGCTGAAAGTGCTAGTTTTAGTTCTGTAGTTGGCAGGTATACTTTTACCTTTTCTTTTTTCCATCATAGCAATTTGAGATTTTAGGACACAAGGAGGTGAAAACCACATATTGGGAATGCGTTAAAAGATGATGGATTCTTGAATCTTGATATTTTGAAATTCAACATACCTAAGTTACTTAAATTGCATTAAGGGATAGTTATGTTTAATGACTTTGTTACATTCCATTGTCCATACTAGTGTGTTTTCCATTTTATCTGCTTGTTGCAATGCATTCAATAAATTGCATATGTATAATGATGTCTTTGCCTTCGAATGCTTAGACTTTTCTGCTAGTGCATGTTAATTTCGTACTAGTGATTGCATTGTCCACATAGTGATGTTTGAGACAGAGCTGTAAAATCTAGATAACTGAATAAGTTGGGAAATCTGTGCCTATAGGATCCATAGTTTCTTACAAATCACTAATAAATCATTTGATTCATTCTCTATAGCTTAATTTATGATTGATTTTAGCTATCCTGTTAAGATGTCGCCGCAGAATTCATTTAGTTATCATTTTAGAGAACCGTTGATATACAAGGCTATCCAATTTCGTGAATGTCCATAGCCCCACACCTTCTCCAATATGCACACTCATATGTATGGACTGGAACCATGGAAGCATAATGATGGAAGTCTTTATCATCCCAATGTTGGAACTAGTTCCGTTTCTTCTTACGATAGATCCAGCAAATATACATCATGGGCTGAAAACTGGATATTTATACTGTAGAAGAAGCAACTTCTTTGATTATTTCACTCAACTGTCATGATTATGTAGAGGTTTTTTTCTCAATTGGACAACATTTGTCAGTTGCATGTAAATTAATAGAAGGCTTTGCATTTTTTCCTCTGATGTCTTTCACTGCTTACTACTCACATATATGTATAATAGGCTGCCTTCACCTCATCCAACAGTTCTCTTGCATTTCACGATATACGTTTGAACTATGATCAAATTTTTAGATAGAATACTCATTTTTATATTTAGGGATCTTGTAGTTCTTATACTTTTGTATTTTTTGTGGTAAGCTACTGTTGGTACTCTTTAGCATATACATTGATTTGTCTTATGCTCTCAAGCTAGTCCTTGGACATTTCTTACCAGGCCCTTTCCCAACAATATAAGATCGGATGGAGCTCAATCTGTATATTAGTAATTGACAGTTCTTTATGATTGTATGTCAACTTTACTTGGCATCATTTGTCAGGATATTGATGATAAATTTCATGCCAAAGCAAACTTAGAGAATAGTGGGATTCATTTTAAAAGTTATATTGCTGGTTGGCATGTGGAGAAATCCCTCTAGAAAGTTTTCTAGACATGGAATAGTCGAAATGAGCAAGGTTGCCAACTTTTTGATTTAGGATTTCTTTTTATCTGGAGGTGCAACCAACCCAAAAATGAAATGAACAATTTGATCAACATGAAAAAGTGAATTTCCACTTAGATTATCCAAGGAAAATGGAAAATCAGTTCAGGTAACTTTCTTCTTTTTCAGTCATGTTACATCCTAAGCAGGATTTAAGACTTTTACCAATATCTGGTTAGAAAAAACAAGACAATTTTATGGAAATTCTGAGAGTAATAGACTTTCAAAATGATTAATTTGAATCAAACTTGATGACTTGGTAGGTATTTCCATCTTACTCATTTCTTTATGCTTCTGAAGAAAATTTCATAATATCTGTCTTTTCCTAGGAAGGTTTATCTCCCTTTTACTGAAATTCTGACATCACGATTTGTTGTTTGTGCTTCCTATATTTGTCTTTTCATTCATCTAATTCATCTAGTTCCTTCTTCCATGTTTATGTTGATTTTGCCTGTCGTCACCCATCCCCATATCATATGCTTCCCAACTTCCTCTGCTTCTTTCTCATTTTTTATGTGTATGTAGCAAGTATACTAACCCTTAGCTTTTGAGAAGTAAGATGATGAAAGACTGGCATATCATATGCAATGGTTTTGTTTTCTTCCAGAAATTGCTCTAACTTGTTTCTTAGTAGATGCTATTGGAATCTGGTAAACTAAGTAGTTAATAGGGAAACTTGAAGATCAGTGGCATTCTTTGTGCTGCACTAAATCCTTTAGGGCATTAGTTTTATGTAACCTACCATTAATGGGAAGAAATTGAGATTGTACTTCTTAAAAATATGATTATACAGTAGATGAGTACGAAAATATGAAAATTCTAAAAACCACATGATTAGTACTCAAAAGGTTAATGTGCTTCAAGTAGGAACGTCTTAATATCAAGAATCTATATTTCATTTTATTTGCATTTTCATTTTTTTGCATTTTCATTTTGTCGTTGTCACTTAAACAGTTAAACATGAGGTGATTATTGACATTTTTGGATGCACTAACTTTTTTCTTTTTCATGTTCAAAATTTTTCCTAGACATCTGTCGAATCATTTACACCAAAGTGAGTTTAATCCTTTGCTTAGAGGGAGTGTCCATCTTTCTGTGGCTAAAGAAGTCAGTATTTCATTTTTTTGCATGTGCAAGAACCTAAAGCCTATTGTAGTTGACTCAGATTGATAATAGTCTTACTCTTTTAATAACTTATGGAAAGAAAGGAAGTTGAGCATATATCTGTTGTTGCAATTTGCATGTATATGTTAAGCTGGTCTGGAAGAAGTTACTATGGCATGTTGTCCTTTATATTATTTTTATTTCATCTCTCCTTTTTCTAATGTTGGCAGCAAATAAGTTCTTCTTAAAGATGGCAGTAATTCCTTTTTGTGATCAGATAGATAGAACGTGATAGATTTTCTAGAAACATTTCTTTGATACTTCTTTTTTTGAGATGTCTTTTCGCATAAAAGGAAGCGAGATAAAAATAGCTATTATTCTTTTTCCATGTATCATGCATAGTATAGTCGCTATGCCTACAAATTTTTTTTAGTATTATACTCCTTGTGAGCTGTGCTGTTCAAAATGCTGGTACTTTCTTTCAGAACTTCATCTGATACATAAGTGAATCCCACTGAGAATTCTCTTATCATCTGAGATACACATATACTCATCATGCATGAAGGATAAAAATTTAAAGTTCGATAGTCTTCTAGCAATATGATGTGTTAAAAGTCTTCTGTATATCTCTGGAGATTTAGTAATAAAAACATATTCTAAGTAGATCTACAATATTGTTGCAGGGTTGAGACTCCTAAAAGACCTTTTAATCCTCCACATGAGGTGCATGTTCAAGTCACTCATTCAATGCAACCTCAGAAGATCGAGATCTTTAAGTCACTGGAGGACTGGGCAGAAGATAATATCTTGGTGCATCTGAAGCCAGTTGAGAAGTGCTGGCAGCCACAGGATTATCTGCCAGATCCTTCATCAGAGGCATTTGATGAAGAAGTCAAGGAACTGAGGGAGCGCGCAAAGGAGATTCCTGATGATTACCTTGTTTGCTTGGTCGGAGACATGATTACTGAAGAAGCTCTTCCGACATATCAAACAATGCTTAACACCCTTGATGGTGTCCGAGATGAAACCGGTGCAAGCCTTACTTCATGGGCTGTTTGGACGAGGGCATGGACTGCAGAAGAGAACAGACATGGGGACCTTTTGAACAAGTATCTGTACCTGACAGGAAGAGTAGACATGAGACAAATTGAGAAAACTATTCAGTATCTGATTGGTTCAGGAATGGTAATGTTTCCTTTTCTCACCAACTGATATTTGTTCATTTCTTCACTGAACTTTTCTTTTCTTTTGACCTCAAATTTCTTTAGTGACAGTGTGTAGATTGCCTGAAGGCAGTCTTTATTGTCCATTTGACTAGAAGAAATTTCTGGCAACAGCAGAATCCTCAAAAAAAAAAAGCAGATTTTACTTTCCTAGGTCAATGTGCATAAAAGATTCTTTTGGTATTTTCAATTTTTTTAAGCTTATATTTTCATCTTCTGCTTTATTGTAGTTAGTACTTGGTAATAACTGTTTTTCTAATTACTACTACTATTATTATTACCATTATTTGAAGAAGGGTATCTTTTTCTATGCTGGATAGAATCTGCTGACCCAATGGCCAAGCTCCACAACCGCTGGGTTGTTAGCTTAGTCATTAATTCTTCATATTTGGAACCAATCAATAGGATCTATTCTGTTTGGGAAATAAGTAGTGTGAGCATAGAACCTGACATTATAACCTTGTTTTAGTTGTTTGCTGACTTAGGAGCCTTATGTATTGATTTTGAATTTTCAATTTGTTAACCATTTCCCCATCAAATTGTTCTTTCAGGACCCTAGGACAGAGAACAACCCTTATCTCGGTTTTATATACACATCATTCCAAGAGCGAGCAACCTTCATCTCGCATGGGAATACTGCCAGGCATGCCAAGGAATACGGTGACCTGAAATTGGCCCAGATATGTGGTATAATCGCGTCCGATGAGAAGCGGCATGAGACTGCATACTCTAAGATAGTGGAGAAGCTATTGGAGATCGACCCAGATGGCACCGTGCTTGCCCTTGCCGACATGATGAAGAAGAAGATATCTATGCCTGCTCATCTGATGTACGATGGCCAAGATGACAATCTCTTCGAGCACTTCTCTTCAGTTGCTCAGCGATTGGGTGTGTATACAGCCAAGGACTACGCCGACATACTTGAATTCCTTGTTGCGAGGTGGAAGGTGGCAGATATAACTGGTCTTTCCAGCGAAGGGAACAAGGCCCAGGATTATGTGTGCACTTTGGCCGCTAGGATCAGGAGGCTGGAAGAGAGAGCTCAAAGCCGTGCGAAGCAAGCTGGTACCTTACCTTTCAGTTGGATATATGGGAGGGAAGTTCAACTCTGAGCATGCCGAGCAGTCATTTTTGAGTTAAATCAAGGCATAAAATTTCACGCTCTCAGTTTGCAATTTCATAGGTTTTGTAAGAAAATACCATGCTTTTCTCCTTTCGGTTAGTGTTTGTTTGCTTTGTTGGGGATGATAGTTAAGCAGAGTAGGAACTGCTGTTGAGGTGGGGCTTTAACAGATAGAAAGTTGTCTCCATGTTTCTATGTTATGTACAAGTGCAGTATCTAGCAAAGTGGACTGGATGTGTCAGTCTGTTTTCTTGTCCTCTTTGAGAATAATGTGTTGCTCTGTTACTCCTCTCCTCTCATTGGTGCTTTCATGTGTTTATTAGATTGCTCAAAAGTCAAAACACGAGTTGGATGTTCTATATAACCTGTGAAAGCCAAAGCAGGGATGCTAACGTGTAAATTATTTTGAGGGGTTTTCTTTGCATATCACCACCTAATTTTATGAGAGGGTCCATGTGAGGTTCAAGTACAAGGATCTTCCTAAATTTTGCTTTTCGTGTAGAGTGATCAGTAAGACGAATTTGTCTATTATTCTTCTAGGGATGTCCTCCCAATTCAACGGAGGCCAACTCGGGTGCTTTGGGTTTGGTCATTGCTGAAGCTTTGAGTGAGGTAGGGTTGGTATGGGGGGTTCATCATTGACATCCAGGTGAGCATAGATCCTCCTTCGGGTCAATCCTCTCTTGATTAGGAAGTCGGCTTGACACGTGCTTTACGTAGGAGGCCCACTAGCTCAAGGTCTCGATGCATTTTGTTTACTTCGCACACATCTGTGAGTATGAAGCTTGGCTGTTCTGCATCACCTACTGCTTTCGGTGCGCGAGGAAGTCTTGGATTAAAACTATTTCACCTAACTTGGCAAGATCCCTAAGGTAAATCTGAATTGGATTCTACTGTCCTGCCCTCTCCCTTTATTTTGCAGAGTAACTATCATGATAAGGTGTTGTCTCATGATCCGCGTTATAAGAACTGAAAAATAAAAATGATTGAAGAAGAAGAGGGCAAACGTGTGCTGCAGAAACCCCCTCATTCTTAGTCACGCATTTGAAGTGGCTATGGATTTCTGGCCACTCCAAATCAAAATCTAATTAAAGATTATGATTAAAACCTAACCTATAAATTAAAAACCTCAATCCTATCTTATTAACTCACCTTAGCCTCCCTTTCTTTTCCTATCTTCTCCTTCTTTCCTTACCGTCGTAGTCGTTGCCGTGGAATCAAACTGTTGAAGTGCCGCAGAAGCAATCGGAGACCACCACGTGACTCCTCAGTAAGTCCTCTCCCACCCCTTAAAATTAATTTAAGTTTAATAGATTAAAATAGAAATACCTAAATTAGAGGATCACAGCTTCATTGGCAATCGAGTCGACCGGCGCCCTCTGGTCGTTGCCACTCGTGCACTGGAGCTCCATGTCGATGGCCTTGTGCCACGGTTGCCTTCTAGGAGAGCTCTCGCAGCTCAAATCGCCACTAACCAAGGAATTAGGTTGTTGGTCGTTGTTGGTGGCTTCTCCTCCTCATGGAGTTGGCGTGGTCGCGAGGAGGGCTTTGACAAGGTCAACAGGCTGTTGGTGAGAGTGGTTGCTGGCGCGATTTTCTCTTTTTCCCTCCCCTTTCCACCCTCTCTCTTCTTTCTCCCTCACTGATCTCATTGGGGAAGGAAAGGTTGGGCTCGGGTTCAACCCGAGCCAATCCTTTTCTTCTTTCGAGTTCGGGTCTGTATTGCGAACCCGACCCGGCTCTTTAATAATAAGTCATGGGCTATAGGCTGACCTACAACCCAGTTTCTTGTTGACTTCGGGTTGGGCCTTAGCCCAGCCCAATTAGTAAGAGGTGAGAAGGTGAGTTGGGGGCCAGCTGCAGCCTAGCCCAATCCAATGGGTTTTATTCAACTCATCGTAACCATTTATTTTTTAAAAAAATTTAGAAACTTTATTAGGGAATAATTAAAATTTAGGTTATTTCTTTATTATTTAAAGGTGGTGATGTTTAGCACGTGGACTAGAGACTAGAGATTCCAATTGTCTTACGTAGACTCAGATGAGTAGGTTCACTCATATATTTCACATCTTTGATGAGACCATGTACTTCTCTATATGTAAATTGTCAGTACATTTTTTGTATCCAAAATATAATTACATTTTCTATATGCAAATTTATTATTATATTTTCTATGTGCAATTTAATTATTTTCATTCTGTACTAAAAATTTATCTAATTTACTACAGCGCCGTACTTCGGGCAAATTCCAAAATTTTAGTGGGGAAAAATTTAACTAGTATTAGTATGATTTAGAGAAGAGTCTCAGTATAGATTGCTTGCGACTTTCCGTGGTGACCCAAGTCTAACTAGAAGTTTAGGGGAAAGTCGTACTTCAGATCACCACGGAGACTTTCTTAGATGACTCTGACGGGATTAGTGAGCAGTCATAGGATAGATCAGAAAAAAACTTTCTAGGGTGGCTCTAACATCTCTCACCGGTTAGTGGAAAAGACAGAGTATGTCGATCATATAGTGACACCTCCTGATGACCCTAACTAGATCAAATATGAGGAAAAGACATTGTTATTTTTGAAAAAGATTTTAATATGTTAAAACTGAGCAAGGTTACAAGTTATGACTCTTTATTGTTATTATTGTTGTTATTTTAAGAGCATGCTTATTAGAAATTGTTATTTTATATTGCTGAAATTGGGTTTTATTTAACACTATAAAATTTTAGAATTATTTGGCTTTCGAGTAGATTTCACTCATTGAGCTATAGTTGTTGGCTTATTGATTTTTTTTCTTCTCTTCTAATATTTTAGGTAATAGTAAGCATGGCAACTGAGCGAGATGCACCGGGACCCTACCTCCACTTAAGACCTACCCATTTACCTTTCCATTCTTTTGGTCTTATTTTTTAGATTATTTATTAATTTAACTTCGTTTAGAGACACAATAATAATGACATTGTTTTATTTTTATTGTAATTAGTTTATATCAAATAAAACAAATTCTCTTCTTTTATTTATTCTTGCTATTGTATATTTAGGAAGTATTAATAAGACTTTGTGTATCTCAAGCGTATTGAGGTATATGGCCGGTTATGATTTTGATTTCGGGTCGTGATACACATCCCTTAGATTTGATGAAAGATAAAGGTGTGGCAGTGACTTCTCCAAGCCTTGTGCTTACATAGATCTTAGTCAGTGAACTAACTTCCTTAGTTACCTAAGTGTGAATTGGTAAGTTTTCCCTATCCATATCCAACCCAAGTGGGTCTCCTCTTAGTCCCTCTTTCTGTTGTTCCTATCATTAACGGGGATGAAACAAGTAAGCGTGGTTTTATCTCTACCTTGACTCCTAATTTGGGGCCCTCTCGTTACCCTCTTTTGGTCATTGTTTCTTTTACTATAGACTCTCGAGAGGTGGATGCCATGGAGATGAATTTTTCTCTAGATCCTCTATTGCTTTCCAATTTTCATAGTCCATATCTACTTGTAGTTGTAGTAGAAGGAGCATCGAGTAGTGGTTCATCGTCAGATATTCTAATGGATGGTCATGATCTTCTTACTTTAGATGTCAAAATTGCGTTCTTTATGAATGATACGTCCATGCTAGAAGCCTCTCTAGTTTCCTCTGCTTCCCTTTCCGAGAATGAGTAGGAGGCCTAAAGCGATGCTAGTGCAAAGCAGGGTTCCACATGGGCTGGCGATGGTGGCAACATGCTTGCTTAGCTCAAGCTCGGTTCAACCCTACCCTAAGGTCATAACACTGGATAGGTTGGCTAGGTCCTTGTAGGAAAGAAGAGACTTAGATAAATAAGGGTATACATCGGTGTAAGATCTTGTTGCTACTTGAGGAAAGAGCGCTTGGGGTTAGAGACCTTAGTGCTTCATGCCTCAGTCTTGCTGTCTTAGGGGCCTTTGACCTCTTGAGTAAGGTTGACAAGCCTTGGGTTCAACTAATGGTGTGCAAGTATGGCTGCCCTAACCCTTGGGGTAGAATCAAGGCTCCTGTTAGAAAATTTGTCCTTTTTAAACACTATCATAATGTGTTCTATGTTAGTAGAGATGGGCACTTCAAGAGTATTCGGGATGGGGCCTTAACTAGTATTTTATTGGATCCCTATTGTCTTAAGCCCACTTTTGTGAATGTTTCAGTCAATTTGACTTTAAGAAGTTTAAGTATCTTATTTCTAATCAATCTTGGAATTGGAACCATATTTACGGTCTCTTTGGTCTTGTTTTGGGTGCTAGTATTTGTGCTTCAAGATCTCTTATAACTCTTATTTTGATTTTTAGGCCCTTATAGGCCGGCACACATCTAGCTCAGTTTCTAAATTCCCATTATAGAATTACCAAGTTGAGTCCACTTGGAATGGTTGGCATGCCCTTTGGGGGCTGCCCGTTGTATCGTAAATTAAGTTATTTCTTTCAAAAATCGTGTGGAATTGCTTATATCATAATTCTTAGTTGCACTTCATTGGCCTGGCTCAAAATGAGTTTTGTGAGCAACACTTTACTAAGTGTGAAATAATTCCTCATATTCTTTTACACTACTTTTTTTGCTAATGAATTTTGATGCTAAAAGTTTATAAGAGAGATATAATTCTTAATTTGACAATTTTAAAGATATAAAAAATAAAGGACCAAAAAGTTAAAGTCAAAACTCAAATTTGAATTAGTTTAGAAAGCTAAATCCTACTTAGATTTAGAAAAACCAAATAAGAATTATATTTGTAAAATAAAAGCAAATAAGAATTATAGTTGTAAAATGAAACCAAATAAGAAATCCTAATTCTACTATAATAATGAAAACCGGACTCAAGTTGATGTGGGGGAAATCTGAGTAAGAATAGATAATCAAAAGTCAAGTACGAGTAAGAAAAATAAAGCACTACAAATATACTATGACATTTTTTTTAACATGAAATACCTCTCTCGCATTAAAAAAAGCCACATAGTCGCTCAAGTCGATCGAACTTATTTCACTAAGCAATAATAATAAAACTTATTTATAACCCTTCTACACATTTCAATATCTGAGTATTTAGGTAATCTCTTGAATAGAAACATTTTGACTAATTATTCTTGTGAAAATGATTGTATTTTTTTGGTAAGCACCAAAATTATTAACCTCAAACATAATACGTCGATGTGGTGGTAGATGATGATGAAGACGACGCTGATTCATCTCCTCTGGTACTATTTATGGTAGCAACTGTAGCTTTCGCTCTTAGACATATGATAATGACACTCCTTATAATTCAAAAACTTAAGCTCCCATGTATCGGATGCCTTATTCTAAGCCTTTGGATCACTTATATAAAAGAGGGTATTAGTGTTTCATACTGGAAGAATCTATCAAAGAAAACTCCAAGTTTGGATAAGATTTTGAATTTCTTGTTTATATTATGCACGTGCTATCGAACGCTATAAGTTCTATACGAATGCCACTTAAATTTCTTAAGTGATGCATGCCAATTTTCTAGATGCCCTCAATCCTGTCCAAACGAGGTTCTGAGTTCTACATGTTGATTTTGCTATTTTTCTCACTTTCACATGATTAAATTTTCATAAATAATGTAACTTGATATACATTATTTCTAGATTATAGTACATCATAAATATTTAGTGTTTTGTATCTACGAATTTACCATTATAAAATTTGTACTAATAAGTTTTTTTTTTCGAGATGGAATTGGATGTCTATTTGAGCAATAAAGACTATTGGTTTGAAGGTGATTGGATTCGAAAAGGTTTCATTCTTTTAAGAGAACCATAAACCATGTTTTTTTCTAATTGCCTGTAGTTTTTGGTTCTTATGGAAGAGTAAGAATGTTAAATGTTCCAACATAAAGATGGTAAGTGTAACCAAATTTTTTAGAAGGCTTTGACTGTGATGTTTGAAGCTCGTCTGAATCTTGTCTTGTAGACTTTGTTGCTGTCCTATAGGGTTGGTAATGTGGTTGGTGAAACACTCACATCCAAAAATCTTGTATTCTTCACATGAAAAAATTTCACGTGACTCTCACATGACCTATTAATATAATAATCTCACAAAGTATCTAAGATAGATTTAAAATATTGTAATAATTTAACAGATAATTCAGAACTACAATTATCACAGGCCTCAACAAGCCTTTACGAATACAAGTCTCTATACAAATTTAAAACATAATAACTCTCGTAGAGACTAAAGTCCAACTAGGAAGAAAAGAATGAACAACCCTAATAAGAAAATAAATTCGCTATTTCTCAATATTTGCGTCCTCCATATTTAACTCTGAAATATTTCCACCAAAATGGTGGTGAGTACATGGCTTAGCAAGTATAATTCAATAGTAATCTATGAATAATGTATTGTATGCCCATAATTATCAACATATTAAGGTAAATGTGTACAATGTAATTTTTAATAAATTTTTATTTACTCATAACACAAGTAAGTGTATAATATCATCAGAACTCAATGTGTTAAAATCTACATAGAAACCATGTCAATAATATCATATTCCATATAGCAAACATAATAACGAGGAGGACTAGTCATCTAGAGATAATATCACCCGTATATACTTGGCGATGCTATATATTACTAGTTGTCTATGACTATTAGACTAAGGACTCCAATCATAGGCCCATCATCATTAACATCATCACCGCTCTAATAAATCATCGCACATGGTAGAATCATTATTTGTAACGGAATCATCGCACAAAGCCGAATTATAATATATAGCGAGTAAGAGCTCATAGCTCAATAGACGCCCTGACTCTACATCATCTGGTACCGCTAGAGTTATAATCTCTACCTCTTAAACATCTTTCTACTATCATTCTATATTAGTCTTTAAATAAGGTAGTATAATTACTTGAATGCTCCAGCAACTAGCGACCTCAGGTGTAGACCGTTAATACGGTAATATTATATAATACACTACCTTTTACCCTCGAGCTGAGTGGGTGAGAGGGGCACTCCCTATTTGAGACTAGACTAACGATTATACGTGCATGTGGTGCCATGTCTTCTATTACTTTATTACATCACGATCATCAAGATAACATGTATCATAACTAAACATAGAGTCTATCATAAATAAGCAATAAATAATAAATAATGCATGTAAAATATCAATAATTGACATAAAGTAATTATCATCACAATAATTATATTATTCGTAGATTAACATAGAATCTAACTCTCCTCAAATATCTTTGGAATTTGTCTTACTCTCCTAAACAATTGGGCTCCTCCTGAATCTCGAGATCGAACTCGGATAGTAATGGATCTGAGGATTGGATTGAGGGTTTCAATTTGGCCGTCGACACTCTGGTGATTCATGACCCTTATCGAGTCCTTCACGGCATGAAATAGAGAAAAAAGAGAAAGAGTAAGGAAAGAGATAGAAGAGAGAGGGACTGCGAAAAAAAGAGGTTGTCAGGGTTTGAATTTTTATAGAGACGAGAAGGGAGGGCGCGGAGTGGAGTCAGGCTCCACGCCAGTGCCTTTCTCTCCCACCTCTCGCAAATAACTACGAGAGGTGGGGGTTGGAGAGAATGAGTCAGCGCATGCGACAAGCGCGTGCACTATGGTTAGATTGCACGCGCATTGTGTGTACGCTTAATTTTTTTATGGGTGTTACAGTTTTGGTGCTCCTATTGCCCCAATTTACAAGCTGAACGTGGATGGGGCTTGGTCGCCAATCTCGAATTGTGTTGAGATTGGTTACCTTTTTCTTGATGCTATGAGATCTCCCATTCTTGTCGATGCAACTTACTCTACTTGTTATAGTGCCTTTCAATCTGAGTTTGAGGCAATCTTTGAAGCTTTGAGAAGGGTGTGGGACCACCATTTCTTCAAGTTTTTTTTTATAGAATCTAATTCTATATCTTTAGTAGACACACTTGGCAGCAAATATTGGCGCTATTATCATCGCCATCTTTTGATTTGATATCAAAAGCTCTATATCTTCTTTGCATATTTTATATTTTTCTCATGTATGTAGGGAGGCTAAACAGGCTGCATGTTGGTTAGTGTCATGATCCGAAATCGAAGTCATGATTGACCATGTACACAAAGCCCTAATAAGACAAGAAATTTAATATGAATAATTAACTCCAATAACTATAATCTAACAATAATGGAAATGATCAAATGCCAACTCTAATATAACTTCAATCAACTGAAATAATATATAATTTAAAACATAAAGACTAATACAACTGAAAGATAAAAGAGTAAATGATAAGGTACCTGAAATGTCTCGGTGCATTTCGCTTAATCGCCACGTTGATCGGTACCTGAAATGTTAGAAGAGAGATCTTATAAGCCAACAACTATAGTTTAGTGAGTGGAATTCACTCATTGTTTATGACCCGTGTAACTTGTTTAATAAATGAGTCGTGTTTATGTTTACAAAATCTAACTTATTCAAGAAACATGTTTGTGTTTGTATTTACGTTATCATAACCCGATTTGATTCGACCTGAACCTAATTAAACCAATATGATTGTCACCCTAGGACAAATCATTTAGCCTATAGACTTATTCTTATTCTGGTGTAGTAACTAAACAATATTTTACCTTATGTTATTTCCATTATTGTATACTAATTAGTATACTAATTTAACATTATCTCTTATCTTATTTCATACAACTTTCTAAAAACCATTATTAATATCCAAAACTATCATTTTACCCTTTGAGATGACGACACTTAATTATTAGTCATATTAACTATAGTTGCTATCTCCTCTCTCTCTCTCTCTCTCTTCTCTAAAGGCAGCCCTGCATGCTTGCACAGTGTGAGATAATACCAAAGACACTTGAGTGTGAGGTTAGTCGACGTTATAAACCTGCATAGTTTGAGGTCATTACCCCGTATACCCGCACATTGCGAGATATTACCCCCACATATTTGAGTGTGGGGGTTATAACCCCGCATACTATTGTAGTGCGAGGTTATAACCTAGTATACTTGTGTAGTGTGGGATTATATTTCACATACCCATATAATAGGGAGATATTTTTTTAAATATTATTTCCTATGGCTCAAGGATATTTTCATCATTTGGTTTAAGACATCACTAATTTCCAATACGCATACTGTCGTAGTGCGAGGTTATAACCTAGTATACTTGTCTAGTGTAGGATTATATTTCACATACTCGCATAATAGGGAGAAATTTTTTTAAATATTTTTTCCTATGGTTTAAGGATATTTTCATTATTTGTTTTAAGACATCACTAATTCTCAATACTTTCATATAAATTTTATATCACATTAAATATAATTATTATTTATTATATTAATATTGAACAAAATACTAGAATAACTTATACTAATATTAGCTATCTTTTTCTCGTATTAAAAATTAGAGTTTCGACGGGGCATAGTTTTTGAAGGCCTATCTCTAAAACCCTCTCCTTTCTCATATCAAGAAGCAGAGAGAAGGAAAATGGAGGTATAACGAACCTAATCCTCTCTCATGGAGTCCACCGTCCTCTCCTCTCTCAACCATCCTCTTTCTCTCCCGTCCACCTCCTCTCGCCTCTACCTTCGGTCTCCCCTCCTCTTCCCAAGTCCCCGCTGTCGCCATTTCCTCACCACCTCCTCTTACTCCAAACCCCACCACGTTCGCTTCCCACCACTCAATTCCTCCCCTCCACTCCCCCGAAATCCCCAATCCTCCGAAAGGTCCCATTTTGATCCACCAATTCTAAACACCATTCTCGATCACGCCCGAAAGCCGCTCTCTTTGGTGCTTTTCTGCATCGCCATCGGTTTCCTTCCAAACCCGCTTGCCAAATTCCATGCCATTGCCGCCCCAGCTGCTGTCGCGACGAGAGGCGATGTGGAATCCGAGAAAGGTGAGGCCTTGACGGACCACGAGTTCTCCGTCTACACACGGAGGCTTCTTGCGGCTGTCTCGGTCCTCCTGGAGAGGATAAATGAGGTGAAGGACTCGAAAGGGGATATGGATAGTGTTAGGGCGGCTTTGAAGGATTTAAAGGAGAAGAGGAGGGGGATCCAAGAGGAGGTTTTGGGTAATTTGAACGCGGAGCTGAGGGAATTGAGGAAGGAGAAGGAGGAGCTGATTAAGCGTTCTGGGGAGGTCCTGGACGCAGCGTTTGCAACAAGGAAGGAGCGAGACAGGCTGTTGAAGAGCGAATCCGTGGGCGATGAAGTGAGGGAGAGCGTGGAGAGATTGGAGAGCAGGTTGAGTGCCGCGGAGGAGGAGTACAATGGGTTGTGGGAGAAGGTTGGAGAGGTTGAAGATAGAATCTTGAGAAGGGAGACCTTGACGTACAGTATTGCCATCAGGGAGCTTTCGTTCATCGAGAAGGAGAGTGAGCTCTTGGTCGAAAGATTTAGCCGCCAGTTGAAGCAGAATAGTCTTGAAAGGTATCTTCTTTCTTGGAATTATGCATATGCTTTTGGGGTGGGGAGCTTCGGTACCTACTATTAAATAGTTAACCAAATGCCTGTTATCTCGCTGAACTCTAGTCATAGGGATTTATAACCATTTGCTTATCCAACCTCTTGTTTGGATAAGAGAAAATCCTCAGAGGAGGAACCATGAATAAGTCCACCTTTTTCTTACTCTCTTCTGAGCACTTTGGGTATATGGCCTCAAAAGCTAACTTATTTAGGGTAGTCACTACACTTACTTATTCGACCTCTCCAATCAAATGCCTATTGTGAGTAATGGATACAGCCTAACAAAATGCATGGATGAGACCCTTCCTAAACATTGTTGCCAATTTTCTTATCCAATTACTAAACAGGTTATAAGTTTTATGATGATACTCTTTCAATGCACCACATTAAGTTTGCTACTTGTTACATTATACTTCAGCATGAACTAGGAAATATAACTACTGATATGCAGTTGCTTTCAGAGCAGAGGATTCTTACTATGAGATTTTACTAAGCTTAATGTATATCAATTTTAGATTATCGTTTTTCCACATGTTAGACAACTAATTGAGGGGACTTGAGCATATTTCAAGCTCATTTTCTGAGATAAAGATGAAGGTTGAACATATTAGAAACTAACAAGAGCCTGATTTTTGGATTTCTGAGTATTTGCTATATCTTAGCAATTTACTTTGGAAGTCCGAATACATCAAAGTTCCAAATGCTGTAGGTAAATCATCTATTTGCCTCTGTTCAGACTCTACAGACTACCAAAAAAAAAAAAAAAACAGAGATTGTCGAACCATAATCTTGAAGCCTTCTTTTCTATGTTTGTTGGGTGGAATGATTTCTCTCTCTTTTGTGTGTGTGTGGTTCTTGTGGGTGGCACTGGTTACCTTTTTAATTTAAAGGCATTTGCATACACTTTAGGAAGTGCAATGTTGGACTTTACGACTTCTTTCAGTCCATCTTATTATAGTTGAGTTACTCAAGTAGATCAATTGTTCAAACACTCTAGGGTTTTTAGTCATCCCTCAATTTTGAATAAAGAAGTTGGCTGGCTAAACTAGTTGAAAGCCCTTTAAGGCATGCTTTCAAAGATGTAATATCTAATTTTTTTAGCACAAGCATGCCACAACAGTTGAGAACCTACAATAGTGCTTTCAAGCTAAGTTACCCCTTATACTTTCCTGCTTATAGACACACTTTAAAATTTTAAAATCTGTGTCATTTATAAGATGTTGTTTTAGAAAAGTGGTCTTTGAATCTTTGGTTGATCTTAATTTACAACTATAACCATCGACTGGTTTTATGGCATATTCTGCCAGTTGGCACGCATGTGCTGATTGACACGTGTCTTGTCAGTCATTTATCAGCATTTGGCATGGGGATCCTATCAACGACCCCTCTCTGACCTTCTAAACGCTCACCACTATGGATTAGGTGGGAGGAGGGTGGGGGGTTGCAAACATCATGCCATGAGGTGGCAGGTGCCTTTGGTACCCCTGGCTGCAAAGGTCGTGCAACAAGCACGACGATCCTTCGAAAAAATTACATCCTAACATAACTTGTATACATATGTTGTATATTATTTGGAGTTCAATACCATACCGACTCATTTAAATTTATGACAATTTGATGTCTTCTCTCTATTATGTCCCTCTACCAATTCACTATAGTATATAAATCATCTTATGAACATCTTACATTATGAACTTTCTTCCATTTTCAAATGAAGATTATTGCTAATATGGAAAATTCAACATTGAATTGCTGTTTCTAATACAATTTGCTAATTACTTTGAGATAGTTTAATCTTTTATAGCATAATAGATAAAATAAGCTGCCTTGCCTTAAAGTAGTGGAGACATGGAATTCTTTTCCCTCTGGCAGTTGTCTTTATTTTTCTTTCTGGAAAGATCTGTTCAATTTCAGTTCTTCACAACTTTCTGTATCATAATGGTTGCAGTAAGCTGAAAAGCACCCCTAGTAGGCTCTCCAGGGATGACATACAAAAAGATCTAGAAGCAGCACAAAATAAATACTGGGAGCAGATGCTACTTCCAGAAGTTCTAGAAGCTGAAGATTTTGAAATTTACTCTGATACCAGCACTGAGAAATTTGCCCTTAACATTAAACAAGCTCTTAAAGCATCTGAAAAGATGCAAAGGAATCTTGAATCTCAGATAAGACAAAAAATGAAAAAATTCGGAGATGAAAAACGTTTTCTTGTGAAGACATCAGAGGAAGAGGTGCTAAAGGGATTTCCAGAAGTTGAGCTAAAGTGGAAGTTTGGGGAAAAAGAAGTTGTTGTGCCCAAAGCCGTTAGCCTTCACATGTTTCACGGATGGAAGAAGTGGCGTGAGGAAGCAAAAGCAAAGTTGAAAAGAGATTTGCTAGAGAATGTGGATCTTGGTAGGGAGTACATGGCTCGTATACAGGTAATGTAAACTGTAACTTGGTCAAATCATGATAAAAGCTGCATCAGAAAACTTTAACAGAGTTGATTATTAATGTCAAGATATATTGACTCTTGTGAAAATCCTAATTTCTTTGTAACAAGCTTGTGACCAACATCAATATTCTTATGCACAATTATTAGATAATGGGATTTTAAGGCTGTCCCAGATAACTGGGTTGGACAATATTCCACCTTTTCTGACCTTATCTCTTTCTACAGGGTATGCATTCTCTTTCGATCTTTAAATTCTCCAAAAGGCCTCCTTTTTTTTTCAGCTTTTCTCTTAGTATTGTTAATTTGGTAGTTGGAATAAACTTGTACAAATGGTATTACTATAGTTCTCTACATTCCTGTGTACGTTATGCAATCATGCTATCCTTTTGGTAGCTTTTAGGCTGTGGTATGCTGATTGAAGAATCTAAAAATTTACAAATATGTTTGTTCCAGGACCGAGTTCTTCTTGATAGAGAGAGGGTGATGACTAAAACATGGTACAATGATGAAAGAAATAGATGGGAAATGGACCCAGTTGCTATTCCTTATGCTGTTTCCAGGAAACTAGTTGGAAGTGCTCGAATTAGACATGACTGGGCCGTCATGTACCTTGCACTTAAGGGTGATGATAGAGAATATTTTGTGGATATCAAGGTTGGTCTGGTGCTTTTGTTTTTCCTCATACCTGTTTGTTTCTTTTCTTTATATAGTCAAGATCCTTATCCATACATCTATAATCTAAATACAGGAACTTGACCTACTTTTTGAAGACTTCGGGGGATTTGATGGCCTTTATGTTAAAATGCTGGCATCTGGCATTCCCACTGCTGTTCAACTAATGTGGATTCCTTTCTCTGAGCTAGATATGCGTCAACAGCTTCTCTTGATAACAAGACTGTCATCACAGTGCTTAGTTGGATTTTGGAACTCTATTGTCATATCACATGTAAGGAGATGGGTTTTCACAAAGATAAAGAATATAACAGATGATTTAATGGTTGTGTTTGGTTTTCCTCTTGTGGAGCTTCTCATTCCAAAGAAGGTAATAACTACTAAGAGTGAATAATTACAGTCTTTTATCTTGCTGCTCCTGTTTTCTTCATGTTCTTTATTAGGAAGTTGTCCTTTATCATTTCATTCTTTATGCGGTGCCCTTTCGAGATCTTGCACTATCTCCTCTTGCTTCTCTTGTTTCAGGTAAGAATGAGCTTAGGAATGGCTTGGCCTGAAGAAGTTTATCAAGCAGTTGGCACGACATGGTACCTTAAATGGCAGTCTGAGGCAGAAATGAATTTTAAATCTAGGAAGACTGACAGTATCCAATGGTACTTCTGGTTTTTAATAAGGAGTGCTGTCTATGGGTTTGTTTTGTTTAATGTTCTCCGTTACATGAGGCGAAAGGTTCCAAAGCTTCTAGGTTATGGACCTTTGCGCAGGGATCCAAACTTGCGGAAATTACGGAGAGTGGTATGCTTTTGTTGTTTTTCTTAATTCTTCATGTGCATTATTTGGATTGTATGTATATTGTTAATTTGTTAGAATATAAAGGATGAAAACCACTGTCCTCTAACAGCCTAAGTTTTTAAAGAAGATGGTGATTGGCTTGTTAACATGGCATCGAAGTAGGAATTTCTGAGTTTGTATCTTGCTGTTTTTTTATCAATGAAAATGCAAAATCTTCACCCCTTTAATTTAAAATCCACATTTTGCGCCTTTTAAGGTGTCCCAAGTCATGTGAGGAGGATTGTTAGAATATAAAGGAAGAAAAACACCATCCTCTAACACCATAAGCTTTTAGAGAATTTGGTGAGTTAACATCTATAATTCGGCATGTATGCCTCTTTTCCCTCCCCGGTCTTGGAAAATGGAAAGTATATTGGAATGTGTATTGCATTTTCACTATGCACTGGTATATCTGAGATTTCAAATCTTCAACATCTCAGAGGTACTTGAACACCTATAAGCCATGTTGCTGATCAATTTCTTCTCTTTCCTTTTATCTTTTGGTGGTGGCAGTACTTTTCTTGTTTATATTAAATGGCTGCTTAATTAATATATACCACCGAAATGGATGTAATTAATTAATGTACAAGTAACCATCTAATCATTTGTTCAGTAGAGTACAGTATATTGAGACCATGTACATTCCTTTGATGTACTGTGACGCCCCTTAGGCTACCATCTCTTAGCATTTACTGAAGGCTACACATATGAACCGTTAGTTGTGCATGGATTCCGAGGTGTGTCGATACCATTTGAATAATGCTGGAATGTTAAAGAATGGAAGATATTTCTTTAAGCTCAAGGGGAACGTGATCTTATTGACAAAGAGAAAATATTATCTTATGGGAGAAAGCAAAGACTGAAGGCTACACATGAACCATTAGTTATGCATGGATTCCGAGGTGTGTCGATACCATTTGAATAATGCTGGAATGTTAACGAATGGAAGATATTTCTTTAAGCTCAAGGGGAACATGATCTTATTGACTAAGAGAAAATAATTATCTTATGGGAGAAAGCAAAGACTAGGTCAACAGATATGGAGGACCATATCATTTGCAGAAAACAAATCAACTTGTGATCATGTTTGCTGTCTAGTTCATATACTATATAGTAAGAAATTTCTGAACAGTAGTGGTATTTCAACATTTCCAGGAATTTGACAATAATTCCATGAAAGTGCTATTCTGCTTTGCCCTAGCAAGAGGTGGCAAGAATACTGGAGAGGTATTCATAGATGCTGATGAGGTGTTTTCAGAATTTCTTCTTCAGGAGAAAAAAATTTTCCTTTGAAGAAGACATCCAACTATTCTCCACAAGAGATCCTTGTCATTTGTTAGTTACTTAGATGTATGCAGTTGACAGGAACTGTCTTCTTTGTTATTTTCTTCCAAGGAATCAAAGTGTACCCGGATTACAAACTTTGTCATGTTAAGTTAAAATGCTTGAGTAAAAAGAAAAAGAAGTGCATCTGCAATCAGCTGACATATATATGTTTGGAGTCTTGGATCAGTGTGTAGGTGAGTAAGAATTTTCAGAGGCAAAAGCTAAGAAGTAAATGATTTGTACAGTTTGGGTATGTAAAAATTCAAATTATCAAGTTTAGTTTTGGATAGTTTAGCAGTTTAGCTTGTTCCGTCCATTCTAACATAAAAACCTGTTAGTCATATATAGCTAAGTATTAGAAGATCTTAGCCTATTAATTTTGTAGAGGATAACTACTGTTGTCAACTTGTCATTGCCTGTTCTTGTTCTCCTATCATTTATTTATCCTTCACTATCTAAGACACTGAAGAAACTTGTTTGTGTACATGCAGAGATTTTATTTCAACTATAAGTTATTTAGAAGGATTCGGAGAAAAAAGGAGGGTGTTGATCCAATAAGATCTGCATTTGATCAAATGAAGGTACAATAGTTTAAGAAAAGACAAATTTTATTTTCTCCATCTAATGTCCCAAACTCCTTGGCATGACCTCCTTTTTTGATTAATTTACAGAGGGTAAAGAATCCACCTATACGGCTAGAAGATTTTGCTAGTGTTGACTCTATGAGAGAGGAAATCAATGACATTGTGACTTGCCTACAAAATCCAACTGCTTTCCAGGAAAAAGGAGCTCGAGCACCAAAGGTACACTCATCTTACAAAGTGTACAATTATTTTATTTTATCATTTTGCAGCTTGATCAGTATATCGAGTTTACAACCTTTTCAGGATTTTTCAAGATTTCAGTTGTTAAATTGCAGTTTTCTGTTAAAGGGACCAATTCGATAATGTTAAAACATTTCCTTCTTAGACCTTGGCAGCAAAAACACATTATAGTTGCTTAATTTAATTTCATGATGAGCACTGAAACACCACAGAGCATAAAATGCCAATTTTATTTTTAACTGAATATGTTTTATCCTTCTTACATATCATTCTGAGTGAAGCTGCTATTGATTTCAGAATGCCTGAATCATCTATCTGTTAGTATCACATGTATATTTCTAGATAATCTACTTTTACATTTATTGGTGCAATTTCAATCTATAATTGCAATTGGATTAAGGTCAACTTCTATGTAGTAGATCTGCTTACTATTACAAGTTTACAACAATTAAGCTCCAATTATGTGTTCTTTTTCATAATTTTCCTTGAATTATGTATAATTAAGCTCGATATATAGTGGCAGTGGACCATCTTAAGCTCAACATAATTACAACTCAAGTTTATAGGTAGCAAGACATCATGAGACATGTGCTCGTAGAATGATATGGATTCATCATTATCACTGCCATTGTATCAATCACACTTATTGGAGTCGTAACATCCTCATATTCACAATCTGCACATACCTATGGTGTGCCTATGTTGGTGCATGTCGTTTTCGTGCATGTTCAATATCCACATCACACCATAGGAGAATTGTAAAATTTCAATTTGTATGAAAATTATGTAAGATATTATAATAAGCAATACTATCAGAGAATGAGTTTTGAAGATTATCGACAGTTTTAACACAACATTCTAGTATTTTTTTGTGCTGGCAAATGAAGTTTTTGATCTCCCCATTATTCTACGTTCGATTAGGTATTAGTTTTAAATATTAAACTATTATCAATTAATGAATGTTCAATTATATTATGTGTTGAATAATGTTTTATTTGACTGTTGCTATATCTTTAATAAAATAAGTGATTTACAAACTATAATCTAAAGATAAAAAGATTATAGTGTATGCTTTAATACATTTTCCAAATCAAAACTAAGGATTGACGTGCTGAAGACCCAAAACTATTTCTTAAATACACTAATTTTTTTTATTATTAAAAGTGTGTCATTGCGTGCCAAGGACAAGCTGGTCAGCATGATCATCGCTGGTGTAATGTATTGTAAAAAGCATATAGATTCTCATCTCCCCAATTTAATGCAACCAATTAATGCAAAACATATTATCAAGCTGAAAGAAACATTGTATAATCATATGATCATAACGATGGACAAGTTTCTTTAATTTAATAGTCACAACATTATAATATTGTTAATAGTGAGTCTGATACAATCATTATTGTACAATCAATAGTGTTGATTGAGGTTCTGTTTTGCATCTCTTTAATAAATCATTTTATTATTGAATATTGAAGATAATCTTTGCTATTTTTGAATTGTAGGGAGTTCTTATTGTTGGTGAGAGAGGAACAGGAAAAACATCCCTTGCACTGGCTATAGCAGCAGAAGCTAAAGTTCCTGTTGTTGAAGTCAAAGCTCGCCAACTAGAAGCTGGGCTATGGGTTGGTCAAAGTGCGTCGAATGTCAGGGAGTTGTTCCAGACAGCAAGGGATTTGGTCATCCTCTTTTCTTAGCTAATATTTCTTGATAGTTTTTTTTCCCACTTTTCCTATTGTTTTTAATCTCTCGATGCTTCAGATAAATCTAGTACATGATATTTTCAGATTTTTATTATTGGTTGTTCTATTTCTGTCATGCAGGATGTGATATAGTGGGCTTATGAAATTTGTTGTGTTAACTGTTTTGCTGTAGTTAATATCATGCCTGCCATTACACTTTACAAGTAGGGATGATTAGTAAGTATTTTCCAAAATTAGTGGGATTGGTCCTTTTCTAAGCGGCGAATCTGAAAAGTCTTTAATTGATCTTTTAAGTTATAATGTTATTTGGTCTTAAAGAGAACCACTTTCCTATTATACTTGATTAAGAGCCGCAAATCTATTTAATCATCATCAGCATGGAGCATCTCAAAGATGAGAAGGCTCCAAAAGAATTGACAAAATCATATGAATGGAGCATTGTTGCAAATTTCCTAACCAAAGCAAAACTAGGCAATAAAGCAACTTGTTATAGAAGCTAGAGGTTTGGTGGCCAGTGGGGCCTGGTTACTTCCTTTTTCGTTGCAGTTTATGCTCATGCAACTCAGGAGGAACCACCCTGCAAAATGTCCTCTTGGAATGGCAATAATCTAGACGAGAGAGAAAGATGAGCCTTTCCAATTAAGAGAGGCACTTTCTTTTTCAGTATAATAAAAATTTGAAATTGTAACTTCCCAAGCAGTATTGCACTTAGACCTTTTTTCACTCATTTTTACCTTGGGCAACCAATTCATAGAAATTCTGATATATCCTTCTTGAAATGATATATTTCTTAGATTCCTTACAGAAATAATATTAACTAATATTTGCAGGCACCAGTAATAATTTTTGTTGAGGATTTTGATCTGTTTGCGGGCGTCCGAGGGCAATTCATTCACACTAAAAAGCAAGATCATGAGGCATTTATTAATCAACTTCTTGTCGAACTTGATGGGTAATTTTCTTTATTTCCCCTTGTTAGTAATTTCTTTGCCTATTTTTACAAAGCTGTAATTGTTTGAGATATGATCTACTAGATGTTCTGTGTGCTTCACTTTGGTATATATAGGTACAACCGTATAAGTCATGGATTGCATAGCCCTCGGTTATGATGTATGAGATGATAGCAATTGGTCAATCAGCATTCAGCAACCTCATAGTGCCCATTTGATTTTCATCTTTCGAGTTTCAATGCCCACTTCTTCTTTGTCAAGGAAAGAAATTTCCATATTTACCAAGATGTAGTTAAGTACTAAATATACTTGAAAGGACACATCACCATCCATTTAATATGCAAAGATGCTTCAGAGAAGATCAAGAGGATTTACATTTTTACCAGTCATAATCGTGAGATTGACCTAGTTTTAGAGATATGGACATTACATTGGTACATCTAGTCAAAGCAAAAGTTTCTTTACTCATCATCAGTTGTTGCCAGGGACTGATAATATCATACCCATATTTACATGAATTGTAAAGTGTGACGATGATAGTTAATCAATGGTTAATTACATTTTGACCTCTTAAACTATCATTTTGTATCACTTTCACTCCCTCAAGAGAAATAGTGGGCACATACATTCTCAGAATTATCTAATTATATCATTAAGCCTCACTTCGTTAGAAATTCTGTTAGAAAAAATGTTGTAAAAATTGGCTAGCTAGTTAAATGGACAAAAATACCCTTATTTTCTTTCTCCCTCTCCTGTTATAAGTAGATTTTGAAGTAATTTGAGAAGATCACTTAGAGTTTAATATTTGGAGAAGTTGCTATAGAGACAACTAAAAGAGAAGATGGAAAGATATAGAAGGAAACAAGGGTATTTTTGTCTTTTTATTAAGTTAGTAACTTTTAAGATTATTTCTATTGAAAATAAAATATTTATAAAGGGGATTTAGTGATACAATTAGATAATTCAAGAGGTGTATGTATTAAATTTTTTTTTTTTTGAGAGGGTGAAAGTGATACAGAGGGAGCCAAAATGTTATTAATCTTTAATCAAATACAAATATGTGATAAGTGTTGAAGTTTGAGAACTATGTTAAAGAAAAACTTTTCTTGCAAATTAAGTAGTTTTTCAAACTTAATAGAGGATTAGGTGAGTTTTCAAATATTTTGGAGGAATCAATTTAACCACTTTTGATGAAAGTGAATTGCACTCAAATTTGGCTGTCTTTCTTTGCATATGTAACAATCTGGCAAAATGCTGAAGAATGCCCAAGTGAAGAGATGCTGATCTTGAGAGCAATCATGCTCATCGAAAGCGGTTCATTGGATATGAACCTACCCTTCCAATTAGTTTGGAAACCCACTTGTTTCTCCAACAAATTTGGAAAATAGCTTTAGTTTGTAGAATTATCAAATAAATACATGATCACCTTTCTAGTGGAAAGCATATGGATTTTATGCAAATATAAACCTTTCTCAAGTTTGACATTAACACTTATTTGCAATTGATTTGTGGTTGGCTGTCATGCTTGTTGGCAATAGATCACCACCTAGTTGCCCTGAAGAGCTCTACTACCTAGAATCTTTAAGTGCTTTTGAGGTATCTAGGTGAGGTCAACGATGGCCATGTTGTGTCAACCTGCACGCATTTAACATATTTTTAATAAAAAATTTAGAATATTTAGAGGTGTTTTTAATTTTTGGTTTAAATATATATATTAAAACCTATATTATAGTGTTTTATCTTTAGATTATTTTTGTAAATAACTTATTTTATTAAAGATAAAATAATAGTTAAATATAAATATTAGTCGACACATAGTATGATTAAATACATTCATTAATACTAATATTAATGATTGAATATTCTATAATATAATAATATTCAATATAAAATATTAATTGATAATAGTTTAATAATTAAAATTAATATCTAGTTGAACATAAAATGACGGGGAGGATCAAAGACTTTATTTGATGATTATTGATAGAAATAGAAAAAAAAGCTCCACATTGGCGCGAATATCGACACGCAACCATGTTGGATTAGCATTGCTCAGCACACAGCTATGCCAGACTGGCACAGCTTGGCATGCAGCCATGCCAGTCAACATGGCTCGATATGGAGTGTGCCATTGGCGATGTACTAGGTGTCGTGCCACTACCGGCACGACCATCCTTGGGTGAGGCATCTGCTCGAATACCTAGAAGTAACGATCGTCATGCCAGTAGCACAGGCTCTATCTTGACTATGGCTCATGGGAGATGCCATGTGAGCGTAGCATTGACATACCATTGGCATAATAAAATGGTCTCGGGGCACTATAAAATAGCTATTTAGGCCTTTTTCAGCTTAAAAGTATCTTTTAATGAATACAAGGAAAGTCTTTAGTCCTACATATTGGTGAAAATGTCAAATTTTATGAAGAAATAGGAATATGAGTCTGAGGCAAGGTGTAACAATAAAAATGTCTTGAAGATAAAACCTATAACATAAGTTAAATTCAAATTAGAGGGTAAAATTGTTGTAACATGAAGTAGATCATTACATAGAAGGTTGATCCATTTGAATCATATGCCTATTAGAGTCCAATTTGATGATTTTCTATAACTTCTTTTTTTTTTTTTTATAAATTTGTTTATGAATCTAGCAATATATTGACTAAACCCTAATTTTGCATTATGGCTGAAATCTCGCCAATAAATTGTAGTTAAGCTATTTGGACTCTACAATAATTGACACAAAATTGATGACTTTCCTTTGCACTTTTGAAATTGGAGGAGAATTCACAAAATTTCATATTTATTAGTAAATTTTGGACTAATATTTTTATTGGGTTGAGATCAACCCATACGTAGGGCCTTTTGTAATTTAATTGCATTTGATTTTTTGATTTAGCATATAATATTGAGTGCATATATTTTTCAAGGTTCCAAACTCGGTACTGGGATCATGATCGATTACAGATACGTATCGGCTATATCGACTATATCGGTCGTATCGGCCGTCCGTATTGGATTTGATTATCTTTTAATCAAGTAAACTTTTAAATATTATTTAAAAATGCATGGAATTTTTTAAAAATTTAGGAAAAATAACAGAGAAATAGGAAAATAAAAATTACTCATATATGAATCTTAAAAACTAAAATAAAAACTCACTCAAAACCATAATAAATTTTGAGCTGAATTTGATAAATTTCTATGCTTATAAATTACTATTGTAGAAGTGTGCAAGAAAGAGAGCAGAGAAATGAGGAAAATAACAGTAAAAATGAGAAACAAAACACTCATCTGAGTTTACCAGAGTATGGAGTTGCCGGAGGGAATTACCGGATGAGCTCGATGAAGTGTGAGAGGTGGGAGAAGAGTGTGTGATAGATAGATGGTAAAAATTGAAAATTTGAAAAGAAGGCATTTGATGATATCAATTACTAATATTTCCTAGGTCAAATCCATTTTAGATTCGACCTGAATCTTCAAAAAAAAATAGGTTCGACCGAAACTGGTCGATCTCAGAGTGAAATTCGAGTTGGGATCGGCTAATCTAACTCGGGATCAACCGATTTTGGGAACCATGTTTTTTTTTTAAGTTAATGCACATTTTGTTATTATAGAGTGCACATAATTTATGTATGAGGTTCACACTAGAGTCTGTTATTGTAAATTGAAAAATCAGTGTTTCTAAAAGTGGTTTTGGGGGCTGCCATGGCGAGGCGGCACACCTGCCATCCTGCTAAGCTGCTTGGCGCGGTGGCTTGCCACCTTTGCACGCTGCCTAGGTGCTAAAAAGTGTTAAGTGTGCCGGGCTACCCATTAAGGTGGGCTGGCACTTCAGCCTGCCAACTAGTGTAGCGGAATAACCAAACAATTGAGCTCCAATTTTATGATTTTTCCTAATTTTTCTTTAATTTTTTCTCCATTAAGCTCGATACCTAGTTGCATTAGGAGTATCCTAGGCATGCCCCCCTTGGGATGTGCTGATTCTTTACAGGTACGATAAGTGCAGCACGACAATCTTTCTTTAGAAGGTTGTCTGGACTGCTCTTACTCTTTCGTCCAATCTAAATCATAGTTTTCAATTTCGGCTGATCCCGAGTGGGATTGGCCAAAACGAATCGGGATCGGCTATAGCTGATCCCGATTCGGGCCTCGTTTTGGCCCTACAGCAGCAGCAGCCAGCAGCTACAGAGAGAGAGAGAGAGGGAGAGAGAGGGAAAGAGGAAGAGAGAGCGAGGGAGAGAGGAAAAGAGAAAGAGAGAGTGAAGGAGAGAGAGGGAAAGATAAAAAGAAAGTGAGAGTGAGGGAGAGAATGGATACCTCAGATTAACAGTTAGAGGAATAGAAAAGAAAAAAGGGACGAAGAGAGATTTTTACTTTTTAGGCTTTATACGTGAGTAATTATTATTTCTTATTTTCTTATAATTTTTTCTAAATTTTTAGAAATTTTTCAACATTTTTAAATAATATTTAGAATTTTATTTAATTAAAATAGTCCAATCCGATATAGGCGGCTGATATGGTCGATACGGCCGATACGTATTGTGTTTTCGGACGGCCGATCCCGATACCGATTTTCAAAACCTTGGTCTAAATGGTAGCTAGTAGCTGCGTACATATTCCTACACTTTTTCTTTATTAGTTTCAATGTCCTCATCAAAGCTGAATGTCACTTCTTTTTTCTTAAGTCCTTTTTTTTTGCTTTGGAAGTTCAACCTAAAGCTTTAAATGGTCCCTTGTTTTGGTTGTACATAAATATTGAATTCTTTGTTCTTCCACCCTTATTACATGATGCTGAACATTTGGCTTGCCTGCGGCATACTTCTTACAGGTTTGAAAAGCAAGATGGAGTAGTTCTGATAGCAACAACCAGAAATCTTAAACAAATTGATGAGGCTTTGCAACGACCTGGCAGAATGGATAGAGTATTGCATCTTCAACGACCAACTCAGATAGAAAGGGAAAAAATATTACGCTTAGCGGCAAAAGAAACTATGGATGATGATCTAATTGATTTTGTAGATTGGAAAAAGGTGCAACTGCTTTGAATCCTTTATAAATTGTATACCTTTTGGTTTCTCTTGCATCTGTTTACAATTAAACAAACAAACCTGCAATTCTCCATGTGTCAGTGACCATACTAAAATGTGAGTAGGGAATCAACTGGTACACAACTTCAGTTTAGTGAGTCATGAATTTGTCTTGTAGACAAATCTAGTTATGATTTAGTTAAAGAGTCTCTCTCTCTCTTGTTTTTTCATTTTTGCTATTTATTTGAGCTTTTCTGTATATTAAGCATGATTTAGGCTTAATTTAATGTTTTTTTGGTCACTTGATTCATAGGTAGTTAGGTTATTAACTTATGTGTATGGGTAAGATTTTGTTTTACTTCTCAAAATTGGATCTGCAACAGATATGACCCTAAACCAGTAACCAAGCCTACAATTGTAATGCAGTTAATGCACTGGAAATAGCCCTTTCTTAAGTTCCTAATATGTTTGTTTTAATTGCTATTTTAACTCTCCTTTTGCTATCCAATATCCTTCTTTTTCCTGAGCTAGATGTTCTAGTCATTTTGGTGTCGGAGGTAGTTGTCCTGTATCACAATTTGTCATGTCTTCTCTTCTATGTGAAAAATGCCTTTGGTCTTTATGCGATAATGGAAGTTAATCATATGATGTATTCTTATATTTGCTAGTATTTTTTCCAATGATGGTTGTGCTAGTAGCACATGCCATGCTGTGCCACTATCGGCATGACACAGTCGGCACGCTCTCAGCATGCCTTGGTGTGCTAGTGGCATGCATCTACAACATTTTTAGAATATTTAAAAATGTTTTTGGATCTTCGGCATGCCAATCTTTAATTTTTTATTTAAATATATGTATTAAAACCTATGCTATAGTGTTTTATCTTTAGATTATTTTTTTAAATGATTTAGTTTATTAAAGATAAAGCAATAATTAAATATAAATAATATTCAACACATAATATGATTGAATACATTCATTAAAATTAATATTAATGATTGAACACTTCATAATATGATTGAATGCTTCATAGGATAATTGAACATATAATAACATTAAATATATAATATTAATTGATAATAGTTCAATACTAAAAATTAATATTTAGTTGAACATAGAATGACGAGAAGGATCAAAGATTTTATTTGTCGCATAAAAATAATACGAGAATATTGCATTAAATACTATCAATAATTTTCAAAACTTATATCTATTGATAGTATTACTCATTGTAACATCTCACATAGTCTTCATATAAATAAAAAATTGCAATTCTTTTATGATATGATATAAATAGTGAACATGCACGGAAGTGACTAACATTGATACAGACACACCATAAACATATGTAGATTATGGATATAGAATATAATAATAGTGTTATGGCTCTGGTGGGTGTGATTGATATGATGTTATGATAAACTCATATCATCTCGTGGGCATATCTCCCCTGATATTCTGCCACTTACAATCTCAAGTCTTTTTATCTAGCTGTAATCATATTGAGTTTGAGATGGTTCCTGTCCTTTCTTCTGTCTCTAATAAATTTTGCTTTGTGGTTCTCTAGGTCTTAGTCTCGTAGTCTTGATCTTTAGTGGTATGTGAGAAGTTTTCCTCGTTTGTAAAAATAATACCTCTCTAAGAAGGTTGGGTAGCAGTGACGTATGTTTATTGTCATGACTCGAAATAGGGATCATAATCGGCCATGCACCTCAATATGCTTGAGATACATGAAGTCTTAATAATACTTCCTAAGTGTACAATGGCAAAAATAAATAAACGAAGAAGATCTGCTTTATAAAATTTAAACTAATTGCAATAATTGTAAAACAATGTCATTGTTTTTGAGTCTCTAAACGAAATAAATTTAACTTCTAATTTAAAGCATAAAATCTAAAAGGGCAGAAAAGTAAATAGGTGGATCCTAAGTGGAGGTGGAGTCCGGGTACGTCTCGCTCAGTTGCCACGCTGACTATTACTTGAGATAGATAAATAAATAAACATAAATAAATTCATGAGCCAACAACTATAGCTCAGTGAGTGGAATCCACTTGAAAACTAAATAAATTCTAAATTTTATTAATGTTGAATAAAATTAAACTAAAATCAATAATATCTATAATAATTTGCAATAGGCATGTTTTTTAAATAATGACAATGATAACAATAGAGAGTCATAACTTGTAACCTTGCACAGTTTTAACATATTAACATCTTTCTAATATTTGTACTGTCGTATGTCTCAATGAGTTTATACCCTGTGGATCCACATCAAGTAGAAATCACCTCGAGATAACGCTCGGGACTTTTCTTCGTAGCTGATCCGGTTAGTCATCAGATGATATCACTATGTGATCAACACACTGTCTTTTCCACTAACCGTTGAGAGAAGTTAGAGTCACCTAGGAAATTTTTCATTCATCCTAGGACTGTTTCCTAACCCTGCCAGAGTCACTGAAGCAAAACGTGGTGGAGAAAAATGAAATAGAGAAATACGAAGAGAAGGAATGGGGTTTCACACCTCCACCCTAAAAAAAGGTTTCACATCAAAATACTCTAGAGAACAAATCATATAAACTTTCATTAAGTTCCAAAGGAAATATAATGGGTCTATATATAGACCTACAACGGAATTAAGCAAAAAACACCCTACATAGGAAATAAACAAAAGACACCCTAAATAAATAAAAATCAGAACCAAATTCCTATAGGAGGGATCATCAACTGTCGATGCCTCCTGCGCTGGTACACACGCCATCGCGTCCTATCAGTGATGTCCGCATCAGTCACCTAAGAAAGTCACCGCAGTGATCTGATTTTATTATTTTCCCTTGGACTTCCAGATAGACTTGAGTCATCACGGAAAACCGCAAGCGATTTATACCGGTACTGTTTTTTAAGTCGTACAAATACTAGTCTCATTTTTCTTTTCACTAAAATTTAATATTTGCATAAGGTATGGTGATGTACTGAGTATAATGATTAAATGCACACAGAAAATATAACAATTAAATTTTGCACGTAAGGATGAAATAAATAAATTTGCACACAGAAAATTTACATGGTCTAACAATGTACGAAATGTAATAAAAATAAATAAATATGTGAGTGAACCCACTCACCTGAGTTTTAGCAAGACAACCGAAATCCCAAATCTTTAGCTCATGTACTAAAAATCACCACCTTTAATAGTAAATAATAATAACATTTTTAATTTGAATAATATCTATATTTTTAAAATTTAAAAAAAACTAAAAAGAACTAAAATGGGTTAAATTACCCATTGGAGGGGTGGGAGAGGGCTTACAAAGGAGTCACGTGGTAGGCCGATTCCACTGCACGACTCTGACGGTGAGAAAGAAGATAGCGAAGGAGGAGAGGAAGAAGAGAGGAGGCTGAGGGGGTTAAAAAGAGAGAGAGGATTAGAGTTTAATTTATAGAACAAAAATCCAAATCTAATTTAGATTTGGATTCGGCGAGATATTTGCGACTGCCTCGTCACGTGCTGGAGAGGGAGAGGAGAGGGTGTTGCACATGTAGAGCACGTTCACCCTCCTCTCTCAAACTCTTTATTATTATTATTATTAGTATTTTTTTTCTCCGGTTCTCACATTTATCTCCATCATCACTACCAGATTAAATCTCGTTATTATCACCATCACCATCAGCATTACCATCATCATCGTTATTATTATCATCTCTAGTCTCATCATCATCAATTTTATCTAAGTCTTCTAAGGGATCAATTAATCATGAAGATGATCTAACTTGACTAGTAACCGATCTTGAAGATTCAGCTTGACTAGTAGTTAATTGATGATAATTGATGAAAATAAGAAAAAGTAAAAAAAAAAAGAGCTCCATGTGTCATATCATTTGTTAAAAAAATGATTAAAATTGATTTGATGATAATTGATGAAAATAGAAATTTTTTTTGAAAAATGGCTCCACTTCAGCATAATGATGAGCACAGCCATCCTTGATTTTTTTCCTTATATTGTAGATAGCGCGAACTTTTATTAGATCATTGCAGGATATGCTCAACCCTATGAAAGCCTTACACTAACACTGTGGTAGGACCTTGTTCCCATATTTTCTTCTATAATAAGCTAGCTTGTATGTAAGTATGCAACAACTAAAATTGATTACAGTTATATATTAATCTATTCAGGTATACCATACTAGAATGTGATGACATTGAGCATAACACACTCTGCACATTTGAAGCTTTCCTTATATCTTTGAGAAAAGCTGGGCTTATAACCATTTGCAATTTTGTACTACTATCTAACTTGACTATAATTGGACTAGGTGCAATATATAACATTTTTTTTTTGCCTTAGCAGCTCTAACTTTTGTACTGTAATGTGATCTGATATTTATGCAAGTGACAAAAAATGAGAATGATTCACATTTCTTGTGATTTGTCTTAGAAGTTAGAACATCATGGTGAGAGATAATACGAGTATGTTATAATTGTAAACTCCCTAATTAAACTCTTTGTTTATTAGCGGAAACTCTTTTTAAATATTTCTTAATAGTGGAACAATATTAACAAGGTTTCTTTGCAAAACCATATTTCTAGAGAATTTTGCAGCATCCAGCATCCAACTTGACTTCTCTTGTCACATTTCTCTTTTTGTTCCAGCCTCCTACTAGAAGAAATTTAGTTGAGGGTGGGATGTAAGTCTCTGGTTCAGTAGAATAAGTATGTAGGCTACTCCTAAAATGTGTTTCAAGCCAAGATGTCATCATTCTTCAATTGATTAAGAACATTCATTCTCTGACTGATCAAGATAGCTCCACCTTTGTTGACTAGCAATGTTTAGCTGCTGTCAAAGACGGGGCCAAAAAACTGTTATTTAAATGATCATTAGTATTCATCTTTATCAGTTGATTCCTCTCTTCTCCTTCCATAGCAAATTTCTGAAAGGACGATTGACCCTGTGACCCATGGTGTTATGATCCGAGATCGGAATCATGATCAGCCATGCACCTTAATATGCTTGAGATACACAAAACCTTACTAATACTTTTTAAGTGTACGATGGCAAAAATAAATAAACGAAGATCTGCTTTATTAAATTTAAACTAATTGCAATGAACATAAAACAGTGTTATTGTTTGAGTTTTTAAACGAAATAAAATTTAATTATACTGTTTAAAGCATAAAATCCAAAAGAGTGAAAAGGTAAATAGGTAGGTCTTAAGTGGAGGTGGGGTTCGGGTGCGTCTCGCTCAGTCGCTACGCTGACTATTACCTGAGATAATAAAAAAAAGAGAGAAAGATATCAATGAGCCAACAACTATAGCTTAGTGAGTGGAATCCACTCGAAAACTAAGTAAATTTTAAAATTTTATAGTGTTAAATAAAACATAAGATCAACGATATACATAACAATTTGCAATAGGCATACTCTTAAATAATGACAGTAATAACAATAGAGAGTTATAACTTGTAGCTTTGCACAGTTTTAACATAGTAAAATCTTTCCAATATTTATACTGTCATTTGTTTCAATGGGTCTATACCTTGTTGATCTACATCAACTAGAAGTCACATCGAGATGACACTCGGAATTTTTTCCTCATAGCTGATTTGGTTAGGGTCATCAGATGGTATCACTATGTGATCAACGCACTCTGTCTTTACCACTAACCGTCGAGAAAGGTTAGAGTCACTTAGGAAATTTCATTCATTCTACGACTGTTCTCTAACCCCGCTAGAATCACTTAAGAAAGTCACTGCAGTGATATGATTTAGGATTTTCCCCTGGATTTTCAGATAGACTTGAGTTACCACGGAAAATTGCAAGCGATCTATATCGGGATTATTCTCTAAGTCATATCAATACTAATTTTATTTTTCTTTTCACTAAAATTTAATATTTGCACAAGGTATGGCGATGCACTGAGTGTAATGATTAAATGCACACAGAAAATGTAATAATTAAATTTGCACATAAGGATGAAATAAATCATAATTTCCAGTTTCGGCCGATCTTGAGTGGGATCGGCCGAAACGGATCGGGATCGGCTATAGTCGATCTTGATCCAGGCCGGTTTCGGCCTTTACAGGTGGTTTCGACCTGTACAAGTAGCCACTTGCAGCAGCAGCAGATGTAGGCGGCTGCAATAGACAGCTACTGATGCAGGCGGCTGCTGCTGTCAGCAGTAGCTGATAGCTACTGCTGTCAGTAGCAGCTAGAGAGAGGAGAGAGAGAGAAAGAGGATGAGAGAGTGAGGGAGAGAAAGGGAGAGAGAGGGAAAAAGGAAGAGTGAGGGAGAGGGAAAGATAAAAAATAAGAGGGTATAAGAGAGAGGAAAAAAAGGAAGAGAGAGTGAGGGAGAGGGAAAAAGGAAGAGTCACAGGGAGAGGGAAAGATAAAAAAAAAGAGGGTGAGAAAGAGAGAGAAAAAGATAGAGAAAAAAGAGTGTGGGAGAGAATGGATACTTTAGACTAACAGTTAGAGGGATAGGAAAGAAGAGAGGGAGGAAAAGAGATTTTTACTTTTTAGGCTTTATATGTGAGTAATTATTATTTCTTATTTTCTTATAATTTTTTCTAAATTTTTAGAAATTTCTTAACTTTTTTTAATAATATTTAGAATTTTATTTAATTAAAATAGTCCGATCCGATACAGGTGGCCGATATGATCGATATAGCCGATACATATCGTTTTTCCGGACGGCCGATCCTCATCCCGATATCGAACCTTGAAATAAATAAATTTGCACACAGTAAATTACATGGTTTGACAAAGGTACGAAGTATAATAAAAATAAATATGTGAGTGAACCCACTCACCTGAGTCTAGGCAAGACAACTGAGTTTCAAATCTTTAGCTCATATGCTAAAAATTACTACCTTTAATAATAAATAACAATAACATTTTTAAATTAAATAATATTAAAATTTTCTATAATTTAACTCAAAAATTAATAATTTGGACTAAAACAAGCCCAATCGGTTGGATTGGGCTGCAATTAGCCCGTAGCCCACCTAACCAAATACTTAAATGGATTGAGCCAAAGGCCCAATCTAATTAAGTTAATGGAACCGGGTCAGGTCCCTTGGATTGGGATCCAACCCGACCCGAATCCGAAACTTAAAGGGAGAAGGCTAGACTCGAGTTGCCAGAGTCTGCTTTCTCCAATTCGAAGGGGAACTGAAAGGAGAGAGAGATCGGCGGTGACCGCCGGCGACGGTTCAATGGCCACTTCACGATCCCTGACTTCTCATGACGCTGTCGTCCTTATGAGGTTCCATAGTCGACGGTGATCGGAGCCACGAGGGCTCCAAAGGTGAATGCTCATGGCACGAGGCCAACGGCAAGAGGCTTCCTATAATGGAGCGGCAGCGACCTGAAGTCGCCGGCTGGCGTGACTTGTCGATGAAGCCAATCTCTCACGAATTAGGTATTTCTATTTTAACTTATTAAACTGAAATTAAAATTGAGGGGTGGGAGAGGGCTTACCAAGGAGTCACGTGGTGGTCTCCGATATCTTTGACAGGTTGATTCCACGGCGTGACTCCGACGATGAAAAAGAAGAAAACGAAGAAGAAGAAAAGGGAGAAAAGGGAGAAGGAGACTGTGTGGGGGGGGGGGGGGGGGGGGGGGTGGGTTAAGGAGAGAGAGAGAATTAGGGTTTAATTTATAGATTGAAAAAATCTAATTCTAATTTGATTTGGATTCGGCGAGATCTCCGCTGCGCCTTGTCGCGTGCCGGAGAGGGAGAAGAGAGGTTGCACGTGCACCCTCCTCTCTCAAATTTTTTTTTTTTCGATTCTCACACATGGCATGTTCCAAATCAAAGGATACAATAGGTTGTTAGGACCGAGAGTCCCTTATCCTTTTACTTTCACCAGAATAATGCTATGTACATTAAAAGAAATAATTAAAAGACGACACTAATACTATTGACTCATCAACTGCGGATACTTTTTGTAGTTTCAAATTTATTACCGCTTTACTTTGAGATATATTACTTTTATGGAAACTTCTTGATCACTCAGAATATTTTATAATCAATTTTGGGTTATCCTTTTCAGGTTGCAGAAAAGACAATTTTGCTAAGGCCTGTAGAGTTAAAACTTGTTCCTTTGGCTCTGGAAGGTAGTGCATTTCGGAACAAGTTTCTTGACACCGATGAGCTAATGTGCTATTGTAGCTGGTTTGCGGTATGAAATACTAGTAATGCTAACTTGTTTAATCTCTTATTACTTATCATCAAATGTTGCTATTTAAGTTGAACTAGCATAGCAAGGAGGTTGCTTTTTGCTACTTCAAATTTAATTAATACTGATACAATGGTTTGCCTAATTTCAAGAGCATTAGAGGATGAAGCTTGGCTGATATTCACTTTATTCATTCATGATACCTTGCCCTTGTACTGTCTCAAGAAACCTTCTGTTTCGCAAGTTAAAGTAACTGAGGTTGTTCTGACTTTTGAGGGCTCTCTTAGTTGCATATTAGTTGTCAGCAGATTGGTCATTTTTACCAGTTTAACACAGTTGCATATGAGATGAGATATCCTGAGTTTACTCGCTGCTCTTATGGTACTTTTTTAAAAAAAAATGTCTTATCTAGGAATCTTTACTCAATTATGACATCATATGTTATAACTAGGAAAGTTTTCCTACACTTTGTGATTCTGCCACTTGGATCTGGAACAGCCATTGACAAAAGGATCACCCTAAGATTATCATCTCATGGCTATTGAGAACAAATCAAATCAGATGGTTCTATTTCTCAATCTTTCTGACTGTCATTTCGCTGATTTTATCCAGAAGTTGGTATTTTCTTAATGTTGACGCATTCACCACTCAGTGCTGGTTTCGAACTTATCCTATCACCGCTGCTGCTGGATGTATATACATCTGTAGCTGTGGTTAATTCTGCAAGCAAGATTTTTATCGTCTGATTAAACCTAATATACAAGATTTGCATTGCATATTCCATTGAAGCCTTTTGTGCAAAATAGGATATTAGAATCATACACAATTTGTATTACTTTTATTTTATTTGTTTATCTTTTATAGAGATGGTTGCACGATTGACTTAGATAACCATGTACATGCAATGCAGACTATGAGTAGTACAATACCTAAGTGGCTGAGAAGTACTAAACTTTCCAAAAGGATAAGCAAGGGTGTAGTTGATCATCTTGGTCTTACATTAACGAAGGAAGATATGCAGCAAGTGGTTGATTTAATGGAACCCTATGGTCAAATAAGTAATGGAATTGAACTTCTAAGCCCTCCTCTCGATGTAAGTACTAAGTAGTCAATCATATATTATGCAACTAGTTCTTTTTTCTTTTTCTTAGTATTCTATTCTATCATGTCACTCCCTTTGTCTCAGTATGCAGATTATAAATCATTTCTGTTATACAGAATACAAGTTATCATTTGTTTTGCATTTCCGGATATGTATAGGTCATGGAATATGTCTCCTAGGCGATCAGATTTGCTAAATTATCAAATAAGTATATATAAAATGACCAGCATAATGAATACATTTCATAAAACATGAAATATTTGTCGGTACTCGGTAGTTAAATATAGTTCTAGTTCAATATTGAACACCACTATTGTAGACTATATATTTTTTCTTCTTTTGCATCTGTTACAACAATATATGGTGTTATTTATGTGAAAAGAATTCCTTGTAGTGATGCATATTTTTCTGAGATCTTTATGTGTTTAGCTAATGCATCATTTTTTTCAATTTCTTTTGAACCTAAGTCAGTATATTGGAGAAATTTGTGGGTTGATGTGTTACCGACGTTGCAGCCTTTATCCTTTTCGTTCCCTTATTAATCATAAGCACTGACAATAGTAGTTTCAACCAAGATTCGAAAACTTGGGATCGGGATCGGCCTTCTAGGAAAACGATACATATCGGCTGAATCGGTTGCCCGGATTGGATCAGATTTTTTTTAATTACAAAAAATTCTAAATATTTTTTAAAAATGTACGAAAATTTTAAAAAATTTAGAAAACATGACAAAAAATAAGAAAATAATAATTATTTACATATGAGCCCTAAAAATTAAACAAAAGTACTAACTTACTCAAAAGTCATAACTTCGATGAATACCGAGCTAGCTCTCGTAAATCCATGTGGTGGTCTTCATCATAATCACCATAAGTTTATAAATAATGGTGTATAAGGCCTGGTGCTCTAAAGGGTAATTGCATCATATTATTCATATCAAATAGATCTTGTTGCTTCTAAGGTGGATAATAATTAATATGTGGATCTTCTGTCTGAGGATATTGAGGAGAATACTGAAGATGCTAAGGATGATAATAATCAGCATATAAATCATGTGATGGTCTAAAACAATGAATACTTGATGAACCATAGTTATAGGAAGTAACATCTTCATAACGACGTCGCTGATATGTATGTATATCCTCCGTTTCTCTATCTTCAATCCCTATGTCTTCTTGACTTCCCTCAGCAAATGTGGAAGGGACGATCTCACTACCTGTTGTATCATTAGGATCATCAGAATTATCGCTAGCACTAGTAGCTATACTATCTCTCCTTGCCGAACGACTTGTATCAGTCTCTGTTTTAGTCGTGGTTTCTCCTAATGCCTCATCTAACCAATTTAACTCAAAATAAAAAAAATAATTAAATTAAAAAAAGTTAAATATTTTCTACAATTTAACTCAAAATTGACAATTTGGGCCAAAACAAGTCCCAATCGATTGGGCTGGGCTGCAGTTGGCTTGTAGCCCACCCAATCATATACTTTAATGGGCCCAATCCAGTTAAGTCAATGGAATCGAGTCGGGTCCCTTGGATTCAGATCCAACCCGATCTGAATCTGAAACTTAAAGGAAGAAGGGCAGACTCGGGCAACCCGAGTTTGCCTTCTTCAACTCGAAAGGGAATCGAAGGGCAAGAGAGAGAGAGAGATGCCGACGGTCATCGCTGGCGACGATTCAGCGGCCACCTCAAGTTCCTTGACGTTCTTACTATGCTGCCGTCCTCACAAGGTGGAGGAGAAACCACATACGGCGATGAACTCCATGGCTGGCGGCCATGGAGTCATCTGCTACCACTTACCAAGCCACGAGGGCTCCAGGGAAGCACACCTACCACATAAGGCCAAAGGCACGAATCACTGGCACATGAGCGGCAGCGACTCGAAGCCGCCGGCCGGCTCGATTCATCAATGACCCACTTCACCCCCAAAATAGGTATTTCAATTATAACTTGTTAAACTCAAATTAATTATGAGGGATGGGAGAGGCTTACCGAGGAGTCACGTGGTGGTTTCTGATTGCTCCGGTGGTCCGATTCTACGGCGACCACTCTGACGGTAAAGAAAGAAGAAGATAGGAAAGAAAATGTGCTAGGATGGGTGAATAAGATAGGACTAGGGTTTTTATTTATAGGTTTGGTTTTAATCCTTATCCTTAATCCGATTTAGATTCGGAGTGGTCGCAAATCCCGTAGCCACTCCCGTTGCGTGACTGAGAAGGAGAGGGGAGGAAGGTTCCACGTGCAGTGCACGTGCACCCTCTTCTCTTTCAATATATATATATATATATATATATTTGTTTTTCAGTTCTTACAATCTAAATAGCTAGTTTGGAGGTATAATTTGTTAATTTTAATTCTTCTCTCATGCTTGTAAATAGATGATAATTCTTCCTAAATTAATCACACATTTTCATTTTTACCTTACTCAAGTCTTTTAACAATTCTCTAATATCTTCAAATTCTCTCCAAATTGAAGGTTTAAAAGTTTCGAAGCAAACTTATCAAATTAAGGCTAATCAAAGCTTGCATGAACTTTCTTCTTTTGCTATTTCTCACAATATTATTGTTGCAAATTTTTTCTTAATTTTTTTTAAATATATGGATTCTTTTGATCCTCTTATAGAATCGCAACTCAAAGATTCGAGTCATACACCCACCCCTCAACATCCACTTGATTTCAAAATTCTAACTTCATCTTCAGACACTTCTAAGAGATGAAAATCTGAGGCTTGAAAATATTTCAAACAGATCGAAACTAATAAAGCTCATGTTTTTGTTCATAGTATCTTACAGTTCCAAAGACTAGATGATTCTTCATAATGAGATGAAACTGGTTGAGATTGTTGTAGAATCTAATGATAGGTGCTATAGTTCTTTGTTTACTTTTTTTCCCCTCCTGTTTGATACTTATAAATGTTTTGTGGCTATTTCTTAGTGGTCGAGGGAGACAAAGTTTCCTCATGCTGTCTGGGCTGCTGGTCGTGCTCTTATTGCTCTTCTCCTGCCAAATTATGATATTGTTGATAATGTATGGCTTGAGCCATCTGCTTGGGAGGTTTGTCATTGCCATTCCTATTTTATTCTGTTGGAATTTGCTACACACAGACACACACACACACACACACTATATATATATATATATATACAGTTATAGACACACACCCCCATTTAGTAAATGTATTTTTCATTTGACAAAGTTGGATTTAGGGAATCAAATGAATTTTTTTTTCTTTTTTTTTGTTGAGTCTGCATTTTCTATCTTTCCATGTATTCTTAAGCATTATGGTTTAACATTTGGAGTGTAATGAGACAGTGACATGATGTTTAATTGATTATATCCCCAATAATGTTCAACTAACGATTTGATTTGCGTGTTTAAGTGACGTCTCCTAGTATTTCACAAAATTGCTGATGCTTAAAGATAAATGCTAGAGAATTTAAGTCTTGCATATAGGAACAAGTCAAAGTGCTTTTCTCTAGAAAAGCAGTCTTAGGCAATCTAAAAGCAAATGCTTTGTAAACAACAACTCTGTCCTAATATAGGAAATGAACCAATAAATTTCAGGTAGCAGTAGATTAAAATAAAGTTCATGATAGGTCCAGAATTTCTGTCGAACATCTTCTTTCCATTATTTAGGAAGGTTTCTATAAGATTGATAGGCAAAAAGAAGATGCAGAGATGGTAACTTTTTATGGTTTTTCAAGATCATCTATCTCATCCAAGGTCATATTCACATATCATTTATTTAGATTCATTATTAACTGCATGGACTTTCTTCTCTTTCTCCTCAACAGTCTATTATAGAATATAGACAGCAATTTCTGTTCTTTTAGTTTTTGGTTCTTCAACTCTCTGCAACCACAGCCAAATTCCTCTAGTTATTTGCTAGAGCTTGTCAATTTTTGAAGAGCTTCCACTGATTAAACATTCGCTTAAACAATTAAGTTAATATGCACCATGTCACGACTTAAAGTCAAAATCATGGCCGGATATGTACCCTAATTAGAGCTTGAGATACATGAAACCTTAAACATTTAATTTCCAAAATCCAAACAACTAATTTATAGAGATAACCCTAAGATAATTAATAAAAACTCCAAAAGCTAAGGAAGAAGCCCGAAGTTAGACAACCAATATATTTCATAATAATATTAAAGCAACTAATTTAAAGAGAAAACCAAAGTCCTAAGTGGAGGTAAAAGTGTTCCAGTGCACCATGTTTATATATTATGTTGATCACTATTTGAAAATATTAAAAAAGAGTTTTATGAGCTAACAACTTTAGATCAATAAGCGAATCTACCTTATATAGACATATTAACAAGTGAAAACCGTAAATATTGGTCCTATCCATGGATGGCCATGCTGGTAAAGGCACGGCACTTGGCATGGGGCGTGTCGTTCGGCACGATCTCGTACCGGTCATATGCCAATATAGAGATAATTTTTTTTAAAATTTTTTTATTTCTCTTTATTAAATTAACTTTACTAATTTTTTTAACAAACATAATATGACATGTGGAACCCTTTTTTTTTAACTTTTTATTTTTATTTTCATCAATCATCATTAATTAACTTTACTAATTTTCTTAACAATCTTTATTAAATTAACTTTACTAATTTTCTTAACAAACATGATATGACATGTGGAACCCTTTTCTTTAACTTTTTATTTTTATTTTTATCAATCATCATTAATTAACTTTTATTATTTGTCATTCTTTAATTTCTATAATCACTATTTAATAAACATGGAATGACAACTTATTTGTCATTTTTAGTATGACAATTTATTTGTCATTTTTTAAAATTAAAATGACAACTTATGTCTAATTTTCGTTTGTCATCTCTAATTTCAATCAAATCATGTATTATCATGTTTTGTCATCTAATTTTATTTCTTTTTTATCTTTCTTTTTTATTTATGTCCATTAAATATTTCTAAAACTCTCATGTTAAACATAATTATGTTTAATACTTTTCTCTCTCAACTCCTCCAACCATAGCCCTTCTTATTCTATGTTTCTCTCTTTTTATTTTCTTAACTTCGTACTCCGGTGATCTTATTTAATGGTGGCATGGCTATCGTTGCTAAAAATATTTAAAAATCTTAAAATTTTTATTAAAAACATTATAAATGCGTGCCACTGGTACGAGGGGGCGTGTCGAGGCGTGCCGTCGAGCCCCGTGCCGATGGTGGCACGGCACGGCCATCGTTGGGCTTATCATCCAAAGGATAAACATTAGCTGATCAAAGTTAGCAGGTAATAAGTCAATACAAAGAGAAAAGACAAAGTGGTGATGTATGTGCATGTTGATATGATTTCATTATCTCTATTTAATGTTCTCGTTTTATCTCCGTTTTCATTTCATACATCCTAAATTAATATTCCCATTTCACTTCTTTTTTTCTCTACAACTTTACGCTCCTGTTTTATATTAAGCTTTAAAAGGCAATTCATCATCAAGAATGATTTCATGGAGGCCAATTGGGCACTTTCACTTTTCACAACTCTACTTCATGCTGTCTCTTTCTTAACGAAAGTAGCGAGCATTTAACTTCACTACTTGTCAACTTGCTTCTTAAGGCTGTAACTCTTTTAGCAGAAACTGCATCTTGTAATCATAAAAAATTGTATAATTTCTGTTCATGTTATAGAGATAAGTTGGATGAGTAGGTGAATCACTTCAGACTATTTCAGGGGATCGGATGTACAAAAATTTCAAAAGCAAAAAGTGAAGGCTCTGCATATGGCAATCTAGAATCAAGGTCATACCTTGAAAAGAGGCTTGTCTTCTGCTTTGGTTCATATGTTGCTTCACAGTTACTACTTCCTTTCGGTGAGGAAAATTTCTTGTCCTCATCTGAAATCAAGCAGGCACAAGAGGTATACCGTTTTCTTCTAGCTCTTAAAGTTTTCTAAACTTTAAGTTTACTCTTTTTCTTGTGAGAGAATATTCATTCAAAATATATGTTGTTTCCTCCATCTTATAAGAGTATTAACTACAGATAGCTACTCGCATGGTGATTCAATATGGATGGGGCCCCGATGACAGTACAGCCATTTACATCAGTAGTAAAGCAGTATGTACTTTCCCTTAAAATGAAAATATCTCTTTTATGGATTCACTTATCTTACTTTCTTTTGCTTTTTTTCCCCTTTTGGATCCGGATGACTTGTATTTTATTTACTAATATTTCTAAGAGAATTATGCAAATTTTATAGGTATGCCCACGAATCTTGAATATTGATAACACCACCCATTAGCTATGTTAAGTTGTTCAATATGTATCATTCTGTATTCATGCTTTTACAATCTTCTAGTAAATACATGTGGAGATGAAGTAAATATAAAAAATGCTATGTTTGTCTGACAATTTAAATAGTTTTCTGAAGAGCCACAGTTCTATTCATTGTCATGCTCATTAATTTTCATAAACTCGTCTACAACTTCTAGTTACAAATAATGCTATAAGAGGTACCTTGAAGTTTCTTGACAAATAAATAGGGAGTGATTATTCAGGAAGACTGAGTCATTCTCAATTCCTTTCTATATTCATTTCTTAATGTAGTCTGGTTGTTAGGGTAAGTCTTAATTCTAACTGATGTGAAAAAGATCACTTAAAAGAAATTAGCATAAAAGAGATAAAACTGGAAACATTGACATATTTTTTGCTATTTTCTTACTGCATGCTCACTACCTTTATTCAGGTTGGGACGATGAGTATGGGGAACAACCATGAGTTTGAGATGGCAGCTAAAGTTGAGAAGGCATGTATAATATTACTATGGATATGTGCATTAATATTGAGGAACAACTTTAATTTCTATCTACTATTTACCACTACGTATGATCTTTTTTTCTCCCTAAAGTGGTATATCTATTAGTTTATATTTACTGATATCTTTTTCTCCAGATGTACAACTTAGGCTATGACAAGGCTACGGAGATGCTACAAAGAAATCGTAAAGTGCTTGAGAAAATCGTGGACCAGTTGCTTGAGTTTGAAAATTTGACTGGAGAGGTAAATTCCATCTATTATCTTTGAAAAGCTAAACTATATCTTGCCACTGAAACATAAAAAAGGCGCATGATTCAGTTTATCTTTTAAAAATTATACTATAATCCAATAAATTTTAACGTCTGTCTAACATGCGGCTGTGAAAGATACATGAATTAAAAGGTAGTACTATTAACAGAAAAATGAATTACAAGAATAGAACGAGAGAAACAATATATAGAGAATAAGACAAACATACCCGTATTCTGTCCGTCCTTACTCAGCTCCAACTCCTCTAATAGGGGATTATTGTCATTTTGTACGATTGCCCCTTGTATATCCAATTATCTGTTAAGGACACTAGCTGAATTTGGTATATAAGTTAGACTGTATTAAATCTAGCAATCATAGAGTTTGTTTGTGTAATAATACCAGAGAGATCATTCAGCGACTTCATTCTCCTAGTTTAAAAAATACATATGGGCTCCACGAGCTTTGATGATGTTACTTGTCACGATCCAAAATAGAAATCATGACCGGCCATGCATCTCAATATGCTTGAGATGCACGAAGCCTTATTAATACTCTCTATGTGTACGATGGCAAAATAAATAAATAAAATAAAAATATGCTTTATTAAATTTTAAAACTAATTGCAATAAAGATAAAACAATGTTAATGTTTTTGAGTTTTTAAACTAAATGAATAAAACTTCAAATCTAAAGTATAAAATCTAAAAGAGCGGAAAAGTAAATAGGTGAATCCTAAGTGGAGGTGGAGTCCGGGTACATCTCGCTCAGTCGCCCCGCTGACTATTATCTGAAATAGATAAACAAATACAAAAATAATAGAACTCATGAGTCAACAATTATAGCTCAGTCAGTGGAATCCACTCGAAAACCAAATAAATTTTAAATCATATTAATACTGAATAAATTAAACTAAAAGCAACAATATCCATAACAATATGCAATAGGCATGCTCTCTAAATAATAACAATGATAACAATAGAGAGATGTCACAACTTGTAACCTTGCACGTTTTCAACATATTAATATCTTTTGATATTTATACTGTCATATGTCTCAATGGGTCTAAATCCTGTGGATCTACATCAACTAGAAGTCACCTCGAGATGATGTTCGGGATTTTTCTTCATAGTTGATCCGGTTAGGGTCATCAAATGGTATCATCCTGTGATCAACACACTCACCTAGGAAATTTTCTCATTCATTCTAGGGTTGTTCCCTAACCCCGCCAGAGTCACATAAGAAAGTTACCGCAGTGATCTAATTTAAGACTTTTCCCTGGACTTCTAGATAGACTTGAGTCACCACGGAAAATCGCAAGCGATTTATACCGGGACTGTTCTCTAAGTCGTACTAATACTAGTGTCATTTTTCTTTTCACAAATTTCAATATTTGCACGAAGTATGGTGATGCACTGAGTATAGTAATTAAATGCACACAGAAATATAAAAATTAAATTTTCGCATATACGGATGAAATAAATAGATTACACAGAAATTGTAACAATTAAATTTTTACACGGAAGGGTGAATAAATAATTTGTACACAGAAAATTTACATGGTCTGACAAAGATACGAAATACAATAAAATAAATGTGAGTAAACCCATTTACTTGAGTCTAGGCAAGACAACTAAAATCTCAAATCTCTAGCTCACGTGCTAAAAAAAATCACCACCAAGGAGTCATGTGGTGGTTTCCGATGGCTCTGGCAGCGCTCCGGCAAGCCGATTTCACGGTGTGACTCCGACGGTAAGGAAGAAGAAAGTGAAAAAAGGGAGGACGAAGAGAGAGAAGAGAGGGGGGGGGGGGGGGCTGAGATGGTTTAGCTGAGGAAATAATTTTTTTAGGATTTTAATTTATAGATTATAAGAAGATCAACTTTAATCCGATTCGGATTAGAGAAAATCTTCTCTGCGCCTTGTCGTATGCCGAAGAGGGAGAGGAGGGGCTGCACGTGCACCCTCCTCTCTCAACCCCAATATTTTTTTTTTATTCTGACATTACTGATTAAGTACGTGATGAATATCCCCTCAAGTTTCTCCAAATTGTAATATGTATCTTCTACTATAAGGAGCTAAAAGCCTCAATATACCACTTCAGAACATCCTTCAAAGATTCATAATTTCATGAGTTGTATAAAAAAGTTGTTCTGTCATCCACAGTATCTAATTAGGCATTCACCAAAAAATAGTTCTGCCTAATAGATTACAAAGATTTCATATCAATTAGTGTTAATGAAGGATCTTATTTTTTGTTGCTATTTCGTAGTATATTTGTTCATAAATATTTCTACTAACTTCTGAGGACTGTTTGTAACAAGGATTGCCGTGATAGTAGCACGTGGCATGCCAGCTTAGCTCAGCATGACACATGCGTGGGCACAGCCTGTCATGGCGTTGGCACATCGTTGCACTTTAAAATTTTTTTGGGGCCTTTTAGTTCCTAAATTAGCTTGTAGTGGCTGGATTGAAGATATTTGGCCCTAGATTTTGACGTAGCAAATGCAACTTTTTGTAAAATAGCAATACGAATTATCACAAAGGCACAAAAGAATCTAAAATATTAAAAAAAATTTAGACGGTTGGAGCTGCTATGATGTTTCCACCATTCAAAATTATGATCAGTTGTCCGAGCTCTTCTATAAGCAAGTAAGCAGGGTAATAGCAATGTGCTGCCGCAGTCTGCAATAGCATCTTCTTGCACATGTAGTATCTTGTGGAAGTTTGTCATGCATGAGCATGTTCATCATATCCAATGTATTGAAAGGTGTTTTTGGCGGCCGCCATAGCAACCGCTTGTTGGGGGCGGTGGCATATCAGCCGCCCCACTAAGCTAGAAAGCACCGGTGCAAGGCGGGTGACCACGTGCATGAGGAGAGGAATAGGAGAACTTCTTATTCTCCTTGCGCCACCCCGCTAAGCGAGAGGGCACCAGTGCAAGGTGGGTGAGAACGTGCTCGAGGAGAGAAAGAGGATGAGGACTTCTTTCTTTCTTCTTCTTCATCTTCTCCTCGTTATTCTTCTCCTCCTTTTCTCTCTCTCTACATTGGGAACCGCTTTTTGTCATAGCCCTAAATGACCACTCTAGCTATCATATAGCCATACACATCTCGCACTAGCTGGCATGCACCACTAATAGTAGATACATTAATAAAATACATAGACATATATATTCATATATATACACACATATGCATAATTGTATACAAATATATATACATAAATATAGTTTTATATATATATATATTATATAAACATCTTAAACATATTTGTGAATTGTGAACCTTTGTTGTTATGGTTGCAAATTACATTATTAAAAAAATTTATACATACTATATTAGTAAATATTGTGTCATATATAATTATTTTTTATCTTTTACATATTAAAAATACTAGCTCGTCTTAGCACCCGCCTCCCGCCTAAGCGCTAGGAGGTGGGATGACTGCCCACAACCTGCGACCGTCTTTCAATACACTAATCATATCAACTACTAAGTACATATAGTTAATATTGTAGGGTCATGGATAAGGGAATCATATTAGTTAGGTTGCATGTCTGACTTCTGAAGAGGGGAAAAAGGATTTGGGGACACACTGTTATGACTTGTGAGCAAAGATCAAGTTACTTCCTTAATGTGCCCCTTTATAAGTTTGACTAATTACATGTTACTAATGCTCGTCCTTTGCATCAAAGAGGTCAGGGATTCAAGCTTTCCAAACAACCTCTTCAGAAATGAGGGTAAGGTTATGTGCATCTTTCTCCTCCAAGCCCTGCATAGGCAGGAGCCTCCTTCATTGGGACGCCTTTTTCTTGTTATTGACTAAGAACTTCTGTAATGGTTGTAATATAGGTAGTCAGACTATTATAGGAGTTTGAATTTTTGGCCAATAGTTAGGTGCAAAGTTAAAAGATTTTTCAAGATCCACGATATCCCAAGTGTATTACTCGCCAGCATGTTTCCAGCACACTTTCCTTGTATTGAACTTTATAAATTGGCAATTAGTGTAAATGAGAATATGAGATACCATTAGCTACTTGTATATGAACTTTCGTTGCCACTGGTTATCGATCATAACTTATTATGGACTATTCACGTAATTTACTCAATCATAGGTTATTATGGATTCTTCACTTAATTTGTTGATCTTTTTAAGATGCTACATTCTATTAAATCTAGTATTCTTTCCATTCAGATTGAACTCAACAACTCGTAATTTGCACTTTGGGTTATGAGGCTGCATAACTTTGACTTTATTTAAAGACTATTTCTATTTCCGTAGTACTTGTTCCAGGTTGTGTGGTATTGTAAGAACATATGTCATGATCGATCCTATTCTTTAAATATTTACAGCAATTTTTTTCTGCTGCTAGGATTTGCTTGATATTCTTGAGAAGTACGGCGGAATACGAGAGCAAGAGCCATTCTTTCTGTCAAAATCTTATTACAGAGAGGTACCCTTGAATTAACTTGGCTTTATTGATTCATGATTAGTTTGTAAAACAGATTTATCTGTTCAACTTAATTAGTAGAAATATGCATATACTTATCACTTGATTTTTGTGATTTTCTAAGTCATACCATTTAACAATTGACAATAGATCTATTTGGCTAAATCTATTTAGGGAACTATTCATTTTTGAGGTATCATTAAGCTTCTTTTGGGATGCACATGGTGATGCGGACATCTAAATTTTCATCACATGGTTACTTCATATTCAATAGTCAATTACTCAAATTTTAAGCATGTGAAAAAAACATGGTATTACTACTGATACTATTGTCACTTCTCTGCTTTCCTAGGGGCCTGAGAGTTTTCTCCTAATTTTTATAGTTTGATCTCTTCCTATCTGAGCCTTGATTTAGTTTTTTTCTTTTTGATAGAAGAATTTAACTGTATGGCTTATCTCTTCTGCCCCATCGAGAGATTGGATGTGAATGTGATTTAGCATTTGTCTTTTAGTCCACAATACGTTTTAGTTATATTTCCTTTTCTTTTAAAATCATAACTAGCAGATACCAATTATACTATTACTATGAATCATTGCATCTTACTAGGGTGGCAATTGGGTTGGGTTAAGCGGGTTGGTTTGGGTTGAGTTAAGCGGGTTTGGTTCGAGTCGGGTCAGATTTAGGTCTGATCAACTTTATCCAAACACAAACACGACCCGATTAATAAATGTATCATGGTTAACACGACCCATTTAACCCGTTTATTAAACGAGTCGTATTAACACGACACGTTAATACAACCTATTTAATCCGTTAAAATTTAATATTTATTGATTTTTCCTAGTATTATATAAAAAAATAATTTATTTCTAACTCAAAACTTATACAAACATAAAAATTACAATTTTAATAATTCACTGTAACACATTCATACAACAAAATTTAGAGTTTAGAACAAAGTTTCAACCCTAAGCGTAAATCCGTACAACAAATTGTCTAGAATAAAGTTTAGAACAATTAGAACAAATACATACAATAGACTTTAGTTCTAACTCTAACAATCCCATGACAATTAGAATAAACTTTAACGGTTACAATTCATTACAAATTACAAATAGCTTGAAATAAATAAATAACAACATTAAGCCCTCCATTTTATTGTCCAAAGATTATGACTCTGTCAAAAAGAACAAAAAATAATGTAAACAATCTAGATGGAAGATAGAGAAAAAGATAAAGATTCTAATATCAAACATCAATATTAAATATATAAGAGAAACAATATCATAACTTGGAACGAAAGCCATAAAACTAAATTAAGTTAAACTACGTTTACTGCAGTAAACATTTGATGCTAAGTAATTAAACTAAAAACACTTCAGTAAACATTTGATGCTAAATAATTAAACAGATCTAACAATTAATTAAACAATAAAATTACAGGGACCTAACATTTTATATTTTAGTGAGAACCTCCATATCCATGGAACCAATAACATAAAAAAATTACCACAACATTTTATATTTTCAGCAACAAAGAGACCTAAGGAATCAAGCAAGAAATAAAATTAATTACTCCACATTTTCTAAGAAAACTAGACCTCCCATTCATCCAACCATCTCATACAACATCTTTAAATAAAATTACAGAGAGAAATTAGAAAAATCGATGTGTCATTTGTCAATTGTCTTCTCGAACAGGGAGACACACTACTCACTAATCCTTGCATCAAAAGACATCTTATATAAATGAAATTAGAGGTTAAAAAAATATAAAGTAAAATGAGCATCTGACATAGTGTTCCATCAATCCTACATTCATTAACCAAATATAACTACAAAAGAAGATATAAAAAAAGAAAGAAAACTGATTCTATATTCATCGATCTCTCCTTTAAAATATTAACCAAATCTATCAAATCAGCAGCAAAATACATCAAATTCATAACAAGAACAATTTGAAGAATCCTTGTCCTTGACACCAGATTCGGTTGAAGATGATGGCCTAGTGGCCTCCCTCGACGTTTTACAGGTTGTTGGTGGCGCCACCTAAGACCGCCAGCTTCACCGCCGTCGTCGCAGCGCTGCTGCCAGGGAGGTTTGAAACCCTAACGCCCGCGGAGGAGGAGGAGGAGAGAGATCATAAGATAAGGAGAGCTTTGGGGTTTAGAAAGAGATGAGGTCTTTTCTATAAAGATTTATTATTAGCGGTTTAAATAGAGGACTGTCATTGGTGGGGTTTGGACGAACCCCATGAGCTTGGATTAGTTTCCCATTGAGTTAGGGGCGGGTCCAGTGAGGTCACTGTGCACGAGCAAGACGAACTGGATCTTGGCCTTGTAGTGGGAGTCGACGACAATCTCCATGCGGCTGGTGAAGGACATGGTGTGGAAGAAGGAGAGGAGCTCGCCGAGGGTAGTGTCGACGAAGCGAGAAGGGGCTTGATCTTGTGGTCGGTGAAGGGACGAGGGGTTCGTTGCCGAAAGAGAAGTGGTGGGGAAGGAGAGGGGCGGAGAGGAGATCCGGTGAGGGCGATGATGTCGTGAGGAAGAGTGGGAGCAGGAGGCGATTGTGTGAGGAAGGAAGTGAGGCTGTGAGAGTGAGTGAGTTACTAGGGTTTGGGTTATATATATATTTTTTGTGTGTGTGTGTAGACAAGTTGACTCGTTTATGACACGAACCTAATTAGACTAAACCCAAACCCGATTAAGAGTCGGGTTATCGGATCGGGTCAATTTTTGCCACCCCTACATCTTACGAGGAAAATTCAATTATTCCAGCAGAAGGAATACGTTTTGTCAACTTTGTTATGTCATTGTTGATCTAATGCTTGCACATCTTCTTTGCTTATTTTGATCTCATGATATTTAATTCAAGCTGATATTGCAACCTGCGTGAATTTGACTTGCATATGTTTAGTTTTTAATGCCTAGACCTTAATGCTACCTGCAAGTTCTCTGCATTGGCTAGTGATTCTGACATTGTTTCAAAAAAGATTCACTACTATTTGTCAAGCCTTTCTTCACAATAGTATTAACAACAATTGATTTTCTCAAAACAAGCAGACTAATTCACTTTATATGTTCATAACCATTCCCTTTCTTTGCAGCTCACATCCAGTGTCGGCACCACCGGGGCTGGTGATGACAACACGAATGGAGCAGTACTGGATCTTTTAGGTACCACAGTCTAACCCAGACTCGCCCAATTTTGCAGACTAGCTTCCTTTGATAGGCCAACACTCAAAATTATAGTCCTCCACAATCTAATGTACAGTGCTTTGTTGTTGTTGAGTCTTGATATTGAAAAAGCTGATGCATAGCAATGTAATTCTTTTGCGGATGGCTATTACAAAGGGATAATAGTATGAATCTTCATTGTTTTGATTCAGTAATGTTGCCCTGAGACATCTGATTTCTCACATATGGCATTACTGAAAGACATGGGTTCCACATATCTCTGCATTTTTGAATTTGAATTGATAGGTCTACCCTTCTATGGATCATGATCTTGTTGTAAATGGGCCAAAAATTAGAAGGTTCACTTCAAGAAGTATTACAATTTTTTTTTTAAAGAAAAAATTACAAACAATACCCTACATTTTGACTATATCAAAAACGGCACTCTCTTTTCATTATTTATAAATAGAGCAAAATTTTGAAAGATAGATAATATTTCGCTTGACCATCAGGGTAACTTAATTATAGAATCAAATTGTACCTCCAAAACAACTTAGAGATATATTTAAATAGTAATTTTTGATAAAATGGGATTAAATGAAGCCTCTAAAACACTATTAAAAGCGCATCTAAATGCTCTCTTCTCAAAAATTGCATCTGAACTCTGCAAGATTACTAGATCTAAAACTATTGATGTTTAATCTTAAAGATAATACTAGAGTGAAATATGAATAATTTCGGGAATATAAAATATCAGTTACTTTTTATTCCATCCCATTTGCTATATTACGTTTAACTTGGATTTTTTATTCAGTATTTTTTAGCAAATAGAAGGCATTATTTATAAATAATTAAAAAAGGGCTTTGGTTATAATCCAGATTCTTTTTTTTATTCGCATAATCCAGATGGTTGATTTTCTTGAAGGTCATAAGTTCAATTTCAACTCCAAATAATATTGTGGTGAAATTGCTTAGTAGCTTAGCTCGGTTCGGTTAATAACTCGGCAGTATGATTAGAAAGTTTTTAGTTGTATTCTTAAAAAAAAAAATAAAACAAGTTCGGATAAACTGTAGTGCATTATAATAATGAAGCCAAATAGAAAATTCCATTGTTACAATTAAGACGTTTGGAGTTCTCTATTTCAGCATTTCAAAAATGAGAGAAGATCAGAAGGGAAAGAATTAATTCAAATTTAAGTACAAGTGGATCTTCATACTTAGATTATCAACTCGTTGAAGCCTTTGCTTAAAAGCGTACATCATTACTCAAGGATTAAATGAACCACGAGAAAAGTGCCAAATCCTGATCAAAGAAAGATTCAGGCAAGAGTCTAGGAGTTTGCAGTGAAACCTATAACCCCAAGTGGAATAAAGGCCAAAAATGGAAGAACTGTAAGATAGATGCAAAAACTTTGTAAATTTCCTCAGTAGAAGTAATGTACTTGTGAATTAAATCATATGCAGGAAAACTTATGCAAGAAAATCATATGCATAGGTTCAATCAAATCCCTCACCAAGAAACATCAAATTTACCCTTGAAAAGTTCCATTAATTACTGCCATCATGGCAAACTTGTTGTCTTAGGCTTCCTAATTAGAAATGACTTCAAATCAGCATATCACAGAACAGTTCCTGTATGGAGTTTAAATTTCTCAATGAAAGGTGACATAAAACTTTTATTAACGTCTAATGGTCTCTGCGATGATCTTCCCAAGTTCTTCTCCACGATCCTCCTGTGCGTGATGACCAGCCTGCAGAAAAAATTAACATTAGATAGGCCCTCAGTGATAACATACTGGAAAACGATATAATTGTTTCATCCATTTTCAATGATGCGTACAGGTCATATATGGAAAGGATAGCAACATAAGCCCCAAATAAATGCTTTGGAAAAGAATTTAAAGATGTTTGCCAACTTGAATGGATGCATACAGCCAACCCGAGATTAATATGATTGAAAAATATCTTGATTTTAAAAGAAGTTGTTAATGCATTAGTACTTTATTTGACACACAGAGAGAGAGAGAGAGAGAGAGAGAGAGAGAGAGAGAGAGAGAGAGAGAGAGAGAGAGAGAGAGACCATAGGAAGCTCTACTAGCTTATGGTTTGAACTCTTGCAAAAATCCTCTATGCCATTGTAACTGAGCCAACGATCCCGCATGCCCCAACATATTGTTGTCTGGACTTTCCAGGAGTCACTGGATAGTATTTTCCTCATGTCATCAACATAAGCCTGTTGAAAAGCACTCCATTTACAAGAGTAAACTCATCAAAGCTAAAATAGTGAGTAACAATAGAAAAGAAGACCACCTTCAATTCTTTCTTCATGGACCTACTAATTGCATTTAGTGCAAAACCAGAAGAACCAGATGTAAGGTATGGCCTTCTATAAACCATTGCATCTTCCTCTTTCATCATGTATGGTCCGCAGCTAGTCAAAGCCTTATCACTAGCTCTGAGAGGATCCTAAAGAAACATAACTAAAAGTTCAGATTCACATAAAAAAGTTCTCTAAGTATAGATTAAGCAGTTTCAAGTCCTCTAACCTGTGAGAATATCTCACCCAACAAGAAATTGCTGAATATGGATAGGGTTGATGGCAGCTTTGCGTGCTTTTCCATAACCTTACATGTGAGTGATAGTATGTCAGTTCCAAGTTTCAGGTCGCAGAGATTAATGGCAATGGATCTAAATGTTCACCATCAGATAAAAGAAGAGAATTTAAAATGCTCAACAGAAGATAAAAGAAGTAGTATAAGCAGTACCTTTGATCTAAAACAATTGTACCAGTAAGAGGAAAAAAGAAGACCAAGTCATTTTGAACATTACTTACTGGTGGATTAACAAGAATAAGATGTCTCAGTTTGTCTTGATGACAGCTAGCGTATTTGACAACTACAGGAGCGAAATAGCCCTGAAAATATGTGGACCAGTTGGCTAAGAGCACATCATATATATTATTGGTAAAACGGATATCCAGATATCCTCATAGATACTCAAAAGGAAAAAAAAGATACCTGAACAACAAGAGAAAGCTTATCCGGAGCAACAACATCAATAAGAGATTCCAAAGATGAAACATACTCTGTGACACACCAATTGACTCTAGTAAGACAATGCTGAACTGACAATATATCCAAAGAACAAAGAACTAGTTAGAATGTTTACCATCCAGAGTATAATCAAAACCATATTGTGGCTGAGGCTTATCAGAAAATCCAAAACCTGGGCAAAAATAAAAACTTCAGCTGGTTATGATGAAATACAAATGATGACCATGAGACTAGACAGTTAAGATGACATTTTTGACAAGATTACCAAATTTCATTGAAAGCAAGGTTCGTCGTGCTTAACCTTGAGTAAATCTCTATATGATCTCTAATGGCATTACTCAGTTTTGAGAACAAAATTTATTTTAATGGTGGCTATCATTGATAGGCACACTGGCCCTCCAGTAGAAACCTTACCATGAGATGTCAAACTCAGCACCAACTAGGTGTCATTTGGAAGTGTATTTGTTTGGTAAATCATACTAAACCTCAAATTGTCAACTTCTTCATCACTTACACATTTAATCAGGTAATTTACCTTGCAATAATTTGGTCGCTGATAAAGTAACTAATTCTAATCTAGTTACTAACCCAAGTAATCTGTCAAAACTTTATGGTGAAATTCTGGGTCAAAATGTAATTCCTTGAATTTTTTCACGTGAAATTGCGATGTCTAAAGAAGCATAAATAAGAAAATTAAAGGATACATCTAGAAGATTTAACCTTTCATTATTCGTCCCATAAAAGAAACTAATATTGTTGATTAAAAGTTCTTTGTAATGTTAATATTTACCTCTTATCTGGTCTAGAATAACTGTTAAATTCTGTATGACACATGCGACGTTGTGCCATTCAAGTCAGCAACCATGTTGGCGGCATGGTACCATCATATTGCAAATATCTAAGGCTAAAACATACAGATCTCATGCACTAAAACCATGAAAGACAGTGAACAAGAAAGGCTGAAAGCATAAAATAATTCTGCAGTGGTATAACTTATAAGAACTAAACAAAAAGCAAAAGTAGAAGATTTAGCCTTTTCCCATTGTTTCAACACTTCATGAAAACAATGACATCTATACAGCCACTACGTATAGCTACGGTGATGGTCCCTCTGTTGTAGCCTCTGTGCGGAATGTAGAAAACACAGCACCACAAGCCAACAAGTTATGATTTTTCATTCTTAAAGACAAAATTTTATTTTGAGATCAATGAATTCATTATTGTAGAAGAAGCAATTTTACACTTTGATATATTTAGACCTAGAGATTTAAATCTCTCCTCTTTAAGAAAATATCAGATCAAGACTAATTACTAACCTTTGATAATCAGCCAATTATCAAAAAGTCAGAATTAAACTATCCAATAGAGCCTCACCAGTGAAATCTATAGGACGGTAATGATATCTTCTACTCTAACTATACATGTATTAAGGTCAAAGCACAAATCATGGCCAATGAGCATCACAGCTTTGCTTGTATTTCCAAACTATGGCATGAGTAGCTGGTGGAAACTGAAGGGAAAAGTCAAAAAATAACCAAGTGCAACACTACTTGACAATAGCTATAAACCAAGCTAGATATTATACCTGACCAAACTGAGAAGCAGATCCAGGATCATTCACAACAATGTTGCAATTATGTAGCTTGTATTCAAATCATGTAGGTAATTTAGGGGATTCAAACGATGAAAGAAAGATCCCATTTATTGGTAATCAATCTATGAATTCTCCTAATACACTATGATCCCGGTGATGTAGATAATAATTTTCCAAGTTTATAACAAAAGCAACTAGGCCTTTATCAGGTCAAGTTGGGAACATGGTTCTCAACTGGTCAATGTCTCACTTTGTATCATTGTTCAAGTTCTTTGTCACCACTGATCTAAAATGTGAACCATGAGCCTGCTTTAGTGGTAAAAGTAGCACACAGTTTCTTAGCCACCTCACATCAAGCCACATAACACTGCAAGATTTATCAGACCCTAGAATTGTCAATTTCCAACTATTAAATGTAAGTTTAGTAACTGCTGCTTTACATCTTAGATCATACCTGAGAGACTTCTTTCATTTTCTTCATTCATGTACTTGCTTTAGTTACCCAAATGATTTATGATCTTATATAAATTGCTTAATTTTTCCAAGAAATGAATCCAATAAGATCCGCCTGACTATTATCATAGCTGAAATTATGTTATAGATTCCCAATAAAAGAACACTAATTCAGTGAGATAACTTCCCATCATGATACTATAACAAACAATTAATGGGAAAAATCAACTAACTCTAAAACCTACATCCTTTATTTAAGGCTTGTATGAAGTTTTATGTCCATACCATTTGTAGAAAGGCATATATGCATATGGACAAACTTACCAAGCCAATCAAAAGCAATAGCGTGATAATCTTCAGAGAGTATAGGAAGAACTTTGCGGTAGGAGTATGCCTATAAACAAATCATGAACAGATAAAATGTCAATAAGTACATAACAATACCGGTGGAAAAACATATTATGTTACTCGATTCTCTATGAAGAATATGATAATTTTGGTAGTATAAAATTAATTGATTATGTACTTCACACATGCAATTTTGATGGTAAGGGAGGAGAAGAACATCTTATGTTCTTGATAAGATTGAATTACTAAACCTTTTTGTACTTACTAAGGAAAGATGCGACAATAATAAAAACAAACCATGAATCCCAACTATTTGAGGTCAGCTACATGAATCCTTTTCCTCCATTCAGCTCTAATTAATGTAAGATTGTTAAATTGATTGTTATCATATCAATAGAGCAATACGATTTTTTAGTTTCCCTAATTAACTCATTCAGTTTCCTTAGCTCACTTCTCCTCAATGGAATCAAGTCTGACAAATGATTGCTCTAAATATAAATTTATTTATTTTCTTTCAGAACTTATTTATAAGAAAGTTGATGCCTAAAATCTTGGTAAGGAGTAGATCTATAATTCCAGCTATATTCTTTGTAGGCATCTACCAGGACATTTCAATTTTGTTCACTATATTTATTATACCTACCTAGTCCGTACTCCAACAATCACCTTTTGCAGCATTTGTGGGGGAAGAAATAAATGAGGATCTGAGATAGTTTCCTTCTTTGCATCTTATAAGCATGGCTTCCTCAAGTGAACAGGAAATTAAAATTTCCATATTTATGAATTGTTCCAAACTTTACAATGGAGGCTTTTACGCACATTACCAGAAAATAGATTGTACAATTTAAGATAACTAGTGGATCTCGTTTTCAACAGTCATGAACTCGTTACACTTAAATCAATCCATCGGTAATTGCTTGGACAACAAGATTTTCAGAGGAAATAATGTTACTTTGATCAACAATTAACTCCTGGTTTCTTAATAAATTCAGTACATAATTAAAGACATATTTTGCAAACACTGGAATATAGATCCTTTTCTCTGAATCTAATACTGGTAGCTGAAATTCTCAAAAGGATGTAAATCTTCAGTAAATAATAAAACGAATCTTTCACTAATTTCCAAATGAGTGATTTGCTCAAAACCATGTGGATGTTCTACATATAAAAAAATCTGACATGATACTTAAAAAAACCTTACCTGAGAAGGAAAACCATGAATTAGAAGGACTGAAGGATTGGAGGAACTCCCGGCCTCCACAGAAAACCATCTATAGAAAGAAACACACCATCAATAAGAGAATAATATCATACATATGATACAGACGAACTTCACCTAACATGGAGACCTACATATCAAAAGTACCAGGATCAAGTCTTGTAGTTTTTCTGAGTACAACTCCAAATAAGCTGATAGCCTCCTAACCACACAGATCACTGGATTCACCTGAAAACATCTTCCGAGGATTGTGAGCTAGCACCCATTGTAAGACCAAAAATTGGATCCTTTGCCTTCCCTTTGTTTCCATACACAGGATAAGCTTTAACCTGAACAATATGGTTATAGTATGCCATCAGGATCTCAAGGTCAAAGATACAATTAGCAGAGTAGTAGTGATACAAGTCGACAAGAGATTTATATGGCCCAAACATTACATATATAACTATACATATAAGAGATTCAGGTACTGCAGTACCATCATGGTATTTTGATTTTGAATATCAAAACTTAACAGAAAAACTTATCTTCCCACCATCAATCATGCTCCAGACTAATCCTTAAGAACTCTAGGACCTATACAGAAGTAATTAAGAAACTAGAAGTCATAAGTATCCTCCTACTGACATTCATGTATAGCCAAGAAGAAGATACAAATGTCTGTAGATTGTACCAACAATATATACAATTAAAATAAAATTTTGGATCGCAATCAAAGAAAGCAACAGCATGAGATTTGAATGCCCATACCATTTTCCCCTTAGCAAACCAGTCATCAGATCGACTTGGCCCATCCGAATACTTCCCTGTTCCAATTCCCATATTCTTAAAAACCACGCAAAATACAAACTTTCCCTCCTTCATGAGAAGAGAAATAAGTGAATAAGCAAAAGTAGTCAAACCTCCACTAAACGAGAAACCATCTCCAATCGACTCCGGCGCATCTATCAAATACTCCTACACAGTGGACCAATCGAGAAATGTGATAAATCAGGCCTTAATTCAAGAGAAATAAACATAACATTCCATCACAACGAGATCAAAATCAGGGTTTTACCTCGTCATCACCAAGGATCGACCTGCATCCAAATCGGAGCTTCTCCTGCCGGACTCTGGAGTTGGGAGAGAAGCGGACAGGAGAGAAGACGGATGAGATTCCGATTTGGATCGCCATTGGAGGTGGAGGATTGAGAGGAGATTCGCTTCGATGGAAGATTCCATGGCTAGGGTTAGGGTTTTTTTCCTTCTACTTTCACCAAGGGATTAGGGGATAGGGTTTCTCTGGTCCTCCTCCCTCGTCCGGCTAACGGTCGAAAGGGGACGTTTCGGAAATGAAATAAAGCTTTTCGCGCCAAGTAAGCCGTACCAAATAACTTCCCCATCTCAGGTCTCCAACTACACTTACCCAGGACTGCACCAAGAAACACTGGTCTAATATAAGGACATTTACCCTTGGTCTAATATAGGGATTATTAGGTTATACATGATTTCTTGGAGACCAACAAGGGTAGAAAAAGCCCAAATCCTCTGGCAGCCTGATTGTTGGCACTGGGGTAAAAGAATATGAGAAAATATAAGAGAAAGGTTGTGGATGTGCTCGCACAAATGCTTGTATCTTTATAGGACTGGATAAGGTTCACAGAGTAAGTAAGACTCAACAATCAAAGAGTCTAAATGATGCTTGCCAGCTTTAGTGAGGACAAATAATATCGTGCTAACTTTAACAAGCAATGGATCTTCATTATGGGCATGAGCAATGAATCCCTAACCCACCACATCGGAGATTGTCCGGTAGACACCATTATAGTTTAGCTTGATGGTGCTTTCAGGCGGCTTAATCCAAGTAGTCAATGTAACTGAACTACTTAAAATAGGTCGAGCGAGCTTAGCGATCTTAGGGGAGTTCAAGAGTCATATAGATCATTTTAAATTACAATAGATTGGTAATTGTTTTCTTCCCGACGAAGATGAACTCATTGCGAGCTTTCCATAAATGTCACATTGCTGCATTCTTTTCAAGAGTTGCACCTTATAGTATATAGTTGCACCTTGGCACCAGCTGTTTTTACGTATGAAAGGGATAAAAATATGTCGTTCTAACTTAGCCCAAAATTCTGTTGCTCATGGTTTAGGATAAGAAAGGGCTTATTATTGCAGACTAAGTAAGGCATTAAGGGTAGGCAACACACTAAGGCTAGAAAGATGTCGTGAAGATAGGAATCGATGAGAAACCTTCCCCACATCTTCTAAAGAATTAGTCAGTCAATCCCGGTAATCGAGCTACCCTCCTAAGGCTCATCTAGGAATCTATAAATAAATGTAGACAAAGCCTTGCCAACCAACCAAAACTTAAGAGTCCAAATGGACTCATCAAGAGTAGAAACTTAGGGTAACTAATATAAAGGATGTGATCAAGAAGGTCTTGCCAAAGCTGTCCATAACCCTACTAGAATGCTGGTTATGGATAAATCAGTCAACCTCCTTACACAACAAAGTCTACTAACCTTGACAAAAGTTGGCTTAAACACTAGAAAAGTGTCAATGATCTAGGATTCTCTGAGGAAACTAAAGCGAGAAAAAAATATATTAGATAGTTAAGGAAGTCAAAGTGTTACAAAAAATTAATAAAGGGTCTAGGCATAGTTAATTCTAAAAAATTTCTTCTATAAATATTTAGTGCAAAATTTCTTGTTTAATTTTATTGGGTAACATATTAAATTGTTTAGTGCTGTATTTTTATTTTTATTTTTATTTTTCTCTTGCACTTCCTTTCAATATTTTAAAACTTCCCGTTCCTCTCAAAATACTTAACACTTTCATTATAAGTTCCACCATGAGATTTATAAATTTGATTTCACAATACAATTGATTCTAGGGAAATTTATTTTAAAACATTTCACAGTTTATCTTTATTATTACTAACACTACCATAATGATTTACATCCTTAAAACTTAATCCTTTTTCCCAAAAGAATTAGGTATCCCATCCTTACTTTATTGCTTAGTTACTGTTTCCTCCCAGTAACTTATCATTGTAATTTTAAGAAATAAAATTTTAAAATGGTTTTAAACCACAATACATGGGAAGTTATACCCAACCAGAGAATTTGGTGGGGGACTCTTCTGTTCTTCTTTTTTAAGCTTAATTATGAAAATAATAAATGTTAATTATAGTTATTTTACTTATAATAGCTTGATCAATAGTAATCCTTAGTCTGTAAATATCAATTCTCATTTAAGAAACCCTACAACAACAAATAAAGCATGAAAAATAAAGAAATAAACCATCTTCAACCTTTATCTCAACCTTCCAAAACTCTCTCTTTTGCCTAACTTCTAGTACTCTTTATTTCAATAGAGCATTGAACACATCTGTGATGTTGCCAATGCTTAGAATCTCTAGTCTCCATTGAACCTTGGAGGAGGGGTTGACAGGAAATTCTTTATGTGAGATCATCTTCTTCTTTCAGGGTAAGGCAAGAGATTCTTAACTCTCTTATTTATATTTGAATGTTATATAGGAATAATTTTATTAGAACCATTTTTGCATACACCCTTATTTTTGTACACCGTCTATGAAAAATCTCTTGTCTCTTTGACGTCGTTAATGAAAAATATCAAATGACAATTTTATTAAATACTTTCTTCTTTTTCCTAAAGTTAGGGTAAAATAGTTTCAAAAGGATATAAAATTAATCAAGGGACACTCACATATTAATTTTCTACGGAAAAATCTATCAAATTACTAACGAAAGAGAGATTTTGGAGTGTTTTCAATAACTAGGGGGGGACATAAGCATCTTTAGATTGATTTGTGCCATTTTATAAATTTTGATTTGAGATCATTAACTATGGTAGAAACTTCATTATATCCGCTTTTATTTAGCAAACTAATATACATTAAATTTAAGTAGAAATACTAATAATTATAGCAACCTTCAATTACTTCTAGCACATTGTTCTAACTTTTTTGGGGTTCATATAAAAATAGTTCACTAATTAATTTCAATATTTATTCTTTTTAGGTTATTATCTAGCTATTTAACAAAGGAGAAAAATTATTTGTTTTTCCTTGTTTTATTATTAAAAATATAAAATGATTTGAGACAAAACCTAAATTTAAATCATACCAAGATGAGAAAATGGCTTGTTTTCTTTAGAGAATCTAATCATCACCCAAAATAATTATCACACTAAATATGGTGATAGGGACGAATCATAATACAAGTAGGCTAGTTGATATAGATGATAAAAGTTCTTAAGGAACTAATTCTATGTTTCTATCTCCCTCTCTCTCTCTCTCTCTCTCAACCAATAGAATCCCATTGGTATGGTATGTTCACCTTTATGGCTACATGGTCCTGCGGTCATTCTATGACACCCCCATGGTGTGCGACGTGCTGCATGCCCCCACCCACATGCATGCCTCTTCATGCAAACTCATGAATGCCAAGAACTGAGACTCCAAGCAACTTGGAGTTTTTTCTCTTTCTCTCTCTCGCTTTTTACTAATGTAATTCTAATATATTCAAATAAGTGAATTTTAAACTTATTTACAAGAGTAGATGCTGTCCTAATCCAGGTGGATGTCGCGTAGAAAAATCGTTATCTGAGTCGGCGATTCTAATTTAATATAACTTACTTTCTCTAGAATAAGCAAATTTATACACTAAGTAAAATATTATTACACTCCCAAAACAAAACAAAAAAAAAGTTAAATGGAAAATGACTAATTAGCACTCAATTGAATTCTTTATTGGATGCCCACAGAGACTGGACTAAAAGAGTGGGGTTAGGAAGGTGTGGTATGTTAGAAGAATAGAAGACCACCGGCATGAGATGAGACTTGTCATTATTCTCTCCTCAGACATGTGATGGCATTCAAATGTCTAATAAGAGACTAAGACTGAAGAGCATCTCCCTAGCAATGCAAGAATCTAGTGCTAAAAAAGGGATTAGATGAAGCTGTCTACCAATGCATTCTATCATAGTACTATATGCACATAGTTTGAATTCAGAGTTATGTAGCTAATTTATATATCAGAAGAATTAGTCTACAGACTTAGATAGTGCAGTGTATTTCCTGTGTCTTTTCTCTACCCTATCTTTTTAGACCATTGAAACCTAAAGACATGGTTACTTTAAGCATCTCTTAGCCTTTCTCAGTGACTTATTGAAGGGATAAGATGATTCTATATGTTTGTGCCTGCTCTAGAAGTATATCTCTTGAGGCATCAATGCTTTCAAACTGAAGGAAGTGGGTGTAGAATGAATGGTGCAAATATTTCTAGGGGTGCCTAGTATATTTTAGATCATAAAACTCCAAACAGTCAAACGATCATTTCAACTATGTCAATAGCAATCCTTTTAATTTGCTAAAGGTACCAAGAAATCACTGCTGGAAGTGTTGGCAACTTTTATATATTGAAGAAAATTGATGTCTTCTTGACGCACTTATGTGGCACTCATATGGAGTATGGACTAGATTGTCATCTGTTTGGATATAATGTTTGGTGTGCAGACCTAGGATGGTTATAAACTTGGAGAGTGATTTTTGATTCTTTTCAAATCATCTTATAAAATTTTGAACCTTTCTTAATTTAATTGTTGTATGATTTGGAACTTTGTGATGTCAGCTAAGTATCCATGATCACCTTTGACCCAAGAATATCTGGGTAAAGGAGTCCTCATGGAAAGACTCTCTCTCTCTCTCTCTCTCTCTCTCTCAAAGTAGTTGTAGAAAATATACTTTCATACAAGCAATGTAATACTTACTAGTAATGCTGTGCAGGTATACAAAGTGACATCTCAAAGTGTTAAAAGTATGGTTCTTAAGATTGCTATTTCCACCTAATTACTCTACGGAGAGAGAGAAAGATAAAGTTCACTCCTAAGTTATCTTTTTATCCTATAACAACTGCTATCTCAATATGGTAAAATTTCATATCCTTCTATTCTACTGCAACTAGTGCAATTATCTCCACTGAAACAATTCTCCTAGACCAATCCAATTTGCCTTCAGTTCACCATTCCAAGCTCCAAAAAGAATCCTAGACTCCATTAAAACCACAGTAGAAGCATAACAGAAGAGTTCAGAGAGAATACTACATGATGATTACACCCAGAGACATATACAATGTCCTAAGTGCTGTGGTTCCACTCTACATTACCATGTTCTTAGCCTATGCCTCTGTAAAGTGGTGGAAGATCTTCACACCAGAGCAATGCACCGGCATCAACCGCTTCGTGGCCATCTTCGCGATCCCTCTTCTCTCCTTCGACTTCATCTCCCGCATCAACCCTTTCAAGATGAACATCTTGTTCATCGCAGCTGATGCCGCTTCAAAGATTCTAGTCCTCCTTGTGCTCTTCTTATGGGCCTGTTTCTCTCAGAGGAGAAGTCTAGGTTGGTGCATCACTCTGTTCTCACTCTGCACACTCCCTAACACACTTGTCATGGGGATCCCTCTTCTCAAATCAATGTATGGAGACAACCAAGAGGACCTAATGATCCAAGTAGTGGTTCTCCAGAGCATAATTTGGTACACTGTCCTACTCTTTCTTTTCGAATACCGAGCTGCGAGAAATTCCATCATGGAGAAGACTAGTGAAAGTAGAGAGACTCTACCAGTCCAGTTAGCCAAAGAGGATGAAGTGGTTGATGTTATCATCGCAAAGACATCGCCGGATCTTGAACAAGAAAGGCTTCAGAGCATAGACATAGCAGCACCAGATTCAAAGGAGCTGCACAAGTTTGTTTGGAAATGTGGGTGCTGCAATTCTGGAGGCAAGTCAAGTGAAAGATAGAAAACTATATTTCAAACTACTCAACTCTATATTTACATCTTTGTTTGCATGAGCAGGTCTACGTGAGCAGTCTGTGAAAGTCTGCAGCAAAGAAGAGATTAAGAACCCAGATGAGAAAGGTAACCAGAACACAGTAGAAGATAAGAACAAGGAAGTGGCTTCAAGCAACTCATCTTGGATGGTTTGTTTGATCATGAGAATGGTTTGGTATAAGCTCATCAAGAATCCAAATACATATGCTAGTCTCTTGGGTCTGAGTTGGGCTTTGGCTTCTTGCAGGTAGCATTTTAACTTTCAAAACACACACACACACACACAATTGATTGGTATCTTGATTTTCTCCTCAAAATTACATAGATGGGATTTTAAGAAGCCTCTGATCATGGAGAACTCAATTACAATCTTATCAAATGCTGGTCTTGGAATGGCCATGTTCAGTTTAGGTAAGAACTAAAATTGATTTTAAAACTACAATTTTGGAGGTTTTTGTGGGAATTGGGTAAGTAGAATGATAGGCTGCTTTAAACTACTCAGGGCTGTTCATGGCTTTGCAACCAAGCATTATAGCATGTGGATGGAGATTGACAACATATGGAATGCTGATGAGGTTTGCAGCTGGGCCTGCTGTGATGGCAGTAGCTTCTCTTGCAGTTGGCATCAGAAGCACCACACTGAAAGTATCAATAGTTCAGGTGAGTATAAAAATTTAGAAGGCTTTTACTTATAAAAAGATAAAAGCCTACTCTTTTTGCTTAGACAAATTTGATTTGTAGATACCTTCTACTGTTCTTAGACAAATTTGCAAAAGATCAGACCTAATAATTGACAATGAATATTCTAAGTATTTCACTTTAAAGAAAAAAAAAACTAAAAAAATGGACTTATTTTCTTCCTCTCTTTCCAGTTTTGCAAGAAAACCACCTAAGGATACTTACTAGGAAAAAGAAGAATATATTAGAAATATTTGTTATGAATGAACTGGAGGTGGTGTTTTGCAAATTTACCCGAAAAGGAGTCGACACAAAAATATGTACAGAGGAGGTTTACAGAAGACTAAAACATCGGTAGCAATATAAAAGATGCAAAAATTAGAAAATCAAGCATCTTATTTGTAAGAACAAGGATCTTGTTCAGAAAGAACAATAAAAAGAGAGATTATTGAAGTTCTGTCACTGAAACAATCCATTTTCAGGCTGCACTGCCTCAAGGAATTGTGCCTTTTGTGTTTGCAAGGGAATACAATCTACATCCAGAGGTGTTAAGTACAGCGTAAGTCTTCTATACTTCAAAAATTCTAGTTAGAGAGGAGTAATGTTCAAAAAGAAAAGAATATTACAGTAGGAAAAGAACTGTTAATTCCCAATTAGCTTCAATTTTACACACAGTAAAATCTGCACAATGCTAACTTCAAGATGCCAATTTATTCTGATATTCATTACAGGGTAATCTTCGGAATGATAGTCTCATTGCCTGTAACGATTCTATACTTCGTATTTCTGGGATTATAAATTTGTATGATATCTCATGAAGGGCAAGTGACGAACATCAAAACTCGCATACAAAGCTTGTTCAGCACTAAACTGATCGTCAGGTTGCTAACTCCTCACAGACTGACTCATGAAGGTAGATTTTGGTTTGCAGGACAATGAAAGAAGAAAAAAAAAAGGTTACTTATTTGGTTGGATGTAGCAGATATGGAAGAAATGCTTTGTCTTCCTAGTTTTGCAGAGAGGAAATGAGTATATTGCCCGCAAATTACAAGTAATCAGCATAAGAAGATTTTAAATAGTTACTTTTTATAAGATAATTCTCATTGTGTTCTGAAATTTGTTGTTTGGCTCTGCACTCTTTTCTGAAACAATGAGTGACTTTTCAGAACTGTGCCAGAAAACTTATATGCAATATAAATTCAGACACTTCTCTTTCTTGGCAACTAGGAGCACAGTGATACTTATTTTAAGAGTTAACTTTTTTACTTCAAGTCAGATTTGGGTACAAATTATACAATAATAGTTTGTTAGGTTTTCTAACTTCTAGTTCCCACACGATTGTAAATAAATTGTAGGATTGAGGGTTCACCTGTAAGGTTATATCATGAATTTGAGTGCTTTAGGATTTTCTATTAATATTGTCTGACCAAATGAAAATATGTCAAACAGACCTTAAGTTGGCCCATTATTTAATTTCGGTGATCCAAAAGAAGTTAATAACTAATAAAAATCTACAGAAGATAAAAATTGGACAATGCAGGTTGCTGAAGAAATCTCCATAAACAAATATTTCCTTATGAATTGGAAGAAGAAAGAGTAGCTCATTACAAATAACTAAGTCAAACTAATTTTGAGAATAGAGAAAAATATAATCTCAACCAAGTACTTTCCAGGTATAATTCTGGTCAATGTAAGAGGATAGACAGAAAAAACATTATGCAAGTCCACTATTAAGATTGCTCAACCCATGTAAAATGTAATTGAAGCAGTGATTAAAATATATATATGTATGTATATATATATAAATGTACTTTACAACTTTGTGACCTCAGTACAGATACAATATACTCAGTCTGATCAAGAAAGAATGAACAATGAAATTGCACCTAATAAAACATTGGAGTTGCAAGTATCTGCTTACTTGAAATTCCAGTTGGTATATAAGTGGTATGTAACCTCATAGAAAATACGTACTTTTGGCTTCGTCATATGCTGCAGAGTTGTTTGTCATGGTTTGCCACTTTGAACAGACTACTGTGAGATTTGGGCTGAACTATTATATAAATTTGAAAGGACGCTGATAGGAAACAGAAAATAGATGTTCTGTTATTCAGGATAAGGGTCAGTCCAACACTTATCCTTTACCACTGCATGTTGCCATCTTTTAGTAAAAATGTCTAATTCAGCATAAGAACGCTTCTTCATCTGCAAAAGAGTTAAAAGTTTAAACTGTCATCCAAGTTTGCTAAAGTTAATGTTTTCATGCAAAATTGTGTGGAGGATTTATCAGTAATAATGCTACTTGCTTTTTTTGTTATATAATACCTGTGGGCTGTGGCATCTCTAAAGTTAATATTTTTCTATTATAAGTTGATAGAACCAAGGATGGCTATGCCAGTCGGCACGCCCCGTGTCGACTGGCACTTGCTATGCTAGTAGTGGGGACTTGACTCATAGTGGGCTAGTGGCACACCCGTGTCGAGCCGTGCAGGTCTCTGGCTGAAATGGTGCCATTTAAAAAAAATTCTATTTTCGTCAACTATCATCAAATCAATTTTAGCCATTTTCTTAACAAATGACTTGTGGAGCCTATTTTTCTTTTTTTTCTTAAATTCCATCAATCATCATCAATCAACTTTAAAATGGAGTATTCAATCATATTATGGAATGTTCAATCATTATTATTAGTTTTAGTAACTGTATTCAATCATACTATGTATTCAATAATATTTGTATTTGACTATTGCTTTATCTTTAATAAACTAGGTCATTTATAAAAAATAATCTAAAGATAAAATACTATAATGTAAGTTTTAATATAAATATTTAAATCAGAAACCAAAAATTAACATGCCGAAGACCCAAAAATATATCTAAATATCCTAAAACGTTTATTAAAATTATGTTAAATGCTAACCAATGGCACGCAAAGGAGTGACTGAGGTTGTGCCGATTGGCATGCCTCGTGCCACTGGCACAGTTATTATTAGATAGAAATATCTTTGAAAAGAGTACTTATATTCAATAAAGCACGGACACCTCTCCTAGGAGGAGGTGTCCGTGTCGGACACGAACACACGTTGGACCTGCGTGGGACACATGACCAAAACGAGTTTGGAGTATCCATAATTAAATAATAAAAAATAAAAAAATTGGACACGTGCGGGACACTACTGGGACACGGGCGGGGATGGGCGAAATTTTGGCTAATGTTTATCGGGTTGGGTTGGGTCAGTTTTTATTAACTTGGATCCAAACTCGATAATAAATAACTAAACACAATCCTAAATCCTCATCCTTACACCTCACTGCTAACTGTTGAGCGACGATCCAAGCTCTAAAACCCTCAAGCGGAGCAGCTGAATCCAAGGCGACGATCGCAACGGCCGACGGGCTGCTGAGCGAGTGCGACAGGCTGCACACGGCGAGGGCGACATGTTCTTCTCTCTCTCTATGTCTCTCTCTCTCTATCTCTGTCTCTGTCTCTCTCTCTCTCTCTCCGAGAGGGCTTAATCTTAAATTTAAATTTTCGTTAGTTATTTTAATTCTAATTAGTGTGATAACCTGTTAGTTATTTTAATTTATGTTAGTTATGTTTTTATATCGACAGTTATTTTTTATACCGATAGGGCTTAATCCCAATTTCTCCCTCTAATTTCTTTCATGTTTCCTCTCTTGTTATTTAAATTATTAAATTATATTAAAGCTTCTCTCTCTATTAAATTGTTAATCTGCTAATACATATCTTTCTACTAACGTAGTTTTATATTTTTATTGCGGTTGAAGAAAAATGAATACTGAAAATAGTCCTGATCCTAGTCAAAACACTGTATCTTCTGTGGATGATAATACTCCTTTGTGGAGATATGTTACTAAAATGGAGAAATTGGGAGAAGGTGGAGAAAATTATAATTTTAGATGTAATTACTGTCAACAAATCTATAAAGGATCATATTATAGAGTAAAGACTCATTTACTAAAAATTAGTGGGCATGGAATTAGAGATTGTCCAAAAGTGAGTAGTGAACATATTTTGGAAATGAAAAGGGTTGTTGATATGACCGAGTTGAGAATTAAAAATTTGATGCCTAAACAAATTCTTTTATCAAAATTTGGACAAATAGCATCTTCTAGTAGCTCAGTTGGAGGTGCGTGTTTTGATATGGGAAGGACATCAAGGAAAAAAAGAGCAACAGGAATGATACCTATTGAGAAGTCATTTAATTCTGGTGCTTGCAATCAATTATATTGCGAGATTGTAAGAATGTTTTATTCAGCTGGGTTGCCTTTTTATCTGGCAAGGAACTCTCACTATGTTAAAGCATTTCAATTTGCAGCAAATAATAATATTTCTGAATTTGTGCCCTCTGGCTATAATATATTGAGAACTACACTACTTCAACAAGAGAAAGCAAATATTAAAATATTGCTAAACCCTATTCGAAGCACATGGGGGGAGAAAGGGTTGAGTATTGTATGTGAAGGTTGGATTAATGCATAGAGGAGACCGCTTATAAACTTTTTAGCAATGACTAAGAGTGGCCCTATGTTCTTGAGGGCTGTGATTTGGGCCTCATAATGTAGCCCAAGTGGTTACAAATAATGCACCTATTTGTAAGGCAGCAGAGATACTTCTTGAAGTAAGATTTTCTCACATTTTTTGGACTTCATGTGTAGTTCATACTCTCAACTTAGCTTTGAAGAATATATGTCTAGCAAAGAGTACTGAGGCAAATGAGATTGTCTTAGATGAGTGTAGCTGGATTTCAGTAATTGCAGAGGATATAATGTGCATAAAAAATTTCATCATGCAACATTCAATGAGGTTGGCTATCTTTAATAAATTTATTAACTTAAAATTGTTTGCTATTGCGAAGATTCGCTTTGCTTCGATGATTATAATGTTAAAAAAATTTAAGAAGATCAAGAAGGGCCTTCAATCATTGGTAATTAGTGATAAATAGAGTTCTTACGGGGAAGATGATATTGGCAAAGCACAATTTATCAAAGATAAAGTCCTCGATGATATTTGGTGGAATAAAATTGAATATATACTTGCCTTCACAAAACCTATATATAGTATGCTACAGGTTGCAGACATAAATAAACTATGCTTACATTTGATATATGAAATGTGGGATACAATGATTGAAAAGATAAAAACATTCATATTTATGCATGAAAACAAAAAGGAAGGTGAGGAATCTATTTTTTATTCAATGGTGCACAAATCCTTGTGGATACATGGGACAAAAGCAATACACCACTACATTGCTTAGCATATTATTTGAATCCAAGGTTAATTTCATTTCTATAGTCCTCTTTCTTATGATTAAATATTTTATTGTTCTTTCATTGCTATTGTTGACTAATTAGATGATTATGTTAATAGGTATTATAGCTCATCATGGATTCAAGAGGATCCAAATCGTGTACCACCGTATAAGGATTTGAAAATTCCTAATATGAGAAATAAATGCTTAAAAAGGTTATTTAATGAAAAATAGTATACTAAGAGTATATTAGTTTCTCCAAATCAACAAAAAGTTTTGTTCAATATGACTCGATAGTAGATAGAAATGAGTTTGATCCAAACATCTGGTGGGGTGCTCATGGTGCTTCTGCTCCTATTCTTCATAATTTAGCACTTAGGGTACTTGAGCAACCTTGCTCTTCTTCAAGTTGTAAGAAGAACTAGAGTACCTATTCTTTCATCCATTCATTGAAAAAGAATAAGATAACTCCACAGAGAGCTGAAGATTTAGTATATATGTATACTAATCTTCGCCTTCTATTAAAGAGGTCTCCAGATTATTTGAGAGAGGAGACCAAGATATGGGATGTTAGAGAAAATTCTTATGATTCCTTTAATGGTGCAGGAATGTTAGAGTTTGCTAATCTCTCAATTGATAAACCGGATTTGGAGACTATAATGTTTATTGATTAAGGCAATGAGCCAGCTGAAGATGAATGTTCTACCTTATGTTGCTATTTTGTAATGATTGTTAGTTTTTCAACTTCTGTGAAACTCAGTTACTTGGATAGTTAGATATGTTTTGTACTTTTGGGGCTTGTAATGATAATTTGATGCCTTTTTAAAATTTTGTACACTTTTGATTGTCTTTCAATTTATTCTTATCATTAAATTAGTCTTACAGCTTGATGTATACTTCTTAGTTCTTATAGCTTGATGTATATGTATTTAATACTATTGCATTGCAAACTTTTACTTTAGATGTATATATATATATATATATTATTTATTTATTTATTTTGCCGTGTTCTATGCCATGTCTTTGTCCTATATTGTCAAAATTTACGGTGTCAGTGTCGTGTCATGTCCGTGTCCCGTGTTCGTGCATTTGGTGATTCCGAGCATTCATACTAGCACTATTTCTTGAGAAATGCCATTGGTCTGCGACTACCTAGATAAACACTTAGCAAGAAAAGAAAAATGTATAAATTTTAATTTATATCTAGAATTTGGTTCTCAAATTACTTGGGCTCACAAAATGTGAGCAAGCAACCAAGTGTATAGATTAGTGTCTATTGATTTAAAGAGTCAATATAAAGTTATGTTGATGAACACTTACGGCCTGTCGTGCTTGATCATTAGAGGTTGCTGATCCAGGTGGTGCCTGCATATTTGATAGTATGAAGTCATTCTGGCACTTATTTAGGATGCCAACAAAACTATAACACATACTTAAATAATAAAATTCAAAGTTTGGATGCTTCAATTATGATGCAAATTAGATGCATAAAAAAGAATCCAGAGAAAATGATGTCAGTGCGCAATTAATAAAAAAACTTGAGTTTAATCCCATAAACGAAATTCAAATGTGACAGCAATATGAACATAAGATGGGACAAGCAAAAGAAAGTAGTATGTGTAAAGGAGACGATTAAATTTCCCAAAATTTTCTTTTGTAGTAGTTGAATAAATCATTTGGCTTATGCAGAGGTTCTTTTTGGAAGAATAAACTAGATCATCTTAAAAGGGCAGACCAGAAGCTGACAAATTTAGACTAGAGTATAATCCTTAATCTTGACCATTCTAGAGTAAATTAACAAATCTTAATATTACATCTACATTATTCGTAGGATCTACTGAACTCTAATTTTTAATTTCTATAAAAGAACTCATGCATCTCAAAGGTTACTGTTTTGTTGCCATTGTCACATCTAGCAAGTGTTGGCAACAACGATGGTCATGTCGTGCTACCATCGCCACGGCATGCCTTTGCACACCCCAGCGTACCACTAGTACACATTTATAATATTTTCTAATAAATTTTTTAGAATATTTAGAGATATTTTTAGGTCTTCAGCATATCAATCTTTGTTTTTTGGTTTAAATATATGTATTAAAACCTACATTATAGTGTTTTATCTTTAGATTATTTTTGTAAATAACATGTTATATTAAAAATAAAGCAATAGTTAAATATAAATATTATTCAACACATAATGTGATTGAATAATTGATTAAAACTAATATTAATGATTGAACACTCCATAATATGATTGAATACTCCATAATATAATTGAACACATAATATTAATTGATAATAGTTCAATAATTAAAACTAATATCTAGTTGTACGTAGAATGAGGAGGAGGATTAAAGACTTCATTTGCCGGTATAAAATAACACAAGAATGTTTACTGTTGATAATCTTCAAAATTCATTCATTGATAGTATTACTCATTATAACGTCTCACATAGTCTTCATACAAATAAAATTTTTGCAATTCTTCTATGGTATGATAAAAATAGTAAATATGTACGGGAACGACTAGTATCAGCATAGGCACACCATAAGCATATGCAAATTGTGGATATGGAGTATAATAAAGTTGTTGTGGCTCTGGTTGGTGTGATTGATATGATAATAACAATGATGAACTCATATCATCCTGTGTGTAACACCTAGAATTTTAAAAAAAGAATTCCCCCGCACGTGCGTCGTGCATCCCAACTTGCCCCTCGTCCTCTCTTATTTTCCTTCTTTTGTGCACGCCACCGCTGCCATCCCCTATTTCCTCCTCCACCCTACCATGTCTCTCTCCATCTCCTTCTCTCGTGCTGCCGACGCCGGAGCCGACGAAGCCCCGGAGCTGACCCACCCAAGTCCTAGAACCCTCTCAATAAGCCTCTAAACCCCTCGATTAATTTCGATAATCAACCCTTTCACCTTGCCTTCATCAAAGTCCTCGGCAACCGGGAGCTCCGATGGGGGGGGGCCTCCATGGCCGTCGACCATGGAGTGCACCTAGCCGCCCCGTCGGCTACCCCGGCCGCGGGGCGAGCTGCTCCCACTCCCCCATGGACAGGGAGGGTGGTCCTTAATGCTCCATAGCGGCCTCAGGCTCCACTTCATCACTGTCGAGCTCAAGTTCTTCTCTTTTTCCTTTTCTTACTGCTTTTCGAACGTCGTTCCTCCCCCTGGTCTCATGGCTGTGTTGCCGACACCATCGACCACGGTGGTGGCCACGCCTCCCTCCTCTGTCTTCTTCCTTTGGAAGGAGATGTTGGAGGTGGGGGGCGCGAGTTAAGTAAAACCCCTACCCACTCTCTGGACCGCAGTCCATGAAACCTTGTACTGCTAATTTGAGGCCCAAGCCCAATCTAGCATATCTCTTGGGCACCTGTGGTGAGCTGGGCTAAACTTAAAGCCCAGCCTAAGCCTAATAGGGTTATTTGGACCAACAATGGTCGTGCCACAGGCATGGATCGTGCCGACCACCGGCTGGCACGGCACGTGCCGTAAGAAAATGAGAAAAAGAGGTAAAGAATACTCACCTTTGCCATTTATTAATTAGTCTAACTACTCCCCTAAAGACAAATTCTTATTATCTAAATAGTGTGAATTTTAGGATGGTATAGAACTCAACCCTAGGGAACCCTTGACTTATGTGATATGCCTAAACCTAAATTCTTTAATAAGGTAATTAATTCTATTAATTCACTAACCTAACGTATGACTTTACTTGCATGAATTGTTAGGATCGAGACCGCACGAGGAGAATTTTGGGATCCCGGAGGAGCCGGCTAGTTGAAAGGAATTAGAGTATTGTGGAGATCCCCAAGCGAGTAGAGTTTATATGAGTCTAGAACAATGTAGTTGCTGATATTATACTCTTCATGATATTATAAGAATGATAGTGTTAGCGCATGCATTTAGTATAACTATTATGTATCCTAGTACATGCAATTATTGATAGTATACTTTTCATGATGTTGTAAAAATGTTAATGTTTGCACATGCATTTAGTGTAACTATTATGTATCCTTATATGTACAGTTGTTGATAATATACTCTTCATGATATTATGAGAATGTTAATGTTAGCACATATATAAGTGTAACTATGATCTATATGTATCTTGGTATAAGACACTCTTGCATAAACATCTGTAGCGAATATAGAATGTAATGACCATAATGACTATGACATGACTTATACATTAATAGACACTACATCACTTCCACCTATTATTAGTTAGTCGTGTTCTAACTAGACAGTGCCCTCTACTCGCTTAGCTCGGGGTTAAGGGTAGAGTGTATCGTATATGACTTATACTATTAGCGGTCTACACCTGAGGTCGTTAGCCTGAGTGGCATTCAGGTAATTACACCGCATAGTTAGAACTAGATTATGATGATAGTAAAAACATGATTGTAAGATGAGGATATATCTCTAGCGGTACTCGACGACGCAGGGTCATGGCGTCCACTGATGAGCTGAGGACTTTTGACTATTCCGCTGAGAACGGTGATGATTTAGAGATAATGAGATATGGGCCTACGACCAGGGCCCTTAGTTTGATGGCCATAGACAACCGGTCACATGCAGTGTCGCTATGCATGTTTGGGTGACATTACCACTAGATGTGTATATATCCTTCCTCGATGTATGAGATGATGGGTGGTTACGTAATGAATAACTTTTAGAGAATATCTAAATTATGTAGTAAATAGCTCGGTGAGCTATGATAAATCATGATTAATACCTTGGTGAGCATGTGATGACTAACCTTCTTTGACTTGTGTGAATATGAGGAAAACTACTCTTTTTACTTCTAAGCATAACGTGTAAATGCTATGATTGAGATTTGTATGAATAAGAGATTATATCAAACTTTATACTTGTGTAAACTTATCCTGATATGATTAGGAGTTGGCATGTTCAAGGACAGTACCGCGTAGTCTATATTGTTTGCATTGATTTAGTAACTCATTATAAGTCACTTAGATAAACTTATTCTATTGTTAGCAACTATAGACATGCATTGGAATATGCACTTGTGATTTTATTGTTATGGATTGTATGGATTCTACTCGCTGGGCTGTGTGCTCACCACTTCTTGGTGGAGTAGCTGCCTTTACTTTACTTAGAGTTACCTATATTTCTATTAGTTGTGTTGAGCTCCTACGAGGATATTATGATTGAAGTTGTATATTGGACTTTGGAGTTGTATTTTGGACGTGTAACTTTGAAGGCTTATTGTGGTCTGTGGAACTTGTATTCGGACTCATATTTTGCTTAAGATCATTTATGGTATGAACCTATATTTCTATGTGTCTTGTGGAAACATATTACTGACAGGTCACGTAATGAACCGCATGAGGGGATTTACCCACGCGGTATACACATGTATTTGGAGGTTTGAGTGTTTCACTATGGTGCACTTCTTCTGATGTTTTGCCACCTACAGACTTGAGTTTTTTCCTAATCTAACTGTAATCATATTGAGCTTGAGATGGTCTCTTTCCTTTTTTCTGTCTTTAATAAAAAATTTCTCATAGTCATCAAAATCTGGCTCTGTAGTCTTGATCTTGGGTAACATGTCTGAAGTTTTCCTCCTCTATAAAAATAATATCTCTCTATGAAGGTCGTATAGTAGGGACGCATATCTCATTTCCATCATCACCACCACCAGATTGAATATTGTCATTATCACTATCACAATTATCATCTCTAGTCTTATCATCATCAATTTTATCTAAACCTTCTAAGGGATCAATTAATCGTGAAGATTCAGCTTGACTAGTAGTTAATTAATAATAATTGATAAAAATAAGAAATGGTTAAAAGAAATGGGCTTCATATGTCATATCACGTTTGCTAAGAAATGACTAAAATTGATTTGATGATGATTGAAAGAAAAAGGAAAATTTTAAAACAATAGATCCACGTAGGCATAATGACTGGCACGTGGTGTCGAATGGCATGGATCGGCACGAGGGTATGCCACTACTGGCACGGCCATCCTTGGTTGGCAATATAGTGACATTCTTAAAGAGTTTATCCTCTATATTACCCAATTTACTTATCTCCAACTCAGTAAGTAGGAGAGGTGAAAGCAACTTCCATAGATCAGTTATCTCATGCCAACATTTACATATTACTTGAAATTTCATAATAATCTTATGATCCTTCTTTTGGCAGCAACATGACATATATCCAAGAAATAATAAGGATGCAATTAGAGCAAAACTATACAAAAGGAGGACTAACAAGTGTTAACAGCTTTTTGTAGGGGCATGTTGGGCATATGCCACATGACTTACTATGCCAATACCAAGGTTCCATCCCAAGTTCCATTCTCCAGTATTTGATTAGATTGGGTGAAATGAAGCTAACTATAGTATTTATAACAAACAAATTGATACTATTTTTGTCAATATTTTAAAAAGCGTTCATGGCGGTCGCCATGGCGGCCACCAAATCGCCTGGTAGACCACCAAGGCTTGTAGCTTGATGTTTATGCTAAATGTTTTTGCAGTTCAGCCTGCAATAGCAACGGATTTGGATATTGGGTCGAATCTTCAGTATTTGCTAACCCAATCGTTTTTCTCTCCTCACTCTCGATCTGAGCCCTAAAAACTTACCTTCCCAATCGTCCCCTCCCTCGATCGTCTCCCTCTCTCGATCAATTTCGAGCGGCGGCAAACGAGTATAACCCACGGGCAGGGAAGGCTCAAAGGCACCGAACGGTGCCAGCAAGCAAAGGCAACGACAGCAAGCAGATGACAGTGGCAAAGATAGGCAGTAGCAAGCGAATGACGGCACCTCATCTCCTCCTCCTTTTTCTTCTTATTTTCTTTCTCTTTGGCATTGGAAACCACAAATTTTTTTTGTCTTCTCTGTGCTTTAACTGGTGGGAAAGAGAGAGGCCACGTGCTTAGGGGTGTAAACGAGCCAAGCTTGAGCAAGTTGGGCCCAGCTCGGCTCGAGACAAAAGGAAGAAAATCTCGGCTCGGCTCGAGCTCAAGCCCGATTCAAGCTGGAAAAGATTGGCTCGACTCAACTCGTCTTCAGCTCGATGAGGCTCGAGCTCAGCTTGACAGCTCGTGGACTTGATGGGCTTACGTGGGCCGGTTCCGATATGTGACTAACATCTAATAGTCTATATGGAAAAAAATAACATTTAATAGGTAGGATTCGTGCCCAGACCGGTTGGGTAATAGAATCTGTTTTAACCAACTATGCTATCTAATATTTATATATTTATTTTGGTCTATATATATATAATATCATCTCACATATATACCGAGCCTATTCGAGCCGAGCTCGAGTGAGCTGACTCTAGCTCGACTCAGCTTGATTAGCTTATCAAGCTAAAAAATCTAGCTCGGCTGGGCTCATTTAGAGCTCGAGTCGAGCTTTAAACGAGTCGAGCTCATGAGCCGGCGAGCTTTTTTGACAGCCCTACACATGCTCTCATACTAACATTGGAAATCACCAATGTTGGAAATTGCCAACTATTAGTGCATATCAAATCACCAACTATTAATACATTTTTGAAGTCCAAGACCTCTAGAGAATGAAAGATTCTGCTCCTCCAGAGCTAGAGGAGGGGAGGATGTGCTCCTCCGACGAGCGTCGTCATCCAAACCAGCTAAAGATAGAGGAGTGTGTCGTAGGTGCCACCTGATTCTCAAGGTGAAGCAAGCCAAGATGGGGGTTGGCCCCAGCCTTGAGAGGCACAACAGGGGGAAAAGACTGAAGGAAAAGGCAAGGCTTCAACGTGGGTCTTGGTTGTGGTTGGAGTGCACCGGGCAAAGCTTGTGTAGGGGCACATCCCGGAGGAAATTCTGGAGAAGCTCAAAGAGCGGTTGGAGGACTGTGTCATAGTCGACCCAAGAGTACTTAAACAGTGTAGTGCAAGATGGAAACTATCACTGTTTGGTAAGTCCCTTGGTAGGAACATCCCAATGAAGCTCAAGAGTATCCCGGCTAGGCTGTGCATAGGGAAAGACCGATTTTCGGTCTCTAACATGGAGTAGGGCTTCCTGGTGTTCCGGTTTGAAAGACAAGAGGACTTGGAATATGTTCTAGGAAATGGACCATGGACTTAAACAGTGTAGTGCAAGATGGAAACTATCACTGTTTGGTAAGTCCCTTGGTAGGAACATCCCAATGAAGCTCAAGAGTATCCCGGCTAGGCTGTGCATAGGGAAAGACCGATTTTCGGTCTCTAACATGGAGTAGGGCTTCCTGGTGTTCCGGTTTGAAAGACGAGAGGACTTGGAATATGTTCTAGGAAATGGACCATGGACTGTAATGGGTAAGGTGCTGAACCTCATCCCATGGCAAAACAAGTTTTAACCATCTGTAGAGACTTCTACGAAGTCGCCAGTGTGGATCCAACTACACAACTCACCCAAGGAGTACTAGGAACTAGAGTCCCCTATCCCGGTTGTGGCCTACTTTGGTATGCCCTTGCGGGTAGACGAAACCACCCTAGATCATACTAGAAGTAGATTCGCCAGAGTGTATATTGAGATTGATCTCAGCAAACCTCTAGGTGACGGTCTAACTCGGGCTAAAGAAAAATGGCTTGGAGCAGCATGTGGTATATGAAAGCATACCAGTGTTCTACTTCCACTGCGGAAAAGTCAAGCATCAGGCCATGACCTACCCTAAAAATAACCCTAAGAATGAAGACTGCAACCCCTCAGGCATACTGAAGAGGGTTCTGAAGCTAAGAAGCTCAATCAAGGGGGTGTTAGTGGTCGTGAAGGAGTGTCAACCTATGGCCCCTGGTAAACCATGCAGAGGAACCGGAGATCATCGCAATGGGCTACCAAGAGATATGCTGGGGAATGCCAATCTAAAGACTTACCGAATGATATAGTGGCCAAGGGCTAAAGGAGCCTAAGAAGCTAGAGGATGGCTAGTGAAAGTCTGGGCCAAGCTCGTCGGCGGTGAGGCTACCAAGGTGGTGGTGGAGGAGGCCGCACGAAACCAGTAGGTGCGGAGTACATACAAGAGGATGGGACTCCGCGTCAACGTGACGAGAAGAGAGGCCCTCCACGTCAACCAATCCATGCGGATGAGACTAAGGAGGGTACAAAAGGAGTGTCATCTGTTATAGACAAGGGCAAGGCCAAAGTGTCAATAGGCTACCCCACCTCGGGGCTAATGAAAAGAAGTGGCCAAGGAGAACATTTTACGACATGGAGCGACATACTCCAAACCTAAACCCATCAAATCCATTGTGACTTTAATGCAAAATAGTGTTGAGGGTATGAAGGTTCCTGAACACACCTTACAGGAGGTACATAGTGAAGACATGGGGAGGGTCATTATTAACGGTATCCCTATCAGACTGGGATCCGGCCCCAACCGTCGTACCCGGGTTGCTACTGTGCAGACAATTGGTTGAAAAATCAATAAACACCTAACTAGTGGAGATTACCCAGAAGGTGTTTACTAGAAGGGTGTTGCTACAGTCAGGTCTAAGCCTAACGAGGATAAACAGTTGAAGGAGCAAGCCAGTCACCAAGTAACGGCGAACAAAGTCAGGTCCCTACTAACCCAAAGAGGTGAGGAGGTGGATGTAGGAGCAATGGAGGTTAATCCTGCTAGCCAACAGCCTTTAATGCTGGAAGCTGCCGACCAAGTCGGGTCAGGACCTATGGATATGGAAGATGATGCCCCAGGGGAGCTTGACCAGCTTACGTTCTCCAAAAGAGGTCGTAAATGCTAAGTTCCTCCCTTTTCCAATTGTTTGCTTAATGATTACAGCCCTATTCTGGAACTATAGAGGTGCCTTGAAGAGGGAAGTTTTGGATAGGTGCCGGGACTTGGGCAGAGAGCACAAGTTGGATTTAATTGGGCTAGTGGAGACACAAACTGACTAGAAGAAGGCCAAGAAGATGGCAAGGGTGTTAGGCAGGCAATGGCAATGGCTTGCTGTCCCTGCTGTTGGTAGATCTAGAGGGATCATCCTCCTGTGAAGGAAGGAGTACGGCTGGGTTGACGCATGGTAGTATCTAGATATACTGCCCACCTCGTGATTTTGCCGGTGGAGGGGCACACATGGATACTGATTACAGTTTATGCCAGTAATAACATAACTCGGCAAAGAGAGCTGTGGGAGGAGCTGGCTAACCTCTAGGTGGGAGGGACCCCATGGCTGATTGCAAGTGATTTCAACACGTTTGTCATCGTGGGAGAAAAGAAGAGCAGTGGGCAAGTGAGACTCAATAAAAAGGTTAGGGAGTTTGCTAACTTCATTGATACGTCTGGTTTGTATGACATGGGGTCCAAAGGAGTCCCATACACGTGGTGCAATTATCAACAAGGCGATAGGCGCATGTGGACTAGGCTGGATCGAGTATTGTTGAATGTAAATTGGATGAGCCTGCACCCACTCAGCAAGGTGTACCACCTCGACCAAGCTGCCTCGGACCACGCTCCGTTGCTACTTATGGTGCCGAGGGCGGTGAGCATGAGGCAGAGGCCTTTTTGATTTGAACTCATGTGGCTAGAGCGGGAGGGTTGTCAGCAAGTGGTGGAGGATGCATGGGCTAGCACAACTACGGGCAACCCATTGCATGCCTTTCTCCATAGGAACTGTAGACTCAGGCAAGGCCTGAGCGAGTGTAATAGAGCTACTGTTCGAAATGAAGACCTAGACCCAGAACCTTGAGATCGAGGATGCTGACGGAGAGCTAGAGGAAGTAGAGCGGACCAGGCTAAAATGCCTTTACAATCAACATTCTGCTCTGAGTCGCCAGATTAACATCAAATGGCTTTAAAAATCCAGATTAAGGTGGGTGATGGATGGTGCCGCAACACCAGTTTCTTTCACCTCACAACCACTCTCCGGCATAAGCACAAGCAGATTACCAGCTTACTTGTGGAAGGCGATCGGTGGGTCTATGACCGTAGATTGCTAAGGAGTTCTCGGCATACTACACCAACCTATGGGGGGTGAGGGCTGAGGCCAATGCGTCGCCACTGGCTTGGCCAACCCTGCCTACCATCACATCGGAGGAGGCCAAGCAAGGCTCCAGTTACCAAGGAGGAGATCACGGAAGCTTTGTGGAGCCTCCCGCTGGGTAAGGCGCCAGAGCCCAACGGAATGCAAACTAAGGTATATCGTCACTTCTGGCCAGTCATAGGGACGAGCATTTGCGAAGCGGTGGAGCACTTCTTCTCTCATGCTAGCCTGCCTTAGCAATGGGGCCAAACCTTCAAAATTTTGGTCCTGAAGAGGGAGTAGCCATCCAGGGTCAAGGACTATCACCCTATTGTGCTCCACAATGTTAGCTACAAGATCATATCCAAGATTTTGGTTCGAAGATTGAAGGGGCTCCTCCCAAAACTTGTTGGCCCAGAGCAACTCGCCTTTATGGCTGGAAGATGCATTTCTGACAACATCATCACTACCTGGGAGCATTGAGAAGAAAGCCAAGGAGTTCTTATGGCACAAAGGCAAAGGCAAAGACCTCTGCCTCCTCAGCTGGCAAGTTGCCACTAGCCCTAAGGAGGTTGGGGGGTTAGGAATTAGGAGGCTCAAGTAGGCTCTGATAGTGCTGTGGGGGAAATTGATCTTCTAGGTGCTGAATAAGGTGAGCCTGCCATGGGTGGACATCATGCGTAGCAAATATGGAGACTTAAACCCATGAGAATCCAGGGTGAGGGCAAGGGTCTCATGGGTGTGGAGGTCCCTTTGCCGGGTCACGAATAGTCTCAAGCTAGGGTGTCACAAATGGATTGAAAATGGGAGAACCACTAGGGCGACAGTGGAGCCTTGGACCTCCCCCATTCCCTGGATCAAGAAATCGCGTATTATTCACTCGACGGTGTTGAATGAAGATATGACGGTGGCTGAATTGGTCAGTGCCAACCTCGACCAAACTGATAGGTTGATCGGCGCGGTGGGGTGGGAGCTGGCTTTTGATATCACCTCTCCCTCTGGGGTCTACCACCACTCTTGATTAGTGGATATGGTGGCCACACCCAAAGAGAGAGCCCCGAACTAAGGATATCTACAATTTCCTCCTACCACATAACCTTGAGGTGTAGAGAGGGTGGAAGGAACTCTGGCATTTGAAAGTGGCCCCTCGAGTCCAGACATTACGCTGGAAATTGGCTTGGAATCGCATCCCGACTACGTCCTATCTCCACAGCCTCACGCCAGGTGTTGAGAATCGCTGTTGTCTCTATGGGATCTTCGGGGATATGGCGGACCACTTGCTGTTTGCTTGCCGGTATAGCCGGAAAGTCTGGACACAAGTCAACATGGAGTCCCTCAACACTATGCAGTTGGCGGCAAATATTGGTTGGGACTGGCTGAATGCCAGATGGCATGCAGACAAGTCACGTGACCTACAGATTAAAGCTGTGATTGCATCCACTACTTGGGGCATTTGGAAGCAATGGAACAAGGTGGTATTTGGGGGCGTGGCTGAGTCGCCGCAAAGGGTCATTAGAGCTGTCATACGCTTGGCTGAAGAATATGGCATGGTTGCCTACAGGACTGCACCACAAAGAACCCCCATCCAGGTCAAATGGAGCTTACTGGAGCTAGGGAGATTTAAACTCAACATAGACAGAGCGTGGGATGCCGGCGACTGCTAAGGCAGTGCAGATGCAGTGGTGAGGGCCGAGAGTAAAACTTTAGTGGCCATTACTTGGGAACCGTCACCGTGGGGATCAGCGCTGTTAGCGGAGGCATGGGTTGTCCACCTTAGCCTCTTGTTGGCTAGGGAGTATAAATGCATAGAGATAGAAGTCGAGCAAGACTCCATGGAGCTAGTGCAATGCCTACACTCTGAAACGACTTGTCCCTAGCGCATTAAGCAAATCGTAGAGGAACGTCATAGCTTAGTGAAGCTTTTTAGGACTATTAAGGTCTCTCACATTTTTAGGGAGATGAATAGGGTGGCTGACTGGGCTGTGTCCCAAGGTAAGTGGGCCATGCAGCGATGTAAATTAGGGCCTGCTGAGGAGCTCTCCTATGAGCTATTGAATCTCCTCACTTTTGACACCTTGGTCAATACAACTAGGCGGAGTGTTCCACTATAAGCTAAATTGCTTCCAATTTCAAAAAAAAAAAACTATTGATTCATTTTATTATTATTTCAAACTGTGGTAATTTATTAAGATGTTAATGAAATATGTATACATATTTGTGAATTATAAATTTATAATCTATTATTTTTATGGTTGTGAATTGCACTATTAAAATTTTTTAAATATTATATTAGTATATATATATATATATTAAATATAAGTATTTTTTATTTTTTATATATTAAAATTGCTAGACAGCCTTGGCACTCGCCTTTCGCCTAGGCATTTGGCGGTGACCGCCTGCAATCCGTAGCCGCCTTTTAATACACTATTTGTTGTTAGTAGTTAGTACTTAGTACTTAGTGCAACTTTTATGTCGCGTATTAGAATATAAATGATTAAAACCGTCATTCATCGTCTACTATAACTTAAGCTTTTAGAGCAATTAGTGAATTAAATTGGTATCAGGATAGAATGTTATGAGTTCAAAGATAAAAACATCCATCCATTTAATTGAAAATTCATGTCTTGGGCCTATTAAAATGTCTTGAGTCCAAATGTGATGGAGATCTATCAACTTAAGCCTTTAGAGCAATTGATAAGTTAACATTGCTGGATTACAATAAATTGCTATTGCTGTCTTTTTTCAACATTTGCACCACCTAATACTAGATCCTCGATCATGGGTATTGCTCTAACGAAGGTCCCAACTTTCACGAATCATAATCCAGTAGAAAGATCAGAAATTCCACTTTTTCCTAGATCTAGCCATTATTTGCAAATAATCTTCCCTCTACTTATTAGAGATTTTCCAAATTTACTATGTTTTATGTTTTCTTTTATTGATTTAAAAGTTCAGTAAATGCAATTGTTCCCATATTTTATCCAAAAGTGGGGAAATTTTAACTTAAATTACTTAAAGATAGATCTATATAATTATCCCTAATACTTTTAACCCACTAGATACATTTTTAATTTTTTACAAATTTTCCTTGCTTTCCTTATTTTCTCATTTTTGGTCTGGAAACATTGGGAAACCTGATTCTCCCCAAAACCATAACTTTCACAAAAAAAAAAAAAATCGTATTATAGAAGATTGAATTATTATGATAATAGATAGAGATGAATGGAGGAAAACAATCCATATAGCCATCCCAATTAATTGGACTAGTTGGTTGTTGGCTTGTCGCTTTATTCTTTTTTGAGAAAAAGGCTTGGTGGTGGTTGTTGTTGCAGTAGAAGGGTATCATGTCTCCTCCCTCCTGTTGTCAACTCCATTTCTTGGTCAGGTCAGCAAGGAATTCCTCCTTATGATTGTCGAACCATAAACAATAGTGACCGTCAACTGGTCAACTTCTAAATTTGGTTCATATTGAAACAAAGGTGAAAATTATGAAAAGGAAAAGAACAAGGTCAAATATTTCTCCATTTAGAATATCAAAATCTTTGAAAGAAATTTATGGGGGATCTAGGATGAGATTTTTCTTAAGTCAATCTAGCAATGTTTAGTGGAAACCAATAATAAACCAAAGGGTAAAAAGTTTACATGCATAGAAAAAAAAAACTCCTATCAACCAAGAGTAAAACACTAGGTCCTCTCAGAAGATTAAAATTAATGGAATATCAAATATAGATATAAGATATTCTTACAATCTAAGGATATTCCCTTTTTCACCCCTAAACTACCACTCATTTCCACAATAACCCCATAAACTTTTTTTTTGGTACACTATGACCCTTTGTATCAAAAATATCCCACCCCCCTGACGCCGTTGACAGAATCGGTGAATTGACCAAGTTACCTGTCCACTCAATATAGCAAGTTAATTACGTGGCAGAGCTAAAATTAAATATAAAATTTATTTTTTGTAAATACCTTCATTGCCCTCTACCCTAATACCCTTTTGCCCCAAATTTTTTTTCATTCTCTTCTCTTGCACCGTGACCTCTCTCGCACCCCAACAAATAGAGGGATTAATCCAATAAAAAAATTCACAACCTGATATCTGCACATATTTAAAATTTAGGTGAACCTAATCTAAAAATCAAACTATAGAACTGAAATTTAACATTGAAATGGGCACATCCAAAGAATCTCCTGCTATGATTGTTCTCCGTGGAGCTTGTTCAAAGTGCAGCAATCATTTCACAGTGGCATACCACTTCGGTTGAAGGGTGCGGCCTTCTTTGACTATCAATGCTACCAGTTAGAGAGCTTGAAGATGCTATGAAAGTGGGAGATTGATGATACCGATAGGGAGAGAAGCTTGATTGTGTAGGGTGTGGAGGTGGGAGGTTAGAGCTTAAAGAACGAAAAAAAAGTTAATGGAGGTGGGAGGTGGGGAGTTGGAAAGATTGGAGAAGGGGATGGGATGCAGCAGGCTTTGGAAGAAAAATAATGGGAATCGGGCTCAGCTAACATTAGAAGAAGAGAGGGTTTTAATTAGCTATCTAAGGGTATTTTGGTCATCATAAAAGCCTATTTTAAGTTGTCACATGCATATAAGGGTATTCTGGCCATTTAGTTGTCACGTGACCAGCACATGGCAACTTATGGACGGAAATGGGTAACGAAACCCTAATGGAAGGGGTCAAGTTGGATATTTCTGATAATTTAGGGGGTCATAATGTACTAAAAAAAATTTAGGGGGTCATTATGGAAATGGGTGATAGTTCAGAGGGTGAAAAGGAAATTATCCCTACAATCTATCCTACCACTTGACATCTAAGGCTAATAATTGAAGTTATTCTTGCTAGCGACACCGTACCACATTTTTTTCCTCTATGGCCCATGAACATGTTTTCGAGTCTGCACCCATCTTTCAAAGTTTAAAGTGAGGATGATGACAATGAACTACTTCCCATGTATTACAACAACTCCGTTGAGACCACAGAGTCAAAAACACACATCTTAGTACTCCCTCGAGATGCTAATATAAATGAAGAACCTCCAGGATCTTCATGTAGCTCCAACGATAAAGTTAAACTTGGACCAAAGATAGTTTCCTCTCTTCTTAATAAAGCTCATAGGGTTTTTATGTAGAAGAGATCTTCAAAAAGCCTACAACAAAATAGCCTCCATTCTTCTTTTATAGGTGATGAACCCCCTTTCAATTGAACTACGAAGCCCCAAATCTCCTTCAAAACTTTCTAAAAAATGCTCCAAAACTTTCCAAACAATGACACATTCGGAGGATTCGGAAGCCTGTTCAAAGTTCAAACACACTTAAATTTCATCGTGTTGTTCAAACGTGATACAACCTGATGTTTTAAATCATATCGAGCCCGTTCAAATGGATTCGAACGCCCTTCGAATGTTTTGCCTACTTTGCACTTTGTTGAAATCAGTTCAATAAATGTTCAAATAGTATCAAATGGAACCTTTTTATGTTAATCCATTTGAACAGATTTTTGGGCATTCAAGCAGATCAGTTTGAACATCTTTGACAAATCCCAAAATGTTTGCAAATCTTTCTTTTGACTTCCAACTTTCACCCATTCTTGTGATAAGTTGTGCCTTGTCTCTTAACAGTCTTTTTCAATAAATCGATACTACAAAAGAATATGTGTTTTGTTCACGAATTACAAATTACAAATAATTACACTAACAATCTAGATTCTCCCAATGAAAGTGTAATCCTAGAGTAGGATTAAGGATATGATATTAACTAGAATATTTAATATCACCATGTTGTTTGTTACTATAGTAGGCAGGCACATGATGACAAGAGACCATAACATATTTCTCCTTGAAGAGGGTTTTGAATGACAATAGGTACTGATATAAATGAAATTTACAGTGAGTAAAAGCATTACCAAGTCAAAACAGGAGAGAAGTAGAGTCAAAGATAGCTTCTTGCATCCCCTTGTGAGTGCATTTGTTATTTCAACAATGATAATAAATCTCTGATAAAGCTTGGGGCCTTGGACTAAGATTACAATACCAGAAAAAAGGTAGTCAGAGCTTAAGAGCTCCTATATGAGTTTCGTATGGGTGCAACTAAACCCTTATAAGGAGCAGATTCACTCAAGCACATACTAAGGGATAAAACAAAGATTAGTCTTGCAATGTTAGATATAAAAAGGATAAAAACCACATTACTCATACAGCTTAAGCTTTTAGGGGTTTGTGAGTTAACATATTACCAAAGAAGAAGGTTCTGAGTACAAATCCTACCAGGCCTACCTTGTCACTTAAATTAAAGAACATCTATTTATTTAAATCAGTCTACTTCTTGAACCTGCCAAAAATATCTCATGCCCAGAAGTTGAGTGTTAGAACATAAAGGATAAAATTCATCAGTTTTCTAACAACTTAAGCTTTTAGAATAGTTGGTGCTTTAACATGCAATAGATGTGATAATTTGTCAGTTTGAATATGACAAAATCTGCAATCCATGATGAAAGGTAGTGCTAATTAGCTTTTATCTAACTACAGAAAATATAAGTTCTAGAACTAGGGACTGGACAATTCCTACATAAGCAATAAAAACAAAAATATAGCAGTAGATAGTGTGCAAAATTGGTTCGTAAAACAGTAAAAGACTAAAAGTGTACTTACACTGAAGCACTCAGAAAAAAATGTAAGAATATATATACATATAACAAGAGATTTTGACCAAAATGGTCCTCAGAAAAAAAATTACCGTTGTGGTCCACCAAACAAACGTATTACCAAAAAATGCCTCTTTTGGTCAGCTCAACTGCCACATCATTATTAACTTAGAGAATGGTTAAAATGTTCAGCGGTTTATATATCATTAAAACACTAAACAGAGCATTGAATAGTTCAGCATTTTATTAAAGGAAAATAATACTTAGTATTCTATCTTTTTTACATAGTATGTTGAATTCTTTATCTATTAAGTGTTTTACTTTAACTGAATACTCTATATGTCCATTATCTATTAAGTGTTTTACTTTAACTGAATACTCTATATGTGAACCGCTTGATTGTTTAGCATTTTCCCTATTTATAAAAGCATTTAACTATTCATCAGTTTATATTCTATATTAATCGCTGAACAATTCAGCAATTTTTGGGCAACTTATAATATAACAGCTGAGCTGAGCAAAACAGGCTCCATTTGGTAATAACTTTGGTGAGTGGACTAGAATAATAAATAGTATTTTAAGGAGGCCTATTTTGGTCAACAACTCCATATAACAAAGCGTAAAATTGTTGTGAAACCCTCAAGTTAGACTTCTACTAATAAAGACTAGAAAGATCTTTGTCAGATTACCTTGTTGTCACCATGCCCACCAAGTGAAGGTATTCCCTCATGCACTATATATTCACTGTCCACCACTCCAATATTTAAGCCCCGATCACCCTGCAAACTGGGATGTTAGATGTCCTGCCTTGTTGAATCTGCAGAAAAAGCTGTCTATGTTTAAATATACCTGAGCACAGTAACCAAATTTATAGTCCAGACCCCATCCAATAACCAAGTCATTCTACAAGTACATACAAATTCATTAACTCGAGATACTGTAGTACTAAATATTCATTTGTGAGACAGTTATGTTTGCAAATGATTTATGTTTTAGATGAATCTATGCATGTAGTCTAGATAGGAATCCAAGTATAGATAAGGAATAATTAACAAACTTGAATCATATGCCACACACAATGCCAGGCAGCTCCTGAAAAGACAGGAGCCATCATTTCCACCCACCTGCAAAGAGACATAACCAAACAAGAGATCAATGAGGAAGATAACCACCACTAAGAGGAAGATTGAACAGCACACCTATTCCTAAGTGTTATACTTACAAATTCTAAAGAGTTAAGGTAGTACAGAAAGGTCCTTCCAGTAGTAAGGACTAGGAATAAGTGCCCTGGCATATCTATGAAACTCTTTCATGGGATAAGAATATGTTGATCCTTCATAATTATCCAGTAAATTTGAATGGAAACAATGTTCTATATTTGTCACCCATGGAATGATCAAATAGAATATTGGAGCTAAGTAGTAGGAAGAATTAAATCATTAATACTTCCTACTACTCAAAACAGAATGCACAGACAATGGATGTGATGAAAGTTTGCAAAAATCAACTAGTACACTGGACAATGCCTAAGCATACTAAGCCTCCAGTACCACCAACTATTTAATGTCAATTATATAGATCCTTTTTCTCCATTCTATCTCTCTCTATGGCAACAGTTTCTGACTTTGTGTCAAACCAAATCCTATCATGATTTTTCTTACTGAATTGTCCCGTGTTAGGTTTAGTCCTCCCTTCCCTCTTAAGAAGCCTCTTACCTGATTCAAATCACTCCCTTGTAGTGCTGCAATATATCGTCTCCATTGGACCAGTCTAAAGAATCTTAATCTATAATCATGTAACTTAAATCCTCTATGGGTGCTTTTTTAAATATTATATCTTAATCTATCTATTGTAGTAAAGCACTCATACACCTTAACATTATTATTTCGGTAAAACTCAACTTTATGTATGTTATTTTCTTATTTCCCAACATTCTGATCCATAATGGTAATCATATAGCCTGATTACCAGATTTTTTTTAGCTTAAATGGTATATAGCAGTCATAGTATCATACAAAGGCACTTCTCCATTTTAGCCATCCTACTCTAAAACATTGGTTATACATGTATAAACATTTTCTTTTGACAAGGGAACGCAATTAGTGGAATTACGCACTCACTAGATTATTTGATCACAGGACATATTGATCATGCACCGAAATGAAGTTCACCTGAGGTGTCCAAATAAAGTCTACCAAAGAAGTACACTGTTAAGCAAGACATCAAACTCACACATTGAGCCTCTGAATCATTTGCCATAATCGTTTTGAAGCCATTAAAATATTTACGTTAGTCATTCATAAACTGAACTGAGCTCATACAATGAAAAACAACTATTTACACCTAATATCTAGGACAAATAGGTTCTTTGGGATTTTCGATGAATATAAGTCAGAAAAAAAAAAGGTATGGTCAGAGTGCTGCATTCCTTCAAAGAAAAAACTCAACTTGGATATAGTTATCCACATGAAACTTCCATCCTATTATACATTTGATAAAAGGAATAAGTAGTTACACAGATACATGACAGGAAAATAAACATATAGAAGGAATTAGTAGTAACCAACACCTTTCACCAGAGTTCCTATGCAACATCTATTATTTGACCAACAAAAATTTGACTTTTATGCTTTTTTGAGAAAAAGCAACTCATGAAATGAATAATGGAAACTATGGAATCAGAGATAGGCAGTTTTTGGATGTACAAAGAGAAGCAAGCACTTCCACAACATTGGTGGAGTAACAACTAGATAGGCTACATATCAACCATAAAAATCAAATGATGTTATCATGTTAAGGTCAAAGGAAAAGTACATAATAAGTGGGGGAACATTTCCACAGCCAAAAAATAGAGCAGAATATAGGGGAGGTCTAACCCTGCACATGGAGGGGCAGTAGTGTATTCAGAACATATCTCACCACCTTTCAGCTTGTAAGTTCTTCTGCATGAAATAAATAGTAACTTGTCAACATTTTTACTAAAATTACTCGAAGTAGGATAAAAGCACCCATCAGTTGAACTTTATTTCAATCCAAGTTTAATCAGAAGGCAAAACTTAATTCCTTAGAACAATAAGCAAAACCTGTGTACATCTCCTTCTTTCAAACGAGCAGTGATTAGAAAATGAACTTCAGATCTTTCACTGTCTAATGCAGGCTGTGATATCTGTAGTCCTTCCCTTTCGACAATTGACAAATACCTGCAAGATTTTGTTTCTTGAATATGTATGACAGTATAAAACAGACTGAAATAGATATGCATTGTTAGGCTACTTTCAACAGATCTTATGGTTGACTCACTATAAAGAAAGAAAATCTAACATTATTGATACAATTTTCTTGCAAGCACATAAAAATCTCCAAACAGAAGAATAAAAAAGAATAAAAAATTTAAAACATTAAGAAGAAAAGAAAAGATTCAATAAAGAGAAGCACAATTTAACTACTAATAAAAGGGACATAAAAATGAGAACGAAATCCTTTGGGCCAAATGTGAACATTCCCCAATAAAAATACACTAACATAAGGTGCCAGAGGATACTGAAATCCAAGATATTTAAAGAAGGAAAATGCTTGAGGTACATAAGAATGTATTTGATTTTTGATATATAAGATTCCATTCATGGCATGGGTTGCAACTATCTATATGGCCTAATTAATACGCACTATCTTCCCGTGTATTACACTTGTACTCCAGTCATTTTGTAAATTCCATACATGAAAAGCATACTCAGATACCCCTATTAAAGAATCAAACTCTTTTGAGGTTTTGAGCCATCAAAAAAACCGACAAGAAGTTCTAATGTGGAACTGTTCATGCTTGTTGGAAGCATAGGATGATAGGAGAATTGATATACCATGTACCTTAGAGGATGAAAATTTTCCACATCAAGATCTTCATCCCAGAGGAAGATATAATTATAGTCCGCAACTATGTTGGGATGCAAGAAACGTTTAGCAAACCACCTGCACAAATATCTGTTAACACTTAGCATGATTTCTTTACCAGACTTACAGTCTAATATTACAGGTACAAAGAAAATTACCATTTTGTTTGACTGATTGCAGAAACATGCAATGCGGTATCACTCCATTGCAAGTCTCTCCACTTATCCACAATGCCATCATAGTGAAATAGCATCACAGTGAAATTAGCGGAAGGGAACTAAAAGGATAAACAAAAAATTCAGACAATTACATTACCAAAGTAAGACCAGACAGAAGTTTCAGCATGGAGCAACAAAAAGTTAAAATAAGCATTTGCACCTTCGAGACAATTTTATTCACTACTTCCTTTTGCTTTATTCCAACAGGAATTGCTAACAAGCTTTTTGATGGTTTCTCCGATCCCTGTCCTTAATAAAGTCTTGTTAGGGAACATCATAACAAACAGTTCATGTCAAAAATACATATCATACAAGAAATAGCATGCTTTGACTGTATAAAGATTGAAAGCTCTGCGGTATCCTACTGACAAGCTCTTTGATGGTTGAATTTGTGGAGAAATCTTTATAAGAGGTGATTCTTGTAGGGTTTCACATTAATAAATTTAAACCATTCACATCGGAACTGAATTTGCCAAGAGATGTTAGAAATATAAGGAATAAAAGGGATACAACCATACAAATATATTTCCAGTCATAACTAAAACAATTTAATCCATAAGAATGAAATCTATGAAATATATTCTACAGAATGGTGTAATGGTGTAACTTGACTAGGATGTGCACTAAAAGCAGTAAGAAATTTGACTGGGTTCAATCAGGTTTAAGTGTTAGTTTTGAACTTTTGATTCTCTGAAATTCATATCCGTAAGTTTTGCACTTGCTGCATGTCATCCATACAGGTAATCAGGGTGTCAATGCAAGAGTGGCCTGTAGGGTCAAGGCAAAGGAGTACTTGCCATTTACTCTGTAAACATGAACTGCAGAGTAGACATCTGATAAGCACATTCAATCCATGTAAAGATAATTGGAGATCTTAGCATGGATCAACACCCAAATTATAGGCCTTACTTGCAAACATCAGGCAAGTTACAAAGGTATCAAATACAAGAACAACCATCTGAATCAGTTGCTTATGATCTTGACTGATGAATCGCCAATAATGTGATCAGCCATATTAGTTTATGCATGATCCAACAAGTAATACTACAAAACATCATAACTATATTGTTGAGGACTTGCAGTAAGATCAACATTTTCTGCAAACTAATTCTAGAAAAATAAATGAGTTTCAAAACTAATTTGGCAGGGTAGGTTTGCATCTAATGAACTACTTATGATGACAGTGGATCGCTGTCAAGGTCAGTGTTTCTTCACTTGGCTGTTGTTCAGCATTGTTGTCATATTGTAACCTATGTGCACAAAAGACAGTAACTTTGAGAGATATCCACTTTCACCAAAAGTGGTGCCAAAACTTTTGGAAAGTCACCAATTCTCCAATAAATTTGAAAAATAGACTTGGGTTGGATCCAGTATAATTATCAATATTGAAGACCTTCTGTCACGACTCAAAATAGGAATCATGACCGGCCATGCATCTCAATATGCTTGAGATGCACGAAGCCTTAATAATACTCTCTACGTATACAATGACAAGATAAATAAATAAAATGAGAATGTGCTTTATTAAAATTTTATTTCTAAATGCAATTAAAATAAAAACAAGGTTAAAGTTTTTGAGTCTCTAAACTAAAATAAAATAAAATAAAATCTTCTAATCTAAAGCACAAAATCTAAAAGAGCGGAAAGGTAAATAGGTGAATCCTAAGTGGAGGTGGAATCCGGGTACATCACGCTCAGTCGCCCCGCTGACTATTACCTGAAATAAATAAACAAATACAAAAAACAATAGAACTCGTGAGCCAACAACTATAGCTCAGTGAGTGGAGTCCACTCGAACCAAATAAATTTTAAAACATATTAATGCTGAATAAATTAAACTAAAAGCAACAATATCCATCATAATATGCAATAGGCATGCTTTCTACATAATAACAATGATAACAATAGAGAAATATCACAACTTGTAACCTTGCACGTTTTCAACATATTAACATCTTTTTGATATTTATACTGTCATATGTCTCAATGGGTCTAAACCCTGTGGATCCACATCAACTAGAAGTCACCTCGAGATGACGCTCGAGACTTTTCTTCATAGCTGATCCGGTTAGGGTCATCAGAGGGTATCACCCTGTGATCAACACACTGTCTTTTCCTCTAACCGTTGAGAGAAGTTAGAGTCACCTAGAAAATTTTCTCATTTTTCCTAGGACTGTTCCCTAACCCCGCAAGAGTTACCTAAGAAAGTCACCGCAATGATCTAATTTAGGACTTTCCCCTGGACTTCCAGATAGACTTGAGTCACCACGGAAAAATCGCAGACGATTTATACCGGGACTGTTCTCTAAGTCATATCAATACTAGTCTCATTTTTTTTTTCAAAATTCTCAATATTAGCACGAAGTATGGTGAAGCACTGAATATAATAATTAAATGCACACAGAAAATAAAACAATTAAATTTTCGCACGTACGGATGAAATAAATAGACTTGCACACAGAAATTGCAACAATTTAATTTTTACACATGAGGGTGAAATAAATAATTTGCACACAGAAAATTTACATGGTTTGACAAAAATACGAAATACAATAAAATAAACACGTGAGTGAACCCACTCACCTGAGTCTAGGCAAGACAACCAAAATCTCAAATCTCTAGCCCACGTACTAAAAATCACCACCTTAAATAATAAATAACAATAACATTTTTTAATCAAAACAATTATTAAAAATGTTTATACAATTTAACCTAAGAATAATTAATTTGGGCTAAAATAAGCCCAAATCAATTGGGCTGGGCTGCAGTTGGCCCGCAGCCCACCCAATTAAATTCTTAAATGGATTAGGCCAAGGCCCAATCCAATTAGATAATGGAACCGGGTCGGGTTCCTTGGATTCGGATCCAACCCGACCCGAATCCATCACTAAAAGGGATAAGATCAGACTCGGGCAACCCGAGTCTGTCTTCCCCAAACCGAAGAGAGAGAGAGAAAAAGAGAGGAAAAAAAAGAAGAAAAAGAAAAAGAAGGCGACGCCGGCAGCCGCCACGGCGGAGGTTCGCCGGCGCATTCTCAGTTCCTGACGGGATCCGGAGGTAGCGGCCGCGACTCGAAGCCACCGGCCGGCCAAATTACCAATGAGGCCGAAAACCCTCAAAAATTAGGTAAGTTCACTAAACCCTATATTTCTTAAATTAACTTTGAGGGGAGAGAGAGGGCTTACGGGGGAATCGAGTGGTGGTCTCCGCTAGTTCCGACGACGCTCCGGCAGGCCGGTTCCACGGCGCGACTCCGTCGGTGAAGGAGGAAGAAAAGAGAGAGAGAGAGAGAGAGAGATAATTAAGCAGAGAGAGAGATAATTAAGGTCCAATTTATAGATTAGAAGAGAAAAATCTAGACCTAATCCGATCCGGATTAGGCGTGATTTTTCTCTCTCTGTGCCACGATGCGTGCTGGAGAGGGAGAGGGGAGGGCTGCACGTGCAGAGCACGTGCACCCTCCTCTCTCTCAACCACTTTTTTTTTTTTTATATTCTGGTTCTGATAAATGTTAGGTAACTAACTTTGTTAGAACCAGAAAAAAAAAATTGGGGTTGAGAGAGGAGGGTGCACGTGCTCTGCACGTGCAGCCCCTCCCCTCTCCCTCTCCGGTACGCAACGAAGCACGGATAAGGGTGGATTTCATCTAATCCGAATCGGATTAGGTTTGATCCTCTCCTAACCTATAAATTTAACCCTAATCCTCTCTCTCTCCTCAACACCCCCCTCCCAGCCTTCTTCTCCTCCACCGTTTTCTTTCTTTTCTTGCCGACGGAGTCACGCCGTCGAATCGGCCAGCCGGAGCGTCGTCGAAGCCATCGGAGACCACTTCGTGATTCCTTCGTGGTGAATTCTAGTACGTGAGCTAGAGATTTGAGGTTTCGGTTGTCTTGCTTAGACTCAGGTGAGTGGGTTCAGTCACATGTTTATTTTATTATATTTCGTATCTTTGTTGGACCATGTAAATTTTCTGTGTGCAATTTATTTATTTCACCCTTATGTGTAAAAATTAAATTGTTGCAATTTCTGTGTGCAAATCTATTTATTTCATCAGTACGTGCGAAAATTTAATTGTTTTATTTTCTGTATGCATTTAATTATTATATTCAGTGCATCACCATACTTCGTGCAAATATTGAAATTTGTAAAAAGAAAAATGAGATTAGTATTTGATACGACCTAGAGAACAGTCCCGGTATAAATCGTTTGCGATTTTCCTTGGTGACTCAAGTCTATCTAGAAGTCTACGGGAAAGTCCTAAATTAGATCACTGTGGTGACTTTCTTAGGTGACTCTAGCAGAGTTAGGGAACAGTCCTAGGAAGAATGAGAAAATTTCCTAGGTGACTCTAACTTCTCTCAACGGTTAGAGGAAAAGACAGAGTATGTTAATCACAGGGTGATACCCTCTGATGACCCTAATCGGATCAGCTATGAAGAAAAATCCCGAGCGTCATCTCGAGGTGACTTCTAGTTGATGTGGATCCACAGGGTTTAGACCCATTGAGACATATGACAGTATAAGTATCAAAAGATGTTAATATGTTGAAAACGTACAAGGTTACAAGTTGTGACATCTCTCTATTGTTATCATCGCTATTATTTAGAGAGCATGCCTACTGCATATTGTGATGGATATTATTATTGCTTTTAGTTTAATTTATTCAGCATTAATATGAATTAAAATTTATTTGGTTTTCGAGTGGATTCCACTCACTGAGCTATAATTGTTGGCTCACGGGTTCTATTGTTTTTGTATTGTTATTTATTTCAGGTAATAGTCAGCAGGGCGACTGAGCGAGATGTACCCGGACTCCACCTCCACTTAGGATTCACCTATTTACCTTTCCGCTCTTTTAGATTTTGTGCTTTAGATTAGAAGTTTTATTTATTTAATTTAGAGACTCAAAAATATTAACATTGTTTTTATCTTCATTGCAATTAGTTATAAAATTTAATAAAGCACATTCTCATTTTATTTATTTATTTTGTCATCGTATACGTAGAGAGTATTAATAAGACTTTGTGCATCTCAAGCATATTGAGATGCATGGCCGGTCATGATTCCTATTTTGGGTCATGACAAACTTATCTAAAAGCCTAAATTGTTAAATAATAGACCAATAATATATCATATACCTTTTACACGCCTCCAACATGTAGCATCCTAGATATCACATATGGACAGGCGAAAGATATTGGAGTGTTCCACAATAGATAATAAAAAAATATGGTTAAAATGGGGATAAACAAGATTTGAACTCCATATCTACAATATGCATATACTTATGGTGTGCCTATGCTTATACCGATGTCAGTCGTTTTCGTGCATGTTCAATATCCATATCATATCATAAGAGAGTTATAAAATTCTTATTTATATGAAGACTATATGAGAATTACAATAAGTAATACTATTAGTTGATGAGTTTTGAAGAATATTAATAATATTTAATACAACATTCTTGTGCTGGCAAATTTAGTCTTTAATCATTTTTGTCATTCTACATTCAACTAAATAATAGTTTTAATTATTAAATTATTATCAACTAATATTATGTGTCGAATATTATTATGTGTTCAGTTATATTATCGAGTATTTAATTATATTATGGAGTGTTCAATTATTAATATTAGTTTTAATAAATGTACTCAATTATATTATGAGTTGAATAATATTTATATTTAACTATTATTTTATCTTCAAATAAAATATGTCATTTACATAAAAAATCTAAAGATACAACACTATAATGTAGGTTTTAATACATATATTCAAATCAAAAATTAAATATTGACATATCGAAGATCCAAAAACATCTATAAATATTCTAAAAATTTTATTAAAAATAGTATGAATATGTGCTGATGGTAGCACGGCCATCATTGATTTATCACACCTTTAACACACAATTTTTATTTTCAATTTAATATAATTAAGCATATAAGGGCAATGGGTTTCATGTTACGGGATCTCAAGCTAGGTTAAAAATAATGGCATCCAAATTTTGTTGAACCAGTCATGGGCCACAAAAAGTCTAGGTATACAAATTCATTCCTTTCAGAGTATAGGTATTTAGCAACAAGCATAATAATATAATATACAAGGTCATGCAAAGATTTGGTCAGAATATCATGTCCAATTGAATAATTAAAAGGGGGTGTCTTAAATCCAGTCAAGGTCTAATCTAGGTCAGAGATACAATAAAATCAGGCTATTATCTAGTTCAACAAGAACCTATACTAAGAAATGAAAATATCTTCTTATCTTGCTTTTTCAGGTACTCTAAACAAGGGAAATCATAGTGGGAGACTTAAAAAATGAGGTTCTAACCTGCTAAACATATGTTAGGGAAAACATAATTTATAGGTATATATTTATATGGATGTGTACCAACACTTGCTAAATCTTCTCAGGGTATACGGAGTAGGAGAAGAAATAATAGCTTAACACAAACAACCATGAAGAAAATTATGTAAGTCCATAGCTACAAAGCTAGAATATATTTCCTCCAGCAGATGCACATTCAACAAACCTTTCTTTCTGGAATTCGCAATAAAGGTTCCATTTCAAGATCGGATGTCAGGCTGATAATCCCTTCTGGCAATAATTCACTTCCTACAGGCTTGCATTGACTCTAAAATCATAGCAAGTAAATCATAAGTAATTGACATATAAATTTATCCTTGAGAACATCAACTTGGAAGCAGAATAGAAATAGGTTCCCAAAAGAGATTGATAGGAAAGATCATTAAGTAGGTGCATAAAGGAGATAACCTCGCATATATGAGATTGAGCAGTCTGATTCATTTCTCCAAAGTTAGCAACTAACCATGCCGGTATTTTCTGCAAAGTGAGACAAGAAGAATACTACTAAAATGCTATGACAAAGCCATAACTCTACTTGTCAATGGAAAATACCAAGATCATAATGGAAAGATAAAGAATATATTAAAAGTTTATGAGACTTTTCACTGCCCACAAATGAAGGAAAAGGAAACAAGAGAGGGGGGAGAGAGACAGAAGAAAAAAGAGCGAGCACTACAAGTAGAAAAAGATATACAGACAGAAAAAAGATAATGTATCTCTCCATTTTGACCAAAAACTGAAGCAGGTAGTTTAACATCATTACTTGAAAATAATAAGCAAAACAATATGTGAACAAAATGACAGAGCTGCAAACCAGAAAATCAGAATACAATCTTAGACTCTTAGTACATTGGCTAGTTAATGGAATGAGACCAGAAAAATAAACTGAAATAAGTTGGATAATTTGAAAGTATTTGCTAGTTTCCCAAAGCTAGATGTTTCACCAAACACAGGCAACAGGTATTGCCTTATTATGTCGTGCCCCTTTCTTGTTAGTTACCGGCACTTTGCGAAGCATGCTGGCATTGTCTTGGCAAGAAGGTAGACTTCTCTGTCTTTGGACTCAAATTATCTCAAGTAATGCATATTGAACTAACATGGATAAATTCACAGCTCTTGAAATACATTTCAAAGAGACTACAAGGAAGCTATCAACTTATACATAGTGATCCCTCAAGGAAGAAGATGAGGGTGATGGCTCAACTTGAGTGGGTTTTATTTCGGGTTTTGGGTCTGAGAAGATCCAACCCAAATTTGATTGCCTTGTGGACTGGCAGCCCATTCTGTGAAATAAAAGAATTTAGGCCTTCAGCCAATCCATTTATTTGGGTTGTTAGGCTGTGGGCTAACCGCAGCCCAGCCAAAGTCAATTTACTGGGTGGGTTGTAGGCCACCCAACTCTTTGGGCTTGATTTGGCTCAATTTAGATATTTAGTTAGTTTTAATTTTAAAAATTATATTTCTGGCTAGATTAAAATATATTATTTCAGTTATTTCACTTAGAATAAGGTGAGTAGATTCACTCATGTTTTCAATTGTCTCATATTTTGTGCTTTTACACTATAATGTTATCTATATTCAAAAATATATGATGTTACCTTTATGCAAATATCTACGATGTTATCTTCGTGGAATCTCATCATGTCATCTATGTGCAATATATATCATGTTATCTTTGTGTATTGCTATCCTTCGTGCAAATAACAAATATATTGATCATGAATAGCTAGTTGAAACTAAAGTTGTGACCAAGGTTCCCAGTTTCGGCCGATCCCGATCCCAGCCGAAACCAGTCAGTTGACTGGTTTCGGATCGGGTTTCGAAACGGCCGATCCCGACCGAAACGGGTCGGATCCGACCCGGGGGACTCAATAATTGATGTCCCCACCCCACCCCCCACCCCCCCCCCCCCCTGCCTCTCTCCCTTTTCTCTCTCTCTTTCTCTCTTTTCCTCTCTTTCCTCTCTTTCTCTCTTTTCTTTCTTTCTCTCTTTCTCACGGATCTCTTACTCTCTTTCTCACCGGTGACTGAATAGTGAGTAGATCTCCATCTCTCCGGTGATCTCGACCTCCGGCGACGTTATCCGACGACCTCGATCTCCGGCGACCTTCGGTAAGTTTTTTTTCAGTTTTTTTTTTTTTCCATTGTGCAGCAGCTGCACCTGCACCTGCAACAGGTGCTGCTGCGCACCTGCAGCTCACAGCAGCATTGCTGCTTGCTGCAGCTTGCTGCTGCTGCTGCAGTAGAGAGTAGAGACTATATTTTATTTTAATTTTTATTTATGTTTTTTAGTTGCAGAGCTAAAATATCAATGGCTCCAAAAGAGAAGTCATATGATACTGACATTGGGTGGCAACATTGCAGCACTATTGGGCAAGATAAAAGACGCGTTAAATGTAACTGGTGTGGAAAGAAAATGAGTGGTGGTGTCAGCCGTTTGAAAGAATATTTAGCTGGAAGACAAGGAAATATAGCAGTTTGCACTCAAGTGTCTTTGGAAGTTAGAAAGCAGATGTTGGCTCATTTAATTGGCAAAAAGAAGGATAAACAATCTACACAACAAAGAGAGTCAATGATTCGTGAAGAATTGATGCATAATCCTGTACACATTGATGATGATAGCAGTGAGCAAAGTGAGGAGGATGAGGAGGACAGACAGATGAGGAGGGCAATGAAAGAGAGCAGAAATATGCATAAAGAAGAGGAAGAGATGAGAAAAAGCACTGGTGATAACTTTCAGAGATCTAGATCAGTTAATATACGAGGAGAGAGAGAATATGGAGGCAGCAGTTCTACCCATAGGACTCCTGGTGTTACAGCAGAGTCTGAAAATATTGGACTAATGGATACATATCTTCAAACAAAAAGAGGTCGTACACAGACTTCAATCAAGACAACTCTCAAAGGAATTAAAAATGCAAAGAAACACATTGGTAAAGCTATCTCTAAATTTTTCTTCTACAATCATATTCCTTTCAATGTAGCTGATAGCCCTTACTATCACACTATGGTGGATGCTATACAATCAGTAGGGCCTAGTGTTCCCCCTCCTTGTTCAAATGATATTGCTACTAAATATCTTGACTCAGAGGTAAATGAACTTCATACTTATATTGAGACATTTAAACGGTATTGGGATGAATTTGGTTGTACACTGATGTGTGATGGGTGGAGTACACAAAACAGAAGAAATATAATTAATTTCTTAGTGTACTCTGGCATGGGGACAATATTTTTGAAGTCTGTGGATGTTACTGTTCATTTCAAAAATGCAGATTATATTTGTCAGTTGATGGATGAGGTGGTATAAGAAATCGGTGAAAAAAGAGTAGTCCAAGTGGTTACTGATAATGGGGCAAATTATAAAGCTGCTGGAAATTTACTGATGATTAAAAGACCTCATTTATATTGGACGCCATGTGCTGCATATTGTATTGATCTGATGTTAGAGGATATTGCAAAAGAGCCTAAAATTGACATGGTCATATGTGAAGGTCAGAGGTTAACAAATTTTATATATAACCATGGTTGGGTTCTTAATTTACTCAGACAGATGACTGGTGGTAGGGAGATCATCAGACCCGGCGTCACTAGATTTGTCACTCACTTTTTAGCCTTAGAGAGTATCATGTGCTACAAGGATGATATTATGCGGATGTTTACATCACAGGAGTGGTCTATGAAAATTAAGAATATGAAACCTAAAAATAAATCTTTAGGTGAAACTTTGAAAAATATGGCTCTTGGAAATACATTTTGGGATAATATTACAATTGCCACCACAGTATTTGAGCCTCTTGTCAAAGTATTAAGACTTGTAGACAGTGATGACAAGTCTGAGATGGGTTTCTTATATGAGGCAATGGACATAGCTAAAGAATCAATAAAAAAAATGTGGGCCAAAGTTATAGGAAGTGGTGGAAGATGATTGATTCTAAATGGAACAAACAACTACATAGAGATATACACGCTGCTGGTAAGCATGCTTTTAAGTTTTAAGTTTTAATTTACTTTTATTTATGAATATTTAAAATTTTGAATGCTTACAATTTACAAATTTTAAATTTCTACAGGGTATTTTCTTAATCCAAGATTTCAATTCTCTAAAAATGTCAATAATGATAGTGAAGTCTTGTTAGGGGTTAGAAAGGTAATCAGCAAGCTTGAGCCCGATATTCATAAACAAATCCTGTGCGATAAAGAAGTGAGTTATGATTCAATTAAATAATTTTATTATTATTTGTTTCAAGTTTTAACTTTCAATATAATCAATAAGCTAATAATATATTTCTGATTTCAGATGGAGAGATATAGATTGAGAGCTGGGCAATTCATTACTGCTAAAGTTGCTGCAGCAATATCTCATAACACTCCAACTGCATGGTGATCTATTTATGGATGGGAGGAGGCACCAAATTTGACGCCAATAGCAAAGAAGATTTTAAGTCAAACTGTGTCTTCATCACAGTGTGAAAGAAATTGGACTACTTTTTCCTTAATCCACACAAAAACACGCAACCGATTGACAATGGAAAGATTGGAGAAGTTAGTTTTTTGTCATTATAATATGAGATTGAGGGAGAGAAATTTAAGAAGAAAGGCAGAAAATGAACAAATGATTGATTTAAATCATGTTTTTGATGAAGAAGACCCCTTGACTCCATAGATCAGAGAAATGGAGGACAGGTTATTAGATGACAGAGATAACTCATGGTTAGATGAAATATTGGGAGAGACCACGACGAGGGCAGAGGCTGGTACGAGTCATAGTCCTGATGATACATATGGTGGTGAGATCGTTCCATCTAAATTTGTTGAGGAAAGTCAAGGAGGCATAACGAGTGAAGATAGAGAAACTGAGGATATATATACATATCAGCGACGTCGTCATGAGATGCATTTTGGTTCCTATGATTATGGTACATCGAGTATTTATTATTTGGAGCCATCACAAGATCCATATGCTAGTTATTATCCTCAGTATCTTCAGTATTCTCAGGCACAAGATCCAAATGCTGGTTATTATCCTCCTCAAACGCAAGTCACACAACAAGATCCGTACAATATGACTAGTATGATGGAATCACTTTTTGGAGCATCAGGTCCCAGACATCAATATTTACAAACTTATGGTGATTATGATGATGAAGACTAGAAATTTATGAGAACCAGCTCGGTATTCAACAAAGTTTTAAATTTTGAGTAAGTTAATACATTTTTTTAAGTTTTTAGACTTCATATGTGAGTAATTTTTATTTTCTTATTTGTTGTCATTTTTTCTAAATTTTTCTGCATTTTTAAATAATATTTAGAATTTTATATAATTAAAAAATAGTCCGATCCGATACGAACGGCCGATACAGCCAATACGTATCGTTTTTCTGGACGGCCGATACCGATCCCGATACTGGGAACCTTGGTTGTGACTAGTATGACTTAGATAACAGTTTGGTATAGATCACTCTGCGACTTTCTGTAGTAACTCAAGTTGATCTGAAAGTTCAGATGATAGTCCTATTTTAGATCACTGCGATGACTTTGTTAGGTGACTTTAACCAGATTAAAAATATTCTCAGGCTAGATTGAAAGACTTCTTACAATGATTCTAATCTCTCTTAATAGGTTAGTAAAAAAAATATAGTGCGTTTATCACATAATGACACCTTTTTGTGACTCTTATGGGGAAAAGATAGCGTGCATTTATCAAATAGTGAGACCTTCTAGTAACCCTAATCAAATCAGCTAAGAATAAAAGACCCAAGTATCATCTAGATGATTTATCGTTGATGTGAATCCATAAAGTATAAAACTGAATGAGAAATATGGCAGTTTTTTAATATTGAAATAATAAACATATTATCAATTATAATCCACATTATCATCCTTGGTGCTTCATTATTGTTGTGAACATGTTTAGTATTATAAATTGCAAAACCGTAAATTTTGAATCATGCTTATGGATTTTGGACACATTTGGCTTTTAAGTGGATTTCACTTATTAAGCTATAGTTTTTAGCTTATGAAATTCTCTCCCACCATTTCAAGTGCTGGTCAATATGGCGACTGAGCATGGTGCACTGGGACTCTACCTCCACTTAAGATGTAGTCGTTTACTTTCAGTTGCATTGGTTATTTATGATTCTAAAACTATTTGTTACCTTAGTTTATTTGGAGAGATATTAGTTGTCAAATTTGGATTTTGTTATTACCCATTTGGAGTTTTATTAATTGACTTAGAGTTAGTAGTTCATATTAAATTCTTTATATTATGGATTTGGAAAGTTTATTTATTAAGGCTTCATGTATCTCAATCTATTGGAGTAGATGGTCAGTCATGATTCCGAATAAAGGTCGTGACAAAACTGGTATTAGAGCTTAGTTTGAGTCATCTAAGTCACCCTGTAGAGTCAAATGGAGGTCTGATTGCACGTGTTCAGGTTAGCCATGAGTTATTTTATCACATTAAGTGGAATTTTATACTTATCTTCACTCTAAAAATCTTGAAAGAGATCATGTATGCACATCATCAATGAAGAGCTGCTACTTATAGGACGTCTCCTAAAAATCTTCTTCGAGAAGTATTATCCCATGCCTTGAAGAAACATAAGCATGATGAGTTCTTCGAGTTGAAGCAGTGGGGCATGTTAATGGTGGACTTCAAAGCCAAGTTCATTGAGCTGCTATACTTTGTAACACACATAATAGTTAATGAAAAATGGTATCTGAGGCACTCCTTGTCGAAAGGAGCATTGAGGAGCTTTGTCAGGAATGAGAACACCCAAACATGAGACAAAAGCCCTTCCAGGGATAGAGCAACAGAGGTGGACAATCTACTAGAACTAGAAGTGGGTCGAACCTATCTAGGGGAGGTGATAGGCTGAATTAGTCCAAGAACTGCTCAAAGTATAGACACTCTCATTTGTCTAATGTGGAATGCAATAGTGTGCCCTAGAACTACTACAATTGTGGGAAGCCTGACTACATGAGTGAGAAAGAGAGTGTGAGAAAGAACAAAGGGTTGTTCTATAGCAGTAAACAAAAATAAGAGTGGGTAAAAAAGAAAGAAGAGAAACGAAAAAGATAAAACCTATCCGAGTTCACCATAGTGTGGAGTAGTCGGAAGGGCTCACCAGATTGGCACCCGATGAGCTTGATGAGATGTGATGGATGAAAGGACAGTGTGAGAGATAGAGGATAAAAATTAAAAAGTTTTGAAAAGATAACAGCTGAGGACATCAATTATAGGTTAAATATTTTTTAGATTCAAACTAAATCTTTAAAAAATTCAGTTTTGGCTAATCTGTCAAGTTTTAGCCAATACTGGTCAATCCCAAATCGAAACCAATCACTAGACTGGTTTTAGGTTTGGATCAGGATCAGCCGATTTTGGGATCCATGACTTTGATGTCATACTGGGCATAGATTAGCTATCTACACAACATGCAATAGTCTATTGTAGAATGAAGAGTCGTGTTTGTTATTCAAGAGAGACCAAATTTTTCTTTTTCAAAGTGAGAGGAATATTCCTGCAATCAATGTTGTCTTAGCCCTTCAAGCAAATTAATTGTTGAGGAAAGGATGCCAAAGATATGGCATTTATGGTCGGAGCAGAAGATTCATAAACTTCTAGCAGTGAATGACTTCTCGTATGTGTACCTGATCTTCCACCTAACAGAGAGATAGATTTCAACATTCACCTATTTCCTAGCACTGTACCAATATAAAAGACACCTTACAAAATGGCGCCAATAAAACTCTGGGATCTGCAGACTCAACTTCAAGAGTTACTAGATTTTGGCTTCATCCGTCCGAATGTGCCATCCTGAGGAGCACTATTACTCTTCGTAAAGAAGAATGATGGATCTATAAGCTTTCGATTCAACTGTAAGTTCTCTATCACTTCTTGTATATAATTTTAGTTTAATAGAGTAAATCGTAGCATACCTTAATTTTTGTATTGTCAACTTCGTTGGCAAGGTGCATCACGCCGAAAGCTTTGCATGGTTAGCCTCACGCCGTTGGTGCTTTCCATTAGTGCCCCGTAGCTCAGATCATCATCAAAATGAGATCCATGACTGTCAACCATAGGATAGATTTTTATCATCATCGACCAACCCGATTAACCTCTTTCCACCTTGAATAGGTGGCATATGTGGCAAGGACCATTTCAGTGCAATCGATGTGGTCCGTCGACAGACATGGATCCTTTGATGCTTACGGAATTTTGGATTTATTTGGCTTTTGAGTGAATTTCACTCCTTGAGCTATAATTATTGGCTCATGGAATCCCCTCTCCTCTCCAAACATTTCAAGCGTTGGTCAGCATAGCAACTGAGCGTCATACATTGAGACTTTACCTCTACTTAGGATTTGGTTGTTTCTTTTCAGTTGTATTTTGTTTCTAAGACTAGCTATTGGCATTGGTTGTCAAATTTGAATTTTGTTTTACCTTTTTGGAGTTTTATTAATTATTGAATTGGAGTTAGTAGTTCATATTGAATTCTTTATATTGTGGATTTGGAAAGTTTATTTGTTATGGCTCCGTATATATCAAGCCTACTGGGGTACATGGTCGGTTATGATTCCAAATTCAAATTGTGATAATATTTGCATGTACTTTGTTCCCTTAGTCATGATATACCTGGCTAGGTTTCCATGTTAACTAGAAAGTCAGATGACATGTTTTCATTTTATATTCCACGCTTATTGAAATAAGTTTTTGGGGTGTTTCCTTTTTCCAACAATTGCATTCCAAAAAATTATTCCCTTTGTGTTAGTCTATCAAGGACCCTAAGCATCTTGTGTTCACCATTTCAGGAGAACTAATATCTTTGAAGTATTTTTTTTTTTTTTGTGTGGATTGCTTTTCTAGATGGCTCATTTTATTCCTTGTGTCAAGACCTCTGATGCTTCTCATGTGGCAAAATTGTATTTTTTCAATATAGTTAAGTTATATGGTCTTTCAAAAACTATTGTATCTGACTGCGATATTTACTTTATGAGTTATTTTTTGAAAATCTTATAGCATATGGTTGGAACAAAATTAAAGCTCTCCATAGCCTATCATCCCCAAACCAATTGTCAAACTAGTGATGGCCGTGCCACCATCGGCACGCCCCCCCCCCCCCCCCCCCCCCCATAGGGGTGAAAACGGGTCGGATTAACTCCGACCTGACCCGCTATCCGACCCGACTCGGATCGGATTCGGATAAAAAATTTCTATCTGATTCGAATACGGATAGAATTTTTTTTTAAAATTCGGATACGGATTCGGATACGGGTCGGATATATTTTTCGGATTCGGATACAGATATCGGATATCCGTTTATCCGCATATTTTTTAAAATAATTTACAGTTTAGTTTGCTTATTTAAATAGTAAATATTAATATTATTACTAATAATACGTTATATATTATTTATAGAGATTAATTTCTCTAATTTTATATATTTGACATACAAAAAAACTATTTGTTGTAAAACTCTTAATAATTTTGTGTTAATTATATTTAAATAAAATATTATAATAATTTTAAATTCAATCAATATCCGTTTAAGATCCGATCCTTTATCCGAAAATTATCCGTATCCGTTTAGTTAGGATATGGTTTTAAATTTTGCTATCCGTCCAATATCCGTATCCGAACTAAAAATACGGATCCGGATATGAGTTAAGCACTATCCGATCTGTATCCGATCCGTTTTCACCCCTACCCCCCCACCCCCAACCCCCAACACCCCCCGCCCCCCTCCGTGCCAGTGGCACACATTTATAATATTTTTAATAAATTTTTTAAGATATTTAGAGATGTTTTTGAGTCTTTGGTATATCAATCTTTGATTTTTTTTTGTCTAAATATATGTATTAAAATTTAAAATCTATATTACAATATTTTATCTTTAGATTATTTTTATAAATAACCTATTTTATTAAAGATAGAACAACAGTTGAATATAAATATTATTCAACACATAATATGATTGAATACATTCATTAAAATTAATATTAATGATTAAACACTCCATAATATAATTGAACACATAATAACATTCAATACATAATTGATAATAATTTAATAATTAAAACTAATATCTAGTTAAATGTAGAATGACAAGGAGGATCAAATACTTCATTTGCTGGCACAAGAATAACACAGAAATATTGCGTTAAATACTGTCGATATTCTTCAAAACTTATCTACTGATAATATTGCTCGTTATAACGTCTCACATAGTCTTCATAGAAATAAGAATTTTATAATTCTTCGATAATATGATATAGATATTGAATATACATGGGAACGATCGGCACAGGCACACCATAAGCGTATGCAGATTGTGGATATGGAGTATAATAAGGGTGTTATGGCTCTGGTGGGTGTAATTGATATGATGGTAATGATGATGAACTCATATCATCCTGTGGGCGCACTTCTCCTGATATCCTGCTACCTATAGATTCAAGTCCTTTCCTCATCTAACTATAATCATATTGAATTTCAGATGGTCTATTTCCTTTCTTTTGTCTCTAATAAATTCAACTTGGTTGTTTTGGTCTAGCAAATGAATTATCATTCCAATTAATAAAAATAACAAATAAGTTGTCATTTCAAAAATGACAAATGACTAAAGTTAATCGATGAAAATAAGAAAAAGTTAAAAAAAAATGGGTTCTACATGTCACATTATATTTGTTAAGAAAATATGTAAAGTTAATTTGATAAAATTGATAGAAATAGAAAAATTTTAAAAAAAAATGTCTCTACATTGGCACATGACCAGCACGAGACTATGCCGAACCGGCACGGATCGGCACGGGAGTGTGCCACTAGCACACCCCGTGCTAAGTGCCGTGCCTCTACTAGCACGACAAATGCCGATCGGCACGGGGCGTGCCAACCGGCACGACCATCCTTGGGTCAAACTAAGGTCGTCAATCATAGTCTTGGAAATTTTCTACAATATCTCATGGGTGATCATAATAGAAATTGGGATATCATTCTTTTTGTGGCCCAATTTGCATATAATAACTCCATCAATAGGTATGGAGATAACTTATCTTGTATTTCATCGAATATGCCTCTCCATATTTTTTGTTCCATGGATTTGTATCAGTAGAAAAATATTAGGTTTTGAATATGAAAATAGTATAAAACTGAATGTAAGTCTGTAGTTTTACAAGTTCATTTGTAAAATAATTTGGTTATGCTTATTGCAAAACTGCTTGGTTCTTATTTCCCTCTGGAAAAAGAAAAAATTCATGAGACCTTTTATATACATTATATTACAACAGAAAATGAATCAAACCCTTCCTATGGCAGTCAAAAATTTTGGCTGATGAACTTCATCGTAACAAAATCCACCCTTCAAGTCTTTCAGGATGATGAACCTCACAATAAGCCCGACTATTGACATACACTCCCACCTATCCTTTGGAATAGTCATATTTTGGTATTTTCCGTCATCAGTTTATCAAGAAAATTTTGTCTCTCAAATTCATTTAGTAAAAAGCCAGGTTTATCAAACTCTGAACATTAACAAGGAAAAGTAGGTACATGAGAATTAAGATAAGAATCAATTACAGAACATCTCCATAATCCAGAAAAGGAAGCCAAGCTAAATATTAGAATCATGAGGCCATGAAATACCTTACCTTTGTGCTCCATAATTCAGATATGTAAGTATTTTCATTACAACTAAATATTAGAATAATAGCTTGCAGAAGAAAATAACCTTAGTTTACAGCACACAAAAAGTAAAATCAAGAATTTACGCTCTAGTGTTATGATTTCTTACAACAACAAAAATAACTTGCAGAATTGATCTTCATTGATAAGTACATTATTCACTCTACGGCTAGGTATGCGTACCTCATTGTCCGCAAATAAGACAAAGGCACTCCCACCAAAAAGAATTATACAAATAACAATAGCAGCAGGCAAGAGATTGCAAACACATAATTTTCTATCTGAGGGATCTGTTGGTAGAGAGCCCTACAGGAAACAGTAAGAAAAAAACATATGAAGAAAAAATTGAACACATAGAATTAAATGATGTTTTTGCAGGAATCCATGCCAAAACACATGCATTTAACACAAGTAACTATAATTAAGAGCTTGAAGTGTGAAAACTATGGAATTCAGAAAGAACATCATTCAGGTACTCGGAAAATGGAAAAAGAGACTAGCATAAGCACCACAGAAACAATTCTCTCTTGCATACTGATCTGAAAATATACTTTACCACTTTTTTGTAAATTAAAGTATACAAATGCAATAAAGATGCATGAATTTTGCCCATCACTCCATCTCTCATTCCAAATACTGTCGATGAACTTAAATATTGAAAATTGAACTGAAAAAAATACATATGGATCTAGGATGAGATTTTTCCAAGTCAATCTAATCAAGTTCAGCGATAAAAAATAATAAATCAAAGCAATCACTCCAACATGCAGAAGATTTATTTACTTTTTTTGAACTGCTCAGAAGATTTCTTTACATGGACAAATCCTTATCAACCAAGAGTAAAAAAACCTACTAATCCTCTCCATGAATTAAAACTAAAGTGCTATCAAATATAGATAGAAAATATACTTAGCTTATCCCACCACTCAATACCTACAACTAATAGTTGAAGTTTCTCTTGCTTGCTAGATTCCACGATAAATTACTCATTGTGCACTAGATCAACAACTCTATTAGAACCCACAGAGTTGAGCCGATGTCTCAATACTCCCTCGAGACGTTGATATGGATGAACAATTATAGAATCTCCAAAATTTTCATATTGTATTCATGACCTAAAATCAAAATCAATGATGGACGTGCCGACCGGCACAAAGCGTGTCGGTCGGCACTTGCCTTGCCGATGGCGTATTGGCACGTGGCATGAGGGATGCCGCTTGGCGCCCCTCCTAGCAGCGCTTCATTGAAGACTCTTCATCATCGTCTTCTTTATTCGCCACTCACCGTCACCCGTCATGCCTGAGGTCACCGATAGTGACGCGGATGCCCTAGTCCTTACTAGCTCGAGGAGGAAGACAACCCGAGTGGGTTGAGTTATCGGGTCAATTTCAAATAAAAACTTAAGTTGCGGACCACGACGAGCGACAACAAAGCACTAATAGTCTCCCTCTTCTTTTTCTCTCCCTATCTTGCGGCATGGCTAGGAAGTGATGCAGCACGTGTCATGCCGTGCTATCCAACCACCGATCAGCATAGGCCGTGCCGTGGCATGGCCATCCATAATCAAAGTCATGACCAATTTTGTAGGCTACAGGCTAGCTGCAACCTAGCTCACAAGTTAATGAGTTTTGGGCCAAGGGCCCATCCCATTTATTTGGTTTGAGTGGGCTGCAGCCCAGCCCAAATCCTTGGACTTGATTTAGCCCAATTTAGTAATTTAATTAGTTTTTATTTTTAAAAATAATGATTATGGTTAGATTAAAATATGTTGTTATTTATTATTAAATATGGTGATTTTTCGTAGCACGTGGATTAGAGATTTCAAATTTTAGTCATTTCACTTAAACTCAAGTGAGTATGTTTACTCATGTTTTTATTTGTCTCGTACTTCATGCTTTTACATTATCATGTATTTTTTATGCAAATTGAATATCAAATTATTTATGTGCAAATTAAATATTATGTTATCTGTGTGCAAGTTAAATATCATGTTACCTATGTGCAAAATATATAACTTAGTGCTATTATCCTTTATGCAAATAGCAATTATATTGATCATAAATAATTAGTGGAAAAATATAATTGGTGATTAGTATGACTTAAAAAATAGTCACAATATAGATCTTGGCAACTTTCTATGGTAACTCAAATCTATCTGAAAGTCCAAGAGACGGTCTTTTTTAAGACTACTGTAGGAACTTTCTTAGGTGATTTTGGCGGGATTAGGGAACAGTATTATATTAGATCAAAAGATTTTTTACAGTAATTCTAATTTCTCTCAACGATTAGTGAAAGAGATAGGATGTGTTTATTATATGGTGACCCTTAGAGGAAAAGATAAAGTGTGTTTATCACATAGCGATACCTTCTAGTGACTCTTAAGAGAAAAGACAGAGTGCATTTAATATAATGACACCTTCTGGTAATCCTAATCGATTCTACTAAGAGTAAAAGACACGAACGTTATCTTAAAGTGACTTTTAGTTGATGTGGATCCACAAGGCACAAACCCAATTAAGACATGGCATTCATTAAATATTTAGAAATTCAGCGTATTGAAATAAAAAGCATGTTGCTAGTTATGATTCATATTATAATTCTTTATGCATTATTATTATTGTTGTCATGCAACGACGCCGTGCCACAGGCATGATATGTGCTGCGACACTTGCCGACCATGCCGTAATAGAGGAAGAAAAAAAGGTAAAAGATTGCTTACTTTCGCCATTGGATAGTCCAATTTGTTAACGTATTACCCAACCCGCTTTAATGACTAAACGGACTGCGCGAGCTGCCAAAAGATAAGACAGCATGCCCGCCATTGCAAGCTACCTAGGTGGATTCTGGGGTGGCTGGCTGGCCGCGATAGCTGCCTATTAAAATACTAATATAGGCTTATAGTGTGCACATGTCAGTGTCGATCATCCCCATACATATTCAATATCCATATCATATCATAGAAGAATTATAAAATTCATATTTGCATTAAGACCATGGTTCCTAATTTCAACTGATCCTGAGTGGGATCTATTCAAATGGATAGGGATTAGCCCTAACTAATCCCGATCCCAGGTCAAAACTGATATATTGATCTCAATCCTGATCTTGATTCTAATACTTGGAACTTTAATGAAGACTATGTGAGAGATTACAATGAGGAATACTATTAGTAGATGAGTTTTGAAAATTGTTGACAATATTTAACCCAGCATTCTCATGTTATTCTTGTGCCGACAAATAAAGTCTTTGATATTCCTCGTCATTCTTCATTAAAATAGATATTAATTTTAATTATTTAACTATTATCAGTTAATATTATTGTTGAATGTTATTATATGTCCAATTATATTATAGAATATTCAATTATATTATGGAATGTTCAATTATTAATATTAGTTGTAATGAATGTATTCAATCATATTATGTGTGGAATAATATTTATATTTGACTATTGTTATATCTTTAAATAAACAGGTTATTTACAAAATTAATCTAAAGATAAAAGATTATAATATAGGTTTTAATACATATATTTAATTCAAAAATTAAGTATTGACGTGCTGAAGACCCAAAAAAGTATCTCTAAATATCATAATTTTTTTATTAAAAATATGTTAAAGGCATGCCACTGGCATACCGGGGTGTGACGAGGAGTGCAGGTCGGCATGCCCCCTGCCAACCTACACTTACTATGCCAATAGGGGCACAACACAACAAATGCTTTTGCCATGGCCATCATTATCTCAATATTCCCTTGTTTATACCCATCCCGACCTAAGCCACTAAATATTGAGCACATTATACTTCAAGAGATAATTTAAGATGTTAGGTTTTATTTAGACTAATATAATTAGCAAATTGTATTTCAAAATATAATTTATTTATGTAATGTGTTTAGATTTTATGTATGAGCATATGCACAAGTTATGAAATATTTGATAAAAAATATTAAAATGGAAGATTAGTTTTGAAGTCAAAGTATTCGAAACGATTTTAGAATCGTTATTGAAGTGATAAAATAGTGTCATGATGGTTAAAGAAATATGAAATTTTACCTAAAGACGCAGGAACAGGCACTCTGCATTCAACTGCCTGGTCTGTTGTTTGAACAAGGTGTTCGAACGCGCTCGGGCCACATTAGAACGCACCCTATAGCCGTTCACACAGCGTTCAAACACAAAATCAGGTGTTCACACATATAGAAAACGTGTTTTGGTCGTTTGAATGCACCCACGTAATATGCAAGTTTTTAGACTTTCAAGATTTTTGTTTTGACTAGGATTTTGTCTTATCTTGTTAACCTATATAAGGGTTGGGATGCCCTAACTCTAGAGAGGTGGGTGATTTTTTTTTTAAAGGATTTCTTAGAACTACAACATTCTTCCACCAACAAGGTCCATCTCTTCTACAACGCACCAAATTTTTGTCTTAAGGGTCATCTAAGATGAAGGATCAATCTCGAGGGGCTACTGAGATTGGAGAGCAATCACGAAAAGCGGTGAATAATAGGTTCTAATGAGCAAGACTGAGAGAAACAAGATCGTGAGGATCAACGGGGTGTTTTATAAGTTAGTCTTGTAACTGCTACAAGTTTAGTGATTGATTTTAATCCAAGTTTGGATCCGTGATTTTTTTTTCCGTTTAGATTTTTCCATATAAAAATCTTGGCATTCATTTTGCTTTACTCTTTGATATTTCTTCCACATTTATTTAAGCAAAAGATTGATATCATTGTGTAGGATTTAGATACATACGCGTGTCTAAGTTAGTTTTTTCATAGGGTCTTTCATCCCTACTAATATACATTTGCCTTCTGATGCTTCGTCTAAATAATAAATACATTACGCTTCAAATTATAGAAATCAAAGGAAAATTTTGATTTTCCCAAGTTTAAGCCCAATTTGAAAATAAAAAAATCTAACATATGATTCTAAGTAGATCTAGCATTTTCTATGAGAAATTACATGTGCTACACCAATATCTAATGCTGAAAGTCTTCAATTTAGCTTCTATATCCTATTTAAAAACCGTAAAAGGATTCAAAGATTAATTTTTGGGCATAATGAGGCTACGAACTGTGCCAACGCCAAACTGGCCTGTTAACCCTCAAGCGCATCTAGTACAAAAGAAAATAGATCAACTTGCGAGTTATCAAGTTTGATTGGGACTAGTAGACTTGTAGTAGAAATGCTAGAGCAAAAGCACAAATTGGCTCACTATGTTATCTATCGTGAGTGGCACGTCGGAGGAGGTCAAAGCACATGGCATAGGAAGAAAAACCCAGAACTACCAATGGCAGCTATGACTGACCTTTCTTAAAAGTGTCATAAGAAATGACATAGTATTACTTGATTTGATAAGGAACCTTATATTAGATAGCAGAATGTCGGAAAATGGTTCACAAAAGGGACACTAGATTGTGGGGGCCTAAAACTTTTGGTTGTTCTTGATATTGTTTTTTTAATCATCGAAATGTCCTAAATTCTTTGCAGCAAACTCTCCTCTCCTACTCCCTCTATTTCTCAGATAATCCAATAGTCCGCACACCTCCACTCTACTCCCGTTCGCTGCTTACTAAACCAAGTATCAAAAATTATTCTCATATGCCACTACCAAACACCGGAAAGTCCTCAACCAAACGTGCTGCTATGAAAAGACGCAGACTTTCCACATAAACATTTAATCTATCACTTCCTCTTTCCAAACAAAAGGCGGAAAAATAAGCAAGAGTTCAGATTCTCTCTAATGCATTGGGCAAAACTGATAGAACAGATAACAATCCCAGTACCCGTAATGAATGTGATTATTCAAACCAATGCACTCGAGAAAAATCCAAAACCAACACGAAGAAAGAAAGCTAATTGTCCATCAAAACCCGAATTTGAAGAGTACCCAAATTAAGAAAACTACAATCAAGAGTCAAAACCCACAAAACATAACAAAAAGAGAGAGAGAGAGAGAGAGAGAGAGAGAGAGAGAGAAAGAATACATTGAGAATGCAACAATGCAGTAAGTCCTCACCATAACATGATAGGCTTCGGGAATTCCAGACTCCAATACTCCAGTACAAGAGGATGGCAGAGAAGAGGAACCATGAGAAGCACTGAGGCGTGCTTAAAAGGCTCCTCTGGATTCAAGAAAAATAAAGAAGAATAATAACCCAGTGGAAGCGAATTAAAAATGGAATCCATAGTCCATACGACTCGGGTGCAGAGGATTAATTAAAATGGAAGGAAAGGCGAAATAGAAGAGAGAGGAAGAAGAGGAGCTTAGTGGCTTTTGATTTCTGTATGGTGTTCGTATTTTGACTTTTAACAGTAGTGGGTCCCCCTCATGTTAGTTAATTCACGGTGACTATATGTTACACTTCCAACGGGTTTTTGACAAAACTAGCCCTCACTTAAACTTTATTTACCGAAATAAATGACACACCAACCAATACGAAAATAGGTCTATAGCTATGCTAAACCATTATACTTTTTATTCATTTAAAAGTAAAATGCTGATTTTATCAGCATTTTTTAAAAAATAAAATACTAATCTTATTATCATTTTTGTTAGAACACTTTATTAAAAATATTAAATTATTTCAACGCTCATAACCAATAATTTTTTGGATATACGATACATCGTTAATAATAAAAGAAAAATAAATGTAATAATTTTGATCAAAATTTAATCGGATCTCAAATAAAAAAAATATATAGATAAAAATATAAACAAAAAGTTTATAGTGTCATAATTTTGTGCTCAATTATTTATTTTATGTCATAAAATATACTGTTGTGAAAATAAAATAGAAAAGATGTGAGAGTTTGAATCACGTAGTCATTTTTCGTAATATATTGTGTCCAGAATCTTAAAAAAAAAAGGCAAAACTTCCTCCAAATTTTTTGTTATTTTTCTCTGAAAATAAAATGCTGAACTTATTACTATTTTAATATTAAGTTTGAGGTGTAAACTATTTCAATAAATTAATTGTAAAAGATAGCTAGTTTGGTCAGAAACTCTACTCCAAGCCCTATTTTAGCACATTTTTATACCTTTTTTTTCAATACAAACTCTTAAAAGATCTCATATTTACTTATGTGCCCCTCTAAAAGTTGATATTTATATATATACCCTTCAAAAAACACTCTATTTTTGCATCTATATCATTTAAAACTCTTATTTTTTACATGGAAACCCTTAAAGTTAACCTTAAATTGTGTCAAATAGTTTTACATTAACAAATAATTGAAGAACTCGACAGCTGCCGACTAATTGATTAAATGTAAGGTATTAGATATTGGTATCTCCACAAACCCAAAAATTACTTAATATATTTCTAATTAACTAGCACTTAAGGTGCTCATTAATTTCTTGATTGTCAACGTTTATTGGCCCAGTAAATCTGCTAATTGGGTTAGTAGCTAAGGTGAACAAATGAGATGTTAAAACTTAGAGAAATTTATATATAACACCCTGTCTTTTAATAAAATTATGATTTATAACATATATTTTTATTATTTATAAATCAAGTCCTATAATTTAACGAATATGTGTAAAAAAACACATTGTTGTTTGATCGGTTAGTTAAATTTAACCAAATCTTTGAGTTAAATTAACTATACTAAATAAATTATAAAAATATCCTCAAGTAAAAGCATTTTAGTAGTACTTTAGTCATTTTAGAAATAAAATATCTTTACCTAATAGGCTATTCTCACAATATTATTCAAATATAATATAGAGTATTTTTACACATATTTATTAAATTAAAAATATAGGGTGTAAACTATAATTATATTATAAGCACAGTATAAAATTTTCATAGAAATTATGTGTCGGTGTAGTGGATCTACTTTGAGTGAGAGAGTGAGAGAGTGAGAGAGCCAGAGGGTGACTTTAGACTTTTGGAAGGAGTTGACTTGAATTTGAAGAAGAGTAGGAGAGAGAGAGTCTGGCACGTGCACCGCAGATCTCGTAGCCGACTCAGTTTAGAAAAAGAAAATATTATTTCGCCATCCGGTTGTTTACATTGGACTGTAAAGATCTAGTAGATGATTAGTTTTGACTTTATATGTCAATTTCTCATTTCCTATATAGTGTACTTATATATATTGAGAGAGAGAGAGAGAAAGATGGAAAGATGGTTAGTCCAGTTAGAATAAAATAAAGGGTTTTTAAATAATTGGGAATCACATATTTTAAAATATAGGAAATTTACAAATCACATCCTATACTTTACATATTTTATAATTCACTCCTTGTAATTGAGAATTTTGTAACCTGACTTTTTTTTTTCTATAATTTTTATTTTTATCCTGGGTTTACATGAACAGTACTAGCAAAAAAGATTCCATTATAATATACCAAGTACTTTAATAAATACCTAGATTACTTATGTCTCTCTTTCATCCTTTAATTTTCTCACATCCTTTTTTTATGAGATTGGTAGAAAAGGAGGAGGAAGATAAAGAGGAGGAGGAGGGAAGGTTGCGGTGGTGGCAATCATGGGAAGAAGTGGTTTGGGGGAGACGAAGAAAGATGATTGAGGATAGAGAGTGAGGGTATTTTAGTATTTTAGTTAATATTAATTAGTTAAAAAATATCAATGGGTTAAATTAAAAGGAAAAGAAAAAAAAAGATCGAGTTACAAAATCATCAAAAACGAGATATGAATTATAAAATAGATAAAATATAGGATGTGATTTATAAAATTCTCTAAAATATATTTAGATAGAGAGAGAAAGATGGGAAGTCCACCTTAAGTTTCTATTATTATAGACAAGTTCATAAGAATGGAAACTTAAAATCTTTGTTCTTTCCTTTTTATTAAATTTATTACGCCCCTAATTGGCACCCCCAATTGATACAAGTACATGCACGCCCATACGGCCATTACAACATGCACAATGCACGTGACATGACAGGCGAGACCCATCATGCACAAAGATACATGCATGTACTCACATAATCTATCTCAAAAATAAATTATATTATTATTCAAATAAACCTATTAACATATCAACATTTGAATCCATAATAATCATATTAAACCATTAGACATAATTTGAGAGAATCTACATAGGCCACAACAAACTATCAAGATTTAACTAATACACAAGTCAAATATAATTTAACATGTATTATACAAGTTATTGTCTAATACAATAGAGCATAAATATATCTAATAATGGTACAACTCATTTTCTATATATATACTAACTTCTATACTATCTTACGTCTATAGCTCACCTCATCTTTTTCTAAAATATCTCGTTAAGATATCTCAAATTGTTATTATGTTTTATATGTCTGAAGTGATTAGAAAAAAAAAATAAAAAGTTATGAACTAAAGACTCCGTAAATAGACCTTATCTCAAATCAATGATGTCAACCAGAGAGTAAACTATATACTGAATGGTATAAATAAAAAAGAAGCACCATGTCATGAATAAGTAGATGTATCATCAATACTATATAAATATATGGTAGATATTATATCAATAACTAATCAAGTATATAATCCTTATCAATGTATACATAACTCCCTAATCATACTATCATCATACTACTCTTAAATATAACTCATATAATGCATGTCAACTATGACCATGCTATGATATTAAATACAATCACAACGATGTAAGATAATCACTCGATAATTATGTATATCAGATGATAATAAAAACATAAGTATTTCTCAATACTCAATCATCGATGTCATCTCGGTATAATATTATCATACGAGACTATTATGTACAGTCAACATTTGGTACCTTGTCTCATAATCTAGCCTGAATACTTAGAGCATACCTTGCCAACCATTAATGATATTTTAATCATATAATTATACATTGCCAATCGTTAAATGTATCATCATCATTCAAACTTAGGTACTCAATTAGCTAATAAAAATCACATGAAGATAACTCGCCACATATGTATTGGTGAATGATATGTGTCTGAATATCTACTATGCACACAAACTATTGATTTCGGACATAAAGCCACAAGATCGTAATTATGTCAAGCGATCAATCAACTCCAAGCATGCCCTAACCCTCGCGCCCACTTAGGTATACTCATACTTTCTACCAATTATCATATCAATGAGAACTCGTGTTTTCCTTTTAAATGATAAATTATATGCATTTATCTAGTATTATAACAAGTTATGCATCTCGGAAATTTAGGTGGTAAAGATATCATAAAAACTATGATGTGATGTAATCTTTAATCATATATCTATCACTTTATCGTATGCATACTCATGCTAGTTTATCACATGTATACTCATGCTAGAAATCATCTTTATATAAAGTCATACTAGCTAATTATCTCTAGATATCAATAACATATTGATATCCAAATTAAATTAGTCTAATCAAATGACTGATAAAATATATTCAATTATAATCATGCTAGAAGCTAAAGTAGAATGCATATATATAATATTAATATATTCTAATATGGGAAAGCTCTTGAGGAGGTAAGACTACTAATAATCTAATCAAAAAATACAAATCAAATATTTCTCTCATTCGTTAATCAAATGTCAACTCATCACTAGTAGGGTCCACAGAGTCTCAAATAAGAGTTCGAAATCTAAAAATGTTTAAGTAACATAAAATTAGTTATTTATCCAATTTGAATTTGTTCGTATAAATTATGATTGTTTATTAAGTTTAGACTTATTTTTTTTATTTTTGTTTAAATAATTAGATTTATATTCATTACGATCCAACCACATGAGTTAAAGTTGAGTCAAGTTAGTTACTTAGCTTTATCTTATTATTTTGAATTTTAAATAAATTGGATAATCCGCAAGTAGATCCGATACATTAAGAATTTTACTCCTATAAATAGATGGACATGTTTTGATAATTATCATTAAAGAAATCTAAGTTTAGCTAAGTTATTATTTTCATCCTTATTTTTTATCATAGCCGTTAGATCGCTTTATCTTTTTAGGAGCTAATCATAACCGTAGAAGTATCTCGACCTTCCAAACCCTAACCACCTCATACCTCTAGCAGCCATCATACCCGTAGAAGTATCCCGACCTTCTAAACTTTAACCACCTCATACCTCCAGCAGCCATCCTACAATACGGCCATCCACCACCACCCTTGGCCGTCCACCACCCTCCGACGACCGCCGCAACGTTAAATAATTACTATCCTGCCCTCCTTCGACCTCGCTCTACTGTTTTATTTTTAAATTTTCATCCCAACCTCTGATTTAGAGGAAACTAGATCCATTAGAACCCTAACTCATGAGGCTACTACCACCTAAATTTTTATAATTTTTTTATGTCTGGATCAGTCTAGAATTGGTTCGTAACAACATTACAATTTAACATTCTAATACTATAAATATATTATTAATAATAAATACTAGTTATTAAATAAGAATAAAATAGGTGCTCATTTTATATAAAAGTAGACTAACTATATAGTTATTAGAAAAATAATAAAAGGCTAAATATATATAATTATAAATAAAATACGTATAGATAAAATCTATTTATAATTAATTTTGTGGTTCTTACTCTTTACTTTATTAATCGCTAATCACACATAAAATAATTATTATCCGATCATAAAAAATAATTATTAAATCTTAGTATTTTATTTTCATACAAAGTAGTATATAACAGTAACCGCTAGAAATACAATATATATATATATATATATATATATATATATATATATATATATATATATATATATGAAATTGCTTATAATTAAACTAGATATGTTAATCTAATATATGAATTTGCTTTAAGGTTGCTGGCTTGTAAGTCCATAGCTGGTTTACAAGCTCACAATTCTACTATAAGGTAAGGTTACTTTTTATTTCAATTTTCGGGCTTATAAACCACTTGTAAGAGCACACAATTTTATTTATTAAGAAGTCATTAATATTACAAACTTCAATTAAAAAAAATAAATTATTGTGAGCTTATAATTGCTTATGGGCTTAGAAGCTTACAAGCCCACAACCACCTTATAAATTATTATGTTTTAATTTTTTTTGGAAGAAGATATATTTATTTGAAAGGAAATTGGAGATATATGAGAAATGATTTATAATATGGGTGTCACCATTATTTTAATGTGATATAAAAAAGTAAAAAAATATTTATTATTTTTAAATTAAAAAATTATTAAAAAAAAAAGCCAGAGACTCAAAACACATCCTAGCAGCCTCACATCTCTAGGATTTCTGAGTTATCCTACCGAGAAATAAAATTTTTACATTTATAGTAGTTTGCCACTAGTGAGCAGCATTGTTTGCCTCCCTATAAATACATTTTATATTCAAATTAATGAAAGTCGAAAACAAATGTCGATAATCATCTAGAATTCCTTTCAATCTCTATATGCTGAATTGTTTGTTGAAAAGCTGAATAAGGGACTAAGAGTCAGTTTCCAATAATATTCTTAGAAATCAGTACTCCTTAGCGGCTTCTCGCAAAACCCAAGCTTCGGAATATATCACGACCCAAAATAGGAATCATGACCGGTCATACATCTCAATATGCTTGAGATGCACGAAGCCTTAATAATACTCTCTACGCGTACGATGACAAAATAAATAAATAAAATGAGAATATGCTTTATTAAATTTTATTACTAATTATAATTAAAATAAAAACAATGGTAATGTTTTTGAGTCTCTAAACTAAATAAATGAAACATCTAATCTAAAGCATAAAATCAAAAGAGCGGAAAAGTAAATAGGTAAATCCTAAGTGAAGGTGAAGTCCGGGTACATTTTGCTCAGTCGCCCCGCTGACTATTACCTGAAATAAATAAACAAATACAAAAAAAAAAAACAATAGAACCCATGAACCAACAGCTATAGCTCAGTGAGTGGAATCCACTCGAAAACCAAATAAATTTTAATTCATATTAATGCTGAATAAATTAAACTAAAAGCAACAATATCCATCACAATATGCAATAGGCATGCTCTCTAAATAATAACAATGATAACAATAGAGAGATGTCACAACTTATAACCTCGCACGTTTTCAACATATTAACATCTTTTTGATATTTATATTGTCATATGTCTCAATGGGTATAAACCATATGGATCCACATCAACTAGAAGTCACCCCGAGATGACGCTCGAGACTTTTCTTCATAGCTGATCCGGTTAGGGTCATCAGAGGGTATCACCCTGTGATTAACACACTCTATCTTTTCCTCTAACCGTTGAGAGAAGTTAGAGTCACATAGAAAATTTTCTCATTCTTCCTAGAACTGTTCCCTAACCCCACCAAAGTCACCTAAGAAATTCACCGCAATGATCTAATTTAGGACTTTCCCCTGGACTTCCAGATAGACTTGAGTCACTAAGGAAAATCGCAAACGATTTATACCGGGACTGTTCTCTAAGTCATATCAATACTAGTCTCATTTTTCTTTTCACAAATTTCAATATTTGCACGAAGTATGATGATGCACTGAATATAATAATTAAATACACATAGAAATAAAACAATTAAATTTTCGTATGTACGGATGAAATAAATAGATTTGCACACAGAAATTGCAACAATTTAATTTTTACACATAAGGGTGAAATAAATAAATTACACACAGAAAATTTACATGGTCTAACAAAGATACGAGATACAATAAAATAAACATGTGAGTGAACCCACTCATTTCAGTCTAGGAAAGACAACCGAAACCTCAAATCTCTAGCTCACGTACTAAAATTCACCACCTTAAATAATAAATAATATTCAAAATTTTAATTTGAATAATAACAGTATTTATTAAAATTTAAAAAACCAAAAGAACTAAAAAAAATGGGTTTAAAATTACCCATTGGATTGGGCTGGGCTACTACTGGCCCGGCCCATTCCAAAAAAAGAAGCTAATTGGGCTGGACCAAAGCCCAGCCAAAAGAAACTAATCGGGCTGGGCCAAGGCCCAGCCAAGAAAATGGATTGGGCTGCGGTTTAGCCCGCAGCCCATCCAATTTAATTGGTTCAGGTCGGGTCTGTGGATCCGAAATCCAAACCCGAACCCGAACCCAACCCGAATTTAAAAGAAAAGGGGGTTGGCTCGGGTTAAACCCGAGCCCAACCCATCTCTTCTCTCTTCTCGCATCCGACACGAGGAAGGGAGAAAGTTAGAGAGAGTGGTCGCCGATGACTCTACCGGCGGCGGGTCATGACCGGCTCCCTCTCTCTCTCTCTTTCTCGTGGTGGAGGAGAACCCACCCACCGATGGCCGACGCTGAGGCCAACGTCGATTGGAGCCATGAGGGCTCCCTAGAAGATATCACCGACACCGGGCTTGGAGCACGAAACTTCCGATGATGATGCCATTGTGACCCGAAGCCGCCGGCCGGCCTGATTTGCCGATGAAGCCGAGAACCCCAATTTTAGGTATTTTTGATTTACCCCTTTAAATTTAAATTAAACTAAAGGAATGAGAGAGGGCTCACCGGGGAGGAGTGTGGTGGTCCCAATTTCCTCCGACGATGCTCCGGCGATCCGATCCCACAGCGACGACTCCGACTGTGAGAAATGAAAGAAAACGGTGGAAGAGAAGAAGGCTGGGAGGGGGTGTTGAGGAGAGAGAGAGGATTAGGGTTAAATTTATAGGTTAGGAGATGATCAAATCTAATCCGATTCGGATTAGATGAAATCCATCCTTACCGCGCTTCGTTGCGTATCGGAGAGAGAGGGGAGGGACTGCACATGCAGAGCACGTGCACCATCCTCTCTCAACCCCAAATTTTTTTTATTTTTTTATTTTTTATTTTCCGGTTCTAACAGAATAAATGGCATCGAAACAAGTGCACATACCTCCTCTTGGCAATAAAATATATGCATTATAATCCTTGAATATTCATTCCCCACTACCTTATTTACTTTTAGTGTCAAACGTGCCATTAATATTTATCTTAATTATTCAAGAGCTAGGGGGAATCCGTTTAATATTGGTGATACTATTATTATTGATATGTTTTGATTTAACAGGATCTTGGAAATGCTTAACTATCATCTTTAACATATTTCTCCAATTTTGGTAGATATACAACTTATCATCTTTAAACATATAAGTATTTCAAATCTTCCATAAATTTTTTATGCTACGTAAATAGTACCAAAGTATTAATATTAAAATTTTGAAATATAAATATAAGTTATTTCAGGGATAAATTATAATTTGAGATAATTTTAAATTTAGATATTTGTCTTTCTTCTCTTTCATCGTTAAATTTGACTATTGAAAAAGTAGTATTTGGTTACTAAATATGACTAATGGTTCCAAATCAAGTACAAATGCTAGCCATGAACTCAAACCAAACACCAGTTAAAATATAAATATATTTTAACATCTTTGTCAATTTTTGTCTATATAAGAATAAGGACGACACTAAATAAAATGCCTTGAGATAGCTAAACTAAAATAAAAAATCTTAATACTTAAGATTTTGTATTGATTCAATTTGAGGTATGCTAAAAAAAGAATAATATCATCAACATATTGGCCATGAGAAGGTGTCAAATCATTTATTTATATTTTTTAAAAAAGAAAGAAATATTTTGTTCAACAAAATTATTAGCCATACAATCAATTATAAGAATAAAATTTACAAGGAAAGCAACAAAGGAGAAGATGCATGATGTATTTGGGTAAATATATACTAACAACATAATTATGACGAGATACAAAATATTTTTTTTTCTCAAAAGAGGAAACGAAAAGAATTGCTCTGCATTATGATAATGAAACTATTATATCATAGCAGCATCTCGCCAGACATTTTATGAATATATGACTATTATTAAGAGGACCTAAATATATAGTTGTTATAAGGTATTAATCAAATTTTTTAACACAAGGAAAACATAAATAATCACTATATATATATATTGATAAGATTGTTATATAAACGCTTGATCCACCACTTGGCTATATTGACACTGAGAACAAGATAAAAGAGAGATGCATTGTGCAGGGACATGAGATATATGATGAGATTATTGATAGAGTTAAATATATTTTACCTCTTATATTTTGGCATAAAATTATTATTACCCCCTCTATTTTATTTTTTATTACTTAATCACCTTCTATTTATGATTAATATCAAACTAATAACATTATTAACAAAATATCTAAATTTACCAAAATCCTTAATTATTTTTGTTAGACAATAATCTATTAAGGAAAAAGAATTTTTGTGTAAGTAAATCTCTTATTTTTTACATCTGATTAATTATGGATTTCAACTCATTTCTTAGATTCTATTTAATGATAAGATAATTTTAGCCTATAAAAGTTAGGAAAGGGTTAATATGAATTTTATCAAATATTTTGCTCTCTTTAGTAATCCAAGCATAAGCAGTCTTTATTGAGAGCTTTTATTTCCTCTAATTTGTTTTGAAACTTTTAAATAATGCATGTACTAGTAGCTCTCCATACGAGCTTTCAATACTTTACTATAATTAGCTTGCATGTCTCATACAATATATGTGTTTAATATTATGCAAGAGTTATTCAAATATTTGGACTAAGCCTTGCAATAAAAAAAATAAGAAAAGTAAGTAAATCATAAATAAAAGGATTAAAGAGTACAAAATATACTATATTATCTTCTACCTATTAAATACAAAAGTTCATCCATGATAATCATTGATGTTATAACTTGAATGAGAATTTTCGAAGAATTATGTCAAACTATTTTTTGCATTTAAAGAGTACATTTAACTTTTCACATCACTTTTACTTGCATGGGCAAGTAACTAAACCAATTATAGGTTTGTATTTTTGTATAAATCATTTCATTTATGCAGCATATGTAATGACCAATCTCTAAAAATTTGTTAAAGAAACTTTTGCTGGTCTTTTAATCTTTACCGATATTATGTTATCAAGAATTACTTCACCGTTATAGAGTAATGATATTTTACACTCTATATATGACTTCTTGTAATTGTCTTTTATAACCTCCAACGCTTTGGTTTTTAGTTCTGTGCATTTCATTTTAGATACATTCAATATTCATATTTTCTTAATTGCTTTTGGCATCAATTTAGCACTCCAATAAAAAATTATAATTCAATTAGTCAAAATAATTATTAAACAGTCATATATATATGTCACTCTTACAATAAAAGACTCTCATAAGTATGAAAAATAGACAACATCTTAATTTAAAATTTTATATAGATTAAAAGAATAATATTATTTACAAATAGTAGTAATTATTATTGTTTTATTATTTATATATTTAAATTTATAGCCACCTTTATAATGACCACTCCTTTAGCAACTCTATGATAGCTGATATAGTTGGAAAAAATATTTTTAGCTTAAATTGTTACGCAATTCTTCAAACTATTATTTTATTTTTAGAAAATAAAATACTACACATATTATCACTATTATATAATTTCTGATTATTATACAATTAATCATTTTATCACGAGATAAAGATTATTTCTTCTTTAAAAAAAATTTCTTCTCACTTAAAATAATTTTGTCATCTTCTTCAAATGAGCTATCAAATCTACAATTGTCTTTCAATAAATTATCAATATCTTTTTCATCACTCCATTCAATGTTAAAAAAAATATATACATCCACAATAGAATATTTTCCTTCTCTTATCTTGTCTTTATTTATATGCCCCGCACAATATCAACATATATATCAATATTGTTCTCTTCGACTATTTTATGCATTTGTTCATCAATAGGTGGTTTATCTATAGTTGTGATATCCTCATCTTGCTAATTTGACCCCTGGTATAAACTTCAATAATTGTTAATAATTTATGTTGGCTAAAAATTAGCATCACATTACAATCTATTTGTATTTAGATAAAACTAATAAAATTTATCTTAGGATATAAAACAGAGCTTCAACATAAGTTGCATACGTTAATTTTCTTTCATGAACTTGTTATGTGAAAGGATTCTTTGAAAGATGTATCACTTTGATATTATAATCATAGTTAAATATATTAGGCTGTTCTTTTATAATCTATTAAATTTTTATTATCTTTTCTTGATATCTTATTTCTAGTTACGTATTCTCAAGAAAGCCTCAAGTGGCTTGAGAGCTATATTGCGAACATCCTTTATCAACGAACCTAGAAAGACGATTCTTTAGAAGCCCACAATTTAAAATATGTAGGATAAATAAATTATTTGATGAAATATTTTCTCTTTACTTAAAGCCTTAATTCTATATTATTTTCTGTAGGAGTCAAAATTTATATCAGTATTTTTTGTTTGTTTTAAATGACTATTATCTTTTTTTTAATTTTCTATTTATTAGGAGAGAGAATGTGTACCTTAGAAGAGACAAAAGCAAGAAGAGAGAAAATACATATTACTTATATATTTTTCTCTTGTAATATCATAATTATACTTCACTATTTTTCTTTCAATTGTAAAAAAAAGTTCTTCATTAAACTCTTTATCTTTATTTTTCACATCTATAATAAAAACCATAGATAATAAAACTTTACCTATAAATTGTCATTCTAAAGTCTTTTTCCACATAGAGAGTGCTATAAGAGTGGATAAGTATAAAATGTTCTTTTGTTATAAGAATGAAAGTACTTATTTTATACATTCAAAATAATTCTACCCTGCTAAAAATAAAGTTGAAATAAATATATGGTTTTTCCACCAAAGATTAGTTAAACCCATCTTTTCTGTCTGACTTTACTTCCTCCTTCTATTAGTCAGACCTAGGATCAGCCTTTTTCTTTATAGCTCTCGTAATAACTTAATGAATGCCACCCGAATGAATATGATAGTATTATTAAGTATCTTTTTCTATTAAAATATGCCTATTATATCAAACTATATATGGTTGCTAATAAAATATACTAGTACAAAAATAGACTAATGTAATATTTGTAAAATTCCATAGGTATAATTATTTATTCCATAAATAATCATTTTTAGATTACGTTAAAAATTATCTTTGGATTCCATAAATATATTTATGGATTCTGTAGATATATTTATGGATTACGTATATATTTTTAGATTTCGTATATAATTTTGGATTCCTTATGTTGTCTAAAGTAAGAATGAGAAGGTAAAAAGGTAGAGATATTCAGAATGCCAAAAATAATCGCACAATATAAGGTCTTATCAAGGTAATCTAAATGATACAAATATCCAAGTTTTTTATTGCACCATCAACTCCAGCAGTTATCGCAGCATTTAATTTTTTTTTTTATGATTATCTTATCAGTCTACTTATATATATGGATTTCTATTTTGCATGTATGAATTTTTATTTTGTATGTATGAATTGTGTTTTAATTCTTATTTTATTTTATCTTGTCAAGATAATCTTAATGTTACAAATATCTAAGTTTTTTATTGCACCATCAACTCCAACACTTATCGCGGTGTTTGATTTTTTTTTTTATGATTATTTTGTCAGTCTACTTGTGCCTATAGATTTCTATTTTGTATGTATGAATTTTTATTTTGTATGTATGAATTTTTATTTTGTATGTATGAATTGTGTTTTAATTCCTATTATGTGTTTATGTTTATTTCCTACATATAGATTCTATTTAAAGAAAAGATAAAATTTGTGATTGTACATAAACTATGACATCATCTTGCTACATATTAATTGTTAGGTTTATGCTTAATTAGTTCTTATTTTGCTAATTGAGTTTAATAAAATATGTCATATTATTTATAATAGGTATATTTGGAGTTATCATCCATAAAATTTAAAGTTTGTATGTTAAAAATTCGTAATTAGTAATTATAAAATCTATAATTAATTCTTCAAAATCCATAATTAGTAAGTATAAAATCTAAAGTTAGTATATATAGAATATGAAGGTATAAACTATACAATTCAGAGTTAGTATTTATAAAATATGTTATTAGTCACTGCATGTATAATTGAGTTTAATAAAATAGATCATTTTATCTATAACAAAGTGTATTTAAATTTATTATCTCTAGAATCTATACTTGGTATCTTAGAAATCCATTATTATTACCTACGGAATCACAGTTAGTAATTATAAAATCCAAAATTAATAACTATAGAATTTGAAATAGATATCTATAAAATAATCAGTATGTATGAAATTTAAAGATACTAATTAAAAACATGTGAATCCAATGCACTTTTTGATACTAATCAAAATAGAAGAAAGAAATATCTTACCTTGTACTAGGAGAATCCATCAAAGAAAACTCAGTCTCAAAAACTTTCTTATTTTTCTTTTATTGTTTTGTATATTAAACTCATGGCAAAGTGTGCACACTACTATTCTGGTATGGAATTTATTATTAATAATTAAGAACTCTTAAGTTAGTATCTATGAAATCTAGAGTAATAATATATAAAAAAATTGTAGATATTAATTATATAATTATATAGATTGTATGTCAAAATACTTTATTCCTGTACATGAATATTTTAAAAAGTAATATTTGTAAATTATATAGATTGTATATCAAAATATTCTGCTGATGTACATCAAAAATATAAATATTCAATATATTAACAAATATTCTACTATTGTACGTTAAAATAAAATTTTATTATTCCACCTACTCCAAAATTTAAATTGTTTCAAATCTAATATTATTATTTCATAAAAGATTAGCTTATATTATAATAAATCTAGTTTTCCTCTAGTACTTTTCGCTCATGGAAGAGTCCGTAATGAGACAATAGTTGTGTTTGCACGATAGTTATACTAGAAATAATTGTGGCTTTGCTTAAATTCTTTTATTTTCTTGACCTCTATAATGATTAATTTTTATTTTGACACCATCAATTATAATTTCCATATCAAATTGTGACAATGTTATTGAAATGCCATTTTACAACTAATTTTTATTCTCCATAAAAAAAAGCTACAATCAACGAGTTTTTAACCAAATTAGATCTATTTTATATTTTTTTAATTAAAATAGATCGTTATTTAAATTTATTACCAAATAAGATCTAATTCATTGTAGCCATAACAAAAATGCTAAATTGATCAGGGTTTTTAAAAACACTTATCAGTTTAGTGTTGTATTATTACAATTTTTTTTTTGCCTTAACTACTGATAGACTAAATTAAAGAGATTTTATACGTAAAATACTAATTAGTTTAGTGTTTTAGAACTAAATAAAATGCCGAATTGCTTAGGAAAAAAATATTGAACTGATAAGCATTTTTATTATGAATACAATAAATTAGATCCTATTTAATAATAAATTTGAGAGATAGTTTATTTTGATAAAAACAATTTGGAGCAAAGTTAGTTTGGTAAAAAATTCACAATCCACTATGTAAATAAAAATGGAGGTGATATTTAAAAGTTTCTTTAATAGCTTATGACACTTGCGTACAGTGAGAGGGTGCGAGAAGAAGTGGGTTGATCAAGTCAGGACACCGAAGCCACTAGATCCCCTGCAAAAAATTCAGGAAAAACTACTTCATCCGACAAGATATTGCCACGTTCGCATCCATGTCAGAGTAAAACCAAGGGCGGCGTGAGTTGGTTTCACAAACCCACTATCCTTCTCCACTCCATTAATAAGAGCACCTCCTTCCTCCGTCACCCATGGCGTAATACCGAAGAATCACAACTAAGAGCCGACGGGGGAAGAGGAAGACTTGGTTCCTACAAAGAGTAAGAATGTGACTGTCGAGGAAGTCCTCCCCTTCCCTTTCCTCACCTAAAATACTCTCTAATGGTTAAGAAATGGGGATTTGGGTATTTCTCGATACCTCCCATTCCTATTGTTTCTAGGTGCCTCTTCCTCTTCCTTCCCTTGTTGTTCATAGCCATGGTAACTTTTGATTGATTTCAACCTTGCAAGGTTAAGTTTCTTGTAGCTGCTTCTATTTGAGTTAGTCTAGGAAAATTATGAGTATGATTCTTGTGCTTGTGATTCTAGATGCTCTCTATTTATGTAGCCACTAGCATACAAGATCAGCATACATTTGTAAGCTTGAAAACGAACTTATCTAAGTAGTATAGTCTAGTATCATTTCAGGAAGGTAGCAACTTTGTTCTTCGCCTACTCTTTCTTTCTTTTTCTTGAAAAGGAACTAATTTAAGTAGTAGTCTAGTATCATTTAAGTAGTATAGTATAATGATGCCCAAACGAGGGGCTATGCCTTATGCCACTAGACTAATCCAACAAGACTAACTACAACTTAAGTTAATGTTGCCTATAATGATATTTGATGGATCGAGGGGATTTGCAATGCTATCATAATTGCAGGTGCAGTTATGATTCAAATTGTCCATTTTAAAATTGGCAGTCCCGATATCAGTAAACCCTTGATGATCAGTCTAAATTCGAAACACCCAATTTGAAATGGATGGTTTAGATCATAACTATAGAGAGCATGCTGTTATGAACTCGCTACAGGTTCCCTTAATCCATATTTAATTACATTGTTGAAAAAACCCCTAGACACGTATGTATCTAACCTTTAGGCAATGATATCGTTCGTTCGCTTAAGTAAAAGTCGGAAGAAATATCACAAACGAAAGTAGAGATGAACACCAAGATTTTAACGTGAAAAAATCAAAAGCGGGAAAAAACCACGGATCCAAACTCGGATCAAAACCAATCACTAGAATATTAGCAGTTACAAGACTGACTCACAAAACAACCCGTTGATCCAAATGACTTTGTTCCTCTCAGTCTTGCTCGCTAGAGCCCACGATTCACTGCTTCTCGTGATTGAAGTCCAACCTCAGTAGCCTTTGAGATTAATCTTTCGTCTAGATAGCCCTTAAGACGAAAGATTAAGATTTGTAGATGAGTGGAATCTTATTAGTTGAAGAACCGGTGTAGCCTCAAGAAGTCTCCTTCAATAATACTTCTTCAACCACCCTAGAGATAGGGTTATGATCTTCAAGATAGAGCCTCAATAAGTCTCCTTCAATAATGCTCCTTCAATAATGCTTCTTCAACCATCCTAGAGATAGGGTTTCACAATCCTTATATATGATCTTCAAGATAGAGCCAAATCCAAGTCTTATCCGTACTCACGAAATTTTAAGATTTTCAAACTTCGTTGGTGCGTTCGAATGCGGCCCGGATGCGTTCAAACGGTATGACTTTATCTCATCAACTTTGCTCCAATAATTTTGCAATTCTTCAAACCAGAGATTTTCTAGACTTGTGTAAAACTCATATACATGTAAAAAATACACTTAGAATATTTTGTACATAATTGCCAACAATTAAAAACCTAACAATTGTGTTGGGGCATTAGGCTAAAAATTGTTTGGTAGTTTATAGGTATTTCCAACTGGGCTCCAAAACTCTTTATTTGGAGCTCGGTTGAGTTCCAATCGGGCTCTATTCGAGGCTTTAAATTTGGAGCCCATATAGAGCCTACTACAGCAGAGCTCCAAATTTGAAGTCTCACCTATTGATTTAGAGCTTAGCTCTGAATTAATATTCATTATTTTAAAATTTTAGTTTTGCTTTTTAAAACTTAAGCCAATAATTTAAATTTCACTTATATTCTCTATTTAATAATCTAATTATTTAAAATGACTGCATGGTTTTACTAATTAGTTTTTAATAATAATATTACTGTTGAAAAGGTCTTATCAAGATCTTTAAATTGACTCTAATATCAAATTATTTATAAATTTTAATTTTTTAAATTGTATAATAAATATTTTTTTTGTTTGTTATTTAAAATTGGAATGTCTTAAAATTATTTGGATAATAACTCAAAATGATCTCCCAATGTAAATACCAAATATAAAATTACATCAAATATGAAATATATCAAATAAAATAATTATAAGATCTTATTTGATTTCAAGTTAAGCTCTGAACTAGATTAACTTGCTCTATTTCTTAGTCTTGATTTAGATACCTTGAATCAGGCTAAGGTAATTTAGCCATTATATATTTTGAGTTCAGAGGGGGTTCTTTAACTAGTTCAAGACTATCCTGATTCAATAATCACAAACAACAAATGATTTTTTTTTCCCGAATCTAGCTCAATACCCGCTCCTCAAATAAATACTAATATATAAATTCTAATATTATTTGAATTGATTTCAATTTTACTTTTGACATGACTTAAATTTATTAATTTCATATCTCATCAATCTTATCTCTCATCTCTCTTATAAAATATTCATATTTTATATTATAAAATATGTCAAATCATGTCTAGTTGAGGTTAGTGTTGGTTCTTAATTAGGCTAAGAGTGTATTTATTAATTATGGTGTAATGTTAAAAAGTGTTGGTTTTGGAGGGAAATGAATGATTTATAAATTTAATGGATGAAAATATTTTTTCATGTCATAATGGTAGTCATTATTATAATATACAAATATTATATGGTGTATTATAATATATGAACATTATTATACTATAATAATATGATATATAATATTTGTATTTATAATATTATATTATTAAATGTTAATATTATATTATTATATATATATATTATATAATATAATTGTATTATAATATATGAATATATAAATATTAGAATAGTATAATTTTAGAATATTAGAATGTTTGTATGATAATAATATTATAATACAGTGTTTATAATAGTTTTATTTGTTTGCTTATATAGCATTTATAATAGTCATTTACAACTTAAGTGCATATTTGTTGGCTTATATAGTGTTTATAATAGTTATTTGCGAGCTTAAGTGCATATTTGTTGGTTAATATGATGTTTATAATAGTCATTTGAGAGCATAAGTGTATATTTGTTGTCTTATATAGTGTAGCGAGAGGAGAGAGACTTAATTAGACATGATTTGATATATATCTTGGAAGAGATAAGAGATAAAATATAAAATTAATAGATTTAAGTCATGTCAAGGGTAAAATTGAAATAAATTTAAAATAATATTAAAATTTATATATTAATATTTATGTTGGGAGTGGGTACTGAACTAGATTAGGAAAAAAAATAATTTGCTATTTGGGAACCCCCTGAACTCAAAATAAACAAAGAAAAAATTGCATTCATTCGTTCCTGTGTCTCTTATATAAGTGTTTAATCAACTTATTTTAAAATTTAAAGTGAGTCTTTCTATCTTAAATCTTCTATGTTGAGTGAGAAATCATTGAAATATTTCATCATCATTGGTTTTCATCTCTTCAATGATTAAAGGCTGAGTAGAATTAATAATATTTGGTTCCTTGTCCTGTTCATTCTTTACAAGTCATATTGTGCCTACAAATTTTCATGGTTTGGGGTGTAAATGAATCGAGCTTAAGTGAGTTGGGCACAGCTTGGCTCGGCTCATTTTCAGCTCAAGCTCAGGTTGACAACTCGTAAGTAATCCATAGGATGCAGCTCGATCCGTCACTAAGGCGAATTCCTTCCCACTACTAGCGGTGCTTCTCGCCTCGACTAGCTTCTGATTACACAGTGACGACAAGAAATCCACCCCATCTTTGCACCATTGGCGAAGCTCTGGTATTCAGGCTGGCTAGATGCCAGTGTCTAGGAGTCGATGATGACGTCATGCGAAAGATGAAGCAGTTGTCGAGGGTGAGGGCGGGGAGATGCCTCTTCACAAGAGGCAAGGAGGGAATGGGAGATCTCGCCTACAAAGCGACTGTAGGGGGTGAGGATGGCAAAGGATGTCACCTGAGAAGCACGGATACTCCATTTTGGGTGGAGTATCCGTATCCGATGCGTATCGAATACAGATATGGACCGAATATGGCTCGGGTACGTATCCGATATGTTTTTGGAGTATCCTAAATTTAAATAATTAATTTTTATTTTCGGATAGAGGGTGGATACAGCTGGATACGTTAGGGATACATTTTGGATACGATTTGGGTTTAATTGGGTAATCGGGCGAGTTTAAATGTATAAACCCGTTAAGACTTACCCATCCATTCGCCACCCCACACCCCCCCCCACCCCCCTCCCCCCACCCCAAATTCATTCCACCCCCAATTCGTTCTCCCTTTTCCCTAGCTCTCTCTCGATCAATCGACTACGACAACGCCGCCGCTCTCTGTTCTCCCCTTCTCTCTCGACGAACCAGCTAACAACGCCGTCGCTCTCCGTTCTCCCCCTCTCTCTCGACAAGCCAGCCGCCACCACTCTCCCTTTCCCCCCTCTCTCTCGACGAACCAGTCGACGAAGGTATGTTCTGATCATAACTAGCTCTTTTTTTCCTTCAATTTCTTCTCAGTTTTTTCTCGATTTCTTCTCTGAATTTTCCATTTGATTTCTTCCACTTTCCCCTTCTTAAATTCTGTTTTAAGTTACTTTCCTCAGTTTTTTGTTTTCTTCTTTTTTCCTCAGTTTTTTTTTCTCCCTTCTCTGAATTTTTCTTCTTTGAAATTGTGCAGATTTCTTCTCTAATTTTATTTTTTCATTTTCTTCTTTGCCTTATTTACAGTTTAATTAATTCTGTATGATCACTTAAGTATTGCATGTCTAAATTTTCAAAGATTTATTGCTTTAAACCTTCTCTAGTTGCTTAAGTATTACAATTCTGAATTTTTAGATTTATTGCTTTATTAGATTCCTAGATTAGCCGGTTATTTTTAATTTGAATGACGTGAATTTATCTTCTTAAATATTAGTATGGCAGTTAGAACTAATACTATGAGTTAGATTAGTATAGTGCTGGGAAGCACGGATACTCCATTTTGGGTGGATGTATTAAAATATTGAATGCAATATTATGTATATGTTGTCATTAGAATATAAATTTCTTTTTGTACATACACACGTATAGGTTGTCATTAGAATATAATATTTTTATATAATTTTTTAATTGCCGTATCCTAGACGTATCGTATCTTGTTGTTTTAGAATTTATCGTATCCCCGTATCCGTATCGTATTGTATCCGTATCTAGGAGGGTAAAGATGGGGGAGTCGTGGAGGTGTGGACAGGGAGGATAGAGAGGATGAAAGTGCGGATGAGGCTAAGGGAGAAGACATTGAGATAGTTTGGGAGGTGATGGTATTAAAGATGATCGTTGGCTAGGGTTTTTATTATCACACTATCTGTTGGATCTTAGATCTAACAGTTCTAAACTTGTTATATATATATTTATTTATATTTATATAATATACAAGCCTAACCGAGCCAAGCTTGAGTTTATAGGTTCGAGCTTAAACAATTAGCTTGGAAAATAGAATAATAAGCAGATAAGCATTACCTTGTGCTAGTTTATTAAATAAATAAATAATTATAATACATTAACATCATTGTTGGAGCCCGATAACCTAAAGTATGCATGCCATATCTAAATCATGTGATGTTACTATCTCGAGAATAATTGTCGGGCCTCTATTGTCTCTTGAGTACTATCTCGCTCAACTTATTAGACAATTTTTTTATGCATAGTGCATGCAGTCTAAACTACTTAACATTTTAGGGAACTCTTGCTCTTCGTTTTTCTATAGTAACTGTGCAATGTCATTCGTATTGGGGTAACTCAAGTATTCTTTAAAAATCTTTGTAATTGCTTAACAAAATTTCTTAAACATTGGATTAAAGTAGACTCATCAATCATAATATATTTATCAATAATATCTATTGATGTTTCATATGTTAATATACAATATGCGGTTGTTACATTTTTTTATCTTATCATGTCTTTAAGAAGTTTATTTTTTTTGTGAGCATTGGATTTTTATTCTTATCTGATTTTTATTAAATTTTTATTTTATTTAATCTTTAAATTTTTTTTATTTTTTTATGTTTTTAAGAGCTTAGTCCTCTTGTGAGTATTAGATTCTTATCTTATTTTTAAGAGATTTTTATCTTATTATATCTTTAAAATAAAGATAGGAAAAAAGAATAATATCTTATAAAGATATTTTTATCTTATCATGTATTTCAATATTTAAGATAAGATAGGACAAAAGAGTCTTATTTGATATGTAAAGAAATTTCTATTTTTATAATAAGATAGGAAATTTATCTTAAAAACTTATTTTATCTAATTTAAAATTGTCTTATAAATAGTGACATCTAACTCTTTTCATTTACAAATTATCTTTTAAGCATTAGATTCTTAGCAATTGTTTTTATCTAGAATTTTTTTAATATTATGTCGATTGCTCAAGAAAAGACATTCATCAATCAAGAATATTAAGTTTTACATTTATTATAACTTAAGGACTTTTAAAACTCAATCGTAGGTATTAATTAGATGAAAGATAAGATATGAGAGAGAATTACAATAGTTTTTATGAAAAAAATAAAACTTTTATGAAGAACAAAGGACTCAAATGTTGTTAAAATGTTGCATGAATGCAATTTAAAAAGTCATAAACAAATTTCATAGTTGTATTCGAAAGACCGAGCTTCTTAACTCAAGATGAGTTTTTGAATCAGATATAGTAAGTATTTAACTCTGTATATATATTACTTTATTCTTCGAATATATCTAATTTTTAATTTTCTTTGTTAGATTGTTAGAGCTAAAATTATTTTATAGATAAGAAACCTACAAGAAAATGGGGTTTCAATTTGGTCATGTTTGGTCGATTCTTAGCTGATAAGTTGGTTGATCCTACACTTACACCTTTGAAGTCAGGCTTCTCTTAAGAATCGTAGTTGAATACGATAAATTTTGTCAATCTCAACACAGAGAGTAAATTTATATTCCATGAGTAATGATCAGTTTCTTTGTCCTAATTTATCAAGTTATTCTATTGGAAGAAAGAAGATAAAGAGGAGACCGACAAAGTTTAAATCTGAAGGAATCTTTTAAGATGTAAAAAATAATTTTAATAGTATAAAAGAACAATATGAGAAACATGAATTTTGTAGGAATAATATGTAACAAATTTTAATGACTAAACTAAAAAATAATAAGAATAAGTTAGAAGAACGAACTATGCAATTAGAACAATTAGCTATGCAAATGAATATTGATCGTGATCGCGAGGATAGAGAAATCTTATTAAATAATTTAAGTAAAATTGAAGATATAGATGAACATGCTTTATTTCAAAGACAAAAGACATGAAATCATTAGAAGAAGCAATAGTAATTTTCAAGTTAGAGGTTCGTCGGAAGATCAATATACTTATTGTTTCGATTATTAAATGCTAATTTCTACTTATTTAGTGTAATGTAACTTCGATGCTTATTTCGTATAATGTAATTTCGAGCCTTATAATTAAAAAATTAGTAACTTAAAATTACTTCTAATATCATTGAATATCAGTCTTATTTTCAAAATTTTGATGAGAGTTTTCTAATCATATATTTTTTATAAAAAAATAATAACATTAAGAGGATCTATTAATTAATTTAAAATACAATATATAAATAATACACACATATATATATATATGACTCTATATTTGGAGCCTTTATTAACCTATAGTATATTTGCATAGCTCCTTGTTAAAATTGCATAGCTTGTCGCTTTAACTTTTTTTTTATTATGTTTTTATAAAATTCATATTTTTTAATTTTTCTATATTGTTAAAAATTTATCTTACAGCTTGAAAGATTTTTTTAGAATTAAACTATGCTGATCTCCTCTTTATCTTTTTTCTTTCAATAGGGCAACTTGATGAGTTGAGATTAAGAGACCGATCATTACCTTTGAAATATAAATTTACTCTTTATAAAATAGTTTATTCACTGTAAAATAGTTGAAATCCCTTTTTTTCGTTAGTCTATTCTCTATAAAATTGTTTAGTTTTGACAATCTAAAAATTAGATATATTCGAAATGACAAGGTAATATAAATATATAATTAGATTTGGGTTAATGCGCTCAATTTTTTGAATGCAACCATGAAATTTGCTTATGACCTTCTCAATTATAGCCATACGATATTTTAACAATATTAGAGTCTTTTATTTCCTGTCGAAGTTTTTTATTTTCTTATGAAAAACTACTGTAATTCTTTTACATCTTATTTTTCGTTTACTTAGTATCTAGAATAGGGTTTTGGGAGATCCCAAGCCATGATAAATGCAAGACTTAATATTATTGGCGGGTGAATGCCTTTCTCGAGTAGTCGACATAGGATAGAACAAAAGATTTCTGAAAGAAAATAGTTGCTAAGAATTTAATGCTTGAAAGATGATTTGTAAATCAGAAGAATTAGATGTAACTATTTATAAAATAAAATTTTAGATCCGATTAAGATAAAAGGTTTTTAAATATATGATTCGTATTTATTATAGAAATATGATAAGAAAGAAATCTTTTTACATAACTAATAATATTATTTTCTTCTATCTTATTTTAAAGATATGATAAGATATAAATCTTTTAAAAATAAGATAAGAATTCAATACTCATAAGATGACCAACTTTTAAATATATGATAAAATAGAAATCTCTTAAAGATTAGATAAGATAAGAATTTAATAAAAATTAGATAAGATAAGAATCCAATGTTCATACGAGAACAAGGCTTTTAAAAACATGATAAAATAGAAAATGAAAATGTAACAACTATACATTGTATGTTAGCATATGAAACATTAGTATATATTGCTGATAAATATATTAAGATTGCTGAGTATTTCAATCCAATATTTAAGAGATTTTGTCGAGTAATTAGAAAGGTTGTTAGAGAAGAATACTTAAGGTATCTCAATACGAATGGTATTATACGGTTGCTACACAACGACAATGAGCAAGGGTTCTCTAAAATGTTGGGTAACTCAGACTGTATTACTGGGCATCGAAAATTTGCCCAACAGGTTGGGTGGAATAGTACTTATGTCATCATGGAAGCTCAATGATTATTTTCAAAGCAGTAGTATTATATAACTTATGGATATGATATGCATATTTTGGGTGCGGACTCTAACAATAATGTTAATGTATTTTAATCATCTAATTTATTTGATAAACTAGCATATGGTATTGCTCCTTTTATTTATTATATATAATATCGGTTTTACTTGGCTGATGAGATACCTTTGTATGAACTATTTTTTAACCTCAGGGTGCGGAGAAGTAGTATTTTGTTGCCAAATAAGAAGGATATCAAAAAAATGTGGAGTGACCATTTGAAATTTTTTAGGCACGATTTGCTAATATTAAAGAACTAGCATGATTTTGGGATAAGCGAGTACCAAATGACATCTTGACTGCTTGTATGATATTACACAATATAACTGTGGAGGATGAACGGGATGAGAAACTAAAAGTTATTGATTCTACTCAATCTCTAATCGTTCAAGAGATAGAAGGTAATGACGATAACGATTTTGATGATTCCTTGCTCAATATAGAAAGATATAGAAAGATCTAAAATGGAGAGACTCACTTTGAGCTTCGAAATCCATTAATTGAATGAATGAATGTAATTTTGTATGTATTTTAACATTTGGTGTTTACATTAGAAATAATTCGAGTCATTATCTAAAAATTTTAAAAATAAATAAGAAAAAATATTATGGTATAATTTAAAAAAATCAAAATTTTAAAATAATTAATTTTTTTAATATTAGACTCATTTTAAAGTTTTGATAAGTTCTTTTGCAAAGGTACTATTTTTGTTAAAAGTTGATTAATGAAATTAATTATATACTTAATACAAGTAATTAGATTATTAAATAAAGGATACATACGGAATTTAAATTATTTGTTTAAGCTTTAGAGGGCATAACTGAAATTTTAAAATAATAAATAGTGATTTATAGCTGGGCTCTAAATCTATGAGTTGCACTCGGAGCCTCACATAGAGCCCAATCGGGCTTCAATTATGGAGTTTTGGAGCTCAATTGGAGATACTCTTAATAAGAGCAACTTCTACCTCCCTTACTCATAGTGTAATATCGAAGAATATATATCACAGTTGAGAGCAGACGATGGAAGAGGAAGAGTTGGTTCCTATAAATAGTAAGAATGTGAGCATAGAGGAAGTCGTCCTCTACCCTCTCCTCAGCTAAAATTCTCTCTAATGGTGGAGAAATGGGCATTTGGGTATTTCCCGACGCCTCCCATCTTATTGTTTCTAGGTGCCCCGCCCTCTTCCTTCCCTGTTGTTCAAAGCCATGGTAACTTATAATTGATTTCAACTTTGTAAGGTTAAGTTTCTTGTAGTAGCTTCTATTTGAGTTAGTCTAGGAAAATTATGAGCATGATTCTTGTGCTTGTGATTCTGGATGCTCACTACATATGTCGCCGGTAGCATACAAGATTGGCATACATTTGTAAGCTTGAAATAGAACTCATTTAAGTAGTATAGTCTAGTATCATTTTAGGAAGGTTGCAATTTTGTTCTTCTCTTACTCTTTCTTTCTTTTTCTTAAGAGGATTTGAACCTATATAATGGTCGACAAGGGGGCTATGCCTTTTGCTACTAGGCTAATCCAACATGACTAGCTACAACTTAGGTTAATGTTGCCTATAATGATATTTGATGGATCGAGGGGGTTTTCAATGCTATCATAATTGCAGGTGCAGTTATGATTAAAATAGTCCATTTTAAAATTGGCAGTCCAGATATCAGTATTGGAACCCTTGATGATTAGTTTAAATTTGGAACACCCAATTTGAAATGGATGGTTCAGATCATAACTATAGAGATTATGATCGCACTACAGGTTCCCTTAATCCATATTTAATTAGGTTGTGTTGGGGGCATTGGGCTAAAAATTGTTTGGTATGGTTTGGTCTAGTTTACAGGATGAAGTTAGATGGTGATGTTGATACCACCTGTTTAAGGAAATGCAAGTCTATTATATGTTATCTTGGATTACGATTCATGTAAAAGGACTCTTTAATCTTTATAGTTAAATGAATACTAAATGATGGTATTTATTGGGTTAGTCTAGTGGCAAAGATATTATTACTTGTTAGAAGTACCCCTAGGGTGTACTTGTTGTCTGATTGAAATGACAAATATATCATGGTTTTATCTTTTACACTTTTTAATTTTAGTATCTCTTTATTAGATACATTTTTGTTATTTATGACAACTGCTCTCATGCAAGCCTTATTGGAGTTAGTTGGATTTGATAGGATTAGTGGATTGATAGCAATTAAGTATTAATTCTGAACCTAACCAACCTAACATAGAAGAGGTGTTCTTTCATTGTGATAATTTGGCTTGAACCTATTTGTTATGTTGCACAACAAATTCTAAACACAGGAGGTGTACTTTACTATTTTCTTTTTTATAAATCTTCATAACGAATTATAGAAGTTGGCTTATCGTGAGGAACAAGTCTATTGAAGTTGAGTATTTATCAATTTTCACTGGCTGTCTTAAAAGTGGGAAGCTAGTGTAATTTTTTACGGCAGCTTTTGACTTTCAAACATTCGAAGGAGTATTGACATATACTACTTACAAAATTAATATTTTGTAGTAGAACTAGAAAGTATTGGCCCCCTATTGATACTGCCTTAGATTGGCCAACGCATCCTTTTAACTTAATGTTTTGATTCGGGTAGTTGATATTATTGCTCATTTTTTTTCTTTTGGCATCAGTCATATCTTCAACTAAGTAGTGGTTAGGGTATCACAGAATGTTGTTGATGACTAGGATTACCTATGCGTCGGGGTTAAAAAGTATGATAGATGAAATAACAATATATATTAGTTAAGAAATACTATAGTTTTAGCTTTGAACACATAGAAAATCCTAGTCATCAGTAATATTTTGTGCTACCTTTTCAAAAATTTTGATGTCTCCTTAATTTGGATTACAGTCTTTCTAATGCCAATTGTTTTTGTATGTTTTTACCCCAGTCAATTCTAATGCAAATGCATCAATAGGATTGACACTCGATAGGAGTTATGGTGGCATAAAACAGTGCTCTGATCTTTTCAAACGTCTCAAATGACACTCTCCATTCTCTCCAAACTTGTAATATTTATCTTTTTTCTTTTACCTCTCTGCTTATCATAACTCTAAACAAAATAATTCCCCATATCCATTGCTAGAGGTCTGCAATTCTTTTTCAGATGCTAATTGTCATCTTATCAGCAACTAAATATTGAACAGCAGTGGAGGCTTAACTAGATTAGTATTTTTAATTTGGTACTCTTTGATTTAGGTAGGCTTGTTCTTGAGCAATTCAAGGCCCTTTTAATTTCAGTAACATGCTTGCATGACTTGATTTGGACACACATGGTTGTGGGATTAGTGAATTTAAACTGTTGTATCATTAATTATGACAAATTATAAGAATGATGTGGTAAAACTAAGGGGAAAGTCAAGAAGGATAGGTGATGCGGAGCGTAGGAGATGAGAAGGAAATGGAGGAAGAAACAAAGGGAGAAAAGTAACGGAGTTTCACACCTGCACCCTTGAAATAGTCTAACACCAATTTTTTTAAAGGAGCGAAGTCAAATAATCGTCATTAACCTCAAAATAAATAAATTAATTAAAATTGATCACAACTAAATTCCTATAGAGAAAATCATCTACTGTCGATGTCTTCTATGCTGGTACATGTCATTTTGATAGTTGTGAAAGCTAGTTTGATGACAAGCATGCAGGCTAAAATCCATGTTCCACACCTTGGGTGGGTTCAAGACCGAATTCTCCTCAAGAAATGAGAAGTGCTGAACTATGTGTTTGGTTGTGGTCAGTTGAGTGATATCTTAATAACTGGAAAGGATCAGGAAATGAGAAGTGCTTCCATCTTCCTACTGTTGATCTTCTTGTTGTTGCTTGTTCCTTTGCAGGCCATTCATAGAGTGTGGCTTCATGGAGGAGTTAAGCATGTCAGTAGCTTTATTGGGTTTGGTTTGTTAGGTCAATATATGAAATATTTTTGAAGCTTTGCAGGAAATGAAGGATTTTTGGAGGAAGACATGGGATTCAGCTTTCAACTCTTTCATCATGGCACCAATTTCCACCCAAATCACTAATACCCATGCTAAGGTTCGCTCCTTGAAGCAAGAAGAGAATGTGGAAGAATCGCATGTATTACTTTCAAGATGAGAAGGCTTAATGAGTACTAGAATCTATGATAGGAAAAGAGTTCATAGAAGACCTGAGATTTAATTTTGCTTTGATTTATTTACAACATGGTTGTCAAATTAGTGGGAATCATTCTGATGTAAATCTTTTGACTGTACATAGTTTTATAGAACTGATGTGTTCCAGATGTCAGAAAGATAGTTTGCACTCGGGCACTTCAATTTGATTTGTGATTAGTATCTCATCTTTCAGCAGAGTAAGAGAGCAGTGTTTAAGTAACTTGGCAGTCGGAATATTAAGATAATTATTAAGCTTTTAGAACTTATATATTCTCCCATCTTTTATGGTTAATCAATGTGTCTGTATTTTGTTAGACATCAATTTCATAATCTTTCAGCGTTTTTGACCAAAATGCTAAACGCTTCAGCATTTCCATTTCTGGCGTAATACTGTTCCAGTAGACGCGTTTGGATAAAATTCCAGTACAACAGCAGTCAAACCTGCTACTAAAACAACAAATATATACCAACAAATTGCACTGCCAATTGCCAAACCTAAACAAATTTTTCACTAAATGTTTCAAAAGCAAGGAAATTTCCTTCTCTGTATCAATGTCCTGTCAAGTATAAAATCATTATAATTCCAATTCTTTCCAATTTGAATATTATTACCCTTTCTTTTGAACTCATTTCATCATTACTAATACTTAGTGTGAATTTTCTTCTAACAAAGCCTAAATATTTATCAAACATAGTAAGGATGAAATGAGAAAGATGAATACTTTTAAAATATAGATAAATAAATGATTCTAGAAACTTGGCAGTTGATCTATGTATTATAAAATCTGATAATCCAGAGATGATTCATAGTTATATTTATGCAGTTTTATTACGTAATTAACAGTTTTTGAAAACTAATCTGTTTTAAAATTTTGTAGTTTTATTATGAAATTTATTGTTCTCGGACACTTTTATTTTTTGTAGTTATTGAATATTTATATTTTAATAAATTTCATAGTTAGTTTACTTAGTTCCTAGTTCGTATAAATCGTAGTTAATTTCTGTAATCCATAGTTTATATTAATTAGTAAACATTTATTACTACTTTTCTTCAAAGCAAAATTGACATAATAGTACATCTTAAAAAAAAGTCATACTAATTCTCAGAAGATAATTAATAGTTATTTTACATAGTTCATAATTATTTTACATGTTACATAAACATATGAGAGAGTGTAAATATTTATTAACATGGGTGTGTTTGTGAGGAAAAAGTGACAGAAGAGTATAACTTATTAAAAAAAAGTCAAATTCTATTAATTGCATAACATTACCTTATCACATTATCTCTTTATTTATGTTCTATTAAAAAGAAATGACACATCTCAAGTTCAGAAAGAGAGTAAAAAAGATTGCAAACTTTCCAACTATAATAGTTATGGATTAGTTAGTTACAGCAGGAGGAAACTTGTTTCTTATTATTAAGATCTGATTTAATCATCAGAGTGCTAAGGCTTTTGGCATTTTTCATGTTGCTTATTATAAATGATTTCATCTTCTGGGTTTTGAAGAGTTAATGGATTAGTTGATGTAAAACAAGAAGAAGATTATGGTGACATTCTGATCTCAACTAAGCCTAATCTCTCAACTGTCAGATTCTGGATGGATTTCTTCAAGTATTCTGAAATCCTTCTTCAACTATAAAAGACATTTGATATCTGATCCTTTTCAAACTCTCATTATTGAGGGACTAAATGCCTCATTATGTCCTAATTAAGTCCAGATTAGAATGCATGCAGACAAACTTCTTGGATTTTTCATTGTGATTTAACAAACATTATATAAAATATATAGATTTAACAAATATGTAATCACATTGAAACTCTTAAGCTTTCAAGTGTTACTTATCTGAGCACTTATTTTATGAATAAATCTTTGACATTATATTACTTTTATAAGTTATTATAACATTTAGATTCTCAAAATGTGACCATCTGAATATCTGCAATTTTTCCAGTTGCTCCTCCAAGGATGATGAGTACTTTAGATGTCTCAGTAGTCATTAACTTCAAGATGCTGATAAAAGGCCCTATATTGTGTGTATATTCTATCACACCACCACTAATTATGAGTAATTATTGTAAATACCAGTACAAGATTTAGTTCCAACTTGCATATCATGGAAGTTGTTCAAATCTATGTGCTAAGAAATGAAATGAATAAATGCTTTTTGAAAAGTTAATGAGGTAGTTGAAAATTAATTACTCTACTATGAACTTCCCATGCTTGTTACCTAATAATCAGTATAGATGAACTTTAGTTTATCCACCTAGTTTGCATCTAAATTCCTCTGATAATATAAAATCAAATCCTAAGTTAGATGCTGTATCCAGATGAAATGCTCATTTACCCTTATATGCCATCTTATCATTATAAATAGCTGAATTTTACTATATATATATATAAGATGCTGATATGGCTGTCTGTTTGTAGGACAGAATTTGAGAGGATTGGGTATCTGAGACTTCCCCATCCCAAAATAGGAACAGATACTGGAAAGAAAAGAAACACAAAACTTAACTCATGGGATTGATAGTATGCACCAACATCATCAATATTCCAACATTTGTGAATTAATATGAAAAACTGAAAGCTTCAATGTTTAGCAAAAAGATATAACCTTTACACCAAGTAATCGAGAAGTTATGGCAAAGAAAAACTGTTACATATATACATACACACAAAGTGAGATATAATACACACTCTCATCGAGAAAGAATGAACTATGCGATCGCACTTATTGCACACATACTTGTTGACTTGCTGTGCAACTCATGTGCAACTCTAAGGAACTTTGGACCTCCATTTAAGATTATTTACGATGGCTTGGAGAGACTATTAGAAGAGTTGGATGAGCTTTGTATATGATGTTGAAAGGATGATAAAAAAGAAAAATAAAAAGAGAGAAAAAATATGTTATCCGTTAGATGTCTTATTTTGTTCAAGATATTGGTCTGTCCAACACTCGTCATCTGCCACGGCCTTTTGCCATCTCTTGTTGAAAATTTGCAATTCGGCATATGAGCGCAACCTCACCTACGAAAGTGTACAACAAATTGAATGAGTGGATCATATGATAATTATGCTGCTCAATTGCTCATCATATCATAGCATTTGTAGCAGCTCTGAATTGAATATCTAAGTAAAGAACTATCATGATATGTTTTTTTAATTAGCAAATTGTTCTTGTGCAATGTGAATATGCAACCAGATAATACAGAATAAAATGGTCTGTGAATATGTAAGCCTGACAAGAAGCTACAGTTAATACTTACAGCATATCTATCCTGTTCTTTAGAGATCTTCAATCCATGTGGAGCCTGCCAGTTGGGAGATAAGAAGCCAAGTTGGTCACAAAATTATAATATTGACTGAACTACTACTCCAAGCCAGAAACAGAGCTTTTAATTAAACAGAAAGTAAACTAGTAGTCTGACAAAAGAACTTGTCCTTTGGGCATGCCATATGCATAAAAGGAAAGCTAAAACATAGGAAGGAAATATATAATTCACAAACTCAGAAGGTAATGAGAAGCTAATCACATAAAATTTAAGTACCAAGGAAGGATAATTTCAAAATCATTATACTTTCAAAGCATCAGCGTAACACATATCAGCAACAAGAAGACAAAAGATCACAAGGAAGGAAATTAAAAGTGTACACAAAAAGATCATGACCAAAGTTATTTCCATCCACAACCAAGAGATGAATCACGATGAAGGATGGCAATGATTAGCTTTATGAATCTAAGGGCGGAAAGAACACAGAACCTGCAGCCAGACAGTTTGTACCAGGGGACTACATTTATAACATTAAATGGCCAATAGAATGGGAATTCATGTGCAAAATCCTAGTAGTAAACTTTCATTGGAAAATAAAAGATAATGTGACAGACAGACATATCTAGCAAAGGCCAAGAATGGGAAACAGAATGTCAAAATTGTTTCACTTCAAAAGTATATAAGGAGATTAAGTATAACTTACCTTGTTTTCATCTGGTCCACCAAGAGAAGGAATTCCCCGATGAACAATATATTCACTGTCCACAACTCCAACATTTAAGCTTCGATCACCCTGTAAAAAGGCATCTAAACATCTTATCTCCCAGAAATGACACACAAGTCTATATTTGTATATTCAGAATGTACCTGAGCACAGTAACCAAGTTTATAGTCAAGACCCCATGCATAGATCAAGTCATTCTGCAAATAGCAAGGAAATTTCATAATTTTGGGATGCTATTCAATGAATAATTATTTGCTTTTATATGCATATATGTGCACATCATCTATACATAGTAACAAAGTATAAGATATGGAAATAATAAGATTCACATATATAGCATAAAGAACGGTCAACATACTTGAATCATATGCCACACACAACGCCAGGCAACTTTTGAAAATACTGGAGCCATCATTTCCACCCACCTGAAAAGAAATGTAATGTTGGGATAAATGATGGGGGATATAAATTACTACTCTCAGGAAAAAAAAAGCTTTATCATCCGTACTGTTAGAATAGAAATATAAAACTACTATTCTCTATCAATTTAAGTTTTTGGAATAGTTAGATGAGTTATAATGATATCAAAGAAGGTCTTGAATTCAAATCCTGTCAGGCTTATCTGTTGTTTAAACGTAAGAGAAAACTATAAATAGCACCCTAGATTTTGAATATATTATAAGTAAAACCCTCTTTTTTCATTATTTATGAATAGAGCCTCTTATTTGTGAAAATATACCAATACACACCTTACCGTTTGATATACAGATATAATTTAACTCTATGGCCTCCAAAATAGCTTACAGACAAAACAAAATACTTATTTCCAACAAAATAGGATTAAATCAAGCCTCCAAAACACTAAAATAACATTTATACATTGAATCTCATAAGATCAATGGGTCAAAAACTACTATTGCTGAATCTCAAAGGTCATATTAGAGCAGTGAGTTAAGGATACTTTAGTAAATATAAAAATATCATTTGAAATGAAAGAAATATTCTACGTTTTATTCCATTCCGATAGTTGCTTATTAAATTTAACTTAATTTATGGTGTTGCTCAGTATTCTTTTAGCAAATAGTTCACATGATCTCGATATATCTCTGTTTCACTTTGAACCCTCACCTACTTGCTTTCTCTTGTCACTTAGCATTCTATCGAAAAAAGACAACAATATCAAGGATAAGATCATCATATGTAAACATGTTAAGACCGAGAGAAAATTGAAGATGCATAAAATTTACAATGTGATGGCTAGTCTTGTCACCAGCAAAAGTATAGTCATAGATAGTCAGAAGAAAGACTAACCCTGTGCATGGAGGGCCAGTACTGTTTCCATAACATCTCCCACCACCATTTAACTTGTAAAACCTTCTGCTTATACAAAATTACAAACAACAATTTTTCACTATTGTTAGTACTTTGTACTATTACTTAATGTAAACCAGATTCCTACTAGACAAACTTTGTTCCAATTAAAATGAAGTCAGAAGGCAAAAACAAGTAATTTCCTGTGAATATAAACAAAAACCTGTGGACATCTCCTTTTCTTCGACGAACAGTGATTTTATGATGAACCTGAGATTTTGCACTATCCAATGCTGGTTGTGATATCTCTAGCCCCTCTCGTTTAACAATCTCTAAGTACCTAAAAGAAAAGAGAACATATGACATTATGACTTGGCCCCGAACTGAAAAGTATATGCAAGGGCAAACCTAATTTTCCGAGCTACTAACTCAATAAGGAGAAATTATCAACCTTTAAGGTCCTGGAACAAATTGTGTTTATTTGAAATAATAACACTAGAAAATTGAGATAGCATATACCTTATTGGATGAAAATTTTCCACTTCAAGATCCTCATCCCAAAGGAAGATATAATTGTACTCAGAAACTATATCTGGATGCAAAAACCGCTTAGCAAACCACCTGCCCGACATTTAACTTTTAAAATGAGATCTACAATACATGATAGGAGAGTTTGATCAAAGCTACTAATTAAGTTACCATTTTGTTTGATTGATTGCAGTAACATGTATCACATTATCACTCCATTGTAAGTCACTCCACTTATCCACAATGCCATCATAGTGAAATAACATTACGGTGGAATTAGCAGAAAGGAACTAAATAGAAGTAAAAAACAAAAAATCAGACGACAAGATTATCCAGAATAAAGATCAAACAAGAAATTTTAAATAGAAAAGACGAAGAAGCGTTAACAACTATTTACCTTAGTAACAACTTTATCAACTAAGTCCTTTTGCTTTATTCCAACAGGGATTGCTAATAAGCTTTTCGAGGGTTTCTGATATCCCTGTATTTAATGAAAATCATAAGATAACATGACAGCAAATACTTAATCTTTAAAATTATGACATGTAGGGAATAATATTAAAAGGGAAGCAACATCCTTGTGCTCTCAAATTAGCACTGGCAAGTAAGAAACAATTATAACCAAAATAGCATTACTTTTAACATTAGCATCAGTAGTACACGTTTATTTATTAAAATCATCAGCAATGACAATATAGCAGTATTATAGCAATAAAATATCATAATGCTTATAGTAACTAGTAATTCATTCTAGACTTCATACTCTTATACCAATCCTGAGTTCCTGACAAGAGATGACTCTTTCAGGGTTCCAACAATTTCAAATAAGAAATACATTTTTTATCAATTGCAATTAAAAAACTATAAGATAATAAATATGGCAGCATATACAATAATATGCAGTCACTGCTATTTGTTTAGTTCACAGTTATTCATCTAGCAGATAAAAGCTTAAGATATACTGCCTATAGAAAATACATTTGTAACAAACCTTTATTTCTGGAGAGCCCAGCAAGGGCTCCATTTCCAAGTTTGATATCTGACTTACAATGCCATTTGGCAATGGTTCACTCCCTAAAGGCTTGCATTGAATCTAAAATCAGCAAGAATAGAATTATAATTAATTAACAAAAATTTCATCATGAACACCAACTTTGTGCAAGACAATAAAACAAAGGCGTACAAGAGACAACCTTACATTTATCCGACTGAGTGATCCTAAAATTGACTTTATCTGTTTCTACTGGATTAGCTGTTGGCCATGTTGGTAATTTCTGCAAATGGAACAAACATGTACTTCAATAAATGCTATTATAAAGTTATAATTCGTCTGTATAGAATTGTGCTATCCATCATGGTCAATTAATGAAAAAACTCAAAGTATAAAAGTAGTCAGGAGAAAATACAAATCTTACCATCTATGAGAGAGAGAGAGAGAGAGAGAGAGAGAGAGAGAGAGAGAGAGAGAGAGAATATGAGCATGTTGTTGATGACAAAGTTCATCATTTTTCAAGATGACAAAGTTCTTGATAAGCCTGAATGTTGATGCTCTAGAGTTTATATAGCCTCCTATTTCAGTCTTCCTTCTCTCTTTCAATGGTCAGTTTGTTACAAATAGTTTGGTTCTAACTTTTTTTAGCCAAAACAGACAGGTTAATCAAGCTGAAACGATACAAATTTGATGTGGAATAGATACAAAAGACATGAAAATTACGGCAATAACTCGAGTAAAATTCGTGAGGCTATAAAATATTAACTTTCTAACCTCTTCAATTCTCAAGTAAATAACTATGAAAGAACAGGGACAATTTGCCAGAACATCAAAAATAACTCAAAGAAACATCACAGTATAGATTATGACTTATTTTAATTAAAAAATGGAGTATTAGTGCTCACTGATGATAGGGGACCAGTACATAAGAATTTCTAAGCCTACCTACCTCATTATAGTCAGGTGTGATGAAGGTGCTCCTAACGAAGAAGAATGTAAAAATAAGAATAGTGGCGGGCAAGATATTGTAAAAACATAATCTTCTACAAGAGGGATGTGTCAGTAGAGGACCCTGCAAGAAACAAGAAGAAGAACAAAAAGTGAGTGCATAAAACTGGAAATTAACTAGAATATATCTTGAAAATGATCATTCGGATTCTTAACAGTTGAAAGAAAGGAAAATAAAGGACCAGGATTCTTACAAAAAGCGACAGTATGCAACATAAATACTTGAAATTTTGAGCCAGTTTACACCATTTCTTGGGCATCCGAAATTAAAGGCCAAAGAATTTCACCAACACTAATTGAATGAAACGACACCCCTTTGTGATAAAAATGCCGACTTTGCATACAAAGATGAGATAAATTTCTTCATATCCCATGAAGTTTCAATCATAATCCACAAACAAACAGAATCCATAAAGGGAAAAATTCATTCAAAACCTCAAATTTGAACAGCAACGCAACAACCCAGAAGGCCTAGGGGGGGGGGGGGGGGGGAGAGAGAGAGAGAGCAGAACAGCACACCAAAGACAGAGCCAAGCAAAAGCTCTCACCATGAGGAAAAAAAAACTCTTCAGGAACTCCAACGTCCCATGAGGCTTCGAGAACTCCAAAAGGGAGAGACCCAATTGAGCAAGGCGGTATTTAGGATAAAATTTTGGTTTCAGACGGGAGACGAAGAGGAAGGGGAGAGGAAAGACTAAGAGCGTAGGCTTTCCGTTCGGTTCTGCGTATTTATTTCACACCAGTCCAAAAGAGGAGGGAGAAAGAGACAGAGAGAGAGAGAGAGAGAGAGAAGAAGAAGAAAAGGAGTCAAAGTAAAGGTAGATTATCCGAGTGGCAAACCACTGTGGATACTACTGCTCTGCATGAAAGCGAAATCTACCTCTCTTTCTTTCTCTCTCTCTCTCCATCCCCACACCACCTCCCTCCTAAGATATAATAAAGTGAACATATATGAGATTTATTTGGATATTTACTATTATTCCTGGAATGCCCCTGAGCTTTGTCACCCCTCTGTCATCAAAAATGACCATAATGACCATAATGACCCTCCTCATGATTGGGGTTATGAATATAATAATTTCATACTCCATACTTAAAGATATTTTAATAGTCAAATAAACAACTTAATTTTTTTTTATTTAACTAACAAGGTTGGCATGACGAAATCTAACTCAAGATCTCATTTGTGCATCTTTAAAAAAAAAAATATATATATATATATAATAAAAAATAGATTACTTTGCATAGAAGATAAGAATAGTTTTGATCCAATGTTCTTGGTGCAGTGAATATTCCTTGTAATATATCCATTTTGGCCGAGTTGATTGATTAACTCATTCCCCAAGGGTGATATCGTCATTAAACATCCTAACTTGCTGCCCACGAACGAGGGCATTCTTGGCAAATTGAAAGAGTAGGACGTAATGGCAGAGGCGGCAGATAAGGGACAACTGTTTTGTCTTCGGTGGGAATTTTAGGAAATATTAATTTTTTTTGGAAATTATCCAAAAAAAAAGTTTATTTGGAAATTTAGATACGTTATTAATTACGAAAGAGGAGAATTAATATTAAAACATTAGTAAAATTAATATTTTTACTTTTATTATAGATTTATTTGAATTTCTTTTATGTCCGTCTTAGTTTCTTTTTATAGTGTCACACATAAAGTGTTGATCAGATCAGTATCTTCCATAGAAGAAGACGTTGAACTTATTAATATTTTTTATTTTTAAATAACATACTATAAAATAATTACGGTGTAAAAGACCCATTTTTTCTATTAAATTTGAGTAATAATACACATTTTTTTCGTAATAAAATATGTATAATATATATAAGAGATGCACAAAAATTAAAAAAAATTTAATGTAAATATCCCAATAATAAAGTCTTGTAATAGATTATTGTAGAACAACACCACTTGTGTATCATGCCATTGGCATGTAAGCTTAGTTCTAGATTGTAATATATTAAAATAATATAAAAATTCTAAACTCTCTGTCAAGCAATCTAATGCTGGCATCCTTTTTGTCTGGCTTCATATAATATTAAATTCACACAACCTGACTTAAATGTCATTAACTTTTTGTCTCTCTCCCAGATTTAATTGAATTTGGAGATATTTGTATATAATTATTTTCTAACCTTTTGATAACTTAACCAACTTAAACTTACTTTCATACTAAGAATCTCTGTCAACTCTACAATCTAAAATATAATAATAATTAATCAATAAAATACCAAACAATTTAAAAGAAGTAAGATATAGTTCCAAAGGGATTTCAAATGGGTGGAGAAGAGATATTGAGGGAGATTGAAAACAATAGTGAGGAAGAGAGGTTGAAATCAAGCATATATTTCTTTTGTTTCTATTTATGATGTGCTCTCTCTCCCCTCGTTTCTCACACGATATTTCTAGCTAAAGATGAAAAGAATAAAGTAAAGGCATATTGGTATATTTAATAGGCAATAAAAAAGTTTTTGATTATTTTAATCCTCTCGAATTGTTTATCCCGTGTCTAATTCATCTTGAAATTGCTAAGAAAATTACTAAATATAAATATTTTTTATTGGTTTTTAAATTTTTATATAAGTTGTTGATGTTTGAAATATCTCTATCTTAGTCAGCGATTTTCTAACTCATTTAATCTTGTATATAAATTTTAGATGTATGAAAACAAAAAAGAATCAAATATTTTTGGAGGGCTAATTTGATAAAAAAATTGCAAATATTTTATGAAGCAAAAGAGTCCGACCGTAGGGTGTAAATCACAAATACATAAAAAATTAAGGTGCCAAATACAAATTTCGCACCCCACCAAAAATCGATCGAATCTTGGATTCCTTGGAACAGCGAGAAAATGTATGTCATCCAACATTCCAACCCTTTTTGCAAATAGAAAAATCTTTGGGTGGTCTTTTGTCACTTGTTCATAATTTTTCTTAGTCCATAGATTCTCTCAGACCCCACAATTTTTAATGTAACAAGTTAGAAGTTTCTAATTGCTCTGGCAGCTGACCACTGATAAAGAAAATGGAGTTCTTTTTTACCCCCTCTCCAAAATTTTATTTATCAAAATAAATTATGTTTTTAAACTTAGTATTAAAAGTAGTATATTTTATTATAGCTATTAGTAAAATGTATAACTTACTAGCGTTTTACTTTTAGATTAAACATCAAATGAATAACTGAGCACAAAGTTATGACTATTTTAAAAAAAAATTCTTTATATTTTTTACCTATATATTGCTTGTTTGAGGTCCGAGTAAGCATTTTTTATATATATTTTTTATTATTTATAAGATCGAATGCTAGATATGAGCTTGACAAGGGATTAACCCTCTTTACGTATAGAGGCACTTAAGCCCAACCAAACTTTAGCCAGTATAGTAAGATGTGTAGCTTAGACTTTAAGCTATGTGAGTCGCCGAACAATTGCTTTAAACTAAATGAAACCTATTTCAAGTTGTCATGCTGCTCAGTTAAGTCAATTGCACTATTAAATCATCAACCAAGTCGAGCTACTGAGCCAAACCATCAAATAATTATTTTGGGTTAGAGTTGATTCTAAGACCTGAAGTGGTACATACTAACTCTACTAGAGTTAATTAGATTTTTAATATTAAATTTGAGTAAGGTTTGGAAGATGACTAACTTGTCAAAAACTCAAATGAATGTATTACAACACCCTTTTCCCTTTATCACTTTACTACGAATCAATCTTTATGTTAAAATTTTATAAAATTGATTAAAAGCACCCTACCTTTTACATTTATTATCATGCACACTCTAAAGTTGTTATCGCCAAGTCTCCGGTTATTGTTATTATATGACTCTTGGAGATAACAACTTAGAGATCTGGAGTTCTACTTCTCTTAAAAATGATTTAATTAGGGCATCATAATTTCTCACCATCTCTCAAAAATAAGGCATGTTATAATGTTTAAAAGCTACTAATATTTAGTGAATTCTGCATCACAGACATGGATAAAAGTTTAAACACACAGACAACGTGCATGCATCTTATCAAACTTTTAAATGTATTTAAAAAATTATCCAACTTTTTGTAGTACATGATGACAACTCAATCTAGAATATATATCCTTCTACGTTTCTTCTCAACAAAAGAGTAGGTGGAAGACTACAAAAGCTTCAATCAAGAATATTATGAAGGGATAATTACACTTAGCTTTCCTAAATTATTATTATTTTATATATATATATTTATTTATTAATATTTTTTTATATCTATGTAGACCTTCTGAACTAAAAAAAAAATCCTCATAAATTTCTTAATCCAGGGGATCTATGTGGTAAAAGATTTCTTAATTTAGGGTTATGCGGAAAATGGAGATAGTACAATGGGAATAACCCGTTATGAAGTTCATAAGAATAAAAATTGTATTAATAAATAGGTACTAAAGAAAAATAGGAGAAAAAAATAATATTTTATTGATTAATCGTGATCTCTAGGGAAAAAAATTTCTAAAATTTAAACCCTAATATTCACACGGAGTTGAACCCTATGACCGAGCTGGTAGGACCCGACCACGGGACTATAAGGCTACAATAAACGGCGTAGAAAAAAAAGAAAGGAATTAAGCAGTGATGCATTTCTTATTCAATGTGTGTGGGAGCAAACTAGCCTGTCCATGCCAAGATATGGACAGCTCTGAAACTGACTTAAGACTAATGATATCATTATGTAAGAGAAACCCTCTTCCGCATGGAATTAGGTGGACCCTCTCATTAATTTGATACTAATTTATATGTTCTGATGGCAATCACAGTGACAAAAATTTGGAAAAATGTCAATCTTTTTGCTGAGGTTAGGGTCATAAAAGTGGTCTGTGATCAAAGGACTCAGAGATCTCTTACTCATGTTTTGTTATCCCTAAATCTAGTATAACTTAAACCATGGTTAAATATCTTTATTCTTGTTTTTTCTTTCTATTATAATTCGGACTTGGAATAAAGAAGATGAAACTTAACTATGTTTGTATTTAACATAAGATAATTATATCCCTAAAATAAATTAAAAAAACTTTTTCTAAAATCATCAAGGGCATTTGTGGTATTACACTCTCTATGTTTGTAAAAATATAAATAAGAATAACTCTCCTCTAATACTGACTATGATTAACATTATTCTTCAACAAATATATATATATATATAGTGGAGGACATAACCTTTCACAGGTCTTTCTTCTTGTGAGATTGATTGGGATATTGATTAGGATACCTCTTGACTTTTTCTCCATGTTGGTCTTTCTTTTCGATTAATGATATTTTAATTTACAAAATATGAGAGATGGCCCATGATCATGAAGTTTGTGTCTTTCTCACCACTAAAATTTATCCATCTAAGATCTTGCTGCAAACCATGACCATTTGAATAAATAACCAAAGTGAATTGAATTAACAAATGGATCTTTTTAATATAGCAGCTTTCAGCATCAAATCACATCTTAAACTCTTCAGCAAGAGTGATAACAGCATTTACCATGCTCTTAAATTTTAAGGAAACACTTGTCTCCAGTGATCAATTTTACAGTTATTATGCATCCAGGGGTTCCATTTGTATTCATGGCCTCAAAATTGCATAAACTATTGAGATCATGAGTCTCTATCCTATATTGATACAAAAGTTTTATTGTTCAACCAGTAAGACACAAACACACTGCCTTCCATTACCAGAATAGATCACATTCAGAGCTCCCTCTTGGGGAAAATATTCACAATTCATTCCTCCCTGAGATCTCTACTTCTCCATTCTGGGCTTAACCTGATTTCTCTATCCTCCAAAATTCAATTACTTTAAAAAGTTGAAGCTCCCCTGCACAACATACAAAATGAAAGATTTCAACTTCATTTACAGAGACAGAAGCCAGAATTATTCATGAAACGGGGGAGCTTTTTACCAACACAAGAACATGAGGATCAAGAATTCATATATGCCTCCCAGCCTACGCCCTCGAGCTTTTCTGCTTTTATCAGCACCGCATCCTTCAGGTCTTGCTGGTAGTTAATTAGCCTATGAAAAACACCAAGGAAAACATATTTCAAAAAGAAAGCAAATGCCAATCAAATTAATTATAAACAGAAAGAAAGAAGTGAGTATCCCACCTGTCCCATAGATCAGTGTCTGCAGAAGCCAGCATCCTAACTGCTAACAAAGCTGCATTCGCTGCATTCCCTATGGCAACTGTTGCAACAGGGATGCCTTTTGGCATCTATATAGTTCACACATGAAATCAGTATAACTTATAGCTATATGTTGTATATGATAAAAAAAAATCAATTTAATAATTTCCACACATCATGTGCTAATTTGGTCCTTCCACATTCTTATCTTTGTTGGGTCTGGTAGAATTTAGGCCATGGATTGAGGTCGGGCAACCTAATAAGTCATCTTCCTAATAATTCTCAAAGTGAACATTACGCTCCACTATTTCTAGTCTGCTGCTTCAGGAAAAGTCAAAATATGATGCTTAGATGATTCTAATAAATAAAAAAGGGGTCCGGCATATGATAGTAGATATGAGATAATCTCTACTAGTATATATATCTGAAATATATTCATGCAAGGAAAGGAGAAAGCGAGAGTTAGATGAGCCAATTTACTATAATCGCCAATGAAGTATTCTAGTGGCTCCAAAAGAAAAAGAGAAAAGGAAAAAGAAAAGGCAGAGAGAGAGAGAGAGAGCAGATCTAGTGAATGCATCAAGTGGCTCCAAAAGGAACAAAATCTAATGTACAAGATTATGTTCTATACTTCTATCTAGATAATGGAATCGAATTACAACTATTAAATTTAGTTCACAAGTATTTTATAAGCTTAAGCAAGATTAACAGTCCTAATCTATACTTGTGATCAAGATTCAAAAAATAGGGATTGAGATTGGTCTTTCAAAAAAACAATACATATCAGCCGAATTGGCCATATTGGTCGCCTGAATAGGATCAGACTTTTTAATTACGTAAAAATTTTAAGTATTATTTAAAAATGAAGGAAAACTTCAAGAAATTTAGAAAAAACTTTACCAAAAATAAAAAAATAAAGAAAGTAAAACTATGGTGCAATGAAAATTGAAAAGAAAAAGAGATTAGAAAAAGAATAAGTGAAATAAAATTGAACGAAAAAAAATCATGGTACAATAAAGAAGAAGAAGAAAAGAGAAGAAAAAGGAAGAGTCAAAGAAATGAAAAAGACTGACATAAATAAAGAAATAAATTAAAAAATTATATACTGAAGTTCGTTGGAGTTAAATCTACGTTGCCAGAGTTTGCCGACTAGATCTCCCCATAAGAGAAACAATGATAATATGGTAAGAAGATAAAAGGAGAAAGAAATAGTGAAAGAGAGAGAGAGAGAGAGAAAGATTGGGTCTAGATCGGGATTGGGTTCGGCCGACCCTGTGAACCATGCTTATGATAGCTTATTGAATATAAAATAGCTATATTCTGAAACCTTCATTATGTATTGACTAGAATATTTGAATTATAGGATTTCCAATTTCCAACAAATTTTTCTTTACAGGGTAGATCAGTGCTCATCATTATAGATCTCCAATTCTGAATTGGTAAGGTTGAGGCTTCAGTCAACTTGACCTGGTAGGATGAAGACTTAAATCCTACTAATAAGAGATTAGATAGAAGTGGAACATAACCATATAACCCTAGGTAATTAAACATTTTCTGAATGATAAAAGGAATTTCATTACATACTTGCACAATAGATAATAGCGAGTCAACTCCATATAATGAGGATGTTTTGATAGGGACTCCTATTACAGGTAACGGAGTCAAGGAAGCTACCATTCCTGGGAGACACCAAAGCATTGTTGTATAAGCCTTATATCAAATTTTAAGTGAAATCATAACAAGGTTCCTGTTCATTTTCACCTACGCAACTAACCTGGCAAGTGTGCAGCACCACCAGCACCAGCAATTATGACCTGAACACCCCTTTCCTTTGCAGACAATGCAAAAGAATACATCCTCTCAGGTGTCCGATGTGCTGAAACAACTGTCAGCTGCAAAATTCAACATTCATTACCATAATATTCACTAAGGTGCTCTGATAAAAGAAAACAATTTTCCATTACCACAGATATAGTCAGCAATAGCGAAATAATGTCTCGGGGAACAAACCTCAAAGGGAATGTCAAATGTTTTCAAAACTTCTGCAGCATCTTTCATTGTTGGAAGATCAGAATCAGAGCCCATTATTATAGCAACACGCGGACTAACTGCAGCTAAGAATTGCATATCAGCTTTTGCAAACCAAATCCCAGGATAAAATTTTATAGTATAAAAGATAATTCAATATAGTTAAACAGAATGAAAGGGGGATGGATGCTGTTCTCCATGTCTATCCAACATCCAAATAGATGGCAAAGAACTGCCCAACAAGAGTTATCAAAACTCAATGATTTAGAACAATTCACTTTTTAGACCCTACATTTGTTGGAACCTCATGGTTTCTCACATATATTAAATAAGAGCAGATAGTATCCTTGAATCAGAGAATAAGTGGCATGGAAGATAATATAGAGCATGAGATTTGTCTCAAAGAAAGATTAATCATGACTAGATTATGAATAACCTATCTTCTGTGAGAATTTAAAAAAAAAAATGCTTCTGCTTTCTCATTTTTTACATGCCCATGTATTCATCACAAAGTTGGTAGTGGCATATTGCAGTTTAGAAAATCATAGTAGCAAATAATAATCAATCTCATGTTGCCAGTGCAGTATATATCTAAAAAACATAATATAATCATGTATGAGAGACTACATACTAACCTACTTCCTGGTTTTCGGTAGTCCCTCTTTGCAACATCATATTGAGGCGCCCTTTTACTGTGTTTCTAGAAGGCCCAACTATCGTGATATGACCCATCTTCCGCTGCTTTCGCATTTCTGCAGAAACATACGATATAGTTTTCTTAGAGGAGAGAAAAGAGCAGAAATATCATTTTTTAACAATTCTAATGTTCAAAAGATTAGACTTAAGAAAGCTAACCTGGTTTATCATACCAATGGATTGTAGCTCCAGGAATGTTCAATGCCCTGCTAATGAGCTGATGAGATAGGTAAAACCCTGCTTCTCCCTTAACAGAAATTACACTCAACAAAGTCAGAACTTAACTAGTAAACTATCATATTCACAGGTGTAAGTGGATTATTTCAATAAGGAAAAAAAACAGCTCATCAACAACAAATAGACTGAAGAAGCTAAGATCACAACAGGAAAACACAATGAAATGGAAGTTACTACTCAAATGCTTAAGTAGGCATAGACAAGTAATAGGCTGTGTAAGCTGAGATGACAGAAAAATGCCCAAAAACAGTGAAAATATAAACTATATGGAGGAACTCATCATCGAAAGGTTACCTCATCTTCGCCAAGTATATTGTACATTACTGCTGCAGGGGTTTTCATTGAAGGATCACCAAGAGGAAGGCCAAGAATAGCTCGTAAATGTTGTTCATACTGTGAAGTATAGCACGATTCGATTGTGTGGTGCCCACTATTGTGAGGTCTTGGAGCCACTTCATTCAATAAAACCTATTCAAATGAGGTCAAAAATGCAAGAAGATATCACAGCTGATTAGAAATTTTAATGGACAACTGATGAAAGATACTGACAGTCTGACACTAGCATGACCAAAAAAATAAAGATGAAAATTTATACATTATAGAATAATAATGTAATTAATAACAACAAACCTGTCCATCTTCTGTTAAAAATAATTCTACTGCAAAAACACCAGCACCTTCCAATGACCCGATAGCTTTTCGAGCAACATCAACGGAAAGATTCTTTATTTTCTGAGACACATCAGCAGGAGCTTCTACTATGTGACAAATGTTATTCCTGAAGATACCAGAATTTTGATGAGGATTGCCTATGCACATTGCAAAAGGTAAAAAGTGAAGATTTCAATATAAACTATAAGCTCCTTTTCTTACTTATGAATAGTTTCAACCACAGGATAGCATGATATAGAATTATCTGTACCCCTTGCCACAATGACTGAAAGTTCCTACATTAACCAAAAAATAAAGTTACAAATTTCATAAACATAGAATCAGTATCATACTGTCGATGTCATATCTAGCTTATAACATACACAGATACAAATGTGTCTGTTGATCTGTTGATCAGCATATTTTATCAAATCTAGTACATGACATGCAATATCTCCTATGATGCACTTAACAATCAGACAGCAAAAGAAGATTAGGAAGAGATTAATGACTCATAAAAGCAAGCAAAGGACTGAACTGCAGTCTCAATCAATTATAAAGATCTATTTGGAAAATTAAAACTTCTACCTACAACAATAGCTTATGTTTAAGCATTAAGCAACATTTGACGTTTTGCATGGAAGAACTTCCTCGATAAGAACATAATAAGCTTGTGCGAGTAGCACCTTTGAGTAGGGTTCAAAATTGCCAACAGTTTGGACTCAAATTGGACTGATGTAGGATCTAACTCAAATCCAAAACTAAAGGTACTAGTGGAGCAAGTTATACCAGGATCAAAGCTATTGGGAGGAGTTTTTTTGTTTGTTTTCTAAATTTATTTTGTTGAGAAAAGTCTGTAGACAGGGGAGGAGTTTCAGGTATATGCTTTATATCTAATTTGGCACCTAGATTAAATCTAGCCTGTTAGGTAGGGGTGAAAACGGGTCGGATTAACTCCGACCCGACCCACTATCTAACCCGACTTGGATCGGATTCAAATAAAAAATTTCTATCCGATTCGGATTCGGATTCGGATTCGGATACGGATATAATTTTTGAAAAAGATTCGGACATGGATTCGGATACGAGTCGGATATATTTTTCGGATTCGGATACGGATATCGGATGTCCGTTTACCCGCATATTTTTTAAATAATTTGCAATTTTTAGTTTGCTTATTTAAATAGTAAATATTAATATTGTTACTAATAATACATTATATATTATTTATAGAGATTAATTTATCTAATTTTATATATTTGATATACAAAGAAATTATTTGTTGTAAAACTCTTAATAATTTTGTGTTAATTATATTTAAATAAAATATTATAATTATTTTAAATTTAATTATCCGTTTAAGATCTGATCATTTATCCAAAAATTATCCGTATCCGTTTAGTTAGGATATGGTTTTAAATTTTGCTATCCGTCCAATATCCGTATTCGAATCCGTATCCAAGCTAAAAATACGGATCCGGATATGGGTTGAGCACTATCCGATTCGTATCCGATCTGTTTTCATCCTTACTATTAGGTGATAGGATATGATGTTAAGGAGCTATGTCAAAACCAGAAAAAAAAAAATAGGGGTTGAGAGAGGAGGGTGCACGTGCTCTGCACGTGCAGCCCCTCCCCTCTCCCTCTCCAGCACGCGTCGAGGCTGATAAGGGGGGATTTCATCTAATCCGAATCGGATTAGATTTAATCCTCTTCTAATCTATAAATTAGCCCTAATCCTCTCTCTCTTGAACCCCCCAGCCCTCTTCTCTCTCTCCTTCCTCCCTTCTTTTGCTTCTTCCTCACCGTCGGAGTCGTCGCCGTGGAATCGGCCAGCCGGAGCGTCACCGGAGGAAATTGGAACCACCACTCTCCTCCCCGGTGAGCCCTCTCTCATCCCTCTAGTTTAATTTAAAATTAAATAGGTAAATCCGAAATACCTAATTTGCGGAATTCGGCCTCGTCGGCAAATCTGGCCGGCGGCGGCTTCGAGTCGCAACCGCATCGTCACCGGAGGCTTCGTGCTCCGAGCCTGGTGTCGGAGATGTCTTCTGCGGGGCCCTCGTGGCTCTGATCGGCGTTGGATTTCGCGTCGGCCGTCGATGATGAGTCCTCCTCCACCTCGTGAGGACGACAGAGGAAGGGTGAGAGGGAGAGGAGAGGTTGAAGGTGGTCGTGAAGGGGGTCGCCGGCGAGAGGTCGCCGGCGGTCACCCTCTCCCTCAGTCATCTTCTCGCGTCGGTCGCGAGGGGGGGAGAAAAGGGTTGGCTGGGCTTGGGTGAAACCCGAGCCAACCACCTTTTCCCTTTTAAGTCGGGTTCGGTTCGGGTTTGGATTTCGGATCCACAAACCCGAACCGAACCACTTAAGTTGGTGGGCTACGAGTTAGCCCGTAGCCCAGTCCACTTAGTTTTGGGCTGGGCCTCGGCCCAACCCGATTAATTAAAATTCTTTTGGAATGGGCTGGGCCAGCAGCAGCCCAGCCCAATCCAATGGGTAAATTTTTAACCCATTTTTTTAGTTCTTTTGTTTTTTTTTAAATTTTAATAAATAATATTCAAATTTTTAATTTGAATATTATTTATTATTTAAGGTGGTGAATTCTAGTACGTGAGCTAGAGATTTGAGGTTTCGGTTGTCTTGCTTAGACTCAGGTGAGTGGGTTCACTCACGTGTTTATTTTATTGTATTTCGTATTTTTGTCAGACCATGTAAATTTTCTGTGTGCAAATTATTTATTTCACTATCATGTGTAAAAATTAAATTGTTGCAAATTCTGGGTGCAAGTCTATTTATTTCATCCGTACGTGCGAAAATTTAATTGTTTTATTTTCTGTGTGCATTTAATTATTATATTCAGTGCATCACCATACTTCGTGCAAATATTGAAATTTGTGAAAAGAAAAATGAGACTAGTATTGATATGACTTAGAGAACAGTCCCGGTATAAATCGTTTGCGATTTTCCGTGGTGACTCAAGTCTATCTGGAAGTCCAAAGGAAAGTCCTAAACAATGTTTTGAAAGGCGGCCGCGGATGGCGGGCGGTCACCCCACCGCCTAGCGCCTAGGCGGAAGGCAGGCGACAAGACGGGTGACAAGGCGGTCTAGCATTTTTAATATAAAAAATTATAAATAAGAAACAGAGAAAACATATTATCAGACAATTACTGAATTAATTTCTGAATCAAATAATTAACAATCTTAATTAACAGAATTAAAGAAAAAATAAAAGAAATGAGGAACTAAGTAATAAGAAATAGAGAAAAACTGAAAAATCAAAAACATATTATCACTTATCAGATAGTTACTAAATTAATTTATGAATTAAGTAATTAAGTAATTAACAATCATTAACAGATTACTAATTAACATTTCAAGTATTCAACAGATTAGCAGAATAGCAGAAAACTACTTCAATTAATTTCTAAATTAACTAGAGGAATTAAGTAATAAGAAACACTAGAACAGAGAAAAACTAAAAAACATATTATCAGATAATTACTAAATTAATTTTTGAATTAAGTAATTAACCATCATTAACTAATTATTAATTAACGAACATATTATCATTATTATCAGATAATCACTAAGTAACTAACAGTGTTAAGATTTAACTACTTTAGACAGAATTGAAAATTAAAAAAAAAAATTAACTACTTCGGTGTGAGAGATAGTGAAAGTGTGAGAGTGAGAGAGAGAGGAGAGAGTGAGAGAGAGATTGTCAGAGAGAGAGAGAGTGAGAGAGAGGGTCCCATACCTCTGCAGCGAGAGCCGGCGCAGTGAGAGCGGGCGCAGCGAGAGCCGGCGCAGTGAGAAAGGGCGCAGCGAGAGAGAGAGGGCGCACTGAGAGAGAGGGCACAGCGAGAGAGAGAGGGCACAGCGAGAGAGAGAGATGGCGCAGTGAGAGAGAGATTAGGGATTTAGGGATTTTAGTGAGAGAGAGAGGGCGCAGCGAGAGAGAAGAAATATTAATGGTTAATGGTTTGGTTAGTTTTTTTCAGTGGATATTGGATAATCCGATCCACTACCGCTAAACCAGATAAGGCGGGCCGAAGCGCCAGCCCGCCTTATCGGCCCGCGCGGCCTGCTAGCGGCTTTTAGCGCTCAGGCGGCCCGCCAATACGGCAGACCGCCTTCTACCAACGCCAGGATGAGTGGCGGGGCGGCTGGTGCGCCGCCCCGCCATGGCGTCCGCCATGGCGGCCGCCTTTTCTTCTTTTCAATACATTGGTCCTAAATTAGATCACTGCGGTGACTTTCTTAGGTGACTCTGGCGGGGTTAGGGAACAGTCCTAGGAAAAATGAGAAAATTTCATAGGTGATTCTAACTTCTCTCAACGGTTAGAGGAAAAGATAGAGTGTGTTGATCACAGAGTGATACCCTCTGATGACCCTAACCGGATCAGCTATGAAGAAAAGTCCCGAGCGTCATCTCGAGGTGACTTCTAGTTGATGTGGATCCACAAGGTTTAGACCCATTGAGACATATGACAATATAAATATCAAAAGATGTTAATATGTTGAAAACGTGCAAGGTTACAAGTTGTGACATCTCTCTATTGTTATCATCGCTATTATTTAGATAGCATGCCTATTGCAAATTGTAATGGATATTATTGCTTTTAGTTTAATTTATTCAGCATTAATATAAAATTAAAATTTATTTGGTTTTTGAGTGGATTCCACTCACTGAGCTATAATTGTTGGCTCACGAGTTCTATTGTTTTTGTATTGTTATTTATTTCAGGTAATAGTCAGCGGGGCGACTGAGCGAGATGTACCCGGACTCCACCTCCACTTAGGATTCACCTATTTACCTTTCCGCTCTTTTAGATTTTGTGCTTTAGATTAGAAGTTTTTATTTATTTAGTTTAGAGACTCAAAAACATTAACATTGCTTTTATTTTTATTGCAATTAGTTATAAAATTTGTTAAAGCACATTCTCATTTTATTTATTTATTTTGTCATCGTACACGTAGAGAGTATTAATAAGGCTTCGTGCATCACAAGCATATTGAGATGCATGGCCGGTCATGATTCCTATTTTGGGTCGTGATAAGTTATACCTGATAAATTGAGTGGATGTCTTAACAGGTTAAAAGACTCCACTGCCATACCATTTTTGTAAGTAAAATATATCTCATAAAAAAATATAATAAGACCAACCTTCACAAAGGGTGTCCACTTCTCCACATATAAGCCATGATCAAATCCTCCCAGTGCTGTAGAAAGGCAAATAAACAAGTAAGATCGTAGCAATGCTTGTTTTTTTTCTTCTTAGGATTCATATACAGACCATGCATTTAAAAGGAAATGAGAAAAGATTTTAGTTAATTTGTTAGTCTGGTAGATAAAATTATAGAGAGCCTCCTAAATCTTAAACAAAATTGCTCTATAGCAAAATGGATTTGAAGAAGAATGTATCATAAGCAACTTAAAAGATTAAAACACTGCAAACTAAGAACAATAAAAAAAGAGAGTGAAACAACTTCCACCAAATGAGTATCATAAATTAACAACATCCCAACAAAAACATATCTTAAGGCATTCGATTTTCCCTTATTTCATTTTCTCAGAATTCTAACCCAAAAGTCCTATGCAATTTGGTGCTCATCAACACAATCAAGTTTCTATATCTAAGATAAGATTGAACACACTAAACTAGTAAAAGTATAATTAAAAAGAATCGATACAAACAAAAAGGCTATTGAATACATATTACATATGAAAAAAATTTATCAGTCTATCGATTCAAACAAGAGTAGATGCAAGCAGTCAATCATAGAAGAATAGTAAGAAAGCAGCTAAAAGTTTAAAGCTAATCATACAATCAACAACAGCAGGAAGATCTTCTTTGTGGTAAGCAACAGCATTCCCTCGTCCATCATAGGCTAACCTCTTGCTTTTTATCATTAAAGGATAACCGAACAAGTCTCCAGCTTTCTCAACAGAAGTTAAATCATCTATCTGCCCTGACAAGAACATTGATAACATCATGATCAAGTCCCTGAATAAATTTTGATATTACACAATTAGTTATGACTTTTCACCTGCATAAAATCAGGAAGTGGAATTCCATGCTGAGAAAAATGAACTTTCTGCTGATATTTGTCCTGCAATAATACATAAAACACATGAAGCTTAACAAAGTCTACCTAAAGCTTCATAGAAGCGATATAAAAAAATAACTAAAAAAAATCCTTAAGAGTGCTATGTGGTTCCCATCATACTGTGAATAAAATAAGAGTGAAATTTTTAAATTTCCCATAGAACTGATAATGGAAAAGGTTCTACATATGTTTGAGATTTAATACCTTTTCTAACAACATGACTAGCTAATTTTAGATAGGCACCTTTTTAACTTTTTCATTCTTGTTCTCTAACAAGGCCTCAACCAATAAAGTTTGATGCAAACCATAATCCCTAACTGTGTGAACTTATAAAAACTCCTTGTTGTTCTACTTATAAGGGTTAACCAAGAAAAAACAAGACTTACTTGGATTATCCTTATTGCAGAAGCTTTAGGTTGACAATCAACCCCTTCTTGCTCAAGCTTCTCAAGGGTAATAGCATCAACATGTTCAATTTCAACAGTCAACACTCCACACCTAGAAGACAGAAATTTTTCAAGAATATCAGAAAAATGAAGTAAACAAAAGAACATAAAGAATGTCTCAAGATTAAACCAACAGAAAGAAAAAAAATCAAATTCATCGGCAAGCCACCTTTTTGCAAATTCTCGGACCGTTTCACCATCATCAAAACTCCCAATGACATGCTGATAAGAAATAGAGCTTGCTGGACAATTCTCAAGGGGATCCAAAGTCACTACTTTGATAGCCATCTTACTTGCTGCTTGGCACAACATTCGGCCTAATTGGCCTCCTCCAAGAACACCAACAATTATATCTGACACCCCATGAATAGGTAAACCGTGCTGTCTAAAACATGAAAATATTTCAGGAAAACGAAAATAAGCAAAGCATGTATTTAGTGTTAATGTTTCATATGGCCTGCAATATCCAAAGCAATTAAAAATTAAATATTTTTTTATTACTCTTGAGCATATAAGAAGTTATGAATTATCTCCCGCTTATGAGAAACGACAACATGAGTTAAACTCCAAACAACAAAGGAGAAGTAAGACATTTCTCTTCTCGGATTAAAACGCCTCACATCTCCAAAGACGGGGTTCCCTCTTCTTGGATCGACGAGCGTATAACCGGCAAATGAGAGCCCGACAGCATCGATGCCTGCTCCTTTCTCTTGTGAGGAAGCAAGAGCGAGAACCCTAACGTCCTCCGACCGCCAGCAGGGAAGGACGGTTGCGGATTGGGGAGGAAGAGAGAATGGTGATTACAGGGAATACCACAGCTCGGGGCGGGAAGGACCTTCACGAGCATTATTGGAGTCGGAGGACGCCCTAATTAGGGTTTGATGCCGGCAAGTAAGGGCGCAGGATGTCCCTGGCCAGCGCCGCAACGAAGGCCTTCGAGCCGCCGGGCCTTGTAGCGAGCAGGCGGTGCAGAGAAGATAGGAGCAACAGCGGCGGCGGAGTCTATAACGTTTATTAAGATTATATATATATATATATAATTTGCCCAAAATCTTTTGTTATTTATGTAACCCTCCACAAAACAATATATGTCCAATTGCATGGAAAGATAAAAAAAAATAATAAACTATATATATCATTGGACTTGCATGCTTGAGCTTATAGGTTTTTTTTTTCTCTTTAACTAAGATAACTATTTTAATTTTTTTAATTTTTTCAATTTTAAGGTTTTAATACCCGCAATGCTACTATAAAATAAGATTATTGGATTTTTCTATCTTCCGAGCTTATAAACCCGTAATGCTCAATTATATTTTAAGAACTCTTTAGTATTGCAAACTTCATTAAAATAAAATAAATTTTTATGGGCTTGTAAACAGTTGCAAACTTAAAATGTTCATAACTCAGCAAAACTTAGTAAACTAAATTTTTTTTGAAAGAAAAGATATATTTATTTTGAAGAAAAATTAAGAATATGTGAGAGCATTTAAAATAAATAGGAGTGGCATTATTATTTCGAAGTGACATAAAAAATAAAAAATTAAGTGTGTTATATAAATAACACAAAATGCTATTATTAAATTTATAAAATATGAATACAAATAATTTGACGATAAATTTATAATTTAAAAAAAATAAATTTAGACTTACTATTTTCTATCTCCTCTCTTAAACATTTAAACTCAACAACGAGAGTGAAAATAGATTGAATAGTGCTCAACCCACGTCAACATCTATATATTTGATCTAGATACGAATTTAACTATAGATATTTAACACTTAACAAATTTTAAAATTGTACCTTAACTAAACGGATATATATAATTTTTAAATACAGATTAAATCTTAAGTCATTCACTTTAGAATAAAAATAGTTTTATTCTAAAATAAGTCTTTTTATTATTGCGTAATACTAAATAATAATTTACCTAATTATTTTTTTTAATTTATCTTATTTTGGTACAGTAATTTATCATTCTTTTATTATTTTTTTTCATACAACTCTTAAAAATAATTAATAATAATCTGCAATTATTATTTTGCTCCCGGATTAGACAACACGTAATAGTTGAGATCCCCTCTCTCCTCTATGTCATCTATCTCTTCTCTTAAATACTGATTATCTCAACTACAATTGAGATATTATCTCTTCTATCTCTTGTTTTAAATATTGGTTATCTTATCTATAGTTGAGATTTTATCTCTTTTTTGTTGGACTAGTAAATTTTACAAAAAAAAAAAAAAAAATTTAAGCCTAAACTCTTTCAAAATAACTCCACAGTGTATAATTATTTTCTCATAATATTAAAAAAATTATTGCAGTACGAGGTTATTTTCCTACAATGCTATAACTTCGCATTGGTCTAAAATTACTTCGCAGTGCATGATTATCTTTCTATAATTTTGAAAAATATTATTGCATTGCAGGGTTGTTTTCTTGTAGTGCGGACTTATAATCACGTAATATAAAAATCATAACCTTGCATTAGTATAAAATTACTCAATAGTGCATAGTTATTTCACATAGAGTGTGGGGTTATTTTCTCGTAATACGGGTTATAAGCCCATAATGTTCATAAATATTATTATAATGTGAGCTTTTTTTCTCATAGTGGGGGCTTATAACCACGTAGTGCGGGTAACTTTGACTAATCTAAAATTACCCCAGTGCATGATAATTTTACTTAGAGAGCGAAGTTATTTCCTCTAATGCGGGCTTATAGCTCCGGATTACCCTATAGTATATAGTTATTCTCTCATATTGCATTGCAGGTATGTGAAGTATTTTAAGTCCGCACTTATAATTAAAAAATATATATATTACTACTATTTTATATTCATCCGAGGTATTTTTTTCCATTTGGTATAAAATATTATAAATTCCTAATTCAAATTTATTATTATTTAATACTCTAATATCAACTTTATGTCACATCGAATATAATTATTACTCCTTATACTAGTATTGAACTAAATATTAGAATAACTTATACTAGTATTAGCTATCTTAATACTTATTATAGAGTAAATCTTATTCCATGAGTGAACAAGGCCTAAACAAATGTGAAAGTACTTAGACACACCTATGTATTTTAACCCTATACAATATTTCCTCCCATTTGCTTAAATAAAGCAAAGATGAATACAAAGATTTTTAACGTAAAAAAACTCAAAAAAGAAAAACTATGGATCCAAACTCGGATCAAAATCAATCATTAAAAGTTGTAGCAGTTTATAAGACTGACTTACAAAATAACTCATCGATCCTCACGACTTTGTTTAACTTAGTCTTGCTTGCTAAAATCCGCGATTCACTACTTTTTAGGATTGAACTATAATCTCAATAGCCCTCAAGATTAATTTTTCATCTAGATGACCTTTAATGACCTTTAAGATGAAAGCCTTGATATATTGATATGCTATTCGTAATAGTTAAAGATGAGATGGACTTTGTCGGTGAAAGAACGTTGTTTCTTCAATAACTCCACTTCTAAAGCAATAACCGACTTGCCTAGGGTTAGGGCATCCAAACTCTTACATAGATTAACAAGATAAAGTCAAATTCAAATTAAATCTGGACTCATAGAATTCTAGATTTCGCAAAATCTCTGGTTAAGGTTAGGAAGCAGATAAGGTTAGGAAATTCTAGATCGAAATGATTAAGAAGTAGATAAGGTTAAGAAATGGAAACCTCTGGTTCCTTTGGTGGTGATTTCAAAATTTTGGATCAAACGCCAAGCAAGAGATTGGCCCAACGATTAACTAGGAGTCCGGCCTAACTTGTTGATCATGTGGATTCGAGTGAGGTGATAGAGCCTCATCGAAGTTCCGACAATTTTGAATCTAGGAAATCAGTGAGTGGAGTTTTATTGGAAAAGGTGTCAGTTATTCTCACGCACAACAGAGAATTTGAAGAAACTCTGCTTCTGAAGAGTGTATGTCGCAACGGAGAGAGAAAATCGGAGAATAAAGAAAGGGAAAGTAGCAAACCACTATACAAGGAGGTGTTGTTAGGGTTTCGAACGAAATTGTAGAAAAGAAAAACTAAGAAAGAAAGAAAGAAACAACCCACCGAAGGCTAATCGAAGATTTGGAAAGTGTTTTTAGTGTGGGAGCAGTGGACATTGGGAGGCAACTTGTCGAAATAGCATTCTTTACTATAAGTGCAAGAAATTTGGGCATCGAGTGTGGTTGTGTAGCAAAGGAAAGATGGTTCAAGAGTGCAGAGGGGATGGATCACCGGTGGTGATGTCTAGATCATCGGAGGAGATGAGGCAAAATGAATTTAACTTGAAGAGATGTATGGTGGCGACCATTACACAAGGGTGGATTCTGCTAATAATATTGAATAGTTATTGTTGGCGGTAACAATCTGATTCCAAAGAGTTACAATAAATTCGATCAAAATAATATAAATAACTTACAGATTACAGAATATAGAATTCTGAATAGTCGAGTCTAGTGTTGGACACTATCTCCTTAAGACCAATTCGCCCTCCACCGATTGCTTCTGGAACAGTGGACGTCGGTCTCCCAGGATACGACTGCCTTGCACTGAAAAGGAAGCAGCTTTCTAATGCCTTGATTGAACCTGAACTGTGCTGTACTCTCTTTCGGATGCAGACTCGACTCTAGAAGGAATGAACCAAGTTCTCTTCTCTGATGTTCTATTAAATTATGCAGACTGACAACCTATTTATAGAGGTAAACAGGCTTGACGAAAAGATGCAAAATCACCGAATGGATGCAGGATGCACCAATTCGGATCAGAAACTAATTTATAGAGTTCAATCCCGAACCACTTCGATCCCGAACCAAACCAGATTTGAACTCGTATCAGGCAAAAATTAAAATTGGACTTGACCCATGCGTGCGAACCGAACCGAGCCGGGCGGCGCACGTGTGTGAGTTAAGTTGTATAGTAACATTTACCCACAAAATAGGTACCCCTTTTGGGGCCCAAAGCCCATAAGAAGTTTATTACTTATATATCATACTAACATTTTTCAAATATCCAATATGGTACTAAACTTCATTTTCTTTATTTTCCATTGCCATGATACCCACTTTAGAGCCAATTTTCATTCACTTCTCTTCATGGATTTGACTAAGTGAATATTTGACAATAAAGTACACTTTGAGCTAAATTAATTCCACCATTAAACCATCATTAATAATGTGTGGGCCCCATTTAAAACTTAGCTCAAAGTTAATAAAAATTCATGTCAAAAACATGAAATTACTAACAGTTATGGAGGCGATGTGGTCATGGGATCATGTTTGGAGAGCTAGAGCAATCTCGAGTAAAGAATTCTTGGTGGATTTTCCATCTGTGCAGCGAATGGAGGAAGTATCCTGATCAGAGATAATAGATCTAGGGATTGCTAAAGTGCAGTTTGATGCTTGGAAAAAAGACTCAAAGATCGTAGGACGTCGGGAGCCGGTTTGGGTGAGATTATTAGGTATTCCTCTACAATGGTGGACTTATATACATTTTTTGAAAATTGTTGAGGCTTTTGGATTCTTAGTAATGTTGGATGAAAATACTGGCAAAAAATTTAACCTTAAATATGCTAGATTGAGGGTAATGGTATAGGATATTGCAAAAATTCCAGTTTGCTTGATGGTAATATTATAGGGCATGGTGTTTGAAATATTTTGTAAGCTTGAAGATATGGGGAAGAAGGAACCAGAGAAGACTTATTACTAGATGAAAAAAGAACCTACGCATAAAATGGAGCAAAGTAGTAATAAATCATGGGGGAGTTAGGGAGAGAGGCAAATTCACAAATAAAAAGTGTTCGACTGGCAAAGAAGATGTGTCAAAAGAAGGGAGACAAAATGTTTATAAAAATGCCCCAACGGAAGGTGACTAGCCAAAACACAATGATACAAAGGTAGAGGATGAAGGAGCAGTTATAAAAGAAAGTAAGATGGAGAAACAGATACACAAAATACACAAAGGAAAAAAATAAAATGGTAGAAGAACAATCGGTTAACTCACCTGAGAAGGATATACCAAGCCAAATGAGCGAAGATGTTTACATGAAGAGGAAAGAGTCATAGTTAAGGAAAAGAGTTTGGAGAGGGAAAAGATCTTGATAGAAGAAGAAACTTGGAAAAAAAGTTGAATCGGCATGGATATTCAGTGGAGCTAGAAGAGGAAATAATGGAAGAGGACGTAAAGAACAAAGAGGAACATAATGAAGAAGAACAAGATTGGCAAATGACCATCTTTGCAGGATAAAACACAATGGATGTTGAGCCTCTACAGATAATCCAAACACAAGGGGTCAAGAAATATGTTAGAAAAAAACAAAATATATCACCGCAAATACCTACCAGAAGAAGTATTATGCACCTTCTTAAGACAGGGGGTCAAGAACAAAAGATTCAAGACAAGATTGCTGAGGTGGGAAGAACAAAAGCCTAGAGTAAGTAAAGAGGAAAAACAACATAGGCATTATCTTTTTATTGCAATGTCTCAGTTTTTCAAAATTTTCAAATAATGAACTAATAGCTATTGCCAATACCTGTGAAATATTTTTGGGAAACTATGCTGAAGAACAAGAGAAAAATTTGAAGATTCTAAAAGCCCTTGAGAGGGATAGAGCAAAGAAATACATGGAGGCACTGAGAGAAAAAAGAAAATGTTAAAAAAGAGGAGACAACAGATGAATTATGAAAGGTCTTTTCTGGAATGTAAGAGGTTTAGGTGGTGATGAGAAGAAAAGAAGAATTAGGGCGATTATTGCTCAGGAACAGCTAAAATTCCTGTGTCTACAGGAAACTAAAAAGGAGGTCATGAGTAACAGGAGTATGAAAGCATTGGGGGGAGGTCAAATCACCTCCTGGAAATTTTTGCTAGCATCTGGATGTTCCGGTGGAATGATGATTGGTATAAATGATTACAAGTTAGAGGTTCTGGATAGTGCTACTTTTAAGCATTCTATGGCAGTGCAGCTAAAAAACAGAGATAATAAGATGGATTGGGTCTTGGCAAATGTGTATGGATCGCAATCTTTGAAGGAAAAGATGATTCTTTGGGAGTAGTTGAATAGAATAAAAGAGTGGAAGGGAGAGAAGTGAATAATTGGTGGTGATTTTAGTGCCACCAGATTCAATACTACTAGAAAAGGTAGAGCAACTGGAGGAAGAGAGAGGAAGTATTTTAACAAATGATAAATGACCTGGAATTGCTTGAGCTTACGTTGTGTGGAAGAAAATTCACATGGTCAAATGAGAGAGAATCCGGAGCTGGCTTTGTTGGATAGAGTTTTTGTGACAAATGAGTGGAACATTATATTTCTCATGTAGGGGTGAAAATGGATCGGATTTTATCCGATCTGACCTGGTAACCGACCTGAGTCGGATCAGATATGGGTCCAAATATTTTACCCAGTCCGGATTCGGATACGGATACGAATACGGATACAGATAGCAATTTATTAAAATATCCGGATCCGGATACGGATACGAGTATATCATATATGTTCGGATACGGATTCAGATATTGGACATCCGAATACCCGTATACTATATAATACTAACAAACATCCTACCCTTAAAAACTAACCCAACCCGTTAATATAAAACCCACACCCAACCCACCAACTTACCCTAACTCCTCAACAGTCAACCCTCATCTCTTCACCACATCAAGCCGCCGCACTCTCACTATCTCTTCACCACATCAACCCCCATCCCCATCTCTCCCTCACTCTCAACATCGACCCCCGCCGTCCCGCGACCCCGTCTTGGTCTCTCTGACCAACAACAATGGTGTCGTCGTCGGGTACCTTTGCCTCCGATCATCACCATCGTCGCCGGGTACCTTCGCCTCGATCTCTGTCGCTTGGATCGTCACACACCGCCGAGTGATTTAGATCTGATCCCTTCGGCAGTAATGCCTTCCAAACCCAACTACGCTCTCCACCGACACCAGCGGTGCTCCCCGGACCATCATCAACTCCAGTATCTTCGGCGACTCCGACCATTCGATGCCATCCTCAACTCCGGTAACTCCAGTAACTCCGACAACCAGCAGGTATTTTATGAATTTTTGGAGAACGATATGCATTTTTTACCGCCATATCTTCGTATCCCTTATTCATTCTTCGTAGATTTCCTCAATTTGTATTGGAATAGGCTGAGATCCTCAGGCTCTGGTTTGTACTACATTTGTTTCTAGTTTACCATTTTGTCAATACCATACAAGTATGCAGTTTCATTATTCATAGTACATCAGTCTGTCATCTACGCTTTGCTTTCCTCCATCAGGTAGCTCTCCATGATCTAACCATTGTCGCGTACAGTTAGTTGTTTGAAAATTTTGTATATCTTAGTTTAAGTAGTAGAAAGGAATCCTTTTTTTTTTCTTAATACTCAGGTTATCAATAATATTTTCCTCTTAGTCCTTGGAAGATGCACAAGACACGAGCTTAATTGTGATAACATTCTGGATTTATTCAAATTTTCAACCGTATCAAGGATAGTGAGCAAAAGTAGCAGAATAAATTATTACATTATGATTTTCTGCAATATTTGGAACATGTTTTGTGAAATTTATTTCTAAGATAATGTAGTTGACAATGTTTTTAGTGGCATCTGTAATTTTTTAATGTAGTAGAGAAAATTGCAATGGCATCTACAAGTGTGTCAGTTCAAGATGACACCAATAATAGTGTTACTCAAGATGATAGAACAAAGAGAAAAATATTGACATCAGATGTCTGGGATAACTTTGATAAAGCTGAAGTGATGGAAGTAATTAATGGGCAAACAATGAGCAAGTGTAAAGCAGTATGCAAATTTTGTCAGAAACAATTTGATGGGGAAAGTTCTATGGGAACGGCACACTTAAGGAACCATTACAAAAATAAACATAGTAGAGAAATAGGACAATTGTTACTTAATCTTGCAAGAGTCGGAGAAGATGAAATTTTAGAGTCATACAAATATAAAGAGGAAGTAAGTGCAAAAAAATTCTAATAGCAATAGTTATGCATGAATACCCGTTCTCTATTGTAGAACATGAGTATTTTCTTGAATTTATAAAATCTCTACAACTTGCTTTTCCAACAAAGTCATAGATTACTATTAGAAAAGAGATCTTAGAGTTATATGTTGAGCAAAAAAAAGGACGTATATGATATGTTTGGTTCGCTTTCATATCGTATGAGTGCTATTATTAATCTCTGGACTTTTAGACAGAACAAGGGTTATTTGTGTGTTACAGTGCATTTCATTGATGATGATTGGAGAATTCAAAAATAAATTATAAATTTCATGCATTTAGAAGAGAGACATACAGTGTTAAATTTGTGTCAAGCATTTCTAAGGAATATGATTGAATGGAATATTGATGGAAAGCTATTTTTCTTAACTCTGGATAATGATCGTGCTAATGATGTTTATGTTAGAGATGTGGTTAGTCGGCTAAGTGATCAACAATCTCTTGTTTGTAGTGGCATATTTTTCATGTCAGATGTGCCACGTATATTATCAATTTAGTTGTGCAAGATGGTTTGAAAAAACTAAAGGATGCAATGAAAAATATTCGTCATATCATCTTAATTCTTAGAAATTCAATCTTGCAGTGGGAGGAGTTTTAAAAGAGAGTAAATGAATGTAATTTAGCTATAAATAAAGCTCTTTCTATTGATGTGCCTACAAGATGGAATTCTACTTTTTTTTATGCTTAGAGATGCTATATATTATATGAATGCATTCAAGAGGATTCACTGTGCTGATCCAATTAAATTTGCTGTATATCTAACAAATGAGTAATGGGATAATGTTAGAATGTTATGCAAATGTTTGAAAACCTTCCATACAATAACTGAATTGCTTTCAGGAACTTCATATCCAACTGCTAACTTATTTTTCAAAGAATTTTGTGATGTTCAATTGCAAATTAGAGAATGGTGCAGAAGTTTGGATGGATTTGTTCTTTCTATGGCAACATCAATGAAAGAGAAATTTGACAAATATTGGTAGCAATGTAATCTTATATTAGCTGTGGCTTCATTTCTAGATCCTCGGTATAAAATGAGTATTATGGAATTTTACTTTCCTCAAATTTATTCTCTTGGTGGTGTTAAGGAACTTGAGGAAGTTTGTGAAATCATAAAGAAGTTGCTTGATGAATATGAATCTAAATTTTCACGTACTTTTGATCGTGATGTGAATGTAAGCACGAGTGAAGTTTTCCAAAGTAGTGGGGCTATATTTTATGAGTATGACGTGGATAGAAATAGAATATTTGAGTAAATTTTAATTGAAAAATCTCAACATCAATCTCCTAAGATAGATTTGGATTTATATATTGAGGAGAGCTCACTTCTATGGCAGCGTAATAATACTAAATTTGATATATTATCTTGGTGGAAAACAGAAGGTGCAAAGTATCATATATTATCACGAATTGCCTGTGATGTTTTAGCAATTCCAGTTGCTACAATTGCCTCTGAATCTGTATTTAGCATAAGTGGTCGAGTAATAAATGCTTATCGCAGTAGGTTGGATCCTAAAGCCGTGGAAGCTCTAGTATACACTCAGGATTGGATAAGATCTACAAGAAAAGGTATTGATTGTTTTATTTTTCTTATATTTTATAAATTAGTATTAAATACTAATTTCAATATATTTTTATTTCTTATTAGGAGAAGTAGCATCAGTTGTTAAGGATGTTGAAGAATCTGAAGTATCCGGGCACGTTTCAGTTTCTGATATACAATCAATGGCATGTTCACTAGATTAAATGTAATGCAATCTTTTATGTTTAAATTGAATTTTGCATATGAAATTGTATGAACAATTAATGGTATTACTTGATATGTTTCAATTCATGGATTTTTAGTTCAACAATTAAATTAATATCATTCATTTATTTTTGTAGATCCTCTTTAAAGTGTATCACTACTCGGTTGGCTTGATTGAAGATTAGAAAAATGTGAAATGTCATGAAATTGTAGTGGAATTGGTGGTCACTTTGGACTATTGGTCTTTTTATTGTACTTGCATTATTTTTTAAGTTTTGGTGTAGTATGATTATTATTACTATGTGAACAAGTTGGTCATCTTTTTGTTATATCTAAGTATATATGTCATGAAATATTGTGAAATTGTAGTGGAATTAGTGGTCTTATGTTCTAGTAAATTGTAGTGTTATCCTTTTCTTTTATAGTGAATTGTGGTGTTAAATCTAAGCATGAACGGAGTGATCTTATGTTTTTGCACTAGATGTTAGTTTGTTATAATTTTAGAATTGGTGCTTTTATGTTGTAGTGAATTATAGTGTTATCATCTTTTTCTAATAAATTGTAGTGTTATATTTAAGCATGAACAAGGTAATCTTATATTTTTGCATTAGATGCTAATTTGTTATGTTTTTGGAATTTGTGGTCTTATGTTATAGTGAATTATAGTATTATCCCTCTTTTTATAGTGAATTATAGTGTTATCTTGTGAATTTTAATGTTATCCCCGTTTTGTTATATCTAAGCCTGAACATAGTGATCTTATATTTTTACATGGACATGGTGATCTTTATCTTATGTATAGATACTAGTAATAGATTCATTTTGTATTCGTATCCAATTATAATTCAATTTTTTTATCCAGTTTGTGTTCGTATTTGATTAAGATTCGATTCGTATTCGTAGCCGATTAAATTTGATTCATATTCGATTCGTATTCATATCCGATTAAGATTTGATTCGTATTCGATTAAGATTCGATTCATATCCGATTAAGATCCAATCCATATCCGATTCGTATTCGTATCCAAAAAATATTCATATCCGTTTAGTTAGGATATGGTTTTGCATTTTGCTATCCGTCCAATATCCGTATCTGTATCCATATCCGGAGTAAAAATATGGATCCGGATGTGGTTTGGGCACTATCCGATCCGTATCCGAACCGTTTTCACCTCTATTCTCATGACTTTGATTAAGGCTCTATCACACATTTGCTCGAATCATGTCCCTTTACTTATTGATACGGGTATAAATGTTCATCAAAGTAATTTTTTTAGAATTGAGAATTACTAGCTTTGTAAGGAGGATTTTGAGGAATTAGTGAGAAAATGGTGGATAAATGCAGCTCCTAAGGGAGGATACTAAGCTTTTGAGAATTGGACAATAAAAATAAAGAAGGTTCGTCAAGGACTTGGGTGGAGTAAAAACAACAAGAAAAAAGATCAAGTATAGACAAACAATTGGCTTGAGAGCCTGAATGCCTTGGATATTATTGAGAGACTAAAGCTAATTTAATTCTTAAGTTGAATCAAATGTATAAAGAAGAGGAATTGTTATGGCAATAAAGATCAAGACAGCAATGGCTGATGGAGGAAGATAACAATACTACCTAATTTCATATGATTGCAAATGGAAGGAAAAAAGAAAAATTCTATTTGTTTAATGTTAATAGATGATGTGTATGTGAGTGACATGAATATGATTAAAGGGCATATAACTGAGTATTATTAGAAGTTATTTTGTAAGGTAGATAACTAGAGACTCAAATTGAAGGATAATATTTGGGAGAATGGGAAGTTAAATAAGGAGGATAGAAACAGTTTGGGTCAGCCTTTTACGGAGGCTGAGGCTACTAAAGCTATGTTTGAGATGGCTGCTAATAAAGCTCCTGGTCCTAGTGGTTTCAATATGAAATTTTATTACAAGTTTTGGGGTCTGATAAAAAAGGATTTGTTAAAGGTCTTTTGTGATCTATTTGAAGGAAAAAAAAAGGTTTGCATAGATTGAATAATGCAATGTTGATGTTAATTTCTAAGAGAGTTGGGTTAAGAAAGTGGGAGAATACAAGAACAATCAGCTTATTGAATTGCAGTTATAAAATTGTTACTAAAGTTTCGACTATCAGACTCTGTGGGGTCATTAGTGGGCTAATTGATGATTACTAGAGTGCTTTCATCAAGCAAAGATATATTTTAGATGGAATGACATGTGCGCATAAAATTATTTTTGGGGTCAAGAAGAAGAAAGAAGAGGGTATTTTACTGAAATTGGACTTTGGGAAAGCTTATGATAAAGTTAGATGAGATTATTTGAGAGATATTCTGATTGGGAGAGGCTTTCTAGAAAAGTGGATTATGTGGGTTACGCAGGCGGTTACAAGCAACTGTTATGCTTAATGGGGAGTTGGGTAATTACTTTCAATGCAAAAAAAAGGTTTACGACAAGGTGATCCCTTATCCTCTTATCTTTTTGTTTTACCTGCGGATGGTTTGCACAAGGTGATAAAGAAGGCAAAAGAAGTAGGTTTGTTGAAAAGACTAGGGAAGGATGTGAAGCCTAAGTGGATTATAAATTTATAATATGCTGACGATACTCTAGTTTTTTAAGGGTAGATGAAAAAGAAATTGGAGTGCTTAAATTTATCTTATACTATTTTGAAGTTGTGTTGGGATTGAAAATAAATTTTGCTAAGAGCTCTCTGGTTTATCTAGGCAATGATCCTGAACACGAGAAGAAGTTTGCGAACTTATTTAGTTGCAAAGTTGAAAAGTTACCAATAAAATATCTGAGTTTGCCTTTACATGATAGCAAATTGAGAAAACAGGATTGGTTCCCAGTGATTGAGAAGGTTGAGAAAAGGCTTGCGAGTTGGAAGAAATACTCTAATCAATTTAGTATTAAGTGTTATTCCTTTATATTATCTTTCCTTCTCTAATATTTCAGTGTGAGTGAAAAATAGAATTGATAAGTTGAAAAGGAATTTCCCGTGGAGGTGGAGAGGTACAGAGAAAGGAAAGAATGAGTACTCTCTTGTTAATTGGAAAATAATGTGTAAGAAGAAAGAGTTTGGTGGGCGAGGGATAGTTGATTTTTTGGATATGAATAAGGCTTTACTTGCAAAATTGTGGTGGAGATTGCTTAACTTCGATAATCATTGGTGGGCTGAAATAATTATAAAAGGTATTATCCGAGAAAAGATGTGGTAGATTTTAATCTGATCAACTCCCCAAGGGTCTCTTTCTTTTGGAGGGAAATCTTGCAAACAAGTAAATATTTCAGATTGGAGCTAGTTGGGAGATCAAGAATGAAAAAAAATACTAGATTCTGGACTGATATTTAGTGTGGGGAGTGTATTATGGCAACTAGATTTTCAAAAGTGTTTGATATTGTTTGGGAGAATAAGGTTAAATTGTATGAAGTCTTTGATGGGAATACGTGGAATCTTTGATATAGGAGACAGCTCACGGATGAACAAAAGAGGGATAAACAAGATATGATTGCTATGGTGGAAAGTAGTGGTATTATTTTCATGAGAGGGATGACGAGATCAAATGGAGACTTGCGAGTAATGGTGTTTATACTGTTAGATCCCTATATCTATTCTTAAATAATGGCGGTATCATATCTTCGGCTTACTAGAGGATTTGGAAGATGAAAATCCCTTTGAAAGTTATGGCTTTCCTTTGGCTAATGTGTCAGAATAGGATACCAACAAAGAATAATTTGTATAAATGGGGATAGACTGGCAATACTGGCTATATGTTTTGCTCAAAAGAGTAGATGGTGAATCATCTATTTGGTCAATGTAATTATGCAAAAAAGCTTATAGGTTGGGCAGTGATGACCACAGGAATAATGTATGCCCCGAAACATGCAAATAACTAGTTTGTGGATGATATAAAGATCAAGAACAAGGAGTTGAGAAAATGGACAACCATCTGAGTTGTGGCCCTAATATGGAGCATCTGGCCGGAAGTAATAGTAGAGTGTTTATTGGAAATTGGAAACTTTAGAAAGTGGAATGAGATTCAGCAGAAAATAACCTCACTATTCTTTTGCTGGGTAGGGTTACAAGGAGATGACAGGATAAAGAAGGCCAAGAAGCTGGCTCAGGTGGTAGACATCTTGGATTAGAAGGCGGGGAGCTTATAGTGTTATGCATCAAAAGAACAAATTTATGTTTTGGCTAGGGGCGTGGATTCTGCTTTTGGTAGCAGGTTTTTTGCTTTTTGTTTGGAATGAATAGGTGTTTTAATTATATGTGGGATGTTGTTACCCTTGGTTGTTTTTGTTTGAAACTTGTGTATGGTTGAGATACTTTGAGTTAGGGGATATCTCGTACTCTGTTGTTACCCATTTGAACTGTTAAGTTCAAGGTTTCCTTGGTTGATATGGTGTTTTGCTTTCTTTCAATGAAGTAGGACTTAAGCTTTTTGTCACAAAAAAAAAGATAAGATTTTGTAAAATCTCTGTGGTGCATTAGAACGCTAGTCTTGCCCTTTCAAACGGCCTAATTTGAATTCCATGTGCGTTCGGGCGCACTTCAAACGACTATAGGTTGCGATCAAACATATGAAAATAGGTATCGAAATTTTTAAATGCCTACAAAGTACGTCTTGTTGGGTGTGTTCGAACGTCCTTCGAACTTGGCAACTTAAACTCTTCAAAACTTGTAAAAGTGCTCATATACATGAACACAAATACTTAAGAATATTTTTTGCACACATTGCTAACACTAAAAACTAACATAATATGTATCAAATTTTAAACAGAGTAAAATTGGATCTCAAAAGTCATGTCCGAAAAGTAGGGGTGAAAGCTTCCCAAAGACCAGAAACTATGTTAGTAAATATTGAACAAAATTAAGATAATTATTTTAACCTCAAATTCCATCGGAACATGAAGTCAGTTAGCTAGATTGGACCAAAATTCGGCATACATATTATTTTAGGTCTAGTAAGAAAAAAATTATAAGAGAATATTGTAAGAGGACATGCACATCTGATCTATCAAATTATCTATAAATAGATAGAGTAGCCTAGAGCAGCATAGAAGGGGCTACCGCTTAAGAGAGATGTAGCCCATAGGATTTGAGATTTTTTGCTACAGGCAACAAGTTAAGAGATGCGGGAAGAGATGGAGATAGAGGCAACCGAGTAGGGTTGGTGTTAGTGGATCAAGTTGAGATAGGGTTGGGTATTACAATCCTGGTTACTTTACATTATTCATATTTTGTAGTTAAATGGATATTTAATACCCGAATCCTACAAAATTACCGATAGATGTATTTGTATCCATAGTTTTTTTTTTTTCTAAAAGAATATTTGTATCTAGATTGAATAGAATTTTTTTTACCAATTTTTACCTCTAGTTACTTACTAGACATGACTAAAGATCCCTAACCAAGTTCAGGAACTAGCTCTGAACTCAAACCAAACCCCTGTTGGACTATTACTAGAGGTGAAAATAGGTCGGATTAATTCTGACCTGACTCGCTATTCGACTTGATTAGAATTAGATTCGGGTGAAAAATTTCTATCCAACCAGAATACGGATTCAAATATTGATAAAAATTTTGAAAAAAAAAACTTCATATATGGATAAAAAACTCGGATACGAATACAATACGAGTCAAATAATTCTTCGAATACAAACACTGATATCAAATATCCATTTATCCGCATATCTTTTTAAATATTTACAATTCATAATTTACTTATTTAAATAATAAATATTAATATTTTTATAAGTAATGTATTCTATATTATTTGTAGAGATTAATTTTACTAAATCTATATATACTTGACGTAAAAAGATTTACTTTTTTTAAACTCCTAATATTTTATGTTATTTATCCTTAAAAAAAAGCTTTAATTTATTTAAAATTCGACCTGTATCGATTAAGACCTAATCCTTTATCCAAAATTTATCTGATCCATATCCATTTAAGTGAAGATATAATTTAAATTTTAATATCCATATTTAAATCTGGACCCAAAAAGTAAACCCGTACGTGGCTAAGCACTACCCAATCCGTTTCCACCCGTAACTATTTACGCAGACATCCAAGAGGCTCCTACAAAACTAAGGCATAAACAGTTTTGCTATCATTAACCAAACGTAAAGATCAAGGTGAATATGATCTGCAAAGCTTTCAAATAAAATCTTCTCCAGATAAAATACACCAAGGGGTTATCAAGATCTGGACAATAGCGGGATACATATTTCTAACAATTATTGAGAACCAACTGCAAGTGTCCCGTCTACATCAAAGTAATTCTACGACCCCGGTGGAGAGGAGTAAATACCTTTGTAAATGATTGCATTCTGAACAGAAGTAGAGATACAATATAGATTTCAAGCACATAAAACAACATTTCTTCTCGGAGTAAATCGAAAAGGGCTGTTGACAAAAAGAGGGTGAAGAAATTGAAGAATAACATTGCCAGTTAATGGATCGGAGGCTTCCAAAAGAAAATGACTGTAGCCAGCTCAGTCGGTCGTCGGAAGGTACACCCGGTGAAAATTGTTCATAGTGAGCTTCCTCCTGCAAGTGGGGCATTTCTTTTGTGCCTGGATGGAAGCTTTGATGCAGCTTTGACAGAAGATATGGCCACAAATAGTTGATGATGCCTCAACCAACGTGTTCATACAGACAGGACAGGTAAAGGTGGGTTCCTTTGGAACCACTTTAACAGGTTCTGGATTAGGTTGCATGGAATTCTTTTTCTGCCAATGTGGTTATGTCGTTATAAATTTGAAGCAGAAAACCAAATTCAAGACACATCTTTATTGAGTAGAAGGTGAAAATGTTAGCAAAATAAAGGTAAGCATGTATCTGTCACAAAAATAAAATTAATTTTATCAACAAAAAGAAGTTGGCTCATAAGATGCACTACCAACATGGAAACTTGGCCTATAGCATCAAAGTTCACTAAATTTTAGGACACCTTTGAGACGTAGAGAAGTTCATTCTAGTACCGAGAAAGACAGTTAAATGTCAGACTTATACTTCACAATGAATAAAATTGATTCATGAGAAAAGCAGTAACAAAAAGCATTCTAGACTAGTTAAGCATATTGTGAACTCTCATGCCTGACAACTATCACAGGTAAGTGGAGCGCTCCCTTAAAATTGACTTGCTGAGGTCAGCTTCCAAAGTTGTTTAGGCATTACTAGATTACCTATGACATTTAGAATTCACACAAACCACTTACTGAAGAGTTAGGTACCACATAGAAAAACATGATGTCATGCCAATGAAGTTGAACTAACTAATTCTAATATACTTACAATAATGTCTTATCAAAGTTAACAGAATCCAGCTTGAGTTAAGTTCATTATTCCGAAGGATACACATTTCAGCATCTGAACAACTAAACCAGCTTGCAACTTAGTTTCGTCAATCTACAAGAAGTGACTCTAGGGCCATTTGTTTGCCACCGGATGTCACAATAACAATAGCAGCTAGTATTTACTATTAAGAATCATAATATCTGTATGCATGCTGGTGGCACCCAAAAACTGGAAAGAAAATTAAAAAAATATATGGTCATATACAAAGAGATAAAAAGAATGCATACACAGGAGCAGCAGAACCATCACTCCTTAGTATGTCCCTTACTCAACTACACTCTTGAATTCTCTCTTGGGGAGGGTCAACGTCACTGTGAATTTAGACTTGGCTAACCAGTGTACCTAAAATTGAGACCCTTCTTGGGCACGACTACCACTGCTTAGAATCAGCTCTGGCTAAATAAATCTACTTAAGCACTCATAGTGCAATACCAAAGCTTAGGCCAAGTAGCCAACGTCTAGAATATAAATTAGTAAGTAAACTAAATCAGCAACCTCAAAAGTGAATTAGGAAGAAAACAGAGTAACTTTCAGGAAATATTAGTTGGGACATATTAAAAATTAAAGGAGATCACAGAGTTCGTGAATGGAAGTTGTATGTATACTTAGACATCAAGTAGAAAAGGAAAAACATGACATAGAGTAACACAAAAAAGATAACAAAATGAACTCTCTTACCTTAGCACTGTAACCTTCATCCAGATCTAAATAAAGATCACAATTGATTATGTTCTTATTTGGTGGTATCCTCTCACGTTTGTTGTGAGTGCCGAGAGATAAAGTGGTCACAGGATCCTCTATGATGGCCCCTGAAACAAAAATGAAGTTAGTCATATGCAGGAAAATCATTTTATGAATATTAAACTAATAGACAAACTGCAAAGCATCCAGCCTAAATACACTATAGACCAAACATTCTCTTCTAATGAGTGGCCTGCACTAGTGTTATAATATTAAGGAACTTTTACCTTCACCATGCATCTAAATTCACCTAAATGCTAGTTCCTCAGACTTTTCACAAGATACAGCAACCCTCAATATAAGAAGTTAACAATATGAATATAAGATTGACATGCAAACCAGAAATAACAGTAGACCGGTAACAGTAAAAAGAAGGAATTGCAAGCCATAAAAATGAAGATATAACCACAATTGCTCTAGATCAATAATTCCATTTTTTTCATTATTCTTGTAATCTTAGAATATAACACTTCAATTACCTAAAAGTACAGTGAACATGATATTTAGTATTTTAAGTTATTCTATGGTGAGTTTTATCATATGCAAAATAGACAAGAAAATAAAGGATCTTGGAACTGTTATTATTCAAGATATTGCATGAAGTGTAGCCATAAATACTCATTCCATAAGGCTATATTTGGTTTGAGCTAAGTTCCGAACTTAATTAACTGTCTTTATTTCTTAATCTTAATTTAGGTACTTTGAACTAGGCTAAGAAAGTATGGTATTAGGTTGTGAACAACGGTAAAGCGTAACTATTATTTTTGATATGATGTGAAAAAGTGAATAAATAAATAATATATAAAATTAAAGGACTAAAATACCCTTTTGACTTTAATGATAAAAGTGATAAATTTAAATCATGTTAAAGATAAAAATGAAGTCAATTTGAATTTATATTTAAAAACTTATTTTATTTTTATTTTAATTATTGGGGAGTGAGCTTAGTTAAGAATAAAAAAAATAAAAAGATGTTAGGTTATTAAACTTGGTTAGGGCCTAAGGGTCTCTAATCAAGTTCAAGGACCCTCCTTAAACTCAAAGTAAACAAGGGCTAAGAGTTACATAATGCAAATTTCAATTTCTGAAATTTTGAATAACAGTGATTTGGTTTTCCATGCCCAAATATTCTTTCTTCTGTTCTTCTACTTCCCCAAAATTTTCTTATCATTATGACGTCCACTTTTACTGCAAAATACTAATATTTATCACTAAACATCTGCCATCTTCAATATTACAATCTTGCATCACACTTAATGATACTGCACAAGTAATAAGCAGCAAATTAAGGTCAATTGCAACAGGACTACAACAGTAAGGCGCTACCTGGCAAGCATAAATTTTGGTTAAAACACACCTACACACAAAAATCCTACAAAATGAAACAACCAATCACTCTTAACCATCTCCAGATAGAGAGAACTACCTAATTGACCAATGATGGATAACATCATGCATGATAAAACCTATCAAATCTCAAAGATAAGGTCTATTGCTTGTCATATACTTAACCTTTCGATTTCCATAATTTTTATCAAGAAAACAATTGTAACAACTAACAGATAATTTCTTCTATCTACTATTGATCAATTTAAAGATATCATTTATTTATTCTTTGAGAAAAATGACAGAAAGAAGAAAAAATATCTGCAATACTGTTTCTTGCAAAGCACAAAGAAATGCACGACATGAACTGTCAACTCCACAACATGACGCTTGTGTTAGTTGAAGGCTTGAAGCTTCATCAAGGAAAACTGGCATTCAGCTATGAAGCCCATGGTCATGGGTTCATGAGAGGACAAGCTAGCTGGGCCAAATCCATGGATCCAATGCAACTTTCATAACTAACAAAAGGATCATAGTTAGGAAAGGTGCTATTTTTGTTATTAAAAATGAAAGAGACATAGAAGTCCAAGGAAGTGGGTTGTTTTAACTATTTAAGAGAATTGAAGCCTATGAGATGAGGAAAACCTGAATTTTGCATAGAAATACGGCTCACTTACACAAGATAGTTCTAAAATCATAAGCAGATGATGTATGCACCAAGAGAAGTGAGTAAAGAATTCATGAACTTTTTCCGCCAAGGCATGACATTTCTAACCAAAGCTAAAATATAAATGAACCGGAACATCACTGAAATATAAGATAGTACACACCAGATTTACTAAAGAACAACATTTATTATGCAATTCTAAGGTAATAAATCAATAATTACTTAAAGAGCTTTCTTATAGTGGCAGCTCTAGTTACAAACAAATGCTTTAGCTGGTGTATATACCAAAATATGTGGTAATGATCACCTGAAGCATAACCCACATCTTGTAGTCGCACATTTTTATGTAGAAATAAGTAATTTAAGATGTTAATATCCAACAATTTTCAATTTTGTAATTCCATATATTAAAATTATACTTTAATATTGTATTGGATGTCCACACATGCACACACGAAAGCACCTGCCTACAGAATATGCATTATACAGTAGCTTGATCGCCTGCATATGATGGGTGTTTTCACAATATCAACATAACTAACCTGAGCGTCTTGGATTTATCTCCACATCTTCATCTAAAACTACTGTGACAGATTGGCTCCTTGTAGGCTGGCTCCTTGTCTGAAATATCAAATAAAGAGGACAATCAGGCATGAATATTAAAGAAAATGAAGCATAAAAGAAAACTCAGCATAAGTAATTCAATAGCAAAGAGACAAAATCAAAATCTGCAAGGCATATCTATTTGCAGAAGTATGTAGGAATTATACATATTAACCATATTGCACAAGAGATTCATCTCATACAGCTAGAGACAAGTTACCAACAAACAAGTTCTTCAACCTGACTAAAGGTTCAATAAGAAACTAAGAAAACTTGTGGTAAAGCTTCACAGAGCAGAAAACAAGCTAAATTCCTAGTAAAGCAGGGAACAAGGAACAAACTTGAGGAGCCAATCTTGAGAAAAAGACCATCTCCACTTCATCATCGATAGCCTCCACATCGATAGGTGAATTATTCAACCCCAAATTGAACGCCGGCACCGCCCCTTGCTGACGCCCAAAGCTGCGACTCCGTTGAGTATTGACGCGGATATTAGCAGAAGTGGAAGCCCCCTCCCGGCCCTCAACTGGAGCCGGAGAATTCAGATCTAGGTTCAGAACCATCTTAGCGCGCGAACTGTCCCTCGCGTGCCTCTTCGACGGTCGCTTCGTTGCCCCAAGCGTGCTCATCTTACGGCCGATACTAATCCTGCCTTTGCGGCACCACCAACAAAAACCTAGTAAATTTCCACAACTGTACCATCAGTAACGATGCATAACCTCAAATTTACTATAAAAAAAAACTAGTAAAAAATCAAATCTTTTCCGCAGTAACCCTAATTCCCCTTCTTTCAGGATCGAGTAAGAAGAACCATCTCCACCATCAAAATCCCTTTCCCACCCCCAACGAGAAAAGAGATCAAAAGTTCGAAACCATCAAGGTAGGCAAAGGAACTGAAGCCCAAAAACGCCAACAAAAATAGACGAAAACTCACGAAAAAAAACCCGCAAAATTCCTATTGAGAAACAGAGGGGAAAGCCGCAGAAATCGGACCTGGAGGCGCGAAAGTACGATCGGGAACGGAGAGAAGCCGACGAGCCTCGCCTCGTGAAGAAGCCCTCTAGGGTTTCAATGGGATCAAAAGGCCGAGTCGAGCATCGAAGAAAGAGCGAGACAAAGAAGCCAAATTAGGGAGAGAGAGAGAGAGAGAGAGAGATTTGGGGGTTTTAAATAAAGACGGGAAGAGGAAATGGCACCGTTGGGTGTGTGCTTTTTGGTCTTTAGAAGATACTTGGAGAAGCGGAAATCCACGTGGACGAAACCCACCACAGGTGCGCACGCATCTCCAAGCGCATCCGTGGCTCCGCCGCCGTTGGATCCCTTCACAGCTCGGGGCTCGAAGGTTTTCATTTATTTATTTATTTTTGGTTTTAGATAAATCGAATAACCAAAGCTTATTTTTTAAAACAACCACATCTGCACATGGTTCTAAAACTGCAAAGACTCCATCAAAATTTTGATACGTCAGCAATTCGCAATCTCATTGGCTCGACCAATATATTTGACTAATATTTATGCAAATAAAATATTAAATTTTTACATCATGCCTATTTGCTACAACTTAGACTATATCCTACATCATAGTACAACAACAAAATTATTTTTTATAAAAATCATTTTAATTATTTTTCATGCATAAAATAATTAAAAACATTTTGTTGCAATTTTGTTTAAATAACCATTAAAAAAAGACTGGTATTATTTTTCACACTACTTACATTAGTCTAGAGATTATAAGGCTCGTATCTCAGCCAAATAGATGGAGGTAATTAGAAATTGCTGAGCAACTAAGAGTGCATAAAATGTTTATCAAAGAGAGACGAATATCATGCTCTTTGTGAATTGTTAAAAGGGAAACTATGTTTTGGGAAAATATTCCCCAATGGTAGTTAGGGGTGGTAATTAAATCCGGTTCGAGTTGAACAAGGTTTCGATCGGGTTATGATAATGCAAACACGAACATAACATATTTAATTTATTCAACGATTTAAAATTTTAAATAGGAACATGACTCATTTATTAAATAAATTACATGGATCAAGAAATAGTTCCTGAGAATTTATATAGGTTATTCAGATTATAAATGAGTTTATTCATATAATAAATATTTTTTTTCATGTCATAAATAGGTTTTTATGTTATAAATGAGTTTTTTGATATTATAAATAGATTATTTAAGTAATAATAAAATAGATTATTCGGGTCAATCAAGTGGTGTAGTGGTCACCAACACAAAGCATAGCATATTCACATCATTCGTTATCATAGCCCATAAATACACCCAATATTCCATGAATAATTATAAAATAGTAAATAAGTATAATCATGTTGAGTAGTAAATAAACATCAATATATTTGTCCGATATCACTTCTTAGTTAACTCGTTCCTCCTACACCATGAGATCATCAGCATATGGTAATAGATCTACCATAATATTAAAATTAATAGAAACATAAGCACAAAACTAACTTGAAAATAATTAACTAAATAATTCATAAGTTGTGGCTATAAGTTTGAGTAGGTCTACTTGAGAATTTTTATATATTGCTCAAGTATAATTGTTATAGTAATAATAACAGTTTTATGCATTATTAAAAGTGATTAATACAAAAATATTCATATTACATATTCCACTAATTATTGTCGATTCATAGTAAATATAATATATAACATTTTTTTAGCTTATTTTAATAAATATTAAGAAATTTTTTTATAAATCACATCCTATATTTTATCAATTTTGTGACTCACACCATGTCTTTAAGGATTTTCTAACCCAAATCCTTATTTTTTCTATAATTTTTATTTAATGCCCTCGCGTTATTTCGACTAACACTAACTAAATTACTACTATACCCCACTGACCCCTTCGTTCATTTCTACCCATCCACCATCACCTTGCCTTGTCTTCTCCCATCCTTTTCTTCTTCTTCTTCTTCTTCTTCATGCTTCTCTTACCTATCTTTGCTCCAATTGGCCAAGGTTTGTCAAAAACGATGGAGCGAGTCAAGCATCTTGACCGACTTTAATTCGGGGATTAAAACCTCTGTCTTGGCATGATGAGGCGATGAGGATCTTGGGGAAGATAACAGAGAAGGAGAGGATAAAACAAATATTATAATTTAGGTATTTTTAAAGTATTCAGTATATTATAATAAAATATTCTTTTGTTGTTATCATTTAAGTTAACATAGGATGTTAAATAGAAATTATAAGGGAAAAGGATGGGATTGAATTATAAAATCATTAAAAACGAGATGTGAATCATAAATTAAAATATATGGTGTTATTTATAAAAATCTCAAATATTAATTAAAATTTCTAATTAGAACTAATTTCCCATTATGAGTAATTAGTAGTACTCTCCCACCATAGTTATATTTATTAAAGTTGACTTATAACAATTATTATAAATAATATAACTATATTTTACTAATGATTAATATTTAAGGGATCAAGTTGACATGGTCAAAGCCAAATGAAAGGACTAAAGTAAAACTAGGAACAAATGAAAATCAATTAAACCCACTTGGGCCAACTTGAGGCCTAAAGTAATGGGCTGACATATATCTAACTCAAAGACCACAACAATACTATATTGGATTGGGCCCAAAGGCTCAACCTAAACCAAATCTAGGATACAACTTGAGCTAGGCCATAGCTAGGGTTGTCAAACTTGACGAGCAGCTCGGGCTTAGCTCGGGCTTAGCTCGGGCTTGGCTCGGCTAAAGCTAGAGTCCGGCTTGGTTCGGTCAGAGCTGAGCCGAGCCCGAGCCGCTGAAAGAGGTCAAAATTAATATCGAGCCGAACCTAAGCTGGAGCCAACTCACTCCGGTTCGGCTCGATATGCTCGGTATAAAATATCTCAGTCCCACCCCCATATCCCCTCTCTGCCTCGCTACTCCTTCGGCAGGCTGACTTGTACTCGTCTCCTCGAGCTGCTGCCACCTCCTTCTCCTCCTCCTTCGCCAAAATGCCAAGCCGCCACCTCCTCCTCCTTCGAGGAATGACAGATCCAATTCATCCTCATAGCATAGGAAGGAATTCTTCATCACACCAACTGAAAGAAATCTGTTGGGCGAAGTTCTTACCCCTTCAATGTAAGCAAATTCGCCCCAAACTTGTAAATGAGAAGGCTTTAGGGTGGATCAGAGTACTTTCTCTAATACAACGCCGCATTTCCCGAAGATTGAGGGACCAGGAGACTACTCTTCTTCCTCCACTATTGATATTGACTGACCTCTTGAGAGGATAGCAGTAGGCCTTTCTACTCTACAGCTCATGTCCTTCTGTACTCTTCTTTTTCTTTTTGGCATTGTATTGATTGATTTTTTATAGGATTTGCAAGATGAGTATTGATTTTTTCCTTTTCATCCTTCTTCAAAGTGTGACATAAGAAGCATCAACCCCCAAGTTCATTCCTAGCTTACTCATCAAAGAAGGTCCCTTCCTCGTCCCTTGGTGAGGATGCCACTCTAAAGGTCTAACCACAACTGTTTCCTTTCAACTGCATTGATTGAAGCCCAACTATGGGTCTTGAGCAGTAGAGAAGAACGTCACTACCTAGTGGTAGGAACAAAAAGCAAATCAAAGTCATCTTCGGTAGTCAAAAGTTTGAAACTTCAGCATTCATGCTTGTCTCCTCGAGCTGTTGCGGTGCTACCTCGTCAAGCTGCCATGGACCCACGATGCCTCGTCCTCTAAGCTCCACCTTGCCCTCCTTCTCCCAGCAGCCGCTGCGTCGTCCTCCTCCATCGGCCGGTAAGAGGTATCCTCTATCGTCCTCCTCAATCGATCCATGGAGAAAGCATGAAGTTTAAGGAATGTTTTTGCTACTGTAAGGAATGTTACAATGGATATCCAAAATAAATTGCATGATCCAATTGATTTATATAAGATAAAGGTTTCTACTATTTTCAATTTCATAATTATATAGTATAAATTTGTTATTCAATTTTAGCTTTTTTTCACTTTAAATAAGCAGTGGCTTTGGCTTGGGCTCGAATTGGCTCGGTCCCGCTCGAGCCAGCTCGGCTTGATAATAGGCTCATTTTAAGGGGCTCGGCCTGGGCTCAATCATGCTTGCCTCGAGCTGAGACGAGCCAAGCCTGAGCCCAATAAAGAGGCTTGAAATTAATTTCTAGCCGAGCCTGAGTAGGAGCCGGCTCACTCGGGCTCGGCTCATTTACACCCCTAGTCATAACTATAACATCAAAAAAAAATAAAACAAAAGACAAAAAGTTTGGGGTCGCACGTGCGCCCGTTTCCTTTTTCCCTCTCTCTCTCTTTCTTCTTCTCTCTTCGTTCTTCTTTTCTTCCTTCTCCCTGCTACTCCATTTTTCTCCTTGGAGGATGCCGTCGCGTTAGAGCACCCTCGAGCTTGCCGACCTCAGGGATCAAAGCACTGAAGCTCCCTTTCTCGTTAGGTAAGTTTAATTTAAAAATGTGTTAGTGACTTGGGTTTTTCCTCCAAAGTTTCCCCCTCACGAGATCACTGCAACTTCGGTTGGTAGACAGCCTCGTGTCTCGTCGCGCCGGCCTTATTTGCTTTTCCTTATCTTCTTCTATTTGGTGGCGTCATTTGTGGTTGTGCCCGCCCCTAGTGGAGGCTACACATGGTAGCCTCCTTTCGTTTGGTTTCGGGTGGCTTTTCAACCACCACCGTCATCGTCAGTATTTAGGCCCTCATGGTAGGAGCCAATGGCCATGGCGAGGACAGTCCTCACAATCAGTTGCCTCTAGTAGGTGGGCTTCCTCTTGATGAGCTTTGGCTTGTTGAGGGGAATGTTTTGGTGGGATTGGTTTGGATTGCCGATGGCTCGTACCCCACTAGTAGGTGGCTTAGTAGGCTGTGGGTGGCCGTTGGCCCCTCTTCCAGCCAATTAGCACCATGGGTGCCTTTCTCGGCCGACGGGGTGTTGGTCGATGTGCCAACCCAATCATCCACAGTGGTGCCCGACGACAGCCCCTTCTCTTCTCTTCCTCAGCTAGGCTGGGTCGAGGAGGGGGGAGGCTAGTTTGGGTGAATCGAGCCATGCCTTTGTAGGCTGCGGCCTAGACTAAGGCTGCTTGGGTGGGCTAAGCCCTATCTTGGTGCTATGGCTCGCCCGAGGCTGTTTGGGTGGGCTGCAGCCCAGCTTGAGTGGGATTTGTGTTGGGTTGGGCTGTTGTTAGACCAACCTATGTTTGTTATGGGTTGGGTTGCAACTCAATCCAAATTGGTAGTGTGTTGGGTTGGGCTACCATCAGCCTAGCCCATGTTGGATCTGGGTTGGATGCAGCCTAATCCATGTGGTTGTGGATTGGGCTGCGGCCCAGCTTATGTTGTTGTGGGTTGGGCTGTGGCCCACCCTAAGTGGGTTTCTTTTTTATTTCGATTTAGGTTTGACCCATGTATTCTTAATTGTTCTTTAAATTGTGGTCATCTTTTTTTTATCATTTTCAATTAATGATCATTGTCAATTCAAATTTTAATTAATCTTTTTTTAGGATAGCTTGCTAATTATAATAATTATTGTAAATTAATTTTAATGAATTAGACTACAGCATTTGAGTGCCATTGTTAATTGCTCCTAAATGAGAATTAGCTCTAAGTAGAGAGTATTATGGTCAATTATGATTTTGGTTAAATTATTTGTAACAAAGGATTTAGTGATTGGGGGTGTATTCGTATTAATTGCTCATAACAAAGAATTAATGCAGATTAATGTAAAGTCAGGATATTAAGCAAATTGTAATATTTAATGAAGCTGATTAATTAAATGTTGACTACGTGAATTATTGTAAATTAATAATAATGATATGAACGATAATTTGAGATAAATTATTTTAATAACGCGTCAGGCCTTAGTATAGCTGTGTTAGTCCTACTTGACTAATGAATATGAAAATTCTTAAATGGACCAATCCAAACCTATAGCGGACATCAGTAGGGTTATATAATTACTCAGTGGGAGGTATTTGTGATTATGCTTTTTATTACTTTTCTTATCGAGGTGGACTGCATATCCTATGAGGATGATCCCGTGGTGTAGTTATAGCTTTGTATTAGAAAAGAATGTTAGACAAGTGAAACTTCTACAATCTATGAGCAATATAGAGAATACAATCACTTATATTATAATATCATCACATTCATAGCATATGAATACGTTTTTTTTACTGTTATTATTGCACATCATGTATGTTAATTTTATTTTGCTGTTTGGTAAGATTTCATATATCATAATTTTTATGTATATTCATTGGGCATGATCATGTGTGTTAACACATGATTCATGATAATGATGTATATTTTATTATGTTTATTGTGCTATATAATATCATGTCACTTGTACATGTGCACAACCATAAAGGGGGTGACTGTTATGTCTTAACAGTACTCGGCACCTCCCCAACCAGGATAAAAGGTAGGAGATATTATTATAGTAATATATTAGGGCCCACGCTTGAGGTTTTAGTATATTGATCACAAACAATTAGGTAGCCGTTTCGATGAGCAATGACCAATTTACTATCAATCGATAAGAGTCATACTGTTTAAAATATTTAAGATAGAGGGAGAATGGTAGGGTGATGTAGACCTATCGGAACCTAATGACGTAGGGTGAGAGCGTCTATGAGCAACGACTCATGATTTTCACACTATAATGCAATGATATAGGGCCGAGGGCTTGAATGATAATATCGATGTGTGATATTAACCTATATGATGGGCTTACGACTAAGATCCTTGGCCTGCGGTGATGAACAATCGGTCATGTTATTTGTTAAGTGATGGGCTAACGAGTTACTGTTAGGATTTACCCTCCCTTGTGGATTTGTATGGGTGAGTGTGAATGTTTATTTAGCACTACAGACTTGGTAGTCTGAGATGATGCATATCATGTGGTGTAGTATTGACATGACTTATAAACGGAACTCAATGTGAGCTCGAGTTCAAGGACTTGATAGTCCGAATTGATGCGTGGTAGGTTATTGATTACTAATACATGTGCACATTAGATGAACATGATGAGTATAAGATACTGATGCATTAATTTGATCATGGTGTGCATATTTATATTTATCTATTGTTATATTATTGATTGCATTACTTTTAAATTATAGCAGTTGATACTTACTAGGTTTTATGCTCACCATCTTTTAGTGAAATTATTTTTAGATTAGTAGATGAGCCCTACCTTATGGAAGATTTGGCATGGTTTATAATCTTTTTTATTTATTTATTTATTTTATTCATGTAAATTAAACTAGATGGCTTGTAGCCCCCTATATGGGCATTGATTTATGTTTTATAGACATGTATTTTAGGGCTTGTTGTAACCTTTGATGTTATGGGCTTCTTTGATCTGTATTATCTGTGAAAATGTGAGTTTTTTTTTTATATATTGTGTTGAAACATTGACCAGCAGGTCACATGATAATTATGTGGATTATACTCACGTGAGGGGCACACGTTTGATAGCAAGTGTTACAACAGCCCAATCTAAGGCAAACTTGAGCTTGTCTACTTGCAAATCTTTGGCTTCAAGAACAGTAATCTTATTACGCAGAAGAAAGAGCACATATTCAATTCTACTAAAACTATGCTTATTCTATGAGGGAATTTACTATTTTAGCTTGTTCAAATTTGTAGAAATAGAAGACATGAGATTCATTTGCTTAACAAATCAAAGCAATAGCAATCAACTCCCTAACTTCATCAAACTCCAAAATGAAAAGGCGTTTGAATCCTAGTTTACTAGGGAAAGTAGTAAAGGGGCATGACCCGATCAAGTACGCTTGAGGTGCTTAATTGCATTATGGGGAAGGGCTTGAATCCATAAGTTCTTGGTCAAGGCCCTACTGAGTCTGGCCCAAACTTTAGCACTTCCTTCCCCATTATTGCTTCGAGTGAAGGGGGAGCTAGCATATCCCGTATCAATGAGACCATTTTGATTAATAAAGGATCAAAAATCCCTTATTTCATTTTTAATACAAAAAGTGTTACCTATTTTTTTGAAAGCATCTATAATAATATTAAAATCCCCAGTAAGACAACATGCAACATTTCTAGTAAGCAAATTATCTAATTCCACCCATAAATTCTTATAGATTAAGAAATTGGTACTTACATAAATATTGAAAATTGCCAAGTTTGCATAGCTCTAATGCTGATAGTTGCATGTAGAGACTGGTGAAGCGAGTAGAAAGTGGTCATCCTTGCTTCAAACGACTTCCAACACATCACAATCCCTCATCATAAGCCACGACTTCGAATTAATAGCATCCACTTGCCAATCCAATTTGCAACCTAAATTTAAAGCTTTTGTAGTATCAATTCTAGTTTCTATTAAAATAAACATGAATAGATTGTGTAGACTACTTAACTCTCTACAATAATTTAGAGCATAAGCAAACTATACAGGGTTTTGCCCATCTGGCCGAACTTGATCTCTATCCCCTACCTTGGTCTTTAAGTAAGATAATTCCATGTTTAACTTTTTAACATTCTTGCATATGGCTCTCCCATCATAATATTAGCTTCATGGTCATCTATACTTAGGAATTTAGCATCTTTATTGACATAATATGACCTAATGAATTAGACTAGTGCCTAAACTACTCAAGTGTCTATCGTCGTTGCCATCCTTGATTCTTATTTCAGTACTTATTCTTCAAACTGGGGAACCTAAACTACATTGAGGATGAGTCCCAAGATCCTCGCAGTCCTCCCTGAAGTGCCTCCCTTAAGAGTTGGTTTCCCATTACCTTTAATAGTTCTCGCTCATTCATCTTCAAGATTCTCAACATTCATGACATCATCTCCCACCACTTTAGGTTTTTTTTGTTAGAAATATGCTATTAGAAACTACAAATGGGTCATTTACTTTTAACGTTATGCAGTTTTTAATCTTAATGTGACCTGATTAATTAAGTCATAAATAGATCGTTCTATAATTAGAGCATTAGATCTGTGATTAATCTGAAACGTTGAATTGGTATATGATGGACGTACCAGATTTAGAGTTAAATGTTATATAATCAAGGATTGGGTCCTCTCTCTCTCCCTGCCAAGAGTCGCATTCTTCTCCATCAAGAAACACATAAAGAAATAGGGTTAGAGAGAGAAACTGAATTTTGAGAAGAATAGCAACCATCATGAGTCAGAAGAAAGAAGATGGCAGCCATTACATCTTCTGCTGTTAATCAAGGTATGTCATCTTAAGCAACAAATCATATCAAGTTTTGTTTGTGAAATATTCGGTATTGGTGATCTTTGGGCTGTTAATTGAATTGTTCATATTTAATCATGAAAGATCTAATAGAACAGAAGTTTTAACATTTGGTATCAGAGCAACCAATCAATAACTGAATATTTCCTATAATTGCAATTGATCTGTTGTGTGCTTTACTCATGATGTTTAATCAAGTCCTGCGCATGCTTCACAAAAAGGGGTGTAACTTTTGATCCGTACGTCGGATTGGACATGAAATTTTGATCTATAGATTCGTTTCGCCCATCGTGGGTTCAGATTCTCGATCCGACGGTCGGATATAGAGTTTTCGAATTTTCTTTACAATTTCAGAGTTTTTAGGGTCTTTTGTGCATTATTTACTGGTACAAAATAATTATTTGAAATTGGACATAAAAGTAATTGTTCTATGACTGATTGTTTTGCATAAAGTATGTGTTATAAGTCATTATGCACATGAGATTTATGTTTTTGTTAACCACCAAAGTGGTCAAAATCAGAATAATGATATTGATAGAAATTGCCAGTTATGAATACCAATTAAAATTGGCGTCACTAATGATAGAACCTGAGAACTTACCCAAAGGAAAGTCTTGTTCTATAACTAGTTGACATGATGGGATTAATAGATATTTTGATTAAATAAATATTGATCATCCAAAGATGTCAGTACTATTTAATTGAATATATTTATTACTTATGTTTTTGAATTTAATTGTGTTAAGTATAAGATAGTATCTACCCAAAGGAGTGCTATATTATATTATTATGTATATATCTGAATCGCGTTAGTTATGAGCTTATAGTTACTTCATTTTTAAATTTGCAGTAGTTCCCATGAATACACATGCTTCATCCGTTACATTGTTCACTAGTGTTAATCTTTTTGAATGGAGAGAACAAGTCAATTTCCATTTAGGTGTTTAAAACCTACTGCTCTTACAACAGCTAGTACTGAGGCAGAAAAAACACACCATAAAGCCTGGGAACGCAGTCTTATGTTTATTAAGATGACTGTTGCTAACAACATCAAGTCAACAATTCCACAAACAGATAGTGCTAAGGAATATATGCAGTTTGTGGAAGAGCGTTTTCATTTAGCTAATAAGTCACTCGCTGGTACTCTTATGGTAGAACTCACGACCATGAAGTTTGATGGGTCGCGAACTATACAAGAGCACATTATAGAGATGACTAATATTGTAGCAAGGTTAAAGTCTCTGGGACTCACAGTAGAGGATTCTTTTCTTGTCCAGTTTATCCTAAACTCGCTACCTTCTGAATATGGACCTTTTCAGATTAACTATAACACTATAAAGGATAAGTGGAATGTTAATGAATTGGCCAGTAGACTTGTTCAGGAAGAAGGACGTTTGGAAAATCAAGTGAATCACTCAATAAGTTTTGTGAGTAATAAAGCTGGTAAAGAAAAGAAAGGAAAATCAAGTCATTTCAAGAAGAAAAAGGCACCTGCTAAGAATGGGCAGGATAAGGAAAAGAAGGAACTAAAGGATGTTTAATGTCATTTCTGTAAAAAAGAAAGGACATTATCAAAGTGACTGTTCGAAAAGGATAGCTTGGTTCGAAAAGAAAGGTAATTATCTATCTTTCGTATGTTTTGAATCAAATTTAGTTGAAGTTCCTATTAATACATGGTGGCTTGATACTGGTGTTACAACTCATGTTTCCAATAATATGCAGGGATTCCTTATGATCCGAACTATAAATCCAAATGAAGATCGTTTTCTCTTTATGGGAAACGGAATGAAATCCTCAATTGAAGGCATTGGGACTTATCGTCTAATTCTAGAAAATGGATATGTATTAGACTTATATAGTACCCTTTATGTACCTTCATTATCTAGAAACCTTATTTCTGTAAGTAAGTTGGATATTTCTGGTTTTAGATGTATGTTTGGATCTGGTTGTTTTGATTTATATAAGAATACTAATAATGTTGGTTCTGGTATTCTAATTGATGGTTTATATAAATTAAAACTGAATGACACTTATGCGAATTCCTTGCTGAATGTAGTAAATAATGTTGGATGCAAACGTAGCATGATAAATGAAAATTCTGCTTTCTTGTGGCATAAAAGACTAGGTCATATATCCAAAGAAAGAAAGATGAGATTAGTAAGTAATGAAATTTTGTCAAATTTGGACTTTAGTGATCTAGAATTATGTGTGGATTGTATTAAGGTAAACAAACCAAACATAATAAGAAAGGAGCCACTAGAAGCAGCCAGCATCTTGAAATAATACACACTGATATTTGCGGACCTATGGACACTCCAGCCTTTAATGGAGAAAAATATTTCATCACTTTTATTGACGATTTTTCCCGTTATGGTTATGTCTATTTGCTTCATGAAAAATCTCAATCTGTGAATGTCTTTGAGACGTTTGTAAAGGAAGTTGAGAGGCAATTAGATAAAAAGGTGAAAATCATAAGGTCTGATAGAGGTGGTGAATATTATGGTAAATATAATGAGTCAGGCCAGTGTCCAGGTCCATTTACAAAATTTCTCGAAAGTCATAGCATATGTGCGCAATACACAATGCCAGGTACACCACAGCAAAATGGTGTAGCAGAAAGGCGCAATAGGACGTTAATAGATATGATTAGGTGTAATAACCCCAAAAAAAAAAAAAGAAAAGAAAAGAAAAGAAAAGAATAATAATAATAATATATAAATTGAAAAAAATAATAATAATAAAAATAAATAAAAGAGACAAAAAGAAAGAAATAAAATAAAATAAAAAAAATATTGGCGACATGGGCGCGTGTTGGGGGCGCCACGTGCGCCCACCGGGCCGGACCAGCTAGCTGCGGCGGGCCCCGCCGCCGCCGCAGCCGCCGCCTTTCCCCCTCCTCCACCGCCTTCCCTCTCTCTCTTTATATATCTCTCTCTCTCTTTCTCTCTCACATATTCTCTCTCTCTCCCTCTCTCTCTCTCTCTTTTCTCACATATTTTCTTGCCGACGCCGGTCTACCACCGCCGTCGCTGCCGTCGCCGCCGCAGCACCACCCTCACCGCCTCTCTCTCTCTCTCTTTTGATCTCTCTCTCTCTCGAACCCTCTCTTTCTCTCCTTCCCTTGCCGACGCCAGCCTGCCGCCGCCGTCGCCGTCGTCGCCGCCGCACCACCTTCTCCTTCTCTAACTCCCTCGTTCTCTCTCTACCCTTCTCTCTTTCTCTCTCTCTAGCACCGCTCTCTTTCTCTCCTCGCCGACGACTTCTCGTTGTCGCCGTCGTCGCCGCCGCACCACCTTCTCTCTCTCTTACCCTCCTCTCTCTCTCTCTCTCTCTCTCTCTCTTGAGCTCTCTCCCTTCTCTTATCAACGCCAGCCGCCGCTGTCGCTGTCGCCGTCGCCGTCGCCACCGCCGCAGCCTAGGTGAGCCTCCCTTCCTTCTCCTTCTCTTCTTCTTCTTCTTCTTTCTTCTTTCTTCTTTCTTTCTTTCTCTTCTCCTTCCTCTCTTCTTCTTCTCCATTCTTGGCCTCCTCCTCCTCTTGTTGTGTAGCAGACAGTGTTGGAAGAGGACTATTATTATTATTATTTTTTATATAATTACTTCCTAATGATAAGTAACATAGTCTATTTAGATAATTAATTATTTTGATAATTTATAACTAATATAATTTTACTAAGCATTTTAGTATAATAATTTATTAATTACAATTATAAATATTGCCTATAAATTTATTTAGAGTTTTAGTTATTATTTATTAGTGAATATATGTAGTCTTATATTTATATTTAACTTATATTATATATGTCTATTTTTAGTATATTAGTATTGTCTAATAGTTTGTATAAAATGGAATACTAGAATTGCAGATTATTTTTGTATAATAGGATAATGATTATTTTATGTATAATCTAGGATTAGTTAAATAAGAGTAAGTATTACAAAATAACTAGTAATAATATTATTCTATAATTATTTTTTTATTAAATCATATATATAGACGTCTTGGTTATTTATAAAAAGGAGATAAATTACTATATACTTATTTTCTATAATTACCAAATTAGGATTTTATTAAATAAATATAAATAGCATATTAATATTGCCATAATTAAATTTATCCTATAAATCTAATCAATATTAAACCTAATAAAATATCATATTTTACTCGAACGAATTATAATCAGATAAACAACTAATTTTATATTACTTAAACATTTTCAGACTCTGAACCCCCGTTATCTGAGACCCTGAGGATCTCACCAGCGTCGAGTGGCAGTTGATTGATGGACCCGAGGGATACGTGTGTTGAGTCTTCTGATCAGTGTGAGTAGTCTTATCCCCTAGATCCATTTCTCAAATTAGGATTCATTATATATTATGTACATGCATGTTTTGGCCTCCAGCATGATTATATGACTTTATATAGAGATGATTTCAGTCGAGCATATATTTTATCATGCATTTGATTAGACTGATCTGGGATATGAGTACATTGGTGATATATAGAGATGATTGGAGATGATTATGCTATTATGGTTTTATGTCAGGATGATCTCTATCATGAGTATGCATGTGATAGATTAGCATGAGTATGCATGTGTTAGATACATGGTTGGAGTTTGCATTACATCATTTTTCTCTCGGCTTCTTTACCACCTAAATTCCTGAGTTGTATGATCTGTTGTCGTACTGGATATATGCATATGATTTATCATGTATAGGAAATCATAAAAGTACATGTGTATGTGATGTGATGTGATGTGATGTGATGGCTGGAACGGTATCTGGTCCGGACTGGTACTGGACATACTCTTAGCGTATGGCAGAGTATGGTGATGGCTGATAGTTGTACTCTTAGCGTATGACAGGGTACAACTATCATTGATATACCCTTAGCGTATGGCAGGGTATGATTACTTTCTTCAGAGATACCCTTAGCGTATGGTAGGGTATGATTTATCTACAGAGATACTCTTAGCGTATGACAGGGTATGCTCTGAGCTTGTGACATGATGTGTATCGAGTTTGGGGCCGGGTACCGTAGTCCAGCATAGTGGATGATATTCAGAGTTGAGACGGATGATTGTGATAGTGAGAGATATGTGAATTATATCTGGCTCTGACATATATGATTATCTAGTAGTTGGCATGCATCATGCATCATCATTGTTATGACTAGTATCATTGGATCATAATTGTTATACATGATATGGTGTTATAGTCGGTGATGTTATATGGTAATTTCATCATGTTATATAATTTCGGTTGAGGATATAATATGGTCATTCATGAGAACTGATTTCATTCATATATATATGTCATTGGGGATACATATATATATATATATATGTTCATACATGACATCATACTGCCTTCTGATTCATATTATCCAGTACATGATTTACTCTCTGTTTGGCATCACTGATTCGGGGTAAGGTCTATTCACTAAGCCTTTTGCTCATGACTCTCTTTATTTCTTTTCTAACCCCTCAGATATGTGGTACGTGATAGCGACTTGAGAAGATATTTTAGAGTGATGATGAGGTGAGCTATAGATGCGAGATGGTATAGATGATAGTTTATATAGAAATTGAGTTGTACCAGTATTTGATATTTGTACTCTTTTGTATTAGACGATGATTTGTATAATACAGGTCGAATCATAGTACAGGTCGAATCATAGTGTACCCTTGTATTAGTTATTTTAGTTGTATCTTGATGGTTTGTTGTGGCCTGTGTGGGTCCTGCCAGATTATGTAGCGGTCTAGTGTGTATTATTGTGTATTTTGATATTCATATGTTAACAGGTTTATTTGGTTAAGAGTATGATTTATTTGGTGATGGATTATGTGATCATGGATATGTTAGCAGGTGTTATTTGATGATGTCATGATTGTATGTGCACAGGAGTGTATCTGTGCGTGACGGGCCCCGCCTGACCTGTCGCGTGCGCCGCGCGTGCCGTGTGGGCGCGTGGGCGTGCACGTGTCCGTGCTGGGTGGGGGCGTTACATTAGGAGTATGATGTCAGATTCTATACTACCTAAGAATTTGTGGTCGTATACTCTCAAAACCGTTAATTATTTGTTGAATAGGGTTCCTAGTAAAGCTGTTCAAAAGACTCCTCTTGAGTTATGGACTAACAGGAAACCTAGCTTAAGACACTTGCATGTTTGGGGTTGTCCAGCGGAAGCGAGAATTTATAATCCACATGAAAAAAATTAGATTCTCGAACGATCAGTGGGTACTTTTTAGGTTACCCTGAGAAATCTAAAGGGGTATGTGTTTTACTGTCCTAATCATAGTCCAAGAATTATAGAAACTGGTAATGCAAGATTCATTGAGATTGGTGAAGTCAATGGGAGTACTAGAAGACAAATAGTAGAAATAAAGGAAACAAGGGTAAACGTTACATTGCCTAGAATAGTTCCTCCATCTACTATTACTCCAAATGTTGTTCCAGCTGTTGTAGAACAACATGATGATGATGAACAACATATAAATGAAGAAGTTCTTCCTGAAGAAAATGACTTACATAATACTGATATGCATGAACCACAACAAGTAGCATTAAGAAGATCTCAAAGAGATCGAAGGTCAGCTATTTCTAATGATTATGTGGTTTATATGCAAGAATCAGATTATGATATAGGAATCAATAAGGATCCAGCTTCGTTTTCACATGCTGTAGAAGGTAAAGAGTCAATGGAATGGATTAATGCCATGAAAAAAGAACTGAAATCCATGCAACAGAATGAAGTTTGGGATCTCGTTGAATTACCACATGGGCTGTAAAAGAGTCGGATGCAAATGGGTTTTTAAAACCAAACACGACTCTAGTGGTAATATCGAACGGTATATAGCTAGACTTGTCGCTAAGGGTTACACTCAGAAAGATGGTGTTGATTACAAGGAGATATTTTCTCCTGTTTCGAAAAAGGACTCACTAAGAATAATAATGGCATTAGTAGCTCATTATGATTTTGAGTTGCATCAAATGGATATGAAAACAGCCTTTCTGAATGGAGATTTTGATGAGGATGTTTATATGGATCAACCTGAGGGTTTTTCTGTAGAAGGTAAAGAACAATTGGTGTGTAAACTTAAGAAGTCAATATATGGACTTAAACAAGCATCCCGGCAATGGTATATTAAGTTCAATACCATTATTACATCTTTTGGTTTTAAGGAAAATACGGTTGATCATTGTATATATCAAAAGATCAGTGGGAGCAAGTTTATTTATCTGGTCCTTTATGTTGATGACATCTTACTTGCTGCAAATAATTTAAGTCTATTGCATGAGACTAAGAAATTTCTCTCAGCGAACTTTGAAATGAAAGATATGGGAGAGGCATCCTATGTGATTGGAATAGAAATATTCCGTGATCGATCACAAGGAATATTGGGATTGTCTCAGAAAGGATATATCAAAAGGATTTTAGAGAGATTTGGAATGAGTAAGTGTTCACCTGGGACAGTTCCTGTACAGAAAGGTGATAAATTCAATCTCATGCAATGTCCTAAGAATGATGTTGAACGAAAGGAAATGGAATCAATTCCATATGCATCTATTGTTGGTAGCCTAATGTATGCTCAAACCTGTACTAGATCGGATATTAGTTTTGCGGTCGGTATGTTAGGGAGGTATCAAAGTAATCTAGGAAGGGAACATTGGCAAGCTGCAAAGAAAGTTTTGAGGTACTTATAAGGCACGAAAGATTACATGCTCATGTATAGAAGATCCAATGAATTGGAGCTGACTGGATATAGCAATTCAGATTTTGCTGGATGCATCGATACTAGAAAATCGATCTTTAGTTACCTGTTTATGATTTTTCAAGGTGCCATATCATGGAAAAGTGCGAAACAGACTATCGTTGCTTCATCTACTATGAAGGCAGAATTTGTGGCATGTTTTGAAGCCACAATTCATGCATTGTGGTTGCAGAACTTTATTTCAGGAATTGCGGTTGTCGACACCATTAGCAAGCCGCTGAAAATTTATTGTGATAACTCTGCAGTAGTATATTTCTCAAAGAACGACAAGTACTCTAAAGGTGCCAAACATATGGAACTGAAGTATCTTGTTGTGAAAGATGAGGTTCAGAAACAAAGAGTGTCAATCATGCACATCAGGACAGAACTTATGATTGCAGACCCTTTAACGAAAGGGTTACAACCAAGACAATTTAAGGAACATGTTCAAAGAATGGGTCTTGGTTGTATTAATAATTGATGTGTGACATTCTAAGCTCTTTTATGTGTTTCTGATATATAATTATGTGTCTCTTGTTTTAATGTAGTAGTACGTATTTTATGTAATTTTAAACAAGAAAGAGTCTTATAAAGATATTATGTTTAATCATTATGATATAAGACATTATGTGGACCATTATGTTGTTTTATATAAATTATGAATATGAATTGATGGATTGCTGGTATTGTAGTATATGGAAGGGAATGCATTGAATTAATAATGCACAACCGCCATAACTCTCAGAAATTTATCATAGTATGATGTTCAACACTTGATATTATGAATAATCGGGTCAAGTGGGAGAATGTTAGAAATCTGCTATTAGAAACTGCAAATGGCTCATTTAATGGCTCATTTACTTTTAATGTTATGCAGTTTCTAATCTTAATGTGACCCGATTAATTAAGTCATAAATAGATCGTTCTATAATTAGAGCATTAGATCTGTGATTAATCTGAAATGTTGAATTGGTATATGATGGACATACCAGATTTAGAGTTAAATGTTATATAATTAAGGATTGGGTTCTCTCTCTCCCTACCAAGAGTCGCATTCTTCTCCATCAAGAAACGCATAAAGAAATAGGGTTAGAGAGAGAAACTGAATTCTGAGAAGAATAGCAACCGTCATGAGTCAGAAGAAAGAAGATGGTAGCCATTACATCTTTCGCTGCTAATCAAGGTATGTTATCTTAAGCAACAAATCATATCAAGTTTTGTTTGTGAAATATTCGGTATTGGTGATCTTTGGGCTATTAATTGAATTGTTCATATTTAATCATGAAAGATCTAATAGAACAGAAGTTTTAACATTTTTACCCTTTGTGATAGCAGTCATATCTGGTTAGTAAGAAAAGTATATAGATTCTCTCCAATGGCCACCTTATAATTCTAATACTTATGTTCAATATTTTTATTTTTCCATTCAAAACTAATTATAAAGATTATTTTTTGATAGATTACTAAATTATTAACTATTTTATCCCATTTGTATTTTTTATTAAAATATTTGCAATGTCTAAAATATAAAAGTGAGAAGACTTCATATGAAAAAAGTATAACAAAAAAAGTTTTAGATTAAATATATTTTATCCTCTTGTATTTATGCACAAAATTACTTTACTCTTGATACTTCAAAAAGTCTCAAATCAGTCACTATACTTATGACTAAAGTGAGTCCGTTAGCCTTTTCCATCTAAATTAATGGAGCACGCTTAAAAATTTCAAAAACTAAATGGCAAGCTAAATGTCCTCATTTTTTATTTTTTATGGACAAAAGTACCCCTTCCTTTCTTATAAAAGCATTTATTTCTCTTCAAACAATACTCACATATTTTATTTTTTTTACTTTCTAGATTGTGTTAACTATATAGTAGTTTTATTAAATCTAGGTTTTTTTTATGAAGTTTAATAGTTATATCACATTTAACAACAAACAAATATGAGTTAAAAAATTTAATAAAAAATTCATCTATTTTGCTCAATTAACACAAGAGATCTATTTTGATCATTTGGGCACACTCCATTAACTTTGACAAAAAAAAAATGATAGTTTCACTTTAGTTGCAAGTACAAGGATTGGTTTAACTTTTTGAAGTATAGAGGGTAAAGTAATTTTGAACATAAGTATAAGGAGGTAAAATATATTTAATTTAAAAGTTTTTAGGAAAAAAATATTTTCCTTTTATGGTTAAATTTTTTAAAAGATTGACGAAAAAAATTGATGGAGATGCTTTGAATTTTGACTTAGACAAAAGGTGTAAATTATAATTTCCCCCCTTTTTTTTCTTCTTTTTCTGTTTTTAGTTTTTATTTATTTATTATGAGTCAAGCTAGTTACATTAAAGTAGTGTAAATGAAATTATATCATATGTCAAGGTTTGTATGAACATCCCTTGTGATCATCAAAATCAACTGCTAGTTCTTGGGTTGAGTGGTCCAATGTTTAACCCTAATTAATCACTCTACTATGAAAGTATAGTGAATCTTTGCTGTCCCAGGACCCATGCAGCAAATTTTCCACATATGTAATTTGTCCACTTAGCAAGATGACAGTAGATACTTAGCCAATTTTTGAGTTCTCAAAAGAATTACATTACTCGTGTCCATATCATTAAGGTAATAGAGATAATAATTTTTTTTATTTAATTGGCAAAATATGTGTGACAGGGTTCCTTAATATAATTCACCAACCACTCTAGAAATTTAAATTATTGGAGAAATAATTTTTAGCTTTTATATTCAAACAAGAATAATTAAATTTTATATTTCACAGTCACTTAATCGCCCACTTTAATTTTCTAATCTCCTACCTAATAAAATTGAAGTACTATATATTTGTTTTAAGATGAGTATAGCTATTATAAAAGAAATGGCTGTTATCATTTAAACTAAAATATAGTTAGTTATAAATCTATTACGTACCTAAAATATTCTACTTATAGTTAGCATTTACGGTGTCTTTCTCGATGCAGAAAAAAAAATCTAGAGAGAAGAACATAACCATGTCCTCATTTTGTAAAGGTCGGAGAAAACTAAATTTAACAACGACAACATAACATTCAAAATTAATTTATACGTACATGCATGGATGCATGCATGCATGCGTGCGTGCGTGCATAAACCCTAAGCAAGCTAGCTAGTTACTCATCATACGTTGGAACTCATCAAAATCCAAAACTCCATTGCCGTCGAGATCATAAGCTCTTATCATGGCAGCACACTCCTCACTAGTTTTCACATCCCCTAAGCGGCTCAGCACACGCTGCAATCCCTTAGGCGTGATGCATCCTGAACCCTTCTCCACCTCAAACATCTCGAACGCCCTCCTCAAGTCCTCATCCCCACCTCCCCCTCCCCCTCCCCCTCCTCCATTCCTCTCCATCATCAGCCTCATGAAGTCCCCGTAGTCCATCAGCCCGTCGCCGTCCGAGTCCAGCTCGGCCACCACCCGGTCCGCCTCGCCGGCCGCCACGCTCTCCCCGGCCCACGCGAGGAACGCCCGCAGCTCGCCGCTCGATATCTTCCCGTCGCCGTCGGCGTCGAACAGGCGGAACGCCTCGTGGAACTCCCGGCCGCGGCCCCCGACCCCTGGAGAGGGCGGCGGCGTCGCCGACGAGCCGGGCTTCGGGCGCTTGAGGAGGTGGAGGCTTAGCTTGAAAGACTTGTTTGAGAGCCATTTGGATGCCTTAGAGTTGTTATTAGAACTAGTAGACATATCTCTGAAGTGATGTGGTCATGCAATGCTACTCATATCTATCTATATATATATATATAATTGCTGAGAGGTGGAGAGTGGAAGGTTGCAAAGAAGGGTGGAGGAAGTTGCAGGGGGGCTTCCTTTCGAATTCCTGTTCATCTTTTCTAGTGTGAGAAGTTACCAGGAATCTAGGTAATTCAGAGAAAAGGGAAGGAGGACAAGAGAGGGGAGAAATTAGGGATTGGAAGGATGCAAATTAAGTTGAGACAAAGGTTGGCATGAATTGGATTTGATGAGTGAGAATTTGCACAAGTGGGGAGGATGGGTTGGAGGTACCATTTTGTCATGTGATAGCTTAGTTTGGACAAAAGAGTATTTGGATGTTGTCATTTAAAGTTACAAAGAGGATTGGGTAGATTCAACCCATTCAACTGTGAGGAATTTGTTGGGCTGTCTCTACCTGAAAAGAAGAGAGGGATTAATTGTAGTGTCTCAAGAGTACTTTGGTAGGGCAATTAAACATTAGTTAGGGGGTTGGTTGTTTTTGGTTTTGTTTTGTTCTTTTGCTACAAACATTTTATAAAATGTAGGACCACTTTTTACTAATAAAAAATTTCAAAATATTATTGTATTAGTTAGATCTAACTAATCATGATTAAAACACAATTTAGACTCAAAAGAGACTATCTTATCTTTGTGTAGATTATTTAATATAGATTAAAAGCTATCTAATATTATATCTAATATAATAGTACAATGAAAAATATCTTTCTATGTGAGATAAAAACCATTGGTATATATTTTCCATTCTAAACTTAAAAAGAGAGAGGGCATTTTAGTCACCTATATTTATTTCTTAGTTTTAATAGTAATACTTTAGCTATATATATATTTTTTTAAATAAATACAATCGCAATTATGAAAAGAAAAATTAGTGGCAATTATGGCATTTTAAAGAATATAATGGAAATTATAATATTTTGAAAATTTTCAATATCAATTATGTAAAAACCCTAAAATATTATGATGTGTCATCATAATATGGATAAATTATGATAGTTGTTATATGAAGATAGAAAAACTAAAGGTTATTAAGTGTAAGTGTTTGTAAGCATAGTAGAATTTAATATTTGCATATATATACATTTTAAAAACACAAGTTCTTGCATGGATGGTGCTTGAAACTCTTGGATATGGATGCAAAACAAAATTTAGAAGGCTTATTTATAGAGATTACAAAATTTTGAGAGATAAAAACCAAATGGTTTTAGAGCATATATTTTTACAAAACATTTACTATCTTTTTTCTCTCTTTTTTGGCATTCTTTCATTTTAGTTTTGATTTTTCTTTTCTTTTCTTTTTGTCTAATAAATTGTACAAATTTTGATTAGTCAAAGTATAATTCGAATTAATATGTGAGAAAACAAAAACCATAAATTTTGAAGGACAGAAAACAAGACAAAATCATTTTAATGCATCAGCTACACTACACTGGAAACCACTATTTATTTGCCAACCACTTCTTAAAAATTGTATTAATTGCTGGTAAAATTATTATTGGTAGTTAATAAATCTACAGTGTTGCTAGTACAAAACACTGGAATATCCTGGTGGGTTTTTCTATGATATAAAGATCTCCCCCGTTATATGATACAATTAGTGCGTTTTTGTGTTCCTAAAGTACAAAATATGTGAAAATACTGTATTCACATATAATGTATGTATGTATGTATGTATGTATGTAAACTTACAACTCATTACTTGTTTAAGAAAGGGGTTCAGCATAAATATCATTGAAAACTTTTCAAATAGTATAATTTTAATTACATGGCTATTTTGGCAGTGGTATAAATCATTCAAAAGGTTTGTTACTATTTAATGTTACCTGATGTCATAATATTTTGATCAAGCCCCAACTATCTTAATATTTTCTAAATTCTCAATTAATGGAACATATATATTTAAAAGGTTTAATTACATCTTGCCCTTTTGAATTTTGACTGAGTATCACTTTGACCCTCTATGTTATAAAAGCTTATAAATGACATTGAAGATTTTTAGAAAGCTATAACTCCTTAGACGACATTAAATGTTAATCTAAAATTATATTTTTATCCCTTTGTAGTTCGAGAAAAATATTTTATTTTATTAGCTGATAAATTAAAATTATCTATCTACGCTTAGACAATATTAATTAGAGATTCTAATAATAGCTCTTAATCCACAATGACAAAATACATCTCCAACTAGTGATAGTTAGGGCTCGTCAGGCTTGACGAGCAGCTCGGGCTCGGCTCGGGTGAAGCTCGAGTCCGACTCGGCTCGATCAGAGCTGAGCCGAGCCCGAGCCATTATAATAGGCTCGAAATTAATATCGAGCCGAGCCTGAGCTAGAGCCGGCTCGCTCAGGCTCGGCTCGATAGGCTCGATAGCCTGAGTCCCTATGACTAAGGACACGTGGCATAAGGAAATATTGCCACGTGTCCCTCACTAACTCATTCTCACCCGTAATTACCCCAATATTCATCATCCTCACCCTCACCTACCCTCACCCTCACCTACCCTCACCTACCCTCACCTACCCCACCCTCATTAATTACTTCACCTTTCCCATCACATCACCTTCCCCATCATCAATTCCCCCACCCTCACCTTCACTCTCACCCTCATCCACCCGAATACCCGATCACCTTCACTCTTCCCTCCCCTCGGTCTCCATCGGCAACGACGGCAAGCCACCACCACGGCGCCACACCTTCCTCTCCGTCGGCCTCCTCCAACTCCTCCTCCGTCGTCGGCCTCCTCCTCCTCCTCCGTCGTCGGCCTCCTCCATCCGTCTCCGACTCCTTCGGCAAGCCGCTGTCCATGTCGCCACCGCCCACGTCGCAACCACCCACGTCGCCACCGCCTCATCCTCTAATCGAGCTCGAGCTTTGCTCGGGCTCGGTTAGGCTCAGCTCGAGCTCAGCTCGGGTTGAGCTGAGCCGAGCCTGAGCAACATTGTGAGGCTCGAAACTAATTTCGAGCCGAGCCTGAGCCTGAGCCAGAGCCGGCTCGCTCAGGCTCGGCTCGTTTACACCCCTAGTGATAGTTTGGTGTTACTAATGCTCCTACTAATAGGTATGTGTGGAAAGATGGGATAGAGATATGAGATTAGAAGTTTAGAGCTTAGGAAAGAAATGACAAAGCCTTTTCTAGTTCAGTTTAAGGAAGGAGATGATAGGATGTCCAAGATAATTTTTTTGACCTTCATGAAAGTAATTTGGTCTATCTGAAAATAACTTACTATTCATATGTCTGGCAAATGATTTTTAACTCAGAAGGATAATAGATGGGTTTAGTTATAGCTTTTTAAAAGTCTAATAGATATTTATATGCTTTTATATGTAGGAGGACAAAGTGATAGTGAGTCAAAATTAATGGGGCAAAGTGTAATTAAGCCTAAAATTCTCAACATAAAAAATTAGGCATAATAGTCATTTAGATATATTTTAATAACTTTCCATTAGGAATATTCTACGTATATTTCTTTTCACAATCATAATGAAATTTTTTTTACACAACAATAATAGTTTTGGTGATAATTATGATATTTTGAAAAAGGCAAATGACAATTATTACGGTTTTCATAATACTTTGAATAACAATTTGCTCATGTAACAAACCCAAAAGAGCCATATTTTACTACAATTGTTTTTTTTAACATTTATACCCCGCCAACTTTCCTTGTTTTTGTTTATATCTTTTCAAATTCTATATTTACATGCCTTTTCAAATCTATTGCGTAGATACTTTAAAGTTAATTTTAAGTTACTTTTTTCGATTATAACAGAAGTGTACTCCAATGCATAAAAATTGATTAGTAAAACTAATTATATATTTAGTTTAAATAATTAGATTATTTAATAAAAGATACACAAAGAATTTAAAATTTTGAATTAAGCTTTTATAGGACAAAATTAAAATTTTAAAAAATTGAATAGTATTAGAGCTTGGCTCCAAATTCTTATATAGAGTCTTAAATTTGGAGCTTTACTGTAGTTGGCTCTAAATTTGGAGCCCCATTTGAAGTCTAGTTGGAGCTCCACTGGGCTTCAAATTTGATGTTTTGAAGCTCGGTTGGAGATGCTTTTAATAAGGAGAAGAAGACCTAGTAGAAGAAGAGGTAGGAATGCAAATGATGTTCTTCTTTGGTTGCGCCAATGCCTTTGTCTCCCATTGTCATTATTAGTAAATCATCCAAGGTTGGGGATCTCAACTATGAGAAGTTTTTTCATACAATTTCTAGTTTTAGTGACATAAAGCTTATCAAGCATGGGCATAGAGCTGCAAGATGGACTTCCGGTAGTTGTGAAGAAAACTGATGTCAAGACTATTAGGAATGAATTTTATGCCGGAGAGTTGAGCTTTTTTGCCACAATAACTCCAAATTTGGCGACTTCTCCACGTCGCTCACCTACTTCGATTGGAATGACATTGAACCCCACGCATTGGCATGTCATCAATCGGATTCCAATTCCAACACCACTGAGCTCAAATCTGTGCTTAACAACTCCAAGTTCGGTGAGTACTCTGTGTGGCTCACCTCTTTCTATTGGAATGACATTGAACCCTGCCACATCGACACATTGTTGATTGACACCACGTGCACAGTCTGAGACATTGAACGTGGCATCGTTGAGACGCAGCTTATTGTGCATGACAAGGAGTTAGGTGAGGCTGACGCGTTCACCTCTATCTCTGCACATGAATTCGATATGCCTCTACTTCGACTTGCGTGGAATAGGGTAGATTCGAGGTAGATGGCGACGATCCTCATGGATAGTAGCCTCGTCGTTGTGCTTGATATCCAACTTGTAGAGTTGCAGCAATATTGGGCTTGTGTCAATGCAATTTTTTGGGCGTCGTAGGCTTTGTGACCCTTATGCTCAATAAGGGACAACAGTCAGGCACTTATTTGGAAATTGTCAGCCACCACTATAGCAGGAGCTACGATGTTGTCTGAGGGGATTGACCTAGTACTTGATTATACTCCACGGTGGAGGTTAATCAATTGTAGTGGTCTGTTGTGCATACCAATTGGATAAGGATACAGATTAATGCAATGTGGATTGGGATTAAAAAAAGAAGTAATCAGCTATATCCCGCTGGCACCATTCACTTTGTTACACTCCTTGTTAGTTTAGGAGGTCTAGTTGTAGCATTTTAAATGTTAAAGGGTGACTACGATATTACCATATAGTTTAAGGGGTGTAACTATAATTAAACATACATTTTACCACTTGTATATATGCTCAAAATTACTTTACCCCTTATACTTTAAAACTTTCTCAAATTAGTCCCTCATTAAAGTGAAATCGTTAGTTTTTCTACTAAATTTAACTGAGTATCATAGCTATTTTAGTCATTTTAGTGTCATTCTTTTGATATAATATAAAAATTAATAGTTTCACTTTAATAATAAGTATATGAACTGGCTTGAGATTTTTTGAAATACAGCGGACTAATATAATTTTAGGTATAAGTAGAGGATGATAAAATATATCTAACCCTAATTCATATATAGTTTGATAAAGTAAAAGGCGTGTGATAACTATATCACATTCCCTCACCTAGTTAAGATATGTATGTATATATATACATGGATAACTCAAAGTTATGTTTGTTAGCCTCACTTAAGCACACTTTAAGACAGAGAATGGTGGTTGATAACTATAATAGGCAAATAAAAGAAGGGTTATGTACTAAAGAAATGAGTTAACAAACAAAAAAAGGCATAACAACTTTTAACTTATATATATATATATATATATATATATATATATACAAGAATAAGAATATTGCCTTTTGCAATTAACTTGATGAAATTTTAATAGTTAATTTAAGGGGTGTCACACAAATAACAAACAACAATGCTAAATGGTATTCATATAAAAACTAAATATTTTGAGAGATATATATACAAATATCAACTTTAAAATGCTATACACATAAGTAAAGATTATTCTTTTTTAGAGAAGAAGGATGATGCCAACTTTATTAGATCATACGAAGAGGAAAGGAAAAGCTGAGTGGCTCACAAAAAGAGAGTAGGGTATAAATTGGATTTATGACTCATAGAGCAAGCACACATAAACTAAAGATAGTAAATCTAACATTAGTGAGCATATATGTGCTCGTATATTTTATCTATATAAATCCGCAGATTTATAGCATTTGGTGTAAATCTTTAGAGTATTTTCTATAGATTTACACCATTTTCCATGAATTTGCAGTTATTAATCTGTGGATTTATAACGTTTTATCTAAAACAGTTTAACAGCATTGCTGCTGTTTCCCAGTCATGATCATCTCAGGTTGGTCGTCAGTGGAATCTCCATGGAGCCCTGCGTCCTTCTCTCCAGGACACCATCCTGGCCATGACCTTCAGGGGTGGGGGTCGGCCAAGGTGTGATGTCTGATGCTGTGTACAAGCTCATGATCAGCAGACAAATATGACAAGTGATTGCTGTAGGGAGACACAAGAACAAGATGTGATGTTTGACCAAAGCTTAATTCAAGTCGACCTTATTTTCAAGCTTTAAACAAGTAGAATATTAATTTCTATAGTCATGATATGATATGGCAAACTTGTTTAGATGAAATGCTTGTATAAAAAGAAAAGAGAACAAAAGCAAAGAAGAAGAGTAATTTATATACTAATTTCAAGATGGTACCATTTTTTTTTCTGAGGAAAAATGATGATATTTTCACTTTTGAAACAAACTAGCATTAAATACAAAGTAGGTCATTCTCGTCACACAGAAAACAAAATATGGGGTCTTTAGTAAAAGGTAAAGGAATTAATTGGATCAAACCAACATTGGGTAAACACACAAAAAAACAAGTTTAATTTTTTACCCAAAAAAAAACAGAGGAATGAGTCAAATACATACCAAAAAATTTATTGGAATAAGTGAGATTCTCTCTGCCAATGTCTAAATTTGTCATTTACATATGTTACTTAACAATTTTCTTGGGTGCCTCTTAAAAGAAAAATTCATAGATCTGGCCGTGGAAAGTTAACTAATTGAGATCTTATTTATTTATTTATTATTAGACTATATAAAAGAGAAGAAAATAAACAATCTATTATACCTAAGGTTTTTAACCTTAAAAAGTGAATGAGTGACGATTACTTTTGATCAGAGTTATCAGTACTATAAATTGATATTTTAGTTGGTGGATAAGGGGCAGAGAAATAATCATTTAATTATTTGGCTTTAAATAAGCATATCATAACAAGGCTAGAGGAAAAGAAGCTAGTGATAAGCGCCCTATCTCATTCCCCACTTCCCTTTTCATATTTTGTTGTCAGAACTACTTGTCACAAACCTCCCTCTTCTCCTACCAAATCCCCTAAAGGTAATTTTGTCTGTGCTAGTGCCTGCTCAACTTGCTAAGTTTGATATTGCTACATCTTCCTCATGGGCTCAGTTGTTCAAAAGAGATCGATCGCATGGCATAGTAAATAAAGGGAGCCTCTCCTTCCTCCAGCTCTTTTTTGAAAAGGGTGAATGGGGTCTCGAATGGCTTCGTCATCAGTAACCCGAGGCATCTGGTGGCTACTTGCAAGGAATGAAGGTACAAATTCATCGGTAAGTTTCTTGGTCATCCTCCTCCTTTAGTTTATCTAAGCTATTTTTAGATCATAGACAAGGGGATGGAATTCTTCACTTTCATGACGACGGTTCTAATAGGGAGACTCTGGATCTTCCGGGGTCTCGAGTTCAACTTGATTCCATGGCAACCGAACTTCCAACCTCTTTGGGAGGAAATCATTATGGTGCCGATTTGGGTCTAGTTCATGGGTCTATCTTTCAAGTACTATCCTTTGGACATTTTCATGGAGGTGACAGTTGAATTTGATAAGCTACTGAAGGTTGATGCCTCTACTCAAGCTAGAGTTCAGGGTCGTTTTGCTTGAGTTTGTATTTAGGTTGACCTGATCTCTCCTCTTAAACAAAGAACGGAGGTTGGACCACTAGGCAAAAAAAATTTCAACCTAACGCCTATGATAATATTCCTATTGTGTATTTTAAATGTGATCGTATAGGTCCTATGTTTGTTGGCTGCCCGCTTATTTTAATGGCCTTGAACATGCCCCCCCTACTGTTGGCCAAGAAGGAACTTTGTTGAGGGGCGGGCCAACTATGAGCCTGCAGCCTCAAGGCTTCCATCCTAAAACTAAGCTGACTAGGGAAGATCCCTTTGGGCCTTGAATCAAGGTTTATATGTAATTTTGTAAAGATTGCCACCCTAACGTTTCAATTCAACCACCGCAAGTAGTGGTTATTAGCGATGGCACTATGCCAGTCAAATTTGCTAATGATAATCGTGATAAAGTTACTGCCCCTACGACAAGTGTTAGGGATAGCATATAGACTATGCTGCCTAGGGTGGCGGTGACGCCATCTCGAAAGGAGGTACCCTCATCCTCTACGAGTAGGAGGAATGTGGGCAGGCTACCAAGCAAAAAATTTAGTGCCTTAAGGTGTGGTGTTAGTGGGGGCTCATCATCAGCTGTGTTGGCTTTGGATGCCATGTGTTCCACTTCTTTGATTGACCCCTCGTCTTCCATTGTGGTGGAATTGACATGTTCTTCTATGGTGGATTTCACCGTCATCTCTGCTATCAATCAAACCTCATCCTCAACTCAGGCCTTTAATGAGGCCAATGACTCTTGGGCAATGTCTCATCAAATCCTGCCAAATCCCACTTATGGGATGGATCTCGGGTCTCATCTGGATCTCCTATGAGACATTAGGATTCTTGCTAGCTCCAATCACTGCTTTGAATTTAATGGCCATCAATACTTGCCACATGGCTCCCGATGTGCCCTTAAGCATCATCACTTCTCAACTAACCCCTATTTGCCTTGTTCATCATGGTGGCCCTCGGGCTTCGCAATCCACTAACCCTTCGCCTCTTTCTAACCCCTCACCACTCTCTCATCCTAACCTACACATTTCCCCTGACCTATCTCCCCAGTTTGTTCCTCCTCCCACTTCCGCTACCATTCCAATCTCTCCGCCATTGATCCTAGTCCTTTGTTGCCTTAGCGGCTGAAGCTATTGAAAATGCTCAAGTTTGAGCCATGGAAGAGGACGTGGATATCCCTAATGTGCCTTATGATCTTGAGCTACTTACTAGTATCTCTAGTGTATCTTTCAAGCAACGGCTCGCTATGCCTCAGCCTTCTACCTTTGTCAAGGTTGTGACTCCACTCAAACCAAAACCAAGGCCAAGTAGGTTCAAAGGTTAAAAGCCTCCAGCTAACACTAAAGGCAAGACTACAAATAACTCCCCCTCTAATATTGTTTCTTAATGAAGATTCTCTCATGGAATTACAGAGAGATCACCAAAAGGGAAGACGACTGGGACTTGGTTCCAATAAAGATTGCCCAATTTGTGGTAGAGAGGGTGAATCTATCCCCTATTGGGCTGTTGGACCCAAATTGGGTGGATGGGTCCTAGCTTATTGAGAACACTTATGCTACTTGGCTCTGATGGCGCTCTACTACTTGTGGTGATCACTATCTTACTTTGAAAATTTGGAATTATTGTATAACCTTCTATTTAATTCAGTGAAAGAGTTGCCTAATTTAATTTGGGAAAGTACTCTACATCTTGCTTATGAAATTTTTGAGAATATGGCTCCTACATCGACGACCTCTTCTCCTCCCTGATTCATCCACTAAGAACCTCCCTCTCCTGGCTTCCTCAAACTCAATATTGATGGCTCGTTTTTGGGTCCCAACGAGCCTGGTGAGACAGGCTTCATCCTGCGCTTCCCATTAAGCTCCATAATTATAGTAGGCAGTTAATGAAATCCCTACTCTTTCTCGCTCACTGTTGAAGCTTTCAGCCTTAGAGAAGCCTTAGTGTGCATTCAACTTTAATGGTTTTCCCAACTCTAGGTCAACATCATCAAACAGAGTTCATCCAACTCTCTAGACTATCTCTTCCATCACCGGTGATTGCAAACTTTTGTTATATTCTTATCCTTTTTGTTTATTAATTTGATACACTTAGTTAGGGTTTTTTCTTATTACATTGATTATTTATTTTTATTAAAATAAATTTCTTGTATATTGCATTCGAACGCGAAAGGAGTCACGTTCGAACGACTTTATGAATGCCTACATCAGGTTCGCAAAAATAAAGAACGGAAAACACGCGTTCGAACGCCTACATCGCGTTCGCATTGACAGAGAACGCCTTTTGTGCGTTCGAACGCGATCGGCAGGAATCCTCTAGAATTAGGGTTAATAATTGTTATTTTGGTTTGTTAGCTAGCCTTTATAAAGATATGGATAGCAGCCAAAATCATTATGCTATTGGATTATTGGTTTCTTGCCTCCTATCTTCTCTCTATCTTTTTTATCCTAATCTCCTTCCTCTTTCTTCACCAACCTATCACCTCTACCGTTGGCAAGGTCTCTTCTAACTTCTAATCTTCCTCGTCTGTCGAGTCCTCCCTCTTTCTTCGGATCTGGACCACTTCTTCCTCTTCGTCTTTATCACTTAAACAACATCAACTATCCACCCTCATCTCCATTATCATCCATAACCCTAACATTTGCTCCACTCGTCACCACTACCATCATCCACACTATATTGTATTTTTTTCCTAGTTGCAGTTCGAATATGTGAATGACGTAAATATGAAAAACGTAGATCAAGGAGTTATGGATCGATTTCACTTAGTTTCATAATTTTTTGACTATAGGAGAATATTTGATAAATATTTTCTCTCGATTGCACGGATTGCTTCTTGCAATAAATTCATATCTTGAATGAATCATTCCGTAGCCTATCATAATTATATCTACTGCAAAGTTAATAAGCTTGCGGACTAGCTCACAAACTCAGATAGAAATATGAGCTTTAGTATTACTTGGAAAGAGTCCTATCCTACCCATTGGTTACTTTTTTGGCTGTTGACATTAGTAACACTCTTTGTAACTGTGGTGATTAATCAATAGAATCATTTTCTATTTTTTTTAAAAGAATACCGCAACATAAGCACCCTAACTTAGAAAACTTTGCAAAAAAAAAAAAAAAAATCCCTTGTTTTAATAAAATCACCTATGTTAGAAAACCCTAACTTAGAAGAAGAAAAAAGAAATGATAAAAAAGAGCTCCAAAGGAAAATACATAGGAACATTCTTGTCCTAAAAATTTTGAACTAAAGTACATGAATTTCTAAAAGTTTCATACAATCCTTTTGCTCCTTTAATCAAACAACTTTTCCCATCAATTGGACCATTGTTGCTTTCCCCCAACTCATCTGCCCTAAAAGGCTTATCATGACTACACTGCTTTGCAATTGCACTAATAAAGATAGATTAAGATAAGAAGAGCCATCAATCCCAAAAGCTAAGTTCTGAAAGCCATCTTTAAGTTTAGAAGTGGATCAAATATTTAATTACCTTTTGGCATTTGTTTTTAGTTGCTGCACAATCCTTGCATGTTACTTGCATAATTGATCCTTTTTCTTCCAAGCACGCCTATGAATTAATCTGAGAGGGAAGTCACAAGCTTTATATAACAATACAAGCATGTCTTACCTTTTGCCAAAGCAAACCACACAATATCCACTATGGATTCATTCACAAAATGCTTCTAGTTGCAGTCATAGTAGTCTTAGCCTCTTAATATATGTATCTGTATTCAAGCTATATATATTATCAAATTTTAATTTTAATGGTTAGAGTGTGATTAAGAGATTGAATGTTTAAACTTGATTCCATAGAAGAGTTGATTTATTAATTTACTTATTAGAGGAGGCTGACTCTCCGTCAAACCTAATCTAGGAAGTCTTGAATTATTAAAAATCCCTAGATCGTAGAATTTTGAACAAAGTAGGCAAAAAGTTTCATCCTCCAAGAAAATGATTTTCTTTTTTTGCGAGAATTATTAGAGAATAATATTGTTTACAAAATTATGACTCTCCAAACTGAATAATTTAGCATTTAAATAGGGTGTTTAATATTTTTCTATTAGATAAAATGGTTGTTATGTTATAATAATAAGTCAATAAAACCACTGATAAGATCAACGACTTAATCTACAAAAATGATGCTAACTCATCGATGATTCATCTTCAAAATAAAACGCTAAACTGAATAGCATTTTATTTACATTAGACCACTTTTCATATTAAGTTTTAGGATGAAATCTATTTCAATATATAAAGATTAGTTATGTATAAATTACATATAACCTTGCTCCATAATAATTTTTTGATAAATATAATTCTATAACTATTAACTGAACTATATACACATTGATCTCTAGTATAAATTTGACAGAGAAATATGATCTTTGCTATCTTTCAGGTCAAAACCATTGGTTTTAAGATTATTTTATAGTTTTTGTCGGTTTGGCAAATTATTGTCATCAGACATCGAATTTTAAATTAATTAATGATTAGACAACATGTTATACAAAGAAAACGATTAATGAGAGAGGATACTATGTTGGTATATTATAATGACTAAAGATATATATGAACTATTTTCTTGGAGAATGATTTATAATTTACTTTCCCTAGTAAGTGTTACAGTAGAATAATTGGGAAATAGTTTGAATAATTATCGTATTAGGGGAATTATTTTTCCTGTAGACTCCCTTAAAAATAGGCTAGGGGGCAAATGCTATAACTCCACCCCCTCCTTTTCCTTTGTAATTCCCATTTAACTTACTGATATTATTTTGACTAACATCAATTAAATTACTAAAATATCTTCACCATTTTTTCTTATTTTTTATATCCCTCCACCATTTTCCTCACCTACCTTCTCCACTATTGTTGTCATTATCATCACCATCGCGACCACCGTCTTTTCTCATCTTTCCTTTCCCTCCTATTCCTCTTCTTTGGAGGAGAAAAAAATGATGAAAAAGACACAAAAATTATAGAGGAAACAAAAATTTAAGTTATAAAATCTTGAAATAAAAATTATAGAGGAAACAAAAATTTAAGTTATAAAATTTAATTTAAGTATTTATAAATTATTTTATATATTATAATAAATATTTTTTTAATATCGTCTAAGGGAGGTGTTAAATGAGAATTATAGAGGAAACAAAAATTAAGTTATAAAATCTTGAAAGATAGAGTATAAATTATAAAATAGGTAAAATATTGAGTGTGATATGTAAAGTTGTAAAAGGAAATAGAGAATGATTAGTTAAATCTTATTGGATAAATGAAGATGGTAGGAGATATATCAATCAAAATATTATTCACTAATAAGTGCTAAAGCCAATGATGGATTAGACAAGGACAAAGGAGTAGGCCTCTCACTCTCTTATTTCATCGAGTGCTCGTTCTTTCTAAAACTTCAGCCTTAAGCGACGCAAAGGAAGCGATTCCTCTTAATTCCTCACAAGATGGGAAGTGGGTCTCCGACTTCTTTGTGAAAATGACATTAAGCTAGTCCCCATTTGTGGAAAAGCACTCAAGATTCGGGAAGCTGGAAGGAATTTATACCCCAAATTAACCACCTTTTTATCCCCCTATTTTGTTTTAATCTTCTGTTGTTGCACAGAGGTTGGGAATGGGTCTTTTTCTTGGCCTCCAACTTTTCTCTCGAAGAAAAGATCTTGTTTCTTTGCTGCAGTTAATTGTTGTTGATATATTTTTTTTTTCCCGTTTGGTTACAGCTCTTGATGGTTTGATCTGGAATTCGGAAGGAGTGATCTTTTTGAATAAAGAAGAAGTGGGTTCTTCTGAAAATCCGATTTTGTTTTCGCTTACATGAGTGAAATCTTCATGAACGATGGAAGGACTCTTGTAGGAAAGGTGTAAATATAAGTAGGAAAGGAGTGGGAGAAGTTTGTGAGGGCAGGAAGATGATCCAGTTACTGTTCCTGGTGCTCTTTATGGAGGGTGCAGTGGCATTGCTTCTTATGGTGAAGATTGGGCCGCTACGGGAGCTGGCAATGAAATGCGTGGACCAGGTGAAGACGGGTAAGGGGCCGGCAACGGTGAAGACGTTGGCGTGCACCATGTCGGTAATCCTGGCGTCGAGCATCGCAAGCATCCTTAAGATCCAGAACAGAGGTTTGAAGCTTGGAACTGTTACTCCTATGGATCAGGTCCTATGGAGGACTCATCTTCTTGAGGCCTCTCTCATTGGTATGCAAGTCCATTTGTAGGTTTCTAACTATATAACTTTTCTAAAGCAGTATTACTTTGTGATAAAGATATTATGTTTGAATGCTAATGTTTGATGTCACCTGATATAAATAATTCTTCTGTATGTACATCAATTCTCTCTATTGAGGGGCTTTTAATTCATTGTTGATGACCATGTAGACATGTTTTCAGCCTAAAGCAATCGGATATATTAGTGTCTTCAATCGTCTTGATACATAAGAGACTCATCCAATTTATCTTAAAACAGTACTACGAATTTGATGTTTCTTGTCATCTAGATAAAAGTTCTCTTTGATATCTTTCAAGTTTATAACTTCATACTATACTTATGGTTGGTTGGAATGCTTGATATGTTAACTTCATAACATAGTTTGTCTAATAACATAATTGATAAAGGAGGTGAACAATCTTGACAGATAAACTAAGTTATGATGTAATGATCTTTGGTTAAGGTGGAAAATGGTTGTCTTAGATGTACTACTATATATAGTTTGTAAGGACTAAGGAGTCATAATTTCATGAGATGTTTATTTATTTATTTATTTTTTAAATTAGCAAGGTTTTTTTTTCTGATAATTGTTGGGAAGATTTAGCTCACTATAGCTCTATCTTGGGCTCATGGTAGAGCAGTTCTAGAATGACATACTATATGATCTAGCACTTGTCATTAGCCTATGTGAGGATGGGTTACTTCAAATTTTGCAGCTGTTTCTGTGCAACACTTGCCTTGTCAGATTCCCACTTTATGTACCAAACGTAACTCAACCTCCTTGAGATTCCTATAGTTTCTCACACTATATGATTTTTACATGTGTAAGCTAACTAGCCAGTCAGTACTTTCTGTAATCTATTGTAGAGCATATTCTGCTTTCCAATGTTTAATGTAATATTTTGGATCTTTAAAGATGTACTCAATGAACTGTTATCTTTGTAATCAAAGATCAAAATACAAGAGGTTTCGTATGTACCATGTGGCATATCTAGTAAGACCTATTTTCTATGTGGTTTCCAACACCAAGTTCAACAGATGATTGATCATGAAAACCGATCATTCTTCTCTCTCTGATTAGTGGAGTTCTTTCTATATCATACTTTTTTTTTCAGTAGTAATGTGATCTGGCAGTTTGGTTCAAATTATATAGCATTTACAAGGTATCATTTTTTGCATCTTTGAACAGCCATGCTCACATTTTATCATTTTATAATTTTGGATCTTACTTGAGCTGACCTCTTAAAAAATTCATATATTTTACTATATGTGCATTTCAATATTTCCAAGATATTTTGCGGATCTGTGTTGGCTTAATAAGTATATATTAGGCATAGATTTCTATTAAGAATTTATTCTTTTTCTTCCTAATTCTCCATCTGAGGACATTTGGATGACAAATTTTGAGGACGTTTTTAAGAGATATTTGCTAATTGTGGGTTTTAACTTATAAGTTCAATATTGATGATCGAAACTGAATCTTTGTTCTGTATTTCTCATTCGATTCATCCAAAGATTGCTCTATTCGTTCCACCCTACTATGATCCAGTTAATTCCCAGGTGTAAAAGTATTAGAAATTCTATTTTCCAAAAGAAATCTCATATATTGAATACACATATGAGACACATTTGTTAAGCATTCAGTTAGTATCTTATCCTTTATCATCTGGTCAGATGCAGCTAAACTCTTAAAAGTATTATTAGGTCTCTAAGTTATATGAAAATAATGACATATGACATATGGTTGAGGCTAAATATGGCAATGGTTGAGAAGTTATAATATCATATTGTTGCTAACTAAGAAACATGTAACTATGTCAGTGAAGAGGATGTGGCATGAAGATATTTAGATAGAGAAATACTGCTAATGGAAAGGATATAAGGAAGATATAACAAGAAATTGAAATAGCTCTACTTGAGGATAAGATGAGAAGATCATTTTGGCTGCTTCAGAGATATCCAACTAAGGCCTTACAGCCAATGACTTGATAGTTCAATATAACGTGGACATGTGCCAGAAGAGAAAGACGTCGAAGACATTGAAAAACCAATGGAAAGATACATGATGACCATCATACTATTACATGCATGGGCCAGATAGTTCTAAATGCTATAGAAGGATTTTATCCAACACAAATTGTTGGGACTTAAGACATTGTTGATTGTGTCATTCAGCTCAATGTGACGCCTCTCACAATAAGTTAGTTTTTGCATTTTAATGAACAACTGGTTATACGCTTATATGCTACTTCTGTTAGCTTGTTGAACACATTGTATAAGCTTCCTATGCCCTTGTTTCTATTTGACTCTGTTGCTTATATATTCCTTAGTATAGAACAGAATTTCCTACATAAAAAGTGTTTTTTTTTCTAGATTGGTTTCGATGTTGAGAAAAATTTTAGTGTTTGACTTTTTCAAGGCTAGTTTACTTTGCCTGCCTGAATACCTTATAGGTTTCATGAGCTCTCTCTCTCTCTCTCTCTCTCTCTCTCTCTCTCTCTCCTGGTTTTGATTAGTCAGGATTTTGATACCATTTGTCTAGAATTGTGTATTTGTGTTATTCCAGGAGCTTTCTCAAAATAGTCTTACATGTTCTAGCAGACCTTATTCTTTTGGGAATAGACTGGATGATGTCGACAAGAGAACTGCTTCTAAACTAATTCATACCTATTGTCCAATCTGTCTAGTTAATATATATTTTTTTCATTCTTCCTCTCCTGTCAATGGTCTTCAATTTTATTTGAGGGGAAGATAATTTATTTCTAATGTTTCTCATTGATTTTCACATTACGATGAGTTAATCTAGTTGTCTTTAGATTTATCTGCATTTGAAATTCATCTTTTAGATGTTTGTACAACCTCCTGTTCTCTGGGCAGGGGCTTTGAGGAAAATATAATATTAGGCACTGCTTTTATAAGAAAATATTGCTGCAGTTGTTGAAGTAAAACTTGCATAAATCTCCATTTTCGTTTGCCCTAGTGCTTTATTTACAAATTGCCACCGCTTAATAATTGGTTTTCAACTCGGCCATGGTTGGATGAATATACTGGAGTCAAGCTTATCTTCACTGAAAATCTTTCATTCTTTTGACATGGATAGTAGATAATAAAGTGATGATCAAAACCCAATAGTCCAATGTTTTTGGCGCAAGAGTTCATATATGGGGAAAGTATTTTTGTGGAGTGTAGATAAATATTTCGGAAAAGTGCATTTTACCCCCTGTGATTTGACTTAATTTCACAAAACTCTCATACACTTTTAAGTTAAACAATTAACCCCATATGGTCTTGATTAAAATGCAACTATTATCTTTTTTTATCATATTTGACTAAATCAAAAGTCAAATTTGAAGATCGTAAATAGAGACAAAGCTATAAAGAATTGGCTAAACTATCCAATGCATCTAAAATAATACTGATCAAATTTTAAATGACAAATATATATATATATATATATATATATATATATATATATCATATTTATATATTGTCATATCTCTTTGTCATCTAAGGTCTGATCGGTAAATGTGTTGAAAAGCTCCTTTGTACTTTGTCTCTAATAAGGATTTTTAAATTAGACATCCAATTTGGTCAAATATGATGAAAAAACTAATGGTTGCATTTTTTAACTAAAACCACAGAGAATTAAATGTTTCAATTGAAATTACACGATGGTTTTATGAAATTTAGCAAAACCACAGTGGATAAAGTACAATTAACCCTAGATATTTCAATATACCTTGGCATTAACTGCTGATAGTTTGATACACTACGGTTATAGGATAGAATTTAGGATAGGAGGCAGTCATGTATGTCTTATGCTGATATAGTAAGTTTGACTAAATCCAAGTGCATCTATAGTCTGGTAATAGCCATCTCCATGTACATGAGTTACAACTTTTATGGCAGTTATGTAATGATCATTTTAACAAATCTGTCATCATATGTTTATCGTAATGGCTATATCATTGTTATTGGAAAGTTTTTACAGCTGTTGTCAGACATTTTATTCAAAATTTATTAGGTTCTCTCTTATTTATCTGTCAACTGTTTCCTTGAAGTTGCCTCTTCATTAATTTTCATAATATTTTGGTACTATGTTTGACCTATATTACTTATTCTTGGCTGGAATAACTCACATCAATCCTCATTATAAACATTTATTTGCTTTTTAAAGTGACCTGATACTACAACTTGGTATTCTTCAGCTAAGATTTCTTCTCTCTACTTGCTTTAACAATTTGATTTGGTTATATAATATTAAGTTATCAACCTTAATGCAGTCTTATTTTTCCCTTCTATTCATCCTTTCTTTCTTTCTTTCTTTCTTTCTTTCTTTCTTTCTTCAGATGATAATTTGAAGATATGCGCATCCTTACCATATGCCATTCCTAAGGATGAAATTTACTGATTACCATATGCTCTTCCTAAGGATGAAATTTTCTGATTTTGATTTCCCTTTTCACTCTGCACTTACGATAACTGCAGTCCTTATGCCTACCATTAGTCTAAACAATATTCTCAAGCCAATGTTCGTCAACGCTTTCCTCTAATGTTCCACTTCAGTATTCACTTACATTTCTTATCAGAATGTCATCAACATATCATACCTGAGATGGTAGTCTCATAAATTACATGTGAATAGTTTCCAATCCTTTAGATGATCAGTCTGTTTCTGAGGAAATTGCTGCCAAATTCTTTTCTTTCATACTTTATTTCCAGGAAAAAGAGAATCACATCTGCTAGAAGCTGGCATTGTGAATAATCTAAAAGGACCTTGTATCTCTTGCTATAAGTACTTCTTCCTCCCATCAGTTTAGTGTCTTCAAATGCCATTTTAGTTTTGCCTATGAAGCTCAAATTTATATGATCCTCTATCTGCATCCAATCTCAATGCCAGCTCCATCCTTACCTACCTCTACCCTTCCGTATTTTTCATCAGTCTCTATCAATTCTGTATGGAAAAAAGACATGCCCTGAGCAATTCTCGGTGTTTGCAGGTTTCACACTTTTCCTGGCATTTGTCATTGATCGATTGCATCATTATCTTCGGAAAGTGATCATTTTAAGGAAAACTGTTAGTACTTCTAGAGAAGAAGTTGAGAAACTTCAAAAAGAGAACCGTTGCTTCAATGAAAAGGAACAGAAGTCCTCGAATGATATAAAAAAGCTCCAAGAAGATATGGCCAACTTGAATGAGAAATTGCAGAAGATAAAGTCGAAATTAGAAGAGCAGGAGACACGGGCACTCTCTGCCGAAGCCTATGTTGCTGCTCTTCAGAAACAATCCGAGGAGCTTCTCCTTGAGTACGATCGCTTGCTGGAAGACAATCAAATCCTTCAGACCCAGGCTCTGGCATTTAGAGGCTAAGCCAAGAAGATATAACTTGCACTCTTCCTTTATTTTTTGACAAACAACTTGCACTCTTTCTTAGCATCTTATATTTTCTCTTCACCGAAATTTTGATGTTTTCTTGTGATTTTTATTTCTTGTTATTGTAAGATGTGAAAATTAGTTGCCAGAGATACAAAACAGATTCCATCCCCATATGTGATCGAAGAGCGAGTTGTTCATTCGCTGATGTACTAGATTTGGTTGTCTTAATAACTTTCCTGATTGCCCTGAATTTACCTCTTACTGACAAGTATCAAGGTATAGACTAAGATACACTCCATTCTGCAAGTACATTTTTTGTGCTTATAATGTACATATTCTTCCTTTCGAAAGCTTCAATAAGTAGGTATTGGATTGGATGATTACTTATAGCATATGGTTGTGGATTCAATTAGCCAATTTCATGTTCATTTGTAACCTAAAGTTGAAGTATTGTTTGGATGCATGCAGGGTTATCAATATTATAGGAAAAACTTCTGAATCAATTTGTATTCTTTTTCCAAATTCCCATGAGGATCTGGATCAGAAAGATAACCAAAGTGGCATTTGAAGAAACTTTAGATTCATAGGCAGAATGTTATGTGGAAACTACTTTTTTGGTTCATGTATCTCATAACATAATCTTTCCTGAGTGCCGAACTAGACCCAAATGCAGCATCTCTGAATGCCTGTTTGTTTCTCATTACAGCCATAAATGTAGCATAATTTTCTTGGGATACATATTCTAATTGGATATAGTATACATCTTCTATTCATTTCCTAACTACATAAGTTGACTAAATCCCCATAAGTTGGGGATGTAGCTCAGATGGTAGAGCGCTCGCTTAGCATGCGAGAGGTACGGGGATCGATACCCCGCATCTCCATGCAATTAATTTTTATTATTGCTTAGTTTTGTAATAAATAAAATCATTATGTTTGAATCCTGGATCCGTTCTTTGAATGCAATTAATAATTGAGTATGTTTTTGTTTTGTTTGTTGTATCAGAATGGGGTCCAGCTCAAACAAACAAATAAATAATTTGCTCAGTGATTAGATATCTTTGTTTTTGTTGCTTAGTAAATGTTGAGATTCTTATTCTCCATTGTTCCAAAATAATTTAGATCCAGTAGTTTTTAGTTTTGGGAACAGAACAAATTTGCCGACCAAACAAGGCAGCAAGAGACCGGAAAGTCTACGAACGATTAAAATGATGATAAGATGGTGGGTCTTGTACGAGTGCTGATTGGATCAAGAGTAAAAGAAAAGAAAGAAATAACCCTCCAGAAATTTCCCATAATTAATTTTAAATTTGTGTATAACATCCTAGCTTTAATGAAATCGAAGGTCTCTAATAGCTAAACCGCCCTCAGAACAGAAAATTGATATAAAAGTACTAAAGAATAGTAAATTTGTATTAGAAATTGATGATATTTTAAACCGAATGACTAAACTACTCTTTATTGGATGTAAAGTAGTAGTAGTAATTAGTGTTATCTAATCTGGGGACAAAATAGTAATTGAGTTATTATTAAATTAATTGTTAAAAATTGTATGGAGTAAGAAGAGAAAGAATGTTGAATAAGTATAATAGAAAACGCTAAGTTGTTAGTTACTATACTAGAATAAGGCTTATTTAAGAAAAAAGATTTCTTTTATTCCATAATAAATGATCACAACTATATTTTTATGTGGAGAATAAATGGATGGACCAAACCAATAATTGGTTGAGTGCCAAAACCTAAAAAGAGGTGGTGGATCTTTAGATTTAATAGTTCTTTCTCCTTTATTTCTTGATTTTTTTCGACTTAGTAGTTTTGGGAAGGAGAACAAATTGTTGATCAGACAGAAACTCTACAATTAGTGATGAGTAAGGTGGTGGATCTTGTAATCAGAAGATCGGTATCTTACTATTCGCCACCTCTTGTAAGGTTTCTCCGGGCTACAGTTGCGCTATTTACAAGCTTACTTGCTTCCTTTGCACCACGCTTAGACTCTATTTTGTCAAACGACATTCACCTCCAATGCAGATCATAGTTGCCCCCAGAACCCCAAGGAAAAGTCAGAGGAGATTGTGAAGATGTGTAGTGAGCTACCGATAGTGATCAAGACCATCAGAAGCGTCCTAGCTAAGAAGACGAACCAGCTATTAAAAATTAGCTCAAATTCAGTTTCAGCAAATTTTCAACAAGTATCAGCATTTCTATGCTGCACATTCGAACGGGCCCTAGGGGTGTTCGAACACGGGCTCCAAACAGAGAGTAGTCTATGATGTAGGCGTTCGAATGGCCCAGCCGCGTTTGAATGCGAGCCAACCCAAGAGCAGACTTTCCTGTAGGCGTTCGAATGGCCCAGCCGCGTTCGAACGCGAGCCAACCCGAGAGCAGACTTTTCTACAAGCGTTCGAACACCCCTTTGGTTCTGCTGTATTGATATTGGATGCGTTCGAACATGCCCCCGAGGGCGTTCGAACGCGAAGCGAAAAATTTTCAAATCTAAACCTGACTATAAATACTAAAGAGGGTTTTTAGGGCTTGGCAGTTGGAAGAACATTTATGAGGGTTGAGCCACCATTGTATTGAGATTGATTTAAGTTGTTAAACTCTTTGTAAATGAGGAATTTGCATAGCAAAGAAAATTGCTTCGCTCGTAGATGTAAGCACATCGCCGAACCACGTAAATCTTATCTCACACTCTCTCTCTATTGTCTTTATTGTTTCCATTGTTGGTGATTGCTTGTATTAGGGTGTTTAATCCAAGATTAGAACTTGCTTAGGGGTATTCTATCACCATTAACATCTATTCGGAGTTTTTTTTCCCAAGCATTGGCATTGGTTTCCTTTCTCTATTCCCATTTGTGGTATTTGGGGTGAAGGTTTTGCTTCCGCTTCCTTCACCTATTTAGGTATTTTGCTCAACAAATTGGTATTAGAGCTATTGGTTTCAAACCTAGGCTATTGAATTTGGGAATAGTGAGGAATTAAAGAAATTTTGGCAAAATGGGGGAATCATCCAAATCGGGAAAACTTGTTTCAAATGTAAAATTTGAAATTGAGAAGTTTGATGGCACCAACAATTTTGGAATGTGGCAATGTGAAGTTATGGATGTTTTGTTCCAATAAGAATTGGACATCACTTTGGAGGAGAAACCCGAAGATGTATTTGAGAAAGAATTAGAGAAATTAAATAGGCAAGCTTGTAGCACTATTCGGCTTTGTCTAGCAAAGGACTAAAAGTACTCTGTGATGAAGGAGAATTCTGCCAAGAACTTGTGGAAGAAACTAAAGGACAAATTCATGACCAAGAGCATTGAGAACCTACTCTATTTGAAGAAGTTTTTCAGATTTCAATACAAAATGGGAACACCTATGGCGAAGCATTTGAATGCCTTCAACAAGTTACTTGCAGAGTTACAAAATTTGGATGTTAAAATTTTGTATGAGGATAAGGCATTGGTATTGTTTGAATTCCTTGCCGGATACTTATCACCACCTCACTACTATCCTTCTCTATGGAAAGGATTCAATTCATTATGATGATGTTACAAATACATTGATTAACAATGAGTACCGAAAATTGGACAAGTAAGCTACTCATGAGTCATTATCTGATGCATTGATAGTAAGGGGTAGATCAGAAAATAGAAAATTTGAGAAGAGGGGCAAATCCTTCTCAAAGTCAAGGGGTGCATCTTCAGATAGGAAGATGATTGCTAAAGGCCAATATTCCTATTGCCGTAATAAAGGGCATTGAAAGAAGGATTGTCCTATTTTGAAGAACAAGGACAAGAAATCTCAAAAGACGAATGTGGCACATCCGGATGATGAGGACTCAGAAAGCGTCTTGGTAGGCTTAGCTCTTGCATGTAGCACTGATGAGTAGATCTTGGACTCTGGTTGCACATACCATATGTGTCCAAACCAGAGTTAGTTCTCCACTTTTGAGAAGATCTCCGGTGGAGTTGTGTTTATGGGCAATGATAGCCTTTGTAAAGTTGAAGGTATTGGCACTATTCGCCTGAAGCTCCAAGATTGGTCAGTCAAAGAAATAACTGAAGTCCGGTACATACCAGATTTGAGGAAGAACCTCATCTCCCTTAGGTTTTGGAATCAAAAGGCTCCACTGTTACTTTACAGGGTGGAGCATTGAAGGTGACTTGGGGGCATTGGTGGTGATGAAGGGCATAAGAAGAAGCAATTTGTACTTCTTACAATGCTCTACGGATTTGGGAAGTGTAGCGGCCGCCTCAGGTAACTCTATTAGTGAGGTAAACTCTTCCAAGCTATGGCTCATGAGGTTGGGGCACTCAGGACAAAAAGCTTTGCAAAGCCTATCAAGTCAAGGTTTACTAAAGGGTGTGAAGATCCTCAAATCGAAATTTTGCAAACACTGTGTTTTGGGCAAACAAACTAGTTAAATTTGCCACTGCGGTACACCGGACCAAGGGGATCTTAGATTACATTCACACAGATGTTTTAGGGCCTACCCAGAAGGCCTCTTTGGGAGGAAAGCACTGGTTTGTCACCTTTGTAGATGACTACTTTAGAAGGTCTTGGATGTATACTATGTACCATAAGAACCAAGTGCTTAAAATTTTTCAGAATTGGAAGAAGATGATTAAGAATCAGACTGGCAAGAAGATAAAGAACTTTAGATCAGATAACGGTGGAGAGTACACTTCACATCCTTTCATGAGTTTATACAAGGTAGAAGGGATTGAGACGCACTTCACTGTTAGAGAGACACCTCAGCAAAATAGCATGGCAGAATGTCTAAACTGGACCTTAATAGAGAAGGTTCGATGTATGTTGTCCAATGCTGGATCGGACATGGAGTTTTGGGTTGAGGTAGTCAACTATACATGTCATCTCATCAACCGGCTACCTTCATCTGCAAATAATGGGAAGAGCCTATTAGAGGTATGGTCTGGCAAACCCGTTTCAGATTATGATTCTTTACATATTTTTGGTTGTCTTGCATACTACTATGTCAGGGAAAACAAGTTGGATCTTAGAGCCAAGAAGGGCATCTTCTTGGGCTTTAGCACTGGTGTGAAGGGATTTCGGGTTTGGAGGCCAGAATTGAAAAAATTGATCATTAGCAAGGATATTACATTTGATGAATCATCCATGTTGAAACAAAGTCAAGTATCAGATAGCCCGATTGATGATAGTGCCGAAGATGTTCCACGGCACGTGGAGTTTGAGGCAGATTCAAGTCCACCACAAGATACACCTCTAGAAGGGGCAAATGAAGATGAAGATTCAAATTTGCAAGAGAATGATAATGTGGAGCTAGAAACTGATGATCAATACTCCATAGCAGTTAGAAGGCCAAGGAGAGAAATCAGACCGTCGACACGCTATTTTGATATGTTGGCCAATGCTCTTCCGGTGATTGATGAAGACTTTCCCAATTCCTTCAAAGAAGCTATAAAGAACACCGAAAGAGTAAATTGGAAAGGGGCAATTAATGATGAAATGAAGGCCCTTAAGAAAAATAAAACTTGGGATTGGTGTAGCTCCCTAAGGGGAAGAAAACAATTGGGTGCAAATGGATATATGCTAAGAAGGATGATCATCAATTAAAAGGCGGGGTCGGATTCAAAGAAGGGGATTGACTATAATGAAGTGTTTTCTCTAGTGGTGAAACACTCCTCCATTTGGATTTTTCTAGCTTTGGTAGCTTAGTTTGATCTCGAGCTAGCCCAAATGAATGTGAAAACCACCTTCTTACATGGTGATTTGGAGGAGGACATCTATATGACACAGCCGGAAGGGTTTAAAATTAGTGAAAAAGAGGGCTTGGTTTGCAAATTGAAGAAATCTTTGTATGGCCTGAAGTAGTCTCTTAGGCAGTGGTATAAACGGTTTGACTAGTTTATACGGAGGCACAAGTACAAGCGAAGCCACTATGATCATTGCGTGTACTTTATGAAGCTTTAAGACGAATCCTTTATTTATATGCTCTTATATGTTGATGATATGTTGATAGCATCTAAGATCAAGGTGGAGATTGATAAATTGAAGCTTCAATTGAATAAGGAGTTTGAAATGAAGGATCTAGGAGAAGCAAGAAAGATACTTGGCATGGAGATTAGAAGAGAGAAAATTGGGGATAGTATGCTTAACTCAGGAGCAGTATTTGAAGGTATTGTAACAGTTTGGAGTTGATAGCAAAATAAAATCAGTAAGTACACTATTGGCACCTCATTTTAGGCTCAGTGCAGCTATGCCACCCACTTTAGATGCCAAGAGAGAGTCTATGTCTAAGGTACCATATGCAAGTGCAGTTAGAAGCTTAATGTATGCAATGGTGTGCACTAGGCCAGATATTTCATAAGTCATTAGCATTGTTAGTAGATATATGTATGCTCTAAGAAAAGGGTATTGGTAGGCTATGAAATGGATTCTAAGATATATCCATGGTACTGTAGGTGTTAGACTAAATTTTGTAAAAGATGATAGACTTGGTCTATATCTTACTGGATATGTGGATTCGGACTATGCAGGTGATTTGGATAAGCGTAGATCCATTACGGGATATGTTTTCACACTTGTTAAAGGACCGGTGAGTTGGAGGTCCACCTTACAGTCGACTATTGCTTTATCTACCACAAAGGTAGAGTATATGACAGTGACAGAGGCTATAAAGGAGGCTATTTGGTTGCTAGGTCTGACGGATGACTTGGGTGTATATCAAGAGAAGGTGGAGGTACACTGTAATAGCCAAAGTATAATTTGTTTGGCTAAGAATCAAGTTCATCACACAAGGACAAAGCACATTGATGTTCGTTTCCATTTTGTTTGAGAAATTTTAGAAGAAAATGATATTTCACTTTCCAAGATTGGAACCGCTAATAATCCGGCTGATATGTTAACAAAAGTAGTGACCAAAATCAAATTCCAACATTGTTTGGATTTGATCGATGTCACTCACTATTGACCAATTTTGGTTTGGCGTCTTAGGATGCAAATTTGCAGGCGGAGCACTTTTTGGAGGATTAAATCACTTTGGGATGGTGAAGAGTGATTTGTTGAAGTTTTGAGTTCTTCGCCAAGGTGGAGAATTGTTAAAAATTGGCTCAAATTTAGTTTCAGCAAATTTTCAGCAAGTATCAGCATTTCTATGCCGTGCGTTCGAACGGGCCCTGGGGGCGTTCAAACGGCCCAGCCGCGTTCGAACGCGAGCCAACCCGAGAGTAGACTTTTCTACAAGCGTTCGAACGGCCCCCTCCTGCGTTCGAACGCCCTTTGGTTCTGCTGTATTGATATTGGGTACGTTCAATGCGCCCCCGAGGGCATTCGAACGTGACGCGGAAAATCCTCAAATCTAAACCTGACTATAAATACTAAAGAGAGTTTTTAGGGCTTGGCAGTTGGAAGAACATTTATGAGGGTTGAGCCACCATTGTATTGAGAGTGATTTGAGTTGTTAAACTCTTTGTAAGTGAGGAATTTGCATAGTAAAGAAGATTGCTCCGCCCGTGGACGTAGGCACATTGCCGAACCACGTAAATCTTATCTCACTCTCTCTCTCTCTCTGTATTGTCTCTATTATTTCCATTGTTGGTAATTACTTGCATTAATGTGTTTAATCCGTGATTAGAACTTGCTTAGGGATATTCTATCACCATTAACATCTATTCGGAGTTTTTTTTCCAAAGCATTGCATTAGTTTCCTTTCTCTATTCCCATTTGTGACATTTGGGGTGAAGGCCTTACTTCCGCTTCCTTCACCAATTTGGGTATTTTGCTCAACACCAGCTATACGTCGAATAGCTACAAATATGCATGCGAAGCTCGTCTCATACTTTCCACATATATCCGACGATTAGGGCCGCACGATAGTTTTAGGATCTGGATTAGCAAACTTTACTATCACCTCAAGGATGAATGATCTCAACCTACTTGTATTGTGGATCCAGTTCTTACATAAATGAGTCTGATTCTGTAAGTAAGCCCATTTTGACTTGAAAGAAAAAACACCCAAGCAGTTTTACATAGCTTTTGCAATTTAGTTGCGTTTGATTTTTCAATTTAACATATAAAAATGAGTGTATGTATTTTCGATAGTCAAAAAATTAATCTTTTATTATAAATAAAAAAGTCAAATCCAATTAATATGCAGAACTCCCCAGTACTGTATTCATTATGATTGGCGCAAGGCCATACTCTAGAATACTGTGAACGAAACAAGCATCTATAAAATTGCATCAATCATTTTAAAAAGAAAATGTCTACTCCAATCTCAGGGTTGTCTACATTAACCATAGCAATTACATTCAAGATATGAAGTTATTTCGTTAAAATTCACACTAAAAAGAAGGTAGTTAATGAACAAATGACAATAATAGAATATGTACAGCAATCACAATTAAGCAACCGAAACCTTCAAAATGAACTACAGTCAAATCGTTAAGTAAATAGTTGATATAGTCAAGAGCATAAAAAGTATTGCAATTGTAATGTCATTACAGAAGATAAAATATTAACAAACAAATGAGATAATAAAGTATTTAATAACATGTTCAGTTATTGGTGGAACTACTTCCAGGGAGGAGTCTGGACTTGAGGCTAAGAAAACGTTTGTGGTGATGAATGAGATAATAAATTCCTTCCCTTTCAAAGATCTACTATGGCCTCCATACTATTGGCAAATGTGTCATCATTTCTCCCAGCCATCATCAAACTACTGAGTCCTCTTCTGCGTTAATTTGGTATTATGGATATGAGATAGTATCAATGTTATATATTATATTCAATTAAGATATCCTGCTAATTGTTTTCACTTATTAGATCATTGATCTAACTTAGATCTGGCTTAGATTTGGCTTAGATTTTGTTTGGACTAATTCATTTCCGTATTCAAATAAATGATCACTTTTTACATCACTTATTAGTGCATGTCTTCTTCCCCATATGTCTAGAAACAAACTTGGAGAAACAAGCTGAATCGTGTCATCATCCATCCAAAGAGAAAACAAACAAATATCAAATTTTGTCAAAGATGAATCCTCATCCGAAAAAAGACAACCATATTACATCTATTAGTTTTCTTGTTATCTACTGACTATTCTTGTGCAATATCATTTTCAAGTAGACAAGTAGAAAGCTAGGATGATGAGGACAACAACATGGACCTTCAACTATAATTTCATATCACACCATGCAGGATAGGCTTATCAATAACTTGGGGTGTAAAACTGTTTCCAATATAGTCTACCTCAAGTATATTTCACCTGGCTTGCACTTGGGACGTAATTATTTTAAGTCTTAGATGGCATTATGGTCGAGCTTGGGACCATAATGCCATTCTGGGTGAACTAGTTAAATTAACAATTCTTTGATAACACAGTATCTAAATAGGAACATTCTTTGATGAGACAGTATCTGATGAAACACTGTCCGGTTTAATATGTATCTCTTTGTGATCTTCATTCAGTATATATCTTGTGGGTTCATCTGGTGGAGTAGTGGTGATCGTATATATATCCCGTTGCTTTTTGTCAATCATCTTTGCTCTTCCTTAGAACTCCTGGCCTCTTTTACATCAGCAGACTAATTAATAGATCAGATTATTATGTTGATTATAATACTAGTAGATTAGATAAACCTTCAACTACTTTCACATCGATCAGCAGACTGAAAGCAAGATAGATAAGAGGCATATATCAAGGCCAAGCCAATGTAGTAATATAAAGCTATACGATATTTTTCTGTGAACTGAGTTATTTATTCTGCTAGTATTTCTTTTCCTTCTGTGCTCGACTTTTGGTCTACTCATTATTTCCCATGAATGGGCAGCCTGAAATAGTTGCTGGCATACTATGATCAATTGGTGCACCTTTGAGGAACTCCGAGAGGAAATCTCCACGCTCAAAGAAGAATTCCACTTTCTCTATCTTCATCTCGTCATCAACCTATTAAAATATGCATAAGAGTATGTGTCTAGAGATCTAATTAAAGTACATAAGAAATAAGGACGTTCGTAGATAGAGAGGTAATTAGACCAGTATGTACGTACATGGAAAATGGCCATGCCAATAAATTCAACAAGCTCTCCAGTTGGAGCATGCCCCTTAAATGGTCCTTCCATGTAACCCCAGTGCCGGAACTTGTAGGTGATCGCCGGCGGCCCGCTGTAGACCTGTAGCACTTCCAGTACGAACCCACGAGGGAAGGCGGTGGTGAACGCCGACTGCGACGATTCCGTCGATTCTTGTGCCGGGTCAAAGATCCGGAGCTTAGGAGGTAAGCTGGTTTGCAAGAAGGCATTGTAGCCTCCTCCCATCTCCCCTATTTGTTTCAATGTTAAAGGTTTTCGACCTACCATCATAAGATCATATAGTTAACCTGAAGCTGCTCACATAGCTAGATAAGCTTTTGACACGTACGTCCTCACAAAGTGCCATGCTTGCTAGATATATCAAAGATTAATAAAAATATATAGCAACTATAAAGATTCACCATTGTTAATGAAAAGAAACTTGTCTGGGTTGATGGTCTTGTAGTCTTGAGGCCGAATCTTGTAGAACAACTCCATCTCCCATGTCTTCACAAGGCGCTGCACTTTCTCCTCAAGAGATCCCACTGGCCATTCCTAGCAAATTTAATTTGTGTAGAAGAAGAAGTACTTATTTGCATGTTAAAAGGGGTAAGGAAGTGGCAAGTATGGTTTAGTGTTAATTTAATCAAAGATTTGTTGCTAACTATTACCTGAGTTCTACCTTCTTCGAAGAGCTTATTCACAATATCAAAGTTGGGAGGAGCCCCATACCTCCATACGGTGTTCTTTTCACTCTCTCCATAAATGAAAGAGCGATACTTGTCTCCCTCAACGTCAGAGGATGCCATCAATTGTTTTCCAAAGAAGATGGAGAACTATTTTGATGCTTGATCAGGATTATGGAAATAGTTCTTAATTTATACTACTAGGCAGACAATAGGATCGAAGTAATAGTCTTCAACATGTTGCACCCCATCAAAATTTTGGTCAAAGTTGAAATGTCATGGGAGTTCAAGAGTCTAAGCAATGTTACAGCAAAGCTGGACTCGAGGGACACTACAGTAATTAGGTAAGACTTGAGCTTAACCACTACTAAGTCGATAATGATAATGAATGACAACTTTTGACTTTATCCTTAGCCTCCCAAATATCTTAGAGAAGATATTTTAGGTATCTTAGTAGCTAAGTTTTTTTTTAGCCTATATATATATATATGCTTGTATACTTAGTTGTAAAAGGGATCTAAAATTTAATTAATAAAATAGAAACGAGAACTTTACCAATAAAGCTTGTCTTTAAGTATTATTGAAAATATTTAATTATCTTAATAGCTAAGTTTTCTTTGGCCTATATAAAGGCTTATATACTTAGGCCATCTTTGAATACCTAAAATACCATGGTAGCAGTTTTTGTAGTTAAGGAAAACCATGCTATCGAGCCAAAAGCTAGCAATACTAGAGTGAAAAAGAAGTCCACTCTGAGCTCAGTATCTATTTTAAAACAGAGATCATTAGACCTTTTTTTATCATATCTTCCTAGCCTCACTAGGTGATCCTATGCCTCGACACAAAAGGACCTTGATGAAACCCTAATGAAAGTCATCATCACTATCACCAATCTTGCAAGCCTCACAAAGGGGAGGGTCGGCGAGGTTGGTGATCTTCCGCCCCAAGCCCAAGGAATCTATGATTTTCCAAGACTTAAAGGAGTGAAATGAGAGATCAATATAGAAGTAACGGAAAAAATAATATTGGAGAAATGACACCATTGGTGATGGCCCGGGTGGAAATGATGGAGGTGGTGTTCCAATCAAGAGGGGGCTACCAAGACAGAGAAGAGTATCAATGACCTCTTTTAGTAGAGCTCTTAGGTGAAAGGAGCTATATATATATATATATATATATATATATATATATATATATCAATTAGACTACCTAATTGCTAGTTTTGTGACTTGATGCATGTACGATGAATTTTTTTATTAGATCATATGGAGAAGCTAAATTCATGATATATTCTAAAACCACTTAATTGAACTCTGTTCTCTATTAGTCATGTAGACATTAAATCTAAGACTTATAGTTTCAGATTATTTAATTAGTGATATGTATTTGAAATGCCCTTTTAATTTACTTTGCATACTAAAAAGAATCATTTCAGTTTGCCAATTTATTTTGTAAATACTAATATTTTTTATCATTAACACAATTCCTAATAGTTGAAATCCTGTGGGGGGACAAAATTTTGCTTCTTTATTGATTTATTACTTATATTTTTCATATGTTGTATGCGCTGTTAACTTATAGAAGAAACTTCTTTTATGTGGTCTGAAAGTTTGCTAGTCTGGGAGCTGGTCTTGCATGCGATATAGTCTAAGAATCTATAAGAATAATTAAATATGGTGTTTCTAAAACAGATGATAAATAGGCTACCCTTTTGCCATTCTCATACTCTTGGCACTTGTGTTATATAGAACACATGGAAGCTGCATTGACATTGGACCAGATGTTGTTTAAGATGAATCCTTTGTGTTTGTGGCTCATTGTAAACATAATATCTTTTTTGAATTGTATCCGAGCAAAGCCATAGTTTGAAAACTCGACGGTATTATGACCTTCGTAGTAATAAGATATGCATCATCTTATTACCCTGGCGCTAAAGCTCTAAGGAGAAAATTTACATTATATTCAAACAGGATCTTAGTTGTAAAATGGATCTAAAGTTCAGTGAATAAAATAAAAGTGAGAATTTCACCAAAACAAACTTATTTTCTTTAAGCACTTTTAAAGTCTATATAATCTTTATTTTGAGGCTTACTTTATTTTGTGAAGAAGATGGAGTAACTTGTGGACTCGCCAAGATGACCAAAAAGGGTAAGTTTGTAACAAATAGCTCCCTTTGGAAAATTATTAACTTGTTCTTCTTATTTTTTTTATAAAAAAAAGCCTGTAAACTATTCATTAATCACTAAACATACAATCATGGGTTCAAGATGGATCAGTCCATTTATGAATAGATTTGTTTTTGATAGCTAGACGAAAAGATAAGGTTGTGAATATTTATTCTAGTTCACTTTTGGAATAAGGGCAATACTACAATAGTTATTCATATTAGTTATTCTCAAAATGACATTTATTATAAGAATGATTATTCATATGTATTTATATTTTGAAATAAAGGTGTAAAAAAAATTTTTAATGTGATATAAAAAAATTAGAAAAATATTTTTTATATTTATAAAATTATGATAAATACTCTTTGATATAAAATGGATTGATGCGAAAGATTTAATGATAAATTAGTAATTTAGTTAGTGTGTCTATAATATATAATTTTGATGAGTAAAATTTATATTAAAAAATAGTGTTATTATGATATTTAATTGTTATTCTAAAATATGTATTCTAGAAAATAGAAGGATATTCATAAAATGATTGGAGACTTTAGTGTTACTCACCTTGGTTGATTGAGGAGAAAAGGGACTTAGGCCACTTGTTGCAATCTTAGATTATGGGATAAATTTTACATGCAACATTAGGTCATTGATTTATGGACCATAATGATATAATTGTACTCTAAGCCTCCAAGTCTAAGGTAGGCGAGGGTGTTGACTGCTAGTTGAGTAAGAGACATTGGCGAGTGATTGACCAAACTAGCGCTGATTCAATTTTTATTTACCAAAATAGAAGTTATTACTAAAATAGGTTTTTTCTTACTAAAGTCCTAAATGTTTTATGTTTTTACTCAACTGATGACTAGTTTGGCGTTTTTATCTTACGATAAAACACTACAATGTTTTGTAGAAATAATATTGCACCCATTTAAGTTAAAACTTTACTTTTATATAAAAATGCTTATCTTGATAGTGTTTTACCTCTAGGGTAAAACGCTTACGAGTTCAACGGTTTTTTTGTAGGGCTACAGTGTGATAGACCATTTTTCATAATTCCTGTTGGCAGGGTCTTCGTTTCGTTAAAGATCTTGGCATTGCGACCTTCCAGATTTCCGAAATAGAGGAGAGAATACGAGTAGGCTGGCCTTTAAGCTAGGACTCACTAAGAGATGGATCCAAATAGAGAGAGTGGTTGTAAGGTGATTCATCTTTGAAAAGTTCTACCATGCCATTTTGTTACCATACTACTACATGATGTGCTAATAGCAGCTCACTCTAGAGACCTAACATACAAGGCAATGTGCACACGATAATCGCAAAGAATAATTTATATTTATATGGAAATCCCTCTATCACACAGAAGAGGAAAAACCATAAACATATCTAAATGAATCATTAATAAGATTCAGTTGAATCAAACTACTTACAACTCTCACTCACATCGAACACACACAATGTTACCAATTGTACACGATGATCATACACAATGTGCTGATCATACAAGGTGATTAAAGTCTCTCAACTTGGAAGATGCTTGCTTGGACTTTCTTGCACATGAATCAGTCTATCTCACTAGTGTCTTCAACTTGGTTAGTAAAACCTATTCTCTTCTGAACTTAGCTAAGACGGTAGTGGTGTAAGGTTTAGTTCTCCAAGGTCATCATCATTTGATTTTCCAAGCTACAACACAAAGGAACTTAGCATATGAGGTGGATATCTTTCTCTTTCTCGTTCTTCTCTTCGAGGTTCATTGGGGTAAGAGATCTCCTTTAATGGAGATGAATGACTCTTAAAGGCCTCCTTCCTAAAGCTTTAATGGTGCAAAGTCCTTTACCCATAGTAGAATCTCCTCTCCTCTTTTGGTGGATTCTAGGAATTTCTTTTATCTGACACTAGGAATCCTAATTCGACTAAGTCTAAAGATACATTAAAAAAAAAACAAATATCAGTCCAATTCTAAAACCAAAAGTCCAAATAAAACTAGGAAATTCTAATCCTACTGGTTTAAAAAAAAATTGATTATAAATTATATTTAGAAAATCAAAACCAATTATTTATAGACCATGATTTTCTTTATTTTTAACGTGGAAAAATTTTTCTTTGTTTTTCAACAAAGAGAAAAAAAAAAGTATCACAAATCAGATAAGCTCACGAATTAATTTATTTCACTATCAAATAGATACAAGATTCACTTATTCCGCGCTCCAGATGGACTATATCCAACACTTTAATGAATCACTATATACAAAGATCTCAACTTTTCCATCAATTACCTTCTCCCATCATACAGCAAAAACAACAGCGCTGACTCAGATAATAAGGAAATTAACTGTAAACAAATGCATATGCATCTTTAACGCATATTAGAAAATGATTAATTAAGAATATATTTCACCTATACAAAATATGTATATTAAGTAACCTACTTCACCTTAGTTATGTAGCCTGACAAAACTCAGTAGCTGAGGTTGATTCAAACTTTTGCTCCATCACCACTTTTAAGGGAAACCATCTTGTTGCCAATTAAGTACTATTTGAGGAAGACATACCTCATGCCAACACAGTAGCTCCCAGAATAATAATCTTTTGTGGACTCAGATGCTGCTGGATGACTCAAGACTGCACCAAGCATATAGCAAGGCTAAAGTGATTTCAGTCCACTTGATCAGAAGAAGGAATTATCGTTGATTCCAGCAACTAGACTAGAAAATGGATCTTCAGTTTCAGCAGCATTGCTCGAGATCATGTCCAACTTCAGCTTCTTGCTTGGTATTGAGGGTGACGCCGATGGTTTTACTGAGACAAATGCCACTTTCTTCCTTGGCTCAGGCAGGATTTCTGGATACTGGGTACTTGGAGCTACATCAATGCTTGTAGTGAAGGTATCTTTGGCAGCAATATTTGGAAACGTTTGGTTCGCTAAATGCATTTTATTTCCATCAGCATTGTTCTTGTCATCATTTTTTGCTATTGTTTGGTCTGTAAATGAAGCACTGTCTGGTTTGATGGCAAGAGTGGATGATTCAGCAGGAAAGCTCGTGAGAATGTTCTCAAAACTGAGATCATTGTCCATAAACTGATCTGAAATACATTTGAAGCATCATGGAATATTAGACAGGATAGTGGTACACATGATATGACAATATAAACAATAGAAAAATCTTAAAGTGTTAAATGTGTCCTGTCAATATTCACTACAAGCATAAGTATGTTGAAAAAACTAGCAGGCAAAGCTTCTACATCCATCAATAAAAGGACTAGGGAATACTCATAGAGGTAAGTAGCAGCAAGCAAACTAAGGTTAAAGGACGTGTAAGATCACACAGCAAGGAGCTACTACATCAGTATTATACGTGCATTAAAAAGTTCAACGACTCTGTTCAAGAGAGGAAGAAATCAAAATTTTCAGTTTGTTAGCCTAGATAATGAACAGATTACAAGATAGTATAATATTAAGTAATATTTTCTGGAAAAAGAGTAACATAAAATCTCAATCCAAGTTGATAGAAGAGGTCATATAAAATGATAACCTTTATCGAAAAGCTCCACTGTTTCATACTGAACTGATGCTTCAGAAGGGTGAGCTTTTTGATCCTCATCTTCGTTCTTATTACGATTATGTTCTGTCCTCTCAAGCAAGACAAACTTATCCACTTGCCACACACATTCTAAAATAAGACCATCGCTACTAGAGGGAAAGTACTCCCTGAAAGCCTATAAAGAAAAACAATAGCAGGATTGTATGCCAATCAGATAACCAACAAATTTCACTGAGAAACGTAATGTTGATTAATCAAAAGTTATGTCGATCAAATTCCATTAGGTGAAAAGAAAACCATACAGGTTCCCACTTGGGATTTAAGAACAAGATGCTCAATTGAGATTGCATAAACTGACCTCTATTCCTTCCTGAGTAAGCTTTACAGAATGTTTTGTTTGAGAAAGAGCAGAAACCTTGTTGAATAATGAAACTACATCTAGTAAAATCTGTTAAAAAAGTATACCATATCAATTAAATAGAGAAAAGATAATAACAGCAAAACATTCTGAATGAAGAAAATATTATTTAAAGTTTAAACATATTCTTCAGATCTTGTATGTATTTTTCCTGTTTCATTTCGTACCTCTTCCTTTTGGATCTCTGGTAAAGAAATCAGTACTCAAGAAATCTAAAGACCCATTGGCACACCCATTTCTTGGTGACAATTTTCTAGAAATAGAATTTTATTGATGGCAAAAGCAAAGAGGTCTTTCATTGAGGATAAAGCTCAAACACTCGCCCACATCTAACTTATTGGTCATAACATACAAAACCAAGATTTAACAACATTGCAAATAAACTTGATTACCATAATCTATGTTATATATCACTATATTGGACCTTGTTAAGCCATCATGTAAGTATGTAACAATATATTACGTGAGATTGAAAGGATTATATGACTTTTATTTACAAATACTTACTTGTTGAACTAGAACTCTAATTCGTGCCAGCAAAGCTAAGACCATAATTGAAAATCCAGTGAAAAATGATTTGGCAAGCAATAGAGATATCTGACTACAAAGTAGTTAAAGGGAACTCACTGCTGCATCATATATGAGCATTGACACATGAACAATTCTATCAGTTTCAGATTATAACAAAGACTGCAGAAACACCCAATTCTAAATCCTTATGTTTTCATTACCCAAATCTTTACTAAATGACAAATTAACATTATAATAAAGATATTAATCAAAGAAATGAGAAAATAGCAGGTAACTGAAAAAAGGGAAAGTGATTGGATAAATACCTAATTATTTCCAGCTGCATTATTTTCTTTACCTATGAATATGGAGAAAAGTCACCAATAGCTGGGGTGCTTGTTAATTGCAAAATTAGTAGAACCTAAGAAGAGCCACTTCCTTTTAGACCATTGTAACAGTCAAGTACATAAAATCAGATTACCTAGTTATAATGAAGATGATCTGGTCATGTGCAATAGAAACAAGATCATCAACTGTTAGACTTCATATAAATCATTAAGGTGAACCCTAGAGTTGAAAAAAGAGAATACAACAGAGAAGACGGTCATAAGGGAAAAACAATAAAGTAACTGATACGTAAAATTGTTTGAGGGGACTGACTATTGAAGTAACAGCATTTTATGTCTGACCACAATGATTCTGAGGTTTATAAAATACATCACTCAGATTTTTCAGTTAAATGTTCTGAAAGGCACAAATACAGGTAAAATAAGTAAATAAAATGCATATGAAGGATACATTGCTGCCTTGACAAGAGGTTCAGCCATCTGCATAAAACAAAGAAAGTACTAGCTATAAACGCAAATATCAAACATCAAAAAAGCCAAAGAGACCATTGCAAGGAGTACTTGTAAGCAACATATTCAGCACCACATCTTTGCAATAGTGTCAAAAATGAGAACATATGCATAGACAAATCCACTTACCAAATTAAAACAACTCCTATCAAAAATTTCAAATTGTCAGAAAACAAGGTATATAGGATGACCAATGTTTTGAAAGGCGGCCATGGATTGCGGCCGATCACCCCACCACATAATGTCTAGGTAGTCTAATATTTTTACTATATAAAAAATAAATAATTTTTATATATGATATATAATTTATACTAATATAGAAATTTTATATATATGCATATATAAAAATTTTAATAGTAATTTACAACTACAATGACAAGAAATTTTTAATAAGAAATTAACTATATATATATATATAAAGAGAGAGCGTATGACAACTAGTGAGAGGTGACTGCACCCAATCGCTAGTACATGTCAGAGACCACATTGGAAAATAATGGTGGGTTCCCTATGAAGAGAGAGAAAGAAAAGGAGAAAAATAAGAAGAGGAGAAGAATAAAAATAAGAAAAGAGAAGAAAAGGAAAAGCACATGGACTCTCCACTTTCGTGAGCCTCTCTCTATCTCTCTCTCCCTCTCTCTTTATCTCTCTATCGTGAGCCCCTCTATCTCCACCCCACCAAGGTGACTATCGAAAACACCTTTCAAAACCATGAGAATGATAATGACACTGAAACTTGAAAGTTTAACTATTTTCTCCAAGTATCAAGGAATTAAGGCATAAAAATACAATTCCTTTACTATATAGCTCAAACTTCCCAACTTTGTCCCTCTTAAATCTTAACCCATGTGCACAGAACCATAATTAGTAGGTTTGGCCGAATCGAATCGGGATCAGCTGATCCAAGCTGATCTAGCCCTATCCCAATCAATTTGTTTGGGTCAATCGGGCCAGATTTATGATATATCTAACCGGATCCTACCCGAGACATCAATTATTGATGTCCCCAATCCGATCTTGCTCTTTACTCTCTCTCTCTCTATTTCGCTCGTTCTTTCTCTTTTTCTCTTCTTATCATATAGCCATTGTTTTTCTTATAAAGAAATCTAGCTTCGGTGAACTTCAGCAAACTCCGGTATGTAATTTTTTAATTTTATTTCTTTATTTATCTCTTAATTTTTTCATTTCTTCCACTCTCTCTTTCTTCTCTATTTCTTCTTCTTCTTCACTACACTATAGTTTTTCTTTCATTTTTTGGTTTTCTTCCGCTCTCTCTCTAATCTCTTCTTCTTTTCACTATCAGCAGATTTTCAATTTTCTTTTTTTCTTTTGGATTTTTCTCTCTCTCCTTCACTTACTACTTTCTCTTGTTCTTCTCACCTTTCTTTTCACTGTTTATTAACTAGTGACAACAACTTTTTCAAATTTTTTTCTTTTTCTTGTTTTCTTCTACACTCTCTCTAGTCTCTTTTTTTCACTGTTCACTGGACAGCAGCTCTTTCTTTTCCTTCTTTCTTCCACTCTCTCTTTAGTCTCTCCTTCTCACGAGCAGCAAACTTTTATTTATTTATTTTATTTTCGTTTTTTCTCTCTTTTCTTTTTCTTCAATGTCAACTATTTTTTCATTTTCTTCCCTTTTCTCACACTTTCTTCTTCTACAGCTACCTTTTTATTATTTTTCTTTTCGTTTTCTCTCTTTTCTTTCTCTTCATTGCTCAGCATGACAGCATCCGTTTTTTCTTTTTCTTTTTTTGTTTTCTTCCATTATCTCTTTCTTTACTACACAACAGAAAATTATTTTATTCTTTAATTTTCTAAATTATATTTTTAATTTGATCTCTATTTAGATATTTACATTAAAATTAAAAAAGTTTAAAAAAAGTCACAATATATCAACATTGGCTGACAGCATTGCATTCCTTTTAGCCAAGACAAAAAGCGTGTCAAATACAACTAGTGTGAAAATAAAATGAATAGCGGTATCAATTGTCTTAAAGAACATTTAGCTAAAAGACAAGAAAATACAACAACTTAGAATTAAGTTAGTTTGGAAGTCAAAAAATAAATGCCGACCCATCTAATAAACAAAAAGAAGGATAAACAAATTTTACAAAGATGAGAATCAATGATTCATCAAGAGTTAATACATAACCATGAAAATATTGATAATAGCAGTGAGTAGAGTGGAGAGGATGATGAGGAGAGATAGATGAGAAGGGTAGTAAAAAAAAGCAGACATACACAAAAAGAGGAGATGAGAAGAAACAGTGATGGTAGCCTTCAAAGATCTAGATCAATTCATATGTAAGGGAAAAGAGATATGGAGACAGTAGTTCTAGAACTCGAGGTGTTACAAGTTTTACAGCGAAATCTGAAATATTGGACTGATAGATACATATCTTCATAAGAGTATCCGCATAATCTCATCTTTATATCATACGATGCTCTTCAATACTAGAAAATGAGCAACAAATCTAACGAGACCGAGTCTGATAATCTCTTTACCACCAGTCATTTGCCTAAGTAAATTAAGAATCCAACCATAATTATGTATTAAGTTTATTAATCTCTGACTTTCATATATGACCATGTTAATTTTTGGATTTTTGGCAATATCCTTCAACGTGAGATCAACATAATATACAGCACATGGCATCCAATATAAATATTGTCTGTTCATCATAAATAATTATCTAACAGCCTTATAAATCAATACCACTTAGACTACTATTTTTTCACCAATTTCTTCTACTACCTCATCTATCAACTGAAAAATATAATTTGCACTTTTGAAAAATATAATTTGCATCCACAGACTTCAAAATTATAATCTCCATACTTGAGTACACCAAAAATTAATTATAATTCTTCTATTATATATAGTACACCCATTATATATTAGTATACAACCAAATTTATTATAATACTTTTTAAATATCTCAATATAAGTATGAAGCTTATCTATCTCTGACTCAAGATATTTAGTAGCAATATCTTTTGAACTAAGAGGCGGAACGTCAAGCCCTACTGATTGTATAGCATCCACCATGGTGTGATAATAAGGACAATCAACTATATTGAAAGGAATATAATTATAGAAAAAAAATTTAGAGATAGCTCTACCAATATGTTTATTTATATTTTTTATCCCTTTGAAAGCTGTCTTGATAATGATCTGTGTACAACCTTTTTTCTAAAGATATATATTCATTGGTTTAATATTTTCAAACTCCACGGTAAAGCCCGTAACACTAGGAGTCCTAAAACTACTACCCATATATTATTTTTCCCTGCATATGAACTATTATATATCTTTCAAAGCTACCACCACAGATTCTTCTCATCTCTTCATCTCTTTGTGTATTTCTGCTTTCTTTCATTACTCTATTCATTTATCTCTCCTAAATGCAAGCTACTATTTTTTCTTATCTTTCAACTAAATGTTCTTTCAAATGGCTAACACCGTCACTCATTTCATTTTCAAACCAGTTACATTTGACGCATTTTTTATCTTAACTATGAGGAATACAATGTTGCCAACCAATGTCGATATATCATGACTTTTCTCTTGGAGCCATTTTAATATTAATGTAAACACCTAAACAGAGATAAAATTAAAAATATAATTCAGAAAATTAAACAATAAAATAATTTTCTATTGCACAATGAAAAAAAAGAGAATAGAAGAAAACAAATGTTGTGCAATGAAGAAAAAGAAAAGAGAGATAAAACGAAAAGACAAAAAATAGCTGCAAAAGAAGAAAGAGAGAGAGAAGGGAAGAAAATGAAAAAAAAAGGTTGATAGTGAACAAAAACAAAAAACAAAAAACAAAAAACAAGAGTTTGTTGTCAATGAAAAATGAGAGACTAAAGAGAGAGTGGAAGAAAGAGTGAAAGAGAAAAAGAGAGTGTGAGGAGCAAGACCAAATTGTAATCTAGCCCGATTGACCCAAACCTATCGATCTCGATCTCGATCGAATTTGGCTGATCAAAGACGACCCTACCTGACCCTAGCAAATTGACTGAGATCGGGCTTGGATTGTATCGGCAAATCCTACTAACCATGCTCAAGATATTGAGATATTTTTCATGCTTACAGATTTTAACAAGTTATATTATGGAATTATGTGAATACCTCCAAAACATATTATGGCATAATTTGCAATAAAGTTGCGTTAAGTATTTGTGGAAAGGATTTGTTCATGTTTTACACTTATTCTAGATACCTATATTATTATTTGATATCATGTTTCTATGGGACATCCATGTGGCCTCTTCTTATATGTATGGTTTATGCATAGCTTGACTGGTCACTAGTTTGTATAGCTCAGTATTCTTATCATCTCGGGTGAGCAAGAATTGCATTAGATATAGACTATTGAGTATAGGAACCAGCTGTTTCATGACCTTCATTAGGATTTGCTAATTTAATTTAGCTTTTAAAGTTGCCTTGATTCGAATGTTGCGATCTGCTTGAAATTAGCTTCAGCTATGATTATTGACTCTATACAATTCTCGGTGACATTTTTGTGAGTCTTTAGATGTACTAATCAATGTTCCAAAAAAGGGCCAAGGTGACCACCTAGGCAACAACCTTGGGCAGCCTGGTCATCAACTTTATATAGGTGGATCCTTAAGGCAGTTTGAGCATAGGTGCTCACCCAAGCAGCTGGCCAGGGGCTACACACCAAGTAATTAGGTGGTTTTCAAGCCCGTCAGGAGTTTAAATAGAGATATTAAGTATAAGTATTCTTCCAAACTCCTAAGTGGGTAGTGGGTGTTTCTGCCCTAGTTTCCTTTATTCTCAATGTGATGGAGAAGGTACTCTTTTGACTACTGGAGGACAGTGTTTTGGACCTCTCTCTCTCTCTCTCTCTCATCCGCTCTCACTCTTCCTTTTTTCTTGTAAGGATACAATGAAGACTGCTACAGTGAAGAGCATCACCTAGAAGGTTGCTGCCACTACACCTCTTTATGGCAGCAACAGCCATTGCCTCCACACAAGGAGCAGTAACAAGTTTTCTTATGGATATCTCTCTATATCTTTACTTGTGGATGTCACATAGATACCATTTGATCTCACTTTTGCATTATATCCACCTTAGTTCTAGGCACCTAGATGCTAGGCGATCCCCTACCTGCCCACCCTTCACCAGCAGTTTTTGGAAACATTGGTACCAATTAAGTCTCATGTATATGTTCATTATAACTTATATATATCAGGCAATGGACGACTTAAGCTTTCATGTTCCATGTGCCAAGAGTCTAAGTCAAAGTTGTTTGATGATGATCAGGCCATTAATGGAAGAATATTAGCATGTTTATGGTGTAATATCAACACCAAACTCATGACAGTAAAGGTAGGTTGTCAAGACGAATCAATAACAGTGTTGCAAGGCAACGTCCAGAATCTTCTGGGGACCTGCCAGGACAATATAACTTTATAGATCACATAGCACAATGAAGTGATCTGGCATCAATCCAAATAGGCATTACTAGAAGAGAGGATTCATCAAACATGCTTCCATTTAACCATGTAAATGTAAAACATAATAATAGAGAGACAGCAAATGGCACCTGTGAGAGTATGCGTGCAACACCCAAGAGTCGTTCCTGGTAGGTCCGTCTTACAGTAGGGCCTTTTCTCTTTGGTCTGGAAACACACAAAGTTGCAAACTTGCAATTCAAGTAAAATTAAGAGATATGTCATCTACACTCCAAAATCCACTAGAAAGGCAGCACAGTTGATCAATTCAACACATATCAATGCTGAATAAAAGATTGAGCTATAATAAGCAGTATAAAACATTTTTCAAGTCAGGATGTTACAACCACAGCAGTTTCTGTATTACTTATTATATAACACAAATAGAAGGACACCAAAATTTACAAATTTCCAATTAAAAAATAAAAGTTCCCCTTTTCATAAAAAGAACTTGTAAACAAATCAAACCCAAAAAAGTACAACGCCTCACCTTATTGGAAGAAGAGCCCTTTGAGCTGGTCTCCTACCTTCAACAATAGGAAGGAGTGCATTCAAGATCTCTGACAAGCGCGCCGACTGCAAGAGCCTCAAATCCCTTCTCACCTGAACATAACAAAGCATGAACAAAAACTCCATATATGCTAAATGTTAGTAGAAAAAAGGGAATTTTTTTAATAAAGGACCTTAAGGAGGAACTGGAAGTAAGGGCAGCGGCGATGCTGGTTCTTGTTCTTGTACACAATGCGATCGAGGACGCCGGCCTCAGTCTGTAGTTGGAAGACAAGCGTCCTAAGCCTCCCCTCTTCTTCCATGTTCTCGGACCCCATTGTCAAGAAACCCTAAAAACTAACCCTAGAGAGATAGGAGAATAAAGAATAAAAAGGAAACAACTACAATGACTACCAACGACAGTTATGATAAAGAGCGATGCCAGCACCAAAGAGGAAAAAAATTAAAAGGATTTCAGCGATGCATGATGACATCATTAGACAACATTGACGAGCAAGAGGATGACAATGACAACGCGAGAGCACACGAGAAAACATGAAAGGGAAAGAAAGAGGTAGAGAGAGCAAGAAAGGAAGGAAGAGTAGGGGTGGGAGCTAAACACTGGCGATGCCTATAGCCCACAACGCTAGTATATGGTGGGCTTTTGCTGGGGAAGGAGAAAGCAAGGAGGAGAGGGGAGAAAGGAGGGAGGAGAGAGGAGAGAGAGAAGAGGTACTTACCGTCAGAGGACGGGATGGTGTTATCGGGCTTAGGTTTCGTTGCGATAGGAGTCAACAAGAGTCCGAGATAGGGGTGAAAACAAATCAGATAGTGCTTAACCCACGTATATTTTTTATTCAGATTTAAGTTTGGATAAGAATATTGGATGGATAACAAAATTTAAAATCATATCCTAACTAAACGAATACGGATAATTTTCGGATACAGATCGGATAACTTTTGAATCAGATCTTAAACGGATACAAATCGAATGTTAAATGAATTATTACCTTTCTTTTGGACACAAAATACTAAGAGTTTCACAAAAATGATTATTTGCATATCAAATAAATATAGTTAGCAAAATCAATCTTTACAAACAACATAAAACACATTATTGATAATAATATCAATATTCACCATCTAAATGAGCAAGGAACGCTAAATCATAATATAACATTATTAACAAGACTACACCACACAAGAAACAAGAAATCACTTCAATTGAGCATCAACATACAAACAGATTCTACTTCTAACTTCACGAACTTCAATTGACTTCAACATGCAATCACTCCATTCACATTAAATTCAAGAAAATTAAATTAAAACCGGTTCAAATACAAAGTCTAGACACAAGTTCACATTAACTTCAAGAAAATTAAATTACACAAGTTTAAATATAAAGTCTAGACACAAATATAAAGTGTAGACACAAGTTCACATTAACTTCAACAATTTAAATTAACACAAATTCACAAAATATCAGCATCCCAAAGTTAGAGAGGAATCAAAAATATCCAACTATCCAAACAATCCTCCTCATTTAAGTGCATATGAAAATAAGCGAATAACTAAGGTAAGGAAACTAGAAACTCTGCAGGGATGTACTTCTTACATCTGCAGGGATGTACTCCTTACATTTTCAAGTTTACAAATGGATTTAATAGTGGTGCAATTAACAATGGCCAAAGATTTCAAAAGCTGCTTTTTTCAAGAGATTGGAAGGTCTCCAACTTTGTGAAGTTTCTGAACTAAAACCTGGCACTCATATATTTGCTGTATATGGTCTGTATTGCTTGGTCTTTGTTCTTTGCTGTCCTAATATATGCTTACGCTATTATATTGATTTAATCTGAGATTATCTAACACATTGTGAAGGTGATAAATTCTTTAAACCAGCTACCTACACCATTGAGGCGATTTGTGCCAAATCATATGAAGATACAACAGAGAGACTCAAAGAAACAGAGGCTAAGCTTTTGTTCAAGAGAAATGTTTTACGCTAGTTTGAAACTGAGCTCGAGGTAGGGAGCTAACCGTGAACGGAGGGGGTTCTCAAAGTGGTAGGCGAGCTCGAGGTAGAGAGGCGTAGGATCTCGGCGACGGCGGAGATACGGTGGCTTGGCGACGGCGAAGAGGCGGTGGCTTAGCGTCGGCGAAGAGGCGGTGGCTTAGCGTCGGCGAATAGGCGGAGCTTGGCGAAGAGGAAAGAGGTGGCTTGGCGACGGAGGAGATGAATAGGGTGATCAGGCTTCAACTATAGTTCGAGGCAGGTAGGGCTAGAGAAAGACTCGAGCTCGAAAGGTTAATCTGGTCGAGTCGAGCTCTAAGCTACTGGAGCTCTAAAGGTTAATCGCCTTGATATATAATATATGAAATAATAATAATAATAATAATAATAATAATAATAATAATATAGATTAAAATAAATGCATAAATATTATACAGTAAAGTTGGTTAAAATAGTTTCTATTAACTCAGTAAATCTAAATTTGAATCATATCTTTCACCATTTATTTGTTATTTTTCCCATATAATCCTATGATCTATTGATTTTTTTTGACTCATTAAGCTCACGAACAATTGAGTCAAGCTCAAGCAAAGCTGAATTTTTTTGACTCTCAAGTCGAGCAGAGCTAGGCCCAGCTCGCCCAAACTCAGCTCGTTTACACCCTTTACTAACAACCTAATGGGTTGGGTTAGATTCTAGAGGGTAACAAGTAGGGTATATAACAAATAAGTATATTATTTATAATTTATGTGGGTAAACGGATATTTGATATTCGTATTCAAAAACTTTTACTCGACTCGTATTTGTATCTGTATCTAAATATTTTTCAAAAACTCAATCTATATCCGAATCTATACCCCGATGGGGTAGAATTTTCTAATCCAAATCTTCTGATAGCGGGTCAGGTCAAATTAATCCTACCTGTTTTCATATCTAGTATGGGGGTGAAGAGGATAAAACAGATGTGAGGGTGCCACCATAAAATTTTACATAGAAAATAGTTATAGAATTTTATATAATTTCAGATGGTCGATTAGTCTTGAATGAGATAGTCTTGCATCTCCTTCCACCCTTTACTAAATATTCAATCAGTTTCTACTCTATTTACTGTATTTGCTGCTAGATATATGTTCCTTAAAATGTCAGAGAGAACTAGATCTTAGCATTACTTTGATTAAAAGTATTTATTACTATTAAGGAAGTCCAATGAGAAAAATAAAATAAAATGAGAGATGTCTTCAGTATTCTACATTTATGTCATAAAATTATTAGGTTATAGTTTCCTATAAGATTATTGGCACTAGCTTATCCCATGATACTTTATTAGCAGAGTTATATTTGTTAACTTGACAAATAATATGTATTAATTCTTAACAAGAAAAACTTCTATAAGATTCTAATTTTACTTAACACCTTCAAAATACACATACTCATCACATAGAAAGTACCTCGGTGTGGTGCTCATGTGACCCATTAGTTAATATTTCTGTATCACATTTAAGCAATGACTAATTTTCAAAAATATAAATTCAAAAGAATTATCTAACATAACTCACATGTCATAACAAATGTCCTAAAATATATGTCCATGTAATTCAAAGTCTCAAACCCACAAGAGCGAGACTAACTATTAAGAAAAGACATAGGAAAACTTACAAATAAACAACAGCAATAGCTACTCTATGAAAATCTTAGCAAGTGTAATCCACAATAGTTATAAATAATGCAAAACATATAGTGATAATACAACTCATAGTCAAGAATGTGACCCTGATGTGCAATCTGAATGAATAGTAATTAAATCTCATGTATCAACTATTCATGACTCATTAGATACCTAATATCTTGTGTACACATCATACTATGCAATTATATGTCATATTATAGACTCACACAGAACTTAAACTAATTATCACTCATCAAATCATAGGCTCACATAAGAGCTTCAATTAAAATATCACACAAGATATTTGATACGATCTGACCACGTGGGTTAAGTTTGTCGAGTCAAGTCAAATTAGTTAGATTGTTTATTGTTTTGAATTTAAATAAAGTAGATAATCCGCATGTAGATCCGATCTGCTAGGATTTTACTTTTATAAATAGAAGCGATCATGAGTTAATTAGGTCGTTGAATGAATCTTGAGTTTAGCCAAATTATTATTATCATATTTACTGTTTTACCATAGTCGGATCGTTCTTATATTTTGAAGAGTAGATTATAACTATAAACCCTCTTCTGAGCTTTCAAATCTTAGCCACCATTTTCTTCCATAAGTCACCCTATTATATGGCTATCCACCACCACCTTTGGCCTTTCACCACCCTCTAACGATCGTCGTAACATCAGATAATTACTTATCAGCCTCATAAGAACCTTCATCAATATTTTATTTTTAAATTTTCACCATGACCTCAAATTTATGTGAAATTAAAGCTATTAGATACGTAACTCATGAGGTTACCTCCATAAAAAAATTTATAAGTTATATTCAGATCGATTTATATCTAATTCATAGTAATATTATAAACTCGCATAGAGCATCACACATCGAGGAGAAATAGATAATGCTGTCAAAATAGCTCGAATAGCTTGACGATTCTTGAGTTGCTCAAGCTCAACTCATTGAGAGGCTTAGTTTTCATACTCAAAAAATTAGTAGAGTCGAGTTAGATTCAGCTTGCTTAAGCTCGGCTCAAAGTAACTCAAGTGACAAAATAGGTATCGCCAACTCAAAAGTGGCTGATGAAGGGAAATGGGACCTTAGTCCCTCTCTTCAAAAGTTTGGATAGCAACTTTGTGAACTCTTTCATGTATTATACTATATATATATATATATATATATATCAACAAATATCTTACCTTCTCTTAGCACAGCCGAAAGAGCAATTTTTCAATGTGAGTGTTGAGCGTTCAAGCCCTTGCTATTACATTTATTTAAGTAGCTCTATTTTTTATGTTGTTTTCCATTTACTTTCCCTTAGTCCTATGTGGGAACTAACTAAAAAGAGTAGTCTTTATACTTGGGCACTTCCCAAAGTTATTAAATTTGTTAATTGATTTGGTTATCTTCTATATATGATTTTGGAAATGAGTTATATTCGAACTGAGCTAAGCCAAGTCAATATTGGGTGAGCAAATCACAAGCTAAGCTTACTTAAGCTCGGCTCTTTAACAACCCTAGGGATAGATAACTAGTTATAATGTTGCTCGCCTTAACCCTGCATCATATCACATGAATAAGTTTATTTTATCATAATCATCATAATTAAAACACATAATTTTATAATGTATATATCATATCATAAGAAATAGAGTAAGCACAATACTTAAAAATGAAGAACATAATGACTATTATGCATCTCACAATACTTTTGTATTATCATAATATTCACAATATCATGCTAAAATCTACAGTATCCTTAGACTATGGAAGACTAATTTGCCTAAAAATATATAACAAGCTCTCTTCAAATACCTCCTCTTGTGTCTTGTGATTAGGGGGGAAAACCAATCGAATATGGATCATACCATTTAAAGTAACAATCCATGTCCTTGAGCCAATCCAAAAAATATTGAGGGTTTAATCGCCTATCGAATAGAGAGGCATCCATTTGAATACTCTGCAAGTATCATTTATTGGGATCACGTTTATTCTCTTAAGTATGCAGACAAGGTAAAGGAATAGAAGACTCGTCGCATTCAACATCAAAGTGATAATCATTTTGAAGAGGGGCCTAACTGTAGGGCCTTTCTATCACATGTAATCGCACACCAATCATATGTTGATATTCGGCCAGGGCATTCTTAGTAGCTCTAACATGTTGAGTTAATATCTTAATTAACCCATAATATCGTCGAGTTTCTTAATGAGCTTGGAATCCATATTGTTATTACTAAGCTCACTAAATTCACTTAAAATATAGACTTTATCTCTATGTGTTGGCATACACTAACACGCAATGAATAAATTTTTTATTTTTTTTATTTCATTATACTCTCTAAAACTTAAATAAATAAATAAAATTAAATAAACTCAAGACTATCGAGATGCAAAAATCCACAAAATTTTAATCAAACGTAATTTATACTCAATGCAATTCTTTTGTCCTAACAATATGATATGCTATGTAGATGCAGAAATTCAGCACATAATGAATTGACAATGCTTTTTTAAAATCTAAATTACTAATAAAGAGATTCATGAAACTATTGTGAGGATCAACTGGTTTTTAAGTTAAAGTTTTATTTAGTCAGTATAAAACCTTTTAGATTCTTCTTTCTAAGAAGAATCCGATCTCATTTTCCAAAAAGAACAAAATAAGCAGAGGAACCAAAGAAAGAATGAATCCAATCTTAAGAGAAAAGGCTTATTGGTTCATTTATGATTCTTAAACCTGAGAGTAAGCATTCAAAGAGCTTGTATCCAATATGACAGGATACTCTTAAGAAAGGATATATGATGCGAATCGGGTCAAATCATATCACATCAAGGAGAGATTAGATATCTTATTTACTTATTTAGTTTAGATAGGATTTTTTTTAATTAGCTAAATCTAACTTTGCGTAGTTTCAGATAAATATTCACAGAATATTCTACAGACATCCGAATAATATCAAACAGTTGGATAACATTGCCAGATCTACAAATTTGGTATTCACAACTTCTCTAGATTCAGAATCTATCTATCACAAAACGAAGGATGAATCTGAGAAAGATAAAGAAGGCTGATTTAGTTAGTTAGCTAGTTTTATCTTGTTGTTTGAATTTCAAATAAATTGGATAATATGCATGTGGATCTGATTCGCTATGGATTTTTACTTCTATAAATATGAGTGGACATGTATCCATAATTATGGAATTGAATCATTGAGAGAGATTCCTTTCAAGCATCCAAACCCTAGCCACCTCCTACCTCCAGCAGCCACCTTACTACACGGCCGTCCACCACCCTCTGACGACTACCATAACGTCAAAAATTACCGTTCTGCCCTCTCTGACCTATCTCCACTATTTTATTTTTATCTTTTCATCCCGATCTCTGAGGCTACCTCCATATAAATTTTCATAATCATCCTATAAACGAATCGTTCCAAATCTGGTCCGTAACAATATATTTATGAAAATCTTTAAATCTAGAGATAAATAACACCTTAGTAAACGATACAAAAAATTACCTCCTCCTCTTCTACTTCTAATAAAAGATTATTAATTTCATTTATTAGTTGGTGACCGGTTCCCATGTTTTTTCGAAATGCAATTCTTGGATTGCTAACGAAGGCATTGAATACTAGAGTTTTCTTATAATATATATGTATTAGTTAAATATATTTTATAATATGTACTTATGTCTAAATATATTTTATCCTTTTATACTTTAAAAAGTCTCAAATCAGTCTATGTCAAATGATTAATGAGACTGTTAATTTTTCTCTCAAGCTTATCTAAGTGCCGCCAAAATAACTAAAACATCTCCTTGTATTTGTTAAGCAAAACACGTGGATTTTTAAGATTACGCTGTCAAATGATCAAATTAGTCATGATACTAAGTTAAATTTGATTAAAAAACTTACGGTTATATTTTAGTCATAAGTATATGAACTAATTTGAAACTTTTTCAAATACAAAAAGTAATTTTTGATATAAATACAAGATAGTAAAATGCATTTAACCCTATATTTAATAATTTTTCTCTCTTGCTCATTCTATCATCTATGTTGTTCTCATCTTTTTATTCATCTGTGTACAGTATTGCATAGTAAGATCCCCTACTCCATCTTACATTAGTTTAGTACCATAGTGTTTTTTGATCCTGCCTATCTCTTATGTCCTTAATTCTCTAATTTCGTTACTTAACTTTCACTTTACTACTATATTAGGCTCAATTAGATTATTGAATGTATGCGATTAATGTATTGACACATAACTAAAGCACACATGAGAATCCTGGCCCATCATTCTGGTGTCCAATGTTACTCTAGAATTTGAAAATGGGTGCAACCTAACCCGACCCGTTAAGTGGGTGCTGCCCGCCAACCCGCACCCAATCTAAAAGTTCGGTAGTACGGCCGACTTCTTCAAGGACGGAAACGATGAGGTAGTTTCTGGGAATCGATTCCCTCGGGTTTGCAAGGGGAAGAGATGCTCCTAGTTTCTCTCCGCGTACACCTCCACATTTAGATTCGGCTTCCTTTAAATGGGGATTCAAACTAAAAGTCGTCGCCTTTCCAATTCCATCTCCCGTGCCTCCGTTTCTTTTGCGTGTTGCCTGAGATCGAGGATAAGCTCCCGCTTCCCCTTTCATATCCTCCTTTCTTCTTGGGAATTCCCATTGAAAGAGATCGAAGGTCTGATCTTTTTTGTAATATTTTACCTTCTTTTGTTGTTTTGAGCTTTAGTGTGTAGTATGATTCTGGCTTCGTTTGTTTGTGGGTCTTCTCATTTTTTATTTTATTTTTGTTGTTTATTTTGATTGGTGTCGGTGGTTTTCAAAAACGGGGACGTGGGTTTGTCTTCAAATTTAAGCATGATGAAGAATCTTTGAAGTTCTTTTGACTGTTCTTTGGATAGAATTGGATTCTCTTCCTTTTGAGGTGTTTATATTGATATTTTCTTAGGTTCTGTCTTATCCTCTGTCACTCTCTCACTCTCTCTTATCCCTTTGATTTCTTATTGCTTTTATTGTTCTATTACTAGTATAAATAGAACACTTAAATTACCATTCTCTATCAGCTTATGATTTTAGCGAACTTGGTGATTTCACATGGTACCAAGGCAAGAGTTTTCTAAGTTCCAATTCCGCCAAGCTTACCTATTATCTGAAAGATTAACTTGACCTTCATCTTTGTATACCATTTTACGATGTTTCGCACTCGCTTGTATCTTTTGCAATGGAAAGAAACATGTCCCAAGTTTAAAGCAAAATCTGTGGTAGATGACATTCTTTCTGTAATCTGAAGTTGACTTGTTTCGCAGTTCGTGTACTTCATCATAATTTTGGTGTATATTTGTTTGGTTAACCTTCTCGGTTTATGCTTAGAAGATAGACCCTTTTCATGTTTTATAGACCTTGTTTTAATATTTTACATTGCATATTTCTTTTCCTAGGTTTGGGAGCAAGAGAGCAATTAAAAAAGGTTTGAACTTTTGAATATCTTGCAACAATTGGAAAAGCCAATGGAGGCTCTGCCAGATATTTATCCATTGACTGGTTTGCAGATTGGGTGAGTTTCTTTTTTTTAATAATTTTTTTCTCTGCATAGCTGTTTTAATCATTAAAACGCTGCAGAAAAGAAGATTAATCTCATCATAGTGTTGCATTTAATCATATTGTTTTGAAATTCTTCAATACTTTAATCTCTGATTTTTATTTCAACTATAACTGATTGCTGTTGAATAGAATTGATCATGGCAGTGCATGCTCATTTGAAATCAAATTAAAATGCCAAATTTCTGATACTATTAACTGGAAGCTAGTTTTTCACATTAATAGAGTTGAGTGTGAAGTATAGCATCTACATTTACATCTATACTCTTCCTTCTACATGCTTGGAAGAATTTTGAGACTATGGAATAAAGAAGCAATTGCCTCTCTATCACAAAAGGCAGTCACATACTGCACTCACTTTATCTGATGCTTGGTAGTGAGAAGACCAAGCAGAGCATGAACTCATGTCTTCTGAAACAATATTACTTGGATCAATTTCTCGAAATACAGGAGTGCATAAATTCTTGTGGAAAGCACACTGCACTACAGACTTTGCATCAAAATATTAGTGCTTATCTAAACATTTGCGGTCCCTTGCAGATAGTGCATGATTATTTCTGATTACCTTTGCTGAAGATTTTGAAGAGGAAATATTTCTGATATATACTCTATTTAGGGTCTGTCCTCTATTTTAATTTCAGCTTATTTTAAGAGAAAGAAGGCAGCATTAATTATCCATTCAACACTCACAAATTTGCGAAATCTCAATCTTCCGCATCTTTGAATTGCCTCTACAATCATGCTGAATCTGTGATGCTAATAACCTACTACTCTTTCATGGTCTTCTACTACAGGGATATACAGTCTTATGTTTCACAAGCCTTTCTATACTTTTCTCCTCTGAGCAAAAAGCTTCTCATTCTCGTTGATAACCGGCCATGGTTGATGAACAAACACTCCAGGGCAGCAAGGTTATGGCAACAAATGGTGACAAAGGTCTAACTTTTTGACCATCTGATTATAACTTTTGTTCCAATTGCTTTCCATAAAATTGTTGTGACTTGTCTCGCTTATTCATTTGCAGTACAGGATGTCACCATTTATGAACTCCCTGACATTACATAAGGGCTCAAATACAGACAGCAAAGACAAAGTTAATGATGAGTCCAGTGATGAGAGCTTTAAGAAGTCCCATCGATGGCTCATTAAATCTGCAAAATTGCAGACTAAACGTCTTCTCTCTACTATGGACTTGAGCGAGGCACTTCATGGGTTTCTTGTGTTTGAAGTAGCATGGAAGAATGTGCATGGCATAAACTATCTAAATGAACTTCAGGTATTGTAAGTTCCTCACTCACTTCATCATTGTTCTTCCCCATTTTGTGGTCATTGGTGTTTTGAAGGCTTATCTGTAATCTACAGACCGACACATCTCTAGCTATAGAAGTCAGATGCATGAAAAAGTGGGAATTTTACAGTCCTGATCAGGCTTCAAATTGCATATCTTTATGGTTTGTGGGCCATCTATCAGAAACACAATCACTCAAGAGCTATCTGAGGAAATTGTCTGATTTAGATAATCTATTGGATGTGCAATTATTTTCTAAGGAGATATCAACTCAAAAGGCATCTCCCTTGGAACTGGTGTCTGAAGAAGAATTTTTGGAAATCCAAGAACCTCCAACAGAACCAGATAATGTGGTTAATGCTCTACAATCTTGTGGCATGAAAAACAACCAGAATAAGAGTAGAAATGAGTTCGGTCATGACCATCTCGGGATGCTTGGCTTGCATGAGGAGAAGAAATCATTGAACAAGGAAATAGATGAATCCTTTGTTTCACTCACTCAATATTCATATACAATGATATTGTTCAAATTCAGGGATAATTTACTGCCATCTAAACTTCGTCAAGAGATCATGTCGGACATCAGGCTTCTGACATTGCTTGAGTCTGGGCTTCCTTCTTGGGTTATATTTTTTCAGTCCTATCCTTTATTCTGTCATTTTTATCGCCCATGGATGCGTCCTTTTGCAAGGACTCTTTACATTTTGATATCATTGGTAACAGCTCTTATTGGGTTCTATGACTTGTATAAGAATATACCGCTTTTAAAGGCGACAGCTGCTCGTCTTTGTGGTCCTTTTTTTGGTTGGATAGAAGCATGGGATATGGTTACAAGGATACAGTATCTTGGCACAATGTTATTTCTTCGCAATCTAAGGAAGACTATTAAGTTGTTTATCTTGGTGGCACGCGCAACAATAGCAATACTTACAGCAGTCTCAGAACCATTGGTGGGGCCATTCTTTGAAGTTGTTGAGTTCATTTTCCCCCTTTGGAGTGCCTGTGTAAAAATAAGTGAGTTGTTATCTTCAATGGCATGGTCTGCGATTGAATCCATGTGCAATTTGTTCATCGACCTCGCTGAGATTTTTCTTACACCATTTGAGCTTCTACACGACTGCTTTGGGACTATAGGTACTTTACTTTTTTAGTTGTATAATAACTATTACATGTTTTGAAGTTCTTAATAGTTAATATAACTATGTAAACTAAGATCTGCTAAATTTCAGCAACATCAATTTGCCCGTTGGTGCACTCGGTATGGGAAATATGTCTTGTTCTCTTCCAGTATGGTCTCACATTTGCAAGTTATATGGGGTCTTTGCTATCCCAAACGTACAGCCTACTTAAAGACATTTGGGAGACTATTATTAGCATTTTTCAGCTTACATATCTGTCAGATACAAAACAAAGTCCATATGATATGTCAGATTTGCAGGACCTCTGGAACAATCTCTTTTCACAGGTTTGTAAAACAAATATCTAACTCCCTAGAGTTGTTTATCTGTTTATTTAACTAAAAAGACTGATGCATTGATTAACTTATTAGGTTTTCCGAGCAATTCGAAGCATATTAAATGGTTTACTGGCATTTTTTACGACCTGCAACCGACACAGACTAAGGTGAAGTTTATTGATTATTTTTCTTTAAAGTGAATCATGAATCATGATCAACAAATTTCTATATTAAGTGGTGCTATTTTCATGTGAGATGGACTCAAGATGAGCCTATCATGGTATGGTTCAGTCCTAGATGTTTGATGAAGTGACCTAACTTATGTTTATTGTAGAGTAAATTAGTAACTATATGAATTTTTTGCATGAGTGTATGCATTGGAATGTTTCAAATGTTTGAGAGATAAAGATAGAACCTGAAAGATTCATATCTATCATTAATGTTATAGCACGTCGATCAGTGAAAAGCTCAATAGGGAAGACATCTGAGTCATAATACATCTTGAGAAATAGAGGCATTCTGAGCTTATCCAATCTTGAAGTGTATAAATTCTATGTTGGTGTGCACTCTAAGTAGTTACTGTCTATTATTCTTATTCACTTGTAAAGAAAAAGAATCATAGTGTATGTGTAAAATGGAATCTTCAGTAACTGACTTGAATTCAAGTTCTCAGACATTTTTCAGATAAGTTAAAGTCCATCTACTAAAATTTCAAAGTAATAGAGTTATAGAGGCCAAAGACATTTATATCTTCCCATCCTTTGGATCCTATTCTGTCATTAACTCAAAAAAATCACCCTTTTCACCATTTGAAATGAAGGTTCTACTTTCGTCGAGCAAAATTATTAGACTAGGCTTAAATTATCCGATCGCCTCCTTTTCAGTTTTTACTTCTCAAAATAAATTTTTGTGAATGCAGCATCCACAATCACATGCAAGCGGTGATGCAGCATCTATTTCGCCTTGTTCACACGGTACGCCGTTCGTGCCATTGTCAGAAAAAGCTTCAGTTTAAGCATCATAATGAGGTAAGCTATCATATTTTGCTAACAAATATATACATAGAGATACATATTTATTATAAGTATTGTCTTATGTGATACAGGAGAAAATTTTCTTTCAGAAGGACTTCATGGAATGTGATCACTGCCAGTGAACTAAGCATTGATTTTCTGCATTGATCTGTACAAAGAACTGTCTTGAAAGTAGGAACCTTAGTAAATTCGCCGCAAGCTTATATTTTTGAGTTGTAGATTGTAAATTTGTAATGAATATATAAATGGAATTTTGTTTTGTATGTAAAATGACTAGAAACAGAGCCATTTACCTTTACTCATGTCTTGAAATAGCTATGCTGTATAATTGTTTTAGATTATCTGAGGTAGAGATCTTGTAACTTTTTGAAAGGCATTTTGAACAAGCCTATTTAGGAAAAGGTAAATTAAAGTGGAGAAATTATTTTTGATTGTTAGATTCCTACTGTGAGAAATTTGAGCTTACTCCTTTAGATTTAGAGATGGATGTTATGAGAATATTGTAGGATCATGGAAAATTTACCATTTTTTGTATACAAATACCTACCTCTCTTTTCTCTATATTTTTATATTCATCAATTTTAATTTACTCTTAAAAAGATATTACTTTAATAAACTATTATTCTCTTTCCTCTCTCTCTTCTCTCTCTTCTCTCTCAATCATTTATATAAAGAATTTTAATCATTTGCCAAAAATATCTCTAACTTTTATGTTGCATCAAGTGTAACAATTATAGCACTTTAATGATTTACAACCAACAACATAATACCTTAAATTGGTATAAATTTTAATATACAACTATCAAATCATTTATCTCAGCCTCACGTAGAGTCACAGCTATTTGCAACATTAAACGCTCATATCAAACAACACCCATCAAGGAGGGAAGATATATAACAATAGTATTGCATGCCTAATACCTAGCGAACGACTGTTTGATTGTCTGCTACCACAAACTAAGGATTTTAATCATAAGCTCATCACCATCACAAAGGTTAATATTGCGCCTAGATGCTACCTACTTGAGTCATCGACTCAACATCATAGCATTGTTTGTGCGGAAATCATAAATCGCTGCTCAAGAATGCTCTCACCCCACATCATTTGCTAGTTTTATAACTCTTACCTCCTAATTATAGTTTGAAGATCATCTAGTATTTAATCTCTATAATTGATAATGTCGTGCTAATTCAAACCAGCATATGCAATGCGTAATAGTTCCTTCATAACCTAACATCCTCGGGCATTCGCCAAAATAAATATAAGTATTAGATACAATCTATCCTTAATCGCGAGTTGAGCGAATAAAAGAACACTATCGAGATGTGACTTAACAATATGGTAATGGTGTCATTATCCACATCATCAATCATACCGCATGTACAATGTAGTTATCATACCCTAATAATATACCAAATATTCCATGCATAATTATGAAACGATCAATACACATAATTATGCTGACTAGTAAATAAATATCTGTACATGCATAATATGAATATGATAAAATTATAAAGTAAATATCCTTTTAGTATTTATATTACTTCTAGACTACGGAATATTCACTTACCTAACACTAATTTTAAGTTAACTAGCTCCTCTTATGCCACTAGGTTATCCTTATATAGTAATGAATCTACCATGATAATAAAAGTACTATTAATACAAATCCAAACTTATATGAAATTAATAAATTAAATCACCAATAGTCAGTCGCTATATATTTGGGTAGGTCCACCTAAGAATTATTATATTTATTGCTTAAGTAAAATTAATAAAACAATAATAATAGTCAGGTAGATTATTAAGAATAATGCAAATATCGTTATATTGATTGTTCCACTAATTGGTGCTGACTTATAACAACTATGATATCATTTAAGAGCCCAAGTTGACATGATTTACTAAATTAAATGACTATGTAAAATAAACAAATTAGAGAACGACTAAATCATTTGGGCCAGCCAGAGGCATAAATGATGGGTTGGACTACGACCAGCCTATAGGCCATGACACCACCCCACTAAGATGGGCTAAGGTTCTAACTCAAACCTAACTATGTTGAAATAAAAACTAGGTCATAGCCTAGCACACCCTTACAAAATCATAAGCTGAGCCACAAACCAACGCAACCCCAAACTAGGTTGTTGACGACCTAACCCACCCGACCATGGGCTGAATCGCGGCCTAGCCCACTCCTACCTTGGGCTGAGCCGCACCTAACCCAAGCCTAAGTTGGGTTGGGCTGCAAGTAACCCACCCAACCCCATTTTTCTCCTCTATCTCTTTTGGTAAGAGACTAGTGAGAGAGAAAAAAGATGTGGCTGCTGGTGATCATCGTCACTGGAGGCCAATACCGGCATGATTGCTAACTCCCACAAGCCGAAAAAAGGCACATGAGATGTGGACCCAACAAGAGATATAGCAGGGAGTCCATCTTGATGGAAAGGAGCTTGATGACGGGAGAGAACTGTTCAGCAATTTTTTTCACAAACAATCTCAGTTGATGACAACAAACTTATCCTCACTACCATAGCAGTCCTTACTAGAAGGAGAATGACTAACTTGGGCGATCAATAACGCTCAGAACTCACTCCATGGTCGGCGACCATGGAGATAACCCACTTGGCAAACTAAGCCATGGGGGCACCAAAGGATGGCACCAAGAACTTTGTTTCATGAAGGAGAAAGTTATCGACCAGAGATAGAGATAGCCAGAAAAGGGTTCGAAGACTAAGTGTAGCCTTAATTGAGGAGAGAGATGACCATTGAAGAGTAACATTGGCAAGAAAATAATAAGAGGGAAATTATCAAACCGTCATGAGGAGACACAAGATGGCTAACCGATTTTTCGTGAGGCCAAACTAAGACAAGAAGGGAGAAAAATGAACCAACTAACCACCAAACTAAAATAAAAAAGGAAAAAATAAAAATAAAAAAAAGGAGGGAGAAGAATTCTGTGCACATGCTCGGCACGTGCGTCCCAAGTTTTTTAAAAACTTATACTGCGTGGAAACTAAGCGTCGCCTCAACTAATTGTGCTAGTAGCAGGCAGATAAACGTGATACCGCTCGCATATAATATCTTCTGCTTTCATTTACATACGTTCATCTCATCCGTTCGCTCTACCATCGTGTCAGATCCAACGAATAATAACACGTCCGCATATATAGCCACCATACGCCTCCGAAGTAGACTTCTCATCTCGTTGGGGCGGACTTGAGAGAAGTATTAAATTCGACTGGGGGAAGTCGATGTACTCCTCCGATTAAATATTTTTCCTAAATCTTCTCCGACGCGTGACACTTGAAACCTAGAAACCCTAGAGGAAGAAATCGAGCCCTCGAGGTAGTGATCGGAATGTCGGGAGCGGGCCAAGACGAGGACAAGAAGCCGGCTGATGCGGCCGCGCATATCAATCTGAAGGTCAAAGGACAGGTTAGGGTTCCTTCGATCTCTCTGTTTTTTCTTTTCTCCACAAAGTTTTGCATATAATTTTCTTATGACGATTTTATCTCTCATCGTTTGTAGGTGTTCTTTGATCTTTTCCTAAGAGTTGTGCTATTTCTATGAAATTTTGCTGCTCGTAGACTTATAAATCGTATGATGTTATTAGATTTTCTTTTCCTTAGGAATATTTCAATATGGTTTTACTTTGCTTAGCTTACCGTGGCTGGTTTACATGTGCGATCTAGTTATCAAAGTTGTTGATGTGCATGCAGTTTCTCCTTGCTTTCAATAGAATTAGAGTTTCTTTCTTGTTCATCAGGCAACCAGGCTTGATGACAAGATTTTAACATAGAATAGGTAGAGAAGTTGAAGCTTGATCTTGTAGTAAAGTTTTTCTGATTGGAAGAGTTAGTTATTACTAGATTGAGCACGGGAGCTCAGGTATCAAGACGTAATCTAACTTTTGTCTTATTAGTATGAAGGCATTCTAACTCCTCCATCAATTTTTACTAGTAACGCATGTCTTAATCTTGATGGAAATATTTCTAGTGATAAGTCAACACTAACTGTCTGAAGCAAAGCATAAGATAAACTTCAAACTCTAGATGCTTGTAGAGATTCCACTGTAATTTCTAGTTCTGTAGGTTATTCTTGTAATTCATTCATCTTTTAAAAGAATTAGTTGAGTTTATTATGTTCGAAGAAGATAGCTTATAGTTGTTTGCAATGGCCGAGTAGGTAGGTTTTTATGTTGCTTTTGAAGAACATATATTCAGTTACTTATAAATGATCTTTATCAAAACAATCCCTTTTGGTTTGTGATTACTTGTTAATGACCTAAATTTCCACCTTCTTCTTTGATCAAAGGGAGGGTTAGGAAGAAGGATTTTAACTGTTAGCACATGTTAATATTTCCTTGAACATGTGAACAGTCACTGCCGATCATCACCTTGTAACTTGTGAGATGGTTACCAACTGGTATGAGTACGACTACTTGTGGCCATTGTGTTAGGGGTTGATCCAAGCTCGGCTTGGAATTTACTGAACTCAAGGTTGAGCTTGGCTTGCCGCAATACTGAGTTGGCTCGGTTCCAGAAGTATTCTTTATACTATTAAGATGACAATTAAGACTTTTACAATGTATAGAGGCAGATCAATATGGAAACTTAGCTTGAGATTGGCTTGTTTAGTAAACAAACTCGGATTTGGAGCTCGTGTTGAGCTCTAAATGGACTGAGCTTGAGCGGCTTGTGAACCGACAAGCTAGATTGACAACCTACATACTGTTTGCAGCTGTATGTTTATAAATCCTTGATGGTGATTGGCTTCCTCTTAGTAGTTAAAATTTCTCAGGAATGGTGCCCTCTGTGGTGGTAGAGCAGTTTTATAAAGAATATAGTAATCTTGACTTTCAACCTATGGCTACATTATCTCTATACAACAGAAATAATAGCAAACATAGGGGTCAAGTTTGATTTTCCGTTGCCATAACCATGTATATGTTCTTTTCTTTCATCTGTAAAATCAATGTTTCTTCCTATACTGCAAGTTCTCCTAAGACTGCCAGGTTTACCTTTTTTCTTTTGTAGGATGGGAATGAGGTCTTTTTCAGGATCAAGCGAAGCACACAGCTGCGGAAGCTCATGAATGCCTACTGTGATCGCCAGTCAGTTGATTTCAATTCCATTGCCTTCCTGTTTGATGGCCGTAGGCTGCGAGGGGAGCAGACTCCAGATGAAGTACTTTTAGTTCCTTTATTTCTCTTCTAGATTCATTTTATATCTACTAGTTTGTTTTGTATTTGATCCTCTTCTTCCTCCCATCGTTTTCAGCTTGAGATGGAAGATGGGGATGAGATTGATGCCATGCTGCACCAAACTGGGGGAGCAACTTGCAGCTCATAATAATATTTTTTACTTCTATCAATCCTAACAAATTAAGAATCCTGTAAAGTGGGTAGCAGCCAGAGGACCTGAGAAGTGGATTTTGGTAACTATCCTAGAAAAAATGTTTTGGAAGCTTGTAATGCTTGACTTATTTAAATGTTGAACTCTTTCTCATGCTATTAACTTGTTTGTTTTGTTATAGTCTCGTTATTTTTGTTTGAGCATCTTATAAGACTTCTACTCTTTCAAGCTGGTTCTTTATAGGTTTCCTCCATTCCACCTATATTAGTAGGTCTTTACACATATGATTCAAATTGGTTCCTTTATTCCCTTCTGGGACATTTTGAACGAAGCTACACTGCAAAATGAGTGGTACTGGTATATTACTCCTCTTCCATGGATAATTTTGTTTCAGTCGGTAATTTGGTAATATATACTACCATATTCTAGTTGGTTTTTAATCTTAGTAGACCCACCATATTATTTCACATTGTGACAATTTTTTTAAAGTAATAGAATAAATCAATCTTTTATTCTTCCAACTCTTTTAAGACAGCAATTAAAGAAAAAGGGTTATTTAGGGCTTTTCCAAAATTGATCGGTTTGAGTCAATTAATAATTTAATATTGTGGGACGAAGTCCAGAGTGCAACCTCATATAAACATTTATTAGAGTCACGCGTGTCACGTGACTTCATGAACAATCTTTTGGGACCCATTGAGATCGCTGAATCACTAACCAATTTATTCACCGGTATTATTGTTCTATCCACCCGTCCTTAAAATCGCTCAAAAAAATATAAAATAAAATAATTATATCAAATAAAAATTGCTAACACAATCAGCAACATCTTACTACGTGAATCAAAATTCAAGTAATAAGATATTAAAATAAATTTATAACTCACCTACTTAATTATATTATTTGCTGCGTAGGCTTAGACCCACTCAAAAAAATAATTTTAATTGCTCCTATTCCCAGGAATTTATTATTAAGCCACTTGGTCGGATGGTTCACGAGCCAGGTCAGATAGGACACGTGACAACTCCCTTCATATTAACTGCCCTACCCGCAGAAAAAAAAATCAACCGCGCATAAATACTTGTATGCGGAAGCATGCTGTGGGACTCCACAAACGGATTCAATGTAGATCCGATCCGATTCGGTTCGATTCGATTCGATTGCCCCACCTTCCGCATATAAGTGTCAAGCTTGTATTGGGACTGCAATAAGTAAATATATTTAATCCAAATCGCATAATCGAGGGAATGCTGTCCCCATTTCCCATCCTTCCAATTAAGGAATAATTAATTATTATATTAATCCTACCTTTTGTAATTAATTATTACTACCTTTTATCCGTGCTCGCTGTCAAATAGTAACTGTGTGCAGACGAAGCACATAACTTCCTCTCTCTCTCTCTCTCTCTCTCTCTTGATCTCGATCTCGATAATTTATTGTTGTCTTTGTTTCTTATATGAAATGCCTTTTGGATTGGAAGCATTGCGGTTCTGAAGGATTCAGAAGTAGAGGAGGGAATGGATTTTGATGGTAACAATCGCAAGCTCAAGTGGGTTCCTTCTCACATTTCATCAATTTTTTTATTGGGTTTCGTTTTTTTGAGATTAATTGAGAATAAATGAAGGAAAGGATGGATTTTTTTGAATGACTACGAATAATGTTGGCTGTGATTTGATGGGGTTTTCATATTCCTATTCGAAAGGTTTTTATTTTTCGATTTTTAGTATTTTTATCACTTCTTCTTCCTTGGGTTTTCTTGCTAGAGTGCATTTTTATCTCAATTTGTTTAAAATTTTTACTTGATTAAAATGTGCTTATTGTTCTTCAATTCCATTTTAGTTGCTAATTGGTCACTGTTACTTTTGACAATGCTAGTGGTGACTCTTTCTGCATGATGATATGCCCTCTAAAGCTTTGACACTTTCCTAGTTCTAAGCTTGTCAATGACCGTCAAGTTAAATATCTTGTTGTTATCATGTTGGGCTATCAAATAATTCAATTTAAATTACATTTTTATTTTCTTCTTTGCAATTGATTTCCTTGAATTCTGCTTATTTTCGATTCTTTTGGTAATGCTTCCTTCTCGTCAAACTCCCTTTGACTTTCTTTGTGCTACTGTTATTGTCACAATCTGGGACATGTAAAAGTGAGATGTGGGAATCAGGAGGAGAGGAGTATAATTTGCAGAGAGATTCACTCAATGGTTTGCTGCTTTAACCATCCTCCTTAAAATCCTTTTTGAATGCATGCATATTGCATCTTATAGTTTTTCTTACTTCTGCAGATATATCTCATTGCTTGTGGGATGAAGCAAATCAAAATGTAGATGATCTCTTCTACATGCTGGAGGAACAGACACCGACAAAGGATTGCGCATATCCAAGTTACCAAGTCTCTGATATAGGAGGTATGGTTTTCTTGTTTTCCCCTTAATACATGGCTAGTCTTAATTGATTGCTTGAGTAACTTGGGAAAGATGAGTGCAGAGATCAACAGCAAGGAGTTGGAGGAATGTAGAGAGGCTTCACAATTTAAAAGACGACGAGTGCTTCGTTTTACTTCTGAGAATTATGAGGTTGCCATTTTCAATGAACCAACTAATCATCTTCCCTCTTACTTTAATCTTGGGTAATTCAGATGGACTAAGTGAGTTATCTCCTTATATATATGTGGAGAAAGGATAGTTTTTGTTTGCCTCAGGTTTTTTGTACCGTTTCTGTTCTTGTCCTTTTTCAGGTGACAAAGTTGTCAACGATGGAAGGACTTTCCGAGAGTTTACAGTGGAATTCAGAATGGAGTTTGGGATTTTCAGGTTGGTCTTCTTTATATTTATGGAATCGAATTACTGCAATGGTCTCTCTATCTATTGACTCTTAAGGTTCATTTCAGATGATAACTGTGCCTTAAATTATGATGGTTTGGATCAATCATCAGAAGGATGGTTAGTGGATTGCTTAAATGAAAACAAGACTCATTGTAGCTCTGAAGAGATGTTGGTGTTCTTTCTTAGAACTATTTTCTGTTCTATTTGCTTTGGTCTCCTAGTTACTCATCCTGAATGTTTTCATGTGGTTAATTTCCTGCAGGAACAATCCTTCTTCCATGGACCAAATTGATGTTTCTGGTAAGTCACGACTCTTTGTGAATTAAATTCCTCATCACCTATTATAGCTTATTTCTATAGTACCGAGCATTTGGCTTTAAACTTTACAGTGCATAGTTTTTGATCCATAGTCTGTCTATTTAGAGTTCTGTAACATCCCATCTGAGGTGGAAGCTGTTGTAGTGCAAAAGACACCCGCTCCGCCTTGTTTCAGAGTTTCCAAGGGTACATCTCAAACAGAGTTTATCTTTACAACTGTCTATTGTTTTTGTAATTTTGATTGCCTTTCACATAGTTCTCTTCAATTTTCCTCTTACTGAAGTTTAAACACTTTCTTCCATCTTTTAGGTAGGAAATCGTTTAATGAAGCGCCAACAAAGTTAACTTCAGTTGCCTACCCTTTTGACCTGATTAAACCATGCGGAGTTCATGGGGATGTGACTTTGAAGGATATAAATCAGCGAATTCATGCCCCACCAGAATCAAAAGTAAGGCATAAAAAGGATGAGGAATCAATTCCATACCCCCCTTCAGCTTTCTCTGGTAAGCCGGTGGTCGTCAAAACAAGAATCCACACAAAAGGTCGAAAGGGCAACATTACAATCATGAGAACCAGAGGTTGAGACTTGAGAAAATCGGGTCTGTTGTAAATATTTTGTTATTTTGTCCTCTCTCTTATGCATTTGATAGTCTGATCCTTTACAGGATAATGTTGGCCAGATAATCGACAACGCTTACATGCTTGTTCTTTTGGGATCCGTGTGTCGTGGATCCTAGTCAGACATTTGTTGAATCTTTCTTGGTCTTGCCTTTAATGTTTCCATGAGTAAGCACAATGCTAAACAATTATTAGCACGATGTAAATGGTGATAGTAGAATTTCAAATAGTCTTAGGCTTTCCTCTTTGATCTTCATTTTTAAGTTGGAAGGTTGTGAAGTTCTTGTTGATTTTTCGAAACTCTAGTCTAGAATGTTGGTGTTAAAGACATCTATCCTTCCCTCTAGGAAAGAAAACATGACTTTCTCTTTAATATATCACATGGTACTAGCTCTTATGCATTCAATGACTTATTTTTTTAAATTTTTTTATCAAGCATCATTGATTTTCTTATTAATTGAAGTGAAGTCTCATGTTGCTAGACAACTCCTTATATGTAATTTCTCTGCTCTTTCCTAGTTAGTTTAGTAATAATTATAACCAAGTGCTAACAATTTTGTGCTATATGTTATTATAATTTATCATATACCTAAGTCTCAATTCACTTTTTCGCCTAATCGCCTAACTATTAAAGATCATGAAAGTTTTCTCGCTCAAGTTGATTCCAAACTCTCGGGGTGGAAGAGAAATAGACTATGTGCTTATTAATTCTGTTCTTAATTCTATGCTTGTTCACCTCCTGGCTTACACTTGGACGCCACTAGCGGTTGTTGATCGCATTACTAAGATCTCGCGTAAATTCCTGTAGGAAAAAGGTGACTCTAATAAAGGTCTGCACCTTATCGGCTAGGATAAAGTCACTAAATTTAAATGTGATGGAGGCCTAGCTATTAGAGACCTGCGTGTGTTCCATGCGTTACTCTTTACTGGCTAAAAATATTTTGCATGTCTTAAATGGTAGTGATAAGCTGTGGGCCAAGGTGGTTACTGCCAGATATGGGACTCCCCACTCTTGGTATCATTGTAGCCTAGAAATTCGTCTTGGTCTTGGCGTCTATTATTGATGGCTATGAACGAAATTAAAGAAGGCTTATTGCGGTTGGTACGCAATGGTAAAACCACGAATGTTTGGTGTGACCCATGGATTTCTACCATTCCGCCGGATAAGTGGCCCACCTATATTAATACGGAGATGAGAAACTCCATTAACTTGGTGTCTAATTTTATGGTGAATGGGGTTTGAAACGGTGATAAGGTTTTGAGTATTGTCATCGCCCTCAGAGAAAGGGATGATATTTGGATTTGGAAGTTGCACCCCTCAGGAGCTGCCTCGTCTAAATCTACATATAATCTCATCAGGGTAGGAGAAATGAATAAAAAGGTTGGAAAATTCTCTGGAATTTTAAAATCCCTTCCAAAATCAAAATCTTTCTCTAGAAAATCTGCTGGGGAAAAATCCTTACTAAGGCTATCTAAATTGCCTCAAAATGACTACCGACAATTTGTGCCCTCTGTGCTCCTTGGAATCGGAAACTATCCCCCACTTATTCTTTTCTTGTAGGGTTGCTATAACCTTGTGGGAGCTGTTGAGAGCAAATCTTGGCATTAATCTCAATTTTTGGAATGAGTGAGTTAATGGTTTCTAGCTCTTTGAAAAAGATATTCCGGATATAGGGTTTGTGATCTGGTAGGCTAACTGCTGCTCTATCTATGCAAGGTTTGTGATCCGGTAGGTTAACTACTGTCCTATCTATGCAGGGGTCAGATGTGAAAAGTACAGATCAGTTTTGATAATCAAAGCTCTGTTGCTATGCAGGAGGCTTTACTATTTTTGAAAGATAAGAATTTTACCATTAAAATTTCTTAAAGGTTGCATTAAAATATGACATAATAATACTATAAATATTACAATAAATTCACTTGACATGTATTTAGTTGAAATAAATGTACAAACACTGTCCAAAACCTACTGTGAAGTTCTAGTTCTATTATTCTGAACATTAATGTTATGTGTTGCATTTTTTGAAGGTTGCATTAAAATATGACATTAGAAAATCTAAGAATATTAGAGTAACAATGTGAAAGAGTAAAATGTTAAAGTCTTCAATACTTCAACAATACTGGTAGGTGTTTCTCTACTTGACTCATTGACTAAATTTACTTTTTTGATTGGGCTTACTATTTACTGTACTTCTTGCATCTGTCTGCAATTTACATTTATAATGAAACATATATTAGAATATTTATCTATATCTGACAAATAAACTCAATATACTTATAATATGCATACATACAAACTCAATATTTATGCAGACAAACTTAATGTGCTTATAAAGTGCAGACCATGTATAAATTAGAGAGACCACATGTTTGAAAAGAAGAGTGAACAAAGATGGGTGGAGTATAGAATATTTACTAAGCCTTCGAAAAACCCTAAATTTGGGGTGGAGACCAAGATATTAATATTATAATATATCTCTAGGAAGTCTACACCTTATAAAAGAAGAAATTTTAAGTGGACAAACTTTACAAACTTTCTGATTTACTCTATTTCCTCTGATGTTTGCTGTTCGGTGTCTTCTCCGATACTTGAATGTCTTGACATCCTTAAGAGGGAAAAGTTTAAGGGATAGAAGTGGCTGATTAAAGAATAAGAAGAAGGGAAGAAGAAGAAGAGAAGAAGACGGGATGAGAAGGGAAGAACAAGGGTTTCTCTCTTCTCTCATTCTCTCTTCTTTCTTCTCTCAAAACTGACGATGTGAATAAAATGTGTGATATGACCGTGCAAGGCAGAGTTGTCCAATCGGTGGTAGGTGAGGATAAATATGTAATTTAATATTTTTAGCTAATAAACCATAATAATTCTATCCAACTACAATGGGATAGAAAAGTAATTTTACAACTTCTGTTAACAGTGTCTAAGGGATTATAGAATTTCAAAAATATAGAGAATATTTATACTCTTTTATAGTACATGGGGACAAAGTGATACAGAATTAAAGTACAGAAAGGCAAAATGTAATTAAATTAATTAAAAAAGAAGAAAAAGAAAGTGTTAATCAATACTTGTGAGTTTATTTGCACAACGAGATGCAATGTAATTTTGCTTCAAAATCCGCAAAGAATGTAAGAAATTAATTCTATGTCTTAGCAAATGCTTGTGGATATCTCCTTATATCTCATTTCAGCATTTTTATAAGACCATGCAAGTTCTCTTCTTAGATCTCTTTGTCATGAATCAATGTCAATAAACACACTTGTTTTGATCCAACTAATACTTTTTTTCTTTTTTTCTTTTACTTTTGTCCTTAGAATTTAAATAGTGGTATTGTTTGATTGTCCATTTGTGCACATTAGAAGATATAATCTAGGAATAACAAATAGAACCGGGTTTGGTGATATTAGCAAATAAATTGTCCACTTGCTTTAGGCTTCTATACCGGGAGGGAGAAAAGATCTACACAATTTTACCCTCAATTTTCGAAAAGATTGCTTCTAAGATTTGAACTCGCTAAGGGCAAACCCAAGAGAGGATATAATCAAAGTTAGAGGGAGCCATGGCTTCTCTCTAAATTTGAAAATTTTTATTTAATATAATATTTTTTGAATAAATTTCTATTGATAGCACTAATCGACCCTCCTAAATAAAAAATGCTTCCATATATTCTTTTATTTTCAAATAAGTATATTTTAGTATTGAAAACTAAATTATCTAGTGGGAAATTCAAATTTGATTAATTGCGAAATCTTAGACATGTTTTCTCTTTTTTTATACCTAAATTTTTTTTAATTAGATTATTATAACAAATAATATTATCATGAGTTTTTTTGTATAATTAGAGATATTGCCGGTTTCTAACCAAAATTGCTATCAAAATTTCTCATTCCACCCCTATGCATGTATAGCTCTATTTTTATTTATATAAACACTCTAATATTGGGTTGTTTATATAAAAAAAATCTTAGGTTCTAATAATAGTAAGATTAGACTCTTTAAATTGAATGCTTTCAATTTTATACTCAATGCATATTTTTAATAAATAAATATGTATAATTTACGTAAGAGATACGCACACGAGTTTTTTTTTTTACTACTTTAAAAACTAAAAGGTATTTTTATACAAATAAATGTCTAAAGTGTATTAGTATGATGTGCTTATTGAATCACACTCTCCGAAAGAGTCGTCAAAGTTAACTACAACTAAACAACAGAAACAAACACTCATCCAAGTCTCCTAAAATAAGCAAAGTTACAATAAATACATCTACGAATAACCATTTAGTTAGAAAAAATTAGTATATTATTGTCAATTTGTTATTAGAGCTCATCTCCTGTGTGTATATATATATATATATATATATATATATATATATATATATATATATAAGCCTCTCCTGGTGGGGAAAGTTGAAAAATTAAAAACACCTCATATATTCTCATATATTCTTGATCTTATAGTGGTGTCCAATCTCATACAACTTTCTGATGACATTATTATGTCTTGTTATGTGAATCATCATCTTACTAGCTGTTATATTTGCCGAAGTCTTTGTCCACACCCCCTTCCAGTGACTATAATGAGGCCAAGCCAATTTGTTTCTCTTTGAATACAGGTGCCAAAATCTTAGCAAAGGTTGACTAAAAGTTCTCCCCAGCTCCAGTTTGTTATCTAATTTTGTCTCTCTTCGGATTATATTCTTTTGTTTCGTACTAGAGGGATTTGTTAATTTGATCTTGACCATTAGGTTCATTGTTGTTTTCCATTATAAAGAACAGTCTAGTTGACCTTTCCTACATTTTATCCTTTTATTATCATTCACATTCTACTATATAAATATTTATAGTTTGATCCTCCTATTTTGTTTTTAATGCATCAAAAATATCTTAAGTTAACTTTAACCTAGTAGCAATTGATGGAACAAATAATATTTCATTGCTGTTAAAAATAAAAGATTAAAATACCTAGAATATCTCACATTGTTCAATAGTATTAAGGCCATTTTGCATCTATATTAATGCATCCATATATTCTCAGTTAGCATAGTAACATGAGGAAACTTTTATCACACCCGTATGTCACCCTTGGCTTGCAAGCTATATACATCTCAATCTCAATCGACTTAAGGGTAGAGCAAAAGAAAAAGAAAGACTTAAATACTCTACATATATGAGTTATGAACAAGCTTGTTATTATACCAAAAATGTAGCAGGAGAAATGGAGTTTGATAGTAAAATTTCTTAATCTTAATATGTTTAATTTTACGTCAAAAGGATCTGGAACTACTCTAAAATTCTTATCCAAGGATAAGAATATTCGTATCTCGTCTTAATGATCACATCAACTTTGGATTTATCCAATTATATTTGCAGTTTTGGGATGATTGGATAACAAACTGCATAGAATAACTTTGGTATATCCTTCGGAATATTCTTCATAGCCGGCCGACTTTTAACGTACATTATCCAGCTCCTCTATTTTGTTCCTTTTTAATCCTACCTGACAAGAACTAGCCTTTAAGTTGAATTCAAAAGATGGAGTACGGTAAGAAAAGTTAACTGCCAACAACAACATTTCTCTCATCTTCCCTATTATAGATTCTCTCATCCTAAGATTATTTTGAGATCATTGCATTCTATAGCAGCCCACCAATGGGCAAGTGGAACCCTTTGGCGGCGGTGGCGGTGTTGCTTTGGGTTGCGGATGCCCGCGGTGGCATCGATAGAATACCGACGACGTTGGACGAGCCGTTCAAACCAGTAACAGTGCCACTCGATAAGTCCTTCCGAGGGCATGCAGTCGACCTGCCGGACGTCGATCCTAGAGTTCAGAGAACGGTGAATGGATGGGAGCCAGAGCAGATAGTCGTATCACTCTCATCCACCGAGGACTCAGTTTGGATCTCTTGGGTCACAGGTTTGGACTGTTCACTGCAAAAGAGCCGCGTCTAACTGGGGCACCACTTTTAGTGTTATCTTGTCTACTTCAGCAAAGTTTACTTCCCTTCTGTCTGTGTTTCTGAGAGAAAGACATTAGTTTTTATTTGTATCTATTGACAAGAGAGGGAGAGAGGAAGATAATTGTTTCATGACTCTTCATTGCAGGAGAATTCCAAATTGGTGAAGATATCGAACCATTGGATCCTAAGACTGTTCAAAGTGTTGTTCATTATGGCCGCTTGAATAATTCCTTAGCTCATAGGGCTACTGGGCATTCACTTATCTACAATCAAAACTACCCCTTTGAAGGCCTCCAGAATTATACGTCTGGAATAATCCACCATGTTCGTCTTAAAGGTAAAAAATCTTAACAAATCTATTATGGCTAAATAATATAGAAGGCAATTTTCTATGTATATCCTTCTAAAATTCTGTAATTGTGTGCTTATCCCTCTAACAATTCCTTACGTGCTTGCCCTTAAAATCCCTTCTTTCTTTTGGCATGGTCATCCATTTATTATGGCAGGATTGAAACCTGGGACACAATACTTCTACCAGTGTGGCGATCCTCATTTATTAGCTATGAGTGCTATCCATACTTTCACAACAATGCCAGCTTCAGGACCTCAGAGCTACCCAAGAAGAATAGCCATTGTTGGTGACTTGGGTCTCACATATAACACTACTTCTACAGTAGATCACATGATCAGCAACCAGCCTGATCTAATCCTCTTGGTTGGTGATGTTAGCTATGCGAACTTGTACCTAACAAATGGAACTGGAGCAGATTGCTATTCTTGCTCCTTCCCACAAACTCCGATACATGAAACGTATCAGCCTCGTTGGGATTACTGGGGAAGGTCAGTACTACTTTAAACTTCTGTGGAATAAGAAATAAGCCTTCTTATATTACTATATCACTTAGCTCTATTTAAGTATATTAATATCTACTTCTTTCTCTACTCCTCTTTTATCTAATATTTTTATATTTACTAATTAATATTTTATCTTTAAAAAAATATCACTTCAATCAACTATTATTTTAATCATTGTGTCTCTTTCGTCTTCCTCTTCTCTCACTTTCCCTTATCCATTCATTATAAAAAATGTTTTAATTATTTGCTAAACTACTTATTTTAATTTTATGTCACATTCAGTATAACTATTACGTACACATTATATTAGTATAAGAAATTAGACTAACTATAGTAGACGTTAACTAAATTAATGAGTGAGTTACACAGCAATTAGTTGTTCAGGTACATGGAGCCAGTGACCTCAGGAATTCCAATAATGGTGATTGAAGGAAACCATGAGATAGAGCTGCAGGTTGAGAACAAGACCTTTGTGTCTTATAGCTCCAGATTTGCATTCCCATCAGAAGAGAGCAGATCAAACTCTCCTTTCTACTACTCTTTCAATGCCGGAGGAGTTCACTTCATCATGCTGGGGGCATACACCTCCTACAACAAATCAGGTGATCAGTAGTATATCATACATATGCTTGCTCTTTTTAAGTGTATAGCTTTTAGATCAAATTATGTGGAAGCTATAAAAGATTTCTGAAAACTTTTCAAATGTCATATTCTACAAAATAAATATAATAGCAACATTGATATTTCAAAAAATCTCAGAGGTTATTAAGTAAAACCCTGTAAACTCTAATTAATCATAAATAAAACTAAACTTGGATTAAAAAAGATCATTTTACCCTTGTACAAATTTCTTAAATGGTTGTATAAGAACAGAAAATTTTCTTTTGTGCTATATATATGCATAAATTACAATGTCCAAGAAGGAATAATAATTTTAGTCATCTGCTAGTTCTTTAATTGTATATCTTTTATACAAAAATTAAGATTAAATGGTTTCATTGTTGCATTACAGGAAAGCAGTACAAGTGGTTGAAGAGAGACTTGGCAAAGGTAGACAGGGGAGTAACCCCTTGGTTGATAGCAACTTGGCATCCACCTTGGTACACCACATACAAAGCTCACTACAGGGAAGCAGAGTGTATGAGGGTGGAAATGGAGGAGATATTGTATTCATATGCTGTTGATATTATCTTCAATGGACATGCAAGTTTACACTATAATCCTTCTTCTGCAAAAGTTCTCCTAGTTATTTGTCTATTACATTTTAATGCAAATGGCACCTTTTTTCTGTCCTTCAGTTATAAGGTTCAAGTAGACTACTACTCATATGCTAGCTAGTAGATTTTGTTTATTTTTCCTCATATCTCTTCTTCAAATCTATTTCTCTCAACATTGCACTATTCTTATCCATCTTCCTACACATTCTTACTCACATTCTTTGTCAACTCTTATGACAGAAATTTGCTAAACGTTCAACTGTAGATGAATCAATTTCTTTCTTTCTTTCTTTCTTTCAACTCTAAGGTTCTAGTGAACTTCTCTTATGCTAGTAGCCTTGTATGATTTTTTAAGACATGGTTTTCTACACGGCATGTATAATTATCGATGTAGATCTATAGTGGCATTTTATCTATTTGTAGCGGCATTTGTGACTGTCGATACATCTGAAAATTCTTGTATTGCTAACCTCACTTTCAAACGATCAGGTTCATGCCTATGAACGATCGAATCGTGTATATAACTACTCTCTGGATCCCTGCGGTCCGGTCCATATCACGGTCGGCGACGGTGGCAACCGGGAGAAGATGGCAATCAACCATGCAGACGAACCAGGCAACTGCCCAAATCCATTGACCACACCTGATCAGTTCATGGGTGGCTTCTGTGCTTTAAATTTCACACAAGGCCCAGCTGCAGGCAAATTTTGCTGGGATCGACAACCTGAATACAGTGCTTATAGAGAAAGTAGCTTTGGCCATGGCATCTTAGAGGTGATATATTATTGATCTTGACTTTAATTGAATCAATATATTTGAGCATGGACTAGACCTTTCAAACTATATGTTTCGATTTAATTGCAGGTGAAAAATGAGACGCATGCATTATGGACTTGGTATCGCAACCAAGATATGTATGGTAATATAGGTGATGAGATTTACGTAGTTCGGCAACCTGAGAAGTGTCCAGCATTCGCAGATAGTAGATCACGTATATGAGTTTCTTAGAAATTATGAGTATGTAATATTGTAATGATGTAGATATCACAGAGGAAGGAGAAAAGAAAAGTAATACACAATTGAATTATTCTCTATGTTGGCGATAATGCTAAGGAAATAAAAAAAGAAACAATTAGATCATGAAAAAGTGAATATTCTCGCACTTATTTATCGCGCTACAGAGATAATATTATGTTTACAAGTAGACTTCCAACTATTGGAAACATTTTAGAGATTCGAGTCTGATTCTTAAACTTACTGAAAAAGGAAGAAGAAGTAAATTTCAAACTATTTAGAGAAGTAGGCTAAATCGCTATAGAAATCAACAATTCTTCGCTTGGGTTTGTCCCAGAAAAGATTAGGACGGCTTCAAACTTCCTTTTCGCAGTTACTTGGTGGATGATTTGAAAAGAAAGAAACAATTAAGTTTTTTAGGTCAGAAGCAAAGACAGCAACCAATCATATCATATTTTTTATATTTTTAAAATCTGTGAGAGCTTAGAATTGTTTTATCCTAAGAAATCACATCTTAATTTCTCTTTTTTTTTCTTTCTTCTTATACTTCTTAAATTTTTTATTAATTGATTCTAATTAAGGCTCTCTCATTATTCTTTTTAAAATATATATATTTTAGAATACAAGAATAATTATTTCTAAAATAAAAATATTATTTTAATAATAACAAAGAGAAATACTTATTTAGAATTAACCACAATAGGTATTCCCTATATTCAAACTTGTTATGACAACAAGGGTTCCAGCTCTGGGAGAAAGATTAACGAACTTGCTTCCTCTATCAAAGAAAGGACAATAAAATGCCTTCACGAAACTAGACTCTCTATTAAGCTATATTATTATGTCAGTAAATCATTGTCTAGGAAAGCTGATTAAATAAATAATTTTCGTAGACAGTGACTTATGTATTGCATACTGAGCCTTACGATCTGTTTCAATATATAGAGTTTATGTACAATTAGTAAATATGGAAAACTAAATTACGTAAATCACTAAGCTAGCTTTACAAGAAAAAGTGGCAACCTAAATTATACCTAAATTAGTTGGGTATTGTATGGAGAATCTAGAGAATGAACATGAGATAATTTGGTAGTAATAGAGAATATAGTATTGTATCTAACAACCCCTATAAACTACGGGGCAGAGAGATGTGATACGTTCTGACCACGTGGCTTAAGTCAGTCAAGACAGTTGATTCAAGTTAAATCGAATTGAGTTAGTTAGATTTGTTTACTTTGCTTTAAAGTTTAATAAAGTAGATGTAAATCCAATAGGATAAATTGGACCCGATCTACTATGACTTTACTCCTATAAATAGGAGTGATCATGAGATAATTATTATGTGTGGAATGATATTGAGTTGAGGTATTTTTATTATCTCGTCTTTATCTTTTATCTTCATAGGAATATATTACAACTCTAAATCCATTCATAACCTCCAAACCCTAAACACTATCCTCCACATCATAAGCCACTCTACTTTATAGCGGTCCACCACCATCCTTGGCTGTCTGCCATCCTCTGACAACTACCGCAATGTAAACAAATTATCAATCTGTTCAAGTTTAACCATTTGTCACTATTTTATTTTTAACTTTTTATCCTGACTTTGGATTCACGTGAAACTAAAGCTATTAGATCTATAACTTGTAACTCTACCATGCATAAAAGTCTCATAATTTTATTATGTATAAATTGTTTCATATATGATTTGTAATAATAGTATTAAAGCCAACATTTCTAGATCGATGATTAGCACGAGATCTAAGAAGACCCACAAGGAAAAATACCTATGGAGGATCAAAGACTCATCTCCATTCTTGTGGAGGTTTCCTCGACACCACAGGCCACTGTCATTGATAACCACCTGCGAGGGCGAAGGCACTAATAGAGTCCATGGACTTGTTAGCACTAATAGAGTCCGTGGACTCATTGAGAGAATTATTGAAAGAGAACTCCGAGAGGATAAAAAAAATGATCCAAGCCTTGATGACAATTCTACTAGGCCAGCACAACCATCCTACGCCCCAGCACCATCGGCCATGGTAGATCCACTGTCTATGAGCTCGTCCTCTACAAATTGTGAGGGAGATGGTAAGAAAACCCAACCTGCGACCAGAACCCCTCTTCCGACCGTAGAAGTGTCTTCACCACTATAGATTTAGACCGTTGCGCTGGAGCAGCCGATAAAGACAATACTCGAGCCATCTTCCTCATACTCGATGGAAAACAATGGCTGAAATCACAGTTTTGCATTGGCGGAGATTCAGGTCCCTTAGTCCAAGCCACCATCTCCTAGGCCAACACTAGTTGGAAGACCGCCGTCGAAGACTAGTATCCTTGCAACCAACCCATGACTAGTGTCCGGAGGTCCGACGCTTCCATGACCACCGACGGCCACGATTGGCTTCCTCGGGCCAATTGCCAACTAGTGGTGGCCATCGTAACCAGTAGTAACCAATGGGTGGTCAAACCTAATGGCTACCATCACGAGGAGTTACCTTTTAGTTCAGGGTTTCCCTCTCCCGTGACTCCACTATAGGGGGCCATGGGCCCCATCCTTAGCCCCTAAGGGCTGGTGGACCCGCCAACGACACGCCATGGCTGCAACTATAGAAAATCAAGCTTGATTTCGGTATTTGGATTCCATTACCTCTCATCATTGCTCCACCACTGTAAAGACCTATCAAACGATGACTGAGATAGGTCAGCTACCCTACCTAGTTGCCACCGAGGCTACACTAATCTATGGAGGCGCCCCTAGGATGAAATCCAACTTCAGTTCTAGGGTTAGGGTTGGGTCAATTGAATGGAGAAAATGAAGTGCGCGAATCCTGAGGCTGGCAAAATTTTCGTGAACTAGTTTGACCACCTCGTGCGAATTAGTTTTTGGACACATGAGCATGACCGCGAGCCTGAGTACAAGTCTAAGGATGACTAGGTGGCCTCGCATAACCTAAACCCGCATACAGCCTAGGCACAACATGAGCCAGACTCATGCGCCTATGACCCACATCACTAGCATTGACCACGAGGTCACTTGGCTTGCGCTGACGTGCCACATTTTGGAATCCAAGCTCAGACTATGAAGTTTGATTTCCCAAAATTTTTAAGAAGAGACCCACTGGACTAGACCTACCTAGTAGAATAATTTTTCACGTATGATAGCATGCCCAACCACTAGAAGGTCTAGCTTGCATCTTTTAACTTAGAGGGCATGGCAATCAAGTAGTACTAGTTGGAAGAGCAAACTTGACTATTTGTGTCTTAGCAGGACTTTGCTGATGCAACTTGTGCTCGGTTCGGTTCAACCCAATACGAAGACTTCTAGGCTATATTGACTAAGCTGACTCAGTCAACAACAGTTCAAGCTTACCGGAATAAGTTCAAACGAGACCAATTGGTTGAACTTGGTCCTGAAGAGTATCTTTATTAATGGGCTCAAGGTTGACATTCATGCAAAGGTTAACACCTTGAGGCCCACTATATCTGAGGACATCTTCTCATTGGCAATTCTGATAGAGTCAAGTTAAATCAACCGAACCAGATCCACAAGCTCACGACCCATTAGAGACTGCACCTACTCTAACCCAGCCCGCACAAATTTTAGGCAGTTCAATTGTTTTATCCGGCTGTATCTAAGAATTGTATTTGATACCTATAAAAAGGGATTAAACCGTTGAGCTATGATTAATTTAATATTTATATCAAACAATTTCTCTTTCTCCATGATAACTTCAAAAGGATTTCCAAGCCATTATTCTTTGGAGTCACTTTAATCTCCAGTCTTCCCTCGCGCTCCCTGCTGCATCATCCTCTCCGGACAGAGCAAGAAATATGCAGTCTCTTTGTCTCGTTATAGAAGAATGCTATCTCCATGTAGTGCCCCAAATGCACAGTTTAGTGCAAACCTAGTTGATATACTTGATTTAATTTTCTTTTATCGTGGAGAGAGCCTAAATGTAAACCACTTGAAGGAAGAGAATGTAGCCCAAGGTGTTAGTGTAACAAATGTTCTCTTTTGTAGAAATTGGAGTATAAATTGTGGTGACATCACAAAAATATATTGAAGCTATAAATTGCAGATTCAATTCAAATTGGGCGAAAATATTTGTGGTACCCCCTAAGTAGATCGACACTTAGAAGGTACGTCTAGATGAATCATAACCAATTAGACTCTAAATTTGACGATTTCCCTACTATGTTTTAGATTTTTTAAAATTAAGCACAAATTTTAGGGGAAAAAAGCCCATAATACTCCGTACTCATGGCTCAAACCATATGCAGTAGATCTACATTAACCTTACTAGAATTAAGCTGTAGTTTTATGGATTTTCCCAAAATTTGCTTTGATTTTGCTCATCTGAGTTCCATGTCATCGTAAAATTGAGAGATAATTTTATTTTCACCTCTTGAACTATCCCCATTTATACATCAATACTTTAAACATTTCTTTGATAGATAATAACCCTATATTTCTGATGGTTTAAAGTAATTGTGTACCTAAAAAACATTTAGAGTGACATTATAAAAAATAGTGATAGTTCGAAGATTCAAAAAAGAATTATCCCTAAAATATTACTAGCCCTGCGGAAAGAGGAAAATGCATGAGATCACTTATGATGAATAAGGAAGAAAGGCAGTCCTGGTAGATGACATTACCATATAGCTAACAAAGAATGAATCCACAAACAAAAATCACAATAGTCAAATGTTGAAGCACTTGGTCATAGACAATGCTATAAGATCAACAAAAGACACCTCCAAAAAGAAAAAAATGAGTTCATTATACATTTAGCCTATAATAAATCTCCATATTTCCTACAATGAGCCACAAGAAATAGTTAGCTTGCTCACTTGAAATGTATGGCAAATGTCTTCAACACCTGGAGATGAACAAAAAGGCCGCCTGAAGGCTTGAAAAACTATAGGCTCTCCAAATCTGGAAGGATCTTTCTTTTGGCAACTTTAAGACTAGAGACTGCAGTACCCTTCCAAGAACTTCAGGACTATCAAAACCTTAACAAAACAAATCAGAAGAATAAGAATAAGAACAAATCAGTAACAAATATGCAATTCTACACTCAGATATGTACCTATATCTTGTAGTCCCTCACTTTGCTTCAGCTGTTCCTGTGAATGGCTTGCCAAGAATTTCCTATCCACTTGATGGTGCTTATGGTGAAAGCTTAAACATTTGATGTTGGATAATATGGCTCCCATAAAAAACTAATGTAGGACAGTAAAGATTTGCTACAAAACTTGTGTTGGATAATATAGCTCTGGTATCAAAGATAACATAGACCAGAACGAACAATAGTTTGACACGATATTAGAGTGCTATCAAGTTCATACAGGTTGTCCTTAAAGCAAACAAATATGTTGATGATAATGCACAGCTTCCTTAAAAGCTCAGAGCAGATAAACAATAACCAAAAGATAAAATATAGAAACTTTATTTCAGCAGAAGTAGAGGATACACGGATTATCAACTTCAAGATTGAGAGAAAGAAGACACCACTCAAATCGTCATATAATAACCATGAGCATCTAATCATATGTATCAATGATTGGTCCCTTTCTCCATCTTATTTTGTAAGTACTCAATACTTGCAGATATTCCAGCGACAACCACACACACGCTGTAAAACTATGGTTGTATTATCACTGTATCAAGGATAATACATGAATAACAATTATATTTCCTAAATCAGGAAACCTAACCCATACAAAATAGCTAAATGATTCTGTAAGAATTGAATACCCCATGTTTTGGGAAGTCTCACATACAATGGAATTAGCAATATTTTTTATTTTGAAAGTTCTAGCAGGAAATAGTGTGGATGGCAAAATTAATAGATTCCATAGCTAAAAAATAATATTAGAAGAAAGTTTGCTACAATGTCTCACCCAAAGTTAAAAGACTCACAAATTTATCGAATCTTTAAACTTTAGACTGCAAATGGATCTTTTGATGAGATTCTTTTGGTTTTAGTTCTTTGTCAGTTTGTGTAGGTTGTAAGTTGGCTAAACAATTAGCTCTTCCTTTTTCTTCAAATAATGATAAAACAGTTCATTTTTTTTATCTTATTCATTCTGATATTTGGGGACTTGCACTTTTATCTTTTAGGTGTCATATTTGTTCATTGATGACTTTTCATGATATACATGGGTTTATCTCATTCATCATCGATCTAAGATTCCCCAAGTTTATTAGATTTTTACATCTATTATTTACACTCAGCTTTACAAACACATTACAATTTTCAGGTTTGACAGTGCTTGAGAGTACATCTCTACTACTATGTGTTTCATTCTCCATTCTCATAGCACCCTTCTTCAATAGTCTTATCCCTACACTCATGACCAAAATGGTGTAGCAAAACAGAAGCATCGTTATATCTTCAAGATTACGTGTGCTCTCATTCTCAATTCCTCTATCTCTCGTTCCTTTTGGGCAAAAGCTCTTAGACTTCTGCTAACCTTATCAACCTCATGTCTTATCCTCTCTTATGAGATCGCTCTCCTCATTATGTTCTTTTCTCTAGTAAATCAAATTATAGTCATCTTCATATTTTTGAATGTATTTGCTTGTTTTGCTCTCTGCTCATGAGTGTGACAAGCTGTCAGCTCGATATATGCAATATGTTCTTGAGTACAGTTCTAAACACAAACGCTATTGATGTTATGATCATTTGACTCATCAGATACAGATTGCTCGTCATGTCTCTTTTCCTATATTTCTAAATAATATTTAAAATTTTACGTAATTAAAAAAAGTTCGATCAGATCCAAGCAACTAATACGGCTGGTACGGCCAATCCAACCGATATGTATCGTTATTTCAAAAGGCCAATCCCAATCCCTATCCCGATCCCTATTTTCCGAACCTTGCTCATTACTCTCATGAGTTTTTAGGACCTCACCTTCCTTAAACCTCTATCTTCAACATCTTCTTCTCAGCTTTCTCTTGAGACTATGCCCATTCCATATTCTCTTGATGAGCCACTTGTCGGATGTCCTAGTGATTCTCTCCCTTCTTGTCCTATCACTCAGGTGTACTCTCGATGAGTAATTTTTGTACCTTCTTCATTTGTATCTCCTCCCGTTTCATCTTTTGCACTATGATGAAAAACATGATGGAAAGAAAGTGATAGAGGAGGAAATAAAGGGAGGAGAAATAGGGTTTCACACCTTTACCCTTAAAATAGTTTCACACTAATTTTCTCAAAGGAGCAAAGTCAAATAATTTTTATTAACCTCAAAAAAAATATATAATAAGTCTATATAGACCTACAATGAAATAAGCAAAAGACACCTTATATAACTAAAAGTACAAAGTCGATCATAATAAAATCCCCACAGAGGGGATCATCAACTGTCAACGCCTCCTACGCTGGTACATATGCCATCGCGTCCTATTAGTGATATTCGCATTGTTCTCCTCGGGTGGGAGAGAACTCGACCCTGTCGAGTGTGTTATTCTGCTGCTCTCATACTGCTCTAAGATATCATGGTGATGTCTCTCTAAATCATGATAATCAAGCCACGTGTCATTAAATATAAGTCGTCCTTTCCAATGTACTAAATACCATTGATTTTCACCTTTTCTAGTTGAAATAATCTCATCATCTAAAATTTTATCAATTTTATTTGCTCTGTTAAGTGGAATGTTGAAAAGTGGAGGTAAAGAGGATTTCTCATAAATAGGCTCATTGGTAGGCCTACTAGCTAGTGAGACCTCTATAAGCTACTAGATCCTCAATATTAAAAGTAAAACTGATACTAAAATCATTTGGTAGATCTAGAACATAAGTATTATCATTAATTTTCTTAAGAATTTTAAAACGTCCAACATTTCGTGCATGTAATTTTCTGACAATTCTAGGAGGGAACTATTCCGGACATATCCAGGCCATCACATAGTCTTCAACATTAAATTTCTTAAATCTCCTTACATCAACTCGAATTTTATAATTGACATTATTTTGAGCAATTCTGTTATTGATTTCTTTATGCAAATCATGAATATGTGATGCGAATGCAGATGCAAACTCAAACAATCTATGATAATGGGTTACAGAAATGAGATTTATAGGCTGTCTAAGTTTATAACCATACATTACTTCAGTTGTACTTAAGACTTTATGAACTATTAACAAAATTATTATATGCAAATTCAGTAGTTGGCAATTTTTTATCCCAATCTCTTAGATTTTCACCGACAAGAGTCCTTAGTAGGTTCCTTAAACTCCTATTGACTATTTCAGTTTGCTATCAGTTTGTGGGTGGAAAGTGATTGAATATTGAAGCTTGGTTTTTATTTCATGCCATAGGGTTTTCCAAAAATAGCAAGTAAATTTCACATCCCTATCTAACATAATAGTTTTTGAGAGCTCGTGCAGCCTAACGATTTCATCATAATAAAGTTTCACAACACAAGAGGCATTAGATGTTTGAGAACAGGATATAAGGTGGGTCATCTTAGAAGATTAATCCACTACCACAAGAATGGAATCATGCTTTCAATTAGTCTTTGGGAGTCCAAGTATAAAGTCCATACAAACAAACAACCTGCCAATGACAGTTAGGAAAAGGTAAAGGTGTGTACAATCCCATATTCTATTTTTGCTACTTAGCGAGTTGACATGTGTGACATCGACCAACAAGTCTCATAACATCTCTTTTAAGGCTTGGTTAGAAAAATTGATATTCTATCGCTTTAATAGTTTTCACATGCCCAAAATGTCTTGCTAGACCTCCAACATGCAACTCCCAAATTAAAAATTACCTTAACGAGGTGGTGGGAATGCATAACTTTCGAGATGTAAATAGATAGCCATCCTGCAAAATGAAACCAGCTATTTCTCGAGTCATTCTGTCGCTTAACATACTGTAAACTTCATAAAAAATCGGACACGATTCGTGTTCAGTTTTAATTTGATCAAAACCTATTATTTTCGTATTTATTTTTGAAAGAAGGATCATGCGACAACTTAGTGCATCGGCAGCCTTGTTCTTTACTCCAGATTTATGTCGTGTACGTATAATCCTGGAGAAATTCAACCCACTACCGTGTCTAGTATTAAGCTTCTTTTGGGAGTTGATGTAACGAAGAGCCTCATAGTCAGAGAAGATTACAAATTCTTGTGAAAGCAAATAATGCCTCCAACGGTAAAGAGATTCCTTATCGTAAGTGGCATATCGTTACCTAGTTTCATTCAGCTTCTTACTAAAGTAGGCAATCAGATGATCATCTTGGCTTAGGATTCCATCTATACCAATTCCAAAAGTATCACATGCGACCTCAAAAACTTTAATAAAATCGAGGAATCGCATGATGGAAGCTTTCACCATTTTCCTCTTGATTTCGATGAAAGCTTTGGTGGCACTCGTTGATTACTCAAATTCACTCTTCTTGAGGCGTCCAGTTATTGGAGCCATCATAATACTAAACCCTATAATGAATCGACAATAGAAGGTAGCGAGCTTATGAAACTTCTTACATCTCTTATGATACGGGGCTCAGGCCATTCATTAATAACTTTGATCTTATCAGGGTTAGTAGAGACTCCTTCGAACGAAACAATGAAACCCAAGAAAATAATTTTGTTTCTTAGAAAGATACATTTCTTAGGGTTTCCATACAGTTGCTTTCTCATCAAGACAACGCAGACATGACGAAGATGATCTGTGTGTTGCTCCCGGGATTGACTATGGATAAGGATGTCATCAAAGTATATGACTAAAAATTGTCCCATAAAGATTCGTAATAACTAAGTCATCACTCTCATAAAAATACTTAGAGCATTAGTCAAGCCAAAAAGCATGACCATCCATTCATATAACCCATCTTTCGTTTTAAACACAGTCTTCCACTTATCGCCAAAGCATATACGAATTTAGTGATAGCTACTTTTTAAATCTATCTTCGAAAAAATCATGACTCCTGCCATCATATTTAGTATGTCATCCAAGCAAGGAATAAGAAAACGTAACTCTACCATTGTTCGGTTAATGGCATGACGACTGTTAATACACATGTGTCATGTTTCATCTTTTTTCGGTGTTAACAACGCAAGAATCGCACAAGGACTTAGAATTTTTCTCAAAAAAATATTTTTCTCAACTGCTCGTCAACTTGCCGTTTAAGTTCAGTGTGTTCAATTAGATTAAGTCGGTAATGAGACAGATTAGGAAGAGCTACACCCGGGACGAGATCGATAACATGCTAAATGTCTCGCATTAGTGGTAATTCTCGGGAGATCCTCAGGGAAAACATCCGAGAATTCCTCAATTATGGGAGTGACCTCAGGAGGAATCGCTTTATTAGGCTTGTTTAGGATTTCTTGAGCAGCAAGAATCAGAATAAGAGTTCCTTTACTCATATCACGCTCAATGTTTCAAGTACTAATCAAGCTAACTTTAATTGCTCCAAATTTTCAGATATGTGCGGAGGACTATTACTCGCTTTCTTTTAATGTCTGTTCATTCTTCCCCTGCTCTCTATTGTGATAACAGACATGCTACACAGATTGCAAACAATCTTATATTCCATTAGAAGACAAAACGCATTGAGGTGGACTGTCATTTTGTTCAACATTAGTTTCTAGCTAGCATTATCAGTCTTCCTCATATATCATCTATAGAGTAGATAGCAGATTTATTCACTAAGTCGCATCCTACTCTACGTTTTAAATATCTAGTTGGCAAACTCCTTGTGTTTGATCCACCTTGAGCTTGAAGGAGGGTGTTAATGTATATAGTCTTATATTGTACCTAAGGGATAACCTACCCTACATATACGTGTATATACTTAATTCCCAATGTGAAATATACTAGATCAGATTTCTCTTTCTCTATTTGTATCATATGAAAAGTATATTTTCTAAAAGGAATTATTATGTAGCAAAAGCAGAGTGAGGGAGGCAACCATGACCCTGGGATGCTGAACCTATGTCAAAAGTAAAATTTATTTTATGCTGATATTTCTTTTTCTTCTTCATAAGAATATTTATGGGGGTAGGAAGCTACATTTATAGCTTCCTATGATACATGATTAAATAGAAAAATCTAACTAGAAAATGTATCCTTGTGAAATTGGTAAACTGATATTATCTGGAATCAAAATGTTATCCTTCATTTCAAAAGAGCAATAAAGCATTAGACACTGAAAAATACTAACTAAAGGCCAATATAATTGCCTTTGTTGTTTAAATCACATGATGTTAAAGTCTGTTCAAGTAAGAATGAGTGGGTTTCAGTAAGGCTCTACTCATTGATCTACCAGAGCCCATCTGTATGATAATTAATTTAGGAGAGTTGCAAAGTACAATATCTCCATTCTCCAAGACTCACTTCAGATCTGCATATTAATATGCCCAAATCAGATGTGCAAGAAAAAATTGTACAATTAATACATGCCCTTAAGACCCTCCTAGCTAATTAAGCCTAGATTATGGAAGCATTAACAAAGACACTAACGGACAACTGGTTTTTTGAGGAATCTTGAGGAAGAATGGAAGTTGGAAATATTTATTCAACAGAATCAGTAACAATCCAACACACAATAAGATATTACCTTTAACATGATCTAAGATGTAAATCCTTTCATATTACAATTTCATACTTTGCTTGGTCTAAATACTTTCAGTATAATTGTTGATTAGTGATAGAAGAAATTGTGTTAATACTCCACATTCTTTTAATATTGGTTACTTTACCTGTGCAAGAATTAATAGGATATTAAATTTGTAATCATGATAAGTAGTTGAAAGATGGTAATTTAAATTGGTTACAACCTACTACTAGTTGCAACTACTTATTCATTTTCTCATACTGTATTCTTATCTGTGCTCCCTCTAATATAAATTGGCTTTCTGACCTTGCAACTAGATGCGAGATAGCATACAAAACCTGGAAAATAAACATGATTATGCAATGGATGAATGGAGTTCCTTAAGAAAAGAAGTATGATAAATCAAATAATAATCAAACAACCAACTTGTATAGGTCAAGAAATAAACTACAGAAGGTGTCACTAAAACAGGAGAAGGACAAGAATTCTGTATCTAAAGAACCATAATAAAATTGTTCCACATATACACAATGATCAGAATTTAATTACATATTAGTATATTACCAATCAGGAAACCAGAATGAGTGCAAGAAAAATTGTCTATTAGAATATTATCAAACATTAAAATCAACATAAGTTTGATGTCAAAATATATCACACAGCTCAGAAGAATTCGCAGAGTCTACTGTAAACTTGCTGGAGTCAACTTGACCCAGTGAGGTTTTTATTTTTTAATCAACCAGGCTACAAACTCCAGTTGCATATAAATTCGGATTATGTTATACTTGGTCCATGGGTTGGGCAAACTAATACTCTAAAACTTGGATTAAATCAAGAAACTCAATAAGTTGACTGAGACCAAGTAATTATATAACTTTTCTAAATTAGCACAACTAAGTCTGGCTAGAGTATACTCCCCTTTTTCTATACTAGAGATGCTAACCTCCAAGCAAATATGTAGGCAGTCAAATTTGAAACGGAAACATATAGTAACAATTTAATCAAGTGGTTCAACTCAAAAGATGTACAGAAGATAAGTGAAATTGGTCAGCAGAAGTATTTGATGGACTGCTCATAGTCTGTAAAATGAACAAATATGAACACCTTGTTCAGTACAGAACAATGCAAAAAAGCGGAATTAGAGCAGCTCAAGCATGAGGTGGATCCTGAATGAAGCAATGATTGCTGGTGTTTTCTTAAGTTTCATTTAATATGCCTACAGACATGAGTGTACTTAGAGATGTGTCATCATAGGTGTGTGTACATGTACATGCACGTGTGTGTGCTTCCAATTTTGCATAGTAATGTATATTTGATACTACATTTTTATCAAGTCTTACTGTACACAAGTCAACAAGAACCAAGTTGGAGTGTTCAAAATTGACCCCTTGGCTGACATTTGAATTGAGGTTCTGAGCATTTATTTGCCATCATAACCTTCACTCATCTTTCTGCTGGCAGTACAATTTTCTCTTCCATCATGGCATCAATCATCATGACAGATTGACAGTTTTCCATAACTACCAAAAACAGAACTAACTACCAAGGCTCATCACAATTTCAGTCACCAACAGAAGAACTAAATATAGGAACTAACAGGAGAAACATAAGCCATCAGATTATTGACTATTTTTCTAAAAGACGACCATACAGCAAATGGATTCAATGATGCCCTCATCGTGCCAATGTGAGGCATAAGTGACAGGAAAAATTAAAGGAAACCATATTGCCAGGGCGAAATGAGTGACAGCGAGAAAAAGCACGCCAGTACACAGTCATGGCCCCTTGCATGAGTGCCGACCAGCGTGCTCTCTCTCGTTGTCAACCAAGACAGAGACAAAGCAGAAATGCATTATCACATGCCCAGCCTGAAATCAAAATGAAGAAAAGTAAGGAAGTCATACATATTGACTAGATTTTTGTACAGAGAAGTAGAAAAAACAACACCTAAAAGCACGTGGTCTTCTTCCAAAATAGCATGTAGAACTCAAGCCTCAGGTCCAGAAAAAACAAGCTCCGCTACCTTCTATAACAAAGGCTTAACCTGCAAATATATGTATTTGATAATATTAAACTTCTCTATAACATCAGAATAAAATACCAGTCAGCATCAAGTAATTAAATATTCCTAGATGAATGGAATGCACAATATCAAAATAGAATCGCAAATTTAATTAATTTGGATAATATCACAAGGTTCAATATGACATAGGCAAGATTATGGGAAGAATGAATTGAAGAGAAGCGGTTTAATACACCTCGCAATAACAAAGAGGAGAAAAGAAAGTTTAGGTGGGAATAGAGAGAAACCCAGGGTCCTCAAACCCAAGCATCTTCTCCTTTCCTTCTAGTATAGAAAGTTCCATACACTCCCAAAGTCGCACAACCACAAGCAGAAGAGAGAATGGGGAAGATAATACCACAAACAAACACCCAAAAAAATTAATGTATATATGTTATACCATTCATTTCCAAGAATCCAAAATATCAAGTCCTCTTAAGAGATGTTTCAAATTTACAAGACAAGCTTACATGAGAGACAAGGGTTGAATAGAAGACATTCAACTCCTATCCAGCAGAACTTTGAACTCGGATCCCCTTCCCTCATCTTGCTTTTTAAGATTACAACACATAAATAAAGAAGATCTATAGGCTCCCACACAATATAGTTCTCGTGACGCTTCACTTTCTTTCTTTATTAAACAAGACAACTAAATAAGATCAACATGCTAGTCCTAAAATACTCCCATGGTCCTACACATGAATAAACAAATAGCATGACAAAATATGGAAGTGAAGCAATGATATTCAACACTCCATCCTAGTTAGGGGTGAACAAGGAATAAGTACAGATCGGATAGTGGTAAAATTATACCCATATCCATATTTTTCTAGATACAATTTTGTACGGATAGTGAACTTAATTACCATATCCATGAAGTACATACACGGATATAGATCGGATAATAGATATATCCATATATGTTTGTAAAATCTATAAGAAATGATATTACAGAAATTTATAGCACAATTAGTAAATATATAACAAAAAGTGTTAGTGCAATTATTTATGTAATGGAAAATTCGTGAATCAAAAAATGAGTATTCAAGTTGTACAATCTAAGCTACATGGTGCTTTTTGAGACTTGGTGACTTCAAGAAAAGTAATGATGAACCAGACTAACTTCATAACCTTCTGTGTTATGCAAATAAGTAGAAAAAAAAATTTCGTTCTTGAAATTGCAATTTATATATGATAATTCTGGACATAACAGAAACTGTACCCAACACGGAAAATAAAATCGTCATCTTTTGACTTATATTGTAAAACATAATTGAAAACCCTCCAAATAGGCATCTGTTGGTACTACACCCAAAAGAAAAGGCAATCTTGCGAATAAAACTTTAAGCATCAACTTGAGTTGTGACAAACTAAATAATACCCTAATGCTCATCCAATCAGGACCTAGATTTGGGCATTATAAAAGGAGGAAAACTCAGATAAAAATATTTCAAAATAAATTCAAAGATACAGACCACACTGACAAATAATAACATGGAACCAACCATTGCATTTCTGAGTCGGATGACTCAGGTCAGCTCTTTTTTTTCCAAATACTAAATCTACATAAGATAAATCAATAAACATATCCTTATAGAGAATTCCACCAATTATCTTCTCATTTTTCACCTGATCCTTTTCATCATCTAGCATCACTCTTCTCTTTGGAGTTCAACTCCTATCACTGTTGAACAAAACCGATCCATATTCCTCCACTTCACTATGTCATGAATCAAAACTTTGATCTTTCTCTTCTCTCCAATTTGTTTACATTTGAATTTAAGCTGATCATATATCTGGTTAAATTCATATCTAAGATTTGTTCTGCTCAAACCATTGAGTCTAAATCACTTGCAGCAGAACAGAACTCCAACAATTTCTGATCCTTCTCTTTTGATCCCCTCCTCTCCGTTTCATTTTCATCACTTCTCAAGAAAGACATGTCACAACATTTGCAACTGAGCATAGCTATCACAGCACTAATCTAAATACAACCTTGATGCTTCTATTGCAGAAATCAAGAAGAAGTTTAGATCATTTCGTAAGATTAAACTTCACGGACACCGCTTCAACAACAAATTCTCTCAATTGGTAACAATAGTCCAAACTGAAGTTTAAGAAACAGCTTGCAAGTCAATGATCTTATACTTCCATCATTCTGAAATTTAATAAGAATTAAATCACAAACACAAACAAAAGATATTGGTCAGTGACAAAGCAACCAATAGTTTCACAATGCAAAAAGGTCAAAAGATCAAATGGTGCCCCTCCAGCTAAGGTAAGGAACTTCGTGTCGCGGCTGCTCCACTCCGCTGCGGTCTCTTGAACTGAACTTTCAAAACATAATAACATCTTAGAGAAATAGAAGCTTCTAAAGGGAAGGTTATCTTTGATAGAAGAAACATCGGCCACTTGAAGTAATAAATGATCTAGACCTTAAAATTGAGAGAGAGGAGGTCATGAGCACTCAACAACGGAACATCACCGCATGGTTTTTGTTCCATCTAACAACTACACGCCAGATTCTTTAAGATGCTCCAAAACAAGACACCCTTATTCCGGGAGACTGTTGTTTAAGTACTTGCAAGTACTGAAAGATGCCCATAATAAGAAGGAATAAGAAACATAATTTGCTTGTGCATGAATTTATGAATGAATATACTGGGAAAGACAAGTATACACTAGACAAATACTACACAAATGTTTCTGCTAAAAGGTCTGATTGAAGAAAACCTTGTTCGTTCAAGTCTCATATCTTCTATGCGGCAATTTTCTAACTTTTGACAGTTTAAAACAATAAATACAGTGTAGACAGCATATAGATATGGTGCACAAAAGGCACCATCAGAAGAAAAAAATAGCTAGAACAAGGAAGACTAATTTATCTCCCCCAAAGTAATGAAGCTAACAACTTAACATTAGTGGAATCATAAACTCAATAACACAAACCTAGCCTCAAAGCCTCAATATTAAGAACCAACACTAGAAGCAAGTGAAGTGCCAAGACAATGAAATGAAGTGAAATGAAGTTCCTTAAACAAGAAAAGTATGGCAATCATGAAAGGAACCAGCAGCCAAAAGAAAAAAAGAAAAAGTGACAGAAAGTCTGACCAAAATAATAAATTTCATTTCCTAATCCTACCTATTATTGTAGCAGCTTCATATACTGGTAATTAACAAAAAAACTAACCAAAAAAAAATAAAATAAAATAAAATAAAAGGCAACCACCATGCAATTATAGGAGTTCTCACTAATACTTGAAACCAGCACCATATATATAATATACAGATCAAGCATCAATATCAGAACAAAATCAACTAACATAAACTAATATACTCCTCTACAAAACAGAAGAACCATAATATACTACTCGGAAGCAAGAAATCATCAACTTAATCGGCAGTTGATTCAAGAAATCGTGATGAAAAAGAAGAGGGGAAGGAATCGCTTACCATCTCATCTGAGCTCCTGAGAAAGTGGCAAAACAAAAAAATAGTAATTTGATGGCAGAAGGGAGGAGTTTTATTAGTTTATTTTTCGGTGGTTAGTGATCGCAGTGGTACGCCGTACGATCAAATCATTGCGTGTTATCCTTCCCTTAATTAGGGATTAAATATATATATTTTTTCTTTTAATTAAGGGAAGGAGAGAGACAAGAGTTGGGTTAGGGTTCGAGGAGAGGAGGGTTCGAGGAGAGGAACGTGTCGGTGGGCGCGGACGACCGTGGCCCTTCCGGGCGTACTTGATCGACACGTGTCCCTGGTACAACGCGGAGAAAGAGCGGTGAGAGTACGGGAATGCCCCTGGTGAGGACAAAGAATCACCAGGTTGTCCTCTTCGGTCTTATCGGAAAGGGATGGAGGCGTAGTAGTGTACCTAGCGGCCGTATTTATGTAGAATAAATCCTGAGGACAGGATTTTATCTTTGGATAATGTGCAGCAGCAGCTACCTTGGGCTGTTAAATTAATTAAGCCGACTCAGAGCTCGGCTTGAGCCAAACTTAATTTCCAGTGGATTAAATAAATTCGATAAAGCTCAAAATAATAATAATAATAATAATTATTATTATTATTATTATTATGAGTAATACTTTTGGTCATTTTTGGTTTGAGGCTAAGCTTCGGTCTTAAATTAGGTATCTTAAGCTAAGAATTTGATGAATGAAAATACTCTTTCGGGTCATGACGATGGTCATTATTATAATATATAAATATTATAATAAACACATACAGGCTTATAAGTATATATTTAAAAGGATTGCTAGATTATATGGTATCTACAATAATTAATAGTGAGCTTAAATACATATTTGTTGGCTTATACGGTCCTATTATAATTATTTGTAGGCTTAAGTACATATTTGCTGGCTTATATGGTCCTATAATAGTCATTTGTGGGTTTTAGTATATATTTGCTAGCTTATTTGGTATATAAAATAAATATCTGCGAGTTTAAGTATATATTTACTAGCTTATATAGTGTCTATAATAACAATTTACGTGATTAAGTGTATATTTACTAATTTATATGGTGTGTTTATAATAATAATTTGCAAGCTTAGATACATATTTATTAGCTTATATGGTACCTATAATAGTTATTTGTGGGCTTAAATTTGAAAGAATTTGCTGATTATATAGTGTCTATAATAGTAAAAGATTTATGAGCTTAATGCAAATTTGCTAGTTTACACGGTGTTTATAATAGCCCGAAAATAAATATATATTTGCTAGCTTATAAAGGACATATTTTATAATATATAATATGAATATTTTAAAAGTAAGAAGAGAAAAGAAGAGATTGACAAGACATAAAATTGATATATTTCAATCATATCAAGAATAAAAATTAGTATCAAATTGAAAGAAAATTATAATTTCTATATTTATTTATTTATTAGGGGACTAAACTTGATTAAAGAAAAACAATTAATTTGGTGTCTAACTACTGAACCAGGTTTGGAGTCTATGAGCTCTAAAGAGTGTTGACCCTCCCCCTAAAGTATAGTAAGTAGTATGTAGCTGTAAATGGAGCAAATTGAGTATTAGGCTCTTATAGAGTTTAGTTCTGAATTTTGATTGTATCATATCTTTTTTAAATATATGGATATTTTTATTAGTTTATATTTTAAATTAGGTATTATTTTTAAGCTTGATTCAAGTTTCTATCAAGGTTAATTTAATTAAGCTGAATCAGGCTCGAATTTTGGCGTAAATTAATTAAGGCTTGAAATTGCTTATTAATTGACTCATTTAAGTTCGAGCTCGATTTGAGCCTAAAATTTGCTTGAAATTGGCTCGAATTAAACTAATTTTAATTCAAGCTTGATCACATATCTAAGCTCAAAATTATTTTGAATTCAAGCTTGACTAGAGCCAGGCTCAATCAAGCTCGGTTGATTACACTCTAATGTGCAGCTTATGTGAGGGCAACTAAATCGTTGCGGATTAGACCCTATCATTTTAATATTTTTTAATTTACCGATAAATATTTTTCTTTGGTTTTTATCACTGAAAGCCACCCACTCAATGTGTTTTATAGAAATTTAATGATAATTATAATAAGCACTCATTAGGGGTTTTAGTGACTTAATATAAAAAGTTGAAAGGATTGTACTGTAAAAATAGTGAGGATAAATTATAATAGACACACAATTTTAGGTGCCAAATAAGAAAATTCCTAAAATTATATCATACTTATGACCATTTTGGTGCATAGAGTATGCATAAGTGATACTTATTATAAATTTGAACTCTCTTAAATATATTTTATAATTAAACACTCATTTAAATTTATTTTACAAATTTTATATAAGTTAAGTCACGTGACAAATTATGCATAAAATTTTATCGTAAGTAGACAGTGTGATAAAGTTAGTCATACATATTTTCTAAGCAAAATTTTTAATATAATTAACATACTTATTTATAGTCAGTAATTAAATACAAATTCTTCTAAAAATTTATTCAGGGTATTTTTTTTTTTCTGAGTAAAGGAGCTAGAATTAGCTATTGATAGTTGGCTCACATGGGTAATGCCCCATCTCTCCCAAAACATACATTTCCTGAGGAATTGGTTCCCCCGCTCGGATCATTCCGACCCAGTTTGCAACCAATCCCCTCAGCGCAGCTCAATCAGCAAGCCTATTATATTTCCTCCTTACATGAGCTACAGTACACACAGCAAGCCCATTCATTTGGGCTTTACAATCACGTATGATGTTTTGAATCTGCCAAGGGCAAGGGTTGTCCTCCTTCATTATATTCAGGGTAATCATTATATTTTACAACCAAACAAAAAAATTGTGAGTATAATAATAGATATATTTTATTTACATTTAAGAGGTGTGCGAATTAAAAGAGACATTATAACCTTTTGCTATTTTATTTATATTTAATTTTATTTATTTATAATAATGGATTACATTGTGTACCGCATATGTAAATTATATCTACTCTATTATAATATAATAAAATGCATATCGAATATATACATAAGTTTATATATTAAATAAAACGAAATATAATTTAATTACAAAACTCCTGCTAGTTTTATAATCAGTACAAGTTTTGTTCTGCAACTTTTGGGAGAAAAAAATAAGTACTGGTCAATGAAATCAATCATATTCTTATGCATGAGTAGATAAGACAACCAAATAAGATCAACATGCAATTCCTAACATACCCCAAATAAGTATTGGTCAATGATCCTTAACCTACCATACAGTGTGGACAAGAAGCACCATCAGAAGATATAATAGTTATAGTGAAGATAACAACTTTAGCATTACTGGAGTGATAAAAGTTAAGAACGCAAAACCAGCCCCAAAACTACATCCTTCATGCTAAGGTTATTGACAACCAATACTAGATGCAAGTGAAGTGACAAAAACTATGAAATGAAGTTAAAAAGGATGGCAATTGCTAACAAGGCCAAGTCTGGCATCTCCTGGGCTTTGGTGGGCTTTCCCTGAGTGTGGCCCATAGTGTTTGAATGGGTACTAAGCCCATCTGTGGGATAGGTTAATTGGATTGATATCCTAAATATTTTACAAATTACATCTTATATTTTATCTATTTTGTGATTCGCACTTTGTCTTTGACGATTTTGTAACCCGATTTCTCATTTTTCTCTATAATTCTCATTTAATACCCTGACGTTATTTTGACTAACTAATATCGACCAAATCACTAAAATACCCCTACCACTATTTTTTTCTCCTCTCTGACCCTCCTCTGAAAAAGGCATGGGTAATTTAGGTATTTAAAAATTATTTTATATATTATAACGGAATATTTCTTTGCTGATACTATTTAAGTTAACGAAGAGTGTTAAATAAGAATTATAAGAAAAAAGTAGATGTCGAGTTACAAAAACCTCAAAAAAAAAATATTTGGCTCGAGGATTGCTCTTTAGCCATATACTTTTCAAATTTGTTTGAAATTATCTAATATGAGAATGTCCTAGTGTCAGATGTATGGGATGAAAAACACTAGAATCCGATTTATAGAAGGAGGCTTTTATATACCTTGCAACTAGAGGAGTATCATATGGTGAATATGGTATTGAATGGTGGCACTATGCTTGATCGGATTAAGGATTGTGCTAAATGGAGGTCTAATGTTGATGGTATATATACATTGAAATCTCTATATAAGTTCCTAAATAACGAATGAGTTATTTCTAAAGATTTACCTAGTCTATAGAAGTTAAAAATTCCTTTACAAATGAGGGCTTTACTGTGGTTAGATTATCACAATAAAATTTTAACTAAAGATAACCTAATATACTAGTAGTGGACTAAAAGTTTGCAATGCGTGTTCTGTCAAAAGGATGAGTTTGTGGATCATTTATTTTTGAAATGTGGATATGTCAAAGAGATTTTGGAAAAGTTAATGAAGATTGAGATTTAGGTAAATCCTAAGTAGAAAGATTGGTTTATGGGAAAGACTTAGAAAATGAATAATGAGGAGAAATTGGTAGTTGATCTAGGTGGCAACTGTGATTTGGATTATCCGGTTGGAACGAAATAATAGAATTTTAAATAATTATTCTAAAAAATGGGAAAGTATATCTCTCTTCCTATCCTAAACAGAGATTCAAGTGGAGAAAATTATGAAGAAGGCGAAGCGGTTAGATAAGGGGGAGATGGAAGACCCGATCATTCTAGATGATTTCTAATCGTTAGGCAAAGATGTGGATGTGAAGATGGTTGGAATGATTTCTGGATGATTTCTTGTTATGTTGTTGATTATTAGATTGGTTATGAGAATATATTCTTATGATTGTGGTTGACTACTTTTTTTCATTTCAAGGTCTATATACTACACAGATTATTGTTATGCTTTCTAGAGTTAATTTTAATTATTGTGAAGGGGATTATGTTTAAATTTTAATGAAATATAGTTGAGTTTTTTTATATAAATATAAAATAATCTACTCCTCTACACTATAAAAGAAATAGAACCGAAAGTCTAAAAACAAAATCAAATACTTTAAAATGTTGAACAATTCGCCAATTCTACCATTTGAAAGCAAGACATCATCAAATTAATGAATGATTAATTCAAAAAATTAGTGATGAAAAGAAGAGAGGAAAGGAATGGACAATCTCATATGAGCTCCTAAATAGTAGGAAAAAGAAATTTAGTAATTTTATAGCAGAATGGAGGAGTTTATTAGTTTATTTTTCATAGTTTAGTGATGTGTGATGTAGTACAATTAAATCATTGCATGGTATCCTTTGTTTAGTTGTCTACTGCTTCGAATCGTACCACTGAGCCTATCAATCGAGCCAACCTATCGAGCCAAACTATCGAGCCGAGCTATTAAGTCAAGCCACTAAATAATTTTTTATAATAATTACTTAAGTCTAAAAGACCATGGCTTGATATCTATCAACTTAGTTGGCATATATATATATATTTATTTATTTATTTATTTTAATTAAGGGAAGAAGGATAGGGGGTAAAAAGGAAAAACAAAGGGACTTAAAAAGCGGCGAAAGTACGGGAATACCCCTGGTAAGGACGATGAATCACCAGTTTGTCCTTGTGAAAGTAAGAAAGGGAAGCTATCCTCTTGGACTCATCGGAAAAGACTAGAAGGCAAAGTTAGTACTTAGACTAGTGGTCGTATGTATATATGTAGAATAGTAAAAGAGGAATATAATTTCTTTGGATATGGTGGTCTTATTGGAGGGCAACTAGATTATTTATTATAATATTAGTAGTTTCACCCCTAAATGTTTCTCGTTTCTATTATCAATGAGTTTTTATAGAAATTTAATGACGAATACTAATCTAAGAGTCTTTTAGTGAGTTTAATATACACACAAAAATAGAATGAAGGGAGCGTTTCAAAAAATAGTGAAAAAATGGTGTAAATCACAATGAACACAGAAAGTAGGGTGAGAGATGAGAAAATCCCTAAATTATATACCTAAATAAATGAGTTCTATACTTATTAAAAGGAATATTTGAGTTTTAGTCCACTTAGACCTCATATAACTCATGAGAGATATCAATTTTGTTCAAAAATTATTATTTATTAAACAAATTTGTTCAACTAAAATCACTAACAATTTTCTTATACCCGTAGTTAAATAGATATGGTTGTAACTTAGATACATCACATAGAAAAGGGGTTTATATTAAATAAGATTACTCACAGAATAAAATAATTTATATTAAATAAAATTACAAATTCTGATAGTGATTTTTGTATACTTGTAATAAAAACTTACGTAGCATTCATAGACTAAAAGTCAGTCAGATAGTTTGGGTAAATAAGTTTTGGAACTCAATTATTTGAGTACAATATCAGGTGAGCATATTTCAAACAGTCAAAAAACTCTTTCTTCGAGAAAAAAATAATAGACAAACTTTATACAGAGATGCTTCTGCCAATATGGGATCCGAGTAGGGTAAGTGTTGTTTTAATGACTCCAAACATAAGAGCTTTACAATCACACTGAGTAGAAAACCTGCAATTTTTAAGAAACGAAGCCCAGGATCTTATCACTGAGCAAAGTAATCAATTCTCTACTGCCGAATGATATAAGAAAATATAACTTTGAAAGGGGAAAGGAACTCATTCAGACACATTAGCATCAAGTTCAACACCATACTTAAAACAATAAATAGGTCGCATTTAATACTTGAAATGAAAATAAAAGGTGTAATGAATCTCAAACACATCCTTCTCTCTGCTAAAAGTGATGAGGAAGCAAACAGCTCTTTTTAGCTTGCTGTCGCAGCGATTTTCTCGCCTTAAAGAAGAAAAAAAACAAAATGAAATTGGTGTAATCATAACTATAGGAAGTTAAAAAAAAATAAAAATAATAAAACTTTGGAGAAAAATATATGTTACAATACGCATTTTGTCAGTAGACAAGGCGTCTGACTCGAGGACCACATCCATGGTACCGATATATTATTCCGTGAATAGATTGCATCATCCATGACACGTCAAACATCTCAATGAACTTGAGATCTGAAGCTCGGGCTTTGTCACCAGCAAACCGCAAATATTCCTCAAACACTGAGGACAAGCACCAATTCTGCAACTTTCTGAAACAGCCTACAAGGCAACCTGTTCGGTGCTGTTGAAGCATATGCATGAACTCCAGTCAGATTGAAGGGTTGATTATACTTAGGACTCTCTAAACTATTACTCTTTTTTAAGTATGTGACTTTTTTTCGTAACATATAAGACTCTCTGAACTATTTAAAATATTTTAAACATCTATTCTATTAGATTTTTGTTATATTTTTTATTTATAAGTTATCATATATAAATCTCGTGAGCAGCTATATAACATATTTATTCTTATGTTCTGGAGGGAAGAAAAGAAAGATATTTTAGTTTATCTCATCGGGGGCAGTATTTTAGTCTTTTTAGTTTTTTTCATTTCAATAGTTTAAGAAGTTTGTGCCATAAAAAAAAAGTTCAAGAGATGTACATAGAAAAAGGTGATATTTCATGGGGCCTAAATGTAATTATTCCTTAATATTAATGAATTAGGATGAGATGGATCATACCTTTCCTCTCTTGCAGTGAATTAGAACTGGATGGTTCCTTATATCTGAGACCAGAAAAAAAAAGTTGCTAAGTATAAAGATATTCATTGATTGAGCCCAACCTATAAAATGCTAAAGAAAGTTGCTGGAATTTAAATTTAGCAGTGCTTCTAAATTAAGTACCGAGTAAAACTCTGAGAGCCTCCGCGATGGAATCCTGAGGTATGTTTACAAAAGGCTCCTGCCAGTGCAGAGGTTTTTAAGATTTTTGACAGCATAAATCATAGCCAAGTAAGAGAGAACATTAATGAATACTGTGCGAGAATAAACTTCAATTGATGCAGGATAAAAAGATTGTGTGCTGAAAGAGAGAAAAAGGGCAAGCAAATTCTCACAACAAGCATACTAATTAAAGCTGCCACTTGAAGTATAGAAGTGAAAAGAATGATAGTCATATATTAAACTATATTCTAGACGTTGTACACGGTTATGCGGCGCTTATTCTAGGATATTTCTTTGCAAATAATAGCAAACCTACTACTAGTAAAAGAGTTCACTATCCATGCATGATCTACATCAGAATTAGTATTCCTGCAAATAACAAGGCCTCTGCCCTACCATGACAATTCTGACATAATTTTGCCAACTGCTAACTCACCCCTTTTTGCATCGTAATATCAGTATCTTTCCATTTTTAAGTCCCTCTTGTGCAACAATAACAATTCTATTGATTGATCCGCAACCTCATTACATGCCCATACATAGATTTCAAAAGATAAAAGGCAATAACAAAGAAAAGAAATATCACAAACTTGATTTCATACTTGTTACCAGCAATGGTTTTCTTGTCTACGTCAGCAGTTCATCACATAACCTATTTTTTCACCTCTTTTCTTTGACCGAATCTCCCTTGCCTCTAACAACATCATTTTGTTGTATCTCACAAAACACAACGAAAATAATGGGGGTCTAAGAAGCAGTACAACATGCTAGAGACACCACAAAAGAATTATAGACATTGGCTTCACTATTACTGTAGGAGAGCAACTTATGATACATAAGCATGTTAGATATGCATATTCTTGTATTGCATATGTATATACATAGTATAAGATAATATAGAGGTGATCGCTGTTATCCTATAGTTCATGATTTTGTTTACTAAAGTGATCAAAATTCAAAAGAATTTAGTGGCTTCCTATTACTATTAACCTTTTTCAATATTGCCTTCAAATCATGATTGTGTAATATTATTCTTGCTCCATCAAGAATAACTGTTTTTCTTTTACTTGTATTTTTCTTTATTATATCCCTTTGTCACTGTTTAAGCTCACCATCACCTCATTTTTAATGTAATTTAATAGTGTAATATGTTTAGGTGGCATTTGGTTCAAGAATATGTATATGTTTCATGGCATTTTGTTTGGGTTCAAGAAATTTTTCTGAACTTGACTAGGGAACACTAACCATATTTAGTAACCAAATGATAGTTTATTCATAACCAAAATTCAAAAAGTGAGAGAAAAGAGAGAAATAAAATGTGCCTAAGTTTGAATTATTCTCATATTACAAATTTACCTATGAAATAATTTGCACTTATCTTTTCCATGTTTTGTCAATTTTCTCTCCTCTTTTCTCTTGTCTCTCTCACTGTGCTAGTGCTTCTCTTTTCTTTTTCTTAAGAAGTGAACTTTCATTATGGTTGAGAGACCATGTAAAAGCAATAGCATGCAAAAAGAAAAAAAAATTAAAATAAAAAACTCAACAACTTACACAGGTACACACCAAAAAAAGAAAAACTCAACAGCTTATATCGGTGAAGTTGTATATTGTTGAATTGATGGTAAAGTTGTATTACGGACTTCTTTCAACAAAAAAAAAAAAAAAAGCAAACCACACAAGCCCGGAATGAGCTTACCAAGCAAATCTTGAAGGCCATTTTGCGGGCTTACAAGCATGCTCGCAATGAGCTGTGTAAGCAAACCATGAAGTCTGCTTATCACAAGCCCACAAAACAAGCTATGGAAATAAACCATGAAAGCAACGACCTTAAATCCCATTCAATGAAGGCCACTTATGGACTTACAAGCACGCAATGACCGCATCAACTCCTTCCCACTGGCGAAAGGCACAATTTTTGAGAAAATTTTAAACTTTAACTAGTTAGTTAAATTCAATAATAATATTTTGATACTAACATACTTCAACTAAAAAGGATATTTTGGTCCATTAAGATGACATATCCTCAATTTTCCTTCAAAACTAACATTCTTTCATTTTTTTTTTCACATGGATAATAATGACACCCCTAATTTAGTTCATAAACAGAGACCCAATTTTCTTTAACTTGTTTAAACTATCTAAAACGAGGCTAAGAAGTGAGTCTAACATCAAGTACTACACTTTTTCAAATGGAGTCTTACAATCTCAGGGCAAGAGGCTTCACCTATACAGGACAGCTATACACATTATCACTCTGATCTTCTTAATTGTTCAACATAACAAAAGTAAGTGAATCAAATGAAACATAAAAAACACAAACTTCCAAAATCGAATTCACATCTTTCCTACAAGAACGTCTAGCATACACAAATTTGTCCAAATAGAAGAGCAGGTGAAGTTATCCAGAAAAAAAGAAGATAAGAAAATAAAAGAAATAATTTAGTAACTGCGAAAAGGTAAGAAAAAGAATAGATTATTACCCTGCTCCCCTCGATCCCAAACTGGAAGAGCTTAATTCCCCGTGCCTTCACGAACTCGGCACTAACCTCCGGATACGGCTCCGGGCACAAGTACCTGCCCAAATCCCCACGATTCACCAGTCAAAATCCCCCAAATCCAATAGAATCAAACAAAAAAAAAAACCGGCACAAAGTAGTCCTCACACGATAGATCTCAGCTTGAGCGCATCCAAGAATCCAAAATTATCGGGACCAGGGAATCCAGACCTATAGATCCCTCGATCCACCATCCCGAAATTGGATGGCGGAATCAAGAGCTCAGGTTTGATGATTCGATTCGAGGCTCCTCGCTTCGATTTCGGCATCAATATCAAAGCTCCTACTTCTCCCTCCTCTTCCAGAATCATTTCAAACTAACTCCGTCGTCGTCCTCGTCGTCGAGGAGAGAAAGAGAGAGATTTAAATAGAGGAGGTGGAGAAAGCGTCGCTTTCGACGGAGCTCTTCGTGCTCTTTTCGAAGGCGGCTTCTGGAAAGAGGATTGTCTATATTCATGGAGTCAGAAATTTACTGCTTGTCATACGTGGCATTTATCGTGTGGGCGAATACAAGTAACGAACTCTGGCTGCAGCAGATCCCTTCAGTCTGGTTTTCAGGAAATCCTCTATGATGGATGCTTGGTCGTTCCATCGCTCATAAGATCTGGAGATTGGGATATTCAACAGCCAATGATAACATTACACGCATGTATTTCCTTATTTTATTTTATCAGATAATCCTAAATTAATCAGAATACGTCGTCGAGAGGTGGCAAAATTTGACCGGAATCTAATTTGGGCGACCGAGGTGGGGCCCGTTCGTGTCAGTCTTAGGTGGGTTGTGGGCCGTGATGGCTCGTGGCCAGTTAGAATGCAGGTCAAAACCTTGACCTTTTTTTCTTCTAATTTCCTTTTCTTGGACGGAAAGTAAATTTTCTTTATTATTTTCTTGTTTGAATTGCATCCTGGGTTGAATATGACGTGATAAATTTGGCTCAAAAGAAAAGAAGGTGATAATCATATGATATATATTTTTTAATGCTTTTGGTAATGGTCTTGAGAAATGAAACTTTATTAGCCAAATTTCAAATGGGGATGTGATCGTCTCGAATCAAGGTGCAATCCAATACAAATTTCTTAGCCCCAGACCCCAGTTTACTTCATAGATACAAATTACTAATTTACCCTTGATATCTATCCTATCAACTTACTTAATATCAAATATAAAGGATATTCATGGTAATTTATAAAATATAAAATACATGTTTCCTATTTTTTTTCACTTTATATCATATTAAAGATAATTATTACATTTCATATTTCAAAATACAAGTGAATATAAGAATTATTATTTCTTAAATAAAGACCTCATTTTAAGAATAACAAAGAGGAGTATTTATTCTAGAATTGATTTTATTCCTAAAGTAAATGAGGCCTACATTTCATAAAGACTCATTTACTTCAGAATTATCATTTGATCTTTTTGTTAGACTGTTGTTGACTTTATTCTAACGAGGATCCTTCTCTTTGATTCATAAGAGCCCATCCCAGTCTGCCTTTGTTAAGCGAAGGCACATCTTCAAAATTTTGGCACAGCTGACGAGTTATTTTCCTATCTATCTAGATTTAAATAGGAAGCTTAATCTCATAAGCTTAATTTCGCTAATTCTTTTGATAGTGTTAATTAGAATTACATCCCTAAAATTATGGAAATTAGAGAATTTCGGCCTAAGTGGATCTCATGATGTAAGTGTGATATTTGTGTAATGATAAATTATGGACAAAATTACATGTAATTGAGTTGTACAAACTATATTTATATATATATGATCAAATCACATAGCTTATGGAAGATTAAATTATGCAAAGACTTCAAGTTGAGTGAAGCATAAATCAATCTCAATAAGTAGATTTTAGGGCATCATTTGAACGGTGTTAATAGCTTCCAGACTGCTAGAATGCTTTACTTAAAGAAATTTATGTGGCGTTCACAAGACAAACAAAGGAAAGTTCAAATTGTAAATGTATTTAGAAATTTATTTGGAGGTTTGTCTTTGTACAAATCATTGATGTTTCTCATTTCTATTTAAGGGACTTAAAGTCATAGGGTGAGAGATATATTTGAAAGAGAATTGAGGAATTTAGAGTCCTAACATCAAGAGTTCTCAAGCTCCGCCAAAGACTATATGTTTTATATTTGAGTGAGGAGAACTATTTCATATGTTTGATTACTAGAACTTAGAGCATTAGGGTGCTGAAAGTTCATCTTATCATCTTCCATGAATGCAGATTAGAGAGTTGATCTATGGCTTAGTAGTGAAATAAATTATGAGGCTTTCGATTCACAAAGCAGTTCATTGAAAAGGAGTTCAAATAAGTGAGAGACTTCAATCAAATTGTTGGTATAGTGAGAGATTGTAAGTAAAATTTGTTTTTAGGATTTAAAACAGTATAACGATCTATTTTAGGTGGGTCCATAGTTTTCTCTCTGTTGAGGAGAGTATAGTTATTCGATCTAGACTGAATCGGGTGATTGGACCATTGAACCAATTAGTAAACCAATTCGATTTTATTATCAGACCAGATAAGTAATCGACCCAATAATAATTGACTAACCCGATGATTTAACTAGTGATCCGTGCAACTTGGCTAGTTTTTAGCGAACTAGTTGAGTAACTATTTTTGCGAAGTTACCCAACTACACTCAATATTTAATTATTATTTTTTATATCCTAATGGTATCTTAGTCCTAAAATTTTAAAAATATTTAGTTTATAATATATTTATGTTTTAAAATTAGTATTTTTTAACATAAACCCTTAAAAGGCCCTTATTTGATATGTCTCTCTAAAATTTATAATTAAATATATATCACTCAAAATACATAGTTTTTGCATGTATATCTTTTTAATTTTTATTTTTTGTATGAATATCTCTTTAAGTAAACTACCATTAAAATTTTAACAGTTTAAATATAAAAAGGTAAAATATCCTTAATTTTGTTTTCAATATTTCTCTCAATTAATAATATTTTTATCTTTTTATATTAAATGACTTAATTTGAAGAGTAACCACAAATATATGTATATAAATAATATATGTTTTGAGAGATTTATATATAATTATACTACTTTCATAGATATTTTTTTATTTTTAGAATTATTTAAAACTATCTATATATTATTTAAATATTTTTAAAAACTAGCAATTCGATTAGGTGAACCACTAATTGAACCAATAACTTAGTTATCTGACCTACAATCAAGTCAACGTTCAATCCAATTCTGATAACGATGGGTGAGAGAGATTTTCTATGATTTTAGTTTTCTACTCTTACTCAAATTTTTATTCACCGACTTGAATTTGATTTTTAGTTATAGTGGAATTAGGAATTTTTATTTCCTATTTGATTTCTAAATATGGTTTAAATTCATTTTTCTAAACTTAATAGTATTTGGGTTTCCTAAACCAAATCGATTTTGGTTTTTGACTTTTAATTTTGAATTTGATTTCTACTTTTCTTATCTCTAAACCTAGTTAAACTATTAATTAATTTTATCTGCCCCAAAATTTCACATGGATTTATCAGCTCATTCACTCAGCTTCTACTATAGCTTTAATTAATGGATCTCTTTCCAATTATTTTCAATATCTCACAAGGGACCCATTATCCTCTTATATGATTTTAATAAGTAGTGAATTCTTAAAGAAGAATCCCTAAGTGGATAGGCTTAGTTGAACCACTATAAATTGCAATAATATATTTCATCTCCTTTTTCTTGTCTATCTTATCTAAGTTTTCGTAGCATTCTCATTCTTCGTATTAAGATTTGGGATTTTAATTATCATTTCAATTTACGCATAAGCTTGCATACTTTAATTTTACCTTTACATTTAGTTTGAAAAACCCAATTTACACTCCCTTTTGAGTTGCCTAGCTGGATCAACAACGCGCCTAGCTTGCATGCCCTCCTCCACAATGTACTCTCCACTCTATCGTAAAGCTTTATGTAGTTTCTATGGACCTCTATTCGCCTTCCGAAAAGCTAGCCATATACGTAAAGCTTAGGTATTTCTCCTAGTCAAATTAGAAAAGACTCTTTTATCTCATTATTAGACTTCACATAAATAAAATTTTAACTAGAAGAGAACCTATCATCAAAAGCATAAATAAACTAGTTTTTCCAACCAAGCCAAAACTCTTCCCTATTTTATTAATAAGAGTTTCCAAGAATGCACAAAACTGTGTTAAAAGGATTTGTTTTGTAGAAGTGTGTTGTTGACATTTGGGATTTGTTAAGCAATAACCTTAGGGGTCTGTTTGGTTTCTTGCATTTAGAAATACATTTGTATTAAGAGATACATGTTTCTCTAAATCTTGTATCTAGAGAAACAAATGTGTTACTTGGTTTATTGTATTTCATAACGCTATATTTGTTAAACATATATTTGATTAGTTATATTTCATAATAACATATTTAGTAAATAGATGTTTAATTAGAGGAGAATTGAAAAAGAGAAAAGGAAAGATGAGTTGTAGTTGATGATGGAAATGAGAGGAGATAAGAGACATCAATTGGAATTAGGTTGGGATCAAACTGAGAGGAGGGAGAGCTTAGGGTTGAGTCGAGATCAAAATGAGAGGAGAAAGATAGATTTAGTTAGGATGGATAGATGCAGTATTTTTTTTCATCTATTTGATGATCTAAGTGGATGTCAGAAGGCTGTATCTAAGTCTAATTAATTTTTTTAAACTATTATTTGTCAAATTAATATAGTATCTTAAAAGGCTCTCAACTAAACAACCCATTAATCTTGTATTGGAAATCACAAAAATGAAAGGTATTTATAAAGAAAGCAATAATCTCACTATTATTTTAGATTAATTCAAAAGTGATCTTAATCTTTTTCTAAAGCCAAATTAGAAACTCTACAAAGAATTCGGGTCTGATTTCGTTTGTGCAAATGCAAGCCGATGCATATTAATTTGTCTGAATTAATGAGAGCAAATATTGTCTTAAGAGAAATTATTAGATTTTTATTCCCTTCTTATCATTTGCTATCTTATCCGTAGTTGTTCATAAGAGAAAATATTGTCTTAAGAGCAAATCATTTTTATTATGCCCAGTTATTAGATTTTGCACCAAGATTAATGTCATAGACTATTTTTAAATGTAATATTATTTTAATAAAATAATTTAAAACTAGTAGCACTCTTAAACTATTTACAGATCTAGATTTTACTCCCCCCTTATCATTTTCTATCTTATCCATAGTTGTTCGTATCTATCTTCGGATTTCTCTTCTTTCCCTTCTCTCCACTCTCCAATCCAATTGATTGAAACCACGGATCCTCTATTACTCGTCAGCAATTATCTGTCTCCTTCTTTTCCTACTCTTATTCTCGAGACTAAGAACAAAAGGTTATAGTCGAAGAGAAAGAAGAGGAGAAAGGAAAGAGGTGAGATGGATAATGATATGACATATATGGATAATGTGGCAAATGATAAGAAGAGAAAAGAAAAACTTAGATATATAAATAACTATGAAGTGCTATTTTTTAAAAAAATTTATTTAAAATAGTATTAAATTTAAAAAAACAATGAACAAGGAATTCCCTTTTTCAACACTATGACTCATTAAACAAAATCTAGCTCGTTATTCTTGTTTACCTACCAATAGAGTAGATAAAATTGGATCTTGTAACTAGATTTGATTCTCTCAAGACAAAGGACAAAGATTTGAGTCTCAAGCCAACCAAGATAATATGTCCTCTCTTTTCAGACAAATTCTTAACATTCTTAAGCAATCTTTAAAGGTTAGTTGGGATGTCAAATCATATGTACCACATACAAATATATCCAGCTTTAATATATATATTTTTTATCTTGCCCTATCAAGTGGTCAATGTTGGAGTTTAAGAAATCCCAACAATTTTAACAACCAAATTGGTAAGAATTTAGGTGTTATAAAGTATTTACCTTACTTGAACATTTGTATTTACTTTTTGTAGGAATTATTGAGTAGTTTATATATGAGTTTTTGACTAAATTAGCCATGTTCTAAATTTTATTTATCAATATAAATTACTCTCTAAATTTATTATCAGAAGGAGTCTATTTTACTGTAGCCCTTAAAAAATGCTGAACTTATAAACGTTTTATTTTATGATAGAAAACTTAAAAGATAAGTATCTTTATATAAAAGTAAAGTTTTAACTTAAGCAACTGAAACACTAATTTAAACGGATTCTTACAAATAAATGCTGCAATGTTTAGTATTTTAGCATAAGATAAAAATACCGAACAAGTTAGCGATTGAGTAAAAATATAAAACGCTTATAAGTTCAGTGTTTTAATTAGTTTGAGGGGTAATTTGGTCGGTCACTTGTTTATATATGAACATGACACAGAAGATGCAGCCTATTAGACCTTAAATTATCTCGGAAAGGTTGGTCTACAGGCTTTAACTAAGCTTTAACTAGATAATAGAAGAAAAAAACATTAGCCCTTATTTATTGCCCTTAACCTACTGGCCCCAATCAATAAAACAAGAATTAAGGCCATAAAAGAGAAGTAGGAAATGTTAACAGTTTCCATATCAGAAAAAGCTATACAAGTTCACATGCATTCCCTTCATCACCATCACCAGGAGATATCAGTAACAGACAAGAAGCTTAAAAGAAAAAAAAAAAAAAAAGATTAACAAACAAAAAAGAGAAGAGAAAGAAATCATTATGTGGGTGGAGGCATCTCAAACTGCTGAATTTTGATGGATGGGAGGGAGAGGAACTCATGAGGAGCTCCATCCCAGCTCTTCATGCTACTAACATTGTTGAATCCATCCCATCCTATATGACCCACATGTTGTACATCAGTTGGGAAACCAATCTCCATCTCCATCTCCATCTCTACCTCCTCCTCATACTCTCCATAGACTACAAGTAATTGCGACAAGCTCTTCAAGCTCTTGATCAGCTTAGCAAAAAGCCCCACCGAGCCTCGCGGCTTCTCTCCACCTTTGAAATGGATCAGCCACATAAGACGCAATCATAGAACAAAGGGATAAGAGAGAAGAGATGCTGATTAATTAACTAACTTACTTGGTGGAGGAAGCGGGGTTGGCTCTTCTTGCAGTTTCTTTGGTTGGTCGCCGACGACGTCGATGCTCGACTGAGAAGCGCAACCGGCCGAGAAGGGGAGGACTACAAACTTATCCATCTTCCGGCCTCTCATGATCTCATTAATGGTAGAATAAGAAGAAGGGGGCAGAGAGAGAGGGGAGTAGTTGTGGGCATAAAAGAAATGAAGTGCAAGTGGATGTTGTTGTATTGGCAAAAGTTGGCTTTGGTATCAAGTATGAATGATCTGAGGATATAGGAGAGATATAACTCAACTAATTTGGTAAGAGAGAGAGAGAGAGAGAGAGAGAGAGAGAGAGAGAGTTTGTTATCTAGTGGGTTGGATTGGATTGGATTGGATTGGATTGGTTGGTTGGTTGGTTGGTTGGTTGGTCTGGTAGATACTTTTATATATGTTCTGATTGCAAGCATAACTTGTAGGACAGTATGAGCCCATGCACCAACTGCTAGCTTTTTGTGTGTATGCAAAGGTCTCCTTTTGCTGTCTCTCTTTTAGCTTGGTGGTTCCTTTAATCTTTTGTCTCTCCCTTGAAAACAAAGCCAAATCCACCTTGCTTTCCTTTCCTTTTCCTTTTTCCTTTCTCCATCCTCAACTACTTCAAGTGGGCAATTCTAGATCAATTCAACTGTTCAATACAAGCAATTTTCAACAATAATAATAATAATACTATTAGATAATCATTTGAGTCAAAAATTTACCTTCTTATTATACCTAATAAACTAATAACATATATGAACACCAGGTTTAAACTATGTCCTCCAGAAAATGAAAAAGAATTTGATTTTGATACCGTATTAGTAACTAATCAATCCAAAAACTTAAACAGTTGTTTTTTTTTTCACATTAGAGAAGAGTTCAAGTATTTTAAAATTAAAACGGCTCAAATTAGACTCGAATTGAATTCGGATCGAATCCATAGCATAGCGTTGCTTGAAATTAAGCGATCGAGCCTGAATAAAAGTAATTAGACTCAAAATTTATTTTAAGATAAGTCTTAACCAATCTAACTCGCTCAAACTCACATAAGTTATCAGATAAGAGTCAATTAACCCGTCAACGTATTTATGTAGAACAAAACTCATCCCCTCCCAGATGTATATACAATGACACAAGGTGACATTTTCTAGTCCTCAGAATAAGATCAAACGAATTGAATAAAGTCTAAAATAATACACATTGCACAGAGCCCAAAAATACTTACTAAACTATTGTCAACTGTTTCACCCAATCCAAGTACAAGTTGACATTCTAAGCATAATCTTTCATTTTTAATCTAAGCATATTCTTGAATAGTACAAATGTAGGTGCATATTTTACTTCCACCACTGATACATTGAAGAGTTTTTGACCTAATTAGCCCTCCCAAATATTCCTTTATGCATCATATATATTTAACACTTTAGTACAAAACTATGTTTATTTTGTTACCTAAGTAAAACCGTTATAAGTTACTGATTAAATCAACGACTTGTATAAAAATTTAAAAATTACTAAGTGATATAAGAGAACCGTCATCTCGATCAGCGGTTAAAAGAAAGAACTCTACAAATTGAAACTTTCCATTAGCTATCACTGATGGTTTGAAAATTTAGTTTTGACACCAAGAAGAAGAAAAATGAGTCAAAATCACCAATTAATGTCGCAAATTTCGGCTTTGATTCAGTGAGTTTTTTTTTTTTTTCTTTTGCCGTAGCTTTTAATCAATTGGGGTATGTATTGTTCCAACGTCAAGATGAAACTTTAAAGCATTTAGGCACGCAAGCTATCTTAATATCAAAGCATGTGGCCAAGTGGTTGAGAAGGCAACGTAGAAATTAATATTAGATCGTTGCTTATGAGAAGGCCACCATCATAAGGAAATAGATGGGTGTATAAGACTAGCTACTACAATGGGTAGAATGTCCAAATTCCTCTTTGTAGATGGAGAATGAGAGAAGAGAACTAAACTATTTTGATTCGATATAATTGAGAGTGTAAAAGAGATTATCGTTATACCTTTTTATTTATTATTTAATTATTGAAATAAACTAACACAAGTTATAAGATCTATAAGATTATTCTTTAAAATAAATAAAATTTCAATAAAAATATATGTAAAAAAGTAACATCTACTAGCTATATTATTATTCAAAAGCTATAATATCTAATATTTATTTATTTTTCTTTAAATTTGTTAATACAATTTAAAAGATTTAAATAAGTAGTATAATAGAATAGAGAGTTTTTGACCAAACTAGCAATGTTCCAAAATTAATTTACCAAAAATAGACCATCATTCAAACTTACTATCAAAGCGAGTCTGCGACAGTATAACCCTACTTAAAATATTAAAGAGTTTCGCATTTTATTTTTACAAAAATACGTTGATAAAATAAGCATTTTCCTAGAAAGATGAAACACCAAAACTCTTTAGTGTTTCGCTCTGTCCAATTTAGCTAACCATTACTTAATCGGCCAATTATATTTAACTATAAAGTGCTGAAATTTTGTGCGTTTTCATAAAAAGCTTTCCATTTGAGCGTTTTGCCACACTAGAGTTTTCGAAATTAGAAATAGAAACGTTAAAAAGTTTTCACTACAAGTAAAACGTTTATCTCTAGTTGGCTTCTCTATAGTCGGCTCATGTATAGTAGTCGCATTCTCTATGGCTTACTCCACAATAGCTATCTTTCTCTTTCTCCTTCTACCTCCTATTTTATCTCTAACTACTGGAGGTGGTAATAGTTGATGATTTATAGAAGCTGGCACTAGCTGATGCACTATAGAATGAGTATATAAATGTCTTAACTCATCAATAATCTGTAATGCACTAACATACATGTCAACAATCATGCTCATCGATGCTCGACTACTATTGTTAATCCATACGGCAAGTGCATCTAAGCCTCAATAGTAAATAACTAATAAAGGATGAACCTACATTCAACTAAAAAATATTTTAATCTCATATGCGACAAACTTTCTATCCAACTAAGGGTGGTCTTTATTCAAAGAAAGATTTATGCAAGTATGTATACCATTATATTTAGTAATATTTAATATTCTATAGCTCTTATGTAATAGTGCTTATAAGCTCTATTGGTAAACATCCTCTTGTTTGCACTTAATATATAAAATGTTAGAATTAAAAGCCTTAACTTTGAACAAATGAAGCGTGCTAATTATATTTCTCTTTATATATATTTGTACTTATTTTGTGCTTATAAAAAGCATCCCAACACACAAATCACTGCCAGAATACCTCAAAGGCGTAGATGGACCGACAAGTAAATTATAACATCAACACTTTATGTAAAATCTACATCGTACAATTGTAGCATTGAGTTAAAATTACTAATTAAATCAACTGCAATTCCATCAAACTTATCATCAGTTGAAGCACCCTTTAACAATGCATTAATATTTTATTCATCAGATGTTTTAAATGATTCTTTATCCCGTAGTATGTTGTATAAACCTGACTATTTTATTCACCTTCAATAATGCATGCAATAGCCATATCAACAAACTGATCAACCAAATCTATATGTGACGATTGACTACAACATTCATTACTTATATTTTAATAACTTCATTAATTCTAGGGACTCCAAATGGTTCACTAGGGCCTTCATGACTTGGTTGACTAGAGTCTCTATTAATTAGATGATTTGATCCTTCATTAGATATTTATGTTACGAATTAGATTTGGACTGATATGTTTAGAAAAAAATTGTGATACTTTTATGAGTGGTAGCCTATCAAGTTAGTGTTCTTTTGGCTCTAGTTTCATATAATTCCTAGTACGGGGTGAGAAGCTAAAAAGGGAAAAAATTAAAGAAGATGGTGGTTAGGGTTTGGAAAGAGAAGATGGACGATAATGAAGGTGATGATGGAAGATTAATTTACTATTACTCATAGTTTACTCTTATAACTACTCCTATGCTACTCTTACTCTTACTCCTACGATGGACTAAGGGTAAAATATAATTCTCAATTTTTCAAATGGATGATTAAATAAAGGAGCCCAACTGCTCTATATATAGATGTCAAGTATAATGAGTTTTACTAGAACTAACCCTAAAGACTTACATGACTCAAAGTAGGATTTATCTTCACTAGATATTTATATGACTTAACTAGATTTACCTTAAAGACTTACGTGACTTAATTAGACTTATATTTGAGACTTACATAACTATCCTTACCTTAAAAGCTTAGATAAGAAATAAACAAAAATCAATTAAAAGATAAATAGTATCGATCCATCAAGCCAAATATCATCATGATATGATCCGATCTGATTATATTCGCATCAATCTATGTAACATCAATTGGCGTATTAATATGGTTATTTTTTCGTTAACAATTGATATACCTCCAATATAAACTTTGAACATACATTGATATTGTTTTATAAAATTAAGAATAATATCAATGTTATCATCATCATCAATCCCAATTAACTCCAATTTTCCCTTTTAGAAAACTCTACTATGCACTATTTTTAAACGTTAATTAATGCTCTGTACTCATTTTACTCGCTTTTGAAACTTTTTCAATCAATTCATCGTAACTACAATTTCTATCAACTTTAGCAAATTTTATTGACCCACCCTCGCAGTTAAACTATACCATGTTGCAATTGTATAATATTATCATCCCAAATACATATAATTGTTATAAATATTTAAGACATCTTAGGACAAAAAAAAGATACATATAAGAATTATTTTGTTAACTGTAAACTCTATATACAGACAAAAAGTCTACATCTTATACAAGCTTCTATGTCTTAACCTTAAACTCTATATCTTTCTAGGAAACCCTTCCATATAGCTTATGGTAAGCATATAGCCTATAGTAAGCATATAGTCTACTATGATAAATCTCGTGGCAAACTTGTATAAAAACAGACCGCCCTTTGTATGCTGCTGGTTACTTCCTAAATCCACTGTACTTCTATGCCGATAAGGCGATAGAGAAGAACACAAATGTTATGATGGGTTGCTCGAGTGTATCCAGCAGCTTTATCCAGATTGTCCTCAGATACAAGATAGAATTTTAAAAGAGCTTGATGCTTATAGAAATGCAACTGGGCCTTTTGCAAAGGAGATTGCAGTAAGGCAGCGGTCCAACCCCAGCATCAGTCCAGGAATAGATTTTCACCTCTCACTGTTGATTTGGCATTGCATAATGTCTATGTTCTTTAATGAGATTGTATGTATATCTGGCACAGATCAATGGTGGGCAATGTTTGGATTTGAGACTCCCTATTTGCAGTTCGTTCTTGCGAGTGGATTCACTTGGGATACAGTGAGAGATGATGTAGATAATAGTACAGCAGCTTCCACACTGGGAGTTTCTACCTCTGCATCATGTCCTCCTAGTTCACAAAAGTTGGATGCCAATGAAACACATGATGATTCTGATGATGAGATTGATGACCTAGAAAGTTTTATAGATGATGGTGAATTCAGGTCAGATGGAGAGGCTAACTAGGAAGAAGACTGGACTAATTAGTATGGAAGATGCAGAAGAAGTCATATTTTAGTATCACTTTGGTTGTTTTTTGTGGTTCTGAAACTATCTTTAATTAGTTCATGTGTAATAAAGTAATTAGCTGAATCTTCTGTGGTTGCTTGATTGAATCTAGTAGCTTTTTTGACCCATTGGAAATTGATTGCAAGTATTATCATGACTTGAAATTATTGTTCATCTATGTTGACATAGTTGATTTGTGATGTTGGGACTTGCTGAATCTGCTGTTAGTACTTAATATTTTATTCTATTGCTATCCAAGAAATTAGAGTTGAATCAATTTAATATCAATCCCAAGTATCAATAGTTGATCATAACTACATATTTATTTTACCTGAAAATTTTGGACGGTATTGGAAGGTAGTCAGTAAAGTTCAACTTTGTTTGATTGCAATGTCATGAGTGCCATACATCAGCTATATATCCTGCTACACAGCCTCCTTTTCTATTAGAAAACTCAGATAGCTCTCATTTGATCATTCTAAATTTCTAATAACTCTTTGCTCAGTGTTAGCAGCTGCAGTTTGTTTCTATAGCCCTTCTGAAAGGCTGATTAGCAGTAACATCGTTTGGCAATTAACTAGAGATACTAATCGTGCAGTTGTATATAAGTTAGAATTATATAGGGGTTTAAATGACACAAAACAAAACTATAGGGAGGCAATATGAATTGTATTTTCCCAAAAGAATATTTTTTATACGTGTATCTGAGAACAGATTAAGCAGTAAAGAAAGTTTTATAAGGAAAAAGAATAAAATATAGAATCCAAAAAAAAAAAAAAAAAAAACCATTGACAAAAGATTTAGAAAGATGTCAAAGGATAGATAAACCTTTAAAAGGATCTGAAGAACTTGGTCCATCTAAGATCAGCATGTTGAGAATAGCATTTGTAACACTTCATCAGTATCTTATGATTCTGAATGAATTTTCACCACGGTAGTAGGATAAATTCCTTCCTTTGAGGCCATTTTCTTGATACATCTTTTCTAGTTGACATCCAAAAATTTACTGGCTAAATGTCTTTAATATTTCTTCCCTAGAACAAAAGATATTCACTAACAAGTAGGCAACACATAACAAGAGGTTGAAATATTCGTTCAGAGGCTAACACAGCAAGAAGCAAATAAATGGTAAATCTTTTTGATTTGTATAGATATCACCAACCAGAAGTTTGAAAAACCTAACTGCAAATATGCCACAATGGTTCTACCCTCTAAATGCAAAGCCAGGATAATCCATAGTGCAAGATATTTCATCTAGAGCAATACATGTATAAGAAAATATCTGAAAAGCATCGAGTTATCAGAAGATACAAGCAATATTTGATTCCATGCTAATATAAAGAGAACTCGACGCAGATCAACAGTTCAATACAACACCCTCTTTTAAGCTTTCTTTTTCCAGGGTCTAATACTCTACTATGCTGCATTAGTTCCATCTAAAACAACTGGAATAGCACATTCCAATGATCACATTAGTTGTACATCACATCTACTATCCTACATGATACATACCAGTGGAAAGTACCGATCTTTTCTCTTTCTTTTTTTTTTTTGGCTTACCGTTGGCATCAGATATCTCCAGGGACTATGTCACCAGCCTCCATCATCTTAATCTCCTTGAGTAGTTTCACCTCACCAGCCTCCATCATCTTAATCTCCTTAAGTAGTTTCACCACCTCCAACATGCTAGGCCTCTTCCATGGCTCATCAGCTGTGCACGCCTTTGCAACTGCAAGCACACGCACCATTTGCTCCCTCCAGAGGCCTGAAACTGGCAAGCATGGATCAAACACCTCATTCTGCTTCCCACATCCGACCATCCACTTCACCCAACCAACCAGATTACCACCCCCCTCGACCTCTTCCTGTCCGGTCGGAGGCCGTCCAGTGAGCAACTCTAACATCACAACACCAAAGCTGTAGACATCTCCCTTTGTTGTTGATTTCATTGTGAGTCCGTATTCAGGGGGAATGTATCCAAATGTTCCTGCAAGATCAGTACTAACGTGTGTCTCACATGCACTGATTATCCTGGCAAGACCAAAGTCAGAAACTCTTGGCTCAAAGCTTTCATCTAGTAGAATGTTGCTCGATTTCATGTCCCTGTGTATGATATGAGGCACAAAGCCATGGTGCAGGAAGGCTAGCCCGCGAGCAGAGCCTAGACATATCTTGAATCGGGCAGGCCATCCAAGAGCCTCAACAGCGTCAGCCCGATTCCTTAACCAGACCTCGAGGCTTCCATTTTCCATGTATTCATAGATCAAGAACCGCTCTTCACCAAAGACACAGTAGCCAAGCAACGGCACCAGGTTATGGTGATTCACCTTACCGATCGTCTCCATCTCAGCCAAGAATTCACGGTCACCCTGGAACTGTTTCCCACCGTGGAGCCTCTTGATTGCAACCATTCTACCTTCAGGAAGGGCTGCTTTATAAACAGTGCCAAAGCCACCATCACCTATAATGTGAACCTTACTGAAACTGTCAGTTGCTTTCAAGATATCATTGAGTGTTAGTCGCAGCAAGGCATGCTCAAAGGTGGCAAGGTTGATGCTCAGAGGCTCCTTCAACTTCTTTCCGAGAAGCTCATCACTAGAGGCTGGTTCAATAGCGGATGGCTTGGCTTTATTAGCAGAGACAAGTGCTAATGACTTCTTCCTCAATGCCTTCCATCTAAGCAAGCCAAATACAAGGGCCATGAAGGCAAATGCAACACCGAGACTAATGCCCCAGACAGACGATCTCTTTAGAGCTTGAGGAGGTGGATATGCTACCAAAGGAAGAATGTGGTTCAATCCACACTGGCTGTTTGCAGCACAATCCTTTGAACTATACCTGTCAAACTTGTTGCCAGAAAAGTTGGCAAATGAAAGGCCCACTATATTACAAATACCACAAGGGATGGCATCCTGAAAGTTATTGTCTGAGAGGTCAAGATAGGTAAGATAGTCAAGGTTGGAAAGTGAAGATGGCAAGCTTCCATTGAGTTTGTTGTTGTGAAGATCAAGAACAGAAAGGGAGGTAAAATTAGAGACAGATTCACTAATGCTACCAGAGAAACGGTTGTTGCTGGCATTGAATATGAGAAAGGAGCTTACTCCTATGGCATTGAATCCAGAGAATGGAATTGGTCCAGAAAAGGAATTCTGGCTTATATCAACATCTATGAGAGTCTTGATATCAAATATGGACTTCGGTAATGGACCGGTAAGCCTATTGCTAGACAAATTAAGCTTCACTAAGCTTGGCAACATGGAACCTACCTCACTTGGAATAAGACCATCCAGTTGATTATTTGACAACAGAAGGCCTTGCAGGTTCTCCAAGGGAGAAAGCTGAGGCAGAATTGGACCAATAAGAGTATTGAAAGACAGATCAATGGAAGTCAAGTTCATTATATCAGCCAGCTCAAGAGGGATGCTGCCATCAAGCATGTTACCTTGCAGCCTTAGATCCTTTAATACTGTGCAGTTCTTAATTGCAGCAGGAATATGACCTGTGAGACTGTTGTAAGACAGATCAAGAACACCATAATGCTGGTTGAACTCAGAATCAGGGTAAGCTACCCGCTGAAATCCAGCACAGACTTCACCTGGAATGTGGCCAGATAGTTGGTTATTGGATAAAACCAAGTTGTCAAGCAGTTTTAACTGAGATATGGCTTTAGGAATGGAGCCAGTCAGCTTGTTTGAACCAAGATCAAGTGCCACAAGGTTTGTGCAATCAAAAAGCTCGAGCGGAATTTCTCCTGATAGTCTGTTGCCATGGAGAGACAAATTCGTCAGGTTTCTCAATTTTCCAATTGAGCTTGGGATGGATCCTTCAAAGAAATTGTTGTCCAGTAGTAGCCTTTGTAGTCCAGAGAGTCTTCCAATGCCGTCAGGAATTTGACCAACAAGTTGGTTATTGCTGAGTGATATTTCCAAGATGGTTGGAGACTCCCATAGCTGATCAGGAAGAATTCCAGTGAAGTTGTTTTGTGACATTTCCAGCGTAACTAGAGGTAGTTTGCCTAGATAGCCCGGTATCTCACCACACAGATTGTTTCCTATCAAGATCAAGTCAGTGAGATTCAAACACCCTTTGAAGGTTTCCTCAATGCTGCCTGTTAGTGCATTCTCAGACAGCGAGAGAAAAGTCAATGACTTAGCTTCACATATCTTGGAAGGGATCTCGCCTGAGAGCTGATTGGCATCCGCAGAGAATGCAGTCAGAAAGTGCAACCTCAATGGAGGCAAAGGTCCACTGAAAAGATTCTTATCGAATCTTATCGAATTAGCCATCTTCCAATTATTAATCCAGGCCGGAACAGGACCTGACAGCTGATTTCCTTCGACAATAAATGTACTAACAGCCTCTAATTCAGCAAGACTCTCTGGAAGTGGACCTGAAAATGAATTGAATGACAAGTCTAGGATCTTTAGATTTTTGCAGTGGCCCAACTGTTCTGGTATATGTCCACTCAGTCCAGCATTGGTAGCAACCAGGTACATAAGGTCTTTCAGTTCCTCAATACCTGAAGGCAATTCACCATCAAAACTATTCTCAGATATGTCAAGATCTGTTAAACTTCTAAGGTGGGAAATTTGCTTTGGAATGGTCCCTGTCAGCTTGCAGTTATGGATGGAAAGAACCTTGAGCTGTTTTAGATTGCCAATTTCTTGTGGAATACTACCAGTGAATTCATTTGGGCCAAGCCAAAGTGACTCTAGACTGTTCAACCTCCCAATGTCCCTTGGTAGAGCTCCTACCAAGCTGTTGGAGGAGAGGTCTAGTGTCAAGAGATTTCCCAATGAACCAATGCCTGGAAAGATTGATCCACTGAGGTCATTTCGACTAACATCTAGGTGCAAGAGCTTGGTGAGGTTTGCAAAGCTGACAGGTAGTGTCCCAGTGAAGGAATTAATGCTCAGGTCCAAAAGCTCCAGGTTCTGCAGGTTCCCCAGATCATTTGGGATACTTCCAGAAAGAGAATTTTCAGATATGGAAAGCTTTGTGAGACCTCTAAGCTCTCCAAGAGTTGGGTTCAAGCTTCCGGTAAAGAAATTTGAGTTCAGCACCAGTTCTTTGAGCATTTTCAAGTTGGCAAGCGAAGAGGGGAGAGATCCAGAGAGTTGGTTATTGCTTAGATCCAGGTACTGTAAATTCTGCAAGGCCCCAAACTCTTCTGGAACTTCACCAGAAAAGCCACAGTTGCTTAAGTTGAGCTGCCTTAGAGACGAGAATCCTCCAATGCAGATCGGAATAGGAACACTTAATGGTATATATGATAAGTCTATGGCCTGAACAGTATGGCCAGCACATGTTATGCCTGACCAGTTGCATGGTGAGATTTCTGCGTCAAACCAGCTTGGAAGGGAATCTCTTCCTTTGGCAAGTGAGTCTCTGAGTATAAACAATTTTTCGATATCACCAGTTACATCTGCATTTGAGATGGCAGCAAAGAAGACGAGGAAGACAAAGAATGCCCCTACTGACATTTTTATGGGAGTTACTATAGCTAATGCTAGATTGCGCACCCTCAAAGATTCAGCAGGTTCCAGACTTTGGATTGAAGGGAGACTATCTGCATCAAAGGAGCAAGTTTTCTCATTAATATATTGTCTTCAATATAGCAGTCCAGAGTTCTATATTTGGACTCATAAACAAGAATTGCTTGACCGAAGAATTTAGAATTCAACTGCATAAGAGACTTCCAACTTCTTGCAAGATGGTATGTTGGAGCCAAGAGATGTAAAAAGAAAATGACGTAAATCAATGATAAAGTAGCCAGACAAAAAGACATGAAAACTGCAAGATATCACTTTGGGCAACTAGCAGCTTTACTTAGAAATCATCAAATATAAGGACTGAGATTGTTCAATCAAAACTGAATCTAGCAAGTACAACAGTCTGCTCTGATTTGAAACAATGCAGAATTTTGTACACATGGTTTCCAGAGGTGGTCCATACAACCAACAGAAACTCTTAAAAAGGCCAGAACATACAGAATTACAGTATATGTTGCAATTCACTTTGCCTACTCAGAGACTTCTCTTTACCTGGTTAAAGGTTATATTAGGAGCTTTAACACTAGATCAAAATCCATGTCTTGCTATAATCATTCAAATGCACATATGAAATGCAGCAATTCCTTTTTTTTATTTAAACGAACAGAATATTTTATTCAAAACTCCTACTGAATCAACAGACTGGAGACATAGATAAGTTATAAATAATGATATTCTTCAAGTTTACGGTCAATATTGGATAAAAAGAGAAATATTGCATTTCGAATGTGAACAGAACAGTGTTTCGCTCATGGATCAGAGATTTATAGCCAGACTAGAGACATGGATAAATTACCAATGATGATATTCTGCGAGGTTACGGTTAATATTTGAACAACAGAGCAACATTGCATACAGTTAATATTGAACAACAGAGCAACATTGCATCTTTGAATGTGAACAGCTCACTGCTCAAATAACTATAGCCTAACAATGAACATGTCAGTATAATCTCAATCAGATCTTCTGACTCTAGGATTGACAAGAGTTATACAGCTAACAGCAGGGGTAAAGCTTGTAACCATGAATCCCATAGTCAAGGATTTGGGTCATGAGAAACCTCCCTATAAAACTAAGGGCACAGATGCAAACATCTTGTGCCACCCAGACCATACATTAGCAAGAGCCTATTGCAAGAGGGCATCTTATCTCTTTTAAAAAAATTAAACAATCAAATTTGAAAAAGAACAAACAAACATTCAAAAAAGCTAAGATGAGTACCTCAAATTGCAATTTTAGTGCTCCATTCTCAGCTGATTAGAGCAAGATAGTTGAACAAAATCCTGAGAATGAAACACAAAGTGGCCATCGTATTAACGTATACCCAAATATCGTTCAAGAATAATCATAACAAGCACTTCCAAAGATCAACAGCAGATGAAGCTAATCTTATATAAGGCTTTCTAGAAAAAGATTGCTTTAAACCAAAAGCTTTACCATAAAACTCGCATGACAAAAGGCCAAAACAATTACTTAACCAGGATAAAGAAGCTTTACAGAGGTGAAAGCAAGCAACAAAGTAACTGAAGCCCATAAACACAGCAAAATAAAAGGAAAGGGGCCCATGTAAAAGGAAACATGTGTTCCTCCCAAAATTTTCCATAGATCAAGTGAAACAAAAAGCCAAACACCACAAGGGCAAAGCACTCCCCCACCATAGATCCATATCCACACGCCTACATAATAAAGGAAACGTAAACAGCAGCTCAGAGAACCCACCACTAATGCAGCACAAAGCCAACATTACTGCGCACCCCCCATTAAAGACAACACACCTCTTTCTCACCCAACCATTGGCTTTAAAACCCAAGTTTAAGGCTTAATGAGAGAAAGAGAGAGAAAGAGACCCATCTCGGTTCTGACCTCTGCAGTGAAATTGGAAGCTAGGAAAAGAAACGAGGCGGTAAGGTAGAGTTCCCACCCAACCCAAACTGAAGGAAAACAGACGGAACCCAGGAAAAGACTCAGGTCCCAATACCAAGAACCCCACCCACAGAACCCTAAAACTCTAGCTCGGGAACCCTCGATACACCATTCTCGAAGGCTAGGGATTGGGGGAGAAGAGAGTGGAGCAAAAAATGCGCCACCTTTGTGCCCCATTTGGCTCCTGAATGATTAGACCACGGATTATTTTAATCCAATGCAGTGGAATAAGCGGGCGGAGTAAAGCAGAAACGGACGGGGGACAAGAGTGGACGCTTTCCAGTTCCAATCGGCGCACTAACATAAAATTACCCAACCAAGAATCTTTGCTGCCCGTGTCGTCTTCTTCTCAAGATCAGATTTTAAAATGCGCACAAGTGTTTCGGGAATCCATCCACTGACGAGGGTTCCATTTTATTATTAGAACGACGAGCAGAGAACACTTCTATTATTTGTTTATTGCTACGTGTGGCAGCTAGATTATGATTAAAGATGGAACTTTTCGCACAATGCAGAAGGAACTACGAACCCTAGAACTCATTGACACACACACACACACACAAAAAGAAAAGAAAATCTTTTTTTTTTTCTCCTCTTTTCTCGATCTAAAAACCATAAAAACAGAGAAAGAAAGCAATAAGAGAAAATCCAAGAACACAAATATCTCCCACATTGACATCGAGGAAGAACACCCATCAAGCTTAGCACAAGAGCATAGAAGTAACATAACAATACCTTCTCATGTTGCTCTTCTTAGTTCATTCTTCTTGGCATGAGATAACCATGAGAAAGCGATCAAGACTGGAGATGGATGGCAAATAAAACAAGAGAGAGAGAGAGAGAGAGTGTGTGTGTGTGTGTGTTTGTATGTGTGTGTCAGCTCAGAAGAGGCCAAAAGGAGACGGTTACAAAGAGCAGCAAGCAGATCACTCCACCAGTCCCAGAAAGCCAGCTCTGGGGTGGGGTTGGTGGCCTCTCTTCTCTCTCCTTGCTTTTAGTACTTATCTCACAGAGGCCATCATAACCAACATGAGGGATGTGAATATCACATGACTAATGAGAGAAGGGAGGAGAGTGGAGAGTGGAGAGAGGAGAGAGGGGGAATACCTTTGCTTGTGGGAATATTGGACTTTAATGATGAGATGCTCAAGAACAAGGTCAGGAGTTGATTGATTAAAAGGAGAAGAAAAAATAAAGATTATATTTTGGAGAATTAAGAGGTTAAAATATTTGGGCTGAGAGAAGATAATTGGTCACTTTGTACAGTTGTACTGCAATATCTCCCCTTTTCTCTGTTTTATTTTTATTTAAGTCTTTTTTACTTTTTATTCCAAAATTCTTCAATATATATAACAATAATAATTCAGTGATATACTAGATTTAATTAACACTGTAGAGTAAAGCTAAAATCAAGTGTTATAGAACTTTTGATAAAATTTATATTTTAAACTTTTCAAATTTCATACCCATCTAACTTCTAAGATATCCTAATTGTTTTTGAAACTATTGGATTGTTTTAGAATTGTAATTATAGTTTAGTTGTAAAGGAATAATTATAGAATATTTCTAACGTATAACTCGCAAAGTTAATAAAAACATCTAAATGACTATCGTTGGTTATTTTTCTTTCTTGTCTGAAAAAACCTCATTATACTATGATATCTAAAGGCATTAGATAGTTTTCAAACTACTTTAAAAAGATAAATAGATTTTTCACAGTCGAGGTTTAAGTAATATATATTTTGAAAGAGATTTTAGTAACAATCATGGTATTTCAATTAATATAATATCATTATGCTAGTTAAAAAGTTTAGTTTCATTTTTGATAAAAATAAAATACTATATATATATATATGTATTATGTGTGTGTGTGTTGAATCTATCAACTAATGAAATCCTTAGAGATAGTCTTAATATGATAAATATGTTCCTAGACCCAACTTTCTTTTGTGTTATTAATAGCTTTACTATGTGCTTTGATTACATGAATGGGAGACTATATGAACTCACAAATGATAAATACTAAATCATGAGAGAGAGAGAGAGAGAGAGAGAGAGAGAGAGAGAGAGAGGAGATTTGTGATATTTAATAGGTCATATAACTAAATTTTCAAGTGCTTCTCTTGTCCATAATATATAAAAGTTGTTGCAGCCCAAAATATTCATAGAATTCTCTAGTTAATGAGACATCTAGTGCAGGATAACTCTTATTTATTATGATCTTGAATTGCCATTGATCCCAAACTTTGTAGTAGTGTTTATCCATATTTCTCAGGCTTTGAGACTCACACAGTTGTTATCAACCTCACCCTTAATATGTTTAAATATGAAGCTACTGATGTTATCAAATCTCATGAAGAGTTTTATATATATAATTTGTTTAATAAAAAGATTGGAGATTAATGAGAATAATGCATAGAAACTAGAGACTATGAAGAGAAGAGAAGAGGAGGAAGATCCTTGAAGAGAGGTCCATTTTTTCTGCCAAAGATCCTTGAAGGAGAGAAGAAAGTCTATGAAATGAATGAATGTTAGATCTTTCTCCACACCTAAGTAATCCCTAAGAGAGAGGATGGATTAAAATTAAAAGCACCCAAAAGATTTGAGAAGAGTATCTCTGATATAAAAGATCATAATCCAAACAAAGAGAATTAAAAGAGAATAAATATTTAAAATTAAATTAATCACTAATAAAGAGAATTTTGAATATCTAGGATTAAATGTACTATATATATATATTAAACATTTGGGTCATTTTAAGAAGATGCATATAAATCAATAAACTGTGCAACTGAGACTGGTAAAAATTAATAAACTGCAAGTGTAATTAGGATAATTTATTATTAATATTTTTAAATTAAAAGAAAAAATATTTCATAACCAGAATAATATATATATATATATAATATATATATATATATATCAGTTAATTAAAATTGCTTGCAGAAATTGCCAAGCCATTTAATATGGAACTCTTCATGATGGATACTACTCATTCCTGGCAAGGGTGACGAGTTAGTCAACCAGAAGTAAAGCCCTATGGCCACGTGGCACTTGTAGGTTGTCAGCTATTGGTCAACGACCCAAATTAATTACAGTGCAGGCCACTAAAAATAAAAAATAAATAAATAAGAGATCGAAAAGACTTTCCTTTTATTTATTTATTAAAACTCTTTTTTAGTTTAGCTTGTACTTCGTCTCTCTCCACACGTGTCTTATCCACGTCAAATCGTTGGCTCTGCTCACCGGGAGGTGATCATACCCCACTCATGCACTCCACGCTTCTCGAGGCCACTGGCTCGTGGCCGCCCGGATTCTCCGTGAAGAAAAGTGAAAAAGAGTAAACATATCTCATTTATTATATACCTCTTCCAAAACTCTCTTTTATCGATATTTTATTACACTTCGGACGTTATCCTCACAATTTGCATTTCAAACCTCGTTGTTTTAGATTTCATTCATGTTTGATCGAAGTACAAAGGTTCTTGGGGACGTATCAAAAATAAGTTCTTTTGGAAAATAAATTTGTAGAAATATAGGGTGGGAAATGTAGTTTTCTTACTTTCCAAAAGAGTGGGAAAAGTTTGTTACTTGATCTTTTCAATCGACGGACGAGATCCTCCGGTTTAAAATGGAGGGCAGATCTTCTCCCAGGATGGGCCCCACTCTTTCTCTCTCTCTCTCCATCTCGTAAGGCACGTATGACGTATGCCCTTTTCCAGGTATCTTGTGGCAGTGGAGGTGAGAGGCATTAAGAGTGCAGTAAACGCTGTACGAATTCCTCCTCTCAGCCAATTTATGAGAAAAGCTGCAGCTTTGAAGAGAAGAAGAAGAAGAAGACGAAGAGACTGAAAAGATCTCACAAGGCATCATAAATAATATATTTAACATTTAGTATTAATTATAACTCGCCTTTCTCATTGGGTATTTAAATTGTTATCTCGGTAAAGGGGACTTTTATAATTTGATACGAAGATGCTGTGTTACTGATAGTAGAGTGTTAATTAATTGTTTCTTATAAAATATAGGGGGTTTTAAGGAAAAAAAAATTGGTTAAGGTAAGGGTTAAACCATTAAAACTTCATAACGTAGGTGTTTTTTTGAAAATGTCCCGAGAAAAATAAAGTTTGTGGGCATGATATCTGGGTGTGGTGTCACGTAGAGATTCGAGAGGACGTGTGATGTCTGCGTCGGGTTTGGGTCCTACTCCTACGGTACGTCGGTGCAGAATACTGGGCAGTGGATCGTATGCAGAACCGAGTGCAGGAATTTGTTGTAGTTTCGGGTATTTTCAACTTTTTTTTTTTGTTGTTGTTGTAAAATGGTAGAATATATTACCTAAATATTTGCATGGCATTTTTTTTTTGTTTAATTATTCATAAATCCGTAAGCTAGATATATGCGGACAAAAAGCCGGCCCTCTTTGGATATAACTGCTCTAAGTTGTGACTACGTCGAATCAGATCTCCAAACTGATGCGTCGCTAAGTTAATCTTTTACACGATCGCAAGCCAAACCATTGCATTCGCCGGCAAATAAATAAATTTGATTTCATTGCCCATGCTACTGGCTGGTACTAATATAACTAGTTAGTGGATCCCTAGATATCTTCAAGCTTCAAGTTATTAGTTGGAAGTTGATTTGCAAAATAATTTTAATTTAGAAAAAAATAATAATAATACTTTTATTATTATTAATGCATATTATAAATGTATTTATTATTTAACTCTTAAATATTTTCTTTTATTATCTTAAAAACATTCAAAGTTAATCAATTAAGGATTACTATATATATATATATATGAGTCAAATTGACTATATGCATGAATCATAATACCCTTGTGTGCAAGCATAATTTTAGATGGAACTTCATTTATGAACACAATTAATGTGCTAGAATAATTTTAGATAAATTAGTTAAACTAAATATATACACTATATATTTCAAGCTAAATTGAGCTGAGTTCAAGCAAATTGACTTTGGCTCGATTAGATGAGTCGAGCTCTAAATAAGCTGAGCTCAGTAACCTAATAAGCCGAGCTTAGTAACCTAATAAGCCGAGCTCAATAACCTACATGTGAGAATAATTGTTTTTGAGAGACTTAATTGTGGGTATGAAACACCCAAACCTTCAAATACACGTGTAAATCATGTGGATAAATTTTCCCACACGGTGCATCACATGACCTGTCAGTAAAGGTTAAGGTACATAGCAGTACCATAAATAATCTCAATAATATGAGTCCAGATATAAGTTCCATATGCCACAACAAGCCTTCAAGATATACATCCAAAATACAACTCTAAAGTCCAAAATACAATGTCAATGCCCTAACTAAAATAAAAAGACAGCCACTCCTCGCTACTCGCACCTACTTCCCTAGCTCTGAAATGATGCCACTAAGAAGTGATAAGCACACAGCCCAGCGAGTAGAATCCATAATCTATAACAATTAAATCACAGGTGCATATCTAATGCATGTCTATAGTTATTAACAATAACAATATGCTTATTTAAATGACTTATCATGAGTTACTAAATCAATACAATCGATAAAAACTACACGTCACTATCCTAGAACATACCAGCTCCTAATCATATCAAGATAAGTTCACACAGATATAAAGCTTGATAATAATTTTTTATTCATACAAATCTCAATCATAGTGTTTACATGTTATGCATAGCAATAAAAGAGTAGTTTAATCATTTCATGCTCACCAATGCATTAATCATGTTTTATTATATCTCACCGAGCCATTCACCACACAGTGTAGATATTCTCAAGAAAATTATCCATCACATAATCATCCATCATCTCATATATCGATGAGGGATATATACACATCTAGTAGTAATGCCACCCACACATGTATGGCGACACTGCATGTGACCGGTTGTCTGTGCCCATCAAACTAAGGACCCCGGTCATGAGCTCATATCTCACTCTCTCTAAATCATCATCGCCCTCAGTGGGAGAATCGGGAGCCCTCGGCTCATCAATGAACGTCCTAATCCTACGTCATTGGGTACCGCTAGAGATATATCCCCGCCTCACAATCATGTTCTTCTAGTTCTGACTATGCAGTATAATTACCTGAATGTCACATAAGCTCCCGACCTCAGGCGTAGGCTGCTAATAGTATAGTTATATATGATACACTCTACCCTTAACCCCGGACTGAGTGAGTAGGGGTACTGCCTAGTTAGAACCCGACTACTAATGACAGGTGAAAGTGGTGCAGTGTTTGTGAGTGTATAAGGCATGTCATAGCCATCATGATCGTTACATTCTATATTCACAACAGATATTTATGTAAGAGTTTATCATACAAGATACATATAGAGCATTGTTACACTAACGCATATGCTAACATTCTCATAATATCATGATGAGTAAACTATCAATAACTGCACATGTCAAAATATATCATATTACACTAGATGCATGTACTAATACTAACATTCCTATAGTGTCATAAAAGGTATAATAGCTGTAACTACGTTATTCTAGACTTGTATAAACTCTACTCGCTTGGAGGGTCTCCACAGTACTCTAGTTTTCCTTAGCTAGCCGGCTACTCCGAAATCTCAAAATCCCGATCCTATTAATTCACACAAGTAAAGCCATACATAAGATTAGTGAATTAATAGAATTAATTACATGAGTCAAGGATTCCCTAGGGTGAGTTCCATATCATCCTAAAATTTATACTATTTAGATGATAATAAATTTTTTTTAGGGAAGTGGTTAGGCTAATTAATCAGGTGGAATAAACAAATAGGGTTATAGGGTCCAAATAGCCCCAAATAGACTAGGTTGGGGTGTTGGGGTGGGCTCAAGCCTAACCCAATAGGGAAGGAAGGCCTTGGTGGGCTGCTGCAGCCCACAAGATTAGCTGTCGGTGGCCCACGCCGTCGGCAACCCGCCCTTGATGTCGACGGCCCGCGACCCTCACCCGGGGCAGGTGGCTAGCCGAAGGGAAGGGAAGGGAAAAGAGAGGAGGAAATTAAGAAGAGAGAGAGTCACAGTTACCATCGAGGTCGACGGCGCCGGCGGCGCAGCCACGCGGTCGAAAGGGGTAAGGCACGGCGAAAGAAAGAAACCAAAAGAAAAGGAGATTTACTAAGGGGTCGCACGATTGACTTCGTCGGTCGTCGACTCCGGGGCTTCGTCTTCGTCGTCGGCAACCTGAGAGAGAGGAGAGGGAGAGAGAGATGGCGGGGTGGAGAAGAAATCGGGGAGACAAGGGATGGTTGCGTGCACGGCAAGAGAAGAAGAAGAAGAAGAAGAAGAAGAAGAAGAAGAAGAAGAAGAAGAAGGAGAAGAGGACGGGGTGGCATGGGTGCTGGGACACGCACGCACGCGCTTGACTCCTGCGCGAGTCCTTCCCTCCCTCCCTCCCTTTTTATTTTTATTTTTGGGGTGTTACAGGTAATTATCTAAAAAACTTGTAATTAGAACAAGGCATGTGGTTGGCCAGCAACATGAGTTTGTACATATTCTTGCTAATATAGTTATAACATAAAATTAACTTACAAATTATTGATCAACTGGATTGATATTTCAGTCTTATTACAAAAAAACGTTTATTCTTTGATATCCTTGCAAATGGCCACCTCATTTTTTAGGTGGATTTGCAAAAAATTTGCTAGTCAATTTTATTGAATAAAATGGCTTTGTTGAAAATAGTGAGAAAGAGAAGTTTACACCAACCAAACCAACTTTAGTAGAGTTGGTAGGTATTTTCTCCATGACTAAAAATGTTATGGTTCGACTACAACCCTAAATAATATTGTGAAAAAATTATTTGGTGGTTTGATGGCTTTGACTCCATTCGGTTGATCACTCAGCAGTACAGCTAACTTAGAGGAACAGCTCGATAGCACAATAACTTAGAGCAGATCTCGGTGGCGTTTGGTTCGGAGCAATTGTTAGGCGACGCATATAGCTTGAAGCCTAAACTAGGCAGCTAAAAGCTCGGTGAGGCCTAAATGCCTCCATATCTAGGGATGATTAGCCCTTTGTCCAGCCCATATCTAGCTTCCGAACTCATAAATAATAAGAAAAACAAGAGAGTAGTTTACTAAGCATATTTGGCGTACATTAATATGTGGTTGCTGGGTAAAATAACTGAAAATAAGTCTCAAGTAGAGTCTTTTGCCCCGTAAACCTAAGATAATATTTTAAGATTCTCCCCTTTTTAAATTTTCTTTACAAAATCTCTCTATTTTATTGTTTTATAACCAAAATGCCCTTGTCTTATATTTAAAAGTTTTTTATGACAACTCTATTTTTTATTTAATGAAGTACCGAGAAATAATAACACACGACAGACTTACATATAGTATAACATAGAGTATCTTGAAAAAAAGAATTTCTTAATTATTAATAAATAAAAAGAGTTGTGATAGTTATTTGAGCTCTTCGTCTTTCCTATGCACTTCATTTTTACGGTCTTCATTCATCTTCCTATCTTCCTTAAAAATATCCACGTCAAAGACACAAACATAATAATCTTAATTAGAATCCACTTGGACAGCCATGCAGCAGTGCTATGCCATATCAATAGTGAAATAGCTTTAGATGATAGAAAAATATATTTAAACTATGATAGCAGCATGATATATCTTCTTCGTATTAGTAAGGATTCTACTGTTGAGCAGCTCAGAGCCAAATTTTAGGAACTCCTCATGGAATGACATCCCAGCAAATATTTGTCCTTTTCCAAAGAAGAAACAATACTTTTTTTGTTGTTGAGAGAAATCAATACCTTTTTAACCTAGAGAATAAATATATCCTTCTTCTTCTCTTCTCTCTTACTAGTATTCTATCTAAATAAAATTGTCATTATTATCATCTTCTAATAAATTTTTTGAACCGCTAAAATGGTTAAATCGAAAGATACTTACGAAAGGTAAAGTTATAGGGGATTAAATCATCTTTCCAACGTATATAAAATAATACTGATCGGAGTTCATATGAAAAAAATACGACTATAATAATGATCACTTGCATAATACGCTTAACATAATTAACTTTTGTTGACTGTTTTGCTTACATTTTTCTCATATGAACTTTAATCAAAATTATTGTAGGGTCAAATACATTTTACCCCTATATTAATGCTTATAATTATTTTATCCCCCGCACTTTAAAAAAAAAGGCTCAAACCAGTTTGTCTTATGACTAAAATGAGTTTGTTAGTATTTTTGTTTGAGTTAATTGAGCGCCTCCAAAAAAATGTAAGTTTGAATGACCAGCTAAGTTCCCTCTATTTCTATTTTTTTTATGAATACAAGTGCACATATTTTCTTCTCTTATTTTTTAGATTGTGCGACCTACATGGTAAGCATAATTAAACATGAGCTTTTATAAAGTTTAGTAATTAGATCATATTTAAGAACAAGACAAATACTTGTTAAACAAAAACAGATTAAAAAAACTTATCTTTTTGCCTAACAAACACTATAAGGTATTTTGGTCATTTGAGATTTCTATTAATTTTGATAGGAAAACAAAAGATCACACTTTAGTTATAAGTATAGAGAAGTAAAAGTGATTTTAGACATAAGTACAATATTGTAAAATATACTTAGCCTATTATTGTATATCCATTGAAAAACATATTTAGTTTTTTAATAACTTTATCTCTAGTGAATATCTTTAGATTAATATTATTTAGAGGGTTTAAAATTCATTGGAGATGGAACTTAAAATAATAATATAATCTATTGAGAAATAATGTAATACATTGATCACTTATATAATTAGTTAAAAAACTATGCAATTAAATTTTGTTAACTATTTTGTAAGTATTTTTCTCATATGAACTTATTTTATATATATTAGAAAGCTTATTCATTCCTTCGTAATTTCTCTCTCATAGGTATCTTCAAATTCAAATATTTTAAGGGGTTAAAATTCATTGGAAGATGATTTTAAGCTTTTATCGTTCAATAAATTTTAAGCTATTTAAATCATCGAATTTGAAGATATTCATTAGAGACGAAGTTTTAAAAACAAAATAAAACCTTTCAATGTATATAAAAAACTAATCGGAGTTCATATGAAAAAGATACAAGCCAAAGTTAATTACGTTATTTAGTAACACAATATGCAAGTGATTATTATTTTGCTTGTATTTCTCATAGAAACTCCAATCAGTACTACTTTATTTACGTTGAAAAGCTTAATAAATTCTCTATAATTTCATCTCTCTGGAGTATCTTCAAATTTGACAATCTCGGTTGCATAAAATCCATTAGTAGATGACAACTTAAAATAATAAATTTATTAAAATTTGATTACTTAAACTGTTATTTTTTTAATAAATTTTAAGCCCCTAAATGATTAAATTTGAAAATACTCATATGAGAGAAAGTTATAATAACTTTCCAACTTATATAAAGTAATACCAATCAAAATTCATATGAGAAAGAAATGAGCAAAATAATGAACAAAAATTATTTACATTATTTAGCAACAAATTGCGTAAGTGATCAATGAGTATTACATTATTTCTTTGTGGATTACATTATTATTTTCAATTGCCATCTTCCAATAAATCTTAAGCTCTCTAAACAGTCCAATTTGAAGATATTCATGATAAGAAGTCCTAAAGGATTGAATAAGCTTTTCAACCCATATAAAATATGGTTAATTATAGTTACACCTCCTGAATTATACCTAATTTTCACGGTCACTGCCTAAACTTCTTTTTCATTACAATGTCCCTCCGGTAAACTTCGAATTTACTTCTATTCTATCTCTTAGTCCAATGTCTACCTTATTCACAGACTTAGTATATGTGACATTTATGTCAAATGAGAAATAATTGAAATGCCCTCATTTGGAAGAAAAGATATTAATTTCATTTTGCCCCAGCAGAAAAATATATTAATTTTTATTTCTCGAGATCTACACCTCTCTCCTCATCCACCGTTGTTGCTTCTCCTCTCCCTCTCCTTTGTCTTCTGGCACTAGGCATTGAAGCACGTGCAAAGTGAGCGCTCCGCTATTACAACCATGACATCAACCACATGATTGCCTCGATCACAATCTTCGCCGTTGCTTTCAGATGGGACCTTTTTCCTGCTGGCGCCGAGTCGGACATGGATATTCAACTCTAAGAAGCAATTAGTGGGTCACCTTCGCCACCTCCTTTTGCATGGCCTTCCTTGGCCTCAAAGCCTTGGGCCCTAGACACACAAATGGTAGTTCACCATGGCAACCCAATCTTAGGCATCTCTGTCGTCCAATCTCAGCGTTGATTAGATTGCGATCTTGCCCACCTCGCCTCCACGCCTAATGCTTAAGAAGGTAGAAGATAAGTGGAGAGAGAAGATAAGTTATTTGAGAGTAATTATATGTAATGTACTATTTTAATTTTTTTATTTAAAATTAATAATATCGTGAATATTAATTAGGGGTACAATAGTTAATAGGTGTATTTCGTCACTAGTGTGCCCTTTCACTTAAATCAAATGTTTATAGGGGACGTGGTAATGAAAAAAAATTTAGGCCGTGATCGTGAAAATCGGGTATAGTTATAGGGGTGTAGCTATAATTAACCTATATAATAGCGATCAAAATTCATATAAGAATTATATGGGCAAAAGGATGACCGAAATTTAAGTTCATTATTCAAATAGTCGAATTTGAATTTTAAGCCCTCCGAAATTGTCAAATTTGAAGATACTCGTAGAATATGAAGTTCTAGATAAATGAATAAGAAGATTTCCAACACATATAAAATAATATCAATCAGAGTAAATATGAAAAGAATATGAGTAAAAGAGTGAACCGAAGTTGATTCTATTATTTAATAATGGATTATGTAAGTGTCAATTGCTTAAGTAATATTTTGAAGCTGTCATCTTCCGATGAATTTTAACCCTCAAATAGAATTTAAAGATATTCATAAGAAAAGAAGTTATAGAAGACTAAAAGCTTTCCAATGCATATAAGATAATATCAATTAGATTTCATATAAAAAATATATGAACAAAAGAGTGAACCAAAATTAATTTTATTATTTAATAAAGGATTACTTCAACTTGAGAAAAGGCTGATCAGTAAGTTTATGAGTTTTATGAGTTCCTATACGATTGTGAAGACAATAATACTCAAACGGTGGAAGAGTACTATTCTTATTTACTTTTGAAAATAGAGAAAGAAATTTTATTTTGCATTTCTTTTCCTTATTTTGTTTTCAAACTCTTTCTTTTTCACCTATCTAAAATTGATCCTGTCTTTTATTATAAGTATTTAGAAGAACCCACAAGTTAACTTTAACCCAAAGAATAATTCACTTTTCACTCTAACTATCACCCTTCTCCACAAAGACTCTCTAAAGTTTTTTTTGGTACATAAAAATCTCTTAAACTATTAAAAATACTACACTTCGACCCTTTCCATAGAGGATCATTATATACCAAAATAAAAATTTAAGGAGTCATTATATAAAAATAAAAATTATGGAGTTATTAGTAGGAAATGATGATAGTTTAGGGGGTGAAAATAAATTATCCCTTAACCCAATGAAACAGGAAGGGGTGATATTTTCTAGTGAATTTCTTTTGTCTCTGAAACATCACTTCTAAAATACCAAAATTACCTATAACACTACTAATTTTATGGCTTTCTCACCTTATAGTGGCTCATCCATCATTCATTTTCTCTCATCAGGGCAAGGAAAAGCCCATAAAAATAAGAAGAACAGTCCATGAGAAAGAAGAAGATCATCTTCCATTTTGTAACAGTGAAATTTCTCTTTTAAATATTGCATTTTTTTTCCTTTGTAAATTCCTCTTTACTAGAGATCAAGAGCCTATCTTGGGTTCTACCATATTATTCTACCGAAATTATAACTTCTCTTAGGGGTTGTTTGGTTTTTTCATATTTTCTTTTATAATGCTGTATTCGTTAAACACATGTCTGGTTAGCTGTATTTTATAATAAGTATTTAGTTGTTGTATTTTATAATACTATTTTGATATTATAATTATAAGTATTTGATTGTATTTCTTACAATCAAAAGACTACAACTATATTCTCGACTAAAAGAAAATCAAATTTCAATTGAAATAGAATATTAAATTTAAATTGAAATGAGAGAAGAGGACGGGTCAAACCAAACAATAATTTCAATATTAAATTTCAATTTTTTAAAATACAGCGTTAGATTCGATACACCAAACGAAAGAATGATTTTTGAGTTAGACACTGTATCTATTAATGCAGCATTTATAAAAACCGCCAACCAATCGGCCCTTTAGTGTTTGACCTTATTGACGGTGTCGAGAAAGAAAGGTTTAGAGAAGATCTTTTTAAATTTAGTGAATGTGTTGGGTTTTACAAGTAACTTGAAGCCTTGAAGGCTATGTGACAAAAACCAATGGCAGAGATTTAGACAAGTGAAAAAAAAAAAAAGGAGGGATCCAAACAAAATAAGGTCAAAAGAAGGGTGAAATAAAATTTTCCCTAAAAATAAATAAATTAAAAGACCTAAAAACACCTTTATTGTTACCTTAAAGGAACATTATCCTTTCTACTTTTAGTCTAATTCTAAAAAGCTTGCTCAGAGTTATTAAAAGAACTAATATCAGGATATATTTCAGCATTAGAAGTAAATTGTAGGGGCTGCATGATAATTACGCATATGGCTGGCCGTTAATAATAATAAGAATAAAATATGGGGTGTTTCTAGTAAATTTCTCAACTATATTAATATCATATGGCATGCAATACTTTATATTTGCCAACTTTTGTCAACATTACATGGCCCAAATAGGGCCCAAGTGGTTATAATTGCTCATCTCCTTATATCCAGATAACATTCAAGTTTTTCCTTTTTTTTTTTTGTTTTGTTTACAAAATCTTGATAAATAATTGGTCAAAATAAGTTTATAAATATTCTATAAATATTACAAAGTACAAATTAATGTTTGATAATAATAATAAGATTTAATTACAGTAACTCCCGCCGTTTAAAACACTATGATCAAGCTCCCCTAAACTATCGGAGCATTGCAGTGTTGCCCTTTCGTTATATTGATATCTTATTTTTTTTGACTAAAAATAGTCACATATGATTTGAATTTCTAAAGGATATGCGCTTAGAATATAAATATACTTTAAATTAGGACAAAAATACCCTTTTTCTATCTTCCTTCTTTCCTTTCTCTTTTTCTTCTTCATTCCCCAATAGAAAGCTTTCATCTAGATAAACCCCAACCCAACCCATTCCTTCATTTTTTTCTCTTCTTTCTTCTCTACCCCCAATGGAAAGCTTTCATCTGAATCAACCTCAACCTGAGCCCATCTTTTTCATCAACCCCAACTCAAACCTAAATCCAAACTCTTCTTTTACCTCAACTCCAACCCAAACCTTTCTTCTTCCTCAACCTTAACCCAAATCTAAACCCAATCAAATCACGTCCAGTCAATTAGCAATGAAGGATAAAATAGGTATTTGTATTCTCTATATAACAACCAATTAGAATGCAGAATAATGCCACTTGGATAGAAAAAAAAAAAAAAGGAGTATCACACTCCCTATTAGTTTAGAGGGTCTAGTTATAGTAGCCTATAGTTCAGAAAATGTTAATATAATTAAACCTAATAATAATACTATTAAAATTGATGACTAGTACATAAAAAAAGTTCACCATAATTTAGCTGACACAAAAGATAGTAGGTTTTATTCTTACAATATCAATAGTTCTTTTTGTGATTTCTTTGATTAGTATTTGTTTTTAAATTTTTCCTAGGAAATTATAAACTATAAAGCTAAGGCATCACAATTTAATGTAGATAATATAAATTATAAGCTGTAATTTAGATCAGTTTGTAGAATATTAATTGTTATTTACCATGTGTTAGAGAATTGCTATATGTTAGAGGCATGCCATCAGTATATTGTGAATTAGTAACTAAAACTCTTGTGATACATTCCTATGTTGTTTGATTATGTGCTTGTACTTATGAGATACTTGTACATATACTCTCACATACATATATCTTATTGCAATTCGCACATACTGGCCTATGCCACTGAGAAAATAAAGGCAGAGTTTAACAGTATTACCATTTTCTATAATGATACATAATGATCTCCTAATTATTTTTTTGCACATAATGACACCCTAACGGAATCGTTTATTTTGACACCCTAGGTACAAAATAACTTAATATCAGATCAGCAAAGAAGATTGAAGTCATATCAATTCAATCGATGTTCAGCTGTTCTATTAGATGGTGTTTGAACAGCATTGGAGGCCATTTTGATAGGATTTCCAAATTTTGGAGAGCCCTATAATGCTGAATTGTCGAAGTAGAAATGCTACACAATGCATTCAAACACCGGCATAGAATTATTATCGGTCATTAACTATTATGTGGGCGTTCCAAAGAAAGTTGCAGATTCAAATTTTGAAAGGTGCAGACTTAAATTCAAACAATTGTTTCATTTGGTGTTACTTCTATATTAAAAATAGAAGATATTACCCTTCGTTGCACTGTTGGTGAGTGCTACTTGACTTCATTATGGTGAATTTAGGTAGTACTGTAGAGATACTGGAAGCATCCAATTATTTATAAGATTTTTGGGCATCTTCTCCTTCAATCATGGTCAATATACTCCCAGTCCTGCCAAAGGTGGAGAATGTCAAAAGACTACAATAAAGGAAGGGAAAGAAAGCATCAAACCTCCCATGCTCTGAACCCTTATCCAAACAACCCTGTTCAACAGTGAGTTTTCTGCAAGATGCCGTCACGAAAAACATATTGAGGCTTTTCTCTATTCTACCTTCAGAAGTTCTTTATCCACCCCAGAGCCCTAGGGGAATGATAGAAACTCAAAGTGATGTAGCTAGAGGAAGTGGTCCCAAGATTAGCACAAGAATATATTCTCTATGGAGAAGATCAGATGATATAAAAGTATAAACAACCAAAGGCAATAGAGGAAGATATAGAGAATTGTATACTTTCTGAAAGTATAACTACATCATGAAGCAAGCATTAGCATCCCAACAAAGGACAGATAGACTGGAAGATAGGTCTTACATGTAGATAAAGAGTTTCTTTGGTAGCCAAGGATGACTTGCCTATCTCCACTTGAGGTTTTTAATCCACCTGAAAACTTCATGTGGATTTGTGGGCAATCTCCTTTGGCTAATCTGAGTGGCTCTTATCCCTCATGCTAGACATAAATCTCTACTTCTTTTCAAGCATCTGACTAACAGCTTCCAATAGAATAGCAGCAGATGACTACCTGAACAACATGCAAATCAATGTTCCATGAGAGTCCATGTAGTGTAGCTCATCAACTGTGTGACAGTATACATGGAGAGGTTTGTGCATATGATCAGTTCATGTATCTCTTTCTCATTGATGCTCTAATGTGCAATATTGCAATGTGTCTGTCGATAAGAGTATGATATTTAATTGAACTCCTGGTTTTCATGATTTTGCATTTGCATGTATGAAAGTTCTTAGTGACATGGTAAAAACTTTAATAGCTACAATTGCAAAAATATGCCAAATAATAAATATGCTTTGGTTCACACACTTTGTACATGTACTTTGTATAGCACACATACAGATAGACAAATAGTTAATTGTAGTCTTGTCGTGCACTCTCTCTCCATCATCAATCAGAATTAACAGATGATATTGGTCAAAATTATCTAATCCGATATTGACTTGACTACTTTTTTGAAGTATTTGTTTAGTATTCACAATCATCTGAGGCTGATCAACTAGCAAGTTGAGAAAGAATGACAAGATCTAAAGCAGAATATAACATAATATGAACTAGTCCACAATTATGTATTTCTAAAGAATAAGAACACAAGCTGCAATAATAAAGGTCAATTGAGAAAAAGAAAAAATGGAGGACAAATCTAGGCATAAAGACAAAATCTGGTTTTACACATCTCATTATTTAATGATCCTTCAAATCATCTATCACTTGTTTGATCTTTCAAGAGGAACATAGACTGAAATAGAAGATATTTTGAGGATGCTTGACTCACACACTTGTTTATCACAAGCAAACAAAAGAAGTCGGAATAGAAGCCACTTTTGTTGGTTGCAAATCATGAAGGGATCAGCTGATTGATCTTCATACTTTCCATCCCAAGTATTCATATCCTTTGTGATTAACAATTAACTGATACATGCATGTAAATCGTTTGTCATCTAATGGATTCATCATCCCAGTGATCAGTAATTAAGTAATGCATGCATATAACACAGTTGTAGGTGAAAGCATTTTTATGGCAAAAGGCTTAAAAAATGATGACTCATCTTTCCTGATAACCTTTTGGCTGCACCATCAGTTGAGTTGAATCTCCAACCAATTAACCTGTTCAAACTCAGAATTTATGAATCATAACTGGTGGGAAATTTTCGTAATCAGATCAAATGTGGCAAACTCAAGTTACTCAACAAACTTAACATAAAGTGAAAGTTGTTCAAATCCTGACCTGTTAGATTGTTAAAATTGGGAAAATCTAGTACAAATACTTGATGTTGAAACTTTGAAATACATGTAATATACATATATTGGAGAATAAGGACTCATTCAACTAGGAATTTTATTCATAGAGAAAGAGAAATTTGGTGGACCCAATACTGTGGGCTTGGTTGAGAGAACATTTTCTCATTCCACTCATTTTTATCATACTATTTTTCCAGCATAATTGAATTGAATTGACAGATATTTCCTGGTAGGTCTTTGTACTATATTGAATTGTTTTATTCTGGAAGAAGGTAAATCCCAGTTAGTCTACTGTGAGTAATGATTAAAAGAACCTAACAATGTACTCAAATGAATTTGCAAATATGATTGGTTTTCATGCATGGGGGAAGAGACACTCAGCAATAATAAACTAATGATAAGGTGTCTCTTACTCATGATAAGGTGAAAAACTGGAAATCTCAAGAGATCCTTTTAAGTCCATGACATGGACTTGCTCATAGATAAAAAGATGTTCTCTAGCTCATAGAAAAAGACAGTTCCTTCTTCTCTGACAACATAAGGTACAATGAGGAAGCATTGATGAGAAAAAATTAGGCCTATTTAGCCTATGGAAGCAGATACGTAAACTTACATAGCCTTATAATGGAATCAGATGTTCAGCTTTCCAATCCACCAAACAATCTAGTAAATCTTAAAATTGCCTTCCTATGAAGGATTTCTTAAGGTCCAGATCAAGTACTCCAAAGGACAAAAATATAAAATATTTAAAACAGTGCAGGAGCATACTAAAATGCCTTAACATACAAGTCATTCAACTTGCATACAGGTGTTTACAGGCAAATGTTTCTTACTTTCTCATATGTAAAACTCTCATCTCAGGACCTTCAAAATTAGTATCATATTTTCTTTAGGCCCTCCCTTAGATACTAGTTTTGAATAGGTTTCCCTTCTTATGATCTATATCTCTTATGCATTATTCCACATTACTTTATAAAAGCAGTATTTGCTTGAGTGACAAGCTGACAATAGAGAGAGAAAACCTCAACATCTGCAATTTAAACTGCAAGTTGAAAGTGGTGACAAACATTGTCTTATATTTAGGAAATGATGCACCATACGGAATAAAGCTTCATAGTCCTTAATGTTTATCAAGTCCTACAACCATCTCATGGATATGAACTTCATGGTTCTACAAGACTTGCAGCTGTTTTCCCTTTAAACAAGTAAATATTCTCCCATGTTGCCAAGAGAGGAAAATGGGGATAAAAAGGGGGGGAAAAAGTAAAGCAATCAACTAGCATAACTAATGTGCTATGACCACAATATCAGTGGAGAGATGATAATTCAGTGTCTATCTCCCTCTTCCAAACTCCCTCTTTTCTCCCAAGTTATTTTCAGGAAACAGATCTATAGCAATCTAAAAGCAAGGTTGACTCCAGTAGATCAATCATTTATAAGGATATGAACCAAAGAATATATTACGGACGGAGGGGGCAATGCCCAAATATTTGAGATAGTGGACAATATCAAAATCTAATGACGCAAATTGGCATGGTTTAACATAGGAAAGGCTAATCTGGTTCTCTTCTTCCAACTGAAAATACAAATTGAAGCAAGCACTGCAAGCCAATTTCAAGACAGGTAGAGCTGATGAAAAGTTTTACATGGTAATAAGAGTCAATCCTTGCTTGTAACCTCTTAGGGCTTTCAATAGTTAGAAAGCTCCATGTGGTCAAATAGGCACTCTTTGGCTAATCTGGGAGGCCCCTATTTCCCATGGTAGACTAAGATCTCTTCATTATCAAATGAGCAAATTCCATTGTAAGAAACTATACACATTTATTTATATTGGCAATATAAACAATCAATTAAAACATCTAGACATGTTTTATAATCAAGGTGTAACTAATGCTCTATGGTATTCATAGTTGATTAATCTAGTTTTTAAACTTTCCACATACAAATTACAGTCGATATCCCAGGGAACTACCTGGATGAACCTGAAGCACCTTTTGTAGTATGAGTTACACATCCGAAAACCTATCCATAATACATAGGTAACATGAGGAAACAGGAAAACAATTCCCAAGTAACCAACAAAGAGTGAACAAGGCATGGGGAAAAGGAATCATAAATAATAAAGATAATAAATAAAGCCATATGGGAGAATCTAATATGCATAAACGAGATTCATTCTATTCTCCCTAGTTGCTTACTGGAAGTGTATGAGCTGGAGATATAGCAATTAACTCATTAGAATACTTCACATAAATTGATAGGCTTAAAGAACTATCAAGGCTTTATCTTATACTCCAGATTTGTACCTTATAAGCTAAATTATTCCTATAAAACATTGATTTATTCATGCAACAAATTTCCCAGCAAATCTGCTCTATATTCGATAACATAAATATGTGCATACAATTCTCATATATGAGTTTGATGATATGGTTCAGGTTTTCATGAATGAGAAAACCAACAGAAGACTCAGATTAAGGATTTAAGTGCTGCTAGCACACCTAGTGTCCACAGTTTGTCAGCACAGTACATGCCAATTGGCAATTGATTCATGTTGACACCCACAATTTGTTCTCTGGTTTATAGATGGACTTTACATTCTCCTCTGACAAAAAAAAAAAAAGGTGCAACATGCATCAATTTGTAAAACTAAGACCTGCAGTCTATCGAAGCATATACATGAATTCACAAGGCATTGTGATGCAAACAGAGTAAAATGACACAATATTATGTACAAAAATCTTATCAACCAAGAAAACTCTTATTCCCACCTTCCTATGAATGAGACTACTTTCTTAGTGGAAGGTAGCCAAAAGGATTGCTGAAGATTCACATCAAGTATTTTGAAGGACCAAAGTAGAAAACAATTAAAAGGATAAAGAAGAACAGAAAAATGACTGTACATAAGTCACAACTTTAACAAAGTTGAACCTTTATACAGGTACTTGAAAAGAGGAAACTGATGAATTGATCCTAACATAACAATCTGATTCTCTGACCTATGGCTTACGGCTTACCTCTTTTATAAGTATGACTCATTTACTTGAATGATTGAAATGCAATTAAAGGTAAAGCATGAAATACTAGGAAGGTAGATGAAGTAAATGACAAATACAGCTTATGGATCGTTTAGATTGTGATCGACAATCAAGAATTGACCAATTGATATGAAAGAAAGCATTTGCAAATATTTCATCTGTTAGCTTTTTAGTATTGGCAATAGTGTACAAAATATTATAAGTGTTTTTATTCATGTATAAGAGTATATCTACAAGTTTTGATAATATTTGGTTTAAAAAATTTTGAGATTTGAAGTATTTAAGTCAAACGCGTTCGAACGCATTCTGGGGCTGTTTGAAAATAACCTCAATGTGCCTCAGCAACAGTTGAGCTGCACATATGAGAAACAAATATCTCCTTTATTATGGTGACCATTGCCCAATATTAGGAAATGGTGCTTATATGGAATAAAATTTTCATAGAACATAATGATTAATAAATCCTTCTATAGCCATTTCGTGGTGACAATCTTTAGAAATTGTTTATGTTTGCAAAATTATCTAGCATTCTCCTGTGTTTCATTGTGGGACTTGATAGGTTGGTTTAAATTGTTCTGTTACTTGCAACTTGTTTTCCATGCAGCAAAAAAGATGGAATTTTCATTATCAATCTCAATCTTGGGATAAGTTATTGTTTAAGTTTTTTTAAGTGCTATGGGTTTATCCCAAACTATAAGCAGGCCAGAGAGTTCAAAAAGATTACCTTGAGGATATATGAGTAGATTTGATGTAGGGGTGTCATTATTACTTTGATGCGACATGAAAAAGTGAAAAATATTAATTACTTTTAAAAAAATATTTTTTTAAGGATAAAATTATATTTAAACTTATTTATATTTTCTCTCTCCTTTTTCACCATTAAACTTGGCAAGAAAAAACGTAGTATTTGAAATTGAACATGCTAAGAGTCTCTAACCAAATTCAGGGATAAGCCATGAACTCAAACCAGATGCCACCTAAGTTTCTCCAAAGTTATAAGCTAGCCATAAGCATCTCCAACAAAATGATCTTTAGCTTCTCAACAAAAGACAAGGTAAAGGTAAGACAATAATTTCTCCATGCTTCAAAAATATATATATCTCCATTCAAGGATGAATCTTTAGCCCCTATTTGGTATAAGGCCATGTAATTCTCCTGAACTTGATAAGAGACTACTAACCATGTTCAGTAACTAACATTGTTTTTTTCTCCAGCCAAGTTCAAGACGTGAGATAGGAGAGAGAAAATGCAAATGAGTGTAAATTTAAATTTTTCTCAAATTATAATTTTACCTCTAAAATGTTACGATCCGACCACATGGGTTAGGTCGAGTCAAGTCAAATTAGTTACTTAGTTTTATCTTTCTGTTTTGAATTCCACATCAATCCGCTAGGGATTTTACTCCTATAAATAGGAGTGGACATGTATTGATAATGATCATTGAGAAAAATCTGAGTTTAGCCAGTTATTATTTTTGTACTTATCTTTTTACTTTATCCTTTAAATTGTCTTTATCTTCATAGGAGTTAATCATAACCATAGATCCCTTTCAAGCATCCAAACTTTAGCCACTTCCTACCACTAACAGCCACCCTACTACACGGCCATCCACCACCCTTTGACGACCACTACAACGTCGAAAATTACCATTCTACCCTCCGACCAATCTCCACTATTTTATTTTTATCTTTTCATCCAGACCTCTGATTTAGATGAAACCAAAACCATTAGAACCCTAACTCACGAGGCTACCTCCACCTAAATTTTTATAATTTTCTTACGAACGGATCATTCCAGATCTGGTTTGTAACATACAATGACTTATATTTATGTTTCTCAAATTTAATAATAATATTTTGGTACTATTTGAAAGGCATATCCTCAATATTCCTAAAAGATTAAATATTTTTCACTTTTTCATATCACATTAAAGTAATAAAACACCCTATTTCAAATCCTCTCTCATATATCCTCAATTTCCCTAAAAAAAAATTAAAATTAAGTCTGCAATAACTTATAAGATGGCTACGAGCTTATGAAATAAGCCCGTAATAACTTACTTTCACTTTTTCTGAATAAAGTTTGCAATATTTAGGACTTCTTAAACAAAATGTATCCTTACACGTGGGCTTATAAACCCACAAGACTAACTAAAAGAACACAATAATAACCCTACCTTGTAGTAGGGTTGTGAAAAAAACAAAGGACCTTACATTGTAGTAGGGTTACGGGCTCGTAAGCCAAGCTAACAATAGACTTACAAGCCCGCAACTTTTGGAAAAAAAAAACAATGACCTTACCTTATAGCAGGGCTTGTAAGCTAAGACGGCGATGGACTTACAGGTCTCTCCAAAAAAAAAAAAAAAAAGAAAACCTTATAGTAGGACTTGCAGGCTTGTCAACCAAGCAAGCAATAGACTTACAACCTCATAAGCTTAAAAAAATAAATGTTCATTATAAGCTAATAATGGCAATTGCGGACTTGTAAGCCCACTAATCACTTTCTATTATGCAAATATAATGCCGCTTGCGGCTTACATGCTCGTAATCCCGCAATGTGCTTAAAAACAAAATATTCATTTTTCCATATTTTTTAACTTTAATATGTGCAAAAAAATTTAGTACTATTTTTCCTACATATTTCTAATTTCCCTTCAAAACCAATATATTTTTAACTTTTGTATGTCACATCAAAGGTAATATTTGCATCTTAAATTCTTAACTTAATTCACTAACAAACACTCAATTTTTGTAGACAAGTTTAAAGTACAGAGTACCTAAAATGAAACTAAGAAATGAATCTAGCTAGTTGCGTTCAGGACTTCTGTAGTTATTAGTTGCCATACTTGGGAATCACATTTATACAAAAGAAGTTATCAGAACTATTGAGATAAATTTCTTGAATATAATCTAGACATAAACATGTATAATCAGAAACCAAATGCTTTGAAGGGACAGATATGAAGAAAATGTAAAGATTTTTTTCTCAGTTATGCTTTAAGAACACTCAACAAACTTGGATTGTCTACAATGAAACTGGTTTGCAACTTTGCATCTCCAATAAAATAATGGGTCATGCATTTCTATGCCCAGAATTTCTCGATATGCTGTGTTCCTAACCTAGATGTATAGAGTTAGGAGGCTTCAAGAACATCATCTTTGGTTTTCAGGCATCATAAACATATGAATCATTTTCCTTCTTGGTGGTTCTCAATTGGATTGGGAAGAAAGAATTCCAACTAAAGTTTGACTTCATTCAATTAAACATGGTTCGCAACATGCATGATCACAGACAACACAAACAACTGAGTGCATTTAAATGAGCTCAATTTAAATGGAAGCTTTGACATGAGAGCTTAACAAGTCCTGAGGAAAAATATAGATCTTCTTACCTCCATTGAGTTTCTAAACATAGAAATAACATCTTGATGTTGATCATTTTGGCCATAGTCAGAACTCAATTCCCTGTCATTATTGCCATCATAACCATCAAATTATCGTCCTCATTATCGCCAACATCTCCGTTTGAGTCTTCATCCTCAAGACCAATAAACTGATAATCAATGTACCATTGCTCTGCAACTACAATCTCCGTTTTAGAAAAAGAGTTAATTTCTTGAGTTTTCACCTCAAGAAACAACTCTTTTTCCAAGAAAATTTAACTAAAGCACAAAAGAAAATAATGATATATTGCATATTAGTTCCTCATCTTAGATAAAATATACCATTGGTAGCAGGAAAGTAGGACTACCTGTATGGCATGCTGTAATTGTTCTACAGAGAAAATTTCACCTTTGTTGTGCCTTGACCTTCCTTTATCTCTCTGTGCTGCTAGCATCAACTTATAAAAGTCTCTGAACAAAATATGCAAAATAAGAAGTCATGGCATTACAGAACATAGATCAAAATTTGTTGTGTATAGGATTTATACATTTTAATATTTTGTCAGAATCATCATCCTTTTCTTCACTTTGTTCCTTCCTCTTCTTGCTAAGCTTTCCACTCCAATCAGCCACACCCTGCTCATCTTCAGGATCCATAAGCTGGGTGTTTTGACTTTTGAGCATCCTCCCCATTATCAAATTTATTGAGCTGTCCAGAATCAAACTTCTTCCTTCTGATAACATGTGGCCTGATGTTCCTAAGCTCCTCGATCCGCACAGGCTTTAACAAATACTCGCACATCCCATGAGTTATTCCATTCATAACAGCTTGGTTTACAGCATTCGCTGACAGCACTGCATGAATGAATAAGTTGTTTAAGTTCTGTGACTACAACATTCATAGAGTCTGTAGCTTTTCCAGATTTAAAGTCCTGATCTTGTCCCATGAGTCTTTTACTAAGGTATCAACTTACAAAGTAAAGAACAGAACATAAAAGTCCTGATCTTGTCCTATGAGAATCCTGTCCCCACTGTCAGTTGAACTGTTTAATGCTCAACAAGACAACAACCACAACAAGACAATGTTAAGAAGGAAAGATGAAACAAATTCTCATATTCACTAAAAATCTTACTAATAAGTAATAACAGGAAGATCCATTTCGACGCCAACAAGCTCCAAAAGCTTGAATCCATCCATGTCCGGCATGTGGACATCACTGATAATCAGATCAAATTTGTCATTGTTCTCCCTCAACATTCTCAAGGTCGTGATTGCCTGACTTTGTAACTGAAAGAACACATAAAACCAATTAGCCCTCGGATCAAAATCCTTATCTTAAACCCAAAAAAATGGGAAGGAAAAAAAAAATCCAACTTTCCTTCCAATTTCACTCAAAAAGAACTTACGAAAAATTAGAGGGGGGGGGGGGGGGGGGGGGGGGGAAGGCGGGAAGGCTCTTTTCAGTGAGGCAAGAACTATGGTGATGAGCAACAAAAGATAGACGCAAAGGCTCATTCATTTGACGAAAAAGAATAAGAAAAACAATTGGAACGAAGAAGAAAAGAAGAACGGACAATGATATCGGCATCGAATCAGGAGAACCTCTAAACCGCCAAATCCTTTGAAAACCCTTCCTGGGTTATCTTAGACCTCAAAGGATCCCAAAAGCTCCCTCCTTGATCTCCTCACGTCCCTTGAGATCAAGAATATGGTCAAAGAGAGCAGAGGAGAGAGAAAGACCGGAGCTTTAGAGTAGAAGTAGAGAGAGAGGAGAGGAGAGGAGAGGAGAGGAAAGGAGAGGAGAGATAGGAAATAAAAAATAAAAAGACCTTGTATTGGGAATTAAGCTCCGTGCAATGGAGTCGTGCCAGCTCATCCTACGTCGCCGTCGCCGTTGGCGTCTATACCCCTCCTATTTGGAAATCTCTCTCCTTCCTACTGCTATTTGGTAACTAATATTTAGCGCAGGCAGCGGAAAGACAAGAATATCCTCGTACATCTCCCGCCTCATCTCATCTCACGCACTCCTCCGGTTCAGAGTTGTTGTTCTAGATTTCGAAACTTCCAACCGTCAACCGTAAATTGCAAACCCTACCTTCCACAATGCGCGGAGGAGGACCACCATCAGTCGATGCCCTCCTCCCTTGCGGATTCAGATTCAACCCCACCGACGAGGAGCTCATCGCCGGTTACCTCGAAAAATGGGTCCGCGAGATTCTGCTTTCTTGCTGCGACGTCGTCGTCGTCTCCGCCGAGGTCTACTCCGCCGAGCCGTGGAATCTTGTCGGAGAGGACGAGGAGATGGGCAACTTCTTCTCGCGCCGAACCTCCAGCGTCATAAGTCCGCCAGCCCCGCGGGTTCCGGCACCTGGTATGCCGAGAAGAAGAATCCGGTGGTCCAAAGCAAAAGCGGCCGGGTTCTCGGGTACAAGCAGATGCTTTCCTTTTGCACTCCGACGAGGATGGCGACAGACCTAAGAGGAAGAGGAAGAAGAGCACCAGCTGGGTCATGTACGAATACGAGCTTCCTGCCATCAACGCCGCTACTCGGCACGTATATATGAATTCTTAATAAATGAAATCTTTTAAACTTCTCCCCTTAATCTCTTCCTTTCTGATCGTAACTCGATAATGCCTGCGTGCAACGTGAAGACCCCGTGCCGTGTTTGATCAATAAGAGCGTGCAGGCGATCTCCTCTGGCCGGAAGAAACAGGCGGCCGCGGCGGCAAACGCCACTTTCCCACCCGATCCGTCACCGACTTCTGACTACGTTTGTTTGGCAACTTCTACATCGGACTTCTACACCACCGCCGACTTTGCCAATCCGGCTTGTCTTTCCATCGCCTGGGACGAGTGCAGCACGGCATGCGCCATTCCGATGACGCCGGCGCCGGCGACTCCTACGTCGGACACCGACGCCGGGAATGCCGCTTGTCCTTCGTCGTCGATTCTCATCACGGGCACCGGCATGCCGACGCTGTAGCCAATGCCAGCGACTTCTACGCCGGAGACGGACACCGCCGACTTTACGAATCTGCCATGTCCTTCCACGGCGACACGTACGACGCCGACGACCCGACTTGGAACCCGGTGTCCTCGGAAGGCGAGGAACTCATCAATGCCGTGATTGATCCGCTTGAGTGGTCTAGCAGGCTACTGATTCAATCTCTTCGGGCGGTCCGACATGTCTATCTGTTCGGGTGCAGCTCAATCTCTTTGGGTCGAGTCCGAGTCCGACATCTCTAATATTTCACTTAGAGGTGATCATTAGCCCGACTGCCTAAGTCCAGCCCGACCCTACCCGGCCCGACCCGAGCCTGAGATGGTAACGACCAGCGTGGACTAGGTCTTTGCCATCTCAAGCTCAGCCCGAAAGCCCAACCTACTAAGCTCGTTTGTGGTCCAATATTATTTTAGTTCCACATCCGATATTTAGTAAACTAGATATTAATATATAAGCATATTTCTATTTAAACAAAACTAAAATATCTTCGTAGAGGCTCATTATACTTCTCGTTAGGCACGTTATGTTCTCCCTAAGCTCGATATCTCGTAGGCTAATCGGCAGTAACACGCTATAATATTTTAGTTCGGTTTAATCTAAATAATTGGTGGGTCAAGTTATAAATAAATATTTAAGTTTGATTGGCCTGAAAAACCCAGCATGTCTGATGATTACCTCTTAGTGTTAAGACTGTTCTTTTTCCTATAAATGAAAACTAATAGTAATATATGGTATTTAGTTGTAAACGGTAAATATATCTTAAATAACACTTAAATACTAATTTCCTATTTATTATATATTTTTACCTCAACTAATATATTCCTTATTGCATTATATTTTTGTGTATTATTGGTGCCAACCTACTTAATCTAATTAAGAGAATTTAATATTAGCATGCAACTTGATTTACCTTCTGTTATTGGGTATTAAAACGAAACACCAACAAATAATTTATGGGGCCTAATTGTTAATTTCCCAAAGAGATATTATGTCTTAAATCATTTATAGGATCCAAAGGAATCAAATGAGACAAGAATAGATAGATGGACCACAACAGTTTAATGAGGAAAAGTAAAGAAGAAGAAGAAGAAGAAGTAAATTCCTTGTTTAATTCATCAGTACACACTGATGGATCTTTCTACTTGAGAAATTTATTCCCATCACTCCCATTACACACTACCTGACAATGCTAACAACAACGTTTCTTTTCCTTTCTTTTCAAAGGTGGAAGAGGAGGGTAAACTTAATATCACACATCGTTATGTACAGAGTCCTCAGGAAGATGTTGGTTTTGAAGTTACTGACCAGGTTGCCAGCTAAATTGAACCCTGCAGCATTAAAAACAGCTCCTGTGAGATAATTCTCACCTAAGAAACTATGCACAATCAAACAAGAGACACTATTGTTTTTAAGAAGCTAATGCGAAATCAATTAATACAATGAAACAATAGCAGCCCAAGTAAAATAATCACACACTGAGATTTTTATATGGAAAACTAAAATTAGAAAAACTATGGAGCTTTGACCTAGCAAACTTCTTCACTATGTATAGGAAAATACAAATCTTCTCTAGATTACAGTAGAGGCAAGCATGCATACTTTTTAAAAGAATTTTTTTTTTAAGCCAATCGTACCATTAAGTAGAACACCAAAAGAAAGATATAAGTGAAAAAATCTCACCAATCAATTGTGGACAGAAAAAGAAGTAGGAACCTTTGGAAACATCCAAAAATCCCTTTGGAAGGTAGCAAGATTTCCTCCATTAGCATCTCCTTCATTTTCTTGACAACCATTTTTTCTCTACTTCCCTTTTCACAAATGTGTATCTTATGATTTACTCTAGACCGGCTCGTCCACTATATCATAGAGAGATTTAAAAGATAGACATATTTACATGTTTGCCATTGAGCTAACTCAAACCCAATCCGGTTAAGCTCAAGTCTAACTTATGAGGAGGACTAAAAATAACAAAAATTAGTATAAATTTGCAAGATTATGGATATTCAATAAAGAGCAGTTATTAGAATACTAACTCTAATTAGAAAATACTCAGTTATGATTCAACCATAAGAGTCGAGTTAGTTGAGTCGAGTCAAGTTAGTTACTTAGCTTTATCTTATTATTTTGAGTTTCAAATAAATATGAGTGATTATATTTTAATAATAATTGTGGAATGAGAATTGAGTTTAGTTATTTTTATTTATTTCATCTTTATCTTCTCATACAACTATTAGATCGTCTTTATCATTCTAGAAGTAGATTGTAACCATAGAAGCATTTCGATTTTTCAAATCCTAGCCACTTTTCTCCACCACGAGCCACCTTACTTTGCTACCATACACCACCATCCTTGGCCGTCCGCCACCCTCTAACGATTGCTGCAACATCGGATATTTATCAGTCTATCTTATTTTGACCTTCCTCTACTGTTTCATTTATAACTTTTTATCTCGACATCAAATTCACATGAAACTAGAACTATTCAAACCTTAACTAACGAGGTTACCACCACATAAAAAATTATAATTTTCTTACATTCAAATTGGTCCAGATCTGATTTATAATATTGGTATCAGAGCCAACATTTCTCGGTTGTTTGGTGAATAGATCCTAGACAAATCTGAGAGAGATTGTTGTCGTTGAGGACCAAAATCTCATCTTCATACCGATTGGGTCTTCTTCAACGTTGTCACCACTAGTAGCCTCCAACGTGGGCGAAGACTTTATTCAAGAAACTTGTAGCTAAATTGAAGGAGAACTTGAAGAAGAGCTCGAAAGAGATCCAAACCGCCATCAAGGACTCAATCTAGGCATTGACAGCTGTTCTCCTAGCCTAGCACGGCCAACTCCCGCCACCAGCACCACTAGGCACGGCTGAGCAAGCCCTCTCACGATAAGAAAACCCAAGCCATGAGGGAGTGAGCATTTTTATATAGCCTCTAGATCATTCTTATCTTTCTAGTAGTATATCATAACCGTAGAAGTCTTCCGATCTTTTAAATCCTAGCCACCTTCCTTCACCATAAGCAACCCTACTTTATAGGCATTGACAGCTATTTGCCACTCTCCGACGATTGCCACAACACTCGGATATTTACTATTTTGCCATATTTCGACCTTCCTCCACTATTTTGTTTATAACTTTTTATCTTGATATCAAATTCATATAAAACTAGAACCATTGAAACACTAACTCATGACGTTACCACCACATAAAATATCACAATTTTCTTAAATCTAGATTGGTTCAAATCTGATTCGTAACAATATTTTATTTTAAAAGTCATCAATTTGATTCTTCTATGCATTCAATTTTTTCCTTACATAATTTGGACATCTTTGAGTGGTTTTGCGATAAGTTTTTCACAAGTGTACTAGAGTTTTTTAGAGGGCTCATTATAAAGTTTTACAATGACATGCTTATAATTAGCTTATGATATATTTAATTAGGGTATTTTCTTATTGCAGTAGTTATTTATTTTCATTAAAATAAATTTTTTGTAAGTCGCGTTCAAACATGGTTAGGGGCGTGTTCGAACACCTTTGTGAACGCCAGCATTAGGTTCATAAAAATAAAGAACGTAAAATGTGCATTCGAGCGCGGTCGGGCACGTTCGCCTGCATCGCGTTCACACATACAGAGAATGTCTTTTGTGCGTTCGAACACAATCGGCGGGATTCCACTAGAATTAAAGTTAATTATTGTTATTAGGGCTTGTTGGCTAGCCTCTATAAAGGTGTAGATGGCAGCCAAAATTATTATGTATTGGATTATTGATTTCTTACCTCCTATCTTCTCTCTATTCTCTCTACCCTAATCTTCCTCCTTCCTCTTCACCAACCTACTATCTCTACCGTTGGTAAGGTCTCTCCTAACTTCTAATCTCTCTCGTCTGTTGAGTTCTCGCTCTTCTTTGGGATCTCGACCACTTCTTCCCCTTCGTTTTTATCACTTAAACAACATCAACCATCCACCTTCATCTCCATTACCTCCATACCCTAACATCCACTCCACCCGTCACCATCACCCACACTAAATCATAATTTCGTCCCTGTTGTAGTTCGAATCTGCAGAGGGCATAAATACAAAAAACGTAGATCAAGGAGTTACAGATCGATTCCACCTAGTTTCATAATTTTCTGACTACAAAAGAATATTTGGTAGATATTTTACCTCGATTATACGGACTGCTTCCTACAATAAATCCAAATCTTGAAGGAATCGTTCTATAGCCTATCATTAGTATTATAGCCTATCTTTTAGTACCGTAGAACACCCATCTGCTTACCCTACAAAAAGAGAATAAATCTCCTTCTTGTTCCTATCAGTACATCCTTTAACTCACAATCACCTATTTCAACTAGTAGAAAGATAAGCAAGGAGTCAATAAAACATTTTGTTTAGCAAAATGACACTTCGGCAATAAAAGATTGTGCACCATCATCATCCTCTCAATTGTTGTCTATATCAAGATTAAAAAAAGCTAATGTGTATTTTATGACTTCTGCCAAGAAAATTATAAATACCATGATTTATGAAAATGTTACTCTTCTCTACAATCTACATATCAAATTATAGAAATCAAATTTTATCACCAAACCTTTTGAATCAAGAGAATTTTATTGACACCATCCAAAATGTAGTCAAAATTGATAAACTATAACAACATAAAACATTTCAGACTTAGGTATGCATCTCGTAAATTGGGTCACCTTCTACTTAAATATTTTTTTTAATTTTCTATGATTGCTTGAGAAAATACCACCTATTAGCCTATATTCTGTTAGGCAATGTAAACACTTTTTTTTATAATATATTAGTTGTATTTTTAACTAAATTTTAGATTAAGCAATCAAAAAGTAATGTTATAAGTTTCTTTATCAACTTATTTGAACAATGATATAGGTATTCTTCATTATTATTATTTTTACGATAGACTTATATCCTTGTGTAATGTGGTTTATAGATTACTTGCTAAATTTTTTGCCAATTGTATCTAGCCTCTTTTGCAGCAGTTTATATCTCCTAAGCAATTGACCTTTGTGGCAGACAAATCTATTAGAGATAATATTCTTCTTACAGAAGAGATTACTCAACCTTTTATGTTGATTAAATTGGATATAGAAAATGGTTATGACAACGTTGATTGGTGTGCTATTCCTGTTATCTTCGAGTGCATGCATTTTCCAATTTTATGGATTGCTTAGATTTATAAATTCATCTCTACTATCACCTATTCCTTCTTGATAAATAGTTTTATTTCTAGTAATTATGGTATTAGACAAGGGAATTCTATATTTATCCTTAACTCTTTAATTTTAGTTTCGTAAATCTTATCTGATCTTTTTAACGAGAAAATGTGGTAAAGGTTGTTAGATGGTTTTAATATTCATAATGACTATAAAATATGTCATCTTAATATATACGAACAGTACTCTTATCATCACTAAAGTTGTTATAACTAATTTTAAGTATATTAATGAAGTCTTTGAGACTCTTGTAGTAACATCACTAATTAGAAAGTCAATAAGATGAAGTCTACCTTATATATGCCTTTGTGTAGTACTCCTTGCTTGCGAGGGATTTAAAAAATGCCTTGAATATCCTTATGTAAATTTTTATTTAAATATTTGAGTTGACTCTCCCTTAAGAGATAGATAATTAAGTACTAGAATGATATCTTGGAGAAAGTTGAAGCAAGACATAATTAATGGTGTAAGGGTATTTTTTCTTTTGCGGCGCATAAATTCTACTGTTAATGCTATTCATATTTTAAAATACTTAATATTATTGTGCCCCTTACTATCTTGATGGTATGGCTAAAAGAACTAGATTATTTTCTTGGGAGAAAATAAGAATGTAAAAGTCCTCTACCCGGTAGAGTGGAGCAGGATTAATTTGCTCAAAAAGTGAGGATGTCTCACTATTAGAAATTTTAGGATTGCTCTGAGAGTGTTCATGGTTCCCAAGATCTTTTAATTTCTAAACGATGGAAACCCTTTGTAAGTGAATGTGATGCAGCTAAATATAGTAGTTTTGAAATATAGGGCAAACACGTTAGGAAAAAAATATCTTATTTTTTTTATAAAAACTTGTAACACTTTAGGATTCAACTGGGGAGAGCTTTATGTGATATGTTGGTGATGATTGTACTAAACTTATTAATTATGATCTTTGATTTTTTTTAATATGCTAATTGCTTGGAAGCCGACTCAAATTTATATGGATGTTAAGATTAAGTTTAAAGGTGACTAGATTAATTCAGATGAGTAATTGGGACGCTAATAACATTTATCTTTGGTTTGAGTATATTTTGAATAAACAAATCTTAAACTTCCAGTTGCAGATGCTTAGGTTTGGCTCTTTAATCTCTCTTTGTTATGACAGCTTATATCTTTTTTTTTTGAAGATGAGCCAGCATTATAACAATACTAGTATATTGGGGTATTTTTTATTATGGCGTTTGGTAAATTTGTTATAATAAGTCTCCCGTGGCGCTTTCTATGTCAATATTTAATAGAGTTGCTACAAGTTATCTATATGGGCAGTTTTTATTCTAGCATTTGATATAACTCCCTACAAAATATTAACCTATAGTAGCGTATTCATAGAAAACATAGCAAAAATTAATACTATGTTATACTCACCCTCCATATTTTACTAATTGCATCCCAAGTCTAAGCTAAAAGTATGTATAATATAATATTTAGAGGGTGAAATAGTATACTAACTACCTAGGATTATTACCATCGTTTCATCTTCTTTAATCCAAATATTAAAGACTAATGTCAATAAGGCATCTTCATCTTCCCTAATGGAAAAAGTCTCTCTTGTGACTTATCAAGGTCGGTCAACACTCTGATGGAACTCATATAATTCTGACTATATATATATAAGTCTCTCTATTCGATATACTTTTGATCTAAATATAAAAATGTGCAATTTATTTTGGCCATTTTATGTTGTCACCATGGACACCACTTTCGTTCTCATTTTTAATGGCAGCAACTCTAGTTCAAATACTATTTCACCATGTTTAAGCCCTCAATGTGTGTTATTGCATATCACTTGGTTCTCTATCAATTTTTTATTTTCAATGTGGGCTCTAATGATTTCATTAGGGTGGTAAAACTTATTGCATTAAGATTAGTTAATAACATTATAGTCATTTAAATTAAGTTATTTTTGAATTTATATTGTTCTATAAAATAAATATATTTGATATCAACATTCAAAATTTGTTTAGAATTCAGAATTTGTGATATATATTGTTGATGATATTGATATTTAATATGTGAATGACACAAACATAACTATGACGTAAAAGCTACAGAGAATTTGACTTTCTAGTAAAGTAATATAATTTTTTTTTTCTTCTAAGCCTTGTAATGTTAGACTAGATTGAGCAAGTGATGTAGATTAATTAGTACCCTGGCAGGATGCTTAGCAACATTTTATCTCGCAGGGCGATGGGCCCTTTTCTTTCATGCTTTTTTTTATACTTATTTTAAGGGATTTATGTTGTTTATTTATTATATCGTACTTTGAGTATGTACTCTTATAAAGGTTCTCACTCTTTTAACTCTATTTGAATAAATTTGTTGAAGCTTGAAGGACCTTTTTTTTTTCTTTCGTTTAATTTTTGGGTCTCTTCATTCTTAGTGGCATATTATTGAGCTCATAAACTTCCACGTGATGCATATAGAGAGGGGTAGAATCTTATAGGAGTCACGTGGTATAATCGGATTGTTTACAAATGAGAAATCTACAAAGCACATTTTTTTGATTATGAGGTTGCTAAACAATTTTCATATCTCTTTATGGTAATGTTGGGATTGCATTTTTCTCTTAATGGTAATTACGGAGGTTGATAGTTAGAATAATTAGAGGAACATGTTTATCTTGGCTGTCATTACTATATTGTTTGATAATTATAAAAGAATTAGAATAATAATTTTTTTTTCAGAAGGATATCTTGCTAATACATCATTTGTGGCACAATATGCTTATGATGACTACGAATACTTTCAAGGCTCTCTTAAACACATTCTTATTCTAAAATATTTTGTTTCTAATATTTATTGGTTTCTCATCCTGATTGGATTAAAGTTGACCAAGATAGTTTTTAGAGCCATTTAATCATGCAAAGAGGGTGATCTTTAGAGATACTAATGCTTGTGTGTTTTATTTGCAGGTTGGTTCCTTCGAACTTTAGTGATGCAATCTCTATTGAAGCATGAGCGCTTAGAAAGGCAAGGAAGCTTAGACTGTGTAATGTTGCTATAGAATTTGACTCTCAACTTTTAACTTATTAGTTAAGCAAAAAATTCAGCCCATGGAAACACCAAGAAATTAGTAGATCAAAAGAATTTGATGCCAACATTTACCAATTTCATATTCATACATATCTATCATGAAACAAATTAAATAACTCATTGACTTGCTACTTTTAATAGATAAAAAAAAATACTTTTTTATGCAGTGAACGAGAGCAATCTAAGTTTCAAGCCATTTTGTCAAGATACGCGCATGGCTTGTGTTATCCCCTGCTATCTAAAACTGTATTTTGAGCCCATGCTTTTCGTTAATATAATTTTTTAAAAAAACAACTTTTATTTGTTACTCCACGAATAACCCCATAATTATTATCTAATAAATCACACAATCTTCACATATGCATATTGACCGACTATGCTATTATTATTTTTTGTATAACTCCTCAAATATTATTGGATTTTTTGTGTGTATACCCTTCAAAAATCACTTATTTATTTGTATGCCCCTCTAGAGTTGATATTCATACATACATATATATATATATACCCCTTAAAACATATGTAATTATTTTCAAATTAAATCTCAATAATTTAAGATAAGAAAAGATAAAAATATCCTTGAGTAAGAAAATTTATGAAAATTAAAATAAGGATAGTTTCATTTTTTATAATGTCTAAATTATTCAAATTTTGGCGATTTGTTAACTCTAGGGGTACCCATGTAAAGAGCAAGGGTTTTTATGTGTATACATGTAAAACCCATGTATTTTGAAGGTTTTACGTGTAAATATAAAATTTAGAGGAGTATATAAGTAAATATGGGATTTTTTAAGGGTATGTATGCAAAAAAACTAATATTTAACATTTATCGCGTCATATTCCGCTCCCGCTGGTGGGAAAGAAAAATAGGCAGAAAAAAAAGCCCTCAAACGACTGGCTGTCGGAGTGAATGGCTGTGGTCGTTTTTATTCCTCTCCTCACGCTTTCTTTAGAGAGAGAGAGAGAGAGAGAGAGAGAGAGAGAGAGAGAGAGAGAGAGAGAGAGAGAGAGAGAGAGAGAGAGAGAGAGAAAACAACCACACCCCCCTCCCCCGCCCCTTCCACTTCTCTCCCCTTCATCCCTCTCTCTCTCCCCTTCCCTTCCCTTTTCCATTCCTCTCTCGCTTCCGGGTTCCTCTTTCTCTTATCCGATCGAAGCCTCGCCGCTCTCGATGACGCCTCCGACCGCCTCGGGATTCCCTTGATGACCGCCGATGGACTACGACGCCGCTGCCGGCGACTTCGGTGACGGTCAGGATTAGAGTTAGGGTTTCATGGATTTGTGCAATTGGGTTCTGAGCTAATCTTCTGCTATCGTGATGGTATTGCAGAGATAATGTGGCAGATGGGCATGAGAGGAGGCGAGATTATGGATTCTGGAGCGTATCCCGAGCGGCCGGGGGAGCCAGACTGTGCTTATTATGTCAGGACTGGCCTTTGTAGATTTGGGATGACTTGCAGATTCAACCACCCTCCCGATAGGAAGCTGGTATATTTCAAAATTTTTTTTTCGAATAATATTTTGACTTTTTTTATTTCGCAATATTAAGAATGTGTTCAACTTTTTTTTTTTTTTTTTCAATTTTGTACTACCATGTGTTTTTGGTTTTCTTTCTGTTTTTATGATTACCTTTTATAGAGCTTCTCTGTTACAATGTATACCAATTCATCCCGTCTTTTAACCATGAGATTTGGCTCCTTTGCATTGGCTGTAGCTATATGCAGGCTCCTCAAGAACATGCATGAATTTGGAAATTGATTTAAATTGGCCAAAATAACGCTGTATAACCTTGGACTTGGGAGAAAAAAATAAGTTTGGGTCTGACCCAAAATAATACTTATAAGTGCTCCTTTTGCAGTTACTATATGGTTAGCTTTGAGATAAAAATTGTTGAGTGTCCGACACATTAAGTTCCCCGCTAGCTAAGAGCTAACTAAGATCACAAACTGGGATGGATATAAGTGTACATGAAGAACATAGATTTGAATGGATATGTCATTTTATAGTTGAAAAATCTAAGATTACCAAAATGGATGAGCTTTAATGTGAAACATGTTGGTACTACAGGACAAATACACATGCCTGCCTATCATAGTTTTGGCATTGGTTTCCATTAACAATTGCCCCCTCTTCTGGTTCCATGTTAATGCTCAATAAGATATGTCTAGTCCACTTGTCTCCTGTCAATACTCGTTACCAATTTGTACAGACCTGTTTTATTCTCTTGTGTTCCTTATATTTTTATTTTCTTCTTTGGTTGAAAGAAGAACAACATGGGTTCCTGTTTAGACTTTTATTTTTGATGCCTCCTTCTATGTATTGTTTATATCATTAATATTTCATTAGATTATTCAGAATGTGCCATTTGATTTCACTCCATATATGATAGGAACTATATGCTCCTATATTTCTATTTCAGTTTATTTGCAGCAGAGGATAGATAGGTGTAACTGAAGTTTGGAATCTTGTGAGTTGTGATCACATCTTACTTCCCTGTAACATTTTGGGCTTATTGACTACTTTATCTTATGTTGCTTGCATTTTTCTTAATAATTTCTTTGCAGATAAAATTTTCCTTTTGATTTTTTTTAAAAAAAGTCTAGCTTAACATATGGCATTTTTTGGAAGTGCAGTGATTGTAATTGTCAATGGGTTGATCCAATCCATAGAGTCCTGATCTGGAAAAGCTACTCCTTTTGCATTCTTTTGGCAAAAATTGGGCTCAATTGAAATTTATAATCTTTATGCTTGAGCTAAGATGTATGATGTTTAGGTTGTGACTAGTGTAGCAATGTTTATGCCTCGATTTGATTTGTTCAATTTACTAGAACTTTGAAGTTTGAACCATGATAGGCATGATTCGAAAGCTTGTTGACCCTCATTTAACTCAGGATTACCGTCAACAAGTAGAATTGACGATTTTACCTTTTCGAGGAGTTCCAAATGCTTTATTTATAGAGATTATAAAAACCATTGAGGAGGCTTTAGTCATGAAATACACAGATAGAGGAAACATAAACCTGTGGGTGGTAGAGGAAGCATAAAACCAATGTTTCAAAATTCTGTATCGGGTTCGGCCGTTAGACAAAATGATACGTATCGGCTGTAATGGTTATATCGGCTATCCGTATGGGATTAGACTATTTTTAATTACATTAAATTTTAAATATTATTTAAAAATACAAGCAAACTTAAAAAAATTTAGGAAAAATAATAGAAAAATAAAAATAAAAATTAGTCATATATTAAGGTAAAAACTAAAGAAAAATCCACTAAAAAACTATGATGAATTTTGACCTTAATTTAACAAATTTTTATATTAGTAAATTGTTTTTGCAAAACAATAGTGAAGAGAGAGATTTCTTTCTCTATTGTTGTTTTATAGTAAGAAAAGAGAAGTTAAAGAACGGGTGAGAAAGAAAAGAGAAATGAGAATAAAAAAAATACTCACCCGAGTTAATTAGAATGCGGAGTAGCCGGAGGGACTCATTGGATCAGCCATTGGATGAGCTTGATGAAGTATGAGGGGTGGGAGGAGAGTGTGTGATAGATAGAGGATAAAAACTGAAAACTCGAAGAAGATAGGTGAGGATATCAATTATATGTTTGATATATTTTAGATTTGAACTGAATCTTAAATTTTTTTTAGTTTTGGCTGATAGTCGAATTTCGGCCGATATGGCTGAGACGGATGGGTCGATATGACTGAGACAGTCGAAACTGATCGATCCCAGACCGAGACCAGTTACTAGAATGATTTTGGGTCTGGATCAGGATCGGTAATTGTTGATCTCGATTCGGATCAGCCAATTTTGGGATCCATGCATAAAACAGTGAGTGGTAGATGAAGATAAATCAGTGAGTCCTAGATTTTGAATAAAAAAGCTGAGGTTGTGCTAAATCAGCCAGGAGATAAAAGAGTTGATGATATTAGCACATTTGCAAGAAACAACTTATCTTGATGTAATAGCAAATCCTGAAAATTTTATCAGTCAAGATTTTAGATCCATATGTTGTTTATCTAGAAAAGCAGTGAACATACTATACTTGGTAAATTAAGAAAATTGAAGGTTAAAGAAAGATTTTGCCAAATGTGAGATCATAAGAAGCTGTTGCATTGTCCGACATCATCAATTACTACCAGTTTTGTGACATGTTTGAGGATGAGCTTTGCGCAACATATTCATTTAGATGCATCTGAGCAGTCCGGTCAATGAATGATGTCATGGAAGCAGTTTGAAGATGTGAAATCTTATGATAGTAGTTTGGATTTTTGATATAGGTGTTTTTGAATAAGATCTGTTATCTTGATCAAAATTTTCAGGTAATCTTCAAATATAATGGAAGTCTTCGAATTGTTATTTGTACCCGAGACAATAATAATGCCATATCATTCTAGGAAAGTCAAAGCTTGAGAAGTAGTGGAGTTTTGATAATAGAAGACTAAGTTTATATCCGATTAAGTTAAAAGAGCTCTGAAGTCATAAATGATAGGCGGAGAGACAATGATGAACCTCCGCCTCTATCTCTTCTCATTGTTGCAACCTCCGCCGTCTCGCATTCATATTTTTTGTGTCAATGTTAAGGACCGGACCAATATGGGATGGGTTAGTTATTTAGATTGAAGGAAGATCTTGATGGTGGTGGAAAGGAAGGAGAAGATGATATGTGGATGGAAATATTGGCGAATAGAGATGGGAATAGGATAAAAGGAAAGAAGATGTTGCTTCTAGAAGAAGTAGGGCCACGACAGAGGAGGAGAAAGGTCTAACCAATGAAGGTTAGGGGACAATGAGAAGTTAGGGCAAGAAGGAAGAAGAGAAAGAGAGATAGGAGAAGAAAATATGATTTCATAACATTACTCAACTAGGGTGTACTCCACAATACCTAGAGGCTATCCTTTGGACTCAAACAATAGAAATAAAACCCTAAAAACAAAGTATTTTTGTCGCAGTGCGTTCGAACGCGCCTGAGGCCGTTCGAACGTGGATTTTCCGTTCTCTATAATTGCGAACATATGCAGGTGTTCGAACGGGCTCGAGGCTGTTCGAATACACAATTTCCATTCTCTATATTTGTGAATGCGTGTAGGCGTTCACACAGTATGTTCGAACGCCCCCCGACAAAAACTTTATTTTCTTCCAAAACAAATTTATTTTGTTTTGATACAACCTGATCTAGCCCCAGTTGTATTAGTCAAACTACTGAAGCTGGACTCTGTCTCAACTGGCACCCATCTCCCTTCGAAACCTTAAAATGGAGAAGAGAAGGGATATCATGGGGTGGAAAAAGAAGATGATCTTAGCAGATTGGTAGGTTTATCTTAGCAGATCCACTTTTTAGCAGATCTTGACTTATTTCTGAAAGTGGATCTGAGAAATAAGCTTGGATTCACTTTATTTCCACCTAGGGCTGCATAAGTCACCTATTGCCCCTAAATATTGATTTGGGGAGGGGTGAATCACTTGGTCCTACCCAAATTTGCAAACACCTGATGCAAACTATTATCTCTATTCACAATCGCACCCAAAATTTGCATACACCTAATGCAAATTATTATCTCTGTTCACAGCCTGTTCTCTTCCTATAACCCACTTTTCTGGCCCTTCATCATCTATTTATGACAAACACCTTATATGGGCCATTTTGGTCCATGAAAAACCAAGGATTGTTGTGCCATCAGGGAGATTTTTGCAGAGATTTCATACAGTTTGTTGCAGAGATTTCAGAGTTTGTTGCTTGGTCCTACCCATAATTTTGAGATTTATATAAGGTTTGTCACTTGATGTTTTGATCCCACCCTTAGTGTTGCTGCTGCTTCCATTGAAGGCCATGTGGAGAAGAAGCGTAGAAGGATTTGCAAGAAGGCAAAGAGGTGGGATAGAGAAGTTGAATAACAAAAATTAAGGAGGCTGGCCTTTTTAAGGTCAGCAGGAGAAGTGGAGAGATTTGAGGGTTGGGGATGAATGAGACAAGACCCTTTTCTAGGCCAGTTTGAGGAAGGAGATGAAATGGAAGGCAAAATCATCCAACAAGTAATTATTCATCTTCGTGAGGGTAAATTTGTCTATGGCAAGAACATAGGATAATTTTCTTTTAAGTTAACTGACAGTAGGCTAGCAGATAGGATTGGTTACAGGTTTCCAAAAGTTTAGGGGGACATTTGTAGTTTTGTATGGGGTGGGCAAATTGATACTGAATCAAAGTTCAGAAGAGCAAAATGTTTGTTTTGACCTAGAAACTTAAGCTTGTTTGTTTTATTTAAATTTGTTATCCTGATTGCTCCTGTTGAATGTCAGGCAATTGCTGCTGCAAGAATGAAGGGAGTATATCCAGAAAGAGTAGGACAACCTGAATGCCAGGTAATCTCTTCCTGTCTAAGAAGATTTTCATGTAACTCTCAATAGAACTCGATTAGTATATGTGATTCTGTTGCTTTAATTTTTTTCATCTCGTTCTCTTTTTGCTATATCCATGGACTAGCCACATGTATGTATACACGCCCACACATAAATAATTCTAGATTTTTAAAATGTTCTGAAGTGAAGGTTTAACTGCTTTGTTGTATGTTATAGTTGCTTTTGGTTCAGAAACCAGTATATATTTCTACTAATTAATGATTATGGGTTCTGGATTAGTTTTAGAGGCTGATTTGGAAAGGATCCTGACAGTTTTTCAATGATATAGCATGTGGGAAAGAGCTTCCAATCAAGCTGTTATCTCAAATCCTTGATAATTACTTAGATTGAGGATCTTACACCTAGTGACTTTTTAGTGTAAGCAGAAGCAGAAGTGTCAGTTTTTTTATAAATTATACCCTCTTGTGTAATTACATAGATTGGCTTTCGGCTCTAGTTTTACCTGAAATGGAAGCAGCCAGTGAACGTGCAGGCCTTTATCTCTGAGTATCAGTTTTTATAAATTATACCCTCTGGGGACAGCCTGTCTCTTTATCTCTATAACCTTGCAAAGCTACCATTTCACTACTCACTACCTCTGATGCTCTCATTTTGATCATTGACCCCTATTTGATTTCACTCTCTTTTGTCTCTTTCCACATAGCAGCTAAGAGGGGGTAAGTTGGAGGCATGTAGATACTTTGGCAGTAGTCAGTGGATTGTCTCAGAGGCAGCCATGGTTATGTCTGTATGTGGGACTGATGTTAGTTAGTTACGTAGGAATGGTTGCTTTTTGTATTTTTCATTATTCATTCTTATTCAAAACATTTTCAAAATTCCACCTTAATTTACATTTAGGGTCTAGATCCTATGACCAGGAAAAGTCTTGCTAAAAACTATCTGTTCGCATAAGGTGTTACGCTCCTAAGTGAATTCATCAAATGATTCTTCAGCATCTTTTGCATAGAAAGTGACATGTATGTATGGACCTCTACCATACATAAAACGATTCTCATGTTAGTTTTTTTTTTTCTAAATCGACTATCCATCTCTTTCTCTCTCTGTCTGTCTGTCTCTCTATTTTCTAATCTTTGACATCTTTGAGGTATTGTTTAGGGAATTGCTTTAACTAGATTACAAAAATCATCATATCGTGAAGATCTATAGTATATGTTAAGATCTATTCTCTATAACATAATGTACCCCAAGAAAGCACAATTTTATAATTCAAGCAACTACAGACCCATGCTTAACCTAGACTCTTGAAGAAGTAATTCTACTATAAATAGACATGCATTACCTGGCAGGTATGTATTTCTTTACTCTTCTTCTGATAAGAGGAGAAGATAATGGAGTGACTTTAAAACTTTCAGTATACTTAGTTGAGAGATGGAGTGACTTTAAAACTTTCGACATATGCTTTTAGTCTTCTACATAGTCATCTCTGTAATTTAGTGAACATATGCAAGTATTCAATATATTGATGACAATCTTACTGCTTCAAGGATTCATAAAGCATGGACGTTGATTAAGCATTTATTCCTCTTGATTTGTCACCTGCAGTACTTGATTTATCTAAGGTTATATACTGGAAGAACTTGGCTGTAAATAAAAGTAGCTAGTTATCCAAAATATCAAAGACTTCTGAAAAGCAAGAGGGAACTCTTTAAGGTAGATGGTTAGTTTGCTGACAATCTTTTGAAGGACCCTATCCATGCTGAAGTGAAATAATTATCAGTTTGGATATTCAGCTTCTGTGTAAGAAAATAAATACCTATTTTTCTTTCCAGATCATACTTAATTCTTCTGAGGAAGCTAGAAACTAACAGTTAACATGGTATGCATTAACAAAGTGTCCTGAATGCTAAATTGCAGGAATTATATTTACTGCACGCAGTATTATATTTTAAGTTGCATTTCAAATAGTGAATTGAGTGAAGGCTGTAACTTGTTTATGTTTCTTGGCTCATGCTTCCGTTCTAATAGAACCGCAAGTTCTTTCATTGCTGTTATACTTTGCATTTAGGAGTTGTGTTCTTTCTTTTATGTAGCAAGTATCTTGAGGTCCCTTGTCTCCCTTTAGAGATTACAAAATCTTCCCCATTTTTATTTTCTGTCGGTGAGGTTATGCAATATTTTACTAATATTGGTCATTGACGGTGCAACTTAGAGTAGGCTCTATGGTGGCACTTAGCAGATTCATATAGTTGATAATCAACATCATGCCAACTCTTTGAAGATTGATGAGAATATACAAATTAATGGCTAAGCAATTCTAGGCAACAAATAAGTTAAATGTGAAACCTCAAAGGCCACTAAGGTGACCTATCTCGGATTTTGCAGATTGGTGTTCTTTTTATACCAAGGAGCAGTGTCACTTCTTGATTTCTGAATTATGACCGACCATGCACTCCAATAGGCTTGGGATACATTAAGCGTTAATAATAACTATCCAACTTCACAATATAAAGTTTCAAAATTTCTTTAATAACTCCAATTCAAAAACTCCCAAAGGCATAAAGATATCCAAATTATACAATCAATGTCTTCCAACTAAAGATAAGGCAACAAATAGTTTTTCAAATTAAAACTAAAACCACTACTGTAACTGAAGATAGATGGCCAAAATCTTAAATTGAGGTAAAGTCCTGGTGCACCACGCTTATTTGCCACACTAATTAGCATTTGAAATATTAAGAGAGATTAATGAGCTAATAATTTTATCTCAATGGATGTATCCACCCAAAAGCTAGTAAAACCAAAACTCAATATTAATAACAATAACCGGTATGCTCATAATGTGAATAATAAAGCACAAGTAACAATAACGCGATTAACAAGCTAATAACATGCTCAATTTCATTACTCAGAACTTCTTAATCTAAAAATTGCTAAATGTCTTATTTTAGGACTATGCTTATGGATCCACGTCAATTAGAAGTCATCTTAAGATGATACTCGTGTTTTTCCTTGTAGTTAATCCAATTAGGGTCACTAGAAGGTGTGATAATCTTTTTCACTAGCTATTAAGAGAGATTATGGTCACTTCGGAGAAATTCCTGATTTAACTTTGGATTATTTTCTAATTTCGTCAAAGTCACCTAAATAGACCATAGATTGATCAGAAATAGGTATGTCCTATGAATTTTAAGATAGACTTGAGTCACTATAGGGAGATGTACGAAGAATATCTAGTATGTGTCTGTTCTCACAGTTCTACCTACTCATAACAAGTGTTTCACTAATTATTCATGATCAATATATTTGCTATTTGTACGAAGAATAGTAATGTATGAAGATTAACATTTCATGAACTATAATATCACACCAAAAGTAATATAGCATGGACATACTAACAATGCATGGAGTATGATATTGCATGAAAGTAATACAATGAAATCATATTATGAAATACAAGAATATAAATACATGAATGAATTAACTCATTTAAGGTCCTCGTGGGATAGCTCAAGTACTTTACTTTAACAATAACCAAAATTTCTAAAGTTTGAAACACATTTATTTCTTACTTGGGTTGATTGAAGCCCAAGGACCTAGGTGGATTGCTTCTAACCTGCAACCCTCCAATCCAAAGAAATAGGCGAGGCCCAAGGCCTAACCCCCACCTAACTAACTCAAAGTGTGTTGTGGCTAGCCCACACAATCATTGATTTGGGTTGACTCTTCTTTGACCCAACCAAATCCAAACCAATAACCCAAACCCACTTATAAAGGCACTACGCCTACCTAGCTGACCCGAGTTTGTTATCTTCCTTGAAGAGGCCAACGATGAGGGGAGTATGGTTGTAGGCGATCACCTTTGTTGGCGATCCAACTGATGACACCAACCCACTCATTATGGCCAAGGCAATCAACACAAAATGGAAGGTCAGTCGACGACAATTAGGCACCACATCATGGCCGTCGGTAATGGAGATCGCCCTTTTAAAGATTTGGGCGACAGGCTACAATAACTACATTCCTTGCTAGGGAAGCATGTCGGTCAAGGATGTAGTCAAACATCGATGACGACAGTTAGATGCAAGTCAAGGAGCCGGTGGAGTGAGGCTACACGGTATAGCCTTCCTCGACCACTAACGAGACCTACTGAGAGCACCCACAGTACGAGGATGATGCGACAAAGCTTCTTGGACTGTCCAACGGTGACCCGAAGTTGCTGATTGACTGAATTTCATTGATGAAGCCGTAAAAAAAACATGGCTATACTTTTAGATAATCAATTAACTTGAAATTAATTGTAGGATTTAAAGAGGACTCACTAGCAGATCTCGGGGTGCTCTTGGTTTGCTATGGTGAACTATATCGATAGTGACTTCTTCGACGAGGAAGGGAAGAAGAATGAGATGCAGATGAAAGCAGGGTGGTGGTGGCATAAGGAGTAGTGGTGTAAACGAGCTGAGCTTGAGCAAGCTGGGCCGAGCTAGGCTCGGCTTGAGAGATGGAAAACCTCAGCTCGGCTCGAGCTCGAGCTCGATTCTAGCTATAAAAGCACAACTTAGCTTAGCTCGTCTCCAGCTTGATGATTGCTCGAGCTTTGCTCGTCTCCATAGCTCGTAAGCAAACCACACCACAAGATGCAACTCGGCCTACAAGGCCATCGCCCAGCCTAAAGTTGAGCTTCACTTAATCCTCCTACCCTCATTCGTTCGCTCGGCCTCACTCTTCTGTCTAGAGATGGAACAATCCAACGACTGAATCAAGCTCAACATCGATGGCAAGCTCTTCGAGGCCACCGCCACTAGACCCTCGCTGAGGCGAACTCCTTCCCACTACTTGCAGCGCAAAATCCTTTGAAGAAGTTTCTCGCCTTGACTAGCTTCCAATTACATAACGATAGTGAGAAATTCACCCCAGCTTCGCACGCCCCTCGCCACCTCCCCCGACACCAGCAGAAGTGACTTAATTGCACCGTTGGTGATGCTCGGAGGTTTGAGCCAAATGTCGGTGTTTAGGACCTCGACGATGCGGACTTGACGGCCTAGATCAGGACAGAAGTTGGGGAGAGATTGATGGGAGCTTGGAGATGCCTTGTCGCAAGAGGCAAGGATGGGGAAATCTTGCTGAGGAAGCGGCTATGGGGGTGAGAATGGCGACGGATGTCCCGTCAGCGAGGGCTTGGTGAAGGAGGGTTTCGGTGGTGATTGGTGAAGATGGGAATGATGGTGAACAGTGATTTTCGGTGGTGAAGAGGGTTTGGTCAATGGGATTGGGAACTTTGGGAGAGATGAAGGTTGGCTTGAGTTTTTTTTTTACTTATACATATCATACTAACCGTTGATCTAACGGTTCTAAACACACACACACACTCATACATATTTGTTTTAATAAATGCATTCAATCATATTATTTGTTTAATAATATTTATATTTAACTATTACTTTATCTTTAATAAAATAGGTCATTTATAAAAATAATCTAAAAATAAAATATTATAATATAGGTTTTAATATATATATTTAAACCAAAAATCAAAGATTGATATACCGAAGACCCAAAAACATATATCCTAAATTTTTTATTAAAATCATGTTAAATGCGTGTTAGTGGCGCGCAGGAGCGTGCTGAGGGCGTATTGTGCCGATGGTGGCACGAGACGACTATCGTTGATCCAAACTGATTGATTGTTCTATGTTGCCATATTGAGAGTTTATTATTAACTATAATTTTTTTTATTAATTGATTACACATAATACAATGTAAAATGGAAGTATAATTAGAGGGGTTAAATACGTGGCAGAGGAGATTAACTGATAATTGTACATTAATGTTCTCATACCTAGGTAAACCGAAAATGTGAGTTGTTATGAACCAACACAACTATGCTCAAAATTAAATGAAGTAATGAACCAGCTGGAGTTTCACTCATTCGAGATTAAACTTGCACCTAGGACTTGATAGTTTTGAATTGTTTGTACTTTGTACTGCACATTGGTGTGATTAGAGTCTTCCATATCACATGAATATTCTAACTCAGGTTATATATTGGTCCAACTGAGACTGACTTTCCTTCTTTGTACTATTTGTAGTATTATCTGAAGACCGGCACATGCAAATTTGGACCTACATGCAAATTTCATCACCCTAGAGAAAAGGCTGGAATTGAAGGGAGGGTCCAATTAAATATTCTAGGATACCCCCTTCGCGCGGTTTGTGATTGTTGATATATCCTCTGTTTCTCTGCTTTTAGAATTCCAGCTGTCACTTTTTATTTCTTAGGTGAGTTTTCCACTACATTTAATCAACTTTCTAATTATTTTTTGTAGAACGAAAAGGAGTGTGCATATTATTTAAGAACAGGGCAATGTAAATTTGGGAACACTTGTAAATTCCACCATCCACAACCTTCTAATGCCGTGGTTTCATTACGTGGTTCTACTATCTATCCTCCTGTACAGTCATCTACAAGTCCTGCTCAACAGTCCTATCCTGGGGGCTTGACGAACTGGCCATTGTCCAGGGCTTCTTTTATTGCAAGCCCCAGATGGCAAAATCCCTCAAGTTATGCTCAATTGATTCTACCACAAGGGTTGGTTCAAGTACCTAGCTGGAATACATATACTGTAAGTGCAACTACTCATGCTTCTATTAAGTTGAAGATTATCTGTGATTCAGTTAAATGAATAATTGTCTCTGTTCTCATTCTCTCTCATAGTATATTTCTAAAACAGGGGTGGTTTTTTTTTTTAATCCCTTAACTTCCCTATCTGTGTTATTACTTTATGATACTGTGTTTACTTAAGCTGACCTTCTCTATTTCCCCAGAAATGGAAGTGTGCCTATTGTACCACTTGCAAGTATTATTTTCTCTTTTTTCTTTGGTGATTTGGAAGTAATGTTATTCACAAAACTTGGTGTGTGTGTGTGTGTGTGCCTCCTATAGGAGCAGATCTTGATAGTAAGATTTGTAATCATGAACATCTTTTTGGTTAATGCAATCACAACAATATGCTGGAAGTTTTATTTCCATCTATTTTATTTAATGTACTTGTGAGAGAAGGTTCTTTCTAAGGTTTCCAATATCGGAATCGAGATTGGTATCGGCCGTCTAGAAAAATGATATGTATCGGCCGTATTGGCCGCTTGTATCGGATCAGACTTTTTTTAAATTACGTAAAAATTTAAATATTATTAAAAAATTCAAAAAAATCTTAAAATTTAGAAAAAATGAGAGGAAAATAAGTAAATAAAAATTACTCACATATGAAGCCTAAAAACTTTAAAAAATATATTAATTTACTTAAAATTTAAAATTTTGATGAATATCGAGCTCCTCTCTCCCCTCTCTCTTCTCAAAATTCAGAACTTACTCAAAAATTACTCATATAGACAAGGTTTCCATTTTTTCTTTACTTCTTCCCCCTACTCTCTCTCTCTCTCAGGCTCTCAGTAATTGGCACTGTTGCTTCACTGCAGCAGCAACAGTAAAGGTCATCGGATCTAGGGTTTAAGAGGAATTAAAAACTGAAAAAAATAATAAAAACTCATCTGAGGTCGTCGGATCTTTGTCTGAGAATATCATCGGAGGTTGAGGTCAGCGGAGATCTACTCGGTCGCCGGTGGAAGAAGTGAGAAAGAAGAGAAAAAGAGAAAAAGAAAAAGAGAAAAAAGAGAAAGAGAGGCAGGTGGAGGGGTGGGGTCCGGGTTTGATCCCACCCGTTCCCAGCTTCCTGCCATTTTCAAGCGAGATCAGCCGTATTGGCCGATCCCATTCGGGCGATACTGTCCGAAATGGATCGGGTATCGGGTCGATACCATAGTTGAGACCAGCCAGTCAGCTAATTTTGGCCAGGATTGGGATCGGCCGAAACTGGGAACTATGGTTCATTCGGTGCTTTTCTTTTGATTCAGCATTATTATTATTTTTGTTTTTGATTATATAAAGTGGGAAAATTATAAATGACTCGTTAATAATTTAAAGGTGGCAATTGAAACAAAGATATGCAGGAAAGGATGGCAAGACATCACCTTCATATTCAGATTCTATGCATGTAGCGATGCTATCTCCCAGTTGCTGAAATCAATGTCACCTTATTTATTTTTAAAGACATTTGAACTTGTGAAATAATTACCTACCTCATGCAGAGACTTACTTTTGCATCTTTACCAAAATAGCCTGGCAGGTAGTCTTCAATTTTCAGGAAAAAGAAGAAAATGAGATAGTATCTAATTTCTAATTTATGAACAGAAGTGTGCAGAAGTATCTAACAATTAGGAGGCATCCAAAAGGTAAATGACATTTTATAAGAGATAAGTAGGGGGCTTCCAATAGAATGCAGTATTTATGTTATTGTGCCACGTTATTATCTCAATGCTATTTTCACCTTCTACATTTTGCAGGTCGATCATTTTCTTGTCATATCACTTTTTCATTCTTCTTTCTGCCTTTTCAAAATCTATGATCTGTTAGATCTCCTATTTATTTACTTACGATTTATTGCATGTTTAGCATAATACTTATTATTTGTATTACCTCAAGGGGCAATTTGGTTCTGTTTCATCTTCTGAGAACCGGCAACAAACAGCAGGGGCTGTTCAACTATATGGAACTTCTCACCAGAGTGAAGCCAGTGCAGGAGTTCAAGGGACAATATCTTCCTATGGTTCCAGTTCAGTTTCTATGGCTCAGTATGCATTGCAGAGAGAGAATATCTTTCCTGAGAGACCTGATCAACCAGAATGTCAGTTTTATATGAAAACTGGAGATTGCAAGTTCGGCGCAGTCTGCAAGTTTCATCATCCCAAGGAGAGACTGGTTCCTGCTCCAAACTGCATACTGAGTCCATTAGGACTACCACTACGCCCAGTACGTTGTGTCAACCTTCGTTTCCATCTAGCACTTCATTTTATCACTCGTCATTTCTTTTTTATTTTATCTTTTTATGGATCACTTTGGGGAGATGCTTTTAGAGTTAGTTTGTATAGTTCAAAATCCTGACTTACCTTTACAAAATACTAGAAGTAGTATGCCCTTCACTAAAGTGAGCAAAATAAAGTTGGCAATTATTTAAAGATCAGAAGGAAGAAAAAGTGAACATGTTCTTGTTGGATGCAAAAAAGGTTTTAGAAATGTTAAGAATAAACAAATAAGTTTAGCAAGTGAGCAACTTTTTATGTGCTTGTCAAATGTCATCAACTAACTAATTTCATATCTTGTAAAGCAATTAGCAACTGCAGATTCTGGATTAGTTTATAGCTCTATATTATTTGATCATTACTAGAGTCTGCTCTTAATAGGAATTATTGGCATATAATGATTTTCAAATATGTTCCAAATTTTTTTGGACTAGGGTACATGCTTATGTTATGAATCATACATCTAAGTTTATTTTGTCTTCTATGTTTCTCTATTGCTTTTATTCTGTAAATGCAGGTGATATTTGACTCTTTATAGTTTGTGCATCATTATTTCTTTTTCTTCTTTTTTTTGTAATAATCTGTATGATAGAATTATCTTAATCTTCAATTTTGTTATCCTCTTGTACAGTCTTTGTAGAAATTCTACTAGATAGTCCAACTACTTTGTGGAACTCCATTGGTATATTAGTGCTCATTTCTTTTTTTTCTTATCCTTTTGGTTGGTTTTATTGCAGGGGGAAGTGTTGTGCAAATTCTATTCTCGTTATGGTATCTGCAAATTTGGCCCAAATTGCAAATTTGACCATCCAATGGCAACACCTATGGGAATCTATGCATACAGTGTTTTGACACCCACATCACCTGGTGTACCAGTAGTTCGGCGTCTGCTGGAATCTTCATCTGGACCTCCTTCATTAACACTATCAGAATCTCGGCAAGTGGCTTCTGATGATGAAAATATTGTGGCCGATGGATCACATGCCACATCGAGTATTGGGCAATTTTCTTCTTTCTCCTAACTCCATGACACCAATCTATGTAAATTGAGTTCTGTGCTGGAGATGTACAGTTCTTCATGAAGATTTGGAACTGTTCATCTGAATCATGGTTTCATTTGACAGCAGTCGTGTTCTTAGAACTGCATTTCCACGTGTTTTCATTTTTGGGATGAGAAAGATCCAAAATAAAAAGAACAAAAAAGTTGTTTGTTACAAGCTCAAAATCTTTATTTCTCGGCAAAATATTTTGGGGTCTTTTGAAAACGAAATACTAGTTGCTAACCATGGTTCCAATTTCCAGAGCCTAAATTCGTGCAGACAATGCTCTGATGTTCTCACTTGATTTCTTAAATTCTCACTGCTATACTCTTTTTCCAATACTTACATTTTGGATGACGAAGTAATTTTTCCTTATATTAATGCAGTTATCTCTGATTCCATGTAAAATTGGATAAATACTGCTGTAAGTAATTTCTGCTTCTTGATGCTCGAGTTCACAAGCTTCTGATGCTGATAGAGACTGGCTTATTGCAGCAGGTTTGAAATGTTGATAGAAGAAGAACCAGCTGCAAATAATCAGTGTATGCATCATATGTTTCTTACAAACTACAATGGCAGGTACCACAAGAAGAATATAACTCCAGTTGCTTGAGGATTATAGTTTATTTTCGCTTGTGGTTTGCCTCGATGAGATCGGTGGATTGGCTAAACTTGCATGTCAATTGGAAACTTAGTTTAGACTGAAGCAACTCTACGAGTAATTGCAAACTTATCTCCAGTTCTTTCAAGTAGCTCTTCAAGTTTTAAATGTGCAAGTTTGCTTTAAAGATCTGAGGGCTTGGTTTCAAATTTGAAGTGATTCGTGTGGTGAAATCAGCAGATGTTCTGTAGATGAAAATGTTCTCTTCAGAATGGTCAGGAGTAAAAGGTACAAATTTAGTACCTCAGTGGTTGAGACATTTTGTCCCCACTGAGGGGTTTCGACTATTATTTATAATTAAATCGGGACACTATAAAATTGCCAATCTCTCTCTCAACTTAAAAAAGCATGGTAATGCTCTTCTATGTTGCATGTTTACAAAAGATAAAGGCAAAATATACCTATATGTTAAACTCCTGTCATTAATCTATATTTCCCTTTATCGATCACACCGGATAAGAATTATATAATATATAATTCCATATAAATCTGATAGCTTTGAACAGGTTTCACTTTAATATAATTAAATTAGATTATAAATAAGTTGACTCGTATAATCTAATCATTAAATGAATCGTATTTATGTTTACTACTTGAACGAACTTAACCAACTTATGACTCGATCTACCAACCTGTTTACGACATGATTACTTTTTATATTATGATAACCTAAATTATAATTTGAATAATTTATTTATAATATGAAAAAACTTTTTTATAATAAGAAAGAAATCTAAATTTCTTTATAATCTGAATAGCTATTTTTATATAAATATAATGTGAATAACTTGTATGATGCATATTATGGTAGGTAAATTTGCACAAGAAACACACAGTAAGTTTTTGTTTTTGTTACTCTGGCTCGATTTTTGTTTTCTTGATGCATTTTTCCTCCTTTCTTTCAAATTTGCCCTGCTCATTAAATTAAATGTTGATTGGATAATTTAAGAATAGAGAGAAATATTTGTTTTTTTTTTTTGGGGTGGTGCTGCTTCTTTATCTCTTAGTCCTTTTTTTAATTAAAGTTTCTTTAATCACTCTTTAATTAATAAAATAAAAGACTAATTGAATATATTTGTGAGATAATTAGAATTAATGAAATAACCAAAAGATTTATAATCAATGTTAAAAAAAAAATTGCTTAATTCAAATTATTTGGTTTCCTCTAAAAAGAATTTAATTTGTGTTGCGAATAACTTACGGTATCTAATTATGGATACTGCAAAATTAGCAAGGTTTTAGTATTATAAATGTCTCTAAAAGTTTCAAATAAGATATTATCTATCTCACTCTCATTGTCTTTTTTTTTCTAATCGTATTCATAATTAATTTATAAATTTTGTAAAAAGATTGAGATATTGGCCAAATAGTGGCCAAATGTCAGATAAACCCTAGTCTGATAGCCCTTCAATGGCTCAATAAGTGCTAGATTAATTCGTTGGTGTGAAGGGAGAGAAGTTGTTGTAGAAGAGGGGAATTAGGAGTTAAGAAGCCAACCAAAGACTTGGGCAGTAGATGGAAGGAGCTGGGAAAGGGTGCCAATGGCTAGAGCAAGTAAAGAATGAGATAAAGACACAATGTCGTTTTCAATTGTCAGATTAACTCCAATTAGGGTTTCCTTCATATATTTATAGAGGCTCACCCTAGTGGTCTATCAACTAAGTTAGAAAACCCTAACAAACCAATAATTTTCGCTGCGATGCGTTCGAACGCACCCGATCACGTTCGAATACGGAATTACAGTTCTCTGTCATTGCGAACGTGTGCAGGCGTTCAAACGATCGCATTCGAACGGCTCGATTCTATTCGAACGTATAAGTTGCGTTCTCTATTTTTCTGGATGCTTGCAGGCATTCGTATAAACCCGTTCGAACGCCCCTCGGCAAAAATTCTTTTATTTTTTCAAACAAAAATCAACTAGATAAATATGCTCATCCCAATGAACCTAATATTGTGAGTAGAGCCAATATAGACCGAGTCATATCAAAATGTTGATTATAATATTTGATTCTTCTAACTTTTTTAATTGGAAAAAAAAAACTCATGTACACTTAAAAAATTGTGTTAGATAAATGAAAGTACTTATGTACACATAATGAAATGTCTCCGAAAATTTAAATATAGTAGCATCTCTCTTACTTCTCCTCATCCACCTTTTTATGATTACAGAATTCATAGTTAACTTACTTACTCTGCTCTTTTTCTACTTATTATTTTTTATCTCACTCCACTACCTTATTTTCCTTATACAAGAGGCTTGTATGGAATTGGTTCGAGTGACAACGTAAATAACAATAATTCTGTTAGCTCTTTCAATTGGAAACCAATATAAAAGAAGGTTGGTGCTAGGAGTAGTTAAAACAAAAAAAATTGAAAGAGCTAAAAGAATCAGTTGTTATAATCCATCTTTGGTGCTATGAGTAGGTTAAAGAAAGGGACAAATATTTATTTTATTATATGATTTCATATTAGGTACATAGAAAATTTAAGAATTTTGCAGTTATGTTACAAATTTTATAGTTATATTTACTAATATTCTTTGTTTTTTTATTACTAAAAATAATTTTATATAAGCTTCTCATACAAGAAAAATAAGGTGATAAAAAGTGAGATATATAAGTTAAAGAAGTGTAGAGTGAAATTTTTTGTAATTTAACTAAAAAATTTGTAAATAAACTATAGGATAAGGAAAACTAAGAGAAATACTACTTTAAAAAAAAACCATGAAGACATTTCATAATTACCAATGCCTTTCTAATTCTATATAAGCCTCTACAAGCTTGTCTTATATAGTATAATTCACAATTGTCATATAAAGTGTTTACAATTTACAAGCTAAAAGAAGTGTGTATATCCATAGGTAGGTTACTGATGGTAAATGAAACATTGAAGTTGCTTATGTCAATGAATGTAAATGAGCTGCAACATTTTTTTTGTATATTTATTTAGCTTAGTAGTTAATTTACTTCCATCTTATCATCTATTTGAAAAAAGATATGTAATTATAGACATGTGGTGTAAGTATCTTTGGAATTGTTCTAGCCAAATTACAAGCATAGAATAAAGATCTTATGCATCAAATATGTGAAAATAATATTCTCTATCTAAATATATGCACTTTCTATATTAACTGGTAGCATTACTCTCATGTCCAGGTTTGCAACAAAACTTGGTATCTTCTACAAACTATATATTCTTCTATATCTTATTTATCCACCACCTTATTTCTATTGTATGAGGGGTTATATATAATTATATTCAGTGAAAAAAGAAGATGAAAACAAAGAAGATTAGTAAATATAACTATAAAATTGATAAATTAACTATGAAATTCGTAAATTAACTACAAAATTCTGACTGTAATTCATAGTTTTTTTTTACAAAATTCCTAATTAATTTATAAAATTTATAAATTAACTATAAAATACAGTCAGAAAAAGAAGGAGAATAAGAATGGTGAGAAATATACTACGACATTCAAACTTTTAAAGATATTTATAATACTAATATTATGCTCATTTGCAATATCTATAACTAGATACTCTAGCTTATTTGCAACATAGATTAAGTTTTTTTTAGAGGAAACAAACAATTTAAATTAAGCAATTCTCTTTTTGAAAGATTAATTATAGATTTTTGAGTTATTTAACTAATCTTAATTATCTCAAAATTTCTAGCAATTCGGATCCGGAAAGCCTTGCACGCTTAAAGTGTGACGAAGTTCTTGCTTTGTTTAACTTCCAAAACTGGAATGGGAAAAGTTCTCTTCTCGACCACCTGTTTGTCTTTTTATTTTTGATGGTGAGAATTGATATCGGTGCTACGATCCTTTTGCTTAGTATCTTCAAGTCTCCCACTATGTCATCTTTTGAGAGAGAATTCTTTTTTACGACTTCTTACCACTATTTCCGTTTAGTCTCTTACTTTATTAATTAAAGAACGATTAGAGAGACTTGTGTAAGTAAGAAAGAGGAGAATTAAGAGATAGAAGAAAGAACAACAGCAAAAGAAGAACAAGAAAAAGAAGAGGAAAAAGAAGAAGTAATAGCAGAAAAGAAGAAAACGAAGAGGAAAAAAAAGTAACAGCAAAAAAGAAGCAGCAACAGCAGCGATAGAAAAGAAGAAGAAGAAAAAAAGAATACGTGTCACTTCCTTCTATATTAGAGTGCCCCATCGGTATTTAATGAGGCTTTAAATGAGAGAATAACAAACTTGAAAAAAGAATTAGGAAATACCTCATTTGCAAAGGAAACAAAAAATAGGCTTAAGTGATAAAATAAAAAACTAACTATGTTTTGTGCAAATTTCCTATATAATAAAGTGGCTACATTCAACTACCGTTAAGATTCAATTTGTCTCTATTCAACACTACTTTAGACAGGCTAATCGGGCTGTCGACTGGTTAGCCAACTTAGACGGAGAACAAGATTTTTCGACTTTTGGGGTTAACTGTATCCTGAGTTCTTTAAATAGAATTTATATTGGGATATTGAGGGTGTAATACCTAAAGTTGTTTTGCACCTGCCCCCTCTATCAGAAAATAATATTACCTTTCTAAACAAAAAAAAAGAAAAAAAGAAAAAGAAAGAAAAACCCTAAAAAACACCCACTCAGTCCTTAGGTATACTCTTTCTCCGACACCTCCTCCAACTCACCTCTTCCATCTGAATCCTACCTCTGCCTTCGATCCCTCGGTCCCTCCCTCCTCCTCTCTGCTCCCCCTCCCCCTCCCTCCCCCGAAACCCACAACCTTTTCCCATATAAACCCTCTCTATGTGAAGGCTTTCCCTTCATAAAAGGAGAGTCATGGCCTCTAAACCTCACTCTCTCCTCCTCCTCTTCCTCTTTGCCGCTCCCATCTTCACTACGGTCATCTCATTCCAAGTGGGTCTCTCCATTTCCATCCCACTCATTGCAATTTGCCCCAATTGAGCTATCCCGTGAGATCAATCTTGCTCAAATTTTAACGGGTTTGTTGCATTTTGTCCAGGGATCAAGTGGGTTGGCAGCAATGGTGATGAAGCCAGCCGGGGCGCCGTTTCCCGGGATAATGGTGTTCAATGAGACGAGGAGGAAGCTTGGGAGCTTCCGGATTTGTGCTCCTTGTACTTGCTGTGGAGGCCCCAAAGGCCTTTGCCTCCTCTCCCCTTGCTGCTATGCCATCAATTGCAACATACCCAATAGACCCTTTGGCTTCTGCTCCTTTACTCCCAAGGCCTGCGACTGCCTCGGGTGCAATCTGTGATCCCTCTTCCTCTTTAATGATTTCTACTTGCTTAATCCTTTGGTCATTGTGAATTTGAAAGTAGTATTTGTTCTTGCTAGTGTTAATTGTTTTAATTTTGGAAATTGCTAATATAGCTTCTGTTCTGGTTTGCTCATTATATGTACCAAACCCCAAGATTGGGGCTTTGCAATCGCTCTCGATCAATGGGTCATAACTTTTGAATGCAGTAGAAGCTTATTAATCTTCCAAACCTTGCATGTATAAATTGTCTAGACTTGTTCCAGATTTGACTTAGACGAATTTGTTTGCAGTTTGGTGGTTGTAAGCTTGTAGGCATATAGACTTTGTTGCATGAGTGGTGGTCAATCTATCTTTTTCTCCCATATTAATGCACATTATGATTGGAATAATGTGAATTCATGAAATTTTCGTCTGTGAGAGAGCCATAAGCAGCACTTGTCGGGTTGACAAAGTTGAGCCATCACTAGTCTCTAGATTTTTCTTCCAGACTTACCTCAAGAAAAAGAATTAGTTAAAAGTTGAATAGTTGTAAACCTGTAGAAAGTTGATTTGATGAGTGTTTATAATCTTTTTTCTGCCATTCTTGTGCAATTAATGATTGGAATAATGTGAATGCATGAGTTTATCATGTGTGAGGTCAAGCCATAAAAAGTGTTTGTCGAGAGTTGTCATGGTAAAAAAGAGTTATAAATGAAAGCTAATAGATTGTGTTTGATTGACGGTATATTTGGTTGCTAAAAAATGGAGTTCAATAAACGCCTCATTTTAGTGAAGTGATTTTTTTCTCTTAAGAAAGGAAGTTAAGAAGAGAAAGTGAAACTATTTCTGGTAGGTAAGAAAGTCACTTTTTTATATTTATTTCTGCAACCAAATGTTTGAAGTAAAGAAAATTTTAAAAGTGAGTACTTTTTTTTTTCCTATATTTTAAAAAGTGGTGGAAGTTTTTAGTGAAGTTAGCAAGTAGTTATGAGTTATTAGTGATAATTAATAATGATATGCAATATATAAAAAAGTTGGAAAGTATCACTATCTCTCTTCTACAGTGAATGTGCTAAAATTAGAGATGGATGATTTTAGAAAAGTGGAAATTCACTTTCTACTTTACTTCATCTAAATATGATAAAGTGGTTTACTTTATTGGACTTTTAAATAGTTTCAGTTTTATTTCCTAATTAATTTATTTCTCAACTCAGAGAAGAAGCACACACACGTGGGATGTAAAATGAGGCAGAATATCTTTGTGGTCACAGATAAAGATACTTTGTTTGGCATAATGATGGGCTATTTGCATAAAAAAGTCATAGTTTTTGAATTGGCAGAAAGAGGCTGCTTTATTTTTGAATTGAATTTTAAATTTTACTGATTTAGTCTTAACAAATCTTAAAAAGACTATCGTGTTCTAAAATAGTAGAACTAGTACCTGCTAAATTATATTATTTATTTTATTTACTAATTTAGCTGTAATAAACTGAAAAAGACTGACATGTCCTAGTAATAATTGCCAAATAACCTATTTTCTTCTTCTTAACATGATTTTTTAAATACCTACTTCCTTCCATCTTCTTTCTCTAATTCTTCGGCCATCTTCTTCCTCTCATATTTTTTTGTCATCTTATTCTATTGTTCGTTAATAACAATTCAAATGCTCTTTTCTCTTCTAAAAATGGTCTTATTTATATTAGAAGATAGTTTCTTGATTCAACATTTCTCCCGTCTTTGTTCACTGTTCATTTTCCCCATCTTGATTTTCTTTGATTGAAGTATTCTGAAAGACAATCTATAGGTGATACGGGTCATACGCAATGTAAGCACACAGATTTTGGGCTACACTTTGTGTTTTTACATTAAAAGATTCATATAGTGAATCTAGAAAATATGTACTTTAATGTTGCAAAGGTTATTATGCACAAAGGTTATATAAAATGTGTGTTTTTATTGAGAATAGTAAAAAAGTTACATATATAAATTATACTTAAATACTATACAAAATATGCGTTTTCATATTAGCTAAGATACGCATTAAAAGTAATTGTGTGCACCTATGTAAATTATGTGTAGAGATTATATAAAATATGTGCTTTATTTTTTAACAAGCTGTTACACATTGAAATCTAATAAAAAGATGATTTGTATTAACTATGTAAATTATATGCAAAGATTATGTAAAATGTATGCTTTAGTTTTTGATAAGGTATACATCAAGACTTAGTAAGAAACGACAAGAATTACCTATATAAATTATATGAAAAAATTATGCAAAATGTATACTTTAATATTTGACAATGTACACATCAAGACCTAGTAATAAACGACATGTATTACCTACGTTAATTATATGCAAATATTATGTAAAATATATACATTAGTTTTTATTAATATAACTTCCCTATGTAAATTCAATGCAAGGGTTATGCACAAAAGTTTTTAATAGTTTAAACTAAATGATATGCCAATATTCATTTACAGATATCATCTTCAATTCATATCCATATTTGCATAGACTATTCAGATACTAATACAAATTCATATATCAAGAAAAAACTCTATACAAATTATGAATCATTCCTAACCAACCATGTGGCTCCCAACATAAGATTGCCCTCACATGAGGTAGGTTGGTGTGGGGTTACAGGAGGCTAACAACATACAATCAATATCGGATAAAGTCAAAATAGCAAAAATGAAAGAGGGACCTATAGGTCACAATAAATCCATCCATAATATAACAATATGGGTAGAGTTCTTGAATAAAAGTATCTGAAATAAAGATACAATAAGGGCAAAAATATAAACCCCTCACAAAATATTATAATATAAGAAAAATAAAGGAAAGTAAGCCTAATGCGTTACTAAGTGAAATTGTTATGAGTTCCTACCATGATAACCTAGGCCAATTCACAAAAGAAAAAAAAAAGACTTATACGTAATACCTATATGAATTATATATAAAGAAAATGCAAAGTATATGTTTTTTATTTGGTAAGGTATGCATCAATATCTAGTAAAAATTGATATGCATTATTTATATAAATTATATGCAAAGGCTAAATAAAATGTATGTTTTCTATTTAGCCAAGGTACACATTCAAATCTAGTAAAAAAAAACGGCATGCATTACATATGTAAATTATATGCAAAAGCTATGCAAAATGTACAGTTTAGTTTTGGTAAAGCATGCATCAAGACCTAATGAGAAATGACACGTATTACTTATATAAATTATATATAAAGACAATACAAAATGTACGCTTTAGTTTTTAGCAAGGTATATATCAAAATCTAATTAAAAACGGCACGCATTACTTATGTAAATTATACACAAAGATAATGTAAAATGCACACTTTAGTTTTTGGCAAGGTACGCATCAAGGCCTCGTAAAAAATGACATACATTATCTATGTAAATTATACGTAAATATAATACAAAATATACATTTGAGTTTTTAGCAAGATATGCATCAAAACCTAGTAAAAAATTACACGTATTACCTATGTAAATTATATGAAGAAAATGTAAAATGTACATTTTAGTTTTTAGTAAGGTACGCATCGGAACTTAGTAAAAAAATGACAAGCATTAATTATATAAATTATATGCAAAGACTACGTAAAATGTACGTATTAGTTTTTATCAATGTATGCATTGAAACCTATTAAAAGATAATAGAGATCGATCTCCTATATAAATTTTGTGCAAATGTTATATAAAATATACACTCTTCATATGCAAAGAAGATATGCATCGCTTGTAAAAAGCTATGCATCGATTGCATAAAATAAATTAAAAGATGTGCATCTGCTATTGAAAATGAATGCACTAAAATTACACGAATTAGTTTGTAGAAATTGGCATCCATTTTCTAAATAAGAAAATATTAAAGAACAACAAAATATCAGTAAACAATAACTAACATAAGGCCCAAATATCATTGTATAATACAATAGATATCTATAGGAATTAAAAGATCTATATTTGCTTAATAAAATGAATACACTCAGATTATAAAAATTTACATCCATTTTCTGAACAAAGATATCATATCACAACAAGTAACAGAAAAATAACAAATTATCACTAAGAACAACATAACAACACAATCTAACTAAGTATGCCTTACATCTAATTTACACCATAAATATTATAATCACACCAAATGATTAGAATCACAATTACACAATATAATTTTATAACTTCTCACTACTACCACATAGGCAATCTCATTAACTATATTTTCCTTTCTTTTTATAATATCTCACTATTGAAAGTCACATTGCAAACATCATTATATCAAATCTTCATATTGTAAAAAAATTACGCCGCAATCTTGTATGGCCATATAAGGTGATATAACTAATGAGTTCATAATAAAAAATAATAAGAACTTGGATAGAATAAGATAAAAAATAGATAAAATACATACATTTATCATTGTTGTGGAATACTTTTAATAGAAATCATATTCTAATTATCTTTTCCATCAATTTTATTTCGGCTGTATATCTCTTTCTGCCAATTAGAAAGATCATTTATAATATGTACCTGTACAAATAAATATAATTATCAAATTCTAACAGCCATAAATAATTTTATGTACTAATTACTTAATAAGTTATCGTGTTGTTAGCCTTTCTTGTATAGTTATCATTACATAGAGAAAATATTTAATACTTTTTTTATACATATTTTGGACTTGTTTGCACTCCTACTGTTGAATTGCCTCTATTTGACACATGTCACACTAGATCCCATCAGCCAATACTCTAACGAAGATATTGAGTTATTTGATATAACGTGCCTTAAAATGACTAACTTGAAAAAGTATATAAAACCACCAAATATCTAGTTATCATTTTTTAGCCTCAATTATAAAGGCAGTGTGATTCTTAGCCATGTTTCTACTCATATTTTTTTCAGATCAATATAAGTCTATGATGATGATGCAATGATTATAAAGTTATAGACAAAAATAAATAGTTTATACTAATCATAATACTAATTACCTAAAACCATTAAAGGACTTGTTGTACGCTATTACCAAGGAGTCATAAGATCAAACAAAAATGGTAAAAAATTGATGAAAAAGTGGAGAAGAGAAGAAGAGAACAAGTACTGAACAAGAAAGAGTTGAATGTATATGTTTGGGTTTGATGCATGAGAATAGAAGGATAATGTTAAGGAAGAAGAGAAAGAAGAGAAAGAAGAGGAAGAAGAGAAAGAAAAGCTAGATGTGTGAGAGATGAAATTGAGGATGCTGAGGAGAGAAAAAACTGAAAGAAGAAGAAGAAGAAGAAGAAGAAGAAGAAGAAGAAGAAAGGGGTTTTGAGCAGGTAGAGATTTAATTAAATTGTTGGGTTGGGTTAGGGAAAGTGTAAATTAGGTATTATGAGTAAAATATGCATAAAAATATAATTAAAAAATAGAGGAGCTCATATATGCCAACATGAAAATTGAGGGGCTTTTTGATACAAATTGCCCTATAAAGATTGAGTAGTCCATAGCACCTTTCCTTAATCGAGAGAACTCTATATTTATTAATATTTTAGGTATATTTATTCTTTAAACATAGTTAGGTGCTCTATATTCATAAGGATAATTTATAATTTTAACCTGTATAATTTAAGCTTGATTTCAACTTAGCTCTCTTGCGGTCCATACTAAGTTGTAACTGTTTAATAAGATGCAAAAATGCTTAATTACCCCACAAAAAATAATTTAATTTAAAATTGTAGTAGTTTAGTCATTTAATAATTTGCTTATGGTTGAAAATATTGGCGCCAATAAACTTCATTAATTCTAACAATTGCATTGTTAGCTTTTCATGAACAATCTAACGGTTGTAACTTAGTGTGAATTATAGTTTACATGCTTAATATTTTAATAGTTACATCTTTGATGTCTTACAAATCAACTTTGGAAGAGAATTTGTTCTAGTCTTGATGTCTGATTATTTAACATAAATCAACAAAAGAAAATACCAAAATATTCCAGTGAAGTAATTAAGGTAATTAATATAGCTGTGGTGGTTAATTAATATAATTTTCTTTTCTCTTCAAAGGGAAGAGTTATTAAGGCATCAGGCCACATCATTTTCAAGGAAACCACTTCAAGATCCATAACTTCAGGCAATAATAACTGTATACCTCCCTATACTCGTAGGGCCAGCCTCTCCTTCTCCCTTTTCCCCTCTCATTTCTCTAAGCTACCATTATCATCCTCATCACTATCCTCCCTCTGTCCATGTTCACTATCAACACTACTATCCATCCACCTACCAAAACCCATCTTAACCGAGGACATAATAATTGGTATCAGAGCCATCATCGACACATTGGTGGCGACGAAAGCGGCTACCTTTGAGAAGATGAATCCGATCACTACTCCACCAATAGGTGCACCTCCAACTACATTGTTATAATAATGGGATCTCATAGGGTCACATTAAAATAAAATATATTAATAAAACATATATGATATACATATAATATGTGACGTGTTAATTATAAGAAGTTATAATTAATTTGTACAAATTATATGTTATTAATACATGAACAATTTTATGACATGGAGATGTTGCAAAATAATACTAGTAATATTTAAAGTATGTGACGTATTTTAAATGGTTTTTGACACATGAGAGGGGCATATAAATTAATATATGATATTAATTTATATGTTGGCCTTTTAATATATGGGATTATGAATTTAATTAAATATTAATATGATTAATATGTTTAAGCTCAAAGCCTAAATATAGGCTATTAAAATTTTGGTAGAAAGAGGAACCAAAATTGGAGAGAGAATTATGGAGGTTTAGAGTATTCAATACACCAATTAATCTCTAAAGCATCCCAAACCCACCATGTGCCTCTCACATGAAAAGCTAAAAGAACTGACAATATACAACCATCATTAGATATGACAAAAATAGCAAAAGCAACAGATAGTATAAAAGCGGGTAAAGTCTCCGAACACAAGAGTATATGCTGAATATAAGATACAACAATGAAAAAAAATGCTCGTTGTAATATTAATACACTAAATATTAAAAAAGGCATGCTAGGTATAATACTACAAAAAGAGGCCTACTAAAAGAGATATAATACTCAACAAGAGACAATTATCTCTAACAAGATAAAAATATATATAAGTACATAATAAGTGTATAAATATATTGTAACCAATCATCATTATTGTAATAAGATAAGCGTACAAATATATTAGTTAGCACGATTTTACTTTAGCGCATGCTATTTCTTTCTACCCTCAACACGACCGGTCATCACATCTGACACTAGGCCTATCAACCATCACCTATACTCGTTAATTATAAATGCCTCCAATTGATAGAATCGGTTGCCATCACCTGACAAACAATTAAGTGATTGTTCAACAATGCAGACTAATGATCTCAATCTTGGCCCGTATCTCATCTTCATCACACCGCCATCGTGAGATCACCGCATATATTAAAAATCACAAACCACCGCTTAAGGATGCTCCCACCCTATGTTATCGGATATCACTAGGTCTATATTATCATACCCTTCGACCTCCAACTTAAATATTCTAAAGGTTTGACTCTTGTCAATCAACAGTATAATTGTCCATTAAAACCTAATAAATGATGTACTTGATTGTCTGGGATCACAAACTCGGACTTCAATATAGGCCTCTATTATATAACATATTTTTCACGTCCCCTATCCTAGCTCGGGAGATGTCGGATTTTGTTAAGGCATAGCGGTTACACGCCTTATGGTAGTGCACGTGTGATAATGACATGATATTATGTAGGCATAACATTAACATGATGATTAATAAATATAATTGAAAACACCATCATCATATAACTATATATTATTTTACATAAACACGCTAATCAAGATACACAATCATTATGATGAATACAACCATGTCAACTATTATATAGAGTCAAATGCGCAACTATGTAAGCTAACTCTACCATGCCATATGTGAAGTGTTCTAATATACAATATAGTATAATATATAAATTAATAATAATAAAGGATGATACTTACTTGCATGCAATTGCTAATTCCCTAGTGATGATCCCATTTTAAGCTTGCTTCTACATTTGCATTGTCCCAGGGAGGTCTACAACAAAATACTGAGTTACCACTATATTCATAATATTTAATAAATAAAATAAGAAAAAACTAAACTCATTCATGATGGGCTCTAGTTAAGGACCAACCTAAATGGGCTTAGGTTAGGGCTCAGCCTAGCCTACATAGGCTTTGGCTAGCACAACCCATAGCCCAAATAGGTTCGAACTGACATAGCCCACAACCACCAAATGAGCTTAGCTTGGGGGGGTGTCTTTCCCCACCTCCCTTGCTCGTGGCCACACACTATATAGGTAGAGGAGGGGAACAACGCCGACGACCACTTATTGTTGGCTGGCCATAAGTAACAATGAGGAAGGAGCTTCGTGTCTGCAAACACCTAATGGTAGCCTTGGGCTGAAGGATGAGTAGAAGGCTCACACGGCTTAGATGTCGAGGAAAGGGGAGGTGACATGACAAAGTACTAAGCATAGGCTAGGGCAGTCGGGGAATGCATTAGGAGTATTGTTGCTCTTCGGGGGAGGATGTCAGCGGGAGAAAACAACGCCCAAGACCGTGCTAAACTGAGTGACAAGGATGGGCTCACCTAAGCTTTACTAGTGGCTAAGAGAGATCAAAGTCGAAGCCCAAAGCTTAATAAACTCTACGACTATGAAGGTCACCAGAGCTTATCGATCGGCCAATTTACAATACAAATTCGATAGCAACAAATGGACAAGAATACGCACACGCACACATACACCAAAACAACTTATTTAACTAAAAGGAGAGGAAGAGTGCTCACTAGGGAGCTTGAGAGAGAGAGGGCTCAAGAAGAAGGTGAATACATTGCATCAGAGTCACTCAACAAACAAGCTTAGGTCCTCTCATACAATTCTAATCAGCCCGCTCTTATAATTTATCCTTTTTAACTAAGCATATTTAAGAGTTGGGCTTCTTCAAATGCTTGCAATCTTCAAAGTCAAGTTAGAGTTGTAGAACATGACATGATACAATCAAGCCCTAAGAGGACTCCTATAGCTGAGCTGTTGAAATGTCCTCTGTGATAAGCATGGGGAACTACTCAAACCTAAAATTTACTGGCATTAGCATTCTTGATGTAAGTGGTTATCTTGGGGTGACTGTAATAGTGGTTTCTTTTACTCTTTTGGTATTTCTTGCAAGAGGAAATGCATCTCCTCCATCATGTTGAGTAGCTGTGCTACTATTATGAAGAGTCTACTATCATGAATGAGTTCTTTACTTTTATAATCTCTTGAATTCCTCTAACCCAATTTCTCTAGCTTCCTAAGATCCATTCAGATCGCATTGGCTCTCTTGCTTCCCACCTCCGGATGAGAAGATAACTAGTACCCTAAACTCTCTTGGGCTTGATCTTGCGCTTGGTTTGAACAGCCTCATGGGTCGCCTTTCTTTTTATGCTCTTGGTCTATTCTCAAGCCCAATGTCATGAGGCCATCCACAGGTTTTTCATCACTAGAAAGATGGACATCGATACTATAGAACTATCATTGTTTTCATTGCCAAAAAGTTCAGCACTATCTCTGTTGGACTACATATTAATCGGTCTTTGTAACACTATATACAAACTCATCGACAAAATTCTTGCTGGTAGAATGAAACCTCTTCTTAATGGCATCATTTTCAACTGCCAAAATGCCTTTGTTCTCGATCACCAAATCATTTATAATCATGTGCCGGCTCAAAAGATTAAGAGGTTCCTAAAGACCTCTAAAAAATAAAACTGGTTCTTTCTTACTCAAAGAGGATATTTCTAAGGTCTTCCACACAATTGAATGGAATGAAAATTTCTTATTGATTCCTTGTCTCTTTAAAGTTTCCTGACTAAATTCATCAACTTGATCTCGGAATACATTTCCACTACCAATTTATCTATTGAGATTGTAACACCAAAAAGAATAAAATAAAGAGGAAACCATAGGTTATCGAAGCAGGAACATTGAGGGGAGGACTTGATAGAAGGGTTGGTGACGAGCAACAAGGGGCTGTGGTCACTAGAGACCATGGGCAGGTGAAGCACCTTCGCATGGAGGAATCCTATGCACCAAGTGTCAATCTCCTATTCAACTGAGTGTACGCTTGACTAACAAAACCCAAAGCTAAGAGCTTGGCACGGCTTATGTTTAGGGAGAAAGATGTCAACCTGGAGCTAGAGGCAAGGCCACCACCTTTCTCAGAGGAACTGCAAATAGCATTAAAATCACCCACATAGGGTAAGAGCTGTTGGAGTGATAGAAGATGCGGGGACCAAAGAAAGGCATTATCAGATTGGTGAAACACCACAGACTCCCACCAAGGATCCAGCTTCTATCAGGATTGACATCAAGGATGAGAGTATAAATGAAGCTTAGATAAGCTTCCAACATGGATGTGAATTTATGCTGCATGTTTTTCCTCTATTTATTTATTATTATTATTTTTTAACTTTTTTCCCTCTATTTATGCTGCGGATTCTACAAGTATCCGTAGCAGATCACCAGATCATCAGTTCACAGTTTGCAAGCCCAAATTTGATCGCGATTGCTTGCTTGTTGAATCCTACGAAAATCCCGCGAAAGAAAATAACAGTGGTAGAAGTTGCCCAAACATCAGGCAACATGACAATAACATTATTGAAATTAAAAAACAAGCAGTAAGATTTATTACATATAGAAAGAACGAATCATGGAAAAAGAAAAGAAAAAAAAAACCTCATAGGATGACAATTTAGAAGTCCCTCTTTCCCAGTTGTAATCCAGGATTACAACTCAAATAACCAAGGCTTTATTTTTCAGGTGAAAGCATGGGCATTTTAGGGATTCAGAATGAACATACATACAAGCAACAAGCTTAAGACTGCAAAAGGCTGGCATACTTGGTCCCAAGGAAAAGCCTCTGGACGCATAGAAGAGCATTCTTTCTCACTTCTGCATTTTCGTGATTCATTAGCTTCATAACCCGCTCCTTTGCCTTGAGGTCTGAAACAACAATCCTCCCAGCAGGGTGGTACTGAATGAATTGGGAGATATCATAACAGGCAACGGCCAGTGCTGTTGGGTCACTCGATGCATCAAGAATTGTCATAAGGACAAGCAGAATCTGCAATTAACTTTTCATAAGTCTTGCATATTCAGAGAAAAAATCTGATGTAAACTAGAAGCTAGTAAATCATATGCACTTGGGAACCTGAAGTTACTATAGACAAAACAAGAAAATCACATAGTAGACTGGTTATTAAGTACTATACAGCAGTGTTCTGGAAGGTACTCCAGCCACTTAAAATAAAGCTAACAGTTAAATCATCAGTAAAAACGATAGAAACCACCGCAGTGCTTCCAAGAGCACATGTGCTAAGAGCCTAGGATGCAACCTGACTTCAAATATTCACAAGCATTCGAGGTCATTGCCATGGTTCTACATTACTCAAAGTGGTCATAATTAAGATAACGGTCAGAGTTGTAGGGCAATACCTGGAAATCATTTTCTTCATAGTTTGTGATGTTCTCACGCCAGAATCCGGGATCCTTGTGCATGGGGGACCAGTCAAGATGACCCAGAAGAACTTCTTGCTTGTATTTCTCAAAGGAGCTCAACCTTTTAATGTTCTCTTTCAGCCGTCCTTCTAGCTGATTCAACGCATCCAACAAATCCTATATATCATCAAAAGAACAATCAGAACAAATGAGGAGCAGTTCTGATTAAAAGAAAAAGCAATAATAATAGATAACAACAACAACAACAATAATAATAATAAATAAATAAAGGATATGCCAGTTCTTTTATCAGCAGAAAAACATGGAAGATTTGAAGTTTGAAAACTAATACCACTTTTTGATTGTTTGAGCTGGATTCAAATCAGATACAGAATGACATGACTGAGACTGACTATATCAAATCTAGCAATATTCAACAGTATGGCCCATACTAGTGTTCATGTCAACAGTATGGCCCATACAGACATGCAAATTAGATGTATTATAAAAGTACTTCTAAGTTAGCATAGCAACGAATTGATAGGGAAACTGACGCATAACAGTTCGCATTGGCTATAGTGCAGATAAGCCAAAGAGTTGGTAGAGATAACATTTATGGTTACAAATGTGCTTGCTGTCCTTGAGAAGATTTAGTGCAATGATTTCCAACTTACTCTGGAAGTAGGTCTTTTATATGTATCTGTAATTTTTCTCCGAGATAAAAATTAAATCAAAAGATTCTATGCACAAACTTTATATCTTATCAGAACATCAACAGAAAATTTGCCAATGAAGAACAAATACTTGAAGTCAGAAGGAAATACAAGTAAAGAGGAAACAATAGAACAATAGAGGTTTGACCTGAACGATATGAGATAAAAAAGGAGGGATATAGACAGTTCAATTTGGATCTCTTTTTCTTTTACAAGTAGATTGGCTGCTTGCAACAAATTTGCAGGCAGACAACGAAATCAGGAGTAAATAGAAGGTAGAGCTTGTCACTTGCTGCATTGGCCTACCTATTAGTTAATCCATCATGAAGTCCCTCCCAAGACCAACAGAGACACATACACACTTTTTTTTTAATGCACATACCAATTTGCGCATCATTCTTTCTCCAAACACATGGTAAGATACATAAAGATCAGGTGCATGTGAGCTGCACGTGAAATGGCAAAAAGAAGAATTGGTGTTGCACTCCAGTTAGATCACTATATCCATAAATGCAGCCAACCAAGCAGAGCCATTATTCCTTTTGTAAACAAGTCCTCATACATAAATAGGATAAAGAACCTATTCTTCTTATAAGCCTAGAAATGCAGTACACCTTTCTCAACTAACATTTTTGGAATCCCTTCAGCTGGGTGCTAATTATCAACTCACCCTTCAGTGCTTGAAACACAAGAAAGTGTCACCAAATATGTTTGTACGTATACCAGGTGCTAAATACCCAAAATAACCCTCAATATCCTAAAAGTAACACAAGACATAGTTACAAACTAAACTAATTAGAGCACGATCAAGGTTCCAAGTATTGGTTTCAGGATAGGGATCAGATGCTTGAAAAAATAATATGTATCAACCATATTAACTGTATCGGTCTTTCATTTCGGCGATATGAATCGGGATTGGCCAGTACTTCAATCCATGAGCATGATATTGCTAAACATGAAATAAATATATCACAGAATGCACATTATAGGCTCTCATGTAATTTTCTTGCAGAAGACAAAGAGGACAAGCTGCATGCTTTGCAAAGGATAAGTTATACAGTTTACGTCATTAATATTTTGGTGAAAAGATTCCCACTCAATAAGAAAAGCTAGGATTTTATCCATAATCAAATAAGAAAAATATTTTCATGCCCAAAATTTAAATAACTATATATAAGGTGAAAAGATGCCAAAACATCACCTCATCACTCCATGCCTGAGCTTTTAAATTCTGGACTATCTGTGGCAATCCAAGATCTATCATTTGAGCTGCAAATGCCCCTTTAGGTAGCAAATTTCGGAAGGTCAATACAGCAACTCTCACAACCTTCAATATATGCAATGCAATAGCAAAGTTAAATATCATTAAATTTAGAATATAAGGTACAGACAAGAAAATATAAATACAAATTTCACCTTCTCTTTAGTAGATCCTTTTACAACCTCTATAAGTCTTGGCATGACCCTAGTAGTGGCCAAGTAGTCAACTGCAGCATCATAATATGACAAGAGCCAAACACAGAGGCAAGTTTCATACAGAAGCTGCAAACAGAAAAGGGAAAACATGAATATTGAAAGTGTAGCAGATAATTTAGGAACTCTATAGTTATCATCAATAAAAGCATACTAAGTTATGCCAAATCTACGTATTTGTGACACCTCAACATTTAAAAACTTATGGAGCAAGCTTAAAAGCAAAAGCAACCATATAGCTAGGATTCAATTTCTTCCTCAGTCATCATAGAAGACATCTCCATCAGCACTCATGCGGTTCAGATTTGACTTCCTACTAATCATATAACGTCAATGTGACTAATATCTAATCATAAGTAAATTCTAGATTGCCATATAACTTCTGTATGTAAATGCTTCCTCCCAGAATGTGATGTTGTTTCAGTACAAATTAGAACGAGTTTTCCTAAGCATCAAAGAAAAGCCTTAACTAACTTTCCGAAAATAGATTGCCTTTTAAAATCTTTGAAACCTCAAAGGCTGAAACTAAAAGTCCATTAAACACTACTAAGTTAACATTTTAGACATAACCAAGAGAATTTGCAAATTAGACCAAAAAATTGTTGTTATTCAAGATTCATTCAACTGCCAAGCTGATACTCCAATCACAAAACATTGGTACTACGAATTTCATGTTGTTGTTCAGTTTTCCTTTGAGTGTGTTTAGTTGATGATAAGTGAGGGAAGAAATTGGTGGAAATTTCTAGTAAAATTGCTTCTAGTAAGTAATCATGATTTAGTGGTGTTTGATTAAAAAAATAGAAATGTTTGGCGAAAAGGAGTAATATTATATTATAATTAATAATACCATGTAGTGCAATTTTTCGAATAGAAAGTAAAATTACGGAAGTTGGGTGATTTTAGGGAAGTGAAGAACTCATTTCCCACTCTACTTCATCCAAATACCATAAAGTGATAGATTTTCTAGAAAGTTATCACTTTTTTCTCTATTTTTCATCAACCAAACACACCCTTTGCAGCAAGTGTGTTGGGAATTAATTCAGGATTTGTAGGGTGGTGTAAGTTACATAGAATGTAGCTATGATGCGGCACAATTTATAGAGCCCATTTGGGTCGTGTATCAAGGGAACATTCTAGTTTCTTGATAATGTAGTTTCAACTTGATAATGATACAATGGTGATATTTGAAATTCCTAAATACTTGATTGAACTACATAGTAGAACAAAAGCAAGCCACATTATTAGAAGAAATCTGCAATTGGAATCATTTAGTTCTAAATGATATGAAAAAAAATTAAGTATAGAAAAATAGGATAGATAGACATTTGTTATGGTGGAAAACAAATGGATTATCAATATTATTTAGAATATCACTATGGAATTCTCCCTTTGCTAACAGTACAAAGTACCAACCAAGTCAACATCAAACTAAATGAAGATTGACACATCAGAAGAACAATTATGCTTCAAGCTGAATCCTCATAAGCTGCTGGTTTCACAATTACAAAAGAAAATTGCCCAACTGTAAGAAGGTGTACTGCAAGAAAATAATTTTCTTGCTTGTCTGGCTATGTCTTACTATGCTGTGAGCTGAAAAAGAAAGGTTAACTATTAATGAACATAGGCACAAGAGAGAAGTAGCATGATTTACAAATATGAGAAGTTAATCACTTATTTGGACCAGCATATTAATATCATTAACCATATAGAAATGTGATAAAATTAAGCTTCATAAGGAACGAAATTCTCACCTGAATGGATTGCTGGGTGGATGCAGGGGATATTAAAGGAATTAGCAATTTTACACCATCTGCTTGAACAAACGAAGATCTAACAGATAATTCTCTTAGCACAGTTGCCAGACAATTTATAGCTGTTGGGACAGAACGACTGGGATGAGATGGATTTTTCAACTGCAAAATAATGTGATTTTGTTAAAAGAAGAACAAAATTCAAAGTAATGTCCATATCTTCTCATTTAACTGCAAATTCAACAGTTGCTAACAATATTGTTGAAAGCTCTCTATCCATATTGTCGTCAACTTTACTAACAATTATCAAACTGTTGATTGCAGAGCATGTAAAAGCATAAACAAGAACAAAAGACCAGCAAAGGTATAAACTACAAGTCTACAAACTAGTTCATACATTGAAAGATTTAGTTGTCTATGGCTACAACCCTGGAAAAGTAAGCACCAGTTTGTATATCAACTTGCATCTATTCGAACCTGAGAACATAGCCACTCAACAAGGCTTTTTAGCACATCATCAATGCTTGTAGACTTGCTCTTTGAATATGAAGATTCTCCATTCAGAGTCATACCATTCTGAACATTAGGCCGCACACTATAAACATCAAGCAGTACAGGTCAGATATTCTGTTAATCAAATAAATCTGGCATATCAATGTGAGAGAGACTAAAAAGCACCTCACTATGAGAGACAAAATTTTACAGCTTTTTTCTTGTATGAACCAGTTGCCTTTCCAAAGCAATCTGAAAATGGATATTTTACTGTCAGTTACTCGAAATAAATGGCAAGATATATCTGACTACACTGAAGTACCACAAAACAAAATAGTAAGCTTGGATGAAGTGTAGAATGCTAAATGAACTCTTGAATAACCATAACCATTTATTGGATACTAGATGCTAGATCATTAAAATGGCATCAGAAGGAGGTGGTCGGAGACATGCCCTTTTAGGTTCTTCAGATTTTATCTTTCTACTCCATTTTAGAAGAGAAACCAAGCCATTAATCTAAGTTATATAAAAGGTAATTTAGTTATTCAAGAAATATCAATAAGAGTGTAAAAAAAATGTTATAATGGCTCAAAAGTATAAGCAATAAATATCTTTCCTATGACCAAGCTATACAACAACCTACTTTAAAAATGATAACACAAGGAAGCAAAAGGAATAAAAGCTTAACTTAAGAAAGGCTCATAAGTATCTTCACCCAAAGATTTGTCATGAAAGATTCTAGCCCGTTTGGGATTTGCTGCAAAATAGAACGTTCAATTTTGTTTGTAGTACATTACTTGTAATCAACTTTCTGTACCATTTCTCACCTGTCAGCAATTGATCAATAAGTGCAAGCACATATTCTACTGTATCCTCCTTAGAAATGTCCCGTAAGATGTTCACAAAAACCCGAACATATGCTGGCCCGTCCTGTAATATATGAACTTGAAGTAACCACCATATCCAAGAGGCTGATAATGGCCTGGGTTTATGCAACTCAAAAGCACAATTTACATATCAATATGCTCAAAATCTAAGTAAACTAACTTTGCTACTCTGACTTGGACATTAACAAATTCTAATCATTTTGCAGATCAACAGTTAACCTTCTCAACTTGTAATAGTTCATGCACAGAAAAGATGAATTCACAAGATGGTCTACAGTCTAGATAGTAGAGAATAAACAATTTAAGAAGCATTTACATTATAGAATTTCATGTAGTAGGTCAGAACCAACTATGATAAATTAAAGTATGAGCTTACAATAAATTAAGCTATTGATAATTTCATTACTTCAGAAAGTAACTTAACAAGATACATTACCTCCACAGGTTCACACGAAAACAAACAGAAGAAAGAAAAGGGCATACAATTAACATAAAATAATTGCAGAGTTACAGAAATAGGGGGAGTAAAAAAATACATAGAAAATAACAAACAGATATAAATACAGAAAATTCACATCTTTCTTCAGAAATCACGATGCAAATAATTAACCAATACTCACATCATCAAGCAAAGCAGCTCTCTGGATTTCAGTTCTGTTGTCGTAGCGCTTTAACAGCTGGAGACATGTTCCAGTGATGATCTTAGTTGACATATAAGTCTCCCATGGTATGTCACACTTGAGGACCTAGAAACATGTACCACAAGGCATTAAAACCAAAGATATAATTACAGGTGGCAAAAGTTGACCCAACCCGATAACCCGATATGGTAACCCAACTTTTAAATAGGTTTAGGTTTAGTTTAATCGAATTTAGACCATAAATGGGTTAACCCATCTATTCCAATAATTAAATGGGTCATTTTTGTGTTTATTACCTCAAACATTTTAATTCATTTATGACATGACCAGCCAACTCATTTATAACTCGCTTAAACCGTTCATAACATGAAAGAACTTATTTATACCCTGAAAAAATTTATTTATAATCCGAATAACCTATATAAATTTCAAAATTTTGTGCCACTCGAAAACCTGCTTATGATCCGTCTAGCTCATTTAATAGACAGGCCATGTTCAGATAAAAACTATGACCCATTTATTAAACAAATCGTGTCCGTGTTTGCAATATTATGACCCAATCCAATTGCCACCCCTAGATATAATATGTTTCATTACCTTATACTCCAAATCTTCTAGCTCTCTTCATCAAGTAGAACAAAGGAACTAAGCATGTGAAAATGATGCACCTTAATTTGATTAAAAATTAGATGAATGCCTTCTAGGCACCATATATCAAGAGTTCTACGTTTCTTTTTCATGATGCTATCTCGAACTATTAACTCTTTTTGATACTTTAGCCCCAGGACAAGACTAAGAGATGGCCCTACGTGCAAACAGCTGCAGCACCGGCTCTACATCTATATTCTTTTATAGTTTTATCTCTCCTGGCTTTTTGTTTTTTTTAATTTTGTCATTTGCTTGAATTTGATGTGACATTACTAACTACATAGTTGTGATTTAGTCTAACAGATGCAAAGGAAATTTGCTTTAAGACCCACTATGGGTTCATTGCGCACCCAATCCACAAGTTCCAATGAAACCTTTTGGCTTGTCATGCACATGCATGCACTTTTGAGAAAGATTCCATGGATAAACTGCAAACATGTCCAATAAAGGTCACAAGTATGTTTGCCATCACCTACTAACTACTATAATATTCCAGAATCAAACATTTGATGATGCCAAAACTCTACCTTAAACCGATAATCACAAAATAAGATGCAATATAAAAAGAACTAGGCATTACAACCAAATAAAACAATAACAACAATTCGATTGAATTATCAACCTGTTCCGTCGTGAGCTCGGTGTGATCCATCAAGGTCAAATCCTTTGAATGCCTTCAGAATCAAACACCTTGAGATCTAAAAACCATCAAATAACCCACTCAAAGTTTGATTTTACAATACACAAGCATCAAGAAGATGATGACCCAAGAATCCAGAAACAATATCCAAACAAAGATAGAAATAAACAAAAAAGAGTACGATCTTTCTCGATCAAGTTCTCATCTCAAATTAGGGCTCATTGCTTACCTAGGATTTAGAAAACAGAAGGGGTGGAATTGTGGAAAGAGATCTATCAAGGAGAGGGAGAAAATTTTAATGGGTTAAGATATGAGGGAAGAGGGGGAAGTAGGGTGAAAACAGATTGTATAATGCTCAACATACATCCGGGACCATATTTTTGCTCTGAATACGGATTCGAATATGGATATTAGACAGATAGAAAAATTTTAAACCATATCCTAACTAAAAGGATATAAATATAGATCGGATACGAATCTAATCTTAAACGGATATGAATACGAATTGGATACGGACCAGATCTTATTTGGATATGAATATGAACCAAATCTTTCAATGATATAAGCATCCGATAATGATGCATTCATTAGTAGCCACAATTTGGTTGTTGATGGAGTTACCAACACCGGTCATAGGATGAATCCTTTGAACTAGAGAGGTATATTCTCTGGTTTGAATAATAGTTTCATCTTTGTTATGACATTTAGATTCCATCAAGTTTGTAAAACAAAATTTTCAATAAACAAGTTCATGGTCAAATTCGATCCCTAGTCATGTCATCAAATCAAGGGTTCAACCTTATCCATCAACATTGATAAAGGATATGATCAAAATGACTAAATTCAAAGTTCATTGGAAACATTAAGATTATAGGTAGGGGTAAAAACGGTTCGAATACGGATCAGATGATGTTCAATCTATATCGGGATCTATATTTTTTGTCCGAATATAGATATTGGACAGATAGCAAAATTTAAAACCATATCCTAACAAAATGGATACAAATAATTTTTGGATATAGATCGAATAATTTTCGGAAATGAATTAGATTTTTTTTTAGATTAGGATAAGATCTTTTTTATTAAACTAATGCACTTGTAGATGTTATTAACTCCTAAACATGCACATTAAAACCAAGGTTTCCAATTCCGACCAATCCCGAGTAGGATCGGTCGAAACGAGCAGCGATGGTTGGATTTGACTCGGGGGACCATCAATAATTGATGTCCCCCCACAAGCCCTCTTTCTCTCTTTTTTTCTCTTTCTCTCTCTCTCTCTCTCTCTCTCTCTTTCTCTTATCCTCACCTCTTCCACCAGCGAGTAGATCTCCGACGATATTCTCCGACAAAGATTCGATGATCTCGACCTCCAGTAACCTTGGGTGAGTTTTTTTTTTTTTAAATTTCAGTCTCATTCCCTCTCTTTCTTTTCGTGCTACTTAACTGTGATGAAGCTACTAGGGGAGGTGTTAAAAGGGAGAGAGAGAGAAGGGAAGAAGTAACAAAGAAAAAAAATTAGAAAAAAAAAATTGAAAGGGTTATATTTTCTTATATTTTAAATTATTTTATATTTTATTTTGATTTTTTGCTTATGTTTACTTACAGAGATACAATGAAAAACTAAAAATATCAATGACTTCAAAGGAGAAGTCATATGATATTGACATTGAGTGGTAACATTGCAACACTATTGGACAAGATAAAAGACATGTTAAATATAACTGGTGTGAAGAAAAAAAAAAGTGGTGGTGTCAGCTTTTTGAAAAAACATTTGGATAGAAGGCAAAAAAATATAGCAATTTATACTTAGATGGCCGTAGAAGTTAAAAAATAGATGTTGACTTATCTAATTAGCAAAACAAAGGACAACCAATCTACAAAACAAAAAGCTAATAATTCGTGAAGAATTAATGCATAATCTTGTACACATTGATAATGATAGTAGTAAAAAGAGTGGTGAGGATAATGAGGAAACAGATTAGGAGAATAATAAAATAGAGCAAAAATAAGTATAGAGAAAAGGAAAAGATAAGAAATTGTGGTGATAACTTTTAGAGACCTAAATCAATTCATATATTGGAAAAAAGAGAATATAGGGGCAGCAGTTCTACCCATAAGACTACTAATATTACAGCAAAGTTTGAAAATATTAAATCAATAGATACATATCTTTAAAAAAAAAAATGGGTTATACACAGACCTCTATCAAGACAGCTCTCAAAGGAATTAAAAATGCAAAGAAGCACATTGTTAAAGCTATCTTTAAATTTTTCTTCTACAACTATATTCCTTTCAATGCAACTGATAATCATTATTATCATACTTTAGTGGATGCTATACAATCAGTAGGACCTAGTGTTCCACCTCTTAGTTCAAATGATATTGCTACTAAATATCTTGATTCAAAAGTAGATGAACTTCGCACTTATATTGAGATATTTAAACGATATTAGAATGAATTTAGTTGTACACTAATGTGTGATGAATAAAGTATACAAAACAGAAGAAATATAATTAATTTCTTGGTATACTCGGGCATGGAAACAATATTTCTGAAGTATGTGAATGCTAATGCTCATTTCAAAAGTGTAGATTATATTTGTCAATTGATTGATAAAGTGGTACATAAAAAAGATGAAAAAAATAGTAGTCCAAGTGGTTATTAATAATGGGGCTAATTATAAATTTGTTGAAAATTTACTTATGATAAAGAGATTTTATATATATTAAACGTCATGTGCTGCATATTGTATTGATCTTAAATTAAAAAATATTGTAAAAGAGGCTAAAATTGACATGATCATATATGAAGGTCAGAGGTTGATAAATTTTTATATACAGCCATAGTTGGGTTCTAAATTTGCTTAGGCAGGTGACTGATAGTATGAAGATCATTAAACTCGGCCTCACTAGATTTATCACTCATTTTTTAGTATTGAAGAACATCATGCGCTACAAAGATGATATTCTGCAGATTTTTATATCACAGTAGTCTATACAAATTAAAAATATGAAACTTAAAAATAAAACTATAGATAAAACTTTGAAAAATATTGCTCTTGGAAATATATTTTGAGATAACATTACAATTATCACCACAGTATTTGAGCCTCTTGTTAAAGTATTACGATTTGTAGACAATGATGACAAGTCTAAGATGGATTTTTTATATGGGACAATAGATATAAAAAAAAAACCAACCAAAAAAAAAATGTGAACTAAAGTTATAAGAAGTGATGGAAGATGATTTATTCCAGATAAAGCAAACAACTACATAGAGATATACACGCTATTGATAGACATGCTTTTAAGTTTTAATTTACTAAGTTACTTTTATTTATAAATATTTGAAAATTTGAATGCTTACAAATGTAAATTTTTATAGGATATTTTCTTAATCCAAAATTTTAATTCTTTATAAATGTCAATAATGATATTGAAGTTTTATTAGGAGTTAGAAATGTAATCAACAGGCTTGAGCCCAATATTCATAAACAAATCCTTTACGATAAAAAAGTGAGTTATGATTCAATTAAATAATTTTATTATTATTTGTTTTAAGTTTTAACTTTCAATATAATCAATTTCTTATTAAATATATGTAATAATTTATTTTTGATTTTAGATGGAGAGATATAAAGTTGTTGTAGCTATATTTCATAATACTCTAGCTGAATGATGATCTTTTTATGAATGAAAAAAAAGCACTAAATTTGACACCAATAGCAAAAAAAATTTTAAGTCAAACTGTATCTTCATCACAGTGTGAAAGGAATTAAACTACTTTCTCCTTAATCCACACCAAAATATGCAATCAATTGATAATAAAAAGATTTGAGAAGTTAGTTTTTTGTCGTTATAATATGAGATTAAGGGAGAGAAATTTAAGAAGAAAGATAAAAAAGAAAATAGTTGATTGATTTAAATTATGTTTTTGATGAAAAAGACCCCTTAACTTTATAGATTAAAGAAGTAGAGGATAGATTATTAGATGACAGAGATAACGCATGGTTAAATAAGATATTAGGGGAGACCACAAAGAGGGCATAGACTAGTACGAGTCGTTCGACAACGAGAGATAGTACACCTACTAGTACTAGTCATAGTCTTGATTATACACCTAGTGAGATCATTTCATCTGCATTTGCTGAGGAAAGTTACGAAGAAATAAGAATTGAAGATATAGAAAGAGAAACTGAGGATGTATATACATATTAACGACATCGTCATGAGAATGTTGCTCCCTATGATTATGGTGCATCGAACATTTATTAGTTTAGAACCATCACAAGATCCATATGCTGGTTATTATCCTTAGTATCCTTAAACACAAGTTTTATATAATGATTATTATCTTCCTCAAACACAAGTCACATAATAAAATTCCATACAATATGACTAATATGATGGAATTACATTTTAGAGCACCAAGTCTTCAGTAACATCATTTACGAACTTATGGTGATTATGATGATGAAGATCACAAAAATTTACAAAAGCTAGCTCGGTATTTATCAAAATTTTGAATTTTGAGTAAGTTAATACATTTTTTAAGTTTTTAGGCCTCATATATGAGTAATTTTTATTTTATTATTTTTTTATCATTTTTTCTAAATTTTTCTACATTTTAAAATAATAATTAGAATTTTACATAACTAAAACATAGTCCAATCCAATATGAGCAACTGATATAGTCGATATATATCGTTTTTCTAGACGGCTGATACCAATCTCAATACTGGGAACTTGATTAAAACTAATTACTTTTCTAGTCTAGCATTCTTACTAGTCTAGCAATTTTTGAAGGTATTTTACCGGTCTAGCAATTTTTTAAAATTAATTAGTCTTCCAAGTTGTGAAAATATCACACAAGAGGAGGATAGAAAAACTAGCTGCAAAATATGCTGAACAAAATTAAGATGGATCATCAGTTCAACACATGCCAAAAAAAGTTACTTAACTTGGTAACTTATCGGAAAAACTATATGCTCCATTCTAATTCTATAAACTAACTGATTGAAAAAACATTTTAAATTACCTAACCTAACAAACATATGACTAATTAAGATATGGATACGCACCATTCTATAACTATTCTGTCAGTGTACAAAAACTCGAAAAATATATGATTATTCTGTATCACTATATGCTCCATTATATTACTCTCAAGCATAAAAAAGATCAAAATTAATAGATTTGCTAAATACAGTATAAAAATACATTCATTAATGTGTTGTGTGCTGCTATCAATATGGTTAAGAAGATGCTTCACAAGAATTTTCAAAAGAAAGCGATCTGAGAAACATGGTAATATCACATCTGAGAATTTGATCTTTGAAATTCTCACAAAGCTCCACAAACAAAACCGGCCCTTGAACAAAGATCAAATTCTCGGATACTCCCAAGATGTCTGAGATGGTACTATCACATCTGAGCTTTGTGAGAATTTAATTTGAGAGTCATGGTAATGTCACATCTAAGAAACAAAAGTTGACCTTGGCACAGCGGAGCCAACCGCGAAGGGAGGGGGCTCTCAAAGTGGAAGGCGAGCTCGAGGTAGAGAGGCGGAGGCAGATCTTGGCGACGGCGGAGAGACGGTGGCTTGGCGACGGCGGAGAGGTGGAGCTTGGTGACGAAGTAAGAGGGATTGTAAAACGGAGCTTGGCGGAGAAGCGAAGGCAAAGCTTTGTGGAGAAGCGGAGGCGGATCTTGGCGAAGTGGAAAAGGGAGGCGGAGCTTGGTGAAGAGTTAATGGCTTGGCGACGGAGGAGATGAAGAGGGTGTAGCTCGTGGCAGCTAGGGCCAGAGATGAAAGATGAATAGATGTCGGGATGAAGAAAGACCGAGACCAAGAGTTAGGGGTGAAAATGGGAGCTGAAGCCCCGGCCCGACCCATTAGGCAAGAGTTAGGGGTGAAAATGGGAGCTGAAGTCCCAACCCGATCCATTAGCTTAATGGGTCGGGTTCTAGCAGTAGCCGGATAGGACATGTAAATATATAATAAAATAAGTTCCCGTTCACTTGTAGAATAGGGATAAACTTATTCTAGAGTAAGTCTCATTATTTTAGTATAGTAACTAAACAATATCTTACCTTTTCTAGAATACTAATTCAGCATTCTCTCTCATCTTATTTCATACAACTTTTTAAAAACTATTTATTAATAACCTAAGATTACCATTTTACCTTTGAGATGACAACACATATTTACTAGTTATATCCGCTATAGTTGCTATCTCCTCTCCAAAGGCAACCCTGCATACCCACACAGTGGGGGATATTATCTCGCACACCATAGTGCGTGGTTATAACCTCGTATACCCGTGTAGTGGGGGTATTACTCCGCATACTCGAGTGCGAGGTTCTAACCCACATACCTGCACAATGCAGGGTTCTAACCCACATACCCACGCAATGCCAGTTTCTAATCCCGTATACCCACATAATGTGGAAATTTTTTTGAAAAGCTAATTGGTTAGACCAAGGGTCTAACCAGTATTTTAGATTGGGCACGAAACTAAAAGATCCTGATCAAGACCGAACCAGACTTACACTCTCGCACCAAGCTAAGGAGAACCAATTCAAGTGTAGATAAGGGAAGCCAACTTTCACGTATCCTCCAAAGTTGATTCAGCCCCACCACTATGAAACCGAACCCGATCAAATCGAACCAAACGCATCGTGCCAAACTAAGAGCACCACATTGGCAAACAAGGTGTCGCGAATCGAACTGGAGTGACATCCAAGGGGTAGCAACGGGACGAAGTCAAGTTTGGAGAACCAAGGTGCCGACGCAGGCTAGACATCGACGTGACCCAACCCGGTCAAGGCACGCGAGGAGGCGCACCAGACTACGATTATTGGAGACGGGAAAAGGACTCTAGCTTGCGAGAGAAGAAATCCCTCTATAAGAGGGGAAACCTTGCTCACCAGATCCATGGAAAAATTGAGAGGTCGACGATGGAGATCGAGTCTTTATCCCAATTTGAGTTGCCTGCTCCTTGAAAGTCGGCGACTCAAAATGGACTAAGGATCCGATTTATAGCAGGAAGCCACCATGGCCGATGGCCTATAAGGGCAACCACTCATCGGAGAAGCTTGACAAAAGACAAGTGTGGGGGGTCAAAGGTTTCTCACAACTTGAATTACTTACTACACCCACTTGGAAGTCGGTAGTCAAGTTGGGAAGAACTCTCGATCGCCAACGTCCAGCTGATGAGCAGCAATGAGGAAACCGAGAAGGATAACACACTTGAGATCGACCATTTGTCCCAACTTGAATTACCAGCTACACTTGTCGAAAAGCTGGTCGTTCAAGTTGGGCAAACTATTGGTCACTCGTGTCCAAATCAAAGAACAGCGAGGTGAAGGGGCACTAACTAGCGACTTCCTTTTAGCGACACCTTGAGAGTAAGGTGAAGAAAGTGTGGTGGACTATTACTATTCGACCAGGCCAAGCTAGAGGAAGGAGCACGAGAACATTGGGTTGGAAGGAGCACGAGAACATTGGGTTCAAAGTTGCGGCTTACAATAAGAACCTTGCATGTTTATTTATTTAGATTTTTTTTTAGTGGTAAGCTATGTCAATCGTAACCAGCTAGATCCAAGAGTCTAATTAGTATTTTGTATTTGGTTGATTAGGAGTGAGTCAAACCCGAGCTCATCAAATAAAGGGGCTTGAGTCTAATAATCGAGTCGAGTCGAGTTGATATGGACTGAGTGCCGCTACCCAATCAAGCTTGGATGTAAGAAAATAGTCCGCACAGTCGGAGGAAAATAATCACAAAATTCTCTATCGTAGATAAAAAATTACGAAACTAGCGTTGGTTGATCCATAACTTCCTGATCTACGGTTTTGATATTTATATCCTTTGCAGATTTTGGCTGTAACTAGGACAAAAATATGCAAAAGTGGGGGTGAAGGTGAAGGTGACGGGTAATGGTGATGATGGGGTGAGGGATGATAATGGTGATGGGATGGATAGCTCATGGTGTTGAGGGGATAAGGATGATGGGTGAAAAGTGGTTGAGATCCCAAGAATGAGGGAGGACTCAACAGTCGAGGAGGATTAGAGGACACTGGCATCGAGATGGCGCACAGCTAAGGTTATAGTCCTTTATGTTGCCATCCATATCTTAAGAGGGTAGACTCTCAAACTCCCATCGAGTGTGTCCATGCTAAAGACGACTTGGTGTGGTTCAAATCACATCACAAGTTAGTTAATTGAGTTTATAATTCATCAAGATAGCCGCCTATAAGAGCAGTGGCGTGCACCCTATTGGATTAACCATGGAATGAATGAAGTTATTTTCTTGCAATTAAAAGTAGTTGTTAACATAGCTTCCACCAACCCTAGCTCAATCCGATCGCTGATCATCACCACCACCTTCCCAGCTCTATCCTGGCCGCCCTCTCGAGCCTTTGAGAGTCATCCCTGTGCAAGTATTCGTAACGATTGCAATATTTGAATCAGATATTACATAAGATATGAGAGAGGACTGAGAATGGCATGGGAATTAATGTACATCTCTTACCACACCCTATGAAACTTTGTGGTCATCCACATTCACAGCTTCTATGATTTCCTATGCCATAACTAAACTTGTTTTGGTTGTCATGGAGATCTTTGATTAGTTGAGAAGGACCGTTAAGTTCTGAGGAATACAAATTTTATGCTTATCTTTTTTTAACTTTTTTTTTATCATTTAAGACCCAAAAGGCTAGATATGTATGTATTGGGACAAATGGCCAACCCTCTCTTGATACAAAGGTATTTATGTCTCACTAAGCTTTTAGCAAATAGATATAGCCATTCAATCTAAGCTCTAAGCCATTGTACCATCGAGCTATTACTCCTAGTTGCTGCACCATCGAGCTGTTCCTCTAAGCCAACACACCTCTTAGTAATTAAATTGAATCGAGTCGAGCCGTGAAGCCAAGCTAAGTCACTAACATCCAAATAATTTGCCCCTAATAAATTTGTTTGGAGGTGGACTTGAACTTGTGACTTCCTAGGTCACAAGTAGGTACCCTCCCATCTTCCTAAAATTAAGTGGCATATTTTTCAACTCTTAAAACTAGAGTTTTTGACCAATATAGACTTGCACATCAAAGATTGTACCTGAAATAAGGACTTATAAACTTATTTACGTAAGTGACTTCTAGTTCACATGAACATCACAGAGATAAATGAATATGTTAAAAGTTTCTTTGTTAAGGCCTAGCTTTTTGCGTTGTCCTTGTCTTTTAGCCTAGTATTTCATTTTTGCTTAATCTTTTGTGGATCTAGTCCTATTCCCATGTTAGTTATTATTAGTGCAAGCTCTATATAAAGAGCTCACTAAGTGTAAGCCTAATTTTGAACAACAAAAACCAATATCAAGAATTAAGTCTATTTTTCATCTCCTCCTTTGTTTACTTTTATTTTTTGCTAAGTTTTTCTAATAGTGGTATCAGAGCCAGTAACAAAACGATGTCAAGTGATACTTTTGTTCAATTAGCTAGCTATTCGCTGCTTTGATCATATTATGACCATTTATGCTGATGGAGAATTTTCTCAGATTCAAGGAGTACTAGAGTCATCTCCAAAGGAATTGCAAAACCTGCAAATGACATGGCAATGATGGATACATTGAAAATGGAGCAAGAAGGGCAATGTTTGAAAGACCTCAAAGCAAAGAATTATTTTTTCCGAGCGATCAATCGTTTAATCTTGGAAACCATTCTTTGCAAGGACACCTCCAAACATATATGGGATTCCATGAAGAAGAAGTGCTAAGGTTCCACAAGAGCAAAGAGGCAGCAACTTCAAGCACTTTGTGTAGAGTATGAAACACTTCAAATGAAGTTGGGAGAATCAGTTATATACTATTTTTCTTGTACAATAGCAATTGTGAATAAGATGTAGATCTACGATGACAAGACGACAGACGTCGCCATAGTAGAGAAGATTCTTCGATCCATGAAATCAAACTTTAATTCTATTATTTTCTTTATAGAAGAATCTAACAGTATTGATAATCTAGCAATTGATGAATTACACAGTTCTTTGTTGATTCATGAATGCAAAGTTAATTAGCAGGAGAAAAAGGGATAAGCTTTGAAGCCTCATCAAAATATCACTCTACTCCAAATAGATGTGATAGAGGATAAGAAAAAGGTAGAGGTCAAGGTTGAGGAGGTTGAGAAAACAATGATAGTGCAAGTTAACAACACCACTATCAAGAGAATCAATCTCAAGGAAGAGGAGGACGTGGAGGCCGTTATTCAACCTCTGATAGACCAAAGTCAGCAGACAGGTCTAATCCTGAATGTTACAAATGTTATAGGTATGACCATTATCAGGCAGAATGTCGAACTAATTTGTATATGCAAAGTGGATAAAAAACTAATTTTGCATAAAAAGAAGAGGTTTCTCTTTTGAGGGTGTGCCATGTGAAGGAAGAAACTTTGCCAAATTCGTGGTATTTGGATACTGGTTGTAGCAACCACATGTGTGGAGATAAGAAGGCATTCTCTGATTTGGATGAATCTTTTCACAACACTGTCAAGTTTGGTGACAATTCCAAAGTTTCTATCATGGGAAAAGGAAGAGTAACTATCCTGACCAAAGGAAACTCCATTCACAGTATTTCTAGTGTTCTTTTGTGATAAATTTGAAAACCAACTTGCTTAGTGTGGGTTAGCTGCAAGAAAAAATATATGAGATTGCTATCAAAGATGCAAAGTTAGGCTTAATTGCTCAAGTTAAGATGACAGTGAATTTTATGTTCCCGCTTTATCTCCATAATACCACTTATTTATGCTTCTCAGCAAAATTGAAAGATGTTACGTGGCTATGGCATTTTTGCTATGGTCACCTAACTTTGTTGGATTGAAGACTCTCCGGCTAAAAAAAAAAATGGTGATTGGTCTTCCTCAAATCACAGCTCCCTCTGAAGTTTGTGAAGAATGTGTTGTTAGCAAACAACATCGACATCAATTTTCGCAAAGATGAGCGAAAAATGTGTTGGAAATAGTTCATTCTGACATTTGTGGACCAATTAATCCCTTTTCTAATGGAGGTAAAAAAAATACATAATCACCTTCATTGATGATTATAGTCGAAATATATGTGTCTATCTTTTGTATGAGAAGAAGCTTTTGCAGCTTTTAAATGTTACAAAGCACTTTTGTTGAGAAAGAAGCTAGCAATTCTATAAAAATTCTTCGCATTGATTGTGGTAGAGAATACAACTCACATGAATTCACAAATTTTTGTGAGACTATGAAATCGGAAGGCAACTTATTGCGGCATATACACCTCAACAAAATAGAGTTTGTAAGAGAAAAAATCACACTATTATGAATATGGTGTGAAGTCTTTTATTAAGAAGTGAAATTTCAAAAGCTTTTGGCCTAATGCAATTAATTGGAGTGTTCATATTTCGAATAGAAGTCTCACTCTTGTTGTTCAAAATGTGATACCAAAGGAAGCCTGGAGCGGACAAAGGCCAAGTGTGGATCATTTCAGAATTTTTGGGTGTAATACCCATGTTCATATTCTAGACCAAAAGAGGAGAAAGTTGTATGATAAGGGAGAAAATGTATTTTCATTAATGTTAGTGATCAATCAAATGTATACAAGCTTTATAATCCTAACACCAAGAAAATCATAATCAGTCGTGATGTTGTTTTTGATGAAGAGAAGTTTTGGTCATGGGAGAACAATAGAGTTAAACAACAAATCTTAGCATATTTTGATGGAGAACATGAAGAAGAAAGGCAGTTGCCAATTGTGAATGAATAACATTTAGTTCCAATAGCTACACAAGAAGTGGAACGACCTCAACATGCTAGAAGAAGACCTACATGGATGATTGATTATGAAGTATTTGAAACTGACCCTTCTGAGGACCCACTTACACATTTTGTTTTGGTTTTAGATTGTTATCTTACCACTTTTGAAGGGGCTGTCAAAGAACTAAAATGGAGAAAAGCAATGGACGAAGAAATTGCAATGATTGGAAGAAATAATACTTCGGAGTTAACTGAGCTTCCAAAATGGCACAAGACAATTGGCATCAAGTGCGTGTAGAAAACAAAACTGAACAAAAATGACAAAGTTGATAAATATAAGGCACGGTTAGTAGGAAAAGGCTACAAAAAGGGTTTGGTGTGGACTATGGAGAAGTCTTTTCTCTTGTCACATGGCTTGATACAATCAGGTTGGTGATTACATTGGCAGCTCAAAATTCATGGCCTATCTTCCAATTGGACATGAAATCGTCTTTCTTACATTGAGATTTGGATGAGCAGGTACTTATTGATCAACCTCCTCATTATGTTAAGATTGGAAAAAAGCATAAGATGTATAAATTAAATAAGCCACTATATGGATTAAAGCAAGCTCCTAGAGCTTGGAATAGTCATATAGATGCTTATTTTTCTAAGGAAGGTTTTAAGAAATTACATATGAGCACACATTTTTTACAAAAAATGAAGTAAAATGATTATGGTCTATTTATATGTGGATGACTTAATTTACACCGGAAATATTTCTATGGCTATGATCTACGCCTATAAGGATTGAAGGCACTCCTCCTCGATCGAAGGAGGGGTTTTGGTCCACGGTTGGGTCTCCTTTCCACCTCCCTCATAGTTTGAAGTTGATGGTCGTAGTTGGGCTATTTCCATCATGGCCGATGATGCTGATGGCGCAAGGTGATAAGGCTACAGAACGATTCCTTCAAGATCTAGATTTATTATAGGAAACAGTTCGTACAATCGAAGAAAAATATTCACAAAATATTCTTCTGTAGTTAGAAAATTACGAAATAAGTGGAAACGATCCGTAACTCCCTGATCTATGTTCTTCGTATTTACACCATTCATAGATTCGAATTGCAATTAAGACGAAAATATGATATATTACAGATGATGGTGGTAGTGACAGGTGAAGTGGATGCTAGGATTATAGATGATAATGGAGATGAGGGTGGATGGTTAATATTATTTAAGGGATAAAGACGAAGGGGAAGAAGTGGTCGTGATCACAAAGAAAAGGGAGGATCGACAAACGAGGAAGATTAGAAGTTAGAAGAGACCTTGCCAACGGTAGAGGTAGTAGGTTGGTGAAGAGGGAGAAGGGAGATTAGAGTAGAGAGAATAAAGAGAAAATAAGAGGCAAGAAATTAATAATCTAATAGCATAATAATTTTGGCTACCATCCACACCTTTATAGAGGCTAGTCAACAAACCAAAATATAATTATTAACTCTAATTCTAGAAGATCACGTTCAAACGCTTCCAATCATGTTCGAACGCGCAAAAAACGTTTTCTATATGTGTGAACCTGAAAAAAAAAACAAAAAAAAAAAAAACTACTACTAGTACTCACTCCACACATAGAGAATAATAATGTATATACGGATGCATGCATTGTAGACGTAAAGAATAATACTATAATATTTATTTTATGGTGGTTTAGTCAATCTATCCTATCAATACACTTTCTATCACATGCATTAATAAATTCATTAAAAGCATAAATAAAAGTTTTCTTATTTATCTCAACTTTATATCACGTAAAAGATTGAATGAGTTGAAATGATAGAATTGTACATGTCGTTCTTATTATTGGCGACATCAATCTAATTAATTTTAAGTAATAACATTTGTTACTGCACGTCCATTTATTAGAAATTCTAAATTTTCTTTAATAATGGTATCTTTTTGTTAGACAAGATCTATATTTATTTGAAAGAGAATGGATATAGAAAATTTTGATATGTGCATTTATGTTGCATGTTTTCCTCTATTTTCTTTTATTTCTTTTCAGGCTCCATTCAATTGTGAAATAAGGCCAATTCTAAAAGAACTATTTTATTTTATTATACTAAAAACAGAGGTAATATTAATACAAGCTATTCGGATATTTAGTTAATACCAATATAAAAAATAATAATTATATTTAATATAATATAAAATTGATATTAAAGTAATAGAGAATTAGTGAAATTTTATTAAGAATTAGTGATGTTTTATATAAAAAATACTATTGATTGGATTTAAAGAACTCATATTTTAACAAATATGTACTTGTGATCATTTTTTTATTAATAAAAATGTGTAATATATGCATAATATATCTGCACTATATATAAAATCTATATTTTCCTCCGCACTATCAAAATATCCCCACATTATTTTAGCACAAAGAAACAACCACACAGTGCAAGTAAGAATGCTGCTCTGTGTTAAAATAACCCTATTTTTTCTAACCATGGGTCACTATTTTTTATTTACTTAAATTTGATGTGACATATTACTAATTACATATATGTGATTTAGTTTACCGGATGCAAATTGGAAAAAATATTTGCTTTAAGACCCACTACGGGTTCATTGCCCACACAACCCACAGGTTCTAATGAAACATTTTGGCTATCATATACATGGATGCACATTTTAGAAAGATTTCATAGATAACTGCAAGCATGTCCAATAAAAGTCCTGAGTGTGTTTGCCATCACCTACTAACTGCTATCTTTCTTATTATTGCTTCAAATGTCAGATCTCGAGAGCTGGAGGCATGTTTGCTTGTTTGTCCTAATTTCTTTTCTAAAATCACTGTCCCAGTTTCCAAACTATGGAAATGGAAGTAGAACTAATTATTCAACCTTTCAAAACTTTCTAAATTACTTGCCCATCTATTCTCATAGATCATCTTACAGTCCTATCACGCTAATGCAACATGCTTCAACTCTCCTTTATTTTAATTGCTGATCTCCAAATTCGCAGATGTACCTAATTCCCCAATTTTAGAAAACATTAGATGACGCTACGATTCTACCTTAAAACCGACAACCACAAAATAAAATTTAAGATAAAAAGAACTAGAAATTACAATCAAATAAAATAATAACAACAATTTGATTGGATCACCAACCTATTCCACTGTGAGCTCCGCGGGATCCATCAAGGTCAAACCCTTCAAATCCTTTCAAAGTTCAAACCCTACAAATCTAAAAACCATCAAATAGCCCACTCAAAGTTCGATTTTACAACAAGCATCAAGAAGACTACGTTCCAACAAACAACAAAATCCAAACAAAGAAGAGTACAATATTTTTCGATCAAGTGCTTGTCGCGAATCAGGGACCATTTTAGGAACTCACAGGGGTGGAATTGTGAAAAGAACTAGCTATCTAGGAGAGGGAGAAATATATTAATTACATAAGATTTGAGAGAAGAGGGGAGGTAGAGTGAAAACAAATTATATAGTGCTTGCATGTATACAAATCCTCAAAAACCTAGCAACCTCCAGATTTTTTTCCTTTTCTTCTCTTTCACGATAGTCTAGATTTGTTTAGAGAGCAATGATCCGTTGATAAATTAAGGGTATATAAAACAATTTACATATGTGACTAGATTTACTAGTAAGTAAACTAGAATTTAAGTATCTTTTATTGTTTATCCTTATAACTGTTTCTTCTAATTTAGAAAAAATAATAAAGAGAGAAGTTTAAAATAAAGAGAGAAGTTTATTGTTTAAATAAAGAGAGAAGTTTATTGTCTAAATAATACTATATTAGTGAGGATTTTGTAGTTTGACTCCTTATTTTTCTTATAATATTTTAGTGGTACTTTGACTAACTTATTTTCAAAAAAAGAAAATTGGTACATGACTTCGATTATTTTTATATAATATTTTATTTTAAAATTATTTCTATCAAACCCTAATGCACGCATCCAAATCTTTTTTGTTCAATTCTTACTCTCTTTTCTCTTCTCCACTATTTTTCACTATTTTTTGTTAATCTTATGACCCCTTGGCAAAGGTGCAAGATAAATTCTGAGGTTGTTTCAAGTAATTAGTATTTTGATCGGTATGAAATATTTATTTTTCTCTGTACTTCTTGACATAGCAAAAGTATAAACACTAGGAGAGGGTTTTGACATTATACTTCTAAAACTGCCTTATGTGATTATTGATTGCTTTAATAAATGATGGTACGAAAAAAGCTGAAGGATGAATGTTGTATAGGTCCTTACATAGATGCTAAACAACAAACAGATTACAAATTCATATATGTGATATATGTAGAAAGTATCTAGCACTTTAAAAGTCTATTATGGATATCAATTGATAAATCATACTCCATAAATATAATATATCAGCAGTCTCTTAATCAGATACTTAAAGCAAGTAAATGATATTCATGAAGTATCATATAAGTATCATATTTAATATTTAATTTATTTCGGGCATCACAAGTTTTATATTCAGCTTCTACTTACTCAATTTGAAAACATGTATTCATACATAATAAACAAGAGAAAAATACAGTAGAATAGGAAGTGACAGTAAAAACTAAAATATCAAATAATTATATTCTTGGTATGAGAACTTAGAAAGTATAATAGCAAATGGTCTTACTCAGTTATTTGCAAGCTAATGTCCCACATTAGCTTAACAAATTGTATAAGGATTCAAGACAATCATAAATTTGAAAGTTTAGGGAGTTAAATAATTAGAAATAACACCCTGTATCAACTCTCAAATATAAATCTTTAAAACTTTTCATGTGTTTCTATGCAAGTGTAGGTGAAAAACAGACTCTTAGTAGGCTTAGATTAACAACTTAGGAAAATGAACACCTTGATGAGAAAAGGATAAATTAGGTAGAAACAAAGATTAGAAGAATAGGAATATTTCCTTTTTTAAAAGACATAGATTTGATAGTTATTAACTAAAAATACTTGATATATAATATTCAGTATATTGAACAATAATTTAAAAAATGTGTGATATGAAATATGACGGTAATTAAGAGTTAAGGAGTTCTAAATGAAATTACAGCTCCCACTTCTGTTGGGAGAAGATCACAATTCTTTCTCGAGGAATGGAAGGCACTACAAGAAAGATAGACTACTTTTCAAATCGCCCCGCGGTGGACCATATACTGCTTTGCCTCCTTTCACTTCTGGGCTTAGAGCTTATGGTCTTCGGCTCCCTGCGAATCTATAAATCAGAGAGCATGTCGCAAAAAAAAAGGATGGTCCCCTATGCATTTCATTCTTTCCAAAATAAAAGGAATGAAAGTATGCCGAATCATGATCACTCCGGGCAAACCCTGCCTGGATAACCACTGTGCTGAACGTCTAAAACCGAATATGATTTATGATCAAGAGTTCTTGAAAAGCCAACCCAAGAGCGACCCGCTGCCCAACTACATTTATACCAATAAGTATGCTAAAATATATACAATTTCAAAGCTCATTCCATAAATCATGTGCACCTAGCTATGGATATCCCTAAATTTTATCACGACAAGTTTTATAACTTTATAGTCATTGCATCATTATCATATATGTATATTCATCTGAAAATATAGCTAGAAATCATATAGCTTTTATAATTGAGGCTAAAATGATTTGGTGGTTAGCTAATTTAGGAGCCTACTATGTAACTAATATTTTTAAATGTACTAGATAGATAGATATAATACAATTGTACTTGCCATAGAAATATCTTTGGCATAGTACTTATCTAAAACATTTGGTGGTTCTATACACTTTTTTTAATTAGTCATCTTTAAAGATATATTATCTTAAATAACTCAATCTCTCAATTAGAGTATTAATTTATATAATCTAATGTGGTATGTGTCAAATGGAGGCAATTCAAAATAGGAGTGCAAATAAGTTCAATCAATATGTATCAAGTAGTATTAAATACTTTACCTTATACATAAATTATTTGATTGACTATTTTTAAAGTCTTAGACCCATCTTATTTATCTATTTTATGTTGTTTTTTTTTATAGGATAGATAGTAATTTGTTAAATGAATGTCTTGTTCTAAAATAAAATGTCATTTCAATAATATAAGATGTATTTTTCTTACATAATGCGCAAGAAATTTTCACTATTTTTAATGCTTACTTTGTTTAATATTAAAGATCACATTTTTTATATTTTTTACGCATAAGTGATGCATGATATCTTTTTCATTAATTTCAGTCATCATCTTGTATAATATTAAAGTGTACATTTTGTATAGTTTTTACGCATAATATATAAGTGATAATTAAAACTTTTTCACTGTTTTCATTGCCTACCTTACTTAGTATCAAAGCGCACATTTTATACACTCCATGCATACGTGTAATTTGCATAAGTGATACATAATAATATTTTACAAAATCAGAGACACTTTATAAAATTAGAATAAAAATATTGACAAAATAATATGTAAGCATTGAAAACATTTACGTAGGTGATACACCTTTTTTGAGCAAGATTAGATAGTCACAAAACATTGACGTAATTACACAAAATAATATAGATGAAGACAATTCATATATATCATATACTTTAAATATTTCTTTCTTTACAATATATTGATAAAATATTAAAGTGTGACTATATCAATCCTTGAATGGGCATAGTTTTAGTGCAACTTCTTCTATTATATCTATTTTTATAACAAATTAAGGATCATTGATTATAGTTTGGGTGCAACTTCTTCTATAATAAGACATTTATCATAATAATCATATCATGAAAGTAACTTAAATCCGATAGCGACAAGTATATGCTTGCATAGAGAACCAAGTAGCTTCCATATATTACATGTGTATTCTTTTTTTTTTTCTAGATTTACTATGTAAGCCTTTTCAATATTTGTGACATAAATTTCAAATATGTTGGACAACTCTACTATATATTGCCTTTCCCTTTCTCTTGCATTCATAATTATTTTCTTTGCTCATGTTGTCAGGGTAGTATTCATCTTTGTTGTAATATTATAGCGGTTCTAGAAATATTTTGCTACTTTCTTAGTTCTTTTAATCATATATTGTATAGGGAAATATATTACCTCTTTAACACTGTAATATTAGTTGAAATAATGTTATCTACGCTTAGGAAAACAATGATTTGCCTACCTTTCCTTTGGAATCCTTTCAATATATTTATAACGCTCTACATAAAACTCTTTTACATATCCATATAACTTTTATTAGATAGTGTAAAAGCACGAGCAATACTATAAAATTGATTGTAATGTACATAATTTTTTAGAGTATTTAAAGGATTTTCTAAAAGATGGACCATACAAAAACCATATACTACATTTGGGAAGATATTTTGTAATGCATTGATTAGCCCTTTTTGTCAGTCGAACATAATTATAATTCCTGAAATTAGTGAAATGCAATCACGAAGGTATATAAAAAAAATAAATCCAAGAATTCTCCTTCAACTACAACAAAACCAATAGAAAGCATATGGTTATCGTCATCCACTATTGTTGCAATTAACAATGATCATGTATATTTGCCTATGAGGAATATGTCATCAATAGTAAAAAATTGATGTATGTTAGCTCTGAATGTGCCCATCTAATTTATATTTTAGTGCGTTTATGTTCATTGGGTCTCTTAATGTTAACTCCCGCTTGTATAAAATTAGTAAATTGTATGGCTTGTTAAAGTTTTCTCGGACTTCCTTGGTTACTTTTACCCATTAACGATATGCTTTTCAATATGATACATATATGCCATACTTCGTTTATATAAATATTTGTATTAACTTCACCCTAAATTATTTGTTTATAACAACTTGCTCTCGAACTTTATTCAAAATGAAATCAGTTGTTACCCAACTATGACCTTGTCCAACTATTGGTTAATTGCATGTGTGCTTATTAATAAACTTGTTTTTCATCTCAAAAGCTGCAACTCAATTTAATTCATTGCTATTATCATTCATTAGCAGTCTAGGGAGCTATATCGAGCCTTTACTTTATAGTGCTTAAATCGATGAGTGACTACATATAATTTGGGAGCATGTTTCAAATTAGTTATTCCATGAAACCGTTGTCTAATATGTAAATCTAAAACAGGCATATAAGTATCACCCTCTTCTTCAAGAGTGTAAGATTAATAATAAATTCATTAAGAAAATCCTCAAATGTTTTATTCAATAATGTATTTGCTTCAGCCGTAGATATCCAATTTTTAAAGCCTATGATCAACTCAATAGGTGTTGAAATAAGTGGTCCATCTTCACAAACAAAGTCATCTAGTATTCTGTAATTATCAATTTTGTCATCTATAGAAGGAATGCCTTACTGCTCCATAATTAAATTATCAATTTTCTCATCTATAAGAACATACACATTTGTAAGAGATAATTAGCATCTTTTGTTTCCTATAAACTTTGTTTTAGAATATCGAACATGAAATAGTATGGTATCATTACTTGCTTAAAAAGAATATATTAGTTTTGACGACAAAATATACAAATCATATTGTCCTTTGCTAATTATTTATATTAATTTGATGCACATATTTTGTATAGTCAATGTGAATATATCTTGCATAATAGGTGATATATGCATCCCGTTGGGTTTAAGTTATATTAGATTCTGTCTAGGGGTCATTGCAAAAAGAAATGCCTTTGGTTTTAAAAATATCATGATTGAGTTTTTGAAACTAAATATATTCATTTTTTTTACTAGATAAGCACATTTTTATAAAAAAATATACACCACTTACATAAGCAATGCGCACAAATTGACGGGTCATTTGCACAACAACTCTTTAATTTTCTAAATATTAATAATGAACCATTATACACATCTCTTATGTAATTTATGTGTATTTAATTATAAAAAGATATGTATCTAGTATATAAAATAAACACATTCAATTTTAAGACCAAAAACTTTCTATTACTAAAAATAATGGTGTTTTTCTACAAATTAATAGTCTCACGTAAATATAACATAGTATGCATTATATATGTGCATCGTTTATCTTTATAATATACACATATTTTCATTAAATATACATCAAAGACTTTTAGAATCTATATGCTTACATTGCATATGATCTCTAGATTATCTTTCAGAATACTTTAATGAGAGAAGAACAAGACGAGGAAGATGAACAGTGAAAAAGATGAGAGAGATGTTGAATTAAGAAACTATCTTATAAAATTGCTAAATGAGACTATTTTAGATGAGAAAGAGTATTTGAATTGTAATTGATGAGCAACAGAAGAATGTGGAAGAAGAACGAGAGAAAGATGGAAAAAGAATGAGAGAGAAAAATGAAAGAAGTATATATCTAAAAAAATCTTGCTAAAGTGAAAGACACAAAAATGGGAGAGCCCATTTCTGCCAATTGAAAAATTGTGGGGGCTTGATAGCAAGAATCGCCACCTTTATATTTTAGAGAAAAGAAAATAAAGAAATTTTTATTTACCAAAATACCCCGAAGCCCTCGCGCCATGCCACGTTGTTGTTTGACGTACCTCTACTATTCTCACGTGCTCTTCCCGTATCGCGTCAGAATGGTTACGACGTAAGGCACCCACTTTTTTATAACACCCAATCGAATTGCGGGTCCCACTCTTATCCACCAATCTACGTCAGGGTTTTGTTTCAAGTGTCAGTTTCATCGTGTGCCAATAGTTATTTTTAACAGCAAAAAATTTAAACATCCCTAAGATGTCTCATAATAATCTTATGCGTATATAAGAATCTGCCATTACTCTCATCTTGTCATCAGTATCCAACGGCAAGATACGCCTCCGCCTATGTATAATTCTGCGGTCTATAACAATGTTCACTTTCTTGTCCTAAAATCCTAATTAGCCTATCATTACCAATTAACAGAATAATTCCAAAAATAAACAGAAAAATAGCAAAAAGTGCAGCTCCTCTCTTCTCTCTTCTCCTCGCTCTCAGATCCGAAGCGCCAAACCCTAAGAGAGAGAAAGTAGAGAGAGAGAGGTCCCTCCTCTTAGTCTTCCTCACCGGTACAGGGTTTTTTCCCCCCTCTTCTCGAGCACCAAAAATGGCTTCCGAGCACGCATCCGCCGCGTCTCCTCCCTCCGCTCAAGTGGTAATCTCCTTTCTCGATCCGATCACTCTGCTCTCTTCTCGCCATTCTTGATCCGGTTACCAATGATTCCCGTCTGGGCGATTTGTGTTAGGTTGGAAACGCCTTCGTCCACCAATACTACCACATCCTCCACGGGTCGCCGGAGCTCGTCCACCGCTTCTACCAAGAGGGAAGCAAGCTCGGCCGCCCCGAATCCCAGGGCATAATGTCCTCCGTCACCACTATGCAAGTAAGTGTGCAGTACTCTACCCTATTTAGCTTTGATTTGTTAGAGAGATTTGAACTTGGAATGATTGATGCAACTTTTTGGTGTATTTTGATGTGAAGTCGATCAATGAGAAGATTTTATCCATGGATTATAGCGATGTGAATGCGGAGATCAGCACGGTGGACGCCCAGGAGTCGCTTGATGGCGGGGTGCTTGTTCTTGTGACCGGGTGTCTCACTAGGAGTGACAATGTTAAGAGGCACTTCACGCAGTCGTTCTTCCTTGCGACGCAGGATAAGGGCTACTATGTCTTGAACGACATGTTTAGGTACGTGAAAGACGGCACGGAGTCGCAGGAGGGGAACTGTGGATCAGTGAATTGTAGCGATGCAGCTCCCACACCTGAGCTGGGTATGGTTCGGAAGCTCCTTAAAGCTTTTCTTTTCAAATTTGTAGTAATCTTCGTTCCTCTTTATATTATAGCAGAGGCTCCTCCACGGGAGCAACAGGAAATTGAAAGAACGGTTTCACAACCGGTGGAAGAGGAAGCAAACGAGGAGGAAGTGTATAACCCTCCGGAGAATGAGAATGGCTTGGTTGTGGAGGAGGAAGTTCCAATGGACGAGGTGATTGATGCGGCCCCAAACAATTCTCAGGCAGTAGTAGCTAATGTGAGTCATAGTACTATACAGGAAGAGGCTCCTAAGAAGTCATATGCGTCAATAGTAAGTATTCATTTGAGCATTTCCAATTTGCACCTGAAACTTATTGGTTTGCTCATCTATAGCATCATATGTTATAGTACTATATATATCCTTCTAAAGTATTTTGTGGTCCAATCTGTCCACTGGTTTGAAATGTATCAATTGATGTAGGTTAAAGACAGGAAAGAGAATGCAACACCTGTATCAGCTCCCACACCTACTCCTGCTAGGCCTGTAATTCTTAACGTAGAGAGGCAGGCAACCCCTTCTCCTACACCTGTTTCACAGGAGAACTCTGCTGCCAATTCCAGTGCTGCCGAAGCCAACGAGATCCAAGAGGCAGAAGGTTGTGCAGATCCCTTTCTAAGAAGTTCTCCCTTTTTTACAATTCACATACACTAGGTCTTGCAACTATTAAACTTGTTTCCTTTTTTGTCAGCTGAGGGGTATTCGGTTTACATTAAAAACCTTCCATTAAATGCTACTCCTGCACAACTTGAGGAGGAGTTCAAGAGGTTTGGACCTATTAAGCCTGGGGGCATACAAGTTAGAAGCCATAAGGTATCTTTTTGTTGAACTTTCTCTACATTTACTAACCTGTAGGTTATTTTTATGTTATGTATTGTATTCTTTCTTTTCCTCTAATAAGTGGCATTTTTAATGAAATGCAGCAACAAGGGTTCTGCTTTGGTTTTGTGGAGTTTGAGGTGGCTACTTCTGTCCAAACTGCAATAGAGGTGCTGTTCATGAGCCAACTGATTTGTAACTTTTCTAGTAAAGTATACCTTATTCATTGCTAGAAGCTGTTTCATTTTACTTATACTTATGAGTTCCTTATTAGGATGTAGTATATTATTATTTGGGAAATATATCTCTTATGACTAAGTTTTCAGACTATATATGGTTTCATAGGCCACTGATTTTTCATACTTTGGTAGCTTTTCTGTATTATACTTTAGTCCTGTAGTATACTCTTTAGGTCCTTTTGTTCTTGTACTTTAAGGTTGTTTCTTTTTGTGTTATGTTACATGAGTGTTGATCTCACAAGGTATAGCATCAAATATTTTCTTTACACTCTATTAAGGGGTGTAAACAAGTCGATCTTGAGCGAGCTGGCTTCAGCTTAGGTTTGCTCAAAATTAATTTCGAGCATACACTCTATTAAGGGGTGTAAATAAGTCGATCTCGAGCGAGCCGGCTCTTGTTCAAGCTTGCTCAAAAGTAATTTCAAGCATAGCTTGGGATTCAAGCTTGGCTTAGCTCAAATCAAGCCGAGCCCAAACTTGGAACTAAGCTATTTTCAAACCAAGTTGAACCAAGTCTATTATTCAAGCCAAGCCAGATAGAGCCCAAGCTGTCAAGTCTTAAAATGAGCCAAAAAACTATTCAAACTATGCCAAAAACTATTTAATATATAGATATACATATTATATTTGAGCCAAGCCTGAGGGAATTGACTCTAACTCTGACTTGGCTCGAAATTCAAACTAAACCAAAAACAAAGCTCTGGATTGGCTCAACTCAAGCCGAGCTTGAGATGCTCGTTTATTTTGACACCCCTACACTCTATCTGTCGTTTTGTCCATCTTTCCAATTCTAAGAAGTGTTTGTTTCTTTTGTTTGTGATTTCATATTACATAATGAGTACATTGGTTTCTAGCTTTTATTTTTTGGATATTAATCAAAAACACCTTGCCTTTTGTTTTTATCATCATTTACACTGTACAATATAGATATTTATCATTTGATCTTTACAATTTGCCTAAATATCATTTACACCCGACATTTTTTCAAGTTAGGCGCTATCTTGCTAAAAGCTACTAAGAAGCATAGACAAGGGCACAAATATGACACAGTCATGAGGATACAAAATATCTTTACAGTCCATTTGGATCGAGTTTAGCTCCAAAATTAGAGTAGTTAACTCTCATTTTTCAAACTAGAAGGTACCTTAAATTTGTTTAGGAAAATTGGGTGTTTAGTTCTAAACTAGAAAGTGGTGTTATTATTATATTTAATGTGACATGAAAAAATAGTGGATTTATGAGATATTTTGTCAAAGAAATATCTTGTTGCTTCTGTTTTCGTAAACTTACAAAGAAATCATATGCAAAAAGTTTTTTAAATGGAAACTACAGTTGCCGCCTTGTAGTAGGATTTTCTTTTTCTTTATTTGCAAAGAATAAATAATTCTTTGTCCGAAGTGCCTGGAGGTTTCTTTAAGCCATACAAAGCCTTCTTAAATTTTAGAACTTTATTCTTCATGGTTCTTTTAAGTATTATCCAAGATTTAGTAGAATAAGCCAGAAAGGAAGATGAACCAAAAGAAACTAGAAGGTGCCTTTTGGGAAACGGGAGACTAATCAGAGAAGGCAATATTTGGACAGGACAGGTATTTAGGTTTTTCTCCGACTAAATATTGGGTTAGTAAATGGACACCCAATAAATGAGTGGAAGATCCTACCTTAAGGTGAAAAAGGCACTTGTCCTAGTAGACATGCCCCTCCAGATACAAGGAACCAAACAGCCTCAAATATGTTTCTCTTCAACCCGAGCTAGCAAAAAAAATATTTGGGAGTATTAGCCCTTCATTCTGTCTAATCTTTTTTTAGGTTTAGGAGAGTAACACACCAATGTAAGAGATACACATTATAAATACATAAAATTGTGGACATCTTGTGTTGATTGCAAAAATGCAAATACAAGGATAATAAGTTTAACACTAGAATACAGGCTTTATTCATGTGGTGTCAGAATAAGATGACATGGATGGTGATGAACTAAATCTTGAGAATTAAGTTTACAGGCTGGTCTAATTTGTTGCAATTTTTGAAGTATAATATGGAGGCCTGATTCATCTTTTTACAGGCTTCACCCATTTTGATTGGTGGTCGGCAAGCATATGTCGAGGAAAAGCGGCCCGCAGGTTCACGAGGCAAGTGGAACATTATTTTCAGGTTTTGTCTTAGTGTGCTTTTGATCTTGAGCCATATCTAGCTCCTTCCATTCAAGTTTACCCAACATCATTCTTGATGCATAAATTGCCTAGTCTTTTTTGTCATCTGGTAGCACAAAGATCTTACATGTCTTAATTTTTAAGTCTTACAAATATTGCTAATATGATAGAATATTGATCTTTTTGTTCCAAAGTTTCATTACACTAATGCCCTATATCATTGTATTGTACAATCACATTGTATGAGCAGCTAGCAGCAGAGGAAGGTTTCTTTCTGGTAGAGGAGGCATTTTCAGGAATGATGGTGGTAGAGGACGTGGAGGCTATGGTGGTGGGAGAGGTTATGGGAGGGGAGATTATAATAGCAGGTCTGATTTTGGCAACAGAAGTGGCAGTCGTGGAGGATCTTCATACCGTGCTGGAGGTGATGGTGGATATCAGAGAGTTGACCATAGTGGATCTAATTTTGATCATGGGAACCGCCCTGGGTCATCGACTGGCAATGCATCTCCCAGAAATGTTGCATCTCAGGTGCCAGCTCCAGCTTAAGGCTTTGAATCAGGAAGCTGCCTTTAATGGTTTCTGATTCAAAGTACACATTCATCAGACATTCAGATGTTAATCATCCATGGCTACCACTCTGCTAATATTTCCAAGTGGATTGCTAGGTTTCTGTTGGTCTATCATTCTCTTTTATTTGCGTAGCACGGCGTAAGAAAACTCTCTTTCAAAATATTTAGGATAACTACATTATCTTTTGGTAGGTGGCTCTAATATGTCATATTTAGGAGTTAACCCATGTTATCTTGTATTCTTTCTTTCCTCCATGATGGAAAGCTTCGGTTCTTTATTCCCTCTTCTTTATTCGTCTTGTATTTGGAATTTTTAGTTTTTCTCTCTCTGGAATTACTCCACCAAGAGCATAACCTTTTCTAATGATGATGCTAAATGTTGTGTTTGACTATCGGGCCTCCTAGTTCTGACCTATAACACTATCATATATATATATATATATTACGTTGATACTAACTCTTGTTTAGCTGTTGTACTTCGTATTGTTTATGTAGATTGGTTGAGCCTATGCTGTAAGAGGAATTCATTAATAGTTTGTTATTATGTGCATATTTGCCTAATATATACCACACGCTACCTTTTTTTCGTTTTCTTCCAATGAGTCAGAAACTTAACAGATTTGCAACTCTTGTATATGATTCTTTCGGCCAAACTAGATGATGCTAGAAATTTTAGCCCCCATCCACTTGTAGGATAAGGATAAGCTTATTCTAAAATAAATCTCTTTATTTTAGTGTTGTAATTAAACAATATTTTATCTTATCTTGGTATAGTTTTTTCTCTTTTTTTCTCATCTTATTCCATACAATTTTTAAAAATTAATTTAATAATAATTTATAATTATTATTTTTCCTCTAAATTAGATAATATTTAATTACATATCATTTCAGGTATAGTTGATTTTTTTTTCTCCATTATCTCTTCTATTAAATAATAGTCATCTCAGCTACAATTTAGGTTTTCTCTCTTATTTATCTCTTCTTTTAAATATTAGTCATCTCATCTATAGTTAAAATTTATTTTTTTCAAACTAGTAAATTCTTAAAAAATAAAAATAAAAAATATTTAAGTTCACACATTTTTTTTACAATGCGGGTTCATAACCTCATAATACACCATAGTGATGGTTTATAACTCTACATTACATCGTAGTGCGGACTTATAACATTGTATTAACCCGCAATATCTAGTGCATGTTTATTTTTTATAGAGAGTGCGTAGTTATTTTTTCATAATATGGATTTATATTCCTGTATTATCTTACAGTGCATAGTTATTAGGTATATATAGTATTTTAGATTCACAATTTTAATAAAAATAACATTATTTCAAAAAAATTCTATTTACTACTACTACTACTTTAACATATACTCAAGGGTATTTTCATGATTTGGTATAAAGCATCATCAATTCCCAATACAAATTTATTATTCTTCAATACTTTAATATCAACTTTATGTCATATCAAATATAATTATTACTTTTTATACTAATATTGAACTAAATATTACAATAGCTTATATTAGTATTAGCTATCTTCTTTTGGTATTAAAAATTAAAATACTGTTACGAACCGGACTAAGAAGCGATTTAGATTGAGTATTCAGATTGAAGGAAGTTCTTTGATGGTGATGGAAGGGATAAAAGTGGGATGAATATAGGGATACTTGCGATTAGAGAAGAGATTGGACGAGGGGAAAGAAGGGGTTTCTCCTAGAAAGTAGTGCAGCGACAGACTAGGGAAAGGATCTAACCAATGTTGGCTAAGGGTCGATGTGAAGTTAAGGCATGAAAAGGAAGAGAGAAGAAGGGAGATAGAGAAAAAGAAGATTCATTCATAACATGACCCCACTAGGGTGCACTCTAGATTACTTAGAGGCTATCCTTTTGATTCAAACAATAAAAATAAATCCCTAAAACTCAAGCATTCCTACCTCGACGGGTTCAAATGGGCTCGAGGCCATTCGAACACGTAAATCCCATTCATTGTCTTTGCAAACGAGTGCAGGCATTCGAATGGGTGCGTTTGAACGGGCTCGAACGCACAAGTCCCATTTTCTGTTTTTGTGAACGCATGCAGGCGTTTGAATGGTGCATTCAAACGCAGTCCGTAGCATTCGAACGCCCTCCAGCAAAAAGTCTTATTTTCCCAAGCAAATTTATTTCTTCCGATGCAACTTGATCCAACTCTAGTTATATCAATCCACCATGCTTCCATCACCCTAACCTCAAAGTGAGAAGTTTAGAAAGTGTTCCACAATATCCTCCTCCAACTCCCACGTCACCTCATTAGAATGCCGTTCGAGCCACTCCATTAATATCTCTGTCTCTAGTAGCCCTTCCTAACATTGCCTCCATCTCGCCAGCATACGCACTGGCTTATTTACATGTATCTCCTCCACTGGATCGGGTATATATGTGCCCACGTCCTAATTTGCCCCTACTCTCGTTCATAGTAGCAATACATGTAACACAGGATGAACTTAAGATCCCTTCGGTAACTCTAATATGTACGCTACTGGTCTCGCTCACTCGAATACATGAAACGGTCCAAAATATCGATACACTAACTTAGGATTGTGTATTGAACGTAAGGTAACTTGCCGATATGGCTGAACTCACACGAATACAAGATCTTCGGCCTCAAACTCCAACTCTCGATGTCGGCGGTCATATACTTGTTTCATGCGATTCTAGGCCGCTTTCATGTGCTCTCGTAACCTCTGTAGAACTACATCCCAATCTGCCAGCTCTATCTCTATCTCCGTCCTCATTGCTGATGCCTCGGGGTTGTATGTTCTCATGGTAGGTGGTGGTCTACCATACACTGCCTCGAATGGTATCATCTCGTTGGTGCTGTAAAATGCAGTATTATAGAACCACTCTGTCCACAATAAGTAGTCGAGCCATCTCCTTGGTTTCTCGCCCATAAAGCACTGGAGGTACTGCTTTATGCCCTGGTTCACTATCTCAGTTTGGCTATCTATCTATGGATAATAGGCTGAACTGAGGTTCAACTGGGTACCTTGGAGTGCAAAGTACTCGATCCAAAAGCCACTAATGAAGACTCGGTCTCGATTGGATACAATCGAATGCAGCATGCCGTGAAGCTTGGCAATGTTACGCACGAACACCTCTGGCATCATCCTCGCTGAATATGGGTGCACCAGGGCTGAGAAGTGAGCATACATACTTAGCATGTCTATCACGATAAATATGACTGAGTACCCTTTCACAGAAGGTAAGCCCTTAATAAAATCCATGGAGATGTCCTCCCAAATCCTCTCCGGTACTGGAAAGGACTGGGGTAGTCCGGCTAGCCTCAGTGAGTTGATCTTTGCTCGTTGGCATGCCTCACAAGCATGCACTAATGCCCTTAGCTCTTATCGTACTCTAGGCCATGTACAACTCTATAATAGTCTCTTGTGAGCCCATAGGAGCCCCTCATGTCCTGCCTTAGAGATGGAATGAAAATGCTCCATTACTCTTTGTCACAAGCCTACATTTGCAGGTATCTGAATGTGCCCATGGTCCAATAGCAATCCGCCTCTACTCACAATCCTAGGATGACTCGTAGAGTCAACCACCATCTCCTACAAGATTTTTGAGAAATCTGGATTAGTAGCACGTGTGGTTCGTATGTCATCTAAGAAGGGAAAAACAAGCTCGGTCAAGGCCGCCAGTTTGATTGGTTCAGGCTGTCGGGATAGCGCATCCGGTGCCTTATTCTTCGCTCTTTTATTGTATTGCAGCTTGTAGTCATATCCCAATAGTTTGGTGACCCACCTTTGCTACGCGGGCGTGTGAATCCGCTACCCCATAAAATAAGGTAAGCTTCTCTAATCTGTCTGAATCATAAATCGCCTCCCGATCAAATATGGTCTCCACCTTGTCACGGCATGCAAGATAGCAAGCATCTCTTACTTGGAGGTGGATAGATGATGTTACCTCCCTCTCGGTCAAGGCTTTGCTAAGGTAAGCAATGGGCCTCCCGGTTTGCATCAATATAGCCCCTAGCCTGCTCCTAATGCATCACACTCGATCACAAATTGCTTGGTGAAGTTAGGTAGTGCCAATACCAATGCGGTTGCATTGCTATCTTTAGCTCCTCGAATGCCTTTGTCGCTGCATCACTCCATTCAAAGGCATCCTTCTTCAGCAAGGCTGTCAGTGGTGCTATGGTCTTCCCATAGTTTGTCACAAATCTACGATAATAACCTGTTAAATCAAGCAAACTGCATAGCTCCCGTACCGATGTCGGTTGTGTCCAACTGAGCATGCACGCCACCTTGCTCGGGCTGGTCGCGACTCACTTTGCTGAAATGTTGTGCCCCAAGTACTCCACTCGTCGCTCGCCCCATAGGCATTTACTCCGCTTCACCTTAAGAGAGTGGTCCATCAAAAGTGCCAACACGGACCATAGATGAACCAAGTGCTCCTCCCAAGTCTTGCTATACACCAGAATGTCATTGAAGAATACTAACACATACCGTCATAGAAGTGGACGAAATATGTCGTTCATTAGCCCTTGGAAGGTCGCCGGTGCATTCGTCAACCCAAACGGCATCACCCGAATCTCATAGTGCCCGTCATGAGTTCCGAATACCGTTTTGTGGACATTATCAACACACACTTGGATCTGGTGATACCTTGCACGAAGGTTAAGCTTGCTGAAGTATGATGCTCTCGTCAACTCATCCAGCAACTCCTCTATGACTGGCATCGGATATTTGTCCTTGACGATTATGGCGTTCAATGCGCGGTAATCTACACAAAAAAGCCAGCTATCGTCCTTTTTTCTCATTAATTGTAACGCCCTCGCCCGGCACAGGCACGTGCACAACCACGCGCTCACACGGCACGCGCGAGGCACGCGACAAGTTAGGCGGGGCTTGTCACACACAGATACACTCCTATGCTCATATAATTATGACATGATCAAATAAAACCTACTAACATATCCATACTTATATAATCAATCACCAAATAAATCATACTATTAATCAAATAAACCTGTTAATATATGAATATCCAAGTCCACAATAATATACACTAGATCACTACACAATTTGGTAAGGCCCACACAGGCCACGACAAACCATCAAGATATAACTAAAACAACCGATAGATGAGTACAATATAATCTAATATGTATTATACAAATTATTATCTAATATAATAAAGTATAAATATAACAAACAACGATACAACTCAATTTCTATACAAATTATCATCTATACTATCTCGCACCTATAGCCCACTTCATAATTTTAAAATATCTTCTAAGGATATCTCAAGTCGCTATTACGTACTATATATCTGAGGAGGTTAGAAAAGAAATAAAGAGAGTCAAGAGTAAAAGGCTCAGTGAATAGATCTTATCCCGAATTAGCAATGCCAAACAAAAAGTAAATCATGTACTAGATAATATGAATAAGAAAAAAGCATGATGTCATGTATGAGTATGTATATATGTATCTTTAACAACATATATATAAATGTAATCAATATTATCTCATGAATGAGCATATTATGTCCTCAAATAAAATATATCTCACGATGAAATTATAATATGATATCACCTAATATAACAACATATGAAGTATAACAATCATGATCTAGCGATAATAGTCATATCAGTATCGATGCATGATGCATGCCAACTACTAAATAACTATATAAGTCAGAGTAAAATACAATCCACATATTTCTCACTATCACAGTCATTTGTCTCAACTCTGAATATTATTCACCATACTGAACTATAGTATCTAGCCCCAAACTCGATACCCATCACGCCACAAGCTCAAAGCATATTCTATCATATGCTAAGGGTATCTCAGAAGATAAATCATACCCTATCATACACTAAGGGTATCTCAGGAAATAATCATACCCTACCATATGCGAAGGACATTTCAGTAAATAATCATACCCTATCATATGTTAAGGGTATATCAATGATAGTTGTACCATGTCATACTTTAAGAGTATAACTATTAGCCATTACCATACTCTGTCATACGCTTAGAGTATGTCCAATACCAGTCTGGACCAGATACTATTTCAGCTGTTACATCATATATATATATATATTTTCATGATTTTCTATACATGATAGATCATATGCATATATCTAGTACTACAACAGATCATCAAACTTAAGAATTTATGTGGTAAAGAAACCAAGAGGGAAAGATGCAATGCAGTCTCCAACTATATATCTAAAACATATACATACTCATGCTAGAGATCATTTTGACATAAAGTCTCAATAGTATAGTCATCTTCAATCATCTCTATATATCACCAGCATACTTATATCCCAGACCAGTCTAATGAAATGCATGATAATATACTCAACTAAAATCATCTCTAAATAATATCATATAATCATACTGAAGGCTAAAATATGCATATATATATATATATATATAATATCCTAATTTGAGAAAGGCGTCTAGGGAATGAAACTATTCACATCTGATCAAAAGACAAAAACCACGTATCCCTCACATTCGGCAACCAAGTGTCAATTCATCATTAACAGAGTTCACAGAGTCTCACATAAGGGGTTTGAGATCTGAAAATGTTTAAGTAATATAAAATTAGCCATTTATCTAATTAAAATATATTTGTGTATAATATGATAATTTATTAAGTTTTAGAGTTTCTACTTATCTTTTAAACTTTTAATGTTAAGATTATACTATTATTACAAAAGGTCAGTTATAAAATGAGAATAAAATGGTTGCTCCTTTTTAGAAAAAAAATAGTTTAAGTATGACATTATAAAATAAAATAAAAGGCTAAATATATGAATATATATATATATATATATAATTATAATTATAAGTAAATATATAAATATAGATAAAAATCTAATTATAAATAAATTGTGGTTCTCACTCTATTTTGATTAATTAGGGACTATGTAGTCGTTACTTTATAAAAATAAATAAATAAATAAGCTTAGTATCTCATTTGTTACAAAATAATATATAATAAATTATTAGAATTGTTTAAAATGTATATCATATGAATATTAGTATACATCTATAAATCTAATGATTATAATTTACGAATCTATATATTAATCTAATAGAAACATAAATAAATAAATAATAAATATAAGTATTACCTATATTTATGTGTAATAACTTTTAACATAATTAATCATTAATTAATTATAATTAATAATAATCATAATGATGAATATATATTATTATTAAAATAATTAATGTCTAAATCTATTTGTATTAATTAAGAAAGAAATACCTAAATAAATAAATAATGTAGAAAGATGAGGAGAAGAAGCTAAGGAAGAAGAAGAAGAAGAAGAAGAAGAAGAAGAAGAAGAAGAAGAAGAAGAAGAGGGGAGGAGGAGCCGAGCTAGAAGGGAGGGGCTTGGTTGCTGCTGGCCAACCAGCGGCCGAAGGCTCGGTTCCAACGAACCTGAGAGGGAAAGAGAAAGAAAGGGAAAGAAAGAGAGAGAGGGGGGGGGGGGGGGGGGGGGGGGGCAAGAGAGGATGAGGGAAGAGGTTCACCGACGGCAGTGGTGGTAGTAGAGAGAGAGAGAATGTTTGAGAGGTGCCCTCAACGCGCGCCCACAAACTACATGGCATGAGCTTGTGCCACTCTTTCTTTTTGTCTCCTTTTCTTAATTTAATTTTATATTATTATTATCATTATTATTTTTTATGTTATTTTATTTTTTTAGATTTGGGTTATTACACTAACGAAACCGATAAGGAATAGGAACTCCGACTTAACTGAATAATGCTCTGCTCCAACATTTCCACAACCAGCCTCAGGATCTCTTCTTTTTGGAAGTGTGGATATCGATAGGGCCGCACATTTGCTAATTCGGCCCCTGGTACAATCTTGATCCTGTGATTAGCGTGCTTGGCAGGTGGCAGCTCTCGTGGAGCCTCAAAAAGTCTAGAAAAGTCAGCTAATGAGCAATCCAAATCAAAACGAGTACCTAAGTCAGAGACGATCCTAGGCTTCGTGGGCCCTAGCTGAAAGAAGTAGGAACTTCGCCTATTTGTGGAGCTCCTACCAACAGTCGTAAGGAGGGGCACATTTGCATGCGAACTCCCTTGAGTCGTACCACACTTTCATCTCTCCGAAATGTGAGTCTCATCTGTGAAAAATCAAATGTGGCAGGACTGATACTCTATAGCCACTAGGTGCCTAGCATGATGTCAGCTCCTTGAAGTGCTAGCAGGTACAAGTCCCGAGTGAAGCTATGTCCTTGTACCCGTATCACCACTCCTCGACAAACGATGTCGGCTCAAAGGCAGGTGCCATCGCTGATAGTCACATCGAATTCGATAGTGGGTTCGGCCTCGAGCCCTATACTCCGTAACAATCTCTCATCCAAAAAGTTATGTGTGCTCCCCGTATTGATGAGGATGTATACACACTACTTTTGGACGAGCCCATCCACCCGTAAGGTCTTTGGGGTGCTAGTACCGGAGTATGCATGCATCGAGATCTCGGCGCATATCCTCCTCCACTATCTCCTAAAGCTCCTCTCCGACTACCTCCTCTGTGACATCCCGATCAGCCTCTTCGTCACAGCCGTCGATCAACATGACACTGCCTGTAGCTTTGGCACATCAATGCCCCGGAATGTAGTGCTCGTGGCACCAAAAACACAAGCCCTTGGCTCGTTTTTCATCCACCTACGCTTGGAACAAGGATCAGCCTTTGGGTTGCATGCCTTCTCCTCTGAACCCAATCGTCGATCTCAGGGTACCCCGCTGTCCCAAAGAGGGCACTAATGGTTTCGTCATGGAACTAAGACCTCTAGTTAGGGGCGATGTCCATGGCATATATCGATTGTCTTTCAACGTCCAAGTCATTCTCATAGCCTCTTTTAAAGCAGTATACTTTTATTCCATCCTTGTGGTAATTTCAAAAGCCTCCATCAAAGTCCGCAGTTGCATGGAATAGATGTCGGCTTTTATCTCCTTGCGTAGCCTTGCCAAAAATGTGCTCTTCAATGGTTCTTGTGGCCATCTTGGAAAGCAACGATAGCTAAGGCATATGCTGCCATAGTGGTTTTTTATGTCAATTTGGAGAGTGTAGCACTTCTTCATATCCAAAAGTCTCAAACCGTCGAGCTAATGCGAAGGTGAATGTCGTCTAATTATCGAACGGTTGGCGAGCATGCATTGATTGGTACCAATGTAAGGTCGCATCTTCCAAATGAAAGCTCGCAATAGGTACCTTAGATGCTTTCGGTGTGTCATGACATAAAAAGTACTGTTCGGCACCAAGAAATCCAATCAATAGGATTGCCTTCGTTAAACTTTAGAAATTCCAACCGAGCGGATCACTTGTAGATGCCATAATTGCATTCATTGTCTATTAGGAGATCCATCATCACTGCTGGCGGATGAAGGCTGTGAATCTCCGAACCACGATGCCTCATTTCCTCTTCCTCATGCGCAGCCACATATTTATCACCATATGGCCATACTGCTCCCATAGTTCGCCCCTGCCTTGGTGGTGATCGATTCTTCCCTTATCCATGCTATGGTTCACTCTCGGTGGGGCCGGGTATGGCATCCTTGGCCTAGGAAAACTCTTATCGTTGGTGGAGTTTGGTTGGTCGCTGGTGTAATCGCGGTGGGTTCCTCCGGTGTTAGTCCTCCCCGCGATATCATACGGATCTCCTCGCGTAGGGATTGCACAAAGGCTTCTTGCATTCGCTGTTGATGGTCCATCATCTTTTGTTTTTGGTCCATGATTTGTTGGATAATCGCTGCAACATTAGGATCGGGTGGCATGGAAAGAGGTGCACTTGGCATGGCACTGGTGCTAGCATCGTTGGTGCCGCCTATGGTTGCTGGTGCGCTTGGGCCTGGGTCTGAGTTGGCATCCATCATCCCACACTTCACCATCGACCTTGTGTTAGTCATAGTTCGAGAATCGGTGGCTCTGGTACCATTATTACGAATCGGACTAAGGAGCAATTTAGATTGAGTATTTGGATTGAAGGAAGTTCTTTGATGGTGATGGAAGGGATAAAAGTGGGATGAGTATAAAGATAGTGATACTTGCGATTAGAGAAGAGATTAGACGAGGGGAAAGAAGGGGTTGCTCCTGGAAGAAGTAGGGCTGCAATAGACAAGGGGAAGGATTTAACCAATGTTGGCTAGGGGTCGATGTGAAGTTAAGGCATGAAAAGGAAGAGAGAAGAAATGAGATAGAGAGAAAAAAGATTCATTTATAACATGACCCCACTAGGGTGCACTCCATAGTACTTAGAGACTACCATTTTGACTTAAACAACAAAAATAATCTCTAAAAATTAAACGTCGCAAATTCTGTTCGCTGTCTTTGCGAACGTGTGTAGATGTTCAAATGGTGCATTCGAACGTGGTCCATGGCATTCGAACGCCCCCCTACGAAAAGCCTTATTTTCCCAAGCAAATTTATTTCTTTTGATACAACTTGATCCAGCTCTAGTTGTATCAAATACTTATGCCTATACCACCTTTATTCTACAAGCTCTATTCACATCTAGAATAGGGAGGAATCGGAGTAGCAAAACATAATTTGTAATTCCTAAAATGATGGTTGTATTCTAGGAATAACTATTCCTATATTTACATGTATTTTAGAATAAGGGTGTAATTATTATTTTTGATGTGATATAACATTAATGAAATGATGTGAAAAATTACTATAATACCCTTTGATTTGATTTAAAATAGATTGATGGGATAGAGGAAGAGAAGCTTATAATATTTTAAGTATGCATTGCATGCATGAAATATTGCATTATCGTGCTTTACGCACCTACTAGCGTGTATTACTATAGTGGCAGCGTACATATACATTATCTGCTGGTAATGCATTATCTTTTGATAAATAATATTAATTATTATTATGCTTTACTTATCTATCAACCCCTATTACTATGTTAGGAGTATACATATGTATTGTATGCTGGTACATATATAATGTATTACCTTTTTGCAAGCAATATTGAAAAACCCCTAGACACACATATGTATCTAACCTCTAGGCAATGATACTTCTTGTTCACTTAAGTAAAAGTCGGAAGAAATATTAAAAATGAAAGTAGAGATGAACGCCAAGATTTTAACGTGGAAAACCCAAACGGGAAAAAACCACGGATCCAAACTCGGATCAAAACCAATCACTATGATAGTAGCAGTTACAAGACTGACTCACAAAACAACCCGTCGATCCAAACGACTTTGTTCCTCTCAGTCTTGATCGCTAGAACCCACGATTCACTGCTTCTTGTGATTGAAGTCCAATCTCAGTAACCCTCGAGATTGATCTTTCGTCTAGATAGCCCTTAAGACGAAAGATTAAGATTTGTAGATGCGAAGGGCCTTGTTTGTTGAAGAACCAATGTAGCCTCCAAAAAGTCTCCTTGAATAATCTTCTTCAACCACCCTAGGTTAGGGCAACACTATCCTTATATATGATCTCCAAGATAGAGCCAAATCCAAGTCATATTCGTACTCACGAAAATCCAATAAATTGCAAACTTCATATGTGCGTTCGAACGCGGCCCGAGTGCGTTCGAACGGCCTAACTTAATCTCAGGTGCGTTCGAACGGGCCCAAGTGCGTTCGAACGCGACAGCTTGAATTCTTCAGGTTGCGTTCGAACGCGTTTGTGAACGCTGCTCTCGGTCTGTGTGAATGCAGTACCCGCGTTCGAACGCGTTTGTGAACGCGGCTCTCTATCTGTGTGAACGCAGTGCCCGCGTTCGAATGCGTTTGTGAACGCGGCTCTTTGTCAGTGTGAACGCAGATTTCGCATTCGAACGCGTTTGTGAACGCGGTGAGAACGCGAGGCTTTTCTCCAATGATCTTGCAATTCTTCACACCAGTGATATTCTAAACTTGTGTAAAGCTCAAATACATGAAAGAATACACTTAGAATATTTTGTACAAAATTGCCAATAAATAAAAAACCTAACAATCTCCCCCTTTGGCAATTTGTGACAAAACACTTAGGTTACAAGATATTACAATGACTTCAAACTGAGCAATCAACAAGTCTAGAATATTTTGCACATCAATCCCTGCAAGGAAACATATACCAATCCAAGATCAAGTGAAAATAACTTGAAATAAAAAAAATCAAAACACAAGTTATCACAAGAGCAAAAATTTAAACAGACAAAGATTAAACACACGTTATCACAATTACTTCAAGTTAAGTTTCAAATGCCAAGTTCAACCATCAAGTAAACTCCACTAAACTCCCCCTATGCCCATACTCCCCCTACACACCTAGACACTTAAACACTGAGACACTCTTCCCCTTTTTGGCACAAATGCCAAAGACTAGGAACTCGGAGGAAACTGACGATGAAGAATCGTCAACACGGAATCAAGTACAGTTCCCTGACGGACTTGCTCAGTACGTAGATCATTCACCGCGGAATAGAGATCCTGCACTTGAGTACTAAGTTGATCGAACCGGTCCGAGTACTGTGGTAACTCCCCCTCAGTGGGAGATGAGTCATCGGCAGAGCTATCATCAGAACTGTCGAGATGCAATGACCGACCAGCGACGGAAGAGGACGGTTTGAGAGGAGACGTCTGGTCGTGAGCTTGACTCCACTTCAGAGTAATCCGATCCAATGGTTTCTACGAAGTAAGTGAAGGTTCCGAAGTATCTACTCGCACCCCACTCTGAGTGCTCAAAGTGGTAAGAAAAATGCCAAAAGGTAATCCCTCACGAGGTGCTTCTTTCTGTGCAGCTGAGAGAATGGAATCATAGATCACGGCAGCTAAGTCAATAGAGACTCCCGATAACATGGCATGAAGAAGGAACGCACAATCCAAACTAATGCTAGAATGTCGAGTCTTGGGGGTGACATTGTACAGACAAAATAGGTGAAGCATGCGAGCCACAGATGTCAGCCTTGCATGCAGCATCATGTTACCTTTCCAACGTTCCCCTTCGAACAACTTCCACATAAGCAGTCCCGCTCATCCGACACACTGATAACCATCCACGTTCAGTAAAGATCTGTTCAATCCCCAACTCAGAAAAATCAGATATAACTACGGGTCTTTCACAGATAACAGGACGGGTGTCAAAATTATGCTTGTAACGACCCTCAGCCGTTGTTGAAGAAAACTTGGAAGCGGAGGATGGCGAGGAAGGCGGCCTTGGTTTCTTGGTCACCGTCGTTTTCTTAGGCATTCTTGAAAAGAAAACACGTTTCAATATTCAATACATCTCCGAAAGCAACCAAAAAAAATAGCAAGAAATCCAAAGAAAAATGGTAAAAACCATGAAGCCCCAAAAGGAAAAACATCTTGCACTTGAAAAATGCTAAGATATCACGTTCAATCTCACAAGAACCATCAAGAGTTGAACATTAACGTGATCAAAAGTTGAGAACGCACAAATCACTCAAAATCAAGCAAGTTTATTGAAAAAAAATAATGGATGATCATACCTTGCAAATGTGGGGAGAAACTCAAAATTTTGGTTGAAAGACACTAGATCCGGAGGAGATCGACCCCCAAAAAGGATTTGAAGTGAAAAATTCGATGAAAAACTCCAAGATCTTGAAGATTTGAGAAGGGGAAAATGAAGGGTTTTTAGGGTTTGGAGAATGGAAGATGAAACCCTTGGGTTCGGACGCAATATTTAAAGAACCCACGCGTGCGTTCGAACGCACCAGTCCGCGCGTTCGAACGCGCCGCGTTCGAACTCAACAATCCTCGTTCGAACGCCTTTTTTTTTTTTAACTAAAAACAAGGTAAAAATATTTTTGGAGATGCACTTCTAGAATTCCAAAATATAATCAAGACATAGAATATGACAATCAAATGAAATAAGTCATACAAGATCAATCAAATCATCAAAAGCATATTATAATCAATTCGAATGCATCACTCAAAATTACATTAATCTTGATTGATCATAACGATATACATATGCAAGATGAGTATAGATAACATGAACCAATCTTCTTAAACAAACTTTACTATATAAACAATGATACAACACAGTAGTCAAACCGACTTAGTATAGAAAGTTTGCACTTTTTGACTTATTCTCCATAATACAGCAGGAATTTTTCTTGTAATTTTTTTATTGAACCATATATGTGCAATGATGGCTTTCACACATGAGTAGGTAGCCCTTTTTTTGTAGTACAAATCAAACGATGTGCAAGAAGAAATTCACATATATCAATTTTTTTTTAAAATTTGCAAATAATGTACTGAGTCAAACTGGACTCGAAACAAGACGGCTTTCACACTAACTCATTGTAGCCCTTTTCATTGATCTTTTATAAAAAATATATTTGATAACTAAGCATGAGGTCAAACTGTGCAAATCAAAGTTAATAGAGAGCTATTTTAAAAAAAATATTCATGATATCATGCTCACTCAAGAATACACAGACGTTATGAGGCATTAAAAATTTATTATTATAGAAGTCGAGGGAGTGACAAATTCAAAATTGAAACAATATACTACAAGATGACAAAATTGACTATAATAACTCATAATCAAGAGAAAAATCATATTTTTATGTCAAGAGGATATTATTGAATCTAGGAGTGCATCAATTTTTTTTTTGTTTTTTTTTATTATTTATAACAAAAACTCTCGATAAATCTGAAACTAAAACCAAAGAAAATTTCAGAGTAAATGAAAACCAAAAAAAAAAAAAACGAAACAAAAGAAACTCGCAAACTAAAAAGAACACACATCCCAATAAAATCAGTCCAAAGCACAAATCCCTAAAGAAGTACGAAGATACTCAAATCTCTGTAAATCCAAAGGTTTTGTAAACAAGTCACCAAACTGTTTCTCCGTCTCAACATGTTCTAGTGCTATTGTTTTGTCTTCAACTAACTCGCGTATAAAATGATGTCGGATATCAATATGTTTTGTACGCGAGTGTTGAACATGATTTTTCGATATATTAATAGCACTCATGTTGTCACAATAAAGCACCATAGTATCTTGTTCAATGCCATAATCCTTGACCATCTGTTTCATCCATAGTAACTGAGAACAACAACTTCCTGCTGCAATGTACTCGGCCTCTGCAGTAAATAAAGATATCGAGTTTTGTTTCTTACTGTGCCAAGCAACCAGATTGTTTCCAATATAAAAACATCCACCTGAAGTACTTTTTCTATCATCACATGAACCTGCCCAATCAGAATCCGTGTATGCCGATATGATAGCACCCGAGTCATAAGTAAACCAGATACCTAAATCAACTGTGCCACTGACATATTTTATGATACGTTTCACAGCAAACAAATGTGACTCCTTGGGTTCAGACTGAAACCTAGCACACACACCGACACTAAATGCAATGTCAGGTCTACTAGCCGTTAAGTACAAAAGGCTACCGATCATGCTCCTATACACTGTCTGATCAACACTTTTTCCTGACATGTCCTTACCTAGTTTGGTAGTTGTACTCATAGGAGTTCTAGCATGTTTTGCATTTTCTAAACCAAATTTAGTCACAAGATCCTTAGCATACTTGGTTTGAGCGATAAAAATCCCTCTCTCCAATTGAGTAATTTGAAGCCCTAAAAAGAACTTCAACTCACCCATCATACTCATCTCAAAATGACTGTGCATGAGATCAGCAAACTCTTTAGCTAATAATTGACTCGTCGCCCCGAAGACAATGTCATCCACATATATTTGTGCCACAACTAAACTCTTGTTTTCACGTCTGATGAATAATGTCTTGTCCACTCCCCCTCGAGTGAATCCCGCATCCACTAAAAAGGTGGTCAACTTCTCATACCAAGCTCTTGGAGCTTCTTTTAGCCTGTAAAGAGCCTTTTTCAATTTAAAAACATGAGAAGGAAATTTTTGATCTTCGAAACCCTTAGGTTGTTCCACATAAACATCTTCATTCAGGATACCATTTAAGAAAGCACTTTTAACATCCATTTGAAACAATTTAAATTTTAAATGACAAGCAATGGCAAGCAGTATACGAATAGACTCTAATCTAGCAACATGAGCAAATGTCTCATCAAAATCTATACCCTCAACCTGAGTGTATTCCTGTGCTACTAGTCTGGCTTTATTCCGAACTATATTGCCATGTTCATCACTTTTATTTTTGTAGATCCATTTTGTTCCAATAACGTTCACATTCTTAGGTCTAGGAACTAAATACCAAACATCATTCCTAGAAAATTGCTCTAATTCCTCATGCATAGCATTTACCCAAGAATCGTCTAACAATGCTTCCTTCACATTTTTAGGTTCAAAAGAAGATGTATAACAAGTAAATGATACCTCACTTTGGATTTGTCGTCTTGTTTTAATTGGTCCATTCACGTCTCCGATCACTTGTGACAGTGGATGATTTGATTTCACTCTAGCAGATGGTTCCGGTACGTTGCAGTCATTTTTGTTCATTTCAACTTTGTCCTCGTCCGGATTCTCCATTTCCAGATCAAGCACCTTTCCTATTTCTTCGTAATATGTATCTGCAGAAACAGAAATAGAAGTAGCTTTAGTTAAGTCAGTCGAGGATTCATCTATCATAACATTAGCAGATTCCATAACAGTAGAAGTTTCAAGGTTAAATACTCTGTAGGCTCTACTATTATTCGAGTACCCCAAGAAGATGCCTTCGCTACTTCTAGTGTCAAATTTAGTCAAATATTCTCGATCACGCAAGATATAACATTTACTACCAAAAACTCAAAAATACTTAACACTAGGTTTCTTACCTTTCCAGATTTCATAAGCAGTCATATTTGTACATGGTCTTAGATAAACACGATTTATCACATGTACCGCTGTATTGACCGCCTCTGCCCAAAACCTTTGAGTAACCTTTTAGCGTGAAGCATAACCCTAGCCATTTCCTGCACAACTCGATTTTTTCTTTCAACAATCCCGTTCTGTTGTGGAGTTATAGGAGCTGAAAACTCATGTTGAATACCAAGAGAATCGCAAAATATAGAAAAATTTTCATTTTCAAATTCTCTACCATGATCAGAACAAATCCTAACTAGGGTTGTAGATTTTTCATTCTGCAATTTTAAACATAGTGATTTAAAAACTTCAAAGGTTTCAGACTTCTCACGTAGAAAGGCAACCCAGGTATATCTGGAGTAATCATCGACCATTAAGAATATATAGCGTTTACCTCCAAGACTTTCAGTTTTTGTTGGTCCCATCAAGTCCATGTGAACTAATTGTAGCACACGGTCAGTGGTAGCTGTATTTACTTTCTTGTGTGGGATACGAATTTGTTTTCCAATTTGACATGAACCGCACACTCTTTTTGACATTTCTTTTATCTTAGGTATTCCTCTTACCACTTCATGTTTGGACAGAGTAAATAATTCCTTGTGATTCACATGTCCAAGACGTTGATGCCAAAGATCTGCAATGTCGAAAGACGCACTGTTACATTTCAGTTTATGTGAAGTTCCAACGACATAGCAATTATCAGATGTTCTAGATCCATAACATATAACATTACCATCATGATCTAGAACAGTACAATCATTTTTGGAGAATTTTACCTCATAATCTTCATCACAAAATTGACTGATGCTTAGTAGATTTGCTTTCAAGCCCTTAACATAAAGAACATTTTCGAGACTAGGAATCCCTAGAGTACTTACCTTTCCTTTACCTATTACCTTTGATGAATTACCATCTCCGAATGTCACAACTCCCCCTTCATGTTTTTCAAGATTAGAAAATAACGACTTGTCACCCGACATATGTCTTGAACAGCCACTGTCTAAATACCATAAATCAGAATCTAAAGCTTTCAAGGCTGTATGCACAACATAACATTTCAAATCACTTTTCTTGACCCATATGGTTTTTGTTTTCATCCCATAAATGAAAGCAGTTCTAGGTTTTTGCAAAAATTTACAATGAGGTCGAATATGCCCTAGAATGCCGCAATGATAGCATGTCGGAACAAACCCTTTTCTACTCACCTTTTGTCGAGGAGTGTGACTAAAGTTTACCTTTGGTGCCATCAAAGATTCACCAGTTTGTAAATTCAACTTCAATTTTGAAGGATTCATCCAGGATTGCTTTGAAAATACGATTGATGGCTTCAGGTATTTTTCCTTTTGTTTACCTGCAGAAACAAAAACAGTTTTATTATTATTTGAATTACCAGTATATCCAACACCATACCTGTCTTTTCCAGAGATCTGAGCTTTTAGAATCTCGTCCAGTTTGTTCTTCCCTTTTAGAAAAGTAACTTCCTTATGCAATCGCTCTAGTTCAATTTCATCAGCCTTCATTTTATTTTTCGCATTGTCAAGTTGTTCAGAAAGGTCTTTGACACGTTCAAGCTCCAATTTGTACTTCTCCTCAAATTGAATTCTTTCTGGTTCAATTTCCTTGAGTCGTTGAAGTAGTCTAAGATTGCTTTTCTTGAGTTTAAACGACTCCAGGTACAAGTCATTATATGCCTTTTGAATTTCAGATTCATCTTCCTCAGTCGGTAGCATATCAAGATCATCTGTACTATCAGTATCATCAACAGAGTCAGTATTAAGCAGAGAAGAGGCAAAGGCTACAAAGTTTTCTTCGTCTTTATCAGAATCATCATTAGATTCATCTGAATCATCCCAAGTAACTTTCATAGCTTTGCCCTTTCTCTTAAGACGATTAGGACATTCTTGTGCGATGTGTCCAAAACCAGAACATTCAAAACATTGAACTTTATTTTCAGAATTCTTATTTTTCTGTTTGACATTGTTGTTGCTACCACCTGTATTCGAAGTCACAGTATTCTTCTTTTTCACAAAAGTTTTGTTTTTTTCAAACTTTTCAGTATTCAACTTGTTTGGCTTCCGAAAGAATTTATTGAACTTTTTGACAAACATAGCCAACATCTCAACATCTAAATCACCTTCATCTTCAGACTCCTTTAAATTTTGTTCAATAGTGGATAGAGCTATCCCTTTGGACTTTCTCGGTTTTGAAAGACTGGACTCAAATGTTTGTAGATTTCCTACCAATTGTTCAACTTTCATAGAGTCAATGTCCTTACTTTCCTCAATAGCTGTAACTTTCGCCTGAAACCTTTCTGGAAGAGACCTAAGGATCTTACGGACAATTCTATTTTCAGAAATTTTCTCTCCTAGGTTGAAACTGGAGTTGACTATATCACTTAACTTTGCATAGAACTCATCAAATGTTTCATTCTCCTCCATACGTAGGGTTTCAAAATTAGTAGTCAACCTCTGAAGTTTCGAAAGTTTTACAGCCATAGTACCTTCATGAGTTGTTTCTAAGATCATCCAGGCTTGTTTTGCTATTTCACAAGTAGATATTCTTCTAAATTCTTCCGAGGAAACACAACTAAAAATTGCATTTATTGCTTTGCTATTCCAGCCAACTTTTTCATAATCTGTTTTATCCCATGACTCAATCGGTTTCTCAACTAACTCATCATTCACCATGTACATTGGTGGACTCCAACCGTTCATAATGGCCATCCAAACTCTCTCATCTATAGACTTCAAATAAGCTCTCATCCTAGCTTTCCAATATCCATAATTTGATCCATCTAGAATAGGAGGTCTAATAGATGAGGGTCCATCTCTATGAAAATCCATGCCTATTTGATCTCTCTCAAAGAGTGAGAGAACCCGCTCTAATACCAATTGAAAAACCCCTAGACACACGTATGTATCTAACCTCTAGGCAATGATACTTCTCGTTCACTTAAGTAAAAGTCGGAAGAAATATTAAAAACGAAAGTAGAGATGAACGCCAAGATTTTAACGTGGAAAACCCAAACGGGAAAAAACCACGGATCCAAACTCGGATCAAAACCAATCACTATGATAGTAGCAGTTACAAGACTGACTCACAAAACAACCCGTCGATCCAAACGACTTTGTTCCTCTCAGTCTTGATCGCTAGAACCCACGATTCACTGCTTCTTGTGATTGAAGTCCAATCTCAGTAACCCTCGAGATTGATTTTTCGTCTAGATAGCCCTTAAGACGAAAGATTAAGATTTGTAGATGCGAAGGGCCTTGTTTGTTGAAGAACCGATGTAGCCTCCAAAAAGTCTCCTTGAATAATCTTCTTCAACCACCCTAGGTTAGGGCACCACTATCCTTATATATGATCTCCAAGATAGAGCCAAATCCAAGTCATATTCGTACTCACGAAAATCCAATAAATTGCAAACTTCATATGTGCGTTCGGACGCGGCCCGAGTGCGTTCGAACGGCCTAACTTAATCTCAGGTGCGTTCGAACGGGCCCAAGTGCGTTCGAACGCGACAGCTTGAATTCTTCAGGTTGCGTTCGAACGCGTTTGTGAACGCTGCTCTCGGTCTGTGTGAACGCAGTACCCGCGTTCGAACGCGTTTGTGAACGCGGCTCTCTGTCTGTGTGAACGCAGTGCCCGCGTTCGAACGCGTTTGTAAACGCGACTCTCTGTCTGTGTGAACGCAGATTTCGCGTTCGAACGCGTTTGTGAACGCGAGGCTTTTCTCCAATGATCTTGCAATTCTTCACACCAGTGATATTCTAGACTTGTGTAAAGCTCAAATACATGAAAGAATACACTTAGAATATTTTGTACAAAATTGCCAATAAATAAAAAACCTAACAAATATCAATCATTATCATATTTTACTTATCTACTAGCGCTTATTATTATGGTAGGAGCTTACCTATGCATTATGTGCTGGTACATATGTAATGTATTATATTTTGGTAAGCAATATTAATCATTAGCATGATTTATCTATCTACCAATGCTCATTACTATAGTGAGAGCGTATCTATACATTGTGTGCTAGTACGTATGTAATGCATTATATTTTGGCAAGCAATATCAATCATTAACATGCTTTACCTATCTACTAGCACTCATTACTATGGTGGGAGCATACCGATGTATTGTGTGCTAATACGTATGTAATGCTCTAAAATATTAGTTTATTTATATTAGTCTTTTGTTACATTTAATCCTACATGTTTTCTAGTTGAAAATAATATGTTATATTTTAAATATTATTATATTTAATAGTAAAAATATTAAAATTTTATTTTACATTGAATATATATTTTTAATAATCTTTGCAAAATGAGATTATTATTAAAATATTTATACTTTCATATGTTTTATTTTAGGAGATTATTAATAATATTATATTCTATTTTATTATTTTTTAAAAAGGATTTAATTAGATTAATACATAGTATATATTATTTTATCTATGAGTTAATATTATTAAGAATTTTATAATATGTATATTTACAAAAAATAATATTTAATAATAGTAATAATTTTTAAAATATGTTTATTTTTATGAAATGTTAAATTATTGATATTTATGTTGTTTAAATTAAATTTTAGTTATTCTTAATAAAATAAAATAAAAATATGATAAGAAAGGGGAGAGAGAGTAGAGAAGAGTGATAAATTATGATACGATGTTGATAGGATATTTAAGAGAGAGAAGAGAGGAGTAATGAATTATGATAAGATGTTTGAAAGAGATAAATGATAAATGATATATTATAATAAATTTTTTAAGAGAGGTTGTAGTCAAATCAAGAGTAAATTGGGTTAGTGTGTTTATAAGATATAATAATTTTGATAAATAGTGTATATATTTTAGAATATGACTATTATGATGTTTAACTGTTATTCTAGAATAAAATGTTGTATTTTAGAATAAATTTTTTTTTTATTTGTGAAGTGAACGGGGCCAAGTGAAACGGGGCTTAAAGGTCATTATAGTTCATACAGATATGGTAACCAAAGAGAAATCCTTGATTTACAGCTGTTTTGTTTAAGCTGTGATCCCTAAGACGATCTCGTCAAAGTAACGAGACAGTAACCAAACTTCCTCTTATAGGATAGAGAATTTTAGATTATCATGCATATTGTTCTCAACTTTCTATTGCTACACCATCCAATGAAGTAGCTTCTATTATTCCTTTTCTGAAACTGTGGTTGGTTTGCTGTTTCCTATCTGAGTAGATAGAAAAGGGAATAACGTATGCAACTACAGAGTGTACATTTTGGTTCTGATCACTTTGTGGAATAAGGCTAATTTAATAAGTATTTTTGTAACACCCGCCACCAAACACGTGCCTTTTACGTGAGTAGAACCCATATGATTACCTCGTGACTTATTGGTCAATGTTTTAACACAATATACAAGCAAAAATTCCATTTTTCCATAAATAATACAAACAAGAAGCCATAACATCAATGCCATAATAAACTCAAAATATATATCCATAACAAAATAAGACAACTTACACAGGAGCTATATGTCATTTAGCTTAATTTATATAAATAAAATAAGAGTAAGAAAAAGAATTAAAATGAGAAGACTCAAGCCAATCTTTGCTAGATCCGTCACGAACTCCGGCTCATCTACTAATATAAAAATATTTCCATCAAAAGGTTGTGAGCATAAAGCTCAGTAAGTTTCTACTTCTACAGTCTAAAAATAGTGTGATGAATTATACAACAATAAGTAAATATGAATATGCGCATCATGATCAATCAATGCATTAGTCCGGACTATCAAGTCCTCAAACTCGAGCTTATAATGAGCTCTGCCGATAGGCTATGTCAACACCACACAATATAATATACATTATCTTACACTACTAAGTCTATAACATAGGCTCATGCAGAGCTACACTCATAGGCCACATCAATCCTCACACTTGACCATACGTATACCTCTAAGGAAGGGTAGACCCTGACGATAAAATCACCAGCCCATCACTCAACGAACAACATGACCGATTATTCGTCACCGAAGACTAAGGACCTTAGTCACAAGCCCATCACCAAGACCAGTATTGCACATCAATACTACCTTATGAGCCCTCGGCTCCACATCATTACACCACCATGCTAAAATCATGAGCCATCGGTCACAGACGCCCTTACCCTATGTCATCCGGTACTGCTAAGTCTATGTCATACTACCATTCTCCCTCTCTATCTTAAATACCCTAAAGGATATGACTCTCGTCGATAGATAATAAATCGCCCATCGCCCAGCTAAACGGCTACCTAATTGTTTGGGATCAATAGACTAAGACCTAATGCGTGGGCCCTAATATATATAAGTATAAAAATCTCTCACCCCTTACCCTAGTTGGAGAGGTGTTAGGTACTGTCAAGACGCAGCAGTCACCCCCTTTATGGTCATGCACGTGTGCAAGTGCCATGATCTTTTCTAACACAGCAAGCATAATGTAACAACCATCATTGTAATGTTTTGCATGCTAAACACATAACCGTGCCCAATAAGTATACAAAGATATCATAATATGTGAAATCTTACCGAACCGCAAAAAGATAATTACCATGCATGACATGCAATAATAATGGTTAGGAAAACATATGTACATGTATGATATGGATGTGATGATTACATAAGATACGATATTTCATTCTTTACACTACTCCTAGATTATAAAAGTTTCACTTGCTTAAACTGCTTTCCTAATACTAATTGTAACTACGCTACGAGATCATCATCATAGAGTATGGAGTCCACCTCATAAGAAAAGTAAATAAAAGCATGAGCACAAAATTCCTATCACTAGTTAGTTAAATAATCTTACTGTCGTTCACTACAGGCTTGGGTAGGTCCATCTGCGAATTTCCATATTTAATAATTAGGTTGAGCTAACATAGCTGTACTAGCACCTAACACGTTATTAAAAGTAATTTAAAATAATTTACCTCAACTTTTTGTTCTATTGATTATTATTATTATTTAGGTAAATCACATAGGCACACTAGATTAATCTGATTCACTAATTAAGATAATCTACTTAATATACTTTTCTTACAACAATCTGTATTAATTCTCCGGCAGGAACAATTAATACAGATACACCCATATCACCGACTCAATTTGCTAAAATTAATTTAACCAAGTATACACAACGTCGCTAAATCCCAAATTATAGTTAGCTTCTTTTATGTGTTACTTATAACAGCACTCTCAGGCTACGATCTAATTCAGCAAAATTAGTTTATAAAATAATTAGTAAAGCGAACACTACTATCTGCAAAGAAATGATTAATGATTAGGGCTTAGGTTAACAAGAATAAAAGAATATGATGACTAACATAAATTAAAAGAATTATTAAGCAACTAATCGGCTTGGCCAGCTCAAGGCTAAGCACAAACTTACAAAAAAAGTTAGGCCCAAAGGCCCACAGGAACTAGGCCTAAAGGCCTCATAGGCTAGGCCACAGCTCAAACCCATCACATGGGTTGGGCTGCCTGCAGCCCAAAACCAACACAAATTTGGGCTGGGCTGCATGCAGCCCAACCACACCCCACCACGGGTTAAGTTGCACCCAGCCCAGCCCGGACCACGGGCTAGGCCGCACCTAGCCCAGCTTGACCAACGGGCTAGGGCATGTGAGCCTCGAGCTGGGCCACACCCAGCCCAACCCGACATGTGGGCTCTAGGCTAGGCCGCACCCAACCCGGCCCGACACGTGGGCCCCAGGCTGGGCCACACCCAGCTAGACCAAGCGCTCGGGTTGGGCCGAACCCAGCCTAACTGCCCCCTTTTTCCTCACCTACATGGGCATTAGGATCTGTTTTTGGATATGTATTTTAGGACTTGTTATGACCTTTGATGTAATAGGCTTATGTTTTTGTCTGTACTATTTATAGAAATGTGAATTTTTTTATTTTATATATTATGCTGAAACATTGACCAGTATGCCACATGGTAACCACATGGGTTCTGCCCACGTGAGGGGCACATGTTCGATGGCGAGTGCCACATAATTGCTCCTCCAATTTATTACAAAATAATTTATTTCACTATAGCCTTAACTAAAACACTAAACTCATAAGTATTTTATATTTGGGACCCAATTACTGATTAGTCCGGCGTTTGATCTAAGGCTAAAACGTTGAATATTTTAGCATTTTATCTATATGAATCCGTTTAAGTTAGTGTTTTAGCTGCTTAAGTTAATATTTTACTTTCATATAACAATACTTATTTTGGTAGTGTTTCTACTTAGAAGTAAAATGTTTACAAGTTCAGTATTTTATTTTGGGACTACAGTGAAATAGATACTTTTGATAATAAACTTGAGAGGTAGTCCATTTTAGTAAATAAAATTCAGAGCAAGAATGAATTCTAATTTCCAATTTAGCATACCCTATAAAACAAAAACAGAAAAAAAAAAACAAAAAAACTTGTTATATAAAAACACACCAGGACCCCTCTAAATTATGATCCAGTATCAAAAACCGTGACACTAAAATTGCCTAAACTATTCAAATATTTTAAAATAGCCCTTATTTTTTTGCTACATTTCGTAATTATCCCCCTCCCACGGCTTTCTGCTTTGCTCAAATCGACTTATAAGAAGATATTTATGCTCCACTCCTTCCAATCTTTGCTAATCATTTCTCCTCCTCTCCCAATCTTTGGAAATCATTTCCCCTATTCTCCCAGCATTTTCCTTTCTACCAACTTTTACTCTCTTTTCTCTCAAACTCTCTTAGTATCTCCCACTTTCTCTCCCTCCTTACAGCTCAAATGTGTATATAAAAAGAAGAATTTTGTAAAATCAACTTTTCCATCTAACGTGGAAGTTCAATATAAGTGATAGATCTAGTTGTAATTTAGAAAATAGAAATGCAGGATAGGAAAAGCAATCAGCAATAGAACAAAGAAATTTGAATGAAACAAGACCTTCTGTAAATGTTTACAATGTCCTCCCTCATATTTCCTTGACCAACATTTTGTTCTGCTACATCTCTACATCTATCAAGACACCATCTCATCTATCCATCCATTGTCATCCCAAAATAGTTCACAAAAAAACAAGAACCAAAAACAAAAACTCCCCACACCTACAGAATGGGAAGGAGAATTCCTTCCTCACAACCTCCTCCTCCTCTCATGAGGGCACTACAACTATCTGTCTCAAAGGATGAGAGGTGCAACTCCCCCCTGCATGCTTAACAAACTCAGCCGGGGAGAAGGAACTCCCATGGCAAGTGCAGACAATGCTGATCTCCGACTTCGAGTACTTGTACAGGAAGCCAGTGATGGTTCTTCCGCTGGGTCCATCACCAGTCGTCGATACGCACGGCATCCGCGGTAGCGAGTTGTCGCCAGTTCTGCTGTCGTCTGTTGAGATTGATTTGTTCACGGAGATGAATGCAGTGGGTTCCTTGACGTTCTTCATCAAGTTGGACTGTGCAGTACTGGAGATTAACTTCTCTGCATTTCCTTTGGTTGCTTCAGAGGAGTGCTGCTGCATAGCCATGGTTGTGCTTGAATGGCTCCTGCTATCACTGCAACTGCTTGATCCTGAAAATAACATAGAACAAAAACGAAGAAGAATTGAGCCTCAAGGAGAGAGAATTAGGAGTCCTTCGAGTGAGGAACTTGTGGGCAAAACATGTGCGGAAGTTTGAATCTAAGAAGATATTTCAAGGCTCCTGAATTGGAAGTCAAAAATGATTGATCCCAAGAGATAATATAAGGGAATGAGGTCTAAATCTAATGAATGAGAACAGAAAACAATGGATTCTTCTAACAAAAAATGATCGAATGCAGAGGCTAAAGAGCTACAAAATTATGCTGTGATTTGGTTTCCTTTTGCTTATTTGATATGTTTAGTTTCATCAGTGATGCAATGTTCAATATCGATTGAAAAGTGGATAAAAAGAAGAAATAATCATAAGAAAAACACAGATATCCTACGAGCCAACCACCAAATTGTTAAATTATTTTATAAAAATGCCTCCTTTCATATATTCAAACAAAATATGAAATGCCTTAATGATCTATGATATCAAACACTCCGGAACTATAGAAATAAATTAGGTAAAATTTGAGAAGGTTAACAATACGATCTGAAGAGACCCAAATAAGAGAACAATTGATTCGACGAAAAATTCTAAACAAAACTACAAGTGAAAAGAAAAACTATTCGTGCATCAAACCAAAGAGCAAGGCCCGAGGGATTACTTAGCGCAATTGCAAAAAAGAACTAAGAATAACACGCTCTGTTAATGGTAATTTTGTCTGGGAAAACGTAGATAGTCTCAAATAGATCGAAATCATCAAAAGACGGAATTTTTTTAAGAAAACATGCAAATAAAAAGAACGAAAGAAAAATGTGGGTAAAATATACCTTGAATAGACCCGCTTTTCTGATCAGATAAACCTGACGAGCTACTCCCAGAAACGGCCGAACCCGCCAGTAATGGCGCCCCAATTCCCTTACCTCCATTCTCATCCACATTGCAATCACCGTTCGGATTCGCACCCGAAACAGCCACCGGAAGGCCCCGACAAGCCACCGGATGCAGCACGTTCCTTTCCACCATGGACAGGGTCGGAGCCCAGCACGGCATTACACACGGAAATCCGAACCCGTTAGGGATCGGCACGTACTGAACCTGGTGGAAAGGGTACGCTACCGGTATCGCACCTGACCCGTATAAACCAGAACTAAGGTTAAGGTTAGGGTGCGGAATACCGACGCCATTCCGACCGTCGATCCGCCTACAGCCAGCGAGAAGCTCCGCCTCCCTTGCCGCCCGATCCCTCACCCTCGATTGCGCCGCCTGCGCCTCCATCGCCGTCCGATCGAACCCACTTCCGGCCAAAAAGCACTCCTTCCTAGTCGCCGTTATGGATTCTGACCCCAGAGTAAGCAGGCAGGGGTCTATAGTCCGGCGGGAAGCACCTCCGATGGAAAGGCCAAGGCTGAGCTCCAAATTCGCATCAGCATCTGCCTCCGGATCCGATATCGAAATCCCTCTCGCTTCTCTTGGCGCCATTGATGGCTCTCGGCTTCTCCGACTATAACTCCATTGGTTTCGAGAGATGCGAAGTTCGCTAATTCTACGGTTAGGGTTAGGACTACGGGTTTGGTGGTGCTTATATCCTCGATAGCGACGGAGGGCTTCGGGAACTCCGAACATGACGGGGCACACCATTCTCGAGCACTCGTCGTGGTAGGAGCCGCCACGTGTCCAGAACTCCACAATCGCGGCACTGTCGCTTGACACGTAGTGACTTTGGCGTGTACTGGCTCCCAGGCGTTTCCCTCGTTAAACCCGCATCGTGTAACGCACCCCACAGGGTAACCTCCAGATCACGTGAGCAGGATGGAACCCGTAATAAACTACTCCGCCTTCGGGAACTCGCCACGTGCATATTCGAAGAAAGATCTTCGTCCTCTTTGGTGGGCCCCATGTAGTTGTACGAGGTTATCCCCGCGGACTCCGCATGGGCCCAAGTTGGCCACGTCGCGGAAAGCGGCTTCGAGATTGAGGACGGGACACTTGTCGATTTTACGGTTCACGCGTGTGAACTACTAGTTGATGCCCAGGAGCAGGGGTGGAGATCTCGACACGTGTCCACGCATGGCATGTGGCGTTGGGAGCTCGCCAAGAGTATAGAGAGTTGCTAAGTTAGTGACACGTAGCACTAGATTCTCGCATGGATGAGACGTGGCGAATTGTCATTAGATGACACTGTACAGATGATCCATATCTTGGCCGTATTGAAGGAAGTATATGTCAGCTATAACGGCGGGGCTTGACGTGTCGGATGAGAGAGAGAGAGGACGGTACACTCTTGGCACGTCGAGCCCATGCCGAGGTGGGACACCAAGTGGGGCCTTGTATTTACGCTCTTTGGTGGCAATTATCTCGCTGATGTGGCAGTAAGATAATTCTAGAAACGAAGGGCCCTGAAAATGTTCTTTAGAGTACCTAGGAATGGATTCAATGCGGATGTATCTATCCAAATTGGTTAGGTTTTAAGTTTTCTTTTTACCAAACTAGACATGTTTCAATTTTTATTTACCAAAATTATGGGTGGTAAAAGTTGACTAAACTCGATAAGTCCTACATGATGCCTCGTGTCTTAATCGAGTTTGACTTTAGTCTAATCGAGTTCCGGCTAAAAATATGTCAACTCGTCTAACTTGTTTAATAAGTGGGTTGTGTTTAAGTTTAAAACACAAATCTACTTTGACCCTTTTAACCCATTAAGTATACAGGTTAGGTGGGCTGGGCCAAACTGCTAACCCATTATATATATACCCTAACAAAACTTTTACCCTAAGTTATTCTAATCGCCTCAACTCATGCTCTTAGCCTCTCAATCTCCACCTCCTAGTCTTCCCACTCCCCCTTCCGAAGTATAAAAATGAAAAATGAAACTCTTTGGCTTCGGCCCCCACCTACCATGGTGTTGCCTGTCGCCTACCGCCCTCTTCAAAAGCCTGAAACCTTGTCGTTAGATCTCCTGTTGATAGCCCTTATTTAAACCCTCGTTAGATCTCCTCACGCCAATAGCCCTCATCAAAACCCTTGTCGTATCTCTTGAAGCTTACCACCTGCGGCCCTCATTAAAAGCCCAAGGTAGGATCTCCTCAAGCCTACCGCCCTTATTGGAAAAGAAAAAAAATTATACATGGCACAATGTGGCTGGCCTCGCGCCATGCAGTGCTAGACACCACACTCTCCTGAGCAACCAGGCCGTGCCAACTAGGAGTGGCGGGCCCTACAGTCGACCCTACCACTACAACTGACATCGCTTTTCCCTCTCTCTCTCGTTTTCTCCTCCCCATCAACCTCTCTCTCTATCTCTCGAACCACCAGCATACCTAGACTGATGCCGACACCGATGAGCCTCCTCCCTCTTCCTCTCTCTCTCTCCTTCTCTATTCTTTTCTCTCTTTCTTCTTCCTCGTCTACAAGTTCACTAAAATCGGGCCACCAACATGAGGCCGACCACCAGGAGGGAGTAACCTTTTAGACTATTTGTATATAAAAAGAATAACCTTTTTACTCTTGTTTTATTACTGCCATTTCATAAAAGTAGTAGTATATTTATAATATTAGAATTTTATCTATGATGTGAATCTAGTTATAACTCTAAACCTAATAAATCATCATATTTTATACAAAATAAATTTTAATTAGAATAAATGACTAATTTTTAAATCTTGAACCACAATTTTATGTAACAACCTTAAAAAAAATTATAGGCACGATGTGACCAGCCTCATACCCATGCAGCACCGCAAGCCTGGCCAGCTGGCCGCGACGATTCCCACTAGTGTCGCAACTCTCCATCCCACCACCTCTCCCTCTCTCTGTGTCCCTATCTCTCTCTCTCTCTCTCTCTCTCTCTCTCTCTCTCTTGATCTCTATCTTTCTCTCTTGCTCTTGCCACCATTGACCGTCGTTGTTGCCGTTGCCGTGGCAACCAAGATGAGCTCCCTCCTCCTCTCTTCTCTTTTCTCTTTTCTTTTTCTCTCTCTCTCTATCTCTTTCTTCCTCCCCTTGGCTTAGTCGGAACTAAGCTGCCGGAGAGAGGCCAATCACTAGCTGGCCAGTAGCGGCTAAGCCCCTCTCGTCAGCTTGGCCCCCCTCCCTTCCCTTCTCCTTCTTATTTTCTCTTCTCTTTGTCTTTTCTCTTCTCTTTGTCTTTTCTCTTCCCTTCTTCTCATTTCTTTCTTTCTTCTTCTTCCTCGGTTGCTCCTCCTTTTTTGCAACATTGTTGGGCTCAGGCCAGCACTATAGCAAAGAGAATTACTTTCTTTTCTGTTAATTATATAATTTATTTTCTAATGTTAAGGCAAATTAGTTTATTTAGATAGTTAATTATTTTGATAATTTACACTCACTAGTATAATTATAAGATAAGTATTTTTAGCATAAAAAATTATTAATTATAAGTATAAATATTTGCATATAAATTTATCTATGGTTTAGCCATTGATTATTAGATTATTACATATAGTTATATTGATAAAAATCTTATGTTCATGTTTATATATTTATTTTTAGCATCTTATTATTGTCTTTTCTTTTAATGAAATATTAAGTTTACATATTATTTTTATATAATTGGATAATGATTATTTTACATATAGTTAATGATTAATTAAACAAGAGTAAGAATTATAAAATAATTGCTAATAAGACTATGTTCCTAATTAAACTTTTCTAAATATATATACGGCCGTTGTTTGTTGTATATAAAAATATATATCAAGATGATCTCTAGCATAAGTATGCATGTGAAAAACTAGCGTGATTATATATGTGTGTTGTGGTCAGCGATAGGAGGGAAGGTGTAACACCCCAAAATATAAAAAAAAAAAAAACCTCTGACTGACGCACGTGCCGAGCACGTGCGTTAGCCTGTCAGCCTGCCACCCTGCCCTCCCTTTTCTTCTTCTTCTTCCCTTCCTTTGCCGTGCACGCCATCCTTCCCCATCTCCCTCATCTCTTCCTTTCCTCACCGCAGCCCCTCCTTTCTCCTCTCTCTCCCTCGTGGTTGCCGACAGCCGCCGAGCTCGCCGACCCCCCCCCCCTCCGGTAAGCTCTCCTCCCCTCCTTCCTTTCTCCCCTTTATTTCTTCCCTTCTCAGCCTCGTGCTGTGCCGGCCCCGTGCTGTACCGCCGCTGTCCCCGTGCTGCCGCCGGCACCGTCGGCCTCGTGTCGCGCCCCCAGCGTCGCAGCCCTTCAGCCTCTCCGTCCTCCCTTCGTCTCTTCCCTCGGAAGAGGAATTTCGAAGGAGGGTGGGTGGGGGGGTTGTTTAACCCCCCCGTGACCCCCTCCCCCTTTTGGGCTGCGGTCAGACGCAGCCCATCGAGCCTTGGTGGGCTGCGGTCAGACGCAGCCCACCGAGCCCCTTAGTGGGCTGCGGTCCAGACCCCAACCCACTAGGCTTGGGTTGGGTGGGCTGCAGACCGCAGCCCACCAACCAAGCCTCTGGTGGGCTGTGGTTGGACCCAGCCCACTTCGGCCAAACTTGTGGGCTACAGTCCAATTGCAGCCCACCTTGGCCCCTTGCCTATTAGGTTAGGTTTGAGCCTAACCCAATACCTCTAGCCTAGCCCTTTGGGAACCATTTGGACCCTATAACCCCGTTTATCTTTTGCACCTGATTTAATTAGCCTGATCTAGTATCATGTGAATTGTAGGATGACATAAGACCCGCCCTAGGAGACCCTTGACTCATGTAATTGCCAACCATAATTACGCTAATAAGATAATTGATTATATTAGTTGGCTAATCTTACGTATGACTTTACTTGCGTGAATTAATAGGATTGACACCGCGTGAAGAAGATTTTGGGATTCCGGACTAGCTGACGAGTTTTACCATACCGTGGAGACCCCCAGGCGAGTAGAGTTATACAAATCTAGAATAACATAATTACAGTCATTATACCTGTCATGATACTGTAGGAAATGTCGGTATTAATGCATGTAGTTAGTACTCCCTGTTATATCTTTTGCATATGTGGTTATTTATAACCTGTTCATCATAGTATCATGAGAATGTTAATGTGTACGATAATGCTTTACATGTGTCCTGTATGGTATACCATTGCATAGATGTATGATTGCTGTGAATATGGAATGTAATGATCATGATGACTATAACATGCTTTATACATGCATAAACACTGCACTACTTCCACCTATCATTAGTAGTCGAATTCTGACTAGGCAGTACCCCTACTCACTCAGCCCAGGGTTAAGGGTAGAGTGTATCATATGTGTCTATACTATTAGCGGCCTATACCTGAGGTCGGAAAGCCTGTGTGGCGTTCAGGTAGTTATACTACATAGTTAGGACTAGATTATGATGATAGAAGAACATGATTGTGAGGCGGGGATATAACTCTAGCGGTACCCGACGATGTAGGGTTAAAGCGTCTGTTGATGAGCCGAGGGCTCCCGATTCTCCCGCCGAGGGCGGTGATGATTTAGAGAGAGTGAGATATGGGCTTACAACCGGGGTCCTGAGTCTGATGGCCACAGACAACCGGTCACATGTAGTGTCGCCATACACGTGTAGGTAACATTACCGCTAGATGTGTATATACCCCCCCTCGATGTATGTGATGATGGATGATTATTTCGTAAGAGTATTTACCCGGTGTTGTGAATAGCTCGGTGAGTGATGATAAGTATGATTATTGCTTTGGTAGACATGAGATGACTAAACTGCTATTTTATTGCTATGCATAACATGTAAAACCTATGATTGAGATATGTACGAATAAGAGATTGTCTCAAGCTTCATACCTGTGTGAACTTATCATAATATGTTTAGGAACTAGTAGGTTCCAGGATAGTGATTGGTAATCTTTATCAATTGCATTGACTTAGTAAATTGTGGTAAGTCATTTCAATAAGCATGTCGTTATCATTAGCAAATATAGGCATATATTGGATATACACATGTGATGTCATTATTTTAGATTGTATGGATCCTACTCGCTGGGCTGTAAGCTCACCCCTCGTGGCGGTATTATTTCAGAGCTAGAGGACGCAGGTGCGGGTAGCGAGGAGTAGCCGTTTTCTTTCTTTTCAATACGTATGTTAGTTGTATTAAGCCCCTGTGAGGGTATGATGATGACGTTGTATTTTTTTGGACTTTAGCATAGTATTTTGGATGTATATTTGGAAGGCGTGTTGTGGCCTGTGGAACTTGTATCCGGACTCCATTAGTTGAGTTATTTATGGTGAAATTGTGCTGTTGTGTGTCTTGTGAAATCCTTGTACTAACAGATCATGTGATGCACCACGTGGGAGGATTTACCCACGCGGTTTACACGTGTATTTGGAGGTTTGGGTGTTTCAGAAAGTCACGGTTGTGACTAAGCTAGGGAAAGAGGAAGGAGGTAGTGGATTGTGGAGATGAGAAGGTGGAGGTATCGGTGGGTCATGGAGACGGGGAGATGGAGAGAACTCGGGCTGAGGAAGATAGGTTGGCACAACAATCGAGGTGAGCTGAGGTGTATGGCTAAGCTTGGGTTGAGATCGATAAGCTCAGCTAGTGGCCTCAATAGGATTGCTGCCAGCTAAGAGAGTGAGAGAGAGAGAGGGGGGAAGGGAAAATTAGGGTAATTCTCATTGTCTTGGGTGCTCACCACACCTTATATAGTGACTATTTATGATAATTAACTTACCCTCCAAGTAAAGTTGAAAATGGACTTGACCCAACCCAAACGTCTTATGACTCAACCCAACCAAGTGTAGAAAATAGCTATGCAAAAATTAAAATAAAACGACTCGATCTAACTAAGTAAACCCTCCAAATTGGGTCATAACAGTCCACCATGCTTCCGTCACCTTATCCTCAAGGTAATAAGTCGGATAACATTCTAAGTAGGTCCAACACGGGCCCAACTCGTATCCTCGGGTAGTGCTACTAGTGGCCGAGGTATCTTCACTATGTGTTTCCCTATCCACAGGGGGTGAGGCCACCCAATCATCCAATGCAAAGACAGACTTGGCTTCATCTTTGCGCCCTTGAACCGAACCACTTTGCCATTCTACTGGAATGCCATCCAATTGCTACCAAAGTCAAAAGTCATGGGTCCTAAGCTCCACAACCACTATGTACCCAGGACAATGTTAGCTTCTCGAAGTGTGAGTGGGTACAAGTCCACGGTAAGCTCCAAGTCCTTATATGTGGATCATGATCAGGAACACAAACTGTCCACTCACAGCCTCGTGTCGTCACCAATATCTACCTTGAGTTCGGATGTCGGCTCGATCTCTAACCTTATCCTCTAGATGAGATGCTTGTCCAAGAAGTTACGCGTGCTCCTAATGTTAATAAGAATGTGCATGCACTACTTCTTAATCAGCCCGTCTAATCTCTCAAGGTCTTTGAGCCACTCATGCTGGAATAAGCATGTAGGGAGATCTTAATTGTTGTCTCCTTAATGTCCTTTATATCAATATCATCCTCAGCCACATCGTCCCCACTGTCCTCCCAATCGTTAATTAGTATCATGCTCTCTTTAGCCTTGGTGCAATGGTGACCTGGAGTGGATCTCTCGTCGCGCCGGAAGCATAATCCTTTAGCTCGTCACTCTTCCACTTGTGTCAGTGTGATAGTGCAAACAAAAGGTTGTGTCCCTCCTCCTCCATGGTCTACTGCTAGTCTCGGGACATTCTTCATGGCATAGGGTGTAGGTGCGGCTTTGGGGCCCAACTCGGGCTCACCAGCCGCACCGGCTTCCCTTGGTACATGCCCATTATTCTGGCTTGTCCATGTGGTCCTCATGACACTCTTCATACCGGCATTCTTCTGCTCCATTCAAATAGCGTCTTCAAAGGCTTCACTCAAAGTCTAAGGCCATAAGGAAAGGACGTCGGCCTTGATCTCTTCGCATAACCCCGAAATGAAAGTGCTGACCAACAACTACTGCGGCCAAAGAGGTCAGCACCAGCTATTAGCACGCTCAAACTCCTCTTGGTATGTGGCCACTAATGTCCGCTGAACCAACTTGGAGAGGGCAGCATGGTTATTCTTGAAACCCACTATCCCAAATCACCTCGATAGGCCCTCAATGAAAAATGTCCATGTCTCGAATGATTAGTGAGCACTCATCGATTAGTACCAATGGAAGAAAGCCTCCTCTAAATGGAAACTCACCAACAATACCTTGATGTCCTCCACTATCCCTAATACTCAAAAAACTGCTTAGCTTGAAAAACCCAATCTAATGGGTTACCTCCTTGGAATTTGAGAAAGTCGAGCTGTGCAGTGCGCTTGTGGATGCCATTACCGCGATTAGGGTCATAGGTCTAATCATGGGTCGGTGTAGGATCTGCACATCCAGGTCACGCCACCTATGATCCACCCAATTGCGATGCAGCCCAAGGTCCTCTTAGTTCAACCAAGGGGTTGCCACTGCTTTGTCTTCTCTAGCTTGATCCCAGTCTCGCCTATACCCCACCCTTTCTCCAGTCCCACCTTGCAGGGGAGGCTTAATGTCAGGTAGAGGTTGTGGAGGCCCCCTCGGTCTCGCGGTGGTAGTCCAAGGGTACCCGGGATAGGGTGGTGATAGGCTACGAAACGATTCCTTCAAGATTTAGATTTATCGTAGGAAGCAGTCCGCACAACCAAAGAAAAATATTTACCAAATATTTTTCTGTAGTCATAAAATTTTGAAACTAAGTGGAATCGATTTGTAACTCCCTGATCTACGGTTTTTGTATTTACGCCCTTTGCATATTCGAACTACAATTAGTACGAAAATACGATATAGTGCGAATGATGGTGGTGGTGACGGGTGGAGTGGATATTAGAATTATGGATGATAATGGAGATGAGGGTGGATGGGTGATAATGTTGGAGAGATAAAAACAAATAGGAAGAAGTGGTTGAGATCCCAAAAAAGAGGGAGGACTCGACAAATGAGGAAGATTAGAAGTTAAAAGAGACTTTGCCAATGGTAGATGTGGTATGTTGGTGAAGAGGGAGGAGGAAGATTAGGGTAGAGAGAAAATAGAGAGGTAAGAAACTAATAATCTAATAGCATTACAATTTTGGCTGCTATCCACACTTTTATAGAGATTAGCCAATAAGCCAAAATAACAATTATTAACCCTAATTCTAGTGGATTCCCGTCGATCACGTTCGAACACACAAAAGGTATTCTCTGTCGATGCGAACATAATGCAGACATTTGAATGCGGTGTTCGAACGCACCCGATCGCGTTCCGACGTGCATTTCGCATTCTCTATTTTTGCAAATCTAATGCAGGTGTTTGCAAAACCGTTCGAACGGGCCCCCAACCGCGTTCGAACGTGACCTAGAGAAAATTTATTTTAATGAAAACAAATAACTAATGCAATAAGAAAAGACTCTAAACTAAGTGTATTAGGTGGTAGGACGGTGTTGTTCACTACCGCGTGTGCTCACTCTTGAAAGTGGTCGTGGTTTGGCCTGGCACTAGGGGCTCATCGTAGCCAACAACTGCCGACGCGGTCGTGGTTTCGGTGAGAATCCATTCAGACTAAGCAACGATGCTATAGTGGTGTTGTCAATTGGGGGAAGCTGCAAGCCCATCAGCCTACCAGCCTCTAGGCTTAGTTCCCCTTCCTCCAAGCTATGGGTAGCAAGATCGAAGGTTTGTTGGACCATCGCGCCGAGTGGGTGAGGAAGAAGAGGACCGATGGAAGGGAGAGGGACCTAGATGATGCGAACCGGGTCAGATCGGATCACATCAAGGAGAAATTAGACTCAATGGATTGAATCTAGTTATCTTATTTATTTATTTGGTTTAATTAAAAGGTTAGGATTTTATTTAATTAACTAAATTCAGCTTTGTGCAGTTTCGGAAAAATATTCACAAAATATTCTATAGATGTCCGAATAATATTAAACTAGCTGGATAAGATCGCCAACCTCTAGATCTACAACTTTGGTATTCAAACTTCTCCAGATTTGGAATATATCTATAGGGAAATGAAGGATTAATCCGAAAAAAATAAAGAAGGCTGATTTAGTTAGTTAACTAGCTTTATCTTGTTGTTTGAATTTCAAATAAATCGGATAATCCGCATGTGGATCCGATCCTTTATGGATTTTTACTCATATAAATAGAAGTGGACATGTATTGATAATTTTATGGAATTGAATTGAATGAAGCGAAATCTGAGTTTAGCTTATCTTTTTACGTCTGTCTACCACCACCCTTGGTCGTCCGCCACTGAAACACCATAACCTCTAAATACACGTGTAAACTGCGTGGGTAAATCCCCCCACGCGGTGCATCATATGACATGTTAGTAATAGATATTCACAAGGCACATAACGGCATAAATTTATACCATAAATAAACTCAACCATAAGAGTTTGGATACAAGTTCTATAGGCCACAATAAGCCTTCAGGATACACATCCAAAATACGACTCTAAAGTCCAAAATACAACGTCAATCATAACGCACTCGTAGGGGCTCAATATAACTAATAGACATAACTGAAATGAAAAGGTAGCTACTCCTCACTACCCGCACCTACGTCTCCTAACTCTGAAATGATGCCACTATGAGGTAGTGAGCACACAACCCAGCGAGTATAATCCATACAATTTATAACAATGAAATCATAGGTGCATATCTAATGCATGCTTATAGTTGTTAGCAATGACAATATGCTTGTTTAAATGACTTACGATGAGTTACTAAATTAATGCAATCAATAAAAGCTATACGTCACTATCCTGGGACATGCCAATTTCTAAACGTATCAGAATAAGTCCACACAGATATAAGGCTTGATATAATCTTTTATTCATACAAATCTCAATCATAGTGTTTACATATTATTCATAGCAATAAAAGAGTAGTTTAGTCATCTCATGCTCACCAAGGCATTAATCATATTTTATCATAGCTCACCGAGACATTCACTACACAAGGTAAATACTCTCAAGAAAAATCATCCATCACATAACTATCCATCATCTCATACATCAAGTGGGATATATATACATCTAGTGGTAATGTCACTTACACATGCATGACGACACTACACGTGGCTGGTTGTCTATAGTCATCAGACTAAGGACTTCGGTCGTGAGCCCACATCTCACTCTTTCTAAATCATCACCACCCTCAACGGAAGAATCGGGAGCCCTCGGCTCATCAACGGATGCCCTAACCCTGCGTCATCAGGTATCGCTAGAGATCTATCTCCGCCTCACAATCATGTTTTTCTATCATCATAATCTAGTTCTGACTATGCAGTATAATTATTTAAATACCACACATGCTCCCGACATTAGGTGTAGGTTGCTAATAGTATAGTGAGTAAGGGCATTGCCTAGTCAGAACTCAACTACTAATGATAGATGGAAGTGGTGTAGTGTCTGTGAGTGTATAAGACATGTCATAGTCATCATGATCATTAAATTCTATATTCACAACAGATATTTATGCAAGAGTTTATCATGCAGAATACATGTAAAGCATCGTTACACTAATGCATATGCTAGCATTCTCATAATATCATGATGAATAAACTATAAATAACTACACATGTTAAGATACATCATATTACACTAGATGCATACTAACATTCTTATAATGTCATAGGTATGATAATTGTAATTACATTATTCTAGACTTGTATCAACTCTACTCGCCTAGGGGGTCTCCATAGTACACTAAATCAATCCTATTAATTCACGCAAATAAGGTCATACGTAAGATTAGTGAATTAATAGAATTAATTACCTTATTAGGGAACTTAGGTTTAGGCATATACATGAGTCAAGGGTCCCCTAGGGTGAGTTCTATGTTATCCTAAAATTCATACTAATTAGATGATAATAAATTATCAGGGGTATTAGGCTAATTAAAATAGAGAAATAGGGCTATATGGTCCAAATGGCCCCAAATAGGCTAAGCTAGGGGTATTGGGTTGGGCTCAAGCCCAACTCAACAAGCAGAGAAGAAATAGCTCATGGGCTACAGTCCAAACTACAGCCCACGAGCTCCATGGGCTGTGGTTTAGAACACAGTCCAACAGGCTCGCGACTTCATGGGCTACAATCTAAACCATAGCCCATTTAGCCCTATGGGCTGCGGTTCAGACCGCAGCCCACAAGCCTCATGGGCTGCAGTCTAAGCCGCAACCCAACAAGGGCGTAGGTGGGGGCTAAACAATCCCCGCCCTCACACACTATCCCCTTCCAAAGGAAGGAGGCAGAGGGAGGGGAGAAAAGGGCCCGGCGCTACCAGTGGCCCACACTACCGGCAGCCCGCCCTTGATGTCGGCGGTCGGCGGCTCGCGACCCTCACCCGGGGCAGGTGGCTCGCTGGAGGCAAGGGGAGGAAAAGGAGAGGAGGAAATCGAGGGGAGAGAGAGAGGTGCGGCCACCATCGAGGTCGACGGCGCAGCCATGTGGTTGAGAGGGGTAAGGCACGGTGAAAGAAGGAAAGACAACAAAAGAAAAGGAAGATTTACCAGGGGGTCGCGCGGTTGGCTTCGTCAGTTATCAGCTCCGGGGCTTCGTCTCCGGCATCGGCAACCTCAGAGAGAGAAGAGGGAAAGAGAGGTAGTGAAGTGGAGGAGAGATCGTGAGGTGGGAGGGGGGAGAAGGGAAATAATGGAGGTGGGGATGGTAGTGTGCATGGCAAGGGGAGAAGGGAAATAATGGAGGTGGGGGTGGCAGTGGTGCTGGGACGCACGCACGCCTTCAAAAATTACCGTTCTACCCTCCTTGACCTATCTCCACTATTTTATTTTTATCTTTTCATTCTAACCTTCAATTTAGGTGAAACTAGAGCCATTAGAACGCTAACTCACGTCCACCTAAATTTTTATAACCATTCTATGAATAGATCGTTCCAAATTTGGTCCGTAACACTAGACCACTATCGGCGACATCGGCAGCTCCAACGGCCAAGGGGGGTCCTGTTGGTGGCCGTCGAGCACAAACAACCTTAGCTCCTTTCTCAACCTTTTCATTTCTTCCTAGGATCTTTCCTAGAGCTCTTGTAGTCGTTGGAGGAGGAGCGTTACGATGAGTTCATGCTGAGGAATTCCGCCTATTGTGGGGGTGCTCGGTGCACTCAAGAAGGCTTTGGCCTTCATCAAAACTGCCGCATTCAGTGGCTCTCCTACTTGTCATGGCCCACGTGGTGGTCATGGTCGAGAGCGTACGTTTCAAATACCACTATCGTGGTCGGCAATGAGAGGGGAAGTTGCGATTGCAACTGAGCTAGGGAAGGAGGCAATAGGTTGTGGAGATGAGAAGGTGAAGGTGTCAATGGTTGGTGGAGGTGGCGAGATAGAGAGAGCTTGGACTGAGGAAGATGGGTTGGCATGGAGACCGAGGTGAGCTGAGGTGTATGGCTAAGCTTGGGTAGGGATCGTTAGGCTCAATTGGTGGCCTCGGTAGGAGTGCCACCAACTAAGAGAGTGAGAGAGAGGGGGATAAAGATAGACAGAGAGAAAGAGAGAGAGTGTGTGTGAGAATGAAAGGAAAATTAGGGTAATTCTCATTGCCTTTACTTGGGTGCTCACCACACCTTATATAGTGGCTACTCATGATAAGTAACTTACCTTCCAAGTAAAGCTGAAAATAGACTAGACTCAATCCAAACGTCTCATGACTCAACTCAATCAGGAATAGAAAATAGCTATGCAAAAATTAAAATAAAAGGACTCGATCAACTAACTAAATCCCTCCAAATCGGGTCATAACAATATGGTATATATATGATTAGAAATTGTATCGCATCATATTACATTTGACTTTCTTACCACTTAAATTCTTGAGTTGCATGATCTACAATAATACTAAATAAATACATATGACCTATCATTTAAAGGGAAAGCATAAAATTTGATTTATATGATAGTTGATAGAAAGTGTAATGATACCTCAATGGGAGCGAAGGTTAGGACACACTTGGTGGATAATTGATCGCTTGATATATGGATATTTGTACTCTTAGCGAAAGATAAGGTATGATTATGATTGAGATACCCTTTGCGGATGGCAGAGTAAGCTTTGAGCCTTCGAGCATGATAATGAGACTGGGTATAAGATGTTGATCATGCACAGTGGTCTAGTATGATAATATTATTCAAATTCAATATTAATGATCGAAATATTGAGAAATGCATATGATTTTATTATAATCCGATATACCTGATTATCGAGTAGTCATTATGCATTATATGTGGTTATATTTGATATCATAGCATGGTCACGATCTGTATATATTCTATGTGTCATATTTGAGAGAGTTATGATGATAGTATGACTAAAATTTTATTTATACATTGTCGAGAATTATATAGTTGATCAATTATGACATAATATCTACCATATATTTATATATTACCGAGGATACATTTATATACTCATTTATGACATAATGCTTATTCATATTATGCAGTATATAATTTATCTTTTATTAGAAATCACTGATTTGAAGTAATGTCTATTCAATGAGCTTTTAGCTTATGACTATTTTTGTTTCTTTTCTAACCCTCTAGATATGTGATACTTGATAGTGACTTAAGACATTATAGAGAGATATTTTAGAACAAAGATAAGATGAGCTAGACATGAGATAGTATAGAAGATAGTTTATCTAGATATTGAGCTATATTATTATTTAATATTTGTACTCTATTATATCAGACGATGAATTGTATAATACATATCGAATTATATTGTACTTGTGTATTAGTGGATTTAGTTGTATCTTGATGGTTTGTCATGCTTGTGTGGGATCCTGCTAGATTATGTAGTTGTTTAGTATAATTTTTGTGAATTTAGATATTGATATGTTAATATATTTAATTTAATGACGTCATGATTTATTTTATGATGAATTATATGAGCATAAGTGTATCTGTGTGTGGCAGCCCCGCCTGTCCTATCGCGTGCGTCGTGCATGCCCTATGGGTGTGCACGTGCACATACCTATACTAGGCGACGACGTTATAATTTGAGACCCTATGACCCTTCTAGCAATGAGTTGACACTCGAGTGATGGATGTTTATATCTTCTTATCAGATTGTGAATTATCTTACTTCTTAAAGAGCTTTCCCTTATTATGATATATTACATATTATATACACGCATTCTATTTTAGCCTCCAATATGATTATATGATCATATATAAAGATGATTATAGTTGAGCATATTTACTTATTCATTTAATTAAAGCGATCTTGAATATGAATATGTTGATGATATATAAAGATGATCGGAGATGAATAGATTATTTACACTATGTCGAGTAGATATGTACCATGAGTATGCATGTGATAAATATATAATTGGAGACCGCATTACATCATATTTCTCTTGATATTATTACCACCTAAATTTTTGAGTCATGATCTGTTGTAGTACTGGATAAATGCATATGATCTATCATTTTGAAGAAAAACTTAAAATCTGATTGATAGAAAAGTTGATAAAAAGCGTAGGGATATCCGAATGGGCGCATGGGTTAGGACGTGCTTGGTGGATGATTGATCGCTTAATATATTTGCAATCCTGTGGCCTTACGTCTGAGATCATTAGTCTATGTGCGCAGTAGACATTCGAATACATGTTATTTGCTAGTGCATATGTGACAAATTATCCTCACATAATTTCTATCAATTAGAAGGGTTCTTGGCTTGGATAGATAATGATACCCTTAGCAGATAATAGGGGTATGATGATGAGTAAAATATACCTTAGTGGATGGCAAGCAAGGTATGCTTTGAGTCTTTGAGACAGGTACTGAATATGGACTATAAACTGTGCACAATGGTATAGTATAATGATATTCTTTAAAAATGACATTGATAATTGAGATATTGAGAAATGCATATAATTTCATTATCATTTGATATACATGGTACTCAATTGGTCATCTTGCTTCATTGTGGTTGCATTTGATATTATAAAATGGTTATAGTCGGTATGCATCATATGTGTTATATTTGAGAGAATTATAATGATAGTATGATTGTGATTTATTTATATATTATCAAGAATTATATACTTAATCAATTATAATATAATATATATCATATATTTATATACTTATTCATGATATGATGCTCTTTTCTGATTCATATTATTCAAAATATGATTTACTCTCTATTTAACATCACTAATTCATGGCAAGATCTATTCACTAAATTTTTAGCTCATTGTTCTCTTTATTTTCTTTTCTAACCTCTCCCTAGATATGATGCACCTGATAACGATTTAATATATTATGAAGAGATAATTTAGAACAAAGATGAGATGAACTAAAGATAAGATAATATAGAAGATAGCTTATTTAGAAACTAAGTTATATAAATGTATATTTTTGTGTTACATAAGAAGATAGCTTCTTCCGAGGAAACACAACCAAAAATTGCATTTATTGCTTTGCTATTCCAGCCAACTTTTTCAAAATCTGTCTTATCCCATGACTCAATTGGTTTCTCAATAAACTCATCATTCACCATGTACATTGGTGGACTCCAACTGTTCACAATGGCCATCCATACTCGCTCATCTATAGATTTCAAATAAACACTCATCCTAGCTTTCCAATATTCATAATTTGATCCATCTAGAATAGGAGGTCTAATAGATGATGATCCATCTCTATGAAAATCTATGCCTATCTGATCTCTCTCAAAGGGTGAGAGAACCTGCTCTGATACCAATTGAAAAAACCCCTAGACACACGTATGTATCTAACCTTTAGACAATGATATCGTTCGTTCGCTTAAGTAAAAGTCGGAAGAAATATTAAAAACGAAAGTAGAGATGAACGCCAAGATTTTAACGTGGAAAACCCAAACGGGAAAAAAACCACAGATCCAAACTCGGATCAAAACCAATCACTATGATAGTAGTAGTTACAAGACTAACTCACAAAACAACCCGTCGATCCAAACGACTTTGTTCCTTTCAGTCTTGATCGGTAGAACCCACGATTCACTGCTTCTTATGATTGAAGTCCAATCTCAGTAGCCCTCGAGATTGATCTTTCGTCTAGATAGCCCTTAAGACGAAAGATTCAGATTTGTAGATGAATGAAACCTTATTAGTTAAATAATCGATGTAGCCTCAAGAAGTCTCCTTCAATAATCTTCTTCAACCACCCTAGAGATAGGGTTTCACAATCCTTATATATGATATTCAAGATAGAGTCAAATCCAAATCTTATCCATACTCATGATCTTCAAGATAGAGCCAAATCCGAGTCTTATCCGTACTCACGAAAGTCCAAGATTTTTAAACTTCGTTGGTATGACTTGATCCCATCAACTTTGCTTCAATAATTTTGCAATTCTTCAAACTAGAGATTTTCTAGACTTGTATAAAGCTCATATATATGTAAAAATACACTTAGAATATTTTGTACACAATTGCCAACAATTAAAAAACTAACAATTATATTAGACAATGTTTTGTATATTTTTGTATTACATTATTTAGAAACTGAATTGTATGACGGTATTATATTAGTTGTATTTATTGTATGTTAATAGTTTATCGTGGCCTGTGTAGATCATATCTGATTATATAGCTGTATAGTATAATTATGGATTTAGATATTAATATATTAATATATTTAACTTGATGAGATGGGGTAAGTTGCCTTGCCAATTATGGCACCAAAAGAAGACTAGATCAAGAGATTCTCAAGTTATGAAATTGGCACTAGTGTCTACAATTGTATAACTTTTGGGTCACTAAGTTAACTTGTGAGGCCTATCTTTAACTTTTGAGCTTAAGGAGGAGTTTTTAAGAGATGACATCTCTGATTACATCTGTTTCCATAATTTATAACAAAGAGATGTTTATAAAAGTTAGTCCATCTCTAGTCACTAGATGTGAGCTTCAACTTGTGGCGTTCAAATGTAATCTAATAAGAATTCCAACTTGTTGTAGGTCATGTTTCTCTAAAATAAGTATAGCAGTTGAATATTTTAGAGTTCACCAACTTGTTGTAGATCATGTTCACCAATTCTTTCTATCTTTTTTTTTATCTCAGTTATTTACATTGCTTTTTGTATTTTTGGCAGGGTCGTAATCGTTGGACAATATAACCAAGCTCAATGTTATTATTTACTAATTTTAAAATATTTGTAATTTATAATGGACTGTAAACTTACCGTTGGATATTGGTAGTTAAATTGTAAACTTGAAGCTATGTTGTAATAATATGTGATTGTTAGATTTGAAAGTTGAAACTTAGAACTAAAATTAGTAGTTAAATTTATTTATTTAATGTTTATTATTGGTGGTTGAATTGGTATATAAATTTGTGTTGAATTGAATTTATGGTTGAATAATAATTAGTAGTTGTTATTTTTTTGTTGTGTAAGTTTTAAGTTGGAACATGACAATTTTGTTTGTGTAATTGACCATTTGTATAGGGTAAATTGATAAACAGTAATTTTTATATACGATAATAATTATTATGTTATTTGTGTCGTGTTTAACGGATTATCATGTTGTATAAATATGTTGTGTTAGCACGATCCTTTTGTTCGACGGGTTACGCGTGTGACGTCGTGTTACTTTCTAATAATCGGGTCATACTTGTGTCTACCGAATGCAGCCCATTTAATTATTGAAAAATAATTAATTTTATTATAACCCTAAATAAATGCTAAATTGTTAAGCATTTTACTCAACCAAAAGTAAAACACTAACCAGATCAATAATTTTTCAAGTAAAATGATGATATGATCAACATTTTATTGTTAGAAATATTAAAGCATTCAACATCTATTTAAGATACTGAACTAATCACTTTCGCAAATCATAATTTTCTGACCGATGGTCCATTTTAGACATGTAATATGATGTTGTGAAGATGAAAGAAAAATGAATGTAATAATTTTGATCAAAGATTAATGAATTTTAAATGAGAAAGATTTAAGTAAAATTATTAAAAAAAATTTGTAACATTATAATTTTGTATTCGGTTATCCATTTTAGTCATAAAATATATTATTGTAAAGATATAAATATTTTTATAATTAGAATAATGTACTCATTTCCCACAGTCAACTGTGCTCAGAATTGCTAGAAAAACTCCTCCATATTTAACTTTTATTTTTTTTTCAATTTAGTATGATAAAATATTCCAACTCTTCAGCATTTTCTAATGTTTACTTTTGGCTGTGTATAACACTAAACTTATCAACTTTTTATGTAGGATTACAGTGGTAGAGACTCATTTTGATATTAAGTTTGAGATATAATCTATTTGAGTATATCAATTTTAAAAGATGGCTAGTTTGGTCAATGTATTAATTATACATACTCGATGACTATAGTCAAACCTAAAAATAAAATACAAAGTCCGGGTTATCACAATTGTTGCATACATATGATTAATATATCAGCAAAGTCTAGTTAGATCACTATAGACCGAAATAAATAAGAAACTGAAAAATGTAAAATATAAAATTCAGGTTATCACAATTGTCGAATGCATGTGATTAATGTATCAGCACAGTCTAGATAGATCACTACATACCGAAATAAATAGAAAATTGAAAATGTAAAAGAATTAATATTTGTAGAGAAAATATTATTTACTCCGAAATTTGAAAGCCTTTTCTCCATTTCATTCTTTTGCTCTTCTTTTGCTCTTTAAATGATTTATTTATCTCCTCAGTGTTAAAATATTCTCATTATAACCTCACCATGTTAGCACCAGGTCTAGAAACCCCAAATTTGTGAAATTTAATTATTGTGGAATTCTAGTTTCTCGATCTCCTCTGTTAACAATTATTAAGTGGTGATATTTCAATTTACTTCGGTGGATTTAGATGGATATCAATGTATGTAATAAAGTCATATAGACTATAGTCGAGTTTGGATGGAATTCACTTCACTTAAATTAATTTTTCCAAATCTCATAAATAGCCCTTATTGATGCCCAAATAGGTAAATGAGCTAGCTTAGGGGTGAAAATGGTTCAGATATGGATCGGATAGTTTTCAAATTATATCTCAATCTATATTTTTGCTCCAGATATGGACACGAATATCGATACAGATATTTAACAAGTAGCAAAATGTAAAATCATATCCTAGCTAAATAGATATGGATCGGATATTAAACGGATAAGAATACAAATTGAATCTTAATTGGATACGAATACAAATCTAATCTTAATCGGATATAAATACAAACCAGATAAAATTGAATCATAATCGGATATGAATACAAACCAAATAAAAAATTGAATCATAATATGATACAAATACAAAATGAATCTATTACTTAGCATCTATATATAAGAACACCTTATTCATACTTACATGTAGTGTAAATGCCAGTAGAACAAAGAGTAGATAATATAATATAAAGTTTGTCAGAAAAAAAGACAATAGAATTTAAATAGATAACAAAAAATTATAATGTAATCTCCAATATTTGTATATCTCTCTATGATTTCTCCACATCTCTCATCCCACCATCCTCGTAACTGCATACAAGTCTAATTTGTTTCAATGCTATTCAATGTTATCTCCTACCTATATATATATAATGGAGATGGTATTTCCATTCCCAACAACTTGAGTGATTTTTCCATATTCATATTAATCACATCTTTGTATGTTCATACAAATCCGGAAGACTTGGGATTAGAATTACTATTAAAAATTATAACTACTTATCTACTCCTAAAAATTAGAACTACTAAGTCCAACGTTTGTACAGATCAGATTAGAACTACTTCTAAAATCGAATTAAAACTACTACTAAGTCAAAGAAATAAATAAAAATGCTTGCCTGAGATGAGGAAGAGAGATGAAGATGGCATAGGATGGTCGAAATTATCAAAGTCACCAGAGTTGGGTTTGCCTAGGGAGCACTGCTGTCTGCTAGTGTTGGTGGAGAGGATAGTTAGGTCTGCAAGAGGATCATTGCTGGTGTCGGTTCGAGAAGCACTACTAGTGTCGGTCCAAGTGGTAGGGATTGAGGTGGAGCTACCTAAAGACAATGGTGGTGATTAGAGGGTCCGAGAAGGAGAAGGAGAAGGGGATGATGTTGTAATGCGGTGATGCAGTAACGATCCCCAACTCGATTTGTTAGAGAGAATGAGATGGGGGTCGCGTGCGTCGACGAATCACCAGAGAGAGTGAGGGAGAGAAAATGGAGTGCGGCAACTTGGTGGTGAAGAGATGAGAAGTTGAGGATTGTTGACTAGTTACTAGTTAAGGTAAGGTATGTTAATAGGTCGGGTTAGGTTTTAAAGGTAGGGTAGGATGTTTGTTAGAATATTAGTATAATATAATATATGGGTATTTGGATATCCAATATCTGAATCTGTATCCGAAGAAATATGATTTACTTATATCTAGATCTGAATCCAAATATTTTAATAAACTACTATCCATATCCGTATCATCCGAACCGGGTAAAATATTTTGACCCATACCCGATTCGACCCAAGTAGGGCAGCTGGTTAAATCGAATAAAATCCAATCCTTTTTCACCCCTATTCGAGCTTGAGCGTCCTAGGCCCAGCTCAGCTCAGCTCGATTATTGGATTTTCCAAGCTTAAGCATGAGCTCAATTATAGCTGCAAAACCTTAAATCAACTTAACTCTTCTCCTACTCGATGAGGCTCAAGCTCAGCTCGATAGCTCGATAGGATAGCAGATTAGGGAAACAAGAAAGGGAAAGCTTGTCGGAGAGGCTCTTCTCAAGGTGGATAGTGCGGCCAATCGCATCACAACTAGGGATACTGGAGAAGGTTTACTTGGGTTTGCAGTCGAAAGAATGGAACTGATGGACAAGATGGACAAAGAAGGAGCTTTGCTAGGATCTAAGGACGAGGATGGTGGAGGATGTTGGGAGCTGACACATGATCGTAAGGTGTGTGGGAAGAGCTTCCTATGTAGGAGATCTTTGGGCAAGCACATGAGATCTCATTAATTGTGCAGAGGATGGAGAGAGCTAGTTATGGATTAAGGGAGAGCCCCAAGAAGACTTCAAGGTTGTCAAATTTCAACGGCGAAGACGAGAGGCACAGCAAGCTCTACAAGGTGTGTGGGGAGGGATTCTCTTCAGAAGAGCATCTGTTTTGGGAGAGGCATTTCAAGTCATCAAAGCTAGCATGATTTTCTTCTTCTTTTTTTGTCTTCATTTGGTGGTGACTCACAAGCTATCATATAAAGAAATATTATATATATATACATTGCTATAGCGTCAAGCCTAATCAAGCTGAGCTCAATAATACTTTCAAGCCCAAACTATCAACTCAGTTCGGCTCATTTATAACTCAAGAGTAGCTTTAAATAAGTCGAGCCCACGAGCTTTTTTCACAGCCCTATGCCAACGGTAAAATAGTTAAACATAACATAACGAAATGAACTTCTATAAGATGAAACCAATTGATTTTGATCCACAACTAGTTCCAAACGTACCCTAAAAGAGTTATCCCAGAAGACTAAAATAACTAAATATTGTGAAATTATCTACCAAAGGAGACAAGTTAAATCATGTCCAGATATTAGGATTTTTGTTCTTATATAATTAAATTAACTGATCTATATTGTAATTATTCGTTAAATGAACTAATTAATGGCAAGGTGTTCTTTAGGCAATAAAAGCAAAATTCTGGGGTAGAATGATGAATACTCATATGGTCATGTGTGAATGATAATAAAAACAAAATGTAGGGCATTTTTATATTTTTTTTTTCTAAAATATAATCTACATAGTGAATAAATAATCCATAAAAAGAATTAAGAAATTTAGTAAAAACACCTTATATGTTGCCTTTATTATCATTCTCCCCCTTACACTTTTCTCTCTTTTTTAGAAGTAATGGTTCATGAAGAAATATATTTTGCCTCATATTCTAATTGCCAATATCATCAACTAAACTAGTGATAAATACAATTTGTTGTTCTTTCTATTATTTTATCAGCACTTTTTTAATAAACCCTGTTGGGATGGAGAGAATAGAAGAGGAGAAAAGAAAATCAAGAGATAATTTTCTCTTGTTTGAATTATATTTAGAAGAGAAAGGAAGAGAAAGGGAGAGAATAAATATCACCTTCTCTCCAAAAGTGGAGAGAGAGGAAGAAAAGAGAAAATATATTCTTTTTTTATTTTAATATTTTAAATATGCCCCTATTTTATTATATTATTTGTTTGAATTTTTAGATTTTATTAGCAAATTTAAAAATAATAAATAAATATTAGATATTATAACTTGTGCCGGATATTATAGCTCGTGGATAATATAGCTTGTATGTGTTACTTTTATTATTATCTTTTCAAAGCAGTAATCTTATGAATTTTATAGCTTATGCTGATTTATTTTAATGATTAATTACAAGATGAATGGTGTAATGGTAAATGTCTTATTTTTCCTTCTGTTTTTTAAACCAAACAAAGTAAACTTATTTTTTCCTTGTCTCTTCTCTTGATTGCATCCAAATAAAATGATAGAAAGATATTTTCTCTTCTTTTCTGTTCTATTCTATTTTGTTTTGTTCTCCCATTTTTTCTTCTCGTCTCTTCTCTTCATCCAAACAAAGTGTTAATGACAATTAAAAGTTGTCACCGAATATTCGTATGGAGCAACAAATCGGATTGTGTCACAAAGCAATAATAAATATCAACCATTTGATCAATCTATAAATAAGCATGATTTCTAAAAAGAAATATGTGTTAAGCAACCAATCAGCTCTATATCTCTTACCATTGCCTCCGACCTCTTTGTTCGCGATCTTTTTTCACTGGGCCTATGGTTTATGATAGGGGTGGCTAAGGACCAAGTTGAGTTAAAGGCCAAAAAAATTGGGCTAATTTCGGGCTCGTGGTAGCCTGCGCTCAACTGATAATAATTATGTTAGCTTTTGTAATTAACAAATTCATACTAAATAAAGTTTTTTATAATATACTTTCTATAGAATTACTTGTAAAAACTGCAATACAATCTCTAGCTCATTGGCAACCAAAATATAAAAGAATCAATTTAAGATGCTAAGCTGCAGATCTTAAGCTCGAATGGCTTAGATGGCATTCAAATGGAATATTTTTTTGAAGGTATGTTTTTGTATGAAGTTTGAAGTCTCCAAGAGTTAGAATCTTGTTGGAATGATTGTTGAACAGTTTTATCCCAAGAGCAAATTCACTGATGTATTGGAAGGTCATTAGACTATGTTTCAAATGAGGCACACACGATTAGAGATAGAATATCGAGTGTTTGAACGAATAAGATTCAAATGGATCTTTTCCAAGAGCAAAGATGGACAAGGGATTAAATGTCATCAAAATGAGCTATGCACGAATATGTTTGGGTTGCTTGGACATTCATTTGGTCGTCCGAACGCATCTGCAAAAATTACTTTTCTCCAATCTAAGAGCATTCTAGATTATGGTTTTTGCATCCTATCTTTTTGGAAATATAAAAAGGAAGACTTGCGAGAAGATTCATGAAGTCTTCTTTCTACGACGTGATGGATCTCTACTATTATGGAGATTGTGTATGCTATTATCTCAAGGGTCACAAAGGCTTCCCACCTTGAAGGTCGCTAAGGCAAGCACTGAATAAGGTGCATAGGAGTCAAGGAAATCACTTAAAGATGGTTGCGGGTAAGAAAGCACAGTCTATAAGTGTTTGATAACTTTTTACTATTATAATACTTGGTTTGATCTTAGAGAGAGGGGACCTGTGGTTTTTTACTCTTATTTGATAAAGAGATTTTCACATAAAAATTATCATGTTTGCATGTGCTTTTACGTATTATATTTTAATTATTGTTTGTTATTCTAATTGAAATACATCTTATAGTAAATAATAAAATATTTTCAATTAGTATTAGAGCATGACTTTCACCTTATATAGAGATCCTCTAGAAGATGAAACTTCCTAGAAAAGGACTATCTATTATTGTATCTCCACTACTAGATGGACCAAACTATTCATACCGAAAAATTAAGATACAAGCATTTTTAAAATTAGTTGATGAGTGTATTGGCTTTCTACTCTTCTAATTTTAATATTCTACTATTATGAATGAAAATAAAACTATTAGTAAATAATCTATTGCTCAGTGGGTTAAGTAGACTATGAAAATTCTAGATATAATAGCAAGGCAATTAATGCCATATTAATAGAGTCACTTGTGATGAGTTTCACCGGATTTGCACTTATGAGATAGCAAATAATGCATGAGATATTTTTTGAGACAATTTATAAAGGGGAACCGCTAGATTTGAGACCCTTCACATGGAGGAGAACATAATTTTTAATGATCTTTATGTCAAGTTAATCTAATATTGTTAATTCTAATTTAAATCTTAATGAGCAGATACCTAAGAGCAAAATTATGAGAAAAATCTTCAGTATCTTCCTAAGCAATTTCAAGCTAAAGTGATAGTTATAGAAGAGAGTAAAAATGTTGATTCTCTTATAGTTGAATAACTTATAGGTACTCTTCAGACTTATGAGGCCACCTCCCAAAAATTGAAAAAAAAGTAAAATCTTATCATCCATCAAGAGGGACAATGATGAGTCAGATGACCACGAAGACTTTGATCATGAGATAAGTCTTAGAGAAGAACAAAAATTCTAATGAATCCTCCACTATCCCCGATCACTAAAGGCACAAAACTTAGAGCAAAAATCAAGGGAGGGAGATGTTAGGGTTATCGTCACATTGCTAAAGAGTGCAAATTGTAAAAGAAATGCAAATTTTTGTAAGCTAGTTGGGATGATAGTAATAAATATGAAGATGATGATTATGAACTCGATCAAAAAAAGTTTATTATTTTTACTGCTTCATTATTATCTACCAATAGTTCTAAGGAGATGTCTAGTGCAGGAGAATAAAACAAAAATAATTATGATAACGATGAAGAGATAGACATCCAAATCACCTATGATGAATTATTCGGAGAATCCGACGTGTTTAAGAAAATAAATGTGAAACTTGTAGGAAAACTCTTTTTTGATCGCTTGAACATTAACTTCTAAAAATTCTGTATTATTTAATAAAATGTTATTTTTAGAAATTAATCTACATTGAGCAAGTCTTTTCAATAGTAAGTTTAGTAAAAAAAAAAATTAAGTATCTTGAGATTTAACTCCAAAATGCTAAGAGTGCATTTAATAAATTTAATGCAGAGTTAAAAGAACATAAGTAAACTACCTAAAGCTCAAAAATAGAGAAAGAAAATAAAGTGCTAGGATACAAAGTTGATACATCATCTTCATCTTCTACAAAAAAGTCTTGTATTTAATCTTTATCTCCTTATTTTATAAAATTGACTATGATGCATATCCCTCTCATGAAAATGATGTTATAATCATTAAATATGATTGTGTGAAAGCATGATATATTTAGGATTGATCATAAAGCTAAATCTTTTATTGTTATTTATCATTGATATGGTATGATGAGTCACATTAAATCTTAATGTCACTTACAATGTAGCAAAACCTTAACAATACTATTGTGCTCCTGGATATGATATCTTATATAATCACAATAGGTTTAGTGTATTGAATGATATCTTATATAATTACAATAGGTTTAGTGTATTGAATAGTATGTATGCTTGTCATGATTATATGTATGTCTCTACATCTAGAATTTTATATGGAACTTATGAAAATAATGTAAGGATTCATTTGGATTAAGAAGTGTGATCTTTTTGGCAATCCCCTTTGAGTGATATTCTTGAGTGCTCCATTAGTTATATTTTGGCTATAGGGAGATTGCTTATTTTTTATTTTTATTTTCTTTTTGTGCTCTGACAATGCGATTCGATATATATTTTTAAAAAATCTCATCTTTGAGTTAAAAATTATAAAAATAAGAAATTTGCAAAAAAAATCTACCTTTTATTGCTTGAGACTAAGTTATATATCTATTGAGTCACAATATTTATTATCTTCTTAGCTGATAGAATTAAATATATTACAAGTTAGACAAGTTGTTCATATACATATATTTATATTGTTTTTCATTTTGAATTCTCTACTTAGATAGTCATATACCAATTCTGGTGTTCTTCATTGATCCAGTGTAGTGCTAGTGGTATGTTTTGACGACTTATTTTTAACTTTTACTCGTTTTAACGATTCAGCCTAACCACACTCACAATTAACATTTATTTAATTTTTTAAAAAATGGATATCTAACATGTAGCGTGTAAGATATCATTGCAATTGCAATAGATATATAATTTGACACTTAGAATATCAAAAGAATAAAGAAAGTTATAATGAAAAGGCTATCTGCATGAGCTATTATTATATGCAAAAAATTGAGTATAACATATACATAAAAAAAATTATGTATAAAAAAAATTATGTGTAGGTGGATTACGGTGGTTTGACTGCTGGGTTGAATTCGTACATCCTCTTCTTTGTATCGTTACTTGAATACTTCTAAATCAAAGTTTAAATATTCCCTTAAAAGTAAACCGCTCTTGTTCATATTAGTAGGCCGCTATCCCGATCCGAACCAGCTAATCCGATCCAATTGGCGATTGGAAGGCTTACCATTGCTATTACCATTGCTACTTAATAGCACGGGCCAATCTCGTGCGAAGAAGTAATTCTTAGTGTAATTGCCTGCGATGCCCGCGATGCCCCCCTCCAACCCCTGGGTGTCTTTCTTCGTCTCCCACCCCGTAGCCCAATCTCTCTGATGAAACCCTACCCTTCTCCCACCCTCTCCATCGCTCTCTTTCGAAAACCCTAGGTTTCTCTCTCTCTCTCTCTCTCTCTCTCTCTCTCTCTCTCTCCCCCCCCCCCCTTCCCCCCCGTCCCCCCGTCCCCCCGTCCCCCCGTCCCCCCGTCAATGTCTCTCCAATCCCTAGAGTTCAAGTTCGTTACCGAGGAACGCCTCCAAGAATGGAAGAACTCCAGCCCAACCATCAAGCTGCCCGATCCGGTCCCGATGACCCGGTTCCTCTACGAACTGTGCTGGGCCACGGCGAGTTTCTTGGATATCTCTCTCGGGGTTCATGGTTCTTTTCGTGAATTTGGTATAAAAGTTGGGCTTTTGATCGGTTCCTGGTGCAGATACGCGGGGAATTGCCGTTCCAGAAGTTTAGGGCGGCGCTGGATTCGGTGGAGTTCGCAGAGGAACATCAGAGGGGGGATATGAGCTCCGTGCTTGCGGATATTGTGGCGCACCTGGGCCAAGATGTGAGTGTGGATAGTTTGCTTTTTTAGTTTGCTTATTGTGTGAATACTCTGTTCAGGTCATATGGTTATGGTCTAATTAATCAGTATCTAACCAAATAGAATTTCAATGAGGAGGTAACCGTGAAAAATATGATAGTCATTTGTCATAGTATTGAAAGGTAAGATTGCTATTTTTTCTCGTAAGCCAACTGAGCATGTGCACTCATCAAGTTGGTAGCATGTGGACTGTTCTAAAAGTTGTCCATTCATCAGCATAAGTGTTTCTCTATGCCGCGTACCCTATGCATAAGGCTTACGAATATAGGACAGGATCAACTTATTATTGAGGCCATATTATATTGGTTTTTGTAACTACAACTATTACTAGATATAAAAAACAAAATTTTGTTTTAAGAAATGTGTCTATCTTCCCTACTTCTCTTCAAGATCTTGTTTTTTCCCAACTTGTTTGAATATATATATCAATTTAATTAATATTAAATATTGACCACACACACACACACATATATCCATATATGTGTTATGCAGTCCATCCACTAAATGCAGACTGTGCCATGCCTATTAGAACATTGTCATGTAGTTAACCCTTTATAATTGCCAATCAGAGAAACAGGTTTGGTGTTCCAAGTAGTACTCCTTAAGAAAATTATTGAACTGAAATATGATTCGAACAAATTTTCCAGTGCATTTAGGTATATGTTCAGGCATTGTATGTGCAGATGAGTCCATTGAATGAAGAAAAATGAACTTTTGTTCTGCAATTAGAGTAAGCATCAAGAGGCGCATCCTCTTCACTTTGATCCTAGTAGTTTGCTAGAATAGTTTTTTTCTAGCTTTAGACAAAATGTACATATGTGATCCAATACTTTACCTAATTTGAAAGGTATTTGGCTCAAAAGTAGTCGATAGCTGGCTAGCTGCTTATACATTTTAACGATTCAAACTAGATAATTCCATATGGCGTTTGTTGTAGGGTTGACAGTCTCCGATTCTTGTATTCGTCCACCGTTAGAAAACAAACTTGGTTAAGGAACTTTGATGTAGGTAAGATCGCTTATCTGTCCTTTCTGATTTGATTAGTCATTTGGTTAGCCAACTTTAATCAAATTTATAACATGTGTGAGTGTTGTCCACATCAAATAGAATTAGCTGTCAGATAAGCCAATTGCAATTAGCTAGGGCTGAAGGCCCAGCTGTTCTTGATGTTGTTAACCAATCACTACATTGAAATGGCTTTGATTACGGGTAAAGTGACCAAATTCTAGTCTTATTTCCAATGGAGGCTCTTACTGCTTCTCTGATGGATCAATTGTTCTCTTCTGATTGCATCTAAGCCTTTTCCCATTGGGATTCTAATTTGTTTTCTAATTGGATTGGGTGTTCATTTTGGAAGCAGTTAAGAATTTTCAAGTTTCAACCACTGGACATTTAGTCTTCAAGCCCCAAAAAAGAAAGTTTAATTCTTACCTATCTGCCTGTTTTGATTTGATTTATAGTTTAAGTAGCTGACATTAATTTGAGTTAGCTATGTTTATATTAATAACTTGCTTGTTAGGTCAGCGATTAACTATAAACAAACATATGTTGGAGCCATATCTTGGACACCTAAAAAAAGAGTTATAATCCATTTGTAATTCTAAATCATAAGAGGATTATAACTAGGCTTGAGCATGGGTAGCCTAACCCACTTGATTCATTTCTTGGAGGGTCGGGTCAAGGATTTTTAGTCCATTGGCCTTGTCGAGTTTAAATTGTGAGATCCAACACAATGAACGTTATGTGTTTTAAATTTTAAGGATTGCCATGCCTAAGGCATTGGGTGTGCCGACTCTAGCTCACTATGGTATGTCTCATTGACACATGCTGTATTGAGCCGGTGTACCGTTGTAGTTTTGATTTATTGAAAAAATAATCTTTAAAGTTTAAATCTTGCTAGGGCCTAAAAATATGTTTTAAGGGCTAATATAAAGTCTTTCAACACTATATATTAGCGAAGCATATGCAATTAGATTCTATCTCATTGCTTTTTCCACTTTTTTTCGGATTTTCTAAGTTAAGGCAAATAACTTTCATAATCAAAATTTGCCTTTGATTTCTAAGATTTAAAGTAAAAATCTTTATAAATCAAGCTTTATAATACAAAGAGGTATCAAAAGGGATAGAAGAGACATCAAATTAGGTTTGTTTAAAGTAAGATATGCCCAATTCTTAGTGGCATGCATCAGTATGGGTGTCTATAAGGGAGTATCAAGATACTCCACTCGTTATTAGTGTTAATAATTTATTAGCACGATATGTATCGACCTGTGTCAATAGTGCTGACCGTATCGATAGGTATGAGAATCCATGTTTAATTTTATATTGCTAATACATATCATCCTAATCTAATATACTCTTGTATTTGGGCATGCTAATATTTGTTGAATTGCAAGTATTTAATGTTAGTGGAGCAAGTTTGGCTTAAGCCTAAGCCCGACCTTGCCCTAACTATTTGCTAGGTTGATGGTTCAAGCCATCGATCTGGCGTCAAATGATAAGTAAATTAGGCAGGCTTGGGCTTGGAAAGATTAACAATTATCCTTGGTCAGGTTGGCCTTGAGTTTACTGGAACTAATCATGCTTGGAGTTGAGCACGACCTACACCCTATAAGAGCAAGCAATGCTTAGGTCTAATGATAACCAAACAAAAGTTATAAGAATCGGATTTGATTGGGTGTTTGTATTGCAGTGAATTGATGACAAGGCTATTTAGTTTGGTTATCAAACCATAAAATATTTGATCCATTAAAAACCCGCCAACTCGGTGGCTTAGTTGGTGAACCAAGCAACTCAGACGGTTTTTTTGCAAACCTACTGAGTTGCTCACTTTCCAAAATTACTTATTTGTCCTTGATCGTCAATGATTCTTTTCTTTATCGTAAAGATAATTTAATTCTAAATATTAAACTAATTCAATCTTTAAAATGTAGTAGTGTAATTAAGGTGTGATTTTGTATAATTACATGATTGATGTACTTAAATGTAAAAGATTACTCAAATTTGGTAAACTCATAGAAGAAATACAACTGTTTTGCTTTTATAGAATTTATTTCTTCAGTTTTTGAATTATTTAGAACTACCTATATATTATTCAAATATTTTAACATGTTCTTAGATACACCAAAGGTCGACCCATTGGTTGAACCAAAAACCTAGTGACATTACATCTTGCCAGGTCAATACCCAGTCTAATTCTGCTAAGACTAAGCCGAATCAAGAAATGATATGCCGGTTGAACTGAAAGCCTCTCAAATAATGTTCTAAAAAGTGTGGCAAGTACATAGCAGTCAAGGGGTTTCATGGCACTCAGCGGATTGCGTATCCACTGAACATCATAGTGGGTGACATGAGCCCAAGACGGGCATTGAAAGTAAATTAACAATTTACCTTTCCTAAACTACTCATCTTATATATAAACCAATGATCTAGACATAAGAACTGTTCAACTAGTGATATACTATACAAGTATCTAAGCAATAGTCTGAGATCATAATAGAAAAATGAAATTCCTACAGTAAGGGCTGCATATGACTGCAGGAATGTCCTGCAGTGAGGAGTGTATGAATTGGCCTGATTGCAGGAAATTTCTTCATCTGGTTGCAATGTATAGATTCACAGCAAAGAGAAAAAGGTAAAAAAGAAACAACATTTTGGTTTGTGTGATTGAGGCGTTAATTATAAAAGAGGCAAGGAGACAAAGGAAGACAAGAAGGAAAACAAAGAAGATGCAAAGATGGCAGTAGTGATGAGTACAAATAGCATGCTGGCGAGTGCACATGGCAGTAGCAAACTCCTTCCCGTTCTTCTTTCTTTTCTCCCTTTTTCTACCTCCCCCTTTTGCTCTATTTTCTGTCTCGTGCTAATCTAGGGCTTCCTAGTTTGACTAAGGTTTTTTGGATTGAAGTTATATAATTGGGTCTAATAAATGTTATCGGGTATGTTAATTAGTTCGTCGGTGTGCTATTGGACATGCTGTTTGCTCTTTATTGGATAGTTGGGCTTCCTTTTTGAAGCTCGCCATGCTGGCCTTGACCAGCCAAGGGGTGTTGGCCCAAATTGGTATTTCTTACCGCTACAAGGAAATCGTAGCGTTTAGGTTGCAGAAATGCTAAGGTGGCTGCCATGACCTTTTTCTAGAATATTGTTCTTAGCCATCGACACTACATGCTTATTGTCATGGCCTGCATGATCGTCACCCTATTCTAAATATGGCAGTAGTGACAAGGTATATTGTCAGCACAATTGATATCGGTTAACTAGAGTTAGCATGATTGGGGTGGGGTCCACATGAAGAATATGAAGATACATACTAATGACTCACAAGAAACGGTGCATGCCAATATGTGTAGTTGGGAGGCCCATCTTGACAATCCTTGAGCCAAATTAAATAGGGATTTTACATTATTGCCATTGGAAAGTTTCAAAATATCACAATTGCTTGTGTATTCTTCAAGATATAAGATTTGCCATCGAAACATCTGCATTTCATACTGACCCTTACACTATATTACAATATATTTTGCTTGTTAATTCTTAATAACGACATTTTCTCTTTATTTTGAAAATGAGTATATGTGATTTGAATAATTATTTTAGACATATTTCGTAAAGACTTATCCAATTAATTTGTTAGACACTCTGTTGTGCATGGATTGAAGTTTTGAATGATCCCGATCTGTACCGCCGAAATGGAATAATTGGTATGACCAATTTTCAATCCGAATTATTTAAAACGGATGATTGATACAGTTGATATGACCAATACACATATTTTTTCAAGTGACTATGTACCTGAAGTGGCTTAAGTTTGGGAGGTAGCCTATTCCAGCATTAAAGTTTGACAACATGCTTAGTTTGGTCAAAAACTCCCAAGTAAGGTGAACTGCATGGATGGAAGCAAGATTTAACATCATTCCTATGGTGGTCATCTAAAATGATCCTTGTCAAAGGATAGTTTTAGAGGCATCTGAGAAAGCATTAGCTCCAAAAAAGACAAATAACTTGTATATCTTCTGGATGTATTTTTATGAACAACAAACAAGCAATTTGTGTACTAAGTCATTGAGGTCAAGTCTTCAACATCAATGATATAAGAAAGCAATAGATGTTGCCCTAACTTATGCATGGTCATTATCTTAACTCTTAAATCAAAAATATGGTTTTACACCCTGTTTGGATTCCAACATGATTAATTAATAAATGGATTGGATAATATTAGTAAGATTGGGTTCCTATTAAGGTTTAAGATCAATGCTACTCTAGATCCTGACTTACTACATGGATATGGATCCAACTCTTACACATATTTAATTAAATTAGGCACTACTACAACTCCAGACAAAAGTTAGGGTACCACTTGCAGAGATTTAGTTACATATAAGTCAATTGAAATGATTTGGAAATATTTGATGGAGATTGCATTATGCTAGTAAAGAGGAGTGATTATTCCATTCAATGAAAAAGTTCCTTATAATGTAAGGGAAGACTATTATTTAATAGGGAGTAAGTAGTTAAAAAGATGTAATAGCATATGATTTGGTATAGATCTTTCCACTTAAGAGATACAGATGGAGAAAAGGATCCAAATAACTAATGCAAAGTAGTTAGAATTTGTTACAACTTACAACTTAGAATATAAACTCTCATTCACTTGTGGAATAAGAATAACCTTATTCTAGAATAAGCCTCCTTATTCTGGTATAGTAACTAAACAACAACTTAACTTCTTTTGGTGTACTAATTCATCATTCTCTCTTATTTTATTCCGTATAACTTTAAAATAATATTTAATAATATCTCGTAATTACTATTTTGCTTTTAGATTAGACACCACTTAATTATATATCATCTCAGCTATAGTTAAGATTCCCTCTCTTTCTCTCCTCTCTTCTCTCAGAAAACCGTCATGTTATATAAATACACTATTATATCTGTACTGCAATACAGTATAAGGACGTAAGTTCGCACAATAACTACATAAGTCTGTACTGTCATACACTATATAACTATATATTTGTATTGTTACACACTATATGGTTATATGTTTGAACTGCTATGCACTATATAGCTATATGTTTGCATAGCCTCGTACTATATGTCTGCATTGTCATCCACTACATGGCTATATGTCCACTCTGATATGTATTTATAAGTCCGCATTTGCCCTAGTGCAAATATATGAAGTACTTTAAGTCCGCATTTTTAATAAAAAATATTTTTTATTTTAGAAAATATACATTATTACCATTACTTTAGATTCAATCAAGGGTACTTTCATCATTTAGTATAAAATATCACCTCTCCCCGATACAAATTTATTATTCTTCAATATTTTAATATGAACTTTATGTCATATCAAATGTAGTTATTACTTTTTATACTAGTATTCAATCAAACAATACAATAACTTATACTGGTATTAGCTTTCTTTTTCTTATATTAGAAATTAGAATACTTATACTAGAGTTGGCTTCATTTCACAAGTGAACGGGGTCTAAAGCATTAAAGCCACTCTCTTCTATCAACTTAAGTTTTTTTAGGGAAGTTGATCGTTTAACATGACATGGGAGCATGAGGTCTTGAGTTTGAATCCCACCGGTCTTATTTGCAATTAAAATCATGTACCTCCACTCATTTAATGTAAAATTTGTATCTTGGGCTGTTTAATTATCTCAAGCTTAGACGTGAGGGGATGGTTAGAATGTAAAGGATTTTGAACAAACGTTCTTTAGGCTTTTAGAGAAGATAATGAGTTAATAGAATTAAAGGTCTAATTATTCTTTTATGTTTACATTTCAATTAACTCATAGGCCATTTGATTTGCAATTTCAGAGGTATTTTCAGTTTTTGGGAACAAGGACATATTTGACAAATTAGTTATTGCAGACCTAATTGTATTTATCATCTGATTTGGCAGCTTACAATCTCGGGGGATTATCGTAGTCGTCTTGTCAAAATGGTAAGATATTATTTTGGTTCTTTTACTTTCTCTTTTGGAAAATTATAACAATCATTCTTTCTTGCAGTCGTGTTGTTTAATTTGTTTCTGTTATGTTATAGGCTATGCATCTTGAAGTGTTTTGGAAAGCCATTCGGTACTATTATGTTTCATATTAATTCTTCTGGAGTTCAACTGTTTAGTGAACTTATTGGCATCAAACTACTGTGCTTCTATGCATTTTGGTCTATTTGCAAATTAAAGCAGGAAAAGTTAATGAATTATATAAAGCATATTCCTTGAAGGACCATAGTTTAACATTTTCTTTAATATTCATTCATGGACATATTCTTTTGTCTTTAATAGATACTATACTACCTTATCAATATAATTGAATGCTTGTACTTTGTTCGATGCTTATTAACGCCTCCTGTTTCTTTTGTGGAACATTGGAATGAGGAAAGACTGTTAGTTCAATATGCTTACACTAATTCTCCATGTATTAGATTTTTTATTCAATATGCTGTGAGAACGGTGCATATGCCAAAGCTACATTTTCATCATACGGAAGTGGAATTATGCTCCATTGTTCTGCATACTTTTATAGTTACTAGGAAAAAATACATTTATGCTTGTTAGGTACTGTAAGAGTGTCCCTCTGCTGCATGCAGCAGAACTATATACTAGAGAAAATACATTCTGTGTGTTTCTTCTGATTCATGAAGACGTCAAGTGGTAAGCTATGGCATTTCCTCTGTGTTGTTTAGATGTCAGCTGGGACTTTCTTATCCCCTTCCTTTCTTAAAACAACAAGAATCAAGCCATGGATTATTTAATGTTAAATCATTGAGGCAGCTCGAAAACTATGAACAAATCTTGTCTATTAGGCTATTATAGCATTCTTTACTATGTTGTGCACTTTGCTTAGCATTTATTTAGTATTGAAGGATCAGTGCTGCTTGCTTTTCACCTTATTGTAGTTAATATCATGAATCTTCTTATTGCTTTTGGCAGTATTTGCGAGTGTTTACTATTTCAAGTTGTCATAATATTGTTGATAAATTTTCTTTGATGTTTGATGTACTTGTGAATCTTTCCACGATTTGTTCATTTTGCTCGTTTCTGACCTTATGATTTCTTATATATAGGCAAAGTCGTTGGTGGAGTGTTCATTAATTTTGCCTAGGCTTCTGCAGGAGCGCTGTGAGGTTAGTAGTTTATGTTGAAATATATTGTTGCCCAACTGAGGCATCCATTTATGTACAAAATGTGCTCACCTTTTTCTACTCCACTTATAGGAAGAATTTCTCTGGGAGGCTGACCTAAGTAAAACCAAATCTCAAGATTTAAAGGCGAAAGAGGTATGCTGGCTGGATCCAAGTTAATCATTGATTACTTCCCATTTAGGCATAGTAATAAAACTGCATTACCTAACATAACCATATCCTATCCTTCTGGTCTTCTGACCCTTTGGAGAGTAGCGGAGAAACAAACCATATTTTTTCTTGCATTACCTTTGTTCTTGCCAATGTTCCTACATGTGCACTTCTGATGCTATTATAATGTTTCTTCTCATGAACAATCTAAATAATGGACCATACAACAAATCTAGAAAATTATATATCTTGATCTACGGCTCAGTTTGGTAATGCTGATAGCCTCTTATTAAAACTGCTTCCACCTTTTTTTTTTCTCTTGCTGTTTATTTTTCCTTAGGATGCTTGTTTAATTTCTTGTCTTGGTATAACAAAGGTGTCTATTCATGGATCACAGGTTAGAGTTAACACCCGCCTTTTGTATCAGCAAACAAAATTCAATCTTTTACGAGAAGAGAGCGAGGGGTATGCCAAATTGGTAAGTACAACACACATTTTAATCATGAATATGCTGCAGAGGAACTAAGTGAGAGTATTGAAATATTCTCTTTGATTTTTGCCATGAAATCAACTGGGTTAATCAGATTATAGATTTTCAATACAGTCTGCTTGGATACAGTAAATAGAAAATGAAAGAAAAATGAGCATAAACCATTTTAGCTTGCTTATCACATGTCAGGCCAAGTATTGTTTTCATGCATGCTGAAAACTTGAAATTTCATCTCTGCTGTGGAAGCTCTTGGAGAATCTTTGTTTCCTCTCAACTTCGATGGAATGCTGTAATTTGTCGGTTGGAAGACTATTTGCTTTTAATATATCACAGAAAAATACTCAGTTGTGTCTGGAACTTATTTCAATTCTTCATTAAGAGGTTAATAGTGAAATTTATATTGGTACGTCGTAATATTGCCTTAGTGGGGTATGCTCCAGACAGTATGCATATTGATACTTTAATATATTACTTCTTGGTCAAATTTTTTATGGTTTTTCTACATACTTGGATGGTTGAAATTGAACATTATAGTTTTCTATTTCTGTATGCGTAACTTGGCTTTGACCTTTTTCCTTTAGCATAGCAACATAATAGCTGTGGTGTCTTTGGTTTGTTTCTAGCATAGCAAAACTAACATGATTTAAATGTAATTCTGGACCTTCGCAACTGCTTGTCTATTTGATAGCTTTATTGCCCATATTATCCTAGGCCATCAATATATTAGGTGCCATGGTAGAACATCATTTTTCCTATTCTCAAGTATATGAAAGAACATATAATGGCAGTGGGATTCTCATTATTTGAACACTGGTGTTTGTGTCAAGTAGTGGAATCAATGACATGTTTCAAGTTTATTTATAATTTAATAAAAGAATCCACCTTCATCTATATCTGGAGATTCTTGGTACTCCAATTTCTATTTTTCTGCTTGATATGATTTCTTTTTCATGATTCATTACAAGGAATTGACTAATTTTTCTTCCATCTGTCTGGATTTTTACAAGGTGACACTTCTTTGTCAAGGTGGTCTAGATGCGATGAATGAGACTACGTCAGTAGTGACAATCAGCATTATAAAGGTTCCCATGTTGGATAATTCATTTATAAATTCGGTTACAACATGAACAATTATCTCTCCTTTCCAATATTCTCTAATACGCTGCTTCTTTTCGCAGTCGTTAATCGGTCATTTTGATCTGGACCCAAATCGTGTTTTTGATATTGTAAGTTCTGCTTATATATTCTGTGTTTGCTTAGCTTAGAAGTTTAGATATTTATTTAAGAATCTGTTGCAGAAAAGCTCTTTATGCAACCTTTTATTGCTAATGATCACTTAGGAAATCTAATTTTCATAACCTTTTGATTTAATTCATGAATTTTTGTTTTTGACTGTTTTATATCAGGTGTTAGAGTGTTTCGAACTCTATCCTGAGAACAATACCTTTTATAATCTCATACCTATTTTTCCAAAGGTCTGTCTTTTCATCTTCATTTGATATATTTAGAAATTATTATTACTCTCCACATGACACTGACTCACTTCATGCTTGACCACTTCATTTATTTTTTACAGTCACATGCTGCTCAAATTTTGGGGTTTAAGTTCCAGTATTATCAGCGGATGGAAGTTAATGCTCCTGTTCCTTCTGGGCTTTTCCGGCTTGCAGCTTTGCTGGTGAAAGCAAACTTTATTGATCTTGATAGTATGTAAGTTTTCTTGCCCATGCTACTTATGATTTAACTTGCTTTGTGCCTTTGTATTTTTATTCGGGTTTTCTTAGTTTTTATATTCCATTCTTCTCTCTCATTTTCTCCTTCTATTTAGTATATCATGCTTTTGTGAATATAACTTTGTTGATATCTTATGGTGAGTATTACTAGCCAGAGTATTATTGGTGAAATCTGCATCTGTCATATCGTTGTTCAGTAGGATATATGATGTTCCAAAAGTTAGCCTTATGGTGACAAATGTTTTTGTCATTGAATATTATTAATGAAGACTGCACCCTTTTGGTCTTAACTTCTTGGTCTTCTTTCATAGCTAACTCAAATTTTCTTTTGCATCACATGTGGTGCTCATAAATTGGACTTATCTTGCTGCAAGTACTTGGATACCGTGATGCCCTGTATCTGTATTTTCAGAAGGCTTGCAAATTGGATTCTGTTATATCTGATGAGATCTTCCCTTGGTTTCTATTGGCTGGTTTATAAAGATTTGAAATCTGGTTGTCAGGACAGGAGATTCTGTGGTTGAAGTTATCATAGCTTTGTTAAGTTAGGTTTATTGGACAATGTACCTGTAAGCAAGACTATGGCTGTTATGTTTTGCGTACTTGTCTTGCTTATGGCTGGTCAGCTAATATGGTGCTGGCCTGCTTTGAGAGTGTGATGACTACTGAAAGTTTATGGGATATTCTTTTTCCTCTTCCATTTGAAAGTTCTTTTGGGCAGTCACTTTGGTGTTGTGCATCCAGTTGATGCATTGTAATATGCTTTCCACGTGGCTATTTTTGTGGTCAGAACTTGTGGAGATTTGACTGATAAGAACTTTGAGGATGGTGCATCATAGTTGTTTGCGTTTTGGTTGTCACTTCCAGCCAAATACAGAGAGGACTGATGGCTTATCAAAATGTGGACAAAAGTGACCGAAGTTATACTTGGAGTTCTTGCAAATACACTAAAATAAATATTCAGTTCAGGCACTTATATATTGAGGATAATGGAAAACTCTGTGTTAATTCATGGTGGAGCTAGCTGTGCTATTTGAAGCAAGACCTACATAGAATTTATGTCATAACTTCTCTACAGCATAGGATGGTTACCTTGAATTGCTACCAGTGGTACTGGTATACCACTCATTACAATTTATTGAATGATCTTAAAAAATGGGTTGTTTCTGAAGAGAGCTACCTGGCAGGAATTGGAAGAGGAACTGAGATATGCTATCAAGGGGCATATTATATGCTACATGAAGTGCTCGTGAAAAGCATCATAAAGGATAATGTTTTTAAATTTTTTGGTGCTGCTGCACAGAACTGCAAGCTGATATCCGCACAATGCTGGATCTGGTTCTCCATATTCTTTCATCAGTCTAAAATTTAGTAATACAACTCTTGGAAAGAAACTGTCAATTATCAAAGAGGCATCAGACCTTGTGAGGATAACATCTTTGTTGATCTGCTTTTCACTTTATTAATATGTGTAATGTGCACCAGGGAGCATCAACCAATGGGATTATTTCTTGTTTGTTTACTTTAGATGATGAGTGAAATTCTTGGGGAAGCAAAGGCGAGTTTCATGTATTCTAGTGATATTCTACTGGATTGTGCCCATATCTCTTTATTTGTGCTATTTAGAACTATTAATGATCAGTTTTGCCTTTATTATTGGTCTTCTTGGTAACCTGTTTCATCATTGGATTGAACCCTAATAGAAAGTAGTTTCTTAAATAATTAATAAAATTGGTTAATAATGAATAAATAGTCTCCTTTTTGAGTATGATGCAGGGTTATCAAATTAAGCTCTGACATCTTCTGTTCTGGTGTTGTCCATCTGATTATTGGAAGATTGATACATAAACTAAAATTCGCCTTTATCTGTTTGTGAATTAAATTTACTGTCTTACTGAGGCTTCTTGATGTTGTTCTACTTAACTAAATTATATCATACTTCAGTAGAAATAGTTCTATAATTCTGTTAACTAGAAATTTAGTGAAATTAGAGTGCGCATCCTTTTAATAAGGCATTATAAAGTGAAAACTTCTAATTCCATATTGCAATGTGTGTTCCTCCTTTTTTATAAAAAGGTTAAATTTGTACTTGTGTGACTGCATGTAGAAGAGACCCTATAATCTAGATGCTAATCAATTTAAAACCATTGAACTTTCTTTGCAATGCTTTAGTTCAATTAGCTTGCTTGCTACATGTTTTTCTCTGACCGGATTAAAAAAGGTTTGTCTTTTAAGTTCAAAGTTTTGGATATACTAAAATTTGTGTACAGGGTGAGATGTGATCTTGCCTATCAATAGAGAGTGCCTTTTGGAATTAGAAGTTTGAAACATTGTTAGGCACTCCATGGATAATGAAGATACGTTAACTAATGGAACAGTCTTTGGTACTTAATTTTCTTTTTCTCATGAATTTTATCTTGTTTGAATATTTTTTTAATCTTTTGTTTGCACATGGATCAAAGTGATATCTGGGGCATGTCCTAGGACGACTTTCCTATTACTTGAGGGTGTTGGCTCAAATTGCCAGTAAAATTTGCTATTATCCATTTGCTTATTCTATATCTTTTATTATAGCAGGAAGATCACAGGTCTAAGTTAATCTAAGCTGCATTTTAGATCCTCTACTGTAAATGAGGGCATCTTTTTTTTTATTTTTTCCCTTTGTTTTTTTTCTTTCTTCTATCACCTATTTAAACGCTTACACCTGCTCGTGTAGGTGTGTAACATCATGAAAATAGTTGAACTTTGGTGGAAGTATGATTGTTTTAGTGATTCAAATGTTTTCTTTAGAGATAGCAATTAGTTGACACAATTAAGTTTTGGAGGAATATCTTCTATGCCTTTTTTTCTTTTTTTTAGAAATGTATTGGTTAGGACTGCTGAATGGCTGTTGTTCTGATTTTGTTGTTATTGTATTGGTTGAGGTCACTATTAGTTTGAGTGATTTTTTGTTGATATGCTGTTTCTTTGCTTTTTCTCCCTTCTATTTGTAATACTGCTTTACTTTTTGATCTTTCATGCAGTGTAATAGCTTTTGTTTATTTAGCTTATCTGTTAGGTTAGCAATTTTTCTTTTTTACAGTTCTTTTATTTCCTTTTTTATCTCAGATATGTTCACTTACTTCCGGAGGATGATGAGGCTTTTGAGTACTATGATGCATTAATTGCTAAGAGAGTCGATGAGGTTCGGTTGATCTTATAATTTCTTCTCTTGTATTTTTGCTTACTGGAAGTGGAATGAATCTAAGCTTTTCACAAGAGATACACATTATCAAATTAATTGGTAGAGGCTACACTTTGGACTAGCATTATCAACTTATAATTGTTGTGGCAATGAGGCCCTCTTTTGTTCACTAGATTCACATGCCTGCATGCTTTATACATGTGTAGGGCTGTTGAGCTGTTCATGCCATTACTGCACCAGCATTATGTCGCAAAATGCCTTTTGGTTTCAGTTTTCCTTTATGAAATATTCCATATGATCCAGTCTATTGTTTGTTGTTCGAATGCCAGGCTAACAAAATTGGAAAAATTAATCTTGCTGCTACGGGAAAGGACCTCATGGATGATGAAAAGCAAGATGTAACTATCGACTTATACACTGCGCTTGACATGGAAAATGATGCAGTTACTGAAAGAGCTTCTGAGATTGAGAAGAATCAGAAACTTGGTTTGCTCATTGGTTTCCTTTCGGTTGATGATTGGTAAGTTAGGCTTTATAACAAAGTTTGATGACTGGCCTGCTTCTTGGCTTCCTCTTTTGTTTATTATACTTGTATGTAAGGCAGAGTTTTTTAGTTCTAGTCATTATGTGAAAGTTGATTCATGGTTATATTACGATGCAACCCTCACCATTAAGCCTTTAGCACTTATTATTTGGGGTTGACTACAGGCTTGCTGTTTCTAAGTTCTTCCTCATTCAAGTCTTTTCACAAACAGCAAGTGCATTTCTTCTTTTGTTATCTTCCTCCAGTACCAGCAGGGCCAAATCATTTCCTATGCTATATACCTTTACAACATTTCCTTCAGGTTTTTACTTGTAAGTTAAGTTTTATTCCCTTTTCTATTGATTTATCTCCTCCCAAACTGTTGTAATAAAAAAGGACCTTTCAGTCCTTATGTCTGCAACTCATTATCTTCCAAAAGTCTTTCCCCATACATCCATGTAGTTGACTCCTTACCTGCACTCATCTATGGATACTGGATAGAAACCTGACACCAATATAAAGAATATCCCCTTCTTACTCTTTGGTGCATGTGCCTTTATGAGACATTCATTAAAAATATATTTTTTCATATCTTCCGTAAGACTGACTATTGATTTAGAGCAGTTGGCATCCTATCTTCGTACTGCTGTGAACAGATAAAAGGTTGTGCATGAAACAGGCATAGAGCATCAAATGGATGGAGTCACCATTTGTCATCTGTATTTGATCAGGCAACTTTAGTATTGTACCTCCCAGAATAGGAGTTTTGATAAATATTTAGTGGCATTAAAAGAAGGAACGAAAAAGGTAGCACAGACATTTAAACTATTATGATTCATTAATGTCTGGAGAAACACAAAACCCGAAAAGAAACTTCAGTTCAATTTAATTAGTGCGTCAAGGAGATTAATAGAGTACCAGGGAAAATTAAACTATTTTGATTAATTATGTTTGGAGAAACACAAGATCCAAAAGCAACTTCAATTCAAATTAATTAGTGCATTAAGGAGTTTATCGACTATGAGGGAAAATTATGAAGTCTGAAAGCCCCCAAACGTCATCTCATACTGAAAACCAAGAATCTTACCACATGCAAATTTCCAAACAGCTATCCTAATGTTTGTGATGCATGAAGATCTATTGCATCAACCAAATTTATTTACTGCTAGGTCTAGAATTTAGACTCAGATTAGGTGTAAGGTTTAAATGGTTGATACTTCTGACATAAAAGTAATAGGAGAGCATCATAGATCTAAAAATAGGCCTCCAAATTCAAAGGAAATGTTTCAGGTTAAGGGTTTATCCGCTGGGAAGTGTATCGCGTGAATAATGAATTCCTTCCTCTTCATGTTCAAAATTCAGGCATCCAGTGAATCTCAATTTTATAAGGAATTCCTTAATTTTGGCAGCATTTTCAGGTTATGCAATATTCATTGTCTCCAGAGAATTCTTTTATTCTTCCATGAACAATTAGCCAATTACTATGTTTATAATAACTTGTAGCACTAGGCTAGGGTGTGACAGTTGCTTAGATGGGGTGCTGTGACTAAGATTTGTTTCCTTGTTTGTCCAGCACCAAGTAGTGGTTGATTGGCTTCTTTAGCTTTACATTCTATTTGACGTTCTTTTGTTGGTTTCTTGAATTATATTGGCTTTATGCTTGCTTCTGAACAAAAATCATTTAATATTGGATCATCTGCAGTCTGCTTAATCTAGGAATCAGTTTTCTGCTTTAGTGATTTGGCTGCTTTATTGCCTATGTCAATAACGATTTTGTATTTGAAGTGCACTGTATTATTATTATTTTCAATATGAATTGTGTGAATTACCTATGTTAATTTGTAAGGCTCTTGTAAGCATTTGGTCTTCTCCTTTTGCCCCACAACATACTATAATTAGGCTGTGGTTAAATGATTAACTCTAAGGCTTATGCTACTTGTTGGATTCTGGACAGAATGTTGAGTGCCTAGAATCCAAGGCAGGCTTGAATTATTATTCACTATGCGGAGCATTGTTTTGGAAATTCTGTACATCTAAATAATTCAATAGGTAATTATCTTCAGGTGAAATATTACATCAACATATATAAGGTAGTAGCTTGAAGGTAAACAAGTTTTGAAGAATAGACAAATGTTATTAGCCAAGCAGATATCATTTGCAATTCTTTTTTTAATTTTCCTTTGGGGTTGAGTGCTTGGGTATCCATGAGCTTTCTGTAAAATGCTCTACATAAATTGTGTTCTTTTAAATATATTATTTTGACCACAGCTCGTTTCTTTTTCCACAGTAGTATGAAAACATTGATAATCTAGTCAGATAACATCTAGCATGCTTTATCATCTTTTAGTTGCTTTTTCATTTTTTTTTGTGTTTCCATGTTCTTTTTCTTGCTTTATACAGTTTGTACCATTTCTTTCTATAAATTTGGAAGGTTAAAGGTGTTGTTGGATATCTGCTGATCTCACTGTCTCACTGGACTTAACTTTCCAGGTGTCATGCACAGATACTCTTTGATCGTCTTTCCAAACTAAATCCAGTTGAGCATATACAAATTTGTGAGGGATTATTTAGGTTTGTTCCAAATCTCTTAAGCTTGACTGTTCTTGCTGATACATATACTGTCAGTTGCATGACTGAAAGATAGTTCCTATTTACATGAAGAGGATAGGCATAGTTGATTTGCAAAAGCTTGTCCTTGTTGATTTTAGAAAATGTTTCATTGTTAACTTATATATCCTCATTTGAGAAATGGAGTTGAAGTTACACTTGTTATGGATAGTAGACTGACACATCTGTGTTAGCTATTATCCCTGATATTGTTTTATTGTTTTGAAGTAAATTAAATGAGGAAGCAGGTTTTTCAACTTTGCATGTCATCTAAAAAGTCTTTCTTAAATGTTGTTTCGGAGATCTGCTTCTTTATGTAATGCTTCTTTCTTCAAATGTAGGGTCATTGAGAAAACTATGTCTCCAGCATACGCTATTGTTTCTCAGATGTATCCTGAAAACTCTGCGGCCTTCTTAGATTCTGATCGTGATGGTGTGGAATTAATGTCCATTTCTTCTGCTAAATCTTCTATCAATCTTCCAAGAGAATTCTTTCAGATGCTTGCTACTGCTGGACCATATCTTTATCGTGATGCTGAATTGCTTCAAAAGGTACTGTAATACTTAATAAATACTCAATACACTTTTTTGAGTCTGAGGTAGGTTGGCACTGTTGGATACTTGCTGTTGTGGACCATCCCAACCCAAAGAATATACCCTGTATGTCTACCAGAGGTTGAAAACATTTTTTAAATAAAAAGGTCTAATCTTTTATGAGTTTATATGTAATCGACTAAGGGTAATGTTCTTAATGGTTCTTGTCATTCTTTTTGAAAAATTAACATGGTTTTACTATAATTCTTTTTCTTGCTGCTTTGGGTACAATTCATTTAGCTTATATGAAACTGGTAAGTAGTGATCTTTTGACCTTCTGTATCTGTAAAACTGCAGGTTTGCAGAGTGTTGAAAGCATATTATCTATCTTCACAAGAATTACCTTCTAATGGTTCACTTGTGGTTTCTCCTGATACAAATGAAACAAGGAAATTTAAAGAAGCTAGGCTTAGGGTTGAAGAAGCATTAGGGTCTTGTGTGCTTCCTTCATTGCAGTTGATTCCTGCAAATCCTGCTATTGGGCAGGAGATTTGGGAAGTCATGTATCTTCTTCCTTATGAGGTTTGTCACATCATTTTGGGTACTTTATTTCTTACCTTTATTCCGAATGGGATGCAATTATGGATGATTTTTAAGTGTAGGTTCGCTATCGTTTGTATGGTGAATGGGAAAAGGATGATGAACGAATGCCTATGGTTCTGGCTGCAAAGCAAATTGCAAAGGTTGCCCACTTTTTCACATGTGAATATTGATAATCATGCATCATACATGTTACCTAAGAGGTCTCTAGTTTCTTTATATTTCATCAGTTGGACACCAGAAGAATCTTGAAACGACTTGCAAAGGAAAACTTGAAGCAGCTTGGTCGCATGGTAGCTAAACTTGCTCACGCTAATCCAATGACTGTACTTCGGACAATTGTGCACCAGGTTTCTTGCATAAAATATTCACTTTTCTGAATTAGGCACTGACTTTCTTTTTTCCCTCTCTTTTTGATTGAATAACAAATATTTGTAATTATACTTTTGGCAGATTGAGGCATACAGGGATATGATAACACCGGTGGTAGATGCTTTTAAGTACTTGACACAGGTATTTTCTAGTCTTTTTGTCTATTATGGATTTATGGTGCCTCTCTAAACATAACAAACAACTTGATTGCATTCTTCTTTGAAAACATAATGAAGGATTGTGCAAATAGGTTATTACGTATACAATCTTGTTGTGCAATTAGATTAAGTTAAAGGTACATGATGATCCTTCTATGATTTATGTTTCCTTTAGATGTGCTCTCTGGCTGTTGCTGGATTTATTTTGCCATAACTGATTGTACACAATGTCAAGAACTTTTCTATGCTTGTATGATACTGGGTTTGCTTATTTTTTAGTACAATCTGCTAAGTGTAGGTCTCATAGTATGTATGGATTCTGATAATGCTATCAAGAAGAAATGCAGATTGACTTTTTAATGCAATTATAATTGTTCAGTTATGGCGTTTCCTGTAGGTTTGGTTTCACTCCCTTTTCAGTTTTCTCTTTTGAGATTTGTTTTCAGCGCTGACTTTTCTCCGTTGCATTTATGGCTTGCTTGAGGGAAAGTAATATTCGAGACTGAAGTAATAGTTAATATGAGATACTTGTCAAATTTTAGATGCTTTTTATACGATTTTGCTACTGATTGATCTATTCCTAATCGCTCTAAGTTTATATTTGTTTATGACTTTGATGTTACAGCTGGAATATGATATGTTAGAATACGTTGTAATTGAACGTTTGGCTCAAGGAGGACGTGAGAAGCTTAAAGATGATGGACTGAATTTGTCAGATTGGCTTCAGTCACTTGCATCCTTTTGGGGTCACCTGTATGTTCCTCTAATTTCAAAAAAGTTTTCATTAGTAGCTGCCTAAGTGCTTTGGCAACTACATTTTGCAGAACGATGCTTTATTTTTGTATTGTAGTGTGGATGACATTAAACATGCCGTATACTTTGACATGGTAATAAGGGATATTTTGAAGTCAATTTGCTTACTTTTAGCCAACAAAACTTTTGAAAAGGCTCTCCTTGTATTCCATGGTACTAAAAAATGCCATATGCTAGTAGTATCATAAGCATGTGTTTATTTGTCTAACATCTACTTTGTGATTAATATTTGATGGAATTGCTTTCCATACTAATCAACTAGTATGTTAATTTTGTGGTTAGTCGTTAGGTTGCATTTTTTAGGTTAATCTTTAAACCAATTTAGTTAGCACTAAACTGGTTGTGTCCAAAGTCCAAACACTAGTTGAAGGTAAAATGGGTTTAGGACGGCTTACTTAAACTCATTATTCTCTCTCCTCTCCTCTCCTCTCCTCTCCTCTCCTCTTCCATCCTATTATTTAATGTTTACCAACAAATTCAATTACCATTTTGCCTTTGAAAAGATATATTTAATTAACTATCATTTCAATCATTCACTCCCTCTCTGCTCTCCTCACCCATACAGTATGAAGGGTATTATGGTCATTTGACATAAAATCTCTTAAATTCAGTCTTTTTTGATGTCACATTAAGTTTAACTATGACAACATTAAACCGGTTGATAATGAAACACCAAATTTTTCTAAACTGGTTTAGGCTACCTTATTCAAGTTTAAAAAATGAGAGTAGCTAACGAAGTTTAGGAGTTAAAACTACATTCAGATGCTACCTTAAGTATAAACAATCTTGTTGTTGCTGCAGAGACTGAGATCTTAATTTCATTATCAATATCTAATAATAAGCAATTACAAATTTATAAGTACTTAATGTCATGTACTTCATTTGTAATGGATGGTCAAAGATAATAATGATCATGTAATTGGTGCTTTCTGAGAAGTGCATGTCACGATATGAGTGTCATAACCCCCAATTGCTATTACTAGTGCTTGGTACTAGTATATAGATTTGATAATTTTTTTTTGCTAAAATTAGATTTTGGTTCTCTTAACTGTGTGTTTTTGCAAAGGGTGCATTCCATCCATCTCAACTCATCACAGAGATCGAGAGGCATATTATGCTATGTGATTTTATGGATGTACAACTATGTTGCAATGCCTGTCGTGGATGTCTATGATGTACATATGCTTCATAGTAGCACTAAGAATTCTTAAGTGTGTTAGGTCAATTTAGTTAGTATCTATGGTTGCATTTGTGTGTGCTGTATGTTGCATGAATGACTTAAATTTCCTAAAGTGAATAACTTGGTTCTTCTTAACTGGTATTACACCACATGTTGGATATTTGAGAGTGACTTATGGCAATCAATCTACAAAAGTTAACTATGAAAGTTAAACTTATGGCAATCTTTTTTTAATTATGATTGTCACCCCAGTTTTGAGAATTTTGTAACCTGATCTTATATTTAATTTAACACTCTATTGTTACTTTGACTTACTGCTATTAACCTTTGTCTATGGTTTATGTAACTCAACTGACTATATTATTTAAATACCCTTATAAAATTTCTGAAATATTTCTAAGCTATAAGCCTATATCCCACCCTAGCCAACTCAACCAAATTAAAAACCTTTTCCTAGATCTATCACCTTACCCTACCCTACTGAATCAAAACCCTCTTCATTATCTGATCTCTTTTTCCAAATCATAGTTTAATTTTTTCCCCAAACCAAATCCATATGCCACTGAAATGGAAAGTATGGCATAATCATGAATGCTGTGTTTTCTTACTATGCATCTTTTGACCTAAGTGCACGTATTTCTTTTTGATGATTCATTAATCGGAAATCTCTGTTCAAGTCATCAGTATGATTTGTTTGTTTGCTGCTGAAATTGACTTATTTGGCATATAGGAGTTTCAAACTTCTTCATATTAGATGGGCTCGTTTATTTTGTAATTGCCAACTTAAGCATCTGAAGCTGGGTAACAAAAAGGTGAAAACATAGTCCCAAAACTTGCTGAGATGGTCTTCTGGTACATTTCAACAAGGAAAAGCTGCAATCACTAGAGTTATCTTAGTTAGGATCAAGTATCTTAATGTCACAACTTGAGTAGCTTCTCAATTGAAAACTTTTCATTATGGGATACCCTGACTAGTGAACTTCTGATGGAGCTAGGAAAATCTTGTAGTTCTACATAATACTTGTCTTTTTGTTCACCACTTGGATGCGTTGCTCCTTTTGATCAAACCAAAAGTAGAACAGGGGATTTGGCATTCCTTTTGGTAGATTAGTTAAAGAATAAAGAAAACTGTGTGGATCTGGCTCAGTGGATTGTGAGTCAGACTCCATCTCAATATTTGGTTGTATGTTTTCTATATGTAAGAAGGAACTGTTGGTGTAATAAATGTAGTTCTACATATGCTTGTTTACATGTACTTAGTTGCAATAGTATGTTTTAAATCAATTTGTATTAATGGTATGGTTTTTGTGTTTATAGCTGAGTACCATATTTGTAAATATACACTTCTAAGTTTGTATTTAATGTGTACCCCTTAACCTTTGTTATGTGCATGGATACCTCTCATGTTACATTTTGACACCTAACTTAAAATTTGAGGTGTACGCCTGCAAAATCCATGTATAGGCAGGTATGAACACAAATAAGAAATTTTAGAATGCAATATATGAAAAAAGATCCTAATTATTTCTACTAATAATATGACAATATATTGATGATTTCGTGAATACTATTTTATCTAGGGCTTATTTCTGTTCATAATGTCTTTTATATTTGCTATTCTATTAATATGAATGGTAAATTCTACAGTATTTATCAGGCAATTTTTTAATTAAAATTAAGTTAGATTTTAGTGGCGAGCCATGTTCCTGGTTTACTGCTTTTTAAAGCTCCATATATGTTTTAAGAGATGAATATTGCTTGCACTGGTACCTCCTTTTTTCCAGTTTAAACATTTTACAATTCAAAAACTTGGTGAATAAGAATTCAGCTATTAAAACTGAAATTTGTACTCATTTGAGCCAGAGTAGATAAATTTATATGTGATGGAGAGCATCATTTTTGTTCAGAAAGTAGCAATTTCACTAGTTAATGTCTCTTTAATGAAGGATACTTCTTTTTACTTTTACTCACAAGCCTCAACTTTGGCAATTGTTTTGAAGTTTCCTCTGCTGCTCTTACGGGCTCCCATTGTCTGTTTTCTTTACTTAATGTTTCATGCTATGATGTTCCTTTGCAGTCATGAGCTTTCTCTGCAGTGAATCTTAATGAATAGTAGGTAGGACTATAGCAGAAGCAGTTGATGTTGTAAAGCGTCATTATTGTTCTCAAGACAATGATTGCTGGCTGTTTTCTTGCTTTCTTTGGGGCTAGGGCAACTATCCTGAAGAAGTTGCTCATAATTATTCATTTAGCATATCATACTATATATGCATATAGCAGAATGTTCATATTTAATGCTCAGATGAAAGCTAAATTTTAATAGTTTTGTTTCCATCGATGTGCATTAATTCCCTTGTTTGTAGGTGTAAAAAGTACCCTTCAATGGAGTTAAGAGGTCTTTTTCAGTATCTTGTTAACCAGTTGAAGAAGGGCTCGGGTATTGAGCTTGTTTTGCTGGAGGTATCTTTAGAATTTTAGATGCTTTTTTGTCCATTGTCTTGTAATTAATAATTATGTATCAATATGTGTTTCCAATTTGGTGAACGATGCAGGAACTTATTCAGCAAATGGCAAATGTACAGTACACTGAAAACATGACTGAGGAACAGCTTGATTCTATGTCTGGAAGTGAGACTTTGCGATATCAAGCTACACTCTTTGGGATGACAAGAAATAATAAGGTGCAAAACCAGGCTTTTCTGCCTTCTGTTCACATTCCTTGTTTTAGATGAGCATATACCCTGGAGTATGGCATAAATCCTGATAACATGCAATTTGGACATATGTTTTCATTATCCAGAAAATGGTATATGAGGCTTTTGGCATGTTTACCAAACCTTTTTCCCTTTATATGTTGAGCATACTTCACTTCAATAATTTTATAAGTACAAGAGACTTTCAAATGCTTTTCTTTCTTCATGCATCGCTATCTATGTCTACTACTCGAGCAACACTCATTCTCCATCCCACCTCACCTTTGAATGAAACACTCGGCAGGTAAGGGGGGAAAAATTCTCTGCACTTTTTACCTCATCCACTTTCTTGTTGTTCCATCATCTTTGTTATTGGCATGCTGAAAGGGAAGTTTAAAGATTTGCTCCCTGTCGTCCTAAATCATGGATTACATAATGCACTCCAGGCCATACCACGTTTTGTATGTCGGCACGTTGCTGTACCAACAAGTTGCTGATACACTTTATGATGATAGCACTTAAAACCTTGAACATTTTGAGTGAGTGGAGATGTCTCTCCTCTTGCCTTTTTTGCTTTAACGAATTTGTCACCAAATTGTGGATGTTTTGATCTTAGGGTCTTAACTTATCTTTGAATTTTATTGGTTTCTTTGTGGATTTCTTTTAGCTATTTTTGTGCTCTATGACCTCATACCTCATGTTATTGAGAATTCTTGGATTTTGAATTTATGAAATACGAACAACAATCATGGATTGCTATCTTGGTCGGCACGGATTGATACATTTGGTGCCAACAAACTATTGGCAACAATACAGTGGAGTATCTTGAACATATACTACTTTTGAGGGACATGATTTAGGGTCTTTCTCTCTCCCCTAAAGCTTGATCTACATGAATTTTATTTCAAAGTTTAGAAATCAAAAAGGAATTTCGGTTTGCCCCCAGTTATTTGCCCCAAGTTAAGAAACCCAAGGAAAATTAGGGAAACATATCAAATGAGAATCCGATTGGTGTAGAATTTAAGTATATCTACCGCTATTCATAATAAATTGCACGTGTTACACAATATATAGTGCTGAAAGACGTTAAATTAGCCTCTGAAACCTATTTCAAGGCCCTAAAATGATTTAAGATTGTATTTCAAGTGCTCAGTGTGTCACGATATGTGCGGTGTCGAGCCCAGGTTGACATGCTCTGTGCTTGTGTCACAACAATCACCAATAAATATTTGATGCCTCCTGAATATTAGATTCATTACATTCATTTACAACTACATATGAATACTATATACATGGATATAGTATATCAGCTGAGCCATCTCCATTCCACTCTCGCTCTCTCACCTACCAAAACTCTTATTGTATTTGCTATATAAAATAGTTATTTGGAGCTATAAGATCTTCATCTTTCTGTCCTTTCATGTCTAATCCCTTAGATATGCATGTGGTTGAGGTTTATTGTGGGTCATCAAATGGTTCTATGGATGGGGGGCCCAGAAATGATTAGGTGTTGTACCCTGCATACAAAATCTTGCTGTAATTATGTGGTGAATGCAAGACACCAAAAGAGATTCAAAGTAACCCAAAAATTTTGCATCTTGTTATTAGTGAGTTGAGTAATGGTGACCTAAATAAACTTCAAGCAATATATCTGAGAAAAACGTGGGCCTTTTCTGATACATGATAGAGATTATCTTTGGTATATGATCAATTGATAATTTTGATATATGAACATTTGCTAATCTTTGTTTGCTTCTTTCAGTGCTGTTCTTTTGCCTTTGGTTTTTTGCTCGTTTGCTAATATTGTTATTCTAAATCCTCCTGGCCTGTAACCAATTTAGTCTATCTTTGGATGCTATGCATGAAAATATCATCTAAAGGACTGGCATTGTCATGTGATTATGATATTGTTTGGAAGAGTCATTTCAAAAATGAGGTGCTATTACATTTCTTTGACTTGTGTTCTGTTTGATCAGTGATATTAAGTTTATGAGATGCTGTGGCTTTTATCATTATTGCATTGCCATTTAGCTTCAGTATGTAAGGATAGCATGGAGTAAGTATCTTTGTACAGCAGAAAGTGTAAGTATTGCTCAAGTATAATTGGTTATTTTTCTTTGCAGGTATTGAGTAAATCTACCAACAGATTAAGGGACTCCTTACTTCCAAAAGAAGAACCTAATCTGGCAATTCCTCTTTTATTGCTGATAGCTCAGCATCGCTCCATGTAAGGCAATAGACTTCTCTGCAGTTTACAGATTTCTGGTGATATTGCTATTCTCCTTAGCAGTTATGATTGTGTTGTACTGGTTGCTTGTACATATTTATGTGCAGCAATGCATTTGTATGTGGTACTGCAGTGCATAAAGTTAGTGCTTCGTTGCAAGGCAAATATTGTGAGTCAAAATATAGGGTGTACATATGCATGATTTCATCTGATTTCGGTGGATATGCAACTTTCATACAGATCATGGCTCTCCTGAATTTGGCCGCAAGCACAGAAGTTAACTATTGGAACAACTTATAGATTCTTTGAATTATTGTAAGCCTTGTTAATTGGACAGTTAAAATGTAATTTAAAATGTTATCAGGGTATTGAATGACCAACCTATCAATGTTGTTGTAGAGAACTAGAGATAATGCTATCAGGTTTCTTTGCATACATTTATGAGCCTGATTCATATGATTGCAATTTGTCTCAGGGTTGTCATAAATGCGGATGCACCACATATTAAAATGGTCAGCGAGCAGTTTGACAGATGTCATGGTACACTTCTTCAATATGTTGACTTTCTCTATAGTGCAATATCTCCGTCTACAGCATATGCTCAACTGATTCCCCCTCTGGAAGACCTTGTGCATAAGTACCATCTTGAACCAGAGGTAGTATTTAAGAGAATCCAATCTCCTTTGCTTGTTCTTTTTTCCTGTAAATGAAATAGTTTTAATAGCGGACCTTTCTAATTGTGTTTGAGACTTTTTGAGTCTCTAAGACCTAGATTTCAAGTGGATCAGATGTCATGTGCTTCTTCTACAATTTGACCTTCTAATAAAATCATAATTTATTCCAGGTAGCTTTCCTTATATACCGACCTGTAATGAGGCTCTTCAGAAGCACAACTGTCGCTGAAATTTGTTGGCCTCTCGACATTATCAAAGATCTTAACGTTCCATGTATTGACAATGAAGCAGAATCCTCAACTTCGTCAAGTGATATTGTTTTGCCCCTTGATTCGACCCAGAAGCCAGTCATGTAAGTTGGCTTTATAGTCATTATAGTAGATTTTTTCTTGCTTGAATTTAATCACATTATCTATGGCCTTCCGTTGTGACATTCCCCATTTCCAGTTTCTCTTTGTCATGTCTGTGTTTCTTTCTCAGAGTTGACCTCTTCCAGTTTGCTTCATGCTTATTTCATTAATAGGCCAGTGATTTCCACATTTTATATGCGTCCTTGTTGATACAGGTGGTCTGACCTTCTTAGTACAGTACGCACAATGCTGCCTTCTAAAGCTTGGAATAGCCTTTCCCCTGATCTATATGCCACCTTTTGGGGCCTAACACTTTATGATCTCTATGTCCCTAAATTTCGCTATGAATCTGAGATCGCGAAGCAGCATGCTGCTATTAAATCATTGGAAGAACTTTCTGACAACTCAAGTATTGCAATAACAAAACGTAAGAAGGACAAAGAAAGGATTCAGGAGCTACTTGATAGGTTGATTGCTGAGTTTCAAAAGCAAGAGCAACATGTTGCATCAGTGCGTCGAAGGCTTAGTCATGAAAAGGACAAGTGGCTAAGTTCTTGTCCAGATACATTGAAGATTAATATGGAGTTTCTTCAGCGTTGTATATTCCCTCGCTGTGTTTTCAGCATGCCAGATGCTGTATATTGCGCTATGTTTGTGCATACTCTACATTCACTTGGGACACCATTTTTCAATACAGTTAACCACATCGATGTTCTTATTTGCAAAACCCTACAGCCCATGATCTGTAGTTGCACTGAATTTGAAGCTGGCAGACTTGGAAGATTTCTGTATGAGACATTGAAGATGGCCTATCATTGGAAGGTATCTTGTGACTTTTTTCATTTTTTTAAGCAATGAAGGTATCTTATGACTTGATTTGTACCTACCGATTTCTGTCACTCATGGTGTTTATTACATCTAATTCTGAAAGCATAAATTCATGAAAGGAATTTCTATCACTGTGATTTTTCAAATGCTTCCATTTACAGAGTGACGAGTCTATTTATGAACGAGAATGTGGAAACATGCCTGGCTTTGCTGTATATTACAGATACCCAAATAGTCAACGTGTAGCTTATGGCCAGTTTATCAAGGTACATTCTTCTCCATTATATCGAGAACATAAAATCTATTTTGCACTTCTATAATAATATAATATTATCATCACCTAGTTTAACTTATACTATAAAATATACATATGTGGTTCCTTAACTTCATTGCATAGAGCGCATTATGATTGGGTCTTAGGCACAATAGAAGCTTATATTAGCGACTTGTAAGAGTGACCTCACATTATGGGTTGCAGTTTATTGAAAAGCAAAATTCATGGCTGGCTCTCGCAAACAGTGTATGCGATGGGTGGAAGGCTGTCCGATTGCTTTGTCTCTTTTGGCCTGCTTTTGCTACTGGTGATCCTAGTAGGACACCTTTGCAGGAGTTGGAAGTTGGATCGAGCAAACTTGTGGGTTTGGTCGATATTGGATTAGTTAAAAAAATCACTTTTCAAGCCCTAATTCTCCATTCCCATTGTTTGAGCCCTAAGTCTCCATCTCTCTCTCCCTCCTTTGGTGGTGATTAGTGGTAGCGAGCTCTCTCACCTGTATGTGCTTCTCTCCTTTCACTTTTTCACTCACTCTCACTCTCACTCTCACCACCCCATTTACAGCCACTGTCGCCTCCTCACAATCTCACTCCCTCTCTCTCACTCATTCTCACTTCTTACAGTCTCACTCCCTCTCTCACCCTCACCGAGTCCACCCCACCTATACCCACCCTTCCATGGTCCCTTCCTTTTCCTTGCTCTTTCCCTCTGAACAGTGTTATGGAAGATTAGGTGTTATATTTTTGGATTAATTATACTTAGTCCCTCTAAACTATCACTGATTTTTACATGTATCTTCTCAACTTCTTTTTACATCTACCCCATAATTTAAGAAATTTTTAGGGAGTGTATGTGGAAACTATGATAGTTCAAGGGAGGTAAGTAATAGGTTTTTCTGCTGATTATTTTTTCTGTTTACTATTTATTAATTACTGTTTGTGATTGGTGATTACTGTTTGGTGTTTTCTAGTATGTATGTTTAAGCTTAACAAACATGTTTAGTGAACTACTGTTTGTGATTAGTGATTTGGGTTTTTGATTAGCAAACAGTAATCACTAATCACAACCTTAAATTTTTTATATGTACTGTATTAGTACATATTATATAATATACAATTATTTTTATTTTTTTATATAGTAAAAATGCCAGACTGCATATTGCCCATGCGCTATGTCATGGGCTGACTGCCTGCATACTGCGGGCAACTTTCAAAACATTGATGGATAAGTATAACCTGGTCAAGCCTGAAATGCATTTAGCTAGCAACTTGAGGACTTGGACATTAAAAATAATATTTTTGTTTTTGCTCTAATTTTGGCTGGTGATTACTTCATGATTAATTATATGAGTTATCACTTGCATTAGTATACTTGAAACTCTAGAATGATTTTTGTCACATCATAATTTCTTTTACTAAACTAAAATTATATGCAAATTTTTTTCCTTTGTTTTCTTTTATCCTTTTACTCCTCTTTTGCTGTATTCTTAAATTTTAGGGTTAATTACACTTTACTTTTTTGTGGTTTGACCTAATTGCATGGAATCCCTCTATATTTTCAACTTAAGTACTTAACCTCTATGTGGTCTAAATGAAAGTGCAATAATTTCATTTTCTATCATATTTGATTAAATCATATGTTGAATTTGAAAATTCCTGTTAGAGATCGTTTTTAGGAATTGGATAAGCTCCCCTTAAATTTACCATATCTAAAGGATCTTAACTGTATTTCATATGTGTATGCAGTATGCACTGCCACCCACCTACATAGGTATTATGCTGCACTTGGCTAGCCGTATGTGAATGGTGCCATTTAGAAAATCATAGGTTATATACATAAAAGTTCTAGGCTTGATCATTTGAGGACCCTGTAGGTTCTCTAGAGCATGTCTGAACAACGGCTGCTTATTATTACCTCCTTTAAGTGGTGACTTTCTTTGGGTCCTGCCATCATACTTTTCTATAGACATTTTTGGTGAACTTATGAATGCTGATTTTGTCAAAAAGGATAAATTGGATTAAATGTTTATCAGAAAATCTCATTTCCTATGACACTATGTACTAAAAGTTAATGGGTAACCTTTATCCACAAGCTTTGGACATTGAAAAGATGGTAACATTTTCCACTTGGAGTATAATTAACTAAATATCTGGTGGGTAGCGCCTCTCACTACTTATCGACTTTAGGGATCTATTTGTTTTATTTTACATACATCCACATATTGATATGTTAGATTATAGTATTGTGTAAGTTGATCATGCAATAAAAGTCATCACTTTAATCTTTAGGACATTAAGCAAGACAATTCTTGCTGGTATATATTTATTTAAGCAAGAAATGAACAAAATTGTTTCTGGTGGTATCTTCCTTCTGAGTTTTTCCTCTTCCTGAAAAATTACTAACTTTGCTGAATATGTTTTGTGGAAGGTGCACTGGAAATGGAGTGGAAGAATTACCAGGTTGCTTGTGCAATGCTTGGAATCTACTGAATATTTGGAAATACGAAACGCACTTATTGTGTTGACAAAAATTTCTGGTGTTTTTCCTGTTATCCGTAAGAGTGGTCTTAACCTTGAAAAAAGGGTAAAGTTATACTTATCTTCATTAAATTTCAGCCTCTGATTTAAATTATTGTATATTAGTTTATCTCTGATACTTTTAGGTAGCTAAAATCAAAGGGGACGAAAGAGAAGATCTGAAAGTTTTGGCAACTGGTGTTGCTGCAGCATTGGCTGCTCGCAAGGTTAATATTATTGTTTCCAAAACATTCCCTTAACTATCTTTTTCTGTGTTTTGTTCTGACATCTTTATTCACTTAAATCCTGCAGAACTCATGGGTTTCTGAGGAAGAATTTGGCATGGGACATATTGATCTGAAACCCACAGCATCACCTGCGAAATCTCTGGCTGGTAATGTCTGGAAGTATGATATTTCTATTATCTATATTTCCCTTCTTAACATAATAGTTGAGAAACCCCACTACAGGGAATCAGTTGTTAGACACTCTGAATACAGCAAAAGATCAGATGACACGTGCAAAATCTACAGATGGTAGACCAGAAAGATCTGAAGCGAGTGTGATTTTGAAATCTGATATGACACAACAAAAGAGGAGTGGCTTATCTGCAAATGGGGCTGATAGTCAAACACATTCTTCCTCTGCGCTACTCAAGCCTTCTGGGGTTGCACGGGGTACAGATGAACCTGCAAAATTTTTTTCTGAGGAAACAGATATGAAGGTATCTTTGAAGGCTGTGGTGGAATCCGAGGTACATCCATGTGAAATGGCTTCTTTTCTTTTAGTTCTTTAATTTTGACCTCATATTACTTTCAGATCCTTTTCATAGATGACTGTAGGAGTGTAGGTTTTTGTATTAAAGTATGGGCTTGACAATCATTGAAATATAAAGAATCCAGTCTGTTCATGAATACAAGTTTTGAGATTTTGAAAGATCTTTTTTTGCCTAACATAGACCAGTCAATCTTTTAGCTTCTATTTGTTTAGACGGTTGCCATGCAGCAAATACAGTTTTCAAGCATTGAGAAACTATAGAACTAATCAAACTCAGATACTCAGACTAAGATGACCATATTGGTCATTGCATGTGTAAGCGTCTCTAAGTGTGAGAATGTGAAGTTGCTATGAGGTCCTTAGGTTCAAACTGCTCGTTAACTGTCATATCGAGGTCCTTATGACTCAATTGTGCTCTCTTTTCACACACACACACAGACAAAATATGTGTTTGACTGTCTATATTTTACAGGGAGAACTGATGGAGCGAATAAATTCCATTGATTCTCTCTCTCGTTAGTACCGATATCTTGTTATGTTCCATGGTCAATTATCTAGGAGTTATAGTTTATCTGTCTTATACAGTTCTTGAGTGGCAATTTTCAGGTTATGTTTTTATACATGTTTAGAAAGTCTCCAAATATTCTGTATTTTGATTGGGCAGGAACCTTATTTTAACCTTGAACCACCTTTGTTAAACTTTGAGAAATGTAAATCTGTGTATTAGTTTTCTCTTTCCTTCTTTAACAGAGAATTGAATTGTATTGACATGTTTACTATTCCTTTTAATGAATATGAATATCTTAACACTGTTTTAATGACAATTAAGGAGGACTTTGTTTTGGTGACATACTTAAGAGTTAAGAGCAACTTAAGTGAAAAAGGCATCTACATAATACCAAACAGGTAATTGCTGCGTTATTTTGGACCCTAACCTTATATATGGTTGTTGGTCCTGACAGACAAGGCCTCCACAAAAGCGTGGGGCACAGAATTCTCTTGGAAAGGTGCCAAAACAGGATCCTACAAAAGAAGATGGGAAGTCTGGAAAATCAATCAGAAATACAAGTCAGCAATCCTCTGCTCTTGCTGATAGGGATCTTTCGGCCCATCCACCAGAGAGTTGGCAAGACTCTAGTGTGTTCAATTCTTTAACTACTAGCAATGGTACCATAGTTTCAGCTTCAGGGAAAGTATCAGGATCCTCTTCCAGAATGATAACTTCTGCACAAGGCAATTTACCAAAATCTGATGGTGGACCTATCAAGCCTTCTGGTGATACTGTTGATTTTCCTGAGTCTAGTGCTAAAGAACAAAAGAGAACTGCTCAAGTTGAAGAACAAGATAGGTTGAGTAAACGCAGAAAGGGAAACAATGAAGGCAAGGATGCTGAGTCCATTGATACTCGAATATCAGATAAAGAACGAAATTTTGACCAAAGGTCAATGGACAAAGCTCATTTTCCAGATCATGAGAAGACTGCAAGTGATGAACAAAATTTAAATAGGCCAGAAAAGCCAAAAGATAAAACTAGTGATAAGTATGACAAAGAGCAGAGAGAAATACTAGATCGACCTGATAAGGGCCGTGGGGATGATAATCTTGAAAAATCAAGAGATAGGTCAATGGAAAGGAGAGAACGTTCTCTTGAACGGATGCAAGAGAGAACAGAGAGGAGTGTTGATAGATCCATTGATAAAGCTAGAGATGATAGAAATAAAGATGAGAGGAACAAACCTAGACATACTGAGGCTTCCGTAGATAGAACACATCCTGATGAACGTTTCCATGGACAACAAAATTTGCCTCCACCACCACCACTTCCTCCTAGTTTTGTTCCTCATTCTGTTGGTGGGAGCCGAAGAGAAGAAGAGGCCGATAGAAGAATCGGCAACCCTAGGCATATACAGCGGCTGTCTCCTAAGCATGATGAAAAAGAAAGGAGGCGTTCTGAGGAGACTGTTTTAGTATCACAGGATGATGCAAAGCGTAGAAGAGAGGATGATTTCCGTGAAAGAAAACGTGACGAACGTGATAGTGCATCAAATAAGGTAAAAACTACGTTATTTTCTGTGATGTTTTCTTTCCTTGCTGTCCATTTTACTCTATATCTTAAAAATTACTAGTGTTCTTCTGTTGCGAATATTGACATATTCTTTAAATATATGTGCATTCCTATATATTCCATTTTTCTGTTACAAGATATGTATTCCTTTTTCTTGTCAAAGTGTGACTTTTGTGCATTTGACATATGCTTTCTTCAGATTTAGAATGAACTAAGAAGAGCAAAAGAATAGCATGACTTCCTTTGCCTGATAGAATAGTTGTATATATTTCTGACTTATTGGTGTTTGTCAAATATTAGAATTATTTGGTGAAAGTGAATACTTATTGCAATTAATGATAGCATGCAATATATAAAAATATGGAAAATGCAACTCTTTTTTTTTTTCAGAATAGGAAGTGAATTGAGAGAAGTTAAGTGGTTTTACAGAAGTGAAGAATCTACTTTCCACTCTACTTTCTTCATCCAAATATTATAAAATGGTAAACTTTTAGAATGTTGTCACTTTTTTTCTCTACTTTCTATCAATTGAACACTCCATTAATAAAAGAAATAATTATTTATGGTTCTAGTCTACTTAAACACTAATATTGAGACTGCTTACAAAGTTAAATATTTGAGAGATTGTCCTTCTTCTAGTCTTGAATAGAGTTTGCAGTATCTATTCAAAAATTAGGTATCATCAGCATGTTCATGCCAAGCGTCAAAGAATTGCAAGCAATTGCCATATATGTTTGGGATAGAATAATTAGTAGTAGTCCTGGATGCTTTACATCTTCCTCAGCTAATTATAAGCTTAAGTTCGTTTGATGCTCTTATAGTGTCTGGATTGCCATATATGGAACTAAAGGATCTGATGACATTCTTCTTGCTTAGGTTACAAGTTCACCATTTGTTGTAGTTTTCTTCATTTATCTGTAAGTCCTTGTGTCATTCTTCTAATTTAGCAGACAAATTCCTACCATTAAAATATCCTCTGCCAGTTTACCCTCATGATTTTATTCAAATCTAGTTATCAGAAGGTCGATAAGATAGTTTTCAGAAAATGTTTTATGATGACAGTGTCCCAAAGTGTTGTTATAGGGCCCTTAGCTACCAAAGCATCTCTTCACCATTCTTATTTGTTTCTCATAATTTTGGAGCAGAGAGGGAGGGTGGTAAGGAGGGGTTGTTATAGGTTGAATGAATGATTTGCAGAAAGCATTACTACTTGGCTTTCTGCTAAAGAGTAGTGGTAATCTACTGACAACCTCTAACATGGAATTTTTGCAATTTTTACTGGTGGTAAATTTCATGTTTTGTATGTTAAATGTACTTTTGGGAAGTTGCTTTGATAAATAGAATTGAATGTTTTGTACATATGAATGATTCCTCCTCTAGTAAAAGATTTGAATTGTAATTTTGTCAGGTGATGTTTGAAAGCATGGTTTTGTCCTTTCCTTTTGGAACAACTTAACTGTTGTCAGTACTCTTTAGTGTGCTTGTGGCATACCATATCAGAAAGAAAGTTTGCGCTTCATAGCTTTGTGGATACTTCTTGTAACTATGTATCCTTAAAAAAATATGTAAATGTGGAACAAATCTAGCATACTTCCTATAGAGGAGTTGCTATATTTCAATGATTACTCTTAGGAAGATAAAGCATCTAAAGATGCACTAATTCCGTTCGTTTCCATCCAGGTCAGAAATGTTCTTTCTAAAGATGACCTCAAATGTTATTTCGTGAGGCATAATATATAGACTTGAACGATGCTCAAATATGGACTGCATGCCATAGTGACAACTTATGATTTACACACCGAAAACTCCTTTGCCTTTACATCTTAGTAACTATTGTCTTGTATACTATGGGGGCAAATCGTTTGATAGTTTAAGCTGTAGCTTTTCTCACAAAAGATTATGGTTCCCAAAATTGGTCAATCTTGGCCTATAATTAATCTAATGACTGGTTCCGATTTGGGATCGGCCTGTTTCAGTCATATCAAGCGAAACTTGATCAAATCGAACACTAACTTGAGTTTACTCTCTAACCTTTTTGTTACTCCGCACTAGAAACTCGAGTTAGTTTTTTTTTTCGTTATTTCTCCTCTTTTTATAACTATTTTTTTAACTCTTCTTTTCTTATTACTGCAGAATAACAATAAAGTAAGAGATCTTTTTTTTTTCACTATTTTGTAGTAATAGTTTACGAGCATAAAAATTTATCAAATTTAGATCGGAATTTATCATAATTTTGAGTGATTTTTTTATTTTAGGCTTAATATGTGACTAATTTTTATTTTTATATTTTTCTATTATTGTTTTTTACAAAATTTTCTGTATTTTTAAATAATATTTGGAATTTTACGTAATTGAAAAATAGTCCGATTTGATACGAGTGGCTGATGCAATACTATCAACAAGGCAATCATTTTTTGGCTAATCCCTATCCTGCTACTAAGTTTCGAAACCTTAGTAAGAATGCCTGCATGTGTACTTACCATAACATAGAAAGATACTATGATAATTTATTTAAATTAATTTTGTACATGAATGTCTATCAATATGTATAGCATATATCTTTTGGCTTGTTTGCACAACTATTCTAACATTGACTTGAAAGAGCTCGAACACATACATACATGTATGTGGAAATATTATGGTACTATTTGATACAATGTGTCATGTTTGTGATATGATAAGCTGTGATGTTATGAAGCATGAATAAGAATGCACCATGTAGATTCGACATGATAGATCATACATGTATTCTTGCAAACAGGGACTCAATACCTCAAGTTAGCTCATTTTCATGCTCAGTGGATCTTGAACCATCTTGATTTCGTGTCGAGAAAAGCTCGAGCCAGCTTGATTGCAGGTCAATGCAAGATCGAGTGTGGAAGTATCTGTTCTTCCTAGATGTGATGTAACTCAAGTACTTAGGACTTCTAGTGTAATACGCAGGACCTTGAGCCTGCTTTCAGCTGTGACATCTCTCTCATCTGATGCATTATGAGACCTAGGTTTAGCTTGAGTTCAAGTTGAGCTCCTATTTTAGGTCAAGCCTATCTTTACCAGCCCATTTTTCAGATCATACCAACCTCAAGGCACCTCCCTTTCATGTTGACCCAAGCCTGAGCTAGGTCAATTTGAGGTAAAGCCACGCTCAAGCAGCCTTTTCCCTTGCTTTAGTTGATCTTGGCAATGGCTCCTTATCAAGTTCAGCTCATTAGTCATTACTACCCTATTGGCATTAGTGTCCAATTTTCGTTAAGATGAAAATATCTGTGCTACGGCAGTGTTATTTGATAATATTTTAGGGATTTGAATATGAATGAGACCATGATGCTGATCCCTAACTAGCTTCAGTTGTGGGTTTTAATTTTCAACTATTACTAACAGGTTTTCTCCAAGAAATTCCAAGCTTTTAAAGATGGGTTCTCAATTTTAGTGTTGGCAAAACTATTTTAAACTGTTTTTATAGCTTCATTACTTAATTGGGTTCTGAATGGAAAAGTGTTTCTATTGTATTATACACATACCTGTTACTTTCATCCTTCTCAATTTGCATTTCTTTGTCTTCCCTTTTTTAAAATCTACTTTACACATGATTTGCTCTTTAGTATAGTCTAATGATGTCAATATATCTCTTGTTTTTAATATTACATGAAAATACTTTAAGTCATCAGCAAGGAGCACTCTAGTGGTAAGTATTGCCTTGTGTTGTAATCCCCGATTCCATGATGTGCAATGGGAGCCTTGTAAAGAAAATAGAAAATACCTCCTTTTGAAATTCTGGCTGGGCATCAAACACTTCCTTAATAAAAGAAAGAACTATATTGTTCATCTTGATTGTAACAATGAGATCCTTTTAAACTCAAACACTAAGTTTGTTTTTCTGGTTCAATATTTTAACGGATGAACATAGTGATAAGTTATGTTGCTGAAAGAATTTATTTCATCTGTACTTCTTAAGGTGTGCTACAGTTGCTTTGATCAGAAATAAATGAGTTCTCAGTATTACTTATACTGTTATTCTTTGATTCTATGGCTTGTCATAATAATATGATACTTCCGTAGCAAATTTATATTTATAAAATATATAGCCTTTTTATTTACTAATAAACAAGGTTTCAAGTATCGAAATCGGAATCGGGATCGACCATTTGAAAAAACGATACGTATCGGCCGTATCGGTGGTATCGTAGTATCGGCCATCTGTATCGGCCTGTATTTTAAAATACAGAAAAATTCTTAATTTTTTAGAAAAATAATAATAAGATATAAATATAAATTATTCATAGATAAAGTTTAAAAGCCAAAAAATAAATACTATTTTCTTAATTTCTATTTTTCTCCCTTTCTACCACTCACTCTCTCCCACACAAATTAAAAAAAAATTTTACCTTCTCTCCACTAATTCTCTTTTTTATCAAACTCTCACTCTCACTAACTCTCTCTTATCAAACTCTCTCCCTAATTTACTCTCCCCTACTAATTCTCTTCTTTAAAAACTCTCCCTCTTCCTCACCGACTACCACCTCTTTCCCTCTTTAACATAGTTTTTTAATTTTTGTTTTTTCTCCATCTCTCTCTCTCTCTCCTCTTCCCCTCTCTCTCTTCTTCCCTCTCCTTTTTATTGTTGCAACCCACAAACTCTATCTTTTTCTCCCTCTCTCTCTCTCTCCTCTTTTTCCCTCTCTTGCTCCATCTCTCTCTCTCTCTCTCTTTCCCTCTCTCTCTTCCTCCCTCTCTTTCCCTCTCTTGCTCCCAATCTTTCTCTCTTTCCCCTTTCTTTCTCTCTTACCCATGCTCGTCTCGGGCGGGATCGGTCGATACAGCTGATTTCGGCCAGGGATTGGCCGACCCCGATTCGTTTCGGCCGATTTCACTCTGGATCGGCCGAAACTAGGAACCATGCTAATAAATGATGTTTCCTTTTCCTTGCTTGTAAGATGGCAAAGTTAATATTATTTGTAGCTGAAGCTTCAAGTACGTAGTTTTTGGTCTTTTTTGAATCTTCGTAAGTTGGCTGTGTAACTTGATTTATTTGTTGACATCTATACATAAAGAAAGTAGACCATATGTCTCCGTTCATGAATATCTTGTTAATCTTTCTTAATTCTACTCTAGGTGGATGATAGGGACAGAGATAAAGGAAACTTATCAAAGGAAGACACTGATCCTAATGCAGCTTCCAAGCGGCGAAAGCTCAAAAGAGACCAGCCTTCATCTTCTGAAGCGGGTGGAGAATATTCACCCATTATTCTACCTTCTCATGGAGCGGGTATTTCCCAATCATTTGATTCAAGAGAAAGAGGAGAGAGGAAGGGGGTCATGGTGCAGCATCGAGCTGCTTACATGGATGAAGCACCTAGGATGCACAGTAAGGAAGCGGTGAGCAAGATCAATCGTCGAGAGACAGACCAGTATCCTCAATTGCTTGAATTACCACTCTGATGTTTTATTCTGTTATGTTATTTTCTTTAAATCTTTCATATTCATCTATTTTTCTGATATCACGTTATTGATTTATGTTATATGCAATACCTTAATTTCCTGTACTCCATGGTATGCAGAGATTCCGACAATTATAGTGGAGTACATTGTGCTGACATGTTGCTATATGATAGTGATATTAAAGGCCATGACTAATCTCTAGGTCGATAACATATTGTTTTACTCACTGTGTTAGTTCATGAGGCTTTTGTGTTCTTACTATCCTATCTTTGTTCAGTTTGGTAAGTTTGTTACTGCGAGAAAAACAAAATGAAAAATCCTCTAGAACTTTTATCAGTAGAATATGCTAATATGAGGTTGAGATAAATAGTTCCTTTTTGTTTCTACTAGAGTTCTCTTCTGCATAGACAAGGTTAATTATAATTTGTCCAACAACTATACAATTGTAATATGCCATTCTTGACAAAGAAGGAAGTTGGTGTTGGTTAAGTTTTATTTTCGACAACCTTAATATTAAATTTGCAATGCTAGTTCTATGACTCAGAGAGGCTTTCCAGGACACTTACTGAAGCTGATCTAAAATTTGAGCTTAGCATTGATATGAATTTGTTTTGCATATCTTGTTGCATCAAGTTTTGAATTCCTATGTTCCTTCCATTTAATAGTATTTAATAATATATATTTTACCTCTTTGTATTGATGTCTAAAATTATTTTACCCTCTAGGTAATTTTTGTATCAAATTGGTTCTTGTACTTATGACTAAAGTGAAACTGCTAAACTTTTCGTCCCATTAACAAAGCCCCACTAGGTTACCAAAATGCTCCTGTTATTTGTTAGACAAACTGATTAGATAGAAGAGTAATCTGGACATTTGGGTAATTTGTTATATTTGATATCGAGGGGGCATTTTGATAATTTCAGTAGACTCCATTTATTTGAACTAAGATTCTAACAATTTCATTTTAGTCAGAAGTAGAGGGATTAATTTGATATATAGAATTGTATAGAGGGTTTGGGTATAAGTATAAAGAATAAAATATATTTAACCTAATAATTTTTCTCCATTATTTGGAGTAAGGATTTTTTAAAACCGATGATAATTTTCTTCTTTGTGTTTGATTCTGCACTTATATATATAGAGTTTGTGCCCTTAACCAGTCAAAATTACAGAGCCCATGAAAGAGAGTGGGAAGAAGACAAACGTCAGAGAACTGAAGCAAAAAGGAAGCATCGAAAGTAGGTATTAGTGTAGCAGGGATTTTCTTTTGGCAGACCAGATGTCATCAGACACCAAGCATTACTGGCTTTAACAACCAAGAGCAGCCGCCTTCAGTTCTTTACAATTAGATTCTCTGTAGAGATGCATGATAATGGTTTGAAAACCAAGTCTATTACAGCTCTCAGTGGAGTTTGTTAACGGCTTAAACTCTACAATTGAGGCGTAGCTGTTCAAGGGTATGATGTAAGCAGCTCCCAGAGCTTCAATGTATCAGAACACAGAGAGGCTTGTAACGCCATCCAGGTCAAGATGTCCATCTGTAATTACATAATGTAATTTTGTTTTTCTTTTCAGATAAAAAGTGGGTTTAGCCCAGTTAGACTGATTAGGTAAATTACATAAATTTTGATATGTAAACGAAGTCATTGTGTTTGTAAACTCATACTTACCCTTGTCTGTGGTTTTTTATTTCATTGTGATCCTTCAATTTGTCAACTGCTGTACAGGTGTGATCCATTCTTATCCAAATGAGAAGTCATTCAAAATAAATGATTCTAGCTATTCTGTTAAGACTGTTCCCAGACAGGATGAGCTGAAAGATTTTTATTTTGTTTTTATTTTTTTTGAACTCTCTGCGAAGATTTCCCGTTCCAGTATTTTGTGGAATTTATTATCCACGTGGATTATTTATCTTCAAGCACTGAATTATATCTAGGGATAAGATATTTTTCTTTTATCTCATGTTATACAAAGTTATTAGTTGTCTAGTTCTGTCTGATAGATTCACCTACAGTCTAATCAGTCACTGCTCCTGGTTGCTGCCTGCTTCAACTCCACTAGGAAATTTATCTCATGGTGGAACTATTTAAATTTAATCAGGGAGAAAGTTTCTAATCTATTTTGTATTTTATGGATAGTTTATGATGAGCTCTGCTGTCCATTCTCTTCGTATCAATTTTTTTCGGGTTATTTGCACCGAAGTCTCATTTGGTTTTAGATTTGGCGAGTTTCTTATTAAATGCCATTTGGTTTTAGATTTGGCGAGTTTCTTATTAAATGCTGTAGACAAAGAAAGCAATATTTTTTATACGAAGGTGATTGATTGGATGTTGTAGGAAAGAATTGAGATGCTTTTTTTTTTCTTCCAATTTGTGTATTTGGAAACTTATCTTCTATCTTGTCTTGCCCTTGTTTATTCATTATATTCATAAGAATGGAACATTTATAACATGAGGGTTTTGTTTCACTATAATAGTGCTATTATTTTGGACTATAAGAAGAGATTTTTGCACTATGAGAGCAGTTGTTAGATTTAAAGTTGAAATTCTTCGAAGTAATGCAAATTCCTCTAGGTGAGTTTGAAGTCTCTTTAAAGTACTTATTCCCTTCGGACAACCACGATATATATGTCAATTTCTAGATAGTGATGTTGTAGAGATGTATGATTTATCACCTTTATTCTGTTGAGCTATACAAATTTTTGGGACGAGAAAAAAGAAGAATTTATTCGGGTGAGTTAATATTCTTATGTTCGTGATTACATTGAATATATGCATAAAAATTACATTTGCTTACTTTAATGACGATATTGAACATAAAAGTCGTTAACCAGTATGTTGTATTTTAATGACGACATTTGTAATTTTTAGCTATAAAATTCATAATTGAACTACGAATTTAGTTATAAATTTTGCAATTGAATTATGAATTTAGATACGAATTTCAAAATTAAACTATCAATTTTCTATGAAATTCGTAATTGAATTACGAATTTAGCTATAAATTTTGCAATTGAACTACGAATTTTGCTATAAATTTTGCAATTGAACTACGAATTTTGCTATAAATTTTGCAATTGAACTACAAATTTTGCTATAAATTTTACAATTAAACTACAAATTTAGCTACGAATTTTTAAATTGAACTATCAATTATCTACGAATTTCGTAATTGAATTACAAATATAGTAGCTAAATTCGTAATTGAACTACGAATTTCGTAATTGTATGACAAATTTAGTTACGAATTTTCCTTTAGGTTCAGGTGCGATATGCTAGTGTCAATGATCCTCTTTTACCTATGCCTACACATCATCCCCTATCTCCGTTACAAAACCCAAGACCGGTAATGGTGGAATTCGATAGGCGAGCGGCACCAGTGCGCTTCGTTGATGAGGAAGATTGATATTTTGAGGATGAGGTTGATCCCTTCAGAGATGGTGATGGACATGCTCGAGGATTTAGAGAAGATCAACAAGCACAACGGTTCAAACCTGAATCAAGGATGTTTCGTGAACCCGATAATGCTATCCAAGGGAGAACTACACGATTGGACTTCCTAAAATTCTAAGGCGGTGATCCAACGGATTGGGTGTTTCAAATTGAATAATACTCTGATTGTCAAAGGACAGTGGAGGACGCAAAGATCTAGATGGCAAGCTTTCACCTCCAAGGAACGGCATTGCATTGGTATAGATTGGTTATTCGTGGTGGAGGATTTACCGGTTGGGTTGACTTTTGTAGGAGGATTACACACAGATTTGGGATAGCGGCATATGAAAGTTTTGCTACCATATTAAACTGGATAGTTCAGAGGACGATCGTTTTGGAGTATCAAGCTGAATTTGAAAAAGTTAGTAGTCGTTGTGAGTCACCTTGGCTCGATATGACATTGATGAGCCCATTCATTTCAGGGCTGCGGGATGAGATACAGACGAATGTTCGTGCTCTTTATCCTACCACTCTTGAAGAGGCCTTTGAGAAGGCCGTGAGGATGGAGCAAAAACATAAGGCTCTTAAGATGACAGTAAAAACAAGTTGGGGCAACCGTGATGGATGGTTTGCGCCTAGAACACCGGCTAGAAATTCTGCGGGTTCAAAGACAGTGGCTACGAGTACTAGACCATGACCACCTTTGAGACTTTTTTCGATGTTAAAGGAGGCACAAGATCCCCCGTTTGAACTCTCAAACCTACCTAGGTGGAGGAGCAAAGAGTGAAAGGCCTTTGCTTTTGATGCGATGAACGTTTCACCTCCGGTCATCGGTGTTCCAAATTGTTCGGGAGTGTGATGCTCATCGACGATCTCGAGGAGGACGATGAGGTTGTTGGTGATAGAGAGTGTTCAGAGGAGGCCACTAAGGAGGGCGCGAAAGAAGATATCTAAGCTGAAATATCGATGCATGCATATTTAGATACTTCTACGTCGAGGACATTACGGGTAGACAGACTCATTGGAAAGCATTGTGTGCACATCCTCATCAATTCCGAAAGTACACACAACTTTTTAGATGAGAGGTTAGTGATGAGATTGGGCTTGGGTGCTGTACCGACCACGGGGTTTGACGTTGCTATTAGAAACGGCACGAAGCTTAAGGTGGAAAGCTTGTGTCGCCGGGTCGGTATACGGTTGTAAGGACACGACATCATTGTGGACTTGTATCCGTTGGCGCTGTGAGAAGCAGACATTGTCCTAGGCACACAATGGTTACAAAGTTTGGGACCCGTCACTTTTGATTTCCGAAGCATGAGGATGAAATTTAAGCAAGGAAACAAAGAGATGCGGCTTGACGGCGTTCGTACTCCACCAATTCCAGCGATGCAACCGATGGTGGGGCTGCCATGTGCAAGTGATTTGGCCTATCTTCTTCAGTTAGGACCAGTAGGAGATGAGCCTTAAATGAGTCTAGACACTACTATCAAGTTATCTAATTTATTAGACAAATTTGTTGGACTTTTTGAGGAACCAAAGGAGTTGCCATCAAGAAGAATGACAGACCATCGTATAGAAAATATGTGCTCGGGGTGGCACCGGCGAATGTGAGGCTATATCGGTATCCATATGTGCAAAAGAAAGTTATCTCCAAAACGGTAGTCGAGATGTTGGAGCAAGGCCTTATTTAACTAAGTCATAGCTCATACTCATTGCCCGTGCTATTGATGTGAAAAAAGAAAGACATGGCGTTTTTGTGTCAACTATCGGGCACTAAATGCTATTATCGTCAAGGATCAATATCCTATTCTGGTTATAGAGGAGTTGCTAGACGAGCTGGTAGGGGTAACATATTCAGCAAGGTTGACTTGAGGGCCGGGTATCATCAAATTAGAGTTCGCTTAGCGGATGTACATAAGACTACATTTCGGACTCCTGATGGGCATTATGAGTTCAGGGTGATGCCTTTTGGTCTTACCAATGGTCCGGCTGCTTTTTCAAGGCCTTATGAATGATATATTTTGGCCTCTATTGTGAAGGTATGTTTTGATATTTTTTGACGATATTTTGGTGTATAGCAAGACTGAACTGAAGCATTGGCGACATTTAGAGAATGTGCTGAATTTATTGAAGCAAAACCAACTGAAGATCAAGAAGTCCAAGTGCCTATGGCGAGTATTACAAGTGGAGTATTTATGCCACATCATCTCAGTAGAAGGTGTAGCGACGGACCGTCAAAAGGTAGCATGCATGATCGCTTGGCCTATTCCTACTACCACCATAGGATTGCGAGAATTTTTGGGGTTGACCGGATATTATCACCGCTTCATCATCGGGTATGGCAAGATCGTTGCTCCTCTCACTTCTTTGTTGAAAAATGACTCTTTTAGATGGATGGATGAAGCCACTACAGCCTTTAAAAAACTAAAAGTAGCAATGATGACGGCTTCTATTTAAGCGCTGCCGGACTTCACTAAAGAGTATATTATGGAATGTGATATGTTGGGAGTTGGCATAGGAGCTATACTAATGCAAGGAGGATGTCCCATAGCCTTTCTTAGCAAAGTTTTATCACAAAAATCTCAATAATTATTGACATACGAGAGAGAGATGTTAGCAATTCTGCAAGCGATGATAAAGTGGAGGCCTTATTTGATCGGTAGGAGATTCATTATCCAAATCGATCAAAAGAGCTTTCCATACTTTATAGGACAGCGTATTCACACTCCGACATAACAGAGATTGGTCATAAAATTACTAGGGTATGATTATGAAATTCAATACAAGAAAAGAATGAAAAATAGAACGACGGATGCATTATCACGCCAACCCGATATCATCGAGCTTGCAGCTTATTTTTCTCCCACTTTTTTCTTTTCTTGATGAGCTGAGGTATGCATGTACATCTGACCCAGATATTTTGAAATTGTAACAAGAAGTGATGGATGATCCGGAGCACCATCTAGAGTTGGAGAACCGAGGTAGTTTGCTGCTAGACTGCGAATGTATTCGAGTGCCCGCAAATGATGAGTTGCAATAAAAATTGTTGGAGCACTTCCACCAAACTCTAGAGGCAGGTCATGAGGTGTCTTAAGGACTTATAGGAGGATATCATAGAGTTGCACGTGGCTAGGATTGAGGCGCGATATGAGAAGTTTTATCTATGCTTGCAAAGTCTATCAAAGGGCTAAGGCAACCACATTGAAACTGGCTGGACTACTATAGACTTTATCTATACCAGATCGTATTTGGGAAGACATTTCTATGGATTTCATAAAGGGTCTTTTACTGGTACGTGGTTATTTAGTTATTTTTGTGGTCGTTGACAAATTGAGCAAATATGCGTACTTTTCGATATTGCCACATCTATTTTTAGCCAAGTTAGTGACTGAAATTCTTGTGAGAGATGTTACTCAGTTACATGGCATGCCACACTCAATTATCTCGGATCTTGATCGTATATTTATGAGCGACTTTTAGACCGAGTTTTTCAGATTACAGGGGACTCAATTGAACTTCAGTTTGGCCTACCATCCACTGTCGGACGGTCAAACCGAGGTGGCCAATCGAGATATTGAGCAGTACTTGAGGTGCTTTGTTGGAGAGATGCCGAGACAATAGTTGGAGTTACCATGGGCAGAGTGGTCTTACAACACCGCCTACTATAGCAGAATTGGAATGATCCCGTTCGAGGTGGTGTATGAGCGCACGGCTCCGACATTACGCGCTTATGATCCAGTGGCATCTACAAATCAAACGGAGGTGGACTTAGCTTTGATGGATAAAGACGCCACATTGAGGAGGTTGTGTGCCCATTTTAATCTTGCTCAAAATCGCATGAAGTAAGTTTATGATCGCAGCCATAGGGAGCAAGAGCTCAGCATCGGCAGTTATGTGTTTGTGAAGGTGCAACCGTATCGATAGGTGACCTTGCGTCCAATGCTAAACTAGAAGTTAGCACATCTCTACTTTGGTCTGTTTCGGGTGTTAGAGTGTATTGATCCGATTGCATATCATTTGGAGCTGTCGAAGGGGTCGAGAGTACATCATGTCTTCCATGTTTTATTGCTGAGAGAGCAGATTGGAGATCATGAGGTCGTTAGATCAGTTCTATTAGAGCTAGTGGATGAGACAGAGATCATAAAGCCAATGGAGGAAACAGAGATAGTAGAGCCAATGGAGGAGACAGAGATCATAGAGCCAGTTTGTGTACTTGTTAGGCATCGATGACATCATGGTACTAGATTAGATATGGAGATTCTAGTCGAGTGGCTTGGCAAGCTATCCAATGAGGCGATATAGGAGTTGGAGACGGATATTTTGGAGCATTTTCCTGACTTTTCACCTTGAGGACAAGGTGGGGGAAGCGTGGTGGTTTGATACACTTAGTTATGGTCTTTTCTTATTGTATAGTTATTTATTTTCATTAAAATAAAATTTCTGTAGATCGCGTTTGAATACAAAAAGGGTCGCGTTCGAATGCTCTTGTGAACACTTGCATCAAGTTTGCAAATACAGAGAACGCAAAATGCGCGTTCGAACGCGGTTGAGTAGGGGTGTAAATGAGCCGAACCTGAGCGAGCCGGCTGTTGCTTAGGCTCGGCTCGAAATTAATTTCGAGCTTCTTTATTGGGCTCAAGCTCGGCTCGCCTCAGCTCGAGTCAAGCCTAAGCCGAGCTTGATCGAGCCCGAGCATGAAACAAGCCTATTATCAAGCCTTATTCGAGCCGAGCTGGCTCGAGCTGGACCGAGCCAATTTGAGCCCAAGCTGAGCCACAACCTATTTAAAGTGAAAAAAAGCTAAAATTGAATAACAAATTTAATCTGTAAATAAAATAAAAGCCAACAAAATTGACTATAAAATTTAAAATTAATCAGTGATTAGCAATCACACCAATTTCAAAATTTTTACCAATAAATCTAATAAAAGTCAACCAAATGAACTTAACTTAAATTATACAAAACCTTACTAAAGCCAACCAAATTATCATACCAATTGCAAAATATTAACATAGTACCCCGTTCATCAAAATTTGGCTCAAAGCAATCACACCAATTTCAAAAAATTTACTAGTAAATATGACAAAAGCCAACCAAATGAATTTAACTTAAATTATACAAAACTTTACTAAAGCCAACCAAATTATCACACCAATTGCAAAATATTAATATAGTACCATTCATTAAAATTTGGCTCAAAACAAATCCAAATTTTGACATCCAAATCATAAGTCTATCACTTACTAAAATATTACAATATAAAGTACTTAACTTATATCTTGCCAAATATTATAATAAAATCTGATAGCATGCCAAATATTACAACTAAATTTATTTGGCACTCTCAAGTCTCAACACCAAAAAGAAGCTTCATCTTATGACTGCAAAAAAAAAGGAAACAAGTTAATTGCAGCTTAAACATCATTGCAACCAGTATAAACAAACAATGATGGGAAAATTCAGAAAATTCAGTTATTAATTAACTTAAACATCATTGCTCTCAATTCAAAACATTTTTAATATATCCTTGCCTCTTCTATCATCTATGCAAATGAAAATGCTATACAAATGGAAAAGACATACAATGTATGATACCTAAAGATCAAACTACATTTGGAATCTTCACAAACATATTTTCCATCGCTGATACCTAAAGAAAATAAGATTACAAAAAAGAAGTTAGCAAAGTTTATAAAAGCATAAAATGAGACAAATTTATAATGAGAAATATAGTACACATACCCTAGAGGAGCTGATTTGTCTTTTTGATGATTCTCTAATCCAATTTCCTCCACATATCAAAATCTCCACTGTCTCGGAAGACAAAGAGCTTCGAAAATCATTTAGAACTCTTACTGCCAATGCTAAAAGCTGATTCAAATGCAACAGTGGTAACAGGAACCGAAAGGATATCTCGAGCCATCTTGGAAAGAATAGGAAATTTCAACATGTTTAGTCTCCACCATTCTAGAGCATCAAACTTGTCAATCAAACTTGTAGTTTGCTCCTCTAAGTATATTTCTAATTCAGATTTCAGAGGTTCAACTACATTTGTTGATTCCAAAAAATTTTTAAACTTTGCTTGACCTTCTGATCTTTTAGCACCAATCAAGTCATCACTCTTATCAAGTTAAGATCTATCATTCATTTCATTATTTTCACCTGATGCATTCTCAAGTTCATATGATTTAAAAATAGTATACAACACTCTATGGACCCTTTGCATGTTTATTTGAGCTTCTGCAAAGCAATATATTTTTGGAAAACAAAAGTTAATAAGCTTTATTTTGTATCAGGGATCTAATACTATTGCCACTGTCAACAACATATCACATTCTCCCCAATACTTATCAAATTTCTTTCTCATTTCTATAGCCATATCCTTCAAGAAGTAGAATTCACTTTCAGATCCTTTATTTAAAGCTTCTTTCACTTTTCATAAATCAATCAAAAATAGATTTGCAGTAGGATATGGACTTCCCGATATAATTTGAGTAACGTCATAAATTTTTTTCAAAAATTCACAAACTTTTCCAGCTTTAAACCAATCATCTTCTGAAGGTAGCCATTTGTAATTTGCATCTCTCGTTGCATATTGTTCAAAAATTTTTTGGTACACAAAAGCATGCTCTAACATAACATATGTAGAATTCCAATGAGTTGCAACATCCAAAGCTAAACCCTTAGAAGTAGGAACAGAGAGTTGTCTTGCAATTTCACCAAACTTATACATACACGAAGGACTCTTTTTTAAGTAACACTGCATCTGACACTTTCAATGACATTTTGAATGACATGGATCCCATCTTGAACAACTAGATTTAAAATGTGAGCACAACATCTAACATGAAAAATAAGCCCTTTGAAGCACAATTTATCTCTAACTTGAAAGTTATTCATAATAGTCTTAGCAGCAACATCATTGGCGAAGAGGCATTGTCCAAGATAATAATTGATATTTTATCTTCTATTCCCCAAGCAATTAAACAATCAATAATAGCATATGAAATAACAATTCCAGTGTGTGGAGGTTCCAATTGACAAAAGTTGATCATGCGTTTTTATAAAGTCCAATCAGAATCAACAAAATGAGTAGTCAAAGACATATACCAATATTTTGATTTGAGGTCCACAAATCTGAAGTCAAACTAATTCTATTAGTTTCTTTCAAAAGCAATTTCACTTCTTTTTTTTTTGCAGATTCATATACTTTCATGACATCACTTCTCATTATGTTTCTAGAAATCCGTTCATAACGTGGATTAAGAAACTTCAGAAGAATATTGAACCATGTATGCTGAACTATATTAAAAGGATACTCATGTACCATCATCATTTTTGCCATTATTTCTCTCACCACATTTTAGTTGTATCATGATGAAATAGTTTTGAGATAATTTTTTTCTATAGTTGAAGCCCCAGTAACACTAGATGCAGAAGCAAAAGGAATTTTTTTTTTTTGTTCTTTATCTACCAAATCAGTGCAAGATTTCACATGTCTTTTTATGTGTGAAGTGGTGCCTTGCTTAGGAACATTAAATAATGACGGGCAATTATTACACCAATACTTTTCTACCTCTTCTCCATTTTCTTTCACCTTAACTCGCTTGACATACAACCATACATCAAAAGTTCTTCTTCTCCCTTTTGACTATTACTTTCTTCTTCCTTGTTAGTTTCATTATCCTCTTCACCAATATCAATTTCAATAGGTTTATTTTCACTAACAGCATTAGAAAGATTCTTAGTTACTGACTCTGACATCTACATAAAAAAAACAAAAAACAAAAACAAAAGTACTGCTTAAATTTTTATAATACTTAATTAGTACAAAACAAAAACATATATGACAGATACAGTTAATCCCCAAGGGAAACAGCATATCAGATCATCTACAAGGACAGCTTGTTATGGTGCAACAACCTAATGCAGGCTAGAAATAGGAAAAAACAATGTGAAAGGAAACAGCCAAAAGTGGCAAAAAAAGTATAAAGTGTTTAGTTGTCTTGTCAATCAGCTCCATGGAGGCAAACTAATATTCATTGCATGTTTAGGATGCTTGCTTATATAGTTAATGCAATAAACTGGCATCTTAAATTTTTGGTGGCACTAGGCAAAATGGGAATTGTCAATGGCTCTAAGACTTTGGGCAACAAATTAATATCTGCATTTAAAGGAAATAAGCAAAGCAATTTCATTGGCAATTGTAAACTCTATTCTAACAAGCATGACAAATTAAAGCCACTATTCTACAAATTAAAGCCATTGTTCTACCAAAGATCATTAGACCCTGTTCAATATGTGGGAAAAAAAACGGAAGCCTAACTCATGCTGAGTTATCTATCTTTCTTCTCACCATGCCCTCTTCACTGGACCTTATTTTTTTGTACCTTAGATATTATATGGTTCAAATCAATGATTGTAAATATAAAAAAAAAAGTCAATAAGTAGGGATTTTGATACCACCAAAAATAGGAAAAAATACTCTAAAGAAAAATATACTCTAAGAAAAAATTACTCTAATGGAAGAGGACAATAGAGGATACCTCTTGCCGGTCGATGGAGGAGGACGACGCAGTGGCGGCGGCTCGGAGAAGGAAGGTGAGGTGGAGCTTAGAGGAGATGACTGCCACGGGTGGAGGACGACGCGGCGGCGACGGCTTGGAGAAGGAAGGTGAGGCGGAGCTTAGAGGAGACCACTGCCGCGGGAGGAGGACGACGTGGCAGCGGCGACTTGGAGAAGGAAGGTGAGGTGGAGCTTAGAGGAGACCACCGCCGCGGGAGAAGGACGATGCGGCTACGACTGCGGCGACTTGGAGAAGGAAGGTGAGGTAGAGCTTAGAGGAGACGAATGCTGTGGGGAGGGGATGTGGGACTTAGATTTCGGGATTAGGGTTTTATAATTTACTTTTATACCGAGCTGATCGAGCCGAGCTTGAGTGAGCCGGCTTTAGTTCAGGCTCGGCTCGATATTGATTTCGAGCCTCTTTCAACGGCTCAGGCTCAGCTCAGTTCTGACCGAGCCGAGCCCAAGCTGCTCGATAAGCTTGACACCCCTACGGTCGGGTGCGTTCGAACGCCTGTATTATGTTCACATCGACAGAGAACGTCGTTTATACGTTCGAATGCGATTGGGCATGTTTAAAAGCGATCGGCGAGAATCTTCTAGAATTATGGTTAATAATTGTATTTTGGCTTATTGGCTAGCCTCTATAAAGGTGTGGATAGCAGCCAAAATTATTATGCTATTGGATTATTAGTTTCTTGCCTCCTATCTTCTCTCTATTCTCTCTATTCTAATCTCTCTCCTCCCTCTTCCCCAACCTACCACCTCTACCGTTGATAAGGTCTCTCCTAACTTCTAATCTCCCTCATCTATCGAGTCCTCTCTCTTTCTTGGGATCTCAACCACTTCTTCTCCTTCGTCTTAATCACTTAAACAACATCACCCATCCACCCTCATCTCCATTATCATCCATAACCCTAACAACTACTCCATCCGTCACTATCACCATCATCCGCACTAAATTATAATTTAATCTCTGTTTTAGTTTGAATCTATGAAGGGCGTAAATACAAAAAATATAGATTAGGAAATTATGGATCGATTCCACTTGGTTTTGTAATTTTCTAACTACGGGAGAATATTTGACAAATATTTTCTCTCGATTGTGCGAACTGCTTCCTACAATAAATTTAGATCTTGAAGGAATTGTTCCGTAATCTATCATAATTCTTGCTCACTAGGGAGTCCTAACTTGGATTCATCTTGAAGAAAATAAATTTGGCATATATATAAACTTATTGATAATTTGATAAAAATAATTAAGTGCACAACTCAATCTATACTTGACTGACTCTTTTTCTTTTCTCAACACATACAGATTTTATTCTTAGTAGAATTTCATCTAAGCCATGATCCAATCTTTTAACCATTTTTTTTTCTTCAGTAAACTGAGTGGGAGGAAGGATCTGCAAAATATAAAGTTTATATAAACATGTCATGGACATAATTAAATAACTATATAATAAATAACTTTCTACTTAGACCTACCTTCGCAGCACTTAATTGAGGTATAAGAGTTGCAAGAGTATCTTTTCGAAACTTGATAACACCATCTTATCAAAATATTCTAGGAGTCATATCAGTAAAATTGGGTTTCAAAATTTGCCAACGCTCTAGGAATCAAACTTGTAATAAGGAAATATAGTTAAAAAAATCTAAAGTAAAAAGGTTTATAATCATCAACATAATCATGATTACCGTTAATACAATGGTAAATCCACTCATGAACACTTCATTTGCCACACTCTCCATCGCCATCATGGAGTTGACCTTCTCAACTATAAATTGGAGGGAATGGAAGAATAACTCATGGACAACCAATCCCCAATTACATTTATAAATATATTAAAGATTTTCAATATAGTAGATAAGTTCTGAGGGACAAGTATAATTATTACGCTAAAATAAAACAGTACTAAAAATTAACAAAATGTACAATTTAATAAAATCAATGGCACTCTCTTCATTGTTCAAAGGTGACAATTTCTCTAACACAATCTCCATTTGCTTTCTCGTTATTATATTTCTACGAATGAAGTGTCTTTTTACAAAAATAATATCGTACCATTCTTCATTCATTTTTCCACCTTTCGGGTTGCTCATGTCAAAGACTACCTTTTCACCGTTTAAAGGTAATCCAAGAATTACGACAGTTTCCTCTGCCTTTAACTGAAGCTTAAATTTCCTAAAAATAAATGTTGATCCACTCCTCCATCCCTTAATTACCTCTCAAAAAAGTGGTGTCTTGTGAGACATTAGGAAAGTAAAATAAGTATTTAAAAGGTGTTTTGGAAGCAATCTCCATATGTCGATCACAAATGAACTTAAATATCTCATTTATTTTACTTGTATAACATCATGAAGTAATCAGGCATGATTTAAAGAGCCTTCATTTTCTCCATTGACTATCAAAACTAGACCCCTTTATAGCCTTATCAATCTTCTTCCTTGATGGAGGGGTCTGACTGGTTTGAAAATTATCATTAGAGTCCCTCTTCCTCTTTGATAGGGTCCGACTTGATTGAAGTTTTTTCAATTCACCAGGATTAGTGAAATCTCTCTTTCTGGTCTTTATATTTATTCAAATTTTCTGCACAAATCATAAGAACATAATATTTCAAATAGCTAGTAGGTATTTAAGTGTACAATACATAAAATATATGTCTAATTTTACTAATTAAAATCCAAATGACAAATACAAATATTGTTAATAAATTATAATACTAAAATAACAACTTCGAAACCAAAATAATAAGGATGAGTGTTATCAATAAATTACGAACTAAAAATAACAAAGACGTATGTTGTCGATAAACTACGAAACCTAAATAAAAACAAGGATGAATTTTATCAATAAATTGCGAAACCATAATAAAAGGACGAATTTTAACAATAAACTATGAAAAATAAATAACAAAAAGGATGAATTTTATTAATAAACTGCGAAACTTCAATAAACTATGAAACTTAAATAACAACAAATACGAATTTTGTTAATAAATTACGAAATCTAATTAATAGCTAAGATGAATTTTGTTAATAAACTATAAAACCTAAATAACAACAGTGATGAATTTTGTCAATAAACTATGAAACCTAATTAACAGCAAGGATGAATTTTGTCAATAAACTATGAAACTAAAATAACAACAAATACGAATTTTGTCAATAAACTATGAAACTAAACTAACAACAATGATGAATTTTTTCTATAAACTACAAAACTTAATTTACAATAAGGACGAATTTTATCAATAAACTGTAAAACTAAAATAACAATGATGAATTTTGTTAATAAACTATAAAACCTAAATAACAACAGTGATGAATTTTGTCAATAAACTATGAAACCTAATTAACAGCAAGAACAAATTTTGTCAATAAACTACGAAACTAAAATAACAACAAATACGAATTTTGTCAATAAACTATGAAACTAAACTAACAACAATGATGAATTTTTTCTATAAACTACAAAACTTAATTTACAATAAGGACGAATTTTATCAATAAACTGCGAAACTAAAATAACAATGATGAATTTTATCAATAAACTACGAAACAAAAATAACAAAGATGAATTTTATAAATAAACTTTGGTTATTTAATTAAGAAAGCAACATCAACATTACATCACAACTATTCATATATTCTCACATTTATTAAAAAAAATGGTGGTCCCACGAAATTAAGAGAGCTTTCTCAATAAATATGGCCCCAAAAATCTTTACAAATTAGAAAAATCTTCACTATGGAATAGGAGAAAAACAAAGAACTCCAACAATAATTTAAGAAAAAAAATTTAAACATTAACCTCAATGCTACTAGTAAAAAAAAACAGAGAAAGATTATCGGTGATAAAGAATACATTTAAAGGGAACTTTAGACGAGATTTTGGAGAGGGACACGATCGATGAAGCGAAAACCCTCGAGTAGAATAAGATGATGGCTACGACGAATATCCCCTAGCAAAATCCTTTTCCGTTCTTCAAGTATGAAGGAAGATAATGAAAATATTACTTTTTTTCAATAATCGTGGTCTCTGCAATGGGGCAGCAAACTCAATTATAGAAAGGGCAAAGTTGAAAGAAAAATAAAGAAAAAGTCTCAAATGTAAGGGAAGCCGAAAATGACTCTAGTCTACCAAATTAAAAACCGAGTGAGTTTTCAGTACAAATAACATATTTCTTTATTCAAAAATAAAATACATATACATAAATGTTCATAACAAGGATCGTTTGCATACAAACCCAAATGGTTTTTGATTTTGAATTAGGAATCCATGCATAGCTGTAGAGTAATGTGTTTTTAATTTATCAAGGCCTCGTTCACTTTGTGATAAATGTTAAATATGTTATATCTATTTTGACCATTAGAATTAACACCATTTTGATAGTTAGAAATACTATATTGCCCTTTAAATAAACCCCCCTAAAAGAGTGGCTAGACCCCAACGGTAGAATTATCTACCTATACCTGATGAACAATTAATTGATCGTATATAATCGCAAACTAAAAATCTTAATCATGGGCCCATCACCACAAATACCACTCATACCAATGTTTTCACAAGCATCCACACCACTGAGCCATAACGGTTAGCAAATGCATCCTCACTCTGATCCAATAAGGTATCACTAGGTCTATATCATCTTACACTCATACATCCAACTTTATTATCATAAAGGTTTTGACCCTCATCTAATGATAGTATAATCATTCATTTATGTTTGACAAATTATGTGTTCGATTATCTACAATTTATAAATTGACACCTCAAGCATGAGCTTTACTGTACAATAATAGAATATAGTTTTCCTCCCCACTTATCTTAATTGGAGAGGTGTCAGATAGTGATAAGACGTAGATGTCACATTTTTTATGGTCGTGCAAATATGGTAGCAGAATGTGGCATAATATCGTATGACAACCAAACTCAAAAAAATTAATAACAAAAACTAAGCAACTCAACCAAAATTAAAATGGGTTAGAAAGACACATAGGTTGACTCAAGCCCAAGATGGCTCGGTTGGGCTGACCTAGCTGTGCTAGACCCTAACCAAACCATTGACTCAGGCCCATCCCAAGATCGAGCCTAGAACCCAGCCCACAAGGACTTCAGACAAAGGTCAACTTGCATGGCTTGGGTTAGGCTTAGTTAGTTAGGGCTCAACGGAGATATTCACATATTCTCATGTATACTACAACACCAAAAGAAGGGAAAATATCAACAACCACTAGTCGTCAGCTAGCTAAAAGAGATAGGGGGTAATATAGGGTCGTCACAGAATGAGATCATGACATTATGAGGGTTTGACAAGCATTAGATGACATATATCAGACAACAAGGTGAGAAAGGGGAGGGGAGGCCTAGGTGGCTTGGATATCACGAAAAGGACGAGCAATGCTACTGGATGTTGTCAAAGACGAGGACGACAGGGGGTACGTGATAATGTGGTTGCCAAGTTTTGAGAAGGGCAATAGTGGAAGAACTTAGAGGTTAAACTATAAAAATGGTGGTGCAATTAGGTTTGCTCGAGCATCACTAATAGTCTAAAAAGAGTCCAAGCTAAGTCATAACACTTCGATAAGCTACCCAATGTCAAAAGCCATTGATTGGCCAATTTAACCAAGCAAACCCCACACTGGTGAATGTTGAAATCACACATATACTTCGAAGAAACTAAGTTAGAGGAAGGGAGAGATAAGACCTCATTGGAGAATTTTATTGACGAGGTTGGCACCAAGTTTTAATCAGCGATGGCGACTCCAACCAAAGAGAGAGAGGTTTTCTGCAAGTTGGGGGAGTAGACTAATGAAATGCAAAAGGTGGGGAGGGAAGAAAATATATGGGAGGAAAAGAGGAAGCCTGAGACACTTGGCTTGTGGCTGGTGCACGCTACAAGCAAGGGGCTACTTGTGGGGTAGGAGAGGGAAGAAGCGTGTGCGACCTAACTTGGCTTTTCTCATAGATGTCGGTGTTATAGCTATCCAAACTTTTATAACTGTCAAATAGAGGTAAAGAATAAGAATGGGGTCTATAAGAATAGTCATTCAATAAGAACCCAACCTAGGAGTGAAAACAGGTCGGATTAACTCCGACCAGACCCACTATCCAACCTAATTCGGATAAAAAATTTCTATCCAATTCGTATATGGATTCTGATACATATAGAATTTTTGAAAAAATTCTGGATATGGATTCGAATACAGGTCGAATAGATATGGATATCAAATATCTATTTACCAGCATATTTTTTTAAATGATTTATAGTTTTTAGTTTGCTTATTTAAATAATGAATATTGATATTGTTATTAATGATGTGTTATATATTATTTGTAGAGATTAATTTCTCTAATTTTATATATATTTGTCATACAAAAATACTATTTTTTGTGAAACTTTTAATATTTTTGTATTAATTGTGTCTGATAAAAAATCATAATTAGTTTAAAATTTTATTAATATCTATTTAAGGTTTGATTCTTAATCCAAAAATTATTCATATCAGTTTAATTAGGATATAGTTTTAAATTTTGCTATCCATCTAATATCTATATCCGAATCCATATCCGGACTAGAAATATAGATTCAGATATAGGTTGAGCTCTATCCGATTCATATCCATTCCGTTTTCACCCCTACCCCTAACCACTATATTTATTGTTGGGTTTTTAAGTGTAACGCCCCCGCCCGGCACGGGCACGTGCACGCACACGCGCCCACACGGCACGCGCGGCGCACGCGACAGGTCGGGCGGGGCCCGTCACGCACAGATACTCTCCTGTGCACCTATAAACATGACATTATCAAATAACACCTACTAATATATCCATGATCACATAATCCATCGTCGAATAAATCGTACTATCAATCAAATAAATATGTTAACATATGAATATCCAAGTCCACAACAATAAACACTAGACCGCCACATAATCTGGTAGGACCCACACAGGCCACAACAAACCATCAAGATACAACTAAAATAACTAATACAAGGTTACTCTATGATTCGACCTGTATTATACAAATCATTGTCTAATACAAAAGAGTACAAATATCAAATATTAGTACAACTCGATTTCTATATAAACTATCATCTATACCATCTCGCATCTATAGCTCACCTCATCATCCCTCTAAAATATCTTCTCAAGTCGCTATCACGTACCACATATCTGAGAGGGTTAGAAAAGAAATAAAGAGAGTCATGAGCAAAAGGCTCAGTGAATAGACCTTACCCCGAATCAGTGATGCCAAACAGAGAGTAAATCATGTACTGGATAATATGAATCAGAAAGAGTATCATGTCATGAATGAGTATATGAATGTATCCTCAATAATATATAAATGAAAAGTAGATAACATATCATAACTGATAAAAGTATATAATCCTCGACCATGAATAAACAAATCTCCATGTCATACTATCATCATAACTCTCTCTCAAATATGATACATGATGCATGCCGACCATGACCATGCTATGATATCAAATGCAACCATATATGATGCATATTGACCACTCGATAATCAGGTATGTCAGATAATAATGAAATCATATGCATTTCTCAACATCACGATCATCACCGATATCTCGGTATAATATCATCATACTAGACCACTGTGCACAGTCAACACCCGGTACCCGGTCTCAACATCATGCCCGAAGGCTCAGAGCATACTCTGTCATCCGCAAGGAGTATCTCAAATATAACCATACCCTGCCATCCGCTAAGGGTATCAACATCCATCCAGACCGGGCACCCCTCTAGCTGATAGAAATCTCGTGAGGATAACTCACCACATATGCCCTGGCGAACGACATGTGTCCGAATGTCTGCTGCGCACACAGACTAACGACCTCGGACGTAAGGCTAACAGGATCGCGACCATGTCGAGCGATCAATCATCAACCAAGCGCGTCCTAACCCTCGTGCCCACTCGGGTATCCTCACGCTTTCTATCAACTATCCTATTAATCACATTTCATGCTTTCCTTTTTAAAATGACAAATCATATGTATATATCCAGTACGATAACAAGTCAATGCATAACAGGAATTTAGGTGGAATAGGAATCAAGAGCAAAATGATGTAATGCAAACTCCAACCATGTATCTAACACATGCATACTCATGCTAATCTATCACATGCATACTCATGATAGAAATCATCCCGACATAAAACCATAACAGCATAATCATCTCCAATCATCTCTATATATCATCAATGTACTCATATCCCAGATCAGTCTAATCAAGTGCATGATAAAATATGCTCGACTGAAATCATCTTTATATAAAGTCATATAATCATGCTGGAGGCCAAAACATGCATGTACATAATATATAATATATCCTAATTTGAGAAAGGGATCTAGGGGATAAGACTACTCACTGTCCGATCAGAAGACACGAACCACGCATCTCTCACGTCCGTCAGTCAAACATCAACTAATCATCAGGATCCACGGGGTCTCACATAAGGGGGTTCGAGGTCTGAAAATATTTAAATAATATGATGTTAGCCGTTTATCCCATTTAGAATTCATTGGTGTAAAATACAATAAATTATTTGATTTTATTAAATAACTTGATATACATTATACATATATATAATTATGATAACCTTATTCAATTATTTGGCAATCAATACTTTTACCTAACTAGTTACTAATCATATATATATTAATCATTATTCATAAATATAAAAATAATTATCTGAGCTCAGCATTTTATTGCATAGAAAATAATATATAATAATAATAATAATAATAATAATAAGGTGCTAGAAACACATTGTATACTCAAATGTATTAAATATATGCATGTATAAGCATACATAAACATTAATAGAAACTTATAAAATTTAATTATTTTTAATAAAACTAACTATATAAAATATAAGATTATTATCTATATGATTACATATATTAATCTAATAAACAGTGGTTATACTATATATAATCATATGCAAGTACTTATAACTATAATTAATAAATTATTATACTAATAATACTTAACTAATACTTATGCTAGAGAGTATAAATTATTAAAATAATCTATCATCCAGATAACTGATTCACCTAAATTTTAAAAACTAAATCATATAATTAATATAAACAAATTAAAAAGGGAGCAATCCCTTGCCACAGTGCTGGGCTCGGCACTGTCTGCTACAGTGCTGGGCCGAGCCCAGCACTATTGCAGAAGGGAAATAGCTGAGGAAGATGAAGAAGAAGAAAGTAGAAGGAAGAAAGGAAGAAGAAGAAGAGAAGAAAAGAAAAGAGAAGAAGGGAAGAAGGAGGAGGGAGGTGTGGACCCGGGCCGGCGGGGAGGGCACCGGCAGCTGGTGGCCAGCCAGCTGCCGGCCTCTCGCCGGCGGCTCGGCTCCGACGGGCCCGAGCCCAAGGTAAGAAAAAGAGAGAGAGAGAGAGAGAGAGAGAGAGAGAGAGAGAGAGAGAGAGAGAAGAGAGAAGAAGAGAGATGAGGAGAAAGAGCTCACCGGCGCTCGTGGAGGTGGCGGCGGCGGCGATAGTCCGACCTTGGTGAGAGAGAGAGAGAGAGAGAGAGAGAGAGAGGTTTAGAGAGAGACCAAACGGGAGAGAGGGAGAGAGAGATTTAAAGAGAGAGAGGGAAGGCGGTGAGGGGGGGCGGTTTGCGGCGGCGCCGGGGCCCGCCGCGGCCAGCTGGTCGCAGCCCATTGGCTGCGGCAGCGGCAGCGGGCACGTGGCGCCCCCACAACGCAAGCTGCATGCGCAGCTTGCATGGGCATGAGGCCTACGCGTCGTGCCCAGGAATTTTTTTTTTTTTTTTTTAAAAATTGGGTTGTTACATTAAGTTGTCAGTTTGGTGCAACAACAGAAGCTCACTAAAATAAACTTGTTTCTTCCTAGCACTAGCCTTAGCTTTATTAGGGTTTGGTCACCTCATTCTTCTGTCTTTAGATAGTGTTTCTCATTGCTAGTGCCTTCCTCTCCTCGCTCTCCTAGCCTAGTGGCTAGAGGAGGGGAGAGGTTTTTTTCTCCCTCGTGGTTTCTTCTCCATCCTTCTCTCATCATTCTCTCTTCCTTCTCCTTCCTTTTCCTCTCTTTCATTCTATTATCTATTTTTGTTTCCTCTTCCTTCTATTGCAACTCTGATTACCGAGGGCATCGAGTTTCCTATTGGGCCTCCATCTAACTCTAACCATTTTCTCCCTTTCGCACTTCACATGTCCTTTCCTCTAGGTTTTGGCATGAGTTTTTGGAGGCGAAGTGCTATCTCTGTGCCTTATTTCTTTTTCTTTTGCACCACCATCACCTCCCTTTTGTTGTCACATTGGGTTTTTATGGAGTGCTCTTTAGTTGCTACTGTTGATCACTGTCATCCTTCCTCACTTCTCCTATGCATGGTTGCAGCCCATTTTAGCAATCTTGATCCAATGACAATTCCACTCTTTTCACCTTGTGTTGCATCTCCTACCTCCTCTCGCTGTCTCTCTAGGCATCGATAGGATCTAGTCACCGTGCCTTTTGTAGGATCCTGGTTTTGGTTTTTCTAATAGTCTCCTCTGCAGGCTAAATGTGTTGTAGTTTTCTCTTTCCCTCGCTATCTATTGTAGGTTGGAGATCTTAGATATTCCTACTTTTAGGATCCATGAGGTCTTGGATTGCAGGCTTGACCAACCTGTAGGTTGACTCGAGACTCTCTGCAGTTCTAAATTTGTTGGGGTCGTGCTTTATTTTTTATATTTTTTTCTATCCCTGTGGCTTAATATTTTGTTCCACTTGTAATACTATCTATTATAGATTAATTGTGAAGCTTATATTAAAGAGTCATCACTCTATGTCCCTTCTCTTCTATGCATCACACTACCTTGAAAGTTAATGAATCAATATAGCCCGTGGGGCTTTCCCTTGAAAATAAACTTGTAAATTTGGGATCTAGAATCTTAATAGATCCCATTTCACCAACAAATTTTATATTAAAAATTGACAAAATTGTTATCACAAGTTCTTTGTGGATTCACATAAACTTTAGTCCCAATGTGGAGGGAGAAAAAAAGTATTCTCAAACTTTTTTTGACGAACGAGATTTTGCAAATCTATAGACATACTCAATAGTTACAAAAATACTTCTTTCCTCCAATCTTAGGATTTAAACATATCCTTAAATTTGATAGACCTTTTTTGTGAATTAGATATGTTTTAAACTTATTGGAGATACTCCAAAATATATTTGAACGAATAGGCGAGCTATGCATTGGCGAATACAAAATTGTTGTCATGGAGAGCAAATAAAATAGCTAACAACATCATTTAGTGGGTCTAGTATATTTACACCAATCTAACCAATTAAAAAACATGCAGTTTGATGTCATGTATTTGGAAAATTGCATGCATCTACACAAATAGAGTGCAATATCAAAATCAGTTTTTGATTCATGAGTTCCATAAACATATTATTTCAAGTGTCAAGTTAGGATCCTATGCAACATTTTGACATCAAAACACAAGTTGATAATTTTTGTGTTAGTGCAATATTTTTGTAACGATAAATTTGTAGACAAAATCAGATATAATTGAGTTGTATAAATTATATTCAAGTGTATAGTTAAGTCATATAGTCTATAGAAGATCAGACTATGTGAAGAAATTAAGACATCTGAAGTAGAATTCCAATTCAACATACATATTTTAGAGCCTCGTCCGAAGGGGTCAAGATCATCCGAATAATAGAAATGGCACACTAGAATAATTAAATGGCACACTAGAATAATTAAATGGCATCTGGATGACACTTAAGGGTATTCAGACAGCACACGCAAGACAATAAAGAAAAATTTAGATTTTTAAAAAGAACTTTGAGTTTTTCTTTAGTAATTTTTATTAATATGAACTACAGATGCTTCTCACCTTTATTTAAGAGACTTAGAGGCAGAGGGTGAGGTATCCTTCAAAGTGAGAACTCAAGAAATTTTATTAAAGTGTGAGGAGAGCTTCTTCATATGTTTAAATGCTTGAGCTTCAATTGAGGATGATCTAGAAATCTCCGAGAAGTTGAACCATTCATCTTCAACCATTGCCACATTGCATTTGAAGAATTGATCCCTAATTTGGGTGCTTAGAGATGTCTTTTCTTTCACAAGAATAGTTGCATAGATAGTTCTTGTTTAAAAGATTACTTAAAACACTTATGCTTTAGAGTTTTGGGAGGTGGTTGTTAGTAAATCTTAATTTTATGTAAAATTGATTGATCGGCTTTGGATAGGTTCATGATTTTTCTTTCTTTATGTGAGAAAGATTTTTCATGTTAAAAAAAACATTGTGGTGTATTTTCCATGTATACTATTCAATCTTAGTATTTGAATTTCCTTTTATTACTTGATTTCAATTTTCAAAATACAATTCTAAATTAATTTTTCTAAACCCAGTAAGAATAGGTTTTCCTAAACCAAGTTGTTAATATTTTCCTTTTGACTTTGACTTTATTTTTCTTTTTTTATATCTATGAACCTAGTCAAATAAGAAATCCTATCTCCCTTGAATTTTATTTTGATAGAAAGAATAGAAGAAAGATTTAAGGGAAAGATTTAAGGCCCTTTTTCTAATGAAAGTTTCTTAGTCATTTAACACTACAAATGTAGCATCTTAACATGGCACCAGATGGCTCCTAGTAAGTATTTATATAAACATAAAATATTGTTCGAGAAAAAGACTCAATGTAGTTGGTGAGAAGTTTGTATTTAACATTTTATTATGAACCAACTTAATCCGATTCGTAGCGGTTGAGATTCAGATATGCACGGAATTTGGGATTCGTGGGTAGAGGTATGGATTCCTAGATATAGAATGGAGGTGATGATAAATTGGAGGCCGAGTAGTTGATGGTGGCGACTCGACAATAGATGATGGTGGTGGTGACTTTGTAGATGCGGATGTGGTAGATAGTTAAAGGCTATGATTGGCCTACAACTATAATAGCAGGTAAAACTAAAAATCGTACGGAACATAGAGACGGTTAAGATAGAGAGACGAAGGGGGAGAAGTAGGTCTGCCCTACGAGACAAGAGAGATCGGCAGAAAAGAGAGGTTAGAAGCTAGACAAGAGCGGGAGAGAGAGATTAGAAGCTAGACGAGACCGTGCCAACAGAAGAGGTGGCATTGGTTGGTGAAGAGGTAGGAAGGAGATGTAGAAGCCATCTGCTAAGTTGAGAGAGATGTAAGGGCAAAAGCCAATTAATCTTTCATTCCAAGCATGCTTAAGATACAAGTCATAAGACCCTATTTATAAAAATTAAATCAAAAAGTCCTAAACAAATTTAATTAAACCACTCTTCCTTATTTCTTGGATTAATCCTTTATTTTGCTGTAGATAGACTTCAAATCTAGAGAAATTATGAATACCAAAGTTGTAAATCTAAAAATTAGCGATCTTATCCAACTAGTTTGATATTATTCTTCTATTTGTAGAATATTCTGAAAATAGCTTCCTAAAACTGCACAAAGTTAGATTTAGCTAATTAAATAAAATCCTAACCTACTAAGGCTCTAACTAAACCAAATAAGCAAATAAGATAAGTAGACTCAATCCATTGAGCCTAATATTTTTCGAGGTGATCTGATCTAGTCTAAATCGCATCATTCCACCACGCTTCCATTTACCTTGTCCTCAGGATATCCATGGTGGTTTTCAAACCTTTCGTATTTGTCGAATCGTTCCCACCAATATTTGAGCCGAGTCTAAGAGCGCAAGACTTATGGAGGAGGCCATGGCTCGACCAAGTGTAACATAATGTAGCCCGCTAATTGGTGTTCGACCAATTAGTCCAATGCTAAGATTTAACTCACCCACAATCCGATGTAGGCTCAAGTCTAGTCTAAGCCTCGGGCAAGAGCTGATTGTTTTAGGCTTTGGCACATCACTTATGGGCTGAGGAGGTTGTCCTTAGATTGATAAGGAACTTGATAGACATCCACGACCAAAGGATTGGGCCGTCAAGGTATCGGGTCTTTGATATCTTTCAAAGCTTTAATACCCTCAATCAGTGGCTCGGGTGGCAATTGGTAATAGTTGATGACCGCTTTGGGATTCCTAGTTGTTAGTGTGGGCAGCAAAGTCTCTTTTGATGGTGATGTATACCTCGGTGGTCCTTCGTCATATTGTAGAGGTGCCCTTGGTGTAGGTTCAGCCCCTATTGCCATAGCTTGATCTGGTTCGATGGCTGTGCTTGCTCTCATTAGTGTGCCACCTTGATTACCTTCCCCACGATTAGTATGATCAGGTGTACGCCCTGGACGACTTTGGTTCATGTTCATAAGAGTCACATTAATCTCCAACAATGTTTGTGCCATGAGTGCCAGGGTTTGCGAGAGATCGGGAAGGCCTTCCGTCCAACCTTGCGAGCTCAGTGGAGATGGCGATCTTGATAGAGCCATGTGGTCCGTCTCCAAGCCTTGCTCCCTTATTTGCTTTGCTGCTTTCGATCTTATTGTAGCCATAATGGTCTAAGGATCGTTGGCTTTGATACCATTTTGTTATGAACCAGCTTGATCCGATTAGTAGCTATTGAAATTCAGGTCTACACGAGATTTGGGATCAGTGGACGGAGGCACGAATTCCTAGGTATAGGATGGAGGTGATAATGGATTGGAGGCCGAGTAGTTGATAGAGGTGGCTCGGCAATAGATGATGGTGGTAGTGGCTTGCAGATGCGATAGATAGTTGAAAACTATGATTAGCTTACAACTGTGATAGCAGATAAAGTTAAAAACCATACAGAAGATAAAGACGGTTAAGATAGAGAGACGAAGGGGAAGAAGTATGCCTGCCCTACGGGACTAGAGGGATCGACGGAAGAAGGAGATTAGAAGCTAGACGAGACCGTGCTAACGGAAGAGCTAACGTTGGTGGGTGAAGACGGATGAAGGAGATGTAGAGGCAGGCTGCCAAGTTGAGAGAGATGAAGGGTAAAAGTCAATCAATCTTTTATTCCAAGCATGCCTAAGATACAAGCCATAAGGCTCTATTTATCGAAATTAAATCAAAAAGTTCTAAACAAATTTAACTAAACTAGTCTTCCTTATTTCTCGGATTAATCCTTCATTTCTCTGTAGATAGATTCCAAATATAGAGAAGTCATTAATACCAAAGTTGTAGATCTGGAGGTTGGCGATCTTATCGAACTAGTTTGATATTATTCTGATATCTATAGAATATTCTGAGAATAATTTTCCAAAACTGCATAAAGTTAGATTTAGCTAATTAAATAAAATTCTAATCTACTAAGGTTTTAACTAAACCAAATAAGAAAATAAGATAATTTGACTCAATCCATTGAGCCTAATATCTTTCGAGGTGATCCGATCTAGTCTGAATCGCATCACACTCTGCCTTTTTATTAATATGCATATTTTTAGGTATGGATTGGTCTAGTATTTTGGGTTAATTAGGGTTTTTAAGTAGAGTAAGAATATTTTGGTAATATTTTAGTATAATTAATTTAACCTAAGAGCTTGGTTAAATTTAACTAAGAAAACACTAATAGTAGAATATTTTCTGCAAATATATGATAAAATTTGTATTGAAAATGTAGAACTTAAACTACATATAAGGAAAAAAAAAGTGTTAAATACAAATTTCCATAATTTTGAAAACAAACAAAAATTTCAAATAACATCTTTTCATAACGGGTATAATTCTTTGATATGTTCTTTGTCACTTAATCTTCTCACGGTTCTAACCTATTTACAATTATCTAACATATGCTAATTCTCACATAAAATGATCGAAATGTCTTTTTTTTTTTTTTACATCAACTAATTAGAAAAGTAAATATTTTGCGAATATCTTTTTTGCTTCTTTCATTTCGATATTTCTCACTTTTACATTTTGGCTATTACAAAAATTTTAGAACAAGGTAATTATAAAGGGAAAAATGGTTAAAAGCTTGCAAAGTTTAGTAGAAACTGTTGATTTTGACGGAAAAACTAATAAGTGTGAATATGGCGCTTCTGCAGTTGAATTGTATTTAGTTTTTTGATTTAGTATATAAACCAGAATGCATATATTTTTTATAGTCAATGTATATATTATTATAATAAAGGATACATAATTTGTATATATAATATAAACTAGAATTATAAATTGAAATATTAAATATAATTGCATACTTTAAATTGTAACACATCTGTTCTCCTAGCTATTCGATCACACTGGGATTTAAATGCTTAGGTATTACTAACTCTATATGCACCACCAATCCCAAGTATATTGGATATGTACTAAAACATCTTCCATTTTATAATCATTGATTAAGAAAAAAAAAACCAGTTTGATAGAGTTTTTGATTATTTTAAGTCTGCCCTAATTTTCTTACATCTCAGATTTACCTTAAAACTTATTTACAAAATTAGGTGGTTTTTGTATATATAAGTTATTCACTGGGTCAATGATTTATATGAAAATATTAAAAATTGCTTAGAAAATTTAAAATCAATTATTAAGGACAGTGATTTCAGAATGCAACTAGTATTATATATATGTTTTAAAATATACTAAAGTCTTAAAAAAGAGTTTTTGACCAAATTGACCCTCTCCAAAATTTTACTTCTCGGAATATATTTTACCTCAAATTTAATACCAAAATAGATCTATTTTAGTGTTACTGTTAGTAAAATACTAAATTTATCAGTATTTGTTTAGTTTTTAGATAAAAATGCCAAAAGTTCCTTTTAGAAAATGCTAAACAATTTACGATTTTATCCGTAAAAGTGAGACAAAATTTAAAATTAAAATTCAAAGGAGCTATCAATTTTTTTTTTCTTTTTATGTAATTCTGAATGCAATTAGATGCAGAAAATCACTATGCCATTTCAACCTATAAATCTTTTCTATATCGTTACAACAGTATATTTTAGGGCGAATAAAGATAATCGAGTATAAAGTTATGATACTCTAAACTTTTTATTTATATTTTTATATATATCTTTCTTGTTTGAGATTAAATTAAACTCTAACAGCATATCATATGTCCAAAATGAAAGGTTAGAAAGTTCTAATATTCGAAACACAGTAGTTTAGCATCTTAATAAAGTATTAAACAGTTTAATCTTTTTAACAATAAGATGCTTAATTATTCTTATATAGAAAAATTAGAATCCTCTTTTCTTAATAAAGTGTTGAACTTTTTAGTATTTTTCTTTTAATAGAATTTTAGTGTTTTAGTTAGAAAATAAAACACTGGACTTTTTTAAAAGTAAAACGTTTTACAGCTCATTAAAATCAGACCCATTTTAGTATCAAGTAAGGGGCATCGTCTATTTCGGTAAATCAAGCTTAGAAGAGGGCTAGTTTGGTCAAAAACTCTATAAAAAAAAATTGTGCACGGCACGTAAGTAATCATCTCTTATATTTGGGAAAAATGTACTATTTTACTATTTGGCCTCTCCTTTTCAATAAAATTGGGTATAGATGTAAGATATAGTACTATTACTATTAGCCCCTCCTTAAATTTAAGGTTAGTACTAGACGACCAACCAATCCATACCTAAAAATAGATATAAAGATACCCGAATTAAACCAAAATACTTAAAATACCCTAATTAACCCAAAATACTAGACCAATCCATACCTAAAAGTATGCAAATTAATAAAAAGGCATAGTGTTAAATACAAACTTCTCACTAATTACAATATGTGTTTTTGTTACGATACAACCATATGAATTAAGTCGAGTCAAATTAGTTACTTAACTTTAATTTATTATTTTAAATTTTAAATAAATCGAATAATTCGTATGTGAATTCAATGGATTTTATTCTTAGGGTGAACATGTGTTAATAATTATCTACTGTTATAATCTACTCTTAGAAAGATAAAACGATCTAACGGCTACGATAAAAGATAAGGACAAAAGTAATTAATTAAATTTGAAATATAAATGTATCTTTATCATTATCCGTGTAATAGTTTCCCTGTCTTTTTCATCTATATAAAGAAAAATTTATTAAAAAAAAACACCCTTTGTTCTGTTTGTATTATTCATATATTATTATATGAATATTTATTATTTAACCTCTTTACTACCTCAAAACACTTTGAGTTACCTCTAACCTGAACCCCTTTCTTCGTTTTTTATATCATTTTTACATCTGCAGTTAATTTAACGCATTTATCAGGAAAACTAATATATTTTAAGGCATTAAAAAGAAACAATGTAGAAGTTGAGTGTGAACGATAATAAATGCTAAACTCTTGAGGGATAAATATGCGAAAAGTCTTGCTATTATTTTGAGTGTGACCGAATTAGGTGTCCTAGTTGTTAACCCTGCTTATAGCCCACAGGAGTTATTTAATTAAATGTGACCCATCTGTTAGATGGAGTCAACCGTCACAGTTTATGTCAAAATTTTGTTTTTTATCCATTGAAAAAGTGGGTCATAGATGAGTGAGATGAGTCCAATTTGGCATGGTACATAGTCATTCAATTATAAGTGCTTCAATTAAAGATTAAGCATAAGCATATGGATCACATGATGTAGATAATACTAGGCCAATTAATTTGCTTTATTACTTTGATTTAGGCCATCTTTCTTCTTTCGGGTACTTCTATAAATTTACTTTAATTTTAAAGATATTTACTTATAACACTCTATTTTTGATAAAATCATACATCGAGTCCTATAATTTAACATAAATTTTTGAAAAAAAATATTTACTGTTAGATTTATTAGTTAAACTTAACAAGATGTCAGAGTTAAGTTATTATACCAAAAAAAATTCTCAATTAAGTGATACTAAGAATATTTTAGTTATTTTAGAGAAAAAAAATATTTCTACTGAAGAGAATATTTTGACCGTATTAATTTAAAATTTAATCCAAAGTGTTTTCTACAGGAAATAAAACCGTTATTTCATAAAAGAAAAAACAGTATGCTATATGCAAAATTTTATTAATTTTAAGGAGATTCAGGATTATCAGTTGAACATGCTCATCAAGAAGTAATATGCATTGTTTGATTTGTTAGCTAACAACTTAAACATTTTGTATTAATTGATTATCTAATATAATGAGATGTTGTCGTCAAGAATACCGCGAGATTGAGTTGATATAAACCTAATCGTTCCTTCACAAGTAATCAAAGCTTTGAAAAGAATAAATGAAACTTAATTAGCTAAAGCCTGGGCTGCCTTTGGGTTAAGCTTGAGTTTTTTTTCTAACTAGTGTACATAGTAATCAATCACTAAATTATGGTAAAATAAGGGTTTAAGGGCTGTCTACTTAAACACATTCTACTTCCTTCATCCATCAATTATTTATATTAATCAACAAAATTTAATATCATTTTACCCTTAAAAAATACATCATTTTAATCGACTATTTTTTCAATAATTTTCTCTCTCATTTTGTCTCATCTCATCGTCCCTCCACCATAAAATACTAATTAAATTTAGAACAATAATAATAATACTATTATCCTAATTTACAATTAAATATCTAATTTTTCTAAACCGACTTAAAAATATCATATTCAAGATTAATAAATAAGAGTAATTAACCGGGCTTGAAAGTTAAACTACATCCAAATGCCATCTTCGAACTCGTACTGAGTTGTCGGGTCAGATCCAAAATTGCCACCTTATATTTTTCTATTAACAAATTTGAAAAAAAAAATAGAATAACAAGTAAACAATCGTTTATCTCAGTACTATTTTACTAACACATACTTTTTCTCTCCTCTCTTACTCCATCAATTATTGTTAAATTAATTAATTACTATTTTATTCTTACAAAGAAATCTCTCTAATTAATTCAATTTTTCTCTCTTAACTTTCTTTGTTTTTTTCTCAAATAAACACCATAATATTTTATAATATTTTATATAGATATAACTTCTGATGTACAAGTATAAAATTATTCCAGAAGCTATTTTTCAAACCAAGTTATCTCTTTGTTCTTATTTTCTCATCCTATTCTTTCAGCAAATCTCCTCTCTAAGACTCTAAGCTAGTCAACTGGTGCCACATTTGGGTTCCCAATTTGATTAAAATCACATTTAGACTGAAACTAATAAAAAAAAAAGGAAAAAAAAAGAAGAAGAAGAAACAACCCAACTCTTGCCATGTTTTTTTTTCATATTTTTATTGCAAAACACTTGCCATGTGCTATGTGGCTCCCCCCACTAACAACCTATTCCCCTAATGTGATCATCTACATGCATCGATGCAGGAAGTTTTTACACCAGAAGCCTTCAAACCTATGGAAGGAGTGCAAAACACGCGCGCCAGAACATTCCTACATCCTTTTCTACAGGCGATCTGAATGCTCCAGAAATGGTAAGGATAGTAAATATACCCAAGTTTTAGCCACAGTTACGGGATATAAATACCCCTCCGTCGACCCCTTTGCACCTCTTGCTTGCCTTGTCTTCCCCCATTGGGGTTTTTGATCAGCGAGCGAGAGACCAAAAGGGGCCGCAGCTTCCCCGCTTCCCCCCTCGGAAAAGGAGAATAAAACCTTCGGATTACCACCCGGAATAAGCGATCTCCGAACCCGGATAGAGTTATCCCGAGATCAATCGTGGAGAGGGCGAGAGATAGATGGGAGATTTCTCTCCCCAGTTCCGGATCTCCGCAGCTCAAAGGAGGAAATTTTGATCCCCCCCGATCCCATTCCCCTTGTATTTTGTACTTCTCTTCTTGGATAGAGTTCGATTTCCCTCTCTTTACCCCCATCTTTCCTCAGTTGGATTCGTCTCCTCCGGCTAGATCGATAGGATTTGGGCTTCTTGCGTCGAGGGGATGTCGGTGTAGTTTTCTTGCTTGGGGTTGGACGCATGGTTTAGGAGATGGAAGAGGACTGCACTTTAAAAACCATCGCGGTTTCGCTGCAGTCTTGGTGTAATCTCTTCAAGTGAGTATTGAAGGTGGATGATGCTGATTTCGCAAACCCAGATCTTGATTTGTGTTGGGCATGGCAACTCGGCTGGTGACTTAGAGTAGTCGGGGTTCGATTCGAGTTGGAGTTGTGTTTTTCTTGCTGTAGTACTAGTAGGGTTGAGGATTTTGTTTTCTAGGAAAATTAACCTTTTGAATTTTGACTTGTTGATCTTGGTGGCGAATCGTGATACTTTGGCAGTAGAAAGGTTCTGAAATTGGAAATGTGTGCAAGGACATGGTGCATGGGCAAGTGTATGATTGGCAGGCTGTTCCCTTCCTGGAACTGCTGTACTGGAAACTAGGAATTATATCCTATCCAGGGCCACCGTGCGATGTCTCGCTGCTTTCCATTTCCTCCACCAGGATATGAAAAAGTTCCAAGGAGCGTGCACGCAGACTTGTTACAAAAGGTTCATATCTTACAAGTTTGTTTTAATTAGATTACCTGTCACTTGTTAGCTTAACTCTTTGGCTGTTCACCTGATTCTTACATCCATTAATGGTTTATATATACATATATATATGAAAGTACTTACTATATTAGATGAGGACAAGATGTTACGCCCGACCTCTTTGATCCTTTATCTTTATTGCTATGGATAAGGTATTAACTATGTTGCAAAAAAGCTTATACTCATGATGAGACCTCGTTGAAGAGATGAAAAGCTCAAGCATTGATACATTTCCATCTGGAATGGAGACGCTTGTAATATAATTGATTGTTACTTACTTGACATATTTCTAATTTTCTGTGATTTTGCTCCTCCCTAGAGTTGTGCAGCTTTAGATATGATATCTAAATGGAAGGTACTAAACATGTCTTCAAGTTGCTTGATGATTGAAATACTTGGGTTTATTCACTTTGGGATGATCTTCTGGTCTGAGAAATTTCTGCAACTTGTGTTCAACATAGAGAAGGTTTAAGTCATATTTAAAACACTAGGCTAGGATAAACTTTCTGGCTTTAGTTACAATTATTATGTCCAATATATTATTCTTAGGAAAATACAGTGATTCCTTCACCAAATCATTCCTAACTTGTTAGTTGTAGTTTGATGCATAGAACCACATGAAATAGAAAGACATGCTCTTCAATAGCATCTTGCTATCTTTTGATAAATGAGGTTTGTTGACGCTGGTTTGTCATAGTGCAACTTAGATTTTCAAAAATAGTGAATGGAGTTTGGATTTGTAGCTAGTCGTTGTTTGTTTTTGTAATCCCAGCTTTGAGTATCTCCATTCTCAAAGTTCCCTCTTATCCTTATTTTAGCAGAATTTAATGCCACATCTTCATCCTAAAAGTTTGCCAACTCTGCCATGTCAAGAATTTTAGTTTTACAGAATTTTCCTTATATTATGTTGTCTGTTGATAGCTCTTCATAGCTTTTATTTGCCTTAGGTATGTGATAAATTCTTTCTAGTGCAAGATATCATCTTATTTCCTTCAATATTACCAAGTCTAAGGAAATTAAGAAATTGTTCTTATCCTAAATTGTCATTGGGAAATTAGATTCCCTCCTAACAAAGACAGTAGGATCTTAGAGATCTTTAAATTTATGGCAGTATTGCATAGACTGAACCTTGCTTGTTTCTTTTGTAGGATCTTCTTAATTGGTAGCTTTGCATTGTCTTTTTGTAGCCGGACCCATATTAGGTAAGAATTAGGATGGTAATAATAATGATTTGATACTCAAGATTGCTTGTCATATGTTCAATGGCTTTATCGATTCTCTATATCATTTTTTTATTAGAAGCAAGAGTCCTAAAAGAGGTATTACTTGTTTGAACTTTATCGTGATTATGTGTTAAACAATATTCAGCCATTAGAATGGAAAATAATGTAGCCAAATTTTTCTTCCCATTGTCCTACGCATTTTAAATGATCCAGATCTTTCATGCTCATTCTTCAAGCATCAATAGAAACCCTCTCATTTGAGCTCATACATCAATCTGCACCTTTGTCCCGACCTACGATTTATTTTATCCAGTAAGTGTAACTGAGCTTGCAAGTCAATCCGCTGTGGTCATGCCCCAGCCTAAGGCCTAGCTATACCAGTTGCATACCTATTGTGTTACCATGAGACTGGAACCTTCAAGTCGGCCGCTAAATTATCTACACTAATTCCAATTGTTAATGAGGCACGAGAGGTCCTAGTCCAAGTAAAAGATGGTGTGATACAAACTTTAGAACCCTTATCCAACAGAAAATTTAAGCCAATTGAGGAACCAAGAGTCTAAAGTTAACTATTTACATTTTCACTTTTTTTTTGCTTGGGGACCATCCTCTCGCATTTGACTTCGCAATAGTTACACATGACAATTCTGTTTGCAGCAGTGTGGTTATAGTCACACTATATTATTTCCTAATATATTATTCAACATGTTCCACATGTTGGAATGATTCTTTGAATGAATATGTACATAAGGGGCTGGCACAACATACAAAAGGTTCACATATCCTCTGCTAAATTCTCGTAACTGATTAATTGAAAGAATTGTGTTCAAAATAGTTTATTTGCAATTCTGCTTGGTAGTTGATTAACTGAAGTTTCTCCATATCAGTGAACTATGCTTGGCAGGGTGAATAACAACAATGGTTAAGTGATTTTTTTTTTACAACTGCATCTGACACACCTATTCTGCGTGCACACTTTTCGTTATGCTTGATATTGTCGTCTGTTGTCTAGCATTCACTGGGTCATTTTATTCTGGTACCTTCTTTATCTATGCTGCACCTGTGGTAGTAAGTGTTGATCTAGTGATGATTTTTGCGTTAAAGAAAATATTGATTCTTGCGTGCTATTTTATTTTGGAACCTTTTAGCTTTTTATTGATTGAACTGTCTAGTATATATGGAATGTTGAAAATATTGATATTCTTCAAAATATGAAATTTGGTGTTTCTGGTTTTCTTTTTGTCCTTTCATTTAAGTTGAATAATAGTTCTGGTTTATGAATTGAATGATATGCCAAGCTCAAGTCAATAAAACTAGTCCTTTTTTCATCTCTAGCTTTTTTTGAATCAATAAAACATACTATTTCATTTCAAGATCTTAAGTATGCTATCTTGTGATTTTACAACCATACCATTTGTGACTTTTCTTGTTTTACTTCACATCCATCCTTTTTTCTCTATTATTTTCTAATTTTCCTTTAGAAAGCAGTATTCCAAATGATTAGTTGGTAACTGGGTTTCATCTGCTAGTTATTAACCTTTATTTTTCTTTTTTTACTTATCTCTCAAGTTTAAAGATATCTAAAAATTTCCTAGTGAACTGTCTTATGTGTCTCTAAATTTGGGTATGCATCTTCACTTGGCAGCTAAATTTGGCTCTTTTTCCGTTTTGGATCTTTGTTATTCAAACGTTATATACAATTCATTGGATTCATAGTATGATTATTCTCGTGTGTTGTAGTTAGAGTTTTGGAGAACCCTGACTCATGAACTACCTTTTGACTGTGATGCTTGGTGAATGATGAACTTTAAACAAGTATATTTTACCTGTTATCATATAATTTTACTTGTTCACCTCCAGTTATGTTTTATAATTGTACAAATTAATTTTTCTGAGCATTGTATTCTCTATTTTTGGTGTCACTAATAAATGTCTGCTGGTGCTGGCTTACGGGGAGGGGGGTTATTTGGAACTAAATATTGTCTATTGTATTTTGTTGCTGAACTGCCAAAAGGAAGTCTTTTTTCTTACTGCTGCCTATTTGTTAGGGATGCAAACTACATTCAACTATCATCTTTCTACTTTACATCCTTGGGTGAAGATTTGGTATGAATTGGAAGATCTTTATCAGGAAAGACCTATGTTGAGGATTTTGTCTCACGCCCAAACAAATGCTAACAGAGAAAGTAGTCATTAATTGAACATAAAATGGTGACTGGCTTGCATGAACTAATCTTTTGGAGACTGAAAGAAGGTCAAGCGTCCGATCCTATAATATAAATGGAAAAGTTTATGTAAAGAAAAGAAAAACAAGAAGTAAAAGAAATATTTTTTATTCTTGTGCAAAAGATTGTTCTAATTCTAAAGGAGATAAAGTAAAAGATTCATGTATAGCTTTGTGGCTTAAGAAGCAGCCAAATTCCAGGAGTTTTAAGCTAGCTAGGAATAGGATTCAAGGTGGACAAAAGAGAAAATTATAGCACAGTAAATTAAGGAAGATATTTGAGGTCAAGAAGAAAAAAGACTAGAATGTATGGATGAAAAGGTGGCATGTGAATAAGAACTATTAACTAGACAATTGCTTTGTAGATTAATTCAATTCTTCATCATTAACCATGTTTGAAGAATTAAAAACATGGCATCTCTAAGGCCCTGAATTGGTCCTGTTTGGTTGCTATTTATATCTCCGATACACAAGATCTTAAAATGTTATATTTAGTTCTTTTCACTCCATTCTATATCTTAAAATGTTATTCCACGGTTACCTCGTTGGACGTCAAGTAATCAGATGTTTATTTCATGACTGTTGAATAACTAGATAACTGCCATTCTGATGATTGTAAATTGCTCTTGAATCCCTAATCCGTCAGCTTTGGTTAGGGATGGTAGCACTGAACAGTTTACAAGGGATTAGGTCTCCTGATTCTATTTTTCTCTTCTGTTCTAAATTATCTGAATTATTCCATTCTTCATATCATGGTTAGTTTGCTCACCTTATGCTTAACTTGTTACTAAATCTGAAATGAACTACTCTTTTCAGGAGAAGCACAAAGAGAAGAAACATAAGAAGGAGAAGAAGGAAAAAGAAAAAAGAGAAGGTAAAGAGAAGAGGGACAAAGATCGAAGTAAAGATAAGCACAAAGAGAAGAAAGACCGAAAAGAAAAACATAAGGACAAGAAAAAGGGCAAGGACAAGGATAAAAGTCGGACATCTGAAGAAAGGACTGGAAAGCAGACTGAGGTTAACCATGAAGAAAGGATTGGAGAGAGCAGCCAGAAAGCTGAGGAAGCCAAAAATTCTAAATTCAAAGTGGAGTTGGGTAGGAGGATCAGAGATGAAGAAAAAGGAGCAGCAAGCCGACTGGTTGAGACTGGTTCACTTCATAGAAGCATTGAAAATGTTGGTGCTGCTACTGCTGTGGAGAAGGAACGAGCTACTGTTAGTAAGATGGTTCCTATCTCTTCTGGAATTGCACAAAGAAAGAATGTTGGGATGGAACAACAGACTAATAATGCTGTTATTTCAATTCAAAGGAAATCAGAGGGCTTGGACCCTGAAACTTCAATGCAAAAGGAAAGAGGATCAAGCTATCAGTTGGCCCCTTGCCTCACTAATACAGGACAAAGAGGAAATGGAGTGGACCAAACGGTGGAGAATCCTATTAGTTCTGTACAGAGATCTGACAGCACTTTTGCTGCAGCTGTTGCAGGGAACCGGAGTGGCACAATTAACAAAATTATTCCAAATACAAGTATTAAAGTGCAAAGAACAAATGATGGGAAGGGGCAACCAGCAGAAAGTTTTTCCAATTCTATTCACAGGAAAATTGAGGGCATGGGTCTTGCAAATGTGGTGGAGAAGGAAAAAGGTCTTCTGCAGTGTACTATTTCGGAACGTGGAAGAGATGTTGGAACAGACCAATACCTGGATAAAAATGCAGAAAAAAGGGATGAAGGAAAGGAAAAGTGCAAAGAGAGAGAAGCTGATGACAGAAAAAAAGTCAAGGACAAGGGTAAGGATCGTGATGAGAAGAAAAAAAGAAAGGATAAGGAGAAACGCAAAGAGAAGGAAAAGGAGAAAACAAAGGAGAAAGGTGACAAAAAACATAAAGAACATGATAAACCTAGAGAAAGTAGTAAAAATCATCAGATTGATAATCCAAAGTCCTTAGCCCTTGACAAGGACAATGGAAAAAATGCTGGTACTGATGAAAATTCCAAGAAGAGGAAGTACTTTGAGACAAATGGTTTCTTACATGGTGAGTTCTCTCTGGTTTCTATAGATGTTTTCTGTTTTTGCCCGATATTCTTGTCCTTAGAGTGCGATATGTTTTACGGTTTTTAGCTGTTCTTCCAGTTTTCATAGTTACATTTGCAATGTGATACAGAAGATGACAAGCAGCCTGCCAAGTTCCCAAGAACAGCCCCCTCCAACCTTCCTGTGGAGAATGGTAGAATATTGCCGTCATCTCATGTTGCAGCACCTATTTCTTCTAGCAAGCCAGGCTCCTTAAGTAATATCAAGGCAGAGAAACAACTAAATTATAGGGAACAGAATATAAATGGCACTGCAGATTCTCAGAAACCTCCAACTGACACGAAGGTTCCAGTTTCTGTAGTTGCTGTTGAGAATGGTGAAGGTTTTCATAGACCACCTCATCCAGATTCCAAGTATCTCAGCCAAATATACTCTGTTCCCAAAATTGAAGAATGGCCTGAATCTGACGACCAAAACTGGCTTTTTGCTAGCAATCACCTTCAACCAAAGCCCAAGATAAAGCTTGAGGTTGATGAAACACCCCTGGTGTGGGCTGAGGCAGTACAAATTGAAGCAGATGCTATTGCTTTACCTTATGTCATACCTTTCTGATACCTGTCATTTCCGTTATGCCGTAAATGATGATCATAAGTTCCTGAAGGGTATGGCAGCAAGATAGACAGCCTGTTTCTATAGTTGCCTTTACTTGCTACAGCTGTTCTTTTGGATACATGCTCAAACTTGTTGATCAGCAATGCGTACCAGGGATATTGCCCTGTACTCTTGGGAGGAATATCTTACCACTCGTTGCTCCCATTGGGGTGGTGCCTGACCTGCAGGACTTGGGCGAAAGGTTGAACATCTCCTTGTGTATATCCAATTTAGTGAATCGTTTTGAGAAGAAACACATTCATTTTAAATGCACTAATCAAAGTTATAGCATGAACTGGGGAAATTGATCGAATCTTTTCATCTATTCGGTAATTGAATTTTAGTTGGGATCAGTGAGAGGAGTAGCAGGCTTGCTTTAGTGGCACACAATTTTGATTTGTATTATGTATATCTTTTCATAACAAAATGTACAATAGAGCGGGTGAAAAGGAGAAAAAAAAAGAAGAGAATGACTATTACGATTCATTCATATCTTATCTTGCTCCTTTTGAAGGAAGCATCTAGTTATATTTCAGTTTTTTTTTTAATCTTTTTATTAATTTGTTTACAATTTTGTGAGGGTAGTTATTGCTAGAGAAGGGACTTATATCAAGGAGAGCTTAGATTTTTTACACAAAAAGCATTGAGTCACGTTATCAGCTTAAAAACCACTTATAATTAAGTGCTTCTTGACATGGTTAAATGCTGATCTCGTTTAATATCTGAAACATATGCCAGTGCGGCTTTTCTGCCCATTGGCACCTATTCTTAGATTTGGTCTATTTGACTATTATTTTCTTCATTTTTCCTCTCTTCTTACTTAAATATTATATTCATTCTTTCAACTGTTCTAGTTCATGTGTTTACTTTAATAACTCGTCAAATATTGTTCTTGGCAACCTTGGAGTGTGAAAGCTCTCTTGTTTACACTTATGTTGTGTAGACTTCATGTGCTTATTATAAATTTGCTTTTGTCTTTGTTGATCTTTAATCTAAATGTCTCCGTTTTGTGTTATCAATTATATTTTTAGGAGAAGAATGGACAAGAGAGAAGGGAGGATTATAAAGATATACAGATGACAGAAAATGAGTGAAGAGAGAAAAGAGCTTTGCTAAGGAACCCCTTCTTGGATAAACTTACTCCTATATGGAGCTTCTTTAGACTGAGGAGCCGAAGAGATTCTTTACCTAAGAGGAAAGGGCTAAACTCCATATTCTGCTAGATAGAGATAAAAGATCTTGCCGCCCAAAAACTTTGAGGAAGTTGTAATATGAGTTGACCGAGAAAATCTCATGTGCATTAAATCTCGAACTAATTCGATCAGCAGAGTAGTTAATTAAAAATAAAAAATAAAAATCTTGTTTCAAGGAAGCAAGCACTTCAAATTCTTCAAGAATAGCGGCATCACTTGGTATTTGGGAACAGGGTTGGATAGATACCTATCTGTCCAAATGCTAGTCCATTCTCCAGTGTGAGGTTTTGCAATTTAATTATATTTAATTTTTTAATTTAGCTTATAAAAATGAGTGTATATATTTTTTTTATAGTCTATACATATTTTGTTATAATAGTGATGCCCACTAGAATCTATTATTATAAGTTAAAAAATTAAATACAAATAAATTGTAAAATTCCCTCATTCTCAATTGCTATAATATAAGAGATGCCACATCTAACACTATCTCTAGTTTTAAGGGTATCTTGCTAGAAATGGGAGGAGAAGGTTATAAGTATAATTTTTAGAGGAAAGCATCTATCATAATAAGAATGGAGAACAAAATCCTTCCAATTGTTAGTATATTCTTATTTTTTCCTAGAAAATTTTATAAATCACGCTTTATATTTTATCTATTTTTTAATTCACACATTGCAAGAATCTTATAACTCGATTCTTCTTTTTTTATAATTTTTATTTAGTACCCTCAATTAACAAAGTAATATTCTATTATTATAAATATTAATACATTATAAAATATCTAAATTATCCTTGTCTCCTTAATTAGATTATTTTCTCTTATCTTCTCCATGGGATTGATAGAAGAGAAGGTGCAAGAAGATGAGCAAGAGGAGGAGAAAGACAAAGGAAGATAATTGTAGTGTGGTTGGGGGAAAATAATGGAGATATAGAGAGGTAAGATTATTTTAGTAATTTAGCTAATATCAGTTAATTAAAATAATATTGTGGTGTTAAATAAAAATTATAAGAAAAAAATAAGGTGTCGGATTATAAAATCTTCAAAGATGAGATATCAATCACAAAATATATAAAATGTAAAGTGTAAAAATCTTTTTTTTTTTTAATTAGTTGGCTTTACTTTAGATTATATATTGAACCTTGAAAGTTTTTCTTTGGAAATCTTCTTTTCTGCCAAAGCTGGAGGTTGGTTGGCACTTCTAGGTTACATTTTAGAGCAATTATTCTTCTTATTTATTACAATCACCAGCATGCTCTTAGTACCAATTCTTATCATTATATCCACTGTTTTGACCATGAACCTTTAAGCATGTGGGTACATGTTTAATTAAATTGTTTAGTCTCTAATAATTAGGAGAAAAGAGAGATTTTTTAGAGAGAGATAGAAGTTGAAACTTCATAGTTATTATACAGTTGTAAATAATTTATTTCAAGATTAGCTATCAATGAGTAGGCTTTGCACGCCAATTGATTTTGGATTGCCCTCAGATTCATAATATATAACCATTGATCATATGAATTCTTTTGATGCATTAAGTAAAAAATTTCTCTATTATTGTCGAACATTACTACATGAACATATCGACAAAAATTTAGCTTGGACTCTATGTGTAATCAGGTCTTGTAAGACCATAGTACCAAACAAACTCATGCACAAAGATTTATGTAAAAACCTTTCAATCAAGAGAAAATCATGAAACAACAATGCATCAACTATACAAGATGCAAAATGCAATGACTCTAATAGCTTATGTTCCAATATTGTAAGTCCTATTTCTCTATAACTGAACGCACATAATCCCATTTAGAATTATCACTCAAAAGAGAATCTATTTACAAAAATTCTGTGGAACTCTTCCCTTGTGGATTCAAATATAACATTAGTTACTTGACATTGTAATCGTTATGCATGCTATCTTGATGGAGCCTTAGTAATATCAATATTTGATGCTATTATATTTTGTAACTTTGTAAAGAATAAATACTGAATTGGGTAGCATCAAGAGGTAGAAGTACTGATACATAATCATATTTATAAGAAGAGGAAAGCATACACTCGGTGTCTTTGTGAGATACTAACGTGCATTTTCCATGATAAGTTTGGCAGCTTTTAGGAGGTTAACCCAATTACTGGATGATATGTTTGCTACCATCTCCCATGAAGACTTCCCAATCTCCTTGCAGACGTTGTACATCCCTGGACCTTTTACCACCTCGGAGACTGTGTTCACCGCCGTCGCCGTGAAGTTAGACATTCCAGAGACGAGATAATTTCCGACAATTGTCGATCCACTACTTGCAGCTGAACTCAGTCCATCTCCAAGAGATTTGAACAAAGCTTTAAACATGTTGTTCACTTGCTCCTTGAATAGGCACAAGAGACAATTGATGATTACACCTGGGATTTGGAGGAGCCGGAGAAATATAACTACAAGTACAGCTGATCCGTTGAACACTATAAAAGATGCTAAATTTGATAAAGTAGCCACACCGGAGAAGAACAACTTGAGCAAAGCAAGTGCCATCTCTTCTCTAGCTGCTAAGTTCTTGAATCCTAAATTTGAGATAGTTTGATGCAGTCTTCAAAATGGTGGCATATATGATATTGCTATATGATCATTAGTTTATATGAGTTACTTGTTTGAATTTGTTTAAGAATTGGAGTTGTTCTTAGGAACACTGTTGGTGTATTATTTAATTATGGTCAACTGCTAGTACTTGGTGGAAGGAATGTCATGAAGGTAAAGAAGGAGCATTCTATTGGAAGAATGAAACCAAGTTGAGGTATACAAATTCCTTTAGAAAGTGACTTCTTCTGAAATATTAGTCGAATATGTTAAGATAGCTCATGAATTTTAGGTAGGGATGAGAGGTGCAACTGATATTATCCCTAAGATTCAATTTCACAAGGTAAACGCAACAGACTAATATATATTTCTCTTCTATCGTATATATGTAAAGAGAGCCTAGGTGTAGCAGAAAAATAGAAGCAATGCTTCTAGTATCATGTTCTGTGTGAAAATTATAAGGTGACATTCACTTTAAATTTTGCTTATCTAATGTCTTTGTTCCTTTCTAGAGAGAGAGATAAGTAAAATGAATCACAATTTTGAGTGTCATTTGAGGATTTTTTATTGGGCAAAGGCCAGTCAATTTGTCATTTAATTATAGTGGACGATCTACTCCTTATTAATAGCGCTACCTAAGCCAACCTTGATAGCATTAATTTGGCTCTCAAGGCCTACTCCTCCTTTATCAATTAACGTTGAATGTTGCTAAATCTGAATTTCATCTCCCCTTTGGGCTTGTCTATTACTTTGCTCGTGAGGCTAGATTAGGCATTCAAGACCTTAGTTATGAAAGCTTTTGAGTTGTTGTCCTCTTCTATTTTTGTATGGGACGATCTTATCCTTGCCAAGTGCAGTGTTTTCCACCGTTGGCATTCTTGTGTTAGGAAGTCCATTTTTTCAATTGTTAACTAGGGCCAGCTTATTTCTCCCTCCAAGTATCCCTCCATGCATTTCTCTCATTTCCTTTCCTCCCTACTTTAGGAGTGCAATTGGGTATTTTCTATTGCCTATTGCATTAAAACCTTCATGTGGAAGTTTCTTTGACTTGTTTGCCTACCAATGTCACATTTTTCTCCGCTATGCTCCTTTGGACATTAGATATGTTTGATATTTTACAAAACTTGAGGACCTTTCCCATCACTACCTCAAGCTCCCCTAGTCTATTTGCATTTAGGATGCTATCATGTCTTGTTTATGTTATGGTCTAGACCAAGCCCGAGTCTAAGTTAGCTCGAGTCTGAAGTCGATTGAGCTAAGTCCCGATCAAGTCTTTTGCTTATTGTATTTGGTCCAGTTATTTGCATTATTAATTAGTTTGAGTCTAATTTGTAAGTTGGGATATAGCCAAGTCCATTAAGTTAGGTTAGTATATATATATATATACATATATATATATATATATATATATATATATATATATATATATGTGGAAAGTAGCTCTTATCAAGTCATGCTTGAATTTATCTAATTAGTCTCTCATTCTTCTCTTCTCTCCCTCTCCTCCTCTATCGTCCAACCCTAACCCTAGTCGCCCCTTCTAATTGCACCACCTTCTTCCTTCATTTTGCATGTGACCCATCATAGCTGAGTAAAACCCTACCTCAGAGCTTCCTTGCCCTTAATCTCGCCTCTACCTTACCACCTCTATATCTCCGACCTCTATCACAACTCTACTACCAAAACCATGTTCTTAGCGCCATCTCTACCACTAACCAAAGAACACCATTGGCTTAGCCTCTTCCTAGTTGCCATCTCCACCCACCATGGGCTACAATGAGCTCTCCTCTCGGCCACCACTCTCTCTTTCATCCTCACTCCTATCTAGACTAAACGCTAGGTCACCACCACCCACTCCCAAACCCTAGTTATAGCCACCCCCAAGCCATGCATGTGCCCACGTACCTAGCACGCATGTGCAGTCCACAACATCTAGCCAACAGTCCCAAATCCTTAGAACTCTATGCTATGCTTCTATATTCCCTGGCACAAGCTACTTGATTCGCAACTCTCCCGCGTGCTAGGGCGCCCTTTGATAAGCCTATCCACTTTTGTAAGCAGTAAAATCCCTAGATGCCTCTCAAGGTCAGACTATACATGTTTTTATGCTAACTAATTAGCTTTTCTATTTCCAAGCCCTAAACCTCGTGTTCCTTGAGTCATACCTTGCCTAGACCCTTCCTAAGGTTGTCCCACAATCCCTCAAATGCTTAGGGCTTACAAACTCACTATCTATAGGTTGAGACACTCTCCCTAGTTGGACTGGCTAAGACTGTGCCCATTTGGTAACCCAAGGATTCACCTACCTCATTCCTCATTTTCCCTAAGCCTTATGCTTCCTTAGGTTTTCCTAGGGTCCATTAACTTTTTGTTGGCCATCTCCTATCTTTGGAAGGGCTCCCCACATCTAGAGAAATACTAAAGCCCTAGTAGGCCTACCCCATGCACTTACCCTAGTCTAGATCCAAGCCCAAACTTGGACTGCATCAATGGTATAAAAGTCAAGTTCTTCATCATGCTAACTACACATTCGATGAAAGGGAGCTTCTTGACACTGATTATGGCATCGTCTGACCTATCGTACAACCCTTGATTTCTTATCCATGATAGCCATGATGTGTTCTTCTCTACTGAATGGTGATCAGTCATATCGAAGAACAACCTCATTCTTCTCTAGATGAAGTAACATAAATCTAGGTCTTATCAATCATAAATGTAGCCACAGGTGCAAAACCCTATCCTATTGCCTCTAAAGTCATACAAATATGAAGATATGGCATAACAAATGGAACCACCACCTCTACTAGTATCCCTATTGACCATTCCTTATCTCCGCTTCTAACCATCACAGACTGCCCCAGAGCACCTATTGCATCTCAGCCATCCTCTCCATCTAGCATGAGCCAAAACCACTTTACACTTGGGTTGAGCCTTAGTCTGACCTTTATTAAGGCCTCCTATATCCTAGCCAGCCAACCCTCACCTGGCCCAACATAGTCTGAGCGTGCACCTACCAGCTATATTCGGGTCATTCTTTAGGTTCCTAGCCTTGCTCAAGCGCACACTTGGATTGAGCATTGGTTCAACATTTTCAAAGGCCTTCCTCAACCTAGTAGGCCAACTCCTCACCTCAAAACTACCCCTACAAGACTTGGATGTGTCATTGGTCCAATCGACCCAACCCAGCCTACACGCCTCTACCCACCAGTAGGTTATTCCTTGCGTCTGGACCTTGCCCAAGCCCACACCTAGGTCAAGCCTTAGGTAGGCCCTTCCTACAGACGTTTCAGTCTTGGTCGACTACCCTCTCATCTCGGACATACTCCCTTAAGTCTTGGATGCAATCCTAGTCTAGCCAATGCAGCCCAACTTGTGCATGCACCCATAAGCCCAACCAAGACTCTCCTTTGCATCTAAGCCGTGCCTAGGCCCAAACTCAAGCCAAGCATTTGTCACGACCCAAAATAGGAATCATGACCGACCATGCATCTCAATATGCTTGAGATACACGAAAGTGGAGTCCGAGTACATCTCGCTCAGTCGCCCCGCTGATTATTACCTGAAATACATAAACAAATACAAAAAAATAGAACCCATGAGACAACATCTATAGCTCAGTGAGTGGAATCCACTCGAAAGCCAAATAAATTTTAAATCATATTAATGCTAAATAAATTAAACTAAAAGCAATAATATCCATAACAATATACAATAAGCATGCTCTCTAAATAATAACGATGATAATAATAGAGAGATGTCACAACTTGTAACCTTGCACGTTTTCAATATATTAACATCTTTTGATATTTATACTGTCATATGTCTCAATGGGTCTAAATCCTATGGATCCATATCAACTAGAAGTCACCCCGAGATGACGCTCAGGACTTTTCTTCATAGCTGATCCGGTTAGAGTCATCAGAGGGTATCACCCTGTGATCAACACACTCTGTCTTTTCCTCTAACTATTGAGAGAAGTTAGAGTCACTTAGGAAATTTTCTCATTCATCCTAGGACTGTTCTCTAACCCCGCCAGAGTCACCTAAGAAAGTCACCGCAGTGATCTAATTTAGGACTTTCCCCTGGACTTCTAGATAGACTTGAATCACCACGAAAAATCGCAAACGATTTATACCAGGACTGTTCTCTAAGTCGTATCAATATTAGTCTCAATTTTCTTTTCACAAATTTTAATATTTGCACGAAGTATGGTGATGCACTGAATATAATAATTAAATGCACACAGAAAATAAAACAATTAAATTTTCGCACGTACGGATAAAATAAATAGATTCGCACACAGAATTTGCAACAATTTAATTTTTACACATAAGGGTGAAATAAATAAATTGCACACAAAAAATTTACATGGTCTGACAAAGATACGAAATACAATAAAATAAACATATGAGTGAACCCACTCACCTGAGTCTAGGCAAGACTACCGAAATCTCAAATCTCTAGCTCACGTACTAAAAATCACCACCTTAAATAATAAATAATAATCAAAATTTTAATTTGAATAATAACAGTATTTTTAAAATTTTAAAAAACCAAAAGAACTAAAAATGGGTTTGAATTTACCCATTGGATTGGGCTGGGCTAATACTGGCCCGACCCAAATAAAAAGAAACTAATCGGGCTGGGCCAAGGCCCAGCCAAATAGGAAAAGGATTGGGCTGCGGTTTAGTTTGCAGCCCGTCCAATTTAATTGGTTCGAGTCGGGTTTGTGGATCTGAAATCCAAACCCGAACCCGAACTCGCATTTAAAAGAAAAAGGGGTAGCTCGGGTTAAACCCGAGCCAACCAATCCCCATGAATTTTCTTTTCTCCCTTCTCGTGTCCGACACGAGGGAGGGAAGGATCGAGAAAGAGAGTGGCCGCCGGTGACTTTGCCGGCGGCGGTTCACGACCGGCTCCCTCCCTCTCTCTCTATGTCTCTCTCTCTCTCTCTCTCTCTCTCTCTCTCTCTCTCTCTCTCTCTCTCTCTCTCTCTGTTGTCCTCACGAGGTGGAGGACTCACCACCGACGGCCGATGCCAAGGCCGGCGTCGATTGGAGCCACAAGGGCTCCCTAGAAGACATCACCGATACTGGCCTGGAGCACGAAGCTTCCGGTGACGATTCGATTGCGACCCGAAGCCGCCGACCGGCCTGATTTGCCGACGAGATCGAATTCCACGAATTAGGTATTTCTAATCTATCTCTTTAAATTTAAATTAAACTAGAGGGATGAGAGAGGGCTCACCAAGGAGGAGTGTGGTGGTCCCAATTTCCTCCGGCGATGCTCTGGCGATCCAATCCCACAACGTGACTCCGACGGTGAGTAAAAGATAAGAAAACGAAGGAGGAGAAGAAGAAGAGAGAGAAGGGGAGGGGGCTGAGATGGTTAAAACAGAGAGAGAGGAGATTAGGGTTTTTAATTTATAGATTAGGGATAAAAAAATCCTAATCTACTCCGATCCAGATTAGGCGCGATTCTGTCCTGCGCCTCGTCGCGTGCCGGAGAGGGAGAGGGGAGGGGCTGCACGTGCAGAGCACGTGCACCCTCCTCTCTCAACCCCAATTTTTTTTTTATTCTGACAGCATTGATCCAACCCTTACTAGGGTCCTTACCACTTCAGTTGACCCACTCCAAGGTTTGGATAGGCTTAGATGTGCCAAAGGCCCACTCAACCAACTTATGTGTGTGCTCTAGACCATACCCGATGCCACTTTAGCTTGCAATTTGGTCTAGCTTGAGCAATTTGGTCCAACCATCGGGTTGTATCAATTTAGTATTAAGTAAGGCCCAATTCAGCCTTACTATTATTGAGCATGCCAACCACTAGTTTGCAGCCACTTCACCAAGCCCGGCACCTAACCAAACCAAGAACAACCTTAGTGCTCCATAGCCTCCATTCCCATAGTTGGCTGTTCCAACCATTGGCCACCATTCTCCAAACTCTCCATGTACTACGGCTTCACTAGACCAAGCCCTAATCGAGTCATGCTTAACTTAAATCTATGGATAATTTTACTTTTACCCCCATAAATCATCATTGTTTTTCTTATAGACTCCCTAAACTTTTTTATTACCCACATATGCCCCCTAAATAAATTAAAAAAAATTCTATATATACCCCTTGAACTAAGAAAAGAAAAGGTAACTATACAAACATCTAAACTAAAAATTATTTTGAATCAAAGTGTGTATGTGGTAAAAAAAGTTCATGTAGTGTATGTAAAAAATGGTGACAGTTTCAAGGGTCTAAATAGAATTATTCCTTAAATCTAACTAGCCATTCTCCCTTCTCTTCCTTCCTCTCCTTCCTCCCTTCTCGTCCAACCGTAACCTTAGTCGTATCTCCTCTTTACATTGCCATCTTCCTTTCACCTTGCTTGCAGCCCTTCATAATCGAGTACAACTTTACGCAAAATCATCTTTGCCCTCAATCTTGTATCCACCCTACCACTTTACCATCTAGCCTCTATCACCACCCGTATTGTCAAAACCATCATTTTAGCCACCATCCCCACCACCAACCAGAGAACAACAACATTGGCTTAGTCTTCTCCTAGCCGCCATCTCCACCTAGTTGAGCACCACCATTGCCCATCGTGAGTCCTCTCATCCACCTCTCTCTCTATCATCCTCACCTCTATCTAGAGCAAACCCTACATCTTCACTAGCCATAGAACTAGTTGCAGCTACCCAAACCATGCACATGCCCACCTACTAGTGCATGTGATTTGTGCACCTCTAGCCGAGAGTCTTAAATCCCTATATTCTTGACCATCCTTCTATTTCTGGACTCCGTAAGTCCAAATCAACTTTTTCACAACTCTCCCATGTGTTAGAGCACCCTCCTGGATGACTCTATCCACATACATAAGTCATAAAATCCCTAGACACCTCCTATGGCTAGACTATGCATGCTTTTAAGCTAGTCGAGTGCCTGTTCCATATACAAGTTCTAAACCTTATGTTCCTTGAGCCATGCCTTGCCAAGACCCTATCTAAGGATATGCAACAACCCCTCAAACATTCAAGGCTCATAGACTCACTATCTACAAGCTGAGACACTCTTTGGTAGGATTGGCCAAGACTATGCACATCTAGATCAAACTCGAGGGTTCACCTGTCTTGTCCAACCCTTGTCCACATTTTCTTTCTAAGCCCTATGTGGTCCTAGACATTCCCAAGGTCCATCTACTTTCAGTCGGTCATCTCTTACTTTTAGACGTGCTTCCCACAGCCAAATACACTCTAAAGCCCTACCAAGCCGGCCTTGTGCACATGCCCTAATCTAGATTTGAACCCAAACTTCCTTTCAAAGCCTCAAGAACTCAGACTGCATTAGCTCCCATCTATCTTTTTCCTTTAACTAGGCCTATGTTAAGGGTGGCTTGCTTGAGGAGGGCAAGTTGTTGCAAACCCAACCAATCTAGTTTCAACCTTTTAGTTATCAAGTGAGCACCCTATGGCAAATTTGGAAACCAAGGAACTCGACCTACTTTTCTTCCATGATTGGATCATCTTGTAAAACATTTAGACCATGCTAGATAATTATGCCTCTTCCTTGTGTAACTGATTCTTCTATATCACCCATTGAGTTAGGTTATTTCCTATCCCTCCTAACTGGAACAAATTTGATATCGATGGAGCTTACACCTAAGGGGACTCCATGGGAGGTAATAATTTCATCATTCAGGACCCTAATGAATGTCCTCTATTTGCTAGTGTGGAATAGATCCGCTATATTAATGCTATCCAAGCAGAGGCTGTGGCCCTTCGAGCTTGATTGTATGCTTGTCTATATTGAACTACTGAGTGATCTGCATTGAGTTCGATTCACTCACTCTCATCAACTACCTTAACGATGGAGCTGAAATCTTGTGAACTATTTGTACCTTGTTATTGGACCGTGATGCGTCGCTCATCCAACTCTCCCTTGAACCATGTTTTTCATGAATGTAATCAAGTAATTGTTGGCTCAGTTTTTTTTTTTTTTTCTCTCCTTCCTTTCTAACTATATCTACGATATATCTACCAACCTCCAAATCTAATCCATTTTTTTAGTTTGGGCATCTTTGCTTGACATTTCCTCAGCCATAGCAAGGCTTGTATTTTTTTTTTCTTTTTGTGGGGGGTAGTTTTGTCCCTTTTCTAATGCATTTTACTTTTACATTAAAACAAAATGATGCACAATTTTACCAAGTGCATATTTTCCCTAATCTATATCTAATTTATTAAATGTGTATATGCCTTTCTTAATAGAATATGCATCATAATATTACATCAATATTACTGAATTTTTTTATAACTTCTACTCAGCAAATATGCAAATGAATACATCCAAATGGCAATGTCAGTTTGCAGTACCAGGTGATTATGTTGACACAATTAAACAACAAGAGAAAAAAAGAAAGATGTTGATATCTTATTTAGTATCCCACTCAAGACATCTCAATCGTTTGAAAAATTCTAAAGCATTGCGTGCAGATTCAAGCAAACAAAACTATCAATTTTAGAAGATCTCAACAGGCCTTAGATACCATCTCAAACACAACCATTTTCTTATTCTTTTTTAAGATTATGGGTACATTACGGTTTTATCTTATGTGATCCATACCAAATTGCAACTATTAATTAACTATTAATGAAACATAAAAAGACTCAATTATCTCAAAAGAAATTCGATAAGAATTATTCTGCCATATGAACCATGTTGATTTCACCGTATGCCTCATATATTTTGGATAGAAACTCTAGTAGTTATTACTTAGTTTGGATTATAGAGAGTTAAGTACTTATATTTAAAATAAATAAAAAGTTGTTAACATTAAGCCAAATTATATGGAGGTAAACTGTAATTTGCCCTTAGAGAAACTATTCATAGATCTTCTTCATCTTTTCTACAAACTTCTTGACTGCAGAATTGGCCACAAGGACCAAGAAGCTAGGCCATTCATAACATGACACTTTGAGTGTCACCTAGTCATTAACGTCTACATCAAGGAATTATTCAAAGAACTGATGCAAACAACAATAAAAAATAGAAATAAAAAAGCTTTGCATTACAGAAGAAGACAAAAACGATAGTTAGTCAACCACAAAGTTTAATGGTAAAAATAGTTTAATTCAAAGAACTCCTATCTCATTCCTAGATTTAAATCAACCACATAGTTTAATGTTAAAGATAATGAGTCAAAGTAAGTTATAGCAAAAATTATTCCTACCAGAATATTTCTCAGTTATATTTTGATGTTTCCACAGATTAATTTGTTGTAATATATGAAGTTACTTGGCTGACTTTATAATTGTTGCATATCAAGTTCCTTGGTTTACTTTATTATGGTTGCAATAAATCGCATCTTATGATGCTAAATTTTAAGGCATATGACGCTATTCCAAATGCTTCTGTCAATTTTAAATGGTATTAAGCATTGGTTCAATCCCTATTTGCTTCTCATAGATAGCTTTCAGCAATGCTAAGCACTTGTTCTTTTATTACAAAATGAAGAGAAAACAAATAAATTATTTGTCCACTCATCACTTCATCAACAATCCAAGGATGCAAACTAACCTGATACTGTGAAGTAGATACCAATTCTAAATTTAAGAGGAACACATCATTTTAGCTAAGATTGAGCAGGTGGAACATTAGATCTAAGCATGTCAAGTTTGAACTTTTCTAAAACTTAATTGTGCATACAACTCAAAGTAAATTTCTTAGTGAGAAGAACAAGCACATCTCATGTGCTAGACTGCCAACGGAGAGCTTCTTGCATTGAAGTAGCAATAGTTTTTGCATTATAAAGACGAGCTCCTTGGAAGGTTATAGAAGACCATGATATTACTCTAGTGAGTACTACAGCATGACGTGGAATTAACTTTTATTCAACCTCTACCAAAGATGAAACATCCTTAAATCCATATATCAGAAGTGCAGTCACCACCAGGATACCTCATCTCGTGGGCTAGAGACGGTCCGTCGGGCTCAGAACCGAAATCAACGAAGAAATTAGGGTTCACAGAAAGCCCTCCTTTCTCCGTATCCACATCAATCTGCAACATGTGAGAACCCTTTTTTATGAGGTCTGGACCATAGAACTGATCGTCCCATACGCTGAAGAGAGAGTTGGTTACATAGAGTCTTTTTCCATCTAGGCTCAGCTGAATCATTTGCGGTCCTCCTCTAAGCCGATTTCCCTGATAATCAGAAAAGGATATCACTAGTTAATCAACTGCTCTCGCATAATGCAACACTGTTATATAGAGTTACAAGTATCCAAATTTGAAAATGCATCAGAATATGCTAGTCTTGATTTTAAGCAATCCCATAAATGAAATAAAATGACTGAACTAGGAGATGAGAGGTTGAATCACTGATGCCACGAGATGCATTTATAGGAAATAAAATATGACTGAACTGTGCTGTCAAACAATTTTCAGTTCTAGAAGCCCTTGTATTCTTATATAGGATAGCTGACATGAAATACTCGGGACTAAAGACATGGTTGTTTTCATTATACTCTTATAATATTCATGGTTGCTTGAATATCTCTGAATCATAATTTATAGGTAATGCCTCTATCTCTAGTGGAAGTTCATCACCTCTTCTCTTCCTATGACTGATTTTTTTTTTTTTCAGCTCCTTACTTTTCTTTTATTAAAGCAATTTTCTTATCAGAAATAAGGAGCAAATAACATCTTCAAACACAAGACATTGAAAATAGCCAACACTACTTGAAACCATTAACATCTAACTAGAATATACCTTGATTGCAGGAACTTCGAACTGTGATTCTTTCTCATCATCTGTTAAGTAGACTACATCACTTCCCTTCTGAAGAAGTCCACCAACCCATACTTGTCCAGCCAATACAGGCTTTGCAGGATCCTCAATGTTGTACTGCCTAATGTCCCCATGCAACCAATTTACAAAGTAAAGATACCGATCATCAAGTGAGATCAAGAAATCGGTTATCAGCCCTGGCATTTCTGGGAGAATCCAGTTTCGCACCTTCAATGGTTTCACTGATATAGCAATCTATAAATTTAAAAAGAGATTAGCGGTTGGTGCAAGTTTTGCATACTGAAACTTTATACATTTCTTGAACAAAGAACTTGGACGAACCTCATGGTTCCACAATCCATCTCTAGTTTTGAAAAACCTCACCAAGTTGCTAGTCAGAGCACATCCAACAAAGCCAGTGTCTTTTGAAGGGTCATGAAGAAACCTTATCTGTAGATGACAATAGTAAAATAATAAACCACAAAAACAAGATCTTATATGATAACATCAATATAAAGAGTTCAGATTCAGAACGAACTTCCAAGGGAAGGAGCCCTTCATTGCCAAGGTCTAATGTCTGCTTCAGTTCACCATCAGGCCAGCTATACACATTCAAGTGTCTTCCATAAAGCCCATCCTGAACATGTTGAAGGTTGAAGCCCTTCGTGAAAGCTGAAGGAGCTCCCCATGATGAACTGATCATTGTCTTGTGTCTAGGTTGGTACCAGAAATCATAGCCAAACAATGGGCTGTGACCTGGCTTTTCCCACCTAGGATTAGTCAATAGGAAATGAAAATAAGATCTCCAAATTGAAAAACAATTTCAATTGTCATAACTCATTACATGTTCAGTAACATGAACAACATCCCTATGCACAAGGTTCCAACTACTGTGTGTTCTAAGGAGGGCAAAGATGTATGCAGTTTTATCCCTCATTAATAGATAGGTTGTTTCTGCAGCTCGAACTGCTACCTCTTGGCCAGACAAGGCAGATCATATTGTCACACTAACTGACAAACTCAAAATGTTATATAAATATTTTATCCTCGAAATACACAAGAAACGATAATCATGTGCCAATTACTAGTGGATGGTGAAGAACAGATAGATACAATGCCTATCATTCTCCTATTACCCTGAGACATTTTGTTTCCTTGGTCGCAACTCACAAGATGACATTTTCAGTAACTTGGTATGTCGATGGATCTAATAACAATAGGATAAATATGTATAAACACAGATATAAGGAAGTTTGCTTTGCATGTTGCAGCGTAAGGAACTTTTGCAGTTTTTAACATGGATATTCTTCTAAATACTAGGCAACATTGTTGTCCTCATAAATTAATCATGGCAAACCTGCAAGTGTTTTTCCCTGAGACCAATGGCTATTATGCAGTAGAAGTTAACTAACGTGAATTGTGTACTTGAGCAACAATAACAATGGAGGTTAAAGTGGAGGTGCCAGGTCAATTGGCATCACTTCTATTTCCTACAGGAACATGGAAACTCAAAAGGGATATTTTCATTTTCATTTTAAACCTACATTATTTACTTATTGCAGTTTAACCCTGTCTTTTCATTATTTTAGTTTGAGCCATTCAATTTTCATTAAATCGGAGAAAACAACCTAAAGCATCCTTCCTATTGTCATTATATTCCCACAATAGCTTGAGTAGAGTGTTTTCTGTGATTATGTAAAATGGTGGGTTCAAATGAAATATAGGTAGGTTGAAGTTGAAATCACAAATTCATTCTTCTCAGCCAAAGAGGAGGATGCAAAAAGATAATCAGTAAAAGAAGAGGAAGGACAGTACCTTTAATCTTTCTAGTGCCAACAACCCTCAGCATATTTCATTGTTTCTACAGCTATATGGTTGTTCAATTTTTTAAATTGAGAACATGAAAGATTCTTGCCAAACTATATTCATTGAGCAACTAATACATATTTCATTGTTTCTACAGTTACATGGTTGTTCAATTTTTTAAATGGAAAACACAAAAGACTCTTGCCAAACTATATTCATTGAGCAACTAATACATATTTCATTGTTTCTACAGCTACATGGTTGTTCAATTTTTTAAATGGAAAACACGAAAGATACTTGCCAAACTATATTCGTTTTGAGCAACTAATATGATTTTAACTTCCAAAAAGTCTATGAGGGCAATAAACTTCTCTTTTCAAGAACTACAGAAAGATCAGTTTACCAGCTCAATAGAATGAACTAAAGTCAAGGATGACAACTCCATTTTGCCGGTAAAGATGATACTTTGATTATTATGTCCAATAATGAGTCATAAATTTGTCATCAGAGAAAAAGATTCATGTGAGTGTGTATAATTCTATATCTATAGTACTTCTCAAGGAAAATGAACATGATTCATGTGAGTGTGTATAATTCTATATCTATAGTACTTCTCAAGGAAAATGAACATTCTGAAAGAAAGAAGCAGTACCTCCCTTTCACATTGAAATCTGAATCCAGGAGGAGGAAGCCATTCCCAACTGCATTTCCATCTTTGTCTCCAAGGCAAGACATCATTATGTCACCAGATGCAAGACAATGTGAGGTATGAGGATATGCTAGTCCAGTCTTCTGCACAATATCTTCAGGATGGACCACCTTATGCAAAGAAGGGGCTCTTGGATTTGTGGCAGTGTCAATAACATATATGCGGCTTGACCTTTACAAGGCAGAAGGAAAAGTAACCTCACAAGTAAAAATATGTAATGACAGGAAGTAGTAAAAGATAAACTCATGTATACATCAACATAACACCGGAAGAAGGTGCTTTAAACTCATGGAGGTAACCCAGATGAAGGAGGCCAAGACTTGAAGGTGCTAAGATTATGTAAAGCAAGTTAAATTAACAATCACTTGTCTTCTAAGTTAACCTGATAAACTAAAATAAAAAGTTTCTACTTTTCCTCACATTGGGATGCACCTCATGATGATGTGACCTAATCAAACTAGCAATGAGAACCGCTTGCCATCTAGGACCTCTACTTCGAGTAAGAAGGGTGGAATAATGAGTATTTCCTTCTAGGAAGGCTATCAAAATAAATCAAACCAGCTCAAGCTCAAATCAAGAAGGCAAATCATGGTTGGCCTCATTTGTAAATGATCGAAGCTTGATTATTAATTTTAAGCTCGGAACTAGTTTCAAGCCTAGTTGATCACAGGTAGGCTCACTTTGGCTCAGCTCGATAAGGGTCAAAATATAGATATATAAAATTTTGAGACATTAGATCAAGATATATAAAGGTTCATATCTGCTCTCCCAATCAAGCTTATTCAATTCAAACTTGAATTAAGCTTGCATGATACTTGAATTCAGCTTGATTTGGAAAAAGTATTTTGCTTATTAAAGCTCGAGTTGGATCAACTCGAAAATTGATCAAATTGAAAGAAAGTCAATCAAGATCAGCTCGAGTACGCCCCTAGTTCTAAGTATTCTATTTCTAAAGGAAAAGGAAGACCCGAACGCTATAAATAGCCCATCAGGGGCAGAATGTGAGATGGCTTGGTAACCTATTAGAAGTTTTGCACTGAGAAAGCTTGTGATAATTATATAGGCTTGCGACAGTTTAGGGGAGCACATAGGATTTCATGAGTGGTTGTTCTTTGGTTTGGGTTGAATATAGTGATTGATCTTCCTTAAAGATGATGACTATTCACATAAATCTTCTATCTTCTTTTGTCTTTTGCATCTATATTATTGTTTGGTTTAATCGCACAAATCAAGCTACACATTATGTTTTGTTAGCCCTATGATTTCAAAAGTTTACTATTTGATTTTGATCATAACAACAATTGAATTATTTTGATTATACAAACAAGTTAAAATAGTAATTAAGAAGCTTTTCTTTTTAATGTAAAAGTTGAATTAATTCTAACAATATGTTAGTATTTTGGGCATAACTTTTAATTATTATATGATATTAATGTGAATTTTTTTATTTGAAAAGAATACATCTTTGCTATATAATAAATATTTTCAATTCTTAGGTTTTAGTTTTTAAATTTATGTCACAATTTAGAAATTACAAAACTGTATTTCTGGCAAATACATTATTGACATATGTCCGGTTTATTATTTATAAATTTCTTTATAGTGATCTAATAAATATAATATTATATCTGTGAAAAATACTTGATATTCTATAACTTTCATATACATATATATTTGAAATTCAGATATTACCTATGTGAAATAGGGCCTACAAATTGATTATTCTTAGTTGTTTTTCAGGCTGATATCTTCTAGACACAGTTTACTCTTTTAACCATAATTTTTCAGACAAATATTATTTTTGATGTAATTCTCCTTAGGTTAGAAGGATGACTCAAAGATCTTCAACTTATCTTTTGATCACAAAGTCCAATCTAACTGTTTTAGCTGTCAAAAAAGTGTTGCAAGGCATAACAAAAAATCTGACCAAAATCTGTACCCATTAAATGCTTTGCAAAATCGTTTCATTGTTTTAAATTATTTTAAATAGGATAGAGCCTTCTCAAGCCTATAAAAGAAGATCTAAACCTTATGTTGAAGGAATTTTTAAAAAAAACTTAGAGGATACAAAAGAGAGTAATCTAGTTCAAACTATATTGGAGAAGAAGAGAAGTTCCCCCTTGACAAGTTTTCTTTCTCTCTTCTTTCTTTCTTTTAGTGAGATTAACTTATAAATCAAATTCTTTGGGAGTTATTATACAGTGTGATTTATAGAGAAGGTGGAAAAGCCACGTGGTTTGTAGGTGAGAGATCAGGTAGATCTCTTGGAAGAAGTTGATGAGCTTCTTGACTCAAAGCAAAGTTGTTTTGAGAAAAAAGATTTTGGGAGATAAATCTCGTGTAAAAGTTGCTAGAATATTAGTAAGCTACTAGTGTATGTCTTTCTATGCATAGTAAATTCTTAAGGAAAGAATCTTGAGGAGTGGACGCAAACATCGGCTGAACCACTATAAATATCAGTATTATATTTTCTTTCTTTTCTTTGCTTATTTCATTTAAGTTTTCATAGCATAATCATACATATAAGCTTAAAGTTATCTATTTGCATTCTCTCAATTTGCATGAAGCTTTAAATTTTTCATTATCATTATAATTTGTGTTTATTCTTGCATACTTTATCTTTTTATTTCGTTTGTAAACCCAATTTACCCCCTCTCTAAGTTTGCCTAGTTGGGCCAACATGCTTGAACAAAGAAATAAGTGTTGTATAAAATCATAATAGCAAAACAAGTTTAGTCCCTAATGAACTTCACAAATTTCATTTTCATTGACATTTCTATTTGATCTATTCGAGGTTGTACTTTCTCACAAAGACCTTGAAGGCAACACACTTATACACTTCAAAAATCCAGGACTCAAGAATCATCAATCATAATGATGAAGGATAGGTCTTCTTTTATGACCTACACCTTTGCATTCTTATTAATAATTAGACAACTGAATGTGGAATTGTGGAGTATAATTTTATCCTCTTTCTTCTAGGGAGACTACTGTAGCTGGTCAATTAGTACTCATAAGATAAAGAGGAAATATTTCGTTTCCAAGAAAAAATGCACTCACTTTCTTACAGGTTCATATGAAAGTATCAATCTGCCCAGAAAGTTTATCAGGTATATCAAAATATCATACTTAAAATTTTAATTTTTAGGCTCCTATATAGCAAGAACAGAGCAAATCAAATCAAGAGATCTTAAATACTATTACTTAGTCAACAACGGGAGAAACCACATGGATGTGATGCAACTTACATTAATGAAGGCAAGATCAAGAAACGACGAATTGCTGATGGGTCACCATGGCAAGAGCTGCAAGAATTCCAACCAGAGTGATGCAACTCATCACCTACATAGCTGACGGGAAGCCTATGAATAACTTCAGAATATGTTGGTGAGTTAGGATCAATATCCACAGTTGCCAGATAATCAGGTTTGTTTATTCCAGTTCCTGTGCATAATACAGTTTAAAAATCCTTAGAACTTCTTTATGGAATGTAGAATAATAGTTATAATGGTAATAAACAGAAAAATGAAAAGATATCAAAATGTCATCATTATCATTGATACAGAAATTCAATTGATCAGAATTAATATATTCTCTTTGTTCAATTGAGTCTTGTGCTGCTCTGAAAGAGTAGTGATATGAACCGGCTTGACTCGATTCAAATTAATTTCTGGGCAGAAATTTGTACGGAACTTTCAAGAGAGTTTTCGGTAGATCTAGTCAGTGGATCGATATGAAATTTTGACAGGTTATAGTCTTGAAAAAAATCTTTCTAATGAATCTAATATCCCGCAGATCGAATGGCTAGATTAGAAAATACCTTTAAAAAAGTGGATGAAGGTCGAAGGGTTAGCTCTGATACTAATTTGATACGAATCGGCTTGACCCGATTTAAATTATTTTCTGGACAGAAATTTGTACGGAATTTTCAAGAGAGTTTTTGGTAGATCTGGTCGTTGGATCGATATGAAATTTTGATAGGTTGTAGCCCTGGAAAAAATCTTTCTAATGAATCAAATTTTCCATAGATCGGATGGCCAGATTAAAATATATCTTCAGAAAAGTGGATGGAGGTCGGAGGGTCAGCTCCGATACCAATGTTATGAACTAGATCTGGATCAATCCGGGCATAATAAAATTATAAAAATTTAGGTGGTGATAGCCTCATGAGTACATCCCCCTCCAAGACCCATGCGAGATCTCATAATCAATGAGAACTTCATTTTTTTTCAAACAAAAGGTATTCTCATCCAGACAAAATGGAAGATTCTCATTTCATTTATCCAGATTGGTTAGTGAATGTAATACTGGTTAGCGGGGCAAATGGAGGGAAGAGGGTATACATAGATTTCAGAGATTCGAACAAATTAGTTGGGACTTTAGGGTTTAATCTTTTTATGTATGTGAGGATCCTACCAAAGCGCCTTCTACTTCTGACCGGGATAGAGAGATTTTATATAGGCCTTGTGAGGAAAGGGAATAGGCTAGCGTTATGAACTTATAATCATGGAATGGCTCTGATTTCACCTAAATCAGACGTCTAGATGAAAAGACATAAATAAAATAGTGGAGGGAGGTCTAAATAGGGCAGAAAAGTAAATATCTGACATTACAGCGGTCGTCGAAGGGTGGCGGATGGCCAAGGGTGGTGGTGGACGACCGTATAGTAGGGTGACTGCCAGAGGAGGTGATGGCTAGGGTTTGGGTTCTTGGAAGGTTCTACGGTGGTGGCAATTTGGAGCTCTCCTCCATCTCCTACAAGGGTGGAGTTTGTCTAGCCGTGGGTGGCTAGTTTCGTTGCGGCCGACGGTTCTAACTGCGCAAAGGGGTAGTGTCAAGCTAGGATATTGCCGTCAAGACTTGGACAACCTTCTCGGTCCTCTCGGAGCTCTCTACTCTCTTCAATAATTCTTACAACGAATCCATGGACTCTACCTATGCCTTTGCCCACGCCGGTGGCTCTTCGCCAGCGATCACTGGAGATGGCGATGCCACTAGGGAAATACCCACAAGAACAAAAATGAGTTTCTAGTCCTCTATGGTTGCTCCTTCCGTGTTCATCTTAGATCATGTGTTAATCATCATTCGAGGAACATCGGCTCTGATACCAATTTGATACGAACCAGCTTGACTCAATTCGAATCAGTTTCTATACAGAAATTTGTATAGAACTTTTAAGAGAGTTTTCGGTAGATCTGGTCGTTGGATTGATATGAAATTTTGACAGGTTGTAGCCCTGAAAATGATCTTTCTAATGAATCTAATATCCCGCAGATCGGATGGTTAGATTAGAAGGTATCTTCATAAAAGTGGATGAAGGTCGAAGGGTCAGCTTTAATACCAATGTTACGGACCAAATCTAGACCAATCCGGACGTAGGATGATCCTACAATTTTGAGAGGTAAGAAACTTAGAAGTTTCAAATCTAATGGCTTTGGAATTAAGTCAATCAGAAATTCGGATGAAAAGTTATGGTTAAATAATGAAGTAAGATCGACATAACGGTAAATATCCGACGTTGTGATAGTCGTCGGAGGGTGGCAGACGGCCAAGGGTGGTGGTGGATCGTATAGTAGAGCAGCTGTTGGAGAAAGATGGTAGCTAGGTTTAGGTGCTTAGAAGGATTCTACGTATACAATCTACTCTTATAAAGATAAAAATGATATAATGGTTACGATAAAAATGATAAATGCAATAATAAAAAAAATAACTAAACTCTATTAATTCTCAATGCTTGGATGCTTGGATTCCTAGATGAATAAACAAAAAGGCCCATCCCCTCTCTATATAAAGATTGGGTACAATGAGTCATATTTAGACTTAGCCTAAAAGTTTATACGACTCGAACTAGAACTTGCCTTAGAGACTTACATGACTTGCTTGCCTTAGTAGCTTATATGACTTAATTAAACTTACCTTAGTAGCTTACATGACTTAACTAAACTTGTCTTAAGAGCTTACATATGAATCAATTAAAAATAAATAGGCACGATCCATCGAGCCCAATATCCTCATGATGCGATCCGATCTAACCCGGTTCGTATCAAATAGCCCCTAACATCAAAGACGATTGATATATTTCATTACACTTGCAAAAGATGCGCTAGGTAGAAAGCAATACGATTTCAAATTCAATCATATGTGACCAAATCAAAAGCATGATTATAATCAAAACCTTGTAGAATTATTTTTACTGCCATGATGCATAGTTAGAATTACTTACAATCAAGATTCCTGATCTCACCCTTTAACTTATTCCTTTACATAAGGAGTCAAGTGGAATCCCAGATGCAAAACAACCAACCAACAGACCCAGTCTTCTTTTTCATCTTCTCTTAACCGTGGTAATTATTCTTAGCTGTAACTTTCCAATTTCCTAATCTGATATTCCCAATTGTCTGACTATTCAAGGAATAAACAAGGATTGCTTACATAGAAAATACTAAACGAATGGAAGTGCATGTAAAATACTAGAGTTCAAGCATGAAAGGAGAGTGGAGATCACTCAATAGCACAGTATTAAAAGTATATACAAAGAAGATATATCATTTCTAAGTTTACTATTCCAAAGCGCCCTCTTATTTATTACATATAAAAGTTACCAAGGAAATTAACCAATATAAAAAGGGAATAAGACTTCAAAATCAAAATCGGAAAAGCCCAGATCAAAATTACCGACACCAAAAAGTTAGATCATCACTCTCAAAATTAGCACCAGAAAACTACATTTCTTATCTCAATCAGCAATCAACGACGAACTACACTTGAATCGTGTCAACAATATTAAAGCCTCCCTTTAACTTCGAAAATTTGAAGGTTTATTCCTGATAATTCTCATACCGTTTCTAATTTTGGATACTCAAGAAAAGCAACATAAAGGGGAAACGGAAACCTCGATGATGTAGGTGGTAATTTGCAAGAAAGACAACAAATCAGAAGGACCCCACCCCACTCTACCAAAGGATCAAATAGAACAAATAGGCAAGATTCTTTTTTCTTGTCATTCCTCACCGTTGTAGACGCAAGTGACATAAATCAAGGATTCCCGAGGCCCCTCCATGGCTTCCAGAGGCGAAGCGTAGCCCGGACCCTTTCCGCCATGGCCGCAGCAACTCTTGCTCTGCTCCACTTCCGCCATCGTTTGTGTCTTCAGATCGCCCCCCGGAACAAAAATAACCCAGCCAAAAGTGACAAATCAAAGCCGAGAAGAGCTCGCGAGCTCACGTCGCGAGGAGAAATTTTTGTTGGGGTTGGGAGGGTGACGCGGGGAGAGATGGAGTAGCCGTTGCACCTGCGTGACGGCGTGGGATTGGTGCCCAGGTAGGATGCACCAAACCGGGGTTATTTCTAATCCGGGAGATGCACGTGGACGGGAAACGGGGCAACAGAGTGAGGTTTGTCGTACCTGGACGACATTTTGAAGTTTATTTTGGGTCGAGAGATCGACTGAAACGGAGTCTTCCGATCACGTTACAATTCTACAACGTATGGGGCCCACCGGAAATCCGAAATACACGTGTTTCTGGATCACGTTACGAGATTGGTCCCCCCTAAGAAACTCTCTATATCACCTAGGCGGCTAGGCCCCTCTTAAGTTTAGACTGTAAATATTTATTAATAATTTTTGTCTCACATAAATAAATTATGAGATATTTCATTGTACTCATAAACTATTTTTAATAATTCATATAAGGGTAAAAATAGTTTTTTCTTATCTAAATTATATGGTTAGATTTAACTATCAAAATGGTATTTTTGAAAGAGCACAATAATTTCATTGATAATTTTAATATTTTAAAAAATATATAATGATAATTATAATATTTTTGAAAGATTTCGGTAACAATTATTTAAAAATCCTAAAGTCTTACTGTTCTTATATTTTTCTTTTGGATACATATAGGTATATAGATACCATATCCATCACTAGACACCGATGTACATGTGTTGGAGCATATTTATATTTCTGAATTTATCTGAGTCCTTAGCTCCACATCATCGTACCATCGTACGAAAATCATAAACCGTCGCTTACGGACGCTCTCACCCTACTGTATCGAGTTTCGTTATGTCTACGTCATCCTACCCTTCTCTCTCTATCTTAAATACCCTAAAGGGTATGATTCTTGTCGATCGATAGTACTATGAAGGTTGAGTTTTGGTCTGATTTAAATTTTTTTTTTTCTCTATAAACCAACAACCTTAGTTTGAGGGTTAATACTAATATAAGATATTTGGAGCACGAAAAGTTTTCCTTAGAACATTCTTAGCTATTAAAAGATTTTAAAAACAAAATTCATCAGAGATTTTTTATTTTATCTATTGTTGCTACTATATTCTTCGTTAGAGCTAGTTATTATTTCGAGGGCCACTGAGATACGTTGTCTAATCTCAAGGGTCATTAAAATTGGTTCATCAACCATGAGAAATAATTCATTACAGGTTCTAGTGAGCAAGAAAACTTTAGATAAAGTTGTGAGATTCAGCGGGAGGTTAATAAGTGATTCTTATATTTGCACATTATTATTGATTGATTTGATTCTGATGAAAGGATCTATGGTTTTTATCTATGGCTTTTATAGGGTTTTTCACGTAAAAACCTGTGTGTATTTACATTTCTTTTAAATATTGGTTATTTTTATATATGTATCTCTATAGTAAATCGTTATATCCTAAATTAAAGTTAGCGTTAAATTTTCACATTGGATTAGGTTTGTTGTGTTGAATAGTTCTTTTCTTATCAAAACACTAAAAAGAAACACAAGGTTCTGGTGGCTTCATTTTATCTCAAAGATAATACCATCTTATGGCTTCAATCATCTAGTCTTGGGATGAATTCACTAATTTGTCGACTATTCAGGCCTTTAAGTTATGAAGATTTTGAAGTAATATCTCGAAGCTTTCTCACTCCTCCACCGCCCATGCATATCAAAAAGAATTCGACCGAATCTCTAATTGTGCTCTTGGATGGCCGGAGTTCGCTTTAAAGAGCATCATCATCAACATACTACACAAGGACATTTAGGCTGAAGTCAAGGCTATAGGCTATAGCCGCTAGCTAACACTTTCTATAGCTTGAGTAACGAAGGAGAAGATCAGAGAACTTGAGGCCTATGATCAAATACCATGAGGAGCACCATCATCAACAGGCTACATGAGAACATTTAGGCTGAAGTCAAGGCTATAGGCCATAGTCGCTAGCTAATGCTTTCTCTATAGCTTGGGTAACGAAGGAGAAGATCAGAGAACTTGAGGCCTATGATTAAATACCATGGCAACTTTCAGACTCGTGGAAACTACCATAGTCACTCGAGGCTTGATCCTCCATTTATGACACCTGCTACCAGTAGTGGACCCATCCAATTGCAGCACAGGCTATCAATAGGGGGCAACCAATTTAATTCGTCCTCCATACAATCACACCTTTGCTTCTACTATAATAAGAAGTTTGTTCTCGAATACAAATGTATCGAAGTAATCACTTTTATGTTAATAAAGGACTTGGAGATCATCGAGGACATAGAAAATAATACAACAGAATTGAAACAGGAGTTCTTGGCCAAAATCTCACTCCATTCTTATTTAGGGGTCACTGGCTCTGCACTATGTATGTCCTAATGTGCCAACCGCATTCAAAAATCTTTTATTTATGTGTATATTTTTCTAAAATTTATATTTATATGTATATTCCTCAAAACACTTAATTTTTGCATCAATATTCCTTAAAATCTTTAATTTTTGCATGAAGATCTCTCAAATGCAACTAACTGTTAAAATGTCATCAACTTGACTATAAACCGTAAAAGGATTAAAAATTTTATTTCTTATTTAGATAAATTCCTTTTAGCTAAAGAATATCTATGTCTTTTCATCTATTAAATGAATAAATTTTAACTTATAATTATTAGGAAGTGACCTAAAGATTAGCTATACAAACACAACGCATTTTTAAGGGTTTACGTGCAAAATTATAATTTCCCAAGAGTATAGACAAATAAGAAACTTTGGAGGGGTATTCATGTCAAAACTATTTTTCAATATTTTCTTCATAAGCATTTTTAAAATTAGAGAAATTGTAATTTACCCTTTGTAATTATGCCTAATTTTAGGATACCAATATTCTTTTAACTTAAGAATTAAAACCCCTGAGATCATAAACAAAGTGTAATTGTTACTCTATCATTAATGAAAACCTAAAATGACCAAATTACCCTTATATTTTAAGTCATGGGTCAAGAAAAATTTCCCTTCCATTTTTTTTCCTTTCTCTTTACTCCATGTTCATCATCCTCTCACTATTTCTCACATTCAATATTATGGCTTGGTAAGGTGTTGTCGATCTTGATCCTAATTTTATTCAAACTCCCTAAAGAAAGAAATCAAGTACAGATTATTATTAGCCTTATAATTTTAATAGTTTATTATTTAATTAAATTATTTTAGTTAATCAAATAAGTTAAAATAATAATTATCAACCGATAAACTTTTCTCTTTAATATAAAAGCTGAATTAATTATGATCATGTGGTATTCTTTCGGGCATAAATTTTAATTGTTATATGATATTAATGTGATCCTTTTTATGTTTGAACAAAATGCTCATTTATCTGCATCTTTGTTATAATATATAATTACAAATTCTTAGGTTTTGATTTTTAAACTTATATCAAAATTCAAAGACTAAAATTATATTTCTGAGAAATAGATTCTCAACACCGGTCCTATTTTTAATTATAACTTTATTTATATTGATCGGATAAATATGATATTTTATATATGAAAAGTAGACTTAATCTTGGAGAAGATTTATAAGGGAGAGATAAAAGAGAAATCTAAGGGATAAATGTGGAGGGATGTGAGGGAGGAAGGTGGAGATTTTAGCTGGGTTTGGTAGATGGGTGTGGTCTCTTGTGGGAGAAAGATGAAAGAGATATAAAGGGGTATTCATATTATTGTTTTGGTGGGAGAGGTCCACAATGATGGCTACCTTCATATATAATACTAAAAAGTAATGGTTTCACTTTGATTATGATACCCATGCAGTTTAGTGCTTAAGTTAAAAGAATACAAAGGCATAGTGAAATTAGGCCTAACTACATGATGATAAATTAGAATTTCTTCTTTAAATGCTCAAATAATAGAGAGGTTTATGTTATATAAGTTTATTCGAATTCAAGCATAGCACAATCGTTTTAATTGGGACACTATTAAATTGTCAATTCACCGCCAGACAAAATTAGAATTATTAGAAAGAATAAGGGTTTTAATGTTCCAAACATATAAAAATAATTTATTTGCTTTTCAGTACAGTCTGGGTGGTGTAGTTGGTTATCACGCTAGTCTCACACACTAGAGGTCCCCGGTTCGAACCCGGGCTCAGACAATTTAATTTAATGTTTTATTTTTCCTGAAACTTTTTGTCTCTATTATAGAAACGCATGATATTAAGTTAATATATTTAATAATCCATTATGATCCTTTAAGGCTGGCATATATAATTTATGTTAGTTATGAATCTTCCTACATTAGCCTATTAAAGAATGTCATTTGAATATTATCAAAAATCTCTGCTTCTTTTCATACGTTATCTTCAAGGGGTGACCTTTATAGCTCTACATGAGACAGTTTGCAACCAGTTTATCCAGTGGTTTATTCATTTTAGCATGGATGAAATAGAAATAGTTCTAATTTATCAATCGAAAGGTGTACAAGAATTAATACTGTTTTGGAGAACTAGAAAGATATGATGAATTTGTTCATGAGACTACAGGATGGTCCTCCTTTCATCCTGAAGGAAAGAAATATTGCTCATGAGTAATCTATCCAAGTTCTTGTATCAAGTGTCTTCTCAGAAAAAAGAGAGGAAGAAATTCTATAAAGTGGAGCAATCTGAAGTTTTTAAGAAAAAGATTTAGATAAAAAACACAAAATGTTTTTTAGTTTCGTTATATTTCATCAGATTTAATTAAGTTTCCTGTCATTAACTAGCAATTAAGAGAGAATGTTACTAAATTTATTACGACTAATTAGAGTTATAAGTATTACCATAATTTGAAATAAACTGAGCCTTTTTGCTCAAGTGACCAATTTTTCATGGGATGCTAGGAGAACTAAATGCTATGCTAATGCTACACAACATACTGCATACTGTCATTAATAGAAAAAAATAGACCGATGAATATATATATATATATATATAGATCTCGCTATTAATGAAGAGTAATTACATATAAATTTAGTCTTAATGAGGCTCATGTTTCTAAAACAGATTTAAATATTACTATTTAAGGTGCCTATAAATAGAACTCATTTAGGACTTAGGACAAATTAATGTTAACTAGTAACGAAAATATATTAAACTGCTGATATTACCGAGAATGCGAAAGAAAGAATCCTGCTGATTTCAAATCTATAGTCGTCCATTCAATTTATGGTTGCGATTAGGCCTCACATTTTACAAAACTCCAGGCATAAACAACCTCAACTCAGTGTAGTAGCTTCTTTATCAGATCTCATCAGCTCAGATCATCAGAGATGCAAAGATCATTTTCCCCAGGGAGCACGCATAGGGAGAAAACAAGAGAAACTGCAACACTATTGTTTTCTTCATGGCTACAAAACTCAATACATTGTTCCGTTGACAACAATCTTTTCAATATTTCAGCAATCATTCATAATGTTAACAATTATGCTACTTCTCAGCCTGTAATGTATGGGGCGTTACAAGACATTGTACATGACCTTGGCAGATATTGTAGTTTGTTATTGCCTTGTCGGTGTAATTGTGTGATGTACTAATTGGATAACTAAGAGCCTAACTAGACAACAACTATAGTAACAGAATGAAAAAAATAAAGAGATTAACCGAGTAAGATCAACATTGACATTAGCTTTTTCTTTGCTTTGCTTCAAATCTATGTCGCGACCAGAAAAGCATATAGCATTCCTGTTATGATGGCAGCAACTCTTAAAGCAATCAACATGAAATCTCCTTTTTTAAGAAGAGTGTTTACTTAGGGACTTGATGGACAAATGGGTATGCCCGTCTTCCTCTTCCTCCCTAGAATGGATGCCCTCTCTAATCTTGAACCACCCTCGCGCCATTTCTTAAATGCTTGCATTGAAGACCTAGCAGCGTCGAACACTTTCATAGAGAAGAAACAAAATAGCATATATCATTGTCATGAAGCAGCTGTAAAATAAAGGAGGAACGAAGTTTATCAAGAAAGTCTCACACTGAGATTCCTCTTTTGTAAGGCGTGCCACGAATTTGGGAACTGTTGCCACAGGAGCACTATGGGACTTGCTTAGTATCTCCTTGTACCTACTCGAGAATGCATCACGAAGAAAATCTCGAATTGTTTTGTCGCCAACCCTACCAATCGTCAGAATGTTGAGAGATTAGAACTGAAAGCCTGCTACTCATTAATGATCTCCAATTAAAAAATTGTAAACATCAAAATGCACGCCTGAGCACTTTGATCTAAGCGACAACCGCAGAGGAAAACAAGTTGGAGTAGCAATCATGAATATCTGTGAAGAATATGAATAAAGAATATGGATACACAATAGGCATATATATTCAAAGGGAAATCTGCAAAAACAGGCTAGATTTTAGCAATTTTATGGCTCAAACCCTATATTGTCACTATTTGCAAATCACTCCCTATGTTTTCTCAAAAAAATGCTCAAACTAAACCCCAACAATTACTAATTCCAACAGAAATTAGCTACCACTCAAATTAAACTAACCATAAGATTGAAGTACGAAAAAATTCCTAGTCTTTTGCCTAAAGGAAATCTTCGCCCATGTCTCCCAGCTCATATTGCCACCAAGCCCACCAATTGCTGGCGCATTGAACCAATGCTCTATCATCCATGAGTGTGCATTCAGTCTCCCCAAAGCCCACTTCTCTCCTCCTTCCCAATCACGAAAACCCAAATCTTTGCACAATCAACATAATCCTTGTCTCACCCTTCACAATCCAAGAAGTCAAGAGAACTATGTATAAATAGTCATGGATTGCAATATCGGTCAATCCCGAGACGTACGTTGGACTAAATGTGGTTTAGATTAACCAGTTAGCCTCCAAAATTAAATGTGGAATGCAACATGGATTAAACATATTTCTTAATTTAGTACACAGTGGACATGATTAAACCGCTTCAAATTGTATCAATTTCTATTTATGTTTTACGAAAATAAAATGATTTCTGGCAAGTGCGTTCAAATGCAAATGGATGGCATTCGAACGCAGCGAATGCTTGATTTGCATTCGCACATCCAGAGAATGATTTTTGACCATTCGAATGCTTGATTTCGCATTCGCACATCCAAAGCCCTACTTTGGGACATTCAAACGCGATCGGAGGATGTTCAAACGCGCAACGGATAAGTTGAGTCGTAATAGAATTTGTTTAGAATTTTTGGATGATCGGCTAACCTCCATATACGTGGAAAAACAGCCAACTTAAAATAATTGATAATTAGAACTTGTTTTGCATATAATTAGTAATTACAATGATAGTTAGAGTGTTCCATAGTGTTAGTTTTCTAGTTACTAATTAAAAAACTAACGTTGTTAGCTTTCTTATCTACAATTAGCATTTAGCAAATTAATTAGCTTAATAATCATTATTCATTAATCAACTATCAGTCTATCACAAAGGAGTAAGGAATCATGAGACAATGAATTAGTGAAATTGTGAAAAAAATTAAAGAAAGCTAAAGAAGCAATGCGTTCCTTGCTTCTTTAGTTAATTAATCAACTCCTTTTGCTGTGTTAATTACTGTAGCAATGAAGAAAATAGAAAGCAAAGAAAGCCGACGATGAAAAGGAGAAAGAGAAGGAGAAAGGGAATAAAGGAAAAAAGAAGCCCTAGCAGCCTTTCACCCTGGGCGACCATCAAGAGTGCAAGGGAAAGAGAAAAAATATCTTCGTTGTCGCTTGGAGCTGTGAAAGGAAAGGCTATGCTCGGTGAAATGGAAGGCTGTGTTCAGCTACTCGCTTGCCAGTGTCAATTTCTCACCGTTGCTCGGAGCCTCGGAGAGATAGAGAAAACAAGAGATAAGGAGGCTGATGAAGGTTGAGGGAGGGAGGCAATTTTTAGGGCTCGAAGAGATTTAGAGTGAGGAGAGAGAACGATAGGGTTAGTTTTTTTAAACGATTAACAAGTTAGCCTGAAGATCTGACCCGATATCAAATCAGATCCATTGCCATTGGCTTGCAAAAAGATGTAGCAGGCCACTTAGCCCGCTACGCGCCTTGGCGGTCTGCCACGCAATTTGTTGACTCGCTAAGAAGGCCTAGGTAGCCTAGCCCTAAGCCTAGGCCGCATGGGCTGTTTGTGGGACGGCCGCATTGGCCGATTTTTATAAAACTGGACAGCCCTACATATGGGCAGTCAATACGATTGATATAGTCAATACGTACCTTTTTTTCTCTAGCGGCAGATTCCAATTCCGATAACAAGTTTCAGAACCTTGAAATAAACTAATACTTTCTTGATTTTGTAGCTATTAATACCTCAAAAGAAATCTCAACAAGGTGATTTGACTTCTAATGTCATTCTTATATCACCAAGTTGGGGATCATAGCAAGATGCACTAGTAATGTATGACGTACAAGAGTTGGAGGATGAAGTGTAGTTATTTGGAGGCTTGGAACTGTGTCTAATGTAATCTGAAAGAAATTACGATTAAGAGGAACAATGTTGTTTATATTTCTTGTGATGAGACTAAAACATGAAAAAAGTGAAACTAAAATGGTAGTATATGACTTGCTTTTGTTGCATGGTTTTGTTTAAGATACTCAATGAAAAGACAGCCTACTATAATTCTGAATTGCCATAGTTATTATTCTCCTAAAGGCTTTATCCATGCTAATAATCGGCTGGTAAATAAAAAGGAATATAATAGTCTCCATTTTGGATTCGTATCAGGTGCAATAATATTCAGATGTTTATCGGGTTTATTGGATACAGAAGCATATGATTTTTCCTTTCCTTTTTAGAATATAAAGGAACTGAAAGGCATCTTGTTACTTCCAAGAGCCATATAAGCACTAAAAATCCTAACCAATTTAAAAACTATATTAGATTTTTAGTGTTGACAAATGTGTATAAAATATTTTAAATGTTTTCATATATGTATATGAACATATTTATAAGTTTTGATAAGATATGATAAAGATTTTCTAAATTTGAAGCAAATAAGTCGAAGCATTTGAAATGCGTTCGAATGCACCTTGTGGATCGTTCGAAAATATAGAAGCATGTTTTTGGCCATTTAAATGCGCCTTGGAAAATGTTCGAAGTCATTTGAAGATATAGAAGCAGATTTTCGACCGTTCGAACACACTTGGAATTCAAGTTAGGTTATTTGAACGCGATCGACTTGCGTTCGAACATGGTAGCAAAATTTTGTGAAATCTAGGACCTGTGAGATCTAATTTGACTTGAATTTAACTTTATTTTTATAAGGCATCTAAGGGTGAGGATGCCCTAACCCTAGAGGACGTGGGTCATTGCTATGAGAAGTTTTTGAAGAAATATCATTTTTCACTGGCAAAGGTTTTTACTCATCTTCTATATTGAAATGATTCGCCTTAAAAGTTACTAAGACGAAAAATCAATTTCAAGGGTACTGAGATTGAAAATCAATCACGGAAATCAGTGAATTGCGGGGTCTAGCAACCAAAACTGTGTCTAATAAAATTGTGGGATCACCGGGTTGTTTGTAGGTTAGTTTTGTAAACTATTATGATTTTTAGTAATTGGTTTAGTTTGAGTTTGGATCTGTAGTTTTTTACCTATTTAGATTTTTCTACATAAAAATCTTAGTGTTTTGTTATGGTCGTCTTTGGTGAAGATAACTGTCTATCCAATTTGTTAATCTAGACAAAACTCAATACAGAATTTGCATAGGCGAGAATCAAAAGAAAAAGGAAGAGAAATCAAGAGAGGCAACAGAATTAGAGGCAGAAGTAAGCATATATAGAGAGAATGAAGATTTAGAAATTTCAAATAGTGATAATAAAAGACCAAGGAGTACAGATGAACATAAAATATTCCTTTGTAAAAAAATAAAGAGATAAAGTGAACTACTTAGCTCATTGGGTTTATAAATGTTGGCATCTTTTTTAAGGCTATCAATGATAAATCATTTCATATATTGATGGAAGCAATTAGTCAATATAGCCCAAGGTATAAGCTAGCATCTATTCATGAATTGCGTGAGCCACTTTTAAAGAAGCAAGTGGCTAAAAGAAATAATGATTTGGAGAATCATAGGATTGCATGGAAAAAAATGGTTGCTCAATTTTAACTAATGCTTGGATAGATCGAAAAAGAAGAAGTATTATGAATTTATGTACGAGTTGTGAGTTAGTTTTCTACGTTATGGTGATTGCTCTAAAGACACATGCAGGTGAATACATCTACAATATTATTTTTAATGGTATCAAAAAAGTGAGAGAGGAGAATGTTCTCGAAATTATGACTGATAATACTACTGCTAATTTAGCAAATGTACAGTTGCTAAAAAATAAATATCCCCACATATACTGAATATCTTATGCCGCCCATTATATATATTTAATATTGGAGAGGATATCTAAGGAACGAATGATTAAATGAGCAATTGAACGTGAGAGATAAATCACGGCATTCATTTATGGATATCATAAGACATTAAGAAATGATGTGTCAATTCACACAAAAAAGAGATCATGAGACCTAGAATTAGAAGATTTGCTACTTCTTTTCTTACATTACAAAGTCTTTTGAAGAAGAAAAAAAATTTAAGACTTATGTTTACTTCTGATGAATATTTAACATGAAAATGATCAAAAACTGCTTAGGGAAAAATAGCTTACTCTACTATTCTTAATAATTAATTTTAGAGGTAAGTGTCATTAGCAGTTAAAATTTTCACTTTTGGTGAAGTTACTTCGAGTTGTTGATGATAAAATAAGACCACCAAATAAAATTTATATATGGTGAGTTGAAGGATGTTGAGAAGATAATTAAGAATATTTTCAATAATAATGAGACTTCTTGCAAGCCATTCCTCGATGCAATTGATCACTACATAAATGGAAAGCTTAATACACATCTCTACGCTGCTACATATTATTTAAATCCACACTACTTTTATAGAGATTGTGATAAAATAAAGAGTGATATAAATGTAATGGATGGTATTTGTAGTTGTGTTGATAACTTCTATCAAAATATGTCTATTCAAGTGCACATTATAAATGTGAAGATGAAAGCATATAAGAATGCTACTAAAAATTTTGACAGACCACTAACAAGATTAGGAAGAAAAGTTAATAATGATGAATTCAACCTAGGTATATTTAATAGTTTAACACATGTAATAAAGCATGTCTTTTAGTCTTATCACTTATGTCTATTAATACATTACTAAGTTACTTTCTAATTTATCTGGTTATTAGTTCATTGGTGGAGTGTATATGGAGGTGGCCCTTTTACCTAAAACATAGCAATTGAGATTTTTAATTTGACATGTAACTCGTCCAGATGTGGAAGAAATTAGAACTCATTTGAATGGGTAATGTATTATTGCATTAATTAAGTTGTCGATTCTAAATTATATCGACTCATATTAATTTGGTCTTTGTTTTTAGATTTATTCAAAGAAGAAAAATAATTGATCCAACCGTTGAAATGGTCTAAGATTCGGATATGTTCCTCTGGAAGTTAGGAATCAAGCGCAATTATAATCTCGTCGATTAGGCTAGTAAATCGAAAGTTATGAAGAAATAATGACCAAAGGGTAGGAGGTGGCGGAATAGACGTGGATTGTGGTTAGGATTTTGGGAAATGATGATGGCTATGGTGAATGGGTTAGTACTTTAAACAAGATGATGTGAGAGAAAGGAGCTTCTAGGTATGGCTAGTCATTGGAGTGAGGGGGAGAAGCGATGGAGGAATCTAATATGTTAGACTACTAGTTAGTGTATTAATCTCATATGCTAGTTAGTTTGTGAATTAATCAATTATTCAGTTACTTATTATTTTGCTAATTAGTTTGTGAATTACCCAATGGCCTCAATTTTATATACAAAGTAAAAGTAATAAGATATGGCAACTAATTCCTCTTAAACAGCATTTCTGGCTAGGTCTACATCATCTAAATATTTTGTGCTTATTGACTCTAATGATCTAGGGTGAAAATATGGATACATTTCTAATAAAAATAATGCCAACACCGTGAAATATAAATTTTATGGGAAGGTCACTAAGAGAGGAAATAATAGATTTAAAAGCATATTGTAGCCATTAGAGGTGATGTTGCACCTTGTCCAAAAGCTAGTGACGAGGCAAAAAAAAATTATCAAGATGATAATTATATTGAGCTAAAGTTTGATAATGATTCAGATGATAATTTGTTGGCAAATAAAGCTCCACTCGAAGATTGTAAAGAAGACTAGAAATCTAATTTTGAATGTGAACTTATTATAAATGTGATTCTTGTGATGATCGTGAACATGTTAGATATTTGGATGTGATGATTGTGAACTTATTGTGAATTTGATAATTTTGAATCTTTGATCATATTATTTGTTTTGAATATTTGGTTGTGAATTTTGTGAACTTCTTATGAATTTGATAATTTTTAATCATTAATCATGTTATTTGTTTCGGATATTCAGTTGTGATTTTTGTGAACTTGTTACAATTGTAAATTGTGAATTGTGATTATGTTATTTGATATTGTAGCATAGTGCATCATTACAAATTTTATATATACTATATTAGCATTAAAAATTATAAATATATTATATTAAAAAATTTATTTTTTTAATATAAAAATGCTAGACCGCCTTGTCACCTCCCTTTTGCCTTGGCACTAGCTGGTGGGGTGACCACCCGCTATCTGCAACTACCTTTCAAATTAAGGGCTATCAAAAAAGCTCACTGGCTTGCGAGGCTCATGAGCTTAACTCATTTAGAGCTCTAAATGAGCGAAGCTGGGCCAAATTTTTTAGCTCGAAAGTTAATCGAGCCAAGCTGAACTAAAGCCAACTCACTCAAGCTCGGGTCAAATTAGCTCAAAATATATATTATTATATTAAGTCTACTTATTTATCTAAGGTTATCTAGCACACTTGGTAAGAATACTTTTATTCTCACCCATGACTCGTGTTCGATTTATAGATGGTAAATTTTTCTATGTACTGTATTAAATTTTTAAAATGAAGTTATAACTTTAGACCCATATTGGAAGTGAAAAAAATTAAAATGGCCTTTACATATCGTATCTTAAACATTAGAATGTGTTCTTTCCAAAAATAATATTTAACATTTTAGAAACGAGCCACTCGAGCCGAGCCAACTCAAGTATGAGCCGAGCTGAACCATGCCTCTATTAACTAGCTCGTCTCGAGCTCGAGCCAAGCTAGAGTAATATCCATTTCAAGCTGAGCCGAGCTCAACTCAACTCGCTCAAACTCAGCTCATGTACACCCTACCCACTATAATCAAACTATTTTTTAATTACATAAAATTCTAAATATTATTTTAAAATGTAAAAAAAAATTAACAATTTAGAAAATAACAGTAGAAAAATTTAAAACAAAAACAAAAATTAATCACACATGAAGCTTAAAATTTTTTTTTAAAAAAAAAAAGCTCACTCAAAATCATAATGAATTTCGAGCTAAATTTAGTAAATTTTTATGTTCATAAATTACTGCTATAAAAGTAAGATGAAGAGAGATCTCTCCTTTCACAATTGTTCTGCAGCAATAAGAAAATCGAAGCTAAAGAGTGTACAAAGAGACGAAAAATGGAAAAAAAACCACCAACCTAAATTCACTAGAGTGCGGAATAGCTAAAGAGGCTCACAGGATCAACCACCGAATGAGATTGATGAAGTGTGAGAGGTGAGAGAAGAAATCCAACCCTAGCCGATTCTAGAGCAAAAAAACTATTTAGGGTCAGGATCGAGATCAGCCAATTTTGCAAACCATGATTTTATTTATTTTAGCATAGAAAAAATCCTAGATATTGAAAATGGCACTTATTCTACAAATTCCATATAAAATCATCAGAAAAGTGTAATAGCAAAGCTGCTTCATAGTTGTATCTTTATCACACATCTCATGTAATACTTGAATAATCACGTATTTTAAATCTTGATAACTGAACCTATAATACAGAATAATATCATCAAAAGCAAACACAATATATGGCAGCTTAAAGGATAAAGACTTACAGAGGAACAATTTTGCAACCTAACTCATAAAAGTAGGGGCAGCGAGTCCTAAGATCCACGCATGCTGCATCAGCCTTGATTTCCTTTCTAGTCCTGTAGCATTGTTGTAGACAAGTTGCTAATGTCGTAATCAGTAACATTTTGATTTTCTTTGTTATGTTCAACTTATCATCAAGTAATTTACTTCTTCATCAAAGCAAGAAAATCTAGCAAAGTTGAATGATTAAGTAATGTAAAGTATTAGTTACAAACTGGATTAACTTCATATCAGTTGATGCCAATCTACACACCTCTACCAACCGACACTTGTTGTGCCAATGAGGGCATGACTTTGCACTGACACGATTTTTTTATTGTTATTTTTTATATTTTTACACTTCAAAAATTAATTTTGAATGTACAAGCTAGATTAACTTCATATCAGTTGATTTAAACCCAAAATTTCCTATTTTTGCAAATTTTTAGCTACAATTTCAAAATAATTAAATTTCCTCCAATTTTTGAAAATCCAAAATTGTTATGTCAAATTCATTCAAATTGGGTCAAATTTGATATAGGAATTGTTAGATTAATTAACTTCAACTAGATTTTAGTGTCAACTATTGAATTATTATCAAAAAATGAATGTCTTCAATCATATTACGTATTTGATCATCTTTCTATGTAACTGTTGTTATATGTTTAAAATAGGTTATTTACAACATTATCTATGGATAAAAGACTCTAATGTAAAATTTAATACATATATTCAAACCAAAAGCTAAGGATTATCGTGCCAAAAACACTATAAACATCTTTAAATACCTTAAAGAATTTATTAAAAATATGTCAATGGTACGCAGGGGCGTACCGAAGCCATGCCGACCGACACACCCTGTGCCAACTGGGATCGGCATGACCATCATTGTTAAGTTGTATATAATGCAAACTTCTGACAATTAAATAGGTCATATCAATGTAGGGATTAATCTACTTCCTAACCCATAATCAACTCTCTTCTTATCTCTTTTCAAATGAATGGATAGCAATATATTTCTAGAATATACACAATGAAATCAAGTTGTCGAATACAAAATAGCAGTGTATAAGGAAACTGAACATACTTTTGGCTGAAGCAGGCAGGAGAATTAATTGATAGTACTTGTCTCAGGAACAACTCATGAGAAAGCCAAAATGGTAAGTCCACCTTAGCACCCTTTTCAACCTAGATGAGGAGGACAGATTATTAGAACTAGACAGCAAAGAGCTATTTGCACATGATCAGAAACTTACACTGTTTGTCTCAGAACCAGGATCTAGCAGGCCAACTCCATGAGCTCCCACTTGAAAAACAACTGAAATAGGCTGCCAAGCATAACATCAATGTCAACAGAAAATCGGTCAATAACCTTGCCACTGAGATGTATGCACACATTATTAAGTGTTCTGACCTCCTCTTCCATGAGAATGTCATCCATGTCATAATATCTAGCCATTGCTTTTGGCAGAACTGAGAAACAGCAGTTGCTCCTTTTCTAGTTTGAAAAGTGTCTGCAACAACTCTTAACAGCAAATAACAGTACTTTTAAGACATCAAACTGCCGAAAATGAGAGTTGTTAGGTTTTTAGCAGAAGAAGAAACTGCACTTGAAGGACCCTAAGCTTCAAATGTGTACTGGATGTATGGATGCAGTTTCTTTTAACATAATAGATAAATATAAAATCACACTAAGAAAAACAAAAATAAAATTGATTGGAATTGAAGTTTATGCTCCTTTTGTGCTATGGATAAACTACTTTAACATCCCCAATATGATAGAAACAGTAGGCCATAATGAGGAAGACTGGATTCCTAGTCCTAGAATATCAGCAAAGTAGTTATAAACATGCATGCTGAATTAGTTGCAATTGGACTTAAGATTACATCTCTATCCTGATAAAACCTAACTCAATTTTTGCTGCTAGTCCTATTGTGTTTACGACTTTGTTGAAATGTTCTTTACTTCACTATGTATGTTAATGATGTGTAATCATTTTGGATAAATAAAGTTATATTGTTGTGGTGGCTTTCACTTCTCTCACAGGAATACGTTTATTATATTTTCATTTCCATAGACAATCTTGGAGTCATATATAATAAGATGGGTATAGTGTTCCAGGTAAGGAAGATGCATGAAGGACATACGATCTAGGAACAGTTCTTCAAAGCATGAGACGACAAAAAATGATTAGTAGAAATGGAAAGCGTATAAAGCGGCTTAGTAATAAGAAGATTCTTTTAGCTGCTATGCGGCACAATGGGCGAAGAAATTTTGTGATCACCATCACAAGAATAGATTGGTGCATGGCTGGAGCATGTAGAAATAAAATGCATGACTACTAAACAGCAAATCAAACATAACATCCCACGCATAAGTTCACATTACTAACTTGTAAACTGTAGAATAAAGAATGCTTAAGCTTAGGATGTCCACTTGCCTAAGAGATCCACTAAGGTCAAAAATAAATAATCTTTTTTCAATCTATTGTCAACCAATAACATCTGGTAAAAAATTCTAATTTCTCCTACTGCATATTGACATCAACTCTAATGTATTTCTCCTATTGGCTATTGCAGATCGACATCAAAGCAATGAAGCATTTTATGCAAAGCCTATACTTACATGAATCAAAGCATTGTATACTAATAGTATAACGTGATCCGCAGAGAAACACACTGCGGCATTACAAAGAGCCATTCCAGAGCGAGCCTATACTAACAGTCTAATAGTTGTAAAATTAGAAAAAAAAAACTGAAAATTAAGATTAAATTAAGAATTTGCAGGGCTTTCCCGTGGGTTAGCGGGAGGCGGGAGCCCTTCCAGAAATTATCAGAGGCGCAGAGCTGAACCCAGGCCTAAGAGTGGATTTGAAAATAGCCATCAACCAGCAATTGACGCGCCTCGGTTAAAATTCATTAGCTGCGTCATTCGCCCTAAGCGCAAAGAGGGAAAGAGAGAGCAGGGAGCCTCACCTTGGTGTCTTCCTCAGTTACGTTGTGAAGGCAGAGCGAAAGAGAGAACCGAAGTGGAGCAGAGCTCGCCGGAGTCGCCCGTCGCGTGAGGGAGAATTGGTGCCGTCGTCGTCGTCGGAGGTGGCTATAGTTTTCTCCTCCTCGTCTCACCCGTAGCTTAGTGTCGCCGTCGCGTGAGGGAGGGAGGGAGGGAGGGAGGAACGTCTAGGGTTTTCTCATCGGGTGTCGGAAGGCGGCCATTCCTGCAGCTGCTCGGGAGACAGACGGCGGCGCTGCCGTCGAGGTGCTCTGGGGAGATCAATGGAGGGAGAAAAGAGGGATAGAGAGGGGAGGACTTCCGCCGTTACGGTGTCGGACTCTTATTCTATTTAAAGAAAATAAAAAGGACTTTTGGATTGGGCTTAACGGGCTTGGGTCTTAAAACGAAATAAGTCGAACGAAATTTCCCGCCAAAATTTTCAAAAGAGAGGGAGCTCGCAGTCTTATGTAGAGTCTTTATGTACTACTCAATCGGGCTCAAAATTTTAAATTTGGAGCCAGGTTAAGTTTCAATGGGGCTCTAAAACTAGCTTCAAATTTAGAGCTAGTAATAGTGGGGCTCCAAATGGAGCTCGGCTCTATTTGTTATTTTAACCTTTTGAAATACCAAAATTGCCCAATAATTATTACATTCAATAATTTTAATTTCATTTGTATCATTTAACGTTAAGATAACCTATTAAGTAATTTAAAATAGCCAATATAATAATATATATTATATTATTATTTTAATATATATGGAGCCTGGTATGTTGGAGTGTACCGGGCTCTTGCTCCATTGTTGACTCCATATTTGGAGCCTTTAGAGCCAAGGTTGGAGATACTCTAAGTTAATATTTTGTATTTTAACATCCATTCAATTAAAGTTAATGGCAAAACACAGTTTCTCTACCTTGAGAAGTGATGAGAGCTCTACCTCATTGAAAGGTGTAACACCCCAAATATATAAATAAAAAATAAAAAAAAATCCCGTGACGCACGCGCCGAGAGTCACCACCCCCGCGTCCTCTCTTCTCCTTCTTCTTCCCTTTCCCTTGCCCCCACCTCCATTAAACCCCCATCTTCCCCTCCTCGATCGCACCATTTCTCCACCTCTACCTCTCTCCATCTCTTCTCGTGGGTTGCCAACACCGGAGCCGCCGAGCTTATCGACCAGCCCCCCTTTCGGTAAGCCCTCCTCCCCTTTCCTTTTTTCTTTTCCCTATTACTTCCCTCCTCAGCCTCGTGCTGTGCCAGCCCCGTGCTGTGTCGCCACCGTCCCCGTGCTGCCGCCGGCACCGTTGGCCTTGTGCCGCGCCGCCAGCGTCGCAGCCCCTCGGGCTTTCCGCCCTCCCTTCGTCTCCTCCCTCGGAAGAGGAATACCGAGGGAGGGTGGGGGGTTGTTTAACCCCCCATACCCCCCCCCCCCCCCTTAGTGAGCTGCGGTCATACCGCAGCCCACTGAGCCCCTTGGTGGGTTGCGGTCAGATGCAGCCCACTGAGCCCCTTGGTGGGCTGCGGTCCAGACTACAGCCCACTAGGCTTGGGTTGGGTGGGCTGCAGACCGCAGCCCACCAACCAAGCCCACTTGCAGCCCACCTTGGCCCTTGCCTATTGGATTAGGTTTGAGCCTAACCCAATACCTCTAGCCTAGCCCTTTTGGAACCATTTGGACCCTATAACCCCGTTTATCTTTTGCACCTGATTTAATTAGCCTGATCCCTCGTAATAATAATTTAGTATCATGTGAATTTTAGGATAACATAAGACTCGCCCTAGGAGACACTTGACTCATGTAATTGCCAACTATAAATGCACTAATAAGATAATTAATTCTATTAGTTCGCTAATCTTACGTATGGCTTACTTGCGTGGTGAATTAATAGGTTGACACCACGTGAGGAGGATTTTGGGATTCCGGTGGAGCTAGTTAGCTGACGAGTTTTACCATACTGAAGACCCTCCAGGCGAGTAGAGTTATACAAATCTAGAATAACATAATTACAGTCATTATACCTGTCATGACACTGTAGAAAATGTCAGTATTAATGCATGCAGTTAGTACACCACGTTATATCCTTGCATATGTGGTTATTGATAACTTGCTCATCATAACATTATGAGAATGTTAATGTAGCATAAACACTAGTGCGATAATGCTTTACATGTGTCCTGTATGGTATACTATTGCATAGATGTATGATTGCTGTGAATATAGAATATAATGATCATGATGACTATAACATGCTTTATACACTCATAGACACTACACCACTTCCACCTATTATTAGTAGTCGAATTCTGACTATGCAGTACCCTTACTCACTCAGCCTAGGGTTAAGAGTAGAGTGTATCTTATATAACTATATTATTAGCGGCATACACCTGAGGTCGGGAAGCCTGTGTGGCATTTAGGTAGTTATACTGCATAGTTAGGACTAGATTATGATGATATAAGAATATGATTGTGAGGCGGGGATATAACTCTAGCGGTACCCGACAACGTAGGGTTAGGGCGTCTTTGGATGAGCCAAGGGCTCCTGATTCTCCCGCTGAGAGTGGTGATGATTTAGAGAGAGTGAGATACGGGCTTACGACTGGGGTCCTTAGTCTGATGGCTATAGACAACCGGCCACATGTAGTGTCGCCATACACGTGTAGGTGACATTACCGCTAGATGTGTATATATCCCCCCTCGATGTATGAGATAATTGATGATTATTTCATGAGAGTATTTACCCTGTGTGGTGAATAGCTCGGTGAGCGATGATAAGTATGATTAATGCTTTGGTAGGCCTGAGATGATTAAACTGTTATTTTATTGCTATGCATAACATGTAAGACCTATGATTGAGATGTGAACGAATAAGATATTGTATCAAGCTTTATATCTGTATGAACTTATCATGATATGTTAGGAACTAGCATGTTTCAGGATAGTGATTAGTAATCTTTATCAATTGCATTGATTCTGTAAATTGTGGTAAGTCTTTTCAATAAGTATGTCGTTATTGTTAGCAAATATAGGCATACATTCGATATACACATGTGTTTTCATTATTTTTAGATTTTATAGATCCTACTCGTTGGGCTGTAAGCTCACCACCTTATGGTGGTATTATTTTCAGAGCTAGGGGACGCAGGTGCGAGTAGCGAGGAGTAGCTGCTTTTCCTTTTTAGTAGATTTGTTAGTTGTGTTAAGCCCCAGCGAGGGCGTAATGATGATGTTGTATTTTGGACTTTAGCATTGTATTTTGGATGTATATTTGGGAGGCTTGTTGTGGCCTGTGGACTTGTATCCGAACTCTTATAGTTGAGTTATTTATGGTGAAATTATGCTGTTGTGTGTCTTGTGAAATCCTTGTACTGCCAGGTCACGTGATACACCGCGTGGGGGGGATTTACCCACGCGGTTTACACGTGTATCTGGAGGTTTGGGTGTTTCATATACAACATCTACAATTACATCAGACCAGATGTGATAGCACTTGCATGCATTATTGGGGAATATCAAAGAATTTGTAGCATCTTACTTATAAATGTTATATATAATATTGATTATTTCTATTCATTTCAGAATTTATTCCATAATCGTTATTATCATGCAAACTCTTTAGTGCAACTATGTATTTTTGCACCTTTTTTACTGTATATAATTATCTATAAAATAAAATAAACACTTGTAATATCTACCCCTTTTCTAGGCAAGGGCATTTTTGATACTTAGTGAAGAGTTAGGGCAACCAGTAAACATCTTTATAATACAAACTAGGGATATAACTTTAGGTAGCAAAAATGGCTGGCTAATTAGCAGCTTGATTAGCCTCACAAAAATATATATGCTAAACAAAAAATTATTTGTAAAGAATAATGCACTCAGAAATGCATTGATTAGATTCACCTATATCTAATTAATTATAGGGATAATTTTACTTAGACCCCCTTTAGTTACTCCTGTTTTTCGTATATATTTCTTAAACTTTTTTGTTCCTTATATACACCCTCTAAACAAAGAAAAGAATATTTATAAATATTTCTGAATCAAGAAAACAGTGTAACAATACAGACTTGTAAACCCCAAAAAATTAAACTTTTTAGTTGAGAGTGTATGCGATAAAGAAAAGAAAAGTTCAAAAAATGTACGTTAAAAATTCAAAGGGTCTATATGAAATTATCCTCTAGTTATAACACAGAGCCTATAATTTTACTGTCTTAAATTGGCAAATTAGTTATTGGTCCGAAATATAAGCTAGTCGACGGATAGGATTTCTTTACTATCTTTATCCAGTTCCATTATCGCCACTAACACTTGCAATCTAGATTCTAGATTGCCTATAATTTTTATTGGTAATAATTAACACTCCCATCTCTTTCTCTCTTAATACCCTTCATGAGAAGCACTTCTTTTTATCCTTCTTCCTCGTCTCTCTTAAACTTTCAGATAGCCTTTGTAGCCATTTCTATCTGATTGAAAGCAATCCAAGTGATCTCAGAATTAGACAGAGATCAACGCCGAGCCTCATGATGTCCATGTCCAGCAACCCATGTCCAGCGCAATTCGAAGGAAAAGTGACTGTTTATGTTGCCATCTGTGCCATAATTGCAGCCAGTGGAGGTCTCATGTTTGGTTATGATGTTGGTATTTCAGGTAGGGAGATGATGAATTATGATGCTATTGTCTAAGTTTTAGATCACTCCATCTGTTTGCCTTTTTAATTATCTTCAATATGAAAAATCCTAGTATTTGAATTAATATTGCCTGTCTTATTTTCTCTCTAGTTTATCTAGACTATGTTTCATATCTATAGTGTTAAAAGATATGATATATATGATTTGTAACCTAACAATGTTAGGCGGACAAAATGTATATTCTATTCTCTCTCATTTGTCGACGTGCAGTATATAAGACTTTCATAAAAGAGTGTATTTTAGGGAACGATATATCAGGGATTTATGTATAATTGCTACTGATTTTTTTAAAAATATTATAATAACCACTTACATTAGGCAAAAGACTATTTTGACCTTATATAAATTGCTTAATATAATTTTAAATCTATATAATATTACTGGTATCATAGGACAAGAAAAGAAAACCTTATCTTTTTGTAAGGAAAAAAATCGGTGATAAATATTTTAAGCTTTAGACTCCAAGAAAGGAGTTTTAGTCGTTTACATGCATTTGTTCATCTTAACAACCAGTCATTAAGAATATTCTATAAATATTCCATCAAAAGCTAAGTACAATGGTAATTCTGAAAATGTTAAAAGATTTTAGTGATAATTATGATATTTTAAAGAATGAAGTGAGCGGCAATTTACATAAAACCCTATATTATATTATTGGCCTATATATATATATATATATATATATATATATATATATATATATATATATATATCTTACAATTATAAATTTTAGATTAATTTGTTATCTTATCTTAGGTAGTTTGATAGAGAAACATAAGTGCAATGAGGAGAATAAACAAATAATAATCATAATATAAAGCTTCATGCACAATAATGATCGAAAGTTATTATTTCATAGTTCAAATCATTTTCTACTTTTGCATAACATCTCTGCAATTTGTATCAATGCCTCTTGTTATCTAACATATGTATCAAAGCATGTGGGGAATATTACAAGATATAATATGCATTATTAGTTTGTTATCTAATAGTTTAATTTCACTGGACGAAATCATCCTAATTAAGCTGAGACTTAGTCTTCATTGAATGCATGCTTGTTCTAACATCTTATCAATTTTAATACAAATGCAGGAGGGGTGACATCAATGGATGATTTCCTACTAAAATTCTTCCCTCTAGTCTACGAAAGAAAGCGCGAGGTCAAGGAAGACAACTACTGCAAATACGACAACCAAGGCCTTCAGCTCTTCACCTCATCCTTGTACCTTGCAGCCATTGTCTCAAGTCTATGTGCTTCAAAGATTTGTATGAGCTACGGCCGGAAGTTGACGATGCAATCCGCCTCGGCGTTCTTCTTCGCCGGCGTTGTGTTCAATGCCACGGCTCAGAATCTCGGCATGCTGATCGCTGGAAGGATACTTCTTGGTGTGGGAGTTGGATTCGCCAACCAGGTCTGCCATTTTCATGCACACTCCCATATTGTATTCTGCCTTATTTGTTGCATGGCAAGTTCGATCTTTATTATGCATATATTTTCCGTGTTTAGAAGATAGAATAAGCTAGCGTAGTGATGTGTTAGTAAAATCGTTTGAGAGAAAAAGTGGTTAATTTTAGGTGAAACTTAATATTTAGTTGTATATTGTATGTTGGATGCAGGCTGTTCCATTGTTCTTGTCAGAGATAGCGCCTGTTCACGTCCGCGGCGGTCTCAACATCCTCTTCCAGCTCGACGTGACGATCGGAATCCTGATTGCCGGCGTCATCAACTTCTACGCAGCGCACATCCATCCCTGGGGATGGAGACTATCCCTCGGCCTTGCGGGCATCCCGGCAGCCCTCCTTTGTTTAGGGTCGTTGTTGATCACCGAGACGCCGACGAGCCTCATCGAGCGCGACAAACTAAGCGAAGGCCTAGCGGTGCTCAAGAAGATCCGAGGCACGAACAATGTCGACGAAGAGTACCAAGAGATCCTGCGTGCCAGCGAAACGGCGCGGCGAGCGAACCAGCCGTTCCGAAAGCTCATGCTGAGATCCAGCCGTCCGCCGCTCGTCATTGCGGTGGCGTTGCAATTCTTCCAACAGTTAACTGGGATTAATGCGATCATGTTCTACGCGCCGGTGCTCTTCCAGACGGTCGGTTTTAAGAGCGATGCGTCGTTGCTATCTTCGATCATTATGGGGAGTGTTAACGTGTTATCTACCGTTATTTCACTGGTTTTAGTGGATAGAGTGGGGAGGAAGCTGCTGCTTCTTGAAGCTTGCTTGCAGATGTTCATTTCACTGGTAAGACTGCTATTGATAGAGCTACTTTTAATTCTATAACAAATAAAATTACCCTCGCAAGTCGCATGCATGCATATAATCAAATGTAATTTGTTTTGATTATTAGACAATGTCTTACTACAAATTAATTATCAAATGTTATAGTTTGCAATTGGAGCCATCCTAGTAGCAATTTCGCACGCCGGCAAGAACCTCGATCAAGAAGCGGCGACCGGAGTGGTGATTCTCGTATGCATGTTCGTATCAAGCTTCGCATGGTCTTGGGGACCCCTCGGCTGGTTAATCCCTAGCGAGACATTCCCCTTGGAGACGAGGACGTCCGGCTACGCCTTTGCCGTGAGCTCCAACATGCTCTTCACCTTCATCATAGCTCAAGCTTTCCTCTCTATGATGTGCCGCATGCGCGCTGGGATCTTCTTCTTCTTCGCCGCATGGATCATCGTCATGGGGGTGTTCATCGCCCTGCTCTTACCGGAGACAAAGAACGTGCCCATCGACGAGATGAGGGAGAGGGTGTGGGAGCAACATTGGTACTGGAAGAGGTACGTTGATGAGGATGAGGATGAGGATGAGGATGAGGAGCAGTCGGAGAGGGTTGAGAGTGGACCGGATATTATGCCAACACAATCGCGTATTTCCTATGCACACCTATAGATGCAATGCAATTTTGTTCATAGGTTCATTTCAGATAGCTCTTCATTAGGGCAGGTACTCTTATATATATATATATATATGTATGTTCTCAGTGTGGTTAGTCTGTTCTTAGTTGCACAAATGTTGCATATATTATATACTAGCAATCACACCATTACTTTTGGAGGGAAAAACTAATGGTTGCAAATGATGGTAAGGAGAGTATAAATGCTTAAGTTGAATGCTCAAAAGGTTAACTTGTAGTCAGGGGAGATAAAATATATATATATTTCCTATATTCCATTTTGAATATGTTCTATTTCACATCCCTAGCTCACTTCTAATTATCTCATTATAAGAATTTCTAGATATATTAGTAGTAATAAACATTGCTAAAGAATGGTCCACGGATATTAATTTAAATATTATAAGAATTTATGGTGTCTTGATAAAGATGTTTCACCAACATTTTCATTTAATGTCAACCAATGCACATAATTTACTGGTTCATAACTTCCCAAAAATCTTTAATTATTATAAAATGCACCGTATGTTATAGCCTGATGAGATCTTTTAATTATAAAATAACTTCAAAGCCACGTATCACTGGCTCTCACTAGATGGTTGATTAATGTACATAATTAGCCACTTCTTAACAAGGAGTCATTTGGCACGTTCGTTAGCCATTTTAATACTAGCTCTATAAAGTTGTTATCCTAAGATCTCCCCTCTAATTAATGTTGCACGATTTCTATCGTGCAATACTCCATAAAATACTCCATCTATCTTTTACCCAGTGAGATTTTTTAATTAATATTATAAATTTTTACAAATCAAATATTATATTTTACCTTTTTTTTATTCACACCCTGTCTTGAAAGATTTTGTAATCTGACCCCTTATTTTTCTTTATAATTTTTATTTAACACATTGGGTTAACTTGAATTGTAACAACAAAAGAATATTCTATTATTATATACTGAATAATTTATAAAATACCTAAATTGCTCATATCTTCTTCATCCTCTCCTCTCCCATCTTTCCCACCACCACCTCATCATGCCTAAGCTTGAGGTTTTGATTCCCAAATTAGAATCAGTTGAAATGATCGGCTTGGCTCATCTTCTCTGGCAAATTTGTGATCGGAGCAAAGATAGATAAAAGAGGTGGATGGGGAAGAAGAAGAGGAGGAGGAGGAAAATAAAGAAGAATAAGAAGAAGATGAATAAGAGGAGGAGAAGGAGGAGGAGGTGGAGGGAAGGGGAAGATGGTAGAGGGGTTGAGAGAAGGAGAGGGGATAGTAAGGATATTTTAATAATTTGGTCAATATTAGTTAGTCAAAATAACATCAGGTGTTAAATAAAAATTATAAACAAAAAGGTCGGGTTATAAAATTCTCAAAGAGGAGTGTGAATCACAAAACAGATAAAATGTACAGTGTGATTTATAAAATTCTATTGATATTAAAACAACTTCTTTATACCTAAAATAAAAAAAAAATTGTATAAAGTCAAGAAGAAATATAAAAATTATGAATTAATTTATCTTGCCCCATTCTTCATGATCTTTTCTTCCATTCTTACTTGAAAGCAATTGTCATAGTTAGAATTTATATAATTTAATTTAATAATTTTTTTGTAAATTAGATAAAAATAAATAATAGGTTATAAAAATTGAAAGATATATTTGTCTAACTTTTAAGTAGAGTAAAATATAACACATTAAACTAAGTGTTCAATTAGGCTTCCTCACGAGGACTCCTAATTAAACTGGTAATACTAGTTCAACTATATTTTTACTCTCTGTAAGAAGTTTTTATAATTGGCAATATTTGTGTTCTAAATAAAATTAGTTATGTAAACTTATCTAGTTCTTATGCATAAACAATAAAGCAAGTTGGGTGAATTCTGATGAAATAATGAAAGGTGTAGAAATGGATTCTAACCACTAAGAATGTCTTTTGTTGTACTTATAGTGATTTTAACTAATTGTTGGCATAAGTTATACCGATACTGATGTAACTTAAAGAGTAGCTATACAGTGACATTCATGAAAGTGCCATTAAAAGTTATTGATTAGATTAAATTTTGTTTAGTGGCTTCTAATATCGGTAAAATAATAATGACATTTCATTAAATATTGTTGTTTCCTTGGGAGGAAATGTTACTAAATTTTTTGTCTAGATTAGATTTAGCTTAGTGAGATTCAAACAAATGCCAATGTATGTGTCATGCTTTTGTGTGCTTTAGTAGCATTTGCAAAAAAAAAAAATGCCACTAATTTTGTTTGGCATTTGATTTTATAATTTTTAAACTTTTTGAAGCACTATAATTGTGCTAAAATTAGATATATTATTATATACTACAATAAAATGTAGCACCAGTTTTTGTTACCAATAATATTTAATATATGGATAACAAAGATAACTATAAATAACAAGCTTGCAAATACATTATAATTTATAGAGTTCTCAAAAGATGATACAAATATTTGTAGAGTATATGATGAGATTCGGGTCAAATCGGATTATATCATGAAGATCGATGGATCAAATCTAGTTATCTTATTTATTCTGCTTATATAGTTTATTTAGAATCTAAGTAGGTTAGAGTTTATTTAATTAGCTAAGTTCGTTAATTTCTGCGTAGTTTTAGGAAAATATTATGCGGATGTTCATCAATTGATTAAATATTATGAGACCATTTTGAAAAGATCAAAGGTGTCTTGATCTACAACTTTCATATCCAAGATTTCTCCAGATTAAGACTCCATCTGTGATATAATGAAGAAACATTTTGAGAATGATAAGGAAGACTGATTTAGCTAAGTCATTTTTATCTTTAGGTCATGTATCTTTATTGTAAACCCTTAATGCAAACATAGTTAAGTTATGTAAGTCACTAAGAGAAGTTCAATTAAGTCATGTAAGCTTCTAATGCCAATTCAATTAAGTCATTTAAGTCTCTAAGATAAATCATAATTCGAGTCATATAAGCCTTTAGAGCAAAGTCCAAGTATGACTCATTATATCCAATCTTTATATATAAAGGGGCTGGGTTTTATTCATCCTAGCATACAAGCATTGAGAATTAATTGAGTTTAGTTTTTTTTCTTATTCTCGCATTTACTGGTTTTATTATAGTCGTTAGATTGTCTTTATTTTCCTAAAAGTAGATCTAAGTTAGAAACCCAAATTCTACCTCCAACTCATAGCCACCATCACCTCCAGTAGCCACCATATTTTATGACCATCCACCACCGGTTTTAGTGGTCCGCCACCCTCTAACGATTGCCGGAACGTCAGATATTTATCATTTTGCCCCATTCTAACCTTGTTCTACTATTTTAATTATATATATTTTTTCATCTAGACATCTAATTGGTGTGAAACTAGAGCCATTAAAACTCTATCTCATGAGACTACTACCATCTAAATTTTTATAACTTTTTTATGTTCAAATCGATCTAAATCTGATTCATAATAGTATATGTATGTCCATGTTTCAAAATCATGCACTTAAACATGACATGAGATCTACAACCACTCAACGGTGATCATCTATTGAAATAAAATAGTTCTAAAACATTAACTCTAAGTCATTTAATATAAAAGATGAAACAATCAATACATTCAAAAATTAAGGTATAGCTAATATTTTTCACCTTCAACGTGATTTGACTTGAAAATTTAAAATAAAATTAATAGATTAAATAAATAAAATTGTGTAATAACCTATTATACCTAATGTAAACAATTTTATCAGGTAAAAAGGCCAAACTATTATTTTTGTAACGAAGTTCCCAATTTACTAAGGGCGCGTTTTGTTGGTGATAACCACTTTAATATAAACTTTCCAAAATTATTGGTCTAACCTCTCCTATTGATAGATCTTTTATAAAGTACTCCGTATGCCAAATGTTAGTGATATCTTCTAACTGATATTAACATATCAAGAATATTTATAAATTTATCTTATTTAATGCTTTATTATATTTTCTTGCCTTCTTACTGAGAATATTTGTTGTAGTTAGAAATTTACATAATTTAGTTGAACAACAATTTTGCTATGTGAAGAAAATAAAAACACACAAGTATCACCATAGATATATCATAAAACATGTGAATTAGACATATAATAAATAATAGATTATTAAAAGATTCTAGCTACCAAATGCTTTTAATCAAGTAGAATAGAGTATAATTCATTAAACTTATGACTTGATAAGGTCAAATGGTATAGCTAGACCCTAATGATGATTATTCTTCTATGCCCGATGTGCTATGCATAATTAAAATTATGAAAATGCTACTAATATGGAAGCACCTTAGAAGTGTCATACTAAAAATAAACATAAAGTAATATATGCTCATCACTAAATGCAGCATTAGCTTCTTAATTTGTTCAATGGTTCTCAATGGGTATTTTTTGAAATGCAACCACTATTTCCTTCAATCCAGCAAGCTCGGCATTCACAGTGGCTTGCTCCTAAGACATGACATCTATTTTTTCTTTTAATGCATGATTTTCTTTATGTGCTTTTGTTATATCCTGTAAGACAGTTCTTATGCATGTCATTGGAGAAGGTTTTAATTCCCATATATCATAAGGAGAGTGACTGATGTGAATCAGATTATATTGGATCACATCAAAGGGAGATTATGCTCTGAGTCTAATTATATTATTTGGTTATTTCGTTTAGTTGGAGTCTTAGCAGGTTAGGATTTTATTTAATTAGCTAAATCCAGCTTTGCGCGGTTTCGAAAACATATTCGCAGAATATTCTACACATATCCAAATAATATAAAACTAGTTGAATAAGGTCACCAACCTCCAGATCTACAAATTTGACATTCATGACTTCTCTAGATACGAAATCTATCTGCGATGAAATGAAAGCTTAATTTGAGAAGATAAGCGACAAAATGAATGATTAATTCAGAATAAGGAAGACTAGTTTAGTTGATTTAATAGTGTTTTAACTTAGTTGTTGGTTTGTTAGGATTTGTTTGAGTTATTTAACTTAGTTGATGAGTCCCTAGGGTGAGCCTCTATAAATATATGGAGGAAATCTTAATTGGAGAAGAATCTTGGATAATTGAATTGACTTAAGCCTTTATCTCCTTTTCTACTTGTCTTTAGCTATTGGCGTCCTCCCCCACCTCCCTTCTTTCACCACCCAAGTCTTTGGTTGGCATTTTTCAATTTCTAACCTCCCTCTTCTACAACAACTTCTCTCCCTTCACACTAAGAACTAAACCTAACATCTATCTAGCTATTGGTGCGTTATCAAGCTAGGATCTAATTGATCTTCAGTCACTATTTGGTTGATATTTTGAGATCTAACCGTCTGAATTCTATGACATTGGATTCGTTAGAAAGAGCTCTCTAATAGTAACAATATATCCAAAATTTAAGAGGATCCGTTGGTTAAATTGTTTACAGATTTCCTTGAAAGTTACGTACTTCATCGAGTCCAGAACCGTTGCGGATCAGATTAGGTCGGTTCGTAATTGTGACATAAAGCCTAAACCACAAACTTTGACTAGATTTTTTTATGAAAACTTGGGAATATTTATCTCCCATTGTTTGATGGTGTTGTCTTCATTATTTAAGTGTTGTGCCTCAAGCTCATCAAATTAATTTTGTGCAAAATATAAATATGGTAATAAAATATCAATAAATTTATCAAATATAAGAAAATAAAACACATTTTTAAAATTTACAATTTTGCGAGTAGATTCTTTATCTTTGTAGAGTTTGAAGACCTTTGCAAGATTAGGATGAATCCTAGTTTTACATCTTTACTGATCAATTAAAATAAGTTATCATTAACATTAAGTAAAAAAAATAAATTAGTTAAAAACTATAATGATATTTAATTAAATATCTTCTCCTCATGAACTCAAGCAAATATCTTTGTACTTAATGTATTTCTCATAACTTAGAATAGAAATATCAACCCATCTCTCTTTCTTTACTGACGAAGTATTCCACTAACCTCTTTTCTTCTTAATACAAGCTTAGGAGTAAAGATGAATAAGAAAAATAAATTATTCAAATTCTAACTACGAACTCAATCTCTAGTTATGTTTTACCTATCTATAAGAGCTACTCCGATACTCAGCAATTTGTCTCTATTACTCTGAATTTACTCTTTCATCCATTTCATGCACATCTTAATACTTATATTTCAAGTCGTGATTGAATTCTCTTTATTTCTTTCCGAGAAACTTTTATATCCGATCTCGATCTTTCTTTTTAACATTAAATCTTATCTAAAATATATCATTATTACATGCTTAAAGAAAGCAGTTTTAATTGATGTATTATCATAGTTATTATCTTTATTTTATCTTTATAGTGAAGTGGTGCATAACCTTAGATTCACACAAAAATGCCAAGAAAGCTAACAAATTTTGCACCATCAACATATTATCTATATTCATTCATAAAATTGATCCGTGTGTTTTCTTATGGTTCTTGCTTCCTTTTATACAAGCATAAAAATAAAATTGAAAGATCATTGATTGAAAAAAAAGATGCATAAGTTTAACCAATGAATTGTAATCTTTCTTACCAATATTTGTATTTTTTTGAAGTCATCTGTTATCATGCTGTGGAGGTAGTGGAGGAGGATCAAATTAGTTTGGGCCAGTTTCGAGAGGAGTGTCAAGTCTAATTATGGCATAGTTTGTTTGTGATCATAATGTGTGATGGGTTATTACCAAAAAATAGGGTACTAAACGGTTCTTTCAAGATCTGAATTTATTGCAGAAATCAGTCCGTATAATTGTGGAAACATATTCACCAAATATTCTCTGGTAGTTATAAAATTATGAAACTAAGTGGATTAGATTCGTAACTCCCTGATATACAATTTTTGTATTTACGTCCTTTGTAGATTCGAACTGCAACAGGGACAAAAATATGAAATAACGCGGGTGATGATGGTGGTGACGAGTAGAGTGGATGTTAGGGTTATAGATGGGTAAGAACATGAAGGTGGATAGTGGATGTGGTTAAGGGATATAGATGAAGGGGAAGAAATGGTCGAGATCCCAAATAAGGAGGACTCGACAAACGAGGGAGATTAGAAGTTAGGAGAGATCTTACTAATGGTAGAGGTGGAAGGTTGGTAAAGAAGAAGGAGGGAGAGAGAATAGAGAGAAGATAGAAGATAAGAAATCAATAATCCAATAGCATAATAAATTTGACTGCCATCCACACCTTTATAGAGGCTAGCAAAAAGCCTTAATAACAATAATTAATCATAATCCTAGTGCAATTCCACTGATCATGTTCGAAAGCGCCCAATCGTGTTCGAACGCACAAAAGACGTTCTTTGTATGTGCGAACGTGATGTAGACATTTCGAACGCGGCGTTCAAACGCGCCCAACAGCATTCGATCGCACTTTTCGCGTTCTCAGTATTTTTAAACCTGATGCAGGCATTCGTAAGGGCGTTCGAATGCGACCTCTCCTATGTTCGACGCGACCTATAGAAATTTTATTTTAATAAAAATAAACAACTAATGCAGCAAGAAAATATCCTAACTAAGCCCACCACGCTTCCCCCAACTTGCCCTCAAGGTGAAAAGTCAGAAAAATGCTCCAAGATATTAGTCTCCAACTCCCATGTCGTCTTATCTGATGGCTTGCCAAGCCACTCAACTAGAATCTCCATCTCTAATATGATACTATGTCGTCGTCGACGCCTAACAAGTACACAAACTGGCTCTACGATCTCTCTCTCCTCCAATGGCTTTGGTAGAATTGATCTAACGACTTCATGATCTTCAATCTGCTCCTTCAGCAATGAAACATCGAAGACAGGATGTACTCTTGACCCCTCTGACAGCTCTAAACGATACGCAATCGGACCGATACACTCCAACACCCGAAACAGACCAAAGTAGCGATGTGCTAACTTCTGGTTTCACATCGGACGCAAGGTCACCTGTCGATACGGTTTCACCCTCACAAACACCCAACTGCTGATGTCAAACTCCTGCTCCCTATGGCTGCAATCATAAACTTACTTTATACGGTTTTGAGTAAGTCTAAGATGGGCACGCAACCTTCTCAATGTGGCGTCTTTATCCATCAACGCTAAGTCCACTTTCGTTCGATCTATAGATGCCACTAGATCATAAGCGCGTAATGTCGAAGCTGTGCATCTGTACATCGCCTCAAATGGAGTCATGCTAATGCTGCTATGGTAGGCAGTGTTGTAAGACTACTCCGCCCATGATAAGAACTACAACTATCGTCTCGGCATCTCTCCAACAAAACACCTCAAGTACAGATCATTGCCTCGATTGACCACCTCGGTTTGGTCGTCCGTCTGTGGATGGTAGGCCGAACTGAAATTCAATCGAGCCCCCTGCAATATGAAAAACTCAATCCAAAAGTTGCTCATCAATACATGACATGATCCGAGACAATCATGCGTGGCATACCATGTAACCGAGCAACATCTCTAACAAAAATTTCAGCCACTGACAAGGCTGAAAATGGATGTGACAATGTCGAAAAGTGCGCATACTTGCTCAATCTGTCAACCACCACAAAGATAACGGAATAACCATGTACCGGTAGAATACCCTTTATAAAATTAATAAAAATGTCTTCCCAAATACGGTCCGGTATAAATAAAGGCTATAGTAATCCGATCAATTTCAATATGGTTGCTTTAACCCTTTGATAGACTTTGCAAGCACGGATAAAACTCCTCACATCTCGCCTCAATCCTGGTCACGTGCAATGTGATATCCTCCTATAAGTCTTCAAGATACCTTCATGACTAGCCTCTGGAGTTTGGTGGAAGTGCTTCAACAATTTCTACCGCAATTCATAATTTGGGGGCACCCGAATGCATTCGCAGTCCAGCAGCAACCCGCCTTGGTTCTCCAATTCTAAATGGCACTCCGGATCATCCAATACCTCTTGCAACAATCTCAAAACATGTAGGTCAAATGTACATGCATACATCAGCTTGTCAAGGAAAGGAAAAGTGGGAGAAGAATAGGTTGCAAGCTCGGCGATATCGGGTTGGCGTGATAGTGCATCCGCCGCTCTATTTTCTGTTCCCTTCTTGTATCATATCCTAGCAATTTTGTGACACATCTCTGCTATGCTAGAGTGTGTATATATTGTCTTATAAAGTATGAAAGGATCCCTTAATCAGTTTGGATAATGAATTGCTTACCAATCAAATAAGGCCTCCGCTTTGTCACCGCATGTAGAATTGTCAATATCTCTCTCATAAGTCGATAATTGCTGAGATTTTATGATAAAACCTTACTAAGAAAGGCTATGATAGACGTCCTCCTTGCATTAGTACAGCTCATATGCCAACTCCCAACGTATCACATTCCACAATGAACTCTTTGGTGAAGTCCGGTAGCGCTAAAATAGGCACCGTCATCATTACTGTTTTTAGTTTTTCAAAGACTGTATTGACTTCATCAGTCCATCTAAAAGAGTCCTTCTTCAACAAAGAAGTGAGAGGAGCAACAATCTTGTCATACCCAGCAATGAAGCGGCGATAATATCTAATCAGCCCCAAAAATCCTCTTAATTCGTTGGTGCTAGTAGGAATAGGCCAAGCGGTCATACATGCAACTTTTTGAGGATCCGCCGCTACACCTTCCGCTAAGATGATGTGGCCTAAATACTCCACTTGTGGTACTCCCCATAATCACTTGGATTTCTTAATCTTCAATTGATTTTGTTTCAACAAATTTAGCACTTTCTCCAATTGCCGCCAATGCTCAAATTCAGTCCTACTATACACTAAAATGTCGTCAAAAAATACCAAGACATACCTTCGCAATAGATGCTAAAATATATCATTTATGAGGCTTTGAAAGGTAGTTGGAGCATTGGTGAGACCAAAAGGCATCACCTAAGACTCGTAATGCCCGTCCGGAGTCCGAAATGCAGTTTTGTGCACATCTACCGGGTGAACTCTAGTTTGATGGTACCTGGCCCTCAAGTCAAGCTTGCTGAATATAGTTGCCCCTACAAGCTCGTCCAACAGCTCCTCTATAACTGGAATAGGATATCGGTCCTTGATGGTAATAGCATTTAGTGTCCGATAGTCGATAGAAAAACACCATGTCCCATCCTTCTTTCGCACCAATAGCACCGGGGAAGAGTATGAGCTATGACTTGGTTGAATGAGGCCTTGCTCCAACATCTCGACTACTATATTGGAGATAATTTTCTTTTGCACATATGGATATCGATATGGCCTCACATTCGTCGGTGTAGCTCCGGGCACAATTTCTATGCGGTGGTCCACCGTTCTCCTTGGTGGCAACTCCTTTAGTTCCTCAAACAGTTCAGCAAATTTGTCTAATAAATTAGACAACTCAATAGTAGTGTCTAGACTCATTTGAGGCTCATCTCCTACTAGTCCTAACTGAAGAAGATATGCTAAATCACTCTTATATGATAGCCCCACCATCGGCTGCATCGCAGGAATCGGCGAAGACCGAATGCCACCAAGCTGCACATATTTGTTTTCTTACTTAAATTTCATCCACATGCTTCGAAAATCAAAAGTGACGAGTCCAAAGCTTTGTAACCACTGAGTGCCAAGGACAATGTCTGCTCCTCGCAACGATAATGGATATAAGTCCACAATGATATCATGTCTCTGCACCCGTGTACCGACCCGGTGACATAAGCTCTTTGCCTTAAGCTTCCTGTCGTCACCAATAGCAACGTTAAATCCCATGGTTGGTTCAACATCTAAACCCAATCTCCTCACTAACCTCTCATCTAGAAAGTTGTGTGCACTCCCGGAATCGATGGGGATGTGCACACAATGCTTTCTAACGAGTCCATCTATCCGTAACGTCCTCAGTGTGGAAGTACCCGAATAGGCATGCATCGATATTTTAGCTTAGATATCTTTCTCCACACCCTTCTCAATGGCCTCCTCATGGACCTCCTCTAGACACTCTCCATCATCAACAACCTCATCATCCTCCTCAAGACCGTCGATGAGCATCACACACCCGATCGGTTTGGAACATCGATGACCGAGGATGAAATGTTCATCGCATTACTAATAAAGGCCCATCGCTCTTCGCTCCTCCACCTGGGCAGGTGTGAGAGTTCGAGCGAGGTCTTATGCCTCCTCTAACATTAGGTCTCAAAGGTGGTCGTGGTCGTGGTCTAGTACTCGCAGCCGCTGTCTTTGAACCCGCAGAATTTTTAGCCAGCATTCTAGCCGCAAACCGCTTATCTCAGTTGCCCCAACTTATTTTTTGCTGCCATCTTAAGAGCCTTATGTTTTTTCTCCATCTCATGGCCTTCTCAAAGGCCTCTTCAAGAGTGGTTAGACATAGAGCACGAACATCCGCTTATATCTCCTCCTGTAGTCCTGAAATGAATGTGCTCATCAATGTCGGTTTGGACTAAAGTGGCTTACAACGATTACTAATTCTTTCAAATTCAGCTTGGTATTTCAATACATATGCTGCTGTGGCAGCAAAATCTTACTTAATGTGGCAGCAAATCTTCATATGCTGTTGTCCCAAATCTACGTGTAATCCTTCAACAAAAATCAGCCCAACCGATAAATCCTCCACCCCAAATAACCGATCAATATTAATGCAATGACGTTCCTTGGAGGTGAAAGCTTGCCATCTGGACCTTTGCGTCCTCCACTGTCCCTTGACAATCAAGATATTGTTCAACTTGAAACACTCAATCTGTTGGATCATCGCCTTGGAATTTTGAAAAGTCCAAGCGTGCGGTTCTCCCCTGAATAGCATTGTCGGGTTAGTGAAAAATCCTTAGTTCAGGTCTGAATCTTTGTGCATGTTGATCTCCTTCTCTAAATCCTCGAGCATGTCCGTTACCATCTTCGAAGAGATCAACCTCATCCTCAAAGTGCCAATCCTCCTCATTAATAAAGCGCACCGGTGCCGCACATATCTCAGGTTCCACCACCGCCGGTCTTGAGTTTTGTAACGGAGGTGGGGGATGATGTGTAGGCTTAAGTAAAAGAGGATCATTGACATTAACATGTCGCACCTAAACCTGTGGGGTATCGGTTCGATAAGGTCCCACTGTTGGTCCTTCTTGAGGCACCGATCGTCGTCGAGGAGATAACGAAGCCGATCGGTTCATGACATATTCTTTTAAATCATTATGATTCTTTTGCATTGCGTCAACTCTATGCAGCAATATTTGAAACATGCCCCTAAGTTCATCCGCTAAGCCCATATTCACACCCATGGGCATTTGTTGACTCGGTCCTGCCATGGTCACTCCAAATAAATCAGCCTCACGGTTAGGGTTGTCGTGGGTTGAGTCTTCCTTTGTCGGTGTGCTCTCCATTGGTCTCCTTGTTGATGTCATCTTCCTTCTGTCCACCATTAATGGTGGTCTGAGGTTCACGTAGCTTTGATACCAAATTGATAGGTTACGGTACCAAAAGATAAGCTACGGAACGATTCCTTTAAGATCTAAATTTATTGTAGGAAGTAGTCCACGCAATTATGGAAACATATTCATTTTCCTACAGTTAGAAAATCAAACCAAGTGGAGTAGATTCGTAACTCCTTGATCTACAATTTTATTATTTACGCCCTTTGTAGATTCGAACTACAACTGAGACGAAAACACGAAATAACGTGGGTGATGGTGGTGGTGACGGGTGGAGTGAATGTTAGGGTTATGGATGATTATGGAGATGAAGGTAGATGGTGGATGTGGTCAAGGGATATAGACGAAGAGGAAGAAGTGGTTGAGATCCCAAAGAAAAGGGAGGACTCGATATTTGAGGGAAATTAGAAGTTAGGAGAGACCATGCCAACGGTAAAGATGGAAGGATGATGAAGAGGGAGGAGGGAGAGAGATTAGAGAAAAGATAGTAGCCAAGAAATTAATAATCTAATAGCATAATGAATTTGGCTATCATCCACACTTTTATAGAGGCTAGCCAAAAGCCCTAATAATAATAAGTAACCCTAATCCTAGTGCAATCCCGCCGATCGCGTTTGAACGCGTAAAAGACATTCTCTATATGTGTGAACGCGATGCAGGCATTCGAACGTGGCATTCTAACTTGCCCGACCGCGTTTGAACACACTTTTCGCATCCTCTGTATTTGCGAACCTAATGGAGGAGTTCGCAAGGGCGTTCGAACATGACCCCTCCTGCGTTTAAACGCGACCTACAAGAATTTTATTTTAATAAAAATAAACAACTAATGCAATAAGAAAAGATTCTAACTAAATGTATCATGGAGGTGATGAGTAAATAAAGTTGGAAATTCCTCGGCCTTGACCTTTTAAGAAAGAAGCGGCAAGAGACGAGGCCCAAACCTAGGTGAGGCTTCTCGGAGAAGGAAGGAGAAGAGAGAGAGAACGTGAGAGTAGGGATAGGCAATCGGGTTAGGTTAAGCGGGTTTAGGTCGGGTCAGATTTGGGTTCGGTCAACATTACCTTGACACGAACATGACCCGATTAATAAACGGGTTGCAATTGGTAAACATGAAGATGACCTGATTAATAAACGGGTAACACGACCCGACTCGCATAACCCGTTTAATAAACGGGTTGGGTTAACACAACTGGTCTATCCCATATAATTAAACGGGTCATGTTAACATGACACGTCAACACGACCTATCTAACCCGTTTAATATAAATCCTATATGAAATTTAATATTTACTGATTTATCATATATAAATGGTGTATTACACAAATAAAATAACCTATTTTTAACTCAAAACTCATACAATATCAAAATTACAATCCTAATAATTCATCATAATAAAAATCCATACAATGGAGTTTAGAACAAAGTTTCAACTTTTAAAAAGTGTATCATACATTCATACAAATAAAATAATATATTTCTAACTCAAAACTTATACAACATCAAAATTACAATCCTAATAATTTATCATAACAAAAGTTCATACAATAGAGTTTAGAACAAAGTTCCAACTAAGTATAGAACAAAGTCCATACAATCTCATGACAATTAGAACAAAATTTAGACTTTACAATCCATTACAAATTACAAATAGTTTGAAATATACAAACACTATCATTAAACTCTCCATCTCCAAATATCATAATCCTATTAAAAAGAACAAACGGTAAAAATCTAAAATATAAGATATATACAAAAACTTCACTTACATTAGTCAATGAGCATCTTTCGGATTTGGATTTATACATTTGAGCATTCCCTAGATTCTACAACTTCACTTACATTAGCCATTAAGTCTAAATTTGTAATATCTTTCTTTAGCTCCTCCAATGTTACTAAATTATCTATTATGATAAAATAATTAGTAGACTAAACTTTTTGAATATTTATATAAGAAAACAATAACATACTTACCTCTAGTACGAAACAACTAATCTCGAGCACAAATTAAAGCTTCCACAGTTTCAGGCTTTAAAGCACTTCGTTATTGATCAAGTACTCTACAACCAACACCTAAATCAGATTCAGAAGCAACTATAGTAATAAAAATACTTAATATATTGCATGCCATGAGAGAAAGATTTGGATATCGAAATTGATTGGATTTCCACTAATTAAGAATATCCAATTTAGAATTTTGATCAATTCAAGGCTCTTCAAGATATAATTCTAATTGTGACTTTTGTTATTTACTCACAAACTCAAAACTCTCAAATGAATCAAACTCCTACATAAAAAAAATTATTATTCTAAATATATAAAGAACATTAAAAAAATATAGTGATAAGAACATATTAATGGTACGAAATTACCTTCATCATAGAGTTGTTATCTTTAGTATCGTTTGAAATTTTACATAAAGTAGCTGAAGATGTCACATTGGAAACTTTAGAAGTATTCTGAACATAGTAATAAAAAAGAGCAAATAACTTCTCACGGATCTTTATCATCTCATAAGAAAAGTCATAGAGTTTGTTGTATGAGAATTTCACAAGATGTATTTTGAATCGCGGTGTAAAATGATAGCTATCGCTAAAATAATATTGTATTGTTTCAATATTTCTCAAACTTCACATTCATTTGTGTGGCCATATAACTGATAAAATTATCTAAGCTTTGCATGCCTTCCATTATATTCAATTGGATCAAAACCACCTTAGAAAAATATAAATTTGCTATAGGGTATATAGATTCAGAAATTAAAGATATAACATCATAAAACTTTTAAATCTTTTCAGCTTTATCCCATTCTTTTTGTGATAGGCAATACTTATAATTTAAATCACTCAATTGTAAATAAAGAAATGCATGACGATTGTCGCTACTTAGTGTAGGAAGCTCCACATCTAGATGCCGGCGAGACATAGGTAACCATCAGTAGTTATAAAGGTTCATAAGTCAGATGTTAAACTGATTCTTCCAAGAATAGAATGTAACTAATCTTTGAGTTTATTCTTCTCTCTTCTGTACATTTTCAAAACATCTGCTTTAGTTATATTTCTACTAATACGTTTGACCTCATCACATAAGTAACTGTGCAATATTCTAACTCCTTCATAATCAACAAATTGAAAAGGCAATTCATGCTTAATAATTGTCATTGTCATCAATTCATGGTATTTTTCTTGATCAAACTTAGAAACTTGTAAAGACATTGATCCTTTTGATTTGGCAAGAAATAATTGACATATATATCTTTAGTTTTGAACTTTGGGCATATAGATATATGGCGTTTCATATTTTCAGTCCCATACTTATTATCTGATATATATATAACATCACACAATTTACATTTTACCCATCTTCTCCTTTTGGTAGCTCCATAAACACTTCTCAAATACTAAATGTTTGTTTTCTTTTCTTTTACTATTAGAATTCTCTCCACCTACTATGAACATTCTCAAAAATATTTTCTCTATCTTTAAGGAATATCTCCACACTATCATCACCCATAACTAAAATGAGAGCAAGAGAAATAATATCATGACATGGAACCGAAACCATGAAACTAAATTAAATTGAACTAAAATCAAGTGAGATGGACTTGACTAAATAGATCTAACAAGAAATTAAAAAATAATACAGTAAAATAAGTAATTAAACACTTCAAACTAATTAAAATTTTTGCATATAATTGATTAAAAGGCTAACAGATAAGATGCCACTATAAGATTAGTAAGATATTTAACAAGCAAATCTAAGTAAAAAACACCCATAATTAAAATGAAAGTAAGAGAAATTATATCTTGACATGAAACCAAAGCCATGAACTAAATTAAATTGAACTAAAATCAAGTGAGATTGACTTGACTAAATAGATCTAACAAGAAATTAAAAAAATAATATAGTAAAATCAGTAACTAATCAGTAATTAAACACTTCAAACTAATTAAAAAGTTTGTATATAATTGATAAAAAAGCTAATGAATAAGATGCCACTATAAAATTAATAAGATATAACAAGCAAATCCATAATTAAAATGAAAGCAATAGAAATAATATCTTGACATGGAACCAAAACCATGAAAGTAAATTAAATTATACTAAAATCAAGTCAGATAGATTTGTCTAAACAAATCTAACAAGAAATTAAAAAATAATACAGTAAAATAAGTAATTAAATAATAATCAGTAATTAAACAACAGTCTGGACTATGGAGTTCTGTCATAGGAGGGAGCATAGCTAAATAACCATTAAAGATGAGCAATAACATATCATATCCAAAATATAAATCAATTAAGATAAACTACTATTAAAGGCACTAAAGATGGCCTAGCTCAAAACTTACCTAATAATCTTCACATCAGGAGAATAAGCACACTTAAGATAGAAAGAATCTAAGTTAGAAAAGGAAAATTAGTATTACAGTGCTTAACAACCAAGAGGAGGATGTCATGAAGAACAACGGTCTAAAAAGATTTTTTAGACTAATATCAAATAGCATGCACAAACAGCATGCACTAACAACTGAGTAGTCTAATATCAAATAGCATGCGCAAAGAGAAATCTAGTAGAACCTCAATGTATAACATTGAATTAATGTTAGTAAAAAGCATAGCTAAATTACCATTAAAGGCAGAGTCAGCCTAAACTATGTCTAGATTAATTTAATTTAACTAACAGTATAATAAGCTAAAATGATGCTTAGTTGCTCAAATTGAATTTCTGATCTCATTCATACTTGACAAGATCCGACGGTGTGAGGAGCTCGCGTGAGGAGCTTTGACGGCGTGAGGACTCGATGATGTGAGTGAGGGGGATTGGCGGCGTGAGTGATAGGGATCGGTGAGGTCAGGCGGTGTGAGGAAGCGTGAGTGAGGGGGGAGATCCGACGTGAGGACCCGACGGTGTGAGGACCTCGATCCTTGGGTGGCGTGAGAAGCTCGGACGTCGAGCGGTATGAGCGAGAAGCACCGACAGTGAGGAGGCGATGTGTTGATGTTACTTGGTGTGAAGAGTGAGGAGAGAAGGGGTGACGGTAAAGCGGGCTACGGGCATGGATAAGGAAGGGAAGGGGGTAACGGAAGGGGGCGACGACGCCTGGTGTGAGGATTGAGGAATGAGGAGTTGAGTTTGGGTCTTATGGTATTAGGGTATTAGGGTCAAATTAGAATATTTAATATTAACTAAGCCACCTAACTATTCTATTATTATAAGTGGAGGGGTAGTTTGGTTAATTTACTAATTTCGTCAACAACATCATCAGGAGAGTGAAGTATTTCTAATAATTTTTAGTGTGTACAAAAAAAAAAAAATCAAAAGATCATTGTGAAAATGTGTAATAATTTAGGGGGTAAAAGAAAAATTATTCCTAAAAATTATTTACACTCGTTTTTTTTACCATTTCTCCACGCTTGGCCCATCTTTTCTCAAAAATTAAGCATTTCATTTACAAAAGTATAACGCTAGCAAAGACAAAAATAACATTTAATATTATAGATGATGTTACTTTGTCCACTTTAATAGAAATAAGGGCATCATGGTCATTGTACAGCTAAAATAGGTGAACTTTAAAGGTAAACTCAAATGGGTGCGAGTGCAAAACAATAAATTATATTTGTTTGATTTTTAAGGCATAAGGGCTTTTTTTTAATACCAAATTAGCTATTTTTTAAACTTTATTTACTAAAATAGGTATGTTTTACTATAGAGGTCAGTAAAATGCTAACTTATCAGTATTTTATTTTTAGATAAAAATGCCAACTTTTTATTTTTTAATAAAAGACTAAATTTTTTGGAAAATATTTTAATATTTTTCAGCAAAAATTGAAAAAAAAAATTAAAACAAAAATTTAGAGGCGCTATTGTTTTTTCTTCTTGTGATTTTGACTACAATTGCGTGTGGGAAATAAATATATTTTTTAACTCATAAAATCTTTCCATATTTTTATAATGACATATTGTAAGACTAAAATAGATAAGCAAGCATAAAGATACAACACTCTAAATTTTTATTTTTTATTTTTTATTTTTTCTTTTTTATTTGAGGTCCAACTAATTTTTTTATCAAAATCATTAGTTCATTTTCTTTTTCATCTTCGTAATGATATATCATATGTTCAAAATAAACTATTGATTAGAAGATTATAATTTGCAAAACTTAGTAGTTCAGCTTGTTAATAAAACACTAAACAGACACATCCTAAAGATAGAACCTTCTTTCCCTAATAAAGTGCTATACTTTTCAATCTTCTTTTAAATAAAAACTCTTAAAAATTTAGCATTTTACTTAGAAGATAAAATGGTGAATTCATCTAAAATTAAAATACTAAATTTTACATACAGCTACAGTAAAATAGTTTTATTTTGGTAGCAAGTTTGAGGAATGGTTTATTTTGATAAATAAAATTTAGAAGAGTAGCGTTTGTTAAAAAATTCTAAAACTAAAGGGGGCAATGTGTAATTTACCCGAAACAACCCTTCTACTACAGCTTATGAGGCATATTTTACATATCACATCTTGGGATCTTAGACTTCGGAGATAGAGGAAGAGAGGGAGAAATATGGCGAGGCTGCTTCTTTCCATCGTCTTCACCACCGCGATACTCCTATCCGGTAAGATTTCACACATAAGCTATCCGATCTCTCAAAAGATGCCCATTAATCTATACATTTCTTTGATCCGATGGGTTCGGCTTCAGTTTCCGCCAAGAAATCCGGTGATGTAGCAGAACTCCAGATCGGCGTTAAGGTAATCGTTATCTTTACCTTCGTTATTCGATTCAATGGATTGTGAGCAAAAGTATTCAATAAAACCTGGATTTTGTGAACATTATTCTTATGAAATATAATGTAGCATTAGGGCAAATGTTGGGTTGTGTAACGACGACCTAGAAGTTGAGTATGAGGTGTGAGCGGATTGATGTGGGTTTAGTACCTCAACCGATGTAGAGGTTTTGAAGGGACAAGATTTGGAGATGGGTTTGGCACAACTTTGATGGGGTTTATGTAGATTAGTTCAACATTTGTAAAGAGGCCTAAACCGATGCTGTTTTTTTAATTAAGTTGTCACCTCATGGAGGACTCTGAATGTGGAGTTGAGTACTCTTTCTTTTTGAGGAATGAATAATCACTTCGACATAGAATAATCTGGTAATTAGAAAACTAAAATTCGTATCTAACAGGAGGAAAAAAAACATTTGGGTTAAAAAATGGCCTGCGTGGAGCATGATTCTCTGTATGATCAATTGATCATCTATCTCTGTGCTAAATTTACAATCGGAAGGTCCAGAAGTCAAGGTTCTGAAAGACTGTACGTGGTAGACAAGCAGACAAGGCGCTAGGCAGGCACCCAAATTCAACTCAGCAGAATAAACAAATAAAAAAATTAGTATATCGTGAAAAAGTAAAAATTAGTACATACAATCTAAAAAAATATTAATGCGTTCTTATTAAGAACCATAATAAGCAATTATATTCCACTAATTTATCAAGATCTACAATAATTATGAATTTCAATGCAACCTACATACCAAAACATGATTAGAGATACTAAGGAAGCCAACCTAGGCGTGATCTAGAAGGACCAACTCACATTTTATCTAAGGTGAGAGCCTAGTCGTTAAGGTGGAACTTTTCTAAAACAATGTTAGAAGTCTAACAAAATATTTTGATACATCACCTGAGTTGGTTGCTCTCCAATTTCACATTTATGATTATCTCCCACCAGGCTGTTAGTTTATCTAGATAGCAGCATGAAATCCTATTCTATTTCAATTACTTTTGAAGTCACCCCCTTTCTCAAAGTGCTATTACGAGTAGTTGCTTTATATCAGGAGAAGAGAACTTTGAGCACTAGCTACACTGTTTCCATCTTAACGTGCTGAATTTTCTTTGCCATAGAGCATCTTGGCATTATATGTGCTTTCCATTCCAGTGAAAGTTAACAAACGGGTCATTCTTGATTTGATCCTAGTGAATTTGAAGTTTTTTCTATCTTTGTCTGAGTTGGTGCACTGTGCAACTTTCATCTTGTTGGGGATATTTGTAATGTTCCAATTTCATATGATATCATATTCATAGGTCCTTAAAAAAAGATATCCTGGTGAGTTATAGTAATGCGAAATTCTAAGATGGATTCCTGAAATTACTTGCATGTTATAATATCCAAAGGGCACATGAAAAGTCAAAGAAATTGGTACTTATATATTGTGGGCATGGATTGCTAAACATGTAGGATCTGAACTCTTGAATTTTGTGACTTCTGACTAGAAATCAACCAGTCAAGGAAGCTAAATTTCTTGATGTTGCATTAATTGAATTTGTGAGTTCATTTTTTATCTCCTGATATCTAGATTAAAACAAGTTCTTACTTCAAACTTACTTTTCTAAATTAGATTGTTCATTGTTATCATAAACTCATAATACTGCTGTGTCTTGCAGTTATTGCCTTTAACTAGTTGTGCTACAAGTAATCTTTCTTAACTTTTTACTGGAATTGTCAATACATGGCACACAATATTAATAAAATGTGCCTATTAAAAGTATTGGGACTCTATGAAAATTTTCCTTTTATGTGCATACTAAAGAGTCACTACCTGTAACTTTCTTATTGTTGAATTGAGAGAAGCTCTGAGAAGCTAAGTTTTCATCAATGCACCAAATTTGCTTAGGCCTAGTAGTTGTTATATACTACCAGGAAGACCTAATTTCTACTTTAAATGATTAAATTGTTTCTCTTAGGCATAAATTTGCACCATTGCATGTCAATTCCTTTTTCCATGTTAGCATATTCTTCAAACATGATGGTTTTGATGCTCATGTACTCATGCAGTATTTCTGATATATACCTTTTGGCATGCAGAAATTTATTGTGCAAGTTTTGCATTGTAGACTGTAGACATATATGCAGGAATATCAGCAGACAATCTAGTATATGATTTTTGGCATCACCATGGATAAATTATTGCATGTTCAATTTTTGATACTTTTAATGCAAACAAGAAGGCGATGGAACCTATGTTCGCACACATCTTGTAACAAATTACTTACTTTCTTTTTATGACAAATGACCCTTTATAAGAAGTTTTTAGTATCATAGCCCTTTCTCTTGGAATGACTTAGCTTTCCTGCTTGCAGTACAAGCCAGACTCATGCAACATTCAAGCTCACAAAGGCGATAGAATTAAAGTGCACTATCGTGTAAGTTGATAACTTGATTGTTATTGAACTACCCCATTCATTATCTCTGCAGTATAACTAATGTTGCTGATATTTCAAGTTTTCCTTATGTAGGACTTCGGTAATGTTATTGTTACATGTTATGCCTGTAATTAGTGAATTTAATATCGATCTTGTAGGATGACTCTTGAATTTGTATTTGTTACAGTTGTCTTTTGTTCAGCTGTTTCACTATGCATTTATCACTCTTTTAGATTAAGCCATTTAGATATTTAAAAGAATCAGTAGCAGTTCTCTTGTTTTCTGCCAGTGTGTATATGAAGCCATATATCAGAAGATATATTAGATCTTTTTCCTAGTTTACTGGAGGCTATGAAAATTTTCCTGACAAAAGAAAAAAAAGTGTTACTACAAAAGTTAAAGATATGGCTATTCTCTGTTTGCACCATTGTCATTGGGACAATCAAGTTGTATGCTAATTTTGTAAATCAGAAGTCAATGCACAGTTTAGTGAATGTACTGCAGGCCTCATTCTTATTGACCCTGGTCTTGGAGTGACTCGTCAAAACATGTCTTTTAGTTTGTTGAGGAATTAAATGATCTGCCAATCTGATTTTGTGGAATGGCTGATTGTGAGCATTCTAATTAGAGTAGGTAATCGATGAACTAAAACAGATATGATGATGAAAAAAGAGTAAGGTTTCATGGACTTGTGAATAAGAAATAGGAGATAAGGTATTCCCAGAGAAAGCTTGCGCTGCAGGAGTTCCATGTGTAATGTCTAGATAGAAAAGGTTAATCAAGCTGCCAGCAGGCTGATTATATAGGATGTGATGTAAAAGTATATAAGCCATCAAAGAAGAAAAATGGCTTCTGCAGTGATTTATGAGGCCATCAAAAGATCATAACCTGCCAGGCTTTATCTGTTTCAGGTGATATTTACTAATATTATAAAATTAACAATTATAATGCTTAGGTGCCTAATCCAATTTGGGGCATGATTCATCTCAAAGAGGGAAAACAAAAATGAAAAAGAGCAGTGCCTAATCCAATTTGGTTTGACATAACTAGAGCACTATTTGAATTCTAGTTTCCTCTATCTCCCATTCCTCCACCTATCTCTTTACTGTTGTCTCCCCTTTGCTTCTCTTAGAGCTGTCGTGACTTGTGCCACGTTATGGTTGGCAAGCCTTCTAGACATCCCATGCTTCCAACCATTGAATATATGAACATAATACATGAAAGAGAAATAACTAAAAGTCTATTGAATACATGGAAGAAGAGAATCAGGAGATACAACAAACAAAACATGAAGATTATCATCTTTTTTTGCGGGACAAGCTTTATTTTAATCATGAGCTAAATCTGAAGCACTTCAGAAGTTTTTAGTGGTGAAAAGAGAAGGGGCGCTAACTAATGGAGTGTCGCTCTAGTCAGCATGACCTTCTGTAAAGAAAACTATGGGCTGAAGTTGTACTCTCAGAGGAAGGGAAATCCCAAATTGACCTGGCAAGAAGTGACAAGAAAAAAGAAGCATAGAAAAACTAAATTTAGATTTAGCTAATAGCCAGATAGAATAGAAGACTCATACAGCCGACTCGAGATAGCTGAGATGAGTTACTTCTTTGTTGCAGTAGATGGGAACCTATCATTCCTATATATACTTGATAACTATTGCAGTATTGCTCCCACATGAAGTTTAACATCCACTCTTTCAATAGTCAAATTATTACAAAATCATTTTGATGTGATATACAGTAACCTGGCCTTGCATGAATCTGATTTTAGTCAGTTCATTCACACATGGAGGTGGGAGAATCTTGTCAGTCACTTCAACACCAGCATAGTAGTGTTCCATAAATTGTCGTGGCAAGACTATCTATGTGAACATTTCAAATTTCAACAAAATATCCAGAATTTATGAAGCTTTAGCAGAGGCAATAGTAGGTTTCACTTCCAGATTTCAGTACTAAATTATTTAATAGAAGTTTAAACTATGTTAATTGAAAAAAATTCTGGACTTAACAAAGTAAGATGCTTCAATTGTGAACCCTAACGGGGAGCATTCTTTTAAATCGTATCACAAACAATAGTAAATACTTCAGTTGGTTGAAATTCTAATGTGTCATTTCCAATATGTTTCTTCAATTAACCAGAAGTGTTTTAAATGAAACTTCATTCATAGAGGAAACATACTATAATATTTGATGCTGGCAGCTTTCGATTTTTCCTGTCTTCTGGTGACATCAGTCATGCATTTATGCTTTCACAAATCAATTTTGTCAATAAAATGCTTTTTGAACTTCACTTTATAAACCTTACCTATTCAGTAACTCTTTGGCGCTCAACATTTTCATCATGTATTGCTAATAAATTACTTCAATATTTGACTATTAATATCTATTCGGCTTTTTATTTATCCCAATTTTCAAGCATGGTGTATTTTGCAGGGCACTCTCACTGATGGAAAAGTATTTGATTCCAGCTTTGAAAGAGGGGATCCAATTGAATTTGAGCTTGGTAGTGGTCAAGTAATCAAAGGTAATTTTATTCAATTTACTTTATTGTCTGGCAATCTCTGAAGGATATATGGACAAAAGGTTTTATCATGATAAAGGGTTAGAAACCATGCCTTTCAGATAAAAGGCTTTCTAAGTCTAGATGAGACTGACATCGCATTGCTCTTTAGGATGGGACCAAGGACTTCTGGGTATGTGCGTGGGTGAAAAGAGGAAGTTAAAGATACCTGCAAAACTGGGTTATGGGGCTCAAGGATCTCCACCCACTATTCCTGGTATGGTTTTCAATAATTTTGTCTGCTTGTACTATCTTTCCCAGAACATTATACATGTTCATCATGCTATAGTACTCTGTTAGACTTGTATCACTTCTAGTACAACGGTAACAACAAAACAACCAAGTCATTAGTCCCAGCTATTTAATGTAGGCTCTGCAAATTTCCCCTCATTCATCTTTGTGTGATATCACTTCTAATGTGAAGTTTAAATCAACAGGTGGAGCAACGCTAATTTTTGATACTGAGCTTGTTGCTGTCAATGGCAAGACATCAAATGAAGGCAGTTCTGCAGAGGGTGACAGTGAGCTTTAATTTGTCAGAAATTAACCTATGATGTCGCTACTTAGTGTAGGAAGCTCCACATCTAGATTACGATATTGCAAGTTTATTTTTTGAATACTCTAGTACAAAAGATACAGAGATATATTTGTGATGGTCTTGACATTAAACTTGGCAGTACAAGCTTACTTTTGCAACAATAATCAGTGAATTCAGCAATTCTTTTGTTCTTATATTGGTTTTTGGTGCTTTAGCAGTGTGTTCTATATTGTTGGACAGAAATATAGCGTCAAAATTATTCTGCCTGCAGTTAAGCCCCGCAAGATAAAAATTAATTCCTTACGTGAAGAAATGCATCTTTGACTGGTGGTGCAATGCCAGACTCAAATTGTCAACTAACTGATTCATAAAATCCTCAATTTGCTCAATCTTATTTGCAGGGTCTTTTTCGAGGGTTAATATAGAAACATAGTTGCAGCGGCTTAGGCATCAAACATACAAAGTCACGAGGTTTACTTCGCGACTCGTTTATTTAAGTAATTATTGTCTAGTGAATATGATGGTAGATTATTTCCCCTCATGTTGTTTCTTTTTTATATTTGTATTAAAAGTGTATGTTGGACAGAAATAGAGCAAGTTATAATAAGATTATAACATAGCTTATAGACAAAGTTCAAGATGTCAAGTTTGTAGCAAAATTATCAGGTAAAGCAGAGAAGATTAGACAACAAAATAACTTTAAGTGTGAAAAGGCGCATTAATAGAAAGCTTGGAGTATACTGTTTACACCTATCGAAGTTCGTACATTATAATATCCTGATCTCTATTGCTTCTCCACTTTGGATACTGCTAACTGAGAAGTAAATGTGCATCAACCTAGAAAGAATACCAGAAATGCTTGATCTACAAGTGACCAACAAAAATAAACAAACAATTAGAATTATATACTAATCTGTTACTAGTAGTACCATTCTGATGCCTTTTTTTTGTTATCACTACAAAACTATCGTTAGTAGTAAGTAGCTCACAAGTTTTGTCACTACGAAACTACAAAACTGTCTCTAATTTTCTTACTATTGGGACTATTGTTGCACTAGGAGGGAGATTCATTGCAAAGATCATTAGATCCAACATTTAATTATATATCATTATGCACGATCCTGATTGCCGTGTCGATGTAACATGGGCTGGACTAATAGGATGTGAGCCTCACTTGGGCTTGGTATGGTCGGCTTATGTCTCTTGTAGCTCGAACCAAACCCGCCTTGTCAACTGGTCAAAGAATTGGGTTGGATCGGGAGCTGGATCTACCCCAAATTAAAAATAACAAATTATAATCTAATAGACATTACAATGCTCTCTCTCTCTCTCTCTCTCTCTCTCTCTCTCTCTCTCTCTCTCTCTCTCTCTCTCTCTCTCTCTCTTAAATTATGGTTATAAATATTTTAGGTATAAATAATTTATATTAATGGTGTCGGAATTGGTTGGTTCAGATCATTAGAATTGTAATCATTTCCAAGCCAGACCTAATTATAGATTGTGGCATACTTTAAAGTTGGTTCGACCTAGTGGAATACAAATTCTTAACCAGACCAGCTAAAGAATGGGTTGGGCCGATTGAGCAAGTCATGATAGAGCTTATCAAAGAACCCAAGCCATGTGCACTTAACTTGGATTGGGTTAAGCGTAGCTCAAGCTTGAAATACGGTGGCCAATATGGACAAGCCCCTTTGGCTTGCTAAGTCACTTACATTGTTGAAGGTAGAGGTTTAATACGGGTTGACCTGTCTGAGTCGGTTCAGGTGCACAATTAGATGCACATCGGCGCATCTATACGTACAAGTAATTGTCCAGATTGTGGTTGAAGAGTGAATACATGGGTTCGTGGGATTTGTGAGAGTCAATTGGGATTGCCAAATACATACAATCAATATGTATCCAATAGTGTACCTAGACAAATCCATATAAAATCAGCTTGCACCGAATGTCAATTCGCTAACATCTCTCTCTCTCTCTCACACACACACAATTAATATAGCTAGCTTGATTGGCTAGTGATCGTAATCACAATCAAGGTCCTAGCCCAATCCAATCCGACACAAACCCGGCCCAACCTGATAAAAATCACCCTAGATCACGGTGATGAAGCTCTACAAAGAATCTTACTCTTAACATCTACAGCTCAAGATCATTTGTCCTTGCCCTAAAAGAATACCTTATTATTTCTGTTTCTGCTCTAATTATAGATTGCCACTTGTCTCCACATGTAACTTTGCACAGATGTCGTATTACAAGCTTCTTTTTTAACTCACATACCCCAATTATCAACAATGATACCTCCCTATCATTTCAATCATAGAAAGCCACGTTAACAGAGGCAGATTAGATTGATTAATGTACTATTAAACTATTTAAACATGCAAGGAATCTTCGCTACGCAACAGCTTAGAGCCTTGGAAGCATTACTTTTTTATAATTCCAAATTAATTAGAACAAGAAATAAACTTGATCGAGAGAGAGAGGGTGGTTGTCAGATCTTGACCAGATGTGGTTTATAATATTGTGTTATATTTAATCTTTTGTACCCTGAGGAATCGCTTAATTCACGGGCAGGAATAAAGTAATTCGTACTTTGGCATTTTAGTAGCTTATCAATGTTCGAAAAGATTGATAATGTGTATATATATATATATATATATATATATATATATATATATATATATACGAAACTATAGAGAGTAAAAAGTGTCACTAGTTTGTTTAGGTGAAAAAATTTATTAGTTATAATCCTATTAGATGCCCATTCGATAAATAACTCATCTTTTTCTCCAATCAATTTATGATAGAGATCACCAGTTTGAATAATTCTCTGTCAATATCAAAGCTAGAAGAACGAAGATATATCTCTATCTTATCTATATCTAAATTAATGAAATTTTAATACGGATATGCATATAAAAACTAAGTGCTTTGAAAGATATATATCCAAATTATTGGGGAGGGGTTTGGATTTAGCATTCAGTATATATAATTAATTGGCTTTGTTAAGTGGTATAAGTTGATCCAAACTGGCTTCCATGTGAAGGAAAGGGAGAAGGCAATTCAATGAGTTTATGATGAGGTGAGTGAACTTTGCAGCTGTACGATATCATTATCCAAAAGAAAGTGAATTAGGTAGCTTAGCTGGATAAAGGCAAGCTCTCTTTATTATCCTTCAAACTGAAGAGATCTTTGTCACAGTTGTTGAAAGGTAAAAAGAGGACTAAGTTTTTATATGCCTATCATCTGAATAAAAAGTTGTTCTTGAGCTAAATAAGTCTAATTCCTCAATATTCACCAGTTCACAAGTACAATATATTTGTCACCTTTTTGTTCCTTTTTTTTCTTTAAATTTATTTATACTTGATCGAAATTTCTAGCTCTGCTACTACTGTTTGTCTGGCTGGCTGATAGAGATTTTGGCGTAGATTAATGGTTTTGAGTGATTGAAATTTCTGTGGACTTTTTTTTTATGATCTTGTTTGATGTCATCTTCATACTTGTGCAGAGAATTGAAAGCTAGTTTTCATTGAGAAGATCAAAGTTTTTATTGAGATGTTGGGAAAGCAAAATTGCCTACCGGCAAGGAGAGGTATTTTGGCTCCAGAAGAAGATGGAAGAAAGGACCAAATCCGGGTTTTAAGCAAGGGGGTGTGAATTTATTGCAATGATTTGACTTTTGGAGATGGGGTGCATGAATTCCTAAATTTAAAACTATCAACTACAAATAATATAATATAATATATATATTATATTATATCCTCCAAGGACATTAAGTGAAGGTTAAAACATTTTAATTACCTTGATGCATCCATTTCACTTGTATTTTATGTTAAATATATTTTACTCACTGTGACTTAAATGAATATTATGAACCATTTAAATATTTTTTTTATATTAAATTGAGAAGGGCTATCATTTTTCTAGGTTGTATTTCAGTTGGTAATTTATAAGGCATAGTGACATAAAAATGTTTGCGGGTCAAAATGACTTTCATTCAAAATACATAGGATAAAATATATTTAACTTTTATTTTTCTCTACAATAATATACAGTGATAGGGTGGTCGATCCTATCAGTACAGACATAATTTCGCAGATGATCTTCTATTTTGGCAACATGAAAATAAGGATCGAAATATATCATGTTCAACGGACAGTGATATCAAGACATTCAATTTTAATTTTAATAGACTAATAAACTATTACTTTTATTTTTCTTTTCACGTATATCTCCGTATTTTTTTTTTTTTTGTATAGACTTTGACCCCTTCAGCTATAAAAATAGAAGGAAGAAAAAGAATTCCCACCCTCATGACTATACATGTGAAGAGAGATGATAATTTAAGAGATTTATGTGTAATTATTCTTAGTTCTCAGTAGGTTTCAACCAATATAATTCCATCTTAGATGAAACTTCAAAGATTTCACTCTCTCATTCCATGAGATGCCAGAGGAGTTGAATTTAGAACCAACTCCCATAACTATAAAACTAGTTAGGATAGCCAATGGCAATTACAATGTATTGACTTTGATTAAAGATAAAGTTGGTGGTGTTTGTCTTAGCATGAGTAGTATAAGGGGAGACAATTACGGAGTATATTCTAATAAAGAATAGTGGTGATTGAAGCTTAGGTTATTAAACTAGGATTAGGAGAGAATAAGTGTACTAATCTAGGACTTAGATTGGAAAGCCAATTAGCTTCAACAAATTAATAAATAGATTGTATGAGTTTAAAAACCCCCAAATTCATGTGATTGTCAACAGCAATCCCGAGGTCTGCTAATAGAATAAGATACCTTTGGATTTTGCTGCTTATTTAATTGTAAAAGTTTCTAGAGTTGCAATTTTAATACTTTAAAAAATTAAGTGACTTCTAGTCCAAATAAATGCCATGTCAAAAATCTCTATAAAATTTATAGGTATATCTTCTACTTAGAGTTTTATAACTATTGCAATTTGAATAATTTACATAGAAAAAGACTAAAATATCCTTTTTCTAGTTTTCATATAATTCTCTTTTTTTTTCTATTAAATTATTGAGACTTAACGTTATATTTATAGAAGAGTAACGGAGAGGGTATTTATGCAAAAGACATATATTTTGAGATGTATACATACAAATATCAACTTTAGAGGAATACGAACATAAGAGATAATTTGTATAAAAAAACTTTCATCAAGTTAGCAAATCTCATTTGAAAAAAATTATTATCTCCGAAAGTGATTCTATTTAATGTGGATTGGAAGACATTTACTTGCATTAAATAAATTTATAATTCACCTATTAAGGTATGGTTCTAAAATTAAATGTATTTTTTTAATTTTATACTTCTTCCTGAAATTACTTTACCTCCGACTAAACTTTGTTTTGTATCACTATCACTCCATATATTATTAATTAAATTACAAATATAAACACAATCAATAGGAACAATAAATGGCTCAAATGACCCTACTTCTTTTGGATAAATATGCATTCAAACAAAAAGTTTACCAAGTAAATGTATTGGGAGGTAAAATTATTAATGTTCAAATTGGAAATAAATTTTTCATATTAAAGAGACATTAAGACTATTAACTTTGGATACAGAATTTAATAATTGCAACTTCATCAAAAGTGTAGTCAGGGATAGTGATACAAAATAAAATTTAGGGGTACAGTGATTTTAGGGCAAAATACATCAGAGTAAAACATATTTAACCCATATTTATATTTGAATCTAATTTATTGGAAGCGGTAGTAGATCGCCTTAATCAAAGGGAATTATTCCTCAGTGTTGACATCTAGTTTAGTTGCGAGATAAAATGAAAATAGAAAAATACCTATTGCCATCGACTTATAACCGTGTAGAGATTTATAATTTGACTCCTATAATTAACTTTTATATATTAAAAAATATCACGACTTTACATTTAATTAACATCTATCAACATGAAAATGAAAATATTCTATTATCTTTAAAAATAAATACCTAAATTACTAATGTGAGTTAATTTATGTAGGGACATTATGATCATTATATATATAGATAGATATATAGTCAATATAACTCATTGATATGGTAAAATAGTTAGTTAAGTGGACTAACAATAAGGTATTTTTGAGGTAAATAAAAGCAAAACACATGATCGAATGATAAAAAAAAAAAAATCATATGATAAAGTGGTAGTTTTAATAAAAGGAATAATGTAGAGCATTTTATATTTATAATAAAGACAGTGATAGAATAAACTTTTGTTGGGTTTGGGTATGCAATCTCATGTGAGGGTGGACCCTTCCATTAGGTAAAAGAAAAATGAAAGAGTAAGTTAAAAAAACAGAAATAGAAAATCGTGTTCGGTTTTCATTCTAATCAACAAAAATTAGATAGATTTTTTTTTCTTTTTTCGAAAGAGAAAGATGAACGGTTTCCTTGGAAAGCTCGTGGAATCTATTTTAAGGAAGGAGGTGGTGATCTTGATGAAGCTATTCTTAAGAGGAAAGAGAATTTTTGTCAAATCTATCATCTTTAATGAGATTGTTTCTATTCTCTTATAAAGTATTAGTCATAGTTATTTTTCTTTAGTTGTTACCCGTGTAAATGATTCTTAATATTTATAATCCCTTAATTTTGTGGAATAAGAACTTTGTAAGTCTAATTTTATTGATTATAGTGGAAAATTTGAGGTAAACTTAGATATTTTTTTTTTCTCATATTAGAGGGGTTTTTCCACCTAAATTGCTTGTTTTATTTTATTTTATTTTATTGTGGCTTTCTTGCTTTTTATTATGGTTTTCTCATTCTATGTATGTAAAGATATAAAAATAAGTATATTAAACTTTTTTGATAGAAGAAAAGGAATTATCTTATCTCAAAAGAGAGTGTAAAAATATCTTATGTATCCCAACAGATACTAAAATATTTCTATCTAAAAAGATCTAACAAATCAATTGGATGTGGCCTTAACTCAAACAGAAGAAAAAGTTAGATTTTTCCTAAGTTTGGCTAACTAGTTAGCACACTGTTTTTCTTCTCTATTATAGTGAGAAAAGAAATAAATAGATCTAACTTTTCATATGGGACACTATGATATAGACATGTATATATAGAGTATATCATGTTTTTAGCCCGCCTTCTAATATTGTCTGTGGACAGATAATAGATAGTAGGATGTGTAATTCACTGTATTGCAATACTAGAAGTTAGAAAATTAAAATGATGCAACGAGATTTGAACCCATGAGGTCTAGAAAAATTACCTTTGTTATTAGATAATAGATCAATAATATATATCGTGTTATAAATATTGCAACACACCTCCAAAAAAATAAAGTGTTCTTTATGTGAAAAAATTTACGTGACACTCACATGACCTTTTAGCATAATAATCTCACAAAGTATCTAAGATAGTTTTAAAAAAATCATAACAATCCAAGTAAATAATCCAGAATTACTGCTATCATAAACCTCAAAAAGCCTTTAGAAATATATGTTCATATACAAATTTAAAGCATAAAAACTCTCGCAGTACTAAAGTCTAACTAGGAAGAAAAGAATAAGCAATACTAACAAGAAATAAATCCGCTACTCCTCGATGTCTACATCCTTCATATTTAACTGAAACATTTCCATCAAAAAGGTGGTGAACACACGGCCTAGCAATATAATCCAATAATAGTCTACGAATAATATATTATATGATAAATAGAAATATATGCCTATAATTATTAACATATCAAGGTAAATGGTACAATATAATTTACAATAGACTTTTATTTACTCATAACACAAATAAGTACATAATATCATTATAACTCAATGTGTCAAAATCCATATATCAACCATGTCAATGATGTCATAATCCCATAGCAAATATAATAATGAGGACTAGTCATCTGCAGTAATATCGTCTGTACATGCCTAGCGACGGTGCATATGACCAATTGTCTGTGGCTATCAGACTAAGGACCCCAGTTTTAGGTCCATCATTATCAACATCATCACTGCTTTAGTAAACCATTGCATAGAGAAGAATCATTACTTATAGTTGAATCATCACATAGAGCATAATCATCGTATACAGCAGGAAAGAGCTCATAGCTCATTGAACGTCTTGACTTTGCGTCATTGGGTATTGCTAGAGTTATAACCCTACCTCCTAAATTTTTTTCTACTATCATCCTAGACTAGTCTCCAAACAAGACAGTGCAATCACTCTAGCAGCTAACGACCCTAGGTGTAGACCGTTAATATGGTAATACTATATAAATACACTCTACCCTTAACCTCGGACTGAGTTGGTGAGAGGGTCACTATTTAGTTGGGACCAGACTAACAATTATATGTGCATATGGTGTGATATCTTCTATTACTTTATTACATTATGATCATCAAAATAATATATGTCATAACTAAGCATAGAGTTTATCATAAACAAAAAGATAAAAAATAAATAATATATGTAAAAGTAATTAATAATGACATAAAATAATTATCATATTATTCACAGACTATCATAGGATCTAACTCGCCTAAAATGTCTTTGGAATTTGACTAACTCTTTTCAACAATTGGGCTCCACCTGAATCTTGAGATCATTAATGGCTCTAAGGATTAGATTTGGGGTTCTAATCTGGTCTGTCGAAGCTCTAGTGATTCGCGGCCCTCATCGAGGTCTTTGCCGGCACAAAATAGAGAAGAAAGAGAGAGAGAAAAGAATGAGGGAGAAGAGAGTGACAACAAAAAGAGAAAGCATTGAGGGGGTTGGGTGGGGGTGGGGGTTGGTTTTATAGAAACGAGGGGGAAGGGGGGGGGGAGAGTGGAGTCTGAACTCCACTCCTACGCTTATCTCTCCCGGGGAAGGAGGGAAGAGATCAGTGCACACGCTTGGTTAGAGTGGATGTGTATGGCGCATATGTTAATTTTTATTTTTTGGGTGTTATAGATATAGTCCAATTTATGGATTTGAAAGCACTAATCTCTTTGTACATGTAATAGACGGTGTACTTCTAAGGTGTGAAATATTACTCTCATCATAGATGATGCTTTTTACTAGTTAAGAAAGAAAACATAGAAAAATTTAAAACCTAGGAAATATATCTCTCACATAGTCACTTAATGAGTTAATGTAGTAATACAGAAAATAAAGTATAAACACACATATTCTAATATTAAATTTTTTTTGTAAAACCTAGAATAAAAAATTATAGATCCTTTCCAAACCAATAATTAAAATCAAATGTAGCAATTATAAATGAACTTATAGATCGCTCGTTGATACTCATGACTATTTATGTAAAGCTTTGCTTGCCCAATCTCACAATATACAACTTTCTGTAAATGATTCCCAATCTTAATGACTCTCAAGATTGATTTTTCTATCTTAGTGACCCTCAAGACGAAAAGATATTTGTAACTATATTTTGTAAGGCCTTACTCACTTGAACCTACGATAGTATACCACCTCATGTAATTGATTCCCAACCTCAATAATTTTCAAGATTGATATTTTATCTTAATAACCCTCGAGATGAAGCCCATCAAACTGCGCAGTAGATGAAATGTGTATAAAATAATTCAACACCTCATATTGCGAATTATTCCATGACTACATACATGGAAGACATATTATGTCTTAAGTCATTTATATATCTCTGGCATAAAATGTTAAAATTGTCATTCACAATAATGTGGATCGAATGACTATATACACGAAATGGCACTCTAAAAAAAAATTTCTTTGCCATTTTTAATCTTAATCTGTCAGAATTCTTTTCAAATGTCTGATACACAAAAAAAACTTCTGTCATATGTGTTCTAACCACTTTTGAATGATTAAAATCGCAACTTAAAAACTTATATTTTTCCTCGATTGTCTTCCTTAAGTCCTCTCTACACTTGCGGCAGTGTACATGCATGAAAATTACACATTTTAATATATTTTTTTATATTTTGAAATATATTATCAATCACAAAAACCTTACAACAACAAATAATTAACCAAGAGAATTCCTAATCTCTAAACATAATACTAAAAATTAGGGATTAGAGTAATGAGATTTATACCCCCACCTCCTCTAGAAAAACCCAACTCTAAAATCATGTTAGGTAAATAATTAACTAAAAACTTAAATTATCAGGTAACAAACTAATAGTGAGCTTTTAATACCATGAGAAGATTCCCATCTATACATATATGTTGAAATGAGAGTTTCTTATGGTCTTTGTGAAGGGCGTGGTAGTGTACCTCTTTGATCAATGGCATGCAATAACAAACATGCCAAACTACTGATGCTCGTGAGAAATTTAAATGCAATATTGACCTTATCCTTATCTGTGATCAGATGCATGGCAAATTGGAAATGTAGGCAAGTTTTTCTTCTCCTCGTCAATGCTCTACGTATGTAAGCATGTTCATATGAGCAAATCACACAAAGATGAACAAAAGGACAAGGAAAAGTTGGATCGAATAGCACAAATGCTTGTACTAAAAGAGAGACTGGGGGAGACCATCTTTTCCATACCTGTCAGCTGGTTTAATTGACTCCAGGTATAGATGAATAATTCTATCTCATCTGATCGAGATAAATGATTTTATTTTCCCTAAGAAGTTGTATGCAATGTAAGAGTAAACTGAGAGTAAAATTTATATATATATATAGTTTCTAGTTTTTATTAGGGTTAATTTTATATATTTACTCTTTTATAACTATCACCGTTTTTTATATACACCAGTTGAATTTTACTTTTTTACCTTTTGATCACGTGGATATGAAAATGGTTCAAAATATATATACTAAAATATAGTGATAGTTTAGTGAGGTTAAATATAATTATTTCTTTTATTTGTTTTGGCTTGAAAAATAAAAATCATATATCAAAATAAAAAACAAGAAAGACTACTTAATCAAAATTTTGATCAATCTTTAAACAAGGAGTTCTATACTTGCAACAGTAATAAAATAAATATAATTGGATTTAGTTAATTAAAACTAAAGTTAGATATTGTGTCCTTGTAGATTAGTTAAGGACATAATATATAGAATAGTGATGGCTATTAATAATGATAAAAGTGTAATGTATAAATTAAATTGGCAAAAACAAATTACCAAGTGGATAACTAAATAAATAAAGAAAGATAAAGCTTTTACATATATCTCCCTCCATCTCTTTGCAACCAACCTAATACCATAAAAAAAAAATTACCAACTACCAAGCCTCCTTTTGTCCCCCCATCCCCTCCTCAATTTAATCATTGATGGATCTCAAACTTTCATCACATACAACATCTGCTTAGGGACTAGCACCAGAGGAGGAAAAAGAGAGCTAAAAAAATCCCAATACTTCCCCCCTTCCCCACCTTCCTTCTCTCTCTCTCCCTCTCTCTCTCTCTCTCTCTCATCCATTTTTCATGGCAGAAAAGCTGAGCTGATGCCCATAAGGATTTACTGCCACAGAGGGGGGCACACAACTCCATTGGACCTCAATGGTCTGGCATCTTTGAGACCATTCTCCCAAAGATTTCTATAAATACAACTCACCCATTTCCTTCTCTCCTTTACCCCTCCTTCACAGACCTCCTTTCTTCTCCTCCTCCTCCTCCTTTACTATCACTGCCCTCTTTTCTTTTTCCACCCACTTTCCCTTATCAACTCTTTCCTCCTTTTCCCTATCTCCGCAATTTCTCCTCAATTCCCCACGAAAGCTGCGACCTTTCCCAACTGTTCTTGCTTCTAGCTGCGAATTGCCACTTGGGTCGGTGGTATCTTGGCCAATTTGGTCCTTTTTCTTTTCCTGCTTGGTGCTTTGATTTTTCTGCCGAGATGAATTGTGGATCACCCGACCAATTGCCTCCGTGCTTCCTGAACCTGAATTGGGATCAGGCGATCGGCCCAAGCGGCCATTTTGATTCAGCTGTCAGCCCCAATGGCAGTAAGATCTCCTCCTCGCAGTCTCATTACATTGGTAGTATTACCTCTCTCGATTCCTCTCCAAAGCTCGACCTTTCCATGCTGGGTCACCTCCACCTCCATCATCAGGTCCAGGGAGGACTACCCATCTCTGGGAATCCAGTGCCCATGAACCATTTCGATCAATTCTCCGCCGATCCGGCCTTCCCGGAGAGGGGGCCGAGGTTTTCCGGCTTCGACGGCGGCAGCTATGTCGGACTTCCGACGCAATTCGGGCTCCCGGATAGCGGAAAGCTCTCGAGGGTGTCGAGTAGCCTCTCCGTCCAGGGGAACAGATCGGATGTCAGGGTCTGGGAGAGTGATCAGGTGAACACTGTAGAATTGAGGAATTCGCGGGAGGAGTCGTCGGTGTCGGATCCGACCCTGGGCAGTGGTGGGATGTGCTTGAGAGCTGCGTCTGAGAGTAATGGAAGGAAGCGTAAAGCTGCTGCGAAGGGCAAAGGAAAACAGACTTCTTTAACCAACTCTGCCAAGGATCCTCCAAAGGTATAAAAATTATTAGTAATTATCTTTCATTTAAGTCTTTCCACAATTTCATAAAGATTGAAACTTTTACAATTTGAAGGTCTGTGAGGAGATGGGTTCAAATGCGAAGAGATGCAAATCGGCAGATAGTAATGGAACTGGGGACGATTCGATTAAGCCTAAGATTGAGCAAGATGGGAGTGTGAGCACCACTGAGAATGGTGGTCAGAAAGATGGTAAGGAGAACAACGCAAAACCCCCTGAACCTCCCAAGGATTATATCCATGTCAGAGCAAGGAGAGGCCAAGCCACAGACAGCCATAGCCTTGCAGAGAGGGTATAATTTGGTCTCCTCTTGTCGATTTCAAGAAACAATGTTCTCATTTTCTTGTAGGTCATTCACTAATGTTTCCTTCTTTTTTCCTTGAATCCAGGTCAGAAGAGAAAAGATTAGCCTGAGGATGAAGCTACTACAGGATCTGGTGCCTGGATGCAATAAGGTATCTTTTGAATTTGATATAGTAATTTGATGTTTATTCAAGAATTGCTTGCTCTCCTTGATGAACTTTAGATTCAAAGTTGAAAAGAACTCCTTGGTCTTTCTTTTAGGTGACCGGCAAAGCGGTCATGCTTGATGAAATCATTAACTATGTGCAGTCGCTGCAGCGGCAAGTTGAGGTATAAAATTCATGGCTTGTGGAAAGTATACCATTTTACCAGCTAAATGTATAAAATGTTGAATCTTTGTTTCTGATTACTTGTCGCAGTTTCTCTCAATGAAGCTGGCCACTGTGAATCCCCAGTTAGACTTTGACAATTTGCCAAATCTCCTCTCCAAAGATGTGAGTTGAAACATTATTTCGATCATCTCTTTCAGCTTGTTAAAATGCAATGCATTATAATTGTTTTCTCTATGAATTCAGATGCATCAAGCATGCGGTCCTTTGCTGAATTCCGTCTTTCCATTGGAGACCTCTGGTTCGCTATTGTCATACACTAAGCAGCCCCAGGAGGGGAATCCTCTCAGTTCTGTCATGACCAATGGCATGGAGACCCAGTGCTCTACACACTCGCTAGACTCCATGGCACTTCGCGCTCTAAGCGCGAACCATCCTTTCCTTAATGGAATCAATGATACTTCTCAGGTACTTCCTCAAGATTTCATGATATGTATGAACAACTAGTATCAAGATTCATGTAGATGAGAATACTGAGAATTATAAGGAATACTTATTTTGCAGCTAGGGACTTTCTGGGAAGATGATCTCCAAAGTTACGTTCAAATGGATGTTGGACAAAATCCAGAGATGTCTATTTCAGCACAGAGCTTCCATGGTAGATAAAGTTGATTTCAACTATTCTCTAGCTTAAATTAACGGGCTTCTTTTGAAGGTACTAGTTACTAAATATGACAGGTCCATTGCAAAGAGTTCAAGGTAAAATGGAGCTTTGATCATCTGAAGTCATTCAGAGAACAATCCTGTTGTATATACAAAGACATTTGTTCATCGCAGCACAAGCTTTAATTGAACTAACAATCTTTAGACTGAGCAAATTAAGATTTAGTCTATTTTTATCCGAGTCAGATGATTTTCCTCGACAAATCTCGAATCATATATTGTACTATCTTTGAACTGTAGTGACATTGTGCTGCATATATTGCAATCACCATATCTAAGATGCAAGAGGCATGGCAAATTTGACATGCCTGGTGATGATGTTTGTATTATCCTCATATTTCTACCACAAATACTTTTACATGTTCTGCCTATCATTTTAATTATAATTCTTTCCTACCACATTCCTCTTATGTTTTGGATGAGTAAATCTATTCTTTTTTGTATTTTGATAAGCTTAATGAAGTTTAAAATTAGTAGCAATTTATGAGTTTTTGACCCTTCCAAGTCTGTACAACATACAATGTAAATGAATAATCGAGGTTCAATTTTATTTATAGACGGTGACTTTTAGTTGACGTGGATGCTATGTTAGCTAAGTCAAGAGTTAGGGATTCATTAGTATCAAAATGCCTAACATATTTGGCAAATTTGGCTACACTTAGCAAGATGTCATTATTTCTGTCAAAATAGCTTACTAATTGAAACCACAATCTGGAACAAGAATTAGCCAAAACCTCAGCAATTTACTACACACACACAGAGCCACATTCTATCAATATATTTTGGATTTAGATGTACTTGTGCTGTATGTCAGGGAGAAGATACACTTAGCCTCCTTTCACTTTTCTTATTCTAGAATATAACTTATAATAATTTTATTCTAAAATACAAATCCTATTCATTATAAAAAATAAAACATATATTTTCTATCTTTTCTTTAACTTTATAATATCATATTAAAGATAATTATTACAACTTTATTTCATCAGAATACAAATAAACATAAGAATAATTATTCTTACAATAAATATCTTATTTTAAAAATTAATTAAAAAAAATATTTATTCTAGAATTAAAAGGAGGTGTTAAAAGAATAGACCCACCAAAGTGGAATTGCTCATCTACCATGTTTGAATTAGCCTGATCAGGCTCAACTAGTTGCTGTACCTTTGTTGGGAATCCAGTCTGTCAAGAGATGAAGAAGAGGTCATAGACAAGACAATGAATCCAATTGTAGTGCTGTCCAGTTGTGAATGCTTTGACAATGAAGCAAGTTTCAAATCTATTTCAAGAGGAGTTGGAGGTTAAATTGATTGCTGCTGTACGAATATATGGGAGAATGTCATAGGTTTAAGGATCCTGACAAATAGCACCACATCAGCACTCTGTGAAACTAACAAACTTTCCTAATCTCCTCCTCCTTTCTTACTCTGTCAAGCAATACAATGTATTAGGTAAGCTCAATCACGCATTATGTTAGGGCAGGTGCATCACCCAACTGAGATAAAGACAATCTTGTTAAAAGACTTCAACTTTTAAAAGTAAACTGGTCGCCTAACATAGCATCGGTAGTGCTATACTTGCACTTTTTAACCTTTTCACTAAGTTAGAGAGAACTAGGTCTGCATGAAAAGAAAAAAGATCACATTGGATTAATACAATAATTATAAAAAAGTACAAATTTGCCAGCATGATGAACACAAAACAGCTCTGGAGGGATAGTAAATTTTCGATCTCCATATCAATCTCATGAAACCTGTCTGTGTTAGGGCCTTTTTATTTTTTGGATAAATTCTTCAATTCTGTGGGGATTTCTATCAACATATTTTTTGCTTATAATATCCTTGGTATGAATCCTGTGAGATATCATCATCAAGAGGAATATTTGAACTTTTTGAAAGGGCTTTTAGTTGATTTCCCGAACTCAATTAATTAGTCTTAATATTTTAGAGAGTAAACTTATTTAGATATAAAAAAAAAATATTTAATTATTGAAACAGTTTAAGAGTCTCTAAACTAGATAAGGAGAGTCCCTAAACTCAAAACAAATAAGAAATCATCAAAGCAAGAGATGAGACCTTCAAAATTTAGGAATTGATAAAGGATCCAGGAGTGAAGGAGTTGGGTGATTTGCACCAAAAACTAATATGAATTTATTTTTACGCTCTTACCTATTTCAGTTTACCTATTTTATGTATAAGATGACTATAATATTTTTATGTGTTTTTAGGAGGATATAAACCACCCTCACTTTTACTGTGGCATTAATTGTTGATTTTTTTTTGTGTTTGTCATTTATTGTAAAAAGATGGCATCAATATTGAGGGAAACTACTAAATAGTATTTGGACATCTTTATTCTTTTTTTCTTGCAGCAATAAACAATAGAGATAATTTACTTTTCACCCCCTGAACTATCACCAATTTTCACAATGATCGCTTGAATTTTTTTTTGATACACATGATCCCCTAAACTATCAAAAATACCTCAAACCTTCTGATGTCGTGATAGAATTGGTAAATTGATCAAATTACCCCTCTACTTATAATGATGGAATAATTAAGTAGCTTAACTAATATTAAATATTTTATTTTTAAAAAAATTTCTTCATTGCCCTCTACCCTAATTCCCTTTCTAACAACATTCTGCTCATCTCCGAGCACATCCCATCCTGTCGACGGCCTAGGGGAGCAAAGTATGATGCACGATAAGGGGCGGCGGATCGCGACCTATTGGTGAAGAGGGCCTACGGTGGATAAGGTCGAGTTCGGTGCTATGGGCCTCATCGAGCATGAACTCAAAGCGGACGCGGTCGAGGTCGATGGGGGAAGCTACTGTTGGCGGCCTCGGGGTCGGCAGAGGTGGAGGAGGTGATCTGACGGCTGATGGTAGAGGTGAGAAGAAAGTGATGAGGAGACCCTTGGTGGCCTTCTTCTTCTTATTATTTTCTCGGCAAAGGGTGCATCATCACCGTCGCTTATCCCTCCTATCTTCTCTACCTCCTCATGCGTGAGCCAACAAGGTTGATGGAGATGGGACTTAGAGGTTGATGTTGACAAGGGAGGAGGGGCCTTGCCTCTTTAGTCTACGTAGACAGCCCATATGAGCAAGCTTGATGTATGACATAGGACAGTCGGCTGCAGCCTAATGGCGGATGAGGTTAGTCAAGGCAGGGGGCCTGCGATGGATGAGGTTGAGCTCGGTGGGAAGGATGAGGAGCCCTAAGGTGGTGATGTTGGTCTTCATGGCCTTGCCTATGATGGCCATCGGATCTTAGAGTAGTGGGCAGATCTATCTCGCCTTAATCAGTTGCAATCATAGTAAGCAACGGTGTAGCTACTGAAGTTGCGCTGATCCAAGATCCAACTTCAGTGAGGCTATCGACGGAGTTGAAGTCAAAGAAGATGTAGATCTTGCTCATGATCTCGGAGCTGTGGAAGATGAGCGCTGTGGATTCGAACTCGAGCACGTCACTTCTAATCGATGGTGGGCTGCGAAGAAGGTGACGGTGGTCAATGCCATGGAGGCGGTGGCTATGCCAATGGGTTATGGAGGAGGTGACAACGGCATTAGGCTATGGCAATGGGCTAGGTAAGAATATGTGACTATAGCTATGGAGGGAGAGGATGAGGAGAGGTATTTTTGTTCACCTAAAATTTTCTCATGACTTGCATGTGACTTGCACATGCATGATGGGTAAAATTGTTATATATTTATCATATGATTATCACGTGATATCTTTTGGACAAAAATAGGTAATGGAACCCTAACGAAAGCGGTCAAGTAAGATATTTCTTATAGTTTAGGGAGTCATTATGTACCAAAAAAAGTTTAAGGAGTCATTGCAAAATTAAGTGATAGTTCAATGGATGAAAAAAGAATTTTCGTTGAACACACTATCTTCTTTTGCTTCCCTATAGCAGCCAAAAAGAACTCCAATTTTTTTTTCTCCCTTTTAAATTATTCTTCAACAAACTTTTTCTTGACTTTAAGATAAAAATCTCATTAATAATCATTTCAACATACTATTTTTATAATAATTATTTTAAGAAAGAAATCTATTTAACAACTTTATCTAAATCTATTACATCGTTGACATCAAAAGAATTTTTAGCTAGAGTGCATATTCTCAAATATTAAATTGCTATCATCTAAGAATTAGATTGAAGTGAATACATAAGAACATAAGATCATCCTAATACAAAAGTATAAATGTAAAAATGAAGAGATTCTCAAAAGACAAAATTTAGGGCACAACATTAGGCCTCATAGATACCTTGAAATGATATAAATAAATTAAGTGTTTGTTATGCCATCAGTTCTAGCAGTTGTCATGACATTCAATTTTTTTTAATATTTTCTTGTCAATCTACTTCTCCATGTTTATATTGATGTTCATTTTGAATTTATCTATTTTTACTTTATATCTATATATTCTTATATCTATAAATGTATATGGATTCTAAATTATATATGCAGATTACTAAAATATTATTTATGGATTCCACGTTAATATCTATGAATTCTGTAATAATATACATCGATTTCGTAAATACATAGATTATGGAAATATTATTTTAATATGATTTAACCAAGTTATATTATATAGATTCTAAAATCATATATGCAGATTATTGAAATATTATCTCTGGATCCTGGGATAATATTTTTAGATTCTACAATAATATTTATTGATTTCATAAATATATCTATGAATTATCAGAATATTATTTATGAATCTAATAATATTATTATAGATTCCACGACAATATTAATGGACTGCATAAGTACATCTATGTATTACTAAAAAATATATATTGTGTTACGATCCGACCACATATGTAAAAGTCGAGTTGAGTCAAGTTAGTTACTTAGTTTTATCTTATTATTTTAAATTTCAAATAAATCGGATAATTCATGTTGATCCAATTTGCTAGGGATTTTTACTCCTATAAATAGGAGTGGATATGTGTTGATAATAATCATGGAATGAATATGAGTTTAGTCAAATATTTCTTATTGTCTTTATTTTTTTCCTTAGTCGTTAGATTGCTTTTATCTTTTTAGGAGTAGATCATAGTCATAGAAGCATCCCGATCCATCTACCACCACCCTTGGCTATCTGCCACCATCTGACGACCACCGCACCGTTGGTTATTTATCGTTTTACTCTATTTGACCTTGCTCTACTATTTTAATCATAACTTTTCATTCGGATCTCCGATTAACTTCATTCAAAATCCATTAGATCCGAGACTTTTGAGATTATTATCCCTTCAAAATCTCAGGATCATCCTACAGATAGATCATTCCAGATGTGGTTCGTAACATTAATATTACAACCGGCATTTCTTGGACAATAGGTATCACACGATCCAAGACGAACGAGAAAGGAGCGACCATAGAGGACCAGGAACTCATCTCCATACCTATGAGAGTTTCTCTAGCATTCCCTCCAGCCCCACCAATAATTGACGACAAGCCGTTGGCGTGTGTGAAGGCAATTTTTAAAGATTTTTCTAAAGAGGTCACAAGATCTATCGCAGAGAGTGCTAAGAGGATGGAAAAGGCTATTCAAGCCTTGGCGACAGCCCTCCCGACTCAGCATGGCCACCCAGCATGCCACCGCCGGCCACAGCAAAACTAGGTCAGCCGTGGCCACCAATACCAAACTGTGAGGGAGGGGATGAGCCGGCCCAAACCGCGACCGCAACCCGTCCTCCGATAGTAGTGGAGACTCCTTCAGCTCTGCAGACCCTCCTAGATGCCACTGCCATGTCAAAATTGCTCACAGTAGTGGTTACGGGGTCATCTTCCCCACCTGCGGTGGGAGCTAGGGTTGAAAACCCATCGGCGGTGATCCAGCCCCCACCGACACCAACCACCATGTCCACTTGCTTTCTTAGACCAATAGTGCCCGAGACACGGCTGCCATTCGTGCCAGCGATGGTGGTTTACGCTACAACAAACCTACAACTAGTGATCGCGGGTCCAGCGCTTTCACGACCACCAACGACCGCAACTAGCTTCCTTGGGTCGACTGCTAGCCAATAGTGACCATTGTAGCCGCCGGCGCTGTCGGGTGGCAAAACTTGATAGCCACCACCGTAGGAAGCTACCCCTACAACGGGTTGGCTCCGCCGTAGCTTTTCGCCACTATCGCTCCCCTATTATGGGGCTACAGGCTCCTTTGGCAGCCGCTTAGTGTCGATGGACCCGCCGGTGACGTGCCATGGTTGCCGTTGTAGCCCTCAAGCCTGAGCTCGATAATTGGGTTCCACTGCCGCTCACCGCCGTTCCGCTATAGCAAGGACCAACCAGGGACCAATTTGCCGGTGACCCACGACCGAACCTAGTCGCCACCGCCCCCCATGCAACCTGTGGCGACGCTCCTAGGCTGAATTCCAAATTTAGCCCTAGGGTTAGGGTTACGTTATTTGAATGAAGGAAATAAAGCGCATGATTTCCGAGGGAGGCCAAATTTTTGCGAATCGATTTGACTACCTCGTGCAAACTAATTTTGAATCCATGAACATGACCCCTAGCACGAGCACAAGCCCGAGGATGAATGGTGAAATGACTTGGTGGGCTTGCGTCATTAGATTGAGCCAAACTTGCATACAGTAAGGGTGTGACATGAACTGAACTCGTGGGTCTATGATCCACGAGACCAGCCTCAACCCCGAGGTCACTTCGCTCGCGATGACAAACTACATTTTGGGATTCAAGCTCGGACCATCAATTTTGAATTTCCAAAATTCTCTATAGGAGACTCGCTAGATTGGACCTTTTAGCGAAGCAGTTTTTCACGTACTATGGCACGCCTGACCACTAGATCAAACTAGCCTCATTCCACTTGGAGAGAATGGCAACTAGGTGGTACCAGTCAGCTGAGCGGAACTCGACCATTCGAGTCTTGGCAGGATTTTGCAGATGCAATTTGTGCTTGGTTCGGTCCGACCTAGTATGAGGACTTTTAGGCCATGTTGACTAAGCTGACTCAATCAACAATAGTTTGAGCTTACCGGGAGGAGTTTGAGTGGATATGCAACCGAGTCATTAATTGGTCTGACTCACCTTTGAAGAGTACCTTCATTAGTTGGCTCAGGCCTGATATTCAGGCTGAGGTCAAGGTTATGAGGCCCACTACTTTTGATGAGGCCTTTCTTTTAGTTGTTTTTGATGGAGTTCAAGTTGGATCAGCTAACCTAGATCCGCAAGGAGGAAAGAAGAAAAATGACTTAAGCCCACGACTCACTAGAAACGGCATCTGCCCCAACTCAGCCTGCACTGACGGCTCAGCCTAACCGATAGATGATATTGCGCCACTTTGTACTCAACGACTTGGAAGAACGCCAAAGAAATTGCTTGTGTTTTTACTGTGATGACAAATTTACCCTCAATCATAAATACAAGCGCTAGCCAACCTATGTCATGTTCCTAGGCCGACTCGAGGAAGATGAACCTAAATCCACTAATTGTCATGACAAATTGTATGAGTATAAGGACGTGAAAGACTAGACAAGGTGTTGAAAGCGTGGTGGATTGTTATGGTCTGACTACATGGGTTAAGTCGAGTCAAGTTGAGTTGAATTAAGTTAGTTACTTAGTTTTATCTTATTATAAATTTTAAATAAATCAGATAATCCGCATGTGGATCCGATCTGGTAGGGATTTTTACTCCTATAAGTAGGAGCGGGTATGTGTTAATAATAATCATGGAATGAATATGAATTTAGCCAAATATTTTTTATCGTCTTTATCTTTTTCCTTAGCTGTTAGATTGTTTTTATCTTTTTAGGAGTAGATCATAGTCGTAGAAGCATCCTAATCTTCCAAACTCTAGCTACCTCCCTTTACCAGCAGCCACCCTATCTTACGGCCGTCCACGACCACCCTTGACCCTTTGGCCGTCACCAAATGGAGGATGAAGAAAATAATAGAGGTTGAGGATTCAGTCCAAGATTAGACATGGTTCTCAAGTAATGCAAGTCACCAAATGGAGGAAAGAATATAGAATTATTTCTCTAGCATTTTGGGTTTGAAAAGGGACAAAAGAAGGAAACACACAGTTAGGGCAAAAAGCATTAGAGCTAGAAGGGAGATTGTTTATACAAGAGAGAAGAGAAAAATAAAAAAAAAAGGTAAAAATGGTGAAGGATGCTAGGGTAAGAAGAAAAGATGATGCAATTTGGGCAAAAGGGAGAAGATGAGTTGGGAGAAAAGAATTTATTTTCTAGAATCTTAACATTTGCTTATCTTTTTTCTTACTTCTAATAGTTCTTTTTTATAATTTCTTAAATGTGACTTGTCATCTTCTATCTCGTACATCCCAAAAAATTATGAGATCTCCCTACATTTAATGCTGGTAGATATTCTCTTTTATAATAGAAATGTAATCTTGGTATTTAAAAAATATTAGGGAGATCTGCAATGGTAAGTTAAAATGGGTAGAAATGCAAAGAGAAAAGTCATACTAATTTTTTATGCAAATTGCGCACAGGAGTTTGATGAATTAAAATGCCTGGAGATCAAATCCTTATCTCTATTAAAAGAAGGGTGACAAATTCATAAATTTTGATCTGAACTTATGACCCGACATAAATTCAAAGGTCTTAAATGGATTTTGGTACAGTATAATTAGATTTAGGTTATAAATAGATTGATCTATCTAACCTGATTATTAAATAGATAGTATTTTGTGTCTATTACCTCAACTTGTTTAACCACTTTATGATAAGCCAAATTATTTATAGCACGATGATTTATGATAAGATAATTTAATTATGACCCAAATAAATGTGTTTATCATCGGAATAATATGTTGTAACTTGTTTATAATATGAATAATTTATTTAAAAATTGAATAATTTATATAAATATCTAACTCGAGAACCCTTACAAACATAATATTTTAAATTATTTAATAAATAGTCATGTTCGTATTGATTTACACTTGACCCTATCAGACCAAATTACCACCCCTATTAAAAGTGCTTAGATATTTAAATTTTAATTCTTAATCAATTTTCTAAACCTAATAGGATTTTATTTTTCTAAATAAATTTGGATTTGTATTTGACTTTTCCTTGGGCTTGAAAATACATATATATTATACAAATTAAATAATGTGTCACATATGTGAGGTGAAAGGGAACTTCTACACGTAGTGTCACATTTTATCCCACATTCATGAAAAGCAGGAATAGAAGATTTTCTATCGCAGTCATATATGGGTCACAAAACAAGGAATAGAAATAAGATAACCTTCGTTTCTCGATGTATATTATATATCTCAGAGGTATTTTCGATGTAGCCATGTTGTTCTTTTTTCCATAAATTTCTGCTCAAGATCTAAGTGATCTCTTTCTCTACTTAGAATTTTGTTTTCTAGCTAAAGAAGTGGAAATAGATATATCACTTTGATATTTCAATCATTTCTCCTTCTTTGCATTCTCTCGATTGATCTACAATAGACCCGTGGAGAATTTGAGATTGATTAGCTTTTGATAAATCAAATTCTATCCCTTTTAACGCTCTCTCATCTAGATTTTGTCTTGTTGGAAACCTTTTCGGAAGCTAAATCATAAGAGAGATAAAGAATTTTTTAAATCTTGTTAAAGCTTCTCTTTTCCTTCTTTAAGTTGCTCTGTTTCATTGATCAACTTGGCTAGTAGATCCTTTAATCTCGTTTTCATTTTCCAAGCTCCTTATCTTTCCTACAAGTTGTAGGTTTGCCTTTAGTAATTTGTAGGACCCTTTTAAGTGCATATCATGAAGGAGACCAAGAGGAGGTGATCTCTCATTGGTTGCTTGCAGCGTAATGATAGGGCGGCATACTTCTTCACTTTCAAATTCTCTAACAAGGAGACACGACCCCTGTTTTGTAACATATGTATCATATTCTTCATATGCAATCTTCTCTCTTGGGTTTTCTCTTGTCAATTTGTGTATATCTATTGAAAATTCTGAAATTTGTATGACATTTGACATTTCTAGATCAAGTTTGGAGCTTCTTTCTTACTTTTCAAAAAGTTGATTTGGCTTGTCCAAAGTTGTAGACAGAATTCAAAGTAGATTAAGTGGATGACCTGCAGAAATGTTATCAATTGGAGGTCATCCAACGCTAGTGAACTTTGTCTTTTTGTCTGTTCCCTAATACTATCTTTTAGTGTTTCTGGATGCTTGAAAAAAATAAACTTTAAATACACCAACTCTTTTGTTACGGATTAGATCTGGTCTGATTCGGATGTAAAAAAATTATAAAAATATAGGTGGTGGTAGCCTCACAAGATAGGGTTCTAATGGCTCTAGTTTTACATAATCGGATCCTAGATGAAAAGATATAATTAAAACTATAGAGCAAGGTCAAAAGGGGCAAAACAGTAAATATCCGATGTTATGACGGTCGTAGGAAGGTGGCGGATGGCCAAGGGTGGTGATGGATAGCTGTATAGTAGAGTAGCTGCTGGAGAAAGGTGGTGGCTAGGTTTTGGGTGCTTGGAAGCATTCTACGGTTACAATACACTCTATGAAGATAAAAACGATCTAACGACTATAATATAAATGGTAAATGCGATAATAATAAAATAACTAAACTCAATTAATTATTAATGTTTGGATATTTGGATGCCTGGATGAATAAAACTTAGCCCATCTATATATAGAAGTCGGGTACAATGAGTCATACTCAGATTTACTCCCAAATGTTTATATGACTCGATTTAGGACTTGTCTTAGAGGATTATATGACTTAATTGAACTTACATTAGTAGCTTATATAACTTAATTAAATTTGTCTTAGTGACTTATATGACTTAACTATACTTCCTTTAAGGGCTTATATAAGCATAAATCAATTGAAAAATAAATAGGCTTGATCCATGAAGCCCAATGTTCTTATGATATGATCTGATCTGACCCAGTTCGCATAATCTTTGAGATGATTCTTCTTATGTAAATGAAAATAAAAGGTTAAATTATATTCTATTCCCTCTGTGTGGTTTGATCTATTTTAACTTATCCATATATTTTAAATTTAAGCACTTTGACTTGGTTGGAGGAACTCGAGCCTTAAGGCTTGAAATATCAAAGATCGAACGTATGCGAGCCTCCTCAAGTAAATCCAATTGATACATCACAGGCCCAACTCACTCGATCACCTAATATGGTCCAAAAAATTTAGGGGCTAATTTTTTAACTTATCCATATATTTTAAATTTAAGCACTTTGACTTGGTTGGAGAAACTCGAGCCTTAAGGCTTGAAATATGAAAGATCGAACAAATGCTAGCCTCCTCAGGTAAATCCAATTGATACATAATGGGTCCAACTCACTCGATCACCTAATATGGTCCAAAAAATTTAGGGGCTAATTTTTTATTGAGAATGATTCTAACTGAGCTTTGCTGATATGGTTAAAGCTTGAAATAGATCTAATCCCCAACTACAAAAGACCTCTTTTGATACTTTTGGTCATAGATCTATTTCATGCGATTTTTGGGTAGTGGATAGATGAACTTTGAGTCTATGCCGTGCCTCATCTTGATCATGTAACACCTCGTCCACCTATGTTTGGTTTGCTTGGCTTGATGGAAGGTAAGTGTGCAATATGGGTGGTGGTCGATGAAAGACAAGCTCAAATGGTGTTATGCCGATAATTGAGTGATATACCATATTGTATGACCATTCAACCCATGACAAATAATACAACATTGCAGATGTTGCTCTAAACAACGATTCAACACTTCAGATTGACTGTTCATTTGTGGATGATTGCTAAACTCATACGAAAGTGTGTCCTTTGGAGAGCGAAGAATTTTTGCCAAAATTGACTAATAAAGATAGGATCATGGTTAGATACAATCATTTTGGCATACCATGTAATTTGGCCACGTTTCAAATGTATATCTCTACAACTTTTCTCGTCGTCTAAGAATGTGCTAAGGCCCAAAAATACATATACTTGATGAGGCGATCTACCACAACCATAATAACTATGCTACCTCTAATTGTGGATAGACCATCAATGAATTCCATGGCTACAGCTTGCCAAACTTGCTCGGGTATCAGTAGCTATTTTAACAAGCCAGTGGGCTATGTCAATTCAAATTTGTCTCTTTAGCACACTTTGCAAGTTCGTACATATGCCTACACATCCTTCTTCATACCTAACCATAAGCAGCTCAGCGTGTCATGGAAATGGTGTATCAACTCCACTCGCAAGTCAGTATCGACTGGAACAATCACTCTATCGTAGTCCAAAATGAGTCAATTTCTCACTATAAACTCTGGCTTGTTGTTTGGATCTTCAATAAGGTCAGCCATCATATTCATGGTATTGGGATTCTGCTCATATATCTCACGGAGCAGCTAGAGAAAAGGAAAAATTAGTACTAAAATCGCAGCTAGCATAGCCTAATTTGTTTGTTGTAAAAGAGCATTAGTGGCATTGTTTTCGGTCCCCTTTTTGTGCACTAAGTCGTAACCAAGAAGTTTAGACACCCATCTCTACTGTGCTGGTGCTTGGATGCATTGCCCAAGGAAGTATGGTAGACTTCGTTGATCGGTGCTTATAGTAAAGTCACGCTTGATGGGATACGGTCTCCACTTAGTTATCGCATGAATGATAGCAAGCATCTCGCTTTTATAAATAGATAACAGTTATGAACGCTCTAAAAGTGCCTTGCTCATATATGCTACTGGTCTGCCCTCTTGCATTAAAATTGCCCTAATGCTAATTCCTAATGCATCGCACTCAATAACAAAGGGTTAGTGAAATCAATGGAGATTAGGACTGGGTCTGAGGTCATAGCTTTCTTCAATTCATCAATTGCAGACCTTACCTTGTTCATCCATAAGAATTCACCATTTTATTACAGGGCCGTGAGTGGAGCCGTAATCTTGCCATAGTTCACTATGAACCGATGGTAGTAGTCGGTGAGGCCTAGGAAGCCGCGTAGCTCTCTATTGTCTTGGGCAGCGTCACTCTATCATGCTTTGAACCTTCTTTAAGTCAACTTCTATTCCATCTTTAGATATGATATAGGTTAGATACTCCATTCTTTTCTACCCCCATGAGCACTTGGAGTCCTTGGCGTTCAAGTGGTGCTACCATAATGTATCAAGGATAGTCTTTAGATGTTGTAAGTGCTCTTCCCATGTTCGACTGTATATTAATGTATCATCAAATGATATCAGCACATAACTTCATAATAAAAGCCTAAAAGACCATCCATTAAGCTCTAAGATATGGCCGGAGCATTAGTAAATCAAAAAGACATAATGAGAAATGTGTATTGCCCATCATGGGTGGGAAATGTTGTTTTGTGCATGTTGGCTAGTGTGACTTTTATTTGGTGGTATCATGCTCTCAAATCTAGCTTTGAGAACAAGCACCCGCAAGTTCATCCAACAACTCCTCAATAATCGGGATTGGATACCAGTTTATGATGGTGTTAACATTGAGTGCTCGATAATAATTCATGCAAAATTGCAAAGTACTATCATTCTTTCTAACTAGCAAGACTGGTGAAGAATAAATGCTCCTTCTTAGTGTTATCATTTCGTTGGATAGAATCTCTTGGACCATCTTAGTTATTGTCTTCTTTTGGATAAAGGGGGTAATGGTAAGGTTGAACGTTAGCTAGACCCGCTCCTAACATAGATTTCAATTCAGTGGTCTTGAGTTCTAGGAGGAGGTAGGCCATGTGGCAGTTCAAACACATGCTTGAATTCCTTAAAAAACAAGCCTCAAATTAACTAGTAAAGAAGGTAAAACATCATCTTTGGCTCTCTCGATTAGGTATATGAGGTATCCTTGGCAGTCCTTCAAAGGTCCGCATACTACAACCGACATCACTTTGGGGTGCTCCAAGTAGTTTGATAGGGCAATTTTCATGGCTGAATTCCATAGCCATTGCTAGAAGTCAAAGGTGATCGGCCCAATTTTTTGAAGCCATTTCATGCCCAACACCAAGTCAACTCCTTTAAGGGACAGCAGGTATAGGTTGATGTAGAAGATATGGCTCTAAATGTGTACCTGAACCTTATGGCATATGCTCTCCGTTCTCAGTACCATTCCATGTCCTATCGTGACAAGGCCTACTTTTCTATAGTTTGAACTAAGTTGCAACCATTAATCAACAGTTAAAGAAAATTCCAAACGATTTAAGCATCCTCATGTAAATACAGTTTGATTGGATGATGATAAAAATAGTTTAACTATTTAGCAACTTATTGTGATAGCAGATTCTGACGCTAATAATGGTAAAGATAGTTTAGTTATTTAGCAACTTACTTGTGGTAGCAAATATGGATAGTTTGGTTAGTTTTATGATTTGCACCATTAGTTTGAATGAAAAATATAACAATCATAATATGGTTTGAACCATGAGGTACTTAAGTTTAAAATGATAACTTGAAATCAAGTCAAACTGCCAGAAATAAATAATTTCAAGGTTCCGCTTTGCTTTCTTATTCTTTTCTTCTTTTCTGAGAGAGAGAGAGAGAGAGAGAGAGATAGAAGCATGAACCCAATGGTTTAGCAATTTAACGGATGATGTTATGATTCGCATCCAAAAACACCTGTACAATATGAGATATTTTGACTAATTGAGCACTATTCCATTAACTCAAATTTCAATTTCTTCCGAGTTGGAAATTGGTCCACAAATCAAAGAAGGGAGGTGGATTAGTTCTAGACCCTTAGTAGTAATAATTGCTCATTACTTAGCAAGTGGTAGTGGAAATATTCTCCTCTTCTTAATCTACTCTTTGGAAATCTCTAAAGATTCCTTATATTATCGTTCTCACGATCCTCCCAAAGTAATTGTTAAAATCTAGATGTTCATATTACTGGCAGAGTGTTATGAAGGTGACAAATAGTTTCTCTGGCGGAGTTAATTACATTAATGGAAATGGCAAAATTATTAATATCTGGGAAGATCATTGGTCAGATAGATTTTTCTTATTGACCCGATTTCAAAACGTTTATTAGGATGACTTTTATTAATCGGGTTAGGTAAGTCAATCTGTTTATGATTGGAATTCGATTATGCTCTATCTAAATAAATATAAAACCTTCATTTTAATTCGTCAAACTCCTTCATACCAGGATCCTTTTATCAATTCCCCATCTCTTGCTTAGATGAGTTTCTCAAGCAGCTAAAAATCCCTTCAAAAGCTAATTCCATATCTTATTAACCAAGTCAAAAATTAGAAATCCAATATCTCTTAAATATTTCACATTCCCTTCTAATTAAAAGAAAGCTTATTTGATATCCAAATATCTAATATGAGAGACTCCCTCGTCACTGCCTCTTTTGTGGACAGGTAGGGCACGACCAATCAGACTGTGACCACCGTGGGGCAGTGGAGATGAAGATAAAACTTAAATACCCAGAGCGTATCCATTGGGAAGCTTCTGAACCTACTGAAACCCAAGTTTGCTAACTTGGGAGCAACCTAAGGATCTCCAGAGCTTGGCGGGAACAATGGAGACGAGAAGGCAAGAATGGGCAACCGACGACCCTCCCCGTCACTGGAGCTGTCACCCATCAGACCACTGCACTCCTTGGAGGGCTTAGAAAGCACAATCAGACTGGTCAAATCTGAGCCTCCTGACGTGTCGCCCATCCTGGCTCTCGTTGAGGGTGCATTCAATGATCTTGCCCAACCCAGTGTATGTGTCGAACCTCCAAAGGAACAACTTGGGAAAAATACTAAAGAGGACACTAGGAGAGCTGTGAAAGGTTCTAACCGGAAGGCATGCGAAGAGAAAACTGGTGGCCATTCTCTCATCTGGGTATCTATGTTACTGGCGGAGGGATTACCCTGTCACGATCCTAGAGCAGTAGCCTCGAGGGCCAAACATATCTTATCAGTTGTCACTATCGATCCCGCCAACGGCTTGTATGTGGTCAATCCAAATGAGCAAGCATCCGAAAAGGAGAAATACGCCAACATAAAGAATGCAAGCCCCACCTCCCTCCCCATGCATGCGAAAAAGGTGCTCATGTAAATCTCAAAGCTGGTTTCTCTACAAGAGAGGAAGGAAGCGGTTTAGCCCCTTCTCTCTGGGAAAGCGAATGGCTGCCACCTCTCTCTCACCTCAAGCCAAATGCTCTCTACCTACCAGCACAACTGCAAAAGCAATCTACTAATGATGGGAAACTCTCAGCGGCGCGGTCGGATCTACCGCTTGGAAAACAATGAAGTAGACATGATCAAACGGCCCAGCCCGTGCCCAGCCCGCCCGTGCCCGGCCCGGCCCGAGCCCGAACTACCCATGCGCGGCACGGGCCAGCCCTTTGCCCGCTCGAGCCGGCCCGAAAGCCCGCCTCTTTGGCTCGCAACTAGGCCCGCCCGTTCTGCTACAATGGCCTACCCGTCTGCTATAGTACTTTGCCCGTTCTACTATAGTAAAAAAATTTTGGTATTATACCATTTTGCATTATTTTAAGCACACCTTTAAAAATTTTTAATTTATTTTAATTTTTTTTAAATGGAGGAATATAAATATTTTTTTAAAAAATAAGCTAATAGTTAAAAAAATTCTAAAATAGCTAAAATATTGGTTGGGTCGAGTGATTAGTGGGTCGAGCCGGCCCGGCCCGACCGGCTAGCCCGATCTTTCACGGGCCGACGGGCGGTAATGGGCTAGACTATTCTAGCCCGGTCGGGCCCGAACCCGGCCCGACTCGAGTGATTGGTGGGTCGGGCCGTGAACAAATACTTAAGCCCGGTTGGCCTGAAAAGCCCAGCCCAAACCCGGCCCAAACCCGGCCCGGCCCGCCCGATGATCATGTCTACAATGAAGCTCTAGCTTGGAATTGTTGGGGGATGCGAAGGTTCCTTGATAATTCAGAATCTATGGAACTTCCTTTGCTGCACTAAAGTCAGTATAGCCTTTCTCTTTGAAATCAAGTGCGGCAAGGAGAAGGCTACATCCATAATCTCCTCACTCCTTGTGTGCAACGGCTTCATTCTCAGCTCTATCAGGCTCACCGGTGGTCTGTGGCTTCTTTGGGATGACAACATCACTGTTGAGATCCTAAAAGCCAACACCGATTTCATTTTCGCCCATACTGGAGGAGACTTCAATTGCGTGGCCTCCTCGACGAAGAAGGAAGGCGTCCTTGGAGGGAGCAGAAAAAACCCCTAGACACATGTATGTATCTAACCTCTAGGCAATGATATCGTTCGTTCGCTTAAGTAAAAGTCGGAAGAAATATTAAGAACGAAAGCAGAGATGAACGCCAAGATTTTAACGTGGAAAAACCCAAAACGGGAAAAAACCACGGATCCAAACTCGGATCAAAACCAATCACTATGATAGTAGCAGTTACAAGACTGACTCACAAAACAACCCGTCGATCCAAATGACTTTGTTCCTCTCAGTATTGATCGCTAGAACCCACGATTCACTACTTCTTGTGATTGAAGTCCAATCTTAGTAGCCCTCGAGATTGATCTTTCGTCTAGATAGCCCTTAAAACGAAAGATTAAATTCTTGTAGATGAGTAGAACCTTGTTCATTGAAGAACCGATGTAGCCTCAAAAAGTCTCCTTCAATAATCTTCTTCAACTGCCCTAGAGATAAGGCATCACAATCCTTATATATGATCTCCAAGATAGAGCCAAATCCAAGTCTTATCCGTACTCACGAAAATCCAATAAATTGCAAACTTCATAGGTGCGTTCGAACGCGGCCCGGGTGCGTTCGAATGGCCTGACTTAATCTGAGGTGCGTTCGAACGGGCCCAAGTGCGTTCGAACGCGACAGCTTGAATATTTCAGGTTGCGTTCGAACGCGTTTGTGAACGCTGCTCTCGGTCTGTGTGAATGCAGTACCCGCGTTCGAACGCGTTTGTGAATGCTGCTCTCGGTCTGTGTGAACGCAGTACCTGCGTTCGAACGCGTTTGTGAACGCGGCTCTCTATCTGTGTGAACGCAGTACCCACGTTCGAACGCGTTTGTGAACGCACTGTGTTCGAACGCGTTTGTGAACGCGGTGTGAACTCAACAGCTTTTCACCACTAATCTTGCAATTCTTCAAACTAGAGATATTCTAGACTTATGTAAAGCTCATATACATGAAAAAAATACACTTAGAATATTTTGTACACAATTGCCAACAAATAAAAACCTAATAATCTCCCCCTTTGGCAATTTGTGACAAAACACCTAGGTTACAAGATATTACAAAGACTTCAAACTAAGCAATCAACAAGTCTAGAATATTTTGCACATCAATCACTGCAAATCAACATATACCAATCGAAGATCAAGTGAAAATAACTTGAAATGAATAAACAATCCAAACACAAGTTATCAATAGAGCATAAGTTCAAAAGTACTTAAGCAGACAAAATTCACAGACAAAGTTCATAGTTACTTCATGCAAAGTTATAAATCTAAAGACCCTCATAAACTTCTACTCTAATAAACTCCCCCTATGCCCATACTCCCCCTACACACCTAGACACCTAGACACTCTCCCCCTTTTTGACACAAATGCCAAAAACTAGGAACTCGGAGGAAACTGTCGATGAAGAATCGTCAACACAGAGTCAAGTACAGTCCCCTAACGAGCTTGCTCAGTTCGTAAATCATTCATTGCCGAATGGAGATCCTGCACTTGAGTACTAAGCTGATCGAAACGGTCAGAGTACTGTGGTAACTCCCTCTCAGTGTGAGATGAGTCATCGTCAGAGCTATCATCAGAACTGTCGAGATGCGATGAACGACCAGCTACGGAAGAGGACGGCTTGAGAGGAGACGACTGGTCGTGAGCTTGACTCCGCTTAAGAGTAATCCGATCCAACAGTTTTTGCGAAGTAAGGGAAGGTTCCGAAACATCCACACGCACCCCACTCTGAGTGCACAAATTTGTAATAAAGATGCCAAATGGTAACCCCTCACGAGGTGCTTCTTTCTGTGCAGCTGTAAGAATCGAATCATAAATCACGGCAGCCAAATCAATAGAGACTCCAAATAACATCGCATGAAGAAGGAATGCACGATCCAGACTATTACTGGAATGTCGAGTCTTAGGGGTGACATTGTACAGACAAAAAAAGGTGAAGCATGCGAGCCACGGATGTCAGCTTCGCATACGGCATCATGTTTCCCTTCCAACGTTCCCCTTTGATCAGTACAGTACCAGCATATTCATTGACATCAGGAAGTGGAGCAGACGTTGGATACTGGAACTCACCATCAGGAAGATGAAGTTCAGCGGGAATAACATCTGAGTCCAAATATACAGACACACCACGAACAGTAGAACGTATACAGCGATCTAAAACCGTGGCATTACTAAAAAATTCCCGAACAACTTCCACATAAGCAGTCCCGCTCATCTGACACACAGATAACCATCCACGCTGAGTAAAGATCTGTTCAATCCCCAATTCAGAAAAATTAGAAATAACAACGGGTCGTTCACAGATAACAGGACGAGTGCCAAAATTGTGTTTGTAGCGCCCAGCAGCCGTTGATGAAGAAAATTTTGGAGCCGAAGACGGTGACGAAGGTGACCTTGGTTTCTTGGTCACTGTCACTTTTTAGGCATTCTTGAGAAAGAAACAAGTTGCAAGATTCAATACATGCCCAAAGCAACAAAAAAAATAGCAAGAATTTCAAAAAAATTTAGAAACCATGACTAAATGAAACCCATCTTTCTCTTGAAAACTCAAAGATATCACGTTCAATCTCACAAGAAACATCAAGGTGTTAACATTAACGTGATCAAAACGTGAAAACGCACAAAATCAATCAAGATCAAGCATGTTTATTGAATAAAAAATAGGAAAAATGATGGATGATCATACCTTGCAAAAGTGAAGAAAAACTCAAAGATTTGGTCGAAAGACGCTAGATCCGGAGGAGAACTACCCTCTAAAAGGATTTGAAGTGAAAAATTCGATGAAAAACACCAAGATCTTGAAGATTTGAGAAGGGGAAAATGAAGGGTTTTTAGGGTTTTGAAAATGGAAGATGAAACCCTTGGGTTCGGACGCAGTATTTAAAGAACCTATGAGTGCGTTCGAACGCACCAGTCTGCGCGTTCGAACGCGCCAGTCATCGTGTTCGAACTCAAAAATCTGTGTTTGAACGCCCACTTTTTTTTTAAATTTTAAACTAAAACAAATCAAAAATATTTTTGGAGATGCACTTCTAGAATTTCAAAATATATTCAAGACATAGAATATGATAATCAAATGAAATAAGTCATACACAGATCAATCAAATCATCAAAAGCATATTATAATCAATTCGAATGCATCACTCAAAATTAAATTAATCTTGATTGATCATAACGATATGCATATGCAAGATGAGTATAGATAACATGAACCAATCTTCTTAAACAAACTTTCCTATATAAACAATGGTGCAACACAGTAGTCAAACCGACTTATTATTGAAATTTTGCACTTTTCGACTTATTCTCCATAACATAACAGGAATTTTTTCTGTATTTTTTTTTATACTGAAACATATATGTGCAATGATGGCTTTTACACATAAGTAGGTAGCCATTTTCTTGTAGTACAAATCAAACAATGTGCAAGAAGAAATTCACATATGTCATTTTTTTTAATTTTGCAAATAATGTACTGAGTCAGACTGGACTTTAAACAAGACGACTTTCACACTAACTCATTGTAGCTCTTTTCATTGATCTTTTATGAACAAATTTTTGATGACTAAACATGAGGTCAAACTGTGCAAATCAAGGTTAATAGTGAGCTATTTAAAAAAATAATTCATGATATCATGCTCACTCAATAATACACATACGTTATGAGTACATTAAATTTAGTTTCATTATAATAGAAGTCGAGGGAGTGACAAAATCAAAATTGATACAATATACTACAAGATGACAAAATTGACTATAATACTCATAATCAAGTAAAAAATCATACTTATATATCAAGAATATATTTTGAATATAGAAGTGCATCAATTTTTTTATGACAAAAACTCTTGACAAATCTAAAACTAAAACCAAAGAAAATTTCAGAGTAAAAGAAAACCTAAAAAAAACGAAACGAAATAAAAAGAAACTCGCAAACTAAAAAGAACACAAATCCCAATAAAATCAGTCCAAAGCACAAATCCCTAAAGAAGTACGAAGATACTCAAATATTCGTAAATCCAAAGGTTTTGTAAACAAATCACCCAACTGTTTCTCCATCTCAACATGTTCTAGTGCTATTATTTTGTCTTCAACTAACTCGCGTATAAAATGATGTCGGATATCAATATGTTTTGTACGCGAGTGTTGAACATGATTTTTCGATATATTAATAGCACTCATGTTGTCACAATAAAGCACCATAGTATCTTGTTCAATGCCATAATTCTTGACCATCTGTTTCATCCATAGTAACTGAGAACAACAACTCCCTGCTGCAATATACTTGGCCTCCGCAGTAGATAAAGATATCGAGTTTTGTTTTTTACTATGCCAAGCAACCAGACTGTTTCCAACATAAAAACATCCACCTGAAGTACTTTTTTTTTCATCACATGAACCTGCCCAATCAGAATCCGTGTATCTTGATATGATAGCACCCGAGTCATAAGTAAACCAGATACCTAAATCAACTGTGCCACTGACATATTTTATGATACGTTTCACAGCAAACAAATGTGACTCCTTAAGTTCAGACTGAAACCTAGCACACACACCGACACTAAATGCAATGTCAGGTCTACTAGCAGTTAAGTACAAAAGGCTACCAATCATGCTCCTATATAGTGTCTGATCAACACTTTTTGCTGACATGTCCTTACCTAGTTTGGTAGTCGTACTCATAGGAGTTCTAGCATGTTTTGTATTTTCTAAACCAAATTTAGTCACAAGATCCTTAGCATACTTGGTTTGAGCGATAAAAATCCCTCTCTCTAATTGAGTAATTTGAAGCCCTAAAAAGAACTTCAACTCACCCATCATGCTCATCTCAAAATGACTGTGCATGAGATCTGCAAACTCCTTAGCTAATAATTGACTCGTCGCCCCGAAAACAATGTCATCCACATATATTTGTGCCACAACTAAACTCTTGTTTTCATGTCTAATGAATAATGTCTTGTCCACTCCCCCTCGAGTGAACCCCGCATCCACTAAAAAAGTGGTCAACTTCTCATACTAAGCTCTTCGAGCTTGTTTTAGCCCGTAAAGAGCCTTTTTCAATTTAAAAACATGAGAAGAAAATTTTTGATCTTCGAAACCCTTAGGTTGTTCCACATAAACATCTTCATTCAGGATACCATTCAAAAAAGGACTTTTAACATCCATTTGAAACAATTTAAATTTTAAATGACAAGCAGTATACGAATAAACTCTAATCTAGCAACAGGAGCAAATGTCTCATCAAAATCTATACCCTCAACCTGAGTGTATCCTTGTGCTACTAGTCTGGCTTTATTTTGAACTATGTTGCCATGTTCATCACTTTTATTCTTGTAAATCCATTTTGTCCCGATGACGTTTACATTCTTAGGTTTAGGAACTAAATACCAAACATCATTCCTAGAAAATTGCTCTAATTCCTCATGCATAGCATTAACCCAAGAATCGTCTAACAATGCTTCCTTCACATTTTTAGGTTCAAAAGAAGATGTATGACAAGTAAATGATACTTCACTTTGGATTTGTCGTCTTGTCTTAATTGGTTCATTCACGTCTCCGATCACTTGTGACAGTGGATGATTTGATTTCACTCTGGCAGATGGTTCCGGTACGTTGCAGTCTTTTTTGTTCATTTCAACTTTGTCCTCGTTATGATTCTCAATTTCCAGATCAAGCTCCTTTCCTATCTCTTCGTAATATGTATCTGCAGAAACAGAAATAGGAGTAGTTTCAGTTAAGTCAGTCGTGGATTCATCTATCATAATATTAGCAGATTCCATAACAGTAGAAGTGTCAAAATTAAATACTCTGTAGGCTCTACTACTATTCGAATACCCCAAGAAGATGCCTTCGCTACTTCTAGTGTCAAATTTAGTCAAATATTCTCGATCACGTAAGATATAACATTTACTACCAAAAACTCAAAAATATTTAACACTTGGTTTCTTACCTTTCCAGATTTTATAAGCAGTCATTTTTGTACCTGGTCTTATATAAACACGATTTATCACATGTACCGCTGTATTGACCGCCTCTGCCCAAAACCTTTGAGTAACCTTTTTAGCGTGAAGCATAACCCTAGCCATTTCCTACACAACTCGGTTTTTTCTTTCAATAATCCCATTTTGTTGTAGAGTTATAGGAGCTGAAAACTCATGTTGAATATCAAGAGAATCGCAAAATATAGAAAAATTTTCATTTTCAAATTCTCTACCATGATCAGAACGAATCCTAACTAGGGTTGTAGATTTTTCATTCTGCAATATTAAGCATAATGATTTAAAAACTTCAAAGGTTTCAGACTTCTCACGTAGAAAGGCAACCCAGGTATATCTAGAGTAATCATCGACCATTAAGAATATATAGCGTTTACCTTTGGTACCGTCGAAGATTCACCAGTTTGTAGATTCAACTTCAGTTTAGAAGGATTCATCCAGGATTGCTTTGAAAATGCGATTGATGACTTCAGGTATTCTTCCTTTTGTATACCTACAGAAACAAAAATAGTTTTATTATTATTTGAATTACCAATATATCCAACACCATACTTATCTTTTCTAGAGATCTGAGCTTTTAGAATCTCGTCCAGTTTGTTCTTCCCTTTCTCTTAAGATGATTAGAGTATTCTTGTGCGATGTGTCCAAAACCAGAACATTCAAAACATTGAACTTTATTCTCAGAATTCTTATTTTTCTGTTTGACATTGTTGTTGCTACCACCTGTATTCGAACTCACAGTATTCTTCTTTTTCACAAAAGCTTTGCTTTTTTCAAATTTTTCAGCATTCAACTTATTTGGCTTCCGAAAGAATTTATTGAACTTTTTGACAAACATAGCCAACATCTCAACATCTAAATCACCTTCATCATCAGACTCCTCTAAATTTTGTTCAACAGTGGATAGAGCCATCCCTTTGGATTTTCTCGGTTTTGAAAGACTGGACTCAAATGTTTGTAGATTTCCTACCAATTGTTCAACTTTCATAGAGTCGATGTCCTTACTTTCCTCAATAGCTATAACTTTTGCCTGAAACCTTTCTGGAACAGACTTAAGGATCTTACGGACAATTCTGTTTTCAGGAATTTTCTCTCCTAGGTTGAAACTAGAGTTGACTATATCACTCAGCTTTGCATAGAACTCATCAAATGTTTCATTCTCCTCCATACGTAGGGTTTCAAAACTAGTAGTCAACCTCTGAAGTTTTGAAAGTTTTACAGCCATAGTTCCTTCATGAGTTGTTTCTAACATCGTCCAAGCTTCTCTTGCTATTTCACAAGTAGAAATTCTTCTAAATTCTTCCAAGGAAACACAACTAAAAATTCCATTTATTGCTTTGCTATTCCAGCCAACTTTTTCATACTCTGTCTTATCCCATGACTCAATCGGTTTCTCAATACTCATCATTCACCATGTACATTGGTGGACTCCAACCGTTCACAATGGCCATCCATACTCGCTCATCTATAGACTTCAAATAAGCTCTCATCCTAGCTTTCCAATATCCATAATTTGATCCATCTAGAATAGGAGGTCTAATAGATGAGGGTCCATCTCTATGAAAATCCATGCCTATATGATCTCTCTCAAAGGGTGAGAGAACCTGCTCTGATACCAATTAAAAAAACCCCTAGACACACATATGTATCTAACCTCTAGGCAATGATATCGTTCGTTTGCTTAAGTAAAAGTTGGAAGAAATATTAAGAACGAAAGCAGAGATGAACGTCAAGATTTTAATGTGGAAAAACCCAAAACGGGAAAAAACCACGGATCCAAACTCGGATCGAAACCAATCACTATGATAGTAGCAATTACAAGACTGACTCACAAAACAACCCGTCGATCCAAACGACTTTGTTCCTCTCAGTCTTGATCGCTAGAACCCACGATTCACTACTTCTTGTGATTGAAGTCCAATCTCAGTAACCCTCGAGATTGATCTTTCGTCTAGATAGCCCTTAAGACGAAAGATTAAATTCTTGTAGATGAGTAGAACCTTGTTCATTGAAGAACCGATGTAGCCTCAAAAAGTCTCCTTCAATAATCTTCTTCAACTGCCCTAGAGATAAGGCATCACAATCCTTATATATGATCTCCAAGATAGAGCCAAATCCAAGTCTTATCTGTACTCACGAAAATCCAATAAATTGCAAACTTCATAGGTGCGTTCGAACGCGGCCCGGGTGCGTTCGAACGGCCTGACTTAATCTGAGGTGTATTCAAACGAGCCCAAGTGCGTTCGAACGCGACAGCTTGAATTCTTCAGGTTGCGTTCGAATGCGTTTGTGAACGCTGCTCTCGGTCTGTGTGAATGCAGTACCCACGTTCGAACGCGTTTGTGAACGCTGCTCTCGGTCTGTGTGAACGCAGTACCCGCGTTCGAACGCATTTGTGAATGCAGCTCTCTGTCTGTGTGAACGTAGTACCCGTGTTCGAACGCGTTTATGAACGCGGCTCTCTGTCTGTGTGAACGCAGTACCCGCGTTCGAACGCATTTGTGAACGCAGCGCGTTCGAACGCGTTTGTGAACGCGGTGTGAACTCAACAGCTTTTCACCACTAATCTTGCAATTCTTCAAACTAGAGATATTCTAGACTTGTGTAAAGCTCATATACATGAAAAAATACACTTAGAATATTTTGTACACAATTGCCAACAAATAAAAACCTAACAGGAGCTCTACCAGAATGCATGAATTTGTCAACTGGATCAACAAGACAGGACTTGTGGATTTGGCTTCGCAAGCCGGGCTTTCACTTGGTCCAACAGAAGAAAGCCATGCAGATTGGTTAGGGAGCAACTTGATCGTGCCCTTGCGTGTCCTTACTGGTGCTCCAAAAATCTAGATGCCCGAGTTCTTCACCTACTGGCCATTTCTTCCAACCACAACCCATTGCTCATGGACATTGAGCCTGTAGTGAGCAAAGGCAAAGCTAAATTTAGGTTCAAAAATTGGTGGCTCAAGGAGGACTCTTTTGCCTCCTTTTATACTAGATCTTGGAGGAACAACTACAACCTGTCTTGCTCCCTGTCTTGCAATCTTACTCTTCTCACCAAACACATCTGGAAATGGGCTAGCACAGCCAGAAGCATCTAGGATAATCTAAGAAAGGTGGAGAAGGAGATTCTCAGCATCCACAAAAACCCTTATATGGATAGAGAATAGGCACGAGAGCAAACTCTTAGGAGCATTCACGAGGACCTCCTCTTAAGGGAAGAAATCTATTGGCACTACAGGTCTCGTGTTAGCTGGATGACATGGCGAGATGGCAACACCTACTTCAATGCGTTGGCCACAGTTCGCAAAATGTGCAACAAGATTAGTACACTTGTCTATCCGCTGATACCCGGTCAAAGGATGAGCAACAAATTAAAGAAGCCTTTATGACACACTTCAAGCGGATATATAGCTCGTCCAACCCTCCACCTCTAAGAGATCACCAATACATTGAGAGCCAATTACCTAAAATACCGCAAGAAGCTGCCTTGACACTCTACGACATACTCTCCAAGGAAGAAGTAGAAGCTGCTGTTATGAGCCTCGGTCCAAATAAAACGCCAGGACCGGACAGCCTTCACGCTCGCTTCCTACAGACTTTTCGGCTGACCCTCAAAGATGCTATCTATAGAGAGGTAATCAGCTTCTTCTCAACTAGCAAGATAGACAGGAAAATAAATCATACCAGCATCATCCTGGTACCAAAGAAGGAAGACCCGGAGGTAGTAGGTGACTACCGCCCCATCTCTCTCTGCAACACCACATATAAGGTCATCACAAATTTGCTTGCTCCTAGGATGAAGCCCCTCCTACAAATCTCATCTCTACTTCCCAGAAGGCTTTTGTTCCCAACAGGATAATCGTGGACAACAAAATCTTGGCCTAGGAGATGATTCATCACCTTAAAAAAACCTCAAAAAGTCGAAACGGCTCCTTCACGCTTAAAGCAAATCTCTCCAAAGCTTTCGACTGGCTAAAATGGAGCTTCAAGAGATTGTGTTGAAGGTTATGGTTTTCCGACGAAATTTGTGGAACTTATCTGTGCCTACATCTCCACCATTACCCTCTCTGTCCAGATTAATGGTGTAGCTGAAGGCTTTTTCTCTTCCACCCATGGTTCGTGTCAAGGTTGCCCACTCTCCTCACACCTCTTCATTTTAAGCTCTAACATCCTTTCAATTATGCTGGACGTAGCAAGAACCCAGAAGTGGATTAGAGGAATTAGAGCAGCCAGAAGTGCACCCCCTCTAACCCACTTGATGTCATTGACGACTTGCTATTCTTCAGAAGAGACACCACTAAAGAGGCATCTAACTTGAAGGCAATCATCGACCAATATCGCAACATCTCTGGCCAAGCAATCAACTTCGACAAATCAGCGATTCGCTTTAGCAATGGTATAGAACATGAGAGATGTGACATGGTGATAGCTGCTCCCAAAGTCAGATTACTTTAAGAAGGAGAAAATATCTAGGGAACCCCTCCTTTTACCTAGGCCCAAGCTGAAAACTCACGCCTTTGTTATAGATAAATTCTAGCAAAAACTCATCGGGTGGAAGGCAAACTTGCTCTCTCATGCGGGCAGAGTTGGTGCTCATAAAGTTTGTTATGAGCTCAATACCCATCTACTTCATGGCTATTGTGCAAAACTACCAAATGGGTGAAGGAAGCGGAAGCAAGACCTTCAGCCCCAAATAGCTCAAATGGGAATAGTGGAAGGAAACAAAATGCAAAGCTTGAAAACCTTTAGAGAGATGTTAATGGTGATAAAAAAAGCCCTAAGCAAGTTCTAATCACGGATTAACACCCTAATGTAAGCAAACACCAACAATGACAACAATGGAGATAATAAAGAGAGAGAGACAAGATTTACGTGGTTCGGCGATGTGCCTACGTCCACGGGCGGAGCAATCTTCTTTACTATGCAAATCCTTCACTTACAAAGAGTTTAACAACTCTAATCACTCTTAATACAATGGTGGCTCAATCCTTATTAATGTTCTTCCAACCTACCAACCCTAAAAAACTCACTTTAGTATTTATAATCAGGTTCAGATTTGGGAATTTTTAGTGTCGCGTTCGAATGAAACGCCCCAATGTCAATACAGCAGAACCAAAGTAGCGTTCGAACGCAGGAGGGGGTTCGTTCAAACGCCGGCAGAAATAGCTGCTCTTAGGTTGGTCTGCGTTCGAACGCGGCCGGGGCCGTTCGAATGCCTGTAGAAAGTCTGCTGTCGGGTTGGCTTGCGTTCGAACTCGGCTGGGGCCGTTCAAATGCCTGCATCACAGACTACTCTATGTTTAAAGCCCGCGTTCGAATGCCCTTTAGGGCTCGTTCGAACGCGCGGCACAGAAATGCTGATACATGCTTAATTTTTTGCTGAAACTGAATTTGAGCCAATTTTTAACAATTCTCCACCTTGGCGAAGAACTCAAAACTTCAGCAAATCACTCTCCACCATCCCAAAGTGACTTGATCATCCGAAAGGTGCTCCGCCTGCAAATTTGCGTCCTAAGATGCCAAACCAAACTTGGTCAATAGTGAGTGACATTAATCAAATCCAAACAATGTTGGAATTTGATTTTGGTCACTACTTTTGTCAACATATCAGCCGGATTATCAGTAGTTCTAATCTTGTAAAGTGAAATATCATTTTCTTTCAAAATTTCTCTCACAAAGTGGAAACGGACATCAATGTGCTTTGTCCTTGTGAGATGAACTTGATTCTTAGCCAAACAAATTGCACTTTGGCTATAACAATGTACCTCCACCTTCTCCTAGTATACACCCAAGTCATCCGTCAGACCAAGCAACCAAATAGCCTCCTTTATAGCCTCTGTCACTGTCATATACTCAGCCTCTGTGATAGATAAAGCAATAGTCGACTGTAAGGTAGACCTCCAACTTATCGGCCCTCTAGCAAGTGTGAAAACATATCCCGTAGTGGATCTACGCTTATCCAAATCACCTGCATAGTCCGAATCCACATATCCAGTAAGATGTAGACCAAGTTTATCATCTTTTACAAATTTTAGTCCAACACCCATAGTACCATAAATATATTTCAGAATCTATGTCACAGCCTGCCAATGCCCTTTTCTTGGAGCATGCATATATCTACTAACAATGCTAATAGCTTGTGAAATATCTGACCTAATGCACACCATAGCATACATTAAGCTTTCAACTGCACTTGCATATGGTACCTTGGACATAGACTCTTTCTCGGCATCTAAAGTGGGTGACATAGCTACACTGAGACTAAAATGAGGTGCCAACGGTGTACTCACTGATTTTGTTTTACTATCAACTCCAAACCACTACAATACCTTTTTCAAATATTACTCCTGAGTTAGGCATACTGTGCCCAATTTCCAGTCTCTCCTAATCTCCATGCCAAGTATTTTCCTTGCTTCTCCTAGATCCTTCATCTCAAACTCCCTATTCAATTGGAGCTTCAATTTATCAATCTCCAGCTTGCTCTTAGATGCTATCAATATATCATTAACATATAAGAGCAAATAGATAAAGGATCCATCTTAAAGCTTCTTAATGTACACGCAATGATCTTAGTGGTTTCGCTTGTACTTGTGCCTCCGTATATACTGGTCAAACCGTTTATACCACTGCCTAGGAGACTGCTTCAAGCCATACAAGGATTTCTTCAATTTGCAAACCAAGTCTTCTTTTCCACTGATTTTGAACCATTCCGGCTGTGTCATATAGAGCAAGAAGGCGGTTTTTACATCCATCTGGGCTAGCTCAGGATCAAACTGAGCTACCAAGACTAGCAAAATTCGAATAGAGGAGTGTTTCACCACTGAATAAAACCCTTCATTGTAGTCAATCCCCTTTTTTTTTAGCATACCCTTTTGCTACTAGTCTAGCCTTGAATCTAACCCCACCTTTTGATTGAGGATCATACTTCTTGGCATATATCCACTTGCACCCAATAGCTTTCTTCTCCTTAGGGAGCTCCACCAAATCCTAAGTTTTATTTTTCTCAAGGGACTTCATTTCATCATTCATTGCCCCTCTCCAATTTGCTCTTTTGGTGTTCTTCATAGCTTCTTTGAAGGAAGCAGGAAAGTCTTCATCAATCACCAGAAGAACATAGGCCAACATATCAGAATAGCGTGCCGGTCTTCTGATTTCTCTCCATAGCCTTCTAACTGCTATGGAGTCTTGATCATTAGTTTTTGGCTCCACACTATTATCCTCTTGCAAATTAGAGTCTTCCTCTTCATTTGCCCCTTCTGAAGGTGTATCTTGTGGTGGACTTGAATCTGCCTCAAACTCCACTTACCGTGGAACATCTTCAACATTGTCATCAACCGGGCTATCTGATGCTTGACTTTGCTTCAGCATGGATAATTCATCAAATGTAATATCTCTGCTGATGATCAATTTCCTCAATTTTGGCCTCCAAACTCGAAATCCCTTCACTCTAGTGCTAAAGCCCAAGAAGATGCCCTTCTTGGCTCTAGGATCCAACTTGCTTTCCTTGACATTATAGTATGCGGGACAACAAAAAATGTGTAAGGAATCATAATCTGAAACGGGTTTGCTAGACCATACCTCCAATGGGCTCTTCCCATTGTTTGCAGATGAATGTAGCCAGTTGATGAGATGGCATGCATAGTTGACTGCCTCAGCCCAAAATTCCTTGCCCAATCCAGCATTAGACAATATACATCGGATCTTCTCCAATAAGGTCCAGTTTAGATGTTCTGCCACACCATTTTGCTGAGGTGTCTCTCTAAAGGTGAAATGCCTTTCAATCCCTTCTTCTTTGCATAACCTCATGAACGGATCTAAAATGTATTCTTCACTGTTATCTAATCTGAGCTTCTTGATTTTCTTGCCAGTCTGATTCTCAATCATCTTTTTCCAATTCTGAAAAATTTTAAGAACTTGCTTCTTATGGTGCATGGTGTACACTCAAGACCTTCTAAAATAGTCATCTACAAAGGTGATGAACTAGTGTTTTCCTCCTAATGAGGCCTTCCGGGTAGGCCCCCAAACATCTGTGTGAATGTAATCCAAGATCCCCTTGGTCCGGTGTATCCCAGTGGCAAATTTAACTTTAGTTTGTGTGCCCAAAACACAGTGTTTGTAAAATTCCAGCTTGAGGCCCTTCACACCCTTTAGCAAACCCTGACTTGATAGACTTTGCAAAGATTTCTGTCCTGGGTGCCCCAACCTCATGTGCCATAGTTTGGAAGAGTCAGCCTCACTAATAGTGTTAATTGAGGCGGCCGCTACTCTTCCCAAATCCGTAGAGCCTTATAAGAAGTATAAATTGCTTCTTCTTATGCCCTTTATCACCACCAATGCCCCCAAAGTCACCTTCAATGCTTTACCTTTTAAAGTAATAGTGAAGCCCTTTGATTCCAAAACCCCAAGGGAGATGAGGTTCTTCTTTAAATCCGGTATGTACTGAACTTCCGTTAGTTCTTTGACGGACTCATCTTGGAGCTTCAAGCGAATAGTGCCAATGCCTTTAGCTCTACAAGGGCTATCATTGCCCATAAACACAATTCCACCGGAGATCTTCTCAAAAGTCGAGAACCAACTCCATTCATCCGTGCTACATGCAAGAGCCAAGCCTACCAAGGCACTTTCCGAGTCCTCATCATCTGAATGTGCCATATTTGCCTTTTGGGGTTTCTTGTCCTTATTCTTCAAAACAGCTAAATCCTTCTTCCAATGCCCTTTATTGCGGTAATAGGAACATTGGTCTTTGGCAATTGACTTCCTATCTGAGAATGCACTTCTTGACTTTGAGAAGGATTTTGTCTCTTTTTCCAAATTTTCTGTTTTCAGATCTACCCCTCACCATGCATTCACCATCAATGCATCTGAAGATGACTCATGAGTAGCTTGTTTGTCCAATTTTCGGTACTCATTGTTAATCAATGCATTTGCAACATCTTCATAATGGATTGAATCATTTCCATACAATAGGGTAGTAGTGAGGTGGTCATAAGTGTCCGGCAAGGAATTCAATAATACTGCCTTGTTCTCATCCGAGATTTCAACATCCAAGTTTTGCAAGTCCACAAGTAACTTGTTGAAGGCATTCAAATGCTCCGCCATTGGCGTTCCGATCTTGTATTGAAATTTGAAAAACTTCTTCTTCAAATAGAGCCGGTTCTCAATGCTCTTGGTCATGTATTTATCCTCCAGTTTCTTCCACAAGCTCTTTGCCGAATTGTCCCTCATCACAAAGTCCTTTTGGTCCTTTGCTAGACAAAGCTGAATGGAACTGCAAGCTTGCCGGTTCATTTTCTCCCAATCCTTCTCGGATATATCTTTGGACTTCTCCTCCAAGGTGATGTCTAATTCTTGTTGGAACAACACATCCATAACTTTACATTGCCACATTCCAAAGTTGTTGGTGCCATCAAACTTCTCAACTTCAAACTTTGCATTTGAGATAAGTAAGACCTTCACCCCCACATAGCTCAAATGGGAATAGTGGAAGGAAACACAAGGCAAAGCTTAGAAACCTCTAGAGAGATGTTAATGGTGATAGAAAAAGCCCTAAGCAAGTTCTAATCATGGATTAACACCCTAATGTAAGCAAACACCAACAATGACAACATGGAGACAATAGAGAGAGAGAGACAAGATTTACGTGGTTCGGCAATGTGCCTACATCCACGAGCGAAGCAATCTTCTTTACTATGTAAATCTCTCACTTACAAAGAGTTTAACAACTCTAATCACTCTCAATATAATGGTGGCTCAACCCTTATTAATGTTCTTCCAACCTACCAACCCTAAAAAATCCATTTTAGTATTTATAGTCAGGTTCAGATTTGGGGATTTTCAGTGTCGTGTTCAAATGCCCTCGAGGGCGCGTTCGAACGCGCCCAATGTCAATACAGTAGAACCAAAGGAGCGTTCGAACGCAGGAGGGGGTTCGTTCAAATGCCTGCAAAAACAGTTGCTCTCGGGTTGGTCCGCATTCGAACGCAGCTGGGGTCGTTCAAACACCTATAGAAAGTCTGCTCTCGAGTTGGCTTGTGTTCGAACTCGGCTGGCACCGTTCGAATGCCTGCATCACAGACTGCTCTATGTCTGGAGCCCTCATTCGAATGCCCTCTAGGGCCTGTTCGAACGTCCGGCACAAAAATGCTGATATATACTGAATTTTTTGCTAAAATTGAATTTGAGCCAATTTTTAACAATGGCCTTATTTATCTACCCTAAGGAGTTGATAGCAAAACTTAACAGCCAGATGAGAGATTTCTGATGGAGATTTAATGATGGATAGAAGCATATCTATCTAAAAAATTAGAATGTTGTTTGTAAACCGAAGGGAGCCGGCGGTCTTGGCATACGGCGACCAAAGCTGGTGAACCAAGCTCTTATCATGAAACTGGCATGGAGGCTAATCAAGCACCCCAATTCGGACTGGGCTATTCTTTTGAAAGAGAAATACTTTTGTAATCACGGCCAAAGATGCAAGCCTCTTGGATGTGGAGTTCCATACTCAAGGTGACAGAATCGCTGTGGAAATGTGTGCTGTGGCAAGTGGGTAATGGACAATCCATGGACATCAATATCGACCCATGGACCCTCTTTGACTTGTCGGACTTGGAGCTCCCCCTGTTTATCACCAAAGTGAAGGATCTTATGAATGGTGCAACTTGGGATGCCGCCAAAGTTCTACTACCACTCCCCACCAGTGTGGCTCAAGCGGTCAAGAGCATCTTCATCAGCCCTGCAAGTGTTCTGTGCCAGATAGGCTTGTATGGACCCGTACCTCGTCGAGAGAGTTCTCCCTGAAGATTGCCTTCAACGCCCTATCAGGTGGCGATTGGACAAGCTCGCCCTCAAGCGAACCTAGGCGTCAGCTTTGGAAAACTATCTAAGTGTTGCAATCTTAGTAGGATATGAAGTGGCAAGGCACCTCCCCCACGTGGATGCCTACTGTCCAGTCTGCCATGCAGCTCTGGAGAGTGTGAATCATCTACTGTTGGGGTGCAACTTCACGAGGGTGGTTTGGTTTGCTAGTGTGCTAGGGCTCCGAGCTAGTAGTGCATCGGAACGAGCGGACAAATGGATCTCCTTCGTGGCCCCTAAGCTGTCCTCTGATATGTTTGCATACTCTTTCATGATAATGTGGGAGAGTTGGAAAGCTTGGAATGATCTGGTATATATAAACATCATGTGCTCGCCCAGCTCCGTGATTGAGAAGGCGAAAAGAGATGAAGCTCATCCCAAACACTAGCAAAATGAAGCTAAAATTGTTACACCCCGCTAGATGGTGCAGGAGAAGCCCAGCAGTGGCAACCTTGTTTGTTGGGTAGATGCCTCCTATAGGGGTAACTGCTCGGGTGATATCGAGATCTTTATCAGCAAATACCCGGATCAATTTTGTGAAGCAAAAGCACCTACCTCTATCACTGTCCGAGTATCTTAACTAGTGAAACTCTAGCTCTGTTAGAAGGTCTGAGGATGCTGGCTGGATCGCTTCGGGAAGGAAAGGGATGGGTTTTAGTGACTCTGAAAGTGTGGTTAAGACGGTTAATGGGTGATAAATCGGGTAGACCGGTCTATCAACCTATTGGTGCTTGAATGCAAAAGGTGGATTTCTAATTGCCCTAATGTTAGGGTCTGTTTCACGAGCTCATAGATTAGCTAGTCTAACTTCTCAAGTTTGTTGCTCTAAAGTCTAGACCGATCCATCGATAGATCTTAATGTACCAAGTGATTTAGAATAAATATTAAAAATCTATGGACATTCATAAAAAAAATATATCCAAATATCATAAAATCTACAAATACCCATTAGTATTTTAGAGGAAAACATAAAACCATAACCAACTAAAAGTCATGAGAGAAGAAAGACAATCTTAAACGGAACAAGGAGCATAAAAGACTAGTTTTTTGGTGTCATGCGTTTCAATATGCAACATCTGTAGTGTTAAATAGAAAACCAATTCAAACAAAAGACTATCATCTTTCCCCTTTTCTCGTCATTACAGGTTGAGACTTGTGTTTTGATAATATTAGGTAGGGATATTTTATAGGATCCACAAACTAGAAACTAATTTTGATATTGCACTTTATATATGTCGCTGCAGTATTTCTACATAATTCATAAAGCCCAGCATAACTCACAGAAATCTTCCTAAATTCCAAGGACCAAAGGAATGTCTGAATCAAACTCTGAAAGAAGCATTCAGAATACAATATATATATATATATATATATATATATATATATATATATATAGTTTAACCTTAATTTAGTTACTTGATAAGCTGATAAGCATGTACAGTTCCATACTTGGAAGTTTGTTGTGCAATATTTATTTAAAAAAGACAACGCCACCACACCGATGAATTCTTCTTACGATTGCTTACATAGGTGCCAATTGCATCAAGATACACACCGGATCGTCCATGAAAGCCAATAATTTTACCATTTACAGCAGGCAGATAAAATGGAACTCCTCCTTCTACGCCATATGGTCCATAAGTGCTAAGATTGCTGACAAAAGTAAGTGATCTTATGACTAAGAAACCATCGTAATTACCGTAGCGGCCTTCTATGGATGTAAAGTATTCATTTGGCATGAGATTAATCTGCATGAGAGAAAGATAGAAATGAGACAGATTTGTTACGTACATTCGTTGATTATAAAGCTACATTATGCATGACTCGTGAGTATCATGTTTTCAATCGATACCGGAGTGATAGGAGATTAGAAGAGTTAACACAAATGAGCGGTTGGATAATCACAAACCCCTCCATGGAATCCACCATGTTGAAGTCGAGCACACTATTTTTTCACTCGAAATCCACCAAGAGAATAGGAGCAAAACAAGAAGAAATCTTTTCCTCAGAATATTTATTTGATAACCCAAAATAAGCTGCTTGTATTATGTACATGTATGACTTCATGGGAACAACTACTAAAATGCATGCATTAGTTTCCCACTACCATGCATGCATGACTTCCTAGACTTTTCTATCGATGCTCCAAGGCAGGAATCCATTGAAGAGGGTGATGGATTGAATAAGATTTATATATTGTTTATTAATTACAATGGATCATGCTCAAATTAATAAAGATGTCCTACTTCTTTTTCTTTTAGAAAGTCTCAGATATCCTATTTGATCATGAAGAGCTTTTAGATGGATGGATGGATATTTGAGACTAGGAACCGGCTATATATTTATAGTGTGACGAATACGTATCCGAGCCTATCAAGGAATGTTATTCTAATCCCAATCTAAACCAAGATATAAAACCTTTATCATTAATTGTTTATTCCTCCTCTGATATTTCAGAGCATGTGACATGATGCATTAATATCTTGAGGCTTTGTGCAAGCATATGATGCGATACTCTCGTGAGGTTTTATATGAGCATATATGATACTCAACATTCCTTTTTAAGTTGATAAATGAGAATCATTTTCTATCATTAAGAGTATATTTTATAGGTGCAATATTAATTGAGCACGTCATATTTTGTTTCATTGCATTACATAATTTTAAGTCTATTTTGTTTCATATTTTGTTTCATTGCACGTCATATTTTCTAGTGACCAACTTTCAAGGCCATTAGGACTCTATTTGGAAGATGTATTGAAGTTTTTCCTAACCATATTGAGTTGTTTCGTTATTTCATCTATTATCTTTTAGAAGTTATTGAAGATCACCTAAAGGCTTCGGATGAGAAGTGCTAAATCATTTCTTACTTATCATGTCTACACAAAAAAAAATGCCTCTAAGGGCCGCCGAGTGAGGAATGGGTCGATAGGAGGTTTATAAGTCAATAATGTAACTACTATAGTTATTAGTAGTTGGTTTCGACTTGTATTTATATCAGGTTTTTTACTCAGGTTACATGTTTTTCCATATAAAAACATATTTGTGATTATCTAATCATGCTTTATTTTTCATATTTATTATATTGATAGCATGTGGTAGATTGATCTCTTAGGATGTATATAATTTTTTAATATCTATGCTTTATATATTTTTGCTCTATGCTTTAGGTCATTAGTGCTGAGAGAGACAATCAGATAAACTGTAAGCCACTATTCTATTTGGAGATTAGACACTTGATGATCTTTAGATTATGATTATGAGGTCGGGTCATATTTAGACCATTACTTTATGGTGCAAGGATATGACATCTTTTCAAGCCAAGGGCTTGTAATTTTGACAGGGTGCTCTTAATCTGGTCCATATTACAAGACATATAGCATCGGTAGGCAAGTATTGACAAAAATACCTCTAATTGCTTATCCAGCCTTTGATATGTGACACTTTGGGAGAGCATTTGACATGATGCAATGTTATGTTAGTTAAGGTTTCATATTAGCATATATGATAATTGATATGTATAACGTGTATTTTAAAGGTGAGCGTTTCAGTATCATAATTTAACCTTGAAGGATATAGACTTTTGAATACTTATATATAAACATAAAAGACTAGCTTTTTATATGCTAAAGAAAGACCAGGAGATAGTGCATAGAGCCCCGTAGATAGAGAGCATCGAGAGTGTGGAGGTGGGTGGTGCAAGATAATGCAAAAATATTGGTAGACACTAAAAGATTTATAGAGAGCCGATAGAAGACAACAGTAAAATCTAATAAGAGAGCTTCTCGTCATCTATCGTTGTATGAGTTTTATTTTTGTTAATGGGTGAATTTTTCAAATGAATCTATTTGAGATGTTCTAAAGTCTCTATATTAGTTACGTTCTGTTCTATAGTGGATTTGTTATTGCCCCATAATTATTTTTTATTAGAAAGGTTTTTATATGTATATATTTGAGTTTGAGTCTATTATGACTAATTTATTGTATTTTAGTTTTAACAAGATTGAATCACACAAAGTTTGACACACACACCATTATATAGAGGGTGCTATCAATTTCGCTCGTTGTTTATGAACAATTTGTGTGCAACTCAAAAGTTTATTCGAAATCGACTCACTTGTTTAATATATGTCAAAATTTAAGCTTGAAATTAAAAACGAGTCAAACCAAAGCTTAGTAAGCTCATGATTGGTTCCATATAGCTCCAATATATATATAGAGAGAGAGAGAGAGAGCTAGAATTTTTGAGCTAGCGGAGGTAACGTGAGCCGGCTCGAATTCATTTAAACCCAAACATGATATAGAATTTTAGTTTGATAAATTTAATTCCAAGTCGAATACGAGCAAGATTCAGCATACTCCTACCATCGTTTCTAGAGAGATTGTTTCCATGGGCGAACACTCTGCAAGACTGCAATTTAGTTGCATCTCCTCCTCCAGAGTCTACCTAGATTCTATGTAACACACTGGTCTAAGATGTTTTAGGAACCAGGCTTCGTTTCAAACAGATATATAATATATATATATATATCAAGCTTAATTCCAAGTTAATGCGATAGGAACGAAGCAATAAATTCGTACGAGTCTGGATATGATTTGCAGATGTTACCTCAGTTAGATCACCTCCTGTCCCTCCGAAAGAATCACTCCACTCATGGTGCCCATTACGGTCATAGAAGACCATGATAGCATCAATGGCGGAGCCATGGCGAATACGTACCTTGATAATACGTTCAACACCATCCACGTTTATATCCCTCGCGGCACCCCCCATTCCACCGCAAGGCCCCATCTTGATGACTGTTTTCCCCTGTACTTCGACAAGGAAAACAAAAAAGTGGTGAGTAGCTTATGTATACGATCGAAGGTTTGCGCAACAAATGTTTGTGTTAATGTCTCTGAGGGCAAGACTCACCATTCACAGCTATGTCAGTGGTGATATCTCAGGCCTCTTTCTCCGTAGCCAGAGATGGACGAATGGTTTGGCTTATATAATGCAATTTACATTTTTTTTTATTTTATTTTTTGGCTCAGAGGTGAGGGGTATTTGCATGTATACCACTCAAAAATTCTTATTTTACTAATAAACCACTACAGTAATATTATGATCTAGTGAAACTTTTGTGACTGCTGCTAATAAAAATGCTAGTTATATATTATTAGAACAAGATTCGTAGCTTAATGCTGCAAAAGATGAAATTTTATGCTAAGATTTATAGTATGCCCAAGAATGTGGAAGCAATATAGGAATACACATTACCATGAAGATCACTGAGTAGCATGGCAAAAAGCATCTCAGTCTAGGATTCTATCAGCTTATGTACTTAATTCTTTCCGAGATATGTGATGCTGTTCATTCCTTAATTATTGATTTAAGGAATCGTTCATGCCCTACCTTTTATAACTTCTGTTTTACAATTTTTGTTCATGCTACAGATATTAAAAATTCATATTAATATGCTCATTCTTTTGAGATGAGATCTTCCATTTTCTTTTCAGAGTGTATCATATATTCAGTAAACCGTCAATGCAGCATAATTTATTTACTATGCCTTGCGTTTTGAATTTTTAACCAGGCTTTACACGTAAAATGCCATTATTATCAGTTCAGATTTACTAGTTAACTGCAAAAAGACTAGCAAGCCCCCAAGAGAACATCTCATACAATTTTCTTTTCAAAGGATTCCTTTTGAACTGATCAAATGCTTATGAAACAGCAGAAAAACCACTAAGTCGGGTTTCTGATTGCATGCTTTAGCATCTTGTCCTGCATTTACAATTCTACTTTATCTAATTGAACTTATTCCTGGCAGGGAATGATTTAGTGGAGAATTTATCAAAGTAGACTGGACACCTGGAACAACGCTCTGAAATTTTGGTATAATGAATTGCGTCAGTTTGAATAAATGGATGACCTCACTTATTTTGCTCCTTTGTCTTTGTAAGAAAGCAGAGTTAAAGTAAGAATGTTTTGAATGCCAGTTTTGTTTAAAGTTGGTGCGTTGTGATATTTGAGAGGATGTGTGGATGCTCATTAGATGTTTACTTGGGCTAGCTCCTCTACTTCCAGAACTTGTCTACTTACCAAACTTGCAAGAATAAAGCTTGTTTCCACTTGTAGATTCGTCAGTCAATTCTAGCAGGAATTCTTTTTCTTTCGTAGCACTAACTTTCACATGAGCTGGCATACCACCCATAAATGGATAGAAAATCTAAAGTTTTGAATCGGTGTATAGAGTTGTATCTCCAATGTTTTTTTGGGGGATCGACCATGCAAATGGCTCTCTTTCCTATCATGGGATTAGTCGTCTTACAATACAGCCTACCAATTGTCTATGTGATTATGACAATTTTCTACCACGACTGAAATTCCACTCCAGTGCTGCTCAAAACAGAATTAAACAACTATATGATTAATTACACCAAGATCGGTCATTTGTAGTAGATGATTGGGTTTATATTTGGTTGCAACTTATCGCCAAAGTTCACCTAGGACTACTACCTACTGCCTCACCTTGCCCCTTGAGTCCAAGGTGTATTCGGGATTTTTCCTATTTCTATCCTCTCGCCATGTTTAGCCACCGATAATCAATCACTTTGGCTATGTTTGGTTTGAGTCTAAGCCTAAACATGACTAGCTTGCCCTATTTTTTAGCAATGGTTTATGTAATTTAACCTAGGCTAAGAAAATATAGTGTTTGATTATAAACTTGGCAAAAGAATATATAATTATTACCTTTAATGTAATATGAAAGTAAAAATGTATTGATTTTGAAGGAAAATAGATGACAATGCTTATTTAATAGACAAACTATTAAATATAGTGCTCATTGTAGGCCTGAAAGTGCCATTTGGACTTGTGAGCTTGCACAGTTGTAAGTTCGCAAGTGACCATAGATATATTGGTTGATTTTTCTTTTTTTAAGCTATAAAAAATATCACAAGTATAGAGTGTGGCCTTACTGGTTTTTAAGACTGCATGTGCTATTTGATGTGCGGACTTACAAGTTTTTCTAGTTGGTTTTTTTCTTTTTCTCTTTTAACTAAAGAATGTGTTCTTGTGGGCTTTTAAGCCTACAGGATGTCATTGTAAAATGGGTTTGTGTGCTTGTAAACGCATAAGAGAACTTACAAGTATTGTTTGTCGGTGAAAGTGGAGCTCTTTCCATAAAATATTAAAAACACACTTCTAAAGTTCTACGATGAGGAAGAGGAGAAAAAAAATTGACAGGACATAAAAATATAAGCATTAGTAATTTTAGGGGTAAATTTAAAATCCTTTTGAATTCAAGCTTAGATTTTTTTGTCTTTCTTTCTCCTTTGTTGGAGAGTAAACTTAATTGGAAATAAAATAGTGTTTAATTACTAATAACAGCTAGTGGTCTTTGACTAAGTTCTGTCACTAGCTCTAAAACCTCAAACTAAACACCAACCATATTATTGTTTTACCTTCTCCGCTGATTGGTTCAGTTGAGAAGATACCCTTCTGCATCTTGTCATGGTGGCATGTTGTAACATCCAAACCTTAAACACGCACATGGCACGAGCTCACATAGCACGTGCGTAGCACCTGACTATTTGGTTAGTTATTGACAATCAAATAAACTTGTATCAACATCATAATTTTATCCACAATAATTTAAACTAAGAATAACTCAAGTTTAACTGTCAACAGCATACAGATAACCCTACTTAGGCCCTACACAGACCGTAACACATCATCAAGAGCTTTTCACAACTACATATACACAAATGTAGTATATACATAATTATACAAGTACAAAGTCACCAGCTAAAATATAAGACAAGGATATAGATACACTTTGGAGAATGTCTACTAATACATTAGGTAAGATAACTCATCTAGCATATAATATTAACCACACTCTACTCCTCACTCACTAGTAAGAGCTCTAAGGGAGTATCCTGCTTCATTCATTCACTTGGGTTTTTGGAAAGGAGAAAACAAAGAGTCATGAGCTAAAGGCTCAGTAAATAGACCTTATCCCGAATTAGTAAAGCCAAACAGAGAGTAAATCATGTACTAGATAATATAAATTAGAAAGCAGCATGATGCCACGTATAAGCATGTATATATATATCCTCAATGACATATATATAAATGAAATCAATTCTCATGAATAAGCATATTATATCTTCAACCAAAAATATATCTCCTAATAAAATTTTAATATAACATCACCGAATATAACAACATATGATGTATAACAATCATGATCCAATGATACTAGTCACATCAATGATGACGCATAATGCATGCCAACCACTAAAAAAATCATATAAGTCAGAGGCAGATATAATCTACATATATCTCACCATTGTAATCATCCATCTTAACTCTAAATATCATCCACCATGCTGGACTACGGTATCCGGCCCCAAACTCGATACACATCATGCTACAAGCTCAGAGCATACCCTATCATATGCTAAGAGTATCTCTGGGGATAAATCATACCCTGCCATATGCTAAGAGTATACCCTATCATATGCTAAGGGTATATCAATGATAATAGTACTCTGTCATACACTAAGAGTATAACCATCAGCCATCATCATACTCTGCCATATGCTAAGAGTATATCCAGTACCAGACTGGACCAGATATCTTTCCATCTATCACATCACATCACATCACATACACAAATATTTTCATGATTTCCTATACATGATAGATCATATGCATATATCTAGTACTGCAATAGATCATGCAACTCAAAAATTTAGGTGGTAGAGAAGCCAAGAGAAAAATGATGTAATGCAGACTCCAACCATGTATCTAACACATGCATACTCCTACTAGTCTATCACATGCACACTTATGCTAGAGGTCATCTCGGTATAAAATCATAACAGTATAATCATCTCCAATCATCTCTATATATCACCAATGTACTCATATTCCAGATCAGCCTAATTAAATCGATGATAAAATATGCTTGACTGAAATCATCTCTAGATAAAGTCATATAATCATGCTGGAGGCCAAAACATGCAAGTACATAATATATAATATATCCTAATTTAAGAAAGGCGTCTAAGGGATAAGACTACTCACCACCACTGCAAATACCAAACCACCACTTGTTTACGTTGTTACGATAACGATCAAGCCTTGATAGCTAAGTCCACGGGGTCTTGAATAGGGGGGTTGGGATCTGAAATTATTTATAACAAATAATGTCAGTCTTTTTATTAATTAAAATTAACCCGGCTAAAAGATAATTTCTTGTTGTAATTATGTACTCTTCATTTCTATATTTGTTTTGTTATTTATTAACCATAATTATATTATTTAATAGTGTATTTAAAATATAATTATCTGCCTATTATTCTCTTTGATAATTAAGAAAATAAGAATTAAGTTACTGTAAATAATTTCGCAAGAATATACGTATATAACTCTAATAATTACTATTACCTACCTAGGATTTAAGTAGTAATTTATATTGTAGGTATTTTGCTAAACATGATATAATTAGATTTATTTACTAACTATGATATAATTAGATTTAACTCATATAAATTAAATACATTAGATTAACTAAGCTATTTAAATAATTAATAACATAATCAAATATAATTTAAATAGTATCAATAATATATATATATATATATATATATATATATATAACTATGAACAGTGCTAGGCTCAGCCCAGCACCTTAACCTAGCAGGTGCTGGGCTGAGCCCAACACCATGCATAGCAAGGGTGCCGGGCCGAGCCCAGCACCTCGCGACAGTGCTACCCGAGAGAAGGAAAGAAGGGAAAAAGGAGGAGGAGGGGGAGAAGAAGAAGAAGAAGGAGGAGAAAAGGGGAAGAGGGTTGGAAAGCAGGGGAGGGGTACGGCCGCTGGTGGTCACTCAGCAGCCGGCCTCTCGCCGGCAGCTCAAACCTTCGGCGGTCCTGAGAGGAAACTGAGAGAGAGAGAGAGAGAGAGAGAGAGAGAGAGAGAGAGAGAGAGAGAGAGAAATAGAGAAAGAGAGCGAGAGAGAGGCTCACCGGTGGATAGAAGGGCTGACGGCGGCTCTTCCCAATGGTCGGTGATTGCTTGCGGACTAGAGGGAGAGAGAGAGAGAGAGAGCTAGAGAGAGAATGCAGAGAGAAAGAATATTAGAGAGAGAAAGAGCAGGTTATGCGGCGGCAGCCTAGAGAAAAGTGGCTCGATGGAGGTGCGTGGCACCCCCACCGCTGCCATAGCATGCATGGTATGCTGGGCACAAGGCCGGCCACAGCATGGCTGGTCACGTCGTGCCCAGCAAGCTTAGTAGGTTTTTTTTGTTTATTTTATTTTATTTTTTTATACCCTACTTGGGTTATTACACATGTCCATCACCAATTGTCGCTTGATCATAGAAGTCATGATTGAGTGAGTTGGCATATCGATGATGCTGCAACTTGGATGGCCAAATATGAATTCATGAAGCAATTTCAAGTATTTTGACCTTGAGGACAAAATGAATGAAAGCATGATCGAATGATGCATCATGTTTATGCTTGATTTATATTTAGCAATTTGTTGCTTCATCAAGTCGAGCTTAGCCAAGTTAAGTCACCGGACCCTATTGTTGTTTTGCTTTGCTATGTTGGGTTGAGTCCTAGTTGCTTGTTTAGGCTTCTAGATTTTGTTATCTTAAGCTTCTTTATATATAGTTGTAGAGAGCACATATCGACAAAAAATAATATTATTATTTCCTCTCTCTCTCTCTCTCAACCCTTCCTTATTTGGGTGGCAACCATGGGCCAAACCCTAGGCGTCTCCTCCCTCCCTCGTATTGTCGGCCTACCTCAACAACCAATCACCCTCCTATGTTAGAGGTATATCGATGCCAAATCCCACCACCTGTTACCACCACCATCACCCCTACTTTTGTGTATTTTCATCATAGTTATAGTTAGAATTTGCAAAGGATTAAATACCAAAAACATTGATTAGGAAGTTACGGATCAACCACATCTAGTTTCATAATATTTTGACTACTGTAGAATATCTAATAAATATTTTTCCTCAATTATGCGGGCTACTTTCCTACATCTAGTCCAGATTGGGAAGAGGACGTCAGTTGGTCGTAATTCCATGGGATGCGGATTGGTTGTAGCTTGAGCAGCCTTTAACTTCTCGTTCAATTAACAAATTCATCTTTCCGATCTCTAAGGTATTTTAGATGAAGAAAGGCGTCGCTGGAGACTTTTAGAAGTCATTGACCTTGAATAGTTGATTAGCATTAAGATATATAGGTACTGTCAGGGGATCCCACCAAAATGTCAGCCATAACTTAAACTTATCAACTTCATATCCAAGCCAGAATAATTTTGCCCAGATTTGTATCAACCCAACCTTAAGATTGGAGGAGAGTGGATCCTCCAAATCCTTGGGTGTATAATAATTTTCTACAACCTGTAACGCCCCCGCCCGGCACGGCACGTGCACGCCTGCGGCCGCACGGCACGCGCGACGCACGCGACAAGTCGGGCGGGGCCCGTCACGCACGGATACTCTCCTGTGCACATATAATCATGACATCATCAAATAAAACCTGCTAACCTATCCATGATCATATAATCCATCACCAAATAAATCATACTCTTAACCAAATAAATCTGTTAACATATGAATATCAAAGTCCACAATAATATACACTAGACCGCTACATAATCTGGCAGGACCCACACAGGCCACAACAAACCATCAAGATACAACTAAAATAACTAATACAAGAGTACACTATGATTCGACCTATATTATACAAATCATCGTCTGATACAATAAGGTACAAATATAACAAACAACGATACAACTCAATGTCTGGTTAAACTATCTTCTATACCGTCTCGCATCAATAGCTCACCTCAAGATACAACTAAAATAACTAATACAAGGGTACACTATGATTCGACCTGTATTATACAAATCATTGTCTAATACAAAAGAGTACAAATATCAAATATTGGTACAACTCGATTTCTATATAAACTATCATCTATACCATCTCGTATCTATAGCTCACCTCATCATCGCTCTAAAATATCTTCTCAAGTCGCTATCACGTACCACATATCTGAGGGGGTTAGAAAAGAAATAAAGAGAGTCATGAGCAAAAGGCTCAGTGAATAGACCTTACCCCGAATCAGTGATGCCAAACAGAGAGTAAATCATGTACTGGATAATATGAATCAGAAAGAGTATCATGTCATGAATGAGTATATGAATGTATCCTCAATAATATATAAATGAAAAGTAGATAACACGTCATAACTGATAAAAGTATATAATCCTCGACCATGAGTAAACAAATCTCCATGTCATCTATCATCATAACTCTCTCTCAAATATGACACATGATGCATGCCGATCATGACTATGCTATGATATCAAATGCAACCATATATGATGCATATTGACCACTCGATAATCAGGTAACCGAATGATAATGAAATCATATGCATTTCTCAACATCACGATCATCACCGACATCTCGGTATAATATCATCATACTAGACCACTGTGCACAGTCAACACCCGGTACCCGGTCTCAACATCATGCCCGAAGGCTCCGAGCATACTCTGCCATCCGCAAGGAGTATCTCAAATATAACCATACCCTGCCATCCGCTAAGGGTATCAACATCCATCCAGACCGGGCACCCCACATAGTTGATAGAAACCTCGTGAGGATAACTCGCCACATATGCCCTGGCGAACGGCATGTGTCCGATTGTCTTTGCGCACAGACTCAACTGACCTCGGACATGGGCCACGAGATATCGCATATCAGCGACCATAATCATCAATCCAGGCACCCCTAACCCTGGCGCCTACTCGGGTATCCCCACGCTTTCTATCAACTATCCTATCAATCATATTTCATGCTTTCTTTTTAAATGACAGATCATATACATATATCCAGTACAATAACGAGTCAATGCATAATAGGAATTTAGGTGGAACAGGAATCAAGAGAAAAATGCTACAATGGAGTCTCCAACCATGTATCTAACACATGCATACTCTCGCTAGTCTATCACATGCACACTCATACTAGAAATCATCTCGACATAAAACCATAACAGTATAATCATCTCCAACCATCCTTATTTATCATTATCATACTTATATCAAAGATCAGCCTAATTACATGCATGATAAAAATATGCTCGACGGTAATCATCTCTAGATAAAGTCATATAATCATGCTGGAGGCCAAAACATGCATGTACATAATATATAATATAACCTAATTTGAGAAAGGGATCTAGGGGATAAGACTACTCACCGTCTGATCAGAAGATACAAACCACGCATCTCTCACGTCCGTCAGGTAACCAAGTGACACTCATCGCTAGCAAGGTCCACGGGGTCTCAAATAAGGGGTTCGGGATCGTCTGAAAATGTTTAAGTAACATAAAGTTAGTTGTTTATCCCATTATAATCCGTTCGAGTAAAATATGATGATTTATTAGATTTTAGAATTTCTACTTGTTTTTATAATTGGCTAGATTTTTATTATAAATAAAATATAAATATAGATAAAAACCTAATTATAATTAAATTATATCTTGATTAATTAGGGACTATGTAGCCATTATCTTCTTTGTTACAAAATAATAATGTATAATAAATTAATAGAATTACTTAAAAAATGTATATCATAAGAATATTAGAATATAAATCTAATAATTATAATTTACAAATTTATCTATTAATCTAATATACATATAAGTAAGTAAATAAATAAATATAAGTATTACCTATATTTATGCCTAATTAATCATTAATTATAAAAATTATCATTAATAAAATTACATTGAAGGATATATAATATTATTAAAATAGTTAATGTCTAAATAATCTATTTGCATTAATTAAGAAGCAAAATACTTAAATAAATAACATAAATAAACTAATTAATTAATAATTTAATTACAACTGCCATCAGTGCTGGGCCGAGCCCAACACTGTGCAGAAAGAGAAAAGAGGAGCTGAGGAAGAAGGAGAAAAAGAAAGAAAGAAAGAAAGAAAGAAAGAAAGAAGAAAGAAGAAGAAGAAGAAGAAGAAGAGAAGAGGAAGAGAAGAAAGAGAGGAGGTGAGGGAGGAGGTTGCGGACCCGGGCCGGCGGGGAGGGCACCGGCCGCTGCTGGCCAGCCAGCGGCCGGCCTCTCGCCGGTGGCTCGGCTCCGACGAGCCCACCCTCGGGCAAGAAAGAGAGAGAGAGAGAGAGAGAGAGAGAGAGAGAGAAAGAGAGAGAGAGAGGAGCTCACCGGCGCTCGAGGAGGTGGCGACGGCGACGACCGGCCTCGGCGAGAGAGAGAGAGAGAGATAGAGAGAGCATCCAGAGAGAGAGAGAGAGAGAGAGATTTAAAGAGAGAGAGGGAAGGCGGTGGGAGGTTGGCGGTGGCTGCGGCGGCGCTGGGGCCCGCCGCTGCCAGATGGCCGCAGCCGGTTGGCTGCGGCGACGCGAGGGGGGGGGGTGCGTGGCACCTCCCCCACGCAGCCCCACTGCATGGGCACGAGGCCGGTCACACTGTGGCCGGCCACGTCGTGCCCATGAAAAATTAATTTTTTTTTTTTTTGGTTGGGTTGTTACACAACCTGTATATATGTCTAGTTAAACTATTCATAATTGTAATTTTATAGCATGCAGATTGGTTATAGCTTGAGCGGCATATGCATATATAACAACCTTCTACTACTCATCCAATTCACAAATCCATCTTTTTGGTCTCCAAAGTATTTTAGAAGAAGAGATGCATCATCAAAAGACTTTTAGATGTCATTTACTTTGAATATTCATTGCCATTATGATATATAGGTACCAGCATGGACCCTAGTCACATGTCATCCCTAACTTAAACTTATCAAATTCATGTCCAAGCAAAAATAATTTCGCCTAGATTTGTATCAACCCAACCCCAAGATTAGAGTAGAGTGGATTTTCTAATTATATTAATTTCCTATAACTGTGTATATATGTCTAGTTTAAATATTTATAACCCTAATTCCATGGGATGTGGATTAGTTGTAGCCTAATCGGCATATGCATATATAACAACCTTTTAACTTGAAGGTATTTGGGTGTAAAGCTTTTGTTTATATTCCGAAAAAGTCAAAGAAGTAAACTTGATGACAAGTCAAGGCCATGTATCTTCTTGGGTTATGGAGGTGAAGAGTTTGGTTATCGGCTTTGGGATCTAAAAACTAAGAAGTTAGTTAAAAGCCGAGATGTTGTGTTCTTTGAAGATCAAACTATTGAAGATGTTGACAAGGTTGAGAAGCCACAAGCTAGTGAAGGTGAACTTGTTGATTTGAGGCTTATTTCTCCTCCGATGATTCATGATGAAGGGGGAGATATTCAAGAAGATGAACATGAAATATTTGATGAAAATCCTCTTAAAGATTCTATCCAACAAGGAGAACCTACGCATGAGCAATCTTCTCAAGATCAACCTCCACCGGTACCGTAAGTTAGAAGATCTATAAGGGTCTCACAACCATCAAGAAAATACTCTTCTAATGAATATGTGATGCTTAATGATATTGGAGAGCCGGAAACATTTCAAAAAGCTAATATGCATGAACAAAAAGACAAATGACAAATGGCTATGCAAGAGGAGATTGATTCTTTGCATAAAAATGAGACATATGATTTGGTGAAGCTACCAAAAGGCCAAAAAGCTTTGAAAAATAATTGGGTGTTCCGATTGAAAAATGAAGGTGATAATCAAGTCAAGTACAAGGCACAACTAGTTGTCAAAGGCTTTGAAAAATGGAAAGGTATTGACTTTGATAAAAAATTTCACCGATTATTAAAATGTCTTCTATCCGAATTATTCTAAGTCTTGTTACATGCCTAGACTTGGAATTGGAGCAATTAGATGTCAAAACCGTTTTCCTTTATGGTGATTTGAAGGAGGAGATCTACATGAAGCAACCCCAAGGTTTTGTTCATAAGGGCAAAGAAAACTTAGTTTGCAAGCTAAATAAGAGTTTGTATGGATTAAAACAAGCACATCGGCAATGGTATAAGAAGTTTGATGGTTTTATGATGAGCCACAAATATAAAAGAACAAATGCGGATCATTGTGTTTATGTCAAGAGGTTTGCGGATGGTGATTTTATCATTCTTTTGCTCTATGTAGATGATATGCTTCTAGTTGGCAAGGATGTAGAGAAGATCAAGAAATTGAAGAAAGATTTGAGTAAATCCTTCGATACGAAGGATTTGGGACCGGCAAAGAAAATTTTAGACATAGAAATTAATCATGATAGGAAAGCAAAAAAGTTGTGGCTATCACAAAAGTAATATATTGAGCAAATTCTAAAGAGATTCAATATGAATAATGCCAAGCCGGTTGGAACACCATTTGCGGGTCATTTCAAATTAAGCTCAAAACAATGTCCTTCAAATGAGAAGGAGAAAAATGAAATGAAGAGTTTTCCCTACTCCTCCGTCGTAGGGAGTTTAATGTATGTAATGGTTTGCACAAAGCCAGATATAGCATATGTAGTTGGTATGGTTAGTAGATTTCTCTCTAACCCGGGAAAAGAGCATTGGATAGCCGTGAAGTGGATGATGAGATATTTAAGAGGCACTTCTAATTTATGTCTATGTTTTGGAGGTGGAAAATCTCACTTGGTGGACTATATAGATATTGATATGGCCGGTTATGTCGACACTAGACGGTCTACTTCGGTATATATATTTACTTTCGGAGGGGGAGCCGTATCATGGCAATCAAGGTTTCAAAAGTGTGTTGCTCTTTTTAGCACTGAAACGGAATATATAGCCGCTACCGAAGCTTGCAAAGAAATGTTGTGGTTGAAGAACTTTTTGCAAGAATTGGGTTTGGAGCAAGATGAATATGTCATCCATTGTGATAGTCAAAGTGTCATTAATCTTAGCAAGAATGCAACTTATCATGCTAGAACCAAACACATTGATGTCCGCTACCATTGGATCAGGGTTGTTTTGGAGAAGCAATGATTGAGGCTTGTGAAAATCTCCATGAACTATAATTCATCGGATATGATAACCAAGGCTCTTAGAAAGTTGAAGTAAGAACTTTTTAGAGACTTTGTGTATATTGATGTTTGGTGAGTATTCGCATTTGGCATGAAATTCACTAAGAGAATAAAGACTCCCTTCATGGGTCTAGAGGGGGAGAGTGTTGGGTTTATTTAACCAAGTTGGTTTGGGCTAGCTCCATGAGGTGACTTATTTGACTAATAATTGGTTGAGTAAGACCTTTGTTAAGGGGTACTTTTGCTCATGTCACTTAATAAAAAAGAAGACAAGATAAAAGGAGGTTTTTTTTTCTCTACATACAACAAGGGTTTGCAACTAGAGGATTTCTTGGTTGGGATCAAGGCACAAGGATTTTCTTCTTCACATCTACAAGGGTGTTCTTACTTCAAGAAGGTTTGGGTTTCTCTATTGGAGGTGTTATCTAAACTTGTTAATTTAAAGCTAGGGTTATTGGTTTCTTGTGGATGATATTCTTATGACCTTGAAAGACTTGTTGTGGTGATCTTCTTTGTACCAATTCTCTTGAGAGTGGATTCAATTTCATGCTCCGTGAATTTTTCCTTTGAGAAGGGTTTTACACATAAATTCGGTATTCTAACTTTCTTTGGTGCTTGTGTTGTTAATTGCATATCTTTCTTAATTGGCATCAATTTTAGCTTTCATTGTCATAGATCTCTTGGGTGGGAAAAGAGCTCCTTTCTAATAAGTAGCAATAGCATAAAGAAGAAAAAGAAAAGTATAAATCGCTTCTCTCTATTCTCAATATTTAATGAAGCATTAAATGAGAGAATGATAAACTTGAAATAAGGACAAAATGTATCATCCATAGAGGAAATAAAAAATAGATCTAAGTGACAAAAATATATGATTTTAGTTTAAATTACCCTAATACAATATATTAGAATATATATTTGTAATGAAATATTTTGATATAAGATATTCATTTGTGATCTTATTTATGATGATATTTATATTGTGTAAATATAGTGAAGTAAGTTACATTATTTTTAGTTAGAAGATTCTAAAACTAACCATGATATGGTAATATATTATAAAATAAAATTTTCAATTTGTATGTAATTAAACATATTTCCTATCTTTCTCAACAAAAAAAAAAACAAATAGTTATTTACATTAAAATAGGAAAAGAGCAGTCAAGTTAATTTGACCATTTTTATCTATTATCCCAACTATTGCAAACAAATATTATCTTACTTTATATATTTATCCAAACATTTATCTCTCTTTTACTAATCTAACACGGAAGAAATTGATATAAAAATTTCTTTTATTCCAAAATTGTTTTCCTATCCCACAGCCAACCAAAAGACCCCTTATTTAGGATTACTACCTTTAAGGATAGTAATATTGACCCAACATATAACCTGGCACAAACCCGAGAGGTATTAAGCGTTTGAATCATAAATGAGTTGATTAGCCTAATTTAATTATTAAATGAGTTATGTTCATATCTATTAATTTAATTTGTTTAATCTATTTATGACCCTCAAAACTAATAACCCGTTTATGATTTATGATATGATAATCCGATAATGACTCAAATAACTTAGTTATAATACCAAATGTGTTTATGAACCAAATAAATTTATTTATACCCAAAATAACATATATAATCATCTAAGTAAACGTGTAACATGTTCGTTTTTAATATTCCAACTCATTTAAATGAGATTAATTACCATATCTCTAACTACGATCTTAGGATTTTCAAAGCAAGACGTCAGTAATTAATTATCTAACTAGTAGATATATTATTTCATATGTATTGAAGGCGAAATAGTAATTTACGAGATGAACGCAAACACTTCGAATCTTGTACATTCGAAAGGCCGGAGAGGAGCATCTTCCTCAATTTAAAGCTACCATCTCGGAAAGTTAAAATGAGCTCCGAGAGTTGCATCAAGATTCAAAATCCAACAAGTTTCTTTTTCTATATATATTTTCTACGTGAAAGAACCGAACCAATACGCGTTACTATTCCCCAATGGGTAGATGCATGGGCGTTGGGAAGACAGACATGCATTAACTCCCAGAGACAATCTAGCTTAATCTTGGAGATCTTGCATGCAGCAAATGGTGAGTTCTTGCATGCCTTTCACACGTAGCTAGCTTATCTTGGAGATCGATCGGACAACCTGTCATCAAACTAATCTCCTGACCATTATTATTCACTTAGTTTCTTCCTGCGACTGCGAGAGAGTATGCAGATCATCAAAATGGGCCCTTTAATATATTTGGTGGCAACGTTACTTTCGCTCTTCCTGCATGCAGGAAATGGGAAAGTAGTTGGCTTCCATGCATACACAATGTGGCGAGTGTATTGAATTAAGCAACTGGCACCTACGACGTGAAGCTATATATATTCTAGTGGTTCATATGCATGCATGCATGCCAAGAGTAGTTCAAGTTCCAGTTGATCGATCAGATCAACTTGTTTTATGAATAAATCGCTAATTAGTCCTTTCTGGAGATGATGTGGAATCTAGTTGTCTAATATCATTTAACAACCCTTTGTATATCTTAAAATTTCCTATATAAACGCCAAGAAACCCCCCAGGAAAAAGAAAAGAAAAGTGAAGTGCGAACTATGGATCAATCACCACGTCACCCTTTACCCATAGACGGATGGCAGCAGGAGGGGAGTAGCTCCAAAGCAAAATTAAACAGAAACCATGTGAATGACTCGTCGCCGTTCCGAGACGCCGCACGCCGCTTGTTCATCTCCATTCCTCTTTACGTGTCTTCTTCCACCGTCTCTATCTCTTCTCCTCGGTAACCGATCCCTCCCTCCCACCCACCCCCGTGGGCCCCATCCCTCTTCACCCTTGCTTCAGTACAATCGCCACGCACCAATATGCTACGACCTCTCCAAAATGTTAATTTAATTTGTAGATATGTCGAAATCTTTACCAATCACGCCACGAAACAGATTGTAAGGAGAATCATACAGTCTCGAATGTAGATGATCGCTACCCAAAGTTCTATCTCCCCCTCCCCGCTTCTCTCTATATAAATGCTTCCCTACTTACCATCTCTCTCAATTCCCCCAAGAAAACAAACCATGGCTTCTTCCTCGACACACACTTCATCACTCCTCCTCCTCCTCGCCCTGATCCTCCTCTCTGTCTCGCTCTCCTCCTCCTTCGAGATCGGACCTCTCCGCTTCGTCGGCGGCGTAGTAAACGGCGGCGGCGCAGGGAGAAAAGTCGGTGGTCGAACAGATGTGAGGGACGTGGAAACCAACAGGGAGGTCCAAGAACTTGGCCACTTCTGCGTCGAGGAACACAACCGCAACCTCCTCGGCGGCCACGGCGCCAAGGACACCGCCGCCGGCGCATTCCTAACATTCTCGAGGGTCGTGGCGGCGCAGCGGCAGGTGGTCTCCGGGATCAAATACTACCTAAAGATCGCCGCGCGGGAGGAGGACGGAGGGGAGCGGACGTTCAACGCCGTCGTCATCGTCAAGCCCTGGATTGAGTCCAAGTCACTTCTCTCCTTCGTCCCCGCCTCGCACAAACTCTAATCCTGCCATTGTTTTTTCTTTCTTCCTCTCTACCTTTCTTTTGTATCGCGGTTATGAATGTAGAGAAGATGAGATATGGGAATAATGATGATAATAACACTAAAGGAGGTGGGAGATTTCCATTAAAAATATAGAATCCTCGTTTTGTTGAATGTTTTTAGAAGCCATGGAGTAGGGATATAATAAGGATGACATTATCATTATCTTTGTAGCGTGCATTCTCATTTAACTATGGGTATTTTGCGTCTGAATTTTTTAAATCTTCGTCTTGTTTTGTTTCTCTTTCGAAAGGAACTGCATGGTTATATGAGACAGTAAAGATATATCGAAGAAGGCGTCCTTCGGATTAAGATAAATTTTGAAGCTCTTATGATTAATTTGTTTATGGTGGATGAAGAAATCTTTGAACTATAGTTAATGAGAACATGACGCAGGTCAATCGGACGGTTTGGTTGTAGGGCCGGAAAGAAAATTGATGCGTTAAAACCAGCGAAGTGACGAAAGTGCGAAAGAAAACTCCAATCTACATTCCGTTCTACCCTTAAGCCAATCAGTTGTCTCATTGACTTTTCTGTAAATATCTCTGTAAATATGGTTGACTTTATGATTTTAATAATTGTATGGAGGAAGGCCCAGCATTTCAAGAAGCCAAGCTCCATGTTTAGTCTTGTTTGCCATGTTGACCACTTTGAAGGAATCGGAGATCACGAAGTGCTGCGGAAGAAGAGCAGCTTGTTTAGGAAAAAGATAGGGGTCGTTACTAACCAGATGCAAGAAAATTGTGAAAAAAAAATTTCGAGGTAGTCTCGAAAGTTATAGTTTTAATAGATCTAGTTTCACGAGAATTCAATGTCTGGATAAAAAGATATTAATAAAATAATAGAGTAAAGTCAAATAGAACAGAATAATAATTAACCGACGTTGCGGTAGTCGTCAAAGATGGTGGCGACCGTAAGATAGAGTGCTACTTGTTATTTTTCGCTTTTCGAGTATGTAAATGGGATGCCAACCCCATGTCTTTTGCATGTTTTTGAGTGTCTTTTGGTTTTCTTCAAGAGCTCCTTGCGAAGCAACCTTGGGATCGCAATATTAGTGTCGTCGCAATACTAGTTTGAGTTTTTCCCCACACATGCCTATAAAACTCATGGCAAAACTCAAATGGAGCTTACTTTCAAAACATAACGCTCCACAAGACCTTTGAACCCCTGGGTTGCAGAATTGGGGATGCTCATACTTAGTAGTATAGGAGAACTATCGAGAAGCATTAAGTGAGCCAGCTTCGTAACCGAAGTGCCACTGGTTCAATGGTGTTCATTTTGCCCTCGATGACTATCCTGCCCCTTTAAATTTCTTATCGTTGGCATGTCTTGTAACTTCTTTTCCAATCAATAGAGAATCGCAAACTTGTTTGCCAAACATTGTATTTTGCTTGTCTTTGTTTTGTCGCAATCCAAAACAGGTGCATCGCTTGTGAAGTGAACGGCTAACTTAACCTTGCTACTTGAAAGTTGAGTGTCGCGCGGTGTTTGTCTATCTCAAAGACTTAGTCCGTGACAGGTGGTATCAGAGCGAGTCGACAAGAGCAACAACATTGCAAAATGGGACGCCATAAGCAAAGCAGAGAGACAAGTCAAGCGGCAAATACAGCAGATTTGGGCAAATACAGCAGTGCCAGTGCTGATTACAGAACCATATATGAGCGATTCTGAAAGGCATCGAAGTAACAGGGAGCGGCTTGACGACATGGAGGCACACATCTCACAACTAAGTGCCAATGTTGCTCAAATATACGCTCTTGACGATAGGGTGGATCGCTTGGAGACGTATCAACAACACATCGACGACGAGGTTGAGACGTTGCGAGACAACACCAAGGAAGTTGTCCAACATCTCAAAGAGCAGCTAGCGGACCTCTCCGCAAGGGTGACGGTACTCACGAGAGCCATGAGCACCGTGCAACCCACCGCACAAGCAGAGGGACATTCTAGAAGGGTCAGAGTGCCGGAACCGCGCTGCTACAAGGGCGCAAGGGATGCCAAAGAGTTGGAGAACTTTCTTTCCGATGTTGAGCAATACTTTCGGGTGGTGCGACCGGACTCGGAAGAAACAAAAGTCACCTTCGCAACGATGTACCTCGACGGGGATGCCAAGCTATGGTGGCGGACTCGTTATGAGGACATCCAAGGTGGCCGATGCAACATCAATACCTGGGAGGATTTGAAATGGGAGCTGAAGCTGCAGTTCCTTCTTAAAAATGTGGAGTTCATCACAAGACGGAGTTTGCGACATCTCTCACAAACGGGGTCGATTCGAGAATATGTCAAGCAATTCTCAACGCTCATGTTGGACATTCGGGACATGTCGGAGAAGGACAAGCTTTTTCACTTCTTAGAAGGTTTGAAGCCTTGGGCACAAACTGAGTTGCGACATCGGGACATTCCTGACTTAGCGGCGGCCCAAGCTGCGGCGGAACGCTTGACGAATTATTCAGCCCCTGAAAACCCAAAGAAGAAACCTTCGATGAGCAATGCAAAGCCCCAAAGGCCGAAAGGCAAAGGGGTGATGCAAAGCGAAAAGAAGGGATCTTGGCAAAAGGGTGTGAAACCGAGCAAGAGTCACGAGGAGGGATTTTCCTATGCGGGGGGGCCACATTTTATGAAGAATTGCCCGCAAAGGAAGTTGCTCAATGCAATGCAAGCCCAAGAGCAAAGTTCGGAGAGCGACGATGAGAAGTTGATGGAGGGCCCTCGCATGGGGCATTGCGGCTTCTAAATGCACTCAAAGCTCAAGTGGGGAGAAGCAGAAGTCTTTGCCTTCGAAGAACCGAAAGCCAAATGAGCTAATGTTCGTCGACATTGAGCTCAATGGAAAGTCTACGAAGGCGTTGGTTGACACTGGTGCCACTCATAACTTCATAGCGGACCATGAAGCACAACGACTTGGGTTGCTCCTTTCAAAGGACTCAAGTCGAATGAAGGCGGTGAATTCGAAAACTCAACCGATCGCCGGGCAAGCGAAGGATGTGCATGTTGCGGTTGGGTCTTGGAGAGGCAAGGCCAACTTCATGGTGGTTCCTTTGAATGACTTCCAAGTCATTCTTGGGATGAAATTTCTGCAAACGGCAAAAGGAGTGCCAATGTCGTTTCTTAATGCTCTTTGCATGATGGGGGATGAGTCCTCTTGTGTCGTCCAGGCGGCGAAGACGACGACAAAGGAGACAAAGCAACTTTCAGCACTTTAGCTGAAGAAGGGTGTCAAGAAGGGTGAGCAAACATTCTTGGAAGCCTTGAAGCTTGAGGCGAATCCTTTGGGGAATGGCCCAATTCCTCTTGGGGTCGCAAGGGTCTTAAAGGAGTTTGGGGATGTGATGCCGCCCGAATTGCCAAAGACCTTGCCTCCTCAGTGAGCGGTGGATCACAAGATCGAATTAGAGCCAGGGACAAAGCCTCCAGCCCGTGCACCATACCGCATGTCTCCTCCGGAGTTGGTGGAACTTCGGAAGCAACTTGGCGAGTTGCTTAAAGGCGGGTTGATCCGCAGCTCAAAGGCACCATTTGGGGGCGCTGGTGCTATTTCAAAAGAAGCATGATGGAAGTCTACGACTATGTGTAGACTATCGCACCTTGAACAAAGTGACGATCAAGAACAAGTACCCAATCCCTCTCATTGCGGACTTGTTTGATCAACTTGGAGGAGCACGGTACTTCTCCAAATTGGACTTGCGATCGAGGTATTGGTAAGTCACAATTGCGGAAGGTGATGAAGCAAAGACAACATGTGTAAAACGTTATGGCATATTCGAATTCTTGGTGATGCCATTCAGTTTGACGAATGCCCCTACAACCTTTTGCACACTCATGAACCAGCTATTCCATGAATATCTTGACAAGTTCGTGGTGGTCTACCTTGACGACATCGTGGTGTACAGCAAGACGTTGGAAGAGCACATCCAACATCTCAAAGCCATCTTCAAAGTGCTAAGGGAACACTCCCTCTTTGTGAAGAAGGAGAAGTACTATTTTGCACAAGAGGAAATCATGTTCCTTGGACACCAAGTTGGCGGAGGACACATTCGTATGGACAAGGAGAAAGTTTGTGCCATTCATGATTGACTAGTCCCTTCGAAGGTGACGGAACTTCATTCATTTTTGGGAGTTGCCAACTATTATTGGCGGTTCATTGCAAGCTACTCGTAGAGAGCTGCGCCGTTGACTGATTTGCTGAAGAAGGACCGCTCATGGGAGTGGTCAAGCAAATGTCAAGAGGCCTCTACTGATTTGAAGAGAGCGGTGATGGAGGAACCTGTATTGCAGTTGCCAAACTACTCCCTTCTGTTTGAAGTTCACACGGATGCTTCAGACTATGCCATTGGAGGAGTTCTTGTGCAAGAAGAACATCTAGTTGCTTATGAAAGCCGCAAGTTGAATGATATGGAGCGGAGGTATACGGTGCATGAAAAGGAGATGACGGCCTTCGTGTTTGGAGGCATTATCTCCTTGGGTCTCGCTTTGTGGTGAAGACCGACAATGTTGCCTTAAGTTATTTCCAAACTCAAAAGAAGCTCTCTCCAAAGCAAGCAAGATGGCAAGACTTCTTGGCTGAATTTGACATGGTTTTGGAATACAAACCAGGTCAAACAAATCAAGTTGCGGATGCCTTAAGCCGTAAGGTTGAACTTGCTACTCTCAAAGTGGTGGCGAATGAGAGTATAAGCCAAGTGCAAGTATCACTTCTAAAGAAGATTCACGAGGGGATGCAAAGTGATCCGATGGCAGAGACCCTCAAGAAGCTTGTAGATGAAGGCAAGACGCGGCAGTTTTGGGTCTAGGAGGGACTCATTATGACAAAAGAAAACCGTGTGTACGTGCCACGGGCGAACAACTTGAGAAAAGAATTGCTCAAAGAGTGTCATGACACCTTGTGGGTAGGTCACCCGGGCGTACATTGGACCTTGGCTCTTGTGGAAAGAGCTTATTATTGGCCAAAGATGGAGGAAGACATCGAAGAGTACGTGCGCACTTGTCTCATTTGCCAACAGGACAAGGTGGAGCGCGCGAAGCCTTGTGGGTTGTTGGAACCGCTCCCCATTCCTGAGCGGCCGTGGGAAAGTGTCTCTTTGGACTTCATTTCGAGCTTGCCAAAGGTCGGGGACATTGGCTCAGTGTTGGTGGTGGTGGATCGGTTCTCAAAGTATGCGACTTTCATACCGGCTCCGCTGCATTGCACCGCTGATGTAGTAGCTCATTTGTTCCTAAGGCATGTGGCAAAGTATTGGGGAGTTCCACAAAACATCGTGAGTAATAGGGATCCTCGGTTCTTGGGTCGATTTTGGACGGAGTTATTCAAACTCTTGGGGTCAAAACTCTTCTTCTCCACAAGCCTTCATCCCCAAACTGATGGCCAAACAGAAAGAATAAATGCTCTTCTTGAGCAATACTTGCGGCACTTTGTTAGTGCCAATCAGCGAGATTGGGTCAAGTTACTTAATGTTGCCCAATTCTCGTATAACTTGTAGTGGAGCTCTACATCCAACAAAAGCCCCTTCGAAGTTATCATGGGACAACAACCTTCCACACCGCATACTTTGGTGGTGGGTTACACAGGCAGCAGCCCTTCGACATATCACCTTGCCAAAGAGTGGCATCGGAATGCGGAGATTGCCAAAGCCTATCTTGAGAAGACTGCACAAAAGATAAAGAAGTAGGCGGACAAGTATAGAAGGCTGTGAGACTTTAAAAAAGGCGATTTGGTGCTGATCAAGCTTCAACTGGCATCGCTCAAGTTCTTTCGCAAGGTGCACAAAGGACTTGCTCGCAAATATGAAGGCACATTTTCTGTCATCAACAAAGTAGGCAATGTGTCCTACCGAGTGCAACTACCGGCTTGGCTTAAAATCCATCCGGTTTTCCATGTGAGTTGCCTCAAACCGTATCATGTTGATCGCGAAGACCCTTCGTGCAATGTGTCAAGCCGGCCAAACCCCACAACGGCGTCGCTTGAAAGGTAGGTTGACACCATCTTAGCGGAAAGAGTGCGGACTTTACCCAATGGAGCTACGGAGACCAATACTTGGTCAAATGGAAGAATCTTCCAATGATAGAAGCTAGTTGGGAATTTGAAGAAACTCTACGGCATGAAGAAGACAAAGTTCAAGCCTACCGGAAGAAGAACTTGGCGAGCACATCAACATGAAGTCAAGCATCACTTGGTAGTAGCTGAAGATCACCTCGACGAGGACGCCGAGAGTCTAAGTGGGGGAGTCTGTTAGAATTGTTTTGTTCGCAATGTTGGTCCTATTATATTTTTCGCTTTTCGAGTATGTAAATGGGATGCCAACCCCATGTCTTTCGCATGTTTTTGAGTGTCTTTTGGTTTCCTTCAAGAGCTCCTTGCAAAGCAACTTTGGAATCACAATATTAGTGTCGTCGCAACACTAGTTTGGGTTTTTCCCCGCACATGCCTATAAAACTCATGGGCCAAAACCCAAATGGGACTTACTTTCAAAACGTAACGCCCCACAAGACCTTTGAACCCCCGGGTTGCAGAATTGGGGATGCTCATACTTAGTAGTATAGGAAAACTATCGAGAAGCATTAAGTGAGCCAGCTTCGCAACCGAAGTGCCACTGGTTCAATGGTATTCATTTTGCCCTCGATGGCTAGCTTGCCCTTTTAAATTTCTTATCGTTGGCATGTCTTGTAACTTCTTTTCCAATCAATAGAGAATCGCAAACTTGTTTGGCAAACATTGTATTTTGCTTGTCTTTGCTTTGTCGCAATCCAAAACAGGTGCATCGCTTGTGAAGCGAATGGCTGACTTAACTTTGCTACTTGAAAGTTGAGTGCCGCGCGGTCTTTGTCTATCTCAAAGATTTAGTCTGTGACATGCTGCTGGTGAAATACGGCTAAGGTTTGAAAAGTCGAGATGCTTTTAAGGTTATGATTTACTACTCCTAGAAAGATAAAAACAATCTAACAACTACGATAAAAAAATAAGAAGGAAAATAATAACTTGGCTAAACTCGGATTCCCTTAATAATTCATTCTATGATTCCACATATTTATAGAGGTTAACTATAGACCGACTTTCATTAGGATTTGTCTTATTAGCTTATATTAAAGATAAATATAACATAGAGATAAATATGACTTAGCTAAATCAGTCTTCTTTATTTTTCTTGTAATGTTTTTTCGTTTTACCACACATAGAATCCTAATATGGAGAAACCTTCAATACAAAATGTGTAGATAAAGTTAGTCAATCTTCTCCAAGTGGTTTTATAATATTTGGACAACTTATAAATATTTGCAAAATATTTTCCTAAAACTGTACAGAAGTTAACTTAGCTGAACTTAGCTAATTAAATAAATTTTAATCTACTTAGACTCTAACTAAACTATATAAGTAGAATAAATAAGATTACTAGACTTGATATATCAGGAAGAAATAATTAGAGCAGTTTAATTTTGCATTGCATTAAAAGAGGTAATCTTCAGAGAGAAGGGAGGTTGAGTGGTTCTCCTAATAGCCGGCCTTGATCGTGGTCCTAGACAAAATTACAGCATCTTATCATACACCACCTAAAGCAACAATTAATTACATTTGACGAAGAAAGCTAGAAAGATTAGAGAAAGAGACAAGGAAAGATGATTACATATTTATATGGTCCGCCTTCTTTCTCTAATTATCATGCTCATTAGCCACTAAATGAACAAAAGTCATGTATTATTTTAAGGTTTGAAAAATTAGGATCTATCTTTAAAAAAAATAATACTTATCGATCGTATCGATTGCTTGAATTGGATCATATTTTTTTTAATTATGTAGATTCTAAATATTATTTAAAAATATAGATATTTTTTTTAAAATTTTAGAAAATAAAGAAAGTAAAAATATAGTGTAGTAAAATCTAAAAAAAAAAAGAGACAGAAAGAGAGCGAACCAAAGAAAACCAAATAACGGAAAAAAAAACTATAGTACAGTAAAAATAAAGAGATAGAGAGTAAGAAATTAAAAAACTGAGATAGAAATAAGTAAATAAAAATAAAAAATTATAAACCAGAGTTTGTTAAAGCTAGATTTTCCGTAATAAAAATAATAACTATATGATAAGAAGAAAAAAAGAGAAATAAAGAGTGAAAGAGAGAAAACGAGAAGAAAGAGAGAATTCGGATCAGTATCAGTTTTGGATCCCGCCAACCATGTATTAATCGAAATTGCAAGGGCTAAGACCTCTTCTTTTCATGTACTTGGACATCCAGACTAGTTATACTGGAAGCCAGATGGAAGACCCATCAACCACTAAATCAAGCTTTCTTAATGCAGATTGGAAGGAGGATAGGAGCATGTGCTTTAAGAAGATTACAATAATAAATCAAAAAAAAGGAAGAAAGAGATTGTCTACTAAAATAAGTTGATCGCTCATAGAGAGAGAGCAAGGATGTTCTCTTCCCAGAATCTTATGTTTTCCAGATCAAATCGTTGTGTTTCATATTATTTGAAAGAAAAATATTACCTGATATGTAAACACAACCATGGGTAGACGATATTATTTCTATTCGACATTAAGTCTATAGGTATGCAATATAACAGTAGTTCAATTGTAGTATCCTGTTTTGTTTATCAATCCCTTGTTTTGGTAGACATTATTGTTTTATTTTTGCAGTGAATTAAATTTTCCTCTTTAATATATATATGCTATTGAAAGTTTTTTATTTTGGGTACTCGATAAAGATACGAGTAGTTGTTAAGATTCAATTAATTTTGACGATTAAATGTCAGTATCTGAAGTAGATATACGAATCTGAACATAGATAAATATGACGATCCTCCTCTGTTATGCCAGCAGGAGTGTTCGTGGCGGCTCGGCTATCAGTAGGAGCATGAGCAATTTCTACATCAACATTATGTTTTAACTCCTTTGCGATCGAAAGTTCTTTCGTAAAAGGAGCCCTTACAGAAGGAAAAAGACTGAAACATTATAGAAAGACATTGTTGGGCAAACTCGAGGAACAAAAATCTAATGTAGAGTAATATATTGATAAATCTAATACATCTTCGTAAAAGACTAATAAAAGATATAGCTCAACATCTTTGTACCCTAAACAGGAGCATTATCTGGAACAACTCAAAACTGACAATTCGCAGAGGAGAACATAACCAATCTAAGTGTTCTTATTACATTGACTAACTAAAGGCAAAATGCATCTCAAAATCTTGAGTCATACAACTTGGCTCTCGACTTCCAAGCCCATAAAAAATCATAGATCAGATAATTTTGGACATGACGAACCTGAGTTCACTCAAGCAGCAGCGCCTGCACCACCTTTGCCTTTCTTCCTCTGGATCTTCTTCATATAAAACTCCAGCTCCTTACCTTCCAAGATATATCTGTTCAACAATATCAGAAGAAAAATACAACAGTCAGTGTGAAATTAAACATAACGGAAAAAAGAAAATAGCCATTTTGCTTACCCATCAGATCTTCCACATTGACCAGGACGAGAAGAAATGCAAGCCAACAACCTCCCGGTACCAAACTGCTCTTCAACATGAGAATCAAGATTACGACTCTGCTGGCGCTTCTCCAACTTCCTCGTAACATGGTTGCTCTTCTTTGCTTCCTCTATAGTACCATCACCTTCCTGCCCCTGTACAAACAAAACATGAAGTAGCTATCACCTAGGATGCGCTTCAATGCAACAAAAACTAACTAAAAGTATTTCCACAAAGTTTAAGAAATAGGCAGTTTAGCTTGCCAGTATTAACACTGCCAATGTTTCCTACATGCATATGTTATAGTCGCTTGAGGCTGTTACTTGATGGAGTTCTGCTTTAACAGAGTTAGACAAGAAGCCTATGGTACAAGAAACACTGCCTATGTTTCCTCCAGTAAAATATCTTCTCAATGCTGCTTCTTGATCCAGATAAGTATCTTTTGAATCTAAGAAATTGCTTTACCAGCGAAGCATAAGACACTTACCCCAGCAATTAGAGATAAATCTGGTCATAGTGGAACATAGTAGAATATAAAAACTTGCATTTGATTCCAAACATTCTTAGGATAAACTTGCTTGAAGAAATTGGAATAAACATTCATATTTTACAATCATGTACTTCTATTGTGATTGCACCTCCATCAAAAATTTCTACAGAGGATCGCTTTTACAAACTATCGAAAACGTATTCATAATGTAAGACCTGGCCAACTTAAAACAATGGACATACAACAGAAGTGAGGTTATTCTTTTGCATCACTTCCCAAAACACACACTAATAATAAGCTAATTAAGAGATATATCATAGATGAAAAATATGAATAAATATGAAATTTTATTATCGAAACAAGCACTTTCATAAAGTGTTAGCAAGCAGGAGGTACCTCAGTAGCTTCCTTCTTAGTGGCAGCAGGACCCTTCTTCTTCCTACCAATCTCAACGCCATAGTGCTGGAGGTACCACTGCTTGAAAGGTGCAGCATCCACCTGCACAATGGCACTCTTCACAAGAGTCTGCGTCCTCACAAGCTCATTGTTCGAGGCATTGTACACCACATCAAGGATACGGGTCTTGCGGGTCACGGCTTCGCTTCCCCACGAGTAGTTCCCAGTGTCCAACCTGAGGGCTCTCCATTTCACGTTGCCTCCTCTAACCCTGACCCTCCTAACAGTCTTGTTGCTCGATAGCTTCGTGTTCGCCGGCTGCCGACCCATCTCATACCTTCCATAAACAAGCCCCAAAATCCAAATCAATCAACATCACCACAGCAAGGTTTCAAACTTTCTAATAAAAAACAGCTATGTAGATCGCAATTTTCATATTCTACGATCGGATCTAGGGTTTAGGGACAGAGAGATGATGGCTTACTTCCTCTTCTTCCTCCAGGCCTTCTTCTTCCCTCCGGTGGCCCGCCTCTTGTGCATGGAGTCTCGAGAGATACCTGCGCGCAAAATAAGAGAACGCCATTGGAGTCGGTTCCGACAGAATCGAAGGGGAAAAAACGGGGGTTTTGCTTACCCATTTTGGCAGACAAGCGGCGGCGAGGCGGGTAGGGATTTCTCTTCCCTGTTGCTCTCCCTCGCGCGCTCACCTCGTGAGAACCCCTTCAGGAAGAACTTAAAACCCTAAGCCAACATATATAATTTATAGATCAATGTATCGAGAGGTTTTTTTTTTTTTTTTCTTTTACTAAAATACTGCTACAGATAGGGGTGAAAACGGGTCGGGTAAAATCCAATCCGACCCGATTGGGATCGGATTCGGATAGAAAATTTCTATCTGATTCGGATACGAATGTTTTTTAAAAAAATTTGGATACGGATTCGGATACGGGTCGAATATATTTTTCGAATTCGGATACGGATATCGGATATCCGTTTACCCGTATATTTTTTTGAATGATTTACAGTTTTTAGTTTACTTATTTAAATAGTAAATATTAATATTGTTACTAATAATATATTATATATTATTTATAGAGATTAATTTATCAAATTTTATATATAAAAAATTTATTTATTGTAAAACTCTTAATATTTTTGTGTTAATTATATCTAAATAAAATATTATAATTCTTTTAAATTAAATTAACATCCGTTTAAGATCCGATTCTTTATCCGAAAATTATCCGTATCTGTTTAGTTAGGATATAGTTTTAAATTTTGTTATTCGTTTAATATCCATATCTGAATCCGTTTCCGGACTAAAAATATGGATCCGGATATGGGTTGAGCACTATCCGATTAGTATTCGATCCGTTTTCACCCCTACCTACAGTTAATTTTCCTTTCCGAATTAGATTTTAAATTATTTTCCAAATTAATACTACAGTGAAATTACTCTACTGAATCCCTCTACGAAAAAGAGATTTATAAAGAAAGCGATTCTTCAGGGAGATTTAAACAATCCATCAACTTTATTATACAGCCACACTATGGTCCATAAATTGCTTCTCCGGAATGTGACTCAATAATAGCTTTCTTTGAAGGAGACTTAATAATTAATTTCTGAAACAAAATATGTACTAAAGGTTGAGTCACACTAGAAATTAATACTTACAAAATAAAATTTGGATTCAAAGAAAATGACAACTTAATAATCTCAGTCAACTAAGAACACATCAACCAATAAAAATTGGGAACTTAACAATATATAAAACTTGCCATAAAACTAAAATAATATTTAGCAAAAAAGTTTAACAAAATTAGAATACATCATAACTCCCTAGATATTTACAATTATAGAGTAAAATTAAAAATGAAAATAAGTATCATTGACTATCCTCCAGATACATAAAAATGAAGGTGTGATGAGTTTTTTTTCCTGTAAACAATAACTCTTCGTGTAGATAGCTATTATGTTAGTTGGAATGTAGAGACCTCTATCTCATGAGCCTATCTCTTGGGGTACCTCAATCTCGGAAGGGACCTCCAATCCCTCGTGTTCTGGTCTAGAAGACTCCTATCATCCTCTTCTTCTACGTCCTCGTCCCCGTCCTCTTTTGCAACGTTCTATCGCTCGTGCATATGGCTCTTGTGTCAGCCGAGATGTGGAGGCTCAATCTTAGGAGGTGCGACATCCTCATGAGCTAGAGCTACAGAATCCTCATGAGTTGGAGCTACAGAATTCTCATGAGCTGAAGCTACAAAATCCTCATGAGCTACAGCTACAACATCCTCATGAGCTAGATGTGCAAGATGTCATGACTCATCAATCTTATTTAATTTTGTCATACATATCTTACACATTTCTGTCATCATAAGACGCCCCCTATCACTACTCCACATCTGTAGTGCATTCACATCTCTAGTATTAATATCCGTCAAAATATAAACCCACGAGTAAACCTCAAGTCAAATATACATAATACTACGAATAATAAATTTAGTTGTAAAAAACTATACAGACCGTAGCCTCGATGATGCTACCAAATGAATGAAATTTCAATGGGGTCAATCACATAAAGGAGAATGAAGTCGTTGGGTGATCATTCTATACCACTCCATATAGGTGTCAGCAAATCCCATCAGTCCAATACGTGGGGCCTTAGTGACAGTCCAATACGTGGGGCCTTAGTCACTACTATATCTATCTACTGCTCCCACATATGAATCTATACTGCATAATGCATCTACCAGTGATTACTGCTCTTTCCATGTTTATCGACCTCATGAGATGCATCCTCTGTATTACATCTATTGGGATCTACTGTATGCGACCAAACTATCACATAACACGATTAGGAAAATATCACTCCACCACATCAAAGCATATGTTGGGAGCTCTAGTCTTTCATATGTGACTATCTAATGTACATATGACAAGTAAAGTAGCCATGACATCATCAATGTATAGCTCCCATATCATCTACATTATTACAATGAAAAAATTAGTGAAAAATAAAAGATGTTTACTTTCTATTATTAACTATCAACTACTTGATCATCTCTTTGTTGATCTAATTGATCTCTATATTATCGCAATACATGTGGTGTCAAATTATGCTCAAAAGTCAAGCAGCACTGTCATTGTGGACCAAGTGGATTTGCAAGTGGGGGTGGTACTACAGGTGGATGGTCATGCTGCTCAATATGATCACCAACTGCTTCAATAGGAGGTGGGAGCCTATCATAATTTTATCCACAACATCTAAACTAAGAATAACTCAAGTCTGACTATCAACAATATACAAATAACCATAATAAGGCCCCACATAGGCTACAACACATCATCAAGAACATTTCACTATTACATATACACAACGGTGGTATATACATAATTATACAAGTACAAAGTTACCTGCTAAAATATAAGAAAAAGATAAAGACACACTTTAAAAGATATCAATTGATATATTATATAACATAACGTATCTAGCATAAAACATTGACCATACTCCTCTACTAGTCACCTACTGGTAAGACCTCTAAGGGAGTATCCTGCAACATTTGTTCACTTGGGTTTTTAGAAAGAAGAAAACAAAAAAAACTAAAGGCTAAGTGAATGGACATTACCTCGAATTAGTGATGTCAAATAAAGAATAAATCATGTATTAAATACTATGAATCAGAAAGAAGCATCATAATATGAATAAACATATAAGCAAGTCCTCGATAATCTCAGATTTATAGTAAATATCATGTTATAACTGATCAAGAACGCAAACTCTTGATAATGTATAAATAAACATCTATGTCATACTATCATCGTATCACTCTCAAATATAACACATATGATACATGCTGACTATATCATAATGTTAAATGCAATGATATCTAAATCATGATATTTACTCAATAATCATATGTAATTCTTAGTATCACAATTATCATCGATATCTCGGTATAACGCCATCATACTAGACCACTGTGCACAGTCAACACCCGGTACCCAGTCTCATAATCTAGCCCGAAAGTTTAGAGCATACCCTGCCAACCGTTAAGGGTACCTCAAACGTATAATCATATCTAGCCAACCATTAAGGATATCATCATTATCTAGACCTGAGTACCCAACTAGTTGATAGAAACTACATGAAGATAACTCGCCACATATACCCTAACAAACGACATGTGTCCGAATATTTGCTACGCACACAGACTACTGATTTTAGACAAAAGGCCATAGGATCGCGACTATGTCTAACAATCAATCAACTCCAAGCACGCCCTAACTCTTGCGCTTACTCGGGTATCCTCATACTTTCTACTAAGCATCCTATTAATCAAATTTCATGCGTCCTTCTAAATGATAAATCACATGCATATATCCAATACAATAACAAATCAATGCATAATAGAAATTTAGGTAGAATTGGAGTCAAGAGAAAAATGATGCAATGTAGTCTCCAACCAAATAGTCAACACATACATACCCATGCTAGTATATCACATGCATACTCATGCTACAGATCAACTAGACATAAAATTATAATAGTATAGTCATCTCTAATTATCTCTATATATCATCATCATACTCATATCCAAAATCAGCCTAATTACATGCATGATAAAATATGATTGACTGTAATCATCTCTAGATAAAGTTATGTAATCATGTTGGAGGCCAAAACATGCATTGACATAATTATATAATAGATCATGATTTGAGAAAAGGGTCTAGGGGATAAGACTACTCACACCATTGTAATTATCAAACAACCACTCATTCACGCTACTACAACAACAATCAGTCATTGCTAGCTAGGTCCACGGGGTCTTGAACAGGGGGGTCGAAATATGAAATTATTTATAACATATAATGTTAGTCTTTCCACTAATTAAAATTAACCCAACTAAAAGATAATTCCTCATTGTAATCATATACTATTAATTCCTATATTTGTTTTGTTATTCATTAACCATAATTATACTATCCCAATAATTTATTTAAGACATAATTATCGGCCTCTTATATTACATGTATTTTGCTAATCCTGGTATAATTAGATTTATTTATTAATCATGATAAAGTTAGATTTAATTTATATAAATTAAGTACATTAGATTAACTATAATAATTTAATAACTAATAACATAATTTAAATAGTAAACAAATAAAATAAAATAAAAATAAATTACACAGTGCTGGGCTCTGCCCAACACCTCACAGCCTTAAGGTGTTGGGTCGAGCCCAGCACCACCCACCAATAGGTGTTGGGCCAAGCCCAGCACCATAATCCTAAAGGCGCTGGGCCGAGCCTAGCACCCAAGCGCACCCACTACAGGGTGCTAACCTAAGCCCAACACCACTACAGCAGCCACGCGAGAGAAGAAGAAGAAGACAAGGAGAAGAAGAAAAGGAAGGAGAAGAAGATGAAAGGGGAAGGAGAAGAAGATGAAAGGGGAAGGAGAGGGGTCGAGCTATAAGGGAGGGGAATGGCCGTTGGTGGCCACTCAGTAGTCGGCCTCTCGCTGGCGGCTCGGTCCTCCAACAGCCCTGGGAAGAAATAGTGAGAGGTAGAGAACTAGAGAGAGAAAGGGAGAAAGAGAGATGGAAAGAGAGAGAGGCTCACCGGCGATTAGGAGGGCCGAAGACAGCTCTTCCCGGCAGTCAGTGGCTGTTGGGGGACTAGAGGGGGAGAGAGAGAGCTAGAGAGAGATAGAGGTCGAGAGAATGAGAGAAAGAAAAAGAGAAAATCAGAAAGAGAGCAAGGTGGTCACGTGGCGATGGCAGAGTGGCCGGTGGGCTCGGTCCCACCTCCACACATCGTCGCGACGTCGAGAAGAGTGGCTCGATGGAGGTGTGTGGCACCTCCACCACTGCCATGGTATGTAAAGTATGCTGGGCACGAGGCCGACCACAGCGTGGCCGGTTGCGTCGTGCCTAGCTAAAACTCCCTTTTTTTGATTTTTTTTGTTATTACAATAACTCTCAATAAAGTATTGCTAGTACTGCATTAGCCCAACTAATAATGCTAGTGTATAGTAAGTCCCGTAGTAGATGTAAATAGATCAATTGGACCGTAACTCCTGACTTGTCGACCAAAATAGAGCCACCCAAAAGTGATAAAAATATAAGCCTAAGCATACTCTGTACAATTTGATCATTAGCATCTATAGGTAGTGTCGCAAATGTGTCACGCAACCACTCCATTCGAATCGATGAACCTCGCATAGTAGTATGAGATGGCGTAACTCTTAAAAGTTCTAGACACAACTCCGTCCATCTATAATCTGTGCTACCAATGACTGCTGGACCATGGACATGCAAACCCATAAGTATCGTGATGGACTTTGATACCACTTTGTTGGGCTCTCATACCAATTAATGAGCTCTGATACCAAATGATAGGATTTGGAACCAAAGATAGGCTATGCTAAGATTCCTTCAAGATCTGAATTTATTACAGGAATCAATCCACACAACCGTGAGAAAGTATTTATCAGATATTCTCCAATAGTCAGAAAATTACGAAATCAATTGGGTTAGATCCGTACCTTCTTGATCTATAACTTTCATATTTGTTCCTTTCACAGATTCGAACTGTAGCAGAGACGAAAACACGGAATAACGTGGGTGATGGTGGAAGTGATGGGTGGAGTCGATGTTAGGGTTATGGATAGGTATGAAGATGAGGGTGGATTGTGGAAGTGATTAAGGGAAGTAGTCGTAAGAAATGAAGTGGTCAAGATCCCAAAGAAGAGGGGTGACTTGACGAACGAGGGATATTAGAAGCGAGGAGAAACCTTGCCAACGGTAAATGTGGAAGGATGGTGAAGAGGGAGGAGGGAGGAATCTAGAGAGAAGATAGGAGGCAAGAAATCAAAAATCCAATAGTATAATAAAGTTAGCTGCCATCCACATATTTATAGAAGTTAGCCAACAAGTCATAAAATAATATAAAACCCTAATTCTAGAGGATTCCCGTCGATCGCGTTCGAACGCGCCCGATCGCGTTCGAACGCACTCAAAAAAGTCCCTTCTCTGGATATGCAAACGCGACACAGGCGTTCGAACGCGGGTGTTCAAACTTGCCCGACCGCGTTCGAACGCGGGCATTCACAAGGGCATTCAAATGTGACTCCACCTGCGTTCAAACGCGACCTACAGAAATTTTATTTTAATAAAAATAAATACCTAATGCAATAAGAAAATATCCTAACTATGTGTATCAACCCACCACGCTTCTCCCACCTTGCCCTCAAGGTGAAAAGTCGAGGAAACTGTAACAACCCAACCTTAAAATAAAATAAAAACTAGATACATGGCACGACGTGGCCGGCCACAGTGTAGCCGGCCTCGTGCCATGCAGTGGCGAGAGGGGAGCGTGCCACGCACCCCCTCGCGTCGCCAGAGCTACGGCTAGCTAGCCGCGGTGGGCCCCAGTGCCACCGCAGCCACCGCCAAGACCCCCCCCCCCCAACCACCACCTTCCCTCCCTCTCGTTAAATCTCTCTCTCGGTCACTCTCTCTCTCTTGCACTCCTTCCTCTCCTCGTTGCCAACGTCGGCCCGCCGCCACCTTCCCAAAGCCGCCGCCTCCGGTGAGAAGCTCTCTCTCTCTCTCTCTCTCTCTCTCTCTCTCTCTCGCCCAAGCTCGACCTCGTCGAAGCCGAGCCGCCGGTGAGAGGCCGGCCGCTAGCAGGCCAACAGCGGCCGGTGCCCTCCCTATCAGCCCAGGTCCGCAACCTCCTCCCTCACCTTTTCTCTTTCTTCTCTTCCTTCTCTCTTCCTCTTCTTCTTCTTCTTCTTTCTTTCTTTCTTTCTTTCTTTCTTTTTCTCCTCCTCCCTCAGCTCCTTCTCCTTCTTTCTGCACAGTGCTGGGCTCGGCCCAACACGGATGATAGAACTTATTTAATTAATTTATTTATTTATTTATGTTATTTATTTATGTATTTTTCTTCTTAATTAGTGCAAGTAGATTATTTAGACATTAACTATTGTAATAATATTATATATCCTTCAATATAATTTTATTAATGATAATTTTATAATTGATGATTAATTAGGTTATAAACTATTACACATAAATATAGGTAATACTTATATTTATTTATTTATTTATATATATATTAGATTAATAGAAAGATTTGTAAATTATAATTATTAGATTTATAATCTAATACCCACATCATATATATTTTAAGTACGTCTATTAATTTTATGATTATTCTGCAACAAATAAAATATTAAGCTTATTTAGTTATTTATTTATTATTTTATTGAGTAAAAACTACATTATCCCTAATTAATCGAGATAGTGTATGAATTATAAAATTAATTATAATTAGACCTTGTCTATACTTATAGTTATTTAGCCTTTTATTTTATTTTATAGTTATATATTTAGAAATACTCTCATATAAAAGGAAACATGCCTCTTCTCCTTATGTTATAACTAATATTTTATAATAATAATATAATTATAGTATTTGAATCGTATCTATATTGTAGCCCTAGTTATGTAATCAAAAATAAAGAAAAGTGATTCTAAATCTAATAAACCTTTATGTTTTAATTCAATTAATCCTAATTAGATAAACAGCTAACATCATACTACTTAAATATTTTAGATCCCGAACCCTTATTTAAGACTCCGTGGACCTTGCTAGCGATGAGTGTCACTCGGTTAATTGACGGACGTGAGAGATGCGTGGTTTGTATCTTCTGATCAGACTGTGAGTAGTCTTATCCCCTGGATCCCTTTCTCAAATTAGGTTATAGTATATATTATGTACATGCATGTTTTGTCCTCCAGCATGATTATATGATTTTATATAGAGATGATTTCAATCGAGCATATTTTATCATGCATATGATTAGGCTGATCTGGGATATAAATACATTGGTGATATATAGAGATGATTGGAGATGATTATATTGTTCTGATTTTATACCGAGATGATCTCTAGCATGAGTGTGCATGTGATAGACTAGTAGGAGTATGCATATGTTAGATACATGGTTGGAGTTTGCATTACATCATTTTTCTCTTGATTTCTATTCCATCTAAATTCCTGTTATGCATTGACTTGCTATCGTACTAGATATATGCATATGATCTGTCATTTAGAAGGAAATCATGAAATGTGATTGATAGGATAGTTGATAGAAAGTGTGAGGATACCCGAGTGGGCGCGAGGGTTAGGACGCGCTTGGTGGATGATTGATCGCTCGACATAGTCACGATCTTGTTGGCCTTACGTCCGAGGTCGTTAGTCTGTGTGCGCAGTAGACATTCGGACACATGCCGTTCGCTAGGGCATATGTGGCGAGTTATCCTCACGAGATTTCTATCAGCTAGAATGGTGCCCGGTCTGGATGGATGTTAATACCCTTAACGAATGGCAGGGTATGGTTATATTTAAGATACTCCTTGCGGATGGCAAAGTATACTCTGAGCCTTCGGGCATGATATTGAGACCGGGTACTGAGTGTTGACTGTGCACAGTGGTCTAATATGATGATGACATATAGAGCTGACATTGATAACTAAAATGTTGAGAAATGCATATGATTTCATTATCATCTGATTGCCTAATTATCAAGTGGTCAATATACATCATATATGGTTGCATTTGATATCATAGCATGGTCATGGTCGGTATGCATCATGTGTCATATTTGAGAGAGAGTTATGATAATCATATGACATGGAGATTTGTTTATTCATTATCGAAGATTATATAGTTTTGTCAATTATGACATGTTATCTATTTTTTATTTATGTATTATTGAAGGTACATTCATATACTCATTCATGACATGATACTCGTTCTGATTCATATTATTCAGTATATAATTTACTCTCTGTTTGGCATCACTGATTCGGAGTAAGGTCTATTCACTGAGCCTTTTGCTCATGACTCTCTTTATTTCTTTTCTAACCCCCCAGATATTATGATACGTGATAGCAACTTAAGATATCATGATGAAATATTTTAAAGCAAGGATGAGGTGAGCTATAGACATGAAGCGGTATAGAAGATAGTTTAACTAGACTTTGAGTTATATCATTGTTTGTTATATTTGTATCTTATTGTATCAGATGATGATTTGTATAGTATATGTCAGATTATAGAGCACTCGTGTATCAGTTGTTTAGTTGTATCTTGATGGTTTGTTGTGGCCTGTGTGGGCCCTGTAAGATTATGTAGTGGTTTAGTGTATATTATTATGGATTTGAATATCCATATGTTAATAAGTTTATTTGGTTGATAGTATGATGTATTTGGTGATGGATTATGTGATCATAGATAGGTTAGCAAGTTTTATTTGATGATGTCATGATCATATGTGCATAGGAGAGTATCTGTGCATGACGGGCCCCGCCCGTCCTATCATGTGTGCTGCGCGTGCCATGTGGACGCGTGGGCGTGAACGTGGCCGTGCCGGGCGGGGGCATTACAGAAACTCTCCAAGATATCAGCCCCCAACTCCTAAGTCGTCTCATCAGATGGCTTGCCAAGCCAGTCAACTAAAATCTCCATCTCTAATCTAGTACCATGTCGTAGTCAGCGTCTAGCAAATACTCGAACTGGCTCTATGATCTCTATCTCCTCCAATGACTCCTATAGAACTGATCCAATGATCTCATGATCTCCAATGCGCTCCCTCAGCAATGAAACATGAAAGACAGGATGCACTCTCAACCCCTCTGGCAGCTCCAAACGATATGCAACCGGACCAATACTCTCCAACACCCGAATGCATCTGCGGTCCAACAACAACCTGCCTCGATTCTCCAACTTTGGATGGCGCTCTGGATCATCCATCACCTCCTGTAACAATCTCAAAATATCTGGGTCAGATGAACATGCATACCTCAGCTCGCCAAGGAAAGGAAAGGTAGGAGATGAATAGGTTACAAGCTCGGCGGTATCGGGTTGGCGCGATAGTGCATTCACTGCTCTATTTTCCGTTCCCTTCTTGTATTGGATTTCATAATCATATCCCAGCAATTTTGTAACCCATCACTGTTGTGCCAGAGTGTGTCTACGCTGTCCCATAAAATATGGAAGGCTCTTTTGATCGGTTCGGATAATGAAGACCTCCACTTTGTCACCGCATGCAGAATTGTCAACATCTCTCTCTCATAAGTCGATAATTGCTGAGATTTTTGAGATAAAGCTTTGCTAAGATAAGCAATGGGACGTCCTACTTGTATTAATACAGCTCCTATGCCAACACCCGACGCATCACATTCAACAATGAATTCTTTGGTGAAGTCCGGTAGCGTTAGAATGGGTGCCGTCGTCATTGGTGTTTTCAATTTTTCAAAGGTTATAGTGGCTTCATCCGTCCATCTAAAAGAGTCCTTTAATAAAGAAATGAGAAGACTAGTGATCTTGCCATATACGGTGATGAAGTGTTGATAATATGGTCAGCCCTAAAAATCTTCTCAATCCGGTGGTAGTAGTAGGAATTGGCCAAGCAGTCATACATGCAACCTTTTGTGGATCCGCCGCTACACCATCCGCTGAAATGATGTGGCCTAAATACTCCACCATTGGTACTCCCCATAGGCACTTGGACTTTTTGATCTACAATTGGTTTTGCTCCAACAATTTCAACACGTCCTCCAAATGCCGCCAATGCTCTAATTCAGTCCTGCTATACACCAAAATATCGTCAAAAAAATACCAAGACATACCTTCGCAAGAGATGCCGAAATATATCATGCATGAGGCCTTGAAAGGTAGCTAGAGCATTGGTGAGACCAAAAGCCATCACTCGGAACTCGTAATACCCATCTGGAGTCCGAAATGCAGTTTTGTGCACATTCACCGAGTGAACTCTAATTTGATGATACACGACCCTCAGGTCAATCTTAGTAAATATAGTTTCCCTTGCAAGCTCGTCCAACAACTCCTCGATAACCGAAATGGGATACCGATCCTTGACGGTAATAGCGTTTAGTGCTCGATAGTCGACACAAAAACACAATGTTCCGTCCTTCTTTCACACCAATAGCACAGGGGATGAGTATGAACAATTAATTACTTGTATGAGGCCTTGCTCCAACATCTCGGCCACCATCTTTGAGATAACTTCTTTTTGTAAATGTAGATACCGATATGGCCTCACGTTCGCCGATGCAGTCTCGGGTACAATCTCTATGCGATGGTCCGTCGCTCTCCTTGGTGGCAACTCCTACGGCTCCTCAAACAGTCCAGAAAAGTTATTTAATAAATTAGACAATTCAATGGTAGTACCTAAACTCGTTTGAGGCTCATCTCCTACTGGTCCTAACGGAAAAAGATAGGCCAAATCATACGCACAAGGTAGTCCCACCATAAGCTGCATCGCAGGAATCGGTAAAGACTAAATACCATCAAGCCGCACATCTTTGTTTCCTTGTTTATATTTCATCCACATGCTCCGGAAATCAAATGTGATGGGTTCCAAACTTTGTAACCACTAAGAACCAAGGACAATGTCCGCTCCTTGCAGCGCCAACGGATACAAGTCTACAATGATGTCGTGTTATTGCACCCCTATACTGACTTGACGACACAAGCTCTCCGCCCTAAGCTTCGTACCATCTCCAATAGCAATGTCAAACCTCGTAGTCGGTTCGGCATCCAAACCCAATCTCCTCACTAGCCTCTCATCTAGAAAGTTGTGTGTACTCCCTGAATCGATGAGGATGTGCACACAATGCTTTTCAACGAGTCCGTCAACTCGAAACGTCCTCGGCGCGGAAGTACCCGAATATGCATACATCAATATTTCAGCTTGGATATCTTCCTCAACGGCCTCCTCATGGGTCTCCTCTGGACACTCTCTATCATCATCATTCTCATCATCCTCCTCAGGACCATCGATAAGCATCACACTCCTGATCGGTTTAGAACATCGATGACCAGGGGTGAAACGCTCATCACATCGAAAGCAAATGCCCTTCGCTCTTTGCTCCTCCACCTGGGCAAGTGTGAGAGTTCAAACGAGGGTCTTGTGCTTCCTCTAACGTTGGAAGAAGGTCTCAAAGGTAGTCGGGGTCTAGTAGTCGCAGCCCCTGTTTTCGAAATCGCAGAATTTCCAATCGGCGTTCTAAGTGCAAACCGCCCATCTTGGTTGGCCCAATTGGTTTTCGCTGCCTTCTCAAAATCCTCCTCAAGAGTGGTAGGACATGGAGCACCAACATCCGCTTATATCTCTTCCCACAGCCCTAAAATAAATGTACTCATTAATGTCCTTTCGGGCCACGGTAGCTCACAACGACTACTAACTCTTTCAAACTCAGCTTGGTACTCCAATACGGTAGTCCTTTGAACCATCTTGCTTAATGTGGCAGCAAAATCTTCATATGTCGCTGTCCCTAATCTGCGTGTAATCCTCCTACAAAAATCAGCCGATCCGATAAATCCACCACCATGAATTATCGATTTATACTAATGCAATGTCGTTCATTGGAGGTGAAAGCTTGCCATTTGGACTTTTGCATCTTCCACTGTGAAAAACCCCTAGACACACGTATGTATCTAACCTCTAGGCAATGATATTTCTCGTTCGCTTAAGTAAAAGTCGGAAGAAATATTAAAAACGAAAGTAGAGATGAATGCCAAGATTTTAACGTGGAAAACCCAAACGGGAAAAAAACCACGGATCCAAACTCGGATCAAAACCAATCACTATGATAATAGCAGTTACAAGACTGACTCACAAAACAACCCGTCGATCCAAACGACTTTGTTCCTCTCAGTCTTGATCGCTAGAACCCACGATTCACTACTTCTTGTGATTGAAGTCCAATCTCAGTAGCCCTCGAGATTGATCTTTCGTCTAGATAGCCCTTAAGACGAAAGATTAAGATTTGTAGATGCGAAGAGCCTTGTTTGTTGAAGAACCAATGTAGCCTCCAAAAAGTCTCCTTGAATAATCTTCTTCAACTGCCCTAGGTTAGGGCAACACTATCCTTATATATGATCTCCAAGATAGAGCCAAATCCAAGTCATATTCGTACTCACGAAAATCCAATAAATTGCAAACTTCATAGGTGCGTTCGAACGCGGCCCGAGTGCGTTCGAACGGCCTAACTTAATCTCAAGTGCGTTCGAACGGGCCCAAGTGCGTTCGAACGTGACAGCTTGAATTCTTCAGGTTGCGTTCGAACGCGTTTGTGAACGCTGCTCTCGGTGTGTGTGAACGCAGTACCCGCGTTCGAACACGCTTGTGAACGCGGCTCTCTGTCTGTGTGAACGCAGTGCCCGCGTTAGAACGCGCTTGTGAACGCGGCTCTCTGTCTGTGTGAACGTAGTGCCCGCGTTCGAACGCGCTTGTGAACGCGGCTCTCTGTCTGTGTGAACGCAGATTTCGCGTTCGAACGCGTTTGTGAACGCGGTGAGAACGCGACGGCTTTTCTCCAATGATTTTGCAATTCTTCACACCAGTGATATTCTAGACTTGTGTAAAGCTCAAATATATGAAAAAATACACTTAGAATATTTTGTACAAAATTGCCAACAAATAAAAAACCTAACAATCTCCCCCTTTGGCAATTTGTGACAAAACACCTAGGTTACAAGATATTACAATGACTTCAAACTGAGCAATCAACAAGTCTAGAATATTTTGCACATCAATCCCTGCAAGGAAACATATTCCAATCCAAGATCAAGTGAAAATAACTTGAAATAAAAAAAAATCAAAACACAAGTTATCACAAGAGCAAAAATTTAAACAGACAAAGATTAAACACACGTTATCACAATTACTTCAAGTTAAGTTTCAAATGCCAACGACACTAAGACAAAGCAAATTTCAACCATCAAGTAAACTCCACTAAACTCCCCCTATGCCCATACTCCCCTACACACCTAGACACTTAAACACTGAGACACTCTCCCACTTTTTGACACAACTGCCAAAGACTAGGAACTCGGAGGAAACTGACGATGAAGAATCGTCAACACGGAATCAAGTACAGTTCCCTGACGGACTTGCTCAGTACGTAGATCATTCACCACGGAATGGAGATCCTGCACTTGAGTACTAAGTTGATCGAACCGGTCCGAGTACTGTGGTAACTCCTCCTCAGTGGGAGATGAGTCATCGGCAGAGCTATCATCAGAACTGTCGAGATGCGATGACCGACCATCGGCGGAAGAGGATGGTTTGAGAGGAGACGTCTGGTCGTGAGCTTGACTCCGCTTCAGAGTAATCCGATCCAATGGTTTCTGCGAAGTAAGAGAAGGTTCCGAAGAATCTAGGAGTGCATCAAATTTTTTTTTTATGACAAAAACTCTCGATAAATCTGAAACTAAAACCAAAGAAAATTTCAGAGTAAATGAAAACCTAAAAAAAACGAAACAAAAGAAACTCGCAAACTAAAAAGAACACAAATCCCAATAAAATTAGTCCAAAGCACAAATCCCTAAAGAAGTACGAAGATACTCAAATCTCTGTAAATCCAAAGGTTTTGTAAACAAGTCACCCAACTGTTTCTCCGTCTCAACATGTTCTAGTGCTATTGTTTTGTCTTCAACTAACTCGCGTATAAAATGATGTCGGATATCAATATGTTTTGTACGCGAGTGTTGAACAGGATTTTTCGATATATTAATAGCACTCATGTTGTCACAATAAAGCACCATAGTATCTTGTTCAATGCCATAATCCTTGACCATCTGTTTCATCCATAGTAACTGAGAACAACAACTTCCTGCTGCAATGTACTCGGCCTCCACAGTAGATAAAGATATCGAGTTTTGTTTCTTACTGTGCCAAGCAACCAGATTGTTTCCAACATAAAAACATCCACCTGAAGTACTTTTTCTATCATCACATGAACCTGCCCAATCAGAATCCGTGTATGCCGATATGATAGCACCCGAGTCATAAGTAAACCAGATACCTAAATCAACTATTCCACTGACATATTTTATGATACGTTTCACAGCAAACAAATGTGACTCCTTGGGTTCAGACTGAAACCTAGCACACACACCGACACTAAATGCAATGTCAGGTCTACTAGCCGTTAAGTACAAAAGGCTACCGATCATGCTCCTATACACTGTCTGATCAACACGTTTTCCTGACATGTCCTTACCTAGTTTGGTAGTTGTACTCATAGGAGTTCTAGCATGTTTTGCATTTTCTAAACCAAATTTAGTCACAAGATCCTTAGCATACTTGGTTTGAGCGATAAAAATCCCTCTCTCCAATTGAGTAATTTGAAGCCCTAAAAAGAACTTCAACTCACCTATCATACTCATCTCAAAATGACTGTGCATGAGATCAGCAAACTCCTTAGCTAATAATTGACTCGTCGCCCCGAAGACAATGTCATCCACATATATTTGTGCCACAACTAAACTCTTGTTTTCACGTCTAATGAATAATGTCTTGTCCACTCCCCCTCGAGTGAACCCCGCATCCACTAAAAAGGTGGTCAACTTCTCATACCAAGCTCTTGGAGCTTGTTTTAGCCCGTAAAGAGCCTTTTTCAATTTAAAAACATGAGAAGAAAATTTTTGATCTTTGAAACCCTTAGGTTGTTCCACATAAACATCTTCATTCAGGATACCATTTAAGAAAGCACTTTTAACATCCATTTGAAACAATTTAAATTTTAAATGACAAGCAATGGCAAGCAGTATACGAATAGACTCTAATCTAGCAACAGGTGCAAATGTCTCATCAAAATCTATACCCTCAACCTGAGTGTATCCCTGTGCTACTAGTCTGGCTTTATTTCGAACTATATTGCCATGTTCATCACTTTTATTTTTGTACATCCATTTTGTTCCAATAACGTTCACATTCTTAGGTCTAGGAACTAAATACCAAACATCATTCCTAGAAAATTGCTCTAATTCCTCATGCATAGCATTTACCCAAGAATCATCTAACAATGCTACCTTCACATTTTTAGGTTCAAAAGAAGATGTATAACAAGTAAATGATACCTCACTTTGGATTTGTCGTCTTGTCTTAATTGGTCCATTCACATCTCCGATCACTTGTGACAGTGGATGATTTGATTTCACTCTAGCAGATGGTTCCGGTATGTTGCAGTCATTTTTGTTCATTTCAACTTTGTCCTCGTCCTGATTCTCAATTTCCAGATCAAGCTCCTTTCCTATTTCTTCGTAATATGTATCTGCAGAAACAGAAATAGAAGTAGCTTTAGTTAAGTCAGTCGAGGATTCATCTATCATAACATTAGCAGATTCCATAACAGTAGAAGTTTCAAGGTTAAATACTCTGTAGGCTCTACTATTATTCGAGTACCCCAAGAAAATGCCTTCGCTACTTCTAGTGTCAAATTTAGTCAAATATTCTCGATCACGCAAGATATAACATTTACTACCAAAAACTCGAAAATATTTAACACTAGGTTTCTTACCTTTCCAGATTTCATAAGCAGTCATATTTGTACCTGGTTTTAGATAAACACGATTTATTACATGTACCGCTGTATTGACCGCCTCTGCCCAAAACCTTTGAGTAACCTTTTTAGCATGAAGCATAACCCTAGCCATTTCCTGCACAACTCGATTTTTTCTTTCAACAATCCCGTTCTGTTGTGGAGTTATAGGAGCTGAAAACTTATGTTGAATACCAAGAGAATCGCAAAATATAGAAAAATTTTTATTTTCAAATTCTCTACCATGATCAGAACGAATCCTAACTAGGGTTGTAGATTTTTCATTCTGCAATTTTAAGCATAGTGATTTAAAAACTTCAAAGGTTTCAGACTTCTCACGTAGAAAGGCAACCCAGGTATATCTGGAGTAATCATCGACCATTAAGAATATATAGCGTTTACCTCCAAGACTTTCAATTTTTGTTGGACCCATCAAGTCCATGTGAACTAATTGTAGCACACGGTCAGTGGTAGCTGTATTTACCTTCTTATGTGAGATACGAATTTGTTTTCCAATTTGACACGAACCGCACACTCTTTTTGACATTTCTTTTATCTTAGGTATTCCTCTTACCACTTCATGTTTGGACAGAGTAAATAATTCCTTGTGATTCACATGTCCAAGACATTGATGCTAAAGATCTGCAATGTCGAAAGACGCACTGTTACATTTCAGTTTATGTGAAGTTCCAACGACATAGCAATTATCAGATGTTCTAAATCCATAACATATAACATTACCATCATGATCTAGAACAGTATAATCATTTTTGAAGAATTTTACCTCATAATCTTCATCACAAAATTGACTGATGCTTAGTAGATTTGCTTTCAAGCCCTTAACATAAAGAACATTTTCGAGACTAGGAATCCCTAGAGTACTTACCTTTCCTTTACCTATTACCTTTGATGAATTTCCATCTCCGAATGTCACAACTCCCCCTTCATGTTTTTCAAGATTAGAAAATAACGACTTGTCACCCGACATATGTCTTGAACAGTCACTGTCTAAATACCATAAATCAGAATTTAAAGCTTTCAAGGCTGTATGCACAACATAACATTTCAAATCACTTTTCTTGACCCATATGGTTTTTGTTTTCATCCCATAAATGAAAGCAGTTCTAGGTTTTTGCAAAAATTTGCAATGTGGTCGAATATGCCCTAGAATGCAGCAATGATAGCATGTCGGAACAAACCTTTTTCTACTCACCTTATGTCGAGGAGAGTGATTAGAGTTTACCTTTGGTACCGTCGAAGATTCACCAGTTTGTATATTCAAGTTCTGTTTAGAAGGGTTCATCCACGATTGCTTTGTAAATGCGGTTGATGGCTTCAGGTATTCTTCCTTTTGTATACCTGCAGAAACAAATACAGTTTTATTATTATTTGAATTACCAGTGTATCCAACACCATACCTGTCTTTTCCAGAGATCTGAGCTTTTAGAATTTCGTCAAGTTTGTTCTTCCCTTTCACAAATGTAACTTCCTTATGCAATCACTCTAGTTCAATTTCATCAGCCTTCATTTTATTAATTGCATTGTCAAGTTGTTCAGAAAGGTCTTTGACACGTTCAAACTCCAATTTGTACATCTCTTCAAATTGAATTCTTTCTGGTTCAATTACCTTGAGTCGTTGAAGTAGTCTAAGATTGCTTTTCTTGAGTTTAAACGACTCCAGGTATAAGTCATTATATGCCTTTTGGATTTCAGATTCATCTTCCTCAGCAGGTAACATATCCTGATCATCTGTACTATCAGTATCAACAATAGAGTCAGTATAAAGTAGAGAAGAGGTAAAAGCTACAAAGTTTTCTTCGTCCTTTTCAGAATCATCAATAGATTCATCTGAGTCATCCCAAGTAACTTTCATAGCTTTGCCCTTCCTCTTAAGACGATTAGGGCATTCTTGTGCGATGTGTCCAAAACCAGAACATTCAAAACATTGAACTTTATTCTCAAAATTCTTATTTTTCTGTTTGACATTGTTGTTGGTACCACCTGTATTTCAACTCACAGTATTCTTCCTTTTTACAAATGCTTTGCTTTTCTCAAGTTTTTCAGCATTTAACTTGTTTGGTTTCCGAAAGAATTTATTGAACTTTTTGACAAACATAGCCAACATCTCAACATCTAAATCACCTTCATCTTCAGACTCCTCTAAATTTTGTTCAACAGTGGATAGAGCTATCCCTTTGGACTTCCTCGGTTTTGAAAGACTGGACTCAAATGTTTGTAGATTTCCTACCAATTGTTCAACTTTCATTGAATCGATATCCTTACTTTCCTCAATAGCTGTAACTTTTGCCTGAAATCTTTCTGGAAGGGACCTAAGGATCTTACGGACAATTCTGTTTTCAAGAAGTTTCTCTCCTAGGTTGAAACTAGAGTTGACTATATCACTCAGCTTTGCATAGAACTCATCAAATGTCTCATTCTCCTCCATACGTAGGGTTTCAAAACTAGTAGTCAACCTCTGAAGTTTCGAAAGTTTTACAGCCATGGTTCCTTCGTGAGTAGTTTCTAAGATCGTTCAGGCTTCTTTTGCTATCTCACACGTAGAAATTCTTCTAAATTCTTCCGAGGAAACACAACTAAAAATAGCATTTATTGCTTTGCTATTCCAGCCGACTTTGTCATAGTCTGACTTATCCCATGAGTCAATCGGTTTCTCAATAAGTTTTTCATTCACCATGTACATTGGTGGACTCCAACCGTTCACAATGGCCATCCAAGATCTCTCATCTATAGACTTCAAATAAGCTCTCATCCTAGCTTTCCAATATCCATAATTTGATCCATCTAGAATAGGAGGTCTAATAGATGAGGGTCCATCTCTTTGAAAATCCATGCCTATTTGATCTCTCTCAAAGGGTGAGAGAACCTGCTCTGATACCAATTGAAAAACCCCTAGACACACGTATGTATCTAACCTCTAGGCAATGATATTTCTCGTTCGCTTAAGTAAAAGTTGGAAGAAATATTAAAAACGAAAGTAGAGATGAACACGGCCCGAGTGCGTTCGAACGGCCTAACTTAATCTCAGGTGCGTTCGAACGGGCCCAAGTGCGTTCGAACGCGACAGCTTGAATTCTTCAGGTTGCGTTCGAACGTGTTTGTGAACGCTGCTCTCGATCTGTGTGAACGCAGTACCCGCGTTCGAACGCGCTTGTGAACGCGGCTCTCTGTCTGTGTGAACGCAGTGCCCGCGTTCGAACGCGCTTGTGAACGCGACTCTCTGTCTGTGTGAACGTAGTGCCCGCGTTCGAACGCGTTTGTGAACGCGGTGAGAACGCGACGGCTTTTCTCCAATGATCTTGCAATTCTTCACACCAGTGATATTCTAGACTTGTGTAAAGCTCAAATACATGAAAAAAATACACTTAGAATATTTTGTACAAAATTGCCAACAAATAAAAAACCTAACACACTGTACCTTGACAATCAAAATATTGTTCAACTTGAAATACCCAATCCGTTAGATCACCGCCTTAGAATTTTGGAAAGTCAAAACATGCGGTTCTCCCCCGAATAGCTTTGTCAAGTTCGCGAAAGATCCTTGGTTCAGATCTAAACCTTTGTGCATGTTGATCACCTTCTCTAAATCCTTGAGCACGTCCATCACCAACTCCATAAGAATCAACCTCATCCTTATAGTGCCAATCCTCCTCATCGACGAAGCGCACCGGTACTCCACGCCTCTCGGGTTCCACCACCATCGGTCTTGGGTTTTGTAACGGAGGTGGGGGATGATGTGAAGGCATAGGTAGGAGGGGATCATTGACACTCATATGACGCACCTGGACCTATGGGATATCGGTTCTATGGGATCCCACCGCTGGTTCTTCTTAAAACTCTGTTCGTCGTTGAAAAGATGATGAACCCTATCGATTCATGATATATTCCTTGAATTCATTATGATCCTTTTGTATGTTGTCAACTCTATGCAACAATATTTGGAACATGCCCCTTAGTTCATCCATATTCGAACCCATGGACGTTGGTTGACTCGGTCCTGTCATGGTCGCTCCAAATGAATCAGCCTCATGGTTAGGATCATCGTGCATTGAGTCCTCCCTTGTTAGTGTGCTCTTCATAGGTCTTCTTGTTGATGTCATCTTCCTTGTTTCAACCATTAATGGAGGTCTGAGGTTCTCCTGCTCTAATACCAATTTGATGGAGTCTGATACCAATTTGTTAGGCTCTGATACCAATTAATGAGCTCTGATACAAATGATAGGATCTAGAACCAAAAATAGGCTACGCTTAAATTCGTTCAAGATCTGAATTTATCATAGGAATCAATCCATGCAACTATAGGAAAATATTCATCAGATATTCTTCGGTGGTCAGAAAATTATGAAACTAATTGAGTTGGATCTGTAACTTCCTAATCTATAGTTTTCGTATTTACTCCCTTCACAGATTCGAACTGTAGCAGGGATAAAAATATGGAATAACATAGGTAATGGTGGAAATGACGGGTGGAGTGGATGTTAGGGTTATAGATGGGTATGGAGATGAGGGTGGATTGTGGAAGTGATTAAGGGAAGTAGTCAAAGGAAACGAAGTGGTCGAGATCCCAAAGAAGAGGGGTGACTCAACAAACGAGGGAGATTAGAAGTGAGGAGAAACCTTGCCAACAGTAGATGTGGAAGGATGGTGAAGAAGGAGGAAAGAGGAGTCTAGAGAGAAGATAGGAGGTAAGAAGCCAAGAATCCAATAGCATAATGAAGTTGGTCGCCATCCACATATTTATAGAGGCTAGCCAACAAGTCCTAAACTAATATAAAACCCTAATTCTAGAGGATCTCCGTCAATCGCGTTCGAACGCACTCAAAAAAGTTCCTTCTCTGGATTTGCAAACGTGACACATACGTTTGAACGCGGGCGTTCGAACTCGCCCGACAGCGTTCGAACGCGGGCATCATAAGGCGTTCACAAGGGCGTTTGAACGCGACTCCACCTGTGTTCGAATGCAACCTACAGGAATTTTATTTTAATAAAAATAAACACCTAATGCAATAAGAAAAAAATCCTAATTAAGTGTATCATATAGCGACATCTTACAAAGTCATGGTGGACTCCCTAATTAAAAGATGAAATGCATGTTTCTCTCGCCACCAATGCTCAACTAGAGTTGTAATCAATGACAATAATCTCTGTTATTTTGTAAGCAAAGTAAAATCCACTCTGGATAAGAAAATGAAGAACTCGTGAATGTGGCACCCACTGTCTCAAGGTTCGTATAAAACAATGTCAACGAGTGAGGCTACTAGGATCCTATAATTTGCAAAACCAAAAATAAGTAAGTCATATAAACCACTTAAAGTATGTCATATGAATCATCTATAACAAGGTTTTTAACCAATAAAAAAATCCAATGACTAACAATAATTATTCCACCTTCATTAAGTCTTAAGGGAACGGAAAAGATGGTAAGTAAAAATAGCTCTTACCTCGCCTCTTCAAATAGCCTCAGACCTATGTTGTTTTTTGGAACCTCAAAACGAATCCATCCATAGGGCCTAGATCCTCACATACAGCCATATGCTCACAACTACATAAAATTACATTCATAAGTATGCTAAAGGTTATGACATAAAAAAATAACATGACACATAATATAGTAAACATGCTAAATATTTATGAAAGTGCAAAATTATTATATTTAAAACAGTTTCTGTGTAATTCTTCATTTGTAACATGACAAGTTCATCGATTATGGCCTTGCTATTTGTAATGCCTATATGTGATTACTTGACTCCCTTCCCTTTCATCCATCTCATTATGAATCCTTGTCAATTTTGCTTGCTCTTTACTAATATGTTTTATTAATGGATCAGGTAATAAGGTTGCACCATCGTACTCGAGCCAATAATCTTGATTGCTAACTGGTGTAAGCTTGGGTCCTCATGTATTCATATATGCTTCCATTGTATATATCTTATCAACAAATTGCATCTAGTCAAGCATAATAGACTTACAAGTGGTAAGTAAATGCATGCAAGGATATCTATATTGTTGCCATTTTCCACAAGTGCAAGTGTTGTTGCTCACATTAACTATTTGGTCATGTTCACCTCTTTCTATACTTCATAAAGAACATGCAGTGGTAACACTAAATATATCTTGATGGTAATGAAATACATGCATAGTGTATAAGTATGCTATCTCAAGATCTGCACTTATAGCAATAGTGATATTAGGCGTGAACCGTTTGTTAGTTCTTAAATAATCATCTCTTTGTTTGTGCCTCTTATAGAAGTAGTAATCTGAGTGAAAAAATATTACTTGCACCAAAACTGTTATTGACGAGAATTGAGCATTAAGCAATACGTTATTAACCACTTTAAGTCATGAGTCCGCAACAATGTCCACCATCGTGAGCTAAAGTTCATTTTTCAACTAGGATGTCATCAAGTCATTTCTTTGCATCTAGATGTAATCGCTCGATTCTTGACATTAGAAAGTTAAACTTTCGGACTTGATTTTCCATAACAATTTGATAAAAAAATTCTTTAAAATAGTATTGTGGAAATGGTTATTAAAATTTCTAACAATATGGCGCAAATAAATGCAGTGATAAGCCATTAGCTTGTCCCAACCATTACTGGAGTTATTCACAATTGCTAATATCTTAGCATGCCGATCTGAAATCAAATAAATTCTGTCTTTGATGTACAATAAAATGGTGCAAACATGCAAGAAACCAACTTAAACCCGACATATTCTCACTCTTTATAATAGCAAATGCAAGAGGAAATATCTTTTCATTTCCATCGATGCTTGTAGAAATAATTACTATACCTTTATATTTACCATATAGATGTGTGCCATTAATACTTATTACAGGCCTAGAATGTTTGAGTCCATAAATTGAAGATCCAAAGGACTAAAAAACACACCTAAATATCTTTGTATTTGGGTCATCCAATCTGACTTTATCCTAGTGAACCACTATATTAGGATTTTTGCATTTTACTTCCATCATATATGAAGACAATAGCTTACATGATTATGCCCAATCACCAAATAAATTTCCCTTGACCTTTTGTTTTGCTTTTTATGCTTTTCGGTATAAATTTTGATAATGATAAGTATAAATAATCTCTTGTTTGAGAATAATTATTTTCATACTTATATTTTTTTTCTCACAGAATCTGTAAATTCGTGAGCTACAAATTTGATATCTAATTGATGATAATTCATATTTAGTGAAGGGTTGAGACAAGTATGAGAACCAATATATTTTGTTATTTCCCACATACCATGGTTAGTGTGAATATATGCTCATACTCTCCATTGACAAATAATATCTTATTGACACTTCACATTTAAAATGGTAGGACTAGAATATTTAACCTTGTAGGGTAGTGTGATGCAATTATATACTTTTTTAAATATATCTGCAACTCTTCTTTGCTTTTAAACAATAGACTAATACTTGGCTCACCACTAATATTCCACAAAGCAACTGATATACCATGTACTTGATTACTAACAACCATACAAAGTGCTCAATCTATGTTACACCACTCTAGTGGAGGTTCAAATAAAGGTGGCACAAAATGATCATGATCATCTTGATCAGCCTCTAGTTGTTGGTCAATATCCTTATCAAATGTGGAAGCATGATCATCATTTATTTCTACACCACGCATAATATCTACTATGTGCGATATCAACTCTACCACTTTATTGACTTGGGTCTACGGTATACTGATCTTCATTACTATTCAGATGTATTACCGATTGAAATATATAAAGGTGCACATTATTAAAACTTGACTAACTTGAACCAGTATAATATTGTTCATGATAATTCAGATCAACTGGTGCTTCAGATATCAGTAGGCTGATGTTGTTAAACCTTAGTTGACTTAAGTCTGCATAATATTGTTCATAAAATTTTTTTTAAGTTTACATATATCACTTGTTCATTAGATTGTATAAACAAAGTAGCGAATTTCATCAAACCACCATGTACTCTCTCATTTGGCATAGACTCTATAAATAATTTCACCAACCACCACTTATTCAAACAAATCAAGCATTGCATCCACAATTTTGTCATCAACAATCAACATAGTATTAAATCACGACCAATGTTGCATATCTGACAATGCAATTCCAAGTTTCATTCAACCCTACTTATTCTCATAAATATCGATATTTTATCTAATAACTCTTTATATCTTGACCTCTTATCCACTCTAACAAGTCTTTTCATTCCATTATCATAGTTAACACCATTGAGCCCTATCGTAATTGATCCACTCTAATAACAAGCAATAGACACAGATTTCAAAATCATAATCTATATAAAAAATAGTAAGAAAATCTGTCAAATATATAATTGAAGAACTATACGACTTCCTAAAATATCAAAATTTATTAAATAGATGAAATTTGGCTTGACATAACATATTGATAGTTAGAATTGGAATACATGATCATATGAACAATCCCAAATATAAAATAATGTCCCATTTTTCTTGCTTTCTTGGAATAATCGGTGCTTTATGCTTATAATTGAAGAGAATAGTCTCTAGGTATATGACAATAATGCCAAAAAGTTATGGAAGTGAAAATGATGATTGTAAATGTAGCTATTAAAATTGCCTAACTCCTATGCTTACAGACTTTCCTATATGGCTTCTCAATACTTAAAGTAAACTAGGTATAAATTCTCTATTCACCTACAATGGCCAAAATTGAAGAACATACTGTATAAAATTAAAAAAAAAACCATATGGTACAAAATTTAAAATTGAAGAACATATAATATAAGATAAGTTTCAGCAATTGAAGAATCCACTTCTTAGGTTAACATTTAATCATAAGTACCGACAATGGATTTTTTTTTAGCAATTGAAGAATTCCCTTCTTAGATTAACATTTAACCATATTACACTAAGAGAGAGCTTACATTGAGAGAGAGCTTACATTGAGAGAGAGGGAAGAAAATGCCATGAGAGAGAGGGAAAGAGTTGTCGCACTACTCGTCGGCAATCGGCCAGCGACCCACGGGGACTGTGAGATAGAGGGAGATGGCAGCGAGAGAGAGAGAGTGAGGTCAACATTAAGAGAGTGCGTGCAATAGAGAGAGAGAGAGAGGGGGAGGGAAAGAAATGCTCACTACTCGTCAACAACTGACCAACAACTCACGAGGACTATGAGGAAGAGAGTCACGTCGCTCGGGTATGAGAGGAAGAAAGGGTTGGGAAAATAACTGAGTGTCGTGGGTTGGTCTTTGTATAAGTTAAATCGCTCTCTAGGAGAGTGATTGTTAAGTTGCTTCCTAAGAGAGCCATAAATCACTTTTACTGAAAATGATATATATGGCTGCTAAATAAGACTGTGGGACTTAGTTGATTAATCGTTTTTCTATATAGTGATTTATAAATCGCTTTCCCATAGAGCGATTTATCAATTGCTTTCACTATTACTTAGAGATAGGACTTGATGATTAGAGGAATAGTAGTCGCTGTCCTAAAAAGTGATTTCCTTATAGTACTAGTTTAGAAAATACAATTCACTGTAGTAGTATTTTGGTCAAAACTCATGATTCGATACTAATCAATTAGTTATTAAAAATAATTTTCATCTTGTTGGTACATTAAGGGGGTATATAAGACATTTTATTTATGTGACTAGATTAATTAGTAAATGTACTAGAATTTACATATTTTTTATTTCTTATTTTTATAATTGTTTCTTTAATAATAGTAGAATATGTGGAGAAATTTATCGATGATTTTTTAATATTTAAAATTCAACCCAAAATTTTAAAAAATCAATTATTTTAATTGAAAACTTTAAGTTTAAATATGGGAATTAGTCTATTCTAATTAAACTCAAATTTATTTATAACAATAAATAAAAAGAAATTTAAAAATTTTACTTGCCTCGGACTAGGTGGGAGGAGTGCCGGCTTCTACCAAATTATTATTCTTTTAATTTTTTATTAAAAAAATAGATAGCTAAGAAAGTGAAATAAAATATGATTAATTTACCCTTACAATTTAAAAAGGGTGATCAATCTTCCTGTTCATATGATCGATACTCAGGTTAATTCAATTTAGTATTATTTAATCTCAACCATTGAATTAGTAGAGAGAATTTAGTAGTTCTTATTGAATTATTTATCTAATTTATAAAAGTTCACGAAAGTAAGGAGTATGGCGAAGGGGAAAACCCCCCAAACACCTGCAGGGGGTGAGGACGTTTCACTTCAGAGGGCCTTTTCTTCCAAAGCAACTGAGCCAGATGATGTCAACCAGCCTGGGAAACATTCGCAGGAAGATTTCAGAGGAGCGTCAACGGCAATCTTGGGTTTCTATGGTCGCGAAGGAGCATCAATGATGGCTATTAGGGAAGATTTTGGAGGAGATCCTTAACAAGCTCAAAGCCCAAACAGATGATTGCGTAATGGTGGATTTGATAGTTTTGGACAATTGCAAGGAGCGATAGAAGTTGTCTCTATTTGGCCAATTCCTAGGACCTTCTATCCCTTTGCCATGGCTAAAAACCATGTTGGCAAAGCTCTCGAATGAGATAGATGGATTTGCGGTGTTCGATATGGCCGAGGGGTTCTACGTCTTTCGGTTTGAGAAAGAGGAGGATATGCTAAATGTACTCACCAATGGCCCCTAGACCTTGAATGGGAGAGAGCTTAATCTCATTAAATGGCGTAATGACTTCAGATTGTCGCCAGAGGCCTTCTCGACAACAGTAGTGTGGATCCAACTACCGGATCTCCCATAGGAATATTGGAAGTTGGAGTCATTAATACTGGTAGCAGCTTACTTCGGCAAGCCACTATGTGTTGATGAGGCAACCATCGACCAAATCCGAAGCCGTTTTGCTAGAGTATGTGTAGAAATCGACCTAAGTAAGTCATTGAAACAATGTTTAGCTCAGCCCCAAGTCCCATTGTGAGAGGTTGGGCCATGTTGAGGCAGCCTACACGGAGAGGCACGCAAGTGATCATAGATCAGGCCATCCTAATGGGCCAATGAAAGCAAAGCGGGTGAGAAAGGAAGAGCTTGGCGGCAATAGCGAGGCAATGACACAATCCACCTATGGACCATGGATGAAAGTGTCGAGGCGGCATAAGCCCATGGCAGCCAAGACGGCGGGGAGCGAGTCAATTCCATGGTAGGCCAAGACAACAGTGCCTTCGGCGAACAAGGTGAGAACACAAGGTGGGGTTCGAGAAGTTCGGCGAGGTGAGACAAAAAGACAACACGGAGGCCTAGGCACCTTAGGAGGAGGCACTGCACCAAAACATGGAGAAGTGCACAAGCAAATAGGGTCTGCTCAAGATAGAAGATCTCCTTCAAACCAGAGTCGCCTGACTAGAGCTAAAAATGGAAAAGGAATTCTGAAGCATAGGGAGTTACTAGAGGCTAAAGTGGATAAAATGTCAATCTCAACTCCTTCTAGTGAAAGAGATAGAGCTAAGCGACTCAAGACCAAAGTAGTTGTCCTAGCATCCACATCTAAGAGTGCATTAATTGAGGGCGTGGGGCCCAAGGCCATGCAAAGGATTGAGAGTCCTACAAGTGGATGTGTTAGCGGGAATCAATATGGGGTGACTTATGTGGCAAGGATAACTGGCTATATTAGTAATGGGTGCATTCGGCCAGCCAAAAGCTCCTTTGTCAAAACAGTGAAAGCAACGAAGCCAAATTTTAACAAGGTTTTTATCCCCTCAAAAATATACTCGAAGGGGATAGTCCAGGATGGGATCGCCTCCCTTAGCAAAGGGCCTACACCTGAAATAGTGACGCAGCCTCCGAAGTGTCACGTTAGGGTTGTGGAACAGCTCAAGAGGGAATTGACCTGTGATCCTAAAGCATCCAAGGAAGACCATATGGAACATGGTCTACCTGACCCGCAGGCTGTTGTTGTGTATGTGGCCGGTTCCCAAGTCACGAAAGCTGCTGACGAGTTTGGGAATGAAGAAATGGATTTGGATAAAGTAATGGGTAAGGGCATGCCTGCTGCCAAACAAGGGAGGAATGCCTAGTGTCGTCCATTATCTTAGGTGCTTTGTTAACATGAAAACGGTAATCTGAAACGACAGAGGGGCCTTTAAGAAGGAGGCCTTGGACAGAGCCCGTGATCTTAATAAGGAGCATGCTTTGGACTTTCTATGCTTGTTAGAAACTCATGTTGGTTAGAGGAAAAGTGGGATAGTGGCTAGGGCACTAAGGCACTAGGGAGAGCTTGGTCTCATTTTAGTGTGCTTACCTTAGGTGCCTTGGGGGGAATGATTGTTTTGTGGAAGGATTGAGTTGGCTGGGTAGACGTCATGGCAATATCAAGATATGCTGTGCACCTAGTCATCTCACTTGAAAATGGTAAAACTTGGAGGATGTCTATTGTGTATACTAGCAATGACGTGAAGGAGCAGGCTAAGCTGTGGAGGGAGTTAGACGCATCTGCTCCAGCAAACTTGCCATGGGTTGTGGCCGGGGACTTTAATGCTTTCCCCTCAACTAAAGAAAAGAAAAGTGTGGCACAAGTAAGCTTGGATTCTAAAGCTAGGGGATTTAGGACTTTGTGGATGAGGTGGGCCTATGCGACTTAAGTTTTGCTGAGGTACCATTTACTTGGTGCAACAACCTGTTCGGGGAAGACAGAGTTTGGGTATGGCTGGATCGGATACTTGCCAACCCAACTTGGCTCAACAGGTTTCAGCAGAGTCATGTCCATCACCTGGACCACTCTACTTCTGACCATGCCCTACTTCTCCTTGTAGATGATGATGGTTGGTCAAAGGGGAAGAGGCTTTTTCGTTTTGAGCTTAGGTGGCTAGGGTATGAGTCTTGTAGAAGGGTGTTTGAAAAAAACTTAGTCTTCGGCAACTAGGGGTCATACCATGCAGGCCTTTTCTCACAAAGTTCTCAATCTACATAAGGAGCTTCGAAACTCGAGTAGATGCCATGTGGGAGATGAGGAGAAGAGGTTAGGCGAGGTTCAGCACTCCATCGTTGATCTGAAGGAGCTGGACGCGACCTTGGGGTTGGATAGAGATAAAGAACAGCAGCTGAGGAGTCTCTATAATCTGAAGAGTGCTCTTAGCCGGCAAGCAAATATCAAATGGCTCCAACGATCGTGCTTGAGATGGGTTCTAGATAGGGGTGAAAACGGGTCATATTAACTCCGATCCGACCCAATTCAGATTGGATTCTGATAGAAAATTTCTATCCTATTCAAATACAAATAAGAATACGGATAGAGTTTTTGAAAAAAAATCAGATACGGATTTGGATATAGGTTGTATATATTTTTCGGATTCGGATACGGATATCGGATATCCGTTTATCCTCATATTTGTTTTGAATGATTTACAATTTAAATAGTAAATATTAATATTGTTACTAATAATATATTATATATTATTTATAGAGATTAATTTCTCAAATTTTACATATTTGACATACAAAAAATTTATTTGTTGTAAAACTTTTAATATTTTTGTATTAATTATATCTAAATAAAATATTATAATTCTTTTAAATTTAATCAATATTCGTTTAAGATCCGATCCTTTATCCGAAAATTATTCGTATCCGTTTAGTTAAGATATAGTTTTAAATTTTGCTATCCGTTCAATATCCGTATCCGTATCCGAATCCATAACCGGACTAAAAATATGAATCCGGATATGGGTTGAGCACTATCCGATCCGTATCCAATCTATTTTCACCCCTAATTCTAGACGGTGACAGAAATACGCGCTTCTACCACCTAACTGCTATGATCAAATGTAGAAGGAACCGTATCTCGGGCATTCTGGACACAACAAAGGTGTGGACGGAGGATCCGGAGGTGATAACTCAATGCTTTCAAAATCACTACAAGGAGCTTTGGGGACCACGGGTGCAACTCAACGAGGAGTTTGATAGGTGGGAGGAGATCAAAAGACATGCAGACCATTGATGACATGGAGGCAGAGCAGCTTACTACGCCCATCACTAAGGAGGAGATCAAAGCGGCGATGTGGAGCTTGCCGCGTGGCAAGGCGCCAGGCCCGGACGGTCTCCAAGTAGAGGTGTACATCGACTTCTGGGATATCATGGGCAAACAATTGTGTGAAGAGGTGGCCAAATTCTTTGAGCAGGGCTTTCTTCTCACACAGTGGGGGAAAACCTATATAACATTAATCCCGAAGGAGTTTCCAGTCTCAGTTAAGGACTATCGACCCATCGCTTTGTACGATGTGGTGTACAAAGTTATATCGAGAATATTGGTCAGCCGGTTGAAACCGTTGCTGCCTAAGTTAGTCGAGGTGAAACAAGCGGCTTTTGTCACCGGCAGATCAATCCAGGATAACACCTGGCTGCATAAGAAATAATTTACTCCATGGTGAATGACCGTCGAAGCCCTCCGTAGATGATGATTAAGATGGACATGGAGAAGGCATATGATTGGGTGTCGTGGAAGGTGGTGCTTCGGACGCTTGAGCTGATGAAGTTTTCATCTAAATGGAGAAAGTGGATCGGCACCCGCCTGCAGTCTCCCAGCTTCGGCATCCTCATCAATGGTAGCCCAGTGGAGTGGATTAAGCCTCATCGGGGGCTGAGGCTAGGCGACCCGATTTCTCCTTATCTCTTCATTCTCTGCTCGTATCTCTTAACTGCAATCCTCGACACAAAGGTTGTGGAGGGGCAGCTTGAAGGGTATAGGTATGTCAGAGGCCATGTCTCTCACCTACTTTACGCGGATGATTTGCTGTTAGTAGCTAGAGTGAACCTGGCTAACGTGGAGGTGCTTACTGAGGCCATGGAGCTATATACGATACTTACCAACCAGAAGATTAACAGAGATAAGTCAGCGGTGTTCCTATCGCCTTGGCTTGAAGAAGAGACGAAGAACTGTTTGAGAACTCGACTAAACCTTGAACTGGCTACTATGCCTTTAACCTATTTAGGTATCAAAATCTCTAGTCATCTTATTCTGGTTATTGGGCATCGGGATCTTATAGAGAGAGTTTGCTGGAAACTAGCTTGTTGGAAACGCAACACTCTCTCTCTAGCAGGGAGAATATCTCTTGTAAAGTCCACGCTCTCATCCATTCCCTACTACTGGATAGGTTCCACCAATATCTCGAACTCAGTTTTGGATGAGATCGAGAAGATTGCTAGGTCCTTCATTTGGGAGAAGAGTGCAGATCAATGTGGGTTGCACCTCATTAGCTGGGAAACGGTAACAAGCCTAAAGGATGACGGCGACTGGGGAGTTCGCTGCCTTCGTACGGCGAAACACGCTCTTCTCGGCAAGCATGTCTTGAGCGTGCTTAGAGGGCGAGACACTCTTTGGGTGGGCATGGTCCAGTCAAAATATGGTTCTCTAGATCCTTGGAATGCTAAGCCAAGCCCGTCTTGTTCCTGGCTTTGGAGAGCGCTGTGCCAGACCACTTCTATGTTCGAAGGCGGGATTTTGACGATGTATCGACATTGCAGAAGACACCGAGCTGTTAGGGGAGGCCTAATGTTCGTCGATCCTGTTGGGTCTTCAACCTTGCATAGTTAATGTGGAAATCTTCCACGTCGATTCAATGGTGGCTGAGCTCATGCAAAGTGGTACGCGGGACATGCATAAATTGAGTAGCGGTTTTAGCAGCCACCTAGCCTATGAAATTGCCATCATTCCTATTGGTGGGGGGGAAGTGGAGGACAGCTGGGTGTGGGCCCACGCTCCATGTGGAGAGGCCAGATCCAGTTCCATATATGCATTCCTTGGGAGGCCCGCGGAGGGGAGCTGGCCAGCTTGGGCAACGTTGTGAAGCCCTAGGGTGCGAGCCTTTATATGGAAGACCTTTTGGAATTGTGTCCCAACTAGAGAGCTCCTATACAAGATTAAATATGGACCGAATGACCCCTGTACTTATGTTCAAAATTAATAGGCTTGATAGGGGTAAAAAAAAGTTCAAAAAGATATACTGATTGTCATTCAAACTGGAAGGTAAAATTTATCTAACAGAACAAAACTTTTATTAAACAAGGAATTTATTATGTTTTTGCATATTGGTCAGCTTCGAACGAACCCGGTGCACTTTGCAAATGGTGAAAATCAAAATTTTAAACGGCAAAGTAAATTCATTGCAAGTTCTTACGTGCTAATACAGATCATGGAAACAAAAATGACCAGCTCTACCCTGGTTATTTCTTATAAGAAATCTAAACGACACTTTCCACTCTTTACAAGCTGCATGTATTTTTCAAATGCAATGAGGTGCTTCTCATAATGGCACTAGCACAATAAGCCCAAATTTTTAGGACAGGAATAATTCAAGAAGAGTTTATGCAAAACTACTAAGCTCTGTTGTTGAACTCCAGCAAACAATGTCAATTGTATGACACTTGCATACAGAATAATTTATTGTATGATCTACCAAAACTTCTCTCCCTACATAGAATAGTGAAATATGCTCAACATCTTCTTACCCTAAACAGAACATTGTCTAGAAAAGCTCAAAAGTGACAATCCAATCGGAGAACATAACTGATCAAGTGTTCTTATAGTGACAAAAGATAAAATGCATTTTCAAAATCTTTGAGACATATAACTTGGTTCTCAACTTCGAATCTTAGAAAAAAATTATAGATCAGACAACTTTGAACATGACGACAACTTTAACTTGTCCCAAGTTCACTCAAGCAGCAGCACCCGACCCACCTTTGCCTTTCTTCCTCTGAATCTTTTTCATATAAAACTCCAGCTCCTTACCTTCCAAGATATATCTGTTCGGCAATATCAAAAGAGAAATACAGCAGTCAGTGTGAAATTAACACAAGGGAAAATGAAAATAGCCATTTTGCTTACCCATCAGATCTTCCACATTGACCCGGACGAGAAGAAATGCAAGCCAACAATCTCCCCGTACCAAACTGCTCTTCAACATGAGAATCAAGATTACGACCCTGCTGGCGCTTCTCCAACTTCCTCGTAACATGGTTGCTCTTCTTTGCTTCCTCTACAGTACCATCACCTTCCTGCCCCTGTACAAACAAAATAAGAAGTAGCTATCACCTAGGATGCGCTTCAATGCATACCAAACAACAAAAATTAGATAAAAGTATTTCCACATAAGTCTAATTAAAGGCAATTTAGTTTGCCAATAAGAACATTGCCTATGTTTTCTACATGCACATGTTATAGTCGTTCGGCAGCGAGAGATAGTATAGCTACTAGTGCCAGCGATAATCTTGATGATCCTAATGATACAACTACTGGTGAGATCATCTCTTCCTCATTTGCTGAGGGAAGTCAAGAAGGCATAGAGATTGAAGACAGAGAAACTGAAGATGTACATACATATCAGCGACGTCGTTATCAGGATGTTGCTTCCTAAGATGGTTCATTAAATATTTATTGTTTCGAACCATCACGGGATCCATATTCTGATTATTATCCTCCTCAGTATCCTCAATATCCTTAGATAGAAGATCTACATATTGATTATTATCCACCTCAGAGACAATAAGATCCAATTGATATGAATGATATGATGCAATCACTCTTTGGAGCACCAAGCCCTAGACACTATTATTTACAAACTTATGGTGATTATGATGAAGACGACCACATGGATTACGAGAGCCAACTCGATATTCATCGAAATTTTGTCTTTTAAGTAATTAGTACTTTTATTTAATTTTTAGGGCTTACATGTGAATAATTATTATTTTCTTCTTTTGTCATGTTTTCTAGATTTTTTAAAATTTTCCTGCATTTTTAAAAAATATTTAAAATTTTATGTAATTAAAGAAAATCTAATCCGATTCGGACAACCGATACGGCCAATATGGACGATCTGACCAATACGTATCATTTTCCCGGAAGGCCGATCCCAATCTCAATTTTTTGAACCTTGATGCAAACACAAATATGACCCGTTAATTAAACGGGCCAAAATTTATAAACACGAATACAACTTGTTTATTAACAAGTTACACGGGTTATAAATAAGTTATCGGATGGCACAAATTATTTAAATTTATATAAGTTATTCAAGTAATAAACGAACTTCTTCGAGTTATAAAATGAGTTTTTTGTATTGTAAATAGATTAGTCGGATAATAATTGAGTTAGTCGGATAACACAAATTATTTAAATTTATATAAGTTATTCAAGTAATAAACGAACTTCTTCGAGTTATAAAATGAGTTTTTTGTATTATAAATAGATTAGTCGGATAATAATTGAGTTAGTCAGATTTTAAATGGGTTAGTCAAATCATAATGGAGTTATTGAGTCATAAAACATGTTATCAAATCATAAACGAGTTATTGAGTCATAAACAAATTGGTACATCGGGTCATAAATAGTTGAGGTAAAAAACATGAACACAACACTTTTAATAATCGAGTTTAATAGATTGTCTCATTTGCGACTCCAACGTGATTAGACTAAACACAAACCTATTTAAAAGTTGAGATATTATATCGGGTTACTGGATCGGGTCAACTTTTGATCCCCCTAGTACCAACTATTTATCAATCTTTAGCCACAACAATGCATAACACTTCATCAAATATTAAGAGAATGTGTTCAATTCCAACTAATAAAATAGCGTACAATTATACTAAAAGACAAGGTAAAGTTAAACTACACTTAAAAAATAAATCTAAGAAAAAATAGGCAATAGATATGAGACAGGCTATATGCAACACATACATCCAAAATTTGGGAAAATATCGCAAGGAATCAAGCATGAGGTACCTCAGTAGCATCCTTCTTGGTGACAGCAGGACCCTTCTTCTTCCTACCAATCTCAACGCCATAGTGCTGGAGGTACCACTGCTTGAAAGGTGCAGCATCCACCTGCACAATGGCACTCTTCACAAGAGTCTGCGTCCTCACAAGCTCATTGTTCGAGGCATTGTACACCACATCAAGGATACGGGTTTTGCGGGTCACAGCTTCGCTTCCCCAGGAGTAGTTCCCAGTGTCCAACCTGAGGGCTCTCCATTTAACGTTGCCTCCTCTAACCCTGACCCTCCTAACAGTCTTGTTGCTCGACAGCTTCGTGTTCGCCGGCTGCCGACCCATCTCATACCTTCCATAAACAAGCCCCAAAATCCAAATCAATCAACATCACCATAGCAAAGTTTCAAACTTTCTAATAAAAAACAGCTACGTAGATCGCAATTTTCATATTCTACGATCGGATCTAGGGTTTAGGGACAGATAAATGAAGGATTACTTCCTCTTCTTCCTCCAGGCCTTCTTCTTCCCTCCGGTGGCCCGCCTCTTGTGCATGGAGTCTCGAGAGATACCTGCGCGCGAAATAAACGGACGCCATTGGAGTCGGTTCCGATAAAGAATCGAAGGGATCTATAGGTTTAATCCAATAAACGGGTGATCGAAGGGGGAGAAACGAGGGTTTTGCTTACCCATTGTGGCAGACAAGCGGCGGCGAGGCGGGTAGGTATTTCTCTTCTCTGTTGTTCTCCCTCGCGCGGCTCCCCTCCTGATAAAAAACAAAACGAAAAAACCCTAATCCTAACTATAAAAGGTGGCCGACTAGGAGCTTTTGTATCGAGAGAAGGGTATTATATACCATCCGGAAATTATGAACCCTCCGCGTCACCGTGCCCCGAGATCCGACCAAGTCCATTGATACTTAGGATGGATCTGGGCTAGGGCTGTCAAAAGTGGGCTCGGCTCGATTAGACTCCATACTTTTATATATATATATATATATATATATATATATATATGGCAAATACTTTAATGCAACTTTAAAAATTATAATCTTAATTCAATGGCTATAATAGTTAGTTTTCATACCCGGTACCTGTTTTCGGTACCGGTTCCAAAACCACATTACGTAAGAAAAAGAGCATATTAGTTAAGAAGATTAATTACGTATGCTTAATTTTTTAATTTTCTTGTTATACCCTTGAAGATCTTAACCATTAGATGTTCATCAAAGTGATTGATAAATAATTAACTTTACGGTACGGAAGAAGCGCTCTACATGTTTTTTTTCTTCCGTTAAGATTTCTCTCTTAAATATAATTATGCCTTAATTATAGGAGATATCATTTAATATTAAATAATTTAAATTTGATTATTTGGAGATAAACTTCAATTTAAATATAATTCTCTATCTCTATCTATTAAAATTTAATTTAAATCAATCTTAAACTAATGAGAGATATATATAAATAATAAAAAATAATCAAAAAGATAAAATATAATTAAATTTTCATCAAGTTAATTATAAAAGACATCAATACCCTTATTTTGATATATATACATTACTCTCAGTTAATGATATATATATCTTTTACTTAATAAAATATTAAAATAATATAATTGTTAAAAAATAATGTGCAAGATTATATATCTAAAAAAAATTACCTGCTGAACCGGTAATATCTTTCATTCCTATTATGCCCTTAAAGATCTTAACCGTTAAATCTTTATCAATTGATTGATAAAGAATTAATTCTATTGCACGGAAGAAACCCTATATATATATATATATATATATATATATTATGTTCACATAAATTATTAGAATTTTTATATTAATTATTTATTTGTATCACTGTATATTTGTATAAGCTAATTTTACCATATAGCATTTATATTTTTTAAATATTTGGCTTTTCAGATTTTTTTTTTTATTAATATCGACGTTCAATCAATTAAACTTAAATAAGCATATCGAGCTATCGAGCTAGGCTCAAACCTTATCGAATTAAAAATAAGCTTAGTTGAGCTATATTTTACTAACTCAATTCGAGCATGAGCTAAAAATATTCTGCATCTAGCCAAATCGAGCTAAGTCCAACTCACTCAAGCTCGATTTTGTTTAAACCCCCTAGATCTAGCCCACGGGGATAGCCAAGAAGAGCTCCATCTATAAAAGAAAATTTGAGGTTTTCTTTTGCATGCGAACTTTCAAAAGAATTTTAGTTACTTATATGGCCCCCTCTAAAATTGGCATTTCGTATAATCTTTTATATGTTAATATGCATAAATAACCTCGTAGTTGCATTTTAAGTTAAGTCTTAGAATATCCTTAACTAAGTGAAATACTTAAAACTTAGAATAAAGATATTTTTATCTTTTTGTATTAAAATTTTAAGAAATATTCACACAAAAAGAAATAATTTTAAAGATTATACATAAAAAATTGTGTATTTTAAAAAGCATACATGCAAATATCAATTTAGGGGAGCATACAAATAAATAAGAGATTCTTAAAGGTATATATGCAAAAAAAATATCTTACTTTTTTTTTTGTTGTTCATTAGTTTGAAAATCCCCCTATTATTTGGATAAATTATCTTTGTGCTGTGTTATAACTATTTTAGGCTATGTTCACTACTAGGAACCTATTGAATTAGAGTATGGCGCATATTTCTTTTTCTTCACTTTGTGAACTTGAGTAAATGACAAATGGTCGTATTTCTTTTTTGGTCAGCTGGTTAGGAGTCTATGAAATTTTGTGATTGCGAAGGCTGACGATCAAATTTGTAGTATTTTGAAAACCTTAATGAGAATTAGATTATTTTTGGAAAGGAAAAGATATGGATGGGGTATTTACTATTGAGGCCAAAATCCTTGGCATGGCCACCACGCATTAGCAAACAATTTATCTCTTTTGATGGGACCCACTCTTTTAGATTTGATAGTCTCGATCCACACTAATCGATCTAGTGATTTAACAAATGGCTTAATCTGACATACCTCTAAAAGTATTTTGTAAGTATATTAAAATTACTTTAGTCTGTGGACCCTTTTTTCCAAAATAAAAGTCAATAACTTATATTGCTGCTAACTGGTTGTATGTATTTTATTTTTTTAGGTAGGAAGATGAACTTTCTGTCTAACCTAGGATAATTTGGTAAGTCTAGATAAAGCTGCAATGATATTGTTGCATATGCAAAGATTATGGTTAGTCGTCTGTAGAAAGCCTAATTTTGATGGACATCAATTAAGTAAAATTGATTTTCCTTATCTACTTGGTAAGCCTTTGACCTTTGTCACTGTAGGATATCATCTTTGAAATATTGTCTCAATTTATTTAAGATTATTAAGAGAGAATGAAGCCCTCCATAAGCATTAAGAAGGTCAGAATTAAAACTTTCTGATACCTACAGTGTGAGGAAGTTCTAGAAAGAGAAAGTAAGAAGAATATGGTAGGTGATATAGATGTTTAGGGAGTCAAAGTTGTTTTATCATTTTCTAACCTTAGGGATATCATACATTTTGACATTTATAGTGTTTGACTAGCACTTAGACTGAAAACCTCTAATACAATTATAGAAAGTGAAAGTCATTTGTTTCGCCTCTATAACCTTTATAAGTGTGGTAGAATGTCTTCAAAAATTTCTGCTCGCATTTGAGCTGACTAGAAATAGTTCAAATTGTTTCTGCAATATTACAAAATTTGACTTGATTATAAATAGTGTAACTTGATCATACATGAAACTTTAGATTGTACTTCATATTTACTAGTATTTTGTGTTCACTAATTTGTCATTATAATTTATTACACTTACAATTTTATTAAAAATAATAATATTTAAAAAATAAAATTGCTCTATGACCTTAACTTTCTGTTTCTTTTCTTTTATATTAAGAGAGAGTTTTCATATAGCTAATTATTAAAAATGGCGTGTCCTCTCTGCCTCGTCCTCTCTTCTCCTTCTTCTTCCCTTTCCCTTGCCGTGCACGCCACATTCCCCACCTCCTCTATCTCCTTCCCCTCACCGTAGCCATCCCCCCATTTCTTCTTCACTTCACTACCCCTCTCCCTCTCTCCCTCTCTCGCGGGTTGCCGACACTGGAGCCGACGAAGTGCCGTTGCCGACGAAGCCGAGCGCGCGGATCGTGGTAAGCCTCAACCTCGTCGTTAAATCTCGATAGCTAGCTTCCCTCTCTCTCGCGATCATCCTCGACGGCCGCGACCCCATGTCCGGCCGCCGGTCTGAGGGCTCCGGTGGGAGGAGAGAAACCCTCCCTAGATAGGCTTCGGGCCCTTGGTGAAGGGAGGAAGGACCCCCCCTATGGCCGCCGGCCATAGAGCGCGGCCCATCGCCGTCGGGCCCTCCTCCCCTTTCTTTTCTTCCCCTCTACCTTTTCTTTCCCCCTACCACCCGTCGGTCTCGTGGCCGTGCCGCCGGCCTCGTGGCTACGCCGTCGGCCTCGTCGCTGCACCACCGGCCTCGTGGCTACGCCGCCGGCCCTATGGGCCTTCCCCTCCCCTCCCTCTCTTTCCTTCCCTTGGAAGGGAAGGGCGTGTGAGGGTGTGGGTGGTTTAACCCCCACCCATGCCCCTGCTGGGCTGCGGCTTAGACCGCAGCCCACGAGACTTGTGGGCTGTGGTCCAGCCACAGCCCATGAGCCCATCAGGCCTGTGGGCTGCGGTTCAGACCGCAACCCATGGAGCCCGTGGGCTGCAGTTTGGACTGCAGCCCACGAGCTATTTCCCCTTACTTACTGAGTTGGGCTTGGGCCTAACCCAATACCCCCAGCCTAACCCATTTGGAGCCATTTGGACCCTATAATCCCGTTTACCAATTTTCCACCTGATTTAATTAGCCTAACCCCCATAATGACAATTTAGTTTCATGTGAATTTTAGGATAACAAAGGACTCGCCCTAGTAGACCTTGACTCATGTATTTGCCAAACATAAATGTTCTAATAAGATAATTAATTCTATTAGTTTGCTAATCTTACGTATGACGTTACTTGCGTGAATTAATAGGATTGACACCGCGTGAGGAGGATTTTAGGATTCCGGAGGAGCCGGCTAGCTGACGAGTTTTACCATACTGTGGAGACCCCCTAGGCGAGTAGAGTTATACAAATCTAGAATAATATAATTACAGTCATTATACCTGTCATGACACTGTAGGAAATGTCGGTATTAATGCATGCATTTAGTACACCATGTTATATTTTTACATATGTAGTTATTGATAACTTGTTTATCATAATATTATGAGAATGTTAATGTAGCATAAGATAATGCTCTACATGTATCCTATATGGTATAGCCTTGCATAGATGTATATTTGTTGTAAATATAGAATGTAACGATCATGATGACTATGACATGCTTTATACACTTATAGACATTGCACCACTTCCACATATCATTAGTAGTTGGATTCTGATTAGACAATACCCTTACTCACTCAGCCCAGGTTTAAGGGTAGAGTGTATTTTATATGACTATACTATTAGCGGTCTACACCTGAGGTCGCCTATGTGGCATTCAGGTAGTTATACTGCATAGTCAGAGCTAGATTATGATGATAAAAGAATATGATTGTGAGACGGGGATATAACTCTAACGATACCCGATGACACAGGGTTAGGGCGTCTGTTGATGAGCAGAGAGCTCCTTATTCTCCCGCTGAGGGCGGTGATGATTTAGAAAGAGTGAGATATGGGCTTACGACCGGGGTCCTTAGTCTGATGGCCACAGACAACCGGTCACTTGTAGTGTCGCCATATACGTGTAGGTAGCATTATCGCTAGATGTGTATATATCCCCTCTCGATGTATGATTATGTGATGGATGATTGTTTCTTGAGAGTATTTACCCTGTGTGGTGAATAGCTCGGTGAGCGATGATAAGTATGATTAATGCTTTGGTAGGCATGAGATGACTAAACTGCTATTTTATTGCTATGCATAACATGTAAACCCTATGATTGAGATGTGTACGAATAAGAGATTGTATCAGGCTTTATATCTGTGTGGACTTATCGTGATACGTTTAGAAACTAGCATGTTCCAAGATAGTGACTGGTAATCTTTATCAATTACATTGATTTAGTAACTCATGGCAAGTCATTTCAACAAGCAAATTGCTATTGTTAGCAAATATAGGCATACATTGGATATACACATGTGATTTCATTATTTTAGATTGTATGGATCTTACTCGCTGGGTTTTAAGCTCACCACCTCGTGGTGGCATTATTTCAGAGCTAGGGGACATAGGTGCGGGTAGCGAGGAGTAGCTACTTTTCTTTTTCAGTATGTCTGTTAGTTGTATTAAGCCCTGCGATGGCGTTATGATGATGTTGTATTTTGGACTTTAGCATTGTATTTTGGATGTATATTTGGAAGGCTTGTTGTGTCTTGTGGAATTTGTATCCGGACTCTTATAGTTGAGTTTATTTATAGTAAAATTGTGATGTTGTGCCTTGTGAAATCTTTGTACTGACAGGTCATGTGATGCATCGCGTTGGGGTATTTACCCACGCGGTTTACATGTGTATTTGGAGGTTTGGGTGCTTCAAGTGGTATCTATGATCCTAAGTAGATTAGATAGTTATGCATAAAACAATAATGAAAAGATTTGAGACAGGTTAAATAGCAAAAAGATTAATCCCAAAATATTAATCTATGAATAAACATATACAAAACATGACCTTAAAATTACAGCTTATTTTAATCCACAATTTCAAATATGAGATAAAAACATAGATAGAATAAAGTAGATATAAAAACATAGATAGAATAAAGTATCCTTGATGTGAATAGAGAAATGCTTGATCACGAGTTAACGATCAAGTAGATGTGAAGATATTTTACTCAGTTTTACAAACCAAATCTGGACCGATTTGGGCATAAGAAGATTATGAATTTAGGTGGTGGTAGCCTCACGAAATATGTCTCTAATAGCTCTAGTTTTAAGTCAATTAGATGTTTAGATGAAGGATATAATTAAAAATAGTGGAACAAGGTCAAAATGGAGCAAAACGGTAAATATCTGACGTTACGGTGATCGTCGGAGGATGGCGAACAGCCAAGAGTGATGGTGAATAGCTGTAAGGTAGGGTGGCTTATAAAAGTGATGGTGGTTATGGGTTGAATGTAGAATTGGAGTTTCTAACTTAGATTTATTCATATAAAAATAAATAGCTATGATTAACTTATTACTACTCCTAAGATAAACTCAAGACTGAAATAATTTAACAATGCTTGGATGCTTCGATGAATAAATAAAAAATAGTCATCGGTCCTAATTTTTTATTATGGCCTAAATGTAGCATTAGTTTAGAAATAGTGATCGGGCGTCTTCCTCAGATAGCTATCTTTTTCTTTTTTTACTGCAACACTAGTATATGTGTGTTCTTGTCGTATGTCACACTCTAACCCTAAAGATCATAAAGTATTTTATCATATTACAACCTCTAACCTTATTGTTTGTAAATGCATCAAGATAGCTGTGTTGATCTAAAGCTCTTCTAATCTTTATTTTATTTTTCTTAATTATTACATTTTCTTTCCAACTTTGGCAGATGCTTAAGAGTCCTAGAATTATTAATAGTTACTTTTTTGTGTTATCCCTTAAAAAAATATACTATAGTTACTAAAACAAGTTGAAGATATAAAAAAATTCTGAAGTATAAAAAATGAGATTTTATATATTAACAAATTGATACTATGATTAAGTAGAAATATTGTTTATTTTATTTTACTGAGAGACATGAGGACTTAAATTGATATCGTTGGGATTCAAACTTGAGATCACTTATACAAAATTTCTCCTCTATTGTCACACCTTCTCCTATTAATCTCTTTTTGTCATGATCTAGTTAACAACCCCACTAATATAAAAAGTCATACAACTATACAAATCTACATCTTCACTGGAAGAGATGGTTTCTCTAATGATGATGTATTTTGAAGATTGTGATTGCTAATTATCAGCAATGATTGCCTTTTTCCTTTTTGTAATACTATTAGTAAATGTGTGTTATTGTTTTTCTACTCTAGCCACTTTACAGCCCATGCCTGCTTGACCTGAAAGTCCGTAGAGGATGTCATTAGAATGGCAGTCTCTGACTTATTTGTTGCAAAATGTGTCGACGTAGCCTCATATATATATATATGGAGAGTGAGGCCGGGGAGTATTGCAACTGGAGAGGTGGAACAAGGGCCAGGCCATTGCCAAGAAATGGTGATCGGAGAGGGGCCGACTGAGATGGAAGTTGCTGCATCATTGAGAAAGAGTGAGAGAGGTTCCGGTGAAGGAGGAGGCGTGAAGGGCGAGGCGGTTCTAGTGGAGATTGACTGAGGAGGGGTACAGTTGGAAACAAAGGGCGGATTTGGAGAAGATGGGGGGGGGGGGGGGGGGGGGGGGGCATGGTGAGGAGTGGCGGTGGGCCTGGAGAGGAGCGACGATGGGCATGGTGAGGAGCAATGGTGGGCTTGGCGGTGGATGCGGCGAGGAGCAGCGATGGGCGCTGAGGGGAGTAGCAGGGGCGAGCTGAGAAAGAAGATGAAAAAAGAAGAGGGAAATGGGGAAAAGGGAGAGGAAGAAGAGGAACGAGAGGAAGAAGAGAAAGGGGAAAGGAGGGTCTCCCCCCTAGCCTGTCAGCTAGGGAAGGGAAGACGGCGAGGGAAAAATCCCTTCTAGAGGGAGGGAAGACTTGTGCCAAACCCTAGTAGAGCTAGTGCCGGCACAAGAGAAATATGAATTTCGTACTTAAACTACAAAATTCTAATACTATGTAATTTAGCAAAATATTCATAATATATGTATATATGTATTTAACATTCAAAAAATACGAAACTAATTGGATAAAATCCGTGACATCATGATCTAAAACTTTTATATTTGGGGTTTTTCATATTTAAAATTTATCTACAGTGAAACAAAGAATTTGATAAGAAATTCTTAGTTTAAGTATGAAATTGGTAGTTTACGTATGAAATTCATAGTTTAAATATAAAATTCTGACAATAATTCACAGTTATTTAAGTATATATTGTAATTTACTTATAATATTAGATTAACTTTTTTATTCGGAGTTTCTTTAGATTTGAAATATATCTATAGCGGAATGAGAAATTTATAGTTTAAGTACGAAATTCATAGTTTAAGTATAAAATTTTGACAAGAATTTATAGTTTAGACTATCTCTAACTAGTCTCTTATTATATTAATTAAAGAGCGATTAGAGAGACTTGTATAGAAAAAATATCTTTAATTAATCACTTTCGTAAATATTTAATAACTTTTATTGGTTTTTAACAACTTTTGTTATTTTTTTTACATTGTAGAATTTATATATTTTACAATTACAATTTACATATAAATAAATTAGAGATAGTAATTGATGAACAACATTTTAGGATGTTATTGAGGCGGTATGTAATTGTCTTCTTTGATGACATCCTTGTGTACAACTGCTCATGGAAGGAGCATCTTGTCTAACTCCGCGAAGTGTTGCAGATTTTGAAAGACAATGGTCTGAATGTGAATGAGTCCAAGTGTTTATGGGGTGAGAGTGAAGTATCTTAGCCATATCATATCAGCGACGGGAGTGGAAGCTGATCCCTCTGAGGTGCAGAACATGGTGCAATGGCATGTTCCAAAGACATTGAAAGAATTACGGGGCTTCCTTGGATTGATGGGCTATTACCATCGATTTGTTGCCAACTATTGCAAGATCACCGCCCTCTTGACATTACTATTGAAGAAAGGGGAGTTCTAGTGGACTGAGGCAATAACAAAGACATTTGAAGAATTGAAGAAAGCAATGACCATGACGCCGGTTTTGACACTACTTGATTTCACCAAACCTTTTGTGTTGGAATGCAACGCGTCAAAGATTAGAATTGGGGCTATCCTCATGCAAGAAGGGATGCCAGTGACATACATGAGCAAGACGTTGTCAATGAAGAACTAGATAATATCTATATATGAGCAAGAGATACTAGCCATTATCCATGTTGCCACTAAATAGAGACCATATCTCATCAGGCAGCGATTTGTAGTGTGTATTGACCAGCAAAATCTTCCCTACTTCGTTGGACAATAGATACACACTCCAACACAACAGTAGTGGGTGATAAAGTTGCTGGGCTACGACTACGAATTAGTGTACAAGATGGAAACTGAAAAGCGGGTTGCCGATATGCTATCGTGGCAACTCGAACTGTCCAATCTAGCCATGACTTCGATCCTGATTTTCCCTTCTCTTTCAGAGATTAGATTTGCATCTTTAGAAAATCTAGAGATGAAGGAACTCATGAAGAAAGTAGAGGAAAAATTAGCAAGCTATCTCGGGTTCGAAGTGAAGGACGGTCTACTACTAGACCAAGGGCGAGTGCGGGTACCGGCCAAATCTGAACTGCTAGTGACACTAATTTGCCACTTCCATGATACTCTTATAGTGGGGCATAAAGGAATATTCAAGACCTATAAAAGATTAACACAAAATTATGTATGAGCAGGAGTGAGGAAAGATGTGTTGTCGTATGCTAGAGCTTGTGAAATCTGTCAGCGTGCTAAGGCAGACTCGATGAAACCGATGGGGCTGTTGCAACCTCTCCCCATTCCGGACTAAATTTGGGAAGATATAGCAATAAATTTCATTGAAGGACTTCCACAGGTTAGAAGAGATACCATGATAATAGTGGTGGCCGACAAGTTGATGAAGAGTGCACCACCTCGACGCCGGTTACTCCTAATCCCCCTCGACTATCGGGTCCTCCCTCCTTCTTGGGATTTCGACCACCTTCTCTCTTCTTATCCTTCTCCCAATAGCACATCGTGCCACCAAATCCATCACCATTATAATCACTCTCATCACCATCATCACTATCACTTGTCATCTTCACCTCCATCGTTACATTACCCTTTTTTTCCTTATCTCTAGTCAGAATCTACGAAGGGCGTGAATATCAAAAACGTAGGTCAAGAAGATCCCAACTAGTTTCATAATTTTTTTGACTATGGGAGAATATTTTCCTCCATCTGTGCGGATTGTTTTCTTGCATCCAAGCTTGATTGAGTAATAGACGCTCGGTTCATATTAGAGGCAACATGGTGTAGCCCCCCATGCATCCCAGGGGCACCCAAACTCAGTATCAGTACCCACAGCAAGAGTACAAGTAGGTGGAGCTCCCGGACCGGTTGGAAATGACCCAAAGTCGTTGGCTGATGAGTTCCTGTAGTGAAGGTGAAATAGAGAGATATAGTAAATGAAAATGAAATAATTACATGAGGGTTAGGAGCTAACCTAAGAATGGTTTTGGGGGCGTATGGATTAGCTTGGTTCAACTTCGGTGCTAAGGTTTCGTTCGCTCCGGCGTCAACGACACTAGAGAAGAAAGAGGGAGGACGTGAAGGTGGAGTGAAGAGGGAGGATGAACAGTGGGGGGAGGGGGTGGATTAGCCAAGGTAACGCACGTGATCGGCGCGTGCATCACGGTTTTTTCTTCTTAGGTGTTACACGCAACATCGAATAATTACTAATCTATATTTTAGTCATGAGTTAATTATCATGAAATGAATATTGAGTTTAGACAATTTATTACTATTGTCTTTATCTTTTATTATAGCTGTTAGATTACTTTTATCTTTGTAGGAGTAGATATTAACCATAAAAACGAACCAACCTTCCAAACCCTACCCGCTATCTTCCTATATGAGCCACCCTGTCGTCCGCCACTCTCCGACAATCGTCGCAACATCGGATAATTACCAATATGTCCAATTTCGACCTTTCTCCACTATTTGATTATATCCTTTCACTTCGACCTCGAAATCACGTTAAACAAAAGCCATTAGATCCCTAACTTATGAGGCTATCACCTATTAAAATATCATAATTTTCATACAGACAGACCTGTCCAGATCTAATTCGTATCATAGTGGTAGAGAAGGCCATCATTTTTGGAACTAGATCTAAATAGATCGATCTGTTTCTTCATCCACCTTGATCGTGTTGGACTGTAGTTATGTCGAACAACTATGACCAATGTAACATTCTTATGGCCCCGTTCACTTTAGCTGTTCATTGGTCATAGAGCTCTTCACAAGTAATTTCTCTTGGTTGAACTAATGGACTTGTTGTTACGACGATTGGCGATGCCTTACAGACCAACTTCGAAGTCATAACCTGCTTTGATGATCCTTATCGGTTGTCATTTTCTGAACATTAGTAGGTGAGTTGTTAGAATAAGGAAGTTTGGCAGAATTTGAGAGAGGGGAGATAATGGATGAGATCGAGAATCCCATTATCTAAGAGGAGAGTTGACATGACATGAGAGATTACTGCAGTTAAATTAAAGGGTAAAATATTAATTATATTAGAATATGTATAAAATTTAAATTGGATGAATAACATTTATATTTTGAAATATGGCTATAATGATATTTAGGGCTAGGGTTTATAAACTATTTTTTGAACCCAAAGGTTAACTCATCTCTAGTCTCCATCACTCCACACGTCGCTCCACCTCGACGGCTCCTCCGGGAATGCCACTCTATTAGACCCGTTATTGGGGGGACTCGAAAGAGCGGGGTCGGGTCGGACTCAGGTCCGATTTATCTCGGGCAGGGTTTGGGCCAGGTGATTTTGTTCTTCTCTAGTTTATTAGGAGTGAAAAAAACAACCCAAATAATAATACTGAGAGTTTAGGTGACGTTGCGCTTCTCTGCGATTCTGATTCCATAACACCCCATCGTTCCCCCCCAAATCTCGCTCTTCCTTGCCGCCTGTCAAACTGGGCTCTGTTTCGCCATGGCACCGCCCAAAGTCCTGATGGTAAAAAGAGAAGGTTTTTGAATCCTCCTACTCTAATATTCACTCTATGCTTTGGGCTTATGCATCTCCTTCCCCGTTGCAGGTGGCCGAGAAGCCCAGCATCGCTCTCTCCATCGCATCCGCTCTTTCCGGCGGCCGGGTGAGTGCGCTTCCTTTCGTCTTCCTTCCGTCCGATTCCAATTCTGCTCCCATATAAAAATATAATGTTTGATGATTTTGGGTTTGTTTTGGAAATTTCAGTTTTAATGTCTTTTAATTCATGAAGAGTATTTCAATATCCAAAGATATTAAAGAAAGAATTCTAACAGATTGCTGTAGCTTCGGCAGCTCTACTGGAGCTGTAGTCGGGTGATGCAAGATAACAGAAGTTTGCAAAGTTCTCTAAGAAAAAAAATTGGAAAATATTTCATTGAAATACTAACATACCTGGGGCTACCTGTGACACTCAATCCTTACCGGATGCCAGAAAAACTGTGATGATCTTGCTCTAATAGGTTTTTCTCAGGATGGAGAAGGAGGGGTAGTGAGAAAGATAGGTGCTGACCCTTGGCCCCTGTGATATCTAGTACATTTCAGTAAAAAAAAAATCAGATATGAGCCAAAATGGATATTAAATATGAGTTTTTCAACTAACAGATTGAACCAATTGCAACTAACTTTTGAAGTCTTTTTTCCGGTTTTGAAATAGCGTCCAAAATTGACATGGTTTCAATCTGATGTACTATGCAGAAACCATGTTCTTTTTCAATTTCAAGCCACATTTGGAGGAAACAAGTTGGTTTTGGTTGAATTTTGAAAACATGTAGACACCTTGAGAGTTTTAAGAGAAGTGATTAGTACATTAAGGGATACATTTTAGAAATAAATTAGGGCCCAATTGTAAGTCTTGATTATGAACATCACATAGTGTTTCACATAGTTAGAGTCCTACTGGGATTTCTAATTGGTATAGTTACCCTAACTAGTTTTCTTTGATGTGTCTCATAACAAGAAGCATTCTGATAAACTGATGCAGAAAAATATATGGAAATACATAAATCCACGCCTATGGAGAGGGAATATAGGAAGACATCTTAGGTCTTTTTTTCTGCCTCCAACTAGGAGGGAAGAAGAATTATATTTAGACTTATTTATAAAATAAAATGTTCTTCAAACCATGGAACCCAGTTTCGGCCGATTCCGAATTCGATTGGCTGTATTGATCAATCTTGCTCGATACAGGTGTGGGTGGTCAGATATGGGTTGGATCCGACCCGTATTCGACCTCCCCGGTCCACCTCTCTCTTTCTCTTTTTCCTCTCTCATTTTCTACTCTCCCACCAAATCCATCGGTGTCCAAGCAGATGATGTCGATATCCGGCGATGTGCTCCAACAAAGATTCAACGATCTAGACCTCCGACAATCTCTAGTAAGTTTTTTGTTTTTGTTTCTTTCTTCTCTCTCTCTATTTCTTCCTATCTTTCTCCTGGCAACCTTCAGTGAGCCTCCTCTCTACTCTCTCTCTCTCACTCCCTCTGAGTCTGCAGTAGAAAAAATCTGCTGCAGTAATAGTTAGAGAGGAAGAGAGAGGAAAGGAGGGAAAGAGAGAAAGAGAGGGATGCGGGCTTGCGGTAGTGAGAGGGAGAGGAAACGAGAGAGAAAGAGAGAGGAATGGAGGGAAAAGGAAAGAGATTGTGGTCTGCAGTAGTAGGGGGAAAGAGAAGGGAGAGAAAGGAAATGGAGGAGAATTGAAAGAGAGATTGTCGGTTGTGGTAGGAAGAGGGAGAGGGAAGAAGAGGGGGGAAGAGAAGAGAGAGAAGAAATGGAGGAAAAAATATAGAGTTGTGGGCTGCGGTAGTAATAGAGAGGGAAGAAGAGGGAAGAAGAGGGAGAGAGAGAGAGTGAGGAAGAGGAGGGAGAGAGAAGTAATAAAAAAAATTAAAATTATAAATTTTTTTTGCCTTGTGGCAACAAGAGAGAAGGAAATATGGATAGAATTTTTTTTTTGGGGATTTTTATAAATCACACTTTACATTTTATCTATTTTGTGATTCACACCCCGTCTTTCGGAATTTTATAACCTAATCTTTTATTTTTTCCTGTAATTCTTATATAACAACCTGATATTATATTGACTAACTAATGTCAACCAAGTCACTAAAATACTCCACCATCTCATATTTTCTATATCCTTTCACCATCTCCCCTACCTATCTCCTCTACTGTTACCATCATTGTTGTCACCATCGCTACCTTTTCTTGTCTTTCCCTCTCTCCCTCCTCCTCATTCTCCTTCTCTTCTTCTTCTTCTTCTTCTTCTTCTTCTTCTTTGGGAAGAGAAAAAGAGGATGAAGAAGACAGGTAATTTAGGTATTTATAAATTATTATGTATATTATAATGAAATAATTTTTTTCTAGTATTGTCTAAATTAACCCAGGATTTTAAATGAGAATTATAGGAGGAAAAGGAGGGATCGGATTACAAAATCCTCAAATATGGGTGTGAATCACAAAACATGTAAAATGTAGGGCGTGATTTGTAAAATTCCTATTTATTTTTTTTTTAAAATTTAAATTATTTTATCTTTCATTTTGATCTTTGTTTAGGTTTAGTTATATTAAAATTTGAAATAGCTTGAAAAGAAAAGTCACACGAAGGTAGAAAAATATAACAGGTTGCATTAAAGTGGTTGTAGAATTTAGAAAATAGATGTTGACTCATCTAATAAGTAAAAAAAAGAAAAAATAATTTGTATATTAAAAATGGTTTGTGAAGAAATGATGTATAACCTTGAAGATATTGATGATGATAGTCGTGAGCAAAGTGGGAATGATGATGATGAGGGAAAGATGATGTATAACCCTGAAGATATTGATGATAGCAGTGAGCAGAGTGAGAAGGATGATAATAAGAGACAGATGGGGAAGGTAATGAAAGAGAGCAGAAATGTGCATAGAGAGGAGGAAGAGATGACAAGAAGTAGTAGTGGTAGTTTTTAAAGACCTATATCAGTTTATATACAAAGAGAAAGAGAATATGGAGGGAACGGTTCTACTCCTAAGACTCCTGATGTACAACAGAATATGAAAATATTAGACCAATAAATATATATCTTTAAAAAATAAAAGGTCGTACATAGACTAGTATTAAAAGAAATAAAAATACAAAGAAGCATATTGATAAGGTTATCTTTAATTTTTTTTTCTGTAATCATATTTCTTTCACTATAGCTAATACATCTTAATATCACACTATGATGGATGCTACAATCAATTAGGCTTTGTGTTTTTCTTTCTAATTCAAATGATAGTGCTACTAAATATTTTGAGTTACATATAAATGAGCTTCGCACATACATTAAGACATTTAAGAAGTATTAGGATAAATTTAGTTGTACATTGATGTGTGATGGGTAGACTGAATAAAATAGAAGAAATATAATTAATTTTTTGGTATACTCGGGCATAATAACAATATTTTTGAAGTCTATGGTTGCTATTGCTCATTTTAAAAGTGAAGATTATATTTGTCATGGATAAGATAATAATAGAAATAGGTGAAAAAAGAGTAATTCAAGTGGTTACTAATAATAGGGCCAATGATAAGGCTGTTGGAAAATTACTTATGATGAAGAGACATCATATATATTGGACATTATGTGCTACACATTGTATTGATCTTATGTTAGTGGATATTGCTAAAGAGCGTGAAATTTATACGGTCGTATATGATGGTTAGACGATAATGAACTTTATATACAACCATAATAGGATTCTTAATTTATTAGGAAGATAACTGGTGATAGGGAGATCATCAGACCTGGCTTTGTTAGATTTGCTACTTAATAGCATTGAAGAGCATTATGTGCTATAATAATGATATTATATAAATATTTATATCAGAAACAGTATCTCAAAACTTGTTATTATGATCGGGATAAGTTGTCTGAAAAAATAATTTTTATAATATTGGTTCTATTAGTCACTCGTATAGGATTAGACTATTTTTTAATTATATAAAATTTTAAATATTATTTAAAAATGTAAGAAATTTTCTAAAAATCTAGAAAAAATAATAAAAAAATAAGAAAATAAAAATAAAAATTTATATAACTTATTCAAAAGCTAAAATTTTGACGAATTTCGAACTAGCTCTTATAAATTCCTATGATCTTCATCATCATGATCATGATAAGTATGTAAATATTAATGTTTAGGACCTAATACTCCAAAAAGTGATTGCATCATAGTCATATCATATGGATTTTGTTGTGCTTGAGAAAGATAATAATCACTATATGGATCTTATGTCTAAGGATATTAAGGGTCACTAATATTTATCAAACAATAAATACTCAATGCACCATAATTATAGAAAGCGACATTCTCATGATGCTGCTGCTGATATATATGTAAATACTTAATTTCTTTGTCTTCAATCTCTATACCTCCTTGACATTTTTCAGCAAATGTAGAAGGGATGATTTCGCCAACAAGTGTATCATTAGGATCATTAGGGTTATTATTGATGGTATGTGTACTATCTTTTGCTATCGAATGACTCGTACCGGCCTCTTCCTTCATTGTGATCTTTCCCAATACTTCATCTAATCATGGGTTATCTCTATCATTTAATAATTTATTCTCTAATTCTTTGATCCATGGAGTTAAGATATCTTATTCATCAAAAACATACTTTAAATCTAGCAACTATTTTATTTTTTGCCTTACTTTTTAAATTTCTTTTCTTCAGTTTTATATTATAATGATAAAAGAATGAACTTCTTAAATCTTTCTATTGTCAATTAATTACATTTTCTAATGTGGATTAAGGAAAAGTAGTCTAGTTTCTTTCACACTATAATGAAGACATAATTTAACTTAAAATTTTCTTTATTATTACTGTTAAATTTGATACATTTTTCTATCTATAAATAGACCACCATTCAGCTGAAATGTTATGAGATATAGCTATAATAACTTTAGCAGTACGAAATTGTCTAGCTCTCAATTTATATCTTTTCATCTGAAATATATTATTATATACATTTGATAAGAAACTAATTATTTTGAAAGTTAAAATTTGAAACAAATAAAATTATGTTAAAAGTTAAAACTTGAAATAAATAATAATAAAATTATTTAATTGAATAACTTACATTTCTATTGTAAAAAATTTGTTTATGAATGTTGGTTCTAACTTGTTGATTATCTTTTTAACTCCTAATAAGACTTCAGTATTATTGTTGACATTTGTAGAAAATTGAAATCTTGGATTAAGATAATATATATAGAAATTTAAATTTGTAAGCATTTAAATTTTTAAATAGTCATAAATAAAATTAAATTGGTAAATAAAAGTATGCCAACCAATAGCATGTATATCTCTACATAGTTTTTTTGTTTCATTTGGAATAAATCTATCTTCCACCACTCTCTGTAACTTGTACCCATATTTTTTTATTGATTTTTTTGCTATGCTTATAGCCTCATATAAAAAATTTGTGTTAGACTTATCATCACTGTCCACAATACTTGATCTCGATCAGGCAAGTTTCAGCTGAAACAAACCAAATCAGGAGAGAGAAAAGGAGAAAAAGGGGGAGGATAACAATAAAGAAAGGGAGAAAAAGAGAAGAGAGAGAGCGAGAGGGGGTAGGGAGCTCATCGGGAAGAAGGAGAGAGAGACAGAGAGAATAAAAGAAAAAATTACATATCTAAAGTTGACGGAGCTAGATATATGTCGGAGGAGTTCATCAAAGGTTGACGGAATTGGATCTATGTCAAAATAGTTTGTCAGACGTTGATGGAGGCCGGAATTACATTTGAGAAGTATCACTTTAGAGAGAGAGGGAGTAGGAGAGGAAGATGAGATTGCGTGGGCTGGGGTGGGGTAAGGGGTGGGTGGGGAAGGGAGAGAGGTTTTGAGGGTTCGGATTTTTTTTTTTGAGGTGAGAGAGAGAGAATAGAGATGAGATTGGAGAGAGAGAGTTAGAAAAAAGTTTATCTGTGTGAGAGGGGGAAAGGAAGAGAGGACGAATGCGTGAGTGGTACGGAGAGAGAGAGATTGGGATTAAAAAAATATTATTATTTTTTAAGTTTTAGATTTTATATATGAATAATCTATATTTCTATATTATTATTATTTTTTTCTAAAACTTGTATTATTTTTTGATATTTTAAAAATTATTATAAAGTATAAATTGATATAGACAGCAGATACTGTCGATACGACTAATACGTATCGTTTTTTCAGATGGTCTATTCCGATCCCAATCCTATACTTGAGACCTTAATTTGAACATCAATTTGAGGCAACATTTGCTAGAACATGTGCTTGAGCACCACCTTTATTCATATGCTTGAGGCCACAAATTTACTTGTTAACGTGAGAAATATGAAATGACATTAGACTTTTAGGCATATTTTTGTTGCATATGTTGCTGCATAAGTTAGTTTATTCTTAGTTGTCTTCCGCATGTTCCCTGCATAGATGTGACTATTTTATTACATCCTGAGTCAGTGCTTTAGATAAAGGGTGTGGAGTTCATCTACTGAATAGCAGTAGTCCAGAACATCCTCTTATATTCAAGTCCTCTAAGTGAATATGCTATGGGCACCTCTTTCAATGGGAAACATCATTGTATGTAAACTGACTCCTGCCAGAGGAATGTTGCACAATCTTTTATAGTTTATTCCACCATCAGAAGTGCACACCCAATTTCCTAGAATCGATGCATCTACTTCTCACAATATTTAACAAAACAAACTCATGAAATTCTTAAGATGGTATGTTTGTCATATATCTTTTATTATTTAGAAAGCCACCTCCAGCCTCTTTTGGTACATCTACTCTTGCACTTTCATCTGCATAAACTTATCTAGCTTCTGTGAGATTTTCTCAATTTCTCCACTCAATTTGCTATTTAGATCTGTTTTTTTAACATCTACAAGTAAGTTTAATGTTACATTTATTCTTGCTAATTGTTTGTGGTCCATGCTCATCTTAACATGATTCAGATGTCTACACGGAGGGGCAGTACCGATGTCCATGAGTTTGAGGGAATGTTTCGGGGATCTCATGCATATTTTAAAGTGACATCTGTTATTGGACATGTCTTCAGGTTGCCATCTTATCTTTGACTTTAACTATAAGCATTCTTTTGCATAAAATGTCATCTTCTCATCTGAATGTTGTCGATCTTGCCTTACTTTTCCTTCTTCATAACCTTTTTAACTCTGCATATTCACGTGATGTTTCAAGATAGTGTAAGAAAGTTGCTGTTATGCAGTGTTATTTCAATTTTTAAGTTTGTTTATTCTACTCCTATGGCTGATATGGATGTAAAGTACTTCTAGATCATTACTAGTTGATATATGCTGTTGATTTGGACTGTTCTCAGAGAAAAGGAAGTATCTCTACTTTGGCATAGTTGGTAGCATATCAGCACTGCTGACTATCTAAAAACCAATTTGTATTGGAAAAAAAATAATGGAAAGAAGACAAGAATCGTAATAATGTCACATTGTCTCTGCATTGGTTTTGTCTCTCCCATTCTTGCCCAACCTCCCATAAATCTGCCTTGTCGTCACTTTGCTCTGCTACATGTGTTGCGCTGCCATGGCCTTTAACTAGACGTCTGTTCCTGCCACAATGCCGCATTGTGGCTCTACCATTCTGATGTGTGATCCATCCCTCTATTATTGTTCCCAAACCTTCTTTCCTACCTCTTTCTTTCTCTTGTACTTCTCTTGGTTTTCACTTGCTTGTAGGGATTTACATTTTTCATTATATTCAAAAAGACTAATGACGGGGATTCTCTTGGCTTTTGAGGCAGCTCCAAGAGATAAGCAAGGGCATAATCATCCATTCCTGCACAATTAACTACTCCTATTGGATACACTTATAAGGATGGTTAACTAAGTCAACGAAGTAGAGTAAACCTTTTATTCCTTTTATAAAGAATGAGTTGTTTTGTGAATATCTAAGCACTTAAATTTTTTCCACCCATGAACCTATGCGTCCTAATGGTTCTGAAGTGAATTGCTCTAAGCGCTCTATAATTCACCTGAACCTTACATTCAGGTTGGTATCAGAAGAGTTTGAGTTATATAATTAGGTGGAAATTGACCAAACTAGCTAGTGCGACCATGAAAAGGAGGTAAGGTTGTGCTTGAAAGTGAGTTGTAGTTGACAGCTAGTAGAGAAAAATATTCATTTTTTTGCCATAACTAGATATCAGTTCACAAAAACAAAATTGATGATGTAGCCTAGGGACGAGGAAACATGCCAATACGGAAAAAGATAAAAATGTACCTAAATCTACCCCTAAGGAGAAAAGATAGGGCTTATGTGAATCTCTTTATCTGCCTCCAAATAAAATTTTCAAACTAGCATGACTAGATATATAAGAAAGATACAAAATAACCAATCTAATAGTGGGAGAAAAAATCAGAACTATATAATGTAGGGGATAAAGAAAACATGGAATTCACTACAAAAGAAATAAAAAGGAAGTAGGAGAAGAGGGATGAGAAGGGAAGAGGAATAAATATGGAACCCTATACAAAATTATTATTTATCTGATCTCCATCCTTGGTTTTTCGGAATTCTCAACACCTTTATTTATAGAGATTAGGAGATTGCATCAAATCAGAAGTTGTTCTTATTCAGATTTTTCTTAAACTAACATATAACTAAACTAGGACTCTTTTAACTTAAAAAATAATCAAATCCTAACAAGCTTACCTCTAGATTTTTAGGAGTTTTAATCAAATTGGACTATCTGAAATCATATCTAATTTTTTATAAATGAAAATATATTGATAAATAAAAATAAATAAAAATTTAATTCTTGTCATTCGCTTTCACGGTGCAAATCTTGTCTTGAGATTATCTTTACAATCTGCATCTTGAAAACTTTTTTCATAAGATAATTTGATCATTATGCACTCAGTCTTAATATTTGAAAACTAGATATTCTTTATGATTGAATCAGATCTAAATTTGCTTTGGTACCAAATTGATGTGGCCTAGGGACGAGGAAACCAATCGATACAGAAAAAGATAAGGGGGTACCTAGATCTACCCTAAAGGAGAAAAGATAGGATTTCTGTTAATCTTTGTATCTGCCTCCAAGTACCATTGTCATAGTAGCATGGTTTAATAGATAGAAAAGATAAAAGATAACCTATCGAACCTTGAGAGAAAGAAAATCAAACCCACATAGATTGTGGGGGATAGGTGAAGTATGGAATCTACTACAAAAGAGAGAAAAAAGAAGAGTAAAATGGAAAGAAGGACAAATGTAGAATCCTTGACAAAAGTATTATTTCTCAGATTTCCATCTTTTTTCTTTTCTTCAGAATTCCCTTCACCTCTCTACATAGAGATGAGATTACATCAAATCATAAATTGATCTTATTAAGCTCTTTCCTAATCTAATATATAACTAAACTATGACTTTTTAACTTAAAAGGCAACCAAATCTTGATAAACTAACCTCAAAATAAACTAACACCAAAACTCCTAGATTTTAGGTTTAAACTAATTTGGACACTCTAAAATAAAATCTAATCATTTAGATAAAAATACATTGAAAAATAAAAAATAAACGAAAATCTAATTACCATCATGTTTGGGGACAAGGCTTTGGTAAACTTATGCATTGCAAATTGCCAACAATAATATGAGTTAATGAAGTAGCTCACATTTGCTACATTGAGAAAAACAAGTATAAAGTCTTCTACCAACCCCTCTATTTTTGTAATTATTTGTGTTGTTTTGAATAATTTAGATTTCTAGGTTTGAAGGTCGAAAGTCAAGATTGTTGCATCTATATAAAACTGCTCTACCAGTACAAAAGCCACTATGCCTCGAAATTTTAACTTCTAAAAGGAAGCTAGTCATCATTAAGGATTTGTTATGATAAAATTTGCAAACAATATGCAGGGGAGGGGTGTCAATCTAGCTCGCAACCCACTTGAGCTCAGCCTATTTTTGATCGTGGCTTGAGCTTAAAATTTGAGTTTGTTTACTAAACGAGTCGAGCTATAGGTGAGCTTCCATAATGGTCTACTTCTCTGAGGATTTAAAACTCTGAACTTTTATCTTAATATCATAAGGAATCCTTCGGAACTTGAGTCATCCCGAGAAGAATCAAGCCATCTCGGTAATTCAGCGAAAGTTTCGCACGTCGAGGATTTTAGTAGACTTGCACATGGAATGGCTAGGCGAGCTCAACACTTATTGGTGTTGTTGAGAAGTTGGGGTATTATCTTATTATTCTCCATTCTAACAAGTCCCAAGTCCCAACCCTTCTACTTTGTAGCAACAATGAATTGACTTTCTAGCTTCCCTTGCCAGATTGATAATAGATTATTTGGCATGAGGGGGTGTGGGCGTGTCACACATTGTTCCGGCAGTGTTGATCACTAGTTGGTAAGCCTTGATCTTCTAGCATGATGGTCCTGCCAAATGCATCAAAAACCTTATATTGGAAATTTTTGACTATATAAAATTTTTAGCGCCTCTTGCTAAAGAGAGATTTTGGCAAGAAAAATTGTTTTATGTTCCATTGATGATATTGCATTCTTTGTGGCTTCTTCCAATTTAATATGCTTTTATGTAAATAAGAAAAAAAGTATGGACAAAAGAAGAGATTTCTACTAAATTGGCACTCCTGAATATTTATTTTACATGTTTAATACACTTTATAATTTAATTACGAGACTAGGTGTGTTTAGAGACTGTTGACTCAGTCAGTGATTTCCAATATATGAAAATTTTGAATCCTCTAAAAAAATTGCTAAGAGTGAAGTAGTACTTTTTAGGGATAATTTCCTTTTCACCCCTTAAACTATCACCCATTTCCACATTGACCCCCTGAACTTTTTTTTGGTACATATTGACCTCCCAAACTATCAGAAATACCTCACTTGACCCCTTTCGTTAGGGTTCTGTTATTCATTTCCATCCAAAAGATGTCACGTGATAATCACCTGACAAATATATGACAATTTACCCTCATACATGTGCAAGTCACATGCTAAGTCATGAGAAACTTTTATGTGGACAAAAATACCCCTCATTCTCTTCCTCCATTGTTGCGGTCACAACCTAGCCCACCGCAGCCTCCACGGCGTTACCGTCGTTGCCTCTTCTGCAACCATGGCATTGACCACCGTCGCCTCCTCCGCAGCCTGCCGTCGCCCTCCTTTTTGGCGTGCTCCAGCTTAGATCCACTGCAAGATCTGCATCCCCGTCAAAGCTGGATCTTGGATCAGTGTAGTTTCGGCAACTACACCGTTGCCTCTAGCGACTATAGCTGATCAAGGCGAGACAAATCCGCCTCTTCTCCGAGCCCCGCCTCGGCGCCTAAATATAGAAAAATTTCTAACAATTTAAAAAAATGAAAAAATAAAAATAAAAATTCTCACATATGAAGTTTAAAAATTAAAATATATTAATTTTTTCAATACTTTGATGAATACTGAGTTAATTCTTGTAAATTCCTGTGGTTGTCGTTATCATAATTATCATAAATTTATAAATAATGATGTTTATGACCTATTGCTCTAAAAATGATTGCATCATATTAGTCATATTAAATGGTTCTTATTATGTTTGAGGAGGGTAATAATGAGTATATGAATCTCGTGTTTGAGTATTATTTTTAAAATTTTTTAATAATATTTTTTATATATATTTTAATTATTTTTTTTAAAAATAGTTCATACTACAAACTTTTTTAAAAAATAAAGTGAGTTAGTGTGGGCTTAAAAGTTTACAAGCCTGTAATCACTTTATAATTTATTGTGATTTAGTAAATTTTAAAAAACAAATTGGAGGGAAATGTATTTATTTTGGAGGGAAATTATAGATAGATGAGAGAAGATTTGAAATAGAGGTACAATTATTACTTTGATGTGACATGAAAAAGTGAAAAATATTTTTTTTTAAGAGAAATTGAGTATGTCATGCAAATAGTACTAAAATATTATTATTAAAATTATAAAATATAGATGCACGTTAGCTATTTTAAACTATTGTTCGTCGGATAAGTCGATCCTAATTAAGCCCGATCCGAACTCTCTGTCTCTTTCTCTCTTTCACTCTTTCTTTTCACTCTCTTTCTTTTCACTCTCTTTCTCTTTCACTCTCTTTCTCTCTTTCACTCTTTCACTCTTTCACTCTTTCATTCTCTTCTTCTCTCTTTACCATATAACTATTGTTTTTTTTTACGGATAAATCTATCTTCGGCAAACTCCAGCATTGTAGATCTAACTACAACGAACTCCCGTATATAATTTTTTAATTAATTTCTTTTTTTCTCTCATTTTTTTTCATTTTTTTATTCCCTTTTCCTTCTCTTTTCTTCTTCTTCACTGCACCATAATTTTTCTTTTTTTATTTGGTTTTCTTCCATTCACTCTCTTTCTAATCTCTTCTTCTTTTTATTTTTCATTGCAGCATAGTTTTACTTTCTTTATTTTCTTATTTTTGGTAATTTTTTTTTCTAAATTTTTAAAAGTTTTTCTGTATTTTAAAATAATATTTAGAATTTTACATAATTAAAAAGTCTGATATGATCTAGGCGATTGATACGACCAATACTTATCATTTTTTTGGAAGGTCGATCCCAATTTTTTTGAACCTTGTTTTAAACTCATATTAAATCTATTAGTAATTTTTTTAATAACAATTTTTAACTTTTTTTTCTCCTGTGGATACAAATATTCTTTTTTTCAGGGTTATTTTTTGTGAGCCATGGTGAAAGAGGATTTTATAATAAAAACTTATTTATTTTTTTGGAAGAGAAAGAGAGAAAAAGGAAGGAGAGAGAAGAGAGAGAATATTGATAAGACATAAAAATGATAGATTTAAATCATGTCAAGGGTAGAATTAAAATCATCAATTTAAATTTATATTAGAAATTTTATTTTATTCTTATTTTGTTTATTGGGGACTAAATTTGATTAGGTAAAAAAAGGTTAGAAAGGTATTTGGTTACTAAACTTGGCTAGGGATTCCTAACTAAGTTTCAAGGAACCCTCCCCTAACTCAAAACAAACAAGACCTTACCTTCGGCTTTGATGATCTTAGATTCTATAATCATTTAATATTTTGCGGCAACTCTTTAGGCTAATTGGTGGGGATACCACTTTTCATCATGTTTATTCTCGTAAGCACAAAAGGGCCGCACCCGTGGTCCTTTGGCTTCACGAGGGTTGTGACTAGTCACCTTCTAGGGCTATTTTTCATCTTTTGTCTTTTAGTCACCTTCTAGGGTTATTTTCGTCTTTTGTCTTTTACTTTATTTGGCCTATATAAAGGCTTGTAATCATCTTTTATTGGTTAATGAATATTTTGAGAGCTTTTGCCTATTGAGTGTTTGTTGGTGGATTCCAACGTCGGTGGATTCTGACACCCCGATTAGTGGATTCCTCGGGTTTGATTATTTCTCCCTACTTTTTCTTCTCAACTCTACAATCAAGACGTTGTTGTTCTGCATCACTAATGCCTTATTATGGACTTGGACATCAAGCCTTATGCCTTTCCCATATTATAGGATAGGCCATGCTAAACATACTATATACGTCCCTCCTTCACCACTCCAAATCTTTTCACCGCTCACTAACACAGGAAAAAAGAAAAATGAAAAAGAAAATATATGTCCTTTGTTATTGTAAATGTATGTGTGTGTATATATGGGTATGCATTAGTTTGTCGTGGTTGGAAATCTTATCTTCTTATCAGCTTCATATTATTATCTTGTAGTGTAGATTTTCCGCCTACATATCAGAATTGGGAAGCAACTGATCCTGCGGATCTATTTGAGGCCCCTATTTTGAAGTCAGAATGCAACCCGAAGGTAATGTCTCTTTATGCTTATGAAAATTACATTGGTGTTGAAGTTGTTCAGGTATCCCTTTTGACAACAGGCTAATTGCCATGTTAATGTACCTTTAGGCTCAAATATTCACAATAGGATATGAACATACATAGAAGTGCAACTTGGGACCTCCTAAGCATGGATACTTATGTGGGTTAGGGATAAAGTATATGAGACGATATAAATGCATTTATACAACAAAAACAAAGATGAGATATGCTAATTATTTGTGAACTTATCTATGTATATGACTTTTATGCATGCATGCTTCAGTGAAAATATACACTTATGTATAAATGTATTTTATTTAATTATAACGTCATTGATTTTGTTATTATTAGTCGAGATTGGAGAGTACCCAGTGTGACTGGAGAACCTTGCTTTGTGTAGATCTCCAATGTAGCAAATACATCTCTGCTGAAGCACATTGGTCTTTACCTAAATGTCAAGATGTTAGAAAATGTAGGCAGATGCACATAGAGGTGTACAGTAAGGTATATCTGTCCACATGATAGAGCACTTTTAATCTGTTTTGAGGAAGGTTGATGGGGGAACAAGCCATAGTTATTTGACACATCTATTGTCTTCTGGAACATTATCTTTCAGCGGCAATACACTAAAATGTTTATTATACTTAGCCTCATTGGTCATGTGCAAATGTTACAATATAACCTGAATTTGATCCCAGATCTATTGGTTGAGGTAGATCTACACTTATAAATGGTGTATCTTCCATTACCAATTTGATGGTGGATCTAGGGAAATAGACCTTCAATGGTTGGAGGCTTTGAGAAGTATCAAAATACTGTCGCAAGAGATTAGTTCTTATGATGGCTATGAAGACTGACCTATATAAAATCCAAACAGCTAAGAAGGCTACAAAAGAACAAAAGGTTGACATTGGTAGGTGGCTTGTTGAGCATGTTGCAGTAAACAAGTATGAGGGGATTTCTCTCAATATCTCTCTCAATTTGAAGATCCAGGATTTGAATTGATGTCCTTTCATTGATTCCTCTCTTTGCATCCAATTCTTCAGACCCAACAATCTTTGAGAGGGTGGTGTACGTATCGGTGATAGGGGCAGTAGTTAGGGTGTGGATCTTGACCTTCATGCTACAGTAGAGGCATCTCGTGAAGGGTTTAGTGTATATTTTTCATAGATCCACCCTAAAATTGCTGGATCTATGGAAAGTTGAAATAACTCCAGTTATAAGTGTATATCTACCTCAATCATGGTAAACACATTCCTATTTCACTTAATTTTCAGAATTTTCTCGAATTGTTTTGATTTTGGAGGAAAAACCAAATTCCTCCCAAATTGCACTAATTTAAAGTCTATTTTTCATATACCTTTTATAAGTCTATATGTACCATTGCCCACAATACAGTGTCAAAATCCCATGAAAACATTAATTACTCTGTGCGCACTTGCATAGTCATTCTTGCCTAGTGACATATGGGCCTATGGGGTACTTTGGCATGCCCTTGTACCACATGCTATGCACTCATCAGTGCAAGAAACATCCTTCAATTACCTCTGCTAGCCCATCGACACTGTACAACCATGGTTTCAAATTTTTGCTCAAATTTGAAATGTTTTGTCGAAACATTTCACATTTCTGTCTTACCCTATCCAAAATTGCCTTGGAAACCAGCATCAAGCCCCAATAATTATAATTTTTTGAGTATCTTTCAGATATCCGGTTGGATTTTGCTGGAATCTAGCTTGTGACTAACCCAACATCGATCCTACTGCTCACATGTTATTAGATGAAGTACAAAAAATTGAAAGTCAAGAGAAAGATGAGTAAATTTATACACATATAGGCTTGATTAGGTATGGATTTTATCCTTCCTTTTTGGCCCTAAAGGATTCTTTCCAACTTAAAGCCTGAGAGCCTGAGAATATGATCCATTATCTCGTTTTCAACACAGATTCAAATGATGCAAGAATACAAAACACTCTTTTCTCCATTTCTCTTGCACTCAGCCCTCTTGTCATCTTCTCATAATGACGAAGACCGACAATACTTTTGCTTGTTTCATAATGTTATGTTGTCTTGTAATTTTTCCTATTGTTCTTAACCTTTTGTTTAGTTTATATATTTCCTGGTACTGTTTAGAATATTTTTGAAACTTTCTTTATTGGAAGAAGGCTGAAACTGATACCATGGAAACTAGATACGGCATGGCTGAAATGTTTTGTTTTTTTTCATAGAAATTTTGATACTCTCCCATGCCAAACATGTTGACTTGTGGAATTCAGTGCTGGCCCAATTCTGACAAATATAGTGACCCATGTCAAATCGGCACATTTTATCCAAGGGGAAGCCTTTTCGTGCCGGACATGTCAACTGACATATAACCTGATGGCTAACTTGTAGTCTCCCCTCTCAATTATCATGGGAAACATTATTTTATGGTTATTTATTAGTAAATATTAAAAGTCTATGTTTATTTGAGCGATTTGGCATGTTAAGTGAACATTGTTGATAACATGATTGCATATGCTTCTCAACTTTTAGGTGTCATTTGCACCCAATAGATTATTCTGCTTAATATTCATTGCACTTAATTTGAGATGAAATGCTGACAAGCTTATATGTGAAAGGCTCATATCCATAGACATCTATCTCAAGAAGCTCGAGGATGTGCCTACTTGGTACTATGGTTGGATTGTGATCGTGAAGGTGAAAATATATGCTATGAAGGTACATTTCATAGTATCTTCCCAGAATGATGACAAACCTGCATACGTTTATGACTAATTTTATTTGATAATACTGAAGTGAAATTAGACTAATAAGGTTCCATAAATCGAATTATTTTTATCTTTCCCGTGGATTAGGCTGTAAAGAGTAAAGACTACTAACTATGTATCTAGCTAAAATTGCTATATCCCAACATGGTATTCATCTCTTCTTGAAAAGTTCACTTTGAGTGTCCTGAAATTTTTTTACTTTTCGATTAATCAGTGAGGTGTTTTCAAAAATATATTGTAGACTGATTGAAATATCAGTGCTTACCTTTCAGTATGATGGAAAGTATTTTTGGTTTCTTTTGAGCATATATTTTTCATAGATACAAGATTGGAAAAGGTTTACTCAAATAGATTGATGTTCATTCTTTTTAAAATAACATTTCACAACATAGGTAGGCCATTAGAACATTCGTCTAGGATGAACTTATATAGTTTCGATGGGTCTGCTGATGAAACTGAACATGAAAAATAGTAAAATAGTAAAAATATTGAAATGCTCATCAAGGTTAATCTGTTCTTAGGCAATCTTGAATAGCAAAAATATCAAACCTAGCATTAATTTTACCTATTCTCTTCTCTAATATTTAAGCAACAAAATACTTTGGTCCTTTAGATCTTGGGAATCTTTTTGGTAAGATGAACAGAAAGTTGAAACTAAGCAACTCTATTTTCCAGTTATTGAATGTACTGGAATTCATGAGGCTGAGTCTGGGAGAAGAATTTACCGTGCCAGATTTTCATCTGTTACTGAGAAGGATATATTCAGTGCCATGGACAACCTTGTTATGCCCAACAAAGATGAATCATTATCTGTAGATGCACGTCAAGAGATTGACCTGAAGGTAGGAGTAGCATTTACTCGTTTTCAGACCCGCTATTTTCAAGGAAAGTATGGGAACCTTGATTCCAGGGTTATTTCGTGAGTTCTCATATCCCTCTGCTCTGGCAATGTTTATGCCATTTTTCGTCTTCAGTTACCTAATAGTCTTTCTAGCACCTCGTTTGAAAAGATACCAATTTTGAATCTCTATGCTCTACTTTAGTAGGTTACAGTGTTATAAACTTGTCCAATGTTTTCTTTGTTTGTTATTATCCTGTTAAACACCTTCTTTCTTATGTTCTCTGTTCGATTAAATGCAAATTGAATGATTAGTGTTTTCTGAAGTCGAAGTCTAAATTGCTGGTTGAAATTCTCTTTTTCCATTTTGTTATATTTCTTTAATCATGAGATTGTAGGGACCTACAATGAAATTTGAATCTTTTTTATTAATTTGTCTTAACCTAAAGAGACTTCTCCTATGTGGGTTTGCTGACGAGTTTCAGAGTTTGATTGAAGCAAAATTGGTTTAGCTGTCTGGTAGGGTATTTCTTAGTTGCTCAGACCCTCAGTGTTATGGTTGTTTGGAAATAGTTTGTTTCAGTCCAAAAAGCAAGGAGATGATATCCTATCCTTTAGAAGACCACCCAGACAAGTTCACCTTTCTAATACCACCTAGAGAAAGCATACCTTTTGAATTGTTACTTTATTTTGTTATTTTCTCTTATTTGGGGAGACCAAGTAATTTCAAGACTCATTTTTTCATTTCTGTGAAAAGAAATTGGAATACCTAAATCATATGAGATACTCCCTACCTCTTTACTGATAACTGTTAATTGTCATTATTTTATATGACTTGCACTTCGATTCCTCTTTTTATAATCATAATTTTGGTGAAATTATTGAGATCCTAGTTTGTTGTTACTGAAGCTTATTTACTGGGAGGACTCTTTTTTTCTTCTCTTTTTTGTTATCTGTTATTAAATCCTTGTTAGTTAAGTGTTGTACGCTTCTTAGCTATATTTTCCTTCCAAATCTCCTTTTCTTTTTCTTGAAGTTCTCCTTTCTAAAAGTTAGTCTTTGGTTTTAAGGCTTTAGCTATATTTTCCTTCCACATCTCCTTATCTTTTTCTTGAGCTCCTTTCTGAAAGATAGCCTTTGGTTTTAAGCCTTTATCCATCATATGTCTCAGGTTATATTTTAGACTTAACCTATTTAAGTTCTTAACCAAGATGCTGTCCTGTGATGTTAACATTCCATATTTGAGGTCTTAACATATACTCTATTCGATGTTCAGCTATGGTCCATGTCAAACACCTACTCTTGGATTTTGTGTGCAACGCTACTTGCAAATTACCACATTTAAACCTGAAAAATTCTGGTCATTGAATCCTTATTTTATTAAAGATGGCTATGAAATACAGCTGGAATGGGACCGCAATAAAGTCTTCGATATTGATGTAAGATTCTGTCCTGTTGGTGCCTTTCATATCCCATTTATAGTTTATCTTTATATGTTTTGCCAAGTTTTCTCTTTCTGCCAAATTGCAGGTTGCCACAATGTTCCAAAAAATGGTTGTTGCTGATGGAACTTTAAAAGTAACAGATATATCAACTAAAGAAGAGTGCAAGAGCCGCCCTTATGGCCTTAATACAGTTAACATGCTTAAGGTATCACTAGCAACATTATTCTTTACCTAAACTACACTATTTAAAATTTGTTACTTGGGTTTGATTCCTTTCCATATAATGATGGATTACCTTCGTTTTGCACAGTTATATCTTCTTAGTTGTTACATTTGTTATTCTTTTCTTAACACATTCTTCTTTTATGGTCTGTGATATCTAATTAAACTGAATGGATACTATCTTGAATGTGGCATTTAAAGAGTTTATTTTCTCTATCTCCTTTGATGATAGCTTATTTTATTGGGTTTGATAGCAAGAGAGGTTCCCATGTGCAATTCGGAACACACTTCCTCAATGGAGCATTAACTGATTCATCACCTGGCCTCTGGTTAATTTATCATCAAGAAATAGCAACTGAATATGATTTAAAGAATAAATTCTTAACAGAACAGGTATGAGTTTACATGAGAAATCCTAGAATATGTGAATTTTTTTTAGCTATACCAAGTCCAAATTCTTTTGGATTGAGAGACTTCAAGATTGATTTAGAAGGTTGAGTTACTAATATATTGTTCTAATACCAAACTCTAGCAAGACAACTAGGTCTATACAAGTTGATGTAGGAGCATAAATATGATACCAGTTTGATGCCTACAGGAGTAGGGAAGGGATCGGATTGAAAATGAAAGGTTTAGGACAAAAAATAGAGACCAAAATAATAAGTAAGCTTTTTAAAGGTTTCAAGACTCAATATCGAGATCGAGATCAACCGCCTGGGGAAATAGTATGTATCGACCGCTTGTATCGGACTAGACTATTTTTTAATTACGTAAAATTCTAAATATTACCTAAAAATAAAGAATTTTTTTAAAATTTTTAGAAAAATGAATAAGAAAATAAAAATTACTCACATATAAAGCCGAAAAACTTAATTAATATATTAACTTACTTAAAAGTCAAAACTTTGATAAGTATCGAGTTGACTCATAAATTTTTATAGTCTTCATCATCATAATTAACATAAATTTATAAATAATGATGCCTATGTTTTGATGCTCTAAAAAGTGATTGTATCATTACTAGTTATATCATATAGATTTTGTTGTGTCTGAGAAACATAATAACTAGCATATAGATTTCATGACGACTCTAAACAATAAATACTTGATGCACATCTTCAGTTTTTCTGTTTTCAATTCTCATACCTTCTTGACTTTTCTTAGTAAATGTAGAAAGGACGATCTCACTAATAAGTGTATCATTAGGATCATTAGGGTTATCACTAGTATTGATATGTACTATTTCTTATTGCTGAATGACTCATACTAGCTTCTGCTCTTGTTGTGGTCTCTCCCAGTACCTTATCTAACCATGAATTATTCCTATCATCTAATAATCTATCATTTACTTCTCTAATCTATGGAGTTGAGGGGTCTTCTTAATAAGAAATATGATTTAAATTAATCAACTATTCATTTTCTACCTTCTTAAATTTCTCTCAATCTCATATTATAATGTCAGAAAATTAATTTTTTTAATCTTTCCATTGTCAATTGGATGCGTGTTTTGGTGTGTATTAAGGAGAAAGTAGTCAAATTTTTTTCACGTTGTGTTGAGTACACATTTTGACTTAATTTTTTTTATTATTGATATCAAATTTGGTGTCTCTTTCCATTTATAAATAGACCACTATCTAACTAGAGTTTTAGAGATACAACTATAGCAATTTTAGCAAAACTGAATTGCTTAGCCTTCAATTTCTTGCCATTTGAAATATATTATTGTATACATTTTATAAGAAATTGATTATGTTCAAAGTTAAATTTTGAAACAAATAATAATAAAATTATTTAATTGAATCGTAACTCACTTTTCTATCACAAATGATTTGTTTATGAATGTTGGGCTTTAGCCTGTTGATTACGTTATCAACTCTTAACAAGACTTTAGCATTATTATAGACATTTGTAGAGAATTGAAATTTTGGATTAAAAAAAATATTCTATAGAAATTTAAAATTAAAATTTGTAAGCATTTAAAATTTTAAATATTTATAAATAAAAATAATTAGTAAATTAAAAACATTCCTACTAGCAGCATGTTTATCTTGATGTAGTTGTCCGTTTCATTTGTTATCAATCATCCTCCACTTCTTATAACTTTTGCCCATATTTTCTTATTAATTTTTTTGCTATGTTTGTTGCCTTATATAAATAATTTATCTCAGACTTGTCGTCACTATTTATAAGTTGTAATAGTTTGCCAAGAAGCTCATATCTTTGATGGCAATTACAATACTATACCAAAATGCATTTTTAAGAACTATATTTTTCAAAATTTTACTTAAAGTTTTATATTTATATTTCATATTCTTAATTTTTATAGACCACTCATGTGATGTAAATATTCGCATAATATCATCTTTGGTATGATGTTCTTCAATACTAAAAAAATGAGTAGCAAATCTAGTGAGACTGGTTCTGATGATCACCCTCCACCAGTTATCTGTCTAAGTAAATTAAGAACCTAAATATGGTGGTATATAAAATTTGTCAAATTCTAACATTTGTGAATGATCATGTCAATTCATGCTCTTTGGTAATATCCTCTAATATAAGACCAGTGTGCAGCATATGACATCCAATATAAATGATATCTCTTCATCATAAATAATTTTCCGGTAAACTTATAATTGATTACATTATCAGTAACCACTTGGACTATTCTATTTTTACCTATTTTTTCTACTGCCTCATCCATCAACTAATAAATATAATTTGCACTTTTGAAATAAACAGTAGTATCCACAGACTTCAAAAATATTATTCTCATGCCCGAGTATATTAAGAAATTAATTATATTTTTTATATTTTATGTAATCTACTCTTACACATCAGTGTACAACTAATTCATTTTAATACTATTTAAATGTTTCAATATAAGTCTGAAGCTCATATACCTCTGATTCTAGATATTTTGTAGCTATATTATTTGAATTAGAAGGCGGAATATCAAACCTTACTGATTGTATAACATCTATTATAGTATCATAATGAGGACTATCAACTACATTGAAAGGAATATGATTGTAAAAGAAAAATTTAGAGATAGCCTACTAATGTGCTTCTTTGTATTTTTATTCTTTGAGAGCCGTCTTGATAGTAGTGTTAAGATTTGATTTTAGAATTATGATTGGCCATGTACTTCAATACACTTGAGATACACAAAGCCTTAACTAATACTTTTTTAAGTCCAGAATAATAAGAATTTAATAATGAATATCAATTCTAATAAATATAATCCAACAATAAATAAAGTAACTAAATATCATCTTTAATGTATCTCTAATGAACTAAAATAATAGATGGTTTAGAATATAATGTCTAATACAACTAAGGGATAAAATATTAAAATCCTAATTGGAGGTAAGGATCCCAATACTCGCTCAATAGCCATGTTGATCAGTATGTAAAATATTAGAAGATGGATCCCATAAGCCAATAATACAACTCAGTATGTGAAATCCACTCAAAAGTCTAGATAAATATAAAATTCGTAGACATAACTTTAGATAAATCCAAGTCCAACGATATTCATCGACAATTTCACTAAGCATGCTTATATCAACAATAATAATATAACATAAATAATAACAATGAAAGTCATATATTATAACATGCTTGGTATCAAGAAACTAAATTTTTCTTCATATTAATTATGCTATATGTCTCAATTGAGTCAATGCTCTATGGATTCATATCAACTAGAAATTATCTCGAGATGAGCTCGGATCTTTTTCTCATTAGCTGATATGGTTAGAATCACCAATTGATCTTACTATATTATAAAAGCATCGTATCTCTTTCTCTAAGGATCACTAGGAGGTGTCACTATATAATAAAAGCATATCGTCTCTTTTACTAACCGTTTAGCGAGATTAGAGTCAACTTAAGAAGTCTTTCGATTTAATTCGGGATTGGCTCCTAATCTTGCCAAAGTCATCTAAGAAAGTCATTTTAGTGATCTAAAATAATACTCTCATGGACATCCAGGTAGATTTGAGTTACCACATAAAGTCACAAGCGATCGATACCGAAACTATTCTTTAAGTCATACCAAATATCATCTATGTTTTTCCACTAATATTCATGATCATAAACATTATTATTTGCACAAAGTATAGCAAAACAATAAGTAATATATTTTGCATAGAAATATAATAATTAATTTGTACACAGAAATATAATATTGAATTAATATATAGAAAAATACGTGATTATGTAAAAGGTATGAAATACACAACAGATAAAAATGTGAGTGAACCTATTCACCTAAGTCTAAGTGACGCGATTGAAATCTCTAGTTCATATGCTAAAATCAGCATCTTTAATAATAAATAAATAACATAATTTTAATTTAACCAATATTATGATTTCTAAAATTTAAAATTAATTAGATTATTCAAATGGGCTAGATTAAGCTCAAATGGTTGGGCTAAGCTTTAGTTGGTTCACAGCCCAACGCCCAAACCCAATAACCAACGGGCTGGGTTGTGGGTTAGCTCGTGGCCACCAAAACCCAATAAATGGTTTGGGCTTAAGGCCCAAACCCACTAATATTTGTGGACCCGGCTGTGGGTTAGCCGGGTTGCACCCATGACATATTAATTTTAGGTGGGGTCTTTTGGATGAGAGATCCAGACTCAAACTTGAAATTGAATTAGATTGGCTTGCGTTGAGCTCGAGCCTGACCTTATCTTCTTGATCAAGGAGATCAATGAGAGAGAAAGAGAGAGGGAGAGTGAAAGAGAGGGATAGACCATTAGCAATCACTGTCGTCGATGGTCCACCAGTCGCAATGTAAGTTTCTTGCCACCCTCACAACCACACCTACCACACAAGGTGGATTGAGAAGCCGCTGAAGACAATCGATAGCCCTATTCTATGGTCAGCAGCAATTGAATTAGTTTTTACAACAAATTAAGCTAGGAGGGCTCAAAAGAAATGCACCCACGACACCAGGCCAACGCCTTGAACAATCGATGCATGAGTGACAGTGACTCGAAACCATCAATCGGCTCGATTTATTGACGAAGCCGCAACACCAAAAATTTTAGGTATTTATGATATAACCTATTAAACTTTAATTAATTACATGTGGTGGGAGAGCACTTATTGGCGAGTCGAGTTATGTTCTTTGATTGCTTTGGCAGTGCTTCAACGCTCTAATTCGGCTAGAAGGATAGAAAAGAGAGAGAGAGAGAGATAGCATTGTATGGAAGAAAAGAATAGGGTTAGGATTTTTGATTTATATGGTAGGTTTTGAATCTAATTTGGAAACCTACGAGTTGGCCGAGAAATTCGCAGCCACCTCCTTGTCGTGTAATAGGCAAGTAAAGAAGGGGGTCGCACGTGCAGTGCATGTGAGCAATTTTACTTTTCAAGTTCTTACAATCAAGTGAGTTGGCCGAGAAACTCGCAGCCACCTCCTTGTCGTGTAATAGGCGAGGAAAGAAGGGGGTCGCACGTGCAGTGCATGTGAGCAATTTTACTTTTCAAGTTCTTACAATCAAAGTTCCCAGTTTCGACTGATCCCAAGTGGGATCTGCCGAAATAGATTGGGATCAACGCGTTGGTTGGTTTTGGTTGGGGTATCTGCCATTTCGGCCGATCCCTCCCGAAACTGGCGAGAACGAGTGGGATCTAACCCAGACCCCATCCCCCTACCTACCTCTCTTTCTCTATTTTCTCTATTTTCCTTCTTTCTCTCTTTTTCTCTCTCTTTTTTCTTCTTTCTCATTTTTTCCATCGGTGACCGAGCAGATCTCTAGTGACATTCTCCGATGAAGATTCAATGACCTCAGATGAGTTTTTTTATTATTTTTTTTAGTTTTTATTTTCTCATTCCCTCTCTTTTTCTTCCTACATATAGTAGATCCGATGACCTTTACTGTTGTTGCTGCAGTGAACTAGCAGCATCAGTTGCTGAGAGCCTAAGAGAGAGAGGCAGGAAGGGAGAGAGAGAGGGGGAAGAAGTAAAGAGAAAATATGAACCTTGTCTATGTAAGTAAATTTTGAGTAACTTTTGAATTTTGAGTGGGAGAGAGAGAGGGAGCTCGATATTCATCAAAATTTTGAATTTTAAGTAAGTTTATAATTTTTTTAGTTGTTAGGCTTCATATGTAAGTAATTTTTATTTTCTTATTTTCCTTTCATTTTTTCTAAATTTCTAGAAATTTTTCTGCATTTTTAAATAATATTTAGAATTTTACGTAACTAAAAAATAGTTTAGTCCGATTTGATACGAGCGGCCTATACTATTGATACAGTCGATACGTATCGTTTTTTCAGACAGTCAATACCGATCCCGATACTAGGAACCTTGCTTAGATATAGTTTATGTACAACCATTTTTTATTTGAAGATATATATATCTATTGGTTTAATATTTTTAGACTCTGTTGTAAAGTTTACAAGTAAAATTGATGCCCCCATATTCACTTTCTCCCTGTATGTGAAATAATTTAAATCTTTGAAAGTTACAACTGCTATTTTTTACCTTTATGCATATTTGTGCTCTTTTTTAGCTTCTCATTTGTCTCTCCTTGTAGTTCTGCCCATTTTCCTCACTGCTATTATCATCAATGTGTATAGGATTATGTATCAATCCTTCATGAATAATTGACTTTTTTTGTTGTGTAGTTTGCTTATTATTTTTTTTTTGCCTATTAGATGAATCAACATCTGTTTTTTAATTTTCATAGCTACTTAAGTGCAAGTCATTATATTTTCTTATTTTCCAGCCAAATGTTCTTTCAAACGGCTAAGAGCATCTCCAATGCTTTGGGCTCCAAATATGGAGCCAAAAATGGAGCAAGAGCCTGGTGCACTCCAATGCACCGGGCTCCATATATATTATAATAATAATATAATATATATTATTATATTAGTTATTTTAAATTGCTTAATAGATCATCTTAGCATTATTATTTTTTATTAAAAAATATATGGTTAGAAAACTCTCATCGAGATCTTTAAAATAAGATTAATATTCAATAGTTTTAGAAGTAATTTTAAATTACTAATTTTTTAATTAAACACATCGAAATTACATTACACGAAATAAACATCGAAATAAGCATTACATGTTATTAACTAAAAATATCAAAATTACATTACCTAAAATAAGCAGAAATTAACCAAGCATAATAAAAGCAATAGATGTTTAATATTCTGGTAAGTCATCTCCGTAGTCACCGGTTCCGGTTCCGTAGCCACCGATAAAAATTGGGAATAATTTTGAGTAATTATATTTTAGGATACATAATTTATTAGACTCATTTTTATAAATAAAAAAAATTTAAATTTAAATTAACTCAAAAGTAATTTAATATTAGACTCATTTTAAAGGTCTCGATGAGACCTTTCCAATGGTATTATTTTTGTTAAAAATCGATTAGTAAAACTAATTATATACTCAGCTTAATTAACTAAATTATTTAACAAAAGATACAAATGGAATTAAAATTATTGAATATAACACTTATTGGGCAATTTTGGCATTTTCAAAAAGTTGATATGACAAATGGAGCCCGGCTCCATTTTCATGGTGGGGCTCCAAATTTGGAGCCCCATTATTCATGGCTCCAAATTTGGAGTCTCATTTAGAGCTTGGTTGGAGCTCCACCGGGCTCCAAATTTGGAGTTTTGGAGCCCGGTTGAAGATGCTCTAATACCTCCCCTTATTTATTTTCCACACTAGTTGTATTTGATACAATTTTTATCTTGCTAAATAGTATTGTAATATTGCTAACCAATGTCGGTATGATGTGACTTTTCTATTGGAGCTATTTCAATTTTCACTATAAGTAAACTAAACCTAAATCAAAATAAAATATAAAATAATGTAAAATTTTAAAAAATAAAACCCTCTCTCAAGATTTTTTTCTAATTTCTTTTCTTTTGTATTCCTTCTCTTTCCCTCTCTATCTCTCTTCCTCTCTCTCAAATTATTTACTACGGAAAGAATATTTCTAATTTTTTTTAATTATTTTCTCCATTTCTTCTCTCCGTTCACTTCCCCTTCTCTTCTTCCCTCTCTCTTCCTCCCCCTTTCTCTCTCTCTTCCTCTTTTTTCTCTCTTTCCCTCTCTTGCTTTTCCTGTTGCTGTAGCAAATTTCCTGATAGGGGAGAGAGAGGGAAAGAGATAGAAGAAATGTATCAAATACATTGTCTTGGTCATCTTGTCTTGGTCGGAGAACATCGCCAGAAGTCGAGGTTGCCGAAGATCTACTTGATTACCTATGGTGTAATCGTGGAAGTGGTGACAAAGATGAGAGAGAGAGAGAGAGAGAGAGAGAGAGGTTGGGAGAGTGGGAGGGACCTGGGTTCGATCCGACTCGAAATGGATCAGGCTGATACCCCAGCCAAAGCCGGGATTGGCTAAAACTGGAATCCATGCAATTAAGATGATGATTTTAGTACCAATTAGATTATCAGTAGTTAATGATGTCTGATTTACATGTCATCACATTTGAATTGAAATTAAAGTACTATCCTTCCCTTACAAAAAGTGCACCACTCCATTGTCAGCGTACAAGAAAGCAGATTCCTTTTTAGCTGAATACCTTGCAGTTAAGTGATTTATTTATCCATCAAATCAACTGTGAAATTCAAAGCTTTTGTCTCATCCTTCTTCTATTTTTTCCTAGGTTGCATCAAGTGCGCTAGGCTTTGGACCTCAAATGGCCATGCAGTTGGCAGAGCGGCTATATACTCAGGGATTTATCAGGTCTTCCATAATACTATACTGCAGATATCAACTAACTCTTTTCCTATCTTCACAAAGATATTTATTATTTGTTATAAGAGAGTTTGAACTCTTAGATCTTGAAATAACTAAGCCACCATTATCTTAAGTCCTTGAAATTTGTCAAAATGACAGACATACTCAGAGTGAGTAGCTCAGCATAGAATATTACACTAGAGAGATTTTTATCTATGCTTGACTTTCGTTGTAGAACTATTTGTAGTACTTGTGTTAACTGTTGAGATTGTAAAATAGTTACAACCATGGATTGAAGTTTTGGCCAATCCTGATCTGTATTGCCAAAACGGATCGGCCGACATGGCTGATTTGGCTGATCTCCGATCTGAGTCATCTGAAGCGCTTCAGAAAACATTGTCACTGAATATATCTCTAGATGCTTGGCTCCCTCATACGAATGAAGCTGATGAAATTGAGTCCTTTGTGCAGTAACTTATATTGGTTTTGATGCAGAGAATTGTCAAGACTGTAGTCTCAAATTTGTTGAGTATCAGATCATAGGAATTAAAGAAAAAGAGGTAAAAAAGTAAGAAGTATCTTAATTCTGAAAGCCTGATCTTAACTGCCTTGCCTCAGGTCCTACTCAAATATTTATTGGGTATTCTAAAACTAGCCTAATTTAGAAAAATACGAATATTCCAGAATTGAATATTTTTGGGCAAAACCAATGACTCCTTAATATATGAAACACCAATCATTATGCTAGTCCAAACAGAATCAGATTCTGACATCTATAAAGAAAGTTACTTCCATAAATATCGGTAGAACTATTTGGAGGGTGCAAACAATCTACTTTGGTAGAAGGCCTTCAATTATGCTGATCATAGGTTGTGATAACTTTTGTTTCTCAACATGTTTTCCTTCAGCTTACCAGGTTTCATCCAACTCTGATTGTGCACTTTCTGCATTACATTTCTTCTATTCCATCACCAACTGTTAATCCCATTCAATTTTAAAAAGAGAACACCATAATCACATGTATTCTTCTGGCATTTCAGATATATATACTGTACCACAAATAACCAATTAAAGATTATGTAGGATACATTTAGTGTAAAGCTTAAGTCATCATGCTCTATTTGGGTCAAGCTATCAATTACTTGATCTTCACTAATATTACTAAATCACTTTACATGTGTGTTCAAGGTCTCACAAAGTGAGGTCCCCTCGGGAACTTTTCTAGTCAAACATATCATAATTATGTAGAAGGTATAACCAGAACCCTCTTGTATGGTTTACCTGCAATCAAAACTCTGTGTTAGATCTATGAGATTATTAGTCAATATATGAATGCATTCTTTTTAAGTGTTTTATTTTAATGTATATTATCACAGAATGAGTGCTACAATTTGAATCCAGATAGTAATGCCCCTCTTGCAAGTATATAATCAATTAATAGGTGATAAGATGGGAGGGAATGAACTTCTGTGGCATGGGTTGCTTGTATTGCATGGTATGATATTTATTTTTCCCTACATATATTAGATGCCATTAGGATACAAATTTATATACTTCTAATTAATTTATTTATTCCAAATCCGAGGTGTATCCTATCCTCTTTCTTTAGAATCTGCCAATCACCATATCTATATGGAATTGTATCTTTATCCATGATTTGTTGATTGCTTGTCAATTTGTCATATGCATGTTTGTTGTTACAGTATTTTAACGTAATCCTACAACTGTCTAAATGGGTTGCTTCATTTGTTATATTATCATAATCCATTGAACATTCTAACCCATTTGAATTTTTTTGTATAACCAGTTATCCACGTACAGAGAGCACGGCATACCCTCCATCATTTGATTTCAAAAGTGCACTTGGAGCACAACTTAATAATCCTGTATGGGGTAGTGATGTCAGAGCACTACTAGCTGATGGGTTCCATAAACCAAGGCATGGATCAGATGCTGGGGACCATCCTCCTATTACTCCTGTGAAATCCGCATCAGAAGATATGTTGGGAAACGACGCTTGGAAGTTGTACCAATACATCTGCCAACATTTTATTGGCAGTGTCTGTCCTGATTGCAAGTATACGAGGTAATATTATTCTCGTTTTTGTGACAATAGCTTGCTTTCTATATGTAGTTGTACCAAACCGTTTTGCTATCTTTCTACATATGACTTGAATACTTTGGAATTTGCCCTATACTGTATGTAATGAGGACCAGTTCATGGACTTAACGCCATCTTTTTGGTGACATTGAACAGAATGGGATGTTGCACATCCTTTAAGAGGTTTTAGTCCATGAGATGCCGTAATAACAACTTAGAACTTTTTCTACATGTATCTTGCAATATTTCATCAATTTGGTGCAACAGATCTTTATCTTCTGAGTATTATCTGGAATATGGTTGCTAAAAGCATGCTACCATCAACTTTTCTTCATCTCCCTTTAACTTTCTTTTCTTCCTTCTCACTGGGATTAGGGTTAGATCTACCTTTCATATCCTCTTCCCCTTTCCCCCTTGCCAGAGCTTTGAGAAAAAACTTTACTCTCACTCCCTTTCAGTACTGAATCCTTTCCTTCTACACCCCAAAATCTCATCCACACCTGGAAATGAGGAGGTAGTAATTTTAATTCTCTGACCTAGATCCATTTATCCTGCTCTACCAGAATCATGAAAGAATGGTGAGATCCTGATCTTGAACTTCCTGCCTCATCCCTTCCCAAAATCATCCAAATCAACCCCCTAAATCACCTTACCCCTATTCTTAACCAGATTCAAAGCCCTAGGATCTTGGTCCAAAGGCTGGGAGGATGAAGGATGAGACGACGAGGAAGAAACCGCCATCATGTCTGTTCTTGAGTTTGACTATTCGAAAATATATGGAACTTGTTGCTTTTCTTTTATGACCATTGTTTGTTCTAACGTTTACGTTAGTTTAATCCACCATGATGGCTCTGCATTTCCTGATACACATTATAGCTTGATATTAAAAGCCAGTCCGTAAAAAGATTCGTAAAATACTCACCACACAATTCAGATCCTCCATTGTCGCCCTTAAATACATTTGAATAACAGCAGGTATAAATCTGTCAGTTTTGGAGTCATTTGGAAAGTTTACATAGTTTATAGCATGGATTTTGAGTGCTGCCTGCATCTGTCTAGGTCAGGTAGCACAGCTCATGTCAGTAAGAAATGCCTCCAATACAAAGAAGAAGATAGGAAAGAGAGAGATGTGGTGAACAAAGACATAGGAGTAGACTGAGGCAAGCAGTGGGATGGAGAGTAGGTAGAAGAGGGAGGGAGAAGATAGATATAAGAGGAGATAGATTGGTGGATACAATTTGTTGGGCATGAGGCAGAAGATGTGCTGTTCAGATTGGATCGAATAGCCTAAGCACAAGCAACGTGCATTGAAACCCATTTGGGATCCAGTGTGAGTCATGCAACACAATATAACCCGTTATGAAATGGTATATATGTAATAAGACCATTCCTGTGTAGCTCATATATTACTAGTATATTCCTATCCTTAAGGGATGTTGGAAGTGATAATGTTTTGATACTAGTGGTTGCGAATCATCTTTGCTTAAAGATTTCATTATTTGTTATTCATACTTATTTTTTTTTATTTAAAAAAAAAAAATCTTTCATGGCAGCTACCATGGCAGATTCACCTTCCAACTGCCACATTATTTGTGGCAGTGGAAAACAAGGATTGGAATATGGTGTCTGCCATGGCAGATTATGACAGCTGACATGACTAATGCAAAGCTATTATAGCAACTTCATGTTTCTTTTTACCTCTCCTCGCTGTCCTTTCTTTTTTCTTTTTTGTTGCTGCTGTGATTGTCAAACAGAGCTGGCTTCCGACTATCTATTTCCTTTTGTGACTTTTTAGTTTATGTGAATATATATTCTTATTTTTCTGCCATTGTTTCTATTTTTTTAGGATTTTTGTAATCTTAATTAATTAAAAAAAATTGTCCTAAACAACTGATGCAATAATTAATACATTGGCCGGTACAACAGAAACAAATGTTTTTTCTTGTAAGGGCAAGTTGCCGGTTGGATCCAACTTTTGATCCTACCCAAATCCAACTCAAGGCATCAATAATTGATCTCCCGAGTGTTCCTGTGACTTGTTCTCACTTTCTCTTTTTTCCCCTCTGTTCTCTCCACTTTGCGCCTCCTTTCAAGCATTGTACTTTTTCGGCTATCTATGTTGCAAAGGTGTTGTCAGGCCATCTCTATTGTGTTCCATCTCTCCTTGTTTCATTTTGTGGTTTTTCTGACCACCTCCTTGTTTTTCTTTCTTATTATCTGGTTTATGCCAGTAATCCTTTTTTGAGTTTTTAAGATATTCTTAAAACATGTCTTTTAGAATTTTATGTAATTAAAGAATAATCTGAAACCCAAATGGCTGATATGTGCTTGTCTTTTCTGGTGACCGATACTGATTACTTCTTTAAAATGCTATTACTATAATGTTTGTTGGTTATGATGGATAGAAAAAAGTGATTTGAGAAGGTCCGGAGCTCTGAATTTCTTTGAGTAGGAAGTTCTGCTGCATAGGCAACCAGATTTGTAGTACTGGAACATAATTATTCCACTTCCGTCCATGACACTTTCAATGGCATGGATTTGTTTGATACAAGTTATGAGGCTGCTTGCTTTCCCATCTGCCACAACCATTGTTGGAGGAGAGGAAGATTTGGTTTGACGAGTAGCATGGAGCAGTGCCAGAGAGCAGTCCTCTTTAGAGTAGGTTATTGGCTTCTGTGGAATAATTGAAGACAAAGAAACTCCATTTTACATGAAAACAGACCATCATTTCATCAACGATCTCTACTGTTTGGAATTTACTGCAATTGCCATCAGCCAATGATTGGCTGCCAATTTTTCAGTTTAGTTGCTGCATTGTTATGAAGCCATTTGAAGGCTGCCATGTGCCCTTACTGCAGAAAATTCCTGCAATCAAGTCTGTAGAGGGTGTAAGATACACAGAAGATGAAGAGACCACTTTAGAAGAGGGGGCAGGTGTCTCAACAGGTGAAAGATAAAGTGGCAAGTATCATCCATGTAGGCATGATTATTTATGATTTTTTTAATCCCAACAGACCTATGAAATTGGACTAGTTGAGCCCCTTTTTTAATTGCAACCGCCTCCTATTCAACTGAGGTGACCTGCTCTGGTTCAATTAACTTATGATCTGAATTCTTTATCAATAGCCTAATTACCGGAGAGCCCTAAATCTTCTAAAATAAGCACTCCTTTATATGCTGTTTTATTCATTTGCCAATTTTAACTTCAAAACATATCAACATTACCACTTAGAACCTTGAATTTGAGGTATCTAAATTTTAAACTACTACTAATTATAAAATTGTTGAAAATATAGTGAACAACAGATCAAATAAAAGTTCATACTTTCTGAAATTGCAGAAAGCCCTCTCACAGCATAAAATACTAAGGTTCCTAGTATCGGGATCGGGATCGGTATCGGCCGTCCAGAAAAACGATACGTATCGGCCGTTCGTATCGGATCTATTTTTTAATTATATAATATTCTAAATATTATTTAAAAATGCAGAAAAATTTAAAAAAATGACAAAAAATAAGAAAACAAAAATTACTCACATATGAAGTCTAAAAACTTAAAAAAATGTATTAACTTACTCAAAATTTAAAACTTTGTTGAATATCGAGTTGGTTCTCGTAAATTTCTATAGTCTTCATCATCATAATCACCATAAGTTTGTAAATATTGATGTCTGGGATCTGATGCTCCAAAAAGTGATTCCATCATACTAGTCATATTGTATGGATTTTGTCGTGTGACTTGCGTTTGAGGAGGATAATAATCAACATTTGGATCTTGTGCCTGAGAATACTGAGGATACTGAGGATAATAACTAGTATATGGATCTTGCGATGGCTCCAAACAATAAATACTCGATGTACCATAATCATAGGAACCAAAATGCATCTCATGACGACGTCGCTGATATGTATATATATCCTCAGTTTCTCTGTTTTTACTCCTTATGTCTCCTTGACTTTCCTCAACAAATGTAGATGGAATGATCTCACCACCATATGTATCATCAGGATTATGACTAGTACTAGTAGGTATATTATCTCTCGCTGTTGAATGACTCATACCAGCCTCTGCCCTCGTCGTGGCCTCTCCCAATATTTCATCTAACTATGGGTTATCTCTGTCATCTAATACCCTGTTCTCTATCTCCCTGATCCATGGAGTCAAGGGGTTTTCTTCATCAAAAACATGATTTAAATCAATCAGTTCATTTTCTGCCTTTCTTCTTAAATTTCTTTCCCTCAATCTCATATTATAATGACAAAAAACTAACTTCTCCAATCTTTTCATTGTCAATCGGTTGCGTGTTTTTGTGTGGATTAAGGAAAAAGTAGTTCAATTTTTTTCACACTGAGATGAAGACACAGTTTGATTTAAAATCTTCTTTGCTATTGGCGTCAAATTTGGTGCCTCCTCCCATCCATAAATAGACCACCATTCAGCTGGAGTGTTATGAGATATAGCTGCAGCAACTTTAGCAGTACTGAATTGCCCAGCTCTCAATCTATATCTCTCCATCTGAAATCAGAAATATATTATTAGCTTATTGATTATATTGATTATTGAAAGTTAAAACTTGAAACAAATAATAATAAAATTATTTAATTGAATCATAACTTACTTCTTTATCGCACAGGATTTGTTTATGAATATCGGGCTCAAACTTGCTGATTACCTTTCTAACCCCTAACAAGACTTCACTATCATTATTGACATTTTTAGAGAATTGAAATCTTGGATTAAGAAAATACCCTGTTGTAACGTTATTAGGCTTGACCCTAGATTGGGTTGAGGGAGAAGAGACAAGGAGAAGAGAAGAGTTGGGAGAAAAATGTTTTGTATTTTCCTGTTGATGAAAGAGAGAGCAAGGCTCTATTTATACAAGGTCATGATAAAATAAGATAAATGAATAATATATAAATCTAATAACTCTAATACCCCCCCTCAAACTCAAGGTGGATCATAAACCGAGAGTTTGCTGACTAAATGCTCAAAACGTGGAAGGGGAAGAGACTTTGTGAAGAAGTCGGCAATCTGCTCCTCAGTGCTGAGGCGATGGAGCGAAATAATGCCAGCTCGGTACTCCTGACGAGTGTAGTGCATATCGACTTCAATGTGCTTTGTCCTCTCATGAAAAATAGGATTTTCAGTAAGCTTTTTAGCACTATCATTGTCGACATGAAGAGGAGTTGGGAGGGGTAATGGAACACTCATATCACTAAGGAGACGACGAAGCCAAACAATCTCCTTCGTCGCCGCACACATAGCACGATACTCTGACTCAGTACTGGAGAGAGACACCATATTCTACTTCTTACTACGCCAAGAAATTAGGGAATCTCCTAGAAAAATGCAAAAGCTAGTAGTAGACTTTCGATTAGACCTGTCACCAGCATAATCTGCATCGGAATAAGCTCGCAGAGCCAAGATGGAAGTCGATGGCATGAAAAGAGAGCGAGTGATGGTGCCACGAAGGTATCGAAGAATACGTATAAGAGCGGCATAGTGGGCAGATCGAGGAGCCTGCATGAACTGAGTAACAAGACCAACTGCATAAGAGATATCAGGCCGGGTAATGGTCAGGTAGACGAGTGCCCCAACCAACTGACGATATCTTGTCGGATCTGGAAGAAGTTGACCATCATCGGGCTGAAGCTTCACATGAAGCTCAATTGGGGTAGTACAGGACGAGTATCAGTGATGGTGGCACGACAAAGAATGTCTGTAATATACTTTTGTTGGGACAGTAAAAGGCCGTGTGATGACTGAGCAATTTCGATACCCAAAAAGTATCGAAGAGAACCGAGATTCTTCATCTCAAACTGATGCTGAAGATGCTATTGGAGAGAGCGAATACCGGCCGAGTCATCTCCAGTGATAATCATATCATCGACATACAAAAGAAGGAGGACCCGACCCTGAGTAGAAGAGCGCAAAAACAGAGATGGCTCAGATGAGCTCTCCTGAAATCCGTAGGCTGTGAGAACACTGCGAAATCGATCAAACCAGGCACGAGGGGCCTGCTTGAGCCCATAGATAGCTCGGCGCAGTCGACAGATGTGACCTAGAGGAAGAGGGAAACCAGGTGGAGGATCCATATATACCTCCTCATTAAGAAGACCATAAAGAAACGCATTCTTCACGTCCATCTGATGTAAAGGCCACTGACGATTAGAAGCAATAACAAGAAGAGTGCGAACAGAAGTTATCCGGGCAACTGGAGCAAAGGTCTCCTCATAGTCTATCCCGTACTCTTGAGTAAAGCCTCGAGCAACGAGACGAGCTTTGTACCTAGCTATAGATCCATCAGGTCGATACTTGACCTTGAAGATCTATTTACAGCTGACAGGCACAATGTCTGGTGGGTGAGGGACAACATCCCAAGTATGCATCTGCTGAAGGGCCTGAAGCTCATCTGCCATGGCTTGCTGCCACTCTGGAACCTGGATGGCCTCACGATAGGACTTGGGCTGAGGGGTGGAGTGGATGGCTGCAAGAAAAGTGTGAAACTAGGGGGAGTATGTAGCAAAAGACATCATAAATCCATACCAGTTAGGAGGGCGATGCTCACGCTCTGGATAGCGATGAGCGGGTGTAGGAGCCGTCATAGTAGAGGATGGGACGATCAGAGGGATACTACCAGTAGAGGAAGGCTCAGCTGTAGGAGGGGGACACGACCTGCGAGTGTAAAAGTATGAGAAGGTCGTCATGGGAGGGGGGTTCTCCTCTAGAAGAGGTGGAACCTCAGTGAGAGAGCGGTCTGGAGAAGCAGATGGAAGTGATAGTAAAGGAGTGTCGATGGGTAGAGTATCAGACAAGTGGGGGGCAGATGGTGGGGTTGAGGTAGGGATATTCGAGGGGACGGAGGATAGGATAGGTGTAGAGAGATCCAGAAATGATAAGTCCGAAGGAGCCAAAGTGTCGGATGTGAAGAAGGGTATCTCTTCCAGAAAAGTGACATGGCGTGATATCCTAAGACGACGAGCATAAGTGTCATAACAACGATAACCTTTATGCTCAGGACTATATCCTAGAAAGATGCATTTAGCTGCTCGAGGGGATAACTTGTTACGTTCACCGGGAGGAAGAAGAACAAAGCACGTGCACCCAAAGATACGCAGATGACCATAGGATGGTGAAGTACTATGGAGACGCTCGTACGGGGTCACACCATCAAAGACTGAAGATGGAGTTCGATTGATTAGATAGAGAGCAGTAAGAAGAGCCTCAGCCCAATAAGAACGAGGAACAGAAGCCTCAAAGAGAAGAGCACGAGTGGTCTCAAGAAGATGACGATGCTTCCGTTCGGCAACACCATTCTAAGCAGGGGTATAGGGACACGACTGCTGAGGTAGGGTGCCGGCAGAAGCATGAATAGAACGAAATTCAGAGGAAAGGTACTCCCGAGCACCGTCAGATCGGAAAATTTTAATGGATCGATCGAACTGAGTATGAACCATGGAAGAGAAATCACGATAGATTTGACATACTTCAGAGCGCTGACGCATGAGGTAAACCTAAGTGAAACGAGAGAAATCATCAATGAAACACACATAGTAAAGGAAACCAAGACCCGAAGACAACGGAGCTGGGCCCCAAATATCAGAGTGCACAATGTGAAAAGGGGAATCAGAGATATTTGCACTAAGAGGGAAAGGAAGGGCCCGGTGTTTTGCCAACCTGCAGCCAGTACAAGGGGACAAACAAGAAAAATGACTATTGCCTAAGCATCCAGACCGGGATAAGGTCTTGAGACGCTGACTCGATACATGACCTAGACGCCGATGCCACAGATCTGAAGGAGGGAGAGGAGTGACTGGACAAGCACTGGGGCGAGGTGATGGCAAATGAAGCTGATCCAGGTAGTAAAGCCCGTGGATCCGACTACCGATCCCAATCCTCTGGCCTGTAGACGGGTCCTGCACAACACAAGAAGTAGAAGAGAAGGATACAGTATAACCAGAGTCAGAAAGCTGAGTAATAGAAATAAGACTCATGGTTAGGCCAGGAACAAGCCAAACATCAGATAAAGTAAGACGACTCGTGGGATCCGTGGTAGGGGTAATGTAGCCAATGTGAGAGATGGGATAATAGGTCCCATCAGCTGTGTGAACATGAGGAAGGGTCATAGGGGCAGGCGTGAGGCTAGTAAAGATGGAAGAGTCACCAGTCATATGATGTGAGGCGCCAGAATCAAATATCCAGGGTTTGGTCATACCAGAAATAGCAGAGGCAGAAGTAGAGGCACCAGTGAAGCTGAAAGCTCCATGAATGAGTTGTTGAATCTGCTGGAGTTGCGCACTGCTGAAGGTGGGATTGCTGGAGTGATCTGATGAGCTCGTGCTTCGTACAGCGATCGAGGAAGCCAAGTGGCGACTTTTGTCCTTACTTGATCCCCCCTTGCCAGAACGGGGAACAAGCTCAGGATGAAGTCGATAACAGCGAGCGGCAAGATGATCAGGACGACCGCAATGAGTACACATGGGACGCGATGAGTGATGATCTCGTCCAGGCACATGAGAGACGCGACCAACAGTCGAAATATCAGGCGTGACTGTTATAGGAGCAGGAGTAGCACCAAGCACACTCTCTATGACAACAGACGACGGTATAGAGGTGACCTGCTGAGAGGGTAAAAGACGCTGCCTAAGCTCCTCAACCTGTAGCTCAGCTATGACACTGTCCAAACTCGGGAGAGTGGAGCGATGCAACAGATGCCGAGTCAAATCTCCAAATTTCGGACGAAGGGCATTTAGGAAATCCATCAGATGATCCTCGTCACGGTGGCACCGAGCAGACATCGAGTCAGAGGGACAGAAAGTAGGCTCCATTGAGGTAAGCTCACGTCATATGTCAGTCATGCGGGCATAAAAGTCCTGAATAGAGAGCTGACCCTGTCTGACCTCCTGAGCCTCGCGACAGAGCTGAAAGCGACGCATCAGACTCGACTGAACAAATCGGCGACTAAGATGGGCCCATATGGCCTGAGCAGAAGACAAGGTCTGAAGCTGAGGTCGAAACGATCGATCAATCTTAGGGGTGAAAACGGATCGGATACGGATCGGATAGTGTTCAACCCATATCCGAATCTGTATTTTTAGTTCGGATACGGATTCGGATACGGATATTGGACGGATAGCAAAATTTAAAACCATATCCTAACTAAACGGATACGGATAATTTTCGGATAAAGAATCGGATCTTAAACGGATATTAATTAAAATTAAAATAATTATAATATTTTATTTAAATATAATTAACACAAAATTATTAAGAGTTTTACAACAAATAATTTTTTTGTATGTCAAATATATAAAATTAGAGAAATTAATCTCTATAAATAATATATAATATATTATTAGTAATAATATTAATACTTACTATTTAAATAAGCAAACTAAAAACTGTAAATCATTTAAAAAAATATGCGGGTAAACGGATATCCGATATCCGTATCCGAATCCGAAAAATTTATCCGACCCGTATCCGAATCCGTATCCGAATTTTTTTCAAAAATTCTATCCGTATCCGAATCCGAATCCGAGTCGGATAGAAATTTTTTATCCGAATCCGATCCGAGTCGGGTCGGATAGCGGGTCGGGTTGGAGTTAATCCGACCCGTTTTCACCCCTAATCAACCTGCAAGATGAGGTAGGTGCAAACCTCTATGTCACGCAGGGCCCACTCATCATACTCCAGAGACGGAACCTCCGACTGAATAGCCTTGGGTGTATCAGATTCAGTAGAAGCCACAGTGGTGGCCTGGATGATAGTGCGAGGGGGAGCACACCCCGTAGAGATGCCATCGATGTGCCCGAGAAGACGACGACCGCGGAGAACTGTCTCAATGGAAGAGGCCCATGTGGTCAAATCCCGCTGAGTCACAAGTAGAAAACCGACTAATGATACACTCTCACGACCGACCGGGACATAAGACGCCATTAGAAGGGACGACAATCTATCAAACACCTTGAAAGCGATTCAAGATTTCCAACTTGATCCCACTCAAGCCTTATGTCGAACACTTGGTGAGCAGGACTTTTGAATAGTGCAGCAGAGAAAAAAAAGAAAGAAGGGGAGCTGCGGATACAATAAACCTTCACGTGGTGGGTACTAGTTAAGAAAATGCTGCTGTTGCAGAATCGAAAAACTGCAAAAGAAGAGGGCTATGGAGACAAGGACTTTCGTCGAACACCTGGTGGGCACTAGCCCAAGAGAAAAAAAATTTCTGCTGCTGTTTTTGGATTGAAGAAATATGTGGTCGAGCTGTTGCTACTGCTGCTGAACACAGCGCTGCTGCTGCTGCTGAACGAAGAAGATGGTGAGAAGGCCGAAAAAAAAAACATGTTGTGCTGCTGTTGAAAACAGTGGCTGATTGCTGCTGCTGCGTCTGCAGCTGTGGTGGAGGCTGCGGCAATGGCTACTGCAGCAGCAGACAAGCTCGAGGAGTGAGGGGGGCAGCTCTCGAGATCGAAAATGGTGAAAGAAAGAAGAAGAAGAAGAAGAAGAAGAAGAAGAAGACACAATCGAAGAGGGAGATGGAGAGGGACTGTTGGAGAATGAGAGATCCAACAAGTGTCTCTAGAGATCGAGATTGCTCTGATACCATGTAACGTTATTAGGCTTGACCCTAGATTGGGTTGAGGGAGAAGAGAGAAGGAGAAGAGAAGAGTTAGGAGAAAAATGTTTTGTATTTTCCTATTGATGAAAGAGAGAGCAAGGCCCTATTTATACAAGGTCATGATAAAATAAGATAAATGAATAATATATAAATCTAATAACTCTAATACCTGTAAAAATTTAAAAATTGTAAGCATTCAAATTTTTAAATATTCATAAATAAAAGTAAATTAAAACTTAAAACTTAAAAGCATGCTTACCAGCAGCGTGTATATCTCTATGTAGTTGTTTGTTCCATCTAGAATCAATCATCTTCCACCACTTCTTATAACTTTGGCCCACATTTTTTTTTATTGATTCTTTAGCTATGTCCATTGCCTCATATAAGAAACCCATCTCAGACTTGTCATCACTGTCTACAAGTCTTAATACTTTGACAAGAGGCTTAAATACTGCGGTGGCAATTGTAATATTATCCCAAAATGTATTTTCAAGAGCCATATTTTTCAAAGTTTCACCTAAAGACCACTCTTGTGATGTAAACATCTGTATAATATCATCTTTGTAGCGCATGATGCTCTCCAAGGCTAAAAGGTGAGTGGCAAATCTAGTGACGCCGGGTCTGATGATTTCCCTATCACTAGTCATCTGCCTGAGTAAATTAAGAACCCAACCATGGTTATATATAAAATTTGTTAACCTCTGACCTTCACATATGACCATGTCAATTTCAGGTTCTTTTGCAATATCCTCTAACATCAGATCAATACAATGTGCAGCATATGACATCCAATATAAATGAGGTCTTTTAATTATCAATAAATTTCCATCAGCTTTATAATTTGCCCCATTATTAGTAACCACTTGGACTACTTTTTTTTCACCAATTTCTTGTACTACCTCATCCATCAACTGACAAATATAATCTGTATTTTTAAAATGAACAGTAGCATCCACAGACTTTAAAAATATTGTCCCCATGCTAGAGTACACTAAGAAATTAATTATATATTTCTTCTATTTTGTGTACTCCACCCATCACACATTAGTGTACAACCAAATTCATCCCAATATCGTTTAAATGTCTCAATATAAGTATGAAGTTCATCTACCTCTGAGTCAAGATATTTAGTAGCAATATCATTTGAACTAGGAGGGGGAACACCAGACCCTACTGATTGTATAGCATCCACTATAGTGTAATAGTAAGGGCTATCAGCTACATTGAAAGGAATATGGTTGTAGAAGAAAAATTTAGAGATAGCTCTACCAATGTGTTTATTTGCATTTTTAATTCTTTTGAGAGTTGTCTTGATTGAAGTCTGTGTACGACCCCTTTTTTTTTCTGAAGATATGTATCCATTGGTCCAATATTTTCAGACTCTGCTGTAACACCAGGAGTCCTATGGGTAAAACTGCTGTCCCCATATTCTCTCTCCTCGTATATTAACTGATCTAAATCTCTAATAGTTACCACCAGTGCTTCTTCTCATTTCTTCCTCTTCTCTATGCATATTTCTGTTCTCTTTCATTGCCCTCCTCATCTGTCTCTCCTCCTCATCCTCCTCACTTTGCTCACTGCTATCATCATCAATCTGTACAGGATTATGCATTAATTCTTCATGAATCATTGACTCTCTTTGTTGTACAAATTGTTTATCTTTCTTTTTGCCAATTAAATGAGCCAACATCTGCTTTCTAACTTCCAAAGACACTTGAGTGCAAGCTGCTACATTTCCTTGTCTTCCAGCTAAATGTTATTTCAAACGGCTGACACCACCACTCATTTCCTTTCCACACTAGTTGCATTTAACGCGTCTTTTATCTTGCCCAATAGTGCTACAATGTTGCCACTCAATATCGGTATCATATGACTTCTCTTTTGGAGCCATTGATATTTTAGCTCTGCAAGACTGCAACTAAAAAACATAAACAAAAATCAATTTATGAGGCATAATTGCATAAGCAGCACCAGGTGCTGCTTATGCAGAGAAGTTGCTGCTGCCTGCTGCTTCTGCTGCTGTGCTGAGAAGCAGCAGCAGCTGAGCAGCTGCTGCAGTGAGCAGCAAGCGCAGCAGCAGCTTGCTGCTGCAGTGCTGCTATAAAAGGGGAAAAAAAAACTGAAAAAAAAAACTTACCGAAGGTCGCCGGAGATCGAGGTCGTCGGAGAACGTCGCCGGAGGTCGAGGTCACCGGAGAGACGGAGATCTACTCACCACTCAGTCGCCGGGGAGAAAGAGAGTAAGAGATCCGTGAGAAAGAGAGAGAGAAAGAAAGAAAGAAAAGAGAAAAAGAGAGGAAAAGAGAGAAAGAGAGAGAAAAAGGAGAGAGGCAAGTGGGGGATGGGGACATCAATAATTGATGTCCCCCAGGTCGGATCTGACCCGTTCCCACCCGTTTCGGTCGGGATCGGCCGAAACGGCCGAAACCAATCAACCTGGATCGGGATCGGCCGAAACTGGGAACCTTGTAAAATACTATTGAATGGTTGAATACTTCTTGTATAAAAAGGTTTATGTTTGAAAGTTGAAAGGGCATTTGATGGAGGAGTATAAAGGCCAACAAATATATTATAGATGAGAGAATTGATACTTGATAGTTAGTCTCCAGTAAGTGTTAATTTATTTAGGTTATTTTCTACTTTTAATAATTTATTTTGCATATATACATGTTTTTTCATAAAATTTTGTATTTGACTCTGTATTAGACTCACTTTAAGGCCTTTTGGGTCAATAAATTAGTATTTGGTTAGGTTATATATATTTATTTGTATCTATACAGGTAGGGTACTAAGGTCTCTTTTGCCCTCCAACTAGGAATTTGAGTTTGTTCAGGTTTTTTTAATTCATCCTTTATTAAAACACAGGATTAAAATCTTTATAACAATGGCAATGGTTTCAAGGAGATAATGTAAAGAGACTCTCTTTCTTCTTCCAAGCATCAATGGCTATGAAGCCAACTCTTTGGTGTGATTCTAATGAGCCAGAGTGTTGATAATTATCCTCTTCCTCTAATATATTCTTACTACCTTTTCTTCTCTTTTTCTCTTTGTTCTTCTGCTACTGCATGTACTGATTTCTTGCAAACTAACCCCTAGTCCACAACTGGTTATCTAACATACTTGTTGTTTCTCTTCTTTCACTGTAGAAAACCAAGAAAGAATTACTTGTGGATTAGTACTGTAGCAATCTGTACGACTTACAGTGGCTGATGCGATATTTTCAGTAACATTTTTGGACTTACACACATTATTGGACATGCGGCCTACACATCATCTCACTCAATCAAAATCACCATTGGCAGAATAATGGTTTGGATTATAATGGTAGACTTGAGTAGTTTAGAGGGTTATCATATAAACTTTTGTCCTTGAGGGGGTCAATGTGAATAGGATGTAGTTTGGTGATAAAAGTGTAATTTTACCCCAAAAAAGAGAGTAGTAAATATCATATGTTTTCATTGTGCTTCCTAAGATGGACTATGTATTTTATGTTCCTTGACAATGAAGCCTTGTCTTTATGGCTATTACAGGAGTAAAGTTGAACTTAGAACTGGTGGGGAGATATTCCACTGTGTTGGACATCATGTTACAGCTAAAGGATTTACATCTATCATGCCATGGTTGGCAGTTACTGAGAAGAGTCTTCCACAGTTCAAAAAGGGTGAGAAAATCAGTATTCTGAAAGTTGACCTTTATGAGGTATATTGTTACACTTAACTATATTTGTCTTTACTATTATTATTGTGTTTTATTATCAGCATCAAGTTCTCTGAATATGCAAAATAAATGTACATTTCTTAGTTATTTGGTGATATAAACTTGTTATATATTCCTGAACTCTTTATTCATCCACAGGGAAGCACCACACCTCCAGATTATCTTAGTGAGAGTGAATTGATTTCACTCATGGAAAAGAATGGGATAGGCACAGATGCTTCCATTGCTGTACACATAAACAACATCTGTGAGCGTAACTATGTGCAGGTCTTTTCAATCCTTATTCCTTTTACATGCTAAATCTCTCGCTTCTTTTATAAGGACCTATCTTAACCATTACTACGACAGCTATAAGATTGATGCTTGAGCCATTTGTTTAAAGGTGAATTCTGGGAGGAGGTTAGTTCCAACAGCACTGGGAACAACCTTGATAAGAGGATACCAGTGTATTGACCCTGACCTCTGCTTGCCTGACATCCGCAGTTTTATTGAGCAGCAAATCACTTTGATTGCTGAAGGCAAAGTTGATCATGTTCATGTCGTGCAACATGTTCTTCAGCAATTTATGAAAAAGTATTCATATTTCGTTAAAAAGGTAACGTTTTCAGGTCAAGCAAGTGACTCCTTTGATAACATGATTATCTATTTTTTCAATGGCTATTTGATTGAGTGTAGAATTAAAGATCTTTACACGATATTATTTGGGTACTTAGCTATTATCCACTCTTTGTTATTATACTTATCCAAGTAAACTCCCTTAGTCTGACCTTTCTACAATTAGCTTGAAACTTTCATCCAAATAAGTGAATAACCTCCCAAAGGTGCATTTTTGATGTGAATCGGGTCTGATTAGATCAACTCACAAGAAAATTGGGCTCGATGGATTGAGTCTATTTATCTTTTACTTAATTTATAATGTAAGTCCTTAAGGCAAGTCTAGTTAAGTTATATAAGCTCTCAAAGTATGTCCAATTAAGTTATGCAAGCCCTTAAGACGATTCTAGTTAAATCAAGTAAATCTTAAGGCAAATCCAATTAAGCCTCTTTCCTCCTTTTTCTACTCACTCATAGGGTTCTAGACCCCCACAAGGGGGGAGGGAGTCGATTGAACATCTCAGCCATTGGCGGGAATTTTGCCCGCATCTGATCTCCAATTCTTGTTCACCTCGGATGATCGTGTTGGGTGAATTGTGACCTATATAAGACTTTAAGACATCCTAATTCGAGTCATGTAAAGCCTTTAGGGCTATTTTTAGTAGGACTTATGTACGCGACCTCTATATAAGAGGGGTTGGACTTCTTTATTTAATCATCCAAGTATTAAAAAATTATTTTAGCTTTGAGTTTTTCTTAAGAGTAAGAGTGAGATAATCTAGGAATAGAAGCATATTAATCTCTCTCTACCGTACTCTATTTTCTTCCTCCACCATCACCACCACCATTACCACTCTTACAATTGAGATCCATCACCTTGTATCCTCTCCATCAACACTCTTACAATTGAGATCCATCACCTTGTATCCTCTCCATCAACCATCATTTATCCTAACCATAGCATAGATTCCCTTGTTGCGGATCAACTTTAATTGGCCCGTAATAATTTGGTATTAGAGCTATCGTTATCCTCAGACCAGATGACAACCACATGACAAATGACAGCAAGAGTAACCCGAGAGACTTTCAAGGGTCCATCACCAACAGCGATTGGCCCATTACCCTAGAACACAAGTCAACTACTAAAACCTCCCACCCCACCACCGTTGATAACCCAACTAGAGGTTCTGTAGAGCTTGCTGTCAATACAAGTGTCCATGGTAGAGATGGTGTTCGCTATTCGTGAACTTTGTAACGAACAGACACCACTAGCACAAATAGAGAGGCGCACGGTGGAACCATTTTCAACGGCGCGCGCTGCAGCTCCTGAATTGAAGAGGACGCCCTAGGATTTAGGGTGGACCCATCCCTTGGGTGTGCACACCAATGGCCGAGTCCATTAGGGTTAGGCGCACAAGATGGAGTTCGGTGCACTGAAACTCTACCTCATCCAACGGCTAGGGCTTAGTCTAACCTGACGGCACCAAGGGCTTGGCCTGAACCACATGCACCGAGGCCTTGGATCGAGCCACCTGCAGTTAGGGTTTTGGCCCAAAATATAGCAGAGTAGACCCTAGCATAAACGACCTGCACTAAGACTTGTGCTTAAGCGACTCATGGCTAGAGATTTGCTTGAATCACTTGCGGCTAGGGCATGCAGTGGTTCGAACCATTGGACCGTGGAGTTGATGCCACAGTGGGGCCCCCCTCCATGTGGCAGAAGGGACCCATGTAGGGAACAAGGACATGCAATACACGAAGACGGGCTATTTGTAAGGGCTCAAGTTCGGATTATAAGACTTGAGTTTTGCAAGTTTGCGACAGGCAATCCATTAGACTAGCTCTATCAAGCGGATTAGTTCTGCCCCTACCAAGGGACCTAGACCACTAGAAGGTCTTAACAACCTCGTTCCACTTGGAAGAAGTTGTGATCAAATAGTTCCAGGCAACACAACGGACTCAACCCTATGTACTTTGTTTGGTTCGATCGAGTATAAAAACTTCTAAGCAATTCTGACTAAGCTAACTCAATAGACTACGATCCGAGCTTATCAGGAGAAATTTGAGAGGATTAGTAATAGAGTTTATGGATGTATGGACTCCGTTGTCAAAAGCACCTTCATCTCTAAACTCCGATGAGACATTCAAGTTGAGGTGAAGGCTGCCTATCTACGATCTTTATTAGAGGCTTTCTCCACTGCACGGATAATGGAAGATAAGCTAAAGGAGCTTTGGAACATGTTGCACAGTAGCTAGATAGAACCAGAGGAGACAGAGACACCCGCTAGCCACTCCCAGCCACTCTAGTCACGCCAACTAGGCTACCGTGGCTACCTAGGAATCATCTCGCTCTGAGGCCTTTTCTAGAGGAGAGAGGATCTCTAAGTTCCCCCATATGATTGACTTATTCCAACCCAAGTGGAAGATTTATGGGTTAAGAGGCTATGCTTTCATTGTGATGAAAAGTATACACCGGGGCACAAATATGTCCAACTTGTGGCAATGGTGATACTTATGGAGAAAGAGAGTGGAGTTGAAAATAAAGGACCAGAGGAGGCCGATCCACCTTAGGAGAAGATAGAACTGAGGGAGATGCCACCTCCACTAGTAAATCCACTCAAAGACTGCTTCTATGGTTCTCATTTTGGGGACAAAGTAAAAGGAAGCATAGTGGATTGATGCCAATCGGGTCTGATCGGATCAACTCATGGGGATATTGTACTTGATGGATCGGGTCTGTTTATATTTTAATTAAGCTATAATATAAGTTTAATTAAGTCATATAAGCTTTTAAGACAAGCCAGTTAAATCATGTAAGCCCTTAAGACAAGTTTAGTTAAGTTAAGTAAGCTCTTAAGATAAGTCCAATTAAGTCATGTAAATTCTTATGACATATCCTCTTAAAACAAGTCTAGTTAAGTCAAGTAAGTTTAAAATAAGTCTAATTAAGCTATGTAAGTTTTTAAGATAAATCTTAATTCGAGTCATATAAAGCTTTTAATGCTAGTTTTAGTTGGACTTATTGTACGTGACCTCTATATAAGAGGGATTGCGTTATTTTGTTTAATCATTCAAACATTGAAAAATTATTTTAGTCTTAAATATATCTTAGGAGTAGAAGTATATTAATCTTTCTCTTTATTGTACTCCATCTTCTTCACCACCACCATCCCTCTTACAATCTAGAACCACCACCTTCTATCCCCTCCATTAACCATCATTCATCCTAACCAAAGTGTAAACTCTCTTGTTGTAGATCGACTTTAATCAGTTAGTAACAATTTATATCTGTATGACTATTAGAAAGTGCCTATTCTTACTTTTGTTACTCTTTGTGGTTCTCTTTGTTGTCTTGTTCCTATTTCACACTTCCATTCTAATGTCCATAAACTAAAGTATGAAAGTGTTATATATCACTTCTTCAATTGCTTAAGGAATTTATTCTTTAGAACATTGATCATATATAGGAGACAATGTGCTCTTGTAAGTTCTTTAACAAAAGCATTAAATATAGTTACTTTACGTAATATTTCCTTGGTTGTTCTTATTGAAACAATGATTTCATTTCAACACAATGTAGTTTTATGATGATATATCAAAGTTATCACTGACTAATTCTATCTGTGCAAATGGTTATAGTAGAATATAAAATAAAAAAACTGTTATGTTTTACCAGCTTAAGTTTTTAGAGTAGCTAGTAAGTTAACAAAGTAGCAGAACCAAATAATGCTCTCTCTCCTCTTTAGTTCCTTCTCTAATTGGACAACTCCTTCACGGGAGGTGGCGTGCTAAATTATGATATACATTATTGGTCTATGACCTATCAATTTAAGCTTTTGGGTCAAGTGGTTGTCTAACATAGTATTAAAACTTGGTTTTCTAGAGGTCTAGAGTTCAAACCTCGCTTAGCCTCATTTAATTCCTATTTTCTATTATCCATTCTTATGCGGTATAAAGGGTCACACACTTTATTTGTTCATGTGTGATATATAGGGCCCAGCATGTGAGTGGGTGTGTTAAAGGTGTGATATGGATTGTTCTTCCGTTGCCTAACATCTTAAACTTTTTAGTCATTTCGTCATCTAAAATGGTTTTAGAGAAGAGGTTTTGAGTTCGAATCTTATCAGGCCTCTCTGTTGTTTTAAATATAAAACCTTCACTCTTTTAAGTCAAAATCCACTTCTTGGGCCTCTCGCAATGTCTCAAGCCTAGAAATGAGGGTGATTGTTAGAATATAAAATATAAAATATAAAATTATTGTTCTCTAACTACTTAGTTTTTAAAATAATTAGTGGGTTAACTGATTTAACAATTGTGACCTCATTCATGTATGTATAGTCAGTTTTGGGTACTAAGACACATTGTTAGGGTCAAAAGAAGATAACTATTTGATCTTTTCCAATTAATTGGTTTTGCCTGTAGCAATATTTTAAGGTGTACTGCATTTGCCAATATATATGACTGCATATAAAACTGGTCCCTTGATCACCTTGTATAGGTACAAGCTGCATAATACTGCAATGCAATCATTTGAGTCTTAGGTTAAAACTGTTCCAACTAAAATCTGTTAGTATAATTAAATAATTGATCATTGTGCATCTGAAATGCCTCTATTTCTGTCTGGGATACTTCTATCAGTATTTATTTTCTACCTATTTCGTCTACACATTCAAATAAGTATACCGAAATGTAAATTACATATGAGCCTGCATTGGAGACTTCATATATGCTTTATAAGAATTCCTTGGTTGTATGTATACTGCAGTAACCTTTCAGAACATTGTCTACACAGCATAATCTTAGACTCTTAGTAAACTCTCCACTATAGTGTATACCAAAAAGCCTATTCAATCCCCATTCTTTTGGTTTTCTTTGCTCTCTTTCTTTCCTTGGACATCTCACAAGAATAATTCTGATCTAGTAGGAGATGGACTCGATTTTGCAAGAACTTAATCTTGGTTGTCCTACATCAACAGCTATTTGGTCTAACACTCTATTAGTATGAGCTAAATAGTTCTATATCACATCTCATGTGTGTTGGTGTACGACAACAGCTAAGTTACCTTTCATGCTTTAGTTTCAAGTTTTTGCTAGTAATAAAGTTTACTTTAATTGAAGTATATCCAATAAGTTGCATCACTAGAATTGTAACTAAAAACATGATTATAATGGAGGTTTCTTTTACCAAAACTGATATGTTTTACATTAAAAAATTGAATACTAAACTTTCCTTTTCCATATACTTGAAGTTGACTATTTAGTTCTTTAAAGTGAAATTCCCATTTTGCAGATTGACAACATGGATGCACTTTTTGAAGCACAGTTCTCACCTTTAGCAGACTCAGGGCGTCTGCTGAGCAAATGTGGAAAATGTACTAGGTACATGAAATATATTTCCACTCAGCCTATGAGGTTATACTGTATAACATGTGAGGAGGTGTACTACCTCCCTCAGAATGGTTTGATCAAGGTAAAGCTTGCCAATTATATAAATCCATAGTCTGTTTCATTCATAGTCATCTATAATCATCGTAACAGCTGCTACTGTCACTTCTCATCTTTATGATTCAGTATGCTTACAATCTATGTCATTCTACTTTCTTTTGTCTTATTTATGCAAGAAAATTAATATAACATCATTTAGCTCAGGACCTTGCTGATTTACTTTGAGAGTATTAAGGCCAGGGATATATTATGACCATGGAGATTGATCTTAATAGGTCATATGACAATACAAACTGCTAGCTTGGTTAATGTTTTGAGGCAATAGGATTTTCTTTCCAGCTGTCTTAGGTTCATAGGGAAAATCATATGCTAGCATTACATTCGGCAATTGGCTCTAATAGCTGGCGCATGAGTGCCTACCTGACTCATAAGAACAGTTTTTTTTCCTTAAATCTATGCTGTCACTTCCATTACCTTTCAAACACAACATTTAGCATGCTATACACTAATTACCTGCTTCCACATTTTCATAATGGCACTAATGTTGGTGTGCTCATCTCAAGAGAAAATTTCTGCTTCTTGAGTTTATGGTGTCTTCCTGCTGCCAGGCTTTTTACTCCATTCTGCTCCTTGGACTGATGAACGTGCTTTTTCTCAGCTTTACAAGGAACTCGTGTGCCCTCTCGATGGCTTTGAATTGTTGCTCTTCTCGTTGGCTGGTCCAGATGGAAAATCATTCCCGCTTTGCCCTTTTTGCTACAATAGTCCTCCATTTGAAGGGATTGACAAGCTCTTTGGCACGCTTCAAGTTGGAAATTCTGGTAAGATAGGAAAAGGGGCTGGCATGCCATGTTTCCTTTGCCCTCACCCCACATGTCGGCATTCCTTGATAACCCAAGGAGTATGTGCCTGCCCTGAGTGCAGTGGAACATTAGTTCTTGATCCTGTAAGTGCACCCAAATGGAGGTTATACTGCAACATGTGCAACTGCCTTGTCTCCCTTCCAGAGGGGGCTCATCGTATCTCGACCACTGGAAAGAGGTGCCCCGAGTGTGACTCAACAATAATTGAGGTTGACTTCAACAAGAAGAGCACACCCCTCAAAGATGGAGCTACTTTGCATGTCGGTTGTATCTTGTGTGATGATTTATTGCACTCCCTAGTGGAAATGAAGCATGGCAGGTCCTTTTTTAGGCGTGGAAGAGGAAGAGGCCGAGGTCGAGGAAGAGGAAGGAGCAGGGGTAGGGGAAGGAGTGGTCTAAAGAACGAGGACCCAAAGATGAGTTTTCGAGATTTTTAAGCAAGGACAAGTTCACAAAGTTCACTTATCCACCATTGTGCTTCTTGCTTTGTCATGTGATGCTGTCCTCCGGAATTTTAGAGTAACTTTTTACATTTGTTATTCATGGAACACTGTGGAATCCTGCGTTTGTTTTATTTAGACTCTATTTCTACCCTTATTGAACAGAAATGAGAAAAGTTGACATAGGAAAGTGCATACCGTGAACTGTGAAGCAATTCTATGCTACGCCCCATGTTAAGCAAAAGCTAATATCACAACTATTACTAGCCTGTTTATATATTTTCCTAGACTGATAATGAGCACATCTGCTTATTTGTTTGCTCGATACAGATCCTGGAAGAGTTATTTGGACATTGGTGCACTGGAACTGCAAGATTTGCCAGCAGTAAGGAATGTTCTTTATGAGATTTTATGGTTTAATTTGCAACATGCTACTGACCTGAATAGCCATATTTTCTTTTGTGCATGTGCGAACTTGTGGTGTCCTAAGGTAAACCAAGCTGTTTTCTGTATTTTATTTATTTTTTTTTTAATTTATTTATCAAAATAGATTGCCTTCAAATTTAACTACTAAAATGAGTCTACTTTACTATAGTCCTAGGTAAAACGTTTAATTGTTCAACGTTTTACTAAAAGTACTAATAATATCAGTGTTTTCTTAAATAAAATGTTTAATCTTATCAGTATTTTTGTTGAAACACTTTAGATAATGTTTATATCCCTTAACCTAGGAAGCTTTTTACTTAAAAAAATATTTTAACAGTTAAACATTTTTAATAATAAATTAAAGTCTTTTTGGTATTTAAGTTTGGAGGTGATCTATTTTGGTAAATAAGTTTTAAAATAGATCTGGTTTGGTCAAAAACTCATCAAAACCATGCACTTTTGGTATTCCAAATGCTTAAAGAATCAGTCATGATCTCTGTTGTCTTCTACGTTTGCCCATATTTTGTGTAGCTGCAGGAAATAGCATCATATTCAACTAAATCTTGAAAGGCCAAAAAGTATGTACATAAGCTGAAACCACCAGTGAGTGGTTATTGCTCACATCCGTGCAAACAAATTAGACCATTTTCTGGAGTGAGATTGCTGTAGTTCTCTAACACTGACGGATCCCTTACAGGCACATCAATTGTTTGTATATACAGTTCCCAATCAAAATGATACTTAAGCTGCAGGAATTCAGGTAACTCAGCAGCTGTTCTTCCTTACAGTTTTTTAGCTAGTTATACAGTAGAATTTTGTCTTATGCTTAGTAATTTTCTGATATTAGAAAAATAACTCCATTGTTTCACAGGAAAGTAGAGTTACTTCCATATTTGCATCCAACGCTAATATCTCCATAAAGAGCAGCTCTTCACTCTCTGCGAACCTCAGCTAAGGTTGCACTTATTCCCAACAAGTATAATTACTGCATTTGGATCTGCATGGGCTGGAAGCTCATCAAGCCACCATGGTACCTTATCAAATCTTGGGTGTTTGGTGATGTCATAGATGATAAGGGAACTGACAGCGCCTTTCTTAGTAGCATCAATCAATTTTAGTAGAGTTGGTAAGTATTTTTCTCATGACCGAGGAGGTCATGGGCCTCGGTCATGGGTTTAACTTTAACTGCAAATTATATTGTTAATAAATTGTTTGATGGTTTGACTCAACGGTTTGACTCAATTGATGGCTCAATAGTGCAACTGATTTGGTGGAGCAGCTCTGCAGCGCGATAGCTTTGTTCGGCAATACATATGGTTTGAAGCCTAAATTAGACAGATTACTATATTGGCTAAAAGTTTGGTGGAACTTATATGTCTTTGTATCTAGGGAGGTTAGTCCTTTATCTAGTCAATATCTAGTTTTTGAGCTCATGAATGATAAAAAAGAACACTAGTTATGGTGTGGTATCTCTCATGTCTTGGCCTTGATGAGGTTCTTGTCAATGAGGATTTCATCTCTATTTTTCTCTCCACACAATCTACAGCACCGAAATCTATGGAATTGGAGTCATGGTGGATTCTTATCTTTGGTGTACGCATTAAGGTTCTTGAATGGTGTGGTTGTGTTATTCCATAGGCATAGGGACCAGCAGCCAATTTCCATGTGCTAGTTTAGTTGATAATGGTGGTCTCCAGTTGGCTCCTGCACTTTGATTTTAACTTCTCTGATTCATCATCCTATGCCGCTGCTGAGTAAACGCAGCACAAGGAGGCACTCTAAAACCTGATTTCTCATTGTCCTATAGGATTTAATGAGCCTCCTTTCCAGCCAACGGCGTAAGGCCCATCATTAGCCTAACAAACACTTTTTGTTCTTTTCTTCTTTTCCTCTCAGATGGATAAGAGCAACTATAAAGGGAATATTGGAACTTTGAAGATGTTCAACTTTTTACTGGCCGCTAATGGAAAAGAGATTTTTTTTTATAGGTCCGCTGGTCTTATCTACATTAAGAATAAAGTCAATTCTAGAATATGTATTCTTTTTTATAATTTCTAAAATAAAGTTTTTATTTTATAAATAATTATTTTTATATTCACTTATATTATAAAATAAGAATAATAGTTATGTTTAATGTGATATAAAGTAAAAAAAAAAAAGATATTTTATTTTTATAAAATTACTATAAATACTATTTTTTATTTCAAAAGAAGAATCACCTAAAGTACCCTTAGCAAATTAAATAATTGCAAATAGGAACTGGATGTATTACTAATATCATTTCATTATGCTTACCTAGGATCGCTCACATAGAAAGTTATTTGAATTAAATTAAATTGCCCACTCAGCGAGTTTTGGGGATGTATACATGTTATCTTTACTGGCATATTCAAGAGGGGATCAAAACTCAACTAGTAAATAACTTTTGTTTGGTGTGTAGACTGTAGACTTGGATCACTCAAAAGCCTCTGAAAGGAAATGGTTGATTATGAAATGGAGTAGGGTAGGATAAGGCCTTCTAATATGATACTTACTAGTTTTTGGACCTACACCCAAAAGGTGGCATGATAAAAATCTTCAGCTTTCCCTTCAATTATTTTCCGACCATCTTTCTTTCTCAGTGATAGTTTATTAGATGCCCCTCTTTTGGGCATGATATTTGTGCTCTCTATGATGTTTGATAATTTGTTTGATATTTGATAATTTAATTAAAATTCAAAAGATGAAATAAAATGGGATTTGATCCCATAGCCAATTAATTTTTAAAATCAATGAAACATTTTTCATTTCATCAAGTGCTGTTAGATTATATTTAATCAAGATATTTTTGTGGATTAAATCCTAGTAATTTACAAGTCCAACCAAAATTGATAATATTAGCAAAACGGAGGGTGGTTTTGGTTAATTTTCTAAATTAAATAATAATAATAATAATCATAAAGTAATCAAATTAATTTGCCAATGGGATAGTGCTCAAATAATTAAAGCAGCTTATATTAAATGAATATACCTAATTCAGATCAACAAACGACACCGATTTAATAGGGACATTAAGTTCTTAACCAAATCAATTTATCAATTTTAGTGTTAAAATAGTGAAAAAGACTAGCGTTCGTTATCTTTCCCAGAAGAGCTACAAAATATCACATCAATTCTGTAATTGCCTTAGAAAATATATGCACGTAGTACTAGGAATATGCCTTTCCACAAAACTCAGGAGCTTTTGCATGTTAATTAAAATTTTTCGATCTAGTGTGTAAAATTGAGAGTATATATATTTTTATAATTGATGCACATTTTATTATTGCACATAATCTATATATACGATGCACAGTAAAATTCATTATCACAGATACAATTAAAATGTAAAAGCTCATATAAAACTCTCCTTATAATATTTGCTAACTGTTGCTAAGAAGCCAAGGCCATTTAAAATCTATGGACCACACCTTATACTCGGCTAAAAGGTCAGATGGCTTCCTACCTTTCTTAGGCAGTTTAGCATATCTTGGGATAGGGAAAAGCCTACCGGCGCAAATAGTTTTATTAAGTCATTTGGTTATAAATTATTGGGTATACAAATACAGTAAGAGGATACAGAGTGACAGTTTTGGATACAAATTCTACACTTGGCTAGAACAAACATTACATAATATAATATAATATCAAATAAATAAAGACATAAATAAGCACCAATGCACAACTAGGAGCATATGAGGTAAGACGACAACTCGATAAATAGGTCTCTCAATTCACCCTTTTTTTTTCTTTTTGAATCCTTGATGAGCTTTCTTAGGGCTAGTACTCATTTACGGAATCGTAGACGGTGGTTGACAATTAATCTTTTGTCTTGTTCAAGATGTTATTTACTATAACGACATCTCTTTATGCATCTAAAAGAAGAATAATAGAAGTATGGATAGGGTTGAGAATCAGATGAATTAAATCCAACTCAATCTAACTCCATATCCAAATTTTGTTGGCTGTGGGTTGAGACTTTCTGTATCCATCTTAATATCCAGATCTCTATTTATATTCGAATAATCTATATAGGTATAGATATGGATTGAACAATAAAATCTGAATAATTATCCGCTTAACATTTATACTAAAATATTAAAATTAGTGATATAAATACTTTAAAATACTTTAAAATACTTCTATATGAATATCTAATCTATTTTTTTTAGCAATTCACAATTAAATTTACATATAAACTGGTTTGCATGAATATAAACATAAATACATTAGAAATAAAGAAGTAATGAATTGCATGGATATTATTGCGAATTGTATAAATATAACTATAAATTGTGTAAAATTATTATGAATTATAGTCAGAAAAAGAAGCTAGATGAGGAGTGGGGGAGATTTTGCCTTCAAGCTATCCTATTAGTTCGCCTCCTGGTGATGATTAGGTGCTCCTACTTAGTTGAATTATGCCTTGAGTGAGCATTTTCACCACCATCTTGCTAATCCCCTCCTTCTGGCTATGAGGGTAATAATAAGGTCAAACATGGCTGGTTCGGCCCTCGGAACAATGCGGTCGAGTGGTCATACCCTACAACCTCGTGGCTCCTCGAACATGTTGACAAACTCCTATGCCAGATCCATGGGTGACATTTGCATCAAGAAGACTCGATCTCGCTGTATAGAAGACTGATTAAAGATTGCAAACCAGCATCGGCTTGCTGTTGCAACTGGTCGCCTGCCAATCAAATTTGTGAAGTTGGAAAACACAAGTCCTAAACTCTTGAGCTATTGAATCCTCAAGATGATGTTGGCACAATGCAAGGCTAGAGAATACAAGTGGATGGTGAAGACCTACTCTTGATTCTTTAACTTGACACAACCACATATTGTACTAGCTCTCAAGGTGTTATCATCCCCAATGGTCACCACAAACCCCTCTGTGGGTTCCGACTTGAGCCCAATCTTTTGCAGCAACCTCTTATCAATAAAATTATGAGTTTATCCGGTGTCGATCAAGACTCGAACCACCGTTCACTTCACCATACCACTCACATGCAATGTCTTAGGCATTGCAATCCCCGAGTATGCATGGAGTGAGATCTTGGTCACTATTTCCTCCATATTCTTTGGCCTTAATACTCTTCTTAGTAGCCTGGGTACTCACCTCTTCGTCCAAGCCATCAATGAGCATTATTGATTCGATCAGTTTTGCACAACGATGCCCCGGAGTAAATATTTCGTCGCAACTAAAACACAGCCCCTCCTTTCTTCTAATTGTGCAGGTGTTAAGGCTCGACTCGTGGATTGTGAAGGCAACTTCACTCACTAGAGGGCCTCAAGGGTGGCTGTGGTGCCAATGGCTGTAGTTGTAGCCCTTGGGCTAACTCATGGTGCTTCCTACCACTAGGCTCAGTCTTGATGGAAGTCATTCGTCTCGAGTTGTCCACCTGGGTCTAGACTAAATCTTCATGGCTCGGTACTTCTCCTCCATTAGCATCACATCCTCAAATGATTCCTTCAACATGCGTGATCAGAGAGAGCACACGCCGTCTTAGATTTCAGTTTGTAAGTCGAAGATGAAGGTGCTCCATAGTTGTTAGTCAGTCCATCGAGGTTGACATTGACTACTCACACTATCAAACTCCTCATGAAATGCCTAATGGTCATCTTTTGAATGGACTTCGAGAGGAGGGCATCAAAGTCCTCGTTACTGACATATCAAAGCATCTCATGAGCTCAATGAAAAAATATTCCCACAATTCAAGCTTGCCTTGGGCGTTGGCTGACCAAAACCAATGTAAGGCCATTTCCTCAAAGTGAAAGCTTACTAGTAGCACCTTTTGCTCTTCCAGCATCCTTGATAGAGGTAAAGCTACTCCACTTGGTTGATCCAATCGATCAAATCCCCACCCTTAAACCATGGGTACTCCAAGCATAGGATCCTTACCAAACTCCACTATCACAATTCAGATCATGTCGATCACCAAGTTGGAGAGGAGAAGGGTGCACCATGACTAGTTGGTAGTCTCTTCAGCAGCAATCATCTTCCATTAATAGTGGGGGATCGTCTTGGCCACGCAACGGGTCAAAGCTGACAAGAGGCTCCCCATTAGAGTGGCCTATCTACTGTGGCTTGACCACTATTGGTCCATGCAAGATATGTTCTATTGGTTAAGGCTTGGTGATAGTGTGATTAGTGGTTCTCTATGCTAGAGTGGTGGAGCTGGTGGTGGCATGAACACTAGGGTCGGGGAAATCTACGTTGAGAGCTCTATTGTGCCTTCTCTAGTCTCTCTCGGTGCCATAGTCTCCCTTAGCATATCCATGATTATCTAGTTAGTGATGGATATTTGTTCGACAAGGTTGCCGAGTTGGACGTGGATTGAAGGTGGCTCAATATTAGGGTTCGAATTGGCCCTAACTTTCGAAGTCTCTACTACCGCCGAGTTGGTCTCATTAGCTACATGCCTCATCAGCATAGGGTCATCGTCATGAAGGTAGAAGCACGCCAAGGACAGTCTAGCTTTGATACTAGAAATTGATATAATCATGTTTGTGTATCTAGCTTGGCTTAGCCGAAGCTTAGGTTGGCTAGAAGAATGGTGGTGTAGTCTACTCGTGGGGCAATGATGGTAGTGATGGTTAGCTAAAAATGGTGATGGATAATGGATGGTAATGAGGGTGATAAGAGTAGTGGAATAGTAATTGGTAAAAGGAAGAAGTGGGAGAAAATGACCGACCCTAAGGGACTAAGGGGTATGATCAGATGGAAAGAGGTAGAGGACGGCGGAACAGGGTCGACCATGGGAGAAAGGAGCTAGGGTTGAGAGAGAGAGAGAGAGAGAGAGAGAGAGAGAGTTAGGTCAAGAGATAATTCCAATATTCTATAATGAAATCCAGTGCGCACCACTATGCTTTATAAGTGGCTACCAGTCTCTAACCAGTTTGGCTAACCTAACCGACTAACCTAACTTGACTTAAACCAAATAGCAATCAACTAAAACATAGGGTCTAAAGTGCAATTACAATAATCAAATGCAAAATGAAAGATAATTGGGATCTAATCTCGTCAGGTCCTATGCGAGGTGGTTTGGTCAAGCCCAAATTATATCAACCATTTTCTCATCTTCTATAGTCTTATTGGTTTTGAAGACACTCGAAGGAGTCACATGGCAAGTGGCATTAAAGTCTACCTACTAACCTTCGTCTACATTGACCATCATAAGTTTGGTGATCATAACAATCATATCATCCTCGATGACATTGGCCTTCTCTTTTTTCATTGGTTGTTTGCCTCTGTAGTTGCAGCATTGTCTTGTAAAATACCTAACTTTATCCCACACATAGAAGAACCCTTCTTTTTTTTTCCATTTTTCTTTGTAAAGTCCTTATTCTTGAACTTAGAAAAATCTTACCTTTGTTATGATGCTTTTCTTTATTATTTGAATTGGATGCCGAATTCTTAATGTTATGAACATTATCTTTCTTCTCAACGTTCTTCTATTGATTTTTAAGTATGTCTCTAAAATGAGCTTCACTTTCAATTTTAATGTGCATTATTAAGTCACTAAGATTTATAACTTTCTTCTTATATTTCAAAATACATTGATATCTTTTCAAGAAGGAGAAAGTTTACCAGTAATATTTAAAACATGGAAAGTCTTAGTGATAGGCTCTCCATTTTCTCCAATCTCACGTGGCAAAATTTTGAAGTTGATTTATTTGCGCGAGGACTAGTTTAGCATTATCCATTTGAAATCAACATACTTGTTACTAATAGCAAATAAATTTGGCATTTTCAATAACATACCTATATTCAAGTGCTCCATATAAAAATTTTATCGTTGTGTACTTGAAAATTTTATCGAACATCAGATTTATTATTGAATTGAGAATAGTGTAGCGATAAATGTCATCGTCATTGATCGATTTATTTTGTTTGCCACTGTATTCTTCTTCAAGTATTCCTTCCATTGGGAAATGAGTTGTGATCACATACACCACCTTTAATATGGTGAGTAGTAAAAAATCTTCAATCTTTATCTCTCGTAGTTGATTCCATCTAAGCGATAGAGCCTTTCTACTCCTTGTAGTTGATTTTATCTCGAGGATATAATGCCTTAACAATCAAGTTTTTAATAAATGTATTTTCTTAGAATTTGGGAATCAATCACCAACCCCAAGATCAAGAAGAAAATTAAAAATTAAAAATAAATATTTTTGCATAAAGAAAGGAAGATTAATAGTATGATTATTTTTCTTATCTTGTAGGTACTCTTCCATTTTATTTAAAGAGTTTTAGATGATGAAATATGCATCTCTTCCTTCACACGAATTAAAATTTTATCTCGAACGAGATATTAATTTCAAATGTTAAATAAAATTTGCTATTACAAAACTTAGAAGAAGAAAAAAAAAAGCCTGAATTACGAAGAAAATTCGGGCTAAATTGATAAAAACAAAATTGTTGCGTATTTTTTATGCAAATCACCCCCTCGGTCCCTTTACAAAGTTTATAATCAGGGAGAACAAAGAAAATGATCTAAATCATCCACTCGTATTTCCAAGATGCCAAGACGGACCCCATCCGCATCACAAGAGACAACCACCGCTCACCAGCTCATGACCGAGAGCGCTAACGTGCGCCGCTCCTCTCTAAATCTCTGATCACAGCCTTCCGCCGCGTATTTGGACGCTCTCGCCACACCTCACTAAAGTAAAATATCTTAATAAAATACAAAAAGAAAAGTCTCCGTCGTCTTCTCCTCCCTCTACCTTATTCTCGCCGATGGAGCGAGCCGAAACCCATCCGCCGGAAACCCAACGGCGCGGCACATGACCTCGACGGCGGCAGCCCCGGAACCGGGGGTCATGGGATTGGTCGTCCTTCGGTAGGGCCCGAGCCACTTGGCGAGCATGTACCGGCTCTTTCGCCACGGCGGCACGTCAAGCCCATTCCTCCGGAGCGATCTCCGCGCTGCCTCCGCCGTCAACCTCACCGCCTTCCCGATCGCCTCATCCATCGCCACCACCACCCTCGGCACCGCCGCCACCACCCTTGCGCACTCCTCCGTCGCCCTCGCCACCTCCATCCCCGCCGCGAAATCCGCGTCCACAATGTACCTCCTCTTCTCCTTCCCCGGCGAGATCACATCGATGTACTCGTAGCTCCCCGCGGTAATACCACCGGCAGCCTCCCACCTCGCCTTGCAGATCCCGGCTTCGTACCCCGCCGCCCTCAGCCGCGTCATCACCGCCCTCCGGAACGGTGATCCGGTCGTCCTCATCCCCTCCTCCTCCTTCATCGCCATTGTCACCTCGGCAGCGAGCCGGTTCCGGAACGGATCTATCTCGGCGGGCGGATCGAGGAGCTCGCGCATCCTCGTCGCCGCTGCCGTGGCCCGATCGGCGCCGTCTTCGTCGTCGGAATCTCCGTCGAGGTCGGATCCGTCATGGCTCTCGGCGGCGGAGGCGCTGCTTTCGAGGAACGCTTGGACGAGGCCGGAGAGACAGGTGGACGCCTCGTGCTCGCTGCCGCTACTGGCGTAGCCGGTCATCTCCCCGCGGAGGCGAGCTCGAGCTTTCTCATCCAACGGATCGGTGACCCGCTTCGCCCGGACGTACACCGCCATTTGCCGGTAAAAATCCCCAATTAGAACGAAAGCAATAATTATATAGATGAAGGCTACCCAAGGTAGCTTCACCTTTTATACACGAAAGTTTTATAACCAGAGGTTTAATTCTTTTATTCGTCTTATTATTCCGTTCCTCTCAAGCATACAATAGCATATTCTTCCCGTCTATTAAATTTTATATTAAAAAAAAAGAAAAAGAAAAGAGAAGCTTATCCATTAGGCAGGATATTATACTATCGAGAGCCGCGTGAACCGACTACGTGGCAATTTAAATGAAATATTGACACGTGGGAGCCTCTGTCTCTCTCTCTCTCTCTCGCTTGTGAGCGAGTACGAAACAGTGGCTGTCTAGTTTGATGCCTGACAGCCTGAGTGAAGGTACTCTTTTGTATCCTATTACTATGTTTATGGTTACAAATTATAGTAACAATGAGGTGAATAATTAAAGTTAATTTATAAAATTAGCATTCAGTAGTGATACTAGGATAATATTTTTCTCCCTGATCCAATTAAATATTTTTGGGTTATTACATCGAAAACCCATTTGATTTCCGATTCGACGGTTCAAAATTATTTTCGATTTCTCTTAAATTTGAGACTTTTTTTTTTTAATTTTTCTATTTTTATAATTTAGTGTCTTATTAAATGTTAATAGAATATTATAAGAAAGAGATAAATGATCCGTACTTATCTTTTTCTTTATCTTCTTCATTTTTTTCATCTTCTACGTCATATATTGCTGTTAATTTTTTTCTTCTTAATCATCATCATCTTTTATTGCACCTTTTTCTATCTCTTAATTTTTTTTATACAAGTCTCCAATCACTCTTTAATTAATAAAAGAAAAGACTAATTAGAGATAATTTAAACTATAAATTCTTCATTCTGTTATAAATATATTTCGAATCTGAAGAAACTCTGAATAAAAAAATTATAGATTATGATATCATAGATTTTATCCAATTGGTTTTATAATTTTTAGGCTTTAAATGATTATCTTGTGAATATTTTTTTAAAACCATGTACAACTAAAATAAGTACGAAATTTATACTTAAATATAAATTTCATGCTTAAACTAAGAAATTCTAATTTTTACGTAATTTAGGTAAAATATTCATAAGATATGTATTTGACATCCAAAAAATATGAAACTAATTGGATAAAATCCGTGACATCATGATCTAGAACTTTTGTATTCGAAGTTTCTTTATATTTAAAATTTATCTGAAACAAAAAATTTGATAAGAAATTCGTAGTTTTAGTATGAAATTCGTAGTTTAAGTACGAAATTTATAATTTAAGTATAAAATTCTGATAATAATTCACTGTTTCTTAATTATATATTATAATTTACTTAAACTATAAATTTCATTCTTAAACTATGAATTTCATATTAAAACTATGAATTTCCTGTCAAATTCTTTGTTTTACTGTAGATAAAGTTTAAATATGAAAAACTCCAAATATAAAAGTTCTAGATCAGTATGAAATAACGAAAGTTATTAAATATCAATGAAAATTGTTATTATATTTACGAAAGTGACTAATTAGAGATATTTTTTCTATACAAGTCTCTCTAATTGTTCTTAGTAAGAGACTAATAAGAAATAGTTTAAACTACGAATTATTGTCAAAATTTCATACTTAAACTACGAATTTCGTACTTAATCTACGAAATTTTTGTCAAATTCTATATCACAGATTTTATCCAATTAGTTTTATATTTTTTGAATGTGAGATGCATATCTTCTTAATATTTTGCTGAAATTTTGCAGAATTAGAATTTCGTAGTTTAAGTATAAATTTTGTACTTAAATTAAGAAATTTTAGTTGTGCATAGTTTAAACAAAGTATTCACAAAATAATCGTTTGAACTCCAAAAATTATGAAACCAATTGGATAAAATTTATGAAATCATAATCTAGAACTTTTTAATTCGGAGTTTCTTCATATTTGAAATATATCTACAACGGAATGAACAATTTATAATTTAAGTATGAAATTTGTAGTTTAAGTGTGAAATAACGAAAGTTGTTAAAAATCAATGAAAGTTGTTATTATATTTACGAAAGTGACTAATTAGAGATATTTTTTCTATACAAGTCTCTCTAATCGCTCTTAGTAAGAGACTAATAAGAGATAGTTTAAACTATAAATTATTGTCAAAATTTCATACTTAAACTATAAATTTTATACTTAAACTACGAATTTTATACTTAAACTATAAATTTCTTGTCAAATTATTTATTTCACTGTAGATAAATTTCAAATATGAAGAAAATCTAAATATAAAGTTCTAGATTATGATGTCATGGATTTTATCAAATTAGTTTCAAATCTTTTGAATGTTAGATGCATATTTTTCTAAATATTTTGCTAAAATTATGTAAAATTAGAATTTCATAGTTTAAGTATGAAATTCATACTTTAAGTACAAATTTCGTACTTAAGCTATGAAATTTTAGTTGTACGCAGTTTAAAAAACATATTCATAAGATGAAGTCCAAAAATTATGAAACTAATTAGATAAAATATATGACATCATGATCTAGAACTTTTTTATTCGAAGTTTCGTCAAATTGGAAATATATCTACAGTCGAATGAAGAATTCCTAGTTTAAGTACGAAATTCGTATTTTAAGTATGAAATTTTAAAAATAATGCATAGTTTTTTAAGTATATATTGTAATTTACTTGTAATATTAGATTAAATTATATTTTTGAAACGTTGATTAAGAAGTTTATTTATTTAAATTATCTCTAATTTTTTTATATGTAAATTGTAATGGTGAAATGTATAAATTCTGCAATGTAAAAAAAATAACGGTTAAAAATTAATGAAAGTTGTTATTACATTTACAAAAGCGACTGATTAAAGATATATTTTTTATATAAGTCTCTCTGATCGTTCTTAGTAAGAGACTAATTAGAGATAGTTTAAACTACGAATTATTGTCATAATTATATACTTAAACTATAAATTTCGTACTTAAACAACGAATTTCATACTTAAACTATAAATTTCTTATCAAATTCTTTGTTCCACTGTAGATAAATTTTAAATATGAAGAAACTTCAAATATAAAAGTTCTAGATCATAATGTCACGGATTTTATCGAATTAGTTTCATATTTTTTGGATGTCATATGCATATCTTCTAAATATTTTGCTAAAATTATGCAGAATTAGAATTTCATAGTTTAAGTGGAAATTTTTATTTAAATACAAATTTCGTATTTAAACTATGAAATTTCAGTTGTGCATAGTTTTAAAAAAATATTTACAAGATAATCTTGGAAGTTAAAAAATTATGAAACTAATTGAATAAAATCTATAACATCATGATCTAGAACTTTTTATTTAAAGTTTCTTTATATTCAAAATATATCTACAGCGGAATAAGACATAGGTTAAACTATCTCTAATTAGCCTCTTATTTATTAATTAAAGAATAATTAGAGACTTATATAAAAAAAGAAAGAAGATAATGATGAAGAAGAAAAAAATTAGCAGCAATATATGAAGTAGAAGATGAAGAAGGTGAAGAAGATGAAAGAGTACGGGTCATCTCTTTCTTTTATAGTATCCCGTTAACATTTAATAAGGCATTAAATGATAAAATCGGCAAAGTTGGAAGAAAAGTAAAAAAAGAGCCTCAAGTGCAAGAGAAACCGAAAATGATCATAGCTTGCTAAATCGAAAACCAAGTAGGTTTTCGGTGCAAATAACCCAATATTTTTTGTAGGAATATTGCATGATTACTATTAACTATTAAGACAATGGATGAGATGGTAAGAAATTTGACGAGGATTAGACAGGTGACCATGGTAGCTTGGAGGCTGAGCATCAAAGGTGGAACCAAACTTGGGAGTTTCTCTGATACAAATATCTAAAACTATGAGGGGCCTATCTGTAAAAATAGTTCAATAGTTTAAGCTGGGGGACCATGGTCAATTATGTAGTTCCTCCGCCCGATCGGTGGATTTTGCCCCACTACTTATCAATCAGCATTTGCTCAAAACAAGAGAATGCATTCAAACACTGCCGACGGGACGAACAGATATTGAAGACAAATTGGATATGGGTGCCTCACTCTATTGAGGAGCTTGTGGTGAAATCCATTTATTCTTTTCTCTAGCGGCAGTTGATGGTGATGTGGAATGGGTGGTGGAAACTATGGAGGCACATCGAGAGTGCTATCTTTCTATCGAAAGCTAGCTTGGCAGCAACTACTAACTCCTCTATAGTCTGCGGCTTCATCAAGATGAGAACTGTAGTTTGTGTGGTATACACCGGGAAACTGTCAACCACCAATTTTTCAGTTGTTGGTTTAGCTTGGGATATTTGATGTAGCTAGGGTGCTAATTGGGGTTTTCTCAATTGCAAGTGAGAGAGGACTGGCTTACAACTAGGTCACATGCTAAGGTTGAGATGAACTACAAGTTCCAAGCATTGGCAAATCTAGAAACAGTGCAATGTGGTTGTCTTTTGGTAGTAAGAGGATCTACCATCCAAGGGTGGCAATCCGCAAAGCTGTTTAGATGGCTAAGGACTATGCTAAAGTAACCATAAACAAATTGATCGATCACTTGTGTAGGAAGGATTTTAAGTGGAAAGCTCCAGAAGAAGGATGGATAAAGCTTAATATCGATGGCAGCTATGTAACACTTGCCACTAGACATGTGCCTCTCATATGGTAGAACTCATGTAGTTTTTGTGTAATTTGCTAATCAATGTTTCAACATAACATACACAAGAAATGCCTAACATTTCTCCAAGTAATATAGACAACAAAAGAAGCTCAAAACACCATAGACCACAATAGGCTTCAAAATATATATCCATATAGCCAATACAGATGTCTACGTAGGCGGTATTGTAGGATCACTCCGCCTAAGGCAAATATCGCAACCACTCACTCGATTGATTTGCCACAAAGCATCTCAAATATTATTCAATGCTTCGGTTGACTACTTTCATTTGGTCGTCTATTTATGAATGGTAGGCCGAATTGAGTGCCAACCTTGTCCTCTGCAATTTGAAGAACTTTATCAAAAAGTCACTAATGAAAATATAGTCCCTATTAGAGATGATCGCCCTTAGTATCTTATGGAACTTCGTTACTTCTCTGACAAAAATTTCAACAACTGCCTTTTCTAAAAATGGATGTGCTAGAGTTGAAATAAGCATACTTGCTCATCCTGTTGACAACTACCGAAACCACTAAGTAACCTAAACTTCAAGCAACTCCTCTATGAAATCCATCGATATGTCCTCCCAAATTTGCTTCAGAATTGAAAATGGTTGGAGTAGTCCAGTTGGCTTGAGAGACTCGTCTTTTCTTGTTTGTAGATTTGGCATTCTATGACGTAGTGTTATACATCCGCCTTCATTCCCATCCAAGTATAACTTTAGACAAGCCGCTTGTAGGTCCTCCACACCCGTTCATGGCTTATTGTTGGAGTGTCATGGAAGTGCTCCAACAGCTGGCAACGTGTCTCTAAGTTCGCAGGTGTACACGATCCAAAATCAGCCCATTGTGTGTATCAAGCTCCGAATATTGCGTCTAGTCAACTATGACCTACTATAACAGCTCAAAATAACCCTAGTTAGTTGTACCTGCATGCCTTAGGTCCTCCAAGAAGGGGAATGTGGGAGTGGAGAAGGTCGGAAGGCTCACCTGGCGTCGAGTTGCATGATAGAGCATCAACAAACTAATTTTTGGTCCCCGTCTTATACACCATCTTGTAATCATATCCCTATCAACTTGGATACCCATCTCTACTATGTAGGAGTGTGTACTTGCTGCCCCCAAGAAGTACAAAAGGTTTTCTTGGTTTGTACAAATCACAAAACATCGTCCAATGAGGTAAGGATGCCACTTGGTGATCGTGTAAATGCACACTCTCACAATTGCGTTCATAACTACATTCGAACGCACTCCACACGCATTCGAATACGACTTACAGAAAACTTATTTTCTTAGGAATTAAATATTAAAAAAGAAACAAAGACACTCCTAAAGTGTATCCTTGCTCGAGACGACATCGGTGAAGTCCGAATCGTATCAGATCATGCCATTTGTTGAAATCATATAACCCAAATACTTCATGTGCTGCTCTCCTCATAAACACTTTGATTTCTTAACCTTGAGCTTATGCATCTTCAGCAAATTCAGCACCTCTTCCACGTGCTGCAAATGATCATTCTAAGATTTGCTATAGATAAGAATATCATCGAAAAATGTAAGCACATACAACAAAATAAGGGACAAAACATTCATCAAGCCATGGAACGTTGCCAATACAATTATCAAGCCAAACAGCATAATTTGGAACTCATAGTGCTTGTCATGAGTCTAAAATGTTATTTTGTGAACATCATCTAGGCGCACTCAGATCTTGTGATATTTGGTCCTCAATAAAGTACCCGCCTACTTGTCCAACAACTCCTTAATGACCAAAATAAGGGTACCGATCTTTTATAGTGATGGAGTTCAGCACCCGATAGTCCACACAGAATTGCCAACTCCCGTTCTTTCTTCCTAACAACCTAGGTGACGAATATGCACTTCGACTAGGCTGTATGATCCCTTGGCCTGGCATCTCTGTCACTAGTCTAGAGATCTTCTTCTTTTGAATGTGAGGGTAGCGGTAAGGCCTCAATTCGCTTGTCCGATGTATGGAATAATCTCTATGCAATGGTTCGCCTCATGCCCTAGTGGTAACCCCTTCGTTTTCTCAAAGATGAGCCAAATCATCAACTATAAGACATGAGCCAAATCATCAACTATGCCTAACTCATGTGTCTCCTTAGGTTTAGTGGGTAATTAAGTTGGGTCCACGATGCTCGGTAAGCCAAGTAGCAGCTACAAGGTAGCTCTTTAGTGTGGCCGATCGAATGCTATCAAATCGCACCCTTCTACCATTGTTCCTAAAGCTGAGGCATATCTCTCTAAAATTGAATGTGACTGGACCCAAACTCAGCAGCCGTTATGTCCCCAAGATGATGTTCGCTCCACAAAATGCAATCAAATATAAGCTATGACAAATGTGTGTTCCTAGATTCGCACCTAAATAGCACTACGTTTGTTCTATCAGCTCAAAGCATCGTTGCATCGCCAATGGTGACATCAAACCCTACTGTCGATTTTAAAGTGAGTCTGATCTTCTAAACCAGCTACTCACCTAGGAAGTTGTGCATGCTTCCCATGTCAATAAGGATACGCATGGTATGCTTCCTAATGATGTTGTCCACTCGTAAGGTCTTCGACAATATAGTAGCTTTAGAGTAAGCATGTAATGAGATGTTTGCCTATATCTTCTCCGAATCAATCTCATCCTCAACCTCACCATCAATAAGCATCACTGAACCAATTTGCTACGCGCTATGGTGCCCTGAGATAATCTTTTCATCGCATTGGAGGCATAACCCTTCGGTCATTCACTCCATCTCGGCAAGTGTTAGAGTGCGCATAGAAGGCCTAGGGGTTGTATTCACATTAGTGGAAGTGCAAAATGGTGACTGCTATCCTGCTGCATCGGGTGTCTAACTCTTATCAAGGGGGGCTAGGTTGATTATCCACGATACTCAGGGTAGCATAGTGCATATGGCATGGGAACCTTGCCCTAGTGTCTCTGCTTTGTTTGGGGAATTTTGTGCCATTCATTTGGGACTTCACACAATAAGTAAAGACTACAGATTAATCTTAGAAATAGACTCCTTGGAGGCGGCTTAGATTCTTCGCAAGGAAACAAAGGCTTATGGTAGCTAAGAAATATGGTGGTTGAATGCCTAGATCTACTTAGCAAGTTTTATGCTTTCCTAACATGTACTTAGGGATGTTAATAGAGTGGTTGACTGATTAGCAAATCGAGCTAGAGAGGCCTCCTCGTTTGTGCTCTTAGGGCAGGATAACCCCTTTCTCCCATATCTTTGTACTCAAATTTTGTTCAATTTTTTTGGTGAGGTAACTAGACAGAATAAATCCAGCTAAATATAGTTTACTATTTCAGAAAAAAATGCATTCAAGCACAAATTAATGACACATCACCAAAGACAGAGCAACCATTTTATTTATTGAAATGCCATCGGGAGAGAATGCATCGACCACAAGAAGAAAAGAAAACTCTTTTTTAGAGGGTTTTTAAGATAGTTGCCACATAAAACTTTTAAAATTACATTGCATTTTTTAAATATTACAATTGCTAATAAAAGCATTTTTAGAATTATGGTTATGGCTGATTTTTAACAGAGTATTATTAAAGTTAATAAACATATAAAATGACTAAAATACCCTCCTTTTTTTTAAGTTGAGAGTATAAATTTTTTTATCAATAATTTTTTTCTTATGTAAAATAAGGCATATTTCATTTTATTTTGGTATTGGGTAGGATAACGAATAGATTTTAAACTATTTTTAATAATTTATATAAGGATAAGATAGTCTTTTTTTAATATAAGTTATGTTTTAATCATGATTAGCTAGATTTATTAAGTAATTGAATTATGGTATTTTTTTAATATTTTAAAAGAATGTAGTAGTAATTATAATATTTTAAAGGGAATTTTACAAATCACACTCTATATTTTATCTATTTTATGATTCACCTCGTTGAGGTTTTTGTAATCCGACACTTACTTTTTCTTTATAATTCTTATTTAACATCATCCTTTAATTTAAATAATACCAGCAAAGAAATATTATGTTATAATATATGAAATAATTTTTAAATACCTAAATTATTCATGCTTTCTTCAAAGAAAGGGCAGAGAGGAGAAAAAATAATGGTGAGGGTATTTTAGTAATTTGATCGATATCAGTTATTTAAAATAACGTCATGGTGTTAAACGAGAATTATAGAGAAAAATAAGGAGTTGGATTACAAAATCATTAAAGGCGGAGTGTAAATAATAAAATCGATAAGACGGAGTGTGAATAACAAAATAGATAAAATATATGGTGTGATTTAATACCCTATTTAAAAAGTTTTGGGCAGCAATTATATAAGTGTCTTAAATTTAATAGCAGGGGTTCTATGATTGTGCTGATCATTCATTTATGCATAGGACCAAACTGGAGGCACTCCTCATGGTTAACCTCAAAGACAATTTAAAGACTAATAAAAGTCGGCGGACCAATCTCAATAGCATAATCAATTATGTCTTCAAATGGCTACATCACACTTTTTAACCATTGCATTACCTTGTCTAATGAACTCCATTCCCCCCTATTCTATGTTAGAAAATTCTGCGTAGAGCAATCACATCATTAGATGCACACATTCAATAATGCTGATTGCTCTCGAAATTGATATAAGAGAAGCATAAGATAAAATCGGGCATGATTAGAATCATCGAATATATACATATGATCGATATATTGACACATAATGAAGGATTGGCCCACACCTTATCCCTATTCTCTCTATCCACACTTGAGATAACTGTAATGTAGGAAACCTTTCTAATGTTATCAAGTCCACAGACATTATGAGTTATATAGGAGTATAGCTAGGTAATTCGCATGTTGGTCAACATGATAGATGGTTTTATTAGTGCGCAAGATAGCCATGAACAGGAGCTAACAACGTGCCAGAAAAAGACACTATGTCCACCTTGTTGAAAAAAACATGTTTGATTTTTGTTTAAAAAAAAGAGAGTAATTCACAAAATAAAATCCAAAAATGTCCAAAAGATAAATATAATATGTAAACAATATCCACGTCCATAAATTCTCAAGAAACGATGTCCAGATCCGTCTCCTGTCAATTGGAAATTAATACGTATACGAAAATATCAAGACAAAAATGCTTCGAGTCCTTTATATCTTTTCTATTATCCCTAACGGAGTCATTCATGGTTTGATATCCTTTCCGGCCTACCAAGATTTTGACTTCTACGTTAAAGAATTATGAACGCCGGTATTTTTATTCAATCGACTCGCCATGACGTTAAATAAGATATAATGCTTCTTCGTTTTAATTTAAACTAGAAAAAGTAAATAAATCTTTACGTGTAGATCTCCACGTCAGTTGGGACGTGTAATATCTGTTCTCATTCTTTTGAGAAAAGTCGGCTGAGTCCAGTCATGTTATTAGACAAACAAGAGTTAGCAATGATACAATCTATGGCTTAATCTTTATTTTTGAAGTTTCTTTTCTGGACATAGAATATATGATATAAAAGAGTTCGATTTAGTAATTTTATAATCTATCCAAAATCGTTTTTGTCTACCAAAATTAATTTATCATCACCTTGCGTTTTGCAACCTTATCAGGTTATTGCACCCGACCAAGATATCTTATGATATAATGACAGTTGAGATGCATGAATAAGGGATAAGGATTAATAATCAATCTAACGTGGCACAAGAGACATAATTATAATATGATGCCCAACGAGGTAAAAATATCTGGAGATAAAAGATAATCCAATTTAATTATACACAGTCATATAATGTAGTTGAGATCAGACATATGACTAATTATTAATTGTTTGCATCCATAATCATGTCAAATAGATATAAATTCTCATAATAGAGAAATAAGAAGAAGAATTAATCATGTCAAGGGGATATGGATAAGAATAAGGATCTGTCACATATACGTTACTATAATTAATATTATCGTCACATTTGACTAGATTAGCTGATGCTAACTTATCTGCCAAGCTAAATGCGTAGATTGCTCGTTAAAAATTAAAGTATAACTCGTGATATTTAATGTCTTAACTTACAATGCTATCTTGACTACCTCTTAACAAACATATAATCTAATGCCTGATGACATAAACTTGAGTTGAACTTATACAAATATAGAACATCTATAGCCTCTTTTTTGCCTTTTTCCTAGAAAGATCTACACTAGATCTGTGCATGTCTGCTCACTGGTATGCAAAAACTATGGAAGAGATGTCTGTATAGATATGTTCTTCTTAAGAATAATTATATAAATCAAGCAGTATTTTACATAAAATATATACTGGTTTTAGTAATACTGGGGGTGCATTTGTTATTGACTAGCTATTGTTGTTTAACTTTATTATTTGTTATTCTAATAAAGTTACTTCATTTTTGTGACACATTTACTCCTAGAAATATTTTGAATGTCCTTCTCATTACCTATTAGATAGATTTTTTTTTTTGGTTCAAAAAATTACACGTGAATATCATTTGATTAATTTTATGTTCTAGGAAACACTCGATAGGTTTATTTAGTTGCAAGAAAGTGAAGTTCAATAAATTACTGATTTTAATTAAATAAATTTTTTTTTAAGAAAGTGGTCAAAATAAAAAGGTGAAGATGTTTTTGATAAGTAAGAATATTAATTTTTTGATTTATTTTTAATAATAAAATATTAAAAGTAAAAAAGTTTATACAAGTAATTATTTTCTTTCCTTATTTTTTTAGCAACCAAACATATTCTTAAAAATGATAAAAGTTGAGGGTGAAATAATCATTTCACACTTCCAGTTTGCACTACGAGGAGGTAAGAGATTTTTCATAGTTTAGAAGTCAATGTGTATAAAAAATATGGGTAATGGGTCCTTTATTGATTAGGTGTAGTAACCAAATAATATTACTCTTTCTAATCATTTATTACTATTTTTTTATTAACAAAAGTTGTTCCCAAGCGCAAATGATAAGCTTGAGCTAGATCCAAATTCAAAGCCTCTTACTCCGATATCATATGTATTTATTGGGCTTGATTTTAGTTTTTTATTTTTTTATAGATGAGGTATTTTTAGGATTGTCAGGCTTGACGAGCGGTTCAGGCTCGGCTCGATCAGAGCTGAATCGAGCCTGAGCCGTCATAACAGGCTCGAAATTAATATTGAGCCGAGCCTGAGCCGCCATAACAAGATCGAAATTAATATCGAGCCAAGCCTGAGCTGGAGTTGGCTCGCTTAGGCTCGGCTCGATAGCCTGACTAGCTATAACTAAGGACACGTGGCATAAAGAAATATTCCCACGTGTTTTTCACTAACCCATCCTCAACCGTAACCCATTCAATATTCATCACCCTCACCTACCCCATCCTCACCCTCAATTCCCTCACCCATCCTACCCTCACCTTCACCCTCACCCTCACCCTTACCCTCATACACCCGATCACCACTTATAACCTCACCCATGCGCCGCCACCTCCTCTCTCTCCGTCGGCCTCCTCCTCCTCCTCCGTTGGCCTCCTTCTCATCCACTCCGTCGGCTTCCTCCTCCTCCTTCATTCACTATCTCCTCGTCGTTGCCTCATCCTCCATTCATCTCCGACTATCAGCAAGCCGCCGTCCATGCCGTCGCCGTCCACGCCGCCATTACCTCATCCTCTAATCAAGCCCGACCTTTGCTCGAGCTCAGCTTGGGCTTGGTTAGGCTCAGCTTGAGCTCGACTCAAGTTGAGCTGAGCTGAGCCGAGCCTAAGCAAAATTATGAGGCTCGAAAGTAATTTCGAGCCGAACCTAAGCTAGAGCCAGTTCGCTGAGGCTCGGCTCATTTATACCCCTAGGTATTTTCTCTTTTCTTCTTCCAAATTTGCTTTTATACTAGTTAGTGTTAATTAAATGTTGATGTGACAATATAGGAATAAAGAGAAGTAACCCATGCTATTTTTTTCTTCCTTTTTCTTCTTCTTATTCTTCCTTTTTTACTATTGTCGTTATTGCTGCTTCTTTTTATTCTTTTTTTTTCTTGTTCTCGGTGCTATTGTTGTTGTTCTTCTTCTTCTATCTCTTAATATTTTTTTTTCTATGCAAGTCTCTCTAATCATTCTTTAATTAAGAAAATAAGAGACTAAATGAAGATAGTGGTGAAATAATTAGGATTAGTTAAATAATCAAAAACTCTATAATCAATTCTTCAAAAAAAAGAATTGCTTAATTCAAACTATTCAATTTCCTCTAAAAATTTTTTAATCTATGTTGCAAATAAGTTACACTATCTAGTTATGGATACTACAAATTAACAAGATAATATATTATAAATGTCTCTAAAACTTTGAATAGAATAGTATTTATCTAACTCTTCTCATTCTCTTTCTTTTTCTAACAGTATTTCATAGTTAGTTTACAAAACTTGTAAATTAACTATGAATTTTGAAAAAAAAACTACGAATTATGTCATAGTTAATTCACAAATTTCATAGTTAAATTATAAATTTTTAATTATATTTACTAACTTTCTTTGTCTTCTATTATTTTCACTAACATTAAATGTTTATCAATCTTTTTAGCTACTCATTGCACCAATGTTCTCTTTTTCTAAAATGTTGATTATATCATTTGATTATTGTAACTCTTTCAATTAAAAAAAAAAATCTCATGCACATTTAAAAAATTGTGTTAGATAAATAAAAGTGTTCATGTACATTGGAAACGTATTAGTGATTATGAAATATCTCCAAAAATTTAAATAGAGTAGTATCTCTTTTATTTCTTTTCATCCATCTTCCTTTTATGATTATCGTCCATAGTTCATTTACAAAATTCATAGTTAACAAACAAAGTTTTTAACTCTACTCTCTTTTTACTTGATATTTTATATCGCACTCTTTTACTATCATATTTTCCTTGTATGAGGTTTGTATATAATTATTTCCAATGAAGAACATAAAGAAGATTATTCTTTTAGCTCTTTCAATTGGGAAACAATCTAAATAAGGTTGATGCTATGAGTAGCTAAAAGAAATTAAAAGAGCTAAAAGAATTAAATGCTATAATCAACCTTTAGTAAAGAGATAATATTAGTGCTATGAGTAGCTAAAAGAAAATGGACAAATATATATCTTTTTTAGATAATTCTCTTTTCACTCTTGAACTATCACTCATTTTCAAAATTACTCTCTAAACTTTTTTTTGGTACATAATGATTCTCTAAACTATCAGAAATATCTCACTTGACCCCTTTTATTAGGGTTCCCTTACCTATTTCGATCCAAAAGATGTCACATGATAAATATATGATGATTTTACCCCTTATACATGTGCAAGTCACAAGAAAATTTTTGATGGACGATAATACCCCTTCTCATCCTCTCCCTCCATAGCTACGGTCACCTATTCTTATCTAGCTCACCGCCATAGCTTAACGCCGTCGTCACCTCCTCCACAGCCCACTACCAAAGCTATTGCCTTCATGGTGTTGACCATCGTCGCCTCCTCCGTAGCCCATCGTCGATCGGGAGCGATGTGCTCAAGCTCAAATCCATTGTGCTCATCTTCCATAGCTGTGAGATCACAAGCAAGATCCATATCCTCTTCGACTTCAACTCTGTTGAGGACCTTGTTGGAGTTGGATCTTGGATTAGCGCAGCTTCGATAGCTACGTCGCAGCCTTCGGTAACTGCGATTGATTAAGGTGAGATAGATCCGCTCACTGCTCTAAGACTCGATGGCCATCGGGGGTGAGGCCGTGAAGGCCAACATCCCCACCCTAGGGCCCCTCATCCTCCTCATCGAGCTCGACCTCATTTATCGCAAGCCCCCGCCTTCACCAGCCTCATTCGCCCCCAAGTTAGGGTCGGCCACCTTAGGTGTCTTGCATTATGTCTTGCTTCCTTGGGTTGTTGACGTAGCAATAGAAGCAGCAAGCCCTCCTCCTTCCTTGTCGCCATCAACCTCCATGTCCCACCTCCACCAACCTTGTCGACTCCCACATGAGTAGGCAGAGAAGGGAGGAAGGTTGAGCGACAGTGATAATGCACCCTTCATCCAAAAAACAACAAGAAGAAAAAGGCAAAGGATCTCCTCGTCACTTTCTCCTCATCTTCGCTATCAGTCGTTAGATCACCTCCTCTACCTCTACCGACCCTGAGACCACTGACAGTAGCTTCCCCATCGACCTCAGCCACGTCCTCTTTGAGTTCATGTATGACGAGGGTCACAGCACCGATGTCAACCTTATCCGCCATAGGGACCCCCTTCATCGACAAGCCATGGCCGGCCAAAGGCGATCGTGCGTCACGCCTTGCTCTTGTTGGCTGTCAACAGGATGGGATGTGCTTGGAGTGGAGAGGAATGTGTGTTTAGAAAGGGGATTAGTGCAGAGAGCAATGAAAAAATTTAAAATATTTAATATTAGTTAAACCACTTAATTATTCTATTATTGTAAGTGGAGGGATAATTTGATTAATTTATCAACTCTGTCAACGACATTAGGGGTTGAGATATTTCTGATAGTTCAGGGGGTTAACGTGTACCAAAAAAAGTTCAAAGGGTTATTATGAAAAGAAAATCATTCAGAAAAAGAGTATATATAACTTCTATATATAATAAAGTGTCCTACAGTATTTAATGAGATGACATAATAACAAATTTAGAAAGAAGAAATAGAAAGTACCTTAAGGAAACCAAAAATAGACTCGATCGGACTATGATCCGTGGAAGAGACCTAAAGGCAGACCAATTGTGTTTTTTTATGCAATTTTTCTAAGATATATCTCATGTATATATATATATATATTTTTGTTTATTTTCAGAACATGACTCATGTATATCTACTACTCATATCTTAGTCACACAATTAGAGAAGGATTAAATAATAAGGTTGCATTTAGATAGGGAACAAGTATAATTTTATTATAGTATGGTGAGTCAAATTAGTTTTGTATCCAAATAATAAATTTATTTCAAAAACTAATTTAATAATACCTCTCGCATCTCATTATACATCTAATATTTATATTTACTAACAACATCTACTTAGCAATGTACCTTTGAAAATAGATCACTTTAATCAATTATAATTCAATATTTCTCTCCACAGCATTTACTATAAGAGTATTTTATCATTTGCCAAAATATTTTCTATACTAATTATTTTTTATGTCACATCAACTATAATTATTACACTAGTTTACTTGTTTAGATCCAAGTACTATATTAGTCTAAATCAAGTTAACCTAGCTTAGTCAAGTTTAAAGAATAAAGTATAGCTAAACTTATTTAGGACTCATAACTATTAATTAAGAAGGATGACTTAAAACTTAAATATATATATAAGTACATATGCTATTTTCTATTTATTAATTAGTCCTCTTTATATACCAACTTATTCCAAGCATTTTATAGTGCACGTTTCAAAACAAAGTACGTAGTATTATATCTCAAGGCTAAACTAAGATTGTTTAATATATATATATATATATATATATATATATATATATGTATGTATGTACTTACATAAGAATAAAGTTGTATATCCAGATATTTTATAGAGATTGGGAAGCAAAACGAAACCATGCAACACAAAAATGGTTATCAAGGCCATTAAAACGGCGATCAGTGTCACGCTCACGAGGTGGTAAATTTGCAACCAAACGAAGTACGAAGGGCCAAGTCAAGTGGTCAACCCCAGATCTCTTTCTCTTACCGACATCGCCGCAAACCCCCTAACCGCGCCCCGTCCATAGACACGTGCGAGACACTGTGAATCAGAGCCATTGGTGCGCACGCCCGCACGCGCCAGACACGTGCGAGAGTTGCGACCCCACGAATTGTTAGCTGGATGCCGCGGCATATTCCGTCACGTGCTAAGCTCGTGGGGAACACTGCGGGCATATTCCCGTACGAAAAAAATGTTTTGAACTAGTTAATGGATAATCCTTCCCTAGATATGATATATATATTTATATACATAATTTTCTTATTTTACTTTTAACTGCTGAAGAATATTCTATTGTAAAATTCGCACGTATGATTTTAAATTAGAAGATTAAAGCTTTGGGTTCGTTTCTATCTATAAAAGGACGAAGATAGCAGGTGGTCCTTGATATCTCCAGAACTCTCTTCTATCCTATACGAATTCGCCAGAGCTGGGGGAAATTGCTTACCGGCAAATGGCGGTATTCGTCCGGGCGAAGCGGGTAACCGACCCTTTGGACGAGAAGGTCCGAGCCCGCCTCCGCGGAGAGATGGCCGGATACTCCAGTAGCGGCAGCGAGCACGAGGCCGCCACCTGCCTCTCCGGCCTCGTTCAAGCCTTCCTCGAGGCCGGCTCCGCCGGATCCGAGGATGAGAGATCCGACCGCGGGAGCGATCGCGACGAGGAAGGCGGTGCTGATCGGGCGGCATCGGCGGCGGCGGCGAGGGTGAGAGAGCTTCTCGATCCGCCGGCGGAGATGGATCCGTTCCGTATCCGGCTAGTCGCCGAGGTGACGGCGACGATGGAGGCTGAGGAGGGGATGAGGACGGCCGGATCGGCGTTCCGGAGGTCGGTGATGGCGAGGCTGAGGGCGATGGGGTACGACGCCGGTATCTGCAAGGCGAGATGGGAGACCTCCGGTGGGATCACTGCCGGGAGCTACGAGTACATCGACGTGATCTCGCCAGAGAAGGAAAGGATGAGGTACATCGTGGATTGGGATTTCGCGACGGGGATGGAGGTGGCGAGGGCGACGGAGGAGTACGGGAGGGTGGTTGCGGCGGTGCCGAAGGTGGTGGTGGCGAGGGATGAGGCGATCGGGAAGGCGGTGAGGCTAATGGCGGAGGCCGCGAGGAGATCGCTCCGGAGGAATGAGCTGCACGTACCGCCATGGCGGAAGAGCCGGTACATGCTCGCCAAGTGGCTCGGCTCCTACCGGAGGACGACTAATCCCATGGTCACCGGCTCCGGCGCCCCCGCAGTTGATGTTACGTGCCGCGCCGTTGGGTTCCATGTGGCGGCGGCGGATGGGTTTCGCGTCGCTCCATTCGCGAGAATTATGTAGAGAGAAGTGGATTTGACGACGACGGACAAATGGAGAATTTCTAGTCTAAATTTCTAAATATATTAATTATGAGTTTTTCTTTTGTTCATCTTCTAGAATAATTATAGTTGGGTTCGGTGAGAGGAAGGCATCCCCATACGCGGCGGATGCCAGCGACTAAGAGGAGCGGCGCTTGTTAGCGTGCTCAGTAGTGATATGATGAGCTGTAGTATTTTGTAATTTCGATGGCGTTTGTGGATAAGGATATATAAAATTAGTAGTCCCTTCGGTGGAATAGAATAGTTTGGACTTTGTATAACTAGGGTGGCCCGCGGTCGCTCTCATTGTCGATTCTTCCTAATAGTGATTAATTGTAACTTCGTATGGACTATGGCGGTGGTTCGACTACTGTTGGCTGCTGCGCTACTAACTCTTAGATAACACCATATATTTTAATGATTTTGTAATTATTCGACATAATGTTCCAATGTAAAATGATTAACATAGACGAATAGGTAGAGGATTAGAAGAATAAAACCACCGGTTAATATCTTCATGTTTGATTTGACATTTAAATTTTGGGAAAAATAATCGATATAAAATAAAAAGAGGATAATACCTTCCTCACATCCTTAGACTAATTTATTGGATATTGCTACATAGTTTTGTAGTTTTAGTCTCACACAACCAATTGCAAAGGCGCAAGATTGGTCAAGTTGTGAACCTTGATATCAAGCATTATATCTTTGAGTATTTTATCCATCTAAATTCTAAAATAATATTTCTAACATTCCGGTCTAAACAATCAACATTGCTAATAATCTCTTTTTAACCACACTTTGGTAATAATTAAAAGCTAGTTTTGCCTCTCCTTGCCATGTTCCATGAATGCTTGATTCACCAATATCTCATTAAGGGTGCTCCATTAAGAAAATTCCAATCTCACCACTGCTTCTAAACCACTACGCTCTCCTCCTCCAAGCAACATCCACCCACAAGTTAGTTAGCTATCCAATTTCATTGCTCCAATTGGTGCCTTCCCGGTCCCTTAAAAATTGTAGTAGTTGGATTACAATCATTTGCTACTTTCATCATAGCTTTTGCCAACTTGGTAATGAGATCAATATCTAGTTTGATGTTTTGGAATACCATTTTGTTTTTTGCCTTCCATCTTTGCCACATAGACAATAGGCTCTAGCTTCTTTGTTCTTATACTTATTCACACTATTTTTGGATTCACTCCTATAGGTATCTTGGATTGGTATCAATGCGCAATACTAGGGGGCTGACAAACGAAAGGTCCCTACAGAATTGGCACCCAAGTAGGAGGCATTTGATGGTTTCTTCATGTTCTAATCAAAGTGGGCAAATTGGATTGATTTCTGATACAAATTGATGCGATGTGTCTCTTTAGTTTAATCAATTAGTTGTTGGTTGAACACAAAATGGTGCATCCCTTCAAATTAAAACTATTAATCGGTTCTGACATGAAGGAATGTATCTATTCGTGACCAAATTTAACCTTCTGTTCGTATCATTTCATCGTGTATGTTTGCTGCTATAAATAGGCCATTAGTCTGTATTTGTTAATTATAAATTTATGTTCATTCCATTTACATTTTTAGTTTTTAGTTTGTATTCGAGATAGAGTACACCACAGTTTAAGTTCAATAAGGCATTCGAATAGCAGCTTCCTTTCAAATGCAAGATAGTAGTTGTATCCTAAGATATCGATGTTCATTATTACAGAAACAATCAACGGAGGGCGAATTGGTCTTAAGGATAATGTCTAACACTAAACTCAACTATACAGAATTTTATATTCTGTAATCTATAAGTTTATTTAATTAATTTATTTATTTTGGATCAAATTTCTTATGACTTTTGGAATTAGATTGTTATAGATTACAAAATTTTATATTCTATAATCTATAAGTACATTAGGATTCAGTTGATTGAGTTGAGTCAGTTAGACCTAGGCTAGCCTTGTTAGGCCGACCTAGTCGATTAGAGAGTCACTATATAATCTGTCATGAGTTGAGAACTTTCTTAGGATTTCCTCTTCTGCTTCCTATTCCATTAATAAAAGAGGTAAGAATAATGATACACAACACTTCAGAAAAATACACCCACTAGGGTAGTGAATATGATGATATCTAAATGTATGGATGTTGATATCTTTCTTACATAATAACGTAACATATTTACACTATCATGAAGGATATGACATCTACGTCTCAACAATACTTGACACGTCTTTAGTTATGTTAAAGGCAAAAAAAATTATATTCTTGTAATAAATAGTAAAGCCAACACCTAAGTTCCCAGTTTGTGAATCTCAGACAACTAGACATGTACATTATTGGTGGGACTTAGATAGATGGATATTATACTATTGATAAATAAAAGTTAAATATTTTGAGATATTAAAGTTAGAGATATGAAGGTAGGATGATGAAGACCTAACAATTAATGAGCATAAGGTGAGGGCATTTTTTCTAAGCCTAGTGACATCATGGTATGGATACCGAAGCATAATCCGGATGGTAGTTATGTTGATGGGTTTGTGACTAAGTTTCTTAGTTTGTAATGGTAGAGGATCAATTAGCTATTCATTGAATTATGGGCAGAGAATTATATAGCTATGACCTACCTTCTTTTGATATTTTTGGATGAAAATAGGTGATGGTAGGTGTGATGGGCATGTGAATGTTGAGAAAGTTAGTTTGTGTAGGAGTCTATCCGTACTAGTTAATATAAAAAATAAATATCTCTTTTTTCACTCCCCTAAACTATCACTCTTTTCTACAATGATCTTTCGTACTTACGTTTAGTATATAATGACTTCTTGAAATTTTTTTGGTACATAATAACTTCTTGAAGAAAGAGGTTTAGTGAGGTATTTTTGATAATTCAGAGGATCATTGTGAAAATAAGTGATAGATCAAGGAGTGAAAAGTGAATTATCCTTATAAAATTTGTGCATGTGTTATGTTGTAATGGTGATATGATATTTGTTTATTCATATATATATATATATATATATATATATATTGCTATTAGTTGCTACTTGTTGAGTATTGTAATTATTCACATGTGATATATCATATAGATTGACTACTATCTTGATGAGAGTATTTTTGGGGCAATTCTCTTAGTGAGATATAGACATATTTTATTGATTATCTTATAGTAATGTTGTAAAGGGGAATGCTTTTCCTCTTATTGTATTGTTTTGAGCAAATCTATGTGCTTTTGTCCTATTGATGAATATTTTGTGGCCTATAAACCTTTTTATTGTTTTGCTCTTATAATTTTATTTAGTGATGATTATATATTGCTAGTTCTTTCAGTCTCTATGTGAAGGTTTGGATCATTGTATAAAGTGGTCAACTAGAAAAATAAACCAAGTTCATGCATACAAGACTACCAATAAACTCACTTTTATATAACACATTCAAATACAAATGCCCATGACTGAAATACACCTCAACTTAGAAATAAGCACAATGAGGTGCACAAAAGTAAAGATCAGAATAAACTTAAAAGAAACCCCTAATCCAAAGGTAAGGATCACTTATAATTATTAGTCTAACTCTTTGACTGCTTCATATTGCTTTTTCCTAATTCAACTTTTCCTAACTTAGTAGTCATTTTCCTTTACTCCAAGTTTGATATTGACCTGTTTTGGCTTGTAGAGCTGCTGCAGCTTGACCACCGTATCAAAATGTAATTAAGCGTTATACTAATTTTTCGATCAACACCTAAACAAAATATTTTATGTAAAGAATATGCCTTCTTTCCTTTCCACGTTTTTCTGGACTGTTTATTTTATTAACTGAAATCGAAAACTAATCGGTCATCGACTTCCGCAGAATATTTCACCGCAAAATGCTCAACATAGTCATGGTTAATTTACTAAAATAACCTTCCAGAGGTAGAGGGAGGGAGTGGAATTCATCGACTACCGAGAGCGACGCCTTCAGTACGCGGCGCACACCAGCCGCGAAACGAGAGGCGTACGATAGGGCTCTCTGATCGTGACTTGACGAGTGTCGAAGCTACATTCCACTGTGACGTGGATGGCGTTTTGTGGATATGCAACGTAATGGATAAGCATGACGAAGGACTAGTGGTCACTATTTACTTTCAATTATTTTCTAATATTTATAAGAAAAAATCCTACATTATTTATTATTATTATTATTATTAACTTACGACTCCAGATAAGAGCATTTCTAACCGAAAACTCAGTGTACTGCAGTGCATCTAGACTAGTTTAAAATTTTTTTTATTAATTTAATAATATAATATTTCAACAAAATTATTTAATTAAATATTAGTAATATTAATTTATTTTTAATTAAAAATATATGGTTGGAAAGGATCACATTGAGATCTTTAAAACAATATTAATATTAAATTGTTTCAAAATTGATTTAAATTATAATTTTTTTAATTGCATAATTGTGATTTTTATTAAGATATCAAAGAAATACTATAATAAATAAGAAAAATAGTAGAAATAATAATTATAAATTATATTACATAACAATAATTATAAATTATATTATACCCATATTTGCATCTTGGGTATCCACGTAATGATTCGGCATGCATATTTTGGGCTATCGGATTACAACAATAATGTTAATGTACTATAATTTTATAATCTTTTAATTTATTTCGTAGCTAGCCTAAGGCATTGCTCCTCATGCTTATTAAGCTATTTTAGAAAAAAGATATAATACTAATCACTACTTGAGTGATGAGATATACTTGTAATGATTCACTCGTATACAATATATCCTAACCTTAGGGTTGAAAGATGTAGTATTTTGCTTCAAAGCAAGAAGGGTATAAGAAAGATGGGGAGCGACTATTGAAAAAGAATCAAAATTTATATATATTTAAAATAATTAAATATTACATTTATTTTAAGGTTTTGATGAGACGTTTCCAACAATAGTATTTAATTAAGAATCAATTAGCAAAACTATATATATATACTAAGTTTAAATAATTCGTGTATAAAAAAATACAAAGAATTTAAAAAGATGTATACATTTGGAGAGATTTTTAGATTTAAAAAGTGCAATATTGTTTGAGAGCCAAGTTCCAAAATTAACCTTAAAGTCGAGCTAAAACCTTACTAAAATACATTAGGCTCTAAATTTAAAGTTTGATAGCACGACTGGAGATGCTCAATGTAATCCGGTCCAAACAACACTACAACAATATAATTGTATACTTTAGTAGACAATTTTGTCAAAGATATGTTTAAGTATTTTATTTTAGTTTATTTGTGAAAGAAAAAAAGATACTCTCAATTATACACACGAGGGTTTTAACTTTTGTTGCAAAATCTAGAGAACAGTCGAGAATGATAATTTTCTCGATTGATGTAGTAAGGTGTGAATAATTATAAAAATAGATCGTATATCTAGGTCCAACTCTTCTTCCGCTTCAATTTCGACTTTGCTTTATTTTTCCTAGATATCTCAAAATAAGAGTTAGAAAATTTTAGACGCAAAATAAAAGCAATATATGTCTCGTTTTTAGATTTGAACTCCTCTTCTTTAAATTTGTCTGAATCATCTCATCTGGCCTTCATAATCTTAATCTTGATTTTTAAATTATGGTAATCCTTGACAAAGTGTTTATCATTTGGCACTCAAAATATTGACCCTCTTCCCGTGAAGGTTTGCCGCTTGGTGCCTTTGACAACTGGGATAGTAGAGGGATCAAGAGAAGGCTTTCTATTTTCCAAGCAATTTTGTTATTTCTTAAGTAGTGTTGGTGTTCTTAAAAAGATTCATAAATTCCTTAGCAAAGCCATAAAGTCTGAATCAAATTCATCATTTTAATCGACACACTCATTCATTTTGATGGATGAAGGAGCAATGCCTTTTAGTTTATGATGTGATTCAAATTTGATCGAGTCACCTCATGGGGGAGACATTGGTTCCGAGTCAAACATACATAAATATCTAAATTTAGTTGTTGCTAGTTTTGGAGGACATACAATTTCTGGCTCGGGTGGTCAAATGCCTAGCCAACGGCTGACAACTACATGATGTTGTTGAGACATTCTAATGCCCAGCTAACAGTGTTTGAATGCTTGTCAGCTTCGAGCAACTTTCGTTGAGGTGTTCGAATGTCTAAATCCAATGGATTTGAACACCTGAACTAGATTGCAACCTTTGTCAAGGGATTCAAACATCCAACCAATGGTGTTTGAGCGCCCATCAGCTGAGAAGTAGTCTTTATCGAGGCATTCTAACGCCCGAACCCAAGAGTAACCTTTGTTTGTGCGTTCGAATACCAGGCCAATAACGTTCAAACGCTCGAACCTGAGAGGAACATTCATCGAGTTGTTCCAACGCCCAACCAACGATATTCGAACACTCAAATGCCGATTTTAGATTAGGGTTAATTTAATTATTATTTGAGGTATAGGGATTAATTAATTTTCAGTCATTAGATTTAGCCTCCAAATAAATATGTGTAGAGTAACCAAATTTAGGATATTGAAGAATATTGATCATTTTTTACTTTCTCCTTTCTCTTATGTCCTCGTCTCTCGTTTCCTTTCCTCTTGTTTTCTCAAGTCCGGATAGTCATTTATCAAGGTCGTTGCCCTCATCCCTCCTTCAATTTCTGCTCCCTTAGACTCGTAGGATTGGCCTCCTCCTCCCTCCTCTTCCTATCTAAATTATAGATCTACCCACTCCATTAGCACCATTAACCCCTCCATCACCTCTTTCTAGATCTCATCATCCCTATTGCTGCCACCAACATCCGCACCATCACATCACAACAAATACACTCTTAAGGCATGCTCATATCAATTAGTATCAGAATCACAAATTTTCGGACCATAACCATCACTAGATCCATGGTAGCAAGGCACCCTGAGGAGACGTCCACAATAGTAGACCACAGCCATGAAACTGAGAAGAGAGTGGTCACCGTCGGCTTCACCATTGAGAAGGCACGAGCCTTAACCAACTATACAAAAGCCGGGGAGATGACGACTCTCCTAACCATGATGCATGACACCATGATGGGCATTCATAGCAACCTCGAGAACTCAATCATCAAATTCAAATAGGAGATCACCATCGATCATGGGCATCAACCCTAGATCCACCGTTAGATTGGGTCGAAACCATGGTGTAGCCATGGTTGATCGATCTAAACGATGGTTCTCCATGATCCTGTCCTTTGGAAGTTAAAATAGAGAGAATAGTTCCTAGATCCTTGTCGAGAGAGCTCAATCTTACCCACACCAGCCCTAAGATAGGCTGCCACGGCACCTGCGCCCACCGGAGTTAGGGCGTCTGTGGCGCATCGCTTTGAGGAGAAGGATCCATGGGTAGAGTTTGAAGAACTAGCATTTGGATGACCTCAATTTACAAATGTTGATGATGACTTAGAGGGCGTCGAGCATACCCTCAAGGTGGAATTGTGCAATTGAATTTTTGAAGTTCAGTAGAGAGATCTACTTGATTGGATCTACCACACTAAATAGTTTTTCCAATATTAGCACATACTAAAGATTTAGAAGGTCCTCTTGGCCTCTTTCACTTAGAAGAGACTACCATACGGTGTACCAAGCAACGTAGCGAGCTCGTCAATTTTAGCCATGGAATGAGTTTGTGGAAGCATTATGTGAAACACCCCTACTAGGCATGGACACATGCACGCCCACACACCCACTTGACACGCATGACGTATGTGACCTGATGAGTGAGGTTCGTCATGCATAGATATACCCTTGTGCTCTTAAATCCATCACAAAATAAATCATGACATCGTTAAGTTAAACCTATTAACATATCCATATTTAGATCTATAATAACCATACTAGATAGCTATATAAACTAGTAGGTCATACTCTGGTAGGGTCTACACAGGACATGACAAACTATCAAGATACAACTAAAATCACATATACATGAGTACAATATAATTGAATATGTATTATACAATTCATCATTTGATACAATGGAGTACAAATATCTAATAACAATATGACTCAATATCTAAACAAACTATTTTTTATATCATCTCACATCTATAGCTCACCTCATATTTATTCTAAAATATCTTCTTAAGATATCTCAAGTCCCTATCACGTACCATATATCTAAAGGGGTTAGAAAAAATAAATAAAGAGAGTCATAAGCTAAAGGCTCAGTGAATAGATATTACCCCGAATCAGTGATGCTTAAAAAAGAGTAAATTATGTACGTACTAGATAATATGAATATGAAGGGAACATCATATCATGAATGAGTATATAAATGTATTCTCAATAATAAATAAACGTATAATAGATATCATATCATAATTAATCTCCATGTTATACCATTATCATAATAACTCTTTCAAATATACTATATATGATGCATGCCGACCATGCTCATACTATAATATCAAATACAATCATATATGATACATAATGCTCACTCGATAATCAGATATATTGGATAATAATAAAATCATATGCATTTCTCAATATCTTAATCATTAATGTCATCTCTGAATATTATTATCATACTAGACCACCGTGCACGGTTAACACCTGGTATCCAATCTTATCATCATATCCAAAGGTTCAAAGTATACCATACCATCCACAAAGTGTATCTCAAACATAATCATACCCTGCCATCTACTAAGAGTATCAATATGCATCTAGATTAGGCACCCTTCTAGCTGATAGAAACTACTTGAGGATAACTCGTCACATATGCCCTAGCGAACGACACGTGTCTAAATGTCTGCTAGGCACACAGACTGACGACCTTAGATGTAAGGTAATAAGATCGCGACTATATCGAGCGATCAATCATTCACCAAGTGCATCTTAACCCTCGCGCCCACTCGGGTATCCTCACGCTTTCTATCAACTATCTTATCAATCAGATTTTATACTTTCTTTTTAAGTGACAGATCATATGCATTTTATACGGTATTTATTATAATAAGTTATGTATATTAAGAATTTAGGTGAAAAATGAGTCAAAGAAGATATAATGCGATGCAATATCGAATCGTTAATACATCTATCATACGCATACTCATGCTAGTCTATCACATGCATACTCATGCTAAAGATCATCTTGACATAAAGTCATAATAGTGTAGTCATTTCTAATCATCTTTATATATCAATAGCATACTCATATCCAAAATTAATCTACTCAAATAAATGATAAAATATGCTCGATTAAAATCATTTCTAGATAAGATCATATAATCATGCTAGAAGCTAAAATATGCATATACATAATTATATAATATATCATAATTTGAGAAAGGCATCTAGGGGATAAGACTATTCACAGTCTAATCAAAAGACACAAACCACGCCTTCTTCACGTCCGTCAATCAAGCATCAACTCATTACTAGCAGATTCAATGGGGTCTCAAATAAGGGGTTCGGGATCTGAAAATGTTTAGGTAATATAAAGTTAGTCGTTTATCTCATTATAATCCATTCAAGTAAAATATGATAGTTTACTAGGTTTAAAATTAATTAGATTCATAAGATAAGTTTAATTGTGATAATATTAATATGCTATTACCATAATTTATATTTATTTAATAAGAATCCTAGTTTGCTAATTAAAGAGTAAGTAATAGATATATATAGTAATTTATCTCTTTCTTTGTATATAACTATGACCATATTTTGTGATATGTACTCTTATTTAATTACAAATATAATCTTACTAATAATTATTTTGTGATATGTACTCTTATTTAATTAATCATTTACTATATGAAAAATAGTCATCATCCAATTATATAAAAATAATATGTAAACCTAATATTTCCTAAAAATAGTAGACAATAATAAGATGCTAAAAATAATTATATAAGATTTTTATCAATATAACTATGCATTAATCTAATAAACAATGGCTAAACCATAGATAAATTTATATGAAGGTATTTATAATTATAATTAATAAATTATTATGCTAAAAATACTTAACTAATAATTATACTACTAAGTGTAATTATCAAAATAATTAATTATCTAAATAAACTAATTTACGTTAAATTAGAAAATAAATTATATAATTATCCGGAAAGAAAAAATTAATCCTCTTTGCTATAGCGCTGGGTCGAGCCCAGCACTATTGTAGAAAGAGGAGGAGAAATTGAGGAAGGAGGAGAAAGGAAGAAAAAGAAAGAAAGAAAGAAAGAAGAAGAAGAAGAGAAGGAGAAGTGATGGGATCGGGCTAGCAGGGAGGAGGCTGGTCGATGCTCGCCAGCCAGCGATCGGCCTCTCACTAGCGGCTTGGGTCTGCTGAACCTAAGACCACGACAGAGAAAGTTGAGAGAGGAAGAGAGAGAGAGAGAGAGAGAGAGAGGAGAGAAGCAAGGAGAAGGGCTCACCTCGATGACCACGACGGCGGTAGGCTGGCGTCGGCAAGTGGGGGGAAAAGAAAGAGATAGAGAGGGTAAGTGAGAGAGAGAGAGAGAGATCGAAAGAGAGTGAGAGAGAGGAAGATGAAGAGAGAGAAGCGATGAGGGAGTGCAGCGGCAACTATGGCCGACCATGTCGTGCCATGCAATAATTCTTTTTTTTATTTTACTCGTTGTTATACTATGTGTGAAGTTTGAATCATTTGATTACGAAGACTTCCAAGCCGTCCTCACCAAGTTAACTTAGAAGACCATAATGAGGGCTTATCAAGAAGGGTTTGAAGGCATTAGCAGCTAAATCGGGGGCTGGTCGAAGTCGACTTTGAAAAGCACATTTATCATCAAGACATACAAGTTGAAGTTAAGGTCGCCCAGCCATCGACGCTTCTCAAGGCCTTCTCCACTACATAAGTGATGGAGGAAAAGTTTTAGGAGCTACAAATGTTGATAAAGAACAACTATGCCGTACCAGACATGAGGTCTCAATCTTGGCCATTGGCAGTGATTTCAGTATGTCAAGCGCTATCGAGTATCAATTTCAGCTAAGACTAGCAGAAGATCCTATTGAACAAAGGGGATCTCAACTACCTAATGCACTCAGCAACATCAACAATTGAAGTCTCACCCCTAACCAAGTGGATGAGTGACATTCCAATGGGTTATGCTTCTATTGCGAAGAGAAGTACGTGCTGGACATAAGTGCATGAAGATTTTAGTAGTGATCATGTTACTAGAAGTGGTGGACAAAGAAGAAGATGGCCAGCGAAAGATGGGATTTAACACCAAATCAATGACACTTTGCATTTGATAGTGGGGATGTCTAAGCCACCTTAGACTGTGATTGTAATACCTGCCACCAAACACGTGCCCCTCACGTAGATAGAACCTATGTGATTATCGTGATCTGCTTGTCGATGTTTCAACACAATATACAAACGATAAGCTCACATTTTTATAAATAAAATAGATAAAGAAGCCCACAACACCAAGGCCACAACAAGCCCAAAATGTATATCCATAAAATATAAGTCAAAGTTCACGCAGGAGCTACAAGCTATCTAGTTTAATTTACATGAATTGAATAAAAATAAGAATTAGAAGACTAAAAGTCAGTCTTCGCCAGATCCTCTATGGGCTCGAGGTCATTTACTAATCTGAAAATGATTCCACCAGTGGTGGTGAGCGTAAAGCCCAATAAGTATTTACTTCTATAGTCTATAAGTAGTGTAAACAAGGATGCAATAATAGGTAAATATGAATATTGACATCATAATAAAATAAAATGGATCATATATTCCTTGTTCTCCCCTCTACTTCAGCCTTTTCTTTTTCCATCAAAGACTCCACATATTTTTTAGCTCTATTCCACTTAAGGGCTTCCAAAATTTTCAACTTTTCCTCTTATTCCTCCATTGAATTTTCACATACTCATTATGCTTATCTAATACGCACATGCATCAGCAAACAGTAACATACCATGTGGTAATCTGGGCTAACATGTCCTCAATCTCAAACTCACACTAACCTCCATTCATAGGCTATGATAGTACTACACCACATAATATACATCATCTTAGAGTACTAAGTCTATAACTTAGGCTTATGCAGAGCTACACCTATAAAGTACATCAAATACTCACACCCGACCACACACATACACCAAAGGGAGGGTAGACCCTAATGGTAGAATCACCAGCCCATCACCCAGCGAATAGCATGACTGATTGTCCGCCACTACAGACTAATGACTTCAGTTGTAAGTCTCTCACATAGGTCAATATGACACATTGATACTACCATCTGAGCCCTTGGCTCTACATTATCATTATCACCGTGTGAAAATCATGAGCTGTTACTCACGAACGCCCTCACCCTATATCATTGGGTACCGCTATATCCTATCGTTCTCTCTCTATCTTAAATACCCTAAAGGGTATGACTCTCATTAATCGATAGTAAATCACCCATCGTTTAGCGAAATGGCTACCGGATTAACTATGATCAATAGACTTAGACCTTAGGCGTGAGCCCTAATATATATAAGTAAAATAGTATCCCTTACCCCTAACCCTAGATGGGAAGATATCGGGTATTATCGAGACGTAATAGTCACCCCCTTTATGGTCATACACGTGTGCAAGTGGCATAATCTTATACATTACAATAAGCATAATAGAACACATATCATTATCATATTTTGTGTGCTAACGCACATGTTCATGTGCAGCAAATATATGTAGAAATTACAATATGTGAAATCTTACCGAATAGCAAAATAAGATTAATATGCATGATGTGCAATAATAACAGTAAGAAACACATATACACATACATGCTATGAATGTAGTGATGTCATAATGTAAGTTATTTCATTCTCTACACTGCTCCTAGATTATAAAAGTTCACTTGCCTAAATTGCTTTCCTAATGCTAGCTACCGCTATGCTACAGAATTATCCTCATAAGGTATGAAATCCACCTCAATAAGGAAAATAATAAAAAGCATCAGAAGAAATACCTCCCACTGATTAATTAAATAACTTTACTGACGTTCACTAAAGGCTTAGGTAGGTCCATTTACGAATTCCTATATTTATTAACTAGGTTGAGCTAGTATAGCTATACTAGCGCCTAACACATAATTAAAAGTAATTTAAATTAATTTACCTTGAATTTTCGTTCTATGATTATTATCACTTAGGTAAAGCACATGGGCAACATTGAGTTAATCCTCTTTATTAAATAAGACAAACTGCTTAGCATAATTTTCCTACAGTAATCTATTTTAATTCTCCGACAAGGGCAATTAACCATGCTAAACACTACCTAGAACTAAATCCCTATTTAGAGCAATTATTAAAATTAACCAAACAACTCGTTATCGATAATTAATATTAAGGCTCAAGTTGACAAGAATAAAAGAATAAGTTGTCAAGCATAATTAAAATGATTATGATGCAACTAATCAGCTTGGCCAGCTAAAGGCTAAGCACAAACCCACTAAAATCGGGCTCGAAGCCCCAAGGAAACTATGCTTAAAGGCCTCATGGGCTAGGCTACAACGCAACCCACCAACAAACCTAGGCTGGGCTGCTTGTAGCCCAACCACACCCCAAACTTGGGTTTGAATACACCCAGCTTAGCCCGACATACAAGTTGGGCCGCACCCAGCCTAGCCCGACCTGACACATGGGCTGGGCGGCACCGAGCCCGACCCGACAATCGGGCTGGGCTACACCCAACCCAGCCCGACTCGACAGAGGGGCTGGGCTGCACCAAGCTTGACCCAGCAATTAGGTTGGGCCGCACTCAACTCGAGCCGGCACTCGGGCTAGCTACACAAAGCTCGAGTCCGAGACACCTCGTCCTTCCCCACCCATACCGAAAAGAGGAAGGAAGGGTGGCTGTCAATGACCACCGCCTTTAAGCTCAGTGCATGTGCTCGGCATGTGTGCACAATTTTTTATTTTATTTTTTTGGATGTTACAATGATGGACATGTGGTGTCATAGCCTCTAGCAACTTCACCTAATAGAATGATGTGACTTAGATCTAATTGGTTTGAACCCTGTTATGAACCACTGGTTGAGTGAGTCTAATCTCATTAGGCTGAGGCGACGAAAGAGGGTCAAGGGCGTGAATATTCAGCCTTGGCTAGTTATTTAGTTAATTTTATTATTTAATTGCTTAGTAGTTAATTGCAATTTAGTTCCTTGGTTAGGTTAATTGGCTCAAGCTCTGTAAGGGCTGAAGGAGTCAAGTAGGTAGCCATCAGACATGTATGTGTGTGCACATAATGGTAATTGGTTAGGAATTTGGTTCAAGTGGGTATGACCCAAGCTAACCTAGCTAGGTCAACTTAATCGATGAGGGAGCTACTATATAATCTATGGTGTGCTCATAATGAGAATTTTTGAATGAATTGGTTCCTTGCCCTAACCTTATATCATCGAGCTCCACCCCAATCGTGGCCATTGCTATTGCCACCCTACCTTTATCGTTTGACCGCCCCTTTTAGACCCTAAGAGACATCTCCCCTCCTTCTGTCTAGCTTATACACTATCCCAACCCATTTTAGCCATTTTTCCATCATCAATAACCCTAACCCTAGCCATATATCCATTTCCCATCAACCACGTCCATCCTGTATCCCCCTCATATTTAGTCACTTTATCAGCCATAACTATCGATCTAGCTAGCCAAACAACTAGATCTTGAGTGCATTAGATTCCTTATTTGTAGAACAATATATTCAAATCTAATGTTGTTCTAATGTGTAGATCATCTAGCATTGCCTTGGCAAGTTTTGTCTTTAGTTCTATCTAGAATTGCTACTTGGATTGGGTTACAACTCCTCAAAGATAGGGTGCGAATTATAAAATAGATACAATATAGGGTGTGATTTGTAAAAATCCTTATGTTTTTTTTTTTTTGCCGACTCTTTGTCATTGTAGCATGTTAGACTAGGTCATATGAATTTTGATACAGTTAATAAATGGTTAAATTGGATTTATTTCTTTCAAATTTATAAAATGTTAGAAGTAAATGTAAAACTCGTGTTAAAACCAAGTCGACTAGAAAACCATTTTCTAGGGTAAATAGAGTTTCTACAACTCTACTTCAATTGATATACTTTGATGTTTTTGACTTGAATCATAAACTCAAAAGATGTGGTAAAAGCTATTTTATTACCTTCATTAATGACTTTTCTAAGTTTGCATATGTCTATTTATTAAGGACAAAAGATGAAGCACTTAATAAGTTTAAATTATACAAAATTAAAGTTGAGAATCTCCTTGGTGGTAAAATAAAAATGCTTAAAAGTGATATGGGAAGCGAATATTTTAACAATGATTTTGATGCATTTTATGAAAATAATGGTATAATACATCAAAGAATTACTCTATATACACCATAATAGAATGGTATGACTGAAAAGAAAAAATAGAACTCTAATGGATATGGTCAATGACATGCTTGATCATTTGAGTCTTCCAAACAATCTTCGGGGTGAAGTAAGCCTAACAGCTGCACATATTTTTAACAAAATACCTTCTAAAAAAAAAATGTCTCCTTATGAATTATGATTTAATAAAAAACCTAACTAGGGATATTTAAAATTGTAGAAGTGTCTAGCTTATGTTAGTTTGCCAAATCTTAAAAGATCCAAGTTGGAGCTGAGAACCACTACATGTGCTTTCATTGATTATGCTTCTAATAGCAAAATATATGTTTTCTAGAGATAAATACAAATGCTGTGATTGAATCTAGAGATGCTAACTTCTTTGAGGATAAAACTTTTAAGAATCTAAATATCTAGAAACTGATTTTAACAATCAAGGGAAATCTCTAGATTATGATTCTTTTGAAAATTCTTTGAAAATGTAGAAATTAGAAAATAAAAAATAATTAGAAAAGAAATAAATTTTGGTCCTGATTTTGTGACGTATCTTGCAAAAGACGCTTCGAATTCTATTTTGAATGAATTTTGTCTTTATCTTAATAGAGAGTGATTTTTCTAGCTTTGATGAAATAATGAAATCAAAAGATGCCATTTTCTAGAAGGAAGCTATAAATGATGAAATGAAGTCCATTTTGTCTAATAATACTTGGACATTGGTAGACTTACCTTTGGGATCTAAACTTATTAGATGTAATTGAATATTTAAGCAAAAGGTTAAATCTGATGGATTCATTAATAAGTACAAAAGCTAGATTGGTGGCCAAAGGGTTCAAACAACCTAAGGGTATTGATTATTTTGATACCTATGCCTCTGTGGCTAAGATATCTTCAATTAGAATCTTAACTTTGTTAGCATCAATATATAATTTCAAAATCTATCAATGGATGTGAAAATAACAAAAGTTTATAAGATCAACCAGAAGGTTTCATTTTGCAACATAAAAAAAATAAAGTATGCAAATTGATTAGATAATTATATCTTCTAAAATAAGCCCCTAAGTAATATCATGCGAGATTTGACAATGTGTACTAGTCAAATGTGGTGGACAAATGCATCTGTTATAAGATGATAAAATGAAATTTGTAATTATATGCTTATATGTGCATTAATATATTTAAAAAGTTCTTATCATCTCACTTTAATATGAAAGATTTGATATTGCACATACTATTCTTGGTGTGAAAATACACAAAGATGGGAACTCTTTTGTATTATCACAAAGTTATTATATAGAGAAAATTCTTAAGAAATTTTCTCATTTGTTTAATAAAATTTCAAAAGTTCTTATAAGCTTGAAGCTTGATATTGATAAAAACTGATATGTATCATGACTTGAGTACTCAAGGGTTATTGAAAGTTCGATGTATTCAATGCATACATATGTCAAGCTTATGTCGTTGGCAAATTGAGTAGATACACTAGTTATTCTAATTTTGAATATTTGAAAGCAATATCTATTGTATTAGGATATTTGAAAGGTATAGTGATGCAAACTAGAACTGTGTAAATGATGATTCTAAATTATAAGTGGATGGATTTTCACTTTTGGAGGTGCTAGGATCAAGGAACAGACTTGTATTAACTCATTCTACCATAGAGTTTGAGAGAATAGGTTTGTTGCACTTTCAATGGACGAGATCTATTTTGATTATAACAAAGATACTTTCTTATTCATTCGAACGAAGCAAATTTTTATAGCAATAGGCAAAGAGGCTGAGTGGTTAAGAGATATTTTAATTGATTTGTCAAGTCATTTTATCATAAGAATATAGCAAATTATATAATCGAAAGTCAAGACATATACATCTTAGACATAATTTTGTGAGATAGCTAGTAGAAAATGAAGTAATCACTGTGGATTATTTTTGATCCTGCACAAATTTAGTGGATCCTTTGACTAAAGGCCTTAACAAGGATCTAATTAGAAAGATATCTTATGAGATGGGTTAAGGCTAAATGAATAATATCATCAAAGGTGATGGCAACCTACATAAACCATAAATTTCCATGCTCTAGGTTTAAAGGGAAAAACAAATATAGAGGGCGGTAATGTAGCACACTACCTAGACCTACTTAGAAATTATTTGGTAAGATCTATGATCCTGTAATAAACAAATTAGATTAAATTAAGCTCTTAATAAGTTTGTATATTATGTGTGTTTAATCTATATGAGGATCTAAAAGAACTCTACCTTTGTGAGTGCAAAGTTAAGCCACTTTTGTTAGAGTTTAGTCAATTCTTAGCATACTCATAAAGTCAGGATTAGTGCATGGCCATTTAGCCGTCAATGCAAAGTTAATGCAATGACTTTATCTCTATTAATATTTTAATACAATTTTGAGGATTTTACACTACCTGAAAATTCTATTCATGTGATACTTTCTTTTATGTATCAATATTTTTATATAACAACAAGCATATTTGAAATGAAAGTTATTATTCTTTATTTTAAAATAAGTGGGAGATTGTTAGAAATATTAATATTTTTATGGTGTTATTTTAAAATAAATAAATAATTTTGTGAGTGGATGTTTAGATGAGGCACATTTTCATGATTGTAATTAATTGTTAGTTATTTAACTAGCATCTTTTCAATTGCATCTTTTAACTACTCTAACTACATTTTAGTTATATAACTACTAGCACTTTTTAGTTAGCGTCTTTTTATTTTCTATAAATAGAAGATGGTAATATTATTTTAAAAAAATTTCAAAGATCTTAGTGCTTTGCAAGTTGCACCTTAATTCGTAATAGTGTTGTCTCCCGATAATTTATTGTTTTTGTAATTTTCAATCGTAACAAGTGGACGACAAATTTATTGAAGAGATAGATTTATCTTTACTTGACCGTTGCAAGGGCCTAGCCATTTGATTTCATTCGGCTCCACTTTTTAGTTTTTCAACATGTTAGAAGTCAAACCAACATATAACATATGCATGAATATTATCTAAATTTGCAATAGTGGCTTTTGCACTTATAAGGTAAGTTAATTCTTTTCTTAAAACTTTTTAAAACATGCTTCATGCAAAACATTCTTCCGTTATTTATTGTTTTATAACTTTTTCACTTTTGTAAAGCCATAATGAGTTAAAAATAAATATCAAGAAAAATTTGTCTAAGAAAAATGGATGTCTTCAAAAAAAAAATTGAATCAACAAAATTCACAAAATCCAATCAGAAATTTCATAATTTTCAAAATTTCAAAATTCATAAAACAGATTTCAAATCTTTCAGAATTTCAGCACATCAAATTTTGAGCAATCAAGCAATTCCAATTTTTTAGATTTCAGCAATTTGAGAACATAGAGAAATTTGCACTAAAACCACACTTTTTTTTTTAATTTTTGTTAGTTAGGTCCGTTCTCGAATTCCTTTGCACATGAGGTTTAAATGCTATTTTCTTTCCAACTTTGTCTTTTCCATAGTTAAGTATAGCTTAATGACTTTGAATAAAAAATATTGTTTCCTTTTGTAATTAAAGAACAAAAAAGGTTTTGCTTGGGAATATCTTATTGTTCCCATCGCCTTCGTTCTTCTAAACTTGAAGAACGAAATAGAGTTTTATTCTGGGATATCCGTCGGTCACATTGCTTTCAATCTTCTAACCAACTGTAGTGTTTTTACTTCACCGATCATGTGCTTCCTTGAAATCTCATCTAGGGTTTCATAAAAAGAAGTTGTTCATCTCTGTAAAGCAAACAAGATCTTTTGCTCCATTTTTTTTTATTAGTTATTTTGTATTTTTAGTAGTATTATTTAGTTATTTAGTAGTCTTAATGTATGTATGAGGGTGTTAATGCTGACATTTAGTAGCGTTGCTATTTTGAGGTTCTTGTTAATTTATTTTTATCTTAAGTTTTTGTTGGAGTTTGTCATTTCGTTCATATTCTACAGTGAAGAAATGAAATCAAGGGTTACATACCTACTTTGTAAGGATTTGTTAGAGCATTTACTCAGAAAGTCCTCTTTGATTTCACGGGACCATTATTGAGACAGTTTAATTTGTTTTGGAGGTTTTTATTTTTTATAGTTAATAATATCAGAATCAGTAGTTTGTACATTTATATTTGCATTATATGGATTATTGATGAATGTGAGAACATATGAACAACTGTAATGTTGTTTTTGTAATTAAATTACCAATTTTTGCTTTCGTAGTTTATTGTCAAAATTTATAATTTTGTTTTTGTAGTTTATTAACAAAAATCATAGTAGTAATATTGGTTTTGTAGCTTATTGAAAAAAATTTAAACTTATTATGTTGATTTTGTAGTTTATTGATAAAATTTGAACTTGTTATTTTGGTTTCTTAGTTAATTGAAAAAAAAAATCAAACTTGTTATTTTGATTTTGTAGTTTATTAACAAAATTTGTCATTATTATTTGTATTTAAATTACCAAATGAATTTTTATTTCCTAGTTTTATTACCAATTGACTGGAATTGAATTGTTCCTTAAAGCTTTAAGGTGGTATATGTGAGGTATATTTTGTGTGTTGTACACTTATATTCCTACTAGCTACCTAGAATCTTATGTTCTTATTATTTGTACAAATAATTTAAATTAATCTAATGGCAAAGATCAAGAAGAGAGATTTCACTTATCATCGTCAAGATGAAAAGCATGAATTGATAGAACTTCAACTAAATCAGACTCCTCTATCAAAGAGGAAGAATAACTTTGATGATAAATTTAAACTAGTTAGACCTTTCCATTAAAGAAGAAAACTGATAAGGCCAGAAAGAGATATAATTTTGAATGTCTGGAGAAACTGTAGAGTGTTTAAATCTTACTTAATTACTTCAGATGCTATACAAGTAAAATCAATCAATTGTTTAAGCTCATTCATGATTAACATATAGAGATTACTTTCAAAACACCTTTAAATTTTTTATTTGACTTTCCTCATGTTCCACATAACACAACACCCTTTCGAGAGGTAATTAAGAAAATGAGGAGTGGATCAACATTTGTTTATGAAAAATTTAAGTTTGAGTTGAAAGTAGTGAAAATTATCATAAATCTTAGATAATCTTTGAATAGTGAAGATGTACTCTTCAACATGAGCAATCCGAAGGGTTGAAAAGTAAATGATGAAGTCTATGACATTCCTTTTTTAAAGAGATATTTTATTCATAGAATAGTAATAATGAGAAAGCAAATTAAAGTTGTGTTGGAGAAGTTGTCACCTTTAGAAGACGAAGAGAGTATCCTTGAGTATGTTAGAGTGTAGTGTACATTTTGTATATATTGAGCACTTGTTTTTATTTCAGTATAGTAATTATGGTTGTCTTAGAACTTATCTTCTATATTAAAAATCTTCAATATAGTTGTAAATATAGTTGGGGATTGATTGCCCATGAGTTCGTTTTCAATTTCCTTTTATTGATAGTAAAGAAAGCTAACTCCAAGAATTCGACAGGGACTATAAAAGTAAACTTTACATGAGTAGATGTACCATTGTATTAATGGTAATCATAATTATGTTAAAGATTATATATTTTTTATTTTTAACTTTTACTTTTCTAGCTATCTTTACTTTCCTTTTCACATGGTTGGTTCCTAATGCATTGCTAAATTTTAAAATTCAAGTTCTCTAACATGACTCCTAGAATTGTAAAGTTATTTATTATAGAGTTATTTAATTTTTTTTATGGAATGCTTATGTAAATCTTTTCTCCTATTCATCTTACTCAAAAAGAAAAATAAATGGTTAAAGGATTGGATTATGACTCAAGTGGAATTCTATTAATTTATATGTGTTGAGAAAAGAGAAATACTCATCTATGTATAGATTGAGTTGTATACTAAATTATTTATATTAGATTATCAATAAATTTTTAATAGACTATATATATGCAAAATTTATTTTCTTCAACAGGGATCCAATTTACAAGTCCTTAGTAACCAAGAATCATATAATCACATTTTATTTAAAGTTGTGGATGATTTGAAGAGTAGGAGTACATGAGCTGGATGATTTAAAGAGATGAACGAGTGGTATAGAATAAGAAATTATGAAATTGAAGATTGAAAATATCGAATTGAAGAGACATTTTTAGGAGATAGATGATATACTTAGTTAGGATTTTATCTAATTAGCTAAATCTAGCTCTACGCAGTTGGATAAGGTCGACAACCTCTAGATCTACAACTTTGATATTCATAACTTCTCCAGATTCGGAACATATCTATGAGAAAACGAAAGCTTAATCCAAAAGGTATTCGGAGAAGATAAGGAATACTGGTTTAGTTGGTTTGTTAGGGTTTCATATTGTTTTAGGCCTTGTTGGATAGCCTCTATAAATATGTGGATGGCACCCAACTTTATATTGCTATTGGATTCTTGATTTCTTGCCTCCTATCTTCTTTTTAGACTCCTCCCTCCTCCATCTTCTTTGGGATCTCCACCACTTCGTTCCCTTCGTCTACTTCCCTTAATCACTTCCACAATCCATCCTCATCTCCATACCCATCCATAACCCTAACATCCACTCCACTCGTCACCACTATCATCACCCATGTTATTCCGTATTTTTGTCCCTGCTATAGTTCGAATCTGCGAAGGGTGTAAATATGAAAGCTGTTGATTTGGAAGATACGGATCCAACCCAATTTGATTTGTAATTTTCTAACTACTAGAGAATATCTGACAAATAGTTTCCCATGATTGCGCGGACTGCTTCCTACAATAAATTCAGATCTTAAGGAATTGTTCTATAGCCGATCTTTTGGTTCTAGATCCCATCAATTTGGTATCCGAGCTTTAACAAATTGGTATTAGAGCCTATCAATTGGTATCAGAGTAGGCGAACCTCAAACCTCCATTAATGGTTGAAACAAGGAAGATGACATCAACAAGGAGACCTATGGAGAGCACACCGACAAGGGAGGACTCAATGCACGATGATCCTAACCGTGAGGCCAATTCCCTTAGAGCGACCATGGCAGGACCAAGGCAACCAACGTCTATGGGTTCGAATATGGATGAACTAAGGGGTATGTTCCAAACATTGTTGCATAGAGTTGACAACATACAAAATAATCACAATGAATTCAAGGAATATGTCGTGAATCGATTGAGTTCGTCATTTTCTTGACAACGAACGGAGTTTCAAGAAGGACCAGCGGTGGGACCCCATCAAACCGATACCCAACAGGTCTAGGTGCGTTATATGAATGTCAATGATCCCCTCCTACCTATGCCTTCACATCATCCCCCACCTCCGTTACAAAACCCAAGACCGGCGATGGTGGAACCCGAGAGGTGTGAGTCACCGGTGCACTTCGTCGATGAGGAGGATTGGCATTATGAGGATGAGCTTGATCCCTATGGAGATGGTGATGGACGTGCTCGAGGATTTAGAGAAGGTGATCAACATGCACAAAGGTTTAGACCTGAACCAAGGATCTTTCGCGAACCTGACAATGCTACTCAGGGGAGAACCGCACATTTGGACTTTCCAAAATTCCAAGACTGTGATCCAATGGATTGGGTATTTCAAGTTGAACAATATTTTGATTGTCAAGGTACAACAAAAGATACAAAAGTCTAGATGGCAAGCTTTCACCTCTAAGGAGCGGCATTGCATTAGTATAGATCGATTATTCGTGGTGATGAATTTATCGGATGGGCTGATTTTTGTAGGAGGATTACACGCAGATTTGGGACAGCGGCATATGAAGATTTTGCTGCCACATTAAGCAAGATGGTTCAAAGGACTACCGTATTGGAGTACGAAGCTGAGTTTGAAAGAGTTAGTAGTCGTTGTGAGCCACCGTGGCCTGAACGTACATTGATGAGTACATTTATTTTAGGGCTGCGAGAGGAGATACAAGCCTCTATAAATATGTGGATGTCACCTAACTTTATATTGCTATTGGATTCTTGATTTCTTGCTTCCTCTCTTCTCTCTAGACTCCTCCCTCCTCCCTTTTACCATCCTTCCACCTCTACCGTTGGCAAGGTTTCTCCTAGCTGCTAATCTCCCTCGACTGTCGAGCCACCCCTCTTCTTTGGGATCTTGACCACTTCCCTTAATCACTTCCACAATCCACTCTCATCTCCATACCCATCCATAACCCTAACATCCACTCCACTCATCATCACCACCATCACCCACGTTATTCTGTATTTTTGTTCTTGCTACAGTTCGAATTTGCAAAGGGAATAAATACAAAAGTTGTAGATTAGGAAGATAAGGATCCAACGCAATTGGTTTCATAATTTTCTAACTACCAGAGAATATCTGACAAATAGTTTCCTATAGTTGCGCGGACTACTTCCTGTAATAAATTCAGATCTTAAGGAATTGTTCCGTAGCCGATCTTTTGGTTCTAGATCCCATCAATTTGGTATCCAAGCTTTAACAAACTGGTATCAGAGCCTATCAATAGAAAATGAGAAAATAGCTGGGACTGTTAAGTGGATTGGTTCACCTAGTGATTGCACCTCTGATTGTATGTTTTCCTGGATTCATGAAAATAGAACTTGTTAGTTCATGTCTTTCAACTATCTAAAAGACTAATTAAGATGCATGCCCAACACTTTTCAGCCTTTGTATTAACCCACTTTCCATCTTTCTTTCGCCGACTCATCTGAAATATTTCAAGTTGATCAAGTTCACGATGATGTAGCGTTTCCTCCTATTCACAATAATAGTATTAAATTAATTATAAGGATAAAATTTTAAGTTACATAAACTAAAGCTAATAAAACCAATTATTACAGTAGAGTAGGCAAGCTGTCTGAAACTCATACGACTTGTCAAATGTGGCATCTCCTAATTTTTTGATAGATTTATTATTTCTGTTGGAGACAACCTATATTAACAAGTAAATTGTTAGTTATCTACATCTAAAAACAAAAAGAATAAAAGTTAGGATTGACATAAAATAACACATATGGAGATAATTACTTGTGTAATTCTTTAGAGCCCCAATATTCACAGAGCCAGGCCCAGTCATCTCGTGATATATCTATCAGGAGGATAAAGAGCAAGTCGCTCGTGAGGTGTCTTTCCTTTGCTATAGTAGAACTTCACTAATTGTGAGCAATAGTTTTTATATAACCTGTTAAGAAAGCGAAATATACCCTTCTTTTGTTCTCCTTTCCATGAAAAGCAACTCTGTTTCACATTTAAAACAAATACTATTAATATGTATAAAAAAAATGTTACTTACTCCAAAATTAATATATACGTACTTTAAGGTGAAGGTATATATTTTCTTTTACAGTATCTGGAATTCTTACCAATTCTTTGTTTTCATAGGAACAAGCTATCTTACTAGCATTCTGGCCTCAGAAGCAAAGCTAGCAGAATCTTTACCATTAAAATCACCTTGCTTTGTAAATTTAAGGTCCTTAAGTTTTTCTCCTTGAGCTAATTTCCTTACTTTGATCCCAATTGCATTTCCTCGCCCATTTCTTGATCGATTATTGGAATCTATTACTCAGATATGATACAAGTATCAAATGCCATAAAATGTTAGTGCATTAATTAAATTAATATGAACAAAAAATTTTAGAAAATAGAAGTTTAAATTTGATACCAGTAGAATTTTGTTGTCTAGTAGTAGCAAGATTTTGAGAAGAAGGCTCAGTCACTAAAGATTGCATTATTGGTCCAAAAGGAATTTAACGATGACATAAATTGTGTAGGAGCTCAACCTTCTATACGTCCTGTAGATCTGAGGCGTCCTTTTCCACTAACCATCTTAAGAAAAATATATTCATAATCCATGTGAAATATCATAAGTGAGAAACTCCAAAATTTGAGATAAATTATATAAAATTGCTTACTAAATCTAGGAACTAAGCACACCGATGAATAATGTTAATAAAGAGAAAAGTCAAATAACTCACAAACTAAATGTTACGAGTGCTTTAAAAAAATAAGGTGACTACAAAGCTATAAGATGACATTACACTGATATAATGTCTTACGAAGAATTAAGATGTAAAATAGAAAAAAATGACCATGATGTAACATAATTTTAGGCCATTACTTTAACATCCATAATATTATCTTTGATATTCTAATTATTATCTTGATCTCTATCAAGAAAATCTGCATTGATAGCTACTATTAGCATATCAACAAGGATATGGCCATCTCCAGTATTCTATTTATGCACCTCTTCACCAACTTTAATGTTATGGTTAGTATGAACTTCAATATCATGTTGTTGGTACGGGTCCTCATCGTGATCTAATTCTGACTCATTCATACTTGGAATATTAAAATAGTCTCTTGGTGGTGTCTGCACTACAAGATACCAATCTTTTCTGCTATTAGTTGGCACATAAAAGATTTGTTCAGCTTGGCATGCCATTATAAATGGTTCATTTGTATTTAAAGGAGATTTGTTGTTGGCACTTATGAACCCATGCACATCTTTGACCCAACCAATATATTCATGCTCATTTGGAGAGTCCCACCAAGTACATTTGAATGAAACAATGTGTCTTTCACCATATTCAAGTTCTATGACCTCATTTAAGATACCATAATAGTCACATTTTGAACCTTCCTCAATGTTATTGACAACAATCCCACTATTATGTGACATGCTCTTCCCTTCAACTTTTTCTGTACGAAATCTATAGCCATTCACAATATATCTACTATAACATCTAACTCCAGCCATTTGTAGTGAGATGATCTATAAGATAATATAAATCATAATATAAATCATAATATAAATCATATTATAAATAAAAGCATATCTCATATAGATTAGGAGAGAAAATTCTGATATTTATATAACTTACATGATTATAGAACCATTTTCGAAAATCTTGTCTATGAGCTCTCGATACATTCTCAACAAGTAAATCTTCAAGCAATTTTTTATGCTCAATAGAAAAAGACAAGTCATTAATTATTTTATAAAAGTAAAGTAATTGTAATAAAGGATTTATAAGTGCATATAATAGTTAAGGGTCTACGTCTTACTCAGCAAATGGAGTGACCTCATCCAATTGATTTAGCATATACTACTACACTTGGTCCAATTCATATTCACTAAGCCATCATATTTTTCCTTTTTTGGATGTTGGTCGCCCATTTTTTTGAAAAATCCAAAAGGTACCATTATAATCAGAAGGACCACCATGAAGATACCGTGAGTAAAATGTTAAAATCTCCTCGGCAAGATATCCTTCTGCTATTGATCCCTCAAATCAACTTTTGTTTTGGATATAATTTTTTAACCTCCTTAGATACCTATAATCATCATTATATGTTAATAGTAATATATTCCTAAAGTAAAAACATACAAGTTATGAAAAAAAGTAGCATTTAAGAAAACTAATCTTTCAATAGGATACATCCATCGATAATGTACTGGACCACCAATTTTAGCTTCACTTCTAAGATGGATAAGTAAATGGACCACAACATAAAAAAAATGATGGTGGAAATATCATTTCTAACTTGCATAATGTTATAGCAATTTGTGATTCCATCCTTTCGAAGACATCTACCTTTAGGACCTTCGAACACAAATCTCGAAAGTATATACTCAACTCAATCAAAATATATGCTACTTGTTTTGGTAAGACTCCATGAATTGCTAAGGCAAGAAAATGTTGCATCATTACATGACAATCATAACTCTTCAATCCAAATATTTGACGATCTTCCAAATTCACACAACGAGATATGTTTGATGAAAATCCATCTGGAACCTTTGTCTTTTAAAAATTTGCATGCTGTAGTCTTTTGGTTTGCATTCAATATGTAAAGTGTATTTGGCAGTTTATACTTATCACCATGTGGTACTAGATGCAGATCTTTCCTTATATTCATCTCTTGCAAATCAAGATGAGCTTTCAAGTGATTTTTAGTCTTCCTTTCAATGTCCAATAATGTTCCTAGAATATTGTTACAAACATTCTTTTCAATATGCATAACATCTAAATTATGGCACAAGAGATTTATTCTGTAGTACGGTAAGAGAAAGAAAATACTTTTCTTCTTCCAATTATTTGAGTATCTCTTTAACTCACTTCTCCTAATCATTTTTCCAAATTTATTCTCTCCAAAATCCTCTAATTGTTTCAAAACATCATCCCAGCTCTTCGCTTTGGAGGTGGACCTGATTCTTTAGAATCATCAAATGACTTTTTATTTGTTCTCCATTTATGGCTCATTGGCAAGAATTGTTGGTGATCCATAGATGCAAACTTGGCACTATGTATAAGCCTACATCACCATGTATCCACATTACATGTAGGACATGCTAAATTGCCTTTAGTGCTCCACCCAGATAAGTTAGTATATGCTGGAAAGTCATTAATTGTCCAGAGTAGTGCAACACGTATTTGAAAATTTTGCTTTTTAAAGGCATTATATGTATCCACACCTTGGTTTTAGCTCCTCTACCAAAGGTTGTAGGTAGATATCAGTGTCATTTCCAGGAGGCTTAGGTCCAGGAATAAGTAAAGTGAGCATTATATAAAGTTGCTTCATGCATAACTATGGAGGTAGATTATAAGCAATAAGAATAACGGGCCATGTGCTATAAGAAATGCTCATTGATCCAAAAAGATTAAAACCATCAGTAGCTAAACCAAGCCTTACATTTCGATTATCAGATGCAAAAGTTGGGCGCATTACATCAAATGTCTTTCAAGTTTGGGAGTCGATTGGATGTGCCATAACTCTATCAAGTGAAGTAGAACAACCTACACTGTGCCATATCATATCTTTAGCTCTTATTAGTGACATAAATAATCACTAAAAATCTACTTGCAAGTGGGAAATAACGTAAAATCTTGTTTGGTATCTTACGTTTATAGTAGAACAGTGATCAATATCTACATCTTTTTCCAAATTTCTATTCAGTTTATACTTGGAGGCTCCATATATATAACATAAATCTACGTATTTAAAATTTTTCCAGTACAACATGCCATCATTTACACATGCATGTATCTTCTCATAGTTTAGACCCAGATCTTTAATTATTTGTTTGGATAATAGCTTAATAATCATATTAAATCTCTTATCACATTAATTATTAAGATACTTTATATGAAATAACTTCACAAGGAATGATAGCTTGGAGAATTTTTCACAGCCTGGATAAAGAGGTCTCGAGCATCTTCCAACAATCCGTAAAATCTTGCAACCCCTTCATTTGGTTCTTCCTCTAGATCTATACTTGTTCCACAATTTAAGTCATGTATCATTTCATCTAAATTATTATGCTCATCTTTGTCATCATCATCGTCAACTTCTTCTATATTGTTAAGTTCAATAATATCCTCTCTATGTGCTACCCAAAGGATGTATGTTCATAAAATTCCATGTGTAATTAAATGATCGTAGACTTCTTTTCAAGTCCTCATGCAAGCATTATTATATTTCCGACATGGACACAATATTTGATGTTCATGTGTACTGTGTTGAAAGGCAAAATTCAAAACTATCTAACTCTTTCTTTGTACTCATTGCTTAATCTATCTTTATTTTCCACTCAGCTTTTATTTATTTGATCCATTTGTAATCTAGGCAATAAATAAACTTACAATTAATGATATACATATTACAGTATCACTGATCAAGGAAAATAAATTATGCTATCGAATCACAAGCTAGCTTACTCTTCAAAATATCGGTATAATTCTTAGTTAAAAATCATAGCTCAGCAGTAATTGCACGGTTTACAAAGGCAAAGCACTGTTTAAAATTAATAAAAAAGATGCATCACTAATAGTTGTATATACCCCATGATTTATTGATTGTTTATTTCATGGCTAATTCAATAGAGTAAAGTTGATGCTAATTATTCAATCTTAAAATAAGCTAAAAGCATTCAATAGTAAAAAAAAACCGAGAATATATACTAATTTAAAATACTTAAATCTAGCTTTTTTTTTTATGTATGTGAACAGAAATAGATGAAAAAGATGAGAAAATATAAAATAAAATTCATCATAGCAATATGAAAGTAAACATAAAGAATACCTTGCAACGAGAGATATCAAGATTGATTTAATTTGCTAGTGTATTCCTTCGTGTGAAATAAGATAGAAAGAGAGGCGAAAGTACTAATAAAGAAGACAGCTAGATGAAAGTGAAGATAAAGCACTTAACTACTTAAGATAGATGGAAAATGATTAGGGATTTAGGAAAATCAAATCGTGGATGAGATTTGATCATGCGCGCACAAAGAGAGAAATTTTCTATGTCGATTCATTCTAAAATTTTTAAGTTGTGAGGCCCGTATTATTTTATATAAAATTATTAAAATATTTTATATTTACTGGTGAATGAACATGTATTGATTTATATAAATTGTGAGACCCAATAGCATTCAGCTTGTTTAATCCCTTTGAGATCTCAACTTTATCAACCTCATGATCTTTTTATCATGTAGATTTGTTTATATCATCATGAATAGATAAAGATAAATAACAAATCTATATTTCAAATTTCAAAAATTATACTTTTTCTTTTCTTTTTATAATTTATTGTTATTTTTCCTAGCTTATGCTTATAATAGTGATGCATGAACATATTATTTGTAATCAAATAGGTATTGGAATTCAAGTTGGACTTAATAATTCAAGTTTTGTATCCCTTATTAGTTGTCACTAAGTCTTTTATAGAGTAAGTTATATATGTGTCCATCTTAATTGAATTATTTTTATTTGGTTTTATATTTGTGTTTGCTTTACAAATGTTTACACAAAAATTTATACTTTTACATAATTATTAGTGACAATCTTGTGAAATGGTCGCTCAAGTAATACTTGTTGTGACACTTATTTTATATTGTCACTGAAAACTATTATTTATGTCAGTTTTTATACCTCATCATGAAAATTAAAATAGTTATGACGCATATTATATAATTGTCATAATTAAAATCTTTTATACGTCAACCTAACAGAAAGTGATGCAAACAAATCTATCTTTTATGTCCTTTTTGTTAATCGTGACAAATATATAATCACCAAATACTAACCTTCTATGGCAGCATCCAACATCTGGAGATAGGCATAGTTTTAAGAGGTGTTGCATTCCATTTCCAACTAATATCCATCCAATGGTGGAGTGAAGATAGAAGATTGTTCCTAGTAATAGTTTGAGAGGTTAGCATTATTGTTGATCGAAGAAGTCTGTAGTACCGCTACTTCATTTCAATATTATACGACAGATAGACAAAAGAAGTGGAGGGCCCGTTACAAACTAGTTCTCTTCATTTTGTTTCTATAGTAGGTGTTAATTTGAGAGAAAGAAGAATATGACACTAAAGACGGAAGAGCAACTAGTAATAAGAATAAATTTCCATTAAGCGTACGAAACTTATAAGTTGATAAGAATTTAAACAGCCATGTAATTATAGCTTTTACTTGGTAAAATGCCACTATTACATATTCCCTTAGGAGATGGTAGGAACTACTTGGGAGTGGAGAAGACATTGCAACAAATTGTCGCCTTACCTGATGCATTGCATATATATAATTACTAAAGACAAATCAATGAGACAAATTAATAGTCTGCAATCATATAATGATGATTAATTAAATTCAAAACTGCCATGTGATGATGTCAATTTATCATAAAAGTGCAACTGTTAGGGATCCTCTTAGGATATGTGGGGCAGTGGAGGAGATGGTATTGAATAAACGACAGATTCACGAACTTCATAAATATCGTATATATAAGTATGAAATAGATATGATGACCTTATTAGGAATTATCCAAGGAGACGTGGAGATTTCTCGGAAGTGGATGAGATGGGAGTGAAGAGAGGCATCAATTCACGTACAACTTTCATAATTAGGCCAATTTTATTATTGCATCTAGTTTCGTACACTATGCCAAAATAAGTTTTTCCCAACATTTATTTACTGGTGACCAAATCTAGAGATCTTTTTAATATGTCAAGAAAAACTAACGATGATGTGGAGGTATATTTTTTTTTAAAATTTTGATAGCAATTGAGATACAACTAATATCGAATGAGATGATCTTGACAATATAAACTGGGCAAGAACAAATATCTGGTATAATGATTAATTAACCTTTAGAAATGACAAATGCAAGAGGAGATGATCAAAATGATGATTTAGGAGATGAAGGTGATTTCAACAATAATATTTCTTTTCATTGCATAGTTCAGTATTAGATACACTAAAAGTTGATTTTAGTAATCTATTTTACATTGCCGATAACTATTGAATTCACAAGCGATCTTGTTCGAGTTAGATGTAATAGAAATTATTGCAAAACTTAATTCTTTTTATTTATTTTTTGTCATGTTTTGTTTGAATTTCTTCAATCTTATTTTGTATTTATCTTTTCCTGCTTCAATTAGTTAAGTAGGGTAGTAACATGAACTTGGATTTTTGAAGAAAGTTATGTTTTGACGTGTTATGATTTATGTGTACCTATTCTTTTCTTTTTTTTTCAGTCAGATTTAAATTCCTATTGTGTAATCCTACTGTTGCTTTTGGTATTAATAGATTATTATTATCTGTTCTCATATTATTTGGTTCCATATGTTGAATTAATCTCTTATTTAACTAAATTAAATTTTTGTAGAAAAGTTGCATCTACAATGCGAGGATCAAAGATTCAATAAATAAATACTAATAATACATTTCACTCAAGTACTACACCTCAACTTAGGCAAACAAACACATAACCAGTTCACCCTATATTACAAACATCTACTATTTAGTAGTTAAAATAGTCCAATTGGAAGTCAAATGAAAAAAAGTATTAGGTTGCATGTTATGGCAAGTGAAAGCAACAATATACCTATAAATGATCTTATTAATGGAGAAAGCTATGCATCAAATAATCCTAATGAGAAACAATCACCTCATAATCCGTGATCTACAACGAACTCAGGTAATTTATTTAGCTTTTCTCGTATGAAACTATTATTATTTTAACTCAAAAAAAGTTGATTAATTTAATATATTTATTACTTTCTAGAGAATGATGTCAACAAGAGATATGGCAGAGGTCCAACCTGAATGACAAAAATTTGGCCTTTAAGAGAAAGACGGGATTAGTTGATAAAAGTGCAATTTAATGAATATAATCAATTAATTAAAATAAGTGAGTCAAAATTTACTTGCTTTCTTAGTACACATAGTATTTTTTTCATTTCCAAGTTATCTATTTTCCAAGTTAAAGTACTAGTTATATATAGTATTTTTTTCATTTCCAAGTTATCTATTTTCGTATATTTATACATGGTTAATGATTTCTTATAGTCAAAGTATGATACTAATAAACAAAAAACATGGGTTATCAAAGTTCTTGGAAAGAAGTGGAAGGATTTTAAAGGTGAACTACAAGATGATAGGCTACATAACGATTCCTTCAAGATCTAGATTCTTGGAAAGAAGTGGAAGGATTTTAAAGGTGAACTATAAGATGATAGGCTACGTAACGATTCCTTCAAGATTTAGATTTATTGTATGAAGCAGTCCACGTAACCAAAGTAAAATATTCACCAGATATTCTTCTGTAGTTAGAAAATTATGAAACTAAGTGGAATCGATATGTAACTCCCTGATATATGTTTTTTGTATTTATGCCCTTTGTAGATTCGAACTACAACTAGGATGAAAATACAATTTAGTGCGGATGATGGTGGTGGTGACGAGTGGAGTGGATGTTAGGGTTATGGATGATAATAGAGATGAGGGTGGTTGATTGATGTTGTTTAAGGGATAAAGACAAACGGGAAAAAGTGGTTGAGATCCCAAGGAAGAGGGAGGACTCGAAGGAGGAGGGAGATTAGGGTAAAAAAAAGATCAAGAGGTAGGAAAGTAATATTTCAATAGCATAATAATTTTGGCTGCCATCCACACTTTTATAGAGGCTAGCTAACAAGCCAAAATAATAATTATTAACTCTAATTTTAGTGGACTCCTGCCGATCCATGTTCGAATGTGCTCGATCGCGTTCGAACGCACAAAAGGCATTCTCTGTCGATACGAACGCGATGTAGACATTCGAATGCGGCGTTCGAACGTGCATTTCGTATTCTCTTTTTTTGCAAACCTGATGTAGGCGTTTGCAAAGGCATTGAAACGCGCCCCCAATCGTATTCGAACGCTATCTGTAGAAAATTTATTTTAATAAAAATAAATAACTAATACAATAAGAAAATACTCTAACTAAGTGTATCATAAGGACACCATTTTGATTTTCATGACAATAATGAAGATCGACTCACTAATCATGATCCTAGAATTCTACCACAAAAATGGATAAGCATAGTCAATTATTGGAATAGTGAAGAAAGAAAGGTAATACTCCTTTAATTTATTGGCAATCTTATTTAGCTAGTTTAAATATTATATTAAACTTGTGTTTTAACAAATATAGGCATATTGTGTGAAGAACAAGATAATTCGTACAAAACAAACTACTACTCACACCACTGGCTCGAAAAGCTTTGCTTGTATTCGTGATGAGATTAATTATTATTTTAATTATCTATTAATATATTACTTAAGCATTTCTCTTATGAATTATATTGCTAATGTTAAGAAAACAGTGAAAGAAAAAGGGTGAAAGTATAACGAGAGCTATGATTTATAAAATTACTTATGTTCATAAAGATAAGACACCTTTTCCTTCCTACTTAGATATTAATATTGACTTTTTTTATATATATGCAATTTATTTTCTTCATTTCTTTATTTTAACATCAAGTACTAAATGAAATTTAAATATATTCTTAATAAAAAATAAAAAATAGTTGTTGGCCAACCAGAGGATGTGGAAAAAGAGAAAGATCATGATGACATCTATTCTAAGTACTTAGTGCAGAAAGAGGCAGTCGTGTTTGTAGACTAGATTTGGGATGCAGCTTTGAGAATGTAACACGAGATATACCTTCACCTTCATATATTACAGAAAAAGCTATAAAGGAAAATCATGCACTACGAGAAAGAGTAGATTTTCTTGAACGGGAATTGGCTGAAATAAAAGCATTAATGAAGAGGCATGTTGATATTGACTAGACTGATAAATATCAATTGAATTTGAGGATGAGATATAGGTTTTTTATTTTACATATATTTGTTTGCTTAAAATAGTGAGTTCTAAAATTATGACATTTTCCTTTTAAACATAGGATATTTCTCAACAAAAAATTCTAATGAACCAATTGTGGCTAATGTTGAACATCATAATCCTGACGAACCAAATGAGAAAGATGCATATTCTTCCTCATCTAGTCATGTGATTCCTTAAAATTAGGTAATATCTAATATATTATATAAATTTTTTTAATAAATTGTTATTCCTTTTTTAAATTAGTTGACAACACATTGTACTACAATTTCTCTTGTAGAAAAAGAAAAGAGTTCAACGTGACAGAACAAGGAAAGAAGTCATTATGTAAAAAAAATTTCTCTTATATGTCCGAAATTTCATATATAATATGATTCTCATTTTATTCATGAGTGTGGCATATGTTAATGTTTTTATAGAGTGGAAAAGAAATACACTTGTTGTCTATTGGAACACCTCCTCATCTAGTAGCAAAAGATATTTTATTTAGCACAGACCCACATATGATATAGGTGGAGAAAGGTTAGGATAACAATTTTGGGAGGTCTATGTTGAAGTGGCAATCGTGACCAAAGAAAACTTACAAAAAAATGGGTGATGTTGCGGGACAAACAATTGCTTGCTATTATATCTAGTATGTGTAGTTACTTATTTTATATATATCCTTAATTGTATAAGGTTTTTTATCTGCAAATTTGCAACTGATCATATGTTATATTTTTTTTCTACAAATCAAACAAGCGGATAAATGAAGTAGAATAATGTCGTGGATCTCAAGCTTTTAGTTTTCTATTATGATTGGATCTCAAGCTTTTGGCTTTCTATTTTTATTTATAGTGAAAATTATAATTATGAAATATTGACTGTTTTAAGGTCATAGTTTTTTCTGCATTAAACATATATGTCTTATTTTGAAGAAAAACTTGGCTGCACCCAGTTTGAGCCTGACCTAGCATTCAGGCTGGGGCACCACTCCCCTCCCTCCTTCACCTCGACTGAAAGGAGAAAGGAAAGGGGAATGGCTGCCGATGGTCATCGCTACCGATAGCTAGTGCCAATAGACCGACCAACGCCCCCGCCAGCGGAGGAAGGCACCATGGTCCCTACCCCGTCGGGGGAAGACGACCACCACCCACCGACGACAAGGACCCAATCGATGGGGGGAGGGGCGCTCTCGGCAAACTTGAGTCAGCTGAGGGGAAGCCGAGTTGCCAAAGGAAGCTAGCAACAAGAATCCACCTCGCCTTGGCCGTCGCAACAGGCCACCCGACGACTCTGACCACAAGAGTGCCGAAGGAAGCCACTAGGGGCATCCTTGCGAAGAAGGGAAGCTCACCGAACTAACGAGGCCAGGCAACAGACCGCTGGTCGGCGGGATCACGATGAGACTGAGAGGAGGAAAATTGAAGGAGAAAACCCAACTCACTAACACAATTTTAAATTAAACAAACATGATGATGGAGGGAGCTCTGGCGCTTTGATCTCCGAGTCGGCAACCTCGACGGTGGTTCAGCACGACGACATCCCAAAGGTGACTAAAGGCAACTACGAGCGGGAAGAAAGAAGAAAAGAAAAAGAAATGACAGAAAGAAGAAGAAGAAGAAAAGAGAGAAAGGGAAGAGAGGAAGGGCCGCACGTGGCCCAATATATATTTTTTAAATTATTATTATTATGGTTGTTACAAGCTAGGTTACACCCAACCCGACACGCAAGCCCCGGGCTACGCCGCACCTAGCCCAACCCAACACTCGGGCTTCGGCTAGGTTGCACCCAATCGGCACTGCACGCAAACCCCGAGCTAGGCCGCATCTAGCCCTAGCCCAACTCGAACTCTAGCTAGCTGCACCTAGCCCTAACCTAACCCGGACTCGAGCTGGCTTCACCTAGCTCGAGCTTGAGGCACCACTTCCCTTCCTACCTTCTCACCTAGACTTAAAGGAGTGAGGAAGGGAGCATGGCTGTTGGTGGTCACCGCCACCGACAACCGAGGCCAATGGGCCGCCTCGATGCCCCGCCAGCGAAGGAAGGCACCCATGGTGCTTACTCCCGCTGGTGGGGAAGACAGCCACCATCCACCGACCTTAAGGACATAATTGATGGGGGGGAGGGGGGAGGGGGGAGGGGGGAGGGGGGTGGGGCTACTAGCGAACCCAAGCGTCGACCAACTTAGTTGGCCCCACCAACAAGCTCCCCTCAGCAAGCAAAGGCTAGCCGAAGGGAAGCCTAGCTACCGACCAACACGAGGGGCCGTCCAACAGCTCCGGACATGAGAGCCTCGAAGGAAGCCACCAGGGGCATCCTCGCAAAGAGGGGGAGCTCACCAAGCTAGCAAGTCAAGGCATGAGGCTGAGGACATTGACCAATCAGATCACAACGAGATAGAGAGAGAAAAACTTCGGAGAAGAAAAACTTATACGCTAACACATGTTTAAATTAAAATTACCCAACGAGAGAGGTAGCTCTGGCTATTCGATCCGTGGGGTCGGCAGTTCCGACGACACTCACTCGGCAAGAAGAAGAAAGAGGGAATGAGCTGTGGGCGTAGAGAAGGAAAGGAAGGAAAAAAAAAAGAAAAAGAAATGGAGAGCTAGAGAAGAAGAAAAGAGAGAGGGAAGAGAAGAAAGGGCCACGTGCCCCGCACATGTGCGCCGTAAGTTAGTGCATGTATCGAGCACATGCGTGCCCAAATTTTTTTTTTTAAAGGTTGTTACAATTGGCAATGATATTAATTTATCACTAATAAATCCCTTTAATAGATAGACATCTATTAGTACCAAAAGATTGTTTCTACGAAGGAGGAAGGCAAATGAACAAGGAGGAGAAAGATAAATATAAAAATGAATGTGTCGAAGAAGAAGAGAAAAAAGTTATACCAAGAATTGGTTCATGTTAAGAAGATGAGTCAGTCATATTTGTAAGTATTTTATTAATTTTAAGCTCTTCAAGGGTAATAATTTCTAAAATATTTTTATATCCTAAAATCACCCAGCCAAGAAACACATAGAACTTGCAGCCTTTCATTATTTCAATAAGGCTCTTTTTTTGTGAATATCCCTATGATTATGCTGGCTCTCCTTTTTTCTTGAGCTGTAGGTTTTAGGATTTGTAATACTTATCAATTGTATAGAAGAGATGATATGTATTACTATTATGTCAACATCTTTTCTTATTAAAAAAATTATTATATCTTTACTTTTTATAGGACGTAGATCGTCAATATGCTAATAGAATTTGCATTTAATATACAACAGTCGAACTTATTTATAATTATGCTTAACCTACATATAAATCTATTATAATCATTTTTGTGCTAATTCAATTTCGCACAGAAACTATGAACTTTCTCGATATGTTTGAAATATATTGAATGCTAGTAAAATCATTGATTCTTAAACACATTATGAGTAAAGAAATATATAATAAACAGATCATGTATAAAATAATTTTATTCCTAAACACATTATATATAAAACACAACGATTCATTAACACATCATAGATAAAAGAAAAATTAACATATGTATATTTAAATAGTTTGATGCATTATAATGGGTGACTATAGGCTTCCACTACAAATTGCTTGAGAATTCGTGCTATTTGTGTCCTAGTTCTTTGTAGTTGGAGCATTTCTTCTTCTATACTATTTGGTTTTTATCGTGCAACTATCTCCTTTTTCCACTTCTGACTAGGATAAACTTTCACCAAGGGAGGTAGCATTTTAATCTCGTTTAAGAGACCTGGTGGCCAAAATTCTCTTGAGGTAGTAGGTGGAATTGAGTATGAATATGTAGCTATATATATATATATATATATATATATATATATATATATATATTCTCACATAACTCAGAAGGATCAAGACGCATTGTATGAACTCTCACAAAGGGAAGTAGCATTTCAATCTCGTTCAAGAGACTTGATAGCCAAAATTTGATATAATAGGTGGAATTGAGTCTGAATATGTATTTATATTTCTTGTGTGATATATCTTTCGCATAACTCATAAGGATCAAGATGCCTAAAGCTTACTATAGCAAAGACTATCTGTACATGTAGTTCTAAAGATATCCCACTCATAGCAACTATAAGTTCTTTTTTCAATGTTCACAAAATAACTTCCATCAAAAGTGTTGACCTAGAATTAAAAAACAAGAGACAAAATGGCATTAACAAATCAAGCTTTTTCATGAGAAATGTCTAGAGTATCTTAATTTTTTTTAACAATATGAATACTACATTTCTAGGCAAGTGTTTTTCAGTTGAAATACTATTCAGCCATCTTCTGTCTTTTGATCTCCATCAAATACTATATAGGCGTAGCATTCTATTCACGAATAATATTGCTTAGGCTTTTAGATACATTGGTTGTTAGTTTAGATTATATTATTCTCGGAAAATAATAATTAGCCCACGTACTTGTATGAATTTTACTTGCTTAAACATAATGTTGAGAATACTCATGTTTTATCTGCTCCATGAGATAACTAAACTTCATCTCCCTGTAAGCTTGTGCTGCTGCCCAAAATTTATTCAATTTAAGAAGAACCATTTAGAACATTTGGAAGGATTTGGGACAAATGCATCATACAATATCCACGAGAAGCTTCAAAAAAATACATCATCCACCTCGAAATTTAGTCCCTCTTGCCTATGTGATTATCATTATTCATTCAAAGGTTCAATTGATACCCAAAGATAGAAAAATTAGGTCCATTATTTAGTGTTTCTAGCTTAGGCCACACAAAATGCTATTGAAAAATTTTGATTATAGTTTTTTAATGTGAAGAGATGCACTATTTTGGGTTCAACCAACCGAACTAGACTAAATCCAAATCTGTATCAGATAAAAATTAAATTTGGACTTGACCCACGTGCACGAACCGAGCTAGGCCAAGCGGCACGCCTGTGTAAATTAAGTTGCATAATATCCTTTACCCACAAAATAAGTACCCAATTTGGGGCTCAAAACCTATAAGAAGTTTGACTCTTATATACTTTACTAATATTTCTCAAATATCCAATATAGTACTAAGCTCACTTCTTTTTATTTTTCATTGCTATAATACCCACTTTAGAACATCTCTAAGGGAGAGGCTCCAAATATAGAGCCAAGAGCCCGGTGCACTAGAGTATACAGGGCTCTATATTTATTATTTAATTAATATAATATATATATATATAATATTATATTTTAAATCACTTAATAAGTGATCTTAATGTTATTATTTCTTAATAAATCAACATCTTTATAATAATACTAATATTTAATAGTTTCATAAATAATTTTAAATTACAAATTTTTAATTAAACGCATAGAAATTATATTACACGAAATAAAAATAAAAAATTTAAAATAAATTAAATAATTTAATATTAGACTCATTTTAAAGATCTCGATGAAACATTTCCAATGGTATTATTTTTGTTAAAAATTGATTAGTAAAACTAATTATATATTTAGTTTAACTAACTAGATTATTTAATAAAGGATTGAGATAGAATTTAAATTTTTGGATTAAACTTTTGTAGGGCAAAATTGATATTTCTAAAAGTTAAATAGTATTGGAGCTAGACTGCAAAATTTTAGATGGGGCTCCACTATATTTGGCTCAGAATTTGAAGCCCAATTTGAAGCCCTATTGGAGCTCCACTTCAGATTTGGTGTTTTGGAGCCCGGTTGGAGATACTCTTTGAGTCAATTTTTAATTACTTCTTTTCATAAATGTAAATAAGTAAATATATAACGATAAAATACTTTTTGAGCTAAATTAATTTAATAATTAATTCATCGTTAATAATGTATGGTCTTCATTTAAAATTTAGCTCAAAGTTAATAAAAATTTATGTCCAATATATGATATTTTCAACAAATATGTCGAAAACCATGAAATCCGACAAAATATATGATCAATAAAATAGGTCAATTCCATATGATAAATCTATAAAATCCAAAACAATTGCTAAAATATAAAAACACTAAAATCAATCCTAAACCACCAATTCCGTCAGCAACATAAAATCCAATCGAAGTGCTAAAGTATAAAAAACAAAGAAAATGTCCAAAACACAAGATGTATTAATAAAATCCAATGAGGAAAATAATATGATGATAGAATTGTACCAACACATAACTAGGAATAAATAATTTCCAAAAAATATCCACCTAGGAAGGCCCGCACAACTCGATGGTATCCCTCAAAGGCTTGTTGGGTGAGATTATTTTTCCTCTTCTAAATGGCTCGAATTTTTATACGAGATTTTTTATTTATAGAATCACATTTATCAGCCATGCAATATCTATTAATCTTAAGTGGGTATAATAAGTACTAGCTGGGATGGAACAAGCACTAGTATGACCTCTCACACCACATCTATGATAAATAAGACTGATTTTATAATTCTATACTTTCTATTCATGCATCACACTATCATCCAAAAGTTCATGAATATAGGAGTAATATAAATATCACCATACTTTCTCGATGTAGAAGGTATATGCGAGGATGTATTTCTAGTGTAGCCAAGTCTTTTCTTTGATTTCATATATATATATATATATTGAGCTCTAGAAGATTTATTCTGCCACTTGGAATATTATATTTTCATTGAAGAAGTAGAAATAGATGTTTCACTTTGATATTCTCAATGACCCTACATGAAAATTTTGAAAGCTTGATTAGCTTTTAATAATTAAATTTTAATTGTTTTACTCTATCATCTAGGTTTTTCCTGCATTCTATAAGTTTATACATATGAGCTTCCAAAAATTAATTTTATCAAGTAAACTTTTTTGGAAGCTAAATTTTGGGATATATATATATATATTTTCAAATTTTGTTGAAACCTTTTTTCTTCTTATGTTGCTCCACTTCAATGATCTATTTGGCTAGTAGTTCATTCATCTCTTCATTTTCCATTACCTACCTTTTTATCTTCTCTTACATGTTCACCTTTTGTAATTTATAAGTCTTTTTAAACAAATCGTTATGGGCAGCTTAAAGGTCCATGTTGTCGATGTTATCATTATTGTGAACTGTGAATATGGAAAAGATATATCTCACAAGAGTAGTAGCAGATAATGAGAAAGTAGTAAAGATAATATGATTGTCCTGTTCGGAATAGGATTTGACAATGGAATTATCTTGGTTTAAATAGAATTTATTTTTAACTAATTCATAGTCAATTATCTATTATAATCTGACTATGGGACTCAAGTCAGTCGAGTCAAGTCGAGTTAGTTAGATTTGCTTATTATTTTAAATAAAGCAAATGTTAAGCACAATGGGCTAGATTGGATTGGATCTGGCCCATTTTGTAAGCCCAATGAGAGTGGTCATGGGTTTATTACTATCAAGGAAAGAATATTGAGTTTAGTCAATTTATTAATATTGTATTTATCTTTTATCATAGTTATAACCATATATCGTCTTTATTTTTACAGGAATAGAGCATAACCCTAGATCCATTCAAAGCATCCAAATCTTAGCCACCACACTCTACTTTACAGTCATCCACCACCACCCTTGACTGTTTGCCACCCTCTGACGATCGGCATAACGTTCGATATTTATCATTCTGTCCATATTCAACCTATTCTAACTCTTTTATTTTTAACTTTTCACGTCCATCTTAGATTCATGTGAATTGAAAGTCATTAGATTCATAACTCGTAAGACTACCACTCATAAAAATTACATAATTTTCTTATGTACATATCAGTCAAAGTCTGGTACATAATAGTTGTATCAAATCTGGTGTTCTTTGATTGATGGTTAAAACGAGATCGAGAAAGATGAACGAGAAAGGAGCAACTATGGAGGACTAAGAACTCATCTCCATTCCTATATGAGTTTCTTCGGTGCCACCTCCACCACCAGCAACCACCAGCGATGAGCTACCGGCATGGCTAAAGGCATTATTTATAGAACTTTTCAGTCAACTTAAAAGAGAACTTGTAGGAGATGCAAACCTCCATCAATGACTCCATCGCCAACACCACCAAGCTATGGTGGAACTAGCCGAACCATAGCTAGAAAGTTCTAATTGTGAAGGAGATAGAGGAGAGCTCCAAACCATGGCAACCAACCCTCCTCCAGCCATGGTGAAGCTCCCTCCAACTCTCCTCCGGCCACACTACAATGACACTAGAGCCACCACCCACAGTGGTGGTTTTTGGGTTGTCTTCCCCACTCGAGGTGGAAACTAGGCCCGAAATCTTAGTTTTCCACTTGTGGCATTCCAAACACCCCTGACCAAGTCACGTGTACTCCCTTCCTTAGACTACCCTCACCCAAATCATTGTCGTCGTTCATGCCAACACTGGTTAGAGGAACATTGTCAATGGCCATTATCACTGCAACAAACTTGCGGCTAGTGGTCACGGGTCTAACTCTTCTGTGACTATCAGTAGCCATGACTCGCTTCCTCGAGCTAACTACTAGCTAGTGCTGTTGTTGGGTGGTCGAACTCAATTTTTACTACCACGGGGAGCTACCCCTTCGTTGGGGTGGCTTAGCTAGGGTCGATGGACCTGCCGACTCCATTAGTAGTCATCAGGGCTGATGGACCCACCGGCGATGCGCCTTGGCCGACGCTACATCAAATCAACTTGAGCCTGATTTCAACCTTGCACTGCTGCTCTGCCTCCTCGAGGACTTGCATGACAATGACTATCATTGGCTAGCTACCCTGCCTATCCGCCACTAAAGCTATAGCAGCCTTTGGCAGCATCCCTAGGCGAAAATCTAATTTTAGCCTTAGGGTTAGAGTTAGCTCAATTGCATGGAGAAGATAAAGTGTGCAAATCCCGAGTAAGGCCAATTTTTTATGAAATGATTCAAGCACCTCGTGTGAATTAGTTTTGGACCCATGAGCATGACCACAAGCCTATGGATGACTAGTGGAACGAACTAGTGAGCCCACGTTAGCTGACTGAACCAAACTTGCATGTAGCCCAGACATGATATGAGTCAAACCCATGGGCCTATGACCCTCAAGGCCAACATCAACCACTAGGCCACTTGGCCCATGATGATAGGCCACAATTTGGGATCCAAGCTTGGACTATTATAAACAAGATCTAGATCGATCTAGATAAAAGAAAATTATATAATTTTAATGGGTGGTAACCTTATGAGTTATGGATCTAATGGCTTTTGTTTCACATGAATCTGAGATCATAGTGAAGAGTTAAAAGTAAAATAGTGATGAAAGGTCAAATCTAGATAGATTGGTAATCATCCGCATTGCAGCAGTCATTGAAAGGTCACTCGTGGTGGAAGATGGTGGTTATGATTTGAAAATTTTGAATGGATCTAGGGTCATGATCTACTCCTATGAATATAAAATAATCCAATTATTACGATAAAAGATAAAGATAATATAATAAAAAATAAAAGATAAAGACAATATAATAAAAAATAACTAAACTCAATTATCATTCCACATATGATAATTATATCTTGATCACTCATATTTATAGGAATAGAATCATAGCAAATTTGATCCAATTCACCCTATTCAGCTTACATCCACTTTATGTGAAACTTAAAGAAATAAACATATCTAACTAACTAACCCAATTGACTTAACTTGACTCAATTGACTTTACTGACCTAACCAACGTTGTTGGATCGTATGATGGACCATCAAGCTTGATTTCTCAAATTTTCAAGAGAGAGACCCGCTAGTATGGACCTACTTAGCGGAATAGTTTTTCATGTGACACGCCCAACCACCAAAAGGTCTAGCTCACATCACTTCACCTAGAGGGTGTGGCCATTAGGTGGTACTAATTGATAGAGCAAACTCGACCATTCGAGTCTTGATTGGATTTCACTGATGCGATTTGTGCTCAGTTCGGTCCAACCCAGTATGAGGACTTCCAAGCTATGTTGACTAAGCTAACTCAGTCAACAATAGTTCAAGCTTGAGAAAAGTTCGAGCAGATCTACAATCAAGTCACCAACTAGTCAGACTCAGCCCTGAAGAGTACCCTCATTGGGATGGTCAATCTTGGCATTCAGGCAAAGGTCAAGCTCTAAGGCCCACTACCATTGAGGAGATATTCTCATTGGCAATTTTGATGGAGTCCAAGTTTGATTAGCTAAATCAGATCCACAAGGAGGAGAGAAGGAAGATAGCTCAAGCTCACAGCCCATTAAAGAATCCACCTACCCCAACCCAGCCAGTACAAACGACTCAACCCAATTGCCAGCAGATCTTATGCTCACTTTGTACCTATTGACTTAGAGAAGCATAGAAAGAAAGGCTTGTGTTTAATGCGATAATCATTTTACCCTAGGTCATAGGAAGACAGCCCAAGCTCACAGCCCACGCTCACAGCCCACTAAAGATTCCACCTACCTCGATCAAGCTAGTACAAACGGCTAAGCCCAATTGCCAACAAATCTTGCGTCACTTTGTACCTATTGACTTAGAGGAGCACATAAAGAAAGGCTTGTGTTTAATACAATAATTATTTTACCTTAGGTCATAAATGTGAGTGCTAGTTAACCCACGTCATGTTCCTAGGTGGGCTCGAAGAGGATGAATTCAAGTCCACTAATTGGCATGATGGATTATACGAGTATAAGGACGTGGAGGACAAGTCATCTTAAGGACAAGGTGTCAGAAACGTGGTGAATTGTTACGATAGTCAAGTCTAGTTGAGTTAGTTAGATGATTAGACTTGCTTACTATTTGAATTTCAAATAAATCTGATGTAAGCCCAAGGGGGCAAATTGGATCCTACCCATTCTAATTCTGCTCTTATAAATAGGAGAGATTATGGGTTTATAATTATCAAGAATAAATATTAAGTTTAAACAATTTATTATTGTTATTTTTATCTTTTAACGTAGTCATTAGATCATCCATATTTTCGTAGGGATAATTTGTAACCCTAAATCTATTTGAAGCAACCCTAAACACTATCCTCCGTCATGAGCCACTCCACTTTACAGTCATCCACTATCCTCCGACAATCGATGCAATATTAGATATATACCATTCTGCCTAGATTTGACTTAGTATTACTGTTTTACTTTTAATTTTGGACTCCGACATTAGATTCATGTAAAAAGAAAGTCATTAGAATTTTAACTCGTGAGGCTACTACTCATAAAAATCTTATAATTTTCTTATATTCAAATTTGTCTAGATCTGATATATAACATTACTCTCTTCACCAATTAATACTCATAAAAATCTTATAATTTTCTTATATTCAAATTTGTCTAGATCTGATATATAACATTACTCTCTTCACCAATTAATGTTATATGATCTCTAATAAAACTCATAATCAAATAAAGTACATGATGAAGAATGAATGAACCTAAAACCCCAAAATCTGTATATAAAATATCGCTCTGAAAAGAGAGAAATTCACTCCGATATCAATTGATAAAGTATGAATCAATGGTATGCTTGACTAAGTAAATAAGATCTAAAAATTAAAAAGTCAAAGTCAAACACTAAAACCAACATTTTAGCAAAATCAAATCCTGCTAGTCTAGAAAAATCAATATAGAATCAAATTATGAAAATCAAAACTGAGTAAGAGAAGAAAACTCGAATAAGAGTAACAAAAGTAAGACATGGCAAACACAAGCCACAGTTTTTTTTAATGTTGAAAACCACTCTTGCCAAGAGAGAAAATAAATCACAAACCTGCCTAATACCCATTGATCTATTTTGCTAAGTAAATAAGATTTTTTTTATAATACCTTCTTACACTCTAATGAGTTAGTGTTTAAGTAATATCGTGAACGTGCAATTAACTATTGTTATGAAGTAAAATGCTTTTTTTTAGCTCTCAAGCTAACTTAACTCCTCTCATGTTTAATAATCAATCTTTATTATAGACTAGCACTTTGAGATATGTAGATGACTTTGCACACTATATGAAAAATAAACTCCATAATCTATGTATAAAGCTTGATGAGTTCTTCTTAGGTTGGATGAAATCTCTACATGTTGTAGTTTGCTTTTGTCTAGCACTCTAACTCAAATAGTAGCTCACAATTGATAAAAAGTTAAAAACTTGGAGTGAGAAATCCTTAGATAGGATGGATACATGTAGTCTAATCTCGTTTCATTTAAATTAAGTGCAAGAAACCTCAACAATTCGTATTAGGAAAATGATCGAATAAAACTCCAAATCTAAAATTGCTTTTAAATCTTCTTTTTAGATTTGTGCATGCCATCTGGATATTGCTTTACGTTAACTTAATGATCTTGTGCTTGCGTACGGATGACTTACTCTCGTCTCTACGAGGTGCTGAAATTATTTTTCTTCTCACTTTCACTTAATTTCTTTGCACAATTCAACCTTCCGTAAGCTATCAAACTTTGACTATATACTTAAATTAATTGTATGCAACTCTAACACACGTAATCTATCCATAAATTTACCAATTATTAAATTATTGCACTTCCATAAAAGTTCAAAATAACTAGGGTGCACTTAATCTAATTTCTTATTAAAGAGACAAGTGAATTGAATAATCCTCAGAATCATGCAAAATTTCAAAGAGATGTATAATCTCAAGAGTCACTAGGAATTTCTAATAGACATGTATATACTATTATGGTGGACTATGTATGAATCCTACTGTGTCTAAATCCTTTGTAATACCTTTCATACTGCATAAGAAATGGAGCAAATTTCCTTTTTGTTGCTATAGGAATAATCCACACCCCTCCTCTAAATGATCAGCAGCTGGAACCCCCAAATTATGCATGAATGGTACAAATCACTTTATTAGTTGCTTTTTCTTTAGCTAAAGATTTGCAACTTTAGTGTTTTTGCGTTCTAGCTAGAAGAGGATTGGGTTTTTAATCGGGTTATTGTACTAATTTGAGGCAATATCAAGTCTAAAGATAAAGTTCCAAAAGTCACCTATAATTAAGTTAGGTGGGCAGCTTGTTGAGGTAGACAAATCAAAAAAAAAAAGAAAAAAAAACTAGTGAACTCGTGACTTGTGGACACGAACATTATGAGAGGGAGAGAGAGAGAGAAAACAAACTAAAGAAAAGAAAATTATTAGATCTTGCTAGGAGAGAGAAAAGGTATAACACTAAAAAGCAGTTTTTCTTTTTTGTTATGTACCAAATTTGAAAGTTCCGATTTTAATGATTTTAGTCTCATGGCAATCAGAGGTTGGAATAAAAAGATATAAATAAATAGTAGAGAAATATTAGAATATGATAGATTGGTAAATATCATACGTTGCAGCCGAGGAGGAGGGTGACGAACATTTCTGACATTTCTTTTTTGTTATGTACCAAATTTAAAAGATATGGTTTTAATGGTTTTAGTCTCGTGTATGTAACACCCAAACTCTAAACACGTGTATGGTACGAGCCCATACGGCACATGCGTAGCACCTAACCATTTGGGTTAGATACTGACAATCAAATAAACCTGTAGCAATATCATAATTTTATCCACAACATCTAAACTAAGAATAACTCAAGTCTAACTGTCAACAGTATACAAATAACCCTACATGGGCCCTACACATGCCACAACACATCATCAAGAGATTTTAATAACTATATATACACAACGGTAGTATATACATAATACAAGTACAATGTCACCTGCTAAAATATAAGACAAGGATACAGATACACTTTGGATGATGTCCACTAATACATCAGATAAGATAACTCATCTCGCACATAACACTAACCACACTCTACTCCTCACTCACCGGCAAGACCTCTAAGGGAGTATCCTACTCCTCTCGTTCACCTAGGTTTTTAGAAAAGAGAAAACAAAGAGAGTCATGAGCTAAAGACTCAGTAAATAGACCTTTCCCCGAATTAGTAAAACTAAACAGAGAATAAATCAAGTACTTGATAATATAAATAAAAAAGAGCATCATGTCATAAATGAGTATATGAATGTTTCTCAATAACATATAATTGAAAAGTAAATAACATGTCATAACTCATAGAAGTATATAATCCTCGACAATGAATAAATAGATCTCTATGTCATACTATCATCATAACTCTCTCTCAAATATGACACATGATGCATGCCGACTATGTCATGATGTCAAATGTAATGGTGTATAAATTATGATAATTACTTAATAATCAGGTGAAATTCTCCGTATCACAATCACTACCGACATTTCGGTATACCATCATCACACTAGACAACTATGCATAGTCAACATCTAGTATCCGGTCTCAACATCATGCCCGAAGGCTTCGAGCATACTCTGGCATCCATAAGGAGTATCTCAAATATAACCATACCCTGCCATCCGCTAAGGGTATCAACATCCATCTAGACCGGGCACCCCACATAGTTGATAGAAACCTCGTGAGGATAACTCGCCACATATGCGCTAGCGAACGGCATGTGTCCGATTGTCTATGCGCACAGACTCAACTAACATCAGACATGGGCCACGAGATATCGCATATCAGCGACCATAATCATCACTCCAAGCACCCCTAACCTTGGCGCCTACTCGGGTATCCTCACGCTTTCTATCAACTATCCTATAAATTACATTTCATGCTTTCCTTCTAAATGTCAGATCATATGCATATATCCAGTACAATAATAAGTCAATGCATAACGGGAATTTTATATGGAACAGGAATCAAGAGAAAAATAATGCAATGTAGTCTCCAACTATATCGTCAACACATGTATACTCATGCTAATCTATTACATACATACTCATACTAAAAATCGTCTGGACATAACCTTACAACAATACAATCGTCTCTCATCATCTCTATTTATCATCATCATACTCATATCCAAGATCAACCTAATTATATGTATGATAAAAATATGCTCGACTGTAATTATCTCTAGATAAAGTCATATAATCATGCTGGAGGCCAAAACATACATGTACATAATATATAATATAACCTAATTTGAGAAAGGCGTCTAGGGGATAAGATTACTCACTCCACTACAAATACCAAACCACCACTCGTTCACGCTGCTACGGTAACGATCAAGCCTCAATAGATAAGTCCACGGCCTCTTGAATAGGGGGGTGAGGATCTGAAATTATTTATAACAAATATGTCAATCTTTCTATTAATTAAAATTAACCCGACAAAAAGATATTTTCTTGTTGTAATTATGTACTCTTCATTTCTATATTTGTTTTGTTATTTATTAACCATAATTATATAATTTAATAGTGTATTTAAAACATAATTATCTGCCTATTATTCTCCTTGATAATTAAGAAAATAAGAATTAGGTTACTCCAAATAATTACGTAAGAATATACGTACATAACCCTAATAATTACTATTACCTACCTAGGATTAAAATAGTAATTTATATTGCAGGTGTTTTGCTAAACATGATATAATTATATTTATTAACTATGATATAATTATATTTAATTTATACAAATTAATTACATTAAATTAACTAAACTAATTGAATAATTAATAACATAATCAAATATAATTAGAAATAAACAAATGTGCATATATATATATTTATATTTATAATAACTATACATAGTGCTGGGCTCGGCCCAACGCCCTTACAGGGCAAGGCGCTGCACGGTGCAGTCTAAGAGGAAAGAAGGGAAGAAAGAGGAGGAGGAGGAGGAGGAGAAGAAGAAGAAGAAGAAGAAGAAGAAGAAGAAGAAGAAGAAGAAGAAGGACGAGGAGGAGAAAGCGGAAGGAAGAAGAGGGTTGGGCCGTAGGGGAGGGGTGCGGCCGCTGGTGGCCACTCAGCGGCCGGCCTCTCCTCGACGACTCAATCCTCCGGCAGTCACGAGAGGAAGCCGACAAAGAGAGGAAGAGAGATAGAGAGAGAGAGAGAGAGAGAAAGAGAAGTAGGGAGGCTCACCAGCGTTAGTGGAGGTGGCGGCGGCAACAGCAGGCCGACGGAGTGACGACGGTAGCGAGTAGAGAGAGAGAGAAAGAGTGTTTGAGAGAGGGAGAAAGAGAGAAAGGTGAGAGAGAGCCCTAAAAGAAAAAGAGAGAGAGAGGAAGAAAAGGAAGAGAAGCGATGGGGAGGGAGGCTGCGACAACGGGGGCCCACTGCGCCAGCTAGCCCGGCCAGGTTGGCCGGGCTAGCGCTTGGGGCGCAAGGCGCCCATCCCAGCTGCCACTGCATGGCACGAAGCTATCGTGCCATGCAGTGAAGATTTTTTTTTTTTAACCTTGGGTTATTACATTTTCCTTCCCCCTTATAAAAATTTCGACCTCGAAATTTAGATACCTCTAAACAATTCTGGATATTTGGATCGTATTTCATCTTCACGTTCCCAAGAAGCCTCTTCTACTGCATGGTTCCTCCATAGGATTTTTACTAAAGGTATAACTTTTGTTCTTAGTACTTTATCTCTTCTAGCAAGGACTTTCACAGGCTGCTCTTCATATGATAAATTTTGCTGCAGCTGAACTGGTTCATAATGAATCACATGCAAAAGATCTGATATATATTTCCTTAGTACTAACACATGGAACACATTATGAATTTGTGCTAGGTCAGGGGGTAAAGCTACTCTATAAGTTACAGGCCCAACTCGTCCTAGAATCTCATAAGGTCCTATATACCTAGGGCTTAACTTTCCTTTCTTTCCAAAGCGAAACACACCCTTCCAAGGTGAAACTCTTAAGAATACTTTATCTCCAACCTGAAACTCCAAATCACGCCTCCTATTATCAGCATAACTTTTCTGTCTACTTTGTGCCACCTTCATATGTTCTCTAATTATCTTTATCTTCTCAACTGTAGCTTGCACTAGTATTGAGTTTTCAACCTTCTTTTCTCCAACTTCTTCCCAATCAATTGGTGATCTGCATTTCCTGCCATATAATGCTTCATAGGGAGGCACACCAATACTGGCATGATAGCTATTATTATAAGCAAACTCTATCAAGAGTAAATATTTGTCCCAACCCAATCCAAAATCAATTACACATGCTCTCAATATATCCTCTAATGATTGAATAGTATGCTCAGATTGACTATCTGTCTGAGGATGATAAGCTGTACTAAACTGCAGTTTTGTTCCAAAAGACTGATGAAACTGCTTCCAAAATTTGGACACAAAACGAGGATCTCTATCTGAAGTGATACTAATAGGAATTCCATGGTGAGCATAAATTTCATCTCTAAACAAGATAGCTAAGTTTTCAATTGAATCAGTAGTACTAACTAGTAAAAAGTGTGCTGATTTGGTTAGTCTATCAATAATCACCCAAATTGCATTCTTCCATTTCTATGTCTTTGGTAATCCTGTAACAAAATCCATATTAATATGTTTCCATTTCCATTTAGGAATCTGCAAAGGTTGTAATGCGCCTGCAGGCCTTTGATGTTCAATCTTGACTTGTTGTCAAACACTTAGCCACAAATTCTCCAATATTTCTTTTCATTCCTTCCCACCAGAATTTCTTTTTTAACTCATGATACATTTTTGTTCCCCCGGGGTGCATAGCATAAGCAGAAGTATGAGCTTCGTTTAAAATTTTATTTCTAAGTCCTTCACAATTAGGAACATATAATCTGCCTCTAAAACGCAGTATCCCGGTAGAGTCTATAGAGAAACCTGGTTTACTGGAATTCTGTACTTGTTTCACAATTTGCATAGCCTTAATATCAGTCTTCTGAGATGCACTAATTCTATCTATCAATGTAGGTTTGACAGTAAATTGTGCAAATAACCCAACTCTGCCACCCTTGGTCACAATTGGAACTTCTAGCCTTTGTAGATCCTTAAGTATCATAGTTTGTTGGGTAATTAAAAATGCTAGACTCCCAGTTGACTTCCTACTTAAGGCTTTCGCAATAACATTTGCTTTACCTGGATGATAATTTATGGTACAATCATAATCTTTCACTAATTCCAACCATCTTCTTTGCCGCAAATTAAGTTCTTTCTAAGTAAACAAATATTTAAGACTTTTATGATCTATAAAAATTTCACATTTTTCCCCATATAGATAATGTCGCCAAATCTTTAAAGCAAACACTACAGCAGCAAACTCCAAATCATGAGTAGGATAATTCTGTTCATAATCTTTTAACTGCCTAGATGCATAAGCCACTACATTACCATTCTGCATTAAAACACAACCTAATCATTTACGTGAGGCATCACAATACACCTGAAATCCTATTCCACTAGAAGGAATAATCAGAATTGGTGCACAAGTCAATCTTCTTTTTAATTCTTAAAAACTATTTTCACACTCTTCATTCCACTCAAACTTTTGATTCTTCCGAGTCAATCTGGTAAGAGGCATATCTATCTTTGCATATCCTTCTACAAACCTCCTATAATACCTAGCCAGACCAAGGAAACTACGCACTTCCGTGATATTAGTTGGTTGACTCCATTTCAATATAGCATCTATTTTGGACTGATCCACACTGATCCCTTCCTGTGATACTACATGTCCTAGGGAGACCACCTGGCCTAGCCAGAACTCACATTTTGAAAATTTGTCAAATAACTTCTTTTCTCTCAAGATCTGGAGAATATACTCAAGTGATATTCATGTTCTTCCTCACTAGCTTAATATATTAGTATATCATCAATGAAAACTATTACAAACTAATCCAAATAAGGTTGTAAAACTCTATTCATCAGATCCATGAAGACAGCTGGAGCATTGGTCAATCCAAATGGCATGACTAAAAACTCATAATGTCCATATCTAGTACGAAAGGTAGTTTTAGAAATATCCTCCTCACGTACTTTTAGCTGATGGTAACCAGTCCTCAAGTCTATTTTAGAGAATACTCTAGCTCCCCTTAGCTGGTCAAACAAATCATCAATGCGAGGTAGAGGATATTTATTCTTTATTGTCACTTGGTTCAGTTGTCTTTAGTCTATACACAATCTAAGTGTTCCATCCTTTTTCTTAACAAACAGAACAGGCGCACCCCAAGGTGAGACACTAGGTCTTATAAAGCCTTTCTGTAGTAGTTCTTCTAACTGTACCTTAAGTTCTTTCAATTCTATTGGTGCCATTCTATAGGGAGCTTTAGAAATAAGTGAAGTATCAGGAGCTAAATCAATTGAAAATTTTACTTCCCTATCCGGGGGTAATCCGTGGAGATCATCTGGAAAAACATCAAAAAACTCTCTAACAACTCAGACATCTTCTAATTTGATCTTTTTATCAGTATCCCTTGACAGGCTAGCTAAGACACTTGTGCATCCTTTCTTTAATAATCTGTAATCAAATGTGGGGATTATCTCCATAGGGTTGCTAGATTTATTGCCCTTAATTCTATATTCTGCCCCATCAGCTAAGTTCATCACAATTTCCTTTCTATAACAATCAATGTTGGCATGATATGCAGCTAACCAATCCATCCCCAAGATAACATCAAAATCTATCAGCTCTAGTGGCAAAAGATCTTCTTTGAACTCCCTATCCCCAAAGCTAACTGTGCAAGATTTATAAGTAGAATCAATAACAACTATCTCTCCTACTGGTGTGGCAATCAATAGAATATCCTCTAAAGGTTCCATTAGTATATCGGCATGGCAAGCAAAAGAATTCGAAATAAAAGAATGTGTGGCATCTGAATCAAATAAAACTCTTGATGTATGTGAAAATAAATTCAGAGTACCTGTGGCCACATCATTGGATGCCAAAGCATCGTGCTCCGTCATAGCAAAGATCCGGCCACCTCTAGACTTTCGCCTAGGCTGAGAGGAACCTGCTCCAACAACTCCTCTACCTCGACCAGTCGTAGTAGAAACCCCAAGAGGTGCAATTCTAGAAGATGCTACAACAGCAGAAATTGGGGCGGTGGCGGCGCGTGGATAATCACGACGGATATGACCAGGCTGTCCACACCCGAAGCATAAGAAAGGTTTGTGACACTCACGAAGCTGATGGCCAAACTTGCTACATCCATAACAAGGCCGACTATGCCCTAATGATCCCCTAGCCATCCCACCTCCTCTACCACCGGATGATGGCCCAGTCACACTAATCTGTGATACTGCTTGGCTGAGTCCCCCAGATCCTCATGAATCAGATCGATTAATAGATGAACCAGCACTGTAACTCCCCCGATAAGGATGATAGGAAGGGCGACGCTGTGACTGCGAAGACGGTAAGCTTTGGCTAGCAGAAAGAGCTCTAGAACTCCCGCCTCGCCCATACTGTGTCCCAGATCTCCAAGCATCCATAGCCCTCTTTTCCTGAATCACCCCTTCAAGTGACATAGCCCTCTCTATTGTATCAGCATAAGGAATGAGGCCTGCTGCCTCCAAGCTCTGACGTATAGTATAATTTAGCCCATGTTTGAAACGTCAAGCTCTAGCTGCTTCATTTGGAACTTGATGGGGCACAAAACAGGCTAAAGCATTAAATGCATCAAGAAATAACTCCCAAGTGATGACTGCGTCCCATATCCTTGATTTTATCAGTCTCTCTGTGGCTTTCCACCATTGTTCCGCCTCACCTCTAAGCATAAAGGCAGCAAAAGGTACCTTCTGCTGATCATTACATCCTAGAGTATCCAACATTTTCTCTATATCCGATAACCATCCACTTGGATCAACACCTCCACTATAAATCGGGGGGTTTAACTACATAAACTTATTTAAGGTGATGCCCGCTGTAGGAGGTGGCTCAGAACTCTCTACTGATATGCCAGCTCCTCTGCTTCGAAGGATTTCCTCAATAAGTCTTTCTTTATTGTCTAGGAGGCCCAAAATAGGATCACGTTTCTCTACAGATGGAGGAACTTATGGGGTCTCAGTAGGGGCTTCAGCTGTGGAGGTCACCCTAGACTGTGAACCTCTGCGACAGGGCGGCATCTTTCTATAGAAATAATCTGTTAGGTTTTTATTTGTTGGCAATTGTGTACAAAATATTCTAAGTGTATTTTTTCATGTATATGAGCTTTACACAAGTCTAGAATATCTTTGGTTTGAAGAATTGCAAGATTAGTGGAGAAAAGCTATTGAGTTCACACCGTGTTCACAAACGCGTTCGAACGCGAGTATTGCATTCACACAAACCGAGAGCAGCGTTCACAAATGCATTCGAACGCGGGTACTGCGTTCACACAGACCGAGAGCAGCGTTCACAAATGCGTTCGAACGCAACCTGAAGAATTCAAGCTGTCGCGTTCGAACGCACTTGGGCCCGTTCGAACGCACCTGAGATTAAGTCAAGTCGTTCGAACACACCCAGGCCGCGTTCGAACGCACCTATGAAGTTTGCAATTTATTGGATTTTCGTGAGTACGGATAAGACTTGGATTTGGCTCTATCTTGAAGATCATATATAAGGATTGTGATGCCCTATCTCTAGGGTAGTTGAAGAAGCATTATTGAAGGAGACTTCTTGAGGCTACATCGGTTCTTCAACGAATAAGGTTCTTCTCATCTACAAGAATTTAATCTTTCGTCTTAAGGGCTATCTAGACGAAAGATCAATCTCGAGGGCTACTGAAATTGGACTTCAATCACAAGAAGTAGTGAATCGTGGGTTCTAGCGATCAAAACTGAGAGGAACAAAGTCGTTTGGATCGACGGGTTGTTTTGTGAGTGAGTCTTGTAACTGCTACTATCATAGTGATTGGTTTTGATCCGAGTTTGGATCCGTGGTTTTTTTTCCCGTTTTGGGTTTTTCCACGTTAAAATCTTGGCGTTTATCTCTGCTTTCTTTCTTAATATTTTTCGGATTTTTACTTAAGCGAACGAGCGATATTATTGCCTAGTGTTTAGATACATACATGTGTCTAGGGGTTTTTTCAATTGATATCAGAGCAGGTTCTCTTACCCTTTGAGAGAGATCATATAGGCATGGATTTTCATAGAGATGGACCTTCATCTATTAGACCTCCTATTCTAGATGGATCAAATTATGGATATTGGAAAGCTAGGATGAGAGCTTATTTGAAGTCTATAGATGAGCGAGTATGGATGGTCATTATGAACGGTTAGAGTCCACCAATGTACATGGTAAATGATGAGTTTATTGAGAAACCGATTGAGTCATAAGATAAGACAGATTATGAAAAAGTTGGCTGGAATAGCAAAGCAATTAATGTAATCATCATTTATGATAATTACTCAATAATTAGATCTCCATGTCATACTATCATCATAACTCTCTCTCAAATATGACACATGATGCATGTCGACTATGTCATGATGTCAAATACAATGGTGTATAAATTATGATAATTACTCAATAATCAGGTGAAATTCTCCGTATCACAATCACTACCGATATTTTGGTATATCATCATCACACTAGACCACTGTGCACAGTCAACATCCGGTACCTAGTCTCAACATCATGCCCGAAGGCTCCGAGTATACTCTGGCATCCATAAGGAGTATCTCAAATATAACCATACCCTGCCATCCGCTAAGGGTATCAACATCCATTCAGACCGAGCACCCTACATAGTTGATAAAAACCTCGTGAGGATAACTCGTCACATATGCCCTAGCGAACGGCATGTGTCCGATTGTCTGTGCGCAAAGACTCAACTGACCTCGAACATGGGCCACGAGATATCGCATATCAGCGACCATAATCATCACTCTAGGCACCCCTAACCCTAGCGCCTACTCGGGTATCCTCACGCTTTCTATCAATTATCCTATAAATCATATTTCATGCTTTCATTCTAAATGCCAGATCATATGCATATATCTAGTACGATAATAAGTCAATGTATAATAGGAATTTTATATGGAACAGGAATCAAGAGAAAAATGATGCAATATAGTCTCCAACTATATCATCAACACATGCATACTCATGCTAATTTATTACATGCATACTCATGCTAAAAATCGACTGGACATAAGCACTTGTTGGCAAGTTCGGAAGAAGACATAACCTTACAACAATACAATCATTTCTCATCATCTCTATTTATCATCATCATACTCATATCCAAGATCAACCTAATTATATGCATGATAAAAATATACTCGACTGTAATCATCTCTAGATAAAGTCATATAATCATGCTGGAGGCCAAAACATGCATGTACATAATATATAATATAACCTAATTTGAGAAAGGCGTCTAGGAAATAAGACTACTCACCCTACTGCAAATACCAAACCACCACTCGTTCACGCTGCTACGATAACGATCAAGCCTCGATAGCTAAGTCCATGGCCTCTTGAATAGGGGGGTTGAGATCTGAAATTATTTATAACAAATATGTCAATCTTTCTATTAATTAAAATTAACCCGACAAAAAGATATTTTCTTGTTGTAATTATGTACTCTTCATTTCTATATTTGTTTTGTTATTTATTAACCATAATTATATAATTTAATAGTGTATTTAAAATATAATTATCTGCCTATTATTCTCCTTGATAATTAAGAAAATAAGAATTAGGTTACTCCAAATAATTACGTAAGAATATACGTACATAACCCTAATAATTACTATTACCTACCTAGGATTAAAATAGTAATTTATATTGCAGGTGTTTTGCTAAACATGATATAATTATATTTATTAACTATGATATAATTATATTTAATTTATACAAATTAATTACATTAAATTAACTAAACTAATTGAATAATTAATAACATAATCAAATATAATTAGAAATAAACAAATGTGCATATATATATATTTATATTTATAATAACTATACATAGTGCTGGGCTCGGCCCAACGCCCTTACAGGGCAAGGCGCTGCACGGTGCAGTCTAAGAGGAAAGAAGGGAAGAAAGAGGAGGAGGAGGAGGAGGAGGAGAAGAAGAAGAAGAAGAAGAAGAAGAAGTATTTACTTATTTTGTGATTCACACTCCCTCGTCTTTGAGGATTTTGTAACCCAATCCCTCATTTTTCTCTATTATTCTCATTTAACTCTCTGAAGTTATTTTGACTAACTAATATTAATCAAATTACTAAAATACCCCCCACTATTTTCTTTTATTTTCTATCCCTCTATTATTTTCCCAATCTACCTCCATCATCGCCCCCCGTTCATTTTCTACTATCGTCTATGTTAATCCAGAGTGTTAAATAAAAATTATAGAGGAAAGAAAAGAGTGGAGTTACAAAATTCTTAAAGAAGGTGTATGAGTGTGAATCATAAATAGATAGAATATAAGGTGTGAAATCCTTAAAAATATGTATTCAAAGTTATTAATGTTGTTTTGCATCTATAGTTAATTTAACTCATCTATAGAATAACCGGATGTAAAAAAGAAATTAACATTAGGATGGCTTTTAGACATTAAATTGGAAAATTTAGGGTGTTTTTAAATCAAATTTAGGTTTTATAGGAACTATTTTACTTTTATTTTAATAAAAAAAAAGTAAAGAAAAATTTTAAATAAAATTATTACTTGACGTTTCCGTCAACATTATCATCACGGGATAAGAGGTTTTTTATTATTCACGAGGTCAATGTTTATTGAAAAAAGATGAGAGTGCACCAAGGAATTGACAATAGTTTACGGGGTTTCTTAGTATAATTATTCCTAAGAAATATTAGATAGTTGGTGGGTCAAATTATCGCCAAAAATAAATAAGTTTAAGGGTAGGTAACCTTTCTCTTTCTTTTGATATTATGACAGTCCTGTCGTTTAATATGTTTTTATAGAAAAAATTAAAATAAAATTTTGGCCTCAATATATTTTACTTCTGAAACCTTGGATGAAAATAAGTTTACCCTCTTATTTTATTTTGTATAGTTGTGTTCTTGCAACTATTAAGTTTTTTTACCCAAAGTTAACAGAGCTCGAGAAAGCTAGCTGTAGCTCAACTCCGCTCGATTATTATTTTGAGTTTAAAAATCGAGCTCATGAACCTCGTAAGCCAGCAAGCTATTTTGATAGCGGATTCTCACAAATGTTATAAAATGTCTGCTGTAACAACATCCTTCGTTGCTTTTGTTGAACTTTGGCTCCTCACTTTCTATTTAGCCAATCATCTATGATTTGTTTGAACAAAGGTGGCCTCTTCCCCACTTTAGCAACAATGTGTAGAACTTCGCTTTGTTTTAACTCATAAGTTATTGTGACATAGGGTGCTTTAATTGTGCTACCAATCCATGGGTTCCATGTTTTGATTAGAAGGACAGGGGAATCAAATGGAATAGCAAAAGGCAGGAAAGATGGGGGCCTTTAATCCACCATCCTGTCTCAGTAGGTGGAGTCTTGAGTGCTAAATGACGTTTCATGTTCCCTTTGCTCTCACTCACTCACACAGTGACATGCATATTATAACTCAATCAACTTTGAGTCTAAGCCTATGGTTCACTTTTTATTTGGGAAAATAACCAGCTATATTTTGATCTTATCATAATGAACCATCTCAACTTTTTCAGATTCACAAGAAATCTAAAATATAAGTGAAAGTTTACACATATACCATGAGCTCATACGTTATAAATAAAGAGGTAAGAGTCCTCTTTGATACATAAATTGAACAACTAGCATAATTGTAGTGGAGGACAAATTTAATTGAACATCTCTAATTTAGGATAATTAAATAAATAAATAAAAAGAAGAGAAAATTGCATAGACATTTAGATTTTTATTTTGATTCTCTAAATCTTTTTCTCTAATTGTTAATTGATTTTCTTAGATAACCTATCCATAAATCCAAACGATAACTTATGGAATATTTTTAATGGTTAAATTATATGCGCAGATTATACTCTGGGAAAAAATCCACATGATATTATTGCCAACACCCATGGAGGGATTTAATACCTTGACCTCTTTCATGTGTGAGTTACTTACCGTAAGTAGGACCCAACATGTACTAGATGAAGATTAGAAAGGTGATTAATTAATTAATTATGTGAGCATTTCCCCCCCAGACTTGGAAATTTTTCTGAGTAAATTTAAAATTCTTTCATCAGAACTACTCTTGAATTTTAAAATGTACTGGATCCGTAAAATACAATTTGGGAGGTCTAGTTTGGTGAAAGCTCCAATTTTGTGTCCATCCTTCTTAATTGCAAGACGCAGTTCTGTGTGATTGTTTTTTCTTCCTTTCTCGATAGCAACTTTTGACGCTTCTACTTTGTGTTAGTGGTCTAAAATTATGGACTATTTCATGCCACTGATGAGGCATGGAGAATCGTATTGGATAACAGAAAGGCAAAGATGAAGATGAAAAGGACCAGAGTGTGTGTTTTTGCAATGTACTCCTCATCACCTTTCATATGGACAAGAATAATACCATCTCCATTATAGCATTGGGCAATACAACCAAGATTTCTTGTGCATAAGATTCTTTCATACCAACCAGAAACTGACATTGGATAACAAATATAAGAACTAAACTAGGAATACATTACAGTGTATCATTAAAAAGAGTAAATACCTAAAGAACAGAAAAGAGAAAACCTACGAACTCCATCGTATCCTTACAAGTAGTAGAAGAAAATGAACAAAACGATAGAAAGCAGGATAATCAGAGAGGCAGCGGTCTGCGATGCCCGTTCGTGGAATCATCACCGTATGGCTTTGCGGAGTCATCGGACTTTTTCCTGAGAAAGTTAATCCAAGTAATGGCTTCCAATAACAAGGCAATACCGCCCAAGATACAGATCACAACTATGTAGACTGTCCTCCACATCTGCTGAGGGGCTAAGATATTGAGGCCTTCGAAGACGTTTACTACGCCCAAGACAATCACAACATACCCTACCAAGTGGTGATAGATATTCCAGTAGAAGCGAGACTTGTGATCCTTGTTTGGCCTCAAAAATAGCGCAAAGATCTGAGATGAATCAAGCAAATCATCAGCTCAAGTGGTTTGAAGAATCTTTCAAGTTCTCCATTAATCATAGCCTTTAGTTCCTTGTTATAATGTCAGACATGTAAGAAGACAGAGGATTTAAACTTTGTTTACCTGTAAGGTGGCAAGAGAGAAGAGAGCAATCCCAATATTCCTATGAGTTGTGTATGTGATTCCCTTTGACTGGCTTCCAAGTTTGAGACCAGTAGCCCATCCAGCAACGCCCACGCCATAACCGATGAGTTGGCACGAGACGTGAAGATAAAACCAAGCGGGATCAGCTGACTTGAATGTCTTGAGATATCTTGCAATTATCCCTCCCATTGGAAGTAAAACTCCCCAACTTACAGCATTCAAGATACCATGTACCTAAACAAGAATAGGAAAGGAGGTCAATAAGAAAACTCTAAGCAGACCATTTAAATTAGCACAATTAGATGGAGAAAAGGGATCTTTGTAGCAGCTAAATATGATAAATTCAAGTAAATACAGAATAAGATTACTTTATGCAAAAGATGTATATTTTTTGCAAGCCTATTTTGAGACATAAAAGGGATAGTAAAGTAGCCTTAAACATTCATATCTTAATATACCACCAGACACAGAAAAAGGGCATCTGCATATAGTGAGACTGAAGCCATTTGTATCTACTCCTTAACTCCAAGCTATTCCCTCTTGTTCTTTGGTGCGTAGTACTTAATTGATCTCTTAATCAAATAAAGTTCCAATAAGAGAGGAAACAGAGCCCACCTAAAACATGCTCTTCTTGTGAACAACTTTGTCTTTCTACATGCTGCCAATTATTCTCCTAACAATATCCCAACTTAATTTAAATAAGTCATGCTACAAAAGAGAAGATTCCAAGTGGAAATCAAAATACCAACTGCCAACCAAACACTCCAGTGATTAACTAATTAGATTATGTTTTAAAAAAGGAATTCTTTGGAGAGAGATAAAAGCCTAAAAAATTTCAGTAGAATTCACATAGCTACAAATTTAATAACGGAAAAAGTAATAATGCAATTGGTTTTAGAAGAACTCACATTCTTCTTCCTCAATCCAGATCCGCCGGAACTCGTCGCCGTGGTCAACCCCTTAACCAGATCCAGCGTCCCCTTCGCCGCCATGTTATCCGGCCCAAACGAGTGCTTATCCGGCACCCCTCCAGTCACCGACGACCCCACTTGCCACACCTGGTTCACCGCCTCCATCCCCTGCGGTAACTTAACCGTCGCGAACATCCGCATCTGACCGCTCACGAAATCCGCCGCCAGACCCGAGACCTCGTAATCGATCGCCGACTCCTTGATCGGACCGTACCCCGTGATGTTGTAAGTCTTCACCCCCATCTCGCCGCTCGGGTTCTTGAACGCGATCAGGGCTTGGGATCCCACCATCCCGGTGCCGCTGGGGTTTATGGCCCACGCCACCCACCCCGCCGGCGCCTCCGGCGGCGCCACGTAGGCGATGGAGAGGGACGACGCGGCGCGGTTGTAGCTCCAGTGGAGGGAGGAGGAGAGGTGGGGGAGATCTCTGCATGCCGCAAAGACGCGGTTGCTCGAGAATTTCTCCGTAAGGCAACCGCCGGACTGGACGGCAGCGGACGCCGGGAAGAGAAGGATGGGGAAGAAGAGGAGGAGGAGAGCGTACGTTAGAAAGGCGGCCATGGCGTCTTCTTCAATCCCTAGCCGCGTTTGGATCTCTCCGCTTGGATTTGGGGTCTCTTTGGGAGTTTGGAGAACTTAAATAGAGATTTGAAGTGGGATTCCTAAACGGACTCGGAAATGTGATATATATTGTGATGCATCTCTTTAGTTAAGGGGTCGTTCGAATATGTTTCCTTTTCCGGCACGGAGTTCATGGCTACGGAGTTGATGTGCAGTGATTTATACTCCGAGTAGGAGAAGGAAGGCTTGGTCTGGTGCTCCGCGGGAAAGTGTGACAGCCGACACGTGGTAGTATGTTAATGGTGCGGATGTCTTTTGTCGTTATACTAGGACATGGATTAGGTGGTTTGGTCTGCCTCATACGAATTTAACCGCTATCCTGCTATTTATTACTCAGATTTTCTTTCCTTTTTTTTACTTTATGTGAATTTGTTTTTTAAAGAATATTTAATTTTTCAAGGTTTAAAAGGATACTGATTTTTCTGTAAATAAAATACTATTTCCTTTTGGAAAGGTAAAGACCGGCATTAAATAATACCAGAATTTTGTTTCCCACTCAAAAGTAAAACAAGGATAATTTGATAAAATTTAATGGTTTTATAATTAAAACATAAAAAGAAACAAAACTCCGTATCACACATATCTCTGATTTATCTTACAAAATACTCCCTATAAAATAGGAGGATCAGAAAATTTTGATTTGTATTTATCTTATTCAAATCTGAATGTAATATATAATGTTCTCTATTTTATCTAATTAATACATAAGTAAAGTAAGGAATAATCTTCTCAAACCAAAAGTGCTTATTAAATTAACAGAAAAGGGAAAAAAAAGTGTATTATTAATTAAATAAAATATCGACAAGATTAATGTTTTATATTTAAATGTTAATAAGATTAATATTTTATGTGGAAATTAGGTACTTTATATGTTCAAAAGAGACTTTTTAAATATTTAATTAGAACTCTTTTTTCCTATGTGGATTAAAAAAAGAGAAGAACAGTTTAGAATTTGATATTAAAAAAACACTTGTTATAGAGGCAAGAGAAGATGAAATTATTTATCTATTAAGTTTGTCAAGTTTTTAAGATTATTTTCACCGAAATTTTAAATGAAATATAAAAAGAAAAACTGAGTGATATGTGAATAGTTTAACAGGTGTATCTCGTGTTATTGTTAGGACGATGAAACTGGCCGGGAGAGATGTAAATGTAATTAATCCAGGTCTGGACGATCAATTATAACCGTACTATTTTGGAAAGGTTGGGGTTGTTAAGAAAAGGACACGAACAGCTTGGATATTGGCGCGGCTATCCAAGCACGACTAAGGACCCGGGTCCGCGAGGGACCATGTGCGTGTTTAATGGTTGTGGACCCGACGGGTCGCGTCACTATGACGATCATGTGATGTCATATTAAATCACAATAATTTTTTTAAAAGATTAAATGGCGAGCTGAATTCTCTGTTTATTTTTTTTAATTTTTTACAAACAAAAATGCTCCTTTCTGTCTTATATAAGTATTTCTTTTTTTCAAAGAATATTCATATTTTTTTTATTTTTTAGATTGTGCTAACTATATAGTAAGTTTTATTAAACCTGAATTTTTTATGAATTTTAATAGGGTATATCACATATAAAAACAAGAAAAAGTCAGATAAAACACCTATATATTTTGTCTAAAAAACACGACGGCATTTTGGTCATTTAGATGGGCTCCGTTGATTTTGACAAAAACAAATTGACGATTTTGGTTTAATCGTAAGTGCGTAGGGACTAGTTTGAAACTTTCTAAAATATAGAGACGATAAAATGAATTTGGACATAAGTACAAAAAGTAAAATGTATTTAACGCTGATATTATTATAAGTTCCTATAGAGGATATCACAATGAATATAAACCATTGTGGTCAAATCTCTAATATGTAGTAAAAATCTAGGGAAAATTATATTTTATTTTATTGTGGTTTGGCTTAATAATATACTAATACGATCCCTTTTGCATCGCATTTTCAAGGGTATATACCAATTGTAAATTTGGCACAAGTTTGAATCTACCCATAGATCTTGGTTTCGACTTCCGAGGTAAGAGCTAGGTTTATCGCGGAACATTAAGGTCAAGATAACATTAGGATCCCGCTATTGGATTAGCTTGAATTTTGATGGGTTGGTAGATTGTGGATAGAGACATGAAATTACTTGAGTGTACGGTGAAACGGAGGTGGAGGCCAAGGTGGTGGTAGTAGGTGATATGATCTAAGTTTAATCAGATCAAATTATGAGAACATTAGTTTCAATGAATCTAGTCTATTTATCTTTTAATTCATTTATATTTATCTCTTATGTAAGCTCTTAAGACAAATTTAGTTATGTTATGTAAACCACTAAAAAGCAAGTTCAACTAAGTCACGTAAGCCACTAAGGCAAGTTTAATTAAGTCATATAAGCCTCTAAGGTAAGTCCTAGTTCAAGTCGTATAAGTTTGTAGGGCTAAATCCGAGTGAGACTCATTATACCTGACCTCTATATATAAAGAGGTTGAGCTTTTTTGTTTAAAAATCTAAGAATACAGTGAAGAATTAGAATTATGTTTTAGCATTAGACTATCTTAGGAGTAAGAGAAATAATCTAGGAGTAAAAGTAAATTAATTATAGTCGTTTATTTTTCTATGGGTAGGTCTAAATCTAACTTAGAACCATAATTTTACCCTCCAACGACCACCATAACGTCGAATATTTACCGTTGTGACTTTGCTCCACTCTTTTATTTCTATCTTTTCATCCCAGTGTCCAATTTAAATGAATAAAAGCCATTAGAATCCAAATTCACGAGGCTATCACCACTTAAAATTTCATAATTTTCTTTTTGGTCCAAATCTAGTACATAACGTTGGTATTAGAGCTAACATTTCTTGGCCGATGGTTAGCACAATATCGAAGAAGATGAACAAGGAAAGAGCAATTATGGAGGAACGGAAACTCATCTATGTTCCTGTGGGTGTCTCCCCAGCTCCACCACCACCATCTGTAGCCACTAGCGATGAGCGGGCATAGCCAAAGACTATTTAAAGAATTTCCAAACGAGTTGAAGAAGATGCAAACCTCCCTTAAGTACTCCACCAAGCCTTGACGGCAGTTCTCCTAGCCCAGCACAACCAACCTGTGTTGTCAACACAGCTAGCACCTCCAACTCTACCCGCCATGGCCGAAACATCCCCCCATGATGAGCAAAATCCAAACTAAGAGGGGGTGGAGGTGCTAGCCCAAACCATAGCCTTGCCCGCTTCTCCGGCCATGGTGAAGACCCACCCACCACCGTGGTGATACAACTAGAGTTGGATCAAGTTGTATCAATTAAAATAAATTTATTTTAGAAGAAAAATAAAGTTTTTGTCGGGGGGTGTCTGAACTCAAGGGCCGCGCTCGAACGCACTGTGCGAACGCCTACATGCGTTCACAAATACAGAGAACGAAAATTGTGCGTTCGAACGGCCTTGAGCCCGTTCGAATGCGCCTGCTCGAATGTCTGCACACGTTCGCAATTATAAGGCCACCAATTCTCGGACCATGACTAACACAAGTCAATGGCGAAGCGTGGGACAACGGATGCCAACTCAGATTCGAATCCAAATGCTTCGACCATTGTGGGCGGCAATAGCGAAACTAGCACCAGCGCCACGCCGAGTGCACCTCTTTCCATGCCACTCGATCCTAATGTGGTAGCGGTCATTCAGCAAATGATGGAGCAACAACAAAGAATGATGGATCACCAATAACAAATGCAAGAGACCTTTGTGCAATCCCTACGTGAGGAGATTTGTATGATATCGTGTGGAAGCCTGACACCGGAGGAACCCGTCGTGACTACACCAGCGGTCGATCAAACCCTACCAACGACAAGAGTTTTTCTAGGGCAGACAGATGCATTGCTGTCCAACCCACCAAGACAAGGATACCTTATCCGGCCCCACCAGGAGTGAACCATGGCGTAGATGGGAGAAAGAATGAACCCCATCAAAGCAAGGGCGAACCAAGAGCAGTGTGGCCATATGATGATGAACATTTGATTGCTCGCGAGGAAGAGGAAAGGATACTTCATGGACCGGAGATCCACATCCTTCATCCGCCAGTAATGAGGATGGATCCTCTAATGGACAATGGGCACGATTATGGCCTCCATCGATGATTCGCTCGGCTGGAATTTCCAAAATTTAATGGAGGTAACCCTATTGATTGGATTTTTCATGTCGTTCAATACTTTTCTTATCATGGCACACCGGAAGAGGCCAAGGTACCTATTGCAAGTTTTCATTCTGAAGATGCAGCTTTACATTGGTACCAATCAATGCATGCCCACCAATCGTTCGACAATTGGACAACATTCACATTTGCATTAGTACGACGGTTTGGGACTGTTGGATATGAAGATTATGGAGCTACACTCTCCAAATTAACACAAAAGACTACTGTGGCAGCATATCAAGAAGACTTTGAGCGCCTCAGCAGCCGTTATTTTTCAAGGTGGCCACAAGATGCATTAAAGAGCACATTTTTTGTGGGGCTATGCGAGGAGATAAAAGCCGACATCTATTCAATACAGCCACGAACTTTGATGGAGGCTTTTGAGATTGCCACAAGGATGGAGTAGAAGTATATTGCTTTGAAAGAGGAGATAGTTGGAGAGGAGCTTGAGGAGATAGTGGAGGAGGATATGCAGGCCGAGATCTCGATGCATGCGTACTCCGGCACTAGCACCCCAAAGACCCTACAGGTGGATGGGCTCATTCGAAAGTAATGTGTAGACATCCTCATTGACACGAGGAGCACACATAATTTTTGGACGAGAGATTGGTACAGAGTATAGGACTTGAGGCCGAGCCTACTATTGGGTTTGATATGACTATTGGTGATGGTACATGCTGAGAGCTAACAACATCTGTCGATGGGTAGTTGTATGACTGCAAGGGCATAGCTTCACCTTGGATTTGTACAAGCTAGCCGTTCGAGGAGCTAACATTGTGCTAGGCACCTAGTGGCTACAAAGTCTCGGCCCCCTCACATTTGATTTCTCATAGATGAGGCTTACATTTCGGAGAGATAGACGTGTGGTACAACTCGAGGGAGTTCACACGCAAATGAGCCCCTCTTTACGGCCGTTGGTGGGCGCTCCGTGGAAAGGTGAGATTACCTATTTCTTACAGTTGGCGCCCATAGAACCTGAAGTTGTCTCTGACTTAGGTACTCGTCTTAATTTGGATTGCTTGCTAACTGACTTTTCTAGACTTTTTTAGGCTCCACGAGGGCTGCCACCTGCCAGGCATACTGATCACAGGATCGAGATTGTACCAGGGACCGAACCTGCAAATGTACGACCCTACCGCTATCGACACATTCAGAAGGAAGAGATATCGAGGTTGGTTGCGGAGATGTTGGAACAAGGCATCATTCAACCAAGTCAAAGTTTTTATTTATCCCCAGTTCTATTGGTGAGAAAGAAGGATGGCAACTGGTGTTTCTGCATGGATTATCGTGTGCTGAATGCCATAATCATCAAGGATTGGTACCCGATCCTAGTCATTGAGGAGTTGCTAGATGAGCTAACCGGAGCATCATACTTTAGCAAGCTGGACCTTCGTGCAGGATACCACAAGATCCAAGTGCGTCCAGAGGACGTCCACAAAGCGGCGTTCCAAACTCATGATGAACACCATGAGTTTAGGGTGATGCCGTTTGGATTGACGAATGCTTCGGCGACCTTTCAAAGGCTGATGAATGACATATTTCATCCATTCTTACGATGGTATGTGTTAGTATTCTTCGATGATATTTTGGTGTATAGCAAGACTTGGAATGAGCACTTGGATCATCTACGATCCGTGTTGGTGCTCTTGGGGGACCATTCCCTTAAGGTGAAGCGAAGTAAATGTCTATCAGGCAAACGGCAAGTGGAGTACTTGGGGCACATCATTTCAGTCAGGGGAGCCGCGGCCGACCCAAGCAAGGTAGAGTGCATGCTCAATTGGACACAACCGAGAATGGTACAGGAGTTACATGGTTTCCTTGGTTTAACAGGCTACTACCGCAAGTTTGTGGCTAATTATGGGAAGATTGCAGCACCATTAATAGCCTTACTGAAAAAGGATGCTTTTGAGTGGACTGATGCAGCAACAAAGGCATTTGAGGAGCTAAAGAAAGCAATGGCGTCTGCACCGGTATTGGCACTACCTAACTTCACCGAGCAATTCATGAATGAGTGCGATGCGTCGCGTGCAGAAATTGGAGCTGTATTGATGCTGACAAGGAGGCCCATTGCTTTCCTTAGCAAGGCCTTGACCAGGAGGTCACAATAGTTGTCCACTTATGAGCGGGAGATGCTCGCTATCTTGCATGCTGTGATGAGGTAGAGACCCTACTTGATTGGGAGGCGATTTGTGATTAGGATAGATCAGAGGAGCTTACTTTATTTTATGGGGCAGCGGATTCACATGTCTGCGTAGCAGAGGTGGGTCACCAAGCTATTGAGGTATGACTATGAGCTGCAATATAAGAAAGGAGCGGAGAACAAAGCGGCAGATGCACTATCCCGACATCCTGAACTGACTGAACCGGCGGCCCTATCCGTGCCTATCTTCCTTTTCTTAGATGACATATGAGCAGCAGGAGCTATTGATCCAGATATCCTGAGAATCTTGCAGGAGAAGGAGGACGACCCCACTAGTCATCCTAGTATGGTCAGCCGAGGTGGATTGCTTTTGGACCAGGGGTGTATTCGGATACCAAAAGATGAAGGCCTACGACGAAGAATGATGAAACACTTTCATTCCATTCCAAAGGCAGGACACGAGGGACTCCTACGGACTCTCAAAAGACTATTACAAAGTTGTACGTAGCCTAGAGTATGACAAGAGCTAAAGGTGTTTGTACATGCTTGCGAGATATGCCAATGAGCAAAGTTCGACTCACTAAGGCTAGCCAGACTACTTCAATCATTTCCCATACCGGAGAGGATTTGGGAGGACATCTTCATAGACTTTATTGGGGGTTTAACTTCTGTGAAGGGTACTCGGTCATATTCGTAGTGGTAGACAAGCTAAGTAAGTATGCTCACTTTTTAGCCCTTGTGCACCCCTATTCAATGAGGATAGTCGTCGAGGTGTTTGTGTGTGACATTGCTAGGCTTCACGGCATGCCATGTTCGATTGTATTTGACCGAGACCGAGTCTTCATTAGTGACTTTCGGACTGAGTACTTTGCACTCCAAGGTATTCGGTTGAACCTCAATTCAGCCTATCACCCACAAACAGATGGCCAAACTGAGATAGTGAATAGGGGCATAGAACAGTAACTATAGTGCTTTGTGGGCAAGAGACCGAGGAGATGGCTCGACTACTTACCATGGGCAGCGTGGTCATATAACACTATATTTCATAGCACCATCGGGATGACCCCATTCGAGGCATTGTATGGTAGATCACCACCTACCTTGAGGACATATGACCCTAAGGCATCAGCATTGAGGACGGAGACAGAGATGGAGCTAGCAGATTGGGATGTGGTTTTATAGAGGTTATGGGAGCACATGACAACGACCTAGAACTGCATGAAGCAAGTGTATGATCGCCAACATTGGGAGTTGGAGTTTGAGGTCGAGATCTTGTATTTGTGCGAGCCCAGCCATACCGGCAAGTTACTCTACGACCTGTATGTTATCCCAAGTTAGCGCATTGGTATTTTGGACCGTTTTATGTGTTGGAGCAAGTTGGACCTGTTGCATACAGATTGGAGCTGCCGACGAGATCTCGGGTTCATCCCGTTTTTCATGTATCGCTATTGTGGGCGAGAGTAGGGGCAAATTAGATAGTGAGCACATAGATACTTGATCTAGTGGAGGACATACACACATACGAGCCGGTGCGTGTGTTGGCAAGATGGAGGCACCATCGAGAAAGACGGTTAGAGACTGAGATCTTGTTGGAGTGGCTTGGAAGGCATTCCGATAAGGTGACATGGGAGTCTGAGGAGAACATCATGGAACGCTTTCCAGACTTCGCACCTTGAGTTCAAGGTGACGAAAGCATGGTGCATTGATACAACTAGAGTTGGATCAGGTTATATCAATTGAATTAAATTTCTTTTAGAAGAAAAATAATGTTGGGGGGCATTCGAACGCACTGTGCGAATGCCTGTAGGCGCTCACAAATACATATAACGGGAATTGTGCGTTCGAATAGCCTCGAGCCCATTTGAACATGCCCATTCGAATGCCTGCACATGTTCGCAATTACAAAGAATGAAAAATCCGTGTTTGAAAGGCCTCGAGTGCGTTTGAATGCACCATGGCGGGAACACTTTGTTTCTAGGGTTATATTTCTATTGTTTGAGTCGAAAGGGTAGCCTCTAAGTATTGTGGAGTGCACCTTAGTGGGGTTATGTTATGAAATCATATTTTCTTTCCTATCTCTCTTTATCTCTCTCTCTTTCTCTCCTTCCTTCTTGCCCTAACTTCACATCATCCTCTAACCTCCATTGGTTAGACCTTCCTCCTCGTCTATCGTGGTCCTACTTCTTCTAGGAGCGACTCCTTTCTCTTCATTCTATCTCCATCCGTATTCACCAATATTCCCATCCATATATCATCTTCCCTTTCTTTCCCACCATCATCAAGATCTCCCTTCAATCCAAATAACCAACCCATCCCCATCTTGGTCCGGTTCTCAACATGCGGACCATCCCCGCAGCCATTGCAACACTGGAACAGTCGCCAGCAAAGGCCCTTGGGTCGTCTTCCCCACCTGCGGTGGAGGCTAAGGTTGAAAAACCTAGCTTTTCATTAGCAGCCATCCAGCCGCTCTCAACCCTTACCACCACATCCAGTCCCTTCCACGATACCCCCTCACCTGAGCTAGGTTGCTAGTAGCCGCAGTAGAAGCTTGGAAGAGCACTAGCGATAACCCTTTTCGCTGCAACAAAATCGTGGCTCATGGCTTGTGGCCGGGGATTCTGTGTTTTGGCTACCACCAATGACCACAGTTAGCCTCCTTGGGTCGACTACCATTTAATGGTGGCCATCTCAGTGATTGGAGATTGCTGCATGGCCGAACTTGATGGCCATTATCGTGAGGAGTTTTCTCGAGACAAGCTACATCAGGGATGCTTTGCCGGGTGTCTCTATTGTCGAGGCTCCATGGCAATAGGACTATGCGACAAATCGCAACCGTCAGGGTTGGGGACCCACAGACGATGCGCCATGGTCGGCGCTACTTTACCCTGAGCCTAAGCTCAATAATGGGCTTCCTCCGCCACAGCTAGCCACCACATCGGATACCGACTGCCATCGGACCAACAACCTTGCCCAACCACTACCGGCATCCATGCAGCCCATAGCAACACCTATAGGCAGAAAAATAATTGCAGTCTTAGGGTTAGGACAATCTTATGGGAGAGATCAGGTGCACGTGTCTCGAGGCATACTAAATTTTTGTAATCCTATTCAACTAACTCGTGTGAACCAAATGGGAACCAATGAGTGCGATTTGGGGCCTGAATACAAGCTCGAGGATGACTGGTGGGATAAGACGATGGACCCACTTCAGCTAATTGAGCTGTATCTGCATGTAGACTCGTAGGCCCACGAGCATGACATGAGCTAGAAGGTTTAGCTCGCACACTAGTCACCTTGAGGATAAGGAGTCGGAATGGATTGATACAATCTAGGTCTAATAAGATTGAATCATGAAGATATTATGTTAGATGGATCGAGTCTATTTATCTTTTAATTGATTCATGTTTATCTCTTATGTAAGCCCTTAAGACAAGTCTAGTTATGTCATGTAAGACACTAAGGCAAGTTCAATTAAATCATATAAGCCACTAAGGCAAGTTTAATTAAATCATGTAAGTTTCTAAGGCAAGTCCTAGTTCGAATCGTATAAGTCATTAGAGCTAAGTTCTAATAGGACTCATTATATAGAGGGGTTAGGCTTCTTTGTCTAAAAGTTAGCTTAATTATATTTTGCCCCCGTATACTTTGACCTTATATCACTTTGCCTTCCTGTATTATAAAAGCGTACAAATACCCTTATATACTTTTGAAATGCTACAACTAAATTCATCTATTAGCATTCTGTGTGTTAAAAGTCACGTGACAAGCACGTGAACAGTATATTACTTACATATAGGTGAAATTACTCTCATGCTGGTCAAAGAATATGTTTTAGACAATTTTGCCTTCATCTCATTTCTTAGATGAACTACAAAATGGTCTTTTCCCAGCCCATTTCCTTCCCCAAACCCTAAGTTTCCCAACAACATGGCTTCTAGCACAAGCAACAGCAATATCAAATACTCCTCTCTTAAAGATATCTTCTGTCATTGTGGATTAAGAGCTATTATTAGAACTACCCACATAGAGAACAACCCATAGAGGAAATTTCTAGGCTACATGTGCTTCAAGGTAAATGATAGATGGTTGCATATCCTATTATATTTTTTTCTAATCAAATGTTAGATTTTTTATATGTGCAGAAAGAAAACTCTTGTGGTTTCATTTCTTGGATTGCTCTCCTCCCGTATCTCCTAGAGTCAAGAATTTTGGCCAAAATGTAGAGAGGATTGACAAGCTAGAATTAGAAATTATGGAGATTGAAAAGAAATTCTCTACCATAGAAGGAGCTAACAAAGAAATGAGAAAAATGAATGAAGAGTTGTTGATCTAGTTTGTTGCAATCTAAAAAAAAGGAAAAGATACAAACTTTTTTTGCTTTGTAATAGTCATAATATGTATTCTAGTTTGGAAAAGTAGGTAGTCTATCTGAAACACCCAAAACTCCAAATACACGTGTAAATCGCGTGAATAATCCCCCCATGCGGTGAATCACATGTCCTGTCAGTACAAGGATTTCACAAGACACACAACAGCACAATTTCACCATAAATAAACTCAACTATAAGAGTCCGGATACAAGTTCCACAGGCCACAACAAGCCTTCCAAATATACATCCAAAATACAATGCTAAAGTCCAAAATACAACATCATCATCACGCCCTCGCAGGGGTTTAATACAACTAACATACATACTGAAAAGAAAAAGCAGCTACTCCTCGCTACCCGCACCTACGTCCCCTAGCTTTGAAATAATACCACCACGAGGTGGTAAGCTTACAGCCCAACGAGTAGGATCCATACAATCTAAAATAATGAAATCACATGTGTATATCCAATGCATGCCTATATTTGCTAACGATAACGATATGCTTATTGAAAAAACTTACCACAATTTACTAAATCAATACAATCGATAAAGATTATTAGTCACTATCCTGGAACATGCTAGTTCCTAAACGTATCATGATAAGTTCACACAGATATAAAGCTTGATACAATCTCTTATTCATATACATCTCAATCATAGGTTTTACATATTATGCATAGCAATAAAATAGCAGTTTAGTCATCTCATGCCTACCAAAGCATTAATCATACTTATCATCGCTCACCGAGCTATTCACCACACAGGGTAAATACTCTCAAGAAACAATCATCCATCACATAATCATCCATCATCTCATACATCGAGGGAGGATACATGTGATCGGTTGTCTGTGGCCATCAAACTAAGGACCTCAATCGTAAGCCCATATCTCACTCTCTCTAAATCATCACCGCTCTCAGTGAGAGAATCGAGAGCCCTCGGCTCATCAATAGACGTCCTAACCCTGCGTCGTCGGGTACCGCTAGAGTTATATCCCCGCCTCACAATCATGTTCTTCTATCATCATAATCTAGTCCTGACTATGCAGTATAACTACATGAATGCCACACAGGCTCCCAACCTCAGGTGTAGGCCGCTAATGGTATAGTCATATAAAATACACTCTACCCTTAACCCTGGGCTGAGTGAGTAAGGGTACTGCCTAGTCAGAATCCGACTACTAATGATAGGTGAAAGTGGTGCAGTGTCTATAAGTGTATAAAGCATGTCATAGTCATCATGATCGTTATATTCTATATTCACAATAACTATACATCTATGCAATGGTATACCATATAGGATACAAGTAAAGTATTATCATACTAATGTTTCTGCTACATTAATATTCTCATAATGTTATGATGAGCAAGTTAGCAATAACTGCATACGCAAAGATATAACATGGTGTACTAAATGCATGCATTAATACCGACTTTTCCTACAGTGTCATGACAAGTATAATGACTATAATTATACTATTCTAGATTTGTATAACTCTACTCGCCTGGGGGTCTCCACCGTATGGTAAATCTCGTCAGGTAGCCGGCTCCTTCGGAGTCCCAAAATCCTCCTCACGCCGTGTCAATCCTATTAATTCACGCAAGTAATATGTAAGATTAGCGAACTAATAGAGTTAATTATCTTGTTAGCGCATTTATGCTTAGCAAACATGAGTCGAGGTCTCCTAAGGCAAATCTTATGTCATCATAAAATTCACATGATACTAAATTGTCATTACAATGGATCAGGCTAATTAAATCAGGTGAAAAAGATAAACAGAGTTATAAAGTCCAAATAGCCCCAAATGGGCTAGGCTAGAGACAATGGGTAGGCTCAAACCTAACCCAAAAAGCAAGAGGGCCTGGTGGGCTGAGGGCCCAGCCACAGCCCACCAAGGTTGGAATAGTGGGTTGCAGACTGTAGCCCACCCAACATTGGGCTAATGGGCTGCAGCTTGCAGCCTGCAGCCCACCCGGGTCCAAGGCCAGGTGGGCTGCGCCCTGCAGCCCACCCAAACTGAGCTGGTGGGCTGCGGTCTGCAGCCCACCCAAAACCAGCTTAGTGGGCTGCAGGGGAATGGGTGGGGGTTTAACCCCCACCCCTCCACCCCATCTCCTCCAGAGGGAAGGAGGTCGAGGCAGTGAGAGGGATCCACGAGGTTGCGGGGCTACGGGTGGCGCGGCACGAGGCCGGCGGTGGCCACGAGACCGACGGGTAAGTGAAAGGGGGAAAAGGGAAAGAAAAAGGGGAAGGAGGTGGACCCGACGGCGACGGCCGCGCTCCATGGCCGGCGGCCATGGGGAGTCCATCCTTCCCCATTACTAAGGGCCCGAAGCCCAGAGATGGCTTCTCTCCCTCCACCAGGGCTTCTCGGATCGGCGGCTAGACGCGAGGTCGTTGGCCGCCGTGGGCTCCGACGACGGCGAGGGAGGGGGTTACACTATCAAAATTTATGGCAGGGGGGGAGGCTTACCGGGGGGGTTGGTCGGTAGGCTCGGCAGCTCTCGGTCCGGCTTCGGCGGCAACGGCAGTTCGTCGACTCCGACTTCGGCAATCCGCGAGAGAGGGAGAGAGGTGAGATGGAGGAGAAGATGAGAGGCTGGGGTGGGATGGCTACGGTGAGGGGAAGAAGGAGATAGAGGAGGTGGGGAAGATGGCGTGCACGGCAAGGGAAAGGGAAGAAGAAGGAGAAGAGAGGACGCGAGGGGGTGGGGGTGGCAGGTGCCTGTGACGCACGGCGCGTCACGGGAATTTTTAATTTTTTTTAATATTTGGGGTGTTACACTATCACTTAATATAATTGCTTTTAAATGTAGTCAAAACATCTAATAAATGTCACTAGTAATAGTTTGGAGCACCAATGTCAATATGTCATTTAATGAAATATTTCTTTTGAATGCAACAAATCATGACAACATCTAAATAATGAAATTTTTTTGCAATGCTATTGGAATCGGTATAAATTTTATAAATTGAATATGGAGTACAAATTGTGACAACATCTAAATAGTAAAAACATTTAAACTGAATGATATCACTTACCATCTAAATAGTAAAAACATCTAAATACTTCAAAATGCATTACCAAATGTGACATTGCTTACAATGTTTCATGTTTTGAACAAAATAATTACATCACATTTGACAATTTTTCAACCTTAGACAAAATAATTATATCATAATGTTCTATTTTCACCCAAAATGCATATAGTCCATCATAATGTTTCATTTCCTCTCAAATGTGTACAATCCATTGTAATGTTTCATTTTTATAACTAAGTACAGTTAGATTCTTGAGTTCCAACTACTTGAGTTTCAATTACCCTTGTTTGAGTAATATTATTTTGTGACACTTATATATGAAAAGATATAGAATATTAGAGCGAATTCACTATTGAACATTAAATTTTAGAATATTTAATTAAAACTCTAAATATAGAATAATTAAAACTTGCTATAAAGTTCCAGGCCTATTTTTTTGAACATTGGTCTCCAGTGTTACATTTCTTGAAGGCTGCATTAAAATATGACATAAAAATACTATGAATATTACAATAAATTTACTTGGCATGCATTTAGTTGAAATAAATATACTAACACTGTCCAAAACCTACTGTGAAGTTCTAGTTCTATCATTCTGAACATTAATGTCATGTGTTGCATTTCTTAAAGGCTGCATTAAAAGATGACATTAGAAAATCTAAAAATATTAGAGTAAAAATGTGATAGCGTAAGATGCTAGTCTTTAATACCTTCACTAGTAGTTTCTCCCTTCTGTAGTTACTTGATTACTTGAATTTCTACAAGTTCTTACATTATGACTATATTGTTTACAATTTTTGCATCTAAGGGATGTACGATGTCTTCTCACTTGATATCGATTTCGAGGATCATCTTCCCCTTTTCTTCTAGCCTTCTTAGGTCTTCTAGGCCACCTTCTTGAAGGAGGAGGCATTATAGGATCATACTTTGTGTATACCCATGAAGCTTGGCCTGGTATTGGATAAATAATTAAGTAGTTGAAATATGGTAAAACTCATTGACAAATTCTTCAAACTGATGTTTATCAGTAAATATGGCTGCAATTGCATGCTCACATGGTATTTCTGTCAAGTCCCATATTCTACAAGAGCATGTTTCTTGGCCTAAGTCAACAATGGAAGTCTTATATATTGATTTTATCTCAAAAATTCTTCTGCCAACATATAAGGTTCAAATAATTTTACCTCATGTTTTTTCTCTGTAATTTCTTTTGAATATTATCATAAAGACTACTCTTAATAGTACTTCCAAATTGTAGCCTCTCTTGGTACCTTGTCATAAGTTGCCTTCAAATCATTTCCATGATGGTAATTATATGTTTATCTCTTGCATCTTTTATGTATACATTAAATGCCTCACTTTTATTACAATACTATCACATTTTGATCTAGGACTAAACATACATCTAGCCTAGCAGCTTGGTGGTTCCCTCAATAACCAGTCATGAGCTTCTTTGTTCAATTTCTTCAATCCCTCCATTGCAGCGTTAAAATCCTACAACTTGTAAGCTGAGGCAGCAGCACAGGAAATTTTTATATTCCTTTCTCTTAAACAATTTGCTAAAGTTGGCACACATATGTCTAATACAAAATCTATGCTCCACATTCAGCATTAATAACTCAAAAGTTTGAGCTAGGCTCTAGCATACAACCACATTGCAAAAGTTAGTCAAGCTATTAATATGCATAATTGAAATAAAATACATAAACAAATATATAAACATAAATAAATATATAAACATAAATAAATATATAATCAAATTATACCTTTTGTCTGTCTGAAATAAATGTCCATCCTTTGTCTTCAGGCCTTTCAATGACTGGATCAAAATCTCTATAAACCAAATCGAACTATTTTTGCATTTTGCTTCTATTAGCAGCTGCCAATAGGTACATTTGATTATTTCCATCTCTTGTAACAGCATGTATTAACTGGCCTCCAAAGGATCGTTTTAGATGGCATGCATCGAATCCAATTATAGGTTTATAACCTTTAAGGAAACCTTTAATTTGTGCATGATACATAACAAAAAAAAAACCTTTGGAATCTTAGTGCAGTACATAGAGTTGGCCTCTCTACATGCAACATAGTTGTACTTCCTGAATTTTGTCTTCTAATAACCTCTCAATAGTCTCATAATCTAGTGTATTGCTGGTTGTGGTCACCTTCTAGTTTATCAATAGCTTTTCTTTTAGCCTTATACACTTTGAAAAAACCCCTAGACACACGTATGTATCTAAATATTAGGCAATGATCTCACTCGTTCGCTTAAGTAAAAGATCGAAGAAATATAAAGAACGAAAGTAAAGATGAACACCAAGATTTTAACGTGGAAAACCCAAACGGTAAAAAACCACGGATCCAAACTCGGATCAAAACCAATCACTATGATAGTAGCAGTTACAAGATTGACTCACAAAACAACCCGTCGATCCAAACGACTTTGTTCCTCTCAGTCTTGATCGCTAGAACCCACGATTCACTGCTTCTTGTGATTGAAGTCCAATCTCAGTAACCCTCGAGATTGATCTTTCGTCTAGATAGCCCTTAAGACGAAAGATTAAGATTTTTAGATGCAAAGGGCCTTGTTTGTTGAAGAACCAATGTAGCCTCCAAAATGTCTCCTTGAATAATCTCCTTCAACATCTATAGAGTTAGGGCAACACTATCCTTATATATGATCTCCAAGATATTTCCAAATCCAAGTAATATTCGTACTCACGAAAATCCAATAAATTGCAAACTTCATAGGTGCGTTCGAACGCGGCCCGAGTGCGTTCGAACGGCCTAACTTAATCTCACTTGCGTTCGAACGGGCCCAAGTGCGTTCGAACGCGACAGCTTGAATTCTTCAGGTTGCGTTCGAACGCGTTTGTGAACGCTGCTCTCGGTCTGTGTGAACGCAGTGCCCGCGTTCGAACGCGCTTGTGAACGCGGCTCTCTGTCTGTGTGAACGCAGTGCCCGCGTTCGAACGCGCTTGTGAACGCGACTCTCTGTCTGTGTGAAAGCAGTGCCCGCGTTCGAACGCGCTTGTGAACGCGGCTGAGAACGCGACGGCTTTTCTCCAATGATCTTGAAATTCTTCACACTAGTGATATTCTAGACTTGTGTAAAGCTCATATACATGAAAAAATACACTTAGAATATTTTGTACACAATTGCCAATAAATAAAAACCTAACAATCTCCCCCTTTGGTAATTTGTGACAAAACACCTATGTTACAAGATATTACAAAGATTTCAAACTGAGCAATCAACAAGTCTAGAATATTTTGCACATCAATCCCTGCAAGGAAACATATACCAATCCAAGATCAAGTGAAAATAACTTGAAATAGAAAAAAAATCAAAACACAAGTTATCACAAGAGCAAAAATTTAAACAGACAAAGATTAAACACACGTTATCACAATTGCTTCAAGTTAAGTTTCAAATGCCAAGATCAACCATCAAGTAAACTCCACTAAACTCCCCCTATGCCCATACTCCCCCTACACACCTAGACACTTAACCACTGAGACACTCTCTCCCCCTTTTTGGCACAAATGCCAAAGACTAAGAACTCGGAGGAAACTGACGATGAAGAATCGTCAACACGGAATCAAGTACAGTTCCCTGACGGATTTGCTCAGTACGTAGATCATTCACCGCGGAATGGAGATCCTGCACTTGAGTACTAAGTTGATCGAACCGGTCCGAGTACTGAGGTAACTCCCCCTCAGTGGGAGATGAGTCATCGGCAGAGCTATCATCTGAACTGTCGAGATGCGATGACCGACCAGCGGCGGAAGAGGACGGTTTGAGAGGAGACGTCTGGTCGTGAGCTTGACTCCGCTTCAGAGTAATCCGATCCAATGGTTTCTGCGAAGTAAGTGAAGGTTCCGAAGCATCTACTCGCACCCCACTCTGAGTGCACAAATTGGTAAGAAAGATGCCAAAAGGTAATCCCTCACGAGGTGCTTCTTTCTGTGCAGCTGAGAGAATCGAATCATAGATCACTGCAGCTAAGTCAATAAAGACTCCCGATAACATGGCATGAAGAAGGAACGCACGATCCAAACTAATGCTGGAATGTCGAGTCTTGGGGGTGACATTGTACAGACAAAAGAGATGAAGCATGCGAGCCACAGATGTCAGCCTTGCATGTGGCATCATGTTACCTTTCCAATGTTCCCCTTTGATCAGGACTGTACCAGCATAGTCATTTATATCAGGGAGTGGAGCAGACGTCGGATACTGAAACTCACCATCAGGCAAACTCAGTTCAGCACGAATAACATCGGAATCCAAGTATATAGATACACCACGAACAGTAGAACGTATACAGTGATCGAAAATCGTGGCATTACTAAAGAATTCTCTAACAACTTCCACATAAGCAGTCCCGCTCATCCGACACACTGATAACCATCCTCGGTCAGTAAAGATCTGTTCAATCCCCAACTCAGAAAAATCAGATATAACTACGGGTCTTTCACAGATAACAGGACGGGTGCCAAAATTATGCTTGTAACGACCCTCAGCCGTTGTTGAAGAAAACTTGGGAGCCGAGGATGGCGAGGAAGGCGGCCTTGGTTTCTTGGTCACCGTCGTTTTCTTAGGCATTCTTGAAAAGAAAACACGTTTCAATATTCAATACATTCCCGAAAGCAACCAAAAAAAATAGCAAGAAATCCAAAGAAAAATGGTAAAAACCATGAAGCCCCAAAAGGAAAAACATCTTGCACTTGAAAAATGCTAAGATATCACGTTCAATCTCACAAGAACCATCAAGAGTTGAACATTAACGTGATCAAAAGTTGAGAACGCACACATCACTCAAAATCAAGCAAGTGTATATAAAAAAAAATAATAGATGATCATACCTTGCAAATGTGGGGAGAAACTCAAAATTTTGGTGGAAAGACACTAGATCCGGAGGAGATCGACCCCCAAAAAGGATTTGAAGTGAAAAATTTGATGAAAAACACCAAGATCTTGAAGATTTGAGAAGGGGAAAATGAAGGGTTTTTAGGGTTTGGAGAATGGAAGATGAAACCCTTGGGTTCGGACGCAATATTTAAAGAACCCACGCGTGCGTTCGAACGCACCAGTCCGCGCGTTCGAACGCGCCGCGTTCGAACTCAAGAATCCTCGTTCGAACGCCCTCTCTTTTTTTTTAATTTAATTTAACTAAAAACAAGGTAAAAATCTTTTTGAAGATGCACTTCTAGAATTCCAAAATATAATCAAGACATAGAGTATGACAATCAAATGAAATAAGTCATACAAGATCAATCAAATCATCAAAAGCATATTATACTCAATTCGAATGCATCACTCAAAATTACATTAATCTTGATTGATCATAACGATATGCATATGCAAGATGATCATAGATAACATGAACCAATCTTCTTAAACAAACTTTACTATATAAATAATGATGCAACACAGTAGTCAAACCGACTCAGTATAGAAATTTTGCACTTTTCGACTTATTCTCCATAATACAGCAGGAATTTTTCCTGTATTTTTTTTTATTGAAACATATATGTGCAATGATGGCTTTCACACATGAGTAGGTAGCCCTTTTCTTGAAATACAAATCAAACAATGGGCAAGAAGAAATTCACATATATCAATTTTTTTTTTTATTAACATTTGCAAATAATGTACTGAGTCAAACTGGACTCGAAACAAGACGGCTTTCACACTAACTCATTGCAGCCCTTTTCATTGATCTTTTATAAAAATATATTTGATAACTAAGCATGAGGTCAAACTGTACAAATCAAAGTTAATAGAGAGCTATTTAAAAAAATATTCATGATATTATGCTCACTCAAGAATACACATACGTTATGAGGCATTAAAAAGTTATTATTATAGAAGTCGAGGGAGTGACAAATTCAAAATTGAAACAATATACTACAAGATGACAAAATTGACTATAATAACGCACAATCAAGAGAAAAATCATATTTTTATGTCAAGAGGATATTATTGAATCTAGGAGTGCATCAAATTTTTTTTTTTTTTATAACAAAAAAAACTCTCGACAAATCTAAAAATGAAACCAAAGAAAATTTCAGAGTAAAAGAAAACCAAAAAAAATGAAACAAAAGAAACTCGCAAACTAAAAAGAACACAAATCTCAATAAAATCAGTCCAAAGCACAAATCCCTAAAGAAGTACGAAGATACTCAAATCTCTGTAAATCCAAAGGTTTTGTAAACAAGTCACCCAACTGTTTCTCCGTCTCAACATGTTCTAGTGCTATTGTTTTGTCTTCAACTAACTCGCGTATAAAATGATGTCGGATATCAATATGTTTTGTACACGAGTGTTGAACAGGATTTTTCGATATATTAATAGCACTCATGTTGTCACAATAAAGCACCATAGTATCTTGTTCAATGCCATAATCCTTGACCATCTGTTTCATCCATAGTAACTGAGAACAACAACTTCCTACTGCAATGTACTCGGCCTCCGCAGTAGATAAAGATATCGAGTTTTGTTTCTTACTGTGCCATGCAACCAGATTGTTTCCAATATAAAAACATCCACCTGAAGTACTTTTTCTATCATCACATGAACCTGCCCAATCAGAATCCGTGTATGCCGATATGATAGCACCCGAGTCATAAGTAAACCAGATACCTAAATCAACTGTGCCACTAACATATTTTATGATACGTTTCACAGCAAACAAATGTGACTCCTTAGGTTCAGACTGAAACCTAGCACACACACCGACACTAAATGCAATGTCGGGTCTACTAGCCGTTAAGTACAAAAGGCTACCGATCATGCTCCTATACACTGTTTGATCAACACTTTTTCCTGACATGTCTTTACCTAGTTTGGTAGTTGTACTCATAGGAGTTCTGGCATGTTTTGCATTTTCTAAACCAAATTTAGTCACAAGATCCTTAGCATACTTGGTTTGAGCGATAAAAATCCCTCTCTCCAATTGAGTAATTTGAAGCCCTAAAAAGAACTTCAACTCACCCATCATACTCATCTCAAAATGACTGTGCATGAGATCAGCAAACTCCTTAGCTAATAATTGACTCGTCGCCCCGAAGACAATGTCATCCACATATATTTGTGCCACAACTAAACTCTTGTTTTCACGTCTAATGAATAATGTCTTGTCCACTCCCCCTCGAGTGAACCCCGCATCCACTAAAAAGGTGGTCAACTTCTCATACCAAGCTCTCGGAGCTTGTTTTAGCCCGTAAAGAGCCTTTTTCAATTTAAAAACATAAGAAGGAAATTTTTGATCTTCGAAACCCTTAGGTTGTTCCACATAAACATCTTCATTCAGGATACCATTTAAGAAAGCACTTTTAACATCCATTTGAAACAATTTAAATTTTAAATGACAAGCAATGGCAAGTAGTATACGAATAGACTCTAATCTAGCAACAGGTGCAAATGTCTCATCAAAATCTATACCCTCAACCTGAGTGTATCCCTGTGCTACTAGTCTGGCTTTATTTCGAACTATATTGCCATGTTCATCACTTTTATTTTTGTAAATCCACTTTGTTCCAATAACGTTCACATTCTTAGGTCTAGGAACTAAATACCAAACATCATTCCTAGAAAATTGCTCTAATTCCTCATGCATAGCATTTACCCAAGAATCGTCTAACAATGCTTCTTTCACATTTTTAGGTTCAAAAGAAGATGTATAACAAGTAAATGATACCTCACTTTGGGTTTGTCGTCTTGTCTTAATCGGTCCATTCACGTCTCCGATCACTTGTGACAGTGGATGATTTGATTTCACTCTAGCAGATGGTTCCGGTACGTTGCAGTCATTTTTGTTCATTTCAACTTTGTCCTCATCCTTATTCTCAATTTCCAGATCAAGCTCCTTTCCTATTTCTTCGTAATATGTATCTGCAGAAACAGAAATAGAAGTAGCTTTAGTTAAGTCAGTCGAGGATTCATCTATCATAACATTAGCAGATTCCATAACAGTAGAAGTTTCAAGGTTAAATACTCTGTAGGCTCTACTATTATTCGAGTACCCCAAAAAGATGCCTTCGCTACTTCTAGTGTCAAATTTAGTCAAATATTCTCGATCACGCAAGATATAACATTTACTACCAAAAACTCGAAAATATTTAACACTAGGTTTCTTACCTTTCCAGATTTCATAAGCAGTCATATTTGTACCTGGTCTTAGATAAACACGATTTATTACATGTACCGCTGTATTGACCGCCTCTGCCCAAAACCTTTGAGTAACCTTTTTAGCATGAAGCATAACCCTAGCCATTTCCTGCACAACTCGGTTTTTTCTTTCAACAATCCCGTTCTGTTGTGGAGTTATAGGAGCTGAAAACTCATGTTGAATACCAAGAGAATCGCAAAATATAGAAAAATTTTCATTTTCAAATTCTCTACCATGATCAGAACGAATCCTAACTAGGGTTGTAGATTTTTCATTCTGCAATTTTAAGCACAGTGATTTAAAAACTTCAAAGGTTTCAGACTTCTCACGTAGAAAGGCAACCCAGGTATATCTGGAGTAATCATCGACCATTAAGAATATATAGCGTTTACCTCCAAGACTTTCGGTTTTCGTTGGACCCATCAAGTCCATGTGAACTAATCGTAGCACACGGTCAGTGGTAGCTGCATTTACCTTCTTGTGTGAGATACGAATTTGTTTTCCAATTTGACACGAACCGCACACTCTTTTTGACATTTCTTTTATCTTAGGTATTCCTCTTACCACTTCATGTTTGGACAGAGTAAATAATTCCTTGTGATTCACATGTCCAAGACGTTGATGCCAGAGATCTGCAATGTCGAAAGACGCACTGTTACATTTCAGTTTATGTGAAGTTCCAACGACATAGCAATTATCAGATGTTCTAGATCCATAACATATAACATTACCATCATGATCTAGAACAGTACAATCATTTTTGGAGAATTTTACCTCATAATCTTCATCACAAAATTGACTGATGCTCAGTAGATTAGCTTTCAAGCCCTTAACATAAAGAACATTTTCGAGACTAGGAATCCCTAGAGTACTTACCTTTCCTTTACCTATTACCTTTGATGAATTACCATCTCCGAATGTCACAACTCCCCCTTCATGTTTTTCAAGATTAGAAAATAACGACTTGTCACCCGACATATGTCTTGAACAGCCACTGTCTAAATACCATAAATCAGAATTTAAAGCTTTCAAGGTTGTATGCACAACATAACATTTCAAATCACTTTTCTTGACCCATATGGTTTTTGTTTTCATTCCATAAATGAAAGCAGTTCTAGGTTTTTGCAAAAATTTACAATGAGGTCGAATATGCCCTAGAATGCCGCAATGATAGCATGTCGGAACAGACCCTTTTCTACTCACCTTTTGTCGAGGAGTGTGACTAAAGTTTACCTTTGGTGCCGTCAAAGATTCACCAGTTTGTAGATTCATCTTCAATTTTGAAGGATTCATCCAGGATTGCTTTGAAAATACAATTGATGGCTTCAGGTATTCTTCCTTTTGTATACCTGCAGAAACAAAAACAGTTTTATTATTATTTGAATTACCAGTATATCCAACACCATACCTGTCTTTTCCAGAGATCTGAGCTTTTAGAATCTCGTCCAGTTTATTCTTCCCTTTTAGAAAAGTAACTTCTTTATGCAATCGCTCTAGTTCAATTTCATCAGCCTTCATTTTATTTTTCGCATTGTCAAGTTGTTCAGAGAGGTCTTTAACACGTTCAAGCTCCAACTTGTACTTCTCCTCAAATTGAATTCTTTCTGGTTCAATTTCCTTGAGTCGTTTTCTTGAGTTTAAACGACTCCAGGTACAAGTCATTATATGCCTTTTGAATTTCAGATTCATCTTCCTCAGCCGGTAGCATATCAAGATTATCTGTACTATCAGTATCATCAACAGAGTCAGTATTAAGCAGAGAAGAGGCAAAGGCTACAAAGTTTTCTTCGTCTTTATCAGAATCATCATTAGATTCATCTGAATCATCCCAAGTAACTTTCATAGCTTTGCCCTTTCTCTTAAGACGATTAGGGCATTCTTGTGCGATGTGTCCAAAACCAGAACATTCAAAACATTGAACTTTATTTTCAGAATTCTTATTTTTCTGTTTGACATTGTTGTTGCTACCACCTGTATTCGAAGTCACAGTATTCTTCTTTTTCAAAAAAGTTTTATTTTTTTCAAACTTTTCAGTATTCAACTTGTTTGGCTTCCGAAAGAATTTATTAAACTTTTTGACAAACATAGCCAACATCTCAACATCTAAATCACCTTCATCTTCAGACTCCTCTAAATTTTGTTCAACAGTGGATAGAGCTATCCCTTTGGACTTCCTCGGTTTTGAAAGACTGGACTCAAATGTTTGTAGATTTCCTACCAATTGTTCAACTTTCATAGAATCAATGTCCTTACTTTCCTCAATAGCTGTGACTTTCGCTTGAAACCTTTCTGGAAGAGACCTAAGGATCTTACGGACAATTCTATTTTCAGGAATTTTCTCTCCTAGGTTGAAACTGGAATTGACTATATCACTTAACTTTGCATAGAACTCATCAAATGTTTCATTCTCCTCCATACGTAGGGTTTCAAAATTAGTAGTCAACCTCTGAAGTTTCGAAAGTTTTACAGCCATAGTACCTTCATGAGTTGTTTCTAAGATCATCCAAGCTTGTTTTGCTATTTCACAAGTAGATATTCTTCTAAATTCTTCCGAGGAAATACAACTAAAAATTGCATTTATTGCTTTGCTATTCCAGCCAACTTTTTCATAATCTGTTTTATCCCATGACTCAATCGGTTTCTCAACTAACTCATCATTCACCATGTACATTGGTGGACTCCAACCGTTCACAATGGCCATCCATACTCTCTCATCTATAGACTTCAAATAAGCTCTCATCCTAGCTTTTCAATATCCATAATTTGATCCATCTAGAATAGGAGGTCTAATAGATGATGGTCCATCTCTATGAAAATCCATGCCTAATAGATCTCTCTCAAAGGATGAGAGAACCTGCTCTGATACCAATTGAAAAAACCCCTAGACACACGTATGTATCTAAATATTAGGCAATGATCTCACTCGTTCGCTTAAGTAAAAGATCGAAGAAATATAAAGAACGAAAGTAAAGATGAACACCAAGATTTTAACGTGGAAAACCCAAACGGTAAAAAACCACGGATCCAAACTCGGATCAAAACCAATCACTATGATAGTAGCAGTTACAAGACTGACTCACAAAACAACCCGTCGATCCAAACGACTTTGTTCCTCTCAGTCTTGATCGCTAGAACCCACGATTCACTGCTTCTTGTGATTGAAGTCCAATCTCAGTAACCCTCGAGATTGATCTTTCGTCTAGATAGCCCTTAAGACGAAAGATTAAGATTTTTAGATGCAAAGGGCCTTGTTTGTTGAAGAACCAATGTAGCCTCCAAAAGGTCTCCTTGAATAATCTCCTTCAACATCTATAGAGTTAGGGCAACACTATCCTTATATATGATCTCCAAGATATTTCCAAATCCAAGTAATATTCGTACTCACGAAAATCCAATAAATTGCAAACTTCATAGGTGCGTTCGAACGCGGCCCGAGTGCGTTCGAACGGCCTAACTTAATCTCACTTGCGTTCGAACGGGCCCAAGTGCGTTCGAACGCGACAGCTTGAATTCTTCAGGTTGCGTTCGAACGCGTTTGTGAACGCTGCTCTCGGTCTGTGTGAACGCAGTGCCCGCGTTCGAACGCGCTTGTGAACGCGGCTCTCTGTCTGTGTGAACGCAGTGCCCGCGTTCGAACGCGCTTGTGAACGCGGCTCTCTGTCTGTGTGAAAGCAGTGCCCGCGTTCGAACGCGCTTGTGAACGCGGCTGAGAACGCGACGGCTTTTCTCCAATGATCTTGAAATTCTTCACACCAGTGATATTCTAGACTTGTGTAAAGCTCATATACATGAAAAAATACACTTAGAATATTTTGTACACAATTGCCAACAAATAAAAACCTAACACACTTGCATCTTAAGCATCCAAATCTCTTCTAATTGTTCTTTTCATTGATTTTACTTTCTAATCAGAATTATCAACTAAATGATTCATATACTTTTTGGCCAACTAAATAGAGTTAGCTGCCTTGTTACTATAAACTCTTCGATATTTATGAGGTTTTTTGAGACTCTTAATTTGGAAAGAATTTGTGCCAACCAATGGAGAAGCATGCAATTTAAACCCGTAGCCTTTCTTGCATTCAACAGTGATCCTAAAAGGCTTATTTCTAATATTATTTAAATTCATATTCTTCTTTAATATGAAACTTTTTCAATAAGTTTTTAAATGAGTGTGCATTAGAGAATATCATCCCAAGCTTTAGCATAGGTTTAGCCATATGCTTCTTGTGGTTTAGCTCATCACTACTATTATCACTTTCATCAGTATCAACTCTTGGATGGAAAGATTCACCTCTATCAATTTCAAAATTATTGTCACTGCTCTCATTGTTGTCACTATCATTGTTACTACACTCATTGTTGTCACTAGCAATTCTAAAATCACTAGCACTAGCACTATCACTTTCATCATCATCTCCATATGAACGCATAGACATAACAAAATCATACTCAACTTCACTATGGTCAGATAATTCATTTGAAATATTTGTTTCAACTTACTAGTAGGTATTAGTATATGGTCAGATATTTTCTTTGGAGTATTTTTATTTTCTTCAACAGTACTAGTGGCATTGAAACATGGTCAGATTAGTTATGTCTACTAATTTCTTCAACAGTACATACAAGTAGGCATTTCTCTACTTGACTCGTTAACTAAGTTTACTCTTTTAATTGGGCTCATTGTTTGTTGTACTTCTTGCATTTCTCTACAACTTGCATTTATAATGAAATCTACATTAGAATATTTATCTATATGCTGACAAACAAACTCAATATGCTTATAAAGTGCATACAGACAAACTCAATGTTTATATAGACAAACAAATTTAATGTGCTTCTAAAGTGCAGAGCATGTATAGATTAGAGGGACCACATGTTTGAAAAGAAGAGCGAACAAAGATGGGTAGAGTAATATAATATTTACTAAGCCCTCGAAAAACCCTAAATTTGGGGTGGGGACCAAAATATTGATATTACAAATATCTCTAGGAAAGTTTACACCTTATAAAAGCAAAAATTTTAATTGGACAAACCTTACAAACTCTTTGATATACTCAATCTCCTTTGATTTTTGGTGTTCTATGTATTCTCCGATCCTTGAGTGCCTTGACATCCTTGAGAGGAAAGAGTTCAAGTAATAAGAGTGGTAGATTAAAGAGGAAGAAGAGGGGAAGAAGGGAAGAAGAAGAGAAGAAGACGAGATGAGAAGGGAAGAAGAAAGGTTTCTCTCTTCTCTTGTTCTCTTGTTCTCTTCTCTCAAAATTGACGATATGGGCAATGTGGGCGATGTGATCGTGAGAGGCAGAGTTGTCCAATTAGTGGTAGGTGAGGGTAAATATGCAATTTAATTTTTTTCAACTAATAAATCATAATAATTCCGCCCAACTACAAAGGGATAGAAATATAATTTTATGGCTTATATTAATGATGTCTAAGGGGTACAACATTTCAAAAGTATGGGAAGGGGGGGGGGGGGCGGGTATTTGTACACTTTTATAGTAATGGGGATTGGGGATGGGGAGGGGGGGGCCAAAGTGTAATTAAGCCTTAAAAATTGAAGTATCTAATAAAGAATTAAGAATTATGTTTTAGCCTTGGACTATCTTAGGAGTAAGAGTAAGATAATCTAGGGGTAGAAGTAAATTACTTATAGTCATTTATTTTTCTGAGTAGATCTAACTTAGAACTATATTCTACCTTCAACCTAAAGCCACCACCTTCCTCTAAAAGCCACCCTACCTTATAGTCATCCATTATCACCCTTGGTCATCCGCCACCCTCCGACGACCACCCTAACATTGGATGTTTACTATTCTTCTCGATTCTAATCTAGCTCTAATATTTTATTTATATCTTTTTATCCCAACCTCTAATTTGGGTGAAACTAAAGCCATTAGAACTCTGACTCACGAGCCTACCACCACTTAAAATTTCATAATTTTCTTATATTTGAATCAGTTTAGATCTTATGTAATAGTAGGACTAGGCGAAAGGTGGTATGAAGGTGACAATGATGGTTGATGTTATGGTCGGTGAAAAGAAGAAGGGAGGGAGGAGAAGGTGGACCATCACCTTGGGAGAGGTGGTGTTGGTCGGCCGAAGAGGTAGCTAGCAAGGCAGCTTCGATGGCATACAACCAAGCTTAGATGGATAGTACGAGAGAGATGGAAACGAGAGAGAGAGTCAAGGTGGGGTTTTCTAATAACCCTAGGTGATTAACACTACAACCTTTATATGTGGCTTACTGACTTGCTTAGTTGGCTAACTTGAACATGCTCAAGTCTGACTCGTACTTATAAGCAAAAGGACTAATAAGCAAATGCACTTAACATCTGGTCTAAGCAATAAAAGTAAACTAATAAGCAAATACAAGGATAAAATAAATAGATAAATAGCTAGGGGTAAGATGCAAAAACCCGTAACCCTCCTTATGCATCGAATCCAAGTGATTGGGTTAATCGACCCAAACCGGTTCTTAACATGTATGAAACCCTCCTATATTTTTAATTATATTTAGGAATAATATCCTTTTCACCTCCTTAATTACCACCTTTTTCCATAATGACCTGTTAAACTATTTTTTAGTATACAATAAGTTTTGAACTATCAAAATACCTTATCTTACTCCTTCCATTAGGTTTCTGCTAATTATTTTCATCTATAAGTTGTTATGCAATAGTTACATGATAAAAATATGTATTTACCCCTCATATGCACCTATAAGTCATGTGGAACTCAAAGAGAGAAATTTATATTGACCAACATGGAGGGGCAATGTGTCCTTGATTTCGCCTATAGCGTTAAAGGGATGAGGTATTTTGATACTTTAGAGGGCCATTGTGTACCAAAAAATAGTTTAGAAGGTCATTATGAAAAATGGTAGTAGTTTATGGGGGTGAAAAGGGAATTACCCTTATATTTATCTCATTGTGAGTTAAAAAGCTTATCTAATTCTTTATTACTTTGTCTCTAAAAAACCTTCAAATTAAACCTTTAGGTTGGCCAAATAGGATGGAAAATATAACTGTTGTATTATATTTTCAACCATAGGAGATTAAGTGCTTAAGTTGAAATGCAGAAGGGTTAAAGTGCTTAAGTTAAAAATATAAAAGTGTTTCCATCCGAGGGGTAAAGTGCAACTAACCAAAAAAATTTATTACACTCTTCTTTATATTATGGTAAATTTTAGGAAAATTCGCATATAGCACCCTACATTTTAACCAAATTATGGTTAACACCCTATATTTTTACTATTTGTAAATCAAGTCGTTTGATTTAGCGAATATGTGTAGAAAACACCTTGCCATAAGATTCGTTAATCAAACTTAACCAAATCTCGAGGTTAAATTTACTATACTAGAAAAATAAAAAAAATTATTTAACTAAATTCTACTTACCCAACATATACTAAGAGTATTTTAGTCATTTTAAAAAATTAATTTGATAGAATATCCTCATTTGCACAAATAGTGTTAGTTCAAATCTAATCCAAGATATTTTCCACATATATTCACTAAATCATAAGGCTCGATTTGTAAATAGTAAAAATATATAGATATAAATCACAATTTAGTTAAAATGCATGATGTTATTTGCACATTTACCTCAATTTTATCCAAATGGCTATGGAAATATTCTCTTAATATTATCAATGTATTTGGTTAGAAGCCATTAGTGTGGTTCAATACTTGAGTTTTACTAGCCTATTATGAAAATACCCCTTGAACATTGATGTTGATCTATATATTTGATTGATTTTTTAAATTAAAGTATTATATGCATTGTTTAGACTCATTGTGATCTATTTCTTTCGGATGATTGGCTCACTTGATCAATTCATATGTCACCGAGGCTAAATCTTTTGTCTAGCCTACACAATTATTAGGTTAGAACATTTTTCATTCCTATGGTATCTCCTATTTCGCATCCTACTTGTTATCGTATATTTGATGTAAATTTTTTATATCAATTAAAATTGATTCTCATTCCTTTTTTTCTATTACAATAACCTTGTTCAACTATAAATAGATCACTAAATTGATTCTCATTCCTTTTAGATGACAGCAGCACCAGGGCAACCCTAGAGCACTTCCTTGTTGCACCATACCTTCGGTGGTCTTGTCCTTGCATCTCAGCCTGCCTCAAGAATCGACTCCTATCCTTTGGCAGGGGTTTATTATTATTTACCCAACTCGTCTACCTTCTATACTTGTTATCTAAAGTGGTATTTTTTATGTATCAACTGCAAACAACTGAGCACAACTGAAAATACTGAAGTGTTTCATGTAAGATACAAGATGCTAATGTTTTTTAGCTTTTTACCTAAATCTTGAGCTCATTAGGGTTTTAAATAGGGAATAGGTAAATATATGAGAAATGTAACGATACGTGAGAGGAATTCCCTAGTTTATTGAATTCTAATCAATTAACGAATAAATACAAATCAAAGAAAAACCTTCTCACTTTCTGTACTCATATTTATTAGGAAGAAGACGCCAAAGAGATTTAATGCTTTTGTGTTTAGATTAAAGCGATTGAAAGTTCACTGCTTTACAACTTACGTAAACGTTAGTCAACTCAGTGTCTTTTCCCTTGAAAATAAGAGGTGGCAGCTGAGCGTGTCCAAAATATTCCCCACTTGATATTTAACTCTAGAAATAGACTATGTGAGTAAATAAATGTATGAGTGCCAATTTTTAAAAAATAAAATTAGAGAAAAAAAACATTCTAAGATTGTGACTGGACGATCCATTTCGATTGACTACACAATCCTATACTTCAATATCCTTAAAGGCTAATGGAAAGATATATTCTACACAAAATGATAGGATGAGTGCAACAATCAATCAGAACAAAGTTGAATAGCTATCTTATTCCCGAGTGATAAGTAATATCATATTTGAAGGAATTGGAGGCAAGGAGAACACCACTCCAGAAGAAGAAAAAAAAGGGACATAGAAAAGAAGCATTTCCTTTAAGAGGTGTTCTTTTATGGTGGTACTATATTGAAACATTTACGTCTTCCTCAAAGAAGAATTATTCTTCTTTTGCAAAATGAGTCTATTTCTTAAGCTTATCCGAGAGATTGGCTGATCCGAGAGAGAACTGTGGGAGAAGAAGTATTCATACAAACAAAGATGTTGAATTGAAAGTGATTCTATCTTTCCATCAACGCAAATAAGAGCTTTTGGGTAAACTGAATCGCCAACGGTGAAGGGTTTCTTTTGGACCATCTATGCAAAACCTTCCTACATCTCATCTACCTTTGAGAATATTTTTCACCTTGCGCTCATGCAATCTCGCAAAATATAACCATACTATTTCAAAAGCATAAGATACAAAAAGGTTTAATTGTTTGCTCTTAGTAGTAGTAATAGTGTAGTAGTAGTAGTTTTAATAGTATTAGTTGTCGTAGTAATAATTATAATAAAATTAAAGAAGTAAAAAAAGACACCAAGAACTATGTAGTTCAACGTCAAGCCTACCATCCATGGGGCGTTCTATCTTTTTTCTATGAGGAAGAAGATATTCATAGCAAAACAGAAAAAAAGTGTCTGCTCTAAATCCCCAAGAAAACTCTCAAAACCTTGAGCCCAAACCCCTTGTAGTTGTAATTATAAGGATTCCATCTCCCTCAAACAGAAAGTGAAAAAGAACGAGGATAATGACTTCTAGGTGCTTCTTTTTATTTTTTGAAGAGAAGAATCTGTCTAAGAGGCTGAAAGAACATCTCCACAACTGTGATTTTATATAACAAGATACAAATTTACACCCCAAACTGTCTTACAGAGACAAACTTATTGCTTATCATGGTCATATGATATTTACTGTACATTAAGTAATTTCTGGACCTTTTCTGTAGAAGCCAGATTTTTAAGTCTTCCTCATCTCAAATGGATCAGTTATTTTATAACTACAACTGCTGATGGAATCAATATCTTGAACTGCGATAGATACTTTTCTCTTCTAAGCTCACAATGCAACTAAGCTTCTCCTGAGATACGTCGTCTTTTACCGAAGTTCCAGAGATCACCTAGTTCTCCTCTTATCGCACCCAATATAATAACAAGACCTGATAATTTGGCCACAGGAAAAGGTCAGAACTCATGATCGATATGACATCCCCTAAAAAAGGAAGGAAATAATATGTTTCTGTTAGAAGGAAGATTTTAGAGTTGTTACCCAAGGTGCAAGGAACTAAGTAGAGCAGCGCTGGCTGTCCATGGCCATTCATCAGATAAAGAGCAAGATATGTGAGTGATAAACCTGCAAAGGATGAACCAATATCTTTATTAACAGATTAACAAAAGAATGTTAAATGTATGCAAAATTTAGGTAGTGGATAATGAATGGTTATTGACTTGATTGAACTATCTTCTACTAATTGGTGCCAAGTTAAGGGGAAAGGAAAAATTAGATCATCTGATGGTAGCTATCCTTTTTATTTCTGCCAAAATGGATTAATTCAGTGTTAAAATATAAAAAATAAAAACTACCGTTTTCTAATGACTTAAAATATTTTTAGTATGTGAATTAACACAGTATCAGATTTTGATCTTCTAGAACTCTCGAATTTATACTTGTTTAACTCATTTAATTACTATTTTCCTAACCAAGATCCGACGAACTTGATCTCTGACAACCTCGGGTGAGTTTTTTTTTTTCGGTTTCTAATTCTTCTCATTTCCTCTCTTTCTCTTCCTGCAGTGAAGCAACACTGTGGTGAAGCAACACAACCTATTGTTGCTGAGAACCTGAGAGAGAAAGGGGTGGAAATCGGAAAGAAGAAAAAAAAAGAAAAAAATTGAGAAGGTTTTATTTTTGTAAATTTTTAATTATTTTATATTTTATTTTGATTTTTGTTTATATTTTTTAGTTACAGAATTATAGTAAAAACCATAAAATATCAATGGCTCCAAAAGAGAAGTCATACGATATCAATATTGGGTAGTAACATTGCAACACTATTTGGTAAGATAGAAAACGTATTAAATGCAATCAGTATGGAAAAGAAATAAGTGATGGTGTCAGATGTTTGAAAGAATATTTGGCTGGAAGGCAAGAAAATGTAGCAGCTTACACTCAAGTATCCTTAAAAGTTATGTTAGGTTTTTAATATTTGCAAATATGTACAAAATAATCTAAATATTTTTATACATATTCATGAGCATATCTATAAGTTTTGATAAGATTCCGACCGAAATTTTTAAAGTTTTAGAGAAGATAAGTCACCTTGTTCACACCGCGTTCGCACCACGTTCGAAAGCAAAATCAGACGTTCCCACATACAGCAAATACGTTTTGGCCGTTCGAACGCACTCGGGTTGCGTTCGAACACACCCATATAATATAAAAGTTTTGGACTTCTGAGAGTTTTTTTAACTTGAATTTGGCTTTATCTTGTTAACCTATATAAAGATTAGGATGCCCTAACCCTAGTAAGATTGGTGATTACTTTTAATAAAGAATTTTTGGAGCTACAACGTTTCTCTCACCAATAAGGTCCATCTCTTCTATAATGCACCAAGCTTTCGTCTTAAGGGTCATCTAGATGAAGGATCAATCTTGAGAGTTACTAAGATTGTGAGATCAATCACGGAAAGCAGTAAATTGCAAGCTCTAGCGATTAAGAAAAACAAAGTCGTGGGACGAGTTGTTTTGTAAGTCAATCTTACAACTGCTACAAATGATCCGAGTTAGGATCCATGATTTTTTTTTCCACTTGGATTTTCCACGTAAAAATCTTAGTGTTCATCTTTATTTTACTTTTTGATATTTATTCCGCATTTACTTAAGCAAAGGGTTGATATCATTGCTTAGGATTTAAATACATACATGTGTCTAATTTTTTTTAAAGTTAGAAAATAGATGTTGGCTCATTTAATTGTCAAATAGAAGGATAAATAATCTACACAATAGAGAGAATTAATAATTCATAAACAATTGATACATAATCCTGTACACATTGATCATGATAATAGTGAACAAAGTGAGGAGAATGATGAGGAGAAATAGATGATGAGGTCAATAAAAAAGAGCAGAAATATGCATAGAGAGGAGGAAAAGATAAGAAGCATTGATGGTAACTTTTAGAAATCTAGATGAATTCATATACAGGGAGAAAAAATATGGGGGCAACAAATCTACTCTTATGACTCCTAGTGTTATAGCAGAATCTAAAAATAGTGGGCCAATGAATACATATTTTTAGAAGAAAAAAGGAGTCGTACACAGACATCCATCAAGATAGCTCTCAAAGGAATTAAAAATGTAAAGAAACACATTGGTAGAGCTATCTCTAAATTTTTCTTCTATAATCATATTCCTTTTAATATAGTTGATACTCTTTATTATCACACTATGATAGATGCTATACAATTAGTAAGGCCTAGTGTTCCGCCTCTTAATTCAAATGATATTACTACTAAATATCTTGACTCAGAGGTAGACGAGCTTCGTACTTATGTTAAGATATTTAAATAGTATTAAGATAAATTTGGTTGTACAATAATGTGTGATGGGTGGAGTACACAAAACAGAAGAAATATAATTAATTTTTTAGTGTACTCGGGTATGGAGACAATATTTTTGAAGTCTGTGAATGCTACTGCTCATTTAAAAAATGCAGATTATATTTGTTACTTGATAGATAAACTGGTGCAAAAATTTAGTAAAAAAAGACTAGTACAATTGGTTACTAATAATTGGGTTAATTATAAAGCTATTAGAAATTTACTTATAATAAAAAAGACTCATTTATATTAGACATCATATGCTACATATTGTATTGATTTAATGTTAGAGGACATTGCAAAAGAACCTAAAATTGATATTGTCATACATGAAGGTCAGAGGTTGACAAATTTTATATATAATCATAATTGAGTTTTTAATTTACTAGGCAGATGACTGGTGGTAAAAAAATCATCAGACTCGACGTCACTAGATTTGCCGCTCATTTTTTGGCCTTGGAGAGCATCATGCGCTACAAGAATAATATTCTGTAAATGTTTACATCACATGAGTGGTCTATAAGAATTAAGAATATGAAACTTAAGGATAAATCTTTAGATGAAACTTTAAAGAATATAGCTCTTGAAAATATATTTTAGAATGATATTAATTGCCACCGCAGTATTTGAGCCTCTTGTCAAAATATTACGACTTATAGACGGTGATAACAAGTCTGAGATATGTTTTTTATATGAGGTAATAGATATAGCAAAAAAATCAATAAAAAAAAATATGGGCCAAAGTTATAGGAAGTGGTGAAAAATAATTGATTCTAGATGGAACAAACAACTACATAGAGATATATACGCTGCTAGTAGACACGTTTTTAAGTTTTAATTTACTATTACTTTTATTTTTGAATATTTAACAATTTGAATGCTTATAAATTTTAAATTTTTACAAGATATTTTCTTAATCTAAGATTTTAATTCTCTATAAATGTTAATAATGATAGTGAAGTTTTGTTGGGAGTTAAGAAGGTAATCAATAGGTTTAAGCCTGATATTCATAAATAAATCCTTTACGATAAAGAAGTGAGTTATAATTCAATTAAATAATTTTACTGTTTGATGACAGAAATAACCCATGATTAGATAATATATTAGAGAAGACCACAATAAGGGTAGAGACTAGTACAGGTCGTTCAACAGTGAGAAATAATATACCTACCAGTACTAGTCATAATCCTGATGATACACCTGGTGGTGAAATTGTCCCATCTACATTTGCTAAGGGAAGTTAAGGAGGCATGGGATTAAAGACAGAGAAAATAAGGATGTATATACATATCAGCGATGTCATCATGAGAATATTGCTTTCTATGATTATGGTACATTGAGTATTTATTATTTGGAGTCATCATAAAATCCACATGCTAGTTATTATCCTTAGTATTTTCAGACATAAGATCCATATACTGGTTATTATCCTCCTCAAACACAGGCCATACAACAAGATCCATATAATAATTACTTTTTGGAGCATTAAGTCCTAAACATCATTATTTACAAATTTATGCTAATTATGAGGATGAAGATCATAAAATTTATGAGAACTAACTCAATATTCATCAAAATTTTAAATTTTAAGTAAGTTAATTCATTTTGTAAGTTTTTAGGCTTCATATGAGAGTAAATTTTATTTTCTTATTTCCCTGTCATTTTTTCTAAATTTTTTTAAAAATTTCTGCATTTGTAAATAATATTTAGAATTTTACATAATTAAAAAATAGTCCGATTCGATACAAACGGCCGAACGTATCGTTTTTTCGGACGGCCGATACTAATCCTAATCCCAATACTAGGAACCTTGGGATTAATGAATTTGACATCCCATCTCATCTCAGTACACTTTGATCCTTCTTTCACAACATCCTATGCCCATATTAAATGCAGATTTATCTACAAGAAATGATGTTAATTGTCGAAATCCCACTTGCTCATCACTTATCTAGGAGGATCATCACAACCCTTGAGTACTTGCCCCATATTAAAGAACACAAAATAACCATTATGGATCACTTTGGTGATACAAGCAAAGTCTGTCATGCAATAGTGAAGTATTCAACTCATCTTAATTCACAAGTCATAATCAAACAGGTCAGGAAATAATCCAATGGGCATCAGAAGATTATGGTTTACCTGAAAGAATTGATTAATTCAAAACAACTGTACTTTTTTACAATGCATGTTAGTAATATTTTTTGCCTCACAGTTGAAAGGAAAGGTCTTGCTAACATTGCTTTCTGAGAGAAAAGGAAAAACAGAATACTCACCAACAGCATAACCAATGACTAGCCAAATATAATAACCGTTTAAGAAGCTCTTCTTATTTGATTTATCGTATCTGCAATAGAAAAAAGACATTACACCATTAGCTAATTCCACTAAGAACTAGATCTCCAGGAAGGAAGTGACTGTAGCAATTGAAGCTATGTATCTTGTGATACTGTAGGATATAAGTGGTCTGCAAACTGAATCAGAGTTCTCTGAGTGTCACTGTGCTTGCTAGGCTGATGGACAGTAGGATTAGGCATATGTTGCAACAAAAGTTTCATAACTTTCTCTTTACTTAACTTGCATTGTACTGCATGCAATTACTATTATGCCTTAATAGGCATGAAAGTAAAAATTACCATCAGATAGGTACTATTATGGTCCTTGGGATTTTATACAGGTGGTATAAAACTTGAAAGGTTAGTTGTTGCATCAGCCTTTAAATCTGGTTTGATCAACTATTTGGAAGAGTGGCAAGGAGTGCCTCACACCATATTGGTCCAACCATTTGATGATAAGATGGTTTCCCACAAAATTTCAAGCAATACTCGGCGTCTTTTGAGCAATTATAAAGTGTATGTATAGTGTTCTGTCACGGTTTTGAAAAGAAATTTTATTGGTGCAAATATACTGGTTCAAGAGGAAATGAATATTGTTTGTTTTACAAAAGACAGGAAAGTTAAATGGTACCTGAAACTGAAACAAATAAGCAGTCCAGGAAATAGAATGTCTCCAAATCCAATCATGTCATAGCCACGCCATGGATCGGCAAATTTAGGGATTCTTAGAAGCATTGGAATAGCTGGTCCGCCACTCTTGTCACCATGTGCAACCTACAATACAAATAAATGTTAATGACATGCAGTTATTAGACGGCCCAGAATGTTAGCTACATCACTGATAAGTTGGTGACTGAGCACAATAACACAGTTAGAACTGAGAATTAGTTGAAATATTTCCTGTAGCACTTTAATGAAAAGGATTGCAGAGCAATCACATAATATGTTGATACCATGAAGTACAGAAGATATAGATATATGATGGTATAGGAGCAGGGATAGATTTTTAAGCTCCAGGTTGGTTGGCTTAAAGAGAGGTGGAACAGTAGTCTGAAACATTCTGTTATTTCAATTTGACTGGAGAGACACATTAGTAGTGATATTGGCCATTTTCATTATTATTAGATTACATTTACTGGAATCAAATATTTATATTAAATTCTTATCATGGTGGACTTGGGAAATTATTTATTAAGGCTTTGTGTATTTCAAGAGTATTGAGATACATGACCGGTCATAATTTCAATTTTGAGTCGTGACAATTTGTGACAACAAGTGTGGAGAACGTGATAGGCTAAGTGGAAAAGGGAGTAATGAGGAAGCTGCTGACTGTGGAACTTGGTGTTGCTAACCAGGTTGTGTGCTCAGTTGTTGAGTCAAAATATGGCATAGGTGAGGATGGCCTTCCACGTGATGATCACGTCTCAGGAAAGAAAGGTGGGAGTAATATCCACACAAAAAAATTCCGATGCACCCGTAAGAACGTGTGCCACTATTCCTTTTCCTTGTCATTCTCAAAGAAGTTTCAGCATGATTTCTCTGTGGGAAATCATGTTAGTCTTATTATTCCTTCTCTACAAAACCCTAGCAAATCCTCTTCTCCTTTTCTCTCGATGCCACCTTAGCCCTCTTTCTAGTTTTATTCAATGATGGTCATGCCACCATCGACATGACACTTATTTATAATATTTTTCATAAAATTTTTAAGAAATTTAGATATGTTTTTAGTTCTTCGGCATGTCAATTTTTGGTTTTTGGTAAAACCTATATTAGTGTTATATCTTTAGATTAGTTTTGTAAATGACCTATTTTATTAAAAATAAAATAAAAGCTAAATATAAATATTATTCAACACATAAAACGAGAAAATAATTAAATGCTTCATAATATAATAGAACACATAATATAAATTGATAATAGTTCAATAATTAAAACTAATATCTAATTGAACATACATGACAAAGAGAATCAAAGACTTCATCTGTCAGCACAAGAATAACACGAGAATGTTGCACTAAATACTATCAATAATCTTCAAAATTCATCTACTAATAGTATTTCTTGTTGTAACATCTCACATAGTATTTATACAAATAGAAATTTTGTAATTATCGTATGATATGATAAGAATATTGAACAAGCACGGGAACTAAATTGATTTGATGATGATGGATGAAATAGAAAAATTTAGAGAAAAAAAGACTCTACATGCCATGCTAAACCACACGCAGCCATCTCAAAGCCCTTGTGAGGAGGGTACTGAATACTCTTAGTGAGTTCCCAAGGTGCTCGAGAGAGGCTACACCATGTAGGTTAGCCTCATCGGTTGTGCTTATTTTTGGCTGCTGTCATGGATGACTATTGGACCTGCTCTTGTCACATTTTCCTCATGAAGAATTTTGTAGCACCCTTAGCAGTTGCCTTCCCAGTATTCTTGGGGAGATCACTCACCACCATGGCCGACGGCCATGAATGGTGCACTTTTTGCCTCCGGCTGTCTCGATCGTCCTCCTTCCACCTCGTGTGTATTGCCGTTGGCGTAAGATAGTGTCTCCGATTTGACCCACCACAGGCTAGCTGCATCTTAGCCCAAATTGTAGGCTGTGGACCCTACTACATATTAAGAGTAATTTTAGAATTTTCTTTATTGTTAAATTAAAATATAAAATGCTTATTGTTCAAGGTGGTGATTTTCCTCACAACTGGGTTATGGATTTTAGTACTTTGCATCGACGATAGTTGTGCCAGTGGCACACCTTTACGTGCTACTAGCAAGCATTTATAAAATTTTTAATAAGTTTTTTAAAATATTTAGAGATATTTTTAGATCTTCAATGTGTCAATCTTTGATTTTTGGTTTTTATAATGCTTTAACTTTAGATTATTTTTATAAATGACCTATTTTATTAAAGATAAAGCAATAGTTAAATATAAATATTATTCAACACATAATATGATTAAATACATTCATTAAAACTAATATCAATGATTAAACACTCTATAATATAATTGAATACTTTAAAATAAAATTGAACACATAATATTAATTAATAAAATTCAATAATTAAAACTAATATCCTAGTTGAACTTAGAATGACGAGAAAAATAAAAAACTTCATTTGCTGACACAAGAATAATACGAGAATGTTATATTAAATACTGTCGATATTTTTCAAGACTCATCCACTATTAGTATTGCTTGTTATAACATCTCATATAGTCTTCATACAAATAGAAATTTTATAATTCTTCTAATGATATGATATGAATATTAAATATATGTGGGAACGACCAATACCGGCACAGGTACAGGCACACTATAAGCATATACAGATTGTGAATGTAGAGTATAATAAGAATGTTATGGCTCTGATGTATGTTATTGATATTGTCAGAATAAAAAAAAATAGGGGTTGAGACACGTGCACCCTCCTCTCTCAAGCCCCTCCCCTCTCCCTCTCCGGCACGTGACAAGGTGCAGGGCAGAATCGCGCCTAATCTGGATCGGATTAAATTAGGATTTTTTTTCCTTAATCTATAAATTAAAACCCTAATCTCTTCTATCTCTCTCTGCTTAACCATCTCAGCCCTCTTCTCTCTCTTCTTCCTCCCCTCTATCGCTTTCTTTTTCCATACCGTCGAAGTCGTTCATGTGGGATCGGCCCGCTGGAGCACCGCCGGAGCCATCGGAGACCACCACGCTACTCGTTGGTAAGCCCTCTCCCACCCATAAATTTTAATTAAAATTTAATAGGGTAAATCGAAAATACCTAATTTGGGATTTCGGCTCCACCGGCAAATCTAGCCGGCCGGCGGCTTCGGGTCGCTGCCGCTCCATCTGGAAGCATCTTGCCGTTGACCTCGTGCCGTGGGCGTTCACCGTTGGAGCCCTCGTGGCTCCGGTCGTCATTGATCATGGGATTGATCGCCGTTCGCGGGTTCTCCTCCACCTTGCGAGGATGGCGGCACCATGTGGGTGTTGGGGAGCCAAGGGTGCGGCCTGCGAACCGTCGCCGCGGTGGCCGCCGACATTTTTCTCTCTGTCTCTCTCTCTCTTCTGCTCGGGGAAGACAGACTCGGGCAACCGAGTCTGGTGTTCTCCCTTTATTTTTTTGGATTCGGGTCGGGTTGGATCCGAATCCAAGGAACCTGACCCGATTCCATTGGTTAATTAGATTGGGCCTTGGGCCCAATCCATTTAGGTGTTAGTTGGGTGGGCTGCGAGCCAACTACAGCCCAACCCAACTGATTTGGGCTTATTTTGGCCCAAAATTAGTAATTTTTGAATTAAATTGTAGAAAAAAATTTAATATATTTTTTTAATTAAAAATGTTATTGTTATTTATTATTTAAGGTGGTGATTTTTAGTTTGTGAGCTAGAGATTGAGATTTCAGTTGTCTTGCCTAGACTCAGGTGAGTGGGTTCACTCACATATTTATTTTATTATATTTCGTACCTTTGTCAGACCATGTAAATTTTTTGTATGCAAATTATTTATTTTACCCGTACGTGCAAAAATTTAATTGTTACAATTCCTGTGTGCAAATCTATTTATTTTATCCGTACATGCAAAAATTTAATTGTTATATTTTCTGTGTGCATTTAATCATTATACTCAGTGCATCACCATACTTCGTGCAAATATTGAAATTTGTGAAAAGAAAAATGAGATTAGTATTGGTACGACTTAGAGAACAGTTCCGATATAAATCGCTTACGATTTTCCGTGGTGACTCAAGTCTATCTAGAAGTCCAGCGAAAAGTCCTAAATTATATCACTGCGGTGACTTTCTTAGGTGACTCTGGCAGGGTTAGGAAACAGTCCTAGGATGAATGAGAAAATTTCCTAGGTGACTCTAACTTCTCTCAACGGTTAGAGGAAAAGACAGAGTGTGTTGATCATAGGGTGATACCATCTAATGACCCTAACCGGATTAGTTATGAAGAAAAGTCCCGAGCGTCATCTCGAAGTGACTTCTAGTTGATGTGGATCCACAGAGTTTAGACCCATTGAAACATATGACAGTATAAATATTAAAAAGATGTTAATATGTTGAAAACGTGTAAGGTTACAAGTTGTGACATCTCTCTATTGTTATCATTGTTATTATTTAGAAAGCATGCCTATTGCATATTGTTATGGATATTATTGCTTTTAGTTTAATTTATTCAGCATTAATATGATTTAAAATTTATTTGGTTTTCAAGTGGATTCCACTCACTGAGCTATAGTTGTTGGCTCATGGATTCTTTTTTTTTGTATTTGTTTCTCTATTTCAGGTAATAGTCAGCGGGACGACTGAGTGAGATGTACCCGAACTCCACCTCCACTTAGAATTCACCTATTTACTTTTCCGCTCTGATAGATTTTACGCTATAGAATAGAAGTTTTATTTATTTATTTTAGAGACAATAAAATATTAACATTATTTTACGTTTATTGCAATTAGTTTTAAATTTAATAAAGCATATTTTTATTTTATTTATTTATTTATTTTGCCATCATACACGTAGAAAATATTGATAAGGCTTCATGTATCTCAAGTGTATTGAGATGCATGGCCGATCATGATTCCTATTACGGATTATCAGAATCAAAAAAAAAAAACGAAAAAAAAAGAAGTTGAGAGAGGAGGGTGCACGTGCTCTGCACGTGCAATCCCTCCCTCTCCCTCTCCAGCACGCGACGAGGCGCAGAGAGAAATCGCGCCTAATCCGGATCGGATTAGCTCTAGATTTCTCTTCTAATCTATAAATTAAAACCCTAATCTCTCTCTCTGCTTAACCATCTCAGCCCTCTTCTCTCTCTTCTTCCTCCCCTCTTTCGCTTTCTTTTTCCTCACCGCCGGAGTCGTCGCTATGGGATCGGCCCGCCGGAGCCATCGGAGACCACCACGCGACTCGTTGGTAAGCCCTCTCCCACCCATAAATTTTAATTAAAGTTTAATAGGGTTAGCGAAAATACCTAAATTGGGGATTTCGGCTTCGCTGGCAACTCTCGCTGGCCGGCGGCTTCGGGCTGCTGCTGCTCATGCTCGAGAGCTCCAAATCGTTAGCCTTACGCCATGGATGCCTTCTGGAAGAGCCCTCGTGGCTCCAGTCGACGTCGGCCTTGGCATCGGCCGTCAGTGGTGAGTCCACCTCGTGAGGACAACTGAGAGAGAGAGAGATAGAGAGAGAGAGGGAGGGAGCCGATCGTGAATCGCCGCCGGCAAAATCACCGGCGGCCACTCTCTCTCTCGATCCTTCCCTCCCTCACGTCGGACTCGAGAAGGGAGAAAAGAAGGTTCGGGTTTGGATTTTGGATCCACAAACCCGACCCGAACCAATTAAATTGGATGGGCTGCGAGCTAAACCGCAGCTCAATCCATTTCCTATCTGGCTGGGCCATGACCCAGCCCGATTAGTTCTTTTTCTTTTATTTGGGCTGGGTCAGCGTTAGCCAGCCCGATCCAATGGGTAATTAAACCCATTTTTAAATCTTTTTAGTTTTTAAATTTTAGAAATATTGATATTATTCAAATTAAAAGAATTTTATTATTATTTATTATTTAAGGTGGTGATTTTTAGTACGTGAGCTAGAGATTTGAGGTTTCGGTTGTCTTACTTAGACTCAGGTGAGTGGGTTCACTAAAATATTTATTTTATTATATTTCATATCTTTGTTAGACCATGAAAATTTTCTGTGTGCAAATTATTTATTTTACCCTTCCGTGTAAAAATTTAATTGTTGCAATTTCTATGTGCAAATTTATTTATTTCATCCGTATGTGCGAAAATTTAATTGTTATATTTTCTGTGTGCATTTAATTACTATACTCGTGCATCACCATACTTCGTGCAAATATTAAAATTTATGAAAAGAAAAATGAGACTAGTATTGGTACGACTTAGAGAAGTATAAATTGCTTGTGATTTTCCGTAGTGACTCAAGTCTATCTCGAAGTACAGGAGAAAGTCCTAAATTAGATCACTCTGGTGACTTTCTTAGGTGACTCTGGCAGGGTTAGGGAACAGTCCTAGGATGAATGAGAAAATTTCCTAGATGACTATAAATTCTCTCAACAGTCAGAGGAAAAGACAGAGTGTGTTGATCACAGGGTGATACCCTCTGATGACCCTAACCGGATCAGCTATGAAGAAAAGTCCCGAGTGTCATCTCGAGGTGACTTCTAGTTGATGTGGATCCACAGGGTTTAGACCCATTGAGACATATGACAGTATAAATATTAAAAGATGTTAATATGTTTTAAACGTGCAAGGTTACAAGTTGTGACATCTCTCTATTGTTATCATTATTATTATTTATAGAGCATGCCTATTGCATATTGTTATGGATATTGTTGCTTTTAGTCTAATTTATTCAGCATTAATGTGATTTAAAATTTATTTGATTTTCGAGTGGATTTTACTCACTCAGCTATAGTTGTTGACTCATGGGTTCTATTGTTTTTGTATTTGTTTATTTATTTCAGGTAATAGTCAGCGGGGCAACTGAGCGAGATGTACCCGGACTCCACCTCCACTTAGGATTCACCTATTTACTTTTTCGCTCTTTTAAATTTTATGCTTTACATTAGAAATTTTATTTATTTAGTTTAGAGACTCAAAAACATTAACATTGTTTTATCTTTATTGCAATTAGTTTTAAAATTTAATAAAGCACATTTTTATTTTATTTATTTATTTTGCCATCGTACACGTAGAGAGTACTAATAAGGCTTCGTGTATTTCAAGCATATTGGGATGCATGGCCAGTCATGATTCCTATTTTGGGTTGTGACACGGGTGGTGATAGATATGATGGTAATGATGATAAACTCACCATTCTGTGAATGCACCTCTCCTAATGTCCTACTACTTATAGACTTAAGTCCTCTATAAAAATAGTACCTTTCTGAAAAGTCTGTGTAATAGGAATATATATCTTATCTCTAGTCCCATCATTATTAATTTTACCTAAGTTTTCTACATGATCAGTTGATCAGTTGATTTAATAATAATTGATGAAAATAGAAAAAATTTAAAAATAAATTTCACATAGCACAATGATCGGCACGCAGTCGTGCTGGATGGCACACGGCCGTGCCGAACCGGCACAGCTGAGCATGGCACATGCTAGTCAACACGACTCGGCAAAGAGGTGTGCCACTAGCACACCTCGTGCTAAGTGTTATGTCATTACTAGCACAACAAGTGCCGGTCAACGCGCTCCATGCCGACCAGCATGCCCATCCATGCTTTGCATGGACTAGGTGAGTGAATTCACTCACGTAGTAACCGTCTTGTATTTCATACTATAATTTCATTGTTTTATCTCCGAGCAACATTATACTTCAGGCATTATGATTATCTTTGTGTTATGTTATACTTCGTACCAATGATGGTCCTGTTGGTATTGCCATGCTGACAAAATACCAACATGTGGCACAAGGGACGCCACACGGCTCACTGTGAAATGATTTTACCATAGGCCTAAAGGGAGAGAATAAGATAGGAGAGGGATACTTGTCATGTTGCCCTTGCTGTCTCTCTTGCCTTTGCCCTTGGTCCATTTCATCGTGCCCTAGTTGCGAGGAAGAAGATGACTCATAATAGGTCGAATAAAAACTTAAGTTAGTGGATCTAACTTAACTTAGTTTTAAATTTAAATTAGATTACTAACTTAAGTTTTTATTCGACCCATCATGGGTCATATTCTTCCTCCCATTCTCTTCCTCCCAACTTGGGTATGGTGAAGTAGACCGGGGCCAAAGGAGAGAGCGGTGACAAGCGATTGCAACGTTAAGGCAGCATGACAAGTCTCTCTCTCCTCTTTCATTCTCTTTTTCTCTCCTTTTGAGTCAATGGTGAAGCTGTTTTTCTCTCAGCATGTCATGCGCATAGAGGTAAGTGGGTGAGTTGAGGGACCTTTGCCTCCTATTAGTCAACCTTGAATGCTAAGATTAATTGCAATGTCAAGCTAACTAAAGCTACAATTTAGGTCCCACTGCAAGGCCTAGGCCAAACCCCTCATGGTGATGCATAGCAATTCATGGAAGAAGAAAAATGGTAATGATGACAACTTTGGGATGATGACAACTCTTATCATTATTCGGTAATGATTCAAACCTCCCACCCCATGGCTTCTGTCATGCCTTGCTCTTTCCTACAAGCCATGCCCATCCCACTATGACTTAGCATTCTCCTAGCTCAAGCCCTAGCTTCCTTAGCTAAGAACCCTTAATCTCTAACTCAGGCTTGTCTCCCTTCTCCCCAAGCAACTTGTTGGTCGACTCTCAAAGCCAAAGTAGTGTCTAAGCCTACTCTCTCTAACAAGGCTCCAACAATAATCCAAATCCTCTACCCTTTCATTTGGCTAGGTGACCTCAATGGCATCAACTCTCTCATCCCACAAGGGGAGGCCAAGGGAAAGGATCCTTGGTGACTGCTCGACGGGCTTTGGCTTTTATAAGAATCTTATTTTGTAGATTTTTATTGGAGGGGTGTCTATTTGTTTATAATCAAATAATTATTTTAGAATAATAGGTCTGTGCTCCTTTTGTAAACACAAGCATTCTGTCCAACAATCTTCTCCAACCTACTACAAATTGGGCAGGGCCTTCTTCTTTGCCGATTAAGACTTTGCCTTCTTGGACAACTCCCATTTGACTCTCCCTTGCTCGGTCTCAGTCTATGCTTCCAATTGCCCTAGTACCAAATGCACTACGAGAACCTTGAGGCTTTTTAGGTTTGATAAGGTCTAGTTAGGAGCCCCAAGCTTACAACAACTATTAGAGGCTGGAGGGTGAAGGCTCTGACTCTCCCAATCCTACATTTTCCTTCATCCTCAAGTTCTTTTCTCAATTAGAAAATTTTCTTATGGAGCATCTAACTTCCATAGTATCCGACTTCGAAGGAGACCTTGCTTGATACCATCCTTGCTTTGGACTGGTGGGAATAGGCAGGTCTCCTCTCAATTAGGACCTCGCTCGCAAATCTAATTTGAAGGCTAAGCTCAACAGCATTCTTTCTAGGATCTTGTGGCAAAAAAGATATCATCAATTGTGGCCCAACAGAGAGATTCACACAATTTTCTTTCATTTATTCACGAACGGGAGAAAAATAACTGTATCACCTATCTCTAGTAGGGTGGCTCCTCTATGGCCAACCAGCTCTATATTAGGAAGGCCTTTCACTAGCGTTGTAAGTAGTTCCTCGTCCCTCACCAGTGATTGAGGTTGACTAGGCCGCTATCCATCAAGATCAGAGCTCCTCCTTTGCAGCTCTAGCTGACCCCTTCTCCGGAGAGGAGATCTGGGTTGCACTCTTCATTCTGGGTATGGTGAGAACCCTGGGACTCGACAGATCTCCAGTCATTTTCTACCAATAGTTTTGGAACAAAATCGAAGGGGATCCTTGAAAAGTCTTGAACGGTTTCCATGCCCAAGACATCTAGTTGAAACAGGGAATAAGTCCTTCCTATTCCTACCGATGAACGATGGGCCAATCTCTAGTCAAATTACTAACCAGTCAACTTGCTCAATTGTAAATTTAAGATAATTACCAAGGTCCTACTCAATAGGTTGAAAAGGTTGATGGGCAACCTCATCTATAGCAATCAATCAGCATTTACTAAATGGAAGTCAATTCTGGAAAATGTTGCTCTAGTCCATGAGCTGTTGTCTTGTGCTCACTGATTCAATTTTGCCAAGGCCTTCAAATGTATCGGATGAAATACTCTCTTCTACATCGTAAAAGTGAGGGGATTTATGGTCTCAAGCATGTGGATCCTTTATCTCCACTTCTCTTCATCCTAGTCTTGGATCTGCTCATAAGATTCTTCCTAGGGTCATAAGATGATGGGCTTCTCTAGGGATTGGGTCCTCCGCCTACCACAGAAATGCCTATCCTCCAATTTGTAGATAACACTCTCCTATCAAGTGGAAGCACTGGATCCATCTCCAAACTCAACTGTATCATGGTCCTGTTTGAGCTTGTCTTGGGCCTTTGCATCAACCTAGACAAATTGTGCCTCCACTCAATCCTCTTGGCTAAAGCTGCACTGTATTGGCCCAGGTTGGTCAGAGTGTCCTCTGCACCTCTTCCCTAGCAAGTACCTAGGCCTTCCCCTAAATCCTAGGTTGATTAACTCCTAGGACTGGCAGCCTATCGTCAACAAGTATTGGAAAGCTAGAATCCTATCAATTGACAGGCAGAGTTGTGCTTGATAAAGTGGTTCAGTCCTTCCCTCATACTTCATGTCTGTATTTTGGCACCTGAAGCGGTCATCTCCAAGATAAATGTCATCAGAAGGGCCTTTCTTTGGAAGAGAGAAGGATCGATCTTTCACTTCCATTATCAAGCCAATTAGACATTGCCTTCCTAAGAGCTCAAGGGATTTAAGGATTATGGGCCTCAAAAGGTGTCAACATCTCTCTTGTGGGAAAATGCTGGTGGAAGCTGCCCAACTAGAAGGTTTCCTGGTAGAGAGCAGTGGTAATTGAGCTATACTACAGAAGGAGCTATCTTAAGAAAGAACCCGAGGTGCCCGGCTATATGAAGGGGTGTGCTGAGGGCCGCCACCCTTTCACGGTAAAAGTTTCCTTTATCTCAAGGAGAGGTGATTAAATTAGCTTATGGACTGATCTCTAGCTCAGAGAAGTACCATTGCACACTCATCTCCCCTAGTGTTCCAGGTATCTCCCCTAGCGTTCCAGGTATCTACATGGAAAAGCATGCTCCTCACAGATGCACCTTCCTTAGGGTGCGCTGGAAAGATAGACGGGCCTACTGCCGATGAGTGGGCTGCACCAGGAATCTTCCTTAAGGACCTCTCCCTTCATGCCAGATCTCTGCACAACATCAACTAGAGGATGATTATGTTCAGATCTTTCTCCGCCAGCTCCCAAAATAGCATCCTCTCTACAAGTGCCACCAAAGAGGAGTGAGTGGCTAGCCTTTGGAAGATGTCCCTACCATCCAAAGTTAAGACCTTCCTCTAGCTAACCAACCTTGATAAAATTCAAACAACCCATGTCCTAGCTCGCAAAGGCTTCAATGGTCCTCTTGGTTGCTGGCTCTATTATGATGCAGTGAAATCTCTCCACCACCTTTTGTTGGGGTGCTCCTTGGCAAAACACTTCTAGGACTCCTTCCTACCAGTTATCAAAGGGAGGACTCTCTAGCGTCGATCACGAACTACTGGACCTACTGCCTTCGCGAAGCCTTCGATCATCGCCTTTAGATTCTTTGGTGGCTCTAGAGATTCTTTGTGCACTCCAGCCTTTGTAAAGCCTTTGTAAAGCCTTTGAGCGCAATAGAGATTTTCTTAAGGAAGGCTAAAACTAAGTTTTTGACCAAAGTATTGCTATAGTAATAAATATTTCATAAAATATATCATTATTCAAATTATTTTTCAAACTAGTACAACAATAAAATCACTGTCTTAGACAGCGGATTTTAATGGACTAATTAATTTTCTACAACACTAAAAAATTGCTAGGGGAATTATTGCTTTAGACAATAAATTATTTTCACTATTGTTTCTATATTAAACACTTTCAGAGAAAGCGATTTCTAACCCGCAGCCCAATCCATTGCTAATTTAATTGTTGGGCCTTGGCCCAGCCCGTTAAATTGAATTCTTATAGGCTGCGGGCCGGCAACAATCCAGCCCAATCCAATGGGCTTAAATCAACACATTTTAGCTATTTAATTAGTTTTAAATTTTAGAAATCATGATATTAGTTAAATTGACATATATTATTTATTTATTATTAAATATGGTGATTTTTTTCTTAAACCATGGACTAGAGATTTCAGTCGTTTCACCTAGTCATAGGTGAGTAGGTTCACTTACATATTTATTTTATTTATTTGTCTTGTATTTTATACTTTTTATCAGATCACGTAAAATTCAGTGTGCAAATACATTATTATATTTTCGTGCAATATTATGTTTTATGTGCAAAATATAAAACCCACTGTATTACTATACTTAGTGCAAATAGTCATTTATATGATTGATAATATTAGTGAAAAAATATAATTGATATGTAGTAGGACTTTGAGAACAGGCATAAGCTAGATATTCTTCGTGTATCTCCCTGTGGTGACTCAAAACTACCTTGAAGTTTAGAGGACAATCCTATACCTGATCAGCATATGATTCGCTTAGATGACTCTGGCGCACTTAAAGAACAGTCCCAAAGTAGATCAAAAATCTCCCTAAGATGACTTTAATCTTTCTTTATAGTTAGTGGAAAAGATAGGGTGAGTTTATCACATAGTGACACCTCCTAGTTATCCTAACTGAATTAACTATAAAAAAAAAACTCGAGTGCATATTTTGGTGACTTGTAGTTGATATAAATCCTCAGGAACAGTCCCAAAATAAGACATATGACATTATTATTAATATTGAAAGAAGTTCAACATATGGACAAAAATCATGTTATAAGATATGATTTACTATGTTATTACTTGTACTGTTATTATTACTGTTATTATAAGCAAGCTTATTAAGATTCTCATTTTATATTATTGGGCTGGTATTTATTTAAAGTTATGTTATGGATTCGGATTTATTTAGCTTTTGAGTATATTTCATTCAATGAGCTATATTTGTTAGCTCATAGGTTTTCTCTTCTAATAATTCAAGTGCTGATCTATGTGGCAACTGAGTGAGATGTACCGGGACCCCACCTCCACTTAGAATTCTACTATTTTATCTATCGGTTGTATTAGACATTTTATTCTAAATCATCTCTTATTTTAGTTTGATTGGTGACATATTATCGATGACATTGGTGTTTCTTTATTATTGGATTATATTTACTGGAGTTATTTGTTCATAATTAAATTCTTGTTATTTTGGGACTTAGAAAAATATTGGTTAAAGCTTCATGTATCTCAAGTGCATTGAGGTTCATGGCCAGTCATGATTCTAATTTTGGGTCATGACATAAACCATTATATAACAAATGTGAAATTAAAATTTGGAGGAGCTATGGTCTTTAATTTGCAATTCTAAGCGATGTTGGTTCAGCGCAAAGTTTTTTTTTGTATCTTCACAACGACATTTTATGACCAAAACAGATAATCCAGCGCAAAGTTACGATAATCTAAACTTTTTCTTTATTTTTAGCTTATTATAAAATTAATTAATTTACTAAAGAATTGTTGTCTGAGACAGCGATCTTATTGTAGTACTAATTTGGGATATAGTTTGAACAATATGCTACTTTGGAGAATATTATTTTACTGTTACAGCAATTTGGTCAAAAACTCGGCTAAAACCCCTTTCAGCCTTTGTATCTCTCTTTTTGAGATATGGTGCCAGGGGAAGGTTTGCTTTCCTCCTCTCGTCTCCTTCGAGGTCTCCTCTGGTCTCTCTATATAATGTCCTGGTCTTCTCTCTCATAAATCTTCTTTAATAAATTATAATTGGGACCCAAACACTTGTCTCAATAATTTAATGTATGCAATAAATACTAGGACAAGTGGTAAAAAAAAGAAGGAAAACTGAAGCTACTTCAAAGTTCTAATATCCATTTTATCATTTAAAGAAAAAAGCGTGAAAAGGTTTATGACAAGAATCTAAATGCAATCCGACTGGAAAACAACTACTAATTTGATGTTCTAGTGAAATAACTCAACAGAAGCAAAGAGGTAGTCCAACAGTGAAACAACTAGTAATTTAATGCTATGGTGAAATAATTGAACAGCAAACTGACTGTTCTAACTGAATAGTTGCAAGAATAACACTATCAGTGACATGATAAGAAGACAGTGGCTGAAATGTTAAAACCAGAAAAAATAGACTTACTGCAATCATGACACTCTCATGGAAAATAAGTGGGGACAGGAAAACCCAGAATATATCATAGAAAAATGCACACACAAGAAGTGCCGATGCAACCTGAAAAGCAGTGCAACAAGTTAAAGAATGATAAACAAACAATTATCTACAAAATTATGTTGTTGGAGAAGTGATAAATAATCAAACACGTTTAGCAGTCCTTTGTAGGAAAAGGAGCTCTACTCATTTTAAGTAGGACCCATCCAATTGGACTCTAAATTAAATGGAGAAAAATATTTGCTGGAATTTGCCTAGATAACCTCAACTCTTTATGATGTTAGGTAACAAGTTAGTCCACAAGAATAAAATATTGAAAATATATAATAAGGACTAGTTAGAGCATTATCAATTATAGCAAAAAAATGATTACATGATAGTGTTACAAAGATCACCTTTACATTTGGCAACTGAGCCAGCTGTAACACTTGTATTATCAAACAGATGCCCTGGATGCATCAGAGAAAGATCCAATTAAAAGGGACGTAATGAACTGTAATATATAAAAATGAGCTAATACAATAAATAGTAAGCTGTCAGACAGCATGTAACATGGAATTAAATGGATTCCAAAGAGACTAAATATGCAGTACAAGAAGTGCAATTGGCGAGGCTTGCACTACATGAATACTGCATAAAAGATTAGTGAAAATATTAATAAAGAAATTTGCAGTAATACAATCTTAATTGATGAAAAGATGCAGCAACAACAACAAAGACTTTAGTCCAACCTCTTAATTGATGATGATACTGATGCTTGAAATATCTTTCAAGAACAAATGAAGAGACAAAACTTGATGAAAGTACTTCCGCACTGTAATGTGACAGCTTGACAGCTCAGAGTAAAAGATATAACAGCAAATACTTTTAATGTGTTCACTGTTCAGTGTGTTGGGCAGTGAAAATCAGTCTTTTGATATCATCCACATGAAAAGTGATAATTTTCAATTTACGTGCCAAAAATATGAAGGATGGAGAAGAAAATTATTATAAACGATCTGAAGGAGACATGCTGTCAGAATAAACTGACGTAGGAAGTTATCCATTGTGACAAGGCACTTGTATGTATGGTAAAGGATATGCTATAAGGAAGAAAATAGGTACAGAAATCAGGAATGTAAGATCAAGAAAAAAAGTAGGACAATTTTTATAGTTATTATACGGTTGAAAGACTGTCTTTGGAAGAGCCAACATTAGATTTAGTTGCTCAGCTAACTACATCGGAAGCGTACTTTTGTTGAGACATAAGTATTTCTTTCCCATTGTGAGCAATCTCAAGTCCCAAAAAACAATGCAAAATAGTTGCTCTCATGGAAGTATCTGCATGTGGGAGGAATTTTTAGTCCATTAGAATTTGAAATTGCTGTAGGCCACACACAAGGGGACAACTTCCATCCATATGGGATTTCTCATGCAAGGACTTGCATGGGTCTCATTGCAGCTCATAGGCGAGTCCTTATCACGGATCGAAGGATCTGCCAATCCACACCCCAGCCCAATCAATTGATTGGGATCGGGTGAAATTGGCCGATCTCAATCTGGATCAGCCAATTTGGGTCGATCTTCTTTCACTATTTCTCTATCTTTCTTCCTCTTTCTTTCTCTTTCTCTCTTTCACTATTTCTCTTTCTCTCTGTTTCACTATTTCTCTCTCTCCCTACCATAGTTATTGCTTTTTCGATGCAGAAATCCAACTTTGGCAGACTCAACTAATGCAGATCGAACTCAAACAACCTTGGCTATGTGATTTTTTATTTCATTTCTTTCTCTCTCTTCTCTTATATCTTCACTGTAGTTTTTTTCTTCTCTCTCCTTTACTGTGGTAGTTTTTTTTTCTTTTTGTTTTTTCCACTCTCTCTCTCCATTGCGGCAATTTTAAGTAAGTTAACACTTTTTTTAGTTTTTAGGTTTCCTATGTGAGTAATTATTATTTTCTCATTCTTTTTATATTTTAAAAACTTTCATATAATTTTAAATAATATTTAGAATTTAATGTAATTAAAAATAGCCCAATCCAATCCGAGTGGCCGTTACGAACAATTTGGCCTATATGATTGATACGTATTATTTTTCTGGGAGGCGAATCCAAATCCTAGTTCCAACTTTTCAAACCTTGGTCCTTGTGATTGAGGGTTTCTCACAATTCATTTGTGTGAGATTTGTTCCCAACAAAACGGCTTCTAGTGCAATAGCAAGCCAAGGAATATGATTGATAGAAAATTAGAAAAAATATAATCAACTGGAAAGAAGCCTAGGGCTCTAATACCATGTTATAAATGGAATAACCAGCAATATTACTCAAATATATCAAAGATACAAGTTATATGATATTCCCCAGACACAACCTGAAGACAGTACATGATATACATTAACAACTCTAAAAGCTTAGGCAAACAAAAAATGGTGATTTCATGCTTCCATTCTTTTATACTTATAGTTACACAACAGATTCTCTTCAAATTCCATATTGATCTGACTTAAATATGAAAAATATAGGAAACGAAATTTAAACAGATGGTATAAAAGATATACCAAATAATTGAATGAGAAAAATAGTAATTTATTTTATTATAGCACCTACACTTTTAAAAACTGAAAAGTATTAAGAAGGTTCTCAATGTATATCACAAAATTGTTACCTAATCAAATCTTACTACATCGTGTATAATACACCAAAAGAGGTAATCCTAAACTCTTCTTATACCACTGTATTAGGACTCTTTGGAAAAAATATGACTTGGTTCAGAACATTGACTTACCTAATCAAACAAGCATATTCAATCAAACAAGATTCAAATTTATAGCTAAAGGAACTTCAGCATTTACACTAACCTAGATTGCCATACACTTCCTGCCCATAAATAGTTCAGAAAATACATGAAAGTAAGAAAAAGAAATGCTACCTAAGACCTATTTTGCATCTGTAGAGCATAATGATTTACTCTAAAATTATACATGATAGATTGATAGTACACAAAACAACTACTAAGCAACACTTGACACACTGAAAAATCCAACTGCCCCTCTATTTCAATATCGGTTAAGCAAAATGCCAAAGTTTTGTAAAGTGATCCGGCCTAACTTTTAATTAGCAGATCATTTGTATTGGACTCTGAATCAAAGAGTAACGCATTGCAATAGTATTTCTTTGTTTACATAAATATTTTCTGCCTCTCTTATCCTGGTTGCTAAATTTAGTACCTAAGACATATAATGTGAGTTGCAGCTATTGGAAGTGTGCAGCAATTGCTCATAACATAACAAAAAGGTGCTACTTGCACTGAGGAGAAATGGTTTGGTTCCTTTCAGATACTTGGATATCGATATACACTATTTGTCAAGCCAAAGACTAAACTCTAAAAATATTTAGAAAAATAAAAACAGATACAGATGTGGCAAGAGAGAATTTCAGTGTGTATTTGATATCTTACAACTTACAAGAATGTCTTGGCCAATCCAGGCAAAAGAAGATTTCTGATTTGCAGCCCAACTTATGGAGAATGCCAAGCAGAGTGGAAAAACAAATATAGACAGAACCAGTACTTCCCCAAGAAGAGGAAGATTTACTCTAATCTGACCACAGCCTCTGAAGATTCTGTTCAGGAAATAAGCCTTAAATGCAACAAGGAGATGACAACAGATTAAAATGTAACAGAAATAAGTTTGTAGGACCACACCTTGAAGTAAGAGTTACTGTACAAAAGCACATTCCCTGAAAACAGTGCAAAAGGTAAAAAGCATCATACATATAGGTCTATTAGAATACTAAATGTCCAATCTAGCCTGGTTTGTTAATGATGATTATATAACAAATTATCAACTGAACTAGATAATTTCATGAAAATTCGTACTGACTTTTGTACCTCAGCTCCAGCAAGGCAAAACAACACAATCAGAAGCCAAACAAGCCAAGATGACATGAAAAAGTATAGAATTATCAGAAAAGCAGATGCTGCTATAACAAAGACTATAGCACCCTTTGTTTTCATTTCTATAATTTCGTTCTCAGAGTCTCCTTTGTCATTCAGTTCAGCATTAGGTTGATCCTGTTCATGGAGATTAAAGGCAAAGTTTAGATGCATGTCACCTTAATGAGACTTGTATAAGAGAAAAGGAATATAGTTATGCTTTTCTTTGGATGATCACTTCATGAAAAATTTTGAATGGATGACTATGAAATAGTTTTGGTATGATTGTATTATAGCCCTGAATAAGAAATGTAGGTCATCAAGTTTACTAATTGACTAACACTTGTTAAAGTAACATCATCAACTATCTGACAGAATTTGAATATCATATAACTGTTACCCCTTACTTGATAGAGCTTTCTAGAACCTCTTCATTCAGTTTCTCTCTTTTAGACGATCTTTAGTAAAACTAAGAAGTAAGAAGAGTAACATATTTTCACAAATAGTCGTAGAGGGCCCTACTTAAGTTGTAGATATCACAAACTATGTAATGTGGATGATGGTGGGAGAACAGGTTGGGAAACAACGAATCCAGGGCATTTTAATAATTAGACAGAGCTCCACATAATTAGTTGCATGTAGAAGTGAAGTTCTTGTAAGAGATAAAGTCTACAAGGAATATGGTGGTGAGAACTAGCAAAGATACATAACAAGTAGAGGTCTAGCACTAGAGATTGGGTTTCAACACATCTACACATAATGACTCAAATACATAGGGACTCATAATAGGTGAATGTGTTCAATATTAAATTACCATGTTAGAGTATAAAAGGATAAAATTATCATTTTCTAACAATTTAAGCTTTTAGAATAGTTAGTGAGTAATGTTACAACATACAATTTGCAAATTATGTTTCTGGAACATTTAATGGATTATCAACTGAAAAAAACCCAAGAGAGAAAAATCTAAATCGATTTCTTTTCACACTTGTAGTCGCATACCTTCTCAGATGAAATGTATTCATCCCAAAGAGAGGCACAAACAATAGTTCCAACAGCCATTAACCATAAAAAGGCTACAGAGAAGTCCACATCTTTCTCATTTGGAGAATATAAAAGAATATCAACTGCAGCAAAAGAGCATTGTGAAAAATAAAAATGATAAGAAATTAAGAATATTACACAAAGCAAATGGATGTACTGAAAGATAGAAACTATGAACGAACTTAAACAACAAACAAAGTCAATGTCTAGAAAGTCATGCTCTCAACAATTCTGCACTTAAAGATGTAATTCAGCACACATTGGGGATTATCTTAACAGCAACTATGTTCAGTTTCTGAGTTAGAAAAGAATTAAGAAGTTGACGTTATAAGGTTCAAGACAATAAGGACTACTTAGCCTAACAAAGCTATTATGTGCATGTTGCAGATACATACTATAAGGAAGGAAATGGGATATAATCATACAACAAGATGTTCTTATCAATTTCTTACTTTCAGAAATTATAAAGGACACTGGCTGAAATATTGGTTATTCATGAAATATATAAGGACTACTTAGCCTAAGGAAGCTATTATGTGCATGTTGCAGATACATACTATAAGGAAGGAAATGAGATATATCATACAACAAGATGCTCTTATCAGTTTCTTGCTTTCGGAAATTATATAGGACACTGGTTTTGAAATATTGATTATTCAAAGAAATTTATAAGAGATCAAGCTCAGTATTGCATTTTCTTCCTGAGACGCTGATACTAATTAATTGATGTAGCAAGCCTCATGAGTGAGCTCATCATTTTGCAGCATACCAATAACATCGGTACAATTGTGAAAGGTGTCACTTTCCTTTTTATCTATTGTGGAATCTTTTCAGTTTACCTGGTAATCATATACAAAGGGTGAATGGTCATAATTTCTTTTCTTTTCTTTTTTTGAAAAAACAATGAAATACTGCCTTGAGGCAGTAGATAAAAGATGTTTTAAAAGAATCAGGAGTTTGCATGTGGAACGAAAAACAGTTGAGGAAAAAAGTTCTCCATCGAGTAAATTTTTTATCAGTGAAGCCAAACTTATGAAGAAAATTGGTGGGCATCATGCAAAATACCCTCCTGTGCAACTGAAAACAGAACTAGGAGAAATATCCAGAGTATATTTTAATCATAAACCCTGCCACCAAGCAGCATGGGGCAATCCTTAATTATCACATTAAAAGAAGCCATCCATTCAGTGACTCCAACTGAGCAACATGCTGCTAAGAACCTTGATGCATACTGAGAAAGAAAGAGAACAAAATTGTACCTAGTAAACTGAACTAGAACATCTAATAATGTGCCAAACCACTTTAACCTGAAGTAAACATTCAGTAAGTTCCAACCTCATTTTTCTCTAAGAAGGAAGATGTTTTGTGTGACAGTGAGGATTGCCCTTTGCATTCAAGAGGTCATGAGTTCAAGTCATGCAAACGACCTGTCAAGAATTGAGGGTAAACCTGCGTACCCCATCCATCTCTAGAGCCCGTGTTAATTGGGGCCTCATGCACTAGAACACCCTTTTAGCCAACACTAAATTGCTGGGACTAAAGGCTTGGTTGCTCTTGTATGATGTAGTAAGAGTAAAATAACAGAATTCAAGAAAAAAACTTGTTGAATCTGCATAAACTTCTGTATTGGCAATCAGCAGTAAGTTAGAATATTATAGCCTAAGAAAAGCAGTAGAGAGATTACTGTAAAGATGAAACATAAGGGCACATGATTCACATATAAAAATCCAGATGGTATTATAGGAAAGTTAATACACCAAAAGCAACAAATAAGTCAAGTAGAAAAACCATAAAAGTTTACCTCTTCCCCCTGTTTCCAAGGATTTCTTAATCTTCTCTCCTTCTAAAGTTGGCATCATAACGACAGGAATTTTGATACTAAGTGCTGAATCATTTTGCATGCAAACCATCTTGGAAAGTTCTAGGAACCAAAAAATATCAAGTTATACAATATGAACTACCATAGATTATATGCATACAACGAAGGCCGTGCCGGCGGCATATGCCAATTGGCACGAGGCGTGCCAAAGCGGCATGCCTCCCGGTGACAGTGGCATATATTTATAATATTTTTAATAAAACTTTTAAGATATTTAAAGATGTTTTTGGGTCTTTACTATATCAATCTTTGATTTCTTATTTAAATATATGTATTAAAATTTAAAACCAACATTACACTATTTTATCTTTAGATTATTTTTGTAAATAACATATTTTATTATAGATAAAACAATAGTTGAATATAAATATTATTCAACACATAATATGATTGAATACATTTAGTAAAATTAATATTAATGATTAACACTCCATAATATGATTGAATACTCCATAATATGATTGAACATTCCATACTTGTTAAATGATGATTATAAAAATTAGAAAATGACAAATGACAAAAGTTAATTGATGATGATTGATGAAAATAAGAAAAAGTTAAAAAAAAATGGGTTACACATGTCATATCATGTTTGTTAAAAAAATGAGTAAAGTTGATTTGATAAAGATCGATAGAAATAGAAAAAAAAATTTAAAAAAAATCTCTACATTGACACATGACCAGCACGAAGCCGTGCCCGGACCGACACGAATCAGCACAGCACGGCACGTGGGTGTGCCACTAGCACACCCCATGCCAAGTGTCATGCCCCTACCGGCACGGCCATCCATGATGCATAGTATCCCAAATAAAAGCACTAAGTCAAGTAGAGGGGAGGAAGGGAGCAAACCTTCTTCATCATTTATCAACAGTAAGCCTGCTGCAGATCTTGACTGTGCAATTTTTGCTTTATCAATGTACGTGCAATCTCCACGCTTAGCTAATACAATAGAACCTGATAGCTGCCAATAATGTAGCTTACTTTACGACAAAGAATATAAACAAAAATCGAGAACAGTCTTGGTCTGTTATTACTCAAATATTTGTTTTTGGTTGGTACATATATGCTACTAGAAATGATTGGCACTAAACAATGAAATTATTAAAAGTACCTGTAACCATTATTTGCATCAAGCAAGTGCAAAATTACATGTTGCAAGAAAATATTTATGACTTAATCATATACGTTGTTAAAGATTGAGTAGCTCATATAGTAAAGTTCTTACAATGATCCTGAAAAGAAAAATATCATGTGAAAGTGGTTCCACTGTATCCTTGTAGTTAGGCATTTGTCATCTTCTTTCCTAGTTGTGTTATGAGTTAGTCCATCAATGGATAAGTTCCTCTTATTTAATGGAGAAAGCTCATAGGACAATAAAGTGAGACTTGGTCAATAAGTGAACCAAAACTTCTATGTCTGTCTGTGTTATTTAGGTGCTTTTGTTTGGATAAATATTTGAAATTTCCATTATCTACGTACTTTGTACCTTTTAAAGATACATATTGCATAAGTCATTGCAAGATCTTGGTCCTTTTACTCATCTAAACATGTATAGGCTGTCACTGTAGCTAAATATGAAAGCATGATGGAATCAAAAGCTCACTTTGAACCACTCAGGTCTGTATTTGACAATTAGTTTAGGACTGGTTAAAATAATAAACCATCAAGCAGTTGATAAATGAATAAATGACGAGCATTCATGGGAAAAAATATAAAAATCCCATGGTATTGGAGCAATTGTTGAGAATTGGACAAAAATGTTTAGAGGGATTCATCTTGAATATTCTACTCAATGTTTTGAAAGATGGCCGCAGATGACGGGCGGTTACCCCACCGCCTAGAGCCAAGACGAAAGGCGGGTGATAAGGCAATTTAGCTTTTTTTATATAAAAATAATTAAAAATAATTAGATATGATAGTTAGACTAATTAATATTAATCAAATTAAATTATACTTTTAATTCACACTATTTGTCACTTATATAGAGAAATTTGCAACATACGACAAACTCAGTAATTAGAGAAGATGAGAGCATTTTCTCCTAAAAAATATGCACTAGGACAAAGCTAGTGCTTAGGCCAACTGTTGTTAATCACTTCGCATCAATCACTCTACAATCTACATCACCTTTCTCCTAAACCAGCTGCCATCCCCTTCCCCTTCCGCTTTCCTAGCCCACGAGCAAATGTAGTGCTTCATATTATTCTTCTCTAAGTGGTGTTGTTCGAGTTCTTCATTGTCACCACTGCCGATGCTTGCCGTCGCCACTCCCATTGCCGCTACCAATACAGCTTGCCGCCATCGATCAAGAGAGAAGGGAGGTAGAGGAGGAAAAGAGCTCAATTGAGTTAGGGTAGAGTAAGATTTCTTTTTTATTTAGTCACTCATAAACTCACTATCCATTATATACCTCAACCCCTTACCGCATTACCCAACCCACTATAACAACTAACCGAGCTACGCGAGCCGCCAAACAATAAGACGGCCCTGCCAAAAGACAAATGGTGGCCCGCCAGCCATTTACAGGCCGCCAATATGGAATGCGAGGTAGCTGGCTTGCCGCCCCATCAAGGCACCACCTTGGCTACCATTAAAAACACTGATCCTACTAGTCTACTATAACTCACTAAAAGAAAAGACAGCAATTAGGGATCTAAAGTATTAACAAGGACAACTAATGAGTTATGCCTACTTTACATTGGTAAAATTATACATGTTCCTTACCTTATAGTCTCATAAATTTTGTGGAAGATTTAACGGCGGCCAATGTGGAATGCGAGGTAGCTGGTTTGCTGCCCCGCCAAGGCACCACCTTGGCTACCATTAAAAACACTGATCCTACTAGTCTACTATAACTCACTAAAAGAAAAGACAACAGTTAGGGATCTAAAGTATTAACAAGGACAACTAATGAGTTATGCCTACTTTACATTGGTAAAGTTATACATGTTCCTTACTTTATAGTCTCATAAATTTTGTGGAAGATTTGAGTTAAGGAGAAAAGATAGAAAGAGATTGAGATATGAAAGCATGAATTTAGTAGAGAAAAGAAACTGTCTAATAAAGCTGACTGTGGTATGCCATGCAGATAAGGAAAGGACCAAGGCTGAGAAACACTAGTGGTATCTCACTAAAAATCACTTAACAATATCTTACTATGAAAAACAATAATCAACCACAAGAGAATTGCAGAAAGAGATGGCAATAAGTTGAATGTCAAAATGACTTGAAAATGCAAAAGGCATATAGATAAGATGCCTTCGGGTTTGATGACATAGTTTAAGGAGACCAGTCAACAATGTATAATAGGATGCCAGAAAAAGATTAACCAGCAGACATGACTCAAATATCTAAAGAGCCCAAGCTAAATGGATATGCTTTACCCAAATATCTAATTGCGCAATGGGCATGCTCATCAGAGGCTGCCGCTCATATACAGTACTTGTTGTAGCAGTGAGACATGTCAAAAGGACATTGCCAAAAATCAGTCACACTATTGGCTTACTGTTCAACTTTGGGCATCTTAAAATAATCAAGCTCAAGAGCTTCCAGCATTATACATCTTCTTTAGTATAATAGAAGTTCTTCAACCAAGCTCACCTTCACCATGCTCTAACAAATTGGATGTTCCAACAATTGGACATAACAAACACCTATCAAATCAGTAAAACTTGACTAATGGAAAGGTTCAAAAGATAAGGAAACTTAAAATCACTTTCTGCATCTAGAAAAGTTCAAGGAAAAAAATTGCATCCAGCTAGTGGATTGCGAGATGAGCAATATAGAAAGCATAGAGTATTCATGCTCCTAAGTTCCAGTAAGTAATAGTCTTGTGATGCACAAGAATAAAGACTACAGACATATTTCATATTTGAGATTTGCTTTCTAATCTTTGGGTAACTTTATTGAGTCAAGTCTAGTTAGGATTGAGTTTAATTGTGCTATTTTCTAATTTTCATCATTTACTTGACCTAATTTTGTGTGTTTTCATAACTTTTGTATTTGGGTCTATTTTAGCTCAATTTAACAATTTTTTGGGACAATAAGTTAGTATTTTGTTAGGTTTTATACTTTTATTGGTACTTATATGGGTAAGATCAATTTTGACATACTATAACTAGGAATTTGAGATTGTTTAGAGCAACGATGGTCGTGCCGACCACCGGCCGACGCATTCGTAGTCACCGTCACCATCGCTCGCCGCTCGCCTTCACCGTCGCTATCGCTTCGTCAGATGCCCTAGCCCGAGAGAGAAGAGAGAGAGAGGTGAACGGCGATCAGTGAGGGTTAGGGCACCCAATGAAGCGACGGCGAAGGTGAGCGGTGACGGGTAGCTCGACGACGAGATCGATATCGAGCGACGTGCCGTGTGGCAATCCTAGTGCCACGTGCCAGTACGGCCATCCATAGTTTAGAGTATCTTATTCATCTCTTATTAGAAAACAGGATGGAGGTCTTTTGTAAGGATAGCTATTATTAGAGTTATACCTTATTCATTTATTTATAGATATCTGGTGGCTTTGTATAAATAGGGCAACACTTTATTGTGTTATATCTATCATGATTTCTCTTATATAGTTCGTACTTAATTCGATCAATCTATTAAGATCTTCTAATCTAATGGTGCTTGTGGGTATCTTTCCTTTTAGTTTTTTTTATTTATGCTTCTGCTAACACTCTACCTTAACAGTTGTGTCCCTATACCTCTACTCAACAAAGTGTTGCCAAACGGAAACATCATCATCTCCTTCAAACCACTCGTGCTATTCTTTTTTAGGCTTCTGCTCCTCTCTCTTATTAGGCTGAAGCCATTATTATTGTTCTCTATCTTATTAATCGAACTCTATTATCCACCCTAGCTAGTGCCACCCTATATGAGCATCTCTATGGTACTTCACCATCTTATAGTCGTGTTCTTGGGAGTATTTGTTCTTCTTTCTTTAGGAGAAGTAACAAGTTGTCCCCTCAAGAAGCTAAATGTGTTTTTTTACAATATAGTCCTGAGCATAAAGACTACCATTGTTATAATAATTCTACTTATCATATTAGGGTATCACGCAATGACACTTTTCTAGAAGAGATACCCTTCTTTACCTTTGATATCTTAGCTCCATCGGACTTATCCTTTCTATATCACTTTACCCATATCCTATCTTCCATCACCTCGGATGTCTCTAGTTTAGCCCTACCATCTATCTACTCACCACATGCTTAATATTTCTCTACCCATGGATACTCTTTTACTATCAGTCCTTTCTGGCCCTTCGGGGTACTCTCTCGATGAGTCTTTAGTCCTTCCAGAGGAGTACCACTTTCCATCACAACTTTGCCATAATTTTACACTCGTAAGTCATGTCCCCTTCCTACAGCTTAGCCTTCCTCTTTTAGTAGTGCCCTTTTAATCATTTCATCCTTTATTGTGATGGGCTCCTACACCAGCTCATTGCTATCCAAAGCGTGAGCATCGCCCTCCCAACTATATGACTTTCTTTTTCGCTATATACTTTCCTCAATTTCACATCTTTCTTGAAGTCATTCACACAATTTCTAAGCCCAGATCCGATCTTATGGTTGTCTAGGTTCCAGAGTGGTCTATTACAAATGAGCTTCAAGCCCTTCAGCAGATGAGTACCCGTGCTATTGTTTCTCGCCCACCAAACATCGTGCCTATCAAATGCAAATAAATTTTCAAAGTTAAGTATGAACCTAATGGATATGTTGCCACATATAATACTCATCTGGTTGCTTGGAGCTTTAATCAGGAATACGAGATAGACTACGAGGAGACATTTGCTCTCGTTGCCCGAATGACTTATCTACGTTCTCTTCTTGTTGATGCTTTTATGCCAATAGCCTCTACATCAGATGAATGTGAAGAATGCATTTTTTAATTGTCTTCTTGAAGAGGAGATATGGTTCCTTCATCTAGTTTCCCTATTCCTTCAGGTTATATTTGTCGACTACGATGAGCCATTTATGAGGTCAAGCAGGCTCCTTGCGCTTAGTTTGATCAATTTTGCAATTTTCACATAGATTACGAATTTCATGAGAATCCCTTTGAGCTATTCATGTTTCTACAATCTTCTACTCAGGGTTGGATCCTCCTTTTGTATGTTAATGACATAATTGTCATCGGAGATGACTCGGCTGGCATTTGTCCTTTTGGTAGTATCTTGAAAGCCAATTTGAGATAAAGGATCTTGGTCCTCTTTAGTACTTTCTGAGTGTCGAAATTCCTTAATTAGTAGATATTCTCAGTCATGCCACCATCACTAACACTCATTTTGCTACTACCCTAATTGAGTTACATGTGAAGCTTCAGCTTGATGATAGTCAGTTTCTTCCAAATCTAACTAGATATTATTAGTTGGTCGAAGGCTTTATCTATCTAATCATTATGCAACATGATATCTCTCACACAATTAGTCATGTCACTCAGTTCATGCAGATTCCTAGATCTATTTATCATGTGCTCTCATGCATGTTCTTCGATATCTTCGTGGTACCATCACTTGCTCTCTATTCATATCATCGACTTTCATCTTAGAGCTACAGGCTAATTCTAATTCAGATTATGCTGGTGACAACGGAAATCTACTGCAAGTTTCTACAATTTTCTAGGAGACTTCCTAATTCTCTAACGCAGTAAGAAGTGAAATGTTGTATCTCTCTTCTATACAGATTCTAAATATCTTTCTATGTGCTGTGACAAAAGAGATTATTTGACTCCATCACCTTCTCAATGGCACGGGTGTTCTCTTGCCCGTCACAACTCCTCTTAATGTCGACAACAACAGTGCTAAAAAGCTTGTAGAGAATCTTGTTCTATGAGATGACAAAGTACATTAAAGTTGATATGCACTATACTCGCTAGGAGTACAAAATGGTATTATTTACTCTATCGCCTGAGCACTAGGGAGAAGATTGTCGACTTCTTCATGAAATCTCTTCCCCTTTCTCTCTTTGAGTGTCTACTTAACAAACTCTTGGTTTAAGATCCATCTGAGTTTGACTAAGACATTAGAGTTATAATTTATTCATTTAGTTAGATATCTGGTGATTTTTGTGTAAATAGGACTAAGGCTCCCTCTATCACACACAAGCAATATATTTTCAACAAAATCTTTCTTTTCCCTAAATCTATTCTATGGTTAGGTCTTGTATTGTTTCAGCAATGATTTTGATTCAAAAAAAATAAAGAAAGGAGGCTCTTTTCCTCTTCTTCGTTCCATAAACCATCTATTGGTGCAATGCCAAGCCCTTCGGTGTGATTCCAACAAGCCAGAGCAATTTGGTAGTTATCCTCTTCATCTAATCTATAGTCTTCTTTTTTTTATTTTTTTCTTCTTTTCTTCCTTAGTTATTCCCGTCTTTGTCTATATTCTTGTCTATTTGCTTTCTATTAATTTATCCTCTATCACTGTTTAGTTTTCTTTTCACTGCAGAACATGACAATAAAATAATAGTTTTTCGATTTCAGTATTGTAGCACCATACACCAGGCACAAACTGATAAAAACATTAATGATACCAACCAACTAAGAACAAAATGATAACGACATTGACAAATCACAGCTATATATGATGAGTTGGCCATAGGGATAGAGAATGACGAAAATAAAATACGCCAAATTTGGAAGACAATTTTTTTTCACCTTGAAACATGAAGCGTGGAGTTAGAGAAGCAAAATGAACAGGTTGTCCAAGACTAAAACTTTAACAAGTGATGCAAACAAAAGATCAAAGGGCAATAACCTTTGAAGATGAATTAGTGCAACAACTAATTGGATTTGCTAGAACAGCTTGCTTCTTGAGATTTTCTGATGCATTACTTGGCAAAACAGCACCGAACCTGGCAGTTATTCCAACTATGCTTGATTTTTCAACACCATTTACCCAGTTCCGTATCTTAACCTGAAAGTTGAAATTTCTTAGTCAACCAAAATTCACCTACATGTATACAAAACAAATATAAGATTTTTCAATACCTCTGTTGATGATGGATGAGTACAAATGCAATGAAGGCTTAACTTTCACTTTGAGACCTTTTATGTTCTTATTAAAAGCATGATAAATATTATTGTTACGTAGCAACTTAAGATTTTGAATCAACCTGTCATTTAACATGGTTTGAAAACTACTTTTAGGTCCCAGTTTTTTTTTTAATTAGTCTCTAATATCTCTTTTGATGAGGCATAGATGGGCCTTACATTCTTCTATTTATCATTGGGCATTTTGCAACTTAATTGTAATTTTTTAATTGGAAAGTTTGAACTTTTGAAAACCAAGTGCATATATTTTCTATATTAGATGCATGTCTTACTGTATTTGAGTGCACGCAATTTACCTATGAGATGCACACAAAAGATTATTATTACTGATTGAAAATAAAATGCAATTAAGTTGCAAAAGGCTCCTCTATCATCTGCATAGATGCAGTGTATTGGGCTCATACATTTAAATGTAGAAACTTTACAGCTAAAACTATATGTGCATGACTAGGTGAAGACTGCCTATACGATCATTGTTATAAAAAACCCTCTGGAGGATTTCTAGAGGATGTTAGTCTAACCATAAAGGCTAATGGTGCACCTTCTAATTGTCAATTATATACATTCTAAACCTATTCATTTGTATGACCCATTTTGTTAGGTGGCATTTGATTCGTACACAAGGGTACTTATTTATAAATTAGTCTCCCTTAAATATATTTTACAATTAATCACTTATTTATATATATTTTAATCAAATCTTAATATTATACGATAAGTTATGCATAAAATTTTATCATCGGTAGAAAGGTATGATAAGTTATGCACGTTTTCTAAATAATATTTATATTACAGTTAACATATTTATTTACAGTAACCAAACATAAATTCTTACACAAACATATTCAAGGTAATTATTATCTTTTTACGACTAAAAAATAAAACGTAAGGAAAGTTATAGACGAACGGTCCTTGTATAAAGTTTAAAAAAAATTATCGTACGAACCAAAGTAGACCTAGTGGACTTGTTAATAGAGTTACGTTGATGAGGTCACCTTATTGTGAAACGAACTTACTCGAATCCATACCTTTTGTTCCAAAATCTAATGTAACCTAAAGAAGCATAATTTCTAACGGCTAACAATTATATGACCACTTAATGATTCCAACAATGCAGAGTCTACTAATAAATTTGTAGAAAAATCTACCCTCTGGAAATCATTGCTGCAGCCGGGAAACTTGGGGGAGAAGTTGTCCTCGAAGGAGGAATCGGCGGCGACAAAGACTAAATCCGAGGCCAAGAAGGAGAGAAAGATCAAGAATACCCTCGAAATCGCCATGGCCCATTCACCTTGGTGATGGTGACCTCCTCGTCCGACGAAAGGAAAATGTTGGGAGATGATATTCTCTCGCGTGCTTGCGCTTCATTGCGTTTCTCTTCAGATGGATGGATGGATGGATGGATGGATGGTGTTGAAGCTGTTCAACTCCTTGGTTTGCGGAGCCGTGGTTGTTAACGTTTGTTTTGAGAGATGGGAAGGAGGAAAGGCCGATTCCTGCCATGCTAACGGTCCTTTAACGGCAGATTGGAGGGTTTTCGACCGAACTGGACTTTTTTTCTTATATCAAAATAGAATATTTTTTAAACTAATTATCAAATAGGTCTAATTTATTCTAACAAAAATATTAAATTAATCAGCATTTTTAAAACGTTAATCAGTTAAGGGTTTTTATAACCAGGCAATTTTAATAGATTCATGTATATATATAAAATGCTGAACTTATCAGCATTTTAGTACCAAACAAAAAACGCTAAGCTGATTAATATTTTTATTTAAAGATAAAATATTGATTAGTTCGGTATTTTTATTAGGGCTATATTAAATTAGATATCATTTGATAATAAGTTTGAGGAATATTCTATTTTGGTAAAAATAAATTAGAACATAACTATTTTGGTCAAATAGTGTGATAATAGTAAAAATTCTTCTTAGGGCTCTAAAACTATCACCATTTTACCTATACATTCTCCAAACTATTTTTTACCATATAAAATCAAATTATTTTTAGTTTAGAGATCAGTATAATTATTTTTTTCGATTCAAAAGGTATATATAAATCTGAGAATATATATAGAAAAAAATTAAAATGTATATGCGAAAAAATGTATTAGGATGTAAGTGAAATCTTAAGTCCATTTAGCTTTAATATTGTAGTAGATATAAGGTTGTCCCAAGAGATTGGCAATAAATGGCATGTTACCGCTATTATTAATTATATCTTCCGATTTTAATAGAATTGATTTACACTGTAACAAAATTGGAGGATAGACATCAATGTCAAATGACATATGTATCAAAATCGGAAGATAGACATCAAATTAAGTGACATCATTAGCCTAGGTTTATTTTATACCTATTTACTCTAGAAATTAGAATAAATATTTATTTTTATTAGTTTTTAAATAAGGTTTATATTTTAAAAATAATAATTTTTATGTTCACTTGTACTAGAAAATAAAGTTGCAATAATCACCTATGATGTGATACAATATAAAGAAAAAGATAGAATTTTTTATTTTTATAAAATTATTATAAATACTCTTTAATTTGATATAAATTTGCTTGACGGGATAGATATAAAAAGTAAATTAATATTGTGTTAATAAGTGATATAAAATATAAATTTAATAAATAGTATTTATATTTAAAATATATTTAACTGTTATTATGAAACAATGAGTTTAATTTAGAATTAAAAAAACTTATTTCTAAAGTTAACGAGAGGTTAGGAAAATTGACTATCCTCAATAAAGTAAGCTATCATTTCAAATAGGTGATTATCTCAAACTTAAACTATTTTGCTAGAGTAGATTTTTTTTTTCAAAGTTCAAACTATAAAATTAGAAAAAAAAAAAGATTTACTATTTAGTAAATATTAAACATTAAAATAAATACTATAGAGAAAATATTGAATCCGAAATGAATTATAGTTAAGTAATTTTTATTTTTATGTGTATATGGGCGATATAGTCAACATATTCTACTACTATTCATTTTTTTTGAGAAAAATGGGAACCCATTAGATTAAATTAAAGCATTGATTTAGATATTAAATAAGAGGGACCAAATTCGTTTGCTCATGTGGTTGAAACCTCTGTAACTATTAGATCATTCTATTATTCCTTTCTTTCTATACTTGCCATCAAATTAAGCCCAGCCTGCTCCAAGAGTTGATATATATTACAAGTTCTCCAGGCCAGTTGAAGATAGATACACAGGTTGAATGCTGCGTGGGACTGAGAGGTGGCGACATGCTCCGCTACTTTGTGGTGTGGAATGGGAGGCCACGGTGAGCTCGCTACTGTGCTACGTAGGATGGGGAAGCCGAGCCGTAGCGAGCTCACTGTTATGCCACGTGAGATGGGGAGGTCGTGGCGAGCTCGTTGCTGTCGCCCTCTTGCTCACATGCTGCCACATGCCCAAGGTAGAATGAGTGGGAACGAGAAGAAAGAGAATAAATTATTTATTATTTTATTTTAAAAATGAATAATATTGTGATATATTTTTCGTCACCGTCTTTACTCAGTTTCACTTGGTCCTAAAGTTTAAGGTGACATTGTAACATAAAAAGTTTTAGGGGAGTCTCCATAAATTTAGAGGGTATTAGCATAATTAACTATTATTTTTTATTCAGAAATACAACCCCTTATTTTAAGATTATAGTTAAACATCATAATAACTCAATCAAAAATAATCAAAGAAAACTAACAATAACAGGAAAACGTCCAAGTAGAAATCTTAATCTTAAAACTATTTGGTATCTCAAATATTCATAATATATCTAGGATCATTGTAATAATTTATAGCAGGTCGAGTCTAACACAAAATTTAACAAGTTTAACGGGTTAAATTGGTTGGATCAGGAGTTCAGGACCCTCGTTTATCTAACTCTGTCTATTCTACTAAGTAATAGTTGGTAAATTTCTATGCAATCTCAATCTAATCCTGTCTACTAAGTAATAGTTGGGTTTTTACAAAAGCAAAAAAAAAAAAAAAAAAAAAAAGAATAAGTACTAGTTGGGTATTTTCTAGCCATTTTCATAAAAAAGGGTTATTTTCCAAAACCTAATAATTCTGGATTTGAACTGTAATTCAGTGATATGCAGGGTGCTATTTGAAAATTTCCCAAACAAAGAAATATAAAGAGAACTTAAGGATGCCAACGTCATGGTTACATACTGATGACATGGTCAGCGTAGATGTGGATGCATTCACATCGAAAAAAAGAAGATTTTGATCTCTGGAAGGAGCCAGCATGGATGGATGGTCAACACCCACCATGCGTATTAAAAAGGAAAGCAATCTTCTCCAAACAAATCGCCTCGACACACCATGCGACTTCGCTATTCTCCTATATATAGCAGCCTCCTTTCCGATCTCTCCTCATCCTTCAAACAAACCCCTCTTCTCTGCAATCCGAAAGCCAAAATCTTCCTACTTCGAAGCCAAACCAAGAGGACCATCATGTCTGCTGTAAACTTTGAGAAGCCCAGGCAAGTGATCAAGAAGGTCCTTGCCAATTCCCAGGAAGAGGGCGTAGGAGCCAATGTTAGGAGAAGCATTGGGAGGTAATAATAAGAATTTGTTTTGGATTCTACTGTAAAAATTTGTGCTTTTGGAGTGTTAGTTGGATCTTGGTTTCTTTCAGGCCTGAACTGAGAAATTTGGATCCGTTCCTTCTCCTGGATGAGTTTGAAGGTAAATTGGGATATGACTACTCTTCTTTTTTACTTGATTGCATTTGTGATTGCTTATGGGATGAAAATTTTAGCATTAATTTTGTTTCTTTTCCCGCAGTTTCGGCTCCTGCTGGATTCCCTGATCACCCCCATAGAGGTTCGATTATGTCAATCCCCAGACAATTCTTTGTTTTAATTTTGTTGTTCTCTAATGCTCTTGTCTTCTGTTCTTTGTTGCTATTTGGTTGCAGGTTTTGAGACTGTCACATATATGCTACATGTAAGTTTATCTTTAGTCTTTTGGGGTATGAGAATATTCATTGACCATAAGATGTTCACTGATTTGCTTCAATGGAATTTTAGGGATCCTTCACCCATCAAGATTTCGCAGGGCACAAAGGAACCATTGGAACCGGAGATGTGCAGGTCTGGTTTCATAGGGTCATGTATTATTTATTTATGGAGTAAAAATTCATTCATCTCAATCTCTAAACATGTCTATCTTTTTCTTCTTTAGTGGATGACTGCTGGCCGGGGAATAGTTCATTCTGAGATGCCTGCAGGAGAAGGGATCCAGAAGGGATTGCAGCTCTGGATAAATCTCTCTTCTAAAGATAAAATGTACCTAATTTGAGCATTAATCCAGTCAAACAATATTTTCCTTTTCTTATTTGGCATATTGAATATGATTTGCTCAATTGTTTTCGCATTGCAGGATCGAACCCCGATACCAGGAATTGCAAAGCAAGGACATAAGCCAGGCCGAGAAGGATGGCGTCGAAGTCCGAATCATAGCAGGGGAAGCTTTTGGTGTCCAATCTCCAGTCTACACTCGAACTCCGACGATGTATATGGATTTTACAGTCAAACCTGGTGCCAAGCTGCAGCAGCCCATCCCAGAGAATTGGAACTCCTTTGTGTATATTCTTGAAGGAGAGGGAGTATTTGGAAGTGAGGACTCATCACCTGCAGCAAGCCACTACTGTCTTGTGCTCAGCCCCGGCGATGGGCTAAATGTGTGGAATAAATCAGCGAAGCTGTTGCGGTTCGTTCTCGTCGGTGGGCAGCCGTTGAATGAGCCAGTCGTCCAGCATGGACCATTTGTTATGAACACAAGAGCTGAGATACAGAAAACCATGGAGGACTACTATTTCGGTAGGAATGGATTTGAGATGGCCAAGCAGTGGAACTCCCAGAAATAGTTAAACAGCTTACAAGTTGGATAAGCTGTACCTGAAATAAAAAGGACAGCAAGAAGATGACACTGGAAATGCCTAATTGTGTAGCTTATTTTCTTTTCTTTCAAATATTTATGTCGATCATAGAAGGGCTTGTTTTATTTTGGCATAGTTGTTGTTATACATAAAAGTCAAAGTTTTCACACTTTGTCTGGAACCAATTCTAGATGGATTTTATTTTGCGTTTGATTTGAATTCAATTAATTTCATTTGGAAAGGAACTTCACTGGTTAGAAAATAATGGAATTCAAATATAGTCTTGTTTTTAGAAGTAAGAAAAAGATAAGAAAACGATAAGCGGGAAATGTGTTTTTACCAAATCTGACTGGAAATGAAAATCCAAAATATGCAGAGAATCTCAAACAACTATGTACCAAGTATGTTACAATCCGACCGGGTATGTTAGTCTAGTCAGTTGAGTGTTGAGTTGAGTCTTTTCTCTTTTTTTTAATTGATCATATTTATCTTTTATATAAGTCCTTTAAAAAAAGTTTAGTTAAGTCGTGTAAGTCACTAAGACAAGTTTAATTAAGTCAGATAAGTCACTAAGACAAATTTAATTAAGTCACATAAATCACAAAGACAATTTTAACTAAGTCATGTAAACTTCTAAAACAAGTTTTAGTTTGAGCCGTATAAACCTTTAGGGCTAAGTTTGAAAAAGATTCATTATATCTGATATCTATATATAGAGGGGTTGAGCTTCTTTGTTTAAGAATCCAAGCATCTAAGTATTAAAAATTAATTGAGTTAAGTTATTTTCTTATTATTGCATTTACCACTTTGTCATAGTTATTAGATTGTATTTATTTTTTTTAGGAGTAGATTATAGCCGTAGAATTTTCAAAGCTCTCAAATCCTAGCCATCACTTTTCTCTAGTAGCCATCATACTTTACAGTCGTCTACCACCACCCTTGGCCGTTCGCCACCCTTCGATAACCACCATAACATCAGATATTTAACGGTATGCCCCGGTTTAATCTTGCTCAACTCTTTTATTTAAATCTTTTCATCCCGATCTCCAATTCAGATGAAACCAAAACCATTAGATTTTTAAACTCACGAGGTTACCAACACTTAAATTTATAAATTTTTTACGTTCATTTTAAATCTGCTTAGTAACAAAATAAAATGCATGTGAGAAATAGAAAATGGAACCTATAGAAAACATGCTTTATATTCTCAATTCCTAACATCTGAAACAATGCATGTAATAGAAGATAATATATCACTTTCATCATATGCAAGATAACAGCCAACCGCTAGTTAATGATATCTTAAACACTTCTTCCCTTACTTGTCACAGATTTATAAATCAAACACATCTCACCCCATTTATTATAGATTGGTAATCATTACAAAAAGGTCAGAAAAAAAAATGTACTCAAAACATCATAACAGAGGAGTAGACATGATCGTTGGGTAGGCCGAGTCGGGTTCCAGCCGGGCTTGGGCTAGACTTTTCGGACCAATTGGGCTTAAATATTTGTTTATAGCTCGACCCACCAATCACTTGGGCTGGGTTGGGTTTGGGCAAGGCTAAAATATTTTAGTCATTACTGCCCACTAGCTCGTTAGATATTAGGCTTGAGTATAATAGGTCTAACATAATGGGTTAAATATAAAATATATTATATTTTGTTATACCGAGTTTAATGGACTTATATGAAAATATTTTTTATTTTTCATAGGATCATACTTATATATTGATATATAGTTTACTAAATATCTAATGTGAGACTAAAAAGATTATAGGAATATCCATGCATTATGGGTTGAGGCATAGATAAAATTAGTGAATCGGGCTTTCAGGTCTGGTCGGGCGGGCAAAGGCTTAGCCCATGCCGCCCACTACCATCTCAGGCTTGGGTCAGAGCCTATATCAGGCTTAGGCCAGGCTTAGCCTGATTAAAACCTGGTAGGTTCGGGCTGAGTTTGGCCAAGTTGAGTCTAATGATCATGTCTACAGCGGAGGAAACTTTCGCACAAATATTTTGAATACTTGATGAAAATTAAGTTGGTCATACAAGTTTTTAAAAAAACCAGCCAATAGCAAATAGATTGGAATAAATGTCATATCCTAGAGATATGAGTTGCGAAAGATCCATCATAGAAAATACAAAAAGATGTGTCATAGATTCTCAAGTCATCTTACCATAGGTTGTATTCACATGTAGAATAAAGTGGAATAGGAATAAGCAGTAAAATTAGGAATGCATTTTAGGAATAACTATTTCTATGCTTACTTGTATTCTCGAATAAGAGTATAATAATATTCTGATGTGATAGAAGGTAAACAAAAATAGAGAAAAAAAAAAACTAAAACCCTTATATTTGATTTAAAATAGAGTAATGGGGTAGATGGATAGATGGAGAAAAGAGTAGCAATGTATGCATCAAACATTATATTATCATGCATTATCATGTTTTATCATGGTGGAAGCCTATATATGCATTGTGTAGATAGGTAATGTATTACAATTGCTAAATAATATTATGCATTATCATGTTTTACGCACCTACTAGTGCATATAACTATGCATTGTGTAGATAGGTAATGTATTACAATTGCTAAATAATATTATGCATTATCATGTTTTACACACCTACCAGTGCGTATAACTATGGTTGTCGCCTACATATGCATTATATACTGATAAGTAGGTAATATTTTAACCTTTGGCAAATAATGCTTACTAATATTGCAATACATAAAAGGTGCTTTACATATGCCACTTTCGCTGCTATATATGTAATGCTACATATATGAATAATGCAATGCTCCAACCAATTAGTGGTAGGTGTCTAATACCTAACATTACTATATTGGTCATCTACGTATACACTGTATGTTGATACCTATGCAATGTGTAGGTCTAAGCAATTAAATCAACTTGTTATATTTGAAATTATATATATATATATATATATATACAACTAAAACACCTTTATAATAAAATATTTATACCAAAATTCTTGAAAAATAATAGTGGCTAACAATTTATAGGTAAACGTTACTATTATTTTTAATCTAACATTTTTTATATATAATAATTCTTCGAGCTATATTTACTATATTCGATGATATACTTTCTAATTCAGCATATATATTCTACTAAAAATAAGTCAGAGTGAAAAAATAGCACCAAATAAGAAAACTCTATACCAGACAAATGCCATATATAGTAATTCTTTCACCTACATCAAATAAGAAATATTACCACCAAATAAGAAAAATAAGCACGAGACAAATGCAAATAGAATTAGAGAAAACTTTATACTAGTCAAAGTGAAAAATAAACACCAAATTAAAAACTTTATATATTCTTAGGCATCAAAATTCAAAACTATTTCAAGATTAATAGACATTGCACTTATTATTCAAACTTTCAAACATTATAACTCCACAAATTTATATTTGTCAGTAGCAAATATTATTAAACAACAAACATCAAATACTGAAAACTACAACAAAGAAATAAATTTCATGCTTAAATATTATGAAGGCTCCTTTTATTAACAACAACAACAAACAAACAAAATTCTATGTCAACATCTATAAAGTTTACAAATAGGAACATCTCAGGTACAATGATTATCATTTGGATGAGCCCAAAAGACAAATAAATAAAACTTGTCCATAAATAAAAATAATTTAATAGGAGATCAAATTATCATCAATTACCATCAAATTGCCCTACAATAATATGACATGAAAAAGATTGATCCTAAGAACTATGAGCGATAAAACCTCCGCCTTGCAAAAAATGTAAGATAACACTATTAACATCTTATTATATGTAGTCTAAATGTTACAGTTTTGTGTAAAGATATAGAAGTGAAAGTATTCACGATTCTTTAGAAAACCATCAGTTGCTAGCTCTATAGTATGCTTAGCCCAAAGCAATTTCATACCCTTTTATCCAAATCTAGTAATTTTGGCATTCCTATGGATTCGATCAGCATATTCCAAGAGAAATATACTATAATTCACACTTTGATACTGTCTTAGAATATATTTCCATAACTTTCCAATTGCCGCTAGCTTGGATTCCATGTTCATAATTGAGATTCCAGTCATTTAAGGTGACTATTTCCCCTGTTGCAAATATAGATTTATATAATTTATGTTATTGTAAATAGTACTAGATGAATGTGAAATTAAATCATCTTCTTCATACTACTATTATCGTCTCATTGAAATAGTGTTATACTTCTATTGAAGAGTAATGTCGTTGAACACTATTTTCTAAATTAATAATAAGAAGGTACCAATGTAAGCATGTATTTAATGGAATCATCAAATAAACACAATTCCATAGTTTTTCACCTTCAAGAGCACCAGATATACAACATTCAACCATTAAATCTGAATTGATACTCAAAGATCTCTATAATGTTTCAAACAATATTGTTGAGTTCAAATATATTGTAAGAGATAAAATGAGAAATAAATTAGGTAATTTTATAAATCATACCCTACATGTTATCTATTTTGTGATTCACACCCCATTTTTGAGGATTGTGTAACTCAAATGATTATTTTTCTCTATAATTTTTATTTAACACTCTGGTTAACACTTGGATGGTAACAACAAAAGAATATTCCATTATAATATACAAAATAATTTATGCATATCTAATTAGATGATTACTAAAGGAAGGTAGAGGAGCAAGATTTAAAAGGGAGGCTGAGGAGGAGGACTAAAAGCTTCATCTTCTCTAATGAACCTTTGGTCGAAGCAAGGAAAGGTAGAGGAGGAAGAGGAGGAGGAGGAAGAAGAAGAAAGAAGAGGAGGAGGATGAGGGAAGGTGGTGGCCACAACAACGGTAAGAGATGGTTGGAAAAGATGAAAAAAGATGTTGGAAGGGTATCTTAATAATTTGGTTAATATTAATTAGTTAATATTACGTTAGGATGTTACTTGAGAATTATAAAGAAAAAAGAATGGCCAGTTATAAAATCCTCAAAAATGAATTGTGAATCACAAAATAGATAAAATGTAGCGTGTAAATTATAAAAGTCTCAGAGCTTTTTTTCAATAGGAGGTTAGTCTTCAATAACTTGGCCTAATGAGAAGTAAGACATATCAGCTCCTAAGGCAATATTGTGGGAGGAAACATACTTTTTCTAGAGCCCTCTTTGTTTCAAAAGCTTTCCTTTTTTTCTATTCTCTTTGCAACAATATCCCAATGCGCCTTCGTTTTTGTAATATCTATAATTGAGTTTGCTTGATCTCTTCAATATCAAATTTAATCTAGTGCAAAAGATTTGTCAATTATATATGTATAATAAAACAACATATGATTATTGTATATGAAATCATATTTAAGCAATATTTATGTATAAATTTAATAATGTAGTTACTTGCAATACCTTTAATATTTCTTTAAAATAATCTTCCTTTTGTGGGTCCACTTTATCAAAACCAAGCCCATCCAACCAAGTACATTGTTTCTTTTCAAGTATAAGGTTTGTTGGACTAGGAAAAAACCAACTTGCTTGTAATTTTTTTTTTCTAATTCCAATGAATCTATACCACCTAACAATGCCTTTTCTTGGGGGACAAATTAAGGCATCTCAAAACTATATATTCTCAAAAGAAATGGCTATCTCCTTATGTGTTACCTTTTTATGAGTTAAAGTACATAAGTGTTTTTGTAGGTGCTACTCATTTAAATTATTATAATATTCTGATAGAAGAGACAAGGGAACAAATGTGGAACATTTATGTCATGCTTATATAGATATATTGGCAACAAGATTACTGCTTTGTTCACATATATTACATTGTCTTGTTATCGTCTTTGCAAATCTTGGAGATAACCTTGAGCTTTCCTAATTAAAATTATTATAAACTTGTGAATTACTATAGACCACGAGTAGAGACTTATCTCATTTATGTTTTTGAGATACTTGAATAATTGAGGTGGACAGTAGTAGTTGATGCATTGAAAGAGAACAACATTAAATATAAGCAATAGGAAATATTGTGCAAATCTTCTATCTCTTCAATCTTATTACTAGAGCATAATTTCTGAAGTGGTCGCTCAATTGAAGTCCTATCTAGCTTTCCTATTATATGTCGTCGACCCCAAAGAGCTACATAATTGCTACTTGTAAGACATATTGACTTCCCTTATAATGGTAGCAAAAAAATATAGCCATATCACTTAAAGTCAGTTTAATATTGATTTCTATTATGACAAATTAAGTAACACTAGCAAGTGCACGAATCTATAGAATAGGTTAGCAAGAAAGGTATCGATCTCATAAGGACTTGTTTGAAAACTTGAAGTGTTTGAAAATTTAAAAATAATTTTAAATCATTAGATGTATCCATTTTAAAAAAACAACTAATATCTAAATTCTAAACAATAAATTTAAAGTAGAAGAAAGAAAAACTTATTTAGCAACTAAGAACACATAAGAGATATAGAATAAAAGAAATATGCTATCAACAAGCTTCATCCTCAACCTTAAGAAAATTAGAAATTCATTTTTGTAATTAATAACACAACTTGAATAAAAATTAACATGAGATTAGCATTACATAGTTATAGAACATTTCTTTCAAAAACTATTAAAATCCAAATCCAAAAACAAAAGATTACGCAAAAAAAAAAAAATATGAACTTTGCTGACATACCAAGATTGAAATTTCTTCGAATGAGTCCGTTGTTGTTAATTGAATTGAAACAATTGTAAGTTTAAATATTGAAATTTAAACTACAACTCCTTTAAAAAAAACTGAACAAAAAGTACACAAGAAAAAAAAATATTTTTCTTTAGCTCTCAATCCCTCTATTTATAGACTTCTTATACTAATGAAAATCTCCTTGAAATCTGCTATGACTATATTTAAAATTTGCTGAGAATGTATATAAAATATGATAAAAATCTGTTACAATAAATGGGTAATTTGCTTGGTTGAAAATTGCTACCCAAATAGGAACTTAAAATTTGTTTATTACTGTAATTATTGCTGAAAGTTTTGCTGAATTAAAGCTAAAAATCTACTGTATTATGTGAAGCTTTTTTGCTGAAATTCTACAGCTGAATAGATATTTGATTACTGAAAATTTGTTGCTCAATGAAAAAAGAATGAATTTTGACTCGTTCTAATTTAGATAGGGAAAAAGTGATTAGTAGATCTTGGTTTGACTTAAGCATGACTTGAGAGATGAGAAGTAGATTGAGTTGGCTAGTACTGACCAATTTAACTTAACTAAGCCTAAATTTGTTTAAGTCGAAATTTAACCATTTTTAGTTATTAAATGAAATTCAATCGATCAAAGGTCTACATATAACTAAAATATAGTAATTAGTTAAAATAAAATATTAATATTTAATAATTTGAGCATAACAAATATGATAATTATGAATTTAACAATTTCACCTAATATGAAACATCTATGCTCCTTTGACCATTGACGAATTATTTGTTCAAACAATGGCATCGGCTAGTAATAAACATACTATTTTATTGCATCTCGAATACTCTTAGGGCACCATCTGTTAGTAACCTTTTCATAAAATATTTCTTCATCAACTCATTGATTTTATTTACGGATTGTGAGGTATTGCAAAGAATGAATCAAGGAATATTAATACTGCTCCTATATAACAAAAAAAGTTGACATTGCTAAAAACTTACTAATTTTTGTAGCTTAAATCTAATACAAATAAAAACTGAATTACCTAGAAAATGGTCCTTTTACGGGGCACAATATTAGTGCACTAAGTAGAAGAACTAGCTTGTGAAGAACAAGATCCTTGTAGTTAGAAGAAGAGTAACATTAATTTGCAACAAATTAGAGAAATTTAATTTGCAACAAATTCAACTTTAGTAGCCCATTTTGCAACAAATTCAACTTTAGCAGCTCAATTTGCAACATATTCAACAAATGCAATTAAAAACAAATTAAACTTTAGTAGGTCAATTTGCAACAAATTAAACTTTCTTCAGTGATCTATATAAAGATATGAGAAGCAAAAGGGAACTATATAGAAAAATGGTCATGAAAGTAGATGAAAATATATACATATTATAAGTCAACATAAAAGCTTTGCACACTCCAGATTAACGAAAAATGGTCCTTGAGTATACTAAAAAACTAACTATAGAGGACTTGAGCTTCCTTGCTCAATCTCAGAAAATATAAACTTTACTAGAAGACAAGCCCAAAACATCTATAAGAGATCAAATCTTAAAACATATGCAAACCAAGGAGAAACGTAATACACAAAACACACATCTACATAATTGGTAATGAGATTGCAATGTAAACTCATATATGGATAACCCACTCCAACAAGTTAATTTAGTAGAGAAAATGCACTATAAATCTAGAAAAAGGGCTTTACATAGAGCATCAGAATGTCAAAGATAAAATGCCATAAGGAATTATATCGAAAAAATTGTTGGAAAAGAAAATATCGAATGAACCTGAACCTATCCTTTGAGAAGATAGATGTGTGTCATGCTTTATGTATGCAATGCTCGGCAAAACTTATATAACACTGTATGAATATAATGCTCGGACAGCTGCGTTGCATATATAAGGCATATGTATGCAATGTTGGGCAAAATTATGTAGCGTTATATGTATGCAATGCTTGGGCCTTTGATATGTAGTGCTAGGTCACTATGTATGCAATGTTTGTAGTGCCAATATAGTTGCAGCCGTAATGCTTTAGGTTTTCAATGATATTCTATTTTCGTACAAATTCAATTTTAAAAAGTGGGAAAAAGGAGAAAAATAATTTCTTTTTTTTTAATTTCTCCACAAAAATACATATTTTATCTATCATCATATGGCCTATATTGTGCATACACACAAAATTTGTATAATCATAAATTTGAAAACCAGATTTCAAAAATTACACAACATTACAAAAAATAATCACATAAGTTATAATCCACTTAGACCCCCGTAAACTATTACTGTTTTACACATACACTCCCTAATTTTTTTATTACTTATACGCCCCTAAACTAAGAAAAATATCCATATATACCTCCTTGAACTAAGAAAAAAAGTTAACTATACGGACATCTAAATCAAAAAAGTTTTTAGATCGAGGGTGTATGTGGTAAAAAAGAAAAGTTCAAAGGGTGTACATAGAAAATGGTGATAGTTCATGAGGGTCTAAATGGAATTATCCTATCATATAACCATATAACTATATTACAAAAAAATTATGCTTACATAAAAAATTACACAAAATAAAATATTAACTGTAAGTTATCATGAATATATATCTTTTGATGAACAAAAAAATACAAAATATAATGAAAAGTTTTTGCCAAAAAAAGGAAAAATTAGACTCAACATTTCAGAACCCTCCTTCACCTTCAAATACATATCTAGCAAGATAATGTGTGCTTGCCCCTCCAACTTGTATTCTACCAACAAAATCTTGACAAGTTCAAATTGAAAATGCTTTCTCCTTTCACTTAACCAGCCATAAACACAAAATTACTAATTACAAAAACACTTCTTATAGTGAAATATTTGAAAACTTATTCCAGTGACATACAAAAGCACTTCTTCCGGTGACATAATTTAATCCTTATTTTTACCATACAAATATTATTTCCAACATATTAATATTACATTAAATCTGTCATAGAAACAATATCTACTATCTGAAACATACATTTTGGTTGTAATATATTATCAAATAGTCTCGGAGAATGTAGAGTTTCAAAAAAATAATTATGAAATATTTTTCCAACAATTCAAATAATAAAATATAATACAACCAAGAAGTTTCAAAACTTGAAGATAACCAACATGAACAATAGAATACAACAAACCATATAACATTTCAACATTTAAAGAACATCATATTGTTCATTATGATGCGCTACATTGTATGTTATATGTGGTTCTTTCTCATGTGATGCAATATATACATAATACAAACTCATTGCAACATTGAAGTTTAGAAATTTCAGATACAATGTATATAAATTGCGGACATAGGTTTCAGCCACATTGAAATATCTACAAAGAAATTTCGAAGCAATATAGCTTCTTCTCCAGCCTCATATAATACTACGAATTTAGATTCCATAGTAGATATGGTTATACATATTTGTTTAGAAGATTTCCATGAAATAGATGCACCCCTAAGTGTAAAGATATATTCACTCGTGGATTTGGTATCTTTTGTATCAGAAATCTAGTTTGTATCACTATACCAATCAAATACTGATGTATATCTTGAGTAGTGTAATCCATAGTTAGTAGTGTATCTCAAATATCTGAGTACCATAACTATCACCTTTCAGTGATTATTCTTTGAATTACTTGTATATTTACTCAGTTTAATCACAGAGTATGTAATATTCGGACAAGTGCAATTCATGACGTACATCGAACCACCTATTATTCGAGAATATTCTTACTGAGATATACATTCCATATATTTATAGTAAGATGAAGATTCACATCTATAGGTGTTTTGGCTAGATTGTTATTATCTTTATCAAATTTATAGAGCAATTTTTTAATATAATGAGATTGTGATATAATATATCTTTTTGTTGTCATAGTGATTTTAATACTAAAATCACATCTACAACTCCTAGATCTTTCAAGTTGAACTTATTAGCCAAAATGTTCTTGGTAGCTTCAATGACATTAATATTGCTACTAGTTATTATCATGTCATTCGCATAAAGACATATAATAACATAATTATCTGAAGTGTCTTTCACATAAATGCACTTATCATATTCATTAATGCAAAAACTATTTGACATCATAACTCGGTCAAATTTTTTATGCCATCATCTACGTGCTTGTTTAAGCCATAAAGAGTGTAACACCCCAATTAAAAAAAAATCTCTGACTGAAGCACGCGCATCAGTCCCTGCTACTCTTCCCCCCCCCCGTCCTCTCTTCTCCTTCTTCTTCCCTTTCCCTTACCGCCACCTTCCCCACCTCCCCTATCTCCTTCTTCCCCTCACTGCAGCCATCCCAACCCCCCATTTCTTCTCCACCTCACTAACTCTCTCCTTCTCCTTCTCATGAGTTGCTGACGCCGGAGTTGACGATGCCCCAGATCGAGAGCCATCGAGCCTGCCGACCAACCCCCCCTTCGGTAAGCCTCCTACCCCCCGCCCCCGCCATTAATTTCAGTAGTTAATTTCCCCTCCCTCTTGCGATCAACCTCGGCGGCCAACGACCCTGCGTCTGACCGCCAATTCGAGGGCTCCAGTGGAAGGAGTGAAACCCCTCCCTTGGACGACTTTGGGCCCTTGCTGAAGGGAGGGAGGATGGAGCCCCCCATGGCCGCCGGCCATGGAGCGCGACCATCACCATCGGGCCCTCCTCTTCCCTTTTTTTTTTCCCTTTTCCCCTTTCACTTACCCATCGGTCTCGTAGCTGTGCTGCCGGCCTCCTGGCTGCGCCATCGGCCCTGTGGGCCTCTCCTCCCCTCCCTCTGTCTCCTTCCCTTGGAAGGGAAGGGCATGCGAGGGTGCGGGTGGTTTAACCCCCCACCCACACCCCTATTGGGCTGCGGCCTAAGTCGCAGCCCACGAGACTTGTGGGCTGCGGTCCAGCCGCAGCCTATGAGCCTATCTGGTAGCGGGTTGTAGTTCAGACTGCAGCTCATGGACCCACAAGGCCTGTGGGCTGTGGGTCAGACTGCAGCCCATGGAGCCCGTGGGCTGCAGTTTGGACTGCAGCCCACGAGCTGTCTCCTCCTTACCTACTGAGTTGGGCTTGGGCCCAACCCAATACCCCCAGTCTAGCCCATTTAAGGTCATTTGGATCCTATAGCCTTGTTTATCTATTTCCACCTAATTTAATTAGCCTTGCCTCCGTAATGATAATTTAGTATCATGTAAATTCTAGGATAACATAGAAATCACCCTAGGAGACCCTTGACTCATGTATTTGCCAAACATAAATGCTCTAATAACATAATTAATTCTATTAGTTCGCTAATTTTACGTATGGCTTACTTGCGTGAATTAATAGGATTGACACCGCGTGAGGAGGATTTTGGGATTCCGAAGGAGCAGGCTAGCTGACAAGATTTAGTATATGGAGACCCCCAAGCGAGTAGAGTTATACAAATCTAGAATAATGTAGTTATAGTCATTATACCTGTCATGACACTGTAGGAAATATCGGTATTAATACATACATTTAGTATACCATGTTATATCTTTACATACGCAGTTATTGATAATTTGCTCATCATGATATTATGAGAATGTTAATATAGCATAAGCATTAGTGTGATGATGCTCTACATGTATCCTATATGATATACCCTTGCATATATATATATATATATATTGTGAATATAGAATATAACGATCATGATGACTATGACATGCTTTATACACTTATAGACACTGCACTACTTCCACCTATCATTAGTAGTTGGTTTCTGACTAAGTAGTACCCTTACTCACTCAGCCCAAGGTTAATGGTAGAGTGTATTTTATATGACTATACTATTAGCGGCCTACACCTGAGGTCAGGAGCCTGTGTGGCATTCAGGTAGTTATACTACATAGTCAGGACTAGATTATAATGATAGAAGAGCATGATTGTGAGACGGGGATATAATTCTAGCGGTACCCGACGACGCAAGGTTAGGGCGTCTATTGATGAGCCGAGAGCTTCTGATTCTCCCGCTGAGGACGGTGATGATTTAGAGAGAGTGAAATATGGGCTTATGACCAGGGTCCTTAGTCTGATGGCCACAGACAACCGGTCACTTATAGTGTCGCCATACACGTGTAGGTGGCATTACCGCTAGATGTGTATATATCCCCCCTCGATGTATGAGATGATAGATGGTTACGTGATGGATGATTGTTTCTTGAGAGTATTTATCCTATGTAGTGAATAGCTCAGTGAGCGATGATAAGTATGATTAATGCTTTGGTAGGCATGAGATGATTAAACTGCTCTTTTATTTCTATACATAATATGTAAACACTATGATTGAGATGTGTACGAATAAGAGATTGTATCGAGCTTTATACCTGTGTGGACTTATCTTGATACGTTAGGAACTAGCATGTTCTAAGATAATGACTGGAAATCTTTATCGATTGCATTGATTTAGTAACTCATGTTAAGTCATCTCAATAAACATATTATTATTGCTAACAAATATAAGTATACAATGTATATAAACATGTGATTTCATTATTTTAGATGGTATGGATCCTACTCACTGGGCTGTAAACTCACTACCTATTGGTGGCATTATTTCAGAGCTAGGGGACGCAAGTGTGGGTAGCGAGGAGTAGTTGCCTTTTTTTTCAGTATGTCTATTAGTTGTATTAAGCCCCTGCGAGGGCGTTATGATTGATGATGTATTTTGGACTTTAGCATTGTATTTTGGATGTATATTTAGAAAGCTTGTTGTGGCCTGTGGAACTTGTATCCGGACTTTAATAGTTGAGTTTATTTATGGTGAATTTGTGCTGTTGTGTGCCTTGTGAACTCCTTGTACTGATAGGTCATGTGATGCACCGCGTGGGGGGATTTACCCACGCGGTTTACATGTGTATTTGGAGGTTTGGGTGTTTTAAAGAGACTTAATTAATTTGCACATATTTTTCTCTTTTTCTAGAGCATCAAACCCTTTAGGTTATTACGTATAGATTTTTTCATTTAATTCACCATTCAAGAATGTAGTTTTTACATCCATCTAATGTATTTTTAGATTATTTAATGCCACAAGAGCAATAATTAATCAGATAGACGTTATTTTTGTTACTGGTGAATTTGTATCAAAGTAATGTATTTTCTATGTCTATCTATATCCTTTGATTATAAGTCTTGCTTTGTATTTGTCAATTGAACCATTTACTTTCATCCATCTTTGGAAGATCTATTTGTAACCCAAAGGTTTACACCTTGGTGGAAGATTCACCAATTCCAAGTATGGTTTTGTAAAATAGATTCAACTTCACTATCAATAGTTTCTTTCCATAAAGGAGCTTCAGGAGTAGATATTGCTTTTTTATAACTCTGAGGTTCTTTTTCTAACAAATATGTTAGAAAATCAGGACCAAAATATGCAGAATTCCTTGCCCTCTTACTTTGTCTAGGTTCATTGTCATTTCCTTCTTACATTGGACTCTTGGTTTGGCTCATCTTTTACTACATTTTCATAAATTCTTTTGAACTAGTGGTTCGTAATAGGTTAGGCTGAGCCATTGGTGCAGGCTAAGTGGGGCAGATGCCATCTCTAGTGGGCTTTGGGCTTGGACTGTCTTTCTTCTCTCCTTCTCTTGTAGATCTAATTTAGCTGATTCAACTTAGACTCCATCAGAACAGCTAAGGAGAAGGCCTTGTCAGAAGTAGTGGGCCTCAAAGCCTTGACCTAGCTTGAATGTCAGGCCTGAGCCAACTAATGAAGGTATTTTTTAAGGCCGAGTCAGACTAGTTAGTGACTCGGTTGCATATCCACTAGAACTCTTCCCGGTAAGCTCAAACTATTGTTGACTGAGTCAGCTTAGTCAACATGGATTCCTCGTACTAGGTTGAACTAAATCGAGCACAAATTGCATCCACAAAGTCCTACCAAGCCTTGAATGGTCGAGTCTGCTCAGCCGATTGGTATCACCTAATCACCACGCCTTCCAAGTGGAATAAGACTAGTTCGACCTTTTAGTGGTTGGGCGTGCCATGGTACGTGAAAACTGCTCTGCTAAACTCCAGAGAACTTTGGGAAGTCAAGATTGATGGTCCTATCTTTGATACCAAAATGTGGTCTATAATCATGGGCCAAGTGACCTCGTCGTCGAGGCTGGTCACGTGGGTCATAGGCTGATGAGTTTGGCTCATGTCGCACCTAGGCTGCACGCAGGTTCGGCTCAGTCTGATGATGGGAGCCCACCAAGACATTCCATCATTCATCCTCGGGCTTGTACTCATGCTCAAGGTCATGTTTATGGGTTCCAAACTGGTTTGCACGAAGTGGTCAGATCGATTCGCAAAAATTTGGCCTACCATGAAAATCGTGCACATCATCTCCTCCATTCTAATAACCTAACACTAACCCTAGGGCTAAACTTGGAATTTGGCCTAAGGGCATCGCCACATGTTGCATGGGGGGCGGTGGCTGTTGGGTTCGGTCGTGTATCACCGACAGTCGACCCCTAGCTAGTCCTCGTAGTGGTGGAACGACGGCGAATGGCGGAGGAAGCCAATTATTGAGCTCGGGCTTGAGGGGCTGCAATGGCGGCCATGACACTTCGCTGACGGGTCCATTGACCCCCGGCAGCTATGGAAGGGACTAGTGGCCCACTATAGGGGGAGCGGAGGTGGCGGGAAATCACGGCGAAGCCAACCTGATGTACGAATAGCTTCCTACAGTGGTGGCTATCGGGTTCGGCAACCCGATGGTCGCCAGCAGCTGCGGAGGCCACTACGGGTTGGCAGTTAGCTCGAGGAAGCTAGCTGTGGCTATCGGTGGTCGTGGAAGCGCTGAACCTACGGCAACCAGCTGCGAGTTTGCTACAGCACAAACCACCATCGCTGGCTATCTTCCAATCGGTGCCAACCCAAACGGTGGCCTGGGCTTAGGTGTAGGGGTCCCGTGGAAGGGACCAGACGTGGCAACGAGGGCCGAGAGTGATCGGATGGTTGCCGGTGGGAGGCTATGGTTTTCGGCCCTAGCTCCCACCGCTGGTGGGGAAGACGACTCGGGGGGGCCATCTCTATCGGTTGCTCTGGCATCGCTGCGGCAACTGCGAGGATCTTGCTTGGTGGAGGGACCTCCACCACGGTTGGAGGAGGGGTCGAGGCTGTAGTTTTGGTCGGCTCGTCCCTTCCCTCACGGCTTGGGTTTTCTTGCCATGGGTGGCCAAATTCCATTGTGTCTAGTGGTGGCGTGTGCGGGGTGACTGTGCAAGGCTAGAAGAACGGCCGTCAAGGCTTGGATTGCCTTCTCGACCCTCTCGGAGCTTTCCGTGGCTCTCTTCGATGATTCTCGCAACGAGTCCATGGACTCTACCCATTCTTTCGCCTATGCCAGTGGCTCATTGATCAATAGTTGCTTGTGGTGGAGGGGACGTCGGAGATACTCCCATAGGAATGGAGATGAGTTCTTGACCCTCCATGGTTACTTTTTCCTCGTTCGTCTTGGATCACATGTTAATCATCGTTCAAGGAACGTCGGCTCTAATACTAATGTTATGAACCAGATCTAGACTGATTCAGACGTAAGAAAATTATGAAAATTTAGGTGGTGGTAGTCTTGTGAGTTAGGGTTCTAATGGCTTTAGTTTTACCTAAATTAGATGTTGGGATAAAAAGTTAAAAATAAAACAGTGGAGCAAGATTGAAGAAGGGCAGAATAGTAATTATCCGACGTTGCAGCGGTCGTTGAAGGGTCATAGACCGCCAAGGGTGGTGGTGGATGGCCATATTATAGGGTGGCTACTAGAGGTAGGCAGTGGCTAGGGTTTAGAAGGTCGGGATACTTCTACGGCTATGATTTGCTCCTAGAAAGATAAAGCAATCTAACGGCTACGATAAAATGTAATAACGAAAATAATAACTTAGCTAAATTCAGATTTTTTCAATGATTATTATTAACACATGTGCACCCTTATTTATAGGAGTAAATCCCTAGCGGATCACATCCATATACAGATTATCCGATTTATTTAAAATTTAAAATAATAAGATAAACCTAACTAACTTGATTCAACTTAACCTATATGGTCAGATCGTAACAATCATTATCTATGTGAAATTTTAAAACCTCTAGAAGACTGAAGTTCAAATCAAGAAAACAAACATTTTAATGCAAAAATCGAAATACATAAGGAAACTATCTATAATGACTATCTATAATGACTTGATCATCTCCTCTTCAATGAAATGGTTCCAATTCTTAGTTTGTAACCTCAATTACCTTCGAAGTTCTTAGCCAAACCTCTGTGACCCTTTGGAAAAAAATGATCATGTTCACTGGTTCTCATGAAAGTCCACCTAAGACGAAAACCTCTAAGTAGCACCTCCATTTTTCACAACGATAATTGAATAATTTTTTTTATCTTCTCCAAAGGTGTATGGCGACTTCGGGAGTCATATCTAACATCCCTTCACTTCTATAAATTCAAAAAGAAAAGTAATTCACACTAAAAATACTTCAACTTATACCGGAATAAGTCAAGTATCACCGATGTGTTCGAACGACTTTGTTCAAAGTAATGTTCATTCATTCAAACACACTATTCATTGGCATTAATCATCCTTTTGAACTATTTTGTATATTTAGCTTCTTTTTACATCTATTTTTCATCGGACATTGTGCCACATTTCATACATGATTGAGACAAATACAACATGAATAACTTTATTTGGTCGTAAATTTGCCAATTACAAAATTTATCAAATTTTATATAAAAGAATATAGATAACTCAAGATAATAATAACAGAGCGATCATATATATAATTTAATAACCAAACATGCTAGTCAAATATTAGTCTAATGAACTCAGATATTTCTCCCGTTTTGTCAGAAATTAACAAATCTATCTCTTTGTGAATAAATAAGAAATCACTATACAAAGATGATTAGCAAACCACAAGCAATATCGAGTGAGTGAGGGAGAAGAAATTTAATATAGCTAGAAAAACACATGAAAAATTAGGCAAAGATTTTTTATGAACAAATTTATATGATCTTGTAGCTGAAATATGACCAATCAAGTAAATCCATTTCAAACCATACAAAAACTCTAAAAACAAATAATATATTCTTATTTTTTAAAAATAAACATACATATTAATGATACAACTTAAACTCTAAATCTCTCACAAAATGAAAACCAAAAGCACAACACTAATACTTATTTGAGAGTGAAGAGGGGCATTGACTTATGAAAATGGAAGGAAATCTGCTATACAACTAACAACTCAGTAGTCAAACTATCCTAGTCCACATATAATCTTCTTTTTTTTTCAACAATGTATCATATTCAATTCCTTTTTCATGCAATGGAGGCTTTCATAGTGCGTGGTAGCCCTTCCTTTGTAGTAATTTTTCTTTTTCCTTTTAACTATTTTTGGCATTTTTAATGTTAAATTGGATATCCATTACAATGTGACTTTCATACTAGACAAAAGATAGTCATTTCTATTGACCATTTTTAACATAACATTAAAAAAACTAATGTGAGTGTAATTTGGTTGAATGGCCAAATGGAAGCTAAAGAATATCAAAGCATTCTGCAAGCAGTGCTACACTTGAATTAGTGCTCAAACACAAGAATGAGTATAAGGCTATCCAATTGGAGAACAGAAAATAAGAAACAAGATAAGTAAATATATATATGAATAACTCACTTAAATTATAATATATCTAATGCTTGTAAAGGTAAAGGTAAACTAATAATTAAGAAGATAACAAATATGGTGATTTTAGATATATATAACTTAGCCTTACCAATAGAATGTTGATTTTTGCACACAAAAAAAAATTAATTGAAGGATGAAATGAAAAAACACACACACACACACACACACACACAAAACCCAATGAAACTAACAACAAAAATACAAATCCTTCTTTTATAAATAAAATATACATAGAATCACATGGCTAGAGCACAAAAATAATTAAACAAGTTCTTCTTAGCTAAAATATCTCGTTAAGGGATTACTCAAGCATCATCCCAAGGATGACCATTTATCACAATAATTGAGAATATGACCTAGAATACCATAATAGTGACAAGTACCTCAAATATGTTTTGTTGATTATAGTTTAACTGTCTCTTGTGATCAGTAAAGTTTGAATTTGTCACCCTCTCCAATGGTAGTTTATTTTTGCTTGTCCTCCCTTCTAGGGTTTTATCCCCAAAAACGCCAATTTATCTCTGCCAACGAAATGGGCCTATATATGCTATCTCTTCTCCATTATTACAACTGCAAATTGAGATAAAGAAAAATATGGATAACGGGTCACATGAGGATTATTAACAATGGTATTTATTATACTAAATTTAGGTGGTGTTTGACTACAAACCATGAATAAGCGATCCCTAATCCATAGATAGGAGTACCTTTATTCTTTCAACCAAATTCTTTGGTCACAAAATTTTGGCTAATATTTTCAAATATTTCTTGTGCATCCACGGATCTCTATCTTAAGCTTCATTTCATAATTGAATGACTCGGTGATGGTAATACTTAGTCTATTTTCTGCATACTACCCCAGTTGCTTCTCGCAACAAAAGAATATTTCAACAAGAGATCAAAATCTTGTTAACTATCCACAAGTGAATGGGGCTCCCTAGTTCACTTATAGAATAAGATTAATTATAGAATAAGTATTCTAATTTTTAAATATTAGAAAAGAGAGATAATACCAGTATAAGCTATTTTATTATTTAGTTGAATACTAGTATAAGAAATATTAATTATATTTGGTGTAATATAAAGTTGATATTAAATTAATGAATAATAGTGAATTTGTATCAGGAATTAGTGATATTTTAAACCAAATAATGAAAGTACCTCGATTAGATGTAAATTAGTAATAGCAATTAAGTATTGTATAATCTAAGAACAAAATAATAATTTCAAATATTATTAAATTGATTATATATAGTTGTGTGAAATAAGATAAGAGAGAATAATAAATTAGTATACCAAAAAAACTAAATTGCTGTTTAGTTACTACACTTAAATAAATAAAAAACTTATTCTATAAAGAAAGCTATTCTTAGTCCTATTCTTTTTTTTTTGTTGAAATATGAGCTGGATTTAGCTACCCTAACACCTAGGTGGGGTTAAGGTATCAAAATTTAGGCAATTATAGAGATCAGTTGGAATGGGTTCGCCCGGACCCAACAAGACGGTTCGAGATGTAGTCTTACTCCGTTTGGCCGCCTAGTTAGCCGCACGGTTTCCTTCTCTAAATACATGGATGAGCCGATAGTTTAGATAAGACATGAGTAAGGATTTGCAGTCAGCAACTAGATTTTGAAGTTTCTACGGGCAGCCAAGCTTCGCCTTCATGATCTGCACTAGCTCTAGTGAGTCTGTCTCTACCTCCATCGAGCCTTTCGGGGGCCAGCTCGAGACGTAGGGCTCTGCTTTCGGCTAGTAGCACCGAGTCCCTCGGCGTGGGCTCCCAGGCAACTTTCAGGAGAGCACCTTCTGTTGACCTAAGCACGGCTCTAGCTCTCGCTTGGTAGTTGCCCGACGAGAAGGCACTGTCCACGTTCACCTTGATCTAGCCTGAGGGTAGGGCTAACCATCTATATTCCTTCCTTGGCCTAGCCATCTTGATCTTCGATCGGGTTGGCTTGGCAAAGTCCCATGCGAGTTGCATCGCTTTACGCGCCACCATTCTCGGCTGATCGTTATCACCCCGGAAGACCCGAGCATTCCGTTGCTTCCAAACTGTCCAAAGGGTTGCCGCAATGAGGGCCTTGCATGTAGTATCCTTAGCTCGATCCCAATTCCATTCCTTGCAAAGCTAGTTTGGTACTACATGGCGCCCTTCATTAGATGTCCAGGCATGTTCACTAGCCTGCTGTGTCCACACCTCTAGCATGTATCTACATGAGAAAAACAGGTGGTCTATGGTTTCCGGATGGATGCCACATAAGGCACAATTCTCGTCAGGCCCGATTTGGAGTGCATGTAGATAGGCCCGAGTGGGCAATCTGCCCTAGTAGAGCTTCCACGTAAACATGCCAACTCTCAACACCAACGGGAGCTGCCACAGCACTTGCCATCCTTCCCATCTAGGCTGGCGGTAGGGCTGAAGGTAGGTGTAGATGGCTTTGGCCCGTGGCTCGCCTCCCCAGTGTGGCCACCAAATCCTCTGTCCAGCTTAGTGCTCGGTATATTCACGGCCATTGTGATTTTGAAGGCAAGATCGGAACCTATATCGGCCACTAGCCTGGCGTTTGGCCAGCCTTTTCTCGGGGTCAAGTCGCTCACCATCAGCTTCTCGTCCAACAAGCTAGGATGCATGCAACGCGGTTGCTAGGACCACGGTGTCGGCGAGACCCACGAGTCGACTGCAGCTCCCATTGAGCGACCGTCACCCACCAACTTGCGGCAACCCTCTCGCATTGTGATGGCAGTCGCGATTAGGGCCCGCCATACGCAGGAGGCCTTAGGTGGTATGTGTGGATCCCAGGGGTTTAGCACTCCATATTGTGCCTTAAGGATACAGACCCATGGCTTATCTTCCTGATTCAACACTTGGAAGAGCAACTTTCCGACGAGCGCCTTACGAGCCAATTTAAGCTTTCTTATGGCCAAGCCACCTTCTTCCTTTGGGCATGTAGCTGTATCCCAGCCGATGAGGTGCATGCCGCGCCCGCCACCGTTGTCCTAGGAAAGCTCAGGCTTTCTTGGTAATGGCTTCTAGGACCAAATCTAGTAGTCATGTGCTACCCATCCAATACGTGGGTATAGCTAGCATGGTGGCATTGATGAGCGTGAGCCTGCCGGCCATCGAGAGGACTCTCTTTTCCAGCCCACCAACTTCTTTGCAACGCGGTCGACTAAGCGGCTGTGCTCCCTCACCTTGATTTGCTGGCCCAAAATTTGGACACCAAGGTAGTTGAAGGGCATGCAGGCTGGCCTTAATCCAAGCGAGTTGCAGATTGCTTCCTTATCCTCTAGCTTGATCCACTACGGCAAGAAAAGCTCTGATTTTTCTAGGTTGACCTTCTGATTTGTCAACCATGAATACTCCTCCAGGCAATCGAGGACACACGTTGCGGTGGCGGTCGTAGCTTGGGCGGTGACCAGCAGGTCGTTCGCATATAGCATATGTGTTAGCTGGACATCGCCCGTTCTAAACCTAGAGAGCTGGCCTGACTCCGTCTTCTCGTTTAGTAGGCTCATCAGATTCTACAAAACCAAAATGAAGAGGTATGGGGATAGTGGGTTGCCTTGCCGAAGGCCGTGGTGGGGCAGTAGGTACTTCGACGACGCTCTATTGATCAGAAAGGCTAACCTCGGTGAGCTAACACACGCCTTGATCTAGTTGCCCCACCGCTTCGAGAATCCCATGCTAGACAGCGTTTGTAAAACCATAGCCCAACTAATGCGGTTCAAAAGCTTTCTCCATATCGAGCTTGAGCATCAGCAACACTGTCTCGCTTCTGGTGTTGTGCATCAAGTGTGCAATTTCGTGGGCCGTAAGAGTGTTATCCGAAATACTTCTACCGGTAATGAATGCCACTTGCTTCGGCCCAACAAGCCAAGGGAAGAGGGCTTTCATGCGGTCTACTAAGATTTTAGAGATGATCTGATAGGCTTTGATACCAAATTGATAGGTTCTTGCACCAAAGATAGGCTACGCAATGATTCCTTCAAGATCTGAATATATTACAAGAATCAGTCCATGCAATCGTGGAAAAATATTCGTTAGATATTCTCTAATAGTTAGAAAATTACGAAACTAATTGGGCTAGCTCCGTAACTTCATAATCTACAACTTTCGTATTTATGTCCTTCATAGATTTGAATTGTAGTAGGGACGAAAACACGGAATAACGTGGGTGATGGTGGTGGTAACGGGTGGAGTGGATGTTAGGGTTATGGAAGGTATAGAGATGAAGGTGGATGGTGGATGTGATCAAGGGATATAGACAAAGGGAACAAAATGGTCGAGATCCCAAAGAAGAGGGTGGCTTGATAGTCGAGGGAGATTAGAAGTTAGGAGAAACTTTGCCAACGGTAGAGGTGGAAAGATGATGAAGAGGGAGGAGGGAGAGAGTCTAGAGAGAAGATAGGAGGCAAAATCAATAATCCAATAACAAAATAAAGTTGGCTGCTATCCATATATTTATAGAGGCTAGCCAACAAGTTCTAAAATAATATGAAACCCTAATTCTAGAGGGTTCCTGCCGATCATGTTTGAACACGCTCGATCACGTTCGAACACACCAAAAGCTCCATCTCTGTATGTGCAAACGCAATGTAGGTGTTCGAACGCAGGTGTTCGAATGCACAATATGTGTTCTCTGTATTTACGAACCTGATGCAAACATTTGCAAGGGCATTCGAACGCAACCCCTCTTGCATTCGAACGTGACCTACAAGATTTTTATTTTAATGAAAATAAATAACTAATGCAATAAGAAAAGATCCTAACTAAGTGTATCATGATCTTGTAGCTGGCATTGCACAGCGAGATTGGATGAAAGTCCTTTACCATTGTAGGGCTATCCTTGTTCGGTATTAAGGTCACTAGGGTTCTTCCCCAGTGGTGGGGCATGGAGGCGTGGTTGAAGAAATGACTTATGGCTTTGCAAAGGCCGTTGCCCGTGGCATCCCAAAATTTGATGGACTTCTACTCACAGACCGTCTAGACTTGGTGCTTTGCCCCGTGGGAGGCTCCACAGTGCATTTTTGATTTCTTCCACTGAGACGATGCTGATGAGCTTCTCAGCTTCTTCTGTCGATATCATTTGCAGGGGTGGCCATCTGGTGGGCTGAGTTTTGTTATTGTTAACCGGGCCCCAAAGCTTGCTATAAAATGCTTGGAAGGTCCCCTCCACTCCTTCTTTGCTTTGGACCCACCTTGCATCCTCCTGGAAGATGCTTGAGATCATATTTTGGTGTCTGTGGGTCGACGCCATGAGGTGGAAGAATTTGGAGTTTTGATCGCCTTCTTGCACCCATTTGAGCCGCGATCTCTGTGGCCATTTAATATTGATCTGCCTATTGAGGGTAGATTTGTGGTTATAGAGGTTGCAGAGCCTTGTGAGCCCTTCTACGGGGAGATCCCCGGCTGCATCCAGGCATTCAGACTCGTCTAACTCCTAGTAGATGTCAGCTAGTTTGGCTTTGAGATCACCCACTGCTTCCTGGCTCCACCGTTTCATCCTTGCTTGGAGTTGGCAGGCCTTGTGTGTGAAGGGTTGCATAGGGTTGCCTCGATTTCCCCCAGCCCAGACTTCACTCGTTATTTGCTCATTTTCCTTGTATTCGAGCTAGAGCAATTCATAGCGGAACGACCGCACTTTGGGAGAGTTTGTCATTGGGATCGACAGCAGCAGCGGGGCATGGTCGGAGGCTGAACGGTCTAGGTGCTTAACTTTGGCCTTGGGGTGCAGACCTAGCCACCTGGTTTTTGCTAGCACCTGATCAAGCCTCACCTAGATACATCGGCTCCTTGCCTGGTTATTGCACCAGGTGTAGGGCAGCCCTTTGAAGCCAAGGTCGCATAACCCGGTAGCTTTGATGAAGTCCGCAAAAGCTTTCCCCTTCGGCCCGAGCTCGATCATTCCGTAGCTCTTCTTCTCGTTGGTGCTGAGGTAGGCATTGAAGTTGCCTGTCACCACCCAAGGGATGTCAATGGTGGTGAGCTGGAGGAGCTCATCGCATAGGTTTCACTGTTCCCTTAGGTTGTTGCTTGTATAAACCACCGACATAATTGTAGTATTGCCAATTTGGGATGTGAAGACTAGATAAGCTGCGTAGCACGAGATCGCCAGGACATCTACCCACCCCAGCTTGGTCTTCCACATTATGATGATCCCACTGGAGTTACCGATCGCCGACATAGAACCAAGACCAGCATCTCCCTACCGCTTTAGCCACCGTTGTGGCTTTGGCCCAATCCACATGGCTTTTGAGCAGTATCAGGATTTCCATCTTGTGCTCCCGGTTGAAGTCACGACATCTATCTATCCAAAACTTCTTTTTTCATTGCACCCCTACAGTTCCATATCAAGGCTTCATTCATAAGTAAACTATTAAGGGTAGGGAGAGGTCCTAGTGTAACCTGCCTCTCTTTGAGGAAGGTGATCTTTCCATGCCATCTGCAGGCTCGCCAACGTTGTCGTCCATCTCCATGGACACAACTTCAATATGTATGGCCACAGACGGGACCACCAGGGCTAGTTGCATGTTGGTCTCCTCAGTGTCCATGCTATATTCACTATCTTATTGCTGGGCTGGTAGGAGCACGTGCCGGACAGTCAGCACCAATCCGTCGTGGCTCACCTAAGAGCTAGGGTCCTTGGAGGCTTTCGACTTGGTCTTGAAGGTCGCCATCCCATATTGGTAGATCTCTGGCAGATATGTGGATATAAACTTCGACGTTGGCTCCAGCCTCCTAATGGTTTTGACATACACAGAGCGAGAGGCCCTTGCATGGCCTGAGCCAAGGCGTATGTCAATCCCATTTATGGTAGCCACTCCTTTGACTTGGGTAGTCACCTCATCCGTGTGTATGTCAGTTGCTTCACCCCATTTGCTATCGCTTCTTATTAATTGGTCATTCCATGTGTCGGGTGTAGGCTCCACCGCGGCGGTTGCTTCTGTGCTTGGTATATTATCTCTCTCATTCCTGCCTTTGACTAATTGCTTAGGTGCCACCCTTTGTGAGCTTCCATGGCGTGAGGTAGTATAGTTCTCCCCTACCTTGGCCTTGCCTTTGTCCTCTCCTTAGTGTACCGCTCCTTCTTTGGAGTGTGGGCTACTCTACTTGTGGGTTAGCGGGCACGACAACCCTCTTCCCGTTAGTTCACGGGCTGTCATTAGGTGCTCTCCTCTTGACCTCTTGTTAATGTTTTGGATTGGCTAACGAAGTCTGCTGGCTGGTGTCCATCCATACAGCCTTTTGCCTTCGCCATTATCTCCCCTGGGTCTTAGTTGGCTTTGCTGTTTGGGTTCAGCCACAGCGGGATGCGTCGCCTCCACCGTGGCTTTCATTGGGCCTACCCGTGGCTTCCTATTGGCCTTCCTTTGGACCGTTAGCTATGGACCATATACTAAGCTGGCCTCTGTTGCTTCTCTTTCTACTGGTCTATCTCCATCATCCTTCTTGACCTCTTCATTGGCTGCCTGTTCCTGGCCTTTCTCCTTGGATGCATCCTCTTCCTTGCTTGGCTCCTTGCACAGCTCCTCTTTGTGGCCTATCCTGTCACACCAATAACAGATGGCTGGGATGCTCTCGTAGATTATCGTTTGTTCCCGCTTGTCCTCTTTTGGGCCAAGCCATACGGCTATTTTTAATGGCTGCAAAAGGTCAATCTCTCTGCATACATGAGCAAAGTGGCTTCTCGTGTGATCCATAGTGGTCTCATCCACTCTAAGGGGTTTTCCAAAGTAAGCTGCAACCTGGGTCTTAGTTGGCTTTACTGTTTAGATTCAGCCACGGCGGGATGCGTCGCCTCCACCGTGGCTTTCGTTGGGCCTACCCGTGGCTTCCTGTTGGCCTTCCTTTGGACCGTTAGCCATGGACCATATATTGAGCTGGCCTCTGCCGCTTCTCTTTCTACTGGTCTATCTCCATCATCCTTCTTGACCTCTTCATTGGCTGCCTGTTCCTGGCTTTTCTCCTTGGATGCATCCTCTTCCTTGCTTGGCTCCTTGCACAGCTCCTCTTTGTGGCCTATCCTACCACACCAATAACAGATGGTTGGGATGCTCTCATAGATGATCGTTTGTTCTAGCTCGTCCTCTTTTGGGCCAAGCCATACGGTTATTTTTAGTGCCCGCAAAAGGTCAATCTCTATGCATACACGACCAAAGTGGCTTCTCGTGTGATCCATAGTGGTCTTATCTACTCTAAGGGGTTTTCCAAAGTAAGTTGCAACCTGGATGAGGGCTTCTAACTCCCAATATTCCTTAGGGAGTTATGAAATTGGACCCAGACGGGAGCAGTGGCAAAAGCTACTGTAGGATGGTTTGAACTTGTTCTGTCATGGAATCATTTTCAAGACCTTTTCGGTGATCGTCCATGGGTCATTTCTCAACGCATAATCCATGTCCTCGTCTTTGTCGAACCTGAATGCATAGAATTCGTTGTCCATGTCGGAGACAAAGAAATCTGCTATGCCTTGCCATAGTCTTGCCAAAATGCTTTTGAGTCTTTCTAGAGGGAGTCCTCTACCCAGGAACTTCCCAAAAAGGGTTCATTTCCACTTCTCTCTGCACCTCGCCAGCACATCTAGGTCGACAATGACATAGTCGGTTGATTGTTACTTGAGTTTCCAGGACCTAGGTTGCCTTTCCTCCTTTCCTTTGAGCAGTTGTTCCTCCTTTTGTTTGGCTGGTTTGGACGCCGTTGCTCTCCTGAGGAGGACATCTTCCCCCCCTGGGGCTGGGGGCTTCTTCTCGTCGCCTTTTACTTCGCTGGTGCTCTCTTTCATCCTTGAATAATGTTTTTTTAATCCTATTCTTGTTCTCCTTTGGCAGCACATCCTTCTATACAATAGTTTTTCCTCTATTTATAACATCCTACAAGAGAGAATGTAGCTAAAGGAGAAGGGGAAGAGGAGCTTTGGATCACAATAGAAAGATATTATGGTTAAGAAAGAATTTTTTTTTTTAATTTGGTTTCTTTTGCAAAGAAAAACAAAATTATCTTTTCTTCAATACAAAAAGCAAAAAAGAAATAAATCACGCTTAAGAATGGAAGAAGTTCTTATTAGGAAAAATCCCTCTTGAATACAAAGATTGCAATGAAAACCAGCAACTAAGAACGTAGAGAGATTATTTGCTAATTAATTGTATGACTGGGAAAGATGCTGATACGGATAGCAAACTTAATTAATATATATGCTATGTACGAATGACACAGATATGGATCAGAAGATATTATTTGTATTTGCCATTTTAGTCCATAAAAATTGCAATATTACTAATATTTATAGCACAATTAATATATATATGAAAATATGCTAGAGATTCACATAAAAGTATAAAAATAATCTTTTATACCACTATTTTCATAATATCTAAAGTATATTATATATGGATTAGAATATTATTCTTCAACAAAAATTTATAGGAAAATCCTAACTCATCTAAAAAATTTGGGACAAAATTTGATGCTAGACAACAGCTGGATTGTAGATTTGAGAAGAATAAGTAGGAAAAATAATTAAACCAAGAGAATCAATTAACTTTCAAACATTAGAATCCACTAATAAACACTTAATATGTGAAAATCCTCAAAATATTTATTAACCAATAAAAAGAGGATTACAAGCCTTTGTGTAGGCAAAGCAAAGTAAAAGATAAAAGACAAAATAGCCCTAAAAGGTTAGTAAAAACTCTCATAAAGTTAGAGAGCCATGAGTGCAGCCCTTTTGTGTATACGAGAATAAATGTGATGAATAGTGGTGTTTACACCAACTCTCTTAGGGCGGAATAAACTCAACGCAGTCGAGCAGGGATGTGAATGGCTCTAATGTTACTCCAAGATGTTAGGGTTAAGTTCCTATAACTTTTGGCGAGTGATCCATATATAATCAGACTCTAGTTAACCTTGCTAGTGAACTAGATGTTATTTGATCATTTAAAATAGCATTTATTTTTTCTTATAGTGTGGATGGAAAAGAAGAAGTGGTGGGTGGTATATTAGGTATGTCTAGAATAGTAGCAGATGAGCATATAGTTCAGTGAGGATATTCGTAGGCGGTTGGTAAGCCACTAATTTTGTAACTAGATGAAATATCAATGACATAAGCATTAGCCCCTACACATTTTCAGAACTTGGAAAGGTTTTGCACTACAAGCATGCAACTTTGGAGTAGCTCCTAAAGGGAACTGTTCGAGTCTAACACGAATCATAACATGATCTCCTACATTAAACTCCTTGGTTAGTAAGTCGATATGCATTTTATACTGAAGATTACTCACCTCAATTTGCTTAGTGATCTTCTAATGCAAAGAATAAACATGATGTGCAAATGCTTCGGTAGACTCAGAAACTCTAGCATGAGATGACATGGCAACAGATCTAAAGGTTTGTATGCTTTAAAACTATTAACAACTTTAAATAGACTCATGCCTATAGACTTATTGCTGGAGTTATTATACGCAAATTGGGCAACAGGAAGAATGACAACCTAGTTTATGTTATGATTACCCATAAACTACAATTGACAGCTTAAGTTTGATCATTGGTTTAGGGATGATAGGATGTTAAAAATTTCAACTTTGTGCCAACCATGTGTCATTAAGTTTTTCAAAAATAGCTCATAAAGCAAACATCTTGGTCGAATACAATAGTTTTTGGAAGACCATATAACTTGACTATATGGGCAAAATATAATTTTGTCATATGTGAAGTGTTAGAGGTCTTAGCAAAAGGAATGAAATGAGCCATCCTAGAGAAACGATCTACAACTGCAAAGACGGAATCATCTTTTCCAAAGGTGCGAGGTAATCCAAAGATAAAATCCATACTCACGTCCTACTATGGATGATCAAGCACATGTAACGGGGTAGTCCAATTTTTGCTTGTGGTGTTTTGCTACTTGACAGGTCCTACATTGGCTAACTAATTTTTCTACGTCATGCTTAAGACTTGGCAAGTAGAAAGGACGCTCAACTTTTTTGACAATTTTATCATGTCCAAAATGATTTGACAGGCTATCGGCATAGATCTCCCAAACTAGAAAACCACGTACGGATATATAGGGAACACAAAGCTTGTTAGTCTTAAACAAGTAACCATCCTTGAGGAAATAACTATATAAAGTTACATTCGAGTCACTCAGTAAAATGAGAATAATTTCTCCAAAATCTAGATAAGACATATAGTCTGCCTTTATTTTGTCAAATCTAGTGACTATAATGCTAATGGCAGGTAGAAAGGCTAACCTCGTCTGCTTAGCGCATTAGTCGCCTTATTCTCAACTTGCGCTCTATGTTTGAGTACAAAAGTGTATTCCTATAAGAACTCAATCCAACAAGCATTTCTCAAATTTAGTTTCTTTTAAGAGTTTAGAAATCGAAGAGCTTCATAGTTGAAATAAAGAACAAATTCGCAGGAGTAAGAAGTGACACCAATAGTACAAAGCTTAAATAACCGCATAGAATTTCTTATCGTAAGTGAAAGATTTTTGTTTGGCCTCATTTAGTTTCTTGTTGAAATAAGCAATAGGATAGTGTCTTGACTAAGAACACCGCCAATTCCACCTCAAAGGCTTTATAAAAATTAGAAAGATGCATTACATGTGTCACTGTCATTTTTCTCTTAGTTTCGTCAAAAGCCTTATTTGCCGACTTACTCTAATGAAAATCCCCGTTCTTTAGGCAGCAAGTGACTCCTCCTTTCTTTAGGCAGCAAGTGACTCGAGACATGATAGTGCTAAACCCTTGAATGAAGCATCGATAAAAAATAATGAGGCCATGAAAATTACGTACATCATGAATGTTTCACAGTTTCAGCCAATCAATGATTGCCTTAATTTTTTTCAGGGTTGGTGCAGACTCCTTTCATATGCAACTATAAACTCTAAGAAGATGACTTGATCCACAAGAAAAGAACACTTATTCCTATTGCCATAGAGTTAAGCGGCATGAAGTGTAAGACAGACTTGATGCAAATGATCAAAGTGAAGCTCCTTTGATCGATTATAAATCAAAATGCCATCAAAGTAGATCACAAAAAAAATTCTCCTCAATGGTCAAAGCACTTATGTCATAACACCCATGAAAGTGCTAAAGGCATTAAATAGACCAAAAGGCATCACTAACCATTCATACAACTCATCTTTCATCTTAAAAGCAGTCTTCCACTTATCGCTAGGGCAAATTCAAATTTAATGATAACCACTTTTGAGATCGATCTTGGAAAAATTGAAGCTCCCGCCATCATGTCTAGCATGTCATCAAGCTACAGAATGAGAAAATAATATTTGATTGTTATTCTATTGATGACTCAACTATCGACATAGTTATGCCAAGACCTATATTTCTTTGGTGTGAGTAAGACAGGAATAGCACAAGGACTTAATCTCTCATGAATGAAACCCTTTGTAAGAAGTTAAATTACTTAACGTTGAAGTTCAGCATGTTCCTTGGGGCTCATTCGATAGTGTGACAAAATTGGGAGAGTAGCCCTAGAGGCTACATCAATTGTATGTTGAATATCACCCAAATGAGGCAATTGATTTGGAAGGCCATTCGGGAACACATCTTGAAACTCATTTAGCATAAGAGTAGCTTCTTCAACTAACAATGTGAGGGTAAGGCTCTCTACTTCATGAGCTACCAAGACAAACATAACAGAGTCTTGATTTACTTCCTTTTCAAATTCAATAGAATTTATTATGTGCAAACCCTTTTTACTAGGAACATTTCTCTTATTATCTTTGTAAATTATTTTTGGATGTATAAAATTTATCTTAATATTCTTTCTTTTAAAAATGAAGGAGCACGAGTTGGAACACCCAAAGATGGTCATATCATGATTAAATAATCAAGAGTGGCCCAAAATAATGTGCCCTATGTCCATCAGCACAATATCACACCACACGTCTTTTTTATAAGAAAGAAAAGTAATAAGAACTAGGTATCTCTCATTTATAGCAATTGAGAAATTATTGATCCAAGATACCTTATAAGGGTACGGGTGAGGTGCGGATTTTAACGCCAAGCAAGATATAATGCTAGAAGAGACCATGTCAATGTAGCTTTCATTGTTGATAATCACTTTGCAATCTTTGGTCCCACATTTAATGTAAGTGTGGAATATTGCATTCCTTCTCCAATCATCGATCTCTTAGAGTTGCGTCAAAACATAATAAATGACACCAACAATATGGTCATTATAACTATGGTCATCGTCACTATCTTAAGCATCATCAGAGTCAGACTCATAAACTTGCTTATCAAGCTCGTCTTCTCCTATAGTGTCATCATGTTCCTCAATGTAAAAGGCCTTTCCATGGTAGTTCAAGGCTATATGACCAACTTGAAAGAATTGAAACCTACGTGAATCCTTAAGTATACTCTTATCTAATTAAAAATTATAAGAAATGCCCTAGAAAATAGAAATCTATCACACGCTATTAATAATAATATGTGAAAAATAAAGTGTGAAAGAAAATAATCACAAATATAAAACTTTTTAAGTGGAAAAACTTTAAACCAAGTAAAAAACTACGGATCTAAACTCGGATCGAAACTAATTATTAAAACATGTAGCAGTTAATAAGAAGCTTACAGATCATCTGTCGATTCCCACGACTTAATCTATACCAACCTTGTTCGCTAGACCTCGCGATAGATATCTAAATTTCAGTGACTCTCGAGGTTGATTCTTCTGTTTTAGTGACCCTCGAGACATAGTTCTTCTAGATTTAATGTAAATGTATTGAGATAGAGAATGATTAAGTACGTTCCATCTAAAGCTGAGAATTAATCTCTTATTGTCTCCAAAAGATTATCTCAATATGATTGTAGACCGCTTTCTAAAAGATAATCTCCAATTTAATACTTGATAGCTTTCACTCTTCAAGTTAGATTAAACCCCTTTATATACTTTTTAGAGATAAGATAACTACCTTCTAAAGATAAGTATTTCTCTTAGAGATAAGATAAATATATTTTAGAGATAAAATCAAATCTAAGTTAAATATAATCTCATTTTCAGATTTTGTAAACATCTCCGACAGCACCTCTTCCAAGTACCTCTTAGAGTGAGGATTTCTTGCTGACTGTTGGTCAAGATTTGGAAACACTACAAGCAAACATGTACAGCTTTCAAGATGAAGCATCATAAGCTGATAATGCTCAGCAAGAGAAGAACCGTTGGAGCAATCTAGTTTTTCCAACAGGTTCTCTTTTCATGTTCTGCTGGTGGTAAAGCTCTCATATGATCCTTCTGAAGATCTTCAAGTGCTGCAAAAGAACATCTCAGATTTCTGTCACTTCTCAGCCCACGAAGGTTATTGGTTTTCTCCCTCATTACAGTCTTGATTCCATCAAGTCTGATATCTGTGGTTAAACTTGGAAGAATTATAAATTGGGATATTTTCCTATGAGGACATGTCTGCCCTTCGAAATATTGAAATAAAACAATTCAATTAAGTTGAATGACTTGACTAGGACAACTGCACAAAGAACCAGATCAAATGAGCACAATGCTTCCTATCACTTTAAAGACGAGAAAAGTGACTGAATAACTGACTGATCCATCTAAAATGAGGGTTGAAATGAGTTAGAGGCACAGTTTTCCAGAACAAAGTCTAAATTGACGTGTGCATATTACATTGAAAAAGAAGTCTTACGATGAAGCCTGCACTGTCTGGATCTGATAGAATTGAATTGCTAAATTAATCTCTACAGACCTAGACAGGATAAGTTTCAAGTGGTAGAGCCAGATGTTACCAAGATCAACAAGGCCATCTTGCTGCTAAGAGTGTCTGAGTGTTGAACCATGAAGCTTAGTAAAGATCATTCTGTATACCTCCGTCTACCTCTCAGAAGAGAATTGTGTCTATGATCATTAGCATTTGAAACAGCTAGTAAAATTGGAAGCTCATCTCCTATTACACTTCATTGTCATCATCATCATCATCATCAAGGAAGCATTAAGGCAAGGACTAGCAGGCAATCTGATTTCAGCATTTAGGGCTGCTGGATGATTCATGGAATCATGGTCAAAAGACAAAGGAGGTGTTGACAAAATATAAAGAGCTACGGTATATGGATAGTCACAAGCCTACGACCAGAAAGCAGGGTAAGGATGAAGTTAGTATCTGGAATAACTTATATTGGCTGCACTATCTCTGCAGTAAAAACCATAGTCAACTTGCCAGCATACAAATCTATTGGTGTCTAGGGCCTACCACCGAACTATCTCAATATTGTTGCAGTAGATTTTTTGACGGACAACAAACATCAAAACTATCTTGTGGATGCCACCATATTTGACAAACCACATAGAACTTTGTATATTTCCTGCTTAAAAGGATGTGAATCATCTCCATTGACAAACTCATGGACTCTTCCATCCACCTCAATCAAGCTCCTTCCAATTTCCTTTTTCATCCCTCTAGCACTCATTAAGTTTCTTATCCGCAATACATCATGCCACATGCCCTCATCTGCATAGATGTTGGACAACAGCACATAAACCCCATAGTCATCTGCTCCAAGATTTGCAAGCTGCTCAACAGAAAGTTCAGCCAGCTTAACACACCTATGGGTTCGACAAGCTGAGAGAAAAGAGCCCCACAAAGCTGGAGTGGGTTTCATTGGCATCGTTTCTATGAGATTTATTGCTTCCTGCAACTTCCCTGCACGGCCAAGGAGATCAATTAAGGCACCATAGTGTTCAACCTTAGGCTCTATTCCAAAATCATTTTTCATTCCCTCAAATATCAGTAATCCCTCAGAAACTAAACCAGCATGTGTACAAGCTGTTAGTATGCCGAGGAAAGTAAGATCATCCATCAGTATTCCCTCCCTCTCCATCTGATAGAAAAGTTTAATAGCTAGATATCCATAACCATTAGTCCCAAGTCCAACAATCATCACATTCCAAGTAATCGTACTCCTTTCAGGAGTGCTGTCAAAGAGCTTCATTGCAAGATCTGAGCTGCCACATTTCATGTACATATCTATCAAGGCAGTTTGGACCACAACATCAGACAAGATTTTCTTCTTCTTCAAGTAGGAGTGTACCCACCGACCTTGATGAAGAGCACCCAACTGAGCACAGGCTGTAATGGCACCAACTGCACTGACTTTATCAGGCTTCACACCCTGATAAAGCATTTGCTGAAATAAATCCAAAGCCTCAATAGAATTTCCATGGCGAACATAGCCATCGATAAGGATACTCCATGTGATAACATTCCTCTCAGACATTGCTTCAAAGAGTTCTCTTGCAGGGCCCATCTGGCCATGACTTGCATATGCATCAACCATAGAATTCCAACAGACCAGATCCCTATCAGGCATCTCATCAAACAACTCACGGGCATGGCTAACATCTCCAATTTTCTTTCCGTAGCCATCAATAAGTATAGCCCAAGAGAAGGCATCTCTCTCTGGCATCTCATCGAATAGCTTCTGGGCCTGTCCCATCTCACCACAACTAACATACCCAGCAATGATTGAGTTCCAAGAAACCAAATCTCTAGAATCAGATCCATCGAAAATCTTCCGACCCAAATGGCATTCCCCTCTCCTGCAGTAGAAGCTGATCAAACCATTCTTCACAAACAAGTCCTTATCGAATCCTTTCTTGATAACCTCACCATGAATCAAACTTCCTTCTTTACGGTCGGGCATCAATCCACAGGCTTTGATGACAAATGGGTAGGTGTAATTATCGGTTAATATCCCATTTTTACGCATCAGGGAGTAAAAATGGATCGCACGGAGGGGGTTTGAAGTGTTGGTGTGGAACCTTATGATAGTATTCCAGGAGAAGGTATTGGGTTGAGGAATTTGAAAGAATATGAGCTCGGTGTAAGCTGAATTGAGCGAATTGGAAGAAAGGGTGGAGAGCTCGCAGATGGCGGTAAGGAAGCGGCTTGAGAAGAACGTGTCTGAGATGAGACCTCTGGTGATAAGCTGCGCTTGGAATTGGAGGAGTTGGGAAAAGGTTTTGAGTTTCTGGAGCAGAGAGACAAGTCGGTTTTGGGGGAGAAGGGCGGAGAAAGAAGCGGCCATGCCCTATCGGGAGAGAAGCCATTGGCGGGTAAACTGAGCGGAAGGCCTATTTTGATATTTGTTATTTGGGGAAATTATATTTTATCCCAAGGTAATTAAGCCAAAATTCACTTTCACCTTCTAGTTTTATTTGTATTATTTTATCATATTATGATTATATTTAAACTAAAATTATTATATTTATATTATATTTAACTAAACTAATGTGAAAATACTAATTCTACGTAAAGTTGTTGATAATTTAATAAGCTTTTGAATGCATCTAAAATAATTTTAATTAATTTTGAATAATAAAGATACCATAAAAAAAGGGATTTTTATAAATCACACCCTACATTTTGCCTATTTTATGATTCGCACCTCATCTTTGGGGATTTTATAACACGATCCCTCATTTTCCCTATAATGTTAATTTAACACCCTGAGTTAACTTAACCTAACCATAATCAAACTGAATGATACCAGAAATATTCTGTTATAATCTACTATATAATTTATAACATTCCTAAATTATCCTTATACTTTTCTCTAATTTTATTCATAACATGAACATTCAGACTTGTTGCTTTTTCTCAAACCATGGAGAACATCACCTAAATGCCAAGCCAATCTTAGAGCTTTTAAACTCCAAGCCATGGAGATCTTAGAGCTCCCCAAATGTCAAGCTGATTTTGTTACTTGCGACCTCAAAGATGGGAAGGGAGATGAAGAAAATTTGGGAAAAGATAGAGAAAAAAAAGGGTTTGAGCTAGAGAGATGAAGAAAAATAGGTAAAGTTGGGGAAAACTTCTAAGACTTATACGTAGTAGGGATTTTAGGAGATTCTTATGGGTTGTGAGTTTTGATATTATAATTTTATAAGGTAGGGTTTAGTTATAGATAAGAGGATTTAGATTTTGTGGAGTCAGGGTTTAGTTTGAAAAAGAAAGATTTTGTGGGGATTTATGTTAAGTCAGAACTTTTTAAGGATATTTTAGTAATCTTTGAACTAGAGTTACATAAACTATATAACATAATTAATATCAGTTAGTTAAAGTAACATTGGGATGTTAAATGAACATTATAGAAAAAATGAGGAGTCGCGTTATAAAATCCCTAAAGACGGGGTACGAATCACAAAATAGGCAAAATGTAGGGTGTGATTTGTAAAAACCCCTAAAAATATATATATATATATATATATATAAAGTTTTATGTTTCGATTTTAACCTCTAAAGAAAAAAAATATATTTTTGATCCAAATAAAATGATTTTAGTCTATTATGTTCCAAAGTAAATATTAAAATCAGAAATCTAGATAATTTCAGTGTTAACCAGTGAGTTTTGGCTTTAGTTTCTCGTAAGATTTGTTTGTTAATTTTTATTTCTAAAATTTAATGTAAAATATTAATGCATATAGTAAATCTAGTTTTTATGTTTGAAAAAATAAAACAAATATTATTTAATATAAAAAATAATAAAAAATTTAAGAAACTTTGGTGAGACACAACGAAGCGTAGCTGCCCTAAAAAAAGTGATATCCTTTATGTAGGGTTACCCACCTATCTTTTCTCTCATTTCTCCAAGGTATCACCTAATAGCATAGGCCTTCGACGTTTTCCTATGAGAAGCGTACTCCTTCGACTCGATCAAAATAATATGCATAACAAAAATGAGAGAAAAGTAGCGAAAGCTTTTGTATTTCACTTAGAATTTTATTATATATTTTCTCGTGAAAAGGAGGTATTTATAAGTATTTGAGACTTTTTAAATTTCTTCAAAACTTGTAACCTCTAAATAAATTCTGATACGACTCGGTCCATATTGGCTCTACTCGCAACATTGGGTTTATTGGGATGAGCTTATTTATTTAATTAATTTTTATTTAAAGAAATTAAAGGATTTTTATCGGAGGGCGTTCGAATGTAGAGACCGCGTTCAAACGAGTTATGAGAATGCCTACATGTGTTCACAAAAATAGAGAATGTAAATTGTGCATTCAAATAGAATCGAGCTGTTCGAATGCGATCGTTCGAACACTTGCACACGTTCTCATTAACAGAGAACTATAATTCCACATTTGAATGTGATTGAGCGCATTCGAACGCAGCGCGGCGAAAATTATTGGTTGTTAGGGTTTTCTAACTTGGTTAATTCCACATTTGTATGTGATTGAGCGCATTCGAACGTAACGCGGCGAAAATTATTGGTTGTTAGGGTTTTCTAACTTGGTTGATGGGTCCCTAGGATGAGCCTCTATAAATATATAGAGGGAATCCTAATTGGAGGAATCTGATAATGAAAACAACATTGTGCTTTTATCTCCTTCTCTATTTGCTCTAGCTATTGGCGCCCTCTTTCACCTCCTTCCTTCCACCGACCAAGTCTTTAGTTGGCTTCCTCTAACTCCTAATCCCTCTTTTCTACAACAACTTCTCTCCCTTCACACCAAAGAATTAACTTAGCACATATCTAGCCATTGAAGGGCTATCAAGCTAGGGTTTATCTAATCTTCGATCACTGTTTGGCCGATATCTCAAGATCTAGCTATCCAAAATCTATGATATTGGATTCATTGGAAAGCTATTTTCAAGGGCGATAACATATCAAAAAATTTAGGAAGATCTAATAGTTAGATTATTCGCAGGTTTCTTTGAAAGTCACGTCTTTAATCTAGTCCAAAACCATAATGGATCGAATCAAGTCGGTTTGTAACAAATTCAGCCTATTAAACATTTCAAATAGTCATTATGGCCATTACAAAACTTTGAAAATTCTTATGACATTTGAGCTTTAAATTCATTTAGTTAATAGTTTTAAATTTAAATAAAATTATGAAATTAATAACAATTCCCCACGAGGGGATTTAAAAATACAAACATTTTTAATATCATTAATATATATATATATATATGAGATTATCTTATCAAATTTTTTTATGTTATGTATTAATGCTAAGTACATTTTGGTTTAAACTTACACTTTGCAATAATTTCTATTAGATTGAGGATCAATGGTTGGTAGACTACACTTTAAACAAAGTTCAATATATTAAAATTCTACAATCATTCATGTAGTAGAAGGATTGTTTTGTTTTCATGTGGCGTAGCACTATTTATAGCTATGCGTTGGCCTTGATCATTATGAGAGTTACTAAAGATTTATCCAAGTCTCATAATCGCTGCATCACAACAGCTCTCACTTAGGTGAATTCTCAAAGGTGTTTGCAATAGAACACACATCTTAGAAAATAATAACTACATTGGATTCATTAAGAAGATAAACTCAACTTGGCCATATAGGGATAAAAAACTATTGCTTTTCATAGTATCCATCAAGCTTTGTTTTTATCCAGCTTCACTTTTGGATAAATCTAATCATATTATAGGGATCTACTATTGGAACAATTATGTGGGCTTTAGATCCATCTCACTCAATGAAAATCTAGCAGCAATGCTAGTCTTAGATTCTCGTCCTTTTAAGCAATTTTCCTTTACAAATAATTAACTTACATGACATGTCAATATAGAAATTCTACATAAAATTTTATTTAGAGTTCACAACCCTCACATTTATAAATAATTTCTTGTATGACGTGTGATAATTTATCAAGTATCATGTATAACGGTGACTTAAATAATCACATTTAATTTCTATAGCATTTTTTATTATTAACTGTAGAAGAAAAGTATTTCACATGCTATAATGTGTATATCCTGCTCTATAATATACACGATTTTCATGTCATATTTATTGAAGCATATATTTACCATTAATAATAATCAAATGAATAGCACACGCGGCTACTTTTTTTCATAAGTATGCTTAATATTTTACTATCACATAGTAAAATAATATTTAATATTTAACATCCTCACGTTCTATCAATATGTAAGAATATCAAATATAAGACATGCCCAACATGGAATAAATATATTGAATGTTCTTAAAAAACATTCACATTAATTTTATTACAAAAATTTAATATTCAAGATACGAGAGATCTGGTACCTGTCAGGCTCCGAAAAATACTAGAGACTTCAAGAAACATGGTACCTATTAGGCTCAAGATATGGGAGATGGTCCTAAAGCTACCATTCAGAAAGAAATCAAGTGCTTCTTTTGCAAGAAGAAAGGTCATAAAAGAATTGATTACACTAAGTTCAAATCTTAGTTAGAGAAGAAAAACAAACAAGAAGGTAATCCTCTTGCTTGTGTTTGTTTTAATCCAATTTGATTAATGTACCGTCAAATTCTTGGTGGATTGATAGTGGTGCTTCTGTTCATGTTGCTATGACTCTATAAGGGTCCACACGCAAACAAAAGCCAACTAAATCCAAAGCAAAAGTTGCAAATAATGAAGAAGTCCATATCGAGTTCATACGAGATGTTAGTTTGAATTTAGATAGTGGTTTTGTACTTGTTTTAAAGGACACATTTTATATCCCTTCTTTTCGTATGAATTTGATTTCCATCTCTTTACTTTATAAAATTGGATAAGGCTTTAATTTTGGTAATGGTAAAGTTTAGTTATCCTTAAATTCTTAAATTATTGGCAATTGTATTTTATCTGATGGTTTATATAGAATATGTTTGGCTTCCCCAGATGAATTTGTTTCTTTAAATATATATAACATTGCGTCAAAAAGATCTCTAATTAAAGAAAAGTCTTCCAATTTATGACATAAACATATAGGTCATATCTCTAAAGAAAGATTGAAAGATTTTTATGAAACAATATTCTTCCACCTCTTGATTTTGGAGATTTAGACACTTGTATTGATTGTATTAGCGGTATGCTAACCAAGATTAAAGAAAATGCTACTCGCAGTCAAGACCTTTTAGAGATTATTCATACTAATATAAGTGGTCCTTAATCACGTACTTTCTATAATAATAAATATTTTATTACAGTTATCGATGACTCTCTCATTATGGATACATTTATTTAATTGATGAAAAGATTGAAGCTCTTGAAAAAAAATTAAAATCTTCAAAATTGATGTCGATAAACAGCTTAAGAAAGTCACCTGAATTGTTAAATAACTGTGGAGGTGAGTATTATGGTAGTAGACATGATGATGTAGGGCAGCATTCATTACCGTTTGCCAAGTACTTGCAGGATTGTGAAATTATTGCCTAATACACTATGCATAGAAGCCCCGAACAGAATAGATCGAAAGGCGTAATCACATTCTTAAAGATATGATGAGGAGCATGATGTGTAGATCTAATTTACTAGTGTATCTTTTGGGTGAAGCTATTAAGACAACCTCACATCATTAATCGAGTTCCTAGAAAATTTGTCCCAAGAACACTTTTTGAGTTGTGGATGGGTAGAAAGCCTAGTTTAAATCATTTTAGGGTTTAGGGTTGTCCTTCTGAGGTAAGAATTTGTAATCCTTTTGAAAAAAAAAAAAGACTAGTCCCAAAACTACTTCTTGTTATTTCATTGGTTACCCAGTTCATTCAAAAGGATATAAGTTCTATTGTCCTACACAGTACTAGAATTGTTGAACAGTTGATTGCAAAATTCTTGGAACTTGATGTTGCTAATATAAATAATTCATAGTCCGCAAATGAGAATTAAAGAGATAATTTTGTTAATATTTAGTTGTCGATCTTTCATGACAGTTCCTTTTTTTTGTAATTGATTCTCCTACTCATATAGTTAATCCTCCTACTCCTCTTATTTCTGTTCCTACCATTGATATTCTTATTTCAAATGAGTTACCTAGACTATTGATAGGTTACAGAATGATCCTTTCAAGATCTGGATTGATTGTAGGAAACAATCCGTGCAACTGAGGGAAAATATTCACCAAATATTCTCTCGTAGTCATAAAATTACGAAACTAAGTTTGATCGATCTGTAACTTCTTGATTTACGTTTTTTGTATTTATGCCCTTCACAGATTCAAACTGAAATTGGGACAAAAATATAATAGAGTGGGGATGAAGGTGGTGGTGATAGGTGGAGTGGATGTTAGGGTTATGGATGATAATAGAAATGAGGGTGGATGGTTGATGTAGTTTAAGAGATAAGGACAAAGGGAAAGAAGTCGTCGAGATCCCAAGGAGGAGGGATGACTCGATAGATGAGGGAGATTAAAAGATAGATGAGACCTTGCCAACGGTAGAGGTGGCTGGTTGGTGAAGAGGGAGGAGGGAGATCAGAGAAGAGAGACTAGAGAGAGGATAGAGGAAGATAAAAACCAATATTATTAAGCATCCTGAATTTGGCTGCTATCCACACCTTTATAGAGGCTAGCCAACAAACCAAAATAATAATTATTAATCCTAATTCTAGTGGATTCCCGTCGATCAAGTTCGAATGCGCTCAATCGCGTTCAAACGCACAAAAGATGTTCTTTGTGGATGTGAACTGATGCAGGCATTCGCACGCAGGCGTTCAAATGCGCCCGACCGCATTCGAACGCACTTTTCGTGTTCTTTGTTTCTGCGAACTAATGTAAGCGTTCGTAAAGGCGTTCCAACGCCCCTTCTGCGTTCGAACACAATCTACAAAAAATTTATTTTAATAAAAATAAATAACTAATGTAATAAGAAAAGACTCTAGCAAAGTATATTAATTATCTAAGCCAATATGAAAAGAAAATGTTAAGAAAATCTTCTAGGCAAAGAAGACATTCAATTTCTGATGACTTCTATGTTTACCTTAGTCAACATGATTATGATATGTATTATGATATTGCTAATATAATTGATCATATTGTATATCATGATGCAGTCTCTAATTCTTAATTTAATTACTGGTTAGAAGCCATGCAAGATGAAATAAAGAGTATGTCACGAAATGATGTGTGGTAGTTGGTAGAACTTCCTAAAGGTTGTAAGCCTATTAATTGCAAATGGGTGTTTAAAACAAAGCATGATTTGAGAGGAAAAATTGAGTCTTTCAAAGTTTGATTGGTTGCTAAAGGTTATAGCTATGTAGATGACATTGATTATGACAAAACATTTTCACCTGTTCCTATCAAAGATCCCTTCAGAACTATTATGGCCCTTATGACTCATTTTGACTTTGAACTTCATTAGATGGATGTGCAAACAAGTTTTTTGAATGGTGATTTAAATTAGCAAGTTGACATATTGCAACCTAAAGGTTTTAAGGAGAAATGTAAAAAGCATTTTATATGCAAGCTTAAAAAGTCTGCATATGGTCTCAAATCGGCATCTTGTCAATGGTACATTAAATTTGATATTTAGTCAACTCTTCGGATTTTGTTGAAAATATAGTGGATGAGTTTTGTTGAAAATATAGTGGATTAATGCATATATATCAAAGTTAGTGGGAGCAAATTTATTTTCCTTATTTTTTATGTTGATGATATTTTACTTGCCAAAAATGACTTAGTACTGCTTCATCAGATTAAATATGTTTTGTCAAAGATTTTTGATATGAAAGATCTTGAGAGGCACCCTTTATGTTGACTATTGAAATTCAAAGGACTAGAACTCATGGATAATTGGGTCTATCTCAAAAGGCCTACAGTATTTGTGTGCTTAACAAATTTATTATACAAAACTGCATGCCTAGAGAAGTTCCTATTTTGAAAGGTGAAAAATTTAGTAAAAGTCAATGCCCAAGGAACGAACTTGAGAAACAATCAATGAAGAATGAGCCTTATTCAAGTGCAATGGTAGTCATTAGATGCACAAATTTGTACTAGACTTGATATAGCATTTGTCGTAATGTTCTTGGCAGATATCTCTCTAATCTAGGAGTAGATCATTTGGTTGTAGCAAAGAAAATAGTAAGATATTTACATAGTACAAAAGATCATATGCTTATTTATGGGTGGGTCGATAATCTCAAGGTAATTAGCTATTCAGATTTGGATTTTGCTAGTTGTCCAAATGATTTAAAATCTACTTCAGGGTATATTTTCATATTAGCTGGAGGAGTCATTTTATGGATAAATGCTAAACAAAATCTCATGGCTTCTTCTACCATGCTAAATTTGTGGCTTGTTATGAAGGTGCAACTTGCTATATGGTTAAGAAAATTTATTTCAAGGCTTATGATTATTGATTCTATCTCTAGACCAATTACAATTTATTTTGACAATAAATCAGCTGTATTTTTTTTCAAAGAATAAGAACTCACATGTATCAAAACACATTGCAGGGATGTACCTATCAATTAGATATTGGATCAAAAGTAATAATATAGTAATTGAACATGTTGGTAAAGAATCAATATTAGCTGATCCTTTGACGAAAGAAATTAGACCCATGACTGTTTAGAAGCAAACTAATAATATGGATATTTAGGATTTTTTGATGTACTTTATTAAGTGGGGGTTTATTTTATTAATGATATAGTATTGATATAGTTTCATTTTTTTCACAATAGCTATATTTATGAATATATTTTTTGTTTTTTTTTTGTGTTAGTAATATTGTTGATATCATTTAGCATTGTATGTGCACTTCAAATTATGACATGTCATTATGAGGAAAAGAAAATCTTAAGATATGATATCTGTCTTAAATTTGACTGTTTATCCAATGGTATATGCATTTACTAACATCGTTATGAAAAATCTTGAGATATATTTAGAGGCATACTAGTTTATTATTGAAGCTGATGGATTTCTCAATCTTATTGTTGAAGCATGTTATGAAGGTTAAATCATTTTGAGAAGCGACAATGAAAATAACATATTATTGTGAACTAGCCCAAAGCTGGTTGATCTAGTCAAGCCAGGTTGGTTGGGTTAGCCTATTCAAGTTAGGGTTAGTCTAATTGAGTTAAGTCTAGTCTAGGGTTGCTTGAAGAGCAAGTAACATAGTATAGAGTAGCAACTATAAAGATGGTGTAGTGAGCACTCCAAGAGGGCAATTAGAGTTACCCTAATTTTTCCTTTCCTTTCTCTCTCTCTCAATTGGTGGCACTCCTGCACTCCTATTGACGCCACCAGTTGAACCTACTAACCTTAACCTAAATTTAGCCAAACACTTCAGCTCACCTCACCTTGGTAATTGCACTGCCATCTTCCTCAGCCCACACCATCGGAGTCTATAGCAACCTTAGTTCTCCAAAGGTTGCTCGACCTCCAAGAAATATCTCAGGAGGAGACGAAAGGGTTGAGGATAGATTTAAGGGCCTTGGTGCTCAGCGGCTAGCCGCAAGACCCACATCGACCACCGGAGCCGATTGTACCACTAGCAGCAACCATCTGGGAAGCACTGATATCACAACCCCTTCGACCAACTTACTCGAGAGCCCAACACTATGTTTCTCACGGGCTAAAGGAAGGCGAGTCGAGCTGAGGAGTTGGCCAACCACCGGACTTGTAGGCCCATCCATTTAGCTTAGAAGGATTCTCGCCGAAGCCAGCCACCACTTGGCCTGCGCCAGCTATGGGGAGTCGCTGTTGCCTTGGCCTCCAAGTCCATCGCTATACGAGTAGCCCTCCACGATGAGGGAAGGCACGGGGCCAACTCGTGGCCTTCCTCGAGTCCATGCGACTGAACTAGATGGACCCACCCTCTACAGCTTGCTTTTCCCTAGGCAGCAGTAGTGAGGCCAAGAGGCCCCCTTTATCCTCCTCAACCTGATTTAAGAAACCATGGATCAGGTGGTTGGAACCTAGATAGAGAGATTGATATAGGGGTAGGCCCTTGGTGGAATTAGGACTTGGGTGTGCATCGCAATAGGGATGATCGAAGACGACGTGACCCCGGGGTACAGATATTTCACCCACTTGTGATCAGGGCAGAGATGACTCTTGACCACAATCATGATAACGGCATTAGAGGACGCACTACATGGCTTGACTTCTCAAAATTCCAAGGAGATAACCCACTAGATTGGATTTTTTGAGCTAAGCAACTTTTTGAGTACTAGGGCACCGTAGAGATGTGAAAGTGCTGTTGGTGAGTTTTCACTTGGAGGGGGTAGCCCTACATTGGTACCAATTGGTGCATGCCCACCAGCTATTTAGGACATCGACTGAGTTTATAGAGGGGCTCTCTAGACGATTCGGGACCTCTAGCTTCAAGGACTATCATGCCACACTCTCCAAATTAGTTTATCGGACATCTGTAGTTGCGTATCAAGAGGAGTTTGAGTGTGTGAGTAGTCATTACCAACCCCTTTGGCCATAGCAGCTGTTGATTAGCAAATTCATCTCTGGCCTACGCGAAGAGGTCAAGGCTGACGTCCTCTCCTTATGACCTTAGACCTTGAGCGAGGCCTTCAAGAACGCCAAGCAAATGGAGCACAAGCATGCGACCCTGAGGAGTGCCTTGAGGACCTCATGGGCTAGATGGGATAGTTAGGTCACCCCATGTGTGCCAAATGGGGCGGAGGGCTGACAGTTGCTCCAAGGGCTAATCATGCCCCCTTTGGTGCAAGGATGACACAGAGGTCAGCTACGAGACCCAAAAGAGGAGGGACATGACCCGTAATCCGCACTCTCACACCTACACAAGTGGAGGAGCGTCGGGCTAAGAGGTTATGCTTCTGATGCAACGAACAGTTCACTCCAGGCCATCATTGCGCCAGAGCCACCAGCAGCGTGATATTGATTGACGACCACGAGGAGACAAGTGAGGAGTTGATAGAGGATGACGCAGCTATTGAGGAGTTGTGATACATTTAGTTAGGATCTTTTCTTACTACATTAGTTATTTATTTTTATTAAAATAAAATTCTTGTAGGTCGCATTCGAACACCCTTGCGAACGCCTGCAACAGGTTCACAAATACAGAGGACGCGAAAGTGCGTTCAAACATGGTTGGGCGCATTCGAATGCGATCGGCAGGATTGCACTAGGATTAGGGTTAGTTATTGTATTAGGGGTTCTTGGCTAGTCTCTATAAATATGTGAATGGCAGCCAAATTTATTATGCCATTGGATTATTGATTTCTTGCCTCCTATCTTCTCTCTATTCTCTCTCCCTCCTCCCTCTTCACCAATCTTCCACCTCTATCGTTAACAAGGTCTGTCTTAAACTTCTAATCTCCTTCATCTATCGAGTCCTCCCTCTTCTTTGGGATCTCAACCACTTCTTTCCTTTCCTCTATATGCCTTAACCACATCCACCATCCACCTTCATCACCATATACATCCATAACCCTAACATTCACTCCACCCGTCACAACCATTATCACCCGCGTCTTTTCATATTTTCATCCTAGTTTTTGTTCGAATTTGCAAAGGGTATAAATATGAAAATTGTAGATCAGGGAGGTATGAATCTAATCCACTTAGTTTCGTAATTTTATAACTATAGGAGAATATTTGGTGAATATTTTCCTATGATTGCGTGGACTGATTTCTATAATAAATCCAGATCTTGAAGGAATCGTTTCGTAGCCTATCTTTTAGTACCGTAACCCATCAATTTGGTATCAAAGCCAGGCAAACCTCAGACCTCTATTAATTGTGGAAACAAGGAAGATAAAGCACACCGACAAGGGAAGACTCAACCCACGATAATCTTAACCGTGAAGTCGATTCCTTTGGAGCGACCACAACAAGACCGAGTCAACCGACGTCCATAGGTGTGAATATGGGCTTGGTAGATAAACTTAGGGGTATGTTCCAAACATTGCTGCATAGAGTTGACGCAATGCAAAAAGATCATAATGATTTAAAGGAATATGTCATGAATTGATCGACTTTGTCATCTCCTCGACGACGATCGGTGCCTTAAGAAAGACCAGCGATGGGAACACACCGAACCAATACCCCATAGGTCCAGGTGTGACATGTTAATGTTAATGATCCTGTTTTACATATGCCTACACATCATCCCCCACCTCCATTACAAAATCCAAGACCGATGGTGGTGGAACCCGAGAGGCATGCGACACCGGTGCGCTTTGTCGATGAGGAGGATTGGGATTTTGAGGATGAGGTTGATCCCTTTAGAGATGGTGATGGACGTGCTCGAGAATTTAGAGAAGGGAATCAACATGCACAAAGATTCAGACCCGAACTAAGGATCTTTTGCGAACCCGACAATGCTATTCGAGGGAGAACTATATGCTTAGACTTTCCAAAATTCCAAGGCGATGATCCAATGGATTGGGTGTTTTAAGTTGAACAATATTTTGATTGTCAAGGGACAGTGAAGGATGCAAAGGTCTAGATGGCAAGCTTTTACTTCCAAGGAACGGTATTGTATTGGTATAGATCGGTTATTTATGGTGGAGAATTAACCGGAAAAGTTGACTTTGTAGGAGGAATACATGCAGATTTGGGACAACAACATATGAAGATTTTGCTACCATATTAAGCAAGATGGTTCAGAGGACGACCGTATTGGAGTACCAAGCTGAATTTGAAAGAGTTAGTAGTCGTTGTGAGCCACCTTGGCCTGAACCGACATTGATGAGCATATTTATTTCAGGACTGGGGGATGAGATACAAGCGGATGTTTGTGCTCTTTGTCCTACCACTCTTGAGGAAGCCTTTGAGAAAGCCATGATGATGGAGCAAAAGCATAAGGCTCTCAAGATGGTAGCGAAAACAAGTTAGGGCAACCGAGATAGGCAGTTTGTACCTAGAATGCTAGCTGAAAATTCTACGGGTTGAAAGATAGCGGCTGCTAGTACTAGACCACGACCATATTTGAGACCTTCTTCCTATGTTAGAAGAGGCACAAGATCACCAGTTTGAACTCTCACACCTGCCCAGGTGGAGGAGCAAAGAGCGAAGGGCCTTTGCTTTCAATGCGATGAACGTTTCACCTGCGATCATCAGTGTTCCAAACTGATCAGGAGTGTGATGCTCATTGACGATCTCGAGGAGGATAATGAGGTTGTTGATAATGGAGAGTGTCTAGAGGAGGTCCATGAGGAAGTCGTTGAGGAGGGCGCGGAGGAAGATATTCAAGTTGAAATATCGATGCATGCATATTCGGGTACTTCCACGCTGAGGACATTACGGGTAGACGGACTCGTTAGAAAGCATTGTGTGCACATCTTCATCGATTTCGAGAGTACACACAACTTTCTAGACTAGAGATTAGTGAGGAGATTAGGTTCGGATGCTGAACCGACCACGAGATTCGACGTAAGCTATTAGAGACGACATGAAGCTTAAGGCGGAGAGCTTGTGTCACCGGGTCAGTATTCGGGTGCAAGGACACAACATTATTGTGGACTTGTATCCGTTAGCGCTGCGCGGAGTGGACACTATCCTTAGCACTCAGTGACTACAAAGCTTGGGACCCGTCACTTTTAATTTCCAGAGCATGTGGATGAAATTTAAGCAAGAAAACAAAAATGTGCGGCTTGATGGCATTTGATCTCCGTCAATTCCTATGATGCAGCTGATGATAGGGCTACCATGTGCAAATGATTTGGCCTATCTTCTATAGTTAAGACTAGCAGGAGATGAGCCTCAAATAAGTTTAGATACTACCATCGAGTTGTTTAATTTATTAGACAAATTTGTTGGACTGTTTGAGGAACCCAAGGAGTTGCCACCAAAGAGAACGGCGGACCATCGCATAGAGATTGTGTCTGGGGCTGCACCGGTGAATGTGAGGCTATATTGGTATCCACATGTGTAAAAGGAAGTTATCTCCAAGATTGTAGCCAAGATGTTGGAGCAAGGCCTCACTCAACCAAAACATAGCTCATACTCATCGCCCGTGCTATTGGTGTCGACTATCAGGCACTAAACGCTATTACCGTTAAGTCGGTATCCCATTCCGGTTATAGAGGAGCTGCTGGATGAGCTTGCAGAGGTAACTATATTCAGCGAGCTTGACTTGAGGGTCAGGTATCATCAAATTAGAGTTCATCCTGTCAAAGAACTAAGGCAACCACATTAAAATCAGCTGGATTACTTCAGCCTTTACATATATCGGACCGTGTTTGGGAAGACATTTCTATGGATTTCATAGAGGGTCTTCCGCTAGTATATGATTATTCCGTTATCTTTGTGGTGGTTGACAGATTGAGCAAGTATACGTATTTTTCGGCATTGCCACATCTATTTTCAGCCAAGTCAGTGACTGAAATTTTTGTGAGAGATGTTGCTCGGTTACATGGCATGCCACACACGATTGTCTTGGATAATGATCGTGTATTTATGAGCGACTTTTGGATGGAGTTTTTCAGATTGCAGGAAACTCGATTGAACTTTAGTTCGGTTTACTATTCGCTAACGGACGACCAAACCGAGGTGGTCAATTGAGGCATTGAGTAGTACTTGAGATGCTTTATTGAAGAGATACCGAGACAATGGTTGGAGTTCTTACCGTGGATGGAGTGGTCTTACAACACCACTTACCATAGAAGCATTGACATGACTCTAGGTGGTGTATGGATGCACGGCTCCGAAATTACATGCTTGTGATCCAATGACATTTGCAGATCGGATGGAGATGGACTTAACTTTGATGGATAGCAACGCTACATTGAGGAGGTTGTATGCCCATCTTAAACTTGCTCAAAACCGCATGAAGCAAGTTTATGATTATAGCCATAGGCAGCAGGAGTTTGGCATCGGCAATTGGGTATTTGTGAGGGTGCAACCATATCGACAAGTGATCTTACGTCCAATACGAAACCAGAAGTTAGCACATCGCTACTTCGGTCCGTTTCGGGTGTTAGAGCGTATTGGTCTAGTTGCATATCATTTGGAGCTGCCGGAGGGGTCGAGAGTGCATCCTATCATTCATATTTTATTGCTGTGGGAGCGGATTGGCGATCATGAGATCATTGGATCAGTTCTACCGAAGCCATTAGAGGAGATAGAGATCGTAGAGCCAGTTTGTATACTTGCTAGGCACCGACGATGACATGGTACTAGATTAGAGATAGAGATTCTAGTTGAGTGGCTTGGCAAGCTATTCGATAAGGCGACATGGGAGTTGGAGACCGATATCTTGGAGAGTTTCCCTGACTTTACACCTTGAGGGCAAGGTGGGGGAAGCGTGGTGGGCTGGTACATTTAGTTAGGATCTTTTTTTACTACATTAGTTATTTATTTTCATTAAAATAAAATTCTTGTAGGTCGCATTCGAACGTAGGAGGAGGCCACGTTCGAACGCCCTTGCGAACGCATGCATCAGGTTTGCAAATATAGAGGATGCAAAAAGTGCATTCCCGCGTTTGAACGCCGTGTTTGAATACCTGCATCACATTCGCACATACAGAGAACATTTTTTGTGCATTCGAACGTGATCGGGCGTATTCGAACGCAATCGGTGGGATTGCATTAGGATTAGGGTTAGTTATTGTATTAGGGCTTGTTGGCTAGCCTCTATAAAGGTACGGATGGCAGCCAAATTCATTATGTCATTGGATTATTAATTTCTTACCTCTTATCTTCTTTTTATTCTCTCTCATTCCTCCCTCTTCACCAACCTTCCACCTCTACCATTGGCAAGATCTCTCTTAACATTTAATCTCCTTCGTCTATTGAGTCTTTCCTCTTTTTTGGGATCTCGACCACTTCTTTTCTTTCGTCTATATCCCTTAACCACATCCACCATCCACCTTCATCACCATATATATCCATAACCCTAACATCCACTCCACCCGTTACCACCATCATCACCTGCATTTTTTCATGTTTTTGTCCTAGTTACAGTTCGAATCTGCAAAGGGAGTAAATACAAAAATTGTAGATCTTATGAATCTAATCCACTTAGTTTCATAATTTTCTAACTACCAAAGAATATTTGATGAATATTTTCCCATGATTGCATGGACTGAGTCTTGTAATAAATCCAGATCTTGAAGGAATTATTCTATAGCTTATCTTTTGGTACCATAACCCATCAAGTTGATGGAGGCTAGGGACAAGGGCCTAGCGGAGGATATACTCATCGAGATTTCCATACTTGCTTACTCGCGGACGAACGCCCTGAAAGCCCTATGGGTGAATGGGGGTGGTCAAAAAGCATAGCGTTACATATACTCATTGACACAGGGAGTACACATAACTTCTTGGATGAGCGACACATGCGGAGGATTGGATTGGAGGTCGAGCCCTCCATTGGCTTTGAGGTGACCATCGGAGATGGCACAAAAATTCAAGGGGAGAGCATTTGTCGCAGGGTCTCATTGAGGCTACAGGGCCACAACTTCATAGTGGAGTTGTACCCCTAGCACTCCACGGGGCAAACATGGTCTTGGGCACCCAATAGCTCTAGAGCCTAGGTTTGGTTACATTTGACTTCTTACATATGCGGCTCACCTTTCAGAGGGATGGATGAGTGGTGAGATTAGATGGGGTCCAGACGCAACCACATCCTACGCTATAGCTGCTGATTGGTGTACCGGGCGTCGGACAGCTCTCTTATTTCCTATATCTAGCCCGCTCCAAGCTAAGGTAAACCTACTGATCTAGTTCGATTGCTTACTGACTTTGTTGGGTTGTTTGTAGCCCTAACGGGGCTACCCTCTGCCAAGCGTGCCGACTTTAGGATTAGATTATACTAGGGGCCGAACAGGCCAATGTTCGTCCCTACCGATACCAACATGTGTAGAAGGAGAAAATCTTGAGGCTAGTCACCGAGATGCTAGAGTAGAGTATCATTTAGTCAAGCTAGAGCGTATATTCTTCATCAGTCCTACTAGTGAGGAAGAAGGACAAGAGTTGGCATTTTTACGTAGACTACCACACGCTAAACGCCATCACTGTCAAGGATCGACACCCCATACCAGATATTGCGGAGCTATTGGGCGAGCTAACAGAGGGATCCTACTTTAGGAAGCTCAACATCCACACAAGGTACCATTAGATCTGAGTCCAACCCAAAGATGTGCATTAGATAGTATTTCGGACTCACGACGGGCACTACGAGTTCAGAGTCATGTCATTTGAGTTGATGAATGCACCGACAATATTCCAGGACCTAATGAACGACATATTCAGGCCACTCCTCTAACGGTATGTGCTAGTATTCTTTGTTAACATTCTTGGTACAGTAGGACGTGGTTGGACCACATGGAGCACTTATGAGCTATGCTGACCTTGTTAGTCGAGCATTCCAAAAAGGTGAAGTAGAGCAAGTGCATATGGCGAGAGTGCTCAGTGGAGTACCTCAATCACATCATTTTAGATGAGGCAGTGGCAGCTGATCCAAGCAAGGTTTCTTGCATGGTCAGTTGGCCATGACCAAGGATGGTCCAAGAGCTTCACGGCTTCTTAGGCCTTAGAGGCTACTGCTGTCGGTTTGTGGCTAGTTATAGCAAGATAGTGGCCCCGCTCACATCCTTGCTGAGGAAGGATGCCTTTGAGTGGATTGACGAGGCGACTCAAGCCTTCGAGGAGCTAAAGGCCGCCATGACCACTATCATGATCCGAAATAGGAATCATGACCGGCCATGCATCTCAATATGCTTGAGATACATGAAGCCTTATTAATACTTTCTACGTGTACGATGGCAAAAATAAATAAATAAAATAAAAATATGCTTTATTAAATTTAAAACTAATTACAATAAATATAAAATAATGATATTGTTTTTGAGTCTCTAAATGAAATAAATTTATCTTCTAATCTAAACCATAAAATCCAAAAGAGCGAAAAAGTAAATAGGTGGATCCTAAGTGGAGGTAAAGTCCAAGTACATCTCGCTTAGTCGCCACGCTGACTATTACCTGAGATAGATATATAAAAAAAGAAATCTATGAGCCAATAACTATAGCTCAGTGAGTCGAATCCACTCGAAAACCAAGTAATTTCAAAAAAGAAATAAAAACTAAAATCAACAGTATACATAACAATTTGCATTAGACATGCTTTTTAAATAATGACAATGATCACAATAGAGAGTCACAACTTGTAATCTTGCACAGTTTCAACATATTAACATCTTTTCAATATTTATACTATTATATATCTCAATAGGCCTAAACCCTATGGACCCACATCAACTAGAAGTCACCTCGTGATGACGCTCGGGACTTTTCTTCATAGTTGATCCGGTTAAGGTTATCAGATGGTATCACCATGTGATCAACACACTCTATTTTTTCCCTAACCGTTGAGAGAAGTTAGAGTCACCTAGGAAATTTCTCATTCATCCTAGGACTGTTTCCTAACCCCGCCAGAGTCACCTAACAAAGTCATCGCAGTGTTCTGATTTAAAACTTTCCCTTGGACTTCCAGATAGACTTGAGTCACCATGAAAAATCGTAAGAGATTTATACCGGGACTATTCTCTAGGTCGTACCAATACTAGTCTCATTTTTCTTTTCACTAAATTTAATATTTGCACAAAGTATGGTGATGCACTGAATATAATGATTAAATGCACACAGAAAATATAACAATTATATTTTTGCACATAAGGATGAAATAAATAAATTTGCACATAGAAAATTTACATGATCTGACAAAGGTACGAAATATAATAAAAATAAATATGTGAGTGAACCCACTCACCTGAGTCTAAGCAAGACAATTGAATCTCAAATCCCTAGCTCACGTGCTAAAAATCACCACCTAAGGAGTCACGTGGTGGTCTCCGTTGGCTCCGGCAGCGCTCCAGCAAGCCGATTCCACGGTGTAACTCTGACGGTGAGAAAGAAGAAAGCGAAAGAGGGGAGGAAGAAGAGAGAGAGAAGAGGACTGAGGTGGTTGAGTAGAGAGAGAGAGGATTAGGGTTTAAATTTATAAATTAAAAGAAAAATCCAGATCTAATCTGATCCAGATTAGGCGTGATTTCTCCCTGAGCCTCATCGCGTGCCGGAGAGGGAGAGGGGAAGGAGTTGCACGTGCAGAGCAAGTGCACCCTCCTCTCTCAACCCCCTTATTATTTATTTTTTTTGGTTCTTACAACCACTGCCCCCGTGCTAGCTCTACCAGATTTCTCTCAGCAATTCGTGGTGGAGTGTGACGCCTCCGGGGTAGGGATCAGTGCCGTGCTTATGCAAAAGGGGAGGCCTATAGCTTATCTCAGCATAGCCTTATCAAGAAGGTCACAATAGCTGTCCACTTACGAGCGCGAGATGCTTGCCATTTTGCATGTGGTAACCAAATGGTGGCCCTACTTGATTAGATGACAGTTCGTGATTCGGGCTAATCAGCGGAGTCTCCCCTACTTCATGAGCTAGCGCATTCATACTCCGACACAATAGAGATGGGTCACCAAATTATTGGGGTATGATTATGAGTTGTAGTAGGCCATATTGTTGTTGAGTTTTCCATTCCTTGAGGACTTATAGAGAGTAACTTGATATATTGAGGTTGATGTAGGAATTGGTGGACAGCCCCACGAGCCATTTTGAGCTTGAGAGCTATGATGGACTACTATTTGATAGAGGGTGCATCTAGGTGCCAGCAGATGATCGGTTGCGCACACGACTCATGGACCACTTCCACTCCACTCTTGAGGTTGAACACGAGGGCACACTAAGGTGATAGCGCACATGAAGGCATGTGAGGTGTGCTAGTAGGCGAAGACTTACTCCCTTAGACTAACGAGATTATTATAGCCCTTATCGATTCCAAAGCGGGTTTGAGAGGATATCTCTATGGAATTCATTGAAGGGCTACTAGTAGAAAGGGGATACTCGGTAATATTTATGGTGGTAGACAGGCTAAGTAAGTATGCCCACTTCTTAGCTTGGCACACCCATTCTCGGTGAAGATCATTGTGGAAGTGTTTGTATGCGATGTTGAAAAGCTCCATGGCATGCCAGGCTCCATAATATCAGACAAAGATCGGGTCTTCATCAGTGACTTTTGGACGGAGTACTTTACGCTTCAAGGGACCTGGTTAGACCTTAGTTTAGCTTACCACCCATAGATAGATGACCAAATCAAGATGGCGAACTAAAGCATCAAGCAGTACCTTTTGTAGGAGAGCACCGTAGGAGATGGCTCGATTACCTGTCTTGGGCGAAGTGATCTTACTACACTACTTTTCGCACTAGCATTCAGATAAAACCCTTTGAGATAGTACATGGTAGGTCGCTGCCGACCTTGCAAACCTACGACCTAGTGGCCTTTGTAGCATAGATAGAGGCGAACCTAGAGCTGATTGATCGAGATGCTATCCTGAGGAGGTTGAGGACCCACATGGCAGAGGTATAGAATCGCATGAAGTAGGTCTATGATCGCAAGCTTCATGAGTAGGAGTATGTGATCAACGACCTAGTATTCATGCATGTTCAACTGTATAGGCAGGTAACTCTGAGACTAGTGCGCAACCAAAAATTAGCGCATTGGTACTTTGGGCTATTCTGGGTGCTTGAGCGACTTGGCTCAGTAGCATATAGACTACCATTGCCTGAGGGATCTACATTCACCCGGTGTTCCATGTTTCACTCCTGAAGGCTTGAGTTAGGACAAACCAAATTGTGGATGGAACATACCCGACCTAGTAGAGAAAACACACCCATTGGAGCCAGTATGGTTCTTGCCAAGAGGCGGCAATGTAGAGATAGGAGGCTATAGATAGAGATTCTGGTGGAGTGGTTGGGTCGACACTCCGATGACACTTCATGAGAGCTTGAGTCTGAGATAGCCAAGCATTTATCTGACTTCACACCTTGAGGATAACGTGGGGGAAAGTGTGATGGATTGTTGTGAATCAGCCCATAGCTGGTTGGTCTAGTCGAGTCAGGTTGGCCGGGTTAGTCTAATTGAGTTGAGTCTAATCTAGGGTTGCTTGGAGAGCAAGTAACATAGTATGAGGTAGCCGCTATAAAGATAATGTGGTTAGCACCCCAAGAGGGCAATGACGATTACACTAATTTTTCCTTTCCTGTCTCTTTCTCTCTTAGCTAGCGGCACTCCTATCGAGGCTACCAACTGAACCTACTGACCCAAACCCAAGTTCTGCCCAACACCTCAACTCACCTCACCTCAGTAACTACACCACCATCTTCCTCAACCCACACCACCTCCATCTCCCTCACCTCCACCAACCAACCACTCCTTCATGTGCCCATTTGCCCTAGCTGAACTCCTTCCATCTACTCACCCTCCCAAACCAACGACTCACAACTACCGATCCTAGCCTAGCCGACAGCAAGACCGCCTATCTCATTAGCGACCATGGCACATAATTTAAGATCATAATTTGTAATGATATTTTCTTGCTACACTACCATATTTTGATCCATGTCGATAGAAATAATTATCCTAATAATTATGGATTGTCCTCGTTAATTAGAATATAAAGATTGTTATGATTTGTGGATAATAATTATATTGGATCGGATTGTGACTAAAATATTGTCTCTTGATCATGTTTGCTTATTACTGCCACACTCATTTTTTAATATTCAGCCTGAGGTTTTATTTTATTTTGTTTTCAAATCAATACTAAGCACTGTACTTGCTGTAAAGGAACTTAAATATAGTATATTAAAATAGAAGAAAAAACTTCACAAAATCAAGTTGTCTTCTCTAAATTACTACAGCCTCTTTGTATTTTCTTACATTTATGCTACCTCTATTTTGAATTTTACCTCACTTTGTGAAAAAAGTAAATGTCTCGCGGACTAACGAAATGATCAAAAAGTTAAGTTTGGGACGCGGAGTTATGTTAAAAGAATAATAATAAACACACACACACATCATACGAATAGCTTAGGAAAGAGGTGGGTCATGTGAGCAGCAAGCTCCAGCTAAGCAAGAAGGGGAAAGGAGACGTACTCATTAAATGAGAAGTGGTCGAAGTGGAGGAAGGTGATGTATTAAGAAGAAAAAGGTATAAATAAACCTATTCTGTACTTCCTGACGGATTTTATATTTATATGTAATCAATGCAAGAGTGAAGCTACAAATAGAGGTAATATCCAGTTCGAATCACAGAATAGGTTAAAAAGTATGGTGTTAATGCAAATTTCCTCGTCATATATATCTCCACGTAGAGTACTCTGTCTGGATTTGTCAGCTAATTAAAACCTACCCATCTACCCAGATTTTAGGGATTTCTTACAAGGTCTGCAGAGTATCCTTGCCTAGATTTTTGGTGCTTAGAATTTGAATCCGAAAACGAAAATGACTGCAGTTCACGTACTGTTTACCTGTACGTACGTTCATGGATATGGGAACCTCGGCACTGCCGTATGAATGCCAATGCACAGTGGGGGCGGCAAAGCGTGCCCAGAGTTGCAAGTGGAGATATATGGCAGGTTGGACGTACAAAGAATACATGAACTAGTAGAAAAGAATGATCAACGTTACAGTTTGTATGCATGTTGAGGGAAACTTTTTTTAAAAAAACTGCTACTGAAATCGACGTCATTAGGGTAACAATTTGTTTGACGTCTACTTTTAGAAGACAAGAAGAGAGAGAAGAAGCCTTGTCGACTGTAGGCCAGTTTGGCTGCTTCTTAAGATGCGCGAAGGTGTGTCCTAGTTTCATAATAATCGTATATTAATATGGTCCTAACGTACATTGGTAACGTGTTTATGGTACTGTCTGCAGTCAGAAGGTGCAAGAAGCCAAATTGGCCATTAAATAATTCTAAGATACAAAAAGTGGGACCATTTGAACAATTTCTTTGATTTTCTACAGTAGTTGAGGTTAAGATAGTTGAATGGGTTAAATATATTTTACCGCTCGTTACTTATATTCAAAATTATTTTATTTCAGTGTATTTTAAAAAAATTTAAACTAATCTTTACTCTTATAACTAAAGTATGATCATTAATTTCTATCAAATTTAACTGAGCATTATAATTATATTGTTTATTTAGCAGTGTTATCTCAAACATCTGTATGCATTGTTTAACAAACATGATTTGATATTTTAGTTATTATAGAACAATTTACCTAAGTTTAATAGAAAAACTAATTGCCTCACTTTAATCATAAGTATAAATATTGGTTTAAAATTGCTTAAAATATATAAAAATAAAGTAATTTTAAATATAAGTACACAGTGATAAAATATATTTAGTCTTAGTTGAATTGAAGTAAATATTGTACTATGCTTCTATGATATAGAGTGTGTAAGAGATGAACATCAACGAGCAATAGTGAGAGCATCTTTCTCAATCTCGTTGATTTTCTAACTGAGTATATAAAGAATTAGACGACATCAAAACCTTGATAATTCAAGAGAATACTAGGAATAGTAAAAAAGTGAGAAAACTCTACTAACTTTATTCAATTTTCTTCCCTGAGGATTATAATATTAAGAAATATATAAGAAGTCAATAACCTAAAATGACATAATTACAAAAGTGAAAAAAAAAAATAGGAATATATAGAGCAAATCCTAGAGGTCCAAAATCTGAAAAAAAAAAGAAGAAATCAACCAAATCCGAGATTTCTAAGAAAATATATTAGATAAACAAATATTTTTAAAATAGTAAAAATATGATTTTTGAAGCCTCAATATTGGAATTTAGCTAAAATATATATGGTCTTACTCAAAACAACTTTTCCACCCAAAATAATGTATAATTTTGCTCAATTCGGTGACATTCTCTCTGCCTAGACAATGATCCATACGATGGTCTTAGACCATCATAGATTCTCCGCTATGCGTAAGAAATCATTATACCACGTAGGCGACCTTAGAATACATTCTCATTTACCTTTTTTTAAAATCTCATTTACCTTTTCATACAGGTAGTATTACTCATTTGTTATTCGTTATGCTTTTAGAGCTATTTTTACATATATTCAGTACATATTATAGTATATACTAATGCTTTGAATTGTGTCATAATCTTTCTTAGATTTCACTCTCTTTTATAGTGATTAAAGGGTGCCAACTGCATCAATTTCATCAGGGTCACACCATTCGACTAGATGAGTTGTAATAAGTAGCCAGGCATTGTATACCTAGATTAAATCCCTTCTTTTTTTTTCTTTAATCAGTAACAGTATTATATATCCATTTAGACAAAAATAAATCAGAGATTATGAAACACATACTATGTTTGAGAGATTATGAGGTAAAGATTAGCTATAGCCTAGGTACTTTTCCTAGTATAGTACCAAAAAGAAGGATCAATCCATCTTACTTCCAATGTGCAGTTCAGTAAATTAAGTTATTCGATCGATCCGTTTTACTCCCCAATATGAAATTACTCTTGGACGATAGGCCAGATTAAGCCTTGGGGTCCAAAGGCCCCAAAAAGGCCATAGCTAGCTTCTCACAGTTCAACCCTTCTAATGGAACAGGAGTAATGGAACACACGTACTTAGGCATCATTACCTCAGTGGGAACTAATAACACTCGGTACATATATCTATGGGGGAAGTACTCTTGCCTTCAATATATCACCGTACCTGAGATTTTTTTTCTTAATTTTTGTTTTTCTCATAGCTTCTTCCAAGAAGAAATGCTTACGTACGTACATTGGCTAGCTCTACAGATTTAGAGAAGAAAACAATCTCTTTTCATTGAATCAATCATATAATATATGATTCATAGCAATAGACAACTAAATCAAACCAAGAGTAGTCATCTATGACACACACATCTGTAGCGATAAGCGCTGTTCATGGGATCATTGGCGTCGACCGGGACTTGTTCAGCACTGCACTTGAATAGACAACCTCTGCACTCATTATACGTGCACGTCGGAGCAATGGAACCAATCATCATTCTTCTTGGATTCTTACCCCTCCATCTCCACACCTCATCTTTCTTTGGACCCTATATCAGTTAATGAGGATTATTTATGTAGAGCTAGTTGTAAGTTAAACAGTTTCTTGCGTTGTATTTACTAGGAGGTTAGTTCATATATATATACGTGTACCTGTGATTGCTGCTCCATCTTTAGTAGAAGAGAGTCCAAGTGGGAAGCTTGTTGTGCTCCATATCCTGCACCATTACCATTAATGTTTGCAAGGAGCTAGCCCCGATGAGATAAGAGAAGAGAATGAGAAAAAGATCAGCTAATGTCTTAGATAAAATAACCTTGTTCGCAAAGAGCACCGATGAGAATATAGGTGAAGAGGAAGAAGAGGATGGAGGAAGTGATGGTGGGGTTTTCCATGGCCATAGCTGCTGCTAGGGGCCAGCAGATTGGAGGCGTACGAGAGGTAGAATGAAAAGGAACAAGAACATATATAAAGGTGAGGAATTGATATATGTGTGAATAATGGAGTAATTCTAGTAGAGTTAACCCCTTGCTAGTGCTATGAATAGCAATAGCCAGGTCCATTAGGACGGAATGCATGCTTGCCACCCCCCATCCCCCTCTCATTTCACTGTCTGCAAAGAAACATAGACAGGTCCCTGGTCCACCCTTAATTTAGAATGCCATTCTCTCTCTCTCTCTCTCTCTCTCTCTCTCTCTCTCTCTCTCTCTAGTTTGTAATTACAGAATTGACTGCCAATAATTTCCTTTGCATCCCTTTGTCTCCAAATGCATGATGAGCTGCTAGATCTAAGATCTTTTATTCTCGTCTTATCTACCTTCCATCTCAAAATCATTTCCTTCCCGCCGAAAGTTGTACTTTATTAATTATCAGTAAGTATCCACCTATCTTTCTCGGACACTCACAAGTTGATATAAACAAAATTTCCTTCTGCATGCCATATGTGAAGGCATTAGTATGATTGCTCGTTTATCTTCTTCATGCTTATTGGATGGTCAAACATATGTAAGAGAATACCACGAACAATAGAAAAACGAAACTCGAATAACTTTATTTAACATTTTAGCAATATAATAATAATATAAAAGGGCAAAATCATAACTTAACTGAAAATATGACAAATAAAAAAATAATTAAAAATATAACAAATAAAAAAATATAGACAAAGATAAAGCTAATCGTAAAGGTCCAAAATCTAAAGAAATGGGGTTAAATATGTTTTACCCCCTTTGTACTTATGCGCAAAATTGTTTATTTTATCCCTATGTATTTTAAAAAGTCTTAAACCAGTTCATGTATTTACGACTAAACTAAAACCGTCAATTTTTTTGTCAAAATTAATGGAGTGTGCCCAAATAATCAAAATGCCCCTATCTTGTTTATTAGACAAAATAGATGGTTGTTGATCTAATTTTTTTTAACCCCATTTTTATCTTATTCCTTGATGTGATATAAAGTTCATCAAAAAATTAGGTTTAATACAACTTACTATATAGTTAGCATGATCTAAAAAGTAAGAAAAAACATATGAGTATTCTTTGAAGAGAAAAAGATGCTTATATAGAGGGGAATGACATTTTTATCTATAAAAAAATTTAAAAATGGAGGGAATTCAGTCTACCATTTAATTTTTGAAATATTTTGAGCGCACTCTATAAATTTGGATGAAAAACTTAATGGTCTCACTTTTTGAAACATAGGGGTGAAATAATTTTAGACATAAGTGCAAGGGGTTGAAATGTATTTAATCCAAAAACAATTATTCGAATTTGAGATCTGTATGAAAAGATATGAAGCAAATAAATGTTTTTCTAAAAGAATAGAAATACAATTTTGGTATAATTATCTTTTCACCCCCTGAACTACCACTCATTTCCACAATGACCTCATAAACTTTTTTTGGGTACACTATGATCCCCCTGAACTATTAGAATATCCCACCCCCTGACGCCGTTGATAGAATTGGTGAATTGACCAAGTTACCCCTCCACTCAATATAGCAGGTTAATTACGTGGCAGAGCTAAAATTAAATATAAAATTTATTTTTTGAAATGACATCATTGCCCTTTGCCCTAATACCCTTTTGCCCCCCGCCCAACTTTTTTTTCATTCTCCTCTCCTGCACGCCGACCTCTCTCGCACGCCAACAAATAGGGAATCAATCCAATAAAAAAATTCACAACCTGATATCTGTACATATTTAAAATTTAGGTGAAAACCTAACTTAAAAATCAAACTATAGAACTGAAATTTAATCTTGAAATGGGTACATCCAAAGAATCTCCTACCAGGATTGTTCTCGGTGAAGCTTGTTCGAAGTGCAGCGATCATTCCACAGTGGCATACCACTTCGGTTGAATGATGTGACTTTCTTTGACTACCAATGCTACTAGTTAGAGAGCTTGAAGGTGCCATAAAGGTGGGAGATTGATGATACCGGTAGGAAAAAAAATTTAATGGAGGTGAGAGGTGGGGAGTTGAAAAGATTGGAGAAGAGGATTGGATGCAGCAGACTTTGGAAGAAAAATAATGAAAATCGGGCTCACCTAACATTAGAGAAGAAGAGAGGGTTCTAATTGGCTATCTAAGGGTATTTTGGTCATTATAAAAGTCTATTTTAAGTTGTCACATGCATTTAAGTGTATTCTGGACATTTAGTGCGTGACCAGCGCATGGCAACTTATGGACAGAAATAGGTAACGGAACCCTAACAGTCAAGTTAGATATTTCTAATAGTTTAAGGGGTCATATTGTACCAAAAAAAATTTAGGAGGTCATTGTGGAAATGAGTAATAGTTTAGAGGGGTGAAAAAAAGATTATTCCTACAATTTTTAACGTCTAAAGGATAAAACTTTGCTGGGGTGGATGCTTAAAAAACATTGAATTTTGGATAGAATGATCTATCCAAAACAATACATATATAAATTCGAAGAATCTTTGATTTAACTGAGATGATGATCCTAGACCTGGCATAAACTGGCAAGTACTAATATATATTTAAGCATTTTACTAAAATACTTATGAGTTTTAAGTATTTTGAGACATCAGAATGTGCCAGCTTGAACAATGAAAACACTGGACTTGTAAGCGTGCGGTTGAAGAATAAATATTAATCTGATAAGCATTTTAACAAAACACTCATTAGTTAAACATATTTTGATGAGAGATTAACATCTACATGTTATTTTAGTGCAGATTAACATGACAGAGAAAAGGGAAGAAGAATAAGAAGAATTGGACTTGAAAATAATATTTCAAAAGTAATACAAAATAACATTTAAGTTATAACATTTTTCTGATGATAAGATGAGTGTCTTACTCTCTGTGTACTCTAAGCCACAAAATGAGCTAGTCGTTGTGGGCTCAGATAAACCCTGAGAAAAACACGGACATGATAATTATTTCAGCTATAAAACACTTAAACATATAGCATTTTGCAAACAAATGAAATGTTGATTTTGCCAACGCTTTAAATGTAAAGAAAAGACCGCTAGACTTTTCTGCGTCGTTTTATGGCTAAGTGGTTAACTAACTCATAATAATATTTTATTTCGTTTACTAAGAGTAAAAAGAATTAAAGGAATCGAGTTCTGCAAATAAAACGCTGAATAGTTCAACGCTTTAGCCTAAGATAAAAACACCAAATTTGTTGGCAATTGTTTCCAAAACTTAGAACACTTAACAATCCCTACACAATCAAATAGATCCTTTTGATATTAAGTTTGAGGGTATAATCTATTTTAAAGTTTTTTTAAACATAGCTAGCTTGGCCCAAAACTCCCGAAAAAAAACACACCTAGATATCTTACACATTCTGTTTATGCCTATATTAAGTGCTCCTACATCATGCATAATATTCCCCGGATGATGAGTATCTATCGTCCTATAAGGCTCTAACCAAGCTCAGGTGCAACCGAGCCGTGGGCGATGGATGGCTCGGTGAGTTGACTAGGGACTTCTACAGTAAGGTTTTGTAGGCTAGCATGGTGCATGTTGGATTGGATCACTTATTCGTAGCTCAACTAGGGTTAGTCTAGGCGATGATTGGAGTTCTAGCTAAAATTAAGAAATATTTTACATGACAAACTTCAAGTATTTTACATGACAATGCAATCTCATTAGACTAACTTAAAATTTAAAAATATTCTTTCCTGAGAAATCTGGTTTAGATTTTTCAACTTTTATCTCTTCTTGTAATTCTTAAAACTTTCGGGTAATTTTATCTAATTGAGGCTTAATATTTTTATTCTAGTAAAAGCCTTCTTATACTAGTATAGTAAATAAATAATCACTTCTCTTAACACTAGTATAGTAATACATACTTCTCTTTATTCTTCTCTTCATCCAATATTTTTTATATTAATCAATTATATTTTATTCTTGAAATAATATCACTTTAATCAACATTCATTTTATTCACTCACTCTCCTCTTTCCCTTCTCAATCATCTCCTCATCCACCCATTATAAATAGTATTTTACTCGTTTGTGAAACTATCAATTCAATTTTATATTACATTAAGTGCCATTATTACACATTAAATTAGTTTGCAAAGAAACACTGTAATAGTTTATACTAACATAAGCTCTCTTATGCTAGTTATAAAAGTTAGCATTGCTATACTAGTATTAAACTTATGCTACAAGTAAACAGAGACTTAACTGTACACATGACATATGCTAGCTCTCAAGGCAAAATAAATACTCCTATAATAATATAAGAGAAACTAGCAACCTATCATGCCATGTAGAGTTCAAACCAAGCCTCCGCTGAAGCAGGCTCACTTATATATATATATATATATATATATATATTAACTATATAAATATATTAATAACTATAGATCTTTGATATAATGGCTCGTATTTCTATCTAAACCTAACTCTATTAACATTCTCCCTAACAAACTAAACGTCCTCCTCCTACTCTTTCATTCTCCTCCTCCCCTATTAGTAAGTTATCGCCGCCTCCGCCTCCTCCAATCAAGTTTAGATTTGAGCTTGGGCTTCGGTCTAGCTAGACTTAATCTTAGATTGAGTTGAGTTGAGTCAAGCCTAAAGCTCAAACTAGGCGCAAAATTTATTTCGACGTGATCCTAAGCTGGAGCCAGCTCACTCAGGCTGAGCTTGTTTACACCCCTAATGCCATGCATTATGCAATAATATAAAATGTAAGGCTACTAAGACATGTAAGAAACACCACTACAACACAAATACTAAGATTTATGTAGAAACCTTTGAATCACTAGCAAAGAGAAATGCACGAACTTACACAAGCAAATCATGAATGATACAAGTCGAATCAAGCAACTTACTGCCCTCACTCACAATGATCACACACGATGTACCAATCAAACATTACCAGTTGTAAGCCTTCTCCTAAAGACATTTTCTTGGACTACATTGCTAATGAATCTATCTATCTTGCTTAGTGCCTTCCAACTTGGTTTGGAACCCTAGCTATAGGTCTTCTCCTATTCTTCATAATTGGGTGATGAAGCTACAAGGTGATCTATCTTTGAAATCACTCACCCCAATGTTGAAGAAATGTTAGAAGATTAGTTGATGCTCCAGTCAAAAGTCTCCTTAGTCGTAGCCTTTCTTTTCTTTTCTTTTTTCTCTTTTCACCGCTCTGATTTTGAGACAAATAGGGAGAAGGAAATAATATATTATTGAAATTAAATGAACGATACCTATATCAAAACTATAGAATGAGGTTGTGCTAAGATGTGATGTGCAACATGTGGTTTAAGAGCTTATCACTTAATATGAATTGCACCATGCCTAGCATCATAACTATCATAAGAATGAACGGTGTTGTGCTTAGGTGTGTTGTGCAACTTATGGTTTAAGAGCTTATGACCAATATAAGGCACCTTGAATTGACATGTCCCTAAACCCCACATCAGTGACAAATAGAAATATGCACTTTTTTTATATTCATTCCTATGCATAGCATGCTTCACATCATGCTTTTTTACATATACATGCTTAACACTATTTTAGAAGCATATACATGACTCAGCACTGATAATTGATATTCAATTGGTAGGAGCGATGCTCGTGCAACTTCTCTTATGAGTCCTAGCTTTCATGGGCCTGGGTGAGAATGCCCTTGGCACACCTCCCCTGAGTCCTCCGATGCCTAATGTTAGTTCCCCTTCCTCCTCCCTAAAGAATGTCCTTAAAGTCAGTCACCTGGGAGAAAGAGATAGGCAGAACGCTTCCTCCAAAATAGCAAGTGCAACTAAGGGACATGAAATGGCTACGAGTAGCGAACAAGCTTCGAGATCTTGGGTCTTGATTGCCAAAGGAAGACCCTCTCGCATCTCAAGGGCTGGCCTAATTTTGGAAGAGCAGTTGGCTTGGGTGAAAAACTCAATCATAGATATGGAAATTGACCCTAATCTCTTGGCTGAGAGCAAAGCCGAATAGAGGAACATGCTAATAGGTAAATTCTTAGGTAAGACTCCTCCCTTACACTTGGTAAGAGTAGAACTAGCCAAATAATGGCAAATCTCAGGCTCGGTGATGGTAGCCGATAAGGCTGAGGGTTTCTTTGCACATTTTGATTCTATTGTGAGGAGGACATGATGCAATTCCTCACTAAAAGGCCGTGGATGGTAAGGGGTATGACCCTAAACTTGATACGGTGGAAATTGGATTTCTACCCTAGAGAGGAAGCCATAACAATGGCTCTAGTCTGGGTGAGATTTTATGACTTGTCGGACGAGTATTGGAAACCCCAAATCCTTTTTTCCCTAGTGGCAAAGATTAGGAGGCTTCTAAGAATTGATGACACCACCATGGTTGTTGTTAGAGGTTCTTTCGCTCGAATCTATGTGGAAATAGATGTCACCCAACCTTTAAAACAAGGGATCTATATTCATTCTAATTCTAACAGGTACATGCAGCATGTGGCATATGAAATTATCTCGTCTGTGTATTTTGTTTGTGGTGTTGTTAGCCATAGATTGGCGGAATGTCCATCAAGATCACAAGTCTGTAACGCGGCGATGGCCGCGACTGAGGGCTTTGGGCATGGGGATAACCCTAGAACCCATGGAGGTATCTCAGCCTGTGGCAACACTGCCTAAGGACAACAAGGATGAGCAGGCAAGAAACTTGGATACCAAATTTGCCACAACGTGGTGCTGGTGGAGGAGCAAGAGGAAAAGCTAACATATGCCCCATAGGTCTTTGTTAGTAGGAAACCCACTAGAGGTGCCATGCGCGACTGAGCCCGAGGCTGGGGTCAAGGTGGACTGAGTTGAGCTCAAAGTAAAACTCATGCAAAGGAAGAAGATGACCGAGTTAACTCGGGAGGTGATTGGTTCAACTTGAGCTTGCATGCGAGTCAACCCACCCAAACTTAGGGCAGGGCCAACTTGGTGACAGCAACCACTGCCAGCGAGGCGAAAGGGCGCATGACAGGTAACATTACCCATTCTCGAGAACATCGCGTGTAGGCATCTTCGTGTTCTATCGATGCCAGTCTCCTTTCCTTGGGCTCACCTGCGCCGCTCCACTCACATGTCATTTCCGAGGCAGCAATGGATAAAACGGGGCATGGTTGGAATACAGTGATCCTTTAGGTACAACATTCAATGATCCCTTCAGGGTTTCGAGATGCTAGACCCCAAAAGAGGAAGAATACTAAGTTTATCAATGTTGGGGGTTACGAGGTGGCTATCTCTGAACCTAATGAAGAGTTTGAAAAGGAGGAAAGCTCAGGTATTGCTTCATCTCTGGCCGAGGACCCACCTCGTGCCTTCTTCGCTAATCCCGGTAAGATCCTAGCATGGTAAGCCTTGGATATCGACAACTACCTCCTCCTCCCTTGGTTGTATTGTGTTCGGGGAGATGAGGGACAGAGATGAGGTTGCCAGCTTAACCCAACTTGAGGTTGGCTAGGTTGGGTACAACCCAGCCCAAATGGGGTGGGTTGGGCTGCGACCTAGCCCATGTTGGTTAGGTTGGGCTGTGACCCAACTTGTGGATTCACAAATGGCGAGGCGGTTGGGATTAGAGTTGGAGTCTTCTAACGACTTTGATGTGATCATCGGTGATGGCACCATGTTGAGAATGGAGGGCATATGCTGCAAGGTCCAACTATAAATTTAGGGCCATATCTTCTGAATTGATCTTTACCCGCTGGATCTACGAGGAGTTGATTTGGTGCTTGGGGTGCAATAGCTTCGGAATCTTGGATCGGTCACCTTCAACTTCACCACCATGGCGATGGAGTTCAGTCATGCAGACCAATAGATCTAGATATTGGCAGCATCAAATATAGAAACAAAAGGAGCAATGCAGTCCCTAGAGGGGTTGCCGAAACTCAGTTGCCGCGGGTTCTTAATGCAACTCATTGAAGGGTTAGTTAGTTTAGAGCTTTAGGCTCAATCTTGGTGGGTTTGGTTGCAACCCATTACTTTGTGCCTTGGATTGGCCTAAGCAGTTTTATTTTTTTATTTAAATTGCATTAATATACTTTAATATTTTTATTTAATTTGATAATCTTCTTTTCTCTAATTATTAGATCCAAATCAACTGATTTTGTATAAGTGACTGTTAGTGGATGAAAATTTCAACTCAGTAAATTAATTTGATTATACAACTTACTGATCCAAATCAATTTTCTCTTCTTCCCCTCATTCATGATGGAAGATTACTTAAATTTGATATTCTTCTTTATAATAAGGGTAGATTAGGGATCAACTTTTTCTTTATAACAAGTTGCACTCACATGCTCCAAGTGATGTAGCATTAGGGATCAACGACATGCCTACTAATAAGGATGAATGGATCCTCCTCGCCATTGTTACAAGAACCATGGAAACCAGCATTGTTCAAATCGCTGCAGAATTGGGTCTTGCCTTTGGAGACTGAATTAGAATAACCGGCAGCAATCAGAATTGGATTTTCAGTAATAAGGAGTCTAAATATGAGACGGAAGAAGAGAACGAAGGGCTACTAGTTCGAGGAGGAGTGGATGGATTGAGATGGCTTTATACTTCTATAGCCAAGTTTTAGCGGGTTCAGATACAAGAATAGTAGGCTTGGATTTAGGAGCATGAAGGTAGCGGTTATACAAATGAGAGATCCAAATAACAGTGAAGGGATGCCAGCTTTGATTCAAGGCTAGATCTAACCTAGGTGAAAGTAATTTGAAATATTAATTTACTAAGATTAGACATCAATTTGTCAATTACTGCAGTTAGGTACTATTGAAAGATGTCCATGATTCAAGTCAGTGGAGAATAAGAAATATAATTAAAGACTGCAAAGCGCTATTAAAAACCTTCTATAATATACAGCTTACTCACACTTATAGGGAAGCTAACCAAGCCACTAATTGGTTAGCTTCCCTATAATTCAAGATCTCAGAATCTTAATTTTAGAAAGAAGCTTTCTTTCTTGATCAGCAACTTCAAGAGCCCGAAAGCTAGTACTGCATCAGCTTCTCCCCCATGTTCCGGCTCTTCCAAACTTTATTTATTCAAATAGAGCTTACTCCAACTAGATTACAAAATGAGTCCTTTTGTTTTGCCAGCTAAACATCCATGTTATCAACTCAATAGTAAAATGCTAAACTTGTCAACATTTCATTCAGAAGAGGAAATGCTAACAAGCTCACCACTGTGTGCTGATCTTATCAGTATTTCATGTGGGCCAAGCCAACACGAAAAAATTACTGAAGGTAAGGAGAAAGTAAGTTAGGTATCTAGGTATCAAATTAACCAAGCCATTTAAACATTAGGATTTATAATCTTCTTTTGGTCCCAAGAATTTTGAAGTAAATCAGACAATAATAAATCCTTTGTTCTTTGTACCTAAGGCATTTTGGGTTTTTTAATCAAATATATCCTATATGTAACTCAGTGAGCCAAGTCATGGCCAGAAGTGAACTTTACTGTATAAGCTGATGTTTTGCTACATTAGGCTTTATATATAGAAGAAGGTATCATAACATCTTAGTAAATATAACGTTCCTGACCTTCACCATGTTATGAGCCCCGACTAGATTTTTGGTCTCCAATAGATTCATACCATTGCTAACTACAAATTTTAGGGACTATAGGCTTGGTTGTTGTTGCTGAAGAGATTCATGCTAGTGAACTGAAAATTTTTCTGGTTTTTATACAAAAATACAAGAGCTCTATAGTAGTGGCATATAATATATATAATAATATAAGAGATCAACAAATGTCCAGCCATGTATCTTAATATGCTTGAAATATATGAAACCTTAGTAATACTTTAAGTACACAATGACTAAATTAATAAAAATAAAATTTTGATTTATATAATTTAACCCAATATAAAAATAACTAATATTATTACTATTGTGTCTCTAAGTAAATTGAATTAACAAATAGTCTAAAACATAAAGACCAAAAGAACGAAAAGGTAAAAGGGTAGGTCTTAAGTAGAGGTGGGGTCTTGGTGCATTACGCTTAGTCGCTACGTTAATCATTACCTAAAATATCAGAAGGGAAGATTTTATGAGCCAACAACTACAGCTCAATGAGTGGAATCCACTCCAAAGCTAACTAAATTCAAAATTTATAACTTAAATAAAATCTAAATCCAATAATATATAGAATCACAATTCTACTAAGAATATTCTTAAAGTAACAATAATAGCCGAAAGTCATATCTCATAACATGCTTACTTTCAACGAACTGAAAATTTTCTCAATAATAGTAATAATGTCATTTGTCTCATTTGGGTTTATACCCTGTCGATTCACATTAACTAGAAGTTACCTCGAGATAGTGCTCAGGCTTTTCCTCATAACTGATTCGATTAGGCCACCAAAAGGTGTCACCATGTGATAAACTCACCCTATCTCTTCTACTAACCGTTGATAAAAATTAGAGGTCACCTTAGGAAGTCTTTCAATCTAACCTAGGACTGTTTTCTAACCATTAGAGTCACCTAAGCAAGTCACCCACAATGATCTAAAATAGGACTTTCCCATAGACTTCCAAATAAACTTGAGTAACCACGAAAGTCACAAGTAATCTATATCGAAACTATTTTCTAAGTCATATCAAATACCGATTATATTTTTCCCCACTAAAATTTATAATTTTGCATAAAGTATAGTGATGCACTAAATTATATATTTTGCACACAAAATTATAATAATTAAATTGCACAGCAAAATATAATAAATAATTTACACAAAGAAATGTGTGGTCTAATAAAAAGTACGAAATACAATATGAATATATATGCAATTTGCACAAAGTGTAGCGATGCGCTGAATTATATATTTTATACACAGAATTATAATAATTAAATTGCACACAAAATATTAATAAATAATTTACACAGAGAAATACGTGGTCTGATAAAAGGTACGAAATATAATATCAATAAATATGTGAGTGAACCCTCTCACCTAAGTCTAGGTAAAACAACTAAAATCTCTAATCTCTAGTCCACATGCTAAGAATCATCACAATTAATCATAAATAATAATAATAAAAAAAATTAAATAATATCATAATTTTTAAGATTTAAAACTAAATATATTATTCAATTGGGCCAAATCAAGCCTAATTGGTCGGGTTGGGCTGCTGTTGGCCTGCAACCCACCGACCCACTTAAATGGATTGGGCTAAAGCCCCAATCTAATTAAGTTAATTGAGTCGGGTCGGGTCCATTAGATTCGAAATTCAAACCTGACCCGAATCTCTTAACTTAAGGGATGAAGGTGAAACTCGGGTTGCACAAGTCTGCCTTCTTCATCCCGAAGGTATCGACAAGAGAGAGAGAAAGAGGTCGGCGATCACTGTTGTCGGCAGTCCGCTAGCCATGCCAACGTCCTCCTTGCGGCCTCGATGACTTAAAAGGGTAAAAGGGAAGATCGGCTATGGCGACCGACAGTTGGAGGTCTTCCATCCATAGCCGACAGTGATTGGAGCCATGAGGGCTCGAAAAGAGAACACCTACGGCACAAAATCAACAACGTGAAGCTTCCAATCATGAAGCAGCAGCAACCCCAAGTCGTTGGTCAACGTGATTCGCTGACAAAGCCACAACCCCACAAATTAGGTATTTCCAATCTACCCTATTAAACTTAAATTAAATTTAAGGGGTGGGAGAGAGCTTACCGACGAGTCACATGATGGTCTCCAATTGCTCTAGCGACACTCGGGTGGTTCGATTCCATAGCGACAACTTCGGTGGTAAGAAAAAAGAAGAAGAAGAAGAAGAAGAAGAATAGAAAAGAAGGGGGCTAGGGTGGGTGAACAAGATAGGATTATGGTTTTATTTATAGGTTAGGATTAATTTTAATCATTAATCCAAAATTGATTCCATGGTGACGACTTCAATGCTAAAGAAAGAAGATGAAGAAGAAGAAGAAGAAGACGAAGAAGATAGGAAAGAAATGGAGGGTGAATAAGATAGGACTAGAGTTTTTATTTATAGGTTAGGTTTAATTATAATCCTTAATCCAAAATTGATTTGGAGTGGCTAGAAATCCCATAGCCGCACCCGTTTCGTGACTGAGAAAGAGAAGGGAGGTTACGTGCACCCTTTTCTCTCTTAACTTTTTTTTCAATTCTTACCTTTATGAGCTTCATGCTATAAAAATTTCTTGGATAAAGGGGGTGGAGTCGATCAACATAAGCCACAGGTGCTTCTCTAAGCTAAGAATATTATCACATGCTAATTACAACATTAAAATAGCAAAGTGTCATTCTTAGCTAAAATTAAGTTAACAGAGAACAAGAGCATATAAGATTTAATGTTGAAATCTTTAATGAAAGTAATTTGATATCTATTTACAGCCTAATAACTATTATTTCACAGTTAATTGAAATCTTATCATATTAGCTCTTTCCTACCGAGATGGACTCCCTACTCTATCTCCGGATGGTTCACACCTCGTATTCTTTCTTCGGCTTGTGGATGATGACAGACATGCCAACCTCGATTACGAATGGTGGTTTTAGTCGCCGGCCACATTTTTCCCTCTTGGCTAGTCTTTTATCAAGAGATAGGAATGAAGGGGGTGATGTTGAGCCCAACCCTGGTTTGACTTGAACTGGGTGTAGCACAATCCAAGGTGGGTTGTGTTGGGCTGCGGCCTATCCTCAGATGGTGGTGGATTGGGCTACAACCCTTCTCATGTTGGTCGTGAGTTGAGTTGCGATCCAGCCCAAGTGGCGGGCTTGGTTGGTTTGGGGCTTTGCGCCCAACCTTGTGGGAAATGTTGTAGTCTTTGGATTTGTTGTAGCCCACAACTTTAGGCCATGGACTGGCCCAACTAGATTTGTGATTATTTAATTTGTTTTAATTTATTTTAGTCATTTAATTTAATTATTGTTATCAACTTGAGCCTCAAATATTAATCATTCGTAGATAGTCTCTTTACCAATTTCTCCTAATGGGGGATTAATTCTACTTAATAATCATATTAAATATGCTTTAATATTCAATAAAGTAAGTTGATTAATTATTGTCTATTTTTAATGGCTTTAAATCGATAGTAATTAGTGGAACGATAAATTTGATAATAATTGTATTAATAACTCTTAATAATGTGTCAAACTGTTACGATCCGACCACATGGGTTAAGTCGAGTCGAGTCAAATTAGTTATTTAGCTTTATCTTTCTATATTGAATTTCAAATAAATCGAATAATTCGTATGTGGATCTGATCTGTTAGAGATTTTACTCCTATAAATAGGGGTGGACATAAGTTGATAAAGACATTGAATTGAGAGAAATCTGAGTTTAGCCAATTATTATTCTCGTCATTATCTTTTTACATTAACCGTTGGATTGTCTTTATCTTCATAGGAATAGATCATAACCGTAGACCTCATTCAAGCTTTCAAACCCTAGCCACCTCCTACCTCCAACAGCCACCCTACTACACGGTCGTCCACCACCACCATTGGTCATCCACTACCCTCCGACGACCGCCACAACGTCATAAATTACCATTCTGCTCTCTCTGACCTATCTCCACTATTTTATTTTTATCATTTCATCCTGACTTTCGATTTAGGTGAAACCAGAGCCATTAGAACCCTAACTCATGAGACTACCTCCACCTAAATTTTCACAATCATACTATGGACGGATCGTTCCAAGTCTGGTCCGTAACATTGGTATCAGAGCCGACGTTCCTCGAAAGATGGTTAACACGCGTTCCAAGGCCAACGAGGAGGCATCGACCATCAAGGACCATGATCTCATCTCCGTTCCTGTGGGAGTTAATCTGGCACCCCCTCCAATCCCAGCAATTGTCGACGACGAGCCACTGACGTGGGCAAAAGCTTTTTTTAAAGCATTTTCGGTCGAGTTAAAGGAGAACGCAAAGGAGATCCAAAAGATCCAAACCACCTTCAATGACTTGATCAAGGCCTTGATGGAGGCCTTACTAGCCTCCCTCCACTGACCTACACTGCCAGCGCCACCAACCACGACGGGACAAAGCCAAAGGCAGCCACCATTATCAACCCGTGAGGGAGGAGATGAGCCAGCCCAAATCGCAGCCTCAACCCCTCGTTCGGCCGCGGTGGGGACCCCTCCGGCCTTGCAGACCTTCCCAAATGACGCTGCCACGTAGGAACCGCCCGTAACAGCGTCCGCAAGATCATTGTCCTCCATTGCAATGTTATCCTTAGGCTCATGGTCCCCACTATCATCTTGACCGTCAATTAGCATCATGCTCCCGTTAGTCTTGGTGCAACGATGGCCCGAAGTGAACCGCTCATCGCACCAAAAGCATAATCCTTTTAGCCGTTGCTCCTCCACTTGTGCCAGTGTAAGTGCGAACCAAAGGATGTGCTCCTCCTCCTTCAAGGCCTGTTGTTGATCTTGGGACAATCCTCATGCCGATGTAGGTATGGCCCTTAGGACCGACTCAGATTTGCCGACCGCATCGGCTTCCCTTGGTGTGTGCCCGCTATACCAACTAGCCCAATTGGTCATCATGACACTCTTCTAAGGTTGCATGCTTTTGCTCCATCCAAGTAGCAACTTCGAAGGCTTCGCTCAAAGTCTAAGGCCATAAGGAAAGGACATCGGCCTTGATCTCTTCGCACAGCCTTGAAATGAATGTGTTGACTAATAATTACTGTGGCTACAGTGGTTGACACCGGCTACTAACCTGCTCAAACTCTTCCTGGTTAGTGACTACAGTTATTCCTTGCATCAACTTGGAGAGTGTGGTATTATAATCCTCGAACTCAATGATGCTAAATCATCTCGAAAGGCCTTCAATGAAGGCCATCCAATTATCGAACAGTTGGTGGGCGCTAACTGACTGGTACTAATGGAAGACCACCCATTTTAAATGAAAACTCGCCAACAACACCTTGGTGTCCTCTATTGTACCTTGATATTCAAAAAATTGTTCAACTCGAAAAATCCAATCCAACGAGTTACCTCCTTGAAATTTTGGAAATTTGAGCCGTGTCATCCGCCCTTAAATGTCGTTGTTGCAGTTAGGGTCATACATTTGTTCAGGTCTGACCCTTGGTAAATGGAGGGGCGGCAGCACATAGTCCCGTTGTCATCAGTCATCTCTCTCCTATGGCGGCCTGAACTCACCTTGGTCCAGCCAAAGGCTTCCACCGCATCGGGTTCAAAGTTCTAGAAATGTTGCTGGTTCAACCCATTGTGGTCCATCCCATGAGGAGCTAGAGTGGGCAACCTCAAACACGGTTGAGCAGGATGATAGCCTTCAGGTGGCAGGTCTGCAACCCAAGTCGGAACCGGCCTCTGCGGTGGAGTGGGTGCCAATACTGCAATTGGGTCTTACTATCGTACTCGGTCCCGATCTAGCTATCGGCTTATTTCTCCCTCTTTTAGTCTGGCAAGGGCTGGTATATGTAGTCTCAAGCCGATGGGGCAAGAGAGGAGGGGCTCCGTCGGCCAGGTGGCAATGGGGCATGGTGGGGGCTCCAATGCTCCATGCGGCCCTTGTAGTTGACCAAGGTGTCGGTCGTATCTGCGGCTAACCTTCCTGCCCAAAGAGAAGGGGGAAATTGCCCTCAAACCTGAGGGGTGAGGTAGGAGAGGGCCGATCGTGGTTGTGACAGCCCAAAGTGAAACTGTTGGTGGTGGTAGCTACTTCGTCACCAACTGTCCTTGATCACATTCGACAAGAGCCAAGGCTCGCAAATCCTCTCTTAGCTCATGCATCTTCTCCTGAGACTATTCTTGCAGCTATAGCAGTTTAGACTCAACTCACTAGACCAACCCACTAAGTGAGTTCATGACTCGACTAGACCAACTATGATTCAACTAGACCAATTAGCTCTAGGCTGGTTCACAACAGATAACAGAAGGCCAGAACCAAGAACCAAGAGATAAGTAATAATGTTGTTCTTTCAAAATCACTAATTTGGTAAATGGCATAGAAACCTCTATTGTAGAAGGCAAGAACCAAGAAAATGTGTAATAGCATTAGTTAATCCTTGTACTTTTAACTCCTATTATGATAATAATTGAAATAAACAATTTCTGTGGAAATAAGTCCTCCAAAGTCCATAGTACTAGGTTAGGGTATTGATGGAGAAGTCAAGCAAAAGAACTAGTGGAAAACAATGGAGGTTTCTAGCACATGTATCAAGTGGCTCTAAATTAATAAAATTTCCACCATGCTATGAAGCATAGATAATTCTATCATCTGGTCATTTCATATAAATACACCTATAGATTATGATGTCCATGTCCATCAGATACTCCATATCTGCCTTTTTCTAAATAAGAACAGATGGTCCTAGGATCCTTCTCGGATATTTTTCAAAGTTCAAAGATAAGTCCTACTAGGTACTTCTTGAATATGGACCGTGCTTCATACCATGCCATATGGTGTAACAGGAATATCTAAGATTCTAAATCAGTTAAATTCTTCTTAATAAGTATTAAGATAAGATTAAGATGATATATTTGTCAGTAAAAAAATATATTGTAGTTTATAATGTGAATACATTTGCACATTCCATGAATTTTGTTAAGTTAGCAATAGGCAAGTAGCAATAGCTTATAGCTTATGTCAAATTCAAAAAATCATGACGCTGCAAACTAGGCAAGTAGCAATAGCTTATAGCTTATGTCAAATTCAAAAAATCATGACAGCTGCAAACTAGGCAAGTAGCAATAGCTTATAGCTTATGTCAAATTCAAAAGAAATTGTTGACATTGTGAAATTGATTAGGTGCAGCAAATAAAAGTATGTGATAAGAAAAACAATCCTTCATTAATATTAAAAAAATAAACAATTGAAGAAAACAAAAATGGCCTCTCTATATATTATTAATGCTAAATAACTTATAGTTGCTGATCTATAACTAGCTAAAATAGTCTGCAAGTTGTTGCAAAAAAACTAAAGCTAGTAAATACACATTGCTGCAAACCTGTGACAGAGGAAGAGACAGGATTCATGCTTCTCAGAAGAAAGAAGATGAATCAAAAATAAGAACTTGCAGAATCAATAATAGTATTCCTCAAGAAACTGCTACAAGGTGTTGTACTCTGCCATGTTATGCACCAGATTGATATCTATTTCTGAAGCAAATCAAGCTATATCAACCATTCATGAGCCTTTTGTATATGTGAACACTGCAGTAGATAGATTGGCCATCTAAGCCTCTGAACATCAGTAACTGATGAAACAACTGCTTACGTCAATCTCCTATGTAGAGATCCATAGGATTGGTAACAGTATCTTACTTCTGGATATTAGATTTAGCTGAAAGATTATGCAAGAAAAAGTTTCATTTGTTATGATTGCCCACTGCCATTCATCAACATCTATGATTAGATTGCATTCACTTGTGATGAATGAGAGCATAAAGATTTGCTTGGTCAGTTTAGCATGGTCAAAGAGATTGCTGGTTTTATTGCCTTACATTAAATGAATTTGCAGCACTTTTAGTATGCAAAATGAACATGAACATAGAATAACAAAATCATGCCTCACAAGTAGCCAAATTCTTCTAGTCTACTCCTTGTAAACGTTGTCACAGAGCTGTTGCATATGCTAAACATAAGTTAAGTATCAATCTAGCTGTATATATATCTTATGTTCTCTCTTTCGCTGAGTGTTCAATCAAGCTGTCCAGGAAATTGTGCAACAGAGGATAGGCTGATAGGTGTTGCAAATATTCTTGAATGTCAAGGCAAAAAGCCATTACCACAGCCTTAAAAGGCTTCCTTTCAGATTTGATAGGTTCTATTGTTCCTGCAGTCAACAAACTAATGCAAAAGCCGAGCCACACTTATTGCTGAGCGGAGTTTCCTTACATCTCTTTTGAACCCAGAACTTCGAAGGCCAGAAATAACTGCACGTTTTGCAGATGTAAGCACATCAGTGCCCTCATGTAAGCAAGACAGCAAGAACTTGGATGCTAAGCGGAACCTACCCTCCTTGCATAAACCGTGCACTAATGATGTATATGTAAACGAATCCCTGGAGTCAATATTATTGAACAGCTTTATAGCTGAATCTGCATTGCTAAACTTACAGAGCCCATCAATTAAGCAATTGTAAGCTACCAAGTTTGACTGCAAACCCTTCATCTCCATTAAATGTAGTTGCTTTTGGGCAGAATCAATATAGCCCATTTTACACAAGCCGTCGATTAAAACAGAGAATGTGTATTCGTCACTCTCAAGGCCACCTTCTTCAATCTCAGTCAACAAGCAGAATGCAATGTCTAACTTACCTTCTCTGCAAAGAAGATAAAGTAGAGTGTTGTAACATGCTTTGTCGAGACCGATGCCATTTTTCATCATTAATTCTGAACAAGCATTAGCTTCTTCAAATCTACCTCTTTTGACTAAAGCACTGATTACTGTACAATAAGGGAAAACATCTGATGTGTATCCTCTTTTCATCATTGTATAAAAAGTATCAAAACCTTGCTCAAATTTACCATATCTGAAGCAACAATTCATAACTGTTGTATATGTTATGGTATTTGGGACATGACCTGTTTCTCCAAGCTCTTTAAGGATCCTTCTTGCTTCACTTAGTTTACCAGATTTACAGAGCCCATCAATAATTGTATTATATGTCACCAGCCCCACAGGAAAATCCATCTTCTGCAAGCTCCTGAAGAGTCTCAGCGCATTTGTTACCTTCCCAGACTTGCACAAACCATTGATCAAAGTGTTATAAGTAGCTGAAGAAGGATCGACATTTTTCGACGTCATATCTAAGAAAATCTTATATGCATCCTCTGGATACCCCGACTTGAATAGACAGTGCATCAAGGTGTTATAAGTCCATGAATCGGGAGCTAACCCAATCTGCAGCATTTCTTCAAAAAGTTCCAGGGAGCGCAACGGCAGGCGAAATTGAGCAGCCCCAGCCATCAACGTGTTGTAAGTAATGACATCTGGCTTAACCCCTGCTTCTCTCATCCTATACATAATCGCATAACCTTCATCTAATCCGATGAAACGGCAGTATGCAGAAATCAATGTATTGTATGTTACAACATCAGGAAGATAACCAAGCCGTATTCCATCAACTATGATGGCCTCAGCCTTCTCCAAATTCTTGGCTTTACATAGAGAAGCTATGCAGATATTCATCAGTTGGGTCGAAAATCTGCAAATCATACCTTAATAAAAGCATAGGAGATGAAGATAAATAAGGACATCTGAATCTGCAAGAATTCAAGCAGAAGAACATCAATTAAACCTCAGTTGAAGCAAGCACTAAGACCAATGCAGTTATAATAGTAATAATAGCATATGCATATCTTAAACCCAACAATTTCATACCCCTCAGTGAGAAATGCATAGCATCTGAAGGAAGGCGGTACCTCTTATTTTTCTGCCTAACAGATTCAGTTGTTCTTCAATCAAGAGATCTGGGTTATTCTCTTGAAGCGGCAATACATCATACAGATGGTGGGCGGATAGAGGAGGGATGAGGCATATCTTCGTGACGGCGGAGAGGCGATGCCGGCAGAGCTTGGTGAGGGCGGAGAGGCGATGGCGGCGGAGCTTGGTGACGGCGAGCTCGTGGAGGGAAGATGCGCAGCTTGGTGACGGCGGAGAGAGCCGGAAAGGTGACGACGGTGGAGGAGTCGAAGACGGCAGATGGTGATTTTGGGATTTCGATGGTGGCTATGTTAGGGGTTTTCTGGGTTTTTGAACAAAAAAAAAAAGAACAGCCAAAACGGCTTCAAAATATTACATTATCCCGGGAGTACGAGATCCCAAGGCTATCTCTTAACAAAATGGAAAGGAAATCAGGGTGCCTTGACGTGGCCCTCAAAAAGGATTCTTTACTATTACAAGATTTCGCAAGCCAATTAGTGGCTTGGTTATATTACGAAAGGTTTTTAATAGCGCTTCGCAGTCTTTAATTATATTTCTTATCCTCCACTGACTTGAATCATGGACATCAATGGCGATAATTGACAAATTGATGGCTAACCTTGGTAAAATCAGATTTCAAATTACTTTCACCAAGGTTAGATCTAACCATAAATCAGAGCTGGCAGTTTCTTTGCCGTTATTTGAAGATCTTGTTCATGTAACTGCAACCTTCACGCTCCTAAATCCAAGTCTACTATTCTTGTATCCAAACCCACTAAAACTTGGCTATGAAAATATAAAACCATCTCAAACCCATCCACTCCTCGAACTATCAACCTTTCTTCCTCTTTTTCCTTCTTGTATTTAGATCCTTATTACTAAAAATTTAATTTTCATTGCTTTGAGTTATTTCAATCTGGTCCCCAATGGTGAGACTCAATTTCACGATGATTTGGGCAAAAATGGTTTCCATTGTTCTAGTAATAATGGCAAGGAGTATCCATTCATCATTATTAGTAAACTTGTTGTTGATCCCTAATGCTACATCTATAGGAGTAGGTGAGTCAAACTTGATATGATACCATAAAATATTTCGACGATAGAATCTAATGTTAAATTATGTTGTAGTTTGTTTGAACGGGAGCCTGCCTGTATACCAACTCCAATAGTGTATATTTAAGTTGTTGTAGTTAAAAATCTCATAGTTGGGACCTTGGGCTAGGTAGGTTGGTTTGCCTCTCAGGTGTGAACCAGCCTCATTGTCCCTTATGCCTGTGATGCACTGTTGTCCTTAACTGGTCAGATCGTGCCTCCAGCGTTGTTATTTAAAAAATTGAAGTGCTCAAAGCAAGTCCATGCTTTGTATACATTAACATGAGATAACATCACACAATTTTAATCCTATTGTATTAGTCTTCAAAATCGAAGCAATGATTAAGAAGGATAGTTAGGGTTATTCATATTTCATAGTCAAAGATGAAATTATTAGATTTATGAAAGAAGAACAACTGTAAAAGCATTTGCCAAGAATATTTTTATTAATCAAGAATGAAAGTTGGGGGTTTGAAGATAATCAAATATTGTCTTAGTCTCAACCATAAACGCTACCGGTTAGGGATCAACGAATGTTACTTTTAGGACTCTGCCGACACTTAGAAATCAAAATTTTTGGGTTCTAGAAGGTGTATGGTCACGAGGCTGAAATTTAAAGAAATTGACGAAAAGGGCACCCACTAGATGTAGAGCCGGCGGCTTAATTTAACTCAACAAAGGAAAACCTACTAGGTCTAAACATAGGAAGGATTGATAAACTTACACCACTTTCTTAATTCTATGGGTGGTGGTGCATGGTCGTTCTTAGTTGATGTCTAGTTAATTCTATTAACTAACGAGCTCTTAGCCTACTAACTAGCTATGCAGAGGCATCCCTCCACAGCTAGCTTCTTAGAGGGACTAGGGTCATTTAGGTGATAAAATTTTGAGGCAATAACAAATTTGTGATGCCCTTAGATTTTCTAGGTCGTATGCGCGCTACATTGATGTATTTAGCGAGTCTATAGCCTTGGCCAATAGGCCCGATGTAACGCCCTCGCCCGGCACGGGCACGTGCACGCACACGCGCCCACACGGCACGTGCGGCGCACGCGACAGGTCGGGCGGGGCCCGTCACGCACAGATACACTCCTGTGCACATACAATCATGACATCCTCAAATAACACCTGCTAACATATCCATGATTACATAATCCATCACCAAATAAATCATACTCTTAACCAAATAAACCTGTTAGTATATAAATATCAAAGTCCACAATAATATACACTAGACTGCCACATAATCTGGCAGGACCCACACAGGCCACAACAAACCATCAAGATACAACTAAAATAACTAATACAAGGTTACTCTATGATTCGACCTGTATTATACAAATCATTGTCTAATACAAAAGAGTACAAATATCAAATATTGGTACAACTCGATTTCTATGTAAACTATCATCTATACCATCTCGCATCTATAGCTCACCTCATCATCGCTCTAAAATATCTTCTCAAGTCGCTATCACGTACCACATATCTGAGGGGGTTAGAAAAGAAATAAAGAGAGTCATGAGCAAAAGGCTCAGTGAATAGACCTTACCCCGAATCAGTGATGCCAAACAGAGAGTAAATCATGTACTGGATAATATGAATCAGAAAGAGTATCATGTCATGAATGAGTATATGAATGTATCCTCAATAATATATAAATGAAAAGTAGATAACATGTCATAACTGATAAAAGTATATAATCCTCGACCATGAGTAAACAAATCTCCATGTCATCTATCATCATAACTCTCTCTCAAATATGACACATGATGCATGCCGATCATGACTATGCTATGATATCAAATGCAACCATATATGATGCATATTGACCACTCGATAATCAGGTATGTCAGGTAATAATGAAGTCATATGCATTTCTTAACATCACGATCATCACCGACATCTCGATATAATATCATCATACTAGACCACTGTGCACAGTCAACACCCGGTACCCGGTCTCAATATCATGCCCGAAGGCTCAGAGTATACTCTGCCATCCGCAAGGAGTATCTCAAATATAACCATACCCTGCCATCCGCTAGGGTATCAACATCCATCCAGACCAGGCACCCTTCTAGCTGATAGAAATCTCGTGAGGATAACTCGCCACATATGCCCTAGCGAACGGCATGTGTCCGAATGTCTGCTGCGCACACAGATTAACGACCTCGGATGTAAGGCCAACAGGATCGCGACCATGTCGAGCGATCAATCATCCACCAAGCGCGTCCTAACCCTCGCGCCCACTCGGGTATCCTCACGCTTTCTATCAACTATCCTATCAATCACATTTCATGCTTTCCTTTTTAAATGACAAATCATATGCATATATCCAGTACAATAACAAGTCAATGCATAACAGGAATTTAGGTGGAATAGGAATCAAGAGCAAAATGATGTAATGCAAACTCCAACCATGTATCTAACACATGCATACTCATGCTAATCTACCACATGCATACTCATGATAGAAATCATTCCGACATAAAACCATAACAGCATAATTATCTCCAATCATCTCTATATATCACCAATGTACTCATATCCCAGATCAGTCTAATCCAGTGCATGATAAAATATGCTCGACTGAAATCATCTCTATATAAAGTCATATAATCATGCTGGAGGCCAAAACATGCATGTACATAATATACAATATATCCTAATTTGAGAAAGGGATCTAGGGGATAAGACTACTCACACTGATCAGAAGATACAAACCACGTATCCCTTACATCCGCCCATCAACCGTGTGACACTTCTCGCTAGCAAGGACAACGGGGTCTCAAATAAGGGGTTCGGGATCTGAAAATGTTTAAGTAACATAAAGTTAGTTGTTTATCTCATTATAATCCGTTCGAGTAAAATATGATGATTTATTAGATTTTAGAATTTCTACTTATTTTTATGATTGACTAGATTTTAATTATAAATAAAATATAAATATAGATAAAAACCTAATTATAATTAAATTATATCTTGATTAATTAGGGACTATGTAGTCATTATCTTATTTGTTACAAAATAATAATGTATAATAAATTAATAGAATTACTTAAAATGTAGATCATAAGAATATTAGAATATAAATCTAATAATTATAATTTACAAATCTATCTATTAATCTAATAGATATGTAAATAAATAAATAAATATAAGTATTACAAATATTTATACCTAATTAATCATTAATGATAAAAATTATCATTAATAAAATTATATTGAAGGATATATAATATTATTAACATAGTTCATGTCTAAATAATCTATTTGCATTAATTAAGAAGAAAAATACCTAAATAAATAACCTAAATAAACTAATTAATTAATAAATTAATCACATCTGCCATCAGTGCTGGGCTCGGCCCAGCACTGTCTGCTACAGTGCTGGGCCAAGCCCAACACTGTGCAGAAAGAAAGAGAAGGAGTTGAGGAAGAAGGAGAAAAAGAAAGAAAGAAAGAAGGAAAGAAAGAAGAAGAAGAAGAAGAGGAAGAAGAAGAAGAAGAGGAAGAAGAAGAAGAAGAAGAAGAACAGAAGAGAAAGAGAAGAAAGAGGGGAGGTGAGGGAGGCGGTTGCGGACCCGGGCCGGCGGGGAGGGCACCGGCCGCTGCTGGCCAGCCAGCGGTCGGCCTCTCGCCGGTGGCTCGGCTCCGACGAGCCCACCCTCGGGCAAGAAAGAGAGAGAGAGAGAGAGGAGCTCATCGGCCTCGGCGAGAGAGAGAGAGAGAGATTTAAAGAGAGAGAGAGGGAAGACGGTGGAGGAGGAGTAGTGGCGGCGCCGGGGCCCGCCGGGGCCCACCGCGGCCAGCTGGCCGCAGGCGCGTGGCGCCCCACCAAGCTGCATGAGCAGCTAGCATGGGCACGAGGCCGGCCACAGTGTGGTCGGTCGCGTTGTGCCCATGATTTTTTTTTTCTTTTTGTGGATTGGGTTGTTACACCCGAGTAATCTTAAAAAATTTCATTATGATGAGAATAGATCATTGCAATTGTTGGTCTTCAACGAGGTTTGCTTAGTAAGTATAAGTCATCATCTCGTGTTGACTACATCCTTACCCTTTGTACACACCTCCCGTCACTTCTACTAATTGAATGGCCTAGTGAAGTGCTCAGATCGCAGTGACATGGTGTTACAAACGACTTCCTAAGCTCACTATCGACTCGAGTCCAAATCCGCCAATGGAAGAGGATTCCAAGGCATGAGCTAGAAGTTATGGTTACCGCAAATCGACAAAGTTAAGATACAACTTGAGATCCAATGGTTAGACAGACACATGGTTTTGGAGTTGTGATAGAATTGGAATGGCAAGCAAATCTATTAGAGTGGATCGTAGAAAGGCTAGCTGATGTGGGCATGATGGTGGTCGACCAAAGATAGTAAGGTGGTGGTGATAGTAATGGTGGATATCGGTATAGTCGGTAAGGAAAGGATTAGAAAATAAATAGGGTTATTCCTTAGAGTCAACGGGGTGCGGTCAAATAAGAAGGTTGATATGAACCACCTTCATCGGTCATCCTTTGATGTCTTCCTACTCCCACGAGCGATGCAACTCTGAATATCTACTTCGATTCACGATCAGACCTTTGGTTTGTAAACTAGGTCTTTCACGAACCTTGAAGATTAAGATGGTTCTTGAGATTCAATGGATGAATCGGAATAATATCTTGGGGTTTGATAGATTTGGAATGGAGGATTGAATCTATCAAATTGGATATGCAAAATGTGAGTCAAGTGGTGGAGCTCGGCTAAGGTTGGCGAAGGTGGATTAATGGAGGCGTATGGTAGGTCGGCGTGTTACACAAGGTAGATAAGAGGAGGGAGAGAGTGAGTTATTTCTTAGGAACGAGAGGGGTGGCTAGATAGGAGGCAAGGGAGCTCAAGGGAGCTCGGCCAATGATGGTGATCGGCCGAATTAAGGAAAGATTGAGAGAAAAAGAGAGAAGAGGCAAAGGAGAAGAGCATATTAATTCCAAAGTGACTAATCAAGTTGGTACCAAATCTATTTATAGGTGGCTCTCTAACTTGACATGATTAACTGGATCAAACATGCTCAAGACTAGATTTGTTGACCGATAGGGAACCTTATTCTTCAGCAAACAAACAAATAACTATTTTAACCCAAAAGCAAGAAAAATGAATTACGAAACTATTTCATATCAACTCATGGATGAAGAATCCAATGTGATGTGATTCTTCAGCTCAGCCTACAATATATCGAGATGTGACTTGTTATGTGAAGAGGTGTCAAATTTGCCAAACTTGCAAAGGCCAAACTTAAAACACTAGCTATTACACTCCAGTTCTTCTTCCTGAAAGACCATAGGACAATGGAATGAATTTCATGGTTGGCCTACCTAGAACTCAAAGAGTTAATGACTCAATTTTTATCATTGTTGATCACTTCTCAAAAATAACACATTTTATTACTTGAAAAAAAAGACTATGGGTGCTTTTTATATTACTAATGTTGACTTCAATGTTCAAGGATCTCGTGCCTCCATCCACGGATCTTAAGACAGCTTTCTCGATGTTCGTTCACTAATCGGATGATATCTCGAGATTCCAACATCCGATTCACCTGAAACTTAAGTTTTTGGAAAGCTCTTTTCCGGGGCTACAACATATAAAAATCTCAAGTCGATCCGATGGCGGCATCCTTCGAGATCTATTTCTAAAGTTCTGTGGCAGATCCTGTCCAGATCTAGAAATTGGGAGAGATCGAACTTTAGTCTAAAGGGGAGATTGTATCAGAGGTAGACGAGGAGGAGGAGGAGGAATCTTGGAATGGAGGAGGAGATGTGGAGTAAGCCATAGACCAAACTAGCCTTTTTGAAAAAATTCAGATTCAAATATGGATATGGGTATAGCTAATATTATCAAATACAAATTTGGATAATGGATATCTTAAATAAATACCCAACTCATCCTAACCCTACCCTCTGTATCTCTGATATGATCTTTCATCTCTCCCGAATCTCCTAATTCCCAAATGAGAGTAGCCACCTCCAACTCTAAAATCCCTCCTCGCTTTCATTGATCACAAGATGATATCAACTCTCCAATCGTAGTGTCACCAACCTCGCATCCTCCGGTCCTCCCTCCTCGGGCTTAGCAACACTAAGCTCCACCTCCTTCGTCCCTCCTTGAGCTTGGCGACACTAAGTTGGACCTCCTCCAATCCTCCCTCCTTGAGCTCGGCCTCACCAAGCTCGGCCTCCTTCGATCCTTTCTCCTCGAGCTCGGCCTTGAGAGAAAGGTAATGAACTTAACTAATAATCTAGCATGCATTTGATGAGAAGAGGTGAGATTTTATCATTCTTATCTTTCAAATGCAGATCCGTGTAATTTTTCTTTCAGCAATGCATTCTATAGTTTATTTGTAGATTGTGAATTTACAAGCACCTCATATTTTGACTTGCTCTCATGAGTAGAGCTATCAAGCTCGATGAGTGACTCAGGCTTGGGTTGGGCTCAGCTCGGCTGAAGCTCGAGTCTGGCTCGGCTCGGTCAGACCTGAGCTGAGTCCAAGTTGCTAAAATCGGTTTGAAATTAATATCGAGCTGAGCCTGAGCTAAAGCCGATTTGCTCAGGCTCGACTCGATAGGCTCAGTATAAAAGGGGTGAGATAAACCCCAGATCCCTACCTCCTCCGCCACGGTGCGCCAGTGCTGCCTCGTCCTCCTTTGCCAAGTTGTTGCCATTGTGTCGCCTCCTCCTTTGGCAACAGCTAGCCGCCATGGTGCTGCCTCCTCCTCCTTCGGCAGCAGCAAGTAGCCACAATGCGCCGCCCCGCAATGCCCCGCTTCGTCCATTTTCTTCTTCTTCTTCTTCTTCTTTGGCTCATCTTGGGCTCGATTTGGCTTGGTCTGGCTTGATCCGACTCGGCTTGATGATAGGCTCATTTTAGGCTCGAGCTCAGCTGGGGCTTGGTCTAGGCTAGCTTGGGCTCAGCTTGAGTTGAGTTGAGCTAAGCCTGAGCCCAATTCTAAGGCTCAAAATTAATTTCAAGCCGAGCCTGAGTTGAAGCTGGCTCGCTCACGGCTTATTTACACCCCTATTCATGAGTATCCTTAACTTTCTGCTTACAGTTTGCATGTTAATGCATGATAAAGTATGTAGAACAAGTATTTAATGGAGGTTTTTGCACTTCTACTTCAGATATCTGATTGTCATCACTGTCATTAATTTTTAGTTTTAATTATTTTCTTATCACATAGTATTTTGGATGTATATTTGGAAGGCTTGTTGTGGCCTGTGGAACTTGTATCCGGACACTTTTAGTTGAGTTTATTTATGGTGAAATTGTGCTGTTGTGTGCCTTGTGAAATCGTTGTACTGACAGGTCATGTGATGCACCGCATGGGAGGATTTACCCACGCGGTTTACACGTGTATTTGGAGGTTTGGGTGTTTCAACTTAGTATCAGAGCCTAGGTTCACCATAAATCCGGCAAGTCTTCCTAGATATCATTCAAATACATAGGAAATGAATAATAATAATGAATAACTAGGAGTAATGAATAATAGTCACTCACGACTTATGTTATACTTGTGAATTAAGATCTAAACTGCATTGATTATCGGCAATTGAACCAGCTGACTGTGAAGAACAAGTACCCCCCTTGCCTCGCATTGAGGACATGTTTGATCAATTGCGTGGAGCACGCGTCTTCTCGAAGATTGATCTGAGATCTGGGTATCATCAATTGAGGATTAGGGAAGTGGATGTCCCAAAAACCGCTTTCCATACCCGGTACGGGTTGTATGAGTTCCTGGTTATGCCTTTCGGCTTGACCAATGCACCAGCTATCTTCATGGACTTGATGAACCGAGTCTTCCACCCTTTCTTGGATCGGTTCGTGGTGGTATTCATTGATGATATCTTGATTTACGCTGCCTCAGAACAGGAGCATGTATCTTCGGTTGGTACTACAAGTGCTAAGGAGAGAAAAGTTATTTGCCAAGTTCTCCAAGTGTGAATTTTGGTTGGAGGAAGTGGTGTTCCTTGGGCTTGTGGTCTCAGGAGAGGGCATCCGGGTTGATCAAGTCAAGATCACCGTTGTTCTCAATTGGAGGCAACCGAGTACTCTCTCGGGTCCGTAGTTTCTTGGGATTGACCGGGTATTACCGGCGTTTTGTGGGAGGATTTGCGAAAAATTGTCAATCCCCTCACTAAGCTAACCCGGAAGGATCAGTGTTTTGAATGGACAGCTGATTGTGAGGAGAGCTTCCAAGAGCCGAAGAGGAGACTTACATCTGCACCCGTCCTTGTAGTTCCTCGCAGTGGAGGAGGCTACCAGGTCTATTGTGATGCTTCATACTCGGGCTTGGGCTGTGTGCTCATACAGGAGGGCGGAGTTGTCGCTTATGCATCCAGGCAGCTCAAGAACCATGAGCGGAACTACCCTACCCACGACTTGGAGCTAGCAGCGGTAGTGTTCGCCCTGAAGATTTGGAGGCATTATCTTTACGAGGAAAAGTGCGAGATCTTCACTGACCACAAGAGTTTGAAGTACTTGTTCACCCAGAGGGAGTTGAACATGAGACAGCGCAGGTGGCTTGAGCTGGTGAATGATTATGACTGCACCATTAACTACCACCCTGGGAAGGCAAATGTGGTGGCTACTATATATAGCTAGGATTAATATAGTAATTTATATTACATGTATCTTTCTAATCTTGTTATAATTAGATTTATTTATTAACAATGATAAAATTAGATTTAATTCATATAAATTAAATACATTAGATTAACTACAATAACTAGATAACTAATAACATAACCTAACATAATTTAAATAGTAACTAAATCAATTAAAAAAAATTACACATAGTGCTAGGTTTAGCCCAACACCTTACAGCCTTAGGGTGTTAGGCCGAGCCCAACACCATTGACCAACAGGTGCTAGGCCGAGCCCAGCGCCACAATCCTGCAAGCGCTTGGTCGAGCCCAGCATCCAAGTGCACCCACTGCAAGGTGCTGGCCTGAGCTCAGCACCACTACAGCAGACACCCGAGAGAAGAAGAAGAAGAAGAGGAGGAGAAGAGGAAGAAGAAGAAGAAAGGTGGATGAGGGGGGTCGGGCCGTAAGGGAGGGGGACTACTGCTGGTGGCCACTCATCTGTTAGCCTCTCGTGTAACGCCCCCGCCCGGCACGGCACGTGCACGCCCACGCGGCCGCACGGCACGCGCGACGCACACAACAACTCGGGCGGGGCCCGTCACGCACGGATACTCTCCTGTGCACATACAACCATGACATCATCAAATAACACCTGCTAATATATCCATGATCACATAATCCATCACCAAATAAATCATACTCTTAACCAAATAAACCTGTTAACAAATTAATATCAAAGTCCACAATATATACACTAGACCGCTACATAATCTGGCAGGACCCACACAGGCCACAACAAACCATCAAGATACAACTAAAATAACTAATATAAGGGTACACTGTGATTCGACCTGTATTATACAAATCATCGTCTAATACAAAAGAGTACAAATATCAAATGATGATACAACTCAATGTCTGGTTAAACTATCTTCTATACCGTCTTGCATCAATAGCTCACCTGATCATCGCTCTAAAATATCTTCTCAAGTCGCTATCACGTATCACATATCTGAGAGGGTTAGAAAAGAAATAAAGAGAGTCATGAGCAAAAGGCTCAGTGAATAGACCTTACCCCGAATCAGTGATGCCAAACAGAGAGTAAATCATGTACTGGATAATATGAATCAGAAAGCAACATCATGTCATGAATGAGTATCTGAATGTATCCTCAATAATACATAAATGAAAAGTAGATAATATGTCATACTGATAAAAGTATACAATCCTCGACAATGAATAAACAAATCTCAATGTCATATGATCATCATAACTCTCTATCAAATATGACACATGATGCATGCCGACCATGACCATGCTATGATACCAAATGCAACCATATATGATGTATATTGACCACTCAATAATCAGGTATGTCAGATAAAAATGAAATCATATGCATTTCTCAACATTTACGATCATCACCGACATCTCGGTATAATATCATCATACTAGACCACTGTGCACAGTCAATACCCGGTACCCGGTCTCAACATCATATCCGAAGGCTCAGAGCATACTCCGCCACCCGCAAGAGTATCTCTAATAAAACCATACACCGCCACCCGCTAGGGTATCAACATCCATCCAGACCGGGCACCCACATAGTTGATAGAAACCTCGTGAGGATAACTCACCACATATGCCCTGGCGAACGGCATGTGTCCGAATGTCTGCTGCGCACACAGACTAACGACCTCAGACGTAAGGCCAACAGGATCGCGACTATGTCGAGCGATCAGTCATCTCCAGGCACGCCCTAACCCTCGCGCCCACTCGGGTATCCTCACGCTTTCTATCAACTATCCTATCAATCACATTTCATGCTTTCCTTCTAAATGACAGATCACTACGTATCCCTTACATCCGCCCATCAACCGTGTGACACTTCTCGCTAGCAAGGACAACAGGGTCTCAAATAAGGGGTTCGGGATCTGAAAATGTTTAAGTAACATAAAGTTAGTTATTTATCCCATTATAATCTGTTCGAGTAAAATATGATGATTTATTAGATTTTAGAATTTCTACTTAATTTTATGATTGGCTAGATTTTTATTATAAATAAAATATAAATATAGATAAAAAAAACCTAATTATAATTAAATTATATCTTGATTAATTAGGGACTATGTAGTCATTATCTTATTTGTTACAAAATAATAATGTATAATAAATTTACAGAATTACTTAAAATTTATATCATAAGAATATTAGAATATAAATCTAATAACTATAATTTACAAATTTATCTATTAATCTAATATACATATAAGTAAATAAATAAATAAATATAAGTATTACCTATATTTATGTGTAATAGTTTACCACTTAATTAATCATCAATAAACTTTAATTAATAATAATCATAATGATGAATATGTATTATTATTCAAATAAATAATGTCTAAATCTATTTGTATTAATTAAGACAGAAATACCTAAATAAATAAATAATAAAATTAAAAGGATAAAGGATCTCTGCTACAGTGCTGGGCCGAGCCCAGCACTGTTGTAGAAAATAAGAAGAGGAGAAGCAGCTGAGGAAGAAGAAGAAGAAAGGAAGAAGAAAGAAGGAAGAAGAAGAAGAAAAGAGAAGAAAAGAAGAGAAGAAAGAGAGGAGGGGAGGGAACTGCGGAACCGAGTCGGCGGGGAGGGCACCGGCCGCTGCTGGCCAGCCAGCGGCCGGCCTCTCGTCGGCGACTCTATTCCGACGTGCCCGAGCTCGGGTGTGAGCGCGCGCGCGCGCGAGAGAGAGAGAGAGAGAGAGAGAGAGAGAGAGAGAGAGAGAGAGAGAGAGAGAGAGAGAGAGAGAGAGAGAGAGAGAGAGGGGAGAGAAAGGAGCTCACCAGAGCTCGCGGAGGTGGCGATGGCGACGGCGGTGACAGGCCGGCCTCAATGAGAGAGAGAGAGAGAGAGAGATAGAGGTTTAAAGAGAGAGAGACCAAACGAGAGAGAGAGAGAGAGAAATTTAAAGAGAGAGAGGGAAGGCGGTGGGAGGTTGGCGGTGGCTGCGGCGGCGCTGGGGCCCGCCGCTGCCAGATGGCCGCAGCCGGTTGGCTGCGGCGACGCGAGGGGGGGGGGTGCGTGGCACCTCCCCCACGCAGCCCCACTGCACGGGCGCGAGGCCGGTCACACTGTGGCCGGCCACGTCATGCCCATAGAAAGAATTTTTTTTTCTTTTTGGGATTTGGTTGTTACATTTTCCTTCCCCCCTTATAAAAATTTTGACCCCGAAATTTAAATCACACTGGTATTGTAAAAAAATCTACAAATCTAGTTCTAGTACCTTCTAATCAAATCGATAACTACACAATCTTACTTTTTCAAATCTATAACTTATACCACCACAAGTAGCTCCCTTACAAGATTAAATTTTCTAGATCTAAGTCAGTCAGGTAATCATACCATATCTATACACATCAATAATACAACTGTTTTGCAAGAAAGAGTACACTCATTCTATTAATTGAATCATATTCTACTCCAAAATAACTCAAGCTACACCAATTTATCACTTTTCCTGTTATCTACAATAATACACATCGTAATGCCATAATCACCTATGATTATACGATACAACCTATTTAAGTAAATTATCTCCAATCTGCCGAATATATACTCCGATCCCAAACATACTCAATGGGTTATTCCTCAATACTATCACTAATACTAAGTGGAACGATAAATACAAGTTATTTCAAAAACATCCGAAATACTTTAACTCATGCTCCTCTTTCTAAACAAATAATCTCACTAATCTATACATACTTAGCATCATCCGATATCCTCATAAAATTTAGGCGATAACACAAACTCTCTTATTTAAAGTGCACTGCTCATATGCTTAAACTATTATACAAATTACTAGGTAAATCAATATAAGAGATCATACCTATCCATATAAGACTACAATATCAACGTGTATTCATAATACATTCTTCAGAATAACATACAATGCGTCAAATCTGACCTATCAATGTAAATCCTAATGCAACCTCAACCGAAATTTATATCCTCTTCTAATTCTCCACATTATCTTCCTTCTTAATCTGCAATATCTAAAAGGATTTAACTATCTTAAGAAACATACATGATAAACTTTATAATGATCTTTCTATCAATCACTTCTATATCCAAACTATTCATTCCTCGATTCACATAATTCCAGTTTGATCATTATCTATTTAATTACCATCACTACTAATATATCCACCAAAATATCGTTTAATGATATCGATATTCCGATCTAAAGACTATCCATGGAGTTCTATTAAATGATCCAATAATCTCTTCAATATCTCGACAGATATAATACCAATATATACTAATCCATCATACTTGATCTTTTAAAAATACAGAAACACATCTTAAACAAATCCATAAAATCATTATAAATGAACTAAAGTTACTAAGATTAACCTCCTGAATTCATAATGCTATTATGATCTGCTAATAAACTAACTGACACTAACTGATTCCTATAGATTAGAAGACATCCAACAATATAGATAACAACATTCTCACATCCTTAACTTTGTAATTCATTAAACGATCAAATTTCCACAAACTATAATAGAACCAATCATGAAATCATTATCTTCCAATCAAATGTCTTTATCTTAAGACTTAAATGTAAACCTGTAAGTCTTTACAATCATTAAATCAATCTAATCATTCAAAAAGGCTCGCTCAATAACCTCTAGTAATAATCGAGCATGTAAGCCAATGGTTAAACAATTGCTAATATAATCACTTTCCTATACATCATTATCTGTTTATCATCTAGCAGTATAATAAACATCCATCGATACATTATACATGAAATATCATAGTCCTCTATATTCCTTTCATTATCGTTCTATGAAGCAATTAGTTCAACTTCCAAACCATCTCTCAGTCATAACAAATAATCAAGTCTATAGGCTCTATGAATAACGCCATCAAATTAGCTCACCAATTAGTATCATTGCAACAACTAACATGTCAAAACACATAATATCTCAATTTAACATCTATACCATCATATCTCATTCCTAATTAAATCATTTAAACCTCATACTTCTTTAAGAGTCTTAATTTAATATTCTATCACATCCTCTATACAAAGTCCACTATATATGCTGCACAATTTAATTGTATAGAATCATCAATATCCCTCTACAACATCATTAATATCACCTAATAATCATAATAAAATAAGTTTGTATACTTGTAATTAAAATTCATCACCCAACATACACGATCTTCAAGCTATAATATTCTTATCCTCTAAATCAATTTTCAAAACTAAACTAATAACCATAATATATTTTCACTGCCATACAAGATATGTCCTGAGACTATCAACTTTAGCAACTATCATCACCCTATATAATTCCTTTCATTATCATTCTTTCTATCTAATCAAATTCACACAGTCAGCAACTTCTAAACTAAACCTACTATCATGCCATCCAGAAAGATATACATTACTTCTCAGTTACTAACACCACTCACAAACTAATAACTGTATCCATGACATATTTCTTATACCCGTTACCCTATTTGGTAATCAACTCAAAGGTTTAAATGAGACGTTAATCCTCTAACAATATTATTAGTTACACATATCCCTACTGAATCACTCATCTTATCGATACAATCAAAATTTCATACCTACTAACACAAACATCTTGCAAACATAATTTATCATACTAGTCATCCGAAAATTATTTTCTATATACAATCTACAATCATCTATATCACAACACATAATTTCTTTTCCACTATACAAAATCATCATATATCTTACTCATCCATCCACAATCCATAATTATAACCCTCATAAAGATCAAAATAGACTTTCTACGCATATATCTCTTTACATCAATCTCCTAATATCAAATATATCCATAAAAAATCAAAAATCCAAAAATATGCTATATCTGCTCAGAATAACTTCAAATCTACTTATAATAATTCTTCTGTACAAAATACATATCTCCACATTTTTACAAATTTCTACACTTTATCACAACATACGAACAACTCTATATATATCCTATATTAGGCTTCACAGACTATGATACATCAATATCAATATCAATGCATGATTTTAATAATACATCTTCCTATTCATTAGGCGCTCAGATAAATTATCAATATACCAATATCACAAATTATTTCTACCAATATCGACAAGTATTAAAACTTAATAATCATAACATCACAACCTAGATTCCTATCTCAAACAATTAATATCAAACTCATCGAGATTGACTACTAGGGTAGCCCTAAGATAAACCGACAACTACTATACTTGATGGTTTGCCAGATCATCATTAAACCTAAGCTCTGATACCACTTGAACTGTAACGCCCCCGCCCGGTATGGCACGTGCACGCCCACGCGGCCGCACGGCACGCGCGACGCACGCGACAAGTCGGGCCGGGCCCGTCACGCACGGATACTCTCCTGTGCACATACAATCATGACATCATCAAATAACACCTGCTAACATATCCATGATCACATAATCCATCACCAAATAAATCATACTCTTAACCAAATAAACCTGTTAACAAATTAATATCAAAGTCCACAATATACACACTAGACCGCTACATAATCTGGCAGGACCCACACAGGCCACAACAAACCAACAAGATACAACTAAAATAACTAATACAAGGGTACACTGTGATTCGACCTGTATTATACAAATCATTGTCTAATACAAAAGAGTACAAATATCAAATGATGATACAACTCAATGTCTGGTTAAACTATCTTCTATACCGTCTTGCATCAATAGCTCACCTGATCATCGCTCTAAAATATCTTCTCAAGTCGCTATCACGTATCACATATCTGAGAGGGTTAGAAAAGAAATAAAGAGAGTCATGAGCAAAAGGCTCAGTGAATAGACCTTACCCCGAATCAGTGATGCCAAACAGAGAGTAAATCATGTACTGGATAATATGAATCAGAAAGCAACATCATGTCATGAATGAGTATATGAATGTATCCTCAATAATACATAAATGAAAAGTAGATAATATGTCATACTGATAAAAGTATATACAATCCTCGACAATGAATAAACAAATCTCAATGTCATATGATCATCATAACTCTCTATCAAATATGACACATGATGTATGCCGACCATGACCATACTATGATACCAAATGCAACCATATATGATGTATATTGATCACTCAATAATCAGGTATGTCAGATAAAAATGAAATCATATGCATTTCTCAACATTCACGATCATCACCGACATCTCGGTATAATATCATCATACTAGACCACTGTGCACAGTCAATACCCGGTACCCGGTCTCAACATCATATCCGAAGGCTCAGAGCATACTCCGCCACCCGCAAGAGTATCTCTAATAAAACCATACACCGCCACCCGCTAGGGTATCAACATCCATCCAGACCGGGCACCCACATAGTTGATAGAAACCTCGTGAGGATAACTCGTCACATATGCTCTGGCGAACGGCATGTGTCTGAATGTCTGTTGCGCACACAGGCTAACGACCTCAGACGTAAGGCCAACAGGATCGCGACTATGTCGAGCGATCAGTCATCTCCAGGCACGCCCTAACCCTCGCGCCCACTCGGGTATCCTCACGCTTTCTATCAACTATCCTATCAATCACATTTCATGCTTTCCTTCTAAATGACAGATCATATGCATATATCTAGTACGATAACAAGTCAATGCATAACAGGAATTTATGTGGAATAGAAATCAAGAGAAAAATGATGCAATGTAGTCTCCAACTATATAGTCAACACATGCATACTCATGCTAATCTATTATATGCATACCCATGCTACAGATCAACTAGACATAACCTCACCACAGTATAATCATATCTCATCATCTCTATTTATCATCATCATACTCATATCCAAGATCAGCCTAATTATATGCATGATAAAAATATGCTCGACTGTAATCATCTCTGAGGCCAAAACATGCATGTACATAATATATAATAACCTAATTTGAGAAAGGGATCTAGGGGATAAGACTACTCAAACTGATCAGAAGATACAAACTACGTATCCCTTACATCTGCCCATCAACCGTGTGACACTTCTCGCTAGCAAGGACAACGGGGTCTCAAATAAGGGGTTCGGGATCTGAAAATGTTTAAGTAACATAAAGTTAGTTGTTTATCCCATTATAATCCGTTCGAGTAAAATATGATGATTTATTAGATTTTAGAATTTCTACTTAATTTTATGATTGGCTAGATTTTTATTATAAATAAAATATAAATATAGATAAAAAAACCTAATTATAATTAAATTATATCTTGATTAATTAGGGACTATGTAGTCATTATCTTATTTGTTACAAAATAATAATGTATAATAAATTTACAGAATTACTTAAAATTTATATCATAAGAATATTAGAATATAAATCTAATAACTATAATTTACAAATTTATCTATTAATCTAATATACATATAAGTAAATAAATAAATAAATATAAGTATTACCTATATTTATGTGTAATAGTTTACCACTTAATTAATCATCAATAAACTTTAATTAATAATAATCATAATGATGAATATGTATTATTATTCAAATAAATAATGTCTAAACCTATTTGTATTAATTAAGATAGAAATACCTAAATAAATAAATAATAAAATTAAAAGGATAAAGGATCTCTGCTACAGTGCTGGGCTCGGGCCCAGCACTAGCCTACTACAGTGCTGGGCCGAGCCCAGCACTGTTGCAGAAAATAAGAAGAGGAGAAGCAGCTGAGGAAGAAGAAGAAGAAAGGAAGAAGAAAGAAGGAAGAAGAAGAAGAAAAGAGAAGAAAAGAAGAGAAGAAAGAGAGGAGGGGAGGGAACTGCGGAACCGGGTCGGCGGGGAGGGCACCGGCCGCTGCTGGCCAACCAGCGGCCGGCCTCTCGTCGGCGACTCTGTTCCGACGTGCCCGAGCTCAGGTGTGAGCGCGCGCGCGCGAGAGAGAGAGAGAGAGAGAGAGAGAGAGAGAGAGAGAGAGAGAGAGAGAGAGAGAGAGAGAGAGGGAGGGGGAGAGAAAGGAGCTCACCGGAGCTCGCGGAGGTGGCGACGACGACGGCGGTGACAGGCCGGCCTCAATGAGAGAGAGAGAGAGAGAGAGGGAGGTTTAAAGAGAGAGAGACCAAACAAGAGAGAGAGAGAGGGAAGGCGGTGGGAGGTTGGCGGTGGCTGCGGCGGCGCTGGGGCCCGCTGCTGCCAGATGGCCGCAGCTGGTTGGCTGCGGCGACGCGAGGGGGGGTGCATGGCACCTCCCCCACGCAGCCCCACTGCACGGGCGCGAGGCCGGTCACACTGTGGCCGGCAACGTCGTGCCCATAGAAAGAAATTTTTTTTTTTGTTACATCTCGCTAGCGGCTCGGTCCTTTGGCTGCCCCAAGGAGAAATAGTAAGAGGTAGAGAACTAGAGAGAGAGAGGAGAGAAGTGAAACACTCGCCACCAAATACACATGCCTCCTACGTGGGTGGAACCCACGTGGTTTCCACGTGACCTGTTGGTCAAGTTTCTACACAATAACAAGATAAAGACCCTACATCCTACATTTCTACAAATAACACAACAAAAGAAACCCAAAATACCACACACCGCAACAAGTCCCAAAAACATATCCATACAACTTAAATAGGGTAAATACCTACGTACCATAGTGAAATAAATAAAAGAGACTATGAACAACTTCTTACCAACTCTTGGTGAACTCAAGGTCATCAACTAATCTGAAAATATTTTCACCAAAGGTGGTGAGAACAAAGTCCAGCAAATATACGCCTCTATAGTCTAAAAGTAGTGTAAGAAAGGATGTCACCAAAATATATATGTTAACAACATGATCATAATAATGCATCTATGCAACATGTCTATCATGTCCATATCTTCAACTCACATATAATAAGGGAATATATGATATGCATCGTTTAAACTATCAAATCATTGCTCTAATGCTCCCACAGAGCCATAACCGTAAATCATCATGTTATGCTCATCAAGCTATCCACCACATCATAAACACATGCTCACCGATCATCTCATACATCGAGGAGGGATAGACATTTAGCGGTACTATCGCCCGTACATGCTGGCAACGTTGCATATGACTGGTTGTCTTTGGCCAATAAACTAAGGACCCTAGCCGTAAGCTATATATATATCTCTCTCTCTACAATCATCACTGCTCACAACGGAATAGTCAAGAACACTTAGCTCATCAATGAACGCTATGACTCAATGTCATCAGGTACCGCTAGGTCTATGATCCCTACCTCCCAATCATAGTTTCATATCACTAGTGTCTAGTCTCTAAAAGGGCAGTGTGATCGTCTAAATGTCACTCAAGCTAACGACCTCAAGCATAGACCATTTATCTCATAGGCACCATACAATGAACTCCACCCTTAACCCCGAGTTAAGTTAGTGAAGGGTACTATCTAGTCCGGACTTAACTACGTGGTAATACATGCAAGTAATGCAATGATCACATCATCAATCATATGTCATGTACATTAAAGTTATCATACTCAAGTATGCACCAATAACCCATAAATGACTATGAAGCAGTAAAGTAAATATGATAACGTTGAGCAATAAATAAATTATTTGCACACATGTGATTTGTATATCATGAATTCATAAAGTCAACGTCTCATCAATATTACACTATTCTTAGAATAGTGAGGATTTACTTGCCTGGCAAATTTTCAAGTTAATCAACTTCAATCGCGCCACGGATCATCCTTGCATAGCACGGAGTCTACCTCGTTAATGAAAGTAATAAAGCATGAGCATAACAATTCTACCACTAAGTAATTAAATAACCCTACTAACATCCGATATAGGTTTGAGTAGGTCCATCCAAAAATCCTTACCTTTATTAATCTAATAGAGTGGGTATATTAATTATGACGGTTTGATGTACCATTAACGGTTATTAATATAATTCTCATCATATTTACCGTTCCACTAGTTACTATCAATTCGAAGTTAATAAAATATACCACATTGGGTTAATTTATTTTATTGAATATAGCCGCACATCTAATATAGTTATCAAACTCCAATTATAGATAAATTCCCATTAAAGCAATTCATAGTGGTACTCTCATCTATTGCCTCATTTATTAATATTAATTTATGGCAACTACTAGATCTAACAATACTATATCTTATTGACAACTAATATTAAGGCTCAAGTTTGCCAAAATAAATAAAGAACATAACTTAAGTAATTTAAAATAATTAGGGAATAATCACTCTACTTGAGCTACCTCAAAGCCCAATAGTCCAACACAAGTCCATCAGATTGGGCCCAAGGCCCTAAAAGAACTAACCTTGTAATGCCTAAAAGCCTCTTAGGCTAGGCTACAGCCTAACCCAAACAACACGGGCTGGGCCACAGCCCAACCCACCAACTTCGGCTGGGCTGCCACAGCCCAACCCACCACTTAGGTTGGGCTGCACCCAACCCAAGCCCGAGATGGGCTGGGCCGCACCCAGCCCAACCTCACAGCCAATCTCCCATCCTCACCCGAGGCATACTGGGAAGGAAGGGAGTGGCTGTCAATGATTGACAACACTGACAGTTGGCCACTCACCTGCTGGCCCCTTCTCTGCAACTGGGGGAAAAGGCACACGACGTGCCGACTGGTGAGGAAGCATGATTGACATGGAGGGGAAAGCTCAATGGCGATGAGAGGAGCAGATCGGTGAGTCACTGGAAAGATCAATGAAAGACCAATGCTAGAAGAATGAGGGGGTTGAGAGGAGTGTGCATAGTGCATGAGTGGCCAGCTAAGGTGGCTGGCGACGAGGGGAAAGGGTCCTCCATTGTCGACGACCATGGAGTTGGCCCACACCGTCGCCCAGGCTACGAGAGACCCGAAGCAAGGTGGCAATGACTCCCCCTTATGGAGGTGAAGCTGTCACGGCCGGTGCAAGAAGGCATGAAGCCATCGACCGACCAATCACCCAATGAGGCCGACAATGAGGAAGAAGGAAGAGAGAAAGCACTAACAAAATTATTAACCCAAATTAACCTTGTGAGTTGGAAGGAGACTTACCAACAAGTTGATCCATAACAATGGCAGGCTTCGGCGATGCTCTGACGCACGAGAAGAGAAAATGGAGATAGTGGCGGTTGCGAGGGAAGAAAAGAAGAGAAAGAAAAGAAGAAGGAAAAGAAGAGATGGAGGGGGAAGGGTAAGGTAGCACACGTGCTGGGCACGTGTGCTCACTATTCTTTTTTATTAACTGGAATGGGATGTTACAAGAAGGAAGGAGAGAGAGAGATACTCACCGGTGGGTAGGAGGGCTGACGATAGCTCTTCTCGATGGTCGGTGGCTGTTGGGGCACTAGAGGGAGAGAGAGAGGTCGAGAGAATGAGAGGAGGAGAAAGAGAAAATTAGAGAGAGAGAGGAAGAGAGAGAGGGGGGGTCGGGGTGGTTTAATGTGGCGGTGGGGAAGTGGTTGATGGGCTCGGTCCCACCTCCATGTCGCCGCAATGCCAAGGCAAAGTGGCTTAGTGGTTATCAAGGAGAATAATAGGTAGATAATTATGTTTGAAATACACTATTAAATAATATAATTATGGTTAATAAATAATAAAACAAATATAGAAATGAAGAGTACATAATTACAACAAGAAACTATCTTTTTGTCGAGTTAATTTTAATTAATAGAAAGACTGACATATTTGTTATAAATAATTTCAGATCCCCACCCCCCTGTTCAAGACCCGGTGGACTTAGCTATCAAGGCTTGATTGTTATCGTAGCAGCGTGAACGAGTGGTGATTTGGTATTTGCAGTGGGGTGAGTAGTCTTATCCCCTAGATCCATTTCTCAAATTAGGTTATATTATATCATGCATATAATTAGGCTGATCTTGGATATGAGTATGATGATGATAAATAAAGATGATTAGAGATGATTATACTGTTATGGTTTTATGTCGGGATGATCTCTAACATGAGTACGCATGTGATAGACTAGCAGGAATATGCATGTGTTAGATATATGGTTAGAGTCTACATTACATCATTTTTCTCTTAATTCCTATTCCACCTAAATTCCTGTTATGCATTGACTTGTTATCGTACTGGATATATGCATATGATCTGTCATTTAAAAAGAAAGCATGAAATATGATTGATAGGATAGTTGATAGAAAGCGTAAGGATACCTGAGTGGGTGCGAGGGTTAGAGCGTGCTTGGAGATGATTGATCACTCGATATAGTCGCGATTCTATTGGCCTTACGTCTGAGGTCGTTAGCTTGTGTGCGCAATAGACATTCGGACACATGTCGTTCGCCACGGCATATGTGGCGAGTTATCCTCATGAGGTTTCTATCAACTATGTGGGTGCTCGGTCTAGATGGATGTTGATACCCTAGCGGGTGGCGGGGTATGGTTATATTAGAGATACTCTTACAGGTGGCGGAGTATGCTCTGAGCCTTCGGATATGATGTTGAGACCGGGTACCGAGTGTTGACTGTGCATAGTGGTCTAGTATGATGATAATATACCGAGATGTCGGTGATGATCGTGATGTTGAGAAATGCATATGATTTCATTATTATCTGACATACCTGATTATTGAGTGGTCAATATACATCATATATGATTGCATTTGATATCATAGTATTATCATGGTCGGCATGCATCATATATCATATTTGAGAGAGAGTTATGATAATCATATGACGTGGTGACCTGTATATTCATTATCGAGGATTATGTATTCTTATTAGTTATGACATGTTATCTATATTTTATTTATGTATTATTGAGGACACATTTATTTACTCATTCATGACATGATACTCTTTCTGATTCATATTATCCAGTACTTGATTTACTCTTTGTTTGGCATCACTGATTCGGGGTAAGGTCTATTCACTGAACCTTTAGCTCATGACTCTCTTGTTTTCTCCTTTTGAAAAACCCAAGTGAACGAGAGGAGCAGGATACTCCCTTAGAGGTCTTGCCAGTGAGTGAGGAGTAAAGTGTGGTTAGTGTTATATGCCAGATGAGTTATTTTATCTGATGTACTAGTGGACATCCTCCAAAGTGTATCTGTATCCTTGTCTTATATTTTAGCATATGACATTATACTTGTATAATTATGTATATACTACCATTGTGTATATGTAGTTGTGAAAAGCTCTTAATGATGTGTTATGGCCTATGTAGGGCCCATGTAGGGTTATTTGTATGCTGTTGACAGTTAGACTTGAGTTATTCTTAGTTTAGTGTTGTGGATAAAATTATGATGTTACTACAAGTTTATTTGATTGTCAGTATCTAACCAAATGGTCAGGTGCTACGCACGTGCCGTGTGGGCTCGTGCCATGCACGTGTTTAGAGTTTGGGTGTTACAGCATCGCCCACCATAGCAGTATTGGCATGACTCCATTTGAGGTGGTGTATAGGCGCACGGCTCCGACATTACGCGCCTATGACCTAGTGGCATCTGCTGATTGGGCAGAAATGGACTTAGCTTTGATAGAGACACCACATTGAGGAGGTTGTGTTGCCATCTTAAACTTACTCAAAGCCGTATGAAACAAGTTTATGATCGCATCCATCGAGAGCAGAAGTTCGACATCAGCAGTTGGGTGTTCATGAGGGTGCAACCGTATCGACAAGTGACCTTGTGTCCAATGCGAAACTAGAAGTTAGCACATTGCTGCTTCGATCTGTTTCGGGTGTTAGAGCGTATCAGTCCTGTTGCTTATCGTTTGGTGCTACTTGAGGGGTCGAGAGTACATCTTGTCTTTCATGTTTAATTATTGAGGGAGCAGTTTAGAGATCATCAGGTCGTTGAATCAGTTCTATCGAAGCCATTGGAGGAGACAGAGATCGTGGAGCCAGTTAGTGTACTTGCTAGGCGTCGACGATATCACGGTACTAAACTGGAGATGGAGGTCCTAGTCGAGTGGCTTAGCAAACCATCCGATGAGGCAACATAGGAGTTGGAGATGGACATCTTTGAGCATTTCCCTTACTTTACACTTTGAGGACAAGGTGGGATGTGGTGGGCCGATACACCTTGCTAGTCTTTTCTTATTACATTAGTTAATTATTTTCATTAAAATAAATTTTTTTAGGTCACGTTCGAATGCGGAAGGGGGCGTGTTCAAACAACTTTGTGAATGCTTACATCAGTTCGCAAAAACAGAGAACGCGAAATGTGTGTTCGAACGCAATCGGGCGCATGCGAACGCCTGCATCAATTCGCATCCACCAAGAACGTCTTTTGTGCGTTCGAATGCGATCGACCACGTTCGAACGTGATCGGTGGGAGTCCACTAGAATTAGGGTTAATAATTATTATTTTGGCTTGTTGGCTAGCCTCTATAAAGGTATGGATGGCAACCAAAACCATTATAATGAATGAATATTAGTTTCTATCCTCCTCTATCTTCTCTCTAGTCTCTCTACCCTAATCTCCCTCCTCCATCTCCACCAACCAACCACCTCTACCGTCGGCAAGGTCTCATCTATCTTCTAATCTCTCTCGTCTATCGAGTCCTCCCTCCTCCTTGGGATCTCGACCACTTCTTTTCCTTCGTCCTTATATCTTAAACTGCATCAACCATCTACCCTCATCCCCATTATCATTCATAACCCTAATATTAACTCTACCCGTCACCACCACTATCATCCCCACTCTATCATATTTTTGTCCTAGTTGCAGTATGAATCTGTGAAGGGCGTAAATAAAAAAAACGTAGATCAGAAAGTTATGGATCGATGAACCTAGTTTCGTAATTTTCTGACTACGAGAAAATATTTGGTGAATATTTTCCCTTGGTTTTGCGGACTGCTTCCTACAATCAATCCAGATCTTGAAGGGATTGTTATGTAACATATCAATGATATGGAAACATACATGAGATATGTCTAAGTTGGAAGGCCATAATCTATTTAAAATCTAATACATATCTGTTTTAAGATCCGAAAATTTATTTGAAACTATCCGATCCGTATCCAATGTTATATGTATCCATTTTCTTAGGATATGGTTTTAATTTTTGTTATTCATCAAATATCCATATTTGAATCTGTATACAGATCAAAAATACGGATCCGGATGTGGGTTGAGCACTATCAGATACGTATCCAATCCATTTTCACCCTTAGGCACTACGGATGGAATTCGAGTCCGAAGGCAAGGTGGTTTAAACTTAAAGGCATGGACAATGAACCCAAGCCATCTATCAAACCCTAAGCAGAATAGACAAGTGTAAAAAGGAGGGACCAAAACTCTTGGAACCAACACTGTAACACCCCCGCCCGGCACGGCACGTGCACGCCCACGCGCCCACACGGCACGTGCGGCTCACGCGACAGGTCGGGCGGGGCCCGCCACGCACGGATACACTCCTGTGCACATACAATCATGACATCATCAAATAACACCTACTAACATATCTATGATCACATAATCCATCACCAAATAAATCATACTCTTAACCAAATAAACCTGTTAGTATATGAATATCAAAGTCCACAATAATATACACTAGACCGCCACATAATCTGGCAGGACCCACACAGGCCACAACAAACCATCAAGATACAACTAAAATAACTAATACAAGGTTACTCTATGATTCGACCTGTATTATACAAATCATTGTCTAATACAAAAGAGTACAAATATCAAATATTGGTACAACTCGATTTCTATATAAACTATCATCTATACCATCTCGCATCTATAGCTCACCTCATCATCGCTCTAAAATATCTTCTCAAGTCGCTATCACGTATCACAAATCTGAGGGGTTAGAAAAGAAATAAAGAGAGTCATGAGCAAAAGGCTCAGTGAATAGACCTTACCCCGAATCAGTGATGCCAAACAGAGAGTAAATCATGTACTGGATAATATGAATCAGAAAGCAGTATGATGTCATGTATGAACATATATATATATGTATCCTCAATGACATATATATGAATGAAATCAGTTCTCATGAATGACCATATTATATCCTCAACCGAAATTATATAACATCACCGAATATAACATCATATCATGTATAACAATTATGATCCAATGATACTAGTCACAACAATGATGATGCATGATGCATGCCAACTACTAGATAATCATATATGTCAGAGCCAGATATAATTCACATATCTCTCACTATCACAATCATCCGTCTCAACTCTGAATATCATCCACCATGCTGGACTACGGTACCCGGCCCCAAACTCGATACACATCATGTCACAAGCTCAGAGCATACCCTGTCATACGCTAAGAGTATCTCTGTAGATAAATCATACCCTGCCATACGCTAAGGGTATCTCTGAAGAAAGTAATCATACCCTGCCATACGCTAAGGGTATATCAATGATAGTTGTACCCTGTCATACGCTAAGAGTACAACTATCAGCCATCACCATACTCTGCCATACGCTAAGAGTATGTCCAGTACCAGTCCGGACCAGATACCGTTCCAGCCATCACATCACATCACATCACATCACATACACATGTACTTTTATGATTTCCTATACATGATAAATCATATGCATATATCCAGTACGACAACAGATCATACAACTCAGGAATTTAGGTGGTAAAGAAGCCGAGAGAAAAATGATGTAATGCAAACTCCAACCATGTATCTAACACATGCATACTCATGCTAATCTATCACATGCATACTCATGATAGAGATCATCCCGACATAAAACCATAATAGCATAATCATCTCCAATCATCTCTATATATCACCAATGTACTCATATCCCAGATCAGTCTAATCAAATGCATGATAAAATATATGCTCGACTGAAATCATCTCTATATAAAGTCATATAATCATGCTGAAGGCCAAAACATGCATGTACATAATATATAATAAATCCTAATTTGAGAAAGGGATCTAGGGGATAAGACTACTCACACTGATCAGAAGATACAAACCACGTATCCCTTACATCCGCCCATCAACCGTGTGACACTTCTCGCTAGCAAGGACAACAGGGTCTCAAATAAGGGGTTCGGGATCTGAAAATGTTTAAGTAACATAAAGTTAGTTGTTTATCCCATTATAATCCGTTCGAGTAAAATATGATGATTTATTAGATTTTAGAATTTCTACTTATTTTTATGATTGACTAGATTTTAATTATAAATAAAATATAAATATAGATAAAAACCTAATTATAACTAAATTATATCTTGATTAATTAGGGACTATGTAGTCATTATCTTATTTGTTACAAAATAATAATGTATAATAAATTAATAGAATTACTTAAAATGTAGATCATAAGAATATTAGAATATAAATCTAATAATTATAATTTACAAATCTATCTATTAATCTAATAGATATGTAAATAAATAAATAAATATAAGTATTACATATCTTTATACCTAAGTAATCATTAATGATAAAAATTATCATTAATAAAATTATATTGAAGGATATATAATATTATTAACATAGTTCATGTCTAAATAATCTATTTGCATTAATTAAGAAGAAAAATACCTAAATAAATAACCTAAATAAACTAATTAATTAATAAATTAATCACATCTGCCATCAGTGCTGGGCTCGACCCAGCACTGTCTGCTACAGTGCTGGGCCGAGCCCAACACTGCGCAGAAAGAAAGAGAAGGAGCTGAGGAAGGAGAAAAAGAAAGAAAGAAAGAAAGAAAGAAGGAAAGAAAGAAGAAGAAGAAGAAGAAGAGGAAGAAGAAGAAGAAGAAGAACAGAAGAGAAAGAGAAGAAAGAGGGGAGGTGAGGGAGGCGGTTGCGAACCCGGGCCGGCGGGGAGGGCACCTCAGCTCCGACGAGCCCACCCTCGGGCAAGAGAGAGAGAGAGAGAGAGAGAGAGAGAGAGAGGAGCTCACCGGCGCTCGTGGAGGTGGCGACGGCGACGACCGGCCTCGGCGAGAGAGAGAGAGATAGAGAGAGAGCCTCGAGAGAGAGAGAGAGATAGAGAGAGATTTAAAGAGAGAGAGGGAAGGCGGTGGAGGAGGAGTAGTGGCGGCGCCGGGGCCCACCGCAGCCAGCTGGCCGCAGGCGCGTGGCGCCCCACCAAGCTGCATGAGCAGCTGGCATGGGCACGAGGCCGGCCACAGTGTGGCCGGTCGCGTCGTGCCCATGATTTTTTTTTTTTTTTGGGGGGGATTGGGTTGTTACAAACACGATGAGATTGATTCGACCATACCACTCCAAACCTGAGCTTGAGTGAACTGAACCGACCCTGTTGCACCAACGTAAGGAGACCATGTCGGCAAGGAAGGTGGTGCGGACTAGATTAGAACCAAATCTAGAAGTGCAGCAATGGGACAACATCAAGTAAGGAGAGCAAAGGCAAAGACTCGGGCTAGACATCGACGCGAACCAGCCCAGTCAACACCGATGAAAATGCCCATCGAACTGCGATGCTTGGAGAAAGGTAAGGGATGCCAACTTGTGGGAGAAGAAACCCTATTATAAAGGGGATCTTGCCGATTGGCACAGATATTGGGAGACTAATGTTGGAGATCGACCACTTATCCTAATTTGAGTTGCTAACTTGTTCCTTGAAAGTCAATGACTCAAGTTGGGCTAAGGATTTGGTCATTGATGGAAAAACACCATGGCCAACGACTCCTAATGGCATCCATCCATTATAGAGGCTTGATGAGGGATGTGCTAAATTACCGACTGCACCAACTAGAAAGTCGGTAGTCCAAGTTGGAAAGAACTCTCGATCATTGTTGCCCAAACCAACGAGCAAAGAGGAGGAAATATGGAAGATTCAACCGTTATGATCCGACCATGGGTTAAGTTGAGTCAAGTCAAGTCGAGTCAAATTAGTTAGTTAGCTTTATCTTATTATTTTGAATTACAAATAAATTGAATAATCAATATGTGGATCCAATCAACGAGGATTTTTACTTATATAAATAAGACTGGACATGTGTTGATAATTAACATTGAATAAATCTGAATTTAGCCAAATTATTCTTTACGTCCTTATCTTTTTAGGAGTAGATTATAATTATAGAAGCCTTTCAGTTTTTCAAACCCTAGCCACCATCTTCCTCCAATAGCCACCTTACCTTATGGCCGTCCACCACAACCCGTGGTTTTTCACCATCCTTCGATGATTGCTACAACATAAAATAGTCACTATTTTACCCTATTTTGACCTTCCTCCACTTTTTTATTTTTAACTTTTTATGACAGCTAGATGATCTTGCATCGCTTTGTACCCAATGACTTAGAGGAGCACAAAATGAAAGGCTTGTGATTTTACTATGATGATCGATTTATCTCCAACCATAAATGCAAGCGCCAGCCAGCCCACGTCATGTTCCTAGATGAACTCGAAGAGAATGAACCCAAATCTACTGATTGGCATGACTAGTTGTACGAGTACAAGGATGTGACAAATTAGTCACCTTGAGGTCAAGGTGTTGATTGCGTGGTGGATAGTTACGATCCGACCATAGGTTAAGTCGAGTCAAATTAGTTAGTTAGCTTTATCTTATTGTTTTGAATTTTAAATAAATCAAATAATCCACATGTGGATTCAATCTACTAGGATTTTTACACCTATAAATAGGAGTGGGCATATGTTAATAATTATCATTGAATGAATATGAATTTAGCTAAATTATTCTTTTCGTCTTTATCTTTTCATATAGCCGTTAGATCGTGATTATCTTTCTAAGAGTAGATTGTAACTATAGAAGCCTTTCAATCTTTCAAACCCAAGCCACTATCTTCCTCCAATAGCCACCTTACCTTGCGTCGTCCACCACCACTCTTAGCTGTCCACCATCCTCTGATGACTACCGTAATATTGGATATTTACTATGCCTCGTTCTGATCTTCCTTCACTCTTCTATTTTTAACTTTTTTATCTGACCTCTGATTCATGTGAAATCAAATCCATTAGAACCCTAACTTACGAGGCTTTCACCACACAAAAGTTCCCACAATTTTCGTATGTCTAAATTGGTCCAAATCTGGTTCATAACATCAACTACTTGAGACCAATAGCTTCTCCAGATTTGAATTACTAGCTACGCCTACCGAAAAGCTAGTAATTCAAGCTGGGATGAACTTAGGTCCTTAGCATCTAAATCAAAGAACAGCGAGGGAGAATAGGCGGTACTCGACAACTTCCTTTTTGCGACACCTTGAGGACAAGGTGAATGCGTGGTGGATTGTTACAATTTGACTAGGCCAAGCCGGAGAAAGGAGCGGGGGAATGTGGAGTTCAAGGTTGCGGTTTACAATAAGGACCTTGCATTTTTATTTATTTAGATTTTTTGTTAGTGTTTAGTAAGTCAATTGTAATCGGTCAAACCTATTCTAACTTGTATTTTGCATTTGATTATTAGTAAGTCAAGCTATATGAGTACAAAGACGTGACAGATTATTCACCTTGAGGACAAGGTGTCAGGAGCATGGTAGATTGTTATGATCCGACCATGGGTTAAGTCAAGTCAAGTTAATTAGTTCGCTTTATCTTATTATTTTAAATTTTAAATAAATCGAATAATCTGTATGTGAATCTGATCCGCTAGGAATTTTACTTTTATAAATAGGAGTGGACATGTGTTAATAATTATTGAACAAATCTGAATTTTGCCAAATTATTCTTTTTATCTTTATCTTTCCATATACCGTTAGATCATCATTATCTTTTTAGAAGTAGATTATAACCGTAGAAGCATTTTGATCTTTTAAACCCTAGTCACCATCTTCCTCCAATAGCCACCCTACCTTACAGCTATCCATCACCACCCTTGGCCCTCCGACGATCACCGCAACATCGGATATTTACTATTCTGCCCCTTTCTGATCTTCCTCTACTCTTTTATTTTTAACTTTTCATCCCGACCACTTATTCACCTGAAACCAAATCCATTAGAACCTTAACTTATGAGGCTACCGCTACACAAAATTCCCATAATTTTTTTTTTCTAGAATGGTCTAGATCTAATTTGTAACATCAACTACTTGAGACTAATGGCTTCTCTAGATTTGAATTACCAGCTACACCTACCGGAAAGGTAGTAATTCAAGCTGGGATGAACTATTGGTCCTTAGCATCTAGATCGAAGAACAGTGAGGGAGAACGGGTGGTAATCGACAGCTCTTTTCCACGACACCTTAAAGGCAAGGTGAAGGGATGGTGGATTGCTACGGTATAACCAAGCCAAGTCGAAGCAAGGAGTAGGGGAACAATAGGTTCAAAGTTGCGGTTTACAATAAGGACCTTGCATTTTTATTTATTTAGATATTTTGTTAGTGTTTAGTAAGTAATTTGTAACTAGCTAGACCAAGGGGCTAACCCATATTTTGCATTTGATTATTAGGAGCTAGTCAGACTCGAGCTCACCAGGCAAGAGGTAATTGAGTCAAGTCAAGTCAGTCAATTAAGTTTGTAATTCGATTAGGGTAGCCGTCTCTAAGAGATATGGCATGCACCCTATTGGGCCACGATTGGATGAATGAATTATTTTCTTTGGAGTAGTTGCTAATTAGCTTTCACCAATCCTAGCTCAACCAGACCACCACCATCGTTACCGAGTGCTACCACCACCTTTCCACCTCCACTATGTCCACCCTCTCAAGCCTACCAAAATCCATCACCACGTAAGTATCCGTAACGGTTGCACCTCCATGATCACACCATTACATGTGAATATAAGCAATCTATAGGTTATTCTTATAACTGCTATATTGGTTTTACTGATTGGTTCAATCTTAGATATGCTATTTGCTTCCTCCTGTTCGCAATTATCTATTTTATACTTTAATATTTTGTATTAATATATTTTAATATATTATTATATTGATAGTGTGTGACAAATCATTTCCTGATTCTTTTAAATTTTTCACTAAGCTTTTGACAAAAAGTTTTGTAGTGTATAGTAAATCTATGATGTATACCTATCTTCAGTTTCGGAGAGAACAGAGGAGAAAGTGAGAGGAGAGAAAAAAAGAAAAAATAATTAACTTTTCTCTTACCTTCTCTTATCTCTCGAATATCAAACTAGGAGAGAAAATATATTCTCTTCTATTATCTCTTGTTCTCTCCCTCTTATCAGCCCACTCCTGCTTGGAAGTCGGGTCTCCTATGCTGCCGCACAGCTATTTTTCTCTGCTATCGGCCGCTATTAAACAGCGATTTGTGAGGAAGGGAGAAGGATGGAAGTAATGGCAAGGTAGGAGGATTGAAGAAAAACAAGGAGTTTGGGAGGAAAGAGATAAATTAAGTGCATTATCTAACCGTCGATACTTCATGAATTATTAAATTATAAGTTGAGCACTAGGAACTGTCATCGAGAGAGACGCTGTCCATGATTTGTTGATTGATAAAAATTTAGAATATGGTGAGCCGTAACGTCACAACGGATAGCTCTTGTCCCTGATGAATATATCCAAGTTTGATGAAACTATTTGAGATAATAATTTAAGACATGAACTAATTGTAGCTACTATAGATTTGTTGCTCATGTACTCATAAAGCCAACGATGAACTTGATCGTTACAGTGTGTTTTTGTACAAGATGTTAGACAAGGACTTGTATACAAGTTATCGGGTTGAAGACAGTTTACAGAACCGTCCTGGTGGTTTGTTTACAACAGGCTGAGTGAGTTAATGTACAACAAATGAGCAAGATGGTAATGACTTTCTTGCACTCAGATTCGATCAGCTCAAAGAGGATAGAACCACTTCATAGTCAACTCACTGACTGAACTACGTACCTTCACTAGTCTATATCATATCGGCTTTTGAACCCCCTATAATATTTCATTCCAAATACGACCAGCTGTGCCATTTGAGATCTAAATGCCCTTGCAAGGTTCACTTGATCAAGACTCTTTTTTCTCCATACTGAAGAACGACAGATTCCGAAACGCATCTAAGCTACTAGCCATTAAACGGCTCAAACTTCCAAGACTATCTCCAAAGACCAGTTCTTGACCCTGGTATCTGAAGGAAGGTGTCTCCAAGTCTAATGGTCCTAAAGAATCTGGCTGCAAAGAGAGAATTCCACTCAGATCACCATCAGAAATGTTTGTGAACTATGAGCACACTCATTCATAAGAAGAGGATAATGTTAAATACCCAATATATGTCGGTTAGATATGGATCTTTTGCAGAGCTGTCATTTTCAGATGAGAAATCCTTGGCAGACAAAGGTTCATCCTCCAAATCTTCAGCAGGCACAGATCCAGCAAAACCCTAAAGAAGGTACATAACCTCGAACCATGTTAGACAACTGAAGCAATAATTTCAATTGGTAAGACATGACATTACATCAATAAATCATCATAACAAACCTCAAGAAAACCCTGAAATCCTAATGAATTTGTAGAAACAAGGTGTCTGCTGGGTTTGTTAGTTTTTACGGTAGAAGGGTTTACAATTTCTTGCTTGAAAGCTGGAATTGTTCTAAAGGAGAACTCATCACATGTTTCTTCCGAACTCCAGATACTTGAATGAGATATCTGAGTGGACATAGTTGCCGATTGGTGACCAGATAAATGTGCAGCAATAGCAGCATCAAATGAATCACAGCTGAGGGGGACCTCTTCACAACATGGAGCTATTCTTCCAGAAGAGGAATTTATACAATCTGAATTAGCAGCTCTTGATGCTTCAGCAAGTAAATCTCCAATGCTTATGTCGGTAAGACTATCAGCCCAATCCCGAGCTGACATTGAGTCACACTTTGCTCCAAGAAGAACCTACAATACAGATGAACCAACAAAAGCATCAAGAAAAATGCATGTGAAAATCCATTTGAATTAATTACAAGTAGGGAGAAAACAGAAATACCACATTATCCTCTTGCTTGCCAGTACTCTGTCCTTCATCCTCTCCAATTAAGGATGGTGTCTTTGTAGAGGATTCCGGTAGATTATCCTTACATTCTGCAGAGTTGACTTCAATCAATGTGTCAGTTGGGCAACTAAATGATGTAAGAGGGACTACTGCTGAGGCTAACTGATCATCAGTCTGCTCAAAATGTTCTTCAGAGAAATGATTGAGGGCTGGAGGATCAGCTTTAATTGTATCAAGATCATCTATCATGGTACATCCAGTTTGAAGGGCTTTAGTGTGCATAAGATTGTCAACAAGGAGAGCAGCTGAACATACTTCAGGAATATCCGCCCCAATCTTAGTGCTGGAGAACCAACCATACCTTACATAGAAATTACATAAAAAGGACATTTAGCACCCATAAATACTGCATATACAAGTTGATAATGCAGATACTTTTGGTTGAATATGTTTCTTTATAATTTACGAACCTTAGACGGAAAATGGCAGGACTACCAACACTAACAAACACATCAGCTGCTGAAACAGTATCTTTCATAGTCCACCTCTGATGACTTGCTAAATCCTCTTGCTGAATGCTATAGGGGAAGAGTACTAGTTCTCCACATGCTATGCTTGAGTTGCACCATTTGCGATTTAGATGTTCTAGTACGGATGTTATTCTTTTCCGAGCACTTAAAGTGAGCTCTAAATGTGGATTATGTGCATCCTGTTATGTGAAGGCCGTCAGAAACTAAAATGTTTGTGTACAAGTACAAGTATACAAAGAGTGAATACTGATAAAGCTCAACCCCTAATCCAAATGTTAAGATCATTCATATGCTTGACATAATAATAGGGATAATTGATGTCTCCAAGGAATAGGTAGCTGCCAAACATTCTCAAAAACCTTTTTCAACAAATAGGGATGATAATAGAAATTGAGAGTACTTCATATTGCAATATCATACTATAAGCTGGATAAGCTGGAATAGGAACTACCTTTTCTAGTGCTTTACGAGTAGCTTCATTTATTGGAAATAACTGCAGCTTCAACTTCACAGATGGCTGTATAGCTGTTTCTTTTATCTGATGTGTGCATATCCCTGCAAATGGATGAGACAATAGAGTATAACAATCAATGAATCATATAAAAGTTCAAATTGAGGAAGTGAAAGTTGAGCCAAGTCCATTTGTTACAATAAACCCAGTTTGAAGATTTACCATTACTGGAATACATATCATTTGACAATGAATTCAGAGTCCCTGAATTAAATGAACAGTTCTGACTAATGCTAGCTCGTTCTAATTGCTCGGCAGCATCAGCAACCAAAGAAACACCTGCCCTTGCAGCTTTTTCCCATCTTCTATATGCAGTAGATGCAACAATGCCTCCTAAACAATCAATAGAAAAGAGAGAAGAAATATTTAATCCCCCTTTCAAGAATTAGAACATACAGAGCTATTCTTTAATACAACCAATGCAATCATGAAATTAAACTGGGTGTGTGCAGTCGATGATCAGTTGATCACTGATAGAAAACAAGTAGCATAACTTCAAAAAATATCAATATGATTGCTCAAACCTAGAAATGCTAAATTATAATCACCTGCTCGTCTCTTTTGCTTCACAGTTCGCATTGTATGTAAATCACCTTTACCAAAATTTGTATTGAGATCCACATTACGCTTGAAGGATGCCTCTTTAGTAACGCCGATCTTGATACTGTTTTGAGCGCCAAAAGCTAGCAGCTTCACCTGTTGAGGATCATTCGCTGGTGCCTTGCTCAGAATTGGAGTTGATGGAGACGGTAAATAAATATCTCCCTGAGGACGTTTCCTTCTAGTTTTATTGCGGTCCTTTAGAAGTTGATTTTCCTATAAAGAAAATTGTACTACTTAGATGCTTGAAACTTTTGCATTCGCAGTTCCACAAATTAACATGTAGAGTGAGTATATGTGAAAGAAAGAGGAAAGTAGTGACAGACTTACCAATGCTTCTACAAATATTTTAAACCTCCGAGGCTTCAAATGCAATTTTGATGCAGTACAGCTATATTTCTCAAGTAAAGACCACCTGCAGAACTACTACTAGTTAATATTTAGTGTTTCTCAACTTAATGCAAGCATGAGAACATCACAAAAAGGAGTATGACTAGCGAGAGTAATGAAGGATTGATGAATGCAAGTAGATAAAAATGATGAATGAGGAAAAAAGATCCTTCAACTCAAACAGTAACTTGTAGATATGATATGTTCATCCAAAAAGTATGACTAGTTACAAGAAGATATTCAAATCCCCACACTGTGCTCCATATGCTTGGTAGAAAATCAATCATTTGAAAGTTTTTTGTCCAAAGATTTCATTACCTCAGAATGCAATGTATATGTCAATTTGCCCACAGTAACATTCATGATAATATTGGTTAATGTATGTTACTCTTATATTATGCCGGAGGGTTAACCATGTACCATGTATTTATACTTATCTTTAATAAGAAAGACATAGAGCTTCTCTACTCATTACATGGTATCAGAGCCCACCCCTTCATCCCAGTTAAAAGGCATGCTTGATGTCGAGGCATAACAGCATCTCAATCCAGCATATCCACCCTCTCCCTCTCCTCCTTTGCCAGCTTCCTTGCAAGAGTCGTTATCAAGCGAGACATTGATCTCCTCTCCCTTGTCGACATCAAGCACGGTGCAGACCTTATCGATGGTGGAGAAAGTCAATCTCGAGTCCAACGTCAATCTCCCCTCCGTAGCCAACTTTGAGCGCAGCGCAAACCTTGTCTCGGAGAAGGACGTCGATCTAGTGCTGCAGTTGGCTCGCTCTATCTGCCCTGCAGTAAGGATCCACTGTTGACGGCTGATCCAAATCCGAAACACTAGCCTGTGCCCACACTGGTGGTCATTATCAAACCCAACGTGCTTCCTGCCATCGAAGTTATCACCTTTCTTGGACCTCTAGTCATATTGGTGATTCGAGAGCCTGATCATGCAACAAAAACGACAACCGCTCACCTACAAGCTTGGGAAGAGATTGCTTTATCTTCCCCCATCCCTTTCTTGCTGGTTTGGTTTTCATTTTTCCTATCATTACTTCTTCTACTTGCTTGCTATTGCTTCTATTTTCTTATGATAGCTGCCACTATTTGAATCTACTACTGCTCCAAATGGCTAATCCTAATCCAGCCCTTGATTACCTTCCTTCCACTGATTTCATGTTTGTAAACGCTGCTAATTGGCCATATTGGTCTTCCTCCATAGAGCGCGCACTTGATGGTCATAATCTCTTTAAGCATCTTGACAAATTTAGTCTTTTGCTATTCAATGTCTCCAAAGAATATGCTATTTGGAAGGCTCATGATAGTATTGGGCATATTTGATTGCGTCCATCGACAAAGATCTTCACTCGAATATTATTCACTTTACTACTGCAGTTGATCTTTAGTGACACCTTCAATCATATTTTACCAAGTCTAGTGTTGCTCAGATTATCATCTTATATCTTGTGTTAAGCAGGGTGAACGATCCATCTAGCACAATAAGGAGCTAGGTAATTATTTAGTACGGTAACAACCGTGCAAGATGATGATCCCTTGCTATTCTCTGTTTGCATTTAGGATTGACAATTCAATGGGTTTCATGGCAATTGCTAAACTCTAACAACATACTATAGTTAAATGATTGTGCTCCCAAGATGGATGGATATAATATTTCACAACTATTGATGGCAATATTTCTTTGTCAACTCTCGGATGTATTTAATTATTTTTACCTAAAAATTAGATTTATTTATATAGGATCTTATTTGGTCAAAACCATAGTTTCCACTTTCGGCCGATCCGGTTGGCTGGTTTCGGCCGTAGCAGCCACCTGCAGCAGCAGCTAGAGAGAGGGAAAGAGAGAAAGAGTGAGGGAGAGAGAAAGGGAGAGAGAGAGAGAGTGGGGAAAAGGAAGAGAGTGAGGGAGAGAGAAAGGGAGAGAGAGAGAGAGAGGGAAAAAGGAAGAGAGTGAGAGAGAGAGGGACAGCTGTTGCTGACAGCAGCAGCTAGAGAGAGGGAGAGAGAGAGAGGGAAAAAGGAAGAGAAAGTGAGGGAGAGAGGGAAAGATTAAAAAAAGAGAGGGTGAGAGAAAGAAAGGGAAAGATAGAAAGAAAGAGAAAGTGTAGAAAAGAATGGATACTTCAGACTAATAGTTAGCGGGATAAAGAAAAGAAAAAGAGGAAGAGAGATTTTTAGTTTTTTACTTTTTAGGCTTTATATGTGAGTAATTATTATTTCTTATTTTCTTATAATTATTTCTAAATTTTTAGAAATTTCTCAACATTTTTAAATAATATTTAGAATTTTATTTAATTAAAATAATCCGATCCGATACAGGTAGCCGATACGGCCGATACGTATCGTTTTTCCGAACGGCCGATCCCGATCCTAATACTGATTTTTGGAACCTTAGTCAAAACTACTAAAATCTAAGAGATCTAGTTGTAGTTTGTTTTGGGATAAGTCTTCTTAGGATTTGGTTGACTTTGAGTTTAATAAATTCTTAGTTTAGTAGCAGATTGGATTAGGAAAAATTCTCATTTGTTTAGATTATGATATGATGTCATCTCATCTCTTATATAGAATTGAGAAAATTCTGAAAAGAAGAAAAATTTATCATAAATTTTTTTGAATAAAATATTATTCTCGTGGAAATCTACATTCATCTCCTCTCTCGTCTTCTCCCTTTTCTCCTCTCTTCTTTTTTGTAGTAAATTCCATGTTTTTTCTGCACAATCTAGGTGGCTTTCTTTTTCTCCACCTAGGTGACTTTGACGATTCATCTTTCCATGGCTTGGTGGGTTATCTTCCCTCTTTTGTCTATCTAGTCATGTTAGTAGAGGGAAAGGTAATTCGAGATGGTAAGAGGGATCCACTAATGCCTATCTTTTCTATCCTTGGCCATAGATATGTGTATCTTACTCTTTTTCCTATATTGGCATGTTTCTTATCCTAAGCCACATCAGTCATTTACCTCCATGTGCTTTCTACAAAGTAATGTCTTGCAATGCTGAAATGATAGCATCTAACAGTCAATTCATAATTCAAAGACAACACATTTTAGAAACTTGGAAAACAATTTACAAAGAAGCAATCTACCTAATGCCTTTGAAAAAAAAAAGCTTGAATATAATAAATAAATGATCGTTACTGTCAAAAATGTATATGACCACGATTCAAACTTTTGATTCTCAATGTGCAAGAATCAAGGAGGGTTTCATTCATCATATAGGCCTAAGTGTACACCCTACACACATTTGCATGTTCAGCAGCGCCATATTAGACTTGATCAGCTATTAAGTTATGGAAGCTAATCTCTAATGTAGGAAATATCAAATGTGTATAATTGCACACCGAACATGTGGACAATGAGCAGAAATGCTGCTAAGTGCTAACCTTTGCTTAATCATTCAATTTTAAGATACCAAACATCTTTTTTATCTCATTTCTATGATTACTAAGGAAGAGATAACAGCAAATTCAAACATGAATAGAAGTTATCTGCACACATTAATACAAGTTATTTGCAGACATGAACTAATTTACCATGCTAATCAGACAATAATAGAAGTTACCATCGAAGCATTGCAGCATTGGTATCCTTGGAGTTTTTTGCATCAAGATAAAATCCAGGACCAAGCAGCTTATTCATGCGTCTGACGAGGCGATAGTAATAATGCCTTACCTGCACATCAACATATACGGTAGATATTAAATTCTTAGAACAATTCGACTAAACAATGAGTTCCTGCAAAGCTCAAATGCTATTCTCAAGAAATTTTGCAATCTGAAGTATTTCCCATAAGGGTTTTCCAAATAATCACCATTGGAACCTTTATAATATCAAATATGCCACTACCTTCTTTAAGCAAGGATCACCAACACTTGCCGTGTCGGTAGATCTCGTGCAGTCAGTATCAAGTATATTGCTCGATACGAGTAAGTTATCGGGTGGAACATATCAAATGTTGCTCATTAACCATTTATCTTACTCAACGAGACCCATTTTTGTTGTTTCTTTGTTCATACACTTGTTACCCAAGCTGAAAAGAAGAGGAAAAGAAAAAAGAGATCTAGGAGAGGCAAAGGTTTTGATCCAAGGTTGAGAACTTCAAGTCTTATCAAAACGTGTATTTTCCTTATTTTGTCTTCCTATTTTCGTTGGTTTACAATCCAAATCCAAGATTCATCATCCTAGATCTAGCAAAATGAAGCTAGATAAAAGAATCATTCTACATAGATCTAGTGTAAGATCTATGAAAAATAATCTTCAAAATGTAGGAACCAAAGAAAGAATTTAATTTCCCCAAATTTTGCCCCAAATATTCGAAATTCCAAAATTAAGATGTTGTAATTATTCAACTGGGTCAAAACTGGCATAGTAACATGTAAAATTAACTCAATATGGATATTTGCAATCCAAATTTTATAAATTTGGGCAAAACTTCTGCATCAGTAGAAATTATTTGATGAAATTCTTTTTTCCCCAATTATTTTCATAAATTATGTAAATCTTGAAAAATGAAAAGGATAGATCATTTAATTGGACCTTAAAGATAGTGTTAAACTATTAGATCTACCTTCAAGCTATTCTAATGATTTGAATTAAAAACAATTTTGCCCCTAAACTGAATTAACTATTGTCGTCAATTAATGCATGTGTTGAATCACATTTCTATTTGACTACTGCTATATCTTTAACGCACTAGTAGGATGCCTAGCTAACTGGCATAGTCTCAACACGAGCAATGCACTATTTCATACTCTTGTTGTATCTGTGTTGGATGCCATAACAGTGGGACTCCCACCACCCACCTGCCTCTCTTTCTCCCTATTCTCTCTCTTTTCTTTCTTTCTATCTTTCTCACGGGACTCTTTCTCATCGACGACTGAATAAATCTCCGATGACCTCGACCTTTGGCGATGTTTTCCGACGAAGATTCAATGACTTCAATCTCCGGCAACCTTGGGTGAGTTTTTTTTTCAGTTTCTAATTCTTTTTTTTTTCATTGTGGACACTGCACCTGCAACAAGTGCTGCTATGCAACAGCTGCACCTGCGCTGTGCTGCTGTAGCAGTAGCACTGACAGTGCTGACAGCACCTGCTGGTGCTGTAGCAGCAGCACTATTGGGCCTGGTATTCCGCCTCATAAATTTTAAATTATTTTATATTTTATTTTAATTTTTATTTATATTTTTTAGTTGCAGAGTTAAAATATTAATGACTCCAAAAGAGAAGTCATATGATACCAACATTGAGTGACAACATTGCAGCATTATTGGGCAAGATAAAAGACGTGTTAAATACAACTGGTATGGAAAGAAAATGAGTGGTGGTGTCAGCCGTTTGAAAGAACATTTAGTTGGAAGATAAGAAAATGTAGCAGCTTGCACTCAAGTGTTCTTGGAAGATAGAAATCAAATGTTTTCTCATTTAATTGGAAAAAAAGGATAAACAATTTACACAACAAATAGAGTCAATGGTTCATGAAGAATTGATACATAATCCTATACATATTGATAATGATAGCAATGAGCAAAGTGATGAGAATTAAGAGGAGAGACAGATGAGGAGGGCAATGAAAGAGAGCAAAAATATGTATAGAGAAGAAGAGATGAGAAGAAGCATTGGTAGTAACTTTTAAAGATTTAGATCAGTTAATATACAAGGAGAAAGAATATGGGGGCAGTAATTCTACCCATAGGACTCTTGGTGTTACAGCGGAATCTGAAAATATTAAACCAATTGATACATATCTTCAGAAAAAAAAAGTGGTCGTACACAGACTTCTATCAAAACAGCTCTCAAAGAAAATTAAAAATGCAAAGAAACACATTAGTAGAGCTATTTTAAAATTTTTCTTCTACAACTATAATCCTTTCAATGTAGCTGATAGTCCTTACTATCACACTATGGTAGATGCTATAAAATCAGCAGGGCTTGGTGTTCCGCCTCCTAGTTCAAATGATATTATTACTAAATATCTTGACTCAGAGGTAGATGAATTTCGTACTTACATTGAGACATTTAAACGGTATTGAGATGAATTTAGTTGTACACTGATGTGTGATGGGCAGAGTACACAAAATAGAAGAAATATAATTAATTTCTTAGTGTACTCTAGCATGGGGATAATATTTTTGAAGTCTGGATGTTACTGCTCATTTTAAAAATATAGATTATATTTGTCAGTTGATGGATGAGGTAGTACAAGAAATTGGTGAAAAAAGAGTAGTTCATATAGTTACTGATAATGAGACAAATTATAAAGCCGCTAAAAATTTACTTATGATAAAAACACCTTATTTATATTAGACGTCATGTGCTGCACGTTGTATTGATCTAATATTAGAGGATATTGCAAAAGAGCTTGAAATTGGTATGGTCATACATGAAAGTCAGAAGTTAACAAATTTTATATATAACCATGGTTGGGTTCTTAATTTACTCAAACAGATAATTGGTGATAAGGAGATCATCAGACCCGACATCACTAGATTTGCCACTCACTTTTTAGCCTTAGAGAGTATCATGCACTATAAGGATAGTATTATGTGGATGTTTACATTACAGGAGTGGCATATAAAAATTAAGAATATGAAACCTAAAGATAAATCTTTAGCTGAAACTTTAAAAAATATGGCTCTTAAAAATATATTTTGGGATAATATTACAATTGCCACCGCAGTATTTGAGCATCTTGTCAAAATATTAAGACTTGTAGACAGTGATGACAAGCCTAAGATGTGTTTCTTATATGAGACAATGAAGATAGCAAAAGAATCAATAAAAAAAAGGTGAGCTAAAGTTATAAAAAGTGATGGAAGATAATTGATTCTAGATGGAACAAACTACATAGAGATATACACGCTGCTGGTAGGCATGCTTTTAAGTTTTAAGTTTTAATTTACTAATTTACTTTTATTTATAAATATTTAAAAACTTGAATGCTTACAAATTTTAAATTTCTACAAGGTATTTTCTTAATCCAAAATTTCAATTCTCTACAAATGTCAATAATGATAATAAAGTCTTGTTAGGAGTTAGAAAGGTAATCAGCAAGCTTAAGCCCAATATTCATAAATAAATCATTTGCGATAAAAAAGTTATGATTCAATTAAATAATTTTATTATTATTTGTTTTAAGTTTTAACTTTCAATATAATTAATATGCAATAATATATTTCTGATTTGAGATGGAGAGATATAAATTGAGAGCTGGGCAAATTCAGTACTGTTAAAATTGCTGCAACTATATCTCATAACACTCCAGCTAAATAGTGGTCTATCTATGGATGGGAGGAGGCACCAAATTTGACGCCAATAGCAAAAAAGATTTTAAGTCAAACTGTGTCTTCATCATAATGTGAAAGAAATTAGAAAAGTTAGTCCACACAAAAACACGCAACCGATTGACAATAGAAAGATTAGAAAAGTTAGTTTTTTGTCATTATAATATGAGATTGAGAAAGAAATTTAAAGAGGCAGAAAATGGACAACTGATTAATTTAAATCATATTTTTGATGAAGATCCCTAGACTCCACCAATCAGAGAAATAAAGAACAGGTTATTAGATAACAAAGATAACCCATGGTTAGATGAGATATAGGAAGAGACCACGACAATGGCAGATGCTGGTATGAATCGTTCAACAGCGAGAGATAGTATATCTACTAGTACTAGTCATAATCCAGATGATACATATGATGGTGAGATCGTCCCATCTATATTTATTAAGAAAGTCAAAGAGGCATAAGGATTGAAGACAGAGAAACTGAGGATGTATATATATATCAGCGACGTCGTCATAAGAATGTTACTTCCAATGATTATGATAAATCGAGTATTTATTGTTTAGAGTCATCACAAGATCCATATGCTAGTTATTATCCTCAGTATCATTAGTATTCTTAGGCATAAAATCCAAATGCTGATTATTATCCTCCTTAAACGCAAGTCACACAACAAGATCCATACAATATGACTAATATGATGGAATCACTTTTTGGAGCATCAGGTTCCAGACATCAATATTTACAAACTTATGGTGATTATGATGATGAAGACTAGAAATTTACGAGAACCAGCTCGATATTCATCAAAGTTTAAATTGAGTAAGTTAATACATTTTTTAAGTTTTTAGACTTCATATGTGAGTAATTTTGTTTTTTTTATTTTTCTATCATTTTTTCTAAATTTTTCTGCATTTTCTGCATTTTTAAATAATATTTAGAATTTTATATAATTAAAAAATAGTCCGACCCAATACGAACGACCGATACGGCCGATACGTATTATTTTTCTAGACAACCAATACCGATCCTGATCCCGATACTGGGAACTTTGGTATTTGAGCCCAGGCTAACCTCGAACGTATCATTGATGACGACGATTAGAGCGATAAATTCTAGAAGGCAAACGGAAGATCTAAATGTAACGAAGGAAGGTGCAAACATTGAAACCCCAAGGCGTGAAGCACGAAGAACGGATCTTTTCTTAGATAGTCCAATGACTACGGAAGGCCTCGTGTCCGCATTGATGACTGCCTTGGCACTGACCAATATGATCTTAGAAAGGTTGGTGAAGGCTAGTGATGAGAACAACGAAGACCACCACGCCACTCGCGAAGCGATTAATGGATTGATATTGGAACACGATGAGACCTTAATACATCGGCATCAACCATCAAGTCCGGCTAGACCTACCGTCGGACATGTCATCCACCACAACAAGTTGATTCTTCAACACCCCATAGCATAAGAGGCCCCGGCTAACCCTAGACTGATGCAACCTGATGAGAACCCTAAGGCTTGGGTGCGAACTTTACATGAAGATGATGAGTGGGTGGAGTATGACAAGGTGGAACACCAGCATGATTTCATGCAACGGAGAACAAATGCACATCGACAACAAGAACACCCTCTCACGGCTAGGCCGGGTCAAGGCTACAATACTAACAATCCTCTTGATTGGATATATAGGACCTAGCAATTTTTTGAGTTCCAAAGAACACCGGAAGACTCCAAGGCAATGCTAACAAACTTCTATTTTGAAGAACCAGCCTTTCATTGATACTGGAGCGACAACATGGGTGGTCGGGCATTGTGAAAAGGTTTGGGGTTGCTGGATATGAAGATTTTGATGCTCTTCTCACCAAGATGGTACAATGAATTACAATCATAGCGTACCAAGAAGAGTTTGATCGGATTTGCGCACGTTATGATCTACCATGGTCAGACACCTTGCTGAAATCTAACTTCCTAGCTGGGCTGTGGAGTGAATTGCAGATGGATGCTGAAGCCTTACGCCCAAGAATCTTAGAGGAAGCATATGAGAATACCATCATTATGGAGAGGAAGCACTAAGGCTTGAGAAACAAGGTAAAAATTCATGGTCCATCCAAGAACCACAGCAGCCTTATCGGCCTGCTGAAGCAATTGGTACTGCAACAGCAACTCCGAGGATAACTGCTGGAAATTCAGAACCGAAAGCTCTACTCCGACCCTTCGCTGATGTAAAGGAGAATCATAAAGCCCCTGTCCGAACTCTCACACCTGCCCTGGTGGAGGAGTGGAGGGCAAAAGGCCTATGCTTCAGATGCGATGACATTTCATACCCAGTTATCGGTGTGCTAAAACGATGGGGAGCATCATGTTGATTGACGGGCAAGATGATTCAGAGAAAGAATTGGCCGAGGAAGAGGTTGTAGAAGAGCTTCTTGAGGAGGCCCTAGAGGCATCTAAAGAGAAGGATATGCAAGCCGAAATCTCAATGCATGCCTACTCCAGAATCGTTGCACCGAAGACGTTTCGGGCAAACGAATTGGTCAAGAAGCACTGCATGCACATCCTTATTGATTCAGGGAGCGCGCATAACTTCTTAGATGAGCGCTTACTGAGGAGGATTGGGTGGAAGCTAAACTAATCAATACATTCGATGTAACAATTGGCGATGGAACAAAATTGAAAGCTGACAATTTGTGTCGTCAAGTGAAAATTTGAGTCCAAGGACACGAATTGATTATTGATTTATATTCACTTGCCTTGCAGGGTACTGATCTTGTCCTAAGTATTCAGTGGTTACAAAGCCTAGGACCAGTGAGGTTCGACTTTCGTGACATGTGGATGATATTTCAATGAAATGGCAAGGTGGTGCGGCTAAATATGGTGAAAATACAATCTAACCCCCCACCTTCCAACCTATGGCGAGGCTACCACGTCCAAAGGAGTTGGCCTATCTTTTTCAAATGTCTCCAGCAGAAACGGAGCCTCCCTTAAGCTCAAATAAACCCCAATAACTATTACAATTATTATCTGAATTCTTTATGTTGTTTGAAGAGCCATAAGGACTGCCGCCGTACAAAAATTCAAACCATAAGATAGCCATTGTACTGGGAGTTGAGCCGGCTAATGTGCATCCCTATCGGTATCCTCAAATCCAAAAAGTAGATATAACAAAGCTGATTGCCGAAATTCTTGGATAAGAAATCATTCAACTAAACAATAGTGCTTATTCCTCACCGATTTCGCTTGTGCGTAAGAATAATAATTCATGGCGTTTTTGTGTCGACTACCGAGTACTCAACGCCATAATCGTCAAGAAGCGGTACCCAATACCGGTGATAGAAGAGCTATTGGATGAATTGACAGGAGCTTCTTATTTCAACAAATTGGACCTTGGAGCTGGATATCACTAAATCTGAGTTCACCCCAAAGACGTACACAAGACCGCTTTTCAAACTCATAATGACCATTATGAGTTTTGAGTCATGCCCTTCAGATTAACCAACACTCTAGCAATATTTCAAAGCTTAATGAATGACATATTTAGGCCACTCTTGTGCCGGTATGTGTTGGTGTTCTTCGATGATATCTTAATGTATAATAGAAGTTTTAAAGATCATTTGAAACATTTATATGAAGTGCTAAAGCTACTTGAAGAAAACTCTTTGAAAGTTAAGATGTCTAAATATTTGTAGTGCGAGAGAAAAGTGGAATATTTGGGGCATATCATTTCCGCAGAAGGTGTAGCGGTCGATCTAAGCAAAGTATGACCAATTGGTCGATTCCAAAGACTGTCCGCGAACTGCACGGGTTTCTTGGGTTAACATGCTACTACCGCAGGTTTGTTGCTGGATATGGTAAAATTGCAGCTCCACTTACCGCCTTTTTAAGAAAGGATTCATTTGTGTGGAGCAACAAAGCGACGGCGGTCTTTGAAGAATTAAAATCTGCTATGATTTCAGTCCCAATGTTGACATTGTCAGATTTTCAAAGAGAGTTTGTTATTGAATGTGAGCATCCCGAGTGAGAATAGGTGCTGTCCTAATACATGGGGGCAGACCTATAGCATTCTTGAGTAAAGCTTTGTCCGATAGATCACAACAGCTTTCAACTTATGAGAGAGATGTTGGCGATTCTTCACGCTGTGACAAAGTAGAGGCCGTATTTTGTGGGACACCACTTCATCAACCGCACTGACCAGAGGAGTTTGCTATATTTTATGAGTCAGCAGATACATATACCGGCACAGCAGCGATGGGTGACAAAGCTTTTGGGGTATGACTGTGAGATGCAATACTAAAAGGGAATGGAGAATCAAGCGGTAGATGCTTTTTCACGCCAGTCGATTGGAGCTGAATTGGCAGCTCTTTCCATGCCTTCTTTTCCCTTCCTCGAGGAGTTGAGGAGCACAAGTGCCGCTGACCCATGCATAAGGGGGTTATTGCAGGAAATTCGAGCTAATCCGGAGCACCATCCCGAGATAGAGGATAGAGACGGGTTATCGGTTGACCACGAGTCTATCCGAGTGCCCGCGGAGGCGTCGTTGCGGTTCAAACTGCTGGAACACTTCCACAACATTCTAGAAGTAGGTCATGAAGGTGTTCTAAGGACTTACAAGAGGCTATCTTATAGCCATACTTGGGTCGGAATGAAGAAGAGCGTCAAGGCACACGTGAGGACGTACAAGACGTGTCAACAAGCGAAGACGGAGACCTTGAAATCGACTGGACTTCTACAACCCTTGCCAATATCGAATCATGTTTGGGAGGACATCTCTATGGATTTCATAGAGAGGTTACCATTGTTACGTGGGTATTCGGTTACCTTTGTGGTGATAGACAGGTTGATAAATATGCTCATTGCTTAACCTTGGCGCACCCTTTTTCCGCCAAATCGGTAGCCGAATGTTTCATCCAAAATGTCATCAAACTTCATAGAATGCCTCGCTCAATTATTTTAGATCGTGATCATATATTTATCAACGAGTTTTGGACTAAATACTTCAAGTTACAGAACATAAAACTGAACTTGAGCTCGACATACCACCCACAAACTGACGGGCAAACGAAGGTTATTAATCGGGGAATTGAGCAATACCTTCGGTGTTTCGTGGGTGATCATCTTAAACGTTGGTTGGAGTACCTTCCGTGGACTGAGTGGTCGTATAACACTTCTCATCACAACAGCACCAACATGACCCCGTTCGAGGTAGTATATGGATGGAAAGTATCGACATTATGAGGGTATGGCTTCGTCGGAATGGACTGAGGTTGATATGGCATTGATGGATCGTAATGCTACTATTAGGAGGTTGTAGATACATATGAGAGCAGCCCAGAATCGGATGAAACAAATATATGATCAGCATCATCGCGAGATGGAGTTTAGTATGGGCGATATGGTGTTTGTACGAGCCCAGCCCTATTGTCAGATCACCTTGCACCTTATTCAGAACTAGAAACTGGCATTCAAGTTTTTTAGTCCATTTCAAGTTTGTGAGCGTGTTGAACTCATCGCTTACAAGCTTGAGCTACCAGAGGATTCTAGTGTTCCATGTTTCGTTGCTAAAGGCGAGGATTATGCCAGATCAAGTGGCGAGTTCAGTTCTACTTGAACCCAAAGAATATTTGTATTAGATGGAGCCGATACGGGTACTAGCACGACGATGGAGGCAACATGGCTCGAGGCTAGAGACAAAGATCTTGGTTGAATGGTTGGGCAAGCCATCCAACGAGGCATCATGGGAGCTTGAGTTCGAGATCGTCAATTGATTCCCAGACTTCACACCTTAAGGGCAAGGTGGGGGAAGCGAGATGGGCTGATACGATTCAGCTAGATATGGCTTGGGGCCTGACTTTTGTTTTAAAAATAACTTTTGTCTTGAGAGAATAAGATTTCTGGCAGTCGTTTAAACGCTAGGAAGTTGCGTTTGAACGTGGCTGTCGAATGCCTACACACGTTTGTAAAAACAAAGAACGTGTTTAGTGCGTTCGAACGTATTTGACAATGTTCGAATGTGCCGTTCAAACGCCTGCACACGTTCGCAACGACAGACTGTGTTCGAACGCAATCGGTGAATTGCATAGTCATCGGGTTATCTTTTAATTATTTTGTTTTTTAGGTTAGCCTCTAAATATGTGGAAGGAAACCTAATTAAAAATTATTGATGAAATATTGAAAATCTCCTTCCCAAACCTTTCTCTTTCCTCCAACGATATCCAACATTGGATGTTGTCTCCTTCCTCCCTCAATCTGATCGTGCCCCCTTGCCTCTCAAGGATCAATCCACTCTCTTCCCCTTTGTCAAGCTTAAGCCATCACTTCCCTAAAACCTAACCATTATTTCCTATTCCATTAATCACGTCTACCATGCCACCATCTGACCAACGATCAGTATTTTCCCCATAACTTTTAATCTACACATCCAATCGACGTGATCTCAATTGTGTTGGATTCCTCACTTTAAGAGGAACAATCTACCAAAGTTATAGATCTATTGGACAGTTAGATCTCCCTCAGTTCTCTTCGAAAGTTTTACCCTAAGTAGAATTGCGCTGATCTTCAAATTGTTGCAACATCATTATACCAAATCGTAACAATAACATTACTATGGAAATTCTACTAAGAAAAATTTCGTACCAACATTTCTAGCTCTCCAATCCTTTCGGGAATGATGAACATGAAAATATGTTCCAGCAAAAGAGAAGGATTTTACTTAAGAGATCTCCTCCAGAAGAATTCTTGATCTCAATCTCTCCATCACCCTCCACTATGTTGTCCTAGTTGTCCTATCAAAGTAGAACATCCGAGTTATAACATGAAAAGGAGAGCATAGTACATTTCAAATCCTCTTTCATAAGAATATTGAGGAATCAAGGAAAAGAGGTTACGGTTAGGGTTAGGGTTAGAGAAAAAAATTGGAAAGACAAGAGAGAGAACACATCCCATCTCCTAATCCTCTAAATTATATCTTAACGTTTATCTTTTGTTAGCTGAACAATCTAGTGATGCTTTCTTGATTATTAACTATCACATCTTATAACTGCAATTTCTCACCTTATTAAGCCATACTTTATAAATTCATTTAGTATTATTATATTATTGTATCCCTAATGCATCAAATCATTGTTCCTTGGACAATTCTTTATTTTGTCATGTTTGTAACATGTACCCATGTCAATTTTCACAAAATTCAATTCATAAAATTGCCAAAGGGGGAAGAGGAAGGCCAAAGAATTGGAAGAGGGAAACAAGATAATATACGCTTAAAGTTGACTCAAGGCATTGCACAAATAAAGTTAAATGGCATAAAGAGAACAAGCAATTGACCGTAATAAATTATGCATAAATTGTCTTGTGATTATTATTGGTTATAACTAATAAAGTACATATATTGATCCTTTAGTTGTTATGTCCTACCTGACAAGCTTAATGATATCTCATATAGGAAATTGGTGAATAGGCATTATCCCCTACCTATAACAATACATTGCAGATAGTTGAGGATATAACTTATGTATCTACCTGACAAGCGTAGCCCTAAAACAAAGTATGTTCCGCAATAACTATGTCTAAAACACATACACGAAAAATAGTTGTAAGCACACCCATTGTAAAGAAGAGAACTTCTGTATATTTACTAATCATTTATTTTGAGTTTATCTTCTTAGTTACCATAAATTTCCTATTATGCCTAAAGAATCTCTAAGAATTGAAACTAGAGTTCTAAGGCTTAACATGTTTTAACATATGTAATAGGTGGACCAAAAGATAGATAGTCCTATCACATGCAGTAGCTATGTTTTTTATGATTTTCAAAAATGATATGAACATTAACCGAAAAATATAGTTAAATTTGTCAAACTAAAATATCATAGATGTACTTCAGCTAGTGTTAGAAGTGCATTTCCTACAACTTTGGATAATGCAAACACTAGGCACCAGACAGAAAAGTAAAATGACCGAAACAGATTAATGGAAATAAGAAATGACCAAAGTAGCTATAAGTGCATATTATCTACTCTTGATGGGGGCTAGTCATTTAGCAACAAATGAAGGAACTGGTCATCTTGCCTATAAAACTTATATACCTGATCTTTATTTTTACTTTGAACACGACATGTGATCTTCTCAAAATTCTGCAAAATTACAGAACCACATGTTCAATTGTCAATAGTTAGAAGATCATAAGAAATAACAACTGCAGAAAGTATATGACCTTCCCAACTTGTCGTAATGCATTGAAAAAGTTTTCCTCTTCTTGGCGTGTCCAAGCAGCCCATTGCCTTGTTGGTTTTTTGGCTATAAGAAAGTCAGTGTGAACATACACCACAACAGGAAAAGGATAAATCATGTATTGAAGTTAAAAGAAAAATAACACACACCAGGCTTCTGGTTAAGGACAGCTTCAGACGAGGATGTAGTAAAAGTAAACTCTATCTCCTTCATTGAAACATTTTCTGCTAATGGAGCTTGCATTTCTTTACCAGGTGAGAATTAAATTATCAATCTTACATGGACGTTAAAGACATCAGCGAATCTCTATATCTTCACAATCCAGATCTCAAGTAATGATCTACGAAAACTCATCATCTAAATCAAGGTCCACAGAACTACCGGAAACCTGGTGACATATATAAAAGGATGTGCGTAATCAGATTTTAATTAAAAAAAAAAGCACTACCTAATGAGAAAAAAAAATTGTGGAAGGTCACAAAGCATATACTATTTGTTAACACAACGAAAAATAAATATGCACATAAGCAAATCTAGTAAAGCATTAAAAGCCTAATACAGTATTGAAAGAATAACTGCACAGCTAGGTTAAAAAGGAAGAGAAAATATATGAGATAGGCGTATGCAATCAGAGATATCGGTATTGTATAGATAGGTCGACAGAAGGGTGGCAACAACCATACACATACATATATGTATATACAATATCTATCATAACAAACATCCCCTAGCATTTAGAAATTATGTTGTATGTATATATAATATCTATCATAACTAACATATGCTAAAAGTACTAGATGATATATAGAGAGCGAATTATTCATTTATTTACTTTGTGTCACAGAGTATTGATTATGGAATACTAAAGCAACGCAATTCATCAAACTAGTCATGATTCATGAAAGTAAATTTGGCGGTGATCATAATTTACATAGAAAATTAAAGCCAACATGATTCCCAATATGTTTAACTCTCTCTAATGTGTGATACAGGGAAGCAGGAATGTCCAGTAGTTCGGGCTGCAGAATATCTACTCCTATGATCAGCGGAGGAATGGGAAAGGAGGTGATCAGGGTATGGGTGAAGAGGAAAGGGGCAAGAGGGAGTTACCGGATAGAAGTAATTTGGAGATTTGGACGTGAAACGAGAAGAGGAAGACTTCAACGACGGCTATATAATCGCTAATAAGAGCACGAGAGAATACCCGTTGCACCTATAACTGGTCGCCGACAACCTTCGCGACGGTCCACGGCTCGTCCATCATCCGCGACAACGAAGAACGGAGAACGCACAGCTTCAGATTTGGGAATTTAGGGTTAGGGCTACAATTTCTTTTTTTCTTTTTCTTTTTTCTCCTTATTTCCTCGATATATATAAATAAAACCTTATAAAAAAAAATGAATAGCTATATAGCCGGCGATGAAGATGGCTCCAGATCTACTCAATAAATAAAAAGGTGTCAACCTCCACTCGTTTGTAAATGAGCCAAGCTTAATTTATTAGTTTTAGTTTCGAAATTAATTTAAAGCTGAGCTTAATCAAATATTTCATGCTCTAATCTTACATCAAGCTTGAAAATAGTGATTTTGCTTATCGCTTGAGTTCAGCTTGACTCAAAATATACTTGACCTAAAACAAAAGGAGTCGAGTCGAATTAGTCTAATTTACTTATTATTTTTAATTTTAAATTAAAGCAAATAATTCACATGTGAATATAATCCACTAGGACTCTACTCCTATATATAGGAGTGTTCATGGGTTAATTATTTTTATTATCTTGCACTTATCAGTTGTTAGATTGTTTTTATGTTCATAGGAGAAGATCTTAACCCTAAAACTCATTCAAGCTTTCAAACTCTAATGGTGCCATCTTCCTCTACGAGCCATCCTACTTTACAGTCGTCCCCACAACCCTTGGCCATTTGACTCCCTCCGACAACTACGCAACATTGGATATTTATAAATCTGTCTAAATTCAACCTTCCTTCACTATTTAATTTTAACTTTCACTCTGACCTCGGAATCACAACAAGCTAGATCTAAAAAAACCCTAACTCTTGAGGCCACCACTCATGAAAATATCATAATTTTCATACAAATAGATCAGTCCATATCTAACTCATAACAGTGGTATTAAAGTCACCGTTCCTCGACAGATAGTTAACACGAGATCGAGAAAGATGAACAAAGAAGGAAGCCATGGAGGACGAGGAACTCATCTCCGTTCAATTGGGAGTTTCTTCGGCTCCACCACCACCGCCACCAGTAACCACCATTGACGAACCACTCATGTGGGTGAAGGCATTGGTAAAGTCTACGGACATGTTGAAAGAATAATAGAAAGAGAGCACCAAGAAGATCAAAAAGTCTCTCTGGGCCTTGATAATAGCTATCTTGGCTCAACACCACCCACACTACATCGCCACCGCCACCAACCATAGCGAAATCAACCTCCCCATGGTAAGAAAGTCCAAATCGTCGCAAGCACTCCTTTGTCGGTCATGGTGGAGCTCCCTCCACCCTTGTAGACCCATCTCACTGCAGCCGCAATGCTGGAGCAACCGCCAGTGATGGTTCATGAGTCATCATCCCCACATAGTATAAATTAGGGCTCGAAACCCTACTTTTCCACCAGCGGTGATCTAATCACTTTTTATCCAAACCACTGCTGCTAGCACATTCCTTGGACCACCCACACCTAATCCATGGCAACTGTTCTTGCCAGCATCGGTCGAAAAGCCACTGTCGATAGCCATCCACACTATAGCATGATTGCCATCCAATAAAGGCCCATTGAAGTCACCGGCAATAATCATGCAGTCAAACATGACAGCCATGCTTACGGCAATGTCGCCCGAGCCAAGCCACATCGGGCTTCTACCAACCTCTTCGCCGCCTCTACTCCACTATAGTGGGGCTATGGCCACCAACTATAGCCATCAAGGGCCTATGGACCCACCGATGATGCGCCATGGCTGCCACTATAGCAAATCGAGCCCAAGCTCAATTTTCAGCTTTCGTCGTTGCTCGCCAAAGTTCCACTACTACAAAGTCTACTTGGAGGTCGACTGCTGGCGACCCACTACTTAACCCAATCGCTGTCAATGCCCATGCAATCCACGATGGAGACCCTAGGCCAAAAAATATTTTAGCCCTAGAGTTAGGGTTTAGGCTATTCGATGGGAGAGATAAAGCACAAGTATCTCGAGGCATGCTAAATTTTTTGTGATTCGACTCTATCACCTTGTGTGAATTTGTTAAAAACCCATGAGCATGACCTTGAGCCCGAGTGCAAGCTCGAGGACAACTGGTTGAACAACCCGGTTGGCTCGCGTCAACTGACTGGGTGCTAGATTTGCATGCAACCTGAACACGACATGAGCCAAGCTAGTGGGCAGACGGTTATTTGCCACCTTGAGGATAGGGTGTCAGAAGCATGGTTAATTGTTATGATTTGACTATGTGGGTCGAGTTAGTCGAGTCAAGTTGAGATAGTGTAATCTGCTTATTGCCTTTAATTTTGAATTAAAGTGGATAATCTGCATGTGTATCTGATCCGTTAAGACTCTACTCCTATAAATAGGAGTGGTCATGGATTAATTATCATAAATGGAATGATATTGAGTTTAGTTATTTTTATTATCTTGCATTACTATTATATTATTATCGTTAAATCATCTTTATTTCGTAGGAGTAGATCTTAACCCTTAAACCCTTTCAAGTTTTCAAACCCTAGCCACCATCTTCTTCTACAAGCCACCGTACTTTATAGTCATCCCCCACCATCCATGGCCATCTGTCACCTTCCGACGACCACCGCAAAATTAGATATTTATAAAATCTGTCCATATTTGACCCTCATTCACTGTTTCAATTTTAACTTTTCACCCTTGAACTCGAAATTATGTCAAACAAGAGCTAAAAAAACCTAACTCTTGAAGCTATCACTCATAAAAATATCATAACTTTCTTATATGCAAACCGGTCTAGATCTAGTTCATAACAAGTAATTATTAAATTTAGAGCTACCATACAATAAGAATAATTAGTAGAAATCATAATATTATTAAGATGAAAAAAAGTTAAGGTATGTGTATTTAACTAGGGCTCAAGAGAAAAAGGTTAGTTTAGAAGAATAATAAATCATCATATTTTATATGAATTGATTTTAGTTAGATAAAATACTAACTTCATAGTATCTAAATATTTTTCAATCAAGAACCTTCTATTTAAGACCCCATTGACCTTTGAATAAGGAGTTAACATTTGATTGAACGATGTAAAGAATAGCAATTGAGTATTCTATGATCATACAATAAGTAGTCTTACTATCTAGACGTCGTTTCCAAATTTGCATATTATATAATTATTATATGTAAGCATCATGTTTTAATTTTTAGCATGATTATATGATTATATATAAAGGTGATTAGAGATGGGTATATTATTCATACCATGTTTATTGAGTTAGTCTCTAGCAAGAGTATGCATACATATGATATAGATATAATTTGAGAGTGTACGATATCATGTTATATTTGATTATTATACCATCTAAATTTCTTAAATGTATAATCTATTAAAGTGCCAATTTATTGTGCATGACATCGTATAATGATTTTTTATGGGGGACACCTGAGGTGGTACCAAAGTTAGGGGTGCATATTGAGTTATACCCCATAAGATTTCTATCAACTAGAGTAGTGTCGATCTGGATGGATGATTGACATACTCTTATGTATGGCAAAGTATAGTGGTTGTTATACCCTTATATATGGTAGAGTATGAGGTGAGCCTTCAAAAAGGATTGTGAGATTGAATACAAGATTAGGTGCATGGTGGCCTAATATAGTCGTTGATATTCAAAGTTGATATAGATGATTAAGATGTTGAAAAATATATTAATTCTATCATTTCGATATATGTGAGTATCAAGTGGTTGTCATGTATTATATGTACATTTAGAATTATTATAATTATTATAGCATGGTCATGATTGACATACATCATATATTGTTATATTTGCTGATAATATTATATGATCGTATCACATGAGCTATATATATCATTAAGGTTATATTTACATGCTTATCAATAGTATAATACTTCGATTATATTATCTAGTATTTGATTCTCTCTATTTGATATTATTAATTTGGGATCTATTCATTGAGTCCCCTAGCTTATGACATTTTTTTTATTTTCTAACTCTTAGATATATGGTACCTACTAGCACATTTGTGATATCATAGAGGAACAACTTATAACAAAGATGATGTGAGTTAGAAATTAGATGATAAAGATTGTAACATCCAAAAAAAAAAAAAAATTGTGCGCATGTGCCTTACACATGGGCTGAGCTTAATGGCATGCATGTGCGCCCCTTTTCCTCTCTTCGCCTCTCTTTTTCTTTCTTCTTCTATTTTTTTTCCCTTTTTTCTCCTTTTCTTCTTTCTTCTTTCTTCTCTCCATCGGTAGCCTTCTCCCCCTTACTTCTTCCCATCATGCCGAAGCACCGCCGACCCCCTAGATCAAAATATTATAGCTCCCTCATCCTCTAGGTAAGTTTGATTTGCAATTCGTTAGTTAATTAGGAAATTTCTTCAATTTTTCTCCTCCTCTCAGTCTCACCGTTATTTGGCCAACTGATGGCTTGTGCATGCTAATGGTCAGGTTAATTGGTAGCTCTTACCGTCGCCCCCCTACCACCAGTTGGGTTTTTCTAGTTAAGATAGGCTTTAGGCCAATTTTTGGTGGGTTTACTTTTGGCTTTGTGCTGGCTAAATAGAGCAATTACCCTCTAATTATCTCTTTAAATTATTTAAGTTATTTTAATTATTTTTAGTGTCGGTAACTGTAAGCCTTAATTAATCTTTTTTTTAGCTAATAGTAGTGTTCTCTACATTAATTGTTTTATAAAGAAATTTTAATAAATTAGACCGTGGCTTGAGAGTACCGTTACAAATAACAAATAACATGAATTAGCTCCAATTGGATAATTAACATTTGCTAATTATAATTTTGGATTAATTCAATTTTATCATAGGAGTCGATAGTTTGAGTGTATCTGTATTAATTGCTCCTATTGAAAAATTAATATATATCAACGAAGGAAAATGATATTAAGCAAGTTGCATTATTTAATGAAGATTATTAATTAAATATTATCTATGCGATATTTTGTAAATTTGATAATAGCAATTTGGGCGATAATTTGAGGAGAATATTTTTATTATGTTTAAAAATGCGTTAGGTCTTGGTACCGCTGTGCCAGCTCTACTTCATTAATAAAGGTAGAGATTTACGAGATGGACCTATCCAAGCCTATAGTAAACGCCAGTAAGATTATTTAACTAATTAGTGATGGAAATATTGTGCTTATGCTTTTTATTTACTTTCTTTATCAAGATAGACTCCATACCCTATGAGGATAATCCTGTGGCATAGTTGCACCCAATATCAAGAAAGCAGTTCAAACAAGTGAAACATTTATAATCTAGGAGTAGTATAGAAAATGAAATGACTTACTTTAGGACATCATCACATTTATAGCAAGCATGTGTATACGTGATCCTTACCATTATTATTGCACATCATGCATGTTAATCTTTTTTTGCTGTTCGGTAAGATTTTACATATTGTGATTTCTACGCATATTTGTTAGGCATGAACATGTGAGTTAGCACGTAAAATATGATAATGGTGTGTATTCCATTATACTTGTTGTGCTGTATAAGATTATGCCACTTGCACACGTGCACAACTATAAAAATGATGACTGCAATGTCTCGACAGTACTCGACACCTCCGCAGCCAGGGGTAGGGCTTACGCTTGAGGTATCAGTCTGTTAAGAACTTATAGTTAGCTAAATCAACTTTGATTGGAAAAAATGTTATCAAACTTTTTAATAGTAATAATATTTTTTAGGTGACTATAATGAAATCCAAGTATGGCCCAATGGACTTATGGGCCAACAAGGCCATCAAAACTTCTTAGTGGGCTTAGAGGGCTCTTTAGGCTCTTGTTAAGAGTATAAAGGGGAGCATTAAACACCTTGTGGGCAATGACCACTTGGTGAGTATTCTTCATAATGTTTTGATTGTCTTTGCTTGTCTTGCGACGATGCCTACTTTCTTCAATGTCCAAAGCCATAATGATGGGATGACAATCTCCTATCATGACCAATGGGTTGTGGAACTTTGATACCATTCAATAGGCCTTTTGGCCTAGCCTTCATAATGCTATCTTAGACCTCCAAATTGAGTCTAGGAAGGACTTTTAAATTTGATGATTTGATTTAAAATGAACTATTAGTGCCAAATCCATTTACTATTTCCTTGGACCCAACTTTGATTGATTTGAACCTATTGGAGGGCTGTTTGACAATTTAGAATCAACCCAAGGGTAAAAGCCTTAATCTAGAAGGTCCAATAAGGAAGGGTTCATACTAATGTGCTCCTCATAGTCTACACATTGGCCCAATTTAACAATGTTCGATGTGTGGACTATGGAAAGAGAACATAAGTTACATTTTCTATAAATATCATTATGCTTTGGAGATATGGGAGGTCATTGCTCAATAGATGTTAACTAGCTTGTCTAGACCATTCTTGTAACAACCTATCTTTTTTTTAAAAAAAAAGTTGGTGCATGGCACGACGTGGCTAGCCATAGTTACTCATCTTATTTAAACTTGAAAAAATGTCTTCTTCTATTTCCGCTTGTTGTCATCTCATATTAGACCTATAAAGATAAGCTTGAGAAAAATCTAAACAATTGTAATATTCTAATTAGTTGCATTTAACTTATTCACTTAGTATTATTTATATCACTAAAAGAGGAGAGTGTTTTTTTATAAAAAATTTTGAAATCACAATATTAGATGCTCCATGGTTAAGAGTAATTCTCAAGTAAATTTTCCGTTAACTAGAGAATTTTGTGCGTTAGGTTTTAGTGTAATTTAGAAAACTTAGGATGCTTAATAGCTTATTAAACTAGGTGTCACCTAGCTAGCATTAAATATGATACCTCATGTTATTTTTGCAAAAATATTTATAGCAATCATCTTTAGGTTGTTTTCTCCATAAAATAGAGAGAAGAAAAAAGAAAGAGAAGTAGTATATCACCTTCTTTTGTGGGATTTTAGTGGCTAGAGCTTAAATTCTCGTAGGTAAAGGTATATTTTTTTCACATGTTTTTTCTAATCTCTTTGGTGAGTTTACTCTAAGTTTGGAAATAGAAGAAGAATACTTTAAGAAGAATTATGGGATAATAGATTAAAATTTTTATCAGTGTTTATGTTGTCAGATAGCAAATTTATAAATACGAAATGCATTAAAATCATATCTATAATCTTAGATTTATTGTGCACTATTCAAGGCATTTTAAGTTTTAGGTTCATCTTTAATAATTTATCAGAAATTATTCAAAGGCTGAGTGTGTATACAAGAAATGATTGATGAATAGAGACGAGCACTGCTAACATTCCAAGGACATTCCAATACTAGAACATAGACCCTAAGACATCTCTTAGGAGCATTTAAATTTTTAGCAATTAAACAATTTCATTTTTCAGATTTCAGAATTTCATAAATTTAGTAATTTCATATTTTAAAAGTTTAAGAAATTCAATTTCAGCAATTCAAAATAGATTTGATAAATTAAGAAATTTTAATCCCAACTTTTTTATGAAGTAATAAATTTTAGCACATTCTAGATTTCATCACATAAAATTTCAACAATACAAATTCAAAAATTTCAATAATGCAATACATATCATGCATAAAATTTTTAATCGCATAAAAAACCATAAATGTCTTAAGATAAGCCAATAAAAAGAATCAAGTATTTAGTCGATGAAATCTATAATGAAATATAACAATAATGATCTAATAAAGGCAAAAAGAGTGGTAATGAAATCTGCCAAAAATAATAAAATTCATCGAAACCATGAAATCCTACAAAAATAGCCCAAAATGATTAATTTTGTTGAACATATGAAATCCGATGAAGTCAAACACATGTGACAATCAAATATGGCCAAAAAGTCAATCAATAAAATTCAATAATATGTGCCTAACCGGAAAGACACTAAAATCCACCTAAACTGTAAAAAACCATCAATGTCAAATATTTAATTTAATCAATATCTCTTAAATAGATTGAGAGATCAAATTTTAATCTTGGATCCTTTGTATAGGCTAAGTTTACCATTTTTCTTCCTCCAGCATTTTCCTTTCATTGGATAGAACTTACCCTCAAGTTTAAGTCATAATGGTACTTTACTTTCACATCAATTTTGTGTAAATAATTGGCATTGATCTCATCTATTTGATTGGTACAAATTTATCAACCAAAGAAAAAAATTTATACACCTATGAGAAGAGAAATTTTACCATAAATTAATCTCTACATATTAATATCTTACAAAATTAATTAATGATCCATTATGAGAACATTATTTATTTGAACGTTATAAAAACACTTACCAACAATCTTTTCACTTACTAGATTTTGATGGCGATGACAACATTGAACTTTAGCTATCTGAAAAATGAGTTGTGTCATCCATTCAATCTATTTCATTATTTGCTTTATGTTTGTCACGTTAACGCATGTAAGTAATACTTTCTTCCTGTCTACAAGAACAACAAGATTAATAGTGGCACATCTTCTAGACATATTGTAGGAACAAAGCGTAGGCTCTAGTATCAAATGATTTCTTGAAGCATGAAAGAAGAGAGATTAAATCTCAATCTGTTGACTCACGCATGAGTATAGGAGGAAAATTCTTAATGTGCTGATTCTAAGAAATACTAGGTTAAAGGCATCAACTTTTGGAGAAATACAAAAGTTAGAAAATTGAGAAAACTCTTGATTTTATTAAGAAAATAAATTAAACTAAACAATAACCTTTTGCCACAAGCTTATATAACTATTTATAGACTAACAAATGACTTAAATCCTAGTATGACAAAAATAACTTTTCATTTATGAAAAGTTTCTTTTAAGTGAGGTTGACTAACCATTTAGATGTCTTTCGGTCTTGCTTGGATGAGATCCTCAAATCCGCGTGTTGAATTTAGTTTCTTTTAGTTTCATCTTGATTTTTTTTCACATAATATGATCTTCCATTTATAATCTATGTGAGTAAACCATACACTTGGATCTAATTTGTATAACTAAATACCATGTGATTTTGTCTATACGTTTATCATTACAAAAATATTTCACTTACAATATCTCTTTTTACAATTTCATAATAAAACACAATTTCTAAATAATTCTTACAGTTTACAAAATAAGACATATGAGCTTACTTCAGATATTCACATCTAATCCCTACGAATATAAAAAATATCAAAAAAATCTTGCGAAATGCGTGTGTATTATCTAGAAGTTGATTTGATATAAAACTTTTAAGCATAATACCAAATCAATTTGAATAGGTCAATTTCAGCATATACCAATTAAGCTAAGTAAATGAGTATGCAATTAGCTCCTATCACATAATAGGTATATCAAGCTATTTTCTTTTTTTAAAAAAAAGAAAGAGCAAATAAGCTCCAAACTTGAATAGACAAATATAAAGTCATGAATTCATGCTCATGAGATCAATGAAAATTATTTCTCTCCCTCAAACAAATTCTAGCCCTTTTGTCACAAATTGATAATAGTAAATAATAGTGAAATATTTTGAAGATAAACAAATTGCTCAAAAGCATGAAAACAAGGTCATTTGAATATCCCTAAAATTTGGATAAAAAGGAATTAACATCAACTCCAAAATTCTGAATTAGTCACATGGTTATAAATTGATCAGAATAATTATGCCACACAATTGTCCAAGTTACCAAAGCTATATTTTTCTAATAGTTTTTAGTCAAAACTAGACATAATAAATTTGAAACTTTTCATGCAACAAAACTCCAATGGTCAAAACAACATTAAAACAGAGTCGAAATCTTAATAACATGTGTATCAAGTAGAATCAATTAAAATTGATTCCAGATTGCAAAACACTGTGTCAAAATTTGAATTTTTTAAATTTTTTTTAATTTTGTACCAAAATCGAAAAAAAATTACAAAATATTTTTTTATCAAAACTTTAAGACTTTCAAACAAATCCCAAACTAGAAATTCATAGAAAACACAGAAATTGTGACTCTAAGTAAGTTAGGTAAAATTCGATATGTGATTTGAAACTTTTTTATTTTTTATCGATTTGACTGTGTTATTCAATAAAAAATTCTCCAATCCAAAGAGAAACATATTAGATTCTAACTAGGGACTTAAAAATTGATCAAAACATCCAAATATATACACTTTGCCTTTTAAGCCTAGCCAAATGAGAGAAGAGATACTGCTAAGATGGGATTCAACTATCAATTGATACGTGTATGTGGTGCAATGTCTAATATCAATTTAATCAAGAGATACACATTTTATAAAGCCTTATTCTATTATAATAACACAATAAATATGAACGGTAAAAGATGCAAGAATATGAATGTCAAAATATTTCTATAATATCAAAACACTATGATTTCACTATTATTAAACTATAGAGTATTCGCTTGGCTAAAAATATCTAGACTACAATAAGCTCTCCTGAAATGATAGGCTTATTCTGTGTCTCGAGGTCCTCCTTGTATAGTAACAAATTGGCGGTGAAGGGTTTGGTGATGATGAACATGACATTTTAAACACATTGGCAAAGAGGAAAGAAGACGAGGGAATTTATGAAGAAAATGAAGATGATGGACTAAATGAGAGAAAGAAATGTTTTGAAGGAGTGAGAGACCTAGGTTTTGTTGCTAACCTACGGTCTTCTCAACATAAATGTCGGAACAAAGTTGAGCCATTAGTCTTTATAACACTGCTTGAAAAGGGAGTGGGGAAGGCGAATAGTGGGCCACGTGCTAGGTGCGTCGCTGAGTATATCTTAACAATATTTTGGTGTGTTATAATAGCCCTTTCCTTGAATATTTCGAAGGATTTCATGCAAACCTTTTTTAAGTTTCTCCTCAAAGAATTTTTTTTGTAATTTTTTCACTTTGTAAAGCTACAATGAGTCAAGATTTTCTTAAATAATGTTAAAGGTAGCTTTTATACTTATCTTTTAAGGTAGCACTTTTTAATGTACTTTTACATTTTCTCATGCACGTGCAACTAAGCTAATAGTTAATCTAGTATGTTCAAATATAGATATTTTACAACTTATTAGACATTTATAATAGTTGATTAAATTTCAGACTTAGTATGCATTTATTGTCTGTGCTTTCAATTGACATGTAAAAATAAAATATGACAATTTCTACTCATGCGAATAATATATAACATATTTGGACGATATATAGTTATCAAATAAATAGGTTATCGATGTGACTCAAAAAGGTTATTTTCCATCTCAAAATATTTTTGATATTTTCAAATTTTCTATGTTTCATTTTATAATATAAGAAATAAAAGAACAAAACACACCATAAAGGAAAATAATCCAAAGATGAAAATGAAAATCTCATTAAAAAATATGTCAATATAAATCTTTCGAATCAAAAATACAATCGATCAAATCCAGTTGATAAAATCTACAAAATCTAATCTAATGCCCAATTATAAAAACAACGAAAAACACTTATAACACATAGCTAAAGATAAATAATTATTAAAAAGCACCTATAGACAAAGTAATTTATGAATGGATCACTTTGAATGCCAGCAGTTAGATCAGTTTTTATTGCCCAAATTGCTTAAATTTTCACATGAAATTTTTTATTTATATCAACACACTTACTATGCATATAACATTTATCAAATCATAATTCTATACAACAAGTATAAGGTGGGATGAATATCTAGCACTATTGAGACCTCTAAGGCCACATTTGCAACTATTCGTAGGTCTCACAAACAAAGGCAAAAAAAAATAAGTTACCTTTCTCTTTTAGTGTAGACATTATATGCGTGGATGGATTTGCATTGTTCTAGGTAAGTTCTTCCACCATTTGAACTTTGCCTTCTCCTTAAATAAGTGAAAGTAGATTTTTCAACTAAAGTATTATGGGTGGATTGAAAATCTATGTCGTTGTCCTCATCATTTTTACTTTCATCAGATCTATTTAAAAAAGATGTCATATGAATCATCGGTAGACAATAAATAAGAACCTAGAGCTACATACTCATTTCATTTAGAGTATTCATCATCTTTATAATTCATTGATAATGAAAAGTTATGATGAAACGAGTCGTTAAATAACACGAAAGCAATAAAAGTAATGTGATTTTCTTTTGAAAATAGGATTTGTCTTTACTAATTCACTCATATTCTCCTCATCATTAATGCAACTCATCATCAATGAGTACATGTGATGAAGGAGAAATGAAAGGAAACCCAAATATTTGTATCTCAAAAGATTGCTCTAAGAGAAAAAAAAAACTCATTCTAATACCAATTAAAATTTAGAAAAGATAGTATTTATAGATCGACTATGTTAAGATATTTGAAACTAAAGTCTATGTCAAAATCAAAATCAAAAACCAAATTTGAATTAGTTTTTGAAAACTATATCCTACTAGGTTTAGAAAAATAATTTAGAATCATTTTTAGAAAATTAAAATAAAGTAGGAAAATAAAAAACTTGAATATTATTCTAATTATCAAAAGTAAACTCAAGTCAATAAGTGAAAACCAACATAAGTGTAGAAAACAAAAACAGAGTAAAAGTTAGAAAAGGAAACATGACAAATACACTAAGACACTTTTTTTTATATGGAAAACCTTTCACATAGAGAGGAAAAAATTATTGGCACATCCAAAGATGATCGATCCTATTTCACCAAGCAATAGAAACAAACTTTACATACAACTACTTTTGACACTTTAATACTATAGTGATTAAGTAACATTTTGAATATGAACCGTTTGATTAACAATCTTTGTGAAGAAGATCCCCTCTATATGATAAACACCCAAGCAACATGGATGAACACTTCAGTTCCTCCTATACATATGGATCATTCTTAGCTGTGGTTAAGCAATTACACATGTGATGTAGCTCTCCTTATATTAGGTTGGCGTATGACTTCATGCGGAATGAAAAAATAAATTCCTAGACACACGTATGTATCTAACCTCTAGGCAATGATATTTCTCGTTCGCTTAAGTAAAAGTCGGAAGAAATATTAAAAACGAAAGTAGAGATGAACGCCAAGATTTTAACGTGGAAAAACCCAATCGGGAAAAAACCACGGATCCAAACTCGGATCAAAACCAATCACTATAATAATAGCAGTTACAAGACTGACTCATAAAACATCCCGTCGATCCAAACGACTTTGTTTCTCTCAGTCTTGATCGCTAGAACCCACGATTCACTGCTTCTTGTGATTGAAGTCCAATCTCAGTAGCCCTCGAGATTGATCTTTCGTCTAGATCACCCTTAAGACGAAAGATTAAATTCTTGTAGATGAGTGGAACATTGTTAGTTGAAGAATCGATGTATCCTCAAGAAGTCTCCTTCAATAATATTTCTTCAACTACCCTAGAGTTAGGGTTTCATAATCCTTATATATGATATTCAAGATAGAGCCAAATCCGAGTCTTATCCGTACTCATGATCTTCAAGATAGAGCCAACTCCGAGTCTTATCCGTACTCATGTTCTTCAAGATAGAGCCAAATCCGAATCTTATCCGTACTCATGATCTTCAAGATAAAGCCAAATCCGAATCTTATCCGTACTCATGATCTTCAAGATAAAGACAAATCCGAGTCTTATCCGTACTCATGATCTTCAAGATAGAGCCAAATCTGAATCTTATCCGTACTCATGAAAGTCCAATATTTTTAAACTTTGTTGGTGCGTTCGAACGGGCTCGAGTGCGTTCGAACGCGACAGCTTGAATTCTTCAAGTTGCGTTCGAACGCGTTGGTGAACACGGCTCTCTGTCTGTGTGAACGCAGTGCCCGTGTTCGAACGCGTTTGTGAACGCGGCTCTCTGTCTGTGTGAACGCAGATTTCGCGTTCGAACTCGTTTGTGAACGCAGCTCTCTGTCTGTGTGAACGCAGTGCCCGCGTTTGAACGCGTTTGTGAACGCGGCTCTCTGTCTGTGTAAACGCAGATTTCGCGTTCGAACTCGTTTGTGAACGCATCGCGTTCGAACGCGTTTGTGAACGCGGTGTGAACTCAACAGCTTTTTTCCAATAACCTTGCAATTCTTCAGACCAGAGATATTCTAGACTTGTGTAAAGCTCATATACATGTAAAAAATACACTTAGAATATTTTGTACACAATTGCCAACAAATAAAAACCTAACACGGAAACTAGAAAACTATCTTGTAAGATGTTTAGTTTCTGATATATTTTCCATCCGTAAAAAAATTGGATTTCTTTATAGTATATCATTTTAGGATTTCCGTCATCTCATTTGTATAGAGTTATCGCAAATAAGGATTCTTAATTTCATTTCAACCTATTTTGCTTAGATTGATTTATTTTAGGTTCTCATTTTCTACCATATAGATCTTCTTTGTGTAGAGTTATACAAAGAATAATTCCTATTTATTGATTCCGTCAAGATTAATTTCCTTGATCTTAGTCTTTCTCTTAAGCTTATATTAAATAAGAGTACTCAAATTTGTTTGTGATAAAGTCATGATAAGTAAATTCTATAATCTTGGATTTTGTGTTTGATTCATCTAATCAATTTGGATAAGGAGATGCCTTGACTACGATTTGACATGAGTTGGTTATAACTCGTTCTGTTGTGATCTTGTCCTATTTGTTTTTTCTACAAGTGGCAACAATATTTCAATCTCAAGTATTATGCATTTATATTCATATGTTTAGTTTATTCTAATCATACTATACAAAATATTAAAATCAAGTTTCTAGTTGTGCACTTATATGCAAGCATGGACATAGATTTTATTCTTTAATATGTAGCTCGAAAATGTACTTCACATAAATATTTTTTGTGACAAGAAACATGTTCCTTTTTTATATTTAGTTTAGCATTTATTTATTACTTGGGCCATTAAGTACTTAAACATGGTATTAATGAAACTATCTAGTTTTAGATATCCTGTATACATAAAAAAATTATTACAGACATAAAGCTTTTATTTGTTAATGTAAATTATTTGTATGCAGTATATTTGATATGATTGCAACATTGAGTATTATTTATAATATGGATAATTATATATATAATTATATATATATATATATATATATATATATATATATATCACAATTAATTGTGACAACTAACTATGGTTATAAAATATGTGTACATAAAGAATTATTTAAAAAACATAAAATTACTTGTCTTGATGCATGCAATTTTGTACATCAATTATAAATTTAATTTTCCATATATAGTAAAGTTGGAAAGTAATTATCATTACATTAACTTGATTGGATTCATAATTTGATATTTGTGTGTTTGTCAAAGAGATCTTAAGTGTCAAAATATAAAATTAAACAAATATGGCATTGATAATCTTTACACTCTTAAGAACTGACACAAAGGTTTGTCATAAAGAAGGATCGATATGATTTAAGCTTAGGATAGAATAGGATAGTAGAAATTTTATATTCTATGTCTTGAGAGAATTATATGACCTAAGGATGTCATTCTCTTTGATATGAGATGCGGGACTTGATGCTAGTCTCTAGAGGTGGAAACATACAACAAATTGAGTAGACAACCTTTGTTGTAATTCAATCCCAAAGGAGAGGTAAACAATATTGCAACCTAGCTAATGTTAGTTAATACATGAAATATAAATAAATAAAGTTTTCTTATATATATTTAAATTTCATCATAATGTTAGTTAATACATGACTTTAAATTTTAAAATAAATGAATAAAGTTGCATAGAGATGTGGCCAATTGTAGTTGATAATGATTGCCTGGTACTTATATTATTTTTTGAGTTATTCCCCCTATTTCAATTTTTGGTACTAATAGCAAAATTCTTAATCTTAATTTCTTAAATCTCTTGTGTGTGAACTGAATATAGTATAGTTACATATTACTTTTGGTGGATTGATTTGGGAACAATAGTCTATGTTTCTACAACTATGTAGGAATTTTGACCCAAAAAACTCCAACTTAAAGTGAGCAATGTATTACATTTGAAAACAAAATGCGTCCCAATGTGGAGTTTATCGGGGACATTTAGACTTATTTTCGACACTGATTTTCATTTTGGTCTTTAAAAAACCCTCTATTTTTCCAAATATTCTAGGAATCTAAACCTTGTTTGGTTTGAAGCTAAGTTCTAAATTAGATTAGTTGGTCTGAATTCTTAGACTTGATTTAAGTATCTTGAATTAGGCTAAAGTAATTTGGTGCTTGATTCTAAACTAGGTTAAGAATATATTTATTATTTGTGATGTAATGTGAAAAAGTAAAAAAAATATTGTTTTGAAGGGAAATGAATGATATATAAATTTAATGGACAAAATAACCCTTTTGTCATTATGATGGTTATTATTATATATTTATATATTATTATATTAAAATGTAATATTATAATAAGAATATTATAACATTATAATATGAATATTATAATATTGATATATATAAATATTGTAATATTCATATATTATAATTTTATAATATTTTGTATATATCAATATTATAATATTATAATATGTATTTACCGACTTAAGTGCATATTTGTTGGCTTATATAATATTTATAATAGTAATTTATGGGACTTAAGTGCATATTTGCTAGCTTATATAGTATTTATAATAGCAATTTGTGGACTTTGTTGGCTTATATGGTGTTTATAATAATAATTTGCGGGCTTAAGTGCATATTTGCTAGTTTATATAGTGTTTATAATTGAATAAAGTGGAAGAGGACTCACCTGGAATGCTATTGGTATTATTCTCTCACTCCGGTGACTCTCTGATAACCGATTCTAATAATGGCAACCCCTAACGAGAAATGAGTAAAAAGGAAAGAGAAGGAAGAGAAGAATCGCCCCTTGTGATGAGATGATCTTCTCCCTTAAATAAGGGAGAAGCTGTACCATAGAGTGACTTCCCCTCAATGATATCGTCGAGGAAAATCGCTGACCTTCCATCTCCAAAAGGGAGGTAGAAGTGAACAGTACAGGCACGTGCAGCCCTTTTTTTGTTTTTTAATGTTACACAATATTATCGACATCAATTTGAAAGTAAGAATGCAATTTTCATCATTTTTAATGAACTATGTTTTGTCCACTCCCCCTCAAACAAATCTAGAATATATTAAGAACATCCTTAGTTTTTTGTAAATGCTCTAGAGGTTTGTTTCAATCTATATAGTGCCTCTTTCAATTTGTACACATGTGAAGGGTGATGTGGGTCCTCAAAGCCTCTAGGTTGTTTAACGTAAATTTCTTCATTTAGAATGTCATTCATTCAAAAAAGCACTCTTGACATCCAATTGGTACAAGTCCAACTTTTTGTTGACATGCAAGGGCTAAGAGAATGTGTATTGACTATAAGTGAGCTACGAGAGCAAAGATCTAATTAAAGTCATTTCCCTCAATCTAAATGTAACCCTAAGCAAGTAGGCAAACCTTCTCCCGAATAATGTGGTATCAAATCTATCAGCTTTTTATATGAAAATTCACTTAGCATCTATTACATTGATCTTGCTAGTTGTAGGAACAAGTGTCCAAACATCATTTTGCTCAAATAAATTTAACTCCGTCTACATTGCATTTATCCATGAATTATCTTCAATTGCTTCTTTCATATTTTTTGACTCAAAAGTAGAAACTAGCATTGCAGGAGAAGATAGAGTTGGCTCGGGGTGATGGCAAAATCCTCGACCCTTTCAAAGCCCACAACTTGACTCGTAACAAAACCCTAACCTTCTCAGAGTATGGGGAGTGTGGAGTTGGGTTGCAATCCATCTTTAAAGGATCCAATGAGCGCGGTTGACGAGAAGTCTTGTATGTCAAGCTAGTTATTCTCACCCCAACCAGAGATAACAATGGGATTGGGTTTCTTGAGGAGGTATGCCTCGAGCGAGAGAGTGGATCAAGGAATTTTGGGAAAGGAAATAGTAAACCGCTCTACAGAGATATTTTGGTAGGTGAATTATTGAAATTTAACCCTATATTTTAAGAATCACCTCATGTCTTTTGTGCGGTGAAGGGGAGACAATCGGGGTGTTTTTGGTGCGATGATTCAAACCATTGAGTAACGGCATATCGCAATAGCATCCTTTGTTACAAGTGCAGCAAGTTTGGTCATCGGGCAGTCAACTGTAATCTGGGAAAGAAGATGGAGAGGCATGCTACCCTGGCTGGTTCTTCGTGGATTTTTCTACGAGCCTATGAGGAGATGAGACAAAATGAGCATAAGTTGAAAAATACATGATCCCGACCGTCCGGAGAAGAAGATTTTGGCTCACAATATGAAATTATTGATAAACAATATGTGGACTAGGGAGCATGATTGGTGAGTTATTTTTGATCATGAGTACTTGGTGGATTTTCCTCTATGCAATGTATGGAGGAGGTGTTGAGAGAGGAGGAGCAGTGGGCAAGGTTAAAGGTGATACTCAATGATATCATAGATATCCCTGTCAAATTGGCAGTCATGATAGAGGGTTTGATTTTTGATGTTATATGTGAGATAGAAGAGAGAAGAAACAATGGATAGAGTTTAAAGCCTATACTTGGGTTAGAAAAGTACCATGAATGGGCTCAGATCAGAGCAACTATCAAGGTTGGGGGAATTAGGAAAAGGTTTTGCCTAAGATGGGTCCTAAAAAATGCTCTTAGAGGAAGGCTTGTAGGATGAAAAATTCCATGTCAGGTGTTTGTGGGAATGCCTCAAAGGAGCAAAATACTTTTTGTAACATGTCAGACCTACAGTTGATCAAGGACAAAAGGAGAAATAGAAGATAGATGGTAGGGGAGATTACAAAGGAAAGGAAAAAAAAATAACAGAAGATTGTTTGTGTAACTCTATAGAACCTGAAGCCACACATGGAGATAATAAAGGTACTAAAAAGCTAGTGATTCTAGAGAAGGTATGGATAGGCAAGAAAATTCTTATTGAGAAGAAAACTTGGGCAAAGATGGTCGAGAGCGGAGAAGCTATTGAAGGAGGAACAAAAGAGATTGAATTTCAAAGAATGGAAGTGCTTGCAGAAGAACATGAGGATTGGCAAATGACAGTACATTCTAATGGCATCATTCTAGATGTGGAACCTATATAGTGGATCTCCAGCAATAAAAAAATATACAAGGAAAAATAATAGTAAATCATCACAATACACAACTAGAAGAAGCATTTGAAACATCATCAGACATAGGGGCTAGGAGTAATCTATTTAGCAGTAGATGGAAGAAGTAGGCAAATCCAAAGCCTTGGAACTGATGAGCAAGAAGAGAAAATAGATAGGTAAAGACCCGTTTTTTTATTGTTTGTGCTTTTCTATTTGATGAAGAGTTATTGTCTATTGTGTACACTTGTGGCATCAATTTGGATAATGCCCAAGAAGAAAAAGGGGAAATTTTGATAATATTAAAAGCCCTTGAGAGGAAAAAAATCAGAAAAATATGTGGGCTCTCTAGGTGAAAATAGAGAGACAAAAGAAAATTAGAATGATGGAATATGATGGGTACCTTTTGGAATATGAGAGACAGTAGCAGAGACATGTTCTTTCTATCACTATTAGTAGTAGAGATAGTTAGGTAAAGTAGATATAAACCACTTATATGGACCTTAGGAGTGGGAGGATAAGCAAGTATTACGAGAGGAATTCAAACATTTAAAGGATGGAATGGAGATTATTGGCTATTGGGTGGTGATTTTAATGCCACCAGGTTTGAAAGTGACAGAAAAAGAAAAAAAAATCTAGTAATAAAGAGAGAAGAATGTTCAATGAAATGATTTATGAGTTGGAATTGATAGAACTCAAATTGTCAGGAAGTTCTCTTGGTTTAATATGAGGGAGAAGTCTATTTTTGCTCTATTGGATAGTCATTGCTTCCACTAATTGCGAGGGGCTTTATCCTTTAATTATGGTTAAAACCCTTCCAAGGATTTATTCTAGTCATGTGCCATTGTTAGTTGATACTGGAGCTATTGAGATTAAATTCCAATTTTTTAGATTAGAACATCATTAGTTTTGTAAGACAGATTTTGATGATTTGGTTAAGAAGTGGTGGTCTCGTGAGACTATGGGAGAGTATGCAATAGAGGTGTGGACTGACAAAGCATGAGAATGTGGAGTAGAAATTTAAAAAGGGTGGATCAAACTCAAAAGAAAAGTTTGATTCAAATTGTGCATTGGTTTGACTTATTGAGTAAAGTAGAAATTTGAATTAGGTGGAATTGGAGAGTAGAGAGAATGTTGTATTAAACCTTTATCAGCTATATAAAGAGGAAGAGTGTTATGAACCATATCTAGAATAATTTGGACGTATGAAAATTGTAAAAATTTATATAGAGGTAGCCTCAGAAGTTAGGGTTCTATTAGATCTAGTTTCACGAGAATCTGGCGTCTAGATGAAAAGTTATAAATGACACAGTGAAGAAATGTCAAAATAAAGCATAATAATAAATATCTGACATTGCGAAGGCCGTCAGAGGGTGGTGGGTGGCCGTAATGTAGGGTAGAGGAAGATGGCTAAGATTTGGAAGATTGAAAAGCTTCTACGGCTATGATCTACTTCTAAGAAGATAAAGGCAATCTAATGGCTACGATAAAAGATAAGAACGAAAATATTAACTTGGTTAAATTCATATTCATTCAATGATAATTATCAACACATATTCACTCCTATTTATAGGAGTAAAAATCCATAGTAGATTGGATCCATTTGCGAATTATTTGATTTATTTGAAATTTAAAATAATAAGATAAAACTAATTAACTAACTTGACTTGACTCGATTTGGCTCGACTTAACCCATGTGGTCTGATCATAACAATTCACTATGCTTCCAGCACCTTATCCTCAAGGTGACTAATATGTGAGCTAGATCTTCGAATTTACATCACGCTCGTAGGCCCATGAGTCTGCATGCAAATACGACGTACTATAATAGCGTGGGCCCGTTGGTTCGTTCCACCAATTGTTCTTGAGCTCCAAGTTGTGCTCATAACCTCCCAACTAGTTTGCACAAGTTGATCGAACAGGATCACGAAAATTTAATACCTAAAACATAGAACATAACCCTAGGGCTAAAATTAGATTTTGGCCTAGGGGCACTATTGTGGGCTGCATGGGGCACCTACGGTAGCTGGGCAAGGTTTTGTGTAGCCGACAGTCGACCTCCAAGTGGTCCTTGCTGCGATAAGCAATGGTGGAAGCCAAATATCAAGATCAAGCTTAGGTGGTTGCAACGGCGGCCGTGGTGCCTCACTGACGGGTCCCCTACCCTCGACGGCTGCGGTTGGTGGCTGTAGTCCCACTGCCTGGGGCCTTAGTGGTGGCAAGGCCTGTAGAAGCCACCCCAATATGGCTTTGCTCGAGTAATATCGCTACGAGTGTAGCCGTCTAGTTTAGCCGTCGGCAGCTGCGGTAGCCACTGTAGTCTTATAGTCGGCCAATGGGAGTTGATCATGGCCGCTAGTGGTCACTGGAATGCCGTATCCGCGGCCACCTACCGCAGTTTTGCTGCAGCAAAGAGGGTCATCGACTATGCTCTTTCGGCTTCCTATTACAACTGCCATCGGCTTGGCTCAGGTGCAGGGGTCCCATGGAACGTACCAGACATGGCGGAGGGGGCCAAAAAGCAATTGGATAGCCACCAGTGGCTAGAGTTTTTAGCCCTAGCTTCCAACGTGGCTGATGAAGATAGCATTGGGGCCGTCGCTAGGGGCTTATTCAGCGTCGCTATGGTGGCGGCCTAGGAATGTGGTGGTGGAGGAACCTCCACCGCAGTTGGAGGAGGGGTCAAGGTCGCGATTTGGGGCTCCTATCCACCTCCCTCACTAGTGGAGTTTTCTAGCCACTTCTAGTCAGATTCCATCATAGCCGGCGGTGCAGGTTGGTGGAGGGTGGCCAGTAGGGCCTCTGCTAAGACCTAGATCACATCCTTGAGGGCGGTTTGGATCTCCTTTAAGTTCTCTTTTGACTCAGCCAAAAGTTCTTTAAAAAATGCTTTTACCTATGCTGGCGGCTCATTGTTGATAGTTGCTAGTGGTGGAGGGCCATCAGAGAAACTCCGACAAGAATGGAGATGAGTTCCCAGTCCTCCATGGTTGCTCCTTCCTCATTTGTCTTGGATTGTATAATAACTATTGTCCGAGGAACGTCGGCTTTGATACCAATATTACGAATCATATCTAGAATGATCTAGAGGTAAGAAAATTATGAAAATTTATATAAAGGTAGACTCGGAAGTTAGGGTTATAATAGATCGAGTTTCACAAGAATCCGACGTTTGGATGAAAATTTATAAATAAAACAGTGAAGAAATATCAAAATAAAGCAGAATAGTAAATATCCGATGTTGCAACAGTTGTCAGAGGGTGGTGGACGGCCATAAGGTAGGGTGGCTACTAGTGGAGTTCCGATGGCTAGGGTTTGGAAAATCAAAGTGTTTTTACGACTATGATCTACTCCTAGAAATATTAAAATGATCTAACAACTACGATAAAAGGTAAGGACGAAAATATTAACTTAGCTAAACTCAGATTCATTCAATGATAATTATCAATATATGTCTACTCTTATTTATAGGAGTAAAAATCCATAACAAATTAGATCCACATGTGAATAATCTAATTTATTTGAAATTCAAAACAATAAGATAAAGCTAACTAACTAACTTGACTTGACTCGATTTGACTCAACTTAACCTATGTGGTCGGATCGTAATAAAGAGCTAAAGTGTTAGCAGCGTTCTAGACAGCTTTGGTTGACTGAAAGTGATATTAACACTTCATTTTATTTATAAGGTGGCTAATGGGAGAGAAAGGAGGAAGAACATTTTTTGCATTCAAATTAAGGGTGATCAGTCAGTGAATCAAAAGAAAAATAAGTGAACATTTTACTAGTTATTATAAGAAGCTTTTTGGAACTGTGAGTAGTTGGAGGCTAACTATGATAGAGAAAATCTAGGAATACATTAAATTGGGGATGGACCAAGCTGAGGCTTTGGATATACCCTTTAGTGAGGAGGAAATTTATCAAGCTATTTTTGGTATGACTAAAAATAAAGCCCCGAGGCTCGATGGCTTTAGCATGAAATTTTTTTCATCACTTCTAGGGCACTATTAAGAAGGAGATTATGAATCAGTTCACAGCCTTCTATAATGGAGATTGTTTTCTGCATAGACTGAATTATGCTATAATCTGTCTAATTCTTAAGAAGAAATGGAGCTGACATAATTGAGAACTTTAGGCTGATTAGTTTGCTAAACTATAGTTATAAGATGTTATTAAAGCCTTCACCAGCAGGCTTTGTCAAGTGATTGATGAGCTAAACATTGATAACCAAAGTGCATTTATTGAAAGTAGAGACATTCTGGATAGCATGGTTAGTGCTCATGAAATAATTTTTGGTATCAAAAAGTAAATGAGTAAGGGCATTATAATGAAATTAGATTTGAGAAGGCCTATGATAAGGTGGGATGGGCTTTCCAAAAAATGGATTCATTGAATGATGCAATCTATCACCACTGGATCTTCTGTAGTAACCATAAATGGTAAACGAGGGGAATATTTTAAATGCAAGAAAGGGTTGAGGCAAGGTGACTCATTATCATTTTACCATTTTGTGTTGATTGCGAGCCTAAATAGGATGCTAAATAAGGCAAAGCAGCACAGTTTAATTACAGGATTGGGATATGATTTTTGTGATAATGGGATCATTGACTTACAATATATTAATGATACCTTGCTAGTCCTGAGAGCTGACTGCAAAGATATAATAATTCTAAAATTTTTGTTTTATGGTCTTGAGCAATATCTGGTTTAAATATTAATTTCGAGATGAGTTTTCTAGTTTATATAGGAAAGAATAGAGCAAAGGGAAAGGATTAGCAGCTCTTTTGAATTGTAAAGATAAGGAACTACTGATTAAGTTGAGAAATAAGGACTAAATGCCTGTGATTAAGAAGGTTAAAAGGAGGCTGGCTAGTTGGAAACAAAAATTGCTCTCTATGGGGGTCGTATCACTCTGATTAATTCTATGCTTAGTGTTGTTCCATTATATTTCTTATCCTTCTTTAATATGCTTGTTTAGGTGAGTAAAAGAATAGATAAGCTAAGAAGGAATTTTATATGGACAATGTTTGTATGAAAAATGAATATGGTGGAATGGGGATCAATAATTTATAGAATTTTAATAGCTCATTGTTCGTTCAATGGTGGTGGAGTTTGTAAATTCTGCAATCAATTATGGGCATCTATTGTGATGCAGAGGTACTATAGAGAAATTAAGGTGAATTCTTTTAAGCTGGCAAATTTTTCTGGCAGAATTTCTCCTTTTTAGAGGGAAGTACTTCAATCTAGAGAAATTTTTAAAACTAGTATTAATTGGAAGGCTCATAATGGCAAACTGATCAAGTTCTAGAAGGATATCTCGGTTGGAGACTACTCTCTAGCTACTAGATTATTTTAGCTATTCAATACTGTTTCAGATGAAGAAGTTCTTGTTCATGATGTTTGGCCTGAGAAGGGGAGCTGGAATTTGAGGTACCGTAGGATGCTATTAGAGGGAGGACAATAGTTCATAATTTATGTTCTTGATCACTGTGATCATGAGGCCAAAGGGAACGATAAAGTAGTGTGGAGGTTTGAACACAATGGTATTTTAATTGTGAAATCTTTGTACAAATTTTGAATAATAGAGGTAGGATTATATTATGGTCGACCTTTAAAAAGATGATTTTCTATTCAAGTTGCTAACTTGGACATAACTCAATACGTAACTTTCAAAGGTAGTAAGGATCAATCCAACTATTGGAACGATCTGAGATTTAGATATGTTATTCCTATGGAGTTAGAAATCCAAAGCAATTGAAATCTCATCGATCAGGTAGGTATATCAAAAGTTATGAAGAAAATGGTGACAAAAAATTAGGGGATGAAGGGATGGACGTGGATGTTGTGGTTAAGGTTATGAGAGATGATGAGGGCTATGGTAGATGGATTAGTATCTTGAACAAGATGAGGTGGGAGAATGGAGCTTTTAGATATGGCTGGTTGCTAGAGTGAGGAGGGAGAAGTGATGGAGGATTAACCTTAATCGTAGATGAAAGCTTAGGTTGGACAACGAGGGGAAGGAAGGGGGAGGGAGAAGTTTGGCTCAAGCCTAGATGCAAAACAAAGTTCAATATTCAATACTCAAAAGTTGGCTGCTTTTTCATATATTTAGAGGCTAGTCAATCATCCAAAAATTCTAAACAAATCATAACATGAAATAACTTAACCGACATACGTTTAAACACCCCTCGTTGCATTTGAACAGCTAAAAGCAGGGCTCTGGATATGTGAATGCGAATCAAGCATTTAAATGTTGCGTTCGAACGCACTTTGATCGCGTTCGAATGGCCAAAAACCATTCTATGTATATGTGAATGCTATTCAGACGTTCAAACACCAAAAAATAGGGCTTTGGATATGCAAATGCAAATTAGGCATTCGAACGTCGCCTTTGAACACCCTCCACTTGCATTTGAACGCACCTACCAAAAGTTATTATTATTTTTTAAAACAAAGACAGAAAATGACACAATTTGAAGTTGTTTGGTCTTGTCCAATCTGTACCTCAATCAATAACGACAATAGATTAACAATGACTTGGCTAAAATTTGGCTAATAAAAATTCCTCTCAAAGTTAGAGCCTTCTTGTGGTTAGCATGTAACAACGGAGTATTAACCAGAGACAATTTGGTAAAATGTGGGTGGACTGGAGGCTAATTGTGTGTTTTGCTCTTAGGATGAGTTAATAGATCATCTATTTTTGAGATGCAAGTTTGGGAGTTAGCTGCAAAGGCAAATGGAAAAACGTGGAGAATTAAAAATCACATTAAGCATGTGAAAGACTGGTGTCGACTGGACTTACAGTTGAGAAAAGATAAAAAAATGATGGTTAATTTAGTTGAGTACTTTTTTACGGAGTTTGTGGTTGGAAAGGAATAATATGATTTTTAATATTGTACTTATACTTGTGAAGCTTTTTCATATAAGGTGATTGCCTTGTTTCTCTATTGGGCAGGGATCCAAGGAAAAGAGGCAGTGAAGAAGGCTCGTCTGTTAACAATGGGACCTGATCATGGAGGATGAGGAATGGTGGAGTTGTGCAGTTGCTGATGGTTTACTTTGTTTCTTGATGTGTAGTTCATTTGTGGATGTCTAGAGTTTTTTGTTGTTTGATAATTGTGGTAATTGTCCGGTGGTTTAGATAACTCCGTAGTTTGTTAATTTGTGGTTGTAAGTGATTGTTTAACTTTGTTTCTTTTTGTGTGTGCTATAGGGCCTTCTTATGGCTCATATGTTGGGATTGGCTAAATTATTTGTTTTTTTGTGGTTAATCTTCCATAATCTTATAAAAGATTACTATTTTTTTCAATTTCAATGAAAATAAAACAGGGCTTCTACTACTACTCAGAATTCTCACTTTGAAAAAAGAAACTTCCCACACAACCTCAAGCCCCGCAGCTTATTAAATGGAAGTTTTTTCTACAAAGATTAACTAACCATGCTTACGAAATTATCAAAAATACTTTTGCCAAGAGCACAATTTGAATACTCATTGATTGGAATAACATGGAATTAAATCAAAAACTATATTACTAAAAGTAAAACCATTGGAAGGCAAGGGTAACTTAGAATATTCATTTCTAGATTCTTATACTTTAAGGTGAGGTGAGGTGAGTTAAAATTAACCTAATAATTTTTTTATATGAATATTTTTCCGTGAAAGGCAGGAGTTATTTTGTAAAAGGTTGGCAATAACGTAGGGCTTGAGCCAAAATAACTCCACAAGATAGAGAGGGTTTGCAAATTTCCAAAATTTTATCCTTCCACTATTTTTCCACTTGGACGCCAATGACGAGGTGCCATGTACTCTGACTGCACGAAACTCCTCCGCTCTTCCTATAGAAGATCCTGCCCACGTAGGTCGTAGGACGTTGCTTGTCCCTCCACCTGTTTCCCCTCAAATTGAGCCCTCCTTCCCTCCATCTTTAGCCAGACCTCCAACGGTCTTCAAATTCGCAAAAAAGGAGGCCTCTCTTCCACTTGTCGCAATACAAAATAGCAATCCTCCTAACAATGACCTCTTCTTCCTCCCCTTCTTCTCACCCTCTTTCTCTCTCTCTCTAAACTCTCTCTTTCTAGAGAAGAAAGACAAAGAAAGAATATATCTCTCAGGTTGCAAAGGGCATTGCCTCCAAAACCCAAGAGATGGAGAAAGGAGAGCACGAGCAGAAGAAGGATCACCAAGAGGAGGAAGATGAGGAACAGAACAAGAAAAGCGAGCAGCTAAGCAGGAAATATAGCTACGCCTCGGTGAGCTCGGCGGATCTAAACGACGAGGAAGACGGCGGTGAGGATGAGGACGAGGAGGAGAAGCGACCCGTGCTGTTAGGTCCTCAGGTCCCCCTCAAGGACCAGCTTGAGATGGACAAGGTATGCACCATTCTTGAGAGAAAAAACATTGAATAGAAAGATGTTCACATTATGATTGTTTTTGCTAGTATCTGTAATTCTTGTGTTGTCTAAATATCTAATGTGTTCTATGGTGAATGGGGTTGTAAATGTCAGGATGATGAAAGCTTGAGGAGGTGGAAAGAGCAACTCCTTGGAAGTGTTGATTTATCTAATGTTGGAGGTATTTACATCCTGAGTTTCATTAACTGTCTATTGACAACAACAACAACAACAATAATATAAGTCTCAAATATTTAGGGTCAGTTTTTTTTTAATGTCAATTGGTATATAAAATTGCACCCGGATAGACACAGAAGGTATTGTTGTGCATGAAGAAATAAATCACAAAAAAGAAAAGGCAAATGTCAGAAAATTTTCTGCAAATTGATGAGCTAAATCCTCAATACAAATTCTATCAATGAGAACAATATAAAACTCCAAAAACCTCAAGATAGATCACACCACTGCAAACCTTCAATGCAAATTATAGACTCATCTTTCCAATTAGGAATATAACTCTTAGAAGAAAGAACTCTTCTCTTCTACTTCAAGTCTCCTTGCAAGAAAAGATCCTGCATATCCAAGCTGAAGCATGTCACATTCTCATGAGGTTGACCCACTTAACAGATGTAGTAAAACCTAATAAACACACTATATATATATATTGGTGCTAAATATAAATTTCCCCCGACTGTTTCTATGTTCTTATGACATAATTGTGATGATACATTAACATGTAAGTAAGAGGAGATACAATGGTGGTTTTGCAGAGGACCCAGACCCAGAAGTGCAGATCCTAGACCTCACCATACTAACCCCCGAACGCCCTAATCTAGTCTTACCAATCCCATTTAAGCGGGACGCAAAGGGCTATGCCTTCGGCCTCAAAGATGGAAGCCGTTATCGCCTCAAATTCTCGTTCGTCGTCTCCAACAACATTGTCTCTGGGCTCAGATACACAAACACCGTCTGGAAGACTGGAGTAAGAGGTGACGCATCCTCTTCTCATTCATTTCTTAGAGCAAGTGATTTATTAACTTCAACTTCATCATACCATGTTGTGATGTTTGTGCAGTGGAGAACACAAAAGTAATGCTAGGGACCTTTAGTCCTCAGAAGGAACCTTACACATATGAACTAGAAGAGGAGACTACCCCTTCTGGTCTATTTGCAAGGGGATCCTATTCTGCTAGAACAAAGGTATACATTACACTAGATTGAACATAGTTTCTATTAAGTTTTCTTAAAAGAAGAGTTGAGTAGGAGATGATATATTATGTTACCTTTGTGTCAGTTTGTGGACGATGATGGTAAGTGCTATCTTGATATGAGCTACTACTTTGAGATCAGAAAGGACTGGCCGTCGACTGTTTGAGTGTGATTAAAATGCTCCTAATTTTATTTCAATCCATCCATCCATCCAGAAAGAGATATGAGTTTTTACAATTTCTCTAGAAGATTTAGGCGAGTGATTTGGCTTATGTTCTTTGCATATTGAGTGAACTGAGGATATATTCGTTATGTACCAAGCTAATTATATTTTCTATGCAAGAGACCATTTAACCTCCTTTGTTGGTTGATGTGGGATATTTGGATTCTTCTGAATGTAATACCCTCTGTGGAATCCCAGTTTCCTAGAGTAATAGAATGGAGATTCTAATTTTAGAATCATCTAAGCTATTTGATTTCAGTTGATTTTGGATGATTTTGAAGGATTTTTTCTTCTTGACAACAATGACAAGTTTCTTGTCATGCAAAGAGATAAGATCATAAATCAAGTGACATATATGATAGCAAACATTCCAAGGTATAAAATTATTTGGGCCTTTGTGCTTTAGCATGCAAGTAATAATATCATCTGTCCATCAAAAGATCCTTGTTGACATTTTTACAAATCAAATTATTCATCATAGTCAATATGTGCATTGCAGTTAACAAGAGAAAAAGGATTATCTCAGTAATAGTATTCAAATATGAGATAATAATATTTTGTAAAACTTAGTCTCGGAAAGAAAAATATTATGTAAAACCCACAAAGGGGATAGTATTGGAATTTCTTTTGCTAAGTGTTGGTACTGATGACTAGTATTGGTGTAATTTTTCTCCTTGAGGACATCAGTTCCTTTGTTGATCTCTACCCTTTGCTGTATAACCAATTAGAAACAAAAAGATTAGCTTTGACTCAAGTTTCATGAAACCTCATATGAGCAAGTATGCTGGTTGAGTATTTAATTATTATGATTTAATGATTCCATTTTCAACAGAATATATGTTTTGGAGAGAAGTGAAAACATTATGATGCCTCAAATTAAAACCAATGGTGCTAAGATTTGAATTCGAGAATACTCATATAATTTGAGCCCCTCTATCTAAGCATAATCCCATTAGCCTCTTTTTTTATAATTAATATGATTTAACGAATAAAGTATGGCATCATGATCTTTTCCTATGATTATCAGAAACAAATGAATCCACTCAAAAATTGCCCAAAGGCTGACTATAAACACAATATTTTGATAAACCTGGGTAAGATGAGAAAAGCGAATCCATAAATATAGATTCTATCTTTTAAAGACTCTATATTCTTCTTTAACAAAAACAGTTTTTTGTTAACACATTCATTTTTATGTGTAACATGACAAATTGGAGCTTCTGTTTTTTGCTTACTTTTTGCTCTATCCTAAAGCTTCATTTTGATTTTGTTCTAATATAAAATAGAAAGCCTGTTTGCTAACAATTGTTTCTATTTTTTTTTTGTTGTAAATACAAATAAGCAAAATTAAATTCAGCAGTGGGTATGTGGTTGTAGAATCATAACTCAGTGAATTAGAAGCCTCACTAAAAAAGGATTTAAGTACTAGTTATCAAGTCAGATACTTTTAGTTGCATAGCTTTTTCAAATCCAAAATTCATTTCATAACAAGGAAATAGAAAATATGTATAAAAATGCTTGTACTTCTTATCTATATCTCAACTAAAAGAAAAAAGGTTAATAGAAAAACCTAAAACAAAAAGGAATAACACATGTATGAAATAAAGCCTAAAAAAAGAATACACGCAAAGGGCCAGAGATGAAAGAAAACTATTGTGTAGTTATGTAAGAATTGCAGCAAGGCAGTATAAGAATATACCGCTGTTCTCACTCAAAAAAAATATAAGGTAATACCACAACAATTCAAACTGGCAGTCTGTAAGAGATAATTATCTGAAGAAGCAACTGATATATATTTGCATCAAACTGGCTAGTTTGAGGACTTACTTTATGTAGATATTCACATTCATTACGGTGTTTTCTTTTTTCCATCTAGTTCAAGCCTTTGCATTATCAAAGTTACTTGCTTGGAACTAGTTTCCTTGTTTCAAACTTTCTAACAAAAGGACAATGAAGAAAAATTAGCGGAGTCAGCTTGAGTTTTGTCTGCTTATGTATAACCAACTATCTGCTTCCATTATCATCTGTTGATGACTCAGATGCAGAGTCATCTAAAGTTGAATTTGAGATTGTCTCAGAAGAACTTCCATTTTCACCATCTGATGGCACAGATCTGTCTTCGGTTGGCCTTTTCAGATGCCAGTACATGATGCTCGCTGTTAAAGTAAGCATCATCTTTTGGTTCACCTGAAGTGTAAGTGAAATCAAGGGTATATAAATAGTAGGCAATGAGACTAACTTGTCAAGAAAGTTGACCTTTTATCCACATTTGTGTTGTTACTTTACCTCTAATATGTCTTCAGGAAGCAAAAATATGGAGCAGCCAAGCTTCCTTGCCACTGAGATGATATAGGAAGCATTCATCTTTTTTTCTTCATCTGTATTATTGTACCATGTTATTTTCTGATAAAACTATTGCAATAACAGAACAGCTATTATTTAACAAAATAACAACCAATTAAAACAATACGAATACAAATATGATCATAGAGAAAGATCAATAGTCAATGCAGTTACGCGAGGACTTAAAAAAACTGATTTCAACACTCAGTTTACTATAATGGTAAGGTAACTGCAGAATGATATAAGCTGAAACTTATTAACCTTCGCAGCTTTTTTCTGTCTTGCTTGCTTGTTTGTCAGAGTATAGAACTTTTACAGTTTTAATATACTTCCAAATGAAGATTCACAAGGCAAAAATAACATACATGTTATAACTACTTTTCCTAGTTTCTATTTATCTAACAATCATAATAGAAATAGCAGTTACAGAAAATAGGCTTCATGACGAGAGCAGCAAGGAGAGGATAATATCTGTGCAATTAAAAAAAATAAACCTCATCGCGAGATACACAAATGACAAGAAGCTTATGCTCAGAAGTGAAATCCAAAAAATTTTGACAGCATAGCCTACAGAAAAGCAGAATTGTAGCCAAACCTATTCAGGGAATGCTCCAATTACAGCTAAAAGTGGAGGAAAACAAGATAACTGAAATGCTACCAAAAAAGAAGCGAATCAGATAAATAAAAATTATGATTGAGTAAAATGAAGCACCAAAGAGCATCAGCAGGACAGCAAAGCAAGAATCTCAAGCAATAGCAGAACCATTAAGAACGTTAAAATTAACTTTAAATTTGGTGGACAGATTGTTATAGATAAACAGAAATTACAGATGGACACCAAAATAAAATTGGTGATAGGTTAGATATGTGTACAGTAATGAAAATACAAAAGAGAATTTGCAAGAGACAATTTGATGATATTGAGAGGAGGATTGGAAACATAAACTGTGTTACTTTAAGATTGGAATTTTCTGATTTCTTTTTTCTTTTTGCAACTACAAATCAATGACATCTTGCTAAAATACTAGAAGTATGGACATGTAGAAATTAGAAAGAAAGAAGAAAGTGTGTAACTGAAGTTACTCACTGACTTATATGTGGGCCCATGCACCTCAATCCGAGAAAGACCAAACTAGAAACTACTGACCTAAGACAAAAGAAATAAGATATGACACTTATAATTAGTAACCTGCCGATGGCTGGCAACTAATCTGTTGATCTTATCACAGTGTTGACATGGTGTCCAAATTATATCCAAGAAAGATAAAGCACATAGTGCAATCAGTTCTAAGGACCACCTTGGAGGCAGAAAGATGGTCCAGATAGTTAGATAGAAAGAAGACATCAACTTTTCTGATAGTTACTTGACTTGCTTGCAGAGAAAGGTGAACCATTTTGGCACTTTACTTAATTACATGATAACATACCAAATGATAAGAGAATAATGAACAAATCAGACTCAGATATAAACCTAGTAACTATGTTCTAGGTATTAACTGTTAAATATATCAAGTAAATTCTCATGATGTAAAAAGGCTGATGGACGCTCTACCTAGGTCCATTCAGCAAAATGGATCTAATCCAAAATAAAGTATTTTCTTCTGTAACAGGTTCAAATTCATTTACCTGTCTCTCCTTTAGTTACAACGCTCCAGTTTACAACTCGAGGTTCCACAGCACTGAGTAATTCAAGAAAGAAAATGCCACTTGAGAGACTCCTATCCTGCAAAGTTGAAAAACCATGATAAGTCATCAAATTTTCCTGAACACATGTATTTATGGCATCTGCAGGAAGCTAGAAAAGGCTTGATATTCAGAAGTATAAGATTCAAATAGGCAGGCAATTAGAGTTGGAAGATGAGAAAATATGGGGATGAAGTGAGTTGGAGCAATGAGCGAACTCAGATGTTATAAAGGAACAAAGTTCTATAAAGTATTCGTTTTTTGTATGTATCACATCAAAACACTTGACTTTTGCATGGATTTGAAAACCCTACTTTCTTATTATATGGCATTCAAATATCACAAAAATTTGATCAACAAAATTGCCCTTATTCTTGTTTTCATGTATCCCATTCAGTTAAGTTCATTTTTTAAATTATTAAGATTTTATTACTTATAACCGTTAAAAACCTAAAAGTCGGTGCAAAAATCATGGGCGTTAAAGGATATACATGTAATATGAAATTTATAAGGCATACAAACAAATAAGGATATTTTGAGGAGTATACATGCAAGATATCCAAAAGTATACCCTCTTATCCCACTTGCTTTACTGCAACAGAAAAGAACTTTAACCTCTAATTATACATATGAGTGAGAAAGAGTAACTCATCATTGAAAACATTAAAAAAAACCTTCAAAAGTAGTCCATATCTGTGAGATATATATGCTGGTGACCAGTAAATGCTATTCTTTTAGCCTAGTCTTAACAACTCATGATTGGCATGTTGAGAAGTTACAGATAATGAGTAACATTTTCAACAATAAAATAAATTTGAATCTTATACTTCTTGAAGAACTCACAAACTTTTAGTTGCTATGCAAATGCATACCTTAAAACTTTCCATCCGTCGGTGCTTCCCGGAACTCTTTACTTTACTGTTAGCCCAGCTCAATATGTCAACATCGGTTATCTCTTTTCCATGAGAATGAAATCTCAAGTTCCTCAAAAGTTGGAGGATATTATACCGCATCAATTGCCACAGAAAAGCTGATATAAAAACCAAACAGATAAACAATGTCAAAACCAGTAAGATATGTTTGAGCAACAATGTGCCCACTTCTGAATGATGTCAACAGAAGTGGAATAATGACTAATATTTTATGGAAATGTAGATGTATCAAATAGATAAGACTCAAATCAATGTCAGACTTAAGCTATGCATGATATATAATAAATACAATAAAACCTACCTAAAATTAGTTTCTTGTTTCCTTGCACAATATCATTCCCAGCAATATTGACCAAGGAAAATTTCAGTTGTTTCCCTATTTTCAGAACTTGATTACAGTTCTCTACTTTTTTGAATGGCATTTTGATTGGAGGCTTATTTGCAGTCTTCCAGTTAACTATACCAGGAGCTACCTTGTCAATGACCTCTAGAAGGACCCATCTGTTTTAAAATAACAAAGTATTAGAATACCAGCTGAAGCCCCAAAAACAGCATACCAAACAGAAGGGAAAAAAAATCATATCACAGATATTAACTTAAATTGGATGCCTTACCCATCTCTAAGATCTTCAAACACATTATTAATATAAGTTGAAATTCCAAGACTATTGATCCATAGTCTAAATGCTCTTTCTTCTCGTGAAACTTGTACATCATCCAATGTTGCATCCAAAAAGGATACTTGTTTCATCTGCTTTGATAATCCATTCCTGCATATTACAATTCATAGCTGTGAGTATATTTATGATTTTATGCTAGGCACTTGCGAAAGCATCAATTATCCAATATTATTTAATTTCAAATGTTTTGAGCAAACTAAGAAAGAGCTAGCCCCATTAAACTTAATATAAAATGTTCAGTAACCAGATAAGGTCGTTTCAACTACTAAAGGCATCTGTTGCATTTTGTTCTTTTTAGGTGGGCTGCAACAAATAAATTTTAATGTTTATGATGTTATGATGCATCAGTCTAGGTGGATTCATGAAATTTGTTCTTGATGAAAGAAAATTGACGTAAATATTTCAAGGAAGCTCGAGTACAAGAAGTAGCAGCCTATCATATTAATTTGGACAGCTATCTCAATTCTGATCAACTTCTATTTCTACCATGTTCAGCATAGTTCAGGATTTATCTTTCTATGCACCAGCATTGGGCAGTAACAATGTACAGGCCTTGTAGCAATTCAATCCATTCATTAAGGAAAATGTAAGTCACCAACTAGTAGATGCTGTCAGAACTCAAAACCACACTTCACATGGTACTTTTAAATTCAGGCATTGCATGAACATCCTTGTATGCAGACCTTGGTGATTCAAGCAGTTATACATTCTAAAAATGTGCCATGTACAGGAGCACAGTAGTTGCTTTCATTCTCTGGGATTTTCTAATTTTGTTTCAATCAGTTTGATTAATAGCTCATGAATTAAAAGTTAACAGAGAATTAAAGATTAGTTAGTACAAGGATTTCACAAAATATATTGCCTAGTTATCTAATTGAATCCAAAGAGAAAAGACAAATATTAGAAAGTCATATATTTATAACTGATATGTCATTATGACTATTTTTCATACTTTTTCAGATGCTAAAATTGTACGATTTATAAAACATAGTTGCCAACGTTTTCAACCTTTGTTGAGCAATGGAATGATAAAGTGTGAAAGTACAATTGCAAGGCAATATATTTTGTCTAAATCAAGATTCTGCAGTATTCTGGTTTAAACTCTTTTATGGATGCCAGTATCTTTAGCTAAAGTAAAGGAAGAAGACCAATTTGGACAATATAATTTGATAAACATACTAAGTAGCAAGTACCCCAGACAGGAATAAAGGATAGTGTAAAGCAGACAGTGATAACAGAAAACTGTCAACTTTTGTAGCCCATTGATCTAGAAAGCGAGGTGGAAACTCATGTTTGAAATCATTCAGGATATCTTTGGATTTCTCCAGCCAAAGAAGACATCAGCAGAGTTTGGGCACAATACTTGAGAAATGTATCTTATTTAAATCTGACTAAAAAATTCTAGGATACTCGCAGATAGCAAAAGAGGGGATTAATGTCCAAGATAAGGGTACCAAAGAAATTGCTGTCTTGTCAGCTGCTCATGCTAGAATAATTCTTGGTTAGACTTGTTTTACTCAATTATTAACTGAGTCGAGCGGGAGCAGAATAATTCTTGGTTAGTCCAGTGGAAGTCAATTCTGAGGTACCTAGCTCAAGTTTGACTCAAAATGACTACATAATATCTAGACATTATCTTGATCCTGGATTCATAGCCCCATTGAGTTATCATCAGTGCCTCACAGAAGTATTATATTCCTTAATTTAATTTAAGTTACCTAATAAGGGAACATTATTAAAAGAGAAAAACCATATCGTGCAATGGATTAGGCTGAAGCTGACATGGAGGAAAGAATTTTGTACTTTCAAACCGATTGGAGCTGACAATAAATTGCTCTAGCATGGCTCCTCTACACCTATATTCTAGAAAGATAGGAAGAATATCCAAGACCAATTATATAAATCAAGACACAAGAGTCTCATTCTGTATTTCTACATCAAGCATCCATCACAACCACTGCACCATACTAGAAAGGCTGGAGTTTTTAAGTGAGATTCCAACTTCAGCTTCAAACCTACCCTAAAAGGCAACTAAGGTGAACTTTTGCATGCTCCATTAAATTCCTTTTCCCATTAAACAACCTCAACTTCATTCCACTTCACACCATTTATCCTGCTTTACCAATGAAAAGTTCCATTGCCAACCACCAGTTTGTAAATCCTGACAAAAGCATGTCAAAAGTCTTCCCCAGGCTAACCATAATGTTAATTTTAATACTATCACCATCAAGGCTATATCAAGCAGTGTAGGTCACTTTTCAAGCATGTGGCGAGGCCTCCCTCACTCAATCAAGTAACTATAGGTTTGTAAAGCACTTTAATTAGTTTATTTCCTCTTTTACGATAATTTTGAAGATGAATATGCTCAACATAATCTTGGAAGCAAGCAATTTCATGGCTGGATTATCAGAATAGGTTGAATCTGAATGACAATACCTGAGTGGACCTGCCCACTAGTATCCATACTCAGATAGAATTCCTTGTCATACAAAATTCAGTCCAATATGGTTATCACAAAGAGCACGAGCAGATCAGTGGAAGTTTAAAGATGCACTACTAGTAATGAACTCTCAAGTACATGATAGTTGATTTTTAAATGGAAACATTATGTCATTCGAAGAGTCTAATACATGATGCTCTACATTAAGAACAGAAGAAACAAACCTTCGAGCTACAATTTTGTATTTGAAACTCTAATAATAACAGAAATTTTAAAAGAATGTAGATATCAAATAGCACATGATCTCACCTTTTCTGGAAAATATGTGCAACAAAAGCAAGATTGAGATTTGGCAAACCATCAACAATGTCCTTCGGGGTCAGATATCTTTTGCAACCCATTCTATCTGCGTGCTCAAGAACTAATTTTGCTCTTTCGAGAAGATTTTTGATGGCCATTGGAGATGGTTTACTACTGCATTCAGGAGCTAGAACATTTAGAAGGCAAGAATAAGCCTCGCTATCCTGCAAAGATCATGTGGTAAGTCATTATAAGTTTATAACTCAACTACTAGTGTCTTAGTTTGGAAGGACTACCAAAATAATAATAAATGAGCAAAGCTCTAGCTAACATATAATCCACTTTCATGCAAACAAAAAGATTGTGCAACAGAGAAGATGACTACCGTCATGTGTCCAAAAGACAAGCCCATTATTAAAAAAGTAAATTTAATTTGTTCACAGATTGTTGAACCCTGCTAGACCCTACTTTGCCGATTAAATTAAAGAAAAAGAAGAAAAATACCTATTTAAAGTCAATCCACTTTTTAGGCACATCAAAATATCATAAGCTCAAAAATGAGGTTGTTAGAGTATAAAGAACAAAAACCACCATTATCTAATAACTTAAGTTTTTAGAGCATTTGATGAGTTAATATACAAGAACATAAATATAGAGAAATAATAAATAAATGGAAGTGATGAACTAAGAAAGCCTGTAAATATCTACTGTCTTGATATATATTAGAAGCTATGTGGGTAAAGTAGTTCATAAAAGCCAAGGCAGCTACTTAGGTGCTTAGCCTAGAAGGAGACATCTAAACAGCTTTTACATAATATTGGAGTATCATGAAGATTTTTTAATCAACAACAAACACCAATTTTGCATAGGCAGTCAATGAAAGAGTAAAAACCCTGTCTTGCATCACTTACAAATGTTGGATCCACAAAAGTGACCAGAAGGTCAACCAGGTCTGCTATATGTGTTTAGATCTGTTTCAGTCGGTTGTTAAATATTAATCCAGAGCAAAAGTAAAGGGAAAAGAGAGTGGAAAAAACTAGAAGAAAGGGAAAAGGAAGAGAAAGAACCAAATGGAATCAAGAACAGGCTCACTCAGGAGGACCTCAGCACATATTGCGCTCAGACATAGGAGAAAAAGACAACTTAATTTGATTGAGTGTAGCTAAGAAAAACATCTCCTGTGGCTGTCTACTATATCAAATAGTAACCAAGATATGATCAAGGGTGACTTTTCACACCATATGACATGATCAAGAATTACATTCCACACATACTTCAAATTGGCCCAAAAGTAATATATCTTTAAGACCCATGATGAACTAAATGGGTTATTAGACTAAATACAATTAAATCCAAAATAAATCAAACAACTCTCACTTGAATCCAATCCAGAGCGTATCAATTCAGCTTTTAATTTCCTAAAAAAGTCCAGTGTAAGCCTTATTTGTTAAAATGGTCAAGATCTTCAACAAAGGAAATAGGTGCAGAACCATCATGATCATGACAATAACCCCACCAAATCTCTCTAGCTTGAAAAAGTTGACTCTGTCAAATTGAGGACACAGTGGAAGTAATAGGACTTTCCTTCTAGGTACTAAATATCCATATCCATAATCCATGTGCAATATAAAGTTTGTCATTCCATTTCACAGTAAGAATGTGATATCCTATGGAATATGTGAAAGAAATGCAATCCTTAAAAACGCTCCCAATGCCTTTTGTCTTCATCTTCTTTTAAAATGGTGATGGTGGATGTAAGCATAGTTCCCAGTTTTGGCTGATCTCAAGTGGTCTAGCCGATCCTGATCCTAGCTGAAACCAGCCAGGGGTCTCGGCCGATACCCAATCTGTTTTGGACGGGATCGACCGTATCCCGCCTAAAACTGGAGGGAACGGGTGGGATCCGACCCGAACCCCACTACTCCACCTGCCTCTTTATTGGCCGATCTCGCCCGAAATTGATGGGAACAGATGGGATCTGACCCGAACCCCACCCCTCCACCTGCTTCTTTTTATCTCTTTTCTCTCTTCTTTTTCTTTCTTTCTCTCGTTTTCTCTCTTTTTCTCTTCTTTCTCACTTCTTCCACCGACGATCTCAACCTCCGACAACATTCTCTGACAAGGATGACCTCGACCTTCGACAACCTTGGATGAGTTTTTTTTATTATTATTTTTTTAGTTTTGAATTTCTCTTATTCCCTTTCTCTTTCTCTTCCTGTACCGAGTAGATTCCATGATCTCTACTGTTGTTGCTGCGGTGAAGCAGCAGCACCAATTGATGAGAGCCTAAGAGAGAGAGGGGGGAAGAAGTAAAGAGAAAATAGGAACCTTGTCTATGTGAATAATTTTTGAGTATGTTTTGAGTTTTGAGGGGGAGAGAGGAGAGAGAGCTCGATATTCATCAATGATTTGAATTTTAAGTAAGTTAATACATTTTTAAGTTTTTAGGTTTTATACGTGAGTAATTTTTATTTTCTTATTCTCCTCTCATTTTTTTCTAAATTTTTAAAAATTCTTCTGTATTTTTAAATAATATTTAGAATTTTATATAATTAAAAAATAGTCTGATCCAATGCGAGCGGCCAATACGTGTCATTTTTCCGGACGGTCAATATTGATCCCAATCTGATACTGGAAAAACTGGAAACCATGGATGTAAGAGAGTGAGTAAAATAAAAATAGAACTTGAAGGATTAAAAATGGTTAAACTTGTAGTGCAAGGTTTTCACCATTAAAAGTGAAATTGATCCCTATATTAGGTGGTAAATGCAACACATAGGCATGTCCATTGAGTTACTCTACCTAAAAGAAATAGCAGTGGCATGGATGAAGTCTAATTTCAAGGACTAGATATCTAGAAGTTAGCAGCTTGTCTGGATCATCTTATCACCAAATTGAGGCATAACGAAATGGGATACCAAAAAGGGATATAAATACAACTAACTAGCTTAAATGTGAGCTTGGAAGAGAAGCTTAGAATTCTTGGGACGGATTGTAATCCCATATTATCCCAAAGACTCAAGTATAGCCAAAAAGAAAAGCTACCGTGAATTCTCAATTCCACTTGATACGATCCAAGCCTAATTGGATCAAATCATAAGGATATTGGGCTTAATGGATCGAACCTATTTAACTTTTAATTGATTCATACTTATATAAGCCCTTAAAACAAGTCTAATTAAATCATGTAAGCCACTAAGACAAGTTTAATTAAGTCATATAAGCTACTAAGATAAATTCAATTAAATCATATAAGTATTTAAGGCAAGTCTTAGTTTAAGTCGTATAAGCTTTTATGGCTAAGTCCAAATAGAATTGATTGTACCTGACATCTATATATATATAAAGGAGTTGGGCTTTATTCATCCAAACATCTAAGCATTAAGAATTAATTGAATTTAGTTATTTTTTTATTCTCACATTTATCTCTTTTATCATAGTCATTAAATCGTCTTATTTTTTTAGAAGTAGATTTAAGTTAGAAACTCAAATTCTATCTCCAATCCATATTCACTATCACCTCCAGCAGCCACCTTACCCTGCAGCCATCCACCACCACCCTTGGCCGTGTCTCACCCTTCGACGACCGCCGCAACGTCAAATATTTACCATTTTACCCTATTATGACCTTTCTCCACTATTTTGATTATATTTTTTCATCCAGACATCCGATTGATATGAAATCAGAGCTATTAGAATTCAATCTTATGAGGCTACCACAACCTAAATTTTTATAATTTTCTTACATCCGGATTAATCCAAATCTGGTCTGTAACACCACTATAGGAGCAAACATTGCAATAGTTTTGGTTAGAGCAAAGGAACAATCGGCATAATCAAATGATAGTTTAGCCAATTATGGATTTTGAGTAAACTTTGTAATGACCTGCATATTCTGCAACAACCTTTCTATATAGATGAAGGTCGATCAACATCATAAGAACATCATAAGTTTGAACAAACCTTCACATCTGATGAGAAATTTGTTATCAGTCTTCTAAAGCCACCTTTCTTCAGCTGAAAGTTCATCCACCTAAGTAAAATCTTTTCTGGAGATAAGCTCATCAGCTCCTCAACATCCTGCAAGTTTAAATTATTTGATAGACAACAACAGCATGAAGGTTTTGAAGAGAGCTACAGATCAGATATCATTACCCCACCTTGCTATCATCAACCAACTCAACTAACTGAGGTGTTTTCTTCAGGTTGACATCTGCAAGAAGTTGTATCTGATGGAAGAATTATGTCAGACAAGATTAAACAGCTCACGTCCCAATAATATAATATAGATTATATAGAGAAAGATATAAGCAGCTTCTCTGCTGTTTTTGTACTTTTTGCAACATGCATGTTGAATTCACAAAGGAAAGAATATTCTTATAGAACAAATAAGTACCTTAATAATTTGTGATATCAGACCAAGGACAAGATGATGCTGCAAAGCACGCATAAAAAGGTAGAACAACATTAGTAAAAAGCCTTTTTAGAGTGTTCTATCATTTACAAAGAGTCTGATATATGGAATCATTTCTTAAACATAGAGCAGAGCAACATAGCCTCAAATATTGCATGAGAGATTCTTAATGCAGTAGTCAGTACTCAATTGAAGTAAAGCTATTAAACATATTTAGCCAACCTTTCCAATTCTATGAAGCAGTACTAGAGTTATACATGGATCTATGGAAAGATTAAATAAGGGATGACTTTATATGTCCTCCAGATTTTGACGTGAACTGCTAGAGAAGTATCTATAAAGCAATACTATCAAGTATCGACCTGCCCTAAGAACTACAAGGACAATAATATAAATATAAATACATATATATATATATATATGTATATATATATATATATATATATGCATTAATCACATCAAATGACTAAGATAAACTCTTCATAATTCATGTAAACATGAAAATGCATCATCACAAGGTAGAGATGACAATCTCTGTGGGGCCAATTTGACACTCCAGTGGGGCTAAAACGCTAGGCTTGCATTAAGAAACTATTTCAATTTCATGGAAGTAAAACAATTCATCCAGCCAATGTATCATCCTTTAAGATACTCAGCAAAAGAAATTCATTCAAAACTTCACCATTGTAGAAATATTCACCAACCTAGATCACTATGATAAAATATCATGTCATCAAATATTGTGTCATCCTCTAGATAAGAAAAAGTAAGTAGGCAAATTGAAAGAGGAAACAATACTAGATTATACATAATAAGATTACATTAAGGGAATTTTCATGATTACACTAGGATTTGATTCACATATCTGGAACATGAAAAGAAATAACTGTGTTATGGTGCATTCACCAAATGCGCATTCACAACTAAGTAAAGATCTTATGGTATGCCATTATGATGAAAATCAGAACATACCCTCCCTTCAGCTAGGTCTTGTGTCCCAATATTGACCAAAGTACACCCAATGGCCTTCGCTGAATTAAGACACAGTGTATGGTTCTCGTTCTTCTCCCACGGGTTAAGCATTCTCTTTGTGTTGATTGCCCTCTCATCAATCGTCCCCGGAACAGCCACATTAATAAGTTTACTTCACACACCAAACGAAATAGAACAATCTCCTTTAATGCCTACCCACATCATCACATCCAAGCAATTCAAAGATATACTTTAAAATCAATAATGGTTACCAAAGAAGAACACCATTCTTCGAGATCTCAAAGAGGTCATTGGTCATGGGATCAATTGGAAGATACTTCTTAAGGAAACCATCTTCTCCAAGGTAGTTATTAATATGGCTGACATAAGAGGCTTTCTCCGACTCACTAATAGTATGAAGAAGAGTCGTCGTCGCCACCTTTAGGAAGGCCGAGGAGGAGCTCTTCGTGCCGACCTGGCCTTGCATCTTCAAATAAACCTTCAAGGCAACAAACCCAACAACACATGAACACAAACAGCCAAGTTGGTCTCTCCATGAAGGGCAAAAGGTTATGAATCAAACCCGAAGGAAGAGCTCGAAATCGACTTGCTCGTTGAGGTTGGCGTAAGACTCTCTAAGAAATGAAGACCTCTCCTCCTCGGTGAGGCCGTCGCCGGTGATCTTAAGCTTTGACATTGCGGAGGCGAGGTCGGATAACTTTAATCCACCATCAGCTCTTCCATGATCTCTCATTGAGAGGAACTACGACCAAAGAAATCAAGAAAAGGCAAGTGGAGTTATTAGAACCACGGTGTGGAATGGAAGAGAAAGGAGTGATGGATTATTTTTCACCATTTTTTTTTCTTTACCTGGGATTTGAGGGAGCGGAGCTCCACCTGGGTGAACTGGTTCTGGAGCCAAGGATCTGAGACAAGAACACCAACAAAGCCAGCCATTTCGAAATTTGGGGTGTTTGATTGCTTTTGGCTGCTTTGATCTATAGGTGGTTGGTTCTTGGATGCAACTGGAGAGTGGGGGGGGAGAGAGAGAGAGAGAGAGAGAGACTGGACAGAGAGAGTGGGGCTCTTTGCAGCTCAGAGAGTGTGTATAAAGGGAGAGAGAGTTGTAACGGAAAGTAGAAGAAACGTACGGAGCAACGGCTCCGTGAGGATTTCAAACTTCTACTAGTTCTCTTCCGTTGGCAAGCCTAATCCGCAAAATATAAAAATATCGAGGGAAACGAATCTGAGAAACGGATAGCATTGGAAAGGTAGAAATGCGAAACGAGAAACGAGAAACGAGGAAAATAAAGATGGACCGGACACGGGGGGACACGTGAAGATAATGAATGAGCAATGCTGTTGTTTGGTACCGGAATGCCAAACTAGACCTATGTACCAAAAGAATGTACCCAAATCGTTGAGGACTGAACTATTTAGGTAGATTATTTTATGCCCAGACAAACCGACTACCAGAAAAACTCTCATTATTGTCCAGGATTTATTTGTAGGTTCTTATTATTCATCCCTCTTGGTAGGGGCGAACAATAAATTCGGATTTATATTTTAGGTTTGGATACAGATTTAAATTCGGATATTAGAGATAGCAAAATTTAAAATTATATTTTAACTAAACAGATAATGGATAAATTTCGAATAAAGAATAAGATATTAAATGTATGCAAATCAAATTATGAATAAATTATGATATTTCTTTTGGAGATAATTAACACAAAATATTAAGAGTTCTAAAAACAAATAATTTTTTTGCATATCAAATATATATAAATTTAGCAAAATCAATCTCTAGAAAAACATATTATTAGTAATAATATCAATATTCACCATTTAAGTAAGCAAATTAAAAATTATATATCATTCAAAAAATATGTGGCTAAGTGGATATCCGATGTCCTTATACTAGGGGTGAAAACGGATCGGATACGGCTCAGATAGTGCTCAATCCATATCCGGATACGGATTCGGATACAGATATTTGACGGATAGCAAAAATTAAAACAATATCCTAAGAAAACGGATACGGATAATTTTCGGATACGGATCGGATAGTTTTCGGATACGGATCGGATTTCAAATACGGATCGGATAGTGTTCGGATAAATTTTCGGATCTTAAACAAATACGTATCAAATTTTAAACAAATTAATATGAACTTACTACGAATATCAATCTATGAAGTTAAATATTATTCACAATTAACTCATGCAAAGAACATTAATATAGGCATATTTTACAGACAGATAAACAAAGGCTTGTTAACTAAAACAAACAAAACAAGTATAATAAGTAAACAAAACAATTGTGCTAGTAACAGCAAGAGTCTCGAGAGACTAGAAGCATGAGTACATAAAAGAAGTGAAAAAACTGAAACTAGATCAAAACTCGAAAATTAACTACATGGGAATGTGTTGTTCAAATCCTTCCTCATTTTTCTATTTCGTTCAGTGCAGAGTCCTGTTAAACTTTATCAGTAAATTGCTCTTAGATAATAGCAGTAAGTAACTTTGGAACGTCAGGATGAGTTGACACAAGATCTCCTATGCTTACATACTAAGTGCATACTTTAAGGAAGAATATAATCACTAAATGAGATAAATTCATTAGGTCCAAAAAGATAGTCAATATACTCCCAATCCTGCCAAAGGTTAAAAATGTCTATGAATGCATTAATATACCTAACCAATGGAGTGGAGGGAGGGCCGATGGCGGTGGAGGAGGGAACCCGTGGAGGGAGGGTCGGTGGCAGTGGAGGAGGACCCGTGGAGGGAGGCCGATGGAGGAGAGCTGAGGTCGACGAGGGAGGGCTGGTGGAGGAGAGCCGAGTTTGATGAGGGAGGGCCGGAGGAGGAGGCGGTGAAAACAGGTGAGGCCGTGAGGACGATGTGGATTTTTGTCCTTAGATGGAGGCGGCGCCGCGGCTAGCAGTGAGGCTGTGAGGGCGATGGAGATTTGGGGGAGATGGTGAGTAGATGGAGGCAGTGATGGCGGTGAGGGTGGTGGGCTAATTTTAGATGGAGGCGACGGGATCGAGGACCCGTGGAGTGAGGCCGGTGGAGGAGAGCTGAGGTCGACGAGGGAGGGCCGGTGGAGGAGAGCCGAGGTCGACGAGGAAGGGCCGGAGGAGGGAGGCGGTGAAAATGGGTGAGCCGGTGAGGCCGTGAGGGCTAGCAGTGAGGGCGGCGCCGCGGGTAGCAGTGAGGTCGATGGAGATTTAGGGGACATGGTGAGTAGATGAGAGATAGAGGTAGGGTTTAATAACTTTAGTTGGGTATTTATTAAGCGAGTAAATGGATATCCGTTATCCAAATCCGTATCCGATAAAATCAACTAAACCCGTATCCGTATCCGGATCCGGATTTTTTTCTAAAAGGCTATCCGTATCCGGATCCGGATCCGGATAATTTTGGAAATAGCTATCCGTATCCGTATCCGAATCCGGATCGGATAGGATTTTCCTATCCGTATCCGATCCGATCCGGATCGGATAGCGAGTTGGGTCGGACTTAATCCGACCCGTTTTCACCCCTACCTTATACATATCCGAGTTTTCTACCCATATCCGAATATATATCTTGTTTTTTTTTAATTCTATTCTTATCCGAGTCGAGTAAGAATTTTTATATGAATCGCATCATATTACTAGTCAAATTGGAATTAATTCAACCCATTTTCACCTTTACTAGTCTTATCTGTTCAATAAAGCTCTTAGCTTGTGAGCCGCTCGATCTTGGCCTATTTATAAAGTTCACTAACTTATTAATTTAAGCAAAGCTCAAGCTTCTTTTTTTTTTTTTTTTTTTTTGCAAAGTTATCAGAACCAGATCGGACCGGACCGGACCGGACGGTCGGAATAATGAACCGACAAAACTGGTTCAATTTTGTTTTTAGACCGAATAAACAATTGACCCAGTAAAAATCGATTGACCAGGTGGTTGAATAGGTGAACCATGCAATACGACTAGTTTTTTGGCCAACTAACTAGGTCAACTATTTTTACAAAATTACATAATTATCCTTAATATTTGATTATTCAATTCTATATCTTAATGATAATTTAGTCCTAAATTTTAAAAATATTTAATTTATAACATATCTATTATTTTTATATTACTTTTTTTACACACCTTGAAAGTTCTCTTATTTGCTTGTATGTCTCAAAATATAAATTTTTGCACGCTATTTGGAATAAACTATTATTAAAATTTAAACAATTTAAATATAAAAATATAAAAATATCCTTATTCTTATTTTCAAGTATTTCTCTTAGTTAATATTATTTTTATCATTTATATTAAATAACTTAACTTAAAAATAACCATGAGGGTATCTATTTAAATAATATTCATTTTGAGAGATATACATACAATTATACTACTTTTATTGATATGTATTTAATTTTAGAAATATTTAGATATATTTATATACACCCAACTCCTGACCAGGTCAATGTATAGTCCGGTTATGATAACTATGTTTTCTTATCTCACCTAACAAACGAGCCAAGCTTGAGCTTGGCTTGGTTTAGCTTGGTTATATATCATATTAAGTATATAGTAAGAATAATTTAACATATTAGGTTAAGAGGGCATTGTGGTTTTCTCTAAAAGATATTTGTAGATTCAATTTTGAATTGAAATCTATCCTGATCAAACTGAACCGTCTTTATCTTTTATCGTAGCCACTATATCGTCTTATTTTTTTAGGAGTAGATCATAGCTGTAGAAGCATCTCGTCCTTCCAAACCCTAGCCACCTTCTTCCACTAGCAGCCACCCTATCTTACGGCCGTCCACCACTATCCTTGGCCATCCACCACCCTCCGACAGCCACCACAATATCGATTATTTACCTTTCTACCCTATCTGACCTTACTTCACTATTTTAATAATAACTTTTCATCTGAATATCTGATTAACTTCATTTCAAAGCCATTAGATCTAAGACTTCCTATATTACTACCTCTCAAAATCTTAGGATCATCCTACAAACGGATCATTCGAGGTCTAATTCATAACATTAGTATCAAAGCCAACATTTTTCGGGCAATAATTATCACGTGATCCAAGACGAACTAGTAAGGAGCGACCATGGAGGACCAAGAACTTATCTCCGTTCATGTGGGAGTTTCTCCGGCACCCTCTCCACCCCCACCAACACTCGACGATGAGCTGCTGGCATGGACAAAGGCAATTTTTAAAGATTTTTCTAACGAGGTCTCTAGATCCATCGCGGAGAGCGCCAAAAGGATGGAAAAGGCTTTTCAAGGCTTGGCGACAGCTCCTCTGACTCAGCATGGCCACCTCGCGTCGCCAGCACTACCGGCCACGGTAGAACTAGGCCAGCCACGGCCACCAATACAAAACCGTGAGAGAGGGGATGAGCCGGCCCAAACCATAGCCTCAACCCCTCCTCCGGCAGCGGTGGAGACTCCCCATGTATGAGAATGAGCCCGAAGATGAATTGTGGAATGACTCGATGAGCTCGCGCCATCAGACTGAGTCGAATCCGCGTGCAACCTAGGTGTGATATGAGCCGAACCTGTGGGCCTATGACCTACATGACCAACCTTGACCACAAGGTCACTTGGCTCGTGATGATAGACCACATTTTGGGATCTAAGCTAGGACCATCAAACTTGACTTCCCAAAATTCTCTAGAGGAGATCCGCTAGATTAGACCTATCACACGGAGCAGTTTTTCACGTATCATGGCATGCAAGAAGGTCCAGCTAGCCTCATTCCACTTGGAGGGCGTGGCAATTAGGTGGTATCAATCGACTAAGCGGACTCGACCATTCGAGTCTTGGTAGGACTTTGCGAATGCGATTTGTGTTCGGTTTAGTCTGACCCAATATGAGGACATTCAAGCCATGTTGACTAAGCTAACTCAGTCAATAACAGTTCGAGCTTACTAGAAGGAGTTCAAGCAGATATGCAACTGAGTTAGTAACTGGTCTAACTCAACCCTGAAGAGTACCTTCATTAGTGGGCTTAGGTTTGACATTTAGGCTGAGGTCAAGGCTTTGAGGCCCACTACTTCTGATGAGGCCTTCTTCTTAGTTGTTCTGATGGAGTCCAAGTTGGATCAGCTGAACCAAATCCACAAGAAGGAGAGAAGAAAGACGGTCCAATCCCATTACCCACTTGAGACGGCATTTACCCTAGCTTAGCCTACACCGACGGCTCAGCCTACTCGATAGATGATATCATGTCACTTTATACCCAACGACTTGGAAGATCGCCAAAGAAAAGGCTTGTGTTTTTATTGTAATTACTGATTTACTTCTGGTCATAAATACAAGCGCTAACCAACCCACGTCATGTTCCTAGGCGGACTTGAGGAAGACGAACCTAAATTCACTAATTGACATGATAAATTGTATGAGTACAAGGACGTGAAAGACTAGTCACCTTGAGGACAAGGTGTCAGAAGCGTGGTGGATTGTTACAATTCAACCACATGAGTTAAGTTGAGTTAAATCGAGTTGAGTCAAGTTATTAGCTTTATTTTATTGTTTGGATTTCAAATAAATTGAATAATTCACATGTGGATCCGATCCACTAGGAATTTTTACTCCTATAAATAGGAGTGGATATGTGTCGATAATAATCATATAATAAATTTGAGTTTAGCCAAATATTTCTTATCGACTTTATCTTTTATTATTATTATTATATCGCTTTATTTTTCTAGGAGTAGATCATAGCCGTAGAAGCATCTCATTCTTCCAAACCCTAGCCACTTTCTTCCACCAGCAGTCACCCTACCTTACAACCGTCCACCACCCTCCGACGACCGCCGCAATGTTGGTTATTTACCATTTTGCCCTATCTGACCTTGCTCGACTATTTAATTATAACTTTTCATCCAAATCTCTAATTAACTTCATTCCAAAGCCATTAGATCCGATACTTTCGAGATTACTTCTCAAAATCTTAGGATCATCGTATGAACGGATCATTTTAGATCTAGTTCGTAACATAATATTTAATCATGAACCTTCTAACTATTCCCTTTTTTTTGTCCTCCTAACTATTGTGACAAACTAACCTTTATAACATGTAATAATCTAGTGAAGTGGATAAAAACAATTATTGCTAATTTATAATAATGAGAATATATATATAATGACAGACTCTCCCTCTTCTTCCACTTTCTTGTTCGACTTCTCTAATGGTGGCCGACCTAGCACCATCTACGGATGCCATTGCTATCTACCTCCTCGACTAGTTGCATCCCCTTGACTCTAAGGAATAACCATCTTTCCCCCCCTTCACCTTCTCTGTAACACCCATGTAAAAAATAATAATAATTAATTAGCGCACGTGCCAAGCGCGTGCGCTCACAGTGCTAGCGCACGCGCTTGGTGCGTGCGCTGACTATTTCTCCTTCTCCCCCACCTCTCGTAGTTAGTTGCAAGAGGTGGGAGAGAAGTGCGCTGGAGTAAAGCTAACTCCACTCCACTTCCCTCTCCGCCTCATCTCTATTTAAACTCTATCACCTCTCCCCTTCGAGTTTTCGACTCTTCGCAACCTCTCCTTCTTGCTCTTCCACCCCTTCCTTTCTTTTCTCTTCCGATTAGGGTCAATTACAGACCGCGTGGATCTGCCTTCAGAGTTGTCTCAAATTCACAATGTTTTCCATGTGTCAATATTGAGGAAATATTTACACGATCCCTCCCATGTGTTAAAAGAGGAACCTATTCAGCTAAAGAAGGATTTGTCTTATGAGGAGCAGCCAATTTGGATTATTGATAGATGCATGAAGATTCTTCGGAGGAGAAACGTACCACTGGTCAAATTTCTTTGGTGGAATCATGGTGTAGAGGAAGCTACTTGGGAGCTTGAGGAGGAAATCCAATCCACTTATCCACACTTACTAGATAACTCTGGTACGTAATTTCGAGGACGAAATTTTTATTTTGTTGGGAATAGTTGTAACACCCATGTAAAAAAAAATTAATTAGCGCACGTTCCTGGCTCACGCGCTTGGTGCGTGCGCTGATTGTTTCTCCTTCTCCCCCACCTCTCGCAGTTAGTTGTGAGAGGTAGGAGAGAAGTGTGCTGGCGTGGAGCTAACTCCACTTCGCTTCCCTCTCCGCCTTATCTCTATTTAAACTCTATCACCTCTCCCCTGCGAGTTTTTGACTCTTCGCAACCTCTCCTTCTTGCTCTTCCACCCCTTCCTTTCTTTTCTCTTTCGAGCCGCTGAAGACCTCGTCGCGGACAACGGGTCACTAGAGCGCCGGCAGCCAACCAAAACCCCCTCATCTCAATTTATGGGTTACCCTCCATCTCCCCTTTAGTTTAATTTGAATTTTGCCTAGTAAATCATGATTAATTATGAGTATATTCATTACTTCCTTCACCAGAGAAATTCGCTGGCCGGCGACTTCGGGTCAACTACCCATCGGTCTAGGAAGTTTCCCTATTTCAGCCCGTTGCCGTGGGTACTCAATTTGGGTGCCCACGGGGCGTGAGGGAGGCGATGCCATGTCGCCTCCCACCGTTAGGTTACTTGGACACAGGCGGCCACCATCGGCGGTGGTGACCTCGCTCGTCAACCTCAATTGACTCACCTCTTCACATGAAGGAGGTGGGTACTCGAGATGAGGGCTTCGAGCCCATCTCTCACTGAATTAGGAAGATCCATGGCCACCGGCCATGGAGTTCCTCAATCCTCACCATTGGCCACACTGGCCGATGGTTTAGACTCACCTGCAACCCAAGTCGACCTCGTCGACTTTGGGGAGTCGATGGAGCTAGGCTGCCGGCGATGGGGATCATCGGCAGCAGCACCACTTTCTTTTGTTTTCTTTTCTTTGCTCCTCTGTTTTCTTCTCTCTAAGAAGACGATGAGAAGGGGTGGGGGTTGGGCCAACCCCCACCGTGTTCTCATCTAGGCTGTGGGGTGGGCTGCAGCCCACACCCACAAGCCTTTTCTAAGGCCTCGATGGACTGGGCTCTAGAGCCCAGTCCACCCCCTTTTTAGCTTGATGTGTTGTGGTAGGCCCGCAGCCCACCTCCTCACCATGCTGGACTGGGCTCTTGAGTCCAGTCCAATGCCCCTTAAGGTCTAGTGGGCTGCAGTAGGCCCGCAGCCCACCACCTCACCTTGTTAGACTGGGCCCTTGAGTCCAGTCCAACACCGCCTCCTCACCCTGATGGATTGGGCTTTTGAGCCCAGTCCACCACCTTTAGTCTAGTGGGTTGCAGGTAGGTCAGCAGCCCACTTTCTCACCTAAGCAATGTTGGGCCTTGAGCCCAACCCAACATTTGGACCATAGGCTAATTATTATTAGTCTTTTATTTTCTTAACTTTTGTTAGCTACATTTATTGTATTTATTTTATTTTCTCAACCATGTTATTAATAAAATTAGGATCAATACATAATTAAAATAGGATTTGAATTTATTAGTCTTTTCAATTATCTTCGACACTTGCAAATGTGAATGACTCTAATTTGACCATAAATGACCATTTTAAATTAATACAAAATAATATATTCGGACCTAGAGAATCAAAATTAATTTATACAACAAGGTAGTTAGTCCTATAAGTTCATCATTCTTATGCTTATTTTATCTATAAATTATTAAACCCATTACTGTGCAGGGAGGATCTCGAAATTCAGGAGGAACCGATTGATTAGGAGAGAGATGGATTCAAGAGATATTCTAGGTGAGTAGAACCCTATATTAGTTTACGAAAAATGTATACTTATGTCATTTCTTACCTGCATTAATTAAATATCATTTCTTACTTGTAATAATTACATGTTATTTTATACTTGTATTAATTACATGTCAATTCTTACTTGTATTATTTACTACTTATTGCACATGTATGATAGGCTCTATGCATTGTTTATAATACATATTATTTTGATGATCATGATATAATAAATAATAGAAGTCATGGCGCCACGTGCACGTATCATTGTTAGTCAAGTCCCAACTAGGTAGTGCCCCTCTCACCCACTCAACCTGGGATTAAGGATAGAGTGTATTATATAATATTATATTAGCGGTCTACGCCTGAGGTCGTTAGCTGGTGGAGCATTCAGGTGATTACACTGCCCTAGTTAGAGACTAGTCCAGTATGATATTAGAAAAGATGATTGAGAGGTAGGGTTATAGTTTTAGTGGTACCCGAGGATGTAGGGTCAGGGCGTCTATCGAGCTGTGTGCTCTTACCCGTCGTATGTGATGATTATGCTCTGTGCGATGATTTACTAGAGTGGTGTTGATGGGCCTACGACTGGGGTCCTTAGTTTGGTGGCCATAGACAACCGATCATATGCAGCGTCGCCAGGTATGTATGAGCGATAATATCGCTAGATGACTAGTCCCCCTCGATTTTATGATGCTTTGTGAGACATGTCATTAATGACTTGGTTTCTATGTGGATTTTTATGTAAATTAAGCTATGATGATGAAAGTTATTAAAAGTTGTAATGTACACATTCCCTGACATGTTTATGGATTTGCATTTTTATTTATCATGCAATATAATATTCATAGATTACTATTGGATTTTACTTGCTGGGCCCCGTGCTCACCACCATTTTAGTGGAAATATTTCAGAGCTAATTATGGAGGACGCAGATATCAAGGAGTAGCAGATTCATTTTCCTATTTAGTATTGTTTATTATATTATTTCTAGTTGGACTTAGCCCCTATGAGGGTATTTATGTTTAAAATTTATGTATGGACTTGTATTCCTAAAGGCTTGTTGAGGTCTGTGATAATTGTAACTTTGGATTATTTGTTGGATTATTATGGTATTTCTAGACTTATTTAGATACTTTGTGAAATTATTTCACTAACAGGTCACGTGATAATCACATGGAACTCTCCATGTGAGGAACACGTGATTTTTGAAAGTGGGTGTTTTATTTTCTATCAGCTACAACTACCTATCATCATCTACACCATCTCCACCTTTATACTACCCACCATCTCTTCCAGTGGCACCACATCAATGGTGGCCTATCACCTTCATCCCATACCTAGGAGCTTATGCCTCCAACCATGGAATTCCTATAAGGGAATCCCTACAAAGCATCTTGAGATCACCCTCATGCTAGTCTATCACCTTTGACCTATAGTCACTATTTGATCAATATCTCATGATCTACACCTAGTCGATTCTCGAGATCTCATTTTTTTGTTCTTATTTTTTCAAAGATATAAAGAATTTTGAGTCTGAATCCTTAATCAGCGGTTTTTCCGTTGGATGTAATATTGGGTTGCCAATCTCGTCATCGAATTACATGTCTTTGTATCCAAAAAGACTTGTATCTTGTGGTGATATTGGAAACTTAGGAGTGTGTGCCCCTATTTATATTATACTCCATTTCAATTTTAATCACAATAAAATTATAGAATTCTATCTTTTAGATTGCAAATTTATTGTTTAACAAAATTTAACATGCTTGGTGGGACACACTTCACCCCTCTATCTTTGTCTTTATATACTAATGTACTTTCTCTTTTGACAAAGGTTATGCCACAAATCTCTGTAGATGCAACATTACCATCTATTTCGGTGATATATGGTTCAACATTCCTATAGTGGGCGGGCGTTACATTGTCATCAACTACTACAACATCGGTGGTATCTATAATCACACCAATGGAACAATCCCACAACACTCAACCAAAGATGGCGAGCACTCCACTTGCATCATCAATTCCTACACCAATAGTTGCTTCTACATTGCCATCAGTATCACCTTATAACACATATCTAAAGATGAAGAATGCTACAACATCATCACCAACTCCTATAAGAACGGTTCCTTTCATTACACCAAATACTTCTGAAGGATCTAATGGATATCATTCTTCTATATTCAAAGCATATTGAAGAAAAAGAAGGAGAAAGGGGTTGAAGAAAGAATTCATCAACAACAATGGTGAGGGTTCTAGGCCCTCCAATGCCTAGAAACACAAGACCCTTTTCTCATACTTTCTTTAATTGAGACGGACTTTGAGGAAGAGACATGGACTTCAATATTTAGATGATAGACACCTCAGGGATTGTAAGAACTTTTTGTTTCTATGAATAATATGATATAGATTGATCTTGTTTGAGCGAATCTGTAGTTTTTCCTCTCGATGCACTAAGAGGTTTTCGACAATAAAAAAATATGTCATTTTGTTTGCCATGCTTGTACTACTTATACTCTTACTTAAATTTTCTCTCACCGACTCAAATTTAGTTTTCATTGTTAGATTAGTATTTGAATTTTCATCTCTTACTCAATTTTTATTTTTAAAGTTTGATTCTCAATCGATTTTCAAAACCTAATAGGATTTAACCTTGGTCTTTTAATTTTTATATTTCTAAACCTAGTTAAGGTAGAAATCCTATCTCCTCCAAATTTTTAATTGGTACCAGAGCAGCTCACCCTTGGATTAATCATGTTGACTTGTAATTAGAAAGGGCGTGATCATTATGGGGGAAGAATTCATTTGCCTGATTTCATTTATTGTGTATTTGTTTGCCTATTATTTTCATGCATCGTCTATGGATTCTAACCAAGAGGAGTTGTTGCTTACTTGTTATTTACTAATAATTTTTGTGAAATATCTTATACATATAGATAAGTTGAGATCGACGATGATAAGGAAATAGGCGTTGATCTTCAAGCCGCCTACAATGCCTTATTTAAGGAGACTTGCAATTGAAAATGACAAACTTGAAACTTGTAAGACAGACAAAGAAATTGAAAAACAAAAAGTATGAGATGAATGAATGACTAGAAAATTTGACTGATGAGGCAAAGCAACCCAAAGAAGAAAAAGAAAATCTTCAATGAGATTCAAATAATTTCTTATCTCTCTGTTAGGATTTGAAATTTTTTTCGTTCTCGATAAAATGAAGTGGCAAGCAAAATTATCTAAAGCTCTAAAGAAGGTGAAATTGAAAGGACTAGATTTATGCTGCATACATATGTTTTTCTTTTTCAAAGAGCAAGATAATGCGCCTTTGACATCTTCCTCTTTGTATGCTTTAGGTTTGAAAATTTTTAAGCATGCTACATATGAAAATATTGCCAGAAAAGTTATGATAATGTAAAGAAGCATAATGTGAACCATGATATAAGAAGGAATGAGGTAAATAGAAAATTGCATGTTCCTACTTGTCATAGTGTTATGATCACAGCTCAGAGTGTCTGTAAAACATATCGAATCCAACCGTCGGATCTTGGAATATGGTGGATGAGTAGCTAGATGAAGGATTATTATGGAGGATTAGGGATGAATGAGAGAGATGGAATGGCTATGGATGGTAAATGAAATCTGATGGAAGCACTAAGAAGCATATTCATAGTTTTTCCCTCTCGAAGCACTAAGAAGTTTTCTATGTTACAGAAAATCATGTGATTGTATTTGTCATGCTTTTACTTAGATTTTCTCTCAGTAACTTGAGCTCAATTTTCATTATAATATTAATATTCAAATTTTCGTTCCTACTCAGTTTTGGTTTTCAAACTTTGATTTTTAATCAAATTTCTAAACCTAGTAGGACTTGGTTTTCCTAAACCAATTCTAATTTGGTCTTTGACTTTTGATTTTGACTCTTATGTTCTATATATCTAAAATAGTTAAACTATAAATTCTTTCTTCCCTGAATTTTCAGACTAGCAAAGAAAAGTTCAGTTTTTGAAATAGTATACCCTTCTAAAATCTTTTATTTACATGTATATCCTTATAAAATCAGTATTTATTTTATCTCCTTTCAACCCTTGTTTTTTTTTATATGGATATCTTTCAATAATTTCTTACTGAATATCCCTCAAATCAAACTAACCATTAAAATTTTATGAATTTAAAGGATATATATAAATATAAATTTTAAAAGGGTATGTATAGAAATACATAATTTTAGAGGGGTTTATAGACTTAAAAAGTCTTTATTTTTGCTCCAATCTCACACTATCTATCTCACCAAACATTAGGATGTAAGTTCTCTAGGAACTTCTACTTCCTAGGATCACTTCAATTTCCTTACTTCCCAATAACCAAAGTCGCTTGATAGGGAGTTCGTAATAAGAAACTACCTCAAATAGGAAACAAACTTAGTGAGGATGGAACTTATATAAATTAGGACCCCACAGATTTTGAAGCCCCACACTTGGCCTACAATAAAAACACTATAACTAAAGCAAAGTATCAGGCTCAAGGGCACAAATAAAAAACAAAAATGAATAACGACCCTAGCAAATTCATAGAAGCAATGTGCTTCAAGTTAGCTTGCAGATTTTGACAATCCAGCACTCTAAGACATAACCCTCATAATTTCATAAGGTAGAAAGATTAGAAATCACCCACCTAGAAATAATACAAAAGAAAAGGACTCCAACAACACCCAAAACCTAGTAGTAGGATTAAAAAAGAAAAGAAAGCCAAGAAACCACAAAAAGAATAGGGCAAGATCTAGCCAATGCTAGGAACAATATGGTTAGACATCGAGCGAGCATAGGCTACTATTGTGTCTGGTCCCAAACCTACACCTAACCCTTCAAATCCTCACTGACATAGTGAACCAACAAAACCAGCGAAAGTTAGGTCTAGTAGGCAAGGCTTTAATTTGGAAGGGGTCATGAGTAGGCACGGATTCAACAAGGGAGCACGACAAAGCATGGATCCGACGGAGGATGGAAGATGCTTGATAGGAGGAAGGAGGGGGAAGGAAATGGCGATGGGGGAAGGACAACGACAGGGAGAAGAGGAAGGCTAAATGAGTAGTGAGAGGGGGAGGACAATGACCAGTAGGAAGAGAGTGGCGACAGATGAGGATAGAGAAGCTATAGATAGAAGAAGGGAGAAAAGAAGAGAAAATTAGGTGAAGGAAAGAAGGAGGAGGCCTCTCCTCTTTCCTAGCCACTCGAGCTAGGAGAGTGGAAGGGGAAAAGATTATTGGCGGCGAGGTGAATCCCCTTAATGGGTGGGACTCAAACAAGAAATGTACATAACCTAAAAAGCCGATCAATTTCCTAGTGTTTCAAGAAATTTGAGGTATCATTGCAACAATCTCTATTTTGACTTGAATTCCTCCTTCAAATCTTTCATCTCTCTTTTCTAGATCAACACCCCTCTCCCTTATGGTTAGGGTTGTCAAAAAAATTGAGTCAGCTCAAGTTCGACTCACTAAGGCTTGATCAAACTTGGCTCGAAACTTAGCTGATTCAAGCTTGATTTGTAAAATAGGTTTGAAATTAATTTTGAGCCGAGCTTAATCATGAGTCAACTCGATCAAATTTGTCTCAGTAAGAGTAAAAAAATGTAATTAGTATGAAGAGATCTACTACTGCTTCTTTGACTAGATCAACATAATATAATATTTAATATTAATATATAATATATAATATATATGACTAATACTAACCTTTAGAACATAATCTTCATATATTAGTTCTTTTACTTTCATCATTAAATCAAGTTTTATTTCAAGCTTGATCAAGCTTAATTTAGGCTTGAAACTACTTATTGATCAGCTCATTTATGCTTAAGCTCAACTCGAACTTGAAATTGGCTCAAAATTAGCTTGAATTATAATTATTTTAATTTAAGCTTGATTCAATAATCAGGCTTGAAATTAATTTTGATTCAAGCTTGATGAGAGCTTGTGTAACAACTTGCCCTTAAAAAAAAAAAATTGGGCACGACGTGGTTGGCCACACTGTGGCTGGCCTCGTGCCCATACAAGCTGCATGAGCAGCTTGTGTGGTGAGGCGCCACGCGCGGTTGGCTGCGGCCAGCTGGCTGCAGTGGCCCCCGGTGCCGTCGCCCTTTTCCCCCCTCCACCACCTCTCTTTCTCCCTCTATATCTCTCTTTCTCTCGCTCTCTCTCTCTCTCTCTCGCCGAGTCCGGCCTATCGCTGCCATCCTTGGAAACCACCGCCGCCACCTCCACGAGTGTCGGTGAGCTCCTTTCCCTCCCTCCCTCTCTCTCTCTCTCTCACACCCGAGCTCGGGCTCGTCGGAGTCGAGCCGTCGGTGGGAGGTCGGCCGCTCGCTGGCCAACAGCGGCCGGTGCCCTCCCTGCCGGCCCGGGTCCACACACTCCCTCCGCTCCTCTTTCTCTCCTTTTCTTCTTTCTTTTTCTTCTTTTTTCTTTCTTTTTCTTCTTTCTTCGTCTTCTTCCTTAGCTTCTTCTCCTTCTCTTTCTGCACAGTGCTGGGCTCGGCCCATCACTGTAGCAAGCAGTGCTGGGCCGAGCCCAACACTAATGGCAGTGTTTTATTTATTTATTTATTTTATTTATGTTATTTATTTAGGTATTCCTTCTTAATTAATGCAAATAGATTAATACAATAATTAATTTAATAATAATATATATTCTTCAATATGATTATTATTAATTATAATTTGTATAATTAATGATTAATTAGGTAAAAATATAGGTAACTCATATTTATTTATTTATATCTCTATTAGATTAATATATAGATTTGTAAATTATAATTATCAAATTTATATACTAATATTCTTATGAGATACATTTTAAGTAATTCTAATAATTTATTATACATTATTATTTTGTAACAAATAAAATACTAGGCTTATGTTTTTATTTATTATTTTATAAAGTAATGACTACATAGTCCCTAATTAATCAAGATATAATTTAATTATAATTAGTTTTTTTTATTTATATTTATAATTAAAAATCTAGCTAGTTATAAAGATAAGTAGAAATTCTAAAATCTAATAAATCATCATATTTTACATGAACGAATTTTAATTAGATGAACGACTAACTTCTTGCTACTTAAATATTTCCATATCCTAAACCCTTTTATGTGAGACCCCGTGGACCTTGTCGATGAGTTGACGTTTGATTGATGGATGTGAGAGATACATGGTTTATGTCTTCTGATCAGACTATGAGTAGTCTTATCCCCTAGACGCGTTTCTCAGATTAGGTTATATTATATATTATGTACATACATGTTTTGGCCTTCAGCATAATTATATGACTTTATCTAGAGATGATTACAGTCGAGCATATTTTATCACGCATGTAATTAGGCTGATCTTGGATACGAGTATGATGATGATATATAGAGATGATTAGAGATGACTATAGTGTTATAATTTTATATCCAATTGATTTGTAACATGAGTATGCTGATACGATTCGAACTTCACCGATGTCGTCTCGAGCACGGATACACTTTAGGAGTGTCTTTGTTTCTTATTTTAATGTTTAATTTCTAAGAAAATAAGTTTTTTATAAGTTGCGTTCGAACACGGGTGGAGTGCATTCGAATGCAGTTGTGAAAGCGGTTGTGAACGCCTGCATCATGTCCAGAGAGTGTAAATTGTGCGTTCGAACGCGCTATGAACGCCTGCATCGCGTTTGCAAATCTAGAGAAGTAGGAAACAGGTGCATTCGATCACACGTTCGAACGCCCACGTCGCGTTCGTAAATCCAGAGAAGAGCGAACTCAGTGCATTCCAATGCGATTGGACGCGTTCAAACACAGTCGACGAAAATGAACTATTTAGGGTTAATTTTGAATTGTTTGGTTAGCCTCTAAATGATGTGGATAGCAACCAGAGAATTATTATTGATAATGAGTTTTTGCCTTGCCTCCTTCGTCTACCATATGCATATCGTGATAGATTAGCATGGGTATGCATGTGCCGACTACATGATTGGAGACTACATTGTATCATTTTTTTCTTGATTCTTATTCCACCTAAATTCCTATTATGCATTGACTTGTTATCGTACTGGATATATGCATATGATCTGTCATTTAGAAAGAAAGCATGAAATGTGATTGATAGGATAGTTGATAGAAAGCGTGAGGATACCCGAGTGGGCGCGAGGGTTAGGACGCGCTTGGTGGATGATTGATTGCTCGACATAGTCGCGATCCTGTTGGCCTTACGTCGGAGGTCGTTAGTCTGTGTGTGTAGCAGACCTTCGGACACATGCCGTTTGCTAGGGCATATGTGGCGAGTTATCCTTACGAGCTTTCTATCAGTTAGAAGGGTGCCCGATCTGGATGGATGTTGATTCTCTTAGCGGATGGCAGGGTATGGTTATATTTGAGATACTCCTTGCCGATGGCAGAGTATGCTCTAAGCCTTCGGGCATGATGTTGAGACCGGATACCGGGTATTGACTATGCATAATGGTCTAGTATGATGATGACGTATAGAGCTGATATTGATGACTAAGATGTTGAGAAATGCATATAATTTCATTATCATTTGATTACTTGATTATCGAGTGGTCAATATACATCATATATGGTTGCATTTGATATTATAGCATGGTCATGGTCGGCATGCATCATAAGTTATATTTGAGAGAGAGTTATGATGATAGTATGACGTGGAGATTTGTTTACTCATTGTCGATGATTATATACTTTTATTAGTTATGACATGTTATGACATGATGCTCTTTTTGATTCATATTATCTAGTACATGATTTACTCTTTGTTTGACATCATTGATTCAGGGTAAGGTCTATTCACTGAGCCTTTTGCTCATGACTCTTTTTATTTTTTTTCTAACCCTCTCAAATATGTGGTACGTGATAGTGACTTGAGATATCCCAAGAATATATTTTAGATTGATGAGATGAGCTATAGATGCGAGACGATATAGATGATAGTTTATATAGAAATTGAGTTGTATCAATATTTGATATTTATATTCTTTTGTATTAGACGATGATTTGTATAATACATGTCAAATCATCGTGTACTCTTGTATTAGTTATTTTAGTTATATCTTGATGGTTTGTCGTGGCCTGTGTGGGTTCTACTAGATTATGTAGTGGTGTAGTGTATATTATTATGGACTTGGATATTCATATGTTAACAAGTTTATTTGGTTAATAGTATGATTAATTTGGTGATGGATTATGTAATCATTGATAGGTTAGCAGGTTTTATTTGATGATGTCATGATTATATGTGCATGTTAAGCTCTGATACCAATTTGATAGGCTCTGATACCAATTGATAGGTTCTGATACCAATTTCATAAGCTCTGATACTAAATGATAAGCTCTAATTCCAATTAATAGACTATGATACCAAATTGTTAGGTTCTAGAACCAAAAGATCGGCTACGGAATAATTCCTTAAGATCTGAATTTATTATAGGTATCAATCCGCGCAACTATAGGAAAATATTCATTAGATATTCTCTGGTAATTAAAAAATTACTAAATGAATTGGGTTGGATTCGTAACTCCCTGATCTACAACTTTTGTATTTATGCCCTTCACAGATTCGAACTGTAGCAATGACGAAAATATGAAATAATATGGGTGATAGCGGTGGTGTTTGGTGAAGTGGATGTTAGGGTTATAGATGGGTATAGAGATGCGGGTGGATTGTGGAAGTGATTAAGGAAAGTAGACGAAGGGAACGAAATGGTCGAGATCCCAAAAAAGAGAGGTGACTCGATAGACGAGGGAGATTAGAAGCGATGAGAAACCTTGCCAACGGTAAAGGTGGAAGGATGGTGAAGATAGAGGAGGGAGGAGTCTAGAGAGAAGATATGAGGCAAGAAATCAAGAATCCAATAGTATAATGAAGTTGGTTGCCATTCACATATTTATAGAGGCTAGCCAACAAGTCCTAAAACAATATGAAATCCTAATTCTAGAGGATTCCCGTCGATCGCGTTCGAACGCGTCCGATCGCGTTTGAACGCGCCCGATCGCGTTCGAATGCACTCAAAAAGCCCCTTCTTTGGATTTGCGAACGCAACATAGGCATTCACAAGGCGTCCGAACGCGGGCATTGACAAGGCGTCACAAACGTGGGCGTTCACAAACGCGGGCGTTCCCAAAGTGTTCACAAGGCGTTCACAAGGGTGTTTGAACGCGACTCCACCTATGTTCGAACGCGACCTACATAAATTTTATTTTAATGAAAATAAACACCTAATGCAATAAGAAAAGATCTTAACTAAGAGTATCAGTGCACAGGAGTGTATTTGTGCGTGACCTGCCCCATCCGACCTATCGCGTGCGCCGTATGGGCGGGCACGTGCCCGTGCCGGGCAAGGCCGTTACAGCTTGGCGCAATTACACCTCTCCTTCTGGCTTTTATCAACTATTTATAGGTTGAGTCCCTAAACTTCTCTATAAATAGTGGCTTTATTATCATGGTAACAATATTCCTAGAAAAATGAATCTTCTCTTGACAAATATCATCATCTGTAACAAACCTTTGATGTTATGGTATCTCACATCTATGTGTTTTATCTTTGCATTGTAATACATGCATTCTTCCATTCATGATATTAATGTTAATGTAATTGGCAAAAATACATCATCAAAAAAAGTTATTTATATATCCTTCTCTAGATCTTCATTATATGAGCTATGACAAAAATAACCATAGAGGCTACTAAGTGGTCTTACATCTAAAGGAAGCAATGAAGACTGGTTCCAATGGTCCCAAAAGTGGTTAAATGGTCGGGTGCCACAAGGATGTGGTTGAATGTCTTTTGAACATTTTTCAACAAGAGAGTAAAATGAGCAAAATATTCAAACAGTTTCCAACAAAGAGCAAGCAAACAAAGCGTTAAACATTCGTTTGAACGATTATTAAATGAATTTCAACAAAGAGAAATTAGAAAAAGATGAGAAAAACTATACCAATGTGGAGTACATTGAAAACAATGAGGTCCTATAATGGGATGATGTTCTTAAACACTATTAAGATGCTACCATGTCAAAATCTTACACAATGCCGTCCAAACCACACTCACCCTTTCTAAGGGTATATCGGACATCTTTTCTTCTCCAGTGTGTTCCTTTTCATCTCTTTCCTTCATTTGTGAACTTATGGTCTTCAAATCTCATAAGAAAGCAATGGAGGTCTTCCTTCCCGCTCGATCTCCAATAGGCTTTAAGGATTATTGCTTCGATTGCTCTATAGTTTGTTGCTCCTTTTTGTTACTTATTTCTCTACTCTTCATTTGCCCTCTTTTATTTGAAGAAAAATAACTAGGCCCAACCCACTTTTCTCAACAAAAAAACTTTCTAGATAATGGTTCATGCCCCCATATAGAACATAGATTATCTTAGGTGACAAGAAGAGCTCAAGTGATTTCTTTGTTCATCTCTAACCTCACAGTACTAACTTCCCTATGGAGATGGGTGAGGCTGCCACTGACATACCTTGCCTCCCCTAATTCCAGCCCCTCTTGATGCTACTCCCTCCCCCCTGCTCCCAACCAACATTCTTCTAAGGGTGTTGCCATGACGCTGTTTAGCCCCTATGACTATTGGTAAGGAGATGCCTACCGCAAATGAGAATCATCTGGTTCCTATGGAAGAGATGGTTGCCAATAGTGATCAACCCCCAAAATCCTGGGTTTCTACTACCAAAGGAAATTCTCCCGAGTGTCATGAGTGGGATTGATTTCTAGGGCAAAATGATGAAATGCCCTTATAGGTAAGTTTCTTGGTAAACCCTCTCACCTTAACTTGGTTAGATTAGAACTTGCCAAACAATGGGACACCAAAGGCTCAATTATGATTGCTGACAAGGCTGAGTTTTTTTTTTAATTTCAACTTTCCACTTCTGTAGTGAAGATGATGTGATGTAGATTCTTACCAAATGTCCTTGGATGATTAAGGATATGACACTAAGATAGAGACCAGACTTTTGACGAAAGGAGAAAGCCATCACTATGTCACTGGTTTGGATGAGATTCTATGATCTAGAATCTCAACCCAAATCTTGGTCGAACTTGCAGTGGAGATTGGGCATCCTTTGAGAATTGTTGATATCATCTTGGTGGTTGCTAGAGGCTCTTTTGCTTGTGTTTGTGTTGAATTAGGTCTTACCCAACCCATTAAGCAAAGTTTCTATCTTGGTCTTCTAATAGATACATGCATCATGTTGCATATGAGAATATTTTATCCATGTATTTTTCTTGTGGTGTCATTGGTGTTAGGTAGGCAGCATGCCCTATTTGAATGCAAGCTTGTTGGACGGCGATGGCTAAGGGAGAGGGCTCTAAATGTAGGGGAACTCAACTATGGTCCTTGGGCCCTTATTACGAGAAAGTCTATCCTTAGAAGTTTTTGTGTGGCCAGTCGAGGTGGCCTTAATCGCCCCCAAGGGAAACTCTGCTTGGGGAAAGAAGACAATCGAGTGAACTAGAAGGGTGACGTGTCTGAATTAGGCTCACATGAGTAGCATCTCAGTCAAACTCGGGTTGTGACTCAACTAGGTAGCTCAGTTAAGACTCATCAAGCTCCAGAGCTGGTGGGCACATGAAGGCATTGATGACCTCGCATTGAAATAATGCAAACTCTGATGCTCCACATGCTACAAATGTTGATCATACTCCAATGGGTCTAGTCATGCCCCTTCCTTCTGATGGTGTAGCTTCCAAGGTTGCAATGGATAAAAGCAAACTTAATATGAGTCTGTGCTCTCTACCGCTCTAGGGCCAACGGATGCAGTGTTGAAACATGGCACCAATAACAGAAGAAGCGTGCGACCTGATTCATTCACGTGGAGGGTTTTGCTATTGCTATTTTTAAGCTTAAGCAAATAGGCTCCATTGATCGATTTGAACCAGAGCGAATTGGATCTCCTACTAGGTTAGGAACAAATTTTGATATATGTTGATAAGGTCTATGATACTAAATTGATATGCTCTGATACCAATGATAGGCTATAGAATGATTTCTTCAAGATCTGAATTTATTGCTAGAAGCAGTTTGCATAATTAAAATAAAATATTCACCAAATATTCTCATATAGTCAGAAAATTACGAAACCAAGTGGAATCGATCTGTAACATCATGATCTACATTTTTCGTATTTATGCCATTTATAGATTCAAACTGAAACAGGGAAAAAATTATGATTTAATGCGGGTGATGGTGGTGGTGATGGGTGGAGTGGATGTTCGGGTTATGGATGGTGATGGAGATGAAGGTGGATGGTTGATATTGTTTAATAAAGATGAAGGGGAAAGAAGTGGTTGAGATTCCAAAGAAGAGGGAGGACTTAACAAATGAAGAAGATTAGAAGTTAGGAGAGACTTTGCCAACGGTAGAGGTGGTAGGTTGGTGAAGAGGGAGGAGGGAGATTAGGGTAGAGAAAATAGAGAGAAGATAGGAGGTAAAAAATTAATAATCGAATAGCATAATGAATTTAGCTGCCATCCACATCTTTATGGAGGCTAGCCAATAGGCCAAAATATAATTATTAATCCTAATTCTAGAAGATTTCTGCCGATCGTGTTTGAATGAGCCCGATCGCGTTCGAACGCACAAAAAACGTTCTCTATATGTGCGAACGCAATGCAGGCGTTCGAACATGGCATTCGAATGCGCCCGAACGTGGCATTCAAATGTGCCCGATTGCGTTCGAATGCACATTTTGCGTTCTCTGTTTTTGCGAACCTGATGCAGGCTTTCGCAAGGGCGTTCATCGCGACCCTTTTCGCGTTCAAACGCGACCTATAGGAATTTATCTTAATGAAAATAAATAACTAATGCAATAAGAAAAGACCCTAACTAAATGTATCAGCTCACCACGCTTCCCCCACCTTATTCTCAAGGTGAAAAGTTAGGGAAACACTCCAAAATATCAGTCTCCAACTTTCATGTCGTCTCATCGGATGGCTTGCCAAGCCATTTGACTAGAATCTCCATATCTAATCTAGTACCATATCGTCGTCGGTGCCTAGCAAGTACACGAACTGGCTCTACAATCTTTGTCTCCTCCAATGGCTCCGGTAAAACTGATCCAACGACCTCATGATCTCTAATCTGCTCCCTTAGCAATAAAACATGGAAGACATGATGCACTCTCGACCCCTCCGACAGCTCTAAACGATATGTAGCCGGACCAATACATTCTAACACTCGAAATAGACCGAAATAGAGATGTGCCAACTTCTGGTTTTTCTCATAAATATACGATCATGATCCAAGACAATCGTGCGTGGCATGCCATATAACCGAGCAACATCTCTAACAAAAATTTCAGCCACTGTCTTGGCTGAAAATAGATGTGACAATACCGAAAAGTGCGCATACTTACTCAATCTGTCAACGACCACAAAAATAACTGAATAGCCATGTACCAGCAGAAGACCCTCTATGAAATCTATAGAAATGTCTTCTCAAACATGGTCCGGTATGGGTAAAGACTGTAGTAATCTAGCTGGTTTTAATGTGGTTGTCTTAGCCCTTTGACAGACTTCGCAAGCATGGATAAAACTCCTCACATCCCACCTCAATCCTGGCCACGTGCAACTCTGAGATATCCTCCTATAAGTCCTCAAGACACCCTCATAACCAGCCTTTGGAGTTTGGTGAAAGTGCTCCAATAATTTATGCTACAATCCATCATTTGCGGACACCCGAATGCATCTGCAGTCCAGCAACAAACCGCCTCGGTTCTCCAACTTTGAATGGCGCTCCGGATCATCCATCACCTCTTGTAACACTCTTAAAACATCTGGGTCAGATGTACATGCATACCTTAGCTCATCAAGAAAAGGAAAAGTAGGAGAAGAATAGGTTTCAAGCTCGGTAGTATTGGGTTGGCGTGATAATGCATCCGCTGCTCTATTTTTCGTTCCTTTGTTGTATTGAATTTCATAATCATATCACAATAATTTTGTGACCCATCTCTGCTGTGCCGGAGTGTGTATACGCTGTCCCATAAAGTATGGAAGGCTCCTTTGATCGGTTCGGATAATGAATCACCTATCGATCAAATAAAGCCTCCACTTTGTCACCGCATGTAGAATTACCAACATCTTTTTTTCGTAAGTCGATAATTGCTAAGATTTTTGTGATAAAGCTTTGCTAAGAAATGCAATAAGACATCCTCCTTGCATTAGTACAGCTCTTATGCCAACTTTCGATGCATCAGATTCCATAATGAACTCTTTGGTGAAGTCCCGGTAGTGTAACGCCCTCGCTTGGCACATGCACGTGCATGCCCACACACCCACACGACATGTGCGGCTCACGCAATAGGACGGGCGGAGCCCGTCACACACAGATACACTCCTGTGCACATATAATCATGATATCATCAAATAATACCTGCTAACATATTTATGCTCATATTATCCAACGCCAAATAAATCATACTATCAACTAAATAAATCTGTTAACATATGAATATCCTAGTCCACAATATACATTAAACCACTATATAATCTGACAGGACCCACACAGGCCACGACAAACTATCAAGATGCGACTAAAATAACTAATACAAGAGAATACTATGATTCGACCTGTATTATACAAATCATCGTCTAATACAAAGGAGTACAAATATCAAATACTGGTACAACTCAATTTCTATATAAACTATCATCTATACCGTCTCGCACCTATAGCTCACCTTATCAATCTAAAATATATTATCGGGATATCTCAAGTCGCTATCACGTACCACATATCTGAGAGGGTTAGAAAAAAAATAAAGAGAGTCATGAGCAAAAGGCTCAGTGAATAGACCTTACCCAAAATCAGTGATGCCAAATAAAGAGTAAATCATATACTGGATAATATGAATAAAAAAGAGCATCATGTCATGAATGAGTATATAAATGTATCCTTAATAATATATAAATAAAAAGTAGATAACATGTCATAACTGATAAAAGTATATAATCCTCGACAATGAATAAATAAACTACCATGTCATACTATCATCATAACTCTCTCTCAAATATGACACATGATGCATGCCGACCATGACCATGCTATGATATCAAATGCAACTATATATGATGTATATTGACTAGTCGATAATCAGGTAATTAGATAATAATGAGATCATATACATTTCTCAACATCTTAGTCATCAATGTCAGCTCTATATGTCATCATCATACTAGACCACTGTGTATAGTCAACACCTGGTACCCGTCCTCAACATCATGCTCGAAGGCTCAGAGCATACTCTGCCATCTACAAAGAGTATCCTAAATATAACAATACCCTGCCATCCGCTAAGTGTATCAACATATACCCTAATGAACGGCATGTGTCCGAATGTTTGCTGCGCACACAGACTAACGACCTCGGACGTAAGGCCAAAAGTATCGCGACTATATCGGGCGATCAATCATCCACCAAGCACGTCTTAACCCTCGCGCCCACTCGGGTATCCTCACGCTTTCTATCAACTATTCTATCAATCAAATTTTATGATTTCCTTCTAAATGACAGATCATATGCATATATCTAGTACAATAACAAGTTAATGTATAACAGAAATTTAGGTGGAATAGGAATCAAGGAAAAAATGATGCAATATGGTTTTCAACCATGTAGTCAACACATGCATACCCATGCTAATCTATTACATGCATACTCATACTAAAGATCAACTTGACATAAAATTATAACAGTATAATTATCTTTCATTATCTCTATTTATTATTATCATACTTATATCCAAGATCAGTCTAATTATATGCATGATAAAAATATGCTCGACTATAATTATTTCTAAATAAAGTCATATAATCATACTCGAGGCTAAAATATGCATGTACATAATATATAATATATTTGAGAAAAGTGTTTAGGGGATAAGACTACTCACTTCTGATCAGAAGACACAACTCATGTATCTCTCACATCCGGCAACCAAACGACAACTCGTCCTAACAGGGTCCACGGGGCCTCACATAAGGGGTTCGGGATCTGAAAATATTTAAGTAGCATGAAGTTAGCTATTCATCTAATTAAAATCCGTTCATATAATATATGATGATTATCAGGTTTTAGAATTTCTACTTATCTATATAACTAGCTAGATTTTTAATTATAAATAAAAATATAAATATAGATAAAAACCTAATTATAATTAAATTATATCTTGATTAATTAGAGACTATGTAGTCATTACTTTATAAAATAATAAATAAATACATAAGCCTAGTATTTTATTTGTTACAAAATAATAATGTATAATAAATTATTAGAATTACTTAAAATGTATCTCATAAGAATATTAGTATATAAATTTGATAATTATAATTTACAAATCTATATATTAATCTAATAGAAATATAAATGAATAAATATAAGTATTACCTATATTTATACGTAATTAATAATTAATTATACAAATTATAATTAATAATAATCATATTGAAGAATATACATTATTATTAAAATAATTAATGTCTGAATAATCTATTTTCATTAATTAAGAAGGAAAGACCTAAATAAATAACATAAATAAAATAAATAAATAAAACATTGCCATTAGTGCTGGGCGCCGTTGTCATTGTTGATTTTAGTTTTTCAAAGGCTATAGTGGCTTTATTCGTCTATCTAAAAGAATCCTTGTTCAATAAAGAAGTGAGAAGGAGCAGCGATCTTGTCATACCCGGCGATGAAGCGGCGATAAGTCGCTATACCTTCTACTGAGAAGATGTGGCCTAAATACTTCACTTGTGGTACTCCTCATAGGCACTTGGACTTCTTGATCTTCGTCTAGAAAGTTGTGTGTACTCTCAGAATCGATGAGGAAGTGCACACAATGTTTTTTAACGAGTACATCAACCCGTAACGTTCTCAGTGCGGAAGTACCTGAATATGCATGTATCGATATTTCAGCTTGGATATCTTCCTCCACACCCTCCACAACGGCTTCCTCATGGACCTCCTCTGGATACTCTTCATCATCAACAACCTCATCATCCTCCTCAAGACTGTCGATGAGCATCACACTCCCGATCGGTTTAGAACACCGATGACCGGGGGTGAAACGTTCATCGCATTAAAACCAAAAGCCCTTTGTTCTTCGCTCCTCCACTTGGGCAAGTGTGAGAGTTCGAATGAGGGGTTTTGTGCCTCCTCTAATATCGGAGGAAGGTCTCAAAGGTGATCGTAGTCTAGTGCTTGCAGCCGCTATTTTTGATCCCGTAGAATTTCCAGCCAGCGTTCTAGGTGCAAACTGCCCATCTCGGTTGCCCAACTTATTTTCGCTGCCATCTTTAGAGCCTTATGCTTTTATTTCATTCTCACGGCCTTTTCAAAGACCTCAAGAGTGGTAGGACATAGAGCACGAACATCCGCTTGTATCTTCTCTCGCAGCCCTAAAATAAATATGCTCATCAATGTCGATTCGGGCCAAGGTGGCTCACAACGGCTACTAACTCTTTCAAATTCTGCTTGGTACTCCAATACAGTCATCCTTTGAACCATCTTGCTTAATGTGGCAGCAAAATCTTCATATGTCGCTGTCCCAAATCTACGTGTAATCCTCCTATAAAAGTCAGTCCAATTGGTAAATCCTCCACCACGAATAATTGATCTATACCAATGCAATGCCGTTCCTTGGAGATGAAAGCTTGTCATCTAGACCTTTGCATTCTCTGCTGTCCTTTGACAATCAAAGTATTATTCAACTTGAAACACCCAATCCGTTGGATCACCGCCTTAGAATTTTGGAAAGTCCAAGCATGCGGTTCTCCCCTGAATAGCATTATCGGGTTCGCGAAAGATCTTTGGTTCAGGTCTGAACCTTTATGCATGTTGATCATCTTCTCTATATCCTCAAGCACGTCCATCACCATCTCCAAAGGGATCAACCTCATCTTCAAAGTGCTAATCTTCCTCATCGACGAAGCATACCGGTGCCGCACGCCTCTTGGGTTCCACCACCGTCGGTCTTGGGTTTTGTAATGGAGGTGGGGAATGATGTGTAGGCATAGGTAGGAGGGGATCATTGACACTCACATGTCGTACTTGGACCTATGGGGTTCGGTTCAATGAGGTTCCACTGCTGGTCCTTCTTGAGGCACCGATTGTAGTCGAGGAGATAATGAACCCAATCGGTTCATAACATATTCTTTTAAATCATTGTGATCTTTTTGTTGTGTCCACTCTACGCAGCAATGTTTGAAACATGCCCCTAAGTTCATCCACCAAACCGATATTCACACCCATGGATGTTGGTTGACTTGGTCCTACCGTGGTCGCTCTAAAGGAATCGGCCTCACGGTTAGGGTTATCGTGGATTGAGTCTTTCCTTATCGGTGTGCTCTCCATAGGTCTCCTTGTTGATGTCATCTTCTTTGTTTCAACCATTAATGGAGGTCTGAGGTTTGCCTAGCTCTGATACCAATTTGATGGGTTACGGTACCAAAAGATCGTCTATGGAACGATTCCTTCAAGATCTAGATGTAGTACAAGAATCAGTCCACACAACCGTGAAAAAATATTCTTCAGTAGTCAAAAAATTATGAAACTAAGTGGATTAGATTTATAACTTCCTGATCTACAACTTTTGTATTTATGCCCTTCGGATTCGAACTACAACTGAGACGAAAATACGAAATAATGTGGGTGATGGTGGTAGTGGCGGGTGGAGTGGAAGTTAGGGTTATGGATAGGTATGGAGATAAAGGTAGATGGTGGATGTGATTAAGAGATGTACACGAAAGGAACAAAGTGGTCAAGATCCCAAAGAAGAGGGGTGACTCGACAGATGAGGGAGGTTAGAAGTTAGGAGAAATCTTGCCAACGGTAGAGGTGGAAGGTTAGTAAAGAGGGAGGAAGAAGAGAGTCTAGAGAGAAGATAGGAGGTAAGAAATTAATAATCCAATTCCATAATAAATTTGGCTTCTATCCACATACTTATAGATGCTAGCCAATAAGTCCTAATAACAATAAGTAACCCAAATTCTAGAGGATTCCCGCTGATTGCATTTCAATGCACCCGATCGCGTTCGAATGTACTCGATCACGTTCGAATGCACAAAAAACATTCTTTGTATGTGCAAATACGATGCAGGCGTTTGAACTCGCCCGACCACGTTCGAACGCACATTATGCCTTACCTGTATTTGCGAACCTAATGCAGGCGTTCGCAAGGGCGTTCGAACGCAACCCCACGTACATTCGAACGCGACCTACAAGAATTTTATTTTAATAAAAATAAAAAAGTAATGCAATAAGAAAAGACCCTAACTAAATGTAGCATATGTATTAATTCAAATAAGGTAAATAGTATTATCATTAATGATACTCTACTATGTTAGGTATGGATGTTGATCCTATGAGCCAAAGTAAAAAAACAAAACTAGGGTCAACCCAGATCCCTATTTTGTGTTGGAGGTTAATGACATGGTGGCTTATGCCACTAAAGCTTTGCATTCCATGCCATTTTGTCATCATTGAACCCTCTAAGAGGAGTTGGACTAGCGAGGAGGGGCTAAGCTAGTGAAGATTCTGTTATGAATAAGATCTGGACTGATCTGGATGTAAGACAATTATGAGAAATTTTGTAGTTGTAGCCTCACGAGTTATAAATTTAATGGTTTTGGTTTCACATAAATTGGAGGTCTAGATGGAAAGATAAGAATAAAATAGTGAATATAGTTCAGAAAGGGATAGATCGATAAATATCCGACGTTGCAATAGTCGTTAGAGTGTGGTGGACGACCAAAGGTGGTAGTGGACGACTGTAGAGTAGGGTGGCTTGTGGAGAAAGATGGTGGCTAAAGTTTGGAAGCTTGGAAGGGTTCTATCTAGGGTTGTGAAAAAAGCATGTGGGCTTGGTTCATTTAGAGCTCAGCTCGAGCCCAGCATTAGTTGAAGTGCGTCCATTGGAGTCTAGAGCTCACCAAAGAAGAAGAAAGTCAAGGTAAAGGTGTCCATGGTCCACGCCCTCTGCTTCCTCTACGTCGAAGAGAACATCTCCTTGTCATCTGACGCCATCAACGTGCTTGTCTCCGCCCTTCTCCACCACTATCGTCCACCTTGTCTAGCCGCATTTAAGGTATAGAGACCGCTCGCTTCTGCCTCTGCATCATTTTCTCTCCCTATACCTTTCATTCTCCTCCAACCACCTCTCTAGCTGCACCGAGCAGGTCCTTCAATGTCACCGCCTCCATTTATACCCAATTCCTATCCTTTTATGGCAGCAAGGTTGAGATCATCCTGGAGGCCATGCTTGCCCTCTCTGCCTACCTGTTTCGCCAAATTGGTGTTTGCATCTCCTCCCCCATCTCTATTGACGACTGTTGAGGAGGATCATCCTCAATTGCTCACGAGCTGTCGAGTTGAGCTCAAGCCTCATCGAGCTAGAGATGAGCCAAGCCAAGCTCGAAAAAAATCTACCTCTTGAGTTGAGTCGAGCTAGGTCCATCTCACTCAAGTTCAAGTCATTTACACCCCTAGTTCTATGGTTATAATCTACTCCTAGAAAAATAAGGACGATCTAACGGCTACGGTAAAAGATAAAGATGAGATAATAAAATAACTTAACTAAATTCTCATTCCATAATTATTATTAACACATAACTACTCCTATTTACTGGAGTAGAAATCCTAGCGGATCAGATCCACATGTGGATTATCCAATTTATTTGAAATTTAAAACAATAAGATAAAGCTAACTAACTTAGTTGACTTGACTTGACTTAATTGACTCAACTGAATCGACTCCCATAGTTAGATCATAATAGATTCTTGATGAAGCATGGAAGTATCAAAAGGTACATGGAATTCCAGAAAGCCTTGCAATCATCTAGGGATGTTTTTCAGCTAGGGAAGGATCATCCGTGAAGGCCCAGCTAGTTGAAAGGAAACCAAGAAAGATAGGGAATGCTTTTGCGAACATGTAGGAGGGAAGCTAATCTTAAATCTTCTCTTTTACCATGAAGTTAATTTTTTGGAATTGTAGAGGGCCCTCTAAAATCGCCACTTAAAATAAGATGAAGGGAGTTTACTAGTAGTCATAGAGTGTCTCTTATCTTCCTATTAGAGATGCGAATTTTCTTGAAACAGACTATGACAGTGGTGCACAAACTAGGTCATGATTTGGAAATGGCTTGGTGTCTAGCCATGGCCTTTCTGGGGTCATAATTACGCTATGGAAAATTAATGAAGTAATGACAACTATTTTGCTTTGATGTCATCTAAAAACCTCCAGCACTTCATTTGTTGTGTCAAGTATCTATGTTAGCACCTCTTACATTATTAGAAATTCTCTTTGGAATGAATTTAATTATATTGCTAAGTCAAGCTACCTTGAATATGTGGGGTGATTTCAGTGTTATGCTTAATCTAGAGATAAAAAAAGATCGAAAGCCTTTTGTTAGGGACATTGTTGTTTGATCCTTTTCTTCTTGTGTGGCTAATTCTCACTTAGTTGATTTAGGTTTGAGTGGTCTGCCTTTTACTTGGTCCAACAATCATGATGAGGCTGTTAAGGTCTGGTGCCAAATAGATAGAGTTTTGACCAATGTTCAGTGGATCCAAAACTTCCCATCGGTATCTGTCACCCAACTCCATTGCTATTTGATCATGCTCCTTTTTACCTTGATGTTCTCTCAAGGTTTCAATATTGTAGAAGGCCTTTTAGGTTTAAACATTTCTGGTTTGAGTATCCTATGATTGGTGAAATTGTTGAGAGCACTTTTAGACCTAGCTATATTGCTCCTTTTGAAGGCCTGAATCATAAGCTGTGTGAACTTAGGAGAAATGTTTATAGGTGGAATTGTATTGATCTACGAAAGATTGAAAATTGTATTGAGGTTGTGACCAATCAAATTACGGAGTTAGCATTGATGAGGTAGTTGGAACTGAAATAGATGTCTAAGGAGTGGGATAATTGGGTTAAAGCTGGAGATAAAAACTTCATATACTTTCATATTATTGTTCTTATCAGACATAGACGAAATCAAATTAACTCTTCTTAATTTTGGGGTGTATGTTTCTAATTTTGATGATAGTCAATTTGCCCTTTCTGAATTTTATAAATAATTATGGGCCAATTATGATGATGTGGACATTTCTAATTGAAATTGGAGTATGATACCCTGTATATCTTTAGATTGTTCTGATGATCTAACTATTCATTTTTGGATTCTAAAATCAAAAACTTCATGTAGAGTATGCCATTGGGGAAGGCCCCGAGGTTTGATAGTTATCTTGTAGAATTATTAGCAATATGTGGGCTTGGATGTGTGCAATACCCTTCCTGAGGAAATTTCAACTCAGTGGAAGCCTATCAGTCTATTGGAAATAAACCTTCATGTCTTTAATCCTTAAGAAGGTGGACACCACTAGGGTTACTGCTTTTAGACTTATCTCATTATGTATTGTCGTATACAAGCTGCTAGCCAAACTCTTAGCAAATAGAATGAAATCATTGCTCCTAGTATTGTTAGTCGAGGAGGCGACTTTCGTGGCTAGGAGGTATACTAGGGATAACATTACTATGGCCCATGAGATTGTGCATTATGTGGAATTTATGTAAACTAAGGGACTTTACATGCTTATAAAGTTTGATATGAAAAAAGCTTATGATAGGTGAATTGGCATGCTATTTTTGCTGCTTTATATATTGGTTTTCCATCTATGTTGATTTCTTAGGTTAAATCTTGCATTACTAATGTTAATTACTCATTTTTTTTATTAATCTAACTCTAGATGGGTGAAGAGTAATTGTGGCATCAGGCAACTATGTCTTTACCTTTTTATGATTATATCCAAATCCTTTCAATCATGTCGAATGCTTAAATGAACGAGGGTCTTTTGGATGGGTTCTTTTTCCATACAAATTACAAGATTTGTTGTATGATTTATGCCAATGATGTGACCATAGTTACTAAGGCTTATACTAATAATTATAAAATTATACAAGATGTGTTTGAGGACCATGGGAGATTGACTAATCAAAAGATTAACAAATTAAGTTAGCTTTCTATGTTCCTTCATGCACTAAACCCCCTGTTATTTGTGAATCTTCCATGGCTCCTTTCCTCTTCACTATCTTGGGGTTGACATTTCCCCCACTAGGTTGTGGGCCACTGCCTTCAAAGACACCATTGATCACATTGAGGCTAAACTGAATGGTTGGAGAAGAGTTACTCTTTCTCAAGCTAGCAAGGTTATGTTAATTAATTCTACTATTAATGTTGTTCTTATGTATAAGATGAGTAATTTTGTGATTCCTCTCTCTATTATAGACTCTATTGGCCAACATTCTAACGGAGTTCCTTTTGAGGAGTCGAGACTATTCAAAAGGCAGAGAACAAACCCTCTTATGGAAGCTGCCCATAGCTCCTCGTAGTTGTACTTTTCTTTTAAAGATAGATGTGAGGTAGGCTGCCCAGAAAAGAGAGAGTTTGAATATATGACAATTCCATATAAATCCTCTTTGTTCCTAGATATGATCTCACTTTTAATTCTACTAATACTTCTGCCTATTGTATATGGAGAAATATGATCCTCATGACATGATTACATGTGTACTGATCATAAAGGGGTGGAGATGCTTTTTTCATACTTTACCTTGGTGCAATGGCATCCTACAAATAATAACTAAGTTTGCTTGAATGTGGATGACTCATTTGAGCCATCAAAATCTAGTATAGCTAGGGAGTGTCAATTTCTTTGCATTCTAATGGAGATATTTTATCTGCAGGGCTAAACCTTCCAATGTGTTAGACCTTCCAATGTGTCGGGTGTTATCCATTCTAAAGTTGTACTTTTAAAGGATGCTCTATAGATTGATTTGAATATGCATATCACTCATTTGGAGGTGAAAACAAATTTAGAGCTCACTTATTTTTGCCAACATAAACTTACGCCAAGTGGCTAACCTGATTGAAGACTACATTAAGATGGCTATGAACTTTCAATTTTTTTCATTTATCTCATATACTGCCTAAAGCCAACCAAGTAGCTAATTGTCCTTTTGTCTTCTTAATGAAGTTTAATTTTAACTTAATAAAAAAATGGACATAGATTTAAGAGCAATACAATTATACACATTATAGAATACCTAAAAGATGCACGCTTTTGGACTTTTGATAAATATACATGTTCACCACTGTGGAAAGTAATTTAGTCTGTTATTATTAGTTAGAACAGGTTTGAAAGTTTTGATAGTGTCATTGAACTTGAGTTTAAAGAAGGCTTTCAAATAAATCTTGAGGCTTACAACAGCATTGCGGAACAGCATAATGAAGCAATACTTGCCAATCTAAGATTATATCTTTCTTTCTTTACGTGGTCCAAAATATAAAATAGCACCAAAGCAAAGTTAAATATTAGCAGGTCATGCACCCCTTAGAAGTTCTTTGTTGAAAATTGTTGTGATCTAGAACAGAGGCACCGGGAGCTGTGGAGAAGAAGTCCAACACTTCACAAATAAGCCTTGTATTGGTGATACAGGGACTATCTTTTTTCATTTTAGCCTTGTATCAGTAATTACTTCATATATTTGCCCTTAGTTAAAACGTGTTGCGCACGTATTGTCGGTTAGGGAATGGGATTATCCGACTCTGAGCGGTTGAGAGGAGAGAGAATCAGGATCTGAGTCTAAAAATAAAAAATCCTTAAGTTCTTGTAATCTTTTTCTCATCGCAACCTTCATGAAATGAAATAGCTCCCATCTTAGTGGAGGGGAAGGGCCAAATTCGTTTGTTCTTAGGCTAATTGCTCCAATGGGATCTTTGCAATTAAAACTTGAATCCATCGTTGTCCGAAATCAGAAACCTGCCATTTGGTTTTAGAGTAGGAAACCACCATAGTCCAGCTGCAGGTGAAGGAGAAGCAACGGCCATGGTAGAAGCTACCAAGTTAGCTACACTAATTGAGATCTCGCGCTGTAATAAGCAAAAAATCTACAAACTAGTGACCCAAGTTTAGATCCATGCTGAAACTATGAAAGATTCTATGGATTAGTTCCAAGCTCACGTCGGTTCCTAGATCGAAGCACTCTTCCGAGGGATGAATGAACTACATATCAAAGAGGGAGGTGGACACCTAGGGATCACCTCAGTTTTAGAACACTATTGGCACAGGGAATCTGGGAGGACATCCACAGCCTAAGGAGGATCCTAAGGTGCACTCTCCTTTAGATTGGTTGCAAAACGGGAATGGGACTGCTATGTAGATTCCTAGAGTCGAATTACCTTGTTTTGATGGAGAGAATCCAAGAGCGTGGTGCGGACGTTGTTTTTTCTCATTTACTACCATTACGAAAGAGCACAAGGTACAATATACCTCTTTATATTTGGATGGTAAAGCAAAAGCTTGGTTTCAAGACTACTATGAGTCCAAAGATTATGTCACTTGGGAGAAATTTGAAGAAATTTGTGCTTGTGATTTGATGACTTGGGTTATGACAACATTATTGGCGAATTCAATAAATTGAAGTAGGACATCACCATTATAGCCTATCAAGAACACTTTGAGGAGCTTAAGTCGCAGATGTTAGTGAAAAACAAATTCTTCATGAAGGAGTACTTCATTCAAAGTTTCATTAGCAGGCTAAGAGAGGATATAAGACCAATGGTATACCACCGTCAAACTTTTCAGCATATTGTATTCATTGCTAAAATGCAGGAAAATATGATGGAGTCGACTAATAAGAACCAAAGGAATGCAGATATGGGGTTCAACATTTGCTAAACCACCTATATCAGCTTTCAATCAGACTGTGAACAACCCAAACTCCAATTTTGCTGGTTACTCAACTAACTCCATTGTTTACTCAACACTCGTCAATTGCCTTGATTTCTAGCAAACACTTGTCGGCAGCACAATCAAAGCCTAGCTCTTCAACGGTTCTGGTACTCCCTATTAATCGGTTGACACATGCGAAGATGAAGGCAATGAGGGACAAGGGGCTGTGTTATAACTGTGACGAAGTCTATAGGAAGGGTCATTGCTACACCAAACAACAACTCTATATGATTAATTTGGAGGATGAAGAACTGGATGCAAAGAACCCGACTGAACTTGCTGATCTCGAGAGTCTATAACCAGCTAACCTGGAGTTGGGCATATCCCTACATGCTTTGGAAGGGCTATCTTCACCAAACATCATAAGAATTCAGGGATTCATTTATAAGAGGGAATTGGATATCCTAGTGAACAGTGGGAGTACACATAGTTCTATTGACCCACTTGCGATAAGAAAAGGGTGATGCATTTCAAAATCAACAACACCCATTTTTGTTACTATGGCAAATGGACAAAGGTTGGTCAACTCCTCGCAGTGTACCGATCTACTCTGGACTATGCAAGGATGCAAATTCAATGCGGATGTGAGAGTTCTATAGCTCAAGGGTTGCAATATGGTGTTGTGTGTTGATTGGATGAAGACTTACAGTCCCATCATATTTTATTTCAACCGACTCAAGCTCTCCTTTTGATATGAGGTCACCTTAACCAGCAGTGAACCAAACTCCCATTCTCAAGTGGTATTTGGATCTTCTATTCACAAAATGATTAAGAAGGAGCATTGTGTCTACATTGTGCAACTATTTACTTTGGACTCCAGACCACTAGTAGAGGACTCATATACCAAAAAGCCCTTTAGAGAGCTTCTTTCTCAGTATTCAGAGGTCTTTGCTGAACCCACTCAACTACCTCCACCTAGAGCACAAAACCACCATATGCACTTAAACCTAGAAGCTACACACCAAACTTAAGGCCACATCAAATACCTTTTGCTCAAAAGTCCATAGTGGAAGGAATTGTATAGGAAATGCTAAAGAATGGAATAATTCAGTCCAACCACAGTCCCTATTCTTCGATCTCTTGGTGAAAAAAAGATGGTAGTCGGAGGATGTGTGTTGATTACCGAAAGCTCAATGACCTCTCAGTCAAGGATAAGCACCCTATACCCATAATTGAGAAGCTATTGGACGAATTGCAAGAGGCCAAGGTCTTCCCCAAGTAACACCTTAGATCGGGATACCATCAAATCAGAATTCACCTACTAGATTTTGAGAAAACATCATTCCGCACTCATTTTGACCATTATGATTTTTGAGTGATGCCCTTCAAATGGTGCAATGCTCTAGCTTATGAAGACACTTTTTCATCCCTTGCTTAGAATATTTGTGCTTGTTTTCTTCGATGACATATTGGTATACAACCACACTTGAAGCCCACCGACAACACTAGAGCAAGTTCTAAAAATTTTGAAGGACAACTCACATTTTGCAAAGTATTCCAAATGCAGCTTTGCGATAGGAGAGATTAAATATCTTTGTCATATTATTACAGAGAAAGGAGTGGCTGTAGATCCAGCTAAGATGTAACATATTGTGAATTAGCCGATTCCTACAAACCTTAAGCAATTGAAGGGTTTTTTTGGGACTCAGAGGTACTACAAAAAATTTGTTAAAAGTTATGGACTAATTGCTAAGTCACTCACTGATTTGCTAAGGAGGGATTGCTTCAAATGGTTTACTAAGGCTGAAAGTGTATTCTAAACTCTTAAGTTGACTATGTTCTCCACACCAGTTTTAGTCTTACCCAACTTTTTAAAACCGTTTGAGCTGGAAATGAATGCGTGTGGCGTAGGAGTAGGAGCTGTCCTCTAGCAAGATGGCTATCCAATAGCTACTTTAGCCGAGTACTAGGGCCAAAATTTCTTTCTTACTCAGTTTATGAGAAGGAACTTCTAGGAATAGTCATGGCTATCTCAAAGTGGAAATCTTATCTTGAGGGAACTCATTTTGTGATACATACTACCATCAAACAATTAAATATTATTTTGGAGAAGAAGTACACACTTCAATACAACAGAAATGACTTTCCATGAGTTGTATTACAAGCAAAGTAGACTTGATCAAGCCACAGATGCTTTATCCTACCTACTAGAGGCAAACATTGTGTTATCCTCCTATCACACCTATTTGGCTAGAAGAGTTCCTCAACTCCTTTCGCCAAGGTAGTCTTACTATGGAGGTACTACCCAAGTTAGCCATATCGGATAACCATGAAGGCTACTCCCTTTCACAAGGGATCATTAGATTTTAGAGCAAAATCTATGTGGGGACGAGTTCGGATGCTCAGCAGACTGTGAATGAGGCGCTCCATGCTTCATCGGTGGGAGGTCATTCAAACATCCAAGCTACATACAAAAGAATTAGACAGTTTTTTTTATTTGCTGAGAATGAAACAATCCATAATTGAATACATATATGGTTGTGACATTTGCCGACAGCATAAATACGCCAACACACACCCCAATGGACTTTTGTAAACTCTACCTATCCCTACACAATTGTGGACTAACATTACTATGGATTTTGTCAAAGTACTCCCCAAATTGGAAACTAAAGAGGTTATATGGGTACTCGTGGATAGACTAAGTATGCCCACTTCATCCCCTTATCCCACCCTTACACAGCTCCATAGTTAGCAAATTCCTTCATTGAACACATCTATAAACTTCATGGGCTACTAGCTACTATCGTTAGCAATCGAGGATTTATCTTCCTCAGCAAATTTTGGAGAGAATTGTTCAAACGACTCAGTACGTCACTTCATTTCAGCACAGTTTACCATCCTTAGTTAGATGGGCAAATAGAAAGAGTAAATAGCTATCTTGAGGATTACCTAAGGAGTATGACCAACTCCAAATCGAAGAAATGGGCAAATTGGTTATCTCTAGTCGAATGATGATATAATACCAGCTATCACAGCAACTTAGGCTTCTCTCCTTTTCAGGCTCTCTATAGGTACGCACCTCCATACTGCTAGGCCTCCTTACAATACCACATATCCAGTAGCTTTACTGGAGTCTTATTTACAAAAGAGATAGCAAATGGTCCAGTTCTTGTGGGAGTTGTCTTGAGCTCAGACTCGAATGAAACAATTTGTTGACCGCCATCGGACTAAGAGATAATATGAAGACTGGGTTTAACTCAAGCTACAACCATCCAAGCAATCATCTGTGCAGATCAGACGAAACTTTAAGCTAACCGCGAGATTTTATAGGCCTTATTAGATCGTGGCGAAGGTTGGCACAGTTGCTTACAAATTCCTATCGCCGGACTCCAAAATCCACCTCGTCTTCCATGTTTCCTAGCTCAAACCTTATTTAGGTGCAAACAACACCACAAGTTTGATGTTGCCACTAACTAATGCTGACGGGGAGTCACTCCACTCGAAAAAGATTTCGGCTTGGCGAATGGTGAAACGGGAAGATAGGGCTATCGTGCAGATCTTAGTGCAATGGCGCAAATGATGGACTAAAAGAGGTGAACTAGGAGGATTACCATGCCATTGTTAGCCAATTCCCAGAACTAGACCCTTAAGGACAAGGCTCTTAAAGGCAGGTGATCTATCATGATCCAGAACAGAGGCGCCATGAGTTGTGGAGAAGAAGTCCAACACTTTACATATAAGCCCTATATTAGTGATATAGAGATTATCTTTTTGCATTTTAGCCCCATATTATTAGCTACTTCATATATATGTCATTAGTTAAAACGTGCTGTGCACGTGTTGTTGGTTAGGGAATGGGATTGTCCAAATCTAAGCAGTTGAGAGGAGAGAGAATCGAGAACTGAGTATAAAAATCAAAAATCCCTAATTCCTTGTAAGTTTTTTTCTCATCGCAACCTCCATAAAATGAAATAGCACCCATCTCAGTAGAGATTTATCTGTTCTTAGGCTAATTGCTTCCAGTGGGATCTCTACAATTATAACTCAAATCCATCGTTGTCCAAAATTAGAAACCTGACAAACATACTCTTTGCATCATACTATAGATAGAAAACAAGATCGCATAGAACAATAACATAAAATGGTCCATAAATACATTTCTTCCAATATGACAGATCGCACCTGGTAGTAGTGGTGGATTATCTCTGTGGTTTGTGGTGGCAAAAGTTGTTTCCCTCTCCTTTAATTAAAAAATCTTAAAAACATTTCCCTGAAGCATTGTTGAAACTTCTGAACAGCGCAATAGAAAATCATCTTCTATATCTGTTTGGATCTTGGTCCATGATGGCAACCACCGAATATAGACACAAAGTAGAGGAATGGATAACACCCATCATGCTCTGTACTTGCACTCTTTGTTCGAAACAATGAGAAACTTCAACACGTAGGTTCTTTCACAATGCGAACAAAAATTATCTGTCACTGGACACGCGCATCAAACTTCCATAATTGAAGGAAGAAAAAAATCGAGGAATAGATAACCCGTCAGGCTTTTACTTGAACTCTTTGCTTGGAGAAAGAAGAAACTTCAGCTCTTTCATAACACGACAAAAAAATTATTTATCACTGAGCAGTTTCTTGTTCAAACTAAATATGTAGATTATTGTTCTGGTGCTGCTAAGCACTCACATGGAATTTCCATAATTCAAGAAAAAGTAGGTCCAGAAAGGAATCCAATAACTAGGACTTTAATTTATTGGATCCAGTAAGAGCAAGAGGACTCCCACCTGTGATGAAATCCTCTGCAACATATATGTGTGTAGTAAAGTGAGTGATAAATAAAATTCATACAGACTCGCATATGGAAAATTGCTGCAATTGCTATAATCCACCTTTTTCTTTCTTGTGCATGAATCTGCTCCTGCATGAAAAACCAAAATTTATTCACCTTAATCTTATTATATACATGATGATATGCAGAATCTTGATAACTATAGTGATTTAAGTGAAACCGAACTAAAATTTAATTACTAAAACAAATGATTTAACAAACTTGTATTGTTTCATATAGTCACTGACAATCTGAATGGTGGTTTGAAGTCCCCTGCATAAAGACATGACCATGAAGACAGATATAAAAACCATCAAATTAGGAGATGCCTCGGTGAAACCATGGTGATTTAAGTGCCATCAAATATTGGGGTTTTCCCGTCCTATGTACCATAAGGTCAAGAATTTCAATGTAGTATTAGCAAAATTTTATGTCAGGCTTAGTCTACTGATTTTGGCGATATCAATTTAACACTTCAATGGTAAACTAACAAGTGAAATTCCCTATTTGAGGTTCATGAAGTCACTAGTAGAAGGGAAACCTTATTTCACCAAACCTTATCGTCAGGGGGAGTCATCTATTATGGAAGATAAGGATTTTTTCCCTTCTCGATCCTCCTGCATCTTCATCTCCTGTGTCTTATTCACAATCTCTCACTCCTATGTCGAACTCTCAGATCCAATCTGTACCTGAGTCCAACTGAAGTGAACATGTGTCTCCTATTTTGACCCCTATACAGGGTAATAGAACTCTTGATCATATATGGTTCGAGAAAGGGAAGATGTACTCGAGAAGGCAAGGTCCAGCTCTTGATCCAGTGCAAGTACATCTTCTGAGAATGAGGTAACGGTATCTGACCTTCCATTTAGAGAACACCAGCTCCCTAAACTTGAAACAAATGACCAAGATTTGCCTATAGGAAAGGAACCTGAGAATGTACCAAACAACCTTTATATCCTCTCACCCATTTTGTGTCTTTCAAAAAATTCTCACCAGGCCATAGGAACTTCCTTACAAGTCTGGATGAAATTTCTATTCCAAACAACTTATCTGAGGCTTTGTCTGATGGAGAATGGAGGAAAGCCATGAGAGTTGAGATGGACGCATTGGAAAAGAATGGAACATGGGAGTTACTTGATCTACCATAAGGGAAAAAGGTAGTGAATTGTAAGTGGGTGTTCTCTATTAAATACAAGACTAATGGATTGTTGGAGCATTACAAGGCAAGGTTGGTTGCAAAAGGGTATACACAAACATATAAAGTTGATTACCATGAAATTTTCACTCTAGTTGCGAAAATAAATACTGTGAGGATACTACTATCCTTGGCAGCTAACTATAATTGGGAACTACAATAGTATAATGTGAAGAATGCCTTCCTACATGGGGACTTGGATGAAGAAATTCATATGAGTATTCCACCAGGATTTGGAATACAAGGAAAAAAAGTGTGCAAGTTAAAGAAGGCATTGTATGGGCTGAAATAGTCACCTCGTGCTTGGTTTGGGAGATTTACCAAAGTGATGACAGGTACTGGATATAAGCAGAGTCAGGGAGATCACACTCTTTTCATTAAACACTTGGTTGTAGGGAGAGTAACGGCCTTGATAGTCTATGTGGATGACATAATTGTGACTGGAGATGATGAAGAAGAGAAGCAAACATTGAAGCAATGTTTGGTCGAGGAGTTCAAGATTAGAGATTTGGGGAAATTAAAATATTTTTTGGGGATTGAAGTTGCTCACTCAAAACAAGGCATCTTCATTTCGCAGCAAAAATATGTTACTGATCTTCTCAAGGAAAAAGGTATGCTCGCAAGCAAGCCAGATGCAACACCTATAGAGCCAAATCACAAACTTGGAGAATCAGATGAAGAACGAGCTGTAGATAAGGAGATGTATCAAAAACTAGTTAGGAAGCTCATCTATCTTTCTCACTCTCGGCCGAACGTAGCATATTCTATGAGCGTCATTAGCCAATTTATGCACAATCCTAAAGAGACTCACCTTCAAGCTGTCTACCGTGTACTTCACTACTTGAAAGCTAATCCTGGGAAGGGGAAAATGTTCAAGAGAATCTCTAAACTAGTCCTTGAAGCCTATACAAATGTTGATTATACAGGATCTCTAGTAGATAGACGGTTGACTTCGGGTTACAATACATTCCTTGGAGGAAATCTAGTAACATGGCGAAGCAGAAAAACAAAATGTTGTAGCATGATCTAGTGCAGAAGCAGAGTTTAGAGCAATGGCACAAGGTTTATGTGAACTGTTGTGGATGAAGATCATACTGGAAGACCTAAAGATTAAATGGAGTGGACCAATGAGACTCTACTGTGACAAAAAATCTGCAATCATCATTGCACACAATCCAGTGCAACATGACCAGACTAAGCACATTGAGATAGACAGGCATTTCATCAAGGAAGTTAGAAAGCAGATTAATTTGCACACCTTATATTCCCACAGGAGGTCAACTGGCAGATGTTCTTACAAAATAACTCAACAGTGTTACATTCCAAGATTTATTTTGCAAGCTGGGAATGAAGGATATCTATTCTCCAGCTTGAGGGGGAGTGTGGAAAATAGAGATTGAATCCCTTGACGGGTGGTCGTTTAAAGATAAGGGATTGTGTAAATATTTTTTCCCTTAAGTTTAGGAAACTAATTATAGAAAATTAGGGATTCCTAAATATAGGGTTTCCTTTTCTTGTTAGCTGCTATTTTCTCCTTCTATGTAAATTATTACTTATAGCCTGATAGATGCTCTTGTAAAACATAAATAATACAACTTTTCATAAATTGAATTCATTATGGAATGGAATGGCATTCAGACAACACCTTTAGAGTAACTTTGGAGATAATTACACCTGAAGTCTAAACCCCTTGAACTATTGCATATTTTTACATAAACCCCTTAATTTATGTTTATAGCATATTGACCCCCTTAACGATGTAAAACCTCCAAATTGCCCTTTCCATTAGTTCTCCATTTGATTTTTCATTAAAAATATATTATGTGATTAATTTTAGGCATTCTACAGACCATTTTACAATTATTTGAAAAGGAAAAAGAGAGAAAAGTTAGAGGGTAAGATAGCCATTTAATGTTTTCTGTTAACACCATCAGGAGGGTGAGATATATTTGATAGTTGAGGGATCAAAGTGTTAGAAAAAATAAATAAGGGGGTCAACTTGGAAATGAGCAATAGTTCAGAGGGTCTAGATGCAAATAACCCTAAAATTTAGTTAGGCTTTTGGCCCTCCCACTTTGTAGAAATTTTCCAGTGATGCCTCCGTAGGTGCCTAGGTCCTGTACAGTACCAGAGTAACCAATATCCTCTCAAATTAGCCAAGTACTTTGTATGGCAAGACTGTTTTGGTCATATAAGTGAAGCGCAAGTACTATATCCTCTTGATTCAGAAAACATCCAGTGTATTGCTCAAATGCTAACTGCTAGGCTGCTACTTACTCTTGAAGCATAGTATATTATTACTATACTACTATTATAAGTTGATGATTATGCAATTTATCACCTTATATTTGTCACACACACACAAAAATATTCTTTTATCCATTATGTCTTGCACAAATATCACTATAATTATTTATATATTATAGACAAGTTCCTTGTATAGGCTAGAAATTTGGAAGTTGTATTTTATGATAATATAAGAACTGTTTGTGGATCTCCTCATCAAATAATTGTCTACAAATGAAGTGTTTCCATCAATATCTCTTCCTGAAGCAAGTATTTTCACCCGTGAAGCCAGGAACTATTCAGATAAATTAAAATCAAACCTTGGCCATAATCAGATACATTGGGAGTCAGTAGCAGAATTTTGAAACTTCATTTCCAAGCATTATGGAGGCTACTGTTGAAATAACAAAATATTGCATTTTTACCACATAGTGCATAGTCTTTGCTAATGTTGCTTCTTCAGAGAATGTTATGTTTGAAACACTCAAAAAACATAGTCTTTGTTAATGTTGCTTCTTCAGAGATGTTATGTTTGAAACACTCAAAGAGGTTATGATGTTACTGAAATTGTTCTCTTCCAAAAGAACAATTACCAATAATCTACATAAAGTAAGTAAAATACATTAGTGTTCTTTTTGCTTGCTCCAATATTCTAATTTCGTTATTCTTTTGTACGAGTTTCTAAAGATAAGCTGAAATTGAAACTTGAAGATGTTATTGCGTCCTAAAAATTTACATGCAATCTGTGTGTGTGTTTCCGTGTATTTCAATAGTAAAAAAGAGTAGTATATCTTACCAGAGCAAGGTATTTTCCCTTTTATGAATAACTCACGTTGGATCTAATTCCCAAGCACTAAATTTATACATCTTGTCTACCACCCTTTACATCCACATCTCCCTGTGACAGAATAATAAAAAAAATTGAAGTTGAAACAGATCACATCTCACAAACGAATATATATGAAGCAGGTTAGGACACTTGAGTTCTTTCTACCGAGGTACTAATTGTCTATTAAAAACTCTGAATACATTATATAAGGAGAAATACCAACTTATAAAGTATTAGAAAAGAACATAAAATAACAAAACTGAAAAACCCCTAGACACACGTATGTATCTAAATCCTAGGCAATGATAACGCTCGTTCGCTTAAGTAAAAGTCGGAAGAAATATTAAAAACGAAAGTAGAGATGAACGCCAAGATTTTAACATGGAAAAACCCAATCGGGAAAAAACCACGGATCCAAACTTAGATCAAAACCAATCATTAGAATAGTAGCAGACAAAATGGACTCACAAGACAAACCGTCGATCTTCTCGACTTTGTTCTTCTCAGTCTTACTCACTAGAACCCACGATTCACTGCTTCTCATGATTGATATCCAACCTCAGTAGCCCTCGAGATTGAACTTTCGTCTAGATAGCCCTTAAGACGAAAGATTAAGCCTTTAGAAAAGTAGGACGATGTAAGTTGAAGAACCAATGTAGCCTCAAGAAGTCTCCTTCAATAATGCTTCTTCAACCACACTCTAGTTAGGGCATCACAATACTTATATATGATCTCCAAGATAGAGTCAAATCCAAGTCTTATCCAAACTCATGAAAGTCCAAGATTTTCAAACTTCATTGGTGCGTTCGAACGGCCTGACTTGATCTCAGGTGCGTTTGAATGCGACAGCTTGAATTCTTCAGGTTGCGTTCGAACCCGTTTGTGAACCCTGCTCTCGATCTGTGTGACGCAGTACCCACGTTCGAACGCATTTGTGAACGCAGCTCTCGATCTGTGTGAACGCAGTACTTGCGTTCGAATGCGTTTATAAACGCGATGTGAACTCATCAACTTTGCTCCAATAATTTTACAATTCTTCAAACCAGAGATTTTCTAGACTTGTATAAAGCTCATATACATGTAAAAATACACTTAGAATATTTTGTACACAATTGCTAACAATTAAAAATCTAACAAAGATATTTCTCAAATATTCTTAGAATACTAAAATCATTTCAGTTTAATATCTATCACTTTACATAGAGGAAGAAAATTGCTTTAGTAGGTATCATTGGTCATTAAAACATTATAAGATAAGAACAGTAAACTAATAAAGAGATGTTTCTCATCTGATGACTTGTCTAAGCCTCTAAAATTATCTGAAAATTATTTGTGTAACTCCACTTTACACATCAATGATCTAAGTTCCTATTATGTCTCAGGCAAGAATGTCCAAATTGTAAACTAACCAACAAAAACATGTCTTGTTGTTTGTCACTCGTGTATCAGCGTACCCAAACATCCAGCGTAGTGATTGATGTCACTGTTTTAGTAAAAGGCATCACCGATGAAGCCTCTACATAAAAATAGAAGAAAGTTTGCACGTTTAGGAATGCAATAGACTCCAAAAACAAGATCCTATCACTCTTCCATGCCCATCCCAATGCCAAACAGAGATGCTAATGGTATATAGGCCTAATATACAATAATAAGAATTTTCTCTTTTTTCCAGAACTTTTTCCAAACTGTTGCAGCGCAAGAGAAAAATTCATCAGACTAAAATAGAAAATTCTACTTCCATGTTCAAGAACAGTCTTATAACTGAAGAAGTTGAATAGCAGCATCAAACAACCGACCTCTTGTTGCCTAACAAACAGTATTGAGAATGAATTATTTTATAATATACATAAAACAACGTTCTACAGATGATTCGAGAATTTATAACATGTCTAATATATGGCAACAGACATACCAACTAATAATATCAAGCATAAATACTTCAAGCATGCAAAAGATAGAAACTCTTAGTATCATTGTATACCATTTACCAAAAGGACCCTAATTAAGCATTACTATGTCAAATTGCTGCAGAATCTTTATGTTAAAAAAAAATAAAAACCTCATAAAGAATGATGCGCTACAAAGAGTCCAAAAATTCACATACAGTAAGAATTAGTGTAAGTGTTGAAGGAGAAAGCATAAACAAGAATACAGGATGACTTCCAAGGAGACAATCATTCTGAACATACAATTAGGAACTTGGAAAAACCAAATTTTAGAGTTGATGAATATTCAGAAAGTCAGTAAACAATTAGTGGAACATTAAAGATCCACATAACAATAAAAAATGCTTGATTAACAGCATAAGATAAAATTTCAATAATAATATTGACAAAAGCAGATATGTTAAGCTCACATGTTCATCTTTCAAACATTCGAGACCCCTGTACTTATAGGACCATCCAAATCTGTTGACCTTATAGTATCACTGAGAACAGCCGCTGGAAAAATATTCTGCATCAATAAATGATCATTAAAGTAACTTCTCTGACAGTTGGATTGACATGCTAAAAGCATAAGCATGTGTTATCTCTTCACTATATGATAAAACAAAGTGAATGCTCTCTTAATGGGAAAATCAGCCATTCTATGGAAACAAGTAATCATTCTCACTATCTTTTTTTCATGGAGAAATCTGGTTCGGCATAAAGAATCTATCATTGCACTGCCTTGCCGTTTTCTGCCACTTCTGCATGTCAAATTTAAGTTACTCCGCCCCCAGGTGTACTTGACATATTTCCTTAACTGGATAAAGAAAAATTATCAACAGTCTCTTAGGGGAAATAAAATTTGAAAATAAAATTATATCCACTAGGAGAACGAATTACCTTATCCCAATTTTGCTGGGCACGTCTCTGGTTTCTAATAATCCGCATAACGTTATCTTCATTCCGCAACTGTTTTATCCTAGACTCACACTGATATAAATGATTCAGTTTCCAAAGTTTACAAAGCATGCTTCTATGCCTAATAGAGTAAAGAAAAGTACAAGCTTGATATTCACATAGAGAAGCTACAAATGAACCTTTTAGAATAGTAACGAGTAACTGTATAAGAAAGAAGAAAATGCAAAGAAGATCAGACTGTGTAGTTCTTTCATGTTTTGTGTCATCGCTGCCGGTTTGAAGCAAATTGGTTCAATGAAATTTCAAAGTTTGTTAACCAGGCAAGATAACACCAAGGTCCTACTCACCAACATATTTCTTTAGGAACCATATAGCTATCTGATAGGTTCCAAGTGGACGGAGACTTATCAAGCATTATCACAGCAAGAATAATGGTGAAAAAGATTACAACCAGCCCTTTGGCTAGTCTTGAGAGAGAAAAGAGAGAAAAGAAGAGAATATTGCCTACCAAGTCCACTTAAGGAAAGAAAATAAACCAAAACCTAATCAAACATGAACTAAACCTAACACGTGTCCGTGGGGCATTTGAATGGTGTGGAAGGTGTGAGAACCCAAAAAAAAAAAAAAAATTCAGAGAGAAGAAAGTTGCACATGCGTTCACGTGCAACCCCCTCCCTTCTCCCTCTCCGGCATGCGACGAGGCGCAACGAAGATCTCATCAAATTCAAATCAAATTAGATTTGGATTTTTAATCTATAAATTAAACCCTAATTCTCTCTCTCTCTTTAATCCCCCAGCCTCCTTTCCTTCTAAATACTTGATGTACTATAATTATAGGAAGCAACAGTCTCATGACAACGTCACTGATATATATATACATTCTCAGTTTCTCTGTCTTCAATTCCTATGTCTCTTTAGCTTTCCTCAACAAATGTAGATGGAGCGATCTCACCACCATGTGTATCATTAGGATTCTGACTAGCACTAATAGGTATACTATCTCTCACTGTTGAACGACTTATACCAGCCTCTTCCCTCATCATAGTCTCCTCCAATATCTCATCTAATTATGGGTTATCTCTGTCATCTAATAACCTGTCCTCTATTTCTCTGATCCATAGAATCAAGGAGTCTTCTTCATTAAAAACATGATTTAAATCAATCAGTTGTTTATTTTCTGTCTTTTTTCATAAATTTCTCTCCCTCAATCTCATATTATAATGACAAAAAACTAACTTCTCCAATCTTTCCATTGTCAATCAGTTGCTTATTTTTGTGTAGATTAAAGAGAAAGTAATACAATTTTTTTCACATTGTGATGAAAATATAGTTTGACTTAAAATCTTTTTTGTTATTAGGCCACTATTCAGTTAAAGTGTTATGAGATATAGCTGCAGCAACTTTAGTAGAATTGTCTAGCTCTCAATCTATATCTGATAGGGACACCACTTTTCGTCACATTTATTTTTGTAGGCACAAAAGGGCTGCACCCATAGCTCTTTGGCTTAACGAGGGTTGTAACTAGCCACCTTCTAGGGCTATTTTCATCTTTTGTTGTTTATTTTATTTTGCCTATATAAAGGCTTATGATCATCTTTTATGGGTTAATGAATATTTTGAGAGCTTTTGCATATTGAGTGTTTGTTGGTAGATTCCAACGTCGGTGGATTCCGACACCTCGATTGGTGGATTTCACGGGTTTGATTATTTTCCCTACTTCTCAACTCTACAATCGAGACGTTGTCCTACATCAGCTTTGGTATCAGAGCAAATTGTTTCCTAGTTTATGGACACTCCACCGCTTGGATTCTACGCTGCGCCTTTTCTTTTCTTCGTCAGATCAATCACTCCATGAACACCAGATCGCTACGAGATCCGTCGCTTGATAACATTAGGATCCAGATCCGAGTTACGCAAGGAGATCACCTTCAACGAGGAAAATAATAAACCATTACCATCACCAAATCTCCACACAAGGAGATCATCATAACTAAGCTTTATTCAGTAGATTTTCTTTTCCTGTTTTAGATCCAAGAAAAAAGAAAAAAAAGAAAAAAAGAAAAGATGAAAAAGAAGAAAGAGTGTCTGTTGAAAAAAAAAACTATCTCGAAAATTCAGTTTATTTGTTTCATCTTTATCTTTTAAATTTCAAAAATTTCAAAATTTAGAAATTCAGATTTAGAAGATAATTTTTTTCTTATTTATCTTTCCTTAATTTTTGGGAAATTAGTTTCCATAATTTTAGGAATTAGGTTCCATAATTTTAGGGAGTAGTTTCCATAATTTTGGGAATTAGTTCCCATAATTTTAGGATTAATATCTATCTTATCTACCTTCCTAATTAATCCCAACCAACCCAAAATCTAAACCCATTAACCCCTAACATAAACCTCTCATCATTCCAAAACCCAAAGCCTACTAACCAACTAAGCCTAACATAAACCTCTCATCATTCCAAAACCCAAAGCCTACTAACCAACTAAGCCCACCAACCTAACCTAGCTCATCTTTTAGCCTTAGTGAATCGGTAGAAACCTACCCAAAACCGACCTATTTACCCACAACCCACACCCATTTAACTAAACACAATCTCCTCCAACCAAACCAACTCGATTCGAACCCATCGTCATCTTCCTCCTCTTTAGCCCCAGCCCTCATATCCATCATTCCATCTTCCTTTGTTTGTCGATGTTGCTGCCGACCTCCACAAACGATGCTGCCACCGATCTCCACGGCCCTTGCTCTGCTGTGCCACCATCTTCACTATCGCTGTTACCTACTGCTGCCGCTGCCGCAGCCACCTGCCGCTACACTCCCTGTCGCTGCAACCCCGTCGCAGCCATCCCTACCGCTGCACCTCATCGCAGCCTCCCCTCCTGCTGCTCCCCACCACTGCAGCCCCTGCCGCAGCCACCCACTGCTGCAATTTCCTACCGCAGCTGCCCATCCGCAGCCATCTCTGCCACTGTGACCACTACTGCCGCTTCCACTACCACTGCCGCTAATCTTGCTGCCCGCTGTCGCTGACCCTACTGCCACTGCAAATCACCGCAACCTCCCCTGCTGCTGCAGCCCGCTGCTGCAACCTCTGTCACAGGCCATTTGCACCGTTGCCGCCGTCGCTGCAGCCCCTGCTTGGTCCTGCCACTGTCGCCCCAACAGACACTACCGCCATTGCAACCGCCACTGCTAGCGCTGCGTTCACCACTGCCATTTTTGCAACCCCCGTTGCCACCGCCGTCGCTCTACTGCTGCCATCGCTGCAGCCCCTGCACGGTCTTGCCACGGTTGTCCCTACAGACACTACCATCATTGCAGCCACCACTACCGGCACTGCGTCCGCCGCTGCCATTCTTGCAGCCCCCTACCGCCACCGCCGACGCCATTGCCATCACAACCGCCACCGTCCCTGCCACTGCAACCGTCGCCACCACCGCTGTTGTCGGATTACGGCCACCGCCATCACGACCACCATCTTTAGTGGACGTGCGACATTCGGTAATATCCGTCCTTTCTTTACTGTTATTTGTGAGTCTTAAAATAGCAACTGTCTTTCTGTTGGTGTGGATTATAACCATATTGAGTCTATTATTGCCTGCTATTGCCTACCTATTTATATTGCTTAATTCATTTGTTTCATTTCGACAAGCGCTTGAGCCTGCTATTGCCTACCTACTTCTTTTTGCTTGTTAAAAAAAAATTTAAACAATTAATATTAACGGTAGAACTAGCTAGGTTAGAGGGAAAATCTTGACATATCTGCAATCCCCGTCTCGATCTCGGGAGCTTGTACTACAGGTTTGCAATTTTTCTGCTGAGTCTGACTGGCTCTTAGTGAAAACTTCTTAAGTGGCTGTAGGTTATTCTGGTTATTACTCCCTTATTGTTTGCTGTGATCTCTTAGCTTGCATATCATCATTCATTTATTGCGTTTATTTCTTTAGTGGTAGAGACACATTATATGAACCTTCATAGTGGTAGGAGAGTCACTCATCCATCATCCCACTCTGTTATGAAACCCAATACCATGGAAGATTTTCGTTGATTTTTACAAGAGTCCATCGAAACCATTATGACCAGATTGGACGACTTCAATGCTCGTCTTGAGGCTATTGAGATGGGTCGTGACCAACAGGAGATCAGGAGTGACATCGGTGCGTCCAACACAGGTGCCACGCGTGCTGCTCCTAATGCCAAGACCCATCGACATGCCCCATACTACCCTCATCATGAGAGAGGTCCTAAGAGAGAACCCCACAGACAAAATTATCGTGAAGATACATTTGATTTTCACAATAATAGGGGATTTAGCCTTTAGAAAATTACAAAACCATGACGATAAAATTATAAAAAATATTAAGGTGGATGCCCCGACTTTTGACGGTCGCTTAGATCCTGCTGTATTTACTGACTGGCTCCGGGAGATGGATTACTTATTTGAGTGGTATGATCTACTGGAAAACCGACGCGTTAGATTTGCCCAAATGAAACTAGTCGGCCGAGCCAAACTGTTTTGGCAAAGTATAGAGCAACTTTTAGTGCGATGAAACCAACCTCCCATAATTCATTAGCATGAAATAAAAGAAAAATTAAAAGAAAAATATTTGCCACATTCTTATCTTGGTGAACTTTTGGATCAATGGAATAATTTCAGACAAGGAAATAGGGCTGTGAGCGATTATGTCTTCCAATTTGAGGAATATACGTTGAGGTGTAATGTTGTGGAGGATGAGAGGATGACACTGAGTCATTTTATGCTTGGACTTAACGACGACATTCGAAGAAAGTTAGTTTTCCGGGAGGTTACCTCCTTGGATCAGGCTTACACTCTTGCGTTGAACTACGAGATGGTTAATACGCAATAATTGCCTAGGCGACCAATTGGGCGCACCCCTCCTAGTTACGCACCTACTGGTGTAAAAGCTCCATCACCATCGATACCTATCAAAACTACCCAAACTACCACATCTGCCCAACCTAACAAAGAAAAGGGACGGGGAAGACAAGCTCAATGAACAAGTTTATGAACCTAACCCCAATGATATCTAAGATAGTGACGAAAATCGTGGTTATGGAGACCATACAGTTGGTGTTGTTTGTTGCGCTTTGACGTAACCTCAGGAGACCGATGATTGGCGAACAAATGCAATATTCCACACTTACATTAAATGTGGGACCAAAGATTGCAAAGTCATCATCGACAGTGGGAGTTGTATTAACGCCATCTCTTCTAGCGTTGTATCTCGCTTGGCGTTAAAATCTACACCTCATCTAAATCCTTATAAAGTATCTTAGGTCAACGATTCTTCCATTGCTATAAATGAGAGATACCTCGTTCCTATCACATTGCTTTCTTATAAGGAAAATGTGTGGTGTGACATTGTGCCGATGGATGTAGGGCATATCATTTTGGGCGGCCTTTAGTTTTTTGATTATGATGTAACTATTTTTGGGCGTTTCAACTCATGCTCCTTCAGTTTTGAAGGCAAAAAGATTAAGATGAATCCTATGCGCCCTAAAATAATTAATAAAGATAACAAGAAAAATACTCTAAGTAAAAAGGGTTTGCACATAATAAATTCTAAAGAAATTTGAAAAGGAAGCAAACTAAGGCTCTATTGTGTTTGCGTTGATGGCTCGTGAAGTTAGGAGCACTACCCTCACTCCATCATCCGACAAAGCTGCTCCTATACTAAATGAGTTTTAAGATATGTTCCCAGACGATCTACTAGACCAATTGCCTTTTTTGCGTGATATCCAACATGCAATTGACTTGGTCCTTAGAGCTTCTCTCCCAAACTTGCCACATTATCGAATGAGCCTCAAAGAACATGCTGAACTGCAACATCAGGTAAATGAACTTCTTATGAAGAGTTTTATCCACGAAAGCCTAAGCCCTTATGCTGTGCCTACCTTGCTCACGCTAAAGAAGAATGGGTCGTGGCGTATGTGTGTCGATAGTCAAGCCATCAATAGAATAACAGTCAAATATTGTTTTCCCATTCCACGACTTGATGACATGCTTGATATGACGGCGGGAGCTTCAATTTCTCTAAGATCGATCTTAAAAGTGGTTATCACCAAATTCGAATGAATTCATGTTTTATTTCGACCACGAAGTTCTTCAATTCCTAAATTCTAAGAAGAAACTAAATTCGAGACATGCTCGTTGGATCGAGTTCTTACAGGAGTACACTTTTCTACTCAAACATAGAGCTGGGGTTGAGAATAAGGCGGCTGATGCGCTTAGCCGAAGGGTTAACCTTCTGTCTGCCTTTAGCATCAAAATCACTGTGTTTGACAATGGAGGATTATACAATTTGTCCGGAATTTGATGAAATCGTTCTCATTTTATTGACTGATCTGAACTTAGCTTTGGGCAGCTATTCCCTCCAAGACGGTTACCTGTTTAAGGCTAACAAGCTTTGTGTTCCCTGTACGTTCATGTGTGACTTCCTCGTTTGCAAGATCAATGCCGGTTGCCTATCGAGTCATTTTAGACGTGATAAGACCATTGAGAAAGTGGAGCGCCAATTCTATTGGCCAAGTCTCAAGCATGACATCGCAAAATTAGTTGGTCAATGTAGGACTTATTAGTTAGCAAAGCACAAAAAACAAAACACTGGACTGTACACCCCGTTACCTGTGCCTGATCACCTGTGGCAGGACATTAGTATAGATTTTGTCCTGGGATTGCCTCGCACATTTGGAAAACATGATTCAATCCTCATGGTTGTGGATCGCTTCTCTAAGACGACCCATTTTATTCCTTGTGCTAAAACCTCTGATGCATCACATGTGGCCAAATTGTACTTTGCCCATATCGTCAAGTTATATGATATTCCAAAAACTATTGTTTCTAACTGGGATGTTCACTTTATGAGCTATTTTTGAAAAACCTTATGGCACATGGTTGACACAAAATTAAAATTTTCTACTGCCTATCATCCTCAAACCGATGGTCAAACCGAGGTCGTTAATCGTAGTCTTGAAATTTTTTTGCATTGTCTCGTGGATAATTATAACAAAACTAGAATGTCATTCTTCCTATAGCCCAATTTGTATATAATAACTCCATTAATAAGTTTATTGGCATGAGCCCATTTGAAGTTATTTATGATTTTAAAGCACGCAAATCTCTAGATCTATTGCCTATGTCATCTCATTCTAGAGTCTCTGAGTGTGCCGAAGCATTTACACATCATGTTCATTCTTTGTATTAAAAGATCACTAAGCGAATTGAGGCATATAATCGCCAATATAAAATACATGCCGACTTGCACAAGCGTGCTAAGAAGTTCGATATTAGAGATCATGTAATGATTCGTCTCAGACCCAAACGATTCTCTTCATGAGCTATTCGAAAGTTGCATGCCCGTAGTGCAGGACATTTTCAAGTTCTGAAATGTGTAGGTGCTAATGCTTATGTCATTGATATTCCCCCTAATTATGACATTAGTTGTACTTTTAATATTAAGGATCTAGCAGCCAACCAACCACCGATGCACATCCCCACCGAACCCTATGCTATATCTACTACCCTTCCAGACATTCTTGCTATGCCACATACTACTTCTTTCCCATCCACATCACAAGAAAAGATAGACGCTATTTTGGATGATCAAATAACATTTACTACAGAAGGAGGGGTTCACCGTTTTCTTGTTCAATGGCACAGGCGACCGGAGTTTGATTGTACGTGGATCACTCGCGAGGAGTTACAGCAGCTTGACCCTAACATTTTAAAGTACTATCAAAGCCACTCGACTGAGTCGAGTTTCTTTCACCCCGGGAGAGTTGGTGGGGACACCACTTTTCGTCACGTTTATTCTCGAAGGCACAAAAGGGCTACACCTATGGCCCTTTGGCTTAACGAGGGTTATGACTAGCGATTTTCTAGGGCTATTTTTATTTTTTGTCTTTTATTTTATTTTGCCTATATAAAGGCTTGTAAGCATCTTTTATGGATTAATAAATATTTTGAGAGCTTTTACATATTGAGTGTTTGTTGGTGGATTTCAATGTCGATGGATTCCGACACCCCAATTGGTGGATTCAACAGGTTTGATTATTTTCCCTACATCTTCTCAACTTTGCAATCGAGACATTGTCCTGCATCAATATCTCTCCATCTGAAATCAGAAATATATTATTACATACTAATTATATTGAAAGTCAAATAATAATAAAATTATTTAATTGAATCATAACTCACTTCCTTTATCACAAAATATTTGTTTATGAATATCGGGCTCCCAACAAGACTTTACTATCATTATTGACATTTGTAGAGAATTAAAATCTTAAATTAAAAAAATACCCTGTAGAAATTTAAAATTTGTAAGCATTCAAGGTTTTAAATTTTCATAAATAAAAGTAAATTAGTAAATTAAAACTTAAAACTTAAAAACATGCCTACCAACGTGTATATCCCTATGTAGTTGTCTATTCTATCTAAAATCAATCATCTTCCACCACTTCTTATAACTTTGGCCTATATTCTTTTTACTGATTATTTTGCAATGTTCATTGCCTCATATAAGAAACTAATCTCAGACTAGTCATCACTGTCTACAAGTCTTAATACTATGACAAGAGGTTTAAATATTGCGGTGACAATTGTAATATTATCCCAAAATGCATTTCCAAGAGCCATATTTTTCAAAATTTCACCTATAAATTTATTTTTAGATTTCATATTCTTAATTTTTATAGACCACTCATGTGATGTAAACATCCGCATAATATCATCTTTGTAGTGCATGATGCTCTCCAAGGCTAAAAAATGAGTGGCAAATCTAGTGACACTGGGTCTAATGATCTGCGTACCACCAGTCAGCTGCCTGAGTAAATTAAGAACCCAATTATAGTTATATATAAAATTTATCAACCTCTGACCTTCATGTATGACCATGTCAATTTCAGACTCTTTTGCAATATCCAACTATATTAGGTCAATACAATGTGAAGCACATGACGTCCAATATAAATGAGGTCTTTTTATCATAAGTAAATTTCCAACAGCCTTATAATTGGCCTCATTATTAGTAACCACTTGGACTACTCTTTCTTCACCGATTTCTTGTACCACCTTATCCATCAACTAACAAATATAATCTGTATTTTTGAAATGAACAATAATATCCACAAACTTTAGAAATATTGTCTCCATGTCAGAGTACACTAAGAAATTAATTATATTTCTTCTGTTTTGTATACTCTACCCATCACACATCAGTGTATAACCAAATTCATTCTAATACCGCTTAAATGTCTCAATGTAAGTACGAAACTCATCTACCTCTGAGTCAAGATATTTAGTAGCAATATCATTTGAACTAGAAGGTGGAACACCAGGCTCTACTAATTGTATAACATCCATTATAGTGTGATAATAAGGACTATCAGCTACATTGAAAGGAATATGGTTGTTGAAGAAAAATTTAGAGATAGCCCTACCAATGTGTTTCCTTGCATTTTTAATTCCTTTAAGAGCTGTCTTGATGGAAGTCTATGTATGACCCCTTTTTCTGAAGATATATATCTATTGGTCCAATAATTTAAGACTCTGCTATAACACTAGGAGTCCTAAGGGTAGAACTGTTGCCCCCATATTCTCTCTCCCTGTATATTAACTGATCTAGATCTCTAAAAGTTACTACCGGTGTTTCTTCTCATCTCATCTTCTCCTCTATACATATTTCTACTCTTTTTTATTGCCCTCCTAATCTCTCTCCTCCTTATCCTCCCCTCTGCTCATTGCTATCATCATCGATGTGTATAGAATTATACATTAATTCTTCACGAACCATTGACTCTCTCTGTTGTGTAAATTGTTTATCCTTCATTTTGCCAATTAAATGAGCCAACACCTATTTTCTAACTTCCAAGGACACTTAAGTGCAAGCTGCTTCGTTTCCTTGTCTTCCAGCTAAATGTTCTTTCAAACGGCTGACACCACTACTCATTTCCTTTCCACACAAGTTACATTTAACACGTCTTTTATATTGTCTAATAGTGCTGCAATGTTGCTACCTAATATTGGTATCATATGACTTTTCTTTTGGAGCCAATGATATTTTAACTTTGTAACTAAAAAACCTAAATAAAAATAAAAATAAAATACAAAATAATTTATAATTATGAAAATAAAAACCTCTCAATTCTTTTCTATTTTTTTCTTTACTTCTTTCGAATTTCCAGTTTCCACTCTGCCTCTCTCAGCCTCTTAAGTTCTCAGCAGCAGCAGCACACTTGGTCGGATCTAACCTGTTCCCACCCATTTCTGTCAGGTTTCAACCGAAACGGCCGAATTTCGGCCAAGATTGGGATCGACTAGGGTTGAAACTGGGAACCTTGAAATAGGGACCATCAAGCTCCTCATCGGTAAGCCCTCTCTCACCCCTCTAGTCTAATTTCAATTTAATGGAGAAAATTAGAAGTACCTAATTTCGATGTTGCAGCCTTATCGATTAACCTCGCCGATCAGCGACTTTAGGTCATTGCCACTCCACCTTTGGAAGCCTCTTGCCGTTGGCTTCGTGCCATGCGGAACACCTTTGGAGCCCTCATGGCTCCAGTCGTCGTCAATCATTGAGTCGATCTTCTGTGGTTTCTCCTTTACCTCGTGAGGACGGCGACGTCGCGAGAGAGTTGAGAGGCTTGAGGTGTGGTCGTTGAAGCATCGCCGACGAACACTCTTTCTCTCTATCTTCTCTTCCTCGCGTTGGGTATAACCCGAGCCAACCCTTTTCTTATGATAGCGGGTTCGAGTTCGGGTCTGGATTTCGGATCCAAAGACCTAACCCAAACCACTTAAATGGAGGGTAGTTGTGGGTTAGCCCGCAACCCAGTCCATTATTTTTGGCTAGGCCTTGGCTCAGCATGATTAGTTTATTAAAGTGGGCTGCGGGCCAACAGTAGTCCAACCCAATCCAATGGGTAATTTAACCTATTTTAATTTTTTTTAGTTTTAAATTTTAGAAATATTACTATTATTCAAATTAAAAATTTTAGTATTATTTATCGTTAAAGGTGGTGATTTTTAGTACATGAGCTAGAAATTTGAGATTTCAGTTGTCTTGCCTAGACTCAATTGAGTGGGTTTACTCATGTATTTATTTTTATTATATTTCGTATCTTTGTCAGACCATGTAATTTGCTGTGTGCTAATTTATTTATTTTATTCTTACGTACAAATTTAATCTTCTATGTGCATTTAATTATTACACTCGGTGCATCGCCATACCTTGTACAAATTATAAATTTTGGTAAAAAGAAAAATAAAACTAGTATTGAACTCAGAGAACAGTCCCGGTATAGATCACTTACAGCTTTCCATGATGACTCAAGTCTTCTGAAAGTCCAAGGGAAAGTCCTATATCAGATCACTGCAGGGACTTTCTTAGGTGAGGGAACAGTCCCAGGATGAATAAAAAATTTCCTAAGTGATCATATAGTGACACTATCTGATGACTCTAACCGAATCAGCTATGAGGAAAAGTCTCGAGCGTCATCTTAAAGTGACTTCTAGTTGATGTAAATCCACAGGGTATAAACCTAGTGAGACAAATGACATTATATATATAGGAAAGATGTTAATATGTTGAAACTGTGCAAAGCTACAAGTTATGACTCTCTATTATTATCATTGTTATTATTTAAGAGTATACCTATTGCAAATTGTTATATATATTGTTGAACTTATGTTTTATTTAACACTATAAAATTTTAGAATTTATTTAGTTTTCAAGTGTATTCCACTCACTGAGCTATAGTTGTTGGCTCATAGATTTTTTTTTTCTTTTTTTTATTTATTCATCTCAGATAATAGTCAGCGAAGCGACAGAACGAGATGCACCGGAACCCTATCTCCACTTAGGACCTACCTATTTACCTTTCTTCTCTCTTTTGGATTTATGTTTTAGATTATTGTTATTTTTTTTTGTTTAGAGACACAAATAATGACATTATTTTATGTTCATTGCAATTAGTTTAAATTTAATAAAGAAGATATTCTTCTTTTATTTATCCTTACCATTGTACACTTAGGAAGTATTAATAAGGCTTCGTGTATCTCAAGCGTATTAAGGTGTATAGCCGGTCATGATTCTAATTTCGAGTCGTGGCACAATCTACTAGTAATAACATATAGCATGTCGTCCGGATTGGAGAACTTGAATGCGTGGAAGCTTGCCGCTTTGTCAATAATGATCACCACTTCCCAGAGCTTCTAGATTTTGGACATAACCTACTTAACAATTTCTAGTTGGAGGATGACCTATGAACTTGCCAAACAAAGCATAGCGCCATTCAACTCTCTCTATTCAACTAGTTCTGGATCAAAAATGACATGATCTGAAAAGCTCTGCCTGATGCGGTTGAGCTGCTCCTCAGAGATAAAGCCCGAGGGAGAAAAGGATCTGATAATGCCCTTAGCCACTACTTGAGCCCAAGAATAGACTGGGAAGTTGGAGGAGGATCAGATGGAGCTTGCACTGCCTTTTGTAAGCCAACAACCTCAGGGGAAGAAGGCTCACTCGTTGCTACAGAAAGAGGGGAATGCAGAAGTAGAGGCAGATCATGAGGGAGGAGCAAGGAGAAAGAAGAGAATCTGCTCTCCTCTTCTCACTCCACTTCATCTTTTCAGAGTTATAATTTAGCTCTTCAAACCATCCAGAACTGATGGATTCCAGCCGCACGCAAGGGGCAACTTGTACTACTAGAAAGTTATAAGTCGTTAACACATCAAGTGGATATCTAAAATATGGATTAGCAGACTATAAGGCTTAAATAAATGTTTAAAACAATATGAAGCTTAAAATATGTTATAACGGGGAACTTAAAAAAAGTAAAAAAAAGGGGGACCTATATCCATTGATTCACATCTACACATCAATCAGAATTATGACCATGGATGGCCCGTGCCGACGGCGTACAACGCGTGGCATTAGGGGTACCGCACGGCACCACTCCTAATAGCTTCACCATCGACCTCGTCGTCGAGCTCGCCGTTGCCGCTAGCCTTCGCCATCGCCGCTTGCTGCTCGCCGCTCACCCGACGCGAGCTCGGGTGAGCAACGACGGCAAAGGCCAGTGGCGGCAACAACAACTAAGGTGGTACATTTTTCTCTCCTTTTCTTACAACACGTGTCGTCCCGTGCCGACCGGTGGTCGGCACAAGACGTGCCTATGGCACGGCCATCGTTGATTATGATATCATTAGTGATCGTAAAGCTAAGGCTCACAATGAAACTTGTCGCCAACGAGAAAATTAGCTTTCAGGTTAAGTCGGTCAATAATTCAGCTAGTGCTTAACAAATAACTTCATACTGAGCAAAAGTTAAACTAAATATTTTCAAGATTAACATTGGGGAAAGAATTACTTGCCGAAGCACAATTATTTAAATGCATCAAAAACCCCCAAACAAACAATTAAAGAAATGAGATATTAAAAAACTGAATGTGAGAAAGATAACTTACTAGCAGCAAGAAATATAGGAAAATAGCAAGGCTTAAGGCATAAAGACCACCAATGTCAGCAAGGAAACCCACTGCACAGAAGAAAAGTACAAAAATTTAAAGGCTTCATATAAGAAGGACAATTATAATTTTGCATGATATACACATGACTGAGCAGTGAATATCATGGATTCAAGTATCGGCCAATCCCGATCCATATTATCGAAATGGATTAGCCGATACGGCCAATTTAGTCGATCCCCACTCTAAATTGTTTAAACGGTAGGCCTATACAGCCAATATGGTCAATACGTATCAATTTTTCAAGCACCCGATCCCGATTTCAAAACCAATAGTTAGAACCTTGGTGAATATCCATATTCTATGTTTGCAGCTGCATCTCAGGAGAACATATGTTTTCATATATGACTCATGTAAATGTCTTCTCTAATTGAAAATTATGTGCTCTTGTTATTAATGGTATGAAGAATCTATAAATAACTTAGATTCACTTAAGTCCAGATCAAAGCACTATTAGATTCAATATTCGGATTCTAAACTTTCTCCTGCGTTAAGAACCTCTCGGCAAGTCAAATTCTTACTGATCATGTAAATTAAGCTTTGCGCCCCAATCAGCAGCAACAGCAAACCAATTAGCACAAATATTTTCCAAGTATAATGTATTCTTAAGATGCAACACCAATTTTAAAAGCTAAGTACTTAATTAAATAGATAAAGTCAAATCTAATCTAGTATAAACATAAATAAATAAATAAATATAGTATAAAATAAATGATCAGTTACTCCTAGCCCCTTTGAACAATTGCTCATTTTCATATGTACCACCTTATTTATTTTTTATGACACTCTAACCCCTCAGTCATCTAATATCTCTCAACTCCCTGATGGTGTTAATGGAAAACATGAGATGTCCATATAACACCCAATTTTTCTCTTTTTATTTTCTCCAAAATAAAAGTAAATTTGTCCGTCGAGTGTCTAAAATTGATCATGTGATAGTCGAGTAACATTTTCTTTGACGGAAAAATCAAATGGACAACTAAAGAAAGGAGAGGTTTTACATAGTTAAAGAGAGTCAATGTACCATGAAAAATAAATGAAAGGGCTATGCGAAAATGAGCAATAGCTTAAAGGATCTAGGTATAATTATCCCTAAAATAAAATAGTAAACAATTAGAATCTTTCATTGTTTCTTTTTTTTTCTAATTTTCTCTTTCAAGAATACTATTATTTTCAAAGGAATCTACTATCGAGGAGGACAATGAGCAACACTTTAAAAAATGGACAATCATTATTTTCATAGATTGGTTGAAAATTTAGTTAAACGTACAAAATAAAATTGTTGAGGAAAAAGAGAGGATTTTACTTACCAATCCCAAAGATGCTTTCCTTATCGATCTCCACAATGTAATCAGACATATAGCTAATGTATAATGTGATATTCATTAAACCATCCTTGGAGCTCTGAACAGATGCTTTGAGGTCACTAACTTCAGAGAGGTATGAACCAGGAATAAAGTCATGAAACAGAGGTTGTATGATCTTTAAGTTGTCCAGATAACTGAATATTTGAGGGAACAAATGAACTTTCAATATATTCAATTCAGGCCCTCGAAAAGTTACTGGTTGGTCATACACATAGCTTCCAGATTTTAGTGTGCCACTTACGAAGCTTACATGTCTATCATCCCCATGGTCTTTCGCTGACAGGTTGAACTGGAAACCAACAGAACTGGCAGGATTGTTCGGAAGGTCAATGAACTGCCATGAAATGTAGTAATTTCCTCTCGGAACCTGACAATTATTGCACTTCAGGGAAATAGTTGGTCCATGAGTAGTATTATAGCAAGTATAACTCGCATAGGCTGACAAACGGGAAACTTTGTAATCAATGAAGCCAGGAGCTCCGACCACCAAATTTTCAAGACCCCTTAAATTCAAGCAGCTCATGCTAGATATTGTAGTGATGTTAAATTCCATGTCATTTACAAATGAAAGTAAATCTGGGGCATTAGCCGGTCTGACTCTATGAACCTCAATGCTTCTTTTGGCAATAATCTGATATAGCAGCCTGTAAAATGTGAATGACATAGTACGTGTTACAGCTAGTAATTCTGGACTAAGACAAATATAAGGAAAAACGAGAAATGATAACTAATCTTAGAAATATCTGCAAAAAATTGTACTGTGTACTTTCTCCATAAGTCCTTTTCTGTTCTATCTTAGATGGAATAGGACATAATGGTTTGTTTTAGGGTTAATTATACTTAGATTGTCTGAACTATAAGTCATTTTCACATAGACCACCTTATTTAATTTTTGTGACACTTTGAGCTCCTTAATTATCTAATATCTCTTTAATGGAAAACGTCAAATGACTATTTTATTGTCAACATTTTCTTTTCATTCTTTCATCTAAAATGAGGGTAAAAATGGTCCTTAGAGGACTAAAATTGATAAAGTAATAGTCGCATGACAGTTTTCAATGGATAACTAATGAAGGGGCATTTCAGAGGCTTTACATAGTTAGAAGGTAATCTGTCACAAAAAATAAATAAGAGGGTCTAACTGAAATTGGGCAATAGTTTAGGGGTTCTAGGTGCATTTATCCCTTCTTTTTTACCATAAAAGAGGATGGTATAGTTAGATATCAAAAATAAAAAGATACCTATCATTTAATTTAACAGTTAAAAGAACAATAGAAACCATCAAGCTTTTATAAGACGACAAGACTAAACTTCTAAAATAAAGCAATGCATAAATCACTCACGCAAATACGAGACCTACAAACACTATCCAACTTGCAACAGAACATGTCCCACCGAGCTCAGTTTTCCTTTTTGTTACCACCTTGTGCTCTTCCTGCATTCAACAATTCGAGACAAACTTCATTTACAAGAATTTCTCCAAATAATTATCACTCTTGATTGCTATTGATACAATCATTTTTTGACAGCAACATACTGTCAAATAAAAAATGCATGGACAAACTCAGTAAACTTCTTTAACTTTATGGTGATAGAATTTCTAAAACCATATTTAAAACTCTAATGGGAAGTTCTTGTACAAATAAGCTGATGTTATGTCATTTGAAGAAAACAAAGAACCGGCAAAGACAAAGACAATTGCTAATGCATCATTCATGGAAATAGTAATCATGAGTTCATGAGTGCAAAAGAATCTAGCTCCAGGATTTCGATATTAGAGAATATTTCTTAATGCTCTATTAGTTAGATAATGTTTGTTGCCTTTCCACAAGAAAAAAATCACTGTTATTATGATCAGATTTAAGTAGTTCAGAAATCTTTACATCTAATAAATATGAAGGATGTTTGCTACTCCTTGAGTCATTATTATTCTATTAATAAGTCCAGATCTCTCGCTTTCTATTAGGATCCCTGTTGGTCAAAACCCAGTACCACCGATTTCAAACTTCTGTTCAACATCAGGAAATACTGCACTCCCTTTCTATTTTGAATTTAGTTAATGGTTTGTTTTCAAAGTCAGATAGTTCAATTCACGTCCTCTAATACATCCAGAAAGATAAGTAGGTCGACAATATGGAAAAGGGACAAGAATCAGGCTAATATAAAGAAAAGACAAAAAAAAATAGATGCATATCAAAAAGCAAGTACTCTTTGCTCCTTTTTCCTTTAACCATCATCATCATCTTCATATTCTAACTAATTAGCAAAGTAGACTATAGACTATAGAGATCCTCTTCCTGCTGACTTACTAAGAATCAAGATGAATGCTTGTAGAAATAGGTGGAATGGTGTGTCAAGGAATAGTTAAAAAAATCAGGATCGGTCTTCCGAAAAAACGATATATATCGGTCGGATCGGCCGTATTGATTGCTTAGATCAGACATTTTTTAATTACCTGAATTTCAAATATTATTCAAAAATGCAAAAAAAATTCTTAAAATTTAGTAAAAACGATAAAAGATAAGAAAATAAAGAAAAAAAAACAAGTGCATTGAAACCTGAAAAGAAGAAGAGATTAGAGAGAAAACACGTGGAAAAAAAACCAAACAAAAGAAAAAAAAAACTATCGTGTAGTGAAGAAGAAGAATAAAAAAGAAGAAAAGAAAATAGAGAGTGGAAAAGATGAAAAAACTGAGAGAGAAATAAGGAAATAAAAAAAGAGAAGAAAAGAAGATAAAGAGTGGAAAAGATGAAAAAACTGAGAGAAATAAGGAAATAAAAAAAAAAAAATATATATATATATATATGTCGGAGTTTGCTGGAGTTAGATCTGCGTCGCCGGAGCTAAATCTCTCTATAAGAAAAACAGTGGTTATACGGAAAAAGAGAAAGAAAGAGTAAAAGAGATAGAGAGAGGAAGAGAGTTTGGATCGGGATCGGCTGATCCTACAAACCATGGTCAAAAGTGTTATGTCATAACACAACAATTTAAGACACTGACAAAGCTATAAAAGCCCTGCCAGAATCAAGCAAACATTGACAACACTAACAAAGAGAACTCCTGAGAAATAAGACTAAGCTATGTAAGTTTTTTTAAACACAAGCATGTATTGATGTGCCGGCAAGGTGCACATGGCATAGGGAATGTTGTTGGCACCTATTCCCCCCTCTCCCCTCTCCCTAATTCCCATTTTCTCTAACTTTTAAAAACCCTAGGTCTATTGACAAACCAATGGAGAAGATGCTGATGAGAAGTGCATCATTAAATCATCTAACAGTTCTCATTAAAACATAGCAGGTCGTGACTTATTTCTCATGATCCTCTTAAAAAGAAATAGATCTCCTCTCCTATCGTCTTCATCTCTATCTTCTTAGGTTTAGCTAAGAAGCAGTGTGGCGGCTGGATTTGAGAGCCCATGGATGTGACGGATCAGTGTAGCATCAACACAGAGGCGGGGCAGCGATAGAGGTAGGTGAGCATCTAATACACTGCTACAAATAAGGACAGACCCATACTGTGAAAAGGCACATGCCTATGCATGGCAATCCTTGAATGCTAGGGTTACTTTTGGCCTTAAGTAAACCAGGACAAGAAAGTATATAAATATTGTCCTGAGCATATTCTTCATTTTAATAGACAATATGTATGAGATGAACATATATAACTGTGAGTTTTCCTAATGAAATGATGTATTGAAGCAGGTGCATATTGTCACTAATGTCAACACCCACCAACACCGACAAAGAGTAGCAGAGCATTTCATGTTCCCCATTCATTTCTACAATTTCTCCAATTATTGTTCGGCCTCAAGGAACAGGCTATCTTTGTTACCAACATTCTTGTGCCTTTTCCATAGAGATACACAGTCCTGGAGATCTTACCTCCATCAAAGAAAACAAAAATGCAGGGTGGAGATATTTACAAGAAAAGATCATAGAGATATCTTTCAAATGCCAAAAGCACCACTATAAAGAGGTGATATAGTTGGAGGAGTAATGATATATTTGCAATTTAACATAGAGAAAATTGTGCTTGCACTACTAATAATGTTTTCTGAACTGTCATTATGAATTGATTAATTGAGAACCCCAGATTGTATGCCTACAAGAACGAAGTGTTGGATATCCAAGTGTAATGGATAAAAGCAAGGATGTATTGATCAACTAGTGTAGATTAAATTGTAGTTTCCATGTTCTCTTTGCTGTAAATATCAATTGCCAAACATGAAACCCTAAACTATTTTTGCCAATGCAAGAACTGTTTCCTGTTGGAGGCAAAAGATAAAGCAAATATATATTTGTCAATAGTGTATTTTGCACTAATATCATTTGTCAGATTAAAATATAATGAATTATGCTTGCTTTCTCCTACTGAAGCAACAGTGGTCAACGTGGGAGATCTTTAATCCTACTCTAAGACACCCTTACCTACACTTCTGATCATTTTCAACTCTTATTTTTGGCAGCTCTTACTCTAATTTTGTGCCCTCTTCATTTTTAATGAGCTCAATGAAAAACCTCTAGCTTGGGTCTTCCCCACTATTCTCAGAAAGAAAATATTAGGCTGTGTTGCCTTTGTCAATAGCATAATTTGCTCTGCAAATACCAATTGACGAAGATAAGGCTACAGTAATCATTGTTAGAAAAAGATTTTAACACTTTTGCAACCACTAAATGTGCTACTGTCTCCCAGTCAATAAAATCTCATCTACTAAGTATAGCTACTAAATTTGCTATTGCCTATAATGAACTATGGTAGCATTGTCAATAGTGCATTTTGCTCTTAAATATGAATCGAGGAACATAAGGCTACATGTGCTAATGCGTAGCTATTTAAAAAAAGAAAAGAAAAGAAAACTCCTCCCATTATGAAAACGGAGAGCACTTTAGCCTCTCTTCACCTTGGGATAAGTTTCTTTATGAGCTCAATGTGCAACTAACAACATAAGTTATAAAATTATTACCAAAAGCTTAATATACTAAACACCAAAATTCTAAGCCAAAAGAAGAGTGGAAGGATCATGAGGAGCAGACCAGCAATGCCGAGCGGCAAAGAAATCAAGACCACCACCGGACACAGAACTAAAACGCAAAACCCCACCGACGCTGGCCGAAGAACCTGGCGGCTGCGCAGAGGACGAGCCAGACGAGGAGCGCGGCGACAGTGGCCTCAAGAATGGCATCCTGAGAGCGGGGAAGCGGGCGGAGGGAGGCGATGGGGAGCGCGGCGGTTAAAGACGCCGACGAGGGAATGACGCCGGAGGCTGCCACCGACACCGACACCCGCAGGGGGGCGTCGAAGGGGACGCAGGAGGTGGCGTCGGGAGGGAGGAAGTGGCCCGGGTTGCAAAAGCATAGAGTGGAGTTGTAGAGGAAGGAAAGTGGTAGGCAAGACGAGGAAGCAGGGGTGAAAACGGATCGGATACGGATCGGATACGGATCGGATAGTGTTCAACCCATATCCGGATCCGTATTTTTAGTTCGGATACGGATTCGGATACGGATATTAGACGGATAGCAAAATTTAAAACCATATCCTAATTAAACGGATACGGATAATTTTCGGATAAAGATCGGATCTTAAACGGATATTAATTAAATTTAAAATAATTATAATATTTTATTTAAATATAATTAACACAAAATTATTAAGAGTTTTACAATAAAAAAATTTTTTGTATGTCAAATATATAAAATTAGAGAAATTAATCTATATAAATAATATATAACGTATTATTAGTAATAATATTAATACTTACTATTTAAATAAGCAAACTAAAAACTGTAAATCATTTAAAAAAATATGCGGATAAACGGATATCCAATATCCGTATCCGAATCCGAAAAATTTATCCGACCCGTATCCGAATCCGTATCCGAATTTTTTTCAAAAATTCTATCCGTATCCGAATCCAAATCCGAGTCGGATAGAATTCTTTTATCCGAATCCGATCCGAGTCGGGTCGGATAGCGGGTCGGGTCGGAGTTAATCCGACCCGTTTTCACCCCTACGAGGAAGGCATCGTCGTTTGTTTTTTGGTTTATTTTCGTGGGGAGGGGGTGGGGCGCGATTAGGGGTGGCAAAAATTGACCCAACCCGATAACCCGATACGACAACCCAACTGTTAATTGGGTTTGGGTTTAGTCTAATCGGGTTCAGGTCATAAACGGGTCAACCCGCCTAACCCGATTATTAATCGGGTCGTGTTCGGGTTTATACCACTGACTCGCTTGACCCGTTTAACCTGTTTAAGTAAACGGGTCGGGTCGGGTCGGGTCGACCCGCAAACCCGCTATATATATATATATATAAGTTTTTAACCCTAACCCTAATACTCAACACTAGTTGAGTGAGTCCCCAAATCGGCCAAATCCCGATCCCGCAGCCGTCGCACCTCGGCCTTTACCCATGCCCGCAACCATCGCCCCTTGGCCCTTACCCATGCCCGTAACCGTCGCCCCTTGGCCCTTACCCATGCTCGCAGTCGTCGCCCCTTGGCCCTTACCCATGCTCGCAGCCGTCTCCTCGTCGTCTTCTTCCATTAGATCGGCTTAATGGTGCACCGACCGAGAGGGCAATGATGGCCACGGCGGTGGTGGAGAGTGGAGACAACGGTAAGCTCTTGCTTCCATTAGATTAGCTTAATGGTCTTCTTCCATTAGATCCCTTCTTCTTCGAAATCTCATCATCTCTTCCCCTCCTCCCTCTCATCTCCACCGCCGCCAATGGCAAGCTCTCGTCGCCACCGCAGCCTTCTCTCCTCATCTCCGACGGGCCTCCCACTCTCTTGCAGCCTTGCCTCTCCTCAGACTTCCGACGAAAATCCTAAGGCTCGATCTTCTCTGATCCTCCCTCTCGAGGCCTCGCCTCCACCGCCACCCTTCTCTCCTTAGATCTCCGACGGATCGCCATCCTTCTTGCACGCCTGCCTGCCCGCCCCATCGTCGTCGCTGTCGGTCGATCGATCTACCACGCCATCGCCGTCAGTCTCCGATCTCTATCATTGAGGAGTTGGATTTGTTACCGACTTATAGTTGTAATTAAGGATTTGTGTTAGGATTTGTGGGTTAATGGCTTGTATAACTGAGAGTTTATTGTATAAAAGATTCTATTTGTGTTAGCTCAGTCAATTGTATAATAAATTCTGTTTGAATGCAGGGTTAATGGCTTAATACTTATAATAATTATTTTTATGTTGTATAAATTTTGAGTTGAAAAGATATTATTGTATAATGTATTATTTATATAGTGTAAATTAGTAAATATTAATTTTTATATGGGGTTAAATAGTAAATAATTAAATATTATTGTATTATTCGGGTCGTGTTAATACGACCCATTTTTTAAACGGGTTACACGGGTTGTGCTGTTTTAACCCGACCCATTTAATAAACGGGTTACACGGGTTGTCGTGTTACCCGTTTAATAAACGGGTCGTGTTCGTGTTTACTAAATACAACCCGTTTAATAATCGAGTCGTGTTCGTGTTAGGGAGATGTTGACCCGACCCGAATCTGACCCGACCCGAACCCGCTTAACCCGACCCGATTGCCACCCCTAGGCGCGATGGGGTTACAATGCTTCGGAGAGACAGAAGAAATGGTAGACGGTTGAATAGTAGTGGAAGCGGTTAGTTGGACACTGGAAGTGCCGACTGCGGACTGGCGACGACTACAAACTATGCGTCTGAACGATTCTGAGCGAGCCGGTTTCTTCAGATTTTTAGCTTCAATTTTAGGCCCAGGCTCGGCTTTACATTAATTACTAACTAAATCAAGCAACCAAAGGGGCTACCACCAACTAAAAATTTTGATCATCACATAGAGATTATTACTCTTGAGGCTACACCTATCAATGTGAGAATTTATAGGTATCCGCACATCTAAAAAGAGAAGATCACAAAAATGGTGAAGGAGGTGATGGATCAAGACATCATTCGACCGAGTAAAAGTGCTTAACTCGTCTCCCATATTAGTGCGAAAGAAGGATGACGGATGGTGAGCCCGAGGTGAGCTCGAGTCTAAATTGAGCCTATTATCAAACTTTATTCAAGCCAAGCTAGATTGAGCCGGACCGAACTCAAGCCAAGCCAAAAATTATTTAACTTGAATTAAACTTAAGTGGCTAAATTTTATAAAACTTTAATAAAATTTAAAATTCAAAATTTTAATTTTAAGATTATAAATTCTATAAAGATATTGAAGTATTTGACAAAGTGTTTAATAGAATGGTTTTGGACATGGCATTATTTGTTATCTAAGGGTAAGCATTGTAAATTTCCCTTTAATCTCTAAAAATTAAGCAACCCAAAATCCCAATCAACCTGGCTTTCCTCTTGCAAGTCAACACCAATTCGTTCCCTATGCTCCTCGAGTCAATCCACACACCTATCATTCTATCGATCATCAAACTCCTCTACTCCACATGCGTTGCTATAAGCCCAAAACGCAACCCCTTCTCCAAAGACCCGTTGGTCTACTCACCTCCTCTCATCGTTCTCAAGAATGCTTTCCAACTTCATGTCTGCCTCACTGACAAGTACCTCTTCGGCTCTAAGCTTGGCCGCCCCGAAGGAGGAAAAGGAGGCTTACCAAGGAAGACTCGAAGGCGGTGTGCCGACAATACTTGACGAGGAGGATGAGGATGAGGAGGAGGACACAAAGGAGGCGAGCTAATGGCTTGACGAGGAGAAGGAGGAGGTGAAGAGACTGAGCGAGTGAAAGGGATTGAGATTTGTGAATTTGGAAATTAGGGTTTGTTATTATATATATCAAGCCTATCGAGCCGAGCCTAAGCAAACCAGTTTTGGCTCAGGCTCGGATTAAAATTAATTTTGAGCCTAAAATTGAGGATCAGGCTTGGCTTGTCATTACATATTTTTGATATGTAATAATTCTTGAACTATTAAAAATATCTCACTTAATCCCTTATATTAGAAGATTATTATATACTAAAAAAAATTTAGAGAGTCATTATGTATAAAAAAAATTCAGAAAGTCATTAGTATAAAAAGATAATAGTTCAATGATGTAAAAGAGATTATCTCTTCTTTCCCTCCGGTTTGATTGGCAGATAACGAGGGCCTTATACAGCAACAAGGATAAATGTACCCTATTATTGTGCATGAAAAACACATCTGATTTTCGTTTTATCAGTTAAGCCCATTTTGATATTTTGTTGCAAGTCAGGTTTTGTCTCCTTTTTTTCTTTCAAATTTGTTCATCTACCGTTTGGTGCCTTATTAAATATTAATAGTATGCTACAGGGATAGAGAAAAGGGTTAGCGTACTTTTCTTCTATTATTTTTCATCCCTTACTCTTTTTTTTCTCTTTTTACTTCTTTTGCATATAAACCTGTTATATGGTGGCTTAGGATGTATGCTTCTTTCCCATATTTATGCACTAATATTTGCCACCAGTAAATATGGGAATGAAAGGAAATATTACTATACTATTCTTTAACTTCTTATTTTATCTATCACTCTTTTTCCACATTCTTTTTCTTTTTCTTTTTTTAGTCGAAACAATTCTATATAAGTTTTTTATACGAATGAAATGTTACTATATACATTGTGTTCAATATATCTATCTATAAAGTTATGTATATAAGACATTTTATATAACTCTACAATCTACTCTTCTACTTATTTTTCTTTATTTTATTGCTATCGTCCTAAGATTGTAAATAGATAAATCCTAATTTATAAAAAAGATTCCTCTGGATTGCAAAAGGTTAAATACAATTCCAAGGGATAAAAAAAGTAGACATGGATCAGCCCTGAAATTTCTATAATTAATTATTTGTCTCTATTTTAAGAGTATTCATAGTCCGAATCTCATTACAATTATTTTGGGCAACTATTTAAGCAATGTTGGAAGTAAATACACATTAGATCTTAGTAATGATGAAATGAATTTTTAATTTTTTTTAAATAGGATAGTATCTCTCAACTCCTTTCTTTTCTAACTGTAATTCACAGTTATTTTACATAATTCAAAATTATTTTTACACTATTTATAGTTATATTTACGTAATTAAATAACTTATAGTTATATTTATACAATTCACAATTAGTTTTACACAATTTTGTTCTTTTTTTATTGCTGATATTTATATGTAATTTAAGTATGAAATATGTAATTGCATAATTTAAGTATGAAATGAGCTGTAATTGAACTAATATTTATATATTCAATTGAAATGTATTAAGTAACAAAATATATAATTTAAATACAAAATATACAATTTAAATACGAAATAAGTGTAGGAAGGTGAGTGATATTTTAATCCTAAAACTAAGAAACATGCTTACACAAGCAACTCGAAATTACACATCCCATATTAAAAAGGACTTTCAACTAAATGCATTAATATAGCAGATCAACACAAAGGAAAGATAACACTGAATAACACCGAACTAATTAACAAATCACAGGCTTCTTCGTCATAGTCCTGCACTAATATTCGCTATGATTTCATATTTAAATTATAATTTTTTAAAAATTATATATAAATATTAGTAAAAAAAGGAAGAATGAAAAAAATGTAGGAGAGGGAATTCTAGAGCATTATAAAATGAGAGATGTATCGAACAAAACACAAATTAAGCCTAAAAGATAAAATATATTCCTTTTTTCTTAAGTTTGGGACAAGTTTAGTAGTCTTTTTTCCTTTCACTCAAAATATGTAATTTAAGTATGAAGCGCACAATCTAAGTACAAAATATGTAATTTAAGTGTGAAATACTAAATCATTTCTCCTACTTTTCTTCATTCATTTTTTTCTTGGCTATTGTTTATATGTAATTTAAATACAAAATCCATAATTTAAGTACTAAATCCGGTGAATATTAGTGTGTGAATATAAAAAAGAATTATTTTTTTTATCAAAGGAGTTGAAACCATCTTAGATTAAGACGGTCTGACTAGCAATAGCTATTGAGTAGTCTAAAATGAGGAGATTACATAGATCCAAGGGGAGCTCCTCTAGTAATCCTTTCTCACACACCATCGACACAATTTTACCCCGTTTGGCAGCCCAATCTGCCACCCTATTACCTTCCCAATAGATAGGCGAATCTTAAACTCGTCAATACCAGCCAAAAACTTAAAGCACTCTCCCACAATTCCCCTAACTTACCATGAACATTTAGCACTCCTAGAGCAGACTTAGGCCAATATGGCTGAGTCTAGCTCTACCTCGAGCTTGGGACACCTCTTGGTCGCGGCCATCCTAAGGCCCATATGTAGATTTCGCGCTCCCACTTGAAGCATTGAGTCACCTTGGGTAGGTCCCCAGGTGATGGCCATTAGACTACCCTCTTCATCCCTCAAAACAGCTATGAAACCCCCTTGATAGCTATCACTCGACCATGCCCCATTGATAGGTTCTACGATATCAAAAGATAGGCTCTAATACACGAATGATAGGTTCTACAGTACCAAAAGATAGGCTCTGATACCAATGATAGGGTCTATAGTATCAAAATATAGGCTCTAATACCAATGATAGGACTACAGAACGATTCCTTCAAGATCTGGATTTATTATAGGAAACAGTCCATGCAATCAAGAGAAAACATTCACCAAATATTTTTTCGTAGTTAGAAAAGGAATCAATCCATAACTTCATAATCTACGTTTTTTGTATTTACACCCTTTGCATATTCGAACTACAACATGGACGAAATTACGATTTAGTGCAGATGATGGTGGTGGTGATGGGTGGAGTGGATGTTAAGGTTATAGATGGTAACAGAGATAAAGGTGGATGGTTGATGTTGTTTAAGTGATAAAGACGAAGGGAAAGAAGTGGTCGAGATCCTAAGGAAGAGGGAGGACTCGATAGACGAGGAAGATTAGAATTTAGGAGAGACCTTGCCAGCGGTAGAGCTGAAGAGGGAGGAGGGAGATTAGAGTAGAGAGAATAGAGAGAAGATAAGAGGCAAGAAATTAATAATCTAATATCATAATGAATTTGGCTGCCAACTACATCTTTATAGAGGCTAGCCAACAAGCCCTAATAACAATAATTAACCCTAATCCTAGTGGAATCTTGCTAATCGCATTTGAACTTGCCCGATCGCGTTCAAACACATAAAAGGCACCTGACCGCATTCGAACGTGTATTTTGCATTCTCTGTATTTGCAAACCTAATGCAGGTGTTCACAAAGGCGTTCGAATGCACCGCCGATCGCGTTCGAATGCGACCTACAGAAAATTTATTTTAATAAAAATAAATAACTAATGCAATAAGAAAAGACCCTAACTAAATGTATCAACCCACCACACTTCCCTCACTTTATCCTCAAGGTGAAAAGTCAGGAAAATACTCCAAAATACTAGTCTCCAACTCCCATGTTGCCTCATCGGATGGCTTGCCAAGCCACTTGACCAGAATCTCTATCTCTAATCTGGTACCATGCCGTCGTCGGCGCCTAGCAAGTACACGAATTGGCTCTACGATATCTATCTCCTCTAATGCTCCGGTAGAACTGATCCAATAACCACATGATCTCCAATCTACCACCTTAGCAATGAAACATGAAAGACATGATGCATTCTCGACTCCTCTAGTAGCTCCAAACGATATGCAACCGGACCAATAAGCTCTAACACCCGAAATGGACCGAATTAGCGATGTGCTAACTTTTGATTTCGTATTGGACACAAGGCCACCTATCAATATGGTTGCACCCTCATAAACACCCAACTACCGAGGTCAAACTCCTACTCCCTATGGCTATGATCATAAACTTGCTTTATGCAGTTTTGAGCAAGTTTAAAATAGGCACGCAACCTCCTCAATGTGGCATCTCTATCCATCAAAACTAAGTCCACCTCCGTCCAATTTGTAGATGCCACTGGATCATAAGCACGTAATGTCGGAGCCGTGCGTCTATACACCATCTCAAATAGAGTCATGCTAATGCTATTGTGGTAGGCAGTGTTGTAAGACCACTCCGCCCACGGTAAGAACTCCAAACATCATCTCAGTATCTCTCCAACAAAGCACCTCAAGTACTGCTCAATACCTCGATTGACCACCTCGGTTTCGCCATTCGTCTGTGGATGGTAGGCCGAATTGAAGTTCAATCGAGTCCCCTGTAATATGAAAAACTCTATCCAAAAGTCTCTCATACATACACAATCACGATCCAAGATAATTGTATGTGGCATACCATGTAACCGAGCAACATCTCTCACAAAAATTTCAGCCATTGACTTGACTGAAAATGGATGTGACAATGCCAAAAAGTGTCCATACTTGCTCAACCTATCAACAACCATAAAAATAACTAAATAACCACGTACCAGCGAAAGACCCTTTATGAAATCTATAGAAATATCTTCTCAAACATGATCCGATATAGGTAAAGGTTGTAGTAATCCAGCCGGTTTCAATGTGGTTGTCTTAGCCATTTGATAGACTTCGCAAGCTCGAACAAAACTCCTCACATCGCGCCTCAACCCTAGCCACGTGAAACTCTATGATATCCTCCTATAAGTCTTCAAGACACCCTCATGACTAGCCTCTAGGTTTTGGTGAAAGTGCTCCAACAATTTCTGCCTTAATCCATCATTTACGGGCACCCGAATGCATTCGTGGTCTAGTAGCAAACTGCCTTGATTCTCCAACTCTGGATGGCGCTCCGGATCATCCAACACCTCCTATAGCAATCTCAAAACATCTGGGTCAGATGTGCATGCATACCTCAGCTCATCAAGAAAATGAAAAGTGGGAGAAGAATAAGCTGCAAGCTCAGCGGTATCGGGTTGGCGTGATAATGCATTTGTCGCTTTATTTTTCGTTCCTTTCTTGTATTGAATTTCATAATCATACCCCAGCAATTTTGTAACCCATTTATGCTATGTCGAAGTGTGAATATGTTGTCCCATAAAATATGGAAGGCTCCTTTGATTGGTTCGGATAATGAATCGCCTACCGATCAAATATTGCCTCCACTTTATCACCGCATGCAGAATTGCCAACATCTCTCTCTTGTAAGTTGATAATTGCTAAGATTTTTGTGATAAAGCTTTGCTAAGAAAGTCAATGGAATGTCCTCCTTGCATTAGTACAACTCCTATGCCAACTCCCGACACATCACATTCTACAATGAACTATTTGGTGAAGTCCGATAGCGCTAAAATAGGCATCGTCGTCATTACTGTTTTTAGTTTTTCAAATGCTATAGTGGCTTCATCCATCCATCTAAAAGAGTCATTTTTTAATAAAGAAATGAGAGGAGCAGCGATCTTGCCATACCCGAAAAATCCTCGCAATCCTATGGTGGTGGTACGAATAGACCAAGCGGTCATGCATGCTACTTTTTGAAGATCCGCTGCTACACCGTCCGCTGAGATGATGTGGCCTAAATACTCCACTTGTAATACTCCCCATAGACACTTGGACTTCTTAATCTTTAGCTGGTTTTGCTTCAACAAATTTAGCACATCCTTCAAATGCCGCCAATGCTTTAATTCAGTCCTACTATATACTAAAATATCATCAAAGAATACCAAAACATACCCTCGCAATAGAAGTCGAAATATATCATTCATAAGGCCTTGAAAAGTAGCTGGAGCATTAGTGAGACCAAAAGGCACACCCGGAACTCGTAATATCCGTTTAGAGTCTAAAATGCAGTCTTGTGCACATCCGTCGATGAACTCTAATTTGATCGGCCCTCAAGTCAAGCTTGCTGAATATAATTTCCCATGCAAGCTCGTCCAGCAACTCCTCTATAATCAGAATGGGATACCGGTCCTTGATGGTAATGGCATTTAGTGCCCGATAGTCGATACAAAAGTGCCATGTCCCATCCTTCTTTTGCACCAATAGCACGGGCGAGGAGTGAGAGCTATGACTTGGTTGAATGAGGCCTTGCTCCAACATCTCAGCTATCATCTTTGAGATAACTTCCTTTTGCACATGTGAATATCGATATAGCCTCACATTCACCGATGTAGCCCCGGACACAATCTCTATACGGTGGTCCGCCATTCTCCTTGGTGACAACTCCTTTGATTCCTCAAATAGTCCAGCAAATTTGTTTAATAAATTAGACTATCTGATGGTAGTATTTGAACTCATTTGAGGCTCGTCTCCTATTGGTCCTAATTGAAGAAGATAGGCCAAATTACTTGCATATGGCAGCCCCACTATTGGCTGCATCGCAGGAATCGGCGGAGATCGAACGCCATCAAGCCGTACATCTTTGTTTCCTTGCTTAAATTTCATCCACATGCTTTAGAAATCAAAAGTGATGAGTCCCAAGCTTTGTAACCACTAAGTGCCAAGGACAATGTCCGCTTCTCGCAGCGCCAATGGATACAAGTCCACAATGATATCGTGTCCTTACACTCGTATACCGACCTGGCGATAAAAGCTCTCCGCCTTAAGCTTCGTGCCGTCTCCAATAGTAACGTCAAATCCCATGATCGGTTCAGCATCCAAGCCCAATCTTCTCACTAACCTCTCATTTAGAAAGTTGTGTGTACTGCTGGAATCGATGAGGATATGCACACAATGCTTTCTAGCGAGTCTGTCTACCCATAACGTCCTCGACGCGGAAGTACCTGAATATGCATCGATATTTTAACTTAGATATCTTCCTCTATGCCCTCCTCAACGGCCTCCTCATGGAACATCTCTGAACACTCTCCATCACCAACAACCTCATCGTCCTCCTCGAGACCGTCGATGAGCATCACACTCCCGATCGATTTGGAACACCGATGACCGGGGTTGAAATGTTCATCGCATCGAAAGCAAAGGCCATTCACTCTTCGCTCCTCCACCTAGGTAGGTGTGAGAGTTCGAACGGGGCATCTAGTGCCTCCTCTAACATCGAAAGAAGGTCTCAAAGGTGGTCGTGGTCTAGTACTCATAGCCGCTGTTTTTGAACCCGTAGAATTTTCAGCTGACGTTCTAGTCGCAAACCATCCATCTCGGTTGCCCCAACTTGATTTCGCTACCATCTTGAGAGCCTTATGCTTTTGCTCCATCCTCACAGCATTCTCAAAGGCCTCCTCAAGAGTGGTAGGACTTAGAGTACGAACATCTGCTTGTACCTCATCTTGCAGCCCTGAAATGAATGTGTTCATCAATGTCGGTTTAGGCCAAGGTGGCTCACAATGACTACTAACTCTTTTAAATTCAACTTGATACTCTAGAACGGTTGTCTTCTGAACCATTTTGATTAAAGTGGTAGTAAAATATTTATATACCGCTGTCCCAAATCTGCGTGTAATCTTCCTACAAAAGTCAGCCCAAACGGTAAATCCACCACCACGAATAACCGATCTATACCAATGCAATGCCATTTCTTGGAGGTGAAAGCTTGCCCTCTGGACCTTTGCGTCCTTCGTTGTCTCTTGATAATCAAAATATTGTTCAACTTGAAACACCCAATCCATTGAATCACCATCTTAGAATTTTGGAAAGTCCAAGCGTGCGGTTCTCCCCCGAAAAGCATTATTAGATTTGCGAAAGATCCTTAGTTCAGATCTGAACCTTTGTGCATGTTGATATCCTTCTCTAAATCCTCGAGCACGTCCATCACTATCTCCGAAAGGATCAACCTCATCCTCAAAGTGCTAATCCTCCTTTTCGAAGAAGTGCACCGGTGCCGCTCGCCTCTCAAGTTCCACCATCGCCGGTCTTGGATTTTGTAACGGAGGTGGGGAATGATGTGTAGGCATAGGTAAAAGAGGATCATTGATACTAACATGTTGCACCTAGACCTATGGGGTATCGGTTCGGTGTGGTCCTATAGTTGATCCTTCTTGAGGCACTGATCGTTGTCGAGGAGATGACGAAGTCGATCGGTTCATGACATATTCTTTTAAAATATTATGATCATTATGCATTATGTCAACTCTATATAGTAATGTTTGAAACATGCCCCTAAGTTCATCTGCCATGCCCATATTCACACTGATGGACGTTGGTTGATGCGGTCCTACCGTGGTCGCTCCAAAGAGATCGGCCTCAGGTTAGGGTTATCATAGGTTGAGTCTTTCCTTGTCGATGTGCGCTCCATTGGTCTCTTTGTTAATGTCATCTTCTTTGTTTCAACCATTAATGGAGGTCTGAGGTTCGCTTGGCTCTAATACCAATGATAGGTTCTACGGTACCAAAAGATAGGCTCTAATACCAATGATAGGTTCTATGATACCAAAAGATAGGCTTGGATACCAATAATAGGGTCTACGGTACCAAAAGATAGGCTCTGATACCAATGATAGGGCTACGGAATGATTATTTCAAGATCTGGATTTATTGTAGAAAGTAGTCCGTGCAATTGAGGGAAAATATTCACCAAATATTCTTTCGTAGTCAGAAAATTACAAAACTAAGTGGAATCGATCCATAACTTTTTGATCTACGTTTTCTATATTTACACTTACTATAGATTCGAACTAAAACAAGGACTAAATTATAATTTAGTGCAGATGATGGTGGTGGTGACGGGTGGAGTGGATGCTAGAGTTATAGATGGTAATAAAGATGAAGATGGATGGTTGATGTTGTTTAAGTGATAAAGACGAAGGAAAAAAAGTGGTCGAGATCCCAAGAAAGAGGGAGGATTTGACAAACAAGGGAGATTAGAAGTTATGAGAGACATTGCCAACGGTAGAGGTGGTAGATTGGTAAAGAGGGAGGAGGGAGATTAGAGTAGAGAGAATAGAGAGAAGATAGGAGGCAAGAAATCAATAATCCAATAGCATAATAAATTTAGCTGCCATCCTCACCTTTATAGAGGCTAGCCAACAAGCCTTAATAACATGAATTAACCCTAATCCTAGTGGAATCCCGTCGATCGCGTTCGAACTCGTCCGATCATGTTCAAACGCATAAAAGGCATGCAAGCATTCGAACACGACGTTCGAACGTGCCCGACCACGTTCGAACGCGCATTTTGCATTATCTGTATTTACGAACCTGATGCAGGCGTTCACAAAAGCATTCGAATGCGCTCCCAACCACATTCGAACGCGACCTATAGAAAATTTATTTTAGTGAAAATAAATAACTAATGCAATAAGAAAAGATCCTAACTAGATGTATTAGCCATCTACATTGAGCTTAGCTCATCTTGAACCTAGCAAACTCCACTTCACTTCGCCCGCCATTGAGAAGCAACCTTGCTGGAGACCTTACCATATTCCTCGACAAGGCAAAGTGCCCGACTAGCAACCGTTCGTAGTGGCAAGGAATCACCACCAAAAGTTGCTTGGTTGCATTGTTTCCAAATTCTCCAAAGAGTCACCGCTATCACCCCCTTAACCTTTAGATCATTATCGTTAGCTTGCTTTCATGTCTTTGCTAACTAGTCCATATCCATCATCGATGCTATTGCGAAGTCAACCCCCAGCTCCTTATCAATGTGTGCCCAAATCTATTGGCTATACCGACATTCGAAGAGGAGGTTAGTGGCGGTCTCGTTGCCTATCTCGCATAGATTTGTAGCAGTCTGTGACACCCATGTTGAGGTTGGCGAGATAGGCAGAGGTAGGGATGCATTGCCACACCAATTTCCAACAGAATGGGCGAACCCTCGAGGCTACATGCAGCTGGCACAATGCCCGCTACTAGTGTAAGAAACCTATAGGTGGAGCTCGCTATAGGCTTACCTTTTGGGTGAGGCCATCATATCCATTGGTCAGAAGTGGTGGCTTCTCCCAAAGGTAACATTGCCACCTAAAAGGCTAGGTCAAAACCACCCTCATTGTGTATTTTGTCTATATTCCAAACACCACCAATCCTCAACTCCTCCATCGTAAGGTTATGATCCAGTAGTGCTTGATGTAACTCCTTCGGTTGCCTACACTACGGGATGGAGGAGATCCACAGCTTTATCGCCACCCTAGTGCTTCTTCCATCACCTATCAACTTCTGGCAGCCCAACCTCATGCAGTTCATCTCCCAGCAAAGGTTCTACCAGCCCCACGAGCAGTTGGCAAAAACTTTGATGTTTTAGGAATCCAATCACCCATATTTGCCAAGTAGGATGCCCACCCATGGTGCTCGGTCACCATTGAGCACTTGGAGAACCAACTTCCCCACCATCGCAGTGTGAGCCTCCTTTAGTCTTCTTATCCCGAGCTCACCTAGCCTAGTAGGACTGGTGACAACTTCCCAGCTCAGTAGGTGGAGACTGTGGCCCTACCAGTTGTTCCATAGAAAACTAAGCAATCTTGGAGATGGCCTCCAAGATAGCATCCAGTAGTTAGGTGTAGTACATCCAATATGTTGAAATGGAGAGTAAAATGGACTTTAGCAAGGTTAATCTACCCAAAAGGACAAGGTATTGTGCTTCTAGTCTGCCAACTTCTTGTTTACTTGTTCGATAATGCTGTGGTGCTCCGTCATGCTGATGCGTTGGCCGGAGAGTTGCAACCCCAAGTACTTGAAAGGCCACTTTGCCTTGCTAAGCTCAAGGGTGGTACTCAGTTGCACCACCTCCTCTTCCACTAAGTAGCTCGGCACATACAACTCAGACATATCTGAGTGATCGTTTGTTGGAAATGGTCGAGTATCTCGCCAGGCTATCTTTGACACTAAGAGCATTCGACATTGTGGCTTGCACCGTGAGGAGCAAGTCATCAGCATAGAGCAAGTGCATCAACTGCATGTCCCCCACAGCATAACCCGTTAATTGCCCGGCCATGACCTCAGAGTTCAGCATAGCCGTTAGTATCTGAGACACCAATATAAAGAGATATGGCAAGAGGGGGTCCTACCATTGTAGACCATAGTGGGGTACGATCCACTTCGATGGGGTACCATTGATGAGGAGGTCGTATCTTGGTGATGAGATGGAAGTTGTGATCCACTCCACTCGGCCGTTTAGAAAACCCATGTGGTGGATAAACTTGCCCACCACACGCTAGCAAACACAATCGTATGCCTTCTCCATGTTGTACTTTAGCATCATCACCAGGGTCGATGTTTGTCCTTCATCAGCAAGTGTGCCACTTCCTGTGTTGTAATGACGTTGCTGATACTTCTGTCTTCCATAAAAGCCACCTGCTCTGGTCCGACCAAAGACTGTAGGACCACCTTGAGTTTGCCCACCAACACCTTGGAGACTTTTTATAGCTCATGTTGTAGTGAGCGATCGAGCGGTACTCCTTGACCCAAGCCGACTGCTCCTTCTTTGGCACTATAGTAATGAAAGTTTGCCCCCAGTGATGTTGCAACAACACATGAGTGAAAAAGTGTTGGATTGCAATGCAGAGATTGTCTCCAACAACCTCCCACTATCGCCGATAAAATTTAACTGAAATACCATTCAGGCTTAGCACCTTCCCAAGGGGGAGGCACCAAACAATTAGTTTAATCTTCTTCTCAGTGACCGGAAGCATTAAAGGATTGGCTTCTACCGAGGAGATAGTCGGAAGGGCCAACCATTGATTCAAATTCACATAGGAGACCAGTGGTCTACCCCACAAAGCTTCGTACTCTCCGTTGAAGCTTTTGTCACCTCTTCCTGCCCATGCATCCACTGGTTCTCTACAACTTGCACAGTCGAGATTTGTTTGTGTTTGTGCCTAAGAGTGGATGTGAATTGGAAAACTTTTGTGTTACTATCTCCATCTTGTAGCCATCAAAGTCTGGACCCCTATAGCCATTTGAGGTTGATCTGACAGTTGAGAGCTACCTTTAGATTGTATAAACACCTTAGCTCCACCAGCATAGACTCCGTTGAGCTTCCATTGGAATCAACCCCCACTAGGCACCCGATCTGATCACCCTCCTCTCGGAGCTTCTACTCGAGGAACCCATAATCTGCTTGCTCCACTTGCAAAGTCCTTGTCCTAACTTACTAAGCCAGTGCACTAGGGATTGCATAGGGTTCCCAAATGTACTATCCGCCCATACCTTCTTTACATTCTCCATGCAACCCTAATATGAAAAAGAATCATGTAATATATTAATTGGATCAGTGTTATCTTACATTTGTATTGATCTGCTATAATGTGTTCAGTTGGAAGTCCTTGTTGAAGTAAGTTGTGTTATCTAGAATTGCTTGTGTAAGTATATTCCTTAGTTTCAGAATAAGAAGATCACTCACCTTCCTACACTTATTTCATACTTAAATTATATATTTTATACTAAATTACATAATATGTTCTAATTGAATATATGAAGCTTTAGTTTCCTTAATAGAGTAGGACACGGTGAGAGGTTTTTATAGTTAAATTAAGAGATTGCATAATGTCTCCTAAATAGATTAAGAGTGTACCCTAATTTAACTAGGAGAATGACATAAGATTTAGGTGCGTATATAAAAATATAGAGGGCTAGACTTCCATACGGCAAGGAGTGGTACATGGTAGGTGCACTAAGAGTCCATGAAGGATGTGCAAGAGGCACATAAAAGATGCGATAATGCATAGTATCAGGCAGAGTGTGCGAGATACACTAGTGGGTTGATCTATAAATGGTCAATAAGGAGCCACTAACTGAATAACAATAATATGCGGTAAGAGAGAATGAGTTTTTGCATTAGCAAGTTATGTACAAGTGGGTGTGCTTCTTATATTAGTTTAGCTTAGATATTTTAGAACCTTCATACTTTTGTATCTTACATAGTGAATATATAATTGCCCTGTAGTTTTCTTCTCTATTTCAAATGATTTTTTAATCTCCGTGTATGAGTTTTTGTGATTATTTTGTTCTTTCTTAGTGTTTGGTTGATCAGATTATATATGGAGGGGTCGTTTGGTTTCTTATATTTAGAAATATATGTGTATTAAGAGATACATATTTCTCTATGTATGTAGAGAAACAAATGAATTATAATTGATTATATTTCATAACGAATTTTTTGTTAAACTGGTTTGATTAATTATATTCCATAATGATATATTTAGTAATTAAACAAGTGTTTAATTAGATGAAAATAGAAGAGATGAGACGAAAGATAAGTTAGAGTTGATAATAAAAATGAGAGGAGAGGAAAGAGATGGGTTGGGATTGAGTTGGGATCAAAATGAGAGGAGGGAGATTGGATGAGATTAGATTGGGATCAAAATAAGAGGAAAAAGATGAATAAGATTGGGATGGCTAGATGTGGGCATCCATTTACTCCAAACAAAAGACTACATATGAGTCTAATTAATTTTTTAAAATATTATTTTTCAGACTTAATGCACGAAAAAACAATAGTTTTTTAATTAAATACTATATCTATTAATACATTATCTTAAAAAGTTTTCAATCAAATAGCCTCGGAGTGTCAAAACCACTTTCCACGGCTAATGTTATATTGCGCGTACAATAAGTAGTATCATAGCTGATCGGTGTGCGATGAATACCAACAGTATTGCCGACGTGTTATTCCATAATATTGCATAGCTGTTAAGTGTTAATTAACTACTACACTTATAATCTATTGTGTGAGCCTCCCAAGGCCCAATGAGCTAAACAACTTAACCATATGGATGGCACAAACCTGTTGCAGGCAAGCGTAAACATAAACCATAACCATACCCTGTTGTCACAAAACCACTACAAAGAAAAGAGATATAGAATAAATACTAACCAACAAATGCTTGGTAGCAAACCGGTGGTCTAGGCAACCGATCTTCCAGCGAAGCCGAAACCACACCGTCCTCCCGCCGTCGGTCCTCCCAAATCTCACGGCGGCACAGAAGGTGAGCCAGACGAGCACCGCCACCACGGTCGTCCTAACCACCGCCACCTCCGACTGCACCATACTCTCCACCGATCCAAGCGGCAGCAGCGTCTCAAGAAACGTCGGCCCCGTCCCTACACCCGTACCGACCACCCAGTCTCCATTTCCGGCGGCCTCCAAGGCGGCGCATCGCCCGGTCTTCGTGTAGTAGTAGTATCCCGGGTTGCACGCGCATAACGTTGAGTTATAATTGAATGAGTTCTCCGGGCATAAGGTAGTAAGTTGGTCCATTTGATAGCTACTGGATCTTGCATAGGAGTAGAAGAAAGGAACAAGCCAATATAGGATGGAAATTAAAGGAGACAGCTAATAATGGGTATCTTTATGAGGTGGTAAAGAAGGGGAGGTGGAAGAAAGGAAGCGGAGGTCACCAAATGTAAAGATCCTGGAAATGATAACTTGGAGGTGGAATATGCTTTTAAGACAGGGTGGGCGAGCGTATGTAGGGGGTTGGGTTGAGTTCGTGGCATGTGTTTGTTGATCTCTTTTGGCTCCTTTTCGTGCACTTGAGTTGGAAAAGGATTCTCAAGGTAACATTCCTAATTGGAGGATTATTTGGTACAGAGGTAATGCATGGGGTTGGAAGGCCTTTTTAGAGAATAAGAATCACAAAACCTAGTTTTATGATATCATCTACAAACGAATCCACCGCCCAAGAAGGTTGAAAGAGACCATATTCAGTGTATCTGATTGGTAGGTGACCCTTAAGATTGTAGACTTAATTCTATTACCCTTAAGATAACATTTAATAGAATTTTCAATATAGTGGAACCATAACAAGATGAAGCATTAAATCCTCACAAATCTACTGTCTCTCTCTCATTCCTCCTTTGAGTGAGCTCCAAAGATATTTTTAACTTCTAGGAGCGATGCCGTATTTTCATCAAGATTTTCTTTTATAGCCCCTCAAAAGGTATGCTACTCAAATCCTAACTCAAATTGAAAATGAGTAACTTTTCCGACATAACCAAACATGTTTGAATACCCATTCTTCTAATGTAGTCTTTAATTTAATTTGGAGCTCTTGGGAGGATTTCATTTTAAGTTTGTTCAAACAAACATCAAATGATCGAAATGTTATTGTCGACTTCAAACAACGGCTATCTCTTGAATTTTTTTGAGCTCTTGGGAGGATTTCATTCAGAGTATATTCGAATGACTTCAAACTTTTGACCTTTACTTCTCTTAAATTATTTTAGATCTCTCGGGAGAATTTTGTTTGAAATTGTTCAAACAAACTTCTAAATTGACCTTCAGTTTTTTAAAAGTTGCTCCAATCAACTCCATTTAAATTTCAAACTTTATAGGGCATTGTGCTACAACTCATACAATAAAAATAAGAAAAAATTTGTCATGACTAACTTTGTCCGGTCACATTTGCCAACTACAAAACCTAACAAATTTCTCTTTTGACAATTTCGTGACAAAACAAAATTTTTTAAAATACAGTATTTTCTAATAATATAACAATTAATAAGCTATGCAATAACATTATGTAAAAAGATTTGTAGAATCTGAAGCATAACATTTTATACCATGTACAATTCTTCTCTTAAATTTTTTTAAGCTCTTGGGAGGATTTCATTTGAAATTATGTAAATTTTTCTAGAGCTCTTGAATATTTTGGGAGCTCCCAAGAGAACTAAGTTTGAAGTTGTTTCAGTAAACTTCAAAACCAACATTCACTTCTTCAAACTTTGCTCCAACAAGCTCTGTCTAACTTTCAAACTTCATATGATATTGTGTCACAACTCATATTCTAGAAGCTAGACAAAATACATCATGAGTAACTTTGTTTGGTCACAAGTCGGCTGATTGGAAAACCTAGCTTACAATTACAATAGTCTTAAAGCTATGATCGAATAGTTAGATTCCCTTATTACAACTAATACTTAGACTCGATTGATTGACCTCCTAGGATATATTTAGTGGTGAATCAAGCAAATGGATGAACAGAGGGAGATAAAGCTTGTTGTGAAGGGTTTCATCCAAGAATATGGTATAGATTATCTCTCTAAAGAAAAGAAAAGAAAAAAAAAGAAAACAAGAAATATGGTATGGATACGAGAGACTTTAAATTTATAGTATGACTCACCTTTATTAGATGCTTCTTTGCAGCTGTTGTAATTTGTCTTTAGTAGTTATTCCAAATGGACGCTAAAACTGACTTCTTAAATAGCAATCTACAAAGAAATACTCCCTTCTCAAAAAAATCTTACAAAGAAAGACTCTATGTTGCCTCTAGATAGCGGCGGCAATCTGGTCAAGTTAGTCGGATTGGAGTTGGATCATGATAATACAAACATAAACATCACCTATTTATTAAACATGTTGCACATGTTATAAACAGGTTATCGGATGGCATAGGTTATTCAAATGTATATAAGTTATTCAGGATATAAATATGTATAATCAAATTATAAATAGATTTTTTGAGTTATAAATGGGTTTTCCTGGATTATAAATGGATTTTTTTCGTATAATAAATGAGTTAGTTGAGTCTTAAGCAAATTGTGCGGGTCATAAACGGGTTAGTCAAGTCATAAACATGTTATCGTGTCATAAATGGGTTACGTATTATAAACAGTTTGGTTGGTTGGGTCATAAACTTATTAATGAGTTGAGGTAATAAAAACAAGCATGAGCTGATTGATAATCGGGTTAGATAGGTTAACTTATTTACGACTTGAATTTAATTAGAGTAAACACAAACCAATTTAAAAGTTGAATTACAAGTCAGATTATTAGGTTGAGTCAACTTTCGCTGCCCTGCCTTCGGATGTCATTGAGCACCTCCCATACAAAGTTTGCAAGTTTATTATTTGGTTGTAATATCAATCTAGCTTTTACAGCTTGATTTACTAAATTCAGCTCTAAGATTATTTATTAAAGATATTCTCTAGATCTTATGATTTTGCACTCGTTATTTAGAGAAGTATAACTGGTCTTATTCTTCTGTCTTTATGTTGATGATAAAATTATTACTATTGATGATACTACTAGTATATATATTCAACACTTTCTTAGAAAATCTTAGTAGCATTCTTGGTCCTGAGATCACTTGAGGTACTAAAGGTTACTACTTCTCTTAACACCAAATACTCATATGATTTTTTTTTTCCAACTTAAGCTTGATTAATGCTGGTAAGACAGTTAACAATCCTTTGGAGTTGACGCTCCTCTCCTTATAGGCAATTAGTTGGCAGTATTATATATCTAACTCTCATAAAATCATACATTAGCTATGTTGTTTATTCCATTAGTTAGTTCATGGGTGCTTCTCACAGGGTTGGATAGATGCGAATATAATTTTATTCTCTAGATACGGAAAGAAAAAAAAAAACCAAGGTCAAAGAATTTTTAACATAGGAAAACCTCCCATGATAATGATAAAGAGGAAAAAATTGCGGATCTGATCACACACAAATCAATCCACTAAAAATGTGGATACATTATTCAATTACAATATGTTACGAACTGGCTTGATCCGATCCGAAACAGTTTTGGACTCGATTAGGCTTGTAACTTTCGAGGAAATCTACGAACAATTTAACTGATGGAGCTTCCTGAATTTTGGATATGTTTTTTCTCTTTGAAAGAGCTTTCCAACGAATCCAAGATCGTAGGATTTGGATTGTTAGATCTTAAGATATCAACCAAACAGTGGCCGAAGGTAAAATAAACCTTAACTTATTAGCCCTCCAGTGGCTTGATAAGTTCTAGGTTAATTTCTTGGTGTGAAGGGGGAGAAGTTATTGTAGAAGAGGGAGATTAGGAGTTAGAGAAGGTCGACCAAAGGCTTGGGTGATGGGAGGAAGGAGGTGGGAGAAGGCGCCAATAGCTAGAGATAGTTGAGAAGGAGATAAAGGCACAATGCCAATTTTAATTATCTAATAAAACCCTAATTAGGATTTCCTCCATATATTTATAGAGGCTCACCCTAGGGACCCATCAACTAAGTTAAAAAATCCTAACAAACCAACAACTTTTGCTGCAATGCGTATGAACGTGCCCGATCACATTCGAATGCGAAATTATAGTTCTTTGTCGTTGCGAAAGTGTGTAGGTGTTTGAACAATCGCGTTCAAACAACTCGATTTCATTGGAATGCACAATTTACATTCTCTATTTTTGTGAACGTGTGCAGGCATTAGCATATCCATTTGAACATAGTCCCTACGTTCGAACGCCTCTCGGTGAAAATCCTTTTTATTTCTTCTAACAAAACTCAACTAGATAAATAGGCTTATCCTAATGAACCCAATTCACGAGTGGAGCCAATATGGATCGAATCGTATCACTCCACCACGCTTTCGTTTACCTTATCCTCAAGGTGTCAGCTCAGGATAGCGGTCAATGAAGTCAGATTTGGGCATCTAAGTTGCCTCGTCAACTGTGCGTCCTCGCTACTCCACCAAAATCTCAATCACCCACTTATCCTAGACTCGAGTGCATCATTTGGCTAGGATCTGAATTGGAATAGGAGTACTCGGTTCAGCTTTGGACTTTCAGCTTCAGCCCTTGTTGGCTCAAATAGAACAGCTCCAGTCGGCTCGGCAGGAGAAACTCGAGCCTTAAGGCTTGAGACATGAAAAACTGGATGTATTCGCGCACCTCCTTAGGTAAGTCTAGGTGGTACGCCACAGCCCAATCCTCTCGGTCACCTGGTATGGTCCATAAGACCTTGGAGCCAACTTTTGATTAGGAATGGGTCTAACTGAGCTTTGCTGATATGGTTGGAGCTTGATGTAGACCTAGTCCCCAATTGAGAAGGACCTCTCTTGGTGCCACTGGTCGTAGACTTGTTTCATCCGATTTTAGGCAACCGCTAGGTGCATCTTGAGTCTCCTTAGCATCTCATCACGATCTCACAAAATCGTATCCACCTTAGTTTGGTCGGCTCGGACCGATGGCAAGTATGTATGCAAGGTCGGAGGTGGCTAACCATAGACTGCCTCGAACGGCATCATGCCAATGGTTGAGTGTATGACCACTTAGCCTATGGCAAATAAGATAGCCACTACCGCGGTCGCTTGTGTCGACAAAACACCGCAAGTACTGCTCTAAGCAATGGTTCAGCACCTCGGATTGACTATCTGTTTGAGGATGATAGACTGGACTCATACGAAAGGTACTCACTTGGAAAGCAAAGAATTCCTGCCAAAATTGACTAAGAAATATAGGATCATGATCTGAAACAAACAATTTTAGCATACCATGCATCTTGGCCACATCGTGTAAATAAACCTCCGTGACCTTTGCCATGTAGGGATGCGCCAAGGTTGAAAAATGTGCATACTTGTTGAGGCGATATACCATCACCAAGATCACGGAATGTCCTCTAGCCTTAGGTAGATCAGATCGTTAATGAAATCCATGGCGACATCCTCCCAAACTCGGGAGCAGTTGTAGCAAGCCAGCAGGTTTTGCTGACTACGTTTTTGCTTTGTGACACACCTCACAAGCCTTGACGTAAGCTTGTATATCATTCTTAATTCCAGCCTATGTGCAACTCTGACTTAGCCGTTTATAGGTCTGCAACACCCCTTCATGTCCAGCCATGGGCAAGTCATGGAAGTGGCACATCAGTTCCAAGCGCAAGTGGAGGTTAGTTAGAACAATGATCTTGGCTTGTCCACCAAGAGCCCATCCTTCACCACCACTTCTTACATACAGCTAGGATCTGCAGCAAGGTCGTCCAACATCCTTATGATGTCCGAATGGTTCTTGTAGGCCTCCTGCAGCTGTTGGAAAAATAAATGAAAAGTTGATGCCAAAATTGCCGCCAACTCGGCTGGATTTGGGCACCTTGATAAGGCATCGACAGCGCTTTTTTTGGTCCCCTTTTTATACACAAACTCATAGTCATATCCAAGTAGCTTGGCCACCCACCTTTGCTGGGTTGGTGTGTGTATGTGCTACCCAAGGAAGTAGGCAAACTCCTGATAAGATCTATAACCAAAGATAGGCTACGCAACGATTCCTTCAAGATCTAAATGTATTATAGGAATCAGTCCGCGCAACCATGAGAAAATATTCGTAAGATATTCTTTGGTAGTCAAAAAATTATGAAGATAATTGGGTTAGATCCATAGCTTCCTGATCTACAACTTTCATATTTATGCCCTTTGTAGATTCGAACTTCAACTAGGACGAAAATATGAAAGAACATGGGTGATGGTGGTGGTGACGGATGGAGTGGATGTTAGGGTTATGGATAGGTATGGAGATGAGGGTGGATTGTGGAAGTGATTAAGGGAAGTAGATGAAGGGAACGAAGTGGTCGAGATATTAAAGAAGAGGGGTGACTCGACAGTCAAGGGAGATTAGAAGTTAGGAGAAACCTTACCAGCGGTAGAGGTGGAAGGATGGTGAAGAGAGAGGAGGGAGAAGTCTAGAGAGAAAATAGGAGGTAAGAAATCAATAATCCAATAGCATAATAAAGTTGGCTGCCATCCATATATTTATAGAGGCTAGCCAACAAGTCCTAAAACAATATGAAACCCTAATTCTAGAGGATTCCCGTCGATCGCATTCGAACGCACTCAAAAAGCTCCATCTTTGGATGTGCGAACGTGATACAGGTGTTCGAACACAAGCATTCGAACTCGCCTGACCGCGTTCGAACGCATAATATGCGTTCTCTGTATTTACAAACTTGATGCAGGCGTTCGAATGCGACCCCTCCTATGTTCAAATGTGACCTACAAGAATTTTATTTTAATGAAAATAAACACCTAATGCAATAAGAAAAGATCCTAACTAAGTGTATCAACTCCTTTGATCGGTGCGGATCATGAAGCGTTACTCGACGAGATAAGGCCTCCACTTGGTGATAGCATAAATGATGGCGAACATCTCTCTTTCATAGGTAGATAGCAGCTGTAAATACTCGGAAAGAGCTTTGTTCATGTAGGCCACGAGTTTGCCTTCTTGCATTAAAACAGCCCCAATGCCGACTTCGGATGCGTTGCACTCAATGGTGAACAGTTTGGTAAAATCAGCTAAAGCAAGGATTGGGGTTGAGATCATCACCTTCTTCAAGGCTTCAAATGCTTTCTTTACTTTGTTCATCCATGTGAATGCACCCTTTCGCAACAAGGTCGTGAGGGGAGCCGCAACCTTGCCATAGTTTGCCACAAACTGATGATAGAAGCCGATTAAGCTGAGGAAACCGCGTAGCTCCTTGGTAGTCTTGGGCAGTGGCCATTCCACTATGCTTTGGATCTTTTTAGGGTTAGCTTTCATGCCATCTTTAGATATGATTTGGCCTAGATAGTCGACCCTTTGCTGCCCATCCTTGGCTTTCAATTCATATTGCCGCAATAGACCAAGTATCGTCCGAAGATGTCGCAAGTGCTCCTCCCATGTACAGCTTGTATACCAATATATCATCAAAGAATATTAGCACATATTGTCTTAAATGAGGTCTAAAGATATCATTTAGTAAGCTCTGAAAGGTGGCGGGAGCATTGATAAGACTAAAAAGCATAACGAGAAACTCGTAGTGCCCATCATGAGTTCTAAACGCTGTCTTGTGCACATTAGATGGTTCGACTTTGATTTGATGGTATCCCCCCCTCAAATCCAGCTTTGAAAAGTAACATGCACCCGCCAATTCATCCAGCAACTCTTTGATCACCAGTATGGGATACCGGTCTTTGACGGTGGTAGAATTGAGAGCTTGATAGTCCACACAAAATTGTCACGATCTGTCCTTTTTCCACACGAGCAAGATCAATGAAGAATAGGTGCTTCGACTTGGTCTTATCACCCCGCCGGACAACATCTCTTGGACCATCTTTGTTATAGGCTCCTTTTGGATGAAGGGATAACGGTATGGCATCATATTTGCTGGACCTGCCCCGGGCATGATCTCGATGCGATAGTTTTGCACCCTAGGTGGAGGCAATCTATGTGGCTGCTGGAATACATCTTCAAATTTCCTGCAAAATAGCCTTTAAGTCAGCGAGTAAGTGCACTGGATCATCCACGTCCTTGGCCCCGTTGATGAGTTGCATGAGGAACCCGCGGCACCCAGGTTACAGTAACCCCTCTAGGGACTACAGTGCTCCCTTAACTTCCACGCTTGATGCAACTAGTAGCTGGATCAGTTGGCCTTTATGACTGAACTCCATCGCCATGGTGGTGAAGTTGAAAATAATCAGTTCAAGATTCCGAAGCCATTGCACCCCAAGCAACAAGTCGGCTCCTCGTAAAGCCAACAGATAAAGATCAATTTGGAAGACATGGCCCTAAATTTGTAGCCGGACCTTGTAGCATATGCTCTCTTTTCTCAACATGGTGCCATCACCGATAACCACATTAAAGCTGTTGGAAGGCTCCGACTCTAATCCTAAACACCTCACCATTCGAGAATCCACAAAATTGTTGGTGTTTTCTGAATCAATAAGAATTAAGACTTTATTCTTCTTGATCATACCTTTGACCCAAAGAGTTTTCGGAGTTGACTTGCCAGCAAAAGAGTGAAAGGAGCTCGGCTTGGACTTCAAGCGGGTTGTCCGCTTCGATTTAGTCACCTTCTTCCTCTTGCTGCTCATCAAGATCTTTAATGGGATCATCCTAGATCATCTCCTCTATGAGCATGATGGTCGCGAGTTGTCTGGAGCATTTGTGGCTCGGTGTGAAGGGCTCGTCATAATAGAAGCATAGGCCCTTCGAGCGGCGATCTTCGATCTCCATGGTGTGAGGCATCGTCCTATCATCCATGACTGTCCCCTAGGGTTAGGGGCTGTCCATGGTGGGGGTGGCCAATTGAGGTTTAGCCAAACCCACCCCGAACGTGCCACCCCTAAGACCAGCAGTCTAGGGTTAGAGTGTGGGTCGCTAGTGCTCCATGTTGGACGGTGTGTCACCTTCAACTCCTTTATCTTCTCTTCCATCATTTGAGCCACTCAAAAGGCTTCCAATAAGGTAGTAGGATGAGTCGCCTTGACTTCCGCTTGAATATCACGATGAAGCCTGGAGATGAAAGTGCTTTTGAGAGCTAAGTCTGACCACCCGTGGACTCGATTGCTAATTCTTTCAAACTCCTTTTGATAGGCTCTTATAGAGGTCTTTTGGGTTAGCTTCGCCAAAATGGCTTGGAAGTCCTCATAGTCGGCGGGTTTGAAACGCACACAAAGCACGTCGGTGAACTCCTCCCAAGTGGCGAAGGTGTGCGCGCGATGTGCTGCTTGAAATCATCTCACCACTACGTCTTCAAGGTGAAATGAGGCCAGAAGCACCTTTTGGTGATCAGGTGTCCCTTGATAAGTGAAGAGTTGCTTCACCCTATAAATCCAATCCAACAGGTCACCACTGTTGAATTTAGGAAAATCGACTCGAACGGTATGGGGTTATAGCATTTGGTCATGTCTGTACTCGTGTCCTTAGTGAAGCGGCTCTTGTTGCTAGAACCTTGGTTGATATGGGGGCTCCTCCCACTCATCCTAAGGCTCCTCCTCTGGATGTGGGGCCATAGGTGCCCTCGGGTGCAAGGGTAGTAAGTCGGTGTGGCGCCCATGTGATTCGTCGCGCTATTGCCATGGTGCCTCCAGGATCGGTCCTTGTCGGTTCCCCTCTCTTGGTAAGGGACGATCTTCATGTCTTCGATGATGCTCAGGGGTATGCCTTGGAGGATAATGGTTCCTATCAACAAGGGCTGCCTTGATCTCCAACAATGTTTGCACCTTGAGCGCCATGGTTTGCGCAAGATCGGGAGGGCCCTCTATTCGTCCTCGTGAGCTTTGTGGGGATGGAGATCTTGACAGAGCCATGTGCTTCGTCTCCAAGCCTTGATCGTGTGTTTGCTTTGCCGCCTTCGATCTAGTGGTGGCCACTATAGGCCAAGGAACATTGGCTCTTGTAACAACCCAATCCTCAAAAAAAAAATTTACATGGCATGACGTGGCCAGCCATAGTGTAGCCAGCCTCATGCCATGCAGTGGCAGGAGGGGAGCGCGCCACGCACCCCAGGCGCCGGCCCGACCAACCTAGCTGGGCTAGCTGGTGCGGTAGGCCCCACCGCGGCCTCCCTCCCACCGCCTCTCTTTCTCCCTCTATATCTTTCTCTCTCGCTCTCCCTCTCTCTCGGTTCTCTCTCTATCTCTCTCTCTCTCTCGCTCGCTCGCTCGCTTGCTCTCGCCGAGCCCAGTCTATCGATGCCGCCGCCGTCCTTGGAAACCACCGCCGCCATCTCCGCGAGCGTTGATGAGCTCTTTTTCCTCCTCTCTCTTCTTTTCTCTCTCTCTCTCTCTGTTAGATTTTTATTTGTTGGCAATTATGTACAAAATATTCTAAGTGTATTTTTTCATGTATATGAGCTTTACACAAGTTTAGAATATCTCTGGTTTGAAGAATTGCAAGACTAGTGAAGAAAAGTTGTTGAGTTCACACCGCGTTCACAAACGCGTTCGAACGTGGTGCGTTTACAAACGCATTTGAACGCGGGTACTACGTTCACACAGACAGAGAGCCGCGTTCACAAACGCGTTCGAACGCGGGTACTGCGTTCACACAGACCGAGAGCAGCGTTCACAAACGCGTTCGAACGCGGGTATTGCGTTCACACAGACCGAGAGCAGCGTTCACAAACGTGTTCGAACGCGAGTATTGCGTTCACACAGACTGAGAGCAGCGTTCACAAATGCGTTCGAACGCAACGTGAAGAATTCAAGCTGTCGTGTTCGAACGCACTTGGTCCCGTTCAAACGCACTTGAGATTAAGTCAGGCCGTTCGAATGCACCCGGGCCGAGTTCGAACGCACCTATGAAGTTTGCAATTTATTGGATTTTCGTGAGTACGGATAAGACTTGGATTTGGCTCTATCTTGGAGATCATATATAAGGATTGTGATGCCCTATCGCTAGGGTAGTTGAAGAAGCATTATTGAAGGAGACTTCTAGAGGCTACATCGGTTCTTCAACGAACAAGGCTCTTCTCATCTACAAGAATTTAATCTTTCGTCTTAAGGGCTATCTAGATGAAAGATCAATCTCGAGGGCTACTGATATTGGACTATAATCACAAGAAGCAGTGAATCGTGGGTTCTAGCGATCAAGACTGAGAGGAACAAAGTCCTTTGGATCGATGGGTTGTTTTGTGAGTCAGTCTTGTAACTGCTACTATCATAGTGATTGGTTTTGATCCGAGTTTGGATCCGTGGTTTTTTCCCGTTTTGGGTTTTTCCACGTTAAAATCTTGGCGTTCATCTTTTCTTTCGTTCTTAATATTTCTTCAAACTTTTACTTAAGCGAACGAGCGATATCATTGCCTAGTGTTTAGATACATATATGTGTCTAGGAGTTTTTTCAATTGGGATCAGAGCAGGTTCTCTCACTCTTTGAGAGAGATCAGATAGGCATGAATTTTCATAGAGATGGACCCTCATCTATTAGACCTCCTATTCTAGATGGATCAAATTATGGATATTGGAAAGCTAGGATGAGAGCTTATTTGAAGTCTATAGATGAGCGAGTATGGATGGCCATTGTGAACAGTTGGAGTCCACCAATGTACTTGGTGAATGATGAGTTTATTGAGAAACCGATTGAGTCATGGGATAAGATAGATTATGAAAAAGTTGGCTGGAATAGCAAAGCAATAAATGCAATTTTTTATTGTGTTTCCTCGGAAGAATTTAGAAGAATTTCTACTTGTGAAATAACAAGAGAAGCCTAGACGATCTTAGAAACAACTCATGAAGGAACTATAGCTGTAAAACTTTCAAAACTTCAGAGGTTGACTACTAGTTTTGAAACCCTACGTATGAAGGAGAATGAAACATTTGATGAGTTCTATGCAAAGCTAAGTGATATAGTCAACTCCAATTTCAACCTAAGAGAGAAAATTCTTGAAAACAGAATTGTCCGTAAGATCCTTAGGTCTCTTCCAGAAAGGTTTCAAGCAAAAGTTACAGCTATTGAGGAAAGTAAGGACATTGACTTTATGAAAGTTGAACAATTGGTTAAAAATCTACAAATATTTGAGTCCAGTCTTTCAAAACCGAGAAAGTCCAAAGGGATGGTTCTATCCACTGTTGAAAGTGAAAGTGATTTAGATGTTGAGATGTTGGCTATGTTTGTCAAAAAGTTCAATAAATTCTTTCGGAAGCCAAACAAGTTGAATGCTGAAAAAAGAGTGTGCGGTTCGTGTCAAATTCTTTGGCATCAACGTCTTGGACATATGAATCATAAGGAATTATTTACTCTGTCCAAACATGAAGTGATAAGAGGAATACCAAAGATAAAAGAAATGTCAAAAAGAGTGTGCGGTTCATGTCAAATTGGAAAACAAATTCGTATCTCACACAAGAAGGTAAATGCAGCTACCACTGATTGTGTGCTATAATTAGTTTACATGGACTTGATGGGTCCAACAAAAACGGAAAGTCTTGGAGGTAAACGCTATATATTCTTAATGGTTGATGATTACTCTAGATATACCTGGGTTGCCTTTGTACGTGAGAAGTCTGAAACCTTTGAAGTTTTTAAATCACTATGCTTAAGATTGCAGAATGAAAAATCTATAACCCTAGTTAGGATTCGTTCTGATCATGGTAGAGAATTTGAAAATGAAAATTTTTCTATATTTTACGATTCTCTTGGTATTCAACATGAGTTTTCAGCTCCTATAACTCCACAACAGAATGGGATTGTTGAAAGAAAAAACCGAGTTGTGAAGGAAATGGCTAGGGTTATGCTTCATGCTAAAAAGGTTAAGTGGCAGAGGCGGTCAATACAGCGGTACATGTGATAAATCGTGTTTATCTAAGACCAGGTACAAAACTGACTGCTTATGAAATCTGGAAAGGTAAGAAACCTAGTGTTAAATATTTTTGAGTTTTTGGTAGTAAATGTTATATCTTGCGTGATCGAGAATATTTGACTAAATTTGACACTAGAAGTAGCGAAGGCATCTTCTTGGGGTATTCGAATAATAGTAGAGCCTACAGAGTATTTAATCTTGACACTTCTACTGTTATGAAATCTGCTAATGTTATGATAGATGAATCCACGACTGACTTAACTGAAGCTACTCCTATTTCTATTTCTGCAGATACATATTACGAAGAAATAGGAAAGGGGCTTGATCTGGAAACTGAGAACCATGACGAGGACAAAGTTGAAATGAACAAAAATGACTGCAATGTACCGGAACCATCTGCCAGAGTGAAATCAAATCATCCACTGTCATAAGTGATCGGAGACGTGAATGAACCAATTAAGACAAGACGACAAATCCAAAGTGAGGTATCATTTACTTGTTATACATCTTCTTTTGAACCTAAAAATGTGAAGGAAGCATTGTTAGACGATTCTTGGGTTAATACTATGCATGAGAAATTAGAGCAATTTTCTAGGAATGATGTTTGGTATTTAGTTCCTAGACCTAAGAATGTGAACGTCATTGGGACAACATAGATTTACAAGAATAAGAGTGATGAACGTGGCAATATAGTTCGAAATAAAGCCAAACTAGTAGCACAGGGATACACTCAGGTTGAGGGTATAGATTTTGATGAGACATTTGCTCCTGTTGCTAGATTAGAGTCTATTCGTATACTGCTTGCCATTGCTTGTCATTTAAAATTTAAATTGTTTCAAATGGATGTTAAAAGTGTTTTTTTGAATGGTATCCTGAATGAAGATGTTTATGTGGAACAACCTAAGGGTTTCGAAGATCAAAAATTTCCTTCTCATGTTTTTAAATTGAAAAAGGCTCTTTACGAGCTAAAACAAGCTCCAAGAGCTTGGTATGAGAAGTTGACCACTTTTTTAATAGATGCGGGGTTCACTCGAGGGGGAGTGGACAAGACATTATTCATTAGACATGAAAACAAGAGTTTAGTTGTGGCACAAATATATGTGGATGACATTGTTTTCGGGGCGACGAGTCAATTATTAGCTAAGGAGTTTGCAGATCTCATGCACAGTCATTTGAGATGAGCATGATGGGTGAGTTGAAGTTATTTTTAGGGCTTCAAATTACTCAATTGGAGAGAGGGATTTTTATCGCTCAAACCAAGTATGCTAAGGAACTTGTGACTAAATTTGGTTTAGAAAATGCAAAACATGCTAGAACTCCTATGAGTACGACTACCAAACTAGGTAAGGACATGTCAGGAAAAAGTGTTAATCAGACACTGTATAGGAGCATGATTAGTAGCCTTTTGTACTTAACTGCTAGTAGACCTGACATTGCATTTAGTGTCGGTGTGTGTGCTAGGTTTCAGTCTGAACCTAAGGAGTCACATTTGTTTGCTGTGAAACGTATCATAAAATATTCAGTGGCATAGTTGATTTATGTATCTGGTTTACTTATGACTCGGGTGCTATCATATCGGGATACATGGATTCTGATTGGGCAGGTTCATGTGATGATAGAAAAAATACTTCAGGTGGATGTTTTTATGTTGGAAACAATCTGGTTGCTTGGCACAGTAAGAAACAAAACTCGATATCTTTATCTACTGCGGAGGCCGAGTACATTACAGCAAGGAGTTGTTGTTCTCAGTTATTATGGATAAAACAGATGGTCAAGGATTATAGCATTGAACAAGATACTATGAAGCTTTATTGTGACAACATGAGTGCTATTAATATATCGAAAAATCCTGTTCAACACTCGCGTACAAAACATATTGATATCCGACATCATTTTATACGCGAGTTAGTTGAAAACAAAACAATAGCACTAGAACATGTTGAGATGGAGAAACAGTTGGGTGATTTGTTTACAAAACCTTTGGATTTACAGAGATTTGAGTATCTTCATACTTCTTTAGGGATTTGTGCTTTGGATTGATTTTATTGGGATTTGTGTTCTTTTTAGTTTGCGAGTTTCTTTTGTTTCGTTTTTTTAGGTTTTCTTTTACTCTGAAATTTTCTTTGGTTTTAGTTTCAGATTTGCCGAAAGTTTTGGTCAAAAAAAAATTGATGCACTCCTAGATTCAATAATATACTCTTGACATAAAAATATGATTTTTTTCTTGATTATGAGTTATTATAGTCAATTTTGTCATCTTGTAGTATATTGTATCAATTTTGATTTTGTCACTCCCTCGACTTCTATTATAATGAAACTAAACTTAATGCACTCATAACGTATATGTATTCCTAAGTGAGCATGATATCATGAATTATTAATTTTAAATAGCTCACTATTAACCTTGATTTGCACAGTTTGACCTCATGTTTAGTCATCAAAAATTTGTTCATAAAAGATCAATGAAAAGGGCTACAATGAGTTAGTGTGAAAGCCGTCTTGTTTAGAGTCTAGTTTGACTCAGTACATTATTTGCAAAATTTAAAAAAAAAAATGACATATGTGAATTTCTTCTTACACATTGTTGATTTGTACTACATGAAAAGGGCTACCTTCTCATGTGTGAAAGCCATCATTGCACATATATGTTTCAGTATAAAAAAAAAATACAGGAAAAATTCCTGTTATGTTATGGAGAATAAGTCGAAAAGTGCAAAATTTCAATGCTAAGTCGGTTTGACTACTGTGTTGCATCATTGTTTATATAGGAAAGTTTGTTTAAAAAGATTGGTTCATGTTATCTATGCTCAACTTGTATATGCATATCGTTATGATCAATCAAGATTAATTTAATTTTGAGTGATGCATTCGAATTGATTATAATATGCTTTTGATGATTTGATTGATCTGTGTATGACTTATTTCATTTGATTATCATATTCTATGTCTTGAATATATTTTGAAACTCTAGAAGTGCATCTCCAAAAAGATTTTTGATTTGTTTTAGTTTAAAATTAAAAAAAAAAAATAATAATAAATAAAAAATGGGCGTTCGAACGTAGATTTTTGAGTTCGAACGCGATGATTGGCGCGTTCGAACGCGCAGACTGGTGCGTTCGAACGCACTCGTGGGTTCTTTAAATATTGCGTCCGAACCCAAGGGTTTCATCTTCCATTTTCCAAACCCTAAAAACCCTTCATTTTCTCCTTCTCAAATCTTCAAGATCTTGGTGTTTTTCATCAAAATTTTCACTTCAAGTCCTTTTAGAGGGTAGTTCTCCTCTGGATCTAGCATCTTTCGACCAAATCTTTGAGTTTTTCTTCACGTTTGCAAGGTATGATCATCCATCATTTTTCCTATTTTTTATTCTATAAACATGCTTGATCTTGATTGATTTTGTGCGTTTTCACATTTTGATCACGTTAATGTTAACACCTTGATGTTTCTTGTGAGATTGAACGTGATATCTTTGAGTTTTCAAGAGAAAGATGGGTTTCATTTAGGGCCTTCATGGTTTTTAAAATTTTTTGAAATTCTTGCTATTTTTTTTGATTGCTTTGGGCATGTATTGAATCTTGCAAGAATGCCTAAAAAAGTGACAGTGACCAAGAAACCAAGGCCGCCTTCGTCATCGTCTTCGGCTCCAAAATTTTCTTCATCAACGGCTGCCGGGCGCTACAAACACAATTTTGGCACTCGTCCTGTTATCTGTGAAAGACCCGTGATTATATCTGATTTTTCTGAATTGGGGATTGAACAGATGTTTACTGAGCATGGATGGTTATCTGTGTGTCGGATGAGTGGGACTGCTTATGTGAAAGTTGTTCGGGAATTTTTTAGTAATGCCACGGTTTTAGATTGCTGTATATGTTCTACTATTCGTGGTGTGTCTATATACTTGGACTCAGATGTTATTCGCGCTGAACTTCGTCTTCCTGATGGTGAGTTCCAGTATCCAACGTCTGCTCCACTTCCTGATGTCAATGAATATGATGGTACTGTACTGATCAAAGGGGAACGTTGGAAGGGAAACATGATGCCGCATGCAAAGCTGACATCCGTGGCACCTCTTTTGTCTGTACAATGTCACCCCCAAGACTCGACATTCCAGTATTAGTCTGGATCATGCATTCCTTCTTCATGTGATGTTATCTGGAGTCTCTATTGATTTGGCTGCCATGATTTATGATTCGATTCTTATAGTTGCACAGAAAGAAGCACCTTGTGAGGGGTTACCTTTTGACATCTTTATTACAAATTTATGCACTCAGAGTGGGGTGCGTGTGGATGTTTCGGAACCTTCCCTTAGTTCGCAAAAACCGTTGGATCGGATTACTCTTAAGCGGAGTCAAGCTCACGACCAGTCGTCTCCTCTCAAGCCATCCTCTTCTGCCGCTGGTCGTTCATCGCACCTCGACAGTTCTGATGATAGCTCTGACGATGACTCGTCTCTCACCGAGGGGGAGTTACCACAGTACTCTGACTGTTTCGATTAGCTTAGTACTCAAGTGCAGGATCTCCATTCGGCAGTGAATGATTTACGAACTGAGCAAGCTCGTCAGGGGACTGTACTTGACTCTGTGTTGACGATTCTTCATCGTCAGTTTCCTCTGAGTTCCTAGTTTTTGGCATTTGTGTCAAAAAGGGGTAGAGTGTCTAGGTGTCTAGGTGTGTAGGGAGAGTATGGGCATAGGGGGAGTTTATTAGAGTCGGAGTTTAGATTTATAACTTTGCTTGAAGTAACTGTGAACTTTGTCTGTGAATTTTGTCTGCTGAAGTACTTTTGAACTTATGCTCCATTGATAACTTGTGTTTGGATTGTTTATTCATTTCAAGTTATTTTCACTTGATCTTGGATTGGTATATGTTGATTTGCAAGGATTGATGTGCAAAATATTCTAGACTTGTTGATTGCTCAGTTTCAAGTCTTTGTAATATCTTGTAACCTAGGTGTTTTGTCACAAATTGCCAAACGGGGAGATTGTTAGGTTTTTATTTATTGACAATTGTGTACAAAATATTCTAAGTGTATTTTTTCATGTATATGAGCTTTACACAAGTCTAGAATATCTCTGGTTTGAAGAATTGCAAGACTAGTGGAGAAAAGCTGTTGAGTTCACACCGCGTTCACAAACGCGTTCGAACGCGGTGTGTTCACAAACGCGTTTGAACGCGGGTACTGTGTTTACACAGACCGAGAGCAGCGTTCATAAATGCGTTCGAACGCGGGTACTGTGTTCACACAGACTGAGCAGCGTTCACAAACGCGTTCGAACGCAACCTGAAGAATTCAAGCTGTCACGTTCGAAAGCACTTGGTCCTGTTCAAACGCACCTAAGATTAAGTCAGGCCGTTCGAACGCACCCGGGCCGCGTTCGAACGCACCTATGAAGTTTGCAGTTTATTGGATTTTCGTGAGTACGGATAAGACTTGGATTTGGCTCTATCTTGGAGATCATATATAAGGATTGTGATGCCCTATCTCTAGGGTAGTTGAAGAAGCATTATTGAAGGAGACTTCTAGAGGCTACATCGGTTCTTCAATGAACAAGGCTCTTCTCATCTATAAGAATTTAATCTTTCGTCTTAAGGGCTATCTAGATGAAAGATCAATCTCGAGGGCTACTGAGATTGGACTATAATCACAAGAAGCAGTGAATTGTGGGTTCTAGCGATCAAGACTGAGAGGAACAAAGTCATTTGGATCGATAGGTTGTTTTGTGAGTCAGTCTTGTAACTGCTACTATCATAGTGATTGGTTTTGATCCGAGTTTGGATCCGTGGTTTTTTTTCCGTTTGGGTTTTCCACGTTAAAATGTTGGCGTTCATCTCTGCTTTCGTTCTTAATATTTCTTCGGACTTTTACTTAAGCGAACGAGTGATATCATTGCCTAGTGTTTAGATACATACGTGTGTCTAGGGGTTTTTTTACTCTCACTCTCTCTCTCTTTCTCTCTCTCTCTCTCTCTCTCTCTCTCTCTCTCTTCCTCCTTAGCTCGGGTTCACCGAAACCGAGCCGCCGGCGAGAGGCTGGCCGCTGGCTAGCCAGTAGCGGCCGGTGCCCTCCCCGCCGGCTCGAGTCCACACCTCCATCATCTTCCTTCCCTTCTTCTCTTCTCTTCTTCTCTTCTTCCTTCTTCTTCCTTCTTCGTCCTTCTTCTTTTCTTCTTCTTCTTCCTCAGCTGCTTCTTCTCTTCTTATTTTTCTACAACATTACTGGGCTCGGCCCAGCACTATAGCGCCAGTGCTGGGCCAAGCCTAGCACTAGTACTAGTGATCCATTTTCTTTTTAATTTTATTATTTATTTATTTAGGTATTTCTGTCTTAATTAATACAAATAGATTTAGACATTATCTATTTTAATAATAATACATATTCATCATTATGATTATTATTAATTAAAGTTTATTGATGATTAATTAAGTTATAAACTGTTACACATAAATATAGGTAATACTTATATTTATTTATTTACTTATATGTATATTAGATTAATAGATAGATTTGTAAATTATAATTATTAGATTTATATTCTAATATTCTTATGATATACATTTTAAGTAATTCTATTAATTTATTATATATTGTTATTTTTGTAACAAATAAAATACTAGGCTTATGTATTTATTTATTATTTTATAAAGCAATCTCTAATTAATTAAGATATAATTATAGTTAGGTTTTCATATATATTTTTATTTTTATTTTTATCTGTAATTAAAAATCTAGCTAGTTATAAAGATAAGTCGAAATTCTAAAACCTTCTAAATCATCATATATTACATGAACGGATTTTAATCAGATAAACGACTAACATCATACTACTTAAATAATTTCAGATTCCGACCCCCCTCCTATTCAGGATCCCGTGGACTTAGCTATCGAAGCTTGATCATTGTCGTGGCAACGTGAATGAGTGGTTATTTGGTATTTACAGTGGTGGTGAGTAGTCTTATCCCCTAGACGCCATTTTCAAATTAGGATATATTATATATTATGTACATGCATGTTTTGACATCCAGCATGACTATATGACTTTATATAGAGATGATTTCAGTCAAACATATTTTATTATGCGTTTGATTAGGCTGATCTGGGATATAAGTACATTGGTGATATATATAGATGATTGGAGATGATTATACTGTTATGGTTTTATGTCGAGATGATCTCTAGCATTAGTGTGCATGTGATAGACTAGCTAGAGTATGCATGTGTTAGATACATAGCTGGAGTTTGCATTACATCATTTTTCTCTTGGCTTCTCTACCACCTAAATTCCTGAGTTGCATGATCTGTTACAGTACTGGATATATGCATATGATTTATAATGTATAAAAAAATAATGAAAATAGTTGTGTGTGAGGATGTGATATGATGGCTGGGATGGTATCTGGTTCGGACTGGTACTGGACATACTCTTAGCGTATGGCAGAGTATGGTGATAACTGATAGTTGTACTCTTAGCGTATGACAGGGTACAACTATCATTGATATACCTTTAGCGTATGGCAGGGTATGATTACTTTCTTCTGAGATACCCTTAGCGTATGGTAGGGTATGATTTATCTACAAAGATACTCTTAGTGTATGAGAGGGTATACTCCAAGCTTGTGACATGATGTGTATCGAGTTTGGGGTCGGGTATCATAGTCTAGCATGGTGGATGATATTCATAGTTGAGATAGATGATTGTGATAGTGAGAGATATGTGGATTATATCTGCCTCTAACATATACGATTATCTAGTAGTTGGCGTACGTCATGCATCATCATTGATATGACTAGTATCATTAGATCATGATTGTTATACATCATATGTCGTTATATTCGGTGATATTATATTGTAATTTCATCATGTGATATAATTTTTAGTTGAGGATATAATATGCTCATTCATGAGAATTGATATCATTCATATATATGTCATTGAGGATACATATATACATGCTCATATATGGCATCATGCTGCTTTCTGATTCATATTATCCAGTACATGCTTTACTCTCTGTTTGACATCACTGATTCGAGGTAAGGTCTATTCACTGAGCTTTTTGCTCATGACTCTCTCTTTATTTCTTTTCTAACCCCTCAGATATTATGATACGTGATAGGGACTTGAGATATCTTGATGAGATATTTTAAAGCAAGGATGAGGTGAGCTATAGACGTGAAGCGGTATAGAAGATAGTTTAACCAGACATTGAGTTGTATCATTGTTTGTTATATTTGTACCTTATTGTATCAGATGATGATTTGTATAGTATATGTCAGATTATAAAGCACTTATGTATTAATTATTTAGTTGTATCTTGATGGTTTGTTGTGGTCTGTTTAGGTCCTGCTAGATTAGGTAGTGGTCAAGTGTATATTATTATGAACTTGGATATTCATATGTTAACAGATTTATCTGGTTGATAATATGATTTATTTGGTGTTGGATTATGTAAGTATGAATATATTAACAGGTACTATTTGATGATGTCATGATTATATGTGCACAGGAGTGTATCTGTGCGTGACGGGCCCCGCCCGCCCGTCCTGTCGCGTGCGCCGCGCGTGCCGTGTGGGCGCATGGGCGTGCACGTGCCCGTGTCGGGCGGGGGCGTTACAATTTAGGTGGTATCAGAGTTTATGTTTAAGGATGATCTGGCAAACCATCAAGTAGAGTAGTTGTCGATTTGGTTTAGGGTTATGCTAGTTGTCGATCTTAATGAGTTTGATATTAAATGGTTGAGATAGAAATCTAGGTTGTGATGTTGAGATTATTAAGTTTTGATAATTTGACGATATTGATAGAAATAATTTGTGATATTAGTATTTTGAGAATTTATTTGAGCGACTAATGGATAAGAAAAGATGTTACTAAATCATGCATTGATGTTATTGATATTGAGGTGTTATAGACTGTGGAGCCTAATATTGGATATATAGAATTATTCATATGTTGTGATAAAGTGTAGAAATTTATAGATATGTGGAGATATGTATTTTGTGCAAAAGGATTATTATCAGTAAATTTGAGGTTATTCTGAGCAAATATAGCATATTTTTGGATTTTTGATCTTTTATGGATATATTTGATATTAGGAGATTTATGAGGGTTATAATTATGGATTGTGGATAGATGAGTAAGACATATGATGATTTTGTATTGTGGAAAAGAAATTATGTGTTGTGATATAGATGATTGTAGATTGTATATAGAAACGCATTTTCGGATGACTAGTATAATAAATTTTGTTTGCAAGATACTTGTGTTAGTAGGTATGAAATTTTGATTGTATCAATAAGATGGGTGATTTAGTAGGGATATGTGTGTCTAACAATATTGTTAGAGGATTAATGTCTTGTTTAAATCTTTCAGTTGATTACCAAATGGGTAATGAGTATAGGAAATATGACATGGATAGAGTTATTGGATTGTGAGTGATGTTAGTAGTTGAGACAACATGATAGTAGGTCTAGTTTAGAAATTGCTAATTGTGTGAATTTGATTAGATAAAAATAATGATAATAAACTAAATAATATAGGGTGATGATAGTTGTTAAGTTGATAGCCCTTTGACATATTTTGTATGACAGCAAAAATATATGTCGACTATTAGTTTAGTTTTGGGCTTTGATTTAGAGGTTAATAATATTATAGCATGACGATCGTGTGTTTTGGGTGATGAAGTCTGGGTACAAATATACAGACTTGTTTTATTATGATTATTATGTGATATTAATGTTGTTATAGAATGATTTTTGATGATGCTAGAAGATTAAATTGTTTAGTATAGGTGGTGGACTTTATATAGAAGATGTGATAGAATATCAAGTTGGGACTCTTAAAGAAATATGAGGTTTAAGAGATTTAATAAGAAATGAGATATGTTGGTCTTTAATCATAGATGTTAAATTGAGATATTATGTGCTTGGACAGGTTAATTGTTTTGATGATACTAATTGGAGAGAAAATTTGATAGAGTTATTTATAAAGTCTATAGATATGATTATTTATTATGACTAATAGATGATTTGGTAGTTGAACTAATTGTTTCATAGGACGATAATGAAAGGAATATAGAGGACTATGATATTTCATGTACAATGTATCGATGGATGTTTATTATACTGCTAGATGATAAACAGATAATGATGTATAGGAAAGTGATTATATTAGCAATTGTTTAACCGTTGACTTACATGTTCAATAATTACTAGAGGTTATTGAGCGAGCCTTTTTGAATGATGAGATTGATCTTAATGGTTGTAAAGACTCACATGTTTATATTTAAGTCCTAAGATAAAGATACTTGATTGGGAGATAATGATTTCATAATTGGAAGATAATGACTTCATGATTGGTTCCATTATAGTTTGTGAAAGTTTGATTTTTTAATAAATTGCAAAGTTAACGTTGCGAGAATGTTATAATTTATATTTTTGGATGTCTTCTGATCTATATGAATCAGTTAGTGCCAGTTATTTTATTAGCAGATTATAATAGCATTACCAATTCGGGAGATTAATCTTAGTAACTTTAGTTCATGTACAATGATTTTGTAGATTTGTCTAAGATATGTTTATGTATTCTTAAAGATCAGGTATATGGATTAGCAAATATTTGTGTGGCAATGGATTAATATTATGAATTGAATATTATATCTGTCGAGATATTGAAGAGATTATTGGATTACTTAATAGAACTCAGTGGATAGTTTTTGAATCTAAATATCATTATCATAAAGTGATATTTTGGTGGATATATTAGTAGTGATAGAAATTAAATAGATAATAAGCAAACTTGAATTATGTGAATCGAGGAATGAATAGTTTGGATATAGAAATGATTGATAGAAAGATTATTATAAAGTTTATCATGTATGTTTCTTGAGATAGTGTGGATTTAAACTGTAAGATAGTGCAGATTAAGAAGGAAGATAATGTGGAGAATCAGAAGAGAATATAAATTTCGGTTGAGGTTGCATTAGGATTTACATTGATAGGTTAGATGTGATACACTGTATGTTATTTTGAAGAATGTATTATGAATACACGTTGATATTATAGTCTTATATGGATAGGTGTGATCTCTTATATTGATTTATCTAGTAATTTGTATAATGGTTTAAGCATATGAGTAGTGCACTTTAAATAAGAGACTTTGTGCTATTGCCTAAATTTTATGAGGATATCGGATGATGCTGAGTATGTTTAGATTAGTGACATTATTTATTAGAAAGAGAAGTATGAGTTACGTCTTTCGGATATTCTTGAAATAACTTGTATTTATCGTTCTATTTGGTATTAGTGATAGTATTGAGGGATAATCCATTAAGTATGCTTGGGATCGGAGTATATATTTAGTAGATTGGAGATAATTTATTTAAATAGGTTGTATCGTATTACCATAGGTGATTATGGCATTACGATGCGTATTGTTGTAGTTAGTAGGAAGAGTGATAAATTGGGATAGCTTGAGGTATTTTGGAGTAGAATATGATTCAATTAATAGAATGAATGTACTCTTTCTTCCAGACCAGTGGTATTATTGATGTGTATAGACATGGTATAATTACCTAACTGACCTGGATCAAGAAAATTTAGTTTTTGTAAAGGAGTTACTTATGGTGGTATAAGTTATAGATTTGAAAAAGTAAGATTGTGCAGTGGTCGATTTGATTAGAAAGTACTAGAACTAGACATGTGGATTTTCTAACAATACTAGAAACCCTAGCTTGTTAGCCCTCCAATGGCTTAATAAGTGCTAGATTAATTATTTGGTGTGAAGGGGGAGAAGTTGTTGTAGAAGAGGGGGATTAGGAGTTAGAGGAGGCCGACCAAAGATTTGGGCGGTGGGAGGAAGGAGGTGGGATAGAGCGCCAATGGCTAGAGACAGTTGAGAGGGAGATAAATGCACAATGCCAATTTTTATTATCAAATAAAACTCTAATTAGGGTTTGATCCACATATTTATAGAGGCTCACCCTAGGGACACATCAACTAAGTTAAAAACCCTAACAAACTAACCACTTTCGCTGTGGTGTGTATGAACGTGCCCGATTGTGTTCGAACACGGAATTACAGTTCTTTGTCGTTGCGAACGTGGGCATGCGTTCGAACGACCCGATTCTATTCGAGAACACAATTTGCATTCTCTACTTTTTTGAACGCGTGTAGGCGTTCGCATATCCGTTTGAATGCAGTTCCTGCATTTGACCACGCCTCGGCAAAAATCTTTTTATTTCTTCTAACAAAATTCAACTAGATAAATAGGCTCATTCCAATGAACCTAATGTCGCGAGTTAAGCCAATATGGACCAAGTCGTATCACAATCCCCACTACTAGACACTCATGGTTGTCGAACTGAAGTTGAAGTGTTGATAGAGGAGTAGACAAGCACTATGATAAAATAGAATGCACACTTGATAGATGCACACTCCTTTTAACTTAAGTGATCCTAAACCTCTTATATAGGTCTGAAGTAACATTTGTTTTCCGGACTAGTAACATTCAAGCTCCATCTTTTTTGCTTGATTCAATCTGTTTTTACTAGTGATGTGCCCTAATCATATATGTGAACCTAGATTTTACAACTTGATACAAGTGTATTTATCCACAAATTTATCGTTTATAGATGAGACATACAATTTGTCTCTTCCTTTGAAGAACAATTTGCTAACGTTTTTAAAAGGAATTTGTTAGGTTTATTTGCACTTATGTAATTGGCAAATTGTATTTCAAAACATAATTTATATATATGTAATGTGTCTAGATTTTATATATGAGCATATACACAAGATATGAGATATTTAATGAAGAATATTGAACTGAAAGATTAATTTTAAAATTAAAGTATTTGAAATGATTTTATAATCATTATTGAAGTTCTTAAATGGTGTCATGATGGTTGAAGAAGAATGAAATTTTACCTAAAGGCATAGAATAGGCACTCTGCATTCAACTATTTAGTCTATCGTTTAAATAGGGCATTCGAATGCATTTGGGCCACATTCAAATGCACTCTATAGAGAGCTTGTTTTGGCCATTTGAACGTATCCTACAAGCATTCACACATATACAGGTTAATATTTGGCCGTTCACAGCATGTTCACACTTCAAGTCACCGTGTTCGAACACACCATTGTAATTTGCAATTTTTGGAGTTATGTGAGACCTGATTTGACTTAGATTTGGCTTTATCTCTAAAAAATATTTATCTTATTTCTAAGAGAATCCGTGGAGAATTTTTGAAAATATATTTATCTTATCTCTAAGAGATATATACTTTATCTCTAAGAGATATTTATCTTATCTCTAAGAATATAAATGGGTTTAATCTAACCCTAGGATAGAGGGCCTTCAAGTATTAATCTGGAGATCATCTTTTGGAGGCATTAGAGATCAACTCTCAGCTTTAGACAGAATGTGCTAAATCCTTCTCTTTTCAACGCATCCATATTTGATTTAGAAGAACTACATCTCGAGGGTCACTAAGACGGAAAGATCAACCTTGAGGGTCACAGAGGTTTGAAAATCTATCATGGGAAGTAGTGTGTTGCGAGGTCTAGTGAGCAAGGTTAGTATAGATTGAGTCGTGGGGATTGATGACCGATTTGTATGCATGTTTTGGCCTATAACATGATTATATGACTTTATCTAGAGATAAGTTTAGTCGAACATATTTTGTCATGCATTTGATTAGGCTGATCTGAGATATGAGTACATTGGTGATATATAGAGATGATTGGAGATGACTATACTATTATGGTTTTATGTTGAGATGATCTCTATCATGAGTGTGCATATGATAGACTAGTAGTAGTATGCATATGTTAGCTACATGGTTAGAGTCTGCATTGCATCATCTTTCTCTTGGCTTCTTTACCACCTAAATTTCTGAGTTGCATGACCTGTTGTAGTATTAAATATATGCATATGATCTATCATGTATTAAAAAATCATGAAATATATGTGTGTGTGATGTGATGGTTGGAACGGTATTTCGTCCAGACTAGTACTGGACATACTCTTAGCGTATGATAGAGTATGGTGATGGCTGATGGTTGTACTATTAGCGTATAATAGGATACAACTATCATTGATATACCCTTAGCGTGTGGCAATTTATGATTATTTTTTGAGATACCCTTAGCGTATGGTAGGTTATTATATATCTCTAGAGATACTCTTAGCGTATTATAAGATATGCTCTGAGCTTGTGGCATGATGAGTATCGAGTTTGGGGCCGAGTACCATGGTCCAGCTTGTTAGTTGACATTCAAAGTTGAGACAGATGATTGTGATAGTGAGAGATATGTTGTGTAACAACCCAATCTTTAAAAAAAAAAAAAAAAAATTTCTGGGCACGACGCGACCGGCCACACTGTGGCCGGCCTCGTGCCCATGCAAGCTGCGCATGCAGCTTGCGTGGTGGTGGCGCCACGTGCCCGCTGCCGCTGCCGCAGCCAATGGGCTGCAACCAGCTGGCCGCGGCGGGCCCCGGCGCCGCCACAAACCGCCCCCCCTCACCGCCTTCCCTCTCTCTCTTTAAATCTCTCTCTCTCTCTCTCCCGTTTGGTCTCTCTCTAAAGCTCTTTCTCCTCCTCTCTCTTCTTCTCTCTCTCTCTCTCTCTCTCTCTCTCTCTCTCTCTCTCTCTCTCTCTTTCTCTTTTTCTTACCTTGGGCTCGGGCCCGTCAGAGCCGAGCCGCCGGCGAGAGGCCGGCAGCTGGCTGGCCACCAGCTGCCGGTGCCCTCCCCGCCGGCCCGGGTCCGCACCTCCCTCCTCCTTCTTCCCTTCTTCTCTTTTCTTTTCTTCTCTTCTTCTTCTTCTTCCTTTCTTCCTTCTTCTTTCTTCTTCTTCATCTTCCTCAGCTATTTCCCTTCTGCAATAGTGCTGGGCTCGGCCCAGCACTGTAGCAGGCAGTGCCGAGCCCAGCACTTGACAAGGGATTGCTCCCTTTTTAATTTGTTTATATTAATTATATGATTTAGTTTTTAAAATTTAGGTGAATCAGTTATCTGGATGATAGATTATTTTAATAATTTATACTCTCTAGCATAAGTATTAGTTAAGTATTATTAGTATAATAATTTATTAATTATAGTAATAAGTACTTGCATATGATTATATATAGTATAACCACTGTTTATTAGATTAATACATGTAATCATATAGATAATAATCTTATATTTTATATAGTTAGTTTTATTAAAAATAATTAAATTTTATAAGTTTCTATTAATGTTTATGTATGCTTATACATGCATATATTTAATACATTTGAGTATACAATGTGTTTCTAGCAACTTATCATTATTATTATATATTATTTTCTATGCAATAAAATGCTAAGCTCAGATAATCATTTTTATATTTATGAATAATGATTAATATATGTATGATTAGTAACTAGTTAAGTAAAAGTAATAATTGCCATATAATTGAATAAGGTTATCATAATTATATATATATAAGGTATATCAAGTTATTTAATAAAATCAAATAATTTATTATATTTTACACCAATGAATTCTAAATGGGATAAACGGCTAACATCATATTATTTAAATATTTTCAGACTCCGAACCCTCTTATTTGAGACCCCGTGGACCTTGCTAGCGATGAGTGTCACTCGGTTACCTGACGGACGTGAGAGATGCGTGGTTTGTATCTTCTGATCAGACTGTGAGTAGTCTTATCCCCTAGATCTCTTTCTCAAATTAGGATTTATTATATATTATGTACATGCATGTTTTGGCCTCCAGTATGATTATATGACTTTATATAGAGATGATTTCAGTCGAGCATATATTTTATCATGCATTTGATTAGACTGATCTGGGATATGAGTACATTGGTGATATATAGAGATGATTGGAGATGATTATGCTATTATGGTTTTATGTCGGGATGATCTCTATCATGAGTATGCATGTGATAGATTAGCATGAGTATGCATGTGTTAGATACATGGTTGGAGTTTGCATTACATCATTTTTCTCTCGGCTTCTTTACCATCTAAATTCCTGAGTTGTATGATCTGTTGTCGTACTGGATATATGCATATGATTTATCATGTATAGGAAATCATAAAAGTACATGTGTATGTGATGTGATGTGATGGCTGGAACGGTATCTGGTTCGGACTGGTACTGGACATACTCTTAGCGTATGGCAGAGTATGGTGATGGCTGATAGTTGTACTCTTAGCGTATGACAGGGTACAACTATTATTGATATACCCTTAGCGTATGGCAGGGTATGATTACTTTCTTCAGAGATACCCTTAGCATATGGCAGGGTATGATTTATCTACAGAGATACTCTTAGCGTATGACAGGGTATGCTCTGAGCTTGTGACATGATGTGTATCGAGTTTGGGGCCGGGTACCGTAGTCCAGCATGGTGGATGATATTCAGAGTTGAGACGGATGATTGTGATAGTGAGAGATATGTGAATTATATCTGGCTCTGACATATATGATTATCTAGTAGTTGGCATGCATCATGCATCATCATTGTTGTGACTAGTATCATTGGATCATAATTGTTATACATGATATGGTGTTATATTCGGTGATGTTATATGGTAATTTCATCATGTTATATAATTTCGGTTGAGGATATAATATGGTCATTCATGAGAACTGATTTCATTCATATATATGTCATTGAGGATACATATATATATATATGTTCATACATGACATCATACTGCTTTCTGATTCATATTTTCCAGTACATGATTTACTCTCTGTTTGGCATCACTGATTCGGGGTAAGGTCTATTCACTGAGCCTTTTGCTCATGACTCTCTTTATTTCTTTTCTAACCCCTCAGATTTGTGATACGTGATAGCGACTTGAGAAGATATTTTAGAGCGATGATGATGTGAGCTATAGATGCGAGATGGTATAGATGATAGTTTATATAGAAATTGAGTTGTACCAATATTTGATATTTGTACTCTTTTGTATTAGACGATGATTTGTATAATACAGGTCGAATCATAGTGTACCCTTGTATTAGTTATTTTAGTTGTATCTTGATGGTTTGTTGTGGCCTATGTGGGTTCTGCCAGATTATGTAGCGGTCTAGTGTGTATATTGTGGACTTTGATATTTATTTGTTAACAGGTTTATTTGGTTAAGAGTATGATTTATTTGGTGATGGATTATGTGATCATGGATATGCTAGTAGGTGTTATTTGATGATATCATGATTATATGTGCACAGGAGAGTATCCGTGCGTGACGAGCCCCGCCCGACTTGTCGCGTGTGTCGCGCGTGTCGTGCGGCCGCGTGGGCGTGCACGTGCCGTGCCGGACGGGGGCGTTTCATGTTGATTATATCTAGCTCTAATATATACGATTATCTAGTGGTTGGCATGCATCATGCATCATCATTGATGTAACTAGTATCACTAAATCATGATTGTTATACATCATACGTTGTTATATTTGGTGATGTTATATTATAATTTTATCATGAGATATATTTTTGGTTGACGATATAATATGCTTATTCATTAGATAAACTTGGTTTCATTTATATATATGTTATCGAAGATACATATATACATGCTCATACACAGTATTATGCTTCTTTCTAATTCATATTATTCAGTATATAATTTACTCTTTGTTTGGTATCACTGATTCGGGATAAAGTCTATTCACTGAGCTTTTAGCTCATGACTCTCTTTATTTCTTTTCTAACCCCCTAGATATTAAGATACGTGGTAACGACTTGAGATATCCTGAGGAGAGCGATGATGAGGTGAGCTAGAGATGGAAGATGGTATAGAAGATGGTTTATATAGATATTGAATTATACAATTATTTGATATTTGTACTCTATTGTATAGACGATAATTTGTATAATACATGTCGGATTTTATTGTACTCATGTGTTAGTGGTTATAAGTTGTATTTTGATGGTTTGTCACAGCCCGTGTGTATCCTGCCAGATTATGTAATGGATATTTATATGTTAATATGGTTATTTGGATTAATAGTATGATTTATTTAGTGATGGATTATTTGAGTACAGGAGTGTATCTGTGCATGACGGGCCCCGCTTGATCTGTCGCATGCGCCACACGTGTCATGTGGGCGCGTGGGCGTGCACGTGCCCGTGTCGGGCGGGAACGTTTCAAAGATAGAGCTAAACACAGAATTGATTAAATTTATTTGACCTTCTAAAGAGAGGAGCTTTCCTTTCCAATTTGAAAGCCTTTTGATAATCTTTTTAATCATAGGCATCCAATCCTTCTTCCTGATCTTGTTCTCATGCAAAGGCAGTCCCAAGTATTTTATGGGTAACTTCTCCTTCTTACAATTCAATAAGCCGAAAAGCTTTATTTTTTTCTCAACATTCTTTCCCAAGTAGATCACAGAATACTTAACAAAGTTAATTTTTTATTTAGATATTGCTTCAAAGTAATACAATATGTATTTCAGCATCATTATTGCTTGCCTATTAGCTTGCATAAACAACAAAGTATAATCTGCATATTGCAAATTGACAATTCCTCTAGGCTTCACATTAGTGCCTACCCCACTAATCTAGCCCACCTGCTTAACATGCTCAATCATCCTATTCAATCCATCAGACAATTAACACAAAGAGCTATGAAGATAAAGGTCTTCTTAGTGTAATCCCATACACATGAAATATTTATCTAGCTCACCATTTAAATAAACTACTGAAGAACCGCTTCTCACAATCTGCATAACCCAGTACACCCATTTTGTGAGAAATCCCTTCCATTTCTACACATTTTCTAAGAAGTCCTAATGTACCTTATCATATACTTTTCTAAAATCAAACTTAAGAATTATCCATTCACCTTTTGGTTTCTTAAGTCCAAAATTTGACTCTTGGACACATATCATATTGTCTAGAACAAATCTCTTCTTAATAAATGCACTTTGGTAATTCTTATTGAGCTAGTTCGTTAGTCAAGACTTCACTAATTTTGTAGCTAAAATTTAGTAAATTAATAGGTCTGAACTCCTCAATCCTTTCTGCGCTATTCTTTTCTAGAATTTGGGATATCATGGCATATTTTAATGTCTAAATATTACACATTTCATCAGATACATTTAGCACCTCCTTCTTCACCGTAGTCCAAAAATGATGGTAGAATTTCATGTTGAGTTCATTAGGACCTAGGGCCTTGTTTTTAGCCATCTCAAAAATAGCCTATTGAATTTCTTCCTCAAATAAAGGCTGCCCTAATTTGATAGCTTCCTTCTCATTTAGTCTATGTTCAGTCCAAATTTCTAGCATCATATGTAGTATCTAATCCTCCAACTGTTAGTTTTTTGGTGATTTGCAAAATTGTGAGAAAGAAACGTCTTTCATGATGTAAATTCTTTAGATTGGTTGTAAAGATCAATAGCACAACCTCTTCCCATTTGGAAATTAAAATTGGAGCTGTTTTTGTTTGAAGAATAGTGTTGCAGGAATTTTATTTGAAATCTATTCGAACGAGATTGAAATCTGTTCGAACTATATTTTCTGAGAACTCATTATATCCAATGTGGAAAAAATATTCAAAAGAGATTTTCTAGGGAGCTCACTATATCCAACGTGAAAAAGACGTTCAAACGAGATTCACTTGGAATACTCGGGCATTCGAACAAGATTCAACCCGTTCTAATGGAGCATAGAAAAATTACATTTTCAATCCAAGTTGTCACCAAATTAGGGTTTTTGGAGAGCCTATCTTTTGGGACTATAAAAGGAAGTCTTGAGGAAAATATCAGGAGATTTTGGGAGGCTATTGAAAATATTTTGGGAGAACAAAAAGAGAAGAGTTGGAAGAGTTGAATGGTGAAACTTTTGTACCACATTTTGATGGAGCTCTACTAGATTCAAGATTGTGTTTGCTATTGTCTCAAGAGTCATAGAGGCAGGTCTTCAACCTTGAGGGTCACTACGGTTGGACACCAAGCACGGGAAGCTGTGTATTGATGGGAAGTCAAGCAAATCACTTTAGATATAGTTGTGGGTAATAATAGACGGTCTGTAAGTGTTTTGTAACCACTAATTATTGTAATGCTTGGTTTGATCCCAAAGAAGGGATTCATGGTTTTTTGCGCTTGTTTAATAAAGGGTTTTTCCACGTTAAAAATATTGTGTTTGTGTGTACTCTTATATTTCCTATTTAGCTATTATTTAGCATTCTAATTGAGTAAACATCTTCTAGCAAGTAATTAAAAATTTTTAATTAGTATCAAAGGTAGACTCTCACCTTAGAGAGAGATACTTTAGAAGATGAAACTTCCTAGAGAAGGATTGTCTATTATTTGACTTCCATTGCTTGATAGATCAAACTATCTGTACTGGAAAGCCAAGATGCGAGCATGTTTAAATCAAGGTTATGGTCACTTTGCTAAAGAGTGTGCCAATCATAAGAAAAGAGAAAGAAATTTGCAAGCTACTTGGGATGCTAAAGATGAATCTGAGGATGATGGTCATAATCCCGATCAAGGAAAGTTTATTGCTTTTACTGTTTCATTGCTATCCACTAATAGTTCTTATTAGATGTCTATTGCACGTGAACAAAGCAAAAAAGATTTTGATGGTGATGAAGAGATGGGCATTCAAACCGCATATGATAAATTATTTAGAGAATCTTACAAGCTTAATAAGGCCAATGTAAAGCTTGTAGGAAAATTAAAGCAGCGACAAATGAACAAACCAAGATGGCAAAGTAATACAAAGACATTATGAATGACTTAGAGGAGGAGAAAAAAAACTTCAAGAGAAACTGGATAACTCTCTTTCTATCTCTCAAACTTTAACTTCTAAAAATTCTTTGCTACTTGATAAAATTAAATTTTTAGAAGTGAATCTGTATGAGCAAGTTACCTTGCAAGAAAATTCAATTGAAAAAATTAAGTTTTTTGAGTCGAAGTTATAAAAAGCTATAAGTATGTTTAATAAATTTGATGCAGGTTCAAAAAGCTTGAACCAAATACTTGGAGCTCAAAAGAAAGGGATGAAAAAACAAGGGATAGGATATAAAAAGCTATAAGTATGTTTAATAAATTTGATGCAGGTTCAAAAAGCTTGAACCAAATACTGGAGCTCAAAAGAAAGGGATGAAGAAACAAGGGATAGGATATAAAAAACTATAAGTATGTTTAATAAATTTGATGCAGGTTCAAAAAGCTTGAACCAAATACTTGGAGCTCAAAAGAAAGAGATGAAGAAACAAGGGATAGGATACAAAGGCGAAGCTTCAACTTCATCATCTCTAAGAAAGCCTTGTAATGTATCTCTATCTTCTTATTTTATAAAATCTAATTGCGATACGTATGTCCCTCGTAAGAATGATATTTAAATTGCTAAGTATGGTTGTGTAAAGCATAATATGTCTAGGAATAATCATAAAATTAATCTTTTTTCCTATTTGACATCGATGTGGTATCAAGGGTCACATAAAATCTCAATGTCACTTACAGTGTGGCAAACTCTTAGACCACACAAACCATTACTCACCTAAATATGATAACTTGCATGTTCAAAACAAGTATGGTGCTTTGGATGATATTTGTGATTGTCTTGACTGTTAGTATACCTCTACATCTAATACTTTGCATAGATCTTTTAAAAATAATGTGAAGGTAAAAATAAAGGCTGTATGGATCAAGAAGACTGATCTTTTAGCACTTTTTCAGAATGGTGCTATTGGGTGATTCTTAGTGGGATAGTTTAGCTAGGGGGAGTTGGTTTGCTTATTTTTCTACCCTAGCCTTGTGTTTCAGTATATGTTTTGTTTTTGTTTTTTTAAAAGGATCTTCTTGTTTCTTTTTGTCATTGGTTTTGTATGTTTTTTGGTTTGTCCTTGAGTTAAAATAACATTTTTCTTGCAAAAGTCAACTTTGTATTGGTCGAGTCTAATCTATATCTCTTGAGCCACCATATTTGTTATCTTCTTAGTTGTTTGTTCACCTTCATCGGCATTACATATATTACAGGTTAAGCAAGATGTTCATATATTCATATTCTTATATATATGTTAATTTTTAATCTGTGTTCTTTAATTAGATTGCCTTATACCAATACTTGTTTATGAGCATTGATTCGGATATAGTGCTTGTGGCATGCTTTGATAATCTTTTAGCTCCACTCAGTTTGACCATTCAACTTAATTACACTCACATTAGTTTATTAAAATTATACCAAAACGATCAATGGAAAGGGCTATCTCGTGTCTACTCTGAAAGCCACCTTGTAATTAATGTCCAATTTGACATTTAAAATATCAAAAAAAAAAAATACTACAAGGGCTACCTATCATGTAGTGTGAAAGCTGTCGTTGCATGTGAAAAATTGAGTATGGGATATTACAAAAAAAAAAATTATGTATGTGGATTAAGATGGTTTGACTACTAAGTTGGATCGTTAGGTCATTTATGCATTATTATTCACATAATTTTGGATCATGTTTCAAAATAAGTATAAGTGTTTTGCTTCCAAACATGAATTCACTTATTTCATGGTAATATTGATATCGATGAATCTCTTGCTTACTATTTAATATATTTGTGTATGTATTAGTGAATCTATTCATACAAAAGATTTCATCTAGTGGGAGACTCAGAGATTTAGATGGTATCACCAATATGTTTGATTTTGAAAAAGAACAAAAATAATTTTGTTTTTGATTTAGAATTTTTGTGTGGCTCGGAATGGATTTACTTGACTGGTCTTGTTTTATATGTGAGTTCATGTGAATTAATTTTTAAAAATCTTTATCTAGTATTTTCATGTATATTTCTAAGTTTATTGGACTAATTCTTTCTTTGGATCGGATGCATTCTATCCAATTTTGTTTTAATATTCTTCTCTCGCATAATTTTGTGGTCGTGATAATATTTTTATGATTGCCCTACTGTGATACAAAGGGGGAGATTTGTTTGTCAATTTTGTGACAAAAAGGGGAAGATAGGTTTGAGTTCGTTAAAACGATATTTAACTAGCATGTTTGGTTATTAAGTGATATATATACATGTTAAGTTATCTATCGTTTATTTAAATCTTCCTCACTTACATGTATGTGGTATAGAATTTATCTGTTTCAGATTATGAAGAGCTCATTGTCCATTGCTGAAATTGGTTGTGCTTTGATCTATTAGGTTGATTGTATTCTTAGAAATTTTGTTTGTAAAAGAATTTTGCTTTGGTCACTAAATTGCCAAAAGGGGAGTTTGTTAGTTCTTTTGTGATTGGCAAAATTGTGAGAAAGTAAAGTCTTTCATGATATAAATTCTTTAGATTGGTTGTAAAGATCAATAGCACAACCTCTTCCCATTTAGAAATCAAAATTGGAGCTGTTTTTGTTTGAAAAATAGTGTTGCAAAAATTCTATTTGAAATTCGTTTGAATGAGATTGAAATCCGTTCAAATGAGATTTTCTGAGAACTCATTGTATCCAATGTGGGAAAAGCATTTGAAAGAGATTTTCTAAACAGCTCACTGTATCCAACATGAGAAAAGCGTTCGAATGAGATTTTTTAGAAAACTCATTATATCCAACGTAGAAAAGGCGTTCGAATGAGATTCACTTGGAATACTTGTGTTCTCAACCCGTTTGAATGGAGTGCAGAAAAATCATATTTTCAGTCCGAGTTGTCACCAAATTAGGGCTTTTGGAGAGCCTATCTTTTAAGACTATAAAAGAAAGTCTTGAGGAAAATATCAAGAGCTTTTGAGAGGCTATTAAAAATATATTGGGAGAGCAAAAAGAGAAGAGTTGGAAGACTTGAATAGTGAAGCTTTTGTGCCACATTTTGATGGAACTCTACTAGATTCAAGATTGAGTTTGCTATTGCCTCAAGAGTCACAAAGGCAGGTCTTCAACCTTGAGGGTTACTAAGGTTGGACACCAAGCACGGAAAGCGGTGTATTGAGGGGGAGTCAAGTAAATCACTTCAGAGATGGTTGTGGGTAACAATGGACGGTCTGTAAGTGTTTTGTAACTACTGATTATTATAATGCTTGGTTTGATCCTAGGGAAGGGATTCGTTGTTTTTTTATCCTTGTTTAATAAGAAATATTTTCACGTTAAAAATATTGTATTTGCGTGTATTCTTGTATTTCCTATTTAGCTATTATTTAACATTCTAATTGAGTAAACATCTTCTAGCAAGTAATTAAAAATTTTCACCAACATCCTAAAAAAACTACCGGTAATACTCATATATGAGAGTTAATCCTTTTTTGATCCACAACCTGCATTTTATTTATCATAAGAGAAATAATACTATTTTTTTCTCTTTCTCCTATTTACAACTTTGTGAAAATAACCTGTATTTAAATGTCCTCCAAACAACTATAGTTGCCTTGACCTCTGTTGCCACCTTATTTTCTCTTCCATGTATAGCTTATTCAAATTCAAAATTATCATTTAGCTTCTGCATTCGAGATTATTTTTGCATCTGATTTTACCTTTTCAGTTTCTTGTTTTAGCCCCTAGTATTGTTTTCTTAAATTTTTGATTTTTTCTTTCACTCGTATGCCTAAAGCATTAAAATTTTGTACTTCTTTATCCCACCACCTCTCAACCACACTATCAAAATCCTCTTTACAGAACTAATGGTGTTCTAGTTTAAAAATATTAGTATTTTTCCTACCCTTACCAGAATATATCCACTAATAAAGACACATGATAAGACTCAATTCTACGAAGAGTTTCCATTGTAGTTAGTGGAAACATTACTTCCTATTTAGTATTAGCAAACACCTATCTAATAATGCCAACACTAGTTCATCTCTGATATAAGACCAAGAAAATTTCTTTCTAATCATCGTAAGTTCAAAAATTTTCAACTCAATAATGGCTTTGCTAAATAACTTTATCTTTTTATCACTATTTTTCCTCCCTTTCCCTATCACTTATGAAATGAGTGGCACTAAAATCACCGCCTAACAATTATGCCAACCCTTGCCAACCTTTTTACTCATTTAATTCTTACGATAGCATATATTTCTCCACTCAATTTTGAAGCACAGACATTAATGAGAAGCCACTTTGATCCCATCATTTTTTTTTTTTTCTAATCTTCCAGTCCATCACCTCCAACTTATCCTCATTCGTACCAATAAAAAAATCACTAGATAAGCTAGAAGAGGTAACAGAAACCATCTTTGTAATTTACCCCCTCCTAGTGATCTCAAAAAGAACTATCCTTTAACACCTCATATTTTATTTCTTATAGACAAGTAAATTTAATTGCTCCTCCAATTATTTCTTGAATTCTTTCTTTTTTGGAAAGACCAATTTATCTAATGTTCTAGAATAGCCCTTTTATGATTCACCTTTGTCCTCCCATTCTACCTCCACCTTTCTCAAAGAATCCACATACATTCTTGCTTTTCTTCGCAAGAGCCTTCAAAATTCTAAGATTTTCCTCCCTCTCTTCCTTATGATTTCCCAGGTTTTCCTCCCTCTCGTTCTTGTAATTGATGAAAGCTCATCATCAAAAAAAAAAAAAAAATAGGAAATTATAAACATAGAAGAAAATGATAAGTACATGAAACTGTCTTCCTTTTACCAGATAGCTTGAATGCTTTGGCTTTCCACCATCTTCAATTTTTCCTTGTATAGACTCCTCATGTTCCCTCATCTTAATAATATTTCAAAACCTCCTTCTCATAGGCATTTGAGGAGATTTTTATTTTTTCTTCCTCAAATATTGCTTCACCTTAGAGGACTTAGATTGAAGTGGTTCAATATCTAAAACACTCCCTTATGAGTATATGCCCAGTTGCATCTCTTCATTATTTTTCTCTTCTGAGTTATCTCCTGCCTCACCCATATCCTAAGTTTGCCATTCCACCTTGTCTCCACCTGCTATCAATCTTTCCCATGATTCCTTTTCCACAATTTGTTTCTCCTCGCTAGACTTTCTCCAACATTACTGCTTTGATCTCTTCCTCCATTTCAGTAGCCTTCCCTGCATATTCAGTTTGTTAGTGTTAGAATTATATAGGTCGGATAATTGTGAATAAAATACATGTCTTTGAGTTTGTACAAACTTACTTTCTATATGCATGTTAGATGGCACAAAATAATTTAGGCTAAATTCAACAAATTGTGAATTTTCAAGTTCATAAGTAGCTTTTAAGATACCATTTGAAAGACACGAGGCCACATTCAAATGGTGGCATGTAACCTATCAAGTGACGCCAAATTGAGAACATTATTCAAATGCCCTCTAAATGCTTTTAAAATGGTTTTTCTAGAGAGTTACATACAAGTGTTCAAAGTTCTATTCAAAAGCTGTTTAAATGTTGAATCACATTGGTAGTATTGTAGAAAATTTGTTCGAATTCTAATCAAATAGAAGTGAATGTTTTAGCCGATGATCTGGGTAATTTGGATATTAGAGAAAGGATCAATACAAATATTGTGGGGGTAAAGACCTGTTCCTTCATAGAATCCACCATGTTGGAAATGAGCACTCTTCTTGTAAGAAAATAGGAGCAAAATAAGAACTCGATCTTTTCACATATAATAGTTTACTAACTCAAAATAGGATGATCCTCTATCCATGAGATTGTGATACGTTCATAGGCTTTCATCATGTTTGGGAAATATGAACCGCCATGTCATAACTACTAAACACCTTAGAATTCCTAATATATGCAAAAACTTTGAGCGATACATGTTACAAAGCTCTAGGGGACTCTTTACTACTCTCATTATCTATTTAGCATCTCCACTAATATTATATACTATAATAATATCATCTTCCTCCCTTTACCATCATAATGTTAAGAAGTTATATAGTCAAAATCAAAAGATAGTTAATGCACACAAGAATTAGGGAATGTACTTTCACGACTTTAGGCTTTCAGGACCATTAGAGTCATTCTCCCCCGATTAAAGAGAACCAGTCCATGGGTTAATTGACATCATTTTCCCTATGATAAGGTAAAAGATCAGTGACATTGGATAAAACATGCACCTCCAAATGCAATACCCTTCACATGGGTAGAACCCATGTGAATTTTATGTAACTTATTAGTTAATATTTCTATAAAGTATACAAGATAAATGTTTAAAATTTTGACAAATAACTCAAGCTAAAAAAAGTCAAAATATTACCGACCACAATTTTTTCAAAATATATATCCATATACCCCATCTAATAGAAATACTCGCGCAAATGCTACAATCTATCTTATTTTACAAGAATAAATAAATAGTTGAAATATAAATAGTCCTCGCAAGCTCCTTCATGAACTCGAGATTATCTATTAATCTAAAAGCATTCTACCAAAAGAAGTGAAGATAAGGCCCAACAAATATACACCTCTATAGTCTAAAATTAATGTAATGAAAGATGCAATATGATATATATATATATATATATATATATATATATATAACATGATCAAAGTAATGCTTTCGTAGAATATGCTCATCATATCCATAATTATAGCTTACATGTATTAATAACAAAAAACATATTATGCACCATCCCAAACCGTCAAATCCTTTCACTTGGGCCCATTAACACCTATCGAGGAAGGAAGATATCAAGCAGTAGTATCACCTACCCATTATCCGTTGAATAGTTAATTAATTGTCTACCACTGAAGACTAAGGACTTTAGTTGTATGCCCATTACCATCATATGAGTCAGCATCTAAAGATCATCTTGTGTCCAATCTTTATACTCAACAATATCATACAAGTAACACCCATCACTAAACACATGCTCCTCACTTGAGTAGAACTCACGCGACCTGCTATCAATATTTTAACATAATATACAAGCGAAAAGCTCATATTTTTAAAAATAATATAGACAAAAGAAGCCCATAATACCAAGGCCACAATAAGCCCACAACACTAAGGCCACAACAAGCCCAAAATATATATCCATAAAAATATAAAGCAACGCCAACATAGGAGCTACAAGCTATCTAGATTAATTTACAAGAATAGAATAAGATAAGAAGTACAATACTAAATATTAGTCTTTGTTAGATCCTCTATGGGCCTACGGTCATCTACTAATATGAAAATAATTCCATCAGATAGTGGTAAGCATAAAACCCATCAAGTATTCATTGCTATAGTCTAAAAGTAATGCAATGAAAGATGTAACAAAGTAAATATGAATATGTGCATCATGATCAAATAGAATGCATCAGTACCATATACTCGTTATGCTCATCAAATGCGCATATGCATTAGCCATCAATAATATCACGACCCAAAATAGGAATCATGACCGGCCATGCATCTCTGTTAGGTTTTTTATTTGTTGGCAATTTTGTACAAAATATTCTAAGTGTATTTTTTCATGTATATGAGCTTTACACAAGTCTAGAATATCACTGGTGTGAAGAATTGCAAGATCATTGGAGAAAAGCCGTCGCGTTCTCACCGCGTTCACAAACGCGTTCGAACGCGGGCACTGCGTTCACACAGACAGAGAGCCGCGTTCACAAGCGCGTTCGAACGCAGGCACTGCGTTCACATAGACAGAGAGCCACGTTCACAAGCGCGTTCAAATGCGGGCACTGCGTTCACACAAACAGAGAGTCGCGTTCACAAACGCGTTCGAACGCGGGTACTACGTTCACACAGACCGAGAGCAGCGTTCACAAATGCGTTCGAACGCAACCTGAAGAATTCAAGCTGTCGCGTTCGAATGCACTTGGGCCCGTTCGAACGTACCTATGAAGTTTAAGTTAGGCCGTTCGAACGCACTCGGGCCGCGTTCGAACGCACCTATGAAGTTTACAATTTATTGGATTTTCGTGAGTACGAATATGACTTGGATTTGGCTCTATCTTGGAGATCATATATAAGGATAGTGTTGCCCTAACCTAGGGGAGTTGAAGAAGATTATTCAAGGATACTTTTTGGAGGCTACATCGGTTCTTCAACAAACAAGGCCCTTTGCATCTACAAATCTTAATCTTTCGTCTTAAGGGCTATCTAGACGAAAGATCAATCTCGAGGGCTACTGAGATTGGACTTCAATCACAAGAAGCAGTGAATCGTGGGTTCTAGTGATCAAGACTGAGAGGAACAAAGTCGTTGGGATCGACGGGTTGTTTTGTGAGTCAGTCTTGTAATTGCTACTATCATAGTGATTGGTTTTGATCCGAGTTTGGATCCATGGTTTTTTTTCTGTTTGGGTTTTCCACGTTAAAATCTTGGCGTTCATCTCTACTTTCGTTTTTAATATTTCTTCCAACTTTTACTTAAGCGAACGAGAAATATTATTGCCTAGAGGTTAGATACATACGTGTGTCTAGGGGTTTTTCAATTGGTATCAGAGCAGGTTCTCTCACCCTTTGAGAGAGATCAAATAGGCATGGATTTTCATAGAGATGGACCCTCATCTATTAGACCTCCTATTTTAGATTGATCAAATTATGGATATTGGAAAGCTAGGATGAGAGCTTATTTAAAGTCTATAGATGAGAGAGTATGGATGGCCATTATGCGGTTGGAGTCCACCAATGTACATGGTGAATGATGAGTTAGTTGAGAAACCGATTGAGTCATGGGATAAAACAGATTATGAAAAAGTTGGTTGGAAAAGCAAAGCAATAAATGCAATTTTTAGTTGTGTTTCCACGTTAAAATCTTGGCGTTCATCTCTACTTTCATTTTTAATATTTCTTCCGACTTTTACTTAAGCGAATGAGAAATATCATTGCCTAGAGGTTAGATACATACGTGTGTCTAGGGGTTTTTCAATTGGTATCAGAGCAGGTTCTCTCACCTTTTGAGAGAGATCAAATAGGCATGGATTTTCATAGAGATGGACCCTCATCTATTAGACCTCCTATTTTAGATTGATCAAATTATGGATATTGGAAAGCTAGGATGAGAGCTTATTTAAAGTCTATAGATGAGGGAGTATGGATGGCCATTATGAACGGTTGGAGTCCACCAATGTACATGGTGAATGATGAGTTAGTTGAGAAACCGATTGAGTCATGGGATAAAACAGATTATGAAAAAGTTGGTTGGAATAGCAAAGCAATAACTTGTACCTGGAGTCGTTTAAACTCAAGAAAAGCAATCTTAGACTACTTCAACGACTCAAGGTAATTGAACCAGAAAGAATTCAATTTGAGGAGAAGTACAAATTGGAGCTTGAACGTGTCAAAGACCTTTCTGAACAACTTGACAATGCGAAAAATAAAATAAAGGCTGATGAAATTGAACTAGAGCGATTGCATAAGGAAGTTACATTTCTAAAAGGGAAGAACAAACTGGACGAGATTCTAAAAGCTCAGATCTCTGGAAAAGACAGGTATGGTGTTGGATATACTGGTAATTCAAATAATAATAAAACTGTTTTTGTTTCTGCAGGTTTACAAAAGGAAGAATACCTGAAGCCATCAATCGCATTTTCAAAGCAATCCTGGATGAATCCTTCAAAATTGAAGTTGAATCTACAAACTGGTGAATCTTTGATGGCACCAAAGGTAAACTTTAGTCACACTCCTCGACAAAAGGTGAGTAGAAAAGGGTTTGTTCCGACATGCTATCATTGCGGCATTCTAGGACATATTCGACCTCATTGTAAATTTTTGCAAAAACCTAGAACTGCTTTTATTTATGGGATGAAAACAAAAATCATATGGGTCAAGAAAAGTGATTTGAAATGTTATGTTGTGCATACAGCCTTGAAAGCTTTAATTTCTGATTTATGGTATTTAGACAGTGGCAGTTCAAGACATATGTCGGGTGACAAGTCGTTATTTTCTAATCTTGAAAAACATGAAGGGGGAGTTGTGACATTCGGAGATGGTAATTCATCAAAGGTAATAGGTAAAGGAAAAGTAAGTACTCTAGGGATTCCTAGTATCGAAAATGTTCTTTATGTTAAGGGCTTGAAAGTAAATCTACTGAGCATCAGTCAATTTTGTGATGAAGATTATGAGGTAAAATTCTCCAAAAATGATTGTACTGTTCTAGATCATGATGGTAATATTATATGTTATGGATCTAGAACATCTGATAATTGCTATGTCGTTGGAACTTCACATAAACTGAAATGTAACAGTGCGTCTTTCGACATTGCAGATCTTTGGCATCAACGTCTTGGACATGTGAATCACAAGTAATTATTTACTCTATCCAAACATGAAGTGGTAAGAGGAATACCTAAGATAAAAGAAATGTCAAAAAGAGTGTGCGGTTTGTGTCAAATTGGAAAACAAATTCGTATCTCACACAAGAAGGTAAATACAGCTACCACTGACCGTGTGCTACAATTAGTTCACATGGACTTGATGGGTCCAACAAAAACGGAAAGTCTTAGAGGTAAACGCTATATATTCTTAATGGTCGATGATTACTCTAGATATACCTGGGTTGCCTTTCTACGTGAGAAGTCTGAAACCTTTGATGTTTTTAAATCACTATGCTTAAAGTTGCAGAATGAAAAATCTACAACCCTAGTTAGGATTCGTTCTGATCATGGTAGAGAATTTGAAAATGAAAATTTTTCTATATTTTGCGATTCTCTTGGTATTCAACATGAGTTTTCAGCTCCTATAACTCCACAACAGAATGGGATTGTTGAAAGAAAAAATCGAGTTGTGCAGGAAATGGCTAGGGTTATGCTTCATGCTAAAAAGGTTACTCAAAGGTTTTGGGCAGAGGCGGTCAATACAGCGGTACATGTAATAAATCGTGTTTATCTAAGACTAGGTACAAATATGACTGCTTATGAAATCCGAAAAGGTAAGAAACCTAGTGTTAAATATTTTTAAGTTTTTGGTAGTAAATGTTATATCTTGCGTGATCGAGAATATTTGACTAAATTTGACACTAGAAGTAGCGAAGGCATCTTCTTGGGGTACTCGAATATAGTAGAGCCACAGAGTATTTAATCTTGAAACTTCTACTGTTATGGAATCTACTAATGTTATGATAGATGAATCCTCGACTGACTTAACTAAAGCTACTTCTATTTCTGTTTCTGCAGATACATATTACGAAGAAATAGGAAAGGAGCTTGATCTGGAAATTGAGAATCAGGACGAGGACAAAGTTGAAATGAACAAAAATGACTGCAACGTACCGGAACCATCTGCTAGAGTGAAATCAAATCATCCACTGTCACAAGTGATCGGAGACGTGAATGAACCAATTAAGACAAGACGACAAATCCAAAGTGAGGTATCATTTACTTATTATACATCTTCTTTTGAACCTAAAAATGTGAAGGAAGCATTGTTAGACGATTCTTGGGTTAATGCTATGCATGAGGAATTAGAGCAATTTTCTAGGAATGATGTTTAGTATTTAGTTCCTAGACGTAAGAATGTGAACGTCATTGGAACAAAATGGATTTACAAGAATAAAAGTGATGAACATGGCAATATAGTTCGAAATAAAGCCAGACTAGTAGCTCAGGGATACACTCAGGTTGAGGGTATAGATTTTGATGAGATATTTGCTCCTGTTGCTAGATTAGAGTCTATTCGTATACTGCTTGCTATTGCTCGTCATTTAAAATTTAAATTATTTCAAATGGATGTTAAAAGTGCTTTCTTGAATGGTATCCTGAATGAAGATGTTTATATGGAACAACCTAAGGGTTTCGAAGATTAAAAATTTCCTTCTCATGTTTTTAAATTGAAAAAGGCTCTTTACGGGCTAAAACAAGCTCCAAGAGCTTGGTATGAGAAGTTGACCACCTTTTTAGTGGATGCGGGGTTCACTCGAGGGGGAGTGGACAAGACATTATTCATTAGACGTGAAAACAAGAGGTTAGTTGTGGTACAAATATATGTGGATGACATTGTCTTTAGGGCGACGAGTCAATTATTAGCTAAGGAATTTGCAGATCTCATGCACAGTCATTTTGAGATGAGTATGATGGGTGAGTTGAAGTTCTTTTTAGGGCTTCAAATTACTCAATTGGAGAGAGGGATTTTTATCGCTCAAACCAAGTATACTAAGGATCTTGTGACTAAATTTGGTTTAGAAAATCCAAAACATGCTAGAACTCCTATGAGTACAACTACCAAACTAGGTAAGGACATGTCAGGAAAAAGTGTTGATCAGATAATGTATAGGAGCATGATTGGTAGCCTTTTGTACTTAACTGCTAGTAGACCTGACATTGCATTTAGTGTCGGTGTGTGTGCTAGGTTTCAGTCTGAACCTAAAGAGTCACATTTGTTTGCTATGATACGTATCATAAAATATGTCAGTGGCACAGTTGATTTAGGTATCTAGTTTACTTATGACTCGGGTGCTATCATATCGGCATACACGGATTCTGATTGGGCAGGTTCATGTGATGATAGAAAAAGTACTTCAGGTGGATGTTTTTATGTTGGAAACAATCTGGTTGCTTGGCACAATAAGAAACAATACTCGATATCTTTATCTACTGCGGAGGCCGAGTACATTGCAGTAGGGAGTTGTTGTTCTCAATTACTATGGATGAAATAGATGGTCAAGGATTATGGCATTGAACAAGATACTATGGTGCTTTATTGTGACAACATGAGTGCTATTAATATATCGAAAAATCCTGTTCAACACTCGCGTACAAAACATATTGATATCCGACATCATTTTATACGCGAGTTAGTTGAAGACAAAACAATAGCACTAGAACATGTTGAGACCGAGAAACAGTTGGGTGACTTGTTTACAAAACTTTTGGATTTATAGAGATTTGAGTATCTTCGTACTTCTTTAGGGATTTGTGCTTTGGACTGATTTTATTGGGATTTGTGTTCTTTTTAGTTTGCGAGTTTCTTTCATTTTTTTAAGGTTCTCTTTTACTCTGAAATTTTCTTTGGTTTTAGTTTCAGTTTTGTCGAGAGTTTTTGTCATATAAAAAAAATAAAAAAAAAATTGATGCACTCCTAGATTCAATAATATACTATTGACATAAAAATATGATTTTTCTTTTGATTATGAGTTATTATAGTCAATTTTATCATCTTGTAGTATATTGTTTCAATTTTTGATTTTGTCACTCCCTCAACTTCTATAATAATAAATTTTTAATGCCTCATAACGTATGTGTATTCTTGTGTGAGCATGATATAATGAATATTTTTTTTAAATAGCTCTCTATTAACTTTGATTTGCACAGTTTGACCTCATGCTTAGTTATCAAATATATTTTTATAAAAGATCAATGAAAAGGGCTACAATGAGTTAGTGTGAAAGCCGTCTTGTTTCGAGTCCAGTTTGACTCAGTACATTATTTGCAAATTTAAAAAAAAATAATTTATGTGAATTTCTTCTTGCACATCGTTTGATTTGTACTACAAGAAAAGGGCTACCTACTCATGTGTGAAAGCCATCATTACACATATGTTTCAGTAAAAAAAAAATTACAGGAAAAATTCTTGTTGTGTTATGGAGAATAAGTCGAAAAGTGCAAAATTTCTATACTAAGTCGGTTTGACTACTGTGTTGCATCATTGTTTATATAGTAAAGTTTATTTAAGAAGATTGGTTCATGTTTTCTATGCTCATCTTGCATATGCATATCGTTATGATTAATCAAGATTAATGTAATTTTGAGTGATGCATTCGAATTGATTATAATATGCTTTTGATGATTTGATTGATCTTGTATGACTTATTTCATTTGATTGTCATATTCTATGTCTTGAATATATTTTGGAATTCTAGCAGTGCATCTCCAAAAAGATTTTTAACATTTTTTTAGTTTAATAAAAAAAAAGGGCGTTCGAACGAGGATTCTTGAGTTCGAACGCGCGGACTGGTGCGTTCGAACGCACTCGTGATTTCTTTAAATATTGCGGCCGAACCCAAGGGTTTCATCTTCCATTTTCCAAACCCTAAAAACCCTTCATTTTCCCCTTCTCAAATCTTCAAGATCTTGGTGTTTTTCATCGAATTTTTCACTGCAAATCCTTTTTGGGGGTATATCTCCTCCGGATCTAGTGTCTTTCAACCAAATTTTTGAGTTTCTCCTCACATTTGCAAGGTATGATCATCCATTATTTTTCCTATTTTTTTATTCAATAAACATGCTTGATCTTGAGTGATTTTGTGCGTTCTCAACTTTTGATCACGTTAATGTTAAACTCTTGATGGTTCTTGTGAGATTGAACATGATATCTTAGCGTTTTTCAAGTGAAAGATGTTTTTCCTTTTGGGGCTTCATGGTTTCTACCATTTTTTTTGGAATTCTTGCTATTTTTTGGTTGCTTTGGACACGTATTGAATATTGCAACGTGTTTTCTTTTCAAGAATACCTAAAAAAGCGACAGTGACCAAGAAACCAAGGCCGCCTTCGTAGCCATCTTCGGCTCCCAAGTTTTCTTCAACAACGGCTGCGGGTCGCTACAAACATAATTTTGGCACCCGTCCTGTTATCTATGAAAGACCCGTGGTTATATCTGATTTTTCTGAATTGGGGATTGAACAAATCTTTACTGAACGAGGGTGGTTATTAGTGTGTCGGATGAGCGGGACTGCTTATGTGGAAGTTGTTCGAGAATTTTTTAGTAATGCCACGATTTTCGATCACTGTATACGTTCTATTATTCGTGGTGTATCTATATACCTGGATTCCGATGTTATTTGTGCTGAACTGAGTCTGCCTGATGGTGAGTTCTAGTATCCGATGTCTGCTCCACTTCCTGATGTCAATGAATATGTCGGTACAGTCCTGATCAAAGGGGAACGTTGGAAAGGTAACATGATGCCGCATGCAAGGCTGATATCTGTGGCTCGCATGCTTCACCTCTTTTGTCTGTACAATGTTACCCCCAAGACTCGACATTCCAGTATTAGTCTGGATCGTGCATTTCTTCTTCATGCCATGTTATCGGGAGTCTCTATTGACTTAGATGCAGTGATCTGTGATTCGATTCTCTCAGCTGCACAGAAAGAAGCACCTCGTGAGGGATTACCATTTGGCATTTTTCTTACAAATTTGTGCATTCAGAGTGGGGTGCGAGTGGATGCTTCGGAACCTTCTCTAACTTCACAGAAACTATTGGATCGGATTACTCTGAAGCGAAGTCAAGCTCACGACCAGTCGTCTCCTCTCAAACCATCCTCTTCCGCCGCTGGTAGGTCATCGTATCTCGACAGTTCTGATGATAGCTCTGCCGATGACTCATCTCCCACCGAGGGGGAGTTACCACAGTACTCGGACCGGTTCGATCAACTTAGTACTCAAGTGCAGGATCTCCATTCAGCGGTGAATGATTTACGTACTGAGCAAGTCCGTCAGGGAACTGTACTTGATTCCGTGTTGACGATTCTTCATCATCAGTTTCCTCCGAGTTCCTAGTCTTTGGCATTTGAACTTAACTTGAAGTAATTGTGATAACGTGTGTTTAATCTTTGTCTGTTTAAATTTTTGCTCTTGTGATAACTTGTGTTTTGATTTTTTTTATTTCAAGTTATTTTCACTTGATCTTGGATTGGTATATGTTTCCTTGCAGGGATTGATGTGCAAAATATTCTAGACTTGTTGATTGCTTAGTTTGAAGTCATTGTAATATCTTGTAACCTAGGTGTTTTGTCACAAATTGCCAAAGGGGGAGATTATTAGGTTTTTTATTTGTTGGCAATTTTGTACAAAATATTCTAAGTGTATTTTTTTCATGTATATGAGCTTTACACAAGTCTAGAATATCACTGGTGTGAAGAATTGCAAGATCATTGGAGAAAAGCCGTCGCGTTCTCACCGCGTTCACAAACGCATTCGAACGCGGGCACTGCGTTCACACAGACAGAGAGCCGCGTTCACAAACGCGTTCGAACGCGGGCGCGTTCACAAGCGCGTTCAAACGCGGGCACTACGTTCACACAGACAGAGAGTCGCGTTCACAAACGCGTTCGAACGTGGCTACTGCATTCACACAGACCGAGAGCAGCGTTCACAAACGCGTTCGAACGCAACCTGAAAAATTCAAGCTGTCGCGTTCGAACGCACTTGGGCCCGTTCGAACGCACCTGAGATTAAGTTAGGCCGTTCGAACACACTCGGGCCGCGTTAGAACGCACCTATGAAGTTTGCAATTTATTGGATTTTCGTGAGTACGAATATGACTTGGATTTGGCTCTATCTTGGAGATCATATATAAAGATAGTGTTGCCCTAACCTAGGGGAGTTGAAGAAGATTATTCAAGGAGACATTTTGGAGGCTACATCGGTTCTTCAACAAACAAGACCCTTCGCATCTATAAATCTTAATCTTTCGTCTTAAGGGCTATCTAGACGAAAGATCAATCTCGAGGGCTACTGAGATTGGATTTCAATCACAAGAAACAGTGAATCGTGGGTTCTAGCGATCAAGACTGAGAGGAACAAAGTCGTTTGGATCGACGGGTTGTTTTGTGAGTCAGTCTTGTAACTGCTACTATCATAGTGATTGGTTTTGATCCGAGTTTGGATCCGTGGTTTTTTTTCCGTTTGGGTTTTCCACGTTAAAATCTTGGCGTTCATCTCTACTTTTGTTTTTAATATTTCTTCCAACTTTTACTTAAGCGAACGAGAAATATCATTGCCTAGAGGTTAGATACATACGTGTGTCTAGGGGTTTTTCAATCTCAATATGCTTGAGATACACGAAGCCTAATTAATACTCTCTACGTGTACAATGGCAAAATAAATAAATAAAATGAGAATGTGCTTTATTAAATTTTATAACTAATTGCAATAAAAATAAAACAATGTTAATGTTTTTGAGTCTCTAAACTAAATAAATAAAACTTCTAATCTAAAGCATAAAATTTAAAAGAGCGGAAAGGTAAATAGGTGAATCCTAATCTACTCTGATCCGGATTAGGCGCGATTCTGCCCTGTGCCTCGTTGCGTGCCGGAGAGGGAGAGGGGAGGAGCTGCACGTGCAGAGCACGTGCACCCTCCTCTCTCAACCCCAATTTTTTTTTTTTTGATTCTGACAAATAACCTACCATGCATCAATCCAGACTATCTAGTCCTCAATCTCGAGCTCACACTAAGCTCCACCTAGAGGTCATGTGAAAGCTACACCATATAACATGCATCCTCTTAGACTACCAAGTCTGTAACTTAGGCTCTTGCAGAGCTCCGCTTGTAGGCCACATTATTATTCACACTCGACCAAATGCATACCACAAAGAGATGGTAGATCTTAGCAGTAAAATTGCTAGCTCATCATCCAACGAACAGCAAGACTAATTATCCACTATCGCAGATTAAGAACTTTAGTCGTAAGCCCATCACATAGGTCAGTATCGCACAATGATGCTACCATTTGAGCCCTTGGCTCCACATTATTGCATCACTGTGCAGAAATCATGAGCCATCCCTCACGGACGCCCTCACCTTACACTTGTTAGGTCTACATCATCCTATATTTTTCTCTCTATCTTAAACACCCTTAAGGGTTTTACTTTCATCGATTGATAGTAAATCGCCTATCGCTAAGTGAAACGGTTACCTGATTGTTTGTGATCAATGACTAAGACCTTAGGTGTGGGCCCTAATATATATATATAACTATAACAGTATCCCACGCCCCTAAGCCTGGGTAGGGAGGTGTCGGTTACTATCCAAATGCAATAGTCACTCCCTCTATGATCGTGCCGATCTGCAAGTGGCATGATATTATATTAGCACAATAAGTATAATGTAACACGCATCATTATTATGTTTTGTATCCTAACACACATGTTCACGTCTAATTAGAAATCATGATATGCGAAATCTTATTGAATAACAAAAGAAAATTACCATGCATGATGTGCAATAATAATGATAAGAAAAACTTATGCATATGGATGCTATGAATGTGATGATGTCATAAGGTAAGTTATTTTATTATCTACACTACTCTTAGATTATAAAATTTTTACTTGCTTGAGCTACTTTCCTAATACTAGCTGCAATTGTGCCACGAGATCATCCTCATAGGGTATGGAGTTCACCTCGATAAAGAAAATAATAAAAAGCATAAGTAGAATTACATACCACTGATTAACTAAATACCTTACTAACGTCCGCTATAGGCTTGGGTAGGACCATCTACAGATTCCCATATTTATTAATTAGGTTGAGCTAGCATAGTTGTACTAATGCCTAACATATTATTAAAAGTGAAAAAATAAATCCCTAGACACACGTATATATCTAAACACTAGGCAATGATATCGCTCGTTCGCTTAAGTAAAAGTCCGAAGAAATATTAAGAACGAAAGCAGAGATGAACGCCAAGATTTTAACGTGGAAAAACCCAATCGGGAAAAAACCACGGATCCAAACTCGGATCAAAACCAATCACTATAATAGTAGCAGTTACAAGACTGACTCACAAAACACCCCGTCGATCCAAACGACTTTGTTTCTCTCAATCTTGATCGCTAGAACCCACGATTCACTGCTTCTTGTGATTGAAGTCCAATCTCAGTAGCCCTCGAGATTGATCTTTCGTCTAGATCACCCTTAAGACGAAAGATTAAATTCTTGTAGATGAGTGGAACATTGTTAGTTGAAGAATCGATGTAGCCTCAAGAAGTCTCCTTCAATAATATTTCTTCAACTCCCCTTGAGATAGGGTTTCATAATCCTTATATATGATATTCAAGATAGAGCCAAATCCGAGTATTATCCGTACTCATGATCTTCAAGATAGAGTCAACTCCGAGTCTTATCCGTACTCATGTTCTTCAAGATAGAGTCAAATCCGAATCTTATCCGTACTCATGATCTTCAAGATAGAGCCAAATCTGAATCTTATCCGTACTCATGAAAGTCCAATATTTTTAAACTTTGTTGGTGCGTTCGAACGGGCTCGAGTGCGTTCGAACGCGACAGCTTGAATTCTTCAGGTTGCGTTCGAATGCGTTTGTGAACACGGCTCTCTGTCTGTGTGAACGCAGTGCCCGCGTTCGAACGCGTTTGTGAACGCGGCTCTCTGTCTGTGTGAACGCAGATTTCGCGTTCGAACTCGTTTGTGAACGCACCGCGTTCGAACGCGTTTGTGAACGCGGTGTCAACTCAACAGCTTTTCTCCAATAACCTTGCAATTCTTCAGACCAGAGATATTTTAGACTTGTGTAAAACTCAAATACATGAAAAAAATACACTTAGAATATTTTGTACAAAATTGCCAATAAATAAAAAACCTAACCATCTCCCCCTTTGGCAATTTGTGACAAAACACTTAGGTTATAAGATATTACAATGACTTCAAACTGAGCAATCAACAAGTCTAGAATATTTTGCACATCAATCCCTGCAAGGAAACATATACCAATCCAAGATCAAGTGAAAATAACTTGAAATGAATAAACAATCTAAACACAAGTTATCAATGTAGCATAAATTCAAACAGACAAAGATTAAACACACGTTATCACAATTACTTCAAGTTAAGTTTCAAATGCCAAGTTCAACCATCAAGTAAACTCCACTAAACTCCCCCTATGCCCATACTCCCCCTACACACCTAGACACTTAAACACTGAGACACTCTCCCCCTTTTTGACACAAATGCCAAAGACTAGGAATGCGGAGGAAACTGACGATAAAGAATCGTCAACACAGAGTCGAGGTAGGTGAAGAAGGCAGCCTTGGTTTCTTGGTAACTGTAGCATTTTTAGGCATTCTAGAGAAGGAAAAAAGTCGCAAGATTCAACATATGCCCAAAGAATACAAAAAAAAAATCCAAAAATTCTAGAAACCATGAAGACCCTAAGTGAAATCCATCTTCCACTTAAAAATGCAAGTTATCACGTTCAATCGCACAAAAAACATCAAGATATTAACTTTAACGTGATCAAAACTTGAAACTACACGAAATCAATCAAGATCAATAGACTTTGGAGATGCACTTCTAGAAATTCAAAATACATTCAAGACATAGAATATGACAATCAAATGAAATAAGTTATACACAGATCAATCAAGATATCAAAAGCATATTATAATCAATTCTAATGCATCACTCAAAATTAAATTAATCTTGATTGATCATAACGATACGCATATGCAAGATGAGCATAGATAACATGAACCAATCTTCTTAAACAAACTTTCCTATATAAACAATGATGCAACACAGTAGTCAAACTGACTTAGTATTGAAATTTTGCACTTTTCGACTTATTCTCCATAACATAATAGGAATTTTTCCTGTATTTTTTTTAAAAAAAAATAGGTGCAATGATGGCTTTCACACATGAATAGGTAGCCCTTTTCTTGTAGTACAAATCAAATAAAGTGTAAGAAGAAATTCACATCTATCATTTTTTTTTGAATTTGCATATAATGTACTGAGTCAAACTGGACTCGTAACAAGACGGCTTTCACACTAACTCATTGTAGCCCTTTTCATTGATCTTTTATAAAAATATATTTGATAACTAAGTATGAGGTCAAACTGTGCAAATTAAAGTTAATAGTGAGCTATTTAAAAAAATATTAATGATATCATGCTCACACAAGAATACATATACGTTATGAGTGCATTAAAATTTTATTATTATAGAAGTCGAGGGAGTGACAAAATCAAAATTGAAACAATATACTACAAGATGACAAAATTGACTATAATAACTCATAATCAAGAGAAAAATCATATTTTTATGTCAAGAGTATATTATTGAATCTAGGAGTGCATCAATTTTTTTTTATAACAAAAACTCTCGACAAATCTAAAACTGAAACCAAAGATAATTTCAGAGTAAAATAAAACCTAAAAAAAATGAAACAAAATAATAAGAAACTCGCAAACTAAAACACAAATCAATCCAAAGCACAAATCCCTAAAGAAGTGCGAAGATACTGAAATCTCTGTAAATCAAAAGGTTTTGTAACAAATCACCCAACTGTTTCTCCGTCTCAACATGTTCTATTGCTATTGTTTTGTCTTGTTACATTTCAGATTATGTGAAGTTCTAACAATATAGCAATTATTAGATGTTCTAGATCCAAAACATATAACATTACCATCATGATCTAGAATAGTATAATAATTTTTAGAGAATTCTACCTCATAACCTTCATCACAAAATTGAATGATGCTTAATAAATTTGCTTTCAAGCCATTAACATAAAGAACATTTTCGAGACTAGGAATCCCTGGAGTACTTACCTTTCCTTTACCTATTACCTTGGATGAGTTACCATCTCCGAATGTCACAACTCCCCCTTCATGTTTTTCGAGATTAGAAAATAAAGACTTGTCACCCGACATATGTCTTGAACAGCCACTATCTAAATACCACAATTCAGAATTTAAGGCTTTCAAGGCAGTATGCACAACATAACATTTCAAATCAGATTTCTTGATCCATATGGCCTTTGTTTTCATCCCATAAATAAAAGCACTTCTAGGTTTTTGTAAAAATTTGCAATGTAAAAATTTGCAAACCTTTTTCTACTCATCTTATGTCGAGGAGAGTGATTAGAGTTTACCTTTGGTACCGTCGAAGATTCACCAGTTTGTATATTCAAGTTCTGTTTAGAAGGGTTCATCCATGATTGCTTTTTAAATGCGGTTGATGGCTTCAGGTATTCTTCCTTTTGTATACCTGCAGAAACAAATACATTTTTATTATTATTTGAATTACCAGTGTATCCAACACCATACCTGTCTTTTCCAGAGATTTGAGCTTTTAGAATTTCGTCAAGTTTGTTCTTCCCTTTCAGAAATGTAACTTCCTTATGCAATCGCTCTAGTTCAATTTCATCAGCCTTCATTTTATTTTTCGCATTGTCAAGTTGTTCAGAAAGGTCTTTGACACGTTCAAGCTCCAATTTGTACTTCTCCTCAAATTGAATTCTTTCTGGTTCAATTTCCTTGAGTCGTTGAAGTAGTCTAAGATTGCTTTTCTTGAGTTTAAATGACTTCAGGTACAAGTCATTATATGCCTTTTGAATTTCAGATTCATCTTCCTTAGCCGGTAGCATATCCTGATTATCTGTACTATCAGTATCGTCAACAGAGTCAGTATTAAGCAGAGAAGAGGCAAAGGCTATAAAGTTTTCTTCGTCTTTTTCAGAATCATCATTAGATTCATCTGAATCACCCCAAGTAACTTTCATAGCTTTGCCCTTTCTCTTAAGACGATTAGGGCATTCTTGTGCGATGTGTCCAAAACCAGAACATTCAAAACATTGTACTTTATTTTTAGAATTCTTATTTTTCTGTTTGACATTGTTGTTGCTACCACCTGTATTCGAAGTCACAGTATTCTTCTTTTTCACAAAAGTGTTGCTTTTCTCAAGTTTTTCAGCATTTAACTTGTTTGGCTTCCGAAAGAATTTATTGAACTTTTTGACAAACATGGTCAACATCTCAACATCTAAATCATCTTCATCATCCGATTCCTCTAAATTTTGTTCAACTGTAGATAAGGCCATCCCTTTGGACTTCCTCGGTTTTGAAAGACTGGACTCAAATGTTTGTAGATTTCTTACCAATTGTTCAACTTTCATTGACTCGATATCCTTACTTTCCTCAATAGCTGTAACTTTTGCCTGAAACCTTTCTGGAAGGGACCTAAGGATCTTACGGACAATTCTGTTTTTAGGAAGTTTCTCTCCTAGGTTGAAACTAGAGTTGACTATATCACTCAGCTTTGCATAGAACTCATCAAATGTCTCATTCTCCTCCATACGTAGGGTTTCAAAACTAGTAGTCAACCTCTGAAGTTTCGAAAGTTTTACAGCCATGGTTCCTTCGTGAGTAGTTTCTAAGATCGTCCAGGCTTCTTTTGCTATCTCACACGTAGAAATTTTTCTAAATTCTTCCGAGGAAACACAACTAAAAATAGCATTTATTGCTTTGCTATTCCAGCCGACATTGTCATAGTCTGACCTATCCCATGAGTCAATCGGTTTCTCAATAAGTTTTTCATTCACCATGTACATTGGTGGACTCCAACCGTTCACAATGGCCATCCATACTCGCTCATCTATAGATTTCAAATAAGCTCTCATCCTAGCTTTCCAATATCCATAATTTGATCCATCTAGAATAGGAGGTTTAATAGATGATTGTCCATCTCTATGAAAATCCATGCCTATCTGATCTCTCTCAAAGAGTGAGAGAACCCGCTCTGATACCAATTGAAAAAATAAATCCCTAGACACACGTATGTATCTAAATACTAGGCAATGATATCGCTCGTTCGCTTAAGTAAAAGTCCGAAGAAATATTAAGAACGAAAGCAGAGATGAACGCCAAGATTTTAACGTGGAAAAACCCAATCGGGAAAAAACTACGGATCCAAACTCGGATCAAAACCAATCACTATAATAGTAGCAGTTACAAGACTGACTCATAAAACACCCCGTCGATCCAAACGACTTTGTTTCTCTCAGTCTTGATCGCTAGAACCCACGATTCACTGCTTCTTGTGATTGAAGTCCAATCTCAGTAGCCCTCGAGATTGATCTTTCGTCTAGATCACCTTTAAGGACTTGATTGTCCATCTTTTTAATGTGTTTTGGCTTGTTCAAAAACATCGATACTATAAGAATAAGTGGTAGACAAAGGATTCAAAGTTAATGGGCTATTAAGATTTTTCTCATCGGAATGGACTTGCACCAGTTGTTTGGCTATAAGACCGATTCTAGGAGAACTTTGCTTATAACGGCAAAGAGAGATCCTAGTGTTGAATATTTTTGCTTATTAAACTCCTTAAAATATTTCCAATGCTTCGGTTCACAATCTCATTTTGGTCATTTGTTGGTGAGTGATGTGAGGAACTAAATTGGAGTTGAGTGCCAAGCTTCCTCCAAAGCTTGTGCCAGAATTGATCCACAAGAGAGTGACAAAATCTCATATTCAAATATTTGGAGGCGATATGTCCGAATTCTTGACATTTGAAGCATTGCCAAAGGCTGGTGTTAGATGAATTCAGATGTGTCGAAGACGTTGCAACATCTTGCTTAGACAAAGACTAAGGAAATGAAGGTTGAAAGGTTCAAAAGCACTCCCCGAGTTAGAAGTGTTCTTGTGGCCTAAGGACATAAAAATGCTCACACCTTTTGGCCATCGTTGTTCCTTTACCTTTAGTGGTCCCTCCACCTTGACCGCAAATTTGTATACATCATTGTAGGTCCAATATGGTTAGAGATCTAGAATGTTAAAGATGTCTTGCCTGCTCTTTGGATTCAGAGATGACAAACTGCATCATTAGATTTTCAAATTCCTTAATGCGACTGATGATGCTGTTGGGTGAAGCTGTGGAATTTATGGAATGAGTCTTGAAGATAGTTCCGGTAAGAACTCCTTGAGCTCTTCCTTTATCTCCTCCCAAGTAACAATCTTAAATTTGCTTTCATGATCTCGCTGAGTACATGGAAATTTTGAAGTTCTCACACTTGTCTTCTTAAGTCATCCATTTTAATATCTTCACACAAGTCACACTCACGGCTTAAGGCTCCTCCATGTTAGAACCATGTCATCACTGTCATTTAGCTACGTACGAAGAACCTAGGTTTTGATACCAATTAACATAAAGTAATTTATAGAGACTAGAGAAAGGAATACAAACGTGGTGGGATAAAGACTCTACCACGTTGAAAATGAGCACACTCTTTTTTCACTTGAAATCAAACAGAAAAGAGATGTAATCTAAGAACACCTTCTCAAAAATATTAGTTTACTAACTCAAAATAGGACGATCTTATTTTCATGAGATAGTGATACATTTGTAGGCTTTACTTTATGCATGGGGCATATGAGCTATCATGCCAAAACTACTAAAGATCTCTTAGAATTCCTAATGTATGCTAAAACATCAACAGTCATGCATGTTACAAAGCACTAAGAGACTCTCTACTACTTTTATTATCATTTTAACTTCTCCACTACTATTAAATACTATAATAATATTTCTATCCCTCCATTTACCACCATAATGCTAGAAAAGTAACAAAATCAATATAAAGGGAGTCAATTAATGGAAGAGTTAGCGTATGCACTTGCATGGCTTCAGGCTTTGGGGACAACACCATTCAATCAGCATTTGAAGTCCATTCATACGTAGAAAGTAACATAGTCAATATTATAGACAATTAATGAATGCAAGAGTTAGGGAATGCACTTGCACAAATTTAAGTTTTGGTTACCATGAAAAAAAAAAAAACGGTAGGTTTTGGGGACCATAGTGTCGGTCAGCCGGACATCGCCATTAAATTAGCATTTGAAGGCCCATCGTACGCAGGAAGGGAATTGCAGTACTAAGATCATAATTGTTAGAATGATATTTTCGTTGTTACGAAATCGTAAGTTGCTGATGCAGCTGAAGATTTTTCAAGTCATCATTTTAATCAATTCCGTACTAGATCTTCTCCACTTATATAAGCATTATGAAGGCTATTGATAATCTGTCCCTCTACAGTACTGGAGAACTCTAGGTAGACTAAAAAAATAGAGGAGATAAATTTCATATGAGATTATCTTCACCACCGAAGAGTAACAAGATGATCTCAATGTCTTCTTGTACTATATCTACATCTATGAATTCAATGTCATGTTGGCGGTAACAATTTAATTTTAAAGAGTTATAAAAAATCTGATCGAAAATATATAAATAAATTAAAAACTTTACATATTACAGAATATAAAATTCTAATAGTCGAGTTTACTATTGGACATTATCTCCTTAAGACCAATTTATTCTCTATGGATTTCGGTCTCCTAGGATACAATTACTATCTTGCACTTGAAAGGAAGCAGCTATTAAAATGCCTTGTCGATTTAGACTCTCTTTCAAATGCAGACTTAAGACTCGAACCAAATTTAGAAGGAATGATCCAAAATTTTTGTGTGTGTAATTATGTAGACTAACAACCTATTTATAGAATTAAATAGGCTCAACGAAGGGATGTGACTGGTCATAAATGGATACACTATTTTAGGTCTAAAACTAATTAACAGTTATATTGTGAAGGGATACACTATTTCGAGTTTCAAACCAATTAACTGATTAACTATTCTAATTGAAGCGACACACCACTTCGACTTCGGATAGGTTCAACCAACCAACCAACTCAAACTAGACCAGATTTGAACCCGTATTAGGCAAAAATTTAAAATTGGACTTGACCCGCGTGTGCGAACCAAATCGAACCGAGCGGTGCACGCGTGTGTGAGTTAAGTTACATAGTATCATTTACCTATAAAATATGTACTCCTTTTGGGGTACAAAACCCATAAGAACTTTGTCACTTATATACCATACTAATATTTCTCAAATATCTAATATGATACTAAACTCACTTCTCTTTATTTTTCATTATCATGATATCCACTTTAGAGCCAATTTCCATTCACTTTTCTTCGTGGATTTGACTAAGTGAATATATGACAATAAAATACTCTTTGAGCTAAATTAATTTTACCATTAAACCATTAATAATTTGTGGGCTCAACTTAAAACTTAACTCAAAATTAATAAAACTTCATATAAATTATATTAAATTACCGATATGTCCTGAAGTAATGAGGCGCGGTCTTTCCTTACCTGAGGATATCAATTGAAGGCAATCTTAGTGGAAAAGCTATCAGAGACTCTAACGGGAGAAAACTGTCGTATCAACAATGACATTGTGTATGATGATGTTCAATTTATTTTAATTGGTAATACATAAACAAAATAATGTTGTGTGCCTAGTACTAAATTTGAATGAACTGTGGCAAAAGTAAACCATAAGAGGTTGATAGCATTTCGCATCAGAGACATGACAATTACACGATCATAGTAGGAGCATTCAAATGATGCTAGTGGTAATAGTAGAATGCATTTTCATAGAGCAACCATTTGATGTCCTGAATGCTATTTGAATTGGGCCGCTGTTTACCAGATTCGTTCATTTCATGTTCAAACATTACATGAATTTTTGGTAGGCATTCAAATGCCCAATAGTGTCGTTACCTATGTTTAGTTTTCAAGTATTATATTTTATACGGCAACACTCCATAAATAAATCTTATGTTTATTCCTGGCCCTATGAATTTTCTCAAATATTTAAAGTGCACATTAATATGAGAAAACATCATAATTAATAAGAGCTTTATTTATAATTACATATATAGTGGAACCAAGTTTTATTTTCTCTACATGATTCTTGAATTTCAATGGTGGCATACCCTTAGTCAAAGGATCAGCGATCATTAATTCAATACTTATGTGCTCAATGACCACTTTTTTTCCCTAACACATTCGCTCATAGCTAGATACTTAATGTCGGTGTGTTTATTTCGACTTCGACTTTTATTATTCTTAGTCATAAAAATAGCAGCTAAATTATCGCAGAAAATTCTTAATGGTATAGAAATATAATGTATAACTCTAAGCTTAGGTATAAAACTCTCAAGTCATACACCATGTGAAGGAGTCTCAAAATAAAAAATGAACTCGGCTTCCATAGTAGAAGTGACAGTCAAGGTTTGCTTGACACTCCTCCATGATACAACTCCATCAATTATCATGAAAATATATTCGGATATTGATTTACATGAATCAAGACAGCCAACAAAGTCAGAATCTAAGTATCAAATCACTTCCAAATTATTTATTCGTTTATGCATAAACATCTAGTCTTTAGTTCCTTGAAGATATCTCATCACTTTGTTTGCTGCTCTCTAGTAGTCCATACCTGAATTACTCTGATATTGTCCTACATTCCTATAGCAAATGCAATGTCAGGCCTTGTATAGACATGAGCATACATCAAGTTTCCTATAGCAAAAGCATATGAAATTTTCTTCATTTATTCTCTCTCAAGATCATTTTTCAGGCATTGGTTTAAATTAAATTTATCACCGTTCTAAATAGAAGCTACACTCGATGAACAATTCTTCATCTGGCATCTCTCCAAAACTTTATTAATACAGGTTTCCTAAGACAGACCTAAAATACCTCAAGTTTATCTTTATGAATCTTAATGCTAATGACATAAGACACCTCTCTTATATTTTTCATATCAAAATTTTTAAAGAGAAATTATTTCACCCTATGAAGTAAACTCTTATTATTTGTTACAAGTAAAATATTATCTACATATAGAATAAGAAATTATCTTACTCTCACTAGCCTTTTAGTATATGCATTGCTCCATGGGAATTTTAACAAATCCAAATGAAGAAATCACCCGATAAAATTTAAAATACTATTGATGGGATGCTTGTTTTAAATTATATATAGATTTCTTAAGCTTACAAACCAAATGCTCACCATCACTAGAGAGGAATCATTCAGGTTGTTTCATATAAACCTCCATTTCTAGATCTCCATTAAGAAATACTATTTTTACATCCATTTGCTATAACTAAAGATCAAAATATAATTTGCAAAGAATCTTTTTTAGATACAAGAGAAAAAAATCTTTGTGTAATTGATTTCATACTTTGCTAGTGAATTCCTTAGTAACGAGTATCGTCTTATATCTCTCAATTTTGCATAATAAGCCCTTTTTAGTCTTTTAGTCTTAAAAACCCATTTACAACCTAGGGCTGTTGCACCATCAAGCAACTCAACAAGATCTCGTACTTCGTTACTCTGCATGGAACTCATCTTATTTTTCATAGATTGCACCATAATTCGGATTTTTTACAACTCATGGCTTATGAAAAAAACTCGAGATCATTTTCGGTTCTAATATTATAGTTAGATTATTGTAGGTATAGTATATAATAACTAGGAATTATTGACCTCTTAATTCTATTAGATCTTCTTAATGTTAGACTATTATCTTCCTGAGAAGTATGAGGTTTAACTAGTTGTTCAAAAGTTTCAAGCATCTCCTAAACAACTTGATCTACTAGAATGTTGTCAATAGCTTGAGGAATTTCGATTGGTTGTTCAACATCAGCTCGTACTTGAGGGGTGTTGTGAACAATTAACAATCTATCACTTGAAGTGGAAGGTTGAGACTTTAAATGATTAGTTTTAGAAACTATATTCCTAATTTGATCGCTCCCACTCATCAAGTCATATTCAAGAAACTTTGCATTTCTTTATTCTACCATCCTAGTGCTACGAGATGGGATTGGTCTAGCTTTTTCTCTTATGGATTTTAGATCCTTACTTTAGATGAACATCCCCAAATATGCATATGTCGCAAACTCGATTTTTCAACCTTTCAATAATTCAAATGGTGTCTTTGATGTGATCTAGGTCTAATCCGATCAATTCACGGGGACATTGGGCTTGAATGATCGAGTCTATTTATCTTTTAATTATTTTATGATGTAAACATTTTAGGTAAGTCTAATTTAGTTATGTGAGCCATTAAGGCAAATCTAAATAAGTCATGACAGCCCTTAAGGTAAATCTAATTAAATCAAGTAAACCTTTAACGCAAGTCTAATTAAGTTATGTAAGTTTTTAAGGTAAATCCTAATTCGAGTCATGTCAGCCTTTAGGGCTAGTCCTAGTAGAACTCGTTGTAACCGACCTCTATATATAGAGGAGTTATGCCCCTTTGTTAAACATCCAAACATTGAGAAAGTATTTCTACCCTTGAGTTTATCTTAGGAGTAAGAGTAAGATAACCTATGTGTAGAAGTAAATTAATATCCCTTCATCACCGCCATTACTGCCCATCATCTTCCTCACCATCATCACCTCTATCATCCCTCCTTTCACGCTCTCCATTCACAATCATTCACCATAATCAAAGCCTATACTCCCTTATTGCGGATCATCTGGTTTGTAGCAATTTGGTATCAAAGCCGTCGTTATCCTCGGACCAAATGACAATCACACGAGGGATGGCAGCAAGGGTAACTAGTGAGACTTCTACGGCTAGGGATCCACCACCAGAGATGACTACCCGACTACTTGAGAGCACAAATCCACCACCGAAACCGTCGACCCCACCACCCTCGACATCTTAGCCGGAGGTGTGAAATCCTTGCAATCGATACAACCATTCATGGTTGAGATGGTGTTTGCTATTCGCAAACTCCGTGATGAATGGACTTCACGAGCACAAATAGAGAGGAGTATTGTGCCTCCCAAACCTATGAATGCGGAACCGATTGAAGAGGAGGATGTCATAGGGTTTGGGGTGGACCCATCCCTTGGGCGTGCACACCAATAAACAAACCCACCAAGGTTAGGTGCACAAGATGGAGTTCGGCGGACTGAAACTCCACCCCATCCAACGACTAGGGCTTGGTGTAACACGACAGTGCCTAGGGCTTGGCCCGAACCACCTACACCTAAGGCTTGGACCAAGCCACCCATAGCTAGGGTCTAGCCCGAAATAGAGCAGGGTAGACCCTAGCATGAACCGCCTATACTAAGACTAGGGCTTGAGTGACCCACGGCTAGAGATTGGCCCGAGCCATCTATGGCTAGGGCAGGCAATGGTCCAAACCAATGGGTTATAGAGCCAATGCCATAATGGGGCCCCCTTCCATGTGGTAGAAGGGACCCATGTGGGGAACGAGGACACGCCACTTATGAAGACGGGCCATTTGTAGGGGCTCAAGTTTGGATCATACGACTTGATTTCCCCAAGTTCACGGGAGGCGATCCACTAGACTGGCTTTATCGAGCGAATTAGTTCTTTACCTACCATGGGACCCCAGATCACCAGAAGGTCCTAATAGCCTCATTCTACTTAGAGGATGTCGTGATCAGATGGTTCCAAGCGGTGCAATGAGCTCAACAATGCCCGTCTTGGGATGAGTTTGTGTCTGCCCTATGTACTCGATTTGGTTTGACTAAGTATGAAGACTTCTAAACAATCTTGACTAAGCTAACTCAACAAACTATGATCCAAACTTATCAAGAAGAGTTTGAGAGAATTTACAACCGTGTACCGGGTTGGTCAGACTCAGCCCTCTACAGCACTTTCATCAGTAGACTCAGGTCCGACATACAAGCGGAGGTCAAGGCCATGTGGCCTAGGACATTGATGGGGCATTTTCTATAGCGATCATCATGGAGAAGGTCAAGGAGCTATGAAGAAGCTCCAAGATGCCATGAAGCCCTACAAACTAGAGCGAATCTCGGCTGGCTCCATTAAGCAATGCTGGATTTGGCCCTCCAACTCAGCCTCAAGAGGGGAAGTCCCTACCACCTAGTGCTCCTCTCACCGACTTCAGAGGGCAATGGAAGAGCTTCTCTCGACGACTAACCCTAGCACAAATCGAGGAAAGGAGGGTGAAGGGATTATGCTTCAATTGTGACGAAAAGTTTGCTCCGGGCCACAAGTGTGGAAAACAACCTGCGACAATTATGTTCCTCAAAAAGAATGAGGAGGGCGAAATGGAGCCATGGGGCGATGAAGAGGAGGTAGCGTATATGGAAGCCAAGGACCTCGAAGATGAGGTGCATGCCGAGTTGAGCTTACATGCCTATTCGGGCTCGCGAGCACCCCAAACCATACGAGTAGAGGGTTCGATCAAGAAGCACCAAGTTGAGATACTAATTGACTCGGGTAACACACATAATTTCATGGATGAGAAGTTGGTGTGACAAATTGGGTTGGGAGTGACTCCAACTATCGAATTCGTGGCATGGTCTTGTGGACCAATAGTAGGTGCGATGGAGTTGAGGTGCAGATACAAGGTGAGATGTTCTGGTTGGACCTACACCCGTTGGCACTCAAGGGGGCCGACTTGGTCCTAGGACTTCAATGGCTTCAGGGCTTAGGCTAATCCTAGTTGATTTTGGCATGATGTAGATGGACTTTGAGTATAAGGAGAGACCAATTCGACTCTTGTGACCAAAGCCTAGGGCTAGTCTTCAAGCCCTAATTAGGTTACCACAAGCTAGCTGCCATGGATTGTTGATGCAGTTGGTCTCAACCATAGAGGAACCAAACCCAGGTAACACAATAGCCGTTGAGTTAGACTCAGTTCTCCAAGGGTTTGATTAAGTCTCTGAAGAGCCGCATGGACTACCGCTGATCCGAGACCACGATCATCGGATCGAGATCACACCCGGAGCCAGATTAGTGAACTTGAAGCCTTACCGGTATCCACATGTCCAAAAGGATGAGATCACATGGCTGGTACGAGAAATATTGGACCAAGACATCATCTAGCCAAGCCATAGCGCTTACTCTTCGCCAGTGCTACTAGAGCAGAAAAATGACAACTCATGATGATTCTACATGGATTACTGAGCACTAAATGCCATCACCATCAAGGATTGGTATCCGATACCGGTTATTGAGGAATTATTGGACGATTTAGCTGGTGCCACCATCTTCACCAAGCTAAATTTGTGAGTTGGCTTTCACCAGATTAGGGTTCGGGCAGTCGATGTTCACAAGATAGCCTTTCGAACCCATGACGGGCATTACGAGTTCCTTGTAATGCCCTTTGGCCTGACCAATGCCCCGGCAACTTTTCAAGAGCTGATGAATGATGTATTTCTCCTACTCCTTTGATAGTATGTTTTGGTGTTTTTTGACGACATCCTTATTTATAATTGATCGAGAGAGGAGCACCTACACCACACATGGGCTAAAGGTGAAGAAAAGTAAGTGCCTTTGGGGGGCAGCCGCGAGTTAAGTACCTAGGGCACTTCATCTCTTCCGCAGGTGTGGAGGTTGATCCCACGAAGGTGGCTAGCATGGTGCGCTGGCCACAACTGAAGATGCCTAAGGAGCTCTGAGGCTTCCTTGGCCTCACCGGCTACTACCGTCGATTCATCCAGGGCTATGGGAAGATTGCAGCCCTGCTGATTGCCCTACTCTGTTAAGGCTAGTTCAAGTGGGATGACAAGGCGGAATGCGCATTTGAAGAACTCAAGCAAGCCATGATCGAGACACCCGTGTTAGCCCTACCAGATTTCACCAAGACCTTTGCTGTCGAGTGTGACGCATCTAGGTTAGGGATCGATGCAATTTTGATGCAAGAAGGGCGACCCATAGCCTACATGAGCAAGGCCCTCTCACAACGGTTGTGCCAATTGTCAACGTATGAGCGAGAGATGTTAGCCGTGGTCCACACTGTTATCAAGTGGTGCCCGTACCTGATCGAAAGGCGGTTCATAGTGCGCACCGATCAAAGAAGTTTGCCCTACTTACTTGGGCAAAGGATCCACACTCCAGTGCAACAGAGGTGGCTCTCTAAGTTGCTCAGGTATGATTATGACTTGGTTTACCGAAAGGGTTTGGAGAATGGCATAGCCATGCACTCTCGTGCCAACATGATGTCATCGAGCTAGCCAACCTATTGATTTCAACCCTCCCCTTGTTGGACCAGATCAGGGATGCCACCTTGAAGGACCCAAGCGTAGTGGAACTTGTAGTTCAGGTGACTCAAGACCCATGAAGTCAAATTGAGTACAGTACGAGAGACAGGCTAGTGCTCAAGGGGGACCTGATCCTAATCCCAACTAATGCAGATTTGCGAACCGTCTTGATTAACCACTTCCACGACTCACCCCTTGCGGGCCACGAGGGCATCTTTCGGAGCCACAAGTGGCTATGCCTTAATTGTTGGTGGACTGGCATAAAGAAAAACGTGCGCAACTACATCCTCACATGTGAAGTTTGCCAACGAGCCAAAGTAGATTCGATTCGACCAGCCGGCCTTCTCCAACCCCTTCCCGTGCCTAAGCAAATCTGGGAAGATATTTCAATGGACTTCATTGAAGGCCTATCGACTGTCCAAGGGCAATCAGTTATCATGGTGGTGGTTGACCGCCTCCCCAAGTATGCGCACTTTTCAATGCTCACCCACCCCTACACTGCACAGAAGGTCGCAGAGGTCTTCATTCATGACGTGGCTAAACTTCATGGGATACCACGATCTATTGTGTTCGACCGAGATCTAGTGTTCACTAGTTAGTTCTAGCAAGAATTCTTTCATCCATAGGGCACGACGGATGGGCAGATAGAGGTATTGCTCAACTTTTTACCATGGGTGGAGTGGGCATAACACTACCCACCACTCAGCCATAGACACCATGCCTTTTGAGACAGTTTATGGTAGGCCACCTTCTACCTTGGTCTCCTATGCACTGACTCGATGGACGAAATGCATAGACATCAAGGAACTCTGTGGATAGGGATGCTTAGATTCGATGGCTGAAGGCCAATTTGGTTGTTGCACAGAACCAAATAAAGTAGATCTATAATTGGTGACACCATGAGTGGACGTTCACAATAGGAGATTGGGTTTACATCAAACTCTAGCCTTACCGCCAAACCTCAATTCGATCCATCATGAACCAAAAGCTAGCACATAGGTACTTTGAGCCATACCAAGTGATTGAACGGGTAGGCGAGGTGGCCTACCGACTTGATCTTCCAAATAACTCGCGGGTGCACCTAGTGTTCCATGTTTTAGCTTTGTGAGCCCTAGTTGCAATGGAGACAGCTATTGCGGCCAACATACCCAATCTAGCCACATAAGACCAAGAGCCCATGCTACTTTAGGTCCTAGCCAAGAGAAGGATTTAGGTAGATGGAAGATTGATCACACAAGTATAAGAGGAGTGGTCCAACGAACCAATAGGAGATTCGACTTAGGAGTCTGAGTTTGAGTTGATGCAGCACTTCCTAGAGTTCTCACCTTGAGGATAAGGTGGTCGGAAGTGTGGTGGAGTAACGTGATCTGAGTCTGATCGGATCAATTCACGGGAAATTGGGCTCGAATAATCAAGTCTATTTATCTTTTAATTATTTCATGATGTAAGCATTTTAGATAAGTCTAATTTAGTCATGTGAGCCATTAAGGCAAGTCCAAATAAGTCATAACAGCCCTTAAGATAAGTCTAGTTAAGTCAGTAAGTCTTTAAGGCAAGTCCAATTAAGTCATATAAGCCTTTAAGGCAAATTCTAATTCATGTCGTGTCAACTTTTAGGGCTAGTCCTAGTGGGACTCGTTATAACTAACCTCTATATATAGAGGAGTTGGGCTCCTTTGTTAAGCATCCAAACATTGAAAAAGTATTTTAGCATTGAGTTTATCTTAGTAGTAAGAGTAAGATAATCCAGGAATAGAAGTAAATTATTATCCCTTCATCACCACCATCGCTACCCATCATCTTCCTCACCATCATCACCTCCATCATCCTTCCTTCCACCCTCCCCATCCACCATCATTCACCCTAATCAAAGCCTATACTCCCTTGTTGCGAATCATCTTTAGTGGTTTATAACAATCTTTGAGACTACCTTGGTTGGAACTCAATATAATATATAACTGCCATCTTTAGTGCTTTAGTCCACAAGAATTTAGAAAGATTAGAACTACTAAGCATACTCTACACCATATCTAACAATGTTCATTTCTTCTTTCTACCACACCATTCTGATTTGGTGAACTAGACATGGTGTATTAGGCAACTATCCATACTCTTGACAAACTTAGCTAACGATTTAGGTGCTTGTCCATCTTTAGTGTATCTACCGTAGTATTCTCCACCTTTATTTGATTTCACAATTTTAATTTGCTTTCTGTGTTGTTTCTCTACTTCAGCTTTAAATACCGTGATGACATCTAATGCTTTATTCTTATTATCAAGTAAATAAATATACATATATCGTGAGTAATCATCAATAAAGGTAATGAAGTATCTCTGACCATCTGAGTCTATATTTGGGCTACATATATTAGTATGTATGATTTTTAAGCCTGAACTCCTATTGACACCTTTTTTGGACTATTGGTATGCTCGCCTTTAATGCAACTCACACATGTCTTAAAATCTGTAAATTCTAGAGTACTAAGTACTATTCATTCAATAAATACAGGCGTATTTATGCGTAACGAGTCTCGCTTGTCCTGTTGCATGACCGCGTATGCCATGTGGAAGCATGGGTGTGCACATGCCTATGCTGGGTGGGGGCGTTACATTACCACTTTGTTGACTTGGGCCTACATTATATTGATCTTTATTACTATTCAGATGTATTACTAGTTGAAATATCATAGGGCTCACATAATTAAAACTTGAGTGACTTGGATTTGCATAATATTGTTCATGATAATTTTGAATAGCTGGTGCTTTAGATATCATTGGGCTGACATTGTTAAACTTGGTTAACTTAGGTCTGCATGATATTGTTTATAAAAATTCAAGTTTATTGGTGGTTGAGATATCACTTGTTCATTAGATTGTGTAAGCAAAATAGTGAATTTCATCAAACCATCATGTTCTCTCTCAATTGGCATAAACTCTATAATAATTTCACCAAACGACCACTTTGTTTAGGCAAATTAAGCATTGCATCTACACTTTCGTCATCAACAAAATAGTATCAAATTCATGACCAAGGTTGCATATCCTACAATACAATTCCAAGTTCCATTCACCCCTATTTAGTCCAGAAAGTATCAGTATTTTATCTAATAACTCTACATATGTTGACCTCCTATCCACTTTAATAAGTTTTTTTTATTTCACCATTATATTTAATACCATTGAGACCCCTCGTAATTAAGCCACTTTAATAACAAGCAATAAACACTGATTTCAAAGCCATAATCTATATGAAAAATAATAAAAAAATTTGCCAAATATTTAATTGAAAAACTATGATGACTTCCTAAAATATCAAAATTTATTTAATAGATGAAATTTGGCTTGGCATAATATATTGATAGTTAGAATTGGAATATATGGTCATATGAACAATCCCAAATATAAAATAATTGTTCCCCTTTTCTTGTTTTCTTGGAATCTTGAGTGCTTTAAGCTTATAATTGAAGAGAATAGTCTCTAAGTATATGACAATAATGCCAAAAAGTTCTACAAGTGAAAATGATGATTGTATATGTAGCTAATAAAAATTGTCTAAGGCCTGTGCTTACAAACTTTCCAGAAAGGCTTCTCAATACTTAAAAGTAAACTAGGTACGAATTCTCCATTCACCCATAATGGCCAAAAGAACATACGATATAAAATTAAAAGAAAACATATGGTATAAAATTGAAGAACATATAGTATAAGATAAATTTTAGTAATTGAAGAATCCACTTCTCAGGTTAACATTTAATCATAAGTACCAACAATTGATTATTTTTTTTTGGAGACTAGTTAGTAAGTGAAGAATCCCCTTCTTAGGTTAACATTTAACCATTTTACATTTTGAGAGAGAGCTTACAGTGAGAGAGAGGGAAGGAAATGCTGTATTGCTCGTCAACTGGCCGGTAACCCATAGGGATATGAAATAGGAGATGGCAGCAAGAGAGAGAGAGTGAGGTCAACATACACACACACACAGAGTGAGGTCAATAGAGAGAGAGAGAGAGAGAGAGAGAGAAAGCTTATACTAAGAGAGAGAGAGAGGAGGAAATGCCCATTGTTCGTCAGCAACCGGCGGCAACCCATAGGGATTGAGGAAGAGAGTTGAGTCGCTCGCTCGGGTTTGAGAGGAAGAAAGAGTTGGGAAAATGACTAAGTGTTGTGAGTTAATTTTTGTATAAGTTAAATCGCTTTCTAGGAGAACGATCTCGAGTGTGAGAGCAAGAAAGGGTTGGGAAAATGACTAAGTATCGTGGGTTGGCTTTTATCTAAGTTAAATCATTCTCTTGGAGAGTGATTGTTAAGTCACTCTCTTCGAGAGCAACTGTTAAGTTGCTTTCAGAGAGAGCAATTAATCACTTTTTTCGAAAGCGATTTATTTGGCTGAAATAAGGTATGTGGGACTTAGTTGATTAATCGCTTTTCCATAGAGCGATTTATAAACCACTTTCCCATAGAATGATTCATTAATCGCTTTCACCAATTCCTTAGAGATAGGACTTAGATGATTAGAGGAATAATACTTGCTATTCGAGAAAGCAATTTCCCTATAGTATTAGTTTGGGAAATAGTTTGAACAGCGATCTAACTTGGAAAATAAAATTGATTGTAGCAGTATTTTGGTCAAAAACTCAGCTTCTTCTGGTCTATTTTGGACTTCTATCATTGAAAGAAATTGGTAGGAGAAGCTTCCATGACCCAGCTTTCCATACTTGAAACAACAAATAGATGGTCATTATACTTGCAAATGGAAGTAGGCATTTTGAAAAGAAAAAAGAGTAGATGGGAAGGTTGAGAGTACAAGGGTGAGTGTGAGGAAATGTTTCACTTTTTCTTAGGCACTTCAACATGGATATGGAGGGCCACACGATGGTAGGAGATGAAGAGGTGGATTTACTACTTAGGAGTAGATGTGATCATTTTATCACATTGGGTGTGCCTAGTTACATTCGGCTGGGCTTTTTGGGCCAATCGGACTTAAATAGTTATTTACGGTCTGACCCACCAATCACTCGGGCTAGGCTGGGTTTGGATCGGACTAGAATATTCTAGCTTATTACCGCCCACTAGCCCATTAAATATGGAGCTTTGGTTGGGTATAATGGCTCTAATATAATGTGTTAAATATATAAAATATTATATTTTATTGGGTCAAGTTTAATGGACTTATATGAATATATTTTAGTTATATTTCATAGGAACATACTTATATATTGATTGGTTTCTTGTGGGAAAAGAGGTTACATAGATTCGATGTCTTAAGAAAATGTCTTGGAGCCAATTTTTGAGAAGATTGGAAGCCGATGAATTAAGAAAAGTTTTGGACTTATTTATGTAAAAGATTTGAAGGACCATCTTTGGAAACTTTCAATGAGATTTTGTTAAGAGCTAGACCGTTGACAGAAGAGTTCACTTATATAAGTAGGACAAAATTATTGTGTCCAAAAGCCTTTTGGAGATCTCTTCTATAATAAAACCAACAAGACTTTTATTGAGAAAGAAAAGAAATTATTTTTATCTAAAAGTATATTTCAATCGTTGGAGCTATAAAAGATCTTAGAGTTTCTACAACTCTTGCATCAATGCCACAAATGTCAAGATGTGAGATTTTCAAATCTTAATTATAGTGGAGTTGGTGATCAAGTGCAAGTGCAGAGGGGAGTAGTTTATCGCAAAATATGGCGAGCAATAAATTTTTACCATTTGCTGTATATGGGTATCAATTATATATATATATATATATATATATATATATATATTCATATCTTATATTTATATTTGATAGTTCATTTGTTTTGATTTGTGAAATTTTACCTTAATTAATATGTTTTTTTCCATGTAATAATTAATATTGTGCGTCTTTCCTGTTTAATATTGTCTTCTGCTGAACTTAGATTATTAACATAAGAAAATCCCATATCTGGAATTGCATCCTGCATAAATATAGTTTTCTTCAGACCAGAATAAGTGATTCATAAAATACGGTCGAAGGCCACAATATCTATTATAAATATGTAAGTAGAGAGACTACATCGTTATACTTAGAAGGCCATCTACTACAAATCCATGGATATAGAGGCAATGGAGTACGATCTGTAGCTAAAGTATGGATTCCTTTTCCTTTTCTACAGTAAAGCTACCTTTCTCTAACATTGCTAAGGAGAGGCGTGCTCAGGAGACATAGGAACTCTTCCAATTGTATTGCCAAATTTATGATAAATATTTCCTGTTGCAAATAAACGCTAAGGGATAAAACGCTTTGAAAAACATAATTCTTCTTTTTAAGATATATTACTATATAAATTATTGTTCAAGAAGTTAAGTGAATATAAAGTTTGAAAACTATAGTTATAGAATTATTTCTTCAGCCGGAATAATATTTTGGTAAAAAACACTAACGACAGTTAACTAAGAACAATTTTATTGGAAACGTCAATTGATCGAGAGATTGATTTCAGCATAGAAATGGTAACAGAATGGTGATTATTTCTATCCTGGAATGCTCGTTAAAGGGATGAAAATGGACAAGTATTTCATAGCTTCATACCGTTCGTCCAAAACCATGCAAATTGCATGAGAAAGCAAACGCCATTCACACTTGTTTCAATTCATATGAACATATACATTCACCAACCCATTCTAATCTTCTCCAATCCCGTAAAAGATAGTTCATACGAGGGGAAAAGGAAATAGAGAAATTGAAGTCAAAGACAACTGCTGTGATCTGAGCAGCCCCTGCGCGGCTGCGATCTCCATCACAGCCTTCTTTATCGGCCACAGGATCTCCGCCACCGCTGCCCGCCACCGCACAAACCGCCGCACCGTAAATATTCGCACTCGCCGCCTGTTCCCCAGACGCACCGTGCTGCCCCACCGCCTCCCTCGAGTCCTCCGGTCAGATAAAACCGTGAACCGCCGCCGCCGCCCGCCGCTGCACCACCGGATCATGGGCATTTGCCCTTGCTCTACCTGCATTATTGTAACACTACCTATTCTTGAACATTCATTGCAAACCTTATCTTGCTCTTATAGTGAATGAAGTGAAAACGTAGTATAAGTTGTGATGATGGTCATTATGATTGTGACATGATAACGTTACTAAAAAATATTATGGGGGTCCTCAAAACATCGTCATAGGGAATGGGAGCAATCATTTGAGGGGATGAAACCACTTAAGCTGGGAAAAAAAATATGAGTGTTAATTGTTAAATAATAGAGAAGGGAATAGAACCAAAGAGAAAGCAAACTATGTTAGCACCTAGCAGGCTTCATACCATGGCCTACTCATTGTGCTTGACAGGAAGGCATAGAAAAGTACAGCTTTAAAGGTCGCCAGAAGGTCTATAAATATTCCATCGGAGTGTATAGGATAAGTACTCTTCCAGCTATTTTTTTACTCATCAATTTGAGAGTTTTATATTTTTTTTTTCACCAAATTAGCCTTCTTCTAAAATTATTTATCTACGTAGATCACTACATAAATTTAAAATAAAAGGAGTTTGTTTCATAGTAGTTGTTTATTAATAAAATGCTGTCAGTAATTCCGCGTTTTACTTTATTAGTCTACAGCCTTATCTTTTAAGTAAACACTAATCTTATGGATGTTTTTATTAATAGAAAAATATTGAAAACTTTATTGCTTTACTAGGATTTTATCTCTTCCACATAAAACGCTGAACAATTAAGTGTCTTATTACTAAAAGCGCTAAATTGTTCAGCTTCTTATTAAGATACTTAACTACTCAGTATAGAAGGCCGTAACTTCTAATCAATATTTCATTTTGGACTATCATTACGAAGATAAAAAGAAAATATAATAATTATGATTGATGATAAATCACGCCTCAAGCAGGAAAGAATATGAAAAAAATATAAAAAAAGTTTAGAGCATTGTGATTTGTGCTTGATTATTTGTTTTGATTATAAAATATGTCGTTACAAGATATGAAAAGATTTATGGACAGGAGTGGCATAGTGATTCCCTATAACAATTTGAGCTCAGAATCACAATAAAAATAAATAAATAAATAAAATAGCTACTCCAAATTTAAATTTAAATTTTCTCTAATTTTTCACTAATAAAATACTGAATTGTTCAATATTTCTAGATTGAATCATTATCACGAATTTAATTTATCATCTTCCCCTAATCCTCTCTCTCTATCTCTATCTCTTCATCGTGTGTACTCCCTTTCCTATGCCGAGCTCGACCATGGCCATGGCCAAAACCACCTTTGGCCTACCTCTTCGTATGATCACCCCTTCTTGACCTTGGGAGTCGGTCCTATCCTCCTCTCTTGTCTATCTCTCTCACTGCCCACAACCTATCATAGCCACTAAGCCATATAACCCTAACCATAGACATAGCTAATCAACAACTTCTCGCACCCCTATCCATCCCCTCCTTCCAAACCCCAAACCTTTGGTCACTATTTTGACTATATCTCTCAATCTAACTAGCCAAACGTCGAGATCTTGGGTGCATTGAATTCTTCTCTTATGAGATTCCAATAGTTAGATTGTCTACAATTTCTCTCATAAGTTCCGTCCTGAGTTCTATTAAAAATCAATAACGAATTGAATTAAGCCGCTACAGAGGGCGTTCGTAATAGCATGACTTTGCTTGAATTCTTTGCTTATTGGTTGCTTGACTTGTTGCTTGTTAGGTCATTACTAGTTATTATATGGTGTATTCACTATTGTGATGCTTTTGTATGATTGCTTATCTTTGGTTGCATATCCTATATGGCTCTTATATTTGTAGCATGATATCTTATGTTTAGATGTTATACATCTATATACATGCTATGAAATTATTGTGTCTATTAGGATTGTAATTTGTCACAATCTTCCTCACTTATGTGCATGTGGTGTAGAAGTTTTGTTTTTTTAAATCGTTAAGGATTTGTTTTCAAATCGATTGTGCTTGGTTATATTAGACTGATTGTAACTTTAGAAATTAAGTTATTAGGAAAACTTTGGTGAGTCACAAAATTTGCTAGTAGAGGGAGTTGTAATTTCCAATCGGTAAAATTGTGGCCAAACCAAGTTATTCATAATATATTTTCCCTTGTTAATCATGTACAAATTATGACACACTTTTTTATAAAAGACATTTGTAGAGTAATCTAAATTTGCCAAAGTGCTTGAAACGGAGGATAGTACCAAAGTATAGTGTCAATGATAGTTATTCAAATGGTGAATAATATGTTTGAAAGGATGAATAATACTGCCCTTCGCATTTAAATAGTTCAAAATCCTTTCAAAAGGATATTGAATGTTTGAAGTCCATTCGAACGAGATTATATGTCTTCCACTCGAGAGCACGAATTACGTAAGATTGACATGGAATGCTTAGGCATTAGAATGGCTCCAGGTCATTTAAATGCATCTATGAGTCAAAGATTATTTCTAGTTCAAATTGAAGTGGAATAAAGATTTTGGTTTTCCTTTTTGGATATATAGAAGGGAAAGGAATTGGAATAGGGATTCTTGGGTTGTATCAAATCTACTATGCTTCCGTCCACCTTACTCTCAAGTTGAAAAGAATCCTTAGGTCGATAGAGCATCCATAATTCAATTTTTCGTTCTCTTTTTATACACCATTTTATAGATGTGTATCCAAGTAGCTTGGATATCCATCGCTATTGTACTAGTGTATGTATTCATTGATAAAAAAAAAGGTAAGATAAACTCCACTAATCAATGCGGATAATGAAGTGACGATAAATGAGATATGGTTGTAACAGCATGAATAATGGCCATTATCTCCCACTCATATATAGATAGTTATTGGGATTTGGGCGAGACAACCTTGTTGAGATAGGCCATGGTCAACCTTCTTGTATGAGCACTACTCTGATGCAACCCTGAAGCATTACACTTGATCAGGAATGTCTTAAAAAAAATTAGGTAACGCCAAAATAGGAATAAATGTCATGACAATCTTTATCTTATCAAATGCATCTCAATCCTTGTCTGTCCATCCAAACTCATCCTTCTTTAGTAACGATTTCAGTAGAGCAGCAATCTTATTATACCCTTCGATGAATCATGGTAGTAACCCATAAGACCAAGGAAACCACATAGATCCCTCAAGTTCGTCGAAGGAGGCCATCTCACCTTGTTCGTAATTTTCTTAGGGTCAAACTTAGACCCTACAGCTTAAATAACATGCCGAAGATAATCTATTCTTTATTGTTGCCAAAGGCACTTGGACATCTTTACATGTAGGTGGTGTTAGCGGGGTAATGGTAGCACCTCCCTACAATATTTCAAGTGGTTCACATATGTAGGACTATACAATAATATCATAAAAAAGTACAATTATTAACCACTTCAACAAAGGTCTGAATATATTGTAAATGAGTTCTTGGAAGGCCGCTAGTGCATTGATAAAGCTGAACGACATCACCAAATACTCATAGTATTTGTCATGGATATGAAAATCCATTTTGTGCACATTCGACGGGTCTCTAACTCAGAGAAGTAGGTTGCACCTAATAACTCATTCAACAACTCTTCAATTGCCAGAATAGAATACTGATCTTTTATGGTGATAGCACACTACTCAGTAGTCTCAATAAAACCGTTAAAACCATCATTCTTTTGTACTAGTGGCACTAGTAAGTAGTATGCACTTCGACCCAAATGGATGTGTTTATGTGATTTTATGTAATGGCAAGTTTGTTTGCAGAGCACTTTGAAATTAATGTAAAATATAGATATAATATATAATCAAGTCATACTATTTGTGGAATAAGTGTATGTGAGAAGAGAATAAAAAAAAATCAATTCGAATAAAAAAAACTCAATGTCAGCCTTTATACAATAAAATCAGGCATTACTATAATGCCGTAGGCGTATTGAGTTGGTCTTGCACAGTATTGAGTTAGTCTTGGTATGCACTGCAACACAATTTGCATAAGAATATCTTTGGAACTAAATTTCGCCCACACCTGATAAGTCAGGTGCGAACCAAACTGGTTGATAGCTTAAGGAAAGTTTTGAATCACTTTCAAACGTACTATTTCTTTTTGGGATTGTCCTAAAATGAATTAAGAAGGTTCTAATAAACTTATAAAAAGATGTCAGCTGTCAGATTAACATAGAGGACTCAACAAAAATCAAAGTTTAAGTGATTTAGAATTCTACTTTCCTCAAAGAGCTTACTTTCTACTTAATTTGAGGAAAGTTTTTATGTCTCCTGCTTAGACTTCATCTACAATATTTTAAAATAGGGGAGATACTTTAAGGACACATTTAGATATGTTGTTATTCAGAACAACTAAATTTCATTTACTTATGTTCTATAATTTGGAACAATCAAAGTTGTATATATATAAATAACAGTAAATAGTCATTTGTTGTTTGTTCGAACTTGTATTTTGACATTCATCCGCGACATTCAATTTAAATTGTGACATCACACTTTATTTAGCTTGCAATATGTTTTTTCATATATTTAGATGTAATTTATAAATGTATTTATGGATCAATAGATTTTGTCACTAAATATGCAGATAATATTCGGTAATCCATATATATATTGTTGGAATTCATAAATGTAACTCCAGAATTTATATATCTGTTTTTGTAATCCATAGGTACATATTTTGTAATATTTATATATGTCATTGCAATCTATAGATATTTTGAACTTTTCCTTTGATATGTTTGAAACGACAAACATTTGAATGCTAATTGAATGCACTTTAAACACTTGGTCTTAGGTTAGTCCATTTGAATGTCCATTACACATTCATATGTACAAAATGAGTATCCATAATGCAAACTAGAAAATCTAGATACAAATGAGATTTCAGAGGTACAAAATAAGATTCATAGATACAAAATGAAAATTATAGGTACAAGATAGGAACCAACGTATGCAAAATGAATATCTATTGATATCTGTAGAATAGACTAACACAAAAATCTTAAAATAATTTGTATGCTTTGATGGGTTAGTGCAGCTGATGGTGCAATATATCTTTTGCATTTTGAGCATTTTTTCCTCTTTACCTATGTGTTTTCACCATAGGCTAGTCTTCTTATCTTCCGCTTTCGCTTGTCCCGACTCGCACTAGTGGAGGTAACAGATATGACATCTAAAACTGCCATTTTGGCCAAAAATGCTCTTGGTATTGTCGATGGAAAAAAGTTAGAGTAAGTTGCAAAAGTTATTGTTGATTGAGGTTTTCATTTCAGAGAAAAAAAGAGAGTTTAAAGAAGCATGATAGGAAAGGAAAAAAAGAAGACATTTGTTTGTTATTGACAGATAATACGTTTCGACTAAGAACGTATCAAGTCTAGACTTTATTTTGGAATTTATGTGTAGTTAGGTTAGGGCAAGATATAGAATATGAATTCGATGGCAAAATTGGATGTATTAGTAGATTAATAGATATAGAACGAACCCATTTAGTTTTGTAATTTTCTACCTACGAGAGAATATCTAATAAATATTATCGTTTAATTGCATAGACAACCTTCCTCCACACGAACGCAAACCGGTAGCCAAGTTCGGCCTTTTCCAGAGGCTTCCTCCTCCATTGTCGTCAGCCCGGGCGTCGACCTTCTCTTCTTCCTCCTCCGCCGCCTCCTCCTCTTTCACCTCATTTGGCCTTCTCGTTCTCCATCGATAAGCCGTCACTGCCTTCTCTCTATTGGCCTCGCCTCCTCATTATCCTCATTTGGCCTCGGCAAGCCACCGCCTTCTCCTCTCTATCAGCCTCCTTCTCCTCATCCAATCTCCTCATCCTCCTCTAACCTCGACAAGCCGCCGCCTTCTCCTCTCATCTGACCTCCTCATCTTCCTCTAGCCTTGGCAAGCTACTGTCCCTACCACCCCCTCCTCCTCCTCCTCTAATCAAGCTCAGGCTCGGCCTAAACTCGATATGGCTCAGCTCAAGTTGAGTTGAGCTAAGCTAAACATCTTTAGAGGGCTCAAAATTAATTTTGAGCCGAGCCTGAGCTAGAGCCGGCTTGCTCAAACTTGGCTCGTTAGACCTCTAGTCACAATAGTTCCTTAGGGACAAGGGGGTGATCAGTTGAGGAGGAAGGAAGCAATAAGGTCTATAGATCAAAGCTAGATTAGCCAAAGCTTGGAGTTAGTTGAACAAGAGAGAAAGAGAGCAAGAAAGATGAAGATAAAGACCCATAGTGTTACAAACTAGATCTAGACCAATCTAAATGTAAGAAAATTATGAAAATCTGGGGTGGTAGCCGCACAAGATAGTGTTCTAATGGCTCTTATTTCATCTCAATTGGACATATGAATGGAAAGATATTATTAAAATAGTAGAGAAAGATCATAATAGGGCAGAATAGTAAATATCCGATGTAATAGTGGTCGTCAGAGAGCGGTGGATGGACAATGATGGTGGTGGATGGCCATAAGGTAGGGTGGCTGCTGGAGGAAGATAGTGATTAGGGTTTAAAAGTGAAGATAGGATTTTTAACTTAGATATACTCCTAAAAAAAAATAGACGGCTACAAGGTAAATAAAATTAACTTATCTTAACTCGATATTCATTCCAAACATAAATAATTAGGGCTACACTCTATATATTTATAAAGGCTAACCCTAGACTGACTTTCATTAGGATTTACCTTATTAGCTTTCCTAATTCAATTAGGACTTTACTTTGAGGCAACAAGGACTCTTGCGTTAAAGGTTTTCCTAACTCAAATAGGACTCTTACTTAACTAAATTAGAAATACATTAAATAAATGCATAAATAAAAGATAATTAGGAATTTAGTCCTATTAGATTAAGCTTGAGATGGTCTAGTATAGCCGATATCGTATCATTCCACAATGCTTTTTGCAACCTTGTCCTCAAGGTGACTAATCCTTGACATCTTTGTACTCTTAGAGTTGATCATGCCAATCAAAATATTCAAGTCCATCATCTTCAAGACCACCTAGGAATATGACGTGGGCTGGTTAACACTTGCATTTATGACTTGGGGTAAAATGGTCATCGTCAAAAAAACACAAGCCTTTCTTTCTGTGCTCCTCTAAGTCATTTGGTACAAATCTAGGCCACCTGTGTAGGCTGAGTTGGAGCAGGCTCACGTGGGTCTTGGGTGTGAGTTGTCTTCCTTCTCTCATCTTTGTGAAGCTAGTTTAGGATGTCCAACTTTGACTCCATTAGAACAACTAAGGAGAATGCATTATGAGAAGTAGCAAGTCTTAAAGCTTGGACTTCAGTCTCAATGTCAGGCCTAAGTCTACTAATGAAGGTACTCTATAGGATAGAGTCAGACCAATTAGTGACCCAGTTGTAGATCCGTTCGAACTTATTTTGATAAGCTCAAATTATTGTTGACTGAATCAGCTTAGTTAATATGGCCTAAAAGTCCTCATACTAGGTCGGAACAAACTGAGCACAAATTGAGTTCGCTCAGCTGACTAGTACCACCTAATCATTATGCCCTCCAAGTGGAATGAAGCTAACTAAAACGCCTTGTGGTCGAGCAAACCATGGTACATGAAAACTGCTATGCTAGATAGGTCTAGTCCAGCACGTCTCCTCTAGAGAATTTTAGGAAATCAAGCCTGATGGTCAGAGCTTGGATCCCAAAATGTGGCCTGTCATCGTAGGCCAAGTGATCTCGTTGTCAAGGTTAGTCACGTGGGACATGGGTTAACAGGTCCAGCTAATGTTGCACTCGAGCTACATGCAGGTTTGGCTTAGTCTGATGGCGTGGGCCCATCGGGTCATTCCACCATTCATCCTCGGGCTTGTCTTTGTGCTTGATATCATGTTCATAGGTTCCAAACTAGTTAGTTTGAGGTGGTTGAACTACTTCACAAAAATCTAGCTTGCCTCAGAAATCGTGCACTTCATCACTTTCATGCACTTGTCCTAGCCCTAACCCTAGGACTAAAATTGGATTTTGGCCTAGGGTCACCACATGCTGCTATAGCCTTAGTGGCAGTTAGGTTGGGTAGGTGGTTAGTGGCATTCACCATTCGACAAGTCCATGCGTCGGTGGAGTGGCTCATTGTTCAGCTCTCCTTCAATTCGGCCAAAAATTCGTTAAAAAATGCCTTCGCCTATGTCGACGGCTCATCGTCAATAGTTACTAGTGGTAGAGGGGGCAACAGAGATTCTCCCATAGGATCGGGGACGAGTTCATGACCCTCTATTGTCGCTCCTTCCTCGTTTGTCTTGGATCACGTGTTAACCATTGTCTGGTGACTATCGTTCTTCCCATTGAGGTAAAATAAGAGTCATTTGAACCCTATCTCATGAAGCTACCACTCCCTAAGTAAAAGATATAATTAAAATAGTGAAGAAAGGTCATAACATGGCAGAACGATAAATATTGGACGTTGCGGTAGTCACCGGATGGTGGCAGATGGCCAAGAGTGGTGGTGGACTACCGTAAGGTAGGATGGCTACTGGAGGAAGATGGTGGATAAGATTTGAAAGTGGAGATAGGATTTCTAATTTAGATCTACTTCTAGGAAAAAATAGATGGCTACAATTAAAAGTGATGCAAGGTAAATAAACTTAATTTAGCTTAACTTAATATTCATTCTAGACATAAATAATTAAGGCTGCACTCCACATATTTATAGAGGCTAACCTTACATTGACTTTTATTAGGATTTGTATTATTAGCTTTCCTAATTCAACCATGACTCTTGCTTTAAGGCAACTAGTGATATGATTCGGACTTCACTGAAGACATCTCAAGCATGGATACACTTTATGGGTGTCTTTTATTCTTGTTTTAGTGTTTATTTCATAGAAAAATAAGTTTTCTGTATCTCATATTCGAACGCGGATGGAGTGCATATGAATGCGCTTGTGAACACCTGCATCAGGTTTGCAAAAATAGAGAACGCAAAATATCAGGTTTGCAAAAATAGAGAACGCAAAATGTGCGTTCGAACAAGATCGGGCGTATTCGAACGCTGCGTTCAAACTTGGATGTAGTGTGTTCGAACGCGCTTGTGAACGCTTGCATTAAGTTCGCAAATACAAAGAACGCAAAATGTGCGTTCGAACGCGATCGACGAAAATCTACTGTTTTAGGGTTAATAATTATCATTTTTGAATTGTTTAGTTAGCCTCTAAAAATATGGATGGCAACCATGGAATCACTATTGATGAATTGAGTATTTTGCCTCATCTCCTTCGTCTTCTTTGCTCCCATTGTCTCGATCCCTGGCGACACCACTTCTAACCTCCCTGGACCGGCCATTCACCCTAGTCCCTTAGGGGCGGCCCACTCCTCCCCATTCTTCCAATCTATCCAACACTTGCCCTAACCCTTCCATCACCCATAACCCTTCCTCCACCACTTATTCACCGGTGCCACCTCATTAACGCCGATCCACCACCATCCACCCTCACCTAGGATCTCGTGTCTCCATCCATGGATCTTAAGACAAACCCCTTGACATTCGTCAATTAATCGGGCGATATCTTGAGATCCCTACATCCGATTCACTTGAAACTTAATTTTTTATAAATCTCTTTTCCAGGGCTGCAACATATCAAAATCTCAAGTCGATTTGACGGCGGCATCTTTCAGGATCTATTTCTAAAGTTCCTTGTCAAATCTTGCCCAGATCTGAAATTCAAAATAGATCGAGCCTTGGCCTAAAAGGGGAGATTGTATCAACTAGGACTCTTACCTTAAGACAACTAGGACTCTTGCCTTAAGGGCTTTTCTAACTCAACTAAGACTCTTACTTAACTAAATTAAAAATATATTAATAGATGCATAAATAAAAGATAATTAGCAATTTAATCTTATTACATTAAGCTCGAGACGGTCTGGTCTAGCTAAGATTGTATTAAATAGTCCTCTAATAATCAAAGCATAATAAAAAAAGGGTTGCCCCAACTCCTGTTTATAAGCCAACCCACATCCTAAGGTAATTAAAGAGTCCTAATGCAAGAAAAACACATAAAGAAATCAAGTTCGAACAAGTTTCCTTATTCAACATTTGAAAAGGTTTGAATAGGATGACATTCTACTATTGGACATTGGCGTTCAAATGCCTGGACCTGAGAGTGGTGGATCAGGCTGATCTTGGTCCGTATCTCCAAAATGAAGAATAGTGTTATTATCTATTGTTGCAGTAGAAGTGATAATATCATTACATTTTTTAAATAGAAAGGGCATTATAGTCATTTGATCTATAAAATTGAAAATATGGAAGAGTATAAATGGGTAAAATGCAAATAATGAAAACCTTTACTTTTTGGTACAAATAGCCATTTTAGAGAAGTATAATATAATATCTCGTACCCTCCCCCACAAAAAGGTGAGTGCACATGCGCTACTTTCTTTTCTTTCTGTCTCTCTCTTCTTTTCTTTCCTTCTTCCCTCACCTTGTCGCTGTCGCTCACCCCCCTTTTACTCCTTGCCATGTCGGAGCATCACCAGACTTTGCCATCATCACAGAGATGCTCGTCGGTGAGTCCTCTCCTATCTTGCAAAGTTAATTTTTAATTAAATAAGCCATGTAGTGCTTTCCCCCTTCCCCTCATTGTTTTGATCTTGTCGAGCAATTGGACTGCCAGCGATCTCATGTCGATGCCGCACAAAGTCGGGGAGCTTCCCATCGCCATCCTGTAACAACCATTATAAAAAAAAGGGCACACACATGCCCAACACGTGTGCTAACTTAACATGTGCGGAGCACATGCACCCTTTTCCTCTCTTCCCTACTTTCTTTTCTTCTCCTCCTTTCCTTCTTTTGTTTTTCTTTTCTTCTCCCCACTCGTAGCTACCTTTAGCCACCTTTGGGATGTCTTTGTGCTGGACCACCGTTGAGCTTGCCGACCTAGGGATCGAAGCTCCAGAGATCCCTTCATCAGTACGTATGTTTAATTTTAATGTGTTAGTGAGTTTGATTTTCTCCTTTGATTTTTCCTCCTCTCGGTCTTGCCGTGATCAATTCGGCTGGCGGCTTCGTGCCTTGCCTCGATGGCTTCCCCTCTTTATGAGGTTGCCTCGATGGCTTCCTTTGGTGCCCTCGTGGTGGCTGGAGTCGTCGAGCGACCCCTTGCCTTGGCCGGCGCCCAAGGCTAGGTGGATTCTTGATGATGACCACCTTTGGCAGCTCAGCTTCCCCTCAGCTAGCTTTTGCTTGCTGAAAGGAGTGTCTCAATGGGTTCGACTGGCTTGTCAGCGGCCGAGTTCACTAGCAGTGCCCCTCCCCGCCACCGATTAGGTCCTTGCCATCGGTGGGTGGTGGTTGTCTACCCCACCGGCGGGGTGTTAGTCGGCCCGTTGGCCCCGACTGCTAGTGGTCAACCATCCTCCCTTCCTCCCTCCTTTTAGTCTAGGTGAGGAGGGAGGGAGTGGAGTGGTGCCCCTGGCAGAGTGTGTCCCAACCCAGGGCTCGCGTGCTGGGTTCGGTGTGACCTAGTCAGGGCCCAAGTGTCGAGTCACGCTGGGTGCAGCCCAACCAGGGGCTCGCGTGCCAAGCTAGGAACGACCCAACTCGGGCCCGCGTTTTGATCGGGCTGGGTGTGGCCCAGCCTAAGGCTCACATCTAGCTGGGTTGGGTGCTGCCTAGCTCGGGCTCTGGAGTGTTGTTGGGCTGCATGCAGCCTAGCCCAAGTTTGGAATGGATGGGGTTGCATGCAGCCCAGCCCAAATTTGGGGGTGGGTTTGGCTATAGCCCAATCCATGTGTTTTTCTAGTTAAGGTGGTTTTTGGGCCAATTTTGGTGGGTTTATTTTAGCTTTGTACTATCTAAATAGAGAAATAACCCACTGATTATATATTTAAATTATTTAAGTAATTACTTAATTATTTTTAATGCTAACAACTGTGAGCCTTAATTAATCAATGTTTTTAGCAAATAGTAGTGTTCGCTTTATTGATTATCTTATAAATTGGTTTCAATGAATTAGACCATAGCCTAAGAGTGCCATTATAAATAACACAAAAAGGAAGCTAACTCTAATTTGAGATTTAGCGAGGTCATGTATACTTGATTAAATTAATTTTTAGCAAATTAAGTCGGTGATCTGTGTTTCTCTATATTAATTGCTCTTGTCGAAGAATTAATATAGATTATTGTAGGGAAAGTATATTAAGCAAATTATATTAATTAGTGAAATGGTCTAATCCAGTGTTGCCTATATGATTTTACTAAACGATAATAATTAGTGGAATGAGAATTTGAGGTAAATTATTTTAAATTGCTTTGAATAATGTGTTAGGCACTAGTACAACTATGGTAGCTCAACTTAATTAATAAATATGAAAATTCACAGATGGACCTACGATAGTAAGATGTTTTAACTAATTAGTGATAGGATTGTTGTGCTTATAACTTTTTTTATTGAGGTGGACTCCATACCCTATGAGGAAATCTTGTGACATAATTGTAGTTAGCAAACGAAAAGCGGTTCAGGCAAGTGAAACTCCTATAATCTAAGAGTAATGTAGAGAATGAAATAACTTACCTTATGACATCATCACATTCATAATATGCATGTGTATACATTTTTTTTATGGCTATTATTGCATGCCATACATGGTAAATTATTTTATTGTTCGATAAGATTTCGCATATTTATTAGGTATGAACATGTGTTGTCACGTAAATCATGATAATGCTTATAGTGTTGTATAATATCATACCACTTACATACGTGCACGACCATAAAGGGGGTGACTGTTGTATCTCGATAGTACTTGACACCTCCCCATCTAGGATTAGGGGTAGGAGATATTCTTATACTTATACATATTAGGGCCCATGCTTGAGGTCTTATGATACGATTCGAACTTCACCGATGTTGTCTCGAGCATAGATAATCCTTATGGGTGTCTTTTCTTATTGTTTTAGTGTTTTATTAAGAGAAAAATAAGATTTCTGTAGGTTGTGTTCGAACGCGCTTGCGAACGTCTGTAGGCATTCACAAATACAAAGAACGCAATTGGTGCATTCGAACACGTTCGACCCCGTTCGAATGCGGTCGATGAAAATCCACTATTTTTAGGGTTAATAATTATCAATTTTGACTAGTTTGATTAGCCTCTTAAGATGGGATAGCAACCAAAAAGAGGATATCAAAGAATTGAGTTTTTTGCCCTAATCTTCTTCTCCTTCTCTCTCATTCCCTCATCCCACGACTCCGCCGCCTCTAGCCTCCCTCAACCGGCCACTCACCCTAGTCCCTTAGGGGCAAGCCCACTCCTTCCCCTTCTTTAGAACTCTCTACCTTCATCTGAACCTTTTCCACTATCTATAGTCCTTCCACCACCACCTTCCTTACCAGTGCCACCTTATTACCGCCAACCTACCACCTCCATAATCCACCTCAGGTCCCGTGCCCCCATCAACAGATCCAAAGAACGGACTCTCTAACATCCACTCACTTATCCGAAGATATCTCCGAATCCCACCGTCTGATTTACCTGAATTTAGATTTGTTGGAAAGCTTTTTTCTAGGGCTACGACTCAGACAGTAGTATTGATGTGCAATACTGACCTTTGTGATGGGCTTACGATTGAGGTCCTTAGTTTGTGGTGGTTGATATTCAGTCATACTGTTTGCCAGGTGATGGGTTAGTGATTCTACTACTAGGGTCTACCCTCCTTTGGGGTATGTGTGTGGTTGAGTATGAGAATTGATGTGGTCTATGAGCGTAGCTCTGTATGAGCGTATATTACAGACTTAATAGTTTTGAGATAATGCATATTATGTGGTATAATGTTAACATGGCCTGTGGGCGAAGCTTAGTGTAAGCTTAAGTTTGAGGACTTGTGTGAGAACCAAAAACAAATGAGAGAGAAGAGGGTGCACGTGCAACCCCTCTCCTCTCCCTCTCTGACGAGGTGGCCGCAAAAATCTCATCGAATCTAAATCAAATTTAGATTTGGATTTATTAAACCCTAATTCTCTCTCTCTCTCTCTCTCTCTCTCCCCTTAAGCCCCCAGCCTCCTTTTCCTTTTTCTTCTTCTCCTCCTTCATTTTCTTCTTCCTCATCGTCGGAGTCACTAGAATCAGCCTATCGGATTGCTGCCAAAGCCATCGGAGACCACCACATGATTCTTTGGTAAGCCCTTCCTCCCCTCAATTTTAATTTTAATTTAATAGGTTAAAATAGAAATACCTAATTCGTGAGATTTTGGCTTCGTCGGCGAGTCACGCTGGCCAACGCTTCAAGTTGCTGCTACTCCACCATTGGAAGCCTCTTGCTGTTGGCCTCGTGGCATGAATGTTCACCTTTGGAGCCCTTGTGGCTCCGGTCACCGTCAACGGCCGCTGAATCATCGCCGACATCTCTATCTCTCTCTTTCTATTTCGCCCTTCGGTACCCCTTCGAATTGTTGAAGGTAAACTCCGGCAACCCTACTCTAGCCCTCTCCCTTTAAGTTTCGAATTCAGGTTGGGTTGGATCCAAATCCAAGGGACTTGACCCGGTTCCATTAACTTAATTGGCCCAATCCATTTAAGTATTTGGTTGGGTGGGCTACAAGCCAGCTGAAGCCCAGCCCAATCGATTGAGCTTGTTTTAGCCCAAATTATTAATTTCCGAGTTAAATTATAGAAAATTTTAATATTATTTAATTAAAAAAATTTATCGTTATTTATTATTAAAGGTGGTGATTTTTAGCACATGAGCTAGAGATTTGAGATTCAGTTGTTTTGCTTATACATAAGTGAGTGGGTTCACTCACATATTTATTTTTATTATACTTTGTACCTTTGTCAGACCATGTAAATTAATGTGTACAAATTTATTTATTTTATTTTTACTTGCAAATTTAATCTTTATATTTTTTATGTGCATTTAATCATCACACTCAGTGCATCGCCATACCTTGTGTAAATATTAAATTTTAGTGAAAAGAAAAATGAAACTAATATTGGTATGACTTAGATAACAGTCCCAGTATAGATCGTTTGCAGTTTTTTATAGTGACTCAAATCTATCTAGAAGTCCAGGGGAAAGTTATATCAAATCACTGTGGTGACTTTTTTAGATGACTCTAGCAAGGTTAGGGAACAACTCTAGGATGAATGAGAAATTTTCTAGGTGACTCTAACCTCTCTCAACGGTCAGTGAAAAAGACAGGGTGTGTTGATCACATAGTGATACCATTTGATGACCCTAACGGGATCAGCTATGAGAAAAAGTCTCGAGCGTCATCTTGAGGTGACTTCTAGTTGATGCGGATCCATAGGGTATAGACCTATTGAGATAAATGATATTATAAATATTGGAAAGAGGTTAATATGTTAAAACTGTATAAATCTACAAGTTATGACTCTCTATTATTATCATTGTCATTATTTAAAAGCATGCTTGTTGAAAATTATTATGTATATTGTTGAACTTTGGTTTTATTGTAGAGGAAAGTTAACCTAAGTTGAGATATTATGGTCGTAGTAGCGAGTTTGAAAAGAGTTAATACTAAGTAAAAGTTATACTACTTTTTAGTTTAATACTAATATAATGAGTAATAATTATATTTCATATGACATAAAGTTAATATTAAAGTAATAAAAAATACTGAATTTGTATTATGAATCGGTGACATTTTAAACCAAATGACAGAATACCCTTGATTGGATGTAAAGCTGTAGTAGTAATTAGGTGTTGTATAATCTAGAGACAAAATTATAATTTTAAATTATTATTAAATTAATTTTTTAAGTTGTATGAAATAAAAGGAGAGAGAATTATGATTAGTATACTAGAAGAAGCAAAATTATTGTTTAATTACTATACTAGAATACGAAGGCTTTTTCTAGAAGAAGAGTATTCCAATTCCACAAGTTAAGGGTCTAAAGCTCCTAAATATAAACATATAAAAGCCAAGTAGCCACAAAAACTAAGTACAATTATTTAGTAGCAAATTGGGAGTTTTTACCAAACTAGCTCTCTCATAAACTTTTTAACTAAAATAGACTACACGCGAAACTAAATACTAAAATGTGTATGTTTGCATATAGCTGCTAGTAAAATACTGAACTTACAAATATTTTACTTTTAGATGGAAATAGAAAAGAGTTTATTTTTGAAAATACTGAACTTATAAGTGTTTTAAGGGAGCTGAAAGAAAATTTACCTAATAGAGAGACTAAATTATGGAAGCAAATTAATAAACTAAGGGGTTTGATCCCTATTTGGTCAGCTCGAGATGACTAAGTTGGACCAAGTCATATCAATTCACTATGTTTCCATCACCTTGATCTCAAGGTGTGTAATCTAGAAAGCAGTCCATCATGTTTGACTCTAGCTCCCTAGTGGACACATTTGTTGGCCTATTGAGCCGCTCAATTAGCACTTCGATCTCCAATCTAGTTGTCGCCTCCTACGTTGTGCTAATACTTGAAGCGGCTTAGAGAGTCCATCTCATGTGGTTGGGTTGGGCAAATCTGAGCCCATAGGATACTTGGGTCCAACCTGGCCCTTAAGTATTGAAAAATGGAAGACCAGGTGAACATGGGTTCCCTTGGGTAACTCCAAACAATATAATACTAGACCAATCAACTTGACGATTTGATACGGCTTGAAAATTTTGAGGCCAACTTCCAATTTTGGATTGACCTCAAGGATTGTTGGTGGTATGGTTGCTTTAGCCTTTTTATTTAATTATTATTGTCAAACTTGAGCTTAAATTATTAATCATCTTTGGAGGGTAATTTTGATTAGTTATTATATTTGTTATAAATCAATATTAATAAATGATAATCATATTAAACTATTTTAATATTCAATAAGCAAGTTAATTAAATATAGTCTATTTTAATTTATTTTTGGGATAATTTCCTTTTCACCCCCTGAACTATTACCTATTTTCACATTGACTCTTTGAACTTTTTTTGGTACACACTTGCCCCCTAAACTATCAGAAATACCTCACTCCCCTGACGTCCTTGATAGAATTAATCAATTGACCAAATTACCCCTCCACTTATAATGACGAGATAATTAAGTGGCTTAGCTAAAATTAAATATTTGATTTTTTTAAATTCCTTCATTACCCTTTCCCTCTGCCTTAATATCCTTTATAAACAATCCTTCTTTCCTCTCCTCTCTGACCAAATCCCACCTTGCCCGATCCCTCCCCCTCCTTCCCAACGGCTCTTGTGACCTCTCTGGCGACGTTGGGCTCGGAGAAGAGGGCAACGGCGACGCCGGACTCAGAGAAGAGGGACGTTGGGTTCTTGTAGTAAGCTATCATCCCCTAGATCAAATTCTCCAGCTCCGAGTTGGCGCTACTACTCCTCTTCAACGCCGGTGTGGTACTAGACCCATCGAGCTTGCATTGGAGAAGGAGGACGAGTTGGAAGAGGAGCATGACGTCGTCGTTGAATGCCACACAAAGGCACTCAAAAATGACCTCCTTTGCCCACCATCGTCTTTGCTTTGGATTTGCCCAAATGGGTTCTTTTTCTTTGCGAACTCTGTCGCCTCAGAGCATGGGTTTTGGAGGAGAATAGGCAAGGCCCAAAGCATGTGGTGGGAACAGCACATGATGGCTAGATGTAGGACGGCTCAATGCATGTGGGTTGAACACAGTATGCTGTGTTGTTCTTATGAAATGGTTTGGAGTCTACGATGGAAGACTTGATTAGCGTATAGGTCAAAATTGGAGAGCATGATGTGGCCATCCTCTCGAACAAGGACATTTTCTGGCTTGAGGTCACGGTATATAATTCCAAGCATGTGTAGATATTCCATTGCAAGGAGTATCTCTACTACATAGAACTTGCAATTCAATAAAGAGAAAAGACTTGAAGTAAGCCTTTCGAGGCCTTGAGAGAGGGCATGAGGCATTTTGAGAGAGAGAGCACAAAGAAGAGGGCGACGGCGAACGCGAGGAATTTGGAGAAAGAGAAAGGGCTCGGAGAAGACGACAATGACGACGCCGGGCTCGGAGAATAGGGCGATGGCGATGCCGAGGCAGGGCTCGGAGAAGAGGGCGGATCTATCCCTTAATCAGCCACAGTTGCTGGAGGCGGCGGCGTAGCTGCCGAAGCTGCGTCGATCCAAGATCCAGCTTCAACGGGGATGCAGATCTTGCGGTGGATCCGAACTCGAGCACACTAGAGAGGAGGGCGACGGTAGGCTGTGGAGGAGGCAACGGTGGTCAACGCCGTGGACACGGAAGAGGCGACGATGGTAAAGCTGCGAAGGCTGCGATTGGCTAGGTTGTGACCATAGTAATGGAAGGAGAGAATGAAGGGGGTATTTTCATCTACCTAAAAGTTTCTGATGACTTATCATGTGACTTGCACATGTATGAGGGTAAAATTGTCATATATTTGTCAGGTGATTATCACGTGATATCTTTTGGATGGAAATGTGTAACGGAACTCTAAAGGAAGGGGTAAAGTGAGGTATTTCTAATAGTTTAGGGGGTCAGTGCGTACTAAAAAAAATTCAGGGGGTCAATGTGAAAATGGGTGATAGTTTAGGGGGTGAAAAGAGAATTATCCCTTTTATTTTTTAGCAATAATTATTAGGAGAATAGTGATAATGATGATAATTGTATTAATAACTCATAATAGTGTATTAGATCGTAATAATTAATATAGAAACTCTACTGGATTTAATAAATGTAAGAATTCTTAAGTGGGCACACCCCAAATCCGTAATGGCTATCCATGGATTATTTAATTAATTAATTTGTGTAGGTTAGTTCTTATGTTTATTAATTTCGTTATCGAGGTAATATTGTGAGAGGATAATTCATGGCGCAATTGGAGTTGATTAACTTGAAAGGGATGTCAAGCAAGTAAATCTTCTGTAGTCTAGAATTAGTGTAATATTATAGTGATGTTTTGCTTTATGAGTTCATCGCATTTCATATCATACATATGTAGATGTTTATTTATTGTTCAGTAAAATTATATTTATTTTACTATTTCATATTTATTTATAAATTATTGGTCTATGCCTAAGCATGATATTTTTTATGTGCATGCCTTATAATTGATGATGTTGATCACTGCACTACTTGAATGTATTCCCATATAGTTAATTCCCATCTTGGCAATACCCATATACCCGTGTAGCCCAGGGTTACAAGTAATATTACTACTAGATCTCTATCTCTTCTCGATGTTTTATATGATGTATGAGTCTATGTTTATTATGTGATAGATAGCTCTTTAAGCATGTAATGATAATTCATAGTTATAATTATGTGTGAACTTGATATATAATGAAATGTCGTTTGCACCTAAATATATATAGGTGACCAAGATACAAGATGGTTTGGCTATCCCAACCAAATTTACTTAAGTGAAAGCAAATTCGCCTAATATAGAGATTTCTTGTAAAAGCAAATTAATTAGATAAACTAAGGGGTTTCGGCCCCTATTTGGTGAGCCCGAGACAATAGGGGCAGCCCAAGTCATATCACATGGATGCAAATAATTCAACATACGCAAGTAAGATGAAACACTGAAATTCAAGATGGTCTACCCCGTTTTGTCTAAAATTGGTAAAATCAGAATACAAGATTCTATAGACTATACATACAAAATTAACAAAATAAATAGAGAAATCGACAAAAACCAAATACGGAGATAGAATTTTATTATGTTAGAATTTTATTTAATTAGCTAAATTCAGCTCTATGTAGTCTTGAGAAAAATATTCAAAAGATATTCATCCAATGTTTGAATATTATTGAATTACTTGGATAAGATTGATAACGTCGTGACCTACAACTTTCATATTCAAAGTATCTTCTAATTCGGAATCTATCTACAGTAGAACGAAAACATATTTTGAAAAAGATAAAAAAGATTGATTTAGCTAAGTCATGCTTATTTCTAAGTCCTATTTATCTTTAATATAAGCCGTTAAGATAAATTCTAGTTTAAGTCAATTTAGGACTAACATCTATATATATGTAGAGTGCAACCTTAAATTTATCATGCAATCAACTATGAAGTATTGGCTACTTCTCCCACCTCCTTCTTCACAAACACCTCTTTTGTTAGTAAGGTCTCAGCTAGCCCCTAATCTCCCTCGTCAACCGAACCACCCTTGTCCCTAAAGGTCTACCACTTCTTTCATATCTTCTATTCCTATTAGGTAGTAGATTTCATAGTGACCTTCATCCACTCTTTAGTCGCTTAGATATCGCCGTCTGAATCCAGAGATCTTGGATTCATTGGAAAACTCTTTTCTAGAGTGACAACATTTATAAATTTAAGGAGGATCCTATAGTTAAATCACCTAAAATCGTCCTTACAATTACATACTTAATTCTGTCTAGAACTTAATTCGAATTGGTGCAAGGACGATTTCAGATGATTTAACAATTGGAAAACTCTCTTTTGAAGTGACAACATATCCAAATTTCGGAAGGATCTAACAGTTAGATTATTCAAAATTGTCCTTGCAAGTTATGTGCTTAATTCTGTTCAAACCTAATTTGAATTAGGTCAAGCTGATTTTATCAACTGCAAGAAGAGAGGAGAAGATTTCGGCGATAATAAATTAATGGAATAGAAGCAAGAAGCTAGGAGATAGAGCAAAAATGAATAGAAGATTTGAATAAGAAGTCAGGAGATGGTTCAGAAAGAAATCTCTTTCAAAAACGCTTGTTTTCCTTTACGAGACGTATCATCCTCTTGCTATCTATTGCAAAAAAGTCTTATAAAATCTGCTTGCATTTAATAGAGGAAGATATTTGTTTATACCCCATTCTTTTGTAGAATAAAAAACTTATAGAAAGTTTGAAGCAAACGCAAAAAGCTAGGAGATAATTAAGGCTAAAATGGAGGAGAAAAATTGAATAAGAAGGCATGAGATAGTTTGAGAAAGAACTCTCGTTTAAAACTTTTGTTTTTCTTTTTGAGACTGTCATCCTCTTGCTATCTATTACCGAAAAAAATCTTATAAAACCTTCTCACTTTGGGCTTAACATAAGGAGTAAGAACATGTTCCAGGAATTCATTCACTGCCCATAAAATCTTTATCCAACCTGAGAGAGGGCAGTTAAGGCAAGAAGGGAGAAAAGGAAAGTAAGAAGCAAGTGGAAGGAGGAGAAGATTTGGGCAAGATGAAACTAATGGAAAGTTTGAAATAGAGGCAAGAAGGAAGGAGAAGATTTGGAAAGAATTCTCTTTTAAAAACTCTTGTTATTCTTTTTGAGATGTGTCATTCTCTTGCTGTCTATTACCAACAAACCTTATAAAATCTCTTTGCATTTAAAACAGTAAGATATTCTTTATATTGTTGGAAGGGCAATCTTAGTATTTAGTTATTGGGTAAAATGGTAATAGTAATTAAAATTGGTACGAATACAAAAATTAATAAATATATTAGTTTTAAGTGCAAATTGCTCTTTTTAAAATAGATGGTCTACCTTAACTTTTATTCAAAATAATAAAAAACATGAGAAGTTTATTACATTTTTATCTACTAGACCAACAAAGAATGCAAAAGGAACGAAAGTACACAGTTATCCCTATAAAACATCACAAATCTATTTAGGTAGGTAGTACATAAGATTTAAGATCTAGGACTTAGGGTTCAAGTGAAATCATATATATTTTAGTTATTTATTTAATAGAACATCCAAAGGTGTTATCGTATAATATATATTAATGTTCTTAAAATATTATAAGGACGAATGTGACATTTTGGATCTCTGTGGTGGTCAGGTGATGTTTGTGAGTTTCCCTCACTTTGTTTATATTATTCTGATTGTTCAGGAATCCACATCCATTAGTCACCTATCCAAATGAGAAAGCGACTTACGATGGCATATGCAATTGTTTTTTTATATTACGAATAAGGAACTAAGGTATTTTTTTATTTCACAATTTTTTTAAAATGTTTTTTGGAGTTATTGTGATTTACACATTGTCTTTTTAAAATCACCCAAAATACTCTGAACTCGATCCGGTGCATTTGAAAATAACGATAACTCCCCTCAAGGTCATTCGGGTACAAATCCTAATGGAATTGGTATTTTATGGAATACTATTAAATGATCATTTCTCTTTAAACAAAAAGTTCCCCTCTAAAAAACTATGACCATGAATTTCACTATCATTAGCGGTGATCATCAAGTGGGCTGCGTTGAGCTAGAGTATTATAGCTCAATACCACCCACTAGCCCATGTGATATCGAGCTTGAGTCAAATATAATGGGCCAAATTTAAAAACATTATATCGTACTATAATGGGCCTCTATGAAAATATTTAGTTAACTTTCATAAAGACATACTTATATAGATGTATCCAATTTACTAAATATTGGATGTGGAGCTAAAAAATCATAAGAAAGATGTTATGAGTCAAGCTTTTGGGCTAGGTTGGCTACACAAATCCTAGCTAGTGCTGTCTATTACCATCTAAAGCATGAGTCAGGCCCAAACTGGGATTGGGCCGTGCTTAGCCTAGTTAAAAATCGGGTGGGTTCGAGTCGGGCATGGGACAATCAAGCCTAATGATCAACTCTAACTACCACTATGCCCTATACGTTTGGATATATTTTTAAACATCTAATCGTTGTAATACGACTCCACATTGATTAGGATTCCACCAAGTTAGACTCCCTTCCTTTTGTGACAGTGATCGACGCCAGTCATCTCTATCGCTAAAGCGCCTTTCCTCGGCAACTCCCTACCTCCCATTTCTCTTTTTTCTTTGGTTTTCCAAGCAGATCATCGCCATTGTCATTGTTTGTCACTCCCTTCTTCCTCTATTCTCTATCACCACCATTGTCATTGTTTGTGGCTTCCTCGTACCTCTATTTCAAACCATCGCCGCCCCTCCACTGTGGAACCTTGCAGCTGCCTTGTGGCTAACTATAGATGCTTTCTCTTGTTACGGTTGCCTTTGATGAAGATGATTGTCTATCCAACTTGTTAATCTAGACATTATTAATCTGGACATAACTTAACACAGAACTTGCGAAGGCAATAGGGATCGATCCAACTATTGGTATGATCTGACATTCAGATATGTTGTTCCTCTAGAAGTTAGAGAAACAATCTAGTGCAACCGAAATTTTATCAATTTGGCTTGTATATCGAAAGTTATGAAGAAAACAATGACCAAAGATCAAGAGGTGATGGGATGGATATAGATTATTGGTTACGATTGTGGGAGATGATGGTGGGTATGGTGGATGGGTTAGTGCTTTGAATAAGATAAAGTGGGAGAAGGAAGCTTCCACGTATGGCTGGTTGCTAGAGAGAGGAGAGAGAAGCGATGAAAGATTAACCTCGGCTATAGACGAGAGATTGGGTTGAATTCTAGGGGAGAGGAAGGAGGAGGAAGAAGTTGGCTCAAGTCTAGATGCAAAATAAGTTCCAATAATCAATAATTCTAAGTTTGCTATTTTTTTACATATTTGGAGGCTAGCCAATCATCTAAAAACCCTATACAAATCTTATTACGACTCGACTTATTCGTCGCGCATTTGAACGCCCCCTAACCGGGTTGAAATGCCCCCAAAATAGGGCCCTGGATATATGAACATGAAATCAGGTGTTCGAACGGCCAAAAACCGTTCTCTAGATATGCGAATGCGAATTAGGCATTCAAACGCCATCCATTTGTGTTCAAACCACCTGCCAGAAGCTATTTTATTTTCCTAAAACATAAACAGAAATTGATACAATTTGATGTAGTTTAATCATGTTGACTATGTATCTAAATCAAGAACTGTAACACCTCTTCACCGGTGTTCATTGCTTCTCTTGGTGGGAGCCTTTTGTCTTCGACTAACGGCAACTCTTGGTCTTGGGTTTGTTGTAGTTTTTGTTTATCTATTATCTCTTGTTGACCAATATTCTTTCCCAGTCTTTGTAGATCACAGAGATATGTACCTATTACTTACTACTCATCGCGACGGTGCTACAAGCTAATGTTAGGTTCTTCTACATTTATGTCTACCTTGGTTGTTCTTTCTATTTAATTCTCTTAACACCTTAGGGATTGATCTTGTTTTTTTTTATTGTCGTGATGTTTACTTTTGTAACTAAGAAAGAGATTGATCAAAGAGCCATTACTTTATCCCCCTTCTTCTGTTATCTATTAGGTTTGCTTAGTGATTGAATGAAACCTCGCCTATAGGCTTTCTTTGAAAAAACAAACATGCATACAATTGTGTCTAAATCATTTTAGTAGGTCTTAATTAGTTTGGAATTAAATGAAGAATCCTTTTGACTAAGTTGAAATTTACACTTCGTTACGGTTATGACCCAACCAAGTATCAATTCCTCTACAATTAAGATCAACCGATTAGGTAAGTGATCAAATTCAGCATTCAATTCATAAACGAGTCAACTTTATGCATTCTTAAGCGTTCCTGAGTTGAATTGAATCAGTTCAATTTGAGGAGTAGCCAATTTGGTACTTATGACTTATGGCTTCTTTTTTAAGTCTATCCAAATTGATATGCAAATTTTATGGTCTTTCCTCAGGTCTTAACCTTACCGATAATAGCCAAGACCGATTTTAGGATGTGACTTTCACAATTTGTTAGTCCTAGTCCCCCCAGTTGTTCAAGAATCCTATTTGATGTGATTTGGACCACACTGAGTTATCTCGTGTATGGATACAACCTAGGGACCCTATTTCTTATTTCGGTTGATTAGTTTTTTTTTACTTTTCTTTAGAAAATAAGAATTCTAGTTGTCACGTTTGAACGTGAGGAGATCATGTTCGTACGCCTCGTGCAAACGCCTGCATACGTTCGCACATACAGAGAATGTGAATTGTGCATTTGAATGCGTGGAGTCACGTTCAAACGTTTACATACGTTTGCACATACAGAGGACGTGAATTGTGCATTTGAACATGCTCGACCCCGTTTGAATGTGATCGGCGAGAATGCATTGTTTCTAGGTTTACCATTTGTTAGCTTGGTTTATTAGGTTGGCCTTTTAATATGTGGATGGCAACTTAATTGGGGATTGTGAATGAATATTGAGTTTTCCTTCCTTCTTCCTCTACTCTAGCTCTTTTCCCTCCTCGCTCAAACCTTAGCCATGTGTCACCTCAATATCGATTACCCCTAATCCCCTTCAACTGTCGAGTCCTTCCTCCTCCTTGGGATCTCGACCAACTTTTTCCCTGATAGACTCTAATACCAATTTGATAGGCTCTGATACCAAATTGATGAGATCTGGAACCAAAAGATCGGCTATGGAACAATTCCTTAAGATCTAAATTTATTGCAAGAAGCAGTCCGCGCAACCGTAGGAAAATATTCGTCAGATATTCTCTGGTAGTTATAAAATTACAAAACTAATTGGGTTGGATCTGTAACTTCATGATCTACAACTTTTGTATTTACGTCCTTCTTTGATTCAAACTTTATTAGGGATTAAAATACGGAATAACATGGGTGATGGTGGTGGTGACGGGTGGAGTGGATGTTAGGGTTATGGATTGGTATAGAGATGAGGGTGGATTGTGGAAGTGATTAAGGAAAGTAGACAAGGAAAATGAAGAGGGAGATTAGAAGTGAGGAGAAACCTTGCCAACGGTAGAGGTGGAAGGATGGTGAAGAGGGAGAAGGGAGGAGTCGAGAGAGAAGATAGGAGGCAAGAAATTAAGAATCCAATAGCATAATGAAGTTGGTTGCAATCCACATATTTATAGAGTCCAACAAGTCCTAAAACAATATGAAATCCTAATTCTAGAGGATTCCCGTCGATCACGTTCGAACACGCCCGATCGCGTTCAAACGCACTCAAAAAGCCCCTTTTCTAGATTTGCGAACGCGACACAGCGTACACAAGGCGTTCGAACGTGGGCGTTCACAAACGGGGCATTCACAAGGCGTTTACAAGCATTCACAAGGCATTCACAAGTGTTCACAAGGGCGTTCGAACGTGACCTACATGAATTTTATTTTAATGAAAAATAAACACCTAATGCAATAAGAAAAGATCGTAACTAAGTGTATCATCCCTCCTCATCCTTATCCTTTTAGCACCTCGTGCCACCAAATCCATCACCCTTATCACCACCTTTATCACCATCATCACTATCGCCCAACATCTCCACCTCCACCACAATATTGTTTACTTTCGCCTTAGGTATAGTTAGAATTTGCAAAGTGTGTGAATATAAAAAACATAGATCATGAAGATATGGAACGAACTATACTAGTTTTGTACTTTTCTGATTATCAAAGAATATATAGAGAATATTCTTTTCTCACTTCCCTACATCCAAACTTGATTGAGTAGCAGACGCCCGGTCCATAACAAGTGGTATCAGAGCCACCATTCCTCGAACACCATGCCAACAACCAGATCTATGGCATAAAGACTCAATGAAGGAACCTCCGTTGAGGGAGAGGCCATGGATATTATCAGATCGGAGGCAAACTCAAACTCATCGGTCGGGACTTCTCAAATGACTTCTACAATCAACTCAGATCTAATCAAGATGTTTGCGGACATGATGGAGACACAATGAGACATGCAAGCATCGGTGGGAGCAATGACTCAAGTCCTCTTGGGCGCACCAAGGGGTACGATGACAATCGAGTTCCTTAATTGAGCCGGACTACACCACCGATGGAATCACCTTTTCACCAAGGAACATTGCCTCCACCATTCCATGCCAAGCCGGAGGAAGATCATGTAGGCCTCATGGGTGGTCATGCCAGGGGGCCCTTGCTGCCTATGCCACTTGAAAGGTGCAACATACCACTGCTGGCTTTTCATCGCTACCGAGCACCAGATCCACCTCACTAGGATGATGATGACGAGTGGGCGGATTATGAACAACCAGCAATCCCTCGATATTATCCTAGGGATGCTGGATTAAACCCAAGGGAAAAAAGACCCAACGGATATGAAGAAGAAGAACGTGGAGTCCGTGCGAGGACCATTCACCTTAACTTCCCGCAATTTAATAGAGGCGATCCACTCGATTGGGTCTATCGAGTGGAATAATTTTTTGACTACCAACGAACACCTAATGCACAAAAGGTGTTATTGGCATCATTCCACCTTGAAAAGACTGCCACTCGTTGGTACCAAGCAGCAAACCGAGCTCAGCCCTACTGGACGTGGGAAGAATTTACTACCGCCATTTGCATTCGTTTTGGACCTTCCAGACACGAAGACTTTCAAGCCGCCTCACCAAGTTGACCCAAAAGACTATGGTGAGGGCGTACCAAGAGAAGTTCAAATGTGTAAGCAATAGAGTACGAGGTTGGATAGATTCCTACCTCAAAAGCACGTTTTAGTGGCCTTCGGTAGGACACCCAAGTTGAGGTGAAAGCAATCAAACTAGCTACCCTTCTTGAAGATTTCTCTACTATCCAAGTGATAGAGGAGAGCTAGGAGAGCTTCATAACACATCAAGGAGCAGCTGGATAGAACCGGAGGTGAAGGATGCACACTGGTAGCTCGCAATAACACTCGTTGTCCTCATTGGCTCATCGCGTAAAATGGGTATTCGCCCCCTTCCACGGACGATTCCAAAGGTGAGGGCACCTCTGAGAGCCCCTATTTAGCAACTCACACAAGATCAAGTGGAAGATAGAAGAGCGAAGGATCTTTGTTTCTATTGTGATGAAAGATACACACTAGGACACAAATTGTGCTTGACCGATGGCAACGGTGATGGTGCTAGACGACGTGAATGCAGATGATGTTGTTAAACCAGAGGAGATTTTAGATGAAGAGAGTTCTATTCAAAGACCTCCGAAAAGCAGCAAGGAAGTCCTAGCCGAAATCTCATTCTGTGCTTATGCCGAATCCATTACAACGACTACTCTCTAGGTTGATGGCACCGTTAAAGGCTATGTCGTGTGGATACTCATTGACACCAGAAGCACTCATAACTTTGTGTATGAGAGGCTGGTCTAGAGGATGAACTTGACACTAGAGCCAATCTTAGGCTTTAACGCGATGATTGGAGATGGCATGGCCCTTTGAGCAAATAGTGTGTGTTCATAGGTAACCTTGAGGGTCCAAGAATATGCCTTGGAATTGGATATTCACCCATTGGCTCTTTGGGGAGCGGATGTCTTGTTAGATACTCAATGTGAAAAAACTCCTAGACACACGTATGTATCTAACTTTTAGGCAATGATATCGTTCGTTCGCTTAAGTATAAGTCGGAAGAAATATTAAAAACGAAAGTAGAGATGAACGCCAAGATTTTAACGTGGAAAATCCAAACGGGAAAAAAACCACGGATCCAAACTCGGATCAAAACCAATCACTAGAATATTAGCAGTTACAAGACTGACTCACAAAACAACCCGTCGATCCAAACGACTTTGTTCCTCTTAGTTTTGATCGCTAGAACCCACGATTCACTGCTTCTTATGATTGAAGTCCAATCTCAGTAGCCCTCGAGATTGATCTTTCGTCTAGATAGCCCTCAAGACGAAAGATTAAATTCTTGTAGATGAGTAGAACCTTGTTCGTTGAAGAACCGATGTAGCCTCAAGAAGTCTCCTTCAATAATATTTCTTCAACTCCCCTAGAGATAGGGTTTCACAATCCTTATATATGATCTTCAGGATAGAGCCAAATCCGAGTCTTATCTGTACTCATGAAAATCCAATAAATTGCAAACTTCATAGGTGCGTTCGAACGCGGCCCGGGTGCGTTCGAACGGCATGACTTAATCTCAGGTGCGTTCGAACAGGCCCAAGTGCGTTCGAATGCAACAGCTTGAATTCCTTAGATTGCGTTCAAACGCATTTGTGAACGCAGCTCTCGGTTTGTGTGAACGCAGCATCCGCGTTCGAACGCGTTTGTGAATGTAGCTCTCGGTCTGTGTGAACGCAGTACCCGCGTTCGAACGCGTTTGTGAACACAGCTCTCGGTCTGTGTGAATGCAGTACCCGTGTTCGAACGCGTTTGTGAACCTCAACGGCTTTTCTCCAATAAACTTGCAATTCTTCAAACCAGAGATATTCTAGAAGTGTGTAAAGCTCATATACATGAAAAAATACACTTAGAATATTTTGTATATAATTGCCAACAAATAAAAAGCTAACAATCTCCCCTTTTAGCAATCTGTGACAAAACACCTAGGTTACAAGATATTACAAAGACTTCAAACTGAGCAATCAACAAGTCTAGAATATTTTGCACATCAAGCCTTGCAATGAAACATATACCAATCCAAGATCAAGTGAAAATAACTTGAAATGAATAAACAATCCAAACACAAGTTATCAATGAAGCATAAGTTCAAAAGTACTTAAGTAGACAAAGTTCACAATTACTCCAAGTATTCCAAGCAAAGTTATAAACAAGGTTATAAAGACTCTAAAGACTCTAATAAACTCCCCCTATTCCCATACTCCCCCTACACACCTAGACACCTAGACACTCTCCCCCTTTTTGACACAAATGCCAAAGAGTAGGAACTCGGAGGAAACTGACGATGAAGAATCGTCAACACAGAGTCAAGTACAGTCCCCTGACGAGCTTGCTCAGCTCGTAAATCATTCACTACCGAATGGAGATCCTACACTTGAGTACCAAGCTGATCGAAACGGTCAGAGTACTGTGGTAACTCCCCCTCAGTGGGAGATGAGTCATCGTCAGAGCTATCATCAGAACTATCGAGGTGTGATAAATGACCAGCGGCAGAAGAGGATGGCTTGAGAGGAGACAACTGGTCGTGAGCTTGACTCCGCTTAAGAGTAATCCGATCCAACGGTTTTTGTGAAATAAGGGAAGGTTCCGAAACATCCACACGCACCCCACTCTGAGTGCACAAATTTGTAATAAAGATGCCAAACGGTAACCCCTCACGAGGTGCTTCTTTCTATGCAGTTGTAAGAATCGAATCATAAATCACGGCAGCCAAATCAATAGAGACTCTAGATAACATCGCATGAAGAAGGAATGCACGATCCAAACTAATACTGGAATGTCGAGTCTTGGGGGTGACATTGTACAGACAAAAAAGGTGAAGCATGCGAGCCACCGATGTCAGCTTCGCATGCGGCATCATGTTTCCCTTCCACCGTTCCCCTTTGATCAGTACAGTACTAGCATATTCATTGACATCAGGAAGTGGAGTAGACGTTGGATACTGGAACTCACCATCAGGAAGATGAAGTTTAGTGCGAATAACATCTGAGTCCAAGTATATAGACACACCACAAATAGTAGAACGTATACAGTGATCTAAAACCGTGGCATTACTAAAAAATTCCCGAACAACTTCCACATAAGCAGTCCCGCTCATTCGACACACAGATAACCATCCACGCTCAGTAAAAATCTGTTCAATCCCCAATTCAGAAAAATCAGAAATAACCACAGGTCTTTCACAGATAACAGGACGAGTGCCAAAATTGTGTTTGTAGCGCCCAGCAGCCGTTGATGAAGAAAATTTTGGAGCCAAAGACGGTGACGAAGGCGGCCTTGGTTTCTTGGTCACTGTCGCTTTTTTGGGCATTCTTGAGAAAAAAACAAGTTGCAAGATTCAATACATGCCCAAAGCAAACAAAAAAATAACAAGAATTCCAAAAAATTTTAGAAACCATGAAGGCCCTAAATGAAAACCATCTTTCTCTTGAAAACTCAAAGATATCACATTCAATCTCACAAGAAACATCAAGGTGTTAACATTAATGTGATCAAAACGTGAAAACGCACAAAATCAATCAAGATCAAGCAACTTTATTGAATAAAAAAATAGGAAAATGATTGATGATCATACCTTACAAAAGTAAAGAAAAACTCAAAGATTCGGCCGAAAGATGCTAGATCCGGAGGAGAACTACCCTCTAAAAGGATTTGAAGTGAAAAATTCGATGAAAAACACCAAGATCTCGAAGATTTGAGAAGGGGAAAATGAATGGTTTTTAGGGTTAGGAAAATGAAAGATGAAACCCTTGGATTCGGACGCAATATTTAAAGAACCCTCGAGTGCGTTCGAACGCACCAGTCTGCACGTTCGAACGCGGCAGTCATCGCGTTCGAACTCAAAAATCTGCGTTCGAACGCCCCTTTTTTTATTTTAAACTAAAACAAATCAAAAATCTTTTTGGAGATGCACTTCTAGAATTTCAAAATATATTCAAGACATAGAATATGATAATCAAATGAAATAAGTCATACACAGATCAATCAAATTATTAAAAGCATATTATAATCAATTCGAATGCATCACTCAAAATTAAATTAATCTTGATTGATCATAACGATATGCATATGCAAGATGAGCATAGATAACATGAACCAATCTTCTTAAACAAACTTTCCTATATAAACAATGATGCAACACAGTAGTCAAACCGACTTAGTATTGAAATTTTGCACTTTTCGACTTATTCTCCATAACATAATAGGAATTTTTCCTGTATTTTTTTTACTGAAACATATATGTGCAATGATCGCTTTCACACATGAGTAGATAGCCCTTTTCTTGTAGTACAAATCAAACAATGTGCAAGAAGAAATTCACATGTCATTTTTTTTTAAAATTTGCAAATAATGTACTAAGTCAAACTGGACTCTAAACAAGACGGCTTTCACACTAACTCATTGTAGCCCTTTTCATTGATCTTTTATGAACAAATTTTTGATGACTAATCATGAGGTCAGACTGTGCAAATCAAGGTTAATAGTGAGCTATTTAAAAAAATAATTCATGATATCATGCTCACTCAAGAATACACATACGTTATGAGTGCATTTAAATTAGTTTCATTATAATAGAAGTCGAGGGAGTGACAAAATCAAAATTGATACAATATACTATAAGATGACAAAATTGACTATAATAACTCATAATCAAGAGAAAAATCATATTTTTATGTCAAGAGTATATTATTGAATCTAGGAGTGCATCAAATTTTTTTTTATGACAAAAACTCTCAACATATCTGAAACTAAAACCAAAGAAAATTTCAGAGTAAAAGAAAACCTAAAAAAAAAACGAAACAAAAGAAACTCGCAAACTAAAAGGAACACAAATCCCAATAAAATCAGTCCAAAGCATAAATCCCTAAAGAAGTACGAAGATACTCAAATCTCTGTAAATCCAAAGGTTTTGTAAACAAATCACCCAACTGTTTCTCCGTCTCAACATGTTCTAATGCTATTGTTTTGTCTTCAACTAACTCGCGTATAAAATGATGTCGAATATCAATATGTTTTGTACGCGAGTGTTGAACAGGATTTTTTGATATATTAATAGCACTCATGTTGTCACAATAAAGCACTAAAGTATCTTGTTCAATGCCATAATCCTTGACCATCTGTTTCATCCATAGTAACTGAGAACAACAACTCGCTGCTGCAATGTACTCGGCCTCCACAGTAGATAAAAATATCGAGTTTTATTTCTTACTGTGCTAAGCAACCAGATTGTTTCCAACATAAAAACATTCACCTGAAGTACATTGGTCTGTGTGAACGTAGCTCTCGGTCTGTGTGAACGCAATACCCGCGTTCGAACGCGTTTGTGAACGCGGTGTGAACTCAACGGCTTTTCTCTAATAAACTTGCAATTCTTCAAACCAGAGATATTCTAGACTTGTGTAAAGCTCATATACATGAAAACATACACTTAGAATATTTTGTACACAATTGCCAATAAATAAAAACCTAACACAATGGCTCTAGGGCTTGGGTCCCGTTACATTTGACTTCAAGGATATATGGCTTGAATTCAAGTTTAAAGGGCAACATGTGTAGTGGAATGAAATTCGTCAAAGTCAAGCGCCAATTTACAATCTATGGTTGGGCTGCCCAAATCGAGTGTCATAGAGACTTATTATAGATATTTGGGCTGTCCAAACCTCCTTAGGTTGAGGGAGACACTTTGGACTTGCCCTGGTCATCGGCAGCTCTACCCGAGATCATGGTGAGCATGACATTACGATAGGTCAAGTCGAATTCGTGTCAAATCGAGTTAGCTAACTTAGCCCCTCTTCCGAGTTAAGATCCTCCCGATAAATCAAAGCTTAAGGGAGCTTGCTATGATGGATCAAGGGTGACTGAGCTGAACTTTAAGGGGACGCAAATGACTCGTGTTAATCTAGCAATGCTGATTTGGATTGATTTGCCCAAACTAAGTCCATCAAGATTGTAAGAGCAACTCATCCACCCATCACTTTGAGGTTAAAGTGAGTGGAAGCATGGTCGAATGATGTGATTCAGATCAAACTGAGTCATCTCGTATATGAATACAACCTAGGGACTCTAATTCTTATTTTGGTTTATTAATTTCTTCATAAATAAGAATTATGGTTTGAAAAAATAAATCCCTAGACACACGTATGTATCTAAACACTAGGCAATGATATCGCTCGTTCGCTTAAGTAAAAGTCCAAAGAAATATTAAGAACGAAAGCAGAGATGAACGCCAAGATTTTAACGTGGAAAAACCCAAAACGGGAAAAAACCACGGATCCAAACTCGGATCAAAACCAATCACTATAATAGTAGTAGTTACAAGACTGACTCACAAAACACCCCGTTGATCCAAACGACTTTGTTTCTCTCAGTCTTGATTGCTAGAACCCACGATTCACTGCTTCTTGTGATTGAAGTCCAATCTCAGTAGCCCTCGAGATTGATCTTTCGTCTAGATCACCCTTAAGACGAAAGATTAAATTCTTGTAGATGAGTGGAACATTGTTAGTTGAAGAATCGATGTAGCCTCAAGAAGTCTCCTTCAATAATATTTCTTCAACTCCCCTTGAGATAGGGTTTCATAATCCTTATATATGATCTTCAAGATAGAGACAAATCCGAGTCTTATCCGTACTCATGATCTTCAAGATAGAGACAAATCCGAGTTTTATCCGTACTCATGAACTTCAAGATAGAGCCAAATCTGAATCTTATCCGTACTCATGAAAGTCCAATATTTTTAAACTTTGTTGGTGCGTTCGAACGGGCTCGAGTGCGTTCGAACGGGCTCGAGTGCGTTCGAACGCGACAGCTTGAATTCTTCAGGTTGCGTTCGAACGCGTTTGTGAACGCGGCTCTCTGTCTGTGTGAACGCAGTGCCCGTGTTCGAACGCGTTTGTGAACGCGGCTCTCTGTCTGTGTGAACACAGATTTCGCGTTCGAACTCGTTTGTGAACGCCCCACGTTCGAACGCGTTTGTGAACGCGGTGTGAACTCAACAGCTTTTCTCCAATAACCTTGCAATTCTTCAGACCAGAGGTATTCTAGACTTGTGTAAAGCTCATATACATGTAAAAAATACACTTAGAATATTTTGTACACAATTGCCAACAAATAAAAACCTAACATGGTTGTCGTGTTTGAATGCAGGGAGATCGTATTAGCAAAAGACATCAAAATATACTATGATTTGCATTTCAAACAGGCATGGATACATCATCTATAGGATAACTTATAAGTTTGACTACTACCAATACCAAACAAAAAGAATCTTCAAATTTAATAAATAAAAATCAATAAATAAGTAGCATGCGAACGTCTGCATACTTTTGCACATACGGGGAACGTGTGGAGGTCGCATTAGAACCGCCTCGTTCCAACATTTGCATATGTTTGCACATATGGAGGACACAAATTGTGCGTTCGACCTTGTTCGAACACGATCAGCGAGAATGCATTATTTCTACATTTACCGTTTGTTAGTTTGGCTTGTTAGGTTAGCCTCTTAATATGTGGATGGCAACTTAATTGGGGATTATGAATGACTATTGAGTTTTCCTTCCTTCTTCCTTTAGTCTAGCTCTTCTAACTCCTCGCTCAAACCTTTGCCGTGTGCCACCTCAACATCAGTTACCCTTAATAGCCTTTGATTATCGGGTCCTCCCTCTTCCTTGGGATCTCAACCAACTTCTCCTCCCTCATCCTTATCCCTTCAGCACCTCATGCCACCAAATCCATCACCCTTATCACCACATTTATCATCATCATCACCATCACCATCATCCATCATCTCCACCTCTACTGCAATATTGCTTACTTTTGCCCCAAGTATAGTCAGAATCTGCGAAGGGTGTGATATCAAAAACGTAGATAAGGAAGATACGAAACGAACTCCTCTTGTTTCATAGTTTACATAATATTCTCCTTCGACTACGCGGACTGCTTCCTTGCATCCGAACTTGATTAGGTAGTAGGCGCCCGGTCCATAACATTATTTCAATTCAGAACTCATAAACTTGACTTAGTGGTTAACTAACTATTTCAAAGTTAATTCTTTTAAAGGCTTGCAAAGTCTCACTAGCAAAAGTTGGTTTACTCTTAGAAGAGCTAGGTGCATAATCATTATTAGATATCTAAAATGATACCTCTAATACGAGGTTTATCCATGAAGGGAGTTTAGCTCTTACTTAGGTCCAAAAGTGTTAAGTTGATAGAGAGTCCAATAATATTTGAGTTAATCCTTAGATATGAATCTAAATTTGTGGAGAAGAATTTATTTGTTCCGAGTTCATCACCTATAAATAGATATCGAAGGGACTTATTTTAGAATTGGAATTTGATATGATTGGGATTGGACCTAGTTGTCTCGAGCAGAATCACTTTTATTTTCTAAGAATTAAGGTTCTGGCTATTGCGTTCGAATGTAGGGAAGTTGCGATTGAACGCCTACATGCGTTCACAAATACAGAGAAGTGTTTAGCCCATTTGAATGTGCCCTGACCCAATTCGAATGCACTCGGCGATAATGCATTGTTCTAGGGTTATTTTTAGTTAGTTTTGCTTGTTAGGTTAGCCTCTGAATATGTGGAAGGCAACCTTATTATCATTATCAAATGAAGTAGAGTTTCTTCCACCATTATTCTTCTCACCTTATTATTCCTTCCTTCCTCAGCTATGTCGCCTCTAACCCTGACGACCGGCCTACCACCCTAGACCCTTAGAGGAGGCTCTCTTCTCCCTCTTCTTCTACTCTCCCTATCATTGCATTAACCCTATCTATCATCCCTAATCTTCCATCGCCATCAACCCTACTAGTGCCACCCCGTTATTATTGGTTTACCACCACCATATATACCACCTAGGAGTTCATGTCTCCACCCACAGATCTCAATTCTTTAGATCTTCCAACCTTCATACACTATTTCAATGATATATCTAGATCTAGCCGTCTGATTCAAGTGAAATTAGATTCGTTGAAAAGCTCTTTCACATAGCTACAAAGTATTAAAATTTAACATTGATCTAATAATTAGATCCATTGAAAAATATCTCTAAAACTCCATACAAATTACCGTGAACTAGTTGCGAGTCGGATCAACCCTTTTTAAGGGGAGACCGTATTAGAATTTGAAGGGATCAATTCCTGATCAAGTTTTGGAAATGTAAATGTTCGAGGATCGAGATCAACTAAAGAAGAATGAGATGGCTTAGACAATGCTATGTTAACCTACAAGTTCTATAAGAAGGTGATCATGTCTTATTGTCATTCCGAATGAGGATCGGACTTTCGTCTCCTATAGCAATCATATGAAATATCTTACTAACCTTGATCGGGAGTCAATCGTGTTACTCATCTTACAGAATTATCTTATTAATCTTGATCAGTAGTCAATCACACTACTTATCTTGATAAACCATATTTCAATTTTGATAAGTAGCAAATCATACTATTAATCTTAACAAATCTTGTTGTTAATCTTGATTTATGGTAGCCAGTACATCTATTTAATTATCTAAAAATTCCAAGGGAGATAGGCTTCATAGACCAATTAGGTTTAGAGATATTAAAAATAAAAGTTAAAGTCAAAAACTAAATCGAAAATGGTTTAGGAAAACCATATCCCCTAGGTTTATAAAAGCTTATCAAGAATCATATTTAGATATCGAAACCAAGTAAGAAGAGGAAATCTAACAATAGAAACCAAACTCAAGTTGGTGAGTGAAAACCAAGTAAGAGTAGGAAACTAACGTAGAGTAAGAGTAAGAAATAATAATAGAAACAGAATAGGAGTACAAAAGAAACAAGACAAACACCCCACAACACTTTTATTTATTTCACCAAATATAGAAAAACACTTACTTATAACTCCTTCTAACACTCCAATGTCATAGTGCTTAATTAACCTCTGGAACATGAATCACATGATTAGTTATTCTTATGAAGAAGATTGCCTCTCGCACCCTAGCAACAGACCAAACCTCAATGTAAGTGTGTTGATGATAGTAGATGACAATGAACGCTTCATCACCTTGGATGTATATGGATCATCCTCAACTATTTTACAAGATATTAGACATGTGATGTGGCTCTCCTTAAACTAGAGGGAAGGAACATCAGTAGTTTGTACTGGGAAAAACCTCTAAAGGAATCTCTAAATCTGTTTTTGATTCTGAACTTCCTTTTAATGTCTTACACACACCATTCGAAAGCCATAAGTTTCATCAAGACGTCAATTAAGTTTTTTTGAGTGATTGCATTCCATCCATCTAGATGACCTCAGTCCTGTCCATAAGAGGTCCTAAAAATTTATGTTGAAATCTATTTTTATCTTCTTCCATCTTGATTTATTGCATTCTGATCTTCCATAAACTATTTAATTTTACTATACACTTTAGTCTAGTTTGTACAACTTGATTATATATGATTTTATCTACAAATTTGCCATTACAATCTATCACATTTATAATCTCCCGATTAGCAATTTCGTGACAAAACACAATTCTTAAATAATTCTCTAGAGTTCACAAAATTTTGTAAGGTTAAGACACATGAGCTTACATTAAAGTTTTGTGATTAATGTTTGTGAAGATCAAAAGCACTACAAAAACCTTGTGAAATGCATGTGTTTTGTACATAAATTGGAGCTATTTCTGTTTGAAGAATAGTGTTGTAGGAATTCTATTTGAAATATGTTCAAATGAGATTTGATTCCATTTGAATGAGATAAATCTATTCAAATGGAAATTTTCAAAGAGTAACATATTTCCAATGTAAGATATCCATTCAAACAAAATTTTCCATAGCAACATATTTTCAACGTTGGAAATTCATTCAAATGAGAATTTTCAAAGAGTAAAATATTTCCAATGTGGGAAGGGCATTCAAACGAAATACACTCGGAACACTTAGGTGTTAACCTATTTGAACGGAGCATAGAAGATTCCTTTTTTTAGTCTTATCACCAAATTTTGGGTCTTTCATGATATAAATTTGTTAGATATATTGTAATGATCAATAGCATAGCATAACCTATTCCCATTTAACAATCAAATTTGGAGTTGTTTTAGTTTGAAGAATAGCATTCCAAGAATTTTGTTTGAAATTACTTTGAATGAGATTTGATTTTGTTCGAATGAGAAAAATCTATTCGAATGGAAATTTTCAAATAGCAGCATATTTCTAACGTTAAAAATGCATTCAAAGCAAAATATTTCCAATGCAAGAAGGGTGTTCAAAACACTTGGAACACTCAGACATTTAAATGAGATTTAACTCGTTTGAATGGAGCAGACAAGATTTTTTTCTAGTCTGAGTTGTCACCAAATTAGGGTTTTTTAGGAGCCTATCTTTTGGGACTATAAAAAGAATGTCTTGAGGAAAATAGAGGAGGCCTAGAGGTTATTGAAAATATTTTGGGAGAGTAAAAGGAGGAGTTGGAAGAATTGAATGGTAAGATTTTTATACCACATTTTGATAGAGCTGTACTAGATACAAGGTTGCATTTGCTATTACCCCAAGAGTCATAGAGGCAGATTTTTAACATTGAGGTTCACGTACCAAGCATGGGAAGCGGTATAGAGTCAAACAAATCAGTTCAAAGCTGATTATGAGTAATAATGGATAGTTGGTAAGTATTTTATAAGCGCCGATTTTTATAGTGTTTAGTTTGATCTAGGAGAAGTGATTCGTAGTTTTTTACCCTTGTTTGATAACATTATAAGAATTTACTTCAGTAGTGGAATTTTTTTAACTCCTAGTATTGTGTAACAAATTGTCACCACAGATTTGTGACACAAGATACAATCGCTTCCTAAATTCTGCGTCAGTATAAACTATAGCAACGTTTAATGCAGTGTTTTCAATTGAGGATTGGAGCACGAAGGGTATGGTGGCATTTTATAGAATCTACCATTATTTACATTTTTCAATAACAATTTTAAAACGCTGCTATAATACTTATTGTGGCATTTATATAATCATTGGTATAGATTTTAGCAATATTTATCTAACTGTCATTATAGTTTTTGTTTAGCATTTCTATAAATGGTAGTATACTTATTTTAGTGTCATTTTGTTACAATTCAGATCTGATCGGATCGAATCATGGGGACATTAGGCTTGATAGATTGAGTCTATTTATCTTTTAATTAATTCATGTTTATCTCTTATGTAAGCCCTTAACCTTCTAACGCAAGTCTAATTAAATCATATAAGCCACTAAGGCAAGTCTATTATATGATTCGGACTTCACCGATTTTGTTTCGAGCATGGATACACTTTAGGGGTGTCTTTGTTTCTTGTTTTAGTGTTTAATTTATAGAAAAATAAGTTTTTCATATGTCGCGTTCGAATGGGGGTAAAGTGCGTTCGAACGCACTTGTGAATGCCTACATCAAGTTCGCACATAGAAAGAGTGCAAAATGTGCATTCGAACGCCGCGTTCGAACACGCTTGCGAACGTCTGCATCGAGTTCACACATACAGATAACGCAAAATATGCGTTCGAACGCGATCGAGTGCGTTCGAATGCGGTCGGCGAAAATCTACTATTTTAGGGTTAATAATTGTCATTTTTGAATTGTTTGGTTAGCCTCTAAAGGTATGGCAACCATGGAATCATTATTGAATGAATTGAGTTTTGCCTTGTCTCCTTCGTCTTCTTCTTTCCTATTCTCTCATTCCCCGATGTCACTACTTCTAGCCTCTCTCATCTGGCCAATCACCCTAGTCCCTTAGGGCGGCTCACTCCTCCCCCTTCTTCCAATCTATTTATCACTTTGCCCTAACCCTTCTATCACCCATAACCTTTCCATCTCCATGTACTCACCGGTGCCACCCCATTAATGCCGGTCCACCAACCTTCACCAACACCAAGAATCTCGTGCCTCCATCCACGGATCCTAAGATAGACTCCCTAATGTTCATCCACTAATCGGACGATATCTTGAGATCTCACCGCTCGATACGCCTGAAAATTGATTTGTTGGAAAGCTCTTTTCCCGAGATACAAATATCAAAATATCACGTCGATCCGACGGTAGTATCTTTCAGGATCTATTTTCAAAGTTCCATATCAAATCCTATCCAGATCTGAAAATCGGAATAGATCGAGCCTTAGTCAAAAGGAGAGATCGTATCAATCTAATAAATCATGTAAGTCTCTAAGGCAAATCATAGTTCGAGTAATATATATAGGGGTTAGGCTCTTTTTTTTAATTATCCAAGCATCCAAGCATTAACAAATTATTTTAGTTTTGAGTTTATCTTAGGAGTAAAAGTAAGATATTTTAGGAGTAGAAGTAAATTAATCATAGCCGTTTATTCTTCTAGGAGTAGATCTAACTTAGAACCCTAATTCTACCACTAAACACTAGCCACCATCACCTCCACGAGCCACCCTTGGCCATTCGCCACCCTTCAACGATCGTTGCGATGTCGGATAATTACCAATCTGTCTAGTCCTAACCTTCCTCAGCTGTTTTAAATTTATCTTTTCATCCCAACCTTCGATTCATATAAAACTAAAGTCATTAAAATCCTAACTCACAAGGTTACAAATCATAAAAGTATTATAGTTTTATTATGTCTAAATCTTTTCAAATCTAGTTGGTAATAATAATATTAGAGCCAACGTTACTTGGCCGATGGTTAGCACGAGATCAAAGAAGATGAACAAGAAAAGAGCAACTATTGAGGACCAAGAACTCATCTCCATTCCTATGGGTGTTTTACTAGCACCACTGGCAACCGTCAACAATAAATTACCACATGGGAGAAAGCATTTATAGAATCATCAAACAAAGTCACAAAGAGCTCCAAGAGGGTCGAGAAAATGATCCAAGCTTTGACGACAGTTCTCCTAGCCCATCATGATCACCCTTTGTCGCTAGCACCATCGGACATGGTAGAAATCGAGCAACCATTGACACCAAGAGGATGAGCTGGCCCAATTTGTGACGTCCCTTCTTCAGCCATGGTGGAGGTCCCTCCACCATCGTAGAGCCTCACAACCGCCATTGCCACATTAGAGCAGCCACTATCGCAAGAGCCGATATCTTCTTCCCTGCGTGTGGTGGAAACTAGGGCTAAAAACCCTAGCTTTCCACCGACGGTGGTCCAGGCCCCATCGATGCTGAAATCCACATCCTGCACCTTTCTTGGACCATCCGCATCCGAGCCATGATGCGATCTGGGGCAAATCAAATCACATCATGAGGACATTGGATTCGATGGATCAAGTCTAGTTATCTTATTTATTCTGCGTATGTAGTTTAGTTAGAATCTAAGTAGGTTAAAATTTATTTAATTAGCTAAGTTCATTAACTTCTACGCAATTTTAGGAAAACATTCTACAAATATTTGATTGAATATTATGAGACCACTTAGAGAAGATTAAAGATGTCCTAATCTACAACTTTCATATTCAAGGTTTTTCTAGATTAAGACTCCATCTATGGCATAATGAAGAAACATTCTAAGAAGGATAAGGAAGGCTGATTTAGCTAAGTCATGTTTATCTCTAAGTCATGTTTATCTTTAATGTAAACCCTTAAGACAAGCCTAATTAAGTTATGTAAGCCACTAAGGTAAGTTCAATTAAGTCATATAAAGCACTAAGACAAGTTCAATTAAGTCATGTAAGCCTCTAAGGCAAGTCCTAGTTCAAGTCGTTTTTATCATAGTTGTTAAATCGTCTTTATTTTCCTAGGAGTATATCTAAGTTAGAAACCAAATTCTACGTTTAACCCATAGCCACCATCACCTCCAGAAGCCACCCAACTATACGACCATCTACCATCACCCTTGGCCGTCCGCCACCCTTCAACGACCGCCGCAACATCGGATATTTACCATTTTATGTCGTTCTGATCTTGCTCCACTATTTTAGTTATATCTATTTATCTAGACATCCGATTGATGTGAAACTAGAGCCATTAGAACCCTATCTTATAAGGCTACCACCATAAATTTTCATAATTTTCTTTTGTCCAAATCTATCTAGATCTAGTTTGTATAAATTGATATCAGAGCTAACATTCCTCAAACGATGATGAACACGTGATCCAAAGCTAAACTAGCAGAGATTGCATCCATGGAGGACCAAGAACTCATCTCAGTGCATGTGGAGGTTTCCTCAATACCACCAGCAGCTGTTAGTAATGAGCCACCATTATGGGTGAAAGCATTGGTAGAGTCCATCAACTTGTTGCAAGAATCATCGAAGAGAGCAGTGGAGAGCTCTGAGAGGATTGAGAAGGCTGTCGAAGCCTTAACAGCAATTATCCTAACTCGACACCCCCCTCCTCCACTCCTCCAACCACGGTGGAGGTCCCTCCACTACCGCAGACCATCTAAGCTACCCCTACCACATCGGCGAAGCCCTCAACAATGGCCCCAACACCGTCTTCCCCAGCCATGTTTGAAGCTAGGGCCGAAAACCTTACCTTTCCACCCATGGTGAAAGCTGGTGCTTCTAGTCCAAGCCATCGCAGCCACTCCCTTCCTTGGACCATCCACACCCAACCCAAAGCCACCATTATCTCCAGCAGCCACCTTACTATACAGTCATCCACCATCACCCTTGGTTTTCCGCCACCCTCCGATGACTGCTGCAACATCGGATATTTATCATTTTTGCCCCGTTCTTACCATGCTCCACTAATTTAAACTAGAGCCATTAGAACTAGAGCTATTAAAACCCTATTTCGTGAGGCTATCATCACCTAAATTTTCATAATTTTCTTACATTTGAATCAGTCCAAATCAAGCCATTATCATTGGCACCTTCTTTGGACCACCCACACTCGAGCCATGGCCTAAATTGTATGCACTAAGACCCAGGCTCGAACCACCCATGGGTAGGATTTAGTCTGAGCCAACCGTGACTAGGACAGACTATGGCTCAAACAAGTGGGCCCTAGAGCAAAACCCATAATGGATTCCTCTTCTACATCATAGACGAGATCTACACGAAGTTTGAGAACATAAAGTTTGAGAGTGAACAAAGGTTTGGAAATAACCTCGACAACTTGAGGACAAGGTGGACGGAAGTGTAGTGGATTGATGAGATGTAAGTTAGATATGATCACATCATGAGGACATTGGATTTGATAGATCGAGTCTAGTTATCTTATTTATTCTATTTATATAGTTTAGTTAGAATCTAATTAGATTAGAGTTTATTTAATTAGCTAAGTTTACTAACTTTTGTGCAGTTTTAGGAAAATATTCTGCAAATATTCATCAGTTGAGTAAATATTATGAGACCACTTGAAGAAGATCGAAGACATCCTGATCTACAACTTTTGTACTCAAGGTTTCTTCATATTAGGACTCCATCTATGACATAATGAAGAAACATTCTGAGAAGGATAAGGAATACCGATTTAGCTAAGTCATATTTATCTCTTGGTCATATTTATCTTTAATGTAAACCCTTAAGGCAAGTCTAGTTAAGTGATGTAAGCCACTAAGGTAAGTTTAATTAAGTCATGTAAACCTTTAAGGTAAATTCAATTAAGTCATGTAAGCCTCTAAGACAAATCTTAGTTTGAGTGTATAACCCTTTAGGGCTAAGTTCGAATATGACTCATTGTACCTAACCTTTATATATAGAAGGGCTAGGTTTTATTCATCCAAATATCCAAGTATTGAAAATTAATTGAGTTTAGTTTTTCTTATTCTCGCATTGAAAACTAGAGCCATTAGATCGTTTTTTATTTTCCTAGTTGTAGATCTAAGTTAGAAACCCAATTTTACCTCCAACCCATAGCCACCATCACCTACAGTAGCCACCCTAATAGACGGCCGTCCACCACTGCCCTTGGTCATCCGCCACCCTCTAATTACCGCCGCAACATCAGATATTTCCCATTTTGCCCCGTTCTGACCTTGCTCCATTATTTTGATTATATCTTTCCATCCAGACATCCAATTGACGTGAAATTAGAGTCTTTAGAACCTTATCTCGTGAGGCTACCACTACATAAATTTTCATAATCTTTACCTCCAGGTCTGTCCATATCTGCTCCATAACAAGCCATGGCCTTTGTTCGTGCCAACATTGGCTGAAAGCTACCGATGATAGCAGTTATCACTGTAGCAAACTCGCGGCTGGTGGTCACGGATCTAGTGTTTCCACTAGTATCGATAGCCACGGTTGACTTCCTCGAGTCAATTGGCAGCCAGTGGTGGCCATAACAACCACTAGCAATCGTCGGGTAGCCAAACCCGACAGCCACCACCACGAGAAGCTACCAATACCAATTAGGCGGCTCTATTGGGGTTTCCCACTGCCATCTCTCTCTTGTAGTGGTGCAAGGGTCCCTTCTGCAACCATCGAGGGCCAATGGACCCGTCAACGACATGCCATGGCCATTGGTACAATAAATCAAGCTTGAGTCGAATTTGGCCACCCATTGCAGCTTGCCACCGCTCTGCCGAAATGAAGACCCCGCCGGATAGAGCGGCCATCCGTCCTACCTAGTTGCCATTGAGGCTATAGTGGCCTATGGTGGTGCCCCTAGGTAGAAATCTCATTTCAGCCCTAGGTTTAAGGCACTTGCATAGAGATGATAAAGTGCACAATTTCAAGGTAGGCCAAATTTTTGTGAACCGATTCAACCACCTCATGCAAACCAGTTTGTGACCTATGACCATGACCCAAAGCACGAGTACAAGGCTGAGGATGACTAGTTGAATGATCTGATGGGCCCACACCTTTAGATTGAATCGAACCCACATGCAGCCTAGGCGCAACATGAGCTGGACTCATGGGCCTGTGACCTACGTGACTAGCCTCGACCACAAGGCCACATGGCCTATGATGACAAGCCATATTTTAGAATCCAAGCTTGGACCATCAAGCTTGATTTCTCAAATCTAGTGGAGACACACTAGACAGGACCTATCTAACAGAGTAGTATTTTCACATACCATGGCAAGCCCGACCATCAAAAGATCCAGGTAGCATCAGTCCACTTGGAGGGTGTGGCAATTAAGTGGTAGTAGTTGGTTGAGTGAACTCAACCATTCGAATCTTGGTAGAACTTCATGAATGGTATTTGTGCTCGATTTGGTCCAACCTAGTATGAGGACTTTTAAGCCATGTTAGCTAAGCTAACTCAGTCAATAAAAGTTCGAGCTTACCGAGAGGAGTTAAAACGAATTTGCAATTAGGTCACTAACTAGTTGGACTCAATCGTGAAGAGTACCTTCATTAGTGGGCTGAAGCCTGACATTTAGCCTGATGTCAAGGCCCTAAGGCCCACTACTTTTGAAGAGGCCTTCTTAGTGGCGATTCTAGTGGAGTCCAAGTTAGTTCAGCTAAATAAAATCCGTAAGCAGAAGCAAAGGAAGATGACCCCCTAGAGACTATACCTACCCTGACCCAGCCCGCATAGGCAGGTCAGCCTAACCACCAACAAATCACGCATCGTTTAATACCTAATGACTTGGAGGAGCGCTAAAAGAAAGGCTTGCATTTTTACTATGATTACTAATTTAACCTCAACCAAAAATGCAAGCACTAGCTAACCCACTTCATGTTCTTAGGTGGTCATAAAGAGGATAAATTTGAGTCAACTAATTGGCATAATAAGCTCTGCGAGTATAAGGACGTCAAAGATTAGTCACCTTAAGGACAAGGTGTTAGAAACGTGGTGGATTTATAGGATCCGGGTCTAATCGAATCAAATCATGAGGACATTTAGCTTGAAGGATTGAGTTTATTTATCTTTTAGTTGATCAATATTTATCTCTTACATAAACCTTTAAGGCAAGTCTAGTTATGTTATGTAAACCCTTAAGGTAAGTCTAGTTACGTTATGTAAGCCCTTAAAGCAAGTTTAATAAAGTTATGTAAGCCACTAAGATAAGTCCGATTAAGTCATATAAGCCACTAAGGCAAATTTAATTAAGTCATGTAAGTCTCTAAGGTATGCTAAAGTGTCGTGTAAATCATTAGTGCTAGTTCAAATAGGACACATTTTACTTGACCTCGATATATAGAGGCGATGGGTTTTTTTGCTTAATCATCCAAGCATCTAAACATTAAGAAATTATTTTAGCTTTAAGTTTATATTAGTAATAAGAGTAAGATAATTTAGGAGAAGTAAATTAATCATAGCCATTTATTTTTCTAGGAGTATATCTAACTTAGAACCCTAAATCTACCTCCAAACCATAGTCACCATTACCTCCACAAGCCACCATACCTTACAGTCAATCACTACCACCCCTAGCCATCCCTTCGACGACTGCTGCAATATCAGATAACTACCAATTTGTGTAGCTCTAACCTTTCTTAACTCTTTTAATTTTATTTTTCATCCCGACCTTTCATTCACGTGAAACTAAAGCCATTAGAACCCTAATTCATGAGGCTACAACCCATAAAATTATCATAATTTTATTACATCCAGATCTTTCCCGATTTAGTTTGTAACATATTTATTAACTGCTATTATAACTCTTTTACTCGTGTTTAACTAATCGTTGGTATTGATTTTACAATGACATTTTTTAAAAGTGGCACTTCGAAGGCACCGATATAAATGTCACATTTTCAAACTCTCTCGTTGTTGATATCTTGTCCATTTATACATAAACAAAAAATAACAATATTTTAGAAATATAAATCAACAATCAAAATAAGCATATAATATCTCTTTGTGACTAAAACATTCATAGCATCCAGGTTCATTAGAAACATTCCTAAGTACCACATAATCATCAATACAGATCAATGCAACCACCCAATCTACAAAGTACCACAAAATAAGATTAAACATACAATTCACCATAAAATGAAACTTCTGAGATAGAAAGAAGTACAACTTTTGAGACAAAACGAAGTTCAACTTGTGAGACAAAATGAGGTTCAACTTATAAGAGGTTTTCCACGTTAAAAGTAAGACATTTGAATGATAACTTTTTTTTTGTGTGCAAGATAGTTGTTATAATTATTTTTTTTGATAGAATGACAATAGTCAGCAATTTCATTTCAACATCAAGAATGTGCTTGCGGCACAAGAATTACATCAACCTATGAGCTCCTAGATGATAAGGAATCATAGGCCGAGTTATGAGTAGGAACATTGTTTGTTCGATAAGTAAAACAAATCGATAAAGAGGAGCATCACCTAGCAAACCGTTTGGACTCACAAATCCATGGTCGAATGATCCCTGTCATATCATCTGAGGGGAAGGAATTGAAGGAGTCTGCAATGGTTTTGCAATCTATGAAAAGATAAGTAGAGCCCGTATGAGCTCACCCTCAACCGCAGAATCACAAACCGGTATATATTTCTTCAGCTTTATAATCTGCGACCTAGCTTTTAAGAGAACACCAATACTAGCATCCGGGCCAAGCTTCCAACTAGCATCAACCTAGCACAAAGTTGCATTCTTCATAACTGATACGAGAAGGCTCTATCAACGTTAGTAGTGGAGTAGAAAAGGTAGTGATGGATCTCTTAATCTTCAAAACAAGCTCCTCAAGTGTAGTAATCTCATCCTTGAAACAAAAGTGATTCTCTTCTTTCCAAATGCACCACATTGAGATAAACAAAGAAGGGAGAGCTTCCATATCAACATGATTAAGCACCCCGATTAACCAACTAATAAGACAGGGATAAGAAAGCCATCTAAATGATACACTTAGTTAAAGTCTTTTCTTATTGCATTAGTTATTTATTTTTATTAAAATAAATTTTCTGTAGATCACATTCAAACGGGGTTGGGGGCGCGTTCGAATGCTTTTCTTATTGCGAATGCCGGAATCAGGTTCGCAAAAATAAAGAATGCAAAATGCGCATTCGAACATGGTCGAGCCCGTTTGAATGCCCATATTCGAACGTCTGCATTAGGTTCGCATCGACAGAGAATGCCTTTTGTGCGTTCGAATGAGATCAGCAGGAGTCCACTTGAATTAGGGTTAATAATTATTATTTTGACTTTTTTGCTAGTCTCTATAAAGGTGTGAATGGCAGCCAAAATCATTATGCCATTGAAATATTGGTTTCTTGCCTCTCTATCTTCTCTCTAATCTCTCTACCCTAATCTCCCTCCTCCCTCTTTACCAACTTACCACATCTATCGTTGGCAAGGTCTCTCCTAACTTTTAATCTCCATTGTCTGTCGAATCCTCCCTCTTCTTTGGGATCTCGACAACTTCTTTCCCTTCGTCTTTATCTTTTAAACAACATCAACTTTCACCCTCATCTTCATTATCATCCATAACCCTAACATCCACTCCACCCATCGCCACTACCATCATCCTTACTATATCATATTTTTGTCCCAGTTGTAGTTTGCATTTGTGAAGGGCATAAATACAAAAAACGTAGATCAAGGAGTTGCTGGGAGTTGTAAATCAACCCACTTCGTTTTGTAATTTTCTGAATACGAGAGAATATTTGGTGAATATTTTTTCTTAGTTACGTAGATTGTTTCTTATAATAAATCCAGATCTTGAAGGAATCGTTCCGTAACCTATCATTGGCATCAGAACCAAGCGAACCTCAGACCTCCATTTGTAGTAGAAATAAGGAAGATGGCATCAACAAGGAGATTAATCGAGAACACACCAACAAGGGAAGACTCAATCTACGATAACCCTAACCGTGAGATCGATTTCTTTGGAGCGATTACGGCAGGACAGAGTCAACCAAGATCCATGGGTGTGAACATGGACTTGGTGGATGAACTTAGGGGCATGTTCCAAATATTGCTACATAGGGTTGATGCAATGCAAAATGATCATAATGCTTTAAAGGAATATGTTATGAACCGATCGGCTTCGTTGTCTCCTCGATGAAGATTAGTGCCTCAAGAAGGACCAGCGGTGGGACCACACCGAACCGATATCCCATAGGTCTAGGTGTGACATGTTAATGTCAATGATCATCTTTTACCTATTCCTACACATCATTCCCCACCTCCAATATGCAACCTAAGACCGACGATGGTGGAACCCGACAGGTGTGTGGCATCGGTGCACTTCGTTGATGAAGAGGATTAACTCTTAGAGGATGATGTTGATCCGTTCGGAGATGGTGATTTACGTGCTCAAGGATCTAGAGAAGGAGATCAACATGCACAAAGGTTCATACCTGAACTAAGAATCTTTCACGAACCCGATAATTCTATTTGGGGGAGAACCGCACGTTTTGATTTTCCAAAATTCCAAAATGGTGATCTAACGGATTGGTGATATTCATGCTCTTTGTCTCACCACTCTTGAGGAGGCCTTTAAGAAGGCTGTGAGGATGGAGCAAAAGCCCAAGGCTCTCAAGATGGTAGCAAAAATAAATTGGGGAAACCGAGATAGGTGGTTTGTGCCAAGAACACTAGCAGAAAATTCTATGGGTTTAAAGACAATGGCTGCTAGTATGTACTAGACCACGACCACCTTTGAGACCTTCTTTCGACGTTAAAGGAGGCACAAGACCCCCCATTTGAACTCTCACACCTGCCCAGGTGGAGGAGCAAAGAGCGAAGGGCCTTTCCTTTCGATGGGATGAATGTTTTACCCCTAGTCATCAGTGTTCCAAACCGTTCAGGAGTGTGATGCTCATCGACTGTCTCGAGGAGGACGATGAGGTTATTGGTGATAGAGAGTGTTCAGAGGACGTCCATGAGGAGGCCGTGGAGGAGGGCATGAAGAAAGATATCTAAGCTAAAATATCAATGCACGTATATTCGGGTACTTCTACACCGAGGACATTATGAGTGGACGGATTCGTTAGAAAGCATTGTGTGCACATCTTTATTGATTCCGGGAGTACACACAACTTTCTAGACGAGAGGTTAGTGAAGAAGTTGGGCTTGGATGCTGAATCGACCGTGGGGTTTGATATTGCTATTGGAGATGTGATAGGTTCTACAATACCAAACTGATAAGCTCTGATATTATTAATAGGCTATAGAATGATTCCTTCAAGATTTGAATTTATTATAAGAAGCAATTCACACAACCGAGAAAAAATATTCACCAAATATTCTTTCGTAGTCAAAAAATTACGAAATTAAGTGAAATCGATCCGTCACTTCCTGATCTACGTTTTTCGTATTTATGCCCTTCGCAGATTAGAACTGCAACAAAAATGAAAATATGATATAGTGTGAGTGATGGTGGTGGTGACGGATGGAGTGGATGTTAGAGTTATGGATGATGATAGAGATGATGGTGGATGGTGAATGTTGTTAAGGGATAAAGACAAAAGGAAAGAAGTGGTCGAAATCCCAAAGAAGATGGAGAACTCGATAGATGAGGGAGATTAGAAGTTAGAAGAGACTTTGCCAATGGTAAAGGTAGTAGGTTGGTGAAGAGGGAGAGGGGAGATTAGGGTAGAGAAGATAGAGAGAAGATAGAGAGAAGATAGGAGCCAAGAAACTAATATTCCAATAGCATAATAATTTTGGCTGTCATCCATACTTTTATAGAAGCTAACCAACAAGCCAAAATATAATTATTAATCCTAATTCTATAAGATTCTCGCCGATCGCATTCGAACTGTAACGCCCCCGCCCAGCACAGGCACGTGCATGCCCACGCGTCGACACAGCACGCGCGGCGCATGCGACAAGTCGGGCGGGGCTCGTCACACACAGATACACTCCTATGCACATATAATCATGATATCATCAAATAAAATCTGCTAATATATCCATGCTCATGTAATCCATCATCAAATAAATCATACTATTAATCAAAGAAACCTGTTAACATATGAATATTCAAGTCCATAATAATATACAGTAGACCACTACATAATCTGGCAGTACCTACACAGGCCACAACAAACCATCAAGATACAACTAAACAAGTAATACAATAAAGTACAAATATAACAAACAATGATACAACTCAATTTCTATACAAACTATCATCTATACCGTCTTGCACCTATAGCTCACCTCATCAATCTAAAATATCTTCTCAGGATATCTCAAGTCGCTATCATATACCACATAATCTGACGATGTTAAAAAAGAAATAAAGACAGTCATGAGCAAAAGACTCAGTAAATAGACCTTACTCTAAATCAATGAAGCCAAACAGAGAGTAAATCAAGTACTAGATAATTAATCTCTTTAAGCATAAAAGAATCAGATATGCAATAATATAATTAAAATATATGTACATAAAATAACTAACTATAATTCAATTATTTGGCAATTACTACTTTTACTTAACTAGTTACTAATCATACATATAAAAATCATTATCCATTTGAGGTGGTGTACGGACGCACTGCTTCGACATTACGCGCTTATAATCTAGTGGCATCTACAGGCCGGACGGAGGTCGACTTAGCGTTGATGGATAGAGACGCCACATTGAGGAGGTTGCGTGCTCATCTTAAACTTGCTCAAAACTGTATGAAGCAAGTTTATGATCGTAGCCATAGAGAACAGGAGTTTGACATCGGCAGTTGGGTGTTTATGAGTGTGCAGCTGTATAGATAGGTGACCTTGCGTTTGATGAGTAACTAAAAGTTAGCACATCGCTACTTTGGTTCGTTTCAGGTGTTGGAGCGTATTGGTTCAATTGCATATCATTTGAAGCTGCTAGAGGGGTCGAGAATGCATCCTGTTTTCCATGTTTCATTACTGATGAAGCAGCTTGGAGATCACGAGGTCATTGGATTGGTTCTACCGGAGCCATTAGAGGAGACAGAAATCATAGAGCCGGTTTGTGTACTTGCTAGGCCTCGACGACGACATGGTACAAGATTGGAGATAGAGAATTTAATTGAGTGGCTTGGCAAGACATTTGATGAGGCAACATGGGAGTTAAAGACTAATATCTTGGAGCGTTTCCTTGACATTTCACCATGAGGACAAGGTGGGGGAAGTGTGGTGGGCCGATACACTTAGTTCAAATTGCATAATAAAGTTGGTTATCATCCACATATTTATAGAGGCTAGCCAACAAGTCCTAAAATAATATGTAACCTTAATTTTAGAGGATTCCTATCGATCGCGTTCGAACGCACCAAAAGCTCCATCCCTGTATGTGCGAACGCGATGCAGGCGTTCGAACGCGGGTGTTCGAACTTGCCCGACCGCATTCAAACGCATAATATGCGTTCTTTGTATTTACGAACATGATGCAAGCGTTCGCAATGGCGTTCGAACGCAACCTCTCCTGTGTTCGAACGCGACCTATAGTAATTTTATTTTAATGAAAATAAATAACTAATACAATAAGAAAAGATCCTAACTAAATGTATCAATTTGGTGAATATTTTTCCTCGGTTACGCGAACTACTTCCTGCAATAAATTCAGAATTTGAAGGAATCGTTGCATAACCTATCACTAAACCCCAAACTGAAACCATGTAATTTTGACATAAAAATATTCGAAGAGTATATGAAGAACATATTTAGGTTTGATAGAGCATCTTGTACAAACGGCATTCACATCCCTCCAGTGTGCATGCAAAGCTTCATTGGTAGGTAGTTCGTTTGTCAAGCATCGCCATATAAAGACTATAACTTAAGGAGGGGTGAGTTTAGTCTTTCAGAGTGCTTTTCACATAGCCTTACGATTCAAGAAATAAGCAGAAGAATTCCAGGACCTGTCTGCAACCAGTCAATATGGAGAGCTAGAAGTAAATCGTCCAGTCAGTGTGAGCTTCCAAACCAAAGCATCAAACTCAGAGGTACGAGGTGATAGATGCAACAACACGGTCAAAAAGTGAGAATATAAGTGGTCGGTTTTAGCTTCCTATAAGAGCAGTAAGATCTCATACAACCATGACAACAGGTCAGAAAGTGAAATATTAGATTCAACTTATACATAATATTATATTTTGTAATTTGTAAGTTTATTAATTTTATTTTAGTAATGTTATTGGATTGGATTTTGTGGCTTATTAAATTAGATTATTTTATGTAAGATGTATAATGGTATTTATGCCCCTAATATTTGCCAAGTCCTTAATCCTCATTATTTACATATGATTTAGATATTCTTTTTTGCTAGATAGTCGGCATACATTACATGCCTAGCTCCATCTTACAACAAAATCATCCTAGGTTACATTACTAGTAGTGGTAATAGATTGTGTACTTCTATAGTTGCAAGCACTACATCCTTTCTCTGTGATAACTTTTGTGTAGAATGAGTTCAATCTCGTGCATCCTCAACTGCATGTTTAGTATTTCATACAAGTGAAGGATCTTCACCAGTGTACACTGCTTGATGGAAGATTAATAAGATCTTCTCAACGAGGACGAATCGAAAAATCTATCCAATTACCTGACTACTTAATAGAAGAGGGAGAAGAAAGAACATAAAAAAAAAAAAAATCCAACTTATCTACTCACCAAGAGATGGCTTACAATTTAATTCAAATCCATCCAACTTGACCTTCAAATTGTTCAAAAGCTGGGTGTAATAGAAGATCAAGTCCCGTCATATCAAGTCATGATCATCATGATTGATTGAAATGATAAGTATCCTTTGAAGTCTCGACTCATCTCAAAAACAAAACCAAATATATAAGATTAAATTAAGTATATTTTCATCATAATCTAGACTCTTGGTTCTTTCATATCTCTACAAACCTTGATCTTCTATAATACTGTCTAGTTAATATCTATCTCCATACATATCTTATTGTTAAATAATGGCCTAAAAATAAGTTATTGCAATTGATCACGACATTTAATGAGTTATTTCTTATGATTAATACTAATGATCAATCTAGCCACATCACCTACCATGTCACTTCATCCTTGGCATCCTTATCATGGGCCTTTTGAGCCTTATCTTTTTGCTATAGCTCATGCATCGCTATTTCACCTACCAATTAGACCTAAAAGCAACCCTTGAAATCTTATGTGCATTTATCTACTCTTTTGTAGTAGCGGAAGCAAGTAATATTGCATGGATTTATCTTTTACTTGCTTGTAGATTCAGAGCCAAGTTCTTACCTCTTTATACTTGAAAAAAAAAAAGAAGAAGAAAGAGAGTATGGATTAAAAGAGAAGTCCCCAAAGATATATTCTCATTTCTCATTTGCATTTGAGTGCGCATTACCATCTAGAGATTGCGAGTAATAAAGGATGACAGAAGAATTATATCTTTTTGATCACTGGATAATGTGTTCCCTAGCACCACTCGAGTTTGCGGTTTTAAAGTTCAGACATGATGATGATTATATATGAGTAATGAAACGTGTCAACTTTAAAGGTGATTTGAAATGGTTTTACATGCAGTTAATTGTTTCCAAAACAAGTTGGATTATGCTAACTTTTGGCTTTAAGAATTTTGACGTGAACTTTATGGATCTTACGTAAGTTACAAGCTATTTAAAAGAAGGAAAATGATGTGTGATTGGGTATCTTGGAACGCAATAATTGATTTAGGATTTCCTACTTGGAGGTTATAACTGCATATCTAATGTAACTAAAAACCATTATCTTCTCTTGTGTTTCTTCTTACCCTAAGTAATAACCGCTATCATCTTATATGTTACACTTTTACTCTTGTCACATAGGAAATCCTATAAGTCAACAATATTATTCAACATTCTCATATACCCATAAATCTTTAAAGAATATCCAAGTGTCTATAAACTCAAATTAAACTTGTTACAACTACTTACTGGACATACCTCGGTCCCCTTTGATATATAAAATATATACATCTTGCAGTTTTATTCTGCTTTATAAAAGAAAACATATGAAAAATCATTTCAATAACGTCAACTAGCAGAATCTATCGTCTTCCAACAATATATTTCACATACAAACTTCAAAGTTTAATTATATAGCACAGAGTAATCTCTATCCTCCAGCTAAAATAGAGCTGAATAGATATTATTCATGTAAACCATAGATTCTTTTCTCTTCTTTTTTTCTGTACTACGTTGGAATTAATTGTTAACTCACCAACTAATCTAAAATCTTAAATTATTAAAGAATAATAGTTTTTATATCTTATATCTAAATGATGAAGATGGAGATGTTGATAGCGATGGTGTTCATGTTTGAGGCAGAATAGAAAAGGACATGATGTAACTTAGAATTAGACAAAACTTGGTAGGAACATGGAAACATGAAAAAAGAGTAATAGTAACCATCCTTAAGGGGGTGATATATTTTGGCCAAATTCCATCCTTAATTTTCGAGATTAACAATTTTGTTGTCTTAAGAAAGTTTATAATTTTTTGTCTAGAACTCAAATTCGAATCCATCTGCTTTCGTATGTTTACATTGAGTTTCGTAAGAGTAATAGGTCTAGATTGAAACATTCTATTGATAAAATGTACATTCTTTTCGTTAGATTAGGGTTTTAAGTCTTCTATTAGTCTCTATATATAGTCTTATAGACATGTGGCCGAAGTTATTCCATCCTATTCTTAATAACAAATTTGAAATATATCTCAATTAATTTTCCTAGTTTTGGGCTAGCTTCCTAAAAAATTATGCTTTTGGCTTGATATTCATAAATATCAATAAATCGAGGAAGAGCTTCCCTGCAAGATTATATAATACTGATGGATTACCAAACTTCATTTGATTAATTTCTTTTCATGCAATTGGGGGAACAACTGTTTAAAAACATCAGTTACAGTCGAGGAAAATCTCTGCTCGAAATAGAAAGCAAATTAAATGTTTAATTTATATCACATGTCGACTAATGATAGAAATGTTGAAACTGGAAATAATGGACAACAATTATAAAGCGTCTTAATTAGTGCATAGAGTCTAGAGAAGCAAACTACACGCATTCTTCTCCTCAGTTGTGAGATCTATTTCTTTCGGCTAGAAACTGCATGCCGTCAAAGGGTTCTTCTTGTTAATCCATAAAACTTCACTAAACTAAGAAGGGGAGAAGCCTATAACGAACAAAGGAGGCCATATCTATATACATATGGATAGATAGAGATGCGAAGAGATTTTGAGTAAGAAATTAAATGCTGATATATTTGATATAGGGAGTTGTTTTCAAAGTTTGTGTCATCAAAAATTAAACAATCGAGGCATGAGTAATGAAAAGTATGAAGGGAGTACTAAATTATTGAATATCAATGTAATAGTGTAAAAGAGTGAATTACTATCAATGAGAAACTTAAGATCAAGCAGTTGATGCCCTCTGACGGGACTCATGGCATAAGCTTCAAATCAACTCAGGAATAAGGTCGGCTCATCTATCTTTTTGCCATTATTTGGTGATCTATTTGGAGAGAACAAAATAGCAGATAATTTCAACGGGAAGCAAGAACAAAAGAAGGTTTGATTATGAACAAATATTAAATCAATTTCTCACAGTTGGGAAATCTTCTATCAAAAAAAAAAAAATCCAAACTTGATTTTTTTTCTTTTCTTCTCTTTGTAATTTCTAGTTAATATATATTTTAACTTGTGTCAAGTTACCATTTTCTCTCAAAAGAAAATGGCGAAAAAGAGTGAATTTCTATGATTTACATTATTAGGGTTCATGCACAATGCTAATATAAAGGAAAATGCTTATGCTATTACCTAAATATGATAGATTTTTATTTTAAGTCAGTAGTGCTCTCATCTAGTAAAATTATATAAAAAATAAAATTTTAGATAATGATATGATCAATGGTAGGGGATTAATATTTCAAGATGTATGATCAAGTGCATGTCAGTTTATACATATATAATTAACTAGGTACGAGCCAAAGGTATAGTTGCTATGGTAAAACTCGTCATGCTAATAGCGAAAATCATCGAAATGATATAGCTAATCTACAAATCAGGAAAAATAACCTAAAATTCAATTCAAATGAAGTTAGATAAACATAAAGAGAAGAATGAAATATTATTATTTTTATTTCTAACTCCATGGAAAAGGATGGCATCCTCTATATTTTCTATCTCAAAGATTTATCATGTCAGGGAGACATAAAAAGATGTACAGTAATCATGACAATTGGTTTTTTCTTTTGTATATCAAGAAACTTATCCTCTAAACAAATAATATTATCCTTTGCTTCATCATTCATGTCATGTTAACCAATGGTAGCTATAAGTAACATCCATAACCAAATAAAATGAATCAAGAGCAGGATAAGAAACTAATAATACATAAAAGCACAAGAGAATTAGGTTGTCACTCGTCAGAACTCTCAAGATGTATAAGGGAAATCCCACTTAATTAATTAAAAGGTAGGGAGGATAACTTGTTAGGTGGAGTTCTAGGCAAACTATGGGCCACACCACAAACGCCATAAAGATGATACCCCCTCGTGGGGGTGTTTGTCTTTTGACTCCTTTGCCCAAATGGCCTCTCTTTGTGTGCAAGATAAATATCCTTCTCTCCTCTCACTTCCTTCTAATCTAAAGAAAAAAGAAAAAGAATGATCAGAGTAAGAGATCCTAAAATCCCTCCTTCATCCTCCATCCTCCCATAACTTTTCCACCTGCAATTCTTGGACTAATTAAAAACCATGAGAAAGAAGACGACCATGCATATATATATAACCACTGAGCCAATTTTTTTTTGAATAATAATGTACAAATTAAAATCCATGAAGCTTAGCAAGCTTAACAAATCAAGACTCTATTATATATGCAAAACAGACATACTTGATATGAACATATATACATATATATATATATATATGTATATATATATATATATATATATATATATATATGTGTATAACTTTTACCAATATCTTCTCTTCGTAACACTTACCAACCGAGAGCATCATCTCACCTCTTGTATATATTCTCCCATTTCTATTTCATCTCACCTATATATCTTTGTAGCATCAGGATGAACACGACCCGGAATTTGCGATGGTCTCCATGAGCTGGACCTGCGCAGTAAGACACATGACATAGTTTGCCGTCTCCTCAAGCAAGCTGCAGTAGTCCATGCTCTTCCCACCAGGAACCAACCGCCGGAGTGCATCGGCCCGGGTCGGCTCCTGCTGCGGCCGGGGCCGGGGCCTCAAAACCCTAATCCTCTTCGGCGCAACGACAACCCTAGTCATCCTTCGTCTACGGCGCGATTGGATTCTACGAAGCAACGCCCGGCTCCACGCCCGTCGAGGTCCTGCCGCGCTCGCCATGGAAGCGTAGGCCGCGCGACGTATCCTTCGGCTTTGAGGGATGAGAAAAGAAGCGCCAGGGTTAGAGTGAGGGTTTGCCTGCTGGTTTATACGTGCTAGGGCACGTAGAAATTGAAAGGCCAACATAGGCTTAGGGTTTCCAAGTGAGCTATTTGTGTCCATATGGAGAGAGAGAGAGAGAGAGAGAGAGAGAGAGAGAGAGAGAGAAGGGAGTGGAGTGGAGGGAAAGATATAACGAACTTAATTGGGTCGTTTTTTGAATGGAAACAGTGGGCAATATTTTTTGTCTTCTGACACAAGAGGGGCCTGCCTTGATCTTTGAAACAGAAGACAGAGAGGAAACACTACCCCCAGCTAGCTCTGACACAAGTATCAACTTGGAAATCCTAGAAAACCCTTGCCAGTAGTTGACAAAAGAGATGGAGGGAGAAAGCTAGGGAGCCAACCAGGCTAAAGAGAGGGGGATTTATGAGAGCTAGAGAAAGATCTCAAGAGAGGAAGTGGAGGATTTAGAGCGGAAGAGGAAAGTGGCAAGAGACTTGGGAATCAATCAAGGCTAGCTAGTAGTAGTGTGTATAGGAAAGAGAGGGGAAGGGGTGGAGGTTGGAGAAGTGGGTGGTGGGGGCCAAGAGAAGGCAAACCACCACATGAGAGCACATGGCTGGACTGACCCCACTTGGGATATATGAGAGGGGAGTGGGAATATCTCAGCCCTTTGTTCTCACCCCTCCTCCATTAATGGATTCATTCGTTTCGGCTCTCTCTCTCTCTCTCTCCCCTTTCCAATCTCCGGGAGATAATTAGGATACAGGAGAATATAATTAATCAATTAATTAATTAAAATTTAGGACTTGTCTCTCAACTTCTCCCTCTCCCTCTCCGACGGTTAACTCGTTCACGTCAAGCACATACTGATTACACTCGGCGCTTCCGTGTTGGATTAATCAATTCATGCCTTTGAAAGCGAGTTGTAGGGCAACCAACACCATCATATATATATATATATATATATATATATATATATATTATCCATTGTCTTAATTATTTCTCTTCAGATGAGACTAATTACAAATATAATTGTTACTTGGAAAATGAGTCTTGTACAAAACTTTTCTAAGTGTTGCTAGCCAAAGGGATAATCACTTGGGAAATATTATGGAGTTTATTATATTAATTGGAGTTATTACAACCAAGCGTAACAATCAAGAATCTCTTTGTTATTTAATATTATGGCTGAGATGTATTTACAGTATTAAAAAGGAAATCAATATAATAAAAGTCTTGTATTTTCCCTCTTTTCTTCTCATTAAAGATTAAGAGAATATATTTTGACATCCATTTAATTAAAATATATGTGAAGAACATCTATATTATATTTATATATGTAGATGCAGTTTTTTAAATATATAAAGCCAAATAAGCCCTCATAAATTCCTACTAGGTGGTTGGAAATTTGACTTTCCACAAAAGCGTTTATAGTTTGATCAAGATGTTATAATTAAATCTTCTAAATATTAAAAATAATCCTTGAAATATGGGAGTTTTCAACTATTTTAAGTCTGCCCTTAATTTTTTTTTTACTCGAGTAACTGTGTTTGAAAACTACTAACCCAATCAGTAAGTTATATGAAAATCTTAAAATTTCTAAATAATTACCTAAGGCCTAGGAAGAAATTTCTAGGCAATTCGTTTTCTGGTTCTAGCAACTTCTAAATATAAATCGCTTAACCCAAAAATGAATTGTATAAAAACTTCTCCCTCCTTAAGACTTAGCAATTTACTAAGAAATTTTAAATTCTTTCTAAAAGTCATTTATTCAGTCAGCAACAAAGAGTCAACAGTTTTACTAAGGTGGCATAATGCACCTAGTCTTATATTTTAGTTTTGAAAACCTCTCATATGGGTAAAATATTTAGGAGGACTAGATGGGGCTTTGGAAGGATTAGTTTGGTCAAAAACTCCAAAGATGGAGTAAAGCAAACGAGTCCATATCAAGTGCTTATTAAAATGGTTGGCGAGGGAATTACCCTCCCTCCCTTCTGGTGTCTCATGTCTTGAGTTCATAATGGGCAAAAAGGAAACGAAGAGAAATTTGGAGGTTGATGTAGTATTCCTTTTAATCCGATGGCTGCATTAGTCTCAAGGATATGACTTTAATATCCCTTTTAATCCTTATTTATGAGTATACTATGAACCCACTCATCTATACCTCTGTTTTAACTTTTTATGAACCTTTGTCCTAACTCAATATTCATGTTCAGTTTAACCGAGTCTGCACACTCACCTCATATGCCCATGCTCTATTTAGACCATGGAAGTAATACCATTTATCAGAGGGTCAAGAGGGTAGAACATTTATCCAACCCAAAGATTTAAGCCATTTAATTCGTGAGAACCAAAGATGCAATTGCTACCATTTCGTCTTTTCCTCTCTTTCCAATGTGTACCAATTTTTTTATATGTGAATTCCCAACAGCCTTGGTAGAGCAATCGAACGACTATTCTTGATGATAAGAATCAAAAGTTTTTGAAATAATTTGATAATATTTTTGTCACTAGCCAGTCACTGTCTATGTATAAAAAGGCACCTTATGGAGTAGTAGTACATCACATATTTTATATCTTTCATGGATACACGGCATCCATCGTGAGTGACCTCGAGGACTTGAATGGATGATAGGTGGATGATTTCGATCGTCTTATGATATCAACACATTCGAAGGATATAATAACCTAGATGCATGACACCAAGGTGATGAGTGTGCATGAGTTGTTTGATAAGGACTTAATTTGGACGTTCTATGTTAGAATGTGCAAATTTTGCGTATGTGATCCGTATGGCTGACGCGTATGCCACAAATATTAAATTTATATTAGACAATATATTTTATTAGGATCAAATACTTATATATTGATATGATAGATAAGATGTTAATCAGCGCTAACTTTTTATGCGAAAATGGTCATCTATAGGCTTTCAATCTCCACACACTAGGAATTATTGTGTTTTCTCTCTTTCATCTACCACAGTAAATGTGATACCGTTGATAGGATACATGATCTTTATTTATAGTTGAGAGAGGAGTCAGATCATTTTATCATCGCAATTCTTTTATCCTTATCATATCTTATCTGAAATATAAGAAATTATTTAATCAAATAGAAAAATTCTTAATAAATTAGAAAACTATAATTGACTCAAATTCACTAGGCTCTCATTGAACATGGAATTTGGGGTTTGTTAGTTATCTGATATACCAAATGAGATTTCCATGACTAATATTAGTTTTATGTATGCATGAGAGTGAGGAATACGCCTAATATTCTCCTACTTGGCCCATAATCACACATTGGTTAAATTATCAAAAATATTTGATATAAATTTTGTATATATATACATAAAGAAAAACTTTATTCACTGAATCTAATTTATTTTGAATATGGAATATATGCGTGATTTTAGAAAATCGTGAGTCAGTTTATTTAACTGAACTGATATGAACCGGGTTAAGTTGAATCGTCAATGGGGGACATTAGACTCGGTGAGTCAAGCCTATTTATCTTATTTGTTTATATGATTTAATCAGAATCCTAGTAGGCTAAAATTTATTTAATTAACTTAGTTTGGTTAACTTAAGTTCTATGTAGTTTCAAAAAAAAAATTTAGAAGATATTTATTAGATGTCTAAATAATATGAACCTAGTTAGATATGATGTCATGGTATAGAACTTTCATATACAAAATTTCTTCAAATTTGGACTCTATCTACAGTGAAATGGAGAATTAATTTGAGAAAGATGAGGAGACTGGCTTAGTTAAGTGTGGTAGTTATTGCAGTTTAGAGGATAGTAATGGTGGATTGGCTTGTAGATGGTAATGGAGATGGTGTGGAGACTTGTTGATGGTTATGGTAAATAGGTAGATAGATACTTTAGCAAGAAAAGGAAGGAGAAGTGGTCTAATCATATAGGACTAGGGGGATCGATGGACGAGGGAGGAGAAGCTTTGATGTTTAAGGGATGAAGGTGTCAGCTTGGCTTGAGAGAATGCGTGGGAGGCTAGCGAGGATGTAATTGAGAGATAGAGATAGAGGCAATACATATATTTTTTGTTTTACGAAAATTAGGATTACACTTCACATTTATATAGAGGCTAACTCGAAACTGACTCGAACTAGGATTCACTATAAAGGCTTACATAACTTAACTAGTATTTTTCTTAAAGGCTTTATATAACTTAACTAGGACTTGTCTAAAGGACTTACATTACTTAACTAGGACTTGCCTTCAAAGCTTACATAATTTAACTGAACCATTCTCCTTATCTTTATTGATTAATTCTCCATTTCAATGCAAATAGAGTTTGTATCTAAAATAACTCTGAATACAAAAGTTTTAGGTCATGATGTCATCTATCTTATTCAATTAGTTTCATATTTTTACAACATCTGACGAATATCTTCTAAATAGTTTTTTGAAACTACGCAAAAATTAAGTTAACTAGACTTAGCTAATTAAATAAATTCCAGCCTCCTAGGTTCCTAACTAAATCCTATAAGCATATAAGCTAAATAAGATACATAGACTTGATCCGTTAAGGCTGATGTCCCTATTGATGTGATCGACTAGTCCCGATTCACCACTTCAACTTAGAAAAATCAATTATAAGAACTATAATCATTCTTATAACTCCTAAATAAAAACAAATAATAATAATAATAATAATAATAATAATAATAATAATAATAATAATAATAATATATTAATAATAATAATTATAATAATAATAATAATAATAATAATAATAATAATAATAATAAAAGTGATGCAAGCCCAGATCATGTAGTAGCCAATAAGAACATAACGTCCTCTTTAATATCTGGATCTGTTGTAGAAACTCAGCCTACGCCGCCAAGAAAAAATATTTACCAAATATTCTACCGTAGTTATAAAATTATGAAATAGGGGTGGTTGATCTGTAACTTTCTGATCTATATTTTTGGTATTTACACCCTTCATATATTCAGACTGTAACTGGGACGAAAATATGCAAGAGCAGGGTGATGATGGTGGTGACGAGTGGAGGTGATGATAAGGTTACGGATGATAATGGAGATGAGGGTGGATGATTTTTGGAGTTTAGAGGATAAGAATGAAGGGGGAGAAGTGGCCAAGATCCTAAGGAGAAGGGAGGACTTGACAGACGAGGGAGTTAGAAGAACAGCGACGTCGAGATGGCACACAGCTAGGACTTGAACGAAGGGAAAGAAAAGATTATGGTAGAGAGGATAGAAGAAGATATAAATTAAGATTCATTCATCATAATATTTTTGGTTGCCATCCACACCTTAAGAGGCTAACCAAACAAGCCAAAAATGATAATTATTAACCTGAGAAATAGTGGATTCTTGTCGATCGTGTTCGGATGCATAAATTATGTTATTTGTCGATGTGAACGTATGCAGGCATTCGCACGCACAATTTGCGTTCTTTGTCAATGTGAATGCCTACAGGCGTTCACAAGGGCATTTGAACATGCCCTTTCCCACATTCGAACATGACATACGAAAATCTTATTTTTTTAAATAAATAACTAGTACAATAAGAAAAGACTCTACTAAGGTGTATTAGCCCACCATGCACCTTGTCCTCAAGGTGCAAAGTCGGGAAACCACTCCAAGATGTCCGTCTCTAGCTCCCAGGTCGCCTCGTCGAGTGGCTTGCCAAACCACTCAACTAGGACCTTCATCTCTAATCTAATACCATGACATCGTCAGTGCCTCGCAAGTACATAAACCGGCTCCATAACTATTGTCTCCTCTAATGGCTAGGGTAGAATTGATCCCATGACTTGGTGATCTCCAATCCGCTCCCTCAACAATGACACATGAAAGACCGGGTGTACTCTCGACCACTAGGGCAGCTCTAAGCAATATGCAATCAGACCGACGTAGCGATGTGCTAACTTCTGGTTTCATATCAGACGCAGAGTCACTTATCGATATGGTTGTACCCTCACGAACACCCAACTGCTGATATCGAACTCCTACTCCTGATGGCTGCAATCATAAACTTATTTCATGCAGTTTTGAGCAAGTTTAAGATGGGCACGCAACCTCCCGATGGCTGCAATCAATGTGGCATCTCTATCCATCGGTGCTAAGTCCACCTCCGCCCGATCCACAGATGCTACAGGGTTATAGGAGCTTCATGTCGGAGCCGTGCGCCCATATATCACCTCGAACGGAGTCATGCCAATACTGCTATTGTGTGGTGTTGTAAGACTACTCCGCCCACGGTAAGAACTCCAATCAGTGTCTCAGTATCTCTCCCACAAAGCACTGCAAATACTGCTCAATGCCTCGATTGACCACATCGGTTTGATTGTCCGTTTATAAATGGTAGGCTGAATTAAAGTTCAATCAAGTCTCCTACAATCTAAAAAACTCCATCTAGAAGTTGCTAATAAATACATAATCACGATCAGATACAATCGTGCGTGGCATGCCATACAACCTAGCAACACCTCTCACAAAAGTTTCACCACTGACTTGGCTGCAAATGGATGCGACAATGAGAAAAAGTGCGCATACTTGCTTAATCTATCAACCACCACAAAAATAACTGAGTAGCCACGTACCAGCGAAAGACCTTCTATGAAATCCATAGAAATATCTTCCCAAACACGGTCTGGTATCGGTAGAGGCTAAAGTAATCTGGCCGGTTTCAATGTGGTTGCCTTCACCCTTTGACAGACTTTGCAAGCACGGAGAAAAGTCCTCACGTCTCGCCTCAGTCCTAGCCACATGCAGCTCTGTGATAACCTCCTATAAGTCCTCAAAACACCCTCATGACCGGCCTCCAGAGTTTGGTGGAAGTGCTCGAATAATTTCTGTTGTAATCCATTGTTCACGGGCACCCAGATGCACCTATAGTCCAGCAGCAAATCGCCTCGGTTCTCCAACTCTGAATGGCGCTCCAGATCATCCAACACCTCCTGTAACAACCCCCAACATCTAGGTCAGATGTCAATGCATACATCAGCTCGTCAAGAAAAGGAAAAGTGGGAAAGAAAAGGTTACGAGCTTGCCTGTATCAGGTTGGCGCGATGGTGAATTTTGTGACCACTTCTTGTACTAAATTTTATAATCATACCCCAACAATTTTGTTATCCACCTCTACTATGCCGGAGTGTGAATATGTTGTCTTATAAAGTATGGAAGACTCATTTGATCGGTTCGAATAATAAATCACCTACCGATCAAATAAGGTCTCCACTTTGTCACCGCGTGGAGGATTACTAATATCTCCCACTCATAAGTCAACAATTGCTGGGATTTTTGTGATAAAGCCTTGCTGACAAAGGCTATGAGACGTCCTCCTTATATTAGTATAACTCCTATGCCAACCCTCGGCACATCACATTTCACAATGAACTCTTTGGTGAAGTCTAGTAAAGCTACAGCGGGTGCCGTTGTCATTGCTATTTTTAATTCTTCAAATGCTCTAGTGGCTTCCTCCGTCCATCTAAAAGAGTCCTTCCCCAGTAATGAAGTGAGAGGAGCAGCAATCTTGCCATACCCGGTGATGAAGCGACGATAATACCCAATCAGCCCCAAGAAGTTGCGCAATCCTATGGTGGAAGTAGGGATCGGCCAAGCTATCATGCATGCCACCTTTTGAGGATCCACCGCCACTCCATCCGTTGTAATGATGTGGCCTAAATACTCCACTTGTGGTACTCCCTATAGGCACTTAAACTTTTTAACCTTCAGCTAGTTTTGCTTCAACAACTTCAACACATCCTCTAAATGTTACAAATGCTCCATTTTAGTCCTATTGTACACCAAAATATCATCAAAGAATATCAAGACATACTGTCATAGCAGAGGCCAAAAAATATCATTCATGAGGCTTTGGAAAATTGTTAGAGCATTGGTGAAGTCGAATGACATCACCCAGAACTCATAGTGCCCGTTCGAAGTTCGAAATGCGGTTTTGTGTACATTTGTTGGATGAACTCCAATTTGATGATACCCGACCCTCAAGTCAAGCTTGCTGAATTTAGTTGCCCCTGTAAGCTCGTCCAGCAGCTCCTCTATGACCGAAATGAGATATCGGTCCTTGATAGTGATAACATTTAGTGTCCGATAGTCGACACAAAAACGCCACGGCCCGTCCTTTCGCACCAATAACACGGGCAATTAGTAAGAGCTATGACCTGGTTATATGAAGCATTACTCCAACATCTTGGCCACCATTTTGTAGATAACCTTCTTCTGCACATGTGGATATCGATACGGTCTCACGTTCGTTGGTGTAGCTCCGGGCACAATCTCTATGCGATGGTCTACTACTTGTGTCGGCAGCAACTCCTTTGATTCCTCAAATAGTCCAGCAAATTTATCCAATAATTTAGAGAAATTAATTATAGTACCTAGACTCATTTGAGTCTCATCTCCTACCGGTCCTAACTAAAGAAGATATGCCCAATCACTCGCACAAGGCAGCCCCATCATTTGCTGCATTGCTGGAATTGGCAGGGACTGAACCCCATCAAGCCGCACCTCTTTGTTTCCTTACTGAAATTTCATCCACATACTCCGAAAATCAAATGTGATGGGTCCCAAGTTCTACAACCACTGAGTGCCAAGGACGATGTCAACTCCTCACAGCACTAATAGATACAAGTCCATAATGATGTCGTGTCCTTGCACCTGTATACCGACCCGGAGGCACAAGCTCTCTACTTGAAGCTTCGTGCCATCTCTAGTAGCAACCTTAAACCCCACGGTTGGTTCAGCGTCCAAGTCCATCTTCCTCACTAACCTCTCATCTAAAAAGTTGTGTATACTCCCAAAATCGATAAGGATGTGCACACAATGCTTTCTAATGAGTCCATCAACCCGCAATGTCCTCGGCACGGAAGTACCCGAATATGCATGCATGTCCTCCCCATGGACCTGCTCTGCATACTCTCCATCATCAACAACCTCATAGTCCCCCTCAAGACCGTCGATGAGCATCACACTCCTGATCAGTTTGGAACACCGATGATTTGGGGTGAAACGTTCATCGCATCGAAAGCAAAGTCCCTTCGCTCTTTGCTTCTCCATTTAGGTAGGTGTGAGAGTTTGAACGGGGGATCTTGTGCCTCCTCTAACATTTGCAAGATGGTCTCAAGGGTGGTCGTGCCCCTATACTAGCAATCGCTGCCTTTGAACCCGTAGAATTTCTAGCCAATGTTCTCTGCGCAAACCGCCCATCTCAGCTGCCCCAACTTACCTTCGATGCCATTTTCAGAGCCTTATGCTTTTGCTCCATCTACATGGCCTTCTCAAAAGCCTCATCAAGAGTGGTAGGATAGAGAACACGAACATCTGCCTGAATCTCCTCCCGCACCCCTAAAATAAAAGTGCTCATTAATGTCTGTTCGGGCTAAGGTGGCTCGCACTGGCTACTAACTCTTTTTAAATTCTGCTTGGTACTCTGACACGGTTATCCTCTAAACCATTTTGCTTAACGTGGCAGCAAAATATTCATATACCACTGTCCCAAATTTGCGTGTAATCCTTTTATAAAATTCTGCCCAACCGATAAATCCTCTACCTCAAATGGCCGATCAGTACCAATGCAGCGTTGTTCCCTAGAGGTGAAAGCTTGCCATCGTCACCTTTATGTTCTTCGCTGTCCCTTGACAATCAAATACTACTCCACTTGGAACAACTAATCCGTCGGATCTTCGCCTTAAAATTTTGAAAAGTTCAAGCGTGCGGTTCTCCTTCGGATAGCATTGTCGGGCTTGCAAAAGATCCTTGGTTCAAGTATAAACCATTCTGGTTATTGCTCTCCTTAGAATCCTTGAACACGTCCGACACTATCTCCAGAGGGATTGACATAATCATCAAAGTTCTAATCTTCTTCATCGACGAAGCGCACTGGTGCCACGTGCCTCTCAAGTTCCACCACCGTCGACCTCGGGTTGTGTACCGAAGGTGGGGGAATGTTGTGTAGGAATATGTAAAAGCAGCTTATTAACATTAACATGTCATACCTGGACCTGTGGGGTGTCGGTTCAGTGTAGTTCCACTGCTCGTCCTTCTTGCGGCACCAATCTTTGTCGAGGAGATGACGAAGCTGATCATTTCATGACGTATTCCTTCAAAGCATTATAATCATTTTGTATTGCGTCCACCCGATGCAGCAACATTTAGAACATGTCCCTAAGTTCATCTGCCAAGCCAATGCTCACACCCATGAGCGTCGGTTAACTCGGTCCCACCGCGGTCGCACTAAGGGGATCAGCCTTTCGATTAAGATTTTCGTGGGTCGAGTCTTCCGCTGTCGGTGTGCCCTCCATTGATCTCCTTAATGATGCCATCTTCCTTGTCTCCACCATTAGTGGATGTTTGAGGTCTGCCAAGCTCTGATACCATTGATAAGAACGTAGCATCCTCTTCAATATCTAGAACAGCTATAGGAATTCAGCCCGTGCAGCCAAGGAAAAATATTCACCATATATTCTCCCATAATTAAAAAATTACTAAATTAAGATTGGTCAATCCATAACTTCCTAATCTACGTTTTTGGTATTTATACCCTTCATAGATTTGGAGTAAAATTGGGACAAAAATATGCAAGAGTGGGGGTGATGATGGTGTTGACAAGTGGAGATGATGATAAGGTTATGGATGATAATGGAGATAAGGGTAGATGGTTTGTGGAGTTTAGGGGATAAGGATGAAAGGTGAGAAGTGGCCGAGATCCCAAGGAGGATGGAGGAATTGATAGACAAGGGAGGTTAGAAAAACACTAACATTAAGATGGTGCACGGCTAGGGCTTGAAGGAAGGGGAATGGAGATTAGGGTAGAGAGGATAGAAGGAGATAGAAATTAAGATTCATTCATTATAATATTTTTGGTTGCCATCCATATCTTAAGAGGCTAACTAAATAAGCCAAAAATAACAATTATTAACCTTAGAAATAGTGGATTCTCGTCGATCGCGTTCGAACGGGGTCAACCGCGTTCGAACACACAAATTGCATTATTTGTCGATGTGAACATATACAGGAGTTCACACACGAGCATTTGAACGCGGCCAAGTATGTTCGAGTGCACAATTTGCGTTCTTTGTCGATGTGAATGCTTATAGGTGTTCGCAAGGGCGTTTGAACACTCCTCTTCCTGCATTCGAACGCGACATACATAAACCTTATTCTTTTGAAATAAATAACTAGTACAATAAGAAAAGACTCTGGTAAGGTGTATCAGTAGCCTAGCCCCATGTCCATGTATTTTCCATTTCGACCCTAATGACTCCTGAATCACATCCATCATTCCGGTGAGATCATTGTTTCGACCATGCTCTCAACCATTGTGGCTACTCATGTCGGTGCCTTTGTAGTCAATGACTTTCCGTTCCCCCAATAGAAGCTAGAGGTACTCTCCATTGGAGTACTTGTGACACAATTGATAAAGAGGGTGAAGAATCATAGCAATCACACTTGGAAGGTTTTAATGTTTCTTAAATGATTAGTAAGTTGTGTTTCAAAATAGAATTTTGTTTATTTAAAATATCTAGATTTTATGTATTAGCGTATGCACAAGTAATGAGTTGTCTGATTAAGAATATTGAAGTGCAAGATTGACTAATTTTGAAGTCCAAATATTCAATCTATGACATTTGTTTACAAAATAACACACACAATTTGAATAAATGTTTCATTGAAGAATTTGAAGTCAAACGATCATTTTTTAAGTGGATTTTCAAACACCCTAAGAATGTTCTTAAATACAAAAGTATGTGTTTTTAGAGTAGCAGAAGTTTTCATAGATGTAGAAATATCAATACATGAGAAATTTAGAAATTGAATTTTTAAGTCTTCATATTTAAACATGAATTGGGTGCACTCGAGCACCACTGCAGATTTTATCGAATCTCTAGAGTCTATGAAGAATCTTTGATGGTATATTGTACCTTATATGGAAAAAGTATTTAAGGAGATTTTAATCTTTCTGAATAAGTCATCTTTTATTCCTTTATATCATCTTTTGGAGGCAACTTAAGATTACTTTACTTCTCGAATTTAGAAGCAACGTGCTAAATATCTCTCAACTCAACTCATCTACATCTGATATGGAAGAATGTTATATTGAGAGCCACTGAGGTTTTGTGTTATAAACCATATCTGGATCGATTTGGATGTAAGAGGTTTATGAAATTTTTTGTGGTGGTAGCCTCACGAAGTAATGACTTTAGTTTCGTGTAAAATTTGAGGTCAGGGTGAAAAGTTAAAAAAACAAGATAGTGGAGGAAGGTCAGAATAGAGCCGGTCAGTAAATATCTGACGTTCCAGAGATCATCAAATGGTGGTGGATGGCCGTATGGTAGTGTAACGCCCCCGCCCGGCACGGGCACGTGCACGCACACGTGCCCACACGGCACGCGCGGCGCACGCGACAGGTCGGGCGGGGCCTGTCACGCACAGATACACTCCTGTGCACATACGTTCATGACATCATCAAATAACACCTGCTAACATATCCATGATCACATAATCCATCACCAAATAAATCATACTCTTAACCAAATAAACCTGTTAACATATGAATATCAAAGTCCACAATAATATACACTAGACCGCTACATAATCTGGCAGGACCCACACAGGCCACAACAAACCATCAAGATACAACTAAAATAACTAATACAAGGGTACACTATGATTCGACCTGTATTATACAAATCATTGTCTAATACAAAAGAGTACAAATATCAAATATTGGTACAACTCGATTTCTATATAAACTATCATCTATACCATCTCGTATCTATAGCTCACCTCATCATCGCTCTAAAATATCTTCTCAAGTCGCTATCACGTACCACATATCTGAGGGGGTTAGAAAAGAAATAAAGAGAGTCATGAGCAAAAGGCTCAGTGAATAGACCTTACCCCGAATCAGTGATGCCAAACAGAGAGTAAATCATGTACTAGATAATATGAATCAGAAAGAGTATCATGTCATGAATGAGTATATGAATGTATCCTCAATAATATATAAATGAAAAGTAGATAACACGTCATAACTGATAAAAGTATATAATCCTCGACCATGAGTAAACAAATCTCCATGTCATCTATCATCATAACTCTCTCTCAAATATGACACATGATGCATGCCGATCATGACTATGCTATGATATCAAATGCAACCATATATGATGCATATTGACCACTCGATAATCAGGTAACCGAATGATAATGAAATCATATGCATTTCTCAACATCACGATCATCACCGACATCTCGGTATAATATCATCATACTAGACCACTGTGCACAGTCAACACCCGGTACCCGGTCTCAACATCATGCCCGAAGGCTCAGAGCATACTCTGCCATCTACAAGGAGTATCTTAAATATAACCATACCCTGCCATCCGCTAGGGTATCAACATCCATCCAGACCGGGCACCCTTCTAGCTGATAGAAATCTCGTGAGGATAACTCGCCACATATGCCCTGGCGAACGGCATGTGTCCGAATGTCTGCTGCGCACACAGACTAACGACCTCGGACGTAAGGCCAACAAGATCGCGACCATGTCGAGCGATCAATCATCCACCAAGCACGTCCTAACCCTCGCGCCCACTCGGGTATCCTCACGCTTTCTATCAACTATCCTATCAATCACATTTCATGCTTTCCTTTTTAAATGACAAATCATATGCATATATCCAGTACAATAACAAGTCAATGCATAACCGGAATTTATGTGGAATAGGAATCAAGAGTAAAATGATGTAATGCAAACTCCAACCATGTATCTAACACATGCATACTCATGCTAATCTATCACATCCATACTCATGATAGAAATCATCCCGACATAAAACCATAACAGCATAATCATCTCCAATCATCTCTATATATCACCAATGTACTCATATCCCAGATCAGTCTAATCAAGTGCATGATAAAATATGCTCGACTGAAATCATCTCTATATAAAGTCATATAATCATGCTAGAGGCCAAAACATGCATGTACATAATATACAATATATCCTAATTTGAGAAAGGGATCTAGGGGATAAGACTACTCACCGTCTGATCAGAAGATACAAACCACGCATCTCTCACGTCCGTCAGGTAACCGAGTGACACTCATCGCTAGCAAGGTCCACGGGGTCTCAAATAAGGGGTTCGGGATCATCTGAAAATGTTTAAGTAACATAAAGTTAGTTGTTTATCCCATTATAATCCGTTCGAGTAAAATATGATGATTTATTAGATTTTAGAATTTCTACTTATTTTTATAATTGGCTAGATTTTTATTATAAATAAAATATAAATATAGATAAAAACCTAATTATAATTAAATTATATCTTGATTAATTAGGGACTATGTAGCCATTATCTTCTTTGTTACAAAATAATAATGTATAATAAATTAATAGAATTACTTAAAAAAATGTATATCATAAGAATATTAGAATATAAATCTAATAATTATAATTTACAAATTTATCTATTAATCTAATATACATATAAGTAAGTAAATAAATAAATATAAGTATTACCTATATTTATGCCTAATTAATCATTAATTATAAAAATTATCATTAATAAAATTACATTGAAGGATATATAATATTATTAAAATAGTTAATGTCTAAATAATCTATTTGCATTAATTAAGAAGTAAAATACTTAAATAAATAACATAAATAAACTAATTAATTAATAATTTAATTACAACTGCCATCAGTGCTGGGCTCGGCCCAGCACTGTCTGCTACAGTGCTGGGCCGAGCCCAACACTGTGCAGAAAGAGAAAAGAGGAGCTGAGGAAGAAGGAGAAAAAGAAAGAAAGAAAGAAAGAAAGAAGAAAGAAGAAGAAGAAGAAGAAGAAGAAGAAGAGAAGTGATACGATCCTTCCTCGGCTATAGGCTCTGATACCAAATTGATACGAACCCTCTTTTGGTGCTATGGCTCTGATTCAAGATTAATACGATCTTGCACGGAACTTTGAGATCAGATCCCGAAATATCCCGCCGTTGGATCGCTGTGAAATTTTGATATGTTGTAGGCCCGGAAAAGAGCTTTCCAACGGATCTAGTTTCAGGCGAATCGGAGATGGGGATCTCGAAATATCGTTCGTTTAGTGGACGAACGTCAGGATACTCTGTTTTTGGATTCCGTGGATGAAGGCACGAAATCCTGGGTAATGGTGGATTGTGGAGGGCCGGTGTTGATGGGGTGGCACCGGTGTAAAAGTGATGGTGGAAGGGTTATGGATGATGGAAAGGTTAGGGATAGCGATGGATAAATTGGAAGAAGGGGGAGAAGAGGGCCACTCCTAAGGGACTAGGGTGATTGGCCTGTCGAGGGAGATTAGAAGCGGCGTTGCCGGGGAGATTGAGGGAACGAGAGCGAAGAAGATGAAGGAGGCAAGGCAAACTCAATTCTCAATATTCAATAATAATTTTGGTTGCCCTACACATACTTTTATAGGCTAACCAACAACTCAATCTTATCCTAAAACACAATCTTATCCTAAAACTCAATCTTATCCTAAAACTCAATCTTATCCTAAGGTAAATCCAAACTCGAGACGATGTCGGTGAAGTCCGAATCGTATCAAGAAGAGGAAGAGAAGAAAGAGAGGAGGTGAGGGAGGAGGTTGCGGACCCGGGCCGGCGGGGAGGGCACCGGTCGCTGCTGGCCAGCCAGCGGCCGGCCTCTCGCCGGTGGCTCGGCTCCGACGAGCCCACCCTCGGGCAAGAAAGAGAGAGAGAGAGAGAGAGAGAGAGAGAGAGAGAGAGAGAGGGAGAGAGAGAGAGAGGAGCTCACCGGTGCTCGAGGAGGTGGCGACGGCGACGACCGGCCTCGGCGAGAGAGAGAGAGAGAGATAGAGAGAGAGCATCCAGAGAGAGAGAGAGAGAGAGAGAGAGATTTAAAGAGAGAGGGAAGGCGGTGGGAGGTTGGCGGTGGCTGCGGCGGCGCTGGGGCCCGCCGCTGCCAGATGGCCGCAGCCGGTTGGCTGCGGCGACGCGAGGGGGGGGGGGGTGTGTGGCACCTCCCCCACGCAGCCCCACTGCATGGGCACGAGGCCGGTCACACTGTGGCCGTCAACGTCGTGCCCATGCAAAATTAAATTTTTTTTTTTTTTGGTTGGGTTGTTATAGGTAGGGTGGCTCATGGTAGAGGATGGTGGCTAGAGTTTAGATGTTTAAAGATGGATCTAAAGTTACGATCTACTCCTATAAAGATAAAGACAATCTAGTAGCTATAATAAAAGATAAAGGCAATAAGAATAAATTGGCCAAACTCAAGATTCATTCCATGATTATGATCAACTCATAACCACTCCTATTTATAGGAGTAAAGTCCTACCGAATCAGATCCACATGCGGATTATTCGCTTTATTTGAATTTCAAAATATTAAGCAAATCTAACTAAATAACTTGCCTCGACTCGACCTGACTCTACTTGACTGTTTTAACCCACGTGGTCAGATCATAACAATCTACCATACTTTCAACACCTTGTCCTCAATGTGACTAACTTAGTTAAGTTAGGGAGCCATCTATAAAGGCTATCGTGTTCACCTAAGGTAGGAAATTTTGGGTTATTAGAAACCCTAGCTTATCTCTCTTCCTCTCCTTCTATCTATTGTTTGCCCCCTCCAACCCTCGTTCATCCTGGTGATACGATTCAGATTTCATTGATGTCGTCTTGAGCATGGATACACTTTAGGGGTGTCTTTGATTCTTATTTTAGTATTTATTTAATATAAAAATAAGTTTTCTATATGTCGCGTTCGAACGCGGGTGAGGCGCGTTCGAACGCGTTTGCGAACGCCTACATTAGGTTCGCAAAAACAAAGGATGCAAAAAGTGCGTTCGAACACGATCGGGCGCGTTCGAATGCCTTGCATCAGGTTCGCATCGACAAAGAATGTTTTTTGTGCGTTCGAACACATTCGACCCCGCTCAAACGCGGTCGACGAAAATCCACTATTCTAGGGTTAAGGATTATCATTTTTAAATTATTTGGTTAGCCTCTAAAGGTGTGGATGGAAACCAAGGAGTCATTATTGAATGAATTGAGTTTTGCTCTAGTCTTCTTCTTCTTATCTCTCGTTCTCTCATTCCCCATCGCCGCTGCTTCTAGCCTCCCTCGACTGGCTACTCACCCTAGTCCCTTAAGAATAGCCTACTCCTCTCGTTTCTTCCAATATCTCTATTACCTTGTCCTAACCCCTTTCATCATCCATAATGCTTCCACCACCACTTACTCATCGGTGCCACCCCATTACTATCGGTCTACCACCATCCATCGTCACCTAAGATCTCGTGCCTCCATCCACAGATCCATAGATGGACTCTCTGATGTTCATCTATTTCTCAAGCAATATCTTGAGATCCCACTGTCCGATTGTCCTAAAATTAGACTTGTTGGAAAGCTCTTTTCTAGGGCTACAATATATCAAAATTTCATGCTGATCTGATAGCTAAATCTTCCAAGATCTATTTCCAAAGTTCCCATGCCAGATCTTGTCTAGATCTAAAAATGAGATAGATCAAACCTTAGCCAAGGGGAGATCATACCAAGAGTGATATCAAAGCCACCGTTTCTTAGATATGCGCTTACGGTGACAACCACCAAAGCCATGGCTGCACGGCGAAACAAGGGGGAAACGGCTATGGGAACTTCCACCTACGGAACCACCCGACCAAATTTGAATACGAAAGAACCTAGCGTTCAAACCATGATTGGGTCTCTTTCTGAGCAATAGCAATCAATAATCAAATGATAATAGAGATGATGTAGGAGATACGGGCGACACGAGAAGCTATGGCGAACGGGAATGCACCAATGACCCCACGACACGAGTCCACCCGTATGAACCCACCGCGATCGGTTTAGAATCTTCACCAGCAAGAACCTCTGTTGTCGCAACCCTATGGACAGAGACAAGCAAGGATAATTCCACCAAGCCAAGTTGCGGGTGAGCCCGTTCGACAAGCAAACCTAAATGGAGATCTAGATCCTTGGGCAGGGTAATATGAACTAGAACCGGGTCGTATTGGATTATTTAATTAATTAAATAATCCATAGGATTATTTAATTAATCCTATGGAGAACCGTAGGATTATTTAATTAATTAATTTTAGGTTAATTTGTGTGTACGCTTTAATTACTTTTATTATCAAGGTAGATTCAGTACCATACAAGAATGATCCAGTGGCACAATTGGAGCTAGTTTGTTAGGTATTTTAATTGTTGGCAATTGTGTACAAAATATTCTAAGTGTATTTTTTACATATATATGAGCTTTACACAAGTCAAAAAAATTTCTGGTTTGAAGAATTGCAAAATTATTGAAGCAAAGTTGATGAGATCAAGTCATACCAACGAAGTTTGAAAATCTTGAACTTTCGTGAGTACGGATAAGACTCGGATTTGGCTCTATCTTGAATATCATATATAAGGATTATGAAACCCTATCTCTAGGATAGTTGAAGAAGCATTATTGAAGGAGACTTTTTGAGGCTACATCGGTTCTTCAACGAACAAGGTTCTACTCATCTACAAGAATTTAATCTTTCGTCTTAAGAGCTATCTAGATGAAAGATCAATCTCGAGGGCTACTGAGATTGGACTTCAATCACAAGAAACAGTGAATCATGGGTTCTAGCGATCAAGACTAAGAGGAACAAAGTCGTTTGGATTGACGGGTTGTTTTGTGAGTCAGTCTGGTAACTACTAATATTTTAGTGATTGGTTTTGATCCGAGTTTGGATCCGTGGTTTTTTTCTTGTTTTGGGTTTTTCCACGTTAAAATCTTGGCGTTCATCTCTGCTTTCGTTTTTAATATTTCTTCCGACTTTTACTTAAGCGAACGAATGATATCATTGCCTAAAGGTTAGATACATACGTGTGTCTAGGGGTTTTTTCATAGTTAACTAGGAAGCAGTAGCAGACAAAAGAATCATCCGTAGTCTACAAATTGTGTAATATTGAAGTGATATTTTACTTTATAGTTTCATCGCATTCCTACCATGCATAGGATATTTATTTAGTAGTAAGCATAATTATGTTTATTTTGCTGGTTCATAATTATGCATAGATTATTAGTTCATTCTTGGGGTACAATAACTTGATATTGTCGTAAAATTAATGTTGATCACTGCACTACTTGCACGTGTCACTATGTAGTTAAGTCCCACCTTAGCATTGCCCTTTAACTTCTCAACCTAAAGTCAGAGAGCAAAGTATATATAGTATCTATACTATATGGCCAATATCTGAGGTTGTGAGATGAGAAGGGGACTATTAGACACCGCATGTACAGGTTTAAGTTTAAGCACGCAAAACACTATCAAATGTGGAAATTAGATATTGGATGATCTTGAAACTATGATTGGAAGGTAGGGATCATAAATCTTGCAGTACTTGATGATATAAAGTCAAGTAGGGCTGTCAAAAAAGTTTGCTGGCTCGCAGGCATATGCGCTCGACATATATAATCAAGCCGAACCGAGCCGAGCTAGAGTCAACTCACTCAAGCTCGGCTCAAATTAGCTCGAAATATATATATATATATATTATATTAGTTCTTCTTAATTATCTAAATTCGTTCCAACACAATTAGTTAGAGTATCTCTATCCTTACCCCAAGCATGGGTGGTTCGAATACTACTTACTACATTTATCAAGATAGTGTGTTATTTTTTTGAAATGAAGTCCTACTTTAGTCCAAACTTGGAATGTCTTTATAGTTAAAGCTCTTACACTCTTAAAATGTTCTCTATAAAAATAAAATGATATTTAATATTTTAATACAAGCCATTCAACCCAAGCTGAGCCAGCTCAATGCTTATGTGAGCCAAGCCGAGCTCCTATTAGCCAGCTCGTGCTGGAGTATTCACCATTTTGAGTTAAGCCTCGCCGAGCTCAACTTGCTCGAATTGAGCTTTTTTACACCCTTAGAGTTATTAGGGTATCTATTCTAAGTTGTGTTAATAATTCCGCTGCAATGATCATGATATTTGTGATAATTCTGCTAAAAAGGTGTCACTTGAGATATCTAATTGTGATTTATCAATTAAGATGAGTTTAAATTTTTTCTTGCAAGTTTTGGATCATTATTTCCTTAAATTGTTTACTACTCTGTTCTATCATTAGTCTTTGTTTAGGTTTTAATCTCAAAAGTGCCAATTTTAAATTGCTTTTTTCTCCTGTAGCAGTACTTTGTTAGAAACTACTTAACTTTAACTTCAATTGTACGAAGAAAATTATATATTACATTTAGAAATCATACTTTACTTTTTTAACCGGTCCCGGGCCTCCTTTTCAGCTCTCTTTTTGGTCGATGTCCTCACCGGTTCTATGTAGTTGCCTATTTGCTTTTCTCTCATATCTAATCGTAATGTTAGATATTTATCAATTGGTTCACTTGATTTTATGATCTATCCAAGTATGCATTAATTTCAGATTAGTTCAGATTCAAAGTAATTTCAGATCCGGGTCCTTTTAAAGCGATTTGCTGCTGATTTAATTTCCTATCTGGACTATTTAGATTTAATTTAGATCTGGATTTATTCCAGTTTACGTCAGATCTGAAACAATCACAGATGACGGCCAGATCTGAAATAGCTTTAGTTTAATTCATATCTCAATTAATTTCATAACTGAATTAATCTAAAGTACTTCAAATATGAACTGTTTGGTTACTGAAACCAGTTTACGGATTAAGTCCTCAAAAACTCTGGTCTACATTGGAGCATTGCAGTGTCATATGCAAAATATATGATATATATACAACAAAAGATTTTGGTGTCGTTGGCAGCACGACATGTACTGTGGCACACGCTGAGCGAACACACCACGACGAAGAAAAAATAAAAACAGGTTTTTAAGATAAATTTCATGATTTGTCAAGTTTGATAGTTTAAGTGTGACATACCTCAGTTGCTGATGTTTTAGTAAAGTTGTGGGAGTAATTGTGTTGGTCATATGCTTTTAAATTTTAAGGAATGAAAGTTTTAGTTACTTTGTTTCTCAGACCTCCTTCTTTTTCATTCACTGATATATGTAAATTTATAATATTTTCTTTGATTAGACTCGTGTTACTTTGAATCCAGAGATTTTGAAATTGAAACAAGCACAATTGCATATTTTAGAATTTAAATCTGTATCAGAATCACCTTCCGTTAAAGCAAGTTATAAAATCAGAGTATACGAGAGAGTGATTTATTAATAGCTTTCCTTGAAAACATTTTATATATTAAATAATAGTATTATGTCGTATTGTTATATTGACATATAAATTGATTTTTGAGATAGCAATTCATAAATCACTATTTTTGGGAGAGCGATTTATTAATCACTTTTCTTGATAGTTTTCCAGCAAATTTGTTACTAATTAATTACTAATTGGTATATGAGACCGCCATTTACTGAGCTAGCAAAAATTATAGGAGTTTTTAAAGTAGTTTGAACAATATTAAACTTTAAAAAATATTTTCATAGATGCTCGTGCATATTGAAGGGGACAAGGATTTAATGCTCGTGTAATTTTGATCTATTTGCACTCAAACGATGTTTGCAGAGATTGAGCACGTAAGTGCTTGGAGAATTTTCTCTTTTTAAATGAGCATTGTTGAAAGTACATCAGAATTTCCCCCAGAAGTACTGGTGATGATATGGAATGAGTAAAAGCCTGTTCAATGACCTGGGATTAGTATTTTAGTGGTCCCTATAAAGATCCACTTTATTGAAATATTTCTACAGTAGATTCTTGCTTGCATTGTTAGTTCATCGGCAACGAGGGCAAATGATCTCATCTTTCACTAGTAGGGTAGGGATGTCGTACAACAAACTCTTGCTCTTGTTTCATTAGCAAATCACCAGAACTCGTCTGATAGGTAAACAAAATAAAAATAGAGAATTTTCCATCCAAACTCCAGAAAAATAATAGAACTACGACGTACCAAAGAGAAAACAGTGTGCATTGATTTACTATATTGCCTTAAAAATAAAACTTCATAAAACTTAATTATGCAACTCTCAACAGTGGAGTTGAATTGCAGCATTTGCATCTTGAGAACAAAAATTCACTTATCAACCATAGAAGAATACATGTCACTACCATGCCCTTTAATCTCGTACAAGCTTTAAAAAATTTATGATATTGCCTACATTCTAACAATTAGGACCATACTCCTAGTCTTGACTCTTCCGTTCTATTGAGTCTACAGAGTCACTTCTATTGGGTTTTCCACCAGCACCAGCAGCCTCTACTGGCATATCTGGCTTTGCTGCATGTGTTGGAGCAGTTTTTCCATGATCACCAGCTTCACAGGGTACAGCCATTCCGATGTCTGAGCTTACCAGAGTATTAAGGAATGCTTACAAATGTAGGTCATGTTTGATCGACGAAAGCGAGCAAAGTTACCAGACAATTTATAGCTGATGCGAATATATCATAGAAATCACATAGAAATGAACTCCATCGATCTCACTTGCAGTAAGCATAACCTAGTTAGGAACAACATGAACCAAAAAGGATACACTGAACTGTTCCATCAGACATAATACCCGAGTAGATCTTTCTTGACTCGCTGGACAAGCTCTGGCTGCAAATTCAAATGGATTTACCAGATTTAAAATACAGAATACAGGGATAAGCTTTTAAGACAAAGAAAAGACAATTTAATTGCATACATTCAGATAAGGTTTCTCTGCACAATCCCTCATTTGAGGTGTGAGCCCATGCTTTGTTTTCAAATCCTTCAGGAGCAGGATCACCTTCTTTCCGTATCATAACGATCTTCTCCAATCTCATCAGGTTCAGTATACTATCAGATTCTGCAATAATTTGGATTGTTGTATGACCTGTTCAATGTCTGCAGTTTTAATTAGCACAGTATCAACATATGTTTTATAGGACTCCACTATGCAAGGTAGGTCCATGAGAGAGGCAGGGAAAAGTTCATAGCCAATCATGAACGTACTACTTTTTCCATCTTCTGTATGAAGCAAGTGTCACAAATGTTACACACTTAAAATATAATGAAGTGAATAATGATATGATTTCAACCTGCAAGCTTTGAATCTAGATGTTTGCATGAGACCTATGGTTCTAAGCATCTGTTACGAGAAAGGATTGGCCAGCCTTAAAAAGGACACATCCACCGTATTGGTTATTTTGGAATCCTACTATCTTCTTAATTATGTAAAATTCTAAAAAGTATTATTAAATGTATGAAAATCCTAAAAATTTAGAAAAAATTATCGCTGAAGTAGGAAAGTAGAATTCCTCACATATGAAGGGTGAAAACTAAAACAAATAAAAAAGTAAGTTACTCATATATGCAATAGCAACCCTCTCCCCTCTCCAAGCTCAGTGAGTGTCACCAAAGTGTAGTAGAGGTCATGATTGTGTTCATCGGACATAGAGGTCAGCTCATGACAGGGAAGAAGAGAAACGCAAAATCTAAGGTTGTGCTAACTTCTAATTTTGCATCGGGCGCAAGGTCACCTGTTGATACGGTTGCACCCTGATGATACACTTAGTTATGATCTTTTCTTATTGCATTAGATGTTTATTTTTATTAAAATAAAATTCCTGTAGGTCGTATTCGAACGCAAGAGGGGTCGCGTTCGAATGCCCTTGTGAACGTCTACATCAGATTCGCAAATACATAGAATGCATATTGTGCATTCGAACGTAGTCGGGCAAGTTCGAATGTCCACGTTCGAACGCCTGTATCGTATTCGCACATCCAGAGATAGAGCTTTTTGAGTGCGTTCAAACGCGATCGGGCGCGACGAGAATCCTCTAGAATTAGGGTTTTATATTGTTTTAGGACTTGTTGACTAGCCTCTATAAATATGTGGATGGCAACCATCTTCATTATGCTATTGGATTCTTGATTTCTTATCTCCTGTCTTCTCTCTAGACTCCCCCCTCCTCCCTTCTCTTCCTTCACCATCCTTCCACCTCTACCATTGGCAAGGTTTCTTCTAACTTCTAATCTCCCTCGACTATCGAGCCACCCCTCTTCTTTGAGATCTCGACCACTTCGTTCCCTTTATCTACTTTCGTTAATCACTTCCACAATCCACCCTCATCTCCATACCTATCCATAACCCTAACATCCACTCCAACCGTCACCACTACCATCACCCATGTTATTCCGTGTTTTCGTCCCTACTACAGTTCGAATCTACGAAGGGCATAAATACGAAAGTTGTAGATCAGGAAGTTACGGATCTAACCCAATTGGTTTCGTAATTTTCTGACTATCGGAGAATATTTGACGAATATTTTCCCACGGTTGCGCGGATTGCTTCCTACAATAAATTCCGATTTTAAGGAATTGTTCCGTAGCTGATCTTTTGGTTACAGATCTTATCAATTGGTATCAGAGCAGGCGAACCTCAGACCTCCATTAATGGTTGAAACAAGGAAGATGACATTAACAAGAAGACTTATGGAGAGCACACCGATAAAGGAGGACTCAATGTACGATGATCCTAACCATGAGGCTGATCCTTTGGAGTGACCATGGTAGGACCGAGTCAACCAACGTCCATAGGTTTGAATATGGATGAACTTAGGGGCATGTTCCAAATATTGTTGTATAGAGTTGACAACATGTAAAAGGATCACAATGAATTCAAGGAATATATCGTAAATCGATTGGGTTCGATGACGAATGGAGTTTCAAGAAGGACCAGCGGTGGGACTTCATTGAACCGATACCCCACAGGTCCAGGTGCGTCATATGAGTGTCAATGATCCTCTCCTACCTATGCCTTCACATCATCCCCCGCCTCTGTTACAAAACCCAAGACCGGCGGTGGTGTAACCCGAGAGGCGTGCAGCATCGGTGCGCTTCGTTGATGAGGAGGATTGACACTACGAGGATGAGGTTGATCCCTATGGAGATGGTGATGAACGTGTTCGAGGATTTAGAAAAGGTGATCAACATGCATAAAGGTTTAGACCTGAACCAAGGATCTTTCACGAACCCGACAACGCTATTCAAGGGAGAATCGCACGCTTGGACTTTTCAAATTTCCAAGGTAGTGATTCAACGAATTGGGTGTTTTAAGTTGAATAATATTTTGATTGTCATGGTACAGCGGAAGATACAAAAATCCAGATGACAAGCTTTCACTTTCAAGGAACGGCATTGCATTGGTATAGATCGGTTATTCGTGGTGGTGGATTTACTGGATGGATTGATTTTTGTAAGAGGATTATATGCAGATTTGAGATAGTGGCATATGAAAATTTTGCTGCCATATTAAGCGAGATGGTTCAGAAGACTACCGTATTGGAGTATCAACCTGAGTTTAAAAGAGTTAGTAGTCGTTATGAGCCACCGTGGCCCGAAAGGACATTGATTAGTACATTTATTTCAAAGCTACGGGAGGAGATACAAGCGGATATTCGTGCTCTATGTCCTATTACTCTTGAGGAGGCCTTTGAAAAGACCGTGAGGATGGAACAAAAGCATAGGGCTCTAAGGATGACAGTGAAAACCAATTGGGGCAACCGAGATGGTCGGTTTGCACCTAGAACGCCGGCTGAAAATTCTGCGGTTTCAAAAACAACGGCTGCGAGCACTAGACCATGACTACCTTTGAGACATTCTTCCGATGTTAGAGGAGGAACTAGACCCCCGTTCGAACTCTCACACCTACTCAAGTAGAGGAGCGAAGAGCGAAGAGCCTTTGCTTTCGATGTGATAAGCGTTTCACCCTCAGTCATCGGTGTTCTAAATCGATCGGGAGTGTGATGCTTATTGTCGGTCATGAGGAGGATGATGAGATTGTTGATGGTGAGGAGTATCTAGAGAAGGTCCATGAAAAAGCCGTTGTGGAGGGCGTGGAGGAAGATATCCAAGCTGAAATATCGATGCATGCATATTCGGGTACTTTCGCGCTGAGGACGTCACGAGTGGACAGACTCGTTAGAAAGCATTGTGTGCACATCCTCATCGATTCGGGGAGTACACACAACTTTCTAGACAAGAGGCTAGTGAGGAGATTGGGTTTGGATGCCGAACCGACCACGGGATTTGATGTTGCTATTGGAGACGGCACAAAGCTTAGGGCGAAGAACTTGTATTGCCAGGTCGATATACGAGTACAAGAATACAATATCATTGTGGATTTGTATCCGTTGGCACTACGAGAAGCGGACATTGTCCTTGGTGCTCAGTAGTTATAGAGTTTGGGACCCATCACATTTGATTTTTGAAGCATGTGGATGAAATATAAACAAGAAAACAAAGATGTGCAGCTTGATGGTTGTTCGATCTTCGCCGATTCCTGCGATGCAGCCTATGGTGCGGCTGTCTTGTGTATATAATTTGGCATATCTTCTTCAGTTAGGACCAGTAGGAGAGGAGCTTTAAACGAGTTTAAGTACTACTATTGAATTGTCTTTTTTTATTAGATAACTTTTCTGGATTGTTTGAGGAGCCACAGGAGTTGCCAACAATAAGAGCGGTGGACTATCGCATAGAGATTATACCCGGGGCTACACCGGCGAACGTGAGGCCATATCGGTATCCACATGTGCAAAAAAAAGTTATCTCAAAGATGGTAGCCGAGATGTTGGAGCAAGGCCTCATACAACCAAGTCATAGCTCATACTCATCCCCCGTGCTATTGCTGTGAAAAGAGGATAGGACATGGCGTTTTTGTGTTGACTATCGAGCACCAAACATTATTACCGTCAAGGACCGGTATCCCATTCCGATTATCGAGTTGTTGGATGAGCTTGTAGGGGCGACTATATTTAGTGAGCTTAACTTGAGGGCCGGGTATCATCAAATTAGAGTTCACCCGGCAGATATGCACAAAACTGTATTTTGGACTCCGAATGAGCATTACGAGTTCCGAGTGATGCCTTTTGAATTGTCTTTTTTTATTAGATAACTTTTCTGGATTGTTTGAGGAGCCACAGGAGTTGCCAACAATAAGAGCGGTGGACCATCGCATAGAGATTGTACCCGGGGCTACAGCGGCGAATGTGAGGCCATATTGGTATCCACATGTGCAAAAAAAAGTTATCTCAAAGATGGTAGCCGAGATGTTGGAGCAAGGCCTCATACAACCAAGTCATAGCTCATACTCATCCCCCATGCTATTGGTGTGAAAAGAGGATGGGTCATGGTGTTTTTGTGTTGACTATCGAGCACCAAACATTATTACCGTCAAGGACCGGTATCCCATTCCGATTATCGAGGAGTTATTGGACGAGCTTGTAGGGGCGACTATATTTAGTGAGCTTAACTTGAGGGCCGGGTATCATCAAATTAGAGTTCACCCGGCAGATATGCACAAAACTGTATTTTGGACTCCGAATGAGCATTACGAGTTCCGAGTGATGCCTTTTGATTTCAGCAATGCTCCTACCTTTCAAAGCCTCATGAATGATAAATTTCGGCCTCTATTGCAAAGGTATGTCTTGGTATTTTTTGACGATATTTTGGTGTATAGCAGGACTAAATTAAAGCATTGGCAGCATTTGGAAGATGTGTTGAATTTGTTGAAGCAAAACCAATTAAAGATCAAGAAGTTCAAGTGCCTATGGGGAGTACCACAAGTGGAGTATTTAGGCCACATTATTTCAGCGGATGGTGTAGCGGTGGATCCTCAAAAGGTTGCATGTATGATCGCTTAGCCTATTCCTACTACCATCGGATTGAGAGGATTTTTAGGGCTGATCGGATATTATCGACGCTTCATCGCCGGATATGGCAAGATCGCTGCTCCTCTCAATTCTTTGTTGAAGGACTCTTTTAAATGGACAGATGAAGCCACTTTAGCCTTTGAAAAACTGAAAACTGTAATGAGGACAGCACTTGTTCTAATGCTACCGGACTTCACCAAAGAGTTCATTATAGTATGTGATGCGTTGGGTGTTGGCATAGAAGCTGTACTAATGCAAAGAGGACGTCCCTTAGCCTTTCTTAGTAAGGCTTTATCACAAGAATCTCAACAATTATCGACTTATGAAAGAAAGATGTGGCAATTCTACATGCGGTGACAAAGTGAAGGCTTTACTTGATCGGTAAACGATTCATTATCCGAACCGATCAAAAAAGCTTTTCATACTTTATGAGACAGCGCATACATACTCCGGCACAGCAAAGATGGGTCATAAAATTGCTAGGGTATGATTATGAAATTTAATACAAGAAGGGAACAAAAAATAGAGCGACGGATGAACTATCGCGCCAACCCGATACCGCCGAGCCTGTAACCTATTTATCTCCTACTTTTCCCTTCCTTGACGAGCTGAGGTATGCATGTATATCTGACTCAGATATTTTGAAATTGTTGCAAGAGGTGATGGATGATCTGGAGTGCCATCTCGAGTTGGAGAATCAAGGCGGTTTGCTGCTGGACCACAAATGCATTTGGGTACCCATAAATGATAGATTGCGGCAGAAATTATTGGAGCACTTCCACCACACTCCAGAGGCTGGTCATGAGGGTGTCTTGAGGACTTATAGGAGGATATCTCAGTTTGCACGTGACTAGGATTGAGGCGAGATGTGAGGAGTTTTGTCTGTGCTTGCGAAGTCTGTCAAAGGGCTAAAGCAACCACATTGAAACCGGCCGGATTACTTCAGCCTTTACCTATACAGGATCGTGTTTGGGAGGACATTTCTATGAACTTCATAGAGGGTCTTCTGTTAGTACGTGGTTATTCTGTTATCTTTGTGGTAGTTGACAGATTGAGCAAGTATGCGCACTTTTCGGCATTGTCATATCCGTTTTCAGCCAAATTGGTAGCTGAAATTTTTGTTAGAGATATTACTCGGTTACATTGCCACGCAAGATTGTCTCAGATCGTGATCGTGTATTAATGAGCGACTTTTGGACCGAGTTTTTCAGATTGCAGGGGACTCGATTAAACTTTTGTTCGGCCTACCATCCACAAACGGACGGCCAAACCGATGTGGTTAATCGAGGCATTAAGCAATATTTGAGGTGCTTTGTTGGAGAGATGCCGAGACGATGGTTGGAGTTCTTATCGTGAGCGGAGTGGTCTTATAACACCGCCTATCATAGCAGCATTGGCATGACTCCATTTGAGGTGGTGTATTGACGCACAGCTCCGACGTTACGCACTTATAATCCAGTGGCATCGGCAGATAAGACGGAGGTGGACTTAGCATTGATAGATAGAGACGCCACATTGAGACGTTACGCACTTTCTTAGTAAGGTTTTATCACAAAAATCTCAACAATTATCGACTTATGAAAGAGAGATATTGACAATTCTACATGCGATGACAAAGTGAAAACCTTATTTGATCAGTAGACGATTCATTATCCGAACTAATCAAAGGATCCATACTTTATGGGACAGCGTATATACACTCCGGTATAGCAAAAATGGGTCACAAAATTGCCAGGGTATGATTATGAAATTCAATACGAAAAAGGAACGAAAAATAGAACGGCGGATGCATTACTACGCCAACCCGATATTGCCAAGCTTGCAGCCTATTCTTCTCCTACTTTTCATTTTCTTGATGAGTTAAGGTATACATATACATCTGACCTAGATGTTTTAAGATTGTTACAAAAGGTATTGGATGATCCGGAGCACCATCCAGAGTTAGAGAATCGAGGCAGTTTGCTGCTGAACCGCGGATGCATTCGGATGCCCGCAAATGATGGATTGCAGCAGAAATTGTTGGAGCATTTCCATAAAACTTTACATGCTGGTCATGAGGGTGTCTTGAGGACTTATAAGAAAATATCTCAGAGTTGCACGTGGCCAGGATTAAGGAAAAATGTGAGGAGTTTTATCCGTACTTGCGAAGTCTATCAAAGGGCTAAGGCAACCATATTGAAACCAGCCGGATTACTACAACTTTTACCTATACCGGATCGTGTTTAGGAAGATATTTCTATGAATTTCATAGAGGGTCTTCCGCTGGTATGTGGTTATTTAGTTAATTTTGTGGTCATTGACAGGTTGAGCAAGTATGCGCACATTTCAGCATTATTACATATATTTTCAGCCAAGTTAGTGCCTGAAATTTTTTTGAGAGATGTTGCTCGGTTATATGGCATGCCACGCACGATTATCTCAGATTGTGATCATGTATTTATGAGCGACTTTTGAATAGAGTTTTTCATATTATAGGGGACTTGATTGAACTTCAGTTCGGCCTATCATCCACAGACGGACGGTCAAACCGAGGTGGTCAATCGATGCATTGAGCAGTACTTGAGATGCTTTGCTGGAGAGATGCTGAGACAATGGTTGGAGTTCTTACCGTGGGCGAAGTGGTCTTACAACACTGCCTACCATAGTAGCATTGGCATGACTCCGTTCAAGTGGTGTATGGGCGCACGGCTCTAACATTACGCGCTTATGATCTAGTGGAATCTGCAGATCGAACGGAGGTGGACTTATCTTTCATGGATAGAGACGCTACATTGAGGAGGTTGCGTGCCTATTTTAAACTTGCTCAAAACCGCTAATAGGTTCTTATACCAAAAGGTCGGCTATGAAACGATTCCTTCAAGATCTGGATTTATTACAAGAATCAGTCCGCGCAATCGTGAGAAAATATTCGTCAGATATTCTCCTGTAGTCAGAAAATTACGAAACCAAGTGGATTAGATTCGTAACTCCCTGATCTACAATTTTCGTATTTACACCCTTTGCAGATTCGAACTACAACTCGGACGAAAATATGAAATAACGTGGGTAATGGTAGTAGTAAAGGGTGGAGTAGATGTTAGGGTTATGGATGATTATGGAGATGAAGGTGAAGGGTGAATATGGTTAAGGGATATAGACGAGGGAGAAGAAATGGTCGAGATCCCAAAGAAAAGAGAGGAATCGGCAGTCGAGGGAGATTAGAAGTTAGGAGAAACCTTGCCAACGGTAATGATGGAAGGATGGTGAAGAGGGAGGAGGGAGAGAATCTAAAGAGAAGATAGGAGGCAAAAAATCAATAATCCAATTACATAATAAATTTGGCTACCATCCACATATTTATAGAGGCTAGCCAACAAGTCCTAAAATAATAAGCAACTCTAATTGTAGAGGACTCCCGCCGATCGTGTCCGAACGCGCCCGATCACGTTCGAACACGCAAAAGACGTTCTTTGTATGTGCGAACGCAATACAGGCATTTAAACGCGGCGTTCGAATGCACTTTTCACGTCCTCTGTATTTGCGAACCTAATGCAGGCGTTCGCAAGGGCGTTCGAATGCGACCTACAGAAATTTTATTTTAATGAAATTAAACAACTAATGCAGTAAGAAAAGATCCTAACTAAATGTATCAGTGTTCGAACGCACTTTTCGTGTCCACTGTATTTGCGAACCTGGGACAGGCGTTCGCAAGGGCATTCGAACGCGACCCTTCCTACGTTCGAACACGACCTATAGAAATTTTATTTTAATAAAATTAAACAACTAATGTAGTAAGAAAAGATCCTAACTAAATGTATCAACCTACTATGCTTCTCCCACCTGGCACTCAAGGTGAAAAGTCGAGGAAATGCTCCAAAATGTCAGTCTCCAACTCCCATGTCGCCTCATCGGATGGCTTGCCAAGCCACTCGACTAAAATCTCCATCTCTAATCTGGTAACCATGTCATCGACGGCACCTAGCAAGTACACGAATTGGCTCTACGATCTTTGTCTACTCCAATGGCTCTGGTAGAACTGATCCAACGACTTTATAATCTCCTATCCGCTCCCTCAGCAATGAAACATGGAAGACAGAATGCACTCTCGACCCCTCCGGCAGCTTCAAACAATATGCAACCGGACTAATACGCTCCAACACTTGAAACAGACCAAAGTAGCGATGAGCTAACGTTTGGTTATGCATCGGACGCAAGGTCACCCGTCAATACGGTTGCACTCTCACAAACACCCAACTGCCAATGTCGAACTCCTGCTCCCCATGGCTACGATCATAAACTTACTTCATGCGGTTTTGAGTAAGTTTAAGATGAGTATGCAACCTCCTCAATGTGGCGTAAATACTCCACTTGTGGTACTCCCCATAGGCACTTGGACTTCTTGATCTTCAATTGGTTTTGCTTCAACAAATTCAGCACGTCCTCCAAATGCCGCCAATGCTCCAATTCAGTCCTGTTATACACCAAAATGTCGTTAAAAAATACTAAGACATACCTTTGTAATAGAGGCCAAAATATATCATTCATGAGGAACTTGAAAGATAGCCGGAGCATTGGTGAGACCAAAAGGCATCACTCGGAACTCGTAATACCCGTCCGAAGTCCGAAATACATTATGCACATCTGCCGGGTGAACTCTAGTTTGATGATACCTGGCTCTCAAGTCAAGCTTGCTTAATATGATTGCCCCTGCAAGCTCGTCGAGCAGCTCCTCTATAACCGGAATAGGATACCGGTCCTTGACGGTAATAGCATTTAGTGCCCAATAGTTGACACAAAAGCGCCATGTCCTATTTGTTTTTCGCACTAATAGCACGAGAAATGAGTATGAGCTATAACTTGGTTGTATGAGGCCTTACTCCAACATCTCGACTACCATCTTAGAGATAACTTCCTTTTGCATATGTAGATACCGATATGGTCTCACGTTTGCCTCGGTGGCAACTGGCTGTAGCTCCTCAAACATTCTAGAAAAATTATCTAATAAATTAGACAATTCAATTATTATACATGAACTCATATTAGGCTCATCTTCTGCTGGTCCTAACTGAAAAAGATAGGCCAAATCAAACGCACAAGGCAGCCCCACCATAGGCTGCATCGCAAGAATCGGGAGGTCAAAGAAAGAGAATTGACCTATGACCGAACGCCATCAAGCCGCATATGTTTGTTTCCTTGTTTAAATTTCATCTACATGCTTCGGAAATCAAATGTGACGGGTTCCAAACTTTGTAACTACTGAATGCCAAGGACAATGTCCGCTCCTCGCAGCGCCAATGGATACAAGTCCATAATGATGTCGTGTCCTTGCACCCATATACCGACCCGGCGACACAAGCTCTCCGCCTTAAGCTTCATGTCATCTCTAATAGCAACGTCAAATCCTGTGGTCGGTTCGACATCCAAACCTAATCTCCTCACTAACCTCTCATCTAGAAAGTTGTGTACTCTCGAAATTAATAAGGATGTGCACACAATGCTTTCTAATGAGTCCGTCTACCCGCAACGTCCTCGGCGCGGAAGTATCCAAATATGCATGCATCAATATTTCAGCTTAGATATCTTCCTCCGTACCCTTCTCAACGGCCTACTCATGGACCTCCTCTGGATATTCTCCATCAACAACCTCATCATCCTCCTCGAGACCGTTAATAAGCATCACTTCCAATCGGTTTAGATCACTGATGACCAGAGGTGAAACGTTTATCGCATCGAAATCAAAAGCCCTTTGCTCTTCGCTCCACCTGGGCAAGTGTGAAAGTTCGAATGGAGGGTATTGTGCCTCCTCTAACATTAGAAGAAAGTCTCATAGGTGGTCGTGGTCTAGTATTTGCAGCCGCTGTTTTTGAACCCATAGAATTTCCAGTCGGCGTTCTAGGTGCAAACCGCTTGTCTCGATTGCCTCAATTAGTTTTCGCTGCCATCTTTAGAGCCTTATGCTTTTGCTCCATCCTCACGGCCTTCTTAAAGGCCTCGTCAAGAGTAGTAGGTCAAAAAGCACGAACATCTGCTTATATCTCCTCGCGCAGTCCTAAAATAAATATACTCATCAATGTCAGTTCGGGACAAGATGGTTTACAATGACTACTAACTCTTTCAAACTCAGCTTGGTACTTTAATATGGTCGTCCTCTAAACCATCTTGCTTAATGTGGTAGTAAAATCTTTATATGCTGCTGTTTCAAATCTGCGTGTAATCCTTCTATAAAAGTCAGCTATCCTGTAAATCCTCCACCACGAATAACCGATCTATACCAATGCAATGCTATCTCTTGAAGGTGAAAGCTTGCCATCTAGACCTTTGTGTCCTCTGCTGTCCCTTGACAATCCAAGTATTGTTTAACTTGAAACACCCAATCCATTGGATCACCATCTTGGAATTTTGAAAAGTCCAAGCGTGCAGTTCTCCCACAAATAGTATTATCAGGTTCGCGAAAGATCTATGGTTTAGGTCTGAACCTTTGTGCATGTTGATCACTTTCTCTAAATCCTCGAGCACATCCATCACCATCTTCAAAGGGATCAACCTCATCCTCAAAATGTCAATCATCCTCATCAACGAAGCGCACCGGTACCGCACATCTCTCGGGTTCCACCACCGCCAGTCTTGAATTTTGTATCGAAGGTAGGGGATGATGTGTAGACATAAGTAAGAGGGGATCATTGACACTAACATGTCGCACCTGGACCTGTGGGGTATCGGATCGGTGTGGTTCCACCGCTGGTCCTTCTTGAGGTACCGATCTTCATCGAGGAGATGACAAAGCCGATTGGTTCATGATATATTCCTTTAGATCATTATGATTCTTTTGTATTGCATCAACTCTTTACAACAATGTTTGGAACATGCCCCTAAGTTTATCCGCCAAGCCTATATTCACACCCATGGATGTTGATTGACTCGGTCCTACCATAGTCGCTCCAAAGGAATCAACCTCACGATTGGGGTTATCATGGATTGAGTCTTCCCTTATCGGTGTGCTCTCCATTGGTCTCCTTATTGATGTCATCTTCTTTGTTTCCACCATTAATGGAGGTTTGAGGTTCTCTTAGCTCTAATACCAAATTGATGGGTTCTTGTACCAAAAGGTTGGCTACGGAATGATTCCTTCAAGATCTGGATTTATTACAGAAATCAGTTCGTGCAATCATGGGAAAATATTCGTCAGATATTCTCTTGTAGTCAGAAAATTACGAAACCAAGTGGATTAGATTCGTAACTCCCTGATCTACAATTTTCGTATTTACGCCCTTCGCAGATTCGAACTGCAACTGAGACGAAAACACGAAATAACGTGGATTATGGTGGTAGTGACGAGTGGAGTGGATGTTAGGGTTATGGATGATTATGGAGATGAAGATGGAGGGTGGATATGGTTAAGGGATATAGACGAAGGAGAAGTGGTCGAGATCCCACAGAAGAGAGAAGAATCGACAGTCGAGGGAGATTAGAAGTTCGAAAAAATTTGCTAACAGTAGAGATGGAAGGATAGTGAAGAGAGAGAAAGGAGAGAGTCTAGAGAGAAGATAGAAGGCAAGAAATCGATAAGCTACCATCCACATATTTATAGAGGCTAGCTAACAAGTCCTAAAACAATAAGTAACCCTAATTCTAGAGATTTCCCGCTGATCGCGTTCGAACGCGCTCGATCACATTCAAATGTGCAAAAGACGTTCTCTGTATATGCGAACGCGATGCAGGCATTCGAACGCGGCGTTCAAACTCACTCGACCGCGTTCGAACGCACTTTTCGCGTCTGTATTTGCAAACCTAATGTAGGCATTCGAATGCGACTCCTCCTGCGTTCGAACGTGACTTACAAGAATTTTATTTTAATGAAATTAAACAATTAATACAGTAAGAAAAGATCCTAACTAAATGTATCAACCGCATGAAGCAAGTTTATGATCGCAGCCATAAGGAGCAAGAGTTCGACGTTGGCAGTTGGGTGTTTGTGAGGGTGCAACATCAGAAATTAGCACATCGATACTTCGGTCCGTTTCGGGTGACCTTGTGTTCGATGCAAAACCAGAAATTAGCACATCGATACTTCGATCCGTTTCGGGTGTTAGAACGTATTCGCCCGGTTGTATATCGTTTGGAGCTGTTAGAGGGGTCAAGAGTACATTCTGTCTTCCATATTTCATTGCTGAGGGAGCGGATTGAAGATCATGAGATCGTTAGATTAGTTCTACCGGAGCCATTGCAGAAGACAGAGATCGTAAAGCCAGTTCGTGTACTTGCTAAGCGCCGACGACATCATGATACCGGATTAGAGATGGACATTCTAGTCGAGTGGCTTGGCAAGCCATCCGATGAAGCGACATGGGAGTTGGAGAAGGATATTTTGGAGTGTTTCTTTGACTTTTCACCTTGAGGACAAGGTGGAGGAAGCATGGTGGACCGATACACTTAGTTAGGATCTTTTCTTATTACATTAGTTATTTATTTTTATTAAAAAAATTTCCTGTATGTCGCATTCGAACACGAAAGGGATCACGTTCAAACGGCTTTGCAAACGCCTGCATCAGGTTCACAAAAATAGAGAACGTGAAACGCACATTCGAACGTGGTCGGGCACATTCGAACGCCTGCATCGCATTCGCATCGACAGAGAAAGCTTTTTATGTCGCATTCGAACGCGGGCGGGAATCTTCTAGAATTAGGATTAATAATTATTATTTTGGCTTGTTAGCTAGCCTCTCTATAAAGGTGTGGATGGCAGCCAAATTTATTATGCTATTGAATTATTGGTTTCTTGTCTCCTATCTTCTCTCTATTCTGTCTACCCTAATCTCCTTCCTCCCTGTTCACCAACCTACCACCTCTACCATTGGCAAGGTCTCTTCTAACTTCTAATCTCCCTCGTCTGTCAAGTCCCTCCGTCTTCCTTAAGATCTCGACCACTTCTTCCTCTTCATCTTTATCCCTTAAACAACATCAACCATCCACCCTCATCTCCATTATCATCCATAACCCTAGCATCCACTTCACCCGTCACCACCACCATCATCTACATTATATCATGTTTTTGTCCTAGTTGTAGTTCAAATCTGCAAAGGGCATAAATACGAAAATCATAGATCAGGGGGTTACGGGTCGATTCCACTTGGTTTCGTAATTTCCTGACTATGGGAGAATATTTGGTGAATATTTTTAGTCGGTTGCGCGGAATGCTTTCTACAATAAATTCAGATCTTGAAGAAATCATTCTGTAGCCTATCACAAGTGTGTGAAGACGCTTCAAAGAAGAGTTGTACCTTTGGTCAAGGTTTTTTGGCGGCACCATAGTGTAGAGAAAGCTACATGGGAGCCTGAGAAGGAGATTCAGTCTGCTTACCCATATTTATTTATCGACTCAGGTGTGTAATTTCGAGGGAAAAATTTCTTGTTGTTGGGGGTAGTTGTAACACCCAGAATTAATAAATAAAGAATAAAAAAATAAATTTCACGAACGCGCTAAGCGCGTGCGTCCCAGCCTACCCCCCACCATCCTCTCTTCCTTCTCCTTTCGTGCACGCCATCACTGCCACCCTCCCCTATTTCCCCTCCACCCCACCATCTCTCTCTCCCTCTCCTTCTCTCGTGCTGTCGATGCCGGAGCCGACGAAGCCAAGTCTTAGAACCCTCTCGGTAGGCCTCTAAACCCCTCGTTAAATTTTGGTAATCAACCTCTTCACCTCGCCGTCATCGGAGTCCTCGGCGGCCGACGACTTCGCGTCTAACTGCCCGGTCCGAGAGCTCCGGCGCGAAGGGTGGGGGGAAGAGGGGAGGGGGTTGGAGAAATTCCTTATGTGGGTTTCAGGCCCTTAGTGAAGGGGGGAACCTCCATGGCCACCGACCAAGGAGTGCGCCTCGCCACTCCGTCGGCCACTCCGGCCACGGGGCGAGCTGCTCCCGCTCCCCCATAGGGGGGAAGGAAGGACAACGGCTCCACCTCGGGCTTGGGCTACGCCCCTACCACAGTCGAGCTCGAGTCCTCTTTCCCTTCCCTTCCCTCCAGCTAACCACCTACCTCAGGTGACGTGCGCCGGTCGCTGATCTCAAGGGTGGGCTGCCGGCGATGTGGGTCACCGACAGCAAAAAGGGGTCTTTTCCTCCTCTATCTCCTTCCCTTGGAAGGAGATGGTGAGGGAGGGTGGGGGTTAAGCAAACCCCCACCCATCTCTTGGTGGGCTGCAGTTAGGAAGCTAGTGGGTTGCGGTCTAAACCACAGCCCATAGAGCTGGTGGTCTACGGTCTGAACCGCGACCCATGAAATACATTCCTTGCCCTCTTGGGTTGGGCTTGAGCCTAACCCAACACCCCACTTATGCACCAGCAAGCTAGGCTAAACTTAAAGCCTAGCCTAGGCCAAATGGAGTTATTTGGACTTTATAAGCCCCATTTCCCTATCCTCACCTTATTAATTAGCCTAACCACTTCCCTAAAGACAAATTCTTATTACCTAAATAGTGTGAATTTTAGGATAATATAAAACTCAACCCTAAGGAACCCTTGACTCATGTGATATGCCTAAACCTAAATTCTCTAATAAGGTAATTAATTTTATTAATTCACTAACCTTACGTATGGCTTTACTTGCGTGAATTGTTAGGCCCAACACCGCGCGAGGAGGATTTTGGGATCCCGAAGGAGCTGGCTAGTTGAAGGAAATTAGAGTATTGTGGAGATCCCCAGGCGAGTAGAATTTATATGAGTCTAGAACAATATAGTTGCTGATATTATACTCTTTATGATGTTATAAAAATGATAGTGTCAGCACATGAATTTAGTATAACTATTATGTATCCTAATATGTGTAATTGTTGATAGTATACTTTTCGTGATGTTGTAGGAATGTTAATGTTAGCACATGCATTTAGTATAACTATTATGTATCCTAGTATATACAATTGTTGATAGCATACTCTTTATGATATTATGAGAATGTTAATGTTAGCACATGCATTAGTATAACTATGATTTATATGTATTCTGGTATGAGACACTCTTGCATAAACATCTGTAATAAATGTAGAATGTAATGACATAATGACTATTACATGACGTATACATCAACAGACACTGCATCACTTCCACCTATCACTAGTTAGTGGTGTTCTGACTAAGCAGTGCCCTCTACTCGCTCGGCCGGGGTTAAGGGTATTGTGGCATGTGATGTGTTTGGTGTTGGCATAGAAGCTATACTAATGCAAAGAGGACGTCCCATAGCCTTTCTTAGTAAGGCTTTATCACAGAAATCTCAGCAATTATCGACTTATGAGAGAGAGATGTTACCAATTCTACATGCGGTGACAAAGTGAAGGCTTTACTTGATCGGTAGACGATTCATTATTCGAACCGATCAAAAGAGCCTTCCATACTTTATGGGACAGCGCATACACATTTCGGCATAGTAAAGATAAGTCACAAAATTGCTGGGATATGATTATGAAATCCAATACAAGAAGGGAACAGAAAATAGAGCGGCAGATACATTATCGCACCAACTCGATACCGCCGAGCTTGCAGCCTATTCTTCTCCTACCTTTCCCTTCCTTAACAAGCTGAGGTATGCATGTACATCTGACCCAGATATTTTTAGATTGTTGTAGGAGGTGATGGATGATCCGGAGCGCCATCCAAAGTTGGAGAATCGAGGCGGTTTGCTGCTCGATCGGAGATGCATTAGAGTACCCGAAAATAATAGATTGCAGCAGAAATTATTGGAGCACTTCCACCAAAATCCAAAGGCTGGTCATGAGGGTATCTTGAGGACTTATAGGAGGATATCTCAGAGTTGCACGTGGCCAGGATTGAGACGAGATGTGAGGAGTTTTGCCTGTGTTTGTGAAGTCTGTCAAAGGGCTAAGGCAACCACAATGAAGCCGACTAAATTACTACAGCCTTTACCTATACCGGATTGTGTTTGGGAAAACATTTTTATGGACTTCATAGAGGGTCTTTCACTGGTACGTGGTTATTTTGTTATCTTTGTGGTGGTTAACAGATTGAGCAAGTATGCACACTTTTCGACATTGTCACATCCGTTTTCAGCCAAGTCGATGGCTGAAATTTGTTAGAAATGCTGCTCGATTACATGGCATGGCATGTACGATTGTCTCGAATCGTGATCGTGTATTTATGAGCGACTTTTGGACGAAGTTTTTCAGATTACAGGGGACTCGATTGAACTTTAGTTCAGCCTACCATCCACAGACGGACAGCCAAACTTAGGTGGTCAATCGAGGTATTGAACAGTACTTGAGGTACTTTGTTGGAGAGATGCCGAGACGACGGTTGGAGTTCTTACCATAGGAGTGGTCTTGTAACACCACCTACCACAGCAACATTGGCAAGACTCCATTTGAGGTGGTGTATGGATGCACGGCTCCGACGTTACGCGCTTATAATCCAATGGGTATTTATAAGGGTGCAACTGTATGGATAGGTGACCTTACGTCCAATGCAAAACCAAAAGTTAGCACATCGCTACTTTAGTCCGTTTCGAGTGTTGGAGCGTATTGGTCCGGTTGCATATCGTTTGGAGCTACCGGATGGGTAGAGAGTGCATCCTGTCTTTCATGTTTCATTATTGAGGGAGTGCATTGGAGATCATAAGATTGTTGGATCGATTCTACCGGAGCTATTGGAGAAGATAGAGATCATAGAGCTAGCTTAAGTACTTGCTAGACGCCAACAACATTTTACCAGATTGGAGATGGAGATTCAAGTTGAGTGGCTTGACAAGCCATCTGATGAGGCGACATGAGAGTTAAAGCTGATATCTTAAAGTGTTTCCTCGACTTTTCACCTTAAGGGCAAGGTGAGGGAATTGTGGTGGGCTGATACACTTAGTTAGGATCTTTTCTTATTGCATTAGGAGTTTATTTTCATTAAAATAAAATTCCTGTAGCTCGCGTTCGAACGTAGGAGGGGTCGCGTTCAACACCTTTGCAAAGGCCTGCATCAGATTCGCAAATACAAAGAATGCATATTGTGCGTTCGAACGCGGTCGGGCGAGTTTGAATGCCCGCGTTCAAACGCTTGTACCGTGTTCACACAGATAGAGATGGAGCTTTTTGGGCGCATTCGAACGCGATCGACGGAAATCCTCTAGAATTAAGGTTTCATATTGTTTTAGGACTTATTGGCTAGCCTTTATAAATATGTGGATGACAGCCAACTTCAATAAGCTATTGGATTATTGATTTCTTGCCTCCTATCTTCTCTTTTGACTTCTCCCTCCCTCTTCACCATCCTTCTACCTCTACAATTGGCAAGGTTTCTCCTAACTTCTAATCTCTCCCGACTGTTGAGCCACCCCTCTTCTTTGGAATCTCAACCATTTCGTTCCCTTCGTCTACTTCCCTTAATCACATCCACCATCCACCTTCACCTCCATGCCCATCCATAACCCTAACATCCACTCCACCCGTCACCACCACCGTCACCCACGTTATTCCGTGTTTTCGTCCCTGCTACAGTTCGAATCTGCGAAGGGTGTAAATACGAAAGTTGTAGATCAGAAAGTTACGAATGTAACCCAATTGGTTTCATAATTTTCTGACTACCGGAGAATATCTAAAAAATATTTTCCCACGGTTGTGCGGACTGATTCCTATAATACATTCAGATCTTAAAAGAATCATAGCGTAGCCTATCTTTAGTTCCAGATCTTATCAAGTGATATCAGAGCTTATCATTGGTATCAAAGCCTATCAATTTGGTATCAGAGCTTATCAAAGTGGTATCAAAGCTTATCAATATCCCTTGATAGGTGAAGAATTGTTCCACGCGATAGATCCAATCCAATGGATCGTCTCCGTTGAATTTAGGAAAATCAACTTGAGCAGTCCGAGGTTGTAGCGCTTGATTGCGTCCGTTCTCGTATCCTCAGTGTAGTGGCTCATTATGCTGGACTCTTGGTTGATATGGGTGCTCCTCCAACTCCTCCCAAGGGTCCTCCTTTGTGTATTGGGTCATGGGAGCCCTCGGATGCACGGGTAGTAAATCAGCATGGCGGTCTTGTAGTTCAGTGTATCGTAGCCATGGTGCGGCCAAGATCGGCCCGGACCTAATCCTGTGGTAAAGGCTGCTCCTTAGTCTTCCAGGTTGGTCATAAAGGAGAGATCGTCAATCTGGTTGGGCCACAGCTGATAGAGGGCCACAAAAGTTGCAGCCATCACCGGTTCTTCCGCGAGCGCGGGTGGATCTGGATCGGTGGCTACATTGGTTCTAGGCGAGGTGCCACCTTGTCCATCTACCCCATGAGTGGTAGGGTCTGTCTTGGACGTTGTTGATTCATATCTGCAAGGGTTGCCTTCATCTCTTTTACCGCCTGCGCCATAGAAGCTATGGCTTGAGGTAGATCAGCTAGGTACTCCATGGGATCTCGCAAACGCAGTGGAGATGGCAACCTTGGTGGCGTTGTGTGCTCTCTCTCTCCGTGGTTTGATCTGCCACTTGTGATGTTGTTCCGCTTGTTTCACCACTCTTAATCTCGTGGTAGTCATGACAATCTAAGGAATGCTGACTCTAATTTAAGTTGTTACGAACCGATTTATTAGATCGTAACCTAGGCTAGTTCGCACTTTATTAACCCTTCAATGATTATATAGCTGCTGAGTAAACTCTTTTTTTAGAGTGAAGAGGAAGAAGTTGTTACAAAAGAGGGCGTTTAAGAGTTAGAGAAGGCCGACCAAAGAGTTAGTACGGTGGAGGGGACGAGATGGGAGATGGGCGCCAACGACTAGGTTAAAAAGGAGAGATAAGGGGCTGCAAACGAATAACCCTTTATTAATGGTTTTTTAAGATACAAGTTATAAAGCCCTATTTATAGAGATTAAATCAAAAAGTCGTAAACAAACTTAACTAAATTAGTCTTCCTTATCTTCTCAGATTAATCTTTCATTTCGCCATATATAGATATTGAATCTGAGAAAACTTTGAATATGAAATTTATAAATAAGGAAGTTATCGATCTTCTCTAACTAGTTTGATATTATTCGGACGTCTGTGGAATATCCTGCGAATATTTTCTCAAAACTGTGCAGAGTTGGATTCTGGTGTTCTAGGCTCAAAGCTCAATTCAACAAACCTACCTTATTTTTTCATTAAATTGTATTCTTCTCAGGAGATAGCTAATATGCCCTAAATCGGCCAGCAAAGATGTCACGTCATCGGGGATCGAATTAAATAAAATCCTAACCTACTAAGACTTTGACTAAACTATATAAGCATAATAATAAGATAACAATACTTGATCCATCGAACCCAATGTCTTTTGAGGTGATCTGATCAAGTTCGAATCACATTATTCCACCATGCTTCCGACCACCTTATCCTCAAGGTGTCTATGGTGGTTTGCAAACCTTATGTAATTGCTTCATCGATTGTGTGTCCTTTTCAGTTTGTCCATGCTCTTCCCTAGATTGGTCCTTCATGTTGCCCTCTGGATTATCCTTGATCGACTCCTCCATGAGCATAATGGCAGCGGGCTATTTGGTGCATTTATAGCTCGATACAAAGCGCTCATTGCAATAAAAGCATAGGCCCTCCGAGCATCGATCTTTAATCTTCGCTGATATGAAGTATCTACTTATCAAAAAATCCTAAACAAAATTAACTAAACCAATGCCAATCTTTGACTAAACTACATAAGTATAATAAATAAGATAACTAGACTCGATCCATCGAGCTCAATGTCTTTCAAAGTAATCCAATATGATCCGAATCACATCATTGATTTTATCATTTCCTCTTTTGTTAGTTGTAACATATTTAAAGGCAATGGGGATGAATGATTTTTGAGTAAATTGCTAAGCAATCTTGAGATGCAGGTGTGGAACCAAAGACCTAGAGATGTCAAATCCTAGTGTCTTTTTCCCAAACTGCTGACCATCAACATTGTCTCCTCTCAAGAACGGGTTACATCAACAATCAACAAGGGTGATTGATTCCATTTTCGACTCCAACGATGAGTCCAATGGCCAAAGTTTGGGTAAACTCTTTTCTCTTTCTAGTATCTTGAGTATTGGATTCGTATACTTAGAATCATATTTCATCTTATCGATAATCTTAGCCGATTATATTCACTAAGTGAGATTGACAGATTTGCTTGTTGATTTATGCTTTAATTGATCTAAGTATTAATCTTGGCATCATAGTTGAGCATCATAAGTATTTAACTTGTTTTCCAGGAATTAAAAAGTAAATGCTTGCCTTGTGATTATATTTTCCTTTTAGGCCCTAACAGATAATAAATCTTTTCGGGGAAAACCTAATTGGGTTCAATTAATACACAATTATTTGAATGATTCCCTGCTGTCCTGGTTCATTTGCATGCTCGCATTGCCTAAGCCTTCAAATAGAGCCATCTTTTATGAACTTGGCAGCACTTTAAATGCCAATATGATGAATTCCCTTTAACAGATTTTCTGTAAAGTTACGACAGTCTTCTACTATTTCTAGCTTTTACAAAGGCGATTACCATCCAAGAAAACTTATGTTGTATGGTTTTCAAGTTATTGTAACTCTTAAGGATATCATAACCTATTGCACAATTCATGCATACTTTATCCTTTTTATATCTTATTGGTATCGGTGCTCTTGATATACCTAGTGCTCTAGATAACAATGTCATGCTGAGTTTTGAAACTGATCTCCAGGTTATAGTAAGTCAAATTCTAAGGCAAGTTGACCAATTCAGAAAAGCATGAGGCTTTCAGATTCGAAGTTTATGACTGAGAATTAAGAAGCATGATTAGTAACTCAGTTTGCCAGAAGAAACAAACCTGATTTGTACCAATCAACAACAAATCATGAAGTCTCAATTTCAACCTTTGACAGCAATCTGGCTGCTTGCTGCTTCCTTTCTAAGTCCTCTATCCATCATCACCTTCCTCAGCTCATCAGCCCCAGCCCAACTTCCAACAGCAGCATAGAAATTTGAGACTAATATATAGATTCCAGGATTATCTGGATCAAGCTCTAGAAGGTGATTTGCCACCTGCTGGCCTCTAACCAAATCCATGTTAAACTTGCATACGTTCAGCATGGCCACACAAACTGCACTGTTAAGTTTATTAGCACTTGCACTCAAACTACAATAAAGGTCCCAGGCCTCCTCAATTCTACTTGCACGTCCTAACAAGTCAATGAAACAAGCGTAATGCTCTTGACCTGGTTCCATTCCATGCTTGTCTCTCATTAAAAGGAAACACTTGCGCCCCTGATCCACCAGACCTGAATGAGCACAGGCTGAAATAACAGCAAGAAAAGTAACACCATTGGGCAAAACTTTGAAAGATTTTTCTTCTTCCATTATTTTAAACAACTCTAAAGCTTCAGGCGCATGCCCATGACTACCATAAGCATCTATAATACTCGACCAGGAAACAACATTCTTCTCCCCTGTCCGATCAAAAACCACACGTGCAGCCTTTAGGTCCCCACATTTGGCATACATGTCAATAAGGGCATTGCATGAGATGGTTTCAGAATCATGCCAACGACGGATCATTGCACAATGTACCTGCTTCCCATAAGCCAGATTCAATGTGTCCGAGCATGCTGATAGAGCACTAGTAAGTGTTATCCCATTTGGTTTCATCTTCCCCAGCATCAAGAAAGCCTCTTTTAACCGCCCATTTCGTAGACACCCACTAATCATAGCATTATAAATTGCGACATCTTTCAGGCAATTCAAACCCGCAAACACTTCAAAACTATCCTGAATCAACCCGCAGCTCGAATAAAAGTCAATAAGCGCAGTACCCATGACAACACAATTATAACCATTTGCAACCACCCAAGAATGGATTTGCCGACCTTGACGAAGCATGCATGAAGCTGCACAAGCTTTCAACACGGAGCACAGAGTGAACTCAGTGAATTTTACATCTTCACGAACCATCGTCTGAAACGCTGAGATGGCAGAGGCATTACGGCCATGGCGAACGAGGCAAGAAATGAGAGCATTCCACGTAACGGTGTCTCTATTGGGCATTTCGTCGAACAGTGAGAGGGCACAGTGGAGATGGCCAGATTTAGAGTACGCGGCAAGGAGGGCGGTGGTGGGGATGGGGTGGGAGAGAGAGGAGGATTTGAGCATGAGGGCATGGAAGTGAGAGGAGAGAGAAGGTTGGGAGGCGAGGAGAGGAAGGAAGACGCGGGAATCGAGGTGGGCTGCGCGATCGAAGCAAAGGTTGCGAAGGCGGCGGAAGTGGTGGAGGACGGAGATGGAGGACGGTGGGCTTTTGGGTGTTTCATCGAGGAGGTGGTGGGCGGTCGAGAAAGTGGATATGGAATTATGTCGACGACAGAGCCGCATGGACCGAGGTTTCATTGACCACATACTCTTTTTATTTTCGTTTTTAAAGGTTTCAAACAAACGGCTACCAAGTCTGTCAAAAAAAGTGTCATATTATGGAGCTGAGACACAACGTTGGCTCGCTCAAGCTAGCCGTGATTAGGCTCGTATATTTTATATATATTATATATAAGCTCTATTTGTTTTGAGTTTAGGGGGTTATTCAGGAACCCAAATCTGATTCAGTAACTAAATACTAAAATAATTTTATTTTTCTTAATCAAGTTCATTCCTTAATAAATAATTAAATAATAATATAAAAAATTTTAATATTCTTTTAATTTGATTTCAATTTTATTCGTTTAATATTTTGTCAATCTTATTTCGCCTCTCTTTTCTCCTCTCTCTCTTTTTTTTTTAAATACTCAAATATTTATATTACAAATATTATATCCTCATGTAATGAGAAATCTAAAAATAAAATAAAAATTATAGTAAACTAGTATAAATAATTTGAGTAAATAAAATATAATTATTTTTAAAACATTTTTACTAATAATATATGTTTAAAAAAATTATATAAAATAATTCGTCAGTTAAGGATATGTGTCCTAGAAAATTTGATCTCTATAACACATCAAAATATACTGTTGCTTTCTTAGAAAGATATTTTTCTTCATATTTCGCAATTAGGGAGAAGATGCCATAGTGGACAACAATTTGGCAAAAAGATTGAAAATTGGACTAATGAGAAAGATGCAATTTTATTAGAGCACTTGTGTCACCAACATGATGCAGGGAGAAAGATTGGTAAGACTTTTACCAAAGATGGTTCGAAGGAAGTTGTGTAGGATTGGAAACTAAATACCAAGAGTGACATATTTAAGGATGAGTTAAAAAGTAGACGGAAAGACTTTGTGAGTATTACAAAAATTACAAGAACCTGCAAAATAAAAGTAGATGGGGTTAGGACTGACATCTTTCACAAGCTGGTCGCAACTAATGTTGAAGATTAGGATTTTTTTGATAAAGATATATATTTTAATAATATTTTTTTAAAATTTAATTAAATCAGTTTATATTTTGAACTAACAAATTATCAAACATAGTAATACAAAAATATTTTTTTCCACTTTCCAAAATGACACGAGATAAAGATGTCAAAACAAATGATTTGTACACTAGTAGAGATGTATGCGGCAAATCCCCTATTTATGATAGTCTGTTTGCTTATTGCACTTGGTAAACAGGTTTTAATATCTCTTGTATTAACTTTACAGATAGTATTAGAACCTCGTTTGATAGTAAGAGACGAAATCAAAGTGGATCAACTAAAAAAAGAAGTCCCACATTAGCAATAAAACCTTTGATAAATTTGATGATAGTTTGTTAAAAAGACATGAAAGAAAGAATGCAATGATAAACATTGAATTGGAAAAATTAAAGAGGGAATGCTGAGAGGAAAAGAATAAAAACATACAACACTATTTGTCTTTAGCCTATGAAATTCTAAGTGTAGATTGCAGAAAGATAAACTTTCTTAGAAAGGCTTTTCTAGATTATAATAATAGGTCAATATGAAAGGGATTCCAAAGTGTTCAGTATCGTAGTTACTTAGTAGATATGAAAATAAGTTTGCCACCATCATTCACACAATAAGCCGATTCAAATGTGCCTGATCTTAATTGATTGTACTATTATTGAGTGTACTGTTAGGCGTTGTACAAAATATAATGTACTATGTGATATTTATTATTTGTGACGTATGATATGGTATTTAGTTTAAATTTCGGTACTATATAGTGATTGTGAACATGTATCATCATCGTCATTTATATCACAAGTTTATATTATTTGTATATGAAACTATGTAGTTGCGACCATAATTTTATCTCATAATATTTCACTTTCGGTAATATGTGCTTCTAACCACATTTAAAATATATTGTTTGTATATTAAGTATGTTTTATTTATAAAAAGTTTTAATTATTGAAATATTCTAATTTATATTTTATTATTGCAGAAAGCGATAAGACTCATAATTGGACAAAAAAATTGACAGGTGATATTTCGTGCGGTCATCTTTACTCAAACAGGAACATGGTTGAGCAACTATTTACAAATTTATATTACAAATAATAAGGAATAACTCCATATGGAAATGTTTGGAGAACAAGTTGATATTAATTATAATTCGGATAGAACCTCTTTAGATAGTAGTTAGTATATTAGTCACTAACCTACATGACAACTCGTCAATTTCAAAAGAATTGGCCAAAGGGGGCACGTTCTAACGCTTTTGCAATCAGAAAAGACTCCAGCAAGGTCTATCAGCCCACCACGCTTCCCCCACCTTGTCCTCAAGGTGTAAAGTCAGAGAAACACTCCAAGATGTTCGTCTCCAACTCCCATGTCACCTCGTCAGATAGTTTACCAAGCTACTCGACTAAGACCTCCATCTCCAATCTGGTACCATGATGTCATTAGCGCCTAGTAAGTACACGAACTGGCTTCACGATCTCTATCTCCTTGAATGGCTCCGATAGAATTGATCCAACGACCTGATGATCTCCAATCCGCTCCCTCAGTAATGAAACATGGAAGATAGGATGTACTCTCGACCCCTCAAGCAGCTCCAAACGATATGCAATAGGTCCAATATGCTCTAACACCCAAAACGGACCAAAGTAGCGATGTGCTAACTTCTGGTTTTGCATCAGACGCAAGGTCACCTGTTGATACGGTTGCACCCTCACGTACACCTAAGTGTCGATGTTCAACTCCTACTCCCGATGACTATGATCATAAACTTGCTTCATATAGTTTTGAGCAAGTTTAAGATGAGCACGCAATCTCCTCAATGTGGCGTCTCTATCCATCAAAGCTAAGTCCACCTCCGTCTAATCTGTAGATGCCACTAGGTCATAGGCGTGAAATGTCGGAGCCATGCACACTGAAACACCCAAACCTCCAAATACACGTGTAAACCGTGTGGGTAAATCCCCCCACGCGGTGCATCACATGACCTGTCAGTAATAGGATTTCACAAAATACATAGCAGTATAAGTTCATACCATAAATAAACTCAACCATAAGAGTCCGAATATAAGTTCTATAGGCCAAATAAGCTTTCAAGATACACATCCAAAATACAACTCTAAAGTCTAAAATACAACGTCAATCATAAAGCCCTCGTAGGGGCTCAATACAACTAATAAACATACTGAAATAAAAAGGCAACTACTCCTCGCTACCTGCACCTGCGTCCCCTAGCTTTGAAATAATGCCACTAAGAGATGGTGAGCACATAGCCCAGCGAGTAGGATCCATACAATCTATAACAATAAAATCACAGGTGCATATTCAATGCATGCCTATAGTTGCTAGCAATAATAATACGCTTATTTAAATGACTAACCATGAGTTACTAAATCAATGCAATCCATAAGGACTACACGTCACTATCTTGGAACATGCCAATTCCTAAACGTAGGAGGATAAGTCCACATAGATATAAATCTTACTACAATCTTTTATTTATACAAATCTTAATCATAGTGTTTACATGTTATGCACAATAATAAAAGAGTAGTTTAGTCATCTCATGCCCACCAAGGCATTAATCATATTTATCATAGCTCACCGAGCTATTCACCACACAGGGTAAATACTCTCAAGAAAATCATCTATCACATAACTATCTATCATTTCATACATTGAGGGGGGATATATATATCTAGTGGTAATGCCACATACACATGCATGGCAACACTACATGTGACCAGTTGTCTGTGGATATTAGACTAAGGGTCCCGGACGTAAGCCCATATTTCACTATCTCTAAATCATCACCGCTCTCAGCGGGAGAATCGGGAGCCCTTGGCTCATCAATGAACGTCTTAACCCTACGTCGTTTGGTACCGCTAGAGATATATGATCGCCTCACAATCATGTTTTTCTATCATCATAATCTAGTTTTGACTATGCAGTATAATTATCTGAATGCCACACAAGCTCTCGACCTTAGGTGTGGGCTGCTAATAATATAGTCATATATAATACCCTCTACCCTTAATCCCGAGCTAAGTGAGTAGGGGCACTACATAGTCAGAACCCGACCACTAATGATAGGTGGAAGTGGTACAGTGTCTGTGAGTGTATAAATCATGTCATAGTTATCATGATCGTTACATTCTATATTCACAACAGATATTTATGCAAGAATTTATCGTATAGGATATGAAAAACCCCTAGACACACGTATGTATCTAACCTCTAGGCAATGATATTTCTCGTTCGCTTAAGTAAAAGTCAGAAGAAATATTAAAAACGAAAGTAGAGATGAACGCCAAGATTTTAACGTGGAAAACCCAAACGGAAAAACCACGGATCCAAACTCGGATCAAAACTAATCACTATGATAGTAGCAGTTACAAGACTGACTCACAAAACAACCCGTCGATCCAAACGACTTTGTTCCTCTCAGTCTTGATCGCTAGAACCCACGATTCACTGCTTCTTATGATTGAAGTCCAATCTCAGTAGCCCTCGAGATTGATCTTTCGTCTAGATAGCCCTTAAGACGAAAGATAACGATTTGTAGATGCGAAGGGCCTTGTTTGTTGAAGAACCGATGTAGCCTCCAAAAAGTCTCCTTGAATAATCTTCTTCAACTACCCTAGGTTAGGGCAACACTATCCTTATATATGATCTCCAAGATAGAGCTAAATCCAAGTCATAATCGTACTCACGAAAATCCAATAAATTGCAAACTTCATAGGTGCATTCGAACGGGCCCAAGTGCGTTCGAACGCGACAGCTTGAATTCTTCAGGTTGCGTTCGAATGCGTTTGTGAACGCTGCTCTCGGTCTGTGTGAACGCAGTACCCGCGTTCGAACGCGTTTGTGAACGCGACTCTCTGTCTGTGTGAACGCAGTGCCCGCGTTCGAACACGCTTGTGAACGCGGCTCTCTGTCTGTGTGAACGCAGTGCCCGCGTTCGAACGCGTTTGTGAATGCGGTGAGAACGCGACGGCTTTTCTCCAATGATCTTGCAATTCTTCACACCAGTGATATTCTAGACTTGTGTAAAGCTCATATACATGAAAAAATACACTTAGAATATTTTGTACAAAATTGCCAACAAATAAAAAACCTAACAATCTCCCCCTTTGGCAATTTGTGATAAAACACCTAGGTTACAAGATATTACAATGACTTCAAACTGAGCAATCAACAAGTCTAGAATATTTTGCACATCAATCCCTGCAAGGAAACATATACCAATCCAAGATCAAGTGAAAATAACTTGAAATAAAAAAAAAATCAAAACACAAGTTATCACAAGAGCAAAAATTTAAACAGACAAAAATTTAAACAGACAAAGATTAAACACACGTTATCACAATTACTTCATAAGTTCAAATGCCAACGACACTAAGACAAAGCAAGGTTCAACCATCAAGTAAACTCCACTAAACTCCCCCTACACACCTAGACACCTAAACACTAAGACACTCTCCCCCTTTTTGGCACAAATGCCAAAGACTAGGAACTCGGAGGAAACTGACGATGAAGAATCGTCAACACGGAATCAAGTACAGTTCCCTGACGGACTTGCTCAGTACGTAAATCATTCACCGCTGAATGGAGATCCTGCACTTGAGTACTAAGTTGATCGAACCGGTCCGAGAACTGTGGTAACTCCCCCTCAGTGGGAGATGAGTCATCGGCAGAGCTATCATCAGAACTATCGAGATGTGATGATCGACCAGCGGCGGAAGAGGATGGTTTGAGACGAGACGTCTGGTCGTGAGCTTGACTCCGCTTCAGAGTAATCTGATCCAATGGTTTCTGCGAAGTAAGAGAAGGTTCTGAAGCATCTACTCACACCCCACTCTGAGTGCACAAATTTGTAAGAAAAATGCCAAAAGGTAATCCCTCACGAGGTGCTTCTTTCTGTGCAGCTGAGAGAATCGAATCATAGATCACTGCAGCTAAGTCAATAGAGACTCCCGATAACATGGCATGAAGAAGAAACGCACGATCCAGACTAATGCTGGAATGTCGAGTCTTGGGGGTGACATTGTATAGACAAAAGAGGTGAAGCATGTGAGCCACAGATGCCAGCCTTGCATGCGGCATCATGTTACCTTTCCAACGTTCCCCTTTGATCAGGACTGTACCGGCATAGTCATTTACATCAGGGAGTGGAGCAGACGTCGGATACTGAAACTCACCATCAGGCAGACTCAGTTCAGCACGAATAACATCAGAATCCAGGTATATAGATACACCACGAACAGTAGAACGTATACAGTGATCGAAAATCGTGGCATTACTAAAGAATTCTCGAACAACTTCCACATAAGCAGTCCCGCTCATCCGACACACTGATAACCATCTTCGTTCAGTAAAGATCTGTTCAATCCCCAACTCAGAAAAATCAGATATAACCACGGGTCTTTCATAGATAACAGGACGGGTGCCAAAATTATGCTTGTAACGACCCGCAGCCGTTGTTGAAGAAAACTTGGGAGCTGAGGATGGCGAGGAAGGCGGCCTTGGTTTCTTGGTCACCGTTGTTTTCTTAGGCATTCTTGAAAAGAAAACACGTTTCAATATTCAATACATGCCGAAAGCGACCAAAAAATAGCAAGAAATCCAAAAAAAAAATGGTAGAAACCATGAAGCCCCAAAAGGAAAAACATCTTGCACTTGAAAAACACTAAGATATCACGTTCAATCTCACAAGAACCATCAAGAGTTTAACATTAACGTGATCAAAAGTTGAGAACGCACAAATCACTCAAGATCAAGCATGTTTATTGAATAAAAAAAAATTAAGAAAATAATGGATGATCATACCTTGCAAATGTGGGGAGAAACTCAAAATTTTGGTTGAAAGACATTAGATCCGGAGGAGATCTACCCCCAAAAAGGATTTGAAGTGAAAAATTCGATGAAAAACACCAAGATCTTGAAGATTTGAGAAGGGGAAAATGAAGGGTTTTTAGGGTTTGGAGAATGGAAGATGAAACCCTTGGGTTCGGACGCAATATTTAAAGAACACACGCGTGCGTTCGAATGCACCAGTCCGCGCGATCGAACGCGCCGCATTCGAACTCAAGAATCCTCGTTCGAACGCTCTCTTTTTTTTTTAACTAAAAACAAGTTAAAAATCTTTTTGGAGATGCACTTCTAGAATTCCAAAATATATTCAAGACATAGAATATGACAATCAAATGAAATAAGTCATACAAGATCAATCAAATCATCAAAAGCATATTATAATCAATTCGAATGCATCACTCAAAATTACATTAATCTTGATTGATCATAACGATATGCATATGCAAGATGAGCATAGATAACATGAACCAATCTTCTTAAACAAACTTTACTATATAAACAATGATGCAACACAGTAGTCAAACCGACTTAGTATAGAAATTTTGCACTTTTCGACTTATTCTCCAAACACAGCAGGAATTTTTCCTGTAATTTTTTTTTTACTGAAACATATATGTGCAATGATGGCTTTCACACATGAGTAGGTAGCCCTTTTCTTGTAGTACAAATCAAACGATGTGCAAGAAGAAATTCACATATATCATTTTTTTTTAAAATTTGCAAATAATGTACTGAGTCAAACTGGACTCGAAACAAGACGGCTTTCACACTAACTCATTGTAGCCCTTTTCATTTATCTTTTATAAAAATATATTTGATAACTAAGCATGAGGTCAAACTGTGCAAATCAAAGTTAATAGAGAGCTATTTAAAAAAAATATTCATGATATCATGCTCACACAAGAATACACATACGTTATGAGGCATTAAAAATTTATTATTATAGAAGTCGAGGGAGTGACAAAATCAAAATTGAAACAATATACTACAAGATGACAAAATTAACTATAATAACTCATAATCAAGAGAAAAATCATATTTTTATGTCAAGAGTATATTATTGAATCTAGGAGTGCATCAATTTTTTTTTATAACAAAAACTCTCGATAAATTTGAAACTAAAACCAAAGAAAATTTCAGAGTAAATGAAAACCTAAAAAAAACGAAACAAAAGAAACTCGCAAACTAAAAAGAACTCAAATCCCAATAAAATCAGTCAAAAGCACAAATCCCTAAAGAAGTACGAAGATACTCAAATCTCTGTAAATCCAAAGGTTTTGTAAACAAGTCACCCAACTGTTTTTCCGTCTCAACATGTTCTAGTGCTATTGTTTTGTCTTCAACTAACTCGCGTATAAAATGATGTCGGATATCAATATGTTTTGTACGCGAGTGTTGAACAGGATTTTTTGATATATTAATAGCACTCATGTTGTCACAATAAAGCACCATAGTATCTTGTTCAATGCCATAATCCTTGACCATCTGTTTCATCCATAGTAAATGAGAACAACAACTTCTTGCTGCAATGTACTCGGCCTCCACAGTAGATAAAGATATCGAGTTTTGTTTCTTACTGTGCCAAGCAACCAGATTGTTTCCAACATAAAAACATCCACCTGAAGTACTTTTTCTATCATCACATGAACCTGCCCAATCAGAATCCGTGTATGCCGATATGATAGCACCCGAGTCATAAGTAAACCAGATACCTAAATCAACTGTGTCACCGACATATTTTATGATACGTTTCACAGCAAACAAATGTGACTTCTTGGGTTCAGACTGAAACTTAGCACACACACCGACACTAAATGCAATGTCAGGTCTACTAGCCGTTAAGTATAAAAGGCTACCGATCATGCTCCTATACACTATCTGATCAACACTTTTTCCTGACATGTCCTTACCTAGTTTGGTAGTTGTACTCATAGGAGTTCTAGCATGTTTTGCATTTTCTAAACCAAATTTAGTCACAAGATCCTTAGCATACTTGGTTTGAGCGATAAAAATCCCTCTCTCCAATTGAGTAATTTGAAGCCCTAAAAAGAACTTCAACTCACCCATCATACTCATCTCAAAACGACTGTGCATGAGATCAGCAAACTCCTTAGCTAATAATTGACTCGTCGCCCCGAAGACAATGTCATCCACATATATTTGTGCCACAACTAAACTCTTGTTTTCACGTCTAATGAATAATGTCTTGTCCACTCCCCCTCGAGTGAACCACTAGAAAGGTGGTCAACTTCTCATACCAAGCTCTTGGAGCTTGTTTTAGCTCGTAAAGAGCCTTTTTCAATTTAAAAACATGAGAAGGAAATTTTTGATCTTCGAAACCCTTAGGTTGTTCCACATAAACATCTTCATTCAGGATACCATTCAAGAAAGCACTTTTAACATCCATTTGAAATAATTTAAATTTTAAATGACAAGCAATGGCAAGCAGTATACGAATAGACTCTAATCTAGCAACAGGAGCAAATGTCTCATCAAAATCTATACCCTCAACCTGAGTGTATCTCTGTGCTACTAGTTTGGCTTTATTTCGAACTATATTGCCATGTTCATCACTTTTATTTTTGTAAATCCATTTTGTTCCAATAACGTTCACATTCTTAGGTCTAGAAACTAAATACCAAACATCATTCCTAGAAAATTGCTCTAATTCCTCATGCATAGCATTAACCCAAGAATCGTCTAACAATACTTCCTTCATATTTTTAGGTTCAAAAGAAGATGTATAATAAGTAAATGATACCTCACTTTGGATTTGTCGTCTTGTCTTAATTGGTCCATTCACGTCTCCGATCACTTGTGACAGTGGATGATTTGATTTCACTCTAGCAGATGGTTCCGATACGTTGTAGTCATTTTTGTTCATTTCAACTTTGTGCTCGTCCTGATTCTCAATTTCCAGATCAAGCTCCTTTCCTATTTCTTCGTAATATGTATCTGCAGAAACAGAAATAGAAGTAGCTTTAGTTAAGTCAGTCGAGGATTCATCTATCATAACATTAGCAGATTCCATAACAGTAGAAGTTTCAAGGTTAAATACTCTGTAGGCTCTACTATTATTCGAGTACCCCAAGAAGATGCCTTCGCTACTTCTAGTGTCAAATTTAGTCAAATATTCTCGATCACGCAAGATATAACATTTACTACCAAAAACTCGAAAATATTTAACACTAGGTTTCTTACCTTTCCAGATTTCATAAGCAGTCATATTTGTACCTGGTCTTAGATAAACACGATTTATGACATGTACCGCTGTATTGACCGCCTCTGCCCAAAACCTTTGAGTAACCTTTTTAGCATGAAGCATAACCCTAGCCATTTCCTGCACAACTCAATTTTTTCTTTCAACAATCCCGTTCTGTTGTGGAGTTATAGGAGCTGAAAACTCATGTTGAATACCAAGAGAATCGCAAAATATAGAAAAATTTTCATTTTCAAATTCTCTACCATGATCAGAACGAATCCTAACTAGGGTTGTAGATTTTTCATTCTGCAATTTTAAGCATAGTGATTTAAAAACTTCAAAGGTTTCAGACTTCTCACGTAGAAAGGCAACCTAGGTATATCTGGAGTAATCATCGACCATTAAGAATATATAGCGTTTACCTCCAAGACTTTCAGTTTTTGTTGGACCCATCAAGTCCATGTGAACTAATTGTAGCACACGATCAGTGGTAGCTGTATTTACCTTCTTGTGTGAGATACGAATTTGTTTTCCAATTTGACACGAACCGCACACTCTTTTTGACATTTCTTTTATCTTAGGTATTCCTCTTACCACTTCATGTTTGGACAGAGTAAATAATTCCTTGTGATTCACATGTCTAAGACGTTGATGCCAAAGATCTACAATGTCGAAAGACGCACTGTTACATTTCAGTTTATGTGAAGTTCCAACGACATAGCAATTATCGGATGTTCTAGATCCATAACATATAACATTACCATCATGATCTAGAATAGTACAATCATTTTTGGAGAATTTTACCTCATAATCTTCATCACAAAATTAACTGATGCTTAGTAGATTTGCTTTCAAGCCCTTAACATAAAGAACATTTTCGAAACTAGGAATTCTAGAGTACTTACCTTTCCTTTACCTATTACCTTTGATGAATTACCATCTCCGAATGTCACAACTCCCCCTTCATGTTTTTTAAGATTAGAAAATAACGACTTGTCACCCGACATATATCTTGAACAGCCACTGTCTAAATACCATAAATCAGAATTTAAAGCTTTCAAGGCTGTATGCACAATATAACATTTCAAATCACTTTTCTTGACCCATATGGTTTTTGTTTTCATCCCATAAATGAAAGCAGTTCTAGGTTTTTGTAAAAATTTACAATGAGGTCGAATATGCCCTAGAATGCCGCAATGATAGCATGTCGGAACAAACCCTTTTCTACTCACCTTTTGTCGAGGAGTGTGACTAAAGTTTACCTTTGGTGCCGTCAAAGATTCACCAGTTTGTAGATTCAACTTCAATTTTGAAGGATTCATCCAGGATTGCTTTGAAAATACGATTAATGGCTTCAGGTATTCTTCCTTTTGTTTACCTGCAGAAACAAAAACAGTTTTATTATTATTTGAATTACCAGTATATCCAACACCATACCTGTCTTTTCCAGAGATCTGAGCTTTTAGAATCTCGTCCAGTTTGTTCTTCCCATTTAGAAAAGTAACTTCCTTATGCAATCGCTATAGTTCAATTTCATTAGCCTTCATTTTATTTTTCGCATTGTCAAGTTGTTTAGAAAGGTCTTTGACACGTTCAAGCTCCAATTTGTACTTCTCCTCTAATTGAATTCTTTCTGGTTCGATTTCCTTGAGTCGTTGAAGTAGTCTAAGATTGCTTTTCTTGAGTTTAAACGACTCCAGGTACAAGTCATTATATGCCCTTTGAATTTCAGATTCATCTTCCTCAGCCGGTAGCATATCAAGATCATCTGTACTATCAGTATCATTAACAGAGTCAGTATTAAGCAGAGAAGAGGCAAAGGCTACAAAGTTTTCTTCGTCTTTTTCAGAATCATCATTAGATTCATTTGAATCATCCCAAGTAACTTTCATAGCTTTGCCCTTTCTCTTAAGACGATTAGGGCATTCTTGTGCGATGTGTCCAAAACCCGAACATTCAAAACATTGAACTTTATTTTTAGAATTCTTATTTTTCTGTTTGACATTGTTGTTGCTACCACCTTTATTCGAAGTCACAGTATTCTTCTTTTTCACAAAAGTTTTGTTTTTTTCAAACTTTTCAGTATTCAACTTGTTTGGCTTCCGAAAAAATTTATTGAACTTTTTGACAAACATAGCCAATATCTCAACATCTAAATCACCTTCATCTTCAGACTCCTCTAAATTTTGTTCAACAGTGGATAGAGCTATCCCTTTGGACTTCCTCGGTTTTGAAAGACTGGACTCAAATGTTTGTAGATTTCCTACCAATTGTTCAACTTCCATAGAGTCAATGTCCTTACTTTCCTCAATGGCTGTAACTTTCGCTTGAAACCTTTCTGGAAGAGACCTAAAGATCTAACGGACAATTCTATTTTCAGGAATTTTCTCTCCTAGGTTGAAACTGGAGTTGACTATATCACTTAACTTTGCATAGAACTCATCAAATGTTTCATTCTCCTCCATACGTAGGGTTTCAAAATTAGTAGTCAACCTTTGAAGTTTCGAAAGTTTTACAGCCATAGTACCTTCATGAGTTGTTTCTAAGATCATCCAGGCTTATTTTTCTATTTCACAAGTAGATATTCTTCTAAATTCTTCCGAGGAAACACAACTAAAAATTGTATTTATTGCTTTGCTATTCTAGCCAACTTTTTCATAATCTGTTTTATCCCATGACTCAATCGGTTTCTCAACTAACTCATCATTCACCATGTACATTGGTGGACTCCAACCGTTCATAATGGCCATCCAAACTCTCTCATCTATAGACTTCAAATAAGCTCTCATCCTAGCTTTCCAATATCCATAATTTGATCCATCTAGAATAGGAGGTCTAATAGATGAGGGTCCATCTCTATGAAAATTCATGCCTATTTGATCTCTCTCAAAGGGTGAGAGAACCCGCTCTGATACCAATTGAAAAACCCCTAGACACACGTATGTATCTAACCTCTAGGCAATGATATTTCTCGTTCGCTTAAGTAAAAGTCGGAAGAAATATTAAAAACGAAAGTAGAGATGAACGCCAAGATTTTAACGTGGAAAAACCCAAAACGGGAAAAAAACCACGGATCTAAACTCGGATCAAAACCAATCACTATAATAGTAGCAGTTACAAGACTGACTCACAAAACACCCCGTTGATCCAAACGACTTTGTTTCTCTCAGTCTTGATCGCTAGAACCCACGATTCACTGCTTCTTGTGATTGAAGTCCAATCTCAGTAACCCTCGAGATTGATCTTTCGTCTAGATCACCCTTAAGACGAAAGATTAAATTTCTTGTAGATGAGTGGAACATTGTTAGTTGAAGAACCGATGTAGCTTCAAGAAGTCCAATATTTTTAATCTGAATCTTATCCGTACTCATGAAAGTCCAATATTTTTAAACTTTGTTGGTGCGTTCGAACGGGCTCGAGTGCGTTCGAACGTGACAGCTTGAATTTTTCAGGTTGCGTTCGAACGCGTTTGTGAACACGGCTCTCTGTCTGTGTGAACGCAGTGCCCGCGTTCGAACGCGTTTGTGAACGCGGCTCTCTGTCTGTGTGAACGCAGTGCCCGTGTTCGAACGCGCTTGTGAACGCGGCTCTCTGTCTGTGTGAACGCAGTGCCCGCGTTCGAACGCGCTTGTGAACGCGACTCTCTGTCTGTGTGAACGCAGTGCCCGCGTTCGAACGCGTTTGTGAACGCGGTGAGAACGCGACGGCTTTTCTCCAATGATCTTGCAATTATTCACACCAGTGATATTCTAGACTTGTGTAAAGCTCATATACATGAAAAAATACACTTAGAATATTTTGTACAAAATTGCCAACAAATAAAAAACCTAACTGGATACATGTAGAGCATCATTACATTAATGTATAGACTTCAAATAAGCTCTCTCATCTATAGACTTCAAACTCTCTTCATAATGGCCATCCAAACTCTCTCATCTATAGACTTCAAATAAGCTCTCATCCTAGCTTTCCAATATCCATAATTTGATCCATCTAGAATAGGAGGTCTAATAGATGAGGGTCCATCTCTATGAAAATTCATGCCTATTTGATCTCTCTCAAAGGGTGAGAGAACCCGCTCTGATACCAATTGAAAAACCCCTAGACACACGTATGTATCTAACCTCTAGGCAATGATATTTCTCGTTCGCTTAAGTAAAAGTCAGAAGAAATATTAAAAACGAAAGTAGAGATGAACGCCAAGATTTTAACGTGGAAAACTCAAACGGAAAAAACCACGGATCCAAACTCGGATCAAAACCAATCACTATGATAGTAGCAGTTACAAGACTGACTCACAAAACAACCCGTCGATCCAAACGACTTTGTTCCTCTCAGTCTTGATCGCTAGAACCCACGATTCACTGCTTCTTGTGATTGAAGTCCAATCTCAGTAGCCCTCGAGATTGATCTTTCGTCTAGATAGCCCTTAAGACGAAAGATAAAGATTTGTAGATGCGAAGGGCCTTGTTTGTTGAAGAACCGATGTAGCCTCCAAAAAGTCTCCTTGAATAATCTTCTTCAACTACCCTAGGTTAGGGCAACACTATCCTTATATATGATCTCCAAGATAGAGCTAAATCCAAGTCATAATCGTACTCACGAAAATCCAATAAATTGCAAACTTCATAGGTGCGTTCGAACGCGACAGCTTGAATTCTTCAGGTTGCGTTCGAACGCGTTTGTGAACGCTGCTCTCGGTCTGTGTGAATGCAGTACCTGCGTTCGAACGCGTTTGTGAACGCGGCTCTCTGTCTGTGTGAACGCAGTGCCCGTGTTCGAACGCGCTTGTGAACGCGGCTCTCTGTCTGTGTGAACGCAGTGCCCGCGTTCGAACGCGCTTGTGAACGCGACTCTCTGTCTGTGTGAACGCAGTGCCCGCGTTCGAACGCGTTTGTGAACGCGGTGAGAACGCGACGGCTTTTCTCCAATGATCTTGCAATTATTCACACCAGTGATATTCTAGACTTGTGTAAAGCTCATATACATGAAAAAATACACTTAGAATATTTTGTACAAAATTGCCAACAAATAAAAAACCTAACTGGATACATGTAGAGCATCATTACATTAATGTATATGCTAACATTGTCATAATATCACAATGAGTAAATTATCAATAACTACACATGTCAAGATATATCATGGTACAGTAGCTGCATGTATTAATACCGATATTTTTAATAATGTCATGGAAGGTATAATAATTGTAATTACATTATTCTAGACTTGTATAAACTCTACTCGCCTGAGGGGTCTCCACAGTACACTAAATCTCGTCAACTAGCCGGCTCCTCCAGAATCTCAAAATGCTCCTCACGTAGTGACAATTCTATTAATTCACGCAAGTAAAGCCATACATAAGATTAGTGAACTAATAGAATTAATTATCTTATTAGAGAATTTATGTTTAGGCGTATACATGAGTCAAGGGTCCCCTAGGGTGAGTTCTATGTCATCCTAAAATTCATACTAATTTAGTGATAATAATTTATCCTTAGGGGAGTGGTTAGGCTAATAAATCAGGTGAAAATAGATAAACAGGATTATAGGGTTCAAATGGCCCCAAATAGGCTAGGCTGAAGGTATTGGGTTAGGCTCAAGCCTAACCCAGTAGGCAAGAGGGGCCTTGGTACTATCCGAAATGGCTCATAATGCCCGTTCGAAGTCTAAAATGCAGTTTTGTGTACATCCGCCGGGTGAACTCTAATTTGATTATACTTGGTCCTCAAGTCAAGCTTACTAAATATAGTCGCCCCTACAAGCTCGTCCAGCAAATCCTCGATAACTGGAATGGGATACTGGTCCTTGATGGTAATAACGTTTAGTGCTTGATAGTCGACATAAAAACACCATGTTCTGTCCTTTTTTTACACCAATAGCACGGGGAATGAGTATGAGCTATGACTTGATTGTATAAGGCCTTGCTCCAACATCTCAGCTACCATATTTGAGATAACTTCTGTTTGCACATGTGAATACTGATATGGCCTCACGTTCGTCGATGCAGCCCCGAGTACAATCTCTATGCGATGGTCCACTGCTCTTCTTGGTGGCAACTCCTATGGTTCCTCAAATAGTTCAGAAAAGTTATCTAATAAATTAGACAATTCAATAGTAGTATCTGAACTCGTTTGAGGGTCATCTCCTATTGGTCCTAACTGAAGAAGATAGGCCAAATCATACGCACAAAGCAGCCCTACCAAAGACTGCATCGCAGGAATCGGCGAAGACCGAACACCATCAAGCCGTACATCTTTGTTTCCTTGTTTATATTTCACCAACATGCTCTAGAAATCAAATATGACAGGTCCTAAACTCTATAACCACTAAGCACCAAGGACAATGTCCGCTCCTCGCAGCGCCAACAGATACAAGTCCACAATGATGTCGTGTCCTTGCACCCGTATACCGACCCAGCGACAGAAGGTCTTTGCCCTAAGCTTTGTGCTGTCTCCAATAACAATATCAAATTCCGTGGTCGGTTTGGCATCCAAACTCAATCTCCTCACTAACCACTCATCTAGAAAGTTATGTGTACTCCCTGAATCGATGAGGATGTGCACACAATGCTTTCTAACGAGTCCGTCTACCCATAACGTCCTCGGCACGGAAGTATCCGAATATGCATGCATCGATATTTCAGCTTGGATATCTTCCTCAATGCCCTCCACAATGGCCTCCTCATGGACCTCCTCTGGACACTCCTCATCATTAACAACCTCATCATCCTCCTCAAGACCATCGATAAGCATCACACTCCCGATCACCGATGACCGAGGGTAAAACGCTCATCACATCGAAAGCAAAGGCCCTTCGCTCTTCGCTCATCCACTTGGGCAGGTGTGAGAGTTCGAACGGGGGGTCTAGTGCCTCCTCTAACATTTGAAGAAGGTCTCAAAGGTGGTCGTGGTCTAGTAGTCGCAGCCATTGTTTTTGAAACCGCAGAATTTCCAACCGGCGTTCTAGGTGCAAATCGTCCATCTCAGTTACCCCAATTGGTTTTTGCTGCCATCTTTAGAGCCCTATATTTTTGTTCAATCCTCACGGCCTTCTCAAAGGCCTCCTCAAGAGTAGTAGGACGTAGAGCACAAACATCCGCTTGTATCTCATCCCATAGCCCTGAAATAAATGTGCTCATCAATATCCGTTTAGGCCACGGTGGCTCACAACGACAACTAACTTTTTCAAACTCAGCTTGGTACTTCGATACGGTCATCCTCTGAACCATCTTGTTTAATGTGGCAGCAAAATCTTCATATGCTACTGTTCTAAATCTGTGTGTAATCCTCCTACAAAAATCAGCCTATCCGGTAAATCCACTACCATAAATAACCGATCTATACCAATACAATGCCGTTCCTTAGAGGTGAAAGCTTGCCATATGGACTTTTGCATCTTCCACTGTACCTTGATAATCAAAATATTGTTCAACTTGAAACACCAAATTTGTTAGATTACCGCCTTGGAATTTTGGAAAGTCCAAGCGTGTGGTTCTGCCCAAATACGCGAAAGATCCTTTGTTCAGGTCTAAACCTTTGTGCATGTTGATTACCTTCTCTAAATCTTCGAGCACGTCCACCACCATCTCCATAGGGATCAACCTCATCCTTATCGTACCAATCCTCATCGACGAAGCGCACCGGTGCCACATGCCTCTCGTATTCCACCATCGCCGATCTTGGGTTTTGTAACTGTAACGCCCTCGCCCGGCACGGGCACGTGCACGCACACGCGCCCACACGGCACGTGCGGTGCACGCGACAGGTCGGGCGGGGCCCGTCACGCACAGATACACTCCTGTGCACATACAATCATGACATCATCAAATAACACCTGCTAACATATCCATGATCACATAATCCATCACCAAATAAATCATACTCTTAACCAAATAAACCTGTTAGTATATGAATATCAAAGTCCACAATAATATACACTAGACTGCCACATAATCTGACAGGATCCACACAGGCCACAACAAACCATCAAGATACAACTAAAATAACTAATACAAGGGTACACTATGATTCGACCTGTATTATACAAATCATTGTCTAATACAAAAGAGTACAAATATCAGATATTGGTACAACTCGATTTCTATATAAACTATCATCTATACCATCTCGCATCTATAGCTCACCTCATCATCGCTCTAAAATATCTTCTCAAGTCGCTATCACGTATTACAAATCTGAGGGGTTAGAAAAGAAATAAAGAGAGTCATGAGCAAAAGGCTCAGTGAATAGACCTTACCCTGAATCAGTGAGGCCAAACAGAGAGTAAATCATGTACTGGATAATATGAATCAGAAAGCAGTATGATGTCATGTATGAATATATATATATATATATATATATATATATATATATATATATATATATATATATATGTATCCTCAATGACATATATATGAATGAAATCAGTTCTCATGAATGACCATATTATATCCTCAACCGAAATTATATAACATGATGAAATTACCATATAACATCACCGAATATAACACCATATCATGTATAACAATTATGATCCAATGATACTAATCACAACAATGATGATGCATGATGCATGCCAACTACTAGATAATCATATATGTCAGAGCCAGATATAATTCACATATCTCTCACTATCATAATCATCCGTCTCAACTCTGAATATCATCCACCATGCTGGACTACGGTACCCGGCCCCAAACTCGATACACATCATGTCACAAGCTCAGAGCATACCCTGTCATATGCTAAGAGTATCTCTGTAGATAAATCATACCCTGCCATACGCTAAGGGTATCTCTGAAGAAAGTAATCATACCCTGCCATACGCTGAGGGTATATCAATGATAGTTGTACCCTGTCATACGCTAAGAGTACAACTATCAGCCATCACCATACTCTGCCATACGCTAAGAGTATGTCCAGTACCAGTCCGGACCAGATACCGTTCCAGCCATCACATCACATCACATCACATCACATACACATGTACTTTTCTGATTTCCTATACATGATAAATCATATGCAAATATCCAGTACGACAACAGATCATACAACTCAGGAATTTAGGTGGTAAGGAAACCGAGAGAAAAATGATGTAATGCAAACTCCAACCATGTATCTAACACATGCATACTCATGCTAATCTATCACATGCATACTCATGATAGAGATCATCCCGACATAAAACCATAATAGCATAATCATCTTCAATCATCTCTATATATCACCAATGTACTCATATCCCAGATCAGTCTAATCAAATGCATGATAAAATATATGCTCGACTGAAATCATCTCTATATAAAGTCATATAATCATGCTGGAGGCCAAAACATGCATGTACATAATATAATATAACCTAATTTGAGAAAGGGATCTAGGGGATAAGACTACTCACACTGATCAGAAGATACAAACCACGTATCCCTTACATCCGCCCATCAACCGTGTGACATTTCTCGCTAGCAAGGACAACGGGGTCTCAAATAAGGGGTTCGGGATCTGAAAATGTTTAAGTAACATAAAGTTAGTTGTTTATCCCATTATAATCCGTTCGAGTAAAATATGATGATTTATTAGATTTTAGAATTTCTACTTATTTTTATAATTGACTAGATTTTAATTATAAATAAAATATAAATATAGATGAAAACCTAATTATAATTAAATTATATCTTGATTAATTAGGGACTATGTAGTCATTATCTTATTTGTTACAAAATAATAATGTATAATAAATTAATAGAATTACTTAAAATGTAGATCATAAGAATATTAGAATATAAATCTAATAATTATAATTTACAAATCTATCTATTAATCTAATAGATATGTAAATAAATAAATAAATATAAGTATTACATATATTTATACCTAATTAATCATTAATGATAAAAATTATCATTAATAAAATTATATTGAAGGATATATAATATTATTAACATAGTTCATGTCTAAATAATCTATTTGCATTAATTAAGAAGAAAAATACCTAAATAAATAACCTAAATAAACTAATTAATTAATAAATTAATCACATCTGCCATCAGTGCTGGGCTCGGCCCAGCACTGTCTGCTACAGTGCTGGGCCGAGCCCAACACTGCGCAGAAAGAAAGAGGAGCTGAGGAAGAAGGAGAAAAAGAAAGAAAGAAAGAAGGAAAGAAAGAAGAAGAAGAAGAGGAGGAGGAAGAAGAAGAAGAACAGAAGAGAAAGAGAAGAAAGAAAGAAGGTGAGGGAAGCGGTTGCGGACCCGGGCCGGCGGGGAGGGCACCGGCCGCTGCTGGCCAGCCAGCGGTCGGCCTCTCACCAGTGGCTCGGCTTCGATGAGCCCCACCCTCGGGCAAGAGAGAGAGAGAGAGAGAGAGAGAGAGAGAGGAGCTCACCGGCGCTCGTGGAGGTGGCGACGGCGACGACCAGCCTCGACGAGAGAGAGAGAGAGAGAGAGAGAGAGAGAGAGAGAGAGATTTAAAGAGAGAGAGGGAAGGCGGTGAGGAGGGGGGGGGGGGGGGGGGGCGGTTTGCGGCGGCGCCGGGGCCCGCCGCGGCCAGCTGGTCGCAGCCCATTGGTTGCGGCAGCGGCAGCGGGCACGTGGCGCCCCCACCACGCAAGCTGCATGCGCAGCTTGCATGGGCACGAGGCCGGCCATAGTGTGGCCGGTCGCGTCGTGCCCAGAAATTTTTTTTTTTTTTTTTTTTTTAAGATTGGGTTGTTACAGTAACGGAGGTGAAGGATGATGTGAAGGCATAGATAGGAGGGGATCATTGACACTCATATGTCACACCTGGACTTGTGGGGTATCAGTTCGATGAGGTCCCACCGCTGGTCCTTTTTAAATCTCCGATCATTGTCGAGGGGATGACGAACCCAATCGGTTCACGATATATTACTTGAATTCATTGTGATCCCTTTACATATTGTCAACTCTATGCAACAATGTTTGGAACATGCCCTTAAGTTCATTCACATTCGAACCCATGGACATTGGTTGACTCGGTCCTGCCATGGTCGCTCTAAAGGAATCGGCCTCACGGTTAGGATCATCATGCATTGAGTCCTCCCTTGTCAGTGTGCTCTCCATAGGTCTCCTTGTTGATGTCATCTTCCTTGTTTCAACCATTAATGAAGGTCTGAGGTTTGCCTGCTCTGATACCAAATGATAGGTTCTGATACCAAATTGATGGGCTCTAATACTAGTTGATAAGGCTCTGATACCACTTTGATATGCTCTGATACCAAATTGATGAGTTCTTATACCAAAAGATCATTTACGGAACAATTCTTAAGATCTGACTTTATTGTAGAAAGCAGTCCGCGCAACCGTAGAAAAATATTTGTCGGATATTTTTTGGTAGTTAGAAAATTATAAAACTAATTGTGTTAGATCTGTAGCTTCCTGATCTACAACTTTTGTATTTATGCTCTTCGTAGAGTCAAACTATAGTAGGGACGAAAATACGGAATAACGTGGGTGATGGTGGTGGTGACGGGTGGAGTGGATGTTAGGGTTATGGATTGATATGGAGGTGAAGGTGGATGGTGGATGTGATTAAGGGATATAGATGTACACACAATGCTTTCTAACGAGTCCGTCTACCCGTAATGTCTTCGGTGTGGAAGTACTCGAATATGCATGTATCGATATTTCAGCTTGGATATCTTCCTCAATACTCTCCACAATGACCTCCTTATGGACCTCCTTTGGACACTCCTCATTATTAACAATGTCATCATCCTCCTCAAGACCATCGATCATCACACTCCTGATCAGTTTAGAACACCGATGATCGGGCGTTCGAACGTGACCCCTCCTACATTCAAACGCAACATACAGGAATTTTATTTTAATAAAAATAAACACCTAATGCAATAAGAAAAGATCCTAACTAAGTGTATCAATAAGTTAACTCAATGATTTATTCCATAATTTCCTAATGAGGCTGCCTTCCACATATTTAGAAGCTAGCTTATCCACCAAATAATTGAAGAAACTAGGCCTAATACAAACTTTCTCGCCAGGTGCGTTCGAACATGGTCAAGTGCGTTCGAATGAGCAATTTACATTCTTTGTATGTGCAAAGGTATGCAAGCATTCAAATGGCCTGTTCGAACACGACTTTCCCATGTTCGAATGGGCAAATTATGTTCTTTGTACTTGTGAACGTATGTAGATATTTGAATAGGGCATTTGAACGCAACTTCCTCACGTTAGAATGCGATAGGCAAAATTCTTATTCTTGAAGAAAATTAAGAAACTATAACCTACTAAGATTTGACTAAATTACATAAATATAATAATTAAGATAATTAGGCTCAATCCATTGAGTCCAATGTCTTTCAAGGTGATATGATCTAGTCCAAATCACATCATTAGGGAGTTTAGCATATCCATAGAAATGGAAATATCCCTTGCTGTTATTTGCTTTTATGTTATGTTAGGTGGCACAAGAGAATGCTTCACACTTGACATGGTAGAGTTAGCCTACATAGTTGTACATATTGACTTAATATGATAGTTTACATGACTGCATTTGCCGTGATGGTCACATATCTTGATTAGCATGTTCATGTATAATAATACATAATTATTCTATGATGATGATCTAGCATGGGTGTTAATTGCCATGTTAATACTTTACTTATATAGCATCGTTATAATACAACTCTTAATTATTTTATTTTAATGATATTTTTTAGGTATAATACCACTTAGACATCTTGAACTATCATCATTTTTTGCATACATTCTCTAAACATTTTTTTACCATATAAACCACTTGATTCAAAAACAATTTTGGTTTAGAGTTTCATATAGTTACTTTTTTTTCTTAGTTCAAGGGATATATATATATATATATATATATTATTTTATTTTTTCTTAGTTCAGAGAATATATGAGTAACAAAAAAGCTCAAGGAGTGCATGTGAAAAATAATGATAGTTTAGGGAGTCTAAGTAGAATTATCTCTATTTTTTTATGTTAAATATCGATTGTCGTGATGATATTTACATGATAGCATGCCACTAGTATATGTGCACTACCTTGAGGGGTGTGACTCATTTCTCTCAACTCGACTTCTCCCAAGCTAAGGTAAGGGCAGGGAATTTATATAATAATATTATAGGACCTATGCTTGAGTTCTTAGTCTATGGATCTCAAACAATCAGGCTATCATTCACCTAGCAATAAGCGATTATACTGTTGCTTAATGAGAGTAAAATCCATTAGGATATTAAAGTGATGATAGGAGTTTAGGATGGTGTGGACCTTGTTGTATCTGATGATGTAGAGTTAGGGTGTCCTTGAGAGGTGGCTCATGACTTTCACACATGCGGTGAAATGATCTTGAGTCAAAGACTCGAGCGTGTTGCATCAAGGTGTGAAGATGACACATGGTGATGGGCTTATGGGTGTCTACGGTGGTGAACTATCAATCATCTTTTCACTGGGTAATAGGCAGATGATTCAACAACTGAGGTCTATCCTCCCTTCTAGGGACTTTTATTTGGGACAAGTATGGGTGTCGGTTCATGGGCCTAGTATCAGGCATCATCTAGCTATCAGGTTGTTGGCCTAATAATAGGCGAGTCCAGCGGACTAGAGAATATAGTGAAAGATAGCACGCATGGGAGTTAAACCGTGCAAGGTAATGTAAATTGATGCTTGCCTTATATTATACATAGAGATGATTGAGAATAGGTACATCATTCATATTTGGTTAATTTTTAGTATGAATATACATATAACATGGTGATGAGTTTAAGATTGTTTGACATCATATTTTCTTTGGCTATTTATGTACTTATCATGTTGGATGTAAATACATAAGCTTTATCATGCTATGAATTCTTTATATTATCATACTAGAGATAGTGTCATTCGCTAAATGTTAGGCTTATCCATATTTAACATTTAATGCAGATTGATTGTAGTAGTGATGGGAGCTCTTTATAGCAGTTAACTTAGTGGGGCTTAAAACTCTTGTATTATTTATTTTGTGCTAGCATTGTAGAGGGATTTATTCTTCCCTTATTATAGCCTATTTTAGGTACTCTTGTATTCAAGGACTATCTATTTTGTATCCAAGGACTGGTTGGTCTTATAAATTTGCTTCTTGGCAAAGAGATGTGTTTCAAAAGATATTTATTATTCAATAAGTCTAAACTTAGGCAATATTTGGAATTGTTCGAACTATTTTGAGAAAAAATAGCATATTTTATCACTGTGATATACTCGGAGTGATACTGAGAATGACTGTTCCCCTAACTCTCATCTTTGCATAATTAAATTTGAAGGTATATATCAAAGGTGTCGACTTGGTGTGCCTTAGTGGTGTTAGGTGTTAATTAGTACACATATTTATCGCGGGAACTTTATAAATGATTTATGAATTAACAGAATAGAGTTGCAGTTAAATCTTGATAAAGATAATTGAATTAATTGTAAACATAAATGATGAGTAATTAGTTTAGACTATGATGATGGATTTTTTTTTTTTGAAAGTAGTCCATGGACTCATTCACTACTTAGAGAAGAGGTTACTGTGGAAATTCGATGGTGGATCAAGCCACACTTTGTTGGCCGATTGACAACAACGAACTTAGCTAGACTATTAGCCTGAATATTGTTACATCTGCTAGTGTAACAAATACGAATAGAAGGGGTATCTCTGATCCTTGAGCAATCGTTGAGTATTGGTGCAATTTTCCAGTTCAAGGGGTTAAGGCCATTTAGGGCGTTGACCAAGACCTGACAATCACTGAATAAATAGATTGTCTTTGCTACTGTTTCGGATTGGGCTTCTTTGATAAGCGATAGAAGAGCCTGTGCTTCTCCATGCAGTACATTTAAACAGTACTCTAGGAATAGAGTTTTCCCCACGTGTGCTTCCAACTAGAACCAGGAGAGAATAATGGCTGCACCACCCATATTTGTACTTTGCCAAGCTGCATTAGACTAGCCAACCAGGTCCCCATGATGCATGTTTAAATTTGGCAGCTCGGTGGGAATGAAAGAAGTTGCTTCAGATGGACAAGTGAATTGCTCAAGCTGTTGAATCGTTGTCGGGTCTTTGGAGATTCTTTCAGCCAAAGCAAGAGCCTGCCGAGGGCATGGTTTCTCCCCGTGAAATACCAGATTGTTTCTGCTTCTCCATATACTCTAGAGTATATTAAAATAGTAGGCTATTATGTAACGATCCTTTAGGATAGAGGATAAGTTGAATATCCATCTATCGAACTTGCGAGCATTCTCCTCCAATTTGGGACATAATCTGTGTTAGGAGAAGGCGATAGAAAACTCAAGAGAATTAGGAGAAGGTGGTAGAAAACTCGAGAATAAGATTGTTCTCTTAGATATACTACATGACTCTTAGTTATCATATATAACTCTTTAATTTTCATCATCTAAAGAATCCAAAAGATTACTAACATTTAAAGGCATAGAAAACACTAAGAGTTACTTTAAAAATAAAGCATTATTCTTGAATTCTACACTAGCCAATTAATCTAATTGACTAGTCAAATGTGCTAGCTTACTATTCTAACATTCTCCTCTTAAGCTAAACTATTTCCATGCCAAGTTTCTTCTTCAATTTGGTGAAGGTATCCATCTTGAGAGCTTTGGTGAATATGTCTACTAATTGATCTTGAGTCTTACAATACTTGACCTCGATCTCACCATCTTTTACCAAATCTCGAATGAAATGATACCTAACTTGAATATGCTTGCTTCTACTATGGAAGACCGGGTTTTTTTGTGAGTGCAGTTGCTGATTTGTTATCACAAAATAAATTTGTGCCTTTTCATCTTACTTCTTTGAAGACCATGAGATTGTACCAGAGCCAACATTGAAAATATAGCCAGAAGTACTCTTACTATCGTCGGCGCTTCCACCCAAATCACTATCACAATAACCAACTAAATATGAATTGTTAGTACTTTTGCAAGTAATACCTTCATCCAAGGTACGACTAATATATCTCAAAATTCTATTCCTAACATTCCAATGACATCTTTTTGGTGTTCCATAAATATGCTCAAAAGATTAACAGAGTACAAAATATATGGTCTTATACCTATTAAGTACATGAGACTACCAATAAGACTTCTATAAAGAGTAGAATCTATAAATTTATCATCACCTTGCTTGCTTAATTTTAAGCCAACCTCCATAGGTGTCCTTATAGGTGAAGCACCTTCCATTCGAAATCTCTTCAAGAGATCTGTTGCATACTTCTTTCGTGAGATGGAAATTTTGCCTCCACTTTGTTTAACTTCAATGCTAAGAAAGAAATATAGAAGTCCCATGTTTGTTATCTCAAATTCATGCATCATGCTTCTTTTGAAAGCTTCATAATAATTTAGACTATTGTTGGTGAAGATCAAATCATCAACATAAATGCATGTAATTAAAAACTCACCATGTGTACCTTCTTTAATGTAAAGAGTATGCTCAAATGGACATCTCTTGAATCTATTTTTCAATAAATATCCATCTATGAGACTATACCATGCCCTTAGTGCTTGCTTTAAGCCATACGAGGCTTTCTTCAACTTGCATACTTTATATTCTTCACCTTTCTTCACATAACCTGGAGGTTGATCAATATGGACCTCATCTTCAAGAACATCATTCAGAAATGCTGATTTGACATCCATTTGCTGCACCTTCCATCTATTTTGAGTTGCCAAAACCAAGACCATGTGAATAGTCTCAAGTGAACAATAGGGGCAAAAATTTCGTCATAGTAAACATCATACTTTTGATTGTAGCCTTTCGCTACCAATCGGGACTTATGCTTCTCAACTTCATATTTTTCATTTAATGTGGTCTTGAGGCATTATGTTATTTATGCACACTTTTGGAAGTTGCACGATTCAAGAGATAAATTGCACATGCAATGGCTTTGGCCCAAAATGTATTAGGCATCCCTTTTGCCTTTAACATGCTTCCAACAAGCTCCATAATAGTCCGGTTCTTCCTTTCCGTCACCCCATTTTGTTGTGGTGTATAGCAAGTAGTAACTTGATATTTTATGCCATGCTCTTTGAAAAAAGAGATAAAATCTTGTGAATTATATTCACCTCCTTGGTCGAAACGCAAGGTTTTTAAGATATATCCACTTTGCTTTTCGACCAAGGCCTTGAATTCTTTAAACTTGTTCAATACATCTCTCTTTTTTTGAAAATAAATCCATGTCTTTCTACTATAATCATCAATGAAGGTAGGGAAATAATGATTACCTCCAATGGATGTTGTGTGCATAGGGCCACATAGATTGGTATGAACAAGCTCAAGAGGTTTGGATGCTCTCTAAGCTTTTCCACTTGGAAAAGAGTCCCGGTGATGCTTTCCTAGTGCACATCCTTCACATACTTGATTATATTGATGAATATTTGGCATGTCACATACCATGTGTGAGAAACACGTGAGAAAAAGAGCTAAAACTTAAATGACCATACCAGAGATGCCAAAGCCATGACTCATCCTTTATGATGGTGTTGAAGCATGGAAGAACTTCACTTTGTATCTTCAAGGGAAACATCTTGTTTGGTGTCATCTTCACTTTGGCTATAAAAATATTGTTCTTGTCCTTGATCTCGCATATGTCTTCCTTGATGAAAACATCATGACCCTTGGAAAGAAGTTATCCAACACTCAAAAGATTTTGCTTAAGGTTTGGAACATAGAAGACATCAGTATTGCGTTTGACACCTTTTTTTGTTTTGACAAGAATGTCACCACTCCCTTTGACCGGTAGCTTGTTGTTATCCCCAATGCGAACCTCACTCTATATAGATTCATCTAAAATGATAAAAGCACATTTGTTCCCTGTCATGTGGTTACTACAACCACTATCAGCATACCAAATTATCATTAATAACATCTTCTTGTACATTATAAACAAGAAAGAGAGAACCATCATCCTTCTTTTGATCATTTTCTTGAGTATAGTTTGCATCGTTATGTTCCACCTCAGCAATTCTTTTTCTACACATTCTTTTTATGTGGCCATATTTGCCACAATGATGACATTGGACGTCTGCATATCGTCGTCGTCCTCTATCTCTACCTCTAGATGAAGTAGATGAGAATGTATTATTATTTTCACTTTCTTAGCCTCTTCCTCCATTGTTTCTACCTCTCCCACGGCTAAAATGTCGTCCTCCTCTCCTTCTAGTACCTCCTCTCGATGAAATTTGAGATTGAAATGCTTGCTCTAAGGAAGGAGAATCAAATTGATTCATGCGATGTTCATGGGATTGGAGTGATCCCAATAAACTTTTAATGGAAAGAGTAGATAAATCTTCAGATTCTTCAATAGCAACAACAATATGCTCATACTTTTTAGTTGAACTTCTAAGAATTTTTTCAACTACTCTTTGGTCTGAAATTTTCTCACCATTAGTCCTCAATTGGTTCACGATAGAGATTACCTAATTGAAGTAGCCTTCAACTACTTCGGAGTCCTTTATGTGAAGAGTGTCAAATTCACTTCGAAGAGTTTGAAGCCGCATCATCTTCACCTTCTCCTTTCCTTTGTAGGACATATTGAGTGTATCCCACGCTTCTTTCACTATCGACACACTAGAGATTCATTCAAAGATTGCCTCGTCCACCGTCTGATAAATAAAAAACAATGCCTTCTTGTCCTTCTTGCGAGTCTCCTTTAACTCATTGAGTTGTTGTGGGGTGAGTGTCATCAAGTTTTCTGGCTCAACATAGCCATTCTCTACGATATCCTATAGATCTTAGGATCCATAGAGAACCTTTATTTGGATACTCCATTGGTTGTAATTCTTTTTAGTGAAGCAAGGAAGTTGGGGTTGCAACAAGCTATTGGAAGTATTGTATTTTAAGGAAAGCTAGCTCTGATACCACTTTGTTAGGAGAAGGTGATAGAAAACTCAGGAGAAGAAGATTGTTCTCTTAACACAAGATGAAGTAGATAAAAACTTTAAACTTTCTTACTTCACTGAATTTTCTTGCACAAGATAAGACCACATATATATAGTGATTTACATGACTCTTAGATATACTATATGACTCTTAGTTATCATATATAACTCTTTAATTTTTATCATCTAGAGAACCCAAAATATTACTACCATTTAAAGGCATAGGAAACACTAAGAGTTACCTCAAAACCAAAGCATTATTCTTGAATTCTACACTAGCTAATTAATCTAATTGACTAGTCAAATGGGCTAGCTTAATATTCTAACAATCTGCTGGTGAACCACACCACTCTAGAGAAGCTGCAATGGAGGACATGTTCAATGGTTTTTGAAAAACCCCTAGACACACGTATGTATCTAACCTCTAGGCAATGATATTTCTCGTTCGCTTAAGTAAAAGTCGGAAGAAATATTAAAAACGAAAGTAGAGATGAACGCCAAGATTTTAACGTGGAAAAACCCAAAATGAGAAAAAAACCACGGATTCAAACTCAGATCAAAACCAATCACTATAATAGTAGCAGTTACAAGACTGACTCACAAAACACCCCGTCGATCCAAACGACTTTGTTTCTCTCAGTCTTGATCGCTAGAACCCACGATTCACTGCTTCTTGTGATTGAAGTCCAATCTCAGTAACCCTCGAGATTGATCTTTCGTCTAGATCACCCTTAAGACGAAAGATTAAATTCTTGTAGATGAGTGGAACATTGTTAGTTGAGGAACCGATGTAGATACTCAAATCTCTGTAAATCCAAAGGTTTTGTAAACAAGTCACCCAACTGTTTCTCCGTCTCAACATGTTCTAGTGCTATTGTTTTGTCTTCAACTAACTCGTGTATAAAATGATGTCGGATATCAATATGTTTTATACGCGAGTGTTGAACAGGATTTTTCGATATATTAATAGCACTCATGTTGTCACAATAAAGCACCATAGTATCTTGTTCAATGCCATAATCCTTGACCATCTGTTTCATCCATAGTAACTGAGAACAACAATTTCCTGCTGCAATGTACTCGGCCTCTGCAGTAGATAAAGATATCGAGTTTTGTTTCTTACTGTGCCAAGCAACCAGATTGTTTCCAACATAAAAACATCCACCTGAAGTACTTTTTCTATCATCACATGAACCTGCCCAATCAGAATCCGTGTATGCCGATATGATAGCACCCGAGTCATAAGTAAACCAGATACCTAAATCAACTGTGCCACTGACATATTTTATGATACGTTTCACAGCAAACAAATGTGACTCCTTGGGTTCAGACTGAAACCTAGCACACACACCGACACTAAATGCAATGTCAGGTCTACTAGCCGTTAAGTACAAAAAGCTACTGATCATGCTCCTATACACTGTCTGATCAACACTTTTTTCTGACATGTCCTTACCTAGTTTGGTAGTTGTACTCATAGGAGTTCTAGCATGTTTTGTATTTTCTAAACCAAATTTAGTCACAAGATCCTTAGCATACCTGGTTTGAGCGATAAAAATCCCTCTCTCCAATTGAGTAATTTGAAGCCCTAAAAAGAACTTCAACTCACCCATCATACTCATCTCAAAATGACTGTGCATGAGATCAGCAAACTCCTTAGCTAATAATTGACTCGTCGCCCCGAAGACAATGTCATCCACATATATTTGTGCCACAACTAAACTCTTGTTTTCACGTCTGATGAATAATGTCTTGTCCACTCCCCCTCGAGTGAACCCTGCATCCACTAAAAAGGTGGTCAACTTCTCATACCAAGCTCTTGGAGCTTGTTTTAGCCCGTAAAGAGCCTTTTTCAATTTAAAAACATGAGAAGGAAATTTTTGATCTTCGAAACCCTTAGGTTGTTCCACATAAACATCTTCATTCAGGATACCATTTAAGAAAGCACTTTTAACATCCATTTGAAACAATTTAAATTTTAAATGACAAGCAATGGCAAGCAGTATACGAATAGACTCTAATCTAGCAACAGGAGCAAATGTCTCATCAAAATCTATACCCTCAACCTGAGTGTATCCCTGTGCTACTAGTCTGGCTTTATTTCGAACTATATTGCCATGTTCATCACTTTTATTTTTGTAAATCCATTTTGTTCCAATAACGTTCACATTCTTAGGTCTATGAACTAAATACCAAACATCATTCCTAGAAAATTGCTCTAATTCCTCATGCATAGCATTTACCCAAGAATCGTCTAACAATGCTTCCTTCACATTTTTAGGTTCAAAAGAAGATGTATAACAAGTAAATGATACCTCACTTTGGATTTGTCGTCTTGTCTTAATTGGTCCATTCACGTCTCCGATCACTTATGACAGTGGATGATTTGATTTCACTCTAGCAGATGGTTCTGGTACGTTGCAGTCATTTTTGTTCATTTCAACTTTGTCCTCGTCCTGATTCTCCATTTCCAGATCAAGCTCCTTTCCTATTTCTTCGTAATATGTATCTGCAGAAACAGAAATAGAAGTAGCTTTAGTTAAGTCAGTCGAGGATTCATCTATCATAACATTAGCAGATTCCATAACAGTAGAAGTTTCAAGGTTAAATACTCTGTAGGCTCTACTATTATTCGAGTACCCCAAGAAGATGCCTTCGCTACTTCTAGTGTCAAATTTAGTCAAATATTCTCAATCACGCAATATATAACATTTACTACCAAAAACTCGAAAATACTTAACACTAGGTTTCTTACCTTTCCAGATTTCATAAGCAGTCATATTTGTACCTGGTCTTAGATAAACACGATTTATCACATGTACCGCTGTATTGACCGCCTCTGCCCAAAACCTTTGAGTAACCTTTTTAGCGTGAAGCATAACCCTAGCCATTTCCTGCACAACTCGATTTTTTCTTTCAACAATCCCGTTCTGTTGTGGAGTTATAGGAGCTGAAAACTCATGTTGAATACCAAGAGAATCGCAAAATATAGAAAAATTTTCATTTTCAAATTCTCTACCATGATCAGAACGAATCCTAACTAGGGTTGTAGATTTTTCATTCTGCAATTTTAAGCATAGTGATTTAAAAACTTCAAAGGTTTCAGACTTCTCATGTAGAAAGGCAACCTAGGTATATCTGGAGTAATCATCGACCATTAAGAATATATAGCGTTTACCTCCAAGACTTTCAGTTTTTGTTGGTCCCATCAAGTCCATGTGAACTAATTGTAGCACACGGTCAGTGGTAGCTGTATTTACCTTCTTGTGTGAGATACGAATTTGTTTTCCAATTTGACACGAACCGCACACTCTTTTTGATATTTCTTTTATCTTAGGTATTCCTCTTACCACTTCATGTTTGGACAAAGTAAATAATTCCTTGTGATTCACATGTCCAAGACGTTGATGCCAAAGATCTGCAATGTCGAAAGACGCACTGTTACATTTCAGTTTATGTGAAGTTCCAACGACATAGCAATTATCAGATGTTCTAGATCCATAACATATAACATTACCATCATGATCTAGAATAGTACAATCATTTTTGGAGAATTTTACCTCATAATCTTCATCACAAAATTGACTGATGCTTAGTAGATTTGCTTTCATGCCCTTAACATAAAGAACATTTTCGAGACTAGGAATCCCTAGAGTACTTACCTTTCCTTTACCTATTACCTTTGATGAATTACCATCTCCGAATGTCACAACTCCCCCTTCATGTTTTTAAAGATTAGAAAATAACGACTTGTCACCCGACATATGTCTTGAACAGTCACTGTCTAAATACCATAAATCAGAATTTAAAGCTTTCAAGGCTGTATGCACAACATAACATTTCAAATCACTTTTCTTGACCCATATGGTTTTTGTTTTCATCCCATAAATGAAAGCAGTTCTAGGTTTTTGCAAAAATTTACAATGAGGTCGAATATGCCCTAGAATGCCGCAATGATAGCATGTTGGAACAAACCATTTTCTACTCACCTTTTGTCGAGGAGTGTGACTAAAGTTTACCTTTGGTGCCGTCAAAGATTCATCAGTTTGTAGATTCAACTTCAATTTTGAAGGATTCATCCAGGATTGCTTTGAAAATACGATTGATGGCTTCAGGTATTCTTCCTTTTGTTTACCTGCAGAAACAAAAACAGTTTTATTATTATTTGAATTACCAGTATATCCAACACCATACCTGTCTTTTCCAGAGATCTGAGCTTTTAGAATCTCGTCCAGTTTGTTCTTCCCATTTAGAAAAGTAACTTCCTTATGCAATCGCTCTAGTTCAATTTCATCAGCCTTCATTTTATTTTTCGCATTGTCAAGTTGTTCAGAAAGGTCTTTGACACGTTCAAGCTCCAATTTGTACTTCTCCTCAAATTGAATTCTTTCTGGTTTGATTTCCTTGAGTCGTTGAAGTAGTCTAAGATTGCTTTTCTTGAGTTTAAACGACTCCAGGTACAAGTCATTATATGCCTTTTGAATTTCAGATTCATCTTCCTCAGCCGGTAGCATATCAAGATCATCTGTACTATCAGTATCATCAACAGAGTCAGTATTAAGTAGAGAAGAGGCAAAGGCTACAAAGTTTTCTTCGTCTTTATCAGAATCATCATTAGATTCATCTGAATCATCCCAAGTAACTTTCATAGCTTTGCCCTTTCTCTTAAGACGATTAGGGCATTCTTGTGCGATGTGTCCAAAACCAGAACATTCAAAACATTGAACTTTATTTTCAGAATTCTTATTTTTCTGTTTGACATTGTTGTTGCTACCACCTGTATTCGAAGTTACAGTATTCTTTTTTTTCACAAAAGTTTTGTTTTTTTCAAACTTTTCAGTATTCAACTTGTTTGGCTTCCGAAAGAATTTATTGAACTTTTTGACAAACATAGCCAACATCTCAACATCTAAATCACCTTCATCTTCAGACTCCTCTAAATTTTGTTCAACAGTGGATAGAGCTATCCTTTTGGACTTCCTCGCCTGAAACCTTTCTGGAAGAGACCTAAGGATCTTACGGACAATTCTATTTTCAGGAATTTTCTCTCCTAGGTTGAAACTGGAGTTGACTATATCACTTAACTTTGCATAGAACTCATCAAATGTTTCATTCTCCTCCATACGTAGGGTTTCAAAATTAGTAGTCAACCTCTGAAGTTTCGAAAGTTTTACAGCCATAGTACCTTCATGAGTTGTTTCTAAGATCATCCAGGCTTGTTTTGCTATTTCACAAGTAGATATTCTTCTAAATTCTTCCGAGGAAACACAACTAAAAATTGCATTTATTGCTTTGCTATTCCAACCAACTTTTTCATAATCTGTTTTATCCCATGACTCAATCGGTTTCTCAACTAACTCATCATTCACCATGTACATTGGTGGACTCCAACCGTTCATAATGGCCATCCAAACTCTCTCATCTATAGACTTCAAATAAGCTCTGATCCATCTAGAATAGGAGGTCTAATAGATGAGGGTCCATCTCTATGAAAATCTATGCCTATTTGATCTCTCTCAAAGAGTGAGAGAACCCGCTCTGATACCAATTGAAAAACCCCTAGACACACGTATGTATCTAACCTCTAGGCAATGATATTTCTCGTTCGCTTAAGTAAAAGTCGGAAGAAATATTAAAAACGAAAGTAGAGATGAACGCCAAGATTTTAACGTGGAAAAACCCAAAACGGGAAAAAAACCACGGATCTAAACTCGGATCAAAACCAATCACTATAATAGTAGCAGTTACAAGACTGACTCACAAAACACCCCGTCGATCCAAACGACTTTGTTTCTCTCAGTCTTGATCGCTAGAACCCACGATTCACTGCTTCTTGTGATTGAAGTCCAATCTCAGTAACCCTCGAGATTGATCTTTCGTCTAGATCACCCTTAAGACGAAAGATTAAATTTCTTGTAGATGAGTGGAACATTGTTAGTTGAAGAACCGATGTAGCTTCAAGAAGTCCAATATTTTTAATCTGAATCTTATCCGTACTCATGAAAGTCCAATATTTTTAAACTTTGTTGGTGCGTTCGAACGGGCTCGAGTGCGTTCGAACGTGACAGCTTGAATTCTTCAGGTTGCGTTCGAACGCGTTTGTGAACACGGCTCTCTGTCTGTGTGAACGCAGTGCCCGCGTTCGAACGCGTTTGTGAACGCGGCTCTCTGTCTGTGTGAACGCAGATTTCGCGTTCGAACTCGTTTGTGAACGCACCGCGTTCGAACGCATTTGTGAACGCGGTGTGAACTCAACAGCTTTTCTCCAATAACCTTGCAATTCTTCAGACCAGAGATATTCTAGACTTGTGTGAAGCTCATATACATGTAAAAAATACACTTAGAATATTTTGTACACAATTGCCAATAAATAAAAACCTAACAGTTTTGGGTTTGTAGTGCAGAAAGGGCACAAGGGCTCTATTGATTTGTTTCTATGATGTAGAACAATTCTAATTGGTAGTGCCCCCACTACGTATTTCCATAGAAACTACTTTATTCTCGACATAGTGACTTGATTCTTCCATATTAGCTTCCAAAGTTGTTTTGTTTGCTCCGACGAGAAGGAACTCAGCTAGCTGCCATTTGATAAAGAATAGTAAGCAAATTTAGAGGAGAAGTTACCACTTGGTGCTGGTTTCCAAATTAGGCGATCGTTTGCATCTTCCAATATCAAGTTTAGCTACACTCTGAGGATTAGGGATGCTTCTTCTGGCAGGAATAAGGAGTTGATGAACTCTCAGTTCCATTCACTGTCGCTGAAGAGATCTTAAACAGTGAGGGTAGCTGGAATGGCCAAGTGAATTTGGTAGAAGGGAAGGGGTAGCTGTGGGTCAAAATGTGGGTTAATCAGGTCACCCTTATCCACCTCCCACATGATCTCTTTCTTGAGCTTATTTTTCAGACTGAAAACTAGCAGTTCAGGACAAATGTAGAGGTTTTGAGGCTTCCTGGTAGGAACACTGATACACTTAGTTAGGATCTTTTCTTATTGCATTAAGAGTTTATTTTCATTAAAATAAAATTTCTGTAGGTCACGTTCGAACATAGGTGGGGTCACATTCGAACGCCCTTGTGAACTCCTACATCAAGTTTAAAATACAGAGAACGCATATTATACGTTCGAATGCGGTCAGGCGAGTTTGAACGCTTATATCACATTCGCACATCTAGAGAAGGAGCTTTTTGAGTGCGTTCGAACGCGATCAGGTGGGTTCGAACGCGATCGACGGGAATCCTCTAGGATTAGGGTTTTATATTGTTTTAGGACTTGTTGGCTAGCCTCTATAAATATGTGGATGGCAGCCAATTTCATTATGCTATTGGATTCTTGATTTCTTGCCTTCTATCTTCTCTCTAGACTCCTCCCTCCTCCCTCTTCACCATCCTTCCACATCTACCGTTGGCAAGGTTTCTCCTCGGTTCTAATCTCTCTCGTTTGTCAAGCCACCCTTCTTATTTGGGATCTCGACCACTTGTTCCCTTTGTCTACTTCCCTTAATTACTTCCACAATCTACTCCCATCTCCATAACCCTAACATCTACTTCACCCGTTACCACCACCATCACCCACGTTATTCTATATTTTTGTCCCTGCTATAGTTTCGAATCTGTGAAAGGCATAAATATGAAAGTTGTAGATCAGGAAGTCATAATTTTCTGACTACCGGAGAATATTTGATGAATAGTTTTCCACGGTTGCATGGACTGCTTCCTATAATAAATTCAGATCTTAAGAAATTATTCCATAGTCAATCTTTTGGTTCCAGATCTTATCAAATTAGTACCAGAGCTTATCATCGGTATCAAAGCTTATTATTGGTATTAGAGCGTAACATTGGTATCAGAGCAGGCGAACCTCAGACCACCATTAATGATTGAAACAAAAAAGATGACATCAATAAGGAGACCTATGGAGAGGACACTGACAAGGGAGGACTCAATGCACGATGATCCTAACCGTGAAGCCGATTCCTTTGCAGTGACCACGACAGAACTGAGTCAACTAACGTCCATGGGTTCAAATATGGATGAACTTAGGGGTATATTCCAAATATTGTTGCATAGAGTTGACAATAAGCAAAAGGATCACAATGAATTCAAGGAATATGTCGTGAATCGATTGAGTTCGTCATCTCCTCGACAATGAACAGAGTTTCAAGAAGGACCAGCGGTGGAACCTCATCGAACCGATACCCCATAGGTCTAGGTGAGTCATATGAGTGTCAATGATCCCCTCCTACCTATGCTTTCACATCACCCCCACCTGCATTATAAAACCCAAGACCAGCGGTGGTGGAACCCGAGAGGCGTGCGGCACCGGTTCGCTTCATCGGTGATGAGGATTGGCACTATGAGGATGAGGTTGATCCCTATGGAGATGGTGATGGACGTGCTCGAAGATTTAGAGAAAGTGATCAACATGCATAAAGGTTTAGATCTAAACCAATGATCTTTTGGGAACCCGACATTGCTATTTGGGGGAGAACCGCACGCTTGGACTTTCTAAAATTCCAAGGCAGTGATCCAACGGATTGGGTGTTGCAGGTTGAAAAAATTTTGATTGTCAAGGTACAGCGAAAGATGCAAAAGTCCAGATGGCAAGCTTTCACCTCCAAGTAACGGCATAGCATTGGTATAGATTAGTTATTCGTGGTTGTGGATTTACTGGATGGGCAGATTTTTATAGAAGGATTACACGCAGATTTGGGACAACGACATATGAAAATTTTGCTGCCACATAAATCAAGATGGTTCAAAGGACGACTGTATTGGAGTACCAAGCTGAGTATGAAAGAGTTAATAGTCGTTGTGAGCCACCGTGGCCCGAAAGAACATTGATGAGTATATTTATTTCAAGGCTGCAAGAGGAGATACAAGCGAATGTTCGTGCTCTATGTCCTACTACTCTTGAGGAGGCCTTTGAGAAGGCCGTGAGGATAGAACAAAAGCATAGGGCTCTAAGGATGGCAGCGAAAACTAATTGGGGCAACCGAGATGGGCCAGTTTTCACCTAGAATGTCGGTTGGAAATTCTGCGGTTTCAAAAATAGCGACTGCGAATACTAGACCATGACTACCTTTAAGATCTTCTTTAGATGTTAGAGGAGGCACTAGACCCCTCATTTGAACTCTCACACCTGTCCAGGTGGAGGAGCGAAGAGCGAAGGGCCTTTGCTTTCAATGTGATGAGTGTTTTAGCCCCGGTAATCGGTGTTCTAAACTGATCGGAGTGTGATGCTTATGACGGTTTTGAGGAGGATGATGAGGTTGTTGATGATGGAGAGTGTCTAGAGGAGGTCCATGAGGAGGCCGTTGTGGAGGGCGTTGAGGAAGATATCCAAGCTGAAATATCGATGCATGTATATTCGGGTACTTCTACGCCGAGGACGTTATGGGTAGACGAACTCGTTAGAGAGCATTATGTGCACATCCTCATCAATTCGAGGAGTACACACAACTTTCTAGACAATAGGTTAGTGAGGAGATTGGGTTTGGATGCCGAACCGACCATGGGATTTGACGTTGCTATTGGAGACGGCACAAAACTTAGGGCGGAGAGCTTGTGTCGTCAGGTTGGTATACGGGTACAAGGACACGACATCACTGTGGACTTGTATCCGTTGGCACTGCGAGGAGCAGTCATTGTCCTTGGTGCTCAGTGGTTACAGAGTTTGGGTCCCGTCACATTTCATTTCCGGAGTATATGGATAAAATATAAATAAGGAAACAAAATTGTGCGGCTTGATGGTGTTCGGTCTTCGTCGATTCCTGCGATGCAACCTGGTGGGGCTGCCTTGTGCATATGATTTGGCCTATCTTCTTTAGTTAGGACAAGTAGGAGAGAAGCCTCAAACGAGTTCAGGTACTACCATTGAATTGTCTAATTTATTAGATAACTTTTCTGGACTATTTGAGGAGCCGTAGGTGTTATCATCGAGAAGAGCGGTAGACCATCGCATAGAGATTGTACCCGGGGCTGCATCAGCGAACGTGAGGCCATATCAATATCCACATGTGTGAAAATAAATTATTTCAAAGATGGTAACCGAGATTTTGGAGCAAGGCCTCATACAACCAAGTCATAGTGATAGGCTATGATACCAAATTGTTAGGCTCTAATACCAATTGATGGGCTCTGATACCAAATTGATAGGCTCTGATACCAAATTGATAAGTTCTGGAACCAAAGATAGGCTACGCTAAGATTTCTTCAAGATTTAAATTTATTACAGGAATCAGTCCACGCAACCATGGAAAAATATTCATCAGATATTCTCCAGTAGTCAAAAAATTACAAAACTAATTAGGTTGGATCTGTAACTTCCTAATCTACAACTTTTATATTTTTGCCCTTCGTAGATGAAGGGAACAAAGTGGTCGAGATCCCAAAGAATAGGGGTGATTCGACAGACGAGGGAGATTAGAAGCGAGGAGAAACCTTACCAACGGTAGAGGTGGAAGGATGGTGAAGAGGGAGGAGAGAGGAGTTTAGAGAGAAAATAGGAGGCAAGAAATCAAGAATCCAATAGCACAATGAAGTTGGTTACCATCCACGTATTTATAGAGGCTAGCCAACAAGTCCTAAAACAATATGAAATCCTAATTCTAGAAGATTCCCGTCGATCGCGTTCGAACGCACTCAAAAAGCCCCTTCTCTGGATTTGCGAACGCGACATAGGCATTCGAACGCGGGCGTTCACAAGGGCGTTCGAACGCTACTCCACCTGCGTTCGAACGCAACCTGTAGAAATTTTATTTTAATGAAAATAAACACCTAATACAATAAAGAGATCGGACCTTAGCCTAAGGGGAGATCGTATCATTCCACCTTGAGGATTCGATGCTTCATTGCTTTCGAGCAGCTAATGCCATTGAGGCTATCGAAACTTGGGCTGACTTTGGCGTCGATATCACACGGCGATTTGGAGTGTCGGGGTATGAAGACTTTGATGCTCTCCTCTCAAAGATGATGCGAAAGACCACAATTGGGGGATACCAAGAAGAATTTGAGAGGATAAGTAGCCGATGTCATCCACCATGGACGGATTAGTAACTTTGTAGCACCTTTATCTCTGGACTGCGAGAAGACATACAAGCCAATGAGGGCTTTAAGGCCTAGAACTTTAAAGGAGGCCTTCAAAGATGCGGTGCTCATGGAAGACAAACATAGGGCCATGAAGTTACACCTGAAACAGAGTTAGACGAGCTAAGGGAGCCGCAATCAAGCTCAACCAACCATAGCGGCGGGAAATATTACTGGAGTACCAAGAACCGCTACTGCAATGGTGCCTCCTCGAGCACCCTTGAAGCCATCCCAAGATGTAAAGTACGCACCTAGAAGTTTGAGATGAGCACTCACACCTGCTCAAGTGGAGGAACGAAAAGCCAAAGGCCTATGCTTTCGTTGTGATAAGAAGTTTGTGCCCGAGCATCACTGCGCTAAACCGATGGGATCGGTGATGCTAATCGACGGATTGGAGGAGGCTGAGGACGAGATGGTAGATGAAGATGAAGGTGTGGCTAGACATCAAGGAGAAGTAGATGAGGAGCAACCCGTGGAGGACATGATAGTCGAAATCTCTCTCCACGCCTATTCGGGGACAGCTGCGCTAAAGACTTTACGGGTGAACAGTGTAGTCAAGAAAACCACAGTGAGAATCTTGATTGACACTAGGTCCACCCACAACTTCATTGACAAGAGGCTCCTTAAGAAGATTGGGCCCGAGTCGAAACCCACGGAAGGGTTTGATGTGATGATTGGATATGGCATCACATTGCGAGCGGATTTTATTTGTGGAGGTGTGGAATTGAAGGTGCAAGGCCAAACTTTCACATTGGATCTTTATCCGTTGGCCTTGCGAGGTGCCAACATTGTTTTGGGGACTCAATGGCTTCAAAGCTTGGGGCCCATAACATTTGATTTCTCAAACCTCACACTGACATTTCGGAGGAATGGTCGAAGGGTGCTGTTGGATGGAAATCAACTGCGACAAGGGCCGACATTGCAACCACTTGTAGGCTTTCCTTGTGTAGGGGACCGAGCTCTACTATAAATGGCTGTTGCTGAACCAGAATATCCACCACCAAGGAAAATAGCCACTTACATGCAAAAGCTGTTGTAGGAGTTCCAGGATCTCTTCAAGGAACCTTGAGGACTACCGCCTACTCGTCGGCACGACCATCGCATCCAGATCATTTCAGGGGCTAAACCAGCAAATGTCCGGCCCTATCAGTACCCGCATGTCCAGAAGGAAGAGATTGGTAAATTAGTGGTGGAAATGCTCAAGCAAGGGATTATTCAACCGAGTAGAAGTGTCTACTCGTCGCCGGTGCTGCAGGTTCGGAAGAAAGACGGGAGTTGGCGATTTTGCGTCGACTACCGAGCCTTGAATGCAATTACTGTCAAGGACCGGCATCCAATACCAGTGATCGAGGAGTTGCTGGATGAACTCACAGGGTCGGCTTACTTTAGCAAACTTGACTTAAGAGCAGGGTACCATCAAATCCGCGTTAACCCGAAAGATGTGCACAAAACGGTGTTACGAACTCACGATGGCCACTATGAGTTCCAAGTCATGCAGTTTGGGCTCACTAATGCACCAGCCACCTTCCAAGGGCTAATGAATGACCTTTTCCGCCCACTCTTGCGTTGGTACGTGCTCGTCTTCTTTGATGATATTCTAGTGTATAGCAAGAATTGGAGCAGCACTTGCGGCATGTGCGGGAGGTATTAAATATCTTGCGACAAAACCAGCTAAAAGTCAAGATGAGCAAGTGTCTTTGGGGAGAGCCACGAGTGGAGTACTTGGGGCATATAATCTCAGCAAGAGGAGTGGAAGCCAATCCAAGTAAGATCAAGAATATGGTGGACTGGCCGATTCCTACTAATCAGCGAGAATTGAGGGGATTCCTTAGGTTGACGGGGTACTACCGGCGATTCGTTGCCAACTATGGTAAAATTGCTTCCCTGTTGACCTCCTTACTCAGAAAAGGTGGGTTTCAGTGGAGGGGCAAGGTGACAGAGGCCTTTGAAGCCTTGAAGACAGCTATGTCTACCGCTCCGATTCTAGCACTACCGGATTTTAGCAAGGCCTTTGTGGTGGAATGCGACGCTTCGAGTGAGGGCATTGGAGTAGTTTTGATGTAAAAGGGTAGACCCGTGGCATATATGAGTAAGGCATTGTCAAACAAGTCGCGACAGCGATCCACCTACGAGTGCGAAATGCTAGCGATTCTACACACCGTCACCAAATGGCGACCCTACTTGATTGGCCAACGGTTTACTATCCGCACGGACCAGCGTAGCTTACCCTACTTCATGGAGCAACGTGTGCACACCCTAGCCCAACAACGGTGGGTCAAGAAACTCCTTGGGTATGATTACGAATTAGTCTACAAAAAGGGGATCGAGAATCGAGCGGTCGATCCTTTTCGTGCCAACCGGACACAAGTGAGCTTGCCTCTTTTTCAACACCAACATTTCCTCTATTTTTAGATATGTGGGGAACCAATGCAGAAGATCATACCATGGAGGAGTTGGAATCAGAGTTCAAAGATCGCTTCCCATATTTCAAAACTTGAGAATAAGGTTGCGGAAGCGTGGTGGATTGATATGATTCGGACTTCACCGATGTCGTCTCAAGCATGGATACACTTTAGGAGTGTCTTTGTTTCTTATTTTAATGTTTAATTTCTAAGAAAATAAATTTTCTGTAAGTCGCGTTAGAACGCGGGTGAAGTGCGTTCAAATGCGGTTGTGAACGTGGTTGTGAGAGTGTACATTGTGCGTTCGAACGCACTGTGAACACTTGCATCGCATTCGCAAATCTAGAGAAATAAGAAATAGGCACGTTCGATCATGTGTTCGAACGTCTGTATCGTATTCACAAATCCAGAGAAGAGCTAACTTGGTGCGTTCGAACGCGGTCGGCGAAAATGTATTATTTAGGGTTAATTTTGAATTGTTTGGTTAGCCTCTAAAGAGATGTGGATGGCAACCAGAGAGTCATTATTGAAGAATTGAGTTTTGCCTTGCCTCCTTCGTCTTCTTCATTCTCGTTCTCTCAATCCCCGACGATGTTGCTTCTAACCTCTTTCGACCGGCCAATCACCCTAGACCCTTAGGGGCGGCCCTCTCCTCCCCCTTTCTTCCAATCTATCCGACACTTGCCCTAACCCTTCCATCAACCATAACCTTTCCACCACCACTTTTCACCGGTGCCACCCCATTAACGTTGGTCCGCCTCCAACCACCATCATCTAGGATCTCGTGCCTCCATCCACAGATCTTGATCAGACCACCTTAGTGTTCGTCCACTAATCGGAAGATATCTCAAGATCCTCACATCCGATTTGCCTGAAACTTGATTTGTTGGAAAACTATTTTCCGGTGCTACAACATATTCCAATTTCATGTCGATCCGACGATGGCATATTTTGAGATCTTATTATAAAGTTCCGTGCCAGATCTAGTCCAGACCAGAGAATTGGAAGGGATCGAACCTTAGCCTAAGGGGAGATCGTATTATATTATTGTGGATTTGGATATTCATATGTTAGCTGGTTTTATTTAATGTCATAATTATATGTGCATAGAAGTGTATCTGTGCGAGACGGGCCCCGCTTGACCTGTCACGTCCATCGTGCATGCCGTGTGGGCATGTAGGCGTGCACGTGCCCATGCTGGGCAGGGGCGTTACACATTAGATCATCTTTATCTTCATAGGAGTATATCATAACCATAGAAGTCTTTCAAGTACCCAAACCCTAGCTACCACCTTTCTCCAGCAGCCACCCTATTATATGGCCATCCACCACCACCCTTGGTCGTTCGCCACCCTCCGACGATCGCCATAACGTCGGATATTTACCATTTTGCCCAGTTCTTACCTTGCTTTATTATTTTAGTAATATTGTTTCATCTAGACATTCGATTTATGTGAAAAAAAGAGCCATTAGAACCCCATCTCGAGAGGCTACCACCAGCTAAAATTTCATAATTTTTGTACCAAATCATTCCATATCTGGTTTGTACCCACGACAAGGGGTTGACATCGGAAAACTTTCCAGATCGGTGGGAGGTCAATTTGAAGTCACCGATCAGAGAATTTCTTCGGTAAGGGTAAAAATAAATAAACTAGGATTTAACTAGGATTTACTAAGCAATATCCAAATTAATTGTCATGAAAGATAGAGGCTGACAGCGAATTGGATTGGGGATTTTGATTTGATCTGTGAGTGTGATAGGTTTTTATTTGTTGGCAATTGTGTACAAAATATTCTAAGTGTATTTTTTCATGTATATGAGCTTTACACAAGTCTAGAATATCTATGGTTTGAAGAATTGCAAGATTAGTGGAGAAAAGTTGTTGAGTTCACACCGCGTTCACAAACGCGTTTGAACACGGAATCTACGTTCACACAGACAAAGAGCCGCATTCACAAACGCATTCGAACGCGGGTACTGCGTTCACACAGACTGAGAGCCGCGTTCACAAACGCGTTCGAACGCGGGTACTGCGTTCACACAGACCGAGAGCAGCGTTCACAAACACGTTCGAACGCAACCTGAAGAATTCAAGCTGTCGCGTTCGAACGCACTTGGGCCCGTTCGAACTCACCTGAGATTAAGTCAGGCCGTTCGAACGCACCCGGGCCGCGTTCGAACGCACCTATGAAGTTTGCAATTTATTGGATTTTCGTGAGTACGGATAAGACTTGGATTTGGCTCTATCTTGGAGATCATATATAAGGATTGTGATGCCCTATCTCTAGGGTAGTGGAAGAAGATTATTGAAGGAGATTTCTTGAGGCTACATCGGTTCTTCAACGAACAAGGTTCCACTCATCTACAAGAATTTAATCTTTCGTCTTAAGGGCTATCTAAACGAAAGATCAATCTCGAGGGCTACTGAGGTTGGACTTCAATAACGAGAAGCAGTGAATCGTGGGTTCTAGCGAGCAAGACTGAGAGGAACAAAGTCGTTTGGATCGACGGGTTGTTTTGTGAGTCAGTCTTGTAACTGCTAATATTCTAGTGATTGGTTTTGATCCGAATTTGGATCTGTGGTTTTTTTTTTCCGTTTGGGTTTTCCACGTTAAAATCTTGGCGTTCATCTCTACTTTCGTTTTTAATTTTTCTTCCGACTTTTACTTAAGCGAACGAACAATATCATTGTCTAAAGGTTAGATACATACGTGTGTCTAGGGGTTTTTTCAGAGTGCTCCAGTGATCCATGGCCCTCATCGAGGTCTTCGGTTGCATGAAATAGAGAAGAGAAAGATAAAGTAAAAAGGAATGAGGGAGCGAAGAGTGATAGCGAAAAGAACGAGGGTTGAGGGGGTTGGGTTTTATATAGACAAGAGGGGGGGAGTGGAGTGTAGTCCGAACTCCACTCCGGCACCTATCTCTCCCACCTCTTGCAACTAACCATGAGAGGTGGGGGAAGAATGGAAGAACTCAATGCACTGAAATTGTTTTTTTTTTATGTACACTACCATTCCTGCTACCACAAGCGGCCACGGTCACCTCCATAGGCCAACTACAAACCTGTGATGCACTCTGCATCCACCGGCGAGCGTCAGATGGCGGAGTGCGTTGCCCTTCTATGCTGCAACCTTCCCTAAGCCCCATCTCACTAGAGTGTCAACCACCATTCGTCCCACCACTGCAACTCCACTACAAAAGGGGCTAGTGGTATTAGTCATAGCCAGAAAGACCAACAAGTACCGCTAGAGGCGCACCGTGCTGGCCCATGCAGCTAGGCTGAGCCATGGAGAACAATCTCCCTCTCTACTACATGTAAGCTTTCCACCACCTATAGGACTATCTAGGGGTCAACTGCCGGCGACCCACGACTGAACCAGTCGCCGCCCCCCATGCAACCTGTGGTAGTGCCTCTAGGCCAAATTCCAAATTTATCCTTAGGGTTAGGGTTAGGTTATTTGCATAAAGGTGATAAAGTGCATGATTTTCGAGGTAGGCCAAATTTTTGCGGACCAGTTGGATCACCTTGTGCACACTAATTTGGGACCAATGTACATAACCTCAAGCACAAGTACGAGTATGAGTATGAGCCTGAGGATGACTAGTGGAATGACCTGGTGGACCCGTGCCATTAGACTAAGCCGAATTCGCATGCAGCCTGGGCACAACATGAGCTGGACCTGTGGGCCTATGACCCACGTGACCAGCCTCGACCATGAGGTCACTTGGCCTTCGATGATAAGCCACATTTTGGGATCCAAGCTCGAAATGTCAAGCTTGATTTTCTAGAATTTTCTAGAGGAGATCCATTGGATTGGACCTATCTAGTGGAGCAGTTTTTTACGTACCATGGAATACTCGACCACTAGAAGGTCCAGCTAGCATCATTCCATTTGGAGGGCATGGCGATTAGGTAGTAGTAGTCAATTGAGCGGACTCAACCATTTGAGTCTTGGCAGGACTTTGTAGATGCAATTTGTGCTTGGTTTGGTCTGACCTAGTATAAGGACTTTTAGGCTATGTTGACTAAGCTGACTCAGTCAACAATAGTTCAAGCTTACCGGGAGGAGTTCGAACAGATCTGCAATTGAGTCACTAACTAGTCAAGCTCAATCTTAAAGAGCACATTCATTAGTAGGCTCAGACTTGACATTCTGGCTGAGGCCAAGGCTTCGAGGCCTACTACTTCTAATGAGACCATCTCCTTAGCTGTTCTGATAGAATCCAAGTTAGACAAGTAAAACGAGATATGCAAAGAGGAGAGAAGAAAGACCGCCCAAGCCCACAGCCCACTAAAGACTGCATCTACCCTGACTCAACCTACGTAGGCGGCCTAACTGAACCGCTAGATGATCTCGCATTGCTTTCTACCCAATGACTTGGAGGAGCACAAAAGGAAAGGCTTGTGTTTTTACTATGATGATCGATTTACCCCCAGTCATAAATGCAAGCTACAAGCTCCGGCTAGCCCACTTTATGTTCCTAGGCGGACTCAAAAAGGATGAACCTGAGTCAATTCATTGGCACGACCAGCTAGGCGAGTACAAGGACATAAGAGATTAGTCACCTTGAGGACAAGGTTGCGAAAGCATGCTGGAATGATACAATCTCAACTAGACTAGACCGTCTCGAGCTACATTTGATAGGATTAAATTCCAAATAATCGTTTATTTATGTATTTATTTAATGTATTTCTAATTTAGTTAAGTACGAGTCTTATTTGAGTTAAGAAAGTCACTAAGGCAAGTTCAATTAAGTTACGTAAGCCACTAAGGCAAGTTAATTAAGTCATATAAGCCACTAAGACAAGTTCAATTGTTATGTAAGCCTCTAAGGTAAGTTCTAGTTCGAGTTATGTAAGTCTTTAGGGCTAAGTTCGAGTAGGACTCATTCTACTTGACCTCTATATATAGAGGAGCTGGGCTTTTTCGTATTAATCCAAGCATCCAAATATTGAGAATTAATTGAGTTATATTTTTTTTCTTATTATTGTATTTACCGCTTTTATCATAGTAGTTAGATTATCTTTATTTTCATAGGAGTAGATCATAACCGTAAAACCCTTTCAAGCACCCAACCCTAACCACCACCTTCCTCTAACAGCCATTCTACTATACGGCCATCCACCACCACCCTTGGCCATCTATAATTCTCTGACGATCGTTGCAATGTTAGATATTTATTAATCAGTTCCGTTCTGACCTTCATCTACTATTTTATTTATAATTTTTCATTCTGACCTCTGATTTAGAACCCTAACTCGCGAGGCTACTACTACTTAAATTTTTATAATTTTCTTATGTCTATATCTGGTTCGTAACAGAAGATGAGCTTGGAATGATTGACGAAAGAGTTGCTAATAGTTCCAGCATTGGAAGTCCATTCCTTAGAGTCCAACTTTAAGCTTGAGATCAAGTTCTTGCATTTTTTTGTAGAAGCAGAAGCATGGAAGAACTTAGTATTTTTGCAACCCTAGTTGAGCTAGTCTACTCTTGATCTTTGCTTCTAGAATATCTGATACGATTTGGACTTCACCGATGTCATCTCGAGCATGGATACACTTTAGAGGTGTCTTTTATTCTTGTTTTAGTGTTTATTTCATAGAAAATTAAGTTTTCTATATGTTGCGTTCAAACACGGGTAGAGTGCGTTCAAACGCGCTTGCGAACGCCTGCATCAAGTTCGCAAATTTATTTTCAAACGCAGTCAGCAAAAATTCACTATTTCTAGGGTTAATAATTATCATTTTTGAATTGTTTAGTTAGCCTCTAAAGGTGTGGATAGCAACCAAGGAATTATTATTGAATGAATTCAGTTTTGCCCTAGTCTTCTTCTTCTTCTCTCTCGTTCTCTCATTCCCTAGCACCGCTGCTTCTAGCCACCCTCGACCGGCCACTCACCCTAGCCCACTCCTCCCCCTTCTTCCAATCTATCTATCACCTTGCCCTAACCCCTTCCATCATCCATAATCCTTCCCTCTCCACTTACTCACCGGTGCCACCCCATTATCGCTAGTCTACCACCATCCATCAACACCTAGGATCTCGTGCCTCCATCCATGGGTCCATAGACAGACTCCGTAATGTTCATCTACTTCTCAAACGATATCTCAAGATCCCACCGTCCGATTTCCCTTAAATTAGATTTGTTGGAAAGCTCTTTTCTAGGGCTACAAAGTATCAAAATTTCACATTGCTCCGACGACTGCATCTTTCGATATCCATTTCCAAAGTTCCATCCCAGATTCTGTCCAGATCAGAAAACAGAATAGGTCAAACCTTAGCCTAAAGGGAGATCATATCAATATCTCCTCTTTAAGGTAAAGGTCCTCTAAGTGAGATTTGATACATTTTTCTTTATTGATATATTCACTAGTTAGGTCACTTGATTGAATCTTTCTTAGCCTAACTACTACTACGCTTAGCTAGTACACTTAGATTACTTATGAATGAAAGATCAGGGTTGAAGGAGTCTTTCGAAGAGTTACTACAGAGGCTCAATAGGAGTTAATCCAGAACCATCAATTCTTAGTTCTAAATCTTTTAGGAGACTTCCTGTAGAGCAGAAGAGGTTTTAGGAGTAGATTATGGTCTGACAATATAGCTAGTAAGTGGAGTATTCGAGTAGATGAGAAAAGGTTGAACCAAGCTTGGATGATCAAACCTGTAATGCCCCCGCCCGGCACGAGCACGTGCACGTGCATGCCCACGCGTCCACACAGCACGCGCGACGCACGCGACAGGACGGGCGGGGCCCGTCACGCACAGATACACTTCTATGCACATAGAATCATGACATCATCAAATAATACCTGCTAACACATTCATACTCACATAATCCAATACCAAATATATCATATTATCAACCAAACAAATCTGTTAAAATATGAATATCCAAGTCCACAATGATATACACTAGACCATTACCTAATCTGGTAGGACCCACACAGGCCACAACAAACTATCAATATACAATTAAACAACTGTTACATGAGTGCACTATAATATGACATGGACTATATAAATTATCATCTGATACAATAAAGTACAAATATCAAATAATGGTACAACTCAATATCTGGTTAAACTATCTTCTATACTATCTCGCATCTATAGCTCACCTCCTCCTCGCTCTATAATATCTCCTCAAGATATCTCAAGTCGCTATCACGTACCACATATCTGAGGGGGTTAGAAAAGAAATAAAGAGAGTCATGAGCAAAAGGCTCAATGAATAGACTTTACCCCGAATTAGTGATGCCAAACAGAGAGTAAATCATGTACTGGATAATATGAATCAGAAAGAGTATCATGTCATGAATAAGTATATGAATGTGTCCTCAATAATACATAAATGAAAGGTAAATAACATGTCATTACTGATAAAAGTATATAATTCTCGATAATAAATAAACAAATCTCCATGTCATATGATCATCATAACTCTCTCTCAAATATGACACATGATGCATGCCGACCATGACCATGCTATGATATGAAATGCAACCATATATGATGTATATTGACCACTCGATAATCAAGTAATCCGATGATAATGAAATCATATGCATTTCTGAACATCTCAATCATCAATGTCATCATCATATTAGACCACTATGCACAATCAACACCCGGTACCCGGTCTCAACATCATGCCCGAAGGCTCAGAGCATACTCCGCCACCCGCAAGAATATCTCAAATATAACCATACCCCGCTGCCCGCTAGGGTATCAACATCCATCCAGACCGGGCACCCTTTCTAGCTGATAGAAATCTCGTGAGGATAACTCGCCACATATGCCCTAGCGAACGGCATGTGTCCGAATGTCTACTGCGCACACAAACTAACGACCTCGGACGTAAGGCCAACAGGATCGCGACTATGTCGAGCGATCAATCATCCACCAAGCGCGTCCTAACCCTCGCGCCCACTCGGGTATCCTCACGCTTTCTATTAACTATCCTATCAATCATATTTCATGCTTTCCTTCTAAATGATAGATCATATGTATATATCTAGTATTGCAATAAATCATGCAACTTAGGAATTTAGTTGGTAAAGAAGCTAAGAGAAAAATGATGTAATGCAGACTCCAACCATGTATCTAACACATGCATACTCATGCTAATCTATCACATGCATACCCATACTACAGATCATTCCGACATAAAACCATAACATATAATCATCTCTCATCATCTCTATATATCACCAATGTACTCATATCCCAGATCAGCCTAATCAAATGCATGATAAAATATGCTTGACTGAAATCATCTCTATATAAAGTCATATAATTATGTTGGAGGCCAAGATATGCATGTACATAATATATAATATATCCTAATTTGAGAAAGACGTCTAAGGGATAAGACTACTCACCATCTAATCAGAAGATACAAACTACGCATCTCTCATGTCTGTCAATTAACCGAGTGACACTCATCGCTAGCAAGGTCTACAGGGTCTCAAATAAGGGGTTCGGGATCTGAAATATTTAAGTAGTATGATGTTAGCCGTTTATCTAATTAGAATTAATACAATTAAAATATAAAGGTTTATTAGGTTTAGAATCACTTTTCTTTATTTTTGATTACATAACTAGGGCTATAATATAGATACGATTCATAATAAATAAATAACTAAATTAGCTTAGTATTTATTTGTCGCAGAATAATCATAAAATTAATAGAAATACTTAAAATATATATGATGAGGGTATTAGAATATAAATCTAATAATTATAATTTACAAATCTATCTATTAATCTAATAGATATATAAATAAATAAATAAATATAAGTATTACCTATATTTATACCTAATTAATCATTAATTATAAAATTATCATTAATATAATTATATTGAAGGATATATAATATTATTACAATAGTTAATGTCTAAATAATCTACTTGCACTAATTAAGAAGAAAAATACCTAAATAAATAACATAAATTAATTAATTAATTAAGTTCTATCATCAGTGCTGGGCTCGGCCCAACATTGCCTGCTACAGTGCTGGGCTCGGCCCAGCACTGTGCAGAAAGAAGGAGAAGGAGTTGAGGGAGGAGGAGAAAAAGAAAGAAGGAAAGAAAGAAAGAAAGAAAGAAAGAAAGAAAGAAAGGAAGAAGAAGAACAAGAAGAAGAAGAAGAAGAAGAAGAGAGGAGGAAGAGAAGAACGAGAAAAGGTGAGGGAGGAGGTTGAAAACCTGGGCCGGCGGGGAGGGCACCGGCCGCTGCTGGCCAGCCAGCGGCCGGCCTCTAGCCGGCGGCTCGGCTCCGACGAGCCCGAGCTCGGGCAAGAGAGAGGGAGAGAGAGAGAGAGAGAGCTTCTCACCGGAGGCGGCAGCGGCTTCGGGAAGGTGGCGGCGGGCCGACGTTGGCAACGAGGAGAGGAAGGAGTGCAAGAGAGAGTAGAGAGAGAGAAGAGTGAGAGAGTGACCGAAAGAGAGATAGAGATAGAGAGATTTAAAGAGAGGGAGGGAATGCGGTGGGGGGGGGGGGGGTTTGGCGGTGGTTGCGGCGGCGCTGGGGATTGTTGCGGCCAGCGGCCGCAGCCGGTTGGCTGCGGCGACGCAAGGGGGTGCGTGGCACGCTCCCCTCCCGCCACTGCATGGCACTAGGTCAGCTACACTGTGGCCGGCCACGTCGTACCATGAATCTAGTTTTTTTTATTTTTTTTATTTTTTAAGGTTGAGTTGTTACAAAACCACAGTCAAGGCCTTATATGATGAGTGAGCTTTTTGAACGCCTATTCGACCAGGTGTATGTACGACCATAGAAACCCAAATCCATAAGATCGGCATTCGCAATGAGGGTTGCAAATCATCTAGGTTGGGAGTTGGAGATAATAGTCCCGCTTCCTTTCTAGAGATATTGCTGATGTTGTTAAAATCTCCAATATAACAAATAGGGAGGCTTCTGCTAGAGTACTGATCGATTTTCTACTAGAGAAGTGGGTTCTTTTTGGAATGAGGGTTACCATAGATGCCCTCTATGATCCAGTTTTTGTCTTTGGAAAGACCCTTGATGATAGTAAATATGAAGGAGCTTGAATCCTCGATGATTTTCAGCGAGATATTATCGTCCCATAGGAGCCATAGACTGCTGGAGCAACCATGAGAGGTAGCAATATGATGGTTCTTGAGAGGGAGAGAGGAGATGATCTTTTTTGCTTTCCTTAGGCTACATTTTGTCTTGGAGAGGAAAGCAACAATAGCATGAGTGTTATGGAGGATAGCTTTGAGATAGCGAACTATCAGAGGTCCTCCACTCCCGTTACAGTTCCAAGCTACAAGCTTCATAATGGGCTCCGTGATGAGTTAGGCTCAACCACAGTAAAGGAGAAGACCAGATCATTTTGGGTGTTGTTGGAGTTTGAGCGGGGACCGAGGCTCAAGAAAAGGGTGGTAGTGGGGAGAGGGGGAGGTACGGTGGGCAGAGGGAGTGCTTTGAGCAAAGGAGGAGTTAAGAAGGGTATGGTGGGCAGATGGGGTGCCTCAAGCAAAGGGGTAGTTGCGGAGTGTTGGCGTTTAGATTATGGAGGTTTTAGCTTTGAGAGGGAGGTTTTCCTTTTACTAGGAGGATTTTTTAGTTGGGGAGCTGGGTTTATCGTAGGGAACAAGGAAGTAGTTTTTTTTACATGAGGGGCTCTTTGCATGATGTTTTTTGTATTTTGCATGGGGTAGTTTGGTACTTGCACATGTGATGGTTAGGTGTGGGAAACTTTTCAAAGTTGATAGGTGGGTTTAGGTGTGGGATGAGGTTATCTCTCTCAGAAGTAGAGCCAGTGTACGAGGTGGCCAATGTTGACAAGTTGAGTAGCAAAACAACTCTTTGCCATTCCGATATGTGTGAGGCCAATAGGAGAGGATTTAGGTGTCTAAGCTGGATAATGACAAAGAGTATACCTTCGTTGACATCGAACGAGCCAGAACCTAAGTTGTCATCGTAAGGTGTTGTGGCAATAGATTTCACAGTGGGAATGTTTCTAGGGTCGATAGCTGCATCGATAGGATTAAATATTTCTCTAAAACCACCTTTGGTTCTTGATAGTTGATCCTAGTTAACGTGCAGCGGGATGAGACTTGTTGTGGAGGGGGAGGGGGAGGAAGGAGCTGGGCTTCCACTGTTTGCTTGAATCGCGGCCATGTGCAAGTTTTCAATTGATATTTTTCGATTAGCAAGGTTTGAGTTAATTTCGCCATTGATTGAGAGTAGGTCCAAGAATTTTTTTTTTTTTTTTTTTTTTTTTTTGAGGCATTAAGATCATTGAACTTTGGCACTAGAAACTCTAGGAGTTTGCTTCTAAGGTGCAAAGGGTACTCTAACTTGATTTTCTCTTCCAGCGAGATGCGTAACATGCAATCCTAGATTTCATGGCCAATTTTACCACAGAAGAAGCAATGATGGGGTAGCTGTTCATATTTGACCTTAACCTCGTAGCATTCCCCGGCAGGAAGAGAGATGGATAGAGTACTGATTAGGGGTTTCGTAACATTGATGAGAACTCGCATCCTTATTAACTTTGCCCACTTAGATGGATCAACAACGCTGGACTCAACAGGCCACCCAATCTTTTCTACTATAGCTAGAGCATATTTCATTGACCTATATTGTAGAGGGACCTCGTAAAGTTGTACCTAGAATTCTGATTTAAAGAAGTCCCAAGCATCTACCAAAATATTTTATTAGAAGTGAGTTATGATGAAAAGATCCTTGTTGAAAGACCATGGAGCACCGAACCATACCTTCCATTTATCGTGCTCGAGCTCAAAAGATAGGAGAAAAGTTTTCTTCCCCACCTCCACAAACTCAAGAGAGCCTTCCATATACCAGGCTTTAGTAAGTGCATTTTTCAGCCCTATATAGTTGAGAGGTTTGTCCGTTAGAACCTTCCCTACTAGGCAAAGATAAGGCTTTCTATTTGGCATGGAGAAGTCCTTTGCAAGTGGAATAAATCACCTTCATTCCATTTTTAAATAGAATAGCTAACAATATTTGCATAAGCTTCTCATCTGCTACAGCCATTGGACAGACAAGAGGAATGGGAAAGGTAACGGGCAACAAAGGCAGTGTTAGCAAGAGGGGTGGCCAAGACCACTAGTTGGCAGGAGAAAATCAAGAAGGAAAGAACAGAGCAGTGAACAGTTGGATGGATGAGGAGAAAGGAGCAGGTGGAGGAGCAAGCTATGTTAGAAAGGAATAACCAATAGAGTCCACCAGGCGAAGGAAACCAGCAAGAGAGGGGGGCTCCTAATGGAAGGAAACTGGAGATGACTCCAGAAAAACGTAGCAATAAAGGATGTTATAGTAGGAAAAAAAAATCTCTCTCTTTTGCTTATGTGGATATGCGATTTTCTTACTCATGAATATTGATGTGTAATGATGTAGATACTGATCGGTAGATTATCTTAATGTTATTATTTGGGAAAGTACTTTGATTTGAATGTATTCTAGACCAATTGGTACTTCTTCTTTTTATCTATAGAAGTCTGTAGACTACATTCTATGAGAAATAGAGTAAAGTTAATCCAAAGGTGGATTAGTCCAATACATACAAGATTTGTTATGGATGGCTAGACTAGCAAAGTTATGAATAGTGATATTGTTGGATTTGCTCATTTAGAGAACCTTAAATGAAGAGAACATCTTAATCCACCTTGTTTGTGAATTACAAGTACAATAATTCAATCTATTTTCTAACTATTCCCCTTGATAGTGTTAACCACAGCGAGTAAGGGTGTAATCGAGCTGAGCTTGATGGAATCTAGCTTTAATAAGCTTGAATTGAAAATAGTTTTGAACCTAAATTTATGATTAAGCTTGAATTGAAACTAAGCTAATTTTGAGCTCGAGCTAAGTTTAAGCCTAAACAAGCCAATCAATAAGCAATTTCAATCCTTAGGCAATTCAATACTAATTTCGAGCCTAATCAAGATTGAATTGAAACAAGCTTAATTTAGGCTTGAATCAAGTTAAAAATAAGGCTTAATTCAACTATAAATATATAAACTAATAGAAAACTTTGTATATCTAGAAAAGATATGATAGAATCAAATTTTAAAACTAAATCCTACAAGATCAAAATAAATAACAACCACTTAAGCAAATTTTAAAACATAACAAAAAAGTATAGTATAGAAAGTATTTAATCATATTTTGAGCCTTATCAAGCCTATTTGATCGAGCCAACTCATGATCAAGCTTGGTTCAAAATTATTTTTGAGCCTATTTTAAAGATTAAGCTCAGATTAGTTCATTTTCAAACTAAGCTTCGTCGAGCCTTATCGAGCCAACTTGATTATTTTGACATCCCTAAGAACAAGGTAGTCACTAAAGATAATGCTTCCATCCTTGTGGCGTCACACTTACAAAGCTCCTAGATACCATTGAGCAACTCAAAAGCTTCACCTTTTAAGTTATTCTCACATTTTTCCAAGAGAAAGACTTGCCTATCCCAATATTACGTGCACTATTACAAATTTGCACGCCCATACATCCACATGATCTGCCTCTCCAAGAAGCATCCACCCAGCATAAGTAGGAGTCCAGAGGGTAGTCCAATGGCCTCCGGTGCGTGCCGGAAGAGCCATCTTTGAAAGGCTAGGTGTTGTCTTTGAGGAGATCCTACGAACTAGATCTGAAATAATTCGTTTGCATGATGATCTTAATATTTTGATGGATAGTAACCTCGGAAGTCTCAAATCTAATGGCTCTGCAATGAAGTCAATCGGATATCCGGATAGAAAGTTATAGCTGAAATAGTGGAGTAAGGTTAGAATGGGGCAGAAATAGAAAAACCAAGGTTGCGGAGATCGTCGAAGGGTGGCGGACAGCCGTGGGATGGTGGTGGTCGACCATATGAGTGGGTGGCTCGTGGAGACAAATGGTGGCTATAGGTTAGAGGTAAAATTAGGGTTCTAAGTTAGAACTACTTTTAAAAAAATAAACAACTATGATTAATTTACTTTTACTCCTAGATTATCTTACTCTTACTCCTAAAATAGTCTAAGGCTAAAACATAATTCTTAATTCTTCATTGGATGCTTGGATGAATAAATAAAAAAGTTTAGCCCCTCCATATATAAAGGTCAGGTACAGTGATTCCTACTTGGACTTAGTCCTAAAAGCTTATACGACTCAAATTAAAACTTGCCTTAGAAACTCACATGACTTAATTAAACTTGTCTTAATGGCTTATGTGACTTAATTAAACTTGCCTTAGCAGCTTACATGACTTAACTAAACTTATCTTAAAGGCTTACGTAAGAGATAAATATGAATCAATTAAAAAATAAATAGACTAGATCCATTGAGCCCAATGTCCTCATGATGCAATCCGATCTGACCTAGTTCGCATCAGGAGAATACTCTTCAAAATCAAAACCTATAATATGATCCTAGATGGACTAGGTTGGGAGTAATTAAACATTAGCTCACATTGGGATTTTTAGATAGTCCACATTATTGTGAAGGCACAAGGTAGCTGCTCCATGCTTAGATCTTTACTTGACTATTGAATCCAAATGTATAGAGTAGTTGGTCTAGGAATTAACCGCAAGCCTAGGGAATTGGCAAACCAGGTGGTGTGCACTAAGTGGATAGAAGTATATGCTCGATGGTTTTCGGGTGGTCCATGCAAATAACGCAAAGGACATTAATGGATGAATTAGCTAAGGACAACTTGCAACCTTGTATTTCTAGATGACCTTCCAAAGTCTATTTACCTTGCTTCTTGATAAAGAGAATCCCCAACTACCCTCTTCCAAGATTTTGAAAGCCGAGAAAGCGATGGAGTTCCTAGAGGAGGAGGGCACCCAGATAAGCTTGTCCGCCTCCTCAAGGAGACTGAGCTGATAAATATTTTGCAAATAGAGCTTGCTATGAAACACCCGCCAAAAGTACACATGCCACAAATAAGTCCTAAAATACATATACATACAACCAGTACAAATACCCGTGGAGTGGCTACGATATTCCACAACATTATCAACTATCCTTGCGAGCTCCTTTGAGGACTTGGAATCATCTATTACTTTAAAATATTTCCACAAAAAGGTGGTGACCAAAAAACTCAGCAAACATTCACTTCTGCAATCTAAAAGTAGTGTCAATAAAACTGCAATAACATGGTAAACATGAATATGTCCATCATGATATAATAAATGCATCAGTTCCACAATGTTATCAGATCCATATTTATTGCTCACATGTATTAATGATAAACAACACAATATACATCAATCCGGACTATCAAGTCTTCAACTTAGACTAACGTAGAGCCACGCCGATATGTCATATCAACGCTCACACTAAACCACGCAAACATCCCCAAGGGAGGGATCCTAGCGATAAATATCGCCCGATGAATATTTTGACCTATTGTCTGTCTCACAGACTAAGGACCTTAATTAAAAGCATATCATTATATGTCAATATCACACATCGATACTACCCAACCGAACTCTCAACTCAAATACCATTAAACCACGTACAGAAACACGAGCCATCATTCAAGGACGCACTCACCTTACATCATTAGTATTGTTAGGTATACGTTATCCTACCATTTGTTCTCAGACTTATATACCTTAAAGAGTTTGACTCTTGTCAATCAATAATAAATTAATTATTGTCTAGTGAAACGGCATGCCAGATTATTTGGCATCCACAACCTAAGATCTCAAGCATGAGTCCTACTATATAATAATAATATAATTGACATGGCCTTACTCTAGCACTAGAGATGTCAGATACTATTAAAACGCAAAAGTCATTCTCTTCATAATAGTGCACATATGCTAGTGGCATAATATTATACAACAAAAGCATAATAAAATACACATTATTATCATATATTACATACTATTATTATAATTATGTCAATGGATATGCATAGTATCATGAAAAGTGTAATTATGTTGGATAACAAGTAAAGTTAACGTATACTACTCTTATTAATAATAGTAAATAAATATCTACACATATATGATATAAATGGGATGAAGCCATAAAATAAGACATTTCATTTTCTACACTATTACTAGACTATGAAAGTTTCACTTACCTAACATTGCTTACTAAATAACTGGTTGCAATTGCACTATGAGATTATCCTCGCATGGTATGGAGTCCACCCAATGACGAGGGAAGGAAAAGAAAAGAAAAAAAAAACGAAGCGATGAGAGAATAAGGAAAAAGGCACATGTTCCAAGCACATGAGCATGCTAGATTTTTTTTCCCTTTGTTTTTTAGGGGTATTACATGCTACCTCCAAGCGAAGAGAGAGCCAATAAGGACACTATTCCAAGTTGTTTTGTTCGGGTAAGGAGATTAGCCACCTTGTAGATAGATACATGCAAGTTGGAGAGGTCAAAGAAGAGACACAAGGATAGCACTAGCCATTTCTGATCTCCCACCTAACTAATTTTTGGACATACTGTCTAATGCTAAAGATGGATCGCCATGTCCAGAAGGAGCTGCCATGACTTATCCTAATATGTCCTATTTATTCACCCCGAATAATTGTATAGCTTGACATAATGATGGTGAGTGATCATACATCACCAAAATATCAAGATCTTTGAAGATATCATCAAATATATCATGGTTGTGTAAACAAGATAGGTACTTCAAATCGACTTCAAAGCACTGGAAGGGATTTGCAGTACTTGAGAGAACTTAGATTTCAACTCTAATAAAATACATTGTCTGCTTATAATTCTGTGAACAATACTACTGCCCTCGTCCTGCAAAAAAACTCACATCCTCCCATCCAAAATAATAATTCCATTAAAATGAAACTAAACATTATGCTCACATGATTGTTCCATTCTTAAAACTATAATGAAAAAGGGTCGGCAAGATGAAGAATAAAAAACCTAATTTAGAAGCATCGATTGGAAAAAGAAGATAAAAGAGTCAGAGATAAAAAGTTTTCTCTCCATCCCTATAACTACAACAGACACACAGTACCAGAAAGTCAAGTTAGAAGGAAAAGAAGGAAAAAAAACCCTCACTAGTAAAGGAAAACTTCCGAGTCAAGAGGCCCCAACCATAAATACTTGGATGGACTCCTCTCATTCAGGTATATAGTATATCACTGCCCTATTGTATGAATGATACTCAATCTCCTGCCCAACCGAACAAATGAATGATGTTAGAAAAAGCTACTGTTTCTGATGTCATATGACTAAATATTTCAACTCTTCCATCACTTTGATACCAAAGCTTACCATGTACTAGTTTATACTAATATTCCATAAGAACCAATTAGAATCCTATTATTGCTCAAACTCAAAGGTAAATCAGATCCATTGTATGAAAAACACATGGTACGATTATCAAATGTCAGAATTCGTGCAAAAACTGTAAGTTGGCCACAATGAGAATCAGAGAGAAAATTCAACCATTAGCTCTTGCAAGTTTAACGTAAGTACAATCTTGGAAGGGGAAATCACATGTGAACGTTAAACAATGATACAACCCAAGCATGAAAATTATAAACTAGTAGACCATCCAACAAAGCTTTGATCCCGATTTTAGCTGCCCCAGAATAATGCACTAATTATCCAAAAACATATCAGGCATCGGATATGAACATGTAGACTGTAGTATCATTCTGCATTCCTGGATATAAAGAATGGACGCAGAAAACAAACACAATAAGTCATGCAATAGGGAACTAATCAGGAATAATGTGATACATTAACAAATAACTTGAAATGAAAGAACACAGTTCACATGTTCCTAACAAGTCTGATGTAAAAATAAGTGGAAATCCAACAATCTAGGAAATATATATCTTGTTATTTTTCAGCAGCAAATGATCGTCTGCAACCCCAAGTGGAAACCACAAGTTTATTATAGAAATAGCGATCTGCTCACAGCAAAAGGAAAAAGGATTTCAAAGGCCTAAAAGTTCAACACAATCCATCCTATGCACCATGAGATCCAAGAGCCTTCCATAGATTGACCCACTCTTCCATTGCATTCGCAGCTTGAATGAACACTGGATTTATTGGCCCCAAGTTCTCTCTCACCATCCCTGCAATCTCAATTACACAGTCCTCGGCTTTCACTAGAGTCCTTGGAAGCCTTACTGACTGAAAGAAAGGCACAACCTCCTCCATCAGCTTCACCCCTTCCGGTTCCCTCTTCAAGCTCTCCAGGGCACTACCTCCATCCTCAATATCACTCCTCCACACATAAGGGAGGCCACTCTTCACCCCGAGACCCAAATGGTCGCAAACAACTTTAGCGCAAAAACCACTCCATATATCCTCCATGGTCTCCCACCTTCGTTTCCCCTCACCAGGCAGCCGCAGCCCTGGAAGCAATGCAGGCCCCAGCACCTCCCTGTTGAACCCAATATTGATCCCACTGACAGGCATCATTACTCTCATAGGAATCGTCATTACGGCATCAACATACCTAGCATTCCTCTCATTTTGCTTCACAATCTGCGTTGGGGCATCGTAGTCAGAATAATTGAGCCACAAACCACAGGACAACATGCATTCAACCCCACTTCGCATGCTGAATGGATACCCACGAACAAAGTCTGCACCTTTCTGGTAGGGATCATAAAGTGTGTTGAAAAAGAAAGGTGTCGCAGGTGTTTCCAAATTAGTTAGGTGCTGTGCCACAGCATTAATTATGGCACCTGAGTTGTCCTTTGCTGGAAGACAGTCATCGTCGATAGAGATAATGAACTTCTTGCGTGAGACAAGATACCCAAAGTAACGGCACGAGTGACCAGAGAAGTTAATGGAAGTGGCACCTGTGACTCCTTCCATATCTGATTTGGTATATACTTGGAGGTCAAACCCTGCTGGAATCTGAAGGTCTTCTTCCATGTTAGGATCTTTGACAATTATAAGGTGGAAAGGGGAAAAGAAAGACCGCCATTCCTCTAGGAATGCAGTTAGGTTGGGGCTAAGTGCAGCAATCACAATGTCAACCTCACTCTCCTTGATTTTCTCAGACATTTTTGGATCAACAAACCAATATCAGAAAACAGTATTGCTCAGTGATCCAAATGAGTGATTCCAGTTACAGCACTAGAAATCAGAGCAACCTGTAAAATGAAACTCAAGTGGGCTTTGTTAATTATATTATTCACCTTTAGCATAAATTAAGTGTAAAAGATCATACTTGTAGGAAGAACAGGGGTAAGGTCCCGTTTGATATTGAGCGACTCAACAAAGAAAAGTATTCCCTCGTTGCCAGTCGATATGAATAACTCCAGAATCCTCTCTGTCAGCTTGCCTGCACGCAAAATTTTCTGGACAAAACAGGACAGACATGACTAAAGGAAGTGAGATGTACTTAAAAGATAAAAGAGCATGTTTTAATTATAAAACACAATAAAATATAACGATAGTGTACTCAATAAGATCACCTATAAGCTGGGAAGCACCAACACCTTAATTTGGATGAAGTTTCTGTGTCTGAAAAGTGTCGGACACAGCGACAAAGTATCCAATTAATTAAAAACAAAAACCAAAAATGGACATGGCTAGGACATGGCCAAGACATGTCTAGCACACGGTAGTTGGGATTTATTGGCCATAACAGGTCAGGTTTGGTTTTTTTGTTAACCCGGATCCAAACCCAATAAGAAAAGTAGTGGACACTCCAGCTTTCTCTATTCTTTCCCTCTGATCATTGTTTTTGCAAACACAAAAACTCTCACTCCCTCCATTACAAGCCCTAAAACTGTTGGTGAAGGGACGACGGCGACTTCACATGGCAAAAATTGAGCAGTGACAAGCAACTCACAGCATAGGCGAGGTGAGCTCTCTCTTCAAGCAGCAGTAAGCATGGTTTTGTTTTATTCTAACGGTTTTCTCAGTTTTTCTTTGAGACCTCTTTCAGCAAAAGACTAAGAAGTAAGCATTGTTTTAATTCACCTATGACACCCCATTTCGTGTACCCTTCTCTCCCTTCCCAAGAAGAAGCGAAAAGTAACCGGGAAAAAAAAAATCTGATGCCACTGATCATTGATTAAAATGTAAAAGTATTTGCTCTACAATCTTGGAGTACTATGATAATCAGAATAACAGATCTAAGACAATAGACACAGTTCTTAAGTGTAACAATAATACAAACTAAAAGACAAGCATCACATGATCAGATGACTCTATGTCATCTGAACTAAAGGATGAATGATACGATCTCCCCTTAAAAAGGGTTGATCCGACTCACAACCAGATTTGGGCAAGAATTTGCATGGAGCTTTTGAGATATGTTTTGAAAAATCTAGCCATTGAGTTGACGTAAAATTTTGATACGTTGTAATCCTAGAAAAGAGCTTTCCAACGAATCTAATTTCACTCGAATTGGATGGTTAGATCGAAAGATATCGTCCAAATAGTGTACGAAGGTTGGAAGGTCAGAATTGATGAATTCATATTTGAGCAGGAATTGAGATCTGTGGGTGGAGATATGGACTCCTAGAAGGAATATGATAGTGGTAGACTGGCGATGATGGGGTGGCACCAATAGAGTTGATGGTGGTGGAAGGTCAAGGATGGTGGAATAGGTTAAGGCCATAGTAGAGAGAGTAAAAGAAGAGGGAGAAGTGGGCCTCTCCTAAGGGTCTAAGGTGTAGACTGGTCAACAAAGTTAGAGAAGAGGTTAATATTTGGGAAAGAAACTCAATTCATTTGATAATACAATAAAGTTGCCTTCCACATATTTAGAGGCTAACCTAACAAGTAAAACAAACAAAAAATAACCCTAAAAATAATGCATCCTCGTCGAGCGTGTTCGACGGACAAAACACGTTCTCTATATTTGTGAATGTGTGCAACCTTTCAAACGGGGTCAGGCATATTCGAACTAGATCGAGCACATTCGAACGAGCAAAACACGTTCTTTATATTTGCGAATGTGGACAGGCATTCGAATTGGGCGTTCGATCGCGACTTCCTCGTGTTCGAACGCGATAACCAGAATCCTTATTCTTTGAAAATAAAAGTGATTTAGTACGAGACAACTAGGTCCAACCTTAGTCATATCAATGAAGCCTGATATAGTTCTGTTCACATGGAAAACAACTCCAAGACTATGTAGACAGCTATAAGATATAAGTTATAAACAGCAATACACTAGTTTTCACAATTGGAAATCAATCATATGCTAACGATTGGTATCATGGGTGTAAGACAGCTACAAGAAGTTCTGCTAGAAGAAATCAGCAAATAGCTCAATCTAAATGTCGAGGATAGTAATTAATACTTTAGCAAGGGCCACAAGCTAATAACAATTGGTTATTGAATAATCCAAAAAATTTCAAACAACATGTGTCTCGCCCAACCACATTCGAACACACATTATGCGTTCTCTATATTTGCGAACCTGATGCAGGCATTAGCAAAGACGTTCGAACACGACCTCACTTGCGTTCGAACACGACTTACAGGAATTTTATTTTAATGAAAATAAGCAACTAATGCAATAAGAAAAGATCCTAACTAAGTGTATCAATACGTTTATTACATAGTGACACCTCCTAGTAAACCCTAATCGGATCAGCTATGAAAAAACAAAAACCGAACACCATCTCGAGGTAAGTACTAGTTAATATGGATCCACAGGGTATAGACTCAATTAAGAGAAATGATATTATTATTGAAAAAAAATTCAGTATGTTAAAACTGAGCATGTCATGAGATATAACTTTCTGTTATTACTATTGTCGTTATTATTTTTACTTTAAGAACATGCTTAATAGAATTGTCATTTCATATCATTAGATTTAGATTTTAAGTTGTAAAATTTGAATTTATTTGGCTTTTGAGTGGATTCCACTCACTGAGCTATAATTGTTGGCTCACGAGATTTCCCCTTCTAATATTTCGGGTAATGGTCAATGTGGTAACTAAACAGGATGCACCGGGACTCTACCTCCATTTAGAATCTATCATTTTTACTTTTCAATTCTTTTGGTCTTTATGCTTTAAACTATCTGTTAATTCAATTTGCTTAGAGACACATTAGTGATAACATTGGTTATTTTCATTATTCTTGAATTAAATTATCGAAGTTAGATTTTCTCATTAATTCTTGTCATTATGTACTTAGAAAGTATTAATAAGGCTTCGTGTATCTCAAACGTATTAAGATATATGGCAGATCATGATTCTGATTTCGGATAATGACATTCGCCAATAGATATTGTAAATGAAGCACCTTGTTGCTCTAATTAAAGCTATGGCCCAGCTAATGAAGCCCCTCATAGCCCTTTTGATCCTTCCCTAGGAGACTACGTCTGGGTTGATGCTTCTTGGAGAGGTAGTCACTTTTGCAGCACCAACATCCTAATTTGCAAATTTCCTCATGAGCTTTGCTTTGCGAGAGCAATCTTCTCGCTGATATAGTGCACCTTAACATATCATGCTTGCCATTTCAGCAATCATATTAGATGACTAGGCTTGGAGGAAAAAGCTAAAAGTCTCTAGGGTAAATGAAAGGTCTCTCATAAATTGTGGTAGAGTCTTGGTAGTTTGCATAGTGACACTTGGAAGAATACGTTGACTCTTATAGAAGTGTGATTCTTGGGGTCAACTGCCTTCTATTAAATGTTATCTTGAAGATTGTGTTAAGAGTTCATTAGGTAATTATGGAAAAATGTACCATATAAACCCCATGTGGGGATGGTAGGAATAACTTGGATTTGAGGATTATACCTCTTTTATAAGAGTTATTTAGTGAGCATAGTTCTTTCTTGTCTATCTTGGAAGTGACAGTTTGTTTTTTTCTCTTATTTTCTCTCTTATCTTCCCTACCCATATTATATGGTATAAGAGCAAGATAATGCTCTTGGACTATCTTTCTTTCTCTATACCACCACAGCATGAGGAGGTAGAGGAAAGCCTACTAATCAAATGGGAGACCGGAGAAATGAAAGAGATGTTGAACTTCAAGTATTTCAACAATAAGTTGAGCAACCTACCTTGCAGCTTGAGTGTCAAGAAGCTCATAGCAAATCAAATCGTGGGTCTTCTAGTAATAAACCTAATGTATATCCTTTTGCCACACATAGGGAAAGGACCATATCGAGAATTCGACACCTTAAAGATCACCTTACAAGAGTTTTATGGACATCATCAACCGAGTTTCTTGATTGACTTAGTGATATTAAGAAAATCTTTGACTACAAAGAGATACAAGAAAGCCATGTCAAGTTGGTGGCAATGAAGCATAGACATGGACATGACACGACTCGAACATGGGTATATAGCAAATCTTGAAAAAAAATATATGGACAAGTCTAGGATACAACAATAAATTAATTAAATAGATGTATTAACCATGTCACTTTCCTAAATTACACGTGTTACTATCTCACTATTCTAAATTGACAATGTCACTATTCTAACTAACAAGTGTCGATATGAGAGAGAGAGGTAACACCCAATTGCAAGGGAAGACGAGATGTGAGAACGCACATCATCGTTCAACTCTCCAGCAAAGTTCTCTGATCACACGCCATTGCGTAGCTCTCCGATCATACCTCATGGCGCAACCACAAGGGGAAGACATGCACAACAAGGTTAGATTTAGGAATTTTAAATGAGTTATGGGATTTAGAAATTTAGCCCTTATTTGCTTTGAATTTGGGGGGGTCCCTAAGCTTGGTCAGTGGCCTCTAGTCAAGTTCAGTAAGCAAACATCTTTTTATCTTTTTTATGTTTAACTAAGTTCACTTTTCAATAAAAAAATAAAAAATCATAAGAATTTTACAAATCACACTTTTTATTTTACCTATTTTGTGATTCACACACCGTCTTTGATGATTTTGTAACCTGACCCCTCCTTTTTTTATAACTTTTATTTAATATCCTGAGTTAACTTGAACCATATCAACAAAGGAATATTTAGTTATAATATATTAAAAAATTTATAAAACACATAAATTATTCTCTATCATCTTCCCCTATTATTCTCACTAAGAATAGCTATCCCATAGGCACGGTCTGTGCCAACCACCGACCAGCACAGCACGTGCTACAGCACTTGCCTACCGTGCCGCAAGAAAGGAAGAGAAAAAGATAAAAGGGACTACTTAGCTTCAACCTTCACCCTTCACCACTCGTCGTTAACTTTATCGTCGACCTCATCATCGTCGCTCGCCGTCACCGCTCGTCGTCATCATTGCCAAGCCCACTCGCGTCAAGTGACCTAGCCTAAGTAGGAAGAAAGGGCAAGATGGCTTGAGTAGGGTCGGGTTGAATAAAAACTTAAGTTGTGGATTGGGCAACGCAAGTGATGATGGCGAGCTGCAATGAAGACAGCAAGCTTGACGATGAGGTCGACTGTGAAGTCGATGGCGAATGGCGAAGCTGTTAAGAGAGATGTCGTGCGACACCTCTCGTGTCACATGCTAGTACGACGTCGAAACGGCCATCGTTGATCCGCACACCCTAAGCCAGAGGTTTTGATCCCAAATCGGAGTCCGTCGAGATGCTCGGCTAGCTCCATCTTCTCAAAGAACCCTCGATCGAAGCAAGGATAGGTAGAAGAGGGGGGAAGGAGAAGAAGAGGAAGAAGAGAAAGGAAAGTGGTGGCGACGGCAGCGATGACAGGAGGAGGTGGTTAAAGAAAAATGGTAGAGGGGTAGAGAGGAGGAAAAGGGTTGATAAAAGTATTTTAGTAATTTAGTCAACATCAATTAGTCAAAATAACTTCGAGTTATTAAATAAAAAATTATAAGGAAAAATAAAGGGTCAAGTTATAAAATCCTTAAAAACGGGATATGAATCATAAATAGGTAAAATATATGGTGTGATTTGTAAAATTCTCAAAATAAAATATAAATTCTAATGTAAACTCAAATTGATTCCAATTTTATCCTTGATATAATTTAAATTTATCACCTTTATCATTAAAGTCAAAGAGCATTTTGGTTTTTTAATTTTATATATCATTTATTTTCCTCCAAAACTATTCCTTGTTTTACCTTTTTACATCACATCAAAAATATTAACTATACTTTAGCTTAGTTTACAACCAAACACTACATTTTCTTAACCTACTTTAAAGTACCTAAATTAATATTAAGAAATGGGTTCAGCTAATCAAGTTTGAGGCTTAGCATCAAACCAAATACAGCCTTAGGCTTTAGTTTAATAGTTATTGAGGTTTACAGCTTTAGGATTATGCCGAGGCAACCTTCTGCACATGTCCGTGCTTCCTAGGTAGGTGGCAATAAGACTTTGTGGCTGTCTTGACATGGTGAGACAAAGTTTTGCAAAAGAAAGCCTAAGATTTATTTTTGGACAAAAAAATATATTAAATCAAAGCTTAAAGAGAAGTTCCTTCTGACGAAACTTTTTGGCCTTTTCATGATTCAATAACCTTGCCAAGGTTCAAAAAGTGTGACTAACCACACCGAGGAATTCTATAAACTCATGGCTTGCAATGATCTTATTGAAAATAAAGGGCAACTTATTGCAAGTGTCAATGTGTGATAAAGTTGAAATGCAACAATTGCATACGGCGAATGACCCATAACAACTAGCCTAGGTGGACACTAAACTTACTTGAAATAGTGCTAAGAAATATGTGGAGGCTCATAATACTCTTTATCCCTCTTCCAAAGGTGAATCTTCACATTGTAAAATGTTCTTCTCATTCTGAAAAGATAAAAACTGCCACTAAGTCAATTCTAAGTCGAGCTGGACATGGAAACAACTCTTGTTTCGAATGTGGGCAAGTTGGCCCCACATGCCTAAAGAGCTAGATCCTCATAATAGAATTTAATGATATTATTCCTTATCAATTTTCTGAGTCTTCCTCCTCTAAGTGACATGCAACATCAAATTAACTTGATTCTTGGTGTTACACTTCCAAACAAAGCTCACTATAGGATAGTCCTAAAGAGCATGAAGAATTGAGTTGTTAAATCATAGAATTGTTAGAGGAAGTTTACATTAAAGAAAGCATGAGCCCTTGTGAAAAATTCTATATAAACCTTAAAAAGTGTGTATTCATGACCCCTAGCCTAGTCTTCCTAGGCTTTGAACTGACTTCCTCAAGGATCATGTAGGTAAAGAGAAGGTCAAAGCTATACAAGAATGAACTACACCAAAGATTTTGCACGAATTACGAAGTTTCTCTATATTAGCTTCATTTTATTGTCAATTTAATAGAAATATATCACGCTCTTAGCACTTTTGATAGATTGCATGAAGGCAACCTCAAATGGACAAAGCAGGCCGAGAAAAGATTCTAACAAGTCAAAGACAAACTATCCAATGATCTAATGCTTAGCTTACCAAACTTTAAGAAGATTTTTGAAGTAGATTGTGATGCTTCTTATTTGGGCATTGGGGGAATACTCAACCAAGATGGTCATTGAATTGCTTTCTTTAGTCAAAAGCTAAATGAAGTAAAGAAGAAATACTCACTTACGATCTTGAATTCTATGCAATTGTTCAAGCTCTTCGAATATGGTGTTATTACTTGATCCAAAGGAAATTCATCTTGAATTCCGACCATGAAGCTCTCAAATGCATCAATAGTCAAGGAAGTCTGAATCGGAGACATGCAAATTGAGTCTTTTTCTTGCAAGAGTACCCCTGTGTGTTAAAGCACTAAAGTGGAAATCATACCAAGGCGGTGGATGCTCTGTATTGACGGATGACTCTTTTCAATATTACAAGTGTGCAACTTGATGGATTTAATGCAATCAAAGACTTTAGTAAGTTTAGAAGTTTTGTAAAAACAGACATTATAAAGATTATTTCCTTCAAAAATGTGTTTATCTCTAAATATAATCACTTATATATTCCTAAATGTTCGCTCAGAGAACACCTTATTAGGAGTTGCATTCAAGAGGTTAGGTAGACATTTTGGAAGAGAAAACTATTTTGCTAGAGAAGAACAATTACTATTGGCCTACAACATATCGAGATATGACTCACTATGCGATGAGGTATAGAATTTGCCAAATTTGCAAAGGTTAAACTCAAAACACTGGCCAATACACTCCACTTGCTCTTCCCCAAAGACCATAGGAAGATGTTAACATGGATTTTGTGATTGGTCTACCTAAAACTCAAAGAGGTAATGACTGAATTTTTTCCATTGTTTATCGCTTCTCTAAAATTGCGACTTTCTTTGCTTGCAAAAAAAATATGGATGTTTCTTACTTTAATGAGGTAATTAAGCATCATGGTGTTCCAAAATCGATTATTTCTGATAGGGATATAAAATTCCTTTAAGTCATTTTTGGTGAAATCTATAGAAGAGAACTAGCACTAACTTGCTTATAGTAGTACTCCCCACCCTTATACAGATGGACAAACTAAGGTTGTGAATCAAACCTTGGGAAATTTTTAAGAGCATTAACTGCAAAATGCAATGGGACAAAACACTTCCTAAAGCTCAGCTTGCTTATAATTCTGTAGAAAGAGTCTCCTTAGGTACAGGGAAAAACTCTGGATCTTGCACCTATCCCAAATCCTTCTTTGTCAAAAAAGAAGGCAGAATTTTTTTTGACAACAATATCAAAAGTTCATAAAGAAATGAGAAAGAAACTCAGTAAGAAGAAGTATGACAAGGCAGCCAATGCTCATTGTCGAGTTAACATCTCAATAAAGGAGGTCTTTCTTGGATGTGACTATATGTTCCTTTCTCTTTGCTTTCACTCTTATCTTCCCTGCCCACATCACTTGCTCATAGGGAGCTCTAATTGGCGAAGCTCTTGCCCTTCATGATGGACTCAAGAAGCTTTATAAGCTTGGTGGGCATACTAGTTACTTGGTCTTTAGTGACACACAACTAGTACTCAAGGCAGGTAATGGGCAGAACCATGGCAATACCAACTGGACTACTGACCCAATAGTCTAAGAATGTCTGTGGTGAATAGCTTATATTCCCTTCTATTGGAATTGGACTGATCCATCCTTGACTTCTTTGGGAGCCAGGATTCCACTTGCTAATTCAATGTCTACGGAATTCTTCAGGAAAAAAAAAATCAACCCTAATTAAAAACCAACAAAATTAAAGGATCATCCACCAGAACAGGTAAATCCACCAACCTAACCAAAAATATTAGAAAATAGATGGTAAAAATAGATGGAAATCACAGCAAAAGAGGGAGCGGGGGAAGAGGGAAGGGGATACCGACCCAGAAGAGCTCGATGAGGATGGGATCGGGGATGGCGGAGAGATCGGTGATGTGAGAGATGTGGAGGAGCGCCGAGTCAATGGTGAGGGAGAGGAGCGATGGGGGTTGCATCAACCGACACAGGTGATGATTTATGTAGATCGGTGTGGGGATAACTTGTCTACTGCCTCGAAATTCGGAGAACAAACACACGATCGACGAAGTTTTCTACCCCCTATCTTTCTCTCTCCTCTCGCGTGGCAGCGGTATGTAAGCACTTGTAATAAGCCGGCTCGTGAAATGAATGGCCAATTGGTTGGTTAGAAGGAAAGAGTGAGTTATTTCGAAATATTTTTTTCATTTAGAATAGAAAAATAGAATTAAGTACTCTTATTTCAGATATTTTTATCCCAAATTTTAAAACACAAATGACTAATTTACCCTCACTAATTTATGTCATATTTATGAAGATATACTGAATTTTAGATTTAAGTTGAACAATGTAATGTTGTTATAATACACTTGTAATAACCGAGTTGAACAACCGAGCATGACAACTCCTACCCACCGCCACACTCCTGTAGCAACCTACCCTAAGAAAATAAAAAATAAAAATAAAAGAATAAAAAAAGAAGAAGAAAATTTTAATTAAAAAGTTTTTGGGCACGACATAACCGGCCACACTATGGCCACCCTCGTGCCCATGCAAGCTATATGAGCAACTTGCGTGGAGGGTACCACGCACCCCAGCTGCGGCAGGCCGGGGGCTGGGCCCCCGTCGTAGCTGCCCATTTCCGCCATCGCCTCTCTATTTATCTCTCTCCTTCTCTCTCTCTCCCCCTCTCTCTCTCTCTCCCTCTCTCTCTCTCGTTCTTCTCTCTTAAGCTTCCCCATCTCGGTATGCCGACGCCGACCACTTCGGACCACCGCGATCACTTCCATTGCCATGTTACCGACGCTGGTGAGCCTCCTCCTCCTTCCTCCTCTTCCTTCATCTCTCTATCTCTATCTCTTTCTCTCTCTCCATCTCTTTCTCTCTCTCTATCTCTTTCTCCCTCTTTATTTCTCTCTATTTCTCTCCTCTCTTTCTCTCTACTACTGTCACCTTCGACCACCCAATCTGATGCCGAGAAGCGAACGATGCTCCCTCATCCCCTCCCTTCTCTTCTCTCCCTCTGCCTTTCCCCCTCTATCTCTATCTCTCTCTCGAGTTCATTGGAACAAAGCCGCTGACGAGAGGCTGACCGCGTTGGGCCGACCAAGCCCAACACTAGTGCCAATACTCCTTATTTTTATTTTATTATTTATTTATTTAGGTATTTATTTCTTAATTAATACAAATAGATTTAGGCATTAATTATTTTAATAATAATTCATCAATATGATTATTATTAATTATAATTAATTAATGATTAATTAGGTTATAAACTATTACACATAAATATAGGTAATACTTATATTTATTTATTTACTTATATCTCTATTAGAATAATAGATAAATTTGTAAATTATAATTAAGGATAATTGACCCTCTAAACTTTTTTTTTGTACACTATGACCCCTTGAACTATCATCAATATCCAACTTGACCCCTTCCATTAGGGTTCCGTTACCCATTTCCATCCATAAGTTGTCATGTGCTGGTCACGTGACAAATAAATGGCCAGAATACCCTTATATGTATGTGACAACTTTAAATAGGCTTTTATAATGACCAAAATACCCTTAGGTAGCCAATTAAAACTCTCCTTCTCTAATGTTAGTTGAGCCCGATTCCTATTATTTTTCTTCCAAAGTCTGCTGCATCTCATCCTCTTCTCGAATCTTTCCAACTCCCTACCTCCCACCTCCATTAAATTTTTTTTTGTTCAAGCTCCAACCACCCACCTCCACACCCTACACAATGAAGCTTCTCTCCCTATCGGTATCATCAATCTCCCACCTTCATGGCACCTTCAAGTTCTCTAACTGGTAGCATGGATAGTCAAAGAAGGCCACACCCTTGAATCAAAGTAGTATGCCACTTTGGAATGATTGCTGCACTTCAAACAAGCTTCATGGAGAACAATCTTAGCAGGAGATTCTTTGGATTTTTAGGTTAGGTTTTCACTTAAATTTTAAATATTTATTGATATCAGGTTGTGAATTTTTGAATTGGATTGATCCCCTATTTGTTGGGGTGCAAGAGAGGTCGGCGTGCAAGAGAGGAGAATGAAAAAAAAAATTTGTTAATTTATTATATATTATTATTCTATAACAAATAAAATACTAGGCTTATTTAGTTATTTATTTATATCGTGTAAAGACTACATGGTCTCTAATTAATCAAGATAGAGTATGAATTATAAAATTAATTATAATTAGACCTTGTCTATACTTATAGTTATTTAGCCTTTTATTTTATTTTATAATAATAGTATAATTATAATATTTAAATCGTATCTATAATATAGATCTAGTTATGTAATCAAAAATAAAAAGAAGTGATTCTAAACCTAATAAACATTTATATTTTACTTGAATTAATTCTAATTAGATAAATGACTAACTTCATGCTACTTCAATATTTTCAGATCCCGAACCCCGCTATTTAAGTCCCCATGGACTCTGTCATTAAGTTGATGTTTGATTAATGGATGTGAGGGATACGTGATTTAGGTCTTCTGATCAGATGTGAGTAGTCTTATCCCATAGACGCCTTTCTCAAATTAGGATTTATTATATAATTATGTATATGCATGTTCTGGCCTCCAACATGATTATATGACCTTATCTAAAGATGATTTCAGTTGAACATATTTTATCATGCATTTGATTAGACTGATCTAAATATGAGTGTGCTAATGACACATAGAGATGATTAGATATGATTATACTATTATGACTTTATATCGAGATGATTCCTAGCAAGAGTATGCATGTGATAGACTAGTAAAGATATGTATGTGTTAGATATATGGTTGGAGACTACATTACATTATTTTCCTCTAGACTTTCTTACCATCTAAATTTCTAATATGCATGACTTCTTATAGTACTGGATATATGCATGTGATCTATCATATAAAAGGAAATGCATAAATCTTATTGATAGGAAAGTTAATAGAAAAAGCATGTGGGTACCAAAGTAGGCGCTAAGGTTAAGGGTGCCTAGATTGATGATGATAGTCACTGGTATGCGATATCTCGTGGCCTACATCCGAGGTCAGTTGAGTTTGTGCGCACAGACAATCGGATACCTACTGTTCGCCATAGCATGTGCATGGCGAGTTACCATCATGTGATTTCTATTAACTGATGGGGGTACCCGATTTGGATGATTTTGATATACCCTTAGTGTATGGCAAGATATGATTATGATTGAGATACCCTTAGTGTATGATAGTGACTCTAAGCCTACGTGCAGGATGTTGAGATCGGGTACCGGGTGTTGACTGTGCATAGTGGTCTAGTATGATTATATACAGATATAACATTGATGACTGAGATATTGAGAAATACATACGATTTTATTTTCATCTAATTATCTGATTATCAAGTGGTCAATATACATCATATATGGTTACATTTGATATCATAGCATGGTCATAATCGACATACATTATGTGTCATATTTGAGAGAGAGTTATGATGATAGTACAACATAGAGATTTATTTATTCATTGTCGAGGATTATATAATTTTATCAATTATGACATATTATTTACATCTTATTTATGTATTATTGAGGACACATTCATATACTCATTCATAACATGATATTTTTTCTGATTCGTATTATCCAGTACATAATTTACTCTCTATTTGGCATCACTGATTCAAGGTAAGGTTTATTCACTGAGCCTTTTTCTCATGACTCTCTTTATTATTTTTCTAACTCTCTCAGATATGTGGTACGTAATAGCGACTTGGTAAATCTTGAGAAAATATTTTAGAATGATGATGAGGTGAGCTATAGATGCAAGACGGTATAGATGATAGTTTATATAGGAATTGAGTTGTACTAATATTTGATATTTGTACTTAATGGTATCAGATGATGATTTGTATAATACATGCCAGATTATAGTGTACTCGTGTATCAGTTATTTAGTTGTATCTTGATGGTTTATCGTGGCCTATGTGGGTCCTGCCAAATTATATAATGGTCTAATGTATATTATTGTGGACTTGGATATTCATATGTTACTAGGTTTATTTGGTTGATAGTATGATTTATTTGGTGCTGGATTATGTGAGCATGGATATATTAGTAGGTATTATTTGATAATGTCATGATTATATGTGCATAGGAGTGTATTTGTGTGTGACAAGCCCTGCCCATCCTATCACGTGCATCGCGCATGCCATGTGGGCGCATAGGCGTACACGTGCTCGTGCTGGGGGGGGCGTTACAATTCAGGTGGTATCAAAGCCTAGGTTTAAGGATGATCTAACAAACTATCAAGTACACTAGTTGTTGATTTTGTTCAGGGTTGCACTAGTAGTCGATCTCGATGAGTTTGATATTAATTAATTGAGATAGAAGTCTGATACGATTCGAACTTCACCGATGTCATCTCGAACATGGATACACTTTAAGAGTGTCTTTGTTTCTTGTTTTAATGTTTTATTTCCAAGAAAATAAGTTTTATGTAAGTCGCGTTCGAACACGGGTGGAGTGCATTCGAACGTGATTGTGAATGCGGTTGTGAACGTGGTTGTGAGAGTGTGCATTGTGCGTTCGAACGCCACGTTCGAGTGTGCACTGTGAATGTCTGCATCGCGTTCGCAAATCCAGAGAAGTGGGAAACAGGCGCGTTCGACTGCCTGCATCGCGTTCGCAAATCTAGAGAAGAGCGAACTCGGTACGTTCGAATGCGGTCGGGCGCGTTCGAACACGGTCGACGAAATTGTATTGTTTAGGGTTAATTTTGAGTTGTTTGGTTAGCCTCTAAAAGGGATGTGGATGGCAACCAAAGGTCATTATTGAAGAATTGAGTTTTGTCTTGCCTCCTTCGTCTTCTTCGCTTTCGTTCTCTCAATCATCGGCGACGCCGCTTCAAACCTTCCTCGACCGGCCAATCACCCTAGACCCTTAGGGGCGGCCCTCTCCTCCCCTTCTTCCAATCTATCCAACACTTAACCTAACCCTTCCATCAACCATAACCTTTCCATCACCACTTTTCACCAGTGCCACCCCACAATCGCCGGTCCGCCTCCAACCACCATCACCTAGGATCTCGTGCCTCCATCCACGGATCCTAAATAGACCACCTTGATGTTCATCTACTAATTGGACGATATCGCGAGATTCCCAAATCTAATTCGCTTGAAACTTAATTTGTTGGAAAGCTCTTTTCTTGGGTTACAACATATCCAAATTTCACGTCAATCCGACGACGGAATATTTCGGGATCTTATTTCAAAGTTTCATGTCAGATTTAGTCCAGATCAGAGAATTGGAAGAGATAGAACCTTAGCCTAAGGGGAGATCGTATCAAAGTCTAAGTTGTGATGTTGAGTTTCTAAAATTTTGATACTTGGAGATATCAATAGAAGTTATAATCTAGGATCTTTATAGATTAAGAATTTATTAGAGCTACTAATGACTCTGGAAGAATTATTACTATATCATGCATTGATGTACTATAGAGGACATGTATTAATATTGATGTATTATAATCTATGGAGCGTAATATTGGAGATGTATACATGTTCTTATGATGTCGTAAAGTGTAGAAATTCATAAACATGTGGAGATATTTATTTTATGCAGAAGGATTATTAATAGTAAATTTGAGGTTATTTTGAGCAAAAATAATATATTTTCAATTTTTTTTATCTCTTGTGGATACATTTGAGATTAGGAGATTGATTATGGATGGATGAGTAAGATATGTGATGATTTTGTATAGTGAAAAAGATATTAGGTGATGTAATACAGATGATTGTAGATTGTATATGGAAAAGAATTTTTGGGATGACTATATGATAAATTATGTTTGCAAGATACTTGTGTTAAAATATATAAAATTTTGATTGTACCGACAAGGTGGATGATTTAATAGAGATATATTTATCCAATAATATTACTAGAAGATTAACATCTCGTTTAAATCTTTAAGTTGATGATTACCAAAAAGGGTAATGAGCATAGAAAATATGACATGGATACAGTTATTGGATTATGAATTATTTCAGTAGCTGAGACTTAATGTATGTATTTCTGGATGGCATAATAGTACGTTTAGTTTAGAAGTTGCTAATTACGTGAATATGATTAGATGGAAAGAATGATAATGAAAGGAAGTATATAGAGTGATGACAGTTATTAAGTTGATACCCTCATGTCATAACTGGTATGAGAGTGAAAATATATTTTGATTATTAGTTTAGTTTTGAGTGGAGGATAAGAATATTCTAGCATGACGGTCGTGTTGAATTTTAATTACAAATATACAGACTTATTTTATTATGACTATTAGGTGATATTAATGAGGTTATAGAAGAATTTTGATGATGCTATAAGATTAAATTATTCAGTATATGTGGTGAACTTTGTATAGAGGATGTGATAGAATACTAAGTTGAGACTCTCAAAGATATATGAGGTTTAAATGATTTAATTAGAAATATGATATGTTGGTTTTTAATCATAAATGTTAAATAGAGATATTATATGCTTTGTCATTTTAGTTGTTTTGAGGGTACTAATTAGAGAGATAACTTGATAGAGTTATTCATAGAGCCAATAGATTTGATCATTTATTATGACTGATAGATGGTTTGGAAGTTGAACTATTTACTTCATAGGACGGTAAGGAAAGGAATATGGAGGACTATGATATTACATATACAGTGTATTGGTGGATGTTTATTTTATTGCTAGATGATAAACAGATAATGATGTATAGAAAGTTATTATATTAGCATCTATTTAATCGTTAGCTTACATGTTCAATTATTACTAGAAGTTACTGAGCGAGCATTTTAGAATGATGAGATTGATCTTAATAATTGTAATGACTTACAGATTTGCATTTGATCTTAAGATAAATATATTTTATTGGGAGATAATGATTTCATGATTGATTACATTATAGTTTGTGAAAATTGGATCTTTTAATGAATTGCAAAGTTAAGATTGTGAGTTGATCTAAAGTAAAATAGAAGATATACTAGTAAGGTTGTAATTTATATTTTTGGATGTCTTCTTATCTATATTAATTAGTTAGTGTCAGTTATTTTATTAGCAGATCATAACAGCATAACCAATTCGAGAGATTGGTGATACACTTAGTTAGAATCTTTTCTTATTGTATTAGGTGTTTATTTTCATTAAAATAAAATTCATGTAGGTCACGTTCAAACACAGGTGGAGTCATATTTGAACGCCCTTATGAACGCCTTGTGAATGCTTGTGAACGCCTTGTGAACGCCTGTGTCGCATTCGAAAATCCAGAGAAAGAGCTTTTTTGATTGCGTTCGAACGCGATTGACGGAAATCCTCTAGAATTAGGGTTTCATATTATTTTAGGACTTGTTGGCTAGTCTCTATAAATATGTGAATGGCAACCAACTTCATTATGCTATTTGATTCTTGATTTCTTGCCTCCAATCTTCTCTCTAGGCTCCTCCCTCCTCCCTCTTCACCATTCTTCCACCTCTACCGTTGGCAAGGTTTCTCCTCGCTTCTAATCTCCCTCAACTTTCGAGCCACCCCTCTTCTTTGGGATATCGACCACTTCGTTCCCTTCGTCTATTTCCCTTAATCACTTCCACAATCCACCCTCATCTCCATACCCATCCATAACCCTAACATCTACTCCACCCGTCACCACCACCATCACCCACATTATTCCGTATTTTCGTCCCTGCTACAGTTCGAATATGTGAAGGGCACAAATACAAAAGTTATAAATTAGGAAGTTACGGATCCAACTCAATTTGTTTAGTAATTTTCTAACTACCAAAGAATATCTGATGAATATTTTTCCACGGTTGCGCAGACTACTTCCTGTAATAAATTCAGATCTTAAGGAATTATTCTGTAGCCGATCTTTTGGTTTCAGATCCTATCAATTTTGTATCAGAGCCTATTAAGTGGTATCAGAGCCCATCATTTGGTATCAGAGACTATCAAAGTGGTATCGAAGCCCATCAATTAGTATCAAAGCCTATCAATTTAGTATCAGAGCCCATCAATTTTAGAGCCCATCAATTTGGTATTAAAGCCTATCAAATTGGTATTAGAGCCTATTAATTGGTATCAGAGTAGGCGAACCTCAAACCTCCATTAATGATTGAAATGAGGAAGATGACATCAACAAAGAGACCTATGGAGAGCACACCGATAAGAGATGACTCAATACACGATGATCATAACTGTGAGGGGCCGTTGTGGAGGGCATATTCCAAACATTGTTGCATAGAGTTGACAACATACAAAAGAATCATAATAAATTCAAAGAATATGTCATAAATCGATTGGGTTCGTCATCTTCTCAATGACGAACGGAGTTTCAAGAAGGACCAGCGGTGGGACCCCATAGAATTGATACCCCATAGGTCCAGGTGCGTTATATGAGTGTCAATGATCCCCTCCTACCTATGCCTTTACATCATCCCCTACCTATGTTAGAAAACCCAAGACCACCGTGGCCCGAACGTACATTGATGAGTATATTTATTTCAGGGCTGCGAGAGGAGATACAAGCGGATGTTCGTGTTCTATGTCCTAGTACTCTTGAAGAGGCCTTTGAGAATACCGTGAGGATGGAACAAAAGCATAGGGCTTTAAAGATGACAGCGAAAACTAATTGGGGCAATCGAGATGGGCGGTTTGCACCGAACAAAAGCATAGGGCTTTAAAGATGGGCTGGAAATTCTGCAGTTTCAAAAATAGCGGCTGCGACTACTAGACCCCCCGTTTGAACTCTCACACCTGCCCAAGTAGAGGAGCGAAGAGCGAAGGGCTTTTGCTTTCGATATGATGAGCGTTTCACCCCCGGTCATCGGTGTTCTAAACCGATCGGGAGTGTGATGCTTATCGATGGTCCTAAGGAGGATGATGAGGTAGTTGATGATAAAGAGTGTCCAGAGGAGACCCATGAGGAGGCCGTTGTGAAGGGCGTGGAGAAAGATATCCAAGCTGAAATATCGATGCATGCATATTCGGGTACTTCCGCGCCGAGGACGTTACGAGTATACGAACTCGTTAGAAAGTATTGTGTACACATTCTCATTGATTCGGAGAGTACACACAACTTTCTAGACAAGAGGCTAGTGAGAAGATTGGGTTTGGATGCCGAACCGACTACGGGGTTTGACGTTGCTATTGGAGATGGCACGAAGCTTAGGGCGGAGAACTTGTGTCGCCGAGTTGGTATATGGGTGCAAGGACACAACATTATTGTGGACTTGTATCCGTTGGCACTGCGAGAAGCGGACATTGTCCTTGGTTCTCAATGGTTATAAAGTTTGGGACCCGTCACATTTGATTTCCGGAGCATATGGATGATATATAAGTAAGGAAACAAAGATGTGCGGCTTGATGGTGTTCGGTCTTCGCCGATTCCTACGATGCAGCTTTTGGTGGGACTGCCTTATGCGTATGATTTGACCTATCTTCTTTAGTTAAGACCAGCAGAAGATAAGCCTCAAACGAGTTCATGTACTACCATTGAATTGTCTAATTTATTACATAACTTTTCTGGACTATTTGAGGAGATGCAGAAGTTGCCACCGAGGAGAGCGACAAACCATCGCATAGAGATTATACCTGGGGTTGCACTGGCGAACGTGAGCCTATATCGGTATCCATATGTGCAAAAAGAAGTTATTTCAAAGAAGGTAGCCGAGATGTTGGAGCAAGGCCTCATACAACCAAGTCATAGCTCGTGCTCATCCCCCGTGCTTTTGGTGCGAAAAAAGGATGTAACATAGCGTTTTTGTGTCGACTATTGAACACTAAACGCTATTACCGTCAAGGACCGGTATCCTATTATGGTTATCGAGGAGTTGCTGGACGAGCTTGCAGGGGTGACTATATTAAGTAAGCTGGACTTGAGAGCTAGGTATCATTAAATTAGAGCTCACCCGATGGATGTGCACAAAACTGCATTTCGGACTCCGGATGGGCATTACGAGTTCCGAGTGATGCCTTTTGGTCGCACCAATGCTCTAGCTACGTTTCAAGGCCTCATGAATGATATATTTCAGCCTCTATTGCAAAGGTATGTCTTGGTATTTTTTGACGATATTTTGGTGTATAGCAGGACTAAATTAGAGCATTGGCGACATTTGAAGGACGTGCTGAATTTATTGGAGCAAAACTAATTGAAGATCAAGAAGTCCAAGTGCCTATGGGGAGTACTAAAGGTGGAGTATTTAGGCCACATCATTTCAGCGGATGGTGTAGCGGCGGATCCTCAAAAGGTTGCATGTATGACCGCTTGGCTTATTCCTACTACTATCATCGGATTGAGAGGATTTTTGGGGTTGACTGGTTATTATCGTTGATTCATCACCGGATATGGCAGATCGTTGCTCCTCTCACTTCTTTGTTGAACAATGACTCTTTTAGATGGATGGATGAAGCCACTTTAGTCTTTGAAAAATTGAAAACAGCAATGACGACGGAGGGGTCGAGAGTGCACCCTGTCTTTAATGTTTCATTGTTGAGAGAGCGCACTGGAGATCATGAAATTGTTCGATCGGTTCTATCGGAGCCATTGGAGGAGATAGAGATCGTAGAGCCATTTCGAGTACTTGCTAGACGCCGACGATAACATGGTACCAAATTGGAGATAGAGATTCTAGTTGAGTGGCTTGGCAAGCCATCTGCTAACGCGATATGAGAGTTGGAGACTGATATCTTAGAGTGTTTCCCTGACTTTTCACCTTGAGGGCAAGCTGGGGGAAGCGTGGTGGGCTGATACACTTAGGTAGGTGATAGGCTCTGATACCAAATTGATGAGCTCTAATACCAAATTGATAAGCTCTGATACCAAATGATAGGCCCTAATACCAAATTGTTAAGATCTGTAATCCAAAGATCGGCTACGGAGCAATTTCTTAAGATCTGAATTTATTGTAGGAAGCAGTTTGCGTAACTATAGAAAAATATTCGTCAGATATTCTCCAATAGTCAGAAAATAATGGAACTAATTGGGTTGGATCCATAACTTCCTGATCTACAACTTTTGTATGTATGCTCTTCACAGATTCGAACGGTAGCAGGGACGAAAATACAGAATAACATGGGTGATGGTGGTGGTGACGAGTGAAGTGGATGTTAGGGTTATAGATGGGTATGGAGATGAGGGTGGATTGTGGAAGTGATTCAGGGAAGTAGACAAAGGGAACAAAGTGGTCGAGATCCCAAAGAAGAGGGGTGGCTCGATAGTCGAGAGAGATTAGAGAAGTGAGGAGAAACCTTACCAACGGTAGAGGTGGAAGGATGGTGAAGAGGGAGGAGGGAGAAGTTTAGAGAGAAGATAGGAGGCAAGAAATTAAAAATCCAATAGCATTATGAAGTTGGTTGTCATCCACATATTTATAGAGGCTAGCCAACAAGTCCTAAAACAATATGAAATCCTAATTCTAGAGGATTCCCATTGATCGCGTTCGAATGCGCCCGATCGCGTTAGAACGCACTAAAAAAGGCCCTTCTCTGGATTTGCGAACGCGACACAACCATTCGAACGTGGGCGTTCACAAGGTGTTCACAAATGCAGGAGTTCACAAATGTGGGCGTTCACAAGCATTCGAACACGACCTACAGGAATTTTATTTTAATAAAAATAAACACCTAATGTAATACGAAAAGATCCTAGCTAAGTGTATCAGCCCACCACGCTTCCCCCACCTTGTCCTCAAGGTGAAAAGTCAAGAAAACGCTCTAAGATATCAGTCTACAACTCCTATGTCACCTCGGTTTGCCAAGCCACTCGATTAGAATCTTCATCTCCAATCTGGTACCATGTCATCGTCGGCGTCTAGCAAGTACTCGAACTAGCTCTACGATCTTTATCTCCTCCAATGGCTCCGGTAGAACCGATCCAACAATCTTATGATCTCCAATGCACTTTCTCAATAATGAAACATGAAAGATAGGGTGCACTCTCGACCCCTCTAGCAGCTACAAACGATATGCAACTGGACCAATACGCTCCAAAGTAGCGATGTGCTAACTTTTTGATTTCGCATCGGATGTTAGGTCACCTGTTGATACTGTTGCACCCTCACAAACACCCAACTGCCGATGTAGAACTCTTGCTCCCTATAGCTACGATCATAAACTTGCTTCATGCGATTTTGAGCAAGTTTAAGATGAGCACACAACCTCCTCAACGTGGCATCTCTATCCATCAATGCTAAGTCCACCTCCGTCCTATTTGCAGATGCCATTGGATCATAAGCGCGTAACATCGGAGCCGTGCGTCCATACACCACCTCAAATGGAGGCATGCCAATACTGTTATGGTATCACTCCGCCCACGGTAAGAACTCCAATCATCATCTCAGCATCTCTCCAACAAAGAACCTCAAATACTACTCAATGCCTCGATTAACCATCTTAGTTTGGCCATCCGTCTATGGATGGTAGGCCGAACTAAAGTTTAACCGAGTCCTCTGCAATCTGAAAAACTTAGTCCAAAAGTCGCTCATAAATACACAATCACAATTCGAGACAATCGTACATAGCATGCCATGTAATCGAGCAATATCTCTAACAAAAATTTCAATTGTCGTCTTAGCTAAAAATGGATGTGATAATGCCGAAAAGTACGCATACTTGCTCAATCTGTCAACCACCACAAAGATAACAGAATAACCACATACCAGCGGAAGACCCTCTATGAAGTCCATAGAAATGTCCTCCCAAACATGGTCCGGTATAGGTAAAGGCTATAGTAATCCGACCGGTTTCAAAGTGGTTACTTTAGCCATTTGATAGACTTCGCAAGTACAAACAAAACTCCTCACATCCCGTCTCAATCCTGGCCACAAGCAACTCTGCGATATCCTCCTATAAGTCCTCAAGACACCCTCATGACCAGCCTCTGGAGTATGGTGAAAGTGATCCAACAATTTCTGCTGCAATCCGTCATTTGCAGGCATTTGAATGCATCCGTGGTCCAGCAACAAACTACCTCGATTCTCTAACTCAGGATGGCACTCCGGATCATCCATCGCCTCCTACAACAATCTCAAAATATCTAGGTCAAATGTACATGCATACCATAGCTCATCAAGGAAGGGAAAGGTAGGAGATGAATAGGCTGCAAGCTTGGCGGTATCGGGTTGGCGTGATAGTGCATCCGCTGCTTTATTTTTTGTTCTCTTCTTGTATTGAATTTCATAATCATACCCTAGCAATCCTATCGCGACTGTGCCGGAGTGTGTATGCGCTGTCCTAAAAAGTATGGAAGGCTCCTTTGATCGGTTCGGATAATGAATCGTTTACCGATCAAATAAAGCCTCCACTTTGTCGCCGCATGCAGAATTGTCAACATCTCTCTCTCTCTCTCTAAGTCGATAATTGCTTAGATTTTTGCACTAAAGCCTTACTAAGATAGGCAATGGGACGTCTTTCTTACATTAGTACAGCTCCTATACCAACATCCGACGCATTACATTCAACAATGAATTCTTTGGTGAAGTCCGGTAGCGCTAGAACAGGTGCCGTCGTTATTACTGTTTTTTAATTTTTCAAAGGCTAAAGTGGCTTCATCCATCCATCTAAAAGAGTCCTTCTTCAACAAAGAAGTTAGAGGAGCCGCAATCTTTCCATATCCGGTGATGAATCGACGATAATAATCAGTCATCCCCAAAAATCCTCTCAATCCGGTGGTAGTAGTAGGAATAGTCTAAGCGGTCATACATGCAACCTTTTAAGGATCCGTCGCTACACCATCCGCTGAAATGATGTGGCCTAAATACTCCACCTTTGGTACTCCCCATAGGAACTTAGACTTCTTGATCTTCAATTGGTTTTTCTCTAACAAATTCAGCACGTCCTCCAAATGTCGCCAATACTCCAATTCAGTCCTGTTATACACCAAAATATCGTCAAAAAGTACCAAGACATACCTTCGCAAGAGAGGCCAAAATATATCATTCATGAGGAAAGAGAGGCCAAAATATATCATTCATGAGGCCTTGGATGGTAGCTGGGGCATTGGTGAGATTAAAAGGCATCACTCAGAACTCGTAATGCCCGTTCGAAATCCGAAATACAGTTTTGTGCACATCCGCTGGGTAAACTCTAATTTGATGATACCCGGTCCTAAAGTCAAGCAACTCCTCGATAACCGGAATACGATATCGGTCCTTGACGGTAATAGCGTTTAGTGCTTGGTAGTCGACACAAAAATGCCATGTCCAATCCTTTTTTCGCACCAAAAGCACAGGGATGAGTATGAGCTATGACTTGGTTGTATGAGGCCTTGCTCCAACATCTCGGCTACCATATTTGAGATAACTTCTTTTTGCACATGTGGATACCGATATGACCTCACGTTCGTCGGTGTAGCCCCGGGTACAATCTCTATGCAATGGTCTGTTGCTTTCCTCTGCGGCAACTCCTGTGGCTCCTCAAACAGTCCAGAAAAATTATCTAATAAATTAGATAATTTAGTGGTAGTACCTGAACTCGTTTGAGGCTCATCTACTACTGGTCCTAACTAAAAAAGATAGGCCAAATCATATGCACCAAGCAGCCCCACCATAGGCTGCATCACAGGAATTGGCGAAGTCCGAACACCATCAAGCCGTACATCTTTATTTTCTTGTTTATATTTCATCCACATGCTCCGAAAAGTAAATGTGACGGGTCCCAAACTTTGTAACCACTGAGCACCAAGGACAATGTCCGCTCATCGCAACATCAACGGATACAAGTCCATAATGATGTCTTGTCCGTGCACCCGTATACCGACTCGGCAACACAAGCTCTCCGCCCTAAGCTTCGTGCCGTCTCCAATAGCAACGTTAAACCCTATAGTCGGTTCGGCATCCTAACCCAATCTCCTCACTAGCCTCTCGTTTAGAAAGTTGTGTGTACTCCCCGATTCGATGAGGATGTGCACACAATGCTTTCTAATAAGTCCATCTACTTATAATGTCCTCAGCGCGGAAGTACCCGAATATGCATGCATCGATATTTTAGCTTGGATATCTTTCTCTATGCTCTCCTCAACAGTCTCCTCATGGTTCTCCTCTGGACACTCTCCATCATCAACTACCTCATCATCATCCTCAGAACCATCGATAAGCATCACACTCCCGATTGGTTTAGAACACCAATGACCAGGGGTGAAACGTTTATCACATCAAAAACAAAGGCCTTTTGCTCTTCGCTCATCCACCTGGACAGGTGTGAGAGTTCGAACGGGGGGTCTAGTGCCTTCTCTAACATTTGAAGAAGGTCTCAAAGGTGGTCGAGGTCTAATAGTCGCAACTGCTGTTTTTGAAACCGCAAAATTTCTGATTGGCGTTCTAGGTGCAAACCACCCATCTCGGTTACCCCAATTAGTTTTCGCTGCCATCTTTAGAGCCCTATATTTTTGTTCCATCCTCACGGCCTTCTCAAAGGCCTCCTCAAGAGTAGTAGGACATAGAGCATGAACATCCGCTTGTATCTCCTCTCGCAGCCCTGAAATAAATGTACTCATCAATGTACGTTCGGGCCACGGTGGCTGACAACAACTACTAACTCTTTTAAACTTAGCTTGGTACTCCAATACGGTAGTCCTTTGAACCATCTTGCTTAATGTGGCAGCAAAATCTTCATATGTCACTGTCCCAAATCTGCGTGTAATCCTTTTACAAAAATTAGCCCATCCGATAAATCCACCACCACGAATTATCGATAATATACCAATGCAATGTCGTTCCTTGGAGGTGAAAGCTTGCCATATGGACTTTTGCATCTTCCACTATACCTTGACAATCAAAATATTGTTCAACTTGAAATACCCAATCTGTTGGATCATCGCCTTGGAATTTTAGAAAGTCCAAGCATGGGGTTTTCCCCCGAATAGCATTGTCGGGTTCTCAAAAGATCCTTGGTTTAGGTCTAAACCTTTGTGCGTTGTCAGGATCAACCTCATCCTCAAAGTGCCAATCCTCCTCATCGACGAAGCGCATCGGTGCCGCACGCCTCTCGGGTTCCACCACCATCGATCTTGGGTTTTGTAATGGAGGTGGGGGATGATGTGAACACATAGGTAGGAGGGGATTATTGACACTCATATGACGCACCTAGACTTGTGGGGTATCGATTCTATGAGTTCCCACTGTTGGTCCATCTTGAAACTTCGTTCGTCGTCAAGGAGATGATGAACCCAATTGATTCACGACATATTCCTTGAATTCGTTGTGATCCTTTTGTATGTTGTCAACTCTATGCAACAATGTTTGGAACATGCCTCTTAGTTCATCCATATTCGAACCCATGAATGTTGGTTGACTCGGTCCTATCATGGTCGCTCCAAAGGAATCGGCCTCACGGTTAAGATCATCGTGCATTGGGTCCTCCCTTGTCGGTGTGCTCTCCATTGGTCTCCTTGTTGATGTCATCTTCCTTATTTCAACCATCATGTAGGTCTGAGATTCGCCTGCTCTGATACCACTTGATAGGCTCTGATACCAATTGTTAGGGCTCTGATACCAAATTGATGAGCTCTGATACCAAATTGATAAGCTCTAATACCAAATGATAGGCTCTAATACCAAATTATTAAAATATGTAGTCCAATGATCGGCTATAGAACAATTCCTTAATATCTGAATTTATTGCATAAAGTAGTCTGCACAACTGTGGGTAAATATTTGTCAGATATTGTTCGATAGTTAAAAAATTACGAAACCAATTAGATTTGATCCGTAACTTCCTGATCTACAACTTTCACATTTATTCCCTTCGCAGATTCAAAATGTAGTAGGGACAAAAACATGGAATAACATGGGTAATGGTGGTGGTGACGGGTAAAGTGGATGTTAGGGTTTTAGATGGGTATAGAGATGAGGGTGGACTGTGGAAGTGATTAAGGGAAGTAGACGAAGGTAACGAAGTGGTCGGGATCTCAAAGAAGAGGGGTGGCTCGATAGTCGAGGGAGATTAGAAGCGAGGAGAAACCTTGCCAACGGTAGAGGTGGAAGGATGGTGAAGAGGGAGGAGTGAGGAGTTTAGAGAGAAGATAGGAGGTAAGAAATCAAGAATCCAATAGCATTATGAAGTTGGTTGCCATCCACATATTTATAGAGGCTAGCAACAAGTCCTAAAACAATATGAAATCCTAATTCTAGAGGATTCCCGTCGATCGTGTTCGAACGCACTAAAAAAGCCCCACCTTTGGATTTGCGAACGCGACACAGGCGTTCGAACACGGGCGTTCACAAGGTGTTTACAAACGTGGGCGTTCACAACACGTTCATAGGGCATTTACAAGCGTTCACAAGTGTTCGAACGCGACTCCACCTACGTTCGAACGCATCCTACAGAAATTTTAGTTTAATGAAAATAAACACCTAATGTAATAAGAAAAGATTCTAACAATTGGTATCAGAGCCTATCATTAGGATCTTTTCTTATTGCATTAGGTGTTTATTTTCATTAAAATAAAATTCCTATAGTTTGCATTTGAACGCAGGTGGAGTTGTGTTCGAACGCCCTTGTGAATGCCTTGTGAACGCCCGCATTCAAACGCCTGTGTCGCGTTCGCAAATCCAGAGAATGAGTTTTTTTGAGTGCATTCGAACGTGATCGAGCGTGTTCGAACGCGATCGATGGGAATCCTCAAGAATTAGGGTTTCATATTATTTTAGGACTTGTTGGCTAGCCTCTATAATGTGGATGACAGCCAACTATATTATGCTATTGGATTCTTGATTTCTTGCCTCTTATCTTCTCCCTAGACTCCTCCCTTCTCCCTCTTCACCATCCTTCCATCTCTACCGTTGGCAAGATTTCTCCTCGCTTCTAATCTCCCTCAACTGTCGAGCCACCCCTCTTTTTTGGGATGTCGACTACTTCGTTCCCTTCGTCTAGTTCCCTTAATCATTTTCACAATCCACCTTCATCTCCATACCCATCCATAACTCTAACATCCACTCCACCCGTCACCACCACCATCAGCCAAATTAATCCATGTTTTCGTCCTTGCTACATTTCGCATCTATGAATGGAGTAAATATGAAAGTTGTAGATTAGGAAGTTACAGATCCAACCCAATTGGTTTAGTAATTTTATTACTACCGTAGAATATCAGATGAATATTTTCCTACGATTGCACGGAGTGCTTTTTACAATAAATTCAGATCTTAATGAATTATTCTGTAGCCGATCTTTTGGTTCTAGGTCCTATCAATTTGGTATCAGAGCCTATCAAGCGGTACTAGAGCCCATTATTTGGTACTAGAGATTATCAAAGTGATCTTAGAGCCCATCAATTGGTCTTAGTAGCTTATTAGTTCATGGACAGTACTTTTATGGATTTATCTGAATTATGTTTATGTATTCTTAAAGATCAAGTATGATAGATTAGTAAATAGTTGTGTGGCAATGGATTGATATTATGAATTGAGTATTATATCTATCAAGATATTGAAGGGATTATTGGATTACTTGGTAGAATTTAGTAGATAGTCTTTGGATTTGAATATCGTTATCATTAAATGATATTTTGGTGGATATATTAGTAGTGATAGTAACTAAATAGATAATGATCAAATTGAAATTATGTGAATCGAGGAATAAATAGTTTGGATACAAAAAAAGACTGATAGAAAGATCACTATAAATTTTTATCATGTGTGCGTGTGTTTTTTTTTTGAGGTAACCATTCAGATATTGTAGGTTAAAAAGGAAGATAATGTAGGGAATCAGAATGCTATATAAATTTTATTTGAGGTTGCATTATGATTAACGTTGATAGGTTGGATTTGATGAACTGTATGTTATGTTGAAGAATGTATTATGTATACAAGTTGATATTGTAGTCTTATATGGATAGTTGTGATCTCTTTTATTGATTTGTTTTCTAATTGGTATAATGGTTTAAGCTTATGTGCAGTGCACTATTAAATAAGAGGATTTGTATTATTGCCTAAATTTTATGATGATATCAGATGATGGTGAGTATGTTTAGGTTAGGCAGAAATAATATGTATTTATCGTTCTATCTGGTATTAGTGATAGTAGTGAGGGATAACTATTGAGCATGTTTGAGATCAGACTATACATTCAGTAGATTGGAGATAATTTACTTAAATAGGTTGTGTTGTATTATGGTAGGTGATTATGGTATTACGTTGTTATATTGTTGCAGTTAGCAGAAAAGGTGATATATTTGGACAGCTTGAGGTATTTTTGAGTAGAACATGATTCAATTAATAGATGACAACACTTTTTATATTGTAGAATGAATGTACTCTTTATTGCAGACCAATGGTAATATCGATGTCTATAGACATAGTATGATTACCTCACTGACCTAAATCTAGAAATTTTATTTTTGTAAGGGAGTTACTCGTGGTTGTGTAATGTTAGGAATTAATAAGTAAACTAGTAAGGAAGTATAAGTTATGGACCTAAAAAAGTGAGATTGCACAATTGTCGATTTGATTAGAAGGTAGTGGAACTAGATATGTGGATTTTCTTACAATCCTAGCGTGATATAAATTTCGGGGTCGAAATTTTCGTAAGAAGGGAAGAAAAATGTAACAACCTGCCTTAAAAAAAAAAGAAGAACAAAAATTTAATTAAAAATGTAACAACCCTCCTCGCCGGCCCGGTCCCCTCCCTTCCCTCCCCTCCACTCTTTCTTTTCTTTTTCTCTTCTCTTCTTCGTCTTCTTTCTTCTTTCTTCTTTCTTCTTTCTTCTTCTTCCTCAGCTGCTTCTCCTCTTTTTCTCTTTTTTTTTGTAATAATGTGATACACTTAGTTAGGATCTTTTTTTATTGCATTAGGTGTTTATTTTTATTAAAATAAAATTCCTTTAGGTTGTGTTCAATCGCAAGTGGAGTCACGTTCGAACGCCCTTGTGAACGCGTTGTGATTGCCCGCGTTCTAACGCCTTGTGAATGCCTGTGTTACATTCGCAAATCCAGAGAAGGGGCTTTTTGAGTGTGTTCGAACGCGATCGGGCGCATTCGAACGTGATCGACGGGAATCCTCTAGAATTAGGATTTCATATTGTTTTAGGACTTGTTGGCTAGCCTCTATAAATATGTGGATAACAACCAACTTCATTATACTATTGGATTCTTGATTTTTTTTGCCTCCTATCTTCTCTCTAGACTCCTCCCTCCTCCATTTTCACCATCCTTCCATCTCTACCGTTGGCAATGTTTCTCCTCGCTTCTAATCTCCCTCGTCTGTCGAGGCACCCCTCTTCTTTGGGATCTCAACTACTTTGTTCTCTTCGTCTACTTCCCTTAATCACTTCCACAATCCACCCTCATCTTCATACCCATCTATAACCCTAACATCCACTCCAACCATCACCACTACCATCACCCACGTTATTCCGTGTTTTCATCCATGCTACAGTTCGAATATGCAAAGGGCGTAAATACGAAAATTGTAGATTAGGAAGTTAGGGATCCAACCCAATTTGTTTCATAAATTTCTGACTACGAGAGAATATCTAACGAATATGTTCTCACGGTTGCACGGACTACTTCCTACAATAAATTCAGATCTTAAGGAATTATTCCATAGCCGATCTTTTAGTTCCAGATCCTATCAAATTAATATCAGGGCCAATCAATTGGTATCAGAGCCTATCTTTGGTATCAAAGCCTATCAAGTGGTATCAGAGCAGGTGAACCTTAGACCAACATTAATGGTTGAAACAAGGAAGATAACATCAACAAGGAGACCTATGGAGAGCACACCGACAAGGGAGGACTCAATGCACGAAGATCCTAACCGTGAGGCCGATTTCTTTGGAGCGACCATGGTAGGACCGAGTCAACCAACGTCCATGGTTTCAAATATGGATGAACAAAGGGGCATGTTTTAAACATTGTTGCATAGAGTTGACAACTTACAAATTGATCACAATGAATTCATGGAATATGTTGTGAATCGATTAGGTTCGTCATCTCCTCGACGACAAACGGAGTTTCAAGAAGGACCAGCGGTGGGACCTCATCGAATCGATACCCCACAGGTCTAGGCGTGTCATATGAGTGTCAATGATCCCCTCTTACCAATGCTTACACATTATCCCCCACCTCCGTTACAAAACCCAAGACCGACGGTGGTGGAACCCGAGAGGCGTGCGGCACCGGTGTGCTTCGTTGATGAGGAGGATTGGCACTATGAGTATGAGGTTGATCTCTATGGAGTTGGTGATGGACGTGCTTGAGGATTTAGAGAAGGTGATCAACATGCACAAAGGTTTAGACCTGAACCAAGGATCTTTCATGAACCTCACAATGCTATTCGGGGGAGAACCGCACGTTTGGACTTTTCAAAATTTCAAGACGGTGATCCAACGGGTTGGGTGTTTCAAGTTGAATAATATTTTGATTGTCAAGGTACAGCGGAAGATGCAAAAGTCTAGATTGCAAGCTTTCACCTCCAAGGAATAGCATTGCATTGGTATAGATTGGTAATTTGTGGTGGTGGATTTATCAGATGGGCTAATTTTTGTAGGAGGATTATATGCAGATTTGGGACATCGACATATGAAGATTTTTCTGTCACATTAAGCAAGATGGTTCAAAGGACTACCGTATTGGAGTATCAAGCTGAGTTTGAAAGAGTTAGTAGTCGTTGTGAGCCATTATGGCCCGAACGGACATTGATGAGTACATTTATTTTGGGGCTACAAGAGGAGATACAAGCGGATGTATGTGCTCTATGTCCTACTACTCTTGAGGAGGCATTTGAGAAGGCCATGAGGATGGAACAAAAATATAGGGCTCTAAAGATGGCAGCGAAAACCAATTGGGGTAACCGAGATGGGCGGTTTGCACCTAGAACGCCGATCAGAAATTTTGCGACTACTAGACCTTGACCACCTTTGAGACCTTCTTCAAATGTTAGAGGAGGCACTAGACCCCCTGTTCGAACTCTCACACATGTCCAGGTAGAGGAGCGAAATATCGATGCATGCATATTCGGGTACTTCTGCACCGAGGACATTATGGGTAGACAGACTCGTTAGAAAACATTGTGTACACATTCTCATCGATTCGAGGAGTATACACAACTTTATAGATGAGAGGTTAGTGAGGAGATTGGGTTTGGATGCCGAACTGACTATGGGGTTTGACGTTGCTATTAGAGACAGCACGAAACTTAGGGCAGAGAGCTTGTGTCGCCAATTTGGTATACGGGTGCAAGGACACGACATCATTGTGGACTTGTATCCGTTGGCACTACGAGGAGCGGACATTGTCCTTGGTGCTCAGTGGTTACAGAGTTTGGGACCCGTCACAGAATAATAGGCAGATAATTATGTTTTAAATACACTATTAAATAATATAATTATGGTTAATAAATAACAAAACAAATATAGAAATGAAGAGTACATAATTACAATAAGAAACTATCTTTTTGTCGGGTTAATTTTAATCAATAGAAAGACTGACATATTTGTTATAAATAATTTCAGATCCCGACCCCCTTATTCAAGACCCCATGAACTTAGTTATCGAGGCTTGATTGTTATCGTAGCAGCGTGAACGAGTGGTGGTTTGGTATTTGCAGTAGGGTGAGTAGTCTTATCCCCTAGATGCCTAGATGCCTTTCTCAAATTATGTTATACTATATATTATGTATATGCATGTTTTGGCCTCCAACATGATTATATGACTCTATCTAGAGATGATTACAATTGCGCATATTTTATCATGCATTTGATTAGGCTAATCTTGGATATAAGTATGATGATGATAAATAGAGATGATCAGAGATGATTCTACTGTTATGATTTTATATAAAAATGATCTTCTAGTATGAATGTGCATGTGACAGACTAGCGGGAGTATGCATGTGTTAGATACATGGTTGGAGTCTACATTGCATCATTTTTCTCTTGATTCTTATTCCACCTAAATTCCTGTTATACATTGACTCGTTATCGTACTGGATATATACATGTGATCTGACATTTAGAAGGAAAGCATGAAATGTGATTGATATGATAGTTGATAGAAACTGTGAGGATACCCGAGTAGGCACCAGGGTTAGGGGTGCCTAGAGTGATGATTATGGTCGCTGATATGTGATATCTCGTGGCCCATGTCTGAGGTCAGTTGAGTCTGTGCGCATAGACAATCGGACACATGTCGTTCGCCAGGGTATATGTGGCGAGTTATCCTCATGAGGTTTCTATCAGCTAGGAGGGTGCTCGATCTGGATGAATTTTGATATACCCTTAGCGTATGACAGGGTATGATTATGACTAAGATACCCTTAGCATATGGTAGGGTATGCTTTGAGCCTACGGGCAGGATGTTGAGATCGGGTACCGGGTGTTGACTATGCACAATGGTCTGGTATGATAATGACATATAGAGATGGCATTGATGACTGAGATGTTGAGAAATGCATATGATTTTATTATCATCTGATTACCTGATTATTGAGTGGTTAATATACATCATATATGGTTGCATTTGATATCATAGCATTGTCATGGTCGGCATGCATCATGTGTTATATTAGAGAGAGAGTTATGATGATAGTATGACATTGAGATCTATTTATTCATTGTCGAGGATTATATACTTCTATCAGTTATGACATGCTATCTACTTTTCAATTATGTATTATTGAGAAACATTCATACACTTATTCATGACATAATACTCTTTCTTATTTATATTATCCGGTACTTGATTTATTCTCTATTTGGCTTCACTAATTCGGGGTAAGGTCTATTCATTGAGCCTTTAGCTCATGACTTTCTTTGTTTTCTCCTTTCCAAAAACCCAGGTGAACGAGAGGAGCAGGATACTCCCTTAGAAGTGAGTGAGGAGTAGAGTGTGATTAGTGTTATATGCCAGATAAGTTATCTTATCTGATGTATTAGTGGACATCCTCCAAAGTGTATCTGTATCCTTATCTTATATTTTAGAAGGTGACTTTGTACTTATATAATTCTGTATATGTAGTTGTGAAAAGCTCTTGATGATGTGTTGTGGCCTATGTGGGGCCCAAGTAGGGTTTTCTGTATGCTGTTGACAGTTAGACTTGAGTTATTCTTAGTTTAAATGTTGTGGATAAAATTATGATGTTGCTACAAGTTTATTTGATTGTCAGTAACTAACCAAATGATCAGGTGCTACGCACGTGTCATGTGGGCTCATGCCATGCACATGTTTAGGGTTTAGGTGTTACATGCCGGTCACCGCGGATCGCCGTCATCACTTCCACTATAGTGCTATTGACGCCGATGAGTCTCCTCCCTCCTCCCCAACCCGCCACCGCCGCTACCGAGCTGCCAATAAAGCCCTTCTCCCTCCATCGTTTTTTCCTTCTCTTCTCTTTCTTGTTCTCTCTCTGCCTTTATACCTCTCTCTCTCGATCTTTCTCGTTCTCATCTACCCCTCGACCTCTCTCTATCTCTCATGGACTACCAAAACACTAGGAACCCGCCACCGTCGCTACTAAGCTGCTAATAAGGCCCTTCTCCCCCCATCATTTTTTTTCCTTCTCTTCTCTCTCATGTTCTCTCTCTTTAGCTCGAGCTCGTCGGAGTCGAACCACCGGTGAGAGATCGGCCGCTAGCTGGCCAACAATAGCCGAACCCATCCCTACCGACTCGACTTTTCCCTTCCCTTCCCTCCCCTTCCCGTTCCTCTGTTAGGAGAATTTGTGAAGTAGAGTGGAATCAAAACAGAAATTTAGGTTTTTTAGGCAAGATGCTAGAAGCTTCTTTTACGATAGTAATTTCCCCACCTAAGGTACAGATAGACTCTTGGAAATTCAATCTCTAGGATATAATGCTGACATGAATCGTGCATCCGTTCCCAATGAAGCTCAGATGTAGGGAAGCAGTCCGCGTAGTTGAAGGAGAATATTCTCAAAATATTCTTTTGTAGTTAGAAAATTACGAAACTAGAGGGGATCGTTCCGTATCTTCCTGATCTACGGATTTTCATGCTCTTGGAAGATTATGACTGCTCCTAGGGCGAAAATAAATAATATTGCGGTGGAGGTGGAGATGGTGGGTGATGGTGATGATGATGATGAAGGTGGTGGTAATGGTGATGGCTTTGGTGTCATGAAATGCTGAAGGGATAAGGATGAGGGAGGATAAGTTGGCCGAGATCCCAAGGAGATGGGAGGACCTGACAATCGAATGGGATTAGGGGTAACTGGCGTTGAGACGACACATGCTTAGGGCTTGAGCGAGGAAGGAGAAGAGCTAGGATAGAGGGAGAAGGAAAAAAAACTCAATATTCAATAATTCCAATTAGGTCGCCATCTACATAGTAAGAGGCTAACCTAATAAGCCAAACTAACAATTAATAAACCTAGAAATAATGCATTTTCGCCGATCGCATTTGAACGTGCAATTTACGTTCTCTATATGTGCAAACATATGTAAGCATTTGAACGAGTGCGTTCGAACGGGGTTGAACATGTTCGAATGCACAATTTGCTTCCTTTGTATGTGCAAACGTATCTAGGCGTTAAAATGAGTGCGTTAGAACAGGGTCGAAAGTGTTTGAACGCACAATTCACATCTTCTATATGTGCAAACGTATGCAGGTGTTCGATCAAGTACGTTTGAACATGACTTGCAGTTCTTATTTTCTAAAGAAAACAAATAAATCAAAATAAGAAATAGGGTTCATAGGTTTGTATCCATGCACAAGATGACTCAGTGTGGTCCAAATCACATCATTCCACCATGCCTTTGCTCACTTTGTCCTCAAAGTACAAATTCAGGATAACGATCCATCATTGTTACTTCGGATTCCCATGTGGCTTGCTTCTGTGTATGATTGACCCAGCTCACCAACACCTCTGTAACTATTTTTCCTTTGCATCTGACCCTTCTTTGTGATAGGATCTTCTCTGGAGTGAGCTCAATTGCCTTCTATTCAGGCTCGGGTAGTTCTGCTGCAACCTGCTCAACTGGAACAACCCAGGCTCTCAAGCTAGATACATCGAAGACTGGATAAACTTGGGATGACTCGAGTAAGTCCAGCTTATATGCGATCGCTCCCACCTTTCCTAGAATCTGAAATGGATCAAAGAAGTGATGTTGTAACACCCAAACTCTAAACACGTGCCTAACATGAGCCCACATGACACGTGCAAGGCACCTGACAATTCGGTTAGATACCGATAATCAAATAAATCTGTATCAACACCATAATTTTATCCACATCGTCTAACCCAAAAATAACTCAAGACTACCAATAGCATACAGATAATTCTTAATAGAGCCCCACACAGGCCAACAACACATCATCAAGAGTATTTCGCTATTACATATATACGATAGTGATATATACATAATTTAACAAGTATAAAGTCACTTGCTAAAATATAAGACAGAGGTAAAGATATTCTGAAATGTCAATTGATACACCATAAAATATAACGTATCTAGCATATAACACTAACCACACTCTACTCTTCACTCGCTAGCAAGACCTCTAAGAAAGTATCATGCTCCACTCGTTCACCTGGTTTCTTTTTTGGAAAGGAGAAAAACAAAAAGAATCATGAGCTAAAGACTTAGTGAATAGACTTCTCATCATCATTTGGTGGAATTATTTTCAAATTAGTAGATAGCTCAGGTTCGTGAAGCATCTGACAAAGATTGGTTTATAGACTTCTCTTTCTTATTTTATTCTTATTATTTTATTCTCTTTCTTGGATGGGTATTAATTTATATTTGTATGGATATGTATTTTGAGCTTGTTGTGGTCTTAGTATTATGGACTTCTTTTGTCCATATTATTTGAGTAAATGTGGGCTTTTCTTTTATATATTGTATTAAAATATTGACTAACGGATCACATGGTAATTATGTGAATTCTACCCATGTGAGGGACAAATGTTTAATGATGAGTGTTACATTAACTATATTACCTAGTACAAAATTATACAATAAAATAAATGTTTATCCCTTTTTTTTAGCTACCTAAAGCACTAATATTCTCTAATTTTGAAAGGTTGATTATAACATTTGATTATTTTAGCTTTTTAATTCAGAAAAAAAATCTCATATAAAGATAGAAATATTAATATCCATTGGCCTGTATATTGTCCAAATTTGTGTTTATATTAATTAATAGTAATAGTTAAAATCGAAAGAGCATCAGCTCATTGGATGAACAGTAATTTAGTAGTATATACTGAGAAAAATACTTTCAACAACGAGGCAATAATACAATGGATTTAGATTATAAAAGTACCACATAGGACAACTATAATTTTCAGTGATCAAACAAGAAAAAACTTCTTTTTTTTATTATTTATTGGTGTAAACAGGCATAAAACTTGGTTAATATTGATAAAGCTTTATATATTGCTTAGAATACTTTAGAAGTGTTTTGATATTTAGCTCCCGCCTCTCATGGTCATCCTGGTTTTCATGTAAAGAAGGCCAAGCAATTGATTTTAAATTCTTAGCCCCCTGATTTCGATCCATAAGCGACATCAAACTCATTACCCAACCGTTTGTTTTCTACCTTTCTCAGCCACGAAAACTTGGAGATGGACCTCCAAAAAAGATCTTGTGAACTAGAAGCTCTCACCACATCCCAGATGCAACTCTGCATGATCACTGTCTCCACTACCAGCTAGGATAGTTCAACATCACACGGTCTTAGCCATGACCCCAACTATATACACACGTCTACTAACAAGTAGCAAGAATTTTCCTATATTCTTGGCCAGCGCGATTTATGGAGAGGGTCGACGATACTGAACTTACGAAATCTTTGAATAGATTCGGCAGCCAATGAGGTCGTGACGCCTAGGACGGTTCTACCCTATGAGTGGGTTAAAAGGAGATAGATTCGTTTGGTTGATGCTTGATGCGGCCATTTCTCTCTCTATGGCCGTGGATGCCCAAAAGGCCGCCACCGTTCTGCATGCTGAAATTACGGCGTTACCCTCCTATCCTCTTAGTCTGCTGCCTATTGTTCCGCTGTTCGCCACAGACGGGCTTCTACCCGGAGGTTAAAGTGGTCATTTCGTTATCTTCTTGGATGAGATCGCCGATCTGTCCCGCATCATAAATAGCGATCGCTGAGCTCACCCGCTTTTAAGCTCTAGGATTTCCCCTTTCTTTCTCTCTAAATCTTACCCCCTCTCTCTCTCTCTCATGGCGCTTCGGCTCTCTCTCTCCTCGTCCCCGTCCCTCCGTTCCCTGCCCACCAATTCGCCTCCCTCCGTGGGGCCCAACCGGAAGGTGGATTGGCCCAATCGGGGAAGGACATGTGGCTCGGTCTCCAGGGAGGCGTCGAGAACGGTGGCGGTGAGGTCGAGCTTGGAGATCGCGGCGCCGGCGGTGGGGAGCGTGACGGAGGTGAACAAGGACACCTTCTGGCCCATCGTCGAAACCGCCGGCGAGAAGGTCGTCGTCCTTGATATGTACACTCAGTGGTAGGAACTTGCCCATTTACTGCTCAAGGTTTTTATTTATTTTCCACACTTGAATTTTCTTTATATTTTTCGAATTAGTACTTTTACAAGTGTTCTGATGTTAGATTGTTTTAGTTTTTGTGTCCGTTAGTTAAGATTGGGATTGCCATTATGTGGCAGCTGCTTAACTTTGCGTTTGATTTTGGCATTGCTACATTATGCAGAGGAAAATACGCCTTAATTTGATTAATTGAGTCAGTTTAGGCATAATGTCATCCCTGTTGTTAAAAGCTCGGACTTGTTTTGATGTGCACTTAGCGCGTTAAATTTAAGACCAAATTTGGATTTTTTTATAGATCTCTCTAGAATATGATAGAATTAAAATTTACTCATTGCTTAGGATATATTGCCCATTACTTGCATTTTTAGATGTTCTTCAATTGTTAAGGCATGGAAGAGTTGGTCTTACTAAATTTTCCAGTATTTGTGGTGTATCTTGCTTCCTGTAAACTTTTGCTACTTCAGTCGGTGCTCGAGTTCTCTATTAATATTGATTTAGCATTCTATTCAAGATTATTAGGATTAGATAATTAGTTGACCCAAAAGCTTAAACTATTAGGCAATGGACTAAACAATGTATATCATACTTTTAATACTTGGATTCTTCTTTGAAACTCTTAGCCTTGTTTACATTTAATTAAAAGGTTTTAAATCATTTTTAGGTTATGTAATCACTTTCAAGCACTCTAATACAGTTTTTGCTGTTTTAGAATTCTGCTATTAATTGTTAAAGCATTGCTATGTGCATGCTTATGTAGAGTTTCACTGTATGTTATGAGTTCTTGTCATTGATCTTTGATCAATAATCCATATAAACCACACTTTGGGTAGATCTGAAAAAAAAGAGTTTCAAGAACTAATACTACTCACTTCCATGACTTCCATCTTGAGAAAAACAAAAGGTTCTATCTGCCAATTCTTTAGTCTTTGCTGCCAACGGATATTTAGGTGGACGATTATGGATCCGGTTTTGGCATACTAATATTCTTAAGTATTTGGCTCAGTGGTTTATTAATTTTAATACTCCTTGTCCAATTTCTTAAGGATCATCAAATTTTTTCTATAACCAAATTAATATACTTGTAGTTAGTGCCTCTTCTCTTTTCAATTGATTTTTCTGTAGTAAGTTCAGAATAATATGTAGCTTCTTCTATATTCTTTTTTATGCCCTTAAAACAGGTCACTGTAGTGGAGCCTTTGCATCATTGGCATTATATCTTGTTGCCAGATTCATATTTAGCAATGATTATTGTCTTATTGATATCTATTTTACCTTTTTGCATATGACAACCTTTTACTATTTGTTTCTAACTCTTCTCTTGCATCGTTTGGTTGTTTGTATAGAAAATCTTATATCTTCTATTCATTCTCATTCAACGACTATTTCATGGCTTAAAATAAGAAAAACTTCTCACTTAGAAAAGGACCTTGGATGAATGAGAGCGTAACCTTTCACACCGGTGTATATATCAGGCAACAAGGCATACTTACTGAGATGAGCCATTGTTTATTGTTGGTTTTAGATTTATTGTGGAAATTTGCATGCATCCGTACGTCCTTATGCAATTCGATCCAATGTGTGTCTTAGTTTTGCATTTCTTGTCTTTTATTATAATATTTTTATTAGAATTCAGTCATGTTGCTCTCTAACTATGATTAGGTAGCTATTTACCTCCGCATTTAGAACTTTTTTCTTTTTTCTTTAAATAATTGCCACTGGAATATCTTCAAATATCAAAATTGCCACTACATGTCATAAATGCCACTGGAATCATTAGATTCTTTCGAAACTGTCATTTCTTTTGCTCCCTTTCTTTCTTTCTTTCTTTCTTTCTTTTTCTTTATTATTTTTTTTGCATTGACTAGCATTTGCATATGATGTTTGTTTCAAGTTTCAATCAATGATATGCAAATTAAAGAGTAAGTTTCATTGCTTCATTCTAAAAATGGAAACGGAGAATTGAAGGCATTTTCACCGAGAGGGTCAAATTCTATAGTAAGGATGTCGCTATTCCACATTTCCTCTTCTTCGCCACAGAATATATATTATTGACAGAACCATGCTGTGTGCCTATGTTTTTTCCTTTCTCTGAAAGCAACCTTGGAAACCAAAATCCATAGGAGAGTGTTGTCCATGGGAAAGGAAAATTCTGATCAGATTTCCTTTTTCCTTCCATTTGGAACTTAGAAAAGGATTATAAGACAACATTTTTCTGTTTAGTCCTTTTATTTTAATGCCAGAAAAGTAAAGTAGGTTGCCTAGTTCAGAGGCTGTGAAGATTATCATCAGTATCCCATTTTTGAAATATAATATTCAAGAAAGTGAAAAGAGAAACTCTATGCTCTTTTTCTTTTTCATGTTATCTTTCTGAAAATGGAAAGCTCAAGTTTTCCTAAACCTGAAAACTGATGCTGAGGGTTTCCTACTCAAAGAACAAACTGATTGGAGATGAGTTTAATGTGCAGCGCACATTATTTTAGGAGCCTCCATACAATTAAATATGTTTTGAGAACATAATCTTTCTAATTGTAAATTCTTGGAACTAGGGCACGCACTAAAGTGTAGAAGTTCACTTGGTTTTCAACTTTCACTTTCTTTTAGCTTATTATACTAATAGTTCAATTAAACTAGACAGATTTTAGGCTGACTATTCCTTTAATGGTAATTTAGCTATGCTTGTTAGTGCCATAGGAAGATAACCATATCATTATAATTTTGATGGATCAACCCTAGAAAAGATCAACTATTCTCGTGGTAGAAAGATCAGTGGTTTGATAGTGATATTTTCCTTTTCCTCTCTTGTAAGAAATCCTTGTTGCTTTATTCTATCAATTATAATACTTAAGCTAGTTTTCTTAAATATTACCATCCTGGCTTCATAATACGGATGGACAATTGGACATAATATAATGTACGTCATATCAACAACGGCCGTACCGGCCATGGTACGGCACGTGCCGTAAGAGAAGAAAAAAAAAACGAGATACTCACCTTTGTCATCGTCGATCGCTACTCGCCGCTCACCTGCCGTCGTCGCTCACCGATTGCCGTCACCCGAGCGCGTTGAATGTCCTAACCCGAGGGAGAAGATGAGATCGAGAGAGAGAGAGAGAAATCTAGAGAGAGAGAGATCGAGATATATATATATATATAAGTTTTAACCGATAACCTTATATATATATATATATATATATATATATATATATATATATCTCGATCTCTCTCTCTCTCGATTTGTCTCTCTCTCTCGATCTCATCTTCTCCCTCGGGCTAGGGCACCCAACGCGCTCGGGCGACGGCGATCGGCGATCGGCGACGACAACGGTGATTGGCAACGAGTAGCTCGATGGCGAGCGGCGGAAACTATTAGGAGGGGTGCCGTGCGGCACCCCTCGTGCCATGTGTCGGTATGCCGTCGGCACGCTCGATCTGTGTGTCATATTAACATAAAGACCAAGATGATTGTTATCTTAAAAAAGGTTTTGTGGCCATCCCAGAAGCTGCTCTTTGTTGATGACGACTTACTTTTTGTGATAACTAACCTTTTCTCAGTTAAAAGCTGACCTGACTCTTAGTGACTTGATTTTAATCAGTTTGAAGTTAAGAGTAGCCTCCATTCAACGGCTAATCATTTAGTTTGGCATTCATTGAAGTTCTTTATTTTGAAGGATTCTCTCAAATATCAGTTGATGATTTCATTTGAATATCTTGATTAAATATCTTAGAGATTAAGATTCTTAGTGAGAATCTTACAAAGTACAGAGTCCTGTGCAAGAGGTAGGTAGCTATACCATTTGCCTTGAGAGGCTGCAAAACAGATATTGTTCTATTGGAGTAATTTCAGACTCAATTGACTCCTTTATCTTCTGATTATTGCACTCTTTTCGCTGGTAAGCTCCAAAAAACCTACTATCTTTCCACAACAAGGAAGATTTAGTTCCTCCTTGGGAAAGTCTTCAATTTTTTCTTTTTTTCTGAATAGCAGGAATTTCCTTTTGTACTAGCGACCAAATGACCTAATGTTGGTTCATGACCTCTGGATTTAAGAAGAATCAGGTTTTTACCATATCAAGCTTTACTGACAAGGCTGCAACGAACTTCAAGTGGTTCTGGAAACCCTCGCCTCTTTAAAGGAGTTCCTCTTTGGAATTGTACCTAGCTTTTGCAAGGATTGTTGGACCTCAATTTATCCTACAGAACACGAGCTCCTTTCTTACGTTCAAGCCTCTTAAAATGAGCTCTCACAAGATATCTAACTTATTGTAGCCATATAAATCTGAATCAAATTTTATGTGCCAACGTATAATTTCCTACAGTGCCTTAGAGTGATCATACCAATCAGGTATATGCAGTATCACCAAAGACCAAGCTTTAGACAGATCAATATGCACCTTGGACAGTTAATTAGAATTACCAATAGGCAAACTACATAATATACACCCAAAGGTTTATTATGTGAGATTTGTTCATGTCCCGATTTCTGATATTGTCAGTTGACCATTCAATAAGAAGACATCAACAATACATTCTCATGATATCTTGAGATTTTTTCTGACTTTCACAAATAAGTTATAACTTGCAAATTTGAGTAGTTCTTCTATTAAAGAGATGGTCACTGTTATAACCCTGACCATACCCCTTGGCCCATCTCTTTCTAAGCATAAATTGTTTGTGAACTTTGTGTTTCCCTAAGCCACATCTAGAATGTCACAAGGGCTGAGTTTTATTAGAGTTGAGTAGATATAGTAACTTGTCTAGCATGAAAGAGTAACTTGTATAACATTAGTTTATGACATCTTTCTGAAGATATGTTAGTCCAACATGCAATACTATTCTATTTTCATTACTTTGCAGGTGTGGCCCTTGCAAGGTGATGGCACCTAGATTTCAGGAATTGTCTGAGAAGTACCTTGATGTTGTGTTCCTCAAGCTTGATTGCAATCAAGAAAACAAGGTCGATTGCCACACTCATCTGTTGCCTATACTTCTACATTTTTTTAGTCTATCGGCTTTTGCCCTACTGCTGCTTTCTGATACTGCTATTTTTCTTGTAGTCTCTTGCTAAAGAGTTGGGCATAAAGGTTGTTCCAACATTCAAAATTCTCAAGGATAGCAAAGTCGTAAAGGAAGTAACAGGAGCTAAATTTGACGATTTAGTTCTTGCAATTGAGACTGCAAAATCAAGCTAACAATTTAACCCCTAGAAGGTATTTGTCATGCACACACCATGGGATATATATATTTTATTTGTATAAACTATCTTTGATCATGTGAACAATGTATTCTTATGGCTGTAAACATGTGGATGTTATCCACATTGAAAGGAAATGTAGTATATTGATTCTCGTTTCTTTTTGTGTTTTGAAGATCTGTGTTTGATGTTATTTCTTAATTTACATTCACTAACCGTGTTTTTTCCAGAAAAAGATAAAAAACTTGTAATAACCATTAATATGCCACTGTTTCCTCTATTCCCTTCCCCCCTACCGTTATGAGGAGAGGGGGAAATCTTGCCCTCCATAAAATCCTACACAAAATTGCGATTTGAGCTATTTGAGGTAATGTTTCATTTTGTCTCATATTTCATACTATTATATTATTTTTGTATAACATCTATTATGTTATTTTTGTGCAATAGTACTCTTAGTATATTGTAATTCTTTGTTCAAATACTAAGTATATTGACAACGAGTAGCTAATGGAACTTAAATTCTGATAGATAGGATTTGACAACAATCTTGATATAAATCGTTTTGTGATTTTTTGTGGTGACTTAGTCTACTTTGAAGTTTATTGAATGAACTTATTTTAGATTATTATAATGATTTTCTTAGTTAACCCTGGTGGAAGTGTAGAAGACATACCTAGATCACTATGTTGACTTTCCTGATTGACTTCGGCGGAAGTATAAGGAACATATCTATTTTATATCACTATAGTAACCATCTTAAGTGACTCTAGTAAGATAAGGAAACAATATCATGCTAGATTGAAATATTTTCTATGATAGTTGCCATCTCTCTCAATAGCTAGATAAAAAGAAAAATAAATTTATCACTCCGTGACACCTATTAGTGATTTTAATCAGATCGGCTGTGGGGATAAGAGTACAAGGATGATCCCACTATTTTGGCATGGGAGCTATTTGATGAGTCAGAATATCTTTTGAATCCTTTCGATGATAATATTGCAGGTTTAATTCTCAAACTAGGTTCGACGTAGCTATTAGTATGTTAACTCTGGGTACCTTAAATGTGTTTAAGGCTTTGTTTACTTTTAGGCATGGATAAATGAGATGGCATTATATGTCAATTCCATTAATCTAGTGCATCTGTTAGAGTGCATGCAGCTAAGATCGGTACGAGAATCTCAACCTTGTATTTCTTTCTATCGATAGTTATATACATTCTGATTCATTCTTTTTGGCAGGGTCATAATCTTAATAATAAAATTGAGGTCTTATTTTAAATTATTTGTAATTTATAATTGATTGTAAATTTTAAACAATGTTCTAATTGTCATAAGATTGTTAGATTTGAGAGTTGAAACTAAAATTAGTACTTAAATTTTTGTTTATTTAATGTTTGATGTTTGTGGTTGAATTGTGAAATTGAAATTATGTTGTAATTGTCATGAGAGTTGAAACTATGTTGTATGAATTTATGTTATGGTGAATTATTAGAATTATTAAGTTTATGTTGTATGAGTTTTGACTTTTGAGTTGAAAATGACCTATTTTATTTGTATAATACACCATTTATATACGATAAATTAATAAATATTAATTTTTATATAGGGTTAATACTACTATGTTATTCGTGTCGTGTTAAGTAAGTTCTCATGTCATATAATGTCTCTTTTTAACACAACTAATTAATTAAATGGATTTTATGGGTCATATCGTGTTACTCGTTTAATAATTAGGTCGTATTCTTGTCTACCACATACAACCCGTTTAATAATTGGATCATGTTTGTATTATGGTGAAATTGACGAACCCAAATTCGATTTGACTCGAACTCGTTTAACATGACCTGATTACCGCCCCTAGATAAGATCCTAACATAATATCGATGTGAGTTTTTGTAACAATCTACCCTAAAAAAATTTTTAAAAAAATTTAATAAAAAAGTTTTTGGGCATGGCATGGCCAGTGACACTATGGCCGACCTCGTGCCCATGCAAGCTACATGAGCAGCTTGTGTGGAGGGTGCCACATGCCCCAGCTGCCGTTGCTGCAACCAACCGGCTGCGGCTAGCTAGCTAGGGCGGGGCCCCCCACCGCTACCCGTTTTCACCACCGCCTCTCTCTCTATCTCTCTCCTCTCTTTCTCTCCCTCTCAAATGCTCTCTCTCTCTCTCTTGTTCTTCTCCCTTAAGCTTCCCCATCCCGGTATGCCGATGCTAGCCACTTCGGACCATCGCCGTCTCTTTCATCGCTGAGCTACCGACGCTAATTCCGAACTCCCTTATTTGAAACCTCGTGGACCTTGCTAATGATGTGTGATGGTTAATCGGTGGACGTGAGGGATACGTGTGTTGGGTCTTCTGATCAATGTGAGTAGTCTTATCCCCTGGACGTCTTTCTCAAATTAGAATTTATTATATGATTATTTAGAGAATTTATTATATAATTATTTTGGCTTCTAGCATGATTATATGACCTTATTTAGAGATGATTTCAGTTGAGCATATTTTATCATGCATTTGATTAGATTGATCTGGGATATGAGTATATTGATGACATATAGAGATGATTGGAGATAATTATACTGTTATGACTTTGTGTCGGGATGATCTCTAGCATGAGTATACATGTGATAGACTAGTAGGGATATACATGTGTTAGTTATATGGTTGGAGACTGTAGTACATTATTTTCTTCTTGACTTCCTTACCACCTAAATTCCTGATATGCATATACACGTGATCTATCATATAGAAGAAAATACATAAATCTCATTGATAAAAAAGTTGATAGAAAAAGTAAGAGGGTACCCGAGTAGGCGCCAGGGTTAGGAGTGCTTGGAGTGATAATTATGGTCGTTAGTATGCGATATCTCGTGGCTCATGTCCGAGGTCAGTTGAGTCTGTGCGTATAGACAAATCGGACACCTGCCGTTCGCTAGGGCATGCATGTGGTGAGTTACCCTCATGTGATTTCTATTAACTGGTGGGGTACCCGATCTAGATGGATTTTGATATACCCTTAGCGTATGGCAATGTATGATTATGACTGAGATATCCTTAGCGTATGACAAGGTATGCTTTGAGTCTATGGGCAGAATGTAGAGATCGAGTACCGAGTCTTGACTATGCATAGTGGTCTAATATAATAATGACATATATAGCTGACATTGATGACTGAGATGTTGAGAAATGTATATGATTTTATTATCATCTGATTACTTGATTATCGAGTGGTCAATATACGTCATGTATGATTATATTTGGTACAATAGCATGGTTATGGTCGGCATGCATCATGTGTCATATTTGAGAGAGAATTATGATGATAGCATGACATGGTGATATGTTTATTTATTGTCGAGGATTATATAATTTTATCAGTTATGACATGTTATCTGTTTTTCATTTATATATTATCAAGGATACATTCATATACTCATTCATAACATGATGCTCTTTCTGATTTATATTATTCAGTACACGATTTACTCTTTGTTTGGCATCACTGATTTGGGGTAAGATCTATTCACTGAGTTTTTTGCTCATGACTCTCTTTATTTTTTTTCTAACCCTCTCAAATATGTGAGACGTGATAGTAACTTGAGATATCCCGAGAAGATATTTTAGATTGATGATGTGAGCTATAGGTGCGAGACAGTATATATGATAATTTTTATAGAAATTGAGTTGTATCATTATTTGTTATATTTGTACTTTATTGTATCAGACGATAATTTGTATAATACATTTCAGATTATAGTGTACTCGTGTATCAGTTATTTAGTTGTATCTTGATGGTTTGTCGTGGCCTGTGTGGGTCCTACCAAATTATACAGTGGTCTAGTGTATATTATTGTGGACTTGGATATTCATATATTAACAGATTTATTTGGTTGATAATATGATTTATTTGGTGTTGGATTATATGAGCATGGATATGTTAACATGTATTATTTGATGATGTGATGATTATATGTGCACATGAGTATCTATGCGTGACAGGCCCCGCCCGTTCTGTCGCATAAGCCGCACGTGCCATGTGGGTGCATGGGTGTGCATATGCCCGTGCCGGGCGGGGGCGTTACAATTTTAGTTTATATGCATCCATAGGCTTAGATGCAAAATAAGAAATATGATAATTATTTGAGATTGAGAAGTTCCGCATAAAGAAACTTATGCTTTATATTTTATGTAATAAATTGTTGAGCTTTGGTTTTCCAATCATGGTTTATGGATTCTAGTTTTTACTAACTTTTGGGTGAATTAACCAGCTGAGCTTGAGTTATTAGCTCATATACGTAACATCCAATAAAAAATAATAATAATTTGGGTGCACACATGAAGGGCACGTGCGCCCTTTTCCTCTCTTCCCCCTCTCTCTTCTTCTTCTTCTTCTTCTTCTTCTTCTTCTTCTTCTTCTTCTCTTCTTTCTCCTTTTCTTTTTTTTTTTCTTTCCTTCTCCCCATTGCAACTTGCTTTCCCCTTTCTTCTTCCCACCGTGTTGGAGCGTCGCCGAAGCTTGATGACATTATGAACAGTGTCTAGGGTAAGTCCTCTATCTCCCTTTTTATTTAATTGCATTTTATGAACTATTAGACGAAGAAAGGATTTTTTGGTTCGATGCATGGAATTAGCTAAACATTTTATTCGAACAAATGAATCTCCCCTCCCTCTTTGTGTTGTGTCGGCCCTCCTCGAAGGTGTTGGCTAGCCGGTGACCCCGTGTCGTCGGCATGCTAGTCCGGAGAGATTCACCTTGTGAAGCTTTCTAAGTTGTGGCCACTCCTGGGCTCTCCTCGCTTTTTGGAATGGGCACACTAGGCAGCCTTTTCCCGTCAACTTCTGAGGAGGTTTTCAACTGCCGCCATCGTCGTCTCCTCCTCTAGTTGGTTGGGAGCTTTCCTCTTTGCGAGGAGGCACTGTGGGGTGCCTGCATTTGGGCCCTCGTGGCTGGAGTCGCCGAGCAGCCCCTCGCCTTGGTCGTCAACCTTAGCGAGCGTGGTTCTCACCGCCGACCACCTCTAGTAGGTGGACTCCCCCTCAGCTAGCTTCGACTTGCTGAAAGGAGGGTGCTAGTGGGGTTAATTGGGATTACTAACAGCCACGATTGCCGGCAAATCCCTCACCCTCCACTAACTGGGTTCTTGTCATCTGCAAATGGTCTTTGGCTTCCTCGCCAGTTGGGCCCGATGTCTTCCTTCGCTGGTAGGGCATCGATCAGCCTAATGGCCCCGATTGCCGATAGTGGTGACCATCGGTAGCCACCCTTCCTTCGTTCCTCCTTTTCGTTGAGGTAAGGAAAGAAGGAGGGGTGGGGTGTCTTGGGCTTGGGCTGGGTGCAACCAGCCCAAGTGCCGGGTTAGGCTAGGTGCAACTCATCCTGTGTTCTAGGTCGGGCATGGTGCAACCTAGCCTAAGTTTGTGGTGTGGTTGGGTTGCATGCAATGTATCAAAGGAGTCTATGGTATGAGTGTATTTGTATTAATTGCTCCTATCAGAGAATTAATACAAATTAGTGTAGCGAAATGGTAGTAAGCAAATTGCCCTATTTAGTGAAGCAGATTAATTCAATGTTGCCCATGTGTTTTACCTAAGCGATATTAGTGGAATGAGAATTCGAGGTAAATTATTTTAAATTACTTTTAATAACGTGTTAAGCACTAGTACAACTATGTTTGCTCAACCTAATTAATAAATATAGGAATCCGTAGATGGACCTACCCAAGCCTATAGTGAATGTCAGTAGAGTTATTTAATTAATTACTGGGAGATATTAGTGCTTATGTTTTTTATTACTTTTCTTATCGAGGTGGACTCCATACCCAATGAGGATGACCCTGTGGCGCAGTGGCAACTAGTATCAGGAAAGCGATTCAAGTAAGTGAAACTTCTATAATTTAGGAGTAGTGTAGAGAATGCCATAACTTACCCCATGACATTATCGCATTCATATCATGCATGTACACACGTTTTTCTTACCATTATTATTACACGTCATGCATGTTAATTTGATTTTAATATTTGGTAAGATTTCGTGTATCATAATGATACGATCTCTTCTTAGAAAGGGTTGATTTGACTCACAACTAATTTTGGGTAAAAACTTCTATAGAGTTTTCGAGATATTTGTTGATGGATCTAATCATTAGATTGTCGTGAAATTTTGATATATTGTAGCCCTAGTAAAGAGCTTTGAATAAATCTAATTTCACTCGAATCAATTAGCTAGATCGAGAGATATCATCGAAATAGAATATGAAGGTCGGAAGATCTAAGGAATTGAGATCCGTGGGTGGAGGCACGGAGTCGTGTTGAAATATGGTGGTGATAAATTGATAGTAATGGGGTGGCACCGGTAGGATTGATGGAGATGGAAGGTTAGCGATGATGGATGAGGTTAATGAGATGGTAGGGAGAGTAGAAGAAGAGGGAGAAGAGGGCCTCCCTTAAGGGTCTAGGGTGGTAGGCCAATCGATGGGGTTAGAGGCGGCGAAGCCGAGGAAGGAAAGAACAAGGAGAAGGAAAGAAGAATATGATACATTTAGTTAGGGTTTTTTTTTATTGCATTAGTTATTTATTTTCATTAAAATAAATTTTTTATAGGCCACGTTCGAACATAGTTGGGGTGCGTTCGAACGCATTTGTGAACACCTGCATTAAGTTCGCAAATATAAAGAACGTGAAATGCACGTTCAAACATGGCATTCGCATCGACAGAGAATGCCTTTTATGCAATCGAACGCGATCAACGGGAATTTTCTAGAATTAGGGTTAAAAATTGTATTTTAGCTTGTTGGCTAGCCTCTATAAAGGTGTGGATAGCAGTCAAAATTATTATGCTATTGGATTATTAGTTTCTTGTCTCCTATATATCTTCTCTCAATTCTCTCTACCCTAATCTCCCTCCTTCACCACTAACCTATCACCTCTACTGTTGGCAAGGTTTCTCCTAACTTCTAATCTCTCTTATTTATTGAGTCCTCCCTCTTCTTTGGAATCTCGACCACTTCTTCCCCTTTGTCTTTATCCCTTAACAATATCCACCATCCATCCTCATCTCTATTATCATCCATAACCCTAACATCCACTTTACTCGTCACTACCACCATGATCTATACTAAATCATAATTTCATCCCTATTGCAGTTCGAATTCGTGAAGGGTGTAAATACAAAAAACGTAGATCAGAAAGTTACGGATCGATTCCACTTGGTTTCATAATTTTTTAACTATGGGAGAAAATTTTCCAATAGTTGCGCAGACTGCTTCCTACAATAAATTCAGATCTTAAAAGAATCGTTCCATAGCCAATCATTGGTATCAGAGCCAGGCGAACCTTAGACCTACATTAATGGTTGAAACAAGAAAGAAAACTTGACAAGGAGACCAATGGAGAGCACACCGACAATGGATGACTCAACTCATTATAACCTTAACCGTGAGGTCGATTCCTTTGGAGCGACTATGGCAGAACCGAGTCAACCAACATCCATAGGTGTAAATATGGGCTTGGCGGATGAACTTAGGGGCATGTTCCAAACATTACTACATAGAGTTGACGCAATGCAGAATGGTCATAATGCTTTAAAAGAATATGTCATGAACTGATTGGCTTCGTCATCTCCTTAATGAAGATCGGTGCCTCAAGAAGGACCAGCAGTGGGACCACACTGAACCGATACCCCACAGGTCCAGGTGTGACATGTTAGTGTCAATGATCATATTTTACTTATGCCTACACATCACCCCCCACCTCCATTACAAAACCCAAGACCGACGGTGGTGGAACCTGAGAGGCGAGCAGCACTCGTGCGCTTCGTCGATGAGGAGGATTGGCACTTTGAGGATGAGGTTGATCCCTTTAGAGATTGTGATGGATGTGCTCGAGGATTTAGAGAAGGAGATCAACATGTACAAAGGTTCAGACTTGAATCAAGGATCTTTCGCGAACCCGACAATGCTATTCGAGGGAGAACAGTAAGCTTGGACTTTCCAAAATTCTAAGGCGATGATCCAACGGATTGGGTGTTTCAAGTATAGCAATACTTTGATTGTCAAGGAATAGCAGAGGGCACAAAGGTCTAGAGGGCAAGCTTTTACTTCTAAGGAACGGCATTACATTGGTATTGATCAGTTATTCGTCGTGGAGGATTTACCAGTTGGGCTAACTTTTTAGGAGGATTACACATAGATTTAGGACAGCGGTATATGAAGATTTTGCTACCATATTAAGCAAGATGGTTCAAAGGACGATCGATTTGGAGTATCAAGCTGAATTTGAAAGAGTTAGTAGTCGTTGTGAGACACCTTGGCCCGAACCGACATTGATGAGCACATTCATTTTAGGGCTACGAGAGGAGATACAGGCAGATGTTTATGCTCTTTGTCCTACCACTCTTGAAGAGGACTTTGAGAAGGTCGTGAGGATGGAGGAAAAGCATAAGACTCTCAAGATGGTGGTGAAAATAAGTTGGGGCAACTGTGATGGACGATTTGCACCTAGAAGGCCGGCTGGAAATTCTGCAACTTCAAAGGCAGCGGTTGCGAGTACTAGATCACGACCACCTTTGAGACCTTCTTTTAATGTTAGAGGAGGCACAAGACCCCCCGTTCGAACTCTCACACTTGCCTAGTTGGAGGAGCGAAGAGCGAAGGGCCTTTGTTTTCGATGCGATGAACGTTTCACCCTCGATCATCGGCGTTCTAAACCGATCGAGAGTGTGATGCTCATCAACGATCTTGAGGAGGACGATGAGGTTGTTGGTGATGGAGAGTGTTTAGACGAGGTCCATGAGGAGGCCATTGAGGAGGGCACGGAGGAAGATATCTAATCCGAAATATCAATACATGCATATTTCAGTATTTCCGCACCGAGGACGTTACGGGTAGACGAAGTCGTTAGAAAGTATTATGTGCACATCCTCATCAATTCTGGGAGTACACACAACTTTCTAGATGAGAGGTTAGTGAGGAGATTAGGCTTGGATGCTAAACCAACTAAGTGATTTGACATTGCTATTGGAGATGGCACGAAGCTTAAGGCGGAGAGCTTGTGTCGTCGGGTTGGTATATGCGGGAATTACGGGCGACAAGGGAAGCCATGGCGAACAGGAATGCACCATCGACCGCATGACGCGAGTCCACCCCCATGAACCCGCCACCACTGGTTTAGAATATGCACCCACAAGAGCCTCTACTGCCACCACCCTATGGGTAGAGACAAGCAAGGATGGTTCCACCAAGCTTAGTTGCAGGTGAGCCCAACCAACGAGTGAACAACTATGGAGATCATCTTGGAGATCTAGATCCGTGGGCGAGGCAATATGAATCGGAACCACGTCGAGTCAACCAAAATCGAAGGAGGGATCATCAACCATTCATGGTGCATCCACCTCCAATTAGACAAGGACTAGGGGATATAATCCGGATTGAGACAACGGTATCCGTGGGCAAATCGTGCATCTTGAATTTCCCAAGTTCAAAGGTGGTGATCCGATCGATTGGTTGTATAGGGTGGAACAATTCTTTGCCTACCAGGGTACAGCAAAAGAATATAAGGTGACGCTTACGAGCTTTCACCTTGAAAATGCGGCGCTTCATTAGTTTCGAGCAGCCAATGCCCATGAGGCTATTGAAACTTGGGCTGACTTTTGCGCCGATATTACGCGGCGATTTGGAGCGTTGGGGTATGAAGACTTTGATGCTCTCCTCTCAAAAACGGTGCAAAGGACCACGGTTGGGGCATACTAAGAAGAATTTGAGAGGATAAGTAGCCGATGCCAACTCTCATGGACGAATCAACAACTTTGTAGCACCTTCATCTCCGGGCTGCGGGGAGATATACAAGCTGACGTGAGGGTTTTAAAGTCTAAAATCTTAAAGGAGGCCTTCGAAGATGTAGTACTCATGGAAGACAAACATCGAGCCATAAAATTACATCTTAAATAGAACTGGACGAGCCAAGGAAGCCGCAATCCAACTCAACAAACTATAGCGATAGAAAATGTAATCAACGTACTAAGAACCGCTGCTGCAATGGAGCCTTCTCGATCACCCCTGAAGCCCTCCCAAGATGTGAAGTATGAGCCTAGAGGTCCGGGACGAGCACTCACACCTACTCAAGTGGAGGAACGAAAAGCCAAAGGCCTATATTTTCATTGTGATGAGAAGTTTGTATTCGGGCATCGCTGTGCTAAACCGATGGGATTGGTGATGCTAATCGACGGATTGGAGGAGGTTGAGGATGAGATTGCAGATGAAGATGAGGGTGTGGCTAGACAGCAAGGAGGAGTAGTAGCTGAGGAGCGACCTATGAAGGACATGATGACCGAGATCTCCCTCCACGCCTATTCTGGGACAGTCGCACCAAAGACTTTACGGGTGAACAGTATAATCAAGACAACCATAGTGAGAATCTTAATCGACACTGGGTCCACCCACAACTTCATTGACAAGAGGCTTCTTAGAAAGATTGGACTTGAGTTGGAACCCACAGAAGGGTTCGATGTGACGATTGGAGATGGCACCACATTGCGAGCAGATTTCATTTGTGGAGGTGTGGAGTTGAAGGTGCAAGGCCAAATTTTTACATTGGATCTTTATTCGTTGGCCTTGCGAGGTGCTGACATTGTTTTGAGGACTCAATGACTTCAAAGCTTGGGGCCCGTGACATTTGACTTTACAAACCTCACATTGACATTTTGGAGGAATGACCGGAGAGTGCCGTTGGATGGAAGTCAACCACTATTTGAACTTCCAAATGTAGGGGACGTAAGGGAGCTCGCTTCTTTCTCGGCACCCACCTTTCCTTTCTTCTCAGATCTGCGGAGAGCCAACGTAGATGATAGTGACCTGGTCCAACTCATGGAGGAGTTGAGAGAGAACCCATCAAGCCACCCTAAGCATGAGGAGTGCAACGAGTTAGTACTCGAGCGCGGGCGGATCAAGGTACCCGCGAACAAAGAGCTATGAAGACTACTGATAGCACACTTCCTTGATACTCCTATAGCAGGCCCTGAAGGGGTCTTACGTACCTATAAGCAGCTAGCCCAAAACTATACATGGACAGTGATGAAGTCGGACGTGAAGAAGTATGTGCGTGAATGTCAAATTTGCCAATGAGTCAAATCGGAGACACTCAAGCCCAGCAGGCTGTTGTAACCACTGCCTATACCAGAACATATTTGGGAGGACATCTCCATGGACTTCATCGAAGGGCTGCCGGAGGTTCGAGGACAATTGGTGGTATTCGTTGTGGTGGATAGGTTGAGCAAATATGCTCATTTCATAGCATTGACGCACCCGTTTTCAGCGAAAAAGGTTATTAAAATTTTTGTTCGGGAAGCGGCGCGCTTGCATGGGATGCATAGGACGATCGTGTCAGATCGGGATCGCATCTTCATCAGCGAGTTTTGGTCCGAGTTCTTCAGATTGCAAGGGACTCGAGTCAACCTTAGTTCAGCTTATCACCCCAAGACGGATGGCTAAACCAAGATGGTGAATCGCGGACTAGAGTAATACTTGCGATGCTTTGTGGCAGACTGACCAAAGGATTGGGTCAAATTCCTTCCATGGGCCGAGTGATCATACAATACAGCTCATCACTCTAGCATTGGCATAACCCCCCCCCCCCCTTTGAGGCGGTTTATAGGCGCATTCCCCTTGTCTTGTGTGCCTACGATAGACTTGCGACGGTGAATAGGACCGAACTTGACTTGGAACTTGCTGATTGAGATGAAACCTTGAGACGGCTCAAGATTTACCTAGCAACAGCCCAAAACCGCATGAAGCAGACTCATGACAAAGGCGCCGGTAAGCGAGAATTTGAGGTGGATCAATTGGTGTTCGTTCGAGCTCAACTGTACCGACAATCCACATTGAGGCCAATTTTGAACCAGAAGTTGGGTCACAAGTACTATGGTTCGTACCGAGTGCTACAACGAATCGGTCTAGTGGCTTATCGATTGGACCTACTTAAGGGAACCCGGATCCATTCGGTTTTCCATGTATTGGTATTGAAGGCCCAGATCGGGCCTAACTATGTGGTGGGTTCAGCCTTGCCTGAACCAATGGAGGAAGATGACCTAGATGAATCGGTCCAAGTCTTAGGTCGTAGGAGAAGATGCCATGGATCTAGATTGGAGATAGAAATGCTGATTGAATGGCTAGGCAAGCCCACTAACGAGTCTACCTAGGAGTTAGAGTTAGAAATCATGGATCGCTTTCCCAATTTCACACCTTGAGGACAAGGTTACAGAAGCGTGGTGGATTGATACGATTTGAACTTCACCAATGTCATCTCGAGCATGGATAAACTTTAGGAGGTGTCTTTGTTTCTTGTTTTAGCGTTTAATTCATAGAAAAATAACTTTTTTGTATGTCGCATTCGAATACAGGTGGAGTGCGTTCGAACGCGCTTGTGAATGCCTACATCAAGTTCGCATATACAGAGAGTGAGAAATGTGCATTCAAACACTGTGTTCGAATGCGCCTACGAATGCCTACATCGCGTCACACATATAGAAAACGCAAAATGTGTGTTCAAACGCGATCGGGCGCATTCGAACGCGGTCGGTAAAAATCTACTATTTTAGGGTTAATAAATCCATTTTTGAATTGTTCGGTTAGCCTCTAAAGGTGTGGATGGCAACCATAAAATCATTATTGAATGAATTGAGTTTTGCCTTGTCTCCTTTGTCTTCTTCTCTCCATTCTCCCATTCCCTGACGTCGCCGTTTCTAGTCTCCCTCGATCAGCCAATCACCTTATTCCCTTAAGGGCGGCCCACTCCTCCCTTTTCTTCCAATCTATCTATCACTTTGCCCTAACCCTACCATCACCCATAACCCTTCCATCTCCACGTACTCACCGGTGCCACCCCATTAACGCTGGTCTACCAACCTTCACCATCACCAAGGATCTCGTGCCTCCATCCACGGATCCTAAGACAGACTCCTTGATGTTTGTCCACTAATTGAACGATATCTCGATATCCCACCATCCGATTCGCTTGAAACTTGATTTTTTTTAAAGCTCTTTTTCGGGGCTACAACATATCAAAATTTCATGTCGATCCAATGCCTAAATCTTTCGAGATCTATTTTTAAAGTTCCTTGTCAGATCCTGTCCAGATCTGAAAATCGAAATAAATTGAGCCTTGGCCAAAAGGGGAGATCGTATCAAATAACTTACTTTTCCTTCCTTTTTCTTCTTTATCTCTTTTACTCTCTTATGTGTCTTAACTATAGACCATATTAAGAAGTCATGAATAGCAGATGTCCATGAATATACAAGCCCTTTAATATCTTCCAAATAATGTGTAAGGCCTGATGGGTATGTGTAGTTACTTCCTTGGAAAAGTATGTTATTGAATATAAAAAGTATAAAAAAAATAAACAAAATTTTCAACATCACTCTCCACATTGCTTAGTGATAGCTTCTCCAACAGCCTAAAAATGACAAAACGATATAATTTCTGATTATCTTCATCCAAATGCTTAATAACAAATTCAGAAAATGATTCATATCCATTGTAATCTATCTCAATAGGAAGACGACCAACAATTGGCATACCAATCATAACCGCTACATCCTTCTTTGTTAGTGGTAAAACGAGATGCTCAATCTTGAAGCAGCTCTCATGTAGCCAGCAAAAGACTAACTCTTACACCAATGGCATGTTGGCATCAATGTAAGGAAATTTTGCCAATCTTCAAAGGGAGTATGCACTAGGATATTATTATGTGGCTCCCTCACAAATTTTTTGTATAGCTTCTATGACGACACAAGTGTAGCATCTAGAGTATAAATGTACTGTGTATTCATTTTGCTCATTTTCTATTTTTTTTTTCTTCTACTCACATTTGCCAAAAATAGAAAATATTTTTAAATGAATTCCAACCCAAAATAATGGACATTAGTAAACTTAAAAAAGATTGTCTTAAAGGAAGATAAAATATCACTAGTCAATTAAAAAATAGAGATATTTGGCTTGATAAAAGATTCCTTCATTTTTGAAAGTAATTCATGTACAAAATAATTTTTAAGTGACTGTGAATTACATCCACTGTAGGAGCTTTTCCTTTAGTAATACACATCTTATTTTGACTAGGATTCAATTCTGATAATTTGGATAGAATGATGTTTTGGTTAAATTTCATATGAAATTTGAGCTACAACTATACCAACTTAGAGGAAAATGCTGAAACCATGATACTTTTCGAGTTCCTCACCACTATCTGTGGGTTGAAGAAGCTTTCAGTCTTTACTATATATTTTTATTGCTTCCAAGGCCTCAAATTTTAGCTTTAATTTAGTCTGAAATTGACATGTATAACTCACAGAAAACTTCATAAATTTAAGGATGAGAGGAACTAATGAAGATGCACAATGGGTTACTTTATACAGTTGCAAAATTATTGATATTAAATAACAATCGGCTAAAATGATCAAAATTAAACATAAAAGAAAATAAATATGAAAGAGCAAACAATGATAAACAAAATAATTCAGAAATATAGAGAAAAATAAATATTTCATACTACTCAAAACACTCATTACATGAAATAACCTCGGGAATTTTCTTGCATCTTTGCCGAGGAGCCATAAGATTAACAAAAAATAGTAAAAATGGTGAAGAAGAGAAGTGAGCAAGAATTGAACAAAGAAGAGTTGGATACGTGCTTTAGGGTTTGATGCAAACAACTTTATGATGAAATATTATGGTTGAAGTGTGCATTAGGATTTGATGCATAAGAATGGAAGGACAATAAAGAGAGTAGAGAGGAAAAAGAGGAAGCAGAGGAAGAAGATGAAGAAGAAGGAAGATGGGCTTGATGCTTGATGCTTGATGCTTGATGCTTGATGCGTGAAAGAGAAAGTTGGGGTTGATGGTGAGGAGAGAAAACCCAATTTGATGTGTGAGGAGAAAAAAATTGAAAGAAGAAAAAATGAAGGGGTTTGATCGGTTAAATATTTAATTAATTAGATAAATTAGATTAAATAGTTGGGTTAGTTTAGAGAAAAGGTAAATTAGTCTAAATTGATAAAAAGGACCCAAAATTACAATTTGATAATTATAATTTGATAATTGATGAGCCTTTTGGTGCAAATTACTCGTAAAAGATGTGCAATTAAGTTACAAATAACCCGTGATACAATTTGATTTTAGAAAATTGATTTAAGTATTTATTTGCTAGTGCCACAATCTATGTATTATAATACTCTCCTATATATACATACCCAAAATTACTGATGGAGAAAGTACTTTATATTAATATAAATCACTAACTCAAATAATAATTTTTGTATACATGTATAGATATTTTACATGGCATCCCGTGGAATAGAAGTCACCTAATCAAGTAAATAAGTTTGTAACACATCTATTTGGGTATATTCTTTGGTAAGCAGAATTAAAATGGTTAAAAATTCAGTGGGAACGACAACGAGCGGACGGAGTCGTCTTATCCGAATAACTCGAAACACCCGCCTTTCTTTCCCTCCCCTCTCCAGAAATGGGCGACCACGAGAATGAGCGCTCTATCCTGTGCCTCCTCCTCTAGCTTCCCCAGGTGGCGCGGCCCTACAGCCAGCACCGCCCGTCGGCGCCACTTCCGTCGCCTTTTTGGGCCTCCGACGAGCTCCAATCCTTGTTTCTTCCCTTTGCATGGTAATCCTTCGATTCCATTCCTTTCTTTCTGTCGTTTTGGCGATCATGGTGATGTATTTGGTCTGATCTGTTTGAGTCGAATGCTGTAGTGATAGATGAGTCGAAAGAGGTCGAGACATCCGATTTTAAGATTGAAAGATCTGAATCCGACAAGTTGGTTGATAGCATGAACTTTGGGGAGCTCTGCGATGATTTCGAGTGCATTAGCAGTCCTGCTGTGGAATCCACCGCTAGGCAGCTTGCACGGGATATTTTAGAGCTGCGCGAAGGGAATCGTGCATTGGGGTCGTTTTCCATTTCAGTGAAATATAAGGTATTATGCTCTTTTCTCTTGTTATAGTTAGAGTTCTACTTCTCTAGTAGTTATAAATTTATAAATGTGATTTGGTATCCCGTTCTGTTTTCATGAGGGGTGTAGGCTTAATGTTATGTACTTTTCTTTTCCTTCCATTTTTCTTGGTGCCACGTTTCTAAAGAATGAAAACTAGCTACTTGGCAGCTCTCTGTATTTTGATACAAATGGGTCTCAATTGTAGAGTATTTATTCGAAATTAATGTGTACTGCAATAAAGTATATTGTAATATATCTGATGTATGAATTTTCATCTTGCATGTTGTGAGATAGTACAAGTATAGAGCATAAGGAAACCATAGCGTTTGTTTATCAGTGTATTGAAAGGCATGACATACGTATGCTGGAAACAACATATGTGACTCTGGATGACTATGCACAGCCAATAGCTGATCATTGTAGGTCTAACATGTTTGGATAGTGGTTTTGGCGCCTCTTGCTGGATAACTATGAATGATCTTATTTCATTTTTGGGAAAAAAAATCAGAATTTAAGTTGTTCTTTACGTAGACTTTGAGATATGTAACAAGGAAAAAGGTTTAGTTAAATACTTAAATTTCGAGCATCATTTCTTGATGCACTGAAGTTGTATTAAAGAATTCATTTTTTCTTAAGATATTGAAAAAAGAATGACAAACTGAAAAACCAATAATTTCCTACTAACAAGTATGTCCAAACATTCTTATACATAAATCTCAAATTGACAGGAGAGAGAGAGAGAGAGTTGTTGCAATACTACAATAAACCTATCATCAGTGTCCAGTTCTCTTTTATTTGTGCAAAAATGTCAATTCAATATAACCATATAAGACAAATTTGCTTTGCGACTACATTACTTCTATGCAACATATTCCATGTCAAGTGCACTTTCATGCTGTTGGGAATAAAGGCTACATGATACCAAGGGTGTGTTCTAAGCATGCCTACCTATTAAGCTATCAGCCTATCACTTTGTTAGTGTTATGATTTGTAATTGGGTATTCGTGAACAAAGCATATGTTTCTTTCTAGGATCTAATCATAGAAAAAGAGCATTACTAGGAGAGTAGGTGATAGATTAGTAAAAAATTTTGGGCCAATTTTGCCAAAGGTGTTCAAAGAGCATGCAAAGTCCATCCAAACAGATCCGTTCGAATGCCCTTAACTCCTTTGAACAGATTTAGACAAAAAGATCTATGTTATGCTGTTTGAACTTCTGTAAGACAGATTTTTAGAATTCTAAAAGTGTTAGAAGTCCGTTCAAATGCCCTAGAAACTTCAAAAGCCATTCAAATGCCTGACATAGCTGTTCGAACCTGATTTTGTGAAGATTTGAACTTTGAAGGTGATTTTGAAGCTTCCTAGTCTGATTGAAAGAGTGTTTCACCATCTATATAAGAGAGAAGAAGGCTATTCATTTGTAGGCTTTTTTGATATGTCTTCCACAAAAAACCCTAGGAGCCTTAGAGAGAAGAGAAGAGATCATCTTTGGTCCACAATCAACTTCATCACCAGAGCTTCATCCTGAAGATCTCGGAGGTGCAAACATTGTTCATCTATATCGGCACCTCAAAGAAGTACTAAGGCATAGGCTTTTGAACTTCATAGATTTTAGCAGAGTTGGCGATCCACTACTTGAGGAGCAGTTCACTATGGGATCTAGCGAGTAAGAAGAATTTTAATCATTAAACGTAGATGTTGAGCAGGGGGAGAAGTTGTAAGTATATCTTGTAGCTAAGTTTATAGTGCAGCAGTTTTTGATCCTTGGAGAGAATTTTTGGTTTTTTACTCTTAGTTGATAGGGGTTTCTCCATGGAAAATATGCCGTGCATGATTATTTTGGTTTTTAGATTGACTTAGAAAATCATATCCTAGAGTATTTGCAAAGTTTTTTTACAGATAATAGTATGAGAGCTGTAGTTTGCTAAAAATGCTCTAAATCATTGTAGCTTACAACTACGATTCCTTTTCTCTCTCTCTCTTTAATCTATACCATGTGGCCTCAGCTTCTTTCCTCCATTGTGACATTGAGTTCTCTCCCACTCAACCCCCATCAGCACATTTGCCACTATGACTCTTCAACTTTAACTCCCTTAAATAGTAGTAGACTATAAATAGTAGCTCATTTCCCAGACTCTCCTCTATCACGACCCTTGTTATAGTGGTTCCTCTTGTCTCCCTCCCTTGTGATAGGGTAGCTCTCTCTCTCTCTCTCTCTCTCTCCCCCCATATGGACATACCTCCATGTCAGTGGTTCAGTGGTCTTCATACTCCGACATCAGCATGACTAGCCATTTTGAGTGTTTTCATGGCACGTGTTGTCCTGTTTAGTCCCTTCGGTACAAAATTCTTGCTATATGACGCTTTAGATTTGCATTATCACTTTGTTAAAATTGCATCTTCAAACCTAAATTGTGTATCAAATTCACTTGTAGATTTCCTAACTTTCGTGCAAGTCTTAAACAACTATTCTTTGAATTTCATGACTTCTATTTTATGTGCTATGGTTCAAACTTCAAACTAATCTAATCATGATATACCCATGTTTGTGTGTGATGTAGAACACACTTAGGGGAGCAAACTTCTAGGGCACTAGATTAATTACAAGTCTGAAATAGAGAAAGAATATAGCTAGCATTTCAAGATGGAACCTGAATGTTGGTTCTAATACCAAAGTGATGGATATAAGTACAATTGAAATTATAATGCTAATTTCTAGGCATTTTAAGTATCATATCAAATCAACCTTACCTAAGGTTGAACTATTCAAAACTGAATTGCAGAGCTAATTTAATGGAAGCAACGAAAAGTTAACTGTGCTACTAGACTGAACTAATAGCTATTTATAAAGGATCAAAGAGCATGCAGGGATCAACTCTAGCATGGAAGGTAACTACATAAAGAAACAAATGATCTAGCATATAGAAATAGAACATTCCTGAGGATCAATGTGCATCTGAATCTAGGGATCATTCCTAGAAATAAAGTCCTCGTTCCTTTTGCAGAATTACCTCATATAGGGAAAAAACAACACAATATATTAATATTCACCTTTCTTTTATATCATAACATCATATAGTACTTAGACAGTTGATCCGGACATCAATGACATATTACACAGGCGTATGTATTAGTGCAGTTCCTCCTTTAGGAAATTAGTCTAAGTCAATTAGTTTTATTATACATTTGTTATTTATGGTGTTTAGGATTATATTTGCTTTTTCGCAATTAATTAGGGTGTTATTTGCTTATTGTCATTTGTAAGGTCTATATATTGGCCAACTTTTTACTCAATCGAGGTTAATGAAGAAATGATATTTTTTTGAGATCTCAAATGTGAGTTTTGGGTATGAAACCCTATTTGAGAATGGAGGTGTGAAACCCTATTTTTTTTTCTCTTTCTTTCACCATCATCGTTCCTAGAATCCTAACGATCCATTTGTTTCACATCAACAATTTTCCTTTAATATGTTACACTGTGATCAATGTGCATTTGAGCACTTCAATCCATGGTAATTATCTTACGGAGATCATGTTCCCTATATATGTATATTGTTGTACACATGGATCCAAGTTTTGACCGATTTGTACGTGCCAGTGGCATACCTTTAACATAATTTTAATAAAAAATTTAGATATTTAAAGACATATTTGAGTTTTCAGCATGCCAATCTTTGATTTTTAGTTTAGATATATGTATTAAAACCTGCATTATAATCTTTTATCTTTAGATTATTTTTATAAATAACCTATTTTATTTATAAGTGTATTACTGGTCAAAATAATTGTGATTCCTCCATAAAAGGAAACTCATCTGCTCCTTCAAAAGTTTCTATTTGTTCTTTTTGCATGTCGAGTTCTCATCAAAAAAATTGAAAGGATGGAAAATATTAATTCTTTTCATAACCTCAATAAGTAAATAAACTTCAAAATGTTTTACACGTATTGCTCTATGCTTCTTTTCTTTAGGTATTCATTTATGGGTTCTTTAAATCATGATAAGCATTATTGAATGTTATATGCACTTAATGCCTTGAAATATTAAGGACCTTTTGGCTCTAAACTGTTGTGGGAATTCAAATAATTTATGTGTCCAGATGGAGGTTGAAATGGCCGCTATAGCATAATGGCCTTAGGATGCCTGTATATTGTAATTTGCTTACAGATAATAGCACTAGTATATCATTGGGTTTCTTTTTAAAAATAAAAGAAATGTGTAAGGAACATACTACTAGTAAGTTCTTGACTATCCAACTCTAGGATCGGTCTGTTTGATTTTGTTGGAATCATTTGACAAGTAAGATCTTGATTATTCCAAATTCCATGATCAGTATAATTTTATTCCTTATATTTCAGCTTTTATGGCCTAAATAGCTGAAGGATAGTTTTTTTTTTATATGTGAATGTCTATTGTTTGCTGGAATGAACTGGTTTTACTCTATTATTTGATTAAAATTTACTGTATATTTTATTTTAGAAGAATGATTTAGATCTTTAACATGAGAGATATGCTTCTTATAGCCCATTTCTAATATAATTCATTGTGTTCTGTGCTGAATAGGCCCTGTGGCAATAAGATCTAGAAATGTGAATTATGAATTGTTTAAGGCTATACAGAAAATGAGCAGTATGGTTTATTTCTCATTATTCTAGATGATTTACATACCAATACCTAATTTCCAGAACATGCTTTTATTCTGTTCTATTGTAGATAAACATATAAATCTTTCATCCTAGTTTTGAACTTTTGATTGATGCAACTGGCTTAATAAGAAATATTATTGTGTATTAAATAGTTGTTATACCCTGTAACTTGTTTGTCTTTATGTTTATTATTTGTTTTCCTAAGGCATAATACTCATCTTGCAGGATCCGCTTAGATCCTTCGTTGGACGTGAAAAGTACAAAAGGCCTTTATGGGCTACTATTGCTGTAGAAAACCCAAAAGTGGTGAAGTGTTAACTCTGCTTCTTCTTTCTTGTTTCCTTTTTTACTTTCCTTCATGTTAATAATTCTTTCTTATATGATTCGTTTGAGATTCAAGTCATACATTATTATGATCACTTATTTAGATATAATATATAGTGCAAGCAACGAAATAATGGAGTGGTAATTATGCTCTTTTAGCTATAGTTATCATAAACAAAATGGAAATTGGACCTTAGGATAGCTGTCACTAAGTCATCAGTTCAATTGCTAGTTGGTAATCTAACCAGCTGTGGTTTTATTAATAAATAAATGTTCTCAGACCTTCTTCACCCATAGTCCTATCTGTTTTAGCTCCTCTTTGATCGATCCTTGGCCAAGTAGTTCTATTTTTTCATCCTTACTAATGGCTAGGTTGTTGGTGGGACTTTAATGCACTCTTCACATGAGATGAGAATGTAGTATCCTTTATGGATGCTTAGTGAATGACCCCATTCCTTCTCCTCTATCTATCATCGAATTGGAGCAGAATGCATCTACTTCTTAAGGAGGTAGCAAAGATAAAACCAAAGATGAGTGAGGAAATGTCTTGAACACCATGCCAATTCCTCTTGCAATGACTACTCCAATTTCTACCTCCGCTCCTCGATCAGGAATTCGTTACTGAGATCAGCTTGTTCAATATCTTGTGATTAAGCAAATGTGGGATCCCCTCCGTTGCATCTCTCTCTCTCTCTCTCTCTCTCTCTCTTAATGCAGAGTTGAGATATAGGAAACCTTCTGGCAAGCCTTCTAATCAAAACCTTCTAGGTAAAATCAACCATACTCCTTCCTATCATTTCTTACCTTTTGCACTTCTTCTGTCAGATCTTCTATACCTTTGGGCATATAAACTGTCACCATCTATAGAAGTATCTGACTTGCCGCTGCTGGTAGCAGCAGGCTCCTATGGTAAGTGGGACCTATTCTTTCTCTTCTTTCAGTTTCTATTCATTTATATATTTGAAAAATTGAATTGAATGTCCAAAACAAAATGCTTGAAACCTTCAAGTTCCTCTTGAGGACCGAAGGGAAAGCGAGTTTGAAATCATTGACCATGGCCTTGAAGGAAAAATGTCTGTTGCAAAAACAAAAGATAAGTATCTTTTTTTAAAGTTTAAGAGAAAATCCTTAAAAGGTTGATTACCAAATCACTTGCCACGGTGCTTTTCAAATTCAATACAGTTTTTTGTAGTAGTCATTCATAGTTTCATACCTCAGCAAGGTGCATCTGCGGTTGATGAATTTAGACTCTTTAAATAATTCTAATCTCCTGATTTCTGCTGAGCTAGAACATGTTTTATGATTCCCATGCCTAACTTTTAAGCTACTGCCTTTGTCAATCACCTTTTAGTTTTTTTTTTTTTTTTTAACTGGCTATAATATGTCCAAGGATTTACATATGTTTCAACTAACCCAATAATGTGATGCATTTGCCAGACGGTACAAGAAATGGTAATGCTGTCAACTAGTGAATTGAACATCAAATGGACACTCAGAGGGAGACCTAAAAATCCAGTATTCTCAAACATTGGAGGAGACTTGACACTTCGGGTTGATTCCAAATTCATCTTGAACCAGATAAGTGGCCAAGTTATTGAACATATGGAGACATGGGATTTGTCTGCATCAACTGTCGTTTCTCAGGTGTACTTCTGGTCTTCTAGGAGGTTTTTCTCTGCCATTGAGTCAGGCAAAGACACAATTGATGCTGTAAAAAGCACAACGGCCCGTCTTTCAGCCAAAAAGGAGAACATGGAAATATATCCAGACCCATCTGGGGATCCGACGAAAGTAAGAAATTTTGCAAGTACATGACTTTATTTTAAAAATCAGATCTAGCAGTTAAATCTATGCTTCTCTCCTTGTTGTAATATCTCGAGATTGATTCAGAGTAATATTAGAGTTACTGCTTGTTCGTAAGTCTGACATATTTGGTTTTCTTTCTCGTAGGTTCGTTTGATTGTATCTTTCTGACCTTCTTTGTTTCCACATTGTTTATCAATCTGATTACAGTTAATCACTTTCCAGTTAACAAATAAATTCGCCTGCTACTCTCCTAGCTACCTAGGGGACTGCCAGTGCAGCTAAACCATTTTAAGCACCTAAGCCAGGTCTTCATGAGTGTGAGTATTTACACTCAATAAAACTTTACCATCAAATATATAGGCATGATTCCTAGGATTAAAAGGCTTTATACAAAGATTCAACTTTTATAACCAGCTACTGAGGCAGATGTCAGTCTGTGTATTTTCAAAGAAGAAAGAGTATTATCGCCAGTTGACAGTGGAATCACAATCTCAAATTCTACTCATGGAATGAAGGACCACTATATTATTTCTAACAGATATTAAAATGGCCTACAAAAGGAAACACATTATTCTTTTTTGATCTAGGAGTTTGTGTTCATTTCTAGGGGATATAAATTTGAGACGGTGAAACACTAACTTGTTTATGGTCAGTTTGGACATTGATCATCTGTGCCAATGGAAATGGGACTGTATGCTTTTAGTAGGCTTGACAATAATTTCTTAAATTACTTATGATTTCACTTCCTACATCACAGTTCTACATTCTTAATGACATTTTTGTAGTTTCTGTACAGTTCTAATGTTGGAAGGGAAATATTGTGGCAAGTGATTGTAGAATGTATTTATGATCTATCAATGATTCCACTTTCATGTTCCTGATAACTTTTGTTTCTTGATTACTGCCTGGCTACATACAATTACCTAGGTCATTTGAAGGAAAATTTCTGCAATAACCTGGATCATTTGAGGGAAAAATTCTAATCTTTAGCTTGGCCTAGCATATCTTCAGAATTGATAACTAGGAAAATATAGACTAAGTTCCAGGGATACTAGTCATATGTTGCATAATTATCAGAACCTGGACCGAACCAGGAGGTTCGACTGGTGCAATGTGAACCGACCACCAAACCGGTTTGGTTTTGTTATCAGATTGGATAAGCGACTAACTCGGTAAAAACTGGTCAAACCTGTTTTGGAATGACAACATGTGCAACTTGGCCAATTTTTTACGAACCAGCCAGGTTTCTTAGTTTTATAAAGTTAATGATCCTTAATATTTAGTTATTTTATTATTTATCCTATGTATTTTAGTCCTAAAATTTTGGAAACGTTTAATTAATAACACATTTGTCTTTAAAATTTTGTGATTCTTAATTTATCAAATAGATTGACTTCTATAGTTCTATTTCGTTTCATGTTTCTTGCTAATAGTCTATTTTTATGTGTCGAAAATGTTGAGTTAATAAAATATGTTGTGTTACAATTTAGGAATTGGGCAATATCCTGTTAACTGTGATATGCTGAACCGTAAGTTTTTAAAATTTGATATTGTTAGACATAAAGATTAGTTAAAAATGACTAAGTAATAGAAGGCATAGGATTGTAATGCTTTTATAGATGTTTTTTTGAATTATTTAGTACTATCTATATTATTTTTAAATATTTTTAAAATATTTTTTGAAAAAATGAGTGATCCAACTGGGTGAAATACCGTGTGAACCAATAACCAAGTATCCCGACCTCTAATCAAGTCAATGTCCATCTAATTTTGATAACTACGGTACGTTGACTCAATTACAATTACTCATCTTTATGCTACAGTCATTAATGTTCTAAGAACAGTTACTACAAGTTTTAGATTTGAGAAGTCAACTTTTATATAAAATCATACAAGTCAGTCTTTGGATAATCTTATAGCACCAAGCTACAGAAATACCCCAAGTTAGACATTCATTTTAGTACTAGTTGTATGCCATATACTAAGGTTTTTACTTTTCTTAAGATAATAAACTTTAGCTGGAGCTGCTTAAGTTTATAACGAAAATTACTTCACAGCAGAGAGGTTCTATGCCTGGTACTTATGGTTTCTAAACTAACATTATATCTTTAGCCTTGGAAGTATCTTGATGTAATGCAGGATATTAAGATTGCTGATAGAAAAAATAAAGAGGTACTTAGATCCACAGCCAAGAAGAGTAAAGATAAGGCATCTCATAATTTTTATTCCACCTCCAAGTATCTTTTCCAGTTTAGCAAGGGTTAGATTAAGGGAACAAAAGAAAGATTGCGCACCAGGCTTTGGCGAAAAGAAGGCTAATCCATATGATTACTAGGGAGAAAGGAGGAGCAAGTATATATGAAATCTCTAAGGTTTTGAAACTTAGGATTGAGATCAAGAATGACCACAAAAAAAAAAGATACATATCGGTCGTATCAATCATATTGTCTGGTCATATTGATCACCTGTATCAGATCAGACTATCTTTTATTTTGTAAAACTTTAGATATTATTTAAAAATGAAAGAATTTTTTAAATAATTAGAAAATATGATAGAAAAATAAGAAAATAAATATTACTCACATATGAAGTCTATAAATTTTAAAAAAAAAAGACACTTATCTAAAACCATGATGAATTTTGAGCTGAATTTGTAAGTTTTTATGCTTGTAACTTACCACCCCAAAAATGAAATGAAGAGGAAGAGATCTCTATCTCTCTTCATTATGTTTGACAGCAATAAGAAAAGGGAGTTAAAAAGCACGTGAGAAAGAGAGAAAAAAGAAATGAAAAAAAATGCTCAGCAGGCCCACCTTAAGGGGAAGGCCTAAGTATTGAAATAGAAAATGGCCTATTGAGCAGCCAAAGAGATTGGCCCAATAGGAGGAAATCACCTCTGATTCTGCCATCGGAAGGGATAGGAAGTAGGATTTGTTCAAGTTGGTGGATAGATCAACCACCAGCTCGAGTAATGTCATGACAAATTTGAGGTTCGAGATAAAGTCTTCGGTGGCCTTGTAGAGGAGAAGGGTGTTGTTGGCAAACTGAAGGATATGGGTTTCAGATAAAGGCCTCAGCCCTAAATGAGGCCATCAACATGAGCCTTCTTTAGCATCCTCGCTTACAAGTCCTCAACCAAGATGAATAGGAGGAGCGACAAGGGGTCCCTTTAACAAAGTCCTCGGCCTAGACTGAACGATTTAGAGGGAAACCCATTGATGAAAGTGGCAGCCCAAGAGGAGGTTAGGCAAAGCCTGATCTATTCTATCCATTTCAAAAATCCTCTTGCCTGAAGAATAGAAAAGAGGGTTGTCCTACCGAACACTGTCAAAGGCTTTGGCGAAGTCGAGTTTAATGAGCAACACTGAGGACCCTGTCATATTCACCCACGAGAGAAGTTCATGCGCGACCGCGAAGTTGTCCAAGATGGACCTTCCTTGGATGAACATCGTCTAGCTATCTAGGATCAAATCTCCCATAACCGAGTGAAGCCTATAAGCTAAGACCTTCATCATGATCTTGAAGTTATAATTCAGCAAGCCGATCGGGTAAAAGTCTTTAGTTCACTAAAGGTGCGAAGTTGGAAGAGCTTATTGGATTAGCCGTTAAATGAGCTCGATGAAGTGTGAGTGGTGCGAGGAGAGTGTGTAGCAGATAGAGAGTAAAAGCTGAAAATTTTAAAAAGAGGGCAGTTGGAACAAGTTGGAACTATTTATATTCTTCTAGATGGAAACCAGCTATCATACTAGTTTCGGGATAAGATCGGAATCGGTTATGGCCAATCCCAATCCTTCTCAGGATCGGCCAAAATTAGGATCCACGGAATTCTCCGCAATAGAATTTTCCTTTAATTTTTTATGATAAAATCACCTATATTCAACTTAGCGTTGTATAAAGTTATTAGTTAAATTACTAGATAACACGAAATCACAAATGTAAAGTCAATCTGGAACGACACTAGGACTCTTTAAATTTAAAATCAACTGAAGTTCTAATATTTGAAGTTTTAGAAATTATAAAGGAGACAAGATATTCTAGAAGATAGATCCAAAAGTAAATTTTCAGAAAATAAAATAACTAAAAGAATCTAGTTCCAAGCATTCAATTATAGCATAGATCTTGTTAATCTGCATCGTCGAAATCTTGTGCATAAGAAAACGGAAGCATCATTATCCCGAGTTTTTGGCCAAAATAACCTTCCAAATGAAACGATACTCTTCATTGGCTGAGTTTCCAAATATAATACTAATACAGGTGAGTTTTTGCTACGTAATTATCCAGCTGTTCGTCTTCACTGTAAACCACTGATTCGGAAAGAGTGTTATATAATAAAAGAAAAGCTCTTTCTCATTTGGCGCATTAAATAAAAATTGGCGTTTCAGCTGACTCCTATTGCAAACATAACCATACTTCGAAGCCCTTTTCCACCTCCAAGTATCTTTTCCATCTTAGCTCTTCTATGAAGAAGCTTAATAGCATATCTTTTGCTACCTATAGTGATTAGGACCATTTCTTTTGTTTTCATATGATGCGTAATAGATCTCCCTCAGACATATGATGTCATTAACTAGTTTTTAACATTGTTTGTTGTTGGAATGTTTAAGCCATACCATTCCTTTTCTTGCCTAACTGCTAAAACGTGTAACATATGATGGAGATTTTTGGAATTGCCTAGCAATCAAAAGAACTGTAGCTTACTAGGTTGAAAGAGCCTGGTGCATTCTTTCAACATGGGAGAAAATTTTCAACTACTAGATAAGGCATCTGGATTCTGGAACATGCAAACATAATGAGGCTATCGGAAGAGAATTTTAGAATATGAAGAATGCATGTCCACAAGTGTCAGCATGTCTGCATTACATGAACTAGTCTCATGATGTTCTCATCAACATTCATTGAGCAACATTTTCTTCTTATGAATATTTAGCAGTTTAGTTTTCAGTAAATTATAGTTTCTCTGGCCTGTATCATATCTGAAACACTTTACATGTTATTTAGGGTTATTGACAAGTTATATGATATCAAGAGCTTTTGATTTTGGAATTTGAAATGTTGACACAATTCTAATATTGAGCCATCCGTCAAACTCTTACAACGAAATGAGCCATCATATAGTTTATCTTATGGCAGATCAACAACAATTTTAGATTTTTGCGCAACAGATATAATCAAAATTGTATTTTCCAATTTTAGAAGCAAGAAGCAATCTGTTTTGTACCAGCTTTTGATTGTTATTGTAATTTGTACATTAACATGATTATTTTGTCTTGATTCAGTTTTTCCAACGAGATGATGGCCTACAGAGAGACGCTTACCAGATTGCACTTTTCTTGGCTGTAATCTATTTTGTGGTACAGTTTTTGAGAACAACCCTATGAATGTGTTACTTATGGATCTCATTCTGAAATTTTGGTTGTCCTTATTTGTATATATATTATACATTGTGCCCTAGATCCTGCAATGATAAATCCAGTGATTATATTTATATCACATGAAAATGGCGATAATATTTCATCTGCCAAAGCATTTCGTTGTATGAGATTTACATGCTTGATTTTATGTATTTCCTCTTCTTGTTTCAGTACATAAAGCTCTGCAAGGCGTTCTTCTTTTTCTTTATTTAACCAGATTCAGGTACATGGCGATCTTAGACTTGATTCATTGGTTTTATTTATTAATGTTATGATGTATATTAATCTAACATAGTAATTTGGACGCCAACATGCTGTGAATCTAGTTCTGTTCTATTTCATGATTCGTTATATCTATTCTTCTCACAGTGCAAAATGGTGACTCGGTTGGTACGGCTAAAGCTGCCTTTTGTAACAATTCTACAGATTATTTAGGGCATGTATTGCTAGTTGTGTACCTAATAATTAGGTGACCAGCATCAGTAAGCTTTGAGAATGCCATTGATGTGATTTTCTTGCTTTTCCATGGGAGGTGAAAACTCATCCTGGATTGTGCTCAACCTACGTTTGAATTTACATTTTTAATCCGGATACAAATATTGGACAGGTAACAAAATTTAAAACTATATCATAACCAAACGGATACAAATAATTTTCGTTTAGAAGATTGGATCTTAAACGTATGTCAATCGAATTTTAATTAAATTATGTTTATTTAGAGATAATTAATACAAAAAGATTAAGAGTTTCTAAAAAATTAAATTTTTGCATCACACATCTTGTAAATGGAGGTTGGGTCAATGAGGGTCGAGTCCTTACTGACTCAGGTAGCATGCACAACTTCATAAAGTCAAAACTGGTGCAACAACTCTAGTTAACCCTTAGCCCAACTATTAGTTTTGATATGGCTACAGGCGATGGAACGATCTTACGAACACAAGGAAAATGTGAAGCATTCAAGGTATAGGCCCAAGGCCATGAGTTCGAGCTCAACCTGTACCCACTCACACTCAATAGGGATGGACCTAGTACTTGTGGTCCAATGGATGCAAGGACTCGACCCAATCACATTTGACTTTGGGGCACCATGGATGGAGTTCAAGTCTAGAGGGAAGATCATGCGACTTGAAGGTATGGGCTCAAAGGCTCAAGCCCATTTCTAGAGTCTAGATAAATTACTATTGGTAAACTGTTCAGGAACTCTAATGCATCTAGACACGAACCCAAATGGACCCGAGGTGGATTAATTCGAGTGCAAAGAGGGGGGTTTAAACCCCTTAGAACCAGTAAAATTTATTCAACCACACCACCCTAATCTTGAACCATATTGGATCGGACTAACCCCACTGCACCAAAGCCAAGGAACCATATGCAACTAAGGTGGAATGTCAGACCTGAGCCAAATCCAGAAGCAAAGCGGTAGGGCGGAACTAAGAAGAGAGAGCTAAGGCGCGGATTCAGGTTAGACACTGATGCAACACAACCAAGTTAAGGCAGTCGGAGAGGTAGCGACGTTTGAAATTCAAGGGTTCTAGGCTTGCAAGGGAAGAAACCCCATTATGAAAGGCGAATTCCTTGCTCTCCGATCGGCAGAGGGTTAGAGAGGCCACCACGGAAGATCGAGCCCTCTTCCAAATTGAATTACCAACTTGTTCCTTGAAAGTAGATTACTCAATTTGGGCTAAGGATTCAGTCAACGATGGAAAAATCCAACCGATAGCTCCCAAGGGCATCCACTCATTCAAGAGGCACAGCAAGGGACATGTGTTGGCGACGGACAATTTCCTCTAACTTAAATTACCAGCCCATCAACCCCACCAAAAAGTTAATAATTCGCCTTCTAATGGTGCCCGCACACCGAAATGCTTTGGGGGTGACTCATGAAACTAGAGGCAAAACATTTGCCCTAACTGGAATTACCAACCACGTCGCTAGGAAGGTTAATAGTCCAGGTTGGGACCGAAGTACAGCAAAGGAGAAAGAGGAGAGATCGACAACTTCCTTTTGGCAACACCTATGGACAAGGTGAGCGATGCCTAGTGGACTACTATGTTCCGACCCAAGCTAGAGGGTAGGATTTCTACAGGAGGATACTTTGTGGTCCTTGTCTCCATAATAGAAATAGGAATTTTGAAAATAGGAGGTTGGAGGATAGTTTGAGAGGTGGGGTGCGAGGGTTGTCACCTTTCTTGTGGCACTTTATATAAGAGATGGAAGGCCACAAAAAAGGAGAAGGGATACAAGGAGATAGGTTTGTGGGGTTTCTTACTTAGAAGTGCATCTTTATAAGTAGGGGTAGGTGAGGCAACAAGTAGGATTGGATGACTCATCCCATCAGATGCATCATTGGATCACAGAGTGATAATGATATCAATGGTCAGGATTAATCTTAGGCCATCTATTCCTATGAGAAATTACCTGCCAAATACCCCTACACTATTAATGCGAGGCGTCACATAAGGGGAGGCATGAATAGTTTCTCACGTGGTATGGGCTCTCTAAGAGGTTCACCCAATTGCTTCTATATGGATTGGGTTGGAGCATGGCCTCTCCTTCAAAGCCATCTGCTCCGACCAGTTCCTCCACCAATCTATCATCTAAAGAGTTGGGGCCACTCCCTATCATGTCATCAATACCTATGACCTCTCTCTCTCTCTCTCTCTCTCTCTCTATATATATATATATATATATATATATATGTTTTATTTATTTTATTTTTGTGGGAAGAAAAAGAGCAATTTGCACTAGAAAGCCCCTTAGTTTTCATATTGGCAAATATGTGGATTTATGGGCCTCTTTTATTCATAATATCTAATTTACCTTTTTCCTAACCCAACTTGATGCGAACTAAGTCAAATTAGATCACATCAAGGGGAATAGGCTCAATGGGTTGAGTCTATTTATTTTATCTGCTTAAATAATTTAGTTAGAGTCTTTATATATTAAAATTTTATTTAATTAACTAAATCCAGCTCTGTGCACTTTTGAAAAAATATTTAGAAGATATTCAAACATTATGGAACTACCTATAAAAGATTGGCAACCTCAATATCTATAATTATTATATTCTAAATTTCTCCAAATTTGGAATCTATATATGATGAAACGAAGGAATAATCTAAAAAAATAAGGAAGACTAGTTTAGTTAAATTTATTTAGGGCTTTTGGATTTAATATTTATAAATAGAGTCTTATGGCTTGTATCTGAGGAATGATTAAGGAAGGGATATTTGTTTGCTGCCACTATCTCTCTCTATCTCTAGGCCACTAGCCACCATCTTCCTTCTCCCTCCTTGCCAACCACACCACCATCTTCCGTTGGAACGGTCTCTTCTAGCCTCTAGCCTCCCTCTTCTTATTCTCTACTTCTCCTTCAATCTATATTCCCTAATATCCATTAAAAGAGAGAGTTAATCTTTACACAAATCTAGCCATTAAGGGCAAACAAAGTGCAATAGATCCAAGTAAATGTGATCTCGATTAATTAGGTTGTATCACCCTCAGACATTCATCTACTATTATGAAGATATCTTCCAATCTAATAATTTGATTAGCATGAAATAAGATCATTGGGAAGCCTCCCTGAGAGGCTACAACATGTCAAAATTTCACACCAATCCAACTACTAGATCCACCATACAATCTCTCAAAAGTTCTATACTTAGTTTTGTCCAAAACCTGATTTGAATCGAGTCAAGCCTGTTCATATCAAATTGGTATCAGAGTAAACTCTTGTTGAGAATTGACTGTAGTCGAATTTGATATGAACCAGCTTGACCCAATTTGAATCAAGTTCTAAACATAATTATGTACAGAACTTTCAAGAGATTCTATGGCGGACCTAGCCATTAGAGTGATGTGAAATTTTGATATGTTATAGCCGTCGGAGAGTGCTTTCCGACAATCTAATTTCATACCAATCAGATGGTTAGAATGGAAGATGTCTTTGAAATAGTGGACGAAGGTCGAAGGGTGATACAACCTAATTAATTGAGATCGTATCTACTTGGATTGTTTTAAAGGAGGATGGTGGTCGATGGCCCAGAGATAGATAGAGATAGAGGGCAATAGACACATATTCCTTCCTTAATCCTTCTTAGATACAAGCCATAAAGCCCTAATCTTCCTTTTCTTATAGAGATTAAATCAAAAAGCCCTAAACAAATTTAACTAAAGTAGTTTTCCTTATCTTCTCGGATTATTTCTTCATTCGCCGTAGTTAGAGTTCGAACCTAGAGAAATCTTAAATATAAAAGTTGTAGATCTTGAGGTTGCTGATTTTATCTAGGTAATTTCATAATATTCAGATATCTAACAAATATCTTCTAAATATTTTTCGAAACTACCTGGATTTAGCTAATTAAAATAAATTCTAATTTACTAAGACTCTAACTAAATTATTTAAGTAGATAAGATAAATAGACTCAACCTATTGAGCCCGATGTCCTATTGATATGATATGATATGATTAGACTCAGTTAGCATCACAATCTAACCATTTAATTAAATCTTTATATGCTCAAAACATCTTTCTTCTTTTTCTTTTTGTTCTCTCTTATCCTCTCTTTCTCTTCTTTCTTGGCATTATTCTTTCCTTACTATGAACTCATTAATTATATCACCTAATAAGACATGCAAGATTGTAATGTATTTATAGTGTGAGCTTCACCAATGAGATTTTATAAAATCAAGAGAAATATAGCTACTGAGAATGCTTATGATAGGTTGATGCGTAGAAAAGGCAGTAGCAAGAAATTATAAAATTATATTGTGTAATTGGGATGTAATTGTAATATATATGATATAACATACTAGTGATGATTTATTGTTGTTACAGTTAGGTTGTGTTATTATGTTTTTATGATTTACTATTTTATGTTAGGAATAATTTATGGTGTAACATACTCAATAATGATTTTAGTATTTTTGTTCTAAATATTAATGCAAATTTTTAGAAGATACGTATATTCATTTTGTTAAACAGATGTAGACCTTTTAATTCACGACATGATATTATGTTGTTCTTTAATTTTTGTAGCTAAAAAAACAGATGCAAATTTTTGTAATATATTTTGTGCAATCTTAGTGCATTAATTTCTAGAAGATTAATACATTATATTTTGATCTTTTGTTAATTTTTTTTAATTTCTAGAAGATGAGTGCATTCAATTTGTTAAACATATGCAGATTTTTAATTTGTGCATATATGTGTTGTATAGTATAGTGATATTTTCGTTTTCTTTTGAGTCTCATATGTGTATCTTGTTAAAAATTATAATATACATTTTGCCTAGTTAATAAATATAAGTTACATAAGTAATGTGGCATTTTTTATGAATTTTAAACTTAAGCATATATTTTGCATAGTCGATGTATATAAGTTACATAAGTGATGCATAACATTTTTTATTAAGTCTCAATACATACCTTGTTAAAAATTACATCATATATTTTGCATAGTCAACGTGTATAAATTACATAAGTGATGCGTCACATTTTTTATAAAATCTCGATGTGTACCTTGTTAAAAGTTACAACATATATAGTCGATACATATATATTATATAGACGATATGTAACATATTTTATTTAATCTCGATGCATACCTTATTAAAAATTGTAGCATATATTTTATATAGTTGATGTATATATATTATATAGGTGATACATGGCATTTTTTTATTAAATCTCGATATGTACCTTGTTAAAAATTGTAGTATACATTTTGCATATTCAACGTGTATAAATTACATAGACAATATATTGCGTTTTTTATAAAATCTCGATGCATATCTTGTTAACAATTGCAGCGTACATTTTACACAGTCAATATGCATAAATTATATAGGTGATGTGTTGTGTTTTTGATAAAATCTCAATTTAAAATTGCACCGTATATTTTGCATTGTCGATGCGCATAAATTACATAAGTGATGCATTGTATTTTTATAAAATCTTGATATGTATCTTATTTAAATTTGCAGCATTTATTTTGCATAATCAATGCATATAAATTGCATAAGTGATGCATTGCATTTTTATAAAATTTTGATGATTACACCATGTATAAATTAAACCGGTGACACATGGTATATTTTATAAAATCTTAATGCATACTTTACAACATATATTTTGCAATAGTTGATAGCATATAAGTTACATAAGCAATGTGTGAAATTTTTTATAAAATCTCAATGACTTGTTAAAAATTGCAATGTACATATATAATCAATACATGTAAGTTGCATAGTCCACATATAAAATTTATAAATGCTAATTTATTAACAGGATTGACTTCTATTTTTTTTAATATCATATTAATTTTTTAATTAGTAATTTTTTATTTTTTGGTTAAAAAAAAGACGATCTTTCAAAATATCAAAGAATATGAGTAGTGAACAAGATAAGAGAAATATTGAATGAAGAAGCTATCTGCTAAGATTGTCATAAAAATAGAAGATGGAAGAAGAATAAGAAATGTAAGATTGTCATAACAATAGACGATAGAAGAAGAATAAGAAAAACATGGTAGAATAAGAGAAACATGGCAAAATAAGAGAATAGATAATCTCACAAATCACCCTAAGGAGAAGGCCACAAAAGTCTTATTTTAGTTTATAAGGCTTAAATTAGTAAATAAGATGAGATAATTTAACAAATATTAATTCTCTGTTTTAGGACACAACAATTTCTTTTAAATTTGTTAGAGCTAAATTAGTAAATAAAATACCTGAAATTGCAATTTGATAATAAGAGGACCTATTTCTGCCGATTGAAAAACTTAGGGACATTTTACTCCAAATCGCCCCAAAAGGGATTAAAGACAAATACTTTCTATTCTTCGTGATAATAATCAAATACACTATGCGGATACAATAAGGAGTTATCTTCCTTGTAATGAAGGAGGAAGTAGCATTTGATGCAGAAATAACAAGGGTTCTTCGGGGCCCACACATCATCCACCGTCATCTTTGTCGCAAGATATATCTTGCAAACGGAGCATTTTCTATACCGAGGGCGGAGTTGAAAAGTGAGGAGAGGATAATCTGCCCGATTTTGTGCATCTTCAGGGTGTATTAATCTCATGTCCCTTATCACTAGCATATGCTTGCAATTTCCCTGCACCATTTTATTGCACCATGAATACCATGAGCTTGTTATGACAGAATTGAATATTCATTATTAACAAACTGTAAATAGAAACGTTAACTACTTTTTCTTAGCAAATTCAAACAAAAAGAACAAAGTTAACATAGATTGTAAAAAGAACAGTGTGATGTCATTTATAAGGTCATCTAAAATGGTGTAAACCTATTGGCGACCCAGGATTATAGGTTTAATTAAATAAATCTTCCTATCAACTGAAAATTTTGTCCTCTCAAAGGAAACTTGAAAGTCTGTCGGCCACTTGAAGTAACAAGTGGCCAATGAATTTCAAACAAGCATAAACATACAAGCGGTTCACACAGGATTACAGCCACCGTAGCAGGATAAATCAGATTAGCTTATGATGGAAATCGCAGATCACACAGGATTACAGCCATTTACCGAAGGCCAATGAATCGGACTAAGGTCTTCCCTGATATGCCTCCTTTGAAGTTTATACATTCACTCTTTTGCTACCCTCAGACTTTCCTTTTCATTAAATTATTTTGTTCAATAATTTTTATCCTACTATAAAACAAACAAAGTTTGCAGTAGTGGCATTATCAAGCAGTCAAAAGTTCTCCATAGAACTACATCACACAAGTGGTACAGGTCACAGGAGACAGTGATTGATTAGGTGGTTTCTAGCTATCAACACAAATAGAATGTGTCCCAGTGCACAAGGCTCCTGCCTATGTGGATCTGGCAAGGCATGGACCTATAATCTCTTGGATGCAAGAGATAAGCGTTAACATCACACTGAACCATACCTTCTAGTTAGAAACACAAATATAAATTCAAATGTCGAGCAAAAACAGGGAAAAAAGAGAGGATAGAAATACAAAAAAAGAAGTATTCTGATCATATTCATTGTCCATATGGAAATAAAAGAGTTCCTAATACAAAATTATTGATGACAAAATAGAGATGTGCACCATCTCAAAGTAGGGGGGATCGATAGGATACAAATACAAGAAAGCGAGGATTATTATCTCAAATAATTGATAAAAAAATATGAATTATCAATACAGGAAGTTTCATAATCATCGTTAATTGATTATTGTCTGAATCGAATATCTTCACAAAAGCATGCATGCCCAAGCAAATACCTCCAGAATCTTGCACAGTTGCACCAAGCTTTTTCCTGGGATGAAAACCTACCCCTTGCTTCATGGCCATTACTCTTTTTAAGTTTGATATCTCAACCATAAAAATCATTTTCCACGTCTGTATTGGGTTTACCTAAAATTTTGAAAATTGAAGTCTTTTCACGGACTTCAGAGTTCGGAAGAACTATGAAAATTTCCACTCACATACTTCAGACGAAAATCCTAGTTTATCAGAGCTAACTTCTCTGTTCAAAAGCATGCATGCCCAAGCATATACCCCTAGAATCTTGCACAGTAGCACCAAGTTTCTGCTTGGGATGGAAACCTACCCCTTGTTTCATGGCCATTACACTTCTCAGATCTTTCATACTAACACTTAACATTTTCTAATCCAACCTAGTTGAATACTTGAATTAAGACTTAAACACCATTATTTTCTTATTATTTGGTAATGCAGTCATAGAAACTAATCAGATTTACAATTTCAAGGAAAATTACAATTACCATATCATATGTTTATTATTAGAAAAAAATTACAAATAACGCCCTATATTGACTATATTACAAATAAAGCCATCTGTTTTCATTATTTACAAATAGGGCCCATGTTTGCTAAAAAATACCAAGTTAGACCCTACTGTTTCACAAATAGATATAATTTAACCCAACCATTATCACTAACTTATAGAGCCAAATTAAGACTCCAAAACCACATAACGGCTTGGAGACAAACCAAAACATCAACTTCCCACAAAATAAAATCAATTCAAGCCTCCAAAATACTAGTATTATATCCAAACACCAAATCCAACAAGATCAACAGATACAAAACTACCATTGTTTGATCTCAAATGTCATATTAGATGAGTAAGATAAGAGTAGTTTAGGAAATCGAAAAATATCATTTGAAATGGATGAAATAGTCTAATTTTTATTCCATTCTATCAAGTGCTTGTTAAATTAAACTTAGCTCAAGGTGTTGCTCATTATTATTTAGCAAATAGGAGGCTTTATTTATAAGTAATGAAAAGAGAGTTTTATTTATAATATAGTTAAAATGTAGGGTGTCATTTGTAATTTTCTCTTATGACTATAGTTCATGCTAAGCAGTTTGGGCATACTCTGATCGAGCCATAAACTTTATTTTCAATACCTAAGAGTACCTAAAATACCCTTTTGTTCCTCTGGTAACATTTAGAAAGTAATGGTAATTAGGTCATTTTGCAACTATGGTTAGATTAATCACAAAACTTGCAGTAAAAAGGAAGAAAATAAAGATGCAGTCTGTCTGAGTGAGAATATTACCAGTATAAAACTGTAAAAATTGAAAGAATGTGAAGTTTTACTGCACTGTTAAGAGAGAAGAATGCACCTGATGACAGTATAAATATCCAGCACCAAGTCGAAATCTCAGGTCAGAAAATTGAGTTTTATGCATCTCCGCAGCTTTAAAGTTAGGTATCTTGGATATCTCTAAATCCCCTAACAACTCCTTTTGCTTTTTCTTCAATATACCAGACATTATAACTTCCCACTTCTCTTCTGCCTCAGACTTGCAACTCTTAAGCCAGTCAAATATAGGTTTACTATAGTCAATAGCAGAAGGATTTCTCAAATCATTGCAGAAGGTATCCTGCATTGAGAAAAGAGTGACAAACAAAACGAGCATTAGTAACATTAGTAATATATCTGGAATAATCAATAATTCGAGTTGAACATAAACATAGGCTATACTTCAATGAGGAAATAACCAGAAGGATCATGTTGCCCTGCTGTCTCCATCAGTTTATCCGTCAAACAGTAAATATTGTCCCTTAGCTCCGTAAGGAGTTGGCTACCCAAAACTAGAAATTCTTGGGTCTGCATCAAAATACCACAATAATAAATATTGAGAGATGAAAAATTGGATATGGTTAACATTCAAACAAATGATATGCCATCTAGCATGTAGCAATTATCCTAATCTTACTAGCTATGCAGTTTAGAAGATACATACATCTTGAAAGTAAAAGAAAAATGAGATACTTTTATTCTGTGTTAAATCAGGAATCACTGTCTTCATTAACATTCAGTTTTAAATTTTCTCAGGATCAGAAGGACAGTTTCTACTTTCAACCTGACATATTTTCTGAAATGTAATTAAAATACTATGATGAGCTAAAGATATTAGTGTAGTGTATATTCAGGAGACTTGCTATAGTAGTAGAATTAAAAAATTCAATGAAGTGGAAGCTAGTTTTTTCAGGAATGGACTTTACTTTGTTAACTATCTGCTTCAAGCATGATGTTATGAGTCTCATGACCACATAACTCAAGATAATCAAGTTGTAGGAGGCAATTAAGAACAATGAATAAACATATCCATGATCTGGATTAGTGTCTATTTTGCCAGGCAATATTACAATTGACAAAAATGAAGAGCGAATAACAAGGATGAAGAAGATAAGTTCCAATAAGCCACAGCTCATCACATGATCCAATCCTTTCAGCAGAGTAGATAAATCAGCAAAAATTGGAAGGCTCCATGAAAAATTGATAGGTGTCATCATAACTAAACTCTGGCACATGTAATCCTGGTAAGTAGCCCCAATCTAAACCAAATGAAGACAATCGAAAAGGTTTAATTAGGCAAGGAACTTATTATCCATCATAGATGACGACTGTAATATGTAACCTAGAAGTCTCCAAAAAAGCCTTCAGATATGAAAATAGTTTAAAAAAAGGAGGAACATGATGAAGTTAACAGTCGCATTAAAGGTGTGATATGGACATCACTGATAATACGCGATGGCGTGTGTACCAGCGCAAGAGGCGTCGACAGTTGATGATCCCTCCTATAGAGATCTGGTTCTAATTTTAATTTATTTAGGGTGTTTTTTGTTTATTTTCTATGTAGGGTGTTTTTTGTTTAATTCCATTATAAGTCTATATATAGACCCGTTAGATTTTCTTTGGAGGTTAATAAAAGTTCATGTGATTTTGTTCTCCGGAGAATTTTAGTGTGAAACCATTTCTTAGGGTAGAGGCGTGAAACCCCATTCTTTTCCTTCTTATTTTCCTCTTTCATCTTTCTCCACCACGTTTTGCATCATTTTTGATATCAGAGCAAAGAATCCTAGTTTATGGACGTCCCTCTTCCCGGTTTCTACGTCACTCCACATTCATTCTTTGCATGACCAATCGCTCCACAAACACCGGAACGTCAAGAAATCCGGTGCACGACGAGCAAGAAAATTACCATCGACGAAGAACAAAGAGTGTTGTCATAGAGGAATCACCACCGCATAAGATTCCAAGTCCATCAAAAAATTAATTGTTGTTGTATTATTCAGTGATCTACTATTCCATTTTTATTTAATTTTTATAGATTGAAAAAAAAAAGAAGAAAAAAAGAGAAAACAGTGCTGAAAAAAAAAGAAAGAGAAAACAACACGTCAAAAAAAGAAGGAATTTTTAGTGTTTCAAAATTTTGAAATTTTTTATTTTTGGCTCTTAATTTCTGTTAAATCCTAACCAATTCCTTCTTTCCCTAAACTTCCTACCAAATTTCCTATTTCTTCTCAACATCCCAACAAATCCTATCTTTTCTAAACCTCTACCAAACTGTTTCTTTTTTCTCCCTCCAATATTTCCAATTTTTGAAATTTTCCCTCCCTAACTTAAAACCAACCCCTTCAAATCAGCTCCAAATCCAAACCTATTAACCACCCTGTTAGGTTTTTAGTGTTGGCAATTGTATATAAAATATTCTAAGTATTTTTATACATGTACATGAGCACTTATACAAGTCTAGGAAATATTTGGATTGAAGAATTGCAAGATCAAAGGAGAAAAGTTTTCACGTTCACACCACGTTCACACCGCTTTCACAGCGCATTCGAACACGAGCACTGGCGTTCGCACAGATAGAGACTGGTGTTTTTGAGCGCATTCAAACGCGAGCACAAGCGTTCGCACAGACAGAGAGTGCTGTTTTTGTGCGCGTTCGAACGCAGTCAATAGAACGTTTCCCCCCTGCTTTTTTCTATCTTATTCCAGCGGTATGCCACCGCACCTCGAAACTAGTAATGTCAGTGCTAGGATGATGGTTATCACGACCCGAAATAAGAATCATAATCGGCCATGCATCTCAATATGCTTAAGATACACGAAGCCTTATTAATACTCTCTACGTGTACGATGGAAAAATAAATAAATAAAATGAAGATCTACTTTATTAAATTTTAAAACTAATTGCAATAAACATAAGACAATATTAATGTTTTTGAGTCTTTAAACGAAATAAATAAAAGTTCTAATCTAAAGTATAAAATCCAAAAGAGCAGAAAAGTAAATAGGTAAATCCTAAGTGGAGGTGGAGTCCGGATACATCTCGCTCAGTCACCCCGCTGACTATTACCTGACATAGATAATAAATAAAAGAAAAAAACAAAACCATGAGCCAACAACTATAACTCAGTGAGTTGAATCCACTCGAAAACCAAATAAATTCTAAATTATATTAATACTGAATAAAATTAAACTAAAAGCAATAATATCTATAACAATATGCAATAGGCATGCTCTTTAAATATAACAATGATAACAATATAGAGAGAGTCACAACTTGTAACCTTACACGGTTTCAACATATTAATATCTTTTCAATATTTATAATGTCATATGTCTCAATGGGTCTAAACCCTATAGCATTTGATGAAGAGAACTTGGGAGCCGAAGATAGTGAGAAAGGCGGCCTTGGCTTCTTAGAAACTACAGCTTTTTTAGGCATTCTATAAAGAAAAATAGATCTCATCATTCAACACATGCCCAAAGCATACAAAAAATAACATGAAAACCAAAAAATCCTAGAAACCATGAAAGCCCTAAGTGAAATCCATCTTCCACTAAAAAAAAACAATTGTCACGTTCAATCACTCAAGGAACATCAAGATATAAACTTTATTGTGATCAAAACTCAAAAACACATGAAATCAACAAAGATCAAGAGGCTAATTTGAATAAAACAATATTCACGATCATACCTCGCAAAAAGTGATGAAAATCTTGAAGATTCGACCAAAAAACTCTAGATCCGGAGGAGAAATAGCCTTTGAAAGAGTTTGGAGTGAAAATTTTGGTAAAAAATGTGAAGATCTTGAAGATTTGGGAGAGTGGAAAGGAAGGGGTTTCAGGGTTTGAAAGGAGGAAGATGAAAACCCTAGGTTCGGATGCAATATTTAAAGAACCCCCGAGTGCGTTCGAACACACCAGTCTGTGCGTTCGAACACGCTAATCACTACGTTCGAACTCAAGAAGCCTGCATTCTAACGCTATTTTTTTTAAAAAAAAATCTAAAAAATATTTTTGGAGATGCACTTCTAAAAATTCAAAATAGATTCAAGACATAAAATATGACAATCAAATGAAATAAGTCATACAATATCAATCAAATCATCAAGAGCATATTATGATCAACTATAATGCATCACTCAAATTATAAATTAATCTTGATTGATCATAACAATATACTTATGCAAGTTGAGCATAGACAACATGAAACAATCTTCTTAAACAAACTTTCCTATTTTTTTTAAGAAGATTGTTTAAGAAGACTGTTTCATGTTGTCTACGCTCAACTTGTATATGCATATTGTTATGATCAATCAAGATTAATTTATAATTTGAGTGATACATTAGAGTTGATCATAATATACTCTTGATGATTTAATTGATCTTGTATGACTTATTTTATTTGATTGTTATATTCTGTCTTAAATCTATTTTGAATTTTTAGAAGTGCATCTCCAAAAATATTTTTTAGATTTTAAAAAATAAATAAAAAATGGCGTTCGAACGCAGGCTTCTTGAGTTCGAACGCAGTGACTGGCGCGTTTGAACGCGCAGACTGGTGCGTTCGAACGCACTCGGAGGTTCTTTAAATATTGCATCTGAACCCAGGGTTTTCATCTTTCTCCTTTCAAACCTTGAAACCCTTTCCTTTTCACTCTCCCAAATCTTCAAGATCTTCACGTTTTTCACCAAATTTTTCACTCCAAACTCTTTCAAAGGCTATTTCTCCTCCAGATCTAGAATTTTTTAGTTGAATCTTCAAGATTTTCATCACTTTTTGCAAGATATAATCGTGAATACTTTCTTATTTTTTTTATTCAAATTAGCCTCTTGATCTTGGTTGATTTCATGCGTTTTCGAGTTTTGATCACGATAGAGTTTATATATTGATGTTCCTTGAGTGATTGAACGTGACAAAATTATTTTTTTCTAGTGGAAGATGGATTTCACTTAGGACTTTCATGGTTTCTAGGATTTTTTCGCTTTCATGTTATTTTTTGTATACTTTGGGCATGTGTTGAATGATGAAATCTATTTTTCTCTATAGAATGCCTAAAAAAAGCTACACGCAAATTCCTCACTATCTTCGGCTCCCAAGTTCTCTTCATCAAATGCTACACGCAAATACAAACACAATTTTGAAACTCGTCCGATAATCTATGAAAGGCCTGTTGTTATCTTAGATTTTGCCACCTTGGGGATTGAAACGCTATTCACTAAGCGAGGATGGCTGTCAGTGTGTAGGATGGATGGGACAGCGTATGTGGAGGTTGTCCGAGAGTTTTACACTAATGCCACTATTTTGGAACGGTGTATACAGTCCACAATCCGAGGTGTATCCGTGTACTTGGACGCTGACGTCATCCGTGCAGAATTCCAACTTCCAAATGGCGAGTTCGAGTATCCCTCTTCTGAGCCTCTTCCTGCTGTTCAAAATTATGTTGGTGATGTCTTAATACAAAGGGAAGAGTGGATAGATAACATGATGCCACATGCGAAAGTGACATCTGTGGCTCGCATGTTACATCTTATCTGTTTATATAACATCACTCCGAAGACTCGGCATTTCAGTATCAGTCCAGGAATTTCGATTGATTTGTTTACTATTATATATGATTTCATTGTGACAGCTCTATAAAAGGAAGCCCCTCGTGAAGGTTTGCCGTTTGGAATTTTCATCACCAAACTGTGCACGTAGAGTGGTGTGAGAGTGGACACTACAGAAGCATCAGTTACTGCCCAGAAACCATTGGATCGGATCACAATTAAGAGTCAAGCTCATGATCCACCATCTCCTTACAAGTCAACCTCCTCTTCCACCGTTGAACATCAATCACACCGAGAACTCTCTTCTGATGACAGCTCTAACGATGACTCATATCACCCTGAGGGAGAGTTTCCGCATTTCACTGAACGGTTTGATCATCTTAGCACTCAAGTGCAGGACTTACAGTTGGTCGTGCATGACTTACGGGCTGAGCAAGCTCATCAGGGGACAGTGCTCGACTCGATGTTGTCAATCCTCCATCGTCAGTTTCCTCCTAGTTCTTAGCCTTTGGTAATTTGTGTCAAAAAGGGGGAGAGTTAGTTTAGAAGAGATCGTGTGTTTAGGAAGGAGTAAGGAGTGAGTTTATAGTTAGTTTAGATTTTAGAAGAGATAGTGTGTTTAAGGGGAGTAAGGAGTGAGTTTAGGAGTTTAGGGGGGAGTACATTGTATGTTAATTTGCTTAGTGACTTGACTTGCATTATTATATTTGCTTGATGACTTGATTTGCATTATTGTGTTTGAATTGGTGACATGACTTACATTACTGTGTTTGAATTGTTTAGTGACTTTCATTATTGTTTAGTGAATGTATGATCTTATACTTCAAGTTATTTTCATTTAATCTTGGATTAGTATGTTTTTTATTTACAGGGATTGAAGTGTTAAAACTTTTAGACTTGTTGAATGCTCATTTAGGATTCTTTGTAACTATTGTAAACTAGATGTTTTGTCACAAATTGCTAAAGGGATATTATTAGGTTTTTAGTGTCGGCAATTGTGTACAAAATATTCTAAATGTTTTTATATATGTACATGAGCATTTATACAAGTCTAGGAAGTATTTGGATTAAAAAATTGCAAGATCAAAGGAGAAAAGTTTTCGCGTTCACACCACGTTCACAGCGCGTTCGAACGCGAGCATAGGTGTTCGCATAGTCAGAGAGTACTGTTTTTGCATGCGTTCAAACGCAGTCAAGGACCGTTCGAACACACCCTGTTACGTTCACAGCGCGTTCACACATGTAGAGGAGTGTTCTTGCCCGTTCGAACGCAACTTGTGAAAATCAAGCCGCTGCGTTCGAACGCACTTGGGCTCGTTCGAACGCACCTGAGATTAAATCAGATCGTTCAAACACACCCAAGCCGCGTTCGAACGCACCTACGTAGTTTGCAATTTTTAAACTTTCGTGAGTTTGGATAAAACTTGGATTTGGCTCTATCTTGGATATATATAAAAGCATTGTGATGCCCTAACTCTAGGATGGTTGGTGAAGCAATTTGAAGGAGAATTCTTGAGGCTACATCGTTTCTTCAACCAACAAGGTCCGACTCTTCTACAAGGTTTACCACTTTCGTCTTAAGGGCTATTTAGACAAAAAATCAATCTAGAGGGCTACTGAGGTTGGATATCAATCACAAGAAGCGATGAATCGTGAATTTTAGTGAGCAAGACTAAGAGGAACAAAGTCGTGGGGATCGACGGGTTGTTTTGTGAGTCAGTCTTGTAACTGCCATTATTTTAGTGATTGGTTTTAATCCGAGTTTGGATCCGTGGTTTTTTTTCATTTGAATTTTTCCACGTTAAAATCTTGGCGTTCATCTCTGCTTTCGCTTTTTAGTATTTATTCTGATTTTTACTTAAGCAAACAAGTGATATCATTACCTAGGGTTTAGATACATACGTGTGTCTAGGTGTTCTTTCACACCCAACCCAAATTCACTCACACCCATTAACCCAAACACTTCCAACTCAACCCAATCCCATTAAACCCATTAAACCCATCAAACCTGAACTCAAAACCTATTAATCCAAAACCTAAAACCTGTTAGACTAAATCCTCAACCCGTTAGTCACCATCATCCCAACCCGTTAACCATCTTCATCCCCAACCTCCCCCTCACCTCACACCGAGCCCTAGCCAATTTCCCGTTGCTGCTGCTCCGATGCCACCCCGGTTCAGCCCAGCCCCAACGATGCCATCCGACACCGTCACTCCACCCAACGACGCCGCCCTGGTTCTGCCTCGCCCCGACGACACCACTCGACACCATCGCCCCACCCAACGACGCCGCCTCGACGCCATTGCTCCACGACGATACTGCATCGGCCCGTTCACTCCACCCGACAACGGTGAGGCCGCATCGACGCCTCCCACCGACAACGCCGCTATCAAGGCTTCTCGACAGCGACGCCCACCTTCTCCACCTCCGACGACTACATTCTTCACCGACGACGCCGTCACTTTTGACGCCTACAGCCATCACTCACGACGCCGACGCCCGTGCCTTGATCTCCCGTGCCTCATTCCCCGTCGTAGCTGACTGCAACCATCACCGTCGGACTATCTGATCTATCAAGGGTGAAAAGAAAATAATTAAATTTCAATTCTTTTTTTTTCAGATGGTCAGGTACATGCTCTTTTCATCGTATTAAATATTTTTGGGCCATTCCTTTCTAGTATCATCTCTAAACTTTTATCAGTTCCTGCTGTCCATATATAGTAAGGAAGAGATTATATAGAAATCTTATATGCTTTAATCCTGATATTAAGAGCTGAACTTTGCCGAATAGAATATTAGTATTATGTTAATTTCTGGAAAGAAATTTAAAGGGTTTGGCATTTATTAAATGTGATTTTTGTTTAAAAACCATTAAATCTTGACATTAGTCTTTGAATCTCCTGAATAAAAAATGTAAATTCAATTAAGTACTCATTTTTAAGATTTTCTTGACTGCATAGCATATCATCTCATATCATTTAGATCAAAACATTTGTATTTGGATTAAATTTAAGAGACGTCTGCATTCCATTAGGTTAGAACACTATTTAATTTTGTTTAAATTAGCAAGCATAAAATAAAAAAAATAAAGCAATACCTAACTCATTCATTACATATTAGTATATGCCAACACGTAAAGGTAATACTCATCTCCTCAGTGATTTTAGTGAGTCCAGCGGTAGCAGTATGGATCCCAAACTTATTAAAAAGCTCGACGATATTATAGAACAACTAGGTACCTTAGCTCAACAAGTCAGAGATACTTAGGATACTTTACTTGGGTATTAACGGGTGACCGATCAACGACTATATAGGGTAGAAAGACCCCGTGAGCACACCGCTCCTCAAAATAATCACCGCCTTGACCTTGAACGTGGTAAATCTCCCACTCCTTTACCTCGTCAACACTTTCAAAGAAATGAACAAGATTCTGATGAACGGTATCTCCGAAGCATTAAAATTGATGCTCCGATGTTTGATGGTCGTCTAGATCCACAGTACTTTTTGGACTAGATCAAAGACATGGACCGTTACTTTAAATAGTATGATATGTCGAAAATCCGCAAGGTCAGGTTTGCTGCCATGAAATTGACTAGGAAAGCAAATCAATACTGGACCAACGTTGAGACTCTTCGTGAGATTAGAGGTGAGCTTTCAATTGAAATTTGGGTTGACATGAAAAATGAGCTAAAACGTAAATATCTCCCACCTTTTTATCACCCTAAACTTCTAGATGGATAGAACCAACTTACCCAAGGGAGTAAGTCAACTAAGGATTACATTGCGGCTTTTGATGAATTGCTTGTTCGGTGTAGCGTGATTGAATCAGAAACCCCTATGCAAATCTTGTCCAGATTTAGGGTTGGCCTGCGCGAAGAATTGAGAAGTGAACTTTTTGCCCGTAATATTGATACTTTGGAAAAGGCCTACAGCTTAGTTCAAGACTTAGAGAAGTCTAGACCTAACCACATCTCAAGAAATTACGAAACAAGACCTCAAATTCATAAATCCTCTACAAGTCCTCATCAAGCTAAATTTACCAATCAATCTTTTGACCGATCTACCCCTAGCCCTTCACAATCCAAGGTAGAATACAAGGGTAAGAGCGTCAAGAAAGACTTTCTAAGGTTAATCATCGGGTCAAATGCTATAAGTGTCAAGGCTATGGATATGTTGCTGCCAATTATGCGAGCCCGTATAAAATAAGTTTAATTGAGGAACCCTTCGAAGAAGACTCTAAACAAGACTTTGATGGATATGTTCACCATATAGACGGTGAAGAAGGAGATTTGAAGATGAAGAGGAAGAAAATACCCTAGGATGCCTGAGGCACATAGACTCCACAAGGTTCCATGTTGTTAGATGTGCCCTCTCTCAACCTAAAGTCAATGATGATTGGAAGCGTAGCTCCATTTTCCACACGTTCAAGAAAATTGGAGGTAAAAATTGTAAAGTAATTGTGGATAGTGGGAGCTGTATAAATGCTATGTCCTCTATTATTTCAAAAGTAAACCTGAGAGCAGTTTCTCATCCTAATCCTTACAAGGTTTCGTAGATTAATTCAACCACACTGGAGATAAAAGAGCGTTGTTTGATTCCAATTGAATTCACGACTTATAAGGATAAAATCTGGTGTAATGTATTGACCATGAATGTGGGTCAAATTATCCTTGGATTGGAAGGCCTTGGCTATTTGATAATGATGTGCATATTTATGGTCGTTCAAATATCTACATGTTTGAACACGAGGATAAGATCAAAATTCTTCAATCGCAGCCTAGAAGTGGTAAGATGGAAAAGAAGTATGATCCCATCCACTCGAATAGTAAAGTCAACTTGATTAGTGCGAGAAGCATTGAATGCGAGATAAGTAAAGGAACTCCTATTCTGATTCTTGCTGCTCAAGAAATTTTGAACGAGCCTAGTAAATCGATTCCTTTTGAAGCCACTGCTGTGATTGAGGAATTCTCGGATGTCTTTTCGAAGGATCTCCCGGATGAATTGCCACCAATGAGAGCTATTCAATATGTTATCGATTTCGTCCCGGGTGCATCTCTTCCTAACTTGCCTCATTACAGACTTAACCCAACCGAACATGCTGAACTCAAACGGCAAGTTGACGAGTTATTGAGAAAAGGCTTTTTAAAGAAAAGCCTAAGTTCTTGCACAGTTCCCGCATTGTTAACGCCAAAGAAAGATAGAACCTAGCGCATGTGTGTCGACCACCGTGCTATTAATCAAATAACGATAAAATACCGTTTTTCCATTCCTCATTTGGATGACATGCTGGACATAATGACAGAGGCCACGATCTTCTCAAAGATAGATTTAAAAAGTGACTATCACCAAATTCGTATACGCCCTGGCGATGAATGGAAGATTGCGTTTAAAATAAAAGATGGGTTATATGAATGGACGTTTATACCTTTTGGCTTGACTAATGTTCTGAGTACTTTCATAAGAGTGATGACTCAAATATTCCGACCTTTTATGGGACAATTTTTAGTCGTATACTTTGATGACATCCTTATCTATAGTCGATCTTGGGAGCAACATATAGATCATCTTCATCAAGTCTGCGTTGTCTTGAAGAGAGAGCAATTGTATGCAAACCCTAAGAAATGTACCTTTCTGACAAATAAAATTATTTTCTTGGGTTTCATGGTTTCATCAAAGCTATTAATGAATGGCCTAAACCCCGTACCTTAAGAGACGTGAGAAGTTTTCATGGGCTCGCTACCTTCTATCATCGGTTCATCAAGAGATTTAGTACCATTATGGCTCCGATAACAGAATGCCTCAAGAAAGGTGAATTTGAGTGGTCAGCAAGTGCCACTAAATCTTTCACTGAAATCAAAAAAAAAATGGTGGAAGCCCCTGTCATGCGACTCCCCAATTTTACTAAAGTTTTAAGGTCACTTGTGACACTTCTAGAGTTGGTATAGGAGGAATCCTGAGCCAAGAAGGTCATCTGATTGCCAACTTTAGTGAAAAGCTGAATGAAACTAGATAACGGTATACCACTTATGATAAAGAATTTTATGCTATGGTTCAATCTCTTCGTCATTGGAGATATTATTTGCTTCCTCAAGAATTCGTAATCTTCTCTGATCATGAAGCTCTTCGCTACCTTAACTCCTAGAAAAAACTTAACGCTAGACACGACAGGTGGGTTGAATTTCTCCAGGACTATATGTACACCTTGCGACACAAGTCTGGAGCAAACAACAAAGCGGCTGATGCACTGAGTCGTCGCATGATTCTTCTTTCAAGGATGAATGTAGAAGTAGTAGGGTTTGATAAAATCAAAACTGATTATGAATCATGTCCGGATTTTCATGAAATTTACAATTTATTAAGCGATGGAGCGACTCAAGAAATAGATGATTTCATCTTGCAGGATGGCTATCTATTGAAGTCTCGAAAGTTATACATTCCCAACACCTCGTTAAGGGAATTTTTAATTTGGGAATTGCATGCTGGGGGTTTAGCTAGACATTTTGGGCATGTGAAAACTATTGAAGCTACGAAACATCAATTTTTCTGGCCAAGCTTAAAAAGAGATGTTATGAGACTTGTTAGTTGATGTCATGCATGTCAACTCGCTAAGCAGCGAAAGCAAAATATAGGATTGTACACGCCTTTACCTGTTCCTAATTGTCCTTGGCAAGATGTTAGTATGGACTTCGTACTTGGACTTCCAAAGACCATCCGAAAGCATGATTCCGTTCTTGTGGTGATGGATCGATTTTCAAAGATGGCCTACTTTATATCTTCTTCTCGAACTTTTGACGCCTTTGGAGTTACTAAAATCTATTTTGATGAAATCGTTAAGCTGCACAGGCTACTAAAAACTATTGTATCAGATAGGGATGTGAAATTCACTAGCTATTTTTGAAAAACCCTATGGCATAAGATGGAAACCAAGCTTCAGTATTCAACTGCTTTTCACCCACAAACTGACGGGCAAACTGAAATAGTCAATAGGAGCTTAGGTAACCTACTGAGAACTCTTGTCGACGAGAATCTAAGACACTAGGATAAAAAACTGCCAACTGCTGAATTTACATATAATAATTCTGTTAATAGATCAATAGGTCTGAGTCCAACTGAGGTAGTATATAGTTACAAACCTAGACAACCTATAGATCCCATTCCTATGTCCCATTATCATAGGTTGTCTGAGTCTGCATCTACATTCGCATCACATATTCATGACTTACATAAAAAAATCAATAACATAATTGCTCAAAATAATACTAATTATAAAATTCAAGCTGATCTAAGGAGATTCAAAGAATTTAATGTTGGAGACTTTGTGATGGTCCGGATACGTCCGAAACAGTTCCCACCTGGAACTGTCAAAAAGTTGCATGCACGAAGTGCCGGACCTTTTAAAATTCTCAAGAAAATTAATGATAATGCTTATGTTTTAGATCTCCCCAGTGATTTCGGTATTAGTTCTACTTTTAATATTAAGGATCTAGTAGCTTATAAAGGTCCAAATTTTACCCCAGATAACCCATTAAATACTGAGCCTACCAATGAGCCTGTTTATGAAAGACCCTCATTACCTCCACTTCCCAATATTCTACCTAACACAGCTGACGAAATTGATAAAATTTTAGATGATGAAATTATTTTAACTAGAGAAGGTGGATTCCAACGGTATCTAGTACGTTGAAAAGGACGACCTACATCTGATAACACGTGGCTTGATCGTCACAATTTGGAGGTGCATCACCCTGATACCTTAAAGCAGTATGATAACAGTAGAGCAGCACACTCGACGGAGTTGACTTCTCTCCCACCAGAGAATGATACAGACATCATTGATAGGACGCGATGGCATGTGTACCAGCATTGGAGGCGCCGATAGTTGATGATCCCTCCTATAGGGATCTGGTTCTGATTTTAATTTATTTAGAGTATCTTTTGTTTATTTCCTATATAGGGCGTTTTTTGCTTAATTCTATTGTAGGTTTATATATAGACCCATTATATTTTCTTTGGAGGTTAATGAAAGTTTATGTGATTTTGTTCTCTGGAGAATTTTGGTGTGAAACCATTTCTTAGGGTGGTGTGAAACTCCATTCCTTCCCTTCTTATTTTCCTTTTTCATCTTTCTCCACCATGTTTTGCATCAAAGTGGTTTTGTCCTGTGCATAAGGCACACTCATATGTCTGTCACAAGTTTCCCAAGTATAGACAACTGACATTTTCATGTAAGTTGATGATTTGTTGACTCTTGATAGTTGATAACTATATGCAACTAATAGAAGATTGCAAGAAATGTTTTGTGTTCAAACTTTGGTGTGAATACATGGGAGTCAAAATGTGATACTTGGCATCAATACCGTTAGACATGACCAGAGCATCATTAACTAAGTTCAATTATATTGAGAAGATTCTCATCAAGTATAGTTAATGGCATTATTCCCAAAAGCAGCTGATCTGGCCACCATGGCGGCAGCATGAAAGTTTCACTTTCTTACTGTCATGCTATTATTGTGGCGGTGGGCAATGGCAGATAGGCACATGACAGCCACCATGGCAGCAATTGTTCTAACTACTAAAAAGCATTCGCCAGAACCTTCATGGGACTGCCATGAAAGTTTTCCTTTCTCACCGCCACGCTATTGTAGTGGTGGTGGATAATGATGGATAGCCACATGGCAGGCACAATGGGGACCCCAAGGCAGAGTATGGCGGCTGCCACAAACAATCCTAGCCTACTATAGCACATTCAAGTATGAGTGCGATCATACTCATGCTACTGATCTACTTACACTACTCAACAAGAAAGTGATAATCCACTGGATCTCCCTATCTACTTACAGCATGACAAAACACCTTGAACATAGACTGGAGAAAAGAAAAACAATCCTGCAAATGCATTTCTTGTAAACTCAAGATACTCCTTCAATACCTTTACTGAATTGTTATTCCTGTGATAAATTTCCACACACAGGATAACTTCAGGGCAGTACAGTGGTTTGTGTTCTTGTGATTTCCGAGGCTTTCCCTAGAGAAACAAGAAACAAAATATGCATGAGGCAGAAAATCCTTTGAAAACACCAAACACGTTGCTCTATTTAGACAACAATACAGAGAATATAACTACAATGTTCCTTATTCAAATTATTCGATCCTCCAACAGTTACTTATCAAATGCCATATTTTTATCTTCCAAACCGAAACACTCAAAGAAAATAAAAGGAAAAGTTGATATACCATTAAAAAGTTAAAAGTTGCAAGATGCTAAAAAAGGCAAGACGTCTCAACATTGTACAGAAGCACAAAGACAATGAGAAATAGAATGCAAGAAGATACTAAAGACCTAAATATCAGCAGTGCCTGACTATACGAATTGCTACAATACTGAAACCCAAACAGAAATTTTTCTGGTCTCAGCAGTGATTGAGTAACCCTCTCAAAACAAGGTCAAGGACCTTAACTATCATCTTGGTTGGCTCTATGCGGCATTTCAAAGTCCACAATTAGATGAACACTTTGCTTAGTACTCATTTAAGTATTAATATATGGATTGAGGACTGACTTTGCCATCAAAGAGTCCATGTGATTTTGATTTCCCAAAAAGTGATGAATCATAATAAAAGGACCTAACTCTAAAGCATGCCTTCGCTGATCTTTTCTATAAGCTGATTATCAAAAATAAAATTTGAACACAATTTAATAGTAGGTCCTGTACAAAAGAGATGGCAACCAGCTAGGCTTAGAAGACAAGGTCCATGAACTTCTGGAAATTTAACTAGAAAAGAAATCATAGATAGATGCTATTTAGTTATAAATTTCTCCAAAGCTTCAAATTATCAGATAGGTCATAATTTGCAAGTACAGCTATGCAACATATAAGACAAAGCTAATTCATCTTATTATCATAGGATTATAATCCAGAGTGTCTCCATCTAAAGACAGAAGGAAAAATTATGGAAATTAGATTTTCATTTAATTTTATTTTCAGACGTATTTTTATTTAGGAAAATTTTGATTTGATTTTAGAGTGTCAAATTTAGTTAAAACTCCTAAAAATTTTACAATTTTGATTGTTAGTTTGTTTTAAGTAAAGTTTGTTAAGGTTTGATTACTTTTTAAGTTAAAAGAGTCCAACTTAGTTATATATTAGTTTAGGGAAGATCTGAATAAGATCAATTTATGAGCTGATGTAATCTCATCATCTCCATATCTCCATATATATTCTCTCTTTTGTGGTGGATTTCACGCTTCGTTTGTCTCCCATAATCTATGTAAGTTTGATTTTTTTTCCCCACGATTTGGTGGGTTATTTTCTATATTTCCTATCTATCTAGTCATGCTAGTACAAAAATGGTACTTGGAGATAAATAAATAAATTTACAGAGACCCTATCTTTTCTCTAGCGGGTGGATCTAGGTATCTCCTTATTTGTTCCGTATCGGCATGTTTCTTCAACCCTAGGCCACATTAGAAAACAAAGGAACTCAACACTATGTTTTTAAGCTTTTGTTATTTTATACAATGTGCATTAAAACTTGTAATCACTTTCATGTCAATAGGATGAGGAAACATTTCTTATCTTGGACATAATTAACATTAATTTGACACCAAACTAACCCAGATAATGTGAATGTTCCTAATGATGGACATTGAAAACATAAAATTCTAGGCCAATTAACAAGCACCATAAAACTAGCTACGTCACACAATAACTTAACACCTATTTTCTCCAATTACTTCTAGGTTAACCTACAAAGAATTTTCTTATTAAACAAAAGTATGTGATATTTAGCTCATTGTTTATTTTAAGTCCAACTCTTTGACTAAACTGAAATAGCTCTCCTCAGAAAATTTAATGACCCCAATTTGAATTTGACAGGAAATGTAAGAAGTGATGAGCACCTGGATCCTTCTACATGTAGTTATTATGATGTAATTAGGTAATTGAATAGACAAGTTGTAAAAGTAATCACAAGCAAAGCATGTGCGAATATATGATATAACCAACTGGTGACTTTATTCAAAAAGAATTTGTGCATAGTATTAAGAACTATAAGCTTCCAATTCAAACCTTCAATGGAGATGTTATAAACCTAAGGGATCTCATCTTTTCAATTTTCTCAGAGCTTGTAATTGTGCCTTCAAGAGATTTGGAATTGCCACTGGAACAAAATAAGATATAGATTTGTAAGACGACAAAACATTTCAAGATTCAAATAATATCCATCTAACAATTCTACCCTATTCTCTGGCAGTAGCATGGCATACAGATATGATAATCATTTTCAGTTAACCGCTATCATGCTTAGATCGTAAATCAGCTTTAAAGGCAGTACAAGACCTAGAGATTACAAATTGAGTATGAACAAGTGTGAATACTAAAAAGGAAGAATATTGGGGAACAAGCTGAATAGCAGTAAGTCATGGTATGTCAGTTATCATGCAGAAAATAATCTTCCCCATTAAGGCATTAATAAATGTATTAGGAATCACTGCTTAAAAGGCAGACTAGCATCTGCATAGGTGGTTGCAGTGGATAAGTCGCCTAACATATGCATTTGCAGCCCTAGTAAGTTGTCTGACTGCATATCGGCACATACACAAATGCTCCATATGACCCCATATGCACAAACCCTCAAGAAGCATACACCATATACAGACCTCATAAGTGCATCACTCACCAGTCTCTAGTCCCTTTTAATTATTTAATTATTGCAATATGCCTGGTTATGCTTCTTCATTAAGTTTTTCGGTGATTATTATGTTGTTGGTGATAGTTGTCATTTATCAAGCTATAGTTCAAGGTTCTATAAGGCTGTAGAGTATGTGCGGGCAAGCGATAATGTAGCACCTAGGAACTAGGCAGGTGCAACCAAAATTCAAGAAAGTTAAGAATAAACCAACAAAAGAAATAATAGTTAAAGAAGTTCAAATTGATACGTATAATCTAAAGAATATACTAATGCGTTGTTGTTAAGAACTGTAAGCTATTAGAATCAAGGTTCTAAGCATAGTTCTTAGTTTCTGCTGGGGTATTGGCCATCACTTGATCTGTATCGAACAGGATTGGCTGTTTCGGCCGATCCCGTCCAAAACTGGCGGGAACAAGCGGGATCCGACCCGAACCCCACCCCTCCACTTGCTCTCTCTCTCTCTCTTTTCTTTCTTTCTTTTTTCTCTCTTTTTCTCTTCTTTCTCACTTCTTCTACTAGTGACCGAGTAGATCTCCGACAACCTCGACCTCTAGCGACATTCTCCGACGAAGATCCAACAACCTTGACCTCCAGCGACCTCGGATGAGTCTTTTTATTATTTTTTTTCAAGTTTTAATTTCTCTCATTCCCTCTCTTTTTCTCTTCCTGTACTGAGTAGATCCGACGACCTCTATTGTTGCTACTACGGTGAAACAACAGCACTAGATGCTGAGAACCCGACAGAGAGAGAAGAGGGAAAGAAGTAAAGAAAAAATAGGAACTATGTCTACGTGAGTAATCTTTGAGTAAGTTTGAATTTTGAGAGGAGGGAGGGGGAAGAAAGAGCTTGATATTCATCAAAATTTTAAATTTTAAGTAAATTAATACATTTTTTAAGGTTTTAGGCTCCATACATAAGTTTTCTTTTCCTCTCATTTTTTCTAAATTTTTAGAAATTTATCTATATTTTTTAATAATATTTAAAAATTTACGTAATTAAAATATAAACTAATCTAATATGAGCTGTCGATACGACCAATACGTATCATTTTTCCGGATGGCCGATACCGATCCCGATCTCGATACTGGAAACCTTGGTTCTAAGTATCGATTTTGGGATCGCTTAAAGAAACAATGCATATTGCCCGTATCAATCTTCCATTTCAGACGATTCAGATCGAGGATAGGCCAAATCAGCCAATCCATTTCGGCAATAAGGATAAGGGTCCACTAATATTTCAATTCATGATTAGAATCCACTAATTCATCAACATGTAAATAATTTTGAATATAAAAGTCAAATTAACATACTAACAAATGATACGAGATCCTCTGGCAGGTCACCTATGCGGAACCTAGTTATATTCTAAGGCGGAAGCCTAGGTGTTAAGGCAAAAGTTTTTTAAAACAATGCTATAGCTGTCGTATAAACATGTGCTGGAGCATTACTTGGGTTGTCGTATAGTTATAAACTATAATTCCATTTTCTCCAAGATCTAATGATTTATCAATTTTATACTAATAAAAAGATTTAATGAAATATGTATTTCAAATTATTTAGTATCTTTATATTTGTATTGACTAAATATCAGCTAAATGTGCTTCCACAACCCCATTGTGCAATCAATTTTCAAAACATTGTTAAGGACAGAAGGAAAGATTTGTTTACTGGAAAACAACACAGCAGACAGCATAAACAAAAAACAAAAACAAAAAAAACAGCCCCCATTGTTCATGGTTATCACAAGGGCATCCTAGTCCATGAGGTATGCCAATTTAAGATCTGGGTAGGGCAGCCTTACCGGTTACCATTAATAAAGAGGTTGTTTCATGACATAGAAAACGCTACTAGGGTGTATAGTTGTAAACATACTGGCACATTAAAGGTCATCCTAATACATAAACATGGTTTAAAAATGTGGAAAATAAGCATGAGTTTCTTCTAACTTAAATTTTAGATAGATCTAAACTAACTGAATGTAAATTTTAGATAGATCTAAACTAACTGAATTTTCAAAACCGACAATAATTGAAGATTAGGTAATGGCCAATAATTAATGAAAGACTATAAACTACTTTCATATCAACTTTAATTGCAAAAGCAACCTTGTTAACCTCTGACAACCTTCCTCTATATAAGGTCAACAGTACAGTCTTTAGACAATTTAGATTCAAGAATAGCTCCGCAAGAATTGAACCTAAAGGCTGAACTGAAAATTTTACTCAAACTAGGAAAATCGAAGAGCAGTAGTGCATTTTTGACGCATTGGACCATTGACTTAATGAAGTTCTATTATAAGATCTCAAAATTGAATTTTGTACTCCTACATTGTTGTGTACTTATTCAACATCAACTGCATGCACAAATGGAGAATCTCAAAATGCATAAAACAAAGTAAGCCTACCAGAATGAATGCAGTCTAGCAGCTAATTTGTCTTCATCTTGTTTTTGCTTCACTGCTGCAAGTTGCTTTACTTTTGCAAAATAATTACCCTGATCAGAGGAATAAAATAAGAAATAAGAACACTCATGATATCAACAAAAATAATAGGAAGATGACATAAAATGCATATCACCCTGTAAATTAACTGATAAAATCAACTTATGCTAGAAGGATGGGCAAATCAAAGAGGAAAGCGCAGATAAGATCATTCATAAATGTTCAGTTTACTCCACAAACCAGCATAGTTCCTAAAACTCAAAACAGCGAATTATAAACACAAGCATGAGCATTAATCAAGTCTCTAAGGAATAAAATAAGAAATAAGAACACTCATGATATCAACAAAAATAATAGGAAGATGACATAAAATGCATATCAAGACCCTGTAAATTAACTGATAAAATCAACTTATGCTAGAAGGATGGGCAAATCAAAGAGGAAAGCGCAGATAAGATCATTCATAAATGTTCAGTTTACTCCACAAACCAGCATAGTTCCTAAAACTCAAAACAGCGAATTATAAACACAAGCATGAGCATTAATCAAGTCTCTGATATGGGGTCTTATCTACGGGGGTAGACAAGCCGAGCCTGAGTGAGCCGACTCTAGTTCAAACTCAGCTCAGAATTAATCTCAAGCCTAGCTTGAGATTTAGGCTCGGCTCAGCTTAAATCGAGCCGAGCCAAACCGAGCCCAAGCCTAAAACTAAATATTTTCAAACTAGACTAAATCAAACTTATTATTCAAGCCGAGCCAGAATAAGCCAAAACTGCCAATGCCTTAAAATGAGCCAAAAACTATTCAAGCTGAGCTAAGAACCATTTAAAAATATATAATATTAAAAAATATTATATTTGAGCAAAGTCTAGTAAATAATATATTCCGTCTTAGCCTTGGCTCAAAATTCAAATTGATCCCAAACACAGAGCTTAGGCTCTAACTCAATTTAAACCGACCGGAGCCAAGCTTGAGCTTCAGCCAAGTTGAGACAGAGCCGAGCCCGAGTCGCTTGCGATTTTGACACTCCTAGACTTATCTTCAAATTTCAAACAAATCTTAGTTCCTCATTCAATAACATACTAATCTTTCTATCCTCTTGCCAGCACTTTTTAGGCTTTCTTTCCTTCCTCTTTCCAACCTTCAAGATGTTGGGACCTTCAATATAAGTACCAAAACAGTTCCTAAGTTTCAAAATCCATGCTTCCACTATGTTAAACAAATTCTAAAGTTTCCATAAACCTTCAGAAGTTCATGAATACCTTATTGCTTAATACACATACAGAAGAAGGTGATATACTATCATCTCTACACTCAACAGAACAGGTCTTCCAAGTAAACTCCTTCACATTAATTCTGTGGATGTTATATAGTGTTGCCTAGTGCATAATACCTCACTGATACGTTTTATGATTCTAACAGTTTTCTTTCTCTTCCCTCTTTTCTTTTGATGCAGGACGAGATGCAAATGTCTCTAGTAATAAGCTGATTATAGTGCAGGTCAAACAAGTAAACTAACCATATGGGTAATATACATGAGAAAAGGAAGAAGCTGCAAAACATACTCGTGTTTCAAAGAGATATAATGACAAATTGACAATATGAAATCGTAGTAGTCAACCTAGTTATTGAGGAAAAATCATAAGGTGAGGCAGCAAAATTAATCAACCACCAATAATATATATGTCGCTAATTCATTTATCCAAGAAAATAATAACCACTATCAGTTATTAATCCCTTTCAGTATGTTACGCTTAGGTGGAAAGACACTCTATAGAACATGTTTAAGTATGATCTGCATGTGAGGAAGCTCAAAAAGGTCATGTTAATTCTTATGAATTAGGACTCCAAACAAAATTGTGTCAAAGATTATGAAGTTGAAACAAGGTTGTGCTAGGGGATAATCAAGTTTCGCTAGGGAATTAATTAAATGTTCTTAATAATGAAGGTGAAGCCCTGAAGATTTAGATACAAGTAACAATAAATCAAATAATTGAACTCTAACAAGAAGAACAGCATGATAAACAATCATGTAACTGTGCAATACAACCAACAGTAGAAACCCGGTTGTTACCAGTAAGAATAAGATAACTGACAGATAAGAAAAATGATGTCATATTACTGACAGCACAAATGAAAAGGAAAATAAGAGAAAAAAGCATCAAGAAACAACATAAAAGAATAACTAACAGAAAGTATTTGAAAGAAGACAGGATTAAGACTTGAGGCAGTGCATAAAAAGAGTCTCTTGGTAACATGAGATAAAAGGGAGCTAAATGGCAAGAATCCAATTTTGACTACCACCAAATTGATATTTCTTTCAGATATTAATTGAGTTAACAATCCTGTAGTTATTATGGTCCTTTGCAGAGAACTTTGTAAGAGAAATTTCTATAGAAACATCATTCCCAATTTCTTGCCTAATAAAATAATCCATGAATGTTTCCAGTTGCTATGAACTTCTGATGTTTATCCTTGTCTTATGCTACCAACTGTTTATCTTTCCTACCAAAGACTGAAATAATGATGTGAACTTATGTTCTCCATATCACGCTATAAACATTAAGAAGGAAGGCTAAAAGTTGTCATGACAGTTGACAAGTGGCGACATCTATGAATTGTATTGTATCCTAGTGGAGTAGTGGTTGATAAGTACCAAAGGAAAAGTTGTCCCTTTATTTACTTCTCAATGCTATCATGAGGATTTGACAACTGCTTGATTACCAAAACAAGAGTACATCTTCTGGAAAAAGAACTAAAGGAAAATCAGATTTTTTAAGCATGGCAGAAATAAATTAACGTACTTCCAGTTCAGCAGCTCGACTATCTCTATCAAAGCATCTTCCTCTTTTTCTTCCTTTTTGTAGTTTAGGCTTTTTCCTTGAGGAATCACATCTCACAATGGGAGGACCCTCTTCAGATATCTGAGATCCTAAATTGCTGATTTGGAGTGCTGAGTCTGATGAACAAACAAGTTCATTCCCTGAGATGCAAGAGTTATTGTCTTGTCTGCATATATCAAATAGAAAGAATGAATTTTAGACCTCACACGTTAAAGAAGAAAGGAACAAAAAGATAAGAACACTCCCTTAAAAGTTAAAACAGAAGAGCCATAAAAATGAGTGTACATCCACATAAATAGTAAAAGGAAATTGCACAAAAGTTTAAAGATGTTCTCAAAGAGATCTTAAAGCCTGATATGTAGGATGTAACCAAACTACACTATCATCAGGAAATTAGGGTGTGTGTCGCTTTGTATCCGTGCACCCAGGGAGCTTGTTTGTCCAGTGTACCCATTAACATATTGATGTACATTTCACCTCGATGATACAATTCTCAATTGATAAGCATGAAAACATTGTTTCCCATGCCAGACAGAGTCGATTATAAAGCATAAACTCTCATAAATATTGTCTTTTTCATTACAACCAGGAATGAACAGAGATTTCACCTCCGAATTATCATTAACAATATTAAGCAAGTAAAACCACTATTCGGAATAATCCACCTACATTGACCTAAAGCTAATTTCACCAATAAAACACTGGACTACTTCAAATATAAAAGAAGAAATTCATTTACCTTCCATCAGAACAATCCATGACCTTTATCTGATCATCATCATCATCAACATCCTGCTACAGACAATGACCTGTGTCAAAAATTAGTTCATCTCCCTAAAGAACCAAACCCTCAAATAGAGGAAGAAAATTACATCAAAGTTCTCCCGAAGCGCTCGTTCCACCAGTTCCTCCTCTGTAAACACGTTAAGTTCGTCAACCCTAAGCAATTCCGACCAAAAAGCACGTCAAGATTCAATAGCTTAATATATACACCCGATTAAAGCGAGAAAACGTACGAGAGCTCCTCATCGAAATCTCCCAACGAGCCCAGATCAGCTTCTAAGCCCTGCTCAAAGGAGAAGAAGGAAACATAAAAAGATCACTTTGGAAAGATGAAAGAAGATGGTATAGATGCGCTAAAGAGGGATACCTGGACATCTTGGAGGACGGAGGCTTTGAAATCGGCGACGGAAGTGAGGGGGCTGACGAGGTCGGGGACGTAGATGGGACCGCCGAGGGCAAAGGGAACGCGGCTGCCTTGGTCCTGGAATCGGAATTCCTCCGCTTCCTTCATTGCAAGCTCGCCGAGTTCAGGGCTTTCGAGCTTTAATAGGAAGCCTTTTGAACCGCGGTGTGTCATGGGATGCAGGGGTAATTAAGCCTCAAAAATAGGTAATTTTCACTTTCACCCCTCATCTTTTTTACATTTAGAACTTGACCCCCTACCCAAAATTATCAAATTGGCCTTTCATCGGTTCACAGAGATCATTTTGGTCAATGACGAGGTCAGTTAGACGGACTTATGGAAACACCTAACGACGAATCAATGAAAGGCCAATTTGATAATTTTGAGTAGGGGTTCAAGTTCTAAAGGAAAAAAAGATAAGTGGTGAAAGTGAGAATTACCTATTTTTGAGGCTTAATTAACCCTGCATCCCATTAGTAAATACACACCGCAGTTCAAAAGGCTTCCTATTAAAGCTGGCCTTGAACTCGATGAGCTTGATAACGGAGGAAGTAGAGGAATTTTGATTCCAGGACCAAGGACCCTTCGCCCGCGGTCCCATCAACATCTCTGACCTCGTCAGCCCCCTCACTTCCGTCGTCAATTTCAAATCCCCCGTCCTCCAAGATGTCCAAGTATCCCTCTTTAGCGCTTTTATACCATCTTCTTTATTTATTTTAGTATTATAAAATAAGTTATATAAATTATAGCTGCAAGGGCATTTGTCTTAATGAGGTGTATTTAGGACTTGTTGTGGCTTGCGATATCATGGACGCCCATTAGCTTGTATTAATTGGTGAAATATTAAGTTTTTACTCTGTATATTGAGTAAAAATATTAACCAACAGGTCACATAGAAATCACATAAGTATGAAGGGCACGTGTATTTAGAGATTAGTGTTTCAACCATCCTCCTCTGTGCTCCACATGAATAGCATGCACTCTCTCTCAAGTGAGAGGTGACCACAGTGCGAGGGACAGCGACTCAAGTCATAGAGGAGGAGGAAGATGATAAAAACAAGAAAGAAACTCAACTAGCGTTGACGGAGAGGAGAGAAAGGAGAGACGATTGAGCTTGGTTGTAGCAGTGGAGAGGAGGAGAAACGAGAGAATAGTGATTTTAGGGGTTTTTCTAGAGGAGACGGTAATGAAGTGCAAAGTGAATATTTGGAGGGATTTTGTTTTTTGATCTAGATCTAGATCCGAATCTAGGTATTGATTAATATTCTCTCCATTTGCATATATATATTTTAAGTATTTACTAGCATTTTATAAATGCCACTAATTATTTGGGGTATTCCAGTATTTGTTAATATTTTTCTCTAACCACACAGACTGCTTCACTGCATTCAAGCTTGATCTGGTAACTAAAGTCAGTTCATAACATAAGAACTTATGCGCCATCTAACGGAAGCATAATATCAAAAGGATTGCCCTGTTGACCGAGCAAGTTAGTGTTGTACTTGAACATAAAATTCCACTTGATCCCGGATATCCCACCATTAATTGTATTATAGGGGAGCAAGATTTCGAGCAAGCCTTGCTCGATTTAGGAGCAAGTGTGAATCTTATGCCCTATTTGATTTACTTGTAATCAGGGATATGAGAGATCAAACTCACATCAATAGTACTTCAACTAGCTAACAGATCTATAAAAAAACTAATAGGGGTAGTTGAAGATGTTTTAATCTAGATTAAAACAATTTATTATACTATTAGTTTTTTAGTATTAAATACTTAATCTGTGGTTAACTCTACTTCACAAATTCTTATCGGTTTAGATAAACCATTTCTTGCTACTACTAATGCTATTATTATTTGTAGGAATGGATTGTTAAAATTATCTTTTAGTAACATGACCTTAGAAGTCAATATTTTTAGAATTGGCAAATAGTTATTTGATGATGACGAATGTCAACAGACTTTTCTACTTAACACTCTTATAGAAGAGGAGATTGTTGCATAATGTAGAACTAATCCCCATGACTCTGAGTTTAGATGCATCTATAATGAAAATATAGCTATTAATGATAGCAAGTTGTGTAACACCCAAACCCTAAATACGTGCATGGCATGAGCTCACACAGCACATGCAAGTTTAACTGTCAACAACATATAGATAACTCTAATAAGATTCCACACAAGCCACGACACATCATTAAAAGCATCTCACTATTACATATACACAATAATAGTATATACATAATACAATAAATACAAAGTCACCTACTATTGGAAAAGATAAGGATAAAGACACACTCTAAAATGTTAATTAATACATCATATAACATAACGCATGTAGCGTAAAACACTAACTACACTCTACTCTTCACTCGCTAGTGAGACCTCTAAGGGAGTATTCAGCTGCACTTGCTCACTTAGGTTTTTGAAAAAAAGAAAATAAATAGTCATGAGCTAAAGGCTCAGTGAATAAACATAACTCCGAAACAGTAATGTCAAATAAAGAGTAAATCGTATACTAGATAATATGAATCAGAAAGAAGTATCATATCAATAATGAGTATATAAATATATCCTTAATATTATATAAATAAAATATAGAAATCATGTCATAACTGATCAAAGTATATAATTCTCGATAACGTATAAACAATCTTTATGTCATACTTGTAACAACCTAGCCAAAAAAATTAAAATTAACTTTTGCACACAACATGATCGCCCCAGCACTATTGCAAGCAATGCCGAGCTGTCAACCCAACACTGTGGCAATAGTCTTATTTGCAATTTTTCATTTTTTTTATTTATTTTAGCTAGAATGTTATGATCCGGCTTAATAGCGATGCAACTGAAGATCAAGATCAACTCAGATTCTACCTAGGGCAGAACTTTTGAGGAGAACTATAGATGATCTAGCCATCCAATAGATCTATAACTTTGGCAAGTCCCAAAATCATGTTGATCGGATGTGTTGATCAGAAGTTATAGGGGAAATACTAAGCATTGGTCAAGTGGTGGCATGATGGACTTGATTAATGGAAGAGGGAAATAATGGTTAGGTATTGGGGAAGACAATAGCAGCGATGATGAGGTAGAGCATTAAGCTAGACAAATGGGAAGAGGGTGACTCGATCGTTGATAGGCAAAGGGGCACGATCAGATTGAAGGAGGAAGGAGACAACGTCCAAAGATGGATACCATTGGAGGAAGGAGATAGAGGTTTTGGGAAGGAGAACTTTAATAATTCATTAATAATGTTCAATTAGGTTGCCTTCCACATATTTAGAGCTATTCGAATAAGCAAAATAATCAAAAAATAACACCATTACAATATAGATGCGTTCGAACGTGCTAAATTCAAATTGTCTTTGAGAACATGTGCAGGCGTTCTAACGGCACGTTTGAACACAGTCGAACGCGTTCGAACGGGCTAAACATGTTCTTTGTCTTTGCAACGTGTGCAGGTGTTCGACACTCGTGTTCGAACGCAACTACCAAAAATCTTTATTCTTCCAAAACTAAAGTCAGGCGCAAGTTATATCTAGCTAAATCATAACAGCCCACCTTGCTTCCCCCACCTTGCCCTCAAGTTGTGAAGTCGGGAAATCAATCGACAATCTTGGACTCGAGCTCCCATGACGCCTTGTCGGATAGTTTGTCCAACCATTCAACCAAGATCTTAGTCTCTAGCCTCAAGCCATGTCGCCTCTATCATCATGCTAGTACCCGTATCGACTCCACCTAATGCAAATCCTCCTCGGGTTCGGGTAGAACCGACCTTGCCACTTGATTTGGCCCAATCCTCACTTTCAACAATGAAACATGGAACATTGAGATGTACTCTAGTCCCCTCTGGTAGCTCAAGCTTGTAGGCGACTAGTCCAACATGCTCACAAACTTGAAATGGACCAAAAAAATTTGAATGTCAATTTCTAGTTCTGAATAGGGCGCAAGGTGACTTGACAATAGGGCTGGGCTCGTACAAACACCTTGTCGCCCACATTAAACTCCTTCTCGCAATGATGATGATCATACATTTGATTCTCCGATTCTAGGCTGCTCTCATATGCACATGAAACTCCCTAAGAATAGCATCATGGTCCATCAATGCCATATCAACCTCAGTTCGCTCCGATGAACCACCAAATCATACTCGCGTAACGCCAGTACTACCCGTTCGTATACTACCTCGAATGGGGTTATGCTGGTGCTGCTGTGATAAGAGGTGTTATACTACCACTCAGCCATGGAAGATACTCCAACCAGCGTTTAGGACGATCACCCATGAAACACCGAAGGTATTGCTCAATTCCCTGATTAACAACCTCCGTTTGCCTGTCGGTTTGCAGGTAGTATGCTGAGCTCAAGTTCAGTTTTGTGGCCTGCAACCTGAAGTATTCAATCGAAAACTTGCTGATAAATTGATAAGTTATGGAACGATTCCTTCAAGATCTGGATTAATTGCAGAAAGCAATCCGAACCAATAGAGAGGCAAGAAACCAATATTCTAATAGCAATATGATCTTGGTTGCTATCCACACCTTTATAGAAGCTAGCCAATAAGCCAAAATAATAATTATTAACCCTAATTCTAGTGGACTCTCGTCAATCGCATTCGGACACGATCGATTGCGTTCGAACGCACCCGATCGCGTTCGAACGCATAAAAGAAATTCTCTGTGGATGCAAACCTAATGTAGATGTTCAAACGCGACATTTGAATGCACTTGATCACGTTCAAACACGTATTTCGCGTTCTTTGTTTTTGCGAACCTAATACAAGCATTCGCAAAGGCGTTTGAACGCGCCCCCCAACCGTGTTCGAATGCAACCCACAAAAATTTTATTTTAAAAAAATAAATAACTAATGTAATAAAAAAAGACTCTAACAAAGTGTATCAGCCCACCACGCTTCCCCCACCTTGTCCTTAGGGTGTAAAGTCGGGGAAATGCTCCAAGATATCTATCTCCAACTCCCATGTCACCTCATCGGGTGGCTTATCAAGCCACTCAACTAGAACCTTCATCTCTAATCTAGTACCATGACGTTGTCGGCGCCTAGCAAGTACACGAACTAGCTCTATGATCTTGGTCTCCTCCAATGACTCGGATATAACTGATTTAATGACCTAATGATCTCTAATCCGCTCCCTCAACAATGAAACATAAAAGATAGGATGCACTCTCGACCCCTTAGGCAACTCTAAACGATATGCAACCGGACCAATACGCTCTAACACCCAAAACGGATTGAAGTAGCGATGTGCTAAATTTTCGTTTTGCATCGGACACAATGTCACCTGTCGATACGGTTGCACTCTCACGAACACTTAACTGCCGATGTCGAACTCCTACTCCCTATGGTTGCAATTATAAATTTACCTCATGCGACTTTTAGCAAGTTTAAGATGGGTACGCAATCTTCTTAATGTGACGTCTCTATCCATTAAAGCTAAGTCCACCTCCATCCGATCAGTAGATGTAACTAGGTCATAGGCGCGTAATGTCGAGGCTATGTGCCCATACACCACCTCGAACGGAATCATGCCAATGCTACTGTGGTAGGTGGTGTTGTAAGACCACTCCATCCACGGTAAGAACTCTAATCATCGTCTCAACATCTCTCCAACAAAGCACTTCAAGTACTGTTCAATGTCTTGATTGACCACCTCGGTTTGGCAATCCGTCTGTAGATGGTAGGCCGAACTGAAGTTCAATCAAGTCCCTTGTAATATGAAAAACTTTATCCAAAAATTGCTCATAAATACACAATCACAATCCGAGATAATCATGTGTGGCATACCATGTAACCGAGCAACATCTCTAATAAAAATTTTAGCCACTAACTTGGCTAAAAATGCATGTGACAATACAGAAAAGTGCGTATACTTGCTCAATCTATCAACTACCATAAAAATAACGGAATAACCACATATCAGCAGAAGACCCTCTATGAAATCTATAAAAATGTCTTTCCAAACACGGTCCGGTATCAATAGAAGCTGTAGTAATACGGTCAGTTTCAATGTGGTTGCCTTAGACCTTTGACAGATTTCGCAAGTACGAACAAAAACTTCTCACATCTTGCCTCAATCTTGGCCATGTGCAACTCTAAGTTATCCTCCTATAAGTTCTCAAGACGTCCTCATGACCAGCCTCTGGAGTTTGGTGGAAGTGCTCCAACAATTTCTGCCACAATCCATCATTTGCGGGCACCCGAATGCATCCGTAGTCCAGCAGTAAACCGCCTCGATTCTCCAACTCTGGATGGCGCTCTAGATCATCCAACACCTCTTGTAACAATCTCAAAACATCTGTGCCAGATATACATGCATACCTCAGTTCATCAAGAAAAGAAAAAATGGAGAAGAATAGGCTGCAAGCTCGGCGGTATCGGGTTGGCGTGATAGTGCATCCGTCGCTCTATTTTTCATTCATTTCTTATATTGAATTTCATAATCATACCCTAGCAATTTGGTGACACATCTCTATTGTGTTGAAGTGTGAATACGATGTTCCATAAAATATGAAAGACTTCTTTGATCAGTTCGGATGATGGATCACCTACTGATCAAATAAGGCCTCCACTTTGGTACTACATGCAGAATTGCCAACATCTATCTCTCTCCTAGGTCGATAATTGCTAAGATTTTTGTCATAAACCTTACTAAGAAAGACTATGGGATGTCCTCCTTACATTAGTACTGCTCCTATTCTAACTCTCGATGTATTACATTCCACAATAAACTCTTTGGTGAAGTCCGGTAGAGCTAGAATAAGCACCGTCGTCATTGCTGTTTTTAGTTTTTTAAAGGTTGTAGTGGCTTTATCCGTCCATCTAAAATAGTCATTCCTCAACAAAGAAGTGAGAGGATCAGTGATCTTCCCATACCCGACGATGAAGTTGCGATAATACCCAGTCAGCCCTAAGAATCCTCACAATCCTATGGTGGTAATAGGGATCGACCAAGCGATCATGCATGCTACCTTTTAAGGATCCGCCGCTACACCTTCCGCTAAGATGATGTGGCCTAAATACTCCACTTGTGGTACTCCCATAGGCACTTGGACTTCTTAATCTTCAGCTAGTTTTGCTTCAACAAATTCAGCATATCTTCTAAATGTTGCCAATGCTCCATTTTAGTCCTGCTATACACCAAAATATTGTTTAGCGATACTGGTCCTTGACGGTGATATCATTTAGTGCCTGGTAGTCGACTCACAAACGCCTTGTCCCATCCTTTTTCCGTACTAATAGCACGGGCGATAAGTAAGATCTATGACTTGGTTGTATGAGGCCTTACTCCAACATCTCGGTTACCATCTTTAAGATAACTTCCTTTTGCACATGTTGATATAATAGGGCTTCACGTTCACCGGTGCCTAGGATAATGTCCACTCCTTGTAGCGCCAATGGATATAAGTCCATAATAATGTCGTGTTCCTGCACCCGTATACCGACCTAGTGACACAAGCTCTCTGCCTAAAGCTTTGTGCTGTCTCCTATAGCAATGTTAAACACCCTGGTCGGTTCAGCATCCAAGCCCAACTTCCTCACTAACCTCTCGCCTACAAAGTTATGTGTACTCCCAAAATCGATGAGGATGTGCACATAATGCTTTTTAATGAGTCCGTCCATTCGTAATATCCTCGGCATGAAAGTACCCGAATATGCATGCATCGATATTTCAGCTTGGATATCTTCCTCCGCGCTCTCCTCTGAACACTCTCCATCGCCAACAACCTCATCGTCCTCATCGAGACCGTCAATGAGCATCACACTCCCAATCGGTTTGGAACACCGATGACCGAGGGTGAAATGTTCATTGCATCAAAAGCAAAGGCCCTCTGAACCATCTTGCTTGGTACTCCAATACAGTCGTCCTCTGAACCATCTTACTTAATGTGGCAACAAAATCTTCATATACCGCTATCCCAAATCTGCATGTAATCATTCTACAAAAGTCAGCCCAACTGGTAAATCTTCCACCACGAATAGCCAATTTATACTAATGCAATGCCGTTCTCTAGAGGTGAAAGCTTGCCATCTAGATCTTTGTATCCTCCTCTGTCCCTTGACAATCAAAGTATTGTTTCACTTGAAACTCCCAATCTGTCGGATCACCGTCTTAGAATTTTGGGAAGTCCAAGCATGTGGTTCTCCCTCGGATAGCATTGTCGGTTTCGCGAAAGATTCTTGGTTCAGGTCTAAACCTTCGCGCTTATTGATCTTCTTCTCTAAATCCTCGAGCACGTCTATCACCATCTCCAAAGGGATCAACATCATTCTCTAAGTGCCAATCCTCTTCATCGATGAAGCGCATCGGTGCCGCACACCTCTCATGTTCCACCATCACCGGTCTTAGGTTGTGTATCGGAGGTAAGGGATGATGTGTACGAATAGGTAAAAGAGAATCATTGATATTAACATGTCGCGCTTAGACCTCTGGGGTATCAGTTCGATGTGGTCCCACTACTAGTCCTTCTTGAGGCATCGATCTTCATCAAGGAGATGATGAAGTGATACGATCTCCCCTTAGGCTAAGGTTCGACCCTTCCAATTCTCTGATTTGGACTAGATCTGGCAGGGAACTTTGTAATAAGATGTCGAAAGATACCACCGTCAGATCGATGTGAAATTTGGATATGTTGTAGCCCCAGAAAAGATCTTTCTAACAAATTAAGTTTCAGGTGAATTGGATGTGGGGATCTTGAGATATTGTTCAATTAGTGGACGAACATCAGGGTAGTCTGATCAAGATCCGTGGATGGAGACACGAGATCCTAGATGATGATGGTTGGAGGCAGAGCGGCGTTAATGGGGTGGCATCGGTAAAAAGTGATGGTGGAAAGGTTATGGTTGATGGAAGGGTTAGGGCAAGTGTTGGATAGATTGGAAGAAGGGGAAGGAGAGGGCCGCTCTAAGGGTCTAGGGTGATTGGCCGATCAAAAAAGGTTAGAAGCGGCGTCACCGGGGATTGAGAGAACGAGAGCAAAGAAGACGAAGGAGGCAAGGCAAAACTCAATTATTCAATAATGACTCTTTGGTTGCCATCCACATCCTTTAGAGGCTAACCAAATAATTCAAAATTAACCCTAAACAATACATTTTCGCCGACCACATTCGAACGCGCTCGATCGCGTTTGAACGCACCGAGTTCGCTCTTCTCTGGATTTGCGAACACGATGCAGGCGTTAGAACGCACGATCGAACGCGCCTATTTCCCACTTCTCTGGATTTGTGAATGCGATGCAGGCATTCACAGTGCGTTCGAACGCGCCGTTCGAACGCATAATACACACTCTCACAACCACATTCACAACCGCGTTCGAACACACTCCACCCGTGTTCGAACGTGACTTACAGAAAACTTATTTTCTTAGAAATTAAACATTAAAATAGGAAACCAAGATACTCCTAAAGTGTATCCATGCTCGAGACGACATCGGTGAAGTCCAAATCGTATCAATCCACCACGCTTCCGCAACCTTGTCCTTAAGGTTTGAAATTTGGGAAGCGATCCATGATATCTGACTCTAGCTCCCATGTAGACTCGTTAGTAGGTTTGCCCAGCCACTCAATCAGCACTTCAGTCTCCAATCTGGATCCATGACGTCTTCTCCTGCGGCCTAAGACTCGGACCGGTTTAGTGGAGCCATCTTCCTCCATTGGTTCGGGTAAGGCCGAACCCACCACATGGTTAGGCCCGATCTGCGCCTTCAATGCCGATACATGGAAGACCGGATGTATCCTAGTTCCTTCAGGTAGGTCTAACAGGTAAGCTACTGGACCGATTCGTTGTAGCACTCGATACGGACCATAGTACTTATAACCCAACTTTTGGTTCAAAATTGGCATCAATGTGGATTGCCGGTACAATTGAGCTCGAACGAACACCCATTGATCCACCTCAAATTCTCGCTCACGCCGGCCTTTGTCATGAGCTTGCTTCATATGGTTTTGGGCTGTTGCTAGGTGAATCTTGAGCCGTCTCAATGTTTCATCTTGATCGGCAAGTTCCAAGTCGAGCTCAGTTCTATCTCCTACCGTGAATCTATCGTAGGTACGCAAGACCGGGGGAATGCACCCATAAACCGCCTCAAAGGGGGTCATGCCAATGCTAGAGTGATAAGCGGTATTATATGACCACTCGGCCATGGAAGGAATTTGACCCAATCCTTTGGTCGGTCCGCCACAAAGCATCGCAAGTATTGTTCCAGTCCGCGATTCACCACCTCGATTTGTCTATCCGTTTCAGAGTAATAAGCTGAACTAAGGGTGATTCAAGTCCCTTGCAATCTAAAGAACTCAGACCAATACTCGCTGATGAAGATGCGATCCCGGTCTGACACGATCGTCCTAGGCATCCCGTGCAAGCGCACCACTTCCCGAACAAAAATTTCAGCAACCTTTTTCGCTGAAAACGGGTGAGACAATGCTATGAAATGAGCATATTTGCTCAGCCTATCCACCACAACAAACACCACCGATTGTCCTCGGACCTCCAACAGCCCTTTGATGAAGTCCATGGAGATGTCCTCCCAAATATGCTCCGGTATAGGTAGTGGTTGCAACAGTCCGCTGGGTTTGAGTATCTCCGATTTGACTCGTTGGCAGGTTTGGCATTCACGCATATATTTCTTCATGTCCGACTTCATCGTTGTCCATGTACAGTTTTAGGCCAATCGCTTGTAGATACGTAAGACCCCTTCATGGCCTACTATAGGGGTATCATGGAAGTGGGCCATCAATAATCTCCGTAACTCCTCGTCCTAGGGTACCTTGATCTGCCCGCGCTCGAGTACCAACCCATCGCGCTCCTCGTGCTCGGGGTGGCTTGATGGGTTCTCTTTCAGCTCCTTCATGAGTTAGACCAGTTCACTATCCCCTGCGCTGGCTTTTCACAGATCTGAAAAAAAGAGGAAAAGTGGGTGATGAGAAAGAGACGAGCTCACTTCCATCCCCTACGCTTGGAAGTTCCTTCAACTGTTAATTTCCATCCAGCAGCACTCTTTGGTCATTCTTCCAAAATGTCATGGAGAGGTTTGTAAAGTCAAATGTTATGGGCCCCAAGCTTTGAAGCCATTAGGTCTCCAAAACCATATCGGCACATCGCAAGGCCAACAGATAAAGATTCAATGTGAAAGTTTGGCCTTGGACCTTCAATTCTACACCTCCACAAATAAAATCCGCTCGCAATGTGGTGCCATCTCCAATCGTCACAACGAACCCTTCCGTGAGTTCCGACTCGAGCCCAATCTTCCTAAGGAGCCTCTTGTCGATGAAGTTGTGGGTGGACCCAATGTCGATCAGGATTCTCATTGTGGTTTTCTTGACTACTCCGTTCGCCCACAAAGTCTTTGGCACAGCTGTCCCCTAATAAGCGTGGAGGGAGATTTTGGCTCTCATGTCCTCCACAGGTTGCTCCTCAGCTTCTTCTCCTTGATGTCCAGCCACATCTTTATTTTCAGTTGCAAACTCATCCTCAACCTCCTCCAATCCGTCGATTTGCATCACCGATCCTATCGATTTAGCGCAGCGATGCCCGGGTATAAACTTCTCATCACAATGAAAGCATAGGCTTTTGGCTCTTCGTTTCTCCACTTGAGCAGGTGTGAGTGCTCGTCCCGGACCTCTAGGTGCATACTTCACATCTTGGGATGGCTTTAAGGGTGCTCAAGGAGGCACCATCGTAGCAGCGGTTCTTGGTACTCTAGTAATATTTCCCACTGCTATGGTTGGTTGAGCTTGATTGCGGCTTCCTTGGCTCGTCCAACTCTGTTTCAGGTGTAACTTCATAGCCCTATGTTTGTCTTCCATAAGCACTGCATCTTCGAAGGCCTCCTTTAATGTTCTAGGCCTTAAAGCCCTCATAATGGCATGTATGTCTCCCCGTAGCCCGGAGATGAAGGTGCTGCGTAGTTGCTGATCCATCCATGGTGGATGACATCGACTACTTATCCTCCCAAATTCTTCTTGGTATGCCCCAACCGTGATCTTTTGCATCGTCTTTGAGAGGAGAGCATCGAAGTCTTCATACCCCGACGCTTCAAATCGCCACGTGATATCAGCACAAAATTCAGCCCGAGTTTCGATAGTCTTATTGGCATTGGCTGCTCGAAACCAATGAAGCACTACATCCTCAAGGTGGAAGCTCGCAAGCGTCATCTTGTATTCTTTCGCCATACCTTGGTATGCGAAGAATTGTTTTGCCCTATACAACCAATCGATTGGATCGCCACCTTTGAACTTAGGGAATTTGAGACACACGATTTGTCCATGGATGCCGTTGTCTCATTCTGGATCATGTCCAAGTCCTTGTCTAACCGGAGGAGGGTGCACCAAGAAGGGTTGATGATCCCTCCTTCGGTTTTGATTAACTCGCCGTGGTTTCGGATTGTATTGACCCGCCCACGAATCTTGATCCCTAAGATGATCTCCATAATGGTTCACTCGTCAGATGGGTTCACCTACAACTGGGCCTGGTGGAACTATTCTTCTTGCCTCTGCCCATAGGGTGGTGGCAGTAGTGGCTTTTGTGGTTGTAAATTCTGAACCGACAGCGGTGGGTTCATGGAAGTGGACTGGCGTCGTGAGGTCGATGGTGCGTTCCCGTTCTCCATGGCTTCCCTTGTCGCCCATAATTCCTGCATCATCTCCATCATCATCTGGTTGTTTATGGCCATTTGTTCGGAAAGAGACCCCAACATAGCTTGAATACTAGGTTCCTCCGTATTCCGATTAGATCGGGCAGTTCCGTGAGTGGAAGTCCCCGTAACTGTTTCCCCCTCCTCTATTGGAAGAATCTCTTCTTTCTCATCTCGCCATGCAGCCATGGCTCTGGTTGTCGTCATAGGAAGCGCGCATCCGAGGAATGGTAGCTCTGATACCAACTTGATACGATCTTCCCTTAGGCTAAGGTTCAATCTCTTCCAATTCTCTGATTTGGACTCGATGTGGCATAGAACTTGCAATAAGATCCCAAAATATGTCGTTGTTGGATTGATGTGAAATTTGGATATGTTGTAGCCCTAGAAAAGAGCATTCCAACAAATCAAGTTTTAGATGAATCGGATGTAGGAATCTCGAGATATCGTTCAATTAGTGGACGAACATCAGGGTGGTCTAATCCCAAAGAAGAGTGAGGACTCGACAGACGAGGGAGATTAGAAATTAGGAGAGACCTTACCAACGATTGAGGTGGTAGGTTGGTGAAGAGGGAGAAGGAAGATTATGGTAGAGAGACTAAAGAGAAGATAGAGAGGCAAGAAACTAATATTCCAATAGCAATATAATTTTGGCTACCATCCACACATTTATAAAGGCTAGCTAATAAGCCAAAATAATAATTATTAACCCTAATTCTAATGAACTCCCATCGATCATGTTCGAACGCACTCGATCGCGTTTGCACTCATAAAAGAAGTTCTTTATGGATGCGAACTTGATATAGGTGTTCGCAAAGGCGTTCGAACGTGCCCCCAATCGCGTTCGAATGCGACCTACAAAAAATTTATTTTAATGAAAAACTAATGTAATTTGAAAAGACTCTAATTAAGGGTATCATATATATACGATCACAATTTGAAATAATTGAGCGAGGCATTCAATGAAGTTTGGCGACATTTTGCATGAATGATAAGCTCTAATACCAAATGATAAGCTCTGATACCAAATTGTTAGGCTCTGATATCAAATTGATAGGCTCTGATACCAAACCATTAAGATCTGTTATCCAAAAATCGGCTACGGAATAATTCCTTAATATCTGAATTTATTGTAGGAAACAGTCCGTACAATCGTAGAAAAATATTCGTCAGATATTCTTTAATAGTCATAAAATTACAAAACCAATTGGGTTGGATCCGTATCTTCCTGATCTACAACTTATGTATTTACACTCTTCACAGATTCTAACTATAGTAGGGACGAAAACATGGAATAATGTGGGGTGATGGTGGTGGTGATGGGTGAAGTGGATGTTAGGGTTATGAATAAGTATGGAGATGAGGGTGGATTGTGGAAGTGATTAAGGGAAGTAGACAAAGGGAACGAAGTGGTCAAGATCCAAAAGAAGAGGGGTAACTCGACAGATGAGGGAGATTAGAAGCAAAGAGAAACCTTGCCAACGATAGAGGTGGAAGAATGGTGAAGAGGGAGGAGGGAGGAGAATAGAGAGAAGATAGGAGGCAAAAAATCAAGAATCCAATAGCATAATAAAGTTGGTTGCCATCCACATATATATAGAGGCTAGCCAATAAGTCCTAAAACAATATAAAATCCTAATTCTAGAAGATTCATGTTGATCGCGTTCGAACGCACTCAAAAAGCCCCATTTTTTGGATTTGCGAACGCGACACAGACGTTCACAAGAGTTCACAAGGCGTTCACAAAAGTGTCTGAACACGACTTCACCTGCGTTCGAACGCGACCTACATGAATTTTATTTTAATAAAAATAAATACCTAATGCAATAAGAAAAGATCCTAACTGTACCACCCCAAATTAAAAAAAAAAAAAATTTCCCTGACTGACGCACGTGCCGAGCACGTGCGTCGGCCTGCCACCCTCCCTCTTTTCTTTTCTTCTTCTCTTCCCTTCCTTGCTGTGCACGCCACCCTCCCCCCATCTCCCTTATCTCTTCCTTCCCTCACCGCAGCCTCCCTTCTTCTCTCTCTCTCCCTCGTGGTTGCCGACAGCCGCCGAAGCCGCCGACTCGTCGACCTCCCCCCCTCCGGTAAACCTCCTTCCTTTCTCCCCTTTCTCCTTCCCCTCGGCCTCGCGCCGTGCCGCCGCCGTCCCCGCGCTGCGCCGCCGGCCTCGTGCCGCGCCGCCGCAGCCCCGCAGCCCATCAGCCTCTCCACCTCCCCTTCGTCTCCTCCCTCGGTTGGGGAATACCGAGGGAGGGTAGGTGGGTGGGAGGGGGGTTTGTTTAACCCCCCGTGCCCTTCCCCTTCCCTTTGTGGGCTGCGGTCATACCGCAGCCCACTGATCCCTGGGTGGGCTGCGGTCAGACGCAGCCCACTGAGCCCTTGGGTGGGATGCGGTCAGACGCAGCCCACCGAGCCCCTTGGTGGGCTGCGGTCCAGACCCCAGCCCACTAGGCTTGGGTTGGGTGGGCTGCAGACCGCAGCCCACCAACCAAGCCTTTGGTGGGCTGTGGTTGGACCCAGCCCACTTCGGCCAAACTTGTGGGCTGCAGTCCAATTGCAGCCCACCTTGGCCCCTTGCCTATTAGGTTAGGTTTGAGCCTACCTATTGCCTCTAGCCTAGCCCATTTGGGTCCATTTGGACCCTATAACCCTGTTTACCATTTTCACCTAATTTGATTAGCCCGATCCTTAATTTTGGGATAATATAGGATTCCTAGGATACCCTTGACTCGTACCAAACATAAATGTGCTAATAAGATAATTAATTCTATTAGTTCGCTAATGACTTTAGTTGCGTGAATTAATAGGATTGACACCGCGTGAGGAAGATTTTGGGATCCCGGACTAGCGGACGAGTTTTACCTTACCGTGGAGACCCCCCAGGCGAGTAGAGTTATACAAATCTAGAATAACATGATACAGTAGGAAATGTCAGTATTAATGCATGCAGTCGATACTCCCTGTTATATCTTTTGCATATGTAGTTATTTATAACCTGTTCATCATAGTATCATGAGAATGTTAATGTGTATGATAATGTTTTATATGTGTCCTGTATGATATACCGTTGCATAGATGTATGATTGCTGTGAATATGGAATGTAATGATCATGATGACTATAACATGCTTTATACACGCATAAACACTGCACCACTTCCACCTATCATTAGTAGTCGAATTCTGACTAGGCAGTACCCCTACTCACTCAGCCCAGGGTTAAGGGCAGAGTGTATCATATATGTCTATACTATTAGCGGCCTACACCTGAGGTCGGGAAGCCTGTGTGGCATTCAGGTAGTTATACTGCATAGTTAGGACTAGATTATGATGATAGAAGAACATGATTGTGAGGCGGGGATATAACTCTAGCGGTACCCGACGACGCAGGGTTAGGACGTCTGTTGATGAGCCGAGGGCTCCTGATTCTTCAGCCGAGGGCGGTGATGATTTAGAGAGAGTGAGATATGGGCTTACGACCGGGGTCCTGAGTCTGATGGCCACAGACAACTGGTCACATGAAGTGTCGCCATACACGTGTAGGTGACATTACCGCTAGATGTGTATATATCCCCCCCTCGATGTATGTGATGATGGATGATTATTTCGTAAGAGTATTTACCATGTGTGGTGAATAGCTCGGTGAGCGATGATAAGTATGATTATTGTTTTGGTAGACATGAGATGACTGAACTGCTATTTTATTGCTGTGCATAACACGTAAACCTATGATTGAGATGTGTACGAATAAGAGATTGTCTCAAACTTTATATCTGTGTGAACTGATCATAATATGTTTAGTAAACTAGCATGTTCCAAGATAGTGAATAATCTTTATCAACTGCATTGACTTAGTAAATTGTGGTAAGTCATTTTAATAAGCATGTCGTTATCGTTAGTAAATTTAGGCATACATTGGATATACACCTGTGATGTCATTATTTTAGATTGTATGAATCCTACTCGCTGGGTTGTAAGCTCACCCCTCGTGGCGTATTATTTCAGAGCTAGGAGACGCAGGTGCGGGTACCGAGGAGTAGTCGCTTTCTTTCTTTTTAGTACGTATGTTAGTTGTATTAAGCCCCTACAAGGGTATGATGATGATATTATATCTTTTTGGACTTTAACTTAGTATTTTGGATGTATATTTGGAAGGCTTGTTGTGGCCTGTGGACTTGTATCCGGACTCTTATAATTGAGTTTATTTATGGTGAAATTGTGCTGTTGTGTGCCTTGTGAAATCCTTGTACTGACAGGTCATGTGATACACCGCGTGGGGGGATTTACTCACGCGGTTTCCACGTGTATTTGGAGGTCTGGGTGTTTCACTAACTTCTTTTTACACATGTGGATACCGATATGGCCTCACGTTCGCCAGTGCAGCCCCGGGTACAATCTCTATGCGATGGTCCACCACTCTCCTTGGTGGCAACTCCTATGGCTCCTCAAACAGTCCAGAAAAGTTATTTAATAAATTAGACAATTCAATGGTAGTACCTGAACTCGTTTGAGGCTCATATCCTGCTGGTCCTAACTGAACAAGATAGGCCAAATCATATGCACCAAGCAACCCCACCATAGGCTGCATTGCAAGAATTGGCGAAGTCCTACCATATCAAGCTGCACATCTTTATTTCCTTGTTTATATTTCATCTACATACTCCAGAAATCAAATGTGATAGGTCCCAAACTTTGTAACCACTGAGCACCAAGGATAATGTCCGCTCCTCGCAACGCCAATGGATACAGGTCCACAATGATGCCATGTCCTTGCACCCGTATACCAACTCAGCGACACAAGCTCTCCGCTCTAAGCTTCGTGCCGTCTCCAATAGCAACGTCAAATCCCGTGGTCGGTTCGGCATCCAAACCCAATCTCCTCACTAACCTCTCGTCTAGAAAGTTGTGTGTACTTTCCAAATTGATGAGGATGTGTACATAATACTTTCTAACGAGTCTGTTTACCCGTAACGTCCTCGGCGTGGAAGTACCCGAATATGCATGCATCGATATTTTAGCTTGTATATGTTCCTCCACGCCCTCCTCAATGATCTTCTCATGGGTCTCCTCTGGACACTCTCCATCATCAACTACCTCATCATCCTCCTTTTAAGCATCGATAAGCATCACACTCCCAATCGGTTTAGAACACCGATGACTGGGGGTGAAACGCTCATCACATCGAAAACAAAGGCCCTTCGCTCTTCGCTCATCCACCTGGGCAGGTGTGAGAGTTCGAATGAGGGGTCTAGTGCCTCCTCTAACATCTGAAGAAGGTGGCAAAGGTGGTCATGGTCTAGTAGACGCAGTCGTTGTTTTTGAAACCGTATAATTTTCAGTGTTCTAGGTGCAAACCACCCATCTCGGTTGCCCTGGTTTTCGCTACTATATTTGGAGCCCAATACTTTTGTTCCATCCTCACGGCCTTCTCAAAGGCCTCCTTAAGAGTAGTAGGACATAGAGCACGAACATCCGCTTGTATCTCCTTTCGCAGCCCTGAAATAAATATACTAATCAATGTACGTTCGGGCCACGGTGGCTCACAACGACTATTAACTCTTTTAAACTCAGCTTAGTACTTCAATACGGTAGAGGTGGAAGGATGGTGAAGAGGGAGGGGGGAGGAGTATAGAGCGAAGATAGGAGGTAAAAAATCAAGAATCCAATAGCATAATGAAGTTGGTTGCCATCCACATATTTATAGAGGCTAGCCAGCAAGTCCTAAAACAATATGAAATCCTAATTCTAAAGGATTCCCGTCGATCATGTTTGAATGTGCCTGATCGCGTTCGAACACACTCAAAAAACCCCTTCTCTGGATTTGCCAACGCGACATAGGCGTTCACAAGCGTTCACATGGCGTTCACAATAGCGTTTGAACGCGACTTCACCTACGTTCGAACGCGACCTACAGGAGTTTTATTTTAATGAAAATAAATACCTAATACAATAAGAATAGATCTTAACTAAGTGTATCAATGAAACATTTGACTGCCGATTTGGCAAAAAAAGAGTACGGCAAGGCTAAGAAATGAGCATATTTACTCAACCTATCCACCACCACAAAGACAAACGAATATCCACGTACTAGTGGTAATCCGTCTATGGAATCCATAAAGATGTCCTCCTAAATACGATCTGGTACGGGCAAGGGTTGTAGGAGTCTAGCCAGCTTTAAGATCTTCATCTTCACTCGTTGACACATCTCGCACGCCCTCACATGTTCCTCGACGTCCTTCTTCATTCTGGCTCAGGTGCAGCTACAAGATAGCCTCTTGTAACTCATTAGAACACCTTCATGACTCACTTCCAGAGCGTTGTGGAAGTGTTCCAATAGTTTAGATCACAACAACCCATTTGCGGGCACTCGAATGCACCCATGGTCAAGCAATAACTCGTCTCTATCCTCCAACTCGGGATGGTTCTCCGAATCAGCTCTAATCTCCTGCAATAACCCTCTTATGCATGGTTCAGCGGCACTTGCGCTCCTTAACTCCTCGAGGAAGGAAAAAGAAGGCATTGAAAAAGGCACCAATTCAGTTCCAATTGGTTGGCGTGAAAGAGCATCCATTGCTCAATTTTCCGTTCCTCTTTTTTATTGCATCTCATAGTCATTCCCCAACAGCTTTGTCACCCACCACTGTTGTACCGGCATGTGTATTAATATGACAAACTGCTTTGATCAGTGCAGCTGATGAAGTGGCATCCCACTAAATATGACCTCCATTTTGTCACAGTGTGAAGAATCGCCAACATCTCTAGCTCATAAGTTGAGCGCTGTTGTGATATGTCAGACAAAGTTTTACTCAAAAATGTTATAGGTCTGCCCCCTTATATTAGGACAGCACTTATTCCCACTACGAATGTGTCACATTCAGCAACAAACTCTTTTTGGAAATCCCAGAATGCCAAAACTAGGGCTTTAATCATAGTAGATTTTAATTCTTCAAAGGTCGTTGTCGTTTTGTCACTTCACACAAAGGAATCCTTCCTCAAAATGTGCTGCAATTTTGCCATATCTAGCAATAAATCTATGATAGTAGCCTATTAACCCAAGGAACCTTCGTAGCTCACGAACAGTCCTCGAAATTAGCCAATCACTCATGCTCTTCACCTTGCTTGGATCGGCCGCTATACCTTCTGCTGAAATGATGTGCCCCAAATATTCCACATTTCTCTCATACCACAAATATTTAGACATCTTGACTTTCAAAGAATTTACTTCAAGCAGCTTTAGCACTTCATGTAAATGTTTCAAATGATCTTCAAAACTTCTACTATATATCAGAATATCATCGAAAAACACCAACACATACCGACGCAAGAGTAGCTTAAATAGGTCATTCATTAAGCTTTAAAATGTTGCTGGAGCATTGGTCAATCCAAAGGGCATGACTCGAAACTCATAATAGTCATCATGAGTTTGAAAAGCGATCTTGTGCATGTCTTCGATGAACTCGAATTAGTGATATTGTTACGATCCTGACCGATGAGGGATGGGGTTGGTTATTTGGATTGAAAGGAGGTCTTTATGGTGATGGAAGGGGAGGATGGAAATGATATGTGGATATGGATATTTACGATTGAGATGGAAATAGAATGAAGGGAAGGAAGAGGTTGCTCCTAGAAGAAGTAGGGTCGCGATAGATGAGGAGAAGGATCTAACCAATAAAGGTTAGAGGATGATAAGAAGATAGGGCAAGAAGGAAGAAGAAGAGAGAGAGAGATAAAGAGAGAGATAGGAGAAGAAGATATGATTTCAAAATATAACCCAACTAGAATGCACTTCACAATACTTAGAGGCTACCCTTTAGACTCAAACAACAGAATAAAATCGTTAAAGCAAAGTGTTCCCGCCACGGTGCGTTTGAATGCGCCTGAGACCGTTCAAATGCAAATTTCTTGTTCTTTGTCTTTGTGAACGCGTGCAAGCATGCGTTCGAATGAGCTTGAGGCCGTTCGAATGCACAAATCTCGTTCTCTATATTTATGAACGTCTTCAGGCATTCGCATAATGCGTTCGAACGTGGTCCCCGACGTTCGAATGCCCCCTGACAAAAAGCTTTATTTTCTTCCAAAACAAATTTATTTTCTCCGACACAACTTGATCTAGCTCTACTTGTATCAATCCACCATGCTTCCCTTCAAGGTGAGAAGTTCGAAAAGCATTCCATGATGTCCTCCTTAGACTCCCATGTCGCCTCGTCAGAATGCCGTCCAATCCACTCCACTAAGATCTCTGGATTTAGTCAACCTTCTCAAAGATGCCTCTATCTCGCCAACACACACCGGCTCGTATGCCTGTATCTCCTCCACAGGATCGGGTATCTGTGTGCTCACTACCTTATCCGCCCTTACTCTCCCCCGCAGTAGTAATACATGAAACACTGGATGAACCTTGGTAACTCCAATCTATACGCAACAGGTTCCACTCACTCCAATATGCGAAACGGTCCAAAATACCGATGCGCTAACTTAGGATTGCGTACAAGACATAGGGTAACTTGCTGATATGGTTGGGCTCGCATAAATATAAGGTCTTTGACCTCAAACTCCAACTCTCGGTGCCGACGATCATACACTTGCTTCATGCGGTTCTGGACCATTATCATGTGCTGTTGTAACCTTCGTAGAACCACATCCCAATCTACTAACTCCATCTTTGTCTCTGTCCTCACTGCTGAGGCCTCAGGGTCATATGTCCTCAAGATAGGTGGCAACCTATCATACACTGCCTCAAATAGTGTCATCTTGATGGTGTTGTGAAATGTAGTATTATAGGACCACTCCGCCCACGATAAGTAGTCAAGCTATCTCCTCGGTCTCTTGCCCACAAAGCACTGCAGGTACTGCTCTATGCCCCGATTCACCACCTTAGTTTGGCCATCTATTTGTGGGTAATAGGCTGAATTGAAGTACAACCGAGTTCCATGGAGTGCAAAGTACTCAGTCCAAAAGTAACTGATGAAGACTCGGTCTCGGTCGGACACAATCGAATGCAACATTCCATGAAGCCTGGCAATGTCGTGCACGAATACTTCTATGACCATCCTTGCTGAATATGGGTGCGCTAGAACTGAGAAGTGAGCATAGTTACTCAGCCAATCTACCACCACAAATATGATCGAGTATCCCCTCACAAAAGGTAAGCCCCCAATAAAGTCCATGGAGATGTCCTCCCAAATCCTCTCTAGTATGGGCAATGACTAGAGTAGTCTAGTTAGCCTTAGTGAGTCAGACTTTGCCTATTGCCATACCTCGCAAGCACGTACGAACGCCCTTAACTCCTATCATACTCTAGGCCACGTACAACTTTGTAGTAGTCTCTTGTGAATCCGTAGGAGTCCCTCATGTTCTACCTCAGGGATGGAATGAAAATGTTCCATCACTCTTTATCATAGGCCTACGTTCACAGGTATCCGAATGTGCCCATAGTCCAAGAGCAATTCGCCTCGGCTCACCATCCCAGGATGACTAATGGGGTCATCCTCCTTCTCCTACAAGATTCTCAAGATATCTAGCTCAATAGCTCCTGCTGCTCATATGTCATCTAAGAAAGGAAAGACAGGCATAGACAGGGCCACCAATTCGGCCGATTTTGGTTTGTCAGGATAGTGCATCCGTTGCCTTATTCTCCATTCCTTTCTTGTATTGCAGCTCGTAGTCATACCAAATAGCTTAGTGACCCACCGCTGCTATGCGGGCATGTGAATCCGTTGCCTTATAAAATAAGGTAAACTCCTCTGATATATCCGGATCATAAATCGCCTCCCACTCAAATAGGGTCTCTACCATGTCACAGTATGCAAGATAGCGAGCATCTCTCGCTTGTAAGTGGATAACTACTGTGATCTCCCAATTAAGGCCTTGCTAAGGTAAGCAATGGGCCTCCCAATCTGCATCAAGACAGCTCCTATACATGCGCTCAATGCATCGCACTCAATCACGAATTGCTCGGTGAAGTTGGGTAGTGCCAATACTGATGCGGACCCTGTTGTTATCCTCAACTCCTCGAATGCCTTTGTTGCTACATGAGTCCATTCAAAGGCATCCTTTTTCAGCAAGGCTATCAATGGTGCTACAATCTTCCCATAGTTGGCCAGAAACCTGTAATAGTAGCTTGTTAAACAAAGAAAACCGTGTAGCTCTCGTACCATCCTTAGTTGTGTCTAGCTAAGCATGCACGCCACCTTGCTTGGGTCGATCGTGACTTCCTCGACTAAAGTGATGTGCCCCAAGTACTCCACTCATCGTTTGCCCCATAAGCATTTACTTTGCTTCACCTTGAGGGAATGGTCCCTCAAGAGCGCCTACACGGACCGTAGATGATCCAAGTGCTCCTTCCAAGTCTTGCTATGCACTAAAATATCATCGAAGAATACTAACACATACTGTCGTAAGAGTGGATGGAATATGTCGTTCATTAGCCCTTGGAAGGTCGTCGGAGTATTCGTCAACCCAAATGGCATCACCCAAAACTCATAGTGCCCGTCATGAGTTCGAAACGCCATTTTGTGGACGTCCTCAGCACGCACTCAGATCTGGTGGTACCCTATTATTGTACTTAGTTAGAATATTTTCCTATTACATTAGATGTTTATTTTTATTAAAATAAAATTTCTGTAAGTCGTGTTCGAACGTACGTGGGGTCACGTTCGAACACCCTTATGAACACCTGCATCAGGTTCGCAAATACAGAAAATGTATATTGTGCGTTTGAACACGGTCGGGCGAGTTTGAACGCCCCCGTTCGAATGCCTGTATCGCGTTTGCACATCTAGAGATGAGGTTTTTTGAGTGCGTCCGAACGCGATCGGGCACGTTCAAACGCGATCGACAGGAATCCTCTAGAATTAAGGTTTCATATTGTTTTATAACTTGTTGGCTAGCCTCTATAAATATGTAGATGGTAGCCAATTTCATTATGCTATTGGATTATTGATTTCTTATCTCATATCTTCTCTCTAGACTTCTCCCTCCTCCCTCTTCACTATCCTTTCACATCTACCATTGGCAAGGTTTCTCCTCACTTCTAATCTTTCTCAACTATCGCGCCACCTCTCTTCTTTGGGATCTCGACCACTTCGTTTCCCTCATCTACTTCCCTTAACCACTTCTACAATCTACCCTCATCTCCATACCCATCCATAACCCTAATATCCACTTCACCTGTCACCACCACTATCACCCACGTTATTCAAATCTTAAGGAATTGTTCAATAGCCGATCTTTTGGTTCCAGATCTCATCAAATTGGTTCAGAGCTTATCAAATTTGGTATCAGATCCTATCAATTGGTATCAAACCCTGTTAATTTGATATCAGAATCCATCAATTTGTATTAGAGCTTATCACCTACAGGAAGGTCGAGCTTGTTAAAGTATGATGCTCTAGTCAGCTCGTCCAACAACTTTGATGCTTGGTATTGGGTACCTATCCTTGACGATTATAGTGTTCAGCGCATTGTAATCTATGCAAAAATGCCAACTACTGTCCTACTTTCTCACCAACAGAACTGGTGATGAATAGGAACTCCGGCTTGGTTGAATAATGCCTTGCTCCAACATCTCTGCAACCAGCCTCGATATTTCTTCCTTTTGGATGTGTGGATAGTGGTAGGGTCGTACATTTGTAGGTTCAACCCACGGCATAATCTCATCCTATGATCAACATCCTTGGCAGGTGCCACGTGGAGCCTCAAAGAGTCCAAAATAGTCAACTAATAAGCAATCCAAATCATGACAAGTACCTAAGTCAGAGACAACTCTAGGTCCTATGGGCGCCAACTATAAGAAGTATGTAACGTCATGATACATTTAATTAGTGTATTTTCTTATTGCATTAGATGTTTATTTTTATTAAAAAAAAATTCATGTAGGTCGCGTTTGAACACGGAAGGGGTTGCATTAGAACGCCCTTACGAATACCTACATTAGGTTTGCAAAAACAGAGAACGCAAAATGTGCGGTCGAACGCCTGTATTGCGTTCGCACATATAGAGAACGTCTTTTGTGCGTTTGAACGTGATCAGCGGGAATCTTCTAAAATTAAGGTTAATAATTATATTTTGGCTTGTTGGCTAGCCTCTATAAAGGCGTGGATGGAAGCTAAAATTATTATGCTATTGAATTATTGATTTCTTGCCTCCTATCTTCTCTCTATTCTCTTTACCCTAATTTTCCTTCTCCCTCTTCACCAACCTACCACTTTTACTGTTGGCATGGTCTCTCCTAGCTTCTAATCTCTCTCATCTATCGAGTCCTCCCACTTCTTTGGGATCTCGACCATTTCTTTTTCTTCGTCTTTATCACTTAAACAACATCAACCATCCACCTTTATCTCCATTACCATCTATAACCCTAACTTCCACTCCACCCATCACCACCACCATCATCAGCACTAAATCATAATTTTATCCCTATTTCAGTTCGAATCTACAAAGGGCATAAATATAAAAAATGTAGATCAGGAAGTTATAGATCGATTCCATGTTGTTTCATAATTTTCTGACTACGAGAGAATATTTGATGAATACTTTCTCTCAATTGCCCGGACAACTTCATACAATAAATTCAAATATTGAAGGAATCGTTCCATAGCCCTATCATTGGTATCAGAGCCAAGCGAACTCAGACATCCATTAATGGTTGAAACAAGAAAAATGACGTCAACAAGGAGACCAATGGAGAGCATACTGATAAGGGAAGACTCAACCCATGATAACCCTAACTGTGAGGTCGATTCCTTTGGAGCGACCAAGGTAGGACCGAGTTAACCAACATCCATGAGTGTGAATATGAGCTTGACGAATGAACTTAGGGGCATGTTCCAAATATTACTGCATAGAGTTGACGCAATGCAGAACGATCATAATGTTTTAAAAGAATATGTCATGAACTGATCAGCTTCGTCATCTACTTGACAACGATCGGTGCCTCAAGAAGGACCAGCGGTGGGACCACACCGAACTGATACCCCATAGGTCTAGGTGTGAGTTTCAATGATCCTCTTTTACCTATGCCTACACATCATCTCCCATCTCCGTTACAAAATCCAAGACCGACGGTGGTGGAACCCGAGAAGTAAGCGGCACTAATGTGCTTCGTCGATGAGAAGAATTGGCACTTTAAGGATGAGGTTGATCCCTTCGGAGATGGCGATGAACGTGCTCAGGGATTTAGAGAAGGAGATCAACTTACACAAAGGTTCAGACCTGAATTAAGGATCTTTTGCGAACCCGACAATATTATTCGTGGGAGAACTACATGATTGGACTTTCCAAAATTTTAAGGCAATGATCTAACGGATTGGGTGTTTCAAGTGGAGAAATACTTTGATTGTCAAGGGACAGCGGAGGATACAAAAGTCTAGATGGTAAGCTTTCACCTCCAAGGAACGGCATTGCATTGGTATAGATCGGTTATTTGTGGTGGAGGATTTACCAATTAGGCTGACTTTTGTAGGAGGATTACACGCAGATTTGGGATAGTGACGTATGAAGATTTTACTACCACATTAAGCAAGATGATTCAGAGGATGACTGTATTGGAGTACCAAGCTGAATTTGAAAGAGTTAGTAGTCATTGTGAGCCACCTTGGCCCGAACCGACATTGATGAGCACATTCATTTCAGGGCTGCGAGATGAGATACAAGCGGATGTTCGTGCTCTTTGTCCTACCACTCTTGAGGAGGTCTTTGAGAAGGCCGTGAGGATAGAGCAAAAGCATAAGGCTCTCAAGATGGCAGCAAAAATAAGTTGGGGCAACCATGATTGACAGTTTGCGCCTAGAACGCCAACTAAAGATTCTGCAGAGTTCAAAAACAACGATTATGAGTACTAGATCATGACCAACTTTAAAATCTTCGCTTAATGTTAGAGGAGGCACAAGACCCCCCTTTCAAACTCTCATACCTACCCAGGTGGAGGAGCGAAGAGCGAAGGGCGAAAGGCCTTTGCTTTCAATGCGATGAACGTTTCACCCTCGGTCATCGGTGTTCCAAACCGATCGGGAGTGTGATGCTCATTGACGATCTCGAGAAGGACGATGAGGTTGTTGGTGATGGAGAGTGTTCAGAGGAGGCCATTGAGGAGGGCGCGGAGGAAGATATCCAAAATGAAATATTCGGGTACTTTCGCACCGAGGACGTTATGAGTAGATGGACTCGTTAAAAAGCATTGTGTGCATGTATATAATTATAGTGTACTCATGTATTAGTTGTTTAGTTGTATCTTGATGGTTTGTCGTGGCCTATGTGGATCCTGCCAGATTATGTAGTGGTCTAGTATATATTATTGTAGATTTGGATATTCATATGTTAACATGTTTATTTGGCTGATAATATGATTTATTTGGTATTAGATTATGTAAGCATGGATATGTTAGCAAGTATTATTTGATAATGTTATGATTATATGTGTACAGGAGTGTACCTGTACGTGACGAGCCCTGCCCAACTTGTCACGTGTGTCGCGCGTGTCGTGTGGGCGCGTGGTGGTGCACGTACTCGTGCCGAGCGGGGGCATTACAGTTTTCCTAACTTTTCACCTCGAAGACAAGGTGGGGGAAATGTGGTGGGATGATACATTTAGTTAGAATTTTTTCTTATTACACTAGTTATTTATTTTAAATAAAATAAAATTCTTGTAGGTCGCATTTGAATGCAGAAGGGGTCGCATTCAAAAATTAGGTAGAAGTCTCTTATTCATATGACATGCTGTTGAGCACATCACTTATCCTCTTTATTTTAACTATTGCTATATTTGAAAATAGGAAATTATCTTTTTACTAATCACATGCGTTTGTTTATGATTTTATTATCTTGCATTAAGTCTATATTCCTTAAATTCTTTGCTTTTTTAAAAATATTTGTGGATAACATTCTGAAAGCCCTCACGAAACAACACTTGTCTACTAGGGTAACATAGGAGTTTAACAACTTGTTGCATCTACCAAATGCAATCATAGTTTTTATGAAAGTGGCATAAATAGTCTTTAGTTTTTATAATTTTTCTTTAAAAACTATTTAAGAAAATTATATTTTATTGCTAAATGAAGTTTAGATCAATTGTGCTAGGTCTGAATGTGAAGATTGCATTCCATCGTGGTGACCTTAAAGAAGAAATTTTTATGTGTTTTCCTCCTGGTGTGACGAATTCTTCTCCTAATGATGTTTGCTGCTTAAGAATGTCTCTTTTTGTTTAAAGCAAGCTTCAAGAGTGTCTCTTTTTGTTTAAAGCAAGCTTCAAGAGTGTCTCTTTTTGTTTAAAGCAAGCTTCAAGAGCTTCGCTTGAAATGTTTAGAAAGACTCCTTTGTCACTTTCCTATATGCAAAGGCAATATGATTCTTCTATATTTCTGCACAAGAGTTCGATGGGTATTGTAATCCTTCTTTTGTACGCCAATGTTATCATTATCATTAGCACTAATATATTTTTTATTGGTCAGTGACTCACGCTCAAATATACCCTATAAGTACGGCCGTCATTTATAATACAGTTGTCAAATTCATAGGGAGATGGTGGCAAAAATACACCAAAATAATATAAAGAAGTACGAAGTAGATTACTTTTGTTTTAAAAAGTTAAAAAATAATAACAAGCCAATAAGATAAATTAAAAATAAAGAGTGAATATGCTTGAGAGCTTTCTTAAACTATTTATATTTTATCTATTTTTAAATTCAATGCTTATAACTCAATTTGAAAGTTTCACATCCAAAACCTTTTATTAGTTTTCTTATCACTTACTAAGCATATAGTTAGTTCTATTTAGCCTAGTCTAAGGTTGACAATGTATCTACTAAATAGAAACTAACTTATTCAGCCATAATTATGTATATTAATTACATAAATATCAAGATATATATATCATAAGATAGAATAAATAAATCTCTAAAATTATATAATTATTTTAGAATTACAAGATTAAAAGTAAAATAGAAAATAATCTAGATAAGAGAGGCATCTCCTAGCCACCCTAGTATAATTAGGTACTCCTAGTAACTTCTTTCTTTCTTTTTATCTCTTTTTGTTTGCTCCTATAGAGACACAAACGCTTTGTGTCTGTCCAACGTTTCACGTGGCGAAGTTTAACATAATAAACCCATTTACTACCTATTATCAGAAGATGGGTGCGAAACTATCTCCCATATATTATTAGTTTAAAGAATATTGAGTTCTTGTTTTGTTTTCTGTCAAACTCATGTTTCACAGCCTAGGAATAATTAGGCACAAAAATAATGGACAATGTAGCAACCAATATATAGCTGGACATTCGTACCTCTCAGGAGGATGAGATGGTTGAGATGACTTTCAAAGTCATTGATGAACAGGTGCAAGTTCGAGTATTGAAATAGGATCTCGTCGTAGGCCCTCATGACCAACACATCTTTTGTACACAGAACTTGATATAAACCTTGTTGTAGAAGGAGATAGGCTGTCACCAGAAAAGTCTGGCAAGAAGGACATGGAAGATAAGAAGAAGACTCATTATGAGATATAAAAGAGTGTTGATTAAAAAAATAGCATCCGTAAAAAAAGTACGATCATTGAGCATCTTCATTACTTCACTATTACTGTTTTACTTTGAAATAAGAATCATGTTAGCTGAAGTTCCTAGCACATAAAGCAATTTTTATGAAAAGCATAGCCAAGGAAACCACATGCAAGAGATTGAGCTAAAATTTTAGTGCATTCACAAGGAGTTAGATGTACAAAACATGTTAGGTTTTGTAATTGGCAAATTGATAACTAAACAAAGTTAGTAGTAATGTACTTTCTTTAATTTTTACTAAATGAGTTTTAACATAATGTATTATAGAGTTTGGACGATAAATGAAGCTAGTACGACAAAGATTGAAGTTTTGCTTGAAGCTTGTTGGAAGCTTATTTGAAGTTTGTTCGAAGTTCATTTGTAACTTGTTCAAACAATTTCGAATGAAAGTCAACCGAGAGCTCCAAAAAGTTTTCAAAGGAAAATCGAGTAGTTTGTTCGAAGTTGTTCGAATAAACTTTGAATGTTCGAAGTTTGTTCAAAATTATTCAAACAAGACTTACCCACACAAGCCACAACAAATATTTATCGACATAGGTCATAACAAACCATTTAGATACAACTATTAAAATACCGTCCAACTTGTACAACACTTACTATTAGACAAGATAGGATCTAATATAATGGAATACGAACTATATATCAATACAACTCAATATCTAGATAAACCATCTTCTATATCATCTCATATCTATAGGTCATATCATCTTTGCTCTAAAATATCTTTTCAGGATAACTCAAGTAGCTATCACGTACCACATATCTAATAGTATTAGAAAAGAAATAAAAAGAGTCATGAGCTAAAGGCTCGGTGAATAACCCTTAACTCGAATTAGTGATGTCAAATATAGAGTAAATTATGTACTAGATAATATGAATCGAAAAAGAATATCGTGTCATGCATGAGTATATAAATGTATCCTCAATAATATATAGATGTACAGTGGATATCATGTTATAACTGATCAAATATATAATTCTTGACAATGTATAAGTAAATCTCTATGTCATGCATGAGTATATAAATGTATCATTCTTCAGCAATGAAGTGAGGGATGCCGTAATCTTTCCATAGTTTGCCACAAATCTGCAATGGTATCTTATCAGGCCAAGGAACCCTCGTAGCTCACGAACTATCGCCAATTGCGGTCACCCAAGCATACACAACACCTTGCTTGGGTCGACTGCCATGTCCTCTACTGATATGATGTGGCCGAGATACTCTATGCTCTCCCAAAAGGCATTTGCTTTTCTTCACCTTTAGGGAGTGACCTGCTAATAGCCCAAACACTAAGCGCAAGTGAACTAAGTGCTCCTCCTAGGTCCTGCTATACACCAAGATGTAATCAAAAAGTATTAACACTACCGCCTAAGGAGTGCGCGGAATATGTTATTCATCAACCCATGAAAGGTTGCTGATGCATTCGTCAACCCAAATAGCATTATCTACAACTCGTAGTGTCCGTCGTGAATTCGAAATGTCATTTTGTGAACATCCTCCGCTTGCACACGAATTTGATGATAGTTGATGCAGAGGTCGAGCTTGCTGAAATATGACGCTCCTGTCAACTCATTCAGCAACTCCTCTATGATGAGTATCGGGTACTAGTCCTTGATGGTGATAGCATTCAACACGCAATAGTCTACACAAAAATGCCAACTCCCGTCCTTCTTCCGCACCAGCAGCACCGGTGATGAATAAGAACTCCAACTAGGCTAGGTAATAACCTACTCCAGCATCTCAGCAACCAATCTCGATATGTCCTCTTTCTAGATGTGAGGATAACGGTAGAGCTGAACGTCGGTCGATTCTGCCCCTGTAATGATCTCAATCCTATGCTCAATGTGTCTCACGGGTGGTAGTCCCCATGGAACCTCAAATAAGGTAGCAAAATTAGTCAACACAAGCTCTAAATCATCACTTGTACCTAAGCTAGGAAGGGCCTTAGGTTTGGTTGGTGCAATCTGGAGGTAGTACAATGGCTTGTTAGCTCGGGGAGCTCCAATCAATGGCTAAAGAGTGGGGCTTAGTTGCATCTGAACCCCGTCAAGCCATATGATGCGTTCGTCTTGCCGAAAAGTGAGCCGCATTTGTGAAAAATCAAAGGTCACTAGGCCAAGGCTCTACAGCCATTGGGTACCCAAGACCACATCCGTTCCTCGAAGAGCCAATGGATGCAAGTCCACAATAAAGTTGTGGCTTTGCATCCAGATGGAGACACTCCTGCATATATTGTCAGCCCGGAATTTGGTGTCATCGCCGATAGTCACCTCGAAGCTGACGGTGGGTTCCACCTCAAGTCTAATTCTCCGCAGAAGTTGCTCATCTAAAAAATTATGCATGCTTCCCACGTCAATGAGGAGAGACACGCACTATTTCTTGACTAGCCTATCCACCCATATGGTCTTCAAGGCTCTCGTGCCAGAATATGTGTGCATGGATATTTCGGCTAGTACCTCTTCCTCTAGCTTCTTGTATACCTCCTCCCTAGTCTCTTTAGTCACCAAGGCATCACCATCAACCACCACCGTGTCCTCCTCAAGCCCATCGATCAACATAACGCTGCCCGTTGCCTTTAGCGCAATGATGGCCCTGAGTGAACCTCTCGTTGCATTTGAAACATAATTCCTTGGCTTGTTGCTCTTCCACCTATGCAGGTGTAAAAGTACAGCCCCCGATGGGTGCTCCACCTCCTCATACTCCTGGTACAATCCTTAGAGCGGCCCTCAACCCTATTGTGGTCGTTGGTGCTCTCGTAGCCGTACTCGGCACGCCAATCGCCCCGATTGCCCATGGCATAAATTTGTTGTTCCAGCTAAGCTTGGTAGCATTCCTCAAGGCTTGATGCTTCTGGTCCATCCTAGTTGTGTCTTCAAAAGCCTCGCTCAAGGTCCTAGGTTGTAGAGAAAGTACAGCTCGGATCTCCTTGAGCAACTCATAAATAAAAGTGCTTATTAGAATTTCTTGTGGCCATTGTGGTCGGCACCGACTACTAATTCACTCAAATTCCTTCTAGTAGGCAGCAATCGACATCTTTTGGACAAGCTTTGATGAGGTGACGTTATAATCCTCAAAGCCTGTAGTTCCAAAGTCCTAAATAGGGCGTTTACGAATGCCAGTCATCCATCGAACACCTAATGGGCGCTCATAGATTGATACTAATATAATGTCGCACTCTCCAAATGGAAGCTCGCCAATAACACTTTGGTGTCTTTCATTGTTCCTTGATACATAAAAAATTGTTCAGCACAAAAAATCCAATCCAAAGGATTACCTCCTTGGAACCTAGAGTGTAATAATCCAAAAAAATAAAATAAATAATAATAATTATTATTATTATAATTATAATTATAATAATAACCTAGAATAATAATAATAATAATAATGTATAAATTTTAAAAAAAAATTTCTTTGCATGGGCACAACGTAGCTAGCCAAAGTGTGGCCAGCCTCATGCCCATGCAACGCGGCAGCGTGAGGGAGGTGCCACGCACCCCCCTCGCGTCGCCGCAGCCAACCGGCTGCGGCCAGCTGGCTTCGGCGGGCCCCAGCGCCGCCGCAGCCACCGCCAACCCCCCCACCACCTTCCCTCTCTCTCTTTAAATCTCTCTCTCTCTTTCTCGTTCGGTCTCTCGCTCTCCCTCACTCTCTCTTTCTCTCACTGTCGAACCGCCGCCGCTATCGTCGTGCTGCCGCAGGTGAGCCTCCTTCTCCTTCTCTCTCTTTATCACTATCTCTCTCTCTCTCTTTCTCTTTTTCTTTCTTTAGGCTCGGGCTCGACGGAGCCGAGCCACCGGCGAGAGGCCGGCAGCTGGCTGGCCACCAGCTGCCGGTGCCCTCCTCACCGGCCGGGCCCGCACCTCCCTTCCCTCCTCCCTTCTTCTTCTTTTTTACTATAGCAGGCAGTGCTAGGCCGAGCCCAGCACTGATGGCAGTGTTTTAATTAATTAATTAATTATTTGATGTTATTTATTTGGGTTTACTTCTTAATTAATGTAAATAGATTATTTAGACATTAATTATTTTAATAATAATATATATTCTTCAATATGATTAGTATTAATTGTAATTTGTATAATCAATGATTAATTAGGTATAAATATAAGTAATACCCATATTTATATATTTATATCTCTATTAGATTAATATATAGATTAATATTATCAAATTTATATACTAATATTTTTACCAGATACATTTTAAATAATTCTAATAATTTATTATACATTATTATTTTGTAATAAGTAAGATAATGACTACATAGTCCCTAATTAATCAAGATATAATTTAATTATAATTAGGTTTTTATCTATATTTATATTTTATTTATAATTAAGAATCTAGTCAATTATAAAAAATAAGTAGAAATTCTAAAATCTAATAAATCCTCATATTTTACTCGAACGGATTATAATGGGATAAACAACTAACTTTATGTTACTTAAACATTTTCGGATCCCAAACCCCTTACTTGAGACCCCGTAGACCTTGCTAGCGATAAGTGTCACTCGGTTAATTGATGGACGTGAGAGATGCGTGGTTTGTATCTTCTGATCAGACGGTGAGTAGTCTTACCCCTTAAACGTCTTTATCAAATTAGGATATATTATATATTATGTAAATGCATGTTTTGGCCTCCGACATGATTATATGACTTTATCTAGAGATGATTTCAGTCAAACATATTTTATCATGCATTTGATTAGGCTGATCTGAGATATGAATACATTGGTGATATATAAAGATGATGAGAGATAATTGTACTATTGTAAGGTTATGTCCAGTTGATCTATAGCATGGGTATACATATAATAGATTAGCATGAGTATGCATGTGTTGACTATATAGTTGGAGACTGCATTGCATCATTTTTCTCTTAATTCCTATTCTACTTAAATTCCTGTTATGCATTGACTTGTTATCGTACTGGATATATGCATATGATCTATCATTTAGAAGGAAAGCATAAAATGTGATTGATAGGATAGTTGATAGAAAGCGTAAGGATACCCGAGTTGGTGCGAGGGTTAGGGCGTGCTTGGAGATGATTGATCGCTCGACATAGTCACGATCATGTTGGCCTTATGTCTGAGGTCGTTAGTCTGTGTGCGCAACAGATATTTGGACGCATGCCGTTCGCTAGGGCATATGTGGCGAGTTATCCTCACGAGGTTTCTATAAACTATGTGGGTGCCTAGTCTGGATGCATGTTGATACCCTAGCGGGTGGTAGGGTATAATTGTATTAGAGATACTCTTGCGGGTGGCGGAGTATGCTTTAAGCCTTCGGACATGATGTTGAGACTAGGTACCGGATGTTGACTGTGCATAGTGGTCTAGTATGATGATGACATATAGAGTTGACATTGATGACTGAGATGTTGAGAAATGCATATGATTTCATTATCATCTGATTGCCTGATTATTGAATAGTTAATATACATCATATTTGGTTGCATTTGATATCATAGCATGATCATGGTCGGCATGCATCATGTGTCATATTTGAGAGAGAGTTATGATGATCATATGACATGGAGATTTGTTTATTTATTGTCGATGATTATATACTTTTATCAGTTATGACATATTATTTATCTTTCATTTATGTATTATTGAGGACACATTCATATAGTTATTCATGACATGATGCTCTTTCTGATTCATATTATCGAGTACATGATTTACTCTCTGTTTGGCATCATTGATTCGAGATAAGGTCTATTCACTGAGTCTTTTGCTCATGACTCTTTTTATTTCTTTTCTAACCCTTTCAGATATGTGATACGTGATAGAGACTTGAGATATCTTAAGGAGATATTATAGAGCGAGGATGAGGTGAGCTATAGATGAGATATGGTATAGAAGATAGTTTAATCAGATATTGAGTTGTACTATTATTTGATATTTATACTTTATTGTATCATATGATAATTTGTATAGTCCATGTCAGATTATAGTGCACTCGTGTAACAGTTATTTAATTATATCTTGATGGTTTGTTGTAGCCTGTGTGGGTCTTGTCAGATTAGGTAATGGTCTAATATATATCATTGTGGACTTGGATATTCATATTTTAACAGATTTGTTTGGTTGATAATATGATATATTTGGTATTGGATTATGTGAGTATGAATGTGTCAGTAGATATTATTTGATGATGTCATGATTGTATGTGCACAGAATTGTATCTGTGCGTGACGGGCCCCGCCCGTCCTGTCGCGTGCGCCGCGTGTGCTATATGGGCGCGTGGGCGTGCACATGCCTATGCCGGGCGGGGGCGTTACATAGGGAACTCAAGTCTCGTCATTCTTCCACGCATAGGATTATCATTCCCCATATCACACATGAGTTCAAGTCCAATGGTATGATGATGTAGGATCAATACATCGTGTTCTCAGTGCCTCTAGTCATCTCTCTCGTGGTGTAAACTGGGGTCATTATGATTTGGCCAACTCACGGCTACCTTAGTGCGGTTGGGATCTAGATCTAGATGCGCCCCTTACGCACCTCTTGGTAGATCTTAGAGGGCTTGGTAAGGTCCTCTAGGACCGATAGGTGGTGGTAGCAAAGGTTCGTTTTGGACAAGGGTTGCCCTAGCTCTCGGTTAAGGCAACACTGTCATAGTTCGATTTTCTAGCGCTGGAATTTCTGGCATGCGCATGATGGCTGCGAGGTTCCACAACTCTTTCCTCATGCCTCTTTATCTCCTCCTACTGTATTCGTTGTTGATCCATCATTTTTTGGAAGAGGTAGCCCAAGGTTGGATCCACATTAGGCATTGAACTAGTCGAAGTTGTGCTCGTGCTCGCATCCATTCTACTCGCCAATGTCAAGGGCATATTAGGCTCGGTTTCCATGGTACCTCCATGGCTATGCATCGATTGGTCATTGCTCTTGTGCTAGTCATGGGTCTGAAAACCGGTGGCTCTGATACTACTAATGTGATCTTGGTTTCAGCGGAGAATATTTGGATGTAAGGGAGAGTAAAAGAAGAGGAAGAAGAGGGCCTTCCCTAAGGGTCTAGGGATATAAGTCAATCAAGAAGATTAGAGGCAGCGTAACCATGGTAGGAGAGAACGAGAGAGAAGAGAAGAAGATTTGGGGAAGAAACTCAATTCATTTAATAATAATTATAATGTTACCTTTCACATATTTAGAGGCTAACCTAACGAGAAAAATAGTCAAAAGATAGCCCTAGAAATAGTACAGATTCGCCGATCGCGTTCGAACACACTAAATACATTCTCCGTATTTGCGAATGTATGCATGCATTCGAACGAGGGCGTTCGAACATGACATTGAACACGCTAAACATGTTCTCTGTATTTGCGAACGTATGCAAGTGTTCGAACAGGGCGTTCAAATGTGACTTCCCTACATTCGAACGCAATAGTAAAAAAAATTATTCCATAAAGAACAAAAGAAACTCAATTAGAGATAACTAGGCCTAATCCTAGTTATATCAATTCACCATGCTTTCACCACCTTGTCCTCAAAGTGTGAAATTAGGAAAATGATCAATTTTGTCCAACTCAAGCTCCCATGTAGACTTGTCAGACGGTCTGCCAAGCCACTCTATCAGGATCTCTGTCTCTAGTCATCCTGCTCGCCGTCTTCTATGCCTGGCCAGCACACAAACTGGCTTTAGAACTCTCATCTCTTCAATTGGCTCTAGTGTATCCAACCCCACAATCTGTTTGACGCTTACTCAACCTTCGACATAATGGCCATAGGATCGTGAATATATCAAGCGATCAATCATCCACCAAATGCATCCTAAGTCTCGCACCCACTCGTGTATCATCACGCTTTATTCTATCAATTAGATTTCATGCTTTTTATCTAAATGACAGATCATATATGTTTATCTAGTACTATAATAGATTGCACAACTTAGAAATTTATGTGATAAGAAAGTCAAAATAAATATGATGTGATGTAGTCTCTAATCATATATCTTTCACATGCATAATCACGCTAGTCTATTACATGCATACTCATGTTAGAGATCATCTCCATGTAAAATCATAATAGTATAGTCATCTATAATCATCTCCATATATCAACAACATATTCATATCCAAGATCAGTCTAATTAGATTAATGATAAAATATGCTCAACTGTAATTATCTTTATATAGGATCATATAATCATGATAAAGGAGAAAATATGCATTTTGATATATTAATACTATAATTGATATTTATTTCATAAGAATCTTAGTTTGCTAATTATAGAGTAAGTATATAATAATTTATCTGGTTTTGTATACAACAAACAACTATATATATATATGATTTAGAAAAATATAATTATAAGCATAGTCTTATTAGTAATTAATTTGTGATTCTTACTCTTGTTTAATTAATTGTTAAGTGTATGTAAAATAGTCATTTTCTAATTATATAATAATAATATGTAAACTTAATACTTCATAAAAAAAGTAAACAATAATAAGATGCTAAAAATAATTATAATTAATAAATTATTATGTTAAATGTACTTAGCTAATAATTATACTAGTATGTGTAAATTATCAAAATAATTAACTATTGAAATAAACTAATTTACCTTAACATTAGAAAATAAATTATATAATGAAAAAAAAAGCAATCCCCTTTGCTATAGTGTTAGGCCAAGTCCAACACTGTTGTAGAAAGAGGAGCAGGAAGAAGTGAGGAAGAAGAAGAAGAAGAAGAAAGAAAGAAATGAGAATAAGAAGAGAAGAGAAGAAGGAAAGGGAAGGAGGGGGTCGGTCCAGCGAGGAGGGGCTTACTAAGCCGAGAGGAGGAGGAAGAAAGAGAGAAGAGAAGGCGGGAGCCACTTTGGTCGCCATGGCGGCGCCAAGAGTGAGAGAGAAAGATAGAGATCGAGAGAGAGAGGGGGAGGAGAGTGGAAGAGAAAGAGAGAGAGACTGAGAGGGAGGGACTTAGGGAGAGAGGGAGAGATGGTGGGAAGCATGTGGTGTGGTGCCCTCATGTAGCACCAAGCTGCATGGGTATGAGGCAGACCACATTATATTTTTAGGGTTGTTTCTCTTTTTTTATATATATTTAATTAATTTTTAATTTATAAATTAAGAGATTAATTAGAGATAGTGGTAAGATAATTTTGATTAGTTAAATAACAAAAAGCATGACTGTATATAAATATTATTTGTTTCTATATAAATTTTAATGGTGAAGTATCTAAATTTCTCTCTATAGAAAAAGCAATGAAAATTGTTAAAAATCCATAAAAATTGTTATTATATTTGCAAAAGTGTTAATATATTTGTTTCTTCTTCTCTTTTCTATTATGTCTTCTTCTTCTTGTATCCCTTAATCCTGTTATCTTTTTTCATATACAAATTTATCTGATCGCTCTTTAATTAATTAAGTAAAAGATTAATTAGAAATAGTGATGAGATAATTATGATTAGTTAAATAATCAAAAGAACAAATTTGAATGATTATTATTTATTTCGATATAAATTGTAATAGTGAAGTATCTAAATATTTTACAATTTATAAAATAAAAACAAAACTATAAAAAAAATCTATGAATTTTGTTATATATTTATGAAAGTTGTTAATACATATTTTCTTATTCTACTTCTTTTGTATTATTGCTTTTTTATTCTTCTTCTTCTATCTCTTAATCATTCTCTTTTTTATTCTATACAAGTCTATAATCACTATTTAATTAATAAAGTATGAGCTTATTAGAGATAATGGTGAGATAATTAGGATTAGTTAAATAGCCAAAAATATAACTTTGCATTACTATTATTTGTTTCTATGTAAATTAATTGTAATGATGAAATATGTAAACTCTGCGGTGTATAGGAAAAATAACAAGAGTTATTAAAAGACAACGAAAGTTATTAATATTCGCAAACATTGTTAATTCATTTTTTTCTTCTTATTTCATTACTTAATCATTCTTCCTTTTCCTATACATGTTGTTAACAATTATTTCATCACTATCTTTGATAGATCTTTTACTTTATTAATTAAAAGGTATTAGATAGACTTGTATAGAAAAAAAAAGAAAACGCTTAAGGGATAGAACAAGAATAAGAAGAAAAAGAAAAAACAACAACAGAAAAGAATAAGAAGAAACAAAAGAAAATAAAGAAGAAAAAAATATATTAACAGCTTTTGTAAATATAATAATAACTTTCATTATTTGTTAACAAATTTCATTATTTTTTTCATATATACTTTCTTTGCACTGTAGAATTTACATATTTTATTATTATCATTTACATTGAAATAAATAATAATGATGCAAAGTCATATTTTTGCTTATTTAACGAATTATAATTATCTCATCACTATTTCTAGTTAATTTCTCTTGTACATAAAAAGAAGAAAAATTTAGAGATAGAAAATAACATAGCAAGAACAACAACAGAAGAAGAACATAGAAGAAGAAGAAGAAGAAGAAGAAGAAGAAGAAGAAGAAGAAGAAGAAGAAGAATTAGCAGCAGCATATAAAGTAAAAAATAAAGAAGATGAAGCAGAAGAAGACAGAGCCATTTTTTTTTTAATATATATATATATATATATGTATATGCTAAATCACTTAATAAGACCTCTTAATATTATTATTTTTTAATAAAAAATATATGTTTATAAAACTCTCATCGATATCTTTATAATAAGACTAATATTTAATAGTTTCACACATAATTTTAAATTACTATTTTTTTAATTAAAAACATCAAAATTATATTACATAAATAAAAATAAAATATTTAAAACAACTTAAATAATTTAATATTAGACTCATTTTAAAGATCTCGATGAGATCATTCTAATGGTACTATTTTTGTTAAAAATTGATTAGCAAAATTAATTATTAATTATATATTCAGTTTAATTAATTAGATTATTTAATAAAGGATACGGACGGAATTTAAACTTTTAAATAAAACTTTTATAGGGCAAAATTGGTATTTCTAAAAGTTGAATAGTATTGGAGTTGAGCTTCAAATTTTTAGATGGAGCTCCAAATTTGGAGCCCCATTTGGAGCCAGTTTGGAGCCCGGTTGGAAATGTTCCTAGGCATCCTACTCAACCAAACTATCCTATTTGGTGATACTTTAAAACCATTATTTATAAAAATAATATTAAATTAAGAAATATCATAATAAATCGTAGGAGAATGGAGGTGTGTCATGAGTCATGGCTCATATGAAGGATAGATAGTTTGGCATGGGCCTCTGTTATTACTTGGGCCTGACCTAGGCGAACTCGGGCCCGTTAGATTGCGATAAACCGACCTAATATGATCCCGACCTCTCGCCGACCTCTCGCCGGTAGCCTTCTGCGCACCGCACCCTCACAGAGCTAAACACTTCGTACGAATGGCGTTACGCTTCCGAGCAGTCAAACGTACAGACCTCAATCTTCTCTCGCTACCTCTCCACATCTCTTTATCTCTAGTTTATTTTCTATAACATTTTTCTTTGCATAGTACTCCATTGGGAGCACTCGAGGTGGATTCCTCTAAGCTTCTTCTCCACGGACATTGTGGGCGATAAGCCAATTCTTGTGAGTTTTTAACTCTAGCACTCGTCGTGTATACCTGGCTGTGAGCGCAATCTTTGCTTATATCGAATCTTTGATCTATTGCAGGTTCGTGACTTTATTCGTTCTGCATTATACGATCCAAATCATGGTTACTTCTCGAAGTTGTCAGGACCCGTAGGGATGCTTGAGAGAAGCATCCGGTTCAATCAGCTCGAAGGTGCAAACCTTTTTCTTGATCCTTGTAGCTTTTGTGCTCATATAGTTAGATCTTCAAAAGTATGAGTCTAGACTACCATTAGGTTTACCTGGTTTTCATAACATGCATTATTCATTATATTTGTTTCCTCACCTTTACTAATCCTTGCAAGAATAGACACTTGCTGCATTTTCTGCCCTCAATTTGCTTAATGTTCATGCAAAGGACTTCGGATTTCTTGTTTTGAAAGCTTAGGCCAGCAGAGGACGGTCTGTTATATATCTTATATGCTAACACTCTGGTTCATTGCTTATAACATTTTGAACATTTTGATAAGCCGAAGAAATAGACTTAAATAGGTAGTTTTTAAAATATTGCTACAGTAAAAAATATTTCCTAAAGTACGTCACTGTTTAAACTATTTTCCAAATTGGTACAACAGTGAAATTGCTGTCTTAGACAGTGATTTTAGTGGATTAATTAAGTTTTTAATATACTGAAAAATTGTTAGAAAAATTATTGCCTCAGACAACGAATTTTTTTTTACTATTGTTTCTATATAAACCACTTTTAGGCGATTTATAAATTATTATATAACAAATTTGAAATTGAAACTTGGAAGAGTAATGATCTTTTATTTTGTGATTTTGAGCACAGCTGGTTGACAAGAATCACTATGTCATTCTATGTTTTATATGTATATTTTTAAATGACAAAAGGGCTAGTAGGATTCGAATTTATGAATTTTGCTCTAATACTATGTTAACTCACCAATAAATTTAGATACTTAAGCTGTTATAGAACAGTGATTTTTATATTTTATATTCTAACACATATCAACTTGTCTTTATATGAAAATATAGAATAGCATGTTCCCCGTGATTGTATAGTTTTTTCAAGTTTGGAGATAAGAACATTATATATATGTACAATAATATAATTTAAATTTTGTCATTAGTTTAGTGATTAGTACTGATTGGCTCAATATGTTGCAGTAGGATATGTGCAAAAGAACACCACATGGTTGATGATTGAATCACATAGATTCATACAACACAAAAAGAAACTATAGGAACAATATAGTGTTAGAAGGAGCATGTTTTTGAGTTTTGGCCAAAACCGAATGGATTGGTTTTTGTCATGAAAAGTCAAAAACCAACCTGAAAATCGCAAGCTGCCAATCAGCCAATTTCAGTGGGTTCAATCATGGTTTCAGCAGCTTCACTTTCTGATTTTAGTGGTTTTGGTGGCCAATTTTATGCTGAAACTGTTAAAAGTAGCAAAATACAGTAATTCCAGATCCAATTTATGTTATAAGGTTGGATTTTTAATTTTGAGGTATCTATTTCATAATCAAATTAGATATAGATGAAAAATTATTTATATATGACTAGAATTTGGCTAAAAAAGGTAACGTCAAGTGGACAGTGAACTACAATGTATCAAATTATTCTTGCAATTTCTTTTTGGCATCAACCTCTAGTTTTGGCTAAAAAGGTAAAGTCAAGTGGGTTGTGAGCTACAATTTATTTAATTATTCTTGCAATTTCTTTTTGGTATCAACCTCTAGTTTTGCATGATATGCTGAAAGTTTTATTTAATTTGAGTGGTACTTCATTATTCTAAATGATAATATCTATACTGATAACTTTTGTTAATCTTTCAAAATTACTTTCTACTTTCTACCTTTTCCTTTTTTTTTAATTTTTTATTTATTTTCATATCTTAAAAAGAGGCTGAAGCTGAAACTGTCAAAATTAGAGCCAAACCTGCCAAAACACCGAGTTTCATTTTTTTCAACAACTGAAACAAAAACCAAAACTGAAACTTCAAACCTTTAGAAGGAGAAAAGAAAATGTAGAAATATATGATATGCCTCATCTATTAGCTTCAATAAGTATATAAATTATCATAGCTTTCAAGGAAAAAGAGAAAGGGGTTTGTAGAAGCATCATATTTGTATGGTATTTTGTTTGTAGTATGGAGAATATGTTGATATAATTATGGATGGCCGTACCGACTAGCACGGTGTCGGTCAGCACTTGCTGTGCCGGCAGCGTATCGACAAGTGGCATGAGGGGTACCGCATGACACCCCTCCTAATAGTTTCGCTTTTTACCATCGATCTTGTCGTTGAGCTACCCTTTGTCGATCGCCGCTTGCCGTTGCCGTCACTTCATCGAATGCCCTAGCCTGAGAGAGAAGAGAAACCAGATCCGAATCTGAATCCGCAACTTAAGTTTTAACCCCTTCCTCTCTCTCTCTCTCTATATCTCTTCTCTCTCGTGCTAGGGCAATCGACGAAGCGACGGTGAGCGGTGATCGGCGAGCAATGACGACGGCGACTGCAAAGGTGAAGGTGAGTATCTCTTATCTTTTTCTTTCCTTATCTTACGGCACGATCGGTGGTTGGCACGGTCTGTGCTTATGGCACGACTATCGTTAGATATAATCAAGTTTCTCTAGAACCAAATGTTCTTTCGTCTTAAATTGTGGATTCTAATTTACAACTATAGCAAGAATAATAAAAAGCATGTTGAAACTTAACTTCAAAACACTTGTGAATATTATGAAATTGTTTCTATAAAACTCGTGTTTTTTCTATTTTATTTGTTGAAGTGAATTTTTTGGGATAGCCAACTCACAGAAAAGCTTAAGCTTAAGTAATGGACCAAAAATGCATAGCTAATCTTAACATGCCTCTTGGTTTTGCCCCTTTTATTCTACAATTGGATAGATGATAGATAACATAATGTGCAACCCTTAGATGTTAAGTCCAATGTGTTAAATAGTGTTTGCTATATGATGGCTAGTGTGGTTTACCTTTGTGCTCGGCAGATGATGCCCAGCATAGCAGATGACTTGGGCATAAAGCGTGCTTTTAAAATCTACAGTATTCATATTATAGGCACTATATTTTCGAAAGATATGAAAGAATATAGTACAAGCAGGAAAATACCAATAGTTTAAGAAAGAATAATCTTTCACAAAAATAATATCCATCGTAGGCTTTAAGAGAAGCAAAAATAATCTATAAATATAAGATGTACCAACCCTCTAAATACCGTAAGATACATACCATAGTTTAAACTTTAAAGAACTACTAGTAGTTGATTTGGCTTGGTACGACACCCATGAACTTGGACAAAGTAGATGTACCAACCCTCTAGATGCCATATAGGGTACATGCCATAGTTTAAAGAACTATAATAGTAGTTAATTTTGGCTTAGTATGACACCCAAAATGAACTTGGACAAAGTAGATGTACCAACCCTCTAAATACCATATAAGGTACATGGCGTTTAAAGAACTATAATACTAGTTGATTTTGGCTTAGTATGCCATCCAAAATGAACTTGTACATCTTCCAAAGGTGGCCATAATACATAGCATAGTGGAGAGGACCTAAATCACTAGAGACAAACTACCAACTTAGGGAGTTGGGGGCCATGATCCCTTTTCGTAATAGTTGTCAAGCACCATATTAGGTAACGGTTCAAACAAATGTTCAGAAATCTATGTTGGGAAGCTTATTGCTTTGTGGTCGCATCAAAGGCTGAGCATTAATGAGTGGATTATGAGTGTAGGTTATCAAAAATCAAAATTATGCATAATGTTATATGGTTTTGGTGTAATGGTCTTCGAAGTTTATGATGGATTGTGTTTGATACGATTCGGACTTCACCGATGTCGTCTCGAACACGGATACACTTTAGGGGTGTTTTTGTTTCTTGTTTTAATGTTTAATTTCTAAGAAAAAAAGTTTTTTGTAAGTCGCGTTCGAATGCGGGTGGAGTGCGTTCGAATGCGGGTGGAGTGCGTTTGAATGCGGTTGTGAACGCCTGCATTACGTTCGCATATCTAGAGAATATGAATTGTGCGTTCGAATGCGCTGTGAACGCTTGCATCGCGTTCGCAAATCCAGAGAAGTGGAAAACAGGTGCGTTTGGATGCGCGTTCGAACGCTTGCATCTCGTTCACAAATCCAGAGAGGAGAGAAATAGGTGCGTTCGAACGCGGTCCGCGAAAATATACTGTTTAGGGTTATTTTTGAATTGTTTGGTTAGCCTCTAAAGGATGTGGATGGCAACTATAGAGTCATTATTAATAAATTGAGTTTTTTCCTTGCCTCCTTCGTCTTCTTCGCTCTCGTTCTCTCGATCCCCGGTGACGCCGCTTCTAACCTCCCTCGACCGACTAATCACCCTAGTCTCTTAGGGGTGGCCCTCTCCTCTCCCTTTTTCCAATCTATCTAACACTTGTCCTAACTCTTCCATCAATCATAACCCTTCCACCACCAATTTTCATCGGTGCCACTCCATTAACGCTGGTCCACTTCCAACCATCATCATCTAGGATTTCGTGCCTCTATCCACGGATCCTGATCAGACCTCCTGACGTTCGTCTACTAATCGGATGATATCTGGAGATCCCCACATCCGATTAGCCTAAAACTTGATTTGTTGGAAAGCTCTTTTCTGGGGCTACAATATATCCAAATTTCACGTTGATCCGACGGCGGCATCTTTCGGGATCTATTCACAAAGTTCCGTGCCAGATTAAGTCCAGATCAGAGAATCGGAAGAGATCGAATTTTAGCCTAAAGGGAGATCGTATCAAGCTGGTATTAGAGCCTTCGTTCCTCAGACACGCGCTTCCTATGACGACAACCAGAGCTATGACTGCACGACGAGATGATGAAGAAGAGATTCTCCCAATAGAGGAGGGAAAAACGGTTGTTGGGACTTCCACCCGCGGAATCGCCCGATCTAATCGGAATACGGAAGAACCTAGTGTTCAAGCCGTGTTGGGGTCTCTTTTCGAACAAATGGCCATCAACAACTAGATGATGATGGAGATGATGCGAGAATTACGGGCGACGAGGGAAGCCATGGCAAACGGGAACGCACCATCGACCCCACGACGTGAGTCCACTCCCATGAACCCACTGCCACCGGTTCAGAATTTGCAACCACAAGAGTCGCTGCTGCCACCACCCTATGGGTAGAGGCAAGCAAGGATGGTTCCACCAGGCCCAGTTGCAGGTGAACCCATCCGACGAGCGAACCACTATGGAGATCAAGATCCGTGGGCGGGGCAATACAACTTGGAACCACGATGAGTTATTCAAAACCGAAGGAGGGATTATCAACCATTCATGGTGCATCCTTCTCCGGTTAGACAAGGACTTGGATATGATCTGGAACGAGATAACGGCATTCGTGGACAAATTGTGCGTCTCGAATTTCCCAAATTCAAAGGTGGCGATCCGATCGATTGGTTGTATAGGGCGGAGCAATTCTTCACATACCAAGGTACGACGGAAGAATACAAGGTGACGCTTGTGAGCTTCCACCTTAAGGATGCGGCGCTTCATTGGTTTCGAGCCGCCAATGCCAATGAGGCTATTAAAACTTGGATTGAATTTTGTATTGATATCACGCGATGATTTGGAGCGTCGGAGTGTGAAGACTGATGCTCTCCTCTCAAAGACGGTGCAAAAGACCACGGTTGGGACATACCAAGAAGAATTTGAGAGGATAAGTAGCAGATGTCATCCCTCATGGACGGATTAGCAACTTCGCAGCACCTTCATCTCCGGGTTATGGGGAGACATACAAGCCGACATGAGGACTTTAAGGCTTAGAACCTTAAAGAAGGCCTTCGAAGATGCGGTGCTCATGGAAGATAAACATAGGTCCATGAAGTTATACTTGAAACAGAATTGGAGGAGCCAAGGAAGCCGCAATCAAACTCAACCAACCATAGCGGCGGGAAATATTACTGGAGTACCAAGAATCATTGCTGTAATGGTGCCTCCTCGAGCACCCTTGAAACCATCCCAAGATGTGAAGTACGCACCTAGATGTTCGGGACGAGTACTCACACTTACTCAAGTGGAGGAACGAAGAGCCAAAGGCCTATGCTTTCGTTGTGATGAGAAGTTTGTACCCGGGCATCGCTGCGCTAAACCAATGGGATCGGTGATGCTAATAGATGGAATGAAGGATGTGGAGGATGAGTTTACAGCTGAAAATGAAGGTGTGGCTGGACATCAAGGAGGAGTAGTTAAGGAACAACCCGTGGAGGATATGATAGCTGAAATCTCCCTCCACACCTATTTAGGGACAGCCGCGCCAAAGACTTTGCGGGTGAACGGCGTAGTCAAGAAAACCACAGTGAGAATCTTGATCGACACCGGGTATACCCACAACTTCATTGACAAGAGGCTCCTTAGGAAGATCGGGCTCGAGTCGGAACCCATAGAAGAGTTTGATGTGACGATTGAAGATGGCACCACATTGCGAGCGGATTTTATTTGTGGAGGTGTGGAATTGAAGATGTAAGGCCAAACTTTTACATTGGATCTTTATCCGTTAGCCTTGCGAGGTGCCGACATTGTCTTGGAGACCCAATGGCTTCAAAGCTTGGGGCTCGTAACATATGATTTCTCAAACCTCACACTAACATTTCAGAGGAATGGTTGAAGGGTGTTGCTGGAAATCAACCGCAGCAAGGGCCGACATTGCAACCACTTGCGGGCTTTCCTTGTGCAGGGGACCGAGCTCTACTATTGCAAATGGCTGTTGCTGAACCAGAACAACCGCCACCAAGGAAAATAGCTGCTGACATGCAAGAGCTGCTGCAGGAGTTCAAGGATCTCTTCGAGGAACCCCAAGGACTGCTGTCGACCTATCAGCACGACCATCGCATCCAGATCATTCCAGGAGCTGAATCAGCAAATGTCCGCCCCTATCGGTATCCGCATATCCAAAAGGAAGAGATCAGTAAATTGGTGGTGGAAATGCTCGAGTAAGGGATTATTCAACCGCCTACTCATCGCCGGTGTTGCTGGTTCGGAAGAAAGACGGGAGTTGGCGATTTTGCGTCGACTATTGAGCCTTGAATGCGATTACCGTTAAAGACCGGTATCCAATACCGGTGATCGAGGAGTTGTTGGATGAACTCATAGGGTCGGTTTACTTCAGCAAACTTGACTTAAAAGTGGGGTACCATTTAATCCGCGTCGACCCGAAAGATGTGCACAAAACGGCGTTCCAAACTCACGATGGCCACTATGAGTTCCGAGTCATGTTATTTGGGCTCACCAATGCACTGGCCACCTTCCAAAGGCTGATGAATGACCTTTGCCGCCCGCTCTTGCGTCGGTACGTGCTCGTCTTCTTTGACGATATTCTAGTATATCGCAGGAATTGGGGCGAGCACTTGCGGCATGTGCGTGAGGTGTTAAATATCTTGTGACAAAATCAATTAAAAGTCAAGATGAGCAAGTGTTTTTGGGGAGAGCCACGAGTGGAGTACTTGGGACATATAATCTCAGCAAGAGGAGTGAAAGCCGATCCAAGCAAGATCAAGAATATGGTGGACTGGCCAATTCCTACTAATCAGCGGGAATTGAGGGGATTCCTTAGGTTGACGGGGTATTACCGGCGATTCGTTGCCAACTACGGCAAAATTGTTGCCCCGCTGACCTCCTTACTCAGAAAAGATGGGTTTCAATGGACAGGTAAGGCGACGAAGGCCTTCGAAGCCTTGAAGACAGCTATGTCTAACGCTCGGTTCTAGCACTACCGGATTTCAGCAAGCCCTTTGTGGTGGAATGCGACGCTTCGGGTGAGGGCATTGGAGCAGTTTTGATGCAAGAGGGCAGACCCGTGGTATATATGAGCAAGGCATTGTCAAACCAGTTGCGACAACTATCCACCTACGAGCGTAAAATGCTAGCGATTCTACACGCCATCACCAAATGACGACCCTACTTGATTGGCCAACGGTTTACTATCCGCACGGACCAGCGTAGCTTACCCTACTTCATGGAGCAACGTGTGCACACCTTAGCCCAGCAACGGTGGGTCACGAAATTCCTTGGGTATGATTAAGAATTAGTCTACAAAAAAGGGGTCGAGAATCGAGCGGCCGATGCCCTTTTGCGCCAACCGGACACAAGTGAGCTTGCCTCTTTTTTAGCATCAACCTTTCCTCTATTTTCAGATATGTGGGGAACTAATGCAGAAGATCAAATCATGGAGGAGCTTGAGTTAGAGTTCAAAGATCGCTTCCTAAATTTCAAACCTTGAGGACAAGGTTGCGGAAACGTGGTGGATTGATACGATTCGGATTTCACCGATGTCGTCTCGAACATGGATACACTTTAGGGGTGTCTTTGTTTCTTGTTTTAATGTTTAATTTCTAAGAAAAAAGTTTTCTGTAAGTCGCGTTCGAACGTGGATGGAGTGCGTTCGAACGCGGTTGTGAACGCTTGCATCACGTTCGCATATCCAGAGAGTATGAATTATGCGTTCGAACATCGCGTTCGAACGCACTGTGAACGTTTGCATCGCGTTCGCAAATCCAGAGAAGTGGAAAACAGGTGCGTTCGGACGCGCGTTCGAACGCTTGCATCTCGTTCGCAAATCCAGAGAGGAGAGAAATAGGTGCGTTCGAACGCGATCGGGTGCGTTCGAACGCGGTCGGCAAAAATGTACTGTTTATGGTTATTTTTGAATTGTTTGGTTAGCCTCTAAAGGATGTGGATGGCAACTATAGAGTCATTATTGATAAATTGAGTTTTTTCCTTGTCTCCTTTGTCTTCTTCGCTCTCGTTCTCTCGATCCCCGGTGACGCCGCTTCTAACCTCCCTCGACCGACTAATCACCCTAGTCTCTTAGGGGTGGCCCTCTCCTCTCCCTTTTTTCAACCTATCCAACACTTGTCCTAACTCTTCCATCAATCATAACCCTTCCATCACCACTTTTCACCGGTGCCACACCATTAACGTCGGTCCACCTCCAACTACCATCATCTAGGATCTCGTGCCTTGTTAAGGGCTTAACTTGTAAATATCTGTGGATGGCTTGTGGATTGTCCAAGAAACTATGTAGTATCTTGGTTTAGTTTTAGGGATGAGACTCATCTTCTTATGGCTTGATACTTTTGTGGTGCAAAGATAGCAAAGTTCTTGATTGCAAAGTACTTTTGGGTAGATCTTTTCTAACAAGATGAATCCTCTAGTTTTCTGGCTGACTATGTTATAGGATTTGATAGTGGACATTGGGCGGGGTGACTAAGAGGATTTCATGGAAGTGTTGAGAGACAAACAACAACATATGGCTATTTATGTTATTCAGTTGTATCATTGAGGCTTGTCTTAGGTCTGATAGCTTCCCTTGAGACATTGCATGAGATTTTGTTAGAAATATTCCCCAAGGCATTGAAGCAAGATATTTATAAGATCTTGAGTTTGAACCTATCCAATCTCTTTACTAAGATAGTAAGACCTATTTACTTTGTTTGTTCTAGTTTGACGTACAAGGGCCATATAGTTTGTTGTTTCTCAGTTGTTTATACATAGTCCTGGAGGGCCACATAGAGAACATTTCTTATGAACATCTAGCCATTTTATTACTATTCTATTGGTTCGCCTAATTTGGAAACTAAACACAGATAAAGGTCCCTTAATACTTACTATCAAAGTGGTAAGGAGTAGTGCTGCAAATAAGAAGTTACTACTAAAACTTTTTTTATCCCAATAATTACCATTAAACTCTATATAGGGTCTTCCTCATGGTTTGAAGTTTCACCCGAGATGGAATAGTAATGGTCGAAATTTAATGAAAACTAAAGTTGAAATTCATTGGTTAAGGCTGAAACTATCAAAATTTCTACTTTTAACATTTATTTTGGATCACAATAGGCTAAAACCACTCCGTTTTGACCCATGCCAAATTGTATTGATTCGTGTCGATCCAGTGTTCACCTGTATAGACCTATTTTGACAATATGCCTAAGAAAGTATTTGGCATAGGGTGTGCCTCCCCGTGCCTCCCCGTGCCTCCCCGTGCCTCCCATATTGTCATGTATTGTGTCGATGGCTAACAATTGCTGTACCATCAACACAACATTCTCTAGAATCAAGTACATATCCCTTATAAAAGCTGAGAAGGGCACTGTCACGATCCGTAATAGGAATCATGACCGGCCATGCATCTTAATATACTTGAGATACACGAAGCCTTATCAATACTTTCTACGTGTACGATAGCAAAATAAATAAATAAATAAATAAATAAAATGAAAATCTGCTTTATTTTTATTTAAAACTAATTGCAATAAACGTAAAACAATGTTAATGTTTTATTGTCTCTAAACTAAATAAATAAAACTTCTATTCTATAGCATAAAATCTAATAGAGTGGAAAAGTAAATAGGTGAATCCTAAGTAGAGGTGGAGTCCGGATACATCTCGCTTAGTCGTTCCGAAGACTATTACCTGAAATAGATAAACAAATACAAAAAAAAATAGAATCCATAAGCCAACAACTATAGCTTAGTGAGTGGAATTCACTTGAAAACCAAATAAATTTTAAATCATATTAATGCTGAATAAATTAAACTAAGAGCAATAATATCCATAACAATATGCAATAGGCATGCTCTCTAAATAATAACAATGATAACAATAGAGAGATGTCACAACTTATAACCTTGCACGTTTTCAACATATTAACATTTTTTTAATATTTATACTGTCATATGTCTCAATGGGTCTAAACCCTGTGGATCCACATCAACTAGAAGTCACCTCGAGATGACGTTCGGGATTTTTCTTCATAGCTGATCCGGTTAGGGTCATCAGATGGTATCACTATGTGATCAACACACTCTGTCTTTTTCTCTAACCGTTGAGAGAAGTTAGAGTCACCTAGGAAATTTCTCATTCATCCTAGGATTATTTCCTAACCCCACCAGAGTCACCTAAGAAAGTCACCGCAGTGATTTAATTTAGGATTTTCTCTTGGACTTCTAGATAGACTTGAGTCACTACGGAAAATCGCAAGCGATTTATACCGGGACTGTTCTCTAAGTCGTACCAATATTAGTCTCGTTTTTCTTTTCACAAATTTCAATATTTGCACGAAGTATGGTGATGCACTGAGTATAATGATTAAATGCACACAGAAAATATAAAAATTAAATTTTTGCACATACGGATAAAATAAATAGATTTGTACACAGGAATTGTAACAATTAAATTTTTGCACGTAAGGGTGAAATAAATAATTTGCACACAGAAAATTTACATGGTCTGACAAAGGTACGAAATATAATAAATTAAATATGTGAGTGAATCCACTCACCTGAGTCTAGGCAAGACAACCGAAATCTCAATCTCTAGTTCACGTACTAAAAATCACCACCTTAAATAATAAATAACAACAACATTTTTAATTAAAAAAAGGGATTTTTACAAATCACACCCTACATTTTGCCTATTTTATAATTCGCACCCGTCTTTGGGGATTTTATAACGCGATCTCTCATTTTTCCTATAATATTCATTTAACACCCTAACGTTACTTTAGCTAACTAACATTAACCATGTTATATGGTCTATGTGACTCTAGTTCAAAAATTACTAAAATACCCTTAAGAAATCATCTTTAAACCCTAAAATCCCAAAATGGGGTTGAGTTGTCTTTAAACCCTAAAACCCCAAAATGGTATTCAACCAAAAATGATTACAGAAACTAACTCCAAAATCCCAACTTAGGAGGAGTGATGTAGGTTTGGAGAAGCTCTTGTCGTTTGGGCAACTTCGGAAGGCAACCTCCTTCAACCTTCGACTGCTTGGTGTTTTGGTGATGTAGGCTTTGGGAAACTCTAATTCCAAGCTGCAACCTTCCGACTACAAGCTCCTTCAACTCCGATGGCTTGGTGTTTGGGGAGCTACTGCTTGGGGTTTGGAAGCTTTGAGGTCAGCTTGGCATTTAGGGATGTTCTTCATAGTTTGGGGAGCTATGAGATAATAAATTATAGAGGTTTAAGTTATGAATAAAATTAGAGATGAGTACAAGGATAATTTAGGAATATTATAAATTATATAATAGATTATAACAGAATATTCTCTTTCTGGTATCGTTCTGTTTGATTATAGTTAGGTTAAGTTAACTCAGGGTGTTAAAAGAACATTACTATAAAAAGGAAGGGTCGCGTTATAAAATCCCCAAAGACGGGGTGCGAATCACAAAATAGGCAAAATGTAGGGTGTGATTTATAAAAATCCTTTAAAAAAATATATTAAAACTTTTCTATAATTTAATTCAAAAATTACGAATTTTGGGCCAAAATAAGCCCAAATCAGTTGGGTTGGGCTGCAGTTGGCCCGCAGCCCACCCAACTAACACCTAAATGGGTTGGGCCCAATCCAATTAACCAATGGAATCGGGTCGGGTTCCTTGGATTCAGATCCAACCCGACCCGAATCCAAAAAAATAAAGGGAGAAGACCAGACTCGGTTGCCTGAGTCTATCTTCCCCAAAACGAAGAGAGAGAGAGAGAGAGAGAAACGCCGGCGGCCACTGCGGCGACGGTTCGTCGGTCGTGGCACCCTCAACTCCCCAACACCCACATGGTGCCGCCGTCCTCGTAAGGTGGAGAACCCTCGAACGATGACCGACGGCGACCGGAGCCACGAGGGCTCCAACGGTGAATGCCCACGGCACGAGGCCAACAGCAAGATGCTTCTAGACGGAGCGGCTGTGACCCAAAGCCGCCGGCCGGCCAGATTTGCCGATGAAGCCGAAGAACCCCCAAATTAGGTATTTTCGCTAAACCCTATTAATCTTTAATTAAACTTGAAGGGTGGGAGAAGGCTTACTAAGAAGTCACGTGGTGATCTCTGATGGCTCTGGCGGCGCTCTGGCAGGCCGATTCCACGGCGTGACTCCGACGGTAAGGAAGAAGAAAGCAAAAGAGGGGAGGAAGAAGATAAAGAAGGGAGGGGGGGGGGGGGGGGGGGCTGGGATGGTTTAGTAAAGGAAATAATTTTTAGGGTTTTAATTTATAGATTATAAGAAGATCAACTCTAATCCGATTTGGATTAGAGAAAATCTTCTCTGCGCCTCGTCGCGTGTCAGAGAGGGAGAGGGGAGGGGCTACACGTGTAGAGCACGTGCACCCTCCTCCCTCAACCCCTAATTTATTTTATTTTATTTTTATTATTATTATTTTTTTCTGGTTCTTATAGGCACCAACTGCTAGTGCCTGGATCTATGATAGTAGAAGATTAAATGAAGATTCTGTTCAAGAAATAGAGAAGATGGAAGTTGAAGCAATCAAAGTGGGTGGTGTTTGCTGGATCTACAAATAGGAAAAGTATTTATATTTCATATATTGCTATCTTGGTACCATGAGAACTAGGAGAATTATTTGCCTTGCATGAAGCCTTCACATACTATGTCGCACATGGTAAATAGTGCTTGTTCCCCCAATAGTTTCCTGTTGGACAAATCGCTAGCTTAATTGGACATGTCAAAATTTTGGTCTTCTCATTTAGATAAATGTTGATTGCTATGTTGTGTTGTGTACTATCAGGCCTTGCGCTCTGTTGGTTCATTTATTTCTGGTTTATACTTACAATATTATTAACTTATAATCATGAAGTTGTAATCTCCCTTAGCTGTTGATAAATATCATGAGAGAGTCTAGAAGTTCCTAGTTAGGTTTACAATATTTGGCTATATAGTATAAAGACTGATATATTTTCCGTTTGAGTGAATTTCAGTTCTTCTAGATACTTAATTGGCGGAACTAAGTTAGACCCTTATTTTCAGATTGTTTTACCTTTACTCTTAAGATAAATGATTCTTTTTCATCATAACTCAATCTTTTTCCTCTTTGCTGTTTGTATGGACTTTTGATATGTTCTCTTCGTTTTACACAGAAAGATCTTTTTGACTGTACAGAAATTATGTCTCTTTCATGTGCAACAAGCTTAAGTTGCAAGGAAAATGTAATATATCTTGTCTTTTGTAAATATTTTTGGAAGCTACAAGCTTAAATTTATCAGACACTAAGACCTTTCACATTATGAGTCTGATGACTTCCCTTTTACTTATGTGGACATTCTCGTCATACAGGGAGGAATGCCTACATGCAATATCTTGATAAGCTGTACAAGAAGCATGATATTGCTTGGTTCACTCCAGTGGAGCTTTTTAAGGTATGCTCTTTGTATGTTGTTTAGTGGAAAGATTTTGTTCTTCTTATGACTTGGACATTATTGGTACCCATTTTTTGTTTGGTAACTAGTCGATGTTGATGATTCTTTATTAATGATCCAATGGAGAGGAGGAAGCGAGTTTTGCCAATGCGCCGCAGTAGGATGCTATGGAATAGAAAAAGAGAAGAATACAATATAGAATAATGGTGAAAAAGTAGGGTATATTGTAATACTTTATATGTTTGCTTCCAAAGTAATATAAGAAACTTAAGAAACCCAAGAGAGCACAACATAGTCTTATGGAATTGTCCATATCACGACCTTTGAAGAAAAAAGTCAGCGAATATCCTGATGTGGAGAGTAGTTGAAACTAGAGATGACCATCCAAGACCTGAGCTGAATTATTGAGCTAGTTTTGGGCCTCAGCTTTGCCCATTACCATGCCCAACTACAAGTCAGGCAGGGTGTGCTTGCGCTGGACCTGACTAGCAAAGCCGTGACTGATTATCTTTGGTCTGAATCAACCAATTCTCTGACCCAAACTCCTATAATTCAGCCTGCTCCACTACGACCGATGCTATTCCTAGCCAAGGGGCTATAGATTGCTGAAGGGAAAGGGAGGAGGGGGAGAGAAGAGGCTAAGGGGATTGAGAGTAGGAGGTAGAGAGGAGGCTGAGGCGGTTGGATGGGAGGAGAGAGGTGGTGGAGGAGCAGGAAAAGGGAGGAGCCAGGAGGGGAATGAGAGGTGGGTAGGGACATGATTTGTTTCTTCTTGTTGTTTGTGCGGTGAGGTGGCATTAGGGTAGGAAGGTTGAGGGGGGAGAAGGGAAGAAGAGACAAGAAAAGAAAAAAAATGAAAGGAAAAAAGGATGAAAGGGGAGAGAAAGGGCTGCATGAATGAATTTTGGTGAAAATGGTTTTCTCTCCATTCTAGCTAGTTTTAGTATTTGTGCTCATTATTGTTCTAGTAAGGTTCACTCTTGTGGATGGAAGAACTTTACTTAATACCATGCAGGTTATACTTGTGTCAGTTTGTCTCATGGCAGCTGTGTCTTCCTCATTAACACTTGATACATGGGTTGAACCTTCTGATCGTAAAGCTTATATACTTATTTCAAGACATGCTAACTTGTGGTGGTTTGGCTTCTCTGTTAAGGTTAAATCTATGCTGGTCAAAATTTATTGTTTTGTGAGCTTACAAGGGCATGTCACAATAAGGAAATCCTTGATAATAACATCCATGATAAAGTTCTTAACATAGCACTAGTAATAAGATTAACATTAGCTCTTCTCGCACTTTGCCAAGATTGGAACTGTGGTGCAACCTAGCTGTTACAGGAGAAAGTGATTAAGGAGAGCTCTGAAATTTCAGGTCTTACCACTTGGATTAAATCTGCATGTTAGGTTTCATTCATTCTATTATATTTTTCAGTTCTCGAACTTGGAAGTACTTTACGTCCACAGATGTTATGCTTAATTATGTTTGTAATAACTGAAATAGTCCTTTTTTACCTTTCGAAATCTTGTAAAAGACTTACCCTTCTGAGGGTAAGGTGCTAAAATATGTAGCTAATTTCTGACATTTTCTTCATAGCCATGGTATGCTTATGCTATAGCAGAAGCAATAATGCGGACAGCCAACTTTTCAATCCCATTGAAGGTACAATCTCTTTTTGCTCTAGCACTATCATTACCACTGCAGTACCTATGAGCATGCCTCAACACGAACTTATCAAATAAAGTAATAAACTATTCATAGTGCTCATTATGAATCACTAAATGTTTAACTTCTGACTACATCGATTCTTGTGTCAAGTTGAGGATGAAGCATGGTACTAGTGAATAAGAGCTGTGTTACCAGATGTTGGATGAAGCATGGTACAGGTGATCTGCATAGTGCAACTTAGGGACAGCCATCGAGAGTGGAAATTAGCGATTACTTAGTTTAATTTTTTATAAATGTAAGCATAAGAATAACAATCTATGTGATATAACTTTTTAATGTAATGATATATTTCAATAGATAATCACCATAAGCTAAGTTGTGAAGGCATCATGGAAGGATTTCAGCAGTTTCTTTATATGTTGATCTAAGTTATTCCCAGGTTTTGGGAACTTGGATTTAGTTTCACTTTCTGTTTTTGTCCACAAGTATTTGATAGGTCCTTTTAATTATTGTATTATTACCTTAGGTCCACTAATACTTAAGCTTAAGCACTGTTATTCATTCACTTTTGAAGTAAATAGAAAAGGTATAGATTAGTTTGATACACTCATACTATTCAAACATCAAAATTTTCATGGAAGATCATGATATAATCTAGAGATATTTGTAGAACATTAAAATATCATCCAGTTAGTTGCAATTTTACAAAACTTTATGTGCTTTCATTTGACTAAGAAAGTTGAATATTGTAGGCAGGACCAAATTGGCACTTACATAACTTCTTATACAAGTGTTCATCAGAATAACCAAGGCCAACAAACTTATCCTGGTACTTTTATGTTGGGATAGGCAATTATCATTCAGACAGAAAATGTCTATTTCTCAGATATAATAGGACTGCATGATAATGCAGGTAAAGAGGCAATTTAACTATTCTAGTCCCTGACAAGATTCTATAATAAATGTAGTTGGGAATTTGGATTGAGAAGTTTGAATTTGGAGACAACATATGTTCTTGTTATTCATCCGTTCACTAATAAGTTGGTTGATTTAGCACCTTAATCCTTCCACTCTAAGGCTCAAATTGCTACTTGGGTTTGTTTCACTCATTTCTTTTTTTTCTAAATTTTCATAGTAGTTTATTCTATTTATATATTCTACTCTACCTTTACTTTCTAACAACCATATAAATTTTTATATATGTTGGATCAGATATATGAAATTGGGGGTGGTTCGGGAACATGTGCAAAGTGTATTCTAGATTACATGATGTTGAATGCACCACCGAAAGTCTACAATAATATGATTTACATGTAAGTACCATACTTATTTGCTTTAATGTTCTTTTGGTATACTACCATTTCACTCATGTCTGTTTTTAAGGTGCTTTACACATTTGTTCAGTCTTGATGAGGGAAACTGTAAGATAAAATAATTAGCTAAAGAGCTGATGTAAAATGTGAATGATAAATATGAATCTACTTAGTGATGATGGTGTTATATGCTAATGTTTTGGTTCTTATTATTATTTCTTACTCTTTATGATACTCATTACACTATAGTACTATGTATAATGTGGGTATTTTGTTCCCATTACTTTTGTGATGTTGAAAACTTTTCACTTTTTCAGATAAATGTGGAATCCTCCACAATAATATTATTTCTCAAATATTCATCATTTTTTCTTCTTTTCTTCAGAAGTCCCATCACTTTTATATATAGAGATGAGGAGATTATATCAAATCACAAATTGATCCTGTTCAAATTTTTTATAATCTGATATATAACTAAACTAAGAGTTTTTTAACGTAAAAAACAATCAAATATTAACAAACTTATCTTTAGATAAACTAATAATTAATACTCCTAGATTTTAAGTAGTTTTAATAAAATTGGACATTTTAAAATTAAATCTAATTTTTTAGATAAAAATACATTCAAAATTAAAAAATAAATAAAAATATAATTCCTATCATTCGCTTCCGTTGCGCAAATCTTGTCTCGAGATTATCTTCATAATCTATATCTTTAGAACTTTCTTCATAAGATAATTCGATCATTTTGCGTTCGGTCTTGATATTTGAAAACTAAATTTTCTTTATGATTGAATGTGTCGGATCTAAACTTGCTTCGAGAGTGATTGCCTATTTATGAATTATGTGACAATATGAAGCGAGGTTTAGTAAACATTATCAAATATTATTTTATTCTCAGAAGGCGAAAGCCCTATTCCAATTTGTGAAATTTCACAAATGTACCCTTTATCATCAGTATTCTTTTGTGAGTTTTTGACTATTTTAAGTCTGCCCCTATTTTTTTTTTTTACACATCTAATTTATTTCAAAACTTAAATATGAGATTAGTTGTGTTTGGAAACCGTTGAACCACTCAACGACTTCCAAATATAAGTCATTGACTAGGCCAGCGATTTATATGAAAATTTCAAATTCTTTAAAAAATTTGCTATTTTTAGAAAGAAATTTCTATATAACTTGCTTTCCGGTTCAGTGAATTCCAAATACTATATAGAAATACTCCTTTACACTTGGCAATTATTTTAGAGGACTCGAAATTTTCATATATTGGAAGTCGCTGATTGAGTCAGCGGTTTCTAAACACACCTAATCTCATATTTAAGTTTAGAAGTGTATTAAACACGTAAAATAAATATTTAGGAGGGCCAGCTTAGTTGAAATCTCTTCTTTTGTCCATACTTTCTTTTTTGTTTACGCAAAGGCAGATTAAATTGGAAGAAGCCACAAAGAATACAATATCATCAATGGAACACAAAACAGTTTTTTTTCCCAAAATCCCTATTTAGCAAGTGTTGCTAAAAATTTATATAATACACTCCATTATAAGGTTTTTGATGCATTTAGCAGTACTGTCTTGCTAGAAGATCAAGGCTTACTAACTAGATATCAACACTGTCTGAACAATGTGTGACACACCCACACCCCCTCATGCCAAATGATATATTATCAATTTGGCATGGGAGGCTAGAAAGTCAATTCACTGTTGATACAAAGCGGGAAAATTTGGGAATCGTCAAAATGGAGAATAATAAGACAATACCCCGACTTCTCAACAACACCAGTAAGTATTGAGCTCACCTAGCCCTTGCATGTGCAAGTCTATTAAAATCCTTAACGTGCAAAACTTTCGCTGCAATTACTGAGCTGGCTTGATTTGACTCGAGATGACTCACTTCCAAAGGATTCCTTATAATTTTAAGATAATAGTTTAAGAGTTTTACAAAGCCAAGATCAAAATAGGCTGAGCACAAGCGGCTTGTGAGCCAGATTGACACCCCTACATATTGTTTGCAAATTTATCATAACAAATCCTTAATAGTGATTGGCTTCCTTTTAGAAGTTAAAATTCGAGGCATGGTGCCCTTTGTCCTGGTAGAGCAGTTTTATAAATATGCAACAATCTTTACTTTTGACCTACAGACCTAGATGACTAAATTATCTCAAAACAACACAAATAATTACATAAATAGAGGGGTTGGTAGAAGACTTAAAATGAAATTTCTTTTTAAAGCTATTTCCTTTCCCTCCCTGAAGAATGTGTCCTAAAGTTTTATTCACCCTAACTTATTAGCTCTGTAGAAATCAGTCCATCACTTGCCCAGAAGCAGCTAGAAACTGTTGGTGAAGTGCAGAGTCATTTGTCAAGATTTAAAGTGGAATGCCGTGATGCAACTCATAAAAGTGGATGGGGTAAGCCAATAAAAATTTATTGCACTGCTAGCTTGTTATGTTTTAAGTTATCTTAGTCACAGATTATTTTGATTTGTTCTGCTTTATGTGTTAATCATTTTTTTGTTCAATTTGTTAACTTCAATAACAATTTATGAGTTGCTATCAATTTTTGTGCGAACTTTTATCATTATATGTTATCTTACTGTGGTTATGCTTGTGAGAATTTTAGCAGTTAACTAGTTCTGTTTATTTATCACTCTTTTAGTCCATTTCATTTTTGATCTTTTCTTTTTTGCAAAACATTTATAGTATCAAAAGAATGTAATTCTTTGCTATTTACAAATATCTGGAAAGAACTACCCTTCCTCTCATGTACAGTGAAGTTGATTGCTTCATTGGTAGCTCTTTCATTTTATCTGGTGCTTGAGGTGTGTTTCAAATGCTTCATTTCACTATGGCTTGTAGTTTTCATTTCTTGGAGATCTCTAGCTACAAGAAAGCTAGTCTTGACAAGTGTTTTGAAAGGTGCCGAAGGTGAAGGGAGTAGGTCTTGATCATCCTCTATCTCATCACTAGTAAAAAGAAAAGAGTGATGAGATATGATGGGACAAGAGAGAGCAAGAGGGAACAACTTCTATTTTACACACTGTACTATGTAATGTTCATTTTTGATAACCCAGTACTAATATCCTTGAAGAGCATATTAATATATTAACATATTGTTACACGGTATGGTTGTGTTATGATTGTGAATTGTGATCATATTATTTGGTATTTGGTGTAGTGCATCATTATAAAATTTATATATATTATAGTAGTATATATTATATTATATATGGTTATTTTAAATCTTTTATATGTTAAAACTGGTAGACCTCTTTGACTAGGCACTATGTGGTGGAGTGCCTGTTGCAACACGGGCTGCCTTTCAAAACACTAGTCTTGATCATAGACTCAACTACTTTAGCCTTGCCATCAACCATGACTAGTTCATTCATGGCAAATATTTTCCATAATTTATAGGCCTTGTTTTTCAATCTGGTTGTAAATCAGTAATGGTGTGACATCCTGATAGGTTACAGAACGATTCCTTCAAGATCTAAATTTATTGTAGGAAGCAGTTCGTGCAATCAAGAGAAAATATTCACCAAATATTCTCCCGTAGTCAGAAAATCATGAAACTAAGTGGAATCGATCTGTAACTTCCTGATCTGCTTTTCGTATTTATGCCCTTCGCAGATTCGCACTTCAATAGGAACGAAATTACGCTTTAGTGCGGATGATGATGGTGGTGACGCGTGGAGTGGATGTTTGGGTTATGAATGGTAATGGAGATGAAGGTGGAGGGTTGATATTATTTAATTGATAAAAACGAAGGGGAAGAAGTGTCACGACCCAAAATAGGAATCATGACCGGCCATGCATCTCAATATGCTTGAGATGCACGAAGTCTTAATAATACTCTCTACGTATACGATGACAAGATAATAAATAAAATGAGAATGTGCTTTATTAAAATTTTATTACTAAATGCAATTGAAATAAAATAAACAATGTTAATGTTTTTGAGTCTCTAAACTAAACTAAAATAAAATAAAATCTTCTAATCTAAAGCACAAAATCTAAAAGAGCGGAAAGGTAAATAGGTGAATCCTAAGTGGAGGTGGAATCCGGGTACATCACGCTCAGTCGCCCCGCTGACTATTACCTGAAATAAATAAACAAATACAAAAACAAACAATAGAACTCGTGAGCCAACAACTATAGCTCAGTGAGTGGAATCCACTCGAACCAAATAAATTTAAAACATATTAATGCTGAATAAATTAACTAAAAGCAACAATATCTATCATAGTATGCAGTAGGCATGCTCTCTACATAATAACAATGGTAACAATAGAGAAATGTCACAACTTGTAACCTTGCACGTTTTCCAACATATTACATCTTTTTGATATTTATACTGTCATATGTCTCAATGGGTCTAAACCCTGTGGATCCACATCAACTAGAAGTCACCTCGAGATGACGCTCGGGACTTTTCTTCATAGCTGATCCGGTTAGGGTCATCAGAGGGTATCACCCTGTGATCAATACACTCTGTCTTTTCCTCTAACCGTTGAGAGAAATTAGAGTCACCTAGAAAGTTTTCTCATTTTTCCTAGGACTGTTCCCTAACCCCGCCAGAGTCACCTAAGAAAGTCACCGCAGTGATCTAACTTAGGACTTTCCCATGGACTTCCAGATAGACTTGAGTCACCACGGAAAATCGCAACGATTTATACCGGGACTGTTCTCTAAGTCATATTGATACTAATCTCATTTTTCTTTTCACAAATTTCAATATTAGCACGAAGTATAGTGATGCACTGAATATAATAATAAAATGCACACAGAAAATAAAACAATTAAATTTTCGCACGTACGGATGAAATAAATAGACTTGCACACAGAAATTGCAATAAGTTAATTTTTACACATGAGAGTGAAATAAATAATTTGCATATAGAAAATTTACATGGTCTGAAAAAAAAAAACGAAATACAATAAAATAAACACGTGAGTGAACCCACTCACCTGAGTCTAGGCAAGACAACCAAAATCTCAAATCTCTAGCCTACGTACTAAAAATCACCACCTTAAACAATAAATAACAATATCATTTTTTTTTAATCAAAATAATTATTAAAATGTTTAAACAATTTAACCTAAGAATAATTAATTTGGGCTAAAATAAGCCCAAATCAATTGGGCTGGGCTGCAGTTGGCCCGCAGCCCACCCAAAACAATTTCATAAATGGATTGGGCCAAGGCCCAATCCAATTAGATAATGGAATCGGGTCGGGTTCCTTGGATTCGGATCCAACCCGACCCGAATCCATCACTAACGGGAGAAGATCAGACTCGGGCAACCCGAGTCTGTCTTCCCCAAACCGAAGAGAGAGAGAGACAAAAAAAGAGGAAAGAAGGAAGAAGAAGAAGAAGAAGAAGGCGACGCCGGCGGCCGCCACTGCGGAGGTTCGCCGGCGCACCCTCAGTTCCTGACGGGATCCGGAGGTAGCGGCCGCGACTCGAAGCCGCCGGCCGGCCCGATTTGCCGACGAGGCCGAAAACCCCCAAATCAGGTAATTTCGAATTTTCTCATTTAAAATTTAATTAAATTAGAGGGGTGGGAGAGGGCTTACGGGGGAGTCGTGTGGTGGTCTCTGCTGGCTCCGGCGACGCTCTGGCTGGCCGATTCCACGGCGACAACTCCGTCGGTGAAGGAGGAAGAAAAGAGAGAGAGAGAGAGAGAGAGAGAGAGAGAGAGAGAGAGAGAGAGAGATAATTAAGCCTAATTTATAGATTAGAGAGAAAATCTAGACCTAATCCGATCCGGATTAGGCGTGATTTTCTCTCTCTCTGCGCCACGATGCGTGCTGGAGAGGGAGAGGGGAGGGCTGCACGTGCACCCTCCTCTCTCAACCTCCCCCCCCCTCCCCCCCCCCCCTTTTTTTTTTTTTTTTTTTTTAATATTCTGGTTCTGACAAGAAGTGATCGAGATCTCAAAGAAGAGGGAGAACTCGACAGACGACGGAGATTAGAAGTTAGGAGAGATCTTGTCAACGGTAGAGATGGTAGATTGGTGAAGAGGGAGGAAGGAAATTAGGATAGAGAGAATAGAGAGAAGATAAGAAGCAAGAAATCAATAATCCAATAGCTTAATGATTTTGGTTGTCATCCACGCCTTTATAGAGGCTTGCCAATAAGCAAAAATACAATTATTAATCCTAATTCTAGAAGATTCCTGCCGATCATATTCGAACGTGCTTGATCGCGTTCGAACGCACAAAAGACGTTCTCTGTATGTGCAAACGCGATGCAAGCGCTCGAACGCGCCTGACCGTGTTCGAATGCGCATTTTTCATTCTCTGTTTTTGCGAACCTGATGTAGGCTCGTAAGGGCGTTTGAACGCGATTTACAGGAATTTTATTTTAATGAAAATAAACAACTAATACAATAAGAAAATACCCTAACTAAATGTATCAGCCCACCACACTTCCCCCACCTTGTCCTCAAGGTGAAAAATCAAGGAAACTCCAAAATATTAGTCTCCAACTCTCATGTCGCCTCATCAGATGGCTTGCCAAGCCACTCCACTAGAATCTCCATCTCTAATCTGGTATTATGTCGTCGTCGGCGTCTAGCAAGTATATGAATTGGCTCTATGATCTCTGTCTCCAATGGCTCTGGTAAAGCTGATCTAACGACCTCATGATCTCCAATTCGCTCCCTCAGTAATGAAACATAGAAGACAAGATGCACTCTCGACCCCTCCGGCAGCTCTAAATGATATGTAATCGGACCAATATGCTCTAACGCCCAAAACGGACCGAAGTAATGTTGTGCTAACTTCTGGTTTCACATTGGACGTAAGGTCACTCGTCGATACGGTTGCACCCTCACAAATACCCAACTGTTTATGTCGAACTCCTATTCTCTATAGCTACGATCGTAAACTTGCTTGATGTGGTTTTGAGCAAGTTTAAGATGGGCATGCAATCTCTTTAATGTGGCGTCTCTATCCATCAAAGCTAAGTCCACCTTCGTCCGATCTACAGATGCCATTGGATCATAAGTGTGTAATATCGGAGTCGTGCGTCCATACACCATCTCAAATGGAGTCATGTCAATGCTGCTATAGTAGGCGGTGTTGTAAGACCACTCCGCCCACGGTAAGAACTCTAACCATCGTCTCGGCATCTCTCCAAAAAAGCACCTCAAATACTGCTCAATTTTTTGATTAATTACCTCGGTTTGGCTGTCCGTCTGTGGATGGTAGGCCGAACTGAAGTTTAATCTAGTCCCTTGCAATCTAAAAAACTCCATTCAAAAGTCGCTCATAAATACACGATCACGATCCGAGACAATCATGCGTGGCATATCATGTAACTGAGCAACATCTTACAAAAATTTCAGCCATGACTTAACTGAAAATGGATGTGATAATACCAAAAAGTGCGCATACTTGCTCAATTTGTCAATGACTATAAAAAGAACTGAATAGCCATGTACCAACGAGAGACTCTATGAAATCCATAAAAATATCTTCCTAAACACGGCATGGTATAGGTAAAGGCTGTAGTAATTCGACTGGTTTCAATGTGGTTGCCTTAGCACGGACAAAACTCCTTACATCCCGCCTCAATCTTGGCTACGTGTAACTCTGAAATATCCTCTTATAAGTCCTCAAGACACCCTCATGATCAGCTTCTGGAGTTTGGTGGAAATGCTCCAATAAGTTTCGTCGCAATCTCCATTATTTGTGGGCACCCGAATTCATCCACGGTCCGGCAGCAAACCGTCTCGATTCTCTAACTCTAGATGGTGCTCTGGATCATCCATCACCTCCTGTAACAATCTCAAAATATCTGGGTCAGATGTACATGTATACCTTAGCTCATTAAGAAAAGGAAAAGTGAGAGAAGAATAGACTGTAAGCTCAGCGGTATCGGGTTGGCGTGATAATGCATCTGCCGCTCAATTTTTCGTTTCCTTCTTGTATTAAATTTTATAATCATACCCCAGCAATTTGTGACCCATCTCTGCTATGCCGGAGTGTAAATATGCTGTCCCATAAAGTATAGAAGGTTCCTTTTATCGGTTTGGATAATAAATTGTCTACCGATCAAATAAGGCCTCCACTTTATCACTGCATGTAGAATTGCCAACATCTCTTTCTCGTAAGTCGATAATTGCTAAGATTTTTGTGATAAAGCCTTACTAAGAAAGGCTATGGGACGTCCTCCTTGCATTAGTACAGCTCCTATGCCAACTTCCAACGCATCACATTTCACAATGAACTCTTTAGTGAAGTTCGGTAGTGCTAAAACGGACGCTGTCATTATTGCTGTTTTCAGTTTTTCAAAAGCTGTAGTGGCTTCATCCGTTCATTTTAAGCTTCGTGCCGTCTTCAATAGCAATGTCAAACCCTGTGGTCGGTTCAGTATCCAAGCCTAATCTTCTCACTAACCTCTCGTCTAGAAAACTGTGTATACTCCCGGGATCAATGAGGATGTGCATACAATGCTTTCCAACGAGTCCGTCTACTCATAACTCTCTCGGCGCGAAAGTAACCAAATATGCATACATCGATATTTCAGTTTAGATATCTTTCTCCGCGCCCTCCTCAACGGCCTCCTAATGGACCTCCTCTGAACACTCTCTATCATCAACAATCTCATCATCCTCTTCGAGACCGTCGATGGGGGGGTGAAACGTTCATCGCATCGAAAGCAAAAGCCATTCGCTCTTCGCTCTTCGCTTCTCCACCTGGGCAGGCGTGAGAGTTTGAATGGGGGGGTCTTGTGCTTCCTCTAATATCGGAAGGTCTCTAAGGTGATCGTGGTCTAGTACTCACAGTCGTTGTTTTTGAACCCGCAGAATTTTCAACCGACGTTCTATGCGCAAACCGCCCATCTCGGTTGTCCCAACTTGTTTTTGCTGCCATCTTGAGAGCCTTATGTTTTTGCTCTATCCTCACGGCCTTCTCAAAGGCCTCTTCAAGAGTGGTAGGACAAAGCACGAACATTCACCTATATCTCATCCCGCAGCCCTAAAATGAATGTGCTCATTAATGTCGGTTCGGGCCTAGGTGGCTCACAACGACTACTAACTCTTTCAAATTCAGCTTGGTACTTAATACGGTCGTCCTTTGAATCATCTTGCTTAATGTGACAGCAAAATCTTCATATGTCATTGTCCTAAATCTATGTGTAATCCTTCTGCAAAAGTCAGCCCAATCGGTAAATCCTCCACCACGAATAACCGATCTATACCAATGCAATGCCATTTCTTAGAAGTGAAAGCTTGCCATCTGGACATTTGCGTCCTCCGTTCCTTGACAATCAAAATATTGTTCAACTTGAAACACCCAATCCGTTAGATCACTGCTTTAGAATTTTGGAAAGTCTAATCGTGCGGTTCTCCCTCGAATAGCATTGTCGGGTTCGCGAAAGATCCTTGATTCAGATCTGAACCTTTGTGCGTGTTGATCTCCTTCTCTAAATCCTCGAGCACGTCCATCACCATCTTCGAAGGGATCAACCTCATCCTCAAAGTGCCAATCCTTCTCGTCGACGAAGCGCACTGGTGTCGCTCGCCTCTCGGGTTTCATCACCGTTGGTCTTGGGTTTTGTAACGGAGGTGGGGGGTGATGTGTAGGCATAGGTAAAAGAGGATCATTGACACTAATACGTCGCACCTGGACTTGTGGGGTATCGGTTCGGTGTGGTCCCATCGCTAGTCTTTTTTGAGGCACCAATTGTCATCGAGGAGATGACAAAGCAGATCGGTTCATAACATATTCCTTTAAAACATGCAGATCGTTCTGCATTGCGTCAACTCTATACGACAATGTTTGGAATATGCCTCTAAGTTCATCCGCTAAGCCTATATTCACATCTATGGACGTTGGTTGACTCGGTTATGCCATGGTCGTTCCAAAGGAATCGGCCTTACGGTTAGGGTTATCGTGGGTTGAGTCTTCCCTTGTCGGTGTGCTCTCCATTAGTTTTCTTGTCGATGTCATCTTTCTTGTTTCAACTATTAATGGAGGTCTGAGGTTCACCTGGCTTTGATACCAATGATAGGTTACAGAACGATTCCTTCAAGATCTGAATTTATTCCAGGAAGCAGTCTGCGCAATCGAGGAAAAATATTCATCAAATATTCTCCCGTAGTCAGAAAATTACGAAACTAAGTGGAACTGATCCGTAACTTTCTGATTTACATTTTTCGTATTTACACCCTTTGTAGATTCGCACTTCAACAGGAACAAAATTACGCTTTAGTGCGGATGATGATGGTAATGACGGGTAGAGTGGATGTTAGGGTTATGGATAGTAATGGAACAAAGGTGGAGGGTTGATGTTATTTAAGTGATAAAGACGAAGGGAAAGAAGTGGTTGAGATCCCAAAGAAGAGGGAGGACTCAACAGACGAAGGAGATTAGAAGTTATGAGAGACTTTGCCAACGGTAGAGGTGATAGATTGGTGAAGAGGAAGGAAATTAGGATAGAGAGAATAGAGAGAAGATAGGAGGCAAGAAATCAATAATCCAATAGTATAATAATTTTGGCTGCCATCCACACATTTATAAAGGCTAGCCAACAAGCCAAAATACAATTATTAACCCTAATTCTAGAAGATTCCCGTCGATCACGTTCAAACGCACAAAAGGCGTTCTTTGTGTGTGTAAATGCGATGCAGGCGTTCGAATGCGTCCGACCACCTTCAAATACATATTTTTTGTTTTCTGTTTTTGTGAACCTGATGCAACCATTCGCAAGGGCGTTTGAACGCAACTTCATCCGCATTCGTACGGTTGTGTTCGAACGCAACTTACAGAAATTTTATTTTAGTGAAAATAAACAACTAATGTAATAAGAAAAGATCCTAACTAAATGTATCACATCCTAAGGTATCACCCTGGAATTTTTTGTACTTCTTGCATACTAGAAAGCATTTCCCATTGAAACACCTTTATTTGATATTACAATCTTGTCTAATTGTATCACCCTTCTAAGTCCTGCTTTTTTTACTCATGTCCAGAAACTAAATGTGGTTAGAATAGACATGCAGTTAGCTCCAGCTACCCACCAGTCAATTTCCTTGGAATCATGAGATGCAATTTTGTAGCTAGTAATCTTCTCTAATATTTTAACTAATATTTATCTTCAATTTTGTAGCTAATAATTGTCTTCATGGAATTTAGCAACCCTAAACAATGTATCAGACAATATCAGTTACACTTGATCAATTCATTAAGCAAAATTAGGCCTGTCAAAAAAATCCGTGGGCTCGTGAGGCTGGCGGGCTCAGCTCGAGCTCTAAATAAGTTGAGCCGAGCCAAGATTTTAGGCACAAAAGAATTATCAAGCCAAGCCGAGCTAGCACTAGCTCGCTCAGGCTTGGCTCGATTAGGCTCGCTTAGCTTTAATATATATATATATATAGTTTGAGTTATTAAGAGCCATTGGAACTTAGATCCAACTAATTTCTAAAATCCTACACCTGTCGCACTCCAAAAACCTATCTCGCCGCTCTCATTAACACGGACTCGCCCCCAAATCCCCTCGTCGCCATCGCCATCGTTATCTTGCCTTCTGGCGTACTAGGTGTTGCCCCACATCCAAGGACTCCACGAGGGTGACACGTGTCTTGTGGGTAAGGCTGTGAAGCTGTTCTTCCTCTCGATTAGCTTTTTGCCCTTGTCGAGCTTATCAAAGATGTGCTTGTTGGCAAGGAATTGGTTGAGAGAGTTACAGTCGAGGCTGAAGAAGTACTGGGGTAGGTGGTCATACTCAGTGTGCACGGCAGTGAAAGCGTCTTGGATCTCTTTGGCTTCATTTTTCTGTAGTGTTCTCTGCTACATCTTTGCCACTATCTTCTACCTTCTCCTTTGTACTGCCAACTACAATTTCTTCCTTCAAAATTTCAGAAATTACAAAAGATGAAGACAAATTAATGTCAAGGACTCTGACTTCTCTAAGACAATAGCTGAGTTCCTTACCAGAGAGGGGCAAAGAAGCATATTCTTTGAGACCTCAAGATTGTTTGGTTGGTCTACCAACATTAGTTGGGGATCACAATTATTTCGATAATGGTAGCAGAACTAAGGTGAGACTGATCTCCTCTTTTGCAGGCTCAGATTCTAATTGAGATCATCCTCTTTCTCAATTAGGTCTTGTAATTCTCCTCCAAGAAGATGCACTATGTCACCTTCTTACATGTCGCTTCCTGGACTTTGGCCAACATGTTTTGGACCATGGGCTCCAACAAGCTCCAGATGCAATCGGCGACGAACATCATGGCGTGATTGGGTACATGGAGGAGCCTAGCTCGATCAAGCTCATGACTTATCAAGCTATCGAGCTGGACATGAGCCGACCCGAGCTTGAGCTGAGAAAATAATGCTATCGAGCCAAGCCGTGCTGGGCTTAGCTTGCTCAAGCTTGGCTTGTTTACACCCCTAAGCCTCACCTTCTAGGTCTGAATCTATGATCTCACAAAGGACAAAAGACTTTGCCATTAGTGTGTATTTACCTTGCAATCTTCCATCAAATCTGTAAAGATATAGAATTAAGAAATCATCCATGCATAAACAAATAATAATTACACTATCATTTGAGAACTTGTGGCATGCACAAGAGTCAACCTTAAGACTTCGTGGAGTCAAATAAGAAAATTGCCTTGTCAAAAAATTTTGATCTTCCTACTGGAGTGACTTGACTTCATCTCTTGATCTCAATAGATAAATATAGCTATATCTTAAGAGTTGAGAAATCATTTACACTGCAAAGTATCTCTTTCCATCTCTCGCTTCAAAGCCATCATAGACATCTGAATGAACTAGCTGCAACAACTTGAGCTATCTATGCACTTCTTTAAGGCTTCTTGGCTGATTTTACCAGTAGAGAGAAACCAACTGGACTCCTTACCCCCACAATTTGGATTAATTCTTGATTACCCATTTTCATTAATTTATAGAAGTTAACGTGGCCTAGTTGATGTACCAAAAACTCTGAAGCGTACAGTGACAATGAGCCAACTTCATCAACAAAGGGTTTTTGTACGTTTACAGATTACAAGTGAAAGCTTAAGCATGCCTTATTAGATATTACAATATATTTGTTTCTTTCACCGTTCTTACTCCTTGCTTTATCCAGTCTATCTCCAGAAACCAAATTCTTCTTGTTGAACATATAAGATATCATTCAAGGTGATAGATCTGGCAAAGGAGAAGTGCACCACGACATTTTCCTTTCCAACCACTGCTTTTTGTCACATCCATTCTGTTAATTTCCTTGTAAGAGCTGAAGAGATTGAGGTTAGAACAGGCATTGCAGGTAGCTCCAGTATTTACCACCAGACAATTTCCCTAGTATCATGAGACAATTTCTTAGATCGTAATTTTCTCCATTTTTTTAGCTAATAATATTATTCAATTTTGTATCTAGCACTCATCTTCATGGACTTTAGCAACCCCGAACAATGTATCTGACGATATCAGTTCCACTTGATCAGTTCATTAAACAAAGTGCAGTAAAGCCTCGCCTTCTAGGTCTGAACCTACGATCTCACAGGTGTGTATTTACTAAAGTCCCTTGTTCTGAAAAAGAGGAGAGGTTGGCATGCATTTAGTCCATAATCATGGAATTCCACATGAGGCTTTATTTAATGGCCTCCAGTTTCCAATACTTAATGTTTCCAAATAAAAGTTATCTGAGTTAGAAACTGGATTGCAATTTTATTTATCTTTTTCAGTCCTATTTGAAGCATATAAGCTTTTTTGTGCATTTGCATGTTCTTTATTATGCATATATGTGTGGTTTCTTATGTATTTTTTCTTGATGTGAATCAAACCTTTATCACTTATAAATATTACAGCATTACAATCTATGTATATACATATCTTTTTTTGTTTATATATATTTAGTTGAAACATTTATACTATTGGATTTCACAGTACTACTATGTGTGTGTAAAGCAGTATTTTCTATCTGCTGACTGTACAATTAACCCTTAAATTTAAACTGTAGTCTGGTTTCCCTTTTCTGTTGAAACAGGGCATGGAGACCCTCAACCATGTTGGGTAATAATGCTTGAGGTACTCATTTTCCTTGAATTAAAGTAAATGCAAAGTTTTTGAGTTTTACTTATTTTTACCTGATATATTTTCTTGATTTGTTAAATTTTAGTAGTCATTAGATTGTTTAATTGATGCAGTTAATTCAGACAAGAAGATGACAAATTTGGTTGCACAATATAGTGATTTTATTATCATTTTGGCCAGAAAGGAATCCATCAAATCAAATGAATCTTTTCTATATCTGGCAGTTTTAGTAATGGCTTTTTTGTTATAAAGTTGGTTTAATATAATGGATATGACATATGTTATTTGAATAGGACCGCAAATTTAGGAACTTGACAAAATTTAGTGAATTAGTTCAAAACAGTATTAGAAACTAAATTATCATTCTGAACAATGATTGACAATTACTTAAGAAGGCTCTCTAAGTTTGTAACTTCTGTAGACACTAGATAGCAAATTTCAATGTTGAACTTCTTTATTTATGAGATATAAAATGTGAAGTATTCTCTACCTAAGTTTTATCTTGCATGTACACGTCCTTGTGTTGTATACATGTTCTTTCATCTCTTATGTCAAAAACTGCATGGCTTAGATTCTCAGATTATTTTGGGTGAGCTATATTGCTTATTTGCTTGCATTTTTGTCTGACTGACTTTATATTATAGGTACTTGACAATCTTCCGCATGATCTTGTCTATTCGCCAAACCAGGTTTCTCCATTGATGGAGGTTTGGCTAGAGAAAGCCAATGACAGGTTTGTGCCTTTTATAAGTTAATCTAGTGCATCTTAAAATTAGAACTTTTTTTTTATTGCACTCTTTGTTAAAATGTGTTTGTACTTTGTACCGCTATTAAAGATCTCCGTTTCATTATACTGAAGGTATGACAGTGTTTCTTTTTTCAAGCTCTTAATGGTTTTCACTATGTGCTACATTATTATTATAGTTGCAAGTTGCAACTGAACCTATTCACTAGTGGTGCTAGTTGCCTTCTTTAGTGGTTTTGTCAGCTTTAGCTGGAATCCCAGAAATATCTGAATTTGTAATTTGTTGCCTGATTTGGTTGAACTTCATATTTTCTCTTTTCAACTGAATCCGAATGGAATTCAAATGAAAAGTCTCATACGTATCTTAGTTCTCTATATCTCCCTACTTTAATCATCCACAGATATTAATTTCTAGCTCAATGTGTATGATATCAATTTGTTTTGTTTTGAACTAAGGAGGCATGTGAGAATGTCGCGTGTGCTGACAATTGAGATTGCAAGCTGTTGTTAAAAATGATCTGCTTCTTTGTTTGTTTAATCGGGATTGGTATTGGTGAGGAATATTTATGTACTCTAGGAATTGACCAGAAAATAGTAAGAATTGAGCTATAAATGTCACAATTTGCCAGGAGATATGAGAAGCTGAGCAACCCGAGAAATAATCCCAAGAGAGATGAAGCCTTTTGATATTAATATTTTATCACAAACTTAAATAAAGAGGACTATTTTGTTAAAATAAAAATCAACTTACATTAACCATAATAACAACATGTATGTTTGACAAACCACTAATCTAACAATAATAAGAAAAGGTAAATTTATAATCTAGACTAATTCATATATTCCTATATGGAAAATCTAAATCTTGGGTGTGGTCTCCAGAGTCTGAACTCTAAATTATCCTGTTCTGGTCCTAAAAAGTAAAATTTTAATGAGCTTGATGGTCATCAAGTAATCTCAATATATCTATGAATGTTTAAAGACAGAAAAATTAGCAAGTGATGTATACAACATAATATATGATGAGAAAAATTCGCAATTGCTTTGGCGATGCTCCAACATCTCAGATCTGGCAAACAACAGCTTCAACGAGGAAGAAAAAAAAGGGAAAGAGAGATAATGCATGGGGCGAGGGGGAGGGGAGAGGAGAGAAGAGCTAGGGCTTTTATAGATAGGGATTTTTCTAGGGTTTGTTGATTTGGAAGGGTCGCAATCTCAGCGGAGACTCGCGCCCACCTCCCTTGTTGCGCAATGACCACGAGGGAGTAGGCAAAGATGTCATGTGCAATGCATTTGACTCTTTTCTTCTTCTAATTATTACTATAACAACAAAAAATTTAAAAAATAAATATATAAGCAATTAGAGATAATTATTTAGATAAAGAGAGATTTAGTTTAATCCTTATACTTTAGGATTTGGATTAAATCAAATTAATATTATATTACGTTTATAATTAAGAAAAGAGATTAAAATCTCTATCCTATTAGGACTCATATCTTTGATCTATAAAAGGGAGGCTTAGAAAAAAAAACCCTAAAATGAAAGTTTTTGGCAGCGGCATTGTAGCAGCGCTACAATACAAATAAAAAAAAAAAATCTAAGTTTTGTGGGGTGGCACTGTAGCAATGCTACAACGAGATGAGGAGGCCGTTATCTCCTATTTCCTCATCTAAATTTTTTTGTTACATCCTTATCTTATTGGAGCTACCATTGTTAGAGTTGGTCATCTAGAAGTCGTTGGATTACGAATAACACCAAACAAATCGCATATGAAGAGTTTTTACTTGGGTTATTGAATTGAGCTATTCCATATGGTTCTTAGGTGAGTGAATTCACTCATATAATTATCGTCTTGTATTTCATATTATGATTCATTTGTATTATTATTCGTATAGTATTATACTTCATACATTATCATCTTTTTATGTTTTGTGTCATACTCTACTTTGTGCAATGAAATGTTGATCCTCGTGCATTACTATTCTTCGTGCAAATAGTAAATTTGGTTACAGGTTAGTAGAACTTTCAGAATAGACATAAGCTAGATATTCTTCGTGCATCTTCCTGTGGTGACTCAAGTCTATTTTGAAATCTACATGACAGACCTATTCCTGATCAGTACTTAATTCATTTAGTTGACTCTTGTTGAGTTTACCACATAGTGCCACTTATTTCTGATTAGTACATGAACCGTTTAGTTGACTCAAGTCTACCTTGAAGTCTAGGCGATAGACCTATTCCTAGATCGGAAATCTCCCTAATGTGACTCTAATATCTCTCTATAATTAGTGGAAAAGACAAGTTGTGTTTATCATATAGTAACACTTCTTGGTGATCCTAATCAGATCAACTATGAGTAAAAGACTCGAGCGCATTTTGAAGTGACTTCTAGTTAATGTGGGTCTATTGACATAGTCCCAAGTTGAAACAGTTAGCACTATTGAGATTGAGGAGGTTTGCGTAATATAATAGAGCATGATATTAGCTTGCTAATTGCATCTTTGTGACTTATACTCATTATTTATATTATGAGCTTGTTGGCTATTCTTATTAATTATTGAGCTTTGGTTAATATATCATATTAGATAAAGAACGATTCTCTAGTCTTTGGGTAGATTCACTCACTGAGCTAAAATTATTAGCTCATTAAACTCTTTTAGTATTTCAGATGATGGTCAGTGTGGCGAATGAATATAGGCAACGAAAACCTACCTGCACTTAGGATATTGGCCTTCACAATTTTAACTATAATAGTGGTTCTTAGTTTTAAATTGAAAATTGAAATATAGTCTTAATATTGTTTAGAAAACATTGATTGTAGAATTTAAATATTTTGTCTTTGAAGGTTTATGAATTGGAGTTATTAAATAAATTTTGAGTTTTATTATGTTATGGATAATTAGTTATGTACCTCAAGTGAAACACCCAAACCTCCAAATACACGTGTAAACCGCGTGGGTAAATCCTCCCACGCGGTACATCACATGACCTGTCAGTACAAGGATTTCACAAGGCACACAACAGCACAATTTCACCATAAATAACTCAACTAAAGGAGTCCGGATACAAGTTCCACAGGCCACAACAAGCCTTCCAAATATACATCCAAAATACTATGTTAAAGTCCAAAAAAATACAACGTCATCATCATACCCTCGCAGGGGCTTAATACAACTAACATACGTACTAAAAAGAAAGAAAACAGCTACTCCTCGCTACCCGCACCTGCGTCCCCTAGCTCTGAAATAATACCACCACGAGGGGTGAGCTTACAGCCCAGCGAGTAGGATTCATAGAATCTAAAATAATGACATCACATGTATATATCCAATATATGCCTATATTTGCTAATGATAACGACATGCTTATTGAAATGACTTACCACAATTTACTAAGTCAATGCAATTGATAAAGATTACCAATCACTATCCTGGAATCTGCTAGTTCCTAAACATATTATGATAAGTTCACACAGATATAAAGCTTGAGACAATCTCTTATTCGTGCACATCTCAATCATAGGTTTTACATGTTATGCATAGCAATAAAATAGCAGTTTAGTCATCTCATGTCTACCAAAGCAATAATCATACTTATCATCGCTCACCGAGCTATTCACCACACAGGGTAAATACTCTTACGAAACAATCATTCATCATCACATACATCGAGGGGGGATATATACACATCTAGCGGTAATGTCACCTACACGTGTATGGCGACACTACATGTGACCGGTTGTCTGTGGCCATCAGACTCAGGACCCCGGTCGTAAGCCCATATCTCACTCTCTCTAAATCATCACCGCCCTCGGCGGGAGAATCGGGAGCCCTCGGCTCATCAACAGACACCCTAACCCTGCGTCGTCGGGTACCGCTAGAGTTATATCCCCGCCTCATAATCATGTTCTTCTATCATCATAATCTAGTTCTAACTATGCAGTATAACTACCTGAACGCCACACAGGCTTCTCGACCTCAGGTGTAGGCCGCTAATAGTATAGACATATATGATACACTCTACCTTTAACCCTGGGCTGAGTGAGTAAGGGTACTGCCTAGTCAGAATTCGACTACTAATGATAGGTGGAAGTGGTGCAGTGTTTATGCGTGTATAAAGCATGTTATAGTCATCATGATCATTACATTCCATATTCACAGTAATCATACATCTATGCAACGGTATACCATACAGGACACATGTAAAGCATTATCATACACATTAACATCCTCATGATACTATGATGAACAGGTTATAAATAACTACATATGCAAAAGATATAACAGGGAGTACCAACTGCATGCATTAATACTGACATTTCCTACCGTATCATGACAGGTATAATGACTGTAATTATGTTATTCTAGATTTGTATAACTCTACTCGCCTGGGGGTCTCCACGGTATGGTAAAACTCGTCAGCTAGTCCGGAATCCCAAAATCTTCCTCACGCGGTGTCAATCCTATTAATTCACGCAAGTAAGCCATTAGCGAACTAATATAATTAATTATCTTATTAGCATATTTATGTTTGGTACGAGTCAATGGTATCCTAGGAATCTTATGTTATCCCAAAATTAAGGATCATGCTAATCAAATCAGGTGAAAAAGATAAACAGAGTTATAGGGTTCAAATGGCCCCAAATGGGCTAGGCTAGAGGCAATGGGTAGGCCCAAACCCAACCCACGAAGCAATAGGGCTTTGGTGGGCTGGGGGCCCAGCCATAGCCCACCAAGGTGGGAATAGTGGGCTGCAGACTGCAGCCCACTCCACAATGGGCTAATGGGCTGCAGCCTGCAGCCCACCCGGATCCAAGGCTAGGTGGGCTGCAGCCTGCAGCCCACCCAAGTCTAGGTGGGCTACGGCCCGCAGCCCACCCAGACCGGGTTGATGGGCTACGGTCTGCAGCCCACCCCAACAGATTAGTGGGCTGCAGACCACTGCAGCCCACTAAGGGGGAAATGGGTGGGGGTTTAACCCCCACCCCTCCACCCCATCTCCTTCCACTCCCGATGGAAGGAGGGTGAGGCGGAGAGAAGAGCCCACGAGGCTGCGGCGGCACGGCACGAGGCCAACGGCGCGGCACGAGGCCGGTGGCGCAGCGCGGGGACGGCGACGGCATGGGTCCAGCACAGCACGAGGCCGAGGAGGGGAAGGAAGAAGGGAAGAAAGGAAGGAGGGGAAGGAAAGCTTACCGGAGGGGGAGGGGGGGGGGGTCGGCGAGCTTGGCGGCTTCGGCGGCTGGCGGCAACCACGAGGGAGAGAGAGGAGAACGGAGGGGCTACGGTGAGGGAAAGAAGAGATGAGGGAGATGGGGGGAGGATGGCGTGCACGGCAAAGGAAGGGAAGAAGAAGAAGAAAAGGGAGTGGCAGGGTGGCAGGCTCGGCACGTGCGTCAGTCAGGGTTTTTTTTTATTTATTTATTTTTTTTTTTTAAATTGGGGTGTTACATCAAGCTTATTAGATTACATGACTGATCATGATTCCTATTTTGGGTCGTGACAAAGTTGATATCAGAGCTAGATTTTAGTCACCCTAAGTCAATCCTTTAGAGTTGGTGGAGGTTCGGTTGCACAAGCTCAAGTTCGCTACGAAATTAATTTGTTGTATTTAATATTTTGGAAATTGATTGATCATGATTATTTATTAATTTTAAGTATTATTTATTGAGGTTTTGAAGTTTTAAGGACGAAACTTATTTTAAGGAGGGTCAAATGTAGCAACCCAAAATTTAAAAATTAAATATATAAATAATAAATTAGAGATAATTATTTAGATAATGAGAGACTTAGTTTAATCCTTGATGCTTTAGGATTTGGATTAAATCAAATTAATATTTATATTAAGAAAAGAGATTAGAGTCCCTATCCTATTAAGACTCATATATCTTTGATCTATAAAAGGGGGTCTTAGAAAAAAAAAACTCCAAAAAGAAAGTTTTTGGCGGCGGTACTGTAGCAGTGCTACAGTCAAGATGATGAGGTCGTCATCTCCTACTTCCTCATTTAAAATTTTTTGTTACATACTTACCTTGTTGAAGCTATCATTGTCAGAGTCGGTCATCAAAGAGTTACCAAAGTAAGTGAATAATACCAAACAAATCGCAGATGAAGAGTTTTTTACTTGGGTTATTGAATTGATGGGTGAGTGAATTCACTCACATAATTGTCATCTCGTGTCTCATACTATGACTTTTTGTATTATTATTTGTACGGTATTATACTCCGCCATTATCATCCTTTTATATTTTGTGTTATACTTTACTTCGTGCAATATAGTTTATAAAATGTTGATCCTCTAGGCATTACTATTTTTCATGCAAACAATAAAATAGTGTTTACGAGTTGGTAAAACTTTGAGAACAGACACATACTAGATATTCTTCGTGCATCTCCCTATGCTAACTTAAGTCTACTTTGAAATCCAAGGGACAAATATATTTCTAATCATTACATGATTCATTTAGGTGACTAGCACAGTTAAAAGACAATACTAGACTAAACAAGAAAATTTTCTTGAGGTGACTCTAATCTCTTTCTATGGTTAGTGAAAAAGATAGATTACGTTTATTATATAGTAATACCTCTTGGTGACCCTGACCGAATCATTTATGAGTAAAACACTCAAGTGCATCTCGAGATTACTTCTAGTTGATGTGGATCCATTGACATAGTCCCAACTTGAGATAGTTGGCATTATTGAGATTGAGGAGGTTTGCATAATGAAATAAAGTATGATATTAACTTGCTAATTGTATCTTTGTGGCTTATTCTTATTATTCATATGAGCTAGCTAGCTATTGCTGTTAATTATTGAGCTTTGGGTAATATATTAAATTAGATAAAGAATGATTCTCTAGCTTTTAGATGGATTCACTCACTGAGCTAAAGTTAGCTCATTAGACTCTTTTAATGTTTCAGATGCTGGTCAGTGTGGCAAATGAACATTGGGCATCAGGATTACCTCCACTTAGGATATAAGCCCACAGTTTTAAATATAATAGTGGTTTTTAGTTTCCAATTGAAAAACTAAATGTTGCCTTAATAATGTTTAGGAGACATTGATATAATTTAATATTTTATGTCTTTGAAGGTTTTTGAGTTGGAGTTATTAAAGAATTTTGAGTTTCATTATATTATGGATAATTATTATGATTTCGTGTATCTCAAGCCTATTGAGATACATGGCCGGTCATAATTTCTATATCAGATTGTGACTATTACACTTGCAGTCATGTATCAATCTATCATCCATCTGCTGATGTATGCCAGAATAGTAAGGCAGCAGTCATGTATCAATCCATCTTGCATCTACTGATGTATGCTAGAAAGTAAGGCATCCTAAGTTATGCATGCTCACCATTGTTCAAGTTCATTATTATCTTGTCATAATGCACTTGTACTAGGAAAATACATAATGTAAAGGATAGCCATATTTCCTGTACCTTTACTTTGGATCATGTTTTTGTCCAAGATTATGTTGCTGTCAGTATTGCAAAATGCACGAGTCTATGACTATTATCTTTTGTCAACAAATGGAGCATAAATGAAGGATTACCATACTAGTGGCATGGAACGTTGGTTAGCCATCGGTATGGGCATGGAGTAAGATGCCCCCTTACTAGATAGTGTTTGATATTCAACATATTGTTGGCACTGTCCAACATAGATTGACATAGTGGGCACCAGTGAGCATGAGGATTATTGAGATACTTCCCCTCTATCAATGCGGGAAATGTGCTACACTATATGTAATGACCAGAGCCTAGTGAGTCAATTGACAAGTAATCGGTGATTTATTTAATTTTGTCTTCTAGGATCATATCTCAATACAAACACAACATCCTTGTTTTTATTTAGTTTTCAGTCGACATCTGTTTGCAATTTTACTTTCAATGTATTGGTTATTGAATAGATATCTTCACTATCATTTTTATGGATGAGCGTTAATCAACGAATGAAGTGAATCTTAGTGATGTTACCTTATATCTGCACTTTGTTGTTTCTCAAGAAAGCTTTCAAGTGTCTGAGGTCTACAAGCAAATGCAAGATCCATTGATTGCTCAGTGTGTGAAGATAATCGGCATGGATAAAGACCATAGTGCTGGGCAAAAGTTATTTTCTGCAGCGAGAAATGTTTGGTCAAAAGCTTTTCCAAAGCCTCAAAGAGCTTGGTTACCAACTGGATGCTTGGTAGGTGGTAAGCTCATAATATCATATCAGTTATTTATACCTAAAGTTGTTCCTTGTTCATTAAACTATTATATGCATAACATGAGTTACTATCTTGAATACTGAATTTGCAGCAACTCCTGGAGGTTCTGCATTCGGCTGTACCAAATATGTCACTTATTGCATCTGACTTCAGCTATCTTCCTGATGTTAGTGTATCTGGTGATAGAGCTCCCTTAGTTTCCACTAAGGTAACCTTTCTAAGTGGTAGTTACTTTATTATTTATTGTTGTACTTGTTAATTTCATGTTGTTCGGAAATGCCCGTCTTCGACAAAATATTAGCATGTTAGTATTATGGTTGACTTCTTTAAAAAATTTGTGGAAGAGGGAGGATCTGCCTTCTTTTACTTTTACATCTAGAATCCGAACTGTATCATTGATAAAAATAGGAACTTAACATTATGGCTAAAAAGAGTCCGATCAGTAGGGGGAGCAAACAGCAGAAATTAGAATAAAATATCATTTGATTCGTTGATCCTCTAAAAAAAAAAAGTTTCCTAGTTTAGTGAAAAATGGGAAATTCATGGGAAATTGCAATCCGCACCACTTAATAGTGCAATGTGAAGAAAGTAACCTGAGAATGTATAGTATGTTACATTATCTCAGTAAAATGTTTTTCGTGAGGTTATTGTGGGCAAATAAAGAATGATTTTTGTATATACAATTAAACATCAACAGATAAAGGACAGAGAACAATTATTGCTACAAGCAAGGATACTTCTTTATGTATCTGATTTTTTGAAATAAAAAAAAAAAACTGATATTCTCAAATTTTTCTAAGTTACTTTTGAGAGTTCAAATTAAAGATCAAGAAGGTTTTATTTGCAACAAAGTTGACCCTAGATGTTAGTTATTATGTATGATTTGTCAATTTGATTTTGAAGGAAATCGATGTTGGGATTTCATGCCAAATATGCATAATTAATGCTTTATAGACCAATATACTTTTATGTTAATATAAGCGTCCAACAATTTGCTATAAATTATTAGCTTTGTTGATGAATAAGTTAATGATGTGCTTAAGTATATACTATCTCAACTCATATTAGTAGTAATAATAATGTTAGCTCAATATAATACAAGTTTATATATATATATATATACATACATGTATACATATATGTATTATGTAAGGATGTGCCGTGGCTACTCATCTTCACTTCATTGCTAGTCGTCGCCGCTTGTTGCTCGTTGCTCGCTATCAAGCCGCAACTTAAGTTTTTAATCAATCGACCCGACCCGATCCTCTCTCTCTCTCTCGACCTTTTTTCCTCCTTGGGTTTGGGCACCCGACGGGGGTGCAAGCAACGGCAATTGGCTACAGCAAGCTAGATGATGAGGTCGATGGTGAGCGGCGAAGCTACTAAAAGGGGTGCCCTGTAGCATCTTCGTGCCACATGCCAATATGCTGTCGACATAGTCATCGTCGGTATTGTGTATATATATACATCCTAAGCTCCTAAGTATACTTTAGCATATTGTATCATCGTTGTTTTTTAAGATTTTATATATTAGTGTATTCGTATAATGTCGTACCATAAATTTTATTTGATTAATCTATTTTAGGCACTTCTGTTAGTTTCTTTGAAAGCTGTCCCATTCAGGATGTTGAGGGTATGAATACTCATTCAAGACGTATGCCATTTGTTTAAAATATTTATTGGAAAGATTATATATTACAAGGATCATTTTCTTTTAGAATAATTTTCTTGTGTTATAAAATAGGTGAAACTACCATGGCTAAAATATTAGGATTAAGGAGATTATATATTACAAGGATCATTTTCTTTTAGAATAATTTTCTTGTGTTATAAAATAGGTGAAACTACCATGGCTAAAATATTAGGATTAAGGAGATAGAATTCCTAGTTTAAGTAGATTTGGAGATATGGAAGGTAAAAGACCAAACCAAAAGTTAAAAGTCAAAAATTTAAGACCAAATTCAAATTGGTTTAGAAATCCAAATCCTATTAGGTTTGGAGAAACCGAATAAAAATCGAACTTGAAAATCGAAACTGAGTAAGAGATGAAAATCTGAATACTACTATATTAATAAAAAACAAACTCAAGTTGAAAATTGAAAAGCAAGTGAGAATAGGAAACATAAAGCCAAGAACAAATAGGAAAAGTAAAAGCACTGCAAAAACATGATCACGATTTTTTATACATGGAATATGTCGAGAGAGAAAAACCACAGGTCCATCCAAACCAAATCAATCTATATCATATTGTTCATAGAAACAAAAAGTACTTACAATCGTCCTAGGACAGTTCGTCGTCTAAGTTTTAAAGTCTGCGTCTTTTGCTCGAAGTTCGTCTCGATTAACAATTCTATGATTAGATTGCCTTCGCATCTTGTTCGCAATACGCCGCTACAGATAACTCCTCAAAGCTCTTTGTTGGTTGGTGATGGTTGCCGATGTAGATGACTCGTTTCAGCTCTTCTGCTGCTTCAGTAATTAATAGTAGATCTCTAAGCAATGGACAAAAGAAAGCTCTCCTCAACTTGTGTAGAAAATAAGTTCCTTGAGGAAATTAGAACTATAAAACTCTTGAACCTTTATCTCCTTTGAGTTTAGGCTTAATCTGACCTCTAGCAATCTTTTATAAGTGTATTAGAATGTCCTTGATTTGTTTTAGGAGAATCCCAAAAGGAAATACTAAGCGTGAAAGTGATTCAAAACTGTTCCTAAGCTGTCAGCTTATCAAGTGCACACCTGACTAATCAAGTGTGCACCAAAATTCAGTTCCAAAAAGATTTCTGCTCAAATTGTGCTGTGGCGTGCACCTGGTATTATAGCAATGTCTATTTTACTGTAGCAATGGTTGAGTTTTGCCTTTGACTCAAATTGATTCCATTTTCAATTCTCTTTGCAAGTACACTTTTTCCACAAGTAGTGTAACTTTATTATACATTATTTTTATATTTTACATCATTTTTAAAGTGTTTTGTATCCACAAACTTTCCATTACATAAAATTGCACTAATACCAATTTATTGTTGTTTACTCACGTCTTATTTTCTTCAAGTGTTCTATCGCTAAAATTGTGCCACGATTCGAACCAACTAGAAAACCATTCTTGCAGGATTGCTGAAATTTGCTTCTTTGACACTTGTTTCTTTGATTTTTCTGCATGTACAAATTTTATAGAAGTAACGTGACTTGATTATACATAAAATTCTAGATTGTATAACATAATTACTTGTGTTTTATGTCCACGAATATTTCATTACATAAAAATTGCACCAACATTTGCCACATCGCAGGTGCCTTGTGTGTGACTTGCTAGTACAGTCTTCAGATTTGAGCCATACTCTATAGAATAATGCATGATATAGTCCTACAGTAGTTTACATCCTGATGCATGTGCTCTAGAAACCCTGTGGGTCTTGTGGCCTTTTGTCGGTCAAAGGATATATAACAATTCTTGAGGACAATTCATACTCAAATTTTCTTTTATTTAGATGGGCTCTTGTTAAACACTGTTTAAGATAGACATATGACTACATTTATAATATTATTATTTATTATTCTCTATTTTTTACGGAAGTCTTATAGTTCTATATTAGTTGTACATTATTATGTTTGCCTGAAATTTTGGGGTGAGGGAGACACTACACTACTTAGGCACTCTAGATATGGAAAACAATCAATCATGAAGACCAACAATTTTTTAAAGTGAAAAGATGTTTTGATAGTGGAAAAACCAGAAATCTGATAACACACGGATCAATATTGCAGTAAATATTGGTCACAAGAAAACTTACAATCCCCATTGCCAGACATCCTGAGCTATTGATTGAAAAAAAATGTGTGCGCTAAACTGCACAATGCACTGCTCCCAGGAAAGTAGATTGACTCTGGTTGGCGTCGTTCAACTAGGATCACCAACGTTGTACTGTGTTGCTAGACGCTGAACATATTGCAACAAAAGTAGTCGTTGAAGCCCATCCGAGATGCTAATTTTAAGCGCTGAAGTAGAAGCGATCTCAGACTTTGATCTGCTCACAAGGTATTCCTTAGAGAATCGTCATTCTTTAGATCTGAGAGATATCTTGAGAATTCTGCTGAAATTATTAAATAGGTGAGGAATAACATTACCAGTTCAGGCTAGTGAAATCAGCAAAGAAAAATCCTGTCTGAAACTGAAACAGCAGCTTTCCAAAACTGATGCTGCCCATCATTCGAAGGCCCACTAATTCGTTTGAATGGTCCTTAAATGGACTTCAAGTTTCTTATGCCGGCGTTCAAATGCACCCTGTTACAGTTAGAACGATGTATTGAAATCTTTATTGTTTTGCTATACGATGTTCAAATGCTCTTCGAACACAGAGACCCCTACAGTCTCAAAAAACTGTTTGAAGGTCGTACAATCGTCGTTTAGACATTATAAAACCAATAGAAGATCCAGCATTCGAATGTTGCCTGATACATATACATGGCTGAACTGGCTTGTTTTACTCCTTTATTTTAGTCTTCTTTGTTTAAATCAGTCTGCTGTTAGTATTGTGCCTTGATCGTATACATGATCCAAGATTGTACAACTCAATACAAGTATTTTTCTACATGAGTTTGCTATCAATACATAATTGCAATAACAACGCCAAAGAATTTTGCCATATTTTATGCATCTTCATATTTGGTTTTCCCTTACAATCAGTTGGCTTCTAAACACTTACATAAACTTCATCTCTTTGCTATTTGATGCTGTAGAAACATGGGAACAGCTTGGATCATTGCAACTACCTTGATGCAAAGGTATGCAAATGTAAATGTAATTTAAACTTTGCCCTATTTTATTTAAATTAGTGCTTTTAAGCATGTATCTATCAAACTCTAGATGGGATAGATAGGTGAAATATTTTCCATCAGTATTCTCTTATTAATCTATTACAATGTGGATCGAGTTCATAAGTTGTATTTCCTTATGTTATATCTATGTTATATCTCTACCTTAATTTTTTCTACCTGCAAATTACTTCTGCTGCGTTTTTGTAAACAACTAAAAATGAGTTCTGTAGGCATATATTTTATTTCTGTTTCGACAGAAGCTTTACTAAATAAGAACTTGTATAGTGCATATATGTGAAAATTCCTTTTAAGTGACCTGGTAGCTATGCATAAACTTTAGACTTCCTTGCATATTCTATTTTTGTACTTATAGATTTAAATTTGTCTGCTTCTCACAACAGAAAGCAATCATTTCACTGTTCTTATGCTTCAAAATGGAATTCCATAACTAGAGAGTGCAAATGTTGTGCACAAAATGTCTATTCACATGGATGAAGTTCTTAGGACTCAATTATTTTTGTTTGTAATATATTGGTAATATCTACACTATATCATCATTGATAGACAATGTTCTTGTTGTTGGAGAAATTAGGTTAGCACTTCCTCTAAATTGAGAAATTTTGTTACCCTCTTTTAATTCACTTCCTATGTCAATGTTAATCAGATAGCAATTTGTTGTCTATAAGATGCATCTTATATTATTAAGCTGTATATCCATATGACATCAGCAACTTATCGTAAGTTGTGAGATAAGTTATTGGGGAGCTGTATCTATGTCTTGTAGAGTTGCTAGATGTGATGATATATGTATGTTTTAAATTTTCCCTATCTTGCCTATGAAATCTTGATATCTAACCTATAAGAGGTGTTTTCTTGCTTGTAGGGTGAGACGGATATATTCTTTCCTACAGATTTCTGGCTTTTGGAGCGTATTGACCATAGCTGCTCTGGTTGGTCAAATGAGCAGGCAAAGACACGATCACTTAAACCAGTGAAGAAAAGACGGACAATCACGGTAATTCATTTTTGTTTTGTTGATTATTCTTTTTTATTAAATGTTGTTTGTAACATCCTGTTGTGGCAAGAAATAAAAACCTAATTTCTCCCTTGAGAAGTAGTACTTCCAATCCAATTCTTCATCCTCCACAAAAGACTAATTTATGTTTCAAAACACTATAGATTTGTACCGCAACCCATGCTCTTCCCCATGAGACATGAAAATATTTTGTTTCACTATTTATAAATCCTTCTATTCAACGTTAACAACATATTGCATCAACAATTATGTATCTTCCTTTTAAACTTTTGAGAATTGATTGCTTATGAAGTTATGATATGTTCTTTCTGAATTCTTGTTCAATTTAGCTTGAAGCAGCTGCCTTCATGGAAGAATTTGGTTTGCCATTGAAGACAAGGACCAAAGACGGATATAATCCCTTACTTGATGATTTCAAGAACACGAAATTCTATTTAAGTGTTCCTACACATAACACTAAGTAACCAATCTGTCTTATCCTTAAAAACAATCAGGTAACTAGTTTTCATTTTCTATGATGCACAAAGTTTTAATCTTATTCTGGAACAAAGGAGCCACTAGTTGGCTTAAGTTGAGCTAACATTTCTTTCTTTTGCTGCAGTTTCATACTTAGAAAGGAATAAATTTTTTTGCTAAAGCCACAAGCAATGCTTATGGGGCCATCCACAACTACGGATGTGTTTATATTTTTCTGTTCAACTAGTCTTGTGGATTTTGTAATTTACCTACTTTACACAACTATGCAATATTGCCCTTTGCTATATACTTTTTGGCAAGTCCAATTCCTAGATCTGACTCTTATTATATCTTCTATAGCCTCCATAGGTTCATAGTCTAGACAGTTCTCTCTCCTTCGCTAGCATTGCATTTCTTGGCCACGGGTCTATGTCATCAATCAGTTATAGAGACCTTTTTTGTATTTAAATGTAGAATATACTTTTAAACTTGTATTTGTGCTATTGCATTCTGAAACTTACAAAGAGTTGCACATATATATGTTTATTAGTTCTTTAATTAAGGGATAATTGCACCTATAACCCTTGAACTGTTATCTATTTTCACATAGACGTTTGGTTATATTTTGACATTAAGTCTCGTAATTATGCAAAATGCCTCTTTCACTTATTGTCCGTTAGATTTTATTTTGTAAAAATGCTGTGACAGTCCATGATCAATTTTAGATCCTCTAAGAAATATTTTGTCTTTCATTAACACCCTCTAGTGTGAGAGTTTTTAAGTTTAAAGAGTTAATCTGTACCCAGAAAAAGTAGGGTGTGCATCTGGAAATACCTTTTACTTAAGTTCTTGTGGCCAATTCTAAAAAGTTATTTTAATTTTTTATATTAGAAAAAGAGAGCTAATATTGTAGGTACAAGCTATTCTAATATTTAATTGTATACTAACATAAGGAGCAGTAATTATATTTGATGTATTAATAGTGAGATTGTATGGAGAAATTGGTGTTTTTTTATACTAAATGATCAAAATACTCCTTAGCCTCTTTATTCATGTAGAATAAGGATGGAATAGGCATAAATATTCTAATTCTTAATATTAGAAGAAGAGAGCTAATATTAATATGAATTATTGTAATGTTTAGTTCAATACTAGTATAAAGAGTAATAATTATATTTGATGTGACATAAAGTTGATATTAAAGTATTGAAGAATAATGAATTTGTATTGGTAAGTGGTGAAGTTTTGTATCAAATAACAAAAATACTCTTAATTTACTTATTGTAGTAGTAGTATATATTTATCTAAAATTTTAATATTTTTTATTATAATTGTGGACTTGAAATGCTTTATATATCCACGAAAAAATATTGCACTGTCGGTAATATAGGCCATAAGCTAGCATTGTAAAGAAAGAACCTCGTGCTCTATGCAAAATAATCATGCATTTTGATGAAATAACCATATTACGGAATAATATAGGGTTATAAGTTTGCACTGTGAAAAAAATAAGCTCACACCAGGGTTATAATTTTTTATTACAACTGCAATCTTATTGAACTTTATGTACTCATAATTATTGTATTTAATAAGCACTTCCTCGCATTTCTGGGATCAAAATATTTTTTTTACTCTTGCCTCCTACGTAAAAAATAAAATTTACAACCACCCATTGAACAAGCTCTACTTCTTTACATTGCTAGTGAATAGTCACAGTTTCTTTTGCACTAGTAAATATCCATGCATTTTGTCATGCTGCTAAATCGGCATTGTATCCAAAGGACACCAAATATTTAGTACTGAGCACTATATCAAATAAGTTTGCACTGCATGTTGTTATTGCTAGATACTAAGCACTACATAAAATAAGTCTTCACTATGGGGAAATGTAAGTCTGCACTAACTACCCAAAAATTCATGCATGCATACTTATAAATCATAAAATAAGTCTGCACTGTCGGGAAATATAAGCCTGCATTAACTACCAAAAAATTTATGCATGCATACCTATAAATTATAAAATAAGTCCGCACTAGATATTATTAGTAATAAATACTAAGCACTACATAAAATAAATCTGCACTAACTACCTAAAAAATTATGCGAGCATAGTTATAAATCCACACCATAGTATAAATCCACATTCGCATAAAAGAAATTCACACCAAAACATATCACTTTAAATGATAGAAATATATCTCAAAGAAAAATGTGAACTAATAATAGATATATATATATATATATATATAGCAGTATTCTTGTGGAAATAATTGAACTCCTCTTCCTCCTAAATCTATGCATATATATATATATATATAAGACTAGATTTTTCATAATAAAACTAGTACTACATAGAGTGGTAGGTAGGTAGCTATAGAGCTAGTTAGAGGTGCTGCACCTACAACATCTTGCTAACATTGCTAGCACTAAAGGCCTTGTGGACTATGGCAAACTTGTAGGGGTCATCAGAAGGGAAGAAGGGGGGCAAAGATGCAATCTTTGGTGCATCGCCTACCGAGTAGCTTGTAGGAGGCGCATGGCAAGAGCCTCCCTCTTGTTGGTTGATCAAAGAGATGGGAGAAGTGTACTCTTACAAGAATAGTGCTTTGTTGGAGGGACTTACAGTGCTTTGTCGGAGGAGAGGTGTGAGGAGGTTAAGAGAGCTCAGCGTTGGGCTCGATGAAGGAGGCCATGGCTGCCTTTCGACAGAAGAGAAATAGGAGAGAGAGAGAGAGAGAGAGAGAGAGAGAAAGAGAGAGAAATGTAACTAGCTGATTAGACCGAAATTTAATGTTATCAACTCATAAGGGTAAAATAATAATTTCAAGGTATTAATAAATTAGTTTTTAAAAGTTGTTTAGAATAAAATAAAAGAGAATGTTGATTTAGTATACTAAAATAAGATAACATATTGTTTAGTTACTATATCAGAATAAGAAAACTCATTCTAGAATAAACCTATTCTTATTCCACAAATAACCGAAGGGTTAAATTATTTTAAAATATTTAGTTTAATATTATATAATAAATAATAATTATATTTAATGTGATATAAATTTAATATTAAAATATTAAATATTATTTAATTATAATACCAGAATAAGGAGACTTACTCTAGAATAAGCTTATTCTTATTCCACACAGGTGAACAGGAGCTCAGTATTTATTCTCTATTCAACAAGTGAGCGCAGCCTAAGGAACTGCAGATGCTTATACTATCTACAGTGTATGAATATAAGGAACTGCGGATGCAATATTATCTAATCGGCGTCGTGCAAAACTACCCATAGGGATTCCAGCATTCTTGTATATAAAGTAGATTTCATTATCATCCCAGATAGCATTCTAGAATCAAATTTTCGGAATATTGGCTAAACCAGACAGCATCTACAAGAAAGCCAGGGATATTTTCAGGCTAAGAACTGAAACTTTTGGCTACAAATTACAGTGCAACCAAGGATTGAGGGAACATGCAACACCATGAATACAACAGATAACAACTTAACATGCGTTACCCCCCTTGAAGACCGCAAAGGCTTAAAAATAAAGAAAGAAAAAAAAAAGAATAATTGGGGGCGTTTCGTTTATTCCCAACAAAGGGTGTACTTCCACATTGCTTTATGGAAACAACACCTGCTATTACATCTTCTATAGAAAAAAATAATGACAGAAGTCAAGGGAATGATATACAGATGGAGAAGCCGGCTATCACCAAAAAATTACTGAAGATTATCTCCGTATATTAAACTTTCTTCCTTTATTTCCATTACAGAAGCTTGCTGGTGCGGCGCTTCGCTGGACCTCCAGGGAAAAGCTTCATTATCCAGCCCAACACCCTCTCAACCACCTAGTTTCAAAATCATTAAATCAGCTTTCTGGAGCATTGTAGCTTTGATTTGTTTTCTTGCTTTATCAAGAAAATAAGAAAACCAGCATTCATCATAAAAAATCACTAGCAAATTAAAGTAGTATTTATAAAGTTAATTAGCTGCTTTGGTAAATAATGAGAATACCATAAAACAAGAAAAAGTTTCAATAAAGAATAATGAATTTGATCAAATTGTAAACAAACGATGACTTTGGTGAAAAAGACTCAACAATAACTAGGTAGCAGAAATTTGAAGCTTAAAAAATATAATTTGTTATGACAAGTGTAAAGTAAAATGTACATAATCAATGTCCACATATAGGTTATCCGTTGCACTTAAAGATCTGACTTACTGAATTAAAACAAAAAAATAACAAAAGACTGTTTGAACAAAAGAATCTTTGCATCAACTAAAATATTAGTTGTGCCGTTTCTGCTAGCTGAAATTTTAGAGGGATATCTTATACTCAAAGCCCATGGGGATGACTAGCAGATTTAGGATTATTGCTCACAGTATCAAGAAAATCTACAACTGAAGATCCAATATGATATATTAAAGGAAAACAGGACAGAACACAGACAACGGAAACAACCGCAAATAATTCTTCTATCAACAAAGTAGATCAATTCACCTTAACTGTATTTTGCCTGCTTCAACAGGCAATTCAGTGAATAAGAAAACTTGAAACATTCTTAAACTGAGATAAAAATTTATCAAAACTAGAAAATTCTAGATGGAAGCCAGTACTCTATTGTCATACCTCATCTCCTTCATCAGCATATTGTGTTGTATCATTTATAATGTGCATGTCGATTGGTTTTGTCAGGACAACCTCGTTAGCCATTTGTTGAGCAGTCAAAAGCTCTAGCCTCTGCGTCTGAGCCTCCAGCTTTTGCGTTAGGTCCTTGTTCAAGTCCTTCAACAATAAATGGAGAATAAATAATAAACCTACAAGCCACAATGGAGAAAAGATCTGCATATTCTTGCATAACCTTTTCTCTTATCTAGTTACAAGCAAGTTAAACAATGATTCTCCCAAAATGTTCCCCACCACAGAAAATCTAACCAGGAAAGGCAACTATATTGGTATGAAACCCGAAATACTCTGTTAATTTCAGGCAATGCAGATATGCCTGATAAAATGCATTGACCACTGTATCCATTATTTCAGTATCGAGCTATTTTTCAAATTCTAAACAAAAATACGAAATGCAGAAAAATCATAAAATAATATTTAAATTGTAGGAAATAATAAAATTTAAATTACTCAACGAGTTAAAAGTTGTGAATTTATGAAGAAAGTAAGTTGGGTCACTCTCCCTCTAGATAGTTAGATCTATCTTTGTTTTGTAAAATTAGCCAATGATTGGTCGAATAACAATGTTAACACATAAGGAGAGAAGGAGAATTAGAGAAGGGAATAATCTTGTCCAAGGAAGGATTCGGAAAATACAACAATATACAACCCAAATATGACCCAAAGTAAAAAGGAATAAGTTGTTTCAATGGATACGTAAGCCGTATCAAATCTAGCAATATTCCAAGCTATTCATGCCGATCGGCATACTCCATGCCAATTGACACTTACTGTGCCAATGAGGACACGACACCCGGCACGACTGTGCTAGTGGAACAGCCCCGTGAGCCATGCTAGCCAGGATGGGTGTTTTATTTTTCATTTTTTTTTAAGATCTAATTTAATTTTACTAAATATATTATTTGTAAGTCTTTCTACATAGATATAACATTTTAGTGCTAGATGTATGAAAAATACTCTCTAAAATGTAGAAACTAAAGCAAACTAAGCATTACATACATAAAATATATTAGTTTATTTATCATTATTCCATCAATCTACTTTAAATCAAAATAAAGGGTATTTCAGTATTTTTTTCCTTCTTTAATTTTTAATTTATATCACATCAAAGATAATAATGACACTCTTATTCCAGAATACAAATAAACATAGAAAATAGTTATTCCTATAATAAAACCCTCATGTTAATAATAACAAATTAGCTTTTACTATTTCTATTCCTCCCTATTCTGCTCTATTCTGAATGAGAATCTCCTATTTAGATTACTACCAAAGTCTTCTTCATACAAGAATAAAGAGAGTTGTGATGTCGTACAGGGTTCATTCATCATATTACTTACAAAGCAAGCTTAACCGCAAAGTTCTAACTGGATCTGGTTCTTTATGCTGAAATTATCCTAGGACCATTCAGTGACCAGCAATATGATGTAAGTAAAAAAGCACAGATCCTCATAAAAAATAGAGATAAAAGTACACTAACATATTGTGATACAAAATGGCTGTCTAACTTTCATCCAGAATGCAATATCTAGGTTCCTTTGTAGTTATCTTAAGAAAGGTATGCATAACTATAAAAAAAAAAACTTAGTATGAAATTGTAAATATCACATTCTGAATGGTATTTCTGCCAGCCATTTCATACCATGAATGAATAAAATAAACCAAGTTAAGAATCAACAAGTCTTCTACTCTTAATATTAATAGTACCTTTAACATGAAACAATTAGAGGACTCGATTTTTAAGGCCCGCATCATCTCTTCTCTCTCCACTGCTAACTGTAATTGCAAATGCACTCCAAATTAGATGTTAAATAGGCAACACTTCATAATTGAATAAAGAAAGTACTAAATCATGATATGGTAACAAAAAGCACAAGTTAATATATCTCCATTAAACAGATCAGATAAAGTGTAACTTTTTGTTAAACAGGAAACACTTCTTTTTCTTACTACCAGCTTGGTTCAGGAAGAAAATAGATCAAATAAGGCATAAATCTTTGTGGAAAGGGTCTGCAGTGGAAAGATCTGTAAAAGTAACAAGCAGGAGGAATGAGAATTTCAGATATCAGTATATGAATCTGGCTCTTTAAACCAAGAGGCAGTGGCAGTTGTTGCAGTCAAAACATTAGCTGTGGGCTAGAGTACTAAAGCAGAGGTATTATAAGATTATAAGAGATTAAAGGTTGGGTAACAGACACCAGGTGTTTATTTTGTGAAAAGGAGAGATCTGTCTCTCATTTGTTAAAGATGAAGTCTGTTTTGGTCTTCAGTCTATACTGAAGCAGTTACTTAAGGTGTGGGGGAGCAGGAGGAAAGCAAGGATAGGAGGCATGCAAAAGTTCAAAAAAGTAGAGGATTTGGATGAATAGTTTATGTGGGTATTATGGCTTGCAAGGAATACGATATTTCAACAATCTCAGGTTAGGAATTGGATGAATTTGGCATCTGCTATTAATTCAAACTTCCTATGTTGGGCAGGAAAGCAAGGATAGGAGCCATGCAAAAGTGCTAGGCCATTCTTACAAGGTAATACTGCCAAGGGCTCAGTCCACATCAAAATCCAAAACTGGGAAGAGGTATCTGCCGGGATGGTTCTTGTTTTAGCTTATATTGGAGGGTAGTGTTTTGTATTTTAAATTCTGAAGGACAAGCTCTGATGGTGTATAGTCAAAAGTTGGTTTAAGTAAATGTGTTGGGTAAATGTGGTGTAAAACTTTAAACAGAATCTATTATTATCTTTGGGGAAATTTTATCTTAAGTTTCGAAATGAAGGAGGGCAAACTTTTGCCTTTTCTCCAAAAGAAAATATCATCTACATTAATAATAATTTTGCTGAGAATCAAGATAATACCTCTGATATCAATGAACTAATATTGCCAATCATTCTAATCTGATCCTGTGGAATACCAACAGATGTATCTTCATAAATGACAGAAGTACCAGAAGTGCTACTGGCCAGAGACACAGATGGTCCAACATCTTCTGATGTATTTAAGGTACTATCAAGCATTGTTTCATGAAAACTGCTCTCTCCTCTAGCCATATCCAAATGCTCAGCACCTGCAGAAATTTTTATAGGATCAAATAGTAGATAAAATTAGCAAAACTAGAAAATAAGCAGCAACATCTTCTGTTTGAAGAACTAAAACATTTAGGAGACAAATAAGGAATCCACTACAACCATTTCCATAGTTTTTTTTCCTTACTACTAATACTCTTGATTTAATAGTCAAAGATGCAAAATACATTTATAACTTCATTACCAAATATTTCTTCATTATTTGAGTTTATCAAATTCAAATTAATACATAATTTCGTAAATTTGCTCGTAGATTTAACTCAATGAAGTTATTTATCATGAATCTCATTTCTGTCAACAAAAATGTATGCTTTCCATTCACAAAGCCTACTTTTACAAATTATTTGAAAGAAAATGATCATGATAGCTGCAATGGCAAGTTTAGCTGCCATGTTTCACGGCATGGCCATGTTTGAAGAAAATTGGCCACACGAAATATGTGTTACATACTTACATGGATTCAGTATAATGAATATATCAGCCTATTTAGTGGTATCTAGTTTAGCCCTCTGTAACTCGTAATGTAGTTTACTATCTCATTGATGTTATATATGTATAAAGATTTCTTATATTCTAATATTTTCTCTATTTATTTTATATACTATCAATTTTCATTGTTCGAATTAGTATTGCTTTTGTCTCTAATACCATCTTTAGCTTGTATAAAATACTTTCCTCATCTAATAACTTATTATAAGAATATTCTTTCAAATGCCTCTTACTTACACTAAGTCTAATATAGCTTACCTACCATGGAACTCATCATGCGCTGCATGCCATTTGACAGTTGACACCTTTGCTGGTAGTAAGCCTTTTTTCTTCATAAACAATTCATTTTGTAATTCTGTCTTCAAACCAATATAAAATCACAAAACTAGTAACTTATGACTTTTTGTATGCAAATTATTCCTACATCTTTTAAAGGCATACTATATTGAACATATTATAGATATTTTAATCTTTCTAGAAAAAAAAAGTGCTTTTTTGTTTCTGACAAACAGCATCTTTAACAGAAAATGTGAAACTGAATGAGATATTAGAGGGTGTGCATTATCATAAAAGGAGCACATTCGTACCCAAGTCCTCGGTTAAGGTGGCGGCATCTCTTCTATCAGAGTAAGGTTTCTTTTCTTCATTGCCATTTTCAGACACTGATGCTTTCCTTAGCTTAGATTGCAGGAGCTTCCTCTCTGTTACAATAAAACTAAATCAGGGCCAGTTGATAGTGACACAAAATATGTAACATTACAATTACAAGCATCAAATATGGAGAGAAAGAAATGAGGACACAAAGATACTTTTACAACTAAAATCTAATGTACCCAAAAAAAAAAAAACTAAAAAAAATACAGAGCAAAAATGGTGACTAAACAATATACATTGTTGAGACTCGAGATTATAAAATTTATGCAGGAAAAATGAAAATCTAAAAATACAAAAATTGATCACACAGTAGAGAATGAGAATAAGACCTTCTTGCAGGGCATCAATAGTGAATTGAAAATCTTGGTGCTCCTTCTCTAGAATAGACACTTTACGTCTGCATTACGAAAAATTTAAATTACAAATATAAAGTATCATTTAATAAAATTTTAAAGTATTTAGAATTGAGTTCATAAGTCACTGCAGCCCTCCATCACAAGTTGAGTTGAAATCAGTGTTCATCTGAGATCTTTAATTTCCTTGATACCTCACAATAGAGTTTGCAATTTAAACTCCTAATTAGCTTGGAAAAATCACCATAGCAATAAAACTCTCAGTTAAGCATGAAACAACTATCACCATAAAAGAATCATTTTTCCTAGTTTGCAAAAGAGTTCACAAATTTTTAATCTGTATAATAGAATAGCAAACATCTTAGATTAATTGAATTTAATGTGAAAGATATGAAATCATGAAAAAAAAAGTGAAGGTGACTCACCTGAATGAAGAAATTTCAGAGTTTAAGTTCTCCACTTGCTTTTCAAGCTTTAGCTCATTTGATCTCAATCTAAGAGCCTACAGATTACATACACAAGCTACATAAAATCACCCGAAAATAAGAGGCGACAAATATTATAAAGTCTCAAAATTGAAAACCATACTGCTAGTGAAATCAGGCTAAATTGCACTCTGTTTTGGCAAATTCACTTGTATATCTACTAAATTTGCTATTCGCAAAAGATTAATCTTAAGATAAAATCACCAATTAATTTTTTTTTTAAAAAAAGCATAAGCAACACACCGGTCCATGATTCTGTTTTTCAGTTTTGAACAGTGATTCCTCACAAAAGCTTCACAAATTATTATATGAATGCAGAAAGAAAACTATGCAAAAAAGAAGCAAGTTCCTAAGATTGGGAAGTATGTGGAATAATCGGTAACTAATCCAAGGATTCTTCTGGTACCAGCACAACTAGTGTCAACAACCTACAGCCAAGATTGCAAGCATGCCAATCAACATGACCCATGCAACTGATATAATAGTTGTGTCAATATGGGTGCACGTGTGCACACACATGCGAGCCACACACACACACACACACACACAGAGATGTGAAGGCAGCAACAGGAGTTGCAGAGGGAGGGAGAGAGAGATGTTAAGGCAGCAACAGGAGTTGCGGAGGGAGGGAGAAAAAAGAAGGAAAGGCTCTTACTGACCCATCGATTTTCTTCTTCCTCAACCTTCTTTAACCGATCACAAAGACATTTTGCACATTACATACTATAAGGCTCACAGCTAATAGTGCAGGTTATTAGTTATTCCCTAAACAGCGTTAAGGCATTCTATCCTAACGAAGATGATTTTAGGACAGTCAAAAAATTTTAATTGAGGTTATTTCAATCTGAGTAGCTTATCAATCATCTCTAACGGACCTTGAACTTCAGGCACTTGCCCCTTCCGCACGTCACAAAACTCTTTACCTCAAACCACCAAGCACAGAGATATTCCCTTCTTTGTTTGTGACAAGGAATTACATATTGGAAAGCTTCAAGCTTCAGGTAGAAGGATCATGTGCCCTCAGTTCAAGCAGTGAAAGGGAACAAATCCAGAAAGAGAGAAGGTCTAGTTCTCTCATGATCAACTCAAGAAAGCAAATAAAGCTACAATGTCTTTTGTCCATTATTGTCAGTCCCTTGAAGCTCCCCCTTGGGGGACCATAGAAAGACCATTTTCCACACACAAAGGAGCCTGGATAGAAGGAACTACAGGCTTGAACAGAAGATACATCCATTCTCATCTCTCTCTCCCTCGTGCCAATCTGATGGATCTCACAAGCTTTCAATTGTCAAAAGATATATCAATGGTGATAGACGTAGTCATAGTATAATGGATGGTTAAGATGAATAAGAACTTCTAAGCCTGTATAGTTGTAGGCTTACCTACAAAGGTGGTTGTGGACTTACCCTTAATGTGATATGAAAATGAATAATGTGAAATAACTGGATCGTTAGGGTTCAGCGAATGATGATGGATAGAAAGAGGAAATGAATGAGGTTTTATATCTCCATCCTAAACTAAGGTTTCATATCTAAAACTCATATTGGAGATAAATCTCAAGAAAATTTACTTCTTCATTAATCCCATGTGAGTAAAAAGTTGGCCTACATATAGACCTTACAATAACAATAAGCAAATAATACCCGACCTACTACAAAAAAATGAATATAATCCTAAACACCATAAATAACAAATGTATAATAAATATAATTGACTCAAGACTAACTCCCTCAAAGAGAAATTGCACTAATACATGTGCTCATGTAACACATCAGTGATGTCCACATCAATCTCCACGACTAAGAGTAAGGGTGTCAAAATAAATGAGTCGCTTGGCTTGGGCCGAGTCGAGCCTAAATAAATTTATGGGCTTGAATTGAATTTATAGCTGAGCTTAAGCTCAAACCTAAGTTAGCTTGCTCAAACTCGGCTCATAAATTTTTTTATTAATATTATATATAAGTAGATCCATAACCATATTATATAGGCTCAATAGGCTCAGCTTGAAAATAGCTTAGTTTCAAGCTTAGGCAAGGCTTGATCCGACTTAGCTTGAGTTTGGTTTAAAAATAGGCTCAATTTGGCTCGTTTATACTCCTAGGTAGAAAAAAACTCGTCTCTGTTAAATGTGTCTCCTACAACACTCATACTTCTATAGCCCAATGGTTTCCTATCACTCCACGTCACTTCAATCAAGCCAACTATCATCAAATTTAGTGATAGATTTCACACCACCCTCAAGCTAGGGTTTACCCAAATTTTCCTGATAATAGGACTTGTCCATGACTTCAAGCAGCGGACAGAGATTTTCCTCATACTGTTCTAACCTGTTGAGTTCATTCCAAATCACTTCAATCAAGCTAAGTATCATTATGCTTAGGGATAAATTTGACACCTTCACTCTCAACATAAAATTTCATATCCAAATCTTGTTGATGTCAAGACTTATCCTCGGTTACCAAAAGGACACCAATCATAGGGACAAGAGGAGTTGATAGGGATGTGGCGGTGGCGGATGAGGTTAGGCGGCTATGAGCAGGAGATGGATGGAGTTCAGAGAAGATGGCATCAGCGGTGGTGGAGAACAGTGCTAGTGATGTCGACGCAAGTGGAGAGCGACACTGGCTATGATGGCGTCAATGGAGAGCACTACAAGCGGTGATAGTATCGATAGAGAAGTTGCTAGCATAGAGAGTTTGGTGAAAGGAGTCAAGTTAGAGTTAGCGTAGGTTTAGATATGTTGAAGTTCAAGGTGACTTAAGGCTAACAAGTGGAGAAAGTGTTAGGGTTAAGGCTGACGGGTCGGATTGGGTTAGCTGCTAATGGATTTAGATAGAGTTGAGTTGGTGAGCTAAGTTGATTTAGGTTTAGGTGGGAGTGGATTTGGCTTTAATGGGTTGATTAAGGAGATAATTTTGGTACTTTGCAAAGGGAATATATTTGAAATTTTGGTAGATATGATAAGGGAGAAAAGAAAGGAAATATTGATATTTTCAAGAAAAATTAAAATTTGAACTTTGGGATATGCTACGACGGAGAAAAAGGTTAATTTAGGTGATGATAAACTATGGGATGATGCACGAAGACTCTAATTTGGTGGTCGTCTAGTCTTGCTTTGTGATTTCATAATGATGATAGGTTTTTCTCATTTGTCTACAACATGAAATCTCCTAATGCGATTCAAAAATCATCTTACTCGACATGTGGCAGAGTTTGCGATGATCTGGTGTTCGTTGCGCAAATGGTCAAACAAAGAACAAGTGCAGAGCAACATAGAACCCGAGAGGCGAGGCCGTCCATACACGATGGAAATTGTGACGAGGTTGAAGAAGATGGATAGCACGGATAGATAAGTGGGCGATAGAAGCAAAAAAAGTGGTTTGGAATAGATTTGAACCCTAAAAAACTATTACTCTAATATCAAAATGAAATGAAACCTTACAATGACAATAAACAAATAACATCCAAAACAACTACAAAAAAAATAACTTTAAACATCATAAATAACAAATGTATAATAAAACTAATTAACCTAGGAGTAATTTTTTGCAAGAATAATTGCACTGATACATGCACCCATGTAATATGTCAATGATGTCCGTATTAGAGCAACAAAAGTATTCATTTTGGAAAAAAATTGTTGATATATGAGAGAGAATATAAAGGTGTCATTATCATATTTGATGTGACATTAAAAAGTGAAAAATATTTATTTTTAGGGAAAATTAATGATGTTAATACCAAAATATAATTATTAAATTTCTAAAACATAAATAATGGGTATTTTAAGAGTAAATTTGTAATTTGAGAATATTTAAACTTAGACCCATTTTATTTTTCTCTCATCTTACCTTTTGAACTTGGTTAGGGATAAACCACTGTTTGGTTACTAAATATGGTTAGTGGTCTCTAACCAATTTCAAGGAAAATCTTTAGCCTCAAACCAAACACCACATTGGTTTGTCTAAAATCGTTAAATTCCAAGGAAACACAAAAATCTCGCTAATAATTTGTATGTTGATATTAAGTTTCTCAAGTTATTCTAAATATCTCGTTGAAGTTTTACAATTAACAACCTCTAATGGTATTGATGCCAATAAAAATCTAGCAATGGATTTAATAGCAAATCACACATGTGTCCATATTCCATAATAACCTGGAAGAGTAGTACTAGGACTTTCCACATTATATTATGATAGTAATTTAAATAATGATTATGATGATTAATTGGTTTATTGGTTATTACAGCCTTATATAGAACAAAATTCTTATCAATAGAATTTCTGAATTATTACATAGCATACCAATTGAAACAGTTGAAATTCATCCATGCTCCACTTTTTACCCAAGAGGTGGCTAAAGCAAATCCAACTTTTAAGAAAGATCCAGTACAGTAAACAAATTATGTAATTTGCTGACAACCTCCTATGAAATATCTAGAAAGCACCCCGTGAAGGATGCAAAACAGGCAAGCGAGAAGCTTGACTTGAAACTTAGGATATATGGAATCCAGACAAAAGAAAGTGACACTGAAATAAGCTAAAAGAGCCAAAAACAACACATTAAGTATGAAGATTAGTAAATAAAAACTTCTCCAAATTCCTTGACTTGCTTCACTATGAATATATGCTCTATTGATATTTAAAATGCAATCCTCCTCTCAAATAACTAAATCTTCTAAGATGAAAAAGGTGAAATCTATTGTTGACACACAGAATGATATAAAAGAAACAGCTTGTGCAAAAAAAATTGACTTACTTCTAATCAAGTATAATCTAGATATGATCTAACATCAATAGAGAAAAAGGCTAGCTCATAAGAAAAGAAAAAGGAAAACTAAGTGAGACTTACCTTCTCTTCCAAGCTAATGACTTCAGATGCAAGTATTTTCGCCCTTTCATCAGCAGCACTACACTCTAGTTGGGCATTAGCATACTCCATTTGAACAGAATCAAGTGCTAACTGTTGTACAAGATAATCATGAAGAAATTGATGTGAGAAAATTCTGCTCTCCTGGTTATCACATACTTAAATCACAAGAGTAATCAGTACCAGACCCAACTACTGTTATGGGCTAAAGGAAAAATATATTTGGAAATGCTGTTCAATCTAGATGACAGTAATGAGTCTCAAAATAAGGAAAATTATATTACAACATGATTCACCTTTAACAGATAGTTGATGTGGAAAATAATAAAAACTACATATTTGGGAGAAAATACGCAGCATTTCAGAGGTATAGATTAGAAGTCATAACTTTTGTAAAGAGACAAAATCCCTCTGACTCAGATATCCATTGGTCAATGTTTGAGGGAAAATAATGTGAGATCATCTATTTAGCAAGCAACTAAAAGTACCAGCAAGGGAAAGCAAGGTAATTATTCGAACTTCAAACTTCTAACAAAAGATGGCCATGCCACTTGGCACACCCCATTCCACTCAAGTATCGATACCCAGCACGGGTTATGCCAATGGGACAGCTTGATGCCAGGGTGTACTAACCTATGCCGATCAATATGGGATTTTTTTACAGTTTAAAAACTAATTTGGATTGTATAAATGATAGATTTAGCTTTAGTTCTATTATTTGTAAAGGCTTTTCTCCATAGGACTAGCATTTTGATGCTAGCTCTATAAATAAATGGGAAAATTTGATCCCCAGATATTTTTCCCCAAAATTTTTTAAAAAATCCGAAACTAATATGTCAAATTCATTCAAATTTAGTCAAAATTGATATAGAAACATGTTAGATTAACTCTACATAAGTTGATTTAAACCCAAATTTAATATTTTTTAGCTAAAATTTCAGCATAATTAATTTTTGCCCAAATTTCACAAAATCTGAAATTAATGTCAAATTCATTCAAATTGGGACAAAATTAATATAAATACGATTAACTACATCCAACTAAGTTTTGATTTTAATTATTGAACTATTGTCAATTAAAAAACATATCAATCATATTATATATTTAATCATGTTCCTATTTAACTATTACTATATTTTTAATAATATAGATCAATGACAACATTATCTAAGGATAAAAGACTCTCATGTAGGTTTTAATATATACATTCAAACTAAAAACATGTATAGAAACCTAAATATTATCCTTGAGTGTCACTATGAGATGTGAAAATGATAAATTAAAACTACTTCAAGAATTGACTACTATCAAAATTTGTATGTTTACAGACTATGGTATATTATAGAATAATAGACCTCTATCGGCATCTATATAGCCTCCATCATGACAAGCACCTGGAAACCTTCTTTTTGCCTATCATAAGAAAAAGGCCTTTCTCAAGTCAAAACTAGCTATTTCATCCAAAAATAAATATTAGGCAATCAAATTACTTAAAGCCAACTAAAGGACTGCCAAATATTTGCATTTCTGCACATGTTTATGATGCGAATGGAGAGGACATAAATTCTTTCAGTTTACCACACAAGAATGCTACAAATTGGAAAAAAAAAAAGACGAGAATAATGGTGAAAAAGTACGGTTTCAACTTTCAACCCTTTCTTCTATTTACACTACCTTTCTTTCCTCTTCTATTTACACTACCTTTCTTCTATCAAATACAACATATTAAAGGTCCATAAATAAGTGTAGAGGTTCCCCAAGCCGGGTAGATTCCTCTGCTCAAAAGAATTAATGAAAACCAGACAAATATGATATTAATCTAGGAGATAGCTATGGACTCTTACATCATCTTTTAATCCTTCCGGGACACCTAATTCTTTGAAGTTTAATAAATATAAGTTTGTCACAGCAATTTGAAAGGCCAAAAGCCCAAAACAATCTCAAATGACCTCATTTCATGGTTTTGCCAAGCAAAAGGTAGTCAAACGTTGTAAGGCTCATCAAGCAATCCAAATAGGTTTTTGAATCATCATGACCAGAGATCCCAAAAGTTATGATCACAGATTCAAGTATCGGCGGATCAGTATTGCCAAAATGGATCAGCCGATATGACTGATTTAGTCGATCCCCACTCCGAATAGTATGAAACAGAAGGCCAATACAGCCGATACCACCAATACATATCGTTTTTTTAAGCACCCGATCTTGATTCCAAAACCGATACTTAGAAACTTGGTTACAACCTGTAAAATTTAGGCATGTGGCTTCCACTCGAATGCTGTCAATCTTGCTCCTGAATATTATCTGTCATACCAATATGGCCAAATAACTCCACAATGATCTAGCCTCTCTTGATTCATATAGATTGGTGCTCAAATTGGTCCCCTTAACCCTCCTAGATCAAAGCTCATGTATACCTTGTGTGGATTGTAGTCTGCTTATTTGTTCGAGTCAGTCCAATGATTCAACTGGATTACAGCTCCCCTTCTTCAGTGATTCATCTCCTATTTGAATCAACAATGAAAAAGGAGCAGAGCATACTTTTCTATCTTGTATTGAATCAACCTGGATATGGAGCTATCAACAGCCCTAGCTTACATACCAGATTCATCAAAATAAAACTTTTGTGGTAACTAGGATCCAAGATAGCACCAAGATTCGCTAGTTATTATCCAAGTGCATGGGTTCCACACAGGCTTCTGAATCTGCTGTAGTTACTCCATAAATCCTCAATCATAGTTTGATGCTGTTTTAGCACATCATCATTTGCTACATCGTTTTCATCATCCAACTTAATTTATTACCTCGACAAAGACTCCTTAATCCCACCACTCAAACAAGAAGATTACGTTGAGCTACCATATAGCTGTGAGGTCAGAGGTTTGCTACTCAGATGCTCTAATTTTTAAGAATTGATTCTTCACATCATCCTCTACATTAACATGAGAATCACTCTTCTTCTTCTTCTTCTGTTAAAAGTGAGCATTAAAGACACCACCAATAAGGACCTAGGCTTTGATATTGCTCATATGAATGAAGGGGATGAAGGGAATTCTTCCGATCAGACTCATTCAGAATGCTATGAACTTAGAAGGAGAAGACAACAGAGAATAATGGAGTAGGGTTTTCAACTATCAAGTTCACCAGATTACAAGTCTATAAATAGGCATCAAAAGCCTATAAAACAAGAAAATTAGAAAAATATGAAATTAACCCATAAAATGAATCGAGACTCTTACTCAAGCAATTTGGTATAGTTAGCACATAAAAATCTGACAATACATATTGCATTTGTAATAGTTGAAAAGGACACTTCAAATCTATATCATTTTCATTCTCTACCAGCCTATTTTCAAGAATGTTCTTAATTCTTTAATACCATGATGCTTCTCCTTGCACTCTCTAAAGATTATGATATTGCCATGCCTTCTTAAATCTTGGCACCTCCAACTTCTAAATCACAAATTGGTTCTTTCTTTTCTTTTCTTTACTCATTTTCTTTAAAAACAATAGCACATGTCCCATTCAGAAAAGATATATTAGAAGCAAGTATTTATAGATGTAATTTCATTACATATAAGAGAAAAGTGCAGAATGCTAAGGAAAGGGACTAACAAATTGAGCCTTGATTTCCTCCTGTAACTTCTCCATGTCAGATTTTAACTGATTGATAACTTTTCCCTGAGATCACAAACCAAAAATCAAATATGAGAATAATTCACATATAAATTAGAAACTGAAGCCTTTAAATGATACTCATAACTTAATGCAATCAAAACTAAAAACTAAGTTTCCTATAAATATCACAACCACGGAAGCATTTTGCCAAATCTCATCAGATCTCTTTCCATGCAGATGGAAAAACCATTCTGATAAGTTTTTATTCATGTTGCAACACACAAATGTATATATGAAGTACACAAGCCATCATGCAGCATAAAGAAAATATTTGAGATCGAAAAGGATATGCTGCAATTCTGAATAATACAAATGAAATATTAGACTAAACACTAAGGCTTCTTTCACTATTGAAATAAGGGTAATTCTAAAATATGTATTACTATTTGTTATTTTCAGAATAAGCTTTTATTCTAAAAATAATTATTCATATGTTCACCAGCAACGATGGCCCGTAAGAGGAGAAGAAAAAAAAACGAGATACTCACCTTCATCGTCGCCGACCGCCGCTCACCTACCGTTACCGATCGCCGTCGCCGCTCGACCGATAACCTTATATCTCTCTCTCTCGATCTCATCTTCTCCCTCGGGCGACGGAGAGTGGCGACGAAGATCAGCGACGGCGACGGTGATCGACAACGGGTAGCTCGACGGCGAGCGGCGGAACTATTAGGAGAGGTGCTGTACGGCACCCCTCGTGCCATGTGCCGGTATGCCACCGGTATGACCATCCATGTTCATTAGTATTTTAAAATAAGTGTGTAATAATTATCTTTGATATGATATAAAGTAAAAAAAAAAGATAGAAAAAAATTATTGTCTTTCATGAGATTATGATAAATATTTTTTAATTTGATACAAAATAGATTCATAGGATAGATAATAAAAATAAATTAGTAACTGAGTTAATATGTGTAAAATATGTAATTTTAATGAATAGTATTTATATTATATAATAAAATTATTATAATGTTTAACAGTTATTCTAAAATAAGAGGTTATATTTCAGAATAAGGAATGAACGGGGGTAACAGGACATGAACATGCAGGAATCATAAGCATGACTCGTATATAACCAGACTTACACTATGTTGAGAACTTGAGATTACACTTTTAGCAACAAATGTGAAATCAACAGAATTGAACAAACCCATGTCTCTACATTGTCAGTGCATGGACCAAGAAAGAACTAAAGAAACAGCCTAAAATGAATGCAAACTTTGTGATTATACGAGCAAGTGTACGCACTTCACTGATGTTCTATAAACATGTAGACCAGCCAAAGAGGATCTTCATGCTGATAGTAAGTAAATGACAACAATGCCAGACAACTGACCAATATCACACATCTAAATGCACAAGAGCATCTACTATACCAAAGTTATTTAGTATCTCGATAGATGGAAACCAAAGAATGCATTATGATGACTTCTATATCTATGTTTGATGTTAGAAAGAGCACTTCAGTCTATGGATGAGTGATGACTTGAATGGCATGCCAGGCAAATATAGAAGAAACTAATTTAGTGTTCAGAGATCAAGTCAATTCCTTTTGGATCTGAAGTGACCTTTAGCTTATCAAATTTGTATTGGCCTTATTTTCTTAATTTTTTCAGTTTGGATAAAAAAAAACTTAAGTTTGAAACAAATTTTAATTGATTTGGATATGTTAAGATCGGGTTCATGTCAAGGACTGATCATCCAAAAATGTTCTTCCCTATAAATAAGCTAAGTTAGCGCCTCTGTACAGGAGACTTTGTTTCTGTGAAAACATCATGGGAAAGGGGCTTCTTCTTCTCCTTCTTCACGTGAAGCACTGCCAAGCAAGCCTCTCACTCTCCCAGGATGATCTTGTTTATCCTTTCTCAATTTAATATTCCATTCCTCTCTTTCTTTTGTCTCTTCGCTGCTGTTCTCTGGTCACAGCAGATGTTTCCTTAAGTGAATCAGCATCCCTGGTAGTCTGGCACAAAATTAGTCTACCCTGATCCTCCTAAATCCTGTTCAACTTCTCCCAAAACTATTTAAACCAGCATATCTACATCAATTGAACCACTGAATATGCAACTCCCGCATTCAAAGCCTGAACAGCCCTCAGCCAAGCACCCAAAAGCGTATAACCCACCCTTTTCTCTCCAATCTCTGCAAGCTGAAATTCTGGAACTAATGCAAAACACAACAAAACTCTGCCTGCAATAGTTTGTTAAACCTTGTTCACAGATCTAATGTCCTCAAAACCCTATATTAAACTTTTGCACCAAACCAATATCCAACCACAAGCAATCCCACAACAGCCCATCTACAAGTCAGCTTTCTTAGATCCAATATCTCCTTATTAAACCATCTAATAGGCCTCTTTTTGCAATCCTTATAGATTACAAGTGTAAAATCAAAACTGGAAATTCTGAAACTATCCAAAACTTTTGATTCCACTGTTTATTACATCTTTATTGCTGAAACCATTGAGTGGGCTTCCAGATAGATTATTGACCCTTATACTTGCATCATTAAGGATTATTGGCTTACATATGTATTAGGTTGTCCTTACTAAACAATGTTTTGAAAATTAGGATCGAGATTTAGATCGGTTGCTCGAAAAGATAATACGGATTAGCAGTATCAATCGTATTTAGACATGATCATTAGGCCCAACCCGCCCAAATTCAGCCCGAGCCCGATTTAGGCCCAGCCAGACCCAAGTCCAAAATGGTAATTTGCAGCATGGGCTAAGCTTTTGCTCGCTCAACCCGGTATGAAAGCCTGATCCACTACTCTCATCTATGGCTCAATTTATAATGCATGCATATTCCTATAATTTTTTTACTCCCACATTAGATATTTAGTAAATTATATATTAATATATAAGTATATTCTGAAAGATATGTCTTCATATAAGCCCATTAAACTCGGTCCAATAAGATATAATATTTTTTATATTTAACCTATTATGTTAGACTCATTATACCCAATCCAAGCCCAATATTTAATGAACTAGTGAGCAATACAAGCTAAAATATTCTAGCCTGGCCCGAACCTAGCTCGGCTAGAATGATTAGTGGGTCGGACCATGAACAAATATTTAAGCCCAGTTGACCCGAACCCGATTCGGCCACCCGATGATCGCGTCTAGCCATATCTCCCTCTTCAATATCGAACTAGTTTTTAATTAGATAAATTTTATGAAATATAGGAAAATCCTAAAAATTAAAAAATTAAGAATTAGGATAATATAAATTATTCTATGTGAAGTCAATAAGATTTCCCATCTTTCTCAAAAAGACTGAAAACTAAAAAAATAAAACAATTTTCCTTTTCCTCTGGATTATTCTCCAACTCGTTACTCTCTTACCCTTCTCTCAAGTATAGCCACTTAGCCAACACTCTCTCTTCTCTCCTCTTTCACTTTCTCCTTCTCTTCTCTTATTGCACTCTGTCTATCCTATTTCTCTTATCTCCTCTCTCCATCCATTTTTTCTCTCTTACTTTGTTGTAGTCATTGAAAAGCTACTATAACCAGAAATGATCATTGGGCAAGCCGGGTCGAGCTAGGGCTAGGCTTTTTAGGTCAACTGGGCTAAACCTCCATTCGCAACCTGATCTACCAATCACTCGGGCTAGGCTAGAATGTTATAGTATATTACCACCCATTAGCCTGTAAGATATCGGGTTCAAACCGAGCACAATAGATCGATAGGTAACGGGCCGGTTTACCAAAAATATTATACTGTAGCGGGCCGAATGTAATAAGCCGCCAATGAAAATATTTTAGTTAGCTTTCATAGAAAAATATGTATATGGTGGCCTCCAATAAATTAAACATCCGATATTGGACTTAAAAACCATAGGAATGGATGAGCATAACAAGCTGAGCTATGAGGGAGCATAGTGGGCTGGGTTGAGTGAGATTACCCTAGCCCGTGCCACTAAGCCCAATTAAAGTCGGCAAGTTTGGGCCAGGTTTGGGTGGGCTGGCCGGATGATCATGTATAGCTGCAGCAAGGAAAATAGAGTGACGAAGAGAGGGATAAAGAGAGGGCATCGCAAAGAAAGGGTGGTCATCAAGGGTAAGAAAGAGAGAGACTCCCTCTTGTAAGTACAGATTCAAAAATATTTGTTTTTGTTAGCTTAATTTACACATCTTCATATTAAAAGTTAAAGACTCCCTCTTTGAATAAGATAAACATAGTGATTGATGGATGTGTGTGTAGACATCATCTCTTATATGAGCATTTTCCATTATACTCCCATGAGATAGACAATTGTACATGACTCAGAAATAACAATAATATTTTATCTCTTTCCTTGGTTTAGCAAAATAAATGTATGGTTGTTCCCAATCACTACTCAATTTCAATAAAAATGTAATATTTAATCCCCTTAGTTGTATAGGGCCTCTCAATTCTCATGTCGACCCTCTCCAACTAAGGGATTATGTTACTTTTTTATCGAAATCGAATAGTATAATTTAACAAAAACGTTGGCCATCTTAACCATTGTCTAGGTCCTCTCAATCACTATCTCATTTACCAAGAATCATGTAAAAAAGCATCTATCTCACATCAATCATAAACAACAAAACAGATCAGCAGTGAAGTACTACCCATATGTCAGGTTTAATTGGCAATAATCAGGTGTTAATATTAAAATAATTGTGAAATAAAGCAACTTTGGCATTCTAACTTGGAGGATGTATTGCTAAATAAGTAGAGGACGTACCTGCTGATTATAACTTTCAGTCAGAGAAGAATTTTCAGCAGCTAAATTCTGAGCTAACATTTGAGATTTGTCAAGTGCTCGTTGCAGAGAGAACTTTTCTTGTGTTAAATCCTCAATGTGCTGACATAAACAATATGAGTATATGTGAATGATTCTTAACAATTCATCATGCAGCAAATATGATACAAATAAAGGACAAGTACAATTAATAAAAAGAGAAATCTGATTCATTAATTAGAAGCACAACCAATGTAAAAAAAAAACTTATTTATGTGACACCACATTATTGTTCAAGGCCAAATATATATTGGTTGCTTGGCTCAAATTAATACACAGAGGGCAAGTACAGTAAAGTACTTAACAAAAGAGAATGATCTGATTCATTAATTAGAACCAGAACCTATGAAAAACTTATTTATGTTACACCAAACAATTATTAAAGGCCACCAATATACTGCTATTTGGCTCAAATCAATTACATGCAGATTACATTGGTTCATACCTCAAAGAATGCAGCGGCTAGAAAGGTATTTCTTCTTTCTACCAAAAGCAACAACAAAGACAACTGACTTCCAACAAATTAATTAACATTTGATAGGATATGAGCAATATTGAATCATAACTCCAGTTGACAAGCATGTGAACTATCTCCATATACTGAAGCTTGGTTCTTTCTCAATTGCCATCTACTAGAGTGAGCCACTGCCTCAGTTCAATAATGAACACACTCACTCTGACTGTACAAACACAACTAGTTGCCTAGGCCTTCTTCAGCCATGTCTGGTTTGTTCATTAATATAGACACATACAAGTACATATATACAAACTATATACACATTTTTGTTTGTATGCATATGCGTATGTGTTCATATAACAGAAGAACAAGTCATGCAAAAGTAGATTCCTTAGAATTGGTTTAAAGTTCAAACAAAGAATTAATATTTAGTAGCCTTAGGTAGCAAAATTGGTCAATGATCAAAGAGTAAGTTGCTCGTCAAACAAGGGACCCAACAAAACTATCATACTGATAGTCATACCTCAGAAAAAAAAAAAAATTGGCAAGCATCAGCATTGAAGTACTACCAATGTGTCTGGTTTAATTGGCAATAATCACATTATATATTTATATCTTCCTAATTCTCTATATATTTTTTAGTTTTATTATGCCTATGTAACAACCTTATAGTTTCATGATACTATTCAAACCACTTGTCTCATCTTTATACCTTATTCCCTCCTTTCCTCACCTTCATGCCTTGTCTCTAACTGGCACTTACAGTCGTCCTCCATACTGTACCAAGTCTATCGAATACTAATCAACCAAACATCCCAATATTTGGTGATGCATCGTACACTTTCCCTCTTTGTGGCTTTACATAGATTGGTAAACTGCATGTTTCATTTAGTGGAAAGATGCTTTGATTTGGATACAAAAGAAGACACAGAGAATTGGCTTGATTAATGGAAATTCCAGAATGCACCATATCTACCCCGGCCCTGCCCCTTGAACACCCAACCCCATTTTGTTAGTAGGAAGTAGTTATTTTATGCAACAGTTGTAGACATGTATTTCTTTGTCTCAGAATCAACTAGAATAAAACTAGATGTCAAAGATGTATCAGCCAAAGAAAGATAAGATCGTTAAGAAGAAAACTTACCCATCTTCGGATAGGTTGACTAACTTTATCTCTAACATGCCCATGGTTGGCATGGAACTTATTATAGCTATAACCTTACATTGAACTTTCATGTATCATAGTTGATTAAACAAAGTAAATCATACAATCCCTAAAATTCATGTTATTCATAAATGAACTCTCAAGCATTCTTTTGTCTATTATAAATAAATGCACTTCTATGATATGTCATTTACTACTTTTTGAGTTTTGAAAACAAGATTTAGTTGGATCTTCTGTTCATCTTTGAGAACACCTGACTGGTTTCCTCTTAAGCCAAGTTTTGTCAGCCTTTAGGGATAGAGAGAAAGTGGTAAGAAATGAAAATATCACCAAAAATATTATATGTATTATTATCTATTCCTATTTCTTAATGCCATTCTCAAATTGAATATACATGCTGCACAAGGACATAGAATATCCAATTGAAACAAGTAAGGTATCAAAGTGAAAAAGAGAGAAAATAAAGTACCACATATGATCACCTGCTCTAGGGCTGCAAAATCTTCATCTTGGCCGTGAGGTGGAAAGTTCTGGTATGATTCCATGTTATGCTTCACTCCCTGGTCATTCCTCAGAGGAATTGTGGAATTCATAAATGATTCCTTTTCACTATTAATATCTAGAATTCGCAAGTTGGAGTGATCCACAGAGTTGTTTTCTAAAGATGGCTGCCACTGGGAAAATAATTCCTCGTCCTTTGAATTGTCAAATGATGATACTGAATTAGCTTTTCTAGCCTCTTTGTATGGCATTTGAGATTTAGATACTTTGTTAACACCAAGAGAGTCAAGAAAAGATGGGCGAGATCGATCTGAAGTAGTTCCATAACTAATTGAAGAGACTACATTAGAAGAGCCCTTAAACGTAGCACTAAAATCTGTAGATGAAGGCTCTGATGCTTGCCAATGTTCACTATTAACTTTCAAGTGGCGATTGATGGCATTAGCGATCTCCGCTCCTCCTTTAACAGTACCTGAAGTATTTCCATAGCTCAAGCTGCCACCAAGCTTGGAGTTATCCAGTACAGATGCAGAGTCTTCATATGACAGTTGAACCATAGAAACAAAACCACATAAATAGTTAAATTAAGTACTGTATCATCAAAACTCCACACCAAGAAAATTAGAATGTGGCATTACCTTCATTGCCAGATGTTTGAGCAGAAGAACTGTCAATCCCAACTCTATTTTGCATAGAATTACTTTCTAACTTCTCAGGAAGTTTGCTGTTGTGATATGACCTAGATGGATCAGACGCGCTCAAATAAATTGTTGAAGAATTTCTGTTTCCATCTGGCAGGACTTCAGTGGTAGGGAAACCTGAAGTGCTGATGTTTTCATCGATGCTTGTTTTTGAATGAACCATATCAATAGCAAGATATTGATCTTTAGAAGGTGAACCAAAATTGTTTCCCATACTAGGAATAAATTCATTGTTTTCTCTCCAATTGTCATAATAACCATTAGCCACGTTAGAGAAGCCTGAATTTCCATGTAATTTATGCACCTCATTCTTCTCAACTTCTTGTAATGAATCATCATAAGATTCAAAATTTCTGGTAAACTGTGCAGTAGAAGTAGCAGATGTCCCACCAAAGGAACGAAATTCAATGTTTTGAGAAGAATCAATAAAGTTCCTTTCATCAGGGCCGATGGGCACTGGAGGGCTCATAACAATGTCAGAATCAATAGTAGATGTAGGTCCATCAACCATGTTACCATTATTTTGAGAGAGTTTCTCATAATGGTCCGCATCAGCTGATGGTAATTGTCCTGCAGATGAAGCCTTTTTAGCAGCTTTCTTCTTACGGAACTCCTCCAACTGAAAGCATTAAGCACATAAAATTCAGGGGTTCCTTCACAATTGCCAAAATTAAAAGCAAGATGATCAAGAAATTGTAGGAAAGTCGCCACTCCCTGTTTATGCAAAGATGCACATTCTACAGCAACATTCAAAAATACGCCAGAAACTTAGCTAACATAATTATGCTTCAAGTAATATGCATGGCATGGATGCATGCACAAACAAAAAGTATTTTATACAACAGCAATATTAGAGCTAAAAGAATAAATGATCAATAAAAATGTTTAAACAACAAACTAGAATGCCACAACAAACAGCCAATGTTTTGAGAAGCACCCCTCGTAAGCAAGCAATCAGGAAACCTCATATGCTGGTATAGATACGGTATAGCAATAAAACAATTAAACTAGTATATATAATTCAAATAATACATATCCAACTTAATATTTAAGTATTAGTGAACTATAAATATCAAAAGGTAGATATAAGAAACATGGTGAGTCATCCTCACAAAAATCATTTTTCTTGAATAGGATAATACTTTCTATTTATTATTATCCACATCACCCAACAAGCCAATGTTTAATATGAGGAGTTAGTAAAGGGGTACATAATAAGTCAAAAGGAAAGCATAACAGAATCAAGAATAAAAGGAGAAATACAAAATCTTATCAGATTTACTTTAAGGTAATTGTATGAAATTGTAGCATAATAAAGATCATATCATAAGTTTCAAGAAAACTAATGCAAGAACAGAGAGTTTCATTTTGAAGTCACGAAAAATCAAAACTAAAATATCCAAGTTGGTAATATTTATTTAGGTATATTTCAAACTTAACTTGCTTATATCTGCCAATGATGTGGGACAATAAGATTCTTACTTGCAAACTCATTCTATTGGTTGACCATGCCAAGGTCCAAAGGGACGCATTTTCCTGGCAGCTGTCAATGGACCATATGCAACATTGGAAATAGCAACTTCCTAGTGAAGCTGTAGTGGGGTACAAAATTCACATTTGGTCATGCTGAATATATGGCAAGTCCTAGATGAAGTACAGAGAACTATCCCCTTAAAATTGTGTACTAAATTACATCCACAGATTGTGCAACTTTCCTGAAAAAAAAAGTCTATCATACCATTCAAACAAATTATGTCTTTCTACTATTCTTCTCCTACAAATGTTAAATGAAACCTAGCCCGCCAACCCTTTTCGGGAAACACCAAAAGATCCACAAAGACACACAGATTTGCATCCGAAGGAATTAATTCGGAATGTCCCATGTAAAAATTAATTCTAGAGATGAACAACAAATGGAAAAGAGATTGAGATGGTACCCGCTTCTTCCCTGCTTCAAGATGACCCTGCTTGCGTGAAGACGCCACCGAATTGGGCAAAACCTGCGCCGAAGCCATACCCAAATCTAGCCTCGACGAATGCCCCTCTTAAAAATCTCAAATTCGGCGAGGGAATCAGCAAAGCGAAGGGTGACAAGATTCGATCTCTGGAGAAATAAACGAATGGAAGAAAAAGCAAGTACTCGAAGCGAAGGATCAAAAACCGAGATCTTGTAAAAGAGGGTACGAGGAAAAGCTCTAATTTTGCGAGGGATTTACGAGAGCACGACGATCCATTCCATATTTCCAGATCGTCTTCTCTCTCTTCATGCCAGAGAACCACAAGGCTATCAATCCACAGACAGCAACCATCGGGAGTAACGTGGCATCATCCCGGCAAGCACTCGCCAGCCAAATCTAGGTAGACAAATGATTTTACAGATTTTTACCATTATTTAATTTGTTTTCAACAATCCTAAAAGAGTACCTGGTTGAGGGAGGAACTCGACGGCGGAGGGGAGCAGGTGGTGGCGGAGCCCGTGGAGGGCGGCGACGAGAAGAGGGGAGGGGAGGACGAACACCCCTAATTCTAGATCTCCTTCTCTCTTCCCTCTTTTCCTTTCTCTCTCCTTTCCTTCTTTTTCAATTTTTCTTTCTGCTGTTACTTGTCCGGTTGGGTTGGAAGCGGTCGATTGTGTCGAAGTTGAACCGTCACGAAAGCCAGCCCAGTGGATCCCATCGTTATGGACTCCGGTCGATTCGAGGAAAGCCTGCGTCCATACGCCACCAATCAGACACGTTCGTATTTGCTGGCCCGGTTGGTTGCCGGGCATTTGAATATATATTTGCATCCAAAACTCACTTGATTTTCAATTAAGCAAGATAGAGTTAGTTTCAATTTTTCTTACACTTAAAATTTTTTTTCTTATTTTTCTTATGACTTTACTTTTTCTATTATTTAGACACCATAAGAGAAAGAAAAATGACTTCGTACTCATCTTCTTCTTTTATCATTTTCTTCATCTTCTTCTTTATTATTTTCTTCATCTTCTATTTCATATGCTGTTGTTAATTTTTCTTCTTTTTCTACTATTGTTGCTGCTCCTTTTTCTCTTAATTTTTTTATCTATACAAGTATTTTAATCGCTCTTTAATTAATAAAATAAGATATTAATATAAGATAGCTGTGATATAATTAGGATTAATTAAATAACCAAACATAAATCTATATAATTATTTTTGTTTCTATGTAAATCAATGGTTAAATATGTAAGAGATTATTTTTCCAAAAACATGCAAAATCAAAATTATGTAGTTTAAGTGTAAAATTCATAGCTTAAGTATAAATTTCGTACTAAAACTATAAATTTTCAGTTCTGCACAATTTCAAAAGATAATCATTTGATTAGGGCTGTCAAAATAAAGAGTAGCTCGAGCTCTACTCAGCAGCTCGAGTTCGGCTCGGTTTATTAGAGATGAGCCGAGCCTAAGCTGTCGAAACCGGCTCGATAGGCTTAGTATAAAAGGGTTCTTACAAAACCCCATTCCCAAATCCCTAGCCTACCTCCTTTTCCTTCGGGCTCATCAGCTCGTACTCCTCAAGCTACCGCGGTGTCGACCGCCTCCTCCTTCAGTTTTTCGCCAAGCTCTACCCCATCTTCTTCCTTTGACACTCGTGCTCGTGAGCTTATCCTCCTCAAGCCATCGCGGTGCCGACCGCCTCGTCCTTCTTCACCAAGCTTGAAGGAAATTCCAACAACGAAGGCAGCGCCGATCGGGCCACACTAGTGGTGACAAGGATGTAGGAGCTCCTCAATTTGCCCATTGAGATGGATCCGTTTCGGAACTGGCTCGCTACCAAGGTGATAATGGCAATAGAGGAGGGGGGGGATGAGGATGATTGGATCGACGTTTCGAAAAGCGGTGATGCCACATTGCCGACCTCCTCCTCAAGCTACCGGCCACCCTGTCTTCCTCAAACAGTCGTGGTGCTCGGCTTGGGCTCAATCTAACTTAGTCTAGCTTGATCCAACTCAATTTGAATGAGGCTTGATAATTGGCTCATTTCAGACTAGAGCTTGGCTTGGGCTTGGCTCAAGTTGAGTTGAGCTGAGCTTGAACTCAATTCTAAGGCTCAAAATTCATTTCGAGCTGAGCCTGAGTCAGAGTCGGCTCGCTCAGGATCGACCGTTTACACTCCTACATCTGATGTCCAAAAATTATGGAATTAATTGGATAAAATCTACAATATCATGATCTAGAACTTTTATATTTAGACTTAAACTATAAATTTCGTACTTAAACTATGAATTTCATACTTAAACTACGAAATTCTAATTCTACATAATTTTGGAAAAATAATCTCTTACATATTTAACCATTCAAATTTACACAAAAACAAAAATAATCATGCAAATTTATGTTTTTGGTTATTTACCTAATCCTAATTATATTACAACTGTAATAACCCAAGTAGGGTTAAAAAAAAAAAACTTGCTGAGCACGATGCGACCGGCCACGCTATGGCCTGCCTCGTGCCCAGCATGCCCTGCATGCTGTGGCAACGGTGGAGGTGCCACACAGCTCCATCGAGCCACTCTCCTCCACGCCACGACGACGCGTGGAGGTGGGACCCAGCCCACCAGCCACTCCGCCGCCACTGCGTGACATTCTCTCTATCTCTCTCTCTAATATTTTTTCTCTCTTTCACTTCCCCGCATTCTCTCTAACTCTCTCTTTCTCTCTCCCTCTAGTGCACCAATGGTCATTAATCGCTGGGATGAGCCGTCGTCGGCCCTTCTATCCACCGATGAGCCTCTCTCTCTCCTTCTCTCTTTCTCTCTCTCTCCTCTCTCTATATCTCTCTCTTTGTCAGCTTCCTCTCGAGACTATCGGAGGTTTGAACCATTAGCAAGAGGCTGATCGCTGAGTGGCCACCAGCGGCCGTACCTCTCCTCTATGGCCCAACCCTCTTCTTCTTTCTTCTTCTTCCTTCTTCTTCTTCTCCTCCTCCTTCCCTTCTTTCTCCTCTCGGGTAATACTGTAGTGAGGTGCTGGGCCGGCCCAGCACTGTGTATAGTTTTAATATATATTATATGTGCATATTATTGATTACTAATTATATTTGATTATATTATTAATTATTTAATTAGTTTAGTTAATTTAATGTATTTAATTTATATGAACTAAATCTAATTATATCATGTTTAGCAAAATACCTTAATCCTAGATAGGTAATAGTAATTATTAGGGTTATGTACGTATATTCTTGCGTAATTATTTGTAGTAACTTAATTCTTATTTTTCTTAACTATCAAAGAGAATAATAGATAGATAATTATGTTTTAAATACACTATTAAATAATATAATTATGGTTAATAAATAACAAAACAAATATAGAAATGAAGAGTACATGATTACAACAAGAAATTATCTTTTAGCCGGGTTAATTTTAATTAATAGAAAGACTAACATTATTTGTTATAAATAATTTTAGATCTCGACCCCCCCTGTTCAAGACCCATGGACTTAGCTATCGAGGCTTGATCGTTGTCGTAACAGCGTGAACGAGTGGTTGTTGGTAAAAATTGTGGTGGTGAGTAGTCTTATTCCCTAGACGCCTTTCTCAAATTAGGATATATTATATATTATATACTTACATGTTTTGGCCTCCAACATGATTATATAACTTTATATAGAGATGATTTTAGTCAAGCATATTTTATCATGTATTTGATTAAACTGATCTGGGATATAAGATATATAGAGATGATTGGAGATGATTATACTATTATGATTTTATGTCGAGATGATCTCTATCATGAATATGTATGTGATAGACTAGCAGGAGTATGTATGTGTCAGATACATGGTTGGAGCCGGCATTACATCATTTTTCTCTTGGCTTCTTACCACCTAAATTCCTTAGTTGCATGATCTATTGTAGTACTAGATATATGCATATAATCTATTACGTATAGGAAATCATGAAAACACTTATGTATGTGATGTGATGGTTGGAACAATATCTAGTCCGGACTGGTACTGAACATACTCTTAACATATGGCAGAGTATGGTGATGGCTGATGGTTGTACTCTTAGTATATGACAGGGTACAACTATCATTGATATACCATTAGCGTATGACAGGGTATGATTGCTTACTTCTGAGATACCCTTAGCGTATGGCAGGGTATGATTTATCTCTAGAGATACTCTTAGCGTATGACATAGTATGCTTTGAGCTGTGGCATAATATGTATCGAGTTTGGGGTCGGGTACCGTAGTCCAACATGATGGATGATTGTGATAGTGAGAGATATGTGGATTATATCTAGCTCGGACATATACAATTTTCTAGTGATTGGCATGCATCATGCATCATCATTAATGTGACTAGTATCATTGGATTATGATTGTTATACATCATATGTTGTTATATTTGGTGATGTTATATTGTAATTTCATTATGAGATATATTTTTGATTGAGGATATAATATGCTCATTCATGAGAATTGATTTCATTTATATATATGTCATTGAGGATACTTATATATATGCTTATATATAGCATTATACTGCTTTTTGATTCATATTATCCAGTACATGATTTACTCTCTATTTGACTTTACTAATTCGGGGTAAGGTCTATTTACTTTACCTTTAGCTCATGACTCTCTTTATTTTCCACTTTCCAAAAACCTAAGTGAACGAGTGGAGCAGGATTCTTGTTTAGAAGTCTTGCCAGTGGGTGAAGGATAGAGTGTGGTTAGTGTTATACACTAAATGAGTTATCTTATCTGATGTATTAGTGGATATCCTCCAACGTGTGTCTGTATCTTTGTCTTATATTTTAACATGTGATTTTGTACTTGTATAATTATGTATATATCACCTTTGTGTATATATAGTTGTGAAAAGCTCTTGATGATGTGCTATGGCCTGTGTAGGGCCCAAGTAGGGTTACTTGTACGCTGTTGATAGTTAGACTTAAGTTATTTTTAGTTTAGATGTCGTGGATAAAATTATGATGTTGATACAGGTTTATTTGATTGTCAGTAACTAACCAAATTGTCAGATGCTACCCACGTGCCGTGTGGGCTCATGCCATGCACATGTTTAGGATTTGGGTGTTACAACAACTATCTACTATTAATATCTTATTTGTTAATTGAAGAGCGATTAGAGAAACTTGAATAGAAAGAAAAGAATTAAGAGATAGAAAATGATTAGCACTAGAAGAAGAAGAAGAAAAATAAGAAGAAGAAGAGTTAACGCCAACATATGAAGTAAAAAATCAAGAAGATGAAGAAGAAGATGAGTACGGAGCCATTTATCTCTCTTATAGTATCCCATCAATATTTAATGATGTACTAAATGATAGAAATGACAAAATTAGAAGAAAAATAAGAAAAAACCTCAAGTGCAAGGAAAACTAAAATTGACCCTGCCTCGCTAAATCGAAAACCGAGTTACTTTTTCGTGCAAATAACCCAAAAAAAAGTTTGATTTTTGAAATAATAAAAATCAACTTTTGTGTGCGTCTTCTAATAATATTATGTATCTTATTATAAAAGGTATGCATCTTGTATAAAAAGTAAATTATTTAATTTCAAAATCTAATCTTATTATTATCAAAATTTAATAATCTTTTCTACTAATGACCCTTAATCCTCTAGATGAAAGGCTATTTTGTGTAAATGTCTTTTTTTTCTCTCAAAAACTGCTATCAAATCAGTGTTAACTTGTTAAGAATGCGATAAGTTTAGGGATAAATTTTTTTTTTCATCCCCTAAATTATCACTAATTTCCATAATGGCCTTCTGAACTATTTTTGTGGTACATATTGACCCCCTAAACTATTAAAAATATCCTATTAGACCCATTTCGTTAGAGTTTCGTTATCCATTCTCGTCCATAAATTATCATGTGCTGGTCATATGACAACTAAATTACTAGAATACCCTTATATGTATGTGACAACGTAAAATTAACTTTTATAATGACCAAAAAAACCCTTAGAGAATATTGTCGACCTCTTCTTCCTCCTCCTCTTAGAGAATACCTTTATCCTCAACTCCCTCATTTTCCTCCTCCTCTCTCATCCGGCGCTGGCCACTATGCGTCTCTTATCTCATTTTTCCTTCGCGTTCTTCTCTCACCTCTCATCCTTCTATTACTATTAATTCCTTCAATTTCTTATATGATATAATTCGGGTCAGATCACATCACATCACATCATAAGGACATTGAGCTCAATAGATCGAGTCTACTTATCTTATTTATTCTGCTTATGTAGTTTAGTTAGGGTCTAAGTAGGTTAGAGTTTATTTAACTAGCTAAGTTCGTTAACTTTTGCATAGTTATAGGAAAATATTCTGTAGATATTTATTAGTTGATCGAATATTATAAGACCACTTGGAGAAGATTGAAGATGTCATGATCTACAACTTTCATATTCAAGATTTTTCTAAATTAGGACTCTATTTGTGACATAATAAAGAAACATTCTGAGAAGGATAAAAAAGGCTGATTTAGCTAAGTCATGTTTATCTTTGATGTAAACCCTTAAATGCAAGCTTAGTTAAGTCATATAAGTCACTAAGATAAGTTTAATTAAGTCATATAAACCTCTAAGACAAGTTTAATTAACTCATGTAAGCTTCTAAGGCAAAACCTAATTTGAATGATATAAGCCTTTAGGGCTAAGTCTGAGTAGGACTCATTATATCTGAACTCTATATATAAAGGGGCTAGGTTTTATTTATCTAAGCATATAAGCATTGCGAATCAATTGAGTTTAGTTATTTTCTTATTCTTGCATTTACCATTTTTATCGTAGCTATTAGATAGTTTTTATTTTCGCAGGAGTATATCTAAGTTAGAAACTCAAATTCTATCTCTATGATACACATAGTTAGGATCTTTTTACATTAGGTGTTTATTTTTATTAAAATAAAATTTCTGTAGGTCGCGTTCGAACGCAGGTGGGGTCACGTTCGAACGCCCTTGTAAACACAGAGAATGCATATTGTGCGTTCAATTGGTTTCATAATTGTCTGACTACCGGAGAATATCTGATGAATATTTTCTCATGGTTGTGCGGACTAATTCCTATAATAAATTCAGATCTTAAAGAATTATTTCGTAGCCTATCTTTAGTTTCAGATCCCATCAATTGGTATCAGAGCCTGTCAATTTGGTATTAGAGCCTTATCAAATTGGTATTAGAGTAGGCGAACCTCAGACCTCCATTAATGGTTGAAATAAGGAAGATGACATCAACAAGGAGACCTATAGAGAGCGCACCAATAAGGGAGGACTCAATACACGATGATCCTAACCGTGAGGCCGATTCCTTTGGAGCGACCATGGCAGAACTAAGTCAACCAACGTCCATGGATTCGAATATGGATGAACTAAGGGCATATTCCAAACATTGTTGCGTCGAGTTGACAACATGCAAAAGGATCACAATGAATTCAAGGAATATGTCGTGAATCGATTGGGTTCGTCATCTCCTTGACAACGATCGGAGTTTCAAGAAAGACCAGCAATGAGACCTCATCGAACCGATACCCATAGATCCAAGTGCATCATATGAGTGTCAATAATCCCTTCTTACCTATGCCTTCACATCATCCTCCACCTCCATTATAAAACCCAAGACCGGCGGTGGTGGAACTCAAGAAGCGTGCAGCACCGGTGCGCTTCGTCGATGAGGAGGATTGGCACTTTGAGGATGAGGTTGATCCCTATGGAGATGGTGATGGACGTGCTCGAGGATTTAAAGAGGGTGATCAACCTGCACAAAGGTTTAGACATAAACCAATGATCTTTCGCGAACCCGATAATGCTATTCGGGGGAGAACCGCACGCTTGGACTTTCTAAAATTCCAAGACGGTGATCCAACGGATTGAATATTTTAAGTTGAACAATATTTTGATTGTCAACGTACAAGGGAAGATGCAAAAGTCCAGATGGTAAGCTTTCACCTCCAAGGAACGACATTGCATTGGTATAGATTGGTTATTCGTGGTGGTGGATTTACCGGATAGGCTAATTTTTATAGAAGAATTACACGCAGATTTAGGACAACGACATATGAAGATTTTGCTGCCATATTAAGCAAAATGGTTTAGAGGACTATCGTATTAGAGTACCAAGCTGAGTTTGAAAGAGTTAGTAGTCGTTGTAAGCCACCGTGGCCCGAACGTACATTGATGAATACATTTATTTCAGTGCTGCAAGAGGAGATACAAGCAGATATTCGTGCTCTATGTCCTACTACTCTTGAGGAGGCCTTTGAGAAGGTCGTGAGGATGGAACAAAAGCATAGGGCTCTAAAGATGGCAACGAAAACCAATTGGGGCAACCGAGATGGGCGGTTTGCACCTAGAGCGTCGATTCTTGCGATGTAGCCTATGGTGAGGCTGCCTTGTGTATATGATTTGACCTATCTTCTACAGTTAGGACTAGCAAGAGATGAGCCTCCAACGAGTTTAGGTATTACTATTGAATTTTCTAATTTATTAGATAACTTTTCTGGACTGTTTGAGGAGCCACAGGAGTTGCTATCGAGGAGGGCGGCAGACCATCACATAGAGATTGTACTCGGGACTACACTGGCGAACGTGAGGCCATATCGATATCCATATGTGCAAAATGAAGTTATCTCAAAGATGATAGTTGAGATGTTGGAGCAAGGCCTCATACAACTAAGTCACAGCTCATACTCATCCCCAATGCTTTTGGTGCGAAAAAAGGACGGGACATAGTGTTTTAGTGTCGACTATCGAGCACTAAACGCTATTATCGTCAAGGACTGATATCCCATTCCAGTTATCGAGGAGTTATTGGATGAGCTTGCAGGGGTGACTATATTTAGTAAGCTTGACTTGAAAGCCGAGTATCATCAAATTAGAGTTCACCTGGCGGATGTGCATAAAACTGCATTTCAGACTCCGAACGGGCATTATGAGTTCCGAGTGATGCCATTTGGTCTCACTAATGCTCCAGCTACCTTTCAAGGCCTCATGAATGATATATTTCGGCCTCTCTTGCGAAGGTATGTCTTGGTATTTTTTGATGATATTTTAGTGTATAGCAGGACTGAATTGGAGCATTGGCGGTATTTGGAAGACGTGCTGAATTTGTTGGAGCAAAACCAATTGAAGATCAAGAAGTCCAAGTGCCTATGGGGAGTACCAAAGGTGGAGTATTTAGGCCACATCATTTCAGCGGATGGTGTAGCGGCGGATCCTCAAAAAGTTGCATGTATGATCGCTTGGCCTATTCATACTACTACCACTAGATTGAGAGGATTTTTAGAGCTGACTAGATATTATCGACGCTTCATTGCCGGATATGGCAAGATCAATGCTCTTCTCACTTCTTTGTTGAGGAAAGACTCTTTTAGATGGACGGATGAAGCCACTTCAGCCTTTGAAAAATTGAAAACAACAATAACGACGGCATCCGTTTTAGTGCTACCAGACTTCACAAAGGAATTCATTGTTGAATGTGATGCATCAGGTGTTGGCATAGGAGCTGTACTAATGCAAGAAGGACGTCCCATTATCTATCTTAGTAAAGCTTTATCATAAAAATCTCAGCAATTATCGACTTATGAGAGGGAGATATTAGCAATTCTGTATGCGGTGACAAAGTGGAGGCCTTATTTGATCAGTAAATGATTCATTATCCAAACCGATCAAAGGAGCCTTCCATACTTTATGGGACAGCGCATATACACTCCGACGCAGCAGCGATGGGTAATAAAATTGCTGGGGTATGATTATGAAATTCAATACAAGAAGGAAACGAAAAATAGAGTGGCGGATGCACTATCGCACTAACCCAATACCACCGAGCTTGCAGCCTATTTATCTCCTACCTTTCCCTTCTTTGACGAGCTGAGGTATGCATGTACATCTGACCTAGATATTTTGAGATTGTTGTAGGTGGTGATGGATGATCCGGAGCGCCATCGTGAGTTGGAGAATCGAGGCAGTTTGCTGCTGGACCGCGGATGCATTTGAGTGTCCGCAAATGAAGAATTGCGGTAGAAATTATTGGAGCACTTGCACCAAACTCCAGAGGCTGGTTATGAGGGTGTCTTGAGGACATATAGGAGGATATCTTAGAGTTGCACGTGGCCAGAATTGAGACGGGATGTGAGGAGTTTTGTCTGTGCTTGTGAAGTTTATCAAAGGGCTAAAGCAACTATATTAAAACCGACCGGATTACTACACCCTTTACCTATACCAAACCGTATTTGAGAGGACATTTCTGTGGACTTCATAGAGGGTCTTCCGTTGGTACGTGGTTATTTTGTTATCTTTGTGGTGGTTGACAGATTAAGTAAATATGCGTACTTTTCGACATTGTCATATTCATTTTCTGCCAAGTCGGTAGCTGAAATTTTTGTTAGAGATTTTGCTCGATTATATGACATGCCACGCACAATTGTCTTGGATCATGATCGTGTATTTATGAGCGATTTTTGGACGACCAAACCGAGGTGGTTAATCGAGGTATTGAGTAGTATTTGAGGTGCTTTGTTAGAGAGATGCTGAGACGATGGTTGGAGTTCTTACCGTGGGCGGAGTGGTCTTATAACACCGCCTATCATAGCAGCATTGGCATGACTCCATTTGAGGTGGTGTATGGACGCGCGGCTTCGACGCTACGTGCTTATGATCCAGTGGCATCTGCAGATCGGACGGAGGTGGACTTAGCATTGATGGATAGAAACGCCACATTGAGGAGGTTGCGTGCTTATCTTAAACTTGCTCAAAACCGCATGAATCAAGTTTATAATCATAGCCATAGGGAGCAGAAGTTCGGCATCAGCAGTTGGGTGTTTGTGAGGGTGCAATTGTATCGATAGGTGACCTTACGTCCAATGTGAAACCAAAAGTTAGCACATTGCTACTTTGGTTCATTTCGAGTGTTGGAGCGTATTGGTCCGGTTGCATATCGTTTGAAGCTGCCGGAGGGGTCGAGAGTGCATTCTGTCTTCTATGTTTCATTGTTAAGAGAGCGCATTAGAGATCATGAGATTGTTGGATCGGTTCTACCGGAGCCATTAGAGGAGATAGAGATCATAAAACCAGTTCGAGTACTTGCTAGACGCCGACGATGACATGGTACCAAATTGGAGATGGAGATTCTAGTTGAGTGGCTTAGCAAGCCATCTGATGAGGCGACATGAGAGTTAGAGACTAATATCTTGGAGCGTTTCCCTGACTTTTCACCTTGAGGGCAAGGTGAGGGATGCGTGGTGGGCTGATCCACTTAGTTATGATATTTTTTTTATTGTATTAGGTATTTATTTTTATTAAAATAAAATTCCTGTAGGTCGCGTTCGAACGCCCTTGTGAACGCCTACATCAGGTTCACAAATACAAAGAACGCATATTGTGTGTTCAAACATGGTCGGGAAAGTTCGAACGCTTGTATCGCGTTCGCATATCTAGATATGGGGCTTTTTGAGTGCATTCAAATGCGATCGGGCGCGTTCGAACGTGATCGACGGGAATACTCTAGAATTAGGGTTTCATATTGTTTTAAGACTTGTTGGCTAGCCTTTATAAATATGTGGAAGGCATCCAACTTCATTATACTATTGAATTATTGATTTCTTGCCTCCTATCTTCTTTTTAGACTTCTCCCTCCTCCCTCTTCACCATCCTTTCACATCTACCGTTGCCAAGGTTTCTCCTCGCTTCTAATCTCCCTCATTTGTTGAGTCACCCCTCTTCTTTGGGATCTCGACCACTTCATTCCCTTCGTCTACTATCCTTAATCACTTCCACAATCCACCCTCATCTTTATACCCATCCATAACCCTAACATCCACTCCACCCGTTATCACCACCATCACCCACATTATTCCATGTTTTTGTCCCTGCTACAGTTCAAATCTGTGAAGGACATAAATACAAAAGTTGTAGATCAAGAAGTTATGGATCCAACTCAATTAGTTTCGTAATTTTTTGACTACCGAAAATATCTGATGAATATTTTTCCACGGTAGTGCAGACTGATTCTTGTAATAAATTTAGATCTTAAAGAATTATTTTTGGTTTCAGATCCCATCAATTGGTATGAGAGCCTATAAATTTGGTATCAAAGCCTATCAATTTGGTATCAGATCCTTATCACTCCAACCCATAGCCACTATCACTTCTAGCAACCATCCTACCCTATGACTATCCACCACCACCCTTGGCCATCTGTCACCCTCCGACGACCGCCGTAATATCAGATATCTACCGTTTTGTTATATTCTAACTTTGTTCCACTATTTTAATTATATCTTTTCATCTAAATATCCGATTAACGTGAAATCAAAACCATTATAACTCTATCTCATGAGGCTACCATCACCCAAAATTTTATAATTTTCTTACATCCAGATTAGTCCAGATCTGGTTCATAACATATAATAATCCACAATCCACTACCATTACTATTAATTCCTTTAATTTCTTGTTAGAATCCGTAATCCACTACCATTACTATCAATTCCTTCAATTTCTTGTTAGAATCCATAATCCATTGCCATTATTTCCTATTCCCTCCTTATTCCTACTCCAGATCCAACAATAAAAACCAAAATTTTAGCCCAACCACTTTCTTAATGGATTGCTTAATGGATTGCTGCAACACAATAGTGATATCATAGAGGACAAAGCAATATAGAAGATGTAGATAGTAGTGACATTGAAAGTTTTGTTTGGAGGCATAAAAAAGCTGATGCCATTCCATTACTGCACACTCTAGAATTGTTGTTGAAGGAAGAAAGTAGCGGAGGGCTCCTTAGGAGGATGGGAAATCTCGTGCGCTAAGGCTAAGATAGGGAGCCTGATAGATTGATGCAAATCACCAAAATTTTGTTCCAATTAGGGACTCTTTGATGTCTAATGGGTTACTAATGGTTCAAAAATCCTCTAGCACATCTAGTTTGCAAGAATCTAGCGGAAGCTCCTTCATATGGGCAAAAAATAGACCTGCACTCTAGATTAGGGAAGAAGAGAGAAAGGTGAAGTCATAGAGATCTAAACAATTGTCTCGATGCAGCCAAGGAGAGAAGAGAAGGAATCTCCAACTCGTGGCACGATTGGCTAGTGGTGAGGTGGCACGATAAGGTGGAGCACATAGGCGAGCTTCTGCAACTGTGCTTGGAGTGGCAGGATGGCGGGCAAAGGTGATGACTGGTGGAGGAGGTGATACGATGGGTGTGGAAGATGGCGTCACCATCGCCCATTGCCCTCCTCTCCGAGCTCAGCATCACCGTCACACTCCTCTCCGAGCTCGCTGTCGCCCTCCTTTCTCTATCTCTCCAAATGTCGTAGGTTTGGATAGGAAGACGATGAAGGGAAGGAAGATGGGAGAAATAGTTCGAATGAGAAATCGAAATTAGGGGTAATGAAGGAAATTTAAAAAAATTAAAATATTTAATATTAGCTAAACCATTTTAACTATTCTATCATTATAAATGGAGGAGTAATTTGGTCAATTCATAGATTCTATTAACAACGTCAAGGAGTGAGGTAATTCTAATAGTTCAAAAAAAAAATTTAAGGGATCATTGTGGAAAATGAATTATCCCTAAATTTTATTTACCTCGTTATTTTTATTAGAACCTTTATTAGTTATCAAGTTTAGCAAATAACCATTTTGTCCTAGTATTATCTTTTGTAACGGGACCCAAGCCATAGAGCTATTGAGTACCTAACACGACATCCGCTCCACGAAGAGCCAATGGGTGAAGATCCAATTCCAAGGCATATTCTTGGACCTTCAAGGTTACTCGTCGACACACGTTATTTACTCGAAGGGTCGTGCCGTCTCCAATCATCATGTCGAAGCCTAAGATTGGCTACGGTGTCAAGCCCATCCTCTGGACCAGCCTCTCATCAACAAAGTTATGGGTGCTTCCAGTGTCGATGAGTATCTGCACAACATAGCCCTTAACGGTGCTATCAACCTTGAGAGTAGTCGTTGGTGGATCCGACATAAGCATGGAATGATATTTCGGCTTAGACTTCTTCGCTGCTTTTAAGAGGTCTTTGGTCAGCAATCTCTTCATCTATAATACATTTAGTTATAGTCTTCTCTTATTTCATTAGTTATTTGTTTTTATTAAAATAAATTTTTTGTAGGTCGCGTTTGAACGCGTTTGAACGCTGTTGGGGGCACGTTCGAACGCCTTTGCGAACGCCTACATTAAGTTTGCAAAAATAAAGAACACAAAATATGCGTTTGAACGCGGTCGGGCACGTTTGAACGCTGCGTTCGAACATCTGCATCATGTTCGCATCAATAGAGAGCACCTTTTATGCGTTCGAACGCGATTGGCGGGAGTCCACTAGAATTAGGATTAATAATTATTATTTTGGCTTGTTGATTAGCTTCTATAAAGGTGTGGATAGCAGCTAAAATCATAATGCTATTGGAATATTAGTTTTGTTGCCTCTTTATCTTCTCTCTAGTCTCTCTATCCTAATCTCCTTCTTCCTTTTCACCACTACCTCTTTCGTTGGCAAAGTCTCTCGCACCTTCTAATCTCCCTCGTCTGTCAAGTCCTACCTCTTCTTTGGGATCTTGATCACTTCTTCTCTTCATCTTTATCCCTTAAACAACATAAATTATCCACCCTCATCTCCATTATTATCCAGAACCCTAACATCCACTCCACCCGTCATCACTACCATCATCCGCATTATATTGTGTTGTTGTCCTAGTTGTAGTTTGAATCTGTGAAGGGTGTAAGAAAAACGTAGATTAGGGAGTTATGGATTGATCTCACTTGGTTTTGTAATTTTCTGACTACAGGAGAATATTTGGTGAATATTTTTTCTCAATTGCGTGGACTGCTTTCTGTAATAAATTCAGATCTTGAAGGAATCGTTCCGTAACCTATCAATCTAAAACCTCCTTCTTCAGTTTAGCAACATCATCTGCATCCACGTCATCTAACACCATCACCGTTGCCGTCGGTCGAGCACATTTGTGTCCCAACGTGGCTCTTGGAGGTCCCCTCACCTTTGGAATCATCCATGGAAGGGGGCAAATACCCGCTGTACGCAATAAGCCAATCGGCACAATGGGTGTTGCTGTAGGCTACCAGTGTGCATCCTTTGCCTCCGGTTCTGTCCAGCTGCTCCTTGATGTGTTCCGAAGCTCTCTTCTCCTCCATCACCTGGGTAGTAGAGAAAGCTTTGAGAAGGGTAGCTGGTCTAACTGTCTTCACCTCAGCTTGGATGTCTCGCCGAAGGCTGCTAACAAACCTGCTCCTAAGTTGGGAATTTGTTCAATCTCGTACTCTATTGCTTACACGTTCGGACAACCTCGTATGCCCTCACTGTAGTCTTTTGGGTCAGTTTGGTGAGGGCGGCTTGAAAGTCTTTGTATTCGAAAGGTCCAAAACGAATGCAAATGGCGTCGATAAATTCTTCCCACGTTTGATAAGACTGAGCTCGGTTTGTCGCTTGGTACCAACGGATGGCGATCTCTTCGAGGTGGAATGATGCTAATAACACCTTTTATGCATTAGGTGTTTGCTGGAACTTGAAAAATTGTTCTGCTTGATAGACCTAATCGAGTGGATCGTCTCCATTAAATTATGGAAAGTTGAGGCGAACAGTCCCCACACGGACTTCGCATTCTTCTTCTTCATGTCGGTTGGGTCTTCTTTCCCTTGGGTTTAATCTAGCATCCCTAGGATGATATCGAGGGGTCGTTGGTTCTTCATAATCCACACATTTGTCATCATCATCATGGTGAGGTGGATCTAGTGCTCAGTCGCGGTGAAAAGTCAGCAGTGGTACGTTGCGCCTTTTGGCTGGCGTAGGCAGCAAGGGTCTCCTGGCGTAACCACCCATAAAGTCATCATGATCTTCCTCCTACCTAGTACGGAATGGTGGAGGCAGTGTCCTTTGTCGAAAATGTGATTCCATCGGTGGTGCAGCCTGGACTCAAGTTGGTAACTTGGCTGCTGTCATACCCCTTGGTGAGCCTAAGAGGACTCAAGCATAGCTTCCATTGATGCTTGCATGGCTCGTTGTGTCTCCATCATGTCCATGAATATCTTGATCAGATCTGAGTTGACCGTGGAGGTTATCGGAGAAGTTCCAACTAGTGAGTTTGGGTTGGCCTCCGATTTGATAATCTCTATAACGCCCCCGCCCGGCATAGGCATGTGCACGCCCACCGCCATGCGTTCTCACGGCACGCGCGCACACGACAGGATAGGCGAGGCCCGTCACGCACAGATACACCTCTATGCACATATAATCATGATATCATCAAATAATACATGCTAACATATTTATGCTCACATAATACAACACTAAATAAATCATATTATTAACCAAATAAATCTGTTAACATATGATATCTAAGTCCACAATAATATACACTAGATCACTACCTAATCTGGTAGGACCCACATAGGCCACAACAAACTATTAAGATATAACTAAACAACTGATACCCGAGTGCACTATAATCTGACATGTACTATACAAATTATCGTCTAATACAATAATGTACAAATATAACAAACAACGATACAACTCAATTTCTATACAAACTATCATCTATACTGTCACGCACCTATAGCTCACCTCATCAATCTAAAATATCTTCTCGGGATATCTCAAGTCGCTATCACGTACCACATATTTGAGAGGATTAGAAAAGAAATAAAGAGAGTCATAAGTAAATCATGTACTGGATAATATGAATCAGAAAAAGCATCATTTCATGAATGAGTATATCAATGTGTTCTCAATAATACATAAATGAAAGGTAAATAATATGTCATAACTGATAAAAGTATATAATTTTCGACAGTGAATAAACAAATCTCCATGTCATATTATCATCATAACTCTCTCTCAAATATGACACGTGATGCATGTCGACTACGACCATACTATGATATCAAATATAACCATATATGATATATATTGACCACTTGATAATCAAATAATCAGATAAAAATGAAATCATATGCATTTCTCAACATCTCAGTCATTAATATCATCTTTGTATATTATTATACTAGACCACTATGCACAGTCAACACCCGGTACCCGATCTCAACATTATGTCCGAAGGCTTAGAACATACTCCGCCACCTGTAAGAGTATTTCAAATATAACCATACCCCGCCACCCACTAGGGTATCAACATCCATCCAAACCGAGCACCCTTCTAGTTGATAGAAACCTTGTGAGGATAACTCACCACATATGCCCTAGCGAATGGTATGTGTCCGAATGTCTACTGCGCACACAGACTAACGACCTCAGACGTAAGACCAACATGATCGTGACTATGTCGAGCGATCAATCATCTCTAGGCACGTCCTAACCTTCGCGCCCACTCGGGTATCCTCACGTTTTCTATCAACTATCCTATCAATCACATTTCATGCTTTCCTTCTAAATGACATATCATATGCATATATCAAGTACGATAATAAGTCAATGCATAACAGGAATTTATGTGACATAGGAATCAAGAGAAAAAATAATGCAATATAGTCTCTAACCATGTAGCCAACACATGTATAACCATGCTAATCTATTACCTACATACTCATGCTACAGATTAATTAGACATAAAATTATAACAGTATAATCATCTGTCATCATCTCTATTTATTATCATTATACTCATATCCAAGATCAACTTAACTATATGCATAAAAAAAAATATGCTCGACTGTAATCATCTCTAGATAAAGTCATATAATTATACTGGAGGCTAAAACATGCATGTACATAATATATAATATAACTTAATTTGAGAAAGACGTCTAAGGGATAAGACTACTTACCATCTGATCAGAAAACCCAATACATGTTGGATGCTGTTGTCTCGATCAGGATCATATCCAAGTCCTTGTCTAATCGGAGGAGGATGCACCATGAATGGTTGATGATCTCTCTTTCGATTTTGATTAACTCACTGTGGTTCCGGTTCGTATTGCCCCGCCCACAGATCTAGATCTCCAAGGTGATCTCCATAGTGGTTCACTCGTCGGATGGGTTCACCTACAACTGGGCCTGGTGGAACCATCCTTGCTTGTCTCTGCCCAAAGGGTGGTGGCAGCAGCGGCTCTTGTCGTTGCAGATTCTGAATCGGTGGCGGCGGGTTCATGGGAGTGGACTCGCATCGTGGGGTCAATGGTGCATTCCCGTTCACCATGACTTCCCTTGTTGCCCGTAATTCTTGCATCATCTCTATCATCATCTAGTTGTTGATGGCCATTTGTTCGAAAAGAGACCCCAACATGGCTTGAACGCTAGGCTCTTCTGTATTCCAATTTGGTTGGGCGGTTCCGTGGGTGGAAGTCCCCACAACCGTTTCCCTCTCCTTTATTGGGAGAATCTCTTCTTCCTCGTCTTGCCGTGCAGCCATGGCTCTGGTTGTCATCATAGGAAGCGCGTGTTCGAGGAACGGTGGCTCTGATACTAGCTTGATACGATCTCCCATTTTGGCTAAGGCTCGATCTACTTCGATTTTCAGCTTTGAATAAGATTTGACATGAAACTTTAGAAATAGATCCCGAAAGATGTCGCCATCGGATTGATGTGATATTTTGATATGTTGTAGCCCCAGAAAATTGCTTTCCAACAAATCAAGTTTAAGGCGAATCAGATATTAGGATCTCAAGATATTATCCGATTAGTGGACAAACATCGGGGGTTTTGCCATGACGCTCCAAAGGAATCGGCATCACGGTTAGGGTCATCGTGGATTAAGTCTTCCATTATCGATGTGCTCTCTATTGGTCTCCTTGTTGATGTCATCTTTCTTATTTCCACCATTAATAAAGGTCTGAGATTCGCCTGGTTCTAATACCAAATTGATGGGTTCTTGTACTAAAAGGTCGGCTACGAAACAATTTCTTTATTTGTGAACCTGATGCAGGCATTCGATTGCGACCTCTCCTACGTTCGAACGCGACCTACATGAATTTTATTTTAATAAAAATAAACAACTAATGCAATAAGAAAAGATCCTAACTAAGTGTATCAACCAGTTCGTTCCCTTCGTCTATATCCCTTAATCACATCCACCATCCACCTTCATCTCCATACCAATCCATAACCCTAATATCCACTCCACCCGTCACCACCACCATCACCCATATTATATCATATTTTCATCCTAGCTGTAGTTCGAATCTACGAAAGGCATAAATATGAAAGTTATATATTAAGAAGTTATGAATCTAATCCACTTGGTTTTGTAATTTACTGGCTATCAGAGAATATCTGACAAACATTTTCCCATAATTGCGCAGACTGGTTCCTGTAATACATCTAGATTTTGAAGGAATCGTTATGTATCCTATCTTTGGTACAAGAACCCATCAGTGTGTGATAGGGTATAATTATCTTCAAAGATACACTTAACGTATGATAGGGTATGCTTTGAGTTTGTGGCATGATGACATGACATGTATCATGTTTGGAGCCGAGTGCTGTGGTCTAGTATGATAGATGATATTTAGAGTTGAGACTGTTGACTAAGATAGTGAGAGTCTGTATTTGACTCTAACATATATGATAATCGAGTGGTTGACGCATCATGCATTGTTACAAATGAGAGTATTATCACTTGATCATGATTGTTATATATTATATGTTGTTATATTGAGTGATGTTATATTTTTGGTTGAAGATATAATATGCCCATTCATGATATAATATTAATTTCATATATATATATATATATATATTATTAAAGATACATATATACATGCTCATATATGACATTATGCTCCTTTTTTATTCATATTATCCAATACATGATTTTCTTTCTATTTGGCATCACTAACTTGGGGGTAAGATCTATTTACTGAGTTTTTAGCTCGTGACTCACTTTATTTTCTTTTTTAACCCCCTAGATATAAAGCACCTAATAGTGATTTGAGATATCATGAAGAGACATTATAGAGAAAAGATAGGGTGAGCTAGATGTAAGATAGTATAAAAGTTACCTTATTTTAGAAATTGAGTTGTACCCATGTATATTTTTGTGTTCTATTGTATTAGATCGTGTTTTGTGTAATAAAAAATATTGTACAAGTTGGGTCCTATTAGATTATGTACTAGTCTAGAATAATTTTTATGGATTTGAATATTAATATATTAACATGTTTATTTGAATGATAGCATAATTTATCTTGATTTGGATGATGTGAGCTTAGGTGTATCTAGTGTGTGACAGCCCTGCCAGTCCTATCGCGTGCTATGTGCATGCCATGTGGACATGTGGCCATCGAGCGAGGGTGTTACAGTTAGGTTGAGCTATTTGCGCAGGTTTAGATAGGGTAGATTCAATTTCTAATAGGCCATCCACATATTTATAGAGGCTAGCCAACAAGTCCTAAAATAATATGAAACCCAAAAGATCCATCTCTGTTTGTGTGAACGCGATGCAGGCGTTTGAACGCGAGCATTTGAACTCGCCAGACCGTGTTCAAACGCACAATATGCGTTCCCTGTATTTGCGAACCTGATGTAGTCATTCACAAAGGCGTTTGAATGCGACTCTTCCTACGTTCGAATGCAACCTACAGAAATTTTATTTTTATAAAAATAAACAATTAATGCAATAAGAAAAGATTCTAACTAAGTGTATTAGCTCACCACGCTTCCCCCACGTTGTCCTCAAGGTGAAAAATCAGGGAAACGCTCCAAGATATCAGTCTCCAACTCCCATGTCGCCTTATCGGATGGCTTGCCGAGTCACTCAACTAAAATCTCCATCTCCAATCTGGTACTATGTCGTCGTCGGCGTTTAACAAGTACATAAATTGACTCTACGATCTCTATCTCCTCCAATGGCTCTGGTAGAACTGATCCCACGATCTCATGATCTTCAATGCACTCCCTCAGTAATGAAACATGGAAGACATGATGTACTCTTGACCCATCCGGTAGCTCCAAATGATATGCAACTGGACCAATACGCTCTAACACCCGAAACAGACCAAAGTAGTGATGTGCTAACTTTTGGTTATGCATCGAACGTAAGGTCACATGTCGATACGGTTTCACCCTCACAAACACCTAATTGCCGATGTCGAACTCCTACTCCCTATGGCTATGATCATAAACTTGCTTCATACAGTTTTGAGTAAGTTTAAGATGAGCACGCAACCTCCTCAATGTGGCGTCTCTATCTATCAACGCTAAGTCCATCTTCGTTCGGTCTGCAGATGTCACTGGATTATAAGCGCATAACATCGGAGCCGTGCGTCCATACACCACCTTAAATGGAGTCGTGCCAATGCTACTATGGTAGGCGGTGTTGTAAGACCACTCCGCCCATGGTAACAACTCCAATCATCGTCTCGGTATCTCTCCAACAAAGCACCTCGAATATTGCTCAACGCCTCGATTAACCACCTCGGATTGGCCATCCGTCTATGGATGGTAGGCAGAACTAAAGTTCAATCGAGTCCTCTACAATCTAAAAAACTTCATCCAAAAGTCGCTCATAAATACATTGATACGATCTCCCCTTTTGGCTAAGGTTTGATCTCTTCTGATTCTCAGATCTGGATTGGATCTGGCATGAAACTTTATAAATAGATCTCAAAATATGCTGCCATCAAATCGATGAGAAATTTTGATATGTTGTAGTCCCAGAAAAGAGCTTTCCAACAAATCAAGTTTTAGGCAAATCGGATGTAGGGATCTCGATATATCGTCCGATTAGTGGATGCACATCAGGGGGGTCTGATCAGGATCCGTGGATGGAGGCAATGAGATCCTAGATGATGGTGGTTGGTAGTGGACCGGCGTTAATGGGGTGGCATCGGTGAAAAGTGGTGGTGGAAGGGTTATGGTTGATGGAAGGGTTAGGACAACTATTGGATAGATTGGAAGAAGGGGAAGGAGAGGGCCACCCCTAAGGACTAGGGTGATTGGCCGGTCGAGGGAGGTTAGAAGTGGCGTCGCCGGGGATCAAGAGAACGAGAACGAAGAAGACGAAGGAGACAAGTTAAAAACTCAATTCATCAATAATGACTCTTTGGTTACCATCCATATCCTTTAGAGGCTAACCAAACAATTCAAAATTAACCCTAAACAGTACATTTTCGTCGACCGTGTTCGAACGCACCCGATCGTGTTCGAACACACTGAGTTTGCTCTTGTCTAGATTTGCGAACGCGATGCAGGCGTTTGAACGCGTGTCCGAACGCACCTATTGCCCACTTCTCTGGATTTGCGAACGCGATGCAGGCATTCACAGCGCGTTCGAACGCACAATTCACACTCTCTGGACGTGACGCAGGCATTCACAACCGCGTTCGAACGCACTCCACTCGTGTTCGAACGCGACTTATAGAATACTTTTTTTTCTTAGAAATTAAACATTAAAACAAGAAATAAAGACACCCCTAATGTGTATCTATGCTCAAGACGACATCGGTAAAGTCTGAATCATATCATACACGATCACGATCCGAGATAATTGTGCGTGGCATGCCATGTAACTGAGCAATATCTCTAACAAAAATTTCAGCCACCGACTTGGCTGAAAATGGATGTGACAATGTTGAAAAATGCATATACTTGCTCAATCTGTCAACCATAAAAAAGATAATGAAATAACCACATACCAGCAGAAGACCCTTATGAAATCCTGATACAATCTCCCCTTTAGGCTAAGGTTCGATCTACTCTCGATTTTCAGATCTGGACAAAATCTGACATAGAATTTTAGAAATAGATCTCAAAAGATGTCGCTGTTGGATTGACCTAATATTTTGATATTTTGTAGCCTTAGAAAAAAGATTTCCAGCAAATCAAGTTTCAAGCGAATCGGACGTTAGGATCTCGAGATATCGTTCGATTAGTGGACGAACGTCACGAAGGCTGTCTTAGGATCCATAGATAGAGGCACGAGATCCTTGATGATGGTAGTTGGTGGTGGATCGACGTTAATGGGGTGGCACCGGTGAATAAGTGGCGGTGAAAGAATTATGGGTGATGGAATGGCTAGGGCAAGTGTGGGATAGATTGGAAGAAGGGGGAGGAGTGGGCCGGGGATCGAGAGAACAGGAGAGAGGAAGACGAAGGAGACAAGACAAAATACTCAATTCATCAATAATGATTCCATGGTTGCCATCCAAACCTTTAGAGGCTAACGAAACAATTCAAAAATGACAATTATTAGCCCTAAAATAGTAGATTTTCGCCGATCGTGTTCGAACGTGTCTAATTGCGTTTGAACACATATTTTGTGTTCTTTATATTTGCGAACTTGATGTAGGCGTTCACAAGCGTATTTGAACGCACTCCATCCGCGTTCGAATGCACTCCATCCGCCGGGTGAACTCTAATTTGATGATACCTGGCCCTCAAATTAAGCTTACTAAATATAGTCTTCCCTATAAGCTCATCTAGCAACTCCTTGATAACCGGAATAAGATACTGGTTTTTGACAGTAATAGCATTTAGTGCCCAATAGTCGACACAAAAATGCCATGTCCCGTCCCGTTTTTACACCAATAGCATGAGGGATGGTACTCCAATACAGTCGTCCTCTAAACCATTTTACTTAATGTGGTAGCAAAATCTTTATATGCCGCTGTCCCAAATTTGCATGTAATCTTCCTACAAAAATCAACCCATCCGGTAAATCCACCACCACGAATAATCGATCTATACCAATGTAATGCAGTTCCTTGGAGGTGAAAGCTTGCCATCTGGACTTTTGCATCTTCCGCTGTACCTTAACAATCAAAATATTGTTCAAGTTGAAACACCCAATCCGTTGGATCATCGCCTTGGAATTTTGGAAAGTCCAAGCATGCGGTTCTCCCCCGAATAGCGTTGTCTGGTTCGCGAAAGATCTTTGGTTCAGGTCTAAACTTTTGTGTATGTTGATTACCTTCTCTAAATCCTCGAGCACGCCCATCACCATCTCCATAAGGATCAACCTTATTCTCAAAGTGCCAATCTTCCTCATCGACAAATTGCCCCAATGCTGCACGCCTCTCGGGTTCTGCCACTACCGGTCTTAGGTTTTATAACGAAGGTGGGGGATGATGTGTAGGCATAGGTAAGAGAGGATCATTGCCACTCATATGACGCACCTGGACCTATGGGGTATCGGTTCGATGAGGTCCCATCGCTGGTCCTTTTTGAAACTCTGATCGTCGTCGAGAAGATGATGAACCTAATCGATTCACGACATCTTCTTTAAATTCATTGTAATCCTTTTGCATTGTGTCAACTCTATGCAACAATGTTTGGAACATACCCTTAAGTTCATCCATATTCGCACCCATGGATGTTGGTTGACTCGATTTGGTCGTGGTCGCTCCAAAGGAATTGGCCTCACAGTTATAGTCATCGTGGATTGAGTCTTCCCTTATCGGTGTGCTCTTCATAGGTCTCCTTGTTGATGTCATCTTTCTCGTTTCAACCATTAATGGAGGTCTGATGTTCGCCTACTCTGATACCAAATTGATGGATTCTCATACCAAAGATAGGCTACGCAATAATTCATTTTAAATCTCGATGTATTACAATAATCAGTCCGTGCAATCGTATATTCGTCAAATATTATCCGGTAGTCTGAAAATTACGAAACCAATTGGGTTAGATCTATAACTTCCTGATATACAACTTTCATATTTTTGTCCCAGTTGCAGTTTGAATCTTTGAAGAGTGTATAAGAAAGTTGTAGATCATGAAGTTATGGATCTAACCCAATTAGTTTCGTAATTTTCTAACTATCGGAGAATATTTGACGAATATTTTCCCACCGTTGCGCAGATTGATTCCTGTAATTCATCCAGATCTTAAAGGAATCATTGCGTAGCCTATCTTTGGTACGAGAATCCATCAGATACTCCATAGAGTTTTTGTTACGAACCAGCTTGATCCGATTTGAAACAATTTTGGACTAGCTTAGGGACGTGACTTTCGAAGAAAGTTGTAGATAATCTAGCCATTGGATTTTCTTGAATTTTGGATAAGTTATTGCCCTTGAAAGACCTTTTCAATAAATTCAAGATTACAAGATTTGGATGGCTAGATCTTGAGATATTGGCTGAATAGTAGCTGAAGGTCAGATAAACCCTAGCTTGTTAGCCCTTTGATACGATCACGGATTGCGGTGTTCGTAGAACGTATCGAATCCAACCATCTATTCTTGGTTAGATGGAGGATGATTATGGAGGGAGATACAAGTGGTCTTAGCCCATTATGGTGAAAATATTTACTGAAGGTCAGATGGTTGCGAGATGGACGTGAAAGGTGGAACCTACAGATCGATGGGATGGAGGTTGTCGATGGATGGTGGAAGGCGTATGGGCGTGGGGAAGACCTTAGGACATGGAGGAGATGAATGAGATAGTGTGGGTAGATCGGGGTGTTGCGCAAGGCAGAGAAGATGAGGAAGGGAGTCGGCTTTTAAGGTCAAGAGGGAACGACTAGTCGAATACAGAGGAGAGGGACAAAACCATGATGAGTCAAGTCCTAGAATGATAGAAGAGGAAGAAGTGGGCTTAAGCTAGAAGTTTCATAATATTTTATCCATGATTCTCAAGTGAAGATCAGCCCTCCTATTTATAAGAGGGAGATACAAGTGGTCTTAGCTCATTATCCAATATGGGACTAAACTAAAGTAAATGCAATAAGTAAATAAGCAAATAGAGTAGATAACTGTATTGAGTCCAGCCCAATACCCTTTGAGTGGTTCAATTGGCCTAAAGCCCATCTTTTAGACTGACCCAGCTCACCTGGATCATATCAATCCACCATGCTTCCATACACCTTGTCCTCAAGGTGACTCGAGTCAAACTTGCTGTGTTCGGTGGATCATCCTCAGTCAAATCCCACCTTGGTCCAATAGGAGTACAAGTATCCAAGCTCGACTAAGGATGACCCACCGAACACAGCAAGTTTGACTCGAGTCACCTTAAGGATAAGGTAGCAGAAGCGTCGTGGATTAATATGATTCGGACTTCACCGATGTCGTCCCGAATATGGATACACTTTAGGGGTGTCTTTTATTCTTATTTTAGTGTTTATTTTATAAAAAATAAATATTTTCTGTATGTTGCATTTGAACGCGGGTGGAGTGCGTTTGAACGCGTTTGTGAATGCCTGCATCAGGTTTGCAAATACAGAGAAAGCAAAATGTGCGTTCGAACGCGATCGACGACCACTATTTCTAGGGTTAATAATTGGCATTTTTGAATTATTTGGTTAGCCTCTAAAGGTGTGGATGGCAACCATGGAATCATTATTGAATGAATTGAGTTTTGCCTTAGTCGCCTTCATCTTTTTCTCTCTCGTTCTCTCGTTTGCCAACGGCGTCGCTTCTAACCTCCCTTGACCAGCTACTCACCCTAGTCCCTTAGGGACTATGGAATCATTATTGAATTAATTGAGTTTTGCCCTAGTCTCTTTCATCTTCCTCTCTCTCATTCTCTTGTTCTCCGGTGTCGCCGCTTTTAACCTCCCTCGACCAACCACTCACTCCTCCCCCTTCTTCCAATCTCTCTATCACCTTGCCCTAACTCCTTCCATTCTTCGTAATCCTTCCATCTCCACTTACTCACTGGTGTCACCCCATTATGATGAGAAACGGTACCAAAAGGTAGGCTACGGAACGATTTCTTCAAGATCTGGGTTTATTACAGGAATTAATCCGTGCAATCGTGAGAAAATATTCACTGAATATTCTCCTGTAGTCAGAAAATTATGAAACTAAGTGGATTAGATCCACAGCTACCTGTTCTACAATGTTTGTATTTATTCCCTTCGCAGATTCAAACTATAACTAAGACGAAAACACGAACGGGTGAGGGTGGTGGTGACGGATGGAGTGGATGTTAGGATTATGGATGATAATGGAGATGAAGGTGGATGGTGGATGTGGTTAAGGGATATAGACGAAGGGGAAGAAGTGGTCGAGATCCCAAAGAAAAGAAAAGACTCGATAGATGAGGAGGCAAAAAATCAATAATCCAATAGCATTATGAATTTGGCTGTCATCGACACCTTTATAGAGGCTAGCCAACAAGCCCTAATACAATAACTAAGCCTAATCCTAGTGCAATCCCGCCGATCGTGTTCGAATGCACCCGATCGCGTTCAAACGCTCAAAAGACGTTTTCTATATGTGCGAACGTGATGCAAGCATTCGAACGCACGTGATCGTGTTTGAATGCACTTTTCGTGTCCTTTGTATTTGCGAACCTAATGTAGGCGTTCACATGTTCGCCCTTTCACACCAAGGAATTAACTTGATGTATGTGCGAACCTGATGTATTTGCGAATCTGAAAATCGGGATAGATCGAGCTTTAGCCTAATGGGGAGATCGTATCATCCTTCAATGGCTAGATTGGTGCTAGGTTAATTCCTTGGTGTGAAAGGGGGGAAAGTATTGTAAAAGAGGGGGATTAGGAGTTAGAGGAAGTCGACCAAAGACTTGGGTGACGAAAGGAAGGAGGTAGAGAGGGCGTCAATAGCTAGAGCAAGAAGAGAATGAGATAAAGGCACAATACCGTTTTCAATTATCAGATAAACTCCAATTAGGGTTTCCTCCATATATTTATAAAGGCTCACCCTAGGGACGCATCAACTAAGTTAAACAACCCTAACAAATCAACAATTTTCGTCGAGATGTGTTCGAACCCGCTCAATCGTGTTCGAATGCAGAATTATAGTTCTCTATCATTGCGAGTGTGTGCAGGCGTTTAAATGATCGCATTTGAATGACCCGAGCCCGTTTAAACGCACAAATCACGTTCTCTATTTTTGTTAACGCGTGTAGGCGTTCGTATGGCCCATTCGAACGTGGTCCATGCGTTCGAATGCCCCTTCGAAAAAATCCTTTTATTTTTTTAAGTAAAATCTTAACTAGATAAATATGCTCATCCCAATGAACCCAATGTCGTAAGTGGAGCCAATATGGACGAGTCGTATCACTCCACCACGCTTCCGTTCACCTTGCCCTCAAGGTGTCAGCTTTGGATAGCGGTCCAAGAAGTCGAATTCGGGCATCCAAGTCGCCTCGTCCATTGTTTGTTCACTCCACTCCACCAAAATCTCAGTCACCCACTCATCCTGGACTCAAGTGCGTCATCTGGTTAGGATCCGAATTGGAATAGGAGTACTCAGTTTGGCTTCTGACTCATCGGGATCAACCCTTATTGGCTCGGGTGGAACAGCTCCAATCGGCTTGGCAAAGGAAACTCAAGCCTTAAAGCTTGAGACGTGAAAAACTAGATGTATCCTCACTTCCTCAAGTAAGTCTAGATGGTATGCCACAGATCCAATCCTCTTGGTCACTTGATAAGGTCCATAAAATTTTGGAGCCAACTTTTGATTAGGAATGGGTTTAACCGAGCTTTGTCGATATCGTTGGAGCTTGATATAGACCCAATCCCTAATCGAGAAGGACTTCGCTTGGTGTTGTTGGTCATAGACTTGCTTCATTCGGTTTTGGGCAGCTGCTAGGTGTATCTTGAGTCTCCTCAATGCCTCATCACGATCTTGCAAAACTGCATTCACCTCAATTTGGTCAGCTTGGGCTAATGACAAGTATGTACGCAAGGTCGAAGGCGGCTGACCAAAGACAATCTCAAACAGGGTCATGCCAATGGCCGAGTGAAAGGCCGTGTTGTATGACTATTTTACCCATGGCAAATAAGATATCCACTGCCACGATCGCTCACTGACAAAGCACCACAAATATTGCTCTAAGCATTAGTTTTGCACCTCGGGACTGGCCGTCCGTCTGAGGGTGATAGGCTGAATTCATACGAAAGGTAGTCCCTTAGAGAGTAAAAAATTCCTGCCAAAATATAGGATCACGATATGAAACAATCGACTTTGGCATACCATGCATCTTGGCCATGTCGCGCACATAAACCTCCGCGACCTTCCTTACCGTGTAAGGGTGGGCCAAGGCTGGAAAATGTGCATACTTGTTGAGGCGATCCACCACCACCGTGATAATAGAATGTCCTCTGTCCTTGGGTAGACCGTCAATGAAATCCATGGAGATATCCTCCTAAACCTTCATTGGAATCGGAAGTAGTTCTAGAAAGCCGACAGGTTTTGCCAATTCCGTCTTCATTCTTTGACACACCTCGCAAGCCTTGACGTAGGCATGTACATCCTCCTTCATTCTAGCTCATGTGCAACTCTAGCTTAGCTGTTTATAGGTATGCAACACCCTCTCATGTCTAGCCATAGGGGTGTCATGGAAGTGGCAGCTAGCTGGAACAATTATCTTGCCTTGGTCCACTAAGAGTCTGTCCTTCACCACAACTCCTTGCATACAGCTAGGATCTGCAGCAAGGTCGTCCAACATCCTCATGCTATCCAAATTCTTCTTGTAGGCCTCCCACATCTACTAGAAAAGAGGAAAAACTGGCGCTGAAATCGCTGCCAACTCGGCTGGATTCGAGTGCCTTGATAAGGTATTGGCAACGCTATTTTCGGTCCCCTTCTTGTACACCAACTCGTAGTCATATCTAAGTATCTTGGACACCTACCTTAGCTGGGCTGATGTGTGTATGCACTACCTAAGGAAGTATGGCAAACTTCTTTGATCGGTGCGGATCGTGAAGCTTCACCCGATAAGATAAGGCCTCCACTTGGTGATAGCATGGATGATAATGAGCATCTCGTTTCATAAGTGAATAGTAGTTGTGAACACTCAGAAAAAGCCTTGCTCATGTAATCCACAAGTTTGCCCTCTTGTAACAAAACTGCTCCAATGCTGACTCCGGACACGTCGCACTCAATGGTGAATGGTTTGATAAAATCTACTAAAACAAAGACCGGGGATGAGATCATCACCTTCTTCATGGCTTCGATTGCTTCCTTTGCTTTGTCCATCCATATGAATGCACCCTTTTGCAGTAAGGTCGTGAGGGGAGCCTCAACCTTGCCATAGTTTGCTACAAACTGATGATAGTAGCTAGTTCAGCCGAGGAAGCCGCGTAGCTCCTTGGTAGTCTTGGGTAGTGGCTATTTCACCATGCTTTGGATCTTCTTAGGGTCAGCTTTCACGCCATCTTTAGATAGGATGTGGCTCAGGTAGTTGACCCTTTGCTGCCCCTATGAATATTTGGAGTCCTTAGCCTTTAATTTGTATTGCCGTAATAAGCCAAGTACTGTCTGAAGATATCGCGAGTGCTCCTGATACACTTAGTTAGGATTTTATTTAATTAGCTAAATCCAGCTCTACGCAGTTTTAGGAAAATATTCGTAGAATATTCTACACATATCAACTAGTTGGATAAGGTCACCAACCTCCATATCTACAACTATGATATTCATAACTTCTCTATATTAGGAATCTATCTGCGACAAAACGAAAGCTTAATCCAAGTGTTAATCGGAGAAGATAAGGAAGACTGGTTTAGTTGGTTTGTTAGAGTTGTTTAATTCGGTTGATGAGTCCTTAGGGTGAGCCTCTATATATATGTGGAGGAAACCCTAATTGAGTCCTTAGGGTGAGCCTCTATATATATGTGGAGGAAACCCTAATTGAAGTATGATGATGATAATGCTATTGGATTATTGGATTCTTGCCTCATATCTTCTATCTAGACTTCTCTCTCCTCCCTCTTTACCATCCTTTCACCTCTACCGTTGGCAAGGTTTCTTTTAAATTTTAATCTCCCTCGACTGTCGAGCCACTCTTCTTCTTTGGGATCTCAACCACTTCGTTCCCTTCGTCTACTTTCTTTAATCACATCCATAATTCACCTTCATCTCCATATCCATCCATAACCTATCATCTACTCCACCCATCACCACCACCATCACCCACGTTATTCCATATTTTTATCCCTGCTACAGTTCGAATCTATGAAAGGCATAAATATAAAAGTTGTAGATCAGGAAGTTATGGATCTAAATCAATTAGTTTCATAATTTTCTGACTATTAGATAATATCTAACAAATATTTTTCCACAGTTGTATGGACTACTTCCTACAATAAATTCAGATATTAAAGAATTGTTCCGTAGCCGATATTTTTGTACAAGAACCCCATCAATTTGGTCAGAGCCCATCAATTTGGTATTAGAGTTAATCAAAGTGATATCAGAGCTTATCAATTGGTATCAGAGCAGGCAAACCTCAGACCTGTATTAATGGTTTTAACAAGGAAAATGACATCAACAAGGAGACCTATGGAGAGCACACCGAAAAGGGACGACTCAATGCATGATGATCCTAATCGTGAGACCAACTCCTTTAGAGCGACCATGGCAGGACTGAGTCAACCAACGTCCATGGGTGTGAATATGGATGAACTTAGGGGCATGTTCCAAACATTGTTGCATAGAGTTGATAACATACAAAAGGATCACAATGAATTCAAGGAATATGTCGTAAATCGATTGGGTTCATCATCTCCTCGACGACGATCGAAGTTTCAAGAAGGACTAGCTGTGGGACCTTATCGAACCGATACCCCACAAGTCCAGGTGCGTCATATAAGTGTCAATGATCCCCTCTTATCTATGCCTACACATTATCCTCCACCTCCGATACAAAACCCAAGACCGGCGGTGGTGGAACCCAAGAGGTGTGCGGCACTGGTGCGCTTCGTCGATGAGGAGGATTGGCATTATGAGGATGAGATTGATCCCTATGGAGATGGTGATGGACATGCTCGAGGATTTAGAGAAGGTGATCAACCTGCACAAAGGTTTAGATATGAACCAAGAATATTTCGTGAACCCAACAATGCTATTCGGGGGAGAACCGCACGCTTAGACTTTCTAAAATTCCGAGGCGGTGATCCAATGGAGATAAGCCTCAAATGAGTTCAAGTACTACTATTGAATTGTCTAATTTATTAGATAACTTTTCCGAACTATTTGAGGAGCCACAAGAGTTGCCACCGAGGAGAACACGAACCATCCATGGAGATTGTACCTAGGGCTGCACCAACAAACGTAAAGCCATATTGGTATCCATATGTGCAAAAAGAAGTTATCTCAAAGATGGTTGCCGAAATATTGGAGCAAGGCCTCATTCAACCAAGTCATAATTCATACTCATCCTCTATACTATTGGTGCAAAAAAAGGACGGAACATGACGTTTTTATGTCGACTATCGGGCACTAAACACTATTACCATTAAAGACCAGTATTTTATTCCGGTTATAGAGTAGCTACTGGACGAGCTTGCAGGGGCAACTATATTCAACAAACTTGACTTGAGGGCTGGATATCATCAAATTAGAGTTCACCTTGCGGATGTGCACAAAACTGCATTTCGGACTCCGGACGGGTATTACGAGTTCTGGGTGATGCCTTTTAGTCTCATCAATGCTCAACTATCTTTCAAGGCCTCATGAATGATATATTTCAGCCTCTATTACGAAGGTATGTCTTGGTATTTTTTTATAACATTTTGGTATATAGCAGGACTGAATTGGAGCATTGGCGGTATTTGGAGGACGTGCTGAATTTATTGACGCAAAACCAATTGAAGATCAAGAAGTTTAAGTGCCTATGGAGAGTACCACAAGTGGAGTATTTAGGCCAAATCATTTCAGCTGATAGTGTAGCGGCGGATCCTCAAAAAGTTGCATGCATGACCGCTTGGCCTATTCCTACTACTAACACCGGATTGAGAGAATTTTTGGAGCTGACGGGATATTATCGCCGATTCATCGCCGGGTATGGCAAGATCGCTACTCCTCTCACTTCTTTATTGAAGAAGGATTCTTTTAGATGGACGGATGAAGCCACTATAGCTTTTGAAAAACTAAAAATAGCAATGACTGCAGCACCCATTTTAGTGCTACCGAATTTCACCAAAGAGTTTATTGTGGAATGTAATGCGTCGGATATTGGCGTAGGAGCTGCAGCACCCAATTCTGCATGCGGTAACAAAATAGAGGACTTATTTGATCGGTTCCTCAAACATTCCAGCAAATTTGTCTAATAAATTAGACAACTCGATGGTATTATCTAAACTCATTTAATGCTCATCTTTTGCTGGTCCTAACTGTAGAAGATAAGCCAAATAACTCGCACATGGCAGCCCCACCATCGGCTGCATCACAGGAATCGGCAGAAATCGAACGCCATTAAGCCGCACATCTTTGTTTCCTTGCTTAAATTGCATCCACATGTTTCAAAAATCAAAAGTGATGGATCCCAAGCTTTGTAACCACAATGATGTCGTGTCCTTGCACCTGTATACCGACCCGGCGACACACGCTCTCCACCTTAAGCATCATGCCATCTCCAATAGCAACGTCAAACCTCGTGGTCTATTTAGCATCCAAACCCAATCTCACTAACCTCTCATCTAGAAAGTTGTGTGTACTTCCGGAATCGATGAAGATGTGCACACAATGCTTTCTAACGAGTCCGTCTACCCGTAATGTCCTCGGCGCAGAAGTACCCGAATATGCATGCATCGATATTTCAGCTTGGATATCTTCCTCCGCGCCCTCCTCAAAAACCTCTGAACACTCTCCATCACCAACAACCTCATCGTCATCCTCGAGACCATCGATGAGCATTACACTCTCGATCGGTTTGGAACACCGATGATCGGGGGTGAAACGTTCATTGCATCGAAAACAAAGGCCATTCGCTCTTCGCTCCTCCACCTAGGCAGGTGTGAGAATTCGAACAGGGGGGGGGGGGGGGGGGGGGGCGGGTCTAGTGCCTCCTCTAACATCGGAAGAAGGTCACAAAGGTTGTCGTGGTCTAGTACTAACAGCCGCTATCTTTGAACCCGCAGAATTTTCTACTAGCGTTCTAGGCACAAACCGCCCATCTCGGTTGCCCCAAGTTATTTTCGTTGCCATATTGAGAGCCTTATGTTTTTGGTCCATCTTCATGGCCTTCTCAAAAGCCTCCTCAAGAGTGCCTGTATCTCATCTCGTAACCCTGAAATGAATGTGCTCATCAATGTCGATTCAAGCCAAGGTGGCTGACAATGACTATTAATTCTTTCAAATTCAGCTTGGTACTCCAATACGATTGTCCTCTGAACCTTTTTGTTTATTGTGGTAACAAATCTTCATATGCCGCTGTCCCAAATTTGCGTGTAATCCTCCTACAAAAGTTAGCCCATCTAGTAAATCCTCCACTATGAATAACCGATCTATACCAATGCAATGCCGTTCCTTGGATGTGAAAGCTTGCCATCTGGACCTTTATGTCCTCCGCTGTCCCTTAACAATCAAAATATTATTCCACTATAAGGACTCAATCCGTTGGATCACCGCCTTGGAATTTTAGAAAGTCTAAGCGTGTGGTCCTTCTTGATGCATCAATCGTCGTCGAGGAGATGATGAAGCTAATCAGTTCATGACATATTCCTTTAAATCATTATGATCATTTTGAATTGCATCAACTTTATGCAGCAATGTTTAAAACATGCCCCTAAGTTCATCTGCCAAGCCCATATTCACACCCATGGACATTGGTTGACTCGGTCCTATCGTGGTCGCTCCAAAGGAATCGGCGTCACTGTTAGGGTTATCGTGGGTTGAGTCTTCCCTTGTCGGTGTACTCTCCATTGGTCTCCTTATTGATGTCATCTTCCTTGTTTCCACCATTAATGGAGGTCTGAGGTTCGCCTGGCTCTGATACCATATTGATGGGTTACGGTACCTAAAGATAGGTTACAGAACAATTCCTTTATGATCTGAATTTATGGTAGAAAGCAATCTGTGCAATCGTAGAAAAATATTCTTTAAATATTCTACTTTAGTCAGAAAATTACAAAACTAAGTAGATTAAATTTTTAACTTCCTGTTCTACAACTTTTGTATTTAAGCCCTTCACAGATTCGAACTGCAACTGGGACAAAAATATGAAATAACATGGGTGGTGTTGGTGGTGACGGGCGGAGTGGATGTTAGGGTTATGGATGGGTATAGAGATGAAGGAGGACAGTGGATGTTGTTAAGGGATGTAGACGAAGGGAATGAAGTGGTCAAGATCCAAAAAAAGAGGGGTGACTCGATAGACGAGGGAGGTTAGAAGTTAAGAGAAACCTTGCCAACGGTAGAGGTGGAAGGATAGTGAAGAGGGAGGAGGGAGAGAATATAAAGAGAAGATAGGAGGCAATTAATCAATAATCCAATTTCATGATGAAGTTCGCTACCATCCACATACTTATAGATGCTAGCCAACAAGTCCTAATAATAATAAGTAACCCTAATTCTAGAGGATTCCCGACGATCGTGTTCAAACGTGCCCGATCGCATTCGAACGCACAAAAGACGTTCTTTGTATGTGCGAACGCAATGCAAGTGTTCGAACGCGGTGTTCGAACTCGGCCGACCGTGTTCGAATGCACTTTTCGCATCCTTTGTATTTGCCAACCTAATGCAGGCATTCGTAAGGGCGTTCGACCGCGACCCCCCCTGCGTTCGAACATGACCTACAGAAATTTTATTTTAATAAAAATAAACAATTAATGCAATAAGAAAAGATCCTAACAATATGTATCAGCATGGGTAAGAGGGGATCATTGACACTCACATGTCGCACTTAGACCTGTGGGGTATCGGTTCGATGAGGTCCCACTGTTGGTCCTTCTTGAGGCACCAATCGTCGTCGAGGAGATGACGAAACCGATTGGTTCATGACATATTATTTTAAATCATTATGATCCTTTTGCATTGCATCAACTCTATGCAGCAATGTTTGGAACATTCCCCTAAGATCATCCGCCAAGCCCATATTCACACCCATAGACGTTGGTTGACTCGGTCCTACCGTGATCGCTCCAAAGGAATCAGCCTCATGATTAGGGTTATCGTGGGTTGAGTCTTCCCTTATCGGTGTGCTCTCCATTGGTCTCCTTGTTGATGCCATCTTCCTTGTTTCCACCATTAATGGAGGTCTGAGGTTCGCTTGGCTATGATACCAAATTGATGGGTTACGGTACCAAAAGACAGCTATAAAACGATTCCTTAAAAACTGGGTTTATTATAGGAATCAGTCCGCGCAATCGTGGAAAAATATTCATCAAATATTCTCCTATAGTCAAAAAATTACGAAACTAAGTGCATTAGATTTATAACTCCCTAATCTACAACTAGGATGAAAACATGAAATAGCGCGGCTAATGGTGGTAGTGATGGGTGGAGTGGATGTTAGGGTTATGGATGATTATGGAGATGAAGGTGGATGTAGTTAAGTACTGTAGACGAAGGGGAGGAAGTGGTCGAGATCCCAAAGAAGAGGGAGGACTTGACAGACGAGGGAGATTAGAAGTTAGGAGAGACCTTTCCAACGGTAAAGGTAGAATGATAGTGAAGAGGGAGGAGGGAGAAAGAATAGAGAGAAGATAGGAGGCAAAAAATTAATAATCCAATAGTATAATGAATTTGGCTGCCATCCACACATTTATAAAGGCTAGCCAAAAGCCCTAATAATAATAAGTAACCCTAATCCTAGTGCAATCCCGCTGATCGTGTTCAAACACGCCCGATCGCGTTCGAACACACAAAAGACGTGCTCTATATGTGCGAACGCGATGTAGGCATTCGAACGCGGCGTTTGAACTCGCCCGATCGTGTTCGAACACACTTTTCGCGTCCTCTGTATTTGCAAATCTGATGTAGGCGTTCGCAAGGGTGTTTGAACGTGACCCCTCTTACGTTCGAATGCAACCTATAGGAATATTATTTTAATAAAAATAAACAACTAATACAGTAAGAAAAGATCCTAACTAAATGTATCACATGTCTTTCGGAGAAAGCTGCGGATAATCTAATTCTTTGATCTTCCTAAATTTTGGATATGTTGTCGCCCTTGAAAAAAGCTTTTCAACAAATTCAAAATTGTAGGGTTTGGATGGCTAGATCTTGGAATATCGACCGAACAGTTGTCGAAGGTCAGATAAACCCTAGCTTGTTAGCCCTTCAATGGCTAGATTAGTGCTAGATTAATTCCTTGGTATGAAGGGGGAGAAGTTGTTATAGAAGATGGGGATTAGGAATTAGAGGAAGCCGACGAAAGATTTAGGTAGTGGAAGAAAGGAGGTGAGAGAGGACGCCAATAGCTAAAGCAAGAAAAGAAGGAGATAAAAGCACAATGTAGTTTTTAATTATCAGATAAATTCTAATTAAGATTTTCTCCACATATTTATAGAGGCTCACTCTATGACCCATCAACTAAGTTAAACAATCCTAACAAACTAATAATTTTCGCCGAGATGCATTTGAATGCACCTGATCGCATTCTCAATTTTTGTGAACGCGTACAGGCGTTCGCATGGCCCGTTCGAACGTGGTCCTTACGTTCAAACGCCTCCAAAAAAATCTTTTAATTTTTTTAAATGAAAAATCAACTAGATAAATAGACTTATCCTAATAAATTCAATATCGCGATTGGAGCCAATATTTACAAGACTGTATCAATTCCTTAGGCCCAAGGAAATATTGCCTTCAACATGCAAGTCATTTATAATCTTAAATAATTAGAATTGACTATTCCAATAAGTCCCATGTGATATGCATCCAAAATTTAGATACACTTTCTCTTCTAGATTTGCAGGTCGTCCTTGATACAATAGCACTGACACAATTTATTTGTAACATTGTTTTAAAAGCTTCTGCCTTAACGCTGAAGCTCTCACATTAGGTGGAATATAAATAGGCTACATTTAGGTCCCGCTTGGGCGACCCACCTTAGCATCTCGTATCAAAATCACTGTACGTATTGATGAATTAGTAGATTCTAATAACTTACTAATAATGCATTAGTATATTATTTAGATTGTATCTATTAATTTTAGCTTTTTTTTTCTTAATTAATTTATTCATCTTAAATTATGAGCGCCCGCCTATGCACCTGCTTATTTATTTATCCGTCCATCTAACACCTACAGTCTTTTAAAACCTTGATAACTAATTGAAGGGGGTGGAACATACTGTGAATGATCCCAACCTCTCCAAGGACACGACTATTCCTTTAGAAACCGTTTTGGAGACGCCTCCTTACGAAGGCTTACCTACATGCTATCAAGGTCTACTGTAGCTAATGCCCATCACCTATTTTAGGGGTAGGGCGGCCATGAACTCATCTCGGCCACTCTAGCTGCTATGGTTGGCCTATCTAAAATTTACAAATGCAAAACAAGTTGGTGGGGAGCCCACTAACTTGGCTAGGCAAGCTGTTGGCCTGGCTAAGGAGTATGCTTGTGGCATGAAGGAGGAGGCCCATTTTTATAAGTCCACTTTTAGGTTCCGACGGGAGCCACCACCCATGGGCCATGGGGGATTAAAATCAACTTGGATGGCTGGCTCCTTTGGACGCAATTCCCTGGTGGTAGTGCAGAGTTGATTATTAGAGAACCCAATGGAGGGCTTCTTGATGCTGGCGTTGAGACCTGGTGGCCTACCGAGGGCCTCTTGGCTGCTAGGGGTATAACCCATTATGTTTGCCTTGATTGTGACTTGCCTTCTTAAAATTCGAGAAATACTCAGGCCAACAGAGAAGCCGGCAATCTCCCCTCAACAGGCAGCCATTCTGAAGGAGGACAAAACTTGAAAATGTGGATCCAAGACTTTAATTTACATAATTCAAAAAGTAAACTATATATACATTGTCTACGGATTTTAAAAGATAAAGTAAAATAAAAAACTACATGCCAACCGAAGCTTCAATAGGTATTTTCTTCTGCTACCATATTATTAGTAAAACTAGCTGGTTCTGCATGACTATCTTGAAGTGGGAGCCTTTTAACAACTGTTTCAAGTATCTAACAAATTCTTTCACGAACGTTCTGAGGGACTGGAGCACTGCTTTAAGGAACAGGATTTTACATGTTACAATTGGTACAAATGAGACAACATAAGTCAATTTCCTTAATTTTGAAGGCGAAAAAAATGGTTTAAAGAAATAAAATTTCTGATGCTCCGAGATCCAGTTATTAGCTTAATCTATATCTTGCTATATATGCGTTTCGGCAAACAATTAGCAGAATCAACACTGTAAAGCAGCTCGATCAACTCTTTTATCATCGCAAATAATTCTCGACTGTTCAGTCTGTCAAGAAGCAATACATATCAATTATACAAACTTTGATATAACAGCACTTTCTGCACCGGGCAAATACTTTCAACTGCCAATTGTGTGCCCCAAAGTTTGGTTATCAGTCTGATGAACCATTATCATCCCCCAAATTTTCTGACGTTATAGTCTGAGCTAAAAATTCCTCATTAGGATACATCTTCGTGAATAACTGCCACAACATCAGGAAACAAAATCAATAACTACCATAACATCAGGAAACAAAATCTAGTTAGTATGTAAGCTAATGGACCTGTAAGCGCAGAAATGAAGCAGCAATGATTCAGTTTGCAAAATTATGAAGAAAGAAGTATTCAGCAAGCCACCAATTGATAATAAATTTCTACGAGTGAATTTCACCAGAAGATTATGGTGGGTTTCTAATGCCTAAGCATAATTATTAAACCTCTATTTAGAATAGAGTGATGGTTAGAAAATACCTAGGTCCTTACACAGGAATAAGTACATATTTAAAATCAGTCCTCCAAGTTTACCAGACCTTTCTAGTTGACTCCAGTAAATTTTTGTATTCAAGACTCTCATCAGGCATAGGGCACAAACATATTGCATCGGATGAAGCCTGCAATAGTACACAAATTCAGTAAAAATATATCAAATTGCATTAGTTAAAAAAAAATCAATAAAAAATATAAAATAAAATGTGTCTAAAATTTCTAATAACAATATTAAGGGAAAATTGTATTTTTAACCTGTGTGGTTTGTCTAAATTTTACAAAAACATCATATATTTTCAACTTAAGCACTTATGATTGTGACTAAAATGTAACCATTATCTTTTTAATTATATTTGGCCAAATCACATAGGGGATAAATGCTTAAGTTGGAGTTTTATAAAATTAAGTTAAACCATATGTGCGTAAAATAACTTAACCTCTAATATAAAAACCAGAATAATCGATGTGATAATGTAGGCCTTTCATGAAAAATAAAAGGCTGCATATGCTAGCTTCCATGTTAAAGTATGATGGTGAAAATAATATACCTTTGTAAGTTCCTGCACGTACAAACAATTCCATATTAGAGTTGGCTTGTTTTCTCTTTCTTGGTCCCCATTATTTGTTGCCAAGCTACATTCAGAACCATTAGAAGTGTGAGTAGTGAAAAGAACATCCATTGCTGCTTTTATATACCCCTTCCCTGAACTGGCATCAGTGCATGGTATTGAAAGATAAACCACAAACCTGAAACAGAGAACATTAATGAGTAATGGTCTTAATTTCAGATTAGCACTGTATTAATGTTTCTCCATGATACCACATCCATGCAACGCATGCACCAGAAAACTAAATGAAAAGAAAAGTGAAATAACATATGGATTCTTTGGTAGAGATCATGTGCTATAAGCTGAGAGATGTTTATGAAGGATCAATAGCACTCACAATCCAGGGGGACACACTGCTACATTGCTACTCAGCTGAAGAGCTCGAATAGTTGTCAACTGTTCTGAATGTAGAGCTACATCAAAAGACAGCCAATGTTATAGGTCAACAAAATCTCTTAAAATGAAGTTTTATCGGCTTAATTTCCAGCACAGAAAAATGTCAATGGAAGGACACATCTTACATTTTGGGGGAAAAACTAACATAATGTTTGATGAATCCCTTTGTATGGAACTGCTGGTTATACAAACTCCTCTAGCAACATGGTTGCACAAGTTCGAGGTTCCATCACAAGGTGAGAATGAAGATGGAACTTCATAAGATGGGGCCATTACCAGCTGGCGGCTCAGGATATCCTGACCAGATGCCAATCTAACCCCTGTATACTGCTTGTGTTCCTGATTCAACGATATAATAAAATGCTACATTACTTTATGATACCAAAAAAAAAAAAAAAATCACAAAGTTCAAGCACTACAAACAAGAACATATGTGATATGACTGCTAAAGAAAGGTAAATTTCCATGCTTTTTGATGAAGATAATCAATATCACAGTAATTTTAATAGAGTCACAATCAAATGAAGGCTTCATAAAAACACAGCTAAAGGCAGGAGAGTGAAAGATGCTATTGAGGAGGTTCAATTTATAACATAAATAGCCTAAGACTGCTTCATAGCACTAATATACTGATAATTAGCAGCAGTACAGTCCTAAAACTAGTGACAAGCACATCCATACCTTGTCAATAAGGAGGGCAATGACTGGCATACGTAGTACCTGCACAAGCAAAGATTTATGGGCTCAGGTGCCATACAACAGTAGAAATGAGAAACAATTCATGCGATAATAATAAATAAAAGAAAAAACGGTAACGAATATTCACTCTTTGGTGAAGAATAGAGATAAATAAGTACAATAAAAGAGAATCCTAGACCTCTAACCTATCTAAACTATAACAGTTGTGGTTTGGTTGCACATAGGGCTGCCAAAAAAGCTCATGGCTCGCGAGCCAATCAAGCTCGCTTGCTCATTAAGCGAGTCAAGTTCAAGCTCAGGTTTTGAGCTCAAGCTGATATCAGCTTGTTCAAGCTCAGCTTTGTGGTGAGATATTTGACATACTAAAGTTGCAATTTTGTCTTAATCAAGATTCGAAAAATTGGGATCGGCCTTACAAAACAACGATATCTTATCGGCTGAATTGACCATATCGGCCATATAGGTCGCCTACATCCCAATTTTTTAAATATTATTTAAAAATGCAAGAAACTTCTAAAATTTCAGAAAAAATAAAAAAAATAAAAAAATAAAGAAAAAAGAACTATAGTGAAGTGAAAACTAAAAAGAAAAGGAGATTAAAAAGAGAGTGAGTGAAAGAAAATCAAACAAAGGAAAGAAAAACTATGGTGAAGTAAAAAGAAGAAAAGAGAAGAAAAAATGGTGAGAGAGGAAGAAATGAAAAAAACTGAAAGAAAAATAAAGAAATAAAATTAAAAAATTATATACCAGAGTTTGTCGGAGTTTGCCGGAGCTAGATCTCTCTATAAGAGAAACAATGACTATATAATAATGAAAGAAAAAAAGAAAAAAGAGTGAAAAGAGAGAGAAAGAGAGAGAGCGAGAAGAAAGAGTGAAAGACAAAAAGAGCTCTAATTGGGCCTGGATCAGGATTAGGATTGGGATTGGCCAATCCAGCGAACCATGGTCTTAACTAAGTTCAGACTTTGGATTTGTAAAGAATAGGTACTTTACCAACAAAAGAAATGTTGCGGTTATTATTTAAGGCTAAAATTGTTTAGTGCCACACTCGGACTTTCTCTAAGCATCTATGCTTTGGCCTATTAGTATCTTTAATCTAGTCCAATATGTCAGCAGCTTGAGTATTGAAAGTCTCTGTCCGACACATCCATATAAAAGTATTAATTTGGAGACTGAGCAATGAGAGAGCTGCCTTGGTTATAGCTTCACACATCCAATAGAAATACCATGCATTTTGGACTGATGTTTAATCGAGCCAAACTTGATCTCACCTTTTGTAAGCTCGACTTGTGCTTGGCTTGCAGTATTTTCGAGATGGGCCAAGGTTGGCTTAGCTTGCTCTAGCTTAGTTCGTTTACACCCCAAATTTGCATACCAAATCTTTTCTCGTTTCATTTAATCTAAGAAATCATCTGCCCAATATAGACTGCAAACTCTATGCTAAAGGTGGTTTATGTCCGTAAAATCTTACATATAGAGCGCCTTTAACAGCAGCACAACGACAAAAAGCTTGGGGTAGCTCACCATGTCCATACATAGGATAGATGAATGCACCTACAGCATTAGTAAACCTGACACAAGATCAATGAGTAAGCAACTGCAGAAACTAAAATTTCAATAGAAATTTATCTAGAATTTTTGTAATGGTACTTTGTCAAAGGAATTTTTTTTGTTACTGATATACTAGGTATATTTGATCAGTACAAAGGCAGTAAGAGTTAATTAATTTCTTAGTCTACTAGACAAGAGGACAATATTTTTGAAGTGTATAAATGCTACCATCTATCTCAAAGATGCAAGCAACATTTAGGTTGATGGATGATGTAGTAGAAGTTGATAAGAAAAAAGACATTGAAGTGGCCACTAATAAAATGGCAAATTATATGACTATTAGAGCATTGCTTACACAAAAAAAAAAAAAAAAAAAGGCAACAACTGTATTGGACGTCATATGTTGCACATTGCCTTAATCTCATATTAGAGGATGTTTCAAAGGAAGTTAAAATTGAAGAGGTGATATATGAAAGTAAGCAAAGACAAACCAATATTGTAGAAAGCATCTGCATTGTATGGTGCATATGTGGTGCCTATGCGGCCTAACAATAAAATATATAAGAAATATACAGATATAAATATATAACTAATAAACCAATTCATGAGTAAATATACTTAATTGTATATACAAATGCACACAAATAAGTGAATAATACAACCAAAAAGAATTTGAAAACTTATATTCATAATAATTCAATAAAGCCTCTAGTGAGGAGATTAATTAGTAATTAGGAACTTAAAGCTTTTGAATATGTTTTTTCCTCCATAAAGTACTTGTGCAATCGAGGCTTATTAGAATAAAAAGTCGCTCACAAACACACTAAAGGTGCCCGACCAGCCTACAAGGGCCGCAAATACTGACTAGGTGGCCCAACCGCCTATGCAGGCCACTAGATACTAACAAAATCATCTACATTTTGTGGCCATATATAGGCTATGCAAGACTGCCCATGAACCACCAATGCCAATGCCTACTCTAGACATGTCATGCATTTGACCCTATGAGGTCATGAAGATTGTATAATTATTTGAGGGCATAAAGGACTTCAATTGACCATTTTTGTGCAAGTATTTGAGGTATGAAGGTTGTTCCTTTAATGGTTCTAATCCATAATCATTATTTCCTTTTGTTTGCTTAATTGATTAACAAAGTAAATACAGAATAAGTTAAGGAACATACTCAACATGAAACACAGTTGGAAGAAATTGACAATTAATTTCCTGAAATATTGTCATCATAATGTTCTGAAAGGAAAAGCTTAAGAGATAAGCATCAGAAGTTTCACACTGTCATCACAAGGAATTTATTCATACCAATAATCTCAAAAAGGGTTTCCAGATAATCAAAAACATATAGGGTAAAGCGCGTTATCAAGAAATACCATGAAATTTGAGACTTGAAGATTACCTCCCAATGGATGAGGTATAAAGAGCAATAGTCTCAATGCCCTCTTTTGTGGTGACCAATTTGTTACAAGAGTTTGCATTATCTTGGTCATAATCTGCCATAGCAATCGCATACAAGACAATCCTAAGAGAGAAAATAAACTAGAAATTAATAAGCTAAGGTCCAAAAAATAAAGCGAATTTAGAAAGAGATTTCTTACGCTCTAATCTTGCGGGGAAGCCGCTGTTTCTGGAGGAAATCGACGAAGGGGAGCTGCAAGTCTTCATCTGATATCCTGACTCCCCCATCCTCCACCACTTCCCCTCCACTCGATGCTATGTGATTCTGCACCAGCTTCAAGAACCGCATCATCTGGCTCTTCTCGGCCAACCCGAGCGTCCGATCCTTGAAGATGGCTTGCCTCGAGTCCGGCACAAAGCACAGCCTCCCTTCCCAATAGATGAGGCTGGAATCGACGCTCTTGAATTCCACGTGGTGGCTTGCTCCGGATCTCAGCAGCAGATCCACAGCCTCATCGGCGCAGTACAACATCCTTGGTCCGGCCAGGTCGATTACGAAGTTTCTACAGGGTTCGGGAGGGGATCCGGAGGTCTCGATCGCCGAGTAGAGGAGGTGGTGACGCAGCTCTACGGCGGTGTAGGAAGAGGAGGAGGATGGAGAAGGAAAAGGATAAGGGTAGGAGGGGGAGGAGAGGAAGGAGGACAAAGAGGGGAGGGGGAGGGAGGCGAAGTGGGAGCCATAGAAGGGGTGAGGGTCGACATGGAGAACAGATTTGCCTGCGGCGGCCGCGGCAGCGGCGAGGAGAGATTCGGGGAATCCGGTACCGGAGACGATGAGGTCAAAGGAAGTCGGATCGATGGCGGGGTAGTCGTGGGTGGTGGTCAAGGTGGAGGTCTCGGCCATGGTAAAAGATCGGATGCCTTGGATTTAGGTTTGACAGGCAGGCGCACCCGCACCTGTTTTGGTTGGAACCTCTGTAGAAGTGTAGCACGCGTCCAGACCAACTGCTCGACCGATCCACGACTAGGGGTGAAAACCAGTCGGACTTAAGACCCAATCCGACCCGCTACCCGATTCGGATCCGGATACAAATACAGATAGCCATTTACTAAAATATCCAGATCTGGATCCAGATACGAATAGCCTTTTAGAAAAAAAATCCGGATTCAAATACAAATACGTGTGTAGCTAAATTTATCGGATACAAATTCAAATAACAGATATCCGTTTATTCGCTTATATAAATATCCAACTCATAAACCCTTCCCTCTTTTATCTATGATCTCTGACCTCTCATATCTCCCAAATCAACCAATTCCCAAATGTCTGTAGCCGCCTCCATCTAAAATCCCTCATTGCTATCACCAATCACGGACGCCATCAACTCTCCGGTTGTGGTGTCACCAACATCACCTCCTCCGGTCCTCCCTCCTCGAGCTCGGTGACACTAAGCTCCATCTCCTCCGGTCCTTCCTCGAGCTCAACGACGCGAAGCTCCACCTCCTCCGGCCCTCTCTCCTCGAGCTTGGCCGCACCAAGCTCTGCCTCCTCCAGTCCTTCCTCCTCAAGCTCGGCGTCACTAAGCTTCCCCTTCTCTAGTCCTTCTTCCTCGAGCTGTACTAATTCGAACTTGTCCATTTGTCTACTACTTAAAATCTTTTAAAACCTTAATACTAATGTCAATACATGTCTTTAAACCTTAATACTAATGTCAACACCGTTGGCAAGGTCTCTTCTAACTTTTAATCTTTCTTGTCTGTCGAGTCCTCCCTCTTTCTTGAGATCTCAACCACTTCTTCCTTTTTATCTGAATCACTTAAACAACATCACCCATCAACCCTCATTTTCATTATCATCTATAACTATATTCCACCCGTCACCACCACCATCACCCACACTAAATCATAATTTCGTTCCTGTTGCAGTTCGAATGTGTGAAAGACATAAATCAGGAAGTTATGGATCGATTCCACTTAGTTTCGTAATTTTTGGACTACGGGAGAATATTTGGTGAATATTTTCCCTCGTTTGTGCGGATTGCTTCTTATAATAAATTCAGATTTTAGAGGAATTGTTCCGTAGCTATCATTGGTATTAGAGCCAGGCGAGACTTCCATTAATAGTTGAAATAAGGAATAAGACATCGACAAGGGGACCAATGGAGAGCACACGGATAAGGGAAGACTCATCCCACGATAACCCTAACCGTGAGGCCAATTCCTATAGAGTGACGACGGTAGGACCGAGTCAACCAACATCCATGGGTGTGAATATGGGCTTGGCGGATGAACTTAGGGTTCCAAAAATTGCTGGATAGAGTTGACACAATGCAGAATGATCATAACGCTTTAAAGAAATATGTCATGAACCGATCGGCCTCGTCATCTCCTCAACGAAGATCGGTGCCTCAAAAAGAACCAGTAGTGGGACCACACCAAACCGACATGCCACAAGTCCAGGTGCAACATGTTAGTGTCAATGATTCTCTTTCGCTAAGGGAGAACCGCATGCTTGGACTTTCCAAAATTCTAAGGTAGTGATCCAACAGATTAGGTGTTTCAAGTGAAGCAAAACTTTGATTGTCAAGGGACAGCTGGATAGCCCAAAGTCTCGATAGTTAGCTGCACAAAGATCCAGATAGCAAGCTTTCACCTCGAAGGAACGACATTGCATTGGTATCGATCGGTTATTCCTAGTGGAGGATTTACCGGTTGGGCTGACTTTTGTAGAAGGATTACACGTAGATTTGGGACAGCGTCATATGAAGATTTTACTGCCATATTAAGCAAGATGGTTCAGAGGATGACTGTTTTGGAGTATCAAGCTGAATTTGAAAGAGTTAGTAGTCATTATGAGCTATCTTGGCCCGAATCGACATTGATGAGCACATTCATTTAAGGGCTGCGAGAGGAGTTACATGCAGATATTTGTGTTCTTCGTCCTACCACTCTAGATGAGGCATTTGAGAAGGCCGTGAGGATGGAGCAAAAGTATAAGGCTCTTAAGATGGCAGTGAAAACAAGTTGGGGCAACCATGATGGACGATTTGCACCTAAAACGCCGGCTAGAAATTCTACAGATTCAAAGATAAGGACTATGAGTACTAGATAATGACCACCTTTGAGACCTTCTTCCAATGTTAGAGGAGGCACAAGATGATCCGATTCGGGCTTCACCGATGTCGTCTCGAGCATGGATACACTTTAGGGATGTCTTTGTTTTTTGTTTTAGTGTTTAATTCTTAAAAAAAAATTTCTATATGTCGCGTTCGAACGCAGGTGGAGTGCGTTCGAACGTGCTTGTGAACGCCTGCATCAGGTTCACACATCCAAATAGTGTGAAATGTGCGTTCGAACGCCTACATCGCGTTCGCACATTTAGAGAGTGCGAATTATGTGTGTTCAAATGCAATCGGACGCGTTCGAACGCTGTCGGCAAAAATGTACTCTTTTAGGGTTCAAATTTGCTATTTTTGAATTGTTTGGTTCGCCTCTAAAAGTGTGGATGGCAACCATGGAATTATTATTAATGAATTGAGTTTTTGCCTTATCTCCTTCGTCTTCTTCTCTCCCGTTCTCTCGATCTCCGGTGACACTGCTTCTAACCTCCCTCGACCAGCCAATCACCTTAGTCCCTTAGAGGCGGCCCACTCTTCCCCCTTCTTCCAATCTATCCGACACTTGCCCTAACCCTTCCATCACCCAAAACCCTTCCACCACCACTTATTCACTGGTGCCACCCCATTAATGTCGGTCCACTACCAACCACCATCATCTAGGATCTCGTGCCTCCATCCACGGATCCTAAGATAGACTTTTCGATGTTCGTCTACTAATCAGACGATATCTCGAGATCTCAATATTCGATTCGCCTGAAACTTAATTTGTTGGAAAGATCTTTTCTAGGGCTACAACATATCAAAATCTCACATCGATTTGACGGTAGCATATTTTGGGATCTATTTTTAAAGTTTCGTGTTAGATCTTGTCAAGATCTAAAAATCGGAATAGATCAAGCCTTGGCCAAAATGGGAGATCATATCAAGCTGGTATTAGAGCCACCGTTCCTCGGACACGTGCTTCCTATGACAACAACCAGAGCCATGGCTGCACGGCGAGATGAGGAAGAAGAGATTCTCCAATAGAGGAATGGTAAATGGTTATGGGGACTTCCACCTGCGGAGCCGCCCGACCAAATCGGAATACGGAAGAGCCTAGTGTTTAAGCCATGTTGGGGTCTCTTTTCGAACAAATGGCCATCAACAACCAGATGATGCAGGAATTATGGGCGACAAGGAAAGCCATGGCGAACAGGAATGCACCATCGACCCCACGACGTGAGTCCACTCCTATGAACCTGCCGCCATCGGTTCAGAATTTGTAACCACAGGAGTCGCTGCTGCCACCACCCTATGGGAAGAGATAAGTAAGGATGGTTCCACCATGCCCAATTGCAGGTGAACCCATCCGACAAGTGAACCACTATGGAGATCACCTTGAAGATCTAGATCCGTAGGCGGGGCAATACGAACCAGAACTATGGCGAGTTAATTAAAATCGAAGGAGGGATCATCAACCATTTATGGTGCATCCGTGGGCAAATCATGCATCTCGAATTCTCCAAGTTCAAAGGTGGCGATCCGATCGATTGGTTGTATAGGGCGGAGTAATTTTTTGCATACCACGGTACGGCGGAAGAATATAAGGTGACGCTTACGAGCTTCCATCTTGAAGATGCGATGCTTCATTGGTTTCGAGCAGTCAATGCCAATGAGGTTATCGAAACTTGGGCTAACTTTTGCATCGATATTACGCAACGATTTAGAGTGTCGGAGTATGAAGACTTTGATGCTCTCCTCTCAAAGACGGTGCAGAAGACCACAGTTGGGGCATACTAAGAAAATATTTGAGAGGATAATTAGCTAATGCCAACCCCCATAGACGGATCAGCAACTACGCATCATCTTCATCTCTGGGCTGCGGGGAGACATACAAGCCAACGTGAGGGCTTTAAGGCCTAGATTCATAAAGGAGGCCTTTGAAGATGCGATACTCATGGAAGAAAAACATTGAGTCATGAAGTTACATCTAAAATAGAACTGGACGAGCCAAGGAAGCCGCAATCAAGCTCAACTAAACATAGCGGTAAGAAATTTTACTAGAGTACCAAGAATCGCTGCTGCAATGGTGCCTCCTCGAGCACCCGTGAAGCCATCCCAAGATGTGGAGTACGTACCTAGAGGTCTGGGACGAGCACTCACACCTACTCAAGTGGAGGAACGAAGAACAAAAGGCCTATGCTTTCATTGTGATGAGAAGTTTGTACGCCGGTATCGCTGTGCTAAACCGATGGGATCGGGGATGCTAATCGACGAATTGGAGGAGACTAAGGATGAAATTGCAGATGAAGATGAGGGTGTGGTTTGACAGCAAGGAGGAGTAGTTGAGGAGCGACTTGTGGAGGACATGATGGCCGAGATCTCCCTCCACGCCTATTCCGGGACAGCAATACCAAGGACTTTGCGAGTGAATGGTATAATCAAGACAACTATAGTGAGAATCTTGATCGACACCGAGTCCACCCACAACTTCATTGATAAGAGGCTTCTTAGAAAGATTGGGCTTGAGTCGAAACCCACGGAAGGGTTTGACGTGATGATTGGAGATGGCACCACATTGCAAGCAAATTTTATTTGTGGAGGTGTGGAGTTGAAGGTGCAAGGCCAATTTTTCACATTGGATCTTTATTCGTTGGCCTTGCGAGGTGCCGACATTATTTTGGGGACTCAATGGCTTCAAAGCTTAGGGCCCGTGACATTTGATTTTACAAGCCTCACATTGACATTTTGGAGAAATGACCAGAGAGTGCTGTTGGATAAAAGTCAATCGTTGTTTGAACTTCCAAACGTAGGGGACGCAAGGGAGCTCGCTTCTTTTTCGGCACCCACCTTTCCTTTCTTCTCAGATTTGCGGAGAGCTAGCACAGAGGATAGTGATCTGGTCCGACTCATGGAGGAGCTGAGAGAGAACCCATCAAGCCACCCCGAGCACGAGGAGTGTGACGGGTTAGTACTCGAGCACGGGCGGATCAAGGTACCCGGGAGCAAAGAGCTAGGGAGACTATTGATAGCATACTTCCATGATACTCCTATATACCGGTTATGAAGGGGTATTACGTATCTCCAATGAGTCAAATCGGAGACACTCAAGCCCAGCGGGCTGTTGCAACCACTACCTATACCGGAGCATATTTGGGAAGACATCTCCATGAACTTCATTGAGGGGCTGCCGGAGGTTCAAGGACAATCGGTGGTGTTCGTTGTGGTGGATAGACTGAGCAAATATGCTCATTTTATAGGATTGACGCATCCGTTTTCAGTGAAAAAGGTTACTCAAATTTTTGTTCGAAAAGTATTGCGCTTGCATGGGATGCCTAGGACAATTGTGTCAGACCGGGATCACATCTTCATCAATGAGTTTTGGTCTGAGTTCTTCATATTGCAAGGGACTCAAGTCAACCTTAGTTCAGCTTATCACCCCGAGACGGATGGCCAAACCGAGGTGGTGAATCACGGACTAGAGAAATATTTGTGATATTTTATGGCGAACCGACCAAAGGATTGGGTCAAATTCCTTCCACGGGCTGAGTGGTCATACAATACCGCTCATCACTCTAGCATTGGCATGACCCCCTTTGAGGCGGCTTATGGACGCACTCCCCCTGTCTTGCGTGTTTACGATAGACTTGTGGTGGCGAATAGGACCGAGCTCAACTTGGAACTTGCTGATCGAGATGAAACTTTGAAACGGCTCAAGATTCACCTAGCAACAACCCAAAACCGTATGAAACAGACTCATGACAAAGGCCGGCGTGAGCGAGAGTTTGAGGTGGATCAATTGGTGTTCGTTCGAGCTCAACCGTACCTGCAATCCACATTGAGGCCAATTTTGAATCAGAAGTTGGGTCACAAGTATATGGTCCATACCGAGTGCTACAATGAATCAGTCTAGTAGCTTATCGGTTGGACCTACCTGAGGGAACTAGGATCCATCTAGTTTTTCATGTATTGGTATTGAAGGGCCAGATCGAGCCTAACCATGTGGTGGGTTCAGCTTTGCTTGAACCAATGGAGGAAGAAGGCCCAACTAAACTGGTTCGAGTCTTAGGCCGTAGAAGAAGACGCCATGGATCCAAATCGATACGGGCTTCACCAATGTCGTCTCGAGCATGGATACACTTTAGAGATATCTTTGTTTCTTATTTTAGTGTTTAATTCTTAGAAAAATAAGTTTTCTATATGTTGCATTCGAACGCAGATGGAGTGCGTTCAAACGAGCTTGTGAACGCCTGCATTAGGTTCGCACATCCAGAGAGTGCAAAATGTGTGTTCGAACGCCTACATCGCGTTCGCACATCTAAAGAGTGCGAATTATGTGCATTCGAACGTGATCGTGCGCGTTTGAACACGGTCGGTGAAAATGTACTCTTTTAGGGTTCAAATTTGTCATTTTTGAATTGTTTAGTTAGCCTCTAAAGGTGCGAATGGCAACCATGGAATTATTATTGATGAATTGAGTTTTTGCCTTGTCTCCTTCGTCTTCTTCTCTCCCATTCTCTCGATCCCCGGCAACGCCGCTTCTAACCTCCCTCGACCGGACAATCACCCTAGTCCCTTAGGGGCAACCCACTCCTCCTCCTTCTTCCAATCTATCTGACACTTGCCCTAACCCTTCCATCACCCATAGCTCTTCCACCACCGCTTATTCACCGATGCCACCCCATTAACGCCAGTCAACTACCAACCACCATCATCTAGGATCTTGTGCCTCCATCCACGGATCTTAAGATAGACTTCCCGACGTTTGTCCACTAATCAAACAATATCTCAAGATCCCAACATTTGATTCACTTGAAACTTGATTTGTTGGAAAGATCGTTTTCGGGGCTTCAATATATCAAAATCTCACGTCAATCCGATGGCGGCAGCTTTTGGGATTTATTTTCAAAATTCTATGTTAGATCCTGTTCAGATCTAAAAATCAAAATAGATCGAGCCTGGGCATAAAGGGGAGATCGTATCACAAGACCCCCCATTTGAACTCTCACACCTGCCTAGGTGGAGGAGCGAAGAGCGAAGGGCATTTGCTTTTGATACGATGAACATTTTACCCCCAGTCATCGGTGTTCCAAATTGATCGGGAGTGTGATGCTCATCGACGGTCTCAAGGAGGACAATGAGGTTTTTGGTGATGGAGAGTGTTTAGAGGAGGTCCATGAGGAGGCTGTCGAGGAGGGTGCGGAGGAAAATATCTAAGCTGAAATATCGATGCATGCATATTCGGGTACTTCCGTGCCAAGAACGTTATAGGTAGACGGGCTCGTTAGAAAGCATTGTGTGTACATCCTCATCGATTCCGAGAGTACACACTACTTTCTACATGAGAAGTTAGTGAGGAGGTTGGGCTTGGATGCTGAACCGACCACGGGGTTTGACATTGCTATTGGAGACAGCACGAAGCTTAAGGTGGAGAGATTGTGTCACCGGGTCGGCATACGGGTGGAAGGACACAACATCATTATGGACTTGTATTCATTGACAGTGCGAGGAGCGAACATTGTCCTTGGCACTCAGTGATTACAAAGCTTGGGACCCATCACTTTTGATTTCCGGAGCATGTGGATGAAATTTAAGCAAAGAAACAAAGAGGTGCGGCTTGATGGTGTTTGTACTCATCCAATTCTAGTGATACAGCTAAAGATTGTGCCCGGGGTTACACCGGCAAATGTGAGGTCATTTCGATATCCACATGTGCAAAAGAAAGTTATCTTTAAGATAATAGCCAAGATGTTGGAGTAAGGCCTCGTTCAACCAAGTCATAGATTATACTCATTGCCTGTGCTATTGGTGCGAAAAAAGATAGGACATAACATTTTTGTGTCGACTATCGGGCACTAAACACTATTACCATCAAGGATTAGTATCCCATTCCAGTTATAGAGGAGTTGCTGGACAAGCTGGCAGGGGCGATCATATTCAGCAAGCTTGATTTGAGGGCTGAGTATCATCAAATTAGAGTTCACTCGATAGATGTGCATAAGACTGCATTTCAGACTCCTGATGGGCATTACAAGTTCATGGTGATGCCTTTTGGTCTCATTAATGCTCCAGCTACTTTTCAAGGCCTCATGAATAATATATTTTGGCCTCTATTGTGAAGATATGTTTTGGTATTCTTTAACAATATTTTAGTGTATAATAGGACTGAATTGGAGCATTGGCAGCATTTGGGGGATGTGCTGAATTTGTTGAAACAAAACTAGCTGAAGATCAAGAAGTCTAAGTGCCTATGGGGAGTACCACAAGTGGAGCATTTTGGCCATATCATCTCAGCAGATGGTGTAGCGGCAGATCCTCGAAAGGTAGCATGCATGACCATTTGGCTGATTCCTACTACCACTACAGGATTGCGAGGATTCTTAGGGCTGACCGGATATTATTGCCGCTTCATTACCGGGTATGACAAGATCGCTACTCCTTTTACTTCTTTGTTAAAGAAGGACTATTTTAGATCGACGGATGAAGCCACTACAGCCTTTGAAAAGCTGAAGACAACAATGACGACGGCTCCCATTCTAGCGTTATCGGACTTCATCAAAGAGTTTATTGTGGAATGTGATGTGTCAGGAGTTGGTATAGAAGCTCTACTAATACAAGTAGAATGTCCCATAGCCTTCCTCAGTAAGGCTTTATCACAAAAATCTCAGTGATTATCGACTTACGTGAGAAAGATGTTAGTAATTCTGCATGCGGTCACAAAGTGGAGGCCTTATTTGATCGGTAGGAAATTCATTATCCGAACCGATCAAATGAGCCTTCCATACTTTATGGGACAGTGTATTCACACTCTAGTACGGCAGAGATTGGTCACAAAATTGCTAGGGTATGATTATGAAATTGAATACAAGAAAGAAACAAAAAATAGAGCGGCGGATGCACTATCACGCCAATCCGATATCGCCGAGCTTGTAGCCTATTCTTCTACTTTTCCTTTTCTTGATGAGCTGAGGTATGCATATACATCTGACCTAGACGCTTTGAGATTGTTACAGCAGGTGATGGATGATCCGGAGCGTCATCCAGAGTTAGAGAATCAAGATGGTTTACTGCTGAACTACGGATGCATTCGGGTGCTCGCAAATGATGGATTGTAGCAAAAATTATTGGAGCACTTCCACCAAATTCTAGAGGCTAGTCATAAGGGTGTCTTGAGGCCTTATACAAGGGTATCTTAGAGTTGCACATGGCTAGGATTGAGACAGGATGTGAGTAGTTTTGTTCGTGCTTGCGAAGTCTATCAACGAGCTAAAGCAACTACATTGAAACTGACTGGATTACTACATCCTTTACCTATACCGATCATGTTAGGAAAGACATTTATATGGATTTTATAGAGAGTCTTCCGACGGTACGTGGTTATTCTATTATTTTTGTGGTCATTGATAGGTTGAGCAAGTATGCGTATTTTTTGGCATTGCCACATCCATTTTCAGCCAAGTTAGTGACTGAAATTTTTGTTAGAGATGTTGCTCAGTTATATAGCATGTCATGCACGATTGTCTCGGATTATGATCGTGTATTTATGAGCGACTTTTGGACGGAGTTTTTAAAATTACAGGGGACTCGATTGAATTCTGTTCGATCTACCATCCACAGATGGACGGCCAAACCGAAGTGGTCAATCGAGATATTGAGCAGTACTTGAGGTGCTTTGTTAAAGAGATGCCGAGACGATGTGAACACCTACATCAGGTTCGCAAATATAAAGAACGCAAAATGCGCATTCTAATGTGGTCGGGCGTGTTTGAACGCGGCGTTCGAACGTCTGCATCGCGTTTGTATCAACAGAGAACACATTTTATGCTTTTGAATGCGATCGAGCGCATTTGAAAGCGATCGGCAGGAATCTTCTAGAATTAGGGTTAATAATTGTATTTTAGCTTGTTGGCTAGCCTCTATAAAAGTGTGGATGGCAGCCAAGGTCATTATACTATTGCATTATTGGTTTCTTACCTCTTATCTTCTCTCTATTCGCTCTACCCTAATCTCCCTCCTCCCTCTTCACCAACCTACCACCTCTACTGTTAGCAAGGTCTTTCCTAACTTCTAATCTCCCTCGTCTGTCGAGTCTTCCCTCTTCCTTGGGATCTCGACCACTTCTTCCCCTTCGTTTTAATCACTTAAACAACATCACACATCCACCCTCATCTCCATTATCAACCATAACTCTAACATCTATTCCACTCGTCACCACCACTATTACCCGCACTAAATCATAATTTCATCCCTATTGTAGTTCGAATCTGTGAAGGGCATAAATACAAAAAATATAGATTAGGAAGTTACGGATCGATTCTAGTTAGTTTCATAATTTTCAAACTACAAGAGAATATTTGGTGAATATTTTTTCTCGATTATGCGGATTGCTTCATGCAATAAATGTAGATCTTGAAGGAATCGTTCTATAGCTATCAATATTATTTAGTACATAATTTACTCCATGTTTGGCATCACTAATTCGGGATAAGGTCTATTCACTAAGCCTTTAGCTCATGACTCTATTTTTTTTCTAACTACTCAGATATGTGGTATGTGATAACGACTTGAGATATCCTAAGGAAATATTTTAGAGTAAAGATGAGGTAAGCTATAGACGTGAGATTGTATGAAAGATAGTTTATCTAGATATTGAGTTGTATGAGCCACTCATATTTACTTTGAAAATAAGACAACTCTTTTATATACATGATCCCATTAATAAAAATTGGCATATGGTTATACAAACAAAACCAAAAGACTTGTTTAATATACAAGAAGTGTACGTAGATGATATTAATTTATTTTTGTATGAAGAAATGCTTGAGAGCATGACTGTACTTTAGAGGATAATTTAAATTGGACAAGGAAAATATACCTAAAACTATAATTAATCAACTTCTATTCAATAGATAATCTGAATGTAGCGAACAAAGAAGTAAGTTGATATAATGACCAAATATAGAGACTACAAACTTTGAATAGCGTGTCATTTGATTTTGTTTTATTATTATTTGATTTTGTATTATTTGATTTACTACTATAGCTTGTTATTCATTGCTTTTGAACTTTAAATAATAGTTTCTTAGTTGGTGTCTTTTAGTTAGATTATGCTTGTTTATTATTGTTTGCTTATATTATAGCATGTTTCTACAAGCAATATTCATGTAATTGTGCAACAATACAAAATTTTAGTTTTTAAGATTTAGTAAGTTCTTCACATTTGCTATAAGTACAAAATATGAGAATCGGTAAAGTTCATTCAGGAGCTACTGAGTTAAAGAGTTGGCCTACAATAGTCTCAAGTTTCTCAATCAGAAAAAGTAGAAGAACAATCACATCAAATCATACAAGAATGAACAACCTTGAAACCCTCATGGGTTATGGAACAATTTCTTCAAGATCTGTATTTATTGTAGGAAGTAGTCTGCACAATTGAGGAAAAATATTTACCAAATATCCTCATGTAGTCAAAAAATTACGAAACTAAGTGGTTCGATATGTAACTCTGTGGATTCGATAAGTAACTCCCTAATCCACCTTTTTTGTATTTATGCCTTTTGCATATTTGAACATAAATTAGGACGAAAACCTGATATAGTGCGGATAATGATGGTGATGACGGGTGGAGTAGATGTTAGGGTTATGGATGATAATGGAGATGAGGGTGAATGGTTGATGTAGTTTAAGGGATAAAGACAAAGGGAAAGAAGAAGTGGTCGAGATCCCAAGGAAGAGGGAGGATTCGACAGACGAGGGAGATTAGAAGTTAGAAGAGACCTTACCAATAATAGAGGTGGTAGGTTGGTGAAGGGGGAGGAGGAAGATTAGGGTAGAGAGAAGATAGAGAAGTAAGAAACCAATAATCCAATTCCATAATAATTTTGACTGTCAGCTACACTTTTATGGAGGCTAACCAACAAGACAAAATAACAATTATTAACCCTAATTCTAGTGGACTCATGTCGATTGCATCGAACGTGCCTGATCACATTCGAATGCACAAAAGACGTTCTCTGTTAATGCGAACGTGAAGTAGATGTTTGAACGCCGTGTTCAAATGCGTATTTCGCATTCTCTGTTTTTGCGAACCTAATGCAGGCATTCACCAAGCCATTCGAATGCGCCCCCTACCGCGTTCAAATGCAACCTACAAAAAATTTATTTTAATAAAAATAAATAACTAATGCAACAAGAAAAGACTCTAACTAAGTGTATCAGCCCACCACGCTTCCCCCACCTTGTCCTCAAGGTGTAAAGTTGGGAAAACATTCCAAGATATCTATCTCCAACTCTCATATCGCCTTATCGGATAGCTTGCCCAGCCACTCGACTAGAATCTCCATCTCTAATCTGGTACGATAACATATCGGTGGCTAGCAAGTACACAAATTGGCTCTATGATCTATGTCTCCTCGAATAGCTCTAATAGAATTGCTCCAATGACCCCATGATCTCTAATCTGCTCTCTTAGCAATGAAACATGGAAGACAGGATGTACTCTCGACCTCTTCGGCAGCTCCAAATGATATGCAACCGAACTAATACGCTCTAACACCCGAAACGGACTGAAGTAGCAATATGCTAACTTCTAGTTTTGCATCAGACGCAAGATCACCTGACGATATAGTTGCACCCTCACGAACACTCAACTGCCGATGTTGAACTCTTGCTATCTATGGCTGCGATCATAAACTTACTTCATGCGATTTTAAGTAAGTTTAAGATAGGCATGCAACCTTCTCAATGTGGCGTCTCTATCCATCAAACCTAAGTCCACCTTTGTTTGATCTATAGAGACCATTAGGTCATAAGCACGTAATGTCGAAGCCGTACGCTCATACACCACCTTGAACGGAGTCATGCTAATGCTACTGTGGTAAGCGGTGTTGTAAGACCACTCCGTCCACGGTAAGAACTCTAACCATTGTCTCTACATCTCTCCAGCAAAGCATCTCAAGTACTGCTCAATGTCTCGATTGACCACCTTAGTTTAGTCGTCCGTTTGTGAATAGTAAACCGAACTAAAGTTCAATCGAGTCCCCTATAATCTGAAAAGCTCCATCCAAAAGTCGTTCATAAATACACGATCACGATCCGAGACAATCGTGCGTGGCATGCCATGTAATCAAGCAACATCTCTAATAAAAATTTCAGCCACTGACTTGGCTAAAAATAGATGTGATAATATCGAAAAGTATACATACTTGCTCAATCTGTCAACCACTATAAAAATAATGGAATAACCACGTACCGGCGAAATACCCTGTATGAAATATATAGAAATATCTTCCCAAACATGGTCCGATATCGGTAAAGGCTGTAGTAATCCGACCGATTTTAATGTGGTTGCTTTAGCCCTTTGATAGACTTCGCAAGCACGGATAAAACTCCTCACATCTAATCTCAATCTTGGCTATATGTAACTCTGTGATATCCTCCTATAAGTCTTCAAGACACCCTCATGACCATGTATTGAGTCTTCTCTTGTCGATGTGTTCTCCATTGATTTTCTTATTGATGTCATCTTCCTTGTTTCAACCATTAATGGAGGTCTAAGGTTCGCTTGGCTCTGATACCAATAATATATTACGGAATAATTCCTTCAAGATTTAGATTTATTGTAGGAAGTAGTCCACAAAACTAAGGGAAAATATTTACCAAATATTCTCCTGTAGTTATAAAATTACTAAACTAAGTAAAATCGATCTGTAACTCTCTGATCTACATTTTTCGTATTTATGCCTTTGGCATATTCGAACTACAACTGGAACGAAAATATGATATAGTGCGGATGATGGTGGTGGTGACGGGTGGAGTGGATGTTAGGGTTATGGATGATAATGGAGACAAGGGTAGATAGTTGATGTAGTTTAAGGGATAAAGATGAAAGGGAAGAAGTGGTCGAGATTCCAAGGAAGAGGGAGGATTCGACAGATGAGAGAAATTAGAAGTTAAAAGAGACCTTGCTAACGGTAGAGGTGGTAGGTTGGTGAATAGGGAGGAAAGAAATTAGGGTAGAGAGAAGATATAAAGGAAAGAAACCAATAATCCAATTGCATAATAATTTTGGCTGCTATCCACACCTTTATAGAGGTTAGCCAACAAGCCGAAATAATAATTATTAATCATAATTCTAGTGAACTCCCGTAGATCGCATTCAAACATGCTCAATCGTGTTCAAATGTACCCGATCGCGCTCGAACGCACAAAAAACGTTCTCTGTCGATACGAACATGATGCAGACGTTCGAACGCCACGTTCGAATACGCCCGATCGCGTTCGAACGCGCATTTCGGCGTTCTTTGGTTTTGTGAACCTAATGCAAGCGTTCACAAAACCATTCGAATGCGCCCCAACCGCATTCGAATTGACCTACAGAAAATTTATTTTAATAAAAATAAATATCTAATATAATAAGAAAAGACTCTAACTAAGTGTATTAAACTCGTGTGATAATCAAGGACTAAATCTAAGTCTTCTAAAGAATATGATGGTATAGATATTGCTAGCTTGATTTTGTTTTCTCCCTGTATATATTAACTTAACTTGTTTTGAGTAAGTCCTGATTCTATATATAAATTGTAATGTTAGATACTTGTTATTTGTTACATGCTTAAGTTGTATATAGAGGTTTTGACAAATTTTTATTGTTATTATCGTTGCGGTACTAGCACATCCGAAAAAACAAAAGGTCACATAAAGTTACTTAGATTGTTGAAAAGAAAGAGAGACCTACAAAAATCTAGCTAAATAAAGATCGCCAACCTTTCAGAACCAGATTAACTAGTTTTGAAAACTTTGTAGTTCTAATAGCAAGAAATGGTTAGTTGTCACCTTTTAATTACAAAGATTGGAGGACGGCACCAATAGTTAGTAATGAAGAGATGTGGAAGACTATTCAGGTATGATAGCAAAATGAAATATTCTCAATTTTTAGTTTCTTGTATTTTGTTTGCATGCATATTTTTCTTATTGTAGAAATATTTCATATTGCACTCAACAGGAAAATGGGTTATGAAGTCTATTGGAAAGATATTGAGCAGGTTTAAATCCAATCTAAAAAAGAAAAAATCAATATGACACTCACACAGCAGATTAAGAACGTATATCTAACCATTATTCTATGGTCCATCTAGAAGAATGAGAGGCTTTTAGTAAGTACTTGAGTCCTGAAATTGGATAAGTATTATTTGATTATACCTATATTATTGGATAAAATATATATGACTTATGATAATGCTTACTGTTTTCATTATAACACTTTTATTCAGATTTGAATTGTAAAAGGAGCTTTGTGCTAAAAGCAAAGCAAAGGCAAAGCAGAAGACTACACAAACTACAAGGACAAAGAACTTGCAAGGGTTCGACATGAAGTAACATGTAGTTTTTTTTTATATATAATTTTGATTTGTTTTCCTATGCAATGGATTTAATTTTTTTTTAAATATTTATATAATTAATGGTAGATGAAATAGGCAAATGATAATAGAGAACCAAAAAAGGTATGAAGTCTTCATAAAGTCCCACAAACGGAAGAATAGTGAACCTCTAGATGAGTACTTTGTTGGCGTTATTGTAAGTTTGTTAAAGGATGCAAAATATTATTATCATGCTTTGTTCTTAAAATTGACATTAAATATTATTTGTCAAATTGTGTGTTTTAAATCATTACATTTTTCTATGTAGTCAAAGTTTGAAGAAATTGGTAGCATCTTTCAAGAAGTTCCGAAAATAAATCCTTCTTAAGATGGACTTTTCTAAAGTAGTTGGAGACGATCCACATGGACATTTTCAATGTTATGGACTGCTGGGTTCATCTCTTTATTATGTATGAGGTTCTAATCCAAGCTGTCAAGAATGTCTAAACATGGTTGAGGAGGCAAAATGGGTTGTAGAGAAGGAGAAATATGTATTGCAAAACGAGCTAGCAGATGTAAAGCAAAAGTATGCAGATATGCAAAACAAATAAAACTAATGATGGCAAAGTTAGAATAAATGGTGGATCGATCAAAAGAAGTGCATCTTTCATAGAATAGACAAACATCAATTATTCTCTTTGAAACTGTATAGCTAACTTAGTAATCATCTTTAGTTTAATGTTCATAAACATTGACAATAATTACACATAGATTATTTAACAGAATGTTCACAATTTTATAAGTATGAAGATCTAACCACAAGATGAAGTACAATCTTCTCAATCTAGCCATGAGATTCCACCTTGATATCTTGATTATTACTTGTTATAACTCTAATAATTTAAGACTAGTAATGACAATATAATGCAGAATGCTTTGACAATATAGATTATTTTAGTTTTATTTATTTACTTTTAATTATTTTATGCAAATCAAATTTAGTGTGCATGCTTATTTATATTGCAGGCACAACCGAAAGAAAGCAAAAGATATATTATGATCTTACAAATAGCGTAACTATCTCTTATTCTTCTAAGGCAAGTCGTACAAATATGTGTCACAAGGCACTATTTTAAACCAGAATGTCAATATAAAAATTGGTGGAGTCGAGTTAGGACCTCAATTTTGGGAGATTCAAATTATTGTGCCAATAATACATGATAAGCATCTATTAAAATCTTATGAAGGTAACAAAACAATTAAAGATGTTATTGGAACAAGTGTAGCTTGGCCATATACACTTGTACTTACTTTCTTTGTATTAAAAACTAGTTCACTATTATAATCTCTACAACAAATTAGATTTTATTCTAAATTATTTTGCAGGTCAAGCGCAAATGAGATTGAGTTTTTGTTAGAGAATATCTACTCATTGTGCCTATATGGGTGATTATTACGTGATGTTAATCGGGTCAAGTCAGATCACATTATGGGGATATTAGGTTGAATGAATTGAGTCTATTTATCTTTTAATAAATTCATACTTATCTCTTATGTAAGCCATTAAAATGAGTCTAATTAAGTTATGTAAACTTTTAAGACAAGTTCAATTAAGTCACATAAATATTTAAGATAAATTCTCGCTTGAGTTGTGTAAGTTTTTAAGGCTAATCTTAGTATGACTAATTGTACCCAATCTCTCTATATATGAGGGGTTGGATTCCTTTATTTAATCATTCATTAAAGAATTGATAATTATATTTTAGCCTTAGTCTATCTTAGGAGTAAAAGAAAAGTAGCACAATAAGAATAGTTATAACAGTAAATTAGGAGTAAAAGTAAATTAATCTTCCATCATCACCTCCAATACTACCCAACTTCTCTTTCTAAACCCTAGCCACCAACTTCCTCCACGAGCCACACTATTTACGGCTATCCCCCACCACCTTTAGTCGTCCACCTCCCTCCAAAGACCATAGCAACATCGAATATTTACAATTCTATCCAATTTTGACCTTTCGTACTTTTTCATTTTTATCTTTTCACCTCGAACTTAGAATTATGTTAAACTAGAGCCAAAAGAACCTTATCTTATGATTATCCCTCATAAAATGAACTTATCGATCCACATCTAGTTCATAACATATTAAATCATCACAACTAATTTTTATCTGTACATAATTACAATTAGGAGTTGATAATACTATATATATAGGTATTCATATAGATATTGAAGTCTAAATATCATATATTTAGTTGTAATTGAACCCACTTGTTTAAAGTATGGTTTAGCTCAATTTCATAAAACCCTTATGTACTTTTAAAACTTAAGCACTTAACTTCTATCTGGTCTTGAATAAAGTGCAATTATAATTTCTTTCATCGTATTTAATCACACTAAATGTTGAATTTGAAGATCCTCATTAAAGATAAAATTGAAGATGATTAGACATGCTTTTTAATACATCTAAATTAATACTAATAAGATTTTAGATGAGAATATATGATAAAAACATACATACATATCTTTATTATTTAAAATTTGATGGTATTATTTAAAATGGATTGGAAAGTCTATCGAATAATCTACCTGTTTTCAATAATAATCTTCGACATTTAGTATCATTAAAAAATATAATTACTATACTTTAGCCGAGACCTCACGTATGAGGATTAAATATTTAAGTTGAAAATAGATAATTGTGAGTGTTGAGTTTCCCTAATTGGATATTTTGTGCTTTTAATATTCAAGAGAATATTGAGATATCAATTGTGGGAGAGAGGGAGATGGTGGTGAGAGAGAGAGAGAGAGAGAGTTAGGTTGAGCGAGAGTATTTTTATACCGCACTAATCAAGAGTGAGAGTAAGTGTGAGATCTTACTCAGAAAGAGAGAAAGGAAGGTAATGTCGTAGTGCTATAATCATGGTTGACAAGTCGCGAAAATGTGAAACGTAATCATCTGGAACTCATCAATAACCGGTAGGCAAGACACGGGAAATGTGAGAAAAAGGGAGGAGTTCGCTTTAGCTCGGGTGTGAGAGGAAGAAGATCGGAAAGGTGGGATGAAAATGACTGTGTGTCTTGAAGGCTTAGTCGAGAGTTTATATATAAGTGGAAACACTTTCTAGGAAATCCATTATTAAGTCAATTTTTGGGTAAGTGATTTAGTAATAGCTTTTCGGCAGCACGATTTTCTTTAGACTATGTGAAATAAGCTAGCAATAAGTCCATGAATTGCTTTCTAATAGAACGATTTCATTAATCGCTTTCTAGTAGAGCAAATTATTAATCACTATTCCTAATAACTTAGAGATGTGGTGCACTGATTAGTCAATTAAGAGTCGCTGTCTTGGAAAGCACTAGTTTTAGAAATACTTTAAATAGTGTCATACTTGAAAAATAAAATTTACTGTAGTAATACTTTGATCAAAGACTCACTAAAGACACTAAAATTACACTACACACTAAAGTTTATTACTGTAAATTTAGTAATTAAATGTGAGTAAATTACAAAAGCTCGGATGATTATTGTGATTAAATTACAAAAGCTTAGATGACTGAGTTACGAGTAAAAGCCGAAAAAGAATATAAGACAAATTGAAGAAAAAAAACAAATACTGAAAGCTAAGGACCTCAATCCAAAATCTTGGAAAAGTTCTAAGGGATGTTTGCTTTGAGTTTAGAGACCTTCCGAACTAGTCCAAGAATTTTTAATCTGATTCAGTAATTAAATAATTTTTTATCTATTTCATATCTAACTATGTTTACTCTAAAAAAATCAAGACTAAATGATAAAACAAACTAATCTGAGTTGGGGGTTTAGCCTGAGTCCAAACTAGGCCCTAGAGTTTGGAGGGTTTTACGAGAGCTTGTTCTCCCTCTCTCTCCCCTTCCCTTTTTCAATATGTCTTTCTGTTGTTACTCCGTCCTGTTCGGTTGGCACTTGCCGCGGTCGGTTTTGTCAAAGTTGAACCGTCACGAAAGGCCGGTTCAGTGTATCCCTTCGCCATGGGTCCGGCCGGTTCAAGGAAAGCCAGCGTCCATGCGATGTTCGTTCTTGTAAACCCTAGGCTGCCTCAATTCCTCTATCTTCGCTTTTCCTCTCTTCTCTCCCCTATCCGAATTTGAGGAAAAACAAGGTCGGATCTCGAATTCCTCTGTTTCCCATTATTTTCGTACTTCTATTTTTCTTCTTTCTTTTTTTTCTTTTGCTGTAGAATCGATAGATCTCCTTTCCGTATCGTTTAGTTAGGTTCCCTTTTCTTGTTAATTTTCATGACTTGAAAATTTTTAGTTCTGATTTTAATTCGAAGATATTGCGGTGTTCAATTTGAAAGTCCGAATTTTTTTTTTTCGTTACGAAGATTAGGGTTTTTCTTGAGCTATTGCTGTATATTTATCTCTGTCGTTTTAATTAACTTTTTTTTCCCTATTTTTTGGCCTTCGTAGATCCTAGAAGAAGCAAAGAGCAAGAGCCATGGCTTCTCGTTTCTGGACACAGGTGCGTTCAGTCTAACCCCCAACTCTAGTGCTAACGCTTATATCAATCTGCTCTTGTTCATCATAAAAATATTTTGTCTTGATTCCAGGGCGACAGCGACACTGAGGAGGAGGAGGAGGAGGAGGCCTCTGAGTATGGCGATGGCAGTGAGGCCGGGGCACCGACTGGTGAGGCTACTGGGGCCACTGCCATGAGCCGTTATCTTGAGAAGTCCGGGAATGCATCTGGTAGTGATGAATCAGATTCGCAGCGTCGTGTGGTCAAGTCAGCACGTGACAAGCGGTTCGACGAGATGAGGGCCACCGTTGAACAGATGAAGAATGCCATGAAGATTAATGACTGGGTCAGCCTCCTGGAAAGCTTCGAAAAAATCAACAAGCAGCTCGAGAAGGTTGTTCGGGTTACAGAGTCGGAGAAGGCCCCCATTCTCTATATCAAAGCTCTTGTGATGCTCGAGGACTTCTTAGCAGAGGCGCTGGCCAATAAGGATGCCAAGAAAAAGATGAGCAGCAGCAATGCTAAGGCCCTTAACTCGATGAAGCAGAAGCTCAAGAAGAATAACAAGCAGTTTGAGGAGCTGATCATAAGTTACAGGGAAAACCCGCAGAGCGATGATGAGGGGGCAGAAGATGAGGAGGAAGAAGAGGAGGACGAGTCAGGTTCTGAAGTCGAAGAGGACCCATCGAATATTGCAATATCTGATATGGAACGTGATGATGAAAATGAGGACGGTGATGCGCAGGTTGAGAGTGGTGGGGCCTGGGAGCAACAGATTAGGAGAAAAGATAAGCTTATGGACAAGCAGTTCATGAAGGACCCAAGTGAAATTACTTGGGATATTGTTGACAAAAAGATGAAGGAGATTGTTGCAGCAAGGGGTAGAAAGGGAACTGGGAGGGTTGAGCAGGTTGAGCAGCTGACGTTTTTAACCCGGGTAGCAAAGACACCTGCCCAAAAGCTTGTGATTTTATTCTGTGTTATTGCAGCGCAATTTGATGTGAACCCTAGCTTGTTGGGGCATATGCCAATCTATGTGTGGAAGAATTGTGTGAGCAATATGCTTCTTGTTCTTGACATTCTTGAACAGTTCCCGAACATTGTGGTCGATGACTTAGGTGAGGTTGATGAGCATGAGACGCAAAAGGGTGCAGACTACAAGGGAACAATTAGGGTGCGGGGAAACCTAGTTGCACTCCTTGAACGTCTGGATTCTGAATTTTTCAAGAGTTTGCAGTGTACAGATCCACACACTAAGGAGTATGTGGAGAGGCTCAGGGATGAGCCCTTGTTTCTGGTTGTTGCACAGAACATTCAGGACTATCTTGAAAGAGTCGAGGATTTTAGGGCAGCTTCTAAGGTTGCCTTGCGACGAGTTGAACTTATATATTATAAACCTCAAGAAGTTTATGATGCAATGAGGAATCTGGCAGAGCAGAGGACAGATGGGTCTGAAGGTGATGTGGAGGGCGCAGTGGCAAGTGATGTACCTCAAGCAGCTGAGCTAAATAGGGGGCCACCACCATTCGTTGTGATTCCTGAGCTTGTGCCTAGGAGGCCTACGTTTCCAGAAAGTAGCAGAACGTTGATGGATGCATTGGTATCTCTTATTTACAAGTATGGGGATGAGAGGACTAAGGCCAGGGCAATGCTTTGTGATATCTACCATCATGCTGTCTTTGATGAATATCCTGTTTCTCGTGACTTGCTGTTGATGAGTCATTTGCAGGATGGAGTTCAACTCTTGGACATACATTCACAGATACTATTCAATAGGGCCATGGCGCAACTTGGCTTATGTGCCTTCAGGGCTGGTTTGATAGCAGAAGCTCTTGGCTGCCTGTCTGAATTGTATTCATCAGGGAGAGTAAAAGAATTACTCGCACAAGGTGTACAGCAAAATCGTTACCATGAAAAAACTCCTGAGCAGGTAACAACACAATTTGTTGTTTTTTTTATGTCAGTTCCTGTTTACATCATGCATTCTTATACAGTTGCCTTGGTTATGCTGATTGTAAGAATCCATCTTGAAACATCTTTACCGCGTTTTTATCACTGCTTCTTGGGTGCTACACTGTGAACTGAGTTCTGGTATGGTAAGCTTTAATTTTTGAGTTAATAATAGTGAGAAGGCTTTGATGAGTCTGGATAGATCTGGTTATCACCATCATTATCTTTATTTATTATATGTTTTCATTTTGCTTTTCTTTTTCACTGCTGTTGGACTGAAGTCCATACCTAATTCTTACCTTTCAAATTTTGCTTGCCAGGTTTAGAGTTGTGAATTATAAATAAACTAGAATATGACCGTTGCTTTCTGTTTTCTAACAGGGCTGACTTTTGCAATTAAATATTTGTAGAGATACAATTATATTCTCTTCGCTTGCATCAATTAGGCAATAAGATTTTAAACTTCTGATGGTAATTAGTTGCTTACTATAATCTCTTGTTGTAGTCAAATTTGTGGAGAGTGTGCTTCTAACTATTTAGTGAATAAGAATTGTTAGCTCTATGTTGCCCTAAGGAATTCAGGAACTCTCCAAGTTTTAAGAACTTGTGTAACATGGTCAGAAGGCTACAAATGACTACACACTGATTTCATTTACACAGATGTATCTACAGAGAGTGCCACTTATGGAGACTGGAGAAAGCTGAATCATATTTTGGAAGGTGCTTATATCACCCCAACTTTTTGCTACTTTGATACACAAGCAGAGTTGAAAGAGGCCTTCTCCTGCAGTAGATTCTTGATTGCATATATCTCTTAATAGTTGGTTGTTTCATCAAGTGAAGTAACTTGCTCATGCATGTTTCTCTGCATGCTTTCATATTAGAACTGATATAAGGGCAGGATATAGGACTATCCTGCCAATTTTACTATAAGAGTATGCTTTACTAGCACAGTCTTGTAGAGAGCTGACATTTGGAAAATCTAAAGTGCGTTTAGCGATGATTAATTTTTTGTTTTTAGGTGGAAGTATCTTTTTTCCCAGTATTGAAGTAGCCACCCTAAACCCTACCATTATGTTGGCCTAATTATTTGGACTGAGAGACATCGGTAAGAAGTAAGATTGCTATATGCATATGATAAGGCAAAGTACCTCAGGTTGATTACTGAGACAAAATTCGTTAGTTTTGTCACGAAATGGGTACATGAACATTCCACAACTTTATGAAGGTCAAATATGCAATTGCTGAGTTATCAAAGTTCACATGAAAATAAAATATATCTGTGTTTCAATGCGAAAGCCTAATTTTGAAGTAGTATCTGCATTGTTAAGGGTTGGTATGGAGATAAATTTTATTTAACTGGATGGCACTAGCAGAAGGTAATGATTATTGTCTTCTTTGGAATGTTTATTGGGAAATGATATGTCAAGACACTGCTGGATCCTTCTTTTTAACTGTATTTGTCATATAGCTAGAACAGCCAAGGTTTTTGGCTTGCATAAACAGTACCGAATATGACTGTAGCACTCTGGCTGGGATGGAAAGTATCAATATTACTGCTGTCCTATGGTAGCTTTTGGAGGACCTATTTGGATGAGGCACTCCAATCATGCTTTGGCATTCCTAGCTCGTAAAATATGGTAGTTATAGAATGTAGAGCCTATTCTTGGGTTTCCTATATCAAACTTCTGCAGACTTAGACAATAGTTTAAGGGCTGCCATAGACCCTTTAAAGCATACATACCAGATTCTGGCAGGATGTTGAACCAGTAATTGACTGAGTCAAGAGGTCATCTTCATTAGCTAAGTCAATACATCAGTCGATATAACAGACTTAGACAATACCTGGTTACTAACCAGGTGCGACTGATGGGCATACTGCTGATGGTCGTTACATCTCTTTAGTTGAAATCGGATGAAGCATTCCCTCACAAGTTTCCCCAATTTTTTCCTTTTTTACAGTCAACCAAGCCCTCTACAGTCTACACTTTAGAGCTGTAAGAATTCAATAGAATTTTTTTTGGATATGTTCTAGACTGTTGGCATATGTATTTTGTTTGTTTAAAATAAAAGTTGAGGAAGTATGTTGTCTCGTATGTTTAGATGCATGCTTCCTTTGTTATTTATTCTCTTTATTCCTCTCTACTGTTTGCCACGGCACTCCGGTATCATTGTTGTGTCAATCTGTTACTTAGAGTATTAGATAACAATTTGCATTTCATTTTTGGTTGTATTAGCTGTTCTTTTTTCTTTCCCAAGTGTGTGATATAATCAAGTTTGGTTGTGATTAAGGAAAAAAGAAGAACCTCACCATTTTGTGGTGTCTCCAGGAGAAAGCTGAGAGGAGAAGGCAGATGCCTTACCACATGCACATAAACCTTGAGCTCCTGGAAGCTACTCATTTGATATGTGCAATGCTTATTGAGGTCCCAAACATGGCTGCTAATACCTATGAAAAACGGAAACCTGTAAGCAGAACATTCCGCAGGCTTCTTGAGATAAGCGAGCGGCAGACTTTTATTGGTCCACCTGAGAATGTGAGGGACCATGCCATGGCTGCTACAAGAGCTCTTAGCAAGGGCGATTACCAGAAAGCTTTCGAAGTCATAAAATCACTAGAGATTTGGAAGCTTCTTCGAAACAAAGAGAGTATCCTTGAGATGTTGAATTCCAAGATTAAGGAAGAGGCTCTGAGGACCTATCTCCTGGCATACTCATCCTGCTATGACTCCTTGAGCTTACACCAGCTAACTACTATGTTTGACCTATCTGAGGTTCAAGCTCATACCATAGTGAGCAGGATGATGATCTCGGAGGAGCTCCATGCTAGCTGGGACCAACCAACAAGGTGCATCGTGTTCCACAATGTGGAAAACACTAGGCTGCAGGGGCTTCTGTTCCAGATGGCAGATAAGCTGTCTATTCTTGTCGAGAGCAACGAGAGGGCCTTTGAGGCAAGGACTGGTGGAACGCTGGATGGGCTACCGACAAGGCGTAGGGGAGAGAGTCACGACTCTTCTGCTTTAGGTAGATGGCAAGAGAACTTCATCACGGCATCGCAAGGAAGGCAGAGTGGTGGGTATGGAGGACGGTCTGGATATGGTGGAAGGTCAGGTGGTTCAGGGCAAGCAGGTGGAGGATTTGTGAAGGATCGGAGCGGTCAGGGGCAACGTGGGACTGGCGGTTACTCTGGTGGTTATGCAAGCACACGGTATCAAGATGCTTATGGAAGCAGTGGGAGGACTCCCTACCAGACAGGTTCATCTTTAAGAGGTTCACAGGTTGAGAGCACAGCACGTATGGTAAGCCTCAGCAAAGCTGGCAGAGTTTAGAGAAAGAATAAGAAGAAAAAACTGAGAAGTTGAAGTTTTGATTCTGGGATCTTTAGAGTTGTCATAACTTACGCATGGTAAGTTGCTTTTTGGCAATCGTTTTTGTTTAGTTATATTTTATTCGAGGACTGTATTAGCTTTGTGAGGGTATATTTATTCATCCTGTACTAGATTTATTTCTGAAACTATCATTCAGGTGTTTGTTCAGCTCCGGAGCATATGGATGACTATTATGGTTTCAATCTTATATTTTATAGAGTTGCTACATTTTCACTCCCAACACTTGTTCTCGGGTCGATTGTTGGTTTCAATCATCGTTGCAGCCACTTCCATTGGGGAGTTTTTTTTTTTACCAAACTAGCCGTCTTTAAATTTTATATATGGAGATAGATGACATTTCAAATTTAATACCAAAAGTTGTTTATTTTACTATAGTTTTAAGTAAAACGCCAAAAAAAATTTATTCCTTCAAAAGAAAAACGATCTCATATCAGTGTTTCTCTTAGAAAAATGATGATATGATTAGTAATTTTATTGAAAGAGAAAATGCTAAAAATTTAGTGTTTTACTAGGGAAATAGATACATATAAAATGTTAAAAAATTTAGTAATTTACGGGGGAAAGAAGATGTATATAAAATGTTAAAAAATTTAGCATTTTACTAGGGAAATATGATACTGATACGAATCGGATTATATCAAAAGGAGATTAGGCTTAATCGATTGAGTCTAATTATCTTATTTGGTTATTTGGTTTGGTTAAAGTCTTAGTAGGTTAGGATTTTATTTAATTAACTAAATTCAGCTCTGTGTAATTTCGGGAAAATATTCGTAGAATATTCTGCACATATTTAAATAATATCAAACCATGCCAACCTCCAGATCTACAATTTTGATATTCATGACTTCTTCAGATTCGGAATCTATCCGCGATAAAACAAAAGCTTAATCTGTAATTGGAGAAGATAAGGAATACTAGTTTAGTTGGTTTGTTAGGTTTCATATTGTTTTAGGACTTGTTGGCTAGCCTTTATAAATACGTGAATAGTAGCCAACTTTTGTATGGAATTTGATTATCTAACTATCGAGCCACCCCTCTTTTTTGGGATCTCGACCACTTCGTTCCCTTCGTCTACTTCTCTTAATCACAACCACAATCCACATTCATCTCTATACCCATCTATAACCCTAACATCCACTTCACCCGTCATCACCACCATCACTCACGTTATTCTATGTTTTCTTCCTTGCTACAGTTCGAATCTGCGAAGGGTGTAAATATGAAAGTTGTAGATCAGGAAGTTACTGATCTAATACAATTGGTTTCGTAATTTTATGACTACTAGAGAATATCTGGAAAAAAAATTCCACGATTGCGTGGACTGTTTTCTACAATAAATTCAGATCTTAAGGAATTATTCTCTAGCCAATCTATTGGTACAAGAACCCTATCAATTTGGTATCAGAGTTTAATAATTGGTATCAGAGCACATTAAATTGGTATCAGAGCCTATCAATTTGGTATCAGAGCAGGTGAACCTCAGACCTCCATTAATGGTTGAAACAAGGAAGATGACATCAACAAAAAGACCTATGGAGAGCACACCGACAAGGGAGGACTCAATGCATGATGATCCTGTAACGCCCTCGCCCGGCACGGGCACGTGCACGCACACGCGCCCACACGGCACGTGCGGCGCACGCGACAGGTCGGGTGGGGCCCGCCACGCACATATACACTCCTGTGCACATACAATCATGACATCATCAAATAACATCTGCTAACATATCCATGATCACATAATCCATCACCAAATAAATCATACTCTTAACCAAATAAACCTGTTAGTATATGAATATCAAAGTCCACAATAATATACACTAGACCGCCACATAATCTGGCAGGACCCACACAGGCCACAACAAACCATCAAGATACAACTAAAATAACTAATACAAGGGTACACTATGATTCGACCTGTATTATACAAATCATTGTCTAATACAAAAGAGTACAAATATCAAATATTGGTACAACTCGATTTCTATATAAACTATCATCTATACCATCTCGCATCTATAGCTCACCTCATCATCGCTCTAAAATATCTTCTCAAGTCGCTATCACGTACCACAAATCTGAGGGGTTAGAAAAGAAATAAAGAGAGTCATGAGCAAAAGGCTCAGTGAATAGACCTTACCCCGAATCAGTGATGCCAAACAGAGAGTAAATCATGTACTGGATAATATGAATCAGAAAGCAGTATGATGTCATGTATGAACATATATATATATGTATCCTCAATGACATATATATGAATGAAATCAGTTCTCATGAATGACCATATTATATCCTCAACCGAAATTATATAACATGATGAAATTACCATATAACATCACCGAATATAACACCATATCATGTATAACAATTATGATCCAATGATACTAGTCACAACAATGATGATGCATGATGCATGCCAACTACTAGATAATCATATATGTCAGAGCCAGATATAATTCACATATCTCTCACTATCACAATCATCCGTTTCAACTCTGAATATCATCCACCATGTTGGACTACGGTACCCGGCCCCAAACTCGATACACATCATGTCATAAGCTCAGAGCATACCCTGTCATACGCTAAGAGTATCTCTGTAGATAAATCATACCCTGCCATACGCTAAGGGTATCTCTGAAGAAAGTAATCATACCCTGCCATACGCTAAGGGTATATCAATGATAGTTGTACCCTGTCATACGCTGAGTATAACTATCAGCCATCACCATACTCTGTCATACGCTAAGAGTATGTCCAGTACCAGTCCGGACCAGATACCGTTCCAGCCATCACATCACATCACATCACATACACATTTACTTTTATGAATTCCTATACATGATAAATCATATGCATATATTCAGTACGACAACAGATCATACAACTTAGGAATTTAGGTGGTAAAGAAGCCGAGAGAAAAATGATGTAATGCAAACTCCAACCATGTATCTAACACATGCATACTCATGCTAATCTATTACATGCATACTCATGATAGAGATCATCCCGACATAAAACCATAATAGCATAATCATCTCCAATCATCTCTATATATCACCAATGTACTCATATCCCAGATCAGTCTAATCAAATGCATGATAAAATATATGCTCGACTGAAATCATCTCTATATAAAGTCATATAATCATGTTGGAGGCCAAAACATGCATGTACATAATATATAATAAATCCTAATTTGAGAAAGGGATCTAGGGGATAAGACTACTCACACTGATCAGAAGATACAAACCACGTATCCCTTACATCCGCCCATCAACCGTGTGACACTTCTCGCTAGCAAGGACAACGGGGTCTCAAATAAGGGGTTCGGGATCTGAAAATGTTTAAGTAACATAAAGTTAGTTGTTTATCCCATTATAATCCGTTCGAGTAAAATATGATGATTTATTAGATTTTAGAATTTCTACTTATTTTTATGATTGACTAGATTTTAATTATAAATAAAATATAAAGATAGATAAAAACCTAATTATAATTAAATTATATCTTGATTAATTAGGGACTATGTAGTCATTATTTTATTTGTTACAAAATAATAATGTATAATAAATTAATAGAATTACTTAAAATGTAGATCATAAGAATATTAGAATATAAATCTAATAATTATAATTTACAAATCTATCTATTAATCTAATAGATATGTAAATAAATAAATAAATATAAGTATTACATATATTTATACCTAATTAATCATTAATGATAAAAATTATCATTAATAAAATTATATTGAAGGATATATAATATTATTAACATAGTTCATGTCTAAATAATCTATTTGCATTAATTAAGAAGAAAAATACCTAAATAAATAACCTAAATAAACTAATTAATTAATAAATTAATCACATCTGCCATCAGTGCTGGGCTCGGCCCAGCACTGTCTGCTACAGTGCTGGGCCGAGCCCAACACTGTGCAGAAAGAAAGAGAAGGAGCTGAGGAAGAAGGAGAAAAAGAAAGAAAGAAGGAAGGAAAGAAAGAAGAAGAAGAAGAAGAGGAAGAAGAAGAAGAAGAAGAACAGAAGAGAGAGAAGAAAGAAAGGAGGTGAGGGAGGCGGTTGCGGACCCGGGCCGGCGGGGAGGGCACCGGCCGCTGCTGGCCAGCCAGCGGTCAGCCTCTCGCCGGTGGCTCGGCTCCGACGAGCCCACCCTCGAGCAAGAAAGAGAGAGAGAGAAGAGAGAGAGAGAGAGAGAGAGAGAGAGAGAGAGAGAGAGAGAGAGAGAGAGAGAGAGGAGCTCACCGGCGCTCGTGGAGGTGGCGACGGCGACGACCGGCCTCGGCGAGAGAGAGAGAGAGAGATAGAGAGAGAGAGCATCGAGAGTGAGAGAGAGAGAGAGAGATTTAAAGAGAGAGAGGGAAGGCGGTAGAGGAGTAGTAGTGGCGGCGTCGGGGCCCGCCGGGGCCCACCGCGGCCAATTGGCCGCAACCGGTTGGCTGCGGCAGCGGCCGCAGGCGCGTGGCGCCCCACCAAGCTGCATGAGCAACTGGCATGGGCACGAGGCCGGCCACAGTGTGGCCGGTCGCGTCGTGCCCATGAATTTTTTTTTTTTTTTTTGTGGATTGGGTTGTTACAGATCCTAACTATAAAGCCGATTCTTTTAGAGCGACCACGGTTGGACTGAGTCAACCAACGTCCATGGGTTTGAATATGTATGAATTTAGGGGCATGTTCCAAACATTGTTGCATAGAGTTGATAATTTGCAAAAGGATCACAATGAATTCAAGGAATATGTCGTGAATCAATTAGGTTCGTCATCTCCTTGATGACGAACAAAGTTTCAAGAAGGACCAGCGGTGGGACCTCATCAAACCGATACCCACAAGTCCAAGTGTGTCATATGAGTGTTAATGACCCCTCTTACCTATGCTTACACATTATCCTCCACCTCCGTTACAAAACCCAAGACCGACGGTGGTAGAACCCGAGAGGCGTGCGATACTGGTGCGCTTCGTCGATGAGAAGGATTGGCATTATGAGGATGCGGTTGATCTCTATGGAGATGGTGATGGATGTGCTCGAGGATTTAGAGAAGGTGATCAACATGCATAAATGTTTAGACCTGAACTAAGGATCTTTTGCAAACTCGACAATGCTATTCGGGGGAGAACCGCACACTTAGACTTTCCAAAATTCCAAAGCAATGATCTAACGGATTAGGTGTTGCAAGTTGAATAATATTTTGATTGTCATGGTACAGAGGAAGATGCAAAAGTCCAGATGGCAAGCTTTCACTTTCAAGGAACGGCATTGCATTTGTTTAGATCGGTTATTCGTGGTGGTGGATTTATCGGATGGGTTGATTTTTGTAGGAGGATTATATGCAGATTTGAGACAGCGACATATAAAGATTTTGCTGCCACATTAAGCAAGATGGTTCAGAGGACAACCGTATTGGAGTACCAAGCTGAGTTTGAAAGAGTTAGTAGTCCTTGTGAGCCACCGTGGCCCGAACAGATATTGATGAGTACATTTATTTCAGGGCTGCGGGATGAGATACAAGTGGATGTTCATGCTTTATGTCCTACTACTCTTCAGGAGACCTTTGAGAATGCCGTGAGGATGGAACAAAAGCATAGGGCTCTAAAGATGGCAGCGAAAACCAATTGGGGCAACTGAGATGGGTGGTTTGTACCTAGAACGCCGATTGAAAATTCTGCGGTTTCAAAAACAGTAGCTGCGACTACTAGACCATGACCACCTTTGATGCTCTATGTCCTACTACTCTTCAGGAGACCTTTGAGAATGCCGTGAGGATGGAACAAAAACATAGGGCTCTAAAGATGGCAGCGAAAACCAATTGGGGCAACTGAGATCGGTGGTTTGTACCTAGAACGCCGGCTGAAAATTCTGCGGTTTCAAAAACAGCAGCTGTGACTACTAGACCACGACCACCTTTGATACCTACTTCAGATGTTAGAGGAGGCACTAGACCCTCCGTTCAAACTCTCACACCTGCCCAAGTGGAGGAGCGAAGATCGAAATGTCTTTGCTTTCGATCTGATGAGCGTTTCACTCCTGGTCATCGGTGTTCTAAACCGATCAGGAGTGTGATGCTTATCGATGGTCTTAAGGAGGATGATAAGGTTGTTGATGATGAGGAGAGTGTCTAGAGGAGGTCCATGAGGAGGTCGTTGTGGAGGGCGTTGAGGAAGATATCCAAGCTGAAATATCGATGCATGTATATTCGGGTATTTCCGCACCGAGGACGTTACGAGTAGACAGACTCGTTAGAAAGCATTGTATGCACATCCTCATCAATTCGGGGAGTATACACAACTTTCTAGAGGAGTGGTTAGTGAGGAGATTGCGTTTGGATGTCGAACCGACCACAGGATTTGACGTTGCTATTGGAGACGGCACGAAGCTTAGGACGGAGAGCTTGTGTTGCCGGGTCGGTATACAGGTGCAAGGGCATGACATCATTGTGGATTTGTATCCGTTGGCGCTCCGAGGAGCGGACATTGTTCTTGGTGCTCAGTGGTTATAGAGTTTGGGACCCGTCACATTTGATTTCCGGAGTATGTGGATGAAATTTAAACAAGGAAACAAAGATGTGAAGCTTGATAGTGTTCAGTCTTCGCCGATTCTTATGATGCAGCCTATGGTGGGGCTGCCTTGTGCGTATGATTTGGCATATCTTCTTTAGTTAGGACCAGTAGAAGATGAGCCTCAAACGAGTTCAAGTACTACTATTGAATTGTCTAATTTATTAGATAACTATTTTAGACTGTTTGAAGCCGTAGGAGTTGCTACCAAGGAGAGCAACAGACCATCGCATAGAAATTATATCCGGGGCTGCACCGGCGAACGTGAGGCTATATCGGTATCCACATGTGCAAAAAGAAGTTATCTCAAAGATGGTAGCTGAGATGTTGGAGCAAGGCCTCATACAACCAAGTCATAGCTCATACTCATCTCCCGTGCTATTGGTGTGAAAAAAGGACGGAACGTGACATTTTGTGTTGACTATCAGGCATTAACGCCATTACCATCAAAGACCGGTATCCTATTCCGGTTATCGAGGAGTTGCTGGACGAGCTTGCAGGGGCGACTATATTTAGTAAGCTTGACTTGAGAGCCGGGTATCATCAAATTAGAGTTTACTCGACGGATGTGCACAAAACTAGATTTCGGACTCTGGACGGGCATTACGAGTTCCAAGTGATGCCTTTTGGTCTCACCAATGCTCCAGCTACTTTTCAAAGCCTCATGAATATATGTCGGCCTCTATTGCGAAGGTATGTCTTGGTATTTTTTGACGATATTTTGGTGTATGGTAGGATTGAATTGGAGCATTGCGGCATTTAGAGGATATGCTGAATTTGTTGAAGCAAAACCAATTGAAGATCAAGAAGTCCAAGTGCCTATGGGGAGTACCAAAAGTGGAGTTTTTAGGCCACATCATTTTTATGGATGGTGTAGCGACGAATCCACAAAAGGTTGCATGCATGACCACTTGGCCTATTTCTACTACTACCACCGGATTGAGAGGATTTTTGGGGCTGACTGGATATTATTGCATATTCATCGCCGAATATGGCAAGATCGCTGCTCCTTTCACTTCTTTATTGAAGAAAGACTCTTTTAGATGGACGGATGAAGCCACTTCAGCCTTTGAAAAACTGAAAACAGCAATGACGACGGCACTCGTTTTAACACTACTGGACTTCACTAAAGAATTCATTGTGGAATGTAATGTGTCAAGTGTTGGCATAGGAGCTGTATTAATGCAAGAAGGACGTTCCATTGCCTATCTTAGTAATGCTTTATCTCAAATATCTCAGAAATTATCGACTTATGAGAGAGAGAGATGTTGACAATTTTGCGTGCGGTGATAAAGTGGAGGCCTTATTTGATTGGTAGGCGATTCATTATCCGAACCGATCAAAGAAGCCTTCCATATTTTATGGGACAACGTATACACACTTCGACACAGTAGCGATGGATCACAAAATTGCTAGGATATGATTATGAAATCCAATACAAGAAAGGAACAGAAAATAGAGCGATGGATATATTATCGCACCAAACCGCCAAGCTTGTAGCCTATTTATCTCCTACCTTTCCCTTCCTTGATGAGCTGAGGTATGCATGTTCATCTAACTCAAATATTTTGAGATTGTTGCTGGAGGTGATGGATAATCTGAAGCGCCATCCAGAGTTGGAGATTTGAGGCGGTTTGGTGTTGGACCGCGGATGCATTCGGGTGTTGGAGCGTATTGGTCCAGTTGCATATTGTTTGGAGCTGCCGGAGGGGTCGAGAGTGCATCCTGTCTTCCATGTTTCATTGCTGAGGGAGCGCATTGGAGATTATGAGATCGTTGGATCAATTCTATTGGAGCCATTGGAGGAGATAGAGATTGTAGAGTAAATTCATGTACTTGTTAAGTGCCAACGACGACATGGTACCAGATTGGAGATGGAGATTCTAGTTGAGTGGCTTGGCAATCCATTTAATGAGGTGACATGGGAGTTGGAGACTGACATTTTGGAGCGTTTCCTTGACTTTTCACCTTAAGGGCAAGGTGAGGAAAACGTGGTGGATTGATACGAATCGGATCACATCACAAGGAGATTAGGCTCAATCAATTGAGTCTAATTATCTTATTTGGTTATTTGGTTTAGTTAGAGTCTTAGGATGTTAGGATTTTATTTAATTAGCTAAATTCAACTCTGTGCAGTTTTAGAAAAATATTCGTAGAATATTCTACACATATCCAAATAATATCAAACTGGATGGATAAGATCACCAATCTCCAGATCTACAACTTTAATATTTATGACTTCTCCATATTCGGAATCTATCTGTGACAAAATGAAAGATTAATCCGAGGGCTAATCGGAGAAGATAAAGAATACTGGTTTAGTTGGTTTATTAGGGTTTCCTATTGTTTTAGGACTTGTTGGCTAGCCTATATAAATATATGGATGGTAGCCAACTTTATTATGGAATTGGATTATTGATTTTCTACCTCCTATCTTCTCTGTAGACTTCTCCCTCCTTCATCTTTACCATCCTTCCACCTCTACTGTTGGTAAGGTTTCTCCTAACTTCTAATCTCTCTCGACTGTCAAGCCACTCCTATTTTTTGAGATCTCGACCACTTCGTTCCCTTCGTCTACTTCCCTTAATCACATCCACAATCCACCTTCATCTCCATACCCATCCATAGCCCTAACATCCACTCCACCCATCACCACCACCATCACCCACGTTATTCTGTGTTTTTGTCCCTGCTACAGTTTGAATCTGCGAAGGGCATAAATACAAAAGTTGTAGATTAGGAAGTTATGAATTTAATATAATTAGTTTCATAATTTTTTGACTACGGAAGAATATCTGACGAATATTTTTCCACAGTTATGTGGACTATTTCCTGAAATAAATTCAGATCTTAAGGAATTGTTCCGTAGCCGATCTTTTAGTCCAAGAACCCCATCAATTTGGTATCAGAGCTTAACAATTGGTATCAGAGCACATCAAATTAGTATCAGAGCCTATCAATTTGATTTGGTATCAGAGCTTAATAATTGGTATTAGAGCATATCAAGTTGGTATTAGAGCCTATCAGATACATATAAAATGTCGAATATTTAAAGCATCTTATTATTCTTCAGCGTCTTATCGTAACTTTTTAATTAATAGTCCAATTTGGACATATGATATGTACTTTTTTTTATTGCAAAAGTTGAGAACTTAGCTATTGGTTACATTACGGGGCCAATCTGTCCACAGCCTATCTGACTCCAAAATTGTCACCAAATCTAAGGGCAGCTTATGGGACCCAACTCGATAGCTTCCCATAGCTGACTTTCTACCTAACTTGGTTAGCCGATTAGTTGCCATGTTCCCTTCCCTATAGGTATGACTAAACATAATCTTTTGAAAAGAAGACAAAATTGACAAGCATCTTTGGGTTATCCCCCTCAACCGCCAAGGACTGCTAACCTCCTCTTTGAATACTCTAATTAGAGCTAGAGAATCCATTCCACTATAATATGTACTCATACATTTTATGCTTATTTATTTATTTTTTATTATTTTTTGATAAAACAGGTTTCTGTCCTTATTTTATTGAATCTTAATATTAAAAATTCACCACATGTTCAAACAAAAGGTCTTTCTACCACCTCTAAAGTTAACACCCTATCATGAAAACACATCCACACGAAAAGAAACAAAACGTCATAACAAGCAGTGCAATAATAACATCCAACTACACCAGAGTACACACTTAAATAAAGATATAGTCATATCCAAAATAAAAGAAGACACAAAGACCAAAGCATAGCGTCAATCCTCATCTAGATCCACCACCTCCTCCAACGAGAAGCCTTGTGCCAGTCTACGAGCCTTCTTCATAGATTTCTCTCCCTAGATCCTTGCCTAAAATAGGAACAAGGATGTCAACTTATGCACAAATGCATCAATTGACTTAGCATAACTATGAAAAATTCTATTATTCCTTTCCAACCAAATACTCCACATCAAAGTACTAAGCCAAATAAACCATCACTTTTTCTTTTCTTTTTCCAACTATAGATTATCCTTTCTGAACCAGTCATTCACATATTTTATATGAATGTGAATCCTTATAGCTTTTATTCATCTACCTAAGCACATAACCACCATACTTGCATCTTAGGAACAAGTGATTTGTTGACTCATCCCTTGAGCAGAAAACACAACTAGAGACCCTAGACCAACCTCTTTTAATTAGATTATCTCTGATTAACACTCTATTATTATACACTAACCAGAGGAAGGCTCTAACTTTTAGAGGAATATTCAAGTGCCAAATTTTTTTTTGGCAGACTTTTCAAGATCACACCTCCATTATTTAGAAACCTATACAGAGACTTCATAGTGAAGATCTCATCCTTCTCAAACCATAATTTTACTTTATCCATTCCTCCATCATCTTTATTGCAATGTTCTTCCACAAATTTAATCAACTATTGCTCCTCAAAAACTAGATTTCAAAGAGCATTCTTTGATACTTTTAAATTTCAGATTCTTCTCTCACACCACATATCACTAACGGTAACTTCTTCATTCCACACAATCTATAAAAGTTACTAAAATCTTGTTGCCAAAGAACCCCCCAAACCCAAATATCTTTCTATAACTTAATTCCTTTTTTGCCATTGTGAGCCTCCTAATGCATCCCAACTATAGAAACTACGTCATTTTGTATAATCCCCCTCCAAAGGAGGAAATTTCTAGCATAATTATTTAATTTAAAAGAGTAAATTTTAACTTTAACTTTTTAAAATTATCTCTGCATAATAATCGAAACCCTCATTTGATTATCTAAGTTCTGTAACTTCCACCACCATTTAGCCAATAAAGAATTGTTTAGCTCTTGCAATTTCACAATTCTCATGCCACTAAACTCTTTTTCTTTTACACACCTTATCCCATTTAGCCAAAGTATAACCTTTTTTATTATCCACGGTGCCATGCCAAAGAAAATTTCTTCTAAACTTATCAATCCTCTTAAACACAAAAATTGGCATAGAAAAGAAGGAAAGGAAGTATAGAGGAATTGCACTCAAATAGAGTTAATAAAAGTAATTTGGTCACCTAAAGATAACAATTTTTCTTTCCACCTAGCAAGCCTTTTTTCCACCTTCTTAATGACAAGCATCCAATCATTGTTCCTTAGCTTACGATCATACAATGGAAGCCTCAGATACTTAATTAGCATCATTGCAACCTAACAATTTAGTAAAGCAGCCAATTCATCCCCCTTAACCTTGTTAGGGCCTAAATACACCAAAGAACTTTTTTCAAAATTTACTTTTAGTCCAGACACTGCCTCAAAACCATAGAATAGAAACTTCAAAACCATCACCTTTCTACTATCAGGCCTCAAGAATAACAATGTGTCATTAGGGTATTGCAAATTGATAAACCCATTCTCACATACAGCACTTCCCAGCCTAGTGATCAATCCAAATTGCTTAGCCTTATTTGGCATTTAGTTTAGCCCATCAACTATCAACACAAACAGATAAAGCAATAAAGGATCTCCTTGCCTCAATCCTTTCTTATATTTAAAGTATTTTCCCCAATCCCTATTCAGAGTTATAGCAGAAGATCCAGTAGAAATCGACTGCATTATCCAGTTCACCCACTTATCCAAAAAGTCTCTCCATTTGAGGACATTAGCCAAAAATCATATATGTCCTTATCATAGGCTTTCTTAAAGTCCAACTTTAACATAATGATTTCTTTCTTCTGTTTTGCCATTCTAAAAATTATTTCATGAGCACTTGTCATAGTATCTATAATGTATCTATCTTTAATAAAAGCACTATGATAGTCTAGATTCAGTTCAATCAATTATTTGACATAATCTATTTGTCAAGATTTTAATTATCATTTTATAGTTGTAATTTGATAAACCGATAGGTTTAAAATTTTCTACTCTATCAGCCCAACTTTTCTTTAGTATCAAACAAATTATCATATAATTTAATCTCTGCAAGTTATACTCACCAATATAAAAATCTTTGAACATAGCCAATATCTCATTTTTAATCAACTTCCAAAAATGATGGAAAAACTCTATTCTAAAACCATCTAGCTTAGGCATCTTGCTTTTGAAGTACTTTTATTTCATTTCAAAAATTTATCGTTTGAATTTTCTTCTCATTAAAGGGAATAACTAAAGCCTTATCTTTATCACTACTCAGTTTACTATCAGTCCAAATTTTCTCAGTCATGATCAATCTTGAGTTACCTACAGTTCCAAAGAGCTATTTATAGTAATTGGTAATGTGTTCATTAATTTTTCTTGGACATTAGATTGATTCCTATCAATCTGAAGTGAAAATATTATTCCTTCTCTTTCTACCATTTGCAACAATATGAAAATAAACAGTGTATAAATCACCCTCAGCCAGCCACAACTGTCTAGATCTCTACTGCCACTTTATCTCCTTCTCCTTATACAATTGCTATAATCGTATCATAGCTGTTTCTCTTCTTTGCACCTCCACATGGGTCTTCTCTCCTCCTTTAACAAATCCAACTGATTCACAAGCTGAATTAAACCATTGTTAAGAGCCTAATCTTCTCATATCAAATTATTGCTCTAACCTTTCCAACTCTATCTCAATCTTTTGATGTTGTCTGAAAAACCCACCTCCCAAAATCACGTGGAAAAATCCATGTGACTCTCACATCTTATAAGTATAATATTCTCACAATATATCTAAGTTAGGGCTAAAATATTATAACAATCCAAACAAAATAATCTAAAAATACTAGTAATATAAGCCTCAATAAGCCTCAATAAATACATGTCCATATACAAACATAAAACATAAAAAAATTTGCATATAACATCCTGCTTTTTAACGTAATTATGGTTTCCATTCTATATAATACTATTTGCAAATCGAGTCTTATGATTTAGTAAATATGTACAGAAAACACCTTATGTTAGATTTGAACTAACAGTGAGAATATTATATTAAGTAGAGATGTTTTATTTTAAAATAATTAAAATGCGTTTTAAAATAACTCAAATGCCCTTAGTATGACTTGGTTGAGGGTATTTTCTTAATTTTTTTCGTATAGTTAACTTAACCTAGATTTTTAGTTAAATTTAACTAACTAATTTAACGGCAGGATGTTTTTTTGCACATATTGGCTAAATTGTAGGTCTCAATTTGCAAATAGTGAAAATGTAGGGTGTAGACCATAATTTTGTTAAAAGAAATAGGGTGTTATATGCAAATTTTTCTAAAACATAAATACCCTCGCAGAGGGTAAAAGAAATAGAACAAGAAACTTTAATACAAATAAATAAATCTACTACTTCTTGATATTCGCATCCTCCATATCTAACCACCAAAAAGACAGCGAGCATACAATCTAGCAAGTATAATCCAATAATAATTATAAACAATGTAATGCATGATAAAATACTAATGTGGGCCCATAATTATCAACATATCGAAGTGATATGTACAATGTAATTTATAATAAACTTTCATTTAATCATAAAACACAAAAGTGCATAATAACATCATAACTTGGAACAACTTCTCATTTCATCAAAATAACTCACAATATGTCATAATCCATATAGCAAACATAACAACAAGGAGGAATAGTAATCTAGTGATAATATTGCCCATATTCCAACGCCATCACCATTCTAGTAAATCATCACACAAATAATTACTTATAGTCAAATCATCACACATAGTAGAATCATCGTATATAGTAGGAAAGAGCCCACAACTCAATGGACACACTGACACTACTAAAGCTATAATCCTACCTCTCAAATATTTTTCTACTATCATCCTAAACTAGTCTCCAAATAAGGCAATATAGTCACCTAAATGCTCCACAAACTACTGCTGATATAATAATACTATATAATATACTCTGCTCTTAATTTTAGGCTGAGTGAGTGAAGGGCACTACCTAATTGGGACTGGACTAATAATGTTATATGTGTGGTGCCATGTCTTTTATTACCTTATTTACATCATGATCATGAAGTTAACATATGTCATAACTAAGTATAGAGTTTATCATGAATAAAATAATAAATAATTAATAATTAATAACTAAGTAGAAGTTGCACATGCATGTAAAATTAAGTAATAATGACATAATATAATTATCATCACAATAATCACATTACTTGTAGACTAATATAGGATCTAACTCGCTTGAAATATCTTAAGAATCTAACTCTCCTCAACAATCGTCTCCTCTTGAGTTTTGAGATCCTCATCGCACGATAATGGGTGTAATAATTTATAAAATAAAATGATACGTAAGAAAGACAAACTTATAGAGCTAATACCTTATTATATAAATTAAGTTCGACTCTTTAGGTTCGGATAAGTTTGACTTGGTCATGCAGTTATTCTTTCCTACTAATAATATTATTTTGTATTAATTAAATTAGCCATTGATGGTAAAATTAGAATTATCCCTGGTTATAAATGTAAAAGGCATTAATAAAAGATTAATAAATTTGAACTACCTAAGTTTAGATTTGTATTATCTTAAATTTATATTAATAAAAATGATTAGAAAATTTCTAGAAAGATAGCTAATAAAAATAAAATGAAATATTGATATTGGCCTATAGTCCACAGGTTGGGCTGGGCTCAAGGCCTAACCTTGCATTGTTTGGCTAAGGAAGTGGGTTGCGGCCCACCAAGCCCAGCCTTGCATTGCTTGGCTGAGGAAGTGGGCTGTGGCCCACCCTATAGCCAACAGAGACTGGGTGGACTGGGTTGAGCCCAGCTCACCGTTGGCTATGGGAATGGGCTACACCACACCCCATAGCCCACAGAGATTGGGTGGACTAGGCTAAGCTCAGTCCACCATTGACTATGGGCGTGGGCTATGGCCCACCTTGTAGTCCACACAAGTTGGTAGGGGTTTGATCTAACCCCCACCTTGCTCTGCCTTCTTCTTAGAGAAGAAGACAGAGGGAGGGAGATGAAGATGCTATCGTCGATTACTATAGTCAGTGCCAAGCTGCTTCGCTTCCCAAAGTTGATAAGGTTGACTTGGGTTAGAGCCGTAGTTGAACTGTCAGCCGAAGTGGCCGATGGTGAGAAGCAAGGAACTCCATGGCTAACAGTCGTAGAGGTTCCAACTTTGGGTTAAAAGGACTTGAAGCCCAATAATTTGAAAAGGGAGTCAACCAAGGCTAGTGAGTGAGGCCATCATCGTTGGTGGTGGCCGTAAGCAACCAAAGAAATCAGCGATGGGATGCGACATGGTGTCACCACCCATGAACCTTGTGGGTACCTAAATATTGTTTCCACGGTAAGAGGGTGATGCGACGAAACTTCTCGGAGTGGTGGGCTATCGACTTAAAGTTGTTGGCCAACGAATTCCTTCGGCGAAGACAAAAACAGTAAAGCTACGATTTAACTATGATTTACTAAACAAAAATCAAATTAATTATAAGAAGGGATAGAGGATTAACCTGTGGATAGGATTGAGGATTTGATTTGGTCCACTAGTGCTTCGGTGGTCTGTGGCCTTCATTGGATTCTTCGGTGGCATAAAAGATAGAAAAAGAGGAAGAGAAAGAGGCAACGAGGAGGAGGTGGCTAGAATGGAAAGTTCCTTAGGTGTAGAAGGGCTAGGGTTTTATAGGGAAGGTGACGTGGAGGGAGTGGAGTCTAAACTCTACTCGGCGAGGGGAAAATTTCTCTATCTCTCGTAACTGCTTGCTAGAGGTGGGGAAGAGATGAGGGGAGGCAGCGCACATGCTTAACGTGTGCGCTGTAGGTGAGGAAAGAATGCACATGCATTGAGACATATTTTTTAAGGGTGTTACATTGCCAATCTAGATATTAATAGTAGAAGTCCCCAAAGTCTCTCAAGGCCACCATTTTTTAAATTAAATCATCAAAATCTAGCTTGCAAAATCAGTAATGCTTTAGGTGAAAAATATGATTCTTAACCCCAACACTACCAGTATCAACCAACAAAGGGATATGGTCAAAATAGATTATTGGCAGCTTTAACCACAAGATGTAAATTCTATCTAGTAAAGCAAAAACAGACTCCTCTCTCATATTAAACCAAGAGAACTTTCTGCCTAAAAGCTTCATTTCCAAAACCTCCAATTTATTAATAACTCTATTAAAAAACTTCCTTCTTTTATCACATGACTTTTTTTCTTCTTTTGTCACTCAAAAATTAAGTGACATTAAAATTATTACCGAATAGCCGGTACCCACCATTCCAACTTTTAATTTCTTTCAACTATTCCCATAATTTTTTTTATCAGCCCGATCCTGAGGCACATAAACATTTGCCAGCACCCACTTGAACTGCCTATCCCTATGTGAACACAAACAAAAATAGCTTGGATTTTTTTTTTTCAATCAACAACCACTTCATGCTTATCCTCATTAATGCTAATAGCCATACCACCAAAAGCCCCCAAAGAAGGTAGATAGGACCAATAGTTGATCCTACCACCACCTATAGCTAATAACATTTTAAGCCTTTTCATTGTTCACTTGATTGTCCTCCTTCTTTTTCTCTAGACCCTCTAAGGGAATCCACATACATTTTAGCTCTTTCCCTTTTAAAGGCTTTTAGTACTCTTAAATTTTTCTCTTTCTTCGCTTAAGTATATCTCAAATTAATTTCACAGGTAAGAGCTATGGATAATATTTTATTATCAGAAAATTTTGAAAAATAGTCATTGTAAGAAAGGATCATTACCTTCTTGCATTCTCTTTCTCCCTCCTAGCTCCAAAGCTTTAGCCTTACCCGCTTCCTCCAATAGTTGCTGTGAAGACCTTTCTTGCTCTTCATATTTAATGATATTTCTAATACTTTGTCTAATTGGTAACGATGGTGACTTGCTATATTTCTTCTTGACATATTTTTTGATTACTAGGAACTCTACCGACTATAATGATTCCACATCTAGTATACTTTTATTTGAAGTCACAATCATTTACTAGTCTTTGAATACACAGTCATTTGCTAGACTTGCTAGATTTTTTTTTCCCATCCAAACATTTTCAAATCACCAATTTCTCAACATCCTTAGCCTCAACTAAGTGAGGTTTAGCTTCTTGTGAGTTCATAGATAAGTTAGCTTCCATCTTGCTCTTTCATTTATGATCATTCTTAATTTTACTTTCTTTCTAAAACCTCTTTTCTTACCTCTCTGAATCAACATTTTGATATGTTTCCTTTAAAAATATTTTTGTCAAGTATCCTTCATGGTATTAATAGCAAGCACAGCCTTTCCTTTAGTACATTTTGTGGGAGCCATCTTAGGGAACATTTTATCCCAGCTACCCCATCTATGATTACTAGTTTGATTAGACCCCAAATCTGGTCCTTTTCGAATCCAAGTGTAATCTTTTAAATCTTTCATTTTCTGATCACTACCTTCTATTTCACAATCCAATTCAAAAATCAAACTTTCAATCATAACAGCAATTTTTACTAAAATATCCACTATATCTTTGACCATAATTTAGTCTTGCCCACTTTAAGTTTTCTTTCTTCATAATTCGTTCATCCACCGTTACCAAAGTATCAAATGATTCAACAATTTTTATAAAGTGAATATAATTCCAGCAATGAAGAGGAACACTTACAACCGAAGCTAGACAGGTTCCTTACGATATGTTACTTTCTAATATTTCCTCCAGGGTTTGAAAACAATCATTGCAACCCCTAAATTAATTTCACCCTCACGCATTATCTCCTCCATGCATTGTAAGAAGGGGAAACCAACCAAGAAATCATGATTAGTCACAACCCTCACCTTCCAAAAATGCTCCCAAGCTCACATTTCTTGAGAGGCCTAAAGAAAGACCCAATTTGATCCATCCAAAATAGCACTCCTTTCCTATATTTTTCCAAGATTACACCTCCTAGCTTGATGACCAAATCTTTTGCGGTTGTAGCAAAGGACACTATTGCGACACGATGTTGCCCAATGACCTTGTTCACCGCAACGAATGCTAGGATCTTTATCTCTTCACAGTCTTATCGAAATCACCCAATGCTTTAGAAACCCTAGTTTTCTTCAAAGTCCTCCACAAGCACATCTCCGTATAATATTTTGATAGTCGCATTCTTCCAATTACTAGTTCCACCCTCACCGGTGCAACGCAATCCGCTTAGAAAGCCCAATCCTTAGAATTCTTCATCTAGAGTGAAATTAATCGGCACCTCTCTCGAGACACCTCTTTGCCCAAACCGTTTGGATCCAATGATGGGTTGAGACCCCATGTCATCTTCTCAGAGAATTTGGGCTATAGTTTTGCCCAAGTTTCTTGTTCCCTTAAAATTTGTGTAATTCTTCATTTTATGCTTATTTTCAGTTAAGATAAATTTTTTTTTTCTTATTGCTATTAGATTTTACTTATAATATTAATATTCATAACTTCACACCCCTTCGTCAGGATAAGTTCTAAGTGTTAGGTGACTCACATAAATGCCAAACTTTTATCCTTCATTCAATAAGAAGTGGAAATATTTAAAAAGTATGCTTGCCTACCATAAAATATTTCGATGGTAGTAAAGGCGATGATGTGGTTCATTATTTAAGATGTAGATATTGTAATTTGTGATAAAATGAACGAGAAGGAAGGAAAAAAGAGAGCGTTTAGCAACTATATCCAAGGACGCACTACAGCCACTTAAAAAACTAAGGGGGAGGAGCCAATAAAACTATCGAGTAGAGAAGAAGAGAGGAAGACAGATTTGATGGCCTCTCTCTTGTCCTGGGCCCATGTTGCCCCTGCGAACTCCTTCTCGTCTCTACCCATGAAACCTATCTCCTCATTTCCTCCAACTGTCCTCAGGTAACATCTTTTCTGGATTTTTGTCTACTTCCCATCTGGGTTGTTGAACGTTAGCATCTTTATTATGCATTAATGCAAAGTTTTAATCATGTGTGTAAGCCCCATATATGATTTGATCACAAAGATGCGAATTTTCTTTCTAAAACGCTATCTTTGGGTTGAATTCTTGGTTATAATTGGAGTTCTTTTTCATGTTTCGATGGAATTGGTCAGTTTAGGGCTGCCCATGTGACGAGAAATATGCAACGTTGGTTGTATCGTGTAATCTTCCCAATAATTGATTAAATTTGTGAGGTTAGACTCTTGTGCTTTAGGCGTTTCCCTTTTGTGAAGTGCCTGCTTCAAGTTTGCCTGTGTTTGATCTCCTTTTGCTTTTCAAAATCCATCCAATGTTTGATTTTATACCACATTATTGCTGAAATCCTTTTGTCGGATAGGTTCCTCTCTTTTTTGGAGAGTATGATATAGCAGTCGTGGAGGTATACTTGTACTTTCTGAATTGTAGCAATTAGAAACTAAGTAATGACTAATGAACACTTATATTTCACATTCCCATGAGCTACTCCTGGCAACTTGAATTCTACTGAGTTTATTAGAATGATATTTCCTGTGAAATTTGTTGGTCAGAATTTTCAGAACTAAAACCAAATAAAGGGGAACATAGTAACTGAAGTTTTAACTGTTATCTTTTGTTAATCTGTACCATTCTCAACTGGCATCTCTAACAGTTATTGGTTTCATGCGCGTCAAATTTGCTTTGTATGATTCTGCAAGAGAAACATTTGACTGATTAATTCAGAAAGATATCATCATATCTCATAGGATACGTTTCCTGTTTGTTGGTCTCTACTTGTAAGAATGATACCTCCTCTTGCTTAACAATGACTTTGAAAATTGCCTCAAGAATATGAGATGGCATGTGAAATACTTCCCTAGAAAATCTGCATCTTGTCTGTGATTGCTTTAGTGTCATAGTTCTGAGAAGCTAGTGGGTTCCTTATCATTACTATAGTTATACTGGTGATGATAGGTGGATCTGGTATCACAACTAATTCATATGATAGGTTGACGTAGACAATAAGGGACCATTGAATGATTTTCCTCAGGGATAGGATAAGGTAGGGTAAACAGATAGCGTCTTACCAAACCAAAAGTTTGGTGTCTCACCAAAACTCACACTTGATAGATGTATGACATTTCACCAATTTAAGAGTTTGGCATTTCGCTAAAACTTACACTAAGAATTGCTTTAAATCAAGACGTTTCACATCAAATCTCTTGCAATATGGGAAGACAAATTTATTGAATAAGAAATATCGTTATATCTAAAGCAAGGTTATTACATATTTATAGTTTTCCTCCACATGTTACTAATCTTAAACAAACTCTGAAAAATAAATCTCAACTAAAACAGCTTTGAAAGATAAAACTCCTATTCTAAGACAACTTTTAAAAATGAAATTCTTATTTTAAAACAACTCTAAACATAATTTCAACTAGGACTCTAAAACTAAACCTGATAAGGACTCTAAAACATAAACTGTTATAAAAAAATTTGAATGAGAGAACCTGCAACTTTCCTGCATCATAAGTTGTGTGATATATACCTTTTTGAATATTGTCATCATTTCTTATATTCTGTAAATCATGTAAAATTTAGCTAACTTTGTTGCAAGGATCTATCATTGGCTATGAACTAGCTGACATTTGTATCCAAATAGCTATAATTCATCATATTCATGTCTTGGATATTGATTGATTTTGGGAAAAGTTTATTCACAATTTTGAATAATTGAGATATAAACTTCCTTGGGATTACTTACATCTCACTATAGTGCGAAGAGATGTTCCCTGCAAGATATATTGATCTTGATAAATTGTTGATCACAATCCTTGGGGATATGATTGAGCTGAAATTTGAGCCTATAAAGGCTTTGCAATATTTTCCTTCACCATGTCATTTTTTCTCTTAGTTTCTTTCTTTTCGTTTTTAGATGAAGTGGGGATGAATACTAGGGTGTGTAAACAAGCCGAGCTTGAGTGAGCTGGGCTTAGCTCGACTCGGCTCAAAATTAATATAATTTCAGCTTGAGCTTGAGACGAGCTCAATAATACAAGCTCGAATCGGCTTGACCAGCTAGATTCAAAAACCTAATAACTCTATTAAGCTAATTTACCAAAACTGATTAAATGCATTTAGAGGGAAGGCTAGCTATAAGGGCATATGTACTCTATCAATTTATTGATATAGGACTAAAATATCTTGAGATTTCGTGCCTTAACTAGTTGTGCTACAGAAAACTTATACATCTATTTTTAAAATACAGAGAAATCCTAAAATTTTTAGAAAAATAATAATAAGATATAAATATAAATTATTCATACAAGATAAATACTCTTTTTCAATTTCTCTTCCTTTCTACCACTCACACTCAATCCCTCTTTACACAAATAAAATTTTTTTTACCCTCTCCCACTACCTCTCTCCCTCCTACTAACTCTCTCTCTTATTAGCTTTCTCTCTCTCTTTAAAAAGAAACTCTCCCTCATCTTCATCCTCCCCCTAATCTCTCCCTCTCTAACTCCTTCCTCTCTCCTATGATTCCCTCATATCTCTCTCTCTCTCCTCTCTTTCTCCCTCTCTAACTCCTTCCTCTCTTTCTCCTTTTCTCTCTTTCGATTCCGGTCTGTTTCGGCTGATATGACCAATCCTGACCCAAAACAGATCGGGTATTGGCCGAAACCAGTCATTTGACTAGTTCGGCCCTGGATTCCGATCCCACATGGGATCGGGTGAAACTAGCTTCCATGATTGAGCCTATTCAAGCTGAGCTCGTGCAAGCTGATTCTAACTTGGCTCAACTCAATTAAATATTCTCAAACTCTAAACGAGCTGATCTCACGAGTTCTTTTGACAGCCCTAATGATGGCAAAACTAGATTGGAGTTTTACCTACCTCATGTATGGTAGACAGAGGAAAAACTGATATCAAATTTTGTTTCATCTAGCTACTAGCCTGCTAGCTTTTGCATCATCTTTTGGTTTCATGCTGACCTCTGCAATTAGAATTTGATTTAGTTATAATGGTCAGTCTATTCTTCATGATTTTCTATACATAGTCATCTGAAATATTTTTTTTTTCTTTTTTTATCTCTCTTGTGATAGCTGGAGCATGCAAAACAGAAAACTGGCATCTACTGTATTTCGGAGAAGCCATAGGCAAATCTTCCTTGTTTTCGCTAATGCAAATGTATGCATCAAGACTTCTTCATGTAAGCCTGATAGTTTATATTTGAATATGATCGACATTGAGTAATTTGTTTTTAGTCATATTACACAGTGAAAATATTGTTTCTTTGAAGTTCGACTTAGTGTGAAGGATCCGCTTGGTTTTATTTGGTATTCCCTGATTTATATTCTGAAACTGTTTTTAGTAAATCATTTATTAGGTCTTTTAGTTTTTGCTGATGCAAATCATTGTAGAGCCAAACTGCCAACAATGTTTGGCTAAGTTTGCTCAAGGTTAAGATTCCTTCTTAATAGGCAAAGCTATAACTTGCTTTGTCCATCAATTGTTACAAGTTTTAATTCGAGAAAAGGATTTGACTACTTGCATAAGTCATAAACTTGATGCATTAGGTGCATCCTTAGATCCTTAAATCCATACTACATCACATTTTCCAGATATGCTTTTACTATCTTCCTTGCCAGTTCATCAATCATATATGCAGTATTCTCTCATATCAAGAAGGTTCATACATAGTTGTGATCTTATTCAAATGTGCTAGATATTACAAAGGTGTAATCACTGAAGTGTATTAAAATGATAGGCTTCTTTTAGTTCTCTATAGTGTCTAGCATTGTCCATATTCGACCAACCTCATTTTGGTTAATTATGTAGATACATACCATCTCACATCATTTATTGTGCCACTGGCATTGCTGGTATCCTTGCTTGTGGGCCTTATGTTTAGCCCAGCTAACCTCTTGCTTGTAAGTGTCTGTCCTTCAAACAGACTTCTCTTAAAGAAATCAATATTTAACTCAAAACATCTAATTTAAGACAGCACAAAAAACTCATTATTGGATTTAGGAACAGATCCACATTCCTACCAGCTTGGGTCTGTTATTGGTAAAATTGGATAAAACTAAAAAGCATGTCAAGGATACACTGCCTCGACATAGCATGTGCGAGCATGTACCGCTGGCCAAGGTTCTAAGTTTCAAGATTGGGATTGGTCAGAAAAAAAAAGAAAAACAATATGTATCAACATATTAGTGTTTGGTGCCAAACTATTTTTTTAATAATATAAAAATTAGGAAAACAGTTATAAAATTAAAGAAAAATCCCATAAATTCAGAAAAATTAATAGGAGAAAATTCACCCATTCCTCTCTAGCTAGTCTCTCCGTCTCTCTTTAATGACCCTCTCTCTTTATCTCTCGTTCGGTTACTGTAGCAACAAAGATAGGGCTACAATAGTGAGGATCAAGGGGGAGAGAGAGAGAGAGAAAGAGGGACGGGGGAGAGACAGTTATGAGGGAAAAGAGAGGGTGAGATGGAGAAAAGGAAAAAAAATGCTAACTAAAGAAGAGAGAGCGAGAAAAAAAAGGCCTATCTCACCATAGATCTACAAGTCCAGCCTTGACCAAAACTAATTTCTATTTAGTTCCTCTCGGATTCAAGAAAGTAGAAACAATATTATAGGCATGGATTGTCATGCCCATCTGGACAGTCGGCATGAGTTTATGTGTATCATGCTAGTGAATTATCTCCATTGATATAATGGGAGTATTTCGATACTCTCTCATGACCACAAACACTGTGCCACTAGGAATTGAACATATTTTACTATAAATAAACCTAATTTAGGGCCTTTTTCATCCGTTTTAATATCTCTTTGCATTTTGATGCTTTATCTATATAGATTATTCTTCAAATTTTAGAAATCAAAGGGAAATTTTGATTTTCTCGATGTGAAGATACAGGAAAAATTGGGAAAAATGATGAAATTAGAATCAAATTGCATATGCAGATATGCTATACTAATATCTAGTGTTGAAGGACTTTATATTAGTCCTTAATACCCATATTAAGACCCTTGAAAGGTTTAAAGATTATTTCTTCAACATGCCAAAATTATTTAGTGTCCTAACAACACTTTGGCTTAGCACAACACGTGCCAGCGATATATACCATGTCGAGCCAAAGCCAGCGCGGCAATCCTTGCCTATAGGTACTTTATGGACTGATCTTCATTGACTAACAATATTGGAACTAACCCGGTTTCATCATGACAAATGAGAAAAGAGAATAAGATTTGTTGTTGGAAGCTTATGAGACATGACAAAAAATTATGAATTAATTCTCTTTATCCAATATTCCCTCATTGCTACTTATTCAAATTTATAAAGGAAAGCGCTCAATTTACAGCAGACTCCACACTACACTGCTAATCTTGTAATTGCAAGATGCTTAAATTACTGCTTTAGCAGGTTGATATGATCCTAAATTATGACAGTGCCTTATTATCGGGACCATGTCCTTACTATCATGCTCCAATTTATTTCATTAAAAAAAGCACATTTGTACTAGACTATCATTATATGTAGGTTTATCTCTTGTGACAATTAGGATGTCCTACCAGCATGGTTCCCAGTTTCGATTGATCCTCACCCCTAACTAGTTTCAGTGGGGTATCGACTGGATCGACTAATACCCGATCTGGATCAGCCAAGTTTTGACCAAAATAAACCAAATCGGGAGAGTGAAAAGGAGAAAGATAGGGAGGATAGAAAGAAAGAATGGGAGAAAGAGATAAGAGAGTGAAGAGCTCATCGGAGAGAGGTCGACGGAGTCAAATCTACATCGTAAAAGTTCACCGGAGGTTGATGGAGACCGAAACTATGGCGGAGAAGTATTGCTTAGGGGAGAGAGAGAGAGAGAGAGAGAGAGAGAGAGAGAGAGAGAGAGAGAGAGAGAGAGAGAGAGTAGGAGAGGAAGATGAGAGTGCGTGGAGACAAAGAGGGAGGGATTAGGAGAGGTAGAGATTGGCATCAAAGTTTATTTTTTTGAGAGGGAGGATGAGAATAGAGACAAGGAGATGGGAGAGAAAGTTAGTGGGAGAAAGTTAGAAAAAAAATTTGTATGAGAGGGGGGAGGGAGAGAGAGAGTGCATGAGTATTGGAGGTGTCAATCGAGAGAGAAGCCGTCGATAGAGGAGACGGTACGGCTCAAATTGAGAGAAGAGGTAAGAGTGGATCGGTATTTTTTTTTAATAATTAGTTCTCTCTATCTTTTATCAGTCCTATTAGCTTGATCTGACCCATTATTCCACCAAAGTCAATCTAAGGCTCAATCAAGCTGGGCTCAAAAATGAGCTGAGCCAAGCTTGATCATGAGTCAACTCGATTAAATAGGCTCGTTAAGGCTCAAAATTATTATAATATATATACATATATTATGAGTGATATTTTCTATACTATGCTATACTTTTATTATATTCTAAAATTTTCTTAAGTAGATTGTTATATACAGGATCTTGTAGAGTTTAGTTTTTATTCTAACATTATCGTATATTTTGTAAATACATAGATATTTTTAATAATTTATATTTTTGAATTATGCCTTATTTTAAGTTTGATTTAAGGCTAAATTAAGCCTAATTTAATTCGAGCTTGATTAGGGTTTGAAATTTCGCTTAGGTTGATTAAGGCTTAAAATTACTTATTGATCGGCTCGTTTAGGGTCGAGCTCAAAATTAGCTCAAAATTGACTCGAATTAAAATAATTTTAATTCAAGCTTATCACAAATGTAGGCTCGAAATTATTTTCAATTCAAACTTAATCAAAGCTAGATTCAATTACACCCCTAATATTCACTATGCCAGGCGGTCACCATGTGTAATACTGTGTTTTAGTCCAGTTGACATCTATAGCTGCACCTAGTGTTTCCGTGTTGTTTTATTGTTATCCATCATAGGAAAGCTGCATGTTGTTCTTGCATTTGAATTCTTCCTCTCATAGAGTTTGATATATCTCTCAAGTGATTCACTTGGAATAGATCATGGTTTAAACAACTAGCCGAAACATATCGGTTTCTCCCAAGCCCAATCCAATAAAGAAGCCGAAACTAATAAATATACTATTTTTGGCTTGCTATAGTTAGTTATGGTCTGTCTCAGCTGATTTCAGCTAAAACAGGTTGTATGTGCCTTTTGGGTTTTGTAAAGTAGGAGATATAATCAGTCATAAAGTCAAAGTGAATGGATGACTTAATTTAATTTGGCTTTAGGTTTGAAATCAGTCGAATGCTCTCCATTTATATCAGCATTGATTCTGTAACTTTAATCTCTTTCTAATACTAGTCAACATTTATTCCTCCTAATTCCTATGCTTTCCATTAATATCAGCATTGATTACTTAACTTTAATCTCTTTCCATTACTAGTCAGCATTTAGTCCTAATTGGTCATACCCAATTCAATTCCCTCAGAAATGGCAACATTTAAATCTGTTTAAGTAACATGAGCCCCATTAAGCATAAGTTTATAAAAACCATAGGTAATAACAGTTGTATTACTCCTCATTAATGGGTAGATCTTTTTTTTTCGTAATTGATTTTTATTCCTACTAATGGCAGTATATAAATATGTTGTGTAGTATAGCATTACTTCTAGCATCTCATGAGATATAATTGATAGCATGAGCAATATTTTTGAGTATATTTAAAACTATGAAATAGAAGTGACAGATCCTATACATTTGCACAAATCATTCAAAACTATGGGGGCGATTTAGCTACTTAATGGGCAAAGATATTTTGAGTGTGGATGCAATATAAATAGGTTTTCTGATGGATCTTAGTGAAGCAAACTTTCTCATCTTCTTTTACAAAAAATTGACATGCTTTTATTAGAAGAATAAGTTGTTATTTAACTTGGTTGTACTTGATACCAAAGATGCCAATTTCAGTCAATCCCGATCTATAGTTTCGGCCTAGTATTGATTGATACCCAATTTGTATTAGGTGGGATCTATTGGATACATGTCGGATCCATCTCGTATTTGACCCGGGCCTATTCCACTCTCTCTCATTTCTCTTTCTCCGCTCTCTTCCTCTCTCTTTCTCTCCCTGCTTTTCTATTTGTCTTTGTTAACAATAAGTGAGAAATAAATGAGAGAGAGTGGAGAGTGAGGGAGAGGGAGGAAGAGAGAGATGCGGAAAAAGAAAGGGAAAGAGAAGGGAGTGAGGGAGAAGAAATGAAGAAAAAAAAATCAAAAAACAAAAATTGTTTACCGATAGTAAGAGAGAGAGAGAGAGAGAGAGAGAGAGAGAGAGGAAGAGAGAGAAAGGGAAAGAGAAAGAGAAAGAGAAAGGAGGAGAAAAAGAAAAGATCTAAAAAACAACTTGACATTAAGAGAGAGGGAGAGAGAAGGGAGAGAAGGAAGAGAGAAGAAAGAAAAAAATTTAGCAAAAGAAGTTTTGAGTAAGTTAATATTTTTTTTTTAATTTTTAGGCTTTATATGAGAGTAATTATTATTTTCTTATTTTTTTGTCATTTTTTTTCTAAATTTTTAGAAATTTTCATGTATTTTTTAATAATATTTAGAAATTTACGTAATTAAAAAATAATCCTATCCAATACGGGCCCGATACAGCCAATTGATTTTCGGACGGTCGATCGATCCTAATTCTGATACCGAGTTTCAAAACCTTACTTGGAACTATATTTGATATTTCAAGAACTACATAAATTTGCCACTTTTTGGTAAATGTAGCACTACACCTTGTAGAGTAGCATAGTTATTTCTATATTAGGTTAAATGTATTTTATCTTTTGTTCTTGTGCATAAAATCACTTTGCTTCATATAATTTTTTATACCAAACTAGTTCTTATACTTGTGAATGAAGTGAAATTTCTAGATTTTGCGTCCCACTTAACCGAACCCCACCTAAATTATCAAAATGCCCATAATATATTTGTTAGACAAATTGTTGGATGGAAACTCTAAAATTTTTATTTTAATCATAAATTTAGGAACTGATTTGGTATAAAAAATGTACATGGGATAAAATGATTTTCACATAACTATAGGGGGGTAAAATATATTTAACCCCTTCTATATTTCTCTTAAAAAGTTCCAATATCTTCTCAGTGCCTTCTTTTGTTTCTGCATATATAAAAGCTAACATGCTACCTTAAATGGCTTAGGCGCGTCAAAGAAAAGGAAGTTCAAATGATGACAATTTAATGGTTGATCCTGTGGAAGCCAAGCGCTTAGCAGCGAAACAGATGCAAGAAATTCAGGCCAAGGAAAAACTAAAAGTATGGGAACCTTTTATTACTGCAATTGTTACCAACTGAGTCATTAGGAAATAGCCCTTGTAATGCTGCCATCATGTTGAATTGATTAGTAATGACTGAACAAACTACAACAAGAATTTCAATAGTACCAATAATGATGACAATTAAATCCAGTTATTAATTTTGTTTTAACTTTGTGCAGCCATATAATAAGCTTGCTGTGAAGGCAACTGCATTGAATAATATAACTAGCTTACCAGTTGTACTTGCAGAGCAAATTGTCAGTTTATTTGTAAAGTATTTGGAGTAATTGAATTCGCTTAGCATTGTACTTATTACCAAAATAATGTGTCAGTGTTCTATCAATACTCAATTTACATAGGATTTGGGAGTAAGTTATAATCTTCCTTAAATTGATCAATTTGATCGTAGAACATTCACTTACAACAAGGCACTCTTAAAGTGCTAACTAGACAATCTCCTGGATCTTAGTTGTTTGGCGTAGGATTCTTCATATCTTTTGAAATAAACTTGTTTCTTAAGTTGTCAATGATGTGTTCTAATTCAGAGACGTCGTCGGGTTGAAGCCATCAATGGTGCATGGGCAATGATTGGCCTTACAGCAGGACTGGTTGTTGAAGGTCAGACTGGAAAAGGCATCCTGGGCCAGGTAAATTGATCATGGAATTTGGCATAGAATTCTTATAAATTATTCACGACCATATTGTACTTGATGTATATTTCACCCTTTCAGCTGGCTGGGTATTGGGCTGCCTTTGCGAGTTTATTTGCACGATAAACACATTGCCACTTAATCGATGAATTTAACCAAAAACTCTTATGAAGCCTGACTGCTGGCGGAGAATTTTTTACACAAGATAATAAGCTTGGTCATTCTTTTTTCCTTTTATCAGGAAATTACTGGTGTAAAAAAACTTCATTTTGTCACAGTTGGAACATAGATTATTGTTTTAACTCTCTTTCTGAAAGGAAAATTGAGAGTTACGCTTATGCATTATTTTGAGAATTAATGGTTGCCAAATCGTGGTTATCAACCGCCTCAGCGCATCGAACAGTAGAAGTATAATATTGAGGCTTTTGAAGTTAGAATGCACCAGAGGATTGGTGGGCTATATGTTTACTGTAAGTTACTGAGCCCCTTCTATGGAATTTAGGGTACATTTGGCTGTAGGATTAAATAAGAGGGATAACATATCCTCTGGATTACTAATCCTATATTACAATTTTAATCTACAGTTTAGTTATACAAGACTCTATATATGGAATAACTAAAAAAAATACATTATTATCTTCAATAAAGAAAAATAGTAACATCAATTACTATTTTAAACTATTATTGATTATCTCAAACTTAAATTATATCATTAAATATCATTAAATTATACTATATTAGTAATGAAAATTAATCATGTTCAATTTAAAATATTCAGAATTATAATAAAAAGTAATATAAAATAATAAAATGAGTTATATAAAAATGTTTAATAATATAAATATAAATATAAATATTTTTTCATGGCAATACTTTAAATAAATATAAAATATAAAATACTAATAAAAATAAAAATAAAATTTGAGTAATTAAGATTATTAGTTTTATTGTTTATACTTCTAAATTTATTATTTTTTATATAAAAATAATATAGTAATAATTTACTTATCTTTTGGGATATATCATCCCACCCTCTCCGTGAGATGCTATATTCATTTTGGAGATATGCATCTAGTTCAGACTTTTAATCTCGTCTATTAATTTTATATGAAGTAAACAATTATGTGAAGCTCATAATTAATCCAATCTTATCTTTATGTCCTTTAAATAAACACAATTCTCAGGAAAATAAAAATTATTTCCCATTTATTTCAAGATTCAGAGAAATATACCAAGGGAAACTTGAAAGGTAAGACAAAAAGAAACAGAAGCGGAATCTTTCAGTTATAACTATTCAAGATCCCTTTTAGAATCTTGATTTCCTGATACAAAATTTATATCTACCTAACAAAGATTTACAGCAATCTCTGATCTTGTTTTGTTGCACTTCTTTAATTATATTGCTCGGTCGTTCGACTGTCGCCTGAAAACCTGCTTCAGTAATGTCTGATTTCTGACTTTGAAACTAAATTTAAGTGAAATGTGCTTCGAACAAGAACATAAATAATAAAATTGTACATATAATTTAGAGTGTGTTTTTACGAACATAAACTTGTCACCTAGGCAAAAGCACAAGAAGGTCTTTAGCTTGATTGGAAGACAGATTTGGATCGTGAGTGAGCTTACCTAATTCATGCCATAGGGACAGGAGTTAGATCAATTTGGCACAGCGTACATTGACTGAATTTTAAATATAACACATGTATATCCATTCTAGATCATGTGATTTTAATCCAACATGTAAAAATTAAATATAGAATTTAAGTCAGGCAAACACCCGCTAGTGAATAAGAAATAGAAAGTTCTAAAACTCACTCAAACTTGATATTTCCTTTTCAGATTCTCATGAAATGAATCAAGGGCATTTAAATATTAAAAAATTCTCAAAGGTCGGATTAACACAAGGAACTCAAAGGAGATTAAAGTTTTAGTCTTTTAGAGTTCTACTTTTCTCAACGAGCTTATTTTATACCTAAGTTTAAGAAGAATTTTATATGTTGCTCAGGGTTTGGCTACAACATTATTTGGAGTTCGACTACAACATTTTGAAGAAGCGGATGATGTGGTCCAACCCAATTGGGTCACCTCACATGGGATATTGGGTTCGTTGTGTTAAATCAGATTATCATTGGAGTTTTTGTTTTAGGCGTAGCAGTCTCGAGCTATGGCGTTCGAACGGCTATATCCCCATTGAAGAATAAGTTCTCTCAGTTTTGGCATTCGAACGCCATAGCTCTATCAAAGAATAAGAGCTTTCGGATTTGATGTTCAAACGACTACAACCGACGTTTGAACAACAAAACTTATTGACTACTCTCGGGTTTAGCATTCGGACACGGTCCAATAGTGTTTGAACACCCAAACCTAAGAGTGCAGCCAGTCCAATGGTGTTCGATCGCTTGGCGCCAAGATCATTGTGATAGGGTTAATTTGAATCATTTTGAATTTTGGTTAGCCTCTCAAAGTGTGGAAAGCAGCCATTTTGGATATTATCAAAGATAATACCTTTTTCTCAAAGTGTGGAAAGTAGCCTTCGATACCTTCTATTCTCCTTATCTCTTGATCTTTGGATCTAGGCCATCGCCCTCTTCAAGGACATCGTCCTCCCTCCCTCGTATACTGCACCTCCCTAGTCCTGTAAGGTCGGCTTGATACGGACTAGATCTGGATAGATCCGGACATAAAAAAATTATAAAAATTTAGGTGGTGGTAGCCTCATGAGATAGGGTTATAATGACTCTAGTTTTATGTCAATTGAATATCTGAATGAAATGATATAATTAAAATAGTAGAGTAAGGTTAGAATAGGGCAAAATGGTAAATATCTGATATTGCAGCGATTGTTGAAAGGTGGTAGATGGCCAAGGGTGGTGGTGGATGGCCGTATAGTAGGTTGGCTGCTCGAGATGATGGTGACTATGGGTTGGAGGTAGAATTTGAGTTTCTAATTTAAATCTACTTCTAGGAAAATAAAAACGATCTAACGGTTATGATAAAATTGATAAATGCGAGAATAAGAAAATAACTAAAATTAATTAATTCTGAATGCTTGGATACTGATACAATCTCCCCTTAGGTTAAGGTTCGATCTCTTCCAATTCTCTGATCTGGACTAGATCTGGCACGGAACTTTGTAATAAGATCTTGAAAGATGTCGTCGTCGGATTGACGTGAAATTTGGATATATTATAGCCTCAGAAAAAAAAAGCTTTCCAACAAATTAAGTTTCAAGCAAATCGGATGTGAGGATCTCGAGATATCGTTCAATTAGTGGACGAACGTCAGGGTGGTCTATTCAGGATCCGTGGATGGAGGCACGAGATCTTAGGTGATGGTGGTTGGAGGCGGATCGGCGTTAATGGGGTGGCATCAGTGAAAAGTGGTGGTGGAAGGGTTATGGTTGATAGAAGAGTTAGGGCAAGTGTTGCATAAATTAGAAGAATGGAGAGGAGAGGGCTGCCCCTAAGGGTTTAGGGTGATTGGCCGGTCGAGGGAGGTTAGAAGCGGCGTCGTCGGGGATTGAGAGAACGAGAGCGAAGAAGACGAGGAGGCAAGGCAAAACTCAATTCTTCAATAATGATCTCTGGTTGCCATCCACATCCCTTTTAGAGGCAAACCACACAACTCAAAATTAACTCTAAACAATACAATTTCGCCAACTGCGTTCGAATGCACCTGACCACGTTCGAACGCACCGGGTTCGCTCTTCTCTGGATTTGCGAACGCGATGCAGATGTTCGAACGCACAATTGAATGCGCCTGTTTCCCACTTCTCTGGATTTGCAAACGCGATGCAAGCGTTCACAGTGTGTTCGAACACACAATGCACACTCTCACAACCACATTCACAACCACGTTCCACCCGCGTTCAAACGCGACTTATAGAAAACTTATTTTTCTATGAAATAAATACTAAAACAAAAATAAAAGACAACTCTAAAGTGTATCCATGCTCGAGACATCCTCGGTGAAGTCTGAATCGTATCAGATACTTGGATTAATAAAGCCTGTCCTCTCTATATATAGAGGTTGAATACAATGAGTCATACTTCGACTTAGCCCTAAAAGCTTATACGACTTGAGTTAGGACTTGCCTTAGAGACTTATATGACTTAATTGAACTTGCCTTAGAGGCTTATGTGACTTAATTGAACTTGCCTTAGTGGCTTATATGACTTAACTAGGCTTGCCTTAAGAGTTTACATTAAAGATAAATATGACCTAACTAAATCAGCCTTCCTTATCCTTCTCAAAATATTTCTTCATTATTCCATAAATGAAGTCCTAATCTGAAGAAACCTTAAATATAAAAGTTGTAGATTAGGATGTTGATACATTTAGTTAGGATATTTTCTTATTACATTAATTGTATATTTTTATTAAAGTAAATTTCTTGTAGGTTGCGTTCGAACGCCCTTGCGAACACCTGCATCAGGTTCGCAAATACAGAGAATGCAAAAAGTATATTCGAATGCGGTTAGGCACGTTCTAACGCCTGCATCATGTTCACACATACAGAGGACGTCTTTTGTGCGTTCAAACGCGATCGGGATTGCACTAGGGTTAAGGTTAATTATTGTTATTAGGGTTTTTGGCTAACCTCTATAAAAGTGTGGATGGCAGCCAAATTCAAAATGCTATTGGATTATTGATTTCTTGCATTCTATCTTCTCTCTAGTCTCTCTCCCTCCTCTATCTTCACAATCGTCTGTCGAGTCCTCTCTCTTCTTTAGGATCTCAACCACTTTTTTTTTTGTCTATATTACTTAACCACATCCACCATCCACCTTCATCTCCATTATCATCCATAACCATAACATCCACTCCACCCGTCACCACCACCATCACCTGTGTTATTTCGTGTTTTCGTCCTAGTTGCAGCTCAAAGAGATATGGATCTAATCTACTTGGTTTCGTAAATTTCTGACTACAGAAGAATATTTGGTGAATATTTTTCCACGATTGTGCGGACTAATTTCTATAATAAATTCAGATCTTGAAGGAATCGTTCCGTAGCTTATCTTTTAGTACCGTAACCCATCAATTTGGTATTAGAGCTAGGCAAACCTCAGACCTCCATTAATGGTGGAAACAAGAATGATGACATCAACAATGAGACCAATGGAGAGCACACTGACAATGGAAGACTTAACTCACAATAACCCTAACCGTGAGGCTAATTTCTTTGGAGCGACCACGGTAGGACTAAGTTAACCAACATCCATGGGTGTGAATATAGGCTTGGCGGATGAACTTAGGGGCATGTTCCAAACATTGATGTATAGAGTTGACGCAATACAAAAGGATCATAATGATTTAAAGGAATATGTCATGAACCGATCAGCTTCGTCATCTCCTTGATGACGATCGGCGCCTCAAGAAGGACCAGCGGTGGGATCACACCGAACAGATACCCCACAAGTCCAGGTGCAACATGTTAGTGTCAATGATCCGCTTTTACCTATGCCTAAACATCATCCTCCATCTCCGATACAAAACCCAAGACCCGCGGTGGTGGAACCCGAGAGGCATGCGGCATTGGTGCACTTCGTTGATGAGGAGGATTGGCACTTTGAGGATGAGGTTGATCCGTTCGGAGATGGTGATGGACATGTTCGAGGATTTAGAGAAGGAGATCAACATGCACAAAGGTTCAGACCTGAACCAAGGATCTTTTACGAATCCGACAATGCTATTCGGGAGAGAACCGCACACTTGGACTTTCCAAAATTCTAAGGCGGTTATCCAATAGATTGGGTGTTTCAAGTTGAACAATACTTTGATTGTCAAGGAACAGCGAAGGATGCAAAAGTCTAGATGGCAAGTTTTTACCTCCAAGGAACGACATTGCATTGGTATTAATAGGTTATTCGTAATGGAGGATTTACCGGTTGGGTTGACTTTTGTAGAATGATTACACACAGATTTGGGACAGTGACATATGAAGATTTTACTGCCACATTAAGAAGATAGTTCAGATGAAGATAGTATTGGAGTACCAAGCTGAATTTGAAAGAGTTAATAGTCGTTGTGAGCCACCTTGACCCGAACTAACATTGATGAGCACATTCATTTCAGGGCTGCGGGATGAGATACAATCAGATGTTCGTGCTCTTTATCCTACCACTCTTGAGGAGGCCTTTGAGAAGGCTGTGAGGATGGAGTAAAAGCATAAGGCTCCCAAAATGGCAGAAAAAATAAGTTGGGACAACTGAGATGGGCAATTTGCGCCTAGAACACCGGCTGAAAATTCTATAGGTTCCAAAACAGCGTCTACAAGCACTAGACCACAACCACCTTTCAGACCTTCTGATGTTAGAGGAGGCACAAGACCACTCGTTCGAACTCTCACACCTGCCTAGGTGGAGGAGCGAAGAGTGAAGGGCCTTTGCTTCCGATGCGATGAACGTTTCACCCCCGGTCATCGATGTCCCAAACCGATCGGGAGTGTGATGCTCATCGACGGTCTCAAGAAGGATGATGAGGTTGTTGATGATGGTGAGTGTCCAGCGGAGGTCCATGAGGAAGCTGTTGAGGACGGTCCGGAGGAAGAAATCCAAGTTGAAATATCAATGCATGCATATTCAAGTACTTCTGTGCCGAAGACGTTACGGGTAGACGGACTCGTTAGAATGCATTGTGTGCGCATCCTCATCGATTCTGGGAGTACACAACTTTCTAGACAAGAGGTTAGTGAGGAGATTGGGTTTGGATGCTGAACCGACCACGTGGTTTGACGTTGCTATTGGAGACGGCACGAAGCTTAATGCGAAGAGCTTGTATCGTCGAGTCGGTATATGGGTGCAAGAACACGATATCATTGTGGACTTATATCCATTGGCGCTGCAAGGAGTGAACATTGTCCTAGGCACTCATGGTTACAAAGCTTGGGACCCGTCACTTTTGATTTTCGAAGCATGTGGATGAAATTTAAGGAAACAAAGACGTGCGGCTTGATGGCGTTCGTTCTTTACCAATTCCTACAATGCAGTCTATGGTAGGGCTGCCATATGCGAGTGATTAGGCCATCTTCTTTAGTTAGGACCAATAGGAGATGAGCTTCATATAAGCCTAGATACTACCATTGAGTTGTCTAATTTATTAGACAAATTTGCTGGATTGTTTGAGGAACCAAATGAGTTGCCACCAAGGAGAATGGCGGACCACTGCATAGAGATTGTGCCCGGGGCTGCACCGACGAATGTGAGGCCATATCAATATTCATATGTGCAAAAGGAAGTTATCTCAAATATGGTAGCCGAGATATTGGAGCAAGGTCTCATTCAACCAAGTTATAGCTTATACTCATCGCCCGTGCTATTGGTGCGAAAAAAGGATGAGACATGGCATTTTTGTGTTGACTATTAGGCACTAAACACTATTACTATCAAGGACCGGTACCCCATTCTAGTTATAGAGAAGCTGCTGGATGAGCTTACAAGGGCGACTATATTTAGCAAGCTTGACTTGAGGCCCATATCTTATCAAATTAGAGTTCGCTTAGCGGATGTGCACAAGACTGCATTTCGGACTCCGGACGGGCATTATGAGTTTCGGGTGATGCCTTTTGGTCTCACTAATGCTCCAACTACTTTTTGGGGCCTCATGAATAATATATTTCAGCCTCTATTGTGAAGGTAAGTCTTGGTATTTTTTGATGACATTTTGGTGTATAACAGGACTGGATTGTTGCATTGGCGATATTTGGAGGATGTACTGAATTTGTTGAAACAAAACCAATTAAAGATCGAGAAGTCCAAGTGCCTATGGGGAGTAGCACAAGTGGAGTATCTAGGCCACATCATCTCAGCGGAAGGTGTAGCGACGGATCTTGAAAATGTAGCATGCATGACCGCTTGGCCTATTCCTACTACCACCACCAGATTGAAAGAATTTTTGGGGCTGACCAAATATTATCGTGATACACTTAGTTAGAATCTTTTCTTATTGCATTAGTTGTTTATTTTTATTAAAATAAAATTCTTGTAGGTCATATTCGAATGCAAGAGGAGCATTCGAACGCCCTTGCGAACGCCTACATTAGGTTCGCAAATACAAAGAATGCATATTATACGTTCGAACATGGTCGAGCGAGTTCGAACGCCCGCGTTCGAATGCCTGCATTGCGTTCATACATACAGAGAGCGTATTTTGTGCGTTCAAACGTGATCGGCGGGAATCTTCTAGAATTAGGGTTACTTATTATTTTAAGACTTATTGGCTAGCCTCTATAAATATGTGGATGGCAGCCAAATTCATTATGGAATTTGATTATTGATTTCTTGCATCTTATCTTGTCTCTAGACTCTCTCCCTCCTCCCTCTTCACCATCCTTCCACCTTTACTGCTGGCAAGGTTTCTCCTAATTTCTAACCTCCCTCGTCTACCGAGCCACCCCTCTTATTTGAGATCTCGACCACTTCGTTCCCTTCGTCTACCTCCCTTAATCACATCCACCATCCACCTTCATCTCTATACTCATCCATAACCCTAACATCCACTCCACCCGTCACTACCACCATCACCCACGTTCTTTCGTGTTTTCATTCCAGTTGCAGTTCAAATCTGCGAAAGGCGTAAATATGAAATTGTAGATCAGGAAGTTATTAATCCACTTGGTTTAGTAATTTTCTGACTACCAGAGAATATTTGACGAATAGTTTTCCATGGTTGCACAGACTGATTCCTATAATACATCTAGATCTTGAATGAATCATTGCATAACCTATCTTTGGTACCGAGAACCCATCAATTTGGTATCAGAGCCAAGTTAACCTTAGACCTCCATTAATGGTTGAAACAAGGAAGATGACATCAACAAGGAGACCTATGGAGAGCATACCGATAAGGAAAAACTCAATCCACAAGGATCCTAATCGTGAGGTCGATTCCTTTGGAGCGACCACGGCTGGACCGAGTTAACCAACGTCCATGGGTGTGAATATGGGCTTGGCGGATGAACTTAGAGGCATGTTCTAAACATTGATATATAGAGTTGACGTATGCAAAAGGATCATAATGATTTAAAGGAATATGTCATGAATTGATCGACTTTGTTATCTCCTCGACGACGATCGGTGCGTCAAGAAGGACCAACGGTGGGATCACACCGAACCAATATCCCACAGGTCCAAGTGCGACATGTTAGTGTCAATGATCCTCTTTTACCTATACCTAAACATCATCCCCCACCTCTAATACAAAACTCAAGACCGGCGGTGGTGGAACTCGAGAGGCATACGGCACCGGTGCGCTTCGTCGATGAGGAGGATTGGCATTTTGAGGATGAGGTTGATCCCTTCGGAGATGGTGATGGACATGCTTGAGGATTTAGAGAAGGAGATCAACATGCACAAAGGTTCAGACCTGAACCAAGGATCTTTTGCGAACCTGACAATGCTATTCGGGGGAGAATCACACGCTTGGACTTTCCAAAATTATAAGGCGGTGATCCAATGGATTGGGTGTTTCAAGTTAAAAAATACTTTGATTGTCATGGAACAGCGAAGGATGTAAAAGTCTTGATGGCAAGTTTTTACCTCCAAGGAACGGCATTGCATTGGTATTAATAGGTTATTCGTAATGGAGGATTTACCGGTTAGGTTGACTTTTGTAGAATGATTACACGCAGATTTGGGACAGTGGCATATGAAGATTTTACTGCCACATTAAGAAGATAGTTCAGATGAAGATAGTATTGGAGTACCAAGCTGAATTTGAAAGAGTTAGTTCATTCTGAGTCACCTTGACCCGAACTAACATTGATGAGCACATTTATTTCAGGGCTGTAGGATGAGATATAGGCGGATGTTCGTGCTCTTTATCCTACTACTCTTGAGGAGGCCTTTGAGAAGGCCGTGAGGATGGAGCAAAAGCATAAGGCTCTCAAGATGGCAGAAAAAACAAGTTGGGACAACTAAGATGGGTAGTTTGCGCCTAGAACGCCGGCTGAAAATTCTACAGGTTCAAAAACAGCGTCTACAAGTAGTAGACCACAACCACCTTTGAGACCTTCTGATGTTAGAGGTGGCACAAGACCACCCGTTTGAACTCTCACACCTGCCTAGGTGGAGGAGCGAAGAGTGAAGGGCCTTTGCTTTCGATGCGATGAACGTTTCACCCCCGATCATCGATGTCCCAAATCGATCGGAAGTGTGATGCTCATCGACAGTCTCGAGGAGAATGATGAGGTTGTTGATGATGGTGAGTGTCCAGCGGAGGTCCATGAGGAGGCCGTTATGGACGGTCCGGAGGAAGAAATCAAAGTTGAAATATCAATGCATGCGTATTCAAGTACTTCTGTGCTGAAGACGTTACAAGTAGACAGACTCATTAGAATGCATTGTGTGCACATCTTCATCGATTCTGCACATAACTTTCTAGACGAGAGGTTAGTGAGAAGATTGGGTTTGGATGCTAAACCGACCAGGTAGTTTGACGTTGCTATTGGAGACAGCACGAAGCTTAAGGCGGAGAGCTTGTGTCACTGGGTCGGTATATGGGTGCAAGGAGATGACATCATTGTTGGCTTATATCCATTGGCGCTGCGAGAAGCGAACATTGTCTTAGGTATCGACCGGTTATTTGTGGTGGTAGATTTACCAGATGGGCTAATTTTTATAGGAGGATTACACGTAGATTTGGGGCAGCGGCATATGAAGATTTTGCTGCCACATTAAGCAAGATGGTTCAGAGAACGGCCGTATTGGAGTACCAAGCTAAATTTGAAAGAGTTAGCAGTCGTTGTGAGCCACCTTGACCCGAATTGACATTGATGAGCACATTCATTTCAGGGCTGCGGGATGAGATACAGACAGATGTTCGTGCTCTGTATCCTACCACTTTTGAGGAGGCCTTTGAGAAGGCCGTGAGGATGGAGCAAAAGCATAAGGCTCTCAAGATGGCAGAAAAAATAAATTGGGACAACCGAGATGGGCAGTTTGTGCCTAGAACGCCGGCTGGAAATTCTGTAGGTTCAAAAACAGCGTCTACGAACACTAGACCACAACCACCTTTGAGACCTTCTTCTGATCTTAGAGGAGGCACAAGACTCTCTGTTCGAACTCTTATACCTACCTAGGTGGGGGAGCGAAGAGCGAAGGGCCTTTGCTTTCGATGTGATGAGCATTTCACATCTAGTCATCGGTGTTCGAAACCGATCGGTAGTGTGATGCTTATCGACCGTCTTGAGGGGGATGATGAGGTTTTTGATGATGGAGAGTATCTAGAGGAGGTCCATGAGGAGGCCGTTGAGGAGGGCATGGAGGAAGATATCCAAGCTGAAATATCGATGTGTTGAGGAGGGTTTGAATGTCGAATCGACCACGGGATTTGACGTTGCTATTGGAGAGAGCACAAAGCTTATGGCGGAGAGTTTGTGTCGTCGTGTCGGTATACGGGTGCAAGGACACGACATCATTGTGGACTTGTATCCGTTGGTGCTGCGAGAAGCGGACATTGTCCTTTGTACTTAATGGTTATAGAGTTTGGGACCCGTCACATTTGATTTCCGGAGCATGTGGATGAAATTTAAACAAGGAAACAAAGATGTGCGGCTTGATGGTGTTCGGTGTTTGCCGATTCCTACGATGTAGCCTATAGTGGGGTTTCCTTGTGCGTATGATTTGGTCTATCTTATTCAGTTAGAACCTGCAAGAGATGAGCCTTAAATGAGTTCAGGTACTACCATTGAATTGTCTAATTTATTAGATAACTTTTCTGGACTGTTTGAGGAGCCACAGGAGTTGCCACGGAGGAGAGCGGCGGACTATCGCATAGAGATTGTACCTGAAGCTACACCGGCGAACGTGAGGCCATATTGGTATCCACATGTACAAAAAGAAGTTATCTTAAAGATGGTAGCTGAGATGTTGGAGTAAGGCCTCATTCAACTAAGTCATAGCTCATACTTATCCCCTATGCTATTAGTGCGAAAAAAGGACAGGACATGGCTTTTTTGTGTTAACTATCGGGCACTAAACACTATTATCGTTAAGAACCGGTATCCCATTCTAGTTATTGAGGAGTTGCTGGACGAGCTTGCAGGGGTGACTATATTTAGTAAGCCTGACTTGAGGGCCGGGTATCATCAAATTAGAGTTCACCCAGCGAATGTGCACAAAACTGTATTTTGGACTTCGGACGAGCATTACGAGTTCCAGGTGATGCCTTTTGGTGTCACCAATGCTCTAGCTATCTTTCAAGGCCTCATGAATGATATATTTTGGCCTCTATTGCGAATGTATGTCTTTGTATTTTTTATGATATTTTGAGAGGATTTTTGGAGTTGACCGGATATTATTGACGCTTCATCGCCGGATATGGCAAGATTGCTACTCCTCTCACTTCATTGTTAAAGAAAGACTCTTTTAGATGGACGGATGAAGCCACTTCAATTTTTGAAAAACTAAAAACAGCAATGACGACGGGACCCGTTTTAGCGCTACCGGACTTCACTAAAGAGTTAATTATGGAATGTGATGCGTCGGGTGTTGACATAGGAGTTGTACTAATGCAAGAAGGATGTCCCATTGCCTATCTTAGCATGACAATATTACAAAAATCACAACAATTATCGACTTACCTGAGAGAGATGTTGGCAATTCTTTATACGGTGACAAAGTGGAGATCTTATTTGATCGGTAAACGATTTATTATCCGAACTAATCAAAAGAGCCTTCCATATTTTATGGGACAGCGTATACACACTCCGGCACAGCAAAGATGGGTCACAAAATTGCTGGAGTATGATTATGAAATCCAATACAAGAAGGTAACGGAAAATAGAGCGGCGGATGCACTATCGCGCCAACTCGATACTGCCGAGCTTGTAGCCTATTCTTCTCCTACCTTTCCCTTCCTTGATGAATTGAGGCATGCATGTACATCTGACCCAGATATTTTGAGATTGTTGCAGGAGGTGATGGATGATCTGGAGCGTCATCAACAGTTGGAGAATCGAGGCGGTTTGCTGCTGGACCACGAATGTATTCGGGTGCCTACAAATGATGGATTGCGGCAAAAATTATTAGAGTACTTCCACCAGACTCCAGAGGCTGGCTATGAGGGTGTCTTGAGGACTTATAGGAGGATATCTCAGAGTTGCGCATGGCTAGGATTGATGCGGGATGTGAGGAGTTTTGTTCGTGCTTGCGAAGTCTGTCAAAGGCTAAAGCAACCACATTGAAACCGGTTGGATTACTACAACCTTTACCTATACTGGATCATGTTTGGGAAGACATTTCTATAGATTTCATAGAGGGTCTTCCGCTGGTTCATGATTATTCCATTATCTTTGTGGTGGTTGATAGATTGAGCAAGTATGCACATTTTTCGGTATTGTCACATCCGTTTTCAGCCAAGTCGGTGGCTAAAAGTTTTGTTAGAGATGTTGCTCGGTTACATGGCATGCCATGCATGATTGTCTCATATTATGATCGTATATTTACGAGCGACTTTTGAACTAAGTTTTTCAAATTATAGGGGACGTGATTGAACTTTAGTTCGACCTACCATCCACAGATGGATGGCCAAACCGAGATGGTTAATCGAGACATTGAGCAGTACTTGAGGTGTTTTGTTGGAGAGATGTCGAGATGATAGTTAGAGTTCTTACCATGGGCGAAGTGGTCTTACAACACCGCCTACCATAGAAGCATTGACATGACTCTATTTGAGGTGGCGTAAGGACGTACGACTTTGACATTACACGTTTATGATCTGGTGACATCTGCAGATCGGATGGAGGTGGACTTAGCTTTGATGGATAGAGACGCCACATTGAGGAGGTTGCGTGCTCATCTTAAACTTGCTCAAAACCACATAAAACAAGTTTATGATCGCAGTCATAGGGAGCAGGAGTTTCACATCGGCAGTTGGGTGTTTGTGGGGGTGCAACTGTATCGACAGGTGACCTTATGTCCGATGCGAAACTAGAAGGTAGCACATCGCTACTTCGGTCCGGAGGGATCGAGAATGCATCCTGTCTTCTATGTTTCATTGCTGAGGGAGCGAATTGGAGATCATAAGGTTGTTGGATCAATTCTATCGGAGCCATTGGAGGAGACAGAGATCGTAGAGCCAGTTCATGTACTTGCTAGGTGTTGACGACAACATGATACTAGATTAGAGATGAAGATTCTAGTTGAATGACTTGGTAAGCCATCCGATGAGGCGACATGGGAGTTGGAGACTGATATCTTGGAGCGTTTTCCCAACTTTACACCTTGAGGGCAAGATAGGGCAAGTGTGATGGGCTGATACATTTAGTTAGGATCTTTTCTTACTGTATTAGGTTCGCAAATATAGAGGAAGCAAAAAGCGCGTTCGAACACGGTCGGGCACGTTAGAACATAATCGGCAGGATTGCACTAGGATTAAGGTTAATTATTGTTATTAGGGCTTTTGGCTAGCCTTTATAAAGGTGTGGATGGCAGCCCCTATAAAGGTGTAGATCATAGTTACACTAATGCATATGCTAACATTAATATTCCCATAACATCATGAAGAGTATACTATCAACAATGACACATGTCAAGATATATCATGGTACACTAAATGCATGTTTTAATACTAACATTCCTATAATATTATGAAAAGTATACTATCAACAACTACGCATACTAGGATACATAATAGTTATACTAAATGCATGTGCTAACACTCTCATTCTTATAACATTAGGAAAAGTATAATAGCAGCAACTACATTGTTCTAGAGTCGTATAAACTTTAGTCGCTTGGGGTCTCTATAGTACTCTAGTTCCCCTCAACTAGCCGACTCCTACAGAATCCCAAAATCCTCCTCGCACAATGTCGATACTAACAATTCATACAAGTAAAGCCATATGTAAGGTTAGCAAATTAATAGAATTAATTACCTTATTAGATAATTTAGATTTAGATTGAGTTCCATGTCATCCTAAAATTCACACTATTTGATAAGAATTGATATTTAAGGGAGTGGTTAGGCTAATTAATCAGATGGGATAGGAAAATGGGGCTATCGGTCCAAATAATCCCATTGGCCTAGGCTGGTGCATAGGTGGGATGTTGGGCCAACAAGGCAAGGGAGATCATGGTGGATTGTAGTCCAACTATAGCCCACAAGGACGGTGGCAAGCTGCGACGCACGCGTGCGTGGGCGATTTTTATTTTTATTTTTTATTTCAGGGTGTTACACTTCCCGAATACAAATTTGAATATAGATAGCAGTTTTAAGAAAAGTCCGAATCAGGACAAGGATAAAGTTATAGATAAAATTCGCGGATACATACTAATGGCGGTTATCCGTTAACTTGCATAATATTCATAACTAGTTAAATAATTAGTAAACCAAACCCGTCGACCCGACCCGACCCGACCCATAAGTCCATAAGACCATAAGTCCATATCCCATCTCCATCTCTCTCCGTCACTCTCCGTCTCTCTCCCTCTTCAGTTCACCCGCCGGACGCCGCCTTCATTTATCTTCGACGACTCTCCCTCTTCATCCGCCTTTTGCCGCCTCCATCTTTCTCCGACGTCTCTCCCTCTTCAGCCGCTGGTCGCCGCCTCCATCTCTCTCCGACGACTTTCCCTCTTCATCCGCAGGCCGCCGCTTCCATCTCTCTCTGACTTGTCTTGCTTCGTTCCAAAAGGCCTTATTATCTTCTTCTTCTTCTTCCTCCCCAATAGCCATATCTTATTTTCCATTTTTCTCAAGAAGAACAATTGATCTTCTTGTTTCTGTGCTTGATTGTTTGTTCTTAGTTTTTAAACCTTTATTGGTCGATGTTTATTTGACATTTGATGATTTCTTAAGTGGGGTTTTCTTTTGGGTGGAGAAAAGAGGGACTTTAGCCCCGGAAGGAATTGATTCGAGCTCAGGAAGCAAAGAAGCGTAACCAAAGAAGTCTCCTTTCTGTGATCTTCCTGAGAAATAGGTACTTTCTTGCTCATGCCTTGTAGTTTGTTCCATTTTTAGTGCTTCGGTGATTTGGGTCATGTTCGAAAGTATGGCATGTTGCAGCTCTTAGAAATAAAAGATACTTCCTTTGCCATTTTGTGCTTCTTCAATATGCATATGGTTTCTTGTTACGCTTTATTTATTCGTGTTATCTAAGACTTGCTAGATGCTATAATATGACCTTTTCATGTTAGATTGTCCTACCCATTCTGGTGTTTTAGAATTTGGCTTTTGCCCTTTTGACTTGCTTATGACCTTTCGCAAAAGGCTAGATAAGAAAAACTGCTGTATCTATCTGTCTTCCTTTATGTGCATTTTTTCTTTCTATAACAGGAGAAGTATCAAGTCTGTCATCTTATTTTTCTTACAGTATAGGAAATTGTGGTGGCATTTACAAATGCGTTAGTGCAAGATGATAACAGTAATATTGTTATTCAAGATGACAAAACAAAGAAAATGAAGTTGAGGTAGGATATCTGGAATGATTTTGAGAAAGTTTTTCTTCATAATCATTGCCTTCTATAATACTTGTTTAACTTATAACTTTATAAGTTATAATTTTGAGAATATTTTTTTTCTTGTTTAAGATGCCATCAATTCAATATGGACTACTTATTTATATAACTTGTGCATGGATTTGGGTTGTCTAATATATTTACTATGACTGTCACATCGACATCTTTCTTGCCTAGGAAATTAAGCAACATAAAACCATACCATGCATGTAAATAGTCCATATTGAATTATGACAGTCACATTGACATCTTTCTTGATCAAGCCTCCTCTGCTAGTCAGTATGAGTCGGATGGGGGTGTGCCACTGGCACACCTCGTGCTAAGTGTTGTGTCATTACTGGCACGGAGCGTGCCGACCTGCACAACTATCCATGCCTAGTGCTATAACATTGATTTACTTTTGCCTTGAGTAAAGTATTTGGTGACCAGAAAATATTTAGTAATCTTCCATTACACTGGTGCTACTCTAATTGACGCACAGTATCATTTACAAATGACATATACCAGGCATGAAACATGTGCAAACTTAGGAGCTGAGGTTGACCTTTGTGCAAGTCTCCATTTGCAGCTGCGTTATGGTTAAGATATCAGATGTATAGTCTCAATTGATTGACAATCCCAGCATTTCCTAACTCAGCTGTAGCTTGGATAATGTTCTTTCCCAATACATGTATCAAGCATCTTTTACCAATATTTCTAGTCAACCCTATGCTGTTCTTCTCTTATAACATCTTCCAGATAATTTGTGCCATCCTGAATGAGGTTAATTTTATCATTGATTAGTACAAATTCCAGGATGGCACAAATTTCTGTTTTTTCCCTTTTATGCTATTTATATGTGTCCACGCCATCATCGTAGTTGCCTATATATTTTGCTGTACTGAGCAGAGATATATTCATCTGGGAAATAGAGATAACTAGTATTAGATAGCTACTTGTAGGCATAGTAATTTCTATGCATCATTCTAATTTATAACGATCGGGATCCGCATAGGAAGTTACTATACCATGGTTTTGATCTCAAATGTTCTTGGACATTTTGTAGGCGTGTGTATTTCAAAGTCAGGATGTATGGGAGACGAGCATCCCAACTATTGAAAGAACTAGCTGCCTGTGAAACTGGGCAACTCACAGCATTTAATGTGAGCTTTTTCCTTATATCTGCTTTTAATTTCCTTTCATGTGTTCTATTAGATATTAGTGATTTACATTCTTCAAGTAATACTTGTTGCTTGTAATGCCTTTAGTAGGTTGTTTGTGTAAATGTTACCGTAGGCTCTCATCATAGGAATGTTACCGTAGGCTCTCATCGTAGGAATATTCTCATCATTTCATCATTGCCATTCTATGAATCAGGAGTAGCATTTCAACAACTCTCATGGGAGTTATTCAACTTTTCAACTTTCATGCCAATGTCTCTTGTTTTCTTGTCAGAAAAATCTCAGACCTCCTAGATGTTGTATTGCTTCTGTTACCGTAGGTTCCCATCATAGGAATTTTACCGTAGGCTCTCATCATAGGAATATTTCATCATTTCATCATTGCCGTTCTATGAATCAGGAGGAGCACTTTAGCAACTCTCATGGGATTTATTCAAGTTATACAACTTTCATGCCAATGTCTCTTGTTTTCTTGTCAGAAAAATCGCAGACCTCCTAGATGTTGTCTTGCTTCTGTCACTTTTATCATCAAAGAAATTTTAATAGTTAGTCAATTTGTCTGGAGCAATCTTAGATTACTTATTATTACTTATTGCTTTTCTGACAAGTGCTATATAACCTTACAGAGTGATACATTTGAGCAAGTTATAAAAGAATGCGATGAGCATAATGTACAGCTTCAGTCTCTAATTAGGTATGCTATATTGATTTCTACTGCATAGAATGCATGGAAGCAGTTTTTATGCTTGTACTAATAATTTATAGATTTCTAGTTTTCTCAGATCTCTCATCTACCAACTCTATTTTTCTCTTCTTGATAACAGAAAAATCGAGGATCAAAATTTGGACATACAGACAACTAGAAACGAGGATCACTTTGGTGCAGTTATACATCATCTTTCTTTAACCCGTAATAAAAGATGTCTCATGGCTTATATGTAAGCAAACATCATTACAGAATCTCTCTCCCTGAATGCTCTTTTTCGTATTCCAGTAAAGTCGAGATCATATATGCATACATTTTAATTTCCCACAGGTTCAACCGAGCAGAAGTTATTCGGAGTTTGAGATGGAAAGTTGGTCCTGTGCTTCCTCAAGAAATCCAAGAAAAGCTCAACTATTCAGAAGAAGAGTATTTCAAGAATCAGTCTGCAGCCCTTGAGTCATACATGTCGGAGCTGGATCTTGATTTGACAGTGGTAAGTAACCATATCTTTCTCATTAACTCGTCTATATGCATAGGAACTGAGAATTTTCTACTGAGAAAATGTCAGATGCATTTTTAGGATATGGTACCTCCCAAGGATCCTTACATCCGAGTTAGGGTGCTTGACGACATTGGAAATGTTTGTCTTGGTGATCATTCGATATCTCTGACGAAGCATTCGTTGCATTTTCTTGGGCGCACTGATGCTGAACAGTTTATTTCACAGGTTTGTTATCTACACCATGGATAATCCTCTTGCTATCTATCTGTATTTCCTTCTAATGCTGCACCCATTTGGAAAGTTTTGCAGGGTCTGATGGAAGAGTTTTTGGAGTAGAATCCTAAATTGCATTTAATAGTTTGTGGTCTTCGAGGACACAACTTTGTAGCTACTAATTATTTGAAGGTTGGACCTACCAGCAACATGATTGCCGTGATTTTATTTATTGTTTGAAGAGCAAGAGTAGAAAGAAGCATAGCCTTTCATTTGAAGTCATTATCGCTAATTAATAATTTACTCTACTATTAGCAATATGATATAATCTAGGCTAAATGGATCCTCACAGAGCGGAACTGGGCAAATATACATGCAGTTAAGGACAAGTATGTTAAAACGAACTGGATTTGGTACGAATAATTCGTAGGAAAATTCTAAAAATTTTGAGCAAAAGTCAGTTTTGGATCTAATAACTTTGGAATAAAATAATTTTGAGATTGAAAGTGAAAAGATATTAATAAAACTGTCATAAAAAAATGGATAGAAATAAAAATTTTGAGTGATAGTTTTATGAGTTTGGATAAAGTGATTTTTGAGATTGGGAGTGAAAAAATATTAATGAAACAGTGAAGGAAAGTCGAAATTGGATAGAAATAGAAATTCTGGTTGTGAGGTGATGGATGTTTGCTGTATGAGTGGGTGGCTCGTGGAGAAAAATGATAGCTAAGGTTTGAAGATAGAGTTAGAGTTTTTAGGTTAGATTTACTCTTATAAAAATAGTTATAATTAAATGGTAAATACATGATAAAAAATTAACCTTACCGAGGTTCATTTTATGATAAATAAACTATAACCATTTTTTATAGTAGGTAGGATCAAATTTAGTCTATTGGGCTTACATTCGTGGGACTAGTAGTTTTAATTTTAATTTATAAGTAATAAGTAAAATTAATTAATTAGATTGACTCGCCTCAACCTAATTGACTCAACCATACAAAAACAAACTAGGATTCTCGTCTATTATATTGGCCTTATTGATGAATAAAGCTAATAAGTAATATTCAAACTAATTGACCTCTTATAGATAAGAAAAACTCTTAGAGACAAATATATACCTCTTCTAATTAATACCGATCTCCTCTAGGATTAGAGCATTGCAACCCTTATATACCTTATAAAAAAAAAGTCAAATTTGGTCTCACGAAATCCCAAATTTTGCAAAGTTCTACGACTATATTTGAACAGTCTCCAAGCGCACTCAAAGTGCCAAAACTACACTTTTATATGTATAAACGCACAGTGAACTTTCTTTGGTGTGTTTGAACGCCCTTACAGTGCTTTGTTCACTTTGAATGGTCATAAAGTGTGTTTACTTCTAACGGCCCTAGAGTGCATATGAACACACTTCGAATGGTACGATAGATAGTTGGATACAGAGTGGTTGTTCTTGTGCCCTTAGATAATTTTTCATACTTCTCCAACCATCATTACACAGTTTGAGCATTTTAATGATAATTCTAAAATCATTTTAAATACTTTGACTTCAAAATCAATTTTTTATTTCAATATTTTTCATCAAACATCTCTTAATTTATCATAACTTGTGCATATGCTCACATATAAAATCTAGACATATTACATGAATAAAAATTATATTTTGAAATACAATTTGTCAATTATGTAAGTACAACCTAACAACTTCTTTAGTTAAGGAGAATTGTATTTGATGTGGCTGGCTTCCTGCATTGGTAGCAAATGATTTCATTCTTGGTTTCGTCTTGCTTTTGTGATCTTCGTAAACTTTGCTTTCTTTTAATTAGAAATCTTTTAAATTTTCTTGTAAGTAAAGCAAGATTCTCACCTTCTTCATTTGATTCGTTAGTGATGGATGTCTTACGAATTGGTTTGATATGATCCGAAACGGTTTTGGACTAGATTAGAGACGTGACTTTCGAAAGAATCTACGGATAATCTAAATCGTTGGATCTTCTTGAATTTTGGATATGTTGTTATCCTTAAAAAAAGCTTTCTAATGAATCCAAGATTGTAAGGTTTGGATGGTTAGATCTTGAGATATCAATCGAACAGTGGCTGATGTTCAGATAAACCCTAGCTTGATAACCCTTCAATAGCTAGATAGGTGCTAGGTTAATTCCTTAGTGTGAAGGGGGAGACATTGTTATAGAAGAGGGGGATTAGGAGTCAGAAAAAGCCAATTGAAAACTTGGGCGGTAGAAGGAAGGAGGTGGGAGAGGGCACCAATTGCTAGAGCAAGAAGAGAAGGAGATAAAAGCACAATGTCATTTTCAATTATCAGATTAACTCCAATTAGAGTTTCCTCCATAATTATAGAGGCTCACCCTTGTGACTCAAACAACCAAATTAAACCCTAACAAACCAACAACTTTTGCTACGGTGCGTTTGAACGTGCCTGATCGCATTCAAACAAATAAATACTGCACGCGTTCGAACCGTCGTATTCAAACTCGAGTCCCTTATGTTCAAACACCCCATTAGTAAAAGGTCTTATTCTTTCAAACAAACATAAACTAGACAAATAGGCTCATCCCAATGAACCCAATGCTGCGAGTGGATCAAATCCGACTGAGTCGTATCATTCTACCACACTTCCGACCACCTTGTCCTCAAGGTGTCCATGGTGGTTTCCAAGCCTTATGTAGTTGCTTCATCGATTATGCATCCTTTTTGGTTTGTCCATGCTCTTCTTGCGACTGGTCCTCCATGTCGCCCTCTAGATCATCCTTGATCATCTCCTCCATGAGCATAATAGCAGCGGTCTGTTTGGCATATTTATGGCCCAGTACAAAGCACTCGTCGCAATAGAAGCATAGGCCCTTCGAGCGCCAATCTTCAATGTTCGCTGGTAGCACGCTTCGACCTATCAACCTCGGCTAGTCTTTAGGGTCTCGCCCGGTTCGAGGTGGGGCTGGCCTGCCTGGATTTGGCCGAGCTAGTCCAGAATATGGCACACCCGAGGCTGGCAGTCTCGGGTTGCTCCATGGCGTTTGATCCATGATTATCGACTCTAATGTGGTCCACTTTGGTTGGTGTATTGCCTTCAACTCCCGTATCTTTTCTTCCATTATTTGTGCTGCTAAGAAGGCCTCTAGCAAGGTGATAAGACGAGTAGCTTTCACTTCCGCTTAGATATCACGACGAAGCCCGAAGATGAAGGTGCTTTTGAGAGCAGAGTCCGACCACCCATAGACTCAATTGTTAATTCTTTTGAACTCCTCTTGGTAGGCTCTCACAAATATTTTTTAGATTAGCTTCGTCAAGGTGGCTTGGAAGTCTTCATAGTCGGAGGGTCCGAAATGCACACAAAGTGCATCAAAGAACTCCTAAGTAATGAAGGCGTGCGAGTGATGTGCTGCTTGAAACTACCTCACCGCTACATCTTTAAGGTAGAATGAGGCCAGAAGCACTTTTTGTGGTCAGGTGTCCCTTGATAGGTGAAGAATTGCTCCGCCCTATGGATCCAATCTAACAGGTCCCCCCGCTGAATTTAGGAAAATCAACTCGTTGGGGTTATAGCATTTGATTGTGTTATTTCTCGCATCCTTGGTGAAGCGGCTCATGTTGTTGGACCCTTGGTTGATATGGGGGTCCCACTCCTCCTAAGGTTCCTCCTCTAGGTATGGGGCCATGGGAGCCCTTGGGTGCAAGGGCAGCAAATTGGTGCGGCGTCCTTGTAGTTCGTCACGTTATCGCTATGGTGCAACCAAGATAGGTCCTTATTGGACCCGATCTTGTGGTAAGGGATGATCTTCTGGTCTTCGATAATAATCACGAGTTGGAGGTGTACGATCTAGTTGGGCAACAACCCGTGGTGGAGCCATAGAAGCCGCAGCCTGGTTCTTCCTTATTGTTTTTAGGCGGGATGCCACCTTGATTAACTTCCCCACGGTTGATAAGCTCAAGTGTACGCCTTGGAAGATTTTGGTTCATGTCCACCAGGGTTGCCTTGATCTCTAACATCATTTGTGCCACGAGTGCTAGGGTTTGCGAGAGACTGGGAGGGCCTTCTATTCGTTCTTGCGAACTCTATGGGGATGGCGATCTTAATGGAGCCATGTGGTCCATCTTCATTCCTTGGTCGCTCATTTGTTTAGCTGCCTTCGATCTTGTTGTAGCCATAATGGTCCAAGGAACGTTGGCTCTGATACCAGTTATTACGAACTAGCTTAAGTCGATCCGAAACGGTTCTGGACTAGATTGGGGACGTGACTTTTGAAAGAAGCTGCAGATAATCTAACTGTTGGATCTTCTAGAATTTTGGATATATTGTCGCCCTTGAAAAGAATTTCCAACGAATCCAATATTGTAGGGTTTGGATGGTTAGATCTTGAAATATCGACCGAACAATGGCCAAAGTTTAGATAAACCCTAGCTTAATATGCCTTTCAATGGCTAGATAGGAGCTAGTTTAATTCCTTGGTGTGAAAAGGGAGAAGTTATTGTAGAAAAAGGGGATTAGGAGTTAAATAAGTCGACCAAAGACTTGGGTGGTGGAAGGAAGGAGGTGAGAGAGGGTGCCAATGGCTAGAGCAACGTTTTTAATTATCAGATTATCTCTAATTAGGGTTTCCTCCACATATGTATAGAGGCTCACCCTTGTGATTCAAACAGCCAAATTAAAACCCTAACAAACTAACAATTTTTGCCGCAGTGCGTTCGCACGCACGAACAAGCAAATACTGTTCTCTATCGTTGCTAACGTGTGCAGGCATACGAATGGTCGCGTTCGAAGGGAGGTCCCTAGCATTCGAACGCCCCCTTGGCAAAAGGTTTTATTCTCTCAAGCTAACATAAACTATATAAATAGATTCATCCTAATAAACCTGTAACGCCCCCGCCCGGCACGGCACGTGCACGCCCACGCGCCCACACAGCATGTGCGGCGCACGCGATAGGTCGGGCGGGGCCCGCCACGCACGGATACACTCTTGTGCACATACAATCATGACATCATCAAATAACACCTGCTAACACATCCATGATCACATAATCCATCACCAAATAAATCATACTCTTAACCAAATAAATCTGTTAGTATATGAATATCAAAGTCCATAATAATATACACTAGACCGTCACATAATCTGGCAGGACCCACACAGGCCACAACAAACCATCAAGATACAACTAAAATAACTAATACAAGGTTACTCTATGATTCGACCTGTATTATACAAATCATTATCTAATACAAAAGAGTACAAATATCAAATATTGGTACAACTCGATTTCTATATAAACTATCATCTATACCATCTCGCATCTATAGCTCACCTCATCATCGCTCTAAAATATCTTCTCAAGTCGCTATCACGTATCACAAATCTGAGGGGTTAGAAAAGAAATAAAGAGAGTCATGAGCAAAAGGCTCAGTGAATAGACCTTACCCCGAATCAGTGATGCCAAACAGAGAGTAAATCATGTACTGGATAATATGAATCAGAAAACAGTATGATGTCATGTATGAACATATATATATATATATATGTATCCTCAATGACATATATATGAATGAAATCAGTTCTCATGAATGACCATATTATATCCTCAACCGAAATTATATAACATCACCGAATATAACACCATATCATGTATAACAATTATGATCCAATGATACTAGTCACAACAATGATGATGCATGATGCATGCCAACTACTAGATAATCATATATGTCAGAGCCAGATATAATTCACATATCTCTCACTATCACAATCATCCGTCTCAACTCTGAATATCATCCACCATGCTGGACTACGGTACCCGGCCCCAAACTCGATACACATCATGTCACAAGCTCAGAGCATACCCTGTCATACGCTAAGAGTATCTCTGTAGATAAATCATACCCTGCCATACGCTAAAGGTATCTCTGAAGAAAGTAATCATACCCTGCCATACGCTAAGGGTATATCAATGATAGTTATACCCTGTCATACGCTAAGAGTACAACTATCAGCCATCACCATACTCTGCCATACGCTAAGAGTATGTCAAGTACCAGTCCGGACCAGATACCGTTCCAGCCATCATATCACATCACATCACATCACATACACATGTACTTTTATGATTTCCTATACATGATAAATCATATGCACATATCCAGTACAATAACAAGTCAATGCATAACCGGAATTTAGGTGGAATAGGAATTAAGAGCAAAATGATGTAATGCAAACTCCAACCATGTATCTAACACATGCATACTCATGCTAATCTACCACATGTATACTCATGATAGAAATTATCCTGACATAAAACCATAATAGCATAATCATCTCCAATCATCTCTATATATCACCAATGTACTCATATCCCAGATCAGTCTAATCAAATGCATGATAAAATATATGCTCGACTGAAATCATCTCTATATAAAGTCATATAATCATGCTGGAGGCCAAAACATGCATGTACATAATATATAATAAATCCTAATTTGAGAAAGGGATCTAGGGGATAACACTACTCACTGTCTGATCAGAAGATACAAACCACGCATCTCTCACGTCCGTCAGGTAACCGAGTGACACTCATCGCTAGCAAGGTCCACGGGGTCTCAAATAAGGGGGTTCGGGATCTGAAAATGTTTAAGTAACATAAAGTTAGTTGTTTATCCCATTATAATCCGTTCGAGTAAAATATGATGATTTATTAGATTTTAGAATTTCTACTTGTTTTTATGATTGGCTAGATTTTAATTATAAATAAAATATAGATAAAAATCTAATTATAATTAAATTATATCTTGATTAATTAGGGACTATGTAGTCATTATCTTATTTGCTACAAAATAATAATGTATAATAAATTAATAGAGTAACTTAAAAATGTATATCATAAAAATATTAGAATATAAATCTAATAATTATAATTTACAAATTTATCTATTAATCTAATATACATATAAGTAAGTAAATAAATAAATATAAGTATTACCTATATTTATGCCTAATTAATCATTAATTATAAAAATTATCATTAATAAAAATACATTGAAGGATATATAATATTATTAAAATAGTTAATGTCTAAATAATCTATTTGCATTAATTAAGAAGCAAAATACTTAAATAAATAACATAAATAAACTAATTAATTAATAAATTAATTACAACTGCCATCAGTGCTGGCTCGGCTCAGCACTGTTTGCTACTGTGCTAGGCCGAGCCCAACACTGTGCAGAAAGAGAAAAGAGGAGCTGAGGAAGAAGGAGAAAAAGAAAGAAAGAAAGAAAGAAAGAAAGAAGAAAGAAGAAGAAGAAGAAGAAGAAGAAGAAGAGAAGAGGAAGAGAAGAAAGAGAGGAGGTGAGGGAGGAGGTTGCGGACCTGGGCCGGCGGGGAGGGCACCGGCCGCTGCTGGCCAGCCAGCGGCCGGCCTCTCGCCGGTGGCTCGGCTCCGACGAGCCCACCCTCGGGCAAGAGAGAGAGAGAGAGAGAGAGAGAGAGAGAGAGAGAGAGAGAGGGAGAGAGAGAGAGAGGAGCTCACCGACGCTCGAGGAGGTGGCGACGGCGACGACCGGCCTCGGCGAGAGAGAGAGAGAGATAGAGAGAGAGCATCCAGAGAGAGAGAGAGAGAGAGATTTAAAGAGAGAGAGGGAAGGCGGTGGGAGGTTGGCGGTGGCTGTGGCGGCGCTGGGGCCCGCCGCTGCCAGATGGCCGCAGCCGGTTGGCTACGGCGACGCGAGGGGGGGGGTGCTTGGCACCTCCCCCACGCAGCCCCACTGCATGGGCACGAGGCCGGTCACACTGTGGCCGGCCACGTCGTGCCCATGCAAATTTTTTTTTTTTTTTGGGATTGGGTTGTTACAAAACCCAATGTCGTGAGTGGATCCAATCCGACTGAGTCGTATAAGGATGATTGAAAAGCTAAGGCTTTCTTTCTTTTGGTATCATCATCCTCCGGCTTTATAGCTAGCTCATGGGCCATGAGAGAACTCAAAAGCTCATCTAAACTAAGCTTCATTAGATCTTTCTTCTATTGCGGTTGCTTTTTGCTCCCAATTTTTTAGCAAAGACCTAAGAATTTTTTTTCACTATTTCAATATTAGTAAAAGATTTAGCAATAGATTTTAAAGTATTAATAATATTCATAAATCTAGTAAATATGTCAAAAATAGATTCTTCAGAATTCATACTAAAGAGTTTATGACTATGTATACGCATGCTAATTTTTTACTCATTAACTTGATTAGTATCTTCATGGGTGAGTTCTAATCTATCCCAAATTTCTTTAGCCAATTCACATATAAAGATTCTATTGAACTGTTAGGATATAGTGCACAAAACAACAAATTCATGGCTTTATCATTCATTTAAATATTCTTTATGTTAATTTCATCCTATTTATTTACAGATTTAATAATAACCTTTCTATATACAATCATAGCTAGTATTCTATGACCCTTTATAATGACCTTCTATAACTTTTAATCTATGGCTTGAATATATTTTCTCATTCTAGCCTTCTAATAATTGTAATTAGACTCACTAAACAAGGGTGGTCTATTGATTGAAGTTCCTATTATGGTTGTCATGATCCACTCTAAGACAGTTAAATTTAAAAATAGAGACCTTGCTCTAATAACAATTATTGGCCCAACTAGGCAACCCAAGAAGGAGGGTAAATTAGATTTACAAACTAAATAAAAAGATAAAAATTAAGTATGCAAGTATAAACGTAAATTGTAATGATAATAAAAAAATTCAAAGCTTCATATAAATTAAGAGATTGCAAATAGATAATTTATGTTTATGTGTATGATTATGCTACAAAAACTTAAATGAAATAAGCAAAGCAAAGCGAGAGAATATGACACTAAGAAATATAGTGTTCGGTCAATACTTACATCCACTCTTTAAAGTTTTTTTTTCATAAGAATTCACTATATACTAAAAGGTATATATCGTTAGCTTACAAAGGTGCTAGCAACTTTTACACAAGAGATTTGTCCTCAATATCTCTTCTCTCAAAACAATATTTCTTTGAGTTTAAAAGTCCACCAACTTTTTCCAAGAAATTTATTCACTCTCTCACTCACAAACTACGAAGATTTTTCTACTTACTTCATAAATCAAATAAAAAATGCAAACACACTTGAGGTGTGTAACAACTCCTAAAGAGTTTTATTTACAGATAAATCTTACTAAGAAAAAAAAAGAAAAAGATAAAAAAGACTCGTCAAGTGGGAACTCCTCTCCACCTCTAATATTGGGCTGAAAGAGATTGTTCTCTTTCGGATTTACCTTTTAAACTCTCCATTCAATATGAGGTATGAACCTATTCTTATGGGCTTTAGAAAGCTCTTTGATAATTGAAATAACTTGGAGCAATGAAGACCATTTTGTAAAGAATTTAATCTATGCAGATTTTAGATAAAATTTTTGTTCTACTTTGCAACACCTTAATAATAGCTAAAACAGTCGAATTAGATATCGTGGCCAGAAGATACTTTCAAGATCTTTGAGCTATTTTAATTTCCAACCAGATAAGAATTACATAAAAAAATAATATTAATATAAAGTTATGGTTAAAAGAGTAAACCATATCTAGAAGATGTCAGCTTTGAAAACAGCCATGAATAATTAATTTATAGGCCCTATTGCACATAGGTTACATCTGAATTTAAAATATATTTGTATAAGAAAGTTATAGAATAGCAAGTGTAATTTTCATATATAAAATATCAAATTTATCAGATCACTATAAATAAAATTATAAATAAAAAAAATTAGACATGTGTCTATCAAGAATCTACTTGTTAGAAATATAGTTTTGTAATCCTTAACTTGTGGCATAAGTTTGAAAACTAAAACCCGAGATTTGAATATTATAAAATATAACCAAGATGTAGATATTCCAAATAAGAAGGAATCACATTAATATCATGAAAAGTTTAAAAGTTATGCCCCAAAATATTAACACACGGTTAAAATTAATTCAGCATTTACATTACAAAGAAAAGCTTCTCAATTGATAATTACTATTTTAACTTATTTGGTTAAACAATTCATTTGTTTGTTATCATTAAAATCAAAGAGTAAACCATTGAAACCATAGAGCTAACACGGGTCATTGGGTAGCATAAAATATTTAATTTTTTTTATAATGTATTCAAGTTATAAATGAGTTTATTCAAATTGTAAACGAGTATATTTGTATTATAAGTGAGTTTCTTCATATTATAAATGGGTTAATCAGGTCATAAAGAGGTTAATTGGGTCATAAACGAGTTAGTCGAGTCATAAACGGATTGTTGGGTCATAAACAAGTTAATTAAGTTAAAATAATAAACACAAACACAACCCATAATAATCGGTATTGATCCGTTTATAACCCAAACTCAATTTGACTAAATTCAAACCCATCATTTTAAAGAGCTTAAAGATAAAATAACTTAACTTTAATTTTTGTGGCCATCCATAAAATTTGACTTGACTGAGGAATTGCGAGCACTAGAACATTCAAACAAGCTTTCTCGTTATCTTTGTATTTTTTGAGATTTTACATAGTTGCCACTCAAAACTTTCAAAATATCTGCATTACCACTGCATTATCTAAAATAACAGAATTGCCGCTAGTTAATTTCTAATAGAAAATTCCTAATAAATTATTATTAAAGTAAATAAAAAAGTAAAAGACTAAAATACCCTTCACTATTTAAGTTTAGAATGTAAAATATTTATCAACAATTTTTATCTCACAAAAATAAGACATTTTATTGTACTATGGTTTAGAATGTAAAATTATTTTTAATAATTTATAAAAGGGCAAAATATTCTTTTTGGGTCTAAATTGTGTTTTAATTATGATTAGTTAGATTTAATTAATGGAATGATATTTTTGAAAGTGCATAATAATTCCAACGGTAATTATGATATTTTGAATAATGTAGTGGCAATTATGATATATTAAATGTTCTAAATGGCAATTATGTAAAAATAATTTTTTTATAAAATTAAAATGTATTAATAAAATTAATCTACAGGTTACAGAACCTTGATCCATGTATGCACACTAGTGGCTGGCTGCTAAAGAATCCGTTTTTACTATACTCTAGATTAGAGGAATATCATTTTAGGATTAGGAATCTTAAATAACTTCTAAATTTTTCCTTAACCTCAAGGCAAATAAGACCTAAGTAGTTTGGCGCAAGAGATTTGGTGGTTTTTAGTGTTAGAAATATAAATATTTCTATGGTGTTATTTTAAAATAAATAATTTTGTGAATAAATATTTAGATTAGACATATTTTTATAATTATAACTATTTGTTAGTTATTTAACTACCATAACTATTTTTTAATTATCTAACTACTTTCTAGTTATTTAACTACCATAACTATCCTTTAGTTATCTAACTACTTTTTAGTTATCTAACTACTAGCATATTTTAGTTGGTGTCTTTTCATTTTCTATAAATAGAAGATGATACTATTGTTTTGGATAATTTAAAAGACCTAAGTGCTTGCTTTGTTACAATTAACTCTTGTTCAGATCAAAGTTCAATTTTGCGAGTTGCACCTTGATTCGTGACGGTCTTATATCCCGAGAACAAATTGCCTTCGTAATTTTTAATCGTAATAAGTGGACGGCAAATTTGTTCAAGAGATAGATTTACCTTCACCTGACCGTTGTAAGTGTATAGCCATTTGATTTCATTAATTTCTACTTTTAATTTCCTTCAACAATTCTTGAACAAATTATCTGACTTAGTGATTTCAAATGGCTGCTTCGAATGCTGCATTTTCATCCATGTTGCCGCATGACAAACTTGATCACTTTGATGGAAATAACTATAAGCGATGGAAGGAGAAAATTGAGTTTGTCCTTACGGTGATGAAGACTTGTTATGTAATGAAAAAGAAGTGTCCAGTCTTGACCAAGAAGTCTACTGTAGAAAAGCCCCAAAACAAAAATGGGATGAGAACAATGTTTTGTGCCTTGGTACTATTCTTACGTTCCTCACCAACCATCTATTCGATATGTACTCTTATATGAAGATCGCGAAGGAGATTTGGATAACCTTGGAGAATAAGTACAAAACAAAAGACTCTGGTAACAAAAGCTATTTTACCTCAAATTATTTTGATTTTAAAATGATTGACAATAGCCTATTTTTTCTCAAGTCCATGATTTATAGCTTATTGTACAACAAATGCTTTCTGGAGACATTTCTGTAGAGGAAAAACTTCAAGTTGGTGCTATCATCACCAAATTACCTCCGAGTTGAAAAGACTACTGCAATTCTCTTAAAAGAAAGGGTGATAATTTTACTCTTGAGGCTCTTCAACGATAACTCAGAAATGACAAAAGTTGCCCATGTTGTTGAAATAGATAATAAGAAAGGGAAGAAATCTCGATTAGATAATCCTTCTAGTGAGAAGAAGAATGGCAACAAAAAGAATATGATGTCATTACTGTAAGAAGAAGGGACACTACAAAAATGAGTGTTGCATTCTTAAGAAGAAGCAATATCAATCCAACAAAGTTGAAGAAAATCTTATTATCGTTGTATTCGAGGCAAATTTAATAGTATCTGAAACTTATTGATGGATGGACATAGACGCGACTCATCATATTTGTGGAGAGAGAAATCTTTTTCAAGAAATATGAGATTGTAAATGACGATGTCTTACTTCATATTGGTAACTCTTCATCTACTAAAGTAATTATAAAAGGTTCAGTGGAACTGAAGTTCATATCGGGAAAAACTCTTACTCTACTTGATATATACCATGCTCCTGAGATTTGAAAGAATCTTGTTTCGAGTGGTTTGCTTTCAAAACATGGTTATAAGCTTGTGCTTGAATCGGACAAATTTGTACGAACAAAGAAAAACTTATTTGTTGGCAAAGGATATGCCAAAGATTGTATATTTAAACTAAATTTAGTAAAGAAGGATGCTTCTGTTTATTTTGTTGACTCTGTCTTTGTGGCATACTAGATTAGGTCATACAAATTTTGATTTCATTAAAAGAATGGTTAAATTGGATTTATTTCCTTCAAATTTATAAAATGATAGAAGTAAATATGAAACTTGTGTTAAAACGAAGTTGACTAGAAAACCATTTCATAGTGTAAATAGAGTTTCTACAACTCTACTTGAATTAATACACTCTGATGTTTGTGATTTGAATCATAAACTCACGAGAGGTGGTAAAAGATATTTTATTACCTTCATTGATGCCCTTTCTAAGTTTGCATATGCTTATTTATTAGGGACAAAGATGAAGCACTTAGTAAGTTTAAATTATATAATCTGAAGTTGAGAATCTCATTGGTGGTAAAATAAAAATACTTAAAAGTGATAGGGGAGATGAATACTTTAACAATAATTTTAATACATTTTGTGAAAATAATGGTATAGTGCATCAAATGACTGCTCTATGTACACCATAACAAAATAGTGTTGCTGAATAGAAAAGTAGAACTCTATTGGATATAGTTAACGCAATACTTGACCATTCTTGTCTTCTGGACAATCTTTGGGGTGAAACAATTCTAATGGCTGCACATATTCTTAATATAATAACTTCTAAACGGAATATATCTCCTTTGAGTTATGGTTTAACGAAAACTTAACTTAGGATATTTAAAATTGTGGGGGTGTCTAACTTATGTTTGATTGCTCGATCTGAAAAGATCAAAGTTGGGGCCAAGAACCTTTAAATGTGTTTTTATTGGTTATGCTTCTAATATCATAGTATATCATTTTTTAGAGATAAATATAAACGTTGTGATTGAATCTAGGGATGCCAAATTCTTTGAAGATAAAACCTTTAAAGAATCTAAATCTCTAAAATTTGATTATAATAATCAAGGAAAATCTCTAGATGATGATTCTTCTGAAAATTCTTTTGAAGATGTGGAAATTAGGAAATCTAAAAGAATTAGAAAAGAATCGAATTTTGATCCTGAATTTGTGACTTACCTTGTGGAAGGGACTTCAAATTCTATTTTGAATGACTTTTGTTTTTTTTTTTAATATGAAGATTGATCCTTCTAGTTTTGATGAAGCAATGAAATCAAGAGATACCATTTTTTAGAAGGAAGCTATCAATGATGAAATAGAGTCCATTTTGTCTAATAATACTTGGATTTTGGTAGACTTACCTTCGGGATCTAAACCTATTGGATGTAAATGGATATTTAAGCAAAAACTTAAATCTGATGGATCTAGATTGGTAGCCAAAGGATTTAGACAATCTAAAGGCATTGATTATTTTGATACTTATTCCCCATGGTTAGGATATCTTTAATTAGAATATTAATTTCATTAGTGTCAATTTATAACTTTAAAATCCATCAAATAGATGTGAAAATAGCATTTTTGAATAGTTATTTGGATGAAGAAGTTTATATAGATCAACTAGAAGATTTCATTTTACAAGGCCAAGAAAATAAAGTATGCAAATTGGTTAGATCATTATATGGTCTAAATCAAGACCCTAAGCAATGGCATAAGAGATTTAACAACGTTTTGCTTTCTAATGGATTCTAGTCAAATGAAGCGGACAAATGCATCTATTATAAGATGATTGATAATGACATTGTGATCATATGCTTATTTTTAGCAAGAGTGATTTATGCATTAATATAACTAAAAATTTCTTATCATCTCACTTTGATATGAAAGATTTGGGTATTGCAGATATTATTTTTGGTATGAAAATACACAAAGATAGAAACTCTCTTGTATTGTCACAAAGTCATTATACTGAGAAAATTCTAAAGCAATTTTCTCATTTGTTTGATAAAATTTCAAGAGTTTCTTATAATCCAAATTTGAAGTTTGATATTGATAAAAACTGATGTGTATCACAACTTGAATACTCAAGGGTTATTAGAAATCTGATGTATGCAATGCATGGCACACATCTAGACATTACTTTTGCCATAAGCAAATTGAGTCGATACACTAGTTATCCTAATTTTGAACATTGGAAAGCAATATCCATTATATTAGGATATTTGGAAGGAACTAAATCGTTTGCACTATATTATAAAGGAAATTCATTTGTTATTAAATGATATAATGATGCAAACTAGAATTGTGTAGATGATGGTTCTAAATCTACGAGTGGGTGAATTTTCACTCTTGGTTGTACTGCTATTTCTTAGGGATCCAAGAAATAGACTTGTATAACTCATTCTACTATGGAGTCTGAGTTAGTGGCTTTGGGAGCAACAGGCAAAGAGGCTAAGTGGTTAAAATATTTTTTAATTGATTTGCCAATATGACCAAATCCTATGCCTTCTATTAACATCTTGATGCATATTTATTAACATCCTGATACAACTTTGAAGATTTTACACTGCGTGAAAATTCAAACCATACGATATTTTCAATTATGTATTAATATCTTTGTGTAACAGCAAGCATATTTAAAATCAAAGTTATTATTATTTATTTTAAAATAAGTGGGGAATTGTTAGAAATATTAATATTTTTATGATGTTATTTTAAAATAAATAATTTTGTGAATAAATATTTAGATTAGACACATTTTTATAATTATAACTATTTGTTAGTTATTTAACTACCATAATTACTTTTTAGTTATCTAACTACTTTCTAGTTATTTAACTACCATAACTACCTTTTAGTTATCTAACTAGTAGCACATTTTAGTTGATGTCCTTTAATTTTCTATAAATAGAAGATGATGCTATTGTTTTGGATCATTTAAAAGACTTAGTGCTTGCTTTGTTACAATTAACTCTTGTTCAGATCAAGGTTCAATTTTGCGAGTTGTACCTTGATTCGTGACGGTCTTGTATCCCGAAAACAAATTGTCTTCGTAATTTTCAATCGCAATAAGTGAACGGCAAATATTCAAGAGATAGATTTACCTTTGCTTGACCGTTGCAAGAAATATATTTTATTAATCTCCACTTTTAATTTCCTCCAACATTTAGGATATACTTTGTGGAGGATTCCTAATAGCATGCATGGTATGTAACAGTGTGATGCGATTAGTTATGGAGCTAGACGTGATTTCCCATCCTTAGGATGAGAATTCATTAAGAATTAAAGTGAAGTAATTCACTAGGAATAATGTGATACAAGAACAAGAACATGTTATGATAATTATCCATAACAATATTGATGGAAGATCTTTCACTTTATATTGTTAACAAGAACAACCAAAAAACATTCATTCTTACCAGTTTTCCAATTTTAACACCTAAATTAACGTTTTTTTTCTTCTTTTGTATCTCTTCCTCAAGGAGACAGTTCCTTCACAGACGAAAGGCTGGGTTTCTACCCAGACAGAATACCTTTTCTTGATCTAATAACACTCTTCATTGGTGGCATAAATGCATTCTTTTTCTTCTGCTCCTGCTGCTGTTGATCTCTTCTTGCCAACCTCTTCAAGAAACATGCTGACCACTTCTCATTTGAAACATAAAAATCCTTGGCCGAACAAATTGAATCATCTGACTGTACTCCGTCTTCCTCTCCTTCCTCCTCCTCCTTTGGCACCATAGTACTTACTACCTCTTTTGCTCTCACTTCGCTATCTCCAACATTTGATCCGTTCGGTACTTTGCGTTCTAGTTTCTTGACTGTAGTCTTAGGGATAAGATAGAACTTCTGGCCCGGAAGGAGCTTTTCCTTAGCGGAAACAATGGATACGTGCGGCCGTTTAAAGACCTCCGGTCGGGCGAGGCATAAACCTGGGTACTTCTTCATCACTGAGTATGCCAGGACTGCACCTGAGTACAGTTCGACTATTCCACCAGCAAGAACTATCCTCACTACTGAATCCTTTTCCTTCTGATACACCGATGAGACTGTGCTCAGCTCTACTGATACGGCCTCGTCGACGCCTTTCTTCCGCTTCGTTTCTCTCTGAGGGTACCGCGGAACACACCATATGCGACGGACATACCTCTTCAGCGCCATCAATCAGATTTTATGCCTTTCACAGAGAGCGAGAGAGAGAGAGAGAGAGAGAGAGAGAGAGAGAGAGAGAGAGAGGATAATGTCAAGTCGGTCATGCCTTTTATGGGAAAATTAATTTATCTTCTTGTGTTCTTATTGCTCCTTGACGAGGCTCATAGAGAACCAGTCGAATTGTTTAGACTGCCGGCATTAATTGTTAGGATAGACCTCTTGGTATCGTCACCTTCTTATCCTCCTTTGGCTGTTAGCTATGAGTAGATAAACTTGTCACTTGTGAAAGTTGATATTCTTACAATTAAGTAAAGAATATCAACTTCAGCTTGGAGAAAGCTCCAAAGCTTAGTGCAATTCCATTCTTTCCTTCTCCACACATGACAAAGTAGATATCTGTATATATATAGTTTTCTTTTCTTTCTTTTTTTCTTTTTTTGATTCAGAGAAAGACAATAGATATGTATAATTTTCTGCATACTAGCACTTGTCTTTCGCACACATGGTACCTATTTTATTTTACTAGAAAGAGGGCTTCAAAAGCTAATCACAATTGACGGGCTGTGAGAGCCCCAGATACATCAACGTTCAAAATGTTACGAAAGTCAAGATGCCTAACACGTATCACATAAATCTGTACGTAACCATGCAAGATCCAATGTTTCTTTCCAATCCCAGAAATCCAGTCAGCAGCTTTGGTTCTGCGCCATATAAACATGCTAGACCTGCACAGACTCAAAGTCAACTAACCAATTACGGATAGCAGTAACAAGATTACGAATCCTCCAACTAAGGAGAGCTGGGAGCCTCCATGCAGCTGCAAAAAGAAATTAACTGTTTTCATTATGAACGACTCATTTATTTGGATGCAGTAAATATATATAGCTATTGTTTCGGATTCAAACTGAATTTATTTTGATATCTACTAGTCTGAAACAGAATAGTTACTCCTCACTTATATAAGGACCATAGCAGTATTTGTTGGATTATAGTATTCAACGTTAAGTAAATATATAATATAATTATGAATTGCATATTGCCATATATGATTGTCTTACTAAAGTAATCAATTTGAATTAAGAATTATTTGACATTCTATGTATTCATTAGGGAGTGATTCATAAATGTGTAGACCTATTTAGATAAAACTATAATAATTGATGAACTAATTATAAGATTTGCAAATAAAGGGAGTCGACTTATTCAACTTCCAAAATCTCAAGAGATTATTATTTAGATGGATTGGTCTCCAAGGCACAAGATAATGAAGAGACAAAAGTTATTCAAAATATATACAAAACTATTACCTTCTCTTTTTTGACACTAGCTAAGAGAGAGAGAGAAGAGAGATCCATAAGAAAATTAGAGAGGATTTCTAAATAGCAAAATCTTGAAGCCTTGGAAGATATTCTCCTGGTTTAAAAAGAAAAGCTTCTTGCCATTAGAGACGAGTCCTGTGTTCATAAGGATGGTTGGTGATTTCTCATGAGATTGGATTGATTCATGTGAATTTCTATGGATTCAGGTATGAAGTTCCGGACTCAAGTAATTTATGATTTGAGTATAGTTTGGCATAGATTCAATCCTTAGGTTTAGGTGTGGAACTGTTTTTTCTTCCCCGAAGTATATGTGTTTGATCCCAACAAATGGTATCAGAGCCTACTATGCCAAAGGATAGGTCTTCCTTGATCTTAAATTTAAAGTCTCGTAAAGCATAAATCAAAGAGTTAATTTAATATCATTTGTCTTAATGGGTTTATACCTTGTGGATGCACATCACAACAAGAAGTCACATCGAGATACGCTTAGAATTTTTTCTTATAGCTAATCCAATTAAGGTCATTAAATGGTGTCACTATATGATCAACACACCGTGTCCTTTCTACTAATTGTTGAGAGAAGTTAGAGTCACCTTAGAAAATTTTTTATTCATCTTGGGACTATTTTCTAACCTCGCCAAAGTCGCCTAAGAAAGTCACCGCAGTGACCTTATATAGGACTTTCCCATAGATTTTCTAATAGATTTAACTCACCACGAAAAGCTACAAGCAACCTATACCGGGAATGTTCTCTAAGTCATACCAATTTGCATTTAAATGCGGTCACTTATCTTTTCAGTTGCATTTGAACGCATAAAAACACCTCTCTATATAAGTGAACAAGCCTAAGCATCGTTTGAACGCACAAAAACACCTTTCTATATGTGTGAATGCTCCTCAGGCTGCGTTCGAACGCCTATAGGTTGCATTCGATGCGGTATGAACGTGATAATTTTTGTGTGTAAATTATAGTTATTATGATGCAATTTTGTGTATGCTTTAAGGTTAAATTATAAATTATGATTAAGTTATATATGTACCTTCAATTGAATTAATTGAGTCTTTATGTCACCAAAGTCATGACCTCTTCCGATAAGGTTAATTTGTGTTCATTGAACAGAAATGTATTAGGTGTGCATTCAATAAGTACAAATATTGATCGGCCCAAAGGAAGGTTAATATTTATTAAAGTTGTATGTGTAGATTAATCATAGTAAAGTACAGTGATAATTATTATGTTTAACAATGTCAGCAATGTTGACCCAAAGGAATTGATACAATTCGGATTTCACCGAGGACGTCTCAAGTATAGATACACTTTAGGGGTGTCTTCTATTCTTGTTTTAGTGTTTATTTCATAGAAAAATAAGTTTTTTGTATGTCGCGTTCGAACGCGGATGGAGTGCGTTTGAACGCGCTTGTGAACGCCTGCATCAGGCTCACAAAAGCAGAGAACACCAAATGTGCGTTTGAACGCGCTTGTGAACACCTACATCAGATTCGCAAATACAAAGAACACAAAATGTGCGTTCAAATGCGATCGACGAAAATCTACTATTTTAGGGTTAATAATTATCATTTTTGAATTGTTTGGTTAGCCTCTAAAGGTATGGATGACAACCATGGAATCATTATTGATGAATTGAGTATTTTGCCTTATCTCCCTCGTCTTCTTCTCTCCCGTTCTCTTGATCCCCGACGACGCCATTTCTAACCTCCCTCGACCGGCCAATCACCCTACTCCCTCAGGGGCGGCCCACTCCTCCCCCTTCTTCCAATCTATCCAACACTTACCCTAACCCTTCCATCAACCATAACCCTTCTACCACCACTTATTCACTAGTGTCACCCCATTAACGTCGGTCCACCACCATCCATCGTCATCTAGGATCTCGTGCCTCCATCCACGGATTCTAAGACAGACCCCTTGACGTTTGTCCACTAGTTGGATGATATCTCGAGATCCCTATATTCAATTCGCCTAAAACTTAATTTGTTGGAAAGCTCTTTCCCGAGGCTACAACATATCAAAAGCTCAGGTTGATCCGACGACGGCATCTTTCAAGATCTATTTTCCAAGTTCCATGGCAGATCCTACCTAGATCTAAAAATCGGAATAGATCGAGCCTTAGCCAAAAGGGGAGATCGTATCAAGCTGGTATCAGAGCCAGGTTTCTCGGACACATGCTTCTGATGACGACCACCAGAGCTATGGCTGCACGGTGAGATGAGAAAGAAGAGATTCTCCCAATATAGAAGGGGGAAACGGTTGCGGGGTATTCCACCCGCAGAACTGCCCGTTCAAATCGGAATACAGAAGAGCCTAGTGTTCAAGCTGTGTTGGGGTCTCTTACCGAGCAAATGGCCATCAACAACTAGATGATGATGGAGATGATGCGGGAAATACGGGTGTGGTTGAAACCTTCTTCAATAAGCATGGCAATCACAAGGCAGCATGGGGAGCCCTCCATAGCATACCCAACATCCTCCACGACCTCCCCAGCAAGATCGAGCTTCCACACCCCAACCCACGGTCAGCCGCAACAAATCACCACCGACTACAATGGGATCCTCAACCATCGTAGTAGCCCTCGGAACCTCCACATCTTACCATACACCGGAGACCTCACCAACAAACCACAAAAGGCTAGCCGCACCCTTCTCGATCCCTACAGAAATGGCGAAGAGTCCAGCTTCAAGACAGCAGTTTCCTCCGATGAGCTCGACGATTGGAAAGGTTCTTTTGAAGTCAGAAAAGAGTTCTTCGACGAGTGGACCATCGTGCGAACCACTGTTGAATAGAGAAAGATCACACATGGCCGTTGGATATCCCTCATCAGGAATCCTCATCAATGGTGAGGGAGATGATCTGGAACCGTGAGTTCTGGCACTTGGGCTGCCTTACACCACCTCCTATTGCAACCACGACGAGTCGGCAACCAGGAAGAAATCATGTATGGCCTCCAGCGACCTTCCACCATTCTCCTCGGTCAATCGATGGTCGACCACGACAGCGTTGTTACTGGAGATGACATAGCAGCTCTCTACCGAGCTACAACTCGAAGGACAAGGTCACGATCTTCCACCCATGGCAGCACCGACCGCTGACAGCCCCGTAAAGACCTCGTGGGCTGCTGCTTTTCTCACCCAGACGGCCGAAAGCTTCCTGCCATGGCTGCGACTAAATAAAGAAAATGGAGATGAAGATTTTGTTTTTGTCAACCTCAACCTTCCAGAGCAGTCAACCGCTGCCACCCTAAGAGGGACCTCACAGGCAACTATTTTCATATTCCAGATGGCCGAAGGCTCCTTGCCGTGCCTGCGACGGGACAGAGAAGAAGGAGATGAAGATTTCATTTTTTGGGCCAACTTCGGCCTTCCATCGCCGCCGACTACCGCCACACCGTCGGGAACCCTATCAAAGCAACTACTGGAGGTGGGCACTACTCAGCCAAGGTTGCCACGTGCCAAGGCAACTCCTATGGCAACGACTGATGGAGATGGAATTATAGGAGAAATATTAGGGATTTCAAATTTTTTTGAAAACCCTAAGTGGTTAGAATTTCAAGATGGCTACATGGTTGGGCTTGACCAGGTTGAATTGCTAGACATGAGCTAGGTTGGACCTAAGAGCCAAAGGGGTCAAGTCAAGTGTGAGTCATCTCTAGACTTGGGGACTCAGTTAAGTCAAATAAGGGACATGATCAAAAACCCTCTACTTGACTTAAGTCGAGTTTACTTATACCAAGATATATTTGACTTGGATCCTAATCTATAGAGTGGGTAGAACGATTATGAGCACAACCAACAGTCAATTCGGCTAGTTGAACCTACCTCGAGTCACTAGAAGTATCTAATCTGGATCCACCAACTACATCTAACTCGACGTCCTAAGCGCAATCGGATGCACAAAATTTCTATTGCTAAACTGACATTGAGTCAATTGGTTCCACCACCCAAGACCAAGTGGACTCAATGTAGATGGACCCGAATTCCACCTTGGGCCAATAGGAGTACAAGTATCCAAATTTGATTGAGGATGACCCACCAAACACAACAAGTTTGACTCGAGTCACGTTGAGGACAAGGTGTATGGAAGCGTGGTGGATTGATACGATTCGAACTTCACCAAGGACATCTCGAGCATAGATACACTTTAGGGTGTCTTTTATTCCTGTTTTAGTGTTTATTTTATAGAAAATAAGTTTTCTATATGTCGCGTTTGAATGCGGATGGAGTGCATTCGAACGCGCATGTGAACGCCTGCATCAGATTTGCAAAAATAGAGAACACCAAATGTCCGTTTGAACACAATCAGACGCGTTTGAACGCAAATGGGGTGCGTTCAAACGTGTCTATGAATGCCTGAATTAGGTTCGCAAATACAGAGAACACAAAATATGCGTTCGAACGCGATCGGGTTTGTTCGAATGCGATCGGCGAAAATCTACTATTTTAGGATTAATAATTGTCATTTTTAAATTGTTTGATTAGCCTCTAAAGGTGTGGATGGCAACCATGAAATCATTATTGATGAATTGAATATTTTTCTTTGTCTCCCTCGTCTTCTTCTCTCCCGTTCTCTCGATCCCCGGCGACGCCGCTTCTAACCTCCCTCGATCGGCCAATCACCCTATTCTCTTAGAGATGGCCCACTCCTCCCCTTTCTTCCAATCTATCCAGCACTTGTCCTAACCCTTCCATCAACCATAACCCTTTCATCACCACTTATTCACCGGTGCCACCCCATTAACGTTGGTCCACCACCATCTACCATCATCTAGGATCTCGTGCCTCCATCCACAGATTCTAAGACAGACCCCGTGATGTTCGTCCACTATTGAACGATATCTCGAGATCCCTACATCCGATTCACCTAAAACTTGACTTGTTGGAAAGCTCTTTTCCGAGGCTACAACATATCAAAATTTTAGGTCGATCCAATGGCGGCATCTTTCAGGATCTATTTTCCAAGTTGCGTGTTAGATCCTATCCAGATCTGAAAATCGAAATAGCTCGAGCCTTAGCCAAAAGGGGAGATCATATCACCCGGCCTCTCTCTCTCTAATTTTATCTTTCTCCTCTCATTCACTTGACCTCTCTCTAACTCTCTCTCTCTCTCTTTCCCTCTCTCCCACTAGTCCCTCAGCAACCTCCGATCGCCGGGAAGAGCCGTCGTCAGCCCTTCTACCGGCCGGTGAGCCTCTTTCTCTCTCATTAGCTCTTCCTTTCTCAGATTTCCTTCTCGGGGCTGCAGAGAACTAAGTCGCTGGTGAGAGGCCAGCTATTGTGTGGCCACCAGTGACCGTTTCCTCCCCTGCGGCCCGACCCCTTCCCCCTTTCTCTTTCTTTTTCCTTCTTCTTCTTCTTCTTCTCTAGGGCAACCTTGGCTGTAGTGGTACTAGGCTCAACACCTTGCAACGCAAGGTTGCGCTTGGGTGCTGGGCTCAGCCTAACACCCGTAGTGTAGTGGTGTCAAGCTCAGCCCGGCACCCTAAGACATTGAGGTGCTAAGCTGAGCCCAGCACTATTTTGATGTGATTCGGACCATAATGAGTCATCTTATGTATAGATACAACCTATGGGTCCTATTTCTTGTTTTGTCTTCTTCATAAAATATGAATTCTAATGTCACATTCGAACATGGAGAGGTTGCATTCAAACGCCCCTTGCAAATGCCTACATTCATTCACACCGATAGAGAACGCGAATTGTGCATTCAAATACATTCAACCCCATTCGAACACGATTGGCAAGAATGCAATGCTTCTAGGTTTAGCATTTATATGTTTGGCTCGTTAGGTTAGCCTCTTAAGATGTGGATGGCAACCTAATAGGGGATTATGAATGAATATTGAATTTACTTCCCTTCCTCTTCTACCCTAACTCTTCTCCCTCCTTATTCAAGCCCTAGCCATGTGTCATCTCGACACCGGTTACCTCTAAGCCCCCTTGACTATCAATTCCTCCTTTCTCCTTGGGATCTTCTCCCTTATCCTTATCCCTTTAACACCACGTGCCACCAAATCAATCACCATAATCACCACCTTTATTACCATCATCACCATCACCCGTCATCTCTACCTTCACCACAATATTACGTATTTTCACCCTAGATGCAATCAAAATGTGAAGGGCATGACTACCAAAAACGAAGATCAGGAAGATACAGAACGATCACCACTAGTTTCATAATTTTCTAACCATGAAAAAATAATTTGAAAATATTCTCCTCCGACTATGTGGACTACTTCCCTACATTTAAGTTTGATCGGGAATGAATGCATGATCCATAACAAGTGGTATCAGAGCCAGGTTCCTTAGATACCATGCCAACAACTAGATCTATGGCATCGGGACCCAATGAAGGAACCTTTGTTGAAGGAGAGGCTACGGATATTATCAGATTGGAGGCAAACTCAAACTCACTTGTCGGGACTTCTGAAACAACTTCTACAATCAACTCAGATATGATTAAGATGTTTGTGGACATGATGGAGTTGCAATGAGTCATCAAGTATCGATGAAAGCAATGCAAGCATTCACCTCACTACGATGGTGATGACAAGTGGGCGGATTATGAAGAACCCTGACCTCTCAATATCATCCTAGGGATGCTGGATTAAACCCAAGAGAAAGAAGGCCCAACTGACATGAAGAAGAAGAACGTAGAGTCCGTGCGGAGACCATTCGCCTCAACTTCCCACAACTTAATGGAGGCGATCCACTCGTCTAGGTCTATCGAGCAAATTTTTTTTTGGGTACCAGCGAACACCTAATGCACAAAATGTGTTATTGACATAATTCCACCTTGAAGAGACTACCCTCTATTGGTACCAAGCGACGAACGTAGCTCAGCCTACCGAACGTGGGAAGAATTCGCCGACGCCATTTGCATTTGTTTTGGACCTTGTAGATATGAAGACTTTCAAGCCACCCTCACCAAGCTGATCCAAAAGACTTTGGTGACGGCGTACCAAGAGGAATTTGAACATGTAAGCAATAGAGTACGGGGTTGGACAGATTCCCAATTCAAAAGCATGTTCGTTAGTGGCCTTCAGCAGGACATCCAAGCTGAGGTGAAAGTGGTCAAACCAGCTACCCTTCTCGAAGCTTTCTCTACTACCCAAGTGATGGAGGAGAAGCTAAGAGAGCGTTAGAACACATCATGGAGCAGCTGGATAGAATCGGAGGCGGATGATGCACACTAGTAGCCCACAGTCACACCCGTCATGCCTATGTTCATGGCGTACAGCGGGTATTTGCCCCGTTCCATGAATGATTACAGAGATAAGGAGACCTCCTAGAGCCCTTATTTAGTGACTCACACAAGCTCAAGTGGAAGATAGAAGACCGAAGGGGCTTTCTTCCTATTATGATAAAAGATACATGCTGGGACACAAATGTGGTCGACCGATGACAACGGTGATGGTGCTAGATGATGTGGATGCAGATGATGTTGCTGAACCAGAGAAGGATGTTTTAGATGAAGAGATTGATGTCCAAGGATCTCTGAAAAGCAAGAAGGAAGTCCAAGACAAAATCTCATTCCATGCTTATGCTGGATCCACCGCAACGACTACTCTCCGGGTTGATGGCACCGTTAAAGGCTATGTCGTGCGGATACTTATCGACACCGAAAGCACCCACAACTTTGTGGATAAAAGGCTAGTCCAGAGGATGGGCTCAACACTGAAGCCAATCTTAGGCTTCGATGTGATGATTGGAGATGACATAGCTCTTCGAGCAAATAGCATGTGCCAATAGGTAACCTTGAAGGTCCAAGAACATGCCTTGAAATTGGATCTTCACCCATTGACTCTTTGGGGAGTGGATGTCGTGTTAGGTATTCAATGGCTCTATGGCTTAGGTCCGATTACAGTTGACTTCAAGGATATTCATACACTTAGTTAGAGTATATTCTTATTGCATTATTTATTTATTTTTATTTAAGTAAATTTTCTATAGGTCGCGTTCAAATGCGGTTAGGGGCGCGTTTTAACGCCTTCGTGAACACCTGCATCAGGTCCGCAAAAACAGAGAACGCGAAATGTCGGTTCAAACACGATCAGGCGTGTTCGAACGCTGTGTTCGAACATCTACATCACATTCGCATCGACAGAGAATGCCTTTTGTGTGTTCGAATGTAATCATGTGCGTTCGAATGCGATCAGGCGCGTTCGAACATGATCGGTTGGAACCCACTAGAATTAGGGTTAATAAGTGTTATTTTGGCTTGTTGGCTAGCCTCTATAAAGATGTGGATGGTAGCCAAAATCATTATGCTATTGAATTATTAGTTTCTTTCCTTTCTATCTTCTCTCTATCCTAATCTCTTTCCTCTCTCTTCACCAACCTACTACCTCTACTGTTGGTAAGGTCGCTCCTAACTTCCAATCTCCCTCGTCTATTGAGTTCTCCCTCTTCCTTGGGATCTCGACCATTTCTTCTAGTTCGTCTTTATTCTTTAAACAACATCCACCATCCACCCTCATCTCCATTATCATCCATAATCTTAGTATCCACTCCACTCATTAGCATCACCATCATCCGCACTATATCATATTTTTGTCCTAGTTATAATTCGAATCTGCAAAGGCCGTAAATACAAAATATGTAGATTAGGGAGTTACAGATCGATTCTACTTAGTTTTGTAATTTTCTAACTACGAGAGAATATTTAGTGAATAATTTTCTTCGATTGCGCGGACTACTTCCTATAATACATTCAGATCTTGAAGGAATCATTTCGTAGCCTATCATTGGTATCAGAGCCAGGCGAACCTCAGACCTCCATTAATGGTAGAAATAAGGAAGATGGTATCAACAAGGAGATCAATAGAGAACACACCGACAAGAAAAGAGTCAATCCATGATAATCCTAATCGTGAGGCCAATTCTTTTGTAGCAACTACGGCAAGACTGAGTCAACCAACGTTCATGGGTGTGAATATAGGCTTGGCGGATGAACTTAGGGGCATGTTCCAAATATTATTGCATAGAGTTGACGTAATATAAAATGATCATAATGCTTTAAAGAAATATATCATTAACCGATCAGCTTCGTCATTTCCTCGACGAAGATCGGTGCCTTAAGAAGGACCAATGGTGGGACCACACCGAACTGATACCCCACAGCTCCAGGTGCGACATGTTTATATCAATGATCCTCTTTTACCTATTCCTACACATCATCCCTCACTCCTGATACACAACCCAAGACCAGCGGTGGTAGAACCCGAGAGGCATGCGGCACCGGTGTGCTTTATCGATGAAGAGGATTGACACATAAAGGATGATGTTGATCCCTTTGGAAATGGTGATAGATGTGCTTGAGGATTTAGAGAACGAGACCAACATGCACAAAGGTTCAGACCTGAACCAAGAATCTTTCGTGAACCCAACAATGCTATTCGAGGGAGAACCGCGCGCTTAGACTTCCCAAAATTCCAAAGCGGTGATCCGACGGATTGGGTGTTTTAAGTGGAATAATACTTTGATTGTCAAGGAACAACGGAGGACACAAAGGTCCAGATGGCAAGCTTTCACCTCCAAGGAGCGGCAGTATATTGGTACAGATCGACTATTCGTGGTGTAGGATTTATTAGTTTGGCTGATTTTTATAGGAGAATTACACGTAGATTTAGGATAGCAACATATGAAGATTTTGTTGCCACATTAAGCAAGATGGTTCAGAGGACGATCGTTTTGAAGTATCAAGCTAAATTTGAAAGAGTTAGTAGTCGTTGTGAGCCACGTTGGCCTGAACTGACATTGATGAGATACAGGCGGATGTTTGTGCTTTTTGTCCTACCACTCTTGAGGAGGTCTTTGAGAAGGCCGTGAGGATGGAGCAAAAGCATAAGGCTCTCAAGATGGCAGCAAAAATAAGTTGGGGCAACCGAGATGGGCGGTTTGCGCCTAGAACGCTGGCTGGAAATTTTGCGGGTTCAAAGACAGCGACTGCTAGTACTAGACCACGACCACCTTTGAGACCTTCTTTCGATGTAAGAGAAGGCACAATATCTCCCATTCAAACTCTCACACCTGCCTAGGTGGAGGAGCGAAGAGCGAAGAGCCTTTGCTTTCGATGTGATGAACATTTCACAACCGGTCATTGGTATTCCAAATCGATCGGGAGTGTGATGCTTATCGATGGTCTCAAGGAGGATGATGAGGTTGTTGGTGATGGACAATGTTTAGAGGAGGTCCATGAGGAGGCCGTAGAGGAGGGTGCGGAGAAAGATATTCAAGCGGAAATATCGATGCATGCATATTCGGATACCTCCGCTTTGAGGATATTACGGGTAGACAGACTCATTAGAAAGCTTTGTGTGCACATCCTCATCAATACTGGGAGTACACACAACTTTTTAGATGAGAGATTAGTAAGGAAGTTGGGCCTGGATGCTGAACCGACCGCGGGGTTTGACATTGCTATTGGAGACGGCACGAAGCTTCGAGCGGAGAGCTTGTGTCGCCGGATTGGTATACGGATGCAATAACATGATATCATTATGGACTTGTAGCCGTTGGTATTGTGAGAAGCAGACAATGTTCTTGGCACTCAGTGGTTGTAGAGCTTGGGACTTGTCACTTTTGATTTCCGGAGTATATGGATGAAATTTAACCAAGAAAACAAATATGTGCGGCTTGATGGCGTTCAGTCTCTGATGATTCTAGCGATGCAGCCAATAATAGGGTTGCCTTGTGCGAGTAATTTGACCTATCTTATTTAATTAGGACTAGCAGGAGATGAGCCATATCAGTTAGGACTACCAAGGTGAACACTGAACCATCGCATAGAGATTGTGCTTGAGGCTGCACTAGCAAATGTGAGGCTATATCGGTATCCACATATGCAAAAGAAAGTTATCTCCAAGATGGTAGCCAAGACATTGAAGCAATGCCTCACACAACCAAGTCATAGCTCTTACTCATCGCCTATGCTATTGGTGTGAAAGAAGAACGGGACATGGCATTTTTGTGTCGACTACCAAGCACTAAATGCTATAACCATCAAGGAGCAGTATCCTATTCCGGTCATAGAGGAGCCGTTAGACGAGCTTGCATGGGCGACCATATTCAGCAAGTTTGATTTGAGGGTCGGGTATCATCAAGTTAGAGTTCACCCTACAGATGTATAGAAAACTGCATTTCAGACTCTGGACGAGCATTACGAGTTTCAGGTGACGCTCTTTAGTCTCACCAATGCTCCAGCTACTTTTCAAGGCCTCATAAATGATATTTTTTGGCCTCTACTGCAAAGGTATGTCTTGATATTCTCTGACGATATTTTAGTATATAGCAGGACTGAAAAGGAGCATTGGCGGCATTTGGAGGATGTGTTAAATTTGTTAAAGCAAAACCAACTGAAGATCAAGAAATCTAAGTGCCTATGGGGAATACCACAAGTGATGTATTTAGGCCACATCATCTCAGCAGTAGGATGGCGACAGATCTTCAAAAGGTAGCATGCATGACTACTTGCTCGATTCCTACTACTACCATAGGATTGTGAGGATTCTTAGGGCTGATGGGATATTATCGCCGCTTCATCACCAGATATGGTAAGATCGCTGCTCATCTCACTTCTTTACTGAAGAAAGACTATTTTAGATGGACCGATGAAGCCACTACAACTTTTAAAAACTAAAAACAGTAATGACAACGGCGCTTATTCTAGCTCTACCGGACTTCACCAAAGAGTTCATAATAGAATGTGATGCATTGGGGTTTGGCATAGGAGCTGTACTAATGCAAGGAGAACCGATCAAAGGAGTTTTTCATACTTTATGGGATAGTGTATTCACACTCCAGCACAGCAAAGATGGGTCACAAAATTGCTGGGGTATGACTATGAAATTCAATACAAAAAAGGAACAGAAAATAAAGTGACGGATGCACTATCACATTAAATAGAGCAGTAGATGTACTATCACGCCAACTCGATACCGTCGAGCTCGCAGCCTATTCTTCTACTTTTTCTTTTCTTGATGAGTTGAGGTATGTATGTACATCTAATCCAGATGTTTTGAGATTGTTACAAGAGGTATTGGATAATCCAGAGCGCTCTCTAGAGTTGGAGAATTGAGGCGGTTTGCTACTGGACCACAGGTGTATTCGGTTGCCTACAAATGATGGATTGCGACATAAATTGTTGGAACACTTCCACCAAACTCTAGAGGCTAATCACGAGGGTGTCTTGAGAACTTATAGGAGGATAGCACAGAGTTGCACGTGGCTAGGATTGAGGTGAGATCTGAGGAGTTTTGTTTATGCTTGCGAAGTCTGTCAAAGGGCTAAAGCAACCACATTGAAATCTGTCGGATTACTACAGCCTCTACCGATACCGGACCGTGTTAGAGAAGACATTTCTATGAATTTCATAGAGGGCCGTCCGCTAGTACGTAGTTATTCTATTGGATGGGCACGATGAGTATGTGGTACTAATACATTCTATTTTATCATGATGCACAAATTCATATTTACCTATTATTGCATCCTTATTTACACTACTTGTAGACTATAGAAGTAGATACTTATTGGGCTTTATGCTCACTATCGTTTGGTAGAATTATTTTTAGATTAGTAGATGACCCTAGGCCTGTAGAGAATCTAATGAAGACTATTTTATAGTCTTCTTCTTTTCTTATTTATTATATTCATGTAAATTAAGCTAGATGGCTTTTAGCTCCTACGAGGGGCATTGATTCATATTTTATTGATATGTATTTTGGGTTTGTTGTGGCCTTAGCATTATGGGTTTCTTTAATTTGTCTATATTATCTATGAAAATGTTGGATTTTCTCTTGTATATTGTGTTGAAACATTGATTAGCAGATCACATAGTAATCACGTAAGTTCTACCCACACGTAGGTCACATGTTTAAGGGTAGGTGTATACTCGTGCTAGCTAACTGAGTTAAACCTACATGCAGCTAGAACTCGATGCAAGCCAGACACATGGGTTCATGACCCATGTAACTAGTATCCAACACAAGGTTGCCTAGCTCACGATAATGGACCACATTTGAGAATTTAAACTTGGACCGTCAAGCTTAATTTCCTAAAATTCTTAAGAAGAGACCCGTAAGATTGGACCTACCTAGTAGTGTAGTTTTTTTTGCATACTATGACAAGCCCAACCACTAGAACATACAGCTCACATCGTTTCACTTGGAGAGCATGGTGATCAGGTGTTACCAATCTATAGAGCAAGGATTTCCAAGCTAAGACAAACGTGATCTGTGCTCGATTTGGTCTAATCGAGTACAAAGACTTTCAAGCACTGTTGACTAAGCTAGCTCAGTCAATAATAATTCAAGCATATTGGGTAGAGTTTGAACAGATTTGCATCGGGTCCTCAGTTTGTCAAACTCAACCCTTAAGAGCACGTTCATTAGTGGGCTTAGGCTTGACATTCAAGCTAAGGTCAAAGCCCTAAGACCCACTACTTCTGAGGAGGCCTTCTCATGGGTGATTCTAATGGAGTCCAAGTCGGACAAGATCCACAAGGAAGAGATGGAGAAGACAGCTCAAGCCTAGGGTCCACTAGATATTGCAGTTAGTCTGACCTAGCTCACCCAATGGCTTAGCAGATTCGATAGCAGATCATGTGGTGATTTGTGCCAAATGAAAGAAGGGCATGTGCTTCTATCGTGATGACCATTTTACCCCTAATCACAAGTGCAAGCGACAGCTGACTCACGTCATATTCTTATACAGTATTAAAGAGAAGAATTTGAGTCCTCTAGCTAGCATGAGAGGCTTTATGAGTACAAGGACATGAATGACTTGTCACCTTGAGAAAAATATGTCAGAAGCATGGTGGATTGATATGATTCGACCATAAGAGTCAAGTCAGTCAGGCTGTGTTAAGTCGAGTCTAGTTGATTATTTTTGCTAATTTATTTTTAAATTTGAATTAAGTGGATAATCTGCATATATAAGCACAGTACAGCAAGTTGAATCCGATCCACTATGACTCTACTCTTATAAATAAGAGTGGTCGTAGTCATGGTTTCTTTATCACCAAAGAATAAAAATTAGTGGTCTATTTCCTAGGAGTAGATCTAGCGTAGTAACCTTAATTCTATCTTTGAACCCTAGCCACCATCTACCTCCATGAGTTACCTACCCATACAGTCGATCTCCATTACCTCATGGCCGTCCATCACCCTCCGATGACCGTTGCAACATCGGATTTCTTGTTTCTGTCAAATATTGCCCTTCTCCACTAATTTATTCATATCTTTTCACTCTGACCTTGATATCAATTCATCCCAAAGTCATTAGATTTGATACTCATGAGGCTACCACCCATAGAAATCTCAAATTTTTCCTTCAAATGGATCAGTCTAGATAAGATTTGTAATAGGTGATTGGTCGAAAAAGAGAGGGGGAAGAAGTTGATAAATTAGAAACGAAAACTACAAATGCAATGGAATTTATCTACAACTATCGCTCGGGATGGCCAATGGCAAAACGGGGGACACTCATGACCGGTGGCCATGGAGGTTCCCGCTTCGATCAAAGGGCCACTAGGAATCCAACATGAAGACACAAACAACTCTTTCTGAAGGAGGGGAAACTAACTAGCAAGAGAAGTGCACCCAAGGTCGCCCACCGCGCTAGAAGCCGGCTAGCGAATTTCCCTAGCGAAGATGAAATAGTAAAACTAGGATATAATTACAAATACTTAACTAAAATCAAATTAATCACAATAGGAGGGTAGGGGCTAACCTAGGGATTGTTTTGGGGGAGTTATTTCCTGTGTTGCTCCAGTGCTATGACTTGGTCATCGAAGAACGCTACGGTGCTATGACTTGGTCATTGAAAAATGCTCTAGTGCTATGACTTGGTCGTCAAAGAATGCTCGAGTGCTATGAATTGGTTGGATTCTTCGGCGGCAGAAACAGTAGAGGAAGAGAGAGGAAAGAAAAATATGATGGTGGAGTAAATGGTCTCAAGCGTTGGTGCTAGGTAGGGGTGGTAAATCTTGACCCGACTTAATAATCCGACATGATAACCCACCTTTTAATCAGGTTTGGGTTTCATCTAATCAAGTTTGGGGCATAAACTAGTCAACCCGCCTAACCTGATTAATAATCAGGTTGCGTTTGGGTTTATATAGCTAACCCGTTTAACTCGTTTAAGTACACAGGTCGGGTTAGGTCAAGTCAATCCGCCAACCCGCCAACCCGCCAACCCGTCAATCCTTACTATATAAACTACCTCTCACTATCTCACACAAATCTCTCACCCTCACCCTTACATCACCCCATCACCTCATTGCCTAACCCTCCCATTGACTCACCTTGTTGCTTGCCTCATCTCCACCCATCTCCACCGCCTCTCGGCTCATGCCTTTTCACTGTCTCTCGGCTCTTGCCCATCTCCATTGCCTCTCAACTCTCACCCTCTCCACTACCTCACACCTCTAGCCCATCTCTATCCCCTCTCGTCTCTGGCTTACCTCTACCCCCTCTCACCTCTCCAATTGCCGGAAGAAGGTGGGGCTCACCGGATTTTGGTGTCGCTGCGACGATCTTTTCTGTGGTCTCTATAGGTACTCTGATATCCCTGTGATCAAATTTGCTAATATCATCAAGATATAAGGTCGAAAATATTACTTACTTGTAATTCTTCTTTTCATTTTAGATAGTTCTATAGCTTGCTTGTTGTTAAATATTTTATGAAATTTCTATACTCTTAGTTTCATATTACTCTAAATCTGTGATGCATTTTGTTACATCTTCTGGAAATTGCTGTGTATTAGGATATCTTATTCTAATAAAGCGCATGGACATCTTATTCTAACAATTTCTGATTATTTGATTTTTTTTCTTTTTTTCCTGACTATTTGATTTCGGGAGGACTTGATTGCTTAATATTTAGAAACATGTATTGACTCCGAATAAAATATTCACATTGACATATATGTGTACTGGAGAGTAGGCAACAATATACTCTATAGAGAATCTTGTATTGCACTTTTCTATTATCTTAATTCAGATACTACTAGGTGGCCACTGCATCATTTAGTTATATAGCACTTAATGATCATAAAAGAAACTAATCCTGCTTTGTTACTAAAGAAGATAATCCTTCTGTGGCCACTGTAAATTAATCTTGTGAGTAAAGAAAATAATCTTAAATCAATGACGACAAAGGCATTCTAGTTTCAGATGGAGTTGCCTTTTAAACTCTATATATTTTACCTCTGCCTTTTTATTCTTAGATTATCAAGCTCCTTCAAACTTAACAGGTACCATTCAACTTGAACATACCAAAATATGGTATTCATGAAGATAAAAGACAACTATGTTATTTAATTTTATTTCTTTTTGTGCTTAATGGAAGTTACATGTTCATAAACATGTAGTGCAATCTTTCCTAGTAATTTTGACTAACTCACTTGTCCTCTAAGAAGATCAATTTTTCCTATCCAGTGGCCCTTACTCTATTACATATGTTTTCCTCTTCTATGTTGGGCTTTCACTTACAAAAGTTTCTCTTTTGTTCATTTTGATGGGGCCACGATCTTTAGACAATAAAATAGAAGGCTTAATGTTATTGTTTACTTATTTTAAACTATTAATAATTGGTAATGGATTGTAAACTTTAAATTTAGTTATAATTGTTATGAGATTGTTAGATTTGAGAGTTGAAATTAAAATTTATTGTGTGGATTTGTTCAAAACTTTGTTCCGAATAATTTGTTATATAGATTTATATTATGGTGAATTATTAGAATTAAAATTTTAATGTTGTATAAATTTTGAGTTAAAAATATGTCATTTTGTTTATATAATACACTATTTATGTAAGATAAATTAATAAATATTAACATTTATATATGGTAAACAGATTAAACAGGTTGTGTTATCGTGTCGTATTAATATGACCCATTTATTAACTGAGTTAAACAAGTCGTATTATCGTGTTAAGTAAACACGACCTATTTATTAAGTGAGTTAAACAGGTCGTATCGTATTACCAATTTAATAATCCGGTCATGTTAACTAGCCACCCCTAGTGCTAGGGTCGAGCGTGCATTCAATTTTTATTTTTAGTATTACAGTCAAGGAAGGACATTAGGCCCTGTTCACATCTAGAATAGGGAGGAATAGGAATAGCTAAAACTAATTTGTTATTCCTAAAATGAAGGTTGTATTATAGGAATAGCTATTCCTATGTTTACCTGTATTATGAAATAAGGGTGTATTAATTATTTTTGATGTGATATAAAGTTAATGAAATGATGGGAAAAAATTACTATAATACCCTTCGATTTGATTTAAAATAGATTGATAGAATAGATAGAAGCTTATAATATTATAAGTATGCAATGCATGCATGAAATATTGTATTATCGTGCTTTACGCATCTACCAACACATATTATTATAGTGGGAGCGTATATATACATTGTGTGCTAGTACGTATGTAATGCATTATCTTTTAGCAAGCAATATTAATTATTATCATGTTTTACTTATCTATCAGCGTTTATTACTATGTTAGAAGCATACCTATATATTGTGTGCTAGTACATATATAATGTATTACTTTTTGGCAAATATTATGCTTTACTTTTCTACTTGCATCTATTATTATAGTGATACTATACCTATGCATTGTGTGCTAATACTTATGTAATGCATTACATTTTGGCAAGCAATATTAATTATTGGCATATTTTACCTATCTACCAATGCCCATTACTGTTGTGGGAGTGTACTTATGCATTGTGTGATGGTACATATGTAATGCATTACATTTTGGCAACCAATATCAATTATCACCATGCTTTATCTATATACTAACACACATTACTATGATGGGAGCATACCTATGTATTGTATACTGGTACATATGTAATGCTTTAAAATATTAGTTTATTTATATTAGTAATCCTACATATATTCTAGTCAAAAATAATATGTTATATTTTAAATATTATTATATTTAATATTAAAAATATTAACATGGAACATATATTATTTTAGAAATCTTTGCAAAATGAGATTATTAATAATATTAAAATATTTATACTTTCATATATTTTATTTTACCTTCGAACACGGAATTATTAATAATATTATATTAATTTTTTCCCAAATTTTCTATTTATTATTTTTAAAAGTTATAATTAGGTTAATACATAGTTTAAATAGTAAATACATTATTTTATGTATGAGTTAATATTTAATTCGATAAAATAGTAATTTATTAATATTATATTTTTGATGTTATTAGTACATATAAAATAATTTTAATAATAAGATAATTTATAAAATAATTATTATATCAATTAAATACTATATTATTAAGAATTTTATAATATTTATATTCAAAAAAATAATACTTAATAATAATAATACTTTTTAAAATGTGTTTATTCTAATGAAATATTAAATTATTGACATTTATCCTGTTTAAGTTAAATTTTATTTATTTAGTATAAAATATAAAAAAAAAACATATATGATAAGAGAGGAGAGAGAATAGAGAAGAGTGATAAATTATGATAGAATATTAATTAGATGTTTAAGAGAGAGAAAAGAGGAGTAATGAATTATGATAAGATATTTGAAAGAGATAAAACATAAATAACAAATTATAATAAAATTTTTAAGAGAGGTTGTAATAAAATTAAGAGTAAATTAATAATTGAGTTAATATGTGGTATAAGATGTAATTTTGATAAATGATATTTATATTCTAAAATATGGCTAAAATGGGTGAAGAGCCCATAAGAGCATCTCCAATGCTTGCTCCATATTTGGAGCCCAAAGGCTCCAAATATGGAGCCAAAAATGGAGCAAGAGCCCGGTGCACTCCAATGCACCGGGCTCCATATATATTATAATAATAATATAATATATATTATTATATTAGTTATTTTAAATTGCTTAATAGATCATCTTAGCGTTATTATTTTTTATTAAAAAATATATGGTTAGAAAACTCTCATCAAGATCTTTAAAATAAGATTAATATTCAATAGTTTTAAAAGTAATTTTAAATTACTAATTTTTTAATTAAACGTATCGAAATTACATTACACGAAATAAGCATCGAAATAAGCATTCGAAATGTACTAATTGAACACTTATGGAAGAGGCACGGGAATGAAGGAATATAAATTTTAATGTAATTTTTATTTGATGTATTTCATTTTTAATGTATTTCATGTTTGATGTATTTCATATCTAATGTATTTTAATTTTTAATATTTACATTGGGCATAATTTTGAGTAATTATACTTTAGGATACATAATTTATTAGACTTATTTTTATAAATAATAAAAAAAATTAATTTAAATTAACTCAAAAATAATTTAATATTAGACTCAGTTTTATAAATAATAGAAAAATTAAAATTAAAATTAACTCAAAAATAATTTAATATTAGACTCATTTTAAAGGTCACGGTGAGACCTTTCCAATAGTATTATTTTTGTTAAAAACCGATTAGTAAAACTAATTATATACTTAGTTTAACTAACTAAATTATTTAACAAAGGATACAAATAGAATTAAAATTATTGAATATAATACTTATTGGGTAATTTTGGCATTTTCAAAAAATTGATGTGACAAATGAAGCCCGGCTCCATTTTCATGGTTGGAGCCCCACTATTCATGGCTCCAAATTTGGAGCCCCATATAGAGCCTGGTTGGAGCTTCACCGGGCTCCAAATTTGGAGTTTTGGAGCCCGATTGGAGATGCTCTAACTGAACAAGATTTCGTATTCAAGGAAAGATCTGATTGTGACAAAACTAATAATTTAGTCCAAAATGTAATAAAGGCTACTTAAGCTTTTGAGCATACGTAACAGCACTTTTGAGCGTTATTTCATAAAATTAATATTGGTGTGGCTGATGCACAATGAAGGATATTCATAAATAGTATGGATATGTAATTTCACCTATATATATATATATATATATATATATATATATATATATATATAGTGCTGACATCAGAATAGATCGTGCTGACATCAGAATTAAAAAAAAAACATCTAAGTAAAGTTAATCTATCCATTATTTTTCTCTCCTTATTTTAGATAACTAAGGATGTATATACGACAGTACATTTAGTCCAAAAAGTAATAAAGGCTACTTATGCTTTTGAGCATACGTAACACCACTTTTAAGCGTTATTTCGTAAAATTAATATTGGTGTGGTTGATGCAAAATGAAGGTTATTCCTAAATAGTATGGATATATAATTTTACCTATACACACACACACACACACATATATATATATATATATAGTGCTGACATCAGATAGATCGTGTTGACATCAAACTAAAAAAAGAACATCTAAGTAAAATTACTCTATCCATTATTTTTCTCTCCTTATTTTAAATAACTAAGGATGTATATACGACAGTACATTCTCTCGAATCTCAACTACTGCTGAAAGCTAATGACGAAATGACTATTCCACACCACATTCTACCAACTATAAGTTGGTCGAGGATGGCATCTCTCTTCTTCCTCATTTAAAGTCAGTATCCGTTACAACAGAGAACTAGCTGTATTTATAACGAAAGACGCAGTGAAGAAAAGGGACAGACTAGCAAAAGTGCCTTTTTTTTTGGTGTTGATATCATGGGCTGACCTCTATTTTGGCCATGGAAACTGAGGCATCCCCACCTCCTCCCCAACTGTGGAGGTGCTTCCCCTTCCCAATATCATCGTAGCCATTGCCGCCACCTTCCTGGCCAGCAACAGTCGAGCCTCTGTTCTTATCAGAACTGACCCGCTTCGCCGCCCTCGCGCCATTTCTGCCAGTTATCCCTCTTGGTTCCTGCGGTTGCCGGACTTTTACTCCTCGAATCATCTATTGGGTTTACAAAACATACTCATGATCATCAGAATTTGTTAGTTATAACTACTGATGCACTTCAGGCTCATAAACAAGAAGAAACAAAGAGAGTAATAAGTAGATTACGTATTTGCCAGACTTGACGTCGGAATAGATCACTATAAAGTCCCCTTCCTGAAGCCCATTTGAGCGTACAAAATCTCCTGCATTGCTTTCAGCATTCAAAACCGATAACCATGGTGCAACACAATATCAAAATAAGAACTGAGGACAGGAGCATATAATAAGTAAATTGTGGCTTACTGTGGCTTACCGGTATTCTCCAAAAGATACATTCTGCTCTTGTTGTTGGGCCAGAACCTACATTTAGCCATTGTTCGGGTTAAACATCACAGCAACGTTTCTTTTTCGACTTATCCACGTGTTGAGGTAACACTTTAATTAGCTAGAGTACCTGTAACGCATGTTCCATACTCGCGATGTTCCTATATCCTCCATCGGAATGGAGATTCCATCCCTTGCATCAAGCTCCGGTAGATGTATCTCTGCTTCCTTCTGGTGGAAAGGGCAAGGAAAGAGGTTCAAATCATAGTTAAACAAGGAAAAGATTAATGAAAGGAGCAACCTAGAACTAGTAATGTAACCACGCAGAAGGTTGGCTCACTTTGGGAAGCACGATTCTTCCGAGGCTACCCACGTCGCTCTGCTTCAACACCTTCTGTAGCAGAAACCTCAAGTTCTTCTCAGCCTTCAGTCCCTGTACGTAACACCCATATATATAAAGTTAAACTTAATTATCATCTCCTACGAAGTAAACTAATCAAATAAATCATACATGCTTAGTAAATAAGGAAGGTAATTTGGCAAAAAAAAATTTCGAAGATCACTGGAATGCACCCAGGGCATGCACATAGTCAAAGAGTAAGGTAATTTAGAAAATAGTAAAAGGAGCAAGAACATGTGAACTGCGTGTACGCATGTACCTGGCGCCTCTCTAAAGTTGTCAATGCGTTACGCTGAGAGCTCTGCTGCTGCTGATGATGATGAGGCACCGACGCCGGCGGCGGCATCAACTGCTTCGCATGAGAGGAATTAGAGCTCGACGGCGGCAGAACATCTGCCATCATCTTCACTTGGTGGGACTGCGAGGACAATGTCGACCAGAAAGTCCAATTCCTAGACTGCGTTGAGGAAGCCGCCCCATTACTGTCGTCGCAGGGCAGCGGAGCTGTTGGAAGAGTGTTCTGCTGGTGGTGGTGGTTATGATTCAGATTACGATGCTGGTGGAGCGACGACAACCGCCTTTGCCTCGCCATCCTCTTCTTGCGAGCCTCCTTCGTTGCCGACGGCAAGCTGACTATCCGCTGCCCTTGCGAATGGTACAGGTGGCTGCTCGGGTACTGGTTGGGATACCCTCCGGGAAACGGTAGCGGAGCCAAAGGTGCTGACGTGGAGGCACCAGGAAACGGAGGATAGAGAGCTTGAGATGGGGCGAACTGCTGCGGCCACGCAACGGCGGCCGGATCGACCGCATGCAAGTCGGTCGCCGGCGAGAAGGGCTGGTTGTTGACGATGACGCTGCTTCCGGTGCAGTTATGTTGGTAGGCATAAGGAGATGGAGCTGCGCCACCTTGGTACACCGAATCTGTTCCCATCTTCGTAGGGTCCACAGGGTAGGGGACCCAAGAATCCAACCCGACCGCGAGACTGGTAGAATCTGCACTGCAGTTATTATAGTCTAAGCTAGGGTTAGGGTTATGGTTGGCGGTGGCATCAGGTAGGAGGAACGTCGAGCTTTGAGGGTAATAGGAGAACTGTGACGCTCCCCCGCCACCTCCTCCTCTGCAACGCCGCCGCTTCTTCTGGAGATGGTGGTTCTGGACCCAGGCCAAGATCAGCTTCAGTAGCTGCATCCTGCCTTGCTTGCCGCCGCCCAGACGGCGCGCCGCGCACTCGATGGTGGATCGCTTAAGCCGTATGCTCCTGAGGTCCTCCGGCGAGATCGAATCCTTGTTGTTCTTCAGCCACTCCAAGAAGAACTTGGCCAGATCCTCGCATGGGCCGTCCATCATCATCAAAGCGTCCTCTTCTTCATCTCTCCTACCACTATGACCGTCGCCTTCGTCGCCGCCCAGGCTTTGTCCCACCAGATCGCGTTGCGATGCGATACGATCGAACGGCTGGTCCGCGCCGCCGTCCCCGATCATCATGTTCTCGTCCGGGAAGAGGGACGACGGGTCCCACGCGTCGGAGAGATCGAAGAAATCGATATCGCCGAGGATGTCCAGCCCTTCCAGTTCGGCGGCCGCCACGTGGGTAGGACCTGGCACTGACGTCATCATCTCGGCCGCGTCGGAGTAAGAAGGGAGGTCGGAATTGCCTCCTTTTGGTACTCGGAGGAAGGGCCAGGAGGTGGAGGATGAAGACGAAGAAGAAGACGAGGTCGGGCATGCCTTGGACGCCGAGGGAGGAGTCGCCGACGGGGAGGAGAGGCAGCGGAAGTCGGGGAGGGAAGAAAAGGCGTCATCAGAGAAAATGAAATCCTCTCCATCAATATCTGAGATCATCTCGATATCATCCGCCGGATCTCCTGCTAATTCTCTTTCTCTTCCACCTTCTCCTCCTCCTCCTCCTCCTCCTCCTCCTCGGTGCAGATGATGATGAGCTTGTTGTTGTTGTTTCGTTTCTTCTTCCATCTGATCGAGAGAGAGAGAGAGAGAGAGAGAGAGAGAGAGAGAGAGAGAGAGGAAGGCTTTCTTTCGCCGCTTGAAACCTTCTGTTACAGTGGGAAGACGTGGGGAGTGAGATGCGGCTTGAGAACACACGTGTCCGTATTTAGTGGCAGTGGGATGCATCCCACCGCCCACCCCGACCTCTCGCTCGCTCGCTCACTGGCCTGGCTCGCACCTCTCCCCCTCCCTCACGCCGACTTAGTCCGGATTTAGAAGCTTTTGGAATCGACCGATCGTTTCTCATCTAACGGCCATACGAAGAATTAATGGCAAACTGCGAAGAGATGGATTGTAGCGTCAATTCATCATGGATTTTATCTAAATTCTAAAAATATGACATCTTATAGATTATCTGGATTTTGCTTATTTTGTTTTATCTTAGTGTCAGTCTCATATATTGGTTTACCATATAAACTAATTTTGCGAGCATTAGGTAATAATTAAGGCAAATAAGGAGCCGAAATTGAACTCTCACTTAAAAGCTGCAAATTGTCAAAATAACCCCCGGGTGTTTTCCGCCTGCACAAGCAAATCGCTCCACTAGGGTTTAGAGTTTTTTTATCCTCTCATTTAAGGGTCTTCCTCGTTGCCATCGGCGACTTGCCCCCTCTCCCTTCACCTAGTCAAATTGCTAGGTGGAGGGAGAGACTCTTGGGGGTTGTTTCTCATTTCTTTTTTCTCTCTCCTGCTCTCTCCTCCTTTTATGTCCTAGTCTCCTTGTTCGTCTTCCTTTCCTTCTTGTCGTCCATCTTGTCATTATTCTCTTCATTTATTTGTACGCGTCCCACCTTATGAGAGGGTGGAAACTCATCTAGTTAAGTGAAAAAGAAAGAAAAAAAAAAGAAAAAGAGAAATAAAAACGAGGGCTACATTCATTCAAGAAGAGAAATTAGAGAAATAGAAGAAAAATCTTTTGAAAAAGAGAAGGGGTTTCATGGAAAGCTCGTGGAATCCATCTTAAGGAAGGAGATAAAGATCTTGATTAAGCCATTCTTGAATATCACAACCCTCAACAAGCCTCTAAGAATACAAGTCCAACATAAATTTTAAAACATAAATACCTTCGCAGGGACTAAGTGAAACAAAAAATAATATAATAAATAAATACTAAAATAGAGGAATGAATCTGCTACTCCTCGATATCCGCATCCTTCATAATCAGCTCTGAAATATTTCCACTAAATGACAGTGAGCATAGGGCCCAACAAGTAAAATCCAATAATAATCTAAGAATATTACATGATAAATAGAAATGCAAACCCATAATATGTCAAGGAAAGTGTACATTATGACTTTAAATAACTTTCATCATTATAGCTCATTTTACAATGAAATCCACACAGAAGTCGAGTCACAATGGCATATCTTACAAAGCATCATAAAATTGAGTGGGACTAGTCATCTAGCGGTATTATCGCTCATACATGCCTGGCGACGCTGCATATGACCGGTTGTTTGTGGTCATCAGACTAAGGACTCCAGTCGTAGGCCCATCAACACCGCTCTAATAATCATCGTATAGAGCGGAATCATCACATACGGCGGATAAGAGCACATAGCTTGATATACACACTAACCCTACATCCTCGGGTACCGCTAGAACTACAATCCTTACCTCTCAATCATTTTTTCTAATATCATACTAGACTAGTCTTCAACTAGGGCAGTGTAATCACCTAAATGCTCCACCAGCTACCAACCTCAGGTGTGGACTGCTAATATAATACTATATAATACACTCTACCCTTAACCTCGGGTTGAGTGGGTGAAAAGGGCACTGTTTAATTGAGACTTGACTAACAATGATACGTGCACGTGGTGCCATGACTTCTATTATTTATTTAACATAATCATCAAAATAACAAGTATTATAAACAAGCATAGAATCTATCATACATGTGCATTAAGTAATAAATAATGTAAGTAAGAATTGACACGTAATTAAATGCAAGTATGAAATGTCATGTAATTTTCACAGGTAAGAAAACGACATTTAATTAATACAGGTAAGAAATGACATAAGTATGCATTTTTCATAGACTATTATAGAATTCTACTCGCTTGGGATATTTCTGGAATGTGTCTTACTCTCCTAATCAGTCGGGTCTTCTTGAATTTCAATATCCTTCCCGCACAATAATGAATCAGGGGATCAAGGTGAGGGGGGTTTTGGTTGGCTGCCGACGCTCCGGTGACTTGCTGCCCGCGATAAAAGCTTCGACGGCTCAGGAGAGAAAGGAGAGGAAGGAAGAACGAGAGAGAGAGGAATTTCGAAGAGTGAAACCAACCTAGAAGGTGAAGGGCGAGGGGGTTTAAATAGGGTGAGGCGAAGTGGAGTTAGCTCCACTTCAGCACTTCTCTCCCGCCTCTCGTAACCAACTGCGAGAGATGGGGGAGGAGGAAGAAAGGGTCAGCGCACGAGCGTGTGCGCTGCGGTTAGAGTGAATGCGCATGGCGCGTGCGCTAATTATTTTTTTCTTTTTTTTTAAACAAGTGCTACAACTACTCCCAACAAAATAAAAATTTCGTCCTCGAAATTATGTACCGGAGTTATCTAGTAAGTGTGGATAAGTGGACTGAATCTCCTCCTGAAGCTCCCAAGTAGCTTCCTCTACTCCATGATTTCGCCAAAGAACTTTGACAGGTGGTACATTTCTTCTCCGAAGCACCTTCATGTATCTATCAATGATCTGAATGTGCTGCTCCTCATAAGACAAATCCTTCTTTAGTGGTATGATTCTCACTTGGGGTGCGATCATACTAGCACTAATGCACCGGATCCCATCAGAACTCTGCAGTTAAGCACGCTTAGGCGAGAGTAGTAGTTGTAACACCAATTTTTTTTTTTAAAAAAAAAATTAGTGCACGCACCATGCGCGTGCACTCTAACTGCAGCGCATGCGCTGACCCTTTCTTCCTCCTTCCCCACCTCTCGTAGTTGGTTACGAGAGGTGGGAGAGAAGTGCGCCGGAGTGGAGCTAACTCCACTCCGCTGCCCTCTTCGCCTCACCCTATATAAACCCCCTCCCCCCTCACCTTCTAGGTTGGTTTCACTCTTCGAAATTCCTCTCTCTCTCGTTCTTCCTTCCTCTCCTCTCCTTTCTCTCCCGAGCTGCCGAAGCTTTCGTCGCGGGCAGCGAGTCACCGGAGCACCGGCAGCCAACAAAATCCCCTCACCTCGATCCCCAGATTCATTATTGTGCGTGAAGGATCTTGAAATTCAAGAAGAACCGACTGATTAGGAGAGTAAGACGTATTCTAGAAATATCCCAAGCAAGTAGAATTCTATAATAGTCTATGAAAAATGCATACTTATGTCATTTCTTACTTGTATTAATTAAATGTCGTTTTCTTACTTGTGAAAATTATATGACATTTCATACTTGCATTTAATTACATGTCAATTCTTATTTGCATTATTTATCACTTAATGCACATGTATGATAGACTCTATGCTTGTTTATAATACTTGTTATTTTGATGATTATGTTAAATAAATAATAGAGGTCATGACACCACGTGCACGTATCATTGTTAGTCAAGTCCCAACTACGCAGTGCCCCTTTCACCCACTCAACCCGGGGTTAAGGGTAGAGTGTATTATATAATATTATATTAGCGGTCTACACCTAAAGTTGGTAGCTGGTGGAGCATTCAGGTGATTACACTGCCCTAGTTGAAGACTAGTCTAGTATGATATTAGAAAAGATGATTGAGAGGTAGGGATTGTAGTTCTAGCGGTACCCGAGGACGCAGGGTTAGGGCGTTTATCAAGCTGTGTGCTCTTATTCATCGTATATGATGATTCCACTCTATGCAATGATTACTAGAGCGGTGTTGATGGGCCTACAATTGGGGTCCTTAGTCTGATGGCCATAAACAACCGGTCATATGCAGCGTCGCTAGACATGTATAGGCGATAATACCGCTAGATGACTAGTCCCTCTCGATTTTATGGTGCTTTGTGAGATATGCCATTGTGACTCGACTTTTGTGTAGATTTCTATGTAAAATGAGCTATAATGATGAAAGTTATTAAAAGTCATAATATACACTTTCCCTGACATGTTATGGGTTTGCATTTCTATTTATCATGTAATTTATTTAGATTATTATTGGATTTTACTTGCTGGGCCCTATGCTCACCGCAATTTTGGTGAAAATATTTCAGAGCTGATTATGGAGGATGCGGATATCGAGGAGTAGAAGATTCATTCCTCTATTTTAGTATTTGTTTATTCTATTATTTTTAGTTGGACTTAGCCCTTGCGAGGGTATTTATGTTTTAAAATTTGTGTTGGACTTGTATTCCTAGAGGCTTGTTGAGGCCTGTGATATTATAATTTTAGATTATTTGTTGGATTATTATGGTATTTCTTGACTTATTCAGATACTTTGTGAGATTATTTCACTAACAGGTCATGTGAGAATCACGTGGAAATTCTCCACGTGCGGAACACGTAAATTTTGAAAGTGGGTGTTTCAACTTGGTATCAGAGCATAGGTTTACCATAATCTGGCAAGTTTTCTAGGGTACAGTCCACATATTGATTTAGGAAGTTTAAAGACCATGATAGATTAGACATAAGAATGTTCGGGACATATAGGTGTAACTTTGAAAATTATAAATAAATTATTTTGAACTTAATGGGAATGCCACCTAAACGCACTAGATCGATCTGTGCGACTGCTTCTAAGAGAGCCTCTGCTCAAGTTGATGAGCCAACAGTTGATGCTTTAGCCAGCAGCATAGAGGCCCTCGGGCGTTTGGTCAGACAGTAGGAGAGGGTCATTGAGGAGCTGATTCGCGAACGCACGACAATGGCTAGGACAAACACGCTGGGTGGATCGTCTGAGCATCTTACCGCAACCGAGCAAGCTGGAGGGGGGTCTTCGTGGTCACTAAACCGGTTTATGCAACTAAATCCTCTGGTGTTTAGTGGCATGACTAATCCCATGGAGGCGAACCGGTGGCTTATGGAAGTGAAGAAGATCCTGACTGCTTTCAGGTCTCCAGAGGATCAGCAGGTGACTTTTGCCACCTTCCTTCTAGTTGTAACACCTGTTTTAAAAAAAATCAACGCACGTGCCATGTGCGTGCACTCTAACCGCAGCTCACGCACTTAGCACATGCACTGACCCTTTCTTCCTCCTCCCTCACCTCTAACAGTTGGTTAGGAGAGGTGGGAGAGAATTGCGCCAGAGTGGAGCTAACTCCACTCCACTGCCCTCTCCGCCTCACCCTATTTAAACCCTCTCCCCCCTTACCTTCTAGGTTGGTTTCACTTTTTGAAATTCCTCTATCTCATTCTTCCTTCCTCTCCCTTCTCTCCCGAGTCGCTGAAGCTTTCGTCGTGGGCAGCGAGTCACCGAAGCACCAGTAGCCAACCAAAACCCCCTCACCTCGATCCCCAGATTCATTATTGTCTGGGAAGGATATTGAAATTCAAGAAGAGTCAACTGATTAGGAGAGTAAGATGGATTCCAGAAATATCCCAAGCGAGTAGAATTCTATAATAGTCTATGAAAAATGCATACTTATGTCATTTCTTACCTGTATTAATTAAATGTCGTTTTCTTACTTGTGAAAATTACATGACATTCTATACTTGCATTTAATTACATGTCAATTCTTACTTGCATTATTTATCACTTAATGCACATGTATGATAGACTCTATGCTTGTTTATAATACCTGCTATTTTGATGATTATGTTAAATAAATAATAGAGGTCATGGCACCACGTGCACGTATCATTGTTAGTCGAGTTCCAACTAGGCAGTGCCCCTTTCACCCACTCAACCCGGGGTTAAGGGTAGAGCGTATTATATAGTATTATATTAGCGGTATACACCTGAGATCGGTAGCTAGTGGAGCATTTAGGTGATTATACTGCCCTAGTTGGAGACTAGTCTAGTATGATATTAGAAAAGATGATTGAGAGGTAGGGATTGTAGTTCTAGCGGTACCCGAGGATATAGGATCAGGGCATCTATCAAGCTGTGTGCTCTTATCCGCCGTATTTGATGGTTCCGTTTTGTGCGATGATTACTAGAGCAGTGTTGATGGGCCTATGACTGGGGTCCTTAGTCTGATGGCCAAAGACAACCGATCATATGCAGCGTCGTCAGGCATGTATAGGCGATAATACCGCTAGATGACTAGTCCCCCTTGATTTTATGGTGTTTTATGAGATATGTCATTGTGACTCGACTTCTATGTAGATTTCTATGTAAAATGAGCTATAATAATAAAAGTTATTAAAAGTCATAATGTACACTTTCCCTACCATGTTATGGGTTTTCATTTCTATTTATCATGTAATATTCTTAGATTATCATTGGATTTTACTTGTTAGGCTCTATGCTCACTATCGTTTTGGTGGAAATATTTCAGAGCTGATTATGGAGGATGCGGATAATCGAGGAGTAGCAGATTCATTCCTCTATTTTAATATTTGTTTATTCTATTATTTTTAGTTGGACTTAGCCCCTGCGAGGGCATTTATGATTTAAAATTTGTGTTGGACTTGTATTCCTAGAGGCTTGTTGAGGCCTGTGATATTATAATTCAAGATTATTTGTTGGATTATTATGGTATTTCTTGACTTATTCAGATACTTTGTAAGATTATTTCTCTGACAGGTCACGTGAGAATTACGTGAAAATTCTCCACGTGAGGAACACATGAATTTTGGAAGTAAGTGTTTCAATTCTTAAGTGGAAATAGAATCTTATCAAACTTATCATTTTTGGTAAGAATGTTCTCATTACCTTGTGAAGCATTAGTTCTCTTATTGGTTATTTGTCTTTAGCTGTGATCTAAGGAAGTTATTCTTAATGTTTGTGATCTTCTAATTTTGCCTAAAGAACTTTGTAAGTATATTATTATTGATTATGGTGGAGGTTAGAAGTGGACTTAAGTCCCATGGGTTTTCTCTCACATTGTGAGATTTCTACCTAAATTACTTTTCTTTGATTGCGGCACTTACTACTTTTGATTACGGTAAATTCATTCTATCTTGCACAAAGGTAAGAAAAGTTGGTATATTAATTTAGACTCTTAATTCCCTAACAAGTGGTATTAGAGCAATGTTTGAGCCTATAAGGTGTTCAACAAAAGTCTTGCATGACAGAATAGATGATTCAGCAAGCTTGATCAAATTAAATAACATCATAACATTACGTTACGTCGTTTGGAAGTCTAGGATGGAGGAAATCATTTATTGCAAAGATTTGTATGAACCTATCCATAGTGATGAGGCTAGGCTTGAAAAGAAGACCAACGAAAAATGAAGATAATTAAATGAAAAAACAGTTGCTCAAATAAAACAATGGATTGATCAAACTTTCATCTTATTGTTAAATAAGTTAATACTTTCTCCTCGTGAATGAAATTAATGGTCATGTATAAGCGGAAGACAACACTGAACAAAGCTTTTTTATTTTATTAAGAGGCTTGTGAACTAAAGAATATAAAGATGGAAGACATGTCAATGAGCACTTGAGTGACTTCCAAGATTTTTTATTGTGCTAGATGAAGAGTTGCAAGCACTAGTAATGCTATATGACTTCTTGGTTCTTTGTTGGAAAACTTTCGTGGTATCCTTTAAGCAATTCTGCTCCAAATGGCAAGGTCACCTTGGACAATATGAAGGACAACATACTGAATAATAAGATTAGGAGAAAGGAATATGGAATATCTTCTAAAACTGATGCTCTTAAGATAGACAAAAGAGGTAGGAAAAAAAAATATATATCCAAACAATAGAGTAAATCCAAGGGGCAAGTTAAGTCAACAAGAGGAATAAAATGTTATCACGGTGGCAAGCTAGGGCATTTAAAAAGATAGTTCTGAATACTGAAAATAGAGCAAAGCACTAAGAGAGATGAATGAAAGAAAGAAGATAAGGATGCCAATGTTAATGTTGCTGTTGTCAACAATGAAGGTCGTGCCAATATGACATGTGAGAATAGTAGTTAGGTAATTGACTATGGCGCTTCTTTCCGTGTTACTCTGGGTGATGATTTTTTCACATCCTATATTTTAGTGATTTTGGTCTAGTTAGAATGTAGAATGATAGTCTTTTCAAAATTATTGCCCGGAGAGATGTATGTTTAAACACAAGTGTTATAAATTAGATCTGAACTGATCTTGATCTAGACGTAAGAAAACTATAAGATTAAATTTTTTGGGTAGTAGTCTCATGAGTTATAGATCTAGTGGCTTTTGTTTCTCATTAATTTAAGGCGGGATGAAAAGATAAAAATAAAACAGTGATAAAAGATCAGAAAAAATAAAAATAAAATATCTGACATTGTAGCGATCATCGGAAGGTGGCGAACGACCAAGGGTGGTGGTGGACGATCGTAAGGTAGAGTAGTTTGTGAAGAAAGATGATGACTTGACTTAGGTTTGAAAATTAAAATGGTTCTACAGTTACGATCTACTCTTACGAAAATAAGGATAATCTAACAACTACAATAAAAGAGTAAGACAAGATAATAAAATAACTAAACTCAATATCATTTCACACATGATAATTATTCCATGATCACTCATATTTGTAAGAGTAGAATCATGTTGCAATCCATGATTATGATACGGATTGGACCTAACCATTTCACCTTGATCTAGATCTTTCTTGTATTTTGAAGAATAAGGATCTCTGGCTAGAGCGTTTGAACACCAAGAAGGGCCGTTCGTATGCCTACATCCTATTCGTGCATACAAAGGCACTATTTTAGCTGTTCGAACAGCTTCACGAGGCCGTTCGAATGCCCGACGATTGGATTATTTCATATTAATTTATAGTTTATGGACGTATGATTAACCTCTAAATATATAAAATGCAGTCATTTTAGTATTATTAATTATGTGGGCATTTGTTTTGCATCTAAGCTTGAGTCAACTTTTTTCTTCATCCTCTCTCCCCATTAGTACCCTCTCCGAGATCCAACCCACCACTAAGGTTACACCTTCGTCGCTTCACCCATTTCACTCCAGCAACCAAATATTTGGAAGCCCCCTCCTCCCCCTCAGCTTATTCAAGGTACTATTCCATCCATGAAAGCCACTTTCCACTTCCATAACCCTAACCATATCACCAATTTCCATCATCCACATCTATCCCACCACTCCTAATTATTGGTTAGTATTTTTACCATCTTCTAATTTACCAATTCGATCAATGAGATTCCAGTGGTATTGGATTCTTGACTTCCAAAGGAATAACATATCTGAATCTCAGATCATTTCAATGATTAGATCGTTCCCTATTGCCTTCAAAAGTTTCGGGTTAATTTTTGTCTAGAGCTGCAATTTCAATCGCAATTATTTTCCTCGAGGGCGACTGTAACAAGTGGTATCAGGGCTACCTTCCTTGGTGCACCTCCGCGATGACACCAACCACTAAATCCATGGCAGCAACGAGAGAAAAAGGAGAGCTTTCCACACACGGAAGAGAGATCATCCACCTCTCCACCCGTGGGTGCTGCCTTCGAGCAAGATGGCTGACCTCCTTCTATGCTACCAACTTCTACCTCTAGTGGGATCCAAATATTGAGATGTTGTCAAGGTCCATTAAGACTTTGTATGGAACCTTCTCCACCATCGTACTCCATACTATCGGATCTTTGAGCCAAACGATTGCACAACAAAATGTTAGGTTGTTGTGGACAATTTGAGAAGGTCCAAATTGAGGACAAAAGCAATGCCATTGCCCCATATGACCACCACATAGGGGGGCGGAAGCACCACGCCAGAACAAAGGCCCTTAGTGATACCACAAGTAACCCATGGTTTGGAAGGAGAAGCCACACTCGAGCTAGAGATAGGTGGGGCCTTCACCGACAGTTGCAGTTTGAAGATGACGTTGATGCTGACCCCTAGGTTTATATGGTTGAAGAGAATGCTCGAGGAGTTGATAGGGGACATCGGAGAAACCATGCATGGCTAGAGGAGCATCCACCCCTGATCAGAGCAGAAAGGAGATTCAACCCTAGCCGAGATAATTGCATCTGTGAGCATACTGTTTAATTGGAGTTTTCAATGTTTCAAGGCGGAGACCCAATTGATTGGCTTTACCGTCTCGAACAATTCTTAATCTTTCAAGGCACAAATGAGGACCAAAAAATTCTCCTCATACCCTTCCATCTCGAGAATGTGGCATTACAATGGTTTTGATCGGGAACCACACATAGGTCGATTGAAATGTGGACAGAGTTTCACCATTTGCTTTATAAATGGTTCGAGTTGGCAGGCTACAAAGACTTCCATGTTGTATTAACAAAGTTGTTCAAAAGATGATAGTTAGAGCCTACCAAAAAGAATTTCAATGAGTGTTTAGTTGATGTACACCACCATGGTCAAATATTTAGCTCAAATCCACCTTTATAGCTGGCTTGCGAGAGGACATTCAAGCTGATGTGCAAGCACTGCTACCTATGGATCTAGAGCAGGTCGTAGAGGATGCTCTACTCATGGAGGGCAAACATCAAGCACTTAGAGGGCACTCGAGGATACCATGGAGCAGTAGCCCACAACTGAAGTCGTCACACAACGACGACGGCTCAGATTACCTACAACAGGTCTTGTACGTGTAGCTGGACAATGTCCACCTTTTTGCATTTGCATTTCTACTAATGTGAAAATAACCCCTAGGACCTATATGCAAACTCTAACATTTGCCCAAGTGGATGAGCGAAAGGCCAAAGGACATTGTGTTGCACGATCAACTAGTATGATGATGCTGATCGACGGTGAGGCCAAAGAGGACGTGCATGAGGATGCTATTGGCAATTAGCACAAGGATGAGCAGCAGCTAATGGCCAAGACAGAGATAGACTCAGAGGAGACATAAGCGGTCAAATCATTACATTCATACTCAAGAGCCGCAACATCGTTGATGACCTTATAGGTGGACGACAGCATTAAGAAGCATACCGTGTGTATCCTTATTGACACAGGGAGAACTAAAGATCATGACATGGATGAGCTAGTGCAAGTCCTAGCTAAGCGGCAGCATCGACAAGACTGGCATGAAGATGGAGGTTCTAGTGGAGTGGTTAAGATGGTTCACCAATGAGGCAACATGGGAGATAAAAGATGACTTGATGGATCATTTTCTCCACTTTGCATCTTGAAGACAAGGTGAGAAAAGCATGGTAGGTTGTTGCAGTTCATGATTAAGATATGGATTAGACCTCACCATCCCATCTCAATTTAGATCATTTTTAATTTCCAAAAATAAGGATCTTTAGTTGGAGCATTCGAACGTCAGCATCGCATTTACACATATAGAGAGTCATTATTTTGGCCGTTCAAATGGCTCGAGGCCATTTGAACGTCCAACGATTGTATTAGTTTATATTAGGGTTTATTTATTATTTTTTGTAGTATGGCTAGCCTCTAAATATCTATAATGGCTTTTGCTTTTGTATTATTGATTATTTGTACATTTGTTCTGCATCTAGGCTTGAGCCAACCTTCTCACGCCTCCTCTCTCCCCTTTCAAACCCACTCCGAGATTCAACCCACGACCGTGGTTACATGTCCATCGCTTCTCCCACCTCACCCAGGCGACCAAGTCCACTTGGAAGCCCTCTTCTCACTCTCAACTTAAGGTACTATCTTATCCACCAAAGACACTTTCCACTTTCCACTTTCCACTTTCCACTTTCATAACCCTAACCCTAACCATATCATCAATTTTCATCATCCACGTCCATCGCGCTGCTCCTAATCTTTGGTCAGTTTTTCTACTATATATTTTGATCTACTAATAAGATCGATGAGATTCTGCTGGCATTGGATTCCTGACTTCTTAAGGAACAATCCAAATCTCAGACAATTTCAACGGTTAGATCCATATTGCCTTCGAAAAATCTATATTAATTTTTGTCCAGAGCTACAACTCATATCGCAATCATCTTCCTCGATGGTGATCTAATAAACCATAGTAGATAGGGTCCAACCCTATTTGACTTACATCCACTTTAATTAAAATTTAAAGTAGTAAGCAATTTTAACTAACTAATCAGTTCGATTTCGACTTGACTCAACTGACTCTACTGACTTAATCCACGTGGTCGGATTGTATCAATCCACCATGCTTCTAACACCTTGTCTTTAAGGTGACTAATAACAATCCACCCACCGACCTAGGTTACATCGTGCTCGAGCTGCATGCAAGCTTAGCTCAGTTAGTTGATGCAGGCCCATCGAGTCATTCCACTAGTCGTCTTTGAGCTCGTACTTGGGCCCCAAGTTGCGCTTATGGATTCCCCACCAATTCACGCTAGGTGATTGAGTCGGATCACAAAAATTTAGCTGCATCGAGATGTGTTACTTTATCTCTCACATCCAATAGCTCGAACCCTATTAGCTTTTTTGTGATTGACAAACTTGTGAGAAAGCAAAGTCTTTCGTAATGTAAATTTTTAAGATTTATTGTAAAGATCAATAGAACTACTTTTTATTTGGCAATCCAAATTATAGCTATTTTAGTTTGAAGAATAGTATGTAAGAATCGTGTTAAAAATCATTCAAATGAGATCTAAATTTGTTCGAACGAGATAAATCTATTTGAACAGAATTTTCTAAAGCCTCACTGTATCCAAAGTGGGAAAGGCGTTTGAACAAATTTTTTTAGAGAGCTCACTATATCCAATGTGGGAAAGATGTTCGAACAAGATTTTCTTGAGAGCTCACTATTTCCAATATGGGAAATGCGTTCAAACAAGATTTTTTGGAAAGCTCATTTTATCTAATGAAGGAAAGGCATTCAAACAAGATTTAACCTGTTCAAACAAAGTGCAAAAGTTTCACCTTTTTTAGTCTGAGCTGTCACCAAATTAAGGCTTTTTGAAAGCCTATCTTTTGGGACTATTAAAGAAAGTCTTGATGAAAATATCACAAAGCTTCTAAAGGCTATTGAAAATATTTTGGCAGAGCAAAAAGAGGTGTTGAAAGAGTTGAACAGTGAGATTTTTCTTTCATATTTTGTTGGAGCCCTAATAGATTCAAGATTGCATTTGCCGTTGCTTCAAGGGTCAATAAGGCAGGTCTTCAACCTTTAGGGTCACTAAGGTTAGGAACCAAGCACGGGAAGTAGTGTATTGAGAGGGAGTCAAGCAAATCACTTCACAGATGGTTATGGATGACAACTGATAATTTATAAGTATTTTATAACCATTGATTATTATAGTGCTTAGTTTGATCCCGAAGAAGAGGTTCATGGGTTTTTACCCTTGTTTGATATGGGGTTTTTTCATATTACCAACTTCCATTATCCTCGTCTATCCTACCATCCCCTAACCTTTGGTTAGTATATCCACTATAAGTTTTGATCTACCAATTGGATTGACAAGATTTCAATTGCGTTAGATTCTTGACTTTTGAAAAGTATATTTGAATATCAAGTAATTCCAATGGTTAGATCTATCTCTATTACCTTCGAAAATTCCATGTTCAGCATTGCGACTCAGATCAGGATCATTTTCATTGAGGGTAATTGCAACAAACTAGTACCAGAGTCAACCTTCCTTAGTGCACCTCTATAATGAAATCAATCACAAGATCCATGGTGGCATGAAAGAGAAGAAGAAAGGTAGACATCCATGCGGCGTGGGGAAGAGGAACTTTACACTTCCACTCATGGACACCCAAGAGCAAGAGGATCGTGCGCACACAGCGTTACCTCCTTCACCCTCTATCATCGACCCAAACATGGAGAAACTATCAAGATCTATTGATACTTTGGGACAGACCTTCCAGCCATCCTCTCCCAAACCATTAGAATCTTGAGTTAAATGATCGGACAACAAAATGCCAGTTTATTATGGGCAATCTAAGAATGGCTAATTCGAGGACATGAGATATATAGATCTTCCACACCTAGGGCATATGTGACAAGTTATCCTCAAGTAATTTATATCATCTAGTTAGGTACCCATGTCTGGATGATGATGATACCCTTAACGGTTGGTAGGATATGATTATATGATTAAGATACCCTTAACGGTTGGTAGGGTATGCTTTGAGCCTTTGTACTAGATTATGAGACTTGGTACTGAATGTTGACTTTGCATAGTGGTCTAGTATGATGATATTATTTATTGTCGATATTGATGACTAAGATGTTAAGAAATATATATAATTTTTTTATCATCTAATATACCTAATTATAGAGTGATCATTATGAATCATACGTAATTAGATTTGATATCATAGCATGATCATGGTCGGCATGCATCATTTTCTTCATACTTAAGAAAGTTATGATGATGGTATGACATAGAGATTTATTTATACATTATCGATAATTATATACTTGATCAATTATGTTATGATATCTACCATATATTTATATATTATTAATGATACATTCATATACTTATTCTTGACATGATGCTTATTTCTAATTCATATTATTTAGTACTTAGTTTATTCTCTGTTTGGCATCACTAATTCGGAATAAGCTCTATTCACTGAGCCTTTAGCTTATGACTCTCTTTATATTTTTTCTAACTCTTTTAGATATGTGATACATGATAGCGACTTGAGTTATCTTAAGAAAATATTTTAGAGCAAAAATGAGGTGAACTATAGATATGAGATGATATAGAAGGTAGTTTATATAGATATTGAGTTGTACTGATGTTGTATATTTTTGTATTTTATTATATTAGACTCTATGTCTTGTATAATAGTAAATATTGTACAAGTTGGACGATATCATAGTAGTTTTATATTGATGGTTTGTTGTGGCTTGTGTGGGTCCTATTAGATTACGTAGTAGTCTAGTATATATTATTGTAGATATTAACATGCTTGATTGATAGTATGATTTATCTCTAAAATAGATTATGTTGAGTACAAGTATATTTGTGTGTGGTGACTTCGCTTGTCATGTTGCATCTGTCGTGCATGCTAGGTGGGCGCATGAGCAAGCACATGCCCATGTCAAGCGAGGGCATAATAAAGATGATGTAATGCAGTTTTCAACCATATATTTAACACATATATATTCATGCTAGATACCAACTCGACGTAAAATATAGATAGCCTATTTATCTCTGATCATCTAGGCCTTAAAGCCCTCACGTCAGCTTCTATATCTCCCTGTAGCTCGGAGATAAAGGTGCTGCAAAGTTGCTGATCCATCCATTGGGGATGACATCGGCTACTTATCCTCTTAAATTCTTCTTGGTATGCCCCAACCGTGGTCTTTCACACCGTCTTTGAGAGGAGAGCATCAAAGTTTTCATACCCCGACGCTCCAAATCGTCGCGTGATATCGGCGCAAAAGTCAGCCCAAGTTTTGATAGCCTCATTGGCATTGGCTGCTCGCAACCAATGAAGCGCTGCATCTTCAAGGTGGAAGCTCGCAAGTGTCACCTTGTATTCTTTCGTCGTACCCTGGTATGTGAAGAATTGCTCCGTGCCCTATATAATCAATCAATCGGATTGCCACCTTTGAACTTGGAAAATTCGAGATGCATAATTTGCCCTCGGATGCCGTTGTCTCGATCCAGATCATGTCCAAGTCCTTGTCTAACTGGAGGAGGATGCACCATGAATGGTTGATGATCCCTCCTTTGATTTTGAATAACTTGTCATGGTTTAGGTTCGTATTGCCTCGCCTACGAATCTAGATCTCCAAGGTGATCTCCATAATGGTTAGCTCTAAGGCTCGATCTATTCCGATTTTCAGATTTGGATAGGATCTGACATGAAACTTTAGAAATAGATCCCGAAAGATGCCTCTGTCAGATCGACGTGAGATTTTGATATATTGTAGCCCTAAAAAGAGCTTTCCAACAAATCAAGATTTAGGCAAATCGAATGTAGGATCTCAAGATATCATCCAATTAGTGGACGAACATTGGGGTCTGTCTTAGATTCGTGGATAGAGGCACAAGATCGTAGATGTTGGTGGATGGTGGTGGATCAACGTTAATGGGGTGGCACCGTTGAATAAGTGGTGGTGGAAGGGTTATGGGTGATGGAAAGGTTAGGGCAAGTGTTGGATAGATTGGAAGAAGGGAGAGAAATGGGCCCTTCCGAAGGGACTAGGGTGATTGGCCCGTCGAGGGAGGCTAGAAGCGGCGTCGCCGAGGATCGAGAGAATGGAAGAGAAGAAGACGAAGGAGACAAGGCAAAATACTATATTCATCAATAATGACTCCATCGTTTCCATCCACATCCTTTAGAGGCTAACCAAATAATTCAAAATTAACCCTAAATAGTATATTTTCACCGACCGCATTCGAACGCGTTCGAACGCACCTATTTCCCTCTTCTCTAGATTTGCGAACGCGATGCAAGCGTTCGCAGCATGTTTGAATGCACATATTTCCCACTTCTCTGGATTTGCGAACGCAATGTAGGCATTCACAGCGCATTCGAACACACAATTCATATTCTCTAGATGTGCGAACGTGATGCATGCATTCACACCCGCGTTCGAATGCACTCCACCCACGTTCGAACGCACTCCACGTTCAAAACTTATTTTTTAAGGATTAAACATTAAAACAAGAAATAAAGACACTTTTAAAGTGTACCCATACTTGAGACGACATCGACGAAGTCCAAATCGTATCAATCCACCACACTTCTGCAACCTTGTCCTCAAGGTTTGAAATTTGGGAAGCGATCCATGATATCTGACTCTAGCTCCCAAGTAGACTCGTCAATGGGCTTGTCTAGCCACTCGATTAGCACTTCGGTCTCCAATTTAGATCCATGGCATCTTCTCCTGTGACCTAAGACTCAAACTGGTTCAGTTGGGCCATCTTTCTCCATTGGTTCGGGCAAGGTCGAACCCACCACATGGTTAGGCCTGATCTGAGCCTTCAATGCCGATACATGAAAAATCGGATGGATCCTGGTCCTCTTAGGTAGGTCCAACCAGTAAACTACTGGACTAATTCGTTGTAGCACTCGGTACGGACCACAGTACTTGTGACCCAACTTCTGATTCAAAATTGGCCTCAATGTGGATTGCCAGCACGGTTGAGCTCGAACAAACACCAATTGATCCACCTCAAACTCTAGCTCACGTCGGCCTTTGTCATAAGTCTGCTTCATGCGGTTTTGGGCTGTTGCTAGGTGCATCTTGAGCCGTCTCAAGGTTTTATCTCGATCAGCAAGTTCCAAGTTGAGCTCGGTCCTATCTGTCGTAGCGAGTCTATCGTAGGCAGGCAAGAAAAGGGGAGTGTGCCCATAAACTACCTCAGGGGTGTCATGCCGATGCTAGAGTGATGAGCGGTATTATATGACCACTCGGCCCATGGAAGGAATTTGACCCAATCCTTTGGTCGGTCCGCCACAAAGCATCGCAAGTATTGCTTTAGTCTGCGATTCACCACCTTAGTTTGGCCATCTGTCTTAAGGTGATAAGCTAAACTAAGATTGATTTGAGTCCCTTGCAATCTGAAAATTTTGGACCAAAACTCGCTAATGAAGATGTGATCCCGGTTTGACACGATCGTCCTAGGCATCCCATGCAAGCGCTCCATTTTTCGAACAAAAATTTCAGCAACCTTTTTCGTTGAAAACGGGTGCGTCAATGCTATGAAATGAGCATATTTGTTCAGTCTATCCATCACAATGAACACCACCGATTGTCCTCGAACCTCTAGCAACCCCTTGATGAAGTCCATGGAGATGTCCCCCCAAATAAGCTCTAGTATAGGTAGTGGTTGCAATAGCCCGCTGGGCTTGAATACCTTCGATTTGACTCATTGGCAGATTTGACATTCATGCACATACTTCTTTATGTCTGTCTTCATCACTGTCCATATATAATTTTGGGCCAGCCATTTGTAGGTACGTAATATCCCTTCATGACCTGTTATAGGAGTATCATGGAAGTGTGCTATCAATAGTCTCCGTAGCTCTTCATTCTCGGGTACCTTGATCCGCTCGCGCTCTAATACTAACCCATCGTGCTCCTCATGCTTGGGGTGGCTTGAGGGGTTCTCTCTCAGCTCCTCCATGAGTCAGATTAGATCACTGTCCTCTACGCTGGCTCTCCATTTGGAAGTTCAAGCAATGGTTGACTTCCATCCAGCAGTACTCTCTGGTCATTCCTCCAAAATATCAATGTGAGAGTTATAAAATCAAATGTCACGAGCTCCAAGCTTCGAAGCCATTGAATCCCCAAAACAATGTCGGCACCTCACATGGCCAACGGATAAAGATCTAATGTGAAGAATTAGCCTTGCACCTTCAACTCCACGCCTCCACAAATAAAATCTGCCCGCATTGTGGTGCCGTCTCCAATTGTCACGTTGAACCTTTCTGTGGGTTTTGACTCAAGCCCAATCTTCCTAAGGAGCCTCTTATCAATGAAGTTGTGGGTGGACCCGGTGTCGATCAAAATTCTCACTATAGATGTCTTGATTACACCGTTCACCCTCAAAGTCTTTGGTGCGGCTGTCCCGGAATAGGTGTGGAGGGAGATCTCGGCTATCATGTCCTCCATAAGTTGCTCCTCAGCTACTTCTCCTTGATGTCCAGCCACACCTTCATTTTCAGCTGCAAACTCATCCTCCAATCCATCTATTAGCATCACCGATCTCATTGGTTTAGCGCAGCGATGCTCGAGTATAAATTTCTCATCACAACAAAAGCATAGGCCTTTGGCTCTTCGTTCCTCCACTTGAGCAGGTGTGAGTGCTCATCCCGGACCTCTAGGTGTGTACTTCACATCTTGGGATGGCTTTAGGGGCACTCGAGGAGGTACCATTGTAGCAATGGTTCTTCGTACTCTGGTAACATTTCCTACCGCTATGGTTGGTTGAATCGAATTGCGGCTTCCTTGGCTCGTCGAACTCGGTTTCAGGTGTAACTTCGTGGCCTTGTGTTTGTCTTCCATGAGCACCGCATCTTCGAAAACCACTTTTAAAGTTCTAGGCCTTAAAGCCCTCACGTCGACTTGTATGTCTCCCCGCAGCCCGAAGATGAAGGTGTTGCGAAGTTGCTAACCCATCCATGGGGGATGACATCGACTACTTATCCTCTCAAATTCTTTTTGGTATGCCCCAACCATGGTCTTTTGCACCGTCTTTGAGAGAAGAGCATCGAAGTCTTCATACCCCGACGCTCCAAATCGCCACGTGATCGCAAAAGTTAGCCCAAGTTTCAATAGCTTCATTGGCATTGACTACTCAAAACCAATAAAACGCTGCATCTTCATGGTGGAAGCTCGCAAGCATCACATTGTATTCTTCCTTCGTACCCTAGTATGTAAAGAATTGCTTCGCCCTATACAACCAATTAATCGGATCGCCACCTTTGAATTTGGAAAATGCAAGACGCATAATTTGCCCTTGGATGCCGTTGTCTCGATCTAGATCATGTCCAAGTTTCAGGCGAAATAGATCCCAAAAGATGCTGTCGATAGATCGACGTGAGATTTTGATATATTGTAGCCCCAAAAAAGAGCTTTCAAGTTTCAAACGAATTGAATGTAGGGATCTCAAGATATCACACGATTAGTGGACAAACGTCGGGGGTCTATCTTAGATCCGTTGATAGAGGCACGAGATTCTAGATGTTAGCGAATGGTGGTGGACTGGCGTTAATAGCGTGGCACTGGTGAATAAGTGGTGGTGGAAGGGTTATGGGTGATGGAAGGGTTAGGGCAAGTGTTGGATAGATTGGAAGAAAGGGGAGAAGTGGGCCACCCTTTAAGGGACTAGGGTGATTGGCCGGTCGAGGGAGGCTAGAAGTAGCGTCGTCGGGGATCGAGAGAACGGGAGAGAAGAAGACGAAGGAGACAAGGCAAAATACTCAATTCGTCAATAATGACTCCATGGTTGCCATCTACATCCTTTAGAGGATAACCAAACAATTCAAAAATAACCCTAAACAGTATATTTTCGCCGACTGCGTTCAAATGCGCCCGATCATGTTTGAACGCACCTATTTCCTCTTCTTCAAAATTCGTGAACGCAATGCAGGCATTCGCAGCGCGTTCAAACGCCACGTCGAACGCACAATTCGCACTCTCTAGATATGCGAATGTGATGCAGGCGTTCACAACCACATTCGAACGCACTCCACCTGTGTTCGAACACGACATATAAAAAACTTATTTTTTAAAGAATTAAATTAAACATTAAAACAAGATACAAAGACACCCCGAAAGTGTACCCATGCCCGAGATGACATCGACGAAGTCCGAATCATGTCATATATCCAAGACTAGTCGATTCAACTAATTGATAAAGCATGCTCAACTATAATCAAGTTTATATAGGATTATATAATTATGCTGAAAGTTAAAATAGAATGCATACATATAAGTATAATATATCATAATATGGGAAAGCTTTTTAAGAGGTAAGACAACTCACTGTAAGTATAATTACTAGACAACCACCTTTCACGTTGCAATACCAAAGATCAGTACTCATTAGAGCAAGGTTCACAAGGTCTTAAATAGGTGGGAGTCGATATCTAAAATTATTTATAACATATAATGTTAGTATTTTCATTAATTAAAATTAATCTGACAGAAAGATAATTTCTCATTGTAATCATATATTATTAATTCATCCTAAATATTCTATTTGATTTATAATCAATATTTCACTCTCCTATTACCATTAATTCATATATTTGTTCTGTTATATATTAATTATAATTATATAATAGTATCACTATTTAAGACAACCATCTACCTATTATTCTGTTTGATAACGAGAAAAATAAAAATGCATGTACTTGCATATATGTATATATATAACCCCAATAATTATTAAATCCGGCTATGATTAATATAGTAATTATATTACATGTATTTTGCTAATAATGGTATAATTAAATTAGGTACTAATCATGGTCTAATTAAATTAATTCTTGGAAAACAGTACTTTAGATTAGCTACAATAATAAAATAATTACTTAATATAAAAGAAAATTAATTTAGAGTAAAATAAAATTTGTTCGACCAGGCCCTTCATTGTCTGCTACAGTGGAGCCCAATACTATTGCAGCCCGAGGAGCAAAATTGAGGAGAAGAAGAAAAGAGGAATAAGAAGAAAATAAAAAGGAGAGAAAGGAAGAAAAAGAAGAGAAATAGGGAGATGAGCCGGGCTGCAAGGGAGAGGAAGAGGAATGACCGCTGATGGCCACTTAGTGGCTGACCACTAGCCGATGGCTCGATCCTCCTATAGCCCCGAGTGAGCTATACTATAGAGAGAGAGAGAGAGAGAGAGAGAGAGAGAGAGAGAGAGAGAGAGAGAGAGAGAATCTCACTGACAAATGATTTTGTTTATAAAAATTACCTTCTGTGTCACTATATAAATATCGATAAAAATATAACTTGATTATGAAACTACTTTTTGTCAAAAGTCTAGTAGTGTTATAAAATATTGTACTACTTGTGACATCTACTAAAGAGATGTAAAAAACAAAATTAAAAGAATTTTGTTTTATAAATTAAATTATTATTTACAAAACATATTATATGAGATGTAAATTCATGTGTTTGTAACTATAAGTAGCCGTCACACAAAGTGATGGAAAGGACATTATTAATTCAAATCATGATGATATAATTACTCAAGTCAAAATGCACAAATATTTGTGATGATAATTATTGTCGTAAATAATTACTTAATTGTATCAGCTTAGTGTTACACTATCATAAATAGTTTAGCAACGACAATATTTGCGGCAACCTACAATAATTTTTAAAGTCACTGCAAATACATTTTGTGATGTCTTTTGTATATTTTGCCAACACATGAAAGCGTCACAAAAAATTATTTTTATTGTAGCGATTATTATTATTATTATTTAGGGCTGATTTGTTACACTCACATGCCTTAGGCTGTGCAAGGGTCCCTCTATAAACCATGGCCATCCATCTCCCCCTCTATTACCTTTTTGTTCATGTATGCACATATGTCTATGTGCTAAGAACGTGCTCCTATGTGCTTTTATGTTTCATTCTGTTGCATGATTTTGTAGGTCTATGCATATCAGGTCTTCAATAGGCCTTGACGTAGCAACTGGACTCCGTTCTTGTGAGCTTGTATTCCTACCAAGTCTAGCGTTGTAGAGCTTTCAATATTCCAAAGCTCTTATTGTTCTTATCTGTAGTGTTGTCGCAATTGGCCAAAAGAGGTTTGCTTTCAGGATTGTGCATTACTCCCATCGTTTGTTATTATTTATGAGTTTTTATTATACTTGATATTTTAGTTTATTATCGTGAGGTCTATTTTTCATCCAAATGTATAAATTGTGTTTAGGGCCGACAAGCTGTCTCCCCTATCCTTCTTATAGGATTTGTTTATGGAATTTCTATAACGCCTTCGTCCAGCATGGGCACGTGCATGCCTACGCGCTCACACGGCACATGCAGCTCACGCGACAGGATGAATAGGGCATGTCACGCACAAATACATTCATGTGCATATACAATCATGACATCATTAAATACTACCTCCTAATATATCCATGATCACATAATCCAACACTAAATAAATCATATTATTAATCAAATAAACCTGTTAATATATGAATATCCAAGTTCACAATAATATATACTAGACCACTACATAATCTGGGAAGACCCACACAAGCCACGACAAACCATTAAGATACAACTAAACAACTGATACATAAGTACACTATAATCTGACATGTACTATACAAATCATCATCTAATACAATAAAGTAGAAATATAATAATCAACGATACAACTCAACTTCTATACAAACTATCATTTATACCATCTTGCACATATAGCTCACCTCATCATCGCTCTAAAATATCTTCTCAAGATATCTCAAGTTGCTATCACGTACCACATATCTGAGAGGATTAGAAAAGAAATAAAGAGAGTCATGAGCAAAATGCTCAGTAAATAGTCATTACCCCAAATTAGTAATGTCAAATAAAAAGTAAATCATGTATTGGATAATATGAATTAGAAAGTAGTATGATGCCATATATGAGCATATATATATATGTATCCTCAATGACATATATAAAAATAAAATCAATTCTCATAAATGAGCATATGATATCCTCAACCAAAAATATATCTCATAATGAAATTATAATATAACATCACCAAATATAACAACATATGATGTATAACAATCATGATCCAATCACATCAATGATGATGCATGATGCATGCCAACCACTAGACAATCAAATATGTTAGAGACAAATATAATCCACATATCTCTCACTATCACAATCATCTGTCTCAACTCTAAATATCATCCATCATGCTAGACTTCGGTACCCAGCCCCAAATTCGATATACATCATGCCACAAGCTTAAAGCATACCCTTTCATATACTAAGAGTATCTCTAGAGATAAATTATATCCTGTCATACGCTAAGGGTATCTCAGAAGAAAGTAATCATACCTTGCCATACACTAAGGGTATATCAATGATAGTTGTATCCTATCATATGCTAAGAGTACAACCATCAGCCATCATCATACTCTGTCATACGCTAAGAGTATATCCAGTACCAGTTCGGACCAGATACCGTTTCAGCCATCACATCACATACACATGTATTTTTGTGGTTTCTTATACATGAGAGATTATATGCATATATCTAATACTGCAACAGATCATGCAAATCAGAAATTTAGGTGGTAAAGAAGCCAAGAGAAAAATGATGTAATGTAAACTCTAACCATGTATCTAACACATGCATACTCCTGCTAACCTATCACATGCACACTTATACTAGAGATCATCTCGATATAAAATCATAACAGTATAATCATCTTCAATCATCTCTATATATCACCAATATATTCATATCCCAAATCAGCCTAATCAAATGCATGATAAAATATGCTTGACTGAAATCATCTATAGATAAAGTCATATAATCATGCTGGAGGCCAAAACATGCATATACATAATATATAATATATCAAAATTTGAGAAAGGCATCTAAAGGATAAGACTACTCACTGTCTGATCAAAAGACCCAATACACGTATCCTTCACATCTATTGATCAACCATCACAAATCACTAGCAAGGTCCACGGGGTCTCAAATAAGGGGGTTGGGATTTAGGCTGCGGTAGTGGCGGCGGCGACAACGACAGGCCGGCGTCGGTAAGAGGAGAGAGAGAGAGGTGATTGAAAGAGAGGAGGATAAAAGAGTGAGAGAGAGAGTACGAGAGAGTCTTAGAGAGAGAGCACGAGAGTCTTAGAGAGAGAGGTAGTGAGGGGGTGTGGCGGCGGCGGTAGCGACAACAATGACAGTAGGTTGGCGTCGATAAGAGAAGGGAAAGAGAGCTCGAGAGAGAGAGAGAGGAGGGTAAGAGAGAGAGAGAACGAGAGAGAGTTAGAGAGAGATAAAGAGAGAGAAGGTAGTGAAGGGTGTGGCGGCGACGATAGCGACGATGAGAATCCGTCAGCGAGAAGGAGAGAAAAAGAGAGGTGATAGAGAGAGAAAGAGAGAAAAAGAGGAGGGTAAGAGAGAGAGAACAAGAGAGTAAGAGAGAGAGAGCACTAAAGAGAGAGAAGGTGGTGAGAGGTGCGACGGCGACAGCGAGAAGCCGTCGGCGAGAAGGAGAGAAAGAGAGAGGTGATAGAGAGAGAGAGAGAAAGAAAGGAGTGTAAGAGAGAGAGTAAGAGAGGGAATGAGCGAGTTAGAGGGAGAACGAGCGAGTTAGAGAGAGAACGAGTGAGTTAGAGAGAGAACGAGCGAGTTAGAGAGAGAACGAGCGAGTTAGAGAGAGAGCTATAGAGAGAGACGGTGAGGGGGGGGTTGCGGGCGATAGCAGTGACGACGACGGTAGGTTGGCGTCGACAGGAGGAGAGAAAGAGAGAGCTCGAGAGAGATTGAGAGAGAGAGGAGGGTAAGAGAGATAGAGAGTTAGAGAGAGTTGGAGAGAGACCAATAAAGAGGGAAAGAGAGAGAGGCGGTGAGGGGGGGTTGCAGTGGTGGTGGCAACAACTGTGGCGGTAGGTCAGCATTGATGAGAGAGAGAGAGAGAGAGAGAGAGAGAGAATAAGTGAGAGCGAGAGAGCGAGAGACCGAAAGAGAGGGAGAGAGATTTAGAGGGAGAGAGAGAGAGGCGGTGAAGGAGGGGAAGGGTGACAGCTGCGGCTGCGGTGAGGCCCGGCGCAACCATCTGGCCCGGCCCGGTTGGCCGGGTCGACAGTTGTGGGCGCATGTGGCGCTCTCAACGTGCGCCCATAATTTGCATGGCACGAGCTCGTGTCATGCAACAACAAATTTTTTTTTTAATTTCCTTCTTTTGTCTCTTTTTTATTTAATTTATATATTATTATTGTTATTAATATTTTATTTTATTTTTATTTATTTATTTTATCTAGGTTATTACACTTTCATTTTTTTTTAAAACTGCAAATTCATAAATGCAAACTCCTTATGAACTAACTAGCAAATTCTAGAACATTATGAACTATTTTTGGGTGTGCATATCAAGGAAGAAAAGTGTAACGCTCCTGCCCAGCATGGGCACGTGCACGCCCACACGCCTACATGGCACATGCGACGCACGCGACAGGTCGGACGGGACTCGTCACGCAGAGATATACTCTTGTACACATATAATCACGACATCATCTAATAAAATTTTCTAATATATCTATGCTCATATAATCCATCACTAAATAGCTCATACTATTAACTAAATAAATCTATTAACACATGAATATCCAAGTCTACAATAATAATATACACTAGACCACTATATTATCTAGCAGAACCACATAGGCCACGATAAACCATCAAGATACAACTAAAACGACTAATACATGAGTACACTATAATTTAACTTGTATTAAAAGAATCATCGTCTATACAATGGAGTATAAATATCAAATAATAGTACAACTCAATATTTGGATAAATTATCTTCTATATCATCTCACGTCTATAGCTCACATCATTTTTGCTCTAAAATATCTCCTCAAGATATCTCAAGTCACTATCACATACCATAATATCTGAAGAGATTATAAAAGAAATAAAGAGAGTCATGAGCAAAAGGCTCAGTGAATAGACCTTACCCCGAATCAATGATGTTAAACAAAGAGTAAATCATGTATTAGATAATATGAATCACATAGGATCATCATGTCGAATGAGTAGATGGATGCATCCTCAATAATATATAAAATGAAAAGTAGATATCATGTCATAACTAATAAAAGTATATAATTCTTGACAATGTATAAACAAATCTCCATGTCATACTATCATCATGACTTTCTCTCCAATATAACATATATGATACATGCCGACTATAACCATGCTATGATATCAAATGCAACCATATATGATATAAATTGACTACTCGATAATCAAGTACATCAGATGATAATAAAATCATATGTATTTCTCAACATCTTAATCATTAATGTCATCTCTGAATGTCATTAACATACTAGGCCACTATGCACAGTCAACATCTGGTACTCGATTTCATAATCCAACTCGAATGCTTAGAGCATATCCTGCCAACCGTTAAGGGTACCTTAATCATATAATCATACCCTACCAACCATTAAGGGTATCATCATTATCCAGACCTGGGTACCCAACTAGCTAATAGAAACCATATGAGGATAACTCACTATATATGCCCTAGCGAACGACATGTGTCCAAATATCTGCTACGCACATAGACTATTGATCTCAGATGTAAGGGCCAATGGGATCGCAACTATGTCGAGCGATCAATCATCTTTAGGCATGCCCTAACTCTCGCGCCTAGTCGGTTATCCTTATGCTTTTTACCAACTATCCTATTAATAAGATTTCATGCTTTCCTTCTAAATGACAAATCATATCCATTTTATCCAATACCATAACAAGTCTTGCATATTAATATTTTAAGTGGTAAGAAAGTTAAGAGAAAAATAATGCAATGCAATCTCGAATCATACATAATTATATAACATATCCTAATTTGAGAAAGACGTTTAAAGATAAGACTACTCACATTTAATTAGAAGACAGCACCACATATCCCTCACATCCGTCAAACGAGAGTCAACTCATCGCTAATAGGGTACACAGGGTCTCACATAAGGGGTTCGGAGTCTAAAAATGTTTAGGTAACATAAAGTTAGTCGTTTATCCGATTGTAATCCGTTTGAGTAAAATATGATGGTTTATTAGATCTAAAATTAATTAGATTCATAAAATAAATTTAATTATATTAATATATTATTACCATAATTTATATTTATTTAATAAAAATCCTAGTTTGCTAATTATAGAATAAGTAATAAGTATATAGTAATTTATCTCCTTTAGTAAATAACTAACGACGACCATATATAAGATTTATGAAAATAAAGTTATAAATATAATCTTATTACTAATTATTTTGCAATGCTTACTCTTATTTAATTAATCATAATTATATGTAAAATAGTCATTATCCTATTATACAAAAATAATATGCAAGTTTAGTATTTCATTTTATACGTAAACAATAATAAGATGATAAAAATAGTTATATAAAATATAAATGTAAATATAAATATAAGATTATTATTAATAAGGCTACATGAATTAATCTAATAAATAATAACTAAATCATAAATAAAATTTATATTCAAATATTATAATTATAATTAATAAATTATTATACTAAAAGTACTTAGCTAATAATTATACCAGTGAGTGTAAATTATCAACATAATTAATTATCTAAATAAACTAATTTACTTTAATATTAGAAAATAAATTAAATAATTATCGGGAAGGAGAAGAAAGAAATCTTTGCTATAGTGCTTGGTGAGAGCTCATCTTGGCGGCGATAGGCCAGCAAGAGGGGAGAGAAAGATATATATATATATATAAAGAGAGAGGGAGAGAGAGAGAGAGAGAGAGAGAGTGGGGACGTCGCAATTTGTTTTTTAAAGGATAGGTTGTTACAAAAAAGATCTTGAATTTATTTTTATATATAGTTCATAACGTTTCTACAAAACATATATACATGCTGTGAGTGTTAGATTCAAACAATTTATAAAGTACTGCCATTCTTATTGTTTTCAAGTAATTAGGAGCACTTCTTCCCTACCCGTCATATCATCTATCTATCTATCTATCTATCTGTCTTTTTAGGGTAAATAGAAATTTAATATTTGATATATTTAAGGGTACAATAAGAATACTGAAAAGTGCGGCAATCGGTTCAACGTATAATTACTTATATCTAAATTATAATTTCAGTTTAAAGAATAGTATTTTTTTTTGCATGTATATGCTTCTAAAAGATATTATATTATCATATATACCCTTTTAAAATATCTTACTTATATTATTTACCCTACTAATGTTATTACATGTATATCCTTCTAAAAATCTCGTATCTGTATATATCCTTTTAAATCTTATAGTTATATGTATACCCCTTATACTACTTTTTGACAATTATATTATCTTAGCAAATTATAAGATAAAATACATATACCCTTAACTTAGAGTAATAGCTTTCAACAAAAAAAAACTATATTGGACTAAGGGTATTTACGTCCTCTTACAATTAACTTGATGAAAGTGTAATTAAATTCTATCTCATGGATTATTTTTTTATTACTTACATATATCTTTATAATTAGTTTAAGATTAATTTAAAATAAAATTTAATAACTGATAGAGATATAAAATCAAATTTAAGTTAAATTCTATGCAGGCATGTTAAGATTTCTTCCAAAAATCAAGACCTAATCATATCTATCACATTTAAAGCCTAGGACGGGAGTTAGACACGTGTAATTCTTTTGAAGGACTAATATATCTTTTATTAAAGTAATATAATAAGTTGTTAGAACAAGTGTTGCATATGGAGATTGATTATTATAATCGTTAGATTAGATTAGGAGTATAAATTTAAAGAGGTATTGAAGTATTTGTCAATAATTAGTATAGTCAATTCGCTTAAATTTTTTGTGGGAGAAAAATATATTGAATTTCAATGTGTGTGTGTGTATATATATAAGATTTCTGAAAATGGTTAATTAAATGACAGAAAATGTGGTATAATTTTAGAGAATTCTGTGGCCTTCCAATTTGCAATAATGAAAGATCCTTTAAAATGTGGTGTCAAATGGTTTCAATAATTGCTGAATTCAAAATCATAATTAGAAAGTGATAGGATTATGCCTAGCTCCAACAATAGTGATTAGTTTTGGGTGGTGCTCGGTTATCCGTATTCAATCAGATCATTTTCTGACACCCCAAGGAGTCGAAGTACACTCTTTCAGTGTCTACGTACGATTGATGATGAGCGATGGATGATCACCGTGATGTACAGCAAATGACGATGAACTACTTAAAAAAATTTCGGCCCATCTTAAGGAAGACAAAATGGAAGAACTCATTCCCCTCATTTCGGAGAATACGATCTTGACCGGGAATCCCAAACTTTGTCTTACGGGAAAGTTCATTACTGACAATCTTTCACGTCGCCGGGATTAAATCCATGCTCACAAAAGCGTGGAACCCTGATGACAAGTTAGAATTCACTGAGGTGGGTAAATAGGCCTTTCTCCTCTATTTCCAGTTAGAAAGTGATAGGCGGAAGAGTTGGTTCGAAGCCCTCTGCACGTTTAGTACAGATCTATTTGCCTTAAAACCACTTCCATCCCAATACTCTGAAGGACAGGTCTTCTCGTCTTCTCTCGCTGCGACTTTTGTTCCCATTTTGATGGAATACCCCCTCAAGTACGACTTTTGTGCCCATTTTGATGGAATACCCCTCGAGTACATCTTGACCGACTAAATATAGATGATATATTTTTTTCAGCGATTTTATCTCAATGATAGGATTCTAATACCACTTGATAGACTCTGATACTAAATTGATGGGCTATGGAACAATTCCTTAAGATCTGAATTTATTATAAAAAATAATCCGTGTAACCGTGGGAAAATATTCATCAGATATTCTTCGGTAGTCAGCAAATTACAAAACTAATTGGGTTGGATCCGTAACTTCCTGATCTACAACTTTTGTATTTATGCCCTTTACAGATTCGAATTGTAGCAGGGACAAAAATACGGAATAATGTGGGTGATGGTGGTGGTGACGAGTGGAGTGGATATCAGGGTTATGAATGGGTATGGAGATGAGGGTAGATTGTGGAAGTGATTAAGGGAAGTAGATGAAGGGAACGAAGTGGTTGAGATCTCAAAGAAGAGGGGTAACTCGATAGACGAGGGAGATTAGAAGCGAGAAGAAACCTTACCAACGGTAGATATGGAAGAATTGTGAAGAGAGAGGAGGGAGGAGTCTTGAGAGAAAATAGGAGGCAAGAAATCAAAAATCCAATAGCATAATAAAGTTGGTTGCCATCCACATATCTATAGAGGCTAGCCAATAAGTCCTAAAACAATATAACATCCTAATTCTAGAGGATCCTCGTCGATCGCGTTCGAACGCACTCAAAAAGCCCTTTCTCTGGATTTACGAATGCGAGACAGTCGTTCACAAACACGGGCGTTCATAAGGCATTTACGAGCGTTCACAAGACGTTCACAAGGGCATTCGAACGCAACCTACAGGAATTTTATTTTAATAAAAATAAACACCTAATGTAATAAGAAAATATCATAACTAAGTATATCACTCAACATCAAGAATGTGCTTCCGACACGAGAATTACATCAACACGTGAGCTCCTAGATGATAGATAGGGAGTCACAGGGCAAATTATGAGCATTTATTTGCTCGATAAGTAAAACATACCGATAAAGAGGAGCATTGCATAGCAAATCATTTAGACTTACGAATCCAAGGTCAAAAATCCATGGCATATCACACGAGGGGAAGGAATTGAATGAGTTCGCAACGGCTTTGTAATCCATGAAAAGGTAAATAGAGCCTCCATGTGCATAATCCAAAATAAGCTCTAAGCCAGTAAGGAGAGCTTGGGCTTCACCCTCAATCGCGGAATCACAAATAGGTATTTATTTCTTCAGCTTTATAATCTACATCCCAGCTTTTAAGAGAACACCAATGCCAGCATCCAGACCAGGCTTCCAACTAGCATCAACCCAGCACAAATTTGCATTCTCCATAGTTGATGAACCATGAATCATACAGGAGATAGGAGAAGGCTCTATCGGCTTCAGTAGAGGAGTAGAATAAGCAGTGATGGATCTCTTAACCTTCAGAACAAGCTCCTTAGGTGTAGTAATCTCACCTCGGAAACAAAAGTGATTCCGTTCTTTCCCAATGCACCACACTGAGATAAACAAAGAAGGGAGAGCTTCCATATTAACATGATTAAGCACCTCAATTAACCAACTGCAAAGACAGGGATAAGTAGACCATTTAAACACCAAACCAAATGATATAGCTTTGACATAAGGGCATTCGAAGAGTATATGAAGAACAGATTCAGGTTTAGTGGAGCATCTTATACAACCAGCATTCATATCCCTCCAGCATGCATGCATAGCTTCATTAGTGGGCAGTGCATTTGTCAAACGTCTCCATATAAAGACTAGGACTTGAGGAGGGGTGAGTTTAGTCTTCCAAAGTGCCTTCCACTTAGCCTTAAGATTCAATGAAGAAGTAGAAGAATTCCAGGACCTGTCTGCAACCAGTTGATATGCAGAGCTAGTAGTATATCGTCTTGTTGGTGTGAGCTTCCAGACTAAAGCATCAAACTGAGAGGAACAAGGAGGCTGCAGATGCACAATTTTCTCAGCAACCACATGGTCAAAAAGGGAGAATATAAGTGGTCGGTTCCAGCTTTCCTATAAGAGTAGTAAGATCTCGAACAACTCTAACATTCAGAAGGAAAACTACATGAGTAAGATCAATCCCCGAAAGCCATGTATCCGACTAAATAGGTATAACCGCACAATCTCCAATAGCCCATGCAATATAAGGTTTGATAACATGCCGAACACCAAGTATAGCTTGACATGACAAGGAGACTAATTGTTTAGCACTAGCATCCCAAAAAGTAGGCAAATACTTCAATGCACCTTTAAAAATTATAATCTTAATCCAACGGCTATATAACCGGTTTTCCGGTACCGGTTCCAAAACCACATTACGTAAGAAAAAGAATATATTAGTTAAGAAGATTAATTACGTATGCCTAACTTCCCAATTTTCTTGTTATACCCTTGAAGATCTTAACCATTAGATCTTCATCAAAGTGATTGATGAACAATTAACTTTACAGTACGAAAAAAGCACTCTACACGTTTTCTTTTCTTCCGTTAAGATTTCTCTCTTAAATATAATTATGCCTTAATTATAGGAGATATCATTTAATATTAAATAATTTAAATTTGATTATTTAGAGATAAACTTCAATTTAAATATAATTCTCTATCTCTATCTATTAAAATTTGATTTAAGTCAATCTTAAACTAATGGGAGATATATGTAAATAATAAAAATAATCAAAAAGATAAAATGTAATTAAATTTCATCAAGTTAATTGTAAAAGACATCAATACCCTTATTTTCATATATATACATTACTCTCAATTAATGATATATATGTATTTTACTTAATAAAATATTAAGATAATATAATTATTAAAAAATAATATGTAAGATTATATATCTAAAAAAAGTTACCTGCTGAACCGGTAATATCTTTCATTCTTATTATACTCTTAAAGATCTTAACCGTTAGATCTTCATCAAATTGATTAATAAATAATTAATTCTATTGTACGGAAGAACCCTCCAAAAAGTAACATGTGGAATATATCTAGATTTCAATACCTCAGTCCAAAGTCCCCTGAATGAAATAGGGCGCCAAGCCATCTTACAAATCAAAGCTTGCAAAATAATGTACACTAGGCCACCATTCTCCTTAGATTGACATATAAGATCCCATCTTCTTAAACAAAGTGGCCTCTCTTTGTTAGGACCCCACCAGAAGGACCAGAGTATCACATCGAGTTTCTTTAGAAGACCATTAGGAAAAGAAATTGTCAACATGTGGAAAATTAACTCTCCATAAAACCCTTTAGCTACCAAGATTCTTTCTACGTGGCTCGATCTATAAGAATAATGATAGGTTCTAGGGTACCAAATTGATAGGCTATGATACTAATGATAAGCTACGGAATAATTCCTTAAGATCTGGATTTATTGTAGGAAGCAGTCCGTACAACCGAGGAAAAATATTCACTAACTATTCTCCCGTAGTCGGAAAATTACGAAGCAAGTGGAATCGAGTCATAACTTCCCGATCTACATTTTTTACATTTACGCCCTTCGCAAATTGGAATTGTAATTGGGACGAAATTACGATTTAGTGCAACTGATGGTGGTGGTGACGGGTGTAGTGGAAGTTAGGGTTATTGATGATAATATAGGTGAGGGTGGATGGTGGATGTTGTTAAAGAAAAAAGACGAAAGGAAGTAAGTGGTCGAGATCCCAAAGAAGAGGGAGGACTCGATAGACGAGGGTGATTAGAAGTTAGGAGAGACCTTGCCAATAGTAGAGATGGTAGGTTGGTGAAGAGGAAGGAGGAAGATTAGGGTAAAGCGAATAGAGAGAAGATAGGAGGCAAGAAATCAATAATCTAATAGCATAATAATTTTGGTTGACATCCACACATTTATAAAGGCTAGCCAACAAGCCAAAATATAATTATTAACCCTAATTTTAGAAGATTCCCGTCGATCGCATTCGAACACATTTGATTGTGTTTGAACGCACAAAGGACGTTCTCTGTCGGTGCGAACACAATGCAGGCACTCGAATGCCGCGTTCAAATGTGCACAACCATGTTTGAATGGGCATTTCGCATTCTTTGTATTTACGAACCTGATGTAGGCATTCGCAAGAGCATTCGAACGCGACCCCTTCTGCGTTCGAACGCAACCTACAAGAATTTTATTTTAAGGAAAATAAACAACTAATGCAATAAGAAAAGACCCTAACTAAGTGTATTAGCCCACCATGCTTCTCCTACCTTATTGTCAAGGTGAAAAGTCAGGGAAACGCTCCAAAATTTTCGTCTCCAACTCCCATGTCGTCTCATTGGATGGCTTGCCAAGCCACTCGACTAGAATATCTATCTCTAATCTGGCACTATGTCATCGTCGACACCTAACAAGTACACGAACTGGCTCTATGATCTATCTCCTCCGATGACTCTGGTAGAACTAATCTAACGACCTCATAATCTCCAATCCACTCCCTCAGCAATGAAACATAAAAGACAGGATGTGCTTTTGACCTCTCCGGTAGCTCCAAACGATATGCAACCGGACCAATACGCTCTGACACCCGAAATAGACCAAAGTAGCGATGTGCTAACTTCTAGTTTCGCATCTGACACAAGGTCACCTATCGATATGGTTGCACCCTCACAAACACTCAATTGCCGATATCAAACTCCTCCCTATGGCTGCGATCATAAATTTGATTTATACGGTTTTGAGCAAGTTTAAGATGGACACGCAACCTCCTCAATGTGGCATCTCTATCCATCAAAGCTAAGTCCACTTTCGTCCGATCTACAGATGCCACTAAATCATAAGCACGTAATGTCAGAGCTGTGCATCCATACACCACCTCAAATGGAGTCATGCCAATACTGCTATAGTAGGAAGTGTTGTATAACCACTTTGCCCACGGTAAGAACTCCAACCATCGTCTCGGCATCTCTCCAACAAAGCACCTCAAGTATTGCTCAATGCCTCGATTGATCACCTTGGTTTGGCCGTATGTCTATGGATGGTAGGCCGAACTGAAGTTCAATCGAGTCCCCTACAATCTAAAAAACTTTATCCAAAAGTCGCTCATAAATACATGATCACGATCTGAGACAATCGTGTTTGGTATGCTATGTAACTGAGCAACATCTCTCATAAAAATTTTAGCCATTGACTTGGCTGAAAATGGATGTGACAATACCGAAAAGCACGCATACTTGCTCAACCTGTCAATGACCACAAAAATAACTAAATAATCACGTACTAACAGAAGACCCTCCATGAAATCCATAGAAATATCTTCTCAAACACGATCCAGTATAAGTAAAAGCCGTAGTAGTCCGACCAGTTTCAATGTGGTTGTCTTAGCCGTTTAACCGACTTCGCAAGCACTAACAAAACTCCTCACATTGCCCCTCAATCCTAGTCACGTGCAACTCTATGATATCCTCCTATAAGTCCTCAAGACACCCTCATAACCAGCCTTTGGAGTTTGGTGGAAATGCTCCAACAATTTCCGCCGCAACCTATCATTTGCGGGCACCTGAATGCATCCGTAGTCCAGCAGCAAACCGCCTCGGTTCTCCAATTCTAGATGGCGCTCCGGATCATCCATCACCTCCTATAACAATCTCAAAACATCTGGGTTAGATGTACATGCATACCTAAGCTCATCAAGAAAATAAAAAGTAGGAGAATAATAGGCTGCAAGCTCGGTGGTATCGGGTTGGTATGATAATGCATCCGCCACTCTATTTTTTGTTCCTTTCTTATATTGAATTTCATAATCATATCCCAGCAATTTTGTGACCCATCTCTGCTATGCTGGAGTGTGTATACACTGTCCCATAAAGTATGAAAGGCTCATTTGATCGGTTCGGATAATGAATCGCCTACCGATCAAATAAGGCCTCCACTTTGTCATGGCATGTAGAATTGTCAACATTTCTCTCTCGTAAGTCAATAATTGTTGAGATTTTTATGATAAAACCTTAACAACTCTTATGCCAACTCCCGACGTATCACATTCTATAATGAACTCTTTGGTAAAATCTAATAGAGCTAGAATAGGAGTCATTGTCATTATTGTTTTCAGTTTTTCAAAGGCTTTAGTGGCTTCATCCGTCTATCTAAAATAGTTCTTCTTCAACAAAGAAGTGAGAGGAGCACAATCTTGCCATACCCAGCAATGAAGTGGCAATAATATCCGGTCAGCCCTAAAAATCCTCACAATTCTTTGGTAGTAGTAGGAATAGGCCAAGTGGTCATATATACTACCTTTTGAGGATCCGCCACTACACCTTCCGTTGAGATGATGTAGCCTAAATACTCAACTTGTGGTACTCTCCATAGGCACTTGGATTTCTTGATCTTCAGTTGGTTTTGCTTCAACAAATTTAGCACATCCTCCAAATGTTGCCAATACTCCAATTCAGTCCTACTATACACCAAAATATTGTCAAAGAATACTAAGACATACCTTCACAGTAGAGGTCGAAAGATATCATTCATGAGGCCTTGAAAAGTAGCTGGAGTATTGGTAAGACCAAAAGGCATCACCTGGAACTCATAGTGCCTTTTCGAAGCTCGAAATGCAGTTTTATGCACATCCATCGAGTGAACTCTAATTTGATGATACCTGGTGCTCAAGTAAAGCTTGCTAAATATGGTCGCCCCTACAAGCTCGTCCAACAGCTCCTCTATGACCAGAATGGGATACTAGTCCTTGATGGTAATAGTGTTTAGTGCCCAATAGTCGATACAACAATATCATGTCCCGTCTTTCTTTTGCACCAATAGCACGGGTAATGAGTAAGAGCTATGACTTGGTTGTATGAGGCATTGCTCCAACATCTTGGCTACCATCTTAGAGATAACTTCCTTTTGCTAATGTGGATATCAATATGGCCTCACATTCGCCGGTGCAGCCCCAGGCATAATCTCTATACGATGGTCCATTGTTCGCCTTGGTGGCAACTCCTTTGGTTCCTCAAATAGTCCAGCAAATTTGTCTAATAATTTAGACAACTTGATGGTAGTATCTGGACATATTTGAAACTCATTTCCTGCTAGTCTTAACTAAAGAAGATAGGCCAAATCACTCGCACCTACCAGCCCCACCATCGACTGCATCGTAAGAATTGATGGAGATTGAAAGCCATCAAGCTGCACATATTTGTTTTCATGCTTAAATTTCATCCACATGCTCCGGAAATCAAAAGTGATGGGTCCTGAGCTTTGTAACCACTGAGTGCCAAAGACAATGTCCGCTCCTAGCAGCGCCAACGGATACAAGTCCACAATGATGTCGTATCCTTACACCCATATACCGACCCGGCGACACAAGCTCTCCGCCTTAAGTTTCATGCCATCTCCAATAGCAACGTCAAACCCCGTGGTCGGTTCAACATCTAAGCCCAATTTCCTCACTAACCTCTCGTCCAGAAAGTTGTGTGTACTCCCAAAATCGATGAGGATGTGCACACAATGTTTTCTAATGAGTCTGTCTACCCATAACGTCCTCGATGCGGAAGTATCCGAATATGCATACATTGATATTTCAGCTTGGATATCTTCCTCCGTGCCCTCAACAACCTCCTCATGGACCTCCTCTGAACACTCTCCATCACCAACAACATCATCGTCCTCCTCGAGACCGTCGATGAGCATCACACTTCCGATTGGTTTAGAACATTGACGACCGGGGGTGAAACGTTCATTGCATTGAAAGCAAAGCCCCTTCGCTCTTCGCACCTCCACCTAAACGGGTGTGAGAGTTCAAATGGCGGGGTCTTGTACCTCTAACATTAGAAGAAGGTCTCAAAGGTGGTCGTGGTCTAGTACTAGCAATCGTTGTCTTTGAACCTGCATAATTTTCAACTAGCATTCTAGGCACAAATTGCCCATCTCGGTTGCCCCAAATTATTTTTGCTGCCATCTTGAGAGCCCTATGCTTTTGCTCTATCCTCACGGCCTTTTTAAAGGCCTCCTTAAGAGTGGTAGGACAAAGAGCACGGACATCCGCCTATATCACATCCCGTAGTCCTTAAATGAATGTGCTCATCAATGTTAGTTCGGACCAAGGTGGCTCACAATGACTACTAACTCTTTCAAATTCAGCTAGATACTTCAATACGGTCGTCCTCTGAACCATCTTGCTTAATGTGGCAGTAAAATCTTCATATGTCGCTGTCCCAAATTTGCGTGTAATCCTCCTACAAAAGTCAGCTCAATCGGTAAATCCTCCACCATGAATAATCGATCTATACCAATGCAATGCCATTCTTTGGAGGTGAAAGTTTGTCATCTGAATCTTAGCGTACTCCACTATCCCTTTACAATCAAAGTATTGTTCAACTTGAAACACCCAATTCATCAGATCACCGGCTTGGAATTTTGGGAAGTCCAATCGTGCGGTTCTCCCTCAGATAGGATTGTCGGGTTCGTGAAAGATTCTTGGTTTAGGTCTGAACTTTTGTGCATGTTGATCTCCTTTCCTAAATCCTCGAGCACGTCCATCACCATCTTCGAAGGGATTAACCTTATCCTCAAAGTGCCAATCCTCCTTATCAACGAAGCGCACTAGTGCTGCTCGCCTCTTAGGTTCCACCACTGCCGGTCTTGGATTTTGTAATGGAGGTGGGGGATGATGTGTAGGCATAGGTAAAAAAAGATCATTGACACTAACATGTCGCACCTAGACCTATGGGATATCAGTTCGGTGTGGTTCCACCGCTGATCCTTCTTAAGGCACCAATCTTCGTCGAGGAGATGACGAAGTCGATCGGTTCATGACATATTCCTTCAAAGTATTATTCCTTCTATCCTTATAGGTCGAGTCGCCATTGTTGCGACATCGGAGCAGCCAATAGAGATGACCCCTAAGTCGTCTTCCCTATTCACAATGGGAACTAGGGCCGAAAATACTAACTTCCCACTAGCAGCCATCTAGCTGCTCGCAGCCCCCACCGCCACATCCAATCCCTTCCACGGGACCCTCGCACCCGAGCTATGCTAGCGGTAGCCCAATAATGGGCTTCCACCACCGCTCGCCACTACATGGACTTACCAGACGCCGGCTGCCAGTGGCCAGCACCCTTGCCTAGCCACAACTGACGCCCATGTAGCCCACAACGACGTCCCTAAGCCAAAATCTAATTTCAGCCCTAAGATTAGGATTTTGGCTAATGAGTGGGAGAGATAAAATGCACGTATCTCAAGGTGTACTAAATTTTTGTGATCCTATTCGATTAACTTGTGTGAACTAGTTGGGAGGCCATGAGCACAACTTGGAGCTCGAGGATGACTGGTGGAACGAACCAACTGGCCCACCATATCGAACTGAGTCGTATCTGCATGCAGACCTGTGGGCAAACGAGCATGACGTAAATCAAAAGATCTAGCTCACCTATTAGTCACCTTGAGGACAAGGTGATCAGAAGTTTGGTGGATTGATGCGAACCGGGTCAGATTAGATCGCATCATGAGAATATTAGGCTTGAGGATCGAGTTTATTTATCTTTTAATTAATCCATGCTTAAGTAAGCCCTTAAGGAATATCTAATTAAGTCATGTAAGCCACTAAGGCAAGTTCAATTAAGTCATGTAAGCCACTAAGATAAGTTCAATTAACTTATGTAAACCTCTAAGATAAGTCCTAGTTCGAGTCGTATAAGCATTTAGGGCTAAGTCCAAATAGAACTTATTGTACCTAAACTCTATATATATAGGGGTTAGGCTTTTTTGTTTAAAAATTCAAGTATATCTAAGCATTGCGAATTAACTAAGTTGAGTTATTTTTTTTATTATCGCATTTACCATTTTTATCATGACTGTTAGATCGTCTTTATTTTCATAGGAGTATATCATAACCGCAGAACCCTTCCAAGCACCCAAACTTAGACACCACTTTTCTTTAGTAGCCACTTTACTATACAGCTGTCCATCACCACCCTTGGTCATCCGCCACCCTTTGAGAACTATTGCAACTCGAATATATACTATTTTGCCCTATTTTGATATTGCTCCACTATTTTAATTATATCATTTCATCCAGACATCAGATTGACGTGAAACTAGACCCATGAGAACCCTATCTCATGAGGGTACCACCACCAAAAATTTTATAATTTTTTTACGTCTGGATCGGTCCAAATCTGGTTTCTAATAGTTCTACCTTCACAAATAATTTTGTGGTAACCCAAGTTAGGGAAAAAAAGAGATGAAATAGCTGGGCATAATGCGACTGGCCATGCTGTGGCCAATCTCGTGCCTAGCACGATGGCCATGGTGGAGATGCCACACACCTCCACCGAGCCTCCCTATTTGCATTGCAACGAAGCATGGAGGTGGGACCGAGCACACCAGCCACTCCACCGCAGCCACATAACCACCTCGGTCTCTCTCTCTGTTTTCATCTCTCTCTTCCTCTCTCTCTCTCTAATTTTCTCTTCCTATTTCTCTCATTCTCTCAGTCTTTTCCTCTCTCTAGCTCTCTCACTCTCTCTCTCCTTCAACCTCCATAGCAACCTCCGACTGCCAAGAAGAGTCGCCGTTGACCCTTCTACCCGTCGGTGAGCCATCTCTCTCATTCCTTCTCTCTTTCCATCTCTTTCTTTAATTCTCTTCCTCTCTCATGGTTTTCTCTCAAGGCCACCGAAGGATTGAGTCGCCAACGAGAGGTCGGCCGCTGAGTGGCACCAATAATCGTTCCCCTCCCCTGTGGCCGACTCCCCTTCCCCTTTTATTCTTCCTTCCTCTTCCTCTTCTTCTCATTCTTCCATCGTCTGCCTCTTCTTCTCCTTCTTCTTCTTCTCCTCCTCTTCTCTCCTCGGGCAGACTATTCTTGGCTATAGTGGTGCCGAGCTCGGCCTAGCATCCTAAAGCATTAAGATGCTGGGCTAAGCCCAACATTATATATAATAGATTTTTTTTAAATTATTTAAATTTTGTCATTAGTTATTTAATTATTGTAGTTAATCTAAAGTATTAATTTCTATGAATTAAATCTAATTATGCCATGATTAGAAAATAAATCTACTTATACCATGATTAGCAAAATACATGCAATATAATTATTATATTAATCCTAGCTAGGTATAATAATTATTAGAGTTAAGTACATTGACTCATATGTAGGTACTTGCATTAATTTATTTTTATTTTCTTAATTATCAAAGAGAATAATAGGTAGATGATTATGTCTTAAATAAATTATTATATAATATAATTATGGTTAATAAGTAACAAAACAAATATAAGAATTAATAGTATATGATTACAACGAGAAATTATCTTTTAGTCAGTTTAATTTTAATTAGTGGAAAGACTAACATTATATGTATAAATAATTTCAGACCCTAACCTCCTTGTTCAAGACCCCGTGAACCTTTCTAACTAGGACTGATTGTTGTTTTAGCAAACGCGAAAGAGTGGTTGCTTGGTAATTGCAGTTCTGTGAGTAGTCTAATCCCTTAGATACTTTTCTCAAATTAGGATATATTAAATAATTATATATATGCATTTTTGGGCCTCTAGCATGATTATATGATCTTATCTAGAAATAATTTCAGTTGGGCATATTTTATCATTCATTTGATTAGATTGATCTTGGATATGAGTATACTAGTGATATATAGAGATAATTGGAGATGCCTATACTGTTATGACTTTATATTGAGATGATCTCTAGCATGAGTATGTATGTAATAGACTAGTATGAATAAGCATGTGTTAGATACATGGTTAGAGACTGCATGACATCATTTTTCTCTTAGCCTCTTTATTACATAAATTCTGATACGTATGACTTGTTGTAGTACTGGATATATGTATATGATATATTATATATAAGAAAATCATAAAAATACATGTATATGTGATGTGACAGAGTATAGTGATGGTTCGGATTAGTACTGGATATACTCTTAGTGTATGACAGAGTATAGTGATGGATGTTGGTTGAACTATTAGCATATGAAAGGGTATAACTATTATTGATATACCTTTGACGTATAGCGGGGTATGATTATTTAGTGGTATCCTTAGCATATGGCAAGGTATGATTATATTCATAGATATCCTTAGCATATGGTAGGGTATGTTTTGAGCTTGTGACATGATGGTAGAATAATATTGAGTTTGGGGCTGAGTACCATGGTCCAGCCTGGTGGATGATATTCAGAGTGGAGATAGATGAATGTGATTATAAGAAATATGTCGATTGTAATTCTCTATTGATTGGAAAAGAAGTTACAAGACATGCCAACGACAAGAAATTTAAAGGGGCAGGATAGCCATCGAGGGCAAAATGAACACCATTAAACTAGTGGCACTTCGGTTGCGAAGCTGGCTCACTTAATGCTTCTCGATAGTTCTGCTATACTACTAAGTATGAGCATCCCCAATTCTACAACCCAGGGGGTTCAAAGGTCTTATGGGCGTTACATTTTGAAAGTAAGCCCCGTTTAGGTTTTGGCCCATGAGTTTTGTAGGCACGTGCTGGGAAAATCCCAAACTAGTGTTGTGACGACACTATTATTTCGATCCCAAGGTTGCTTCGCAAGGAGCTCTTAAAGGAAATCAAAAGACACTCAAAAACATGCAAAAGACATGGGGTTGGCATCCCATTTATAGACTCAAAAAGCGGTAAATACAATAGGACCGACATTGCGAACAAAACGGTCCTAACAGACTCCCCCACTTAGACTCTTGGCGTCCCCGTCGAGGTGATCTTCGGCTGCTACCAAGTGATGCTTGACTTCATCTTGACGTACTTGCCAAGTTTTTCTTCTGGTATGCTTGAACTTTGTCTTCTTCATGCTGTAGAGCTTCTTTAAGTTCCCACCTAGCTTCTGACATTGGAAGAATCTTTCATTTGACCAAGTATTCAGTCCCCATAGCTTCATTGGGCAAAGTCCTCACTTTGTCCGCCAGAATGGTGTCAACCTGCCTTTCAAGCGATGCCGTTGTGGGGTTTGGCCAGCTTGACACATTGTGAGAAGAGTCTTCGCGATCGGCATGATATGGCTTGAGGTAACTCATATGGAAGACCGGATGGATTTTAAGCCAATTAGGGAGTTGCACTCAGTAGGATACATTGCCTACTTTGTTGATGATAGGAAAGGGACCTTCATATTTGCAAGCAAGTCCTTTGTGTACCTTGCGAAAGAACTTGAGCAATGCCAGTTGGAGCTTGACCAGCACCAATTCTTCATCTTTTGTGCTGCCTTCTCAAGATAGGCTTTGATAATCTCCGCATTCTGATGCCATTCTTTGGCAAGGTATGCCAAAGGGTTGCTGCTTGTGTAACCCACCACCAAAATATGTGGTGTGGAAGGTCGTTGTCCTATGATATCTTCGAAGGTGCTTTTGGTGGATGCAGAGCTCCGCTGCAAATTGTACGAGAATTGGGCAACATCAAGTAGCTTGATCCAATCTCGATGATTGGCACTAACCAAGTGCTGCAAGTATTACTCAAGAAGAGCATTTATTCTTTCGGTTTGGCCATCAGTTTGGGGATGAAGGCTTGTGGAGAAGAAGAGTTTTGGCCCCAAGAGTTTGAACAACTCTGTCCAAAACTGACCCAAGAACCGAGGATCCCTATCGCTCACGATGTTTTGTGGAACTCCCCAATACTTGGCCACATGCCTTAGAAATAAATGAGCTGCTTCATCAGCGATGCAATCAGCGAAGTGATGACCTCTGATACAAGATGTTAAGTTTTTGGATACCAATGATAAGCTCTGATACCACTTGATAGGATCTGGAACCAAAGATAGGCTACACACTGGTTCTTTCAAGATCTGAATGTATTATAGGAATCAGTCCGCACAACTGTGGGAAAATATTCGTCAGATATTCTTCGGTAGTCAGAAAATTACGAAACCAATTGGGTTAGATTTGTAACTTCCTGACCTACAACTTTTGCATTTATAGAGGCTAGCCAACAAGTCCTAAAATAATATGAAACCCTGATTCTAGAAGATTCTCGTAGATCGCGCTCAAATGCGCCCAATCGCGTTCGAATGCGCCCAATCGCATTCGAACGCACCCATAAAGCTCCATCTCTATCTGTGCGAACGTGGTGCAAGCGTTCGAATGCGGGCGTTCGAACTCGCCCAACCACATTCGAACGTGCAATATGCGTTTTCTGTATTTACGAACCTAATGCAGGCGTTCGTAAGGACGTTCGAACACGACCTCTCTTGCGTTCGAACGCGACCTACAGAAATTTTATTTTAATAAAAATAAACACCTAATGCAATAAGAAAAGATACTAACTAAGTGTATCAGCCCACCATGCTTCCCCCACCTTGCCCTCAAGGTGAAAAGTTGAGAAAACGCTCTAAGATATCAGTCTTCAACTCCCATGTTGCCTCATCAGATGGCTTGCCAAGCCACTTAACTAGAATCTCCATCTCCAATCTGATACCATGTCATCGTCGGTGCCTTGCAAGTACTCGAACTGGCTCTACGATCTCTATCTCCTTCAATGGCTCCTGCAGAACCGATCAAACTACCTCATGATCTCAAATCCACTTTCTCAATAATAAAATATGAAAAACAGGATGCACTCTTGACCCCTTCGGCAGCTCCAAACAATATGCAACCGGACCAATACGCTCCAACACCCGAAATGGACCAAAGTAGTGATATGCTAACTTTTGGTTATGAATCGGATGCAAGGTCACTTGTCGATATGGCTGCACACTCACAAACACCCAACTACCGATGTCGAACTTCTGCTCCCTATGGCTACGATCATAAACTTGCTTCATGCAGTTTTAAGCAAGTTTAAGATGAGCACGTAATCTCCTCAATATGGCGTTTCTATCCATCAATGCTAAGTCCACCTCCGTCCGATCTGCAGATGCCACTACATCATAAGCGTGTAACGTTAGAGCCGTGTGTCCATATACCACCTCAAATGGAGTCATGCCAATGCTGCTTTGGTAGGCAGTGTTATAAGACCACTCCATCCATGGTAAGAACTCCAACCATCGTCTCGGCATCTCTCCAACAAAGCACCTCAAATACTGCTCAATGCCTCGATTAACCACCTCGGTTTGGCCATCCATTTATGGATGGTAGGCTGAACTGAAGTTCAATCGAGTCCCCTGCAATCTTAAAAACTCAGTCCAAAAATCGCTCATAAATACACGATCATGATTCGAGACAATCGTGCGTGGCATGCCATGTAATCAAGCAACATCTTTAACAAAAATTTCAACTACCAACTTGGCTGAAAACGGATGTGATAATGCTGAAAAATGCGCATACTTGCTCAATCTGTCATCCACCACAAAGATAATAGAATAACCATGTACCAACGGAAGACCCTCTATGACGTCCATAGAAAATTTTTCCTAAACACGATTCGGTATAGGTAAAGGTTGTAGTAATCCAGTCGGTTTCAATATGGTTGTCTTAGCCCTTTGACAGACTTCGCAAGCACGGACAAAACTCCTCACATCCCATCTCAATCCTGCCCATGTGCAACTCTGAGATATCCTCCTATAAGTCCTCAAGACACCCTTATGACCATCCTCTAGAGTTTGGTGGAAGTGCTCTAATAATTTTTGCCGCAATCCATCATTTGCGGGCACTCGAAAGCATCCGCGGTCCAACAGCAAACTGCCTTGATTCGGTATAGGTAAAGGCTGTAGTAATCCGGTCGGTTTCAATATGGTTGTCTTAGCCCTTTGACAGACTTCGTAAGCACGGACAAAACTCCTCACATCCCATCTCAATCCTACCCATGTACAACTCTGAGATATCCTCCTATAAGTCCTCAAGACACCCTTATGACCATCCTCTAGAGTTTGGTGGAAGTGCTCTAATAATTTCTGCCGCAATCCATCATTTGCGGGCACTCGAAAGCATCCACGGTCCAACAGCAAACCGCCTCGATTCTCCAACTCTGAATGGCGATCTGGATCATCCATCACCTCCTGCAACAATCTCAAAATATCTGGGTCAAATATACATGCATACTTCAGCTCGTCAAGGAAGGGAAAGATATGAGAAGAATAGGCTACAAGTTTGGCGGTATCGGGTTGGCGCGATAGCTTATTCGTTGCTCTATTTTTCGTTCCTTTCTTGTATTGGATTTCATAATCATATCTCAGCAATTTTTTGACCCATCTTTGTTGTGTCGGAGTGTGTATACGCTGTCCCATAAAGTATGGAAGGCTCCTTTAATCGGTTCGGATAATGAATCGTCTACCGATCAAATAAGGCCTCCACTTTGTCACCGCATGTAGAATTGCCAACATCTCTCTCTCATAAGTCGATAATTATTGAGATTTTTGTGACAAAGCCTTTCTAAGAAAGGCTATGGGACGTCCTCCTTGCATAAGTACAGCTCCTATGCCAACACTGGACGCATCATATTCCATAATGAATTCTTTGATGAAGTCCATAGTGCTAGAATGGGTGCCGTCGTCATTGCTGCTTTTAATTTTTTAAAAGTTGAAGTGGCTTCATCCGTCCATCTAAAAGAGTCCTTTTTCAACAAAGAAGTGAGACGAGCAGCAATCTTGCCATATCCAGCGATGAAGCGTCGATAATATCCGGTCAGCCCCAAAAATCCTCTCAATCCGGTAGTAGTAGTAGTAGGAATAGGCCAAGCAGTCATACATACAACCTTCTGAGGATCCGTTGGTACACCATCTGCTAAAATGATGTGGCATAAATACTCCACTTGTGGTACTCCCCATAGGCATTTGGACTTCTTGATCTTCAATTGGTTTTGTTTCAATAATTTCAGCACATTCTTCAAATGTCGCCAATGCTCCAATTCAGTCTTGCTATACACCAAAATATCGTCAAAAAATACCAAGACATACCTTCACATGAGAGGCCGAAATATATCATTTATGAGGCCTTGAAAGGTAGCTGAAGCATTGGTGAGACCAAAAGGCATCACTCGGAACTCGTAATGCCCGTCCGGAGTCCGAATTGTAGTTTTGTGCACATTCGCCAAGTGAACTCTAATTTGATGATACCCGACTCTCAAGTTAAGCTTACTAAATATAGTCGCCCCTGCAAGCTTGTCCAGTAACTCCTCGATAACTGGAATGGGATACCGATCATTGATGGTAATAGCATTTAGTGCTCGATAGTTAATACAAAAACGCCATATCTCATCTTTTTTTCGCACCAAAAGCATAGGGGATGAATATGAGCTATGACTTGGTTATATGAGGTCTTGCTCCAACATCTCGGCTACCATCTTTGAGATAACTTCTTTTTGCAGATGTGGATACCGATATGGCCTCATGTTCGCCGGTGTAGCTCCGGATACAATCTCTATGTGATGGTCTGCCGCTCTCCTCGGTGGCAACTCCTTTGGCTCCTCAAACAGTCCAAAAAAATTATGTAATAAATTAGACAATTCAATGGTAGTACCTGAACTCGTTTGAGGCTCATCTCCTACTGATCCTAACTAAAGAAGATAGGCCAAATCATACACCACTGAGCACCAAGGACAATGTCTACTCCTTGCAGCACCAACAGATACAAGTCCTCAATGATATCATGTCCTTGCACCCGTATACCGACCCGCGACACAAGCTCTCCGTCTTAAGCTTCATACCGTCTCCAATAGCGACATCAAATCCCGTAGTCGGTTCGGCATCCAAACCCAATGTCCTCACTAATCTCTCGTCTAGAAAGTTGTGTGTACTCCCCGAATCGATGAGGATGTGCACACAATACTTTCTAGCGAGTCCGTCTACTCGTAACGTCCTCGGCGTGGAAGTACACGAATATACATGCATCGATATTTTAGCTTGGATATCTTCCTCCACGCCCTCAATGATCTCCTCATGGACCTCCTCTAGACACTCTCTATCATCAAAAACCTCATCATCCTCCTCAAGACCATCGATAAGCATCCCACTCAGTGAAACGCTCTACACATCGAAAGCAAAGGCCCTTCCTTCGCCCTTCGCTCCTCCACCTGGGCAGGTGTGAGATTTTGAATGGGAGGTCTAGTGCCTCCTCTAACACGAAAGAAGGTCTCAAAGGTGGTCATGGTCTAACACTCGTAGCCACTGTTTTTGAAACCGCAAAATTTCCAGCTAGCATTCTAAGTGCAAACCGCCCATCTCGGTTACCCCAATTGGTTTTTGCTGCCATCTTTAAAGCCCTATGCTTTTGTTCCATCCTCACGGCCTTCTCAAAGGCCTCCTTAAGAGTAGTAGGACATAGAGTATGAACATCCGCTTGTATCTCCTCTCACAGTCCTGAAATAAATGTGCTCATCAATGTCTGTTCAAGTCAAGGTGGCTCATAATAACTACTAACTCTTTCAAACTCAGCTTGGTACTCCGATACGATCATCCTCTGAACAATCTTGCTTAATGTGGCAGCTGCAATAACCCAAGGTAGGAAAAAAAATTCTTCACTGCATGGCACGACAGCTTGGTGCTATGTAGTGGCAGCTGGGAAGGGCGCCACGCGCCCCAAGCGCTAACCCGGCCAACCTGGCCGGGCCTACTGGCGCGGTGGGCCGTGCCGCCGCCGCCGCCGTAGCCTCCCTCCCCACCGCCTCTCTCCCTTTTCTTCCTCTCTCTCTCTCTTTTTCTCTTTCGGGCTCTCTCTCACCTTTCTCTCTCTCTCTCAAGCACTCTTTCTCTCTCTCTCTCTCTACCCGCTACCGCCGTCACTCCGTCAGCCTGCCGCTGCCGCCGCCACCTCCACTAACGCCGGTGAGCCTCCCTACCTCTCTCTCTCTCTCTCTCTCTCTCTCTCTTTCTCTCTTTGTTGGCTTCCTCTCATGACCGCCGAAGGATTGAGCCGTCGGGGAGAGGTCGGCCGCTGAGTGGCCACTAACAGCCACACCCCTCCCCCACGGCCCAACCCTATCCTTCCTTCCGCTTTCTTCTTCTTCTTCTTCTTCTTCTTCTTCTTCTTCTTCTTCTTCTTCTTCTTCTTCTTCTTCTTCCCTTCTTTCCTCTTAGATTGCACCCTGCAAGTGGTGCTGGGCTCGACCTAGCGCCCTTGCAGCGCATGGCGCTAGGCTAGGCCCAGCACTATGTATAGTTTATATAAATATAAATATAAATATAAATATATATATATATATATATATATATTTGCACATTTTTTATTTCTAATTATATTTGATTATGTTATTAATTATTCAATTAGTTTAGTTAATTTAATGTATTTAATTTGTATAAATTAAATATAATTATATCATAGTTATTAAATAATTCTAATTATATCATGTTCAGCAAAACACCTGCAATATAAATTACTATTTTAATCCTAGGTAGGTAATAGTAATTATTAGGGTTATGTACGTATATTCTTACATAATTATTTGCAATAACTTAATTCTTATTTTCTTAATTATCAAGGAGAATAATAGGTAGATAATTATGTTTTAAATACACTACTAAATAATATAATTATGGTTAATAAATAGCAAAACAAATATAGAAATGAAGAGAACATAATTAAAACAAGAAACTATCTTTTTGTCGGGTTAATTTTAATAAAAAGACAGACATATTTGTTATAAATAATTTCAGATCCCGACCCCTCTGGTCAAGACCCTGTGGACTTAGCTATCGAGGCTTGATTGTTATTGTAGCAACATGAACGAGTGGTAGTTTGGTATTTGCAGTAGGGTGAGTAATCTTATTCCCTAGATGCATTTCTCAAATTATGATATATTATATATTATGTACATACATGTTTTAGCCTCTAGCATGATTATATGACTTTATCTAGAGATGATTTTAATCAAGCATATTTTATTATGCATTTGATTAGGCTGATATGGGATATGAGTACATTGGTGATATATAGAGAGGATTGGAGATGATTATACTGTTATGGTTTTATGACGGGATGATCTCTATCATGAGTATGCATGGGATAGACTAGCAGGAGTATGCATGTGTTAGATACATGGTTGGAGTAGGCATTGCATCATTTTTCTCTTGGCTTCTTCACCATCTAAATTCCTGAATTGCATGATCTGTTGTAGTACTGGATATGCATATGATCTATCATGTATAGAAAATCATAAAAATACATATATGTGATGTGATATGATGTGATGGCTAGAATGGTATCTGGTCCGGACTGGTACTGGACATACTCTTAGCGTATGGTAGAGTATGGTGATGGCTGATAGTTGTACTCTTAGCATATGACAGGGTACAACTATCATTGATATACCCTTAGCGTATGACAGGGTATAATTACTTTCTTCTGAGATACTCTTAGCGTATGGTAGGGTATGATTTATCTACAGAGATACCCTTAGCATATGGCAGGGTATGATTTATCTACAAAGATACTCTTAGCGTATAACAGGGTATGCTCTGAGCTTGTAACATGATGGGTATCAAGTTTGGGGTCGGGTACCGTAGTCCAACATGGTGGATGATATTCAGAGTTGAGACGGATGATTGTGATAGTGAGATATATATGGATTATATCTGGCTCTGACATATACGATTATCTAGTGGTTGGCATGCATCATGCATTATCATTGATGTGACTAGTATTATTGGATCATAATTGTTATACATGATATGTTGCTATATTCGGTGATGTTATATGGTAATTTCATCATGTGACATATTTTTGGTTGAGGATATAATATGCTCATTCTTGAGAATTGATTATATATATATATATATATGTCATTGAAGATACATATATACATGTTCATACATGGCATCATGCTGCTTTCTGATTCATATTATTCAGTATATGATTTACTCTCGATTTGGCTTCATTGATTCGGGTAAGGTCTATTCACTGAGCCTTTAGTTCATGATTCTCTTGTTTTCTCCTTTCCAAAAACCTAGGTGAACAAGAGAAGCAGGATACTCCCTTAAAGGTCTTGCCGGTGAGTGAGGAGTAGAGTGTGGTTAGTGTTTTATGCCAGATAAGTTATCTTATCTGATGTAATAGTGGACATCCTCCAAAGTGTATCTGTATCCTCGTCTTATATTTTATCAAGTAACTTTGTACTTATATAATTATGTATATACCACTGTTATGTATATGTAGTTGTGAAAAGCTCTTGATGATGTGTTGTGGTCTGTGTGGGGCTCATGTAGGGTTAGACTTGAGTTTAGTTTAGATGTTGTGGATAAAATTATGATGTTGCTATAGGTTTATTTGATTTTCAGTATCTAATCAAATGGTTAGGTGCCACACACGTGCCGTGTAGGCTCGTGCCATGCACGTGTTTAGGGTTTGGGTGTTACAGCAGCAAAATCTTTATATGCTGCTATCCCAAATCTGCGTGTAATCCTTCTACAAAAATTAGCCTATCCGGTAAATTCACTACCATAAATAACTGATCTATACCAATGCAACGCCGTTTCTTGGAGGTGAAAGCTTGCCCTCTGGAATTTTGCATATTCCGCTGTACCTTGACAATGAAAATATTGTTCAACTTGAAACACCCAATCTGTTGGATCACTGCCTTAAAATTTTGGAAAGTCCAAGCGTGCGGTTCTCCCTTGAATAGCGTTGTCGGGTTCGCAAAAGATCCTTGGTTCAGGTCTAAACCTTTGTGTATGGTGATCACCTTCTCTAAATCCTTGAGCATGTCCATCACCATCTCCATAGGGATCAACCTCATTCTCATAGTGCCAATCCTCCTCATCGACGAAGCGCACCAATACCACACGCCTCTCAGGTTTTACCACCGTCAGTCTTGGGTTTTATAATGGAGGTGGGGGATGATGTGAAGGCATAGGTAGGAGGGGATTATTAACACTCATATGACGCACTTGGACCTGTGGGGTATCAGTTCGATAAGGTCCCACCGCTGATCCTTCTTGAAACTCCGTCCGTCGTCGAGGAGATGACGAACCCAATCAATTCACGACATATTCTTTGAATTCATTATGATCCTTTTGCATGTTGTCAACTCTATGCAACAACGTTTGGAACATGCCCCTAAGTTCATCCATATTCGAACCCATGGACGTTGGTTGACTCAGTCCTACCGTGGTCGCTCTAAAGGAATCGGCCTCATGGTTAGGGTCATCATGGATTGAGCCTTCCCTTGTCGGTGTGCTATCCATAGATCTCCTTATTGATGTCATCTTCCTTGTTTCAACCATTAATGGAGGTCTGAGGTTTGCCTACTCTGATACCACTTGATGAGCTCTGATACTAGTTGTTAAGTTCTTGAATACTAATGATAAGCTCTGATACCGCTTGATAGGATCTGGAACCAAAGATAGGTTATGCAATGATTCCTTCAAGATCTGAATGTATTATAGGAATCAGTCTACGTAATCATGGGAACATATTTGCCAAATATTCTCTAGTAGTCAGAAAATTACAAATCTAATTGGGTTAGATTCATAACTTCCTGATCTACAACTTTTGTATTTATGCCCTTTGTAGATTCAAACTGTAGAAAGGACTAAAATACACAATAACATGGGTGATGGTGGTGGTGACAGGTAGAGTGGATGTTAGGGTTATGGATGGATATAGAGGTGAAGGTGGATTGTGGATGTGATTAAGGGAAGTAGACGAAGAGAACGAAGTGGTCGAAATCCCAAAGAAGAGGGGTGGCTCGATAGTCGAGGGAGATTAGAAGTTAGGAGAAACCTTGCCAATAGTAGAGGTGGAAGGATGGTAAAGAGAGAGGAGGGAGAAGTTTAGAGAGAAGATAGAAGGCAAGAAATCAATAATCTTATTCCATAATGAAGTTGGTTGCCATCCACATATTTAGAGGCTAGCCAACAAGTCCTAAAATAATATGAAACCCTAATTCTAGAGGATTCCCGTCGATCGCGTTCGAACGCGCCTGATCGCATTCAAACGCACCCAAAAAACTCCATCTCTATCTGTGCGAACGCGATGCAGGCGTTCAAACTCGCCCGACCACATTCGAACATACAATACGCGTTCTTTGTATTTGTGAACCTGATGGAGGTGTTTGCAAGGGTGTTTGAATGTGACCCTTCCTGCGTTCGAACGCGACCTACAAAAATTTTATTTTAATGAAAATAAACACCTAATGCAATAAGAAAAGATCCTAACTAAGTCTATCACGGAGCCGGTATAAAGGTCGCAAACTTTGAGAATCGATCCACCACAACCAACACTGAGCCAATGCTCCCGACCTTTGGCTAGCTCGAAATGAAATCCAAAGAGACACTTTCCCATGGCCGCTCAGGAACGAGGAGCAATTCCAACAACCCACAAGGCTTCGCGCACTCCACTTTGTCCTGTTGGCAAATAAGACAAGTGTGCACATACTCTTCGACGTCTTCCCCCATCTTTGGCCAGTAATAAGCTCTTTCCACAAGAGCCAAGGTCCGATATACGCCCGAATGACCTACCCACAAGGTGTCATGACACTCCTTGAGCAGTTCTCTTCTCAAGTTGTTCGCCCATGGCACATACACGCGATTTCCTTTTGTTATGATGAGTCCCTCCTGGACCCAAAACGGTCGCGTCTTCCTTTCATTTACAAGCTTCTTGAGGGTCTCTGCCATCGGATCACTTTGCATTCCCTTGTGAATCTTCTTTAGAAACGAAGTTTACATTTGGCTTATACTCTTGTTCGCCACCGCTTTGAGAGCAGCAAGTTCAGCCTTGCAGCTTAAGGCATCCGCAACCTGATTTGTTCGACCTAGTTTGTATTCTAAAACCATGTCAAATTCAGCCAAGAAGTCTTACCATCTTGCTTGCTTTGGAGAGAGTTTCTTTTGAGTTTGGAAATAACTCAAGGCAACATTGTCAGTCTTCACCACAAAGCGAGATCCAAGGAGATAATGCCTCCAAACACAAAGGCAATGTACGACCGCCGTCATCTCCTTTTCGTGCACCGTATATCTCCGCTCCGTATCATTCAACTTGCGACTTTCATAAGCAACCAGATGTCCTTCTTGCACAAGAACTCCTCCAATGGCATAATCTGAGGCATCCGTGTGAACTTCAAACGGAAGGGAGTAGTTTGGCAATCGCAACACGGGTTCCTCCATCACCGCTCTCTTCAAATCAACAAAGGCTTCTTGACATTTGCTTGACCACTCCCATGAACGGTCCTTCTTCAGCAAATCAGTTAGCGGCACAGCCCTCCGCGAGTAGCTTGCAATGAATTGCCGATAATAGTTGACAAGTCCCAAAAATAAGCAAAGTTCTGTCACCTTCGAAGGGACTCGCCACTCATGAATGGCACGAACTTTCTCCTCGTCCATGTGAATGCAACCTCCACCAACTTGGTGTCCAAGGAACATGATTTCCTCTTGTGTGAAATAGCACTTCTCCTTCTTCACATAGAGGGAGTGGTCCCTTAGCACCTTGAAGATGGCTTTGAGATGTTGGATGTGCTCTTCCAACATCTTGCTGTACACCATGATGTCGTCGAGATAGACCACCACGAACTTGTCATGGTATTCATGGAACAGCTGGTTCATGAGTGTACAAAAGGTTGCAGGGGCATTCGTCAAGCTGAATGGCATCACTAAGAATTCGAATGCGCCATAACGTATCACACACATTGTCTTTGCTTCATCACCTTCCGCAACTTTGACTTGCCAATACCCCGACCACAAGTCTAATTTGGAGAAGTACTACGCTCCTCCAAGTTGATTAAACAAGTCCGCAATGAGAGGGATTGGGTACTTGCTTTTTATCGTCACTTTGTTCAAGGTGCGATAGTTTACACATAGTCGTAGACTTCCATCATGCTTCTTTTGAAATAACATCAATGCCCCAAACGGTGCTTTTGAGCTGTGGATCAATCCGCCTTTAAGCAACTCATCAACTTGCTTCTGAAGTTCGACCAACTCTAGAGGAGACATGCGGTATGGTGCACAAGCTAGTGGCTTTGTCCCTAGCTACAATTCGATCTTGTAATCCACCGCTTACCGAGAAGGCAAGGTCTTTAGCAATTTAGGCGGCATCACATCCCGAAACTCCTTCAAGCTCTTCGCGACCTCAAGAGAAATTGGGCCATTCTCCAAAGGGTCCACCTCAAGCTTCAATGCTGCTAAGAATGTTTGCTCACCCTTCTTGACACCCTTCTTTAGCTGAAGTGCTAAAAGTTGCTTTGTCTCCTTTGTCATCTTCGCCACTGGGACGACACAAGGGAATTCATCCCCCATCATGCAAAGAGCATAAAGAAACGGCATTGGCAATCCTCTTGCCGTTTGTAGGAATTCCATCCCAAGAATGACTTGGAAGTCATCCAAAGGAACCGCCATGAAATTGGCTTTGCCTCTTCAAGACACAACCACAACATGCACATCCTTCGCTTGCCTGGCAATCAGTTGAGACTTCAAATTCACCGCCTTCATTCGACTTGAGTCCTTTGAAAGGAGCAACCCAAGTTATTGTGCTTCATAGTCCGCTATGAAGTTATGAGTGGCACCAGTGTCAACCAACGCCTTGGTCGACTTTCCATTGAGCTCAATGTCGACAAACATTAGCTTAGGCTTTCAATTCTTTGAAGGCAAAGATCTTCGCTTCTCCCCCACTTGAGCCTTGAGGGCATTTAGAAGTCACAATGCCCCCATGCGAGGGCCCTCCGTCGATTTCTCATTGTCGCTCTTCAAACTTTACTCTTGGGCTTGCATTGCATTGAGCGACTTTCGTTGCGGGCAATTCTTCACAAAATGTGGCCTTCCGCATAGGAAACACCTCTTCTCGGAACTCTTGTTTGGCTTCACACCCTTTTGCCACGATCCCTTCTTTTCGCTTTGCATCACCCCTTTGCCTTTCGGCCTTTGGGGCTTTGCATTGCTCATTGAAGGTTTCTTCTTTGGGTTTTCAGGGGCTGAATAATCTATCAAGCGCTCCGCCGTAGCTTAGGCCGCCGCTAAGTCAGGAATGTCCCGGCATTGCAACTCTGTTTGTGCCCAAGACTTCAAGCCTTCCAAGAAGTAAAAAAGCTTGTCCTTCTTTGACATGTCCCAAATGTCCAGCATGAGCGTCGTGAATTGCTTAACATATTCTTGAATTGACCCTATTTATGTGAGATGTCGCAAACTCTGCCTTGCGATGAACTCCATATTTTTAGGAAGGAACTGTACCTTCAGCTCCTGTTTCAAATCCTCCAAAGTATTGATGTTGCAGCGGCCACCTTTGATGTCCTTATAATGAGTCCACCACCATAGCTTAGCATCCCCGTCGAGGTACATTATTGCGAAGGTGACTTTTGTTTCTTCCGAGTCCAGTCGCACCACCAGAAGATTGCTCAACATCAAAAAGAAAGTTCTCCAACTATTTGGCATCCCTTGCGCGCATGTAGCAGCGCGATTCTGGCACTCTGACCCTTCCAAATCTCTCTGCTTGTGCAGCGGGTTGCACGGTGCTCATGGCTTGCGTGAGTACCGTCACCCTTGCGAAGAGGTCCACTAGCTGCTCTTTGAGATGTTGGACAGCTTCCTTGGTGTTGTCTCGCAACGTCTCAACTTCATCGTCCATGTGTTGCTGATATGTCTCCAAACGATCTAGCCTATCGCCAAGAGTGTATATTTGAGCAACATTGGCATTCAGTTATGAAATGTGTGCCTCCATGTCATCAAGTTGCACTCCTTGTTACTACAATGCCTTTTAGAATCGCTCAGATGTGGCTCTATAATCAGCACTGGAACTGCTAGTCCTTTGCCCAAATCTACTGCATTTGTCGCTTGACTTGTCTCTCCGCCTTACTTATGGCGCCCCATTTTGCAAGGATGTTGCTCTTGTCGACTCGCTCTGGTACCACTTGTCACGTACTAAGTCTTTGAGATGGACAAAAACCGCGCAGCACTCAACTTTCAAGTTGCAAAGTTAAGTTAGCCGTTCACTTCACAAATGATGTACCTATTTTGGATTGTAATAAAGCAAAGACAAGCAAAATGCACGGTTTGGCAAAAGATTGTAATTCTCTATTGATTGGAAGAGAATTTACAAGACATGCCAACGATAAGAAATTTAAAGGGGCAGGATAGTCATCGAGGACAAAATTAACACTATTGAACCAGTGGCACTTCAGTTGCAAAGCTGGCTGACTTAATGCTTCTCGATAGTTCTCATATACTACTAAGTATGAGCATCCCCAATTCTACAATCCAGGGGGTTCAAAGGTTTTGTAGAGCGTTACGTTTTGAAAGTAAGCCCCGTTTGGTTTTGGCCCATGAGTTTTGTAGGTACGTGCGAAAAAATCCCAAACTAGTGTTGCGACGATACTAATATTATGATCCCAAGGTTGCTTCGCAATGAGCTATTGAAGAAAACCAAAAGATACTCAAAAATATGCAAAAGACATGGGGTTGGCATTCCATTTACAGACTCAAAAGTGGTAAATATAATAGGACCGACATTGCGAACAAAACAGTTCTAACAATGTGCTAAGAACATGATCGATTTCTATCAAAATACCTCACGACGTACTAATAGAAGGTCATTATTTATTATTTTCATTTACTTAGGACGTGTTATTGTCAAGTTTTTAGGTTAGTATTTATTAAGCTATTAATCAAGGGGTGTGACCATAATTTAACTACAACATAAATTTGATTAAAATAACTAATAAATTCCAAATTGATAATCTACAAGAGATTGAGCTTAAATACTTATATCGTTGACGGTCTATGAGGTTGTAAGTACTTCTTTTATCTACAAACTATATGATATAGCATGATCCGGTTTTTAACTATATGATAGACTGAAAGGTTTTTCATGTTAAAAAAAAAGAATCTTAGTTGTTTATTTGCTTTTTCTATTATTACTCAATATTTTTTCTCTTACATGGTTTCCGTTTTTAGAGAATCTATTTTTCTATTCCAACTAAAATTCAACTTTTCTAGTTTTTAAACTAAAAATCTCATGTGTCCTGAAATTCTAATTAGTATCAAAGCGAAGTACTCTTATTTTAGAGCAATCATTTAGATATAGATAATTGTGAACTGCTGTTTAACGAACTCAATTGCATGGAAGTAACCTCTAATTTGCCCATAGCCATGTCTCTCATCATGCTCAAACTGAGAAATAAAAGTTTCAAACAAAACTCTTTTGACAGTGGACACGATCAACAACATCCCAATAAAGTAACTAGGAGGTTGTATGATATTCATATTTGATCATATTAGATTGACTTTTATCGTTGTTGCAATTGCATATTAGATAAAATCTTCAAAATTACATTCAAAAGGGCTACTTTGAAGGATAAGTGTGAGAACACCATTAATACTCAAGAAAAAATGACTCATTGTGGCTTCACAAATTAGAAAATTTGGAAATCCTCTGAGTTAAATTTGTCAAAAAAGGTAATGGATGAAATTATTTTGAAAAGATTCAAAAAAATGACTACCTTACATTTCTAAATGAAATCCTTCGTTGCAAATCTTAAGTATTTTAAAGCTTATTGGTTGGTTTCACTTTTAAATTTATTATATGTTGACCTATGTTTACACATTAGTGTATGATTAGATTTTTCATTAAATTTATTACTTAAAATCATACATAATAGGAAAGTGCTTGATCTCTGGACGCTTTGTTCATGGAAAAACTATTATGCAGATTTTTGTATTTTGGATTGAAATTGATTTTTTTTATTAAATTCAATTCTGAATTTAGCATCCTTGGCCCATGCGGATGACACTTGGTATTGCATTTGTATCCGGACAGTAGCCACACCCTTTTGGATGTCATTATTGGGCTGAGGCTTATATGGCTTTATTTGGATTTAATTAAATATTTTTAGAAAAACACAATTTCATGTTTAGAGATTGCTTCGAGATCATCTTCTCCACTAATATTAATGTTGTATGTTAATTTTTTACTCTCGTAAATTTATGATAATAGGGGGAGAATGGTTTTTATAGTTGTGTTTAAATGTTTCTCTCAAAGCTTGACATACTTGATATTGCTTATCATGACTTGATATTTGGCATGTACATATATTTGTTATAACTTGCTTGTTTTGACTTGCTTGATCAAGTACAAAATTATTTGAATATTTTCCATAACTTGATTCTATGCTAGAAGAGTATTTGATATGTTTACTTAGCATCACTGAAATTATCATATTGAAATTGATTTGAAAATTGTGTACCAAATCATTTTCATATTATTCTATGCTTTTCACGGGGCTTTTTGAGTGTGTTTAATCTTACAAGAATTAATTGCAAACATAAGATTTTGTGTGTCTTAACATTATAATTTTTTGTAAATTTTAGGTTTGTTTAAGATTTGTGTTTTATCATGAAATTGCTAAGAAAAAAATCGTAAGCGTAATATTTTCATAATGGCAAATTCGTGAACAAATTCATATGTATTAGAGTTGTACAAGTTAGATTCAAATATACAACCAAATCACATAACTTATAAAAGATCAAATCGTACGAAAAAAATCAAGAGAGAACAAACAAAATTTAAATCCAGCATATAATTTTCAAGACGTGTATGAATGCTAGAATGTATTTACTTAAGAAAATTTAAGTAGTATCCGGACAAAATTTATAGTGTTCGAACGATTGTGCATGAAGGACAACAAACGAGAATTAAGATTTTGAAATAAAATTGGAGTTTTCTTTAGTGATTTGTCCTAGCACAAATAGTTGATATCTCACCTCTACTTTAGGGAACCAAAGGCAAATAGTGAGACATCTATCTAAGAGTGAACTCAAGAAATTTCTTATATCAGCTTAGAATAGTTATCTGATTCTCTCATAGAGTAAAATTCTAATTTAGTGTAAGGAGAACTTTATCCTTTGTTAAGCTTTAATTAAGGATGATCTAAAAGCATTAGAGAAGCTGAATTGAGTCATTTATATCGACTGCCATCACCAACCACTAAGGAGTTTGAGAAGAGCTATGTAAAATTGTAAAACAAATCATACTGGAGGCAATTAATTATGGAGTAGTTAATCAAGACAGACTTCGAATAAGAGACACGAATTTCAACACTTAGATGACGGATTGTCTAAAGGGGTTGTAAGTACTTATTTCTATGAACAATATAAGTTTTGTAGTTTTTCTTTTTTGATGGGCCAAGAGGTTTCCACGTTAAAATATTATGATCATGCATTTGCCATATTTTTGTTTTTTACCCTTGGATTTTCCGTCACCGACTTAAGCTTGATTTTCATAATTAGAAATGGTATTCGAAATTCCATTTCTCACTCAATTTCGGTTTTCAAACTTCATTTCTTAATTGATTTTCTAAACCTAGCTAATAGGACACAGTTTCCTAAACTAATTCGAATTTGGTATATTTTGGACTTTCATTATTGTATGTCTAAAATCTAATCAAACTAGGAATTCCCCTCCCTCAAAATTTTTAGAATCTTTTTTCTTGTAAATGTACCTCTATAATGAACTTGATCAATTTCTTTGAGTTTATTTTTGTATTTTGAGAAAAGTGGGCTTAAGGCAGCAAGAGTTTTATTTGTTATTTACGAAGAAAATGATATCACAAAAGTGATGTAAATTAATTACAACTTAAATACCCCAGAAAAAGGGCAAAAGCTCAAAACTAATGAGAAGATGTTGGGCTTAAGGCAGCTACTTTAAAATCTTTAATTTGCACACATATCACTAGTTTTTTTTTTATTAAACTAGCCCTCCTAAAAAATTATTTTATTTGTCTAAGACTCTTAAAACTTAAATACGAGTTTACGTGTTTTAAAATTGCTAGTACAATCAGCGATTTTAAAGATAAGTCACTGATTTAGGCGACTTATATCTAGGGATGAAAACGGATCGGATACAGATCAGATAGTGCTCAACCCATATCCGGATCCGTATTTTTTGTTCGGATACGGATATTGGACGGATAGCAAAATTTAAAACCATATCCTAACTAAACGGATACGGATAATTTTCGGATAAAGAATAGGATCTTAAACAGATATTTATTAAATTTAAAATAATTATAATATTTTATTTAAATATAATTAACACAAAATTATTAAGAATTTTACAACAAATAATTTTTTTGTATGTCAAATATATAAAATTAGAGAAATTAATCTTTATAAATAATATATAATGTATTATTAGTAATAATATTAATACTTACTATTTAAATAAGCAAACTAAAAACTGTAAATCATTTAAAAAAATATGCGGGTAAACGGATATCCGATATCCGTATCCGAATCCGAAAAATTTATCCGACCCGTATCCGAATCTGTATCCGAATTTTTTTCAAAAATTCTATCCGTATCCGAATCCGAATCCGAGTTGGATAGAAATTTTTTTTCCGAATCCGATCCGAGTCGGGTCGGATAGCGGGTCGGGTCGGAGTTAATCCGACCCGTTTTCACCCCTACTTATATCGAATTTTCAATCCGCCAAAAAATTTGCTAATTTTTAAAAAGAAATCATATATAAGTTATCTGTCAGTTCAGCGACTTATAAGTTTGGTACAACAATTTCTATAGACATTTCTCTCTCAAATTTAATAATTGTTTTAAAGGATTTAAAGTTTCTACATAAATCGTTAATCTAATCAGTAACTTATAATTGAAAATCTTTGACTAAGTAAGCATAATTTCCAATCAAATCTAATCTTGTATTTAAATTTCAAACTGAATTAAACATGTAAAAAAAATTAGGAGCATATTTAAAATAGTCAAAAACTCTACGTACCGCTCCAAATCTGATCTTTTCTTATAATCCTCTCTCACCCTCGAAGTTTTGGGGATATACATGTAAATAAAAAAATAGATATCCGTTAGCAACAGGAAATAGGGTGTGTAAACGAGTTAAGCCTAAGCGAGCTAACTCCGGCTCAGGCTCGGCTCAGCTCAACTCGAGCTAAGCCAGGCCAGACCAAGCTCGAGTTTGAAATGAGCCTATCATCAAGTTGAGCCAGATCAAGCCCAAGCCGAGCCAAAGAAGAAGGAGAAGGAGGAGGAGGAAGAGACGAGGCACTACGACTACTTGCCACTGCCGAAGGAGAAGGCGACACCGCGACAAGTTGCCACTACCAAAGGAGAAGGAGGTGGCACCGCTATTGCAGTAGAAGAAAAAGAAGAGGAAGGAGGGGAGGAGGTGCACTGCGGCAAAAGACGAGGAGACATCCTTTTATATCGAATCTAATGAACCGAGCAGCCTAAACGATCCGGCTCTAACTCATGCTCGGCTTGATATTAATTTTGAGTCAGTTTTAGCGGCTCAGGCTCAACTCAGCTTTGACCTAGTAGAGCCGGACTTGACCTTCAATTGAGTCGAACTCGAGCTTCATTCGAGCCCGAGCCCGAGACAAGCCCGAGCTACTCATCAAGCTTGACAGCCCCAACAAGAAAGACTGTTTGTAAGAAAAGGAAAGCATTTTGAAAGGTAAAAGAAAAAAAGTAAGGGTTGAAACAAAATTAACATGCAAATCATAGAGGAGTCATCAAATTATAGAGTAGTTAATTGAGACAGACTTCCAAGCAAGAGATGCGGACTTTAACATTTAGATAATATATTGTCTAAAATGGGTAAGTACTTGTTACTTTAAATCGTGGTTTTTTCCTTTTTCGACTGACAGAAAAGTATTAATATAGTTAAAAATTTTGTGCCATTCGATGTTTAATTGCCAAATTTATCACAAGAAAAGAAAAAAAAGAAGAATGCAAAAAAGTAATACTTCACAATCATTAGGCAATAAATCACTAGCGATGGAATACAATATTACTGAACTCTGAAAAGAACATGATCTTTGCAAACAACTAGCTGTTAAATGATCAATAATCCTGATCACTTTAATGAGTTTTACAATGAAAAGACAATGCATGAGATAAACGGATGTAGATATCATAGACATTGCAACTTTGCAATCATAATGCTACCACCCTGTAACACTTCTAGCAAATTCAAGCCCACTAAACTCAGTACAGAATAAACAAGCACAGCCAATAAAAAAGCCAAAACATAAAATGTTCATCCATACAATTAATTTAGCTATAGGACTATCCTTATCACAACCACATTTTACCCAATAGAAAATTACTTTGCAAGAATCTGGGTTTCCATCTTGCAATAAGCAGAATAAAATTTTGATTCAGTAACTGTGACGCAAGTGTGGTAGCTCCAATTACGGTAACATACACATCATCATCCAAATATTTTCATCTTCAAATCAACAAACAAAAGATATGATTCAGTAATTTGTGAAGCAAGCAAGGCAGCTCTAATTACACCCAGCAATATGATGTTCGCTAGGGCATGACCCAAGTACAACAGCACGAGAAAAAGGACAGGTTCATACAACAGATTATAATCCAAACTTCAAGACATTTGCGCCAAGTTCCCAGCGAAAAGAGAACGACAATAGAAGAACTTCTCGTAAAAACAATACAAATTGGAGGGCAATAAATTCTACTTGCAGTTTTGGATCATGAAACTCACTAGCAACCATCCATGAAAATAGTAAAAAATGAGAGACGACAATTCTCAAATATTAACTTGTTCTCATCTGTCTCTAACGAAGACAAAGTAAATCTTAATCTCTGTCTAACAAAAAATATTGAAGGAAAAGAAAAACCTTCTTTTGCAACCATGTTGGCTATTTAGTGTGCATTGGGAGTGGTCATAAATCTATGTAGCAGCTAATCCCTTGATGGATTTAGGAGATCTGCTGTCAGGTTCCACTCAAAAGTATGAAAAAAAGATGATAGAGAAAGTAGAGAAAAGAAATAAAGCGATTGGTGAAAAAAGAACAAGAAGATAAGAATAAAAAAATTCAAGTAGATTCAACCTTTATACCATTCAACAAAACCATAAATCATAAAGGGTGACCTTATTGGAAAATAGAGTGGCCAATATGGTAGAAAGTACAAGATAAAACAGAGGAGATGTTATGGTCAGGTAAATGGGTGGGATGTTAAGATAAAACAGAGGAGTTGTTATGGTCAGGTCAATAGGTGGGATGTTACGAACTTTAGTGATCATGGTAATATGGTTACTGTGAGAAGCACAATGTCCAAAATCAATCTAGGGCATAAAATACTAGTACATGCAATGCATGCTTACAGTAAGTCAGTAGGATGATGATATCTTTAAATTCATGTCCAGATTAAGATAATTGAACTGCTCCAAAAAAAAAATTTATCATCAATACGATAATAAATAAACCTATAACATATTAGAGAACAGCATGCACATCAAAAACATCTCAAAAATATCTAACAAAAAATTAATTACCATCAGTACTCTTGATTGTAAATTAAATTTATTTCTTGAACTTAAAAGTAATAATCAGAGCATTCAAGCATAGGCCAGTTATAAGGTGTCTGAATTAGTGCAAGGATGAATCTATGGAAGAGGAGGTGTCCCTCTGCACAAGCCTCCCACCTACACAAATATCTACAGCCTTACCCTCATTTTTAAAAAAGTTATTTTCAATGCTCAAATTTATGACCTATTAGATGCACAAAGTTTTATAGTCGCACTAAGTGAAGCCCTCTAAAACAGCCATCGCAATGCTTGAGACTAGCTTATGCAGGGTCTACGGAGGGAAAATACATATAGCTTTACTCTCGTTACTGAAGAGGCTGGTTTAAGGCATGAAACCCATAACCTCTTAGACACAAGAGACAAGCCTTATCGTCACACCAAGTGATACATTCAATCTACATAAAAGAGGAACAACAATTATAGAATAAGAACATTTCACACATGAAAATGAACCTAAATTACAATATATTTACATTCCCAAAATGCTAATCACATTTCAGTTTGCTCAATCTACAAGTCCAAAATGAGTACATTTGACAAGATAGATATCAAAGAGCATAAGAAAAGCAATTTTCCTTGCGAAGCACTAATTCTGGAGCACATTGAAACCCTGTGGTCATAATCCTCCATTGTAGAGAATTTCAAGAATTTCCCATGATAATGAAGAAAAAAATACAGTGGAAGTAGAACTTACATTGCATGTGGATCTACGTCTATATGAATATGTGCTCCAGCACGATAAAGCTCGAGATGGTAGATGGCTCTCGGAAGCAGATCTTTCAGGGAAGGATGCTGCGCCACCACACTGCGGCTTACAGATTCTAGAGTCCCCAACGCCTTTGCTCGTTCTAGTGCTTCATTGCTTGGTACGTGCAGCGACAGGTAACAGAGAAGAACCAGCGCAGGCAATTGGGTCTTCTCTCCCGGCCTCAGCAATCTCATCAATGAGGGGATGCCACCAAACTCTATGATAGCCTTGCAATGCTCCACATGGAGAAAATTCTCTGGGTTTGCAAACTTTCCTAATGCTACAGTGGCCTCTGCAGCAACATCTGGGTTCCAATGCCCTAGTTGAGCTACCAACGGCCTCAGGATGCGAGATTCCCGAGCCGGGAACGTCCTTGCCAAGAATCCGATTGACTTAATGGCCGGAATCTGGAGTGATGGGCTGGCCCCTTTCTGCACCAATCTTAGGAGCTGATCCACCACTGCCTTTGCTGCCGGAGAGTTCAATTTGAATGCCGAGCGGCGGAGGTCAGCATCGGCCTCTGCGACGGCTGTGATCTCCATGATGGTCATAAGGCAGTTAAGCTGGAGCTCACCTTTCTCCTTCTCAATCAACTTGGCAAGGCAAAGCAGACCTTTGGTCTCTGTTATCTTGCGGCTATTCGAGATGCAATCGCGAGATAGCATCCATAGGGCCTCGGCGCACGCCACCTTGAGCGCTAGCTTCACCTCGTCGCTCTCGTCCTCCCTCTCCTTGCGGTGGTGCACGTGGTGGTAGTAGTGGTGGTCGCGAGCTGATGACGAGCCCTCCCCCTTGCTATCTCGATTAATTCTCACCAAGGAATGGATGCTGGTGGGCTTCTTGCTGCCGGACGGAGCGGAGTCATCAAGGGAGACCTCAAACGAGAGCAAGGAGACGAGGGGCCGCACGGCGTTCTCCCTCGCGAACTCCTCTTGCGCGCCCGGGTCGTGGTCGGCCATCCGCGCGACGAGCTCGGCGACGCGCGTTTGCAGCGTCATAGGCGACTCGGCGAGCACCTGGACGACGACAGAGACGGCGAATTCGGCGAGGAGGGACTCAACAAGGTCGTGGTCGGTGGCGAGGTTAGCGAGTGCCATGGCGGCAGCAATCTGGGCGTCGAGGGAGGAGGAGGAGGAGGATGAAGAATTGGAGTCGACGCCGCGGAGGAGGGTGAGGAGCGGCGGCACGCCGCCCTCCTCGACGATGATCTTTCGATTGCGGTGGCTGTCCAGGGCGTGGTTGGCGAGGGAGACGGCGGCCTCGGCACGGTCGGATGGGTTGGGGGACATCTGAGCGGCTGCGATGTAAGACCAGACCCAGGCGAGTATGGGGTCGGTGCTTGCGATTGGGGGAAGGCTAAGGGCGTCGAAGGAGGAGTAGATGGAGAGAAGCCATTTCAAGTCGGCGAGAGAAGCGTCGAGGACGGAAAAGGCTCTACGGAAGTCGGCAGAACCAGTGGCGATAGCGGCCACTCGGCGGAGGAGGGAAGACCGCCGACGGCATCGGCGGGCGAGGGACAGGGCGCGGTCGAGGGCCTTCGAGGCCTCAGCGGCGACGCGGCGGGCGGGTCGCTCGTAAACGGGGGAAGGGGAAGCGGAGAGGCAGCGGACGAGAGCGCGGAGGGACTCGGCGATGGGGTCGGCGAGGCGGCCGAGCTCGCAGCACTCGGACTTGAAGTAGTCGGCATCGGCTACGGCCTTGCGGAGGCGCTCCGCGAGGATGATCGGCAAGGACAGTTCCTCCTCGAGGACGGAGGAAGCGGCGGAGGTTGACGAGACAGCGCCAATTCCAACGCCAGTTACGCGATCCGCCATCGTCATCGTCATCATCCGGGTTCCGATGAGTGTTCTGGAGCAGCGCTGGGGTGTTCGGTTCGCGGGTGGATGAGGCGTGACGACAAGAGAGCCGCCTGCTATGGCAGAGGAAAGGGAATGTTGGTCCCCACTTGTCACTCGCCTCTCTTACCTACCGGTGAGCGGACCGGGGACTATTACTCCTTAGCTCCACGACGTGTCTATTAAACTGCCTTAGCTTAATATAGGAGGCAGTGATTAGCACGGAGAAAAAAGGTGTTTGGATTCCGTCCGTCCAGGTGGCGGATGGATGCACATCGATGGCTCCGATTACAAATATCACATTCCACAGCCCTTGCATTCATATTTGGGTGGAAAAATGTCGGATACGCGCGACTTACGCGTGCTTCAGCATGTAATCGGCTCAGACTGACCCGCGTGAGGTCGGGTTGGACGAAAACCGACATCAAGAAAAGAAGATCTATAGTGTAACCTCACGAATCGAATCAGCCTTTGACCCGATTGGAGATCGAATCACTGATTCGACTAGTGGGTCACTCAGTCATATTAGTAGTTTATTTCGAACTATTTTAAATATTAAGAAATTTGCATCAGAAACACATTTAGTTTTCATTTTTGTAAATTAAAACCGTCTTCAGTTTTCTTTACACTTGAGACTTAAATCCTCTTTTCTTTTCCAACTTTGTCATTTTTGTACTTGAGTATAGCTGGCCAGTTAAAAAAAATGGCAATTAATAAGTTTGAATAAAAAAATTATTTGTTCCTTCAATGAAATAGGGTTCTGCTTAGGAATATCTATGGTAGCTATCACTTTGTTGTACTCTATGATTTTCGCTTTATCAATCATGCGCTTTTTCAATATCTCGTCAACGATTTTATCAAAAGTTATTCTTTATCATTAGTAAGCAAGTTAGATATTTTGCTCCATTTTTTCGACTAATTATTTTGTATTCTTATTATCAGTATTGTTCAGTTATTTGAGCATTGATAATATATACATATAAGGATGTTAATGTTAACATTTAGCAACATTGTTCAATTATTTTGCAATATTTTGAGTTTCTTATTTATTTTATTTTTTTCTCTTAAATTTTTGTCGGAGTTCATTATTTTTGTCCATATTCTATAGTGAAATTTATCCAATTTGTAAGTATTTATAGGATCATTTATTGAGAAAGTTATTTTCATTTTAGCGTAATAATTATGCTTGCCTCTCGAAGCTTATTCCCTATACTAAAGATCTTTAATATATTTGTAAATATAATTGGGGATTAGTTTCACGAGTTCTTCAATTCCCTCTGATTAACTGTTGTTGAGATGGTCAACTCTATGAAGGCAACGGGGAGGGTAAAAACTAAAGTATAAATAAGTAGATATATTGCTATATTGACGGTAATCATAATTATGTCGATGATTATAATACTTTAGATTATTTTAACTATCTTTACTTTCTTTACTATAGGTTTGGTTCCTAGAGCATTGTCAAATTTTACATAACTCCTATAATATTTCAATAGACCGATGCTATGGAGTTCTGGAAAGGTACTCTCGCAACTTTTGCACGATCTGCTTATATAAACTTTATCTTTTATAAATCATTCTTCACATTCAGCTTACTCAAGAGGAAAAATAAATGGTAAAAGAATAGGATTATGGTTCAGATGAAATTCTACTGAGAATAATATATATATATATATATGTTGAGAAAAGAAAAAGACTCATCCAAGTATAGATTGAGTTGTACACTAAATTATTTATATTAGATTATCTATAAGTTTATATAAATGCAAAAATTATTTTCTTCAAGAGGAATGCAACTTAAAAGTCTTTGGTGAGCAAGAATCATCCATCCACAATTTATTAAAAATTACGGATGATCTAAAGAGATGAATAAGCCAAATGGAACAAGAAATTCTGGAATTAAAGACCGAAAATATCCAACTAAGGAGATGTTTTGAGGAAACAAAAAATGAGAAAGCAACTAAGACTGCTCAATAGACTGATTCACCTAGTGGGATATTTGGGTGGACCTAAAGTACATTTATGTTCAGACTTTGAAAAAGTCCATATACATGCTTCGCAGTAGATCCACCATTATTGAGATACTTGATGATCAATATATATTGGCAAAGATGAAGGAGAAAAGGAAGAGAATAATAGAGAACAACATGATAAAGAAAAAGAAAGGAAGAAAAAAAGGAGAAATATAAGAAAAATAATGGAAGGGAAGAGGAGATCTAGCTGTCTGATCAATCTTTCATAGACTTAGTGTAACGCCCCCACCCGGCATGAGCATGTGCACGCCCACGCACCCACACAGCACACGCTACGCACGCGATAAGTCGAGCGGGGCCCGTCACACACAAATACACTCTTGTGCACATATAATCATAACATCATCAAATAAAACATACTAACATATCCATGCTCACATAATCCATCACCAAATAAATTCATACTCAACATAATCCTTCTCAAAGATCAATCATATTATCAACCAAATAAACATGTTAATATATGAATGTCCAAGTCCATAACAACTACATTCGACAGTTACAAAATCTGCTAGGACCCACACAGGCCACGACAAACCATTAAGATACAACTAAAATAACTAATACAAGAGAACATTATGATTCAACCTGTATTATATAAATTATCATCTAATACAAAGGAGTACAAATATCAAATACTAGTACAACTCAATTTCTATATAAACTATCATCTATACCATTTCGCATCTATAGCTCACCTCATCATTGCTCTAAAATATTTTCTCAAGATATCTCAAGTCACTATCATGTACCACATATCTAAGAGGGTTAGAAAAGAAATAAAGAGAGCCATAAACAAAAAGCTCAGTGAATAGATTTTACCTTGAATCAGTGATGTCAAATAGAGAGTAAATCATGTATTGGATAATATGAATCAGAAAGAGTATCATATCATGAATGAGTATATGAATGTATCATCCATAATACATAAATGAAATGTAGATAATATGTCATAACTGATAAAAGTATATAATCCTCGACAATAAATAAACAGATCACTATGTCATACTATCATCATAACTCTTTCTCAAATATGACACATGATGCATGCCGACCATGACTATGTTATTGTATCAAATACAACCATATATGATGTATATTAACCACTTAATAATTAGGTAATCAGATGATAATGAAATCATATGCATTTCTCAATATTTCAGTCATCAATATCAGCTCTATATGTCATTATCATACTAGACCACTATGCATAGTCAATACCCGGTATCCGATCTTAACATTATACCCAAAGGCTCAGAGCATACTCTGACACCCATAAGGAGTATCTCAAATATAACCATACCTTACCACCCACTAGGGTATCAACATCCATCTAGACTGGGCACCCTTCTGGTTGATAAAAACCTCATGAGGATAACTCATCACATATGCCCTAGCGAACGATATGTGTCTAAATGTTTACTACGCACACAGACTAACGACCTCAGATGTAAGGCTAACAGGATCGCGACTATGTCAAGCAATCAATCATCTCTAAGCACGCCCTAACCCTCGCACCCACTCGGGTATCCTCACACTTTCTATCAATTATCCTATCAATCACATTTCATGCTTTCTTTCTAAATGACAGATCTATGTATATATCTAGTACGATAACAAATCAAAGCATAACAGAAATATAAGTGGAACATGAATCAAGAGAAAAATGATACAATGTAGTCTCCAACTATGTAATCAATACATGCATACCCCTACTAATCTATTACATGCATACTCATGCTACAGATCAACTAGACATAAATTATAACAGTATAATCATCTTATATCACCAATATACTCATATCCTAGATCAGCCTAATCAAATACATGATAAAGTATGCTTAACTGAAATCATCTCTAGATAAAGTCATATAATCATGTTGGAGGCCAAAACATGTATGTACATAATATATGCTACTCACTCATGATCAGAAGACGCAAACCACATACCCCTCAAATATGTTAATCAACCGAGTAACAACTCATAGCTAGCAAGGTCCACGTGGTCTCAAATAAAGGGTTCGGGATCTAAAAATATTTAAGTAAGATGATGTTAACCATTTATCCAATTAGAATTAATTTATATAAAATATGATGATTTATTAGGTTTGGAATTCCTCTTTTTATATTTTATTAAATATCTAGATTTAATTATAGATATAATTCTAGTAATATAAATATGCTATTATTATAAAATACTATCTATGAAATAAGAATAAAAGGTTTGTTCTTTTTATATAAAAGTAGTCTAAGTATATAATTATAAAATAATAATAAGAGGCTTATATATATAATTATAAAAATATAAGTATAGATAAAACCTAATTATAGTTAATCTTTGTGGTTCTTATTTTTTACTTTAATAATCACTAAATACAGGTAAAATAATTATTATCCAGTCATATAAAAAATAATTATCAAAGTTTAGTATTTTATTTTTATACAAAATAGTATATATCAATAAGGTGCTAGAAATACATTATATATATATATATATATATATATATATCAATATAATTAATTTTCTATTTAAACTAATTGCACTAACTACATAAAATATTTAATTAAAAAGGAAAAGAAATAAAGCTAAAATAAAACCCCTAACACAGTGTTGGGCTCAGCCTAGCATTGTTGCAATCGGGAGATAGCAATCGAGGTGGGAGGAGAAGAAGAAAGGAAGAAGGAGAAAGGAAAAAAGAAGAAAGGAGAAAGAAGAAGAAGAAGAGAAGAAGAGAAGAAGAAAGAAAGGAATGGGAGGAGGACCGGCGCTGCCGGGAAGGGCACCGGCCACTGGTGGCTAGCCAGCGACCGGTCTCTCATCGGCGGCTCGACTCTAGCGAGCCCGAGCCTATGGGAAAGAAAGAGAGAGGGAAAGAGAGAGAGGAGAAAAAGGGAGAAAGATAAGGAGAAGAGCTCACCTCGGTGGTGACGATGGTGACGGCGGTAGTAGGCCGGCATTAGCAAGAGGGGGGGGAAGAGACTGAGAGACCAAGAGAGAGAGGCAGTGGGAACATTAGTGCTGCGGCTACGACGCCAGCAGGCCCACCGGAGCTAGCTGGCCCAGCCTGGTTGGCCGGGCTGGCAGCTGGGGGTGCGTCGCACCCTTAGCTCGTGCCACCCCAGCATGGCACGAGACTGGCCACATTGTGGCCAACCACGTCGTGCCATGCAAAAAATTATTATTATTATTATTATTATTATTATTATTATTATTATTATTATTAAAAGATAGGTTGTTACACATAGAATATGGTTTTATAGTGAGGAAAATCAATGATGTTTGCAAACTGAATCTATTACTTATAACCAAACTAACTGAATTGTTAGGGAACATTCTCTCCAACAAATAGAAAATTTCATTGGGAGATGAACATGGCAATAAAATAAAAGTTTATTCTAAAGGAAAAAATGTGTCACATTTGATTATCCCATAACACAATTTCTAATAGAATATGACAAATATTTGATTAAATGGATGTTTTTATTTTCTGATACCAAAGTCACTGTTTGAAAAGATGATCAAGCAATAGTGGAGAAGTATTGCTTCTACCTCTATTAAGTAATTAGAACAAATTGTTGATGAAGTAATCAATTATTTCAGCAAAATTTGTTTCTACCAGCAATTAGAGAATCCTAGTTTGTACAATTATTGCATATTTTCATCAGCATTTGTTGATTAGTGGGTTCACAGCAGAATGACTTGATAATTGATAGAACTTAATATTGCAAAGTACTAGTTATCCCTTTACACTTGCAAGCATTGGCATCTTTTGGTGGTTGACATAAAGAATGAAAGTATGTCCATTACAATTCTCTACAAGATGCTAAATATTTACAAGCTGCAAGAAAAATGGTGAATACTTCTTTTACATGGCATCATTTAATTTAGTGTTTATAGTGAAATATCTGAATAACTCAATTATATATAGCTAGGATGGGTCAATAGACTGATGTGTAGTTTAGACTCACAAATATATAGTATCTTAACTAAAATGTGTTAAAGGGAGGAAATCATTCTAGGAACTAGAAGCTATTCAAAGCCAATTACTCAAAACAAAAAGATTTGTAAGTGCATTTGGTAAGTATGATATAAGTTATTTTTGAAATTGTAACTATTTCATATTACATTCATTCATCTATAGTGCTGATTGTGCCATTCTGCAATTGCTTATATTGACTATATTGATAGAGGCCAAACATTTGATTTTGAACATGGAAACATAGGCAAACTTAAAGCTAAGACATGCGTTTCAATTATTATGGACAGAATTTTTAGAGTGCTATCGATGCAAAAAGAATTTGTTAAATAAGATTGACTCTACATAATTATTATTTGACCATATGTAAATTGTAATAGTATGTGAATCCTATAGTGGATATTTCTAAAGTTGTTATTATAGTTCCAAAAGTTGTTAACATAGTTTCAAAAATTGTTACTATATTTGCAACTTGTGAAGTATGTGAATTCTTCCGGTAGATATTTCTAAAAATAGTTAATATAGCTCTAAAAGTTGTTATTGTGTATGCAAAGATAGTCATTTTATAGTTAATTGTAATATAACTAGTTGTAATATAGGGAAGTTATTTTTTTTATGAAAGTTGTAATATATATAACTAGCCGTATTCTAGGGAAGTTGTTTTTTACATTTCTAAACGTTGTTATATAACTATAAAATTGGTAAATATGATGATGACATGGCCAAGTTTAAGGTTGAGATGTGCATCACAATTGTTGAGGACAGGATTTCTATGTTGTTGGTGTAAAATGATTTTCACCATTCATGATTCTACATGATTATTATTTTGTTTCTATATAAATTATAATAGTAAAATATGCAAATTTTGTATGTATAATTGAGAATGCTATTAATGATAGGTTAAACAACAAAATTTGTTAATATAATTGTGAAAGTTGTTATTATATGTACAAAGGTGGTCATTTTATAGTTAATTCTAATATAACTAGCTGTAATATAAGGAAAATATTATTATATTTACAAAAGTTGTACTACAATTAGTCATCTTGTAGAAAGTTGTTATTATATTTGTGAAAGTTGTTATATAACTAAGATATTAGTTTAGAAATTTACCAAGTTCACAATTTATATTGACTAATTGAATAATAAAGTACTCTATATTTATATTTTTATAAATAATATAAGTAGATAATTTACAGAGCTAGTATATAGAGAAGAGGAATCACATTAAATATGCAGTCCATTAACAATACCTAGAATATTAAGGCAAGGTAGTACTTTAGCATAGGTCTGACGGGAGTAATATCTAAAGTGTGGTCCTTGAAGAGAGGGGCCACACCTTTCATAATTGAAAGCGCCAAAATAGAAAACGACTCAAAAGTTATCTTTCAGAATCAGACTATGCCATGCTGAAAGATATTCCTGTTCTCCACATAGCTATTGTAGGCAACTCAATCCGCATGTAGAAGCTCCTACATGAACTCTTGCAATTATTGGATTAGAAAATATATCTGATGAAGGCAATAGGATTTGATCTCATGATATCTCAAGGGATGCATAAATACCCTAGTCTGCTTCAATCTTCTTTTGGATAATCAAGAAGGCATTATCCCTGGTAGGATTTGAACTTTTATAGAGCCCTTAACCCATCCTTGAATAGTTACATCAATAAAAACGAAAACCCACCAAAGAATGTTAATACCTTCTCAGAAACATTATGAATAAATGAATCAAAATATAATTACATTGATGAATTGTTATGAACCAGATCTGTATCGATCTGAACGTAAAAAAATTATAAAAATTTAGGTGATGGTACCCTAATGAGACATGTTCTAATCGTTCTAGTTTCACATCAATCAGATATCTAGATTAAAAGATATAATTAAAATAGTGGAGCAAAGTCAGAATGGGATAGAATGGTAAATATCCGATGTTGCAGCGGTTGTCGAAGGGTGGCGGATGGCCAAGAGTGGTGGTGGATGGTCATAAAATAGGGTGGTAGAATTAGAGTTTCTAACTTAGATCTATTCCTAGGAAAATAAACAGCTATAATTAACTTACGTCTACTCCTTACTTCTAAGATAGTCTAAGGCTAAAACATAATTCTTAATTCTTCATTAGATGCTTGGATTAATAAATAAAAACACATAGCCCTCTATATATAGATATTGGGTAACTTAGTCCTAAAAGTTTATATGACTCAAATTATGACTTGCCTTAGTGGCTTATACGACTTAATTAAACTTGCATTAGTGGCTTACATGACTTAACAAGACTTACCTTAAGGGTTTACAAAAGAAATTAAAATAAATTAATTAAAAAATAAATAGACTCAATCAATCGAGCACAATGTTCGATTTGACCTGATTTGCATCATAAATGGTAGGTTTCGAGCTAGAATCAAAGACTTTCATACAACCAAAAGGGCTAACTACCCTAATGAATCTCTCAGTGCAACAAAAAGTGAGCATTTGTTAAACAGATGTGTATTGCAATTTAGATTTAATTGTATTACCACTCTCGAAATATGAAGGCTTCAAGATATAAGTACGGGTGTCAAAATAAACGAGCGGCTCAAGCTCAGCTTAGTTGAGCCGAGCCAATCCTGAGCCTTATTTTAAGGCTCGATTTATATTTCAAGCCAAGCCCAAGCTAGAGTCGGCTCGCTTAGGCTCAGCTCGATTGGCTCATTTAAATGTAATATTTATTACTATTATATATAGTAACATATCATATATATATATATAACCATTAGATCTTTGATCTAATGGCTATTATTATCTGTTACGAACTGGCCTAATCCGATCCGCAATGGTTCCGATGTTCCGAAACTTAGATCCTAGCTTGATAGCCCTCCAATGGCTAGATGGATGCTAAGGTCAGTTTCGTAGTGTGAAGAGGGAGAAGTTGTTGTGGAAGAGGGAGATTAGAGGCTGGAAGAGGCCAACCAAAGACTTGGGCGGTGAAAAAAGGGAGGTGGGAGAGGGCGCCAATGGCTAGAGTCAAGAGAGAAGGAGATGAGGCTAAAACCAATTCCAATCCAAATAAAAATCTCAATTAGAGTTTCCTCCATATATATAGAGAGGCTCACCCTAAGGGCTCCATAATTAATATAAAAACACTCTAAACAACTCTAACAATCCCTAACTTAACCCACACTTTCATCGCGGTGCGTTCGCACACGCCCGATTGCGTTCGAACGCAGAATTTCCATTCTTTGTCGATGCGAACATGATGTAGGCGTTCAAACGGGTGCGTTCGAACGCACCAATTCCGTCCTCTATCGATACGAACGTGATGTAGGCATTCGAACCACCCAGTTCGAACGCAGTCCTTGCATTCGAACGCACCCTGGCAAAAATAGATTTTATTGACTTTACTTACTCAACTAGATAAATAGGCTCATTCCCATGAACCCAATGTCACGCGTAGAGCCAATATGGATCAAATCGTATCATTATCCTATCCCTTTCTAATCCAAACCCTTTTCCTCCTCCTCATTTCCTTTTCCTCATCCAAGCTCATTGTCCTCCATTGACAAGCCGCAGCTGTCGTCTCCTCTCCATTGGCCCCCTCATTCTCCTCATTTGGCCTTCGACCTCCTCATCCTTCTCCTCTGGCCTCGACAAGCCACCGCCTCCTCTTCCTCCTTCAACAAGCCGCTGCCCCACCTTCTCCTCTACCTCTTCCTCATTCTCTAGCCAAGCTCGAGCTTAACTTGGCCTAAGGTTGAGCTTAGTCTAGGTTGGCTCAAGTTGAGCTGAGCCAAGCCTAAACATATTTAGAGGGCTCGAAACTTATTTCGAGCACTCAAGCTCGGCTCATTTACACCCCTAGATATAAGAGTCTCTAATCGCCGGATAGTAGCCCTTTATGGAAGCACCTTACAACTTCTTCCTTATAGAAAATTCAATGAGATAGACACGATCTTTGAGAAGGGTTCAATTCTATTTCTAACTATTATTAGAGATTTCTATCTAATAGTGGGGCGAGGATAGAAGATTGTTCCTAGTAACAGTCAGAGAGTTAAACATTATTATTGATTGAAGAAGTCTGTAATACTACTCTTTTATTTCATGATTATATGACAAAAACATAAAAAAAGTGGAGGGTCTATTAGAATTTATCTTCATTTTGTTTTTATAGTAGGTGTTGATTTGAGAGAAAGAAAAATATACTACTACAGGCTAAAAGGAAAGAACAAGTGCTAAAGAAGAGTGGTTCGAAATAAGAAGCATATGAATCATATAAGTTAATAAGAATTTGAACAACCATATAATTATGATTGTTTTTTTTTTTATCAAATCTAAACCGATCTGGAAGTAAAAAAAATTATGAAAGTTTGTATGGTGGTAGCCTCATAAGTTAGGGTTCTAATTTTTTAGTTTTATATAAATTGGATCTCACAATGAAAAAATATAAATAAAATAGTGGAGGATGATCAAAACATGATAAATTGGTAAATATCCGACGTTGCGATAGTTGTCGAAGGGTAGTAGATGGCCAAGGGTGTTGGTGGACGACCATATAGTATGGTGGTTCATGGTGAAGGATGGTGGTTAGGATTTGGGTACTTGGAAGGGTTCTATGATTATGATCTACTCTTATTAAGATAAAGACAATCTAACGACAAAGGTAAAATATTAAATGCAATAATAAGAAAATAATTAAACTCAATTAATTCTCAATGCTTGGATATTTAGATGCCTAACGAAGAAGACCAACCCCTCTATATATAGAGGTTGGGTATAATGAGTCTTACTCAGACTAGCCCTAAAGGTATATACTACTCAAACTTAGACCTACTCAAACTTAGATTAATCTTAGATTAGCGCTAAAGGTTTATACGACTCGAACTAGGATTTACCTTAAGGGCTTACATAAGCATGAATTAATTAAAAGATAAATATGTTCGATCTATCGAGCATAATATCTCTATGATTTGATCCAATTAGACCCAAATTATATCAATCCACCATGCTATTAACACATTGTCCTTATGGTGACTAATCTCTGATGTCTTTGTACTCATAAAGCTGATCATGTAAATTAGTGGACTCAGGTTCATCCTCTTCATAACCACCTAAGAACATGACGTGAGCTGGCTAGCGCTTACATTTATGACCGGGGTAAATTAATCATCATAGTAAACAAAATAAGCATTTCCTTCTATGCTACTCCAAGTCAGTAGTTACAAAGCAGCGTGAGATCTACTGTCGATTGGGCTGAGCCGTCTACACAGGCTAAGTTGGGGTAGATGTAGTCTTTAGTGGGTCGTGGGCTTCGATCGTCTTTCTTTTCTCCTCCTTGCAGATCTGATTCAATTGATCCAACTTGGACTCCATCAGAACAACTAAGGAGAAGGCCTGAGTAGAAGTAGTAGGGCTCAAAGCCTTGACCTTAGCCTAGATGTTATGCCTAAGCCCACTAATAAAGGTACTCTTCAGGACTGAGTTAGACCAGTTAGTGACCTGATTACAGATCCATTCGAACTCTTCCTTATAAACTCAAACTGTTGTTGACTAAGTTAGCTTAGTCGACATGGCCTAAAAGTCCTCATACTGGGTCAGACCGAATTGATCATAAACAACATCTACAAAGTCTTGCCAAGACTTGAATAGTTGTGTTCGCTCAGCCAACCGGTACTACCTAATTACCATGCCATTCAAGTAGAATGATGCTAGTTTGATCTTTCAGTGGTTGGGCGTGCCATGGTACGTGAAAAGCTGTCCGCTAAATAGGTCTAGTCCAACGGGTCTCCTCCAAATAATTTTGGGAAATCAAGCTTGACAGTCCGAGCTTGAATCCCAAAATATGGCCTATCATCATGAGTCAAGTGACCTCATGGTCGAGACTAGTCACCTAGGTAATAGGCCCACTAGTTCGGCTCTTGTCGTTCTAGGCTACATGTGGGTTTGGTTGAGTCCAATGGCATGGGCCTATTAGATCATTCCACTAGTCATCCTTAGGCTTGCACTCATGCTCAAGGTCATTCACATAAGTCCCAAACTAGTTCATGTGAGGTGGTCGAACGAATTCATGAAAATTTGGCTTGTCTCCAAAATTGTGCACTTCATCATCTTCATGCAAGTGCCCTAGTCCTAACCCTAGGGCTAAAATTTGATTTTGGCCTAGGGGCACTACCATAGGCAGTTGTAGCCTCGATGGCAGCTATCTAGGGTGGCTCACCGTCAACAATCGCCATCTGACGAGTCCTTATAGCAGCGAGCAGTGGTGGATCGCCAAAACAAAGCTCAAGCTCGAGTTAGTTCCATAAGGCCAAGGCGTTTCGCCCTCAGCAACTGTAAAAGGGACCTCTGTCCCGTTGTTAGAGAGTCGCGGCGGAGGGAAGCACCAGCGAAGCAATCCGACATAAGAGTAGCTTACCGTGGTGTTGGTTGTCTAGTTTGGCCACCTAACAATTGCTGGCAGCTTAGATGGCCACCACTAACTAGTAGTTAGGTCGAGGAAGCTAACCATATGGAGATAAGAAAATTATGAAAATTTATATAGAAGTAGCCTTGGAAGTTAGGTTCTAATGGATGTAGTTTCATGAGAATCTAACGTTTAGATGAAAAGATATTAATAAAATAATAGAGTAAGGTAAAATAGGGCAAAGTGGTAAATATCCAACGTTGCAGCAGTCGTCGAAGCTTGGTAGATGACCAAGGGTGGTGGTGGAAGGTGGAAGGCAGTAAGGTAGGGTGGTTGCTGGTGCAGGAGGCATCAGAGTAGCTTCCACATAAACGGAGATGAGTTCCTGGTCCTCAATAGTCGCTCCTTCTTTGTTCGTCTTAGATCGCGTGATAACCATTGTCTAAGGAACATCGCCTTTGATACTAATGTTATAGTTCAGATCTGGACTGATTTGGATGTTAGAAAATTACAAAAAATTTATATGGAAACAGCCTCAGAAGATAGAGTTCTAATGGATCTAGTTTCATGAGAATCCAATGTCTAGATGAAAAGATATTAATGAAATAGTGGAGTAAGGTAAAATAGGGCAAATTAATAAATATCCGACGTTGCGGTGGTCGTCGGAAGGTAGTGGACGACCAATGGTGGTGGAAGGTCATAAGGTAGGGTGGCTGCTAGTGGAGGAAGATGGCTAGGGTTTGGAAGTTTAAAATGTTTCTATGAATCGCTCCCCTTTATGGGTCAAGGCTCTATCTATTCTGATTTTCAGATCTTGACAAGATCTGACATGGAAATTTAGAAATAGATCTAGAAAGATTCTGCCATCGGATCGATGTGATATTTTGATATATTGTAGCCCTAGAAAAGATCTTTCCAAAAAATCAAGTTTATAGCAAATCGGATGTTGGGATCTCGAGATATCATCCGATGAGTGGACGAACGTCAGGGAGTCTGTCTTAGAATCCGTGGATGGAGGCACGAAATCTTTGGTGATGGTGGAGGTAGGTGGACCGGCGTTAGCGGGGTGGCACCGGTGAATAAGTGGTAGTGGAAGGGTTATGGGTGATGGAAGGGTTAGGGCAAAGTGATGGATAGATTGGAAGAAGGGGGAGGAGTGGGCCGCCCCTAAGGGACTAGGGTGCTTCGCCGGTCGTGGGAGGCTAGAAGCGGCGACGCCGGGGAATGAGAGAACGGGAGAGAAGAAGACGAAGGAGACAAAGCAAAGCTCAATCCATTCAATAATGATTCCATGGTTGCCATCTACACCTTTAGAGACTAACCAAACAATTCAAAAATAACAATTATTAACCCTAAAACAATAGATTTTTGCTGACCACGTTCGATTGCGTTTGAATGCACATTTTACGTTCTCTGTAAGTGCGAACGCGATGTAGGCGTTCGCAGGCGCGTTCGAATGCAGATTTCGCACTCTCTGGATGTGCGAAGCTGATGCAAGCGTTCACAAGCACGTTCGAATACACTCCACCCGTGTTCGAATGTGAAATACAGAAAACTTATTTTTTTAAAAAATTAAACACTAAAACAAGAAACAAAGACATCTTTAAAGTGTATCCATGCTTGAGACGACATCGATGAAGCCTGAATCGTATCAATCCACCATGCTTTTGCAACCTTGTCCTCAAGGTGTGAAATTGGGGAAGCGATCCATGATATTTGACTCTAACTCCCAGCTAGACTCGTCAGTGTGCTTGCCTAGCCTCTCGATCAACACTTCCATCTCCAATCTAGATCCATGGCGTCTTCTTCTATGGACTAAGACTCGGACCGGTTCAACTAAGCCATCTTCCTCCATTGGTTCGGGTAAGGTCGAACCCACCACATGGTTAGGCCCGATTTGGGCCTTCAATGCCAATACATGGAAAATCGGATGGATCCTGATTCCCTCAGGTAGGTCCAACCGGTAAGCTACTAGACCGATTCGTTGTATCACTTGATACGGACCATAGTACTTGTGACCCAACTTCTGGTTCAAAATTGGCCTCAATGTGGATTGCCGGTACGGTTGAGCTCGAACGAACACCAATTGATCTACCTCAAACTTTTGCTCATGCCGGCCTTTGTCATGAGTCTGCTTCATACGGTTTTGGGTTGTTGTTAGGTGAATCTTGAGCCGTCTCAAGGTTTCATCTTGATCAGCAAGTACCAAGTCGAGTTCGGTCCTATCCGCTGCCGCGAGTCTATTATAGGCATGCAAGATAAGGGAGTGCACTCATAAACCGCCTCAAAGGGGGTCATGCTGATGCTAGAGTGATGAGCTATATTGTATGACCACTCGACCCATAGAAGAAATTTGACCCAATCCTTTGGTCGGTCCGCCACAAAGCATCGCAAGTATTGCTCTAGTCCGTGGTTCACCACCTCATTTTGGCCATCCGTCTTGGGGTAATAAACTGAACTAAGGTTGACTCTAGTCTCTTGCAATCTGAAGAACTCGGACCAAAACTCACTAATGAAGATGCAATCCCGGTTTGACATGAATGTCCTAAGAGCACGCCACTTCCTAAACAAAAATTTCAGCAACCTTTTTCACTGAAAACGGGTGCATCAATGCTATAAAATGAGCATATTTGTTCAGTCTATCCACCACAACGAACACCACCGATTGTCCTCGAACCTCCGGCAGTCCCTCGATGAAGTCCGTGGAGATGTCCTCCCAAATATGCTATGGTATTGGCAGTGGTTGCAACAGCCCGTTGGGCTTAAATGTCTTCGATTTGACTCATTGGCAGATTTGGCATTCACACACATACTTCTTCACATCCGACTTCATCGCTGTCCATGTGCAGTTTTGGGCCAACCGCTTGTAAGTACGTAAGACCCCTTCATGGCTGGCTATAGGAATACCATGGAAGTGTGCTATCAATAGTCTTCATAGCTCTTCATTCGCGAGTACCTTGATTCGCCCGCGCTCGAGTACTAACCCGTCGCGCTCCTCGTGCTTGGGGTGGCTTGATGGGTTCTCTCTCAGCTCCTCCATGAGTCGAACCAAATCACTATTCTCCGCGCTAGCTCTCTATAGATCTGAGAAGAAAGGAAATGTGGGTGCCGAGAAGGAAGCGAGCTCCCTTGCATCCCCTACGTTTGAAAGTTCCAGTAACGGTTGACAAGCACTCTCCAGTCATTCCTCCAAATTGTCAATGTGAGGTTTGTAAAGTCAAATGTTACGAGCCCCAAGCTTCAAAGTCATTGAGTCTCCAAAATAATGTCGGCACCTCACAAGGCCAATGGATAAAGATCCAATGTGAAAATTTGGCCTTGCACCTTCAACTCCACATCTTCACAAATGATATATGCCCGCAATGTGGTGCCATCTCCAATCGTCACATCGAACCCTTCCGTGGGTTTCGACTCAAGCTCAATCTTCTTAAGAAGCCTCTTATCAATAAAATTGTGGGTGGACCTAGTGTCAATCAAGATTCTCATTATGGTTGTTTTGATTACACCATTCACATGCAAAGTCCTTGGTGCGGCTGTCCCAGAATAGACGTGGAGGAAGATCTCAGCCATCATGTCCTCCGCAGGTCGCTCTTCAGCTACTCCTCCTTGCTGTCTAGCTACACCCTCATCTTCATCTGCAATCCCATCCTCAGCCTCCTCCAATCCGTCGATTAGCATCATCGATCCCATCGGTTTAGCGCAGCGATGCTCGGGTACAAACTTCTCATCACAACGAAAGCATAGGCCTTTGGCTTTTCGTTCTTCCACTTGAGCAGGTGTGAATGCTCGTCTCGGACCTCTAGGCGTGTACTTCACATCTGCTTTAGGGGTGCTCAAGAAGGCTCCATTGCAGTAGCGGTTCTTGGTACGTCGGTAATATTTCCAGCCACTATGGTTGGTTGAGCTTGATTGCGGCTTCCTTGGCTTGTCCAATTCTATTTCAGGTGTAACTTCATGGCTTGATGTTTGTCTTCCATGAAAAACATATCTTCAAAGGCCTCCTTTAAGGTTCTAGGCCTTAAAGCCCTCACGTCGGCTTATATATCTCCCTGACAGCTTGAAGATAAAGGTGCTGCAAAGTTGCTGATCCATCCATGGGGGTTGGCATTGGCTACTTATCCTCTCAAATTCTTCTTGGTTTGCCCCAACCGTGGTCCTTTGTACCGTCTTTGAGATGAGAGCATCGAAGTCTTCATACCCCGACGCTCCAAATCGCCGCGTGATATCGGCGCAAAAGTTGGCCCAAGTTTCAATCGTCTCATGGGCATTGGCGGCTCGAAACTAGTGAAGCGCCGCATCTTCAAGGTGGAAGCTTGCAAGCGTCACCTTATATTCTTCCGCTGTACCCTAGTACGCGAAGAATTGTTCCGCCCAATACAACTAATCGATCGGATCACTACTTTTGAACTTGGGGAATTCGAGACGTACAATTTGCCCACGGATACTGTTGTCTCGATGGATCATATCCAAGTCCTTGTCTAACTAGAGGAGGATGCACCACGAATGGTTGATGATCCCACCTTTGATTTTGATTAACTCAACGCGGTTCCAGTTCGTATTACCCCGTCCATGGATCTAGATCTCCAAGGCGATCTCTATAGTGGTTCGCTCGTCGGATGGGCTCACCCGCAACTAGGCCTGGTAGAACCATCCTTGCTTGCCTTTGCCCATAGGGTGGTGGCAGCAAAGGCTCTTGTGGGTGCAAATTTTGAATCGGTGGCGGCAGGTTCATGAGGGTGGACTCGCGTCATGGGGTCAATGGTGCATTCCCATTCGCCATGGCTTCCCTTGTCGCGAGTAATTCCCGCATCATCTCCACCATCATCTAGTTGTTAATGACCATTTGTTCGAAAAGCGACCCAAACATGGCTTGAACGCTAGGCTCTTCCGTATTCTAATTTGGTCAGGCGGTTCCGTGGGTGGAAGTCCCCGCAACCGTTTCCCCCTCATCTATTGGGAGAATCTCTTCTTCCTCATCTCGCCGTGCAGCCATGGCTCTAGTTGTCGTCATAGGAAGCGCATGTTTGGGGAACCGTGGCTTTGATACCAGCTTGACATCTCTCATTGAGTCAAGGCTTGATCTATTCTGATTTTCAGATCTGGACAAGATCTGACATGGAACTCTAGAAATAGATCTAGAAAGATGCCACAGTCAGATCGATGTGATATTTTGATATGTTGTAGCCCCGAAAAAGAGCTTTCCAAAAAATCAAGCTTTAAATGAATCGGATGTTGGGATCTCGAGATATCGTCCGATTAGTGGACAAACATTGGAGAGTCTCTCTTAGGATCCGTGGATGGAGGCATGAAATCCTTAGTGATGGTGGAGGTTGGTGGACGGCGTTAGCGGGGTAGCACCGGTGAATAAGTGGTAGTGGAAGGGTTATGGGTGATGGAAGGGTTAGGGCAAGTGATGGATAGATTGGAAGAAGGGGGAGGAGTGGGCTGCCCCAAAGGGACTAGGGTAATTGGCCAGTTGAGGGAGGCTAGAAGCGACGACACTGGAGAACGAGAGAACGGGAGAGAAGAAGAAGAAGGAGACAAAGCAAAGCTCAATTTATTCAATAATGATTCTATGGTTACCATCCACACCTTTAGAGGCTAACCAAACAATTCAAAAATGGCAATTATTAACCCTAAAATAGTAGATTTTCACCGACCACGTTCGAACACACATTTTGCGTTCTCTATATGTGCGAATGTGATGTAGGCATTTGTAGACGCGTTCGAACGAGGCATTCGAACGCAGATTTTGCACTCTCTAGATGTGTGAATCTGATACAAGCATTCACAAGCGCGTTTGAACACACTTCACCCTCGTTCGAACACAAAATACATAAAACTTATTTTTTTAAGAATTAAACACTAAAACAAAAAACAAAGACATCCCTAAAGTATATCCATGCTCGAGACGATATTGGTGAAGCCCGAATCGTATCATTCTACAGTTATAATCTACTCTTAGAAAGATAAGAACAATCTAACGACTATGGTAAAAGATAAAAATGAGATAATAAGATAACTTAACTTAATCTTCATGCCACAACTTCCCTAATCAACATATGACTACTCCTATTTATAGGAGTAGAGTCCTAGCAGATCGGATCCACATACTATGCTACAGATCAAATCTGGACCGATTTGAATGTAAGAAAATTATAAAAATTTAGATGATGATAGCCTTACGAGATAAGATTCTAATGGCTCTAGTTTCACATCAATCAGTTATCTAGATGAAAAGATATAATTAAAATAATAGAGCAATGTCAGAATAGGGCAGAATGGTAAATATTTGATATTGCGGCTATCGTCGGAGGGTAGCGGATGACCAAGGGTGGTGAATGGCCATAGGGTAGAGTAGCTGTTGTAGGTGATGGTGGCTATAGGTTAGAGGTAAAATTTGGGTCTCTAACTTATATCAACTCCTAGGATAAAAATAATAAATGTGAGAATAGAAAAATAACTAAACTCAATTAATTCTCAATGCTTAGATGCTTGGATGAATAAAACCTAGCCCCTCTATATATAGAGATCGGGTATAATGAGTCCCACTAGGACTTAGCTCTAAATGCTTATATGACTCGAACTAGGACTTGCCTTAGAGGCTTACATGATTTAATTGAACTTGTCTCAAAGACTTACATGACTTAATTAAATTTATCTTAGTGGCTTATATGACTTAATTAGACTTGCCTTAACAGCTTATATAAGAGATAAATATGACCTAGAGATAAACATGACTTAGCTAAATCAGAATTCCTTATCTTCATCAGCATATTTCTTCATTTAGTCATAGATAGAGTCCTAATTTGAAGAAAACTTGAATTACGAAAGTTATAAATTAAGATGTCTTCGATCTTCTCCAAGTAGTTTTATAATATTCGGTTGACTGATGAATATCTATAGAATATCTTTCTAAAACTACGCATAAGTTAACAAACTTAGCTAATTTAATAACTCTAACCTACTTAGACCCTAACTAAACTACATAAGTTAAATAAATAAGATAACTAGATTCAATCCATCAAGCCCTATGTCTCTATAATGTGATCTGATCTAACCCGGGTCGCATCGTGCGGATTATCCGATTTATTTAAAATTTAAAATAATAAGATAAAGCTAACTAACCAACTTGACTCGACTCAACTTAACTCATGTGGTCGGATCGTAATAGCAGCTGCTGGTGGTCGTGGGAGCATCAAACCCACAACAACTAGCCATGGATTTGTTGTAGTGGTAGTGACTGTCGATGGTGGTCTTCTAGCCGTCTCTTGCTGCTACCACCAGCTTGGCTCGGGTGCGGGGTTCCCATGAAAGGGATTTGACATCAAGGTTGTGGTTGATGGAGGCTGGATTGTTGTCGGTGGAAAGCTAGAGATTTTGGCTCTAGCTTCCACCGTGAGTGGGGAAGACGACCTCGGCTATCGCAGTGGTGGCTGTTTTGACGTGACAGTGGCTACGATGAGGCTCTACAATGGTGGAGGGACCTCCATCCTGGGCAAAGGAGTGGTCAAGGCCACGGTTTAGGGCGGGTAATCCCCTCCCTCATGTCTTGGGTTTTCTTATCATGGGAGGGCTCATTCCCTCCCTTACATCATGCTCAATCTGTATTATAATCAAGGACCGTAATAACCCACCATGCTTTCCTCACCTTGTCCATAAGGTGCAAAGTGGGAAAACGATTCATCAAGTCATCCTCCATCTCCTACGTCACCTCATCGGTGATCCTTCCAAGCCACTCCACTAGAACCTCCTTTTTCATGCTCAAATGGTAATCCTTTCGACTTCTCAAAGAGGACCAAAAACTCGTGTGAAAGACAAGCCAAATCAGCAGCTATACCTACCTAGTGTGTTTCCTCAGGCTTAGTAGGAGCCAACTGCATCAAATAGGCTGGTTAGTGATGCTCCATAAGCCTTGAAGTGGCTGCAAGGCTGCTCTCTAATACGGTCGAATGCCATCAAGCTGCACTCTCCTACCGTTGCGCTTGAAGGTAAGGCACATTTCACCAAAATCAAAAGTGACTGGCCCCAAGCTTTAGAGCTATTGCGTCCCCAAGACGATGTTTGCTCCCTGTAGTGTTAAACTTCTTCTTGGTCACTAGCTGCTGCTCATTCTCATGCTGGTCACCGACAACTACCTCATCCTCGGGTACGTCCTTCTTAGCCTCTCCATCGATCAACATCACTATATCAGTAGCCATGCACAACAGTATCCTTAGGTAAACTTCTTGTGGCACCAAAAGCACAACCCTTGGCCCTTCGCTGCTCCACCTATGTAGGTGTTAGATTTTGCATAGGGGTCCTAGAGGCTGCTTTCACATCATTAGAAATGCAAAAATTTAGTTGTTGTCTAGCTGCATGCAGGTAATCTGAGCTGTCGAGTGCATGCGTCAACTTTGATTGTGGCTTGCTTTTCTAGGTTGTCTTGAATACCCTCTAAGTACTCGATGTTCGTCCTCCATGAGCAGAGCATCCTCTATGGCTTGCCTTAGATCTGTAGGTCATAGAGCTCATACGTCAGCTTGAGTATCCCCCTATAAGCCAGCAATAAAGGTGGATTGAACTGAATGTTTGACTATGGTGGTGTACATTGATTGGACACTTGTTATGTTTTTGGATTAAGAGGGGATTAGATTGGGTATTTGGATTGAAAATAGCTCTTTGATGATGGTGGAAGGAGATGAAGGTGGGGTGAACGTGGAGAAGGAGATGAGTGCGAGTTAGAGAGAGATAGGACAAGAAAGGAGGAGTCGCTGTTAGAAGAAGTAGGGCGGCAACGGATGAGGGGGAGGAGTCTAGCCAGCATTGGCTAGGGTCGACGGGAAGGCTAGCACACGAGAGAGGAAGGAAGATAGGGAGAAAGAAGATTCATTCAAAAACTACCCAACTAGGGTGCACTCCATAGTACTTAGAGGCTACCCAATTGACCCAAACAACTAAAGAAAAACACGTTTTTTATATGTGTGAACGTGTGCAAGCATTCGAACATGCAAAACCCATTCTCAATATGTGTGAACGCGTGCAGGTCTTTGAATGGTGCGTTCAAACACAAGTCCCTAGCGTTCAAACACACCCCAATAGCAAGTTTTATTCTTCAAACCAAATTTTTTCTTCCAATACAACTTGGCCCAACCCTAGTTGTATCAATCCACCACGCTTACGTCACCTTGACCTCAAAGTTAGAAGTCCAAAAAGCATACCATAATGTCAACCTCTGACTCCTACATTGCCTCATTAGAATGTCGTTCGAGCCACTCCACTAATATCTCCATTCGTCCCTCTCGGCTTTACCTTCATTTTGCTAGCATGCGTACTAGCTCAAATACCTGTATCACCTCAACGGGATCGGGTATATCCATACCCACCACTTGATCCGCCCCTACTCTCTCCCATAGTAGCGATACATGAAATATGAAATGAATCTGAAATCCCTTTGTTAACTCCAATCTGTATGCTACCGATCCCACTCGCTCCAATACACTAAATGGTCCAACGTTCCGTTGTGTATACTTATTTCATGCGGTTTTGGGCCGTTGTCATGTGCTCCCACAGCCTCCATACCGTTGCATCCCAATCTACCAGTTCTAACTCTGTCTCCAATCTCATTGATGATGCTCCAAGGTCGTATGTCCACAGGGTAGGTGGTAGTCTACCATACACAGCCTCGAATGGTATCATCTCGATGGTGCTGAAAAATACAGTGTTGTAGGACCACTCCGCCCACAGTAGGTAGTCAAGCCAACTCCTTTGTCTCTTGCCCACAAAGCACCATAGGTACTACTCCATTCCCTGGTTCACCACCTCTATTTGGCTATTTGTTTGTGGATGATAGGCTAAACTGAGGTCTAATTGGGTACCATGGAGTGCAAAGTACTCCATCTAGAGGCCACTGATGAAGACTCGATCTCGATCGGATACTATCAAATGTAGCATATCGTGAAGCTTGGCAATGTCACGCAAGAACATCTCTGCTACTATCCTTGCCGAGTATGAGTGCGCTAGGGCTAAAAAGTGAGCATACTTACTCAGCCAGTCTACCACCACAAATATGACTAAGTACCCTCTCAAAAAGGGGAAGCCCTCAATAAAATCCACATAAATGTTCTCTCAAATCCTCTTCGGCACGGGCAAGGACTAGAATAATCCTACTAGCCTCAGTGAGTCGGTCTTTGCCCATTGGCACACCTTGTAAGCACGAAGAAATGCTCTCAACTCCTATCGTACTCTAGGCCATGTACAACTCTGTAATCCATAGGAGTCCCTCGTGTCCTACCTCAAGGGTGGAATGAAAATGCTCCATCGTATAGTATTGGATTCTTGATTTCTTGCCTCCTATCTTCTCCCTAGACTCCTTCCTCCTCCCTCTTCACCATCCTTCTACCTCTACCGTTGGCAAGGTTTCTCCTCGCTTCTAATCTCCCTCGTCTGTTGAGTCACCGCTCTTCTTTGGGATCTCAACCACTTCCTTCCCCTCGTCTACTTCCCTTAATCACTTCCATAATCCACCCTCATCTTCATGCCCATCCATAACCCTAACATCCACTCCACTCGTCACCACCACTATCACCCACGTTATTCCGTATTTTCGTCCCTACTATAGTTCGAATCTGCGAAGGGCGTAAATATAAAAGTTGTAGATCAGGAAGTTAAGTTCATAATTTTCCCACCACCAGAGAATATCTGACAAATATTTTCTCACAGTTGCAGGGATTGATTCCCATAATAAATTCAGATCTTGAAGAAATCTTAGCGTAGCCTATCTTTGGTTCTAGACCGTAACAATTTGGTATCAGAGCCTATCAATTGGTATCAGAACCTATCAATTGGTATCAGAGCTTATCAATTTGGTATTAGAGCCAATCAAATTGGTATTAGAGCAAGCGAACCTCAGACCTCCATTAATGGTTGAAATAAGGAAGATGATATCAACAAGAAGACTTATGGAGAGCACACCGACAAGGGAGGACTCAATGCACAATGATTCTAACTGTGAGGCCGATTCCTTTGGAGCGACCTCGGTAGGACCAAGTCAACCAACGTCCATGGGTTCGAATATGGATGAACTAAGAGACATGTTCCAAACATTGTTGTATAGAGTTAACAACATACAAAAGGATCACAATGAATTTAAGGAATATGTCGTGAATCGATTGGGTTCGTCATCTCCTCGACGACGAACGGAGGTTCAAAAAGGACCAGCGGTGGGACGTTATCGAACCGATACCCCACAGGTCCAGGTGCGTCATATAAGTGTTAATGATCCCCTGTTACCTATGCCTTCACATCATCCCCCACCTCCATTACAAAACCCAAGACTGACGGTGGTGGAACCCGAAAGGCGTGCAACACCGGTGCGCTTCGTCGATGAGAAGGATCGGCACTTTGAGGATGAGGTTAATCCCTATGAGATGGTAATGGACATGCTTGAGGATTTAGAGAAGGTGATCGACATGCACAAAGGTTTAGACCTGAACCAAAGATCTTTCTCGAACCTGACAACGCTATTCGGAGGAGAACCGTACACTTGGACTTTCCAAAATTTCAAGACGGTGATCCAACGGATTGGGTGTTTCAAGCTAAACAATATTTTGATTGTCAAGGTATAACAAAAGATGCAAAAGTCCAGATGGCAAGCTTCCACCTCTAAGGAACGGCATTACATTGGTATAGATCAGTTATTCGTGGTGGTGGATTTATCGAATGGGCTAATTTTTGTAGGAGGATTACACGCAGATTTGGGATAGCGGCATATGAAGATTTTGCTGCCACATTAAGCAAGATGGTTCAAAGGACTACCGTATTGGAGTACCAAGCTGAGTTTGAAAAAGTTAGTAATCGTTATGAGCTACCATGGCCCGAACATACATTAATGAGAACATTTATTTCAGGACTGCGAGAGGAGATACAAGCGATGTTCGTGCTCTATGTCCTACTACTCTTGAGGAGGCCTTTGAGAAGGTCGTGAGGATGGAACAAAAATATAGTGCTCTAAAGATGACAGCGAAAAGCAATTGGGGCAACCGAGATGAGCGGTTTGCACCTAGAACGCCGGCTGAAAATTCTACAGTTTCAAAAACAACAACTGTGACTACAAGACCATGACCACCTTTGAGACCTTCTTCCGACGTTAGAGGAGGCACTAGACCTCCTCGTTCGAACTCTCACACCTACCTAGGTGGAGGAGCGAAGAGCGAAAGGCTTTTGCTTTCAATGTGATGAGCGTTTCACCCCCGGTCATCGGTGTTCTAAACTGATCGGGAGTGTGATGCTTATCGATGGTCTTGAGGAGGATGATAAGATTAATGATGATGGAGAGTGTCCAGAGGAGACCCATGAGTAGGTCGCTATAGAGGGCGTGGAGGAAGATATCCAAGCTAAAATATCGATGCATGCATATTCGGGTACTTCCGCGCCGAGAACGTTACGAGTAGACAGACTCGTTAGAGAGCATTGTGTGCACATCCTCATCGATTCGGGGAGTACACACAACTTTATAGATGAGAGGCTAGTGAGGAGATTGGGTTTGGATGTTGAACCGACTACAGGGTTTGTCGTTGCTATTGGAGACGGCACGAAGCTTAGGGCGGAGAGCTTGTGTCGCCGAGTCGGTATACGGGTGCAAGGGCACGACATCATTGTAGACTTGTATTCATTGGCCCTGTGAGGAGCAGACATTATTCTTGGTGCTTAGTGGTTATAGAGTTCGGGACCCGTCACATTTGATTTTTGGAGCATGTAGATGAAATATAAACAAGGAAACAAAGATGTGCGGCTTAATGGTGTTCGGACTTCACCGATTCCTGCGATGCAGCTTATGGTGGGGCTGCTTGGTGCGTATGATTTGGCCTATCTTTTTCAGTTAGAACCAGCAGGAGATGAGCCTCAAACGACTTCAAGTACTATAATTGAATTATCTAATTATTAGATGACTTTTCTGGACTGTTTGAGGAGCCGTAGGAGTTGCCACCAAAGAGAGCGACGGACCATCACATAGAGATTGTACCCAGGGTTGCACTAGTGAACGTAAGGCTATATCGGTATCCACATGTGTAAAAAAAATTTATCTCAAAGATGGTAGCCGAGATGTTGGAGCAAGGCCTCATACAACCAACTCATAGTTCATACTCATCCCTCGTGCTATTGGTGCGAAAAAAAGACGGAACATAATATTTTTGTGTCAACTAGCAAGCACTAAACGTAATTACCGTCAAGGACCAGTATCCTATTCCGATTATCGAGGAGTTGTTGGACGAGCTTGTAGGGGTGACTATATTAAGTAAGCTTGATTTGAGGGCCGAGTATTATCAAATTAGAGTTCACCCAGTGGATGTACACAAAACTGCATTTCGGACTCCGGACAGGCATTAAAAGTTCCGAGTGATGCCTTTTGGTCTCACCAATGCTCCAGCTACCTTTCAAGGCCTCATGAATGATATATTTCGGCCTCTCTTATGAAGGTATGTCTTGGTATTTTTTGACGATATTTTGGTGCATAGCAGGACTGAATTGGAGCATTGGCGGTATTTGGAGGACATGCTGAATTTGTTGGAGCAAAACCAATTGAAGATCAATAAGTCTAAGTGCTTATGGGGAGTACCAAAGGTAGAGTATTTAGGCCACATCATTTTAGCGGATGGTGTAGCGGCGGATCCTCAAAAGGTTGCATGTATGACTGCTTGGCCTATTCCTACTACTACCATCGGATTGAGACGATTTTTGGGATGTAATGCGTCGGGTTTTGGTATTAGAGCTGTACTAATGTAAGAATGACATCTCATTGCCTATCTTAGTAAGGCTTTATCGCAAAAATCTCAGCAATTATCGACTTATGAAAGAGAGATGTTGGCAATTTTGTATGCGATGACAAAGTGGAGGCCTTATTTGATCGGTAGACGATTCTTTATCCGAACCGATCAAAGGAGCCTTCCATACTTTATAGGATAGCGCATACACACTCCGACACAGCAGCGATGGGTCACAAAATTACTGGGGTATGATTATGAAATTCAATACAAGAAGGGAACGGAAAATAGAGCGGCGAATGCACTATCGCGCCAACCCGGTACCGCCGAGCTTGCAGCCTATTCATCTCCTAGCTTTCCCTTCCTTAACGAGATGAGGTATGCATGTACATCTGACCCAGATATTTTGAGATTGTCGAAGGAGGTGATGGATGATCCAGAGCGCCATCCCGAGTTGGAGAATCATGGCAGTTTGCTGCTGGACCGCGGATGCATTCGAGTGCCCACAAATGACGGATTGCTGCAAAAATTATTGGAGCACTTTCACCAAACTCTAGAGGCTGGTTGTGAGGGTTTCTTGAGGACTTATAGAAGGATATCTCAGAGTTGCATGTGGCTATGATTGAGACGAGATATGAGGAGTTTTTTTTCGTGCTTGCGAAGTCTGTCAAATGGCTAAAGCAACCACATTGAAACCGGCCGGATTACTACAGCCTTTACCTATACTGGACCGTGTTTGGGAGGACATTTCTATGGACTTCATGGAGGGTCTTCCGTTGGTACGTGGTTATTCTATTATCTTTGTGGTGGTTGACAGATTGAGCAAGTATGTGCACTTTTTGGCATTAACACATCTATTTCCAGCCAAGTCTGTGGCTGAAAATTATGTTAGAGATATTGCTCGATTAGATGGCATGCCACGCACGATTGTCTCAGATCATGATCGTGTATTTATGAGTAACTTTTAGACTGAGTTTTTCAGATTGTAAGGGACCCGATTAAACTCAAGTTCAGCCTTCCATCCACAGACGAACGACCGAACCGAGGTGTTTAATTGAGGCATTGAGCAGTATTTGAGCTTTGTTGGAGAGATACCGAGATGATGGTTGGAGTTCTTACCGTGGGCGGAGTGGTCTTATAATACCGCCTACCATAGCAGCATTAGTATAACTCCATTTGAGGTGATGTATGGATGCACGGCTCCGACGTTACGTGCTTTTGATCCAGTGGCATCTGCAGATCGGACGGAGGTGGACTTAGCATTGATGGATAGAGACTCCACATTGAGGAGGTTGCGTGCTCATATTAAACTTGCTCAAAACCGCAATAAGAAAGTTTATGATCGTAGCCATAGGGAGCTGGAGTTCAACATTGATAATTGGGTGTTTGTGAGGTTGCAACCATATCGACAGGTGACCTTACGTCCGATGCGAAACGAAAAGTTAGCACATCACTACTTTGGTCCGTTTCGGGTGTTGGAGCGTATTGGTCCAGTTGCATATCGTTTAGAGCTGCCGGAGGGGTCAAGAGTGCACCCTGTCTTTCATGTTTCATTGTTGATAGAGCGCATTGGAGATCATGAGATTGTTGGATCAGTTCTACCGGATCCATTGGAGGAGATAGAGATCATAGAGCTAGTTCAAGTACTTGCTAGACGCCGACGCCGACGACGACACGGTACCAGATTGGAGATGGAGATTCTAGTTGAGTGGCTTGTTAAGCCATCTGATGAGGCGACATAGGAGTTGGAGACTGATATCTTGGAGCGTTTCCTTGACTTTTCACCTTGATGGCAAAGTGGGGAAGCGTGGTGGCTAATACACTTAGTTAGGATCTTTTCTAATTGCATTAGGTGTTTATTTTCATTAAAATAAAATTCCTGTAGGTCGTGTTCGAACGCAGGTGGAGTCACGTTCAAACGCCCTTGTGAACGCTAGCATCAGGTTCACAAATACAGAAAATACAAATAGTGCATTCGAACGCGGTCGGGCGAGTTCGAACGCCCGCGTTCAAATGCCTATGTCGCGTTCGCAAATCCAGATAATGGGCTTTTTTGAGTGTGTTAGAATGCGATCGACGGGAATCCTCTAGAATTAGGGTTTCATATTATTTTAGGACTTATTGGCTAGCCTCTATAAATATGTGGATGGCAGCCAACTTCATTATGGTATTAGATTCTTGATTTCTCCTTGCTTCTAATCTTCCTTGTCTGTCGAGTCACCCCTCTTCTTCGGGATCTCAACCACTTCGTTCCCCTCGTCTACTTTGCTTAATCACTTATTGATACACTTATTAGGAACTTTTCTTATTGCATTAAGTGTTTATTTTCATTAAAATAAAATTCCTGTAGTTCACGTTCGAACGTAGGTGGTGTCGTGTTTAAACGCCCTTGTGAACGCTTTGAGAACACTTGTGAACGCTTGTGAACGCCTTGTGAACGCTTTGTGAACGCTCGCGTTCGAACGCCTTGTGAACGCCTGTGTTACATTCGCAAATCCAGATAAGAGGCTTTTTGAGTGCGTTCGAGCGCAATCGACGGGAATCCCCTAGAATTAGGATTTCATATTGATTTAGTACTTGTTGGCTAGCCTCTATAAATATGTGGATGGCAACCAACTTCATAATGCTATTGAATTCTTGATTTCTTATCACCTATCTTCTCTCTAGGCTCCTCCTTCCTCCCTCTTCACCATCCTTCCACCTCTACCGTTGGTAAGGTTTCTCCTCGCTTCTAATCTCCCTCGTCTATCGAGTCACCCCTCTTTTTTGGGATCTCAACCACTTCGTTCTCTTCGTCTACTTCCCTTAATCACTTCCACAATCCACCCTCATCTCCATACCTATCCATAACCCTAACATCCACTTCACCCGTCACCACCACCATCACTCACATTATTCCGTGTTTTTGTCTCTGCGACAGTTAGAATCTAATAAGGGTGTAAATATGAAAGTTGTAGATTGGGAAGTTACAGATCCAACCCAATTAGTTTCGGTTTTTCTGACTACCGAAGAATATCTAACAAATATTTTTCTACAGTTGTATGGACTATTTTGTGTAATAAATTTAGATCTTAAGGAATTGTTCCATAGCTGATCTTTTGGTTCCAGAACCCATCAATTGGTATCAGAGCTTATCAAATTGGTATCAGAGCCTATCATTTGGTATCAGAGCCAGGCGAACCTTAGACCTTCATTAATGGTTGAAACAAGGAAGATGACATCAACAAGGAGACCTATGGAGAGCACACCGACAAGGGAGGACTCAATGCACGATGATCCAAACCATGAGGCCGATTCCTTTGGAGCGACCACGGCAGGACCGAGTCAACCAATGTCCATGGGTTCGAATATGGATGAACTAAGGGGCATGTTCCAAACATTATTGCATAGAGTTGACAACATACAAAAGGATTATAATGAATTCAAGGATCACAATCCACTCTCATCTCCATACCCATCCATAACCCTAACATCCACTCCACTCGTCACCATCACCATCACCCATATTATTCTGTCTTTTCATCCCTACTATAGTTCGAATCTATGAAGGGCATAAATACAAACGTTTTAGATCAGGAAGTTACGGATCCAACCCAATTAGTTTTGTAATTTTTTGAATACTAGAGAATATCTAACGAGTATTTTTCCACAGTTGCACGGACTGATTCCTGTAATAAATTCAGATCTTGAAGGGATCTTAGCATAGCCTATCTTTGGTTCCAGACCCTAACAATTTGGTATTAGAGCCTATCAATTAGTATCAAAGCCTATCAATTGGTATCAGAGCCTATCGATTTGGTATCAAAGCTTATCACACACATTGCTTGCCCCACAGGCATTTACTCTGCTTCACCTTGAGAGAGTGGTCCGCTAAAAGCACTAGTACAGATCGTAGGTGAACCAAATACTCCTCCCAACTCCTACTGTACACAAAAATGTCATTAAAGAACACTAATACATACTGTCTTAGGAGTGGATGAAATATGTCGTTCGTTAGCCCTTGGAAGGTTGTCAATGTGTTCGTCAACCTAAACGGCATCATTCAAAACTCATTGTGTCCGTCATGAGTTCAAAATGTCATTTTGTGAACGCCCTTAGCATGCACTCAGATTTAGTGATACCCCACATGAAGGTTGAGCTTGCTGAAATATGAAACTCCCGTCAGCTCGTCCAACTCCTCTATAATTGGTATCGAGTATTTGTCCTTGATAGTTATGGCATTCAGCGCGTAGTAATCTACACAAACATGCCAATTGCCATCCTTCTTCCTCACCATCTGAACTAGTGAGGAATAGGAACTCTGACTCGGCTAGATAATGTCCTGCTCTAACATCTTTGCAACCAACCTAGAAATCTCTTCCTTCTGGACATGTGGATATCGATAGGACCAAACGTTAGCCGGTTAGGCCCCTGGTACAATCTTGATCCTGTGGCTAGCATGCCTGACAAGTGGTAGCCCTCATGGGAGCCTCAAAAAGTCTAGAAAAGTCAGCTAATAAGCCATCCAAATAGACATGAGTACCTAAGTCAAAAACGATCTCAGGCTCCATCGGTGCTACCTAAAAGAAGTAAGCAACCTCACCTGTCCGTGGAACTCCTACCAACGGCCACAAGGAAGGGCTCGTCTATGTGCGAACTCCCTCTAGTTGCACCACACATCCATCTCTCTAGAATGCGACTCTAATTTGTGAAAAATTAAATGTGATAGGACCGAAACTCTGCAGCCACTAAGTGCTTAGCACAATGTCCGCTACTTGAAGTGCTAACTGCGACAGACGAGGGGGAGGAGTCTAGCTGGTGTTGGCTAGGGTCGATGGGAAGGCTAGGGCATGAGAGAGGAAGGAAGATAGGGAGAAAGAAGATTTATTCAAAAACTACCCAACTAGGGTGTACTCCATAGTACTTAGAGGCTACCCAATTGACCTAAACAACTAAAGAAAATCCCTAATTACAAAATGTTCTCTCCACTGCGCGTTCGAACGGGCACGAGGCCATTTGAACATGCAAAACATGTTCGCTATATGTGTGAATGTGTGCAGGCGTTTAAACAACCATTCGAACGCAGAAAAACCATTCTCTGTATATGTGAATGCATGCAGGCGTTCGAACAGTGCGATCGAACGCGAGTCCCTATGATTTGAACGCACCGTGATATCAAGCTTTATTCTTGAAACAAAATTTATTTCTTCTGATACAACTTGGCCCAGCATGCAAGCATTCGGATGTGCATGCAAGCATTCGGACATGCAAATTACGTTATATGTTTTTGTGAATGCGTGTAGGCGTTCGCATATCCTATTCAACATGGTCCTCGGCGTTCGAACGTCCCCCGGCAAAAAGCTTTTATTTCTTCAAGCAAAAATTAAATTAGATAAATAGGCTCATCCCAATGAACTCAATGTCACGAGTGAATCCAATCTGACCAAGTTGTATCAATAAAACAACAATTATAATATCTTGGATTTAATATTCTCATATTCCTATTAAGTTGTAAATTTTTTTGCTTACTTTGTTTATACTATTTTTGTTTGTAATTATATAAGTGTAATCAATTTAACTAAAAATATTATTGATCATTCTAGAAATAAGCATGTTGAAATTATTTATGTCATTTTATAAGAGATTATATTCAAAAAAGTGATATTGAACTTGAATTTGTCGGCATCGATTATCAATTAATGGATATTTTTATAAAACATCTTAGTAATGATAGATTTTACTATATTAGAAGAGAATTTGCATGTCTAATCCTTTTGAAAATATATCTTTTAAAATGTTTACTTATAAATATGTTATCTACTGATTTTCTACAAATAAATAATGTGGATATTGTGCATTTGAATCTATGAATCTCTTTTTATATATTGATGAATTAAAATTCATACTCTTTCTTAAGCTTAAATGTTGATGAGACTTTAATTTTTTTCTTTGTATTTATTATATTTGGATTTGATTCAAAACTATTAGAAAAAAACATAGTTTTTGTTTGATATGAGTTTCGATTGGACTTGGAATTTTTTTTATTTGCTTGGCTTATGAATTTTCTAATATCATTCAAATAATCTTGCAGATTTTTTGTTTTCATATTTTTTAGTCGATTTTCTCCTTCCTTCATAGTGCTTCTTTGCTATTTTGTTGCCCTTATCAATTTATTACAATAAGGAGAGAATTCGTTTGAGTAGGGAAACGATTTTCGTTGATCTCATAAATATGAATATGATGTGCACGGGCCAGATCCCATCCAAACACTAATACAGAACTAAATTTATTTTAAGAAATTTTCAATTTTGGTCCAAAATCTATTAGTCCACAAAACAATTTTTCAGACAAGTCCAAAATCAAAATTACACAAAAAATATGTAAATAATGAAATCTGGATATGTCAAGTGCAAATTGATATGCGATTTGAAACTTTCTATTTTTTGTTTATTTAACACTTTCCAGTTTCAATCAATCAAACATACTCTAATCTAACCAGAAATATATTAGAATCAGATTAGAGATGCCAAAATTGATAAAAACAAATTGTTGGTTCCACATGATAATCGAAGAGAGGGTGTGAATTGGGTTTACTACCTAAATATGAAAATAAAAACCAAGATTGCAAGTGTATGCAGAAATTATGATAATAAGAAAAAACTTCAAAACTTCATGCAAATTAAAAGAATGTAAATAATTAACTTATACTTATGTGTATGATTACGTTATGAAAATCTAATTGAGATAAGCATAAAAAAGATGGAGGGAATAGAACAGCAAGATGAAGTAGTTGGGCCAATACTTACATTCGCTCCTTAAAATTACCTGTTTTGGAGAATTCATTATATATTAAAATATGTCATGGCCCAATAGAAACTGAAGATGACTTTGGGGAAGATGAACTATTTTTACTTCAGTCCTATTTTGTTTTTATTTTCATTTGAGTCCTTAATTTCCATATGATTAGCACGTGAGGAATTGTTAGATGTCGTTGTCCGCTCGTGGTAATTGATTAGGGGAGGGAGAGAGAGAGCTGGCTCTCTATTTTGATGGGGAAGACGACCAATTCAGTGGAACTGGTGTCTCCTTTACTCTCCTCCTTACTTTGAATGCATTTGTGATTTGTGGATTTGTTAGGGTTGGTAAATTCGTACCTGACCTTAACAATTGGTATCAGAGCAGTCCGATTTGGGGATTTTGAGGTCGATCTCACTAAAACAGCTTCAGCAATGGCGGAATCAACAAGGCTTGCTGCTGTGTTCGATCTATCTAAAAGTAACGCAGCCAAGATACATGAGATCACTGAGCAACTTAGAAATCAGTCATTAGATACCTCATCTAAGTTGGATGCAATACAAGCTTCTATGCAAGCTTCCATGGATAACTTTCAAAACCAAATAGGGTCACAGATGGAGTCAATGTTCAGAAGTTTTGCTAACAGGTTTAATCAACCCAAGCAAGCTAATAGCAAGTCACCAAAACCAATGTATTTAGGTCATCAAAGCAGGCTGAATTCAGATGGTGGGCGTGAAGGAGTATATGATTCACCACATTACATACCTGGACGACCTAAACCTGAATGGATCCCTTCAAATTCAGGTAACACTCCTAAATTTCCTAGAGTTAATTTACCACAATTTGACGGGGATAAACCAAGAGCTTGGACTAGGAAATGTCGTCGATTCTTCCTTTTTACTGACATTCCTGACCACCTAAAGGTTCTGTATGTGTCACTATACTTGAATGGTAAGGCAAAAGCCTGGTTCCATGACTACCAAGAGGGAAAACCTTACCTGGATTGGAATGCTTTTGAGGAAGCAATATGTCTTAGGTTTGATGACCTAGGATATGACAATGTCATTGGAGAGTTTAATAAACTGAAACAAGAAGGTAGTGTCACTGAGTATCAAGAGACTGAGTATCAAGAGCAATTTGAAGAATTGAGATCTCTAATGATACTCAAAAATAAATATTTCACTGAAGAATACTTTATTCAGAATTTCTGAAGTGGCTTGAGGACATTAGGCCACTGATCCATATGTTTAATCCCACTTCTTTCCACCAAGCAGTATATCTAGCTAAGATGCATGAAAGTGACATTACTAATGACCCTTGATCTCAAAAGAGTTTACCTAGACCCACCACCTACACTAAACCTTTTTACCCATCTTTGAATGGCTCGCATACCGCCCAAATTCCAACTTCTACAACCAAACCAATTTCACAATCTCAATTGGCTTCAGTACCCTATACAAACTTTTCCAAACAACCTAATCATTTTACTCTCCCAAGAAACAACCCAGTTTACCCACCTATCCACAGACTCACTTGGGCAGAAATGAAAGCTAGAAGGGATAACAATCTTTGCTATAACTGTGACGAGATCTAGAAAAAGGAGCATAGATGTGTGAGATAACAGCTATATATGATCAACTTAGAAGACTCTGCTCCTATTGATAGTGAAGAAGAAATAGTTGATACACTCACTGATAATCTTGTTGAAACTACAGTGGATGTTTCCATCGATGCCTTGGCGGGGTACACTTCTTCTCACACTATTCGGATTCATGGACTACTCGATAAGAAGCCAATCTGTATATTGGTGGATAGTGGTAGTACCCATAGCTTCTTAGACCCTAATGCTGCTAGAGAAAGTCACTGCATCATTGAATGTACAGCTCCTCTTTATGTAACTGTTGCCAATGGTCACAAGCTTATTAGCTCTTCTACTTGCTCACAGCTTACTTGGACTATGCAAGGTTCTACATTCATAGCTGATATGAAAATCTTGCAATTAGGAGGTTGTGATATGGTACTTGGGGTGGATTGGATGCATCAGTATAGTCATATAGTATTTGATTTTGAGAAACTCACGCTGAAATTCCAAAAGGATGGCAAAGAGATTACACTTTCTGGAATGGACAATAGTACAACTTGTCAACTTATCTCAGGCTCTTCTATGGCCAAACTACTTCAGAAAGGGCATAATGCTTTTTTGGGGCAGCTATTTTCTATTAATTCAGACCTTGAATCAGCTAATTCAATTCAGCAAGTTGCAGTACCAAGTATTACTTCACCAATACTCTCTTCTTCTTTACTAGCTGATTTTGCAGATGTCTTTGAAGAACCGCATCATCTCCCTCCTATAAGATCCCAAGACCACTGCATACATCTGAAATCAGAAGCAAACCCACCTAATATATCGAATTCCTTTTGCCCAAAAAGCTGTAGTGGAATCTATTGTTCAGGAATTGCTCAAGTCAGGGGTCATTCAACCGAGCCAAAGTCCGTTTTCTTCACCTATTTTGCTGGTCAAAAAGAAAGATGGAGGTTGGAGATTGTGTGTTGACTATCGAAAATTAAATGACCTCACCATCAAAAATAAGTATCATATTCCTATCATTGAAGAGTTACTTGATGAATTGCAAGGCTCTACTATATTCTCCAAGTTAGATTTGAGGTCAGGATACCATCAAATCAGAATGCATCCTGCCGATATTTCAAAAGACTGCATTCAGGACACATCATGGACATTTTGAGTTTCGAGTAATGCCATTTGGACTTTGCAATGCCCCTGCTACCTTCCAATCTTTAATGAATGACATATTTCAACCCATCTTAAGGAAATTTGTCTTGGTATTCTTCGATGATATATTGGTTTATAGCTCTTCCATGGAACAACATTTACACCATCTACAACAAGTTCTGAAATTACTACGGCAGCACTCTTTATTTGCTAAACTTTCCAAATGTTCCTTTGTTGACTCACAAATTGAATACTTGGGCCATATTATAAACAAGGACGGGGTGGCTGCTGATCCAGAAAAAATTGCTTGCATTCTAAAACTCTGAAGCAATTAAGAGGTTTTTTGGGATTAACCGATTACTATAGGAAATTTGTCTTCAACTACGGGTTGATTACAAAGCCTCTTACTAACATGTTGAAGAAGGACTCATACTCATGGTCTTCAGAATCTGAAGAAGCATTCCAACTTTTGAAGCAAGTGATGACTAGTACCCCTGTTTTGGCACTTCCAAACTTTAATAAGCCTTTTGAAATAGAAGCTGATGCTAGTGGTACAGGTGTGGGTGCTGTGCTCAGTCAAGATGGCCATCCTATAGCATATTTCAGCAAGGCATTAGGGACCAAATTACAATCCTATTCTACTTACGAGAAAGAGCTACTTGCCATAGTCATGGCTGTTACCAAATGGAAATCATATCTTGATGGACAACACTTCATCATCCATACGGACCACCAAAGCATCAAGTACCTATTGGAGTAGCGCTTGCACACCCTTTTGCAGCAGAAATGGCTAACCAAGTTATTGGGATTTGACTATGAATTGCATTATAAACAAGGCAAAGAGAACATAGCTGCAGATGCCTTATCGAGAGTACCATTTGTTACTTCTTCCCTTGCTTCCTTATCTGTGGTAAATCCAAGTTGGCTAGAGGAGGTATTGGCATCTTATAAAGATGATAGTTTGGCATCCCTTCTCCTCCCTAAGCTTGCTATCACTTCCCCATATAATGACTTTTCTCTATCACAAGGTATTATCAGGTACAAAAACAGAATTTATCTTGGAGCTACCACTGACATCCGATCTAGAGTTATTATAGCACTGCATGCTACACCTCTTGGAGGACATTCAGGTCGACAAGCTACATATCACCGCCTGAAACAATTTTTCTTCTGGCCAAGCCTCAAAAGAATGATTACTGACTTCATCAAAGTTTGTGATGTGTGTCAAAGACACAAGCATGAGCAAACCCACCCCGCAGGCCTACTACAACCTCTTCCCATACCAACCAGATTTTGGGCTAATATTTCCATGGACTTTATAGAGGGCCTACCTAAATCTGAAGGGAAAGAGGTGATCTTGGTTGTTGTTGACAGATTAAGCAAATACTCACATTTCTTTTCTATTGCTCATCCTTTCACAGCTCCTCAAGTGACTACACTCTTCCTAGATAATATTTACAAATTGCACGGCTTACCTGAGAGCATTGTTAGTGATAGAGGCTCTATCTTCATCAGCTCTTTTTGGAAGGCAATTTTTAATAAATTGGGTACTACCTTGCAGTTTTCTACAGCTTATCACCCACAAACGGATGGGCAAACAGAAAGGGTAAATGCTTGTCTTGAATCATACTTGAGATGCATGACCAGTTCAAAGCCTAAAAAATGGAATCAATGGCTATCCCTTGCAGAGTGGTGGTTCAATACTAACTACCACACCAGTTTGCAAATCTCTCCTTTTCAGGCTCTGTATGGTTATCCTCCTCCACAGTTAGCTCTCTCCGTTGAGCCTACTACTCCTCTGCAAGCTGTTGAATCCTATTTAGTGGAGCGCAATCGCATGGTAACTCTCCTCCGAGCTGAATTGGCTAAAGCACAATCCAAAATGAAAAGCTATGCTGACAAAAACAGACGGGAAAGGGAATTTACTGTGGGAGACTGGGTTTACCTAAAATTACAACCATACAGGCAATCATCTGTTGAAATCAGGAGCTCATTGAAATTAGCAGCAAAATGTTATGGGCCTTTTCATATTATTGATCGTATTGGCAAGGTTGCTTACAAGCTACTACTCCCTCCAACTTCAAAAATTCATAATGTCTTCCATGTTTCTCAACTAAAGAAACACTTGGGCCCAGCTATCCACCCACAACCAACCCTTCCACAAGTTGACTCTGATGGTGAGTCTCTATTACATCCTGAGAAGATCCTCCAGCGACGCATGATACGAAGAGGAGATCAAGCAATCACCCAAATTTTGGTTAAGTGGAGCAATTCGTTAGAGGAGGAAGCAACTTGGGAGGACTACCATGCCTTGCTTCACCAGTTTCCAGCGCTTGATCCTTGAGGTCAAGGATCTCTAGAGAGGAGGGTAATATGTCATGGCCCAATAGAAACTGAAGATGACTTTGGGGAAGATGAACTATTTTTACTTCAGTCCTGTTTTGTTTTTATTTTCATTTGAGTCCTTAATTTCCATGTGATTAGCACGTGAGGAATTGTTAGATGTCGTTGTCCGCTCGTGGCAGTTGGTTAGGGGAGAGAGAGAGAGAGAGAGAGCTGGGGTGAGAGTATAAATACAACTCTATATTAAACTGAGAAGGACAAGTAATGAAATAGCTCTCTATTTTGATGGAGAAGACGACCAATTCAGTGGAACTGGTGTCTCCTTTACTCTCCTCCTTACTTTGAATGCATTTGTGATTTGTGGATCTGTTAGGGTTGATAAATTCGTACCTGACCTTAACAAAAAGATGGAGGGAATAGAACAGCAAGATGAAGTAGTTGGGCCAATACCTACATTCACTCCTTAAAATTACCTGTTTTGGAGAATTCATTATATATTAAAAGACATATATCGCTGGCTTCCTAAGGTGTTAGTAATTTTTACACAAGAAATTTGTATGAAGCTTTAAGTTAATAACATTTGTTTTAAGTCATTATTGACTTCTTGAATTCTCGTGGAAAAGTGCACTAGCTTCCTAAAATAACATTAAAAGAACATTTGTTAAATTATGCACACGAGCAAGAAGTCACTTCTTGACTTCATGTTCTTTTAATGAATTCACTTCTTGTGGAAAAGTGCACTGGCTTCCTAAAATAACATTAAAATAAGTTAATTGTTATTGACTTCTTGACTTCATGTTGTGTAACTTAAGTCAATTAGTTGATTATTATACACATGTTCTGAAAAATGACTTCATTATTGACATCTTGACTTCTTGCTTATGTGTATAATAATTAATATATTGACGTAGGTTACAGAACATGAAGTTCACTTTTCATATATATAAATTATATTTATTAGATCACTATATAGAAAGTGATACACTTTGTTAAAGTCTTTTCTTATTATATTAATTATTTATTTTTATTAAAATAAATATTCTGTAGGTCGCGTTCGAACGCGGAAGAGGACACGTTCAAACGCCTTTACGAACGCCTATATCAGATTCACAAAAACAAAGAACGCGAAATGTGTGTTTAAACACGATCGGGCACGTTCGAATGCCTACATCAGTTCACATCGACAGAGAACGCCTTTTGTGCGTTCAAATGCGATCGGTGGGAGTCCACTAGAATTATGGTTAATAATTGTTATTTTGGCTTGTTGGCTAGCCTCTATAAAGGTGTGGATTGCAGCTAAAATCACTATACTTAATGAATATTAGTTTATTGCCTCCTCTATCCTCTCTCTAGTCTCTCTATCCTAATCTCCCTCCTCCCTCTTCACCAACCAACCACCTCTACCATTGGTAAGGTCTCTCCTAACTTCTAATCTCCATCTTCTGTAAACTCCTACCTCTTTCTTGGGATCTCAACCACTTTTTCCCCTTTGTTTTTATCCCTTAAACAACATCAACCGTCCACCATCATCTCCATTATCATCCATAACCCTATCATCCACTCCACCCGTTACCACCACCTTCACCCCCACTATATCATGATTTCATCCCAGTTGCAGTTTAAATCTGCAAAAAGCGTAAATACAAAAAACGTAGATCAGGGAGTTACGGATCGATCTTACTTGATTTCGTAATTTCCTTACTATGGGCGAATATTTGATGAATATTTTTTCTCAATTGCACGAACTGCTTCTTATAGTCAATCCAGATATTGAAAGGATCGATCCGTAGGCCCTATCAAAAAGTTATAACTAAACTGTGACATAAGTTTAAAAAATAAAATCTGAGAATTAAATATTATATATATTATAATAAAGATGTAGATAAATGAGTCTTCTTTTTAAATCCAAATAAATCACATTGATATATGTCATATACCAATTAGAAATTATGCTAGAAATACAAACACATAGTGGGAATTAATTTAGCTTCTACATTTAGAGAAAATGTTTCTCAATTGATAGTTATTATTATTATAACTTGTTTGATATCATCAAAATAACATAACAAACTTATTTATTTGTTATCATCAAAATTAAATAATAAACCATTAAAACCATAGAGTCTCCTTTTTTTTATGATGGCAAGCAATAAATATAAAATTACATGTTATTTTTAAATTTAATTCCTTTGCATGAATCATATATCTCTCCTTATTTTGGAATTAAAAAAAGGGATAATTTTTTTTTACTTCTGAATTATCACTCTTTTTCATATTGACCCTCTGAACTTATTTTTGATGCACACTAACCCCCTAAACTATCAGAAATACCTCACTTGACCCCTTCCATTACTCATTTCCGTCCGAAAGATGTCACGTGACAATCACCTGACGAATATATGACAATTTTACCCTCGTACATGTGCAAGTTACATGCTAAGTTATGAGAAACTTTTAGATGGATGAAAATACCCCTTATTCTCTCCCTTCATTACTGTAGCCTCAACCTAGCCCACCGCAGCCTCCACTACCATAGCCACCGCATCCACGGCGTTGACCAACGTCGCCTCCTCCACAGCCAACCGTCATCTTCCGCTCCGGTGTGCTCGAGCTCCAATACATCGCAGGATCCGCATTCCTGTTAGAGTTGGATCTTGGATCAGCATAGCTTCGGCCACTACGCTACCACCTTCGGCGATTGTAGCCGATCAAGGCGAGACAGATCCACTCTCTTCTTCGAGCCATATTCTCTGAGCCCCGCCTCGGCGTTGCCATCACCCTCTTCTCTAAGCCTGGCGTCATCATTGCCATATTCTCCGAGCCCTTTCTCTCTCTCTCTAAATTCCTCCTCGTCGCCATTGCCCTCTTCTTAGAGTTCTCTCTCTCTCTCTCCAAATGCCTCACACCCTCATCTCCGAGCCCGGCATCCCTCATCGCCGAGTTCGACATCGCCATTGGCCTCTTCTCCGAGCCCGGCATCACCAGAGAGGTCACAAGAGCCATTGGGGAGGAGGGAGGGATCAGGATCGAGATTAAGGCAGAGGGAGAGGGTAATGAAGGAACTAAAAAAATTAAAATATTTAGAAAGGGGATTAAGTCAAAAGGAGAGGGTAATGAAGGAGTTTAAAAAAATTAAAATATTTAATATTAGTTAAGCCACTTAATTATCAATTCATTAATTACATGAGGGGGTGATTATAAGCGAAGGGGTAATTTGGTCAATTCATTAATTTTATCAATTACATGAGGGGGTGAGGTATTTCTGATAATTTAGGGGGCTAGTGTGTACCAAAAGAAAAGTTTAGAGGATCAATATGTGAAATTCGCTGGGATTTATTGCAAATGTCTAAAGTAAGTTCTTATGTCTTGATTTTACAATAGTTTGTAAACTATACAGAATTATTTAGAAATTGTGTTTTATCACAAATTTGCAAATTGAGATATTGTAATAACAATATTTTTATAATGGCGAATTCGTGAATAAAATCATATTTATTTGAGATGTACAATTTAGAATTGCACGTATGGTTAAGTCACATAACTTATGAAAGTTATATCGTATAGATAAAATCAAGTCAAAAGAATATTTTTAATACTTTAGATTTCATAATCGCATCCCTAGAGTCAAAGGCTTCTACGGCCAAAATGATTCACTCAAGGAAATTTAATGTAACGCCCCCGCCCGGCACGGCACGTGCATGCCCACGCGGCCGCACGGCACGCGACAAGTCGGGCGGGGCCCGTCACGCACGGATACTCTCCTGTGCACATATAATCATGACATCATCAAATAAAACCTGCTAACCTATCCATGATCATATAATCCATCACCAAATAAATCATACTTTTAACCAAATAAACCTGTTAACATATGAATATCAAAGTCCACAATAATATACACTAGACCGCTACATAATCTGGCAGGACCCATACAGGCCACAACAAACCATCAAGATACAACTAAAATAACTAATACAAGAGTACACTATGATTCGACCTATATTATACAAATCATCGTCTGATACAATAAGGTACAAACATAACAAACAACGATACAACTCAATGTCTGGTTAAACTATCTTCTATACCGTCTCGCATCAATAGCTCACCTCATCATCACTCTAAAATATCTTCCCAAGATATCTCAGGTCGCTATCACGTACCACAAATCTGAGGGGTTAGAAAAGAAATAAAGAGAGTCATGAGCAAAAGGCTCAGTGAATAGATCTTACCCCGAATCAGTGATGCCAAACAGAGAGTAAATCATGTACTGGATAATATGAATCAGAAAGAGTATCATGTCATGAATGAGTATATGAATGTATCCTCAATAATATATAATGAAAAGTAGATAACATGTCATAACTGATAAAAGTATATAATCCTCGACCATGAGTAAACAAATCTCCATGTCATACTATCATCATAACTCTCTCTCAAATATGACACATAATGCATGCCGACCATGACCATGCTATGATATCAAATGCAACCATATATGATGCATATTGACTACTCGATAATCAGGTATGTCAGATAATAATGAAATCATATACATTTCTCAACATCACGATCATCACCGACATCTCGATATAATATCATCATACTAGATCACTGTGCACAGTCAACACCCGGTACCCGGTCTCAACATCATGTTCAAAGGCTCAAAGCATACTCCGCCACCCACAAGAGTATCTCTAATATAACCATACCCCGCCACCCGCTAGGGTATCAACATCCATCCAGATCGGGCACCCACATAGTTGATAGAAACCTCATGAGGATAACTCGCCACATATGCCCTGGCGAACGACATGTGTCCGAATGTCTGCTGCGCACATAGACTAACGACCTCAGACGTAAGGCCAACAGGATCGTGACTATGTCGAGCGATCAGTCATCTCCAGGCACGCCCTAACCCTCGCGCCCACTCGGGTATCCTCACGCTTTCTATCAACTATCCTATCAATCACATTTCATGCTTTCCTTCTAAATGACAGATCATATGCATATATCCAGTACGATAACAAGTCAATGCATAACAGGAATTTAGGTGGAATAGGAATCAAGAGAAAAATGATGCAATGTAGTCTCCAACTATATAGTCAACACATGCATACTCATGCTAATCTATTATATGCATACCCATGCTACAGATCAACTAGACATAACCTCACCACAGTATAATCATATCTCATCATCTCTATTTATCATTATCATACTCATATCCAAGATCAGCCTAATTATATGCATGATAAAAATATGCTCGACTGTAATCATCTCTAGATAAAATCATATAATCATGCTGGAGGCCAAAACATGCATGTACATAATATATAATATAACCTAATTTGAGAAAGGGATCTAGGGGATAAGACTACTCACACTGATCAGAAAATACAAACCACGTATCCCTTACATCCGCCCATCAACCGTGTGACACTTCTCGCTAGCAAGGACAACGGGGCCTCAAATAAGGGGTTCGAGATCTGAAAATGTTTAAGTAACATAAAGTTAGTTGTTTATCCCATTATAATCCGTTCGAGTAAAATATGATGATTTATTAGATTTTAGAATTTCTACTTATTTTTATGATGGGCTAGATTTTAATTATAAATAAAATATAAATATAGATAAAAACCTAATTATAATTAAATTATATCTTGATTAATTAGGGACTATGTAGTCATTATCTTATTTGTTACAAAATAATAATGTATAATAAATTAATAGAATTACTTAAAATGTAGATCATAAGAATATTAGAATATAAATCTAATAATTATAATTTACAAATCTATCTATTAATCTAATAGATATGTAAATAAATAAATAAATATAAGTATTACATATATTTATACCTAATTAATCATTAATTATAAAAATTATCATTAATTATAAAAATTATCATTAATAAAATTATATTGAAGGATATATAATATTATTAAAATAGTTCATGTCTAAATAATCTATTTGCATTAATTAAGAAGAAAAATACCTAAATAAATAACATAAATAAACTAATTAATTAATAAATTAATCACATCTGCCATCAGTGCTGGGCCGAGCCCAACACTGTGCAGAAAGAAAGAGAAGGAGCTGAGGAAGAAGGAGAAAAAGAAAGAAAGAAAGAAGGAAAGAAAGAAGAAGAAGAAGAAGAAGAAGAGGAGGAAGAAGAAGAAGAAGAACAAAAGAGAAAGAGAAGAAAGAGAGGAGGTGAGGGAGGCGGTTGCGGACCCGGGCCGGCGGGGAGGGCACCGGCCGCTGCTGGCCAGCCAGCGGTCGGCCTCTCGCCGGTGGCTCGGCTCCGACGAGCCCACCCTCGGGCAAGAGAGAGAGAGAGAGAGAGAGAGATTTAAAGAGAGAGAGGGAAGGCGGTAGAGGAGAAGTAGTGGTGGCGCCGGGACTTGCCGGGGCCCACCGCGGCCAGCTGGCCACAGCCGGTTGGCTACGGCAGCGGCCGCAGGCGCGTGGCGCCCCACCAAGCTGCATGAGCAGCTGGCATGGGCACGAGGCTAGCCACAGTGTGGCCGGTCGCGTCGTGCCCATGAAATTTTTTTTTTTTTTGGATTGGGTTGTTACATTTAAATAGTGTCCAAATAACATGCTGTTACGAATCGACTTGATCTAATCAATAACGGTTCAGGACTAGATTGAGGACATGACTTTCGAAAGAATCTACGAATAATCTAACTGTTGGATCTTTTTGCATTTTTGATATATTGTCGCCCTTGAAAAGCTTTCCAACGAATCTAAGATCGCACGGTTTGGATGGCTAGATCCTGAGATATCGGCCAAATAGTGGCCGAATGTCAGATAAACCTAGCTTGTTAACTCTTCAATGGCTAGATTGGTGCTAGGTTAATTCCTTGGTGTGAAGGGGGAAAAATTGTAGAAAATGGGGATTAAGAGTTAGAGAAAGCCATCCAAAACTTAGGCGGTGAAAGGAAAGAGGTGGGAGAGGGCACCAAGGGCTAAAGCAAGAAGGAAGGAGATAAAAACATAATGCCAATTCAATTATCAAATTAACTTCAATTATGGTTTCCTCCACATATTTATAAGGGCTTACCCTAGGGACCCACAAACCTAGAAACCAATAATATTTGCTGCGATGCATTCGAGCGCATCCGATCACCTTCGAACGTAAAATTACAGTTCTCTGTCGTTGCGAACGTGTGCAAGCATTCGAATGATCGCGTTCGAATGGCTCGAGTTTGTTTGAACGCGCAAATTATATTTTCTGTTTTTGTGAACGCGTGCAGGCGTTCATGGCCCGTTTGAATGCCCCGCAGCAAAATTCCTTTTATTTTTCTTCAAACAAAAATCAACTAGATAAATAGGCTTATCTCAATGAATCCAATGTCATGAATTGATCCAATATGGACCTTCCCCCTCATGCTACTCCTCAAGATCTTTAATGTGATCATCTTCGATTATCTCCTCTATGAGCATGATGGCAGCGGGCTGTTTGGAACATTTGTGGTTTGTGGCTCGGTACGAAATGCTCATCACAATAATAGGCCCTTCGAGTGCTGATCTTCAATCTCCGCTAGTGTGAGGCGTCGTCCCATCATTCGTGGCTGTCTCCTAGGGTTAGGGGCTGTCCGGGGTAGGGGTGGCTGATTGGGGTTTGGCCGAACCCACCCCGAACATGCCACACCTGAGACCGGTGGTCTAGGGTTAGAGCGATGGTCGCTAGTGTTCCATGTTGGATGGTTTATTGCCTTCAACTCCCTTATCGTCTCTTCCATCATTTAAGCCGCTAAAAAGGCTTCCGACAAAGTTGTAGGATGAGTCGCCTTGACTTCCGCTTAGATATCACAGCAAAGCCTAAAGATGAAAGTGCTTTTGAGAGCCGAGTCTGACCACCCGTGGACTCGATTGCTAATTTTTTCAAACTCCCCTTGGTAGGCTCTTACAGAGGTCTTTTGGGTTAGCTTCGTCAAGGCGGCCTAGAAGTCTTCATAGTTGGAGGGTCTGAAACGTACACAAAACGCATCGGCAAACTTCTCCCAAGTGATGAAGGCACGCACGTGATATGCTATTTGAGACCATCTCACCGCTACATCTTCAAAAGTGGAATGAGGCCAGAAGCACCTTTTGGTGGTTAGGTGTCCCTTGATAGGTAAAGAATTACTCCGCCCTATAGATCCAATCTAACGAGTCACCCACGCTGAATTTAGGAAAACCGACTCGAACAGTTTGGGGTTGTAGCATTCGATCACATCCATTCTTGCGTCCTCAGTGAAATGGCTCAGATTGCTAGACCTTTGGTTGATATGGGGGCTCCTCCCACTCTCCCAAGGTTCCTTTTCTAGGTATGGGGCCATGGGAGCCCTCGGGTGCAAGGGTGGTAAAATCGATGTGGCACCCTTGCGGTTCATCACATTGCTACCATGGTGCCTCTAGGATAGGTCTTTACCGAACCCGATCTTGTGGTAAGGGACGATCCTCTTATCTTCGATGATGATCACGAGATGGAGGTCGACGATCTGGTTGTGCAGCAATCAGTGGTGGAGCCATAGAAGCCACAACCTGACTGGATATTCCTCGTAGTTTCTAAGCGGAATGCCACCTTGATTAACTTCCCCACGGTCGATATGCTCAATTGTACGCCTTGGAAGATTTTGGACATGTCCACCAGGTTGTCTTGATCTCTAACATCGTTTGTGCCACGTGCATTAGGGTTTGCGAGAGATTGAAAGGGCCTTCCGTTTGTCCTTGCAAACTCTATGGGGATGGCGATCTTGATAGAGCCATGTGGTCCGTCTCTATGTCTTGGTCGCTCGTTTGTTTTGCTACCTTCGACCTTGTGGTAGTCATGATAGTTCGAGGAATGTTGGCTCTGATACTAGTTGTTAAGAACCAACTTGATCTCATGCATAACATTTCTGGACCAGTTTGAGGACGTAATTTTCGAAGAAAATTGCGGAGAATCTAGCCATTGGATCTTACTGAATTTTGAATATGTTGTCGCCTTTGAAGAGAGCTTTCCAACGAATCCAAAATCGCAGAGTTTGCATGGCTAGATCTTGAGATATTGATCGAACAATGGCCAAAAGTTAGATAAAACCTAGTTTGTTAGCCCTTCAATGACTAGATTGGTGCTAGGTTAATTCCTTAGTGTGAATGGGAAGAAGCTGTTATATAAAAAGGGGATTAGAAGTTAGAGAAAGCCAATCAAAGACTTAGGCGGTAGAAGAAAGGAGGTGGGAGAGGGCGCCAAGGGCTAGAGTAAGAAAAAAGGAGATAAAGGCACAATGCTGCTTCAATTATCAGATAAACTTCAATTAGGGTTTCCTCCACATATTATAGAGGCTCACCTTAGAGACCCATCAACTAAATTAAAAACCCTAACAAATCAACAATTTTTGCCGCGATATGTTCGAACATAGAATTACAGTTCTCTGTCGTTGAGAACATGTGCAGACAATCAAACGATTGCGTTCAAACGGCCCGAGCCTGTTCGAACGTACAAATTACATTCTCTATTTTTGTGAACGCGTGCAGGCATTCGCATGGCCAATTCGAACGCAGTCCTTGCATTCAAACGCTCCCGATAAAATCTATTTTATTTCTTCAAACAAAAGTCAACTAGATAAATAGGCTCATCCCAATGAACCCAATATCACGAGTAGAGCCAATATAAGACCGACATATCGGTTAGAAGAGCTAACAATATACACATCTTTATCAAATAAAACCAAAATAATATAAACCAATAGTAAAGCTCATGGCCATAATAAGTTTATTAACAATACAAAAGTGGTTGAAGTCATCAAATATAAATGTACACGTTGAATTTAAGTTATAATAATATATCTTTAATAATGCTAAAGGTAAAGAGGATAGGGGCGTTGCTTGAGGCTAGCCACCCTATATATGCACTTGCTCGCCATCAGATGTGTGTGCAGGATGGGATGTAGCTGGTTGCGTGAGTAGAATAGGAGATAGGGATAAGACTATGGCTGTGTCGACCAAGTAGGGACGGGGCGGGGATTGGGGAAGAAGGTGCACGTTCCACCTTTGTTTTTTAGTATTATAATATGTCATGCTAGTTGTTGAGTATTGAAGAAAACTCTTTGTGGCTCTTTCAATCAAACATTTTCAAATTCTTATGATCTCTCAAAATGTAACATTTGCTGCCAAATACTCTCAAATACTTTAACTTCAGTTTTCTTCCCCTTCAAATTTTATATGATGTTTAATTTGTCTTGAGCTTGAGGTATATATGATTGATTTCATGAACAATAACGGTAACTACTTTAGCTCAAAACTGTTAAGGAATCTTTTGGGCATGTAATTTAACTCATGGCATGTCTTGAGCAACCCGATTCTTTCTTTCATGCAAAAAATTCATATTTGATCCATAGTGAATTGCAAAAGTTTTTGTAGTTGGCATTCTCAAACTCTCATCCCATGATAGGATTTGATTTTGACAATCTTGGCACTATGTTCATTTTTGTATATGTAAACAAATAGTCTTAAATTGTTATTTGACCCTATGTAAATTATAATAGTATGTGAATTTTGTCGTGGATATTTCTAAATGTTGTTAATATAGTTTCAAAAAGTGTTATTATATTTGTAACTTGTAAAGTATGTGAATTCTTGTAACGGGGATATTTCTAAAATTGTTAATATAGCTCTTACAGTTGTTATTATATTTGCAAAGATGGTCATTTTATAGTTAATTTTAATATAAGTAGTTGTAATACAGGGAAGATATTTTATTTACGAAAGTTTTAATATAACTAGTTGTATTATAGAGAAGTTGTTATTATATTTGTAAACGTTGTTATATAACTACAAAATTGATCAACATGAGGACATGATCATGTTTAAGGCTGAGATGTGTATTACAATTGTTAGGGACTGGATTTCCATGTTGTTGTCGATGCAAAACAATTTTCACCCTATATGATTCTATATTATTATTATTTTATTTCTATATAAATTATAATGGTGAAATATATAAATTCTGCGATGTATAATTGATGCGATTCGGACCAGAATCTCAAAAGACATGGAGTTTGATAGATTGAGTCTAGTTATCTTATTTGCTTATTTGGTTTAGTTAGAGCCTTAATAGGTTAGGATTTTATTTAATTAGCTAAATTCAGCTGTGTGCAGTTTTAGAAAAATATTCACATAATATTCTACGGATGTCCGAATAATATCAAACTAGTTTGATAACATCTCTACCATTCAGATCTACAACTTTAGTATTCACAACTTCTCTATATTCATAATCTATCTATGGCGAAATGAAGGGTTAATCCGAAAAGATAAGGAAGACTGGTTTAGTTAAATTTATATAGAACTTTTTGATTTAATCTTTATAAATAGGGTCTTATGATTTGTATCTTAGACATGCTTGCAATGAAAGATTTATTGGCTTTTGCCATTGCATCTCTCTCAACTAGGTCATCGGTATCTACATCTCCCTCCTCCTCCTTTACCAACCAACGCTACCTCTTCTGTTGATAAGGTCTCATCTAACTTCTAATCCCCTTAGTCCCATAAGGCGGGCTTTCTTCTCCTCCTTCGTCTTTCTATCTTAATCATCACTATCTCTCGTATGATTTTCATCTTTACCGCTACCACAGTTGTAGGCCAATCATAACCTTCAACCATCTATAACATCTGTAGATGCAAGCCACCACCACTATGATCTATTGCTGAGCCACCTCTATCAACTATTCGGCTTCCACTCTATCATCACCTCCATCCTATACCTAGGAATCCGTGCCTCCACCTACGGATCCCAAATCCCGTAGAGACTTGAATCTCATAGAACTGCTACGAATCAAATCAAGCCGGTTTATAATAATAATTAAGAATGCTATTAATGATAGGTAAAACAACAGAATTTGTTACTATATTTTTAAAAGTTATTATTATATTGCAAATATTATTTTATATTAATTCTAATATAACTAGCTATAATATAAGGAAATTATTATTATATTTGCTAACTAGTCATTTTATAGATTATATTTATGAAAGTTATTATATAACTAAGAAATTAGTCTAAGAATTTACCAAGTTCACCATTTATATTGGCTAATAAATAACAAGATATTCTATGTTTATATTTATTTTTATTAATAATATAAGAATATAATTTACAGAGCAATTACATAGAGAAGAGGAATCACATTAAATATGTGGTCCATTAACAATACCTAGAATATTAATGCAAGGCAGTACTTTAGCTCAAATTCGAATGGGAGTAACGTCTAAAGAATGGCCGTTGGAGAGAGCGACAACACCTTTTATAATTGAAGACACCAAAATAAAAAATGACTCAAAAGTTATGTCTTTTGAAATCGGACCGTGCCTTGCTGAAAGATATTCCTGCTCTCTACATAACTACCGTACCCTTTTATTGTGGGCAACTTGATCCCATATAGAAGCTCCTATATGAACTCCTGCAATTATTAGATTAGAAAATATAGCTAGTGAAGGCAGTAGGATCTAGTCCCACGACACCTCAGGGGATGCATAAATATACCCTAGTTTGCTTCAATCTTCTTTTGGACAATCGAGAAGGCATTATCCCTAAGAGGATTTAAACTTTTATAATTTTCATAGGGTTTCTTTCTCCAAAGTGACCAATAACTATTAACATCATGGGACCAAGAAGTTTGGGCTTTATAGAGCCCTTAAATCATTCTTGAATGGTTACGTCAATAAAAAAACATAAATCCACCAAAGAATGCTAATACCTTAAAAATAGCTGAGCAAGATATAATTGCATTGATGAATGGTATACATTTTTTTAGCACCATGTTCATTTTTGTATATGTGAACAAATAGTCTTAAAACTACTCATAATGGCAAATTTATGGACACAAAACACTTTAAAATATATGACTTGTGGAAGAATGCTCATGTGAAATAGATCAAAATACAAATGTGACTAAGTCAAATCAGATTTGAATATACTTCAAACTTGGTATTTTAGTTTGGGTACGAATTGTAGAGGTTCCTTTACATTTATTTAAAAGATCTAGAGGTAGAGCAAAGCATCCATCCATCCAAGGATCCCTCACCTAAATGTTCTATTATTATGAGAAATTATTTGAGTTTAAGGGCTAACCAAACATCGTCTATAACTTGTTGCACTTCGGATAAGCTAAATTGTAATAACCTAAGCCCTAAAAAAAATTTGTATTATTGGGGCCGGCTTCGTGTCCAAACAATTAATGCATGGCTGGGCTAACACGGGGACGCCATAACCCCAACCGTCGAACTTAGTCAGCAACCAATCGCCACCTAGAAATTGGGTTGCGGTCGTCGTTGAAATAGATTATACTCAACTCGATGTGGATCATGATAGTGTATATATTCATTATTCTTTAAGCAATTCTGCTACTTCAAAATATAGTAGACAAAGTCTAAGCAAAAGTTCTCCTTAACTTTTATAAAAAAAAAACTAAGCTTTTTAAGGAAAATAGAACTCTAGATTAATTACTTTTTGATCTTTCATAAGTTATTTGACTTCATCTGACCTCTAGTGTCCTTTTATTAGTGTATTAGTATGTCTTGAATCATTTGAGAAGAATTTCAAAAGAAAAAAAAATTAAGTTTGATAGATTTGTAGAACTTTCTATTTCTGCCAGGGCAGGGGTGCACACCGAGTCCCTATATACAGACTTGTATCCAATTTTTATGTTGAGGCACGCACCTAGCCCACAAAAATTAAACACTTGTTTTGACTTGATTTCATTTTCTTTTTTCAATCTTTTTCACACGAGCATTCTTTCACAAACATATGTTTTGACCTAATATCAAAACTAAATTGGACATTATTTTTAGAGTGTTTTGTATCCACCAACTTACCATTACAATAATTTTCACTTGCACAATATTTTTCTCTAGTTTATCTAATTGTAATATGTTTATTTAGTATTAAGTTTGGGTGGGTTGGATAGTTAAATAAATTTTTACAGAGGGTCAATTTGGTCAAAAACACAAAATGGGGCGACATAGGTTTGTGGTGGGTTGGGGGAAGAATCTCTTAGCATTATTCGTATAAATATAGAGAAAGAATATACATATTATTTATCCATTGCTCTCTTGTAGCAACATAATCATATTTTATTTATTCTTTTTCCCACTTGCAACAAAGAGTGCTTCACCAACACTCTCTTTTTCACCTCTCCAATAAAAGCATAAGCTAGAAATTTAACCTTTATTCATCACGCTATTCCGTAAAAAGAGTAGTGGATGAGTACAAAATATTTTGTTGTTATTAAGGTGAAAATACTCAGACATCCAAAATAATTCCATCGCCCTAAAACTAAAGATCAAATTTTATAAATTAATCAAAGAGCATTCGGATGAATACGGTACTGCCATTAAGTATCTTTTTTTCATCAAATAAAGTTTTTTTTTTTGTTGACATTAGTGAAGATGAAAATCTCTTGTTAATGTATGCAATATATGTTTATTTGATAATAAAATGTATAACCATAAAGATGGACTAAGATACTATTTATAAATTTCATAGATATAATTATATATTTCATAATATTCATCTTTAGATTATGTGAAAAATTTATTTTTGGATTCCATAAATATATTTATTTGCGGACTCTATAAATATATATGTGGATTTCATAGATATTTTTAGGAATCTATAATTAGTAATTAGGAATCCATAAATAGTAATTACAAAATCTATAATTAGTAAATACAAAAATCCAAAGTTATGAATATTAAAAACTATAAAATTTGGTGTTAGTATCTATGAAATAGGTTATTAGTCACTATATATAGAATTAAATTAAATAAATGAGTTATTTTATTTATAACATAATGTATTTTTTCTATAATTTATAGTTAGTATCTTAAGAACCAATAATTATAATAATGAAATCTAAAGTTTGTAACTATGGAATTTAGAGTTGGTATCTATATAATATAGGTAAGTATATATGGAATCAGAAGTTACTAACTAAGAAAACATAATTCAGGTACACTTACTAATTGAAATAAAAGTAAGGAATATCTTTCTTCCATTGAGAGAATCCATGAAAAGAAACTCCATCTCTCAAAATATTGTATATATTTTTATTGTTCTGCTGCTCAGGTACGCACTTGAAAATATATAATATATATTTCCTTTATTTATACTCACCACTCAGGTACGCACTTGAAAATATATAATATATATTTTCTCTATTTATACTCACAGTCTCCTTTAATGTCTAAAGTACGCATAAAGTTATTTAATGTTGTATGTGATTATAACTTTCTCCACTAAAATAAGTTCAAGAGTAATGGTGAAACTGTAAATTTAAATTAAAATGAGTAAATTTGTAAAAACATAAGTTATATTGATTTATTGGACAAATCACCCTTATTAAATTTGATTATATTTCATAGAGGTAATTAAGATTTTTTATAGTACACTAATGGTAGTGGCTAAGTTTGAAGTATACAATGATGAGCTGAAATTGGGCCAAACATGGAGGGTGTAAAACTATAAAATGTACCCTAGTATATATTGTTAAATGAAATTATATTGCAAATTAACTGTTTTCCGATTTCTTTCTCCTAAATTAAAATGTTTGTGCTCCTTGCTCACCTCTTTTTATCATCATGGCTTTCCAATAAGGTTAGCTAAAATTGACCTGACCCGATAACCCGACTGTTTATCGGGTTTGAGTTTAGTCTAATCGAGTTTGAGTTATAAACGGGTCAACCTGTCTAACCCGATTATTAATCAGGTCGTATTCGAATTTACCCATGCTTGTAGCTATCACCCCTTGGCCTTTATCCATGCTTGCAGCCGTTGCCAGTTGGCCTTTACCTATGCCTATAGCCGTCATCCCTTAGCCCTTACCCATGCTTGCAACCGTTGATACATTAGTTAGGGTCTTTTCTTATTGCATTAGTTATTTATTTTTATTAAAATAAATTTTCTGTAAGTCGCGTTCAAACGCAGTTGGGGGTGCGTTCGAACGCATTTCTGAAAGCCTGCATTAGGTTCACAAATATAGAGAACATGAAATGCATTCAAACGCGGTCGAGTGCGTTCGGACGTGGCGTTCGAATGCCTGCATCGTGTTCGCATCGACAAAGAACATCTTTTGTGCGTTCGAATACGATCGGCGGGAATCTTCTAGAATTAGTGTTAATAATTATTATTTTTGCATGTAGGCTAGCCTCTATAAAGGTGTGGATGGAAGCCAAAATTATTATTTTATTAGATTATTGGTTTCTTGCCTCCTATCTTCTCTCTATTCTCTCTACCCTAATCTCTATCCTCCCTCTTCACCAACCTACCACCTCTACCATTGGTAATATCTCTCCTAACTTCTAATCTCCCTCATCTGTTGAGTCCTCCCTCTTCCTTGGGATCTCGACCACTTTTTCCCCTTCGTCTTTATCCCTTAAACAATATGAACACTCCACCGTCATCTCTATTATCATCCATAACCTAACTTCCACTCCACCCGTCACCACGACCATTATCCGCACTATATCATATTTTTGTCCCAATTGTAATTTGAATCTATGAAGGGCATAAATACAAAAATCGTAGATCTGGTTCCATTTAGTCTCGTAATTTTCTGACTACGAAAGAATATTTAGTAAATATTTGGTAAATATTTTCCCTCGATTGCATGAACTACTTCCTATAATAAATTTAAATCTTGAAGGAATCGTTCCGTAGCCTATCATTGGTATCAGAGCCTATCATTGGTATCAGAGCCTATCATTGGTATCAGAGCCTATCTTTTATTATTGTAGAACCTATCATTGGTATCAGAGCCAGAGAACGTCTTTTGTGCGTTCGAACGCGATCGGACACGTATGAATGCGATCTGACGCGTTCGAACATGATCAACGAGAACCTTCTAGAATTATAGTTAATAATTTGTATTTTGGCTTGTTGGCTAGCCTCTATAAAGGTGTGAATAGAAGCTAAATTCATTATACTATTGGATTATTAATTTCTTGCCTCCTATCTTCTCTCTATTCTCTCTACCCTAATCTCCATCCTCCCTCTTCACCAACCTATCACCTCTATTGTTGGCAAGGTCTCTCCTAACTTCTAATCTCCCTCGTCTATCGAGTCCTCTCTCTTCATTGAGATTTCGACCACTTCTTCTCCTTCATCTTAATCACTTAAACGACATCACCAATTCACCATCATCTCCATTATCATCCATAACCTTAACATCCACTCTATCCATCACCACCATAATCATCCGCACTAAATCATGATTTAGTCCCTGTGATAGTTCGAATCTACAAAGGGTGTAAATACAAAAAACGTAGATCAAGATGTTACGGATCGATTCCACTTAGTTTCATAATTTTCTAACTATGGGAGAATATTTAGTGAATATGTTTTCTTGGTTGCGCGAACTACTTCCTACAATAAATTTAGATCTTGAAGGAATCATTTCATAGATTATCATTTGGTATCAGAGCTTATCAATTTAGTACCGTAGACCCTATCATTAGTATCAGAGCTAGGTTACTCTTAGACCACTATTAATGGTTGAAATAAGGAAGATGACGTCTCGAGGAGGATGATGAGGTTGTCGATGATGGAGAGTGTTTGAAGGAGGTCCATGAGGAGGCCGTTGAGGAGGATGCGGAGGAAGATATCTAAGCTAAAATATTGATGCATGCATATTTAGGTACTTCACGTTGAGAACGTTATTGGTAGGACTCGTTAGAAAGCATTGTGTGCACATTCTCATCAATTTCGGGAGTACACAACTTTCTAGACGAGAGGTTAGTGAGGAGATTGGGCTTAAATGTTGAACCGACCATGGGGTTTGACGTTGCTATTGGAGACGGCACGAAGCTTAAGGCGAGAGAGCTTGTGTCACCGGGTCGGTATACGAGTGCAAGGATACGACATCATTGTGGACTTGTATCCATTGGCGCTGCGAGGAGCGGACATTGTTCTTGACACTCAGTGGTTACAAAGCTTGGGACCTATGATTTTTAATTTCCGAAGCAAGTGGATGAAATTTAAGCACGGAAACAAAGAGGTGCGGTTTGATGGCGTTCGTTCTCCGCCAATTCCAGCGATGCAACCGATGGTGGGGCTGCCATGTGCGAGTGATTTAGCCTATCTTCTTCAATTAAGACCAACAGGAGGTGAGCCTCCAACGAGTCTAGATACTACCATCGAGTGATATAATTTATTAGACAAATTTGCTGGTGTGACACCCAACTCTAAACACGTGCATGACACGAGCCCACACGGCACGTGCATAGCACCTGACCATTTGGTTAGATACCAACAATCAAAATAAACCTGTAGCAACATCATAATTTTATCCACAACCTCTAAATTAAGAATAACTCAAGTCTAACTGTCAACAGCATACAAGTAACTCTACATGGGCCCTACACAGGCCACAACACATCATCAAGAGCTTTTCACAACTATATATCCACAACAGTAGATTATACAGAATTATACAAGTACAATGTCACCTGCTAAAATATAAGACAAGGATACAGATACACTTTAGAGGATGTCCACTAGTACATTGGATAAGATAACTCATCTAGCAGAAAACACTAACCACCCTCTACTCCTCACTCACCAGCAAAACCTCTAAGGGAGTATCCTGCTCCTCTCGTTCACCTGGGTTTTTGGAAGGGAGAAAACAAGAGAGTCATGAGCAAAAGGCTCAGTGAATAGATCTTACCCCGAATCAGTGAAGCCAAACAGAGAGTAAATCATGTACTGGATAATATGAATCAGAAAACAGTATGATGTTATGTATGAACATATATATATATATATATGTATCCTCAATGACATATATATGAATGAAATCAGTTCTCATGAATGACCATATTATATCCTCAACCGAAATTATATAACATGATGAAATTACCATATAACATCACCGAATATAACACCATATCATGTATAACAATTATGATCCCATGATACTAGTCACAACAATGATGATGCATGATGCATACCAACTACTAGATAATCATATATGTCAGAGCCAGATATAATTCACATATCTCTCACTATCACAATCATCCGTCTCAACTCTGAATATCATCCACCATGCTGGACTACGGTACCCGGCCCCAAACTCGATACACATCATATCACAAGCTCAGAGCATACCCTGTCATACGCTAAGAGTATCTCTGTAGATAAATCATACCCTGCCATACGCTAAGGGTATCTCTGAAGAAGGTAATCATACCCTGCCATACGCTAAGGGTATATCAATGATAGTTGTACCCTGTCATACGCTAAGAGTACAACTATCAGCCATCACCATACTCTGTCATACGCTAAGAGTATGTCCAGTACCAGTCCGGACCAGATACCGTTCCAGCCATCACATCACATCACATCACATCACATACACATGTACTTTTATGATTTTCTATACATGATAAATCATATGCATATATCCAGTACGACAACAGATCATACAACTCAGGAATTTAGGTGGTAAAGAAGCCGAGAGAAAAATGATGTAATGCAAACTCCAACCATGTATCTAACACATGCATACTCATGCTAATCTATCACATGCATACTCATGATAGAGATCATCCCGACATAAAACCATAATAGCATAATCATCTCCAATCATCTCTATATATCACCAATGTACTCATATCCCAGATCAGTCTAATCAAATGCATGATAAAATATATGCTCGACTGAAATCATCTCTATATAAAGTCATATAATCATGCTGGAGGCCAAAACATGCATGTACATAATATATAATAAATCCTAATTGGAGAAAGGGATCTAGGGGATAAGACTACTCACTCCACGGCAAATACCAAACCACCACTCGTTCATGCTGTTACGATAACGATCAAGCCTCGATAGCTAAGTCCATAGGGTCTTGAACAGGGGGGTCGGGATCTGAAATTATTTGTAACAAATATGTCAGTCTTTTTATTAATTAAAATTAACCCGACAAAAAGACAGTTTCTTGTTGTAAGTATGTACTCTTCATTTCTATATTTGGTTCGTTATTTATTAACCATAATTATATTATTTAATAGTGTATTTAAAATATATTTTATCTATCTATTATTCTCTTTGATAATTAAGAAAATAAGAATTAAGTTACTGGAAATGATTACGTAAGAATATACGTATATAACCCTAATAATTACTATTACCTACTTAGGATTAAAATAATAATTTATATTGCAGGTATTTTACTAAACATGATATAATTAGAATGATATACTAACTATGATATGATTGTATTTAATTTGTACAACTTAAATACATTAAATTAACTAAGCTAAACTAATTGTGCACATATATATATATATATAGTGCTGGGCTCAGCCCAGCACCATGCACAGCAAGGGCGCTGGGCCGAGCCCAGCACCACTTGTAGGGTGCAGCCAGAGGAGAGAAGGGAAGAAGGAGGAGGAGGAGAGGAAGAAGAAAGAGAAGAAGAAGAAGAAGAAGAAAGAAAAAGGAAGAAGAGGGTTGGGCCATGGGGGAGGGGTGCGGCCGCTGGTGGCCACTCAGCGGCTGGCCTCTCGCCGACGGCTCAATCCTCCGGCCGCTGGTGGCCACTTTTATGGGACAAAGTATTCACACTCTAGCATAGCAGAGATGGGTCACAAAATTACTAGGGTATAATTCTGAATTTCAATACAAGGAAGGAATAGAAAATAGAGCGGCAGATGCACTATCACGCTAACCCAATACCGCCGAGTTTGTAGCCTATTTTTCTCCCACTTTTCATTTTCTTGATGAGATGAGGTATGCATGTACATCTGACCTAGATATTTTGAGATTATTACAGGAGGTGATGGATAATCTGGAGTGCCATCCAGAGTTGGAGAATCGAGGCAATTTGCTGTTGGACAGCGGATACATTCGAGAACCTACAAATGATGGATTAAGGCAGAAATTATTAGTGCACTTCCACCAAACTCTAGAGACTGGTCATTAGGGTGTCTTGAGGACTTATAGGAGGATATCACAGAGTTGAATGTGGCTAGGATTGAGGTGGGATGTGAGGAGATTTGTCCATGCTTGCGAAATCTGTCAAAAGGCTAAGACAACCACATTAAAACTGATTGGATTACTACAGCTTTTACCTATACCAGATCGTGTTTGGGAAGACATTTCTATAGATTTCATAGAGGGTCTTTCACTACTACATGAATATTTAGTTCTTTTTGTAGTCATTAATAGATTGAGTAAGTATGCGCACTTTCGGCATTATCACATCCATTTTCAGCCAAGAGAGTGATTGAAATTTTTATTAGAGATGTTGCTTGATTACATGGCATGCCACGCACGATTGTCTCAGATCGTGATCATGTATTTATGAGCGACTTTTGGATGGAGTTTTTCAAATTGGAGGGGATTCGATTGAACTTCAGTTTGGCCTACCATCTACAAATAGACAATCAAACTGAGATGGTCAATCGAGGCCTTGAGTAGTACTTGAGGTGATTTATTGGAGAGATGTCAAGACGATGGTTAGAGTTCTTACCATGGGCGGAGTGGTCTTACAATATCGCCTACCATAGTAGCATTAGCATGACTCCGTTCGAGGTGGTGTATAAGTGCACGATTCCAACATTACGCGCTTATGATCTAGTGACATCTGCAGAACAGACGGAGGTGGACTTAGCTTTTATGGATAAAAATGCCACATTGAAGAGGTTGTGTGCCCATCTTAAACTTGCTCAAAACCACATGAAGCAAGTTTACGATCGCAGCCATAGGGAGCAGGAGATCGACATCAGCAATTGGGTGTTTGTGAGGGTGCAATCATATCGATAGGTGACCTTTCGTCCGTTGCGAAACTAGAAGTTAGCACATCGCTACTTCGATCCATTTCGGGTGTTAAAGCGTATTGGTCTTGTTGCATGTCGTTTAGAACTATAGGAGGGGTCGAGAATGCATCATGTCGTCTATTTTTCATTACTGAGGGAACGGATTGGAGATCATGAGGTCGTTGGATCAGTTGTACTGGAGCCATTGGAGGAGATAGAGATCGTGAAGCCAGTTGTGTACTTGCTAGGCGCCATCGACGACATAGTACCAGTTTAGAGATGGAGATTTTAGTCAAGTGGCTTGGCAAGCCATCCGATGAGACGACATGGGAGTTAGAGACTGATATTTTGAAGCGTTTTCCCGACTTTTCACCTTGAGGACAAGGTAGGGGAAGTGTGGTGGACTGATACATTTAGTTAGGGTCTTTTCTTATTGAATTAGTTATTTGTTTTTATTAAATAAATTTTCTGTAGGTCGCGTTCGAATGCATTTGTAAATGCCTGCATCAGGTTCACAAATACAAAGAACGTGAAATGCACGTTTGAACGTGGTTGGGTGCGTTTAAATGCAGTTTGAATGCCTACATCGCGTTAACATCGACAGAGAACATCTTTTGTGCGTTCGAATGTGATCGAACGTGTTCGAACGCGATTAGTGGGAATCTTCTAGAATTAGGGTTTATAATTATTATTTTGGCTTGTGGGCTTGCCTCTATAAAGGTGTGGATGATAGCCAAAATCATTATGCTATTAGATTATTGATTTCTTGCTTCCTATTTTCTCTTTATTCTCTCTACCCTAATCTCCCTCCTCTCTCTTCACCAACCCATCACCTCTATCATTAGCAAGGTCTCTCCTAACTTCTAATCTCCCTCATCTGTCGAGTCCTCATTCTTTCTTGGGATCTTGACCACTTCTTCCCCTTTGTCTTTATCCCTTAAACAACATCAACCCTCCACCCTTATATCCATTATCATCCATAACCTTAACTTTCACTCCACCTGTCACTACCACCATCTCGTGTTTTCGTCCCAATTACAGTTTGAATCTATGAAAGGTGTAAATACAAAAATTGTAGATCAGGGAGTTACATATCGATTCCAGTTGATTTCATAATTTTTTGACTATGAGAGAATATTAAATGAATATTTTTCCTCGATTGTGCGAACTGTTTCTTGTAATAAATTTAGATCTTAAAAGAATTGTTCTGTGGCCTATCAACCGTCTCCTTGCTGTCTTCTTCCATTAGATTAATGGTGCAACGATCGAGAGGACAATGATGGCCTTAGCGGTGGTGGAGACGGCGATAAGCTCTCGCTTCCATTAGATCGGCTTAATGGTCTTCTTTCATTAGATCTCACCTTCTTCGAAATCACATCATCTCTTCCCTTCCTCCCTCTTGCCTCCACTACCACCCGTGGTAAAGCTCTCATCACCACTACAGCCTTCTCTCATCATATTTGATACGGTCTCCCTTTAGGTTAAGGCTCGATCTATCCCAATTTTCAGATCTGGATAGGATCTGATACGAAACTTTGAAAATAGATCTTGAAAGATGTAGTCGTCAGATCAATATCAAATTTTGATATGTTGTAGCCCTGGAAAAGAGCTTTCTAAAAAATCTAGTTTCAAACAAATCGGACGGTGGAATTTCGAGATATCATCCTATTAGTAGACAAATATCAGAGAGTCAATCTTTGGATCCGCAGATAGAGGCACGAGATCCTAGGTGATGATGGATGGTGGTGGACCGGCAGTAATGGGGTGGCATTGGTGAATATGTGGAGGTGGAAGGGTTATAGGTGATGGTAATGGTTAGGGTAAAGTGATAGATAGATTGGAAGAAGGGGGAGGAGTGGGCCGTTTGGCTGCTCTTGAGGGACTAGGGTGAGTAGCCGGTCGAGGGGGTTTAGAAGCGGCGTCGCCAGGAATGAGAGAGTGAGAGAGAAGAAGACGAAGGAGACACAGGCAAAACTCAATTTATTCAGTAATGATTCCATAGTTGCCATTCACACCTTTAGAGGCTAACCAAACAATTAAAAAATGGCAATTATTAATCCTAAAATAGTAGATTTTTGTCGACCACGTTCGAACGTGTCTGATCATGTTCGAATGCACATTTCGTACTTTTTGTATGTGCGAACCTGATGCAAGCGTTCACAAGCGTGTTCGAACGCACTCCACCCACGTTCGAACGCGACATACAAAAAACTTATTTTTCTATGAATTAAACACTAAAACAAGAATAAAAGATATCTCTAAAGTGTATCCATACTCGAGACGACATCGGTGAAGCCCGAATTATATAAATCCACCATGCTTCCGCAACCTTATCCTTAAGGTGTGAAATTCGGGAAGCGATCCATGATTTTTGATTCTAACTCCCAAGTAGACTCATTAGTGGGCTTGCCTAGCCACTCAACTAGCACTTCTGTCTCCAATCCTAGATACATGTCGTCTTGTCTTATGGCCTAAGACTCAGACCGATTCAGCTGGACCATTTTCCTCCATTGGTTTGGGCAAGGTAGGAACCCACCACATGGTTAGGCCCGATTTGGGCCTTCATTGCGGATATATGGAAAACCGGATGGATTCTGGTTCCCTCAGGTAGGTCCAACCGGTAAGATACTAGACCGATTCGTTGTAGCACTCGGTATGGATTATAGTACTTCTGACCTAATTTCTGGTTTAAAATTGGGCTCAATGTGGATTATCGGTATGGTTGAGCTCGAACGAACACCAATTGATCCACTTCAAACTCTCGCTCACGCCGGCCTTTGTCATGAGTCTACTTCATGCGGTTTTGGGCTGTTGCTAGGTGAATCCTGAGCCATCTCAAAGTTTCATCTCAATTAGCAAGTTCTAAGTCGAGCTCGGTCCTATCCGCCATCATGAGTCTATTGTAGGCACATAAGACAGGGAGAAGTGTGCCCATAAACTGCCTCAAAGGGGGTCATGCTGATGCTAAAGTGACGAGCTGTATTGTATGACCACTCGAGCATAGAAAGAATTTGACCTAATCCTTTGGTCGGTCCATCACAAAGCATCGCCAGTATTGCTCTAGTCCGCGATTCACCGCCTCGGTTTAGCCATCTGTCTCGGGGTGATAAACTGAACTAAGGTTGACTCGAGTCCCTTGCAATCTGAAGAACTCAGACCAAAACTCACTGATGAAGATGCGATTCCGGTTTGACACGATCGTCCTAGGCATCCCATGCAAGCGTGCCACTTCCCGAACAAAAATTTCAGCAACCTTTTTTGCTGAAAACGGGTGCGTCAATGCTATGAAATGATCATATTTGTTCAGCCTATCCACCACAACGAACACCACCGATTGTCCTCGAACCTCCGGCAGTCCCTCGATAAAGTCCATGGAGATGTCCTCCCAAATATGCTCTAGTATAGGCAGTGGTTGCAACAGCCTGTTGGGCTTAAGTGTCTCTGATTTGACTCGTTGGCAGATTTGGCATTCACGCACATACTTCTTCACGTCCGACTTCATCGCTGTCCATATACAATTTTGGGCCAGCTGCTTGTAGGTATGTAAGACCCCTTCATGGTCTACTATAGGAGTATCATGGAAGTGTGCTATCAATAGTCTCCGTAGCTCTTTGTTTGCGATTTCCTTGATCTACTCGCAGTCGAGTACCAACCTATCGCGCTCCTCGTGCTTAGGGTGGCTTGATGGGTTCTCTCTCAGCTCCTCCATGAGTCGGACTAGATTACTATCCTCTACGCTGGCTCTCCACAGATCTAAGAAGGAAAGGTGCGTGCCGAGAAAGAAGCGAGCTCTCTTGCATCCCCTACACTTGGAAGTGCAAATAGTGATTGACTTCCATTCAGCAACACTCTCTAGTCATTCCTCCAAAATGTCAATGTGAGGTTTATAAAGTCAAATGTCACAGGCCCCAAGCTTTAAAGCCATTGAGTCCTCAAGACAATATCGGCACCTCACAAGACCAACAGATAAAGATCCAATATAAAATTTTGGCCTTGCACTTTCAACTCCACACCTCTATAAATGAAATCTGCTCGCAAGGTGGTGCCATCTCCAATCGTCACATCAAACCCTTCTGTGGGTTTCGATTCATGCCCAATCTTCCTAAGAAGCCTCTTGTCAATAAAGTTGTGGGTGGACCCAGTGTCGATCAAGATTCTCATTATGGTTGTTTTGATTACACCGTTCACCCGTAAAGTCTTTGGTGCGGCTGTCCTGGAATAGGCATGGAGGGAGATCTCTGACTATCATGTCCTCCATGGGTTGCTCCTCAGCTACTCCTCTTCACTGTCCAACCACACCTTCATCTTCATCTGCAATCTCATTCTCAGCCTCCTCTAATCCATCTATTAGCATCACCAATCCCATCGGTTTAGCGCAGCGATGTCCGAATACAAACTTCTCGTCACAACGAAAGCATAGGCTTTTGGCTCTCCGTTCCTCCACTTGAGCACATGTGAGTGCTCGTCCCGGATCTCTAGGTGCATACTTCACATCTTGGGAGGGCTTTAGAGGTGCTCGAGGAGGCACCATTGCAGCAATGGTTCTTGGTACGTCGATAATATTTCCTACCGCTATGGTTGGTTGAGTTAGATTGTGGTTTCTTTGGCTTGTCCAATTCTGTTTGAGGTGTAACTTCATGGCTCGATGTTTTTCTTCCATGAGTATTGCATCTTCGAAGGCCTCCTTTAAGGTTCTAGGCCTTAAAGCCTTCATGTCGGCTTGTATATCTCCCCGCAACCCAGAGATGAAGGTGCTGCGAAGTTGTTGATCCGTTTATGAAGGTTAACATCGACTACTTATCCTATTAAATTATTCTTGGTATGCCCCAACCGTGGTCCTTTACACTGTCTTTGAGAAGAGAGCATTGAAGTTTTCATACCTGATGCTCCAAATCGTCATGTCATATCGACGCAAAAGTCAACCCATGTTTCAATCATCTCATGGGCATTAGCTGCTTGAAACCAATAAAGCATCGCATCTTCAAGGTGGAAGCTCGCAAGCGTCACCTTATATTCTTCCGCTGTACTCTGGTACACGAAGAATTGTTCCACCTTATACAACTAATCGATTGGATCATCACCTTTGAATTTGAGAAATTCAAGACACATGATTTGCCAACGGATACCGTTGTCTCGATTTGAATCATATCCTAGTCCCTGTCTAACTGGAGGAGGGTGCACCATTAATGGTTGATGATCCTTCCTTTGATTTTGGTTAACTCAACGCGGTTTCAGTTCATATTGCCCCGCCCACGGATCTAGATCTCCAAGACGATCTCCATAGTGGTTCGCTTGTCAGATGGGCTCACCCGCAACTGGGCTGGTGGAACCATCCTTGCTTGTCTATGCCCATAGGGTGGTGACAGTAGAGACTCTTGTGCGTGCAAATACTAAACCGGTGGCGGCGAGTTCATGGGAGTGGACTCGCGTCATGGGGTCAATGGTACATTTCCGTTTGCTGTAGCTTCCCTTGTCGCCCATAATTCCCATATCATCTTCATCATTATCTAGTTGTTGATGGCCATTTGTTCGGAAAGAGACCCAAAACATGGCTTGAACGCTAGGCTCTTCCTTATTCAAGTTTGGTCAGGTGGTTCCATGGGTGGAAGTCCCCTCAACCGTTTCCCCCTCCTCTATTGGGGAAATCTCGTTTTCCTCATCTCGCCATGCAGCCATAGCTCTAGTTGTCGTCATAGGAAGCGCATGTCCAAGAAATGGTAGCTCTGATACCAACTTGATACAATCTCCCCTTAGATCAAGGCTCGATCTATCCCGATTTTCATATCTGGACAGGATTTAATACGGAACTTTGAAAATAGATCTTGAAATATGCAATTATCGAATCGACGTGAAATTTTGATATGTTGTAGCCCCAAAAAAGAACTTTCTAATAAATTTAGTTTCAACCAAATCGGACGGTGGGATCTCGAGATATCATCTGATTAGTAGACAAACGTCAAGGAGTTCGTTTTTGAATCTGTGGATGGAGGCACAAGATCCTAGGTGATGGTGGTGGACCGGTGATAATGGGATGGCACCGGTAAATACGTGGATGTGGAAGGGTTATGGGTGATGGTAGGGGTTAGGGCAAAGTGATAGATAGATTGGAAGAAGGGGGAGTAGTGGGATGCCTTAAGGGACTAGGGTGAGTAGCCAATGAAGAGGGGTTAGAAGTAGTGTCGCAGGGGAATAAGAGAATGAGAGAGAAGAAGACGAAGGAGACAAGGGCAAAACTTAATTCATTCAATAATAATTTCATGATTGCCATCAACACCTTTAGAGGCTAACCAAACAATTTAAAAATGACAATTATTAATCCTAACATAGTAGATTTTTGCTGACCATGTTCGGACGCATATTTTGCATTCTCTATATGTGTAAACGTGATGCATGCGTTCGCAGGCGCGTTTGAACACACATTTGCACTCTCTGTATGTGCGAACCTGATGCAGACGTTCACAAGCGCGTTCGAACGCACTTCACCCGCGTTTGAACGCAACATATAGAAAACGTATTTTTCTATGAATTAAATACTAAAATAAGAATAAAATACATCTATAAAGTGTATCCATGCTCGAGACGACATCGATGAAGCCCGAATTGTATCAATATCTTCGACGAGACTCCCACCCTTTTACGGCCTCACCTCTTCTTAGACTTCCGATGGAAATCCCAAGGCCCAATCTCCTATGATCCTCCCTCTCGTGGCCTCGTCTCTACCGCCGCCCTTCTCTCCTCCGATCTCTAACAGATCACCATCGTTCTTGCACACTTGCGCCATCACCATGGCCTTAAGTTGATAATCTATCGCACCGTCATTGTCGGTCTCCGATCTCCGCCATCAAAGAGTTGGATTTGTTATTGATTTATTGTTGTAATTAAGGATTTGTGCGTTAATGACTTATATAACTAAGAGTTTTTTTTTGTATAATAGATCCTATTTGTGTTAGGATTGAATGCAGGGTTAAGGCAGGATTGAATGCAGGGTTAATGACTTAATGCTTAGAATTATTATTTTTATGTTGTATAAATTTTGAGCTAAAAAGAGATTATTGTATAATGTATAAGTTAGTAAATATTAATTTTTATATAGTAATTAAATATTATTGTATTATTTTGGTTGTGTTAATATGATTTGTTTATTAAACGGGTTACACGAGTTATGTTGTGTTAACCCGACCTATTTAATAAATGAATTATGTAGGTCCTGTCATGTTATCAGTTTAATAAACGGATTATATTTACATCTAGCAAATATAATCCGTTTAATAATCCAATCGTGTTCACGGTGATGTTGACCAGAGTACCAGACTTGAACAGCTTAATCGGATGGATTACCACCCTACTTTCCACTTCAGTCTGCTCACCTCCAAGCCCTAACAGTTATCACACGGCAATCATTTCGCTTCATCGCACTAAGCTTCTCCACTCTAAACCCCTCTCCCTTTAGGGCTTATCTCGCGTGTCACCACCTCTCCGAACAAAAGAGAGAGGAAGAGAGGAAAGATGGTCCGGCGTCCGGTGGCGGCGGCGGCGGGGCTGGTGGTACTGGTGGTGGCGGGGATGGCGGCGACGGCATTGTCATCGTTATCTCTGTCGGGGCCCCATATAGGGGATCTGAACGTCCTCTTGCCTCCTCGTATGACCAACCCAGTGGAGTACCGGCTTCAGGGTAGCGATGGCTGCTTCTCCTGGTACTCCCCTTTCGTCTCTTTCGCTTTAGCTACACATATATATAGATCTTGGTAGTTTTGTTGCTATCACTGTTTACTACCAGTTTCTTTCTTCTTTTCTTTTTTTGACTGAAAATTGCAGATAGCGAACTGAATAGAGGTCACTTTATTGTGAAGATGAGAGTGTTATTTGATCCTGACATGTATTCTTCATTTCTTCTTCGTTGGTCTCTGTATAGCTACTGTGAGAAGAATATAACCAGAATTTTATGCAGCTTAGATAATTAGAGAAAGTAAGATAGGTTCGTAACTGTTGAACACCTATTCCAATCAATTCGTTTAAGGAACGGTGATATAGTACTAAACTGGAAACCAAGTTACTGTGATAGGTGAGGGTGAAGAGCATGACAGCAAATATGAGATGGAAAATGTGCACTATTTGATTTTCAGAGATACATGCCTAGTTGTCAAATGAGGCTTTGCCTTCAGCTGCCTTTAGTATAGGTTGAGGTGGATTAATAATTTGAGAGAATTTTCAATGCAATTATAGAATTACTTGCCAAGTCCTGCCACTTGAATTTTAGTGAAATTTCAGTTTGTGTGCTCACCAATATCAAATCTTCCTGAGAAATAGCTAGCTAAATGCTATCCAATGTTCTGCAAACTGTATGAGTTAGAAGGATGTTTGGAAATAAAATAGGCTCAAAAGAGAAATAAAAACTTTAAATAAAATAAAAGACTAAATTTGTACAGGTAACCCACCATATATAAGAACAATATTTTTCCTAAGAATATGTTAACTTGGTAAGCAATAAGACTCCAATTCGGCATGCCTTTCTAATTGAAAATTTGTCATTGTCATCCTCCATATTGGATTCTTTGGCATAATGCTAAGACAACTTTCTATATGGGTTTGTAGTATGTTCCACATAAGGTGGGCACATAGGTGAGCAATATGCAGTTATTTGGGAACATAATGATGCTTATCTTGGATCAATGTTCCAAAATGGTTGTAGCAGCCTAGAAAGGCATTTTGGGCTGAGGCACCTTCCTTAGCAGATAGCAGCTCGTGATAGCAGGCTAAATAGCAACCCGTTCTAGTGCTTTCAACAATAACTAACTTTTTCCATTTTCTTAAATTTCTAAGTTTGGATGGACAGAATAGGAGAGGAGAGAAGACAAAGTTGGAAGAGAAAATTTCTCTTGTTTGAGTAGAACCTTTAGGAGAGAATGGAGGGGAAAAAGAGAAAAAGGGAGAGCATGAAGGCCTCTAACAATCACTAATTATCAAATTTCATCCTTTTTATTTGATTATACATTAGATAGATAAATAATATATTTGTAAGATTTTTATTTTTAAACCCATCTAGGTCTCGTATCACCCACCATGGCACTGCCAGCAGCCACATGCCATAAAATCTCTTGGCATCTATATATCTTCCACTCTTATTTAAAACATTGTCTTTGACTGCATTCTTCTATCTATACTTCAACTTGGATAAGTTACCATTTTAATCATTTGATGTATCAGAATTAGAATTTGGCATCTCAATCTTGTGAACTCTTTCATTATTTCTTTTCCCTTGTATCTGTCATGGTTCACTGGATGAGTATGTGTCCTTGTTACATTAGCTGCTATTTTGCTATAGTAAGATGTTTTGCATTTTTCTTTTATAAGTGGTGTTAAATACCATCGCTGTCCTATGGCAGGTCATGGGATCATCACGATATTCTCTATGTTCAGCCGGAGTATAACGTCAGTAGTCAGTGTTCTACTAGTGCTAGATTGATATCGATTGCCCCTTATATTGGTCGGAAAGAGACATCTGTTTATGCTACTGATCTTCACAGTGGAACCACAATACGCTGCAAAGTTTTTATTGATAAAATCTCACGGATCCAAATATTCCATCATTCTGTTAAGATTGATCTGGATGAACTTGCCACGCTGCGTATTCGTGCCTTTGATGAAGAAGGTACTGTATATAATATCTGCTAATGATATACGAGTTAATGTGCTAACTTGCCACGCTGCGTATTCGTGCCTTTGATGAAGAAGGTTGAGCATTTTTCACCATACTGATATATTAGGAAAGTTCTCCTTTTAAGCAAGGAAAATTTTAACTTACTTTGTCATGCTATGCTCCCTCTCTGGGTCATACTGTTGAGAGGTATGCATTTCTGTTTGTCTATCCCATCCAATTCCATCTAAACTATCTGCAGATTTTAGAATTCACTTGACTTCGTGGAGTTAATTTATATCATAGTGATACTCCGCAACTTTATATCCAATCTTGAGTTGGAAATACTTGGAATGCTTCTTTTACACAACTCCTTGGGGCTGTTAGTGAAGAAATCAATTGAGAATGCTGAGGTTATCAGTCCTCCAAATACTGGAGAAAGCTCAATAATATTAGAATTACAGTTTGGATCTTGTAGATATAGTTGCTCTTGAGACTAAGGAATGGCCAAACAACAAAAACTCCTAGACATGCTAACAGGCTGATAACAGATTTTATAAACAATCTAAGTTAAGAATATAGCTTACTACCAAATTATTAATGGCTGAATGAATCAAAATCAGACAAAAGAAAGAAATCCTTGCTGGTTTTTTCCCCACTTGTTTTATTGCATTAGAAAACGGTGTGGTAGGATTTGTTAATTCTTGAGATAGATTTAAGTGTAAAGTTTCTGGATCTTCAACTGTGGAAATTGTACATAACAGTGCTGGGAGTAAGGGAGAGGCCTTCTATGTGGTTGTTTGGGAATAAGCAAGGGGTCTTCAATCGGGGTCATGTTATTAGCTGATTAGGTTTTACTATTGTAGGTATGATCAAGTATCTGTGTGTGTTTCTTTTCCTTTCTTTATGGTCTGTAGGAAAAGGAAGAACAAGTAGGAAAACAATTTTAAGAGTGCGAAGAGTCTAGGAATTGGATGGGTTGATGTAATACCTTTCAGCCTATAAAATAGCCATCATAGGGATTTACCAAACTAGTGCATTCACCATACTGTTCTTTTCCCTCATCAATACAAATTGATCCATGAGAGTTTGATAGTGTAAATTGTGGGAGACAATTAGATCTGCAAAGCTGATAAGGTCTACGATACCAAATTGATAAGCTTTGAAATGATAGTCTACGGAATGATTCCTTTAAGATCTGAATTTATTGTAAGAAGCAATCCGCGCAATAGAAGAAAAATATTCACTAAATATTCTTTCGTAGTTAGAAAATTACGAAACTAAATGGAATCGATCCGTAACTTCTTGATTTACATTTTTCATATTTACGCCTTTCGCAGATTCGAACTGCAACAGGGACGAAATTATGATTTAGTGCGGATGATGATGGTGACGGGTGGAGTGGATGTTAGGGTTATGGATGATAATGGATATGAGGGTGGATGGGTGTTGTCGTTTAAGTGATTAAGACGAAGTGGAAAAAGTGGTCGAGATCTCAAAGAAGAGGAATGACTTGATAGACGAGGGAGATTAGAAGTTAAGAGAAATCTTGTCAACAGTAGATGTGGTAGGTTGGTGAAGAGGGAGGAGGGAGATTAGGGTAGAGAGAATAGAGAGAAGATAGGAGGCAAGAAATCAATAATCCAATAGCATAATGATTTTGGCTGTTATCCACACCTTTATAGAGGCTAGCCAACAAGTCAAAATACAATTATTAACTGTAATTCTAGAAGATTATTGCCGATCACATTCGAATGCGTCCAATCGCATTCGAACGCACAAAATGCGTTCTCTGTATGTACGAACGCGATGCAGGCGTTGGCAAGGGTGTTTGAATGTGCCTAACCGCGTTTGAACGCACATTTTGCGTTCGTTTTTGCGAACCTGATGTAGACGTTTGCAAGGGCGTTCGAACGCAACTTACAGGAATTTTATTTTAATGAAAATAAATAACTAATGCAATAAGAAAAAATCCTAACTAAATGTATCAACTCATCACGCTTCTTCCACCTTGTCCTCAAGATGAAAAGTCGAGGAAACGTTCCAAAATATCAGTTTCCAACTCCTATGTCGCCTCATCGGATGGTTGGCCAAGCCACTCTATTATAATCTTTATCTCTAATTTGGTACCATGTCGTCGTCGGAGCTTAGCATGTAAACGAACTAGCTCTACGATCTCTATCTCCTCTAATGGCTTCGGTAGAACTGATCCAACGATCTTATGATTTTTAATCTGCTCTCTCAGCAATGAGACATGAAAGACAGGATGCACTCTCGACCTCTCCGGCAGCTCCAAACGATATACAACCGGATCAATACTCTCTAACACCCAAAACGGACTGAAGAAATGATGTACTAACTTCTGATTTCACATCGGACGCAAGGTTATCTATCGATACGGTTGCACCCTCACAAACACCAAATTGCTAATGTCGAACTCCTGCTCCCTATGACTGTAATCATAAACTTGCTTCATGCGGTTTTGAGCAAGTTTAAGATGGGCACACAACCTTCTCAATGTGGCATCTTTATTCATAAAAGCTAAGTTCACCTCCGTCCGATCTGCAGATGCCACTAGATCATAAGCGCGTAATATCAAAGTCGTGCATTCATTCACCACCTTAAATGGAGTCATGCCAATGTTGCTATCATAGGCGGTGTTGTAAGACCACTCCGTCCATGGTAAGAACTCTAATCATCGTTTTGGCAACTCTCTAACAAAGCACCTCAAGTACTGCTCAATGCTTCGATTGATCACCTCAGTTTGGCCATCCGTCTGTGGATGGTAGGTCGAACTGAAGTTCAATCGAGTTCTCTATAATTTGAAAAACTTCATCCAAAAGTCGCTCATAAATACACGATCACGATCCGAGACAATCGTGCATGACATGCCATTAAACCAAGCAACATCTTTAACAAAAAATTTCAACACTGACTTGGGTAAAAATGGATGTGACAATGCCGAAAAGTACGCATACTTGTTCAATCTGTCAACAACCACAAAGATAACGGAATAACCACGTACCAGCGAAAGATCCTCTATAAAATTCATAGAAATGTCTTCTTAAACAATGTTTGATGTAGGTAAAGGTTGAAGTAATTCAGTCGGTTTTAATGTGGTTGCCTTAACCCTTTGACAGACTTCGCAAGCACGGACAAAACTCCTCACATCCCTCAATCCTAGCCACATGCAACTCTGTGATATCCTCCTATAAGTCCTCAAGACACCCTCATGACCGGCTTCTGAAGTTTGGTGGAAGTGTTTTAACAATTTTTGCCGCAATTCATCATTTTGTGGTCACCGGAATGCATCCGCGGTCCAGCAGCAAACCGTCTCGATTCTCCAACTCTGGATGGCATTCCGGATCATCTATCACCTCTTGTAACAATCTCAAAACATCTAGGTCAGATGTATATACATACCTTAGCTCATCAAAAAAAAAAAAAATGGGAGAAGAATAGGTTACAAGCTCCGCGGTATCGGGTTGGTATCATAGTGCATCTGCCGCTCTATTATTCGTTCTTTTCTTGTATTGAATTTCATAATCATACCTTAGTAATTTTGTGACTCATCTCTGCTGTGTCGGAGTATGTATACGCTGTCCCATAAAGTATGGAAGGCTCCTTTGATTGATTCGGATAATGAATCGTCTACCGATCAAATAAGGGATCCACTTTGTCACCGCATGCAGTATTATCAACATCTCTCTCGTAAGTCGATAATTGTTAAGATTTTTATGATAAAGCCTTACTAAGAAAGGCAATGGGACATCCTCTTTGCATTAGTACAGCTCCTATGCCAACTCCGACGTATCACATTCTACAATAAACTCTTAAATAAGCGTCGTCATCATTGCTGTTTTCAGTTTTGAAAGGTTGTAGTGGCTTCATTGGTCCATCTAAAAGAGTCATTCAATAAAAAAACGAGCGAAGTAGCGATCTTGCCATACCCGGCGATGAAGCGGCAATAATATCCGGTCAGCCCCGAAAATCCTCGCAATCCGGTTGTGGTAGTAGGAATTAGCCAAGCGATCATGCATGCCACCTTTTGAGAATCCGTCACTGCGCCTTTCGTTGAGATGATGTGATCTAAATACTCCACTTATGGAACTCCCTATAGGCATTTAGACTTCTTGATCTTCAGCTGGTTTTGTTTCAACAAATTCAGCACATTCTCTAAATGTTGCCAATGCTCTAATTTAGTCTTGCTATACGTCAAAATGTCATCAAAAAATACCAAGACATATCTTCGCAATAGAGGTCGAAATATATCATTCATGAGGTCTTTCTTTAACATCTCGGCTATCATCTTTGAGATAACTTTCTTTTGCGCATGTGGATATCGATATGGCCTCACATTCGCCGGTGTAGCCCCGGGCATAATCTCAATGCGATGGTCCGCTATTCTCCTTGGTGGCAACTTCTTTGGTTCCTCAAACAGTCCAGCAAATTTGTCTAATAAATTAGACAACTCGATGGTTGTATTTGGACTCATTTGAGGCTCGTCTCCTATTGATTATAACTGAAGAAGATATGTCAATCACTCGCACATGGCAGCCCCACCATCGACTGCATTGCAGAAATTGGCGGAGATCGAACGCCATCAAGCCCCACATCTTTGTTTCCTTACTTAAATTTCATCAACATACTTCGAAAATCAAAAGTGATGGGTCCCAAACTTTGTAACCACTAAATGCTAAGGATAATGTTCGCTCCTCGCAGCGTCAACGAATACAAATTCACAATAATGCCGTGTCTTTGCATCCGAATACCGACCCGACGACACAAGCTCTCCGCCTTGAGCTTCGTGCCGTCTCCAATAGTAACGTTAAACCCCGTGGTCGGTTTAACATCTAAGCCCAATCTCCTCACTAACCTCTCGTCTAGAAAATTATGTACTTCTAGCATCGATGAGGATGTGCACACAATGGTTTATAATGAGTCCGTCTACCCATAACGTCCTCAGCGTGGAAGTACCCGAATATACATGTATCAATATTTTAACTTGGATATCTTTCTCCGCGCCCTCCTCAATGGTCTCCTCATGGATCTCCTCTGAACACTCCATCATCAACAACCTTTTCATCCTTGTCGAGACTGTCGATGAGCATCATACTCCCGATCGGTTTGGAACATCGATGATCGGGGGTGAAATGTTCATCGCATTGAAAGCAAAGGTCTTTCGCTCTTTGCTCTTCCACCTAGGCAAGCGTGAGAGTTTGAACGGGGAGTTTTGTGCCTCTAAAATCGGAAGAAGGTCTCAAAGGTGGTCGTGGTCTAGTACTCATAGCCACTATTTTTAAACTCGCAGAATTTTCAACAGACGTTCTAGGTGCAAACCGCTTATCTCGGTTGCCCCAACTTATTTTTGTTGCCATCTCGACAGCTTTATGCTTTTTGCTTCTTCCTTACGACCTTCTTAAAGGCCTCCTCAAGAATAGTAGGACAAAGATCACGAATATCTGCTTGTATCTCTTCCCGCAGCCTTGAAATGAATGTGCTCATCAATGTCGGTTCGGGCCAAGGTGGCTCACAACGATTATTAACTCTTTCAAATTCAGCTTGGTACTCTAATACGGTTGTCCTCTGAATCATCTTACTTAATGTGGCAACAAAATCTTTATATACCGCTGTCCCAAATCTGCGTGTAAGCCTCCTATAAAAGTCAGCCCAACCGGTAAATCTTCCACCATGAATAACCGATCGATACTAATGTAATGTCGTTCCTTGGAGGTGAAAGCTTGCCATCTGGATCTTTGCGTCCTCCGTTGTTCCTTGACAATCAAAGTATTGTCAACTTAAAACACCAAATCCGTTGGATCACCGCCTTGGAATTTTGAAAAGTCTAAGCGTGCGATTCTCCTCCGAATAGCATTATCAGGTTTGTAAAAGATCCTTGGTTCAAGTCTGAACTTTTATGTATGTTGATCTCCTTCTCTAAATCCTTGAGCACGTCCATCACCATCTTCGAAGGGATCAACCTCATCTTCAAAGTGCTAATCCTCCTCTTCGACGAAGCTTACTGGTGCCGCTCACCTCTTGGGTTTCACCACCGCTGGTTTTGGGTTTTGTAATAGAGATGGGGAATGATGTGTAGGCATATGTAAAAGAGGATCATTGACACTAACATGTCACATCTGGACTTGTGGCGTATCGGTTATGTGTGGTCCCACTACTGGTCCTTCTTGAGGCACTGATCGTTGTTGAGGAGATGATGAAGCCGATCAGTTTATGACATATTATTTTAAAGTATTATAATCGTTTTGCATTGCGTCAATTCTATGCAGCAATGTTTCGAATATGCCCCTAAGTTTATCCACCAAGCCCATATTCACACCCATGGACGTTGGTTGACTCGGTCCTATCGTGGTCGCTCCAAAGGAATCGGTCGCACGGTTAGGGTTATCGTGGGTTGAGTCTTCCCTTGTCAGTGTGCTCTTTATTGGTCTCATTGTCGACGTCATCTTATTTCAACCATTAACGGAGGTCTAAGGTTAACCTGGCTCTGATACCAATGATAGGGTCTACGGTACCAAATTAATAGGCTCTGATACCAAATGATAGTCTACGGAATGATTCTTTCAAGATTTGAATTAATTACAGGAAGTAGTCCATGCAACCGAGGAAAAATATTTATTAAATATTCTTCCGTAATCAAAAAATTATAAAATCAAATGGAATCGATCCGTAACTTTCTAATCTATGTTTTTCGTATTTACGCTTTTTGTAGATTCGAACTATAACAGGGACGAAATTATGATTTAGTGTGGATGATGATGGTGGTGACGGGTGGAGTGGATGTTAGGGTTATGAATGATAATGGAGATGAGGGTGGATGGGTGATGTCATTTAAGTGATTAAAACGAAGGGAAAGAGGTGGTCGAGATCTCAAAAAAGAGAGAGGACTCGATAGACGAGGAAGATTAGAAGTTAGGAGAGACCTTACCAACGGTAGAGGTGGTAGGTTAGTGAAGAGGGAGGAGGGAGTTATGGTAGAGAGAATAGAGAGAAGATAGGAGGCAAAAAATTAATAATTCAATAGCATAATGATTTTGGCTGCCATCCACACCTTTATAGAGGTTAACCAACAAGCCAAAATACAATTATTAACTATAATTCTAGAAGATTCTCACCAATCGTGTTCGAACGCGTCCAATCGTCGCGTTCGAACGCACAAAAGACGTTCTTTGTATATGCGAACGCGATGCAGGCGTTGGCAAGGGCGTTCAAATGTGCCCGACCGTGTTTGAACGCATATTTTGCATTGTTAGTTTTTGCGAACCTGATGTAGGCATTCGCAAGGGCGTTCGAACGCGACCCCTTTCGCGTTTGAACGCGACTTACAAGAATTTTATTTTAATGAAAATAAACAACTAATGTAATAAGAAAAGATTCTAACTAAATATATCAAAAGCATGTTATTTGTAACTTTTCTCCTGTACCAAGCTGAAGCAACATAAAGGTTGAATCAATGCATGATAGGGAAACTGTGAATCTTAAAATTCACAAAAGAAAGAAAATATAATTTAATTAGACTACGATTTATGAAATATAGGAGCAAACACTTCAAGACATTAAGATGGTATAGATGAGGGAAATTGTTAAAGAACCAAATTACTGCTAGTTATCTAACCGATGAATTAAACCGAATCAGCATGTTGAAAATTTTCATGAGTTTATTTGGCTGTTTCTTTCTCAAGTAATAATGATAACTTTCTTTTTCAGACCTCACTGTGTCTTATAGTTAATCTGCTGAGTATTATGTTCCATGCTATTGGATATTGACTTTCTTTTTGTTCTTTCAGAGAATGTGTTTTCATCTTTAGTAGGCCTACAGTTCTTGTGGCAGCTTGTGCCTAAATCTTCTGAAACTGATAATATCTATCATCTCATTCATGTGCCGTTGAAGGAAACACCTCTAAGTGACTGTGGTGGTTTCTGTGGTGATCTAGATACACAAATAAAGCTTGAAGAAGAAGTATGTATGACATTTTCGCACATTAAAAACAGTTCTTTTATTTTTCCACATTAGATTCACTATTTCTTCTTCCTTTTAATTAATTTGGATACCTATATTTTTTGTTTAAATGTTTTTTCTTTGAACTTTTTTGTTTGGTATTGCAGGGTATTGGTTCAGATTTATTTGTTGTAAAGGGAGTCAAAATTGGCCATGAGGTTGTTAGTGCCCAATTGCTTGAGCCAGAACTGCATCATGTGGTAGACATGATCATCTTGACTGTTGCTGAAGCTATGTCATTGGATCCACCATCACCAATCTTTGTCACTGTTGGTGCTTTGATAAACTACAAACTTAGGGTTATTCGTCTTAACACTGTTCAAGGTTTTCTCCTTTTATCTTTAATATTAGCCTTTTAAGAAAATATGTTGGCATACTTATCACTACTTTCTAGCTAATTGTTCAACTTGTGCTGATTGTACATTGAAATATATGATACTAGAAATCTGTGCAACTCTGCCTATTCATGATCACTATATTTCTCTCAATAGTTGGTCTACACCTGGATAAAGGAGAAGTTTCTTAGGTTGACAGCTAGGATAAAACTTTTGTCAAGAAACTATGTAAAATAGATCTTAAAGGAATGAGCATTACTGGAGTGAAGAAGGATCCATATAGCTGGTCTTAAATAGCTGAGGCTAAACGCTTTATATATATATAAATATTTAATATGTTATGACCTTTTTTATAATTAATATTATCTCAATAAAAACTAATATTTCCAGTAGCAAGTTCATTTACAAAACATTTCTCTCTCCCCATGTAGGAGAGAGACAACCAATGTGGCCCTGTCATGGCGGTTTTAATTAAAATTGCTTTAGTGTCTATATAGATGCTGAAAGTCTGGAACTTTCAGCGTTTTCTTTCGAGTAAGTATCCTACATGAAAATTCTGGAGTTTTGTAATTATTATAGAGAAAATGTATCAAAAAGAAAAAAAATGAGTGGCAGCACTTTTCTACTGCCTTGTACATCACCGAGCAATGAGTGACAGCACTAAAATCCTCTATCTAGGTATATAGACACTGAAAGTCTGAAACTTTCAGCATTTTCACTGGAACTTTATAGTTATTTTGGAGAAAATGTATCAAAAGGAAACAATGAGTGGCAACACTTTCCTACTGCCCTGCAAATTTCGGAGCAATGAGTGGCAGCAATAAAATCCTTCTCTGTAGGTATAGGGCCATGGGGATGGTTCTCATTTAATTCTTTGTACTTTGTTTGGATTAGTCAGGCTATATCTTTCAGTAACCAACACTATAAAGTAGCAGGACTTCATCTGCCAGTTTGATAGCAAACATCTTACTGTTTTGGTGCAGCTACATAAAAATCTAATTCTGAGAGTAACAAAGAGAGGTAGGAAAAATGGTAAATTGATTTCAGTAAATTGACATATAAAAATAAAATCCTTATACACACACACACACATACATAGAAGGATTTCTGTGCTGGTGGGCTGTGCTGCAAGAACAGAGGCTGTACTATCGATCCTATGCAAGAGAGGGAGAGAAAAAGAGAAAGAGAGGAAGTGTACTGTGTACTTACTGCCCTATGGAGCCTCCATCATCGATGACATGATCTCCTTGTCAAGCCCTTGCCATCACCTACTCTCCTCAAGGATCACTAACGTGCCCTAACTATAGAGAAGATGACGATGAATGGGTCGTGAGAATATGAAGGATCTGCTTAGGGTGGATCTAACTTAAGATATGATCCAATTGAATGGATTGTCTTCCTCGTCGCACATTGACTCCTTCACCCTTCACCGTCATCACAACCTTATTGATCCCTTTTGCCATCATCCCCTGCGAGAAACATCTCTTCCAGCTGCCTTCCACTCTTAAATTGCCTCTAAGAGCTGCTTCATAGTGGCGGATCACTATTACTTGTTAGGAGGCAAGAGGAGGGGTGCCATGTGTCACCGCTAATGCCACATGCTGGTATTGTGTTGGCTCGACAATCCATATATATATATATATATATATAACATGGTCATTGTCACGACCCAAAATAGGAATCATGACCGGCCATGCATCTCAATATACTTGAGATGCATGAAGCCTTAATAATACTCTCTACGTGTACGATGACAAAATAAATAAATAAAATGAGAATGTGCTTTATTAAATTTTATTACTAATTACAATAAAAATAAAATCAATATTAATGTTTTTGAGTCTCTAAACTAAATAAATAAAACTTTTAATCTAAAGCACAAAATCTAAAAGAGCGGAAAGGTAAATAGGTGAATCCTAAGTGGAGGTGGAATCTGGGTACATCTCGCTCAGTCGCTCCGCTGACTATTACCTGAAATAAATAAATAAATACAAAAACAATAGAACCCATGAGCCAACAACTATAGCTCAGTGAGTGGAATCCACTCGAAAACCAAATAAATTTTATTTCATATTAATGCTGAATAAATTAAACTAAAAGCAATAATATCCATCACAATATACAATAGGCATGCTCTCTAAATAATAACAATGATAACAATGATAACAATAGAGAAATGTCACAACTTGTAATCTTGCACGTTTTCAACATATTAACATCTTTTGATATTTATACTGTCATATGTCTCAATGGGTCTAAACCCTGTGAATCCACATCAAGTAGAAGTCACTTTGAGATAACGCTCGGGACTTTTCTTCATAACTGATCCGGTTAGGGTCATCAGAGGGTATCACCCTGTGATCAACACACTCTGTCTTTTCCTCTAATCGTTGAGAGAAGTTAGAGTCACCTAGGAATTTTCTATTTTATCCTAGGACTGTTTCCTAACCCCGCCAGAGTCACTTAAGAAAGTGATCGCAGTGATCTAATTTAGGACTTTCCCCTGGACTTCCAGATAGACTTGAGTCACCACGGAAAATCGCAAACGATTTATACCGGGACTGTTCTCTAAGTCGTATCAATACTAGTCTCATTTTTCTTTTCATAATTTTCAATATTTGCACGAAGTATGGTGATGCACTGAATATAATAATTAAATGCACACAAAAATAAAATAATTAAATTTTCGCACGTACGGATGAAACGAATAGATTTGCACACAGAAATTGCATCAATTTAATTTTTACATATAAGGGTGAAATAAATAATTTTGCACACAGAAAATTTATATGGTTTGACAAAAATACGAAATACAATAAAATAAACATGTGAGTGAATCCACTCACCTGAGTCTAAGTAAGACTACCGAAATCTCAAATTTCTAGCTCACGTACTAAAAATCACCACCTTAAATAAATAAATAATAATCAAAATTTTAATTTGAATAATAACAGTATTTTTTTAAAATTTAAAAACCAAAAGAACTAAAAATGGGTTTAAATTTACCCATTGGATTGGGCTGCAGCTGGCCTGCAGCCCATTCTTCCACCTCATGCTAGTTGGGCTGGGCCAAGGCCCAACCCAAAGCTAACAAAGAACTGGGCTGCAGGTCGGTCTGCAGTCCATGGCTTAGACTAGAGGTCGGGTCAGGTCCGCAACCCAAACCCGAACCCGAGAGAAGGAAAAAGGTTGGCTCAGGTTAAACCCGAGCCCAACCTTTTTCTTCCCCAAAGAGATTGGTGAGGGAGAAAGAAGAGAGGAGAAAAGGGAAGAAAGAGTGAGGGCATCGTCGGCGACCATTGTCGCCGACAGCCTATCGACCTCGTTGAAGGTCCCCTAGTGATCTCAACGACCTGCACTAGAGGGAAAGTCGACCACGGCGACCAATGGTGGAAGACTTCCCACCCATGGCCAACCACAACTCGAGCCACAAGGGCCTCCTAGAAGATATTACTGACACCGGGCTTAGAGCACGAAGCTTCCGGTGACGATGTCGTTGCGACCCGAAGTCGCCGGTTGGCCTGATTTGCCGATGAAGCCGAGAACCCCAATTTTAGGTATTTTTGATTTACCTCTTTAAATTTAAATTAAACTAGAGGGATGAGAGAGGGCTCACCGGGGAGGAGTGTGGTGGTCCCAATTTCCTCCGGCGATGCTCCGACGATCCGGTCGCACAGCGACGACTCCGACGGTGAGAAAAGAAAGAAAACGGTGGAGGAGAAGAAGGCTGGGGGAGGGGTGTTGAGGAGAGAGAGAGAAGATTAGGGTTTAATTTATAGATTAGAATAGGATCAAATCTAATCCTATTCGGATTAGATGAAATCCTCTTTTTTTTTTCCTGTGCCTCGTCGCGTGTTGGAGAGGGAGAGGGAGAGGGAGAGGAGAGGGGCTGCATGTGCAGAGCACGTGCACCCTCCTCTCTCAACCCCTAATTTTATTTTTATTTTATTTTATTTTTTTGTTTCTGGTTCTGACAGTCATGGTAATGAGATTTTTTGGGTTTTGGTGCTTTGGGTGGTGGACATTGTTTTAGGAGGTCCACACAGGTGAGAGAGAAAGAGAGATAGAGAGAGAGAGAGAGAGAGGGAGGAGGGCACAACAAAGAAAAAAAAATGCTTGTGCAGGAGGGAGACATACATGGAGGGGAAATTTGGTGCATCCTTGCAATTCCAAATTTCAAGTGACAAAGGAGAGGATTTTTCTTATTTATGTGCTCTTTTCTCTCCTACTTTGTTATTGCATGGCAGTACTGTTACTAACTTATTGTTAGCTGTCCACTATAAAATTGTTGGTAGGCCTGTAATTGTGCTATCCATGTCTCCGTGCTATAATTGATTCTCTCAAAACTGAAAAGGGTTTGATTACATATCTCTAGGAAAATTTTCTTGCTAGGGTTCTAATTATTTTATACTACTTTTTCTTTATTGTAGTGATTGATTTGCCATCCCAACATCATCGGTGGCAAGTGACAAACTCGTCGGTGGCATGGGTAGACAGTACGTTAGGAACTGCTCATACCTTGGAAGTTGGAGTTACTAATGTTGTTGTAGAGGACACCAGAGTGTCTGGTCACATACAGACATCATCTTTGCATGTTGTTCTCCCCAAAATACTTTGTTTATCTCTGGTACCTTTGGGGAATGCTTCCCTTCATCTTGAAGGGATAACACCCATTCCTCCATCAGTGATGTGGTATGTTTTTCCAGGACAAGAGTACCTAATTCATGTAAAAGCTTTTGCAGATGAGCTTGAAGAAAATGAGATACAGATCACAGAGGTATGATATAGCTATGGATCCATTTCCATCTCTTCAATTTTATGTCTCTAGTGGATTAGTTGATTCAATAACCTGCAAGTGACTCTAATTGCCATCCACACTTAATGCTATTGTGTGCAATTTAATGCAATATCACTAGTGTGATTTTGTGAAGATATTCTTCTATAGTTTATTAATGAGTGCTGACATAAAGTAAAATTGTATCTAATGTAGGATTAGACAAGCGATATGTAAACTGTGAAACTAAATCCTTTATGAAGATATCAGACAGCTGATATCAGACTTTAACCTATGTGACAAAGTAGTTGGAGCATACAAAATGTTAATTAGTGCTGACATAAAGCAAATTAATGTAGGATTAAACATGCAATGCATAAATTATGAAACTAAATCCTCTATGAAGATGTAAGACAGCTGATGTCAGACTAAAACAATTTAACAAAGTAATTGGAGCATAATTATTATTAGTTATAAGAAATTTTAAGTTGGTTATCTAGCATAAGTGGTTTCTTTCTTTGAAGTTTCTTTCAAGCCCTGACAGAAATCCTACCTCTACTTATTGTCCGAAAAATTTGTATCAATGGTTCGATATGCTGACTTGGGTAAATTTTGATTATGACATCTGAGTATTATTAATGCTTAGTTTCATGGAGTCCTAGGACGATACTGTGCACAAAATTCCTAGAAATTTTGTGCCAACATAATAACCTGTGTTTGGTTCATGAGGACTAGCTTATGGCATGGTTATATGTTATCTCTGTGAGGATTAGGGAGAAAATGTGTAGACAATAATACCTTATAGAAATAAGGATTGAAGACCATACAGGAAACTTAGTTCAACCATTGGTTATATATACACCAGCTTGCATATGCGATTCCAGAAGATCTGAGATCAGATTAAATGTCTATCTTTGGACTAGGCTTCTCCTGGGATACTAATAAACCTGCTGTGCTTATTGATCTCTTGAAGTTTGTCTAGGAGGGTTCAATTTGAGGGCAGTTATAGGGCTTCAGTGCAGGGGTTAGAAAAACGATGGGGCTAGACAAGTTAAAAAAATGTAATACCTCACTCTCTTTATACAAACTAAACCATATGAAAAATTTGATTGCATCTGGAGATACATGCACAACTAAATACCAGTGTCCGTAACTAGTTCCCATCTCCTTTTGGAAAATATGTAGAATAGCTTTGTACTTTTAGCTTCATAAATTTTGGAATATCAGATGGCAAGCCACATGCTTCTGTTAGTGGAATGGGCTTGCATAACACATGGAAGTTATCCTAATTAAGAACAACTGGGCACATGCAGATAAATTTGGGGGTGGGGTTCTTCTTTATCACTATAGACAACAATCACAACAACAAAAGCATCATTAGGATAACTTAAATGTGCTCCATCTTTTGTTATGCAACTGAGTCTAACCATCCTTTTCTTTTGGACTAGATTCTTTGCCTGGACTTGTATAAAATAGTGTGGCTGCACTTTTTCAACAAGAAACACCCAGAATTGTGTGTCTGACATTACACTTTAGGTCTCTGCAACTATCAACCATGAGAACAATCTGTCAATCTGCCATCACCAAGTAACTTCCAATACCTCATGTGTTAATGCTAGATAGTGAAATGCCGAAAGAATGATGTAGAAACACATGAATGTCTATTACTAAATCGATAACCATGACACAAGACAATCCGAGCTCCTTAAATAGTTAAATGCCACATTAAAGAAAGAAGTAAGCATGTCAGTAAAAGATAGACTAGTTGGGATGCTCACCCCTGACATACTTAAAATGACCACCTATGCATGTGATATGTTTAAAGCTAAAACCAGCAACCTACCGAGTCAATTACCTAAAGTTGAAGAATTATTAATTATAAAAAGTACACTTTGATTAACACTGCCCACTATATTTCATACTCTATCTCATCTTTTTGTCTATTTAAATATCTCAATGCCTGATATCCCTACTTAACCAACTAGAAATATTGCTTGTATATGAAGGCTGGGAACATGCATTTTCTTCCTTTTTGTCAAGTATAAAGGGCTGGGAACAATGTAAGTAGTTTCTTACTGTAGCTTAAGTTCTTTCTTCAAGGTGGTTCGTATTTGCACTAATTTATGCTGAGTTGATTCTCTAGCTTAGTGAACAATTTGTAAGCCTTATTCTCTTGATTCTCATGTAACATCAAGGAATCTCTATGCCACCCTCCCAATATACATGAATGCCTTTGTTGTGGGAGAGTAAATTTTATTTTTGCTGCTGAAACATTTTTTGATGGGTACTGTGAATGAAACACTGAAAATGAAACTTAAATCCGACCTTTCTTTGGGATGAACATATTATTAGCATAGAATCATAAGATGATAGTTAAAAGGTTCTGTTGATTCACTATCCAAATGATTTATATGCATACCTTTTTATCTCTGTTTAATAATTGCTTAGTATTATCCTTCTTCTAATGGCTTTGTACTTTAACAGAACAATGATCTTAAACTGGAAAGCAGCACAAGTAAGTACTGGGTTTTATCTCCAGTATCAGATCATGTTGCTGCCACACAAAATTGGCGAAATTCCAGATTGTTCAAACCTGTCTCTGAGGGAGAAGGCATTCTTACTGCCTCTCTAACATATTGGGAAGGGAATTCAGAAGTGGCTGATGTATGCTTCTCTGCTTGCTTATTGTTTTCTCTGTAAAAGAAAAATGTGTAATTCTTTCTGAGGATATACTACTAGTCTACTACTTGTTTGTGTAGGCTGTGAAGGATGTAAGTAAATTTTCTCTAACTTTATCCAGTATTGGGGGCCTTATGATCTGCATTCTTTTTACAGGTTCTCAAGCATGTGCAGGAAATTAATGTGTGCAGTAAAGTGAAATTAATCGTTGATGAAGAAAATGAATACTCAAAAATTGTTCATTTGCCTTGGATTCCTGGGGTTTGTCAGGAACTTGAACTAAAGGCAATTGGAGGTTGTTGCTTATCTTATTGCATGCTATTTTTATTTTTCCTATAGCAAGAATGCTCTTCTATATTGACTTTCTTGATCTGCTAAAGGTTGTGGTGGAACCTTAGAAGATTATAAATGGTTTTCTTCTGATGAAACAATTGTATCAATATCTGCTCTGGGATTTGTGTGTGCAAGAAGGCCTGGAAAAGCAACTATAACAGTGTTTTCAACTTTTGATATCTTCAATTCTGATGAGGTTTGTAGTAGTATTCAACGACTGTTTTGGGTTAAGTGTATAGTCATTTTAATTCCATTTTGCTCATTCTTAGAGTCTCCTATTTCCTGTCCCATTAGAAATTCTTGAGCTATAATAAGAATTAGATATTTATGCTTACATGACAATGAATTATACTTGATTCTTGTACTCATTAATTAGATGAATATGTGCTAAATGAACTATTGGTATCTGTAGTTAAGCACAAAGTCTCTCTGCATCTTTTGATCCAAGTGTCATACATTAATGTCCTTAACAAATTTATGTCTGGCTTGATTTTGATGTGTATATAACAAAACCATTCTTTTTTATGTTTCTCTTCTGTAATTTTCCCTTACAATTACTATATTAAGTAATATATGTTGCAGCATTAGCTACTATTGCTTCTGTTTGAGTCAGACATGTAGCGACTGAGTTCTATGTTGACTTTTTTCGGGTCTATATTGGATTTATTTTATAGTTTCTTGCCTGATGAAATGGCACATCCGGGCATCGTTCTAAGATCTAAATGTCTTTGTGACATGTTAATTGCTCAAGACTAATTAATTGGTTGGACCCCGGGAATGCTTTGTAATTCAATGGAAGTTAGCATATTGTCCAATATGAAAGTGGATTTGATATTAAAAATCTATACGGTAGAATTTAGTTATTTTTAGAGCTTGATGCCGCAAAATCTTGATGCCATTGTTAAGTCAAAATATAAGTTCATGAAGCCAATAGAGGAAAAATGCCAAAAATTGGCCTTCATGATTAACAGTACTATATATGTTTGTAAATTCTCATGATTGTTAAAATATGCAAGATACAAACAACCATTGTCTAGCAACTTAGTTGATGAGTTAACATGATATTATTGCAAGAGGTCCTGAGTTCGAATCAAGCTAGGCCTACTTTATCAATTGAATAAATCAACTCCAACTAGGGTGGAACCAGCTTCTAATTTAAGAAGGGCCACTTAGTATGTTAACATATTAAGCTTTTAGAAAAGAAGGGCCCAAGATGAAAATTAGCATTAAATTTGTAAGATTTAGAAATGGCCATGTCCTCCCTTAGGATAATTGTGGCTTCGTCACTGACTCCAACTATTTAGGTAAATTCTACTTTTTGTGCCTATTAAAAATGACTCAACACTAGAAGTCGAGGGGAGTGTTCAAATATGTAACATAAAAACCACCTTTCTTTAAATAGATAATTTCATCCAAATTTTGCTGAAATTGTTGAAAACTTATTTTCTGGATTTTAATATTGTTTAAAAACTTTTCTTGACAATTAGGTGGTTATTGACATTTCCATTCCTTCCTCTATGGTTATCCTGCCTATCTTTCCTGTGGAGGCGGTGGTAGGAACACAACTTCAAGCTGCTGTTGCATTGAAAACATCCAATGGTGCTTAACATACCATGAACTAAGATTTTTTGCTGTTCATTTGAGTTATTTATCCTCTTTTAATATCTTACCTAATTTCTTTCTTCAGGTAGCTACTTCAGGAGATGTGATGCTTTTAATTCTTTTGTCAGGTGGAAAGTATTATCTGAAAACGAATCTTTCAAAATCGTTGACACATCAGAGAAGGTCTGGCCCTCTGATGTCTTCAAACTTAGTGAAGGATTTCAAGAACTATTTAGTTATCCTTGTGCATGGACACGTCTAAATGCTACTAATGCTGGTCGAGCAACACTAGCTGCATCTTTGCCTTATGAAACACAATCTTATTTTGAGTCTTTTGAGGGACCTATCATTCTAAAAGCTGCTTCAACAATATCGGCATATTACCCACTCATGGTCTATCAGGCAGGAAATGGAGACCAGTTCGGTGGCTACTGGGTGGATTTGTCTAGAATACATACTAGGAGCCCAAATTTTGGTGGGCCCCGCCTGTATGAACTATATCTTGTTCCTGGATCAGCTATGGATGTTTTATTATTTGGGGGGCCTGAGCAATGGGACCAAAGGGTTGAATATGTTGAAACAGTTGATGTTATAGGTGAATCTGAAAAACCAGTAACAGATAATGTTATTGTGCAACAGGCATCCTCAGGTGATGTGCAAATCTACCAAGTTTCTTGCCGTACAAGAGGAAAATTTGTAAGTAATGAGGAAAAAGCATAACTAATTCACTGTGATACTGTTCATCTTATTCCATTTTGAGGTATAATCTTTTACTAGATCCTACTATTACTATTACTACTTTTTCTACTCAGAGACTGCTCTTTTCACGAGGAAATCTGGTTGGCCCAGATCATCCTATTCCAGCTGTAGCAAATGTACAACTGCCTGTTGTATGCAACTTTCCTTCATCAATCACACTGATTGCTAATGAACCTGGTATGGTTGTTTTTCAAAAGTACTGAGATCAATCTTGTGCTTCATGATCAAGATTTTTGAATGATGATGTCAAAGGAAAAGCTTTCCATTCTAAAAACAAGCATTATCCACAACTTTCTCTTTGATTTGTTTCATTCTGTTTATCTTTTGCATCATTTAAGTTGTAATACTCTTTGTTGGTATCCATATCGACAGCAAACACTCTTGAAGTTATAAAAGCTGCAACTTTTGCTGATCGTGGACGTGGGGGACTTCGAACTTCTCCTATCATTGTTTCCAATGGGCATACCATACGTGTAGCTTCTGTTGGTATTCATGCAACTGGAAGAGCTTTTGCTAACTCATCCTCCCTTTGCTTGAGGTGGGAACTAATTGGTTGTGAAGGATTGGCTTACTGGAATGAGACTGGCAGTACTGATAGATTTGAAGTTGGAACCTGGGAGAGGTTTCTGGTTTTGCAGAATTTATCAGGACTAGTAAGTTATAGTTGATATTGTCAGTTGTTGAACTTTCAGACTGGATATCGTAGCTGTTCTTTACTTTGCTATTGTCTTCCATATCAATACCTAGTTTAATGTTTGATAAAGGATTGCCATGCCTATGGCACCGGTCGGCATGGCAAGGCATGACACATGCCGGAAGAATAGAGCTCCATTGCTGGCCCATGCAAGAGAGGAGAGAAAAAGGAGAACGGGAGAGATCACTGTCACCACCCCATTGACAATCGTCTTGCCATCGCCATCACAATCCTCCTCTCTCTTTCTCTCTCTCGTCATCTTGCGTGCCCTAACTGAGGTTGCAAATGGCAGCTTTTAAAAGCTTAACCGGTCGATAATAAATGGATCCTCTTCGCTGATCTAACTTAAACTAACAAATATGATCCAGATATGATCCATTTGCGGATCCTTTAATTCTCTCTCAACCCGCTCTCCCTTGATCCATTTGCCTATCATCTTATCCGATCGTCTTAGTATCTAGGGCACGGAGAGGAGAAAGAGTGAGATGATGACACGGTGATGGTGTGGTGAAAGGGAGAGTGTCGTTGGCGGTGGAGGCTCCATACATGGTAATTTGTCTTGTAGGTCGTCTTTCTCGTCTTATATCGGTGCTTTTGTGTGGCCCCCTTCGTGCAGCCCTCTTTGTGCAACATGTTAGTATTGTGCCAGAACGGGGCGTGCAGGTTGACATGGCAATCATTCAGTGTGCCGAGCATGAATTATAAAAAGACAAAATATGTGTTTTATAAATTAAAGTATAAGTACATACAAATGTGACAAAAATGAATCAAGTATCTTCCCACTACATGTAGTGCATAAGATTGTCACTGTTGTACTACTGTGCTTCATGAGCCAAGTAGAAATAACCAAGGATTTGAGTTTCGGCCGATCCCGAGTGGGATCGGCCGAAACGGATCGGGATCGGCCGAAACCACTCGGTTTCGGCCTGGCTTGCTGCCTGCTGCAGGTGGCTGCAGCAGGCAGCAGACAGCTGCTGCTGTCAGCAACAGTAGAGAGAGAGGGAGAGAGAGAGTGAGGGAGAGAGAGGAAGGGAGAGAAAAGGAGAGAGAGAGGGAAAGAGCAAGAGAGAGAGTGAGAGAGAGAGGAAAGATTAAAAAAAATGGGGCATGAGAGAGAGAAAATGGAAGAGAGAGTGTGGGAGAGGGAAAGATTAAAAAAAAAAGGTGAGAAAGAAAGAGAGAAAAAGATAAAAAAAAGAATGTGGGAGAGAATGAATAGAAAAGAAGAGAAGGAGAAAAAGATATTTTTACTTTTTAGGCTTTATATGTGAGTAATTATTATTTCTTATTTTCTTATAATTTTTTCTAAATTTTTAGAAATTTCTCTAACATTTTTAATAATATTTAGAATTTTATTTAATTAAAATAATCCGATCCGATACAGGCAGCCGATACGGCCGATACAGCCGATACGTATCGTTTTTTCGAACGGCCGATCCCGATCCCGATACCGATTTTTGGAACCTTGGAAATAACTTACAATTGTCTTATCTATTACATCAAGTATGCTTATTTTTTGTTGAGATATGTTCAGGTGTTGCCATACTAAAGGCATAAGGTATGCCGAGCTTGGTTCAACACGGTACGTACCCTTGATAAGTGCCATGTTGAGCCGTTGGGATACTAGATGACCTTGATGTCATGACCTGAAGTCGGAATTATGATCGACGGCTGTGTACCCCATAGGCTTGAGATGCATGAAGCCTTAACATGGCTCACCCTAGTGCCGATCGAGAAATGACGTGGCACGTGCCTTTTGGCACAACAATCCTTACATAAACCTATCTTAATGCACCTCTTAAGAATGTCATACATACAACTACTATGAGTTAATATTTTTTTGAAGCATGTGAATGTTCTTGTGTTCATACATGCAACTACTATGAGTTAATATTTTCTCGAAGCATGTGAATGTTCTCGTGTCCTTTAGTATTTAGGCAGCATGATTTACATCATGATTTCCAAATACATTGAAACAAAGAAGATGCTTAAATTGCGATTTCTTAGAAGTTACTTTTTCTCTTTTTCTTAGTTGTTTGTTGTTACTGAGTTGATACTTTATTAAGGTCTTGTTTCATATGATTTTTATTTGAGTTTAAGGTTTAGTAAACCCCTTCAATAACTGCAGTGCACTGTTCGAGCTACAGTATATGGCTTTCCGGGAAAACTTGCCAATGAATATTTTGGGAAAGAATCTTCACTGTTTGAAGGTGTAGAAAATATCGTCACAGATGCCCTTCAGTTACAGGTACACCATACTCCACAAATCAATCTAGTAAATATATATATGATTCAAAATGAGACTTCTATTTGATCTTCTTTGAGAATATACTGGTCTGTTTGTAATTGGTTGTTGTATTGAATACAGATGGTTTCTTCTCTAAGAGTTATACCAGAATCTACCTTGTTAGTTCTTAACCCTGAAGCAAAGGTATGCAAGCATGCTTTAGCTTTTAGCTTCTATACCTTTACCTTTTTTGTACTTGTCATCTAGCAGCAAGGAAAATTTCTATTGCAAGCCAATATCTCTATGCATTTAGATGTTTAAAGAAGTTGTGGAAAATGTGAGGAAAAGAATTGTATTACTTCTGTGTTTTACAAGAGCCTCTATCGGGCTATAAGTAATAATTTACAGAGAAGGAGAAAATAGTAGCTAACAGGAAAATGAAACCCTATATTTGGGAATCCCTAATTTTATGTAATCAGTTTCCTAAACTTAAGGGAAAAGATATTTACACAGTCCCTTATTTTTAAATGACCACCAATTAAGGGATTCAATCTCTATTTTCCACTCTCCCCTTCAATCTGGTGAATAAATATCCTTCATTCCCATCTTGGAAATTAAATCTCGGAATGTAACATTGTTGAGTCCATTTGTAAGGACATCTACCAATTGACCTCCCGTGGGAATATAAGGTGTGCAAATTAATCTGCTTTCTAACTTTTCCTTCATGAAATGCCTATCTATCTCAATGTGCTTAATCTGATCATGCTGCACTCGATTGTGTGCACTGTTGATTGCAGATTTATTGTCACGGTAAAGTCTCATTGGTCCACTCCATTTAATCTTTAGGTCTTCCAGTATGATCTTCATCCGCAACAGCTTACATACACCTTGCGCCATTGTTCTAAAATCTGCTTAGCACTAGATTGTGCTACAATATTTTTCTTTTTGCTTCTCCATGTTACTAAATTTCCTCCAAGGAATGTACAATAACCCAAAGTCAACCATCTATCTACTAGAGATCCAGCATAATCGATATCTGTATAGGCTTCAAGGAATAGTTCAGAATTTCTCTTGAATATTGCCCCCTTCCCAGGATTAGCTTTCAAGTTGTGAAGTACAGAGTAGATAGCCTGAAAGTAAATCTCTTTAGGATTGTGCATAAATTGACTAATGACACTCACAAAATATATTATATCCGTCGGAGTGTGAGAAAGATAGATGAGCTTCCCAACTAGTCTTTGATACATCTCCTTATCTACTGCTCGTTCTTTGTCTGATTCTCCAAGTCTGATATGGCCCTATAGGTGTTGCAACCAGCTTGCTTGCGAGCATACCTGTTTTCTTGAGAAGATCAGTAACATTTTTTGCTGCAAAATGAAATTGCCCTATTTTGAGTGAGCAAACTTCAATCCCCAAAAAATATTTCTACTTTCCAAATCTTTAAACTCGAACTCCTCGATCAAACATTGCTTCAATGTTTGCTTCTCTTCATTATCTCCGGTCACAATTTTGACATCCACATAAATTATCAAAGCCATGATGCCCCTGTAGCCGAGTGTTTAATTAAGAGAGTGTGATCTTTTTGACTCTGCTTATATCTAATAGCTGTCATCACTTTGGTAAATCTGCTAAACCAAGCACGAGGTGACTGTCTCGGTCCATATAAGGTCTTCTGTTTTTTTCAAAGGAATTATTTTTCTGTAAAGGCCAAGGACTATAATCCTCTAAGAGATAGATTCACTGATATTAAGAGCTCCGGCCACCATTTCATAGGCAGCAGTTATTATGGTCCACAACCCTGAGGGCTCCATGTTTTTTTGGTTTTGCACCCCACCCCAACCCTTAATTTCTAGTGGAGGGAAAAGGATGATGTTGAACCTTTCCAAAGGAACAATTCCTAATAGAATTCGTATATTTGACACTGAGTTAGAAAACTTAAAGATGGGAAGTAACTAGAAAGGGCTGGATGAAGAAATAGAATTGCAAGGTGCTGGATGTCCTGAATAATTTCTGCAAATTTTTAATTCTTATTCTGAATTGAAGTCTTTTCCAGAAAATTTGTGAAGAAATTATATATGGAGATGCTTCTTGAGTAGTTTCTGTGCTTAAGCTCAGTAATCCAATTACAAGTTTCCCTTTTTCTCCTGTTCGAACAAAAAGCATAGCAGGAACAACATATAGTGAGAAGAGTACTAAATGAAGGCATGTGTAGCACTCTAGTCAAGTTTGTTCTGTTGTAGCTCTAGGGTAAGTTAAAGAAGCTTAGTTGCCATTGTCATCTTCTACTGAGTACTGACAATCAACGAAGAATATCTCTAAAAATGTTATTCTGATCTAAGTTTTCCTATTCCTCTCTTGTTTAATGTCCAACATATTGGCTAGATGATGCAGGACAAACTTTTTAATTGCAGATTTGAGCAAAATAAATAGAAAAAGTAACTAAACTCGAGGAGTCCACTAACCGGGGTGTTGGAATCCACCGACATTAGAACCCACCAACAAACACTCAATATGTGAAAATTTTTAAAATATTTATTAACCAATAAAAAGAGGATTACAAGCTTTATCTAGGCAAAACAAGCGAAAGACAAAATAGCTTAATAAACAAAAATATGAAAATAGCCCAGTAAGGCTAATCAAAATCCTTGTTAAGCTAGAAAATTATGAGTGCAGCCTTTTTGTGCCTACGAGAGTAATTGTGACGAATAGTGGTGTCTGCACGAAATCTCCTGGGTAGAAGAAACTCGACCCAGTCGAGTGGGTGTATGAATGACTCTGATAGTACTCGAAGATGTCAGGGTCAAGTTGCTGTAACTCTTTGCGAGTTATCCACGTATAATCAGACTTTGATCAACCTTGCCAGTGAACTAAAAAACGGTGAACCTGTTGTAGTATATGTTATTTGATCATCTAAAATAATTTCTATCTTTTTTTATAGTGTGGATGGAAAAAGAGAAGTGGTGGGTGGTATATCAGGTATGTCCAGAATAGTAACGGATGTAGTATATGGTTTAGTGGAGATGTTCATACTTCATAGGTGCTTGTAAGTCACTAAATCCTTAATATTAAAAGTACAACTAATGCCATTATTAGAGAAAATATCAATGACATAAGCATTAGTCCTTACACATTTCAGAACTTGGAAAGGTCCTACACTACGAGCATGTAACTTCAAAACAACTTCTAAGGAGAACCATTTGGGTTTGACACGAATAATATGATCTCCTATATTAAACTCTTGGCATGCTTATGCAAGTCGGCATGTATTTTATACTTAAAATTATTCGCCTCAATTTGCTTAGTGATCTCTTAATGCAATAATTGAACATGATGTGCAAATATTTTGGTAGAATCAGACTCTAGCATGAGATGACATAGGTAATAGATCTAAAAGTTTGCGTGCTTTAAAACTGTGAACAACTTCAAATAGACTCATGCCTATAGACCTATTGATAGAATAATTATAAGCAAATTGGGCTACAGGAGGAATGACATCCCTGTTTTTGTTATGATCACCCAGGAGATATTGCAAAAGATTTTCAAGACTACCATTGACCATCGTAGTTTGACCATTGGTTTGAAGATGATAGGCTATAAAAAACTTCAACTTTTTGCCAACCATTTGTCATAAGGTTTTTTAAAAATAGCTCATAAAGCGAACATCTCGGTTGGATACAATAGTTTTTAGAAGATTGTATAACTTGACTATATGGGCAAAATTGTATTTTGCCACGTGTGAAATATTAAAGGTGTTGACACAAGGAATGAAATGAGCTATGTTAAAAGCAATTCACGACCACAAAGATCGAATCATGTTTTTTAAAGGTGCGTGGTAATCTAAGGACAAAATCCATACTCACGTCCTGCCATGGGTGATCATGCATAGGTAACGGGGTATAAAGTCTAGTGTTCTGCTTTCGGTATTTTGCTAGATGATAGGTCTTATATTGGTCAACTAATTTTGCTATGTCACGCTTGAGACTTGGCCAGTATTATGGGGTTCAACTTTTCTGATGGTCTTCTCATATCCAAAATGACCCGACAAGCTACCGACATGGATTTTCCAAATTAGGAAGTCATTACGGATGTATGGGAACATAGAGTTTGTTAAGCTTAAACAGGTAACCTTCTTGGAGGGATTGCTGTTCAAAGCTACGTTTAGATCACTCAACAAAGTGAGAACAATTTCTCCAAAGTTCGGACAAGATTTAGTCTTCCTTCATTTTGTCAAATCCAGTGACTTTAATGCTAATAGCAGATAGAAGGCTAACCCGTCTGCTAAGCGTGTTAGCTGCCTTATTCTCAACTCTAGCTCTATGTTTGAGTACAAAAGTGTCTTGAATTTAGTTTTTTCTAAGGATTTAAGAATCGAAGAGCTTCATAGTCGGAATAAAAGACAAATTCATGCAGGAGTAAGTAATGGCGCCAAAAGTGTAAAAGCTTAAACTAGTCGCATAAAATTTCTTATCCTAAGTATACTGTTTTTGGCCTTATTTAGTTTCTCACTAAAATAGGCAACATGATGGCATTCCTGATTAAGAATAATGACAATTTTGAGGCTTTAGAAAAGTCGGGAAGACGCATTATATGCATCGCTATCATTTCTCTTTTAATTTTTTTAAAATCTTATTTTTCGACTTATTCCAATGAAAATTCCTTTTCTTCAGACAAGCAGTGATTGGGGACATGATAGTGCTAAACCTTTGAATGAAACATCGATAAAAATAGCGAGGCCATGAAAACCACGCACATCATGAATGTTTTACGATTTTGGCCAATTTATAATTGCTTTGATCTTTTCAGGGCTGGCGTGGACTCCTTTAGATGTAACCACAAACCCTAAGAAGATGGCTTGATCCATAATAAAAGAACACTTCTTCCTATTGCCATAAAGTGATATACTTAGTTAGGATCTTTTCTTATTGCATTAGGTGTTTATTTTCATTAAAATAAAATTCTTGTAGGTCGCGTTCGAACGCAGGTGTAGTCGCATTCGAACGCTTGTGAACCCTTGTGAACACCTTATGAACGCTTGTGAACGCCTTGTGAACGCGTTTGTGAACGCCTGTGTTTGAACGACTTGTGAATGCCTGTGTCGCGTTCGTAAATCCAGAGAAGGGGCTTTTTGAGTGCGTTCGAACGCGATAAATGCGAATCCTCTAGAATTAAGATTTCATATTATTTTAGGACTTGTTGGCTAGTCTCTATAAATATGTGGATGGCAACTAACTTTAGAATGCTATTGGATTCTTGATTTCTTGCCTCCTATCTTCTCTCTAGACTCCTCTCTCCTCCCTTTTCATCATCCTTCTACCTCTACCGTTGGTAAGATTTCTTCTCGCTTCTAATCTCCCTCGACTATCGAGCCACCTCTCTTCTTTAGGATCTCGATCACTTCGTTCCCTTCATCTACTTCCTTTAATCACTTCCACAATCCACCCTCATCTCCATACCCATCCATAACCCTAATATCTACTCCACTCGTCACCACTACCACCACCCACGTTATTCCGTGTTTTCGTCCCTGCTACAGTTCTAATCTGCGAAGGGCATAAATACGAAAGTTGTAGATTAGGAAGTTACGGATCCAACCTAATTGGTTTCGTAATTTTCGGACTATCGGAGAATATCTGACGAATATTTTCCCACGGTTGTGCGGACTGCTTCCTGCAATAAATTTAGATCTTAAGGAATTGTTCTGTAGTCGATTTTTTGGTTCCAGATCCTATCAATTTGGTATCAGAGCGTATTAAGTGGTATCAGAGCTTATCATTTAATATCAGAGCCTATTAATTGGTACCAGAGCATATCATTTGGTATCAAAGCCTATCAAGTGGTATCAGAGCTTATCAAATTGGTACGAGAACCTATTAATTGGTATCAGAGTCTATCATAAAGTTGAGCAACACAAAGCGCAAGATAGACTTGACGCGTGGTCCAAGTGAAGCTCACTCGACTAATTATAAATCAAAATGTTATCAAAGTAGACCACCACAAGAGATTTTTCCCATGAATGGTTGAAACACTTGTGTCATAACATGTATGAAAGTGTTTGGTGCGTTAGATAGACCGAAATGCATCACCAACCATTCATATAACCCGTCTTTCGTCTTAAAAATAGTCTTCCACTGGTTGCCAGGGCGAATTTGGATTTGATGATAATCACTTTTGAAATCGATCTTGGAGAAAATTGAAGCTTCCACCATCATGTCTAGCATGTCATCAAGTTGTAGAATAGGAAAACGATATTTGATCGTTATTCTATTAATGGCTCGACTATCGATACACATATGTCAAGACTCATCTTTCTTTTGCGTGGGTAAGACAAGAACAACATAAGGACTTAAGCTCTCACGAATGGAATCCTTTGTAAAAAGTTTATTCATTTGACGTTGCAGTTCAACATGTTTCTTGGGGCTCATTAGATAGTGTGGCAAGTTTGGAGAAGAAGCCCTAGGGACTGTCAATTGTATATTGGATATCACACAAAAGAGGCAATTGATCTGGAAGATCATTCGGGAACACATCTTGAAATTCATTTAGCATAGAAGCAGCTTTTTCAACTGACGGTGTGAGGATAGGGCTTCTAACTTCACGAGCTACTAATGCAAATACAACAAAGCCTTGGTTTGCTTCATTTTCAAATTCTATAGAATTTATTATGTGCAAACCCTTTTTACTAGGAACATTTATCTTGTTATCTTTGTAAATTATTTTTGGGCGCATAAAATTTATCTTAATCTTGCTTTCAAAAGTGAAGAAGCACGAGTTAGAACTCCCAAAGATGGTCACATCACAATCAAATAACTAGGGGTGGCCCAAAATAATGTGCCCTACATCCATTGGCACAATATCACACCACATGACTTCCTTATAAGAAAGAAAAATAATTGAAACTAGGCATATCTCATTTATAGCGGTTGAGGAATCATTGATTCAAGATACCTTATGAAGGTTCAGGTGAGGTGTGAATTTTAACGCCAACCAAGATACAATGTTAGAAGAGACGGCATTAATGTAGATCGAGCTCCTCATCGGGGGTTAGGCTCATAAACTTGCTCATCGAGTTCGTCTTCTCCTATAATGTCATCTTGTTCCCCAAGATAAAGGGCATTTTGTGGGCAGTTTAAACCTGCATGACAAACTTGTCTACATTTGTAACTTCGACGGGGTTTATTGTTAGGTGCAGTTTTATGGAGGAGCACTTTTTCTTTGTTAGGTTGGACACTCGTGGCAGTTTGGGTAGTTTTGAAAGGTATCGCCATCATTTGAGTTTTTGCACTAGTACTCGTGTAATTGGGAGGTGTGCACCCAATTGGTCGCTTAGGCAATTGTTGCCTACTAACCATCTCGTAGTTTAACGTGAGAGTGTAAGCCTGATCCAAGGAGGTAACCTCTTGGAAAACCAACTCTTTTCGAATATCATCGTTAATTTGGGCAAATGTAACTCTTCAATTTTTCGGCAAATCATACCACTCAAAGAAGTGGTCCATCTCACGAAGCTAGTCAAAAAACATAATATGATCTAAACGATCGTCAAAAGTGGGGGTATCAATTTTAATGTTCTTTATAAGTTGATCTTCATGGTTTTGAAATTCTCTAAAGGCAGTATTGCCTCTAAACCCTTTGTTATTGTGAAGATTAAATGCATCTATACAATAATTTTGCCTGGGAAGATCTCTTTCATGACTTCTCTCATGGTGAGGATAGTATGAGGCTTGTCGATGGGTGTCGACATTAGGAGCGGCACGCCTGACACTCGTGCTAGATGCAACGATATCACTCTTGTTCTCATGTTGTTAATGACCCATCTTAATCCATCTCAATAGCCTCAAGGCGAGCATTGAAGCGTCCAATCTAGTTGTAATATTTTCAATAGACTATTGTAAAAATCTACGGGAATCTTCTATAATATTGGGTTCTATAACAGACTGGTGAGGGAACAAATGCAGAAAATGAATAATGAAATGCAAACTAGGAGATCATAGGGAACAATAAAAGAATAATTGAGATAATAATCTACAATCACTTTTGAAGCTTTCAATAAAAGCCAATCAGATTTAATAGAAAGTTGCAAACTAGTACTACACGCTCCCGAGATTGAGACGGTGACCTTAGATATGTCAAGATTTTCGCTCTAACCTTGTTAGTTCTACTATTAGTATTAATTGTTTTGACTTGAGTAAGCAATAAAAATAGGTAGGTAGTAGTAGGCTCAAGCGTTTGTTTTAATGAAACAGATATAGAGTTATAATCCATATTAAAAGAAAGATAGGAACGATATTACATTCTGTAGTGATGGCAGCACTGGTGGTTGTGATATCACAGGTGGAACTGTACTAATGAAGAATGTGGTTTGGTGCAGGCAGCAGAGGGCGCAAAAAGCAAATGGCAGTGGGGGCACAAGTGGTGGTGGTTGGTAGAGGTCGTAGGGAGTGACAACGAGGTGCTGGAGAGGCACGAGAAGGTGCTGAAGTCGGTGGTAGAAGGTTGTTGGATGCAATGGGGCCAACAAAGACAATCGATTGCAATATACTCTGCGTTGGAGGTGGGGATGGTGTGGTAGAGAAGTGGACATGACGGTTGCGGTAGTACCGGTGTTGGAGGCAATGGTGGTGATGGAAAAGGCGGCGACGGAAAAGGTTGTAGTAGTGGAGGCTGACGAATGACAGTTGTCGAGGCAGTGGTGTTGTCAATTTAATGAGAATCCTGGCGAGTCGACGCCGATGAAGAGCCTGACTAGCAGCGTTAAGGTGGGCTAGGGCTTGGGAACGGAGGAGGAAAGATATGAGGTGAAGCAATGAGCTCGACTGTTGGTGAAGGAGAAATGAAGGGGATAGGTCACGAGAGTTTAGGTTAAGTGGGTTGATGGGTAAGTGAGTTTGGGTTATTGGGTTTGGTTTAGGTTTTGGCTTAAGTGATGGTGGAGGGGTTTGGGTTAGTGGTTTTAGTTGGACAGGAGCTTTGGATTAATGGGTTTGGTTTAGGTTAATGGATTAATGGATTTAGACTTTGGGTTTGATTTGGAGGGACAAGATGTATTTCCAAATTAAAAAAAAAGGCAATTTAAAATTTTCGGAGGTTTAGGAAGTTAGGATAAGAGATAAGAAAGATACTAACCTCAAAATTAAGGAAACTAATTGAAATAAATAAGGAAAACAAATATCTCCTAAATTTGAATTTCATAATTTTAAAATTTTGAAATTTTGAAATTCAAAACTCAGAGACAAAAGGGGAACAATAATACAAAATTTCAAAATTTTGATTTTGATTTATTTTTTTAATAGAGACATTCTCTGTTCTTCCTTTTTTTTTATCTATTACAGGGAGAGAAGATTTGTTGAATAAAACTTACTTTTGATGAGTTTCTAATTTCACGTAGGGGTTTAGCAGTGGTAATGATTTATTTTGTCCCTTGCTAATGGTGATCTCTTCGTGCAACTCAAATTCGGAACTCGATGTCGACATGCGTTGGACTTCGTAGCACTATGGTGTTCTTGGAGCGATCGATATGGCGAAGAATAGATGCGGTGTTGCGTAAAATTTAGGAGGGAGCATTCATAAACCGGAAATCTATTGGCTCTGACACTAAAGTTGGTGCAGAACAAACTCTTTAATCGTGGATTTGAGAAGAACAAGTAGCAAAAGTAACCAAATCCAAGGAATCTACCAATCGGGGTGTTAGAATTTATTGATGTTGGAATCCATTAACAAACACTTAATATTTGAAAACTCTTTAAAATATTTATTAGCCAATAAAAAGAGGGTTACAAGTCTTATATAGGCAAGGCAGAGCAAAGCAAAAGACAAAATAGCTTAATAAACAAAAAGACAAAAATAGCCCTGTAAGGCTAGTCAAAATCCTTGTTAAGCCAGAGAGTCACGGATGCAGTCCTCTTATGCATACGAGAGTAAATATGACGAATAATGGTGTCCACACCACTAGATTGTTGAGTGATGATTTGTCGAGGGGAGATCCATCACGTAAGTTAGCTGGTGAAAGACACGTAGATGCTAGTTAAAAAAGTCTCGTCGGCCATTTTTACCCCTTTGGATCATTGCTAGATGAAGAGAAGCAGTGCAAAGAGCAATAATATGATATGCTCGTAATGTTCATAAATATTTTCCGACAAATAGAAGACCGCAAGACCTACAGAGACCTAGATGCTTTCATGGAAGGTTCTCTCATACCTTAGAAAATGTACCATTAAAAGAGTACCACCCTTATACTAAGCTCATGCTTTTTTCTTGAGAAGTGTGTTGTACTAGAATGCTTAGGAGGCTAGGATTACACGTTAGAATAGAAGTGCCATTTTAGGCTTCTCGCTTGTTTCCTTCTTTTCTGTAATCGATTCACCAGTATGCTGAAGTAAACTACTATTTGTTTGCCAGATTTTTGTTATCCTCTTCATCCAGCTAAGTCTTTACAATATTGCTTTCCTCTCACCTAAAAAGGCTCCATGCATCAATGAGTTATGAATCATTGTTCTTTCATCAACATAATTTGATATGAGTTTGCAAATTTGTATGGGGCCAATTGCATGCACGTTTTGATTGGACAGTTCATCTGTGAGGATTTTGTAGTTTTGTTGATGTATTTGTTTTGCAGGTAAATTTGTCTGTTACAGGTGGGACTTGTTTCCTAGATGCTGCTTCAAATGACCTACGAGTGGCAGAAATTATCCTACATCCAGAAAATACACTATGTTCGCACTTAATTGTTGGTGCGAGAGGCTTGGGGGTTGCTCTTGTGACTGTTTATGACATTGGACTTTCTCCTCCCGCTTCTGCTTCCTCATTGGTAACTTATCCGTTGAATTATAATCTCTTGGCAATTTTTCTTTACTTGAGTTGGTTCTGTTTCACCTTTTCTTGATTTCGTTATTATTTGAGAATATTTCCTCATAATTTTGATTTTTTCCCATTGTTGTCACTTTATATTTATCTTGTTGGCTTTTAATATATGAATGTTCAGAGATACTTGTTGATGCAATATAAGTACTTCCTCTATTCAATTCACATTTCACCAATATGTCAACTCATGTGATGTTTAATTTTGGCAATTTATTGTTGGTCATGCTTGTTTGACTTGATTGCTTGACTAATAGTACCACACTGGAATTACAAATGCTTGTAATTTGAAATTTATCGACCTTGCCAGATGTAAATATTAATGATTCCTGATTTTCAGATTTTCTGATGTTCTCCAGTAGGAAATGAAGGCTTCATTTCCCTAACAAATATGTATCTCATATGTTCGTTTACTTGGATGAAATGTTGACTAGTCACTTCACTTGATCATACGGTGAGTTTTTTAGGTAGCTTAAACTAGTCTAATAAAATTATGTGTTTGGTGGTGAATTAAGTTAGGAGTGTAATTATTTCCAATGATGTGAGATGAGTGAAAACAATGTTGGTTTGGAGAGAAATAAATAATATGTTATATGCTATATTAATGGACTAAAATGTTCTTTGACCCTTTGAATTTGAAGCATTTTAATACTGAATTAATTATAAAATTTGGGTTTATGATGATGATTTTTTTTTCTAACTTTTTGACAGAATTCCAAATGGTTGCTGTCTTACAAGTCTTAAGTCTATGGTTGCAGGCTTAAGGCTTGTATGCCTGCAACTGTTAAAAGGTTATATTGTTTTGTGCTTGTTATTTTTTTCCTCCTTAAGTCTTTAGGAGTCTATGTTGACAAGCGTTAAGCCTGCAAGCCGGCATGGTTGGGGGCTTAAGGCTTACAACGGTGGAACCAATAAGAGTATCATTTTTTTTTTCCTGAAAGGCTTGCAGGCCTACGAGTCCATTGTGGACTACAAGCTTGCTTGCAACCATTAAGGTTACCATTTAAAAAAACTGTGGGCTTAGTGTAAGTAAACATGTAAGGTAACCTTTTTTCAAGAAGTCCTCAATATTGCGGACTTAATTCAAGGAAATGATAAAATCTTGGTAAGCTATTGTGGGCTTACAAATATGCAAACCCACAACCATCTTATAAGCTATTGAGGGCTTCATAAGTTTTATTTTTTTAGAGGAAAATTGTGGATATGTGAGAGGATTCGAAATAAAGGGGTCATTAATATATTTGATGTGACATGAAAAGGTGAAAACAAATATTAATTTTAGAGAGAAATTAATGATATTAGTACCAACATATTATTATTAAATTTATAGAAGATAAAGTGATGAGCATTTTACAGGTAAATTTATAATTTGAGAATAATTCAAATTTGACCCATTTATTTTTCTTTCTTTTGTCACACCTTGAACTTATTTAGGAATAGACTACGATTTGATTACTAGACATGGTTAGTGGTCTCTAACCAAATACAAGGGAAATCCTTAGCCATGAACCAAATGCCACCTTAAAGTTTGGGCTTAATTATAATTTGGTCTCATGTAAAATCCATAGACATCGTTAACAACTACTATAAAGTTACCTTTCTACTATAATTGAATGGAAAATATTAGTATTTTACATTGAGTAGTTGATAAATTAAAATTATCTCTCTACCCTTACAAGTATTGATTGGACAATACTGCCTCACTCTATAACCTAATATAGGTCAAGGTTTTAAAAGACTTTAGGCTGTAGATGGGTGGACAAGGGACCATGTAGCACTAAGCACTACTCGGGTGCCTTGGCAGGCATCTAGAATTCAAGACTTTAAAATAAATAAAAGAAATAATAGTTAGAAGAAGTTAAAATTAATACCTAGAATCTAAACAATATACTAATACATTCTTGTTAAGAACTACAGTAAGTTATTAGAATCCACTAGTTCATCAACATGTACAATAATTTTGACTTTCAAGGTAAATCTACATACTAAAATATGATATGAGATGCTAAGGCGGTGACCTAGGTGCAACCTAAGTAGAGCCTAGCTATATTTTATCTAACGTGGGAGCCTAGGCATTAAGGCAGAAGTTTATTATAACAATGGTTGGGTTGTCACGTTTGCTGCCAGAATTGTGAATGAGACATCTCTACCTTCTTCCTCTTTTCATCAGCTCTCTCACCCCCAAAATACTGTGCAACATAATTCCCTTCTCAAATTTGAATTATATTGATATTGAACTCACAGTCTCACACATTGGGGAAGAAGTCACTAGAAGCTAGGCATTGGAGGAGATTGTCTAAAGCAGACGAAAAATTGCAAATCTATTTAGTCTTAGGAAATGTTTTGATATGTTGCTTACTGAGGATATTGCATAATCCATTGATGGTGTTGTTGATGACATTAATTAGATATTTTGATTAGATAATTTTTTTGATAGGTAGCTTGTTGAGGGCATTGCTGATGACATTCATTAGATGATAGATTCTGACACTGCATATTGCATTGATGGCATTCAATAGATATTTTCACTACAATTAGAAACAATTACAAGCTTTCATTGGTGATAAGTTGCTTGCTTATCCGGATAGACTGGAAGACATATTGTCATCACTATAAAGAAATAAAAAGTCAGCATCTTCTCCTTTCCCTAGCTGCAACAAGGTGGATGAGCAACTCCTTGTTTCTTTTATTTGTCTCTTCCATGATGGAGAATGTTTTAGTTTTTATAATATCTAATTCTAGCCTGTCAATCCTCTTTATGTTCTCACCAAAATCCTTACCTCTAGGAGACATGAGAAAATCAATCCAAGAAAAGAAATCAAAAGTATTTTCTTTTTGCACATTACAAATTTACTACAAATCTGGCATTGATTAGAAAAATGTATTAGTATATGCCCATTAATGATCTACCTTGAAGTGCATGCAACCCATAAATATCCTCTTTGAGTTGATCTCAATGTAGGAGGTCCTATCAGTAGCTCTTATTCACAATGACAAATGTCATGATTTAAAATTGAAATTATGGTTAGCCATTTATCTCAATATGCTTGAGATATACGAAGCTTTAACAACTAATTTTCTAAGTCCACAATAACAAGAAATTCAATATAAATTACAACTCCAAATAAATATACTAAAAAATTGATGAATTTTGCCACTAATGTATCTTCTACAAACGAAATTAATATATAGTTTAGAACATAATGATACAATTGAAAGAGGAAAGGGGTAAATCTTATGCGGAGGTAGAGTCCTAATGTATCTCACTTAGTTGCCACACTGTTTAGTAATTGAAATATTAGTGGGGATTCCATAAGTTAATAATTATAGCTCCATGAGTAGAATCCATTGAAAAGCCAAATATATTCGAAATTTATAAACATCGCTTTAAAATAAATCTCCAAATTTGACGATATATGAATTATAAAATAAACAATTAACATGCTTATAACAGCAATAGTAATAACTGCATAAGGAATAATAATGTAAGTCATATCACATAACATGCTCATCATCAGTTTGCTATTTTTTTAATATTACTAATATTAAATATCTCAATTGGGTTTATGTCTTGTTGATTTACATTAACTAGAAGTTATCTCAAGAAGGCGTTTGGGTCTTTTTCTCATAACCAATCCATTTAGGGTCACCAGAAGGTCCTATTATGTGATAAGCAGACCCTTTCTCTTTTCCTAAGGATCATTATGAGGTGTCGCATTGTGATAAACTTATCTAGTCTCTTTCACTAACTGTTGAGAAAAATGAGTCACCATAAGAAGTTTTTCGGTCTAATTTGAGACTGTTTTCTAACCTCACCAAAGTTATCTAAGAAAGTCATCGTATTGATTTAAAATTTGACCGTCCCTTTAGACTTTCAAATAGACTTGAGTCACTATAGAATGTCATAATGCGATCTATACAGGGGTTTCCACTAATACTCATGATAAACTAAATTGCTATTGCACGAAGCATAGCAGTATTAAGTCATATATTTTGCACATAGAAATATAGTATTTGATTTGTGCATAGAAAGATACGTGATAATATAAAAGCACGAAGTATGTTAAGAAATATGAGTAAACCCACTCACCTAAGTTTAGATAAACCGACTAAAATATGTAGTGCATATCAAGGTTCCCAATATCGGGATTGGGATCGGTATCGGCCATCCAGAAAAACGATACGTATCGGCCGTATCGGCCGTTCGTATCGGATCGGACTATTTTTTAATTATATAAAATTTTAAATATTATTTAAAAATGCAGAAAAATTTAGAAAAAATGATAAAAAATAAGAAAACAAAAATTACTCACATATGAAGTCTAAAAACTTAAAAAAATATATTAACTTAAAATTTAAAACTTTGATGAATACCGAGCTGGTTCTCGTAAATTTCAATAGTCTGTATCATCATAATCACCATAAGTTTGTAAATATTGATGTCTGGGACCTGATGCTCCAAAAAGTGATTCCATCATACTAGTCATATTGTATGGATCTTGTTGCGTGATTTGCGTTTGAGGAGGATAATAATCAGTATTGGATCTTGTGCCTGAGAATACTGAGTATAATAACTAGTATATGGATCTTGTGATGGCTCCAAACAATAAATACTCGATGTACCATAATCATAGGAACCAAAATGCATCTCATGACGACGTCGTTGACTTTCTTTAACAAATATAGATGGAACGATCTCACCACCATATATATTATCAGGACTATGACTGGTACTAGTAGGTATACTATCTTTCGTTGCTGAATGACTCGTACCAGCCTCTGCCCTCGTGGTGGTCTCTCCCAATATTTTATCTAACCATGGGTTATTTCTGTTATCTAATAACTTGTCCTCTATTTCTCTGATCCATGGAGTTAGAGATGAAGGTGGATGGTGGATGCGGTTAAGGGATATAGACGAAGAGGAAAAAGTGGTTAAGATCCCAAAGAAAAGGAAGGACTCGACAGACGAGGGAGATTAGAAGTTAGGAGAGATCTTGTCAACGGTAGAGGTGGTAGGTTGGTGAAGAAGGAGGAGGTAGGTTAGGGTAGAGAGAATAGAGAGAAGATAGGAGGCAAGAAATCAATAATCTAATAGCATTATAAATTTTACTGCCATCCACACCTTTATAGAGGCTAGCTAATAAGCCCTAATACAATAACTAACCTTAATTCTAGTGCAATCTCGCCGATCGCGTTTAAATGCGCCCAATCATGTTCGAATGCACAAAAGACGTCCTCTGTATGTACGAACGCGATATAGATGTTCGAACGCACCCAACCGCGTTTGAACGCACTTTTCGCGTCCTTTGTATTTGTGAACCTGATGCAGGCATTCGCAAGGGTGTTCGAATGCGACCCCTTTTGCGTTCGAACGCGACCTATAGGAATTTTATTTTAATAAAAATAAACAATTAATGCAATAAAAAATATCCTAACTAAATGTATCAGTATTCTACTAAGTCATTGCGGTGAGATGAGTTGGCTTTCGGTGATTCCCAACTATGGCTGGCTATAACTTCTCCCACCTCCTTTCTGACCAACTAAGCCACATTCTTTTGTTGGCAAGGTTTTCGACCAGCTTCTAACCTCCTCTCCTTAATCTCCTCTTCCTCTCGGGTAGCGTAGAAAATATTCTACCTTCGGCTACTATTTGGTTGATATCTCAAGATCTAACTGGCCAAATAGTCAAATCTTGAGATCTTGGATCCATTAGAAAGCTTTCCTCCAGAGCTACAAATATCCAAACTTTAGGTTGATCGAACGGTTAGATTTGATGTAATCTCCCACAAAAATTCCATCCTTAAATCTTTCTAGAACTGCTACGAATTGGATAAGTCGATTCGTGACAATATGGATGATAAGGTGGCCTTAATAGAGAGGAGGGCCGCTCGAGCTCGATCTCAATTCCAGACAGTTGGCATTCCTCCCTCAACCCTGCCGATGACTCGATCTTTCCCGCTCCTCCCTCTACTCCAAAAGGTACACCTTAGCATGTAAAGCTCTATCAACGGTCATCGCATAGGAAAGCGGGCCTAAAACAGTTAGCCTCTCCCGAATCGAAAGTCCTAATCCCTAGTGAAAGAGCTCCATCCTAGTAGCATCATTAGGAACCATGTACTAGGCAAAATAGGAAAGGGCGTTGAAGGTTACTGAGCCATGGTCATGTCTCATTGCTCTAACCGAGAGAAATTAGTTTAGGATGTTTCTCATTACCTCGGTCAAATACTTTTGGTCAAAAACAAAGTCCAAGTGATGGTCTCGGTCCCTTGTGTCATCCGTATCAATCTCCCTGTAGCTTGCCACCATTGTTTGACCTCACTTGGTGTAGGAAGATGGTGAAAGTAACATGCTAGCACTTAGGACAATTTAGGGTGTCCAAGATCTTTTTGACATTGACTATCCATTTGCTAGCTTCCATAGGGTTCGACGGTGCCATTGAAGGGGGCTGGGGGTTACATATAGGAGCACTAGGTGCTTTCTTACTCCTTAGGGCATGCTGAAGCTGCAGGAACATAGAGAACCTTTTCAATGAGTTGTTCCTACTGCTACACTAGTCGCACAAACGCCTATGCCACTCATAAGGATCTTGACAATGGGACCCTTTCTACAGGGGCTAACACTACCTCCGTGGCAGTAGCATGACAACAACGAGGCTACATCTTTACTAGCGGAAGACAAAATCCTAAGTTATACACCTAGGAGTTAGTGCTTAAGTAATGACAATGCAAGAATTGTAGTAATTCAGATCTAAGACTATGTTGAATCATCCCAAACCTACGATGTGCTTCTTGTATGAGGTTCATGTGAAATTCTCATGGAGGTTGGAAGGACTAGCAACATACAATCATCATCGAATAAGACCAAAATAGTAGAAATTAAAGAAGAATCCATAGGCCGCAACAAATCCATAAATAGTATTTGTTACGATCTAAAATAGGAATCATGATCGGCCATGCAACTATATATACTTGAGATGCACGAAGTCTTAATAATACTCTTTACGTGTAAGATGACAAAATAAATAAATAAAATGAGAATGTGCTTTATTAAATTTTATTACAAATTGCAATAAAAATAAAAACAATGTTAATATTTTTGAGTCTCTAAATAAATAAAACTTCTAATTTAAAGCACAAAATCTAAAAGAGCGGAAAGGTAAATAGGTGAATCCTAAGTGGAGATGGAATCCGGGTACATCTCGCTCAGTCGCCCCGCTGACTATTATCTGAAATAAATAAACAAATACAAAAACAATAGAACCCATGAGCCAACAACTATAGCTCAGTGAGTGGAATCCACTCGAAAACCAAATAAATTTTATTTCATATTAATGCTGAATAAATTAAACTAAAAGCAACAATATCCATCACAATATACAATAGGCATGCTCTCTAAATAATAACAATGATAACAATAGAGAGATACCACAACTTGTAATCTTGCAAGTTTTCAACATATTAACATCTTTTGATATTTATACTGTCATATGTCTCAATGGGTCTAAACCCTGTGGATCCACATCAACTAGAAGTCACCTTGAGATGACGCTCGGGACTTTTTTTCATAGCTGATCCGATTAGGGTCATCAGAGGGTATCACCCTGTGATCAACATAGTCTATCTTTTCCTCTAACCGTTGAGAGAAGTTAGAGTCACCTAGGAATTTTCTTTTTCATCTTAGGACTGTTCTCTAACCCCGCCAGAGTCACCTAAGAAAGTCACCGCAGTGATCTAATTTAGGACTTTCCCCTAAACTTCCATATAGACTTAAGTCACCACGGAAAATCGCAAACGATTTATATTGGGACTGTTCTCTAAGTCGTACCAATACTAGTCTCATTTTTCTTTTCACAATTTTTAATATTTGCACGAAGTATGGTGATGCACTGAATATAATAATTAAATGCACACAAAAATAAAATAATTAAATTTTCGCACGTACGGATGAAACGAATAGATTTGCACACAGAAATTGCATCAATTTAATTTTTACATATAAGGGTGAAATAAATAAATTGCACACAGAAAATATACATGGTCTGACAAAGATACGAAATATAATAAAATAAATATGTGAGTGAACCCACTCACCTGAGTCTAGGTAAGACTACCGAAATCTCAAATCTCTAGCTCACGAACTAAAATTCACCACCTTAAATAAATAAATAATAATCAAAATTTTAATTTGAATAATAACAATATTTTTAAAATTTAAAAACCAAAAGAACTAAAAATGGGTTTAAATTTACCCATTGGATTGGGCTAGATTGGGCTGCAGCTGGCCCGTAGCCCATTCTTCCACCTCATGCTAGTTGGGCTGGGCCAAGGCCCAACCCAAAGCTAACAAAGAACTGGGCTGCAGGTCGGCCTGCAGCCCATGGCTTAGACTAGAGGTCGGGTCGGGTTTGTAACCCAAACCCGAACCCGAGAGAAGGAAAAAGGTTGGCTCAGGTTAAACCCGAGCCCAACCTTTTTCTTCCCCAAAGAGATTGGTGAGGGAGAAAGAAGAGAGGAGAAAAGGGAAGGAAGAGTGAGGGCATCGCCGGCGACCATTGTCGCCGACAGCCTATCGACCTCGTCGGAGGTCCCCTAGCGATCTCAACGACCTGCACATGAGGGAAAGTCGACCACGGTGACCAACGTGGAAGACTTCCCACCCATGGCCAACCACAACCCGAGGCACAAAGGCCTCCTAGAAGATATTACCGACACCGGGCTTAGAGAACGAAGCTTCCGGTGACGATGCCGTTGCGACCCGAAGTCGCCGACTGGCCTGATTTGCCGATGAAGCCGAGAACCCCAATTTTAGGTATTTTTGATTTACCTCTTTAAATTTAAATTAAACTAGAGGGATGAGAGAAGGCTCACCGGGGAGGAGTGTGGTGGTTCCAATTTCCTCCGGTGATGCTCCGGCGATCCGGTCCCACAGCGACGACTCCGACGGTGAGAAAAGAAAGAAAACGGTGGAGGAGAAAAAGGTTGGGGGGGTGTTGAGGAGAGAGAGAAAGGATTAGGGTTTAATTTATAGATTAGAATAGGATCAAATCTAATCCTATTCGGATTAGATGAAATCCCCTCGTCGCGTGCCGGAGAGGGAGAGGGAGAGGGGAGGGGCTGCACGTGCAGAGCACGTGCACCCTCCTCTCTCAACCCCTAATTTTATTTTATTTTTATTTTATTTTGTTTCTGGTTCTGACAGTATTGAAAGTGGGTAGAGTCTCGCAACGCCAGAGTACATGTTGAAAAAATAAGAGATAAAAACAGGGAAAGAACATGTCATTTACCATACTAATACACTATAAGAATTAAAAGAGATAGCGCTTTACTAATATACTACAAAAACTCTCGTCTCGACGACTATTAATTTGCAACATATATCAAATATGAATGATTCTAACACTCAACAAGTGACACTATCACTAGCAAAATAAAATGTATATGAGTACATTCAATATGATAAGTGTATGAATATATAAATAACTAATCACTATTATAATTATAAGACGTGCAAATAAATGTAAACTATTTCCACCCCAACCACTAGGCCCATCGACTATCACAACTCGTCGATATAAACACCCAAAAGAGTGGACTCTAGCGGTAGAATCACATGCCTATCACCTAATAAACAACGAACTATCGTTCGCCATCATAGACTAAGGACTTTAGTTGTCAGCCCATATCCTCATCTCTGTCATCACCACCACCGCAGGATCATTGCATAAAGCGAAAATCATGAGCTACCGCTTAAGGATACCCTCACCTTATGTCATCGGTTAACTATACATCATTCGACCATTTGATTTCCAACTTAAATATTCCAAAGGGTGACTCTCATCAACCGATAGTATAATCACTCATTTTAGCTCGACGAATGACATGCTTGATTGTCTGAGATCCACAGACTTGGACCACAAGTGTAGAGCCTACTAATAATATAATACCCTCGCTCCTTACCCTAGTTGGGGAGATGTTAAATAATGTCAAGACGAGAGGTCACACCACTCATGGTAGTGCATGTGAAACACCCAAACCATCAAATACACGTGTAAACCATGTGGGTAAATCCCCCCCATGTGGTGCATCACATGACCTGTCAGTAATAGGTATTCACAAGGCACATAGCAATATAGGTTCAAATCATAAATAAACTCAACTATAAGAGTTCGGATATATGTTCCACAGGCCACAACAAGCCTTCAAGATACACATCCAAAATACTCCTCGCTACTCGCACCTGCATCCTCTATCTCTGAAATGATATCACCAAGAGATGGTGAGCACATAGCCCACCGAGTAGAATTCATACAATTTATAACAATAAAATCACAGGTGCATATCCAATGAATGCTTATAGTTGCTAGCAATAAAATACGCTTGTTTAGATGACTTACCATGAGTTACTAAATAAATATAATCAATAAAGATTACACGTCATTATTCTGGAACATGTTAGTTCCTAAACGTATCAGGATAAGTCCACACAGATATAATGCTTGATATAATCTTTTATTTATACAAATCTCAATTACAGTGTTTATATGTTATGCATAGCAATAGAAGAGTAGTTTAGTCATCTCATACTCACCAAGACATTAATCATGTTTTATCATAGCTCACCGAGCCATTCACCACACAATGTAGATGCTCTCAAGAAAATCATCTATTACATAACCATCCATCATCTCATACATCGAGAGAGGATATATACACATCTAGTGGTAATGCCACCCACACATGCATGGCGACACTGTATGTGACTAGTTATCTGTGGCCATCTGACTAAGGACCTCGATCGTAAGCCCATATTTCACTCTCTAAATCATCACTGCCCTCAACGGGAGAATCGGAAGCCCTCGGCTCATCAACGGATGCCCTAACCCTACGTCGTCCAGTACAGTTAAAAATATATCCCTGCCTCACAATTATGTTCTTCTATCATCATAATCTAGTTTTGACTATGCAGTATGATTACTTGAATGCCACACAGGCTCCCGATGTCAGGTGTAGGCAGCTAATAGTATAGTCATATAAAATACACTCTACCCTTAACCCCAGGCTAAGTGAGTAGGGGTACTACCTAGTCAAAACCCGACTATTAATGATAGGTGGAAGTGATGCAGTGTCTGTGAGTGTATAAGGCATGTCATAGTCATCATGATCGTTATATTTTATATTCATAACAGATATTTATGCAAGAGTTTATCATATATGATACATGTAGAGCATCGTTACACTAATGTATATGCTAACATTCTCATGATATCATGATGAGTAAATTATCAATAACTGCACATGTCAAGCATATATTGTAGTACACTAGATGCATGTACTAATACTAATATTCCTACAGTATCATGGAAGATATAATAACTGTAACTACATTATTGTAGACTTGTCTAAATTCTACTCGCTTGCGGGGTCTCCATAGTAATCTCCTCAGCTAGCCAGCTCCTTCGAAATCCCAAAATCCTCCTCACGCGGTGTCGATCCTATTAATTCACGCAAGTAAGGCTTGGTTGGTGGGCTGCGGTCTGCAGCCCACCCAACCTAGGCCTAGTGGGCTACTGTCAGGACCGCAGCCGATGCAAATCTAGTATGAATGCAATGTTTTTGAGAACAATCGACCCAAACAAGTAACTAAAGTAAAATATAGTAAGCAATAACTGATAAGAAGTTAATTGATTAAAAGGATCACTACTAGATAGAAGGAGAGAAAACCACTCAGAGCAGTAACTTCCTCAACTCTCAAATAGGTACGTTGATAGTAGAAAAGCCTAAAATATGGTGTAAGAAAAGACTTCAGAGTTTAGGTTTACCAATAAATGGAATAGTAGTGCTTTTACTTTGAAAACCAAGTCCTTTTCTTCACGTCCGGGCACCCAAAGATTCTCTTTCACTACTGGAATCTTTTGGACAGCAGCAATTACCAACGAAAAAATAGAGGTTGAAGAAGAAGAGAGGTTTAGAGAGGAAGTAGAAGAGATTAGAGAAGGATCTTAAGATAGAGTAGGAGAAAGGGAGAGAAAGAAAGAGAGAGAGAGAAGAAGAAGAAGACCACAGGGGAGAAAGTGAGAGATCTCAAATAAATCTTATTCCAACTTGTCCTTGTTTCTCATGCAATAACCCTTAAATAGGTTAACAACTTTAATTCTAGCTGATTCTAATAGAAACTTATTTCCTAATAGAACTCTAATTGATCATCTTACCTAAATTGATTGATCCAATTTAGGTAATAAATCAATGTGGACATCCCCCACATATAAGCTTACCATAACTATCAATTGAGATTCTAATAGGAATTTATTTCCTAATAGGATCCTAATTGATTAAACCTTATCTAAATTGACTAACCCAATTTAGATAATAACTCAATACGGACATCCCCTGCATATAGGCTACCATATCTGTCAATTGACTAATTCAATTAATTATTTGAATTAAAAATCAACAATTAGACCAAAATTGGACTCGAGTAATTCTATTTTGGTCAAATTGAAGATGATGCCCACATCAGCAGCCCACCCAGGGAGGGCCCGTGGGCTGCGGTTTGATCGCAGCTCACCAAGGGAATGGGTGGGGGTTAAACAACCCCCACTCCTTTACTATAACTCCTTCCGAGGGAGGAGACAGAGGGGGAGAGGGAAGGGCCCATGAGGCCGCGGTGCCGGCGGCGCAGCCTTGAGGCCGGCGGCACAGCCATGAGGCCGGCGGCGCAGCACGAGGCCGACGAGTAAGTAAAAAGAGGAAGAAAGAGGAAAGAAGGGAGGCTCGATGGCGGCGGGGCGTGCTCCATGCCCGACAGCCATGGAGGTCCCTTCTCCTTTCACCAAGGGCTCGAAGCTCGACTAGAGAGCCCCTTCCACCAGAGCTCTCGGACTGGCGGCTAGACATGTGGTCGTCAGCCGCCGAGGACAATGGTGAGGGGGAAAGGTAAATTATCGAAATTAACAGCGGGGTAGGAGGGCTTACCGAGGGGGGGTTGGACGGTAGGCTCGTCAACTCCAGGGCTTCGTCTCCGGCGTTGGCAACCCGAGAGAGAGGAGAGGGAGAGAGAGAGATGGCGGGGTGGAGAAGAAAATAGGGGCTAGATGGTTGCGGTGAGGGGAAGAAGTAGAGGAGGGGCGTCGGTGGCGTGCACGGCAGGGGAAGAAGAAGAAGAAGAAAAGGAGAAGAGGACGGGCTGGACAGGGCGAATGGTAGGGTCTGTGACGCATGCATCAGGTTTTGGTTTTTTTTTTTTTCGGATGTTACAGCATGTATGCTAGTAAGATGTTATAATATAATAACAATATTGATATATCAATCAATAAGTATAATAGAAAATATCATTATCATGGAATAACATGTATTATTGTACATGAACATACTAATAGAAATATAAATAAATCATGGTAAACACAATCACATCAACTACCATGTTGAATCAATATGTGCAGCTATATAATCTCATTCGACCATGTCATAAGTGTTCTAGCACAATCTAGCACATCATATAACTTAATAGGGCAATGGAAGATAGTCCACTTGTTTGGAATTCCTAATTTCACTATTACGAAGAAGCTCCTAACTGATGACGGTCTTAAATGGGTCCTCGATGATTGGAGGAAAATCGATGATCAAGATGATGGGAGGGGGAATTGCCAGAGTCCAGCCACAAACCGGCAATGTAACAGAGGAGAGAGCTCAAAAGTGTTAGAATGGTCGAAGAGGAGGATATGGGAGAGGAAGGGAAATAGAGGAAGTGGTAGCATGCGATGCCTGGGCCAAAAAGCTAGTGCATGCTGCATGCCATGCCGGCATAGTTCTGACACTATGCCGGTGGCATGTGCAGAGGGGCTATGCGAGGGGAGGGTGGCAGGGAGAGAAGGAAATTGGTCTCTTTTTGAGGTGTTACAGAAATACTACAAGATTTCAAAACTTAAAAAGTAATCTTTAAAGAAAACCATCTAAAAATGGGAAATAGTATGCCTGTGTGAGAAGTGAGAACCTTCAAAGAGTGCTCTCTGGAAACTTGTAAGTTCCATTAGGAAATATTACATCTGGTTCTATTCATGTTTTGCAATTTATGTTCCTTATTAGATATGTAATATTGCATGCATGTGGCAATGAGACGCATTTTGCTTTTGAAAAATGGATAAAATAAAATTTACGCCATTAAATGCCTATCTCATAGGTTTAGGAAACTTGTAAGTTCCATTAGGAAATATTACATCTGGTTCTATTTATGTGTTGCAATTTATGTTCCATATTAGATATGTAATATTGCATGCATGTGGCAGTGAGACTACATGATGCATTTTGCTTTTGTTCTAAGCTTCTGATAATCTGTATACTTTTTATTTTGTTTTCACTAATATTTGGCACTATGTTCTATGCATTTTGCATTCTGATGGAATCTGATAAAATTTGCAGGTTCGAGTAGCTAATGTTGACTGGATTAAGATAGTCTCTGAAGAAGAGATAAGCCTTATGGTATAATGCCTTTTCTCAGGGTAAACTTTTTGAAATTTATTTCGTGTAAAACTGAGGAGTTTTTTGTACTATTGATAGCAAGGGACGACAAAAGATTTTGAAATTTTAGCAGGAACAGAGGATGGATGCGTCTTTGAGTACTCTCAGGTGCCTGCTTGTTTTACTTTATACCTATAAATCCATAATAGTTGGAATATTTTCTCTAGTACTTGTATATTTTCTCTTGTCTTTGTTTCTTTGGTGCTTCTACGTGCACAATGCTAGTATTGTTTTCTTTAGTGTACTTTTATGTTGTTAGGCAATCAATAAATTCACTAAGGTTGTCTGTGGAGTGTTCTTTTGATGGTCAACACATGTGATAATGATTTTTAGTCTCTTATATGTTGAGGTGATTTCTTGAGCACTTTTAGAATCTGGTTGGGAATTATACAAGAAGTTACTTCTATTAATAGTGCCTAAAATGATTTTTATTTTATACTTTTTACTCCCATAAATTCTTCGTTAATTGGGCTTTTTTGGTTATTATGGCATCATAGTAATTCCTGTACATATATGTATTTGTTTGGATACTTTTTTTGGATTTTTGGATTTAATGTTATTTTAACACCGGGTACAAACTATTTAGAAGAGAGTGGCTAGTTGGCATGCCAGGTAAGAGAATATTGCTTTTAGGTTAATATGTAAAGATGCCGAAATGTTCAGTGCCTTTAAAGAGGCTGAATGTTTCATCGCCTTTAGAACCATTATTAATTTTTTACATTTTTGGTTATGTGGGGTGATATCATGATTTTTTACTATTGGATCACAAGATATGAACCCTTGGGAATAGGTTTGTCACTATTGGATCACAACATTTTTATTTAGAGAGCTCACATATTTTTACCGCACCACCAGCATGGCATTCTCTCTCTCACGTGGGACGAGAGAAACCTAAAATTGTAAGTAACTTGGAACTGCTATTAAGAAATTATATATTTATTATAATAATATTAAATGAAAAAGTCTTCTTTTTTCGTTTCTACTTGCCAGCTGGACTTTGTGGTGCTATGTGAATCTTCTTCTTTTTTGGCACTTACAATTTGTTTTTTCTTTTTCCATTTTGAAGTATATGTACATGAATATTAAAGTACATCTGGAGGATGAGATAGTCATGCTTAACAATGAGAATGACTCTTCTAAAAGTGGCGATTACTCAATACTGAAAGAGCCAAGCTTCTCCATTATGGCTGCTAATCTTGGCATTACATCTCTTTATGTAAGTTAATTTTCTCTAGTGCATTCTTTTGATGGGTTAACCATTTGAGTTAGCTAATTTGATTCTTATAGTTTCCTTCTATAATGTGAAACTGCCAGGTCAGTGCCAGGCAACAATCTGGACGTAAAATTTTAAGTCAACTTATTAAGGTGGAAGTTTATGAACCATTACAAGTGCATCCTGCTTATATATACCTTGTGCCTGGTTCTTCTTATGTGGTAATTTCTTTTTTCTTGAATTAGCTGGTACATCAGTGCATCATTCTTCTCTGCATTCATTTCCTGCTATAATTGCTTTCTTTCTTTGCTCTAATATTGGAATTGACTTATTGATGGAAATCTTTTAAGAAGATTATTCACTTTCCTCCTACAATTGTTAACACCAAATAGGTCCTTAAGTTTTTATTACTTGTTTAGTTTACTGTGAAAGGTGGCCCAAAAACTGGAGCTTCCATTGAGTATATAAGCATGGGTGAAGATATTGCGGTGGTTCACATGGCAACAGGAAAGCTTCTGGCAAATTCCATAGGAAACACTGTGAGTATTAATCCTGATATGAACATTCTTGGATTATTTTGTTGCTCAATTGCATTCCTTTTACATGTCAATTGCAATGTACTAATTGTGGGTGAGTTTATCTTTCTTTCTGCTTTGTACTATTCAAAATATTTTGCTTTTGCAAATTGATACTGTGCCAATTTCTGTAAATTTTTAGTTGGAATTGGCTTAATATAATTGGATGATTTACTTGCTTTCTTAGACGGTCCGTGCAGTTGTTCATGCAAATGGAGGTACCCTTATATGTGATGCGTATGGACAAATTGAAGTAGGGATTCCATCAGCAATGTCAATAAATATGCAGAGTGATCAGCTTTGTGTTGGTTGCAGTATGCCAATCTTTCCTTCATTTTCTGAAGTAAGCATCTAATAAATTGAAATGTTTCCTAGTTTATTAAGGCAACTTCATCTGGTGACTGTGTACATTGACCAGGGAGACATATTTTCCTTCTTTGAGACCTGTCGAGTTTACATGTGGCTGATAGAAAATGAGAAGGTGTAAAATAAACTCATCCTTAATCTTTTCTGGTTGCCTAATAGATGGCTTTTGTTAGCTATCTATGTTTTTTGTGATAGTAGACTGAAGCCTTGTTTTTCCCACTAGGTATTGAATTTCCAATTGCCAAGATCTTTGCAATCTGATGTAAACAAAGCATTGTCTTGTGAAGGCAAAGAGTACCCATGCTATTCTGGTATCAGTGATAATGGATACATCAATGTACTTCTTGGAAGGTAGTCAATTTCTTGACATGATATGAAGTAACATATATTTGTTAGAATTTGTGGAGGCAAAATATGCAAGTAAGTAATATGGTAGATAGGTTAAAGTTCATTAAGTTTATCCTTCTGTAGTTCTTACTGATGTGGGACAAATATGCAAATGACTAAACTAAGAGAAATAAGCAAATAAACAATTTAAATAAAGGCAAGCTAGTCAAATAGAAGTCCTCTAAATAAATATATGAAACTATGTTATAGTAGATGGTCACAAGCAAGATACCTCACTTTCAAGAGAATGACCTAGATCATTGGAAGCATGAAAACTTCGATTGTCTAGGGTCCTTAAATCAAAATTGACCTCACATCACTAATAAAGAATAGATTAAGACTAACAAATAGACGATTTTATAGGTTCTGATACAGAAAATTGACAGGGTTTAGAAAATTCCAGCAAAAGCTATTATAAGAAAATGTTAATATGAGAATGGATATTTTGATGTAAGGGATAAGTCTAGGGATTGACATGCAAGCCAGCACTTACCGTGCTGACATAGTGTTGGCATGTGGCACAGGGTGTGCTGTCAACACACCCCTGAAGAGATAAAAAAAACCTTTGTACGAGGAAGAAGGCTTCATATAAGGTAATCTTAGTCTTGTTGAGGTTGAGGGGTGGGAGAAGTTTTGTCGCCGTGTGGAGGGGAAGGAGAGTCTCAACCGCCATTGCTAGATTTTTTTTCTTCAAATCATGTAGAGAAGAAGATGGGAAAGTTAAAAAGTAGTTGATAGTGGATCTAATCCATTATTATAAGTTACTATCCATTAATATATCACTTAAGTTAGATTAATTATCAATTAAGTTGGGATCCATTATCACTTAAGTTAAGATCCGTTATGGAAGATATTAACCTATATTCTTCTCCTCCTTTCCTTTTCTGGGAAACCTTAGCAGTTGCAATAGGCAGCGGTAACGGTTGAGAGGGATAAACCGTGGCGAGGACTTCCACAAGGTGCCATTTTCTCTTTTAACTTCTTTCTCTTTCGTCGTCTCTCTCCTTTCCTTTTCTTCACCTCTTTCTTCTTAGTAGTGTTGGCCGTATCGTGTGTTAGCATGCACCGTGCCATGCCGAATGATGGTCGACACGGCATGTGCCAATAGTATGGCAATCCTTGGATAATTCTACTAGCAACAATCGATTTAAGGGTGACAAATTAGATATGAGATCCAAAAAGATGTTACCATGTCATGACTCGATCTAAAAATTATGACTGACCATGTATCTCAATAAGCTTGAGATACATGAAACCTTAACTAATTATCCATAATATAATAAAACTCGAAATTTATATAATAACTCTAATTCAAAAACCTTTAAAGACAAATACCTAAATTTTATAATCAAATGTCTTCTAAACATCACTAAGGCAACATTCAACTTTCTAATTTGAAACTAAAAACCATAATTATGATTGAAAGTGAAAAGGCTAAAACCCCAAGTAGAGGTAGAGTCCCGATGCCCATGTTCATTCACCACGTTGACCAATATCTAAAATATAAAAAGAGCTTAATGAGCTAACAACTTTAGCTCAATGAATCCATTGAAAAGCTAAACATCATTCATCATCTAATATGAGATATTAATCAAAGCACAATAATTAAAAACAATAGCCAGCATACTCATAACACGAATAATAAGCACAAGTAATAATAGTATGATTAACAAGCTAATGACATGCACAATTTAATTCTACTAATCTTCTCGATCGTAGTATTGCCAACTATCTTAATTTGGAATTGTGTTTGTGGATCCACACCAACTAAAATTCATTTCGAGATGGCTCTCGAGTCTTCTTTTTTAGTTGATACAGTTAAGATTATTAAGAGGTGTCACTATGTGATAAATGAAACTTGTCTTTTTTATTAACATAAAGATTAAAGTCACCTCAGGGACTCCTGGTCTAACCTGGGTGCTAGAGTCAACTAAATAAATCATGTGCTGATCAGGTACAAGTTTGTATTCTGGACTTTAAAGTAGATTTGAGTCACTATAGAGAGGTGTACGAAGAATATCTAGCCTATATCTGTTCACAAAGTCCTAGATTGAGCTAGTATTTTATTATTTATACAAAGAATAGTAATGCACGAAGATCAACATTTCATGAACTAAAATATTCCACAGAGTAGAGTATGACAAGAAATACAATAAGTATAAAAAATTGACCACCTATGGAGTATAGTATTGCATGAATCATAAAACAAGGAATTATAGTATGATGTACAAGATGATAATTATGAGAGTGAATTTACTCACTTGAACTCCACATGGGATGACTCAAATCCTATGTTTAGGTACAAGTATAAATCTTCATATTTATTCATAAATAATTCAATACTTTAATAGTATTTTCAAAATTTGAAATAACTTGTATTCCTCTAATTAATTGAGCTAAAACAAAACCAAATACTTGGGTTGGCTCACAACCCACAACATTAAGTGTCACAATGGTTTGTGTCACGCCTCAATTCGAGAACATGTTGGCTGCGAATCTTTAGGATAAAACCCGAAGAAAACACGAAAGCCCAAATAATAATCAAATCCTAAACTAGATTGACACAGCGGAAATGGTACTCAGCCTTTAGAGTCCTTACTAAACGGCTTCTTAAATTTCTGCAAAATAATAAGTCCCCATAAGTTTGATACCCACAAGTAACCCACTCTATTAATAATATGTCTAATAACAAATATCAACATATGATACATATAGTAGCAGAAAAAGAATTATAATAATATATATAAGCTGTCTTGGAAAATTAATAATTTTCTTGTCTTTTGTGCTGAATTTCAAAATCCAATATATGCTAAATTGAAATCATAAAGCATTCATATTATCTCATATTGAATAAATCAATATAAAATAATCTGGTAAAAGTGTACTAGCATAGAAATCGAATCATAAATCATTCATAATATCTCAATTTAAATAAATCAATATAAAATGAATCAATTACTGTCAAAAGTGTACTATCATGGAAACCCACCAAAAGTGATAAAATATTATATTGTCTCTTTAGTGGATATTTTGATCTATGACCACATCGCACTACTTAATCACCATCGGGATAGACGCTTAGGACTCTTTTAGATAGCCGATTTGTTTAGGGTCATAGTAGGTATTCTGTAATGCTATATAGACTTTTTCACTAAATATTAAGATTATAGTCATTAGAACGAAAATTTAGAAATCTTTTTTCTAATCCTACTAAAATCATTTGGTAGCACATTATGACGTATCCCAAGAATCTTTTTTTTGGACTTATCTTTTTGAAAATAAATTGGGTTTCATATCTCACTTTTATCAGTATTCAATTATACTGATTCATTTTAAATCTCATGTATCAAATTCCTCAATTATTAAAATTCTCAATTTAAATACAATATATGCATGAATAATCCATAAATCCAAATACTATTATTTTCTCTAATATAACATAAATTATTCTTAATAAGTAAGAAAACATGAATAAATAATAATCTAATATTTGATCTTGTAAAATTTCACATTTCAAAAATAATATTTTATTTGTGATCATCTTGTCAAATATCTTTCTTTTTAATAAAGATCTCTTATATTTTATTTACAGAAAATAAAATATATTAGCATAAAAATTTTCTGTTATTTTCTAAAAATAAAACCTAATATTAAATATTTTAACAAATCCGAATTTAATTTAAATTGAATTATTTCCAATTTATATATTATTTTCTGGAAATAAAATAAATATTAATTATTTTCAGAAATCCGGAAATTCATTTAAATTGAAATAATTCCACTTTATATCTTATTTTCTGGAATAAAACTAAATATTAATTATTTTCAGAAATCTGACATTCATATAAATTGAAAACTTTATATCTTATTTTCTGCAATAAAGATAAATATTAAATATTTTCAGAAATTTGGAAATATAAACAATGAAATCCCTTTTTTTCGATAAAATATAAATAATCTTAACATCTCTAATTTTTCTTGAAAATCTTTATACAACGGATTTTTTAATTTTTCGTATAATTGACATCATCATATTATAAATTTCTTATCTCATAAAATTAAAGAGGATGAGAATAAATAAAAAAAGAAGATAATTTTGAATTCATCAATTCTATTTTAATATAATAAAAATTTTAAGAAAATATGAGTGAAAATTAGCTTTGATCGCTCAATTAAAAAATAATCAATTTTTATATTCTAATAGTAATCTGCATGAATTCCAATGCATTCCATCGTTACTTTCTCTTTCATTTTCTTCTCTTTTATATGATAATCTCTTCTCTCTCTATTCTTTTCTATTCTCTGTTTTCATCTGTTTTTCTTCTCTCTAATCTTTATCAAGAATGATCTCTTTTTTTTCCTTTTCTTGGTACTGTAGCATTACTACAGTGCCTCCCCTACCTTCTCTCTTAAAATCCTATTTAAAGTTTTCTTCTAGGCTCCCTTTTTATAGTTAAAAAAATATAATAAGACTACTATTAGAATAGGGATTTTAATATTTTGAAGATATACCTAAAAATTTAATTTAATCTGAATTCTAAAATATATAAGATATAACGAAATTCCTTATTATCTAAATGTTTATTCCTAAACCCACAAATCTCATGGATTCGGCCGCAGGTTAGCTCGGAACCCACAACTTATTAAATTGGTTCAAGTCAAGTCTTTTGGATCTGAAAGTCGGACTTGAACCCGAACCCATTAATATGAAATGGTTGGCTCTGGTCGAGCCTAAGCCTAATCTTGCCTCTTTCCTTAAGGAGATCGACTAGAGAATGAGAGGGAAAGGAGAGGTCGTCTGTGGTGGCATTGTTGGAGGGCCAAGCCAAAGGCATCCACGCTACCCTTGCAAACTTGGCGACTTCTACAAGATGTTCACGGCAGGCGGTCGACACCGACAGGCATAGCTCTATGGCATCGAGCTTGCCTGTACAACTTCTCAAGCTATAAGTACTCCATGTAACAACTCGGAATCTTAAAACATAAATAAATAAATTAGAAATAAATATTTAGATAATGAGGAATTTTATTATACCTTTTATATTTTAGGATTTAGATTAAATTAAATTAAAATTTTAGGTATATTTTTAAGATATTAGAATCCCTATATTTTTTTAACTATAAAAGGGGGCCTAGAAGAAAATCCTAAATGTGATTTTAAGAGAGAAGGTAGAGGCGGCACCGTAGTAGTGCTACAGTGCTGAGAAAAGGAAAAAAAAAAGAGAAAAGAAAAGGAGATCATTCTTGAGAGATTAGAGAAAGAGAGAAGAAAAAAGAACAAAAAAAGAAAAGATAAAAACATATAGAGAAAGAGAGAAGAGAATAGAATAGATGGAAAAGAGCTTATCATATCAAAGAGACGAAAAGAAAAAACAATGCAATCTTAGAGTGCATCGCAATCCATGCAAATTATGACTAGAATGCAAAAATTAGATTATTTTTGGATTGAACGATCAAAGCAAGTTCCCACTCATATTTTCTTAAATTTTTATTATTAAAAAATAGAATTGATAATTTAGAAATATCTCTTTTCATTTATTCTTATTCTATTTAATTTTATGAAATAAGAAATTATGATATGATGATATCAATTATGCAACATATATAGGAAGATTAAGAAATCCGTCTGTTTTAAGAATTTCTATTGAAGAATTAGAGGTGCTAAGATTAATTGTATTTTATAGAAAATTTAGATTTATTATTTTCGGAATAAGAAAGAAAGATTTTGTTGTTTATATTTTTAGATTTCTCAAAATAATTAATATTTATTTTTATTCTATAAAATAAGATATAAATTGGAAGTATTTCAATTTAAATAAATTTTGGAATTCTAAAAATAATTAATATTATTCCAAAAAATAAGATATAAATTGGAAATATTTCAATTAAAGGAATTTCGGATTTGTAAAAATATTTAATATTATATTTTATTTTCAGAAAATAATAGGGGAAAGTTTGATGCTAATATATTTTATTTTTTTAAATAAAATATAAGAGATCTTTATGCTAATATATTTTTGAAAAGATCACAAATAAAATATTATTTTTGAGATGTGAAATTTTATACGATCAAATGTTCATATTTTTTGACTTATTTAGAATGATTAATATATATATATATATGTATTCGAAAAAATAATAGTATTTGGATTTATGGATTATTATGCATTTATTGTATTTAAAAGAATTGAAATCTTGATGTTTAAGGAATATGAAATATGAGATTCAGAATGATTCAGTATAATCGAATATTGATAAAAGTGAGATCTGGGATCAAATGTAACGTTGCGACGTGCTACTAAATGAGTAGCGAGATTCGGGAAAAGATTTTTAGATTTTTGTTCTACTGACTTTAATCTTACTCAACGGCTAATGAAAAAATCGATAGGGTATTGCAGAGTACCTATTGTGATCCTAAACGGATCAACTATCTAAAAAGTCTCGGGTGCCATCCCGATAGTGACTAGATAGTGCAATATGGCCACAGGTTAGATACCTATTAAAAAGACAATATAATATTTTATCATTTTTTGTGGGTTTCTATGATAGTGCACTTTTAATATAGATTAGTTCGTTTTATATTGATTTATTCAAATTGAGATATTATGAATGATTTTGCTAGAATTTAAAAAGCCGCTTAGTAAGGACTATGAAGACTGAGTACCATTTCCGTTATGTTAATTTATTTTAGGATTTGATTATTATTTGGGTTTTTATGTTTTCTCTGCGTTTTATCCTAGACATTCACGGTCATCATGATCCCGGATCAGGGCGTGACACTCTAGGGGCGATGTGGCTTGAAGTCGCCGACCAACGGGCTTCGTCGACTAGGTCGCAAATGCCCAAAACTAATTACACTAAATATCCGAAAATTTCCAAATTAACTTTGTGGTACGAGGGAGAACTCATCGGTGACTCCCTTGGTGAGGGAATTTTTCTCTGGCTGTGCTCGGATGACCCAACCCCAGCAACAATGACTTTGATGGTGAAGGAAAAAAAGAAATCTAATGGGAACAAGAGAAGGAAAAGAAAATCTTAATACCTCTCGAGAAGGTATTTGCTAGGCTTTATAGCTAGAGTGTCACAACCCGAAATAGGAATCATGACTGGGTCAATACGTTTGAGATATACGAAGCCTTACTAATATTTTCAAAGTACACAATGACAAAAAATTAATAAAAGAAAAGAATCCAATGTCATCGCTAACATGTCTCTAAGCAAATTGAATAAACGAATAGTCTAAAGCATAAAGATAAAAAAAAAGGGTAAAGTAAAGGGGTATGTTCTAAGTAGAGTTGGGGTTCTGGTGCATCCAGTCGTCACGTTGATCATTATCTGAAATATTAAAAGGGGAAAATCCACGAGCCAACAACTATGGCTCAGTGAGTGGAATCCACTCGAAAGCCAAATAAATTTAAATTTTATAACGTTAAATAAAATTCAAATTCAGCGATATAAAATGACAATTTTACTATGCATATTCTTAAAAGAATAATAATAACAACAATAATAATAATAGAAAGTTATGTCTCATAACATGCTCAGTTTTAACATACCGAATTTTTCCCAATAATAATAATGTCTCAATTGGTTCTATACCTGGTGGATCCACATCAACTAGAAGCCACCCTGAAATGACGCTCGAATGTTTTTCTCATAGTTGATCTGATTAGGGTCATTAGGAGGTGTGACTATATGATAAGCCACCATATTTTTTCTACTAATCATTGAAAGAGATTAGAATCACCTCAAAAAAGTCTTTCGATTTTATTCTGAGACTGTTTTCTAACCTCGGCAGAATTATCTAAGAAAGTTACCGCAGTGATCTGAAATAGGACTTTTTTCTAGACTTCTGGTTATACTTGATTTATCATAAAAAGTCCCAAGCGATTTATACCAAGATTATTCTCTAAGTCATACCAAATACCTGTTATACTTTTTCCCATTAAAATTTGCAATTTGCGCGAAGTATACAGATGCATTGAATTATATATTTTGTGCACAGAATTATAATAAATAAAATTCGCACACAGAGAAATATGTAGTTTGATAAAAGGTAAGTTAAAACGACAGACTACAGACCCGCCCTGGTGCGGAATCCGTGGACATGGACTACGTAACACGTCCCTTGCCTCCCGGCTTATCATCGATTGCAGGTTACCGGTCCAATTTTTTACATCCCTTTTCGAAGAAAGGAAGAGGCGGCAATTAATAGTTCACTGAGCAATGATTGATGCAGTCAGACAATGCCCTTAATTGGAAAGTCTACCGTTAACGAAATACAATATGAATAAATATGTGAATGAACCCACTCACTTGGATCTAGGCGAAATGACTGAAACATCTAGTTGATGTGCTAAAAATAGCCACCTTTAAATGATAAGGAAATAACATAAATTCTTATTTAGTCCCTAATCAAATTTTTGAATTTTAAAAACTAAATAAATGGCTAAAATGGGTTGATTTAAACCTATCGAATCGGACTAGGCTACGGTTGGCCTTTCAATTAATTAGATTGGGCCAAGGCCCAACTAATAAATTGGCAATAGACTGGGCTGCAGGCTAGCCCACAGCCCACCATTTGTTAATTTTGTTCGGATCGGGTCTTGGAACTGAAATCTAACCCAAACCCACAACTAGAAACAAAAGGAAGGGCTGGCTCGATTTAACTCGAGCCCTACCCAACCCTTCTTCCTCGAGGAGGTCGATGCAAGGAAGAGAAAAAGAGAGAGAAAAGAAAGAGAGTCCAGTCCGTCAGCGACCACTGCCGTTGGCGATCCACTGGCCACACCCTAAGCTCTCCGTCACTATCGCAGCCACACCAACCACACGAGATGAAGGAGAAGCCGCCACCGCTGACCAACGACATTATCTCATGGTTGGCGGCGTTCTGAGCCACGAGGACTCTCCTTGAAGGCAACTATGGCACAAGGCCAACGACGTAGAGCTTCTGAGCATGAGCGACAGCCACACAAAGCTACCGGTTGATGCGATTTGCTGATGAAACCGCGAGCATCAAATTTAGATATTTCTAATATACCTTATCAAACTCAAATTAAATTTGAGGGGTGGAAGGGCTTACTAATAAGTCGTGTGGTGGTCTTCGATTGCCCCAGCAATGCTCTGGTAGTCTGATTCCACAACGAAGACTCCGACAGTAAAGGAGGAGATGAAAAGAGGGAAAAGAGGGGCTGGCGTAAAAAAAGAAAAGGGAGGATTTAGGGTTTGATTTATAGAGAAAAATCTAAATCTAAATCTAAATCAGATTAGGATTCAGCAAAAATACTTGCAGCTACCTCTTCGCGTGCTTGTGAGGGAGAAGGTGAAGGGTGCGCACATGCGCCCCCAGAGAAATTTTTATTTATTATTTATTATTTATTTTCAGTTCTTACATAGAGCATCACGGAAAATCCGGTAATTGCCCCTAACCCGAGTCAGAGAAGGAAAGAAGAGAATATAAGGAAAGGAGAAGACCGGTGAGGCATGTGCCTCACATGCGATAACCTTTTCTTTTTTGAATATTACATACCAGCTATTATACCATAAATTGAGTTTGAAGAAGATGAAGGTCCACGATTGGAAGCCCATGCTAAAATTGGATCTAAAGATGAAATCTGAAATCTAATTCGAAGGATCAAATTGGGAAGCCAACGATGTCCAGATCAAAATATCTGAGAGGTTGAGCTCTCAAAGGAGTTGTAGAAGTCTCGATATCCTAGATATGTTGAAGAACATATAATTTTCTGCACATTTGTAGGGTTTCACATTTTAATTTTACCTAAATTATTAAAAATGGAAGAATGTAAAAAAACTAAAATTTTCTATAGAAGTTGAAAAAGTAGAACAAAAATAGAGTTTTTGACCAAACTAGCCATGTTTCAATTTGTTTTTACCAAAATAGACTACCCCTTAACTTATTACCAAATGAATTCTAATTTACTATAGCTTTGACAAAAATACTGAACTAATCAGTGTTTTATTGCTAAACAAAAACGCTGATTAGTTTAGCATTTTTATCTAGTCCTAAAAGGCTGAGCTGATTAGCATTATATATATATAAATCTCTTTAACTTAATCTTTCAGCAGTTAAGAAAAAAATTGCCTAAAAATAAAAATGCTGAACTGATTAGCATTTTTAAAAATGCTGATTAGTTTAGCGTTTTTTTAGCACTGCAGTAAATTAAACCTCATTTGATAATAAGTTTAAGTGGCAGTCCATTTCAGGAAAAAAAATAAAAAAGGCATTTATTTTGGTCAAAAACTCACAAAAATAGGGATAACTAACCTATGAGTTATTGCTTAGTTCCATATTCGTCCGTCATCATTTTCTTGGTACACATTGACTCCCTTTCTTTTAGTTATCATTAGAATTTCTGTTAAAAAATAATGTGTCACATGATCAATTTTAAACCGCCTAGGAGCTATTTTACCCTAAATTTAGAGAAAAAAATGATTGATGTTTTTCATTAACATCGTTAAGGTGGTAAAAGATTTTCTCTAATTTAAAGTCAGTGTGTACTTAAAAAAAAGATATGAGAGTGTATGTGGAAATGAGCAATAGTTCAGGTGGGCTTAGTGTAATTATGTCAAAACAATAGTCCGAAAGCTGGGTACATTATATGAATTGCATGTTGTACTTATGCCGGTCTTTATATGTAAGTAATTATTATTATGACTTGAAATTGGAATCATGACTCTATGTACTCGAAATCAGAATCAAGTCTTAATAAATAATTTCTAAGCCCACCATGATAAGAATTTAATATAAATATCCGACTGCTATAAATGTAATTCAATATTAATGAAAATGTTCAATGTCACCACTAATGTGTCTTCAATCAAATTGACTTAACTAAATATAAAAACATAAGACTAATAGAACTAAAAGATCCTAAGTGGAGGTGCGGTCCTGATGTATCAGGCTCAGTCGTCACATTGACTAATACTTAAAATGTTAGAAGAGGGATCCCATGAGCCAACAACTATAGCTCAGTGAGTGAATCTACTCAAAAATTAGAAAATCATTCTTTATCTACTATTGGATTTTAATCGAAGCTTAATTGTAAAAAATAATAGCCAGCAAACTCATAATATAAATAAGAGTTAAATACATTTTACCTCCATGTATATATTCCCAATATTATTTTATCTCCTATACTTCAAAAAATCTCAAATTAGTCCCTGTGTTTACAATTAAATTGAAACTGTTAGTTTTTCTATCCAAATTAATCGAGCGCTCCAAAAAAATTTTAAAAATTAAATGGAATTAAATGGCAGGCCAAATTATCTCTACTCAAAAATTAGAAAATCATTCTTTATCTACTATTGGGTTTTAATCGAAGCTTAATTGTAAAAAATAATAGCCAGCAAATTCATAATATAAATAAGAGTTAAATACATTTTACCTCCATGTATTTATTCCCAATATTATTTTATCTCCTATACTTCAAAAAATCTCAAATTAGTCCCTGTGTTTACGATTAAATTGAAACTATTAGTTTTTCTATCCAAATTAATCGAGCGCTCCAAAAAAATTTTAAAAATTAAATGGAATTAAATGGCAGGCCAAATTATCTCTATTTTAAATTTTCTAAGGACAAAGATGCCCTTCCCTTCTTATATAAGTATTTCTTTCTCTTCAAAGAATATCCACATGTTTTAGTTTCTAACTTTCTAGATTGTGCCAATTATATAGTAAATTTTATTAAATCTGAAGTTTTATGAAGTTTAGTAGTTATATTATATTTAAGAACAAGACAAATATCAGCCAAAAAAATCAGATAAAAAAATCATCTATTTTGCCTAGTAAACACAACGGGGGCATTTTGGTCATTTGGATGTGCTCCATTAATTTGGACAAAATACTAAGGCTTCAATTTAATTGTAAGTATAGGGACTGCTTTAAGACTTTTTAAAGTATAAGGGATTTAAAGTAATTTTGGGCATAAGTACATGAGGTTAAATTATATTTAACCCTATAAATAAGCATAAGCCACAAAAATGCAATTAACAAACTAATTTCATACTCTACTTCATTATACAACCCTTCTCAATTTCAACAGTACTATCTGTCTTAACTTGGGATTGTATCTCCGGATAGTTAATCCGGTTAGAGTTCTTCAAGAGGTGTCATTATATGATAAACGTACTCTATCTTTTCTCGTAAGGGTCACTAAGATGTATGACTATGTGATAAACACGTGTCTTTGCTGGTAAACCATAGAGAGATTAGAGTCACCAATCTCCAGTCTAATTTAGGACTTTTTTTTAGTTGCGCCAGAGTCACTAAATGGATCATATCAGGTATAGGTCTATTCCCTAGATTTCACTAAATGGATCATATCAGGTATAGGTCTATTTCCTAGATTTCAGGATATACTTAATCATGACACGACATGGCAAGGTAGGCGTGCCGGTCGGCACGGCTACGCATAGGGTTGTGCCACTGGCATACTTTGTGCCAAATGTCGTGCTATTACTTTCACATCAAGTGTCGGTCGGTATGGGGTGTGCCGACTGGGCACAACCATCTATGATAGCGCCTAATCAATATGTAGGCGCATATGCAGTCTAGCAATTAAAATATCAAAAATAAATTATATAAAAATAATTTATCCATCTAGTTTATTGAATATTTTAGCCTAACAAGCTAATAAATTGGTAAAAGTTGCAAAGTCATATATGAAGAATTATTTTCATAATATTTTTTCTACTAAGTATGCTACTTTCTAATCATATAATTACTCGATAAATATTTTCAAGTACGATAAGTTGCACCAACAAAATTAATTAATAATATGATTATTATGAAGAGCTATAGATATCTCACTTTTATTACATAGCGCTTTCTTATGAATATGAGGTTGCATTGCATATGCAGTCAATATGCGATCGTTGGCAATCTTCATATGTGGGTGCGTATGCATATGCAGTCTTCATATGAGGGTGCATATGCATATGCGGTCCACATGTGCGGCATACATGTGGTCGTATCGCAGAGGAGGACTGGGGCGGTTGACTGACTGCTGCTACACATATATGCTGAGCTGTTAGAAAAAGTAGATCTTACCCATTGTGAAGGATAAATAATAGGCAACCTTTTATTATTGTGCTACTCTTAATTTGTGTTGGCAAAGATTTCTGGTTAGCAAGGAAATTATGAAATTCTCTACATTTCAGTAGTATTTAAGTTTTGATATGAACTAGAACTTGCTTAATATATCCACGCATTTATCCATATGCACTATGCGCATAGAGAAGCACACGCGAATGAGCATATTCATACTAGTTGACTTCTTTATCATCTTTCGCCTTGTCAGATCTGCAGGAAAAACAAAGGTTACAGTTTCAGTATCTTGTGATTTTGTTTTAGCTGGTAACCCTCAACCTGTATATTACAATGCATCCAAATCAGTGACAGTAGTGCCAGATCCTCCATTGGCCCTTGGGTTACCTATAACTTGGGTGTTACCACCCTTCTATACCACTTCAGAGATTTTGCCTAAATCATTTGCATCACATCAGCATCTGGACTCTCGTAAAGTTGCAACAACTACTTATTCCCTGCTGACGACTTTTTGTGGTAATAACGATATCCAAAAACAAGAAGCTATCACTATCGATGGAAGCAAAATTAGAACACAAGAAAGTGGCAATATTGCATGTATCCAAGCAAAAGAACAAGCTACTGGAAGAAAAGAAATAGCATCATGTGTAAGGGTCACTGAGGTTAGTTTTTCACTCATTTTTATGAATTGTTACATAGATATCTACCATTGACCTGATTATGTAATAGTGTTTTCTTGCTTTATTTTTTGGTTAATCTTGTGGCTTCTCTTTTGTTTTTTCTTTCATTTTGAATTTCCTCTTTGATGTAAACTAGTCTTATGTGCATATATTTATCATCTAGATAAATTAAACATTATAAAATTGTCGCTATAACATATCATCCTTGTTATTCCCAATGGTAGGTGGTTGATTTATATTTTGACAGTTGTTTATAACTTTATATTATTACTAAATTGCGTGACAACCACCTTTAGGGCATTTTGCACTAAAAAGCCTACAGGTTCTTGAATTGGTATAGTAGCGCCAAGTCACCATGGAACTTGCCACATACTCTCCAATCATGGGGTTGTGTAATGCCTCGATTTCAAGAACACGACGGTCGCAAATTTCTATGGCAAAACTCGTAGAAATGAGAAGCTCAAATAAAGAATCAGATCTTGTGTGCACGTTGCCATAGCTCTCTGGAGTCCTTTCTAATATGCCTTTTGATTTTCTGAAAAATAATAAATATTTCATGAACTAGAAAGGAAGTGAACTCACTCTACTATTAGTATGTTTATTGACAAAAAGTTAACAAATGGTTTATATATAATAGCAGAACATGAATTTCAATGGTACATATAAGCTATTTTAGAAAAATAAATAGATTTTTGAGGTTCTTCCTCTTATTCAAAATCTAATGCATATTAGATTGAAATATAAGTCGGGATATCTCATATTGAATAAATTGATATAATTGGAGAATTGATGTTTGTCAAAATTAATATCATGAAAACCTGCTAGACTAATAAGTATGGCATATTTTTTAGTGGGCAGTCTAACCCATGTCGCACTACTAGTCGCTATCAGATTGATGCCCTAGATTATTTTGAGCCGACTAGGGTCACTACAGCAGCTAATTCGTAGTTTATTTTGAGACTTGTATAGTGGGCAGTCTAATTATTCTCTTTTATAACTATAATAACAATTTTCATTGATTTTTAGTAACTTTCGTTATTTTTTTTTTTACATTGTAGAATTTATATACTTTACCATTACAATTTATGTTTAGACAAATTAGAGATTGTTTAAATAAATAAAAACTTCTTAATCAATGTTTCAAAAATAGGACTTAATCTATATTACAAATAAATTATAATATATACTTAAAATATTGTGAATTACTGTCAGAATTTTATACTTAAATTATAAATTTTGTAATTAAACTATGAATTCTTCATTCCACTGCAGATAAATTTCGAATTTGAAGAAACTTCGATAAAAAAGTTTTAGACTATGATGTCACAGATTTTGTCCAATTAGTTTCATAATTTTTGGACTTTAGATGATTATATTGTGAATATTTTTCTAAAATTACATACAACTAAACTTTTGTAGTTTAAGTATGAAATTTGTACTTAAACTATGAATTTTGTACTTAAACTACGAAATTCAAATTTTACGTAATTATAGCAAAATATTCAGAAGATATGCATCTGACGACCAAAAAATATGAAATATATAATTATTGATACATCTAAAGCAAAAGTTTGCAATCTAATAGTCTAAAATACACATACATAAAGCTCTCACATTATCAGTTTACTAGTTTATTTAACAATTTTGTAAAGTTTGCAATCGAACAATTTAACTTCCAATTTTTTTGCCTATCAATCTATTACATTATCAGTTTATCACCATAATTAGAATTAAAATAACTAATAGAAATTTCAATTTAAGCTATATTCATATAAAAAATTTAAAGGAAATATAAAAGATTGAAAGCATTTGAATGAGAGTAGAGAGGCAGAGAGTCAGAGAGAATAAGAGAGAGGGAGGAAGAGATATCAGCCAATTAGAAGAAATGAAAGTGGATTGCAGAGGGAGGGGAGAGAGAGAGAACCTCATAGTGCTCAGCAATCTGTCGCCCTTGCGACTACTTGTCTCGCTCATCGCACTCGTCATTCTCAACCGATCGTCGTCTTGGACTTGCTTAGCCAATTGTTGTTGTCGTCGTTGCACTGCATTCTTTCACTCAAGGGTTTTAGGTGAGGTGAGGATTTGGGGATTTTTTAGGGCTGAAAAGTGTTGATCGGGGCTGAGAGGTGAGGGTTTGATTATTTAGTTTTGGTTTTAGATCCAGGTTGATGAAAACGATTCAGACTCGACCCATTTTGCTCAATAATAGCACATCGTGTCCACGCCATGTCCACGTTGTGTCGTATTTTGTTTTATATTTTCTTTAAATCAGGATTCCGTGTCGGACACGTGTCCCACGCGTGCTCGTGTCCGACACAGACACCCCCCCAGATAGAGGTGTTTGTGCTTCATAGGCTATAAGGATTAGGCCAGTCCTATTCAACTTTGGCTTGATACGGATGGACTTAAAGCTCAATGGGAGATCAGTTTGATTAGAGAGGATGTAACCGGACATTAGGGCTTGCTGACAAGCCCTAACCGGCTTACCTCAAGCTATTTGCCACGACTTGTTGATGCGGCTAGTCTCAACCACGGAGAACCAAACCAAAATCAACCTACGACCATTGACATGGACTCACTTCTACAGTAGTTTTATTTAGTCTTCAAGGAGCAACCCGAGTTTCCACCGATTCGAAACCATGACCATTGGATTGAAGATGGCACAAAGGATGAAATAGGCCAACGAGAGACCATATTGTACCTGCATGCAAAGAAGGGACTCACACGGCTGGTCTGAGAGATGCTTTGATTAGGGCCTTATCTAGTCGAGTCATACTGCCTACCATAACACTTGCTCATCGGTATTGTTGGTGCAGGAAGATAACTCATGGCGATTCTACGTAAACTATTGAGCTCTGAACGCTATCACCATCAATGACCGGTATCCAAAACTGATTTTAGAGGAGTTGTTGGACGAGCTAGCTTGTGCCACCATCTTCACCAAGCTCGATTTGCAGGCCAAATACCACCAAATCAGGGTTCGAGCAGCCGATGCTCGTAAGATGGCTTTTCGGATCCACGATGGTCGAATAAATGATGTATTTTGTCCACTCCTACGATGGTACGTGTTGGTGTTCTTTGACTACATTTTAGCATACAGCTGATCATGGGAGGACTAACTCAACATCTACGGACAATAATAGAGATCCTTAAAATGCATGAATTGAAGGTGAAGAAGAGCAAATGCTTATGGGGGTAGTCCTGCGTAAACTATCTAGGGCACTTCATCTCCTCCGCGAGTGTGGAGGCTGATCTTGCAAAGGTGGCTAGCATGGTGCATCAGCCACGGAGCACCCATGTTGGCCCTACTAAACTTCACCAAGACCATCGTGGTCGAGTGCGATGCATTAGGGTTATAAATCAGTGTGATACTGATGCAAGGTCTTCCCATAGCCTACATGAGCAAGGCCGTTTTGGATCAATTGCGCCAACTATCTGTCACAACCCGAAATAGGAATCATGACCGGTCATGCATTTCAATATGCTTGAGATACACAAAGTCTTATTAATACTTTCTATGTGTACGATGGCAAAATAAATAAATAAAATGAAAATCTAATTTATTAAATTTAATCTTATTGCAATAAACATAAAACAATGTTAATGTTTTTGAGTCTCTAACTAAATAAATAAAACTTCTAATCTAAAGCATAAAATCCAAAAGAGCGGAAAAGTAAATAGGTGAATCCTAAGTGGAGGTGGAGTTCGGGTACATCTCGCTCAGTCGCCCCACTGACTATTACCTGAGAAGATAAATAAATACAAAAAAAAAAGAATCCATGAGCCAACAACTATAGCTCAGTGAGTGGAATCCACTCGAAACCAAATAAATTTTAAATCATATTAATATTGAATAAAATTAAACTAAAAGCAACAATATCTATAACAATATGCAATAGGCATGCTCTTTAAATAATAACAATGATAACAATAGAGAGTCACAACTTGTAACCTTGCACAGTTTCAACATATTAACATCTTTTCAATATTTATACTGTCATATGTCTCAATGGGTCTAAACCCTGTGAATCCACATCAACTAGAAGTCACCTCGAGATGACGCTCGGGACTTTTCTTCATAGCTAATCCAGTTAGGGTCATCAATTGGTATCACTATGTGATCAACACACTGTCTTTTTCACTAACCGTTGAAAGAAGTTAGAGTCACTTAGGAAATTTCTCATTAATCTTAGAACTGTTCCCTAACCCCGCCAAAATCACCTAAGAAAGTCACCGCAGTGATCTAATTTAGGACTTCCCCCTGGACTTCTAGATAGACTTGAGTCACCACGGAAAATCGCAAGCGATTTATACCGGGACTGTTCTCTAAGTCGTACTAATACTAGTCTCATTTTTTTTTTTTCACAAATTTTAATATTTGCACGAAGTATGGTGATGCACTAAGTATAATAATTAAATGCACACAGAAAATATAACAATTAAATTTTCGCACGTACGGATGAAATAAATAGATTTGTACATAGAAATTGTAACAATTAAATTTTTGCACGTAAGGGTGAAATAAATAATTTGCACACAGAAAATTTACATGGTCTGACAAAGGTACGAAATATAATAAAATAAATATGTGAGTGAACCCACTCACCTGAGTCTAGGCAAGACAACCGAAATCTCAAATCTCTAGCTCATGTACTAAAAATCACCATCTTAAATAATAAATAATAAGAAAATTTTTAATTTGAATAATATCAATATTTTTAAAATTTAAAAACTAAAAAGAACTAAAATGTGTTTAATTTACCCATTGGATTGGGCTAGGCTACTGCTAGCCCGGCCCATTCCAAAAAATGAAGCTAATTGGGCTGGGCCTTGAAAATGGATTGGGCTGTGGGTTAGCCCGCAGCCCATCCAATTTAAATTGGTTCGGGTCAAGTTCCTTGGATTCGGATCCAATCCGACTCAAATCTAACAACCTAATAGGAGAAGGCCAGACTCAGGCAACCCGAGTCTAGCTTCTCCAAGCCGAAGAGAGAGAGAGAGAGGAAAAGAGAGAGAAAGGAAAAGAGAGAGGAAAAGAGAAAGAGGAAGACGCCGGTGGCCACCACGGCGACGGTTCGCCGGCCGCACTCTTAGCTCCCCAACACCCACACGGTGCCGCCGTCCTCGCGAAGTGGAGAAGAACCCGCGAACGGCAGTCAATCCCATGACCAACGACAATCGGAGCCACGAGGGCTCTAACAGTGAATGCCCACGGCACGAGGCCAACAGCAAGACGCTTCCAGACGGAGCGGCTGTGACCCGAAGCTGCCGACCGGCCTGATCCGTCAGTGAAGCCAAAATCCCAAATTAGGTATTTTCGATATACCCTATTAAACTTTAATTAAAATTTATGAGTGGGAGAGGGCTTACCAACGAGTCGTATGGTGGTCTTTGATTGCTCCGGCGGCGCTCCGGCGATCCGATTCCACAGCGACGACTCCGACAATGAGAACAAATAAGAAAAATAAGGAGGGGAAGAAGAAGAGAGAGAAGAGGGGGCTAAGATGGTTAAGTAGAGAGAGAGGGGGGATTAGGGTTTTAATTTATAGATTAATAGAAAAATTTAGATCTAATCCGATCCGGATTAGGCGTGATTTCTCCCTGCGCCTCGTCGCGTGTCGGAGAGGGAGGGGAGGAGCTGCACGTGCAGCCTCCTCTCTCTCAACCCCTAAATGTTTTTTTTTTTTGTTTTTTTTCTGATTCTTACACTATCAACATACGAACGCAAGATGCTAGTTGGGTGATTACCAAGTGGTGCTCGTACCTGATCAAAAGAAGGCTTGTAGTGTGCACTAATCAAAGGAGCCTACCCTACTTATTCAGATAGTGAATCCACACCTCGGCTCAGCAAAGGTAGCTCTCCAAGTTGCTTAGGTACGACTATAGCTTGGATTACAAAAAAGAACTAGAGAACGGTGTGGCCGGTGCACTTTCGCGACAATCAGATGCGAACAAGTTAGCCACCCTGTTAGCTTCAACCTTTCCGTTGTTGGATCAAATCAGGGGAGGGGGCCACCTTGAAATACTTAAACTTGGTGGAGCTTGCGTCTCAAGCGAACCAAGACTAGACAAGTCGGTCCGAGTACAACACAAGCAGACTCATGCCAAGGGAAATCGAATCCTGATTTTGGCTAACGAGAACCTACCACTGTATTGAAAAGCGGCTATGGTGGCCGCCCTCCCAATAGGAAAAGGGGCCACCTAGTGGCGACCAAACTGCCTAGGTGAACTTGGCGGGCCGCCAAGTCGCGTGGCGGACCACCAAGTCACATAGCGGGCTGAGGATTGTTGATTATTTCATCTCCTCTTCCTCCTCTTTTCTTCTTCTTTTCTTTTTCTCTAGCATCGAAACCACCCATTTTCTTTTTTGTCTTTCTTTCTCTGTGCTTTAACAGTGGGAAAGAGAGTGTTGGGAAATATAGAGAGGTCACATGAGAAAGAGAGAGTGGTGGGAAAGAGAGAGGCCATATGGAAAAGAGAGCCTGGCTCATGTTAACATTGGAAATAACTGAAGACACCAACTATTAATGCATTTCAAACCACCAACTAATGCATTTAATTTTAGATCATGATAATTTATTATTAATATGTTAATAGAATATGTATACATATATATGAATTATAAATTTATAATCCATTATTTTCATAGTTGTGAATTACACTATTAAAATTATATATATATATTATCATATACAATTGTTTTTTATTTTGTATATATTAAATTGCTAGACTACCTTAGCGTCCTCCTTGGCGCTCCGCCTAGGCGCTAGACGGTGGGGTGACCACCCGCAATCCACAACTGCCTTTTAATACACTAGGACCTACAAACCACAATAATTAGCCACTTCCATGACTCACCCCTTGTGAGCCACGAGGATGTGAGCCACGAGGATATCTTCTAGACCAACAAGCGACTTGGGCTTAACTTGGGCTTAACTGCTGATGGGTCCGCAACAAGCGACCAATGAGCCAAGTTCGACTTGGCTAACCAGTCGGGCTTCTCCGACCACTTCTTTTGCCCGAGCATATCTGGGAAGACATCACAATTGACTTCATCGAGGGCCTACCAATTGTCTAATGATGATCAATCATTATGGTAGTGGTCGACCTTCTCTCCAAGTATGCGCACTTCTCCTTGCTTGGCCACCTCTACATTGCATGGAAGGTCACAGAGGCCTTCGTCCATGACATGGCTAGATTCCACGAGATCCCACAGTCTCTCATGTTAGATTGAGATCCGGTGTTCATGAGTCAGTTATAGCAGGAGTTATTTTGACTCGAAGACATAGCATTTTGGATGAGCTCAACATACCACCCATAGACGGTTGGGTAAATGAAAGTCCTAAACTTGTAATTTGAGCAGTATTTTTGGTGTTACATTAGGGAGTAGTCAAGACGATGACTCTAGTTCTTGCTATGGGCAGAGTGGGGCTATAACTTCGACCACTCAGCCACGGGCACCACGCTGTTCAACACAATTTACAAGAGGCCGTCGATGACCTTGGTCTCCTGTAGTAAACTCAATGGATAGAGCACACGAAAGCTAAAGACACCCTAGCAGATCGGTTAGCTCTAATCTGACGGTTGAGAGCTAACCTAGTGACTGCCCAAAATTGAATAAAGCAAGTCTACAATCCGCGGCAGTAGGATCGAACATTTGCGATAGGAGATTGAGTTTATGTCAAAATCTAACAATATGGTCAAACTTCGATTTAATTGGCGCATCAGTACTATGGGTCGTACTAGGTGACCAAACAGGTAGGTGAGGTGGCCTACCAATTTGATCTTCTACAAGAATCGCGGGTGCACCTAGTGTTTTATGTGTCAGCCTTGCGAGCTTGAATTGCAGGTGAGACAGCTATTGCGGCCAACATACCCGATCCAGCTATATATAACCAAGAGCTTGTACCACTTTGGATTCTAGCCAAGAGAAGGATTTGGGTAGACGGAAGATTGATCACGTAAGTACAAGTGGAGTGATCCAATGGACAAATGCCATATCCAACTTGGGTGTCCGAGTTCGAGTTGATGTAGCACTTCCTAGATTTCACCTTGAGGTCAAGGTGAGCAAAAGTATAGTGAAGTGATGTTGTCCAAGCCAAACCGGATCTAAGCTAGGCGTCACGAGCTAAGGAACCGCATTAGGGTAGTAGGCCTGGTCTGTCGAACGGGCTATTTATCTTGTATTTAGTTCATGTTTCTCTCTTATTTAGTTTATATTTATCTCTTATGTAAGATTTTAGGACTAATCTTAGTCCGAGTTGTGTAAACCTTTAGGACTAGTCCTAGTCCTAATATGATTTATTGTAACCGACCTCTACAAATATAATTGTTAGTTTATTTGTTGAGGAATCCAAGCATTGAGAGTTATACTTTAGCCTTAGACTATCTCAGGAGTAAGAGTAAGAGTAATCTAAGAGAAAAAGTAAATTAATCTCCCGTAATCATCACTATGGCTGCCCATCTTTTCTCTCTCCACTGTGCTTCACCACCAGCCTCCTCTATCCGATACCTAGATCCCCTTGTTGTGGATCGACTCTAATCATTGTAATACTAACATGCAAGTGCACTAAGACTGTAAGTCAATCTAGTACGATGATCAATGTGATTCATGCACTGTATTAAAATTTCTTTCTCAATTCTGCATGTGCCAATAGAATCTCATAAGTGTCTTTCGAATGCCACTTAAATTTTCTTTTTATGCATTGTTTCTTTCTTGTGTTGGCATTCGAATGCAACCTGGTGTGCCATTAGAGTGCTGTCTGATACAACTACTGAAGTTGCTTTATTTTCACTTTGAACTTCGATTCTTTACACATTTGATCTTCCTTAAGTAGTGTGTCGACCATATAATTGGTTTCTGCTGAATCTAGTTTGTACAATTTGAATACTAATGTTATGGGATTTAGGAGCTCCTAGATCAATTTCTTTTTCATGTCCAAATGTTTGGAAAGTCAGGCACTAATCTCAAGGACATGCCCAGGCCAACCAGTGATCACTCACGTTAAGTAAAGACAAAAACCTTGGCCTTGGATGTACTTACTTATGGACCATAGTCTTAGATGGAGTGGATTCCATGGATTTGCTATTACAAAGTAATTGCATTAACAATAAAATCTATTAAATTGGAATAAAGAAATGAATGGATTCATCTTCCTTCCCAATGCTGGAATTTCAGGTAGGATCTGAATGGATTTCTTTATGCTACTAATATTCATCTCTGATTCTTCTTTGACTTCTTTTTTTTCTGTAAATTATACTGAATCAGTGGTTGATCACTTGGTGATAGATATATTAAAACAAAGTTGTTATGTTACTGTCGTAATTTCTCAGGTGGTACAAGTAAGGGTTGCTACCGCAGAATCTTCCATTCATGAAGTTTATCTTGCCGTTAATGATAAAGTGGAATTGATTATCAAGTACTGTGATCATTTAGGTACTTACTCACACATTTGTCAGTCTAGTAGTTGTCTGTTCGGCCAAATTATAATATCTATTCTATTTCATCTCTTTCTATCAGGTTATATGTTCACTGAAGCAAAGGGAGTGGTTCCATTGGATGTTGAAACAAATTATCCTGATATAGTATCTGTTTCTTTCCCAAAAAATGAAAACAATACACATATTACAGATGAATTTGTCATTCTGCAGGTCTGCTTCGCAGCCCTTTGCCTTTTTTACATGCTAACCCATTTTAATGTCCACACTTGCACAATCATGGAGCAAAACATTGATTTACCATATGCAGCTTGGGAAAATTTGTTGACCTAAGTCTCTTGACTCTCTTTACTTTTGTGTGGCATGAAGGCAAGAAGCCCTGGTAGAGCTCTTGTAAGGATTTCCATCGGTCATAATCCAAGAAAAGCAGACTTCATTTTGGTACTAGTTCTTTCCTCAATGGCAATTTGTAATTTATTGAGCTATATCTAATATCCTTGACAGCTGACTGATATTGCTTCCATTCATATTCGATGTGATGTACTTCATATAAATTTGATCTATTGAAATTATTTCATTGAAGTGATTCATTTTTATGTTGCTTTTTAAGTGAAATATATGTTAATTCTTTTGGCTAATTCATGAGGTATGTAGGTAGCTAGGGACTTTCTGTCTATGTATTAGTGCATTACCTAATTAGCTAATTGTATCAGCTTCTATGCTGCAAAACTTATCTGGATTATTTAGCTCTCACTATTTCACCCATTGGCAGGTAACAGTTGGTGCACAATTGTATCCTAGGAATCCAGTCGTACATCTTGGCCAATCTCTCAACTTTACTGTTGCCGGAGATGGTATGTCATTCTGATTGAGGGACATGATAATTCTTGTCATGCATGAAACATCGTGCCTTCTCATCAAGCAGCTTGGACTAAACTTCCTAGTTCTTGTAATTGATATTTGCAGCTTTTCTAAACTGCATTTTAGCGGATGTATGTTTTCTTTTTACCTTTCCTTTTCATATACATGCTAGTCTCCTTATAATTTGTTTCTTTTTCTTTTTGGTGCTTTAATTGTTTTTTTAACTGAAAAATCTCTAGTCTTGTATTTTTTTCCTATATAGTTCCTGATAGGTTACATGTTCAGGAACGTACTGTATGCTCTTTTCTCTTCTTCTGTTCTTTGTAATTGATAGCTTTCTCATGGCTTAAAAGCATATGACTGGCAAGGCAGAAGAAAAGGACAATATAATAAGTATGGTTAATGTGAACGGATAACTTATCTAAGAGCCTAGGCATGACATTTTAATTCTGTGTGAGGAACTGTTTTAACTTCTTGTTCGGTTGGATTTATTTTTAATTAACTAAAGGCTTTTTCTTAACTTTACTTGAAAGGAGAGTTATTTGGTGCTGGAGTTAGAAATTATTTTATTTGTTCCACTGTTCTATTATTGGATTCCATCGTCATGCTTTTGCTTGCTTCTTAGCTTTTCCTTTTATCTTGGTACAAGGCCCTAGAAATCTTTGCCTGTGCTCTGATAACTGTAACAATGTTTTGTAGGTATGTCTGGGCTTCAATCTGGTCACTGGTTAAGTGGTAACGAAAGCATTCTCTCTGTAGACAGGCTTTCTGGGGAATCTCGTGCTCGTGGTGAAGGTGTGACTGAAGGTAATTCATGAATCGAACAATTGTTTCTATACGCTGATATTTTCGTGATTCTTTTTCATACTATTAAGAGTATTTACTTTCCCTGATGCAGTGATCTTCAAAAGCTTGGACTTAAAGCTTCAAACAACAGTTACTGTGCTCAACGTAGACCAGATAATTGTTGATGCCCCATTAGAGACGTTGACTAATGTTCCATTTCCATCTGAAGGTTACAAGTTTTCTGTAAGATCTAGGTCTGTTTCTACTGCCTTCTATGATTACGGAAGTCTTTGGTTAAATTGTACTTAGTGAGTTTCCCATGCATATTGTTTTGTTCGATAATTCTATTAGATGGTAGTTTATATGCTAATGTGAATGCAGATGACTTTCCGTGCTATTTTGCCAGTTCAAACCTTTCGTCAATGCAACCTTTTCTTCATCCGAGCAATTTAAAACTTTCAAGATCTTTTCAATCCGAAGTAACCATGCTTCCGCCTCAATTAGATCAGTTGTCCCCTTGAAGGAAGGTGGAGAAACCTTCAAGAATTTCTCGAACATTGTGCCTCTATCTAAGCTAAGAGGCCTAGCCTCTGTTGTAGAGTGGGGTTGTGATGTCTGTCCTCCAATGACCTGGATCAAAGTCTAAATTGCAGTGAGAACTGCATCTGCAGCAGAAGCGGGAAAGTCATGTTGGGCACTAGCTCCATGGCGGCGATGTATATACACAGTGTCCTTGCAAAATCTGAATAACGTTAAAACTAAAATCTATTTCATAAATTAACTCGCTGCAAATTTGAACTTGTGCAACCGGACCTCCACTTTTCTCTAAAGGGTGACTCAAACTTAAGCTCCGATACCAACATTGTTATTGCCTGAAATTAGAACTATGATTGGCCTATGTAAAGATACATGAAGCCTTAATAAATAATTTTCTTTCTAAGTCCACTATGAGAAGAATTTAATATAAATATCTGACTCTAATAAATGTAATGCAATAATAATGAAAATGACCAATGTCTCCAATCAAACTAAATTAACTAAATATTAAAACATAAAGACTAATTGAACTGAAAGAGAAAAAGGGGTAGATCTTATGTGGAGGTGAAGTCTTGATACATTTCGCTAAGTTGCCATGTTGATTAATACTTAAAATGTTAGAAAAGGGATCCTATGAGCCAAATAACTATAGCTCAGTGAGTGAATCCACTCAAAAACTAGAAAATCATTCTTTATCTAGTATGAGATATTAACCAAAATTCAATAATTAAAACAATAGCCAGTAACCTCATAATATAAATAATAAGTCTAAGTCACAAAGATGCAATTAACAAGCTAATATCATACTTTACGTCATTAACCCTTCTCAATTTTAATAGTGCTAACTATCTCAATTTAGAATTGTGCTTAGGAATCCACATCAACTAGAAGTCACCTCAAGATGTGCTCTAAATCTTTTCCTTATAACTAATCCAGCTATAGCTAATCTAGTTAGGGTCACTAGAAAATGTGACTATATGATAAACGCAACTTATCTTTTCCACTAGCTGTAAAGAGAAATTAAGGTCACCTTAGGGAGACTCTTGGTCTAGCTTGAGACTGTTCCTTAATTGCGTCAGAGTTATCTAAACAAATTATATGTTGATAAGGTAGGTCTGTTTGCTAGACTTCAAAGGTTTCTTAATCACATCAATCTCATCTAAACGAATTATATGCTAATCAGGTATAAGTCTGTTTCTTAGACTTCAAGATAGACTTGAGTTACCGTATGGAGATGTATGAAAAATATCTAGTTTGAGTATGTTCTTAAGTCTCACCTACTATAACTCATGCCACTTATGACCAATATATTGGCTATTTGCATAAAAATAATATATTTTATAAATTAATGTATGGCACGAAGTATAATACATCATAAAAACAATAATGATGCATGAAGTGCGAAGACAATGTAATAAAATTATAATACAAAACATGAGAGGATAAACACGTGAGTAAATTCTCTCATCTACTATTAGCAATCTAGATATTTGTACAAATCTTCACCTTTATCCATAAGTAAACTCTTAATTTAATTTAACAATAACCAAAGTTTTTGAATTTAAAACTAATTAAATTGTTAAAATGGGCTATTAGTCGGATCTAGTCGTTTAGACTTGAACCCAAACTCAAAACTAAAAAGGGTTTCATTAGGCCAAATTGAGCTCTGGTTGGGATCCATTGGTCCTAACCTAAGCTCTCTTCTCATAGACAGAGAAGAAGATGAAGATGAATACGATGAAGAAGAGATGGAGACGTCTCACCGACAGTGACACTATCGGCGGATCCTGTTGATCACATGAGGGTTCCAAAGAAAGACATCCATAGTACAAGGCCAACGGCACAGCTCTTGGAACAGGGGCGGCGGCAACTCGAAGCTGTTGATCAATGAGCTTTGTTGAAATCGCAAATGCCCAAACAATAAGGTATTTATATTCTAACCTATAAATCTTATATTAATTTACATGGGGCAGGATAGCACTCATCGGCGAGTTGAGTTGTGTTCTCCGATTGCTCTGACAGTCCTCCAACGTACCGATTTGAGGACACGACCCCGACGAGGAAGAAGAAGAAAGGAGATTTCGATGCATAAATCCCCTAATATTAGGGTTAGGTTTTGTTTTATAAGGGCGGATTCTGATTTCAATTAGGATTTGATTGAGAAATTCGCGGCCATCTCCTCATTGCAGAACGGGCAATAGAAGGTGAAAGGGTCATAGCAAATTTTTTTTTCAGTTCTTACAAAAATTATGATAATTTTTGTTAGATGCTAATTCCTAGGGCCAGTTTGGTGTAACATCTCAGTTTTGAACAAAACTTCGAACCATGTACTAGATATGAGATATGTTCAACACTTTAGCATGTAAAAGGAGTTTTGAATGTCTAATGATATGATCCGGGTTTGATCAGATCGAATTACAGAGATATTGGGCTAGATGGATTGAGCCTATTTATCTTTTAATTTGTTCATGTATAAATATAAGCCCTTAAGGTAATAGTCTAGTTAAGTCATGTAAGTCATTAAGGCAAGTTCAATTAAGTCATGTAAGCCTTTAAGACAAGTTCTAGTTCGAATTGTATAAACCTCTATAGTTAGTCCGAAGATTTATTGTACCCGACCTTGATATATAGAAGTGCTGGGCTTCTTTGTTAAGTATCCAAGTATCTAAGTATTGAGAATTAATTGATTTTAATTATTTTCTTATATCGCATTTACTATTTTATCGTAGTCGTTAGATCCTCTTTATCTTCATAGGTGTAGATCATAATTGTGGAACCCTTCCAAGCTTCCAAACTTTAGCCACCATCCTCCACGAGCCATTCTACTATACAATCGTCCACCACCACCCTTAGCCGTTCACCACTCTGCAACGACCGCCACAATGTCTGATATTTACCACTTTGTCTCATTCTGACCATCCTCCACTTTTATTTATATTTTTTCATACTGACCTCTAATTTACGTGAAACCAAAACCATCAGAATTCTAACTTTTGAGGCTACCACTATACAATTTTTTATAATTCTCTTACGTCCAGATCGGCCTAAATCTGGTTCATAACATCTAACATATTTTCAAATATCTTATTTGCCAAACATAAGGGTAGAAATGAATTAGGATTGGATACATCATACATTTATGCTATTATACACATGGTTCGTTGAATCAACTTATCCAAGCCTAATCCAAACTCTCTCTCTCTCTTTGACTCTTTAATTCTCCCTTCTCACTTTCTCTCTTTCTCTTTCAATCTTTCTTCTTCATTTTTTCTCCTTAGAATCTAACCATTGTTTCTCTTATAAAGAGATCTAGCTCCGGCTTACTCCGACGATGCAGATCTAACTTTGGCAAACTCCAACGAACTCTGAGTATATAATTTATTAATTTATTTCTTTATTTCTCTCTCAATTTTTTTAATTTCTTCCACTCTCTCTTTTTCTTTCTTCTTCTTCTTCTTCTTCTTCTTCTTCTTCTTCTTCTTCTTCTTCTTCTTCGTCTTCGTCTTCTTCTTCATCACTGCACCATTGTTTTTGTTTCTTTTGTTTGATTTTCTTCCACTCACTCTCTTTCTAATTTCTTCTTCTTTTTTCAATTTTCATTGCACCATAGTTTTTCTTTCTTTATTTTCTTATTTTTGATAAAAAAATTTCTAAATTTTTAATGGTTTTCCGATACTTTAAATAATATTTAGAATTTTACGTAATTAAAAGGTCCGATCCGATCCAGACGACTACTACGTATTTAGTCCGATCCAATTTGACCAATACGTATCGTTTTTTCATAAGGCCAATTCTAATTCCGATCCTAATTTTTCAAACCTTAGTTATACATTTTGGATACTCTGGCAAGAGAGTGTGTCGTTCATAGTAAGACACATCCTATAAAGATTTAGTCTACCTATACCCTTGGTTCAGTTTTCGCAGTTTCTTTTGCAGGGATACACTATGTTTTGATTGATGCTGGTCAAAATTCATAGTTCATATTATAGAGACAAGTGACAACTTTTATTCTTCTAGACGCAATGTTCGTTTTCCATAATTGTTTATCATATAAGGGTCTTGAACACTTTTGTTTGAGTTAATTTTATTTTTGATAAACATTAAATGCTTGCTGGATCAGTATTGCTGAAAGGTGATAATCTATGCCTGTCTTTGTTGCAGGCATGTCATATAAAAATAATCCAAAATTCATCATATTGAAGTTTCAATGTCTATCATACCCATATTGCATTCCTATTCACATGCTTCATACTGTCATTTTCTCAGCACTTACCTGTTTTATGTATTTGCCTATGGGGATTTATATAAACTGCTTTAATTGATTCTTTAGATCTTTTACCCAACTGAATATAACTCTCCTCTACTGACTGCAGACGTGATCCCGTGGAGGCAGAGCTTAAGCTTGGAATAACTGCAAGTCATATTAGAGTCCCATATGATTGTAGGGTTGACCCCTCTTTTCTTGGGTATGTTTTTTTTGTGTTACTTTTACTTTTCTAGATAATGTTGGACTTCCAAACTTGTAATCTCTCCTTTTGTTACTTACTGTAGCTATGCAAAGCCATGGAGTGATCATGTTACAATGAAATCATATTGCCTCTTCTTTCCATACTCACCCAGACAATTGCAGAATTTAATGTCTACTTCAAATTTGAAGTTGAAAAATAGTATTGGGAAGGAAGGATTTATGTATGTTTCTGTAACTGCATCTCTGAGGGAAGCTCCAGAAGTTATGGGATCTGCACATGCGCTATTTATTGGAGGATTTTCTATTTCAATACGGAAGGTAATAACAGTTTGCCCACTAGGTCAAAACTTCAAAATAGAAATTATCTTGCAGAAAATTACACTAATCTAATTGATGCAGTTAAATTTGACACCTAACACCAATAGAAGCCTGATAACAGTAATCGGAAACACAGGTATTCAAGGATTTTAAATTGCTTTTAGTTGTGAATTTATTCATGTCTTAATTTAGTGTTAATTTCTTTTTACTTCCTATGGCAGAAATTGAGTTATTTTGGAGTGCCAAAGATCTGTTACTAGTTCAGCCTCTTAGAAGAAGTGGTTCTGGTCTCACTGGTTATGTTGAGTACCAGGTGAGGAAGTACCAATTTAATACGAGTGGCTGACATACTGCATAGGGAGGCTAATTACCTACTGATTGATTTCTCCACTTACAGGTTGAAGTCCTTAAAAGACAATCTTTCACAGATAAAGTTTCTATAGTACTTCCATCCATAGGTATAATCTTTCAAACCTACTTCTTTCCTTTGTATGACTTTCTATAATAGAGTACCAAAATTCACGTGAATGCATTCCATAATTGATCCTTCACAGCTTTGGTTATCTTTTAACCCTACTTTTTAAGAGGTTTTTGGGTATAACTATATTGAAACTTTTATCTACATATCTTGTTGTAATGCCTGACTAGTGGGATAACATTAATGACACAGTTTTTTCATTTTTCATGGTTTCACTCTTATATGCCACGCGACGTTTAGTTTCTCAAATATAGTTGGCCTAGTACACAACACAACTTCTACAGCTTGGATTGAAGACAACAATTTTTATCTATTTCACCCTGTTTGTTGTGCAGGTCAAACAGCAGAAGTTGATGTCAGTTATGTAGTTGGAGAAAATGCAACGCCAACCAGGATGAGTGGTATCACATGGCCTGCAATCTTAGTTTGTGCTATCGTATTGATATCAACAGTTCTTGTCTTCTTGAGGTTGCTCGATAAACCAACCAGAACTACAACTTCTAGGCAGGGGACGCCTGCCTTATCAGCTGTTGCTGTTCCTATGACACCAGAACGAACCTCTTCTGGAAATTCTCAGTCCACCCCACATACACCACCGCCTTTGATGGAGTATGTTAGGAGGACACTTGATGAAACTCCGTACTATAAGCGTGATAGAAGGAGATACAATTCCCAATATACCTACTAGATGATTGTTTATATCAGGGATTGTATGGGTCGTCTAGAATTTTAATTCCGTTAACTCTAGTTCGGGATGTAGCTTTCAAGTACACAAGCTTACTCACCTGATAACCTTGTATGAGAATATTTTGTAAATAGAAGATTTAAGTATTTGGGACCTGTAAACGTTCAAAAAATTTGCTTTAAAGGTGCATTCAGAATGAGATCCCTATCGAGATGAATAATAATATAGCCATTGCTCGTATGTATTGCAAAAATGTGGTAGTTCTGCCTCATTGTCAGGTTTTGACCAAGTGTCTGCCTCGCTTGAGTGAATATTTGGGATCTCTTCTCCCAGTAGTCTGCTTTGGCTTATGACTCAAGTGTGTCATCTGACCTGGTCTTATTACAGAACGAGCTTATTATTCCGAACCTTGATAAGGACTTTTTAAGCGAAGTTTGGGGTTTATATTAATTGAGTTCGCATCATAAACGGGTTGTCTATATTGGCCAGTTTATTATATGGTAGTGTTCTTAATTCGGTTGTTTGTTGATAAAAGCTTACTCATTGTATTGACAAGTTTTTGGCGCACGGTTTAGAATTACACTTTCCGCCCTCACTTTCATTATACCATAATTATCCTTTCTCCAACCCAACAATTTAATCAAATAGCCCGCAAAACCCTTTCTTCATCTTCCTCTTCTCCCTAGAAAATCAAAATCATGACCAGCTGTATACTTTAATATGTTTGAGATACTAGAAGGCTTACAAATACTTTTTAAGTACTCAATGATAAGAATTAATGAGAAACTTGACTTCAATAATTTAATCAAATAATAATAAAAATAATTAATGTCATCATTAATGTGTTTTTAAATAAATTGAATTAATAAATAGTCTAAAACATAATAACTAAATGAATTAAAAGGTGAAAAGAGTAGATCCTAAGTGGAGATGGAGTTTTGATGCATCTTGCTCAGTGGCCATGCTAGCCGTTACCTGAAATATTAGAAGGAAAAATCTCATGAGTCAATAATTATAGTTCTGTGAGTGGAATTCACTTAAAAGCCAAATAAATTTTAAAATTTATAAATTAAATAATATCTAAATCTAGCAATATAAAATTATACTTCCACTAAGTATGTTCTTAAAGTAACAATAACTAACAATAATAATAATAATAATAATAATAATAATAATAATAATAATAATAATAATAATAATAATAATAATAATAATAGAAAGTCATATCTCATAACATGCTCAGTTTTAACATATTGAATTCTTCCCAATAATAATAATGTCATTTCTCTTAATTGGGTCTGCACCTTATGGATCTATATCAATTAGAAGTCACCTTGAGATGGCACTTGGATCTTTTTTTCATAACTGATCCGACTATGGTCACTAGAAGGTGTCACTATGTGGTAAATGCACTTTGTCTCATTTATTAACCGTTAAGAGAGACTAGAATCACATCAGGAAGTCTTTTAATCTAACTTGGGACTATTTCCTAACTTCACTAGAGTCACCTAAAAAAGTCACCATAGTGATCTAAAATAAGATGACTTTCCCATAGACTTGTAGTTAGACTTGAGTTACTAAGGAAAATTGTAAGCGATCTATACTAAGACTGTACTAAATATTAGTTATGTTTTTCTCCACTAAAATTTGCTAGTTGCATAGAGTATAGCGCACTGAATCGTATATTTTGCACACAAAATTAGAATTATTAAACATACAAAAAAAATATAATAAATAAATTTACACACAGAAAAATATGTGGTTAGATAAAAAATATAAAATACAATATAAATAAATATGTGACTAAACCCACTCACTTGAGTCTAAGTAAACAACTAAAATCTCTAATTTCTAGTCAACATGTTAAAAATCACCACTTTTAATTTTAAAAAAATTAATTAAATAATATCATGATTTCTAATATTTAAACTAAATAAATTTCTCAATTAAGCCAAATCAAACCCTGGGCTGGGCTATAGTTGGACTGCAGCACACCCAATAATCACTTAAATGGATTAGGCTCAAGGTCCAATCTAATTAAGTTAAATGAATCGAGTCTGAGTCCTTTGGATTCGAAATCCAAACCCAACCCAAATCTCTTAAGGGATGAAGATGAGACTCGAGTTGCGCAAGTCTACCTTTATCATATTGAAGGGACCAATGAGAGAGAGAGAGAGAGAGAGAGAGAGAGATCGGCAATCATTATCACTGGTAGTTTGCCAACCATGCTAACGTCTTCCTTGCAACCTCGACGATTTGAAAGAGGAGAGGGAATATTCGCCATGGTAATTGGTTGTGGGATCTATGGCCGATGGCAACTCAAACCACGAGGGCTCCAACGAGAAACACCTACAGCACAAGGCTAATGACGTGAAGCTTCTAGTGACGGAGCGACAACATCTCGAAGCTGTTGGCCAGCATGATTCGCTAACAAAAATGCAACCCCACAAAATAGGTATTTCAAATCTACCCTATTAAACTTAAATTAAATTTAGGGGGGAAAGGCTTATTGATGAGTCGAGTGGTGGTCTCCGAATGCTGTGGCAGTGCTCCGTGGTTCGCTTCCACAGCGATAACTTCGATGGTGAAGAAAAGAGGAAGAATGAAAGGAAGAAATGGGTTGATGTAAAAGAGAAGGGGGTGGAATTAGGGTTATATTTATAGAGAGAATCAAAATCTGATTTTGATGGATTCGATCAAAACTCTTGTGACTTCCTCACTGCGTGCCAGAGAGGGAGAGGGTGGTGAAGGATGCGCATGTGTAGTGTACGTGCTCCCCAAGAGATTTTTCTTTTCAGTTCTTATATTTATCCTGATGCATCAATCTGACTTCCTCTCGCACATCAAACCCTCAAAAAGCTCCCTCCCTTCTTCCTCTCCTCACATATTGATCCCGATATTGAGCCCTAAAATTATCTGCATCCAACTCTTCCTTTTTCAGTCCTCCACTTTCCTATCCCTTCTTTCAGTCTTCACAATTCTTCACCATTTGTGTATCATCTTGTAGAACCTCGACAAAGGTGGAAAACAAAATCTCCACACGTTTAGGGTAAATTAGTATTAGAAGTTTAATTTTTTATGTTCATACTTATTGGGCTTTTGCATTCAATAATGATTATTTTCCCTTTTGGTCTTTAGTCTCGAACTTCATTATTAAACCTTTGTTTCTTTTGAAAGAAATCTTATAGGTTACGAATTTTTTGAATTTCACTTAAATTTTACCACTGTTACAATCTATGGGTGTAAATTTTATTTCATTAGTATTAAGTGGGATATTTAAGAAAATAATATGCAGTTAGTCCAAATTTCAAAAAATGGTTAGTCATCTTGTACCGTCTTTTTTAAGAAAATAATATGCAATTCCTATTATCACATAGAAGTTTCTCCTTGTCAAACTTATTTATTATTATACATGAATACTGAATGATGACTTGTTTTTCTGATTGTTATAATCTACAATGAACATGACCACAATAATTATTCATTTATGTAGTTTGGTTATGTCCCCTCATGCTTGTAAACTAGTTGTGCCAAGAAGTTGTCTCTCATATTCTAACTTTTTTTCTAATCATTTTTAGCTTCTATTGGCATTTTTATTTTGCTCTACCATCTTTTTCGTTTGGGCCCATTGTATAGTTCTGAATATCAAACCATATTGTATTTAGTTTTCCAAATTGCAATGATAGAAGAATTGCTTTTTATCATATTTTGAGATAGCTTTGGCCATCTTAGTGGTTAAAAGGAAAATAGGTTACCTTTGATCATGCAATCATCTACCTATTGGCTGGTCATATGCAGTGATATGTCTTACAACTTCTTTTATATTAGTTATAAAAGCTTTAACTTTTGAATACACGGATATGTCATGTGGTTTAGTAGGGGTATGCATACTCTAATTTCTGTATGCTTTATGACATGTTTCCACATCTAATTTCTGGTGTTTTTTTATAGGATAGACAATAATTTGTGGAATCAATGCCTTGTTCTGAAATAATATACTATTTTAATAATAATATATGCATATTATAGTTTTTATAGTTTCGATATTACAATTTTTGATATTCTGTTTTTCTAAAACAATGAATATTGTTCTGAAAACACAAATTTTATATAATATTTGTACATATATGTTATGAATCAAATCTGAGCCGATTCAGACGTAAAAAATTATAAAAATTTAGGTGTTGGTAGCCTCACGAGATAGGATTCTAATAGCTTTGGATTCATGTCAATCACATATCTGGATGAAAAGATATAATTATTATAGTAAAGCAATGTCAAAATTGCGGCGATCGTCGAAGGGTGGTGGACGGCCGTAAGGTAGGGTGGTAACTCGTAAAGGTGATGGTGGCTATGGGTTAGAGGTAAAATTAACTTTAAAGGCTTATACGACTCAAACTAGGATTTGCTTGAGAGAGTTACATGACTTAATTGAACTTACCTTATATGACTTAATTTAACTTATCTTAATGACTTAGCATAACTTAAGTAGACTTGCCTTAAGGACTTACATAAGTATGAATAAATTAAAAGAATAGGCTCGATCCATCAAGCCCAATATCCTTATGATGCGATTCGATTTGATCGGTTCGTACCAATCCACTACGCTTCCGACACCTTGTCCTTAAGTGACTAATTCCTGATGTCCTTGTACTCATAGAGCTGATCATGCAAATCAATGGACTCAAGTTCATCCTCTTCATGACCGCCTAAGAACATGATATGGGCTGGCTGGTGCTTGAATTTATGATTGAGGGAAAATCAATCATCACAGTAAAAATATATGCCTTTTTTTTTCTACACTCCAAGTTATTAAGTACAAAGCAACATGAGATATGTTGTTAGTTGGGTTAAGCCATATGCACAAGCTAACTTGAGGTAGATATAATCTCTAGTGGGCCATGGGTTTGGGTCGCTTTTCTTCTCTCCTCCTTGCGAATTTGGTTCAATCGAATGAACTCCATCATAACAGCTAAGAGGCCTCATCATGGGGTCTTGCACATAGGAGTCTAATCCGCACAAGGTTTGAGGTCTTGCACATAAGTCTTAAAATGATCAGCACGAGGTGGTTGAACTAGTTTGCAAAAAAAAGCTGGAGATCACCGCTAGTGGGAAGCTAGGGTTTTGGGCCCTACCTCCCACTGTGGATGGGGAGGATAACATTAGGACCGTCGAGTTCCACTATGGTTGGAGGACGGGTCGAGGAGGCTATAGTTTGGGCCGGCTCATCCCCTCCCTCACGGCTTTGATCATTCACTCCATGGCACCATAGTTGATAGTGCTGGTGGTGTAGGTCGGTGGAGGGCAGCTAGTAGGGCCTCTATCAAGGCTTGGATCGAGTCCTTGAGAGTAGTTTGAATCTCCTTCGAGTTCTTCTTCAATTTGGCCAAAAATTCTTTAAATATCGTTGTCACCCACGTCGATGGCTCGTCGTTGGTAGTTGCTGGTGGTGGAGGGGTGCCAGAGATACTCCCACAGGAACAAAGATGAGTTCCTAACCCTCCATGGTTGATCTTTTCTCATTTGTCTTGGATCACATATTAACCATCGTCCGAGGAACGTTGACTCTAATACTAATGTTACAAACCAAATATGGACCAATTCGAATCTAAGAAAATTATGAAAAGTTAGGTGGTGGTAGCCTCACGAGATATCTAATGGCTCTAGTTTTATGTCAATCAAATGTTTAGATGAAAAGATATAATTAAAATAGTGGAGTAAGGTCAGAACGGGGCAGAATAGTAAATATACGATGTTGCAGTAGTCAATGGAGGGTGACGGGCAACCAAGAGTAGTGGTGGACGACCATAACATACCTAAATTCTCCAGAAGGCATAAGACACCCAAAAAGGTATAAGACACCTAAAAGGCATAAGACACCCAAAAGGCATAAGACACCCAAAAGGCATAAGACACCCAAAAAGGCATAAGATTTATTCTCCAGCTAAATAACATACCTAAATTCTAAGTATAAAAGGCATAAGACACCCAAAAGCCCTAACTAGACAGATTTTGTTTAGTCGATTAGATATGGGGCCAAGGTTAATTTTCTTTATTATTTTGGCTCACCCTTGACCTATTTGGGAGGACCCTAAGTAGGGCCATATCATCAAACCTTGATAAGTATTATTTTAGATGAGTTAGATAACTTATCCAATATTCTGTTATTTTATCTCTCACGAGAATATTACGGACCAGATTTGAACAAATCCAGACATAAAAAAATTATAAAAATTTATGTAATCATAGCCTCATAAGATAGTGTTCTAATGGCTATAGTTTTATGTCAAATAGATGTCTGGTTGAAAAGATATAATTAAAATAGTGGAGTAATGTCAAAATAGAGCAAAATGGTAAATATGCGACATTGCGGCGATCACCGGAGGGTGGCAAATGGCCAACGGTGGTGGTGACGGCCATATTATAGGGTGGCTATGGGTTGAAGATAGAATTTGAGTTTCTAACTTAGATCTACTCTTAAGAAAATAAAGATGATTTAACGACTGTAACAAAAATGGTAAATGCAAGAATAAGAAAAATTAAACTCAATTAAGTCTCAATACTTGGATGCTTGAATGAATAAAGCCCAAGCCCTTTATATAGAAGTCAGGTATAATGAGTCCTATTCGGATTTAGCCCTAAATGCTTATACAATTTGAATTAGAACTTGCCTTAGAGACTTACGTGACTTAATTAAACTTGTCTTACAGACTTAAATAATTTAATTGAACTTGCCTTTGTGGCTCACATGATTTAACTAGGCTTATCTTAAAAGTTTATATTAAAAATAAATATGACCCAGAGATAAACATGACTTAGCTAAATTAACCTTTTTTATCCTTCTCAGAATGTTTCTTCATTATGCCACATATGGAGTCCTAATATGGAAAAACTTTGAATACGAAAGTTGTAGACCAGGATGTCTTCGATCATCTCCAAGTAGTCTCATAATATTCGGTAACTGATAAATAGTTACAAAATATTTTCCTAAAATTATACATAAGTGAACAAGTTTAGCTAATTAAATAAATGCTAACCTACTTAGATTTTAGCTAAACTATATAAACAGAATAAATAAGATAAGTAGATTTAATTCATAGAATCCAATGTCTTCATAGTATGATCCGATTTAACCCGATTTGCATTAGAGAATCCTTAAATTTGATCTTGTAAGGTACTAACTATATGTTGAAGATGACTGCTTAGAAAAGAAATGTATATATGGTTGGTGTTTTGATTATTCTTTATAATGTGTATTTTGATATGTATTACTTTCAATGCATTGGAAATATTATCCAATTTTCTACAATTTTATTTCTCATGATATAAACTTGTATATGGTTTTTAAAGACGATAATAACAAAATAAATTTAGACAAAATGCTTTAAAGAGGTTGAGAATTTAATTCATTGGGTTAAAAAGATGTACTAATTTTTGTGAAAAAAGATTTATTTTGTTTTTTGAGAAGTACAATTGGAATACATTTGTCTCCCACCAAAAAAATAAAGGAAAATCACCATGGTCTAACTTGAGATAAAAAGTGACAAAATAGTATAATTATATATTGCCGCCTTATAGTTTAGTTAAAAATTAAACATGATATATAACTGTGAATTATAGAAATAATAACTTTGGAATGTATTACACAGTCTGTGCATTTCTCCGATGGTAGAGGAAGGAAAAAAAAAAAAAAACTTCAAGGAAACCTAAAATGTGAGTCGGCATTAAAAAAAAAAAGACAATGGAAATGTGTCGTCATCAAATCACCGCTTATTGAACAAACTTCCTCCTCCTAATATACCCGGCGGTCCGCGCGAAAACCCTAGTTGCTCTTTTCACATCACGAGACCAGAGGCCGGAGATAGCCTCGCAAATCCAAGGAGCAAGAAAGATGAATCCTTTCGATCTCAGATATGCTGATCCCACCTCATACAGAGAGAGACGGAGGTAATCCTTGTCCAAAGATCTCATCTTTCCTTCCACTTCTTCTTCTTCTTCTTCTGATGCTTCCTCTTCCTTCTCTTGCTTCGCAGCGATCTTATGCGGCCTCCGCCGCCTCTTCCTACCCTATCTGTCCCTATGGGAAGCGTCGGCCTTGGAGGCGCTGCTCCCTTCTTTCCCCATCCGGATAAATTTACTGCAGGCTCCGACCTACCCCGCTTACCTTATGGCGGTGGCGGCGGGAGGGGCAGCGACCATGGATCCCGTGGTGGCCGTGGAGGAAGGGTTTTTGACGGTGGAAGAGGAGGAGGAGGTAGGTTCTCCGACGGAGCTCGTGGTGCCCGAGGGTTTAGTTCTGGGAGGGGAGCTGGGGGAAGGCAAGAATTTGGAGGGCGTGAGGGTGGCGGAAGGGGCTTTGTTGGGAGGCCTGGGGCCGGCAGGTTTGGTGTTGGTGGTCGTGGTGGTGGCGCCGCAAGAGATTTTGGGAAGCCAAGAGATGATCTTGATAGTATCTCGCTCCCAAAACAGAATTTCCATGACCTGATCCCGTTTGAGAAGAACTTCTATGTGGAGAGCCCGGAAATGCAGGCCATGTCAGAGCACGAAGTGCTGCTTTATCGTCGGCACCGGGAGATCACAGTTGAAGGACTTGACGTGCCGAAGCCCATCAGGTTCTTTCATGATGCTGGTTTTCCAGGTATGTTAATGTTGGAAAGTTTTTGTTTTTTTTTGTGCTTTCTGCTTGTGTTGTCATTTTCTTCTGCATGAATTGCTCTCATTTTTTTTTTTTTTGATGGAGATAAATGATGAAACTAATGTGTACGTAGGAATATTATACTTAAGCAGTACAAATATAATTTATTGTGTAAAGAACATAATTTAGTTTCAAACTGCTTAATTTGCTTTGCCCGCATACATATCTAGATGCATCAGTTAGCCTATATATGTTCAATATATATAGAACATAATTTTAAAAGTTTATAAGGAAAATTATGGATGCTGTTTGTGAATTTTGGTAAGCGTGATCTAACAAAACTAGATACTGAATTCAAGTGAAAATTGATCTGGATGTTGTAATTCACTATAGTAAGTGGGCTCAAGTAAGAATGTAGGTAGAAACTTTGGTGGAAGGCAAGATTAAATGTCACGATTGCATTGACCATTTTGTAATATAAGAAGCTAGTATTATTTTGTTGGGATTAGCTTATTTCAGTTAACATTGATCAATGATAATACAGATGGATATAAGTTACCTAGCCAACAGATTTCCATTTAGTTAACCTGAAGATAACAATGATTATTATTAGTCTTATGCTTAACTATGAATTGCTTGTGAGGCGTACATGTTTAACCTACCATAGGACATATAAAATAGATTATCCTAATAATTTAATTTGCAATTTTTTTGTTTTAATTCAAAATGCAATAAAAATATTGAGGTTTTTCATGTTCAGTCATAATTTCTTTCATAAAAAGTCTCTATCTAAAAAGTGACAAGTTTTATGTGATTGCAAGGATTGTTGTGCCAAAGCACATGTCATGCTCGACTCAGCATGCCCTTCTCACACCTCTAATATATTATTTATGATATTTAGATATGTTTTTACTCTAAATATATTTTTTAAAGCTTACATTAGAGTCCTTTGTCCTTAGATATTGTTGTAAATGGTTTATTTTATTAAATATATAGTAATAGTCAAATAGAAAAATAATTTAATAGATAATATGATTGAATACATTCATTAATTGATAATAGTTTAATAATTAAACTAAAACTTAGTTGAACATACATAGATTCACGGGGAAGGCTAAAAACTATATATATTGGCACAAAAATAATATGAGAATTTTGTATCAAATATTATCAATAAACATATTAATTTCATATCTCTTTCAAATTTGGGGAATAATTGGGAGGAAATTTAATTATGTTAAATATTAGCTAAAAATTATAAAATTTGAATTTAAATCAACCAACGATGGTCGTGCCACAGGCACGAACTGTGTTGACCACTGGCATGGCATGTGCCGTAAGAGAAGGAGAGAAAAAAGTAAGGGATACTCGCCTTCGTCTTTGCAGTCGCTGTCGCCATCGCTCGGCACTCGCCAGATCCGAAACATAAGTTTTTAACCTTCCCTCTCTCTCTCGATCTAGGGCATCCGATGAAGCGACAACGATTGGCGAGCGGTGAGTGATGATCGGCGATAGGTAGCTTGACGATGAGGTCGATGGTGAGGGGTGAAGCTATTAGAAGGGCAACCGTGTGGCACCCTTCGTGCCACGTATCGGTAAGCTACGAGCACGGCAAGTGTCGACCAACACGCTCCATGTAGGTCGGCATGGCCATCCATGAAATCAACTCATATGGAGTTAATCTAACATATTTCTTTACCAATTGATCCAATTTAAATGAATTTGACATACTAATTTTGGATTATTTTGAAATTTGGGAAATGTTTTGTTCTTTTTTTTGGCGGGGAACGAATCAAATTGTCCCATCATACATGTAAATTTTTTTTAATAGGTATATATAGAAAGACCATTACAAATAATAGATCAAGTAAATTGACCTATATTTATCATTTGTACAAAATAGTTTTTAAAGTGTAAAAATAAATTTAAGAGAATGGATGAAAAAATTTACCTTTTGATGGAATTTGAAGAAGAAACTTTGATCTCCTCTCTTTCACCTTCTCTCACTTCCATTTGTTTTTTTTTTTTTTTTTTTTTTTGTAAAGTGCATACTAAATTGACTAATCTTTAAATGGGTTATTAGATTTTGAGCGGGCACTTGACCCGTATTCAACTCATGCCCATACCTCATTGGAATGGGGAGTGTTGACCAGCCCATCTTTGTGTGATTGAATTAAATTTCTTTGTTGTATATCCTATTTCTCTCTCATTTTCTTTCTTTCCATTTCCTTTATCCTTGTCCTTCCTAGTTCTCCAAAGAGGTATATCTCTTAAGAAATTAGTGACTAGTATCCTGTCCCCCTTAGTATTCATCTATCTTGGATCTCATCTGTCATGAATATTGAATTTTGTTTCTAGATATTGATCCAACTTAAACTGCCATCACATGTCTATTTTTGTGAGATATTTTATTATTATATATTTACCATAATTCTCCTTTGTCAAAATTTTCTTATTATGTATGAATTTAAGTTTTGGTTGATCCCAATCCAACATGTGGCAGTTTTGGCCAAAACACCCAATATGACGGGGTTTAATTTTTGAGTTGGATCTAGTCCAAGACCGGATCCGTCCGACAAATGTTATCCCCTGTGATTGCCACTTCCTTTTCTCCTTCTCTCCCTGTTACTCCCATGTTTCTTCCCACACTTGCTCACTTGAAATTGATGCTATGAAGTGGAGACTGAATTAAACTCCAAATTGTTCCAATGGTTATTAGAAATTTTGGATTCCTAGTTGGATGCTTTCCTATTGCTGTTAGTTTCCTTTGATAATTTTCTTTTGGCAGATTGTCCTTGTGCCATTAGGAAAGAAGAAAATAATTTTCTTTTGGTTTAATTTGCTAATGCATATCCTGTTTTCTTTGAACCCAGTTCTCTTCCAGAGAAACCTGTTTGTGGTTGGGTCAATTTTTTTCTTTACCCATGTTGTCATGAGGAAAATAATTGGTGGTACAAAAGAATAGTACTACATAATAAATACTGAATTTCAGTGGTGTTATTTGTCCCCTAATTACAACATTCTTCCCGTGCAACCAGATTGTTTCCTTGCCACTTTATTCACTAGTGAATGCAAAACCAACTTCCCTTTTCAATTTTGCACTACTCAAAGGGGACGTTAAATATTTAATAGACAATTTCTGTGCGACACGATTAAAGATTTCAGAGAAAACCTTTTTGCTTAGCCTTGCGCAGCTCTTGTCAAAATCCTATTCAAATCATCAGTTGCCAGCAGAAATGGCGGAGACAATGGATCCCTTTGTCTTAACTCTTTTTTACATTTGAAATATTAAACAACCTGCCCATTTACCATAACTGCAGTTTGCCCAATTGTTATCACTTGCTTCATCCACATCCCTCCACTTATTTCCTAGCTTTGAGTATCCCCTCCATGTAGTCCCATCTAATAATATCACATGCTTGTTTAAAATTTAATTTAATAACACTCCTTCCTCCCTCCAAATGTTAGCATAAAAAATACTAAATGTGACACCGCCCATCCATCAATTTTGAAATTACAAATTAGCAAACTTATAGATCAAAACTCTTCAATTCTTTCTCCTCCTCTCTTTGGGATTAAGCAGATTACTGCATAATTCAGTCTGCAACACTCAATTTCCATTCATAAATCTGCAAGTAACCTCATCAAATACTCTTTTGGTAATTGTTATGTGTAGGAAAGAACATAATTTTGGGGAGTATGCCCATGTGCAGGAAGTTGACTTTATTTTTCATTACAGTTAGATTTCCAACCTGATATTCTTTTGGCATATTAACCCACATTGTTTCAACAGATTACTGCTTGCAAGTGATAGCTAAATATGGGTTTGTTGAGCCAACACCTATCCAAGCTCAAGGGTGGCCCATGGCTCTAAAGGGAAGAGATGTAGTTGGTATTGCGGAGACTGGTTCAGGGAAGACATTGGCCTATTTGCTCCCAGCTCTAGTGCATGTAAATGCACAACCTCGGCTAGGTTAGTCATAATTTGTAAAGGGTAGATACTCATAGTTATGTATTGCCGTTCACTTTTGATTTGACTATATCAGAACCTTTGGTTGATATTCTTGTGACCCTGATGATTGCACTTTGCAGTGCATGGTGATGGTCCAATTGTTCTGATCCTAGCACCTACAAGAGAACTGGCTGTTCAGATCCAAGAAGAAGCCATAAAATTTGGATCACAATCAAATATCAGAAGCACTTGCATTTATGGTGGCGCACCAAAAGGACCACAAATACGTGATCTTAAAAGAGGTTGGAATTGATTCACACTTCTAATATTGAATCTGCTTCATTCTTGAACATTCCTCACATAGGTATCGGCTTTTTAAAAGATTTTGTTTTCTTTTGCTTGTTGTAGGAGTTGAAATTGTCATTGCGACGCCTGGTCGACTCATTGATATGTTGGAAGCTTGTCATACAAACCTGCGTAGAATAACATACCTTGTATTGGATGAGGCAGATCGCATGCTGGACATGGGTTTTGAGCCTCAGATACGAAAAATTCTATCACAAGTATGATTATCATTTAAATTTGTTTATATTTATTATTTAATGACCTAAATCTTTGTCCTGATAATTAATACCAGTTAATCAGCATAGGGGCCTACTCATCTATTGATGATTGGAACTACTATAGGCTAACCATAAACTGATATTCAATCTCCAGATAAGCTTGTTTATTTAGTATTTTACATGGTTCGACTGTTCATTGTTGGTGTTGGGAGGCCTAAAAGAATTTCTTCATGATAGTTCTGATTCAAGCTTTTCTCAAAATATTGAAAACAACAAAATTTAGAGCAACTTGGATCAGCAAATTCAGGATTGTAATCGATTGTCTTCCATGGGCTAAAGGCATTGATTGTTGTAATTGTTTATATCGGTAGTGAATAAGGTTTTGTTGTCAATAGATGATATAGATCTATTCACAACTCACATGTAGTAATTAATCAATTTTCAGAATTGCAGGTAGGGTTTGTTTGACAAAGCAAGGGGTGCAATATTCTGGTTTTTATTTTCTTAAAAACATATTCTGGTTTTTATTACTAGGCAGGATGACGGGTCTTGCGAGAAATATTTTTTGTTTCTGACAGCCTGACATTCAACTTGTCATTTGATCTGTTTTATTTCACAAAGCTGTGCATTTTTTCTTTTATGATTCTCATAAGACGAAACTAAAGGAACAATTTACAATGTAATCTTTTTTCATTTTCTTAGTGTATATTTTACTACCTTTTTTAAAGAAGGAGCACTGAATCTAATAGGTTTTTGTTGTGTTTTTCATATGATGATACCAAATCCTTCATATTTTTCTCTTTTATTGTTGAAACAATGTGAGCAAACAATTTATAAGAAGAGGAGTCATGCCAAAGATTATGGACATAAGAGAAAACATGTAAATCTCTGCCTCTGATCTGTGTCTCCACAAATGCCAAGTTCTCTTTTCTTTCTTTCTTTCTTTTCTTTTTTCTTTTTGCTTCATTATTGCTTTTTGCTTACACGAAGTACTACTACTAGTGAAATTGCCTAGCTCAGTTGATCTTTGTTTTCACCTTCCCCTTTTCCTTCACCTGTCTTCTCTCTACCCACCATTTTCTCACTGATTTCCTCTCTGGACATTTTATAATTTAATTTGGCTAACAACTATTGTTCTTTCATCCCACGTATCACCCTACAAATGACAATAATTTCCTTTTAACCAATGAGGATACATCTTAATAAACATCTAAACTAAGTATTGTAGATTTTAATTATGTATGGACTCTGTCTTTATGAAGAAGCTGCTGATTTGCATGTGCCTGTATATATGCTAAGCTCCTGGACTTATTTGTATTCAGAAGCTTGCTTTAGATTAGCTGTTTAGATTATGTAGAAGGTCACAGAAAGGTCCTTGCTTCTTCGGAGTAGACTACTCCTTTTAATTAATTAGGCATCAAACAATTTAATACTTTGTAATGGTTACCTTCCTAACCCCACGAATATTGCGAGTCCAAATTTGAAGACAGAATTGAATTCTGACTCACTAGTAGAAAATTAAGGTTACTGCGGATTTCTAAAGTTAAGATGTAATTCTAGATCAAACAGTTAGATGGTAGAGTATAGATTCGAGATGTAGAACGAATTTATTGGGATAGATCGTGGAAAGGGGAGGCCAAAGAGGCGTTGTGGTGAACTGCTAAGGGTTATGGCAAGGTGGTGGAGATGACAATTGTGGAAGTCGAGGTAGTCGGTAGGAAAGTGATAGAAAAAAAGTAAGGCTGTTCCTTAGGGTCAACGGGTGCGGCCAAACAAAGTGAAAGATAACAATGAAGATCCTAGATGGTGGATAGGGTTCTAAAGCTTGAAGGTAGTCCAACAAGGAGGAAGGAGATAATCTTGCAAATTAACTTCAATAATTCAAGATGATTATCTAGGTGCATATTATATCTATTTATAAGTGGCTATCTAACTTTACTAGACTTGGTAATAAAATCAAATATGCTCGAATCTTATTGTCTAACATAAGCAAAAACATTTAATTAAAATATCTAAACTAAAGTTCCTTGCCATCGGGCGTTTGAACGCCTAAATAATTTTCTGGCTGTCGGGTAAATGCGTTAGAACGCCTATTTAATCTTCTGCTCTCAGAAATTTGTGTTCGAAATCTCAAAATTGGTTCTTTCAACTGCTGGAATCTTTATTTCTTCTGTAAATAAACTATTAGCTATCTGTTATATACTTCAATCAGTATTTTGCGTGTCATAGTTGTTCCTTAGTTGCATACCCTCTGCAGGAGATCATATTGTTGGTAGTGTTTATCATGGAAACAACAGTCTTAATTCTTAAACCCTTACTGTACTTTTATTTATTTTTTAATTACTGTACGTTTGGTTGGATAAGATTATAATTTCTTTGTTTTTTAAGTGGATTGTTATATATCAGATTATAATTTGTTTGTTTTTTAAGTGGATTGTTATATATCTGATCGGTGATCCTTTTAATTGGTTACATCTATGAAGGAATCCTCTGTTTTATCAGAATATCTTTTCTTTTTAGAATTCTGAAGATTTTCTTTTTATGCCATTTTAATATTTGATCATATTCTGTCAAAAGAATAAACCTAAGATCATAGTTATAGAATATCTCTTCTACATATTCTTAATAATATTTCCAAAACAGCATAACTAATTTTTTTTCACTTTTGTCTGAGTTCCCTTATCCTGTTCTTTCTTTATTTTCAACATAGTTGACCGAGTTCTCTTAATGGCAGATCCGGCCTGACAGGCAGACATTATATTGGAGTGCGACATGGCCTAGAGAAGTGGAGGCATTGGCAAGACAGTTTTTGCACAACCCATATAAGGTTTATAGTACTTTAATCATTGTTATATGGATAATCATAATTAATTGATGTACTGATACATAAATTTTAATTGAATTTATAGATAATAATAGGATCCCCTGATCTTAAAGCCAATCAATCAATAAATCAGGTTGTGGAAGTTATTGCAGAGCATGAAAAGTATCCCAGGTATGGAAAACGACTTTACATTGGTCATGCATTGATATGATATTATTGAGTAATTTTATTTATCCCTTGTAGGCTGGTAAAACTCTTGGGTGAATTAATGGATGGGAGCCGAATCCTAATATTTCTTGAGACTAAGAAAGGATGTGACCAGGTCACTCGGCAACTCAGGATGGATGGTTGGCCTGCATTATCAATCCATGGTGATAAAGCCCAAGCTGAAAGAGATTGGGTTCTGGCAGAGTTCAAAAGTGGCAAAAGTCCAGTAATGACTGCAACTGATGTAGCCGCACGTGGTCTTGGTAGGACCACTTTGTTTAAGGCATCTTAAAAATATCCTTTCTTTAGTTCAAGTACACAAGGACGGCGAGTAGGCGGGCTGCTGGCCAGTTACAGAATAAGTGAACTGAACTTGTGGGTTGGTGTGTGACAAAGTTGCCATCATGTCAAGGTAGCAAGTTTCTTCTCTGTTTACCTCCTTTGAGTGTAAGCACCGGCAGTGTTACCAGCACACTTCTTTCTCTTTTCTGATGATGTCAAGACAGCACTTGCGTCATGCTTCTTTGCTATCATATCCCAAGGAATGTATCTTGCATTTTTTGCTGACTTGCCCTCCTTATAGGCGTAAACATTCCCATGATAGTCACCTTATAGGAATGGAAGGTAGAACTAGAAACTTATTCATCGTAACATTTAATAGTGCATCAAGTGGAATATGTCAGTGGATGCTGAAGGATAGGTTGCTTGTTGCATATAGTGTTCTTTAGCTTGCATTACTAGTATAATTACAAACTCAAAATATGTATTGAAGATGATTTTTTTCTTGTCTTGTTTCCATTGGTTTATAATTGATTATTATCTGAACTCTCGAGTAGACACTTCAGTTTTTGCATTGTCTGCCTTCTCCCAATGATCGAGTTTCCTCAATTTGCAAGACTGCTCTATTGGTACCCTCTTACAAGTCCTGTCAATTGTGCCTACTTTGCTGGTATCACTGCCAACAGGTCTATACATTGTTGAAAAGTTTTCCTGTCCTTTTCAACAGATAGGTCTGTCTCTCGCCTCTGATTTGGCACCTTATTGTTGCAGCCTATGTTTGATGGACATTAAGTATGAAATTGTTTTGATTCAGTTTAATTATCCTGCAAATAATCTTATAATATTTTTTTTTGATATAATAAGAAATCAGAGTAGGGTTTACATATTGAAATGATAGAAGTTCACTGAGATGCTTTTAATTGCATCTTTCCTACCATCTGACATGTTTCAGATACAAGGCTGATGAAGTGTTATCACCACCCATACTGAAGCTGGTTCAGTTTTGCAGCCCTGTCGACTCCATATAGTAGCAACATGATCTTCGTTCTGTTTCATTTTAATACTGTTTATGGAGGCAGTGGGGAAATAGTTACATTTGAATGTGTTTTTTGGATTGATGTTGAGATTTTTACAAAACTAAGGGCAGTTTCATATATTGTTTCCTTCAGGAAAGTCCTCTTGGAGGGAATCCATCCTAGATATTTGAATTAGTGTTAATTGATTCACTAGTCTTTTGCATGTTACAGATGTGAAGGACATAAAATGTGTGATCAATTATGATTTCCCAACAAGCCTCGAGGACTATGTCCACAGAATTGGTCGCACTGGGCGTGCTGGCGCGAAGGGCACTGCCGTCACCTTTTTCACCCAATCAAATGCAAGGTTTGCTAGGGATCTTGTCAAAATCCTAAGAGGAGCTGGCCAGATTGTGAGTCCAGCATTGACATCCATGGTTAGGTCAGCAAGTGGTAATGCCGGAGGTATATGTGCTATAACCTTTTCTGTCTCTTAGATGGATTATATATGGTCTTCTAGACAGATTCGTTTTTCTAATCTTTTCATTTGTTTGTTTCTAGGTTCTGGTGGGAATTTCCGTTCGAGGGGCCGAGGATATGGTAATAGGTCTTTGATTTCTGGGTCCAACTCCATCCCACTTGGAGGGAGGAGGGCATGGTAATCACTCTTGACGAGAGACAATAACAGCCAATTGTTTTGCTTCGGTAGTTATGTTACTAATTAATAGCGTACTCAGCTTTTGGCAACTGTCAGTTTGCCAGTCCAACTTCTGAAGGCGAAATGCTTTATTTTGGTAAAATCAGTCTCTCCTTGTACCACCCAGTTGAGATGTGGTTAGCTTCTTGCACTATATACGACTTTCTCACACTGGGATTGCAGTTGATGGCTTTCAACATACAACTGGTACAGTAGAAAAATGGTTAGTTTCGTGAACCAAATGTATGATTTATGTACGCTGTATTGCAGTGGAGGTATATTTACTAATGTTGATGCTATCTCAGTTTCTTATAGTGAGGTATATTTACTAATGTTGATGCTGTGATATTTTTTAATTTTTCTTTGCAATAAGGCCTCCGTTTTGATATAGTATAAGCATACTTTTATTCTATTATAGTAAGGTCTATACTAGTTTAATATCCAAATAATAATTTATTTTAAAACTAGTTTAGTAGTACATACATCCTAAATTTATTTTATACCACCGAGGTATTTTAGCTTAATAAGACAATATTAAGTATTAATTTGCTCTCGGCAAGGCAACACTCAACCAACTGTCAATTTATTACTCTGCTTTTAACTCATTGTTGCAATAGACAAGAGGCGATGTGCATTCATCTCTCTCCTCTTCAAGCAAGCAGGAAGAGGCTGCCGAGTGTTTTCTCTTATTACACTTTCATTTTCTTGGAGAAGAAATCGTTGGGTATTTAAAGTTCGAAAGATAAAAAGATATCAAGTGATTAGGGGAAATTTGCACAGTACGTTTTTATTTTTGTCATTTAAGCCTTTTTTTTTTGTTTCCTCTGCATATAAGACATTTTTTTTAATGTCCTGCCATTTAGTGCTCATTAATGTTGATAGTACAATATAAGAATAGAGAGAAGTTTTGTTTAATTATTTCAATACTGAAGTTTTGTTAGGAAAACTTACATTTATTTGGACGTTCGCGTATATAAGATGTAGCTGTATATTTAATTCGAATTGGTTAGTTTTCTTTGAAAAAAACTTAATGTGTTGCAAATAAGGTGTACTATCTTTTAGTTATGGGCACTTTTTTATTTATTTAACATAATTTCTTAACTATACATTAGATTGTTTCCTAATTGAAAGAGCTGCTTTTATCATCCTTCTTACTTTTCTAATTATAATTCACAGTTTTTTTTTTTTCTAATTGAAGATTAACAGTGAAATATGGTCAGAAAAAGAAAGAGGATAAGAAAGAGTGAAACAGATACTACTCTAAAATGAATTTAATATGTGTTGCAAATAAGGTGCAATATCTAGTTATGAGCACTTTCATTTTCTAACACAATTTCTTAACTATACATTAGATTGTTTTCCTAATGAAAGAGCTAAAAGAATCATCTTTACTTATGTTCCCTAATAAAAATAATTGTCACTACTTTCTCTTTTCTGCTTTTCTTCTTCTCCTTTATTTATGACGTTCGCATATCTACGATATAGTTGGTATCTTTAATTCGAATTGTTTGGTTTCTCTAAATAAAAACTTAATGTGTTGCAAATAAGGTGCAATATCTAGTTATGGGCACTTTTCTTAATTATACCTTAGATTGTTCTCTTATTGAAAGAGCTAAAAGAATCATCTTTATTTATATTTCTAACTATAATTCATAGTTTTTCTAAAAATTCATAGTTAATTTATAAAATTTGTATATTAACTACAAACTATGATCAGATTAAGAAAGAGGATAAAAAAAAAGTGAAAGAGATACAACCTAAAATGAAGTTAATTTGTGTAACAAATAAGGTACGATATTTAGTTATGAGCACTTTATTTATCTAACACAATAACTATATATTAGACTGTTTCCAAATTGAAAGAGTTAAAAAATCATCCATACTTATAGTCCTCACTAAAAATATTCTATATAAGCTTTGTATATAAGAGAAATAAGGTGGTGGAGTGAGATATAGAAGAATAAGTAGAGTAAAATAATTTGTAAAATTATCTATGAATATTATAATTATAAAAAGAAGGTGGATGAGGAGGAGTAAAAGATATACTATACTATTTAAACTTTTGGGGACTTTTTATAATCACTAATATCCTTCTAATGTACATGAGCACTTTTATTTATCTAAGACAATTTTTTAAATATACATGAGATTTTTTTTCAATTTAAAGAGCTAAAAGAATCAAATGTTATAGTCAGTCTTTTAAATAAGTGAACATCGATAAAGTTAATTTACAAATTTTGCATTTATATTATTAACATTCTTTGTCTTTTTTTTTATTGAAAATAATTCTACACAAGTTTCTCGTACAGTAAAAATAAGGCAGTGAAGTAGTGTAATATAGAAAAATAAGTAGAAGAGTAGAGTAAAAATTTTTTCATGTTAACTGCAAATTTTATAAATAAACAACAGAAAAGAGATACTACCCTATTTAAACTTTTGGAGATATCAATACCTTTGTAATTCTATATAAGCCTCTTGTACAAGCTTGCCCAATATAATTTGATTCACAATTATCACAAGTGCTTATATTTTACAAGCTAAAAGAAATATGTATATCCCTACATAGATTACTGATGGTAAAGAAAGCTCATGTCAATTAATGTAAAGGAGAAAATTTGCAATTTTTCCAAGCTGTATATATGTGAAGTTTATAAATTAATTATGAAATTTGTAAATTAACCATGAAACTCTGGCTGCAATTCACAATCTTTTTACAAAATTTGTAGTTAATTAACTATGAAATACGATCAGAAAAAAGAAGAATCAAAAGAGAGAGAGATACTACCTTATTAAAACATTTTAGATACATTTATACTCACTAATACTTTGCTAATTTGTAGTACTCACAACAAGATACTTGTTAACTTATTTGCAACATAGATTAGGTCCTTTCAAGTTGTATATTCCTTTTCTGTCTACCATTAGAATAACTAATGGATTCACATACTTATCAGCAAATCAAACAAATAGCTGAGTAATTAATCCTAAAGATCTCACCACTATTTTCAATTAGTCTCTTACTTTATTAATTAAAGAACGACTAGAAAGACTTGTATAGAAAGAAAAGAAGGATTAAAAGATAGTGAAGAATGCAACAACTCAGCAGCAAAAAAAGAGAAAAACATATTTTTGGGCATGACGTGGCCGACCAAAGTGTGGTTGACCTCATGTCCATGCAAGCCCCTTGCATACGGAAGGGGGTGCCACGCATCCCATCGCTGCTATCGCAGTGAGCCTTGTCGCCACTGCAACTATCTCTCTTACTGCTTCTCTCCACTTTCCTCTCTTTTGGTCTCCCCTCTCAAACTCTCTATCTTTCTCTCTCTCTTGCCGACGTTGGCCTGCCGCCATTGCCGAGGTGAGCAATCCTCTCTTTCTCTCTCTCGGGTTAGCCAACCCTTCCTCCTTTCTTCTTTGTTCTCTCTCTCTCTCTCTCTCTCTCTCTCTAGTTAGCCAGACCTGAGCAGCCAGTGAGAGGTCGACAGTTGGTTGGCCAGCAATAGCCAAGCCCCTCCCTGCCGGCCTAGCTACCCTCCTTTCCCTTCGCTTCTCCTTCTTCTCCTTCTCTTCTTCTTTCTTTGTTTCTTTCTTTCTTTCTTTCTTCCTCGGTTTTCCACCTCCTCTACTACAATAGTGTTGGGTTTGGCCCAACACTATAGCATATGGTGCTAGGCCAAGCCTAGCGATGTAGAAGAGGGATTTTTTCTTCCTTTTCTCTTCTTTTAGTTATATAGTTATTTTCTAAAGATAAGCTAAATTTTATTTAGCCAATAATTATTTTGATAATTTTTACTCTCTAACATGATTATTAACTAAGTATAATCAGTATAGAAATTGATTATAACTATACATATTTTCATATAAATATATCTATGGCTTATACATAGTTATAAAATTTATATATATATAGTTATATGGATAATAATCCTATATTCATGTCAATATTATATATAACTATTTTAGCATGTTATTATTATATATTATTTTTGTATAAAATGAAATACTAAGCTATGACAATTGTTTTTATATAATCGGATTATAATTATCTATGTACAATTAGTGACTAATTAAGTAAGTGTACTAATCACAATAATTGAATTATACTTAGATATTGTATGTACTATATTTTTAATTATATTATTATATATTTGGTCTTTTATGTTTTATATCAAAGAGATTAAGTATTATATGCCTAATATATGATTAGGAAACTAGAGTCATTAATAAACAAATATAATTTATAGTAACAACATATTAATGTTATCCTAATTATATATATATATATATATATATATATATATATATATATATATATATATATATATATTAGTTATTTAATAAAACCTAATAAATTAGCATATGTTACAAGAATGGATTCTAATTGAATAAACAACTAAGGTCATATTACTTAAATATTTCTAGATCCCGAATCCCCTTATTTGGGACCTTATTGATCTTGCTAGTAATAAGTTGACATTCGGTGAAAGAACACGAGGGATATGTGGTTTGTGTCTTCTGATCAAACAATGACTAGTTTTACCTCCTAAAGAGTTTTTCCATATTATGATATACTATATATACACATTCTGTTTTGGTCTCTAGCATAATTGTATGATCATAAGTAAAGATGATTACGATTGAGCATATTTTCATTCATTTGATTATGTTCATCTTGGATATGAATATGATAATAATATCTAGAGATGATTGGAGATGACTATATTGCCACGTCTTTATGTCGAGCTGATTTTTAACATAAGTATGCATGTGACAAATATTTGATGGGGGACTGTATTTCATCATATTTATTTTGACTTCTTACAACTTAAATTTCTGATATGCATGACTTGTTATAGTAATGAATAAATGCATATGATATAACATTTAGAAAGAAATATATGACTTCTCATAGATATGATAGTTGGTAGAAAGCATGATGATACCCGAGCGGGCGCAAAGGTTAGGGCGTGCCTAGAGTTGATTGATTGTTTGATATATTTATATGTTAAAAACGTGACAATATTTATACATGACTTCCCTACCCGTCCTATTGTGTGCGCCATGTATGTTGTGTGGGTGCGTAGGCGAGCACGCGCCCGGGCCAAGCATAAGGCATTTCAAAGAAGAAGAGTGCGGGTCCACTTCTCGTGTCCTATCAGTATTTAATGAGGTATTAAATGATAGAAGGGCAAACTTGGAAGGAAAAAATTAGAAAATACCTCATTTGCGAAGGAAACCGAAAATTGACCTAAGTGATAAAATTTAAGAACCAACTCTATTTTAAATGTAAATTTTCCAAGGTGTTGCCTATATTTTTGGGTTTTATTTGAAGATTGGTAAACAACAATAAGCTTGGTTTCATTACGAATGACTCATTTACTTCCACGCAGTAAATATAGCGTTTAGTCGTATATAAGAGATATTTATTCATATTTTGGGACTCCTTTAAATACATTTTGCAATCAAACACTTATACATATTTTAGTAAAACATTGTATAAAATAAGTCACATTACAAGTTATGCACAAAATTTTATCAAAGGTAGAGGGTTGAAATAAAGTTATGCACACTTTTAAAGTAAGATTTGTATTATAATTAAGATACTTATTCATATTAGTAACCAAATACAATTTATTGCATAAATTCATTCAAGGTAATTATTACGTTTTACAACTAAATAATAAAATATGAGTAAAGTTATAGATATACCTAATTTACATTTAAGAGGTATGAATAAAGTTATTTTCAAATAACCTTATGCACGAACCAAATGGGGCCTAAGTAATAAGAATTATATTTCTATTGAGGTAAGACTCATCCGAATAGAAATAATAAATTACTAAATTGAAAGAAAAGTAATTCATAGTAGAACAATATACATGAATGATGATTGTCTGATATATGAGAACTTTGTTATACTGGAAATGAATGATCAGCTAGAGGAGTGGCAAAAAAGCCAAATAAACTCTGAGCGAGTGGATTTAGGGTATTGCAAGTTAAACAAGATAAAATAAGTATTTGATTGGCTATAAATCAATATTAATAAGATGATTTTTCAAGATTAATAGTACGATTGATCACTAAAGGTTAACAAGATATTTGATCAAAATTGATAATGCGATTGACGACCAATCAAGATTCACGAGATTTATAAGATCTTTGATATATTATCTAAGGGAGATAACTCTAGGTCTTAATCATGATAATGATGGGACGATCTACACATGATCACCTTTTGAGTAGATTTGAAGGTTGTGATGCAAACCAATATAGGATACTCGAGCTTTAATACCAAATTGATATAATAGATGACTGAAGGTTATGATTGGCAAATAGCCATGGTAATGGGCAAAGAAGAGAATCATATCGGAGGTAGAGATGGTTAATGCAAAGAGAAGACTAGGAACAAGATAAATAAAATGAGCTATAAAAAAGGAGTAGTTTATCCAATAATTTAAAAGCATACCTAAAATACAAGCCATAAGGCTATATTTATAGAGAATAAAATAAAAGAATCTGAAACCAGATAAGAAACAAATAATTTAACTTATCTAAACTATCCTCTAACTCTTACTCAAATTGTAACTCTGTTTCGTCCCAAATAGAATTCGAATAGAAAGAAAGTTTAAATACTAAAATTGTAGATCATGACATTAACGATCTAATCCATTTGATCTCATTATTTGGGTATTATATGAATATCTTATGAATACTTTCTTAGAACTATGCATACTATAATTTTCTTTGACTAGCTCATGCAAATAAATGACTTAAACAACTAGGACTGTAACTAAATCACATAAGAAAATAAAATAAAGAAAAATAGACTCATCTATTGAGCTCAATGTCCTCCCATGTGACACGATTAGGTTCAATTCCCATCACTCTACCATACAACTCAGGAAAGTGGTCCATTAGACTTGACTCGATCTCCTACTTCACTTCATCCACTGGCTTGCCAAACCAATTTTGGTTGCCTAACCCTTTGTGGATGAAAAAATAAACTAAACTCTAAACACGATTTCCTAACCCTTTACTTAAGTAAATAAAAACACGAAATAATAATCAAAGCATCAAGCAAAGATGAACACTAAGATTTTTTACATGAAAAACTCCAAACAGGTCAAAAACTATAGATTCATACTCGGATCAAACCAATTATTAATAAATTATAGCCGTTTAAAAGCTAACTTACAAACTCTTCATTAATCCCTGTGACACAATCTGGAATAATTTTGATTGCTCGACTCCTCGATTTACCACTTCTCGTGATTAATGTCCAATCTTAGTAACCCTCGAGATTGGTGTTTCTTCAACGTCACTTCAAAATAATAACCGACGACTTCTAGAGTTAAGGCATACTAACCCTTGTATACCTCTTCAAGATAAATTTAAATATTAGTCGGATTGTGTCTTATGAATTTCTAAAATTCTCAAAGATTCTCCAACCCATTCGAATGCAAGATTGCCCCCATTTGAATGACTTGACTTGAGTCTTCGAACAACTTCGAGCAACTGTTAGGGTGCATTTGAACAGCCAAATATGCTCCTTTTTATTTCGAGCGGCTTCAGATGCATGGTTGCCAAGATGCATTTGATCGATCTAAAGTGTGCCTCTGTATTTTCAAACAACTGTTAAGATGCCTTCGTATGCTCTACAAACGACATGATTTATTTGATTTGAAATTCAAAAATACTCAAACTAGATCTTAACAATATTTATATATATGCTCATTCACATTAATAAAATCAGTGAGAATAGTTAGTTTGTACATCTTTGCCAATACTAAAAACCTAACATGGACTATCCCCAAGCCTCAGATAGCTTCATTGATGGCTTTCCTATTCAAGACATACTCCTAACCGAACAAGATTTTAGATTTGATTCAAAGCAAGCTTGGTACGATTCCTACTTTAACTAACCTTAGGTTTTGAGAGGATGATCTCAACATATTTTGGTAAACCAAGCTCAAGAATCAAGTTGGAGCCAATCATGTGGCTAGGAAGACAGAGAGCCCACCTCAAAATAGCCATTTAGATACTAACTCAAAATCTTGAACTGCTAACAATGACATGAACTGAAGAAATTGGGAAATTAAGACCAAATTAAGAAGCTCTTCAACTATAGTTTTTCCAATAATTGTGGGTTTCTGAAGTCAATACCTCCTACATCTAAGTAATTGGTGTCGAAGAAGTTATCGTTTTTCCAAAGTAAAGAACACTCAGATTTATCATTCCTTAGATATAAGCATTTCTAACTAAACTGCAGAATATAAAAATATATTACAGTAATAATTACACGAACTCTCTAGATCAAGTATATTTTACAGGGTTCCCTATGTCCAAATGTACATCTACGCACATCCCACTGTAAGAGTTCCTGATGGCATTAATTTTTTCCTCTCATCCTCACACCTATTTCAGTCTGTCATCTTTGCAGGAAAAGAGCTGTTCCAATCAAACTGAACCACAGAGTAACGATGACCCAAAAAGCACGGTCCTTTTCCCACCCACTTGGTGGATGCCAAGCCAGGAAATCACCCAAGAAGTCCCTCGACGATGGAAGTTGGTTAGTTGTTGTCGTCTTTGTTCTCATATCCCGATCCTTGTATTTGTCACTCCATGTTCCTGCGTATCTAGCATTGTATCCAAAGAGGCAAGTCAGCACATCATATATAAATGAAAAAAAAAAACTAATGTTTGGTAAGACGGGTTGCAGATTCAGCAGACAATATATAACCAGATTTGCAGAAAAGATCATGAATTTTGAAATTTATTATCAGGAAAGTTGCACTAGGAACCTGATAATTTATGTTTGCTGTTCTTTAAAAATAATTTTATTGACTGGCAAGCTTATTGGATTGCAGTAGACATGCTGGTAAACAAGGACTTTGTATTTATTTGAGTGGAAACAAGTTTAATCTTGACTTAGTCAAGTTGACTAGAGACTACATCATGCAATCTCAGAGGATGGTGCTTCCTTCTTGCTTCAAGTGGCCAAACGTTCTCAACATTCTTTGGTAACGGAAATGTGCATGATCTTGTTTTAATGCATTATTGCAGGTGCATACAACTCCTTCAAAGAGTAAATTGCATTATGGAGAACTTAATTGCATGTATGGTCATTTTATCTGAGGATAAATTTTGGAACAATCTTGTTATAAAGGGATTATTCTTCTTTGTTTCTTTGAGTACACTATTTTTTTTTTGTTCTTGGTGTGGAAAATGTGTTCAATCTTGGTCACAGGTCTGAAAATACATTGCTGACTAATGTTGTCCAAGACCACCATTTTTCAGAAGAAGAGGAGAATAGGGTATATTTAATTGCTTCTGGTCGACAAGGGTACTGCAGATACTTGCAAAGTTGCAAGTGTTGGTGTCTCTTTTTGTAGGTCTGTGCTGGCCATACATAGAACTTTTTTATTCTAATCCATTGGTATGATAGTTAATTTTATGGTATGATTCACTTAGATCAGTGGTCTTGGATCAAGAGTAATGTTTCTGCCCTCACTGAAATCTGGATGGTCTTTCTTGATTTACGTTTAAACCCTCAATAGTATCCTAGAAATATCTGGGAGCATCCCTCTTTAGCTTTTACATCTTAAAACACTGCATACATGTATATATCCAACACATAGACATGAGGTAATAGACTGATATCAATATGGAATCTGATATGATACAACTAGAGTTTAAAAGTATTCATGGTTCCTTAGATATACTGTTACTGTTTCACATGTACTCTTCGTCTCCAAAATGGGACATATTTAATGAATATTATCTTAATTAATGACTGACAAAAATTGTTTTAATGAATTAGTGATATAGTTGTCCATATAGTCCTCATGGACTATAGGATGCACAAGTAGGATGAATTGGTTGAGTTGCCGGTCTAAAGAGAGTGTTTGCTTCTCTAGACATGCTTAAACTTCTAGTTCCACTCTTATCCTCTCCTCTCATCAATTGCCCACCATTTGCTTTGGCCACCTCCACCTCCTCTTATGACCTCCCACGTGGATCGAGACCAAGCTCCACTCTGATTAAGATACCACATGACAAGTTGGCATCTGTACCAACATAGAAGGTGCCGACATTTGATGATCCTCTTATAGGGATCTAGTTTTGATTTAGAGTTCATGTCATTTTGTTTATTATGCAATATTTAAAGTTGTTTTTGCATTTTTTATTTGTCTATGGTGTTTTTTGCTTATTCTCATTGTAATGTCTATATATAGATGTATTGTGCTTTCTTTTGAGGTTAATGAAGATTTTTGATATTTCCTTTCTTTTGTGAAATTTGTGTGAGATCATTATTTAAGGGTGAAGGTGTGAAATCACATCCCTTTTCTTTCTTATTGCATTGTCTTCCTCCTCTCTCTCCACCATGTTGTTTTGCATCACACTCCCATGACAACACTTCTTCACGTGCTCACTAAGGCACGAGCATTGGCTACTCTTTTGGTGCCTCATTGGACCTGCATCCATATTGACTACTATAACACAAGCTGCACACTTTCCTTACTGCTAGTCAGGAGGATGGACATTGCGACCAACTAGGCCAAGATAAGGTCTTTGATACGAACAGAGTCAGGTCAGATTGACCCATGGTGACATTGGACTCGATGGATTGAGTTTATTTATCTTTTAATTGATTAAAGTTTACCTCTTATGTAAGCCTTCAAGATAAGTCTAGTTATATTATATAAGCCATTAAGACAAGTCTAATTATATCATATAAGCTCTTAAGACAAGTTTAGTTAACTCAAATAAGCTCTTAAGGTATGTCTAATTAACTCAAATAAGCCCTTAAGACAAATTTAATTAAATCAAATAAGCCCTTAAAGCAAGTCTAGTTAACTCAAATAAACCCTTAAAGCAAGTCTAGTCAACTCAAATAAGCCCTTAAAGTAAATATAGTTAAGTCAAGTAAGCCTCCAAGGCAAGTCCAATCAAGTTATGTAAGCTTATAAAACAAATTTAATTAAGTCATATAAGTTTTTAAGGCAAATCCTAATTTGAATTGTGTAAGCTTTTAAGGCTAGTCCTAGTAGGACCCATTATACCCGACCTCTATATATAGAGGGGCTGAGCTCATTTATTAATCATCCAAGCATCCAATGAAGAATTAAAAATTATATTTTAGCTTTAGACTATCTTTTCTACTCCTAAATTATTTTACTCTATTGTTTTAATTTTGTAAGAGTAGATCTAATTTAGAACCTTAATTCTATCTCCAAACCTAAGCCACCATTACCTTCAAAAGCCACCCTATCTTACGACCGTCCACCACAACCTTGACTACCCGCCACCCTCAATATTGGATAATTACCAATTTGTCCAATTCTAACCTTCTTCTATTGTCTTAATTTTATCTTTTTACTTCGACCATAGAATCATGTGAAACTAAAACCATTAGATTCGTGACTTCCAAGGCTTCCTCCCATAAAAATATCACAATTTTCTTATGTCCAAATCGATCCAGATCTGATTCGTAACAGTCTTACTCACCCTCTGAGTATCTCTATGCACTGAAATTTGTCAATTTCCCTATGCTTTAAAATATCTTCTACAAAGTAAAGTGGAAGGCCTTAGCAAAGTGGCCAAAGCAAGATGACAAAGGAGGTAAAGATGGGCAAAGATAAGAGTTTGGATTGGGATGGCAGAGGGTGGGGAGTGGAAGAGGAGAGTGGGGATAGGGAAAATAGAGAAAGGTGGGCAATGGAGGAGATAGGTGGGGATTATGAAGCTGGATGAGGGTCAGGAATGTAAATAGATGAGACAGGATATGGTTGCGTTGATAGTTTGCAGATATAGTAGACATGCTGGTTGGGAAGATTAGGAAGAGGGGAAGAATAGGATAGTGAAGATATATAAGCGTGTTTAGAGAGGATAAGAGCTTTTCAAAACCTGCCAACTCATTCTCCATGTCGACAATGTACACACATATTTAAGTAAATAATCACTCTTACTTTAGTAGCATTTATTAAATAATATTAAATAAAATAAGTCCAGCAATGTGTTGTCAACATAGTAAAACAAATCTAAGGTCTATATATAAATCAATGTTGGCAGGAACCCGAAAGAATAATACCTAGGTAGTATGTGGTGTCTATATTGTCTAGCATATTTAATAAATGAAAAATAAAAAATAATTATAGATGATATATAATGTGCAATATATACTATATAGTATACATAAAATTTTATCAGTAATAAACTAGTTTATGTATAATTGTAGAAAACAAATAGTAGCATCATTACAACCATCAAAGAACTAAAGGGTACAGTTCCAAACATTTAGTTCACTACATCAAAATACAAAATTATAAGATAGTCTATTCCACTATCACAATTTCACGGTTCACACAGTACCAGATTAATATGAAAGTAATCTACACTTCTACAATGATGAACACTAATTAATAACGAGTTAATAACTAATCAATTACTATTCTGCTAACTAGTCATTACTAATCACTTAACCAGTAATTAGTATACAATCTTATATGCATTGTATTACAATATTATGTATTGTGGAGACATTCTAGTGTGTATTAATCACTATATAGAGAGAGGAGATGGTCGGGGGCAAAGAAAGGAGAAAAAGCTGGCCATAGGTGGCCATGGGTGAGGTGGCAGTGTGAAAAGAAGGAAATGGAGTCGGTGGCTTGTGGCTAGTGGAGCTAGCACCATGGTGGTGGCCGATGAGAGAGAGAGAGAGAGCACCATCCGTAGAGTCTCACCATCAGTCATCGCTTGCCACCACCATCACGCAAGATATGGTTGAAGATGAAGAATGCTCAAGAAGGTCGAACAAAATTTAGGTTTTTTGAGCAGGTTTTTAATTTTAACTTTGTATAAACTTGACTTGACTCATGCTCAACCAGCCAAGCCTGACTGACCATAAAAGGAGCTGCCCCCATCTATGCAGTCCAACCACATAGGCCACAATCTATCCATGTAGCAGCCCTGCCAAGGCAACCACACAAACTAATTTTCACTACACTAAGAATAACATCATCAAGCAGAAAAAAGATTCAGGTCTCTAAAGTTTCTTTAGAACTTATATAAATGTTGGTGGAGAACATGGGAGGAGTGAGCCCAAGAGAGGAAGTCTCTGACAACCTTGGGTAAGTCTTCATTGTTTCTTTTCAGCTTTTTTGTTTTGGTTTATAGCTCTCTTGCTCTCTCTGCACCTCTCTCTATCTATTGTAGCAACTGAGAGTCAACGCACATGAGAGAGGGAAATTTCATATAATTGGGCTAAACCACATGAGGTAAAGTGTAATTTCTGATTTTTAAGATTTTATATGAAAATAATTTAATATTTATCTACTTATCTATTATTATGTTTTAAATTTTAGAATTTTTTGTATTTTATAAAAACTTTTAGAAACTTTATGTAATTAAAAAATAGTCCGATACTAACGGCTGAAACAGTCAATATGGTTATATAGAGGACATGTATCGTTATTTCAGGCAGCTGATCCATATTAAAATCCCATTCCCAATGTTTTGAATCTTGGTGATAATCATAACAGGTTTCCAATAAATTATATGTCCTTATGCAACATCTACAACAGAGGAATATCGAACTCATTATCTTAGTCAAGTAGAGGAGAAAAAACCAATTTATAGTAAGAAATGATTACTTTGAAGACACAACAATTAAGTTGCAAGTTAAAGTTGTTATGACCTTTGTTACCTAAAAATCCAGTCAGTGAAGCAGATTACTATTTCTATGCCCAATTACAAAGTCACTATCAGCAGACAATAAGAAGATCTTGATATCATTCAAGAAACCAAAACTGCTTTGGCTATTAAATGAATGACTTGGAATGAGCAGGAAAAATCGAACGCAAAAAAAAAAAAAAAAAAAAAAAAGCTAAGAGAATCAACTAACCTGTCGTAACTAGATCCAATCAATGGGATTGTCACCATCTCATCCTTGGATATTTTCAGCTTGGGTGCTTGTAAGATGTAGCGGAGCTCAGCAGCCTGTCGCCTAATGCTAACACTAGGATGCTTCTTTTCCAGCTGCTGGTACAGAGCAATGCAATCCCTATGACGATTATTGGCTTCATATGCCATGGCAAGCCAAATCTGTATCTGCAACAATACAAGAAGTTCTAACATTTACATCCTTAACCCATGAGAATTACTTGCTTCATTACAGATAAGATCAACACCCAGACCAATTTATCCTATGGCATACTTTTCTCTCTAAAATCTAGCACTATCAGTTAATAGAAATATCCACGGCGTCAATGATTTAATTCGCAATACCTCGCCGCCCAACAGTGTGGGTCTCGGTATAATAGTTAGAGATGCCTCCAGAAACTCGATGGACCGTGCGTACATGCCCTTCCCATAAGCCTTCTGTCCCAATTCAAACATCAGCTTCGCCGTCGCCCTCCGCTCAGCCTGTTCCTTCGCCACCTACTCACACCGGGCAAAAAACAGAGAGAGAGAGAAAGGAAGAAGAAGAAGCAATCATCAAAACCAATTTTCAAGGTTTACAAAAGAAGGGATTCACCAATTAATCATCGCCGACCTTCTCGAGTTCTCGCCGAACTCGTTCCCTCTTCTCCTCCTCGGTCTCTTCACCGCTACCCTCCTCAGCGACGCGGCTCTGCAGCTCCTCGGCCCGCTTCTCCAGCTCCTTCATCTCCTCCATCTCCTTGAGCCTACTGCGGAGCTCCTCCTCCCAGTCGTCCTCTTCACCGCCTCCTCCACCGCCGCCGCTGATGGCGCCTACTTTAGAGTTCGAGCTACGCCTCCGCCGGGCCGACTCGCCCATGCCATCGGCAGCTGGCGGTTCGTGGAAGCCTTTCGCGGCGGAGAGGAGGAAGGGATGGTGGTCCCGCCGGGGGCGCCCCACCGGAGCAGCCGCCGCCTCCGTCGACCAGGGTTTGGGGCGGTCGCTGGAAGGAACTCTGGGGGACGACGCATCAGCGAGGAGGGCAAGGTTGCCGAGGAGGAGGGCGGCGGCCATCGTGGCGCCTAAAGTAACAGGCGTGGATATTTTAGGGAGGGAGGAGGGTAGATGCAATAAAAGAGAAGGAAGGTGGAGGACCGCGAGTACCGCGAGTGAGTGCAAAAGGACAAGAGCCGTCGACGTGGGATGCCGTGTGGCCGTTGCTCTCTTTGAGATATAGCAAGCGGCAAGTTGACAAAGGTTTGTAAATACTTGTGATGGTATGGCTTTGGCGACGGCTAAAAAGATTCACACCCTCTCAAGTCTCAAATTATAAGAGTGATGGTGTTTTTGGTTTGAGCCTGAACTTTGTCAGTGATCCTAGCCGCTTTCAGTAATTTAATATTATTTTATTTATTATTAATTATACTCCCTGATAGAAATAAAAAAATAATCAAGTCTAAAGAGACGCAATCTCTGTGGGGAGTGCATGGAAGCGGAGTGAGGATCGGGTGAAGAAAAGGGAGAGAATATCAAACCATTATACAAAGAAATCTTGCTAGGGTATGGCCGTTTGGGAGAAATTCTGCAAAAGAAGATAAGAGAGTTAGAGTTTCACAAAGACCAAAAGAGAGATCAGAGTGCCAACAAAGTGCTTTCTCTGTGATGGTTGTAATAATTGGGTGGCGTCATGTAGAAATAACATTCTGTGTTACAAGTGTGGAAGATTTGATCATCAAGCAAGATTGTGTAGTATGGAAAAGAAGACACATGAATTTACTAGAGATGGAATGCCGGAGGTGATGCTGTGGGCATTGGAAGAAATGCGCCAGAATGTGTTTAACCTAAAGCTTTGCATGGTGGTAACTTTAACATAAGGGTGGATCTAAGCAAATGAGTTAGTCATGGATGTGATGTGGTCATGTGGACATGTCTGGAGAGCTCGTGCCATATCAGGCAAAGAATACTTGGTTGATTTCCTATCTATGTAGCGGATGGAGGAGGTGGCTAGATTTGGGGAAATTGATCTTGGGATAGCTCACCTGAAATTCTCAGTCTAGCGGAAGGATTCAAGGATAATAGGTTGGAGGGAATTAGTTTGGATACATAATATTAAGTGTAACACCCAAACCCTAAACACGTGCACGGCACGTGCGTGACACCTGATCATTTGATTAGTTATCGATAATTAAATAAACCTGTATTAATATCATAATTTTATCCACAATATCCAAACTAAGAATAACTCAAGTCTGACCGTCAACAATATACAAATAACCCTACTAGGGCCCCCACACAGGCCACAACACATTATCAAGAGCTTTACACTACTACATATACACAACGATGATGTATACATAATTATACAAGTACAAAGTCACTTGCTAGAATATAAGACAAGGATAAAGACACACTTTGAAAAATGTCAACTGATACATTATGTAGCATAACTCATTTAGCGTATAACACTAACCACACTCTACTCTTCACCTATTGGCAAAACCTCTAAGGGAGTATCCTGCTCCACTCATTTACTTGGATTTTTAGAAAAAAGAAAACAAAGAGAATCATGAGCTAAAGGTTCAGTGGATAGACCTTACCCCGAATTAGTGAAGCCAAATAGTGAGTAGATCAAGTATTGAATAATATGAATCAGAAAGCATCATCATGCTATGAATGAATATATAAGCAAGTCCTTGATAATCCTAGATTTATAGTAAATGTCATGTTATAACCGATCAAGAACATAAATTCTTGATAATATATAAATAAACCTGTATGTCATACTATCATCGTATCACTCTCAAATATAACACATATGATGCATATCGACCATGTCATAATGTCAAATGCAATGGTATACAAATTATAATAATTACTCAATAATCATATAAAATTCTCAGTATCACAATCATTACCGACATCTCAGTATAACACCATAGACCACTATGCACAGTCAATACCCGATACCCGGTCTCAACATCATGCCCAAAGGCTCAGAGCATACTCTACCACCCGTAAGGAGTATCTCAAGTATAACCATACATTGCCACCCGCTAGGGTATCTCAAATATAACCATATCCTGCCACCCGTTAGGGTATATCAAATATAACCATACTCTACCACCTGCTAGGGTATCTCAAATATAACATACCCTACCATCTGCTAAGGTATCTCAAATATAACCATACCCTGCCACCTACTAGGGTATCTCAAATATAACCATACTCTGCCACCCACTAGAGTATCAATATTCATCCAGATCGAGCACCCTTCTAGCTGCTAGAAATTTCATGAGGATAACTCACCACATATGCCCTAGTGAATGGCATGTGTTCGAATGTCTGTTGCGCACACAGACTAACGACCTCAGACGTAGGGCTAATAGGATCGCATTATGTCGTGTGATCAATCATCTCCAAGCGCGTCTTAACTATCGCGCCCATTTGGATATCCTCATGCTTTCTATTAACTATCCTAGTAATCATGTTTCATATTTTCCTTCTAAATGACAGATTGTATGTATATATCTAGTAGGATAACAAGTCAATGAATAATAAGAATTTAGGTGAAACAAGAATCAAGAGAAAAATGATGCAATGTAGTCTCCAACCATGTAGTCAACACATGCATACCCATGCTAATCTACCACATGTATACTCATGCTATAAATCAATTAGATATAAAATTATAACAGTATAGTTATCTCTAATCATCTTTATTTATCATCATCATACTCATATCCAAGATCAACCTAATTACATGCATGATAAAAATATGTTCGACTGTAATCATCTCTAGATAAAGTTATATAATCATGCTAGAGGCTAAAACATGTATGTACATAATATATAATATAATCTAATTTGAAAAAGGTGTCTAAAGGATAAGACTACTCACAACAATTGTAATTACCAAATAATCACTCGTACACGTTGTTATAACAATGATCAGTTCTCGACAGCTAGGTCCATGGGTCCTTGGAGAGGGGGTCGAAATCTGAAATTATTTATAACCTATAATGTCAGTCTTTCCATTAATTAAAATTAACTCGGCTAAAAGATAATTTCTTGTTGAAGTCATACTCTTCATTCTTATATTTGTTTTGTTATTTATTAACCATAATTATATTATCTAATAGTATATTTAAAACATAATTATCTACCTATCATTCTCTTTGATAATTACGAAAATAAGAATTAAGTTACTACAAATAATTACATAAGGATATACATACATAACACTAAGAATTACTATACCTAACTAGGATTTATATAGAAATTTATGTTGCAGGTATTTTGCTAAACATGATATAATTAGATTTGTTTACTAACTATAATATAATTAGATTTAATTCATATAAATTAAATACATTAGATTAACTAAACTAATTAAATAACTAATAAAATAATCAAATATAATTTAAATAGTAACCAATAATATGTGTGTGCATATATATATATATTTTATAAAAAACTATACACAGTGCTGGGCTCAGCCGAGCACCTCAACATAGCAAGTGCTGCGCCGAGCCCAACACCTGCCCGATAGGAGAAGAAAGGAAAGGAGGAGGAGGAGGAGGAGGAGAAGAAGAAGAAGAAGGAGGAGGAGGAGGAGAAGAAGAAGAAGAAGAGGAAGAAAAGGGGAAGGGGGATGGGCCGCAGGGGAGGGGTACGACCGCTAGTGGCCACTCAACGGCCGACCTCTCGCTGGCGGCTCAAACCTTCGGCAGCCTCGAGAGGAAATCGAGAGAACTAAAGAGAAAGAGAGAGAGAGAGAAGGAAGGAGAGAGAGGAAGGCTCACTAGTGGGTAAAAGGGTCGACGGTGGCTCTTCCCGGTAATTGGTGACTACTGGGGAACTAGAGAGAGAGGGAGAGAGAGAGAGAAGGAGAGAGCTAGAGAGAGAGAGAGGTTGAGAGAATGAGGGCAAGAGAAAGAGAAAAAATTAGAGAGAGAGAGGGAGAGAGAAATGGTCACGCTGTGGTGGCGGAGTGCCGGTGGGCCGGGTCCCACCTTCACGCATCGCCGCATGAAGTGGCTCGGTAGAGGTGCGTGACACCTCCACCGTTGCCACAGCATGCAAAGCATGCTAGGCACGAGGCTGGCCATAGCGTGGCCGGTTGCGTTGTGCCCAGCAAAATATTTTTTTTAACTACTTAAGTTATTACATTTTCCTTCCCCTCTTATAAAAACTTTGACCTCGAAATTTACATACCTCTAAACAATTCTAGATATTTGGATCGTATCTCATCTTCACGCTCCCAAGATGCCTCTTCTACTGCATGGCTTCTCCACAAAATTTTTACTAATGGTATAACTTTGGTTCGCAGTACCTTATCCCTCCTAGCAAGGACCTTGATAGGCTACTCTTCATATGATAGATTTTGCTAAAGCTTCACATGTTCATAATGAAGCACATGCGAAGGATCTGATATATATTTCCTTAATACTAACACATGGAACACATTATGGGTTTGTGCTAAGTCCGGTGGTAAAGCTACTCTATATGCTACAAGCCCTACCCATTCAAGAATCTCATAAGGTCCTATATACCTAGGACTTAACTTTCTTTCTTTCCAAAACAGAACACACTCTTCCAACGTAAAACTCTTAAGAATACTTTGTCCCCAACCTAAAACTCCAAATCACGTCTTCTATTATCAGTATAACTCTTCTGCCTGCTTTGTAACACCTGCATATGTTCTCTAATGATCTTTATCTTCTCAATTGTAGCTTGCACTAGTAACGAGTTTTCAACCTTCTTTTCTCCAACTTCTTCCTAATCAATTGGTGATCTGTATTTCCTGCCATATAATGCTTCATAGGGAGGCATACCAATGCTAGCATGATAGCTGTTATTTTAAGTAAACTCTATCAATAGTAAATATTTGTCCCAACCCAATCCAAAATTAATTACACATGCTCTCAACATATCCTCTAATGATTGAATAGTACGCTTAGATTGACCATTTGTCTGTGGATGATAAGTTGTACTAAACTATAATTTTGTTCCAAAATACTGATAAAACTGCTTCCAAAATATGGACATAAAACGAGGATCTTTATCTGAAGTGATACTAATAGGAATTCCTTGGTGAGGAAAAATTTCATCTCTAAACAACATAGCTAACTTCTCCATTGAATTAGTAGTACTAATTGGTGAAAAGTGTGTTGATTTGGTTTGTCTATCAATAATCACTCAAATTGCATTCTTCCCTTTTTGCATCCTTGGTAATCCTGTTACAAAATCCATATTAATATGTTCCTATTTCCATTCAAGAATATGCAAAGGTTGCAATGTACCTGTAGGCCTCCAATATTCAATCTTGACTTGTTGACAAGTCAAACACTTAGCCACAAATTCTCCAATATTTCTTTTCATTCCTTCCCACCATAATTTCTTCTTCAACTCATGATACATTTTTGTTCCCATGGGGTGCATAGCATAAGCAGAAGTATGAGCTTTATTTAAAATTTCATTTCTAAGTTCATCACAGTTATGAACATACAATCTACCTCTAAAACGCAGTATCCCAATAGAGTCTATAGAGAAATCTGGTAAACTGGAAGTCTGTACTTGTTTCACAATTTGCATAGCCTTAGTATCAGTCTTCTGAGATGCACTAATTCTATCTATCAATGTAGGTTTGATAGTAAATTGTGCTAATAAACAAACTCCACTACCCTTGGCCACAATTGGAACTTCTAGCCTTTGGAGATCCCTAAGTATCATAGTTTGTTGGGTAATAAAAAATGCTAGACTCCCAGCTGACTTTCTACTTAAGGCATCTATAAAAACATTTGCTTTACCCAGATAATAATTTATTGTACAATCATAATCCTTCACTAATTCCAACCATCTCCTTTGCCTCAAATTAAGTTCTTTCTGAGTAAACAAGCATTTGAGACTTTTATGATCCGTAAAATTTCATATTTTTCCTCATAAAGATAGTGTAGCCAAATTTTTAGAGCAAACACTATAGCAGCCAACTCCAAATCATGAGTAGGATAATTATATTCATAATCTTTCAACTACCTAGATGCATATACCACTACTTTATCATTCTGCATTAAAACACAACCTAATCCTTTGCGTGAGGCATTACAATACACATGAAATTCTATTCTATTACAAGGAATAATTAGAATTAGTGTACAAGTCAATCTTCTTTTTAATTCCTGAAAACTATTTTCACACTCTTCATTCAACTCAAATCTTTGATTCTTTCGAGTCAACCTGGTAAGAGGCATAGCTACGTACTCAGCCAAACCAAGAAAACTACGTACTTCTGTGATATTAATTGGTTTACTCCATTTCAATACAGCCTCTATTTTGGACTGATCCCTTCTTGTGATACCATATGCCTTAGAAAGACCACTTGGTCTAGCCAAAACTCATATTTTGAAAATTTGGAAAATAATTTCTTCTCTCTCAAGATCTAAAGAATTATCCTCAATTGATACTCATGTTCTTCCTCACTAGCTGAATATATTAGTATATTATCAATGAAAACTATTACAAACTGATCCAAATAAGGTTGGAAAACTTTATTCATCAGATCCATGAAAACAGTTGGATCATTGGTCAATACAAATGGCATGACCAAAAACTCATAATGTCCATATCTAGTACGAAAAGCAGTTTTAAAAATATCCTCCTCACGGACTTTTAACTGATGGTAATTAGTCCTCAAGTCTACTTTTGAGAATACTCTAGCTCCCCTTAACTAGTCAAACAAATCATCAATGCAAAGTAGAGGATATTTATTCTTTATAATCACTTGGTTCAACTGTCTATAGTCTGTACACAGTTGGAGTGTCCTATCCTTTTTCTTAACAAAAAGAATAGGCGCTCCCCAAGAAGAGACACTAGGTCTTATAAAGCCTTTCTGTAGTAGTTCTTCCAACTGTACCTTAAATTCTTTCAATTCTATTAGTGTCATTCTATAGGGGGCTTTAGAAATAGGTGAAGTATTCATTTAGGAAAACATCAAGAAACTCTCCAACAACTCAGACATCTTCTAACTTAATCTTTTTATCAGTATCTCCTGATAGGCTAGCTAAGACACCTGTACATCCTTTAATAATTTACAAGCTTCAAATGTAGAGATTATCTTCACAGGGCTATTGGATTTATTGCTTTTAATTTTATATTCTGCCCCATTAGCTAAATTTATCACAATTTCCTTTCTATAACAATCTATATTGGCATGATATACAGCTAACCAGTCCATCCCCAAAATAACATCAAAATCTATCAGCTCTATGATAGTCTGTAGAATGATTCCTTTAAGATTTCAATTTATTATAGGAAGCAATCTGCGCAACTGAGGAAAAATATTTACCAAATATTCTCCCATAGTCAAAAAATTATGAAACCAAGTGAAATTGATCCATAACTCCCTGATCTGTGATTTTTGTATTTTACGCCCTTCGCAGATTCGAACTATAATTAGGACGAAAATATAATATAGTGCGGATGATGGTGGTGGTGATGGGTGGAGTGGATGTTAGGGTTATGGGTGATAATGGAGATGAGAGTGAATTGTCGATGTAGTTTAAGGGATAAAGACGAAGGGAAAGAAGTGGTCGAGATCCCAAGAAAGAGGGAGGACTCAATAGACAAGGGAGATTAGAAGTTAGGAGAGACATTGCCAACGGTAGAGGTGATAGGTTGGTGAAGAAGGAGGAGGAAGATTAGGGTAGAAAAAAGATAGAGAGGCAAGAAACCAATAACTCAATAGCATAATGATTTTGGCTACCATCCACACATTTATAAAGGCTAGTCAACAAGCCAAAATAATAATTTTTAACCCTAATTTTAGTGGACTCCCACCGATCATGTTCGAATGCACAAAAGGCATTACCTTTTGATGCGAACGTAATGCAGACATTTGAACGCGCCCGACTATATTCGAACGCGCATTTTGCGTTCTCTGTTTTTACGAACCTAATGTAGGTGTTCGCAAAGGCGTTCGAATGCGTCCCCAACTACGTTCGAACGCGACCTACAGAAAATTTATTTTATGAAAACAAATAAATAATACAATAAAAAAAGACTCTAACTAAATGTATCACTCTAGTGGCAAAAGATCTACTTTGAACTCCCTATCCCCAAAACTAACTGTGCAAGATTTATAGGCAGAATCAATAACAACTGTCTCTCCTACTGGTGTGGCAATCAAAAGAATATCCTCTAAAGGTTCCATTAGTATATCGGCATGGCAAACAAAAGAACTTAAAATAAAGGAATGTGTGGCACCCAGATTAAATAAAACTCTTGATGTATGAGAAAATAAATTCAGAGTACCTACGGCCACATCATTGGATGCCAAAACGTCATGCTCTATCATTGCAAAGATCCGACCACCTCTAGACTTTCGCCCAAGCTGAGAGGAACCTGCCCCTCCAACTCCTCTGCCCCGGCTAGCTATAGCAGAAACTCCAATAGGTGCAGTTCTAGAAGATGCCGTAGTAGTAGAAATCGGGGCGGTGGCAGCGCGCGGACAATCACGACGGGTATGACCAGGCCGTCCACACTCAAACCACAAATATGGGTTAGGACAATTTTGGAGATGACCAAACTTCCCACACCCAAAGCAATGATGTCTCCAAGCAGTCTGGCCTCCAGCAAATCCACCCCCTCCACCACTAGAAGGGGGTCCAGTCACACTAACCTAAGACACTACTTGGCTAAGTTCTCCAGATCCTCGTGAATCATATCTGTTAGCAAATGAACCAGTGCTAGAACTTCCCTGATAAGGATAGTAGAAAGGGTGACGCTGTGACTGTGAAGGCGGTAGACTCTAGCTAGCAGAAGGAGCTCTAGAACTCCCGCCTCGCCCAGACTGTGTCCCAGATCATCAAGCTTCCATAGCCCTCTTCTCCTGAATCACCCCCTCAAGTGTCATAGCCCTACACGGTATCAGCATAAGGGATGAAGCCTGCGGCTTCCAAGCCCTAATGTATAGCATAATTCAACCCATGTTTGAAACCTCAAGCTCTAGCTACTTCATTTGGAACTTGATGGGGCACAAAACGAGCTAAAGCATTAAATTTGACCTCATATTCTGCCACCGTCATAGGACCTTGATGTAAATGTAGAAATTCTTCTTCCATCTTTTCTTTCCTCCAGGCTGGAAAATGTTTTCGATCAAAGGCATCAAGAAATAACTCCCAAGTGATGACGGTGTCCCCTATCCTTAATTTTATCAGTCTCTTTGTGGCTTTCCACCATTGTTCTACCTCACCCCTGAGCATAAAGGCAGCAAAGGCTATCTTCTGCTGATCATTACATCCTAGAGTATCTAACATTTTCTTTATACCCGATAACTATCCACTGGCCTCCAGTGGATCAACACCTCCACTATAAATCAGGGGGTTTAACTACATAAACTTATTTAAGGTGATACTCGCTGTAGGAGGTGGCTTAGAACTCTCTATTAATATGCCAGCTCCTCTACTTCGTAGGATTTCCTCAATAAGTCTTTCTTGACTATCCAGAAGGTACGAAATAGGATCACGCTCATCTATAGATAAAGAAACTTCTGGGGTCTCAATAGGGGCCTTAGCTATGGAGGTCACCCTAGACTATGAACCTCTACAACGAGGCGGCATCTTTCTGTGGAAATAGTCAAATTCATAAATAGTGGAGTCCTCGTTACTGATATGGTGATAGTCAAAGAAGGGATTTATAACAAGGATAATATGATGGAGGGATCTTGTGGAATGGAGGATAATGGAAGAAAGAAAAGTGATGGAGGACTCCTCTGTGAACTCACCAAAGAAGAATTCTCCAATTCATATATCTAGGGTTATGGAAGAAAAAAAAGATTGTTATCAAAGAAAGAATTTGTAATTGGAGGAAAATACTTATGGAAGAAGAGACTTGGAGAAAAATGAATCAGTCTGCATCATTTGTCTATTGGAACGAAGAATAAAGTGATGAAGAGGAGTTAGATGTCCAAGAGGCCAACATTGAAGGGGGCCAAGAATGGCAGATGACTGTATATTCTAAGAAAAATGTACTAGATATTGAACCTTTGAAAGATGTCCAATCTTAAGTAGTAAAAATTTATGCTAGGAAGAAGCAAAGTCTATCCCCAAAAGTTTGTATTAGAAGAAGCGTTAGAAAGTCCCTAAAGGTAGGATGGCAAGAGTAGAGAATTTAGGAAAGAATTGCTGAGGTGAGAAGAACCAGAGCTCTTGAGCTAGCGAAGAGGAAAAATAACCTAGATAATGATTCTTCATGTAGTGTCTCAGTTTTTCAAAGTTCTCTAATAATGAATTGATTTCTATTGCAAATACATGTGAAGTATATATGGGAACTTCAACTGAAGAAAAGTTGGAAAATCTAAAAAATTTGAAGGCCCTTGATAGGGATAGAGTTGAAAAATATATGAACTCTTTAAAAGAAAAAGAAAAAACTGAGAAAGAATAGCAAACTAGGTCCACATGAAAGGTTTATACTAGAATATTAGAGGTTTGGGAGGAAGTGAGAAGAGAAGAGTTAGAGAGATTATTTCTCAAGAGCATCTAGATTTCGAGTGCTTATAGGAAACAAAAGAAGAGGTCATGAGCAACACAAGTCTAAAAGTTTTGGGTGGTGGACAAATAACTTTCCAAAACTATTTACCTGCTCTTGGCTCTTGAGAATAACCTAGAAGTGCTAGACAGTATGAAGTGTATTCATTCTGTGGCTTTGCAAGTGAAAAGCACTAATAAGAATGTGGATTGGGTCTTCGCAAATGTCTATGGACCTCAAAATTGGGAGGACAAGAGAGTCTTGAGAGAGGAAATGAAAGATCTAAAACAATGCAAAGGTCATAACTGAATTATTGGAGGAGAATTAATGCCACAAGATACATTAATGACAAAAATAGCAAAACTAGCGGGGGAAGAGAGAGAAAATTATTTAATTGGGGATAAATGAGTTGGAGTTGATAGAGCTCAAACTCAATTGCATAAAATTTACCTAGTCAAATATGAGAGATCAACAAATTCTTGCTTTGTTGGATAGAGCTTTTATAACCAATGAGTGGGGAATTATGTTCCCTATGACATTGGTTACAACTCTTTCGAAGATCTGTTCGGATCATGTTCCCCTATTAGTGGACACCAGAAATAATTTTTAGACTAAAACATTATTGATTCTGTAAAGATGATTTTAAGGGGATTGTAAACAAGTGGTGAAAATCTTTTGAGGAAGGTTTGACTACTATGGATACTTGGAGAAGGAGAATTAAAAAAGTGAGACAAGGACAGCAAGGGTGGGGTAAGAATAACAAGAAGAAGGATCAAGCTCAAAAAAAGAGTTGGCTTGAGAGCTTAAATGAACCGGATCTAATTGAGGGAGAGGCATCTGGAAAAAGAGGAAAATGAGGATAGAGCTGAGTTGATCCTGAAACTAAACTAGGTGTACAAAGAGGAGGAGCCGATGGGGCAGCAAAGATCTAGACAATAATGATTGACAGAGAGATACAATAATACTGCTTATTTTCACATGATTATTAATGGTAGAAAAAAAGGAAAAACCCTATCTGCTCTATAGTAATAGATGATGAGCAAGTGAGTAATATTGATAAAATTAAAGACCCATATAACTCAATACTATCAAAAGTTGTTTGGGAAGGTGGATAAATAGAGACTTCAAATGACTGATGAGATTTTGAAAATTTTCAAGCTTAGTAATGAGGATGTGGTTAGGATGGGGCAAATTTTTATTGACACTAAGATCTCAAAGATAGTTTTCGAGATGGCTGCAAATAAGGCCCTTAGCCTTGGTAGTTTTAGTATGAAATTTTATTATAAGTTTTGACAATTAATAAATAAAGATTTGATGTAGGTTTTTCATGAATTTATAATGGTAAAGGAGGGCTGCAACAGTTGAACTATACTATGCTTGTTCTAATTCCTAAGAGAGCTAGTGCTAAGAGGAGTGAAGCATACAAACATTTTAAATTTACTGAATTGTAATTATAAAATTATCACAAAAGTGCTCACTACCAGGTTGTGTGGTGTTATTGAAAAAATGATTGAGGATTATCAATGTGCTTTAAATAAACAAAGATATATCTTTGAAAGTATGGCTTGTGTGCATGAGATTATCTACGGAGTTAACAATAGTAAAGGTGTAGGACTACTTTTAAAGCTGGAGTTTGAAAGAGTGTATCATAAAATGAGATGTGACTTCTTGCTAGATACTTTGAAGTGGAGAGGATTCCTTGAGAACTGGATTCAGTAGGTAATGCAAACAATTAAGATTGGTTGGTCGGCTGTTATGATTAATGAAGATTTGTGTGATGGATCAAACCTTAGCTACCCGATCAAGCTCGGATGTAAGGAAGCAGTCCGCGCAATCGGAAAAAAATATTCGGTAAATATTCTCTCATAGTTAGAAAATTATGGAACTAGATAGGTTCATTCTGTATCTTCCTGATATACATTGTTGATAATTATGCCCTTTACAGATTCTTGCTATAGATAGGGAGAAATGGTGGAGGTAGAGATGACGGGTGATGGATAGGTTACACAAGGTGTTGTTGGGTGAAGGAAGAGGGGGGGAGAAGGTGGTCGAGATCCAAAGGAGGAGGGAGGACTCAACAATCAAGGGAGGCTAAGGGTCACGTGGTTAGGGTTTGAACAAGGAAGGAGAAGTTTTAGATTAGAGGGGAGAAGATAGGTTAACTCAATTATTCATTCCATAACTTTCTAATGAGGCTGCCTTCCACATATTTAGAGACTAGCCTATCCACTAAATAATTAAAGAAACTAGGCCTAATACAAGATAGAGTCTCTGACTTTGCAAACGCGATGCAGGCGTTTGAATGCCCTAGTTAGACAACCTTATTTATCCAAACATCTTAATTCAGGTTTCACTCCACATTATATATTGAAGGCTAACACCAGTTATCCGAACCATAATAAGTCCAATATTAAACCAACTCGACTAACATAGGTTGGAAATAACTTAAACTAAGTGTTGAGATTAACTCTCTCTATCTTGATAAGTGACTCAAGCCATGAGCCTAATATCCATGAGGTGGTTCGGTCTAACCCGAATCACATCAATCCACCATGCTTCCACTCACTTTGTCCTCAAAGTGATTGGTAGATGAGTTATTCTTTCGATCTTGCTCGACTCAATTCGAGCGGATCGGTCCAAATTAGCATCGCTAATTTAACTCGAGTCATGTGCATCCCCTTAAAGTTGAACTCAATCACCCTTGATTCTTCATAGCAAGCTCTCTTAAGCTTTGATTTATTGAGAGGATCTGGACTCTAAAGAGGGGCTAAGTCATCCAAACCGATTTGACACAAATTTGACTTGTCCCCCTATAATGTCGTGCTCACCATGGTCTGAGGTAGAGCTGTTGTGGCCAGGGAAAATTTAGAGTGTCTCCCTCAACCCAAATATCTATAATAAGTCTTCATGACACCCAATTTGGGCCAACCTAACTATCGATTGTAAATTGGCGCTCATACTTTGCTGAATTTCATTCTACCACACATGTTGCCCTTTAAACTTGAATTCCAGCCACATATCCTTGAAGTCAAATGTAACGGGACCTAAGCCATAGAGCCATTGAGTACCTAACACGACATCCGCTTCCCGAAGAGCCAATGGGTGAAGATCCAATTCCAAGACATGTTCTTGGACCATCAAAGTTACCCAGCGACACATGCTATTTGCTTGAAGAGCCGTGCCATCTCCAACCGTCACGTCGAAGCCTAAGATTGACTCCGGTGTCAAGCCCATTCTCTGGACTAGCCTCTCATCCACAAAGTTATGGGTGCTTCTAGTGTCGATGAGTATCTACATGACATAGCTTTTAACGATGCCATCAACCTAGAGAATAGTCGTTGCAGCAGATCCGACATAAGCATGGAATAAAATTTCAACTTAGACTTCCTCGCTGCTTTTTAGATTCTTTGAACAGAAATTTCTTCATCTAAAACCTCCTTCTCTGGTTCAGCAACATCATCAGCATCCACGTCAGCTAGCACCATCACCATTGCCATTGGTCAAGCACATTTGTGTCCCGGTGTGTATCTTTCATCACAATAGAAATGAAACCCCTTTGCTCTTCTATCTTCTAGTTGAGCTTGTGTGAGTTGCTAAATAAGGGCTCTAAGAGGTCACCTCACCTATAGAATCATGGAAGGGGGCAAATACCTACTGTACAAGATAGGCCAATCGACACGACAAGGGCAGCTATGGGCTGCTAGTGTGCATCCTTCGCCTCCTATTCTGTCCAGCTGCTCCTTGATGTGTTTAGAAGCTCTCTTAGCTTCTCCTCCATCACCTAGGCAATAAAAAAAGCTTTGAGATGTTAGCTGGTTTGGCCGCTTTCACCTTGGCTTGGATGTCCTACCGAAGGCCGCTAATGAACGTGCTCTTGAGTTGGGAATTTGTCTAGCCCTGTACTCTATTGCTCACATGTTTGACCTCCTCTTGGTATGCTCTCACCATAGTCTTTTAGGTCAGCTTGGTGAGGGCGGCTTAAAAATCTTTGTATCCGGAAGGTCTAAACCGAATGCAAATGGCGTCGACGAATTCTTCCCACATCCGATAGGACCGACATGACTTGACTTAGCGAGGACTAACCAATGCAAATAAAAATTAGGTTTGGATTGGAGTTGACATAGTCCTAAACAAATATAATAAACTAAATAACTAATCTAAAATGAAATAAGCAAGACTCGACTCAATCAAAGTAACCAATTAGCTGACCGGGGCTAATCTGAACTAAAACTCAATATTCGACTTGGACTATTAAAAAACATATATAGTAGAGAATAGGAGATTGTAATTGTTCAAGGATCAAGGTTTTTTCCTTGTTAACATAGTAACTATATCTGTTTTAAGAAACCCCATTATTAAATGGAAATTAAGAATGGTCTCTCACTATGTCCGCTTCAAATTTTCAATTAGTCATGGAATGTGTAATGAAAGGAAAGTCCATTCCCCCCAATGTGGTTTATTAAATTAGTAAAACAATATATATATATATATAAACAAAATGTAAAGAATCATTATTTAATTCTTAAAACATAATAATCATATCTAGCATTAGTCTAACGATTTGCTCGATGATCATGTTATTAATAGCTCTAGTGCTGAGTGCATTAAAATAGGAACATGTTATAGGATGACAATAATTACCAAGCAATTTTTCAAACGAAAATACATAGTCTGATTTAAGTATTGTATTTTGTAACCATAAATTTGAAAGCCAATTATGATGCATGGACTAATTTATGCATTCTTTATTGGCTGCCAAATCAGGATTAGGTTTCAGTGTAGGTTAATCGGAGAGACCGTCGGACGCGCATCAACAAGTTAATTATTTATATCCAATAGCTAGTTTAAATCCTTCGATCTCATGTATTTTTTTTTTTAGGCTATGTGCATGATCAATGAATTTATATATATATATAATACGCGTCCTAATTGATGGAATTAGGCCATACCGAAATAGCGCTCGCCAGATCCGGCAAATAAAGTTCAAAAGTTGGAAGACTGCCGACTGAAAAGTTCACCAGGCAAGGCGTCCTTGATTTCAGCCAAACTAAGAAAGATAAATATAATTAATTCTCCGAAAATAAAATAAAGTTTTTGGAAAATTAAAAGATAACTAATGGCGTCCTACTAATTACGATCGGTTACTTTCAGAACAGAACTCATAATTCATAGCGAAACATCTACTACTGTTCAGCACTGCTTCGAAAGCAGCACCCCACCCGGCGGCGGCCCAACGGTGATATCGCAGTGGCGGGACAACCAATACGTGAATCGCAGCCACCGACCGAGGTACGACCGGGTCCGGAACTTCCCATCCACCTGAAGCAACACCTTTCCCCCGGCTGTGCCATTCCTCCACGCAGCCACCGCGTCCTGCGGCAGCGGCACCTCGCTAGACACCAAGTGCACGCTCCGGAGTGCCGCCAGACCGCGTCGCTCCGCGAAGGGCTCCACCACCTGCGTCGCGATCATGGTGCCATAGAAGTAGAGGTCCAGCTGGATGTAAGAGAAGGAGACGTCGACCTTTTGGTTTGGGTTGGAAAAGCTGGCGAGGACAGTGAGGTCGGCGTTGAGGAAGGTGCCCGTGTCGAGGTACGCGGCGTTGAGCGTTGCGCTGGAGATGTCAAGGCGAGGAGTCCGCGGGCGGAAGACGATGTAAATGATGAGGACGATAAGCCCGCCAAGGATGACGACGAGCCAGAAAACAATGCAAGCAGCCGCGAGGCACCACGCGACGGGGTGCGTCCGGGGCTGCGGAGTGAACAGGGGCTTCCTGGGACGGTGCGGCTGATCAGGCTGTTGTTGTGGGTGGCGGTGTTCTTCAAAATGATGGTGTGATTTGAATTGTGGTAGATTTTCTGTGCTCATGGTTTGTGATGTACGTGAAGCAAACGGAAGTCGAAGGAAGAAGAAGAGTAGGAAGAAGGTGAGGGTGATGCGAAAGTTTGGAGGGAACGGGAGGCAAAGAATAAAATCCATCAAAACTTTGTTGCTAGTACGTTCTATAATTCGGGTGCAAGCAATCTATGGATGCTGTTAGGTTACTTTACAACATGTTGATGGAGAGAATATGAGCTTTTCCCCCCTTAAATACTGGTATAAGAAAAAATATTTTTTAAATACAGCCCTATTTAAACAATTTTTAAACTACTATAATTTTTGCCACCTCAGCGTTACGTTGAAAATCAGTTTGAGACACTAATTTTTACTTTTTTAGAAAACCATTATCTTGTGAATAAAATGCTCCAGGGAGAAAGTGACTCATAAATGGCTCTCTAGAAAGGAAGAGTTTACTCACTAATATATCAATAGGCTACAAAATAATTATTTTCTATATATAATTTTTATTTTTATTTTCTAATTCGGAGCCAATCATATCTACAGAGCAAAATATTTTATAACGACGACACGTCAATTTTTTCTTTATATTTTTACCTATATATTTTTCCTATGAGGTTTCATTAAACTCCAACTAGAATTATTACGCTTAATTATTTTTTATTTTCCTAACAACATATTATATATCTAAATTAGACTTTGTTTATAAAGTTATGCTCTTCAAAAATGATTTTCTAGTATATTTTTATTTGGATAAATAAATCATGTTCCCAAATGGTGATATATAAATCGGTTTTCTGGATGAGAGTTTTATATAGAAATAACAGTTGGATATCTAATTAGATTAACCGTTTGAGAGAGTAATTTTCCACGTGGTGCTTGTTGTGAATTAGGTTAAGGTGAGTCTATTTGTAGAGATGGAGGAAGCGACTTAGTAGTGGATTTAATGGATATAGTGAGATTTATAGGATGGGAACAAAAGAGATAATAGTGATGATGATTGTGTAGGGTAAATCAGTGATTTAGAAAGGAAGAAAGGGGAAGAAAATGGTTGGCCTTAAAGAAAAAAGGGGATCAATAGATAAGAAGGGAGGAGCTAGCCGGCAGCTAGAAATTGAGGGAGGAGGGGAAAAAATGGTCGGCCCTATTGGAGTAGGGGGGATCGGCAGTCGAGAAGGAAGAAAATGGTGTCAGCTTGACGCCAATAGCCTTGGATCGAAGGAAAAGGTTAAGAGAGATGAGATAAGAGAATATAGAAATGTCAATTTTTCATAATATTAAAACTATTGTCTTCCACATATTTAGAGGCTAACCAAAATTTTTAAATTAACTCTAACACAACGAACTCGGCATCGAGCTGGATGGACTGCACTCTCATGTTCGGGCTTTTAAACAACAAGTGGCAGTCGTTTAAACCCCAAAACTCAATAGCAATCAGCATGTTTTGGTGTTCGAATGGTGGGCTATCATCGTTTGAATGCCAAACTCGAGAGCACTTATTCTTCAATGGGGTTTGTGGCATTTGAGCGCCGAGCAGTAGTCGTTCGAATGCCAAAACCCTAGAGCACTTATTCTTCGATAGGCTTGTGGCGTTTGAATGTCAAGTTGCGATCGTTCGAATGCCATAGCCTAAAACTACTACTATTAAAAAAAAAATCCGAAGATAATCTGGTTCGACCCAACGAATCCAATATCCCCTGTGAGGTGATCCGATCAGGCCCATATCATATCAGTGCTAAGTTGATAAATATTGTAGTACTTTAGGTAATAATTTAAATAGTATTGTACTTTGAGATATATATTTTCCACGAGTAGTATTTTGGTAAAAACTCTTGTAACACTCCTGCTCGGCACGAGCACGTGCATGCCCACGCGAGCAATGGCACGCGCAATGCACGCGACAGGTCGGACTGGGCTCGTCACACACAGATACACATATACTCAACATAATCCATCACAAAAATCAATCATAATATCAACCAAATAAATATATTAACATATAAATATCCAAATCCACAACAATCATATTAGACAACTATATAACCTAGTAGGGCCCACACAGGCTACGACAAACCATCAAGATACAACTAAAATAACTAATACAAGAGAGTACACTATGATTCGACCTGTATTATATAAATCATCGTCTAACATAAATGAATACATATATCAAATAATTGTACAACTTAATTTTTATATAAATTATCATCTATATTGTCTCGCATCTATAGCTCACATCATCATCGCTCTAAAATATCTTCTCAAGATATCTCAAATCACTATCATGTAACACATATCTAAGGGGATTAGAAAAGAAATAAAGAAAGTCATGAGCAAAAGGCTCAATAAATAGACCTTACCCCGAATTAGTAATGCCAAACAGAGAGTAAATCATATACTGAATAATATGAATCACGTAGGAACATCATATCATGAATGACTATATGAATGTATCCTCAATAATATATAAATATATAGTAGATATCATGTCATAACTAATCAAAGTGTATAATTCTCGATAATATATAAATAAATCTTTATGTCATACTATCATCATAACTGTCTCTCAAATATGACACATGATACATGTCGATCATGACTATGCTATGATATCAAATGCAACCATATATAATGTATATTGATCACTTGATAATCAGGTAATCAGATGATAATGAAATCATATGCATTTCTCAACATCTCAGTCATCAATATCATCTCTGTATGTCATTATCATACTAGACCACTATGCATAGTTTATACCTGGTACTCGATCTCAACATCATGCTCAAAGGCTCAAACCATGCTCTACCACCCATAAGGAGTATCTCAAATATAATCATACCCTGCCACCTGCTAGGGTATCTTAAATATAACCATACCCTGCCACCCGCTAGGGTATGTCAAATATAACCATACACTGTCACCCGCTAGGGTATCTCAAATATAATCATACACTACCTCCTAACTACTAGAAACCTCGTGAGGATAACTCGCCACATATGCATTGGCGAATGGCATATGTCCGAATTTTTGCTGCGCACATAGACTAATGACCTCGGACGTAAGGCCAACAAGATCGCGACTATATCAAGTAATCAATCATCAACAGGCATGTCCTAACCCTCGCGCCCACTCGGGTATCCTCACGCTTTCTATCAACTATCCTATTAATCGCATTTCATGTTTTTCTTCTAAATGACAAATCATATGCATATATCTAGTACGATAACAAATCAATGCATAATAGGAATTTAAGTGGAACAGGAATCAAGAGAAAAATAATACAATGTAGCCTTTAACCATGTAGTTAACACATGTATACCTATGCTAATCTACCATATACATACTCATGCTGCAAATCAACAGGACATAAAATTATAACAGTATAGTCATCTCTAATCATCTCTATTTATCATCATCATACTCATATCAGCCTAATTACATATATGATAAAAATATGCTCAACTGTAATTATCTCTAAATAAAGTCAATAATCATGCTGGAAACCAAAACATGCATGTATATAATATATAATATAACATAATTTAAGAAAGTGTTTAGAGGATAAGATTACTCACATTTGATTAGAAGACACATCTCACGTATCCCTCACATCCGGCAATCGAAGGATAACTCGTCCTAACAGGGTCCATGGGGCCTCACATAAGGGGTTTAGGATTTAAAAATATTTAAGTAACATAAAGTTAGCGATTCATCTAATTAAAATCCGTTCATGTAAAATATGATAATTTATTAGGTTTTAGAATTTTTACTTATCTTTATAACTAGGTAGATTTTTAATTATAAATAAAAATATAAATATAGATAAAAACCTAATTATAATTAAATTGTGGTTCTTACTCTATCTTGATTAATTAGGGACTATGCAGCCATTACTTTATAAAATAATAAATAAATAAATAAGCCTAGTATTTTATTTGCTACAAAATAATAATATATAATAAATAATTAGGATTACTTAAAATGTATCTCATAAGAATATTAGTATATAAATCTGATAATTATAATTTACAAATCTTTCTATTAAGCTAATAAAGATATAAATAAATTAATATAAGTATTACCTATATTTAGACCTAATTAATTATTAATTATACAAATTATAACTAATAATAATCATATTGAAGAATATATATTATTATTAAAATAATTAATGTCTAGATACTCTATTTACATTAATTAAAAAGGAAATACCTAAATAAATAACATAAATAAAATAAAACAGAATAAATAAAATAAATAAATAAAACACTACCACCAATGCTAGGCCAAGCCTAGCACTGTGCAGAAAGAGAAGGAGAAGAAGCTGAGGAAGAAGAAAAAGAAAGAAAGAAGAAAGAAGAAGACGAAAAAGGAGAAGAAGAGGAGAAATATAGGAGGGGACTGGGCTAGCGGGCTCGGCTGTTACTAGCCAGCCAGCGACCAGCCTCTCATCGGCGGCTCGGTTCCGGTGAACCCAAGTGTGAGAGAGAGAGAAAGAAAGAAAGAAAGAAAGAGAAGGGAGGAGAGGAGAGAGGAAAAGAAGCTCACCTTGGCTATCGTGGCGACGGCGATAGTGACGATAATAGTGAGGGAGAGAGAGAGAGAGAGGAGTGAGAGAGAGGCCGTAAGAGAGAGAGGGGAGAGAAATAAAAGATAGAGAGAGGCGATTGGGGGTTAGCGACGGTTGCACCAGCGCTGGGGCTTGCCGCGGCCAGCTGGCGGCAACCAAGCAGCGGCGTTAGGGGTCGTGGCACCCCCATGCCGCACCCATTTGCATGGGCACGAAGCCGACCACACTATGGCCGGCCACGTCATGCCCATAACAGATTTTTTTTTTCTTTTTTTATTTAATAGGTTGTTACAACTCTAAGAGTATTTCTTGCCATGGTTTCTTAGCTTGGATGGTTGATTCTTTGGATTTGTATAAGGGAATCTTCTGCTCCCATGGGATACCTGACTGTCTATGTATGATTATTGGTCGTCAATCTCGTTATCTTTTGTCAATTTAGACAAACCAAGTTGTATGTTCAGGTCTGCAGACCGTCCGAACCTAGGTGATGTGCTTCATGTCCCATGCCTAGTGTGTCAATCAATCCGACCTTTAGGTTCGCAATTTGGATCGAGCCTGAGCTCAAACTTTTGGTTTGCCCAAGAATTAGCTCGATGAATTTTTAGAATTTAAGTTTATATATAAAAGTAGTTCAAGGTTTGAGCTCTTAATTGCAGTTTTACAGACGGTTAAACCTCCTCATTCTTCATTAAGTCTGTATCTTTGATCTGTTGGTTTCATGTAAAGTAGAACATTTTTGTTGCACATCTAAAGATTGATGGCTTGAGAGGCTTGGGAGGCAATTCATCTCCTCATTACCAGAATTATATACTATATACACATTAGGCAATTGCTACTAAATATGGTACAAATGCTATTGTAGATTTATACCGGCAAAAAGGCAGGCCACCATATGAATCCTTGTCAGGTAGGTAAACGTTAGTGCTTGCGTAATATTATGCGACATTTTTCGTCATCTGATTAATTAGAGACGATTAGCTAAATGTCAACATCTATAAGATCTGGTTTGATTTAAGATTAAACTCTGAACTTAATTAGTTAGTTTTATTTATAAATTTTAATTTTTTAAATAATAAATTAATTAAATATGAGAAAGATAAAAAGATGCCAATAAGCTAATGGTGGCATTTTCTTAAATATTGTTATTGTCTTTAGTGGCATTCATAAAAGCATCACTAAAAATACATTGTTTAGGTCAAGTTTAGGTTTCATATAAATGCCGCCGTGAGCTTCTACTGTTTTTGTGCGTTTGCATATTAGGCCTTTAATTTAATTTATTTTTTATTTTTATTTTTTTCTTGGCACTATATTTGTGTTGATTTAAAATTTTTGTTATATACCACAAGCAAACAAAATACTCTTTCTTCTTATTAACAAAATTTTACACATAAGTTTTATATCTATATAATAAAGATAACAAATACAAAAAAAAGTCCTATTTTGCAAATGCAGTATCTTTTACAGACTTTCGAAAAAAGATATAAGTATCTACTTTGTAGATTATCCTAATACGAACCAGGTTAGATCAGATCACATCAAGGGAAGATTGGGCTCAATGGATTGAGTCTAATTATCTTATTTAGTTATTTGGTTTAGTTAGAGTCTTAGTAAGTTAGGATTTTATTTAATTAGCTAAATTCAATTCTGCGCAATTTTGGAGAAAATATTTGCAGAATATTCTACTGATATTCGAATAATATCAAACTAGTTGGATAAGGTCACCAACCTCCAGATCTACAACTTTGATATTCAGAATCTATCTATAAATAAACGAAAGTTTAATCCGAGAAGATAAAAAAGAGTGGATTAGTTGATTTGTTAGGGATTGTTAGGGTTGTTTGGAGTGTTTTTATATTAATTAAGAATTTCTTAAGGTGAGCCTCTATATATATATGTGGAAGAAACCTACCATCTTATTATTGGAATTGGTTTTAGTCTTATCTCCTTCTCTTTTATCTCTAGCCATTAGCGCTTTCTTCCACCCCCAAGTCTTTGGTCGGTTTCTTCTAGCCTCTAACCTCTCTCTTTTACAACAAACTAATCCTAGCATCCATATAGTAATTGAAGGGCTATCAAACTAGGATCTAAGTTTCAGAACCGTTGCGGATCGAATTATGCCATTTCGTAATATATCCATACATCTATGTTTCATAATCATGCACTTGCATATGAGAGAATTTATATAATCATACAAAAGTGATAATCTACTAAAATAAAGATGAAATTCCTAAACACATCCAAAAAAAAAAGTAAGGTATTTGCTACTTTCCTGATTTGACACGTAGAAGGAGAATTAAATTAATAGATTAAATATTGGAAATTGTTCTATAAAGCTACTCGCAGTGAAAGTAGGTCACGATTAAGAAGGCAAGCTATTGCAACGACCACTCCACTAACCTTAAATTGCTATAAGAAGTTCGGGGACAATATAGAAACCTTGATCCTAGTGTAATTAGGTTTTAAAAAAATGAACAAGATTCAAACTTTAAAAATCAAAGCCAAGTAAAATATGGAAGTCCAAATACTTATTCTAACTCTTGAAAACAAAAATCAAGCAGAAACATGAAAACCAAGTAAGAGTAGAAAAAACCTCACTTGCATTCAAAGAAAAAAATCATGAAAGATCTAATCAACCTCTCAAATCAACCTATTTTACATTTAAAATGTAGATACAACATTCACAAACAATCACTCTCATCATGCTTAAGATAATCTTATGAATTGAAGTCATTCTTTATTTGAATTTACACATTGATGAATTATTTGGTGAAATAGATTGCTCCTCGATTATTGTACTAAGGCATGGATCAATTCTATAGTCAAATTCCAAGTGCCAGACATACGAAAATTCTCCTTTAACTTAGGTAGAAAGTAAGCTCCTTGAAGAAAGTAGAACTTTAAATCACTTAAATTTTAATCTCATGTGAATTCTCTCTATCTTAATCTAGCCTTTGACCTCCTTGTATAATTGTATTATAATATATTTTGTACTTTTGATTTACTAGTAGAGATGTGCACCCATCTTACTGGATGTGAAACTAGCTCCGAATTACATGGGAATTACTATGTTAATATTGTGCCACATTACACATTGCACTGTTTGCTTATGGTTGTCAAAATAAATAACCGACTTGAGTTCAGTTCAGCTAAAACTCGAGTTCAGCTTGATTTGATTAGAGATGAGCCAAACCCGAACTACTAAAATTGACTCAAAATTAATACTAAACTGAGCTGGAGTTAGAGTCAACTCGCTCATACTTGACTCGATAGGCACAATAGGTTTTACTTTTCGGCTGCGAGTCCTAAGTCCATAAGGAGATTGGAGGGCGAGCAAGGATGACAACGTAGTTTCCACAATGACGGGGGCCTTGGTGTAAAGCGTCGGGGGAAGGAGAGGGCGGGCAGTGGGTCGTGCAATTCCCCATTGGGGCGGGTGCCAGGACGATGTGGGGCCCAAAATTTGCCAGCTGGTACTTTGCTGGTACTACTTTGCCCGTCCAATATCTAGTTCTCTACTGTTCTTCTAAGGGTAAACTAGTAAAAACACGTGGCAGATAGTAAGGTCTGTGATCCAAATAAACGTAACACATCACCATCACAGAATCGCACTCGATTAGGCCTCGAGTTGCGGGTCGCACTAGTTGTCGAGGAACTGAAACCCAAATTCTACTAAGGAAGTTGGAACGAGGTGAAGGAGAAGTGCTGTATTAATCCAGATATAATAATAATAATAATAATAATAATAATAATAATAAATAATTTAATTAAAAAAACAAGATAAAAAGAAAGAAAAATAAACCATATTGGTTGCATGGCATGAGCATGCCATGCAAACAAGGCTGGCGTTGTCCGCCGCCGCACCCCTCACCGTCTCTCTCTTCTCTCTAACTCTCTCTCTCTCACTCTCTTTCCTATCCTCCTCCCTCTCTCAATCACCTCTCTCTCTCTCTCTCTCTCTCTCTCTCTCTCTCTCTCTCTCTCTCTCTCTCTCTCTCTCTCTCTCTCCTTCTCTTACCGACGCCGGCCTGCCGGCGTCGTCGTCAGTGCCGCCGCCGCCGCACCCCCTCACCGCCTCTCTCTCTCTCTAACTCTCGAGCTCTCGAGCTCTCTTTCTCCCCTTCTCTTACCGACGTCGGCCTGCCACCGTCGCCGTTGCTGCCGCATCTACCGCCGCCACCGCCGCCGCCGAGGTGAGCCTCCCTCCCTTCCCTTCTCTTCATCTTCTTCTTCTTCTTCTTTTCCTCTACTTCTTCCTCTCATCGTTCTAACTTCTTCTCTCACAATAAGACACCTATCTAAATCACTTATTTTATTTAGATATTTATGTATATATTTAGTAACATTGTTATTAGATAAGTATAATTAGTGTAATTTTAGTTAATTATAATTATAAATATCTGTACATAAATATACTTGTAACTTCTTATATTTTTATTAAATTAATACATGTCTTTATAATTAGGTATATATATATATATATATATGTACAACTTATTATACATTATTAAGCATGTAATAAAATGGTAGGCTTACTTAATGTTTATATTACATGATTAAATAAAAATTATTGTATATGCTAACTCTTAGTTGGTTTAGTAAGAATAGTAGTCACAAAATAATTAAAGTATAATCATATAATATATGTATTTGTATTTTAAATTATATCATTGTACATGTAGCTCTTTTATATTTTTTATCAAAAGGATTGACTATTATATACTTAATATATAATTAGCAAACTATGGTTTTATAAATAAATCTACAATTAGAATAATAACACGTAATTTTATTATAATTAACTATATAATATAAATCAAATTATGTAATAAAAATAAAAGAAGAAATCCTAAACCTAATAAATCATCATAAGTTACACAAATGGATTCTATGGATAAATAACTAATTTTATATTACTTAAATTTTTTCTGATCCTAGCCCCCTTACTAGTGATGCGTAACGGTTGATCAATGGACGTGAGGGATACGCGTATTGGGTCTTCCGATCAGAGGGTGATTAGTCTTATTACCTAAACGCCTTTCTCAAATTAGGATATATTATATAATTATGTATTTGTATATTTTGGCCTCCAGCATAATTATATGACTTTATCTTGAGATGATTCCAATCTAGCATATTTTATCATGCATTTAGTTAGGTTGATTTAAGATATCAGTACATTGATGATATATAGAGATGATTGAAGATGACTATATTGTTATAATTTTATGTCGATATGATCTCTAGCATGAATATACATGTGATAGACTAGCAGGAGTATGCATGTATTAAATATATGGTTGGAGTCTGTATTATATTATCTTTCTCTTAGTTTCTTTACCATCTAAATTCCTGAGTTGTATAGTTTGTTGTATTACTGAATATATGCATATGATCTATCATATATAGAAAATCATGAAATACATGTGTATGTGATGTGATGACTGGAATGGTATTTAGTTCGGACTGGTACTGGACATACTCATAGCGTATGATAGAATATGGTGATAACTGATGGTTGTACTCTTAGCGTATGAGAGGGTACAACTATCATTAATATACCCTTAGCGTATGGTAGGGTATGATTATTTACTGACATACCCTTAGCGTATGATAGGGTATGATTATCTTTTAAGATACCCTTAGCGTTTGGCAAGGTATGATTATCTCTAGAGATATTCTTAGGGTATGACAAGGTATATCCTTAGAGTATGCTCTGAGCTCGAGTTTGGGGTTGAGTATCATAATTCGACATAGTGGTTGATATTCAGAGTTGAGACGAATGACTATAATAATGAGAAATATGTGGATTATATTTAACTCTGACATGTGTGATTAAGTGGTTGGCATACATCATGCATCATCATTGATGTGGCTAAATATCATTGGATTATGATTGTTATATATCATATATTGATATATTCGGTAATGTTATATTATAACTTCATCATGAGATATATTTTTGGTTGAGAACATAATAAACCCATTCATGAGATAATATTGATTCTATATATATATATATATATTATCGAGAATAATTTTATACATGCTCATACATGACATCATGCTTCTTTCTGATTCATATTATCTAGTACATGATTTACTCTCTATTTGGTATCACTGATTTCGGATAAAATCTATTCATTGAGCCTTTATCTCATGACTCTCTTTATTTTTTTTTAACCCCCTAAATATGTGATACGCGGTAGCGACTTGAGATATCCTAAGGAGATATTTTAGAGTAAAGATGAGATGAGTTATAGATGCGAGATGGTATATAAGATAATTTATATAGATATTGAGTTGTACCATTATTGGATATTTATTTTCTATCGTATTAGATGATAATTTTGTATAATACATGTCAGATTATATTATATTCGTGTATTAGTAGTTTTAGTTATATTTTGATAGTTTGTCGTGTTCTATGTAGGTCCTGCCAGATTATATAGTAGTCTAGTGTATATTATTATAGACTTGAATATTTATATGTTAGTAAGTTTATTTGATTGATAGTATAATTTATCTCTAAGATGGATTATGTTGAGTATAGGTGTATTTGTGCGTGATGGGCTCCACCCGTCCTATCACATGCACCACGCGTGCCATGTAGGCGTATGGGTGTGCACGTGCTTGGGCCCAGCGGGGGTGTTATAGGCACTTTTTCTATGGAACATACTGTTGCCTTGCGAATGGAATAGCTTTAGCCTGGAAGCTAGGAGTGGCACTTCTACTATGGAACGAGGTGAAGGAGAGGTGTGAGGCGACGCCGCTGCTGAAGCTGGATGATCTTTGGATCCGTGGATGGAGGCACGAGATTCTTGGTAATGGTGGAGGGTGGTGGACCGACGATAATGGGATGGCACCGATGAGTACGTGGAGGTGGAAGGGTTATGGGTAATGGTAGGGTTAGGGCAAAGTGATAGATAGATTGGAAGAAATGGGAGGAGTGGACCGCTCCTAAGGGACTAGGGTGAGTGGCTGGTTGAAAGGAGTTAGAAGCAACGTCGTCGGGGAACAAGAGAACGAGAGAGAAGAATACGAAGGAGACAAGGGCAAAACTCAATTCATTCAATAATAATTCTATGGTTGCCATCTACACTTTTAGAGGCTAACCAAACAATTCAAAAATGACAATTATTAACCCTACCCTAAAATAGTAGATTTTCGTCGATCGCGTTCGAACGCTCCCGATTGCATTTGAACCCATATTTTGCGTTCTCTATATTTGCGAACCTGATATAGGCGTTCACAAGCACGTTCGAACGCACTCCATCCATGTTTGAATGCCACCGATCATGTTCGAATGCATATTTTGCATTATTTATTTTAGCGAACTTTATGCAGGCATGTGTTGGGCACGTGCATGATCTTTTTTTTTTTTGTTTTTTGGTTGTGGATGTTACAAAATGAGTCTTCTTTTCAAATCAAAATGAATTACATTAATATCATATAATAATTAAAAATTATACCCGAAATACTAACACACGATCAGAATTAATTCAGCTTTTACATTAAAGAGAAAAAGTTTTTCAAAAGATAATTACTATTTTAACTTATTTGGTATCATTAAAATGATGTAGCTAATCTATTTATTTGTTAACATCAAAATCAAATAGTGTACCATTAAAACCATAAGGCTAATAATCTCCCCTTTTTTTATGATGACAAACAATACACGTAAATATATATATATATATATATTTAAATATCATCCTTTTGCATGAATCCTAATATATTTCTCTCCTTTTTGGAATCAACAAAAAAGAAAAAAAAAACAAGTTAAAAAAAAATTGATATAATACCAAAAAAAAAAAAAAATTCAAATGATTGGCATATAGATATGTGACAACATTTAAGCACAAGAAAAACATGAATCTAATTCATCAGGATATATTAAGATATTCATAAGAATTAAATTTAAACAAAATATCTCCTCCTATATATGTGCAAAAAATTAAAAGATAACATATATTCATAAGTAACACATTTTGAAAATTATTTTTCAAGAGGATTAACATATGAATTCCTCTTTTAATATAGAAAAATTTAATCCTCATTAAGAGTTTTGTAAAAAATATACTAATTGATAATCAGTGCTAAAACATTCAAGTTCAATATCACTTTTTTTGAACATAATCTCTTATAAAATAATGTTTAATTTTAATATGTTTAGTTCTAAAATATTGAATGGGATTTTTATTCAAATTGATTGTATTTGTATTATTACACTTAATAAGAATATTAAAAAATAAGATCTAAAATATTATAATTGTTGGTTCGGCCATAGACAAAGCTACCAAATTTTAATTTTTTTTCTAAACCAAGATACAAGAGAATGCCCAATAAATTCATAAGAGCTACTAGTACTTCTTCAATTAATTTGACAATTGGCAAAATCTGCATCAGAAAAACCAATAAGATCAAAAAAAATATTCTTAGGATACCATAATCCTAAGCTTTGAGTGCCCAATATTATTGAAAAATACATTTAACGACTACTAAATATAATATCCCACCTCTCCTCCGTATAACACATTTTTGTTTGCCTAAATTTGTTCGAACAAAGGAGATAACTTCATGCATCGGTTTGCTTGCCACTTTTAGTACTTACTATCTATCTCCTTACTCCGTAGAGACAAAGCACTCTATTGTTGCCAGAGGATATCATTTGTCTCTCCTCAGAAATAAAGCGAGTTACTGTGCCTAGATGATATTATTCTTTAGCTATGGTGGAATAGGAGAATAAGACTAGAACATTTAATGGGTACCAGAAATTTACTACAATCTTTGGCGTCAAGAGTAGATCTTTCGCTCTCGGTGGTCGGAAAGGATGAAGACAACTAAATTGTCCTGAAATTGAAAGGAGGTAGCTTAGACGACATATGTTCTTGATTTAACCATTCCCTAATTTTCTTAAATCGACAAGGGGAGGAATCCCAAACAAAGCAAAGAAATTTAAAAAAAAAATTCTTTCTTGCTTTATCAGTGCCGCCTTTGATGAATGTGTCCCCCGTGTGCTTGAATAAGATTGTTTTAGGATTCTATTTAGTAATTGGGAGCTTTTCTATTTTGGTTGCCGAATTGTGAGGCCCTTTTGTTGATGACCAACTATTTGAATGTTATTGGGGTGAAGAAAGGTTGGAGGTAGTGTTGGGTGGAGGCTACAACCGGCGAGTGAAGAGGGAGAATTGTCGGAGCGAGACGGAGGCGTCGTTCGGCAAAGACGACAACCGATGGGTGAAGGCTGAAGAGGTCGAAGAGAGTGAGGGAGAGAGATGATAGGGCTGAGGGAATGAAGGTTATATCTTAATGGATCAGGTAGGGTAGGGATTTTACTAAATTATATATATGATACCGGTAAATAGATATCTGATATTCATATCCGAATTTAAATAAAAAGACTATAATTGTATCCGGATCCATATCTAGATTTTTCTAAAATTGTGACCCATATTTGTATCTGTATCCGTATCCATACTTAGATTGGGTAGCTTATTTTGACCCGTATCCAGTTTGATGTGAGTTAGGTAGTGGTCAGATCAAATTAAACACTGATCCATTTTCGCCCCTACCTATAGCTATGGCAATGGCCCTAGTAGGGTTCATACGATAAGAAAAAATATCATCGTGGTGAAAGGGAACAACTAGGAGGAGAGGGCGGCAAGAGAGAAGACTTACTTAGATAATAGGAACACTAGGGAGAGAGACAAAGAGATTGAGGAGATAAACTGAATTAATAAGCATTCATAAGTTTTGTTTACTGTTTCCTCATATTTTTTGTTTTGTTTTAGGTTTAATATGGTTGCCTTTAATTTTTCTTTGCTAAAGATTATTTTGGTTTTACGGCAGATTCATATGCTGCGAGTATCTTCAATTTCTTGAAGTTTGTTTACAATGGTTTACAAGTTTATTTATAGGACTCTCGCTATATAGTTTTGAGAGGTTTTGAGAGCTCTTGTATAATATAGTGTCTCATCTCTTATATTATTTTTCGGTGCAAAATAATATACTACATTTAGAAACTATATTTGAATCTTTAAAATAATTCTCAGATTCACAGTAATTTCAGATCTGAGTCCTTTTTTGATCCATTGATGTATCTACTATTTAAATCTTATCTTCTTCGGTGTCAATATGCATACATTTTCTATTGACTGAGATGTCATGTTTTTCTACATATCCTACTTCTTTTGGATATTGTTTGCTCTCTGGATATTTTAATGAACTTTGTCGATGGATATTGTTCGCTCTCCCACATTTGCTCATGTTGTCTCATCAATATATTTTCTCTCCTTTTAGTGCCAGCCATATTGTCTCAATATATTTTCTTTCCTTCTCAGTGTCAGCCTTCGTTTACCTGTGATGCAATAATATCGACGAGTTGCACGGATTTGTCTTCTTAATTACTTACTATTGAAAATATATCTTTTCTTTATATTTGAACTCGCACAAATTTCTCATATAAAAGTAAAATACTAATAAAATAATTATTTTTAAAAGTAAAATAGTAATCTTATTAGTATTTTTATTGAATTGCTTTAGATAATGCATCGTGAAGTCTTTGGTTAGAGAAATATTTAACAGTTAAGCATTTTAGTTAGGATAGTAATAAAATAGACTCATTTTAGTATTTAAGTTTTGCTATCTATTTTGATAAATACATTTTAACATAAAGTTAGTTTGGTCAAAAACTCCTCACTTTTCCTTTGTTTATTTTCTTAGTAAGAAAGTTACACTTTTCATATACCTTGTTCAATATCTTTCTGATATTATTTTTTGATCCATTAATGAATGTATTATTGGTAATATTTTCTTCATTGTTTAGACTCGTGTTTCAGAGATTTTGAAACTGATATATATTATTTGTTTAGACTCACCTTGTTTGAATCTAGAAATTTTGGCGCATAATTTAGAATCTGATGCATAAGTATCACTTCAAGAGATAGATTTCAATCGAAAAACATTTTATGTAGAAACTGGCTGAATGCCATATTTTTATGAATCACTTTGATTTATATATCGTCTAAATTGATTTCCTTGATATTTTTGTAGGATAATGGTGCAGCGATTAATGAAGTAAAAAATTGTTGTCCGAGGTAATAATTTGTTGAGCCGGCAAAAATTTGTAGTAGATTGAAAAATAGTTTGAATAGTGTGAATTAATTTTTCACGTAGCTTGGAAGAAAAACTCAATTTTCTTCCCCGTAGCAGAATTTTTTCCCGTTTTAACCGTTATCACAAGATGAGATGCAACGCGAACACCTCTCCTCGTTAATGGGAAGGAATACAGTTGGATAGGATAAATCACGGCTTATACCTTCTCTCTCCACACATCCATAAGGCGCAAGTCCGCGTCTAACTGCTTCCATTCTATTCGATTCCCACTGCGCTGCTTTTTTTCGTCCAGTGTTTTAATCCAATCCAATCCAGGACTAAGCTCTATTATTCAACAATGCCTTCCCCCGTCCTAATTATAACTTCTAGCATCATCCCCTTCTCCTCCATTTCTTACCCAATCTATCTTCCTCTTCTCACGACAACCACCACCAAGAAACTCCTCCAATCCCCTCCCCGTCTCCTTCTTCCTTCCGGTCGCCGCCTCCGCCGCCTCGGTCCTCTCCGATCGTCTTCCTCTTCCTTTTCTCTTTCCCTCGATGGCTTCGGTTTCCGACGAGATCTTGGTGGAGAATCGGGAGGTGGAAGAAACAGAGAAAGCAATGCGGGATTTTTGGAGAGGTTGCGGTCCGTCTTGCCCGGCGGGAGCTGGTGGAGGTTGGAAGACGAGGAGGAGCAGAGCGACGATGGGAGGAAGAGAAGCATATCCGTGGTGGCCGCGCTCCACCGGATGTGGGTGTTGGTGGCTAAGGACCGATGGGTCATCTTTGTGGCCTTCGCTTCTCTTGCTTGCGCTGCGGTACGTAATTTCTTCAAATTTAAATTGAAGCTGAATTGGTATCAGGTTCATTTTTGTATTGATGGGCGAATAGATTGAGGCTGTCTAATGTATAAAATTCATGGTAAACTTAGCATAGCTAAAATTACATTATCTAGATGAAAGGCTTTTGGTGCATTCAATTGGTTAGCATGCCCTTCCTCTATATTATGATTCAGACTATGTTGGTGAAGAATATATACGAATATATGTGTGCACGAACAATGGCACTGGTATAAACAGCCGCCCAGTCTGTCCCACATAGATACTGAGACTAGGCAGAAGAAGTTACATGAGATTCTACTTATGATGTTTCAGACCTTCTTAATGCTTCAATTTATATTCTCGTTGAATAGTTGTGTCTCTTGAATACTGAGCACAATGACAACAGAAATATGACGCTTCATATATCATAATATGGTCTGCCCTGTTTAACTGTCATTGATTTAGGACAGTGTGGATGTGATACCGAACTGATTTACGTTATTTAGCTTTAATACTAATTCAATGTTGGATACATAAAGGAAAAATATTGCAGAATATAAGGACTAACAATAGAAAATACTTTTCAAGTATATAGCCTACAGAAAAATTAGGTACTGATTTATGCAAAGTGCAGCTGGAGGTGACTGTTTTGATGTTAGAATTAACTTCTAAACTTGGACAAAAATGTCAAAAATATTGCAGAACTAGTTAATTTTGGATTGATGTGCCATCCAACACTGTGCAGGTCTACTACTCTTGCATGAATCATGATTTGAAGTTACTCTAAAAGCTCCTTTGACGAAAATCAAAATATTTTCATTTTAGTTGTGCAAATCGAAAAATATTATCTTTATTTCTTTGACAGACATCTTGGTATGTGCTATAACTAATAACTAGTCCAAGGGAAGTTTTTATTTAAGATCTTTTACAGTTTTACCAAATTACAGGGATGACCTACAAGTCTGAAGCTAGTGGGAGCTTCGTCTTATTTGACATTCAACAAGCTAAGGAACTTGGGACTTACCCTTCCATATGCCAAAGTATATCAGTAAAACCAATATGAGACAAATAACTAGGTATATTTTAGATTCATGCGTTGTCCCGCACTGTGCTTGTAGGTGATACATTCCTTGAAGGTTAATGATGACATGAAAAATACTATAATGCTATGGTGAGAGGGAGAGAGATTTGGATCTGACTAACACAAACCGGAGCCACAAACCCTATTAACTTAGTCAAATTGGGTTTCACATCAGGTTGATTTGTCATGGGCTTGATCCCGAACCTTGCCAGAATCCTACTAATTTAATTAATAAGGTTTCAGGTTGAGTTTAAGTAGGGACTGACCCAAATCCAGCTCAAAACAAAATCATTCCCCTTTCCTCCTTCATGTTGCCATTGCTAAGTTCTAGATTCCATATCACTTTCTTTCAATTTCTAATAATGACACTGTACATTTAGAATTTAAGAATGGAAATAAACATGCTTCTTTATTCCATTACTTATTTTTGTAATTTCTTGTTGAACATAAAGAACTAGTTTATGCTAATGCTTTATACCATGCACCTTTGTTCTAGGCTTTGAGGCATGAAAACATCTCGTACAATAGTGGGGGACAAATCTATGTAGATCTTTTCCTCATTAGACCCACATTGGCTAGAGCATTGTGCATTAGAATGCCCCTCTTATGTCTTAATGAGATGAACGTGAAATGAGCTATATTTCACTTAATGTGAAACTTATGTTTCCTATGTTGTTTATAGGTTTTTTTATCTTGGTAACAAATCTGACATTTGCTGAAAATTGTGAAACAACCAAAATTAGCTCCAAAAGACCAATAGAAACTGAAACCAAGGTCAAACTTATAACTTGCATTGCGTTTTGCTTTAGCGTTTCTTTTCTAATTGGAATTTAGTTCCATGTAGAGCTCAAATACTCAATATTTGTCTATGAAAATCTGCTACAGTACGTTGGTTAGCATATTATTTTAGAAATTTCAGTGTAATGCACTAGGTAAACAGTTGTCTGGTAATTGTAGCTCTCGGAGATATCAATACCACATTTCTTAGCGGCATCAATATTTTCTGCTGAAAGTGGTGGAAGGATGTTTTATGGCAATGCAAGGATTCTAGTTCTTTTGTGTTTGACATCCGGAATATGCAGGTTACGTCCTCGTGTCCTTTCCCTGTCAATTCCTAAAATGCAATATCTTAGCCCCATTTTGTGTCTATCCATTTGCAACATATTTCACTGAAGTGCATTCAGTCATTAGGCTTTAAAATTGCAAGACAAGATTCGAGAGTTTTTCATTATCTTGAATCCATTTTGTAGCATGACTTGTAGCATCTGTTGATCTTCTGTTTCTTTATCTACTCCATGATGTAACTCTATTTGCTGACCTGGTTATGATTAGAATGTGAAATATTTACCTTATTGGTTTTCTAACCTCTAAAGTAGTCACTGTTTTATAACTAGATTCAGACATGTGACTAGCATTCTTCTTGAAAAACTCCAAAGCAAAGAGCTTTACGCAATTATCCTGAACTGATTAACTCCGTCGTTATATAGCATTTTTTCTGAAGTATGTTCATGTGTAACAACATCTTTTAGTCTGGTTTTCTTTTGTAACTGAGTAACTAATAGATAGGTGGTACTAAGTAGAAACCCACTGGAAAAAATAATTAGTAAATTTTACTTAGGTCTTGAATATGGTTAATGTGGACCAGAATGTGAAAGGAGGCTTATCTAAGAGGAGGAATAAGATAAGAAATATAATACTTGTGTCATATTAGGGTGTATTTGGGTGATGAGAGGTGGAGGAAAAAAAGTTGTGGAATTTTTTAGTGAAGTCATTTCTAGTAACTTATTAATTTATGGTAAAAGTTAGAAATATTTAGTGAAAATGAGTAATTATTATAATAAATAACGGCGTGCAGTATATAAAAAGGTGAAAAGTACCACTCTAAATCAATGGTTGACCAACATCTTTGGAATCAAAGTAGGGCACTTGCTTAGATGGAGGAAATGAAATAGGAGTTTTCCGCGGATGATTACGGCCTCGAATGAGCTTTGCCTCTCTTTCTTTTGAAGAGAAAGTGACATGAGAGAAGTTGGGTAGTTTTAGAGAAGTCGAGGAACTTCTCACTCCAACTTTTTCATCCAAACACTATAAAATGGTAAATTTTTAGAAAGTTGTCACTTTCTCTTTTTGCTTCCAATTGTCTAAACACACCCTTAGAGAGTTCTAACATGGAATTGCAAGTGTATAGTAATTTTCACTTATTAATGTGATGCAAAACGTGGTGGAGAGAAGGAATGGAGGAGAAAATAAAGGGAGAAAAGGAATAGAGTTTCACCCCTCCACTCTTTAAATGGTTTCACACTAATTTTCTCAAAGAAGAGCAAAATCAAATAATCTTCATTAACCTTAAAAAGAAAAAAATACAATGGATCTATATGTAGACCTACAATGAAAATAAGTAAAATACACCCTAAATAGGAAATAAGCAAAAGACATTCTAAATAGATAAAAATACATTATCGATCATAACAAAATCTCCATATGGGAGATCATCAACTATTGGTACCTCATGTGCTGGTACGTATGCCATTGTGTCCTATCAGTGATGCCTGCATCATTCTCCCCGGGTGGGAGAGAACTTGACCATGTCGAATGTGTTGCTCTACTACTCTTATTATGCTATAAAATATTGAGGTGATGCCTCTTTAAATTATGAGATCAAGCCACATGTTATCAGAAGTAGGCCATCCTTTTTAATGTACTAGATACTATTGGGTTTCATCTTCTCTAGTTAAAATAATCTTATTGTCTAAAATTTAATCAATTCCGTTTGTTGTGTTAGGTGGAATATTGGGAAGTGACGATAAAGAGGGTCTCTCATAAATAGGCTCATTGGTAAGCTCACTAGTTAGTGAGTTATTTGGAGTAAAATTTGGACATTTATAAGCTACTAGATCCTTAATTTTAAAAGTAGAATTGATACTAAAATCATTTAGGTAGATTTAGAACATAAGTATTATCATTGATTTTCTTGAGAATTTTAAAAGTTTCGGCATTTTGTGCATGCAAATTTTTGACAGTTTTAGGAGGGAACTATTTCTGATGTATCCGAACCATCACATAGTCTCCAATATTAAATTCCTTGAATATCCTTTTTAGATCAGCTCAAATATTTTGAGCAATTCTGTTTCTGATTTCTTTATGTATGTCATGAATATTTGATGCGAATATAGATGCAAAGACAACCTATGGTATTGGGTCAGCTCCTTCTCTCGTCCATGGTACTGGCGCTCAATCATCTGCCACCAATGCTCCTTCTTTAGGTCAGCTCCTTCTCTCATCCAATGTACTGGCACTCAATCATCTGCCACCAATGCTCTGCCCGATCCTCAAACATATAGGTCGTCAAGGCAATCCTTTAATCCTCTGAACAATCCAATACTCGCAATATCTTCTCGATTCGCAGCAGCCATGCCTCTGCTTCAATCGGATCAATAGTGTTAGAAACAAAAAAAAAAAAAAATTTGAGTTGAGAGAGGAGGGTGCACGTGCAGCCCCTCCCCTCTCCCTCTCCCTCTCCCTCTCCCTCTCCCTCTCCGGTACGCAGTGAAGCGCGGAAAAGAAGGGATTTCATCTAATCCAAATCAGATTAGATTTAATCCTCTTCTAATCTATAAATTAACCCTAATCCTCTCTTTCCTCAACCCCCCAGCCCTCTTCTCTCTCTCTTTCCTCCCTTCTTTCGCTTCTTCCTCACCGTCGGAGTCGTCGCTGTGGGATCGGATCGTCGGAGCACCGCCGGAGGAAATTGGAACCACCACACTCCTCTCCGGTGAGCCCTCTCTCATCCCTCTAGTTTAATTTAAATTTAAATAGGTAAATCAGAAATACCTAATTCGCGGAATTCGGCCTCGTCGGCAAATCTGGCCGGTCGGCGGCTTCGAGTCGCAACCGCATCGTCACCGGAGGCTTCGTGCTCCAAGCCTGGTGTCGGAGATGTCTTCTACAGGGCCCTCGTGGCTCCGATCGGCATTGGCTTCCGCGTCGACTGTCGGTGATAAGTTCTCCTCCACCTCGTGAGGACGACAGAGAAAGAGTAAGAGAGAGAGAGGGAGAGGAGAGGTTGAAGGGTAGTCGTGATGGGGTCGCCGGCGGTCACCCTCTCCCTCAGTCACCTTCTCGCATCGGCCGCGAGAGGGAAGAAGGGGTTGGCTGGGCACGGGTGAAACCCGAGCCAACCCCTTTTTTCCTTTTAAGTCAAGTTCGGTTCGGGTTTGGATTCCGGATCCACAAACCCGAACCGAACCACTTAAGTTTGGTGGGCTAGGTTAGCCCGTAGCCCAGTCCACCTAGTTTTGGGTTGGGCCTCGGCCCAACCTGATTAATTTAAAATTTTTTTGGAATGGACTGGGCCAGCAGTAGCCTAGCCCAATCCAATGGGTAATTTTAAACCCATTTTAGTTCTTTTTGGTTTTTAAATTTTAAAAATATTGTTATTATTCAAATTAAAAATTTGAATATTATTTATTATTTAAGGTGGTGAATTCTAGTACGTGAGCTAGAAATTTGAGGTTTCGGTTGTCTTGCCTAGACTCAGGTGAGTGGGTTCACTCACATGTTTATTTTATTGTATTTCGTATTTTTTGTCAGAACATGTAAATTTTCTATGTGCAAATTATTTATTTCACCCTTATGTGTAAAAATTAAATTGTTGCAATTTCTGTGTGCAAGTCTATTTATTTCATCCGTACGTGCGAAAATTTAATTGTTTAATTTTCTGTGTGCATTTAATTATTATATTCAGTGCATCACCATACTTCGTACTAATATTGAAATTTGTGAAAAGAAAAATGAGACTAGTATTGATATGACTTAGAGAACAGTCTCGGTATAATTCGTTTGCGATATTCCGTGGTGACTCAAGTCTATCTGGAAATCCAGGGGAAAGTCCTAAATTAGATCACTGCGGTGACTTTCTTAGGTGACTTTGGCGGGGTTAGGGAACAGTCCTAGGAAGAATGAAAAAAATTCTTAGGTGATTTTAACTTCTCTCAACGGTTAGAGGAAAAGACAGATTGTGTTGATCACAGGGTGATACCCTCTGATGACCCTAACCGGATCAGCTATGAAGAAAAATCCCGAGCGTCATCTCGAGGTGACTTCTAGTTGATGTGGATCCACAGGATTTAGACCCATTGAGACATATGACAGTATAAATATCAAAAAGATGTTAATATGTTGAAAATGTGCAAGGTTACAAGTTGTGACATCTCTCTATTGTTATCATTGTTATTATTTAGAGAGCATGCCTATTGCATATTGTGATGGATATTGTTGCTTTTAGTTTAATTTATTCAGCATTAACATGATTTAAAATTTATTTGGTTTTCGAGAGGATTCCACTCACTGAGCTATAGTTGTTGGCTCATGGGTTCTATTGTTTTTTTTGTATTTGTTTATTTATTTCAGGTAATAGTCAGTGGGGCGACTGAGCGAGATGTAGCCGGATTCCACCTCCACTTAGGATTCACCTATTTACCTTTACGCTCTTTTAGATTTTGTGCTTTAGATTAGAAGTTTTTATTTTTATTTAGTTTAGAGACTCAAAAACATTAACATTGTTTTTATTTTGATTGCAATTAGTAATAAAATTTTAAATAAGCACATTCTCATTTTATTTATTTATTTTGTCATCGTATACGTAGAGAGTATTATTAAGGCTTCGTGCATCTCAAGCATATAGAGATGCATGGCCGGTCATGATTTCTATTTTGGGTCGTGACAATGTTGGTATCAGAGCCTAAATTTGTGTTATCCTAAATCACCCTTAGAGTTGTGTGGAGGTCCGGTTGCATCAGCTCAGGTTCGTCATGAAATTTTTGTTATATTCAGTAAAATTATTCTTATCTCATTATAAGTCTTGAAGGGACAATATGTATACGCGTCGTCGTCGTCAAGGAGCTACGGCCCAGAGTTTATCTCCTGACCGGGGTAGGGAGCAAGAGCCGGCTCCTGCTCAAGCGCCAGCTCTTGCACCTACTGCTATTCCTGGTTTGGGATCAGAAAATGCTCCTACACCTACCCAGATCCTCACTCCTGCCCCAGTTCCTGCTACTCATACCGTGGTATCAGTGCTACAGACCCTTCTTCAGGCCGTTGGAGGACAGTCATCGCCGACTCCGGCCCTATCAGAGTCAAGGCCCTTTAGTCTAGATAGGGGTACAGTGTTTGAAAATTTTTTAAAGGCATCTCCGCCTGCCTTTAGAGGGACCACTGATTCGATTGAAGCGGAGGCATGGCTGCTGCGAATCGAGAAGATATTGCGAGTATTGGATTGTTCAGAGGATCAAAAGGTTGCTTTGATGACCTATATGTTTGAGGATTGGGCAGAGCATTGGTGGCAGATGATTGAGTGCCAGTACATTGGACGAGAGGAGCTGACTTGGGGAAACTTTAAAAGGATTTTCTTTGAGAAATACTATCCTCGGGCATTAAAGAAGAAGAAGCATGATGAGTTCTTTGAGCTGAGACAGGGAGGCATGTCAGTGATGGATTTTGAGGCGAGGTTCACCGAGCTGTTGCGATTTGTTCCACATATAGCAGCGAGCGAGGAAGAGAAAGTTAGCTTCTTCGAGGGTAAGTTGCGGCCAGCCATCAGAGATAGGATATTACTATTCCAGTGTCAGACACTTCCAGAAATGGTGTCTAAGGCACTCCTCGCCGAAAGAAATATTGGGGAGCTTCGCTAAGAACGAGAACAGCAACATCCACAGAAGAAGTTGAGGAGGTACCAGGAGGAAAACAGAGGAGGTGGTCAGTCGTCTGGACAGCCCTTGAGGGTCGGGAGTGGACCAAACCCTTCTGGGAGAGGTCCCAAACAGAGTCAGCCTAAAAATTGTACGAGGTGTGGACGCTCACATTCGTCTAGTGTTGGGTGCAATGGAGCACCACGAAACTGCTACAATTGCAGAGCACCACGTGGGGGATGGCATCCGACTTCTCAGCAGGATCAACAGCATCAGCCGTCCCAGTCTGGCACAGCGAACAATAGGCCTCCAGCAAGTAGCGGAAACCCAGGAGCGAGGCCAGAGAATAAAGGAAGAATTTATACCTTGACCCAGGAAGAAGCTGAGCACTCACCATCCGTGGTGCAAGGTACATTATCTATTTCTTTCATACCAGCTAAAGTTCTTTTTGACTCTGGAGCCTCTCATTCTTTTGGTTCACCTGATTTTCTCTCCTTATTATCTATTGCACCTGAGATTATGGAATCATATCTAGCAGTGACTACACCCATAGGGAGGACCGTACTTTTAAATCTTATCTGCAGATCTTGTTTAGTAGAGATAGACAGTCAGAAACTTCCAGTAGATCTTATTTGTCTAGACATGCATGATTTTGATGTTATACTGGGTATGGATTGGTTATCTGCACATCATGTTATAGTGGATTGTAGAATGAAAAGGGTCACATTTTCTATCCCGGAGAAGCCAGAATTTTTCTTCCAGGGTGAGCGAAAGATTCCTACGACCAATATTATCTCAGCACTCCAAGCAAATCGATTAATGAAGAAAGGATGCCCGGGCTTTTTGGCATCGGTAGTGGGCGTGGAGTGTGCAGAGCAGGAGATTCATGAACTTCAAGTGGTAAATGAATTTCCAGATGTTTTTCTAGAAGATCTACCTGGTCTTCCACCCGATAGAGAGATAGACTTCACCATATATCTGCTCCCTGGCACTGAACCAATATCAAAGGCACCCTACAGGATGGCACTAGCAGAACTTAGAGAGTTGCAGACCCAACTTCAAGAGTTGCTGGATTTGGGTTTTATTCGTCCGAGTGTATCACCTTGGGGAGCACCAGTTTTATTTGTAAAGAAGAAAGATGGATCGATGCGTCTTTGCATTGATTATTGGGAGTTAAATAAAGTCACTGTGAAGAACAGGTATCCACTACCCCGGATTGATGATCTTTTTGATCAACTGCAAGGCTCTCAGGTCTTCTCAAAAATCGACTTGAGGTCTGGTTATCACCAAATGAAGATCAAGAATGAAGATATTGCAAAGACAGCATTTAGGACTCGCTATGGCCATTATGAGTTCTTAGTGATGCCTTTCGGTCTTACAAATGCACCTGCAGCTTTTATGGACATAATGAATCGGATCTTCAAAACCTTTTTGGACCAGTTTGTTGTGATATTCATTGATGATATATTGATCTATTCCAAGAGCAAAGAAAAACATGAGGAACATCTGAGGACGATACTTCAAATTCTTCGCAAGGAAAAGCTTTATGCCAAGTTTAAGAAGTGTGAGTTTTGGTTGGACGAGGTAGCGTTCTTAGGACATATAATCAGCAAGGATGGAATCAAGATGGATCAAAAGAAGATAGAGGCTGTTAGCAAATAGCCGAGGCCTACTTCAGTATCTGAAGTACACAGTTTTCTTGGATTGGCAGGCTACTATAGGAGGTTTGTGGAGGGATTTTCACGGATTGCCTTGCCACTTACTCACCTCACCAAAAAGGGGGTGAAATTTGAGTGGTCAGATGATTGTGAAAATAGCTTCCAAGTACTCAAGCAGAGATTGATTTCAGCTCCTATCCTTTCACTTCCGTCAGAGGGTGGCAATTTTGTGATTTACAGTGATGCATCCCGACAGGTCTCGGCTGTGTTTTGATGCAGCATAGAAAGGTGATAGCTTATGCATCTAGATAACTTAAGATTCATGAGATGAACTATCCTACTCATGATCTTAAGTTGGCTGCGGTGGTTTTTGCACTAAAGATTTGGCGTCACTATCTTTATGGAGAATCTTGTGAAATTTTCACTGATCACAAGAGCCTTAAGTATATTTTCACTCAGAAAGAACTTAATTTGAGGCAGCGCAGGTGGCTAGAATTAATCAAGGATTATGATATTAATATCAATTACCATCCTGGGAAGGCAAATGTGGTAGCCGATGCTTTGAGCAAGAAATCATCAGAGGGGCACTTATCAGCACTTATTTGTCAGCAGTGTATTATTGAAGAATTTAGACGCCTGAAGATTGAAGTAACATCAAATCCAGAGAGATTAGCTATTTGTAGCCGGCTAGTGGTCAAACCTACACTTTTAGATCGCATCCAGGCTGCTCAATTAGAGGATGCCAACCTCAAGAAGATCTTGGAAGGATTAGTTAAAGGAGAAGCTCCTGGTTATTCGAGATCAGATGAAGGACTAGTCAAGTATCAGAATCGAGTCTGCGTCCCAGCTAGTGAGGGGTTAAAGAATGAAATTATGTCAGAAGCTCACAGTTCAGGATTCAGTATCCACCCAGGCAGCACAAAAATGTATAGAGATTTGCGAGAAAACTTCTGGTGGAATGGCATGAAAAAGGACATAGCAAACTTTGTGGCCAGATGTCTCACTTGTTAGCAAGTCAAAGTTGAGCACCAAAAGCCTGCAGGGATGTTACAGCCTTTGCCTTTATCGGAGTGGAAGTGGGAGGATGTGACTATGGACTTTGTCTCGGGACTTCCCCGCACTAGATTAAATCATGATGCAATTTGGGTGATCGTGGACAGACTAACTAAGTCTGCTCACTTTTTGGCCATTCGTATGACTTATATTTTAGATCGCCTTGCACAGCTTTATATTAGAGAGATTATTCGACTCCATGGCGCACCTTTGTCTATCGTATCTGATCGAGATCCTCGTTTTGTTTCTAAATTTTGGCGGAGCCTTCATTCAGCTATGGGCACACGATTGAGATTCAGTTCAGTTTATCACCCGCAAACTGATGGACAATCCGAGAGGACTATTCAAACCCTTGAGGATATGTTGCGAGCATGTTCTTTGGAATGGAAAGGAAATTGGGATGATCATCTTCCACTCATGGAGTTCTCATATAATAATAGCTATCATTCGAGTTTGGGGTTAGCATCTTACGAGGCGTTGTATGGTAGGAAATGTAGATCTCTACTTTGTTGGTTCGAGGTTGGTGAAAGACAGTTATTGGGACCTGATATAGTACAAGATGCCACTCAGAAAATCGTCAAAATTAAAGAAAAGCTTCTTGCAGCTCAAAGCCGTCAAAAGAGCAATGCTGATAATCGGAGAAGAAATCTTGAGTTTCAAGTGGGTGACATGGTTTTCCTAAAGGTGTCACCTTGGAAAGGATTGATCAGGTTTGGTAAGAAAGGCAAGTTGAGTCCTCGCTTTATTGGATCTTTTGAGGTGTTAGAGCGCATTGGAGAGGTGGCCTATCAAATAGCTTTGCCACCTAGGTTATCTAAAGTGCATAATGTCTTTCATGTATCTATGTTGCGAAAGTATGTGCCTAGTGCAGACCATGTGATCGATTTCGAGCCTTTGGAAATCCGAGAAAACTTATCTTATGAAGAGCAACCTGTGGAAATTCTAGAGACTCAGCAAAAAACTCTTCGAAATAGGGTAATCTCCTTCGTGAAGATTTTATGGCAAAACCACAAACCAGAGGAAGCAACTTGGGAGCGTGAAGATTAAATGAGGGAAAAGCATCCAGAGCTATTTCCTCAATCTTCATTGCGTCTATTACGGTATTATTTTTATCTTTTCCTTACACTCATTTTAATTTCGAGGACGAAATTCCTTTTTGCTGGGAATAGTTGTTAGAACAAAAAAAAAAAAATTTGGGTTGAGAGAGGAGGGTGCACATGCAGCCCCTCCCCTCTCCCTCTCCGGTACGCAGCGAAGCGCAGAAAAGAAGGGATTTCATCTAATCCAAATCGGATTAGATTTAATCTTCTTCTAATTTATAAAATAACCCTAATCCTCTCTCTCCTCAACCCCCCAGCCCTCTTCTCTCTCTCCTTCCTCCCTTCTTTCGCTTCTTCCTCATTGTCGGAGTCGTCGCTGTGGGATCGGATCGTCGGAGCACCGCCGGAAGAAATTGGAACCACCACACTCCTCCCCGGTGAGCCCTCTCTCATCCCTCTAGTTTAATTTAAATTTAAATAGGTAAATCAGAACTACCTAATTCGCGGAATTCGGCCTCGTCGGCAAATCTGGCCGGCCGGTGGCTTCGAGTCGCAACCGCATTGTCACCGGAGGCTTCGTGCTCCAAGCCTGGTGTCAGAGATGTCTTCTACGGGGCCCTCGTGGCTCCGATCGGCGTTGGCTTCCGCGTTGACTGTCGGTGATAAGTTCTCCTCCACCTCGTGAGGACGATAGAGAAAGAGTAAGAGAGAGAGAGGGAGAGGAGAGGTTGAAGGGTGGTCGTGATGGGGTCGCTGGCGGTCACCCTCTCCCTCAGTCACCTTCTCGCATCGGCCGCGAGAGGGAAGGAGGGGTTGGCTGGGCTCGGGTGAAACCCGAGCCAACCCCCTTTTTCCTTTTAAGTTGGGTTCGGTTCGGGTTTGGATTTCGGATCCACAAATCCGAACCGAACCACTTAAGTTTGGTGGGCTAGGTTAGCCCGTAGGCCAGTCTGGCGGGGTCAGGGAACAGTCCTAGGAAGAATGAAAAAAATTCCTAGGTGACTCTAACTTCTCTCAACGGTTAGAGGAAAAGACAGAGTGTGTTGATCACATAGTGATACCCTCTGATGACCCTAACCGGATTAACTATGAAGAAAAGTCCCGAGCGTCATCTCGAGGTGACTTCTAGTTGATATGGATCCATAGGGTTTAGACCCATTGAGACATATGACAGTATAAATATCAAAAAGATATTAATATGTTAAAAATGTGCAAGGTTACAAGTTGTGACATCTCTCTATTGCTATCATTGTTATTATTTAGAGAGCATGCCTATTGCATATTGTGATGGATATTGTTGCTTTTAGTTTAATTTATTCAGCATTAACATGATTTAAAATTTATTTGGTTTTCGAGTGGATTCTACTCACTGAGCTATAGTTGGCTCATGGGTTCTATTATTTTTTTTGTATTTGTTTATTTATTTCAGGTAATAGTCAGCGGGGCGACTAAGCGAGATGTATCCGGATTTCACCTCCACTTAGAATTCACCTATTTACCTTTACGCTCTTTTAGATTTTGTGCTTTAGATTAGAAGTTTTTATTTTTATTTAGTTTAGAGACTCAAAAACATTAACATTGTTTTTATTTTGATTGCAATTAGTAATAAAATTTTAAATAAGCACATTCTCATTTTATTTATTTATTTTGTCATCGTATACGTAGAGAGTATTATTAAGGCTTCGTGCATCTCAAGCATATTGAGATGCATGGCCGGTCATGATTCCTATTTTGGGTCGTGACAAATAGTCCCTCTAAAGACAGGTGGAGATGCCTTCAAGAATTTTTCAAACACTGTACCCCTATCTAGACTAAGTGGCCTTGACTCTGATGTAGTCGGTGTCTGCGATGACTGTCCTCCAATGACCTGAAGAAGGGTCTGTAGCACTGATACCACTGTATGAGTAGCAGGAACTTGGGCAGGAGTGGGGATCTGGGCAGGGGTAGAAGTTTGGATAGGAGTAGGAGCTTGGGTAGAAGCAGTTTCCGATCCCGAACCAGGAATAGCAGTTGGTGCAAGAGCTGGTGCTTAAGTAGGAGCTGACTTTTGCTCCCTACTCCTGTCAGGAGATAAACTCTGGGCCGCAGCTCCTCGTCGACGACGATGCGTACACATATTGTCCCTTCAAAATTTATAAATAAGATAAGAATAATCTTACTGAATATAATAAAAATTTCATAACGAATCTGAGCTTATGCCACCGGATCTCCACACAACTCTAAAGGTGATTTAGGATGACAAAATTTTAGGCTTTGATACCAACATTGTCACGACCCGAAATAAGAATCATGACTGACCATGCATCTCAATATGCTTGAGATACACGAAGCCTTATTAATACTTTCTACGTGTACGATTTGGCAAAATAAATGAATAAAATAAAGATTTGCTTTATTAAATTTAAAACTAATTGCAATAAACATAAAACAATGTTATTGTTTTTGAGTCTTTAAACGAAATAAAATTCACATTTAATCTAAAGCATAAAATCTAAAAGAACGGAAAAGTAAATAGGTGGATCCTAAGTAGAGGTGGAGTCCGGGTACATCTTAGTCGTTTTGCTGACTATTATATGAGATAGATAAATAAATACAAAAAAAGAATCCATGAACCAACAACTATAGCTCAGTGAGTGGAATCTACTTGAAAACCAGATAATTTAAAAAAAAACTAAAATCAACAATGTAGATAACAATTTGCATTAGGCATGCTCTTTAAATAATGACAATGATAATAATAGAGTCACAACTTGTAACCTTGCACAGTTTTAAAATATTAACATCTTTCCAATATTTATACTGTCATATGTCTCAATGGGTCTAAACCCTGTGGATCCACATCAACTAGAAGTGATCTCGAGATGACGTTTTGGATTTTTCTTTATAGCTGATTCGGTTAGGGTCATCAGATGATATCACCATGTGATCAACATACTCTGTCTTTTCCTCTAATCGTTGAGAGAAGTTAGAGTCACCTTAGAAATTTTTCATTCATCCTAGGACTATTCCCTAATCCCGCCAGAGTCACCTAAGAAAGTCACCGCAGTGATCTGATTTAAGACTTTCCCTGGACTTCCAGATAGACTTGAGTCACCACGAAAAATCGCAAGCGATTTATACCAGGACTGTTCTCTAAGTCGTACCAATACTAGTCTCATTTTTCTTTTCACTAAATTTAATATTTGCACGAAGTATGGTGATGCATTGAGTATAATGATTAAATGCACACAGAAAATGTAACAATTAATTTTTTTGCACGTAAGGATGAAATAAATAAACTTGCACACAAAAAATTACATGGTCTGACAAAGGTATGAAATATAATAAAAATAAATATGTGAGTGAACTCACTCACCTGAGTTTAGGTAAGACAATCGAAATCTCAAATCTTTAGCTCACGTACTAAAAATCACCATCTTTAATAATAAATAATAATTAATAATAAATTTTTTAATTTGAATAATATCAATATTTCTAAAATTTAAAAAAAACTAAAAGAATTAAAATGGGTTAAATTACCCATTGGATTGGGCTGGGCTACTTCTGGCCCGGCCCAATCCAAAAGAATAGAACTAATCAGGCTGGGCCTTGGCCCAGCCGAGAAAATGGTGGGCTGCGGGCTAACCCGCAGCCCATCTAATTTAATTGGTTCGGGTCAGGTCTGTGAATCCAAAATCCAAACCCGAACCCGAACCCGAATTAAAAAAAAAAGGGGTTGGCTCGGGTTCTCTCCCACCCGAGGAGCAGAGCACTCACTATCAGGGTCAAGGTCTCTCCCACATGAGGAGAATGATGCGGACATCACTAATATAACTCAATGGTGTGTGTACTAGCGTATGAGGCGCCGACAGTTGATTATCCCCCTTTTTAGGGATTTGGTTATGATTTTTTATTTATTTGAGGTGCCTTTTATTTATTTACTATGTATGGTATCTTTTGCTTAATTCTATTGTAGATCTATATATAGACCTATTATATGTTCTTTTGAGGCTAATGAAAGATTATTTGATTTTGTTCTTTTGAGAACCTTGATGTGAAATCATTTTTAGGTGAATGTTTGAAATCCCATTCCTTTCTCCCTTAGTTTCCTCCCTTATCTCTCTCTCCACCATGTTTTGCATCAAAGACACTCATTTAGGTAATTATTCTTAACAATGTAACATAAAAAATCAATTAGCTCAGTAATCAAATCATTAGTGCTTATCTAGTCACTAATTCAAATATCTGGTTTTGCATAAAATGATCTCTTTGAGGAAATATAATCATCCCTTTAATTATTCTCATGCTTAACTTGTTCCTTTAGATCTAATAATGTGCTTTCAAACTTAAAAGAATTTACATTTTTCCTTAGTGAAAGAGTCAATACCAAGTGAATGAGTTGAAACTATTAGGAGCATTACGAGTTCCTTAGACTCTTTTCAAGTTTAGCTAGTTCCCTTAGAGCCTAATAATGAGATTAGAACAAGTAGAATTATACATTTTCTTCTTCAAAATCTAAATGAGATATAGATAGTGTATGTTAAGCTATGATTTATCAAAGAAAAATAGTCTCCACACTAGGCATGTGTAATTTTTTTTCTGGGTGTTACAAGATGTTGGGTTCTTGTACCAAAAGGTCGGCTATGGAACGATTCCTTCAAGATCTGGATTTATTACAGAAATCAGTCCGCGCAATTGTGGGAAAATATTCGTTAGATATTCTCCTGTAGTTAGAAAATTATGAAACCAAGTGGATTAGATTCATAACTCCCTGATCTGCAATTTTCGTATTTATGCCCTTCACAAATTCGAACTGCCACTAGGACGAAAACACGAAATAATGTGGGTGATGGTGGTGGTGATGGGTGGAGTGGATGTTAGCGTTATGGATGATTATGGAGATGAAGGTGGATGGTAGATGTGGTTAAGGGATATAGACGAAGGGAACGAAGTGGTCGATGGTGATAGGTGGAGTGGATGTTAGGGTTATGGATGATTATGGAGATGAAGGTGGATGGTGAATGTAGTTAAGGGATATAGACGAAGGGAACGAAGTGGTCGAGATCCCAAAGAAGAGGAGTGGCTTGACAGTCGAGGGAGATTAGAAGTTAGGAAAAACCTTGCCAAAGGTAGAGGTGGAAGGTTGGTGAAGAGGGATGAGGGAGATTAGAGTACATTAATGATAGAGAGGTAAGAAATCAATATTTTAATAGCATATTGAATTTGGCTGCCATCCACATATTTATAGAGGCTAGCTAACAAGTCCTAAAACAATAAGTAACTCTAATTTTAGAGGATTCCCGCCGATCGCGTTCGAACGCACAAAAAATGTTCTCTGTATGTGTGAACGCGATGCAGGCGTTCGAACTCGCCCGACCGCGTTCGAACGCATTTTTCACGTTCTCTGTATTTGCAAACCTGATGCAGGCGTTCGCAAGGGCGTTCAAATGCGATCCCTCCTACGTTCGAACGCGATTTACAGGAATTTTATTTTAATAAAAATAAATAACTAATGCAATAAGAAAAGATCCTAACTAAGTGTATCACAGGATCACTGTCTTGCTGCGAAGGAATCACGAATAAGTTTGAGCTTACTAGTGTACTCTGTGCATGCCCTATGCTAATTGTACTGCAGAAATAGAGGAGGAGAAAAAGATAAGTGAGAATAGAGAATGGGAGATTGGGAGAGAAGAAGGAAAGGGAGAGATGTAGAGGTTTTGTGACCGAGCCACTGCCATCGAACCACCAGCTCTGTTGCCATGTCATAGCCCATTCTTTAAACCCTCCCATCGCCCTAGCTGGAATTCTCTATTAGGAACCAAGCGGATAACTTGAGAGCAAGGTTTAAAAAATCGGTATCGGGATCGGGATCGACTTTCCGAAAAAACGATACATATCGGCCGGATTGGTCGTATTGGCAATATCGGTCGCTTGGATTGGATCGGATTTTTTAATTACATAAAATTCTAAATATTATTTAAAAATGCAGGAAAACTTCTAACAAATTTAGAAAAAAGTTTACCAAATATAAGAAAAGAAAAAAAGAAAAACTATGGTGCAATAAAAATTGAAAAGAAGAAGAGATTAGAAAGAGTGCGAGTGGAAGAAAAAAAAAAAATATGATGCAGTGAAGAAGAAGAAGAAAAAGAAAACAAAGAAGAAAAAGAAAAAGAAAAGAGCAGAAAATGGGAGAGAGTGGAAGAAATAAAAAACCGAGAGAAATAAAAAAAATTAATTAAAAAATGATATTCCGGAGTTTGTTGGAGTTCGCCGGAGTTCGTCGCAGTTCACCGAAGCTAGATCTCTCCGTAAGAGAAACAATGATTATATGTAAGGAGAAAAAAAGAAATAAAGAGTAAAAGAAAAAAGAAAAGTAAGAGATGCAGATTGTCTCCTTCCTCTACCCTAGCCATCTTACTACCATTACCACCTCCCATCAACATCTCCTTCGCCTATCCACAGCTAGAAGCAAGTTTTCAGGCCATCCATCGCCATTAATCACCTTAATAGGCCGTTCCACAACACCGCAGCGCTGCTAAGAATCACCTTGATGGGCCACTCCACAACACCATAGCGCTGCTAAGAGGTGTGAGGCGAGGGGTGCTGGCGGCACCCCTGTGCCACATACTGGTACTTCGGCAGCAGCGGGCATGCTGATTGACATGACAACCCGTGATTTTAACCTTTATGAATTGGTTGAAGCTCTTGTTGGAGGAATAACTCACAAATTTTAGATTGGTGAGCTTTAAGTTGATTTAGCACATCCCAAGCTTATTTGCTAGTTTCAACCACAATAATATGACTTGACGCTTTAGCTGAAAGTGTTTCATTGATCTGTTAAAGCATCAAGGCAAAAACTGGTTCTCCCTCTCCCATTTCACATAGTTGGGAATGATCTCAGTGGGCTTTCATGATTCTTTTGATTTGTTACGTTTCATGTTCTTTTGTTGTGCCTTTGTGTGCCCAAATAGGTCATTAGCTCTATACCATCTTAACTTGCTTATTACTCTAAAGCTTATGCTGATAGAGTGTTGTTTTATTTCTTCAAACTCTCACTTCCCTTCACGTCCAGAACTGAGAAATATTAATATGCCCAAGGGGTGCATTAATGGGTAAATGGTTACCATTTTAATTCCAAATAGACATGGTGGGATTCGAAGTTAGGATCTTCTACTTTGATATCGTATTAATGTTTTGATATTATCTTCTCTCTGTCTCACTGCAGCGCAGAGACATCTCTTTCATTTATAATGTGCGATATATTTACAACTGTTACAGAAATAAGGAAACACTATTGTAAGAGTTTACATGCCATTAAACTTTCCTTTTAGTCTACTATTGCTTCTGTGAGTCTTCTTGACAGATGAAGTGATTAACAGATGATTGATTCAAGTATATTGAGATGCCTTTCGTTAATACTGAATAGAACCAGCATAATTGTGTTTTCTCATCTGTTTGCTGCTGCCTTTTTTGAGTAGAGGCAGCATATTGATTTTACTCTTGTCTGCAGTAGCATACCCATTGTTGGCTTTCCTTTTCTGCCAGCAACACTGTTGCTACATCTAGTCCATTAATACTAGTAAGAACCAATACTTCTATTTCATTGGCAAATAGCCAAATACATCTAAAAGCTTTTGAAAGATATTAAGAGGTCCTCAAAAGCTTAAATTTTCCCTTTAAATAATATCCTAGTCAAACAAAATCATTTTCATTTCTTACAGTATTGGATTTAAAAGTTTGGCTTGTTTGCATCCACTTTGTAGTCGACTGCAACTCTGAGAATGAGAGGCCACAATAAGAATAAGAAAATATACAGTAAGACTGAAATTAGATAAATAAGGACAAAATTTCACTCTCAAGATTAGTAAATACTGAACCTTTGTTCTTTTTCTATGATGTAAATGTGTAACCCATTATTTGTTTGTGACACTTGAGATCATCCCATGCATCTTATTTTGTGGGCTGGAATCATCGAAATAACCTCTCAAGCAATGAGGGATAAGGGTGAGTAACCACAGGCATCTTTGCCTTGCTAGACTTTGTACTGGCAGGAGCCTCATTCAATGCACTTTTAATTGTTTGTTTCTGAAACTCTTTTCTTTTGTGAGTAGTGCTCGTGGAGTAATCATATTGTGAAGTATTATATTCTGGTGCAAAACTATTGCTATTCAGCATTCTTGCTTTCTTCACTATAAATGCTTATGTGGTAAGCCAACCCAAAATAATAGGAAATTAAAGGCTTGGTTCTTCTTGTTGTTTGTAAATTTATAATTGCTTATGTGGTAGATTAGATATTTAACCCAGGAATAAATAGGACTAAGACTTTTGCCAGTTTATCCTTCAGCAGGGGTTTTACCAAACTTAATCAATAAGCCTGCTAACAGCTAAGTATTTAATGGTATGAATAAATGCCTAGTCAGTGGCTGGGCAGCTGGTTAGGGACTTGCTGGCTGCATGTTCCTAAGAAACCTTTGTGGCCACCTTGATATTGTTTTCATATTTTCTATCTTGACTAATAATTGTTATAACAATTAATTCACCTAAGACTTGAATAGGCTGCATGGTTCAAGTAAACTAAATTCTCATTTCAAAATTCTGGAAATGATGAATTCTAGTTTGGTGGTTTGCATGCATGTAGTCACTTGTAGCATAAAGCTTAAGTAGTCTATTATCTGATTTATTATAGTTTGGAAATTCCACTTGAAGTACTTTTGTGGGGCACATCATTTGTGGCAATTTCTTATGTGTTTCTTTTGGTCTACACCTCACAGAAAACTGACAAGAGCTACATGAAGTATTCTGCAATCTACTGTTCTCTCACAGATCATTGATTAATGATGCTTTTCTGAATGGTGTAATTGTAATCTTTATAATGTTCATATTGATTGGATACTAATGCTAGTAGAAATGCCATCACATTATAGAAATTCTGTTTGCTATTGATAACTGATATAAAACAGCAGGTGTCCTTTATTCCCTCTTCTAAATCTAGAAGGTGGTATAATGTTTGATCGTCTTTAATTCTAAACTATCTTATTTGGATGCTAGTTCTTCAAGTTCTTGATTCTTAAGTATTTATAAAAGAACATTGCTTAATTGGCTGATGTATTGTCCAGTGGTCTGCGAGGGTGCTGTTTTGGTATTGCCAACATGATATTGGTAAACCTTTTTGGACTTTCTGATTTTCTTTTAAATCCTACTTTTCTTCATTTAAGTTGGTTTCTTGATGATGTGGTTTTGATAAAGTTGGAATTGGAAAAATTTTGCAGGTTAGGCGAATGAGAGAAATGCTCTTTGATGCTCTTCTTTTTCAGGTCAAATTACAAAAATTGCTTCCAGACAAGAGATAGTTAAACTTGTAATTTATTCCCCTTATATTTCATCCTTTTTTCCACAATTCTTAATTTACTGAGTCATATTGGTAGGATATATCCTTTTTTGATGAAGAAACAGTTGGTGATTTGACTAGTAGACTTGGGTCCGACTGTCAGCAAGTATCTCGGGTCATAGGCCATGATCTTAATACGATATCACGCAATATACTTCAGGTTATATAGATGATTTGCGCTCTTAATCTGGTTTCTTTATCTTTATGCTTATATACAACATTGATATGATAGTTGCTATTTCTTACATTATTCCAGGGGACAGGTGCATTAGTATATTTGCTAATCTTATCATGGCCTCTTGCTTTATCTACTGTGATGATCTGCTCTGCCTTGTCAATGATTATGCTCATCTATGGACAGTGAGATTTCTCTTCTATTTCTTAATTTCACATCCTTACTTTGATGTTCTCCTCTTTATTGCTTGAGTGAAAATGTATAGCTTTGGCATATTGAAGCCACAAACAATATTTCATCTCATTGAGTATTGTCGTCAACTCACCCATTTACTGTAAATATTGACTACAAAAGGACAACTTTGTCTTATAAATGTAGAGTAACTTAGCGGATTGATAGGGCTGATTGTTAACATGAACGTTAAGCCTAATGGTACTTTGTTGATTGATTACTCAAATAAGGAAGACCTACATTACTGAGGAACCCTCAAAATTCTTTAGTGTAAGATTGCATGCAGTGCTTGATAATGTTGTGATTGGGAGAGCTATCTTGAACTCAAAGGACAAACATGATACAACTTGGGTTTTGCGGTAAAAACAGGTAGTATCCTTGGAGTCTTTTTAATGTCTGATTTGATGTGATGGCTTAAGAAGTCTGATTGTGATTTAAGTAGAGGGAGAAAAAAAGAGATTAAGAGAGAAGAGAGAGACTAGAAGCAAGACCGTCTCGGCAAAAGAGGCAGCGGCAGTTAGTGAAGGAGAGAAAAGGGCCGATGGCCAAATTGAGAGGAAAGAGGGGTGTGGCTAGGGTTTGAGCAAAATAATCTTAGATTGCAAAATTTAGGGTTGCATTCTACATATATATAGAGGCTAATCCGAAATTGAATAATAAACAGACTAACAAACTTAGCTAAAGCAGTTTTCTTATCTTCCTTGGATTAGTTATTTGTTTCGTTGCAGATAGATTCAAATATGAAGAAATTTTAAATGTCAAAGTTTTAGATCATAATGTCATCAATTTTATCCAACTAGTTTAATATTATTAGGACATCAAACAATATCTTTAGAATATTTTTCTAAAACTACACAGAACTTAAGTTTACTGGACTTAGCCAATTAAATAAATTCTAGCTTACTGGGACTCTAACTAAATCATATAAGCATATAAGACAATAAGATAGATAGACTCAATCTATTGAGCCCAATATTTCAACTGATGCGATCAGACTTGACCAGTTCGCATTAATATACCATGTTTCCGTCCACTTTGTGCCTAAAGAGAAAACCATGAAAACGGTCTTTGAGTAGAGCTATCGATGGGGGTGGCATCTCCTGCAACTCCATCTTGGCCCTGGGTGGTTCGGCCTCTTCTGTTTCTTCATCTCTGTTTGCTTTTGCCATGAGCATCATCATTGCCACTAATCGGACACATTTGTGCCCCAGTGTATACATTTCATTATAATGGAAGCATAGCCCTTTAGCCCTTTGATCTTCCACTTGGGTTGGTGTCACGACCCAAAATTGGAATTATGACCGGCCATGCATCTCAATATGCTTGAAATGCACGAAGCCTTAATAATACTCTCTACGTATACGATGACAAGATAAATAAATAAAATGAGAATATGCTTTATTAAAATTTTATTACTAAATGCAATTAAAATAAAAACAATGTTAATGTTTTTGAGTCTCTAAACTAAAATAAAATAAAATAAAATCTTCTAATCTAAAGCACAAAATCTAAAGGAGCAGAAAGGTAAATAGGCAAATCCTAAGTGGAGGTGGAATCCGGGTACATCACGCTCAGTCGCCCCGCTGACTATTACTTGAAATAGATAAATATGAGCCAACAACTATAGCTCAGTGAGTGGAATCCACTCGGACCAAATAAATTTTAAAAGATATTAATGCTGAATAAATTAAACTAAAAGCAACAATATCCATCATAATATGCAATAGGCATGCTCTCTACATAATAACAATGATAACAATAGAGAAATGTCACAACTTGTAACCTTGCACGTTTTCAACGTATTAACATCTTTTTGATATTTATATTGTCATATGTCTCAATGGGTCTAAACCCTGTGGATCCACATCAACTAGAAGTCACCTCGAGATGACGTTCGGGACTTTTCTTCATAGCTGATCCGGTTAGGGTCATCAGAGGGTATCACCCTGTGATCAACACACTCTGTCTTTTCCTCTAACCGTTGAGAGAAGTTAGAGTCACCTAGAAAATTTTCTCATTTTTTTCCTAGGACTGTTCCCTAACCCCGCCAGAGTCATCTAAGAAAGTCACCGCAGTGATCTATTTTAGGACTTTCCCCTGGACTTCCAGATAGACTTGAGTCACCACGGAAAATCGCAGACGATTTATATCGGGACTGTTCTCTAAGTCATATCAATACTAGTCTCATTTTTTTTTTCAAAATTCTCAATATTAGCACGAAGTATGGTGATGCACTGAATATAATAATTAAATGCACACAGAAAATAAAACAATTAAATTTTCGCACGTACGGATGAAATAAATAGACTTGCACACAGAAATTGCAACAATTTAATTTTTACACATGAGGGTGAAATAAATAATTTGCACACAGAAAATTTTATATGGTCTGACAAAAATACGAAATACAATAAAATAAACACGTGAGTGAACCCACTCACCTGAGTCTAGGCAAGACAACCAAAATCTCAAATCTCTAGCCCACGTACTAAAAATCACCACGGGGGAGTCGCGTGGTGGTCTCCGCTGGCTCCGACGATGCTCCGGCAAGCCGATTTCACGGCGTGACTCCGTCGGTGAAGGAGGAAGAAAAGAGAGAGGAGAGGACTGAGATTATTAATCATTAAGCAGAGAGAGAGAGAGAGAGAGAGAGAGAGAGATTAGGGTTTTTAATTTATAGATTAGAAGAGGATTAAATCTAATCTGATTCGGATTAGATGAAATCCCTTCTTTTTCGCTGCGTACCGGAGAGGGAGAGGGGAGGGGCTGCACGTGCAGAGCACGTGCACCCTCCTCTCTCAACCTAATTTTCTTTTTTTTTTGGTCTTAACAGTTGGAGTCAGCCATTGTATAAGGGTCTTCGGAGGTCCTTTATCCTCTTGAAAAGGCCTCGGCATGAGGGAATCTCTGGCTAGCCGTTGCAGCCTAGTAGGCGCGACGGGAGTGGCTGTGGGTGGCTGGTGGGTGCTTCCACCTTCGGTTCTATCCAGGTGCTCCGCAATGTGTTCCAAAGCTCTTGTAGCTTCTCTTCTATTATCCAAGTAGTGGAGAAAGCCTCTAGCAAAGATCGTGGCCTTCACCTCAGCTTGAATGTCTAGTCGGAGGTCGGAGATGAAGATACTTTTGAGGGCCGAGTCCATCTATCTATGAACTCGATTATTAATTTTGTTGGACTCCTAATAGCTCTATCAGAGGTCTTTTGCATCTGCTCTTTTAATATAGCTAGAAAATCTTCTTAGTCAGATAGGCTGAAACACATGCATAACGCGTTTGCGAACTTGTCCCATGTCTTAAATGAATCCACCCTCCGAGCGGCTTGTAGTTGGCACCACTTTACTGCTACATCCTCAAGGTGGAAAGAGGCCAACAACATACCTTTTGGTAATCCAATATATCGTGATATGTGAAAAATTGCTTCGCCTGGTAGATCCAATTCAACATATCACTTCTGCAAAATCTTGGAACTCTACTCACATAGTTCTCAATTGGAGCATATGATCATGTCCTTCTGCGCATCCATGGTGCAGTGGCTCAATAGGGGTACTATCAACCAGTACAGCGGCTCAATAGGCAAGCAGTTATGAATTTTGGTGTGAATTAATAAGAAAGTAGTCAAATTTCTTTCACACTATGATGAAGATATAGTTTAACTTAAAATCTCTTTTACTATTGTTGCTAAATTTGGTCTCTCTTTATCTATAAATGAACCACCATTCAATTGGAGTATTATGATATATAGCTATAGCAACTTTAGAAGTACTGAATTGCCTAGCTTTCAATTTATATCTCTCTATTTGAAATATATTATTGCATACATTTTATAAGAACTTGATTATGTTGAAAGTTAAAACTTGAAATAAGGAATAATAAAATTTTTTAATTGAATCATACTCATTTTTTTATCGCAAAGAATTACCTTCCTAACCCCCAATAAGAATCTTGGAATAAAAAAATATCATGTAGAAATTTAAAATTTAAAATGTATAAGCATTCAAATTTCTAAATAATCATAAATAGAAGTAAATTAGTAAATTTAAAGAATGCGTACCTACAACGTGTATATCTCTATAGTTGTCTGTTTCATCTAGAATCAAATATTTTTCACTTTCTATAATTTTTGCCTATATTTTTTTGTTGATTCTTTTGCTATGTTGATAGTCTCATATAAGAAGCCCATCTCATACTGTCATCACTGTTTATAAGTCGTAATATTTTGACAATAAGTTCAAATATTGCTGTGGCAATTATAATACTATCTGAAAATATATTTTCGAGAGCTATTAATTTTCAAAGTTTCACCTAAAGTTTATCTTTAAGTTTCATATTCTTAATTTTTATAGATTACTCCTGTTGAAACACCCAAATCTCCAAATACATGTGTAAATCGCGTGGGTAAATCTCTCCACGCGGTGCATCACATGACCTGTCAGTAAAAGGATTTCACAAGGCACACAACAACATATATTCACAATAAATAACTCAACCATAAGATTCCGGATACAAGTTCCACAGGCCACAACAAGCCTTCTAAATACACATCCAAAATACAATGCTAAAGTCTAAAATACATCGCCAATCATAACGCTCTTACAGGGGCTTAATACAACTAATAGACATACTAAAATAGAAAGGCAGCTACTCCTCGCTACCCGCACTTGCGTCCCCTAGCTCTGAAATAATGCCACCAAGAGGTGGTGAGCTCATAGTCCAGCGAGTAGGATCCATACAATCTAAAATAATGAAATCACGTGTGCATATCCAATGTATACCTATATTTGCTAGCAATAACAATATGCTTGTTGAAATGACTTACCATGAGTTACTAAATCAATGTAATCGATAAAGATTACTAGTCACTAACCTGGAACATGCTAGTTCTTAAACGTATCAGGATAAGTCCACACAGATATAAAGTTTGATACAATCTCTTATTCATACAAATCTCAATCATAGTGTTTTCATGTTATGCATAGCAATAAAAGAGTAGTTTAGTCATTTCGTGCCTACCAAGGCATTAATCATGTTTATCATAGCTCACCGAGCTATTCACCACACAGGGTAAATATTCTCAAGAAACAATCATCCATCACATAACCATCCATCATCTTATACATCGAGAGAGGATATATACACATCTAGCGGTAATGCCACCTACATGTGTATGGCGACACTACATGTGATCGGTTGTCTGTGGCCATCAGACTAAGGACTCCGGTCGTAAGCTCATATCTCACTCTCTAAATCATCACCGCTCTTAGCAGGAGAATCGGGAGCCCTTGGCTAATCAACAGACGCCCTAACCTTGCATCGTCGGGTACTGCTAGAGATATATCCCTGCCTCATAATCATATTCTTCTATCATCATAATCTAGTCCTGACTATGCAGTATAACTACCTGAATGCCATACAGGCTCCCGACCTTAGGTGTAGACTGCTAATAGTATAGTCATATAAGATACACTCTACCCTTAACCCTGGGCTAAGTGAGTAAGGGCACTGCCTAGTCAGAATCCGACTACAAATGATAGGTGGAAGTGGTGCAGTGTCCATGAGTGTATAAAGCATGTCATAATCATCATGATTGTTACATTCTATATTCACAACAGATATATATGCAAGAGTATATCATACAGCATACATGTAGAGCATCATTACACTAATGCTTATGCTATATTAACATTCTCATAATATCATGATGAACAAATTATCAATAACTGTATATGTAAAGATATATCATGGTACACTAAATGCATGTATTAATACCGACATTTCCTACAATGTCATGATAGGTATAATGACTGTAACTACATTATTCTAGACTTGTATAAACTCTACTTGCCTGGGGGGTCTCCACAGTACACTAAATCTTCTCAGCTAGCCGGCTCTTCCGGAATCCCAAAATTCTCCTCATGCGGTGTCAATCCTATTAATTCACGCAAGTAAAGCCATACGTAAGATTAGTGAACTAATAGAATTAATTATCTTATTAGAGAATTTATGTTTAGGCATATACATGAGTAAGGGTCTCCTAGGATGAGTCCTATGTTATCCTAAAATTCACATGATAATAAATTGTCATTACGGGGGTTTAATCAAGTGGAATAGATAAACGGGGTTGAGTGGGCTGCAGGTCTGCAGCCCACTCAACCCAAGCCTAGTGGGTTGTGGTCTAAACCGCAGCCCACCCAGGGAGGGCCCGTGGGCTGCGGGCTAATCGCAGCCCACGAGGGCTCAGTGGGCTGCGGTCAGACCGCAGCCCACCAAGTGGGGTGTGGGGGTTTAACAGCCCCCACCCTCCTCCACCATCCCCTTCCGAGGGAGGAGATAGAGGGGGAAAGGGAAGAAGCCCACGAGGTTGTGGTGTCGGAGGCGCAGCCTCGAGGCCGGCGGCGCAGCACGAGGTCGACGGGTAAGTGAAAGGGAAGAAAAAGGAAAAGGGGAGGAGGGCTCGACAGTGGCGAGGGAGGGGGAAGTTAAATTACTGAAATTAATTGGGGGGGGGGGGGGGGGGGGGTTAGGAGGCTTACCGAAGGGGGGTTGGTCAGCAGGCTCGACAGCTCTCGGTCTGGGGCTTCGTCGGCTCCGGCGTCGACAACCCGAGAGAGAGAGGAAGGAGAGAGGTAGTGAGGTGGGGGAGAAGATGGGGGTTGGGATGGCTGCGGTGAGGGGAAGGAGATAATGGAGGTGGGGAAGGTGGCGTGCATGGCAAGGGAAAAGGAAGAAGAAGGAGAAGAGAGGATGGGGGGAAGGGTGGCAGGGTCTGACGCACGTGCTCGGCGCGTGCTTTAGTTAGAGATTTTTTTTATATATTAAATTGGGGTGTTACACCTGTAATATAAATATTCGCATAATATTATCTTTGTACCGCATGATGCTCTTCAATGCTAAAAGATGAGTGACAAGTGACGTCCGGTCTGATGATCTCTCTATCACTACTCATCTGCCTAAGTAAATTAAGAACTTGCCCGAGTGTGCTAAGAAATTAATTATATTTCTTATATTATATAGAATCCACTGATCACATATCAATGTACAATCAAATTCATTCTAATACCTTTTAAATGTCTCAATTTATATGTGAAGCTCATCTACCTCTGATTCAAGATATTTAAAAATAATATTATTTGAACTAGAAGGAATATTATATTCTATTGATTATATAGCATCCACTATAGTGATAATAAGGACTATCATCTATATTTGGAGTGACAAAATTTGACCCGATCCGATAACCTAACACGATAACTTGGCTCTTAATCGAGTTTAGGTCATAAACAGGTTAACTCGCCTAACCTGTTTAATAAATGAGTCGTGTTCAGGTTTACACAACTGACCCGTTTTGACCCATTTAAGTATATGTTTCGGGTTGGCTCGGGTCTAGCCAACCCGCCAACCTATTAATATATACATATATATATATATATTTATTTAAACCCTAATCTAACCCTCTCTCTCAAATCTCAATCTCTCCACTTCCTCTTCTCCAACCGCCTCAGCATTTTGAAAGAAAAAAAATCACCCTGTTTCTCTCTCTAGCAGCGACCGTCTACCGCCTCCCTTATCTCTGCTTGCCGCTGCGCCTACCGCCTCCCTCGTCTCCGCTTGTCGCTGCGCCTACCACCTCCCTCGTCTGCGCTTGCAGCTGCGCCTTCTTGATTTTCTTTTTCACCAGATAATCATTTCCTCGTGGCTTTATGTGGAACTTGATCTTTTTTTCTTCAACTCTGATGTTGATTTGTTAACTATATAGTTCTAAAGCTTGGTCACTTTCTTTGATTGCAACCATGATCGTGGGTTCCTACTTGCAGTTGAGCGAGAAATTGTCAATGCAGCTGAAAGGGCAAAAAGAAAGCTCCGGTTGAAAGATAAGGTAAGTCTTTGAACAATATTGAAGTATGAACAAGATAAGTAGGTTTTGATGTATGAACAAGATTGGAGAGAGCTTTTCCTTGCAAATATGGAGAGAAGAAATGGAGAGGCTTCAAAAAGAGAGGTAGACAGAGATTAGGAGCTACAAGGGTCCGATGGTCTCAGAGAAGATGACCTCCAACAAACAAATTGCATCTGTGAGTAAGTCCCTGCAAGAATTGGATAGGTGACTTCATGTTAAGCATATATATTACTCATGGATTCATGGTGGAAAGTTCAAAATTCAGAAGCTCCATTGGATCTGCAATAGAGGTGATACTTTGGTCCTAGGGTGATAGAGGAGCAACCATTTCCCTATATGAAATTTTTTTTGTTGTTGGATTCATCACTTCTCTGCCTGTCGCCTCCCGCGCCTACTACCTCCTGCGTCTCCGTCTCCGCTCCTCGTCTCCGCCTGCCGCGACCGTCTGCCACCTGCCACGATGCCTCTGTCCTTGTCTCCGCCTGCTATCGCCTCTCTGTCTCCGACTGCACCAATTGCTTCGGACCTCTCCCGCCTTGTCTTCCTCGGCAAATCCGGAGCTTATCGGTATGGGAGCCAACTCCTAGAGCCTTGCCTTCACCGCTGCAACTTCACCAACTTCGCCGATGCCTCCCCTGCTGGAAGCTATTGAGCCAATTTGAGTTTATTTTTACTAAATATTCTCGTAATATTGTAAATCTAATGGATTTGTGTAAATGTGATATTTTTTGTTAAATGGATGTAAACTAGTTAAACGGGTTGTATAGATAGGTTAAACGGGTTGAATAAAAATTATAACATGTTTATTAAACGGGTTAAATAGGTCAGCATGAGTTAAACAGGTTGTATAAAAAATATAATTTGTTTATTAAACGGGTTAATCGGGTTGTGTTGTATTACCCGTTTAATAAACGGGTCGTGGTTGTGTTCGTGTTAGCACTATTATGATTTAACCCGAACCCGACCCGACCCGAACTCGGCTAACCCGACCCGATTGCCACCTCTAATCTACATTAGAAAGAATATAGTTATGATAGAAAAATTTAGAGATGCCTTACCAATATGCTTTTTTGCATTTTTATTTCCTTTAAGCTGTCTTGATCATGGATGGTCGTACCACAGCCACGTGTCGTGTCGACCACCGACAAACATGGCACGGCACGGCACGGCATGTGCTAGCTGTGCCACAAGAGAGGGAGAGAAAAGGATGAGGGAGACTACTCACCACCCTTCGCCGCTCGCTATAGACTAGTTGTTGCCGCTCCTCGTCGACCTCTTGATAATGGTATGTGTTTTTAATCTATTTTTCTAAAGATATGTATCTATTGGTTAAATATTTTCAGACTCTGTTATAATACTAGGAATCCTAGGTGTAGAATTACTTACCCTATATTCTCTTTCTCCTTGTATATGAATTAATTTAGATCTTTAAAAACTATCGCCACTTCTTTTCTCTTCCTTTTCTCTGTGCATATTTATGCTCTTTTTATTATCCTCCTCGTCATCCTTCCTACTCTGCTCATTGCTATCATGATCAATGTAGGGAGGGAGCTCGCCGGAGGTCACCAAAAGAGAGAGAGAGAGAGAGAGAGTAGGGCACAGGGACATCATTATTGATGTCCTTGGGTCGGTTACGGGTCGAATCCGACTTGTATCTGACCAATCCCGACCCAATACGTATTGAGTATTGGCTGATCAAACTCGGAATTGGCCAAAACTAGCTTCCATGCTTTTTTTTTTCTTTCTTCCTTCTCTGTCAAATACTAGGCTGAAAATTCTTTGCCTTCTTACTCTCTTTGTAAGTAATGTAGCAATACCCGAACTTTTGAGAATGCAGATTTAATAATGTATTAGTTTTACATTTTTAGTATAGAATATCCAATAAAGGTCAAGTTCTTAGATAATGGAGCTATTGCTTGTTGGTCTTTATCCTTTTGTTGACAGCAAGACAATTTAAACATTGACCCTTTTTTAATTTATAGGTACCAAAAAAGAGCTGCCAAATTAACACAGGAGTTTATTGCAAGTGCCAATGAAGTAGGATCATTTAAAATTCTGTAAATTGGACTACGCATTCTCCTGATTTTGTTCTATATTTGACTTACATTTATCATTAAATTTACCAGACTGCACAAGAGACATTATCTTTGGTTAGAACAGTCCGAGTATATGGAACTGAGATGCAAGAGTTCGGAAGGTAAAAGTTTCTTCTTTCTTTCTCTGCCCCTCTCCATTCTCTCTGTGTTTCTTTTTATACATGCTTGCTTGATCTTGAATCTTGTAAAGTCATGCTTATATGCCTATTTATTTCACTTATCTCATATACAAAGGTCTTGCAGGACTTAGTACTTTCTCACAATTTTGATAGGTACCTGAAATGGCTGGAGAAGTTATATAAGTTGAGCTTTCGACAGAGCATGGCTTATGGATATTGGAGCTTAAGCTTTAACTTTCTCTACCATTCCACGCAGGTCTCTTTTTGTACTTGAATATTTGAAGCTTTTCTCTTTACCAAACATTTTTCTAGATACTTGATAAGTCATATTTCTATACGCCCCACTTATGTGAATGAATTTTAGTAGAGATATATTGTCCTTTTATTTCTTCTTCCAACATCGTAGATGTACTTCTGCATCAACTTTTCTGCTGTGAATCCATGATTATGATAGCAACACATCAGCTGGCCCACCCAAATGCCATGTGTGGAGAATACTCAAAAGTGAACTATTATGCATGGAAGGTCTTCTTTTTGGATAGAATGAAGTTGCGCAATGCATGTGGTTGTTTTCCAGTAAATCATCCATGAATAAAGCTTCCTTCAATTAGCATTAGTTTCCTTAATATCCAGATTTTCCTCCTCTCCTCAAGCATTTATGTAAGACTATTTGACATGGTTAAGTAGTGAAGAAATTAATCTATTCATGTTTTCCTCCTTATTGGTGCTCTTGGTCAAGATTGGTTATGCCGATAAAGGCACGACACTAGACACAGGCCACCGACCTCGTTGTCGCCTGTCGCTAATGAAGGTGCTGATTGCTCAGACTCGAATGCTCGAGACTCTAGCTCGAGGAGGAAGAAGACTCGAGTGGATCAGAAAAATTGGCGCCATCATCAACGACTTGCGGCACTTGAGAGATAGGCAACGACAAGGTCAGCGACGATGACGAGGTCAAAGAGTAAATATGAGTAGTCTCCTCTTTTTCTCTCCCTCTTTTGTGGCACATATTGTGCCATGCTTATGGCACGGCCATCCTTATCTTTTACTACCTTGATGGTAAACTTGAGTAACTTAAAACATTCGGGCATACAAATCTTAGTACAAGTAAACATATAATCAATCATAATCAAGGTTCCAGTTTTGGTTGTGTTGATTAATGTCGAGCAGTCTCAGACCTATTTTGGCTAGATTGGCTGAAGCCGCCCGATATCAGATATTGAAATGAGTTGTAATCAGCCACATATCTTCTTCATCCCAGCAAAGTGGACATAGACGTCTGGCGAATGCCTCCGTCAAATCCACCGACACATCTCTCTCTCAATCTCTCAACACCTTTCCCTCTCTTTTTCGCTCTCCTCATTTGCTACAATAACAAAGAGAAAGTGAAAGAGGAAAGGAGTGGGAAGAGTGAGAGAGAGAGAGGGAGGGAGTGGGAGAGTGTGAGGAGGGAGAAAGGGAGAGGCACCGTGAGAGAGGAGAGAGAGAGAGAATAAAATGATGTTTTTTTTAAGTGTGTGCGTGATACAGTGATATAAGGGGGTGGAAGGGAGAATGACTAGGAGGGAGTTAGTGGTGAGAGTGAGAGAGAGGGTGAGTGGGAGGAAAAACAAATGGGTCAGACAATGGGAGAGAATTAGTGGAGAGAGAAGGGAAAGTGATATTTTTTTATTTTTGTAAGAAAGAGGGAAAGAAAGAGATAGAGACTCAGAAAGTAGTAATAGATTTTTTAGTTATTTAAACTTCATATGTGCATTATTTATATTTTAATATCTTTTTGTTATTTTTTAAATTTTTTAATATTAATTAGAATTTTAAAATAATTTAAAATTTCATATAATTAGATGCTGCCGATATTGCCTAGCAATTTGATTACTTTCTTTGAGCATGCATGTTTTAAGGATTTAGTAAACATATGTGAGCGCATAAACATATGTGAGCAATGCGCTACTTTTACAAGAAGCTACATACAACATCATTTTTAATTAATTTTAAATACTTAAATTAGTTACTACCACATCATTTTGTATGATGTTAATGACATTTAATCGTCTTAATTAGAAACAAATATGTATATATACTTGTAAGATAAACAGTTATTATTACATCTAGGATTTCTAACCATAAAGTAATTTGTAATGTAACTTAGATTGTTATGTTAAGAATACATGAATTTCTGCATAGTTATATTGCTAATAGGGGTAATACTCTGTAAATATAACTCATGAACCAACATAATTATACTCATCTATCTAGATATTAAAGTACTCATATTATGCTTAAAGTGGACTTCTCACCTAGGTCAATAATTACATTATGCTGATGTAAAGTCTTAAGCATAGATAGCTTACCAGCACTATCTTGTTATTTGCATTTTGAGCGTATTTGCCATTGTTCTATCTCAGAAAAAAGTACAATGAGTTGACAACCTGTTATAGATATTTTAGAAATTAAACTGTAAGTTCTTCAAGTAGATGTTATCTTTCTAAATGAAGTTACTTTATTCTGCTTGGCAAATAAGTGTTTATAGGTTATTGCCGTGCTGATAGGAGGGATGTCAATAATGTCTGGTTGTATAACAGCAGAACAACTGACAAAGTTTATACTGTACTCCGAATGGCTGATTTATTCAACATGGTGGGTTGGAGACAACTGGTCCTCACTAATGCAGTCTATTGGAGCAAGCGAAAAAGTCTTTATGTTGATGGATCTCTTTCCCAGCAGGCAGTTTTTATCTGAAGGCAAGAACTTTAAATTCCTTTTGTGTTTGTTCCATACACAAATTGGGAATTTTACATTATAAAGAAATAGCTGGGAAACATTGGGAATTTTATTTCCTAAAATTCTATCTGTGTTTGTTCCATACATATTAGTGAGTCTTAGTAATTAGTTGACCTAAAAGTTAAAGTTGTTCGGTAATAAATCAACAATATATATCATACATTGAACGCCGCTCATGTGTGGACCCTATACACTAAACTTAGATAAATAAAAGATAATAGGATGTCCAGTCCTTATATAGTGCATGTAGATAGGTAAGAGATAATAGGATGTCCAGTCCTTATAAAGTTCATGTAGATTGGTAAAAAATCATAGGATGTGTGGGACACAGGATAACAAAAACTAGAGACAAAATGGGGTTTAACGATGTTTGAACTCAAAACCTCTAGAAAACCAAATTCTAATACCTTATTATATAACTAGTTGACCCAAAAGTTTATGTTATTAGATAATAGACCAACAATGTATTGCATATCTTTAAGAGCTTGATAATAAGGAACTAAAGGGAAGATCTTAGGTTTGGATTCCATAAATTTGTTATCTAGCATTTCCATACAAAAAGAGTCCAATTTGAATAACTTCAGCTCCTTTAGGATTTTTGTAGAGACTCCTAACATACTTCATGAACACTAAATGTTGTCAATGGACATTTCCCATGCTACATCTTGCTTATGAAATGCCATGGTATAATCTTGAACGGATTCTTCCTACTTTCATTGAAGATAACATTAACATATCCGTTGACATTCATCATAGCTGATGGGACAAAATTTCTTCTTTATTAGCATCTTGAACTACTTCCAACTTAGATAAGGGCATAGCAACATAGCTTCAATCGTAAAATGATCTTGCCTGGCAGACATGTGCTCGCCCATGCACTCACACTCAGTACGCACAGCGCATGTGATAGGACGGGTGGAGCTGTCATGCACAGATACACCTGTACTACATAATCCATCTTAAAATAATTCATATTATCATCCAAATAAATATATGAATATATCTATATCCAAATCTATAATAATTATACTAGACTACTATCTAATTTAGTAGGACCCACACAGACCACAACAAACTATTAAGATACAACTAATACAATTAATACATGAATAAAAATATAGTACTGGTAGTACTTCAGAAATTGTAGGTCCCTAATTTTTCTAACAAATTGTCTAACTTTTTCAGATCTACAAATTTGTCGTACGTGGGCAAATCTATTTGGTCCTTTACTTCAAAAAGATAAAGATTTAGATTACCCTTTGTTGAGTCTTTTTCGGCATGTATTTCTTCTTCTTCTTTCTATTGGTGGTCATCCTCATTGTCCTTCTCTATCTTCTTTGGTCGTCAAATTAGAAGCTACTGGCTTTCCCTTCAAGGTTGCAAAGGTTCATAATCTGTCATTCAGTTTGGAGAGTATTTTGTATATTGTCTTGTGCATCCAAATTGGACTTAGACTTGTTCTTGTATACTCAGTTAGTATGGACTGTGGAGAGTTCTTTGCCTGTTTGTTGATATTCCCTCTGGTTCTGCACTGTACACATGCTTGAAGAATCTTGTCCTTGATATCAACTTGATTTGAACAGAGATGAGGAAGATAATTCCTCCAAATTGGAACACTTGATTACACTACAGAATGATAAGAATAATGATAGAGCTATGTGGAAAATTATCATCCATGCTTTTTTCTTTACAGTAAATTTTCTCTCCCAAACTACATAAGACCTTATTTCTACTATTGAGAAGTCTTCAGATTGGAAAGAATACCTCCTAATTAAACTAGGAAAAATAATTACAAAGTAGGAAAATCCTCTTCTACATTAAATGATCAACTTTCACCCTTGTCTCTACATTGATTTCCCTCTGGATTGCGAGCTACATCCCAGCAAAACTTTCCATCAATGGCAAAAGCAAATGTAACTAGGCATTTTGGGGGCCTAAGTGACCTTTAAACAATCTTATTTTTGTTGGACATGGCCCTTTTGAGTACTCAGGATGTTGTAGATTTTTTCATGCTACCTCAAAACAACAGTTGAAATGCTGAAATCATTCACGGTATGTGAAAAGTTTTATAGACTTTAAGGTGGCATTTGGTTCAGGTCTAAGGATTTTTCTTGAACTTGGACAAGGAACACTAACCATATTTAATAATACCCTCAACTATAACATTGGGCATGTTGATTTGGTACTAATATTCTTAACTACAAAGGCAATTTTAGTTTACTTACATGATCTTCAATTTCCTAAAAAAGAAGTTATGGGAATTAGATTTCCATTTATCTTTTTTCTCGGAATTTCTATCACCTATGTATAGAGATGCAGAGATCTTATTTAGATCTTTCCTAATTTAATATATAATGACACTAGGAATCTTTTAACTTAAAAAACAATCAAAGCCTGACAAACCTACCTCAAAACAAACTAACAATCAAATTTCCGAGACTTTTAGGAGCATTAACCAAATTAGACACTCTAAAATCAAATCTAATTTTTTAAATAAAAAACACCCAAAATAAAAAATAAAAAATCAAATCCATCATTTGCTTTTGCTACGTAAAACTCATCTCTAGTCATCACAATCTGCATCTTTGGAACTCTTTCATAAGATAATTCGATCATTATCCACTTAGTCGTGATATTTGGAAACTAAATTTTCCTCATGATGAATCTGTTAGATCTGAGCTTACTCTGAACCAAATTGATATGGTTTAGGGATGAAAAAACATGTCGATACAGAAAAAGATAAGGAGGTACCTATATCCACTCCCAAAGAAAAACTATAGGGCCTCTGTGAATCATTTTATCTGCCTCCAAGTACTATTTTTGATTAGCATAACTAGATAGATAGAAAAGATAAAAGATAACCGACCAAACCATGGGGAAAAAAAATCAACCCACATAGATTGTGGGGGGCAAAGGAAGTATAAAATTCATAACGAAAGAGAGACGAAGGGAGAGAAGTTAGAGACGAAAGGGTTGCATATGGTGAGAAAGCAATAGATCTAGGTACCATCTTATCCTTTTCTATATTGACATACTTTCTTGTCCTTAGACCACATCAGTAAGACATTTTTCACTTTTTCATATCATACCAAATGCAAAATGACTTCTCTATTTTGAATCCTCCCTCACATATCCTCAGTTATCTTTCCAAAAAAGAAAAAGCTTAGTAAGTTGTTGTGGGCTTATAAGCTTGCAAACCACCTAATAAACTAATGCGGACATCATTCAAAAAAAAAAAAGAAACTTTGCTAGTGGTTATATTTAATAATTATATTCTGGTTCTAATATCCTATAAAGCTAAAGGGCATTTTTTGTCCTTTACATGTTATATCCTTAATTTACCGCCAAAACCAACACTTTTCACCTTTTCATATCACATCAAAGGCAATAATAACACTCCTATCCTAGTTTACAATTAAACACCCAATTTTTTTCTAACAAGTTTAAGCTTATCTAAAATGTGGCTAAAAATGAGTTTAGCTAGCAACATTCAAGTGTTATATCTATTCCATATGGAGCCTAGAAGTTTTGTGTGCAATTTGAACTTAGATGTGGCTGATCTTGCTCCTAAGCCTATAGAGTCCTTTCTGTACTTAGTAAGTCCCAATCAGTTTCATACCAACTGACCATTCTAGTCCAGTTGCCAGTTTCAGTAGTCATAATCATCTTGAATCACTAGCCGAGCATAGGACATTTGACTATGTACATTGGATGGGTGTGAATGCCAGTTGAATAGGTCATGTTAGATAGAACATGCAGTACCAACCAACGATGGCCGTGCCACAGGTACGGCGCGTGCTGACCGCTAGACGGCACGGCACGTGCCGCGGCACTTGTCGGCCGTGCAATAAGAAAAGGAGAGAAAAATGTACCACCTTGGCCATCGCCGTCGCCACTAGCCTTCGTCGTCGCTGCTCCCGGTCACCGTCACTGCTCCCGGTTGCCGTCGCCGCTCGCCAGAGCTCGCGTCGGGTGCCCTAGCCGAGGGAGGGAAAGAAAGAGATTGAGAGAGATCGAGAGAGAGAGAGAGAGAGAGAGACAGAGAGACAGAGAGAGAGGGTTTATCGGTTAAAACTTAAGTTGCGGATCCGGATCTCTCGATCTCTTTCTTCCCCTCCCTTGGCTAGGGCACCTGACGCGAGCTTTGGCGAGCAGTGAGCGGCAATGGCGACGGCGAAGGCCAGCGGCGATGACGACGGCGAGCTTGACGACGAGGTCATTGACGAAGCTATTAGGAGGGGTGCCGTGTAGCACCCCTCGTGCCACGTGCCAATACGCCGCCGGCACGGCAAGTGCCGACCGGCACGCCTCGTGCTAGTCGGCATGGCCATCCATGGTACCAACTTCCTCAAGTGCAGCTTAAATCCTCCATATTGCAATCATTACTCAGCTGCAAATAGACAAAAAACTAGGAGTTTGCTTATCCATATTTTATTGCAACTATAGGAAAGTAAGCCAATTCTTTGACATAAGTGGTGTAATAGCACCTGCCGATCACTACAACATGTACAAAAATTTTGGTTCTCTCTCCAGAAGTCATCCCTTGCTTCATCAAATGTAGAGTAAATCAATGTCTCTCTCTCCAACAAATAATTCTTGTTTCTAAATTGTAACTGTCATCGCTAACAGCAAGTCGGCAAGATCATAATGGTACTGCATACCAGGTTAAATAATAGCCTGTGAAAGGCTGCAAAGATAAAAAATAGTAGGTGTCACTGATAAAATTAAAAACTTTCTATCAAAACATAGGAAGATCAGAAAAGCCAGTGCTTCGGCCTTCTAGTATACCACCTATGTCTAGCTCTTGACCAATCTTAAAGTCCCACCATCAGTCAATAACTCTGAAATAGGCCTCACATGTTGCTTGCTCTTGGTGGCTCTTTATGACTACTTCCCTTGCCTGCATCATGAAGTGGTACACATATTCCATCTCAGGCTACTACTCCCCATCAACCTTCAATGAAATGGAAAACATTTTGATCATGCGAACAATATCTTGTACTGCATCCCAGAATTTTGTTGTTGAAATAAAGGTATCCATAAGCTTGCCCTCAGATGATTCTGCAAAAAGAGATTTTTGCTATTCCTCTGAGACAAGCATCGAATTAAGCCCTATCTTCCTGTGAAGCACAAAGTTTAGGACAACAAATCTAGAGGCAAACTTAACCTCTCTAGGCTGAATCTGCTCTCCATTGGTGAAATTTTACAAGAGAGCATGTACCGAGTGATTATTATATATGTATTTAGACAACATCTGAGCTTTCTCTATTGTTCGTGCACCTCGCACTGTTTACCAGTATCCATTTGAAGATCAGGTAGTAAGACCTCTTTTTCTCTGCACCTTACATGTCCTGCTACACCGAGCCATAATCAATGATACATCGCAAAACTTTGGCTGTGAATATTGAACTATTAAAGTGCACTCTTAGTCTTATTCCCCCTTTCAGATCCTTAGATATTACTTCAATGAAATTTGAGCTTTCTATCTTGTTTATTGAGTTCCTTAGATATAACTTCAATGAAATTTGAACTATAGGATTATAAAATTTTTCTTACTATTGGTTGCAAGAGACAAGGAGTATGGCCAAATATTTCTTTGGTTGCTTCAGCCTTATACTATGTAAGGATAACATAATTCTTATAGAAAAATATCTCTGGACGTTTGATTGTTTTGATTAGACCAAGTGCTTTTTGGTGTTAATCGTAAATGACAGTTGCCGGATGGTATTTCACATTTAACTATGTTTTTTCTAGTTAAAATTATTCTCGAGAGATGAAACATTGATTTGTTTATAGCTAAACCTGATGACAATTATGCTCTTTCTACTCTAAAGCTGTCGTGTTTATAATCTGCACCACAAGGTCTTAAAAGCTTCAAAGTCATATGGAAAATTAATTTCTACCAACAACTGTAATGATAATGAAATATTTCTCTTTATATGGAAGCCACCACTATGATATTCTTTTCATTCCTATTTTATCTATTAATTCATTTATAATGTTTTGGTCAATGAATCTAATGCTACTTTGTTTTGGCAGGGCTGAAACTAGAAAAGCTGGTCGGGCATATTGAATTTGTCAATGTATCATTTTCTTATCCTTCAAGGTCCATGGTATGCTTTGTTATTTGTTATGATTTTATTAATGGATATTCATTCAATTTATGCTTGTATTGCTGCATGAATGTGCATGTATACTTTGGGTGATAATGATTTTGCTAGAGAAGGTATCTAGATTTTGCTTTCTGAGAATGGCAAATTATCGTCGAAGTGCACAAGTATACAAGGAAGAACTTTACATTTGTAGCTGCAGAAAAGTCAAATCAACATTAGGCACAAATGTGTTTAGACTGGCCTAGGCTCTGACTGGTTTGGTTTAGAACTTAATTTAAAGATGCTTGAAACTGTCTCAATTTGAGCAATTTTCACGTCAAGCCATTCTCATACAAGCTTCGTTTATCTTTGGGAAATTGATAAAAAACGCTTGATGCTTTCTTGTTATTATCATTTACACCTTACCTTATTGATATTTATCATTTGACCCTCTGCATTTTGGGTTTAATCCTCAAAAACATCCTGAATTAAATTTAGCCGGGCAATAGATGATAGAATAGAGAATATTCTGTTAATATAAAAAATAAAATATTAAATACCTAAATAACATGACACAATTATCACAACATGAATAACATGATCCAAATAACATTGTAATATTCACCCTAAATAAAAATCAATATTTACTGATATACCCTATATAAATGGTCTCTTTTTATTAAGGTTTGAAAAATCGAGATCGAGATCGGCCTTCTAGAAAAACTATATGTATCAACCGGATCGGCAATATTGGTCGCTCGAATTGGATCAAATTTCTTTTAATTATAAAAAATTCTAAATATTATTTAAAAATGCAGGAAAATTTCAAAAACTTAGAAACATGACAAAAAAATAAGAAATAATATTTATTTACATATGAGCCCTAAAAATTAAACAAATGTACTTACTCAAAAGTCAAAACTTTGATGAATACTAAGTAGACTTTTTTAAATTCTTGTGGTTGTCTTCATTATAATCACCATAAGTTTGTAAGTAATGATGTCTAGGATCTAGTGCTCTAAACCATGATTGCGTCATCTCATTCATATCAAATGGATCTTGCTATCTCTAAGATAGATAATAATTAATATGTGGATCTTGTGTCTGAGGGTACTGAGGAGGATAATAATCAGTATATGGATCATGTAATAGTTCCGAACAATAAATACTTGATAAACCATAGTCATAGAAAGCAACATCCTAATAACAACATCGCTAATATGTATATACATCATCAGTTTCTCTGTCTTTAATCTCTATCCCTTCTTGACTTCCTCAACAAATGTGGAAAGGATGATCTTACCACCGGGTGTATCATCAGGATCATTAAGATTATCGCTGGCACTAGTAATTATACTATCTCTCGCTATTAAATGACTTGCATTAGTCTCTTCTCTAGTTATGGTCTCCTCCAATGCCTTATCTAACTATGGGTTATCTCATCTAATAATCTATTTTCCACTTCTTTGATCCATAGAGTCAGGGGAGTCTTTTTCATCAAAAATATGATTTAAATCAATCAATTGATAATTTTTTATCTTTTTTTTAATTTCTCTCTTTTAATCTCATATTATAATGGCAAAATACTAATTTCTCTAATCTCTCCATTGTCAATCGATTATGTCTTTTAGTGTGGATCAACGAAAAAGTAGTCAAATTTCTTTCACACTATGATGAAGATATAGTTTGACTTAAGATCTTCTTTATTATTGATGTCAAATTTGGTGCCTCCTTTTATCCATAAATAGACTACCATTCAGTTGGACTTAGCTGCAACAACTTTAGTACTACTAAATTGGCCAGCTCTCAATCTATATTTCTCTATTTGAAATATTTTATTGAATACATTTTATAAGAAATTGAATATATTAAAATTTGAAACAAATAATAATAAAATTATTCAATTGAATAATAACTCACTTCTCTATCGCAAAGGATTTGCTTATGAATATCAAACTCTAATCTACTGATTACTTTTCTAATTCTTAACAAGACTTCAGTATCATTATTGACATTTGTAGAGAATTAAAATCTGACATTCAGAAAATATCTTATCGAAATTTGTAATTTAAATTTTGTAAGAATTCAAATCGCAAAATATTTTAAAAAGATAAATTAATAAATTAATGATTACTAGCGGCGTGTATATCTTTATATAGTTTGTTCTATCTGGAGTTAATTAACTTCTACCACTTCCTATAAGTTTGCTCATATTTTATTTATTGACTTTTGATAAGTCTATAGTCTCATATAAGAAACCCATTACAGACTTGTCGTTATTGTCTACAAGTCAAAATATCTTCATAAGAGGCTCAAATATTACGATGACAATTATAATATTATGCCAAAATACATTTTTAAGAGCTATGTTCTTCAAAGCTTTATCTAAACTTTGATTTTTGGATTTTATATTCTTAATTTTTATAGGCCATTCTGCTGATATAAATACTCATATAATCTTAATTTAATATTACATTATGCTCTCTAATGCTAAAAACTGAATGGCAAATCTAGTGAGGTCGGGTTTGATAATCTCTCTACCACCAATTATTTACCTAAATAAATTAAGAACCCAATAATGATTATATATAAAGTTTGTCAACCTTTGACTTTTATGTATTACTATATTAATTTCAGGATCTTTGGCAGTATCTTCCAACATGAGATCAAGACAATGTGCATCACATGACGTCCAATATAAATATGATCTTTTTATCATAAATAATTATCCAGCAGTCTTATGATTTACCTCATTATCAGTAACTATTTGAACTACCCTTTTTTCACTAATTTCTTCTACTACCTAATCCATCAACTGAAAAATATAATTTGCACTTTTAAAGTTAGTAGTAACGTGCTTCAAAAATATTATTCTCATGCCTAAGTACACCAGGAAAATTATTATATTTCTTTTGTTTTGTGTAGTCCACCTATCACACAGTAATGTACAACTAAATTCATCCCAATATTTTTTGAAAGTCTCAATACAAATGTGAAGGTCATCTATTTCTAAGTCAAGATATTTCGTAGTAATATCTTTTGAACTAAGAGACGGAACACCAAACCTTACTGATTTTATAGCATCCACCATGGTGCGATAATAAGGGCTATTAGCTACATTAAAAGAAATATAATTATAGAAGAAAAATTTAGAGATAGCCCTACTAATATGTTTATTTATATTTTTTATCCCTTTTAGAGCTATCTTGATAGTAGTCTGTGTACGACCCATTTTTCTTTAAAGATATGTATCTATCGATCCAATTCTCTTAGACTCTGCTATAAAACTCGCAACACTAGGAGTCATAGAGCTATTTTCCCCATATTATTTTTTCTCTGCATATGAACTGATCTAGATATTTTAAAGGTACCACCAGGTTCACCATTGTTTCTTTTCATCTCCTCCTTTTTTTGTGTATTTCTTCTTTCTTTCATTGCCCTCTTCAATTTGTTTCTCATCATCTTCTTCATTCTGCTGACTACTATCATTATCAATATTTTCATGGTCATACATTAATTCTTGATAAATCATTGACTCTCTTTTTTGTGCAGTTTGTTTATCATTCTTTTTGTCTATTAGATGAGCTAACATTTCTCTTTTAACTTTCAAACTAATTTGAGTGCAAGCTGCTACATTTTTTTGTCTTCCAACTAAATATTTTTTAAGACGGTTGATACTACCACTCATTTTCTTTCTATACCAATTGTATTTGACACACTTTTTGTCTTGGCTAAGAGCAATGCAATGTTGCCAAGCAATGTCTGTATCTTGTGACTTTTCTTTTGGAGCTATTTTAATTTTAATGTAAATATTTAAAGAGCGATCAAATTAAAAATATAAATTATAATTTAAAAAATTAAAAATACAATTTCAACAAATTAAATAATTTAGACAAAAATTAAAATACAATTTTAGCAAATATTTAATCTCAATTTCAGCAAATTAAATAATTCAGCAAATATTTAATCACAATTTCAGCAAATTAAATAATTAGCAGATATTTAATCACAATTTCAGTAAATATTTAATCTCAATTTTAGAAAATCAAATAATTCAGTAAATATTTAGTTACAATTTTAGCAAATTCAGCAAAGAACAATTTGGAATTTAGAGAGTTATTATGTGGAAAGCAATTTAGTAAAGAGAAGAAAAAGAAAAATAGAGATGAACATCAAAAGAAAAAAGATTTCTTCTTGACTTTCACCAAAAAGAAGAGATCAGAGAGAGAGAAAACTAAAAAAAAGTGAAAATTATAGGGCAGTGAAGGAGAAGAAGAAGAACGATAGAAAAAAAAAGAGAGAGTAAAAGAAATTTAAAAACTAAGAGAAAAAAATTTAATAAAATTAAGAAATTATATACCGAAGTTCATCGAAGCCGGAGCTAGATCTGCGTTGCCTAAGTTCGTTGAAGCTAGATCTCTCCATTAAAAAGAGTGAAAGTGTGAAGAAAAGGAGAAAGGAGTGAACAAGAGAGAGAGAAAGAGAGTGAGAAGAAAAGAGTAAAGAGAGAAAAAAAATCAAAAAAGTGGTATGGCTTGGGGACATCAATAATTGATGTTGCTAGGTTGGATCCCGATTTGGATCGGCCTATTCAACGAATCTTGCTTTTTACAACTCAAAACTTTTACAACACAAAGTAATAGTTCTAAGCATTCAACTATATCAATTCAACACAAATCCATACCCAATTCAACCACCAACAATCAACATTAAGTAAATAAATTTAAGTACTATTTTAGTTCTAAGTTTCAACTTTCAAATCTAAAAATTCAATGACAATTATAACATAGTTCAAGTTCACAATTCAACCACCAACATCCATCATCCAACATTAAGATCATAATCCATTACAAACTACAGATAGTTTGAACTAAACAAACAATAACATTGAGCGCTCTATTTTATTGTCAAAAAGTCACGACCCTACCAAAAAGAACAAAGAGAATGTAAATAACTAAGACAGAAAAGATAGAGAGACAAAGCTGGGGTTTTCATGCCAAACATCAACTCAATGAGCCTATAAATCTATCTCTATGAAGAACAAATGGAAATGCATTGCATGTTTAAACCTCAAAACTGCCATAACTGATATAGACCAAATTTTTATTGATATTTACTAACTTTTGATATATAAACATCAAGCATATTAGGATATCATTATCTTGAAATTCAAAATACAAGCAAATTAGATGATTTAAAATTCATAGAAATAGTAAGAAACATAATAGAAAAATCTTGGGAAAATTGATAAAGTACGTAGATTGTCTAAAATCTAAAAATTTGGGAACCTATGATATTTCCCAAAGAACCACTAATCTCCCTAGATATTAAAATCTATACAAGTTGGCCGAGCTTCGCATGCTTTCCAATGTATTTAATTGTATCATAACTATCTTAGGAAAGTACAAATTTGTTGTAGGATATATAAATCTAGAAAAAAAAAGAGGTAACATTATAAAACAACTTCAAAAACTTGTAAATCTTTTAGCTTTACTCCATTATTTATGTATGGACAATATTTGTAATTTGAATCACTCAACTATAAATGAAGAAATGCACGACGATTTTCAATAGCATTTTTAAGCATTAGGTTAGTTAAATTCCATTTTGTAGACACATCTTATCTTAATCTTTTACTATTATTTAAAGAAACTTGTTTAACACACTCAGCAGGATTTTGAATACAAAATTATCTATTTCTTCAGACTTTCTTAAAATGCCAAGTTAAGAATATGAGCACAATAATAAACATGAAAGGAATCACTATCATATAATAAAGCAAATTTTCAATGTAAGTTGGCTCCTCAACAACTCAATGAACAAATCATTTGTAGAGGCATTGTCATATGTTATCCAAAACAACTTTCTCTTGCTACCCCATTCAATTAACAATATATAAATTTTATTAGATAGAGCTATTCTAGTATATGGGGTTGGCATAATATGTTCTGATTGCAGAATTTGACCTGACATGAATTTGACCTGAATCATGATATCTATTTTGAAAATATACAAAAAGGAGACAAATATCATGACATTCATGCTATTGATATGTTTCAACTATCAAATGAATGAATTAAAGCTTTGATAATTAAGTAGAGACAAATATCATATGACATTAATACATTAACACCCACAATTTTATGAGATGATAAATGCATATGAGTTATGATGGTTCAATCAAGACACTAGAATCAAATAATAGTTCAATAGGTATAGTGCTTACAAGCTAATCCAATTATGAAAAAAAAGTTACACCTCATCAACTAAAGGCAACTAACTAAGAAGCAGAAGCTAGCAGGTGAAACAAATGATAGTAAGAGGCTATATTATCACTTTTATAAGAATTGGTTAGTTGAAGAAGAAGGAAAAAAATCAACTAATACGGTCAATGCAAGGCATTGAACACCTAGAATTAGCCTGATCTAATGCAGGAGACAAATAATAACAAGAATGAAGAGTTTTGTTATGTTAATCCATGCAAGTGAGTACATATCCAACTATAGCGCACTTTCAAATTGATAGCATATTGTAAGTTGATAACAAATAGTTAACTCTCCTAATGTCTGCACCTCATACAATTAAAGAATCTTTACAAAATAAGAGTCAAATAACATTGTCAACCATAAATGACTCCTTTCTATTATTAGCACTAGGTCAGATGGCAAATCTAGGGTCATCGAGGTGTCCAACTACCAATCCAATAATTGGATCATAGAAAAACAAGTCAACCTGACAACGGTTGAGAGCATACCATCATCTAAATGATTTTTTTTTCTTTTTCTTCAACTGATTGATTCTTGTAGAAGATATCAAGACCAAAACCAGCCTAACCTATGAGGGTGGCAGGCATGAGGAGATCCTGCCTCATGCTTTCGATGAGGGTGGCAGGCGGCAAGCGTGAGATTGAACTAGCGTTTCAGCAAGCGCCAGGCAGCAAGCAACAGATGGGGACAGCAGGTTCCATTTTCACTTTTGGAGGCAGCTAGAGATGAGGGTTTCCATTTTTGCAATTTTGGGCTTTCGTAGGAGGCAGGAGATTCAAAGAGTGAGTGACTTAGGGTAGGTAAGGTTTAAAGTTAGTTACATATCCGGTTGGCGGTTGACTCGACCTGAGCCAACCCATATACTTAAACGGATCAATAAAATAAACTCAAAAACGATTATTAAATGGGTTAGACAGGTTGACCTGTTTACAACTCGAACCAATTAGACTAAACCTAAACCCAATTATGAGTTGAGTTATCTTATCGGATTATCGAGTTGAGTCAATTTTTGCCACTCATAATTGCAACAGCATCTTATTCTCCTACAACCTCTAGTTTTTCACCATCGGTGTACATGCATTCAATATTTCTTGCTATTATTATGCAGATTTGCAATTGGTCTGATTATGCTATTCAGAGGAGTGAATGCGAACAATCAGTGCTGCTAGTGTCACTATTTGAACTGTTTAAATTAATTATGATCGACACTTCCACCCTCAGTGTGGAGGAAAATATTTAAGGTGCCGCCCAAGGGCATCAGAATGTCATTACAATCCAAGAGTTTGACATTGTATGTTATTCTTACTGTCCATTACTTCAACAAGCTGATTTCTATGTCGGTTTTAGGTTGTTCTATTACTTATAATTTTTATCAGACAAATTCAAGTATCATGCCATTTATTGACTTCATTCTTCATGCTTGAATTTCTTTAAGATCTAAATTTTGACAAAGATCTTCATTCTTATGTTCTCCTTAAAGCTTTATCGGACCTTTTTCCAAAGACTTAAAAGCCCAGCCCTACGCCTTCAAATCCACTGCCACCATCCCTAACTCCTGTGTCAACACCCTCATGTCCAAGGCCCTTGTCATCTCCTTCACCTATATCTAATGTCATCCTCACCGATGGATCCGATCTCCCCTACAACACCACCATCAACTCCACCTCTTTCTTTGGACACCACTGATCTCCTTACCCCTATCGCTAGCGCCAGTGACCTCACCTGCATATAAGTCGAGATCCTCATCATTTGAACCCTCTTTGGCACCACCAACACCTCCATGCTCTTACCCACCGACCTCTCCCTCACGTTTTCGGTTGTTGATGGTGGAGCTCAAGGACAACTTAGAGAGAGAGAATGAGAGAGGAAGAAGAGATAGTGAGGACACTTAGATCATTTTACACCTCAGGTTAAGTTAACTGATGTATATGGTTGCCTATGGGTAAAAAAATTAATGTTAGGGTGTTTTTGAGAGTTTAACCCAAAATGTAGGAGTCGAATGGTAAGTACCTATAAGGTATGTGTAAACAATAATAAAAGCAAAATATAGGGTGATTTTAATCAATTTCCCCTTTTCTTTTTACTAGCATTAAGGGTGGGCAAGACTTAAACCTTTGTGCTTCTTGGCTTGCTAAAGTGTTATCATGATTTCAAGTTTGGTGGGAAAATCTGTTCAGGCCAATCAATGTGATAGACAATCAATAATCAAACCTAGATTGGCATAACCAGAAAGGAAGCAAATTTGGTAGCTTCTTAAGATGATATGGTTATTTCAAATAGCAACTTCTTCACTTATTCAGACATATGGAATTCCAAGAACTTTCATGCAAGGATTGACTTAGTGGCATAAGCCAGCATAACTAGGCAAATTCCACACCAGATAGACCCACACTTGCCAATAAATTGTATGAAATAATGAAACAACTTGGTTAGGTTGGTACCACTGGATACCATCGGTACAGGGTATCAGTGTTGTAATTTCCTTTTTTATTTCCCAGCAGCTTAGTGGCATTGCTTACTGTTCTCAACGTACACTGGAGTGACTGGGAAATCACCCTGTCACTTTATACTGTCCTGCAAGTTCAGTTTGCTAGGAAGTCACTAATTATGAAATGAAAGTCATATAGCTGAACCTCACTTATGGTTCTATCTAGAGTCACATTAGTTTAGAAAAGAGCTTGTAACTTGCATGCATCTTCAAGTGGCTATCCCATTTTATTCATGTTTTTTTCCAAAACAGGATGCTGAAAATCAACTATCAATCATGAATCTGTGGGAAGTTGGGGTTCCTTGGAATATGGAATAAGAACAACTGACATTTAAAGGGAAATAAGAACTTGAGAACAGGAGGAAAATTATCTAGATTATGACATGCTTACCAGCCCAGGGTTACCAAACAAATGTGCTGCTCGTGAGCAGTTTTACGTTTCAATCAAAATTTTCAGCATGGCCACCCTTGATAGGTTGGTCAAGGAAACATCTTTGGCTTGATTAACATCAAAGATTAAGTATAATTGTATAATAATGTACCCTTTGTTGAGTTACTTCTAAATAATAATATTTATGTGAGGGTGTAACATAGGAAGCTAACTTGAGATTTAGCAATTGATTGAAGTTAGGTACTACGACAAGAACCTATGGTATCTCTCTTATTGTTACCAATGTAAAGGAATATCTTGATAGTTAATATACTCCATGTTGGTATGATGACCCGGTGCCAAACTGGCACAGATTATTCTACACGAGGTTGTCTCGCTCCACCTACTATTCCTATGCAAATTTTGTCACGACTCAAAATTGGAATCATGATCGGTCATGTACCTCAATGCATTTGAGATGCACGAAGCCTTAACTAATATTTTTCTAAGTCCCAAAATAATAAAAATTTAAATTATGAACAACTAATTCCAATAATTATAATCCAATAATAAAGAAACGTCAATGTCATCGATAATGTGTTATCGATCAAACAAAATAACATATGGTTTAGAATAAAATGTCTAAGACAGCCAATGGACAAAATAGTAAAATCTTAAGTAGAGGTGAGGTCCCAGTGCATCTCCCTTAGTCACCACGTGAATCAGCACTTGAAATATTAGAAGAGGGAACCCGTGAGCCAACAAATATAGCTTAGTGAGTGAAATCCACTAAAAAACCAAATAAATCTGAATCCATAATATAACTTTAAAAAATAAAATACAAGTCTAATAATATAAAATGAGAATCTTACTAAGCTTGCTTATGATAACAATAGTAACAACAGTACAAGTAATGACAGAACAAATCATATCTCATAACATGGTTTGTGTCATGGATGGCTATGCCGACCGGCACGGGGCGTGCCGGTAGGCACTTGTCGTGCCGATGGCATACCGGCACATGGCACCCCTCCTAATAGTTCCGCCGCTCACCGTTGACCTCGTTGTCGAGCTACCCATTGCCGATCGCCATCACCGTCGGGTGTCTTAGCCCGAGGGAGAAGGAGAGACCGAGAGAGTGAGAGAGAAATTGAGAGAGAGATCGAGATAGAGAGATAGAGAGATCGGTTAAAACTTAAATTTCTCTCACTCTCTCTCGGTCTCTCCTTCTCCCTCGGGCTAGGGCACCCGACGGCGATAGCGACGGCGGCGGCTATGGCGACAGCAACGGTGATCGACGAGCGGCAACAGCAAAGGTATCTCTTTTTTTTCTCTCTTACGGCACGGCCGGCAAATGCTGCGGCACATGCCGTGCCGTGCCGACCGGTGGTCGGCACGACCATCGTTGGTTCGTGTCCATATGCTGAATTTCTTTCAATATTAATAATAAAATCATATGTCTCAACATTGGACTATTCTTGAAGATCCATATCAATTATAAGTCACCTTGATATGCATTCGAGTCTTTTCCTTATAGTTAATCTACTTAGGGTCACCAAGGTATCAATATATAATAAACTCACGCCATCTTTTCTACTAACCATAGAGAAAGAATAGTCACCTCAGGGAGATTTCTAATCTAGTCTAGAAATGTTCTCTAAATAAGAGTTACCTAAACAGATCATATGCTGATCAGGTATAGGATTGTCTCCTGGACTTCAAGATAGTCTTGAGTTACCACAGGGAGATGCACGAAAAATATCTAGCCTATATCTGTTCTCAAAGTCCTGCCACTTATCAATTATGTTCTTCCACTAATATTATCGATCATATAAATAACTATATGTACTAAGTATAGCAACGCAGTGGGTCTTATATTTTACACACAGAACATAATAATGCGTAAAAATATAATAATATATTTGCACACTGAATTATATGTAATCTGATAAAAAGCACAAAATATAAGACGAATAAATACGTAAGTGAACCCACCCACTTGTGTCTAGTTGAAACGACTAAAATCTCTAATCCATAGATTAAGAAAAGTTACCATATTTAATAATAAATAAATAACATATTTTAATTTAACTAATATCATGATTTCTAAAATCTAAAGCTAATTAAATAGATAAAATGGGTTGGTTTAAGCCTATTGGATTAGCTAGCTGGCTCGTAGCCCATTAAATTTCGATTAAATGGGCTGGGCAAAGCCCAAAAAAACAAAATTTAGCAATGAATTGGGTTGTGGCTAATAAGGTATGGGTCGGGTCTTGGATCCGAAATCCAACCCAACCCTGCAACTGAAAAAACGAAGGGAAGGGGTTTGGCTCGATCTAACCCGAGCCCCACCCTCCACTCTTCTTCCTCGAGAAGATCAATACGAGGAAGAGAGAGAGATGAGGGGAGAGAGTCGACTGGCGACCGCCCCCGTCAGTGGTTACTAGCCACAACCTATGCTCCCTACCACGATTGTGACCACGACAACCACACAAGGTGGAGGAGAAGCTGTCAATGACAACCAACGCTCCTAACTCAAGGTCGGCGGCGATCTGAGCTATGAGGGCTCTAATGAAGCATGCCTACAACACGAGGCTAACAATACGACACTTTAGCAAACAAGCAGTAGCGACTCGAAGCCGCCAATCGACTCGATTCATCGACGATGCCACTTCGCCCCGAAAGTAGGTATTTTAATTCTAACTTATTAAACTTAAATTAATTATGAGGGACTGGATAGGGACTACCTGCGAGTCGTTGAGTGGTCTCCACTTGCTCTGACAGTGCTTCGGCGATTTGATTTGACAGTGGGTGCTTCGACGGGAAGAAAAGAGAGAGAGAACCCCCTATACTAGGGTTAGAGCTTTAATTTATAGGATATATTTTTTAAATCAAAATCTGAGATCAGATTTGGATTTGGAGTGGCCGAAATCTCTCGGCCACTCCTCCGTCATGTAACTGCGAAGGAGAAGTGAAGGGGCGTGCACATGCATTGTACGTGCGACCCCCCTTTTTTTTTTCTGGTTCTCACAACTTGGCATAATTGTGTCTATGGGTAAGAGACACTCCTTGTGCCACTGACTTGCTATGTCTGTTTACATTAAAAGGTCACATGCAAACTGATTTAAAGATAACTAAGATTCCAACATTGTCAAACAAGATTTGATAATACCTGATCTTTCAGTTGTTGAGCATGTGCCAGAAGTAAAATTAGATATACTTAAACTTGTTTAACCTTACATAATTTTACATATATGTGCCAACAATAATCCGGTCAAATTATGAAGTTGGCACCTTTGCTATAAATTTCATTATCAATAATTGGATATAGCAGAGAATAAATGAAATTAATCGACCATGGTTGACATTAGATCAGAAAATGCATAGTTATCATTTCTTCTATTTGAAAGTAAATAGCATCTTAGTTTGGATGTTCAGTAGAATTATTTATTCCAATACAGCGGAATTACTTTCGTATATTAATTTTGTGTTTATTTTTTCTATTAGGTTGCAGTTTTGCAACAAATCTCACTGTCGGTACATCCAAATGAAGTAGTCGCAATTGTAAGAAAGCTAAATTTCACTATCATTTCTATTATGTAAAAAATCACATAACAGAAGTAGATCTTTTTCATTGTATATTAGGTTGGCCTTAGTGGAAGTGGGAAAAGCACACTTGTCAATCTAATACTACGTTTATATGAACCAACAAATGGTCAGGTAACTTTCTGGTTGGTACCCTGAATATCAATTTGAAAATATTCATAGTAAATGGTCATAATTTGCAAAATGGTTTGATCTGTACCCTCTATATTCCTTATTGCAGATATTAGTTGATGGTATCCCACTTAGAGAATTGGACATCAAATGGCTCAGGGAAAGAATTGGCTTTGTAGGACAGGTTATAAATTAACTCAAAAAAATGAAATTTACTAATTTGTTTGTGAATATTGTTTTTCTTTCAGATCACTAACCTTAACTTCACCTGATATTTGCAGGAACCACGCCTTTTTCGGATGGATGTTAGTTCAAATATAAAGTATGGTTGCCCGAGGGAAGTCAGTCATGAAGAAGTGGAATGGGCTGCAAAGCAGGCTTTTGCACATGAATTCATATTATCTTTGCCCAATGGTTATGATACTCTTGTTGATAATACTCTTCTTAGTGGAGGTCAAAAGCAACGGATTGCTATTGCCAGGGCTATTCTTAGAAACCCTACTATCTTGATTCTTGATGAAGCTACAAGTGCACTGGATGCAGAGAGTGAACATTATGTGAAGGTAAACTCTTTGGAGACTATTCAATTATACCAAGAGTTGGTTAATCCAAAATGATTTTGTACTATTGGCTTGATTCAGGGTGTCATTCGATCAGTCCAAGATGGATTCAGGACAAGGAGAACCGTGGTTGTCATTGCACACAGGTACTTTCCAGTGCCATTGACCCTATCTTCGTAGAGCCTTAGTGTCAGCTAATAGAAATTGAATTTGACAGACTATCTACAATTCAAGCTGCTGATAGGATTATTGTAATGGATAGTGGAAGAATTGCTGAGGTATGTGTATCTAATTCAATATCTGTACTTTAGTAATCTGTTGCAGAAAGTAGATGAGCATGAATTCACTGCTATAACAAAACAACAAACAACCCTATAGTCCCCACCCTATGGGGTATGTGGATCCCTTTCTACCTTTCATCTCTATTTTGTGCAAGGAACACAAGTATAAAACATGTTCTCTTTGATGCTAAAAATTTATTTATGAACTATCCAATTTCAACAATAATTCATTTTTTAATTTTTATGCTTCTGAACATACTAGGTAAGCGGCACTCTGACAAGATTTAGATATTTGCACAAAGCTAGTCAGGATCTTTGTTATTTTAGTGTTGCACTGATATAGAACTATCAATGATGAACTGATGATTGTATTAATGTTCCTAAAGCACAAGAGGGAACGAGGGAGTGATGAAGATGGATTAGTAATCTCATGTTGGCCTACTTTTGAAAAATTTATAGATAGGATCCTAGAATTTCACAAATCCAGATCTTAAATTTCTGGTTTGCATTAACAATGAAATCATGTCTTGGGCGTTCCCTCTCCTTTCCTCTTTACTTTTCTTTTGTTACTGAGGACTTGATCAAATCTATATCCTTCCACATTGCTTATAGCCTTATACTGAAGATTTTCTATTTCAGGCATGACTCACATGATGAACAAAAATGTCTCTGTAAAGTTTGTCACTTATAACTAGAAAATATTTTGTGTCTATTCAGGTGGGCAACCATAGGGAGCTCATGCAAAAGGATGGATTATATGCAAGGCTAGTGAAACGACAGGCTGATGCATTCGCTTAGCCGCTGCATTACTGAGTTCATTTGTTCCATCGAATTTTTATGATGGACTAGGTGAACACTTGGAGGCATAGGACCTGTGCAAGTGTACTGACAGTATCTATTTCTTTTAAATATCATTGAGGTCCATTTTTAAGAAAGTGAGCTGAATCATAGTTATATTTCATTATAGCCATGAAACTACAAAGAGGAAAATGTGAGGAGTGAATTATAGAGGCCAGAAATTTCAGATGGAGTGAGAGCAAGATTAGTTAGTCTTGACCCACATTACTGCTCTTGTCTAACTCCAATATGAAGTCTGAATGACGTATTCTCTATCTATCTTTGAACCCCCAAAGTTTGGAAGAAGTGAAGAATTATACTGCAAAACTAGGAGCAATGCAGGAATAGATATTTGGTTTTGACATTCAATTCATCATAAGGACACTTCGTCTGATTGCAAAACACCATGAATGAGGTATCTAGAGCTTCCCAGAGGAGGAACTTATATACCTGCTAAGCTTGAAGGTGATTAGTGCCCACTTCCACCATTGTGGTGCAATGCTAGAGATGTAGCAACTTATGACTGGAGGTCAATGATTTGAGTACTTGTGAGCGTGAATTTCTATTTTAAAAAATTAAAATGATTTACGCATTTATGTGCTCCGTTTCCTATTGTGGATCATTGTTTACTCCGTCTGTGCTCTATTTTCTGAGAGGGTCAATCTATATATTCAACTTATGTTTCAGGGAAGTCTAACATGTCTAATATATGATTTGCCTACATGCTCGTGATTAATTAAAAAGAAACAACAAATAGAAAAATTGAGAGATTAGCGCCGCAATTTCAGGGGAGATAGGAATCCTTGTTTGATAGTTTTACAGATATAGAAAGTCTTAAGTCTATGTCAAAAAATAAATTTGATTTGGTTTAGGAAAACCTATACGAATCATATTTAGGAAACCACAATCAAGTATGAATTGGAGATCTAAATACTACTTTAATTATAAAAATTGAACTCAAGTAGGTGACTGAAAATTCAAATAATAGTAGGCTACGAAAATATGAGTAAAAATAGAAAAAGTAAAACACAACAAACACAATGATATTATTTTTTAACATAGAAAATGACAAACATATTTTTTGCGGGAGAGGTAAGATCGTAGATCGACTTGGTTTAGAAATGTGAAAAGCTAAATCAATGTGAAAAAGTCAAAGTGCAAGTCAAGATCAAAAATCAAATGTCAAAAATCAATCCTGTTATTGTTTAAAAACCAAATAAGAATTGAAGTAAAGAAGCGAAACTAATTAGAAGTCTGAATCCTACACTAACAATGAAAAGCAAACTCAAGTTAGAAATAAAAATGTGGAATACAAATAACAAAAGTAAATATAGCTAACACAAGATAACATATTTTTTTTAACGTGGAAAACCTCACAATATGTTGAGAGGAAAAAAACCACATATTTGCCCAAGTTGGATCAATCTATCAATCTATATCATATCATTTATAGAAACAAGAAGTAATTGCAACTCCTAGATAATCTATCATTTAAGCGTTTAAGTTCTCATCTCTTGCTCAAAGTCTTTCTTGATTAAATATTCCATGAATATATTGCCTCTGTGTCTAGTTTATAGTAGACGATAAGGATTGGCTACTTTGATTTTTTTAATTATCTTCTATTAAAGCACAAGCACTCGGAGTTGAGACTAGAAATTCTTAGAGTTCTTAATTAGATGGATGGATCAATCTCTGGCTCTTAGTTCCTTAAAATAGAGCTAAGAAATATCTAAAATTTGTGCTATGACAAGCCACTAAAAGAATCTGCAAAACTATTTCTAAATTAGGACTTTTCTTTGCTATTCAGTGCATACCTTTCGGACACCCCTTAAGTTTCATTAAGTGAATTGTTTCGACTGTTCGAATGCCTTTGACCTAGATGCACTTATAAAATCAGAAGCTTTAATCATTTTTCTTCATAGTCTAACTTGATTTATCCACACTAATCTTCTATAAGATATGTGACTTGAGCATACATAGCTCCAGCTCGTCCACTCGTGGCTAGGGCTAGTCTAGAGATTTATAGAGATCCCCTACCTCTGACATGATGCTTCAATGCAAGCCAAGTAGAGCTATGAAGAGCCAAGGCTTGTCCTTCTATTGCAATGAGAAATTCACATGTGTGCACAAATGCGTGAGACTTGCAACTGCAATGTTAACATAGGAGTCGATTGGCGCTAAAATTGGAATTTAGGCATTTGGAGGAGATAGATTGGAGGTCATTGAGAAGATTGGGGATAAAGAGAAGGATGTAATGCCCCTGCTCTACAGGCACGTGCGCACCCACACACCCACACGGCATGCGTGACTGTGGCACACATGATTGGACGAACGTAGCTACCATATAGAGATACACATATACTCAAAATAATTTATTCCAGTTTTGCTATCATTTAAATAAATATGTTAGTATATAAATATCCAAATCTATAATAATTATACTAGATCATTACATAATCTGGCAGGATCTAACACAAGCTACAATAAACTATTAAGATACAAATAATACATGAATAAAATATAATTCAATATGTATTATACAAATCCCTACTTAATAAATAGTGGAATATAAATATGTACAACATCATTACAACTCAATTTTTGCATAAGCTATCTTCTACGCTATCTCAGATCTAGTTCACCTCATGTTAGCTATACACGTCTCTTCACAATATCTCAAATCACTATTATGTACCATATATTTAAGGGTTAGAAAATGAAAGAAAGAGAGTCATGAGCTAAAGGTTTAATGAATAGACCTTACTTCGAATTAATAATATTAAACAAAAAGTAAATTATGTGCTAGATAACATGAATTAAAAAAAACATCATGTTATGAATAAGTATATAAATGTATTTTCAATAATATATAAATACATAATAAGTTATGTCATAAATAAGCATGTAAACATATCCTCAACAATATATATATAGTGATACAATCATACTATTACATCCTCAAATATATCAATTTATTATACATATCGACCATGACCATGCTATGACAATTTCAAATACAATAATAGATGATACATAACAACCACTCAATAATCATGTATGTTAACATATAAAAAAATCAATGCATTTCTTAATATCTCAATCATCAACACACAAATTGCATTCTCTGTCAATGTGAACACTTGCAAGTGTTCGCAAGGGGCATTCGAATGCATCCCCTCCGACGTTCGAACACGACATACAGAATCTTTATTTTTTCTAAATTAAACAAATAAACACAATAAGAGAGACTCTCATATGGTGTATCCATTCTCAAGACGACTTGGTGAGGTCTAAATCACATCACATATGATTCAAAATATTAACACCAAGTTTTAATACAATTACATAGTGCCTGAACTAAATAGTAACTCTAAGTTCAAATTATAAAAATGATTGAATAGTAACTCCAAGTTCAACTTACAAAATGACTAAATAGTAACTTCAAAAACCCAACAGCTGAAGACCACAACAATACTAAATATAGTAATATTGTATATGACCCAATAATGACCTGCATAAAAAAAAGACAACATAAGTATAGTTCTTACTTTGTGAGACATGAGTAATCATTGAGGCATGTACCTTCTAAAATAAGCAATATTTAATAGTATCTATTGGATGCTACGTGCAAAATCATGCATGGCTCTAGTGACTGAATTACTCCTTATTCTCATAGTTATGGATGACTCCTACTTAGTTGCTGAAGTTCCCCTTGTACCTCTCCCTCTACTCTGTCTAATATTAATATTTCTAGAATTTTCAGCTACTTACCTTTGCTCTTGCCTTTGCCCTTGCCCTTGTCCTATTGGCTCCTTACAACTTTTGCTTGTTGTGGTCTTTCCCACCACAATATCCACAACTTTTGACTAGCTTCATCACCTCGTTTGGCATCTGCTCCTCATTAATATCTCTTATCCTCTTTTTTTTTTAGTCTATCCCTAGGTCAACCTCTCTAAGGAGCATCGACAATTAAATCGTCTGTGGGTCTTTTTTAATACTTTTTATTTAGCAATGCTGCTATTTTTTCTACATAAGTTAGCCTATATCTTTTAACAGTGAAATAGTCATTAACATAGTTAGCCACTCTTAGATGAAAAGATAGAATGATTACAACATGAACATAAGAAAATCCACATAATTGCCACCTCTACAAGAGCATATTTGTTCATCTAGTTTAATAGTGCATCTCTCATTTGCCTCTTGTACTTCTGTTTCCTCATTTCCAGATCAAAAGATGCTACAAACACCACCGACCTCTTTACTCACCCATTGGACATATTTAGCTAATACCAGTGTTAGTTTGCCCTGCCATATCTCAACATGCCTTCTGTTGTGGTCTATCTTAACCATTATTTTTTATCTGATATTATTTATAAGATCAATATGGCTTCGCTTGCTCCTCTAAAATAAACTTATTGAATGACTCTGCATCATAGTTAGTATATTAGTGGACTTTGGCACCGTCCTGATACTCGCTCCTTGTCCAAGTCTATAATAAAATAAAGAAGTTAGATACATTATAATAGTGACTGAACTAAACTTCTAAAAAGGTTAATACATTCTAATAGTAATAAAACAATGTCAATACATCATTATACTTTGGCTTCACATGTAACATACCTTCTCATTTTGAGCTTTGACCCAATCTCTAGCTGATTGGGATAAATCTTCTAGTGATTTTATGCAATCCTTCCAAACTGGAGAGATATAGACCTTAGCAGCTTCACACATAGGCTTCTTGTATACCTTACTAGCGAACTTTCACCTAAAGTTCTCATAAAAATCTTTAAAACACACTCTATGCTCCACCCTTGAAAACACCTCACTAACAGCAGCATCTAATCATTTTTGACGATTCGACATGAATATGAGATTTTCTATATTTCCAATACCCTCCTTCAAGCATTCCAAAAACCACCTCCAATTGAAAATGGTGTTTGATTGCATAGTCTCTAAGGGCATATCCCTAAATAGGTAAACATCATCAAACATGCTTCTTACTGCAAGTGATAAATCCTTCGCCTCTTGCTCATATGTATGGAGTCTAAACTGTTCAACATCATCCTCAGAAAATAAAATATTCTTAATTTCTTTCTCATTTATAGCAGCATCTTCATCACTATCACTATTAGTAGAGCATTCTAAAGCACTTTTAAGAAATTGAACATCATCTCCCAAAATATTTACAATATCTATTTCTCCAACATTATCTCTAACATCATCTCCAACATCATTTAGAGATATATTTAGATTGTCTATCACTAACTTTGAAGGTCTTTCTCTTAAGGCTTTTAATAAATTTATGTTATGGATCTCAGTACCAACTACAAACATATCAATATGATCTTCAAATTTACATACATCAATCATTCTAAGAACATCATGATCTGAAAATACCCTTGGACCCGATCTCCTATAACATATATGTAAGGCAACTTGCCTATCCATCTTCGTTTGATCAAAAATGTAATTCAACAGATCTTTGAAATTTATGTAGTCTCATTCCATAGTAAATGTCATTTGTCTCATATTAACATATTTGGATTGTAAAATACTTCGATTTGGCTTTCATAATCCACCATAGTGGAGCCGTGTTGAAACATCATCTTTCATCTAAAATGAAACTTATGACCAAAAATAAATAAACTATTTAATAGTAATAGAATAATTTATTGTGTTGGGACTACACATGAAATACAATTAACAAACTACTTTACTGTATATGAACCATAGAGAAATATTTAACAGAAATAAATATTTAATTGATCTATAGGGATCATAAAAGAAATACAATTAACAAACTTTTGTAGAGGCACATATGAAATACAATTAATAAACTATTTTACTATATAAGGACTAAAGATAACATAAATAGATATTTAATTGCTTTATAGGGATCATACAAAAAATACAATTAACAAAAGGACCATATAAGACTAATGCTCTACAACATAATAACAGAAAACATGTCATCCTTAAATGTAGTATATAGGGACCATATAAGAAACATAATAGCAGAAAAGATGCTTGAACATTACTTTTCTCTATCTGCGTAGTATGAGACCAAATGCTCTATAACATTACTTCTCCCAAATCTAATTGAAGATCTAACAAGGAAGACAATAAACCCTCTCATTACTAACCTTCACCTCTGTGAAAAATGCGACTAGCCGAAGACCTAGTGAGGAGAGAGAGCATCACCAAGTTCAATGGAGAGTGGCCAACTAGACAATTGATAAGAAAAGAGCGCAACTTACTTTGATTGAGAAGAGTAGTCGGAGATCCACCATCAACAATGATCGCATCAAGGGGTTTCTAGAATCTGAGATAGATTTGGGTATTCATAGGGTTGAGTTTGGTTAGGTTAAGTCAGGTTAGGTTAGGTTAGGTTAGGCTAGGCTAGGTTAGGTTAGGATGGGTTAGGTTGGGTTGGGTTTAGGATAAGTTGTGTATATATTGGGTAACTTAGATTAGAGTATTTTGGTAATCATATTAGTGTAGTTAACTTAACCATATGATTTGGTTAAGTTAAGCTAATAAAACTAACAGTATGGTGTTTTTTGCAAATATTAGTTGAATCATAAGACTTAATTTGTAAATAGTGAAAATGTAAAGTGTAAATACAAATTTAGCTAAAAGGCAGGGTGTTATATGCAAATTTTCCTTAATTTTACTAGTTTATTTAATTAAGAATAATCATGTTAATGAATATATGTATATATTAGTTAAGATAATTAATGTCTAAATAATCTAGTTGTATTAACTAAAAATAAATACATAGATTAAAAGAAAATAAATAAATAAAATAAAAATCTCCACTGCCATAGTGCTGGCCTGAGCCTAGCACTATTGCAACAAGGAGAGAGAGAAAAAAAATAGAGAATGAAGAAGAGAAGAAGAAGAGGAAAGAGAAGAAAAGGAGAAGAGAAGAGGAAAGAAGTGAAGGGAGGAGTCGGGTCAGCAAGGAGGGGCTTGGTCGCTGTTGGCCAACCAACGGCCGACCTCTCATCGGCAGCTCAATTGTGGCAAACCCGAGAGAGAGAGATAGAGAGAGAGAGAGAGAAAGAGAGAGAGAGAGAGAAAGGAGGGAGGAGGCTCACCAGCGTCGGTATGTGGAAGCAATGATGACGATCTAAAGTGGTCAGCATTGGCAATGGAGAGAGAAAGAGAGAGAGAGAGAGAAAGGAGGGAGGAGGCTCACCAGCGTCGGTATGTGGAAGCAATGATGACGATCTAAAGTGGTCAGCGTTGGCAATGGAGAGAGAAAGAGAGTTTGAGAGAGAGGAGACTGCGAGAGAGAGATAGACCAAAAGAGGGGTGGTGGGTAGGGGTGAAAACGGGTCGGATTAACTTCGACCCAACCCGCTATCCGACCCGACTCGGATCGAATTCGGATAAAAAATTTCTATCCGATTCGGATACGGATAGAATTTTTGAAAAAAATTCAGATACGGATTCGGATACGGGTCGGATATATTTTTCGGATTCGAATACGGATATCGGATATCTGTTTATCCACATATTTTTTTAAATGATTTACAGTTTTTAGTTTTCTTATTTAAATAGTAAATATTAATATTGTTACTAATAATACTTTATATATTATTTATGGAGATTAATTTCTCTAATTTTATATATTTGACATACAAAAAAAATTATTTGTTGTAAAACTCTTAATAATTTTGTGTTAATTATATTTAAATAAATTATTATAATTATTTTAAATTCAATCAATATCTGTTTAAGATCCGATCTTTTATCCGAAAATTATCCGTATCTGTTTAGTTAGGATATGGTTTTAAATTTTACTATCTGTTAAATATCCGTATCTGAATCTGTATCCGGACTAAAAATATGGATCCGGATATGGGTTGAGCACTATCCGATCTGTATCAGATCCGTTTTCACCCCTAGTGATGGGGCATGCGGGCCCATATTGTGGCCAATCACATTGTGCTATGCAAATTTTTTTATTTTTTTATTTTAAGGCTATGTTATTATATTTTCTTTCACATCTGTAGATGGTCGAAGATGATCCCTCTGGCATAGAGAAGTCCCCTCTATCCTCTGTCCTACAACTGGTTCACCAAATATCGCCGTCGATCGAGCTAGGTAGCGGCTGACTTATTCAGCCACATAAGTGCGGCTTTGGTTCTTCATTTCTTGATGCTTTCTCTCCATCAGGATGGCGTACTAGAAGGCGTCCTCTAATGTAGCAAGTTGAAGAGCCTTCATGTCTACTTTGATCTCTCCACGCAACCTCGACACAAAATAACTCTGTAGTAGCGCATCCTGTAATATCAGGTTGCATCTACTACTAATATTCTCGAACTCCTCATTGTAAGCACTAGCAATAGTTCACTGCACAAACTTGGTGTCGAGGGCATCAAAATAATTATATCCTTCGGTGTTGAAACCCCGATAAATTCTAGCATTAAACTCCTTCCAACACTATAACCTGCCGTTAGTAGAAGTTGACTTGTACCAATGAAAGGTAGGCTCTTCTAAATGAAAACTTAGTAGCAATACTTTGGCATCTTCCTCAGTTCATTAGAAGATAAAAAATTGCTCAGCATGATATAACCACTCAATAGGGTCTCCACCTTTAAATATGGGAAAATTGATCCTCATCTTTGATCTTTTGCTTTGGGGGAGATCATTCTTAGTCAATTCTATGGTAGCCCCTCACATACTCCACATCATCACATTGAGGATCATATTCAGGTGTTTGCCACCCTTCATGGTTGACATATGCCACCGAATTATCATGGTAGATCGCTAAACTGTGGATCACGTAGATCCTCTTCTTGCATTCTTGGAATTGGTGAGTAGGCAACAAGGGCTTAGTCTATGGGGGTGGTGTCTCCACCATTGGAAGAACGAGAAGAGGGCTAGAAGTAGTTATCTTCGCTACTAAGGCATCAACAAGTAGTGTCATCATCCTCTCTTGTGATGCTCTGGCGACCTCCAGATTCGCGTACATCTTCTCTAGCATGCATAAGAGTAGCAAGTTTGTGGGACCTACATTGTAGGGGACTGATCCATCCACATCATGGGCTGCTTTGGTCTCCTAAGGCTGCTCATGGAGGTCTCTGATCGGTCTCCACCATGGTTTGGACTTCTGACAACTAGATTTGGATCAATAAGGGCAGAACCATCAACTAGCCTTTTTGACCTTGTGTTCACCATTTATGGTGATCTGAGGTGGTCCAAGGTCTAGCTACGCTGATACCACTTTAAGAACACCTTAACTTTGGAATCTGAATGGGGATTTGAACTCGCAAAAATAAAGAGAGTCCAAATCTTGAATTGTTTTGATACGTAATTTGTTTTGGACGGAGATTAGGTTCAAATTTTCGAGAGAGTTTCTAGAAGATCTACACATTGAAACCTCATGAAATTTGAATATGTTATAGCTCTTAAAGAGATATTTCAAATGAATCTAATATCTTAAGATTTGGATGATTAGAACCGGAGATATCATCATATCAGTGGTTGGAGGTCGGGATGGAGAGAACTGCGGGATTAGTTTTAGAACTAATTTTGAAGATTTGATAGAGGCACGGACTCCTAGGCATAGGATGGAGACGAGAGGTTGGCAGTTATGTGGTGATGTTGAAAATAATAATGGTAGTGAAAGGTTAGTGTTGGCGATGTTGAAGGTGGGTGGTTGTAGTTTGTAGAGAGGGTGATAGGTTAGGAAGGTGGGTCGCTTCTCGGAGTGAGGGGTGCACAACCAGACAAAGCAGAAGGCAGCGATGACAACTCTAAGGTGGTGCTAGGGCTGCCACGACCAGGGCTAGTTGAACAAGGATGACAGAGGAAGATGATCTAAGAGATTTGATTAATTCTAAGATAGTTTGACTTAAGTGCACACCACAATATATATAGTGGCTACCTAGTCAATTCATGTCAGTCTTACTTGACTGAGTTAGAGTTCGATTAACCCAAAACAAAGAGCAATGGGCAATTAACTAGACAACAAGGTCTAAAATGAAATACAACTCAGTAAGCAAATAATAATACTAAAAATAAATAAAAAATAACTCGCCGACTAAAATGCGAAGGCACTAATCCCCACATGACTCAGTCTGGTCTAACCGTCACATATATCTTTCCTTCTTGAGCAAAACTCTAAAGACCCTTAGTTTTGTGATGCATAGAGCTTAGATAGTTGATAGATCGGATTGTAGTGATTAATATAAAGATGCTAAAAGTTTTAGTGTTTTTAAAAAACTAAGGACTGTTGTGTCTAGCTATCAACACACTTTTGCCCCGGCATGCCAACTCTCATATGTTGAGAAAGAAATCTAAATAGGTAACTAGTTTGAACCGCTATAAAATAGTAAATTTTTATTAAAATAATATTAAATTAAAAATGTATGAGAATCATTCAATGAGTCCTTGGCATCTCTACGGGTCTGACGAAGAACATCCAACACCCGTGTGTCCGTCATACCACCTCTTGTACATGCCTCCTCTAATTTGCCTTCCATGGCGCTCCTCTTTGGACGTCTCGCAACAGTCAGGACCCTTCATCCTCTTGTCTCCATCTCCATCACCACCCACCCGTTACAGTCCCCACCATCTTATCCTTCCATCTCTACGTCTCCATCATCCGACGGCGTGGACGAGGCTTTCGTTTCTATTGCAGTCTCCATCCTAACCCAAAACCGCTCCAAGAGCCGGTGGAGACACCTGCAACTTACGTGCCCCGCTGTTGGCTTATCCGCCGCCACCGCCTCCGCAATTCTCCTCCGCCTCCGCCGCCGTCCACACCTCGCCCTCCGGTTCTTCCTCTGGACCCGCCACCGCCCCCTCCTCTGCCGTCACGACCTCTCCTGCTTTGCCGCTGCCGCGCACGTCGCGGCCCGCAACCGTTTTCGAGCCGCGGCCCTCTCCCTCCTCCGTGACGCCGTCCTCCTCCACGATCCCGTCGGCGACGGAGCCGACGGGGCACCCGAACGCTCACCAGAGCTCCTCGTAGCCCTAGCGACTTCCTTCCGAGCCTTCGACTCAGCCCCTTTCGTCTTCGACCTCCTGATCAAGGCTTACCTCGACTCCAAGCGCATCGATCGTGCGGTCCAGATCGTCCGGATCCTCGTATCCCGAGGCATACGGCCGTTGGTCTCCACATCCAACACGCTGATCCGATCCATCTCCCATGAGAGGGGCTCGGAAGCCTGCCTTGAGATCTATCGAGAAATCTTTAAACCCGAAGGCCTGCACTTTAAGGTTAGGGTTTCTCCTAACATTCGGACCTTCAATGCCCTCCTCCTCGCTCTATACCGAGAAGAGAGATTGGAGAGATCAGAGGAGGTTCTTAAGGACATGGAGAGCTTTAACTGCACGCCTAACGTTTACACGTACAGCATTCTAATGGCTGGACTTTGCGATGATGGAAGGGTAGAGAAAGCACGAGAATTGTGGGATGATATGGTTGAGAAAGGAATCAAAGGTGATGTCATGGCATTTAACACTCTAATTAGTGGTTATTGCAACGTGGGAGAGAGAGAGAGAGCAGAGGAGCTTTTTAGAGAAATGGAATTGGGTGGAATTGAACCAAGTGGAACCACATTTGAGCACTTGATCAAGAGCCACTGTCAGGTTGGAGACATTGATTCAGCTTTACTTCTTCATGGAGATATGAAAAGGAGGGGCTTTGAGATGAAGGTAAAGAGTGCAGATGAGTTGCTTGTGGAAATGTGCGAGAAAGGGAAGGTTCGAGATGGGTTGAAGCTTTTGAGGGAGGAGTTGAAGAGGGATGGATTTGCTCCAAGCCGAAAGACTTATGAGGTGTTGATAGCGGGGTTGTGTGAGGAAGGGACGTTGGGGGAAGCAATGAAGCTTCAGAGTGAGATGGCTGGGAAGGGGTTCGATGCCAGTGAGAAGGTATACAGTGCTTTTATTCGTGCATATGGGAGGCTCGGGAATACCAAGATGGTTGAAAGGTTGGAGGAGGAAATGCTCAATATGGGTTGAAATCTGGAAGAAGTTTAGGTGTAGTTATCATTTATTTTTCCAACATTTCTTGCTTGCTGCTGTTCTATGCAAATATCAGAAGTTCCAAATTGTTCCATTTCTTTGTTAGCTTTTATTCTTTTTCAATGCCTTTATCTCTACAGAAGGCATCTCTCTGTCTATCACTTGTATTGAACAATTGCATCTAATTTGGAGTTTTTGACTAAAATAGCACTGTTTAAAATTTAATTTACCATAAGATTACCATCCAAACCTATTACCAAAAGGGATCAGATTAACTGTAAGCATACTTAAAACACTAAAATATTTGGCGTTTAACCTTTTAAAATGAAATGTTGATGAGATAAGCATTTTTCCTGAAAAGTGAAACGCTATATATGTGAATGTTTCTTTTTAGCCACTTTAGTTAATGATGTTTTTAGTGTTTGTAGTTAGCTATTTAAAATACTAAACAGTAAAACTATAAAATGTTGAACTTCTCAGCGTTTTACAATTTTAGCGTTTTATCCCAATCTTTCATAGGTGGGCATTGCAGCATAGGCTAACCGGTGGATGCCTATGGTCTATTCGGTGATGGCCCCTCATGTCCTCCTATTGTGGTTTATCATCTTCAAAGTTATGCCACCCATTGTCTTCTTCAAAAGCCATTGGGTTCACTAGATAAACTGGTATGCCTTTGTGGTATGGGCAGCAATGGTTTGTACCTTGGTTGTGGGCATTCTTGAGGTTGTTTCGTGGGAGTTGTTCTGTGGAGATTTCGAGACGATCATCTTAACCGGAAGTTCATCGGCTAAAAGTGCAAACATCCTCTCTTGTGATACTCTTTCTGCATCCTATTCCGTCCTCATCTCTTCCAACATATGAATGAGCAGCATATCTGTGGAGACATGCCTACCTTCCGACCTAACATGACTAACCATGGGTTCCGATTGACTAGGGTCGATGGGAGTATCCCTTAATCTCTATTCCTAGTTGAAGGCAATCTGATAATCCTCCGTATTCACCGTTTCTTCATAATTTCTTTGGGACCTTGTGTTCACAATTAATGGAGCTTCAAAGTAGTCCAAGGTTTAACCTGCTCTACTATCACTATAACAATCACCTTTCTAACCCCAGGATCACTAAAGTCCAAATCTAAAGACAAAATTAAATTCCAACTGGAGCAAAAAGTTAGGATTACCGTTGATCTCCAAAGTTAAGAAGTAACTCAAGATCAAATGGTTAGATGATAGAATACTTTTAGAGTTGAGATAGATTCAGGATGGAGAATGAATCCATCGAGATGGATTGTGGAAAGGAGAGGTTAAAAAGGCGTGGTGGTGAACAGCCTAGGGTTATGGCAAGGTAGCATGCCCTACATGTTGTTACAGCAGTGGGGGTGCCACACACCTCCACCGAGCCACGCTTCTACATGCCACAGCGACGCGTGGAGGTGGGACCCAGCCCACTGGCCACTCCGCCGCCGCCGCGTGACCAGCTATCTCTCACTCTCTCTCTAATATTCTTTTTCTCTCTCTCTCTTCCCCGCATTCTCTTGACCTCTTTCTTTCTCTAGCTCTCTCTCTCTCTCCCTCTAGTACACCAGCAGTCACGGACCGCCGAGAAAAGCTGTCGTTAGCCCTTCTATCCGCCAGTGAGCCTCTCTCTCCTTCTCTCTATCTCTCTCTCCCTCTCTCTTTCTCTCTCTCTTTCTCTCTTACTCTTTCTCTTTGTCAGTTTCCTCTCGGGACACCGGAGGTTTGAGTCGCCGGTGAGAGGCCAGCTACTGAGTGCTCACTAGCGGCCGTACCCCTCCCCTGCGGCCCAACCCTCTTTCCCTTTTTCTCCTTCCTTTTATTCTTCTTCTTCTTCTTCTTCTTCACTTCTTTCCTTCTCTCAGGTAGCACTATTGCGAGGTGTTAGGCTCGGCCCAGCACCTGCTAGGTTAAGGTGCTGGGCTAAGCCCAGCACTATTTATAGTTATATATATATATATATATTATTGATACTATTCAAATCATATTTGATTATATTATTAATTATTTAATTAGTTTAATTAATCTAATGTATGTAATTTATATGAATTAAATCTAATTATATCATGTTTAGCAAAATACCTGCAACATAAATTACTATTTTAATCCTATGTAGGTAATAGTAATTATTAGAGTTATGTATGTATATTATTACGTAATTATTTGCAGTAACTTAATTCTTATTTTCTTAATTATTAAAGAGAATAATAGGTAGATAGTTATGTTTTAAATACACTATTAAATAATATAATTATGGTTAATAAATAACAAAACAAATATAGAAATGAAGAGTACATAATTACAACAAGAAATTATCTTTTAGCGAGATTAATTTTAATTAATAGAAAGACTAACATTATTTGTTATTAATAATTTCATATCCCGACCCCCTTGTTCAAGACCCCGTGAACTTATCTATCGAGGCTTAATCGTTGTCGTAGCAGTGTGAACGAGTAGTTGTTTGGTAATTGTAGTGGTGTGAGTAGTCTTATCCCTTAGACGCTTTTCTCAAATTAGGTTATATTATATAATTATCTATATGCATGTTTTAGCCTTCAGTATAATTATATGACCTTATCTAGAGATGATTTTAGTTGAGCATTATTTATCATGCATTTGATTAGGTTGATCTAAGATATGAATATGCTTATGATATATAGAGATGATTGAAAATGATTATACTGTTATGACTTTGTGTCGGGTAATCTCTAGCATGAGTATGCATGTGATACACCAGTAGTAATATACATGTGTTAGATATATGATTGGAGACTGCATTGCATTATTTTCCTCTTGACTTCCTTACCACCTAAATTCTTGATATGCATGACTTGTTATAGTATTGAATATATACACCTGATCTATCATATAGAAAGAAATGCATAAATCTCATTGATAGAAAAGTTGATAGCAAAAGCATGAGGGTATTCAAGTAGGCGTCAGGGTTAGGGGTGCCTAGAGTGATGATTATGGACGCTAATATGCGATATCTCGTGGCCTATGTCCAAGGTCAGTTGAGTTTATGCGCACAGATAATCGGACACCTGTCGTTCGCTAGGGCATCCGTGTGGCGAGTTACCTTTATGTGATTTCTATTAACTAGTGGGGTACCCGATCTAGATGGATTTTGATATATCCTTAGCGTATGGTAGGGTATGCTTTGAGCCTACGGGTAGGATGTTGAGATCGGGTACCGAGTGTTGACTCTACACAGTGGTCTAATATGATGATATTATACCAAGATACCGATGATGATCGTGATGTTGAGAAATGCATATGATTTTATTATCATCTATTATACCTAATTATCGAATGGTCAATATGCATCATAAGTGGTTGCATTTGATATCATGATCATGATCGGCATGCAATATTTGTGAGAGAGTTATCATGATGGTATGACATGGAGATTTATTTATATATTATCGAGGATTATATATTTTATCAGTTATGACATGACATATTATCTATTTTTTATATATGTATTATCGCGGAACACTCATATACTCATTCATGACATAATGCTCTTTCTTATTCATATCATCCAATACATGATTTACTCTTTGTTTGGCTTCACTTATTCGGAGTAAGGTTTATTCAGTGAGCATTTAGCTCATAACTTTCTTTGTTTTCTCCTTTCCAAAACCTCAAGTGAACGAGTAGAGAAAGATACTCCCTTAGAGGTCTTGCCAGTGGGTGAAGAGTAGAGTGTGATTAGTGTTATACACTAGATGAGTTATCTTATCTAATGTATTAGTGGACATCCTCCAAAGTGTATCTTTATCCTTGTCTTATATTCTAGTAGGTGACTTTGTACTTATATAATTATGTATATACCACCGTTTCATATATGTAGTTGTGAAAAGCTCTTGATGATATGTTGTGGCCTATATGAGGCCCAAGTAGGATTATGTGAATGTTGTTGACAGTTAGCCTTGAGTTATTCTTAGTTTAGATGTTGTGGATAAAATTATGATGTTGATATATATTTATTTAATTGTCAAGAACCAACCAAATGGTCAAGTGCCACACACGTGCCGTGTGGGCTCGTGTCATGCACGTATTTAGGGTTTGGGTGTTACATTGTAGGACTTTAAAGACATCTTTGAGGAGCTATAGAAAAAAAAAACAATTAAAGGATAGAAGTAGAAAAAGATTCTCTTACTTTATTATAATTATTTCCCCACTATCTTCGATTAATTTTTTACTTTATTATTTAAAGAGTGATTAGATAGATTTGTATAGAAAAACAAAACAATTAAGCGATAGAAATAGAAAAAGAAGAAGATTAAGAAGAAGAAAGAGGCAACAATAGAAGAAACAAAAGAAGAAGAAGAAAACATATTAACAATTTTTATAAATATAATAATAACTTTTGTTATTTTTTACTAATAAAATTAAATATAATAATAACTTTTATTGTTTTTTAATCATTTTTATTATTTTTTCTATACAGTATCTATATTGAATATAAGGAATAACAGCAGCAAAAGAAGAAAAGTAAGAAAAAGTAAAAGATGAAGAATAATAATAATAAATGGCAGCAGCGTATGAAGTAAAAAATGAAGATGATGAAGAAAAAAAGTATAGATCCATTTCTGTCTTATAGTGTCCTGTCAACATTCAATAAGATACTAAATAATAGAAAGACAAAGTTAAATAAATAAATAAAAAAAACCTCAAGTGCAAAAAAAATCAAAAACAATAATCGGAAAATAAAAAAACCTAGTGGATTTTTAGTACAACTGACCCAACTGTTTAAAATAAATACCGTAATTATTTGCAACATAGATTACATTATTTTTTTTAAATTAGTTATTTAAACTATTTCTAATTATTTTTTTTACTCTATTAATTAAATAGCGATTAAAAAGACACATAAAAAAAATAAAGAGAAAATTAAGAGATAAAAGAACCTGTAGCAGCAGATAAAACAACAACAAAAAAGAAAAGAAGGATAAAACAAAGAAAACGGTAAGGGTCATTCTCTTTATTCATACATTATCCTATCAGCATATAGAAAGGGAAAATATCTTATCTGCAAAAAAAAACTGAAAAATAGGACTAAGTGACAATCAAAACCCAACTGGTTTTTGGTACAAATTGCCCCATCTTATTAGTATGATATTTTAGTAATAAAGGTCACCTTATCAGATCTTAATAGGTATAATATCACGGAGGACAACTAGGTGGGAATTAAGAGTGCAAACTAATGGGAAACGTAGGCTGCTTTATGGAAGTAAACATAGTTAGATTACTAAAAACCTAAACAACATCACCAGACGAAGAAATATAATTGCGAATCTCAAGATACTGTACAGGCTCAGAAGAACAAATATAATTGCTCCGCTAAAACAAAACGCTAGGTGACAAACACAATATGTACATTCTCACAAAATCTCAAAGGCTCTCTTCGTCGTCCCTATGTGTCCAAGACTAACTCCAGTTGTTGTCGATTTATGTGTGCGCCATGAGTAAAGTCTCTTTATGAACGAAAGAAACTTCACAGGCAGCTTCATCCAGCTTTGGACTCTTAAAATAGGTCATCTCAAATACATGAAGCGGCAATCCAAGAATAATAGCAATCTCCTCCGACTTGAACTTCAATTTACACCAATCAAAAATACAAATGGATCTACTCTTCCTCCCAATTATTACCTCCCGGAACGAGGCTCATTTCAATTGCAAAATAGGCAACAGAACTTCCTCTAAAAAGATGCATACAAGAAAAAACAACTTTGTCTTGCAATAAAATAGCACATTATTTTGCACGAATAAAATATCATTGAAACACCTTAAATATTCAGTTAATCTTTGTTCAACTTTTTGCGACAACATTAGAACTTCACGGATCATCATAATAAGCATGTGATATGCAACAGTTTATCCGGAAGAGTAAAGCAAACTTTAGATTGTGAATCCATACTAGTATTGGATAGTCATTGACAATATATTGATCAGTACCCTACTTAAAACTGCAATTGCACATCAAAGCATTGAACACTACCAAAATAAGAAGTTAACTGGAAATTGCAGCTAGGTGCTTCAATCTTCAATGGCCTCCTGAATAAGCTTCTCTGTAAGAGCTTTTGGAAGTCCCATCACGCTATCAATTGTCCCCACCTAAAAAGAAGCATGAGAAGTGAGAAGAAAAGGATAAAAGGAAAGGGGGAATATCAGTTGGGAATTTTCCCGCAGAAAAAGAAAACACTGCTAAAGGAAAATATTAGGATAATTTACCAGTGCTTCTATTAATGGTGAAGTTAGCGGATGTTCTACCAACAGGCCCCCAGCAACATATAGAACATCCCCTTCATTAATCTAAAACAATACCAAAAATTTTATGTACTTGACAATATAGAGAAAAAATAGCATGAAAGATAACTTAAATGATATGACAACCAAGGACATATTTAAACAGCTGGAGAATGGAATATGGAAAAGGTGGAAGTACCAGATTCTCAATGACCTCATCTGGTATTTTTTGAAAATACACCTGCGTATTGAGAAAGCAATAACAAATGGCTAAGTCATGATGCCAAAATGAAGACGAGATCTCTAGGTTTATTCATACAAAATTCAGGTCATACTGGTGAACTTTATAGAAACATTCTCAAAAGATAGCACATTAAATTTATGGGAAGAAAAGCAATTTTTATGATCAGTATATACAAGATACATTCTAAAAAACTTTCCTTTTTGAGAACTGATAACATTTTGGATGCTCATAATTATTTAAAAGGTCCCTCTTTGCTACTGCTGTAATAATGCTGAGATGCTATAAGTGGAAAAAGAAGACAATACTTCAGCTTTATCCACTCCTCTCTTTCTAGTCCCAGTCTTTAAATTTGTGACAAGCACAGATCCCACTGTTGATGCATGGCCTCCAGAATAGCCTAGTAAAAATTTATTGAAATATAAATGAACTGTGGAACTATTCAAACCAGATAGAGAAATGCATACCTTGGATAAATTCCCGTGCTTCTTCTGCACTGCCTGGCTTTTCTCTAATCATCCCTCCATGGACCACAACCTCCAAAAAGTCAGAAGACAGCATGCATCATGATTAATTGCTTCTAACAAAATCAGTACATTAACTTACAAGTAAATAAATAAAGGAATACAATCTATACCACCATAATGCCAAAATTCATGGTATCTCCCTAAACTTTCATTTGCGTCACTTAAACATACTTATAGTTATAAACTTTTAACTTATATGCAATTGCTTGATAGACATTAAATTTAACATAAGACCAAATGCTAGTTTCATTTTACAATAACCAATTAGAAAATAAAACTGTGAAAATCCTTTAGTCATATGCTTCTTTCATCTCAAACTTTCTCACTTCTATACTTTGGAGTACATTACAAATCTTCAAAATAAGATAATATAGAGGGCAGAATAGTTAGAACTTTGATAGTTTTACTGAAAAAAATATCTTCCCATTTAGTTTTGTATAGAAAACTAACAGTTGTACATAGATAAGTAAAAGGGGGTTAAGTGACACAAATGATAGTTTACTAAGGCAAATTGGATTTTGACCAAGCCACAATAGGGTAAAATGTATTTTTCCATCAAAGAAAATTTTCATGCAATGTACCACAGAAATCCTATTTATGTTTGTTACGAACAAAATCACTCTCCTTAATATGAAGAGAATTTGTGAGTTATCAATATATCAAACATCTAAAGATTGTGATGAACAGTGGTTGTGTAAGAGATACTTTTGAAAACAAAGCAACAAAGCACTAAGAATGTAGAGAGAGCCTGAAATGAGTTTGAAATATGAATTTAAGCATGAATCTAAAAATAAGAAAGAATCATTAATCACTTCTCCCATTACTAGGAAGTTAACCAATTTCTAGCACTAACTAAAAAAGAGAAAGAAACTACTCAACAACAATCTAAATAAGTTATTCAAATTAAGAAATAATAAAAATTATGCAAATTTGGCATAGAATTTGGACATACTTGATCAGCAGTAATCAAGAGCGTCAGTTCAGAATCCACTTCCTTAAAACCATTGCTCTGAAGCATTGCTATTATTGCATCTGCCTGCACATTAAAGACCAAACTCCAATCCAAGAACTTAATACTATCCAGTTATAATTTCATGCCATTAAGAGCATATTAGAAGAAATTAACAGAAAAGGAAAAAAAAAACAAAATAAATGGAGCTCTAAAAAGAGTAGATCTCGACCTTAGCTTCAGCTAAAACCATTACCAATTCCTCAGGATTCTCCCTTCGAATATCCTTCTCATCAATGTCAGCACTCTAAAAATCAACTACTAAGTCAAATAAGATCACTTATGAAAGAAAAATTACACAAAGATCTAAAAGTTTGAAGAGAGAAATACGCACCATGATTGAGAACTCGTAACCCATCTCCGACAGAATTTGTCTGCGGGATGCTGATGATGAGCCCAAAATTATCTACAATCATTTATTAAAATATTAACTACTAAAAGGAATTTAAAATACTACTAGCACAAAAGAGAAAAGGAAGAGAGAGACCTTGAAAGGACAAGACGCGGAATTGGAAGTCATCTTTCTCCGACGTTGTTGGAGTTGTGCGTCCACTCTAAACGCCAAACCCTTGCTTATGAAGCTCAGGTCCAGTTCCGCCACCCCGCCAGGGAGCTAGAAATCCAAATGTTCACTTAAAAAACCTAAGCTATTATAGGAATTCTACATATTTACAGATAAAGCTCTGTGTTTCAGCTTCTTAAGAATGGAAAAGAAAATGGAGAAAGAGATGTTTACCTGTGGAATTGACGGGAAAAGGGAAATCGAGAATAAAGGCAGTAGTGGTGGCGACGAAAGGGAGGAGAGCGGAGGAAGGAGGAACCGGAGAAGCGGAAAGAGAGGTTTTCTATACCTTAATGGGCAGAAAGCCCCCATTTTGGTGAAAATATTTGTTTTGTAGCCTATTTTTAAAAGGCCGGCTACGGTAGAGCGATCTGCACCAAAAATCATTTCAATTTTTTAATTAGCAGAAATAGGTTTTCCTATTTTCGAATTATATTTTTCTACTTTCTTTACTGATTTAGTCTAATTTTACCTTTTCTCTAATTCAACCCAACTGTTTAATCTAATTGGTACTTCCAAACCCGACAATTATTGGAAGTCCAAATCCAAAGGCGGAATCAGATTTCGAGTTACGAACGAAAAGTTACGGTTATCGTGGATCGTTAAGGTTAAGAGGTAACTTGAGATTTGACGGTTAGATGGATGCTCGGTTTTGGGGTTGTGATAGACTTGTGATGAATGACAAATCTATCAAAATAGATCTTGGAAAGGGATGGTCGAAATCGGCATAGTAGTGTTCAGCTTAAAGGGTAGTAGGATAGTGGTGATGGTACAATTTCCATTGTGTCAATCTATTTTATGATTTGATTATTATTTGGGCTTTCATATTTTCTTCGAGTTTTATCCTAGAGATTATATTATGTTTCCAAATCGGGGCGTGACACAAGCCATCGGATGAAGCTACATGAGAGCTTAAGTCAAATGGGCATCTATCTAAGCGTGGTGTATTGATATAGTTCGACCCAAATTGAGCCATACTAGGGATAGGAGAGACTTTGAGTTTGATGCCTAAAGACCTTGCATTGATTTATATTTTGAACCCTATGTTCTATTTAATTAATTTTCGCTTTATTAAGAGTAGTTTGGCCTTCCTCGTACAGGAGACCAAGCTCTACTCATGCAAATGGCACTTGCTGAACTAGAACATCAACCACCCATTGGAGTTCCCGCTAATGTGAATGAGTTGCTACAGGAATTTAGCGACCAATTCGAGGAGCCACGAGGACTACTTGCCAACTCGCCACCATGATCATCAAATTGAGATCATTACGGAGGCTAAACTAGCAAATGTTCGATCATATCAGTACCCATATGTCTGGAAGGAGGAGATTAACAAGTTGGTAGTCGAGATGCTCGAGCAAGGTATCATCCAACCAAGTAGGAGCGCTTACTTATCGCCGGTGATGTTAGTTTGAAAGAAAGACGAGAGTTGATGGTTTTGCGTCAATTACCGAGCCTTGAATGTGATCACCGTCAAAGACCGGTACCCAATACCAGTGATCGAGGAGCTGATGAACGAACTCACGAGGTTAGCTTACTTCAGCAAGCTTCACTTAAAGGCAATCAAATCCGTGTTGACAATGGATGTACATAAGACGGCGTTCCAAACTCACAGCAGCTATTATGAGTTTCGAGTCATATCAGTTCACTAACACACCAACGACATCTTAGTGTATAGCAAAAATTGGACCAAGCACTTGCGGCATGTGCTAGAGGTGTCGAGCATCTTGAGGTGAAACAATTTGAAAGTCAAGATGAGCAAGTGCTTTGGGGTGTGCCACGAGTGGAGTATTTTGGGAAATCATCTCAACAAAAGGAGTGAAGATCAACCCGAGCAAGATCAAACACATGGTGTGTTGGCCGATTTCTACTAACATGTGAGAATTGAGATAATTCCTTGGGTTGACGGGTATTACTAATGATTCATCACAAATTATGACAAAATCGTTGCCCCGCTGACCTCCCTATTAAAAAAAAGAGGAATTTAATAGACAAACAAGGTGACAGAGGCTTTCAAAGCATTAAAGGCAGCAACGTCTACAGTGTCGGTTTTGGCCTTATTAGATTTTAGTAAACCTTTTGTGGTGGAGTGCGACACCCTAGGTGTAGGTATTGGAACTATCTTGATGTAAAAGGGAAGGCCCCTAGCATACATGAGCAAGGCCTTGTTGGACCAGTCACAACAATTATCCACTTATGAGCATGATATGCTTACAATTCTGCACACCGTTACCAAATGGCGCCCCTACTTGATCAATCGATGGTTTATTATCCACATGAATCAGCGAAGCTTACTTTTCTCCATGGAGCAACGTATCCACACCCCAGCACATCAACAGTGGGTCACGAAGCTCCTTGGGTATGACTATGAGCTGGTCTATAATAAAAAGGGATTAAGAACCGAGCCATCAATGCCCTTTTGCGCCAACCGGATGCAAACAAACTCGCTTTCTTTTCAGCCCCGACATTCCCTTTCTTTCCAAATATGAGGAGAGCTAGTGCAGAGGATCTTAATTTGGTCTAGCTCATGAAGGAGCTGAGGGAGGAGCCTTCAAGCCACCTTGTGCATGAGGTGCGCAAAAGGTTGGTGTTTGAACACAAGTAGATCAAAGCACCTGTGAATAAGGGGCTGCAGCATCTATTGGTGGCACACTTCCATGACACTCTCACAGCAGGCCATGAAGGAGTCTTACGCACTTATAAACAGCTAGCCCAAAACTGCATATGGATAGTGATGAAGTCAAATGTGAAGAAATATGTGTGTAAATGTCAAATTTGCCAACGGGTTAAGTTAGAGACACTCAAACCAAGCGGGCTATTACAATAATTGCATATATTGAAGCAGATTTGGGAGGACATCTCCATGGACTTAATCAAGGGGCTGCCAAAGGCCTGAGGCCGATCGGTGGTGTTTGTGGCGGTAGATAGGGCTGAGCAAATACGCTTAATTTATAGCCTTGGTAGCTGCATTTTTAGCAAAGAAGGTTGCTGAAATTTTTGTTCAAAAAGTGGCGTGCTTAAATGGGATGCCTAGTACGATCGTGTCGAACTAGGATCGCATCTTTATCAGTAAGTTTTGGTTCGAGTTTTTCATATCGCAAGTCAATCTTAGTTCAGTCTATCACCCCAAAATTGATGGCCAAACTGAGGTGGTAAATCGCAGGCTTGTGCACTATATGTGTTTCTTTGTGGCAGATCGACCGAGGGATTGGATCAAATTCCTTCCATAGGCTAAGTAGTCTTATAATACTGCTCATCACTCCAGCACCGACATAACCCCATTTGAGATGATTTATGGGTGCACTCTACCTGTCTTGCGCACCTATGATCGACTCAACTCATGGCGTCGGACCTAACCGAGCTTAAAATCGCATGAAGACTCAAAAGTCAAGACTCATAGTAGCCCAAAACTATATGAAGCAGACTCATGACAAGAGCCAACATGAGCACAAGTTTAAGGTTGGTCAATGGGTGTTTGTTCGAGCCTAACCGTATCTACAATCCACATTGAGGCCAATTTTGAACCAAAAGCTAGGTCATAAGTACTACGGGCCGTATTGAGTAAAATAAGTGTTACTTATAGTCAAAAAAAAGGAGGAATAAGAGAGATAGTACCATATTCAAACATTTAAAAACTTATTTCATCCTCACTAACAGCTAGTGTGAGTTTACTTCCAACAATGCTTAAATATTTGCCTAAATAGTAGGGATGAGATTGGTAAATAAATATAGAGATAAGTAAATGGTTCTAAAAACTTGACAACTAATTCATATTTTCTCAGGTTTGATGATCCAAAGAAGGTTCTTTGTAGTGCTACGGATACCATATTCTGCACAGGAGACATGAAGTACTTATGCAGTAACACTCTTAATGGTGCTACAATCTGGCTATTTGTATTGTTTGAAATGCTTAACTTTCCCAAGTGTAATCTGGACGTATTTTTAATTGAACCATCCAACATCACGGCATATCCAAAAACCATCTTCTCCTTACTTCACTGCACTCTCTTCATCATCTTTAGGGGGTGCCATCTTTGAGGCCTTTGTATTTTTCGGGCTTGACAGCTAGAAAGTTGAAAAGAAGATGAGAAGAGTGAAATATAGAAGTAGAAGAAGAGTATCATAATATTTCTTTCCATCTCATAAGCATTTAACAAGAAGACTCAAGTGGTAGAAGGACAAACTTAAAAAGAAAAAAAAAACTACTTGCAAGGGAAAACTAAAACAAACCTAGGTGATAAAATTGGAAACCAATTATATTTTTTGTGCAAATCACCCAACCTCTTTAGATATATTTCCAAATCACCACCACCTCTTATTAGCTGATAAGGATGATCCTACAATTCTTTCACAAAATAAACTTATTTCCTATTACCACCTTCTAGATAAACCTCCTGAAGGGTGAAGGGTGGTATGTTTTTTAGAATAAAATAGAATATTCTAACTATCGAATACTTTAGCAGATGAACCAACAAAATACTTTAGCAGACGAACCAACAAAAGGAGTCAATTGCCTGCCTATCTAGGAGGGAGGAGAGTTTGCAATAAATCCAAAATATAGGTGGTTATTTGCGAAAAAGAAATCATTAAATTTTACAAGAACAGAAATAAACCTGCCGTTTAGGGCGTATAAAAAACTTCACGACCTGACTATAACAGGGAAATTTTTTTCTCCCAACTGCACTTCTGCAAGGCTCTGAAACACGTAAAACCAATAGGAATATCTGAAGACTCAGTGCCAAGTTAGACCAGAATAACCTAATTGCGTTTAAATGTATTATGAATCACATAAACACCAGTAACCAATGAAAAGATGTTCTCATTACCGTATACACAAAGCAACAAATTATGCAATGGACACCACAAATAGATCAACTTAAAAGATAAGAAAATGAAATATCTAGACCTAGTGCTAGTCATGCAGACGGCAAACAGATACACCGTTGCCATCAGTGAAGAGGGTTATATGTACAAAAAGGTACAATGCATTGCACATGATTACACTTATCATAATCCCCAACCATTCTTCCAACCGCAGGCTAGTGAAATACAGCGGTATTACTGGTCTTAAGTCTTCTTTGTGAGAAGAATAGGAAAAAGATAGTCACACTGTCGATGGGGTCAGTATAGCTTTATTCTTGTCTGAATTTGACTACGACAGATCGGGCATGACTGAAGGCTTGGCCCACAGTCACAGCAAGTCTGCAAGGGGAAATTTAATCCAATGAGACACTAGAACAAATTTGGGAAGCAGAAAGGTGATACTGTGTATTTTGGAACCAGATAAAAACTTCAAACTTTGAACTTCACAAAAAAGATATTATGTTTTCTCAGATTACTAAAGATGCTTCTAAATATGAAAAGAATCTGATAGGAGACCAATAAAAAAAAAATCAAAAAGCTTCACCTGGTGTCCACAACCAAAAGCCATGTCTTTCGGGTTCACAAGGCAAATTGGGCAAACCTGACAAAGATGATGAGAGATTTTACACCACTAATTGTTGTCACATTTTATGTACACAATAGATTATCTAAAACCAATAAAAAACATAAGAGACAAAAAGATTATATGCCCTAGTGATAATATACCTGATTATCCCATGAAGCACTAGGTGCAGAAGGAGCTGTACTTGGTGTAGTATCATATCCATCGTAATGTGATGTACTCTGCTCGAAACTGCTTGACTTAGAGCTTTTGGAATCAAAGGAATAAGCGTCACTATTTCCACTAGGTGGCGGGAGAGGTACCCTATCTGGAGACTTTGCAGAATAACGACTGCTCAACAAACAAAAGGGAGATATCAAAATAGAGGCTAGAATAAGCAAGAGGAGAGGATAGGACTTTCTGACAATAAGAATAGAGATGTCAATTGAAGGGGCTTCCTTGCATACCCTAAGATTCCCAATTCAAGTGTTGCTTTATACTGTGCAGGTATTTCCATTAAAGCTGCAAGAGCAAATGCAGCCTCTTTTCTTGATTGTGACATGTTCTTAGACATTATATCTGTAAAATTCACAAACTGGAAAAAGAAGGTGCAATTTTTTTTTTAAGAAAAAAAAAAGTAGGTTTTAGAATTGATATCTAGCATCATTTGTTACCTGGAAATTATCAAAAGATCGGGCAGGAATGTTATCATCAAATTCCTTCATTGTGTCCCAAGGGCCATCCCCGACGCCAACCAAGACAATGGACAAAGGAAGTTCACTGCAACATAAAAGGCATGTCAGAATCAACTTGTGCATTCTCATCACCGCAATTGTCCAAAAGCGTTTCCCAAGATATGGACTGAAGAAGAATGACTCCAACAAATGATCTAATTATAAGATCCACTGTCAGCCTGACATCAGCCCTCAAAATCTTGATATAAGCTGACTGGCCAGCACAGAAACAGACAATAGAGGGATTTCTCATAAGGTTAAATTAGGACAGTTCGCTGGAGGCGGAGGCAAAATGTCTTATAAAATAGGATCACCATACATGCAGGGACTATTCCACCAAACATGTGTACATGTAATGCATTGAAACTTTTGGAAGTCAAAGATCCATAATTACTCAAATCAACATACCAACTTCATGCGACTTTTCATACAAGAATGAATAGTTTTATAGGTGACAAACAATTCGAGTAAATTACCTGGCTTTCACAATAGCATCAACAGTCCTCTGTTCCTGTGAGCTTAATTGTCCAAATTCAGTATCTACACTCCTAGTGACCTATATCACACACCATTTAATGAGGAAAAGTCAAACATATATCTTGAAAAGAATGTAAAAAGCTCCAAAAGATAGGAGGAAGTCGAGTCTTAGAAGAGATATTAGAAGGAACAAGTACAAGAATTGAATAATTATAGGAACAACAGAATGGCTATTATTCTTCTCATACAGACATACACAATGATAGCTTAGGAAATATCCATATGTATACACAGTAGTTGCACCCAAAAATCCTTTCTGTTTCCATATTAAAAATATACAAGACTTGCTACAAAACCAAATGCCATATTTGGAAAGTGTGCATAAGTCAACTTGGTTAAACAGAACCAGATCACGTTTTCACTTGTCTAAATATTTCTCAGAATTACAGAATAGTAGAATTTACTAAAAGAAGAAAGACACAAGATGCTATCATATGTCAACATAAAAGGAGAGACAAGGGAGTAGAATAAGTTGCATTCATGCCCTTCTCCTTCTGTCCCAAACAGTGGATACAATGCCTTAATTTACTAGTAGGAGATCCCCAAAATCAGAGCAATCATATCCATTAAACAAAATAAAATAATTTGTAGGATATGAAAGAACTAAGACTCCTTAGGGATAATCTAAACCAACTATGTCGTTGATGGCATCACCCTAGGACTTAGTCTGATCTCACATCTGGGGCATAGAGAGGTGAAAAAAGAGGGCCATGCAATGACGATGAGGAGCATCAACAACGATAGGGGCTCCGCAAGACGGGTAAGTAGTCAAACTTACTTGCATATCATCTTCATCGTTTTGACTCGGTCCTTCCACCGGATGCCCTACAACACCCCTTGTGCTTGTGTCTGTCTCCATCGGCACCAACAAGTGCCAATCAGCAAGGCAATGCTTGCTCTCATCTTACTGGATAAAAGTTGTCTTTGCAATATAGAATTTAATAGAGCCATCTCTCCTATCGATGTTGAAAGACAAGGTATAAATTAACATAGGCTTCAAGCTCTTCTTGGAACTATTTGTGGTTAAGTACATATTAACTAGAGCTTAGGCTCATTTACAGTGCCTTAGACAAACTCAAACTGTCTCAATTACAAAAAAAAGAGTATATATACATATAATTATACAAAAAAGTATATATACATACATTGTACATACATATAATTTATAATGTCTCAATCACATCTCTACTAATTAAAATTAGTAGAGATTACATTTAGGGGAAATTTATTTAAAACACAATATGTTTTGTCATCATTATCATAACACCCTTCTGGGTGGGTATCTTTTATTCGACTCCTATGTTTTGGTTTTAATGTCTCGAAGTACCCTGAGTTATATCTACCATGGCAACAGCTGACAGAATAGAGAATACCCTAACCCAAAGTACTATTTTGATCTTAAAGTGTAATTCCCTTTCTACTTTTCTTAGCCTTACAACACTTACTCCAGGGCACTGGGCATCAATTTATTTTGCATCTATGATTAATTTAACTCATCTATATAGTAAATGTTAGTTAAGAAAACTAATATTAGGATATTTTGGAGACGTTAAAACTTAAAAGCAAATTGCATGGGTCAAATGATATATACATATATGTAGGGTGCTAATGATAATAAAGGCAAACATATGGTATTTTTATTTTTTTATAATTTTTCTACATTTAAATTAAGCGTTAAATATATTGTCTTAAAGTGTCATACTAATATAGAGTATATTTCATTATATATCTGATATTACAAAGGTTTAAGCATCGAACAAAGCTTACAAAGTACCATATTCTGTGTATATGTTAAGATCTGTTCCAGGTATCTTATAAGAAGGCTCATATGGCTATATATTATGATACTAGGTGCAAAAATTCACATAAAGCCTCCTTTTGAAATTGCCATACCGAAGTCACCAGATTATCAACTTATTAGGCATCTCTATATATGCTTATGCATTGATGATATCATATATGTTACTGAACTGACTTTAATAATATGTGGATCTCATCAACCTGCTGGACCTCCATCTCACTCTGCCCCATCGGAACCCTCCACCTCACTCTGCCTGTCAGAACCCTCCATCTCAGCAGAAACTCTCACTAACTAGTAAGATGTTTAGTTAGACAAATCTATGTATGTTTTCTTTTGGAATGTTCCAAGTCACTGTTTAGAGTGTTTCAGTTCCTATTTTTTTTGCAGTAATGTGTACAGATTTGATTAATCTAGCTATTTTGCAACTGTCTATGCAAAACATAAATTTAGCTCATTGTGTGAGTTGGATTTGAAATTCTGCACAATTTTATTGTATAGTTTGTGTGGTATCTTATGACCCCCTATTTCATTTTTTATCAGTGCAATTTTCCATCATGCTCTATGACTGAAGCATTGGTCAAGCTCTATGCTTAGGATTTACTCGGCCAATGATTATCTGGCCCAGCTATTCTGTTCTATGACTGAAGCATTGGTCACCTGTTAGGTTCTGCTTCTTAGCAAGGATTCCAATTTCGGCCGATCTCGAGTGGGATCGGCTGAAACGGTATAGCCGATCCCGATCCAAACCGGCTTGTACAAGCAGCCACCTGCAGCAGCAGCAGAGAGAGAGAGGGAGAGAGAGAAAGAAAGAGGAAGAGAGAGTGAGGGAGAGAAAGGGAGAGAGAGAGGGAAAAAGGAAGAGAGAGTGAGGGAGAGAAAGGGAGAGAGAGAGGGGGAAAAAGGAAGAGAGAGTGAGGGAGAGGGAAAGATAAAAAAAAGAGGGTATGAGAGAGAGAGAGAGGGAAAAAGGAAGAGAGAGTGAGGGAGAAGGAAAGATAAAAAAAAAGAGGGTGAGAAAGAGAGAGAAAGATAGAAAAAAAAGGTGTGGGAGAGAATAGATATTTTAGACTAACAGTTAAAGGGATAAGAAAGAAGAGAGGAAGAAAAGAGATTTTTACTTTTTAAGCTTTATATGTGAGTAATTATTATTTCTTATTTTCTTATAATTTTTTTCTAAATTTTTTAAAAATTTCTCAACATTTTTAATAATATTTAGAATTTTATTTAATTAAAATAGTCCGATCTGATACAGGCGGCCGATATGGCTGATATGGCCGGTACGTATCATTTTTCCGGACAGCCAATCCCGATCCCGATGCCGATTTTTAAAACCTTGCTTCTTAGTTAGTTGTCTTTAGTTAATGAGGTGTAATAATTTTTATAAGGTGTAATAATTATTATAATTTGATTTAGTTTGTATGAACTATATCTATTTAACACTAGAGCAGGCCATGCGAGCCTAGATGGATATCCACACTGCTTTTGGTTGTAAGAGCACTGTTGGCTTTTCTTCTAAGTAATTAATAATTTGATTATTTATGTAATGCTAGTGTCCAATTGCATGCCAACAAAATGCCCAAAAGATTAAAATTAAATGAGATGGGGTAAGTTGCCTTGCCAATTACAGCACCCTTGTAATCTTCCCCTAAAGGTACAAAAGAAGTCTAGATCATGAGATTCTCAAGTTATGAAATTGACACCAGTGTCTAGAATATATAACTTTTGGATCACTAAGTTGACTTGTGAGGCCCACCTTTAACTTGAGCTACCACCTTAAGGTGGAGGTTTTAAGAGATGACATCTCTGCTTACATCTCTGATTACATCTGTTTTCATAATTTATAACAAAGAGATGTTTATAAAAGTTAGCCCATCTCTATTCTCTAGTCACTAGATATGAGCTTCAACCTGTAGCATTCAAATGTAATCTAATAAGAATTCCATATGTTAATTTCTTGTACGAAAACTTTTATATATGTCCTTCACTGGAACTTGATATTTATCCAAAATAAGTAGAGCAGTTAAACATTTTAGAGTTCACCAACTCATTGTAGATCATGTTCACCAATTCTTGGCAGGGTCTGGACAATAAAACAAAGAGCTCAATATTCTTATTTGCTTATTTTAAACTATTTGTAGTTTGTAATAGATTGTGAACTTAATGTTGGATGTTGGATTTTGGTGATTGAATTGTGAATTTGAAACTATATTGTAATTGTCATGAGATTGTTAGATATTTAAGTTGGAACTTAGAACTAAAATTAGTAGTTAAATTTATTTACTTAATGTTGATTGTTGGTGGTTGAATTGGTATATGAATGTGTTGAATTGAATTTATGGTTGAATGCTTAGAATTGTTATTTTTGTGCAGTATAAGTTTTGAGTTGAAAATAGGTCATTTTATTTGTATAATAGACCATTTATATAGGGTAAATGTTGATTTTTTATAGGATACAAATTATTGTGTTATTCATGTCGTGTTAAACAGTTTACCGTATTGTGTAAGTGCCTTGTGTTAATACGACTTAGTTATTAAACGGAATAAACGGGTCGTATCATGCTACCCATTTATTAAACGGGTTGCATTTGTGTCTACCAAATGCAACCCAATTAATAATCAGGTCGTGTTCGCGTTAGAATAAAATTGACCTAACTCAAACCCACTTAACACAACCCGATTGCCACCCCTTCACATTCGTACTCAAGACAACATAATACACGTGTATTCATTTACATTGACCCACACATGCCGGTCCACACCATGGTCTGAAGTTTTGCCAAAACTTTTTGCATTTCGGTCCTATCCGATCCAAAACTACCCACACTAATAATTTTTTAAGAGTATGTTTTAGAATCTAAGCTGTATTTTACTTGAATCCAACTTGTATCTAAACTAATATCAATCTCATTGCTTACATGCCACTAGATCTTGTGTAATACGTTGAGAAATAAGGTACCATTAGAAGACTATTCATCCCAAGAAGTCCAAAACTGACAGTGAAACTAGAAACAAAACCAACAGAAATGTTTTTCTTTTTAATGGCGCCAAAACCAAAATTAAAACTGGAACTTCAAACCATGGTTGATACCATGCATGCAGCGACACAACATAGAAGAATCATCAAATGCCTTAGGGTATCAAATTGCACATACCTGACCATCAGCAATTATCAATAAAACGTGGTACTGTCCACCACTCTGCGCCACAATTGTCATAGCCATTTCAATAATGGGAGCAAATGAAGTTGGTCCTGGGGGAAAAGAGTTTTATTTTCCAGTCAAATATCAATTTGTGGAAGCCTAAGAAAGAAATATCCACTAGCAGTAAAAGTACCTGCCAATCGCAAATGTGGAACAAGTTCTCTATATCGTGCCAGAGCCTGTGCAAACCCATTGCAGGGTCTCTCATCTGGATAGAAACTAAAGATGTCCTGATCATGTGTTGATGCTATAAAATCACAGGAGATTTTATCATTTGAACAAACCACAATATTCAAACATCATCTTCAAAATTTATGCACAACACATAATAATTACCATCTCCAAATCCAAAGCATGGAATCAAGTTATCCTCATCAAACTTTGATAATGTTCGTCCAATAATTGAGATTGCTTGTTCATAGGGATTTGGTGTATCGCCAATGTAATGTAAGCTGCGTCCGCTAAATGAATGTTTACCTGATTATGAAAGAAAATTAGACATCAACTAACAGAAGTGAGCAAAATGGCATTAATATCAACCTGTCCATTCGTTGCTTTTCGTGAAATCAATGCCAACAATAAGATTTGAAGATTCCAAGCCAGCATGTGCAAGGGCCTCAGTAACCTGCCAATAGAAGTACCAAATCTCCATAAATTATAAAATGAGAATGAGTTCATAATCAACAAATCCTGACTGCATGGACTGCATAGATCATGAAAAGTTTAATGTGATTTAATCTGCAGCCTGATGAACCATAAAACATTTATGGAGAATAAGATACTGAACAATTTCAATTTAACACATTATGTGATACTTTTCTTATGTTCCTCTTAGTCTGTCATCATTGAGGCCATCTGTGAGAGGGATTGGTGGGGAGAGCCACATCTATTGAGTGATACTGTTATTGAAATACAGCTCAGACCACACTAAGGTGAATCCCATCAAATTTTAACAGCATTATACTTCATCAAATTTAAGTACCAAAAGTTCTATATTGGACAGAGTAATTGCTTAGATATTAAAGTGGAGAAACTGGAACATACTATCTTAATATCTTTAAGAAGCAAAGAAAAGAAAGAACAAATACCAAGATGCAGATGATGAGCAGCCAATAATATGGGTGATTCTCACACATGATAACTCAACATCCCATCTTCCGTTCTACCAAGTTATCAACACCTACCCAATCTGCCATAGTTTACCACGTAACATTTATCCAGGGTTACCATCTGTTAAACTACAACCTTTGTCCAAATCACCACCACCAGCACGTTCCTCTTATTCTTCTCATCGATTTAGCTTATTCACACGCCTAATTCTATCATCGAAACCATATTCTACGCCTTGCCCTAGACCAACTACACATAATTGAAGTCTAAATCAATTGAACCCCAATACATTCTTAACTGGAACATACCATACCTTAAATAGGAAAAAGTTGGTAACTCGAGTTAGGAAAAATACTCGGTCCCTAGCATAGTCGTCACAAACCCTCCACTGATCTTTAGAAGAAGACCTACTTATATAGCTGAGTTGTGCCATCAATAGGCCAATGTCTTGCGGTTCTCGAGTCATCACTACCCGTTGGTCTTCCGACTCTACCGCTGCCCATTGCGTTTCTCCACCCATCACGCCTCAGTTTGGCCGTGCCCATGTCGAACCCAAGTCAGTCCTCTAGCTTCTCCGTCTTGATTCTGCTTAACCTTCTCACTTCTGAGTTCAGCTCGAGTCCACCCAACATCATCTTAGCTTTAGATTCTGCAACATTAGATCGATGCAGTGTGTTTGGCCTAATCTTGATCAGATCTTGGGTGGTTGGGCTGAACCACCTCCGCCTATCTTATAAGGTCCGAGCTCTCTTCCTCGAACTAGAGCTCAATCACCTCTAGCCCTTCTGGGTGGGCTCTCCTTAATTTTGAAAAAAAAAAGGATACAAATAATAGATTTAGTCAGCCAAGTTAGCTTGGTGTAAGTCTGACTCATGTCGCCACATGATTGTGCCCAAGTTGATTTTTTGGTGGAACCTCTAATGCCCCAAGCTCCTTCATCATCTCATCCTCAGCCATTAGCGGCCAAGACAACCTCACCATTGAATGCAAGGTTGGGTTTGGCTTCGTCTTCATACCCTCAAGTCAAACTACTTTGTCGTTTTGCTGAAATGTCATCCACATGTTGCTGAAGTTAAATGTCATTGATCCTAAGCTCTATAGCCACTATGGTCGTGTCCTTGCACGCGAATTCCAACCAAGCAACACAAGTTGTCCGCCTGCAGCTTCATGTCGTCGCCAATTACTACATCAAATCTAAAGTCAACTTCGCCTCTAATGCCAACCTTTGACGAGATGCTCATCCAAGAAGCTATGCATACTCCCAGTGTCAATAAGGATGTGTACACATTAATTATTGACAAGCCTGTCCACCCGTAGAGTCTTTGGGGTGCTCATGCCTGAATAAGCATATAAGGAGATCTCGACTAGTATCTCCTCATTCGTGGTCTCCTTGATGTCCTCCACAATCATACCATCATTAGCAAATGTCATCTCCTCATCCGTGGCTAGGAGTGAACCGCTCATCGCATCAAAAGCATAGTCCCTAGGCCTACTATACTCCACCTATGCCAATGTGATAGTGCAAACCAAAGGTCATGCTTCTCTTCCAACCCCTGTTGCTGGTCTCAGTGTAGTCCTCTACTCGTAGGGCATCAATACGCCTTTCAGGGTTGAGACAGGGCCACCAGCCGCACCAAGTATCCACTAGCTGTCTCGACTGATCGAGGTGGTCCTCATGGCACTCCTCAAGGTTGCATACTTCTAATCCATCCTCATTGCATCCTTAAAGGTCTCACTCAGAAAGGATATCGGCCTTGACTTCTTCGCCCAATTTGGATATGAAAGTGCTGACCAGTAATTGCTGCAACTAAGGTGGTTGACACCGACTGCTAACACCCTCAAACTCCTTGGTACACGACCACGATTGTTCACTGCATCAATTTGGAGAGTGTGGCATTGTAGTCTTCAAACTCGGCAATCCCAAATCACAAAGACATGGCATCAATGTATGGAGCGCCGCTCCTTCCAAGTGAAAGCTCGTTAGCAACACTTTGGCATCCTTCATTATACCTTGTAATAGAAAGACTATTCAGCTCTAAAAATCCAATCAAGTGGTTACCTCATTGGAACTTTGGAAACTCGAGCCTTGTCGTCTGCCCCTAAATGTCATTATAGCGGTTGGGAACATCAACAAACTCAGGACTGATCATAGGTGGATAGAGTAGCTGCACCTCATGGTCATGTTGTCTACGATCTTCTCTATCTGGACGCAACCCGAAGTCCTCGAGTTCGGCCAAGCCACTGCGGCCTCGACGTGTCCTGCAGCCTCAGCTTGTCCAAGGTTCAGATCAGGCCATAGGCCTAGTTCTTCTCAGTTCGGTCCATAGGGGACATCATAGTAAGGTGCCCTAGGACCAAAAAAAGGAGGCAAGATAGGTTTGGTCTAGGTAGCGGCAGTCTTGGTCGTGGGATGGTGTAGCAGCAGTGCACGATTCCTGCACGCATCCACTGAGCACGAGGATCTGAGGACCGTAGACTTCTCATCTCCTCTTGCGACCTTGCCTGCAACTCCAGCAAGCATTGGAGGATGAGATTGGTGGTACAGTTGGCCATGCTGACCCCTCCGTCCGAGGCCACCTTGATTTCTACTGAGGTTACTGCAACGGCGGATAGCTCTCCTTCGACGTTCACCTTGCAGCAATCCTCCAATTTACCACTGAACGAGTGATGGTCATGGTCCCAATCTGATTAGGGGTTATGGATGAGAGTTTGGTCTAGATGATGGTGATGGTAGATCGGTTAGGGCGATGGCAATGGTGATGCGTAGTTAGTGTAATGGTGGAGGGTGGTTTTGGTACAAGCAGGGAGAGAGTGGTACATTCCTTAAGGACAAAGGGGGTCAAATGAACGGAAGGGAAGGGTAGTCTCAATTTGGTGGCCAATGGCTTGGGTGAGAGAAAAGGGTGGTTAAGAGAGGGAGAGAGAGAGATAGAGAGGAAAGATCAAATGTCCAATAATGTAAAATAAGGGTGCGCACCAAACTATTTGTTGGCTACCCAATTCGACTAGATCGGCCTAGCATAATGAACTCGGGTCCGACTGGCCTAATAAGCAAATGACAGAAAAGCGAAATGACATAAACTAATAAGCAAGTACAATGATAAAAACAAATAGATAAATAGGGGTTGGATGTAAAAGCCCCTGACCACTCTCGTCGCCGCAGCCCAATGTGATTGGGCTCGTCCTCTGGGTCAGTTCGTAACAATTCACCACAAAATCACTCGACTAATCTTATTCATCAAACTTGCACCTTTCTCCTAAACCACAAGTCCATGACCACTACTCTAAGTGTAAACGAACCTACATTGCCAAATCCATCTCTCTAAACCCAACATTGATCATAACACCAACAAAACAGAGCCATCTTTGGCCACACCACGTCGCTTTAAAGAATAGTCCAAAATTGTTTTTACAAACAAGCATGGGTACTATGTGAGTTAGTTTAATTTATCTATTAATGTTCTGTGACATATGCGCCAGAAGTTGGCATAACTTCTCGTGGGGCCCATACAAGTATATCAGACTATTTTTTTCTTTTTTTAATTTTCAGCTTTAAATTCAATTAAAAAGAATTGAAATAATTGAGGTGACAAGAAAGTCTTCCCTTTATTGAGATATTCAATAGAGGTAGCAAAAACCATTAAGGTACTTAAATAGTATATTTAAAAATAATAAAGCTTTATTTCTAATTAGTAATAAGTGAAGTGCCAAGAAATTTTGCAGAATAGTGGTAACTTAACAGTCTCTTTGTTAAGCCAATGCCACTAAGATTCAAACCAAGGTACACTCATACACCATGAGCCCCTTCAATGATCTGAGCATTATCCCATTAGTTTCATTATGTTGGTTTAATGTCTAGCTACTAATAGAATGCATATCTCAAAATATTTCCTATAGAAATCTCATCGAGTTTCAGATTAAGAATATTTTACTATCATCCAAATATTCAATATGAAATTAGAAGAAACAAACCTGTCAGTCATAATTTTCATCAGGAAGAAAAAACCTTAGACAATATATTTTAAATATAGTTAATATTATTTTATTGTTGTAAGTGACTTGATAATTTTGCCACCTAAAAAAATCTGGCTCTACCACTACATTTCACTTTAGTATTTCCTCTCAATCTAGGATTATTGTCACAAATCATAACTGAACATAGCCCAATAAAGATAGCAAATTATTTGATCCGTCGAGCAATAATCTTAATCTACTCAGAAGAGATGCAATCAGAAATGCCCAAAGTGCCAAAAGTACTATTAGATTTCTTATCATAATATTGATATCCAAAAAGGTAATATTCTAGATTTCATGATCATTTCCAGGAAACTCTCTACTTCTATATGTCATGATCATCTTCTAGGAATTCTCTACTTCCGACAACCTCCGCAACGTTGACTTTTCCTATTTTTGACCTTGCTCCACTATTTTTGCTATAACTTTTCATCCAAATCTTTGATTGATTTCATTCCAAAGCCATTAGATCCGAGACTTCCGAGATTACTACCTATCAAAATCTCAGGATTATCCTGCGAACTGATCATCCCAGATCTAATTCGTAATATTGGTATCAGAGCCAACATTCCTCGGACGATAGTGAATAAATGATCCAAAGCTAACCCGAGGGAGTAACCATGGAAGACTAAGAACTCTTCTCCATACTGACTGGGGCTATCCGATGTCACCGCCACAACATCGGATATCTACCGTTTGGCCTCATTTTGATCTTACTCCATTCTTTTATTTATATCTTTTTATTCTGACCTCCGATTTAGGTGAAGCTAAAGCCACGAGGCTACCACCACTGATAGATTTAGGGATAATAAGAGAACAATCTAAAGATCAGCCCAAATTCTCCTTAAGGAGGAAATTTCGAAAAAATCTGCGAGAGATCTAACTATCTGATAGATATATAACTTGGATATATTGTTACTCTTGAAGTAAGGATTCCAACGCAACCGAGATCACGTCGACCGGTTGTAAACCAAAAGTTATGGGGAAAATACTGACCGTGGGTCAAATGGTGGCACGAGTAACGTGAGTAATGGAATAGGAAATAATGATTAGGTTTGGTGGAAATAGCTATAGTGGTGGGGTAGAGCATAAAACTAGACGAAGGGGGAGAGAGTGGACCGATCCTTGAGAGGCAAGGGGGCACGGTCAGATGGAGGAAGGAAGAAGACGACGTCCAAAATTGGATGTCGTTAGAGGAAAGAGAGAGTTAGGAAGAAAAACTTCAATATTTCATCAATAATCCTTAATTAAGTTGCCTTCCACATATTTAGAGGCTAACCTATCAACAAAATAATTAAAAGATAACCCTAAGATAATTAAAAGATAACCCTAAGATAATGCAATTTGCCTATTGTATTTGAACGCAGCCGAACGCGTTCGAACGCAGATTTTGCGTTCTCTGTCGTTGTGAACGTATACAGGCGTTCGAACGGCGCGTTCGAACACAGTCGAACGCATTCGAATGCACTAAACACATTCTCTGTTTTTGCAAACGTATGCAAGCGTTCAATAGTCGCGTTCAAACGCAAGAAGTTGCGTTCGATTGTGACTGCCATAAATCCTCTAGAAATCCTATTCTTCCCAAAACAAAAAACTAAACAAAAGTCATAACTAGCTGAATTGTAACAGCCCACCACGCTTCCTCTACCTTGCCCTCAAAGTGTGAAGTCAAAAAATCAATCGACGATCTCAGACTCAAGCTCCCATGACGCCTCAACAAATGGTTTGCCCAACCATTCAACCAAGATCTCCATCTCTAGCCTCGAACTATGTCACCTCCGTCGTCATGCTAGTACACCCGTATCAGCTCCACTTGTTGCAAATCCTCCTCGAGTTCAGGTAGAACCGACCCTGTAACTTGATCTGGCCCAATCCTTGCTTTCAACAATGAAACATGGAACACTAGGTGTACTCTAGACTCCTTTGGTAACTCAAGTTTATAAGTGACTGGTCTAATATGCTCACAAACTCAAAATGGACCAAAAAATTTGAATGCCAATTTCTAGTTCTGGATTGGACGCAAGGTGATTTGACGATAGGGCTGAGCTCGTACAAACACCATGTCGCCCACATTAAACTCCTCCCGATGATGCTGATCATACATTTGTTTCATCTGATTCTGGGCTGCTCTCATATGCATTTGCAACCTCCTAAGGGTAGCATAACGATCCATCAATGCCATATCAACCTCAGTCTGTTCTGATGAAGCGCCAAATCAAACCGCCGTAACACAGGTACCGCCCGTCCATATACTACCTCGAATGGGGTCATACCGATGCTGCTGTGATGAGAAGTGTTATATGACCACTCAGCCTATGGAAGATACTCCAACCAACGCTTAGGACGATCACCGATGAAACACCGAAGATATTGCTCAATTCCCCGATTAACCACCTCTGTTTGCCCATCAGTTTGCTGGTGGTATGTCGAACTCAAGTTCAGTTTTATGCCCTACAACTTAAAGTATTCAATCCAAAACTCGCTGATGAATATACAATCACGATCCGTAATAATTAAGCGAAACACCCCATGAAGTTTGGCGACATTTTGGATGAAACATTCGGCTACCGATTTAGCGAAAAAAGGGTGCACCATACTCAACCTGTCCACCACAAAGATAACTAAATACCCACTTACCAATGGCAACCCCTCTATGAAATCCATAGGGATATCCTTCCAAACACGATCCAGTATCGGCAAGGGTTGTAGAAGTCCAATGGACTTCAAGGTCTCCGTCTTTGCTCTTTGACATGTCTCGTATGCCCTCATGTATGCCTTGACGTCATTTTTCTTTCCGGCCTAGGTACAGATATAAGATAGCCTCTTGTAAGTCCTTAGAGTTCATGACCTGCTTCAGGGGTGTCGTGGAAGTGTTCCACCAGTTTAGACCGCAACAATGGATCCGCAGGCACTCAGATACACCCATGGTCAAGCAAAAAACCATCTCTGTCCTCCATCTCGAGATGATGCTCCGGATCGACTCGAATCTCCTCGAGGAAGGGCAATGACGACATGGAAAAAGTCGCCAATTCAACTCCAACCGGCTGGCGTGAAAGAGCATCCGCCGCTCGATTCTCTGTTCCCTTTTTGTATTGTATCTTATAGTCATACCCCAAAAGATTTGTCACCCACTCCTGCTGTGCCAGTATGTATATCCGCTGACTCATAAAGTATGGCAAACTTCTCTGGTCAGTGCAGATGATGAAGTGACGTCCCATTAAATACAACCTCTACTTTGACACGGCTTGAATAATCACCAACATCTCTTTCTCATAAGTTGAGAGTTATTGTGATCTACCGGATAAAGCTTTACTCAAGAATGTTATAGGTCTGCCCCTTTGCATTAGGACAGCGCCTATTCCCACTCCGGATGCATCACATTCAACAAGTTCTCTTTGGAAATCTGGCAACGCCCAAACAAAGGCCGTTGTCGCTTTGTCGCTCCACACAAAGGAATCCTTCCTCAAAAGGGCGATGAGTGGTGCTGCAATTTTACCATACCCAGCAACAAATCTATGGTAGTAACCTGTTAACCCAAGGAACCCATACAACTCGTGGACATTCCTCGGAATCGGCCAATCGGTCATACTCTTCACCTTACTTGGATCAGCTGCCACACCTTCTACTAAAATGATATGCTCCAAATATTCCACTTTTCTCTCACACCACAAACATTTAAACATTGACTTTCAAAAATTTTCTTCAAGTAACTTTAGCACTTCATGTAAATGTTTTGAATGATCTTCAAAACTTTTACTAAAATATCATCAAAGAACACCAACACATACCGACACAAGAGTGGCCTAAATATGTCATTCATTAAGTTTAAAATGTTGCCGGGGCATTGGTCAATCCGAAGAGCATGACTCGAAACTCATAATGACAGTCATGAGTTTGAAAAGTTGTTTTGTGCATGTCTTTGGAATGAACTCGGATTTGGTGATATTCAGCTCTAAGGTTCAATTTGTTGAAATAAGAAGCCCCTATCAATTCATCCAATAACTCTTCTATCACCGGTATTAGGTACCGATCCTTGACGGTCATGGCGTTGAGTGCTCAGTAGTCAATACAAAAACACCACGAACCATCCTTCTTACGCACAAGTAAAATCGATGAGGAATAAACACTATTGCTGGGTTGAATAATTCCTTATTCAAGCATCTCAGCAACCAGCTTTATTATCTCTTCTTTTTGTATATGAGGATACTGATATGGTCGTACATTAGCCGACTCAGCTCCTAATATAGTGGCTATCTTGTGGTCTGATTTCTATACGGCGGCAATCCTTGTGGCTCTTCAAACAATATAGAGAATTCAGATAACAATTGTAACAATTCTTGGGGTTTACCCGAGTTTAATGGAGACTCCGTATCTGATGGAGACATCTAAAAGAGATAGGCCAACTCCCTTGGTCATGGTAGCCCCGCCATAGGTTGCAATGTGGGGTTAGATTGTGTTTTCACCCCAATTAGCTGCACCACCTTACCATTTCTCCTTAATGTCATCCACATATAGAACTTTCGAGGAAATCTGCGAGAGATCTAACTGTCCGATAGATTTGTAACTTGGATATATTATTCCTCTTGAAGTAAGAATTCCAACGCAACCGAGATCACGTCGATTGGGCTTGTAGATCAAAAGTTATGAGAAAAATACTGACCGTGGGTCAAATGGTGGCGTGGGTAACGTGAGTAATGGAATAGGGAAGAATGGTTAGGTTTTGCGGAGGTTGGTGGCTATGGTGGTGGGGTAGAGCATAAAGCTAGACGAAGGGGAAGAGAGTGGACCGATCCTTGAGAGGCAAGGAGGTACAGTCAGATAAAAGAAAGAAGACGACATCCAAAATTGGATGTCGTTAGAGGAAAGAGAGAGAGTTGGGAAGGAAAACTTTAATATTTCATCAATAATCCTCAATTAAGTTGCTTTCCACATATTTAGAAGCTAACCTATCAACAAAATAATTAAAAGATAACCCTAAGATACAGTTCGCCGATTGCGTTCGAACGCAGATTTTACATTCTCTGTCGTTGAGAACGTATGCAGGCGTTCGAACGGCGCGTTTGAATACACTAAACATGTTCTCTATTTTTGCAAACATATGCAGACGTACAATAGTCACATTCGAACGCAACTGCCAGAAATCCTATTTTTCCCAAAACAAAAGCTATTCCTAAAACAAAAAAACTAAACAAAAGTCATAACTAGTTGAATCGTAACAACCACCTAAATTTCATAATTTTCTTACGTCGGAATTGGTACAAATTTGGTTTGTAATATTGGTATCAGAGTTAGATTCCTCAGACAATGATGAACACATGATCCAAAGCTAACCCAGGAGAGATCATGGTGGACCAAAAACTCATCTTCATCCCAATAAAGGTTTCCCCGCCACCACCAGCAACCACCGATGACGAACCATCCGCCTGGGTGAAGGCATTAATAGTCATTGAAGGAGAGCTCTACGAGGATCGAACTCTCCAAGCTTTGACGGCACCTATCTTGGCTCAACACCGCCAGCGCCATCGGCCACAACGGAACCAACCTCCCTACGACATGAAAGTTCAAACCGTGAGGGAGGCAAAATGCCAGCCCAAATTACAACCAAAGCACCACCTCCGGCCATGGTGGAGATCCTGCCATCTCTGCAAACTGTTTACCAGAAGAGGTATGCATAAAAGTATTTGCTCCAAGGGATAATCTTAGAATCCCGTCTGTTTTCTGGATTTGGAGAAGTGCTGATTTTTAAGAACGTGAATCTTATGATATGTTGGGAATCTCTTCTGACCAGTGCGACGTCGGAGCAACCCCTAGTGGCGACCCCATAGTCATCTTCCCTAGCCGTGGTGGAAAATAAAGGTCAAAACCCTAGTTTTCCACCAACAACGATTCAGACACTTTTGGTCCCAGCCACCACCGCCGGTACCTTCCTTGGACCACCCACACCCGAGCCATAGGGCATGCACTAAGACCCTAGCTCGAACCACTAGTGGCTAGGATTTGGCCCAAGTCACCTGTGACTAGGGTAGACTATGGCTCAAATAAGTGAACGCAAAAGCAAAATCCACCATGGGGCCCCCCAAGTGAAAAATAAATATCGAAACACTAGTTTTCCACCAACACTGATCTAGACACTTTTGGTCCAAGCCACCACCGCCAGCACCTTCCTTAGACCAACAGAACCTGAGCCATAGGGCATGCACTAAGACTCTGGCTCAAACCACTGGTAGTTAAGACTTGGCCTGAGTCACCCGTGGCTAGGGTAGACTATGATTCGAATAAGTGGGCGCTAGAGCAAAACCCACCGTGAGGCCTTCCATGTGACAGACAAGACTCACACGAAGATTAAGGAGATGTAGTTCAAGAACGACGAAAGGTATGAAAACCACCATGGACACCTTGAAGACAAGGTGGTCGGAAGAGTTGTGGATTAATGCAAACCGAGTCAGATTGGATGGTATCATAAGAACATTCGACTCGATAGATCGAGTCTATTTATTTTTTTAATTGATTCATGATTATCTCTTATGTAAGCCCTTATGTCATGTAAACTCTTAAGGCAAGTTTAGTTAAATCATATAAGCCACTAAGGCAAGTTCAATTAAGTCATATAAGCCTCTAAAGTAAATCCTACTTCGAGTCGTATAAGCCTTTAGGGCTAAGTCCGAATAGGACTCATTGTACTCGACCTCTATATGTAGAGAGGTTGGGCTTCTTTGTTTAATCAACCAAGTATCTAATAAAGAATTAGAACTATGTTTTAGCCTTAGACTATCTTAGGAGTAAAAATAAGAGAATTTAGGAGTAGAAGTAAATTAATCATAGTCTTTTATTTTCCTAAGAGTAGATCTAAATTAGAAACTCTATCTCCACCTTCAAACCCTAGCCACAATCTGCCTCCACGAGCCACCCATTCATACGGCCAACCACCACCATCCCACAGTCGTCCGCCATCCTTCGACAACCTCTGCAATGTCGATTTTTCCTATTTCTATCCCGTTCTAACCTTGCATCACTATTTTAGCTATAACTTTCCATTCAGATCTCCGATTGACTTCATTCCGAAGCCATTAGATGAGATTTCCAAAGATTACTACCCAACAAAATCTCTGGTTCGTAACATTGGTATCAGATCCGACATTCCTTAAACGATGATGATGGTGAACACGTGATCCAAAGCTAACCTGAGGGAGCAACTATGTAGAAGTAAGAACTTATCTCTATACTGACTGAATTTTATTTGGTGCAACCGCCACAACGTCGGATATTTACTATTCTACCCCTTTCCAACCTTGCTCCACTCTTTTAGTTATATGTTTTCATCTTGACCTTCAATTGAGATGAAATCAGAGTCAATAAAACCCTAACTCACGAAGCTACTATCACCTAAATTTTCATAATTTTCCGAATCAGTTCAAATATGGTTTGTAAAATTGGTTCCTAACAGTGTTGAGATATATTCCAAAAGCATTGAAATATATATATTATATATATGAGCAAGTTCTTTGGATCCTCTCAATGATGCTAACTTCATTTCCTCTCCTTTTTCTCCTTTCTGAGTCTTATCATGGCATTGTGTGTAATCCAGATGGGCATCAAAGGTCATTCTCATTTTTCCACACTTCTTGTCCATGGCTACTTTCCCTTCATGACCAACTTTCACATCTAGTTGTGGTGGTGTGTGTGGGCGAGAAGCCAACTTGGTGACTTCTGGGTTCCATCTTTGACTACTAAAAGTAGCAAAGAGAGGGGTCTTTTCTTCATCTCTCCAACTGTGGCACTACTATTACTCGTTTCTTCTTAAGAAAAGAGAGAGGAGAGAGATATGGAGAGGAAGAGTGGAGTTTGAAGCAGATCGAGAGCAAGATAAATTAATGGTGACGTTCACAAAGCGGAGGAATGGGTTGCTAACTGAGGTGTATGCGGAGGTGGCGCTCATCATCTTCTCCAACCATGGGAAGCTTTATTCAGCAGCTTTCACTGATAATTTACAACTCGAGCTCGTCTTGGATGTAATTGAGCAAAGCCTAAACAAATTTCAAGCCGAGCTTGAGCAGCAGTTGGCTTGTTTAAACCCCTACTTCTCACCCAGATCACTTGCCATATCTGACACTATTGTACTTCTCCTAATACTTAGGTCTTAGACTTTGGTAGCACTACCACATGATATTTGACCATCACTGAATGGGCAGACTATTCATACTCTATAAGGATGATATGATTTTTGCTAGTAATGATTTGACTATTATCAAGTTTTTAAAGAAATATTTTTCTCAAAACTATTAAATAATAGATTTAGGTCTTCTGTATTATTATCTAGGTTTTGAGATTTCTCACATGATGCAAATCTAGTATGAATGCAATGTTTTGAAGAACAATCAACTCAAACAAGTAACTATTTTACTTACTGATAAGAAGTTAATTGATTAAAAGAATTACTACTAGATGGAAGGAGAGAAAATCACTCAGATAAGGCAATAGCTTCCTCAACTCTCAAATAGGTATGTTGATAGTAGAAAGGCCTAAAATATGATATAAGAAAAGACTTTAGAGTTTAGGTTTACCAATAAATGGAATAATAGTGCTTTTACTTTGAAACCAAGTCCTCTTCTCCAGTCTAGGCACCCAAAAATTCTCTTTTACTACTGGAATCTTCTGGACAGCAGTAGTAACCAACGAAAAAATAGAAATTGAAGGAGAGAGGTTTAGAGAGGAAGTAGAAGATATTAGAGAAGAATCTTACGGAGTAAGAGAAAAGGAGAGCAAGGAAGAAAGAAGAAAAAAACCAACCACGGGAGAAAGTGAGAGATCTCAAATAAATATTGTTCCAAATCGTCCATTGTTTCTCATGCAATAACCCTTAAATAGGTTAACAACTTTAATTCTAGCTAATTCTAATAGAAACTTATTTCCAAATAGGTTTCTAATTGATCATCTTACCTAAATTGACTAACCCAATTTAGGTAATAAATCAATGTGGACATTCCCCACATATAAGCTTATCAATTGAGATTCTAATAGGAATTCATTTCCTAATAGGATCCTAATTGATTAGGTCTTACCTAAATTTACTAACCCAATTTAAATAATAATTCAATACGGACATCCCCTGCATATAGACTTACCATATCTATCAATTGACTAATTCAATTGATCATTTGAATTAAAAATCAACTCAACAAATTAAATGTGAAGATAAGTTGACTCTAATTAGACCAATTAGACCAAAATTGGACTCAACCAACTTTATTTTGGTCAAATTGAAGATGATGCCCACATCAATTCCCTATGGGTGGGAAAAATCTCGACTTCGACGAGATAGCCTCCATATACTTCTGGTGTAGATCTTTTTGTAGTCTCCTTAATTCATCTTCCGCAATCCAGCTAGTGTCAAAAATATAGCGATCTTTCTATCGAACCAAACATTATCAATGTGTACCCGGTCGTGTTTTGGTCTCACGCACATCTAATATATCATCAATCTAGTCATAGATGTCGACTACTCAAAATAGTGAGCTAACATCTGTTGGTTGCATTGGGCCTTCATGATATGTGAACAAATCAGCAACACTGAAAATCAGTGAAGTAGACATCTCAGGTGGAAGTTCTAACAAATAAGCATTATTTCCCAACTTAGTAAAATCTTTCTCCCTGCGGTGTTGGTTTGCTGCTTTCTTATATTTATTTGTAGATACCTGCAGCTTTTCAAGAATCTCTTGGTGCACTTGGTGAATTATTTGAACAAAGGTTTCAACATCAGCACTATTTCTTCCATTGTATGGTATAGGGGTTCTACCAAGATACTGGGAAATAGGATAGGCATATATACTCTCAAAGGATAACTTTCCAGTGGATCTATTAATGAAACTATTGTAAGCAAATTCAACTTGAGAAAGAATTAGATTCTACTGAGAGGGCTTCTCTCCAGCTAAACACCTCAATAGATTACCCAATGATCGATTAACTACTTTAGTTTGACCATTTGTTTGAGAATGATATGCACTATTATATTGTAATTTAGTGCCGAATTTAAACCACAAAGTTCTCCAAAAATGACTTCAAATTTTTGTATCCCTATTTGAAGTAAAAGATTTTGAAAAACCATGTAGACGAACTACTTCTTTGAAAAACAAATTTGCTATATGAGATGCATCATATAATTTTTGACATGCAATGAAATATGCCATTTTAGTGAATCTATCAACAACTACAAGAATTGAATCAATTTTACTCATTAAAGCATATACTACGGGTGATTTAGTCATATCATGCTGGAGTTTATTCTTATCAAGAATCATCATGGTTTTATTGTCAAGGCTTACATGGTTTTTTGTCTCTTGTTTTCTAGGATATGGTGCATTCCTTTGTGGATGTAAAGTTACTTGTACATTGTCTTTAATAGAAGTGTATGTACTTTTCTCCCCATTATACATAATCTTTCTATCATATTGCCAAGGTCGACCTAACAAGACATGACATACATCCATAGGTACTACGTCACACCAAACTTCATCCTTATATTATATACCAATTGAAATTTTAATAAGGCATCTAATTGTAACAGGAACTTCACCCCCACCTTTAAACCAAGTAATTTTATAAGGTTTATGCAACTTATCAATTTTCATATTAAGCTTATCAATCATTTCCTAAGCAACAAAATTTTCTATGCTTCCATTGTCTATGAAGATTGAACATAATTTTTCATTTGATGTGCAAGTAGTGCAAAAGAGACTTCGCCTGAGCCACATATCCTCATGTGGAGCTCTTAGCGTCAGCATTACACGATGCATGACAAGTAATTGGCCCTCAATATCACCAATTGCTTCATCTTTAGAGATGTCATCTTCTAATTCATTCTCATGTTCATTCTAACCTTCATCATCAGTTAACTCATCTTCTTCTTGCTCAATCAAATTAGATTGGTGTGTGAACTTTCTTAGAGGACAATCAGAAGAACGATAACCAGGTTGCCTACATTTGAAACAAATTAAGGGTGTAGGTTTAAATATACCTTTATTCTTAGCAAGTACATCAGAATTAGACTGAGGAAAGACTGTGTTGATTTTGGTGGTTCCTTCTCGACAACTTGCATCCTAGTGGTGCCTTTATCTGAATCAATTCTACGAAACACTTGTCTTCTAAGTTTAGCTTCAACCTTTGTGGCTTTGCTATAGGCTATGTCAAGGCGCAAGGCATCACACATGGTTAACTCATCTTGGATTTGAGGTTGCAACCCATTAGTGTAACGGGCAACCTTTTGCTCTTTACTTTCTTGTAGTTCATTTCGTGCAAGTAAAGAATAAAATTCTTCAGTGTATTCTTGTACAGTTTTGGATCCTTGTCACAAATTTTAAAATTTTTGGAAAAGTGTTTGTGTATAATCAATAGGTAAGAACTTCCCCTTAACCTTTTCTTTTATACGGGTCCAGGAATTGATTTTATCTTTTCCTTTTCTAATTCGATCATTTTGAATTTGTTTCCACTAAATTAACACATGACCTTTCAATTTAAGGCTAACAAATTTTACTTTTTTGTCTTCTGGGATTTCTTTCCATTCAAAAAATTGGTCTATATGGTCAATCCAATCCAAAAATTCTTCAGGTAATAATCGCCCTTCAAATTCGCTAACATCAATCTTAGTTCCCTGATCCCACCTATCAACATACCTATGTCTCATGTGATGTGCTTAATAATTCATTTCATCATCACTCTCTATATCTTGGACAGAAGTGTTGCCTTGTCTAGATGCTCTAGGAATATTCTCTGGTTGTGGATTGACTTGGATGTTACCTAAGTATTATAAAATTTGATCCATTCCTTGTTATAGTTGTAGAATTTGATGTTGTAGTTGTGTGACATCTTTTCTAATATCCGTTGTGTTAAAATTTGCATTTGACATGATTTTAAAATAAGCTAGATAGATAAAGAACCTCTTTTTTTTATAGAAAAGATGCTGAACTATATCTATATGCAAGCAAACCCAAGAAAAAGAAAACTTGCTCTGACACCAATTAATGCAAATCTAGTATAAATGCAATATTTTGGAGAACAATTGACACAAATAAGTAACTAAAGTAAAATATAGTAAGCAATAACTGATAAGAAGTTAATTGATTAAAAGAATCACTACTAGATGGAAGAAGAGAAAACCACTCAGATAAAGCAGTAACTTTCTCAACTCTTAAATAGGTACGTTGAAAGGCCTAAAATATGGTGTAAGGAAAGACTTTAGAGTTTAAGTTTATCAATAAATGGAATAGTAATGCTTTTACTTTGAAACCCAGTCCTCCTCTTCACGTCCGGGCACCCAAAAATTCTCTTTCACTACTAGAATCTTCTAGACAACAGCTGTAACCAACAAAAAAGTAGAGATTGAAGAAGGAAAGAGATAGGTTTAGAGAGAAAGTAAAAGATATTAGAGAAGAATCTTACGATGGAGTAGGAGAAAAGGAGAGCAAGGGAGAGAGAAGAAAAAGACCACAGGGTAAAAAGTAAGAGATCTCAAATAAACTTTGTTCCAAATCGTCCATTTTTTCTCATGCAATAACCTTTAAATAGGTTAACAACTTTGATTCTAGCTAATTCTAATAGAAACTTATTTCCTAATAGGACTCTAATCGATCATCTTACCTAAATTGATTATCCCAATTTAGGTAATAAATCAATGTGGACATTCCTCACATATAAGCTTACCATAACTATTAATTGAGATTTTAATAGGAATTCATTTCCTAATAGGATCCTAATTGATTAGGTCTTACCTTAATTGACCAACATAATTTACGCAATAATTCAATGCGGACATCCCCGCATATAGGCTTACTATATCTATCAATTGACTAATTCAATTGATCATTTGAATTAAAAATCAACTCAACAAATTAAATGTGAAGATAAGTTGAGTCTAATTAGACCAATTAGACCAAAATTAGACTCAACCAACTTTATTTTGGTCCAATTGAAAATGATGTCCACATCATCACAACAAGAGAGGTATATATATCTCACAGCAAAAGCGAATCATATACTAAAGATAGAACTCTTGCACATATGAACAAATTGTGCCACAAAATTACTTAACCTCATTCAACAAGAAGAAAAAATTTCTCAATGCATTATCTACGTGAGAGGTTAGATTCGTCATCTTAGAGTATCTAGATTACTAATAAGGCATGGAATGTTGAAAACTGCCATAACAAGGTGCCCGAATATAATTTAATCCATTGCTCTTTTCTTAGTTCCACTAATTTATTTTAATTTAGACTTATGACCATAAGTAAATCTCTTATATCATCATATGCTATTTTATTAATGATCATAAATCTCTTACATCATCATATGCTACTTTACTAATGATTAAGATAATGTTGCATATATGTATACAACCAACCACTCTTTAGCGTACGTAGGACCAAGTAGAGAAAAGGAACAAAAGCAGAGAGAACCGAAAGATTCTGAAACTCCACCAAACTTTAAGACCTTTTATCTAAATTATGCGTCAATAAAAAAAGTTGAATATTGATGGGTACTTTTTCTCTCTTTTCTTCTCAAACCCTTATTCTTCTCTAATTCTCATCTTCTTTAACTTCTATCCTAGCATTAAAATTGCTTGTAGCCCTAACATCAGCGACATTATGAACAACAGGTTGCAATTATCCAGTGCATGAATAAACTAGTTTATTACCTGTTCCACGGAACTGTACTGGTCGCTTATCCTCGAATACCACCGATCCAATCTAGGCCGTGAATCAGCACTATTCTGTGGCTGAGCAGGCGGCGGGGGATAAGCTGGATAAGGCGTAGAAAATCCCTCGGGGGGCGGCGGCGGCGGGGCATAATTCTGATACCCTGGCGTCTCGTACGAATAAGTCCGACCCCAGGATTGCTCCGCTGGATAACTCCGCTCCTGGAATGACCTATTCCGGCCGCTAGCTTCTCTAGAACTACGCCCTCCCATCAACAACCTCACAAAGCAAACAACGGGAGATGGGAAACCAGTTTCCGTATGAACGGCGACTGATTCAAGGGCCTTTCAAGAAATTTCGGAAAAATAATTCGCAACCAGATCCTTTTCCCTTAAATCTCCAGAGATCTCGATCTCCCACCGCTGTAACCTCTTCTATTATTCTGATGGTTATCCTCTTTCGGATACCTATGAGATAGCAAATTAGTCAGCTAAAACGACCAGAATAAGCGATTCGTCTTTTTCTAATCATTTACGCTTTCCTTTCCCTTTCTAAAGGGAACAAAAGAATCAGATTTAGGGATTTGCACCTGAAAGTTTTATCGCTTTATTTAACTCAAGCGTATCGGTGGAGTATAAGGAAGACTCCGAAGCGAAAGGTAAGTGCTATTGACTTAACAGGTTGACACTGTTGAGTGCAGAGCAAAGAGGGCGCTTCCGAGACGTTTCTCTTAGCAACATGTGATGTACGGGTGATCAAATTTAATTGAAATTGTTTTTTAGATAATTTTGATGATTTTTTTTACCGATATACTGTCATTGATAAAAATAATATATATTCATTTACTATAGTTTTCAAATTATTCACCAGAGTACTGTATACTATAATTATTATCAGATAAGCATCATATAGGTTTCTCAGAAAATTATTTGACAACTTGCTTTAGAAAGATTTATATAGTAAGTAGTTATTTTAAATTAATAAAAGTCGTTGATTGAGAGAGCATTTTTTTTATAAATTGCTTTATGTGAAAGTAATTTACTTAATAGAAATTTACGTGCGGTCAAGTTATGATTAAGTTTATTTAATAAAAATTATAATAGTTTAGTAAATAGTTTTAAAAATTATTGTGGGACTAAGAAATTTGGAGAAGAATGATAAATTAGCCAAAAACTGGAATTTTGACTCGTAATGCGGTCAAGCCATAATCAAGTTCATCTTTATTGAACAGGCCTCTGAAGTCAAAGAGAATGACTAGTCTCCAAGTAGGATTAGGAGCGCGAATGTGACTAGCCAACCTGGTCAGCTAGGATTCTTTAGAGCATATAAAGGTTAATGCCTTTTAGGGCCTATTTAATTGCAAAATAAGGAAAAATTGGATTAGAATAAAATGAGAACTTAAACATAAATAGATATTGTAATTTTATTTTACAGCAATTATATTATCACATCATGATAATTTTTTAAATTTCTGGCTAACACATAATTTAAATTTAATTTATCATAATTTACACAATATAAATATTATTACAAATAGCATCCTAAAATGAACATCCGTTATCAAAATATTTTCATTACAAACATATTCTAATATATTATATTATCAATTATAATTCAGTAATATTTATTTTAATATATTATAGTCATTATCAATGTATATTGTAGTCATATTATAATTTTGCAATTGAGCATTTTTAGGAGGGTATTAGTAATTTAAAAAGATATTTTTACAATGCATGATCCTTAGTGTTATTGTGGTTTTATTCATCTATATGATCCTTTTTGATTGGATATATGAGGAGATTTTAAAGCTATATTTAGATGACTTTTTTGCTGTACTAGGTCAATGTTAATGTTAGACAGCAGCTCCATCATTGTAGGATACTGTAACGCCTAGGGGTGAAAACGGATCGGATAGTGCTCAACTCATATCCGGATCCATATTTTTAGTTCGGATACGTGAGCGGATAACAAAATTTAAAACCATATCCTAACTAAACGGATAAGGATAATTTTCGGATAAAAGATCGGATCTTAAACAGATATTGATTAAATTTAAAATAATTATAATATTTTATTTAAATATAATTAACACAAAATTATTAAGAGTTTTACAATAAATAATTTTTTTGTATATCAAATATATAAAATTAGAGAAATTAATCTCTATAAATAATATATAATGTATTATTAGTAATAATATTAATACTTACTATTTAAATAAGCAAACTAAAAACTGTAAATCATTTAAAAAAATATGCGGGTAAACGGATATCCGATATCCGTATCCGAATCTGAAAAATTTATCCGACCCGTATCCGAATCCGTATCCGAATTTTTTTCAAAAATTCTATCCGTATCCGAATCCGAATCCGAGTCGGATAGAAATTTTTTATCCGAATCCAATCCGAGTCAGGTCGGATAGCGGGTCGGGTCGGATTTAATTCGACCCGTTTTCACCCTAGTAACGCCCCACAAAGAGAGATGATTTTGTATAGCCCAACAATGTATCATAGGAGGCATGTGTTGCAGCCATTTAGTTTTTCATATCTAGAGATACATGTGTATTAAGAAATACATCCATAATTTTCTAGATGTTATATCTTGATAAATAAATAATAAATTATTTAGTTGGTTGTATTTTATAATACTGTAGTTGTTAAACACAAATTTTATTAATGTTATTTTATAATAATATATTGATAAACAAGTGTTTGGTTAACTGTATTTCATAATATTATATTATGATGAGTACCATGGATAAGAAATATTAATAAAATAATTTTTGGAAAATGTATAGTTAATAGAAATGAAGTGTAGATTATCAATTATTTGAAATATAAAATTTTACAAATCACACCCTACATTTTACCTATTTTGTGATTCACACCCTATCTTTAAGAATTTTATAACCTAATCTTTTATTTTTCTATATAATTTTCATTTAACAATCTAATGTTATTTTAACTAACTGATATTAACTAAGTTATATAGTTTATGTAACTTTACTTATCAAATTACTATCCTTAAATTCCATTATAATCCCAATCTCCATTATATTTCCTCCACATTTGCTCTTCACTATTTATAAACCACAATGTCACCACTAGGGCCATCAAGCTCGGCGAGTGGCTCGGGCTTGGCTCAAGCTCGGCTCGAGTGAAGCTCGAGTCCGACTCGGCTCGGTCAGAGTTGAGTCGAGCTCGAGCTGCTAAAACTAGATCGAAATTAATATTGAGCCGAGCTTAAGCTGGAATCAGTTCACTCAGGCTCGACTTGATAGGCTCGGTATAAATCCCCGCCTCATCCTCCACCATGATGCATTGGTGCCGTATCGTCCTCCATCGCGATGCGCCTCCTCCTCCTCCCCCTTCTTCTTCTTTGATAGCAATAAGTCACTACAATGCTACCTTCTCCTTTTTCAGCCATGCGTGCCCACAACCACCAGCTGGACCAACTGAGTTGGTCCAGCTGGCTACGGTGGGCCCAGCATCGCCGCAACCGTCGCCTTTTTCCCTCATCCACCACCATCGTCGCTATCGTTGTCGTTGCCACCAAGGTAAGCTCTTCTCCTTACTTCTATTCATCTCTTTCTCCTCTCTCACTCTCCCTTTCTCTTTCTTGCCTGTGGGCTTAGGCCTGCCAAAGCCAAGCCACCAACAAGAGGCCAGCCAACAATCGGTGCCCTCCCCGCCAACCTAGGTCCGCACCCCCTCCTTTCCCTTCCATTCTCCTTCTTCTCTTCTTCTTCTTCTTCTTCTTCTTCTCCTCTTCCTCCTCCTCCTCCTCCCTCCTTTGTTGCTATCTCCTGGCTGCAACAGTGTAACGCCCCCCCCGTCCAGCACGGCATGTGCACGCCCACGCGCCCACATGGCACGCGCGGCGCACGCGACAGGTCGGGCAGGGCCCGTCATACACAAATACTCTCCTGTGTACATATAATCATGACATCATCAAATAAACCTGTTAACCTATTTATGATCACATAATCCATCACCAAATACATCATATTATCAACCAAATAAACTTTGTAACATATGAATATCCAAGTCCATAATAATATACACTAGACCACTACATAATCTGGCAAGACCCACACAGGCCACAACAAACCATCAAGATACAATTAAACAATTGTTACACGAGTACATTATGATTCGACCTGTATTATACAAATCATCGTCTAATACAAAAGAGTATAAATATCAAATACTGGTACAACTCAATTTCTATATAAACTATCATCTGTACCGTCTCATATCTATAGCTCACCTCATCATCACTCTAAAATATCTTCTCAAGATATCATAAGTCGCTATCACCGTACCACATATCTGAGGGGTTTGAAAAGAAATAAAGAGAGTCATGAGCTAAAGGCTTAGTGAATAGACCTTACCCAGAATCAGTGATGCCAAATAGAGAATAAATCAAGTACTGGATAATATGAATCAGAAAGAGTATCATGTCATGAATGAGTAAATGAATGTGTCCTCAATAATACATAAATGAAATATAGATAACATGTCATAACTAATAAGAATACATAATCCTCGACAATGAATAAACAGGTCACCACGTCATATGATCATTATAACTCTCTATCAAATATGATATATGATGCATGCTGACCATGACAATGCTATGATATCAAATGCAATCATATGTGATGTATATACTGACCACTCAATAATCAGGTATGTTAGATAATAATGAAATCATATGCGTTTCTCAACATCACGATCATCACCGACATCTCGGTATAATATCATCATACTAGACCACTGTGCACAGTCAATACCCGATACCCGGTCTCAACATCATGTCCAAAGGCTCAGAGCATACTCCGCCACCCGCAAGAGTATCTCTAATATAATCATACCCCGCCACCCGCTAGGGTATCAACATCCATCCAGACCGGACACCCACATAGTTGATAGAAACCTCGTGAGGATAACTCGCCACATATACCTTGGCGAACGGCATGTGTCCGAATGTCTGCTGCGCACACAGACTAACAACCTCAGACGTAAGGCCAACAGGATCGCAACTATGTCGAGCGATCAATCATCTCCAAGCACGCCCTAACCGTTGCGCCCACTCGAGTATCCTCACGCTTTCTATCAACTATCCTATCAATCACATTTCATACTTTCCGTCTAAACAGATCATATGCATACATCTAGTACGATAACAAGTCAATGCATAACAGGAATTTAGGTGGAATAGGAATCAAGAGAAAAATGATGAAATATAGTCCCCAACTATATAGTCAACACATGCATACTCATGCTTATCTATTATATGCATACCCATGCTACAAATCAATTGGACATAACTTCACCACAGTATAATCATATCTCATCATCTCTATTTATCATCATCATACTCATATTCAAGATCAACCTAATTATATGCATGATAAAAATATGCTCGACTGTAATCATCTCTAGATAAAGTCATATAATCATGCTAGAGGCCAAAACATGCATGTACATAATATATAATATAACCTAATTTGAGAAAGGGATCTAGGGGATAAGACTACTCACCCTGATCAGAAGATACAAACCATGTATCCCTTATGCTCATCAACCGTGTGAAACTTCTCGCTAGCAAGGTCCACGGGGTCTCAAATAAGGGGTTCGGGATCTGAAAATGTTTAAGTAACATAAAGTTAGTTGTTTATCCCATTATAATCCGTTCGAGTAAAATATGATGATTTATTAGATTTTAGAATTTCTACTTAATTTTATAATTGGCTAGATTTTTATTATAAATAAAATATAAATATAGATAAAAAAACCTAATTATAATTAAATTATATCTTGATTAATTAGGGACTATGTAGTCATTATCTTATTTGTTACAAAATAATAATGTATAATAAATTAACAGAATTACTTAAAATGTATATCATAAGAATATTAGAATATAAATCTAATAATTATAATTTACAAATTTATCTATTAATCTAATATACATATAAGTAAATAAATAAATAAATAAATATAAGTATTACCTATATTTATGTGTAATAGTTTACCACTTAATTAATCATCAATAAACTTTAATTAATAATAATCATAATGATGATTATGTATTATTATTAAAATAAATAATGTCTAAATCTATTTGTATTAATTAAGACAGAAATACCTAAATAAATAAATAATAAAATTAAAAGGATAAAGGATCTCTGCTATAGTGCTGGGCTCGAGCCCAGCACTAGCCTACTACAATGCTGGGCCGAGCCCAGCACTGTTGCAGAAAATAAGAAGAGGAGAAGCAGCTGAGGAAGAAGAAGAAGAAAGGAAGAAGAAAGAAGGAAGAAGAAGAAGAAAAGAGAAGAGAAGAAGAGAAGAAAGAGAGGAGGGGAGGGAACTGCGGAACCGAGTCGGCGGGGAGGGCACCGGCCGCTGCTGGCCAGCCAGCGGCCGGCCTCTCGCCGACGGCTCGGTTCCGACGTGCCCGAGCTCGGGTGTGAGCGAGAGAGAGAGAGAGAGAGAGGGGGAGAGAAAGGAGCTCACCGGAGCTCGCGGAGGTGGCGACGGCGACGGCCCAGCATCGTGTTAGGGGGGTTTTATTTTATTTTAGTTTCTTTCCTTTTCCTTTTAACTAAGTATTTTAAGTTAGTTAATACAATTAGTTAAATAGAAAATTAATTATATTGATATATATATATATATATATATATTTGGTTATATAATTATTAGCTAATTATAATTAGTAGAATTAATAGTTTATTATATTATAGACACCTAAATATACATATTATTTACATATAATATTACTTGCATATAATAGATTAATACTTAGCTTCATTAATTATAGTCATGAGATTTATAAATATACCCTTCATTATATATATATATATATAATGTATTTCTACCACGTTATTGTTATATACTATTTTGTATAAAAATAAATTACCGGATAATGATTAGTTTATGTGTCATTAGCGAGTATTAAAGTAAAGAATAAGAATCTAAAAAATTAACTATAATTAGGTTTTATCTATACTTATATTTATAATTATATATAAGCCTCTTACTACTATAATACATTTAGTTAGGATTTTTTTTTATTGCATTAGTTCTTTATTTTCATTAAAATAAATTTTCTGTAAGTCGCGTTCGAACGCGGTTGGGGTGCGCGTTTGAACGCAGTTGGGGGTGCGTTCGAATGCATTTACGAATGCCTATATCAGGTTTGTAAATATAGAGAACATGAAATGCGTGTTCGAACGTGGTCGGGCGCATTCGAACGCCTGCATCAGATTCACATCGATAGAGAACGTCTTTTGTGCGTTCGAACGCAATCGGTGGGAATCTTATAGAATTAGGGTTAATAATTATTATTTTGTCTTTTTGGCTAGCCTCTATAAATGTGTGGATGGCAGCCAAAATCATTATGCTATTGGATTATTAGTTTTTTACCTCTTATCTTCTCTCTATCTTCTCTACCCTAATTTCCCTTCTCCCTCTTCACCAACCTACCACCTCTACTGTTGGTAAGGTTTCTCTTAATTTTTAATCTCCCTCATCTGTCGATTCCTCCCTCTTCTTTGGGATCTCGATCACTTTTTCTCCTTCGTCTTCATCACTTAACTAACATCTACTATTCACCCTCATTTCTGTTACCATCCATAACCCTAATATCCACTCTACGCTCACCACCACCATCTTCCGTACTAAATCATAATTTTGTCCTAGTTGCAGTTCGAATCTACGAAGGGCATAAATACGAAAAACGTAGATTATGGAGTTATGGATCGATTTCACTTGGTTTTGTAATTTTATGACTACGGAAGAATATTTGGTGAATATTTTTTCTCGGTTGCGTGGATTGCTTCCTATAATAAATCCAGATCTTGAAGGAATTGTTCCATAGCCTATCATTGGTATCGGAGCCTATCTTTTGGGTATCGTGTAGCCTATCATATTATTTTTATAATTATATACTTAAACTACTTTTATATAAAAAGAACAACCATTTTATTCTTAACTAGCATTTCATAATAATGATATATTTATATTACCAAAATTATATCTATAATTAAATCTTGATATTTAATAAAATATAAAAAGAGGAATTCTAAACCTAATAAATCATCATATTTTATATGAATTAATTCTAATTAGATAAATGACTAACTTTATGTTACTTAGATATTTTCAGATCCGAACCCCTTATGTGAGACCCCGTAAATCTGGTAAGCAATGAGTTGACCTTCGGTTGGCGGATGTAAAGGATATACGATTTGTGTCTTCCAAACCGACAGTGAGTAGTCTTATCCTCTAGACGCGTTTCTTAAATTAGGATATATTATAAATTATGTATATACATATTTTGGCCTCTAGTTAGAGATGATTTCAATCGAGCATATTTATCACGCATTTGATTAGACTAATGTGGGATATGAATATGTTGATGATATATAGATGATTGGAGATGATTATACTATTATCACTTTATGCCGAAATGATCTCTAGCATGAGTATGCATGTGATAGACTAGTAGGAATATGCATGTGTTAGATATATAATTAGAGACTGCATTGCATTATTTTTCTCTTGGCTTCTTTACCACCTAAATTCTTGAGTTGCATGATCTATTATAGTACTCGATATATGCGTATAATTTATTATGTATAAGAAATCATAAAAAATATTGTATATGTGATGTGATGTTTGGAATGGTATCTGGTCCGGATTGGTACTAGATATATCTTAGCGTATGATAGAGTATGGTGATGGCTGATAGTTGTACTCTTAATGTACGATATGGTACAACTATTATTGATATACCCTCAGCATATCACATGGTATGATTTACTTTCTATTTGGCATCACTGATTCGGGGTAAAGTCTATTCATTGAGCCTTTAACTCATGACTCTCTTTATTTCTTTTCTAACCCCTCAGATATGTGGTACATGGTAGTGACTTGAGATATCCTGATAAGATATTTTAGAGTAAAGATGATGTGAGCTATAAATGTGAAATTGTATAGAAAATAGTTTATCTAGATATTGAGTTGTATCATTATTTGATATTTGTATTCCATTGTATAGATAATAATTTGTATAATACAGGCCCCTATGCAGCGCCAAGCTACATGGGTATGAGACCGGCTACACTATGGTTGACCACGTCGTGCCTGAACAATTTTATTTCATTTTATTTTTTGTCTTTCTTTCTAGCTCTCATTCTTTTCTTTTTATTTTTATTTTAATTTTACTTATATATTATTATTGTTGTTATTATTAATTAATTAATTTTTAGATTTGGGTTATTACAACGCGCTTGGTGGATGATTGATTGGTTGACATAGTCGCGATCCTATGGCCTTACATCCAAGGTCGTCAGTTTGTGTGCGCAATTTATTAGGGCATATGTGGCGAGTTATCCTCACGTGATTTCTATTAGCTAGAAAGGTGCTCGATTTAGATAAATTTTGATACTTGTAGCGGATAGCAGGTTATGATTATGATTGAGATACCCTTTGCGGATGGCAGGATATGCTTTGAGCCTTCTTACATGATGATGAGACCGAGTACTGGGTGCGATGTGCCTCATGTTTGGAGCAAACCTAAATCTTTGCACTTCATCGGCAACAAGATGAGATGGTGGAGCAGATGAATTGTTTGGCATAAATGGTGGAGAGGCTGATGGTGCAACATCAAGCCTATCAAGTACCAAGGGTGGTTGAACAAGAAGAAGATGAGGAGCTTCTCGTGGGAAATGACACAATGGGGCAACCAAGACCACAAAGGCAGCCAAGGGATCCAAACAACATCAAGAGGAAGATTCCGACTCAAAGGCACTAGTTCCCCTGAAGAATATTTGGAGTGGGTGAAATGCATAGAAAAGGTGTTTGAATACCAAGAGATTCAGAGGTTCAAAAATGTCAACTTGCTGCCCTTGAGTTCACTGATTATGCTAATTCTAAATGGTCGGAAAGTCTAAAGGTACAACAATGAAGAGAGGGAGAAGAAGAGGTCAAAAGTTGGAGACTTATGAAAAGGTTAATGCAAAGGCATTTTGTACCAGAATATTATCGTCAAGACCTGTATATTCGTTTGGAGAGTCTTAGACAAGGTGGAATGTGTGTAGAATATGTTAAAGAGTTTGAAACTTTGATGATGAGGTGTCAAGTGCAAGAACCACAAAAGCAAACAATTATAGTAGTTATTTGCTTATTTGCTGAAAAACAAAGATTCCTGGCTGGTATGTTCGAATGCTAGGAAGGGCCATTCGAATGTGGCTTTTGAACGTTTGCATTGTGTTCTCACATAAAGGCAATGTTTGGCCGTTGGAATGGCTTTGCAAGCCCGTCTAAATGCTCGATGGACTTATTTCATAATAGAGTTTCATTATTATTTTTGAACGTTTGGCTAGCCTCCAAATATGTGGAATAGTAGTCACTTTGGGATTATTGAACATTTTGGAAATTAATTCACTTTGCTCTTTTGTCTTTTCTCCTTCTCCCCTAGTCTTCCCTCAAACCAGCCAATCACCATTGTTGGTCAAGCTCCTCACCTTTTTCTGTCTGGTCGACCCTCTCGACCCTGAGAAGAAACCCACTTCTCCCTTCTCTAGTCTGTCTTGCACAGCACCCCTACCTTCCATCTCTATTGATCCACCTTTACCAACCCTAGCGGTGTTTCACCACTACCACCATTTGGCCACCCCTTTCACCGATCTATTCCAATAGATTCAATCCTCTACCCTCTTAACCATAAAGGTTCACAATAGAACTAGCTTCCAAACTGGAGGTTGCATCGTGAATCAGAGATCATATTCAGACTCGCATTGCTTGAGGGAGTTGAAAGACACCTATGGATTGCTATTGGAAGGCAATACATATCAGATGAATTCAATCCCTTCATGCTTGGGTTAGGATTTGCTTTGGTCGAATGAAGTTTGGGCTCAACTTCTCCGTCTATGTCACAGACCAACTAGAGAAGATCCGTAACAAGGGAGTGTAGGCTTCGATTAAGGTGAATGATGGTAGATAGAGAGAGTGGAAAGAGGAAAGCAGTGGTGCTGGTGAGGAAGATGAAGGCAACAATGGCAATGGTGAAGGGAGATTACTTTATTTCTACTCCCAAGTTATCTTACTCTTGTAAGATAAACTCAAGGCTAGGATAATTTATCAATGCTTGGATGCTTACTAAGCGAGTCCAACTTTTCTATATATAGAAGTCGGATACAATGAGTCCCACTAGGACTAGCCCTAAAGGCTGACATGATTTGAATTAGGATTTGCTGGCTTACTGACTTAATTGGCTTACGTTCTTAATGCTTGGATGCTTAATAAGGAGCCTAAGCCCTCTATATATAGAGGTAGGTTACAACGAGTCCCACTAGGATTAGCCCTAAATGCTGACACGACTCAAATTAGGATATGCCTTAAAGGCCTACATGGCTTAATTTGACTTATCTTAAAAGCTTACTTGACTTAACTAGACTTGTCTTAAGGGCTGTCATGACTTATTTGGACTTGCCTTAATGGCTTATATAACTAAACTAGACTTGCCTAAAAGGCTCACATCATGATAATTAAAAAATAAATAGACTCGATCAATCGAGCCCAATGTCCCGTGAATTGATCCGCTCAGACTCGGAACACATCACTCCACCACACTTCCGACCACCTTGTCCTCAAGGTGAGAACACTGGGAAGCGTTGCATCAACTCGAACTTAGACTCTCAAGTCAGATCTCCTGTTGGTCCATTGGACCACTCCACTTGTACTTGCTTGATCAATCTTCCATCTACCATAATCCTTCTCTTGGCTATAACTCGAAATGGCATGGGCTTTTGGACATGTGTGGTTGGATCGAGTATGTTGGTTGCAATAACTGTCTCGGTTGCAACTTGGGCTTGCAAAGTTGAAATATGGAACACCGGGTGCACGAGCCATTTGGAAGATCAAGTCAGTAGGCTACCTCGCTTACCTGTTCAATCACTTGGTACGGCCCAAAGTACCTATGTGCCAGCTTTTGGTTCATGACGGGTTGAACTGAGGTCTATGTGCCAGCTTTTGGTTCATGACGGGTTGAACTGAGGTTTAGCAATAGGGCTAGAATTTGATGTAGACCCAATCTTCTACTGTGAACGTTCAATCATGGTGTCATCGATTATAGATCTATTTCATCAAGTTTTGTTCAACTGCCAAGTTGGCCTTCAACCATCGAATCTGAGCATCTTATCCATAAGGGTTTCCTCGAGGTCTATGCATTCTGTTCGTCAAGTCGGTGCATTGGAGACCAAGGTAGGAGGTGGCCTACCATAAACTGCCTCAAACGGCGTGATCTCTATGGCTGAGTGGTGGGCAGTGTTGTAGGCCCACTCTGCCCATGGTAAGAAGTGGAGCCACCGCCTTGGCTGCTCTCTAGCGTAGCACTATAGGTACTACTCTAAACACCTGTTCAAGACTTCTATCTACCCGTCCGTTTGTGGAAGGTATGCCGAGCTCATCCGAAACGTCGTGCCCTATAGAGGAAAGAATTCTTGCCAGAACTTACTAGTGAACACCGGATCTTGGTTGGACACAATAGATCGTGGTACCCCTTGAAGTTTAGCCACATCGTGAACGAAGACCTCCGCGACCTTCTGTGTGGTTTAGGGTGGGCAAGTGTTGAGAAGTACGCATACTTGGATAGGCGGTCAACCACCACCATGATAACTACTGATTGCCCTTGGACGGTCAGTAGGCCTTCAAGAAGTTCATTGAAATATCTTCCCAAATTTGCTCGGGCATAGGAAGGGGTTGGAGAAGGCTAGTTGAGTCGAATTTGCTTTGGCTCATTAGCAGACTTCACATGTGCAGATGTAGTTGCGGATGTCTTTCTTCATGCTGGTCCACCAGCAATTGAGGCATAGTCGCTTGTGGGTCCAAAAGATGCCCTTGTGGCTCGCGAGGGGTGAGTTGTGGAAGTTGCTAATCAAGGCGGTCCGCAAGTCTACATTAGTTGGGATTAGGATCAGGTCCCCCTTAAGCACTAGTCCATCTCTCGTGCTGTACTTGATCTAACTTGATGGGTCTTGAGTCACCTGAGCTGCAAGTTCCACAAGGCTTGGGTCCTTCAAGGTGGCACCCCTAATCTAGTCCAACAAGGAGAGGGTTGGAATTGATAGGGTGGCTAGCTCAGTAGGGTCAGATTAGCGCGAGAGTGCATCAGTTGCATCGTTCTCTGAACCCTTTTTGTAAACCAAATCATAGTCATACCTGAGCAACTTGGAGAGCCACCTTTGTTGTGCTGGAGTGTGGATCCTTTGCCCGAGTAAGTAGGGTAGACTTCTTTGATCGATGCGCACCATGAATTGCCTTCCGATCAGGTATGGGTGCCACTTGCTAACAGCGTGGATCATGACTAACATCTCTTGCTCGTACATAGACAATTGGGGCGATTATAGGCTACAGGTCGCCCTTCTTGCATCAAAATTGTGTCGATCCCTGACCTAGATGCGTCACACTCGACAACAAAGTTCTTGGTGAAATCTGGTAGGGCTAACATGGGGTCCTTGGTCATGGCTTGCTTGAGTTATTCAAATGCGCATTCCGCCTTGTCATCCCACTCGAACCCGCCTTTCCGGAGTAGGGTGGTCAGCAGGGCTGCAATCTTTCCGTAGCCCTGGATGAATCAACGGTAGTAGCCGGTGAGGCCAAGGAAGCCTTAGAGTTCCTTGGGCGTCTTCGATTGTGGCCAGCGCACCATGCTAGCCACCTTCGTGAGATTGGCCTCCACACTTGCAGAAGAGATGAAGTGCCCTAGGTACTCAACTCGTGGCTGCCCCCAAAGGCACTTGCTTTTCTTCACCTTCAGCTCGTGCGCCTGTAATATCTCCATGACTGTCCGTAGGTGGTGTAGGTGCTCTTGATTGACTATAAATAAGGATGTCATAAAAAACCACCAGAACATACCGTCGACGAAGTGGGCGAAATACATCTTTCATCAGCCCTTGAAAAGTTGCCAAGGCATTGGCGAGGCCAAAGGGCATTACAAGAAATTCGTAATGGCATGGGTTCGAGAGGTTGTCTTGTGAACATCTGTCGCCCGGACCTTGATCTAGTAATAGCCGGCCCACAAATATAGCTTGGTGAAGATGGTGGCACCTGCTAACTCGTCCAATAATTCCTCGATAACCGGTATCAGATAGTAGTCCTTGATGGTGATGGCATTTAGTGCTCGGTAATCCACGCAGAATCGCTAGGAGTTGTCCTTCTTCCGCACTATGAGCCTCGGCAAAGAGTAACTATGGCTTGGCTGGATGATATCTTGGTCCAACATCTCTCATACTAGCTGTGTGATCTCATCCTTTTTGGCATGTGGATACTGGTAAGGCTTCACGTTCGCTGGTCCGGCTCCTGGTGTGATCTCAATCCGATGATCGTGGTCCCGGATTGGCGGTAGTCCATGCGGCTCTTCGAAGACTCGAGAGAAGTGAGTGCAAATCACCGGCTATTGTGTTACTTGGGTTCAGTTCCTCCGTGGTTGCTACCAACTGCATCAACAAGTCATGGTAGTCGGCTTGCTGTAACCTGGTTAGGGCTTGAATGCTAGCCCTAGGGTTTGGCCGAAACCTTTCGAGTCGAATTGGTCTCCCCTCATACTCGGAAGTCCATCTGCATCATGCCAAAATCAACTAGGATTGGGCCTAAGTCCTAAAGCCATTGAACTCCTAGGACCACAAGTCAGGGCCCCCTTGAGCACCAAAGGGTGCAAGTTCAACCGAAACATCTCACCTTGGGTCTGCACCTCAACTCCATCGCATCAACTATTAGTCCGCGAGACTATGCCATCTCTAATGGCTACATGAATTCGATGGTTGTAGTCAACACCAACCCAATTTGTTGCACCAACTTCTCATCCATGAAATTATGTGTGCTGCCCGAGTCAATTAGTTTCTTGACTCAATACTTCTTGATCGAACCTTCTACCCATAGGGTTCGGGGTGCTTGCGAGCCCGAATAGGCATGTAATCTTAATTTGGCATGGACGTCATCCTTGTGGTCCGTGCAGCCTCCATATCCACTACCTCCTCTTAATTGCCCCACAGCTCCATTTCACCCTCCTCATCTCCTCCGAGGAACATGATCATTGAAGGTTATTTACCATAGTTGTGTCCCTGTGCAAACTTCTCATCATAGTAGAAGCACAAACCCGTGGCCCTCCTTGATTTGTGCCGGGGTAGTCTTCGGGAGAAGCTCTTTTTTGCCCTTTGAAGACTGTGAGAGGAGCACTAGGTGGTAGGGACTTCCCCCCTTGCGGTCGAGTGGGAGGACCAAATCTAGCATTGCTCGATGGAGTCAGTCGGGATCCTCTCTAGTCCATAGGGCTCCATGGCATCTTGGAGCTTCTTTGTAGCTCCTTGACCTTCTCCTCCATCATGGTCGCTGTAGAAAAGGCCTCCAACAATGTTCTCCTAGGCCTCATGGGCTTGACCTCCACTTGTATGTCAGACCTGAGTCCACTCATGAAGATGCTGCGAAGGGCTGAGTCTGACCAACCCGGTACACAGTTGCAAATTCTCTCAAACTCTTCTTGATAAACTCGGACCATGGTTTGTTGAGTTAGCTTAGTCAAGATTGCTCGGAAGTCTTCATACTTAGTCGGAGTGAACTAAGTACATAGGGAGCACGCAAACCAAGACGAAAATGGTTGAGTTTGTTGTGCTGCTTGGAATCATCTGATCGTGACATCCTCTAAGTGGAATGAGGCTATTAGGACCTTCTAGTGGTCTGGGCTCCCTTGGTAGGTGAAGAACTAATCCACTCAATGGAGCCAATCTAGTGGATCGCCTCCCGCGAACTTGGGGAAATTAAGTTGTTTGGTCTAAACTTGAGCCCTTAGAAATGACTCATTTTCATGGATGGCATGTCCTCGTTCCCTATGTGTCCCTTATGCAACGTGGAGGGGGCCCCCACTATGGTATCGGCTCCATGACCCATTGGTTTGGACCATTACTGCCCTAGTTGTAGGTGGCTTGGCCAACCTCTAGCTGTAGATCGCTCAATCCCTGGTGTGGTGCGGGCGGTTCATGTCATGGTCTACCCTGCTTCGTTCGGGCAAACCCTAGCTGCGAGTGGCTCGGTCCAAGCCCTAGGCGCAAGTGGTTCGGGCCAAGCCCTAGGCACCGTTGTGTCAGACCAAGCCCTAACCGTTGGATAGTGTGGAGTTTCTGTGCGCCAAACTCCATCTTGCGCGCCTAACCCTAGTGGTTTCATCCATTGGTGTGCACGCCCAAAGGATGGATCTGATATGATCTAGGTCTGATCAGATCAATTCATGAGGGACATTGGGCTTGATTAATCGAGTCTATTTATCTTTTAATTATTTGATGATACTTGTAAGCAAGTTTAGTTTAGTCATGCGCCATTAAAGCAAGTCCAAATCAGTCATGACATCTCTTAAGGCAAGTTTAGTTAATTCAAGTAAACCTTTAAGACAAGTCCAATTAAGTCATGTAAGCTTTTAAGGCAAACCTTAATTCGAGTTGTGTCAGCCTGTAGGGCTACTCCTAGTAGGACTCATTGTAACCGACTTCTAGATATAGAGGGATTGGGCTACTTTGTTAAGCATCCAATCATTGAGAAAGTACTCTAGCCTTGAGTTTATCTTAGGAGTAAGAGTAAGAGTAAGATAACCTACGAGTAGAAATAAATTAATCTCCATTCATCATCGCCATTGCTACCCATCATCTTCCTCACCATCACCACCACCGTAATCCCTCCTTCCACCCTCTCCATTGTAACAACCTGCCCTAAAAAAAATAAAAAATAAAAAATAAAATAAAATTAAAAATTTTTTTTGGGCACAATGTGGCCGGCCACATTGTGGCCGACCTTGTGCACATGCAAGCTGCATGAGCAGCTTGCGTGGAGGGTGCCATGCACCCCAGCTGCCGTTGCCACAGCCAACTGGTTGCGGCCATCTAGCCGAGGCGGGCCCCCCGGTCGTCGCTGCCTGTTTCCGCCACCGCCTCTCTTTCTCTCTCTCTCTCTCTCTCTCCCTCTTTTTCTCTCTCTCTCCCTCTTAGATGCTCTTCTCTCTCATTCTTCTCTCTTAAGCTTCCTTACTATGCCAACGCCGGCCACTAGACCGTCGCTGTCGCTTCCACCGTCATGCTACCAACGCCAGTGAGCCTCCTCCTCTTCCTTCTCTCTCTTTATGTCTCTATCCCTCTCTCTTTCTCTATTTCTCTCTATTTCTCCCTACTACCGCCGCCTTTGTCCACTCGACCCATCGCCGAGAAGCGACTGGTGCTCCCTCATCCTCCCTTCTCCTCTCTCTCTCTCTCTCTCTCTCTCTCTCACTTGGGCTCAGACTCGTTGGAGCCGAGCCGTTGGTGAGAGATTGGCCGCTGGCTGGCCAACAGCGGCCGGTACCCTCCCCGCTGTCCCGGATCCGCCTTCCTTCCTTCCCTTCTCTCTTCTCCCCTTTCTTTCTTCTTTTTTTTCTTCTTCTTCCTTTCCTTTCCACTCGTTTTCCTCTCTGTAGCTACAGTGCTGGCTCGCCCAGCACTGTAGCACTAGTAGTGCTGGACCCGGCCCAGCACTATAGTAGAGAGCTTTTTTCTCCTTAATGGTTTACTTTATTACTGTAAATTAGAGAAATTAGATAAGTAATTATTATTAAATGATATATATATAATAGTACGTGATAATGTCTTGAGATATCCTGAGGAGATATATTAGAGCAAAGATGAGGTAACCTATAGATGTGATATGGTGTAGAAGATAGTTTAACAAGATATTGAGTTGTATCATTATTTGATATTTGTACTTCATTTTATAGACGATGATTTGTATAATACAAGTCAGATTATAGTGTACTTATGTATTAATGATTCTAGTTGTATCTTGAGGGTTTGTCATGGCATGTGTGGGCCTTACCAAATTATGTAGCTATCTAATATGGTTGTTGTGGACTTGGATATTTATATGCTATCAAGTTTATTTGGTTAATTGTATGATTTTTTCGATGATGGATTATGTCAGCATGAATATGTTAGGAGGTTTTATTTGATGATATTATCATTATATCGGCACAAGAGTGTATTTGTGCGTGGTGAGCCCCACCCATCCTATTGTGTGTGCGGTGCGTGCCGTGTGGGTGTGTGGCCGTGCGCGTGCCCATGCCGGGCGGGGGCGTTACATCCATCTACCATCATTAACTCTAATGAAAGTCTACACTCCCTTGTCGCAGATCATCTCTAGTGGTCCGTAACAATTTGGTATCAGAGCCGTCATTATTCTTGGACCAGATGACATTCACACGGGGGATGGCAGCAAGAGTAACCGGTGAGACTTCTACGATCAGGGATCCACCACCGATGAAGACTACCCGACTACCCGAGAACACAAGTCCACCGCCAGAACCGCCAACTCGACCACTCTCGATAGCTCAGCCGAAGGCGCTTCAAACCTTGCAATCAATACAAGCATTCATGGCTGAGATGGTGTCCGCTATTCACAAACTCCATGATGAACAAACTCCATGAGCACAAATCGAGAGGTGTTGTGGCTCCCGAACCTATGCACGCTGAATCGGTTGAAGATGAGGATGTTGTAGGGTTTGCGGTGCACCCATCCCTTGGGCGTGCACACCAATGGACGAGCCCACCAGGTTTAGACGCACAAGATAGAGTTCGGTGCACTGAAACTCCACCTTAGGGCTTGGTCTGTCCCGACGGTGACTACGGCTTGGCCCAAACCACCTACAGTGCTGGGCCAAAGTGGGTGAGAGGAGCACTAGGTGGTAGGGACTTCCGCCCTTGAGGCCGAGTGGGAGAATCAAATCCAGCATTGCTTGATGGAGCCGACCGAGATCCTCTCTCATCTTTAGGGCTCCATGGCATCTTGGAGCTTCTTCGTAGCTCGTTGACCTTCTCCTCCATCATGGCCGCTGTAGAAAAGACCTCCAACAATGTCCTAGGCCTCATGGCTTTGACCTCCGCTTGTATGTTGAACCTGAGTCCACTGATAAAGGTGCTGCAGAGGGCTAAGTCTGACCAACCCGGTATGCGGTTGCAAATTATCTGAAAGTCTTCTTGATAAGCTTCGATTATGGTCCGTTGAGTTAGCTTAGTCAAGATTGTTTGGAAGTCTTCATACTTAGCCGGACTGAATCGAGTACATAGTGTGTACACAAACTCATCCCAAGACGGAAATGGTTGAGTTCGTTGTGCGGATGCAAACTATTTGATGGGGACATATTCAAACTGGAATGAGGCTATTAGGACCTTCTCTGGTGGTCTGGGGTCACTTTGGTAGGTGAAGAACTGATCCGCTTGATAGAGTTACTGTAGTGGATCGCCTCCCGTGAACTTGGGGAAATCGAGTCATATTGTCCGAACTTGAGCCCCTAGAAATGGCCCATCTTGATGGGTGGCATGTCCTCGTTCCCCGCATGGGTCCCTTTTGCCACGTGGAGGGGGGCCCGCTGTGGCATCGCTTGGGCTAATCTCTGGCCATGGGTCACTTAAGCCCTGATCTAGGTGTAGGCGATTCATGCAAGGGTCTACCCTGTTCTATTTTGGGCCAGACCCTAGCTGCGGGCTTGGTCCAAGCCCTAGGCTCAGGTGGTTTTGGCCAAGCCCTAGGCATCGTCGGGTCAGACCAAGCCCTAGTCGTTGGATGGGGTGGAGTTTCAATGCGCTGAACTCCATCTCGTGTGCCTAACCCTAGTGGGTTCATCCATTGGTGTGCACGCCCAAGGGATGGGTCCATCCCAAACCCTATGACATCCTCCTCTTCAATCAGTTCCGCGTTCATAGGTTCGGGAGCCGCAACAATCCTCTCTATTTAAGCTTGTGAAGTCCATTCATCACGGAGTTCGCGAAAAGCGGACACTATCTCAACTATGAATGCTTGTATTGACTACAAAGATTGAAGCAACTTCGGCTGAGATGTCGAGGGCGGTGGGGTCGGTGGTTCTGGTGGTGGATTTGTGCTCTCAGGTAGTCGTCGCTGGTGGTGGATCCTTAGCCATAGAAGTCTCACCGTTTACTCTTGCTGCCATCCCTCGTGTGATTGTCATCTGATTCAAGGATAACGACGGCTTTGATACGAAATTGTTATGAACCACTAGAGATGATCTGCAACAAGGGAGTGTAGGCTTTGATTAGGGTGAATGATGGTGGATGGAGAGGGTGGAAGGGGGGATGATGGAGATGATGATGGTGAGGAAGATGAAGGGCAGCGATGGCGGTGATGCTTAACAAAGGAGCCCAACCCCTCTATATATAGATGTCGGTTACAACAAGTCCCACTAGGACTAGCCCTAAAAGTTGAGACGACTCAAATAAGATTTTGCCTTAAAAGCTTACGTGACTTAATTGGACTTGCCTTAATGGCTGTCATGACTTATTTGACTTGCCTTAATGGCTCACACGACTAAATTAGACTTAGCTAAAAGGCTTACATCATGAAATAATTAAAAGATAGATAGACTCGATCATTCAAGCCCAATGTCCCCCTGAATTGATCCAATCAGACCCAGATCACGTTAGCAGCCTTGCTGACCGCCCTACTCCGTGAAGGTGGGTTTGAGTGGGGCGGAACGCGCATTTGAAGAACTCAAACAAGCCATGACCGAGGCGCCTGTATTAGCGCTACCAGATTTCACCAAGATCTATATTGTCGAGTATGACGCATCTAGGTCAGGGATCGGCGTAATTTTGATGCAAGAAGGGAAACCATAGGCCACATGAGCAAGGCCCTCTCGCAACGGTTGCACCAATTGTTGACGTACGAGCAAGAGATTTTAGCCATGGTCAACGCTGTTAGCTAGTGGCGTCCATACCTGATCGTAAGGAAGTTCATAGTGCGCTCTGATCAAAGAAACTTACTCGAGCAAAGGATCCACACTTTAGTGCAACAAAGGTGGTTGAAGCCGATGCACACTCGCTCCATACTGCCAAGCTAGCCATCCTATTGACTCCAACACTCCCCTTGTTGTTTCGTCTCAGTGACGCCACATTGAAGGACCCAAGCCTAGTGGAACTTGCTGTCAGGTTACTCAAGACCCATCAAGTTAGATTGAGTACAGCATGAGAGATGGACTAGTGCTTAATGGGGACCAGGTCCTAATCCCAACTAATGTAAACTTGCAAACTGCCTGGATTATCCACTTCCATGGCTCACTCCTCACAGGGCACGAGGGCATCTTTCGGACCGACAAGCGACTAAGCTCAACTGTAATCATCTCTAGATAAAGTTATATAATCATGCTGGAGGCCAAAACATGTATGTACATAACATATAATATAACTTAATTTGAGAAAGGTGTTCAGGGGATAAGACTACTCACATCTGATTAGAAGATACTACACACGTATCCATTACGTTCATCGATCAACCGCCACTCGTCTCTAGTAAGGTCTACGGGGTCTCAAATAAGGGGGTTCAAGATCTGAACATATTTAGGTAGTATGAAGTTACTTGTTTATCCCATTTAGAATTCTGATACAATTAGTTAGGATCTTTTCTTATTGCATTAGGTGCTTATTTTCATTAAAATAAAGTTGGGGTAACTAAGATGCGCGGTTTGCACCTAGAACGCTGGCTGGAAATTCTGCAGTTTCAAAAACAGCGGTTGCGACTACTAGACCACGATCACCTTTGAGACCTTCTTTCGACATTAGAGGAGGCACTAGACCTCCAGTTCAAACTCTCACACCTGCACAGGTGGAGGAGCGAAGAGCGAAGGGCGTTTGCTTTCGATGTAATGAGCGTTTCACCCCCGGCCATCGGTATTCTAAACCGATTGGGAGTGTGAAGCTTATCGATGGTCCTGAGGAGGATAATGAGATTGATGATGATGGAGAGTGTCCAGAGGAGACCCATGAGGAGGCCGTTGTGGAGGGCGTTGAGGAAGATATCTAAGCTGAAATATTGATGCATGCATATTTGGGTACTTCTCCGCTAAGGACGTTACGGGTAGACAGACTTGTTAGAAAGCATTGTGTGCACATCCTCATCGATTCAGGGAGTACACATAATTTTCTAGACGAGAGGCTAGTGAGGAGATTGGGTTTGGATGCCGAACCGACTACGGGATTTGATGTTGCTATTGGAGACGGCACGAAGCTTAGGGCGTAGAGCTTGTGTCGCCGAGTCGGTATACGGGTGCAAGGACACGACATCATTGTGGACTTGTATCTGTTGGCGCTGCGAGAAGCGGACATTGTCCTTGGTGCTTAGTGGTTACAAAGTTTGAGACCCATCACATTTGATTTCCGGAGCATGTGAATCTAATATAAACAAGGAAACAATGATGTGTGGCTTGATGGTGTACAGACTTCGCCGATTCCTGCCATGCAGCGTACGGTGAGGTTGCTTGGTGCGTATGATTTAGCCTATTTTCTTCAGTTAGGACCAGTAGGAGATGAGCCTCAAACGAGTTCAAGTACTACCATTGAATTGTTTAATTTATTAGATAACTTTTCTGGACTGTTTGAGGAGCCGCAAGAGTTGCTACCAAGGAAAATGGCGGACCATTGTATAGAGATTGTACCCAGGGCTGCACCGGCGAACGTGAGGCCATATCGATATACACATGTGCAGAAGGAAGTTATCTCAAAGATGGTAGCTGAGATGTTGGAGCAAGGCCTCATACAACCAAGTTATAGCTCATACTCATCCCCTGTGCTTTTGGTGCGAAAAAAGAACGGGACATGGCGTTTTTGTGTCGACTATCAAGCACTAAACGCTATTACCGTCAATGACCGGTATCCCATTCCGGTTATCGAGGAGTTGCTAGACAACCTTGCAGTGGCGAATATATTTAGTAAGCTTGACTTGAGGGCCGGGTATCATCAAATTAGAGTTCACCCGGCGGATGTACACAAAACTGTATTTCGGACTCTGGACGAGCATTACGAGTTTCGAGTGATGCCTTTTGGTCTCACCAATGCTCCAACTATCTTTCAAGGCCTCATGAATGATATATTTCGGCCTCTATTGCGAAGGTATGTCTTGGTATTTTTTGACGATATTTTGGTGTATAGCAGGACTGAATTGGAGCATTGACGGCATTTGGAGAACGTGATGAAGTAATTGGAGCAAAACCAATTAAAGATCGAGAAGTCTAAGTGCCTATGGGGAGTACCAAAGGTGGAGTATTTAGGCCACATCATTTCAGTAGATGGTGTAGCGGCGGATCCTCAAAAGGTTGCATGTATGACCGCTTAGCCTATTTGTACTACTACCGTCGGATTGAGAGGATTTTTGGGGCTGACTAGTTATTATCGTCAATTCATTGTCGGATATCGCAAGTTCACTGCTCCTCTCACTTCCTTGTTGAAAAAGGGCTCTTTTAGATGGACAGATGAAACCACTTTAGCTTTTGAAAAATTGAAAACAGTAATGACGATGGCACCCGTTTTATGGAATGTGATGCGTTGGTGTTGGCAAATGAGCTGTACTAATGCAAGAAGGACGTCCCATTGCCTATCTTAGCAAGGCTTTATCACAAAAATCTCAGTAATTATTGACTTATTAGAGAGAGATGCTAGCAATTCTACATGCGGTGACAAAGTGGAGGTCTTATTTCATTGGTAGACGATTCATTATCCGAACCGATCAAAGGAGCCTTGCATACTTTATGGGAAAGCGCATACACACTCCGGCACAACAGCGATGGGTTAAAAAATTGCTAGGGTATGATTATGAAATTTAATACAAGAAGTGAACGGAAAATAGAGCGGCAGATGTACTATCGTGCCAACCTATTACCGCCGAGCTTGTAGCCTATGCACCTCCTACCTTTCCCTTCCTTGACAAGCTGAGGTATGCATGTACTTCTGACCCAAATGTTTTGAGATTGTTGCAGGAGGTGATGGATGATCTAGAGCACCATCTAGAGTTAGGGAATCTAGGCGGTTTGCTGCTGGACCGCGGATGCATTCGAGTGTTAGAGCGTATTGGTCTGGTTTCATATCATTTAGAGCTGCCGGAGAGGTCGAGAATGAATCGTATCTTCCAGATTTCATTATTGAAAGAGTGCATTGGAGATCATGAGATTGTTGGATCGGTTCTACCGGAACCATTGGAGGAGATAGAGATTGTAGAGCTAGTTCGAGTACTTGTTAGACGCCGACGACGAGATGGTATCAGATTGGAGATGGAGATTCTAGTTAAGTGGCTTGGCAAGCCATCTGATGAGGCGACATGAGAGTTGGAGACTGATATCTTGGAGCGTTTCCCTGACTTTTCACTTTGAGTGCAAGGTGGGGGAAGTGTGGTGGGCTGATACACTTAGTTATGATCTTTTCTTATTGCATTAGGTGTTTATTTCTATTAAAATAAAATTCATGTATGTCGCGTTCGAACGCTTGTGAACCCTTATGAACACATTGTGAACGCCTGCGTTCGAACGACTTGTGAATGCCTATGTTGCGTTCGCAACTCCAGAGAAGGGGTTTTTGAGTACGTTCGAACGCGATCGGGCGCGTTCGAACGTAATCGACGGGAATCATCTAGAATCAGTATTTCATATTGTTTTAGGACATGTTGGCTAGTCTTTTTAAATATGTGGATGGCAACCAACTTTATTATGCAATTGTATTTTTGATTTCTTTCCTCCTATCTTCTCTCTAGACTCCTCCCTCCTCCCTCTTCACTATCCTTCCACCTCTACCATTGGCAAGGTTTCTCTTTGATTCTAATCTCCCTCGTCTGTCGAGTCACTCCTCTTCTTTGGGATCTCGATCGCTTCGTTCTTTTCGTCTACTTCCCTTAATTACTTCCACAATCCACACTCATCTCCATACCCATCCATAACCCTAACATCCACTCCACCCGTCACCACCACCATCACCCACGTCCTACCCACGGCTCTTGCGACCTCTTCGGGAATGCCATGCTAGGAGAAGAGGGCAATGGCGACGCCAGACTCGGAAATTAGGGACGCCAGGCTTGGAGATGATGTCGTGAGGCATTTGGAGAGAGAGAGCTCTAAGAAGAGGGTGATGGCGATGGGGAGGAATTTAGAGAGAGAGAAAGGGCTTGGAGAAGATGGCAACGGCGACACCGGGCTCGGAAAAGAGGGTGACGGCAACGTCAAGGCGGGGCTCGAAGAAAGGGCTCCGAGAAGAGGGCGGATCTGATCTGTCTAGCCTTGATCGACTACAGTCGCCGGGGGCGGCGGCATAGCGGCCGAAGCAACGCTGATCCAAGATCCAACTCCAACGGGAATGTGGATCTTGCGATGTATTCGAGCTCGAGCACGTTGGAGAGGAAGACGATGGTAGGCTGTGGAGGAGGCGACGGTGGTCAACGCTGTGGATGCGGTGGCTATGGCAGTGGAGGCTATGATGGCTAGGTTGAGGCTGCAGTAATGGAGGGAGAGAATGAGGGGTATTTTGGTCCACCTAAAAGTTTCTCATGACTTAGCATGTGACTTGCACATGTAAGAGGGTAAAATTGTCATATATTTGTCAGGTGATTATCACGTGATATTTTTTGGATGGAAATGGGTAATGAAACCCTAACGGAAGGGGTCAAGTGAGGTATTTCTAATAGTTTAGGCGGTCAGTGTGTACAAAAAAAAAAGTTTAGGGGGTCAATGTAGAAATGAGTGATAGTTCAGGGGATGAAAAAGGATATAACCCTTAAATATATGCATGTATAAGTACATAAAACATTAATAGAAACTTATATAATTTAATTATTTTTAATAAAACTAAATATATAAAATATAAGATTATTATTGATATGATTACTTGTATTAATCTAATAAGCAATGGCTAAACTATAAATAAATTCATATGCAAGTATTTATAATAATAATTAATAAATTATTATCCCAAAAATACTTAGCTAATACTTATACTAGTGAGTGTAAATTATTAAAATAATCTACCATGTAAATAAACTAATTTACCTAAATTTTAGAAAATAAAATATATAATTACGTGAAAAAAATTTAAAAGGGAGCAACCCCTTTGCTACAGTGCTGGACCGAGTCCAGCACTATCTTTTACAATGCTGGGCCAAGCCCAGTACTGTTGCAGAAGGGGGAGCCGCTGAGGAAGAAGAAGGAGAAAGAAGAAGAAGAAAGAAAGAAAAGAAGAAGAGAAGAGGAGAGAAGAGAAGAGAAGAGAAGGGAGGAGGGGAGGGAGGGGGTCATGGACCCAGGCCGGCAAGTAGGGCATTAGCCATTGGTGGTCATGGTCTAAGCTTATTGAGAAGAGTTTGAGAAAATTTGCAACCGCGTAGGGTTGGTCATACTCAACCCTCTACAGCACCTTCATTAGTGGACTCAAGTCTGACATACAAGCCGAGGTCAAGGCCATGAGGCCTAGGAAATTGTTGGTGAACCGGCATGAAGAAAGACGTGCACAACTACATTCACACATCTGAAGTCTACCAACATGCCAAAGCAGATTTGACTCGACTACTCAGCCTTCACCAACCCCTTCCCGTGTCTGAGCAGATCTGGAAAGATATTTCAATGGACTTCATTAAAGGCCTACTGACTGTCCAAGGGCGATCGGTTATCATGGTGGTGGTCGACCACCTCTCCAAGTATGCACACTTCTCAGCGCTCGCCATCCCCTACATCGCACGAAAAGTCGCAGAGGTCTTTGTTCTTGATGTGGCTAAACATCATGGGATACCACGATCTATTGTGTCCAACAAAGATCTGGTGGTCAGTTTTGGCAAGAATTCTTTCATCTACAGGGCATGATGTTTTGAATGACCTCGGCATGCCATCTAGAAACGGATGGGCTGATAGAGGACCTGAGCCAATGTTTGGAGCAATAACTTTGGTGCTATGCCGAAGAACAGCCAAAGCGGTGACTCAACTTCTTACCATAGGCGGAGTGGGGCTACAACACTACCCACCACTAAGCTATAGACACCAAGCCTTTTCAGACAGTTTATGATAGGCCGCCTCCTACCTTGGTCTCCTACGCATCGACTTAACGAACGAAACACATGGACATCAAGGAAACCCTAGCGGATAGGGATGCTCAGATTTGACGGTTGATGGCCAACTTGGCGGTTGCATAGAATCGGATGAAATAGATCTATAATCGGCGGCACCATGAGCGAACGTTCGGTTCAACCTATCATGAACCAAAAGCTAGCACATAGGTACTTTGGGTCGTACCAAGTGATTTAATGGGTAGGCGAGGTGGCCTACCGACTTGATCTTCCAGATGACTTGAGGGTGCACCTAGTGTTCCATGTTTTCAACTTTGCAAGGCCGAGTAGCAGCAGAGATAGCTGTTGATCCGTTGGACCACTCCACGGGTATGCCACTTTGAGTTCTAGCCAAGAGAAGGATTCGGGTAGATGGAAGATTGATCACATAAGTACAAGTGGAGTGGTCCAACGGATCAACAGGAGATTTGACTTGGGAGTCTGAGTTCGAGTTCATGTAGCGCTTCCCAGACTTCTCACTTTGAGGACAAGGTGGTCGTTAACGTGGTGGAGTGATGTGATCCGGGTTTGATTGGATCAATTCATGGCGATAGGGGGCTCGATTGATCGAGTCTATTTATCTTTTAATTATTTCATGATGTAAGCCTTTTTGGTAAGTCTAGTTTAGTCATGTGAGCAATTAAGGTAAATCCAAATAAGTCATGACAGCCCTAAGACAAGTCTAGTTAAGTTATGTAAGCCTTTAAGGCAAATCCAATTAAGTTATGTAAGCTTTTAAGGCAAATCCTAATTCGAGTCATGTCAACTTTTAGGGCTAGTCCTAGTGGGACTCATTGTAACTGATCTCTATATATAGAGGGGTTGGGCTCCTTTGTTAAGCATGCAAGTATTGAGAGAAAAAAGTATTCTAGCCATGAGTTTACCTTAGGAGTAAGAGTAAGATAACCTAGGAGTAGAAGTAAATTAATCTCCCTTCATCACCACTATCACTACCCATCATCTTCTTCACTGCTATCATCCCTCCTTCCACCGTCTCCATCTACCATCATTCACCCTAATCAAAGCCTACACTCCCTTATTGCGGATCATCTCTAGTGGTTTGTAACATAATTTACATCTACTCTGATAGGATTCGGACTTCACCGATGTCGTCTCAAGCATGGATACACTTTAGGGGTATCTTTTATTCTTGTTTTAGTGTTCATTTCGGAGAAAAATAAGTTTTATGTAGGTCATGTTCGAATGCGGGTGGGTGCATTCGAACGCACTTGCAAACACCTACATCAGGTTCGCAAAAATAAAGGACGTGAAATGTGCGTTCGAATGACTATATCAGGTTCGCATCGACAGAGAACGTCTTTTGTGCGCTTGAATGCGTTTGATCCCGTTCGAACGCGGTCGGCGAAAATCCATTGTTTATACGGTTAATAATTGTTATTTTTGAATTGTTTGGTTAGCCTCAAGGTGTGGATGGCAACCAAAGAGGTATTATTAAATGAATTGAATTTTTGCCCTAATATTTTTCTTCTTGTCCTTCTCTCTCGTTCCCTCATTCCCCGACTCTGCCGCTTCTAGGCTCTCTTGACCGGCCACTCACCCTAGTCCCTTAGGGGCAGCAACCCACTCCTCCCCATTCTTCAAATCTTTCTACCCTCGCCCTAACCATTTCATTATCTGTAATCCCTCCATCACCACCTTACTCACTGGTGCCACCCCATTATCTTCGGCCTACCACCTCCATAATCCATGTCGGATCTCGTGGCTCCATCCATGGATCCACAGGCGGACTCCTTGACGTTTGTCTACTTATCTGAGGATATATCCCTGAAATTAGATTCGTTGGAAAGTTCTTTTTCAGGGATATAACATATCAAAATTTCACATTGATCCGACAGCTATATCTTCCGGAATCTTCTTCTAAAGTTCCGTGCCAGATCTTGTTCAAATCTGAAAACGGGATAAATGAAACCTTAGCCCAAGGGGAGATCGTATCATACTCTTAAGTTATCTTACTCTTACTCCTCAGATAAACTCAAGGCTAAAATACTTTCTCAATTCTTGAATGCTTAAGAAGGAGCCCAACCTCACCATATATAGAGGTCGGTTACAATGAATCTCACTAGGACTAGCCCTAAAGGTTGACACAACTCGGATTAGGATTTACCTCATAGGCTTAAATGACTTAATTGAACTTGCCTGAAAGTCTTATTTGACTTAACTAGATTTGCCTTAAAGATAGTCATGACTTATTTTGACTAGACTTAATTGCTTACCACACTTTGACCACCTTGTCCTCAAGTTGAGAAGTCTGGTAAGCGCTGCATCAACTTGAAAATAGGCTCCCAAATTGGATCTCCTGTTAATCCGTTGGACCACACCACTTGTGCTTTGGTGATCAATCTTCCATCTACCTGAATCCTTCTCTCTTGGCTAGAACCCAAAGTGGCATGGGCTCTTGGTCATGTGTGGCTGGGTCGAGTATGTTGGCCGCAACAACTGTCTCGGCTTTAACTCTGGCTTGCGAACCTAAAACATGGAACATTAGGTGCACCCGCGAGTCATTGAGAAGATCAAGTCAGTAGACCTTCAATGGCGTCCATTGAAATATCTTTTTTTGATTTGCTCGGGCAAGGGAAAGGGTTGGAGAAGGCCAGCTAGTCGAGTCTAACTTGCTTTGGCTCGTTAGCAAACATCACATGTGCAGATGTAGTTGCACACGTATTTGTTCATCCCGCTTCACCAGCAATTGAGGCATAATCATTTGTGGGTCCGAAATATGCCCTCGCGGTCTGCGAGTCTGCATTAGTTGGGCTTAGGATCCGGTCCCCCTTGTGCACTAATCCGTCTCTTGTGCTATACTCCATCTGACTTGATGGGTCTTGAGTTACCTGAGTCACAAGTTCCACAAGGCTTGGGTCCTTCAAGGTGGCATCCCTGATCTGGTCCAACAAGGGGAAGGTTGGAATTGGTAGGGTGGCTAGCTCGGCAGCTTCAGGTTGGCGAGAGAGTGCATCAGCTACAGCGTTCTCTGAACTGATTTTGTAAACCAAGTCATAGTCATACCCTGAGCAATTTGGAGAGCTGCCTTTGTTGCATAGGAGTGTGGATCCTTTGCCCAAGTAAGTTAGGCAGACTTCTTTAATTGGTACACACTATGAACTGCCTTCCGATCAGATATGGACGCCACTTGCTAACAGCATGGACCACGGCAACATCTCTCACTCATACGTCAATAATTGGCATGACCGTTGTGAGAGGGTCTTGCTCACGTAGGCTGGTAGCCCTACTTGCATTAAAATTGCATTGATCCTTGACCCAGATGCGTCACACTCGACAACAAAAATCATGGTGAAAATCTGGTAGGCTAACACGGGAGCCCCACTCATGGCTTGCATGAGTTCTTCAAATGTGCGTTCCGCCTTGTCGGCTCACTCAAACTCACCTTTGCGGAGTAGGGCGGTCAGCGGGGTTGCAATCTACTTGCAGAAGAGATAACAATGCCCTAGGTACTCAACTCGTGGCTGCCCCCAAACGCACTTGCCTTTCTTCACTTTCCGCCCGTGCGCCTGTAATATCTCCATGACTATCTGTAGGTGGTGTAGGTACTCCTCTCTCGATCGATTATAAACGAGGATGTCGTCAAAAGCAAACAATCGAAGGACTGGGTGAAATACATCGTACATCAGCCCTTGAAAAGTTGCCTGTGCATAATGCTGAAAGGCTGTCTTGTCAACGACGATTGCCTGGACCCTAATGAAGTAGCTGGCCTGTAAATCTAGCTTAACGAAGATGGTGGCACTTGCTAACTCGTCCAAGAATTCCTAGATAACTGGTATTAGATATCAGTCCTTGATGGTCATGGCATTTAGTGCTCGGTAATCCATACAGAATCGCTATGAGTTGTCCTTTTTCACTAGGAGCACCGGTGAAGAGTAGGCACTATGACTTGACTGGATGATGCCTTGGTCCAACATCTCTTGTACCAGCCGTGTGATCTCACGCTTTTGAGCATGTGGATACCGGTAAGGCCTTATGTTTGCTGGTCTGGCTCCTGGTGTGATCTCGATGCGATGATCGAGGTCTGGAATCAGCGGTAGTCCCTACGGCTCTTTGAAGACATGATCAAACCCTTAGAGTAGTGAGTTTAAATCAGCTGCTATTATGTTACATAGGTTTGATTCCGCTATGGTTGAGACCAACCGCATCAACAAGCCATGGCTGTCGGCTTGTGGTAATCCGGTTAGGGTTTGAAGGCTAGCCCTAGGGTTCAGTCGCAACCCTTCAAGTCAAATTGGTCTCCCCACATACTTGAAGTCCATCCACATCATGCCAAAATCAACTAGGATTGAGCTTAAGCTATGAAGCCATTGAACTCCTAGGACCAAGTTGGCCCCCTTAAGCGCCAAAGGGTGCAAGTCCAAATAAAGTATCTCACTGTGGATCTGCACCTCAACTCCATTGCACTTACTATCAGTCGCAAGACTGTGTCATCTCCGATGGCTAAATCTAATTCAATAGTTGGAGTCAGCCCCGACCCAATTTGTCACACCAACTTCTCATCCATGAAATTATGTGTGCTGCGCAAGTCAATTAGTATCTCGACTCGGTCCTTCTTGATCAAACCTTCTACCCAAAGCATTTGGGGTGCTCGTGATCTCGAATAGAGGCATGTAAACTTAACTTAGAATGCACCTCATCGTCATTGTCTGCGGTCTCCAAATCCGCTACCTCCTCTTCATCGCCGCACGGCTCCATTTCGCACTCATCTCCTCTGAGGAACATGATCGTCACAAGTGGTTTACCATACCTGTGTCTTGTAGCAAACTTCTCGTTGCAATAGAAGCATAAACCCTTGGCCCTCCTTTCCTTAATTTGTGCCAGGGTTAGCATTCAGGAGAACCTCTTTCATTGCCCTCCAAAGTCGATGAGAGGAGCACTAGGTGGTAGGGACTTCCTCGCTTCTGGTCGAGTGAGGACCAAATCCAGCACTGCTCGATGAAGCCGGCCGGGATCCTATCCAGTCCATAGGGCTCCATGGCACCATGGAGCTCCTTCGTAGCTCCTTGACCTTCTCCTCCATCATGGCCACTGTAGAAAAGGCCTCCAACAATGCCCTAGGCCTCATGGACTTGACCTCCTTTTATATGTTGGACTTCAGTCCACTGATGAAGGTGTTGCGAAGGGCTGAATCTGACCAACCTGGTAAGCGATTGCAAATTTATTCAAACTCTATTTGATAAGCTCAGACCGTGGTCCATTGAGTTAGTTTAGTCAAGATTGCTTGGAAGTCTTCACACTCAGTTGGATCAAACTTAGTATGTAGGGCAGAGGCAAACCCATCCCAAGATGGAAACAGTTGAATTCATTGTGCCACTTGGAACCATCCGATCACGACATCCTCCAAGTGGAATGAGACTATTAGGACCTTCTGGTGGTCTGGGGTCCCTTCGTAGGTGAAGAACTGATCCACTCGATAGAGCTAGTCTAGTGGATAGCCTCAGTGAACTTGGGGAAATGAAGTCATATGGTCCACTATGGCACGTGGTGCGGGGCTCCACTATGGCATCGACTCCATGACTCATTGGTTCAGACCATTGCCTGCTGTAGCTTTAGGTGGCTCGGGCCAACCTTTGGTCGCAGGCGTTCAAACCCTAGTCTTGGTGTAGGCGGTTCATGCTATGCTCTATCTTACTTTGTTTTGGGCCAAACCCTAGCTGTAGGTGGTTCGGTCCAAGTCCTAGCCGTAGGTGGTTTGGGCCAACACCTAGCCATCGGGTGGGGTGGAGTTTTAGTGCGCAAAAATCCATCTCTTGCACCTAACTCTGGTGGGTTCATCCATTGGTGTGCACACCCAAAGGATGGGTCCACCCCAAACCCTACAACATCCTACTCTTCAACTGGCTAAGCACTCATAGGTTCGGGAGCTGCAACACTTGTCTCTATTTGTGCTTGTGGAGTCCATTCATCATGGAGTTCGCAAATAGCAGATACCATCTCAACCATGAATGCTCGTATTGATTACAAGGATTGAAGCACCTTTGGCTGAGCTGTCGAGGGTTGGGAGGGTTGGGGGGTCGGCGGTTAGAGTGGTGGACTTGTGTTCTCGGGTAGTCATTGCCAGTGGTAGATCCTTGATCGTAGAAGTCTCCTTGGTTACTCTTGCTGCCATCCCTCCGGTGATTGTCATCTGGCTTGAGGATAACGATGGCTCTGATACCAAATTATTAATGAGACTTGCCTTAAAGGCTGTCATGACTTATTTCAATCAGACCCGGATCACATCAAAGCTCCAGAAGATCAAACTTCAAATTGAGCAGAATCAGGCTGAACCGGACCACACCATGAGGGATGGCCTGATTCTGATTCAAGAGCGCATTATAATCAGGAACTTCCATGGCTCTAGGAGCCGGCCATGAAGGTATGCCTAGAACTTATCTGCTTCTTAAATGCAGCTGTAGATAGGGATGGAAAAAGATACGCGAGCCTATGTCAAGGCTTGTGATACTTGCCAATGAGTCAAGATTGAGTCAACTAAGCCTGCTGGCTTGTTGCAGCGCCTGCTCATACTAGATCAGATCTGGTAGGACCTCTCACTTGATTTTGTTGGAGGCCTGCCAACGGTTCAAAGAAAATCTGTGATCAGGGTTGTGGTTGATCGCCTCAGCTAGTACATGCATTTTATCACGCTAAGTCATCCTTACATGGTTTGGACAGTGGCGGAAGCTTTATACGCGAAATGGTTCGTCTCCATGGGGTTCCAAGATCCATTGTGTCCGACTGAGATCCTATCTTCACCAGCCTGTTCTGGACTGAAATGGCACAAAGGACCGAACTGATGGGCAAACTGAAAGAGTTAATCATTGCTTGGAGCAATATCTGCATAGCTACGATGGCATGCAACCACAAAGATGGCTGGAATTCATCCCTTGGGCGGAGTGGCCATACAACACTGGCCACCATTCTGCTACTGGTGTCATGCCCTTGAAGCTGTCTATGAAAGGCTACCACCCACTCTTGTGGCATATCTTCCAGAATGGTGTTCAGAGAGGACAGAAGTAGAAGAAGCTCTAAAGAGCGGGACAAACAATTCAGGAAATTGAAGCAAAATGTGACTTGTTCTCAGAATCAGATGCGTCAAGTTCATGATCGCAAACACATGGATTGAGTTTTTGCTGTAGGAGATTAAGTATTTGTCAAACTACAACCATATTGCCAAATTTCAGTTCGACTGGGTACCCAACCAGAAATTAGCTCACCGTTACTTCGGTCCATGCCAGGCTGTGGAGCGAATTAGTGTGATAGCATACAGGTTGGACTTGCACAATGATGTGAGGATATATCCTGTATCTCACGTGTTGGCTCTACGAGTGTGAGTTGGAGCTGAGAAGGTCATGTCAGAACGACTTCCTGAGCCTATCATAGAAGACCATGATCTGGTTCCACTTCGAACACTACTCAAGCGAAGGACACGGGTGGGAGGTCTACGTTAGACCCAAGACCTAGTTGAGTGGATCAGTGGATCAGTGGACCAGCTGAGGACCTGACATGGGAGCTAATGCAATGCTTTCCAGAATATTCACCTTGAGGATAAGGTGAATTAAAAGCGTGCTGGAGTGCTATGACCCAAGCCCAAGCTAATCTAGCCTAGCCAAGCATAATCACTTGATCTACTATTGGACGCACACACTATCTCTCTTAAATTTGCTTATTTCCTTTAGGTTGTTCAATTAAGACCTACACCTTCGAAAATTTCCCTCTACACCTCCATTGCAGCCATCCTCCATCACTCCACCAGGTCGTGGCCACCCTCTCTTAATCCCAAACGAGAGAATTACAACACCTAGAAGCATCTGCAACTTCTTCAAATCTAGATCTGATTTTCTAGAGTTTGGGCCGCTGCACAAGTTGTATCAGATGATGAATTACATAATACATGTTAGATTATAATGTACTCACTCATGTATTAGTGACTTTAGTTGTATTTTGATGGTTTGTTGTGGCCTGTGTGGGCCATGTCAGATTATGTAGCTGTTTAGTATAGTTATTGTAGATTTAGCTATGGATATGTTACAGGCTTATCTTGATGATGTCATGATTTTTTTTTGTAATTGAGTATGTGAGCACAAAGGTATATCTGTGCATGATGGGCCTCGCCCATTCTATCGCATGCGCCACGCGTGCTGTGTGCGCTCATGGGTGTGCCCTTGCCGGACGGGGGCGTTACTTGAAGTGACTGCAAGGCTGCTCTCTGATGCTGTCGAATACCATCAAGTTGCGCCATTGTGCTTGTAGGTAAGGCACATCTCACCAAAATCAAAAGTGGCAAGGCCCAAACTCTGCTGCCACTATATCCCCAATTCAACACCTGCTCCCGGAGTGCAATTAGTTACGAGTCCATGACAAAGAAATGCCCTTGGACTCAATGGTGAGATCTAATCCTAGCGTCGATTCTGAATTGAGCCCGATCTTTTGAAGGAGTTGATCATCTAGAAAGTAGTGAGTATTCCCCGGGGCAATGTTTCCTAATGATGCCATCCACCTGAAGGGTTGTCAACGATGTCGTGGTAGCTAAGTAGGTGTGTAATGAGTTGCCTGCATGTATTCCACCAAGTCTAACTCCTTGGTAACCAGATGTTGCTCATTCTCGTGTTGTTCGCCAACAGCTACCTCATCCTTGGGCATGTCGTTGTCAATCTATACATCAATAAGCATCACTAAGCCAGTTTGTCGTGCACAGTGATTTCCCAAGGTGAACTTCTTGTTGCCCCTGAAGCACAAACCCGTAGCACTTCTCTCCACTTGAGAGCAGGTGTGAGAGTCCGTATAGGGGTTCTAGGAGCTGCTCACATAATTAGAAATACAAAAAGGTGGCCGCTGTCCAACTGCATGCAGGTAGGTAATCCGAGCTATCAAATGCATGCGTTGGCTTTGGTTGTAACTTGCTACTCTATGGTTTTCTCAAGTGCCCTCTAAGTGCTCAATGTTTATCCTCCATGAGCAAGGCATCCTCCCTAAGTTTAGTGTTACGAACCACTAAAGACGGAACAAGGAAGTGTATGGTTTGATTAGGATGAATGATGGTGGATGGAGTGGGTCGAAGGAGGGATCATGGTGAGGAAGATGATGGGCATTGATGGTGGTGATGAAGGGATATTAATTTACTTTTACTCCTAAGTAATCTTACTCATATTTCTAAGATAAACTCAAGGCTAGAATACTTTCTCAATGCTTGGATGCTTAACAAAGGAGCCCAACCCCTCTATATAAAGAGGTCGATTACAACAAGTCCCACTAGGATTAGCCCTAAAGGCTCATACGACTTGAATTTGCATTTGCCTTAAAGGCTTACATGACTTAATTCGAGCCCAATGTCACAGTGAATTGATCCAATCAGACCCGTATGACATCACTCCACCATGCTTCTGACCACCTTGTCCTCAAGATTGAGAAGTCTAGGAAGCAATGCATCAACTCGAACTTAGACTCCAAGTCGGATCTCCTGTTGGTTTGTTGGACCACAAGTACTTCATGAGCACAAATAAAGAGGTGTTGTAGCTCTCGAACCTATGAACGTGGAACCGATTGAAGAGGAGGATGTCGTAGGGTTTGGGGTGGACGCACCAGGGTTAGGCGCACGAGATGGAGTTTAGTGCACTGAAACTCCAGTCCATCTGACGGCTAGGGCTTGGTCTGACCCGATGGTGCCTAGGGCTTGGCTCGAACCACCTGCGCCTAGGGCTTGGACTGAGCCACTTGCAGCTAGAGTCTGGCCCGAAATAGAGTGAGGTAGACCCTGACATGAACCGCCTACACCAAGACCTCGGCCAGCAATCGGCCTGTGCCACCAATGGCTAGGGCAAGCAATGGTCCAAAACAATGGGTCATGGAGACAATGCCACAGTGGGGTCCCCCTCCACGTGGCAGAAGGGACCCACGCGGGGAACGAGGACATGCCATCCACGAGGACGAGCCATTTGTAGGGGCTCAAGTTCGGACCATATGACTCGATTTCCCCAAGTTCGCAGTAAATGATCCACTAGACTATCTCTATCAAGTGCATTAGTTCTTCAGCTACCAAGGGACCCTAGACCACTAGAAGGTCCTAATAGGCTCATTCCACTTAGAGGATGTCGCGATCAGATGGTTTCAAGCAGCACAATGAACTTAACCATTTCCATCTTGGGATGAGTTTGCGTTTGCCCTATGTACTTGATTCCGCCCAACTGAGTACAAAGACTTCCAAGCAATCTTAACTAAGCTAACTTAATGGACCATGGTCCAAGCTTATCAAGAAGAGTTTGAGAGAATTTGCAACCGTACCAGGTTGGTCAGACTCAGCCCTTTGTAGCACTTTCATCAGTGGACTGAGGTTCGACATACAAGCGGAGATCAAGGCCATGAGGCCTAGGACATTGTTGGTGGCCTTTTCTACAGTGGCCATGATGGACGAGAAGGTCAAGGAGCTACGAGGAAGCTCCAAGATGCCATGGAGCCCTACGGACTAGAGAGGATCCCAGTCGGCTCCATCAAGCAATGCTGGATTGGGTCCTCCCACACGGCCTCAAGGGGGAAAGTCCCTACCACCTAGTGGTCCTCTCACCGACCTCGAAGGGCAATGGAAGAGCTTCTCCCAATGGATAACCTCGGCACAAATCGAGGAAAGGAGGGCCAAAGGATTGTGCTTCTATTGCGATGAGGAGGGCGAAATGGAGCGATGGGGCGACGAAGAGGACATAGCGGATATGGAGGTTGGGGACCACAAGGATGAGGTGCATGCTGAGTCGAGCTTACATGCCTATTTGGGCTCGCGAGCACCTCGAACCCTATGGGTAGAGGGTTCGATCAAGAAGCACCGAGTTGAGATACTAATTGACTCGGGGAGCACACATAATTTCATGGATGAGAAGTTGGTGTGACAAATTGGGTTGGGGGTGACTCCAACCATTGAATTCGATGTAGCCACCGAAGATGGCACAGTCTTGCGGACCGATAGTAGGTGCGATGGAGTTGAGGTGCAGATCCAAGGTGAGATGTTTTGGTTGGACCTGGACCCGTTGGCGCTCAAGGGGGCTGACTTGGTCCTAAGAGTTCAATGGCTTCAGGGCTTAGACCCAATCCTAGTTTATTTTGGAATGATATGGATGGACTTCGAGTATGAGGAGAGACCAATTCGACTCGGTGGGCTGCGGCCAAACCCTAGGGCTAGCCATCAAGCCCTAACTGGGTTACCACAAGTTGGCTGCCATGGCTTGTTGATGCGGTTGGTCTCAACCACGAAGGAACTGAACCCAGGTAACACAATAGCTGCCAATTTGGACTCACTTATCTAAGGGTTTGATCAAGTCTTTGAAGAGCCGCATGGAATACCACCGATCTGAGACCACAATCATTGAATCGAGATCACCCCGGGTGCTAGACCAGCAAACGTGCGACCTTATCGGTATCCACATGCCGAAAAGGATGAGGTCACACACGGTTGGTACAAGAGATATTGGAACAAGGCATCATCTAGCCAAGCCATAGCGCTTACTCTTCACCAGAAGAAAGACAACTCATGGTGATTCTGCGTTGATTACCGAGCACTAAATGCCATCCATCACCATTAAGGACCGGTATCCGATACTGGTTATCGAGGACTTATTGGACGAGTTAGTTGGTGCAACCATTTTCACCAAGCTAGATTTGCGAGTTGGCTATCACCAGATTAGGGTCCGGGCAGCCGACATACACATGACACAGCCTTTCGAACCCATGATGGGCAGTACGAGTTTCTTGTAATGCCATTTGGCTTGACCAATGCCCTAGCAACTTTTCAAGGGCTGATGAATGATGTATTTTGCCCACTCCTTCGATGTTATGTTTTTGTGTTTTTTGACAACATCCTCATTTACAGTCGATCAAGAGAGGAACACGTACACCACCTCTGGACAGTCATGGAGATATTACAGGCGGATGGGCTAAAGGTGAAGAAAAGCAAATGCCTTTGAGGGCAGCCACGAGTTACCTAGGGCAGTTCATCTCTTCCGCAAGTGTTGAGGTCGATCCCACGAAGCTGGCTAACATAGTGCGCTGACCACAACCGAAGATGTGCAAGGAGCTCCGAGGCTTCCTTGGCCTCACCGACTACTACCGTCGGTTCATCAAGAGCTAATGGGAATATTGCTGCCCCACTGATTGCCCTACTCTGTAAAGGTGGGTTCAAGTGGGACGACAAGGCAGAACGCGCATTTGAAGAACTCAAGCAAGCCATGACCGAGGCACCCTTGTTAGCCCTACCAGATTTCACCAAGACCTATTGAGTGTAACACATCTGGGTCAGAGATCAGCGCAATTTGCTGTAAGAAAGGCGACCCATAGCCTACATGAGCAAGGCCCTCCTCTCCCTACGGTCATGCCAATTGTCAACCTACGAGTGAGAGATGCTAGCCATGGTCCACGCTGTTAGCAAGTGGCGCCTATACCTAATTGGAAGGTGGTTCATAGTGCGCACCGATCAAAGAAGTCTGCCCTACTTACTTGGGCAAAGGATCCACACTCTCGGGCAACAAAGGTGGCTCTCCAAGTAAGTAAGCCCTACTTACTTGATGCTATCGAGCCAGCTACTCTATCAATTCCAACCCTCCCCCTTGTTGGACAAGATCAGGGATGCCACCTTGAAGGACCCAAGCTTAGAGGAACTTGCGGCTCAGGTGACTCAAGACACATCAAGTCAGATCGAGTATAGCACGAGAGACGGACTAGTGCTCAAGGGGGACCAGATCCTAATCCCAACTAATGCAGACTTGCAAACAGCCTTTATTAGCCATTTCCACGACTGACCCCTTGTGGGCCACAAGAGCATCTTTCGGACCCACAAGTGACTATGCCTCAATTGTTGGTGGACCGGCATGAAGACAGACATGCGCAACTACATCTGCACATGTGAAGTCTGTCAACGAGCCAAAGCAGATTCGACTCGACCAACCGGCCTTCTCCAACCCCTTCCCTTGCCCAAGCAGATCTGGGAAGATATTTCAGTGGACTTCATTGAAGGCCTACCGATTGTCCAAGGGCGGTCAGTTATCATGGTGGTGGTCAATCGCCTCTCTAAGTACGCGGAGGTTTTTGTTCACAATGTGGCTAAACTTCACGGGATACACGATCTATTGTGTCTGACCGAGATCCGATGTTCACTAGTCAATTCTGGGGAGAATTTTTTCGTCTATAGGGCATGATGGTCAACGGGAGATCCGACATGGGAGTTTGAGTTTGAGTTGATGCAGCGCTTCCTAGATTTCTCACCTTGAGGACAAGGTGGTCGGAAGCGTGGTGGAGTGATGTGATCCTGGTCTGATCGGATTATTTTATCTTATAATTATTTTATGATGTAAGCGGTTTAGGTAATAGTTTAGTAATGTGTGTCATCAAGGCAAGTCCAAATAAGTCATGTAAACCTTTAAGGCAAATCCTAATTCAAGTCGTGTCAGCCTTTTGGGCTAGTCCTAGTGGGACTCGTTGTAACCAACCTCTATATATAGAGGGGTTTGGTTCTTTTGTTTTGAATCCAAGCATTGAAAAAGTATTCTTGCCTTGAGTTTATCTTAGGAGTAAAAGTAAGATAACCTAGGAGTAGAAATAAATTAGTATCCCTTCATCACCGCCATCGCTGCCCATCATCTTCCTCACCATCATCACCTCCCTCATCCCTCCTTCCACCCTCTCCATCCACCATCATTCACCCTAATCAAAGCCTACACTCCCTTGTTGCGGATCATCTCTAATGGTTCGTAACATGATGAGGTGGAACACTGGCATGATTTCATGTAGTGGAGAAGGGATGCATACCGACAACAACACCATCCCGCGTCTAGGCCGGGTTAAAGCTATGATCCTGACAATGATTTCGGTGTATGGGGTCAATTGGTACAACTTGATTTTTCAAAGTTTCAAAGTGACGATCCTCTTGATTGGATAAACAGGGCCAAGCAATTTTTTAAGTTCGAAAGAACTCTGGAGGACTCCAAGGTGATGATAGCAAGCTTCTATTTTGAAGGACCAGCCCTTTATTGGTATCGGGGCACCACAAGGGGCATTGTGAAAAGGTTTAGGGCTGCGGGGTATGAAGATTTTGATGCTCTCTTCACGAAGACGGTACAGCGAACTACAGTTATAGCATACCAAGAAGAGTTCAATTGGATTAGTGCACATTGTAATCCACCATGGCCAGATGCCTTGCTGAAATCTAACTTCTTAGCTAGGCTGCAAAGTGAATTGTGAGCGGATGTTGAAGCCTTGCATAACCTTAGGGGAAGCATATGAGGACGCCATCATTATAGAGAGGAAGCATTAGGACGGTCCATCCGAGAACTGCGACAACCTTACTGGCCAGTTGAAGCAATTGGTACTAACAACAGCAACTCCGAGGTTGGCTGCGGAAAATCTAGGACTGAGAGCTCCGCTCCAGCCCTCCCCTGATGTGAAGGGTAACTATAGAGCTCCTGTCTGAACTCTCAAACCTGTCCAGATGGAAGAGTGGAGGGTAAAAGGCCTATGCTTTAGATATGATGAACGCTTCACATCCAGTAATCGGTGTGCCAACGCGATAGGGAGTGGCATGTTGATTGATGGTCAAGATGATCTAGAGGAGTAATTGGCTGAGCAAAAGATTGTGGAAGAGCTTCTTGAGGAGGCCCTAAAGACGCCTACTCCGAATTGATTGACGGGTTGGTCAAGAAGCACTGCATGCACATCCTCATTGATTCAGGAAGCACGCATAACTTTTTAGATGAGCGCTTGCTGAGGAGGATTGGCTTGGAAGCGGAGTTGACCATTGCATTTGAGGTAGTAATTGGCAATAGAACAAAATTGAAAGCTAATAGTTTGTGTCGCCGAGTGGAAATTCGGGTCCAAGGACATGAATTGATTGTTGATTTGTATCCACTTGCCTTGCAGGGTGCTGATCTTGTCCTAGGTACTTAGTGGTTACAAAGCCTAGGGCCGATGACATTTGATTTTCGCGGCATGCGGATGACATTTAGGAGGAATGGAAAGGTGGTGCGGCTAAATTGGGTGAAAACACAGTCTAACCCAACATTGCAACCTATGGCGGGACTATTACAGCTTAGGGAGTTGGCCTATCTCTTTCAGATGTCTCCAGCAGAAACGGAGCCTCCCTTAAGCTTGGGTAAACCCCAAGAATTATTACAATTATTATCGGAATTCTCTATGGTGTTCAAAGAGCCACATTGGACTGCCGCCATGTAGAAATTCAGACCACAAGATAGCAATTGTACCAAAAGCTAAGCCGGCTAATGTACAACCATATATCAGTATCCTCATATACAGAAAGAAGAGATAACAAAGCTGGTTGCCATGATGCTTGAACAAGGAATCATTCAACCTAGCAATGTTGCTTACTCCTCTGTTTTGCTTGTGCACAAGAACGATCATTATGAGTTTCGAGTCATGCCCTTCGGATTGACCAACGCCTCGGCAACATTTCAAAACTTAATGAATGACATATTCAGACCACTCTTGCGCCTGTATGTGTTGGTGTTTTTCGATGATATCTTGGTGTATAGTAGAAGTTTAGAAGATCATTTGAAACATTTACATGACGTGCTAAAGCTGCTTGAAGAAAACTCGTTGAAAGTCAAGATGTCTACATGTTTGTGGTGTGAGAGAAAAGTGGAATATTTGGGGCATATCATTTCAGCTGAAGGTGTAGCAGCCGGTCCAGAGCAAGGTGAAGAGTATGACCGATTGACCAATTTCGAGGAATGTCCATGAGGTGCGTCGGGTCCTTGGGTTAACAAGTACTACCACAGATTTGTTGCTAGGTATGGTAAAATTGCAGCACCACTTACCACCCTTTTGAGAAAGGATTCCTTTAAGTGGACCGACAAGACGAGCCGGCTTTTGAAGAATTAAAATCTACTATGATTTCAACCCCAGTTTTAGCATTGCCAGATTTCTAAAGAAGTTTGTTGTTGAATGTTACGCATCTGGAGTGGGAATAGGTGCTGTCCTAATGCAAGGGGGCAAACCTATAGCATTGTTGAGTAAAGCTTTGTCTGGTAGAAGGCAAAAACTCTCAACTTATAAGATAGAGATGTTGGCGATTATTCCTGCCGTGTCAAAGTGGCGGCCATATTTGGTGGGACGTCACTTCATCATCTGCACTGACCAAAGGAGTAAGGCAATATTTTATGAGTCAGCAGATACAACATAGCAACGGTGGGTGACAAAGCTTTTGGGGTATGACTATGACTATGAGATACAATACAAAAAGGGAACGGGGAATCAAGTTGCAGATGCTTTTTCATGCCAGTCAATTGGAACTGAATTGACGACTTTTTCCATGCCTTTTTTTTTTCTTCCTCAAGGAGTTGAGGAGCACAAGTGCCGCTGACCTGTGCAAAAGGGAGTAATTGAAGGAGATTCGAGTTGATCTCAAGCATCATCCAGAGATGGAGAACAAAGACGGGTTATTGCTTGAGCACGGGTGTATACATGTACCCGCGAGTGCATCGCTGCAGTCCAAACTGCTGGAACACTTCTATAACACTGTTGAAGCAGGTCACGAATGTGTTCTAAGGGCTTACAAGAGGCTATCATATAGCTGTACCTGGGCCGGAATGAAGAAGGACGTCAAGGCACATGTGAGGGCATGCGAGATGTGTCAAAGAGGAAAGACGGAGACCTTGAAGCCCGCTGGACTTCTACAACCCTTGTTGGTATTGGATCGTGTTTGGGAGGATATCTCTATAGATTTCAAAGAGGGTTACCATTGGTACGTGGATATTCAATTATCTTTGTGGTACCACACAAGTTGAGTAAATATGCCCATTTTTCAACCTTGGCACACTCTTTTTCTGCCAAATAGGTGTCATCCAAAAATGTTGCCAAACTAAAGGATGCCTCTCAATTATTTCAGATCTTTGAGCGTATTTTCATCAATGAGTTTTGGACTGAATACTTCAAGTTGTAGGGCACAAAACTGAACTATAGCTCGGTATACCACTCTCAAACCAACGAACAAACAGAGGTGGTTAATTGGGGAATTAAGCAATAACTTCCGTGTTTTGGCGGTGATCGTCCTAAACACTGGTTGGAGTATCTTCATTGGGCAGGTTGTCTAATACTTCTCATCACAGCTGCACCGGCATTACGAGGGTATGATTTGGCGGCTTCATCGGAACGAACTGAGGTTGATATGGGGCATTGATGGATCCTGATGCTACTGTTCGTCCAAAATAAAAAGGGTGCTACTTTAAGGAGGTTGTAGACACACATGAGAGCAGCCCAGAATTGGATGAAACAAATGTATGATCATATGATCAGCATCATAGCGAGGAGTTTAGTGTGGGTGACATGGTGTTTGTATGAGCTCAGCCCTATCGTCAAATCACCATGACCTCCAATTCAAAACCAGAAATTGGCATTCAAATTTTTGGTCCATTTCGAGTTTGTGAGTGTATTGGACTAGTCGCTTACAAGCTTGAGGTACCAGAGCAGTCTAGAGTACACCCAATGTTCTATGTTTCGTTGCTGAAAGTGAGGATTGGGCTAGATCAAGTTGCGGGGTCGGTTATAACCAAACTCGAGGAGTATTTGCAACAGAGTCGATATGGGTACTAGCACGATAATGGAGGAGACATGGCTCGAGGCTAGAGACGAGAATGCAGCCAAATGTGTTAGAACACGGATTTCGTGTTCTCGGTTGTTACGAACGTGTGTAGGCATTCGATGGTCGTGTTCGAAAGTAGTAAACCGGTTCTCTATTTTGTGAATGTATGCAGGCATTCGGTGGTCACATTCTAACGCAGGAAGTCGCATTCAAACGCGACTACCAGAAATCTTCCAAAACAAAAGCTATTTCTAAAAAAAAAAAAAAAAAAAAAAAAGTCCTAACACTTCCTCCATCTAGCCCTCATGGTGTGAACTCAGGAAATCGATCGACAATCTCAGGCTCAAGCTCCCATGATGCCTCATCAGATGGTTTGCCCAACCATTAAGCAAGCTGCATTATCTTAGGGTTATCTTTTAATTATCTTAGGGTTGTCTTTTAATAATTTTGTCAATAGAGTAGCCTCTAAATATGTGGAAGGCAACCTAATTGAGGATTATTGATAAAATATTGGAGTTATCCTTCCCAATTCTCTCTCTCTCTCTCCTCCAACGACATCCAATGTTGGACGTCGTCTTCTCCCTCCCTCAATCTGACCATGCCCCCTCCCCTTGCCTCTCAAGGATCAGTCCACTCTCCCCCCCCTTTGTCTAGCTTAATGCTCTACCCCACTACCGTAGCCATTGTCTTCCACAAAACCTAATCATTATTTCCCTATTCCATTACCTACATTCCTCACGCCACCATTAGACCCACGGTCAGTATTTTCCCCATAACTTTCGATCTACAGGTCCGATCGACATGATCTTGGTTGTGTTGGATCCCTTATTTCAACAGGAATAATCTATCCAAGTTTTATTCGACGGTTAGATCATCCGCAGATCTGCTCAAAAGTTCGGCTCTAAGACTCTAATTATTCCTCAACCAATCAAGTGGTATCAGAGCTAGGCTGACCTCAGACATATTATTGATGACGACGACTCAAGCAATTGCTTCTAGAACCATTTGCACCAAGACTAGGGCTTGAGCGACCTACGGCCAGAGATTGGCTCGAGCCACATATGGGTCATGGAGTCGATGCAATAGTGCCCCCCCCCCCCCCCCCCCCCCCCCCCCCACACACACACATGGCTGAAGGGACCACGCAGGGAACGAGGACATGCTATGCATGAAGACGGGCCATTTGTAGGGCCTCAAGTTCGTTCTGACGAAATGACTCAATTACCCCAAGTTCACGGGAGGCAATCCACCAGACTGGCTTTATTGAGCAGATGAGTTCTTCACCTAGCAAGGGACCCTAGACCACCATAAGGTCCTAATAGCCTCATTCCACTTGGAGAATGTCGTGGTCAGATCGTTCCAAGCGGCACAACATTTGCGTCCACCCTATCTACTTGGTTCGGTCTGACTGAGTATGAAGACTTCGAAGCAATCTTGACTAAGCTAACTCAACGGACCACAGTCAGAGCTAATGAAGAAGAGTTTGAAAGAATTTGCAACTGCGTAATGAGATGGTCAGATGTAGCCCTCCGTAGCAGGTTCATCAATGGTCTCAAGTCCGACAATCAAGCAGAGGTCAAGGCCATGATGCCTTGGACATTATTCGAGACCTTTTCTATAGCGGCCATGATGGAGGAGAAGGTCAAGGAGCTATAAAGAAGCTCCAAGGTGCCATAGAGCCCTACGGACTCGAGAGGATCCTAGCCAGCTCCATTGAGCAATGCTGTATTTAGTCCTCCCACTCGGCCTCAAGGGGGGAAGTTCCTACCACCTAGTGCTCCTCTCACCTGCTTCAGAGGGCAACGGAAGAGCTTCTCTTGACGGCTAACCCTAATTGAGGAAAGGAGGGCCAAGGGTTTGCTTCGACATTCATAGGAGTAAATCATAGTTCTAGAACCTCTCAAGCTTCCAAACCCTTGCAACCATCTTCCTCCACAAGTCACCCTACTCTACAGCCGTCCTCCATCCTTCAATGACTGTCGCAACATGAAATAAGTACTATTTTATTTTTAACTTTTCACCTCAATCTGGGATTTACATGAAACTAAAGCTATTTGAACCCTAACTTCCAAGGCTACAACTACAAGATATTATAATTTTATTATGTCCAGATAGGTCCAAATCTAGTTTGTAACATTGGAAGGAGATCAATGTTATGGTCTCAGTTTCAATGGGCTGATTTGGATTGAAGGGAGAGTAGAAGAAGAGGGAGGCCTTCCCTTAAGGGTGGTAGGCTAGTTGACGGGGTTAGAGGAGGCATAGCCATGGTAGGAAGGAACAAGAGAGAAAGAGAGGAGAATATTTGGGAAGGAACTTTATTCATTTGATAACCTCAATAAGGTTGTCTTCCACATATTTAGAGGCTAACCTAATAAGCAAAACCAAACAAATGATAACCCTATAAGTAATGTATTCTCATCAATCGCGTTTGAACGGGGTCGAGCGTGTTCGAATGGGAAAAATACGTTCTCTATATTTACAACTGTATGTAGGCGTTTGAACGGAGCACGACTTCTTTGCGTTCGAACAGAGCGTGACTTCCCTACATTCGAAAACAAAGTAATTTAGCTCGAAACAACTATGTCCAATCACAGTCCTATGAATCCACCACGCTTCCGCCACCTTATCCTTAAGGTGTGAAATCGAGGAAGCAGATAGTCACTGTCTCCTACACCTAGCTAGTACACGAACTGGCTCCAAAAGTCTCATCACCTCAATCGGCTCTAATATATTTTAATCCACCATCTAATTGACGCCAACTTGAGCTCATAGCAAGGACTTGTGAAAGACAGGATGCACTAGTGATCCCTTCAGAAGCTCCAACTTGTACGTGATGGAGGCCAACTAACTCCAATACATGAAAGGGTCCAAAGTAGTAGTGTGCCAACTTTTGGTTGCACACCGGTCTCTATGTCACCTGCAAATATGGCTTAACGCGCATGTACACGAGATCTTCAACCACGAACTCCAACTCGTAGTGTTGATGATCATAGACTTGATTCATGTGGTTTTGTGCCAATGCCATGTGTGTCCTAAACCTCTGTAATGTTGCATATCGATTGACCAACCCCAAATTAGCCTCTGTCTGCACCGTTGTTGCCTCTGGGTCATATGTCCGTAAGGTTGGTGGGGGTTTGCTACATTGCCTCAAAAGATGTTAGGATTTGACTTGTCGTTCCATTTCTTGTTTTAATTTCTAAGTTTCCATAGAGAATAAAGTTTTTGGCAGGTGCGGTTGCCATTTGAACACGCCATTCGAACCCCTGAATGACCACTCAAATTGAGTTTAACAACTGCATTTGAACGCTTGAGTGAGTTCACAAATACAGAAACCGTTCAAACTGGATTCGAACACTTACGAGAGAGGCATTCAAACGCACTCAACGAGGGTGCTTGTATTAGGACGATATTTGTAGGTTATTTTTGCTAGGTTAGCCACAAATACATAATGTGGATGGCAGCCTCATTAGAGATTAAACAGAAAATTATCAAGTTATCCTTTCTTCCTCCTCTCTCAAGCCCCTAGCCTCCCTCATCTGTCGGACCCTCCCTCCCTCTTGGGATAACGACTAACTTTTCACTCCGCTTCCTTCACCCAACAGCCTCCGTGCTATCCCTTTCATAATCCACATCCACTCCATTTCCACCATTACCATCACCAATCGTCACCAACCCTTCCTTGGAGACTCCACCGCATTTTATCCTTAGCAGTAATCCAAATCTATGAAAGGCATTAATACAAAAGATGTAGGTCGGAAAGCTATGGACTGAATCCAACTGAGTTCATATTTTTTGACGACGATACAATATCTAGTAAATATTGTCCTCGGACAACACGGAGTATCTTCCTGCACCTGAGTTTGATTAGGGCTAAGCTCGGTGTCATCCCTATGTTGGTGTGAGATGCAGTGTTGTACGAGCACTCTACCTAGGGAAGGTAATCGTACTATCTACTTGGCTGCTCTCGGATGAAGCACTGCAAATACTCAATGCCCCGATTAACTCCCTCGGTTTGGCCATCCCACTGATGATGTGATTCCGGTCTGGTTGGATAATTCACGGGGATATTGAGCTCAATTGATCGAGTCTATTTATCTTTTAGTTATTTCATGATATAAGACTTTTTTTAGGCAAGTCTAGTTTAGTCATGTGAGCCATTAAGGAAAGTTGAAATAAGTCATGACAGCCTTTAAGTCGTTCCAACACGACCTTCTCAGCTCTAAAACTCGTAGTTGTATACACATTGAAATACAGGATGTATCCTCACATCATTGGGCAAGTCCAATCTGTATGCTACCTCACCAATTCGCTCCATGACCTGGTATGGACCGAAGTAACGGTGAGCTAATTTCTAGTTGGGCACCGATCGAACTGAGATTTGGCGATATGGTTGTTGTTTGACAAAGACCCAATCTCCTATAGCAAAAACTCGATTTATGTGTTTGCGATCATAAACTTAGCGCATCTGATTCTGAGCTCGAGTTAGATTTAACTTTCATTTTCTGAGTTGCTCATCCTGCTCCTTTAGAGCTTCTTCTACTTCTGTCCTCTCTGAATGCCATTCTGGAAGATATTCCACAAGAGTGCATGGTTGTCTTCCATAGACAGCTTCAAAGGGCGTGACACTAGTAGCAGAATGGTAGCCGGTGTTGTGTGCCTACTCCACCCATGGGATGAATTCCAGCCATCTTCGTAGCAATGTATATATTATTGCTACAAGCAACGATTAAATCTTTCAGTTTGCCCATCAGTTTGAGGATTGTAGGAAGAGCTCATCTTCAACTCGGTCCTTTGGAGATGTGTCATTTCAGTCCAGAACTTGCTGGTGAAGATAAGATCTTGGTTGGACAGAATAGAGAGAACCCTATGGAGACGAACCACTTCGCGTATAAAAGGTTCCGCCACTGTCCAAACTGTGTAAGGATGACTTTGTGCAATGAAATGCGTGTACATGCTGAGGTGATCAACCACAACCATGATCACAAATCTGATCCATTGGCAAGCCTTCGATGAAATCAAGTGAGAGGTCCTCCCAAATCTGATCTGGTATGGACAGGGGCTGCAGCAAGCTTGCGGGCTTGGTTGACTCAGTCTTGACCCGTTGGCATGTATCACAAGCCTTGACATAGGCTTGCATATCCTTCTTCATCCCTGTCCATCTACAGCTGCGTTTAAGACAGAGATAAGTTCTAGTCATACCTTCATGGCCGGCTGCTAAAGAGTCATGGAAGTAGCTGATTTTGCGACCATGGATCAGCATTTGTAGGCATCTTCTAAGGCCAGCATTTGTAGGCACTATAATGCGACCATGGATCAGAATCAGGTCATCCCTCATGGTGTGGTCCGGTTCAGCCTGATTTTGCTCAAGAGAGGAAATGTTGGACCAGACAAGGTTGCTAGTCTAGCCGGTTCTGGTTGCCTTGATAGAGCATCTGTAGCACCATTTTCGCTGCCCTTCTTGTAGACCTTACCCAATAAAGTGACGCCCAAGTAGATAAGGTCTCCACTTCTCAATTGCATGAACCACAGCTAACATCTCGTGCTCTAGGTGCTGAGATGGTGAAATCTCTCCGATAGAGCCTCACTCATGTATGCTATTGGTCTTCTTTCCTGCATCAAAACCGCTCCTAGACCTGTCCCCGATGCATCACATTCCACCACGAAGGTCTTAGTGAAGTAAGGCAAGGACTGGTGCATTCGTCATAGCTCCTATCAGTTCCAAAAATGCAGATTCAGCTTTTTTCAGTCCAATTGAACCCGTTCTTGCGTAGGAGTGCAGTCAAAGGTGCCACGATTCATCCATATCCCTAAACGAACCGCCAATAGTATCTGGTCAAGCCAAGAAATCCTCCAACCTCCTCAGGTGTTCTCGGCTTAGGCCAGCTCACCATGGCCGTTATCTTCTCCAAATCTGCCTTTACAGCAATGGCTGAGATTATGTGCCCTAGATAATAAACTTGAGGCTGAGCCCAGGTGCATTTACTACTCTTGACTGGAGGCCATGTGAGTCCAATATGCCAATAACTGTGTGTAGGTGGTCCAAGTGCTCCTCTCGGGTTTTGCTATAGACGAAAATATCGTCAAAGAAAACCAGAACATAGCACCTTAGAAGGGGATGGAATACATCATTCATTAGCCCTTGAAACGTCTCTAGGGCATTGGTGAGGCCAAAGGGCATCACAAGGAACTCATAATGCCCATCATGTGTCTAGAAGGCTGTACTGTAAAAGTCTTTCGCTTGGACTCGGATCTGGTGTTATCCTACAAACAGATCCAGTTTGGTGAAGATTGCTGCACCCGTCAAACTCATCTAGGAGCCCCTCAATGACCGGAATAGGGTACTGGTCTTTGGTGGTGATCGAGTTCAGGGCGTGATAGTCCACATAGAACTGCCATGAATTGTCCTTCTTGCGCACAAGAAGTACTAGTGAAGAGTAGGTGCAATTGCCTAGTTGGATGATCCCTTGATCTAGCATCTCACGCACCAGCCTTGTGAAGAGTAGGTGCAATTGCCTAGTTGGATGATCCCTTGATCTGAGCGTGAGGGTACTGGGTAGGGTCGTACATTGGCTGGACCAACTCTTGGTATGATCTCAATGGTGGTCACAGGCTCAAATCGGGGGCAGGCATTTTGGTTCTTCAAATACTCATGGGTAGGCTTGCAAGAAAGAATTCAAATCAGCCTTAATTTCATTACCCGGTGCTTCGAGTCCTTCTCGAGTTGAAACAAGCCACATCAACAAGCTGTGGAAGGCAGCTTGTGGAAGTCCTTCTAGGGCTTGTAATGATGCTTTTGGGCTCGGTTTGATCCCTTCTAGTTGCACCTTCTTGCCTTTGGATTTGAACTCCATTCACATTGTGGCAAAGTCTAATGTGATGGGACCAAGCACCTGGAGCCATTGGACTCCTAAAGACCAGATCCTTTGAGAGCGAGGGGGTACAGATCAAGCTCAAATTCGTGACCCTGTACCAGCACCTTGACTTGCTCGCATTTTCCTTCAGTCCTAAGAAACGTGCCATCTCCAATCGTGACATTGAACCCAACAGTAAGAGTTATGGTCAAGCCCAATCGTCGCACTTTCTTCTCCTCTACAAAGTTGTGGGTGCTGCCCGAGTCAATCAAAATCCCAACTCGGCTTTGTTTGATAATTCCTTCTAGCCGTTAGTGTCCTAGGAGCACATGAGCCTGAATAGGCATGGAGACTCAACTCAGCGTGCATCATCTCCTGTTCTTCTTCCGCAGCCTCTTCATGGTCTTCGTGCTCATCTTGCTTTCCTCTTCTTCGGTGGTATCAAGTAGCATGATCGCCACATGTTGTTTCTTACATTTATGGCACGGTGTGAACCATTCATCGTAGTAGAAGAATCTTTGGATCTGTGATCGGCTACTTCAGCAAGTGTAAGTCGCTGCTGGCTACTCCTCTGCCCTTCACCAGCGATCAGGGGTAGGGGTGCTCAAGGTGGTGGTGGTAGGTGTGCACCCAGTGCTCCTTGACTCAAACCCGTTCCAAACCTAGGGCTAGGTCTGAATAGAGTCAAGCTTGATGTAGGACGTGTGCTCTTCCAACCTGAGGTCATTCCTGATCTGCTGCTCTACCCCATCTCTTGCAGCTTCTCCTCCATAACCTCTGCACATGTATAGGTATCCAAGAGGGTCATCGGATTCATGGCTCTCACGTCAGCTTGGGTTTCAGATTTGACTCCCCCAATGAAAGAGGAGTGTAGCTGCAAGTCAGACCATCCTCTTGTTCGATTGCTGATTCCGTCGAACTCAGCCTTCTGCGCTTGCACTGTGGTTTTTTTACTGGAGTCAGTGTAGAGCCTCCTCGAAGTTCTTGGAGTGGGTTGGACCAAATCACCTACCTATGGCATCAGCGAACTTGGCCCAGGTCTAAAACGGTTGGGTACAATTGGCAGCGTAGAACTAATCGGACTCCTCATCTTGTAAGTGGAACGATGCAAGTCTGACTTGTTGGTGCGCCAGGGTCCCTTGGTAGTCAAATAGCTGCTCAACTCTCCACTTGAAAAGGTAGGAAATTCAAGTCGCAAAGTACGAACCTGAACTCCAGGGATCTGGTTTTCATCTCCACCCACTTGAGCCCAAGGCTTGTTGTGCGCTCTATGGTGTGGGTTCCGTTGGCCCGATTGCCGTCTTGGCCCACTAGCCCACGGATCTGCTTCTTCTGGTTCAATGTTGAACCGTGCAACTTGTGGCTCAATTTGTGCGTCTAGTTCAGTAGGGCGAACGCAAGACTGAATTGGTTTATTAAGAACCCTGGGCGTTGGATCTGGCTCATAGGCTGCACGATACGATGAACCAGGTACATCTTGGGCTGGGCCTTGGGGAGCGCGCCCTAGGTCTTGATCTGTAAAACATCCTATTGGCTAATAGTTGATTCATTTCATAATGAGCAAAAGTACACACCACAATTTATAGGTGGCTAACTCTGAATTAAGCTGTTTAACCCTCACCTGGACCGACTAATGCTAATAAGAAAACTTAGACCAACTAGGGCTAATAAGCAAATGCAACAAACCATAAGGTCTAAATTGAACAACTTAAAGGAAATAAGCAAATCTAGATGGATAGTGCATGAGTCCAATAGCAGATCAAGGGATTTTGCTTGGCTAGGCTAGATCAGCTTGGGCTTGGGTTGTAAGAAGCCTAGTGGAACTTGTGGCTCAAATGACTTAAGACCGATCAAGTTAGATTGAGTACAGCATGAGAGACAGATTCGTGCTCAAGGGGGATGGCTTTGATTAGCCACTTGCATGAGACACCCCTCGTGGTCACGAGGGCATCTTTTGGACTCACAAGCGACTAGGCCTTAACTGCTGGTGGACCGGCATGTAGAAAGGCGTGCGCAACTACATCCGCACATGTGAAGCGGGGATGGAGTGACAGAACTATTGAGAGTCCAAGATAAGGTCACGGCGAGACGAGCCGTTTATCATTACAATAGGTGTCAAGTGGAAGTGAAATGATGTATGCACATGAGGCATCCTAATAGACTGAGAGATTTGAACCTTGTTCCTACACGACCTGATCGAATTGATCAAGCACTCGCCATCTATTTTCATTGTTCAACTGTTTGACAACATGAAAAAACCAAAAGCTCTGCAGTCCCTCTCTATCTATCCAAGGCATGGAAGGGCAGAGGCCTTTGGTGTCCCTTCCAGTCGAGAACTGGGGCTTCACAATCCCTAGTATGCCAACGAGCCCAAGTGAATCTGGGAAGATATTTCAATGGACCTCATTGAAGGTCTACCAACCGTCCAAGAATGATCGGTTATCATGGTGTTGGTCGATCGCCTTTCCAGCTATTCACACTTCTCAGCGCTCGGCCACTCCTACACCGCACGAAAGGTCGCGGTGGTCTTCTTTGTGATGTGGGTAAACATCACGGGGTACCATGATCTGTTGTGTCTGACTGAGATCTGATGTTCACTAGTCAGTTCTAGCAAGAATTCTTTCGTGTACAGGGCACGACGTTCCGGATGAGCTCGGCATACGCAGATCTACAATCGCCGACACCAAGATTGAACATTCACATTCGGACATTGGGGTCTACAGCAAACTCTAGCCATACCATCAAACCTTAGTTTGGCCCATCTTGAACCAAAAGTTGGCTCATAGATACTTTGGGCTGTACCAAGTGATTGAACGGGTAGGCAAGGTGGCTTACAGACTTGATCTTCCAGTTGTGACCCCGAAGTGCACCACGGCAACTGTCACGGCCAACATACCCAATCTAGCCACACATGACCAAGAGCCCATGCCACTTTAGGTTCTAGCCAAGAGAAAGATTTTGGTAAATGGAAGCTTGATCACACATGTACAAATGGAGTGGTCTGACATACCAATTGGAGATCCAACTTGGGAGTTAGATGCAGCGCTTCCCAGACTTCTCACCTTGAGGACAAGGTGGTCGAAAGCGTGGTACAGTGATGTGATCCGGATCTGGCTGATTCAATTCATGGGTATATTGGGCTCGATTGGTTGAGTTTATTTATCTTTTAATTATATCATGATGTAAGTCTTTCAAACAAGTCTAGTTTAATCCTATGAGCCATTAAAACAAGTTCAAATAAGTCATGACAGCCCTTAAGGTAAGTCTAGTTAAGTTAAGTAAGCCTTAACGCAAGTCCAATTAAGTCATGTAAGCCTTAACGCAAGTCCAATTAAGTCATGTAAGCCTTTAAGGCAAATCCTATTTTGAGTCGTCAACCTTTAGGGCTAGTCCTAGTGGGATGTCGTTACTTGGCGTCATTAAGTACCGCTAGGTCTACTTCATCCTACCCTTCTCTCTCTATCTTAAATACCCTAAAGGGTATGATTCTCGTCGATCGACAGTAAATCGCCTCTCATCCGGCGAGACGGCTACCTAATTGTCTGTGATCAACTAGCTGAGACATCAGGTGTGGACCCTAATATATATACGTATAATAGTATCCTATACCCCTAACCTTGGTTAGGGAGGTGTCGGATATTGTCAAGGCACAATAGTCACCCATTTTATGGTGGCATATGTGTACAAGTGGCATGATATTATACAGCTATTTTGTTTGCAGATCAAATCATAATAGTATGAATAACTCGGAAGATTGATTTTAGTAGCTTATTAGTTCATAGATAGTACTTTGTAGATTTATCTAAATTGTATGTACGTATTCTTAAAGATCGAGTATGATGGATTAGTGAATATTTGAAATTATGTTAGTTACCTAATGCTTTGTTGATGTCATTGAGTATATGTTAATAGCCATTGAATGAGTATATGTTAATAGCCATTGAATATGGATTGATATTATGAATGGAGTGCTATATTGTCAAGTTATTAAAAAGATTGTTGGATTATTTGGTAGAATTTACTAGGAAGTCATTGCTTTAGCAATGGTGATTGAGTTGATTCTGATTAAATTGGAACTATATGAATCGATGAATATATAGTTTGGATAGGGAAAACAATTGATAGAAAGAGCACCGTAAATTTTTATCATGTATGCTTCTTCAGGTAGTTTGAATTTAAATATTCAGATATTGTAAATTAAAAAGGAAGATCATGTAGGAAATAAGAAGTTTGTATAAATTTATTTGATGTTGTAAAGCTGATTAAAATTAACAGATTGGATCAGATGTGCTATATATTATTTTGAAGAATATACTATAAATACAAGTGATATTGTAGTTTTATATGGATAGGTGTGATTTCTTATATTAATTTGTTTAGTAATTTATATAATAATTTAAGAATATGAGCAGTGCACTTTTAAATAAGTCTCTCTCTCTCTCTCCTTCCCCATCCCTTCCCTTCCCTTCTCTTTCTTCTTCTCTTCCCTTCTTCTTTCTTTCTTTCTTCTTCCTTTATTCTTCATCATCTTCTTCTTCTTCTTCCTTACTTTCTCCTCCTCTGAAATAGTTCTGGGCTTGACCCAGCACAATAGCAGACAATGCTGCCCGAGCCCAGCACTGTACCAAGAGGAGGTTACTCCATCTTTTTTTTTTAATTAATTAATTATTTTATTTGCAAAAACTAAGGTAAATTGGTTCATTTAGATAATTAAATATTTTGGTAATTTACACTCACTAGAGTAATTATTAGCTAAGTATTTCAGTATAATAATTTATTAATTATAATCATATTTTATTTACGGTTTAGTTATTAGTTATTAGATTTATACATGTAGCCTTATTAATAATACCCTTATATTTATATTTTATATTACTATTTAAGCATCTTATTATTGTCTACTACTTTGTATAAAATGAAACACTAAGCATGCATATTATTTTTTTATAATAGAATAATGGCTATTTTTCATATAAGTTATGATTAAATAAATAGAGTAAATATCACAAAATAATTATTAATATGATTATATTTATAATTATATTTTTATTAAATCATATATATATAATCGTTGTTGGTTATTACTCATTCTATAATTAGCAAACTAGCATTTTTATTAAATAAATATAAATTATGGTAATAGCATATTAATATGATCACAATTAAATTTATCCTATGAATCTAATTAATTTTAAACCTAATAAAATATTATATTTTACTCGAATGGAGTATAATCAGATAAACGGCTAACTTTATATTACCTAAACATTTTTAGACCCCGAACCCTTTATGTGAGACTTTGCTCTGTTAGCGATGAGTTGATCCTTAGTTGGTGGATATAAGGGATACATGTTTTGTATCCTCTGATTAGACTGTGAGTAGTCTTATCTCCTAGACGTATTTATCAAATTAGGATATATTACGTAATTATGTATACGCATGTTTTGACCTCCAACATAATTATATGATCTTATCTATAGATTATTTTAGTCGAGCATATTTTATAATGCATTTTAATTAGACTGATCTAGGATATGAGTATGTTGATGACATATAGAGATGATTAGAGATAATTATACTATTATAATTTTATGTCAAGATGATCTATTAGTATGAGTATGCATGTGACAGACTAGCATGCGTATACATGTGATATATGTACCATTAGAGATTTCATCGCATCATAAATTTCTTTTGACTATTCTTCCACCTAAATTTCTGATATGAATGAGTTGTTATAATATTAGATAAAATATATATAATCTATCATTTAGAAGGAAAGCATGAAATTTAATTTATAGGACAGTTAATAGAAAGCATGAGTATACCTAAGTGGGTGCAAGGGGTTAGGGCGACCTTAGAGATGATTGATCTCTCGACATAGTCACGATCCTGTGGCTATATGTTTGAGATTAGTAGTCTGTGTGTGCAGTAAACATTCAGACACATGCTATTCGCTAGAACATATGTGGCGAGTTAACCTCATATGGTTTCTATCAGCTAGTTGGGTCTCCGGGTTTGAATGATGATGATACCCTTAACGGTTAGCAAGGTATGATTATATAATTGAGATACCATTAACAGTTGGCAGGGTATGCTTTGAGCCTTTAGGCTGGATTATAAGTCCCGGTACCGAATGTCGCCTATGCACAATGGTCTAGTATGATGATGTTATTTAGAGTCGATATTGATGACTGAGATATTGAGAAATGCATTTAATTTTATTATCCTCTAATATACCTGATTATCGAGTAGTCATTATGCATCATCTGTGGTTGTATTTCATATCATAATATGGTTATGGTTGGCATGCATCATATGTGTTATATTGAGAGAGTTATGATGATGGTACGATATTGAAATTTGTTTATATATTGTCAGGAATTATATATGTGATCAGTTAGGACATGACATCCACTATACATTTATATACTAACTTATGATGTGACGCTCTTTCTGATTCATATTATCCAGTACATGATTCGGGGTAAGGCCTATTCAGTGAGCCTTTTGCTCATGACTCTATTTCTTTTCTAATCCTTTCAAAAATGTGATGCATGATAGCGACTTGAGGTATTCTGAGAAGATATTTTTAGAATGATGAGATAAGATATAGGTGCAAGACAGTATAAATGATAGTTTATATAGATATTGAGTTGTACCATTATTGGATATTTGTACTCCTTTCTATCAGACAACGAATTATATAATACATGTTAGATTATAGTGTACTCAGGTCTTAGTGTGGTTGTATCTTGGTGGTTTGTCATAGTCTGTGTGAGTCCTACCAAATTATAGATAAACTTGAGATTAGGAGATGATATAAAACGGTATGTGTACATAGATGGATGATTAATATGTTTTCTAAGTAAGAATAAGACAAGTGATGATTTTATATGGTGAAAAAGATTTGAGGTATATGATAGATGATTATGGATTGTAAATATAAAAGATTTTTTAGAAATTGGTGTGATAGATTGGTTTTGCAAGATAATGGTAAGTTTTGATTGTACTATCAATGGATGATTTAATAGGGATATGTTTGTCCAATAATATTGCTAGAGGATTAACGTCTATTTTAAATTCTTATGATGTGATCCAGGTCTGATCAAATCAATTCACGGGGACATTGGGCTCGATTGTTCGACTCTTTATCTTTTAATTATTTCATGATGTAAGTCTTTTAGGCAACTCTAGTTTAGTCATGTGAGCCACTAAGACAAGTCTAAATAAGTCAGGACATCCCTTCAAGCAAGTCTAATTAAGTCAAGTAATCTTTTAAAGCAAGTCCAATTAAGTCATATAAGCCTTTAAGGCAAATCCTAATTCGAGTTGTGTCAGCCTTTTAGGGCAAATCCTAGTGGGACTCATTGTAATCGACCTCTATAAATAGAGGGGTTGGGCACCTTTGTTATTAAGCATCAAAGCATTGAGATAGTATTCTAACCCTGAGTTTATCTTAGGAGTAAGAGTAATATAACCTAGGTGTAACACCCCAGCCCGACATATCAGTTAGGACCGTTTTATTCGCAATGTTGGTCCTATTATATTTATGGCTTTTTGAGTCTATAAATGGGATACCAACCCTATGTCTTTTGCATGTTTTTGAGTGTCTTTTGGTTTCCTTCAAGAGCTCTTTGCGAAGCAACCTTGGGATCGCAATATTAGTGTTGTCGCAACACTAGTTTGGGATTTTCCCCGCATGTGCCTACAAAACTCATGAGCCAAAACCCAAATGGGGCTTACTTTCAAAATGTAACGCCCCACAAGACCTTTGAACCCCCCCTAGGTTGCAGAATTGGGGATGCTCATACTTAGTAGTATAGGAGAAGTATCAAAAAGCATTAAGTGAGGCAGCCTTGCAACCAAAGTGCCACTGGTTCAATGGTGTTCATTTTGCCTTCGATGGCTATCCCGCCCCTTTAAATTTCTTGTCATTGGCATGTCTTATAATTTCTTTTCCAATTAATAGAGAATTGCAATCTTTTGCCAAACCATGCATTTTGCTTGTCTTTGCTTTGTCACAATCCAAAATTGGTACATCGCTTGTGAAGTAAACAACGTGTGTGACACGTCATGGCGCATTCGAATTCTTGATGATGCCATTTGGCTTGACGAATACCCCTGCAACCTTTTGTACACTCATGAACCAGCTGTTCCATGAATAATTTGATAAGTTCATGGTGGTCTACCTCAACGACATCGTGGTGTACAACAAGACGTTGGAAGAGCACATCCAACATCTGAAAGCCATCTTCAAGGTGCTAAGGGATCACTCCCTCTATGTGAAGGAGAAGTGCTATTTCGCACAAGAGGAAATCATGTTCCTTGGACACCAAGTTGGCGGAGGTCGCATTCATATGGATGAGGAGAAAGTTCATGCAATTCATGATTGGCAAGTCCCTTCGAAGGTGACAGAACTTCGCTCATTTTTGGGACTTGTCAACTAATATCGGCAGTTCATTGCAAGCTACTCACAGAGGGCTGCGGTGTTGACAAATTTGCTGAAGTGTGACAAGCAAATGTGAAGAAGCCTTTGCTGATTTGAAGACAGCGGTGATGGAGGAATCCATGTTGCGGTTGCCAAACTACTCCCTCCCGTTTGAAGTTCACACGGATGCCTCAGATTATGCCATCGGAGGAGTTTTTGTGCAAGGACATTCGGTTGCGTATGAAAGTCGCAAGTTGAATGATACGGAGCGGAGGTATATGGTGCACAAAAAGGAGATGACGGCAGTCGTACATTGCCTTCGTGTTTGGAGTACAGCTCTCTCCAAAGCAAGCAAGATGGCAAGACTTCTTGGCTGAATTTGACATGGTTTTGGAGTACAAACCAGGTCGAACAAATCAGGTTGCGGATACATTAAGCCGCAAGGCTGAACTTGCTGCTCTCAAAGTGGTGGCAAATGAGAGTATAAGCCAAGTGCAAGCATCACTTCTAAAGAAGATTCGCAAGGGAACGCAAAGCGATCCGATGGCGGAGACCCTCAAGAAGCTTGTAGATGAAGGGAAGACACAGATAGTTTTGGGTCTAGGAGGGATTCATCATGACAAAAGGAAACCGCATGTATGTGCCACGGGGCGAACAACTTGAGAAGAGAACTGCTCAAGGAGTGTCATGACACCTTGTGGGCAAGTCATCCGGGCGTACATCAAACCTTGGCTCTTGTGGCGATAGCTTATTATTGGCCAAAGATGGGGGAAGACATTGAAGAGTATGTGCACACTTGTCTCATTTGCCAACAGGACAAGGTGGAGCGTGCGAAGCCATGTGGGTTGCTCAAAGTATGCGACCTTTATACCAGCTCTGCTGCATTGCACCGCTGATGAAGCAGCTCATTTGTTTCTAAGGCATGTGGCCAAGTATTTGGGGAGTTCCACAAAACATTGTGAGCGATACTGATCCTTGGTTCTTGGGTCGGTTTTGGACGGAGTTGTTCAAACTCTTGGGGTCAAAACTCTTCTTCTCCACAAGGCTTCATTCCCAAACTGATGGCCAAACCGAAAGAATAAATGCTCTTCTTGAGCAATACTAGCGGCACTTTGTTAGTGCCAATCAGCAAGATTGGGTCAAGCTACTTGATGTTGCCCAATTCTCATACAATTTGCAGCGGAGCTCTGCATCTGCCAAAAGTCCCTTCAAAGTTATCATGGGACAACAACCTTCTACACCGCATAATTTGGTGGTGGGTTACACAAGCAACAGCCCTTCAGCATATCACTTTGCCAAAGAATGGCGTCGGAATGCGGAGACTGCCAAAGCCTATCTTGAGAAAGTAGCACAAAAGATGAAGAAGTGGGCAGACAAGAATAGAAGGCCACAAGACTTCAAGAAAGGCAATTTGGTGCTGGTCAAGCTCCAACCGGCATCGCTCAAGTTCTTTCGCAAGGTGCACAAAGGACTTGCTCACAAATATGAAGTTCCTTTCCTGCCATCAACAAACTAGGCAATGTGTCCTACTGAGTGCAACTCCCGGCTTGGCTTAAAATCCATCTGGTCTTACATGTGAGTTGCCTCAAGCCATATCATGCCGATTGCGAAGACCCTTCTCGCAATGTGTCAAGCCGGCCAAACCCCACAACGGTATCGCTTGAAAGGCAGGTTGACACCATTCTGGCGGACAAAGTGAGGACTTTGCCCGAACGGAGCTACAGAGACTGAATACTTAGTCAAATGGAAGAATCTTCCAATGTCAGAAGCTAGTTGGGAACTTGAAGAAGCTCTACGGCATGAAGAAGACAAAGTTCAAGCATACCGGAAGAAGAACTTGGCAAGTATGTCAAGATGAAGTCAAGCATCACTTGGTAGCAGCCGAAGATCAACTCAACGGGGATGCCAAGAGTCTAAGTGGGGTAGTCTATTAGGACCATTTTGTTCGCAATGTCGGTCCTATTGTATTTACCGCTTCTTGAGTCTGTAAATGGGATGCCAACCCCATGTCTTTTGTATGTTTTTGAGTGTTTTTTGGTTTCCTTCAAAAGCTCCTTGCGAAGCAACCTTGGGATCGCAATATTAGTGTTGTCACAACACTAGTTTGGGATTTTCCTTGCACGTGCCTACAAAACTCATGGGCCAAAACTCAAACGGGGCTTACTTTCAAAACGTAATGCCCCACAAGACTTTTGAACACCCCCAGGTTGCAGAATTGGGGATGCTCATACTTAGTAGTATAGGAGAACTATCGAGAAGCATTAAGTGAGGCAGCTTTGCAAACGAAGTGCCACTGGTTTAATGGTGTTCATTTTGCCCTTGATGGCTATCTTGCCCCTTTAAATTTCTTATCGTTGGCATGTCTTGTAACTTCTTTTCCAATTAATAGAGAATCGCAATCTTTTGCCAAATCGTGCATTTTGCTTGTCTTTGCTTTGTCAAAATCCAAAACAAGTACATCGCGTGTGAAGTGAACGACTGACTTAACTTCGCAACTTGAAAGTTGAGTGCCGCGCGGTTTTTGTCCAACTCAAAGACATAGTCCATCGTGACAACGTGCACGCCCACGTGCCCACACGGCACGCGTGGTGCACGCTATAGGACGGGCGGGGCCTACCACGCATAGATACACTCCTGTGCCCAGATAGTCATGTCATCATCAAAAAAGACCTGCTAACATATCCATACTCATATAATCCATCTCAGAGATCAATCGTACTATCAACCAAACAAACCTGTTAACATATAACCATTCAAGTCCACAATAATATACACTAGACCACTACATAATCTGGTAGGGCTAACACAGGCTACGACAAACCATCAGATACAACTAAAATCACTAATACATGAGTACAATATAATCTGACATGTATTATGCAAATCATCGTCTATACAATGGAGTACAAATGTCAAATAATGGTACAACTCAATATCTGGGTAAACTATCTTCTATACCATCTCACGTCTATAGCTCACCTCATCTTTGCTTTAAATATCTCCTCAGGATATCTCAAGTCGCTATCATGTACCATAATATCTGGGGATTAGAAAAGAAATAAAGAAAGTTATGAGTCTTTTTGGTGAATAGACTTTATCCAAAATCAGTGATGCCAAACAGAGAGTAAATCATGTACTAGTAATACAAATCAGAAAGAGCATCATGTCATGAATGAGTATATAAATTTGTCCTCAATAATACATAAATCAAAGGTAGATAACATATCATAACTAATAAAAGTATATAATCCTCGACGATGAATAAACAAATCACCATGTCATACTATCATCATAACTTTCTCAAATATGACACATGATACATGCCGACCATGACTATACTATTGTATCAAATGCAACCATATATGATGTATATTGACCACTTGATAATTAGGTAATTAAATGATAATGAAATCATATATATTTATCAACATCTCAATCATCAATGTCATCTCTGTATGTCATCATACTAGACCACTGTACACATTCAACACCCAATACCCGGACTCAATGTCATGACCGAAGGCTCAGAGCATACTTTGCCACCCGCAAGGAGTATCTCAAATTTAACCATACCTTGCCATCTGCTAAAGGTATCAACATCCAAGCATAGGTACCCAACTAGATGATAGAAACCTCGTGAGGACAACTCGCCACATATGCCCTAGCGAACGGCATGTGTCCGAATATCTACTGCGCACAAAGACTAACAACCTCAGACGTAAGGCCACAAGATCGCAACTATGTCATGAAATCAATCATCCACCAAGCGCGTCCTAACCCTCGCGCCTACTCGGGTATCTTCACGCTTTCTATCAACTATCCTATCAATCACATTTTATACTTTCTTAATAAATGATATATCATATGCATATATCCAATACGATAACAAGTTAATGCATAATAGAAATTTAGGTGCAATAGGAATCAAGAGAAAATTGATGCAATGTAGTCTCCAATCATGTAGTCAACACATGTATACACTTACTAATCTATGACATGCATACTGATGCTACAGATCAACTTGACATAAAAGTATAATAATATAGTCATCTCTAATCATATTTATTTATCATCATCATCATATGCATATCTAAGATCAGCCTAATTACCTGTATGATAAAATATGCTCGACTGTAATCATGTCTAGATAAAGTCATATAATCATGCTGGAGGCCAAAACATTTAAGTACATAATATATAATATAACCTAATTTGATATATGGGAAAAGACTACTCACTTCTAATCAAAAGATCCAACACATCTATACCTCACATCCATCAATCAACCGCCACTCATCACTAGTAAGATCCCCAGGTCTTAAAGAAAGGGTTCGGAGTCTGAAAATGATTAAGTAATATAAAGTTAGTCATTTATCTGACTATAATTCGTTCGAATAAAATATGATATTTTATTAGGTTTAAAATTGATCAGATTCATAGGATAAATTTAATTATGATAATACTAATATGCTATTACTATAATTTATATTTATTTAATAAAAATCCTACTTTGCTCATTATAGAATAAGTATATAGTAATTTATCTCCTTTTTGTAAGTAACCAAAGACAACTATATATATGATTTCATAAAAATATAATAATAATAAATAATTATTTTGTAATACCTACTCTTATTTAATTAATCATAATTATACACAAAATAGTCATTATCCTATTATACAAAAATAATATGCAAAAAAAATGTAATAACCCAACTGTTTAAAAAGAAAATAAAAAATTAAAAAAAAAAATTTCGGGTAGCCAGCTGCATGAGGTAGCTTGTATGGTGACACGCCACACGCCCACCGTCACTACCGCAACCAACCGACTATGGCCAATTGGCCGTAGCGGCCCTAGCGCCGCCGCCCTTTTCCCCTCCACCACCTCTTTTTCTCTCTCTAAATCTCTCTTTCTCTCTCTCTCTCTCTCACCGAGGCCAGCCTATTGTCACAGCCGCTATCCTTCGAAACCACCGACGCCACCTCCTCAAGCGTCGTTGTCCCTCCCTCTCTCTCTCTCTCTCTCTCTCCTCTCTCTCTCTCTCTCTCTCTCTCTCTCTCTCTCTCTCTCTCTCTCTCTTTCTCTCTATCTCTATCTCTCTTTCTCTCTCTCTCACACAACCGAGCTCGAGCTCGTCGAAGCCTAGATGTCGGCAAGAGGTCGACTGCTGGCTGGTGCCCTCCATGTGGGCCCGGGTTCACAGTTTCCTCCCCTCCTCTTTCTCTTCCCTTCTTCTCTTCTCCTCTTCTTCTTCGCCGCGACTAGTTGGCCGCAGACAGGTTGGCTGCGGCAACGGTGCTGGCGAGTGGCGCCTCACCATGCAAGCTGCCTTATGCAGCTAGTTGCATGGGCATGAGGGTTAGGATGCCCTTGGTGGATGATTGATTGCTCCACATAGTCGTGATCCTGTGGCCTTACGTCCGAGGTCGTTAGTCTGTGTACGCAGCAGACATTCAGACACTTGCCGTTCGCTAAGGCATATGTGGCGAGTTATCCTCACAAGGTTTCTTTTAGCTAGTTGGGTATCCGGGTCTGAATGTTAATACCCTTAGTGGATGGTAGGGTATTGTCATATTTGAGATACTCCTTGCGGGTGGCAGAGTATGCTTTGAGCCTTCGAGCATGATATTGAAACCGGGTACTGGGTGTTGACTATGCACAATGGTCTAGTATGATGACATATCGAGATAACATTGATGACTGAGATGTTGAGAAATGCATACGATTTCATTATCGTCTGATTACTTGATTATCGAGTGGTCAAAATATATCATATATGGTTATACAATAGAATGGTCATGGTCGGGTGTGAGTGAGAGAGAGAAAGAGAACGGGGGAGGGAGAGGAGCTCACCAACGCTTGAGGAGAGGTGGCGGTAGTGGTTTCCAGGGACGGCGATAGCAGCGGTAGTCTGTTCTTGGCGAGAGAGAGAGAGAGAGAGAGAGAGAGAGAGAGAAAGAGAGATTTAGAGGGAGAAAGAGAGCGGTGGATGGGAAAAGGGCAACGGTGTCGGGGCCAGCTGGCCATAGCCAGTTGGCTGCGGCAACTACGATGGGCGCGTGGTGCCTCACCGTGCAAACTGCCTCATGCAGCTAGCCGCATGGGCACGAGGTCGGCCACGTCATGCCCAAAATTATTATTTTTTTAAGGTTGGGTTGTTATACTACTAGTAGAAGTACATTAATATCCCTTCATCACTACCCATCATCTTCCTCATCATCATCACTGCCATCCCTCCTTCCACCCTCTCCATCTACCATCATTTACCCTAATCAAAGCCTAGAGATGATCCGCAACAAGGGAGTGCAGGCTTTGATTAGGGTGAATGATGATGGGCAACGATTTGGAAGATGGAGAGGGTGGAAGGAGGGATGGTAGTGAGGAAGATGATGGGCAGCGATGGCGGTGATGAAGGGATATTAATTTACTTCTACTCCTAGGTTATCTTACTCTTACTCCTAAGATAAACTCAAGGCTAGAATACTTTCTCAATGCTTGGGTGCTTAACAAAGGAGCCCAACCCCTCTATATATAGAGTTTGGTTACAACAACTCCTATAAGGACTAGCCCTAAAGATTGACACGACTTGAATTAGGATTTGTCTTTAAAGGCTTACATGACTTAATTGGACTTGCCTTAATGTCTCACATGACTAAACTAGACTTACCTAAAAAGCTTACATCATGAAATAATTAAATGATAAATAGACTCAACCATTCGAGGATCAAACCCGGATCACATCACTCCACGATTCTGACCACCTTGTCCTCAAGGTGAGAAGTCTGGGAAGCACTGCATCAACTCGAACTCAGACTCCCAAGTCGGATCTCCCGTTGGTCCGTTGGACCAATCCACTTGTACTTGTGTGATCAATCTTCCATCTACCCAAATCCTTCTCTTGGCTGGAATTTGAAGTGGCATGGGCTCTTGGTCATGTGTGGTTGGATCGGGTGAGTTTGCCGCAGCAGCTGTCTCTGCCGCAACTCGGGCTCGCAAAGCCACCGCCTTGGCTGCTCGATGGCGTAGCACCGTAGGTATTGCTCCAAACACCAGTTCAAGACCTCTGTCTACCCATCCGTCTGTGGATGGTAAGCTGAGCTCATTCGGAACGTCGTGTTCTATAGACGAAAAAAGCTTTTTGCCATAATTGACTAGTGAACACCGGATGTCAATCGGACATAATAGATCGTAGTATCCCGTGAAGTTTAGCCACGTCGCGAATGAAGACCTCTGCGACCTTCCGCGCAATATAGGGGTGGGAAGTGTTGAGAAGTGCGCATACTTGGAGAACCAGTCGTACACCACCATGATAATTGACCGCCCTTGGACAATAGGTAGGCCTTCAATGAAGTCCACTGAAATATCTTCCCAGATCTGCTCGGGCACGGGAAGGGGTTGGAGAATGTCGGCTGGTCGAGTCGAATCTGCTTTGGCTCGTTGAAAGACTTCACATGTGCGGATGTAGTTGTGGACGTCTTTTTTCATGCCGGTCCACCAACAATTGAGGCATAGTCGCTTGTGGGTTCGAAAGAGGCCCTCGTGGTCCGCGAGGGGTGAGTCATGGAAGTGGCTAATCAAGGTGGTTCGCAAGTCTGCATTAGTTGGGATTAGGATCTGGCCCCCCTTGAGCATTAGTCCATCTCTGGTGCTGTACTTGATCTGACTTGATGGGTCTTGAGTCACCTGAGCCGCAAGTTCCTTTTGGCTTGGGTCTTTCAAGGTGGCATCCCGGATCCGGACCAACAGGGGGAGGATAGAGTGGCTAGCTCTGTGACATTAGGTTGGCGCGAGAGTGCATCAGCTACGTCGTTCTCTGAACGCTTTTTGTACACCAAGTCATAGTCATACCCGACCAACTTGGAGAGCCACCTTTGTTGCATTGGAGTGTGGATTTTTTGCCCAAGTAGGGCAGACTTCTTTGATTGGTGCGTACTATGAACCGCCTTCCAATCAAGTATGGGCGCCACTTGTTAACAGCGTGGACCACGGCTAACATCTCTCGCTCATACGTCGACAATTGGCGTGACTGTTGGGAGTGGGCCTTGCTCATGTAGGCTTTGGGTCGCCCTTCTTGCATCAAAATTGCGCCGATCCCTAACCCAGATGCATCACACTTGACAACAAACGTCTTGGTGAAATCTGGTAGGGCTAACACGGGCGCCTTCGTCATGGCTTGCTTGAGTTCTTCAAATGCGCATTCCACCTTGTCGTCCCACTCGAACCCGCCTTTACGAAGTAGGGTAGTCAGCGAGGTTGCAATCTTCACATAGCCCTCGATGAACTAACAGTAGTAGCTGGTGAGGTTGAGGAAGCCTTGGAGCGCCTTGGGCGTCTTCGGTCGTGGCCAGCGCACCATGCTAGCCACCTTTGCGAGATAGGCCTCCACACCTACGAAAGAGTTGAAGTAACCTAGGTACTCAACTCGTGGCTACTCCCAAAGGTATTTGCTTTTCTTCACCTTCCGCCCATGTGCCTATAATATCTCCATGACTGCTCGTAAGTGGTGTAGGTGCTCCTCTCTCGATCGACTGTAAATGAGGATGTCGTCAAAAAACACCAAAGCATACCATTGAAGGAGTGGGCTAAATACATTGTTCATCAACCCTTGAAAAGTTGCCGCAGCATTGCTCAGGCAAAAGGGACAAGGAACTCGTAATGCCCATCATGTGTTCGAAAGGCAATCATGAACGCTAGCTGACCAGACCGTAATTTGGTGACAGCCGGTTCGCAAATCTAACTTGGTGAAGATGGTGACACCAGCTAACTTGTCCAATAATTCCTCGATAACTAGTATCAGATATTGGTCCTTGATGGTGATGGCATTTAGTGCTCGGTAATCCACGCATAATCGCCATGAGTTGTCTTTCTTCCACACTAGTAGCACTGGCGAAGAGTAAGTGCTGTAGCTTGGCTGGATGATGCCTTGGTCCAACATCTCTAGTACCAGCCGTGTGATCTCATCCTTTTGGGCATATGGATGCTGATAAGGTTCACTGGTTCGACTCCCGGTGTGATCTCAATTTGATGATCGTGGTCTCGAATCGGTGGTAGTCCATGCAGCTCTTCGAAGACTTGATCAAACCCTTGGAGAAGTGAGTCCAAATCGGAGGCTATCATGTTACCTAGGTTCAGTTCCTCTATGGTTGAGACTAACCGCATCAACAAGCTATGGCAGCTTGGCTTGTGGTAACCCAGTTAGGGCTTGAAGGCTAGCCTAGTGTTTGACCGCAACCCTTCGAGTCGAATTGGTGTCCCCTCATACTCGAACTCCATCCGCATGATACCAAAATCAACTAGGATTGGGCCTAAGCCTTGAAGCCACTGAACTCCTAGGACCAAGTTAGCCCCCTTGAGCGCCAACGGGTGCAGGTCCAACCAGAACATCTCACCTTGCATCTGCACCACAACTCCATTGCACCTACTGTTGGTCTACAAGACTATGCCATCTCCGATGGGCCGCAAGACTGTGCCGTCTCCGATGGCTACATTGAATTTGATGATTGGAGTCAGCCCCAGCCCAATTTGTCACACCAACTTCTCATTCATGAAATTATGTGTGCTGCCCGAGTCATTTAGTATCTCAACTCGGTGCTTCTTGATCTAACCCTCTACCCGTAGGGTTCGAGGTGCTCGTGAGCCCAAATAGGCATGTAAGCTCAACTCAGCATGCCCCTCATCCTCGTGGTCCCCAGCCTCCATATCCGCTACCTCCTCCTCTTCATCACCCCATGGCTCCATTTCGCCATCCTTATCACCTCTGGGGAACATAATCATCACAGGTTGTTTTCCACACTTGTGGCCCGGAGCAAACTTTTCATCTAAGTAGAAGCACAAAACCTTGCCACTCCTTTCCTCGATTTGTGCCAGGGTTAGCCATCGGGAGAAGCTCTTCCGTTGCCCTCCGAAGTCAGTGAGAGGAGCACTAGGAGGTAGGGACTTCCCCCTTTGAGGCTGAGCGGGAGGACCAAATCCAGCATTTGCTTGATGGAGCCGGCTAGGATCCTCTCCAGTCTGTAGGGCTCCACGGCATCTTGGAGCTTCTTCTTCGTAGCTCCTTGACCGTCTCCTCCATCATGGTCACTGTAGAAAAGGCCTTCAACAATGTCCTAGGCCTCATGGCCTTGACCTCCACTTGAATGTCAAACCTGAGTCCACTGATGAAGGTGCTGCTGAGGGCTGAGTCTGACCAACCTGGTACGCGGTTGCAAATTCTCTCAAACTCTTCTTGATAAACTTGGGCCGTGGTCCGTTGAGTTAGCTTAGTCAAGATTGCTTGGAATTCTTGATACTCATCTGAAGACGGAAATGGTTGAGTTCGTTGTGCTACTTGGAACCATCTCACATGACATCCTCTAAGTGGAATGAGACTATTAGGACCTTCTGGTGGTCTGAGGGTCCTTTGGTAGGTGAAGAACTGATCCGCTCGATAGAGCCAGTCTAATGTATCTTCTCTTGCGATCTTGGGGAAATTGAGTCGTATGGTTCAAACTTGATCCCCTACAAATGGCCCATCTTCATGGATGGCATGTCCTTGTCCCCCGTGTGGGTCCCTTCTACCACGTGAAGGGGGGCCCCACTGTGGCATCGGCTCCATGACCCATTAGTTTGGACCATTACCTACCCTAGCTATAGGTGGCTCGGGCCAATCTTTGGCCACGAGTCACTCAAGCCCTGGTCTTGGTGTACGCGGTTCATGCCAAGGTCTATCCCACTCTGTTTTGGGCCAGACCCTAGCTGCGGGTGGCTCGGTCCAAGCCCTAGGCATCGTCGGGTCAGACCAAGCCCTACCCATTGGGGTGGAGTTTCAGTGCGCTGAACTCCATCTCATGCGTCTAACCCTGGTGGGTTCGTCCATTGGTGTGCACGCCCAAGGGATGGGTCCACCCCAAAGCCTGCGACATCCTCCTCTTTAATCGGTTCAATGTTCATAGGATCGGGAGTCGCAACACTTCTCCCTATTTGTTCTCGGGAAGTCTGTTCATCACGGAGTTCGTGAATAGCAGACACCTTCTCAGCCATGAATGCTTGTATTTATTGCAAGGATTGAAGCACCTCTGACTGAGATGTCGAGGGCAGTGGGGTTGGCAGTTTCGGTTGTAGATTTCTGATCTCAGGTAGTTGGGTAGTCGTCGCCGGTGGTGGATCCCTAGCCGTAGAAGTCTCACCGGTTACTCTTGCTGCCATCCCTCATGTGATTGTCATCTTTTCCGAGGATAATGATGGCTCTAATACCAAATTGTTATGAACCACTAGAGATGATCCGCAACAAGAGAGTGTAGGCTTTGATTAGGGTGAATGATAGTGTATGGAGAGGGTGGAAGGAGGGGATGATAGAGGTAATAATGGTGAGGAAGATGATAGGCAGCGATGGCGGTGATGAAGGGATATTAATTTACTTCTACTCGTACGTTATCTTACTCTTACTCCTAAGATAAACTCAAAGCTGGAATACTTTCCCAACGCCTCTATATATAGAGGTTGGTTACAACGAGTCCCACTAGGACTAGCTCTAAAGGCTAACACAACTCGAATTAAGATTTCCTTAAAGGCTTATATGACTTAGTTAGACTTGCCTTAAGAGCTGTCATGACTTATTTGGACTTGCTTTAATGGCTCACATGACTAAACTAGACTTACCTAAAAATCTTACATCATAAAATAATTAAAAGATAAATAGACTCGGATCCGGATCATTTGAGCCCAATGTCCCCATGAATTGATCCGATTAGACCCGGATCACATTAATGGGAAAATATCACAGTGCTACGCATTAGCAGTACTTACAATTTAGCAGCCAACTATATTGACTGAATCACAAATATAATTAAGATGGTAAAATATGAGAGAAACATATATAATCAAAATAGATCCACTCACTATGATGATAGTAAGTAAAATATCAGATAGAAAAAAAATATTACAACTAATCATCGGATCCATAAAATAGGGATTTTTCGTTGAAAAAAAATGTATTTCTTTAGCTCAACGGAAGTGTCAGAGGGACTTCTCCTTGTAGTAGTAGATAAAACTTGTTGGAACTAGATCTAGCCAGATCAATCTATTTCTTCCCCTACACCAATCGTGTAGGACTGTAGTAAGTATGTTGGACAGCTGCGACCTTAGTAACAATTGTATGACGCCATTCACTTTAGCCATTCCATGGTCCGAGAGGTCTTCACAACGGGAAATCTCCCTTGGTTGAACTAATGGAGCTGTTGTTACAACGATCGGTGAGGCCATACTGGTGCAACTTCCAAGTGGTCATCCGCTTTAATGATCGCTACCGCTTGCCGATTTCTCGGCACCATTCTCCATCAGCTGCACCGTACGAGAGAAGATAGAGAGAAAGAGGAGAGTTGACAAGACGTGGTATTTGACTGCAGTCAATCGAAGGGTAAAATAGTCATTATATAAAAGTAGGTTTAAAATGTAATTTTGATTAATTGTAGTAATATTCTAGAATAGTATTGTCGATCTAGTTAGGTAGCAGCTATCCCAATTGGTCCCAAACATCCTATTATGGCTTCGCAGCTCTTTGTGTTTTCTCTCCATGAGGATGACATACTGGAAGGCATTATCAAGAGTCTCTAGTCGGATCTGCCCTCGCAGCTCTAACACAAACATGCTCCGAAGAAGTTAGTCCGGCCATGTCGGATTACACGTATTGCTAATTTTCTCAAATTCTTCTTGGAATGCCCCTACTGTAGTTCGCTGCACAAGCTTGGTAAGTAGTGCATCAAAGTATTCATATCCCTCCGCCCCAAAGCATCAAGAAATCGCGGCATTAAACTCCTCCCAATGCCCCAATTTGCTGCTCGTGGAAGCCAATCTATATCAATGAAGAGCAGGCCCTTCTAAATGAAAATTCGTTAGAAATACCTTCTCATTTTCTTCTATATGTTGCAAGGCGAAGGATTGGTCCGCATGGTACACCACTCAACCGGTTCTCCTCCATGGAACTTGGGAAATCAATCCTTATTCTACGCATGCTGATCTCCCTATCATGCAATGCTGGGGAGCGTTGGATTGGTTGGAACAGCGAATGGTCACGATGTCCTCCACAGTAGCCCCTCACAATGTCCTGCACAGTAGCCCCTCACAATGTCCTTCATAGTAGCCCCTTGCATACTCCAAGTCACCATGTTGACGTTCATCACCTCTAGGAGTGTTCCAATCATCCTCTCCCACAAAGTGAGCCGATGGCTCACCGTGATCCGATCTAACTAGCGGTTGCATAAGGTGTTCCTCTTCATGCATCCTCAGTATGTTTGGTGTTGGGAGTGGCTCAATGTTCGTAGGTGGCATCTCTTTATTTGGAATAGCAGGTGGCGTGCTTGGAAGTGTTCTTGAGGCATCGCATCAGCCAACAACTCCATGTATTCTTGCGATACCCTAGCAGCTTCTCTCTCCGCCATGGCTGCTGCCCTATCCACACTCATCTCCTCCATCATTTGCAGCAGCAGCACCACGGTCGTGACCTGCTACATGGAAGTCTGGTCCAGACTAGTAGTGGTTTTGTTCTGGCCTGCTAGGATTTGCCGAAGAAGACCACGATTTATGAGGGTTGTCGGAAACAACTCCTGGACCTGTATGGGTGGATTCGTCTGCCAACCTTCGAGACCTTGAGGAAATGGATGGATGGATTAGGGCGTAGGGAAGGTGGCTAGGTTGCAAGAGAAGGATAGAGAAGAAGGTGAGCCGCTCCTTAGGGTCAAGCGGGTATGGCCAGTCTAGGAGATGGTCTGCAATGGTGGATCCTAAGAAGATCTAGGTGAAGAGGAAGAAGAAGAAGAGTCCCAAGTTCCTTTGAATAATCAATAATGAAAAGAGGCTGCCTTTCCACATATTTCGAGGCTAGCCAATCGTCCAAAAACCCTCGAAAAATCTTATTATGACTCAACTTTCTCGTCATGTGTTTGGACGCACCCTGATCGCATTCAAACACCATCCATTTGCGTTGATTGCGTTCTAATGCCCCAAAACAAGTCTTTGGATTCGTAAAAGCGAATCAGATGTTCACCTATGTTTGAATGCCAACTATTTTCGTTCGAACGCACTTGTTTGGAACTATCTTATTTCCCCAAACATCTTGTAAGCAATTAAAAAGACTTCAAGGTCTAAAAATGATATACAATGCAAAATTAAGCAAAAGATGAAATTAAGATAACTAGAGATTCCAATGAACTGTCACACAGAGCAAGTGCCTATGGGGAAAGCTTTCAGGGGAGTACCTCGATCATATCATTTCAGCGAGGTGGCAGCTGATCCAAGCAAGGTTTTTTGCATGGTCAATTAGCCGCAATCGAGGACCATCCAAGAGCTTCGCAGCTTTTTGGGCCTGACGGGCTACTATCATCAGTTTGTGGCCGGTTACAGCAAGATAGTGGCCCCGCTCACATCCTTGCTGAGGAAGGACGACTTCGAGTGGACTAACAAGGCGACCCAGGCCTTTGAGGAGTTGAAGGCTGCTACAACTACTACCCCTGTGCTAGCCCTACTTGATTTCTCTTAGTAGTTTTTGGTGAAGTGTGATGCCTTCGGGACAAGAATCGGCGCCATGCTTATGCAGAAGGGGAGGCCTCTAATTTACCTTAGCAAGGCCTTATTGGGAAGGTCATAGTAGCTGACCACTTAGGAGCGTGAGAAGCTCACCATTTTACATGCGATGACCAAATGGCGACCCTACTTGATTGGACAGCGGTTCATGATTTGGACAGATCAGCGGAGCCTCGCCTATTTCATGAGCCTGTGCATTCACATTCGGGCACAGCAAAGATGGGTCACCCAATTATTGGGGTATGATTACGAGCTGTAGTACAAAAAGAGGGCAGAAAACAAGGCAACAAATACATTATCCCAGCAACCCGCACTAGCGGAGTTGGCGGCCATATCGATGCTGAGTTTTCCATTCCTCGAGGACCTCCGGAGACCAAGAGCATCTGACCCAAAGATATTGAGGTTGATGCAGGAACTAATGGACAACTGGGAAAGCCAACCCAAGCTTGAGAGCCGAGATAGACAACTATTGGACAAAGGGCACATCCAGGTTCTAGCAGATGAAAGGTTGCGTGCGTGACTCATGGACCACTTCCACTCCACTCTCGAGGCGAGACGTGAGGGCACACGGACGACCTACAAACGGCTTTCACAAAGCTGTACATGGGCCGACATGAAGAAGGCATGGATAGCACACATGAGAGCATGTGAGGTGTGCTAGCAGGCGAAAGATCAACTGCCCTCAAACCAGCTGGATTATTACAGCCTTTACCAATTCAAGAGTGAGTTTGGGAGGACATCTCCATAGATTTCATCGAGGGGCTAACAGTGGTGAGGACCCACTTGTCTAGGGTTGCTTGGAGAGAAAGTAACCTAGTATTGGGTAGCCACTATAAAAAAAGGTGTGGTGAGCAACCTAAGGGTCAAGAAGGATTTCCCTATTCTTCTTCCATCTCTCTCTCTCTCTCTCTCTCTCTCTCTCTCTCTCTCTCTCTCTCTCTCTCTCTCTCTCTCTCTCTCTCTCTCTCTTCAGTTGGTGGCACTCCCGAGACCACCAGCTGAACGCCTAACGCACCCCCCTCACCTACTCCCCCACTACTCATTCCCTCAGCTCACGTGATTGAGACCTCCCTCTCGCTCACCCACACCGCAGCCCACCATCATCTTCCTCCTTTGCCTCCACTCCACCTCGTTAGCAAACCCTTGGTAATCAGCCGGCCTCTATTTCCCTTCCAGACCACCACCCAACTACTCCTTTCTCATCCGCAACCACTATCGTCTTTAATACTAATAAATGTATCCTTAATAGCATTATGTCATGAATGAGTATATAAATGTATCCTTAATACAATATAAATGTATAGTAGCTATCATGCCATAAATGATCAAGTATATAATTCTCAATAATATATAAACAAATCTTTATGTCATATCATTATCATCATAACTCTCTCAAATATGACACATATGATGTATGCTAACTATGACTATGTTATGATATCAAATGCAACCACAAATGATGCATAATGACCGCTTGATAATTAGGTATATCAGAGGATAATGAAATTATATGCATTTCTCAATATCTCATTCATCAACACGACTCTGAATAACATCATCATATTAGACTATTGTGCACAGTCAACATCTGGTACTCGGTCTCAAATCCAACCCGAAGACTTAGAGCATACCATGTCATTAAGAGTATCATCATCATCTAGACCCAGTACCCAATGAACTGACCAACACTCAAACAATATTTCAAAGCCAAGTTAATGACATATTTAGGCCACTCTTGCGTTGGTACATGTTGGTATTTTTCTATGATATTTTGGTATATTGTAGATGTTTTAAAGACCATTTGAAACATTTACATGAAGTGCTGAAATTGCTTGAAGTAAATTCTTTGAAAGTCAAGATGTCTGTGGTGTCAGAGAAAGGTAGATTATTTGGGGCATGCCATTTTCGTAGAAGGTGTAGCCGCTAATCCAAGTAAGTGAAGAGCATGACTAATTGGCCAATTCCGAGGATGGTGCGCAAGCTACGTGGATTTCTTGGGTTGACAGGCTACTACTGTTGATTTTTTGCTGGGTATGGCAAAATTGCAGCACCCATTATTGCCCTTTTGATGAAGGATTCTTTTGTGTAGAGCGACAAGGCAACGACGGCCTTTAAAGAATTAAAGGGAGTTTGTTGTTGTTAAATGTGACGCCCCTAGATTGCAAATAGGTGTTATCCTAATGCAAGGGAGCCAAACCTATATCATTTTTTAGTAAAGCTTTGTTCGGTCGATCACAATAGCTCTCAACTTATGAGCGAGAGATGTTGGGGATTCTTCAAACTGTGACAAAGTGGGAGGCCATACTAGGTGGGATGCCACTTCATCATCCACACTGACCAGAGTTTGCCATATTTTATGAGTTAGCCAATACACATATTGGCACAACAGCAGTGGATAACAACGGGGTACGATTACGAGATGCAATAAAAAAAGGGAACGAAAAATTCGGCAGTGGATGCTCTTTCATGCCAATGATTGGAGCTAAATTGGCAGCTTTTTCCATGCCTTCTTTTCCCTTCCTCAAGGAGTCGAGGAGCACAAGTATCGCTGACCCATGTGTAAAAGGGTCATTGCAGGAGATTACAGTTGATCCGGAGAGCCATCCCGATTTGGAGGACAAAGACGGGTTATTGCTTGACCATGAGGCATCTTAGTGCCCGCGGATGCATCATTGCGGTCCAAGCTGCTGGAACACTTCCACAACACTCCGGAAGCGGGTCATGAAGGTGTTCTAAGGACTTACAAGAGGCTATCTTACACCTATACCTGTGCCAAAACGAAGAAGGACGTCAAGGCACACATGAGGGCGTGCAAGATATGTCAACGAGCAAAGGCAGAAACCTTTAAAGCCCACTGGACTTCTTTAACCTTTGCTTGTGCCAAATCTTGTTTGGGAGGACATCTCTATGGATTTCATAGACGGATTGCCACTAGTGGACAGGTTGAGCAAATACACTCATTTTTAAGCTTTGGCGCAGTCCTTTTTTGCCAAATTGGAAGCTAAATTTTTCATCCAAAACGTTGCCAAACTTCATGTAATGCCTCGCTCATTCATTTCGTATGGTGATTGAATATTTATCAACAAGTTTTTGACTGAATATTTGTAGGTTGCAGGGCACAAAACTAAACCTGAGATCGGCATACCACACAAAAACCGACGGGCAATTGGAGAATTGAACAATACCTCCTTCAATGTTTTATTAGTGATCATCCTAGACACTGGTTGGAGTAACTCTCGTGGGCTGTGGTTATATAACACCCTCACCACAGCAGCTTCGACATGACCCCATTTCAGGCGATGTACGAGCGAGTAGTACCGGCTTTGGGTGGGTATGATCCAGCGACTTCATCAGAGCAAACTTAGGCATTGTTAGACCGCGATGTGTAGTGGGCCCAATTTCTAGAAAAGCATATCTGGATTTGAATGAGTTGCAGATGCTTCTAGGCGTGGTAGTTCTCTCGCTAGGGTTCGAGAGAGGGTGTCCACGAACTGGTGGAGGAGGCACAATAGTTCACATAGAACCGCCATGAATTGTCCTTCTTGCGCACAAGAAGTACTAGTGAAGAGAAGGCGCTAGGCTAGGTTGGATGATCCCTTGATCTAGCATCTCACGCACCAGCTTTATGATTGCCTCCTTCTGATCATGAGGGTACTGGTAGGGTCATATATTGGCTGGACCAGCTCCTGTTGTGATCTCAATGCAGTGGTCACAGGCTCAAACCGGGGGCTGCCCTTTTGGTTCTTCAAATACTCGTGGGTTGGCATGCAATATAGAATTCAAATAAGACTTAATTTCATTACCCGGTGCTTCGGGCACTTCTCCGGTTGAAACAAGCCGAATCAACAAGTGGGGAAGTCCTTCTAGGGCATGAAATGATGCTTTTGGGCTCGGTTTGATCCCTTCTAGTTGCACCGTATTGCCTTTGGATTTGAACTCCATTCGCATTGCGCCAAAGTCTAATGTCATGGGATCGAGCGCGTGGAGCCATTGGACTCCTACGACCAGATCCGCCCCTTTGAAAGCGAGGGTACAGTCAAGCTCAAATTCGTACCCTTGTACCAGCACCTTGACTCTCTCGCATTTTCCTTCAGTCCTAAGAACTGTGCCATCTCCAATCGCGACATCAAACTAACAGGAGTTATGGTCAAGCCCAATCGTTGCACCATCTTCTCCTCTACAAAGTTATGGGTGCTGCTCGAGTCAATCAAAATCTCGACTTGGCTTCGTTTGATCATTCCTTCTACCTGTAGTGTCCAACGAGCACATGAGCCAAAATAGGCATGGAGACTCAACTGAGCGTGCATCATCTCTTCTTCTTCTGCAGCCTCTTCGTGGTCTTCATGCTCATCTTCCCATTGTCCAGTTTTCTCTTCTTCTCAGGTTGCTTCTTGCATCTATCGCCTAGTGTGAACCGTTCGTCGTAGTAGAGGCATAAACCATTGGATCTATGATTGGCTACTTTAGCAAATGTAAGTCGCCGCTAGCTACTCCTCCTCTGCCCTTCACCATTGGTTAGGGTGCTCGACGTGGTGGTAGGTGTGCACTCAGTGCTCCTTGACTCAATCCCGTTCCAAACCTAGGGCTAGGTCTAAACAGAGAGTCAACCTTGATGTAGGACGTGTGCTCTTCCAATCTGAGGCCATTCCTGATCTGCTGGTCTGCAGAAAATCCACGAACCTGGCTTTCATCTCGACGCACTTGAGCCCAAGGTTGGTTCTGTGCTCTATACCCTTGAACTAGTGGAACTCTGTGGTGTGGGTTCCATGAGCCCTATTGTCGTCTTGGCCCACTAACTAGCCCACGGATCTGCTTCTTCTGGTTCAATGTTGAACCGTGCAACTCATGGCTTAATCCGCGAACCTGGTTCAGTAGGGCGAACCCAAGACTGAACTGGTTCATTAAGAACCCTGGGCATTGGATCTTACTAATAAATTGCACGATAAGATGAACCAGGTACATCTTGGGCTGGGCCTTGGAGAGTGCGCCCTAGGTCTTGGTCTGCAGAAAATCCTAGGGGCTCCTGAGTATTTGTTGCAGCCGTCGCTGCTGGTGCGAATATGGAAGGAGATCCTTGACGACCAGAAATAAGGGAAAACATCATTTCGAATTGTTTTTTTTCCATTCGTGCTTCTCTTTCCTTCTCTCCTCTCTCACGTCCTGCGCTTGCAAAAGGAAGGCTAGCCACTCAGGTGCTGCAGGTTGTGCTAGTGCAACCGGAGGTGGTGCCGCCATGGTTGAAGTTGCCTGGTCTATCGATGGTGTCGACAATAGGGGAGAGGTGTTTTAAGTACCTGATAATTCGGAGGTGTGGGGAACTTCATCTGCTGCTGCCCTTGCTGCTCTAGATCTGTTTTCCACCATGGAAACTTTCCAGGTTAGGAAGGGCTCTGATACCAATT